>NC_138971.1:58085000-63085000 GCF_055761805.1 Camellia sinensis
TTGTGTTTATATACGTTATGTGTAGAGGAGGAGATAGGGGATGTACTCCGCGGTTTAGGGGAAGATAGGGGATGTACCTCTAAACCGGATAGGTATTGGGAGGAGATAGGGGATGAACTCCGTAGACAGAGCTCATATGCTTGTCTAGAGAAGTGAAGATAGAGCTCATATGCTTATCTTTGTGAAGTGTGGATACAGCTTGTATGCTTATCTGTGGATATTGTTGATATACATATCTGTTGAAATGATGATAGAGCTGACATGCTTATCTGTTGAAAAAGGGAAAATGAAAGGTAACTTAGACTCATAAGTTGTAAGACATAAATATGAAATTTATGTGATTGTATCAGTGTTGGCCATCTATCAATTGCTAATGTTTTAGTCATTGTTCATGGTTGGTTTAGTGTATTTCTACTGGGCTGTGGCTCACCCTATATGGGAACATCATTTTCAGGTACAGGAAGCATGCCACCTCCAAGGACATAGCTGGGAGGCTAGAGGCGGACATGTTTTGTTGTTTTACTTTTGATGTATTACATGTAACTTCAAGCCAAGGGCTTAATGTGTATCGAGTTAGTACTCTTTGTTGTAACCAAGTGTTAACTTGGAAAGCTGTAAGCCCGTAGGGCATTTTGTTATGATGTTAACATGTAATACTTATGTAATGAGACGCTAATGAATAATAGAAGGTGGTTTGTTTATACGTCAACGCATGTCTTGTTTGATGGGATTAATGTTATTATTTTGAGGGCGTTACAACTTGGTATCAGAGCATACCGGGTTCGAATACTTTGGGTACGTGGGAAGTGATTAGGATCACAATGGGTTTGTCTCGCTTGATAGAGACTTAGATGTAGTATCATATGCTATGTGCTTAATTGATAACATGCTTATGTGACTATGTGGGTATGGGATTTAATTTCTAGGATGTTGATTGGATCCTTGAGTTTCTGGGAGTCTTGTTGGAAAAGCACTTGATCAATGCTGTTTCTAACCGGAACTCTAGTAACGTCTCGGGACTATCATTATCCGGAAATGAAATTCGTAAGTGCTTATGTGTTTATGTGCTTATGTGGAGTGAATTACAGTTGTCCATGCATTAGGACGTGAGTGTCTAGTTTCGGCACATTTGTGAATGTGCTAACGTTCTGTGTTGCCTTTATTAGGATGTCAGGACGAGGAAGGGGTGCTAGGCGTGGTAGACCTGCGAGGCAGGAAGTACCGTTACCGGAGGAGGTTCCGGCAGTGCAGGAGGGAGCTGGTCAGGCCAATGTGGCCGAGCCAGTAGGTCAGCAGGCTATGGGAGCCTTGGCCAGAGAGTTAGCAGGAGCTTTGGGTATTCTTAGGGCTGAGAATCAGGCAGTTGAGGCAGGGCCTTCCTTCTTGAAGAGGGAGTTCTTTCGGTGTAAACCGGACGAGTTTATCGGGGATCCTAAAGAGCCGCTTAAGGCAGATGAATGGCTCGAACAGACAACGAAGACGTTTGAGATGCTTGGCATCGAGGACGGAGCATTGAAAGTGACCTTGGCATCCTTCCAGCTGAAGGGAGATGCGGGTCAATGGTGGAAATACGAGAAGGCTCGTGTTGGTGGGACTTGGGAGGCATTTGTGAATGCTTTTCAGGAGAGGTTTTTGTCTGCAGTAGCTAGAGAGAAGCTGAGGGATCAGTTTAGCCGGCTTAATCAGCAGGGCTTGTCGGTGGCCGAGTTTGAGGCTACTTTTACCAGTCTGTCTAGGTTTGCACCTGAACTGGTGGCGTCTGAGGAACGCCGTTGCTATGAGTTTGAGCGGAAGTTGAGGCGGGGCCTCAAGTTGAGAATTGGTGGGTCCTATATCCGGGAGTATAGACACCTAGTGGATGCTGCAGCTCATATGGAGCTTATGATGCATGAGGAGGATGAGGGGCAGAGAGGCTCCAAGAGGAGCCAGGATAGTCAGAGTGATGGCAGGAGGCAGAGGGGTTTTAACCCTCAGCAGTCGCAGGGTGGTGTCGCTAGATCGACCTTCCCAGTGCCGAGTGCAGGCTCCGGGAGAGGTGGTCAGGGGGATTTCACCTGTTACAAGTGTGGCCAGCTGGGTCACAAGGTATCTGTTTGCCCGCAGAAGGGTGGGGGTCAGAAAGCTGCTTCTTCTTCAGCTAGACCGCAGAGTCAGAGTTTGGGCAGGGGGCAGCTCTTGACTTGTTATCAGTGTGGACAACCTGGGCACATGAAGAGGTTTTGCCCACAGTTGAGTGCCACTTCGGGAGCGTCTGGTTCTAGGCAGACGCAGGGTTTTCAGCCAGCTCAGTCTGTGCAGGCCTCGAGGGCCAATCCGGGAGCTTCGTCATCCCAGTCAGTGCAGCAGTCTTTTGCTCCGAGAGGTGAGCAAGTAGACCAGGGGCCTACGGGGCGCGTGTATGCTGTTACCGCGCAGGATTTAGTACCAGCTCCATCAGTAGTGAGAGGTACTTTTCTGTTTTGCAACTCAGTTGCTAATGTGTTGATAGACACGGGTGCATCTCATTCTTTTGTATCTGCTGCATTTGCATCTGTTTTGGAATTGGAGTTAGCACAGTTAGCATCTCCTATTTGTGTGGTATCACCTTTGGGTGGTGAGTTGATTCTGAAACAGGGTGTTAGAGGATGTGATATAGAGGTCGCCGACTATAGGCTTCCTTTTCCGTTTGTTGTCATGCCCATGAAGGGTTTTGATGTTATTTTGGGTATGGACTGGTTATCGTCATACCGGGCTGTTATTGATTGCTACCGCCAGAGGGTTACATTGTGTACCTTGAGCGGGGAGTGGTTCCATTTCTTGGGAGACCGGGTTGGTAGTGTTTTGCCACCGGGGTATGATTCGCGAGGGCGAAGTGAGCTTAGTGGTTTACTTGCTAGCTTTGAGAGTAGCGAGTGTGTTGAGACTCGGATTGTGTTGCCGAGGGTGGTTTGTGAGTATTCGGATGTCTTTCCCGAAGATCTTGTTAGTTTGCCACCTCACCGAGAGATAGAGTTCTCTATTGATTTAGTGCCTGGTACGGCGCCGATTTCTATGGCACCTTACCGTTTTGCTCCAGCAGAGTTGGTTGAGTTGAAAGTTCAACTCCAGGAATTGCTAGATAAAGGCTTTGTTCGCCCTAGCGTTTCACCGTGGGGAGCGCCGGCCCTCTTTGTTAAAAAGAAAGATGGTGCCTTGAGATTGTGTATTGACTATCGGAAGTTGAATCGGGCTACGGTTAAGAATAAGTACCCTATGCCCCGTATAGATGATTTGTTTGACCAGTTGAAGGGTTCCCGTTGTTTCTCTAAGATAGACTTGAGATCGGGTTACCACCAGTTGAGGGTCAGGGAGGAGGATATTCCGAAAACGGCATTCCGTACGCGGTATGGCCATTATGAGTTTCTGGTGATGCCATTTGGGCTTACCAATGCACCGGCAGTCTTTATGGACTTGATGAACCGGATTTTCCGGGAGTTCTTAGACCGATTTGTGGTTGTCTTCGTGGACGACATTCTTATCTATTCGCCTACTGAGGAGGAGCACGAGGCACACTTGAGAGTGGTGCTTGAGTTACTTAGAGCCCATAGGCTATATGCCAAGTTTGGGAAGTGTGAGTTCTGGCTGAGGGAAGTCAAATTCTTAGGCCACGTGGTATCCGGGGAAGGGGTGTCTGTTGATACATCCAAAGTTGAGGCAGTGCAAGATTGGGCACAGCCTAAGAGTGTGTTTGAGATCCGCAGTTTTCTGGGATTGGCTGGGTATTACCGTCGGTTTGTGAAAGATTTCTCCAGGTTAGCGTCACCGTTGACTAGACTGACTCGGAAGGGAGTCAAGTTTGAGTGGAGTGAGACTTGTGAAAGGTCATTCCAAGAGTTGAAAGTTAGATTGACCACCGCTCCGGTGTTGATTATTCCGGAGAGAAGGTTGGGTTATGCGGTTTATTGTGATGCCTCACGAGAGGGTTTGTTTGGTTTTAAAAACTTAAAAACTTAAGCACCATTTGCATCATTTTAAACTATTCTTAAAAACTTAAAACCAAACAAATTAATTGTTTTGGATACACTTGATACAATGATGCAATTTATTGTAATCTAACTCCAAAAGCATAAATTAAAAAGCACCATTCACCTAACTTTCATAAATCAGTTTCTGTTAACTTATTTAAGTTATATCTACCTAATAAATTATGAGCAGAAACTATATCAAATAGTTTGATGTAAACTCTCAAAATAAATAAATTGCAAGTAGTTCCCATAAACTGTACCAAAAAGCTCCAATACGATGTAACAATTATTTCAAATTATGAAAACCTAAAATACGAATGTGCGGTTGAATGTATATTAGATAGAGATTGGGTTCCAATTATACACAATAGAATGGAAAGCACAAATAATGTGTGCCAAATTAATAATAATAAAAAAATGACAAAAAATTATATAAAGATGAAAAAGAAAAATGCAGTTATAACTATTTTGTAAATAGGAAGTTATTTTTTTAATTTTATTTTTTTAAAAATATTTAAAAAATTCACTTGGCATTTTAGGAATAGAAGGCCTAGGGATTCAAAGAATCCACTTGGCATTTTGGAAAAAGAAGGCTTCTAGACACAAAATCTTTTGTTATATATATATATATATATATATAATATTAGTGGTTGTGTGTATTTTAAATAAGTAAAAAATAAAATAAAATATTTATTGTATGTCTATTTAAGTATTAAGATTTTATTTATTTATTTATTTACATTCTGTTTAAATGTGGAGATTTAGTGAAAAATGATTAAAAAAAAAAATGATAAGAGAGTTAATTATTTTCTCATGTTTGCTTTATTAAGGAAAGAAAAGTTTGTTGTTTTATTAAATAGGTTAGTGGAGTTGTGTGGGTTGGGCTGAGAGGAAAATTTCAGATTTAGAGGAAAATTTCAGATTTTCTTCTATTATGCTCTTATCTATGGGGTGGTTAGTGGGTGCTTCCTAAGATACGAGACTTCTCAGAGGGAAGGAATAATGGTCAGCTAAGATTTTTTGGCTTTTATTTTGTTTGTTTGTTTGTTTGTTTTTTTTTTCATTTTTATTTTTTTAATTATTTTTAATTATAAAAATTGTAAGGTTGAGGGATCGGTTGTGTGGGTACAAGTTGTAGTAGTAGAGGAGCATGTTCACTCTTCGAACCTCTTTATGTGCACTTCACCATCTTGTATATTTGATTTCCTGTTTTTAATAAAGTTTTCTTTGCTAATAAAATAAAATAAAATAAAAAGTTGGATTAGAAATGATGATAAATGGTAAAAAAGAGAATTCTCTTACCAAAAGTTATAAAATTTGGTAGGAAACAAATTGATTGGTTATAAAATATCTACAATATTAAGGTTATCCCTTAAAATACAAAAATGACGTAGAAATCTCACATATATCCCTCTCAAATGTTTTTTTTTTTTTTTATTCATCCAAACATGATAGTGTGAAAATACAATTATATCTTTTCTTTTTTCACCAAGATGAGAGACCACAGTTATTTATGTTCTTTTCTCACCTTCCAAATATATTTAAAAAAATTAATACATATAGAGATATTTTTTAAAAGATATTTTTCACAATCTTTTTTACTTTTTACGTATATTTAGATTAAATGGATTTAAATAGTAAAAAATTGCTTAAAATACAACCAAAAAAGAAAACAAAAAAACTAAAAAAAGAAAGAAAGAGAAATTAACTAAAAACAAAAAAAAACGATAAAAACCCTCATAAACTATTCTTAAAAACTTAAAACCAAACAAATTAATTGTTTTTGATACACTTGATACAATGATGCAATTTATTGTAATCTAACTCCAAAAGCATAAATTAAAAAGCACCATTCACCTAACTTTCATAAATCAGTTTCTGTTAACTTATTTAAGTTATATCTACCTAATAAATTATGAGCAGAAACTATATCAAATAGTTTGACATAAACTCTCAAAATAAATAAATAAATAAATAAATTGCAAGTAGTTCTGATAAACTGCACCAAAAAGCTCCAATACGATGTAACAATTATTTCAAATTATGAAAACCTAAAATACGAATGTGCGGTTGAATGTATATATATTAGATAGAGATTGGGTTCCAATTATACACAACAGAATGGAAAGCACAAATAATGTGTGCCAAATTAATAATAATAAAAAAAATGACAAAAAATTATATAAAGATGAAAAAGAAAAATGCAGTTATAACTATTTTGTAAATGGGAAGTTATTTTTTTTTTAAATATTTAAAAAATTCACTTGGCATTTTAGGAATAGAAGGCCTAGGGATTCAAAGAATCCACTTGGCATTTTGGAAAAAGAAGGCTTCTAGACACAAAATCTTTTGTTATATATATATATAATATTAGTGGTTGTGTGTATTTTAAATAAGTAAAAAATAAAATAAAATATTTGTTGTATGTCTATTTAAGTATTAAGATTTTATTTATTTATTTATTTACATTCTGTTTAAATGTGGAGATTTAGTGAGAAATGATTAAAAAAAAAAATGATAAGAGAGTAAATTATTTTCTCATGTTTGCTTTATTAACGAAAGAAAAGTTTGTTGTTTTATTAAATAGGTTAGTGGAGTTGTGTGGGTTGGGCTGAGAGGAAAATTTCAGATTTTCTTCTATTATGCTCTTATCTATGGGGTGGTTAGTGGGTGCTTCCTAAGATACGAGACTTCTCAGAGGGAAGGAATAATGGTCAGCTAAGATTTTTTGGCTTCTGTTTTGTTTGTTTGTTTGTTTGTTTTTTTATTTTTATTTTTTTATTATTTTTAATTATAAAAATTGTAAGGTTGAGGGATCCGTTGTGTGGGTACGAGTTGTAGTAGTAGAGGAGCATGTTCACTCTTCAAACCTCACTAAGTGCACTTCACCATCTTGTATATTTGATTTCATGTTTTTAATGAAGTTTTTCTTTGTTAATAAAATAAAATAAAATAAAAAGTTGGATTAGAAATGATGATAAATGATAAAAAAGAGAATTCTCTTACCAAAAGTTATAAAATTTGGTAGGAAACAAATTGATTGGTTATAAAATATCTATAATATTAAGGTTATCCCTTAAAATACAAAAATGAAGAAGAAATCTCACATATATCCCTCTCTCAAATATTTTTTTTTTTTTTTTACTCATCCAAACATGATAGTGTGAAAATACAATTATATCTTTTCTTTTTTCACCAAGATGAGAGACCACAGTTATTTATGTTCTTTTCTCACCTGCCAATCCAAACAGAGTGTTAATGAATGAGAAATCTACATGGCACAAAGGCTTCAGGACATTAAGTGAAACCTTTGCTTTATAAATGAATAATGTTACATACATATATATATATATATCAATTGGTGTATTAATTAATGTACTAACAAATGATGTGTCACATTTTTAAAAATTTAAAATTTTTGTAATTTGTATAATGAATGACTTATAGATAGATGTATACACAGAGACAGACCCAATCATACACATATGAACGAACACACACACACTGAGAGAGAGAGAGAGAGAGAGAGAGAGAGAGAGAGAGAGAGAGAGAGAGAGAGAGAGATTGCCTTTGGCCAAGTCGAATCCACGGTTTGTGAGCTCACGGGACTCTTGACACAAGGAGCAGGACTCGAAACAACAATGAACGAAGAAGTCTGCACAAGGACTTTCGCGCAGCTTGTATTGCTTCCTCATCTTTGAACGATAAGTGCATGAGTAGCAACATGCCCACCCTGTCACTATTTGTATTATCCCATATATTACTCCACTTGCTCCACAAGCTGCATGCACCATACAATAAGAGAGGCTTCATTTATTCTGCAAAGTATTTCTGAATAAGTGGTGTTGTTGGATCTTTGGGGTTCCGCTACTACTCTGACGATTAAAGCGTTCTTCTTTTTTTTTTTTTTTTTTTTTTTTGACTGTTCTTTTTGTTTGACTGTTGGTGTAGATAATTTAAAAGAAAATTTAAATTGATTCAATAATTATAACACACAATTTTCTTATTTTGTCTATAATAAAAAAAAATGGATGGTTTAGTTTTAAAATTATCTTCATTGCCTGTATTTTTTTTTGCTCATAAATATCATCAAAATATGTGATTATGATTATTAAATCAAACCGATTTTATTCATAGATAATCTACATGCATAATTAAATAAAATGATTAGTTCAAATTATCGTAATAAAATTTGTATTGAGCCCCACAAAACTCAACAACACTTCTAACAAAAATGCCTCCGTCCAAAAGAAAGTAAATATATACCTATTGATGTGACTATGTTAAAGTTTATTATTTTAAAATAAAGTGCATATTTTTTTTTTTTTTGATCGGCAAAAGAAAAGCTTTATTGATGAAAAACAAAACAAGTGTGATAAGAATACATCAATAAAGAAGAGGGTGCAAAAAGCATCACAGTGAAACATTTGGATCCCAACTAGGTTGGCACCAAAACGCACACCCAATCATCTGCTAGCACACACTCGAGGCTCCAAGATGGTGAGAAACCAACAAACAGAGCAGAACAAAACAAAACAAGACAAAAACAAGAAGACAACAGCCAAACACTAGCAGATCATCCCCAGCCACTGGACATCCATACAAACCCAGATTTCAACACAAAGCAGCTCGGAACAGTTAAGAACATCCTCTGATTTGGCGCCAATTGAGAGTTAAATCATCAACGGAGTAAGGAAGATCTTTAATAGATGCTTTCAGCCAAAGTACAGCTCTAATTTTGATATTTTCACTCAATCCAGAGAGACTAGGTTGAGCCTCTGCAAAGACACATTCATTCCTAAGTTTCCAAAGCGACCAAAGAACGATAAGGGGGATAGCTCTCCAAATTAACCTATCAAAATTTTTGAGCTTGACATTTATCCACCATTGGAGAAGATCATCCACTGATCCTTGAATGCACCAGGAGAACCCCCACTCATTAATTATAGATGACCAAATCAACCAAGAAAATGGGCAATGAAGCAAGATATGGACAGCAGTTTCAGGTTGAGAACGACAAAATGGGCAGATGAGAGAAGCAGAAGCATCTAAGATGCCAATTCTCTGCTATCTAGTTTTGGGTTTGGTAACAAATGGATCTCTTGGATGAAAACTTGTGTGTCTACAGTAAGGATTTCCATTCTTGTGAATGGTGCTCCAACTAAGGAATTCTCACCACAAAGAGGGCTTAGGCAGGGCGATCCGTTATCACCTTTCTTATTCAATATTGTGGCTGAGGGGTTAAACATTCTTTTGGTCAGAGCAATTAATCTTGGCATTCTTAGAGGTGTTCATGTCGGTTCCAAAGATGTCCTCTTGTCTCACCTACAATTTGCAGATGACTCAATTCTTTTTTCTGAGGCAGATTGGGATCAAATGGTACTTATCAAAAGAATCCTTAGGTGCTTTGAAATCCTATCTGGGCTTAGAATTAATTATCACAAAAGCGTGGTGTGTGGCGTCGGTGTGTCTGATTCTTTATTGCTCTCTTTTGCTCATCTCCTTAACTGTAAAGTACATAGCCTCCCTTTGAAATTTCTGGGTCTGCCTCTTGGTGCCAATCCTGGTAAAAAATCCACCTGGAAGCCTGTGATTGACAAGATCAGATCTAAACTCTCAGGGTGGAAGAGGAAACTGCTATCCTTTGCAGGTAGATTAACCCTAATCAAGTCTACTCTATCTAGTTTACCAGTGTACTTTCTTTCTTTGTTTAAGATGCCAGAAGGTGTGGCAAAAGAATTCGAAAAGATTGAGGCAGCTTTTTTATGGGGCAGTAATGATCTTAAAAGGAAAGTGCATTTAGTGAAATGGGGGGAGGTAACCAAAAGCTTGAACCAAGGGGGCCTGGGTATCAGAAGAATAAGAGATATGAATGCCTGTCTATTGCTCAAATGGTGGTGGAAATTTGGTACTCAAGTAAACTTTCTTTGGAGGAGAGCTATCTGTAGCAAATACAATATTGATGAGGCTAGTTGGCATCCGCCTTTAAAGTCCTCCTACAAACATTCTAGAGTATGGAAGGACATATTATCTATTGGGTTTCATAGCACAAATGTTTACAATTTCTACATAGATAACTGCCAAATCCAAGTGGGGGATGGGAGTAGGATTAAATTTTGGCATGACAGATGGTGTGGCAGCTCTAGTCTCAAGTCTTCTTTTCCCCTTCTCTTTAATCTTTCTACAGATAAAGAAGGTTCTCTACAACAGTTCATGGCAAGAAAGTCTAGCCCAAACAATTGGAATTTTCCTAATAGGAGAGTGCTTTTCAGTTGGGAATTGGTAGAAGAAGCTAATTTACTTGGTCTACTATCTTCAGCTCCATCTCTGTCAATTGACAGGGCTGATCGTCTTATCTGGGCTTCAGCATCTACTAGTCCTGGTGTATTTTCCGTGTCCTCTCTTTACTCTGCCTCTAACTCTATCCTAGGGCCTCATTCTATCATTTGCAAGCATATTTGGAATGGGGCTGTCCGAATCAAAAGCCTTTTCAAAATCTAGCTTTAGGATCAAACCATTCTTGTTGGTCTTCTTCCAACCATCTACTACTTCATTGGCAATGAACACCCCATCAAGGATGTTTCTTCCACCGATGAAAGCAGTTTGAGTTTCACCAATAATTGAGGATAGAGCTGGCTTCAGTCTATGTGTTAACACCTTTGCCAAAATTTTGTACAAGGAGCTTACAAGACTAATGGGTCTGTAATCAGAAAGGCCGGAGGGATTTTCCAACTTAGGAATTAAACTAATGAAGGTACTATTAATCCCATAAGTCAGTTTGCTATTTGCGTGGAAGTCTGCAAAGAATTGCATGATCTCAGGCTTCATAGTCTTCCAAAATTTCTGATAACACAACAGATTGAAACCATCGGGGCCAGGGGCTTTGTTAGTATTACAATCCTTAATTGCAGCCAACACCTCAGCTTCACTGAACTCTGCAACAAGATGGTGAGAAACATAGTCTGCCTCAATGGTGTTGAATGGCCCTCCCAAGACGGGTCTGTTGGCCCAATCCTCAGTAAACAACTTCTTGAAGTGTTGGTAGACCTCTAATTGAACCCTGCTAGGATCCTCATAAGACACGTCGTTAACTACTATAGAGCTGATCATGTTTCTACTCTGTCTGGTATTAGCAAAAACATGGAAGAATCTAGTATTCTTATCCCCATTTAGAGTCCAGTTCAATCTGGATTTTTGATGCCAAATCCACTCCACCATTCTGAGCAAATGCCACATTTCTCCTCTGACCACTCTTCTTCTTGACCGCCCAGAATCATCTAATAGTCCATCCTCTGCTAAGATGTCTAATGTATGCAATTCCGCCTCTAGAGCCTTGAGTTTGGATGTGACATGACCAAACACTTCAACATTCCATTTTTTTAACTCTGTCTTTAGCTGCTTTAATTTTTGAACAATTCTGAATCCGGCCCACCCTGTAACAGTAGTGCTGCTCCAAATGTTTACAAAGAACTTAGAGAAACTGGGATGGAGAGTCCAGGCATTGAGAAACTTGAAAGGCTTGGGACCCCAGTCTCTTTCATCTTCCATCAGCAGCAGAGGACAGTGATCAGAAACTAGTCGAGGCAGGCCCCATAACTTCAATCTGAAGCTAATCAACCATTCTGGGCTGAGGAGTACTCTGTCTATGCGGCTCCATTTCTCAGCTTCCTGGGCATTACACCAGGTGTATTTCCTACCATGAAGAGGTAAGTCATGGAGCTCACATTTCTCAATAAACTCATTAAAATGCTTCATCCCCATGTCTCTCCTGGAGCAGCCAATCCTCTCACCTATATGTCTAATTTCATTGAAGTCTCCACCCATACACCAAGGTGCAGGAAAGTGATCCTTAAGCTTGACTATACCCGCCCAAAAAGATGTTCTAGCAGAGGGGTTATTTGGTGCATATATGTTTATCAAAACACAATCAAAGGAATTATACAAAGAGCCAGAAAGTAGTATATACCTCCTATTGCAGCAGCAGCCAGATAATTGGAACACTGAAGGGTCCCAAATGCATAGAAGTCCACCAGCAGAGCCTACAGGATCCACAGACATGAACTCCATACTTCTGCAACCCCAAAGCTTTCTAGCCACATTTTCGGAGTCCACAGCTTGCTTGGTTTCTTGGAAAAAAACAATGTCAACATGCTTGTCCTTTAGCAATCTTTTAATTCTTCCCTTCTTCTCAGGTTTACCTAAACCCCTAATGTTCCAAGATAAGAGCTTCATAGATAAACAAAATGACAGGCTCAAGGCTCCCAAGAC
This sequence comes from Camellia sinensis, assembly GCF_055761805.1. Classification (NCBI taxonomy): domain Eukaryota; kingdom Viridiplantae; phylum Streptophyta; class Magnoliopsida; order Ericales; family Theaceae; genus Camellia; species Camellia sinensis. Next base: position 58,097,252 of record NC_138971.1, read on the forward strand.
CAGAAGCTTATTTTTGATTCTGCCCCTTATCAGAAATTCTGTCCTTGTCTTTAAGCTCTAAATCAATTATCTTGCTCAACACAGTGTCATCTTTCCCATTGTATTTGATGCCTAAGCATTTCCCCAAGTGTAAAGTGGCTTTGGCCTCCTCCAATAGATCATTGTTCGAAGATGAGCTACCATCAGATAGATCAGATTGAGCAAAAGCAGAAGCTGCTGGACTGAAGATAACTGACTTAGAAGAGTGCTTGTGGGCTGCTGTTGCAGTTCTATAGCCGTGTAATCTAGCAAAGCTAGTAAAGCCCTCTACATGAGTCTTCTTCTTCCCTTTTTTCTTTTCAGGCTGCAGAGACTTTGTATTGAGGATGGGGGATTTAGCTTTGACCGAATGAATGAGGTTCATGGGTAATAACCCAGCAGGTCTTGGCTTGGAAAGGGGAGTAACAGAGTGTACATGGGCTGCTATGCCGTTACTTAGAGGATTAAAATTGACAGAGTCAATGGGCTGTGGTGGAATTTCGGAGCCACTAGGAGAGTGGGCCAAGAAGACTTCCAAATTAATGCCAGGCCCTATGCTAGGCCTAAGACTAGTAAGAGGTTCAATAGCCAAGTTTTCGTCCAAATAGTTATCAGGACCAATACCATTATTAAAATCATACCTGCTAATATGATCAGAAGAGAAAGCTTGCTGAGCACACCTCAACTTGCCATCATTACTTTTTGAATTTAGCTCTGACCCATCCATCGAAAATCCCTCAACGCATGCTGCTTTGTCTCTGCTAGAACCACCTTTGCAGGGGGTCTCCTCGACAACAGTTCCCACTTCATCAGCTATGTGACTGTCAGGAAGCTCCTTCCTCGGCACGACCTCATTTGTGCAAGCCAGGTCAGCACCAATCAAGGCTCTCCTTTCTGCCACCTCATCACCATCAATCTTCTCCCCAGCCGCTGCTGCTGGAAGGATCCTGTCCTCATCACTGAAACAGGTTTCTGAGGGGGTGGAGTCATTCAAGCCGAAGGGCTGCAATCTACTAGAGTCGGCTAGATGGTCTTCACAAACAAGTATGGGATGAGGATAGCCCTTACACTCTAGAGTAATAGTTTTGTTAATGAGCTCCATGCATACAGTAGCCACTCTAATCGTAGCATAAGCGAAGGATTTTGGGTGACAAACGTTACCGTCTATGTTGAGTATAGTGCCCCAGATATTGCCAATGCTGTTAAGAGTAGCCCTACTCCAAAGATGCAAGGGAATACCATAGCATCTCAACCACACACATCGCTCTTGTTGCAGATGATAATCTGGCCTCCATTCCATCACAGATTGGCTCCCATCCTTGAACCACTCTTTGAGCTTGCCAATGTTTGATTGCAAATCACTTGTAGATTTAAAGGAGATAATTACATCTCTACCTCCTCCTTTTCTGACTTCTACCTGCTCCATCCCTTTCTCCTCCAGGACTTTGAGGATGTTGTGAGTAGACTGTTCATTGTTGAATCTAACAATAGCACTTTCGTACAGCCAACCATTGCCCTCTGCTTTGGCTTTGATGGTTATGTTTGTGTTTGTGTTACCTTCCACTGCAGAGGTGTCACCCTTTAGGACTTCAGCAAAAGATCTGTGCCCAACCAGTGCGTCTTTACCCTTGAAGTTGATCATATCCGAGAATCTTCTGAGAGGCTGAAGCTTGTCCTTACTCTGTTTACTTCTACTATTTCTGTCGTAAGCAGCCAGTTTGACCTCTAGCATAGAGTCATCCACCAAGAGCCCATTTCCTTTTTGGATTGCGACAGATGCTGCAACGCTACAATTATACCGCACAAACCCGAATCTTGAATTGGTCACTTTCCTTCTTTTGAAAGGAATGTAAGTATCCTTCACAATCCCGAATTTGATGAAGAGTTTGTACAGAGCTTTGGCGTCCATAGTTGACGGGATGTTGTCCACAAAGACAGTGATAAGACCATGCTGTGCTTCCTTATTTTGTGCTCCACCTCCATTCCTTTGCCTCACTACCGGAATCCAGCCACCATCTCTTCCTCTGTTCACCAACATTTTTCCTCAGCTCTTGAGAGAAGCCCAATTTCATTTGTCTAAAATAGCATACAAATAATATCACTCTAAAGTGCATATTTAAATAATGATATATAAGCATATATAATTAGGTTGTTTTTTGTGATTCATTTATTTTGTCTATAACTCGCAATTGTTTTTTTGTGATTCATTTATTTCGTCAATGACTCACAATTTTTAGAGTTGTAAAAATAATCAAACTAACTACTTTAAAATTTAATATTGAATCTTTATATAAACTTGTTAAGCTTTTCTAATATATTAGTCTACTCGATAAGTATATATAAATTATAAAAAAAAAAAAAAAAAAAATCAACCTACTCAAATTATTAGAGATAATGAGTTACAGATTCTACATTGGATTTTTTGCTTTTTGACTAATGCAACTAATTGCCAAACGAGGGCTAAGAATTAATTTTCCCTCTTGTCAGTTTCTACGACGTACAGGTTTTTCCTTCGTCCACAATCTCAGCAATCTGTCCGAAAGTAATGCATGGGCACCAGCACGTCTTGCAACCTGTGAAAAAAAGAAAAGAGTTTATGTCAAATATTTGAGGATAAATTACATCGTTGGTTCTATCGTTGGTTCTTCTAATTTGAGTATGTTTTATTTTATTTCTCACAATTTTAGTTTCATCAGTTTAAGTTCCACACTTTCAATTGCATTTTAATATGGCGACTTCGTCACTTGTTAGCATTTTGGATGAAAAAAAAAAATTGCATGCAACTACCGTGAAAATTTCAACACTTCCCGCAAAAGCAAGAAAAATAAATAATACACTAGTGGTACTATTGTTGGGATCGGGGATCCCGCCCAAGACTTTTTAAAAATTATACCAAGCAGAAAAAACACACCTACACTCAAGGAGATACCATATTTAACATAGTTCGGCCTCAATGCCTACGTCCACGGGAGAATAGTCGGTTATCACTATAACAATGGATAGATTACAGAAATATTACAATAGAGGAGGACCTCACACTCTTCTCACTCACCCACTCATCCATCTTCTTTCCTCACACCAAGAGAGACGGTCTCTCCGCCTCACATCTCTCTCTCTTTGGTTTTCTCTATCTCTCTCATTTCCCTCTGCTCTCACCCTCTCCATTTATACACATGAAGATGGAAGAATGGTGGAGTCATAGCTAGCCTTGCACACGGCTAGCTTATTCCTTCACATGGCCAGCTCACCTTTGTGACTTTGTAGGTTGAAAGAAGCTGCAACACATGGAAAAGAGAATCACCCCTCACATGGGGTGATATCTAACAAATCACTCTCTGAACCCATGTGAGGTGATCCACTGCATACATTGTTGCTAATCTTGTCACACTCAAAAAATTTCAGCATTGTCAACTTCTCCTCACTGAGATGTTTGCACCCCTTGAAACTGAGATAATATACCAGAGATATAAGAAGATGAGGGAATCCTACTTCCTCAACTCAACTCACACTACTCTCTAATTTAGAGAGAGCCTCTGCTCCTATCTTCCACAAATCTCTTCCACGCTTCATGTCTCGGATGCCTTCACTTGCTGTGCTTGAACTTGTATAACCAAGATATTCGACACCCCCTGATTGGATGCCATACACCTCTTACTAGGATGCCCTTGACTGTTATGCATTACCTCGCAGGACCAGTCATTGGATCAATAGAAAACTCGTTGTTTATCCTATCAACGTCCTCTGTCTTCTTTGCTCGAAGCTTTTCCTCTAAACTATCAACATTTGCCATCTACACTTCTGAACAACCTCCTAGTGTTTCCATACGCTCGTCGTCTGTGCCTTTGTAATCCCTGATTTGTTGTCCAGTAGATTGATGGTTAACAGTAGCTCCATCTGTCAAAGCATCGTCAGCTATGCAATTCCTTGCATAGTGCTCGCACCCATGGCTTCTGGTCTCCCTACATCGAACTCGCCTGAGAGATCCGCATCAACTTTGTCCTCTGCTGCCATGGAACTCAAGAAACCACCATAGTGGAAAAAAAAAAGACTTACCACTCCTTGGCGCGCACTCTTGCATTTTATCCGTCTTAATTTATCTGTCTGGAAGTTCCTGTGAACTTTCAACAACCCGTTGCTACACACTCTTCTTGTGTCTTCTCTGCACTATATATCTGCACCTTGTACAACACTCTTAAGTACTCACTTGTGCTTTTGCACGTCTATGCTTGCGCTCAGTATGCTCCTCTACAACTATTGTTCTACACGTCCACGTACTACCAGTACCTACTCGTATACAGTAGCTCCAACAGCCACAACATTTCCCTGAGCCTGAACTGGTTGCCAAATCATCTATCCGTCGAAGAATGGTCTTCTCTTCTAATTGAACTAGATTTTTCGATGAACTTCGGACATAATCATCTCTATAATCCTTTGAACGCCCTTAACCAATCCTGATTTCCTTCAATTCGCCATTTGATCAAGCCTAATCTCCTTTGGTCTTCAACGATCTATCTCAATCTGTATATGGTTATCCAATCCGGTTAGAATCTACCCATTCTAACCTCTTCAGTGAACCCGCAGCGTTCCACAATATCCAGCAACCTTCCTTCGACTATTGAAGATAACAAACTTCCATGTTTTGACAATCTTTAAAAAAAAAAAACCGTTCAGAATTTAACTATTCTGACCTCGCGGCTGCGTCCGGAGCGGTCCATTTAGTTAGGACCAACTTTCGCTACACTTTCGAGGACCTCACTAAAAAACATCCCCGAAAGTTGGGCCACAGTACAATTTTCAAAAAATTCTGGGCCAAATTACAATATTCAGAAGTTTAGGGAATATTTCATGTTCCAGTAGAATATTCTGTCCTGGGAATATTTCGTGTTCTAATAGAATATTCCGTCTACTGCACCTGACGCCGTTTGCCACTTTGATCTTCCTTCTTTTTGCAATAACTCCGACTCAAAAAATCTGACCGTACGGATGTGTTCGGAATACTCTAAATAGTTGAAAAGCACATTGGATTGTCAGAAACGAAGTCCAAATGGCTTAGATCAAGCCAAAACATTTTGTACGCCTCAGATCTGCGGCTACACCTTAGCCGCGAAGCACTGGATCCTTTCTCCTACGGCTACACCTTAGCCGCGCACCACTGGATAGCTCTTCCGTGATGATGTGGCACGACCGTGCTGGCGTGGTGCTGACTGGACTGCCACGTATCGATGACGTGGACAACACGTGTCGATGCCTGGACGGCCACGTGGCGATAATGTGGATGACACGTGTCACTGACGTCTGCTGACGTGGCTCTGACATGGCGCCGCGTGGTGTGGGCATTTCTTACATGCGCTCCCCCCCTCACCTTCTTCCTTTCGCCGCGCGTGGAGCGCGTGCACGCGACTGGACCGACGCTCCGTTTTGTCTTTTGTTTCTGCGTCTGGACTCCTCTTCTCTAGGGCTTCCTCCTGGTATGCTCGAAAGTGGATTTCAGTCACTTCGAAATCTGGGCACTTTCGGAAAAAACTCGATTTTTCACCATCCGGGCTCTGATACCACTTGTTGGGATTGAGGATCTCGCCCAAGACCTTCTAGAAATTATACCAAGCAAAAAAAGCACACCCTCACTCAAGGAGACATCATATTTAACGTGGTTCGGCCTCAATGCCTACGTCCACAGGAGAGTAGCCGATTATCACTATAACAATGGAGAGATTACAGAAAGATTACAATAGAGGGGAAGCTCACACTCTTGTCACTCACCCACTCATCCATCTCCCTTGCTCACACCGAGAGAGACGATCTCTCCGCCTCACATCTCTCACTCTCTTTAGTTTGCTCTATCTCTCTTATTTCCTTTTGCTCTCACCCTCTCCATTTAGACACATGAAGATGGAGGAATGGTGGAGAGACATAGCTGGCCTTGCACATGGCCAGCTAACTCCTTCACATGGCCAGCTCACCTTTGTGACTTTGTAAGTTGGAAGAAGCTGCAACACATGGAGAAGAAAATCACCCCTAACATGGGGTGATATCTAACAACTATAGCTTCTTACAAATTTTATTTTGGTCGGCAATTGATTTAAGGATAACATTGAAATAAAATTAGAGGTGTAGGGTTTCAATTTATGAAACTAAAATTATGAAGACTAAAATAAAAATTTCATTGAAACTAGAAGAACCAACAATGTAATTTACTTATATATTGCATTTTAACCAAAAAAACAAAAAAAAAAAAAATAGTGACAAATATAAGAATAAGAAAAACATAAAAAAGTTGTTGTGATTCCACACATTTAGCTTATGTCCACGGACACAAAATTTGATTAAATACATAAGGAGCGAATTTTATTTTATACCTCTATATTCTATACTTAATTATACTCCTAACTAGTTAATTATTCTAGTCAATCCTCTAAATTTTGAGTCAAATTGTGATTGGTTGTAGTTTCATGACGTCATTTCAAAAACTAACTTAAGTATTAAACTGAAAAGACTAAAGTTGAATTTGGTATAAGTACAAAAATTCTATTTCTACACACTATTTTTTTTTATTAGCAAAAAAAAGGAACCTTTATTGATGAAAAACCATACAAGATATGAGATTACATCAAATAAAGGAGGAGAAGAGCAGCAATCGTCATAGCAAACTAACCCAATCCCAACTAGGTTGGCACCGAGAAGAGAGCCCAATCATCTGCAAGCTCAACCCCACTAATTTTTCTTATTGTACATACTTAATGAATACTTTCTCAGTAGGCACATCAAAAGAATAAAACTTGTCAATGCACATCTCTTTATTCCAATAATGTCCTCATCTTCAATTTTAAAATCTTAATTTTTTTTTTCCATTCATCCACCCACCCTTACTTCGTCGCCATTGCTGCCACTCTCAACCCTCTATCACATTACTATTGCCACTCCCAGCTTATCTTCTTCCATCCTAAACATCAACAGCCAATCTCAAAAGTTGGTGGTTCGCGGCAGAGGACTTGTGAGAGTTTATAGTTCATGGTAGAAGGTAATCGCAAGCGGAGGCAGAAAAAGGCAACATGAGGGGGATGGAGTAAGAAAGAGGTTGCAATAGCAATGGAGGATGGTTGTGTTTTAAGAGGACTTGTGAGAGTTTATAGTTCACGGTAGAAGGTAATCGCAAGTGGAGGCAGAAAAAGGCAACATGAGGGGGATGAAGTAAGAAAGAGGTTGCAATAGCAATGGAGGATGGTTGTGTTTTAAAATTAGGGTTTGGGTAGAAGAAGATAAAGGTGCTATGATAATTTTATTCTTAGACAAAATTGTAATTCTGAAAATTTTTATTAAGTGTATGAATTAAGAAGAATTAATGTGTCAAAATAAAACCATCCTAAGAACTACAAGGAACTAAAGTGGTATTTTAATAAAAGCATAAAAGTGCTAAGCATAACTACTATTATTATGTGGGCGTTTTTTTTTTTTTTTTTTTTTCACTGGAATATTATCATGTGGTTGTTCTTTATTAATTATCAAAATGGTGTTATACAAGACCTAATTGCTTTGACTCAAAGTCTGAAGGGTTGGTTGAAATAATTAAAATGTCAAACGATAAAGTGAGATTGAAGGTAAAATATAAGGGTGCGAAGTGAAATTATTCTAACATAAATCATGCAAGGGTTCATCAATGATTGAACCATAATCATAAGATTTATGTTCAATGATTGGATTGATCGATGGATCATGGTTAAACAGTTTTAGAGTGATGATGTTCTAGTGTACTCACAGTTGGGTACATCATCAAAGCAGCCAAAGAGGCCGGTGGACCAAGGGACCTCCTCGTCGGGTTGAGTTCGAATTGGATCATCAGAGTTTAGTGAAGGAGGAGCTGAGTATTTGTGAATGGTAGTGTAGTTTGTGGAGCTCATGATTCACCAATGGAGTTTTTGGGATATGGAGATGGATGGGCAGCCCACGAAGAATATATATATATATACAGGGATGGATCTAGGGGCCGATGACTGCAGACAAAAGTTTTGGAAAAAATTATAATATTATACTAGTAATTAATTTGTAGAAAATCCCGATAATATAAGATTTTGTAACCTCAAATTTGTATGTGTTATTACCCATAAGGCTATAGGAATTTGCTTCCATAAATTAACTATATTTACGAAAATCTAAAATTAGTTCTACTAATTAAATTTTATTAAATATTAGTTCCTGTTTTTATTTATTTTTTTCCTAGAATAAACTTTTTTGTTTAATATATGTACTATTGATTATATATATATATATATTATCATGAGTTGCTCGACTTTAATAATAATAATAATAACAAAACAGTTCTACTTTGATTAATTTAACAGTCTCACCTTGCATTCATTCAATCTCACCTTTATTTTTAATTTACTAATATTAGAAATCCGAGAAGTGATTCATTGAAGTTTCTATTATCATGAACAAATTTCGGACACAACTTTAAAGGGTAATTACAATTTAGTGAAATCTTTATAAAATAATTACATCTTTATGAAAAACTTGAAGAGTTTAATTAATCAATAACTTTCAATATACCACCTCATGTGTCAATCCATTATTAGTGTAATAGGTTTCACTATTCATATTTATGTCAAATGATATGCTAATATATGAGATGATACATTAAAAGTGATATAATAAGGTGGTAAGTGTAACATTTGTCTATATTGCTATACTTTTCATTCATCAAAAAAGTTTCTTTTTGCCAATGATAATAATTTAAAAAAAAAAAAAAAAAAAGTGTAGCATTTGTGTATAAATTTTACCATTAATTTAAAATTATTTTGTGAAAATTTCACTAATTTATGATTTTTCCAACTTTAAATGTCCAACTTTAATTGATAGAGACACGAAACATTAATTTGTTTTTTCTTTATAACTTAATGCAAACAACAGAATATCTTCAACTATAGGATAATTTTCTTACACTCAAATATGTTGACAAATAATGTTTATTTCATGGTAATATTATTAAATTTTATGATGATAGAAATTAATAGGATATTACAAAAAAAAATTATAAATTTTATTAATTGGGAATTACATATATTTGAGTAATGTTACGTTTAATAAAATAATAATATCACGAAAATCTTCTCCACTCTTTGATTAGTTTATGATATTTTATTATATGTTATATAATTATATACGCTAAGTTACATTCTATCAATTATAGAACACTATAAGGCCCCGTTTGTTTTCAGATGTAGAATAGAAAGAATTGATAGTAATGAGATTAATATTGAGGGAATTGATAGTGAGGAGATTAAGTAAAATTGTATTTGTTTTGATGATAATTATTAGTGTGGAGATTGTTAAATTATTACCCTATAAAAGAAATATAAAATATTAAAACAAATAAAATTATGATTTTTACGTAACCAAAAATACAAAAACATTAAACATTAATATTAAAAAAAAAAAAAAAAAAGCCTAAGCGAAATGACTAATTTCCTAATACAACTCCACCTCCTCCATCCCAATCCCAGCACCAAGGTCCATCTTAATCCCATGGGATTATGAATCCTATCTCCATCTCCCAAAATAAAGGGTAATCTACAAATCAGTTTTGCTTTTTTGAGTTATTACCTATTAGGTACTAGCTTATATTTTTATGTACCATTAAGTCCTATTATAATTTTCTTTCTCATTTTTGGCTGCTTCTTGTTGTTTTTTTTTTTTTTTCTTCTTTCTAGTTTCCCGTTTTGTTTTTGAACTCCAAATTGCGAACCACGATTTGGCCACCAATTGACAGCCAGCGACCACCTCTGACCTTAATTCCGCAACCATTACTGATCTCTGGCAACTACCTCCGACCTCTGACAATATTTTTTTCTGCCATTTTTTATCTCCGACACATCACTATCGCAACCACCTACTCAAATCCGGTGGTGATGAGAGAAAAAAAATAAAAAATTAAGAGAATGAAGGAGAGATATGCGAAGCCATTATCGGAGAATAATTATTATCATTTTACATTGTCACAAATCAAGAAAAAAAATCAAAAGTCAGATTCAGTGATAAATTTGTCATGTAACAAATCTCAGCCAGAGTTGTAGTGATAAATATATCACTGTTGAATTTGCTAAAAAATTTATAAATAGCAAACTTGATTTGAGAGAGAGAGGGGCATCGCAACATTCTATTATGAAGCATTGATAAATTTATTTATTTTGTACATGCTATGTCATTCCATTGATAAAAATATCCACACTTAAACCTACAAATCTTTAATTTGATAAATTTATCATTCATAAATTACTAAGTGATTGAATTAACTAACAAATTTATTAGATTAGTTGCACGTCTGTAGAAGATCAATAATACCTTTCAATGCACTGATTGGATACTTTGCATCCCAAACTAGTGATGGAGGACAATGGTGGCAACAACGATGTCGAAGATGGTAGATCGATAATGGAGACAGATGGTGGCAACAACGATGTCGAAGATAGTAGATCAATGATAGAGGATTGCGGTGTTAAAACTTACAGATGAATGATGGGAGAAGGAGGAGCGATAATGGCAACAAGGGAGAAGGACAGTGGTGTTAGGTGAGGGATGAGGAGAATGATGGCATTAGTTGTGGCGAGTGTTGTTGACAATGATAGATGAAGATGGTGGTTAAGCCGAGCGACATATATGGTGATGAAGGAGGAGGAGATAGTGTGCTAGTAACAAAATTAGGAGGGGAAGAGAGAGAGAGAGAGAGAGAGAGAGAGATGTGTTTGGGTTTATGATAAAATTACTCAATTGAATGCAAGGGATAGAAATGGAAGATGGGCTAAATTATTTTGGGTCTGGACTTCCTAGGAATTAAGTCCAGTCCAAAGGACTAGCCCGTAACTCTCCCAAAACAAACACAACATATAGTGAGTTCCATTTCTATTTTCATCTTAATCTCATTTCCACCTCTATCTTCCAAAACAAACGGGACCTGAAATAAAACTAAGTTTATATTATTTGCAAACTAAGATTTAAAATTAAAACATTTTTATGTTAAGATAAATCATTTTTCGTATTTTGTAACTTACCACATTAGATTATTTTTAAAAAATTCATAAATTTTTTTATAATATTTCTTTCATCAAATCTAACACTACTCTATATATACTTCCGCCCGTGTATAAGCCAAACAAAATTGTTTAGATAAGAATATAATTGCAGTCTTCAAATCAATATGTTATTGGAGAATGTTTGGAAGGAAGGAAAGTTAAAAAATCTGGTGCCAGCTATGCAAGTGTCTAAACGTCCTCGGAATCGTTTATTTCGAGGCAATGGTCCGTTTTGGGGGTAATTTCAAGGCCGGCTGTAGACAAGTATTTGGTATGTATTAAAAAAAGTATATATATATATTTTATATATACATATATATATTTATTTAGATAATATTAATTTATATATTTTTCTATCTATTTTTTTTATTTTTTTGCATAATTTTTTTTTATAAAAATAAAAAAATATACGTATTTAAAACATTTCAAATCACTCCTCTGTCTTTTTGTAGATATTTTAGGAAAGTCTCTTTTTATTTTTATTTTATTTTGTCTCTTTTTATTTTTATTTTTTTATATCTTAAGTTTTTGCTGCTCTCATGGGCTGCGTGGTGGTAATAAGGCTGCTGACGCGTTGGCTTGCATGGCGGGTAGGGTAGCGTGAATGAATGGCTTGCGAGTGTGAATGGAAGATGTGCATTCAGGATTATTCGATCTGAGTATATTTAGTTCTGCTTATTTATCTTCTTTTTTTAAAAAAAAATAAAAATAAGTTGTACAAAAGATTAATTTTATAAAATATTGCTAGGTACATATGAATAAATTAAATTTTATTTTTTAAAATGAATAATAATTATAAGTTTAAATTTAAACTATATATGTTATAAAACAAAATATGATTTAGGGGAAATTACACTGACATCTTTGAAATTTTTGTTTAATATAGATTCTCCCTTCATATTTGAAAAATTATGTTTTTCTTTTTGAAATTTGTAATCTCATTACAAATTACCTCTCAAATTGCTAATGTCATGTATTAAAATTTTCTAAATGACTATTTTCTCATTTTTTTTACTATTTCTTCTTCCTATTATCATAATTACATTCTATAACTTTCTTTCATTAAATTCTACCTGAACATATTCTTATTGAGTGATGATATACAAAATAAATTATATATAAAATTTTCAAACATAATAATATAGCTTAATGGTAACCTTTTACTTTAAAATGAAACACACCATAAACATGATTTACATTTACAACATCACTATCACAACATTGTTGGAAAATTTGGTTTATAAAGCTTATTTTGAGCCAACTTTGAGCCCAAAATTGAATGAGCCCCGAACGTCTTTTGGGACAGGTTCGAAGAGGTGAAGTGTTCCTTGCCGCGTGGCAAGTCACACGGTGAAGACGATTCATCAACACCATTTATAAGTGAATGGGAACATGACGTCGTTTTCGGGTTTGTGGAATGGACATTTAAATGTTTTAATGTGGGTTTCATTGTGAAGCTTGTCCCACATTGAAACTTTAAGAGAGTTTTGTTGAGTATATAAACTTTAGTCTACAACACTTGGGTTGGGCCCCAAGGGGCACCCCAAGTTCGTAGAAGGGAGGAGTTATAGACAAAGTGAACCTTAGCCCAAACCACCACTCGCGCGCGCCGTCGTCCAGCCAAGCCGAGCCGTACCGAGCACGGTTGTGGGTCGGTTCGGTTCTTGTATTAATTTTTTGGACAAAATTCATTTGAATTTTTTTAAAAAATATTGCGGGAATTTAATTCAACACTTGAATTTTTTGTCCAACACTTGAGTCTCCTTCTGTCTGAATTATGTAATAGATTAACTGCCCAACAGTTATAGTCCGAAACTGCACTGTTTGACAGATTCGAACAGTTCAAGCAGATCTACATTTCCAGCAGTTATCTGTTCATTTTGAAACCATATCTGTTCAGTTCAAATTTCTGCACTTGTTCGGCTCTATTTAATCCAGCACTGTCCAACAGTTTTGGGGATCCGAAAAAATAGTCTGAGAACTTCCTTTTGCTGTCCAAACTTTGTTTTGTTTACATTATTCTTCATTCTAGTTTTAGAGAAAAATAAAGAGAGTATTAGAACACAAGGTTCTAGTTCGCCAGACAAATTTGTTTGAAGTGCTACTACAAGTTTGTGAAGATCATTGTATCTTGGGAGATAGACGCCACTCAACGTAAGTACCGTAGCAGGGCGAATTTGTCTTAAGATTGTTGGATCAATCTTCTATGTAAATAAAATAAATTGAAACTAATTCAAACAAAATAAAATAAAACTTACAGAATTTATTTTGTCGAACCAAACGAAAATTAAAGACCAAGTACTACTGTGGTGGCTGCAATGACGCCAACCCTCTCTACTGTTGTAGCAGTACCGGTAAATCACGGTGAAAAGCCAGAGAAGTTCTCAAGAACTGATTTTAAAAGATGACAACAGAAAATGTTGTTCTATCTTACAACTCTGAACCTGTCTTGTTTCCTCCGTGAGGATGCTCCTATTTTGAAAGAGGATGAAACCGACCGGCAAGTGGTTGCTGCGATTGATGCCTGGAAACATGCTGATTTCCTTTGCCGGAACTACATCTTGAACAGACTTGACAACACATTATACAACGTCTACAGTCCTATCAAGACAGCAAAGGAACTTTGGGAGTCTTTGAAGAAAAAATACAAAACGAAAGATGCCGGCTCAAAGAAATTTGTGGTTGGCAGATTCCTAGATTTTGTAATGGTTGATTCAAAAACTGTGATCAGCCAAGTTCAAGATTTTCAACTCATTCTGCATGACATCCACGCATAAGACATGTCTCTCAGTGAATCCTTCCAAGTTGCAGCATTAATTGAAAAATTACCACAAGGCTGGAAGGAATTCAAGAACTACCTCAAACACAAGCGCAAAGAAATTTCTATGGAAGAATTAATTGTGCGTTTGAGGGTTGAGGAGGACAACTGCAATTCTAAAAAGCGGGCTGGTAAGCATCCTATGGAGTCTAAGGCAAATGTGGTGAAACATGCTTCAAAAGTCAAGAAACGAAAGTCTTCTGGAGAAAGTTCATCACAAAGCTTTAAAGGAGGGGGGGAAATAAATGTACAAGTTTAATGGCAAATGTTACATCTGTGACAAAGAGGGACATCAGGCAAAAGATTGCAATAGCAGAGGCAAAAGCAAAAGAAGAACAAGCAAGAAGCCTGCTCAAGCCCATATGACCGAAGTGGACAAAATTTCCAATGGTGTAGATGACATCAATCTTTCTGCAATTGTTTCCGAGGCAAATCTTGTCGGAAATCCTAAAGAATGGTGGGTGGACACTGGTGCTACCCATCATATCTGTGTTGACAAAAAGATGTTCACATCTTATTCTACAGTGAACAATGGTGAACAACTTTTTATGGGCAACTCCTTAACCTCCAAAGAAGTTGAAGGACAAGGAAAGATTGTACTTAAGATGACATCTGGAAAGAAACTCATTCTCAACAATGTGTTGTATGTACCGGACATTCGCAAGAATCTTGTTTCTGGATCTCTGTTGAGTAAGAATGGGTTTAGGCTAGTATTTGAGAGTGATAAATTTGTACTTACTAAGAATATGATGTATGTAGGAAAATGTTACATGTCTGATGGCCTTTTCAAATTAAATGTAATGACCGTTGTACTCTCAGTTATTAATAATAATACATCTTCTTCTTACTTGCTTGAGTCTTCAAATTCATGGCATGGTAGACTAGGACATGTTAATTATGGATCTTTGCATAGATTAATTAATATGGAATGTTTACCTAAATTTGACATTGATTCAAATCATAAATATGAAATTTGTGTTGAGACAAAATTATCTAAAACTCCTTTTCATTCAATTGAAAGAAGTACGGAACCACTTGAATTAATTCATAGTGACATTTGTGATTTTAAATCAATTCAAACTATAGGTGGGAAAAACTATTTAATCACTTTTATAGATGACTATACTAGATATAGTTATGTTTATTTAATTCGAACCAAGGATGAAGCTTTGGAAACTTTCATTCAATATAAGAATGAAGTTGAAAATCAACTTGGTAAGAAAATCAAGAAACTTAGAAGTGATAGAGGTGGTGAATATGAATCACCTTTTGGTGAATTTTGTAAAGAACATGGAATAATTCATCAAACCACCGCTCCTTACTTACCTCAGCAAAATGGAATTGCTGAAAGGAAAAATAGGGCTTTAAAAGAAATGATGAATGCCATGTTAATAAGTTCTGGATTACCTCAGAACTTGTGGGGGGAAGCAATACTTTCTACTAATTATATTTTAAATAAAATACCCCAAAAGAAAGTGAATCAAACACCTTATGAATTGTGGCATGGAAGAGTACCATCCTACAAATACTTAAAAGTGTGGGGGTGTTTGGCTAAAGTGGCTATTCGTAGTCCTAAAAAGACTAAGATAGGTCCTAAGACCATTGATTGCATTTTCATTGGTTATGCCAAGAATAGTAGTGCATATCAGTTTTTGATTCATAAATCAGAACATTCTGAAATGCATGTAAATACTATTATTGAATCTCGAAATGCATCTTTTTTTGAACATGTATTTCCAAATAAAACTGGACAAGAGACTGGTAACAATAAAATATCTCATAATACTATTACTAGTCAGGATCAAGAACATGATCAAGAACAAGAGTTAGATCAAAATGAGGAAGGGGAACTTAGGCGTAGTAAACATGCTAGAACCTCAAAATCTTTTGGTCCAGATTTTCTAACTTATTTGTTAGAAAATGAACCTTTAACTTTTAAAGAGGCTATGTCTAGTCCTGAAGCTCCTTTATGGAAAGAAACAGTCAATAGTGAAGTTGAATCCATCTTGCAAAATCACACTTGGGAATTGGTGGATTTGCCACCAGGTTGTAAACCTCTTGGGTACAAGTGGATTTTCAAAAGAAAAATGAAAGCAGATGGATCAATTGACAAATACAAGGCAAGACTTGTGGTCAAAGGTTTTAGACAAAAAGAACGTCTTGATTATTTTGACATATACTCACCGGTTACTAGAATAACATCCATTAGAATGCTAATTGCCATTACATCTTTATACAATTTAGAAATTCATCAAATGGATGTAAAAACCGCTTTCTTAAATGGTGAGTTAGAGGAAGAAATTTACATGGAACAACTAGAAGGGTTTTCTGTTCCAGGGAAAGAAAAGAAAGTGCGTAAATTGGTTAAATCATTATATGGTTTAAAACAAGCGCCAAAGCAATGGCATGAGAAATTTGACAAGGCAATGATGTCAAATGGATTTAAAATTAATGAGTGTGACAAATGTGTTTATATTAAAAACACAGACAAAGGTTATGTCATTGTATGTCTTATGTAGATGATATGCTCATCATAGGTAGTAATAATGACATGATTAAAACTACCAAGAAAATGTTGAATAAACATTTTGACATGAAGGACATAGGCATTGCTGATGTAATTCTTGGTATGAAAATTATCAAAACATTAGAAGGATATACTTTGTCACAATCTCATTACATTGAAAAAATACTTGACAAATTCAGCAAAGATGATGATCATCTTGCTAGAACACATGTAGATGTTAATTTGTTTTTATCTAAGAATGTACAGGAAAGTATTTCTCAATTAGAGTATGCCCAGATTATTGGAAGCTTAATGTACTTGATGAACTGCACTCGCCCAGATATAGCTTATGCAGTAAGTAAATTAAGTAGATATACGAGTAATCCGGGAGTAGAACACTGGAAAGCAATTATAAGGGTTCTAAGATATCTCCGATTCACTCGTAACATTGGAATGAATTATACAAGATATCCAGCAGTACTTAAAGGATACTGTGATGCAAATTGGATATCGGATACTAGAGACTCGAAGTCCACCAGTGGGTATGTCTTTACTCTTGGTGGAGCGGCTATATCTTGGAAATCTTCCAAACAGACTTATATTGCTAGGTCTACTATGGAATCAGAATTCATAGCTTTAGACAAAGCAGGAAAAGAGGCAGAATGGCTTCGCCACTTCCTTGAAGATATTCCAATATGGCCAAAACTGGTGCCTGCTATATGCACACATTGCGATAGTCAATCAGCAATAGGTAGAGCACAGAGTCATATGTATGACGGTAAGTCACTACACATTCGTCGTCGACATAACACCGTGAGACAACTACTCTCTAATGGAATTATTTTCATTGAATATGTTAAGTCTAAAGGCAACATAGCGGATCCACTAACCAAAGGGTTAGCAAGAGAGTTAGTTGAGAATTCATCGAGGGGAATGGGACTTAAGCCTATTAAATAAGAGTTATCACAACGGCAACCCAACCTAGTTGACTAGAGATCCCAAGATCTAGGTTCAAAGGGACAACCGAGTTGTGAATGACTCAGAAGGATCACTGGAGAGTCTAACTCCTACCGATTTCTATGATGAAATAAGTGATGTCTGCAGCGTTTTAGGTTAAATAAAATTTTAATGATTCTTATATCTAAGTAAATCTAGTGGAGTATGGCAGGATACTCTTCATAAGAATCACCTATATGAGTGTGAACTGGGCCGGTTCTATAAGATTTATAAAGGGCTACAAGTCTTTAGAGCACTCATGAAAGACAAGGTTGTTCAGGGCCAAAATGAACACAATAGTGAGAACTAAACTGTGTCTGGGAATATGCTGTGTGAGTTCTATTGCCTTGGCTTACACAAACGGCTGAACAGTTCAAGACATCATGTTCACTGGCTAGCTAGTAAATCCGATAGTGTCTCACAAAGGAAGGTTCAAAGCCAAAAGCTACCTATCTTTTGCAGAATATTTCTAATCATGTTGTTGCATTTTCTCTCCGTCAAATTCTATTCATGTGGGGGATTGTTGGAAAATTTGGTTTATAAAGCTTATTTTGGGCCAACTTTGAGCCCAAAATTGAGTGGGCCCCGAACGTCTTTTGGGGCGGATCTGAAGACGTGAAGTGTTCCTTGCCGTGTGGCAAGTCACATGGTGAAGATAGTTTGTCAAAACCATTTATGAGTGAATGGGAACACGACGTCGTTTTCGAGTTCGTGGAATGGACATTTAAAGGTTTTAATGTGGGTTTCCTTGTGAAGCTTGTCCCATATTGAAACTTTAAGAGAGTTTTGTTGAGTATATAAATTCTAGCCTACAACATTTTGGTTGGGCCCCAAGGGGTACCCCAAGTTTGTAGAAGGGAGGAGTTATGGACAAAGTGAACCTTAGCCTAAACCACCACACACGCGCGCGCGCCGCCACCGCCGTCCAGCCTAGCCGAGCCGAGCCGTGCCGGGCGCGGGTGTGGGTTGTGGGCCGGGTCGGTTCTTGTATTAATTTTTTGGACAAAATTCATTTGAATTTTTTCAAAAAATATTGCGGGAATTTAATTCAAATTTGAATTCCAATTTTTTGTCCTGCACTTAAGTCTCCTTCTATCCGAATTATGTAACAGATTAACTGCTCATAACTGCTCAGCAGTTATAGTCCGAAACTGCACTGTTTAACAGATTCGAACAGTTCAAACAGATCTACATTTCCAGCAGTTATCTGTTCAGTTCTAGAATGCATCTGTTCATTTTGAAACCATATCTGTTCAGTTCAAATTTCCGCACCTGTTCGGCTCTATTTAATCCAGCACTATCCAACAGTTTTGGGGATCCGAAAAAATAGTCTGAGAACGTCCTTTTGTTGTCCAACCTTTGTTTTGTTTGCATTATTCTTCATTCTAGTTTTAGAGAAAAATAAAGAGAGTATTAGAACACAAGGTTCTAGTTCGCCGGACAAATTTGTTTGAAGTGCTACGACAAGTTTGTGAAGATCATTGTATCCTGGGAGATAGACGCCACTCAACGAAAGTACCATAGCGGGGCGAAGTTGTCTTAAGGACAGAGTGTCACACACTCGACTTGGTCTTTTAATTTTCGTTTGGTTCGACAAAATAAATTCTGTAAGTTTTATTTTATTTTGTTTGAATTAGTTTCAATTTATTTTGTTTACACAGAAGGTTGATCCAACAAACATTTGTATAATATTTTTTGTATAAATTTTTATATATAAATAGAAATTTTCATTTTTATTCCAATCATCGTTTTTCTTTCTTGTCTATTCATTCACATTTATTACAGTATTATCAAACATCATTATTCACATTTATTACAGTATTACTAAATTTTGTATTTTTGTATATTTTTTATTTTTTGCATTTGCCGAATTTAAAAAAAAAAAAATCACAAAATATTATACTTCTTAAGTTTATCTAGATTAGGTATATCTAAAAAATAAAAATAAAAAAATTCCTAAAATATTAAAAATAAAAAACAAGAAAAATAAAAAAATAAAAAATAAAAAACTCAAAATTTTTTATTTTTATTTTTATTTTTTGTGTGAGTTAAACTAAAGAATATGATTGTTTTTTTTCTTGAAATGATATGAAAAAAATATCAATATTATTTTATTATTTTACATGTATAAATGTTATAGAGCAAATATGTCATTTTAATCTGACAAATGGATAAGTGTAATTTTTCAAACGTGAGGAAAGACTTGTATTAAACAAAAATCTCAGGGGTGGAAGTGTAATTTACCCCATGATTTATTTATATATTAATTGATATTCGATATACCTGATTTTTTACACAGACCATCTTCACTACAAGGTTTACGAAATGAATAGTTTGGTTTATCGTTGTGGGCCCAAAATATGACTTATAAAATGAATTAAAGAATATGAATGGTAGTGGTATAAAAATAAGTCATTTCTCATAATATTAATTTTTCACAAATTTAACTTATTTGTTATGTCATTGTGATTGAATTGCAAATTATAAATTATTGACCTCTAACATTTCTTAATTATTTATATTTAATCTTAGGGCTCAGCTTGTCATCTGGACTGCTTAGCCCAACCATGTGGGAAAACTATGGATACTATTTTGACGATCTGATCTAATTAATTTTTTAAGTCTCGATGTGCAAATCATCCACACAAAAAATTCAAATGATCCAATAATTATAGTCACATCATTTCATCACATGTCTTCAAAAAAGTTACTGATAATTATGACAAATGCTAACAAGTGCCTCCTAAGCAAAGCAAGTGTGTAAAAAGTATCATAAAAATATGTGAAAATATTTAAAAAATATATTAATTTCAACAAAAAAAATATTGAATTTAATAAAGTGAGTATTGTGAAACAAATAAAGACCAAAATAGAATTTGAGTAAAAGTTTTTAAAATTTGTTTTCCCGCTTTAATGCTCTTAAAACACGCTCATATATATGACCATTATGTGAGCATTTTATGTCAATGACTACATTAAAATAAAAATTAGAACATTTAATTGTTGTAATTAAAAATTAAAAAATCAAAATAAAATTTGAATGAAAATTAAAAGGTAAAAATTTTAATTTACTCTTTTTTAAAAAATAGTTGTGTTGGCTATTTTGGCTTTCGAAGGTTAATTATGTAATTTAAAATGTGCCAGCACGGATCAATAAGTCTTTACGGAATTTAAATTGATAACCAATTATCAAACGATTGTGTTGAAATTCTTTCAGCTTTAATGAGGATAACTTTTACTGATTGCTTTTTAGGAGAAACTTACAAATGATCACAGATACAAAATAGTTCGGAAACTGAATTTCATTAAATAAATAAGAACTTACAATGAAATGACCCAGCCTTGAAAAGGTTTATAGCAGCGACTGCTTAAGACTACTCCTAGGAAATGAAGCACAATACAGGAATTGAAGAACTGAAAATGTAAAACTGGAAAGAAAATATGAAGAAAATGGCTATTTTCTGGATTTGAGTCTGGGTCATTCATTTTGGGGCCTTTTCTTCTATTTATACTTTCCAATGGTAACCGTCAAAGTGGGCTTCCAACCATCGAAAGGTCCTCCCATGATCCTTGATCATGTTCTCTCACAGTTAGCCTCCATTACGCCATTCTTGCAGTTAGGCTTCCCTCTTGAATTTGAATTTGAATTTGTAAGTAATCGTTGGGCCATATTATCTTACGCATTCTAGCTGCTCTAATGCTACGTGGATTCAGTATTATCAATATGAACTGCCACGTGTCTATTGCTGATTGGAAGCTTACATTAACTCCTCAAATTACCCTTTACGTGCCACGTGTTAAGTTGGGATTGACTTATACAAAATATGTAGCCAACATTACCTCCCGCACTAATATAGCCAATACTTGGTGATATTAGTGAATCAGTGCACTCTATCCACGTCCTAGGATGTGCATGGACTTTGTTTATCTTAGATGTGTAACCGTCTTCTTAGAAATGAAGCACTGAATTTCATTAAATTCTCTTTTACGCTTGAACACTTCCTCTACTATCTGTGTATCCGAAAAGACTGATACATCTTCAATGGCCAATCAAGCCCTCTCCTACATTGATCGAGCATATGAGGAGGTGTTTGATAATGATAACCGACCTTGAAAGAACGTTCATGTATTTATTGGCCACACTTGTCTGCCCCCATTCATACAAGTTATAGAAGTTTTTGTAGCTTACGAACCTCTGGACCAAGTATTTGCACAAATGGATCTTGGAAGATCTTCATCTACTCCAAAACTCTCTACATGGGACGAAGCTGCTTCATCTTCTTCTAGAAATACTGGTTGGGATGCTTGGCCCACACCCACTCAACCTTAAACAAGGTAACAAATCCACCATCGATTTCCTAAATTTGATGACCCCATTGCAATCCATCCCTCTATGCGCAGCTCTGTAGTATATCCATAGTAGATCATCTTTGCAATCTTGAAGACAACTTGCTTTCGACATGGTATACTTCTACCTTGCCATCCAAAGTAGTGCGAAAGACTCGCCCCCATTGAAGCTTTGGGAATCAGCCTTGCATTCTTAGCCAATAAAGCAAAACTTTACTCCTCTGATTGGCTAGAGTGCGTGAACAAGCCCTATTTCCACCCTCATTTGGAGGGGACCCAACTGCTCCTTCTCTACCTCCTAATCCTAATTGGATTGAGGAATTGAAGCTCACCCTCTTTGAGAGCCAACATGTCACTCTCTACCAGCCTCTAGTTCCTCCAATTGCTTATTAGCAGTATAAAGCCCAAACTCTGGTTGTTGTTTTCTCTCACTTATCTTTTGTGGTCCTTCGAGATGACATCTCTCACAAGAACTTTTCATGGGCTTGTGACTTTGTCTCTCAAAGCCACATTCTCAACCCTGTGACCCAGGCAGAACTTCATACTTTCTTGGATATGCTATCTCTCATACTCAACTGGCACAAAAATGTTTCCGCCATTAGTGTGTCCCTAAAGAAGTTCTTTCCTGCTCATATTCACACTCAGTATGAAGCAGAGAATCTTCTAGAAAAGTATGAAGACTTCAAGAATCATGACTCAGAGTATGCAGAAGACAAAGATACCAACAAGGATAGTACGCATGAGAGAGAGGAGATGGACGAAGTGGAGAGAGCTTTTAAGCAAACAGAATTTGAAATGAAGGCTCAGCAACTCTTCTTCCAAATAAGGGCTCCTCAATTAGATAAACCGAATTTAGATTGGATAGATGATAGGCTAGAAAAGGAATATGTATTTATTGAATTTTGTTGGACAAATTTTCACAATCTTTTGAGTTTCTCCATCCCATACTTTTACAAAATTGAAAATGTAACCAAATAGGTTTTCCCAATGCGAATATTTATATACTAATAAAACTAGGATTCCCTTATTTTAATTTCCATGATCTGGTTTTATATTCCAATTGTATGGCTAATATGACTTTATTCCTTACTCTATGTAATCTATGAATAACAGCTTCGAAGGAACCAATTTGCTTTGATGCCTGGTTTTAAAGGTTTCGAAGCATGGAGCTTTTTTTTTAGACAACATCTGTTATTTATTTTTTTATTTTTATTTTTATTTTTATTCCAGTTAGATGGTCAATTCAATATGTGCAAGAAACTGTTTTGACTTAACCAATCTTGCTTTGAAGCCTGGTTTAGGTGTTTCGAAGCATGAAATTTCTCTTAAGAACGACAACATTTGCCTTCGAAGGGTCCTATCTAAGAAAAAAAGGTGCAAGAAAGTGGTTTTATGCATAGATAAGTCCTTTGGTCTTTGAACTTTCCATATTGCTTGACCAAGAACTGGTTTCACAGTGCTTATTTATGCTGAAAGACTAGGCAAGAACCATATTCTAATTACAGAACAGTACAAAGACCCCTTCGAAGTAAATTTCCTTTGATGGAAAGTCTAAAAAGCATACCTCCAAGACTTTCAGAGTGAACAAATCCCAGCTATGCTTGAATTTAAGGTAAAAGACTGGCTTCGAAGCCAGCTACCTGTTTTTAAAGCTAAGCTAAGTATTTGAAAACTAGCTTTGAAGCCAACTAACTGTAGACACCCCATTTTTGACCACCTTGAGACTCAGACGTCACCAGTTGAGCACTCGGTGATATTTCATATTGTGCTTGCTCAGAAGTTTCAGAGTCTCGACTGCGAGCCTTGCCTCCGGACTTTCGGGCTCTTTTGTGCTTTGCATCGGTTTGCGAACCAGGCTCTGTTTTCTCTATTTTCTCTTACCGAAGGGAGGGAGAGGTCTCGTAGATCATCTCTTAGTGGCCGTAGGCTACGTTTCGTGGTCGTAGGCCATTTTGCCCGTTTGGAGCCTGGTTTCCGGTTTTTCGGAGCCGTTGGCCGTGTGCCTCGGTTCGGGACCGCTTAACCACCTCCGTTTGCCCCGATTTTTGGCATACATCTTATTTGCTCCCTTTTGAGGGACACTGTGGTCTGAGAGACCAACTTCATGGTCGAATACCACTCCCGGTGCTCAACAGTCAGTTTTCGGGGCCCCGAACTGCGCGTTCCGGCCCCCGAACCTTCATTTTGCATCGGTTTTGGTTCATTTTTGGCAGGGACCTCTGTTTCATTACTAGGAAGGCCGTAGGAGGGTGGGAGGCCAGTAATTGTTCTGTCAGCCGACTTTATCCCTTCATCGCCCTCCGTTGCCCGTTTTTCCTCACTTCAAAGCTAATGTTGACCACCATTGGGCTATTTTCTTGAACCCTAAACCCCATATTTGTGATGTACACATCTGGGAGGCCACCAATATTTGGTGGCCGGCTAGTAATTGTTGTTGACCCTTTTGAACCCCTTTGAAAAGTGGGTTGTTCTCTCTCCTGGTTCGGTATTTCCAGTGTTTAACCACAGGGTTGTGTTGTGCACACATCAGAGGCTCTCTTTCTGTGGTGGCCAGCCATTAATTCTCATTGACCCTTTTGACCCCTAGCCGGCCGGCCATGGGAAGTAGCCGGCCGGCCACCTAAACCCTAGATAACTGGCCGGCCAGAATCCTTACATCATCTACAGTGTAGATACAACCTCTTTTTCCCCCCAGATTCTGCATCCGGGGGGCTGCATTTTGGAGGGAAACTTGGTTGGTTTTCCCTCCATTTTTTCCCCCATTTTCCCCCCCATTTTTTCCTATATAACAGGAGCTCCAGCTCTATTATTAGGGTTACAAAAATCCCCCTCAAGCCCTTTGCATTATATCTCTCTCTCTCTCTATTCCAAGCTCAAAACCTTCCAAGTCCTATACCCCTTTCCACACCACCACCAAGCTCCACTCTTCCATCCTTCATTCCAGCAGCTGGAGGTTCTTCTTCAAGGCCTAGGAGTTTTGCATCTCAAGCCAAAAGGGTGCCAAAGTTTAGTCTACAAGGGTAAGCTCTATTTCCCTCTTTTTGGTCCATATCTTGCATCCTTTCTAAGCCATACTTTCTTGTTGTTTTGGGCTCCGACCCTAACTGGAACTAAACTTATTTTGAGCTCATTTTCACTTTTTTTTAATGGCCTCTCACTGTTTGAGGCCTTCTTGTTGCACTTGCTTCATTATCCCTCTTGTATGCCATTTTCTTGTGTAGTATTTTTGGCCTATGTATAAATTGTTTTGAGGCATGTCATAAACTGTAAAAGGGCTTATTTTGAGACCTTATTCAACATTTTTGAAGGGATAATTTCTGTTTGAGGCTTCTATCTTCCACTTGCCTTTATACCTCTCTTTTGGCCCCATTTTTGCATGATTTATTAGCCTCTTGTGCTTCTGTTTTTGGACTTTGGTCCGAACTTAAAACAGCCTTAGTTTGACCCCCTCTTCATGTTTCATTAAGGGTAATTTGTTTTTTGAGGCATCCTTTATATACTTTGTGTTATATCTCTCTTTTTGGCCTTATTTTGCGAAGTATTTTAGGCTTGCATGCATACTGTTTTGGGTCCGGACATCAACTTTAAAGTGTAATATTTTGGACCCCTCTTCAACATTGTTGAAGGGACCCTTTGTGTTTAAGGCCAGAAACCACCGCTTGCTCCTTTGTCCCTCTTTTGGCCCTTTTCTTGCATGAGAGCTTAGCCTTACCTGTGTTGGTTTTTGTGGTTTGTTGTAAACTGAAAAAGGTCATATTTTGGGCCCCTCTTAAACATTGTTGAAGGGCCCTCATCTTTTTGAGGCCAGCAGCTGTGACTTGCTTCATTACCTCACATTTGGGGCCATTTTTGCATGCTAGTTTAGCCTCATTCATGTTCATTGTTTGGCTTTGCTATAAACTGGAAACATGCTTTTTTTGGGACTGCCTTGAACCTGTCTTTACATTTCATGTTCAAATAATGCATGCTTGATGTAGCTACAAGTCATTTCATGTGCTTAATCTTGCATTTCGGGACCATTTCATGCATCGGGTGCTATATTGTCATGATTCGCGACTGTTTCGGGTCATATTTTAGCACTGAAATTTGCATGTTTGCATATCATATTTCATGCCTTGCCATGTCTTGTTAGAGTGGCATTTGGTGCCTTAGTATCGGTCCTCGATTTGCGTGCATGCGTGTACGCATCTCGAGTGTCTCATTTTCATCTCATGGCCTCTTATGTGAGTGTGGCTGAGGTCCACTCAAGTTGGTGTAAGTCCATTATGCATTGTGTATGCCATTTCATTTCATAGCATTGCATATGCTAGGTTGTATGTTAGCGCATTGTGTATACCATGTTACCTCGTGCATTGTGTATGCCATCTCATAGTATTGTGCATGCTAGGTTGTATATTAGTTGCATTCATGCATGTCATGCATATTGCATCGTGCTTGGGATAGGAGTTAGCCCGAGCACGGGAAACGAGGTACGTTTCGTACTCCGAGTGACGGAACGTATCTCAATTCCCAGTCGCCAACACTCCGGATTATCCATGATGGAGTCTAGGTTTTGTTTTGTTTTCATGTGCATTCATTCTATATTGAGCTGCACAATTCGACTCCTCGGCCATCATGCATCGAGATGCGTGATTGGTGGCACGAGGATCGAGGCATGCATACATTTGTGAAAATACATTGCCATGCCCTTTTCCTGCTCTCTGTTGCAGCAAATCAAGAATCAGCAGTCTTCCGGGGCTTGGCGCGCTTTCCAAGAAATCAATCGCAAACAGAGGCCAATTAGGGCATCGCAATGGATTTCCGCGCAAGGCAGCCCAAACATACATCATTCATCAGAGTCAAGGCAGTCCCTGGCTTGCATGCCAGTTTATAGCTTTCCTAGATTAATTTGTAAATTAATTAGAATTTTTGTAATTATTTGGACTATAATATTTATTTGGGACTGTATATTATTTTATTCGGACCCTCTGCGCGAGGGCACAATTGTAATAAGTGTGCGTGTGTGTGATGTATGTCTTCCAACCCCACGTCTTTCTCCCTTTTATTTACCCGCTTATGATGGTTAGATTAGGCATGTTTCAATTAGCATACAGTATGATAGCATGTTTGCATTCATTCATCTGTATTGCATGCACCGGGCTCGACGCATCATACTTACTGCATCGTATTTTCAATTCCAAGTTGAATACATGCTAGCTGTAGCATTTCATATGCCATGTCTAGAATAGCCGAGCTTGCTATAGTTGCATTTTGCATGTGTTGCATTAAGCATTTCTGTATAATTAGGATCATGCATGGATTTCTAATTAGCTTCTGTTTTGGCTTGGAGTACTCGGTAAGTTTTATGCTTCAGCATCCTTGCATGCGTGTGAGTGAATGCCATGATAGCATACTTGCCATGAGGCTATTTGCTTATGTGATATAACTGCCTGAATGCTTGTGGGTGAAGGTTGGGTTATTTGGATTGGAACAATTCATTCACTGTGTGTTTTAAGCCCACTAGATAGTGGCAAAATCATGTTTTCTAAGCCCATCTGAGGGTGGCAAATCCATGTCTTAGCCTACTTGCGGGTAGCACCATCAAACCATTTTCAAATAAACAAACATGAAATGTTTTGTTCCAATTCAGGTGATCCAATCTATACTTGTATGCTGTGCGCATCACATAGTAAATCTAGGCTAATAACCGGAATAAGAACGCATAATGTTTTAAAAAATAGACATCATGGTTAGTAGAGGCCGATCTTTGATCGGGCGAGCGGGGGTGCTCACGAAGTGACCTTCCCCAATCGTACCCAAGTTCCCGAGCCGAGGCAACTTTGGTGATGACGGACACGTGGCCTTAGGCAAACGAGTCAGGATTTCCTAAATTTCCCCAAAATAAAACATTTAGGTGGCGACTCTGTATCTGGCAAAGCAGTCCATGTTTGGCACTTCTTTCAAAAATCTGTTTTCTCAAAACGATTTGCCGGATTTGGACTCTTTGTTTCAGACTTAGAACCGTGACAATTTGAGAGTCCTGAGCTGTAGTGACCCCAAATAAACAGAACGGGATTTCCCTCCTGGGGCGTTCGGGGACGTCTACAGTTTCTGGCGACTCTGCTGGGGATTTAGAGAACTTGACTCGAACTCATGATATCTTGTTTTGCCTACACTTGTGTGTTTCTTTGCATTGCATTTGCATTGGTGCGCCTAAGACACCGTGTTTGCCATCTGCTATTCCTGAACGGTTTGTCGGAGGCTTGTCTTGTCAAGGCATGACCATAAGGCTGACCGGTTGTGGGCTCTGCCAATATGGGAACACAAACCCTGGTTTTACCGGGGCACTCTTTTGACCATTCGACCTAGTGCATATTCGGAATCCGTAGTGACCATTCCAAACTAGGACAGGTTGCTTACCCGTTTATAGGTTGTTTGAAACCGCTGCGTGCGTAGTGAAACCGTAGCTCCTGACAAAATAGGACAGGGAAACCCTACCCCAACATAGGGGTGTTTTGGCTCTCACTTATCTGTTATGTGCTTTTAGAGTGCGTCTCTACAGGGAATGCATGTATCAGTGTATGAGTTTGGGCATCAGGCCTGTGGGCATCAATCAGTGATTGAGAATCAGTTATCTGCGGGTATCAGAGATTCAGTTTTTGGGGACAGTGATTCAGGGATAATAATCAGTGATTGAGGACAGTGTGTATTCAGCTTATCGACTATGTGTTGTTATGCCCGGCTGTGTGTTATGCATTTACTTTACGCTGTTATGTTGTCCGTTTATCTGTTTATTTATTTCCTTATTGCTTTATTTATCTTTTTACTAGGGCAGTTTTGGCACAATTGCTTCCAACCCATCAGATATTCCCCAAGCACTTTGGACACGAGGTCGTCGACTCAATCGATCCGAGGATCTAATTGATGGACAGCCAGTGTTCCATTCTCTACCCCCCGTTGTCAGAAGAAGGCCAAGAAAGCGCAGTGTGTCAGAACAGAGGTTGTCAGAACAGTGGGTTACTCCATCAAAGGGCAATAGGACTGAGGTCTCGATTGTTGCTATAGAAATAGACATACCAGTTAGTCGGATGGATCAGTAAAATACCTCAGGGATGGAAGCCCTGATGCGCCAAATGCAGGAGAGCATGAGACAAATGCAGGAGGATGCCGCCCGACAAGCAGAGTTCTCCAAACAGCAGGCCGCGATCATGGCCCAGCAGGCCGAGCTAATCACTAGACTGCAACAGCAGAATGCGGCATCTGCTACACATCAAATTCCTCCTCCGCCAGGGGCTTCGTTACCCGAGCAAACACCTACTGTCCAAAATGCTCTGCCAAACACCCAGAACACTGTGCCAAATATCCAGAACATACAAGAGGACACGAACCTTCCAACGGGGCCAGCTCCGCCCCCGCTTCCGCCTCAACTGTCCAAGACCCATACACCCAACCACCCGGACTCTCCCTTCGAGTTCAAAATAGACCATACAGCTCTGAAGCTGAGCAAGCTCGAGAAGCTTTTCAGGAAATCACAAGGGGTAAAGGCTATTCCGGATATCGAGGATGGATATACCAACGTGGCCGTGACATTACCCGATAGGTTCAAGATGCCGCAAATTGATCGTTTCGACGGGTCCGGGGACCCCATGGTCCATCTTCGGCTATTCTCAGATATACTGCGGCCAATGGGCCTAACCCGACCACAAAAACTTTCGCTGTTCGGCCGAACCCTGTCGGGTGTAGCCGCCATCTGGTACGCGAAGTTAGAGGATGAGGTGAAAAGAAGCTGGGATGAAATGGCTGAGGCCTTTGTCGCACAGTACTTGTACAACACCCAGATCGAGATTACAACTCGTGATCTCGAAACGACAAGGCAGGAGCCCAAGGAAACTTTCTTAGATTTTGTAACTCGGTGGAGGGCAAAGGCGTCGATGATGACTTTGAGGCCCACTGATAAGGACCAAATCCGGATGATTGTGCGCAATCTCCAACCAAAATTGATGCAGAAGATGATTGTACTCCCCTTTCCCACCTTCTCAGATTTACACGAGATGGGGGTACAAATCGAGGATGCGATGAAACAAGGTCTGATTGACCAGGATAGGGAACAACCGAGGAGGACTTTCAACCGTAACAATAATGCAGGCCCGAGTGGCGCTACAACTGCAAGAGTTTTGGAGGTCAGCATGGTCACCACCATTCCCCCTCCCCTTCCAAGGCCCATGGCAGCCACACCCTTCTCCAGTGCATCTGGAAGCAATACTCAAACCTCGAAATACCAGCCCAGAGGCCAAAGAACCTTCACCCCACTATACATGCCTTTGTCTAAGGCTCTGGGGGTCTTGACCAGAAAGGGGCATCTCAAACCCCTAGAGTCGAGGCCATTGCCGAATCCACTCCCTCCCTCTCACAACCCAGCTAAGTACTATGCATACCACCAGCAGCACGGTCATGATACTGACCAATGTTTCAGGCTGCATCACGAGATTCAAGACCTCGTTGACAAAAATGTGATTCTACCTCCAGAGAAACCTAACGTCACAACCAATCCACTCCCTACACACAACCAAACTCCACCTCCCAAAAGAGTTAATCTTATCCTGACCGGGGTCGTGTCTTACGATCCTAGCATCTATATTACTCCTACCCACCTACCTAAGCCGGAGGTGCTCCTTCCTGACTGCACTGACTCTTTGTGCATGTTGGACATCTCCACAACCCAACCAGAGCTGACGGTGGTGACCATCGAAGATGGGGCAAGGCAGACTTCAGAAAAGGATGGAATTGTTGAGTCTGGGATTGAACAGAGTTTTGCTGGGGAAGCCTATGATCCGAGTGAGTACATCTTGTCAACAGGCCAGATTGGGCTGGGTATAGAATTACCAGAGAAGGGAGAGCTGTGTATGATCCGGGGGGATGGATTTGAGCAAGGGGTAAATGATCTGACAGCCGTAGAGGAGGACTTCGCCAACCTACAGTTTTTCGATGACCAAGAATCAGCGGGCGCAGCAGTCAACTGGTTTGATTATGAGGAATCGGCAGAGGCCACTGGATGGCTGGATGATCAGCCAGATGTAGTGGAAGAATCCCAACCAGAACAGGGCCCGGTAGGGGCGAGAGTATCAACTGTGGCCGGAAGGGCTAGAAGTCAAGTTACATTGCCGGAGAGCGCCGGTACGAAGAATTTCGCTCAGGACGGAAGCATTGTGAATGCAGGGAAAGTTGAACAACAAACTGCACGGACGCAGGTAGAACAACAGGGTTCTGAGGGAACCGGGAAAGCCAAAATTCATGAGGGAATCGAAAGTGCTGTGGGCACAAGAACAGAGGATGCTGAGGGCATGCAGACTGAAAGTGCTGTGAGTACAAACATGTCCGAGCCAGACAGGTGCCTTTTGAATGCCAACGGAATGTGGTGGGAAGACGATGACTTATGTCTTGCCCACACAGACGAAGACTGGGGAAGCAATCAACCGGATGACACCTGGTACCTCGATGAGGTGGATCACATGACAAGGAGCGGGCGGTACTTCAAGCCCCCACACCTAGACCAACCCGAGACATCTAGGAAAGACAAAGAAGCCGAGAGGCAAAAAGAGAAACAGATCGAAGAGGAAGCTGTACTGAAACAGCTAAAGAAGATACAAACAGACATCTCCATCTGGGGACTGCTTATGGCGTCGCGAGTACATAGACAAGCTGTCTTATCTGCTATGGACAGGGCCAAACTCTCTATAGATACTACACCAGAACAGTTGGTTGGGCTGGTTTTTCCGGGAGGAGGTTCCCCGGCATTAACCTTTTCAGACAAAGAACTGCCGCCTGAGGGCACAAATCATAACAAACCCCTCTACGTTTCTGTGGAATGTAGAGACAAGTGGATACCGGTGGTACATGTTGATACCGGGTCTGCCATCAATGTCTGCCCAGCCAGAACAGCATATGCAATCGGTTTAAAACCCGCGGACTTCGTGCCGACTACTCAGGTGATTAGAGCATATGACAATACTAGCAGGGAAGTGATGGGGACTGTCAAAATTCAGACTCAGGTTGGTCCAGGGCAACACAACATTGAATTCCATGTCTTGGACGTTCCCGCAACCTTTAACCTACTTTTGGGGCGACCGTGGTTGCACCAGGTCAAGGCAGTCTCTTCCACTTTGCATCAGATGCTGAAGTACCCCCACGGGAAAGGGGTAACTATTGTCTTTGGGAATTCATCAATCCATCCGCCGCCGGAAGTGTCCACACCAGTCTTAGAAATCGAGCATGGCACTGAGGATGTGTTCTTATCAGGGTTCATTTTGGCTGAGGCTCGAGTGGTGCAGAATATTATGGCTGTGAATGAGGGGATGTACGTCAGTGCTCAATCCGTCTACCTCATTAACAAATTGCAACACATCCCCGGGATGGGATTGGGAAGGAGCGGCCGGAAGGGCGTCTCAGCATTGGCCGAAATGCCACACAACCCTCATACCTTTGGCTTGGGTTATCTGCCCACCAAAGAGGACTGAGTGAGGAAGGGAAAGGAAATGGCCGGAAGGGCCAGAGCAAAGCAGGCTGGGAAGCCTTTCGAATTGATGCATAGACCCATTTGGGGTACCCTGAACGGACGCTTCGTCCGGGAGGGGGAGGACTTTCCGTTTTGTGGTTTCCCAGAGCTGTGGCTAAACGCGGAGAAGAAGCGCGTGCCAGGTTTCGAGATCTTCTTCGACCTGTAACTACCCGGGGATGACGTTGCCGAAAAGCAGACAGACCCATCAGCAGAAGTTGAATAGAGTAAAAAAGTACAGTCTGAGGACACCGAACTTGAAATGGGGGTAGCACTGGCGAGTCTACTCTCAGATCCTCCGATCGACCATAAGTGCTTGGGGGATAACTTCTCGGTATGTGTGATCGGAGATGAAACGGCTGTGGGCCTAGCAGCAACTATTTTGGATGTATCTATCGCACCCTCTCTTACTTGGCAATACGAAGAGGGATTCTTGTCCAGCAGCACCGGGTCAGGTAGTGAGCCGGAATCTGATTCCACCGAGTCCTGTGAGTCAGAATCAGGTTCCAGCTCGACTGAGCCTGAGTCTGGTAATCCTGGGGATGATAACCCAGATACCACAGTTATGTCCAGGTCGTCTTTCTCTTTTTCATTTGAGTCTGTTGTAACCGAGATTTCGGACGATTTGGATGAGCTTAATGAGAATCAAGTGACTGTGGTTTCTGAGTACTTTTCTGTGCCCTTAATTTATTGCATAAACTCAGACTTTCAAAATTTTGATGAAAACGACGAGGAAGAAATTCCTCCGGTTTTGCAACGTTTAATTGAGCAGGAGTAGGAGAGATTTGTCAAACCCCTAACTGATGAAATCATTACCGTGAATATTGGTACTGAGGAAGACCCGCGGCTGGTCCAGATCGGGTCCACGTTGTCTTCGGAGGAACGCGAGCGCTTAGTCGCTTTATTAAAAGATTTTAAAGATGTTTTCGCGTGGTCCTACGAAGATATGCCTGGGATCGATCCTGAGATTGTACGGCACCGGATTCCCCTTGACCCCGAGGCCCGACCTGTCAAACAGAAACTCAGAAGGATCCGCCCCGACTGGGTTCTCAAGATTAAAGAAGAGGTCACCAAGCAAATCGATGTAGGCTTCCTGCTGGTTTCCGAATACCCGACTTGGTTGGCCAACATCGTTCCAGTGCCGAAGAAGGATGGCAGGATCCGTGTATGCGTGGATTTCAGGGATTTAAACAGAGCTAGTCCGAAGGATGACTTTCCCTTACCGCATATTGACGAGTTGGTGGATTTCACAGCAGGGCATGCTTTGCTCTCATTCATGGATGGCTTCTCGGGGTACAATCAGATAGTAATGGCACCAGAAGACAGAGAAAAGACTGCTTTCACCACCCCGTGGAGGACTTACTGCTACAGAGTAATGCCGTTTGGGTTGAAGAATGCCGGAGCTACTTATCAACGGGCCGCGACCACAATATTGCACGACATGATCCACAAAGAGGTTGAGGTGTATGCGGACGACATGATTGTCAAGTCCAAAGAAAGAGAGGGCCACTACACCGCCTTGCAAAAGTTCTTCCAAAGGATCAGGGAATTCCGGTTGCGGCTGAATCCTCAGAAATGTACGTTTGGTGTTACAGCGGGAAAAATGTTGGGATTTCTGATTACACAAAGGGGCATCGAGGTCGACCCTTCAAAAATCAAGGCCATCTTAGAAATGCCACCACCAAGGACTGAAAAGGAGGTGCGAGGCTTTCTGGGCAAAGTGCAATTCATAAGACGGTTTATCTCAAAATTAACCTTGACTTGTGAACCACTTTTTGGTCTCCTGAAGAAAGGCAAGAAGTTCCAATGGGACGGCCGATACCAAGCTGCTTTTGAACAAATCAAAGAATACTTGCAGAACCCGCCCGTGTTGTCGCCGCCAGAGCCGGGGAAACCGTTGATATTGTACCTCTCAGTGACTGAGACCACCATGGGCTGCATGCTCGCACAAGAATCAGAGGATAAGGTGGAGAGGGCCATCTACTATCTGAGCAAGAAGATGTTAGAGTATGAGACTCGCTACACACCATTAGAGAAGGCTTGCTTAGCTTTGGTATGGGCTACCAGGAAGCTGCGGCACTACCTGTTAGCTCACTCCGTAATGTTGGTTTCACAACTGGATCCCATCAAATATCTTTTTGAGAAACCGGCACTTACGGGTAGGCTAGCTCGTTGGCTGCTGTTGCTCTCCGAATTCGACCTGAGATATGTAACACGCAAGTCAGTCAAGGGAAGAGCAGTGGCAGAGTTCTTAGCCGATCATCCAGTGGAAGGAGGTGAAGCCGTTGAGTATTTATTCCCAGATGAAGCCATTTTGCACATCGGCGACGAATATTGGACGATGTACTTTGACGGAGAGTCAAATCAATACGGGTATGGGATAGGAGTGTTGCTGATAGCACCCGACAATTCCCGTATCCCTCTAGCCTTCAAACTCCGGTTCAAAGTCTCGAACAACGAAGCAGAATATGAGGCATGCATTGCCAGTCTAGAAGCAGCCTTGGAACTAGGGGCAAGACGGTTGGACGTCATTGGGGATTCAAACTTGGTTGTATTGCAAGCAAACGGAGACTGGAAAGTCAAAGAAGAAAAGATGATGATGTACCACCAGACCTTGGACTTGTTAATTCCTAGGTTCGAAAAGCTAAACTTTGCTCATCTTCCAAGAGAGAACAACAGGTTCGCAGATTCTTTAGCAACTCTATCTTCTATGATAGACATCCCGTTTGGAATCCGGATGCGTCCAGTCGTCATTGACCAGAAATTTGCACCAGCCTACGAGTCGATTGCTGCTATAGATGAGGTTCAGGACGAAAACCCCTGGTATTATGACATTTGGAATTTCTTAGAGAATGAAGCATACCCACCAGGGGTAAATGCCAAGGATAAAAGGGCAATCAGAAGAATGGCCGTTCAGTTCATCATCTGTGGGGGTAAGCTGTATAAGAGAGGTCATCTGGGAATGCATAAGCTGTGTGTCGAAGCCGAGGAATCGAAGCGCCTGATGGAGGCCATCCATGGAGGAGAATGTGGTGCACACATGAACGGAGTAATGCTAGCACGGAAGATCCTCAGACAGGGATACTACTGGTCCACCATGGAGGAGGATTGTATCGGTTTTGTCCGGCGATGCCACAAGTGTCAAATTCATGCAAATCGCATGAACATCCCATCGTCGAAGCTGTACAACATGACTTCGCCATGGCCGTTTTCAGTTTGGGGAATTGATGTGATCGGGGCTGTCACTCCGAAGGGGTCGAATGGGCATGAGTTCATCCTGGTCGCGATAGATTATTTCACGAAGTGGGTCGAGGCCCAATCGTATGCGGTGTTGAAGGCGTCACACGTTGCAAAGTTTATCAGAAACAACATCATTTGTCGCTATGGGGTCCCAAACGAGATAATTTCAGATAACAGTTCCCACTTCAAGAAGGAAGTGATTGACTTGTTGGAAAAATACAACGTGGCTTTTCATAAGTCATCCATATACCGACCGCAAACCAACGGAGCGGTCGAGGCCGCCAACAAGAATATCAAACACATACTGCAAAAGATGGTGGAAACCTACCGGGATTGGCCAGATAAGTTGCCATTTGCTTTGTGGGGCTACAGGACTTCAATTAGAACTTCTACCGGAGTGACTCCGTATTCATTGGTTTATGGAATGGAGGCCGTTCTACCTATCGAGATTGAGGTTTCGTCATTACGAGTATTGGCTGAGTGTCAAATAGCCGAAGCAGATTGGCAGCAGAGCAGGTTTGAGGAACTCATGCTTTTTGATGAAAGGAGACTGAAAGCACTGTACCATGTTCAAGGTTATCAGCGCAGAATTGCCCGGGCTTTCAACAAGAAAGTTAAGTCCAGGAATCTAAAGGAAGGAGATTTGGTGCTCAAAGACAACCGAGCTCCCATCCACGACCCAAGGGGCAAATTTAGACCTAATTGGACTGGTCCCTATATTATCAAAGCTATCTGGTCAGGTGGAGCTGTGGTTCTGATGGATCTAGATGGCTTGGAGTTCTCACAACCGATCAATATGGACAAGTTGAAGAAATATTACCCTTGAGAGGCGCGCTAGGCCGAAAACCCGAAAGGGCGACCTAGGCAAAAGTTAGAGCACAAAAAAAAAATTGGAAAATATAAAAACTGAGCTCGCAAGGTTGAAAACCCGCAAAGGGCGACCTTGGCGAAAGTTAGAGCGTAAAAGGAGAGTGAAAATACCCGAGTGAACCTAAGCCTGAACTACGTAAGGCTTGATTCCCATCTTCGGGATACGTAGGCAGCTTCACCCTGAAGTTCAACCATAAACTTTTCCCCGATCAACTTTGTCCATTTTGACCATCTCAGTCATCTTTATCCATCAGCATTTATCGCAATCTCCGGTGCAGTGCTATTCAGACTAGGGGCAACTTTCCATTGCCACACGCTGTCGCGGTACTATTCAGACTAGGAGCAACTTTTCGTTGCCACACGTTGCCGTGGTACTATTTAGACTCGGGGCAACTTTCCAGTTGCTAGGATCCGAGATTGTGCATCTCAGTGACAGAACTTAGGCGTGTCCAGTTCTGATCCATATCGAAAATGATTTTGAAAAGTTTTAATAAAAGTTGACTTTGTTCAAATTAATCTCTTTACAACCAAGACCATTTTTGGACCAAAGCGAAAATTTTCAGTACCACAACCTTCAATTTCATTGATTTCAAAACAGAGTTCTCCTGCTCTTGCATACAATCGAAGTTGCTTTTTATTACATTCATAAAGAAAACTTGAAAGTACTAGTAAAGCAATAAATCCGGGGCATAGTCAAGTCAAGTATCCCTGCGCCCCCTCCCAGAGCTGGTCGAAGCCTCTGGTGCCAAGCTAAGCCCAATCTGTGCCTCCTCATTCAGCCAATCCAAGCACTCGTCAGACAAAGTGCAACTGAAAGTGGGAGCAGGGGCCAGGAGCTCTCTAGTCCTCCATGCTGTGGCATATCGGGCAAGCTGTGCACCTCGAACCAGGAAAGCAGCCGGGTACTCAATCCCCTCTGGCGGGCAAATCTGATCATGACCGAACTGGCACAGGAACCGGAACGGAAAGTAGAACACACAGTGGGTTAGACCAATCAATTGGATCCCGATCAGCCGGGACATGCTATAGCTCATTGCCGGGAGATTGAGCCAAGGACAACGCCAAGCAATGCGATCTGCGGACAAATTGCACATCCAGTCGAACCACCACCTTTCATTAGGGGCATCGACTAGGTGCTGTCGAAAGAAATAGCCTCGAGCTGAGTAGGCCGGGCAAGAGTCCACAACCTGCAATTTGTCCATTAACCATACCTGGGGAGGGATGAAAAATGAGAGAATGAAGAATAGAGAGATGTACAGTGAGAGAAAAGTGAGAAAAGGATTTTGTGAGAAAAATCGAGCCTGAAGGCCGAGTGATGTGAGCAAATACATATGTAAGATTGGATGGGAAACATTACCTGCAGCAGCAGTGGACTCCCAGCAAATCTAGTTGTCTCCCGGCGATGGAAAGCATCCAAGCCCATCAGCGTCTTGGCCAAGGTCATGGCGATGCAACTCTTCCCTTCTTTCAAACCTTGAGCAACTTCAATCAGACGGATGCTGGATCCGCCAAGGCCCGGGAAAAGCAGAAAGTGAGACAGCAGGCACAAGCAAATGGCGTGTTGCTGGAAACCTTGCCAATAATGGTTGCTGCGGTCACCGGCGTCAGAAAAGCGATGAATCAAACCGAGGATATCCAGTTCCCTATTACAGATCAGAGATCGAGCATCATGCGCGGTGAGTCCACACATCCGCCCCAAAGCCTGGGCATGGCCGAAGCGGAACTGGGGCAAGATCTCTTTAAGACCTTCAGATTCCATCAAAACTTGAAAATCTTCAAAAGTCGGACATACCTCTTGCCCGCCAAAGCTAAAGACATGCGTCACCGGGTTCCAAAACCTCGCTGCGGCATGAAGGAAAGGAAGGTGCAGCGGAGTGCGACTCAACGTGAACAGTGCATTCAAGCCAAAACCCCGGAAGTTCTGCTTTTTCGAACCATCTAGAGAAGCGATCCAAGCTGTGAGATTTTCAACGAGAAACGCCTCCATTTTTGGTGCAAAACTAAGGTGAATTGAATGAACCACGGAGCTAAGGCTTTTAAAGAGGGAAAGCACACTATTCGGGGGACAAGTGTCAAAAATTTGACGGTTGCTGGACTAAGTGGCCAGCCGGCCACCTTTTCTGGCAGGCCGGCCATTTCCTTTTTCAAAAATTGGCCGGTGGCCCCCCATTGCAATAAACATGGCCGGCCGGCTCCAAAAAGTAGCTGGCCATGCTCCAATGTGTGTCTTTAGCCCTGTTTTACCCTCCAAGAGAAAGTTTCAAGCGTTTCCCTGCAACGGGTTGTCGAAGGCCTCTATTTCCCTCTATTTTGGATGCGTTCCGATTGCCCAGATCGTCCGAAGTACACTTTGTGTTGTTGTTTTGTTTATCGAGTTGTTGTTTTGTTTATCGAGTTGTCGTTTTGCTTATCGAGTTGTTTGTCGAGCTGTCGTGTTTCGTGTTTTTGAGTTGTTACTCCCTGTTTAAGCTTTTTTTGTTTAAGTCTTGTTTATTTGAGTTGTCAATACTATTGTGTTTTGCTTATCGAGTTGTAAACTTACTAAGGTTTTGTTATATCTTAGGAAGTTAAGTTGTTGCGTCGGTTCACTACCTGACGGGGCAAAATGCACAATGCACATTTCCATTGAATCTCATTTTGGTGCAAAATGATGCGATGATGCTAAAAGTTTAAAATACAACACTTTTTTTCAAAAGCTGTTTCATTCCATCATGCCTCGTTTGTTACAACATTTTACAGACTAAGGCACAAGTTTTACAAAAATAAAACTGCCCGATAATGTACAAATGTGCTACAACTACTAGCAAAAAGATAAATAAAACAGGAACAGCTGCATCTGTGCTCTCAAGAGCAGTAATAAGAGGCCCTCTTCGTCCTCTTCTACGGGATAGACTCTCCGCCACCATCGCCATCGCCATCGTCTGAACCGGAGCCGTCATCCTCGGGATCCCCCTCAGCCTCGCCTCCACTCCTGGAG
Organism: Camellia sinensis; assembly: GCF_055761805.1. NCBI lineage: Eukaryota > Viridiplantae > Streptophyta > Magnoliopsida > Ericales > Theaceae > Camellia > Camellia sinensis. Next base: position 58,136,618 of record NC_138971.1, read on the forward strand.
CCAAGGCCGGAGCCGTCCTCTCCATCAGCAGATGTCTCCGACTGACGGTCTGCAACCTCCTCCTCCTCATCCTCACCAGGCTCCTCCTCCACAATATGTGCTCTGCATCTACGAGACGACCCCTCCCCTCGAAAAGGCCTGGATGGCCCAGCTCCGTGAAAAGGCCCGAATGGCCTAGCTCCCCGAGAAGGCCCAGGTGGCCTGGCCTGCGGCTGAGCATATACCGGGGGCATCTGAAAGTAAAGAGTTCAATTCAAATACATCAATCTAAATATGTACATCAGATGCAGATACAAGCAAAAACTACATGAAATGGGTGCATGTAAACACAGTGTACAAGTGGGGTGTGTGTCAGATGTGCTCTACACAAGTAGCCTATCAATGCAGTAGAAATCAGCATGTCATCAGAAGTATGATAAATGCCAGAAAACTAAAGGGTACCTGGAAGCCCATGATAGACAACTGTGCCTCCCTCCGCAGGACCATCCCCTCAAGTGAGGCCACCAATCTGATCACCTCCTCCATGTACTCTCTGGGTGGCTGCAAACACGAGCTCATAATCATCAGTGAATAAAGGAATGTCTAAGTGTTTGAATGATAGATAAAAAAAAAAATAGTGGGGCATACCGGCGGTGAGTCGGGATCAATGACGTATCGATGACCGGGCATCGGAGGCTCTATCGAGATCAGAATTGGAGAGGTAGTCCCATACTGCCACCCCATCAGCTCAGTCGGCATGTCCGGCCACCCAGGGTGAGGAAGAGTCAGAGGAATCGGGGGAACCGATCCACTCCCACCTCTAGATGTACCAGCCCTGCTGGTGGAAGGGGCGTCTACAGCCCGAGCCCGGGCCTGGCTCAAAGATGGCATACCAGCAGGCCTCATCATTGGAGCGTGAACTCCCGTCAATGGGGGCATCAGGTATGTGTGACGGTAAGTGGCGTAGTCCCCCTCCTCAAGATATAGCAAAGCATTAGTACCCAGCATAGCATTAACGACATCCTGGGAAATGAGAATATCAGCAATCCGCATATCGACTGGGGGTGCTGAAGGAGGATCCTGAGAGGTGTACCCCCAGACCTGACGCAAGAAGCACTCTCCCAAAAACCAGGCCCTGCCAACTGGCCCTTCGAACAGGATCCTGTACCGGGAGGCACCCCACTCTCCGGCAAACTAGAATCGGAGGCCCTCACCTAAAGGTGCCCATGGCTGCCATGTGATCTGCGGATAACAAATGCATAAATCAAGCAGAAATCAATAATGTACTGGACAAATCAAAGGTGAAAACAGAAAGAACTGAGAGTTCTGAAATACCTCCGTCGACCGCACTGTGTCGAAATACTGCCGCAAATAAAGGAGAGACTCCCGAGGTCTTGGCTGGTGCTGGCCTTCAAATACCAGTGAGTATGGGGTCACGAGAGGTTCCGCTACCAACATCTCCGGGGCCAATGTCGGGAAATACACGTAGACCCACAACTGTGGAAAACAGAGCAGGATACGAAGTGCTGAGGGCAAAGTGCACGATACAGAGTATAAAGTGCGCCGTGTGTGCAATGTGCAAGTTATAAGGAGCAGAAATGTAAATCAAGAGGGCAGAAAGTACCTCCCAGGCTCTCCAGTAGCCGCCAAGTAAGTCCCCCCGCCCGCAGGAAGTCGCGCTCATATAGCAGTAAAGGGTAGCCAGGCCGGCACCACCCTAGTCGTATCGCCTGACCTGTGATAGGTCCGCCAAAGCACTCAGCAGATAGAGCCCTACAGTGTTCCCCCTGTCGGCAAACAAAGTGGTCTCGAAGAGGAACATCTGGAAGCCGCGGGCATACTGCGCCGCTTCATCAGGAGTCTCGGGCTCCATCTCCGCCCGCCGGAAATGGGAAGAGAACCAGGTGTATCGGACTCTCCCTGAAGCTCTGTCAATAGGCGGGCGAGCCCCCAGCAAATATATCCAGGCCGCCTCCCACTGACCCATGTCCTCATCATAAGGGATAGGCCAACCTCTCATGTCCAGGCCAGTCAGTTCGGCGAAATCAAAGGGGGTCATGGTCAAGTCCCCCGTAGCGGAAAAATAAAAGGAGTTGATGGTGTCCCACCATCTCTCCACTAAGGCAGCCATCAGCGTCCTCCTGGCAGGGCAACGGGATAGCCCAGAACAGAAGGGCCCAAACCCCGTCAAGTCAACCAAATCCCGGACGGCCTCCAGGAGCTCAGCATACCAGTCTCTCGCCGCAGTGGAGCCATACCCCCGCACATTGCGGGAAGTCACCTGCACTCAGAATAAATAGGTGTTTCAGAAATGAATAAGCTGCGTGCAAATGAAATGAATAAGCTGCGTGCAAATGAAATGCATAAGCTGTGTGCTCAGAAAATCAGTGTGGGCTGTGTGTTCACAATCAATTTGGACTGTGTGTTCAGAAAATCAGTGTTTGGACTGCGTGTTCAACTCTCAATCAGTGTGGGCTGCGTGTTCACCTTCAATTTGGGCTGCGTGTTCACCTTCAATTTGCGCTGTGTGCTCAGGAAATTAGTGTTTGGGCTGTGTGCTCAGAAAATCAGTGTGGACTGCGTGTTCACCTTCAATTTGGACTGCGTGTTCAGAAAATCAGTGTTTGGACTGCGTGTTCAACTCTCAATCAGTGTGGGCTGCGTGTTCACCTTCAATTTGGGTTGTGTACTCAGGAAATCAGTGTTTGGGCTGTGTGCTCAGAAAATCAGTGTGGACTGCGTGTTCACCTTCAATTTGGACTGCGTGTTCAGAAAATCAGTGTTTGGACTGCGTGTTCAACTCTCAATCAGTGTGGGCTGCGTGTTCACCTTCAATTTGGGCTGTGTGCTCTACAAATCAATGTTTGGGCTGCGTGCTTAACTCTCAATCAGTGTGGGCTGCGTGTTCACCTTCAATTTGGGTTGTGTGCTCTAAAAATCAATGTTTGGGCTGCGTGCTTAACTCTCAATCAGTGTGGACTGCGTGTTCACCTTCAATTTGGACTGCTTGTTCAGAAAATCAGTGTTTGGACTGCGTGTTCAACTCTCAATCAGTGTGGGCTGCGTATTTACCTTCAATTTGGGCTGTGTGCTCTAAAAATCAGTGTTTGGGCTGCGTGCTTAACTCTCAATCAGTGTGGACTGCGTGTTCACCTTCAATTTGGACTGCGTGTTCAGAAAATCAGTGTTTGGACTGCGTGTTCAACTCTCAATCAGTGTGGGCTGTGTGTTCACCTTCAATTTGGGCTGTGTGCTCTAAAAATCAGTGTTTGGGCTGCGTGCTTAACTCTCAATCAGTGTGGGCTGCGTGTTCACCTTCAATTTGGACTGCGTGTTCAGAAAATCAGTGTTTGGACTGTGTGTTCAACTCTTAATCAGTGTGGGCTACGTGTTCACCTTCAATTTGGGCTGTGTGCTCTAAAAATCAGTGTTTGGGCTGCGTGCTTAACTCTCAATCAATGTGGGCTGCGTGTTCACCTTCAATTTGGACTGCGTGTTCAGAAAATTAGTGTTTGGGCTGCGTGCTTAACTCTCAATCAGTGTGGGCTGTGTGTTCACCTTCAATTTGAACTGTGTGTTCAGAAAATCAGTGTTTGAGCTGCATGTTCAACCCTCAACCGGTGTGTGCTGTGTGTTCACAATCAATTTATGGGCTGAGTGTTCAGAAATTCAAGTGATTGAACCGTGTGTTCAGAGTGCAAACAGAATACAAGGAAAATTCATAATACGTTACAGAAAAGGTAAAAATGAAGTAAATACCTCTCGTGCCTCATAGGAGAGATGATACTTTGGCTCCCGCAGAAGGAGATCCCCGGGTGCTCGCTCATTGAACTCGGTGAAATGATGAAAAACAGCCCGCGGGAGAACGTGTACTGGTGGATCATACCTCTCGGGTATGAAGGGGCGAACCCTCAGAGGTAGAGACATGATGTCAGGCTCACCTCCGGCGCCTGGAGAACCTCCGCCGTGAGGAAATTGACCCACCATTTCCAAAAAATCTGCAAAAGGGGGAAAAATGAGCAAAAATGAGCCAAAATTGGAAAAAGTCAACAAAAGTCAACTCTCGGGAAATGAAAAAGTCAACAAAAGTCAACTCCCGAGAAAATCTTCCAAATATTGAGATAAACTCACCCCAAGTGGTGAAAATGAGAAAAGAAGCCCCGAAACCAAAATTTAATCGGTTCAAAGTGTTTGAAACTGAAAGATTTCGCGATAACAACTTGCGTGGGACGTTGGAAAACGCGTATAGGGCACAAATCTGAAGGAGAAAATGGTTTGGGAACGTAGAGAGGAGGATTTCGAAGCTGCAAAAGTGAACTCATAGTGTTTGGGTGGATGTATTTAAAGAAAAGAGGCTAAAAGGACAAAATTGCCCCCGGATTAGGCAAAGTGGCCGGCCGGCCGTTTACTTTCCAAAAACTAGCCGGCCACCTCCCTCTCCCCATAAAACTGGCCGGTGGTGTTCCCCACATGCCACCCAAGGTCCCTGCAAATTTTGAGGAGGATTGGAGTCCCCGGGACCTGAAAAAGTACAAGAGAAGTGTACTTCATGTCGCGAAATCGCTCCGCCGGGACCTCAGCTTCAACTTCCGATGTGTCTCATCATTACTCATCAGAATTGAGATGTATCCTTTTAGAACATGTTGTAACCTCTCCGGGAGATGAACCTGAGGCCGCGATCGAGTCGCCCTTGCCGAAATGCGCATTTCCTTGCTCATTGTCTTGTGATGAACATGCATCCTAGTTTACGCTTGTTCTGCAATATCATACGCATCACTTGCATTCTCATGCATATACTTGCATTGTTATGCACGCCTCTTTGACATCACCGAGCCTCCGTGCTTGAACCCGCGTTGTCACGCGAGTTTCTTCCCGCATTGCGATGCACTTTTCCATCACCACCGCGATTGTCTGCATTCGATATCACATTGAACATATGTTGTTAGATATGTTGTGCTTGTTGATGTAACAAGCCCGCGGGGGACCTCGCTACAGCTCGGACTCGATTTGTAGTCACAGTTCTAAGTCTGAACCAAAGAGTCCAAATCCGGCAAATCGTTTTGAGAAAACAGATTTTGAATGAAGTGCCAAACATGGACTGCTTTGCCAGATACAAAGTCGCCACCTAAATATTTTATTTTGGGAAATTTAGGAAACCCTGACTTGGTGCCAAAAGGCCACGTGTCCGTCATCACCAAAGTTGCCTCGGCTCGGGAACTTGGGTACGATTGGGGAAGGTCACTTCGTGAGCACCCCCGCTCGCCCGATCAAAGATCGGCCTCTACTAACCATGATATCTATTTTTGAAAACTTTGTGTGTCCTTATTCCGGTTATTAGCCTAGATTACTATGTGATGCGCACAGCATACAAGTATAGACTAGGTCGCCTGAATTGGAACAAAACATTTCATGTTTGTTTTTGAAAGGTGGTTTGCTACTCGCAAGTAGGCTTAAAATGCAGATTTTGCCACCCTCGGGTGGGCTTAGAGAAGATGGTTTTGCCACTATCTAGTGGGCTTAAAACTCGCATTTTATGATTTATTCCAATCCAGATAACCCAACCTTCACCCACAGGCATTCAGGCAGATATATCATGTAAGCACATAGCCTCATGGTAAGCATGCTATTCGTGGCAGTCACTCACACGCATGCAACGATGCTAAAGCATAAAACTCACCGAGTACTCCAAGCCAAAACAGAAACTAATTAGAAATCTATGCATGATCCTAATTATACAGAAATGCCTAATGCGACACATGCAAAATGCAAACTATAGCAGGCTCGGCTATTCTAAACATGGCATATGGAATGCTACAGCTAACATGTATTCAACTTTGAAATTGAAATACAATGCAGTTAGTATGATGCGCCGAGCCCGGTGCATGTAAAACAGATGAATGAATGCAAACATGCTATCATACTGTATGCTAACTGAAATATGCCCTAATCTAACCATCATAAGCAGGTAAATAAAAGGGAAGAAAGACGTGGGGTTGGAAGACATACATCACACTCACGCACACTTATTACAATTATGCCCTCGCGCAGAGGGTCCAAATAAATATACAGTCCCGAATGAAAGAATATTACAGTCCAAACATTACAGTCCAAATAATATACAAATTCCTAATTAATTAACAAATCAACTAAGAAAATAAATAAAACTGGCATGCAAGCCAGGGACTGCCTTGCTTTTGATGGATGATGCATGTCCGGGTTGTCTTGCGCGGAAATCCACCGGGATGCCCCAATTAGCCTCTGTTTAGCAGTTATTCTTGAAACGCGCGCCAAGTCCCGAAAAGTTGCTGATTCTTCATTTTGCTGCAACAGAGAGCAGGAAAGGGGCATAGCAATGTATTTTCACAAATATATGCATGCCTCGATCCTCGTGCCACCAATCACGCATACCGAGGCATGATGGCCGAGGAGTCGAATTGCACAACTCAATATAGAATGAATGCACATGAAAACACAACTAAAACCTAACTCCATCATGGATAATCCGGAGTGTCGGTGACTGGGGAATTGAGACGCTTTCCGTCACTCGGAGTACGAAACGTACCTCGTCTCCCGTGCCCGGGGCTAACTCCTATCCCGGATACGATGCAATATGCATGATATGCCTGAATGCAACTAAGATACAATCCTAACATACACAATGCTATGAAAATGAGATGCCTCAAAATGCGTGCACACGGGCACGCAAACCGAAAAAATGACAGAATGCGATCTAAGATACAACCTAGCATGCACTATGCTGTAAAAATGAGATGCCTCGAAATGCATGCACACAGACACGCAAACCGAGAAAATGACATACGCAATGCAAATGACATGGAAATATGATATGGGCTTACACTAACATGAGAGAGACTCAGCAACACTCACGTAAGAGGCCGATGGATGAAAATGAAGTGCCTCGAAATGCGTGCACACGGGCACGCAAACTGAGGCGATGGCATACGCAATGCAATGGCATGGAAATGGCCTATAAAATGTAACGTGGACTTATACTAACATGAGAGAGCCTCAGCCACACTCACATAAGAGGCCGATGGATGAAAATGAAGTGCCTCGAAATGCGTGCACACAGGCACGCAAACCGAGACGATGACATACGCAATGCAATGGCATGGAAATGGTATATAAAATGTAACGTGGACTTATACTAACATGAGAGAGCCTCAGCCACACTCACATAAGAGGCCGATGGATGAAAATGAAGTGCCTCGAAATGCGTGCACACGGGCACGCAAACCGAGGCGATGGTATATGCAATGCAATGGCATGGAAATGGCATATAGAATGCAACATGGACTTATACTAACATGAGAGAGCCTCAGCCACAGTCACATAAGAGGCCGATGGATGAAAATGAAGTGCCTCGAAATGCGTGCACACGAGCACGCAAACCGAGGCAATGGTATATGCAATGCAAATGCATGGAAATGGCATATAGAATGCAACATGGACTTATACTAACATGAGAGAGCCTTAGCCACACTCACATAAGAGGCCGAAGGATGAAAATGAAGTGCCTCGAAATGCGTGCACACGAGCACGCAAACCGAGGCAATGGTATATGCAATGCAAATACATGGAAAATGATATGCAAACATGTTAATGGATTTTCAGCAATGAAATGTGGGGAAAAACAGGCCCGAAATGAGGCGAAAACACACCCGATGCATGGAATCTCTCCTGAAATATGAATTTTGGCACCCGAAATGGCCTATAGCTATACCAAACATGCACAATATGGACATGCAATGAAAATACAGAAGCAAGGAAATCCCAAGATAAGCATTTTTCCAGTTCAAAGCATGGCCAAATAGCAAGCAAAAACAGTGCAAAACTAGCATGCAAGAAATGACCCTAAACATGGGATTAAGAAGCAACTCACAGCTGCTGTCCTCAAACAGGTTAGGGCCCTTCAACAAAGTTGAAGAGGGGCCCAAAATATGATGTTTTACAGAACTGTAAAAACCCTCAAAACAAACACAGGTATGGCTGCACTCCCATGCAAGAAAAAGGGCCAAAAGGTGGCCAAAGAGGCAAGTGGTATATGCAAAGCCCAAACTGAAAAAGTCCCTTCTACAAAATTGAAGAGGGACCAAAAATATGACTATTTACAGAACTGTAAAAACTCCAAAACAGTATACAAACATGCTAGAAATGCAATGCAAAATGAGGCTCAAAAGTGGCTATAACACAAAGTATGCAAAATATTCATCAAACAGCCAAAGACCCTTAATGAAACATGAAGAATGGGCCAAAATAAGACTATTTTTATTACTGTAAAAAGGCCACAAACCGAAGCAAGATAGGCTAACAAATCATGCAAAAATGGGGATTAAAAGAGAGATATGACATGAAGTGTATAAAATATGCCTCAAACCATGAAAGGCCCTTAATGAAACATGAAGAATGAGCCAAAATAAGAACTTTTATAGCTCTGTAAAATGACCAAAAATGGAACCAAGATAGGCTACCAAGTCATACAAGAATAGGGGACCAAAGATGGATATAAAGACAAGTGGTACATGGAGGTCCCAAACAAAGATGAGACCTTCTTCAATGTTGAAGAGGGGCTCAAAATAAGCCTAATATCAGTTCATGAGAAACTCCAAAATAGATCACACGTAGGCTAGAAAAAGCATGCAAAATATTGACATACAAAGATGGTATTGAAGCAAGTGCAAGATGGAGGGCTCAAACAGGGTTGAGCCCTTAATGAGACATGAAAATGAGCTCAAAAAAATGACCTTTTCAGTTTTGGTCGGAGCTCAAAACAATAAGCATGTATGGCTTGCAAAAGATACAAGAAATGGGCCAAAAAGGGGAAATTGCAACTCACCCTTGAAGACCAATTCTTTTCTTGCTTCTTGGACCAAATTTGTTACCTCTTAGCTGCTGGAATTCCTCTCCTTGCTGTTGTATTGGAGTGGTGGTGGTAGAGCTTGGTGGTGTAGAAGAAATGGTAGTGTAGAACTTGAAGATTTTCAAGGAAATGAGGGAGATGGAGAGGGAGTTTTGTATTCAAGCTTGAGGAGCAAATTTTCTAACCCTTGTATGCAATGTTGCCAGCTGATTATATGGACAAAAAAAAGGGGGAGTAAAGGAGGGGCAACAGGTGGGGGAAAATAGGCAAGTTTTCCCTCACAAAATATCCCCCGAATTGGGATATTTTTTGGGGGAAACAGCTATACAGCTGTAAAGTTGATGTTGCAAGGAACATGGCCGGCCCCTTTTTGGAGCTCCAGGTGGCCGGCCGGCCACCCCACCTAGCCGGTCGGCTAGGGGTCAAAACGGTCAAGTTGAAATAGTGGCCGGCCACCACTTTTTAAGGTCCTCCCATGTGTGTACATCACAGATATGTGGTTCAAAGTTCAAGAAAAATGGCCCAGGTTGTTCAACATTAGCCCGGAAGGAGGGGTTCAAAAGGGTCAGGCAACATTACTGGCCGGCCTCCAACTTTTAGGATCCTCCCAAGTGTGTACATCACAGATATGTGGTTCAAAGTTCAAGAAAGTGGCCCCAAGGTGTTCAACATTAGCCCGGAAGTGTGAAAAACGGGCGTCGGAGGGCGTCGGAGGATATATAACTGGTTGCTGCAACAATTACTGGCCTCCCACCCTTCAGTGACCTTCCCGGTGATAAAACAGAGGTACCTGCCAAAAATGAACGAAAACCGTTGCAAAACGAATGTTCGGGGGCCAAAACGCGTAGTTCGGGGTCCCGAAAATGGGCTGTTAAGCACCGAAAGTGGCATTCGGCCACGAAGTGGGTTTCTCAGACCCCAGTGTCCCTCAAAAGGGAGTAAAAAGGAAGTATGCCAGAAATCAGAACAAACGGAGATGGTTAGGTGGTCCCGAACCGAGGCACACGGCCAACGGTCCCGAAAAACCGAAAACCGGACTCCGAAATGGGAAAAATGGCCTGCGGCCACAAAATGTAGCCCACAGCCACTGAGAGATGGTCTGTGGGACCTCTCCCTCCCCTCAGGAAAAGAAACAGCGAAAACCGAGCCTGGTTCACAAACCGAGGCAAAGCACAAAAGAGGGTTCGGAAGTCCTGAGGCAGGGCTTACGGCCGTGACTCTAAGACTTCTGAACAAGCACATTATGTAATATCACCAAGTGCTCAATCGGTGACGTCTGAGTCTTAAGGTCGGTCAAAAATTGGGTGTCTACAGTTGCCCCTCTTTGACAGAACTCGGAAGTCACAAGTGACGGGAGTGAATGTCAAAGCCCAGAGACGACCCATTTTTGACAAGGCCGAAGACTTAGACAAACGTACAAAGTAAACAGAGACGTGCCCGCAGGCATGCCCGCAGGCAGGGGGGGCAAGATGCAAAACAATGCAAGAAGATTTTGAAGATTGGACTTATACGCTACGCGAAGCCGGTTTTGAAAGTTGGACTTATACGCTACGCGAAGCCGATTATCACTCATGATCATGCAAAGAGAGCTGTAATGAAGCAATTATGCGAAATAAATGCGACATTTTAAGCGAATGCTAGGCAAGCAAGTAAACTCGAGCCAAACTACACTTCGTGCAGAAAGGATGTAAGAAAATTATGGAATTCTCACTGCAAATACAGTGTGCATGTGTGATAGATACACAGAGCGAACATGTGATTGATACATAAAAAGGTGAACACAAAGTATGATAGATGCACTAAGTGAACAAGTATGATAGATACACAAAGCGAGAGTGTGTGATTGATACACAAAAAGGTGAGCACAAAGTGTGATAGATGCACTAAGTGAGCAAAGCGAGTATGTGATAGATACACTATTTGAGCAAAGTGTAATTGATATACAAAGGGTGAAGCGAGCAAGGTGTGATGGATACACTAAAGGTGAACACAAAGTGTGACAGATGCACTTAGTGAACAAAGTATGATTGATATACTAAAAGGGAACACAAAGTGTGATAGATGCACTTAGTGAACAAGTATGATGGATATACTAAAAGCGAACACAAAGTGTGATAGATGCACTATGTGAATAGAGTGTAATTGATACACTAAAAGTGAACACAAAGTGTGATAAATGCACTACGTGAACAGAGTGTGATTGATACACTAAAAGTGAACACAAAGTGTGATAGATGCACTATGTGAACAGAGTGTGATTGATACACTAAAAGTGAACACAAAGTGTGATAGATGCACTATGTGAACAGAGTGTGATTGATACACTAAAAGTGAACACAAAGTGTGATAGATGCACTAAGTGAGCGAAGTATGATTGATATACTAAATGTGAACATGAAGTGTGATAGATGCACTTAGTGAGCAAAGTATGATTGATATACTAAATGTGAACACAAAATGTGATAGATGCACAATGTGAGCAAAGTATGATTGATATACTGAATGTGAACACGAAGTGTGATAGATGCACTTAGTGAACAAAGTATGATTGATATACTAAATGTGAACACAAAGTGTGATAGATGCACAATGTGAGCAAAGTATGATTGATATACTGAATGTGAACACGAAGTGTGATAGATGCATTTAGTGAACAAAGTATGATTGATATACTAAATGTGAACACAAAGTGTGATAGATGCACAATGTGAGTAAAGTATGATTGATATACTAAATGTGAACACGAAGTGTGATAGATGCACTTAGTGAACAAAGTATGATTGATATACTAAATGTGAACACAAAGTGTGATAGATGCACAATGTGAGCAAAGTATGATTGATATACTAAATGTGAACACAAAGTGTGATAGATGCACAATGTGAGCAAAGTATGATTGATATATTGAAAGTGAACACAAAGTGTGATAGATGCACAATGTGAGCAAAGTATGATTGATATACTAAAAGTGAATGAAGTGTGATAGATGCACAATGTGAGCAAAGTATGATTGATATACTGAAAGTGAACACAAAGTGTGATAGATGCACAATGTGAGCAAAGTATGATTGATATACTAAAAGTGAACACAAAGTGTGATAGATGCACAATGTGAGCAATGTATGATTGATATACTAAATGAATGAAGTGTGATTGATACACTAAACGAAAGAAGTGTGATCGATACACAAAATGAGAATGTATGTGATAGATACACAGAAGTGAATGAAGAAAAGTGTGATAGATACACTAAAGAAATGATCTTAAACCAAACTTCTTTGAACGAACCGTACATACAATATCGTGCATGAATGAGAAAGAAACTTGATAGGTACAATGCAATACAATGCATGATGTTTAATGAACGCAATAAACAAGCGTAGCGGCGCTTTAGAAAGCACCTCATGAGGTGAGTGGCGGTGAACCGCTCTTCTCCGATGGGGATCTCCCCTTGTTCTCTTCGAACACTTACCTTCAATCTTACAGTATAAAGGCTCTGAAATATTGACAAGGATTCTTCATGTAGAACACTTTGGACGTTGCCTTTCTTCCTGATCATATTCACAACTTTCCCTATTCTCCAACGGGGTGACAGACTAGGTTGGTTCAGTATCCAGAATTGAGGTGCATACACGCTATCTCAACCTATGGGGCTTCCATGCAGATTTCAAGCCGAGGACACGCCTCTGGGTATTTAAACCAGACTTTAGTCCCGGAAATCCCGAACCTTTACGTTCTAGGCATCAGCCATTCGAACTCTAGTTTCCACCGTCGCAGTTGGTCTCCTAGGAACTCATTGCGAACACAGCCAAGATGCCTCTGGCGGGGAATGGTACTCAGGGAGAGCACTTTGATCGCCATTTTGGCTTGAAGCAGACTTGATCTTGAGCTTGAGGTAGAGGCACACTCACACTTCGGAGCTTTGGCAAGACTTGAAGAGGTACACACGGAATGTAGTCTTGGAACTTACTGAAGTTGAAACAAACTCAGATACTCAAGGGTTGAACCCTGCGGTTTTATGAAAGAATGAATCTTATTTTGCACAGATGTGGAGAACGGCACGGCACTCGGAGCGCAAAACGATTTTATTTTTGAATTGATAAATGAGCTTTTGACCGGGTATCGAGCCTACGACTGAACACAGCAAAATGACTCAACAAGGAAATAAAAGGCACACAACCTAGACACATCGAGTAACACTCGAAACGACTCAAAACAAGAATCGAGATAAAACAAAAAGACACGACACTCAGACGTGCACAGGAAGCCTGTTTCACCGGGTAGTGTTTCCCACCCTTTCTCATTTGTGGTTCTCACATTACTCCGCCCTCAAGCTCTGTTTTTCTGAAAAAGCCCTCTTCTCACTTTTCCTCTCATCGCACATCTCTCTATTCTTCAATCTCTCATTTTTCATCCCTCCCCTGGGTGGTTGATGGATAAACAGCAAATTGTGGGCTCGTGCCCCTAGCATTCTGCTAGATTCTATTTCTTCCACTCACAGCTAGTGAATTCCTCCCACGGAAAGGTTGCGCTACAACTGGGTGTGTAGCAAGTCTGCAGCTAACATCAGTTGATGATGCTTTGCTGGGGAGTTCGGACATGATACGATCTGTCCAGATGATGGAGTGGAATATCTTGCCCCATTCTAGTTCGTGCTTTGCACCTGGCTTGATACCTCGTTGGTTGGAGGATGTGAGAGCTTTCTGCCCTTTGTTGTGCCCTTTTCTGGCGAATACGGTGCCCTTTCCGACAAGTAGAGTGCCCTTCTTGGCAAGTAATTTGACAAAGGGGAAAAGACAGAAAGCCCGACTCAACTGTGCCCCTAGTTCATCATTTTGACCATTTTTTGTTTTTACTTTCTACTAAAACAGTTTTGACCAACATGAGAGTTAGATTAACATGCTTGTTCAATTTTCTGATTTAAAATCATGCAAGTTAGGCTGTGAGCACTGAAAATTTCCTCTTTTGGGTCCAAGAAATGGTCCAGTTTTGAAAGTTGAATACTTTTCGAAAAGGTTAGTCAACCTCAGTAAAAATTCTCAAAAACTATTTTTGCAAACGACCACTGCTCAACGAGCACGGAACCTACTCTTGAGATGCACAACTTCGGATTCGAAGGAAGATTGCCCCTTGCTTGAGGGGAACTGCATGGCAACGGAAAGTTGCCCCTTGTTTGAACGGCACTGCGGCGCATTGAATGGCAACGGAAAGTTGCCCCTTGTTTGAATAGCACCGCAGCGCATTGAATGGCAACGGAAAGTTGCCCCTTGTTTGAATGACACCGCGGTGCATTGAATGGCAACGGAAAGTTGCCCCTTGTCTGAATGGCACCGTAGTGTATTGTAATCAGCCCTCAGAGCGATGATTGCAACCGAACTCCCGGATACAGAAAAGACAAAGATGACCAGAACCATCGCATGGACACAATCGAATTGTTTTACGGCTGGACTTCAGAATGAAGTTGCCTACGTATCCCAAAGATGGGAATCAAGCCTTACGTAGTTCGGGGTTAAGGTACACTCGGGTATTAACCTCTCCTTTTTAGGCTCTAACTTTTGCCAAGGCGCCCGTTGCGGGTTTTCGACCTTGCGAGCTTTGTTCTTCTTTCTTTTCATCATTTTTCCTTTTTTTGATTTTTTTTGTTCTTTTCTTTGCATTTTTTTGCTTCTCTTTTTTTGTATTTTTCTCTTGCTCTAACTTTTGCCTGGGTCGCCCTTTCGGGTTTTCGGCCCAGCGAGCCTCTCAAGGGTAAAAGTGTAGCTTTGTCCATGGCAAATGGTTTTGAGATCCTGAAGTCATCTGAATCTAGGAGAATGGTTGCTGTTTTGCTTTGTAAGCTTCTTCTGATGAGATCTGATCTTCTTGACCTGACTTTCCTGGCCTCTTGTTCGAGGGCTGCTTCAAATCCGGCCACACAGGCCTCACATCATAGTTGACCGTTGAACCTTCTGAATTCAAGTTTCAAGGTTTGGAAGCGAAGGGGTTGAGTCTCGAGGCTAAGAGCGATCCTAGGCTGCACAATCTCAAGAGTGATTCCACACAGGTCTTCGCAGGACCGCGCAAAACATTTTGTGTTTGAAAGTTTTTAAGAAAGCGACAAATCACTCGTGCTGAAGATAGTATGAAACCAGTCTGGATCAAGCCAGGGTCCTTCTCAGTACTCACGCTAACAAGCATGATTTCATTCATTAAGGGCTTAGCACGCCTCTCTTTCTGTCAAATGATCAAAGTTTTGCAAATCCCGAGGAATTTCTTCCTCCTCGTTTTCACTGTAGTGTTCAAAAAGTTTTGGAAAACTTAGGTCGATGCAATGATTCTGGGGCACAAGAGAGCAGGTGGAATGCACTGCCATTTCATTCAGATTCCGTCACAACTAGCACAAGGCAGAAGCGAACACAGAAGTGTAAAAATTACTGCTGTTTCATTCAAATCTTCTGGTGTTACTGGCTCCTTGGCAGAAACAGACTCAAAACAAAACGAAAAAGATAGACACAAAACAAAATGGTGATGCCCGAGGTAACACCCCCCGGAATCACCCGACTCCTTTACAACAGGACTGACTTGATACAACAAGATAGACCCAAAACAAAAAGAGACTGACTCAAAGCAAAAAGACAGACTCAAAATAAAACAACAAGACGGACCCAAATACCCAAGTCAGAAACTGGCATTCACAAATGCTGAAAACAGTGCCTGTCCTTCCTCCATCTGGAGTAAATCGAGTGCCACCCGCAGCCGGTTCAATCTCTGATCAGATCACATTATCCCCCCACAAATTCACTGATCGAGTGCCAATAGACTTTGCTGGACTGGCGCGAGAATGACCCCGTTGTCAAACAGATCTTGTACATCATGGCGCAGACGAAAGCAACTGTCAGTGTCATGACCAGTTTGTTGATGGTAGGCGCAGTATTTAGTCTGATCATGCTTTGCAGGGATAGGATCAGGTAAAGGCCGTTGTTCTAATGGCTTCAGATGTCCTTTTCGGATTAAGGCCTCTAGAGCTTTTGACAAAGGCATATAAAGCGGGGTGAAAACCCTCTTGACTCGGGGTGGATATTTGGTTCCTTGTGAGCTACTTCCGGACGCACCGGTGAATGAGGTAGCTGTTTTTGATACGGTGGTAGCCACCATGCCCACATCAGAAGATCTTGCAGCTGCATCACCACTGGTGGTCGCATTCGAACTGCGGGAAAACGCCCTCCTGGGCTGATCCTTCTCCTGGTCAAAAAGGCCCTGCTTCATAGCATCCTCGATCTGTACTCCTATCTCAGGCAAATCTGAAAAGGTAGGGAAGGGGATCACAATCATTTTCTGCATTAGCTTGGGCTGGAGATTGCGCACAATCATCCGTATTTGATCCTTATCCGTTGGCCTAATGGTCATCATTGAGGCCTTGGTCCTCCAGCGGGTCACGAATTCTGAGAAGCTCTCCTTCGGTTCCTGCCTCATCGTCTCAAGATCACGGGTCGTAATCTCGATTTGGGTATTGTATGAATATTGTGCGACGAAGGCCTCGGCCATCTCCTCCCAGCTTTGTTTCACTGAATCCTCCAATTTGGCATACCAGGTGACTGCAATATCCGACAGGGTCCTGCCAAAAAGGGAGAGCTTCTGTAATCTTGTCAAGCCCATCAGGCGCAAAACATCTGAAAACAAGCTCAAGTGGACCATAGGATCTCCCGACCCATCAAAACGATCGATGTGAGGCATCTTGAACCTGTCCGGCAGAGTTACAGCTGCGTCGGTGTACCCGTCCTCGATGCCCGGGATGGACTTTACCCCCTGAGATTTCTTGAACAACTTTTCAAGCTTGCTCAACTTCAACGCTGTGGGGTCGACCTCGAACTCGAAGGGAGAGTCCGGTAGATTGATAGGTGTTTTGAATAGTTGGGGTAAAATTTGGAGCGGATCCGGCCCTATCGGAATGTCCGTATCATCCTGGACATTTGGCGTCTCCCCAGGTGTTGGAACTCCTGCTGGGGGAGGAACTTGTTGTGAAGCGGACGCGCCGCTTTGCTGTTGCAGCTTGGTGATGAGCTCGGCCTGCTGAGCCATGATCGCAGCCTGCTGTTTGGCAAATTCCTTCGACGAGCAGCATCCTGCTGCATGAGTTTCATGCTTTCTTGCATCTGGCGCATCATGGCCTCCATCCCTGACGTGTTCTGCTGTTCCATCTGACTGATTGGTATCTATCCCTGCAGTAGAAACTGAGACCTCAGCCCAACTGTTTACTGGTGGGATGGATAAGGGCCACTGATCTGGTAACTGCTGAATTGGTGATTTGTGCCTGACTAGCCCTTTTACCCTGCCTCTGGCAAAGGAACACTGATTGCCCTTGAACTGAGTCTCTGACCTGACAAAGTCTATCAGCACAAGTCCGATGAACCTCGGGGGATATCGGAGCCTTCTGAAGCTATGGTTCCCAGACTATCTAGCAAAAGAGAAAACAGACAGCATCTCAACCTGATTCCATCTGAACAGATACGAGCATAGTTGAATGAGCGTGCCCTCTACTGAATTTTGTCCCAAAATTCGGCCTCAAAATCTGAGTCTGATACCCACAGGTAAAGCTGACTCCCAAATACTGATAGTAATGCCCGCAGGCCTGATGCCCAAACTCATACACTGATATATGCATTCCTATAGAGACGCACTCTAAAGCACATAACAGATAAGTGAGAGCCAAAACACCCCTATGTTGGGGTAGGGTTTCCCTGTCCTATTTTGTCAGGAGCTAGGGTTTCACTACGCACGCAGCGGCTTCAAACAACCTATAAACGGGTAAGCAACCTGTCCTAGTTTGGAATGGTCACTACGGATCCGAATATGCACTAGGTCGAATGGTCAAAGAGGGTGCCCCGGTAAAACCGGGGTTTGTGTTCCCATACTGGCAGAGCCCACAACCGGTCAGCCTTATGGTCATGCCTTGACAAGACAAGCCTCCGGCAAACCGTTCAGGAATAGCAGATGGCAAACACGGTGTCCTAAGCGCACCAATGCAAATGCAATGCAAAGAAACACACAAGTGTAGTAAAAAATAGATATCATGAGTTCGAGTCAAGTTCTCTAAATCCCAGCAGAGTCACCAGAAAACTGTAACAAGCCCGCGGGGGACCTCGCTACAGCTCGGACTCGATTTGTAGTCACGGTTCTAAGTCTGAACCAAAGAGTCCAAATCCGGCAATTCGTTTTGAGAAAACAGATTTTTGAAAGAAGTGCCAAACATGGACTGTTTTTCCAGATACAGAGTCGCCACCTAAATATTTTATTTTGGGAAATTTAGGAAACCCTGACTCGGTGCCAAAAGGCCACGTGTCCGTCATCACCAAAGTTGCCTCGGCTCAGGAACTTGGGTACGATTGGGGAAGGTCACTTCGTGAGCACCCCCGCTCGCCCGATCAAAGATCGGCCTCTACTAACCATGATATCTATTTTTGAAAACTTTGTGTGTCCTTATTCCGGTTATTAGCCTAGGTTACTATGTGATGCGCACAGCATACAAGTATAGACTAGGTCGCCTGAATTGGAACAAAACATTTCATGTTTGTTTTTGAAAGGTGGTTTGCTACTCGCAAGTAGGCTTAAAATGCAGATTTTGCCACCCTCGGGTGGGCATAGAGAAGATGGTTTTGCCACTATCTAGTGGGCTTAAAACTCGCATTTTATGATTTATTCCAATCCAGATAACCCAACCTTCACCCACAGGCATTCAGGCAGATATATCATGTAAGCACATAGCCTCATGGTAAGCATGCTATTCATGGCAGCCACTCACACGCATGCAAGGATGCTAAAGCATAAAACTCACCGAGTACTCCAAGCCAAAACAGAAACTTATTAGAAATCTATGCATGATTCTAATTATACAGAAATGCCTAATGTGACACATGCAAAATGCAAACTATAGCAGGCTCGGCTATTCTAAACATGGCATATAGAATGTTACAGCTAACATGTATTCAACTTTGAAATTGAAATACAATGCAGTTAGTATGATGCGCCGAGCCCGGTGCATGTAAAACAGATGAATGAATGCAAACATGCTATCATACTGTATGCTAACTGAAATATGCCCTAATCTAACCATCATAAGCAGGTAAATAAAAGAGAAGAAAGACGTGGGGTTGGAAGACATACATCACACTCACGCACACTTATTACAATTATGCCCTCGCACAGAGGGTCCAAATAAATATACAGTCCCGAATGAAAGAATATTACAGTCCAAACATTACAGTCCAAATAATATACAAATTCCTAATTAATTAACAAATCAACTAAGAAAATAAATAAAACTGGCATGCAAGCCAAGGACTACCTTGCTTTTGATGGATGATGCATGTCCGGGTTGTCTTGCGCGGAAATCCACCGGGATGCCCCAATTAGCCTCTGTTTAGCAGTTATTCTTGAAACGCGCGCCAAGTCCCGAAAAGTTGCTGATTCTTCATTTTGCTGCAACAGAGAGCAGGAAAGGGGCATAGCAATGTATTTTCACAAATATATGCATGCCTCGATCCTCGTGCCACCAATCACGCATACCGAGGCATGATGGCCGATGAGTCGAATTGCACAACTCAATATAGAATGAATGCACATGAAAACACAACTAAAACCTAACTCCATCATGGATAATCCGGAGTGTCGGTGACTGGGGAATTGAGACGCGTTTCGTCACTCGGAGTACGAAATGTACCTCGTCTCCCGTGCCCGGGGCTAACTCCTATCCCGGATACGATGCAATATGCATGATATGCCTGAATGTAACTAAGATACAATCCTAACATACACAATGCTATGAAAATGAGATGCTTCGAAATGCGTCCACACGGGCACGCAAATCGAGAAAATGACAGAATGCGATCTAAGATACAACCTAGTATGCACTATGCTGTAAAAATGAGATGCCTCGAAATGCGTGCACACAGACACGCAAACCGAGAAAATGACATACGCAATGCAAATGACATGGAAATATGATATGGGCTTACACTAACATGAGAGAGACTCAGCCACACTCACGTAAGAGGCCGATGGATGAAAATGAAGTGCCTCAAAATGCGTGCACACGGGCACGCAAACTGAGGCGATGGCATACGCAATGCAATGGCATGGAAATGGCATATAAAATGTAACGTGGACTTATACTAACATGAGAGAGCCTCAGCCACACTCACATAAGAGGCCGATGGATGAAAATGAAGTGCCTCGAAATGCGTGCACACGGGCACGCAAACCGAGGCGATGACATACGCAATGCAATGGCATGGAAATGGTATATAAAATGTAACGTGGACTTATACTAACATGAGAGAGCCTCAGCCACACTCACATAAGAGGCCGATGGATGAAAATGAAGTGCCTCGAAATGCGTGCACACGGGCACGCAAACCGAGGCGATGGTATATGCAATGCAATGGCATGGAAATGGCATATAGAATGCAACATGGACTTATACTAACATGAGAGACCCTCAGCCACAGTCACATAAGAGGCCGATGGATGAAAATGAAGTGCCTCGAAATGCGTGCACACGAGCACGCAAACCGAGGCAATGGTATATGCAATGCAAATGCATGGAAATGGCATATAGAATGCAACATGAACTTATACTAACATGAGAGAGCCTTAGCCACACTCACATAAGAGGCCGAAGGATGAAAATGAAGTGCCTCGAAATGCGTGCACACGAGCACGCAAACCGAGGCAATGTTATATGCAATGCAAATACATGGAAAATGATATGCAAACATGTTAATGGATTTTCAGCAATGAAATGTGGGGAAAAACAGGCCCGAAATGAGGCGAAAACACACCCGATGCATGGAATCTCTCCCGAAATATGAATTTTGGCACCCGAAATGGCCTATAGCTATACCAAACATGCACAATATGGACATGCAATGAAAATACAGAAGCAAGGAAATCCCAAGATAAGCATTTTTCCAGTTCAAAACATGGCCAAATAGCAAGCAAAAACAGTGCAAAACTAGCATGCAAGAAATGGCCCTAAACATGGGATTAAGAAGCAACTCACAGCTGCTGTCCTCAAACAGGTTAGGGCCCTTCAACAAAGTTGAAGAGGGGCCCAAAATATGATGTTTTACAGAACTATAAAAACCCCAAAAACAAACACAGGTATGGCTGCACTCCCATGCAAGAAAAAGGGCCAAAAGGTGGCCAAAGAGGCAAGTGGTATATGCAAAGCCCAAACTGAAAAATTTCCTTCTACAAAATTGAAGAGGGACCAAAAATATGACTATTTACAGAACTATAAAAACTCCAAAACAGTATACAAACATGCTAGAAATGCAATGCAAAATGAGGCTCAAAAGTGGCTATAACACAATGTATGCAAAATATTCATCAAACAGCCAAAGACCCTTAATAAAACATGAAGAATGGGCCAAAATAAGACTATTTTTAGTACTATAGAAAGGCCAAAAACCGAAGCAAGATAGGCTAACAAATCATGCAAAAATGGGGATTAAAAGAGAGATATAACATGAAGTGTATAAAATATGCCTCAAACCATGAAAGGCCCTTAATGAAACATGAATAATGAGCCAAAATAAGAACTTTTATAGCTCTGTAAAATGACCAAAAATGGAACCAAGATAGGCTGCCAAGTCATACAAGAATAGGGGACCAAAGATGGATATAAAGACAAGTGGTACATGGAGGTCCCAAACAAAGATGAGACCTTCTTCAATGTTGAAGAGGGGCTCAAAATAAGCCTAATATCAGTTCCTGAGAAACTCCAAAATAGATCACACGTAGGCTAGAAAAACCATGCAAAATATTGACATACAAAGAGGGTATTGAAGCAGGTGCAAGATGGAGGGCTCAAATAGGGTTGAGCCCTTAATGAGACATGAAAATGAGCTCAAAAAAATGACCTTTTCAGTTTTGGTCGGAGCTCAAAACAATAAGCATGTATGGCTTGCAAAAGATACAAGAAATGGGCCAAAAAGGGGAAATTGAAACTCACCCTTGAAGACCAATTCTTTTCTTGCTTCTTGGACCAAATTTGTTACCTCTTAGCTGCTGGAATTCCTCCCCTTGCTTTTGTATTGGAGTGGTGGTGGTAGAGCTTGGTGGTGTAGAAGAAATGGTAGTGTAGAACTTGAAGATTTTCAAGGAAATGAGGGAGATGGAGAGGGAGTTTTGTATTCAAGCTTGAGGAGCAAATTTTCTAACCCTTGTATGCAATGTTGCCAGCTGATTATATGGACAAAAAAAAGGGGGAGTAAAGGAGGGGCAACAGGTGGGGGAAAATAGGCAAGTTTTCCCCCACAAAATATCCCCCGGATTGGGATATTTTCTGGGGGAAACAGCTATACAGCTGTAAAGTTGATGTTGCAAGGAACATGGCCGGCCCCTTTTTGGAGCTCCAGGTGGCCGGCCGGCCACCCCACCTAGCCGGCCGGCTAGGGGTCAAAACGGTCAAGTTGAAATAGTGGCCGGCCACCACTTTTTAAGGTCCTCCCATGTGTGTACATCACAGATATGTGGTTCAAAGTTCAAGAAAAATGGCCTAGGTTGTTCAACATTAGCCCGGAAGGAGGGGTTCAAAAGGGTCAGGCAACATTACTGGCCGGCCTCCAACTTTTAGGATCCTCCCAAGTGTGTACATCACAGATATGTGGTTCAAAGTTCAAGAAAGTGGCCCCAAGGTGTTCAACATTAGCCCGGAAGTGTGAAAAACGGGCGTCGGAGGGCGTCGGAGGATATCTAACTGGTTGCTGCAACAATTACTGGCCTCCCACCCTTCAGTGACCTTCCCGGTGATAAAACAGAGGTACCTGCCAAAAATGAACGAAAACCGTTGCAAAACGAATGTTCGGGGGCCAAAACGCGCAGTTCGGGGTCCCGAAAATGGGCTGTTAAGCACCGAAAGTGGCATTTGGCCACGAAGTGGGTTTCTCAGACCCCAGTGTCCCTCAAAAGGGAGTAAAAAGGAAGTATGCCAGAAATCAAAACAAACGGAGATGGTTAGGTGTTCCGAATCGAGGCACATGGCCAACGGTCTTGAAAAACCGGAAACCGGACTCCAAAATGGGCAAAATGGCCTGCAGCCACAAAATGTAGCCCACGGCCACTGAGAGATGGTCTGCGGGACCTCTCCCTCCCCTCAGGAAAAGAAATAGTGAAAGCCGAGCCTGGTTCGCAAACCGAGGCAAAGCACAAAAGAGGGTTCGGAAGTCCGGAGGCAGGGCTCACGGCCGTGACTCTGAGACTTCTGAACAAGCACATTATGTAATATCACCAAGCGCTCAATCGGTGACGTCTGAGTCTTAAGGTCGGTCAAAAATGGGGTGTCTACAGTTGAGTTTCTTTATTTTGCAGGCACGATATTGTATGTACGGGTCATTTGAGGCTGGTGCGACCAGATGAATCGCGCAGGTATCGTATCTTCTCCGTGTGAGACGTGGCGAGAATTGAATAATTCTCCGCATTCTTAACTGCATGAAATGTAGTTGTTGCTTTGCATTCTTGCTTAAAACTGTTGCATCTATTTGCGAATACTTGCTTCATTACAGCTTGCTGCATTTGCATGATCACTGAGTTACCTTCGGCTTCTTGCATTTTCAGTTGCATTTTGCCCCTGCCTGCGGGCACATCTATGTTATTTTGTATGTTTGTCTAAGTCTTCGGTCTTGTTAAAAATGGGTCGTCTCTGGGCTTTGACATTCACTCCCGTCACTTATGACTTCCGAGTTCTGTCAAAGAGGGGCAACTGTAGACACCCCATTTTTGACCGACCTTAAGACTCAGACGTCACCAGTTGAGCGCTCGGTGATATTGCATATTGTGCTTGCTCAGAAGTTTCAGAGTCTCGGCTGCGAGCCTTGCCTCCGGACTTCCGGGCTCTTTTGTGCTTTGCCTCGGTTTATGAACCAGGCTCTGTTTTCTCTGTTTTCTATTACCGAAGGGAGGGAGAGGTCTCGTAGATTATCTCTCAGTGGCCGTAGGCTACGTTTCGTGGTCGTAGGTCATTTTGCCCGTTTGGAGCCCGGTTTCCAATTTTTCGGAGCCGTTGGCCGTGTGCCTCGGTTCGGGACCGCTTAACCATCTCTGTTTGCCCCGGTTTTTGGCATACACCTTATTTGCTCCATTTTGAGGGACACTGTGGTCCGAGAGACCAACTTCGTGGTCGAATACCACTCCCAGTGCTCAACAGTCAGTTTTTGGGGCCCCGAACTGTGCGTTCCGGCCCCCGAACCTTCATTTTGCAACAGTTTTGGTTCATTTTTGGCAGGGACCTCTGTTTCATTACTAGGAAGGCCGTAGGAGGGTGGGAGGCCAGTAATTGTTCTGTCAGCCGACTTTATCCCTTCATCGCCCTCCGTCGCCGTTTTTCCTCACTTCAAAGCTAATGTTGACCACCCTTGGGCTATTTTCTTGAACCCTAAACTCCATATTTGTGATGTACACATCTGGGAGGCCACCAATATTTGGTGGCCGGCCAGTAATTGTTGTTGACCCTTTTGAACCCCTTTGAAAAGTGGGTTGTTCTCTCTCCTGGTTCAGTATTTCCAGTGTTTAACCACAGGGTTGTGTTGTGCACACATCAGAGGCTCTCTTTCTGTGGTGGCCGGCCATTAATTCTCATTGACCCTTTTGACCCCTAGCCGGCCGGCCATGGGAAGTAGCCGGCCGACCACCTAAACCCTAGATAACTGGCCGGCCAGAATCCTTACATCATCTACAGTGTAGATACAACCTCTTTTTCCCCCCAGATTCTGTATCCGAGGGGCTGCATTTTGGAGGGAAACTTGGTTGGTTTTCCCTCTATTTTTCCCCCCTTTCCCCCCCCATTTTTGCCTATATAACAGGAGCTCCAGCTCTGTTATTAGGGTTACAAAAATCCCCCTCAAGCCCTTTGCATTATATCTCTATCCCTCTCTATTCCAAGCTCAAAACCTTCCAAGTCCTAGACCCCTTTCCACACCACCACCAAACTCCACTCTTCCATCCTTCATTCCAGCAGCTGGAGGTTCTTCTTCAAGGCCTAGGAGTGCTGCATCTCAAGCCAAAAGGGTGCCAAAGTTTAGTCTACAAGGGTAAGCTCTATTTCCCTCTTTTTGGTCCATATCTTGCATCCTTTCTAAGCCATACTTGCTTGCTGTTTTGGGCTCTGACTCTAACTGGAACTAGGCTTATTTTGAGCTCCTTTTCACTTTTGTTTAAGGGCCTCTCATTGCTTGAGGCCTCCTTGTTGCACTTGCTTCATTATCCCTCTTGTATGCCATTTTCTTGTGTAGTATTTTTGGCCTATGTATAAATTGTTTTGAGGCATGTCATAAACTGTAAAAGGGATTATTTTGAGACCTTATTCAACATTGTTGAAGGGATCATTGCTGTTTGAGGCTTCTATCTTCCACTTGCTTTTATACCTCTCTTTTGGCCCCATTTTTGCATGATTTATTAGCCTCTTGTGCTTCTGTTTTTGGACTTTGGTCTGAACTTAAAGCAGCCTTATTTTGACCCCCTCTTCATGTTTCATTAAGGGTAATTTGTTTTTTGAGGCATCCTTTATATACTTTGTGTTATATCTCTCTTTTTGGCCTTATTTTGCGAAGTATTTTAGGCTTGCATGCATACTGTTTTGGGTCCGGCCATCAACTGTAAAGTGTAATATTTTGGATCCCTCTTCAACATTGTTAAAGGGCCCCTTTGTGTTTAATGCCAGCAACCACCACTTGCTCCTTTGTCCCTCTTTTGGCCCTTTTCTTGCATGAGAGCTTAGCCTTACCTGTGTTGGTTTTTGTGGTTTGTTGTAAACTGAAAAAGGTGATATTTTTGGCCCCTATTAAACATTGTTGAAGGGCCCTCATCTGTTTGAGGCCAGAAGCTGTGACTTGCTTCATTACCTCACATTTAGGGCCATTTTTCCATGCTAGTTTAGCCTCATTCATGTTCATTGTTTGGCTTTGCTATAAACTGGAAACATGCTTGTTTTGGGATTGCCTTGAACCTTTATTTACATTTCATGTTCAAATAATGCATGCTTGATGTAGCTACAAGTCATTCCATGTGCTTAATCTTGCATTTCGGGACCATTTCATGCATCGGGTGCTATATTGTCATGATTCGGGGCTGTTTCGGGTCATATTTCAGCGCTGAAATTTGCATGTTTGCATATCATATTTCATGCCTTCCCATGTCTTGTTAGAGTGGCATTTGGTGCCTTAGGATCGGTCCTCAGTTTGCGTACATGCGTGTACACATCTCGAGTGTCTCATTTTCATCTCATGGCCTCTTATGTGAGTGTGGCTGAGGTCCACTCATGTTGGTGTAAGTCCATTATGCATTGTGTATGCCATTTCATTTCATAGCATTGCGTATGCTAGGTTGTATGTTAGCGCATTGTGTATGCCATGTTACCCCGTGCATTGTGTATGCCATCTCATAGCATTGTGCATGGTAGGTTGTATATTAGTTGCATTTATGCATGTCATACATATTGCATCGTGCTTGGGATAGGAGTTAGCTCGAGCACGGGAAACGAGGTACGTTTCGTACTCCGAGTGACGGAACGTATCTCAATTTCCAGTCGCCGACACTCCGGATTATCCATGATGGAGTCTAGGTTTTGTTTTGTTTTCATGTGCATTCATTCTATATTGAGCTGCACAATTCGACTCCTTGGCCATCATGCATCGAGATGCGTGATTGGTGGCACGAGGATCGAGGTATGCATACATTTGTGAAAATACATTGCCATGCCCTTTTCCTGCTCTCTGTTGCAGCAAATCAAGAATCAGTAGTCTTCCGGGTCTTGGCGCGTTTTCCAAGAAATCAATCGCAAACAGAGGCTAATTAGGGCATCGCAGTGGATTTTCGCGCAAGGCAGCCCAAACATACATCATTCATCGGAGTCAAGGCAGTCCCTGGCTTGCATGCCAGTTTATAGCTTTCCTAGATTAATTTGTAAATTAATTAGGATTTTTGTAATTATTTGGACTGTAATATTTATTTGGGACTGTATATTATTTTATTCGGACCCTCTGCGCGAGGGCACAACTGTAATAAGTGTGTGTGTGTGTGTGATGTATGTCTTCCAACCCCACGTCTTTCTCCCTTTTATTTACCCGCTTATGATGGTTAGATTAGGGCATGTTTCAATTAGCATACAGTATGATAGCATGTTTGCATTCATTCATCTGTATTGCATGCACCGGGCTCGGCGCATCATACTAACTGCATCGTATTTTCAATTCCAAGTTGAATACATGCTAGCTGTAGCATTTCATATGCCATGTCTAGAATAGCCGAGCCTGCTATAGTTGCATTTTGCATGTGTTGCATTAAGCATTTCTGTATAATTAGGATCATGCATGGATTTCTAATTAGCTTCTGTTTTGGCTTGGAGTACTCGGTAAGTTTTATGCTTTAGCGTCCTTGCATGCGTGTGAGTGAATGCCATGATAGCATGCTTGCCATGAGACTATTTGCTTATGTGATATAACTGCTTGAATGCTTGTGGGTGAAGGTTGGGCTATTTGGATTGGAACAATTCATTCACTGTGTGTTTTAAGCCCACTAGATAGTGGCAAAATCATGTTTTCTAAGCCCATCTGAGGGTAGCAAATCCACGTCTTAGCCTACTTGCGGGTAGAACCATCAAACCATTTTCAAATAAACAAACATGAAATGTTTTGTTCCAATTCAGGTGATCCAATCTATACTTGTATGCTGTGCGCATCACATAGTAAATCTAGGCTAATAACCGGAATAAGAACGCATAATGTTTTCAAAAATAGATATCATGGTTAGTAAAGGTCGATCTTTGATCGGGCGAGCGGGGGTGCTCACGAAGTGACCTTCCCCAATCGTACCCAAGTTCCCGAGCCGAGGCAACTTTGGTGATGACGGACACGTGGCCTTAGGCAAACGAGTTAGGGTTTCCTAAATTTCCTCAAAATAAAACATTGAGGTGGCGACTCTGTATCTGGCAAAGCAGTCCATGTTTGACACTTCTTTCAAAAATCTGTTTTCTCAAAACGATTTGCCGGATTTGGACTCTTTGGTTCAGACTTAGAACTGTGACAATTTGAGAGTCCTGAGCTGTAGTGACCCCAAATGAACAGAACGGGATTTTCCTCCCGGGACGTTCGGGGACGTCCACACTAACCATTTTTGAAGCCAAGCTTAGATTTGAAATGTGTTTCCCTCCTTCCTAAGGTATCCACATACTGGTTCGAAGATAGTCTTCTTTCTTGTGTTTTTAGGGATTTTAAAATGAAAGTCTTAATCACACATGGGTTAAGACTTGGGTCTGTTTGACCTGTTCTATTAAATGGGTAGTTTTTCGATAGAAAGGTTTAAAACCCCATCTTCTCATGCTTTATCTACACGCTTGTTCCAAATCTCCTTTTCACTCCTATTACTTCCGACTGTAGCTTACTACCTTTCTCATACTTACTCTCCTCGTTTTCTTTCCCACCATTCATTAACGGCTTCTTCTTCTTCAAAAGTACCAATTGTCAAGCGTGCGAGCCCGTCTGTGGCTTTGAAGAAGTGTATCAACGAAGAGTGCAAAAAATATAAATCTGGGGAACGAAGTGACATTGATGGACGTATCTTCATCCATCTGTCACCATGCTTAAGGGGAGTTCGTCCTTGGTCCTATCTTCAGGAAAGCTCTTGCTCAGCTTCCTACTTTGTACCCTTGTTTAGAAGATCATTGTCTCCTTTACGAAGGGGGCCTTGAATAGGGAAGCTGGAGGATGAACCGGCCTCATCGCTGCTGGCCCACATTGAGACCTTAATGGGAAGAATGGTATGACCAACTTGTTTCTGCCAGGATGTTGGACCTCCAAGAACTCTATCTCCTCAAAGCCCTTCAACTAGCTAGGTTTACCATTCCTGAAGACCCTTTTCTTATACCTACTGCATTTTGTTTTTGGAATCCATCTTTCAATTTTTTTCTAATTTCGGTGTGGCATGATGGACCCCTATTGTCCGTGATATATGTCATCTTTTAGGGTTATCACCATTGGCACCCCTTTTGGTCCAGATTACCCTGACCTTAAGGTCCCTTTCCCTATTCCCCCTCTGCACTCTTCCTTTGTGATTTTGTTAAGTCTGAGAATAAAAAGGAAGGTCCTGTGACTAATAGGGAATTCTTTTCTTTTTTTCTATATTGGCTTTGTAAATTCCTTTTTTGTACCTCTTCTCAGAGGATTATGCTTGAGTTTGTCCCTCTTGCCAATGCTCTTGCTTCGAATAAAAGGATAGCTTTGGCTCCATATGTTTTGGGTCATGTCTACAGAGCCTGCTCCCAATTCTGCAAAAAACCCATGGATGCTAATCAAGGAGGCCTACTTTGGGTACTCAAAGTCTGGCTTTTTGCATACTTCATAGACTTACACTCCAAATGTTTAAGATTCCTGGTGCAAGACCATACCACTTATGGAATGAAGTTTGCTAGAATCTCCCTCTACCCTTCCAATTTTTCCTTTTACTTTTCCTTTTTTTATCAACTCCTAGCTTTCCCTCATTCTCGCACTTTCTTTTACCCTTTCGAGCCAACAAAGGGCCAACCTGGTTTAGAACCTTTCTGGCTTATAGGACCTGCTCCAGACCTTAACACAAAGATATGTGGGCCTCTATCCTAATCCCAAGGGAGCTTTTTGTGGGCACCTTGAACCCTCGAGCATATAAGTGCATATCTGAAACTTACTGCTCTGCCCAATCTGTTAGGCAATTTGAGCTTATTCAGGGGATTCTTGTCCCTCTCTGTAGCCATTCTAATCCAAATCTTTTGACCAAAGAAGTGAAAGTGCAAAAAACAAGGCTAGATGAAACAACCTCCAAGTTGATACAAGATCTAATTGAATTTGAATTCTTTCCCTTCATCCCACAAGGCACTGCATTAAAGAGATACCAGAATTGGTGGACAACCAATATGGAGGTGTACGTGTCTATTTTTCCCTAGGATCTACTAGTAGGGCTAGATGCGCCCTCTCAAGCTCAAGCCCAGCCAAAGGAGACTGGGATCACCATCACTTCTTCCACTACTCTTGTTATCCCAGCTCCTACTCCTATTGCCTCAATGCCTGCTCCTGCTGCCTCATTCCTTCCCCCTAGAGTCACCAGGGCCACTTCAAAGAAAGGTGTGCATCTTGTCCCTTTTTCTCCTTGCTTTTTTTGATGTCTTGTTTGTTTGCTCATAGCTTCAACATTTGATGTAAGAGCTTCACAAGAGACTTCACCCCAGAATGCTCAAGCTTTGACCATCCTCAAGGGCAAGCAGCAACAGAAGAAAAGAAAACTCATACTGTAGCCTGACCTTGTGGAAACAGTATCTGAGGAGGAAGAAGAAAAAGAAGAAACCCCTCTGAAAAGGACAAATAAGACATTCTCTCCTTGTGAGCTTGTAATGGGCCTTACTCATGAGGCAACTGCCAAAGCAATGGAGAAGGAGCAATCTAAAGAGATTATTGATTTTCAGAGGTCTGAGAAAAGGAGGCAGCAACAAATACAAAGAGAAGAGGCTACTGCTGCTGAAGCATTACAAAATGAGGCTGTAAGGAAGAAACAAACTGCTGAGCATTATGTCCTTTGCAACTCTCCAACCATTACCATTAAAACCACTGAGGCTGGTAATTACTGTCAGTCCCTTTTGACATTTCCCTTTCTCAAGACCTAGCATAGAGTCTAACATTTTCTTTCTATTTTGTAACAATAGCCAACCTTCACCCTCATACTTCAAAACTACCTTCTCCTACCTCATCTATGAATGATGAGCCTATGAATGAGGAGCCCTTCTTAACTTTTGCAGAGCTAAGGGCAGCCTTAAAAGGAAAAAAGTAAAGTTAACCATGAAGTACCAATAAGTGTAGTACTCATCCAATTGATACTTTCACTTCCTAGCTCTACACCTCTTATACCTTCTTCCCTTCTTTCTTTGAGGCAAAGCATTCCATCTTCCTTATGCCTAGGCCCAACTCCATATCTGCCCTATATGTCCTTTGCCTCATCCCAATTTGCTTTTCTTATAGTCTTGGCTGCCCCTTTACCTGCTACAAGCACTCTAATTATTTCTCCAGTGGCAATTGGCCTCTCCAAGGATGGCACTGGCAGCTCACCACACCAACTTCTTTCCCACCTTTTAGCTCCAGTCCCTCTTCTTTTGACTTGTTGGTAGCTAGGACAATAGACACTGCTGGAGAATCCTTAACTCCTTCTTCTTTCCCCATGCCGCCATCTCTTCTTTCAACTAATGACTCTTTTATACTTCCAATGTCAGAGGAAGAGATGGATATCTTCAAAACTCGGCTTGCTAGCTTTTTCGATATATCTTCACCAGCTCAAACAACCAGTAGTGAGACTGAGCCATTAGTCCTTGCTGACTCTCTTCTGGAGATCATTAAGAGTTCTTCCACTGCCAGAGAAGTCTCTTTGCCGCAAGTGGACTTAGGCACATGTTTGGACTTGCTAAAATCATTCTTAAGGATCCCATTCGAAGTCCTTCAAAAGAAAATTATCAGAAATGGTTTCCTCAAATGTTGTAAAGTCTTCGAGCAATCCAATATGGCCTTCACAAGCCCCTTATCCCATGCAGCAACCACCATTGAATTTTACTTTAACATTTTCCATGTGGCTAAAGCTACAGAAGAAGAGCTGCTGAAGGATAAAAAGTTGTTTCCCAAATACATGCTGAGGTGTTTGATTTGAAGGGACAACACTCCTATGCTTCTCAACTTCGAACCCAACTCTTGGAAAGGAAAACCCAATTAGAGGAAGAGTTAGCAGTAGTCAACAGAGCCTTGGATCGAAATGCTAAGAGATTGCTGACCACTAATCAAGGGTTAGTTGATAAAAGACAAGACATGGCTACAGTCATTCAGTTATTTCCATCCATTAGGAGTAGAGAATCAATTGTAAGGGAACAACTGAAGCATTGTACTGAATTTTGGGCTAATTTATGGCTTCATGTACTCAAATCTTTATGAAATGAAAACCATTTATTATCTATGTGAGTGTTTCATTCTCTTTTATATTCTTACTTAGCACTTTCTACACTCCTTGTGTTTCCCACACAGTTCGATAATAAGGCTTCAAATATCTGCCATTAATTTTCTTGGGATGCACATAACCATTTTAATTTCTCAGATGGGAGGCTCTCCCAGGCAGGACTCTATGAACTTGATATGGTCTTTCCCAATTAGGTGACTAGTTGCCAAATTTATGGCTCTTAATGCCTATTGGAAGTATTGTCTTCCATACCAAGTCACCTTCATCAAAGCTAATGTGCTTGACTTTTTTATTATAACTCTTGGTTGTCTTCTTCTTTTGGAAGAGGATATTATTTAATGCCAAAATCCTGGCCTCATCTATATTTTCTAATTCCAAGAACATGCTCTGATGATATTGCTCAATAGTTAACTGGTCTTGGCATTTTATTCTCAAGAATTTGATATTAATTTCTACAAGCAATATTGCATCATGTCCATATACTAAGGCATAAAGAGTGATTCCTGTACTTGACCTTGGAGAAATACTATAAGCCCATAACACATCTAACAACAAGTTGTGTCAATCCCTAGGATTGTCTTCTTCAACTCTTTGTACTCCTTTTTTCAAGGACTTGTTAGGTGATTCAAAATGACAATTTGCTTGTGCATAATAGGGGGTGGAATTGATAAGAATAATTCCAAATTCTGCTGCAAAAGACTTCACCATCTTTCCATCAAACACAGTCCTATTATCTACAGTTATAGTCTGTGAGATGCCAAACCTATGGATTAATTCTTTGATAAATCCAATAACTTCAGCCTAATCCACAGTCTTATAAGGCTTGGCTTTGACCCATTTAGTGAAGTAATCTGTGGCCATTAGAATGAAACAACGATATGCTTCGAAGAGAGTGGATGTATTTTTCCTATCATATCCATTGCCCATCCTCTAAATGGCCATGGCTTCACCACTGCATGTGAATTAGTTATTGGCACATGTCTTATCATGCCATGCTTTTGGCATGCATGTCATCCCTTTGCATACTCTATACAATCTTTAAGGATGGTTGGCTAATAATATGAATGCCTTCAAAGCAACTAACTCATCTTCACACCAGGCTAATGGGGTCCACAAATGCCTTCATGCGCCTCTGCTATGGCAGTCAGTGGCTCTTTTGGCCCTATACATTCCAACACCAGTCCATCTACTCCCCTTCTGTAAAGAGCATTCCCATATACTATAAATTGCATTGACTGCAATTTAATTTTCCTACTGGCCTTTACAGAAGGATCAATTAAATATTGGATGATTAGATGTCTCCAATCATGCTCTTCTAAGTTATTCTAGTTAAATTCTACCATGATACCCCTTCTAGCCAAAGGTGGTATTAACTTCTGATATGTTACTTGACTTATGTCCACTTGGGTGTCACCTCTTCTTCTGAAATTCGAAGCCTTTTGAGTTACATCATTGGCCTTGTGATTCACGAATCTTGGGATATAAGTCACATTGGCTATCTAAAACTGAGAAAGCAAATGCAATGCAGCAACATAATATGGTAACAGCTTGCACTTTGACATTTGAAAATTCATTTTACTTGGTTAATTACCAATTGGAAATCCACAAATATATCAACTGCATGAGCCTATAATCCAATAAGTATCTCAAGTCCCATTACTAAAGCTTCATACTTAGCTTGGTTATTGGAACAAGTAGCTTCATCAACTTTGAAATCATGTGTGGTTTCTATCCCCTATGGTGACTTAATCATAACACCAATTCCAACTAGACCATTGACTTTTGATTCATCAAACCACATTTGCCATGGCTCAACGTTGACCATACCAAGATCCATTATCTCCTGGATTTCTATTTGACATGGATGATCTACCAAAAAATTAGCCAAAACTTGTCATTTTACTACTTTTTGGGGAACATATTGTAGATGAAACTCTGATAGAGCTAATATCCATTTGCCAATTCTTCCTCTTAGCATAGGTCTAGATAACATGTATTTAACCAAGTTTGTGGTTGCAATTACCAAGACAACAGTAGGCAAAAGATCATTTCTTAATTTCATTGTTGCAAAGTACAATGCTAGGCACAACTTTTCCACAGCTGAGTATTTATATTCACAAGAATTTAAAAACCTACTAAAGTAATAAACTGCTTGTTCCATTACTTCTTCCAATGAATCTTCTGCTGCAGCAATGTATAGCTTCAGGGGTTTACCTCTCCTTGGTGGCATCAACACGGAGGCTTGTCCAAGTAGGCTTTAATTCCTTTAAAAGCAACTTGATGCTCAACTGTCCACAGAAACTCTTCTTCATTTTTTAACTTTAACAAAGAAAAAAAATACTTTAGTTCTCCCTGCACTGTTAGAAATAAATCTTCAAAGGAAATTAACCTAGCAAAGGAATTTTTGTAATTTTTTCGTACTTGATAGAGGTTTGGCCTCAATGATGGCTTTGGCTTTATTCTGATCAATTTGTATTCTCTTCTTGTGCACTACATACCCCAAGAAGTTTCTAGTTAACACACCAAAAGCACATTTGAGAGGGTTGAGTTTCAACTTGAACTCTCTCATTCTGTTGAAGGCTGCTGTCAAATGAACCAGGTGCTCCTCCATGGACTGAGATTTCACAACAATATCATCAATGTAACACTCTAAGTACCCTCCAGTCAGATCATGGAAGATAGTGTTCATTGCCCTCTGATATGTTGCTTCAACATT
This sequence comes from Camellia sinensis, assembly GCF_055761805.1. Classification (NCBI taxonomy): domain Eukaryota; kingdom Viridiplantae; phylum Streptophyta; class Magnoliopsida; order Ericales; family Theaceae; genus Camellia; species Camellia sinensis. The sequence goes on from NC_138971.1 coordinate 58,171,183, forward strand.
CTTCAACCCAAATGGCATCTTGACCCATTTGAAGGTGCCAATGTTTCCAGGACACCTAAAAGCTGTCTTGTGGACATCCACCTCTGCTATGCAGATCTAGTTATAGCCAGAATGCCCATCCACCATGAACAAAAATCTTGTGTCCTGTTGATCTATCCACCAACAAGTCGACTATAGGCACGGGCTACTCATCTTTTGGAGTTGCCAAATTTAGGTTTCTAAAATCGATGCATACCCTTATTTTGCCATGCCTTTTGACCACAGGTACAATATTAGAAAACCACTCAACATACTTGGATGTTCTAATGAAGCCTACTTTAAGGAGCCTAGCAATCTCCTCTTACACCTTTTGAATCACTTCAGGACTCATCCGTCTTGGCTTCTATTTGTATGGCCTAAAATTAGGCTTTATTGGGAGCCTATGTTCCACTAATGATCTGTCCAACCTAGGCAGTTCATTATAAGACCAATCAGAACAAGCCTTGTATTGTTTTAGAACAACAAACAACTAGTTCCTGTCATTAGGATCTAACCAAGCACTGATATAGGTAGGTTGTTATGCTAAACTTTCAACTAGGTTGACTTCTTCCAAGGGGTCTTGCAGTTGGGCACTCACTGACGCTTCCCCTTTGACTTTTTCTATCTTCGAAGAAACCCTTTGTCACGATCCAAACACACCCCTATGGGTTTAGCACCGTAACCGGCCAGTAATCCGTGGATTACTAAAGGCCTCTGAACAGATTAACAAATAATAAGGGGCTGCGGAAGCAATAATACAAAATAGACAAGGTCCAATGAGCTGTGATAATGTACATGGGCCAGAACATTTCAAAACTTACTTGTATATATATATACATGCCAGTCCAGATACACAGTATTTACAAAATATTCACAGAAGTGAACTTCCCAAGATCTGGCTATACAGTGCATACACAAAGACTAGCATGAAAAGAAAAACATTCTTGGCATTAAACTTCGAACGGAACCTCCTCGGGAGGCACAACGGTTGGCTGACCAACAACAGTACAAAAGGGCGTCAACTCTGGCCCTGGTCATGTGCCAGCTCACCTACATATATAATATAAACTGTGAGCGAAAGCCCAGTGAATAATAACAGAGCAAAGGGGTTATATTAATGATGTCCAGCACAAGTTAGAATCTAGCATTTAAATCACAGCATAATCAGACTTCAAAACAGAAATAGATTCATATACACTTTCATATTCAGATTTTGTATAAGATCATATGTGGTACACCCATTAGCTATTAGAACAGATTGGTCCAGAGACCCACATACATAGTTGGTACCAATGACCACAAAGGTCCATAACTTGCGCGCAAGTAACCATGATATTGTTACCCCCAGGCAAGGGCCACGCGCAGATTAGCCGCGGCATTGTTACCCCCGGGCGAGGGCCAGATACAGATTGGCCGCGGTATTGTTACCCCTGGGCAAGGGCCACGTGAACTAAGGGTGCCACAATTACTTTTTAGAGAACAGATTATACAATACCAGTCAGAAAATACCTAAGTTGAACATAACTTTACAGAGTCATTACTCACAGTGGGCTTGGAGACAGACAGACAGAGCAGATCGATCAGACAGGACGTGGCACGTGACCTACACGACACATAACAGATACACACTTGAAACACACGTTCTAAATGTACAAAACTTATTTTGTTGGCTCTTAGTGTGCTTCTAATCTCGTATCTTCATTATAGAGTCTAAAACATGGCCTAGGAATGCCTAGAATGGAATGAGGATGCAAAGATGCGCTTTAAAACATTTTTCAAAATTTTGCTGAAACAGGGGTCCCGCTCGAGCGTGGACTTCTATGCTAAAGTGGAAATGCAGACAAAAGGAATCCGCTCGAGCGTGGATTACTCTGCTCGAGCGGACTGCAAGCTACAGTAAAAGTGCTGGATGCATGAAATTCACGCTCGATGGGCGCTCGATACCCGCTCGAGCGTGAGACATAAGTCCTCGCTCGAGCGTGCATTACCCCGCTCGAGCAGACTGTAAACACAGGCAAAGTACTGAATACACAAAATTCCCACTTGAGCGTCATCTTTTACCCACTCGAGCGTACTGCATGAACCCAGTATGTACGCTCGAGCGTGTAGTTTTCCGCTCGAGCGTGAGTCCAAAATTTGGAATTTCCAGATTCGAACCTCAAGCTCAAAACTCAACTACAATGCATCAAATTCGATCCTTTTGGGCTAAATTTCTGGAAAACACTTGTAAACTCATAATATGACATGTTTCAAAGATCAATTTGAGAAATCAAAGCCCAAATGTAGTTCAATTAAACACAATTTTCAAATAAACTTCAAGAACATGAAGAATATGTAACATGCATGAACTTAATCAACCTCAAGGCTTCCAATTCATGCTCCTAAGAGCCAATTCTTTCAAAAACAAGATGAAATCATGGACTTCAACCAAAATGTAAACATGTATGCAAGAATTTCCATGAAAACAACTTCAAACTTCAAGATATGCACATGCATGCATGATTTAGCTCTAAATTCAACATTTTAAGCCACAACTAGACTTCTATCACTACTATCACCACTATCACCATGGACCATGCTAGAACAACTCAAATACATGAGTGAGAAGATAAGTCTCCTACCTTAAGTCTTGAATTATAGGTGAGGAAGCTCAATTTTGCAAATCTTCTACCAATTCTTCAAGTCTCTGAGCCAAATCCCTTGTTGAAGCTAAGTTTTCACCTCTCTCACTCTCCTACGTTTCTTGGTCACAAAAATGGCTGAGGGAAATATTATGAAGTGTATGCAATTGAGTTCCAAGTAATGGTACCTAAGTGGCCCACTAATGGCAATGTCGTAAATAATTGAACTAATGTAATTTAACGTTATTTAATCTAATTTAATCGCTCCGAACCGAATTTTAATTAAACCTACAATAAAATTCTATAAATCCTAACTAGCACATAAATCAAATCGATTTCTGATTTGGACGCCGATAAGGCTTTCAATTCGCAATTTAAAGTCAAAGACATGAACAGATCATTTCTTCGCAAACAGATAGAAACACATAAATAATGCAATACACATGCAAATAAATCAGAAATCCTTCCTAAATTACTATTAAGCATAATTAATCATGAATTATCATTAATCGGAGGTCGGGGTCATTACAGTCTTCCCCCCTTAAAAGCGTTTGGTCCTCTAAACTCGAATTACCTTCATTCTGAATCAACATTGGGTCCAATGGAAACAATTCCGGATATCTCTTCATCATGTCTTCCTCGGTTTCCCAAGTTGCATAGGTTCCTCCGTGGTTTTGCCAGTCAACTTTTACTAGTGGTATTCCTTTATTTCTCAGTCTTTTGATCCGGAGATTCACAATCTGGATAGGTCTTTCCTCGTAGGTGTAATTATCTTTCAAGAGTATGTGTGTTGGCTCAATGACATGGAGTGGATCTCTCAAATACTCTCGAAGCATCTATATATGAAATACATTGTGCATATGCTCCATCACTGGGGGTAAGGCTACCCGGTATGATACTGGATTGATCTTTTCAAGAACTTCGTAAGGTCTAACATATCTTGGCGCCAATTTTCCCTTAACACCAAACCGAGTTTCACCCTTCTTCGGGGTCACCTTTATGAACACGTGGTCCCCAACTTCATATTCCCTATCTCTTCTTCGGACATCGGCATAGCTTTTCTGCCGACTCTGTGCAGTTTTCAGGCGTTGCTAGATCAGTTTCACTTTCTCGGTTGTTTCTTGCACAAGTTCCGGTCCCAACAGAGGTTTATCACCTACTTCAGCCCAACATAGCGGAGATCGACACTGTCTTCCATATAAAGCTTCGTAAGGAGCCATTCCAATGCTTGAATGGTAACTGTTGTTGTACACAAATTCGGCTAATGGCATGTAGGTCTCCCAATTCCCTTGGAAGTCTAACACACACATTCTGAGCATATCCTCCAGAGTTTGGTTCGTTCGTTCAGTTTGGCCATTTGTCTGTGGGTGATAGGCACTACTCAGTCTCAATTCAGTCCCCAAAGCTTGTTGCAAACTCTGCCAAAATCTCGATACAAACTTTGAGTCCCTGTCAGACACAATAGACATTGGCACTCCATGCAATCTCATAATTTCAGTCATATAGATATTGGCCAATTTGTTAGCATTATAAATAGTTTTGACAGGCAGAAAATGGGTAAACTTGGTTAAACGGTCAACTACAACCCAGATAGAGTCCATACCTCGAGAAGAACGAGGCAATACCACAATGAAGTACATAGTAATGTGCTCCCATTTCCACTCCGGTATTGGGAGCGGTTGTAGCAAACCAACGGGTCGTTGATGCTTAGCTTTAACCTGTTGGCAATGTAGACATCTAGCCACAAAGTCTGCAATATTCTTTTTCATTCCAGGCCACCAAAAATTCTGTTTCAAATTATGATACATCTTCATGTTCCCCGGATGCATAGCAAACTTACTACTGTGAGCTTCGATCATAACCCGTTTCCTCAAGTCATCGCAATCGGGTACGCAAAGACGGTTCTGAAATTTCAACACATCATTCTCAAACACAAATCCTGGCCTTGGCTTTGAATTAAATTCCTCTATGATGTTTTTCAAGTATTTATCTTTACATTGTTTTTGTTTGATCTCATCAAGAATAGCAGGTTGAGCAGAAGTAGCAGATAACAGCCCATCTTGTTCTAGGTCATTTGGCAATTCTTTTCGGTTGGACAACAAACATGACAAACTTGCACCGGATTTTCGGCTCAAGGCATCTGCTATGGTATTAGCCTTTCCTGGATGATACAAGATTTGTAGATCATAATCCTTGATTAACTCTAACCATCGCCTCTGTCTCATATTCAATTCCTTTTGGGTGAAGAAGTATTTCAAGCTCTTATGGTCTGTGTACACCTCGCAAGTTACCCCATACAAATAGTGGCGCCATATTTTCAGAGCAAACACCACAGTTGCTAATTCAAGGTCATGTGTTGGGTAATTCTTTTTATGAGGTCGAAGTTGTCTAGAAGCATAGGCAATCACCCTTCCGTTTTGCATTAGGACACACCCCAAGCCTTTATAAGAAGCATCACTGTACACTTGAAATTCATCAGTACCATTAGGCAAAGTCAAGATTGGTGCAGTCACTAACCTGGTTTTCAACTCTTGGAAAGCTGCCTCCCTTTGTTCATTCCAGTCAAATGGCACATTTTTCTAAGTTAATTGAGTCAATGGCAGGGCAAGCTTGGAAAAGTCTTTCACAAATCTCCTGTAGTAACCAGCAAGTCCCAGAAAACTTTGGACTTCTGTCACATTTGTCGGTCTAGGCCAATCCACAATGGCTTCAATTTTCTGAGGATCAACAGAAACTCCATCCTTGTTGATTACATGTCCCAAAAATGCCACACTGTCAAGCCAGAATTCATACTTAGACAATTTAGCATACAATTTCTTTTCTCTCAAAATCTGCAAGGTGGTTCTCAGATGGTTCGCGTGTTCTTCCCTGTCTTTAGAATAAACCAAAATGTCATCAATAAATACAACAATGAAATCATCCAGATATGATTTAAACACCCTATTCATTAGGTCCATGAAGGCTGCAGGTGCATTGGTCATCCCAAACGGCATCACTAAAAATTCATAATGTCCATATCTAGTTCGGAATGTAGTTTTCTCTATGTCCTCAGCTCTAATATTTAGTTGATGATACCCGGACCTGAGGTCAATTTTGGAAAACACTTGGGCACCCTGAAGTTGATCAAACAGGTCATCTATTCGGGGCAAAGGGTATTTGTTCTTGATAGTCACTTCATTCAGTTCCCGGTAGTCTATACACATTCTCAAAGATCCATCATTCTTTTTGACAAACAAAACTGGAGCACCCCAAGGTGAAGTACTCGGACGGATAAATTTCTTGTCTAACAGTTCTTGAAGTTGGGTTTTCAATTCTTTCAGTTTAGAGGTAGACATTCTATAGAGAGTCTTGGAAATAGGTTGTGTCCCTGGAAGCACTTCAACAGTGAATTCAATCTCCCTATCAACTAAGTCCCCAGCCAAGTCAATGGGAAACACATTGGAAAATTCACAAACAACAGGGATTGTTTCTACAGTAGTACTGTCAGATGGTGCAGTCAGTATACAACATAGGTAACCCGTACATCCCTTCCTAAGGAGTTTTACAGCTTTCATAGCCGAAATCAAATACGGGGGAGGAATTACCCCATTCCCAATAAAAGTAAATTCAGGCATACCCGGTGGTCTAAACACAACAGTTTTATTTGCACAGTCAATGGTAGCACAGTATTTAGTCAACTAGTCCATTCCCAAAATACAATCAAAATAACTAATATCCAAGGGTAATAAATCCGTATATAACACCATATCACCAATCATAATATCACAGAGCGGATAAACATGAGTACACATCATAGAATCCCCAGACGGTGTGGATACAGATAACACATATGTCATTTGTTCTAGTGGTCTAGTCAATTTTTGAGAGAAAGCATGCGATACAAAGGAATGTGTAGAACCAGAATCTATCAGTACACATGCATTTTGAGAACATACAGAAAGTGTACCTGACACCACTGTATAGGTGTTGGGTACGTCACTAAGCACTAAGGCGAACACTCTTCCTTGCCTTAATGTTTCATTGTTTGCATTCCCTCTAACATCGGCCCTTGCATTTGGTCTTGCTACAGAAACAGACCCAGTGGAACTTGTCATAGGACGGTTAACCTCATTGGATCTTATCGGGCAATCCCTCACCATGTGGCCAGTCTTGCCACAGCGAAAACACGCACTTGATGCTCGAAAACAGGCACCCCTGTGCGTCTTCCCACAGTCGGGGCAGTTTGGAGTAGACCCGCAACTTTGGCTAGAGCTGCCGGAGGATCCTGTATATTGCCTTTTCGAAAACGACCGGCCTTTCTTGAAACTGGGTCCAGTCCTCTTTCCTCTCCATTTTGTTGTTGGTGTTGTAGTTTGTTTCTTAGCTTCTATCGTGGCTTCTGCCATCAATGGCCTGTCAAGTACCTCCACATAAGTAGGTAATTTTAGGACACCCACTCGGTCGAATATTTCTAGGTCCAGCCCTCTCTCAAACTTTCGTGCTTTCTTGTAATAAGTATCCACCATATGTGGAGCAAAACGTGCTAACTTAGTGAATTTGGCTTCATATTCTGCTACAGCCATTCTTCCCTATTTAAGTTCTTGGAATTTCGACACTTTCCGATCCCTGAAACATTGGGGAAAGTACTTGTCGTAGAAGATAGCATTAAATTGTGCCCATGTCATATTCCCATTGCCATTTCGGATCAATAACCACCACCTGCGGGCTTCATCTTTCAGAGTGTAGGTGGCTAGGAGGACTTTCTGAGTTTCGGTACAAGGGAACACTTCATATAACTTTTCCATTTCAAGTAGCCATGTCTCTACTTTCAAAGGTTCAATTCCGCCATAGAACGTTGGTGGTTTCATTTACATAAATTTCTATGTCAGATTGATGATGTTAGCATTATCTGCCTCGGCTTGTGCTGGTGGAGGCGGAGGGGGAAAAGGTTGTTGTCTCTGTTGTTGTGTCCAGGCTTTAGTTAACACTGCTAACATCTGTTCCATTCGGCCCATGCGGGCCTCCGAAGATTTACTTTCACCATTTCCCCTTGCATTGTCCATCTTACTATACATACATCAAATGATAATAAACACAGGCATAATCTTATTCGTTTCCTTCAATTTATTTGATTCAAACGTATATTCAGTTTTCATATTCAGTTGCATTACCACACACTCACACATGCAGATGAAATGCCCTTAATGCGTACTAGGACATCCTAAGCTCATACGGACCTGTGTGTGCAGTAGAACACGTCCTCTGATACCACTCTGCCACAACCCAAACCCGCCCCTATGGGTTTAGCACCGTAACCAGCCATAATCCGTGGATTACCAAAGGCCTCTGAACAGATTAACAAATAATAAGGGGCTGCGGAAGCATTAATACAAAATAGATAAGGTCCAATGAGCTGTGATAACGTACATGGGCCAGAACATTTCAAAACTTACTTGTATATATATATACATGCCAGTCCAGATACACAGTATTCACAAAATATTTATAAAAGTGAACTTCCCAAGATCTGACTATACAGTTCTTACACAAAGATTAGCATGAAAAGAAAAACAGCCTTGGCATTAAACTTCGAACGGAACCTCCTCGGGAGGCATAACGGTTGACTGACCAAAAACAGTACAAAAGGGTGTCAAATTTGGCCCTGGTCATGTGCCGGCTCACCTACATATATAATATAAACTGTGAACGAAAGCCCAGTGAATAATAACAGAGTAAAGGGGTTATATGAATGATGTCCAGCACAAGTTAGAATCCAGCATTTAAATCAAGGCATAATCAGACTTCAAAACAGAAACAGATTCATATACACTTTCATACTCAGATTTTGCATAAGATCATACATGGTACACCCATTAGCTATCAGAACAGATTGGTCCAGAGACCCACATACATAGTTGGTACCAATGACCACAAAGGTCCATAACTTGCGCGTAAGTAGCCATGGTATTGTTACCCCCAGACAAGGGCCACGTGCAGATTAGCCGCGGTATTGTTACCCCCGGGTGAGGGCCAGATACAGATTGCCTGGGGTATTGTTACCCTCGGGCGAGGGCAACATGCAGATTGGCCGCGGTATTGTTACCCCCGGGCGAGGGCCACGTGAACTAAGGGTGCCACAATTACTTTTCAGAAAATTGGACATTCATTCATCATAAGTAAGATAGCATTTCAGAGAACAAATTATACAATACCAGTCAGAAAATACTTAAGTTGAACATAACTTTACAGAGTCATTACTCACAGTGGGCTTGGAGACAGATAGACAGAGCAGATCGATTAGACAGGACGTGGCACGTGACCTACACGACACATAACAGATACACACTTGAAACACACGTTCTAAATGTACAAAACTTATTTCATTGGTTCTTAGTGTGTTTCTAATCTCTTATCCTCATTATAGAGTCTAAAACATGGCCTAGGAATGCCTAGGATGGAATGAGGATGCAAAGATGCGCTTTGAAACACTTTTCAAAATTTTGCTGAAACAGGGGTCCTGCTCGAGCGTGGCCTTCTACGCTCGAGCGTAAATGCAGACAAATGGAATCCGCTCGAGCGTGGATTACTCCGCTCGGGCGGACTGCAAGCTACAGTAAAAGTACTGGATGCTGTGGACGTCCCCGAATGCCCTGGGAGGATGAGTCCCGTTCTGTTCGTTTTGGGCTTACTACAGTTCGGACTCTCAAATTGTCACGGTTCTAAATCTGAACCAAAGAGTCCAAATCCGGCAAATCGTTTTGAAAAACTGATTTTTGTAAAGAAGTGCCAAACATGGACTGCTTTGTCAGATACAGAGTTGCCACTTAAATATTTTTTATGGGGGAATTTTGGAAACCCTGACTCGTATGCCTAAGGCCACGTGTCCGTCATCACCAAAGTTGCCTCGGCTCGGGAAATTGGGTACGATTGGGGAAGGTCAGCTATGAGCACCGCCTCTCGCCCGATCCGAAGATCGACCTCTAATAACCATGATATCTTGTTTTGAAAACATTATGCGTTCTTATACCGGTTATTAGCCTAGAATTACTATGTGATGCGTACGGCAAAACAAGTATAGACTAAATTGCCTAAGTCGGAACAAAGCATCGCATTTCTGTTTGTTTGGAAGATGGTTTGAATTTTGCTACTCGCGAGTAGACTAAAATACGGATTTCGATGAATTATACCAATTCAAACAATCCAACCATCACCCACAGGCATTCATGCAGTTATATCACATAAGCATATAGCCACATGGTAAGCATGCTATCATGGCAACAGTAAAACATAAATGCTTACCGAGTACTCCAAGCCAAAGCAGAAACTAGTTAATAATAATATGCATGACCCTAGTTCATGTTAAGATGGCTAACGCAACACATGCAAGATACAACTACAATAGGCCCGACTATTCTAAGATGGCATATGATGATGCTACAACTAACATGTATTCAACTTGGTATGGAAATACAATGCAGTTAGTATGATGCGCCGAGCCCGGTGCATGCAAGACAAATGTATAGATGCACGCATGCATAGCATAAGGTATGCTAATTTAAATATGCCCTAATACTAACCATTGAAAGCAGGTAAGTAAAAGGGAGAAAGAAGTGGGGGTTGGAAGACATACACACACTCACCCACACTTATTACAAATTCGCCCTCGCTCGGAGGGACCAAAAGAATAATACAATTAATTAACCTACAAGCTAATTAATTATTACAGACAAATTAAACTAGTTAAGCAAATTAACTAATCTAATAAAACAGTAAACAGCCTTGGGAAGAGGGCCCAATGTAATGCATGCTCGGTTCCATTCGGAAGTCCACTGCCATGCACGAGTTGCCTCTGTTTTTACAGTTTGGCACCTCTGAAAATTGCACAAACTCCAAGGTTGCTTCTCTGAGTGCTGTGGAACACCACCGGCCATGAGGAATGGTCACCGGCCATGGGGAATGGTCATCGACCACCTGTGGAGATATCGGCCACAAATTGTTGGTCAGTCGGCACTGGATGTAGCCGACCGGCCAAAACTTCCAGCAGAACCTGTTTGACAGCAGCAGAGGGAAAAACAAGGCATGACAATGCATTTCAAGCAAATGTGTGCACCAACACATCCCTTATCATGTTTGTGACTTAAAGGGACATGGTTCTCGATTCTCGAACCACTAATCGCGCATTTCAATGCGTGATGGCCCAAGAAACCAAGCATGCACTTTGATTTCAAATGAGATGCACATCTAACAAACAAGTGAGGCTCAACCTCTATCATACTCAATTCAAGAGGCAAAGCATGCATGCCAATGCAATGTAACCTAGGCATATTAACTAAGTATGCAACATGGGCATGCAATGCACAATGCATACTAGGCATACAACCTATGCATGCAAGCATGCAAGGCATGAGGCAATGCAAACCAACAAGTGTGCAAGATGCAATGTGGATGTTCAAGCATGCAACAACACATGGAGCAAACATGTTAAACAACCTAAACATGTAACAACACACAAGTATGCAACAACACACAAGGTGAGCATGCAACAACATGCGAATAATGGACTTAAACTAATTTGGGTAGCTCTATACTAAGCCCAAAATAGTGGCCAATTGCTAAGAGAATAGGACCAAATAACATGCAAGCATGCATGCACACAAGGACCAACACTTAGGCATTGAAGAGCAACTCTCAAGCGCACTTAAGAGGATGAAAACATGGACAAATGGCATGCATTATAAGCTCTGAAAATCAAGTCATGAAAGGTGCCAAACCAACTAGACAAGACAAACAAGGCATGCAAGCAAAGCCAAAATTCAAGGCAAGCCAAAGGTGTATTGAACTACACTTAGCAAAATCGAACATGGCATGAATTAAGCAACCAAAATCAGAGTTTTAGCATATTAAGACAAAGCCAATAACACATCTAGATGGCATCTAAATGACTTACACATGCAAGCATGCACAAGGACCTAAACAAGGGGCATAAGACAACAAACTTTTAACACATTAAAGGGGCATCAAATGCAAGCATGGAAGCATGTCATGAAGAGTGAAATGACATGTTAAATGGTTCCAAACCACTGGAATAATGCAAGTAATGCATGCTCATGGTTCATACACTTAAGGCTTACAAGCCAAGAATGCAAAGAGGTTAAACAAAGCATGGCAAGCATGGCTAAGACAACCTACATCAGACCTTAAGCATGGCAAAACGAGCCTAAAAGCTTCATAAAGCTTGGCCAAAACAAGCAAGCATGGTAATCTACATGCTAAGTACATGTTAAGGCAAATGATGGCATTACAAGACATGTATGCTAAACAAGCATGGTGTGCCTAAACCAACATAAAATAGTGCTATAGCATGGCAAAATAACACTAAATAGTAGCTAAGATATGGCCAACATAAACCTAAATAAGAGGCTCACTCAAGAGGTTAAAATGGCCATTTTCAAGGACAACAAGGAGAGGGGGTGGCCCTCTCCTTCGTAGGACCTCAAGGCACCATCCTCACCACTGAAATCCCTCAAGATTTCAGTGGTGAGGAGGCCCAAACAAGGTGGTCCCGGAGCTCAACCAAAATGGCACAAAATGGGGCCAAACAAGCCCTAAGAGGGGTCAAACAATCCTAAAACTCAAAACACTCTTAAACAACTATTTAGAGAAGGAAAAAACAAGACTTTTATATGTTATACACAAAGTCTAAAAACAGTTGCAAGATAGGTGAAAAAGCTATGAAAAAATGGGGAAAAAGGGATAAGATTGTTACCCTTGTAGACCCTCTTCAAAAATGGAAGACCAACAGCTTCCTTAAGTTCAAACCAGTCCAAAACCTCCAAGAACAAGCCCCTTATGCCTCAGCAACTAAGGTATGGTGTAATGGTAGGTGTTTGTGTGCAAAACTAAGACGAAACACACACAAAACACTCAAGAGAGGGAGAGATATAGAGATAGAGTATGAACAAACCCTAACCCTAAAACTCAAAGCTCTGAAAAATTTTGTAACCCTAATGGAGGGAGCAGAGGCTCGCTCTTATAGACAATCCCACTTGTAAAGCTTTCCAAACAAGTTAGTCAAGAGGGAGATCTCTCTATACACGTGTATAGAGGGGAGGAAAGTGTATGCCAGCTAGCATAGCTGGCATAAAAATATCTGCAAAAGCAGATGAACAGTGGTCGGCCAGCCAAAAATGCAATTTGACCAAAATAGATGGCCGGTCGACCATCTAGAGTGCCGATCGGCCAAACATTTGGCCAATGGCAACAAAACACAGCTAGTGGCCTCAAGCCATGGCTGGTGGAGTGTGGGGATGGCCAACAAGCCATTCCCTGGCCTCCAAAGCAAAAACACAAGTGTTTGGTGCAAAACCAAACACAAAACAGTCGAGTCGAGAGATCTTGAGGCAAGGCGCGTAACCGAGACCTCCGGGAACTCATGACGAACACAAATAAGGATGATCACTGAGTGTTCAAATGGTGACGTCCAAGTTTTGAGGACGGTCAAAAATGGGGTGTCTGCAGTTGCCCCTCTTTGACAGAACTCGAAAGTCATAAGTATGAGGGGAGTGAGTGTCAAAGCCCAGAGACGACCCATTTTTGACAAGGCCGAAGACTTAGACAAAGCATGCAAGACAATAAAGATATGCGCCCGAAGGCAGGGGCAAAATGCAACTGATAATGCAAGAAGCTGAGCATAACATATGATCATGTAAAGAAAGCTGTAACGAAGCATAACATGCAACAGTTTTAAGCTAGCATACAACAATCTAACTACACTACAATGCAGAAAGGATGTAAGAGAATTATGCAATTCTCGATACGTCTCACTCGGAGAATACAATACCTGCGCGGTTCGTCTGGTTGCACCAGCTTCAAATGAACCGTACATACAATATCGTGCCTGCAAAATAAAGCAACTTAACAGGTACAATATTGTTAGCAACATGCATGACAATGCAAAATGAATGCAAAATGATATGCAGTATATACAAAATTATGTATAAACAATGCAAACGATAATGCAATGCAATTGAATCATAATCGAACCACGAGCGGTACAAAACCACACAAATGTCAAAGAGATGATGGAGATGCAAAGTCTGTCTACTATAGAAAAGGTGTCGCAACCCTCAAACCGACATACTAGCGTGGAATAGGCGCGTACACATGCAGAACTATGAGTGATGTAGACGGACACAAGAACAAGTAATTGGGTGGAATGACATAAGTGGGGAAGTGACCCGCTGAGGAAAGACCATGACCTTAATGCTGGATGTGAAAATTACACTACAATGTAATATATAAAATGGATATGGCACGCGGGCCAAACCAAATCTTGCCTAGGAAAGGCATGTACACATACAAGCCATGTCTAACATAGAAAAGGTGCCGCAACCCTCAAACCACAATATCAGCAGTAGAATAGGTGCGTACACATGCAGAACTGTGCTTCAATGCGTAAAGTATGGACACATACCGGACCAAGCTCAACATGGAAAGGCGCAAGCCATAGATGGATGTGATGCAGTGGATGCATGCAATCTACAATGCAATATATACAATATGCAATGGTTGGGTGCAATATTTACAGTGAATGCATGACATATGCAGTTTATAATGAAATGCATAACATATGCAATATATACAACGTAATGCATGACATATGCAATATTTACAATGCATGCACGACATATGCACTATTTACGATGAAATGCATGACAAATGCACTGTATACAGTGGATGCATGACAGATGCATGAAAATGCATGATAATGCATGCTATTTACAGTGCATGACATATGCATGTTTTTTTTGAAATGCAAATGATGCATGTTGTTTTTGGTTTTTCCTTTCGAAATGCAAATGATGCATGTTTTTTTTTTTGAAATGCATGTTGTCTGGAATGCGTGACAACGCAAGTTGCTTGAAATGCATGAAAATGCATGATTTCGAAATGCGCGACAACGCGGGGCTTGAGATGCATAAAAAATGCATGATTTTGTTGTTTTTTTTTAAATGTATGAGAATGCATGATTTCGAAATGCGCGATAATGCGCGGCTTTTGAGATGCATGACAATGAAAATGAGGAAGATGCATAACAACGCATGTAAGGTGCGTATAGCAACGCGTGACGAGGATCATGCATGACAATGCAGACGCTAAAGGTTTCACACCTTCGAAGGATTTAAGGTCTTTTACGCCGAGCATATTTAAGGTCTCGCCAGACCGGGCGTATTTAAGGTCTCGCTAGACCGAGCGGGTTTAAGGTCTCGCCAGACCGAGGCGACTTAAAATGCAAAACAATGCAAGTAAGGTATGCGAGTGCAAGACAATGCAACCTAAGGTGAAGTCCAAACACGCTGAAATTGTGTGAGGAAAGGGGGCAGGGAGAAACATAGGGACATATCGCGGTTTTTCGGAGTGGTTCAAGCATTGGAACGTATTCCAAATGCTCTTAACCAAAGAGGGAGAAACATAGGGACGTATCCCGGTGTTCAGGAAAGAGAGAGAAACATAGGGACGTATCCTGGTGTTTCAGAGTGGTTCAAGCACTAGAACGTATTCCAAATGCTCTTAACCAAAGAGGGCGAAACATAGGGACGTATCCCGGTGCTCAGGGAAGAGAGAGAAACATAGGGACGTATCCCGGTGCTTCAGAAAGAAGAGACAAATGTAGGGACGTATCCCGGTGTTTCGGAAGGAAGAGAGAAACGTAGGGACGTATCCCGATGTTTCGAAAGGAAGGAGAAACGTAAGGACGTATCCCGGTGTTTCAGAAAGAACAGAGAAACGTAGGGACGTATCCCGATGTTTCGAAAGGAAAGAGAAATGTAGGGACGTATCCCGATGTTTCAAAAAGAAGAGAGAAACGTAGGGACGTATCCCGATGTTCAAAAGGAAAGAGAAACGTAGGGACGTATCCCGATGTTTCGAAAAGAAGAGAGAAACGTAGGGACGTGTCCCGATGTTTCGAAAGGAAGGAGAAAGGTAGGGATGTATCCTGATGTTTCGAAAAGAAGAGAGAAACGTAGGGACGTATCCCGGTGTTTCGGAAAGAGGAGAGAAACGTAGGGGCGTATCCCGGTGTTTCGGAAAGAAGAGAGAAACGTATGGACGTATCCCGATGTTTTGAAATGAAGGAGAAACGTAGGAATGTATCCTGATGTTTCGAAAAGAAGGAGAAACGTAAGGACGTATCCCGGTGTTTTGAAAAGAAGAGAGAAATGTAGGGACGTATCCCGGTGTCTCGGAAGGAAGAAGAAACATAGGGACGTATCCCAGTGTTTCAAGAACAGAGAAAAACGTAGGGACGTATCCCGGTGTTTCGGAACTAAAGAGTGTGCATAACAATGCGATTGAACTGTGCATAACAATGCAAGTAGAACATGCGTGATAACGCTAGTTAAAGAGGTGCATGATAATGCAAGTGGGACGGTGCATAACAATGCAGGCAAAGTGTGCATAACAATGTAAAGAGAACGGTGCATAGCAATGCATTTTCAGTGTAACATCAACAGCATGTTTGAAGTAAACTACTGAATAAGGAAAGACACACCTTAATGAGACCAATTCAAACGCAACCTCCGATTTACCTCTCGGAGGACTTGGCAACACACCCAGCTCAAAAAGGGCACACCCTGTTTGCATTGGCGAGAGATAACATCTGCAGTTACTTTAATTGCCATTCTGGCTTTGAAACAGTCTTACACTTGGGGTCGAGATACACTCATACTCCAGAGAAACGGTGAGGCCTAAGTAGGTGCACCTGGAATACAGTCTCGGAATTTGCAGAAGTTGAAACAATCTCAGATGCTCCAAATTTTCCATCTTTTCTTTTGCTTTGCAGTCCAAAACCAATATAGCCTCAGATAGGTCCTGGTTTTACTGTTCTCACATGACCTGGGTTGAACCCTGCGGTTTTGTGAAAGAACAAATTCTGTTTTGCACAAATGTGGAGAATGACACAGCACTCTGAGTACAAGATTATTTTTTTGGAATTGAGAAATGAGTTCTTAACCGGGTATTGAGCCGACGACTGGCCACAGTCAAAACGACTCGACAAAGGAAAAACAAAGGTAAACAACCTAAAGACATCGAGTAACACTCGAAACGACTCAAAGCAAGAATTGAGACAAAACAAAAGACACGACACACAGACGCGTTACAAAGATGAGAGACGTCTTAGTACACGAGGAGCCAGTTTCTCCGGGTATTGTTTCCCACCCTCTCTCATTTGTGATTCTCACATCACTCTGGCACTCATGCTCTTTTTTTTTTCTCTCAAAACCCTTTTCTCGCTTTTTTCTCTCAGCGCACATCTCTCTATTCTTCAATCTCTCATTTTTTGTCCCTCCCCTGGGTGGTTGATGGATAAACAGAAAGTTGTGGGCTCTTGCCCCTAGCATTCCGCTAGATTCTTCTTCTTGTTCACAACAGTGAGTTTCTTCCACAGAGGGGCTGCGCTACAATTGGGTGTGTAGCAAATTTGCAGCTGACATCGGTTGACGATGCTCTGCTGGGGAGTTTGGACGTGATCAGATCTGTCCAGATAAGGGAGTGGAATATCTTGTCCCATTCCGGTTCGTGCTTCGCACTTGGCTTGATACCTCGTTGCTTGGAGGATTGAGACAGTTTTCAGCCCTTTTGCGGTCAGCTTCAGTGGTGCCCTTTTCTGGCGAATACGGTGCCCTTTCAGCAAGTAGAGTGCCCTTTCTGGCAAGTATGTTGACAACGGGAGAAAGACAAAACACCTGACTCAACTGTGCTCCTATTTCATCATTTTAACCATTTTTTGTTTTTGCTTTCTACTAAAACAATTTTGACCAATATGAGAGTTAGATTAACATACTTGTTCGATTTTTGATTTGAAAATTATGCAAATTAGGTTATGAGCACTGAAAATTTTCCCTTTTTGGGTCCAAGAAATGGTCCAGTTTTGGAAAAGATGGAATAATTTTTGAGAGATCAGTCAACCTCAGTAAAAATTCTCAAAAATTATTTTTGCAAATAGCCACTGCTCAACGAGCATGGAACTTACTCTTGAGATGCACAACCTCAGATCCCAAGGAAAATTGCCCTTGTTTGAGGAGAGCTGCACGGTAATGGAAAGTTGCCCCTTGTTTGAATAGCACCGTAGCGCATTGGCAACGAAAAGTTGCCCCTTGTTTGGATAGTACCACAGCGCGTTGTAATCAGTCTTCACAGTGAAGGTCACAACCAAGCTCTCGGATACAGAGAATGCAAAGATGATCAAAACCATTACATGGACACAATTGATTTGGAAGTGTTTGTGGCTAGACTTCAGAACGAAGTTGCCTACGTATCCCAAAGATGGGAATCAAGCCTTACGTAGTTCGGGGTTAAGGTACACTCGGGTATTTAACCTCTTCTTTTGCGCTCTAACTTTTGCCAAGGCCGCCCTTCCAGGTTTTCAACCTTGCGAGCTCTGTTGTTCTTTTCTTTTCAATTCTTTTCATTTTTTTCATCTTTTCTTTTCTTTTTTCCTTTTCTTTTTTCATCTTTTCTTCATTTTTTGCATGTTTTCCTCTTTTTCGCTTTTTTTTTTCTTCTCCCTTTTTTTTTCTTGCTCTATCTTTTGCCTGGGTCGCCCTTCCAGGTTTTCGGCTCAGCAAGCCTCTCAAGGGCAAAAGTGTTGCTTTGCCCATGCCAAATGGTTTTGAGATCCCGAAGTCATCTAAATCCAGGAGAATGGCTGCTGTTCGCTGACGATGCAGGAGTCCATCCAATGGGGGGCTGAATTTGCCCCTAGTGTTGTGGATCGGGACTCAGTTTTTCTTCAGCAATACTTTCTTCTTTCCTCCCTCTGGGATTTGGCATTCTTGCCACCTTCTTTGATTTGTGGAATGATCCATCTTCGGCTCTTCAGGCACATTTGAAATTCTTTGCCCCTAGTTCCAGGGGTGCTTCTGATCTAGCTTTGCAAGCTTCTTTCGATGACATCTGGTCTTCTTAATCTGACTTTCTTGCCTCTTGTTCGAGGGCTGCTTTGAATCTGGCCACACAGGCCTCACGTTGTAGTTGACCATTGAACATTTTGAATTTAAGTCCAAGGTTTAACAATGAGGGGTCGAGTCTTGAGGCTGAGAGCGATCCTAGGCTGCACAATCTCAAGAGCGATTCCACACAGGTCTTCGCAGGATCGCGCAAAATATTTTTTTTTGAAATCTTTTAAGAAAACGACAAATCACTCGCGCTGAAGACAGTGCGGAACCAATCTGGATCAAGTCAGGATCCTTCTCAATACTCACATTAACAAGCATGATTTCAATCATTAAGGGCTTAGCACGCCTCTCTTTCTCTCAATTTCATCAAAGTTTTGCAAATCCCAAGGAATTCCTTCCCCTTTGTTTTCACCGTAGTGTTCAAAAAGGTTTTGAAAAACTTAGATCAATGCAATGATTTTCAGGGCACAAGAGAGCAGGTGGAATGTACTGCTATTCTATTCAAATCCTCTAGCACAACTAACTCAAAATAGCAGTAAGCACGAAAACATGATAATCGCAGCTTTTTCATTCAGATTCCTTGGTTGCAATTGGCTCCACCTCAGAGACAGACTCAAAAGAAAGCAAAAGGATAATTACAAAACGAAACGCTATTCGAAGCAACAACCCGGAATCACCTGACATTCTATACAATGGGACCGACTCGACACAACAAGGCAGACCCTTTAAGCAAAAAGACTGACTTAAGGCAATGAGTCAGACCTAAAACAAAACAAAGAACTGACTCGACACCCAAGCCAGAAATTACAAAACTGCATTCGCAAATGCTCCCGACAGTGCGTGCCAAACACCACATCTGAAGTACACTGAGCGCCGCCCGCAGGTTGTCCAACCCCTGATCACATACTTGCAGTATCCTCGAAGTCCAACAACTCAGTGGTAACAGACTTTGCTGAGGTAGGTGGGAGGATGACCTCATTGTCGATCAAATCTTGCACTTCATGGCAAAGGCGGAAACAACCATCGGTGCTGTGACCGGTTTGCTGGTGGTACGCGCAGTACAAGGCAGCATCATTTGTAAGAGGGAGATTCTTTGGGAGAGGTAGGGGTTCGAGGGGTTTAAGATGCCCCTTTTTAGCCAAAATTTGAAATGCCCTAGACAAAGGCATGTAGAGGGCATGAAAGACTTTGCGCCCTCGAGGCAGGTACTTCGAAGTCTGAGGGTTCTTGTTAGACGCACTAGCGAAAGGGTCGGCAGACACTGCCTTGGCTTTCTGATCTTTTCCTGGTGCAGGGCTGGGAATGGAAGGAACTGTCTTGGCATGACGGGGCCTATCCCAATTTTCCGCCTGGCTTGAACTGCCCTCGGCTGGAGTGGGGAAAGCATCATCCACAGCTTTAGTCATGACTGCGAATACTTGCTGCTTATTCATTCCCTTGGCTTTCAAAGCCTCGACTGCCCACAACAGTTGTCCAACGGGATCAACATCTGTTCCCACTTTGTTCTTACCTATAGCCTCAGCCTGATCGAGGGTTTGGGTTACTACATCAGAGCGAAATCCGGTTGTTGTTGACACGTCGTTGCTGTAGCTGGAGGCAACCTCTGGTTGGCTGAGCTCGATCACAATCCACCCCAGTAGCGGGGGCTCCTGTGGTACAAAATTCCCAGCATATGATGTGGCTGGTGGCAAAGCCGACATTCCATAGGCCAGATCGGCCACGGATCTCTGGAGGTTGCTGATCATTCCCATTAACTCAAACATGGTGGGCTCACGAGCCTGATATAACTGGGGGGTCCAGATCGGGTGTGCAGCAGGCGACCTGGGCGGATACGGTACATCAACATTGGTCTCATCCTGCAAGATGACCTATTGGTCTAACACGGCTGCCATAACCACAATTTCCTCTGAACTTTGGGTCATCATAAGTCCGCTGAATTGAACGGTGACTGAAGGATCAGATATCTGTCTTGCCTCAGCGAAGGAGAACACCAAGTCTCTAAACCCAAATCTCTGAACCTGAAAGGGAAAACAAGCAGTAGTTTAGCCCAGACGGAACAGACACAGACATGACTGAATAACTGTATTCTACTACTGATCACTGTTCCCCAAAATTGCTGTCCCAAAACTGAGTCTGATACCCGCAGATATAACGGATTCCCCAAAACACTGATACTAATGCCCTCAGGCCTGGTACTCAAACTTGCAAACTGATATGCACAATCCCTGCAGAGATACACTCTAAAAGCACATAGCAAGTAAATGAGAACCAAAACACCCCTATGCCGGGGTAGGGTTTCCCTGTCCTATTTTGTCAGGAGCTGGGGTTTCACTATGCACGCAGCAGTTTCAAACAACCTATAATCGGGTAAGCAACCTGTCATAGTTTGGAATGGTCACTACGTATTCCGAATATGCACTAGGTCGAATGGTCAAAAGGGTGCCCCGGTAAAAATCGGGGTTTGTGTTCCCATACTGGCAGAGCCCGCAACTGGTCAACCTTATGGTCATGCCTTGACAAGGCAAGCCTCTGGCAAACCGTTCAGGAATAGCAGATGGCCAACACGGTGTCCTAGGCACACCAATGCACATGCAATGCAAAGAAACACATAAATGTAGTCAAAACAAGATATCATGAGTTCGAGTCAAGCTCTCTAAAATCCCCAGCAGAGTCACCAGAAACTGTAGAC
The DNA here is from genome assembly GCF_055761805.1 of Camellia sinensis. NCBI lineage: Eukaryota > Viridiplantae > Streptophyta > Magnoliopsida > Ericales > Theaceae > Camellia > Camellia sinensis. The sequence goes on from NC_138971.1 coordinate 58,192,449, forward strand.
GTCCCCGAACGCCGCGGGAGGATGAGTCCCGTTCTGTTCGTTTTGGGCTTACTATAGTTCGGACTCTCAAATTGTCACGGTTCTAAATCTGAACCAAAGAGTCCAAATCCGACAAATCATTTTGAAAAACTGATTTTTGTAAAGAAGTGCCAAACATGGACTGCTTTGTCAGATACAGAGTCGCCACCTAAATATTTTTTATGGGGGAATTTAGGAAACCCTGACTCGTATGCCTAAGGCCACATGTCCGTCATCACCAAAGTTGTCTCGGCACGGGAACTTGGGTACGATTGGGGAAAGTCAGCTATGAGCACCCCCTCTCGCCCGATCCGAAGATCGACCTCTACTAACCATGATATCTTGTTTTGAAAACATTATGCGTTCTTATACCGGTTATTAGCCTAGAATTACTATGTGATGCGTACGACAAAACAAGTATAGACTAAATTGCCTAAGTCGGAACAAAGCATCGCATTTCCATTTGTTTGGAAGATGGTTTGAATTTTGCTACTCGCGAGTAGACTAAAATACGGATTTCGATGAATTATCCCAATTCAAACAATCCAACCTTCACCCACAGGCATTCATGCAGTTATATCACATAAGCATATAGCCACATGGTAAGCATGCTATCATGGCAACACTTACACTCATGCAAGGATGCTAAAACATAAATGCTTACCGAGTACTCCAAGCCAAAGCAGAAACTAGTTAATAATCATATGCATGACCCTAGTTCATGTTAAGATGGCTAACGCAACACATGCAAGATACAACTACAATAGGCCCGACTATTCTAAGATGGCATATGATGATGCTACAACTAACACGTATTCAACTTAGAATTGAAATACAATGCAGTTAGTATGATGCGCCGAGCCCGGTGCATGCAAGACAAATGTATGGATGCACGCATGCATAGCATAAGGTATGCTAATTTAAATATGCCCTAATACTAACCATTGAAAGCAGGTAAGTAAAAAGGAGAAAGAAGTGGGGGTTGGAAGACATACACACACTTACCCACACTTATTACAAATTCGCCCTCGCTCGGAGGGACCAAAAGAATAATACAATTAATTAACCTACAAGCTAATTAATTATTACAGACAAATTAAACTAGTTAAGCAAATTAACTAATCTAATAAAATAGTAAACAACCTTGGGAAGAGGGCCCAATGTAATGCATGCTCGATTTCGTTCGGAAGTCCACTGTCATGCACGGGTTGCCTCTGTTTTTACAGTTTGGCACCTCTGAAAATTGCACAAACTCCAAGGTTGCATCTCTGAGTGCTGTGGAACACCACCGGCCATGGGGAACGGTCATCGACCACTTGTGGAGATATTGGCCACAAATTGTTGGTCGGTCGGCACTGTATGTAGCCGACTGGCGAAAACTTCCAGCAGAACCTGTTTTGACAGCAACAGAGGGCAAAACAAGGCATGGCAATGCATTTTTAAGCAAATGTGTGCACCAACACATCCCTTATCATGTTTGTGACTTAAAGGGACATGGTTCTCGATTCTCGGACCACCAATCGCGCATTTCAATGCGTGATGGCCCAAGAAACCAAGTATGCACTTTGATTTCAAATGAGATGCACATCAAACAAACAAGTGAGGCTCAACCTCTATCATACTCAATTCAAGAGGCAAAGCATGCATGCCAATGCAATGCAACCTAGGCATGTTAACTAAGTATGCAACATGGGCATGCAATGCACAATGCATACTAGGCATACAACCTATGCATGCAAGCATGCAAGGCATGAGGTAATGCAAACCAACAAGTGTGCAAGATGCAATGTGGATGTTCAAGAATGCAACAACACATGGAGCAAACATGTTAAACAACCTAAACATGTAACAACACACAAGGTGAGCATGCAACAACATACGAATAATGGACTTAAACTAATTTGGATAGCTCTATACTAAGCCCAAAACAGTGGCCAATTGCTAAGAGAATGAGGACCAAATAACATGCAAGCATGCATGCACACAAGGGCCAACACTTAGGCATTGAAGAGCAACTCTCAAGCACACTTAAGGGGATGAAAACATGGACAAATGGCATGCATTATAAGCTCTGAAAATCAAGTCATGAAAGGTGCCAAACCAACTAGACAAGACAAACAAGGCATGCAAGCAAAGCCAAAATTCAAGGCAAGCCAAAGGTGTATTGAACTACACTTAGCAAAATCGAACATGGCATGAATTAAGCAACCAAAATCAGAGTTTTAGCATATTAAGACAAAGCCAATAACACATCTAGATGGCATCTAAATGGCTTAAACATGCAAGCATGCACAAGGGCCTAAACAAGGGGCATAAGACCACAACCTTTTAACACATTAAAGGGGCATCAAATGAAAGCATGCAAGCATGTCATGAAGACTGAAATGACATGTTAAATGGTTCCAAACCACTAGAATAATGCAAGTAATGCATGCTCATGGTTCATACACTTGAGGCTTACAAGCCAAGAATGCAAAGGGGCTAAACAAAGCATGGCAAACATGGATAAGACAACCTACATCAGACCTTAAGCATGGCAAAACGAGCCTAAAATCTTCACAAAGCTTGGCCAAAACAAGCAAGCATGGTAATCTACATGCTAAGTATATGTCAAGGCAAATGATGGCATTACAAGACATGTATGCTAAACAAGCATGGTGTGCCTAAACCAACATAAAACAGTGCTATAGCATGGAAAAATAACACTAAATAGTAGCTAAGATATGGCCAACATGAAACTAAATAAGATGCTCACTCAAGAGGTTAAAATGGCCCTTTTCAAGGACAATAAGGAGAGGGGGTGGCCCTCTCCTTCGTAGGACCTCTAGGCACCATCCTCACCACTGAAATCCCTCAAGATTTCAGTGGCGAGGAGGCCCAAACAAGGTGGTCCCGTAGCTCAACCAAAATGGCACAAAATGGGGCCAAATAAGGCCTAAGAGGGGTCAAACAATCCCAAAACTCAAAACACTCTTAAACAACTATTTAGAGAAAGCAAAAACAAGACTTTTATATGTCATTCACAAAGTCTAAAAATAGTTGCAAGATAGGTGAAAAGGCTATGCAAAAATAGGGAAAAAGGGATAAGATTGTTACCCTTGTAGACCCTCTTCAAAAATGGAAGACCAACAGCTTCCTTAGGTTCAAACCAGTCCAAAACCTCCAAGAACAAGCCCCTTATGCCTCAGCAACTAAGGTATGGTGTAATGGTAGGTGTTTGTGTGCAAATCTAAGACGAAACACACACAAAACACTCAAGAGATGGAGAGATATAGAGATAGAGTATGAACAAACCCTAACCCGAAAACTCGAAGCTCTGAAAAATTTTGTAACCCCGATGGAGGGAGCAGAGGCTCCCTCTTATAGACAATCCCTCTTGTAAAGCTTTCCAAACAAGCTAGTCAAGAGGGAGATCCCTCCTTACATGTGTATGGTGGGGAGCAAAGTGTATGCCAGCTAGCACAGCTGGTATAAAAATATCTGCAAAAGCAGATGAGCAGTGGTTGGCCAGCCAAAAATGGAATTTGACCAAAATAGATGGCCGGTCGGCCATCTAGAGTGTCGGTCTGCCAAACATTTGGCCGATGGCAACAAAACACAGCCGGTGGCCTCAAGCCATGGCCGGTGGAGTGTGGGGATGGCCAACAAGCCATTCCCTGCCCTCCAAAACAAAAACACAAGTGTCTGGTGCAAAACCAAACACAAAACAGTTGAGTCGAGAGATCCTGAGGCAAGGCGCGTAGCCGAGACCTCCGGGAACTCAAAACGAACACAAACAAGGATGATCACTGAGTGTTCAAACGGTGACGTCCAAGTTTTGAGGACAGTCAAAAATGGGGTGTCCACAGGTGCATGAAATTCACGCTCTATGGGCGCTCGATACCCGCTCGAGCGTGAGACACAAGTCCTCGCTCGAGCGTGCATTACCCCGCTCGAGCAGACTGTAGACACAGGCAAAGTACTAGATACATGAAATTCCCGCTCAAGCGTCATCTTACCCGCTCGAGCGTACTGCATGAACCCAGTATGTACGCTCGAGTGTGTAGTTTTCCGCTCGAGCGTGAGTCCAAAATCTGGAATTTCCAGATTCGAACCTCAAGCTCAAAACTCAACTACAATGCATCAAATTCGATCCTTTTGGGCTAAATTTCTAGAAAACACTTGTAAACTCATAATATGACATGTTTCACAGATCAATTTGAGAAATCAAAGCCCAAATGTAGTTCAATTAAACACAATTTTCAAATAAATTTCAAGAACATGAAGAATATGTAGCATGCATGAATTTAATCAACCTCAAGGATTCCAATTCATGCTCCTAAGAGCCAATTCTTTCAAAATCAAGATGAAATCATGGACTTCAACCAAAATGTAAACATGCATGCAAGAATTTCCATGAAAACAACTTCAAACTTCAAGATATGCACATGCATGCATGATTTAGCTCTAAATTCAACATTTTAAGCCACAACTAGACTTCTATCACTACTATCACCATGGACCATGCTAGAACAACTCAAATACATAAGTGAGAGGATGAGTCTCCTACCTTAAGTCTTGAATTATAGGTGAGCAAGCTCAATTTTGCAAATCTTCTACCAATTCTTCAAGTCTCTGAGCCAAATCCCCTGTTGAAGCTAAGTTTTCACCTCTCTCACTCTCCTACGTTTCTTGGTCACAAAAATGGCTGAGGGAAATATTATGAAGTGTATGCAATTGAGTTCCAAGCAATGGTACCTAAGTGGCCTACTAATGGCAATGTCGTAAATAATTAAACTAATGTAATTTAACGTTATTTAATCTAATTTAATCGCTCCGAACCGAATTTTAATTAAACCTACAATAAAATTCTATAAATCCTAACTAGCACATAAATCAAATCGATTTCTGATTCGGACGCCGATAAGGCTTTCAATTCGCAATTTAAAATCAAAGACATGAACAGATCATTTTATCGCAAACAGATAGAAACACATAAATAATGCAATACACATGCAAATAAATCCCAAACCCTTCCTAAATTACTATTAAGCATAATTAATCATGAATTAGCATTAGTCGGAGGTCGGGGTCATTACAGTCTTTCCCCTTAAAAGAGTTTGGTCCTCCAAACTCGAATTACCTTCATTTTGAATCAACATTGGGTCCAATAGAAACAATTGTGGATATCTCTTCATCATGTCTTCCTCGGTTTCCCAAGTTGTATAGGTCCCTCCGTGGTTTTGCCAGTCAACTTTTACTACTGGTATTCCTTTATTTCTTAGTCTTTTGATCCGGCGATTCACAATCTGGATAGGTCTTTCCTTGTAGGTGTAATTATCTTTCAAGAGTACGTGTGTTGGCTCAATGACATGGAGTGGACCTCTCAAATACTCTCGAAGCATCGATATATGAAATACATTGTGCATATGCTCCATCACTGGGGGTAAGGCTACCCGGTATGATACTGGATTGATCTTTTCAAGAACTTCGTAAGGTCCAACATATCTTGGCACCAATTTTCCCTTAACACCAAACCGAGTTTGACCCTTCATCGGGGTCACCTTTATGAACACGTGGTCCCCAACTTCATATTCCCTATCTCTTCTTCGGACATCGGCATAGCTTTTCTATCGACTCTGTGCAGTTTTCAGGCATTGCTGGATCAGTTTCACTTTCTCGGTTGTTTCTTGCACAAGTTCCAGTCCCTATAGAGGTCTATCACCTACTTCAGCCCATCATAGCGGAGATCGACACTGTCTTCCATATAAAGCTTCATAAGGAGCCATTCCAATGCTTGAATGGTAAATGTTGTTGTACACAAATTTGGCTAATGGCAAGTAGGTCTCCCAATTCCCTTGGAAGTCTAACACACACATTCTGAGCATATCCTCCAAAGTTTGGTTCGTTCGTTCAGTTTGGCCATCTGTCTGTGGGTGATAGGCACTGCTCAGTCTCAATTCAGTCCCCAAAGCCTATTGCAAACTCTGCCAAAATCTCGATACAAACTTTGAGTCCCTGTCAGACACAATAGACATTGGCACTCCATGCAATCTCACAATTTCAGTCATATAGACATTGGCCAATTTGTCAGCGTTATAAATAATTTTGACAGGCCGAAAATGGGCAGACTTGGTTAAACGGTCAACTACAACCTAGATAGAGTCCATTCCTCGAGAAGAACAAGGCAGTCCCACAATGAAGTACATAGTAATGTGCTCCAATTTCCACTCCGGTATTGGGAGCGGTTGTAGCAAACCAGCGGGTCATTGATGCTCAGCTTTAACCTATTGGCAATGTAGACATCTAGCCACAAAGTCTGCAATATTCTTTTTCATTCCAGGCCACCAAAAATTCTGTTTTAAATTATGATACATCTTCGTGTTAACCGGATGCATAGCAAACTTACTATTGTGAGCTTCGGTCATAACCCGTTTCCTCAAGTCATCGCAATCGGGTACACAAAGACAGTTCTGAAATTTCAGCACATCATTCTCAAACACAAATCCTGGCCTTGGCTTCGAATTAAATTCCTCTATGATCTTTTTCAAATATTCATCTTCACATTGTTTTTGTCTGATCTCATCAAGAATAGCAGGTTGAGCAGAAGTAGCAGATAACAACCCATCTTGTTCTAGGTCATTTGGCAATTCTTTTCGGTTGGACAACAAACATGACAAACTTGCACCGGATTTTCGGCTCAAGGCATCTGCTACGGTATTAGCCTTTCCTGGATGATACAAGATTTGTAGATCATAATCCTTGATTAACTCTAACCATCGCCTCTGTCTCATATTCAATTCCTTTTGGGTGAAGAAGTATTTCAAGCTCTTATGGTCTGTGTACACCTCGCAAGTTACCCCATACAAATAGTGGCGCCATATTTTCAGAGCAAACACCACAGTCGCTAATTCAAGGTCATGTGTTGGGTAATTCTTTTCATGAGGTCGAAGTTGTCTAGAAGCATAGGCAATCACCCTTCCGTTTTTCATTAGTACACACCCCAAGCCTTTATAAGAAGCATAATTGTACACTTGAAACCCATCAGTACCATTAGGCAAAGTTAAGATTGGTGCAGTCACTAACCTGGTTTTCAACTCTTGGAAAGCTGCCTCCCTTTGTTCATTCCAGTCAAATGGCACATTTTTCTAAGTTAATTGAGTCAATGGCAGGGCAAGCTTGGAAAAGTCTTTCACAAACCTCCTGTAGTAACCTGCAAGTCCCAGAAAACTTTAGACTTCTGTCACATTTGTCGGTCTAGGCCAATCCACAATGGCTTCAATTTTCTGAGGATCAATAGAAACTCCATCCTTGTTGATTACATGTCCCAAAAATGCCACACTGTCAAGCCAGAATTCACACTTGGACAATTTAGCATACAATTTCTTTTCTCTCAAAATCTGCAAGGTGGTTCTCAGATGGTTCGCATGTTCTTCCCTGTCTTTAGAATAAACCAAAATGTCATCAATAAATACAATAATGAAATCATCCAGATATGATTTAAACACCCTATTCATTAGGTCCATGAAGGCTACAGGTGCATTGGTCATCCCAAACGGCATCACTAAAAATTCATAATGTCCATATCTAGTTCGGAATGCAGTTTTCTCTATGTCCTCAGCTCTAACCTTTAGTTGATGATACCCGGACCTGAGGTCAATTTTGGAAAACATTTGGGCACCCTGAAGTTGATCAAACAGGTCATCTGTTCGGGGCAAAGGGTATTTGTTCTTGATAGTCACTTTATTCAGTTCCTAGTAGTCTATACACAATCTCAAAGATCCACCGTTCTTTTTGACAAACAAAACTGGAGCACCCCAATGTGAAGTACTCGGACAGATAAATTTCTTGTCTAACAGTTCCTGAAGTTGGGTTTTCAATTCTTTCAGTTCAGAGGTAGACATTCTATAGAGAGTCTTGGAAATAGGTTGTGTCCCGGGAAACACATCAACAGTGAATTCAATCTCCCTATCAACTAAGTCCCCAGGCAAGTCAATGGGAAACACATCGGAAAATTCACAAACAACAGGGATTGTTTCTACAGTAGTACCGTCAGATGGTGCAGTCAGTAGACAACACAGGTAACCCCTACATCCCTTCCTAAGGAGTTTTACAGTTTTCATAGCCGAAATCAAATACGGGAGAGGAACTACCCCATTCCTAATAAAAGTAAATTCAGGCATACCCGGTGGTCTAAACACAACAGTTTTATTTGCACAGTCAATGGTAGCACAGTATTTAGTCAACCAGCCTATTCCCAAAATACAATCAAAATGACTAATATCCAAGGGTAATAAATCCACATATAACACCATATCACCAATCATAATATCACACGGCGAATAAACATGAGTACACATCATAGAATCCCCAGACGGTGTGGATACAGATAACACATATGTCATTTGTTCTAGTGGTCTAGTCAATTTTCGAGAGAAAGCATGCGATACAAAGGAATGTGTAGAACCAGAATCTATCAGTACACATGCAATTTGAGAACATACAGAAAGTGTACCTGACACCACAGTATAGGTGTTGGGTACGTCACCAGGCACGAAGGCAAACACTCTTCCTTGCCTTAATGTTTCATTGTTTGCATTCCCTCTAACATCGGCCCTTACATTTGGTCTTACTGCTGAAACAGACCCGGTGGAACTTGTCAGAGGACGGTTAACCTCATTGGATCTCGTCGGGCAATCCCTCACCATGTGGCCAGTCTTGCCACAGCGAAAACACACACCTGATGCTCGAAAACAGGCACCCCTGTGCTTCTTCCCGCAGTCGGGGCAGTTCGGAGTAGACCCACTACTTTGGCTAGAGCTGCCGGAGGATCCTGTATATTTCCTTTTCGAAAATGACCGGCCTTTCTTGAAACTAGGTCCAGTCCTCTTTCCTCTCGATTCTGTTGTTGGTGTTGTAGTTTGTTTCTTAGCTGCTATCGTGGCTTCTGCCATCAATGCCCTGTAAAGTACCTCCACATAAGTAGGTAATTTTAGGACACCCACTCGGTCGAATATTTCTAGGTCCAGCCCTCCCTCAAACTTCCGTGCTTTCATGTAATCAGTATCCACCATATGTGGAGAAAAACGTGCCAACTTAGTGAATTTGGCTTCATATTCTGCTACAGCCATTCTTCCCTGTTTAAGTTCTAGGAATTTCGACACTTTCCGATCCCTAAAACATTGGGGAAAGTATTTGTCATAGAAGATAGCATTAAACTGTGCCCATGTCATATTCCCATTGCCATTTCGGATCAATAACCACCACCTGCGGGCTTCATCTTTCAGAGTGTAGGTGGCTAGGAGGACTTTCTGAGTTTCAGTACAAGGGAAAACTTCATATAACTTTTCCATTTCAAGTAGCCATGTCTTTGCTTTCAAAGGTTCAATTCCGCCATAGAACATTGGCGGTTTCATTTTCATAAATTTCTGTGTCAGATTGATGATGTCAGCATTATCTGCATCGGCTTGTGCTGGTGGAGGCGGAGGGGGCAAAGGTTGTTGTCTCTGTTGTTGTGTCCAGGCTTTAGTCAATGCTGCTAACATCTGTTCCATTCGGCCCATGCAGGCCTCCGAAGATTCACTTTCACCACTTCCCCTTGCATTGTCCATCTTACTATACATACATCAAATGATAATAAACACAGGCATAATCTTATTCGTTTCCTTCAATTTATTTGATTCAAATGTATATTCAGTTTTCATATTTAGTTGCATTACCACACACTCACACATGTAGATGAAATGCCCTTAATGCGTACTAGGACATCCTAAGCTCATACGAACCTGTGTGTGCGGTAGAACACGTGCTTTGATACCACTCTGTCATGACCTAAACCCGCCCCTATAGATTTAGCACCGTAACTGGCCAGTAATCCGTGGATTACCAAAGGCCTCTGAACAGATTAACAAATAATAAGGGATTGTAGAAGCAATAATACAAAATAGACAAGGTCCAATGAGCAATGATAACGTACATGGGCCAGAACATTTCAAAACTTACTTGTATATATATATGCATGCCAGTCCAGATATCCAGTATTCACAAAATATTTACAGAAGTGAACTTCCCAAGATCTGACTATACAGTGCTTACACAAAGGCTAGCATGAAAAGAAAAACAGCCTTGGCATTAAACTTCGAACGGAACCTCCTCGGGAGGCACAACGGTTGGCTGACCAAAAACAGTACAAAAGGGCGTCAACTCTGGCCCTAGTCATATGCCGGCTCACCTACATACATAATATAAACTGTGAGCGAAAGCCCAGTGAATAATAACAGAGTAAAGGGGTTATATGAATGATGTCCAGCACAAGTTAGAATCCAGCATTTAAATCAGAGCATAATCAGACTTCAAAAGAGAAACAGATTCATATACACTTTCATATTCAGATTTTGCATAAGATCATACGTGGTACACCCATTAGCTATCAGAACAGATTGGTCCAGAGACCCACATACATAGTTGGTACCAACGACCACAAAGGTCCATAACTTGCGCGCAAGTAGCCATGGTATTGTTAACCCCAGACAAGGGCCACGTGCAGATTAATCGCGGTGTTGTTACCCCTGGGCGAGGGCCAGATAGAGATTGGCCGCAGTATTGTTATCCCCGGGCGAGGGCCACATGCAGATTGGCTACGGTATTGTTACCCCCGGGCGAGGGCCACGTGAACTAAGGGTGCCACAATTACTTTTCAGAAAATAGGACATTCATTCATCATTAGTAAGATAGCATTTAAGAGAACAGATTATACAATACCAGTCAGAAAATACTTAAGTTGAACATAACTTTACAGAGTCATTACTCACGGTGGGCTTGGAGACCGACAGATAGAGCAGATCGATCAGATAGGACGTGGCACGTGACCTACACGACACATAACAGATACACACTTGAAACACACGTTCTAAATGTACAAAACTTATTTCGTTGGCTCTTAGTGTGTTTCTAATCTCTTATCCTCATTATAGAGTCTAAAACATGGCCTAGGAATGCCTAGGATGGAATGAGGATGCAAAGATGCACTTTAAAACACTTTTCAAAATTTTACTGAAACAGGGGTCCCGCTTGAGCGTGGCCTTCTACGCTTGAGCGAAAATGCAGACAAAAGGAATCAGCTCGAGCGTGGATTACTTCGCTCGAGCGGACTGCAAGCTACAGTAAAAGTGCTGGATGCATGGAATTCACGCTCGATGGGCGCTTGATACCCGCTCGAGCGTGAGACACAAGTCCTCGCTTGAGCGTGCATTACCCCGCTCGAGCGGACTGTAAACACAGGCAAAGTACTAGATACACGAAATTCCCGCTCGAGCGTCATCTTACCCGCTCGAGCGTACTGCATGAACCCAGTATGTAAGCTCGAGCGTGTAGTTTTCCGCTCGAGCGTGAGTCCAAAATCTGGAATTTCCAGATTTGAACCTCAAGCTCAAAACTCAACTACAATGCATCAAATTCGATCTTTTTGGGCTAAATTTCTGGAAAACACTTGTAAACTCATAATATGACATGTTTCAAAGATCAATTTGAGAAATCAAAGCCCAAAGGTAGTTCAATTAAACAAAATTTTCAAATAAACTTCAAGAACATGAAAAATATGTAACATGCATGAATTTAATCAATCTCAAGGTTTCCAATTCATGCTCCTAAGAGCCAATTCTTTCAAAATCAAGATGAAATCATGGACTTCAACCAAAATGTAAACATGCATGCAAGAATTTCCATGAAAACAACTTCAAACTTCAAGATATGCACATGCATGCATGATTTAGCTCTAAATTCAACATTTTAAGCCACAACTAGACTTCTATCACTACTACCACCATGGACCATGCTAGAACAACTCAAATACGTAAGTGAGAGGATGAGTCTCCTACCTTAAGTCTTGAATTATAGGTGAGCAAGCTCAATTTTGCAAATCTTCTACCAATTCTTCAAGTCTCTGAGCCAAGTCCCTTGTTGAAGCTAAGTTTTCACCTCTCTCACTCTCCTACGTTTTTTGGTTACAAAAATGGCTGAGGGAAATATTGTGAAGTGTATGCAATTGAGTTCCAAGCAATGGTACCTAAGTGGCCCACTAATGGCAATATCGTAAATAATTGAACTAATGTAATTTAACGTTATTTAATCTAATTTAATCGCTCTGAACCGAATTTTTATTAAACCTACCATAAAATTCCATGAATCCTAACTAACACGTAAATCAAATCGATTTCTGATTCGGACGCCGATAAGGCTTTCAATTCGCAATTTAAAGTCAAAGACATGAACAGATCATTTTATCGCAAGTCAAAGACATGAACAGATCATTTTATCGCAAACAGATAGAAACACATAAATAATGCAATACACATGCAAATAAATCCCAAATCCTTCCTAAATTACTATTAAGAATAATTAATCATGAATTAGCATTAATCGGAGGTCGGGGCCATTACACCCTTTCATCTGGTTCTACCTTTGTCCTTTCTGGTTTAACATACATACTTTCTTTTTCATAGACAAAATCTGTCCACAAAGCCTCTTCTTCTTATATTTCCTAGACTTTTATTTCAATGTCCAATGAACAGTATTTTCCAAGAGCCAAAGTTTGGCCTTTTGTTGCTCTTGATTACAACCAATCATCATTGCCTCTCTTTCTTTTTCCTGCACTTTCTGGACTATTGACTCTACGCCTAATGCTGAAAATTTGATTAAAGCCAATGGTCTGGCTTCTTTATCTTGATCTTTTTGCCTACAACCAAGCATTAGTGTCATCTTTGGTGATGAACTATTCATCAGCACTCTCCTATACTAGATAATTCAGGTGTGCTACTTTCTCATCAGCCGTCACTTCGGCTGTTCTATCAAACTTCCTCAGCACACTGAGTGGGACCACCCCTTTAGTGTATAACTTGGCCTCAGCAAAATCAGCACCAGCAATAAATGGTTGTGGATTTGCATTGATCTCCTCTGTCTCCCCATTGCATAATGCTATCATCATCTTTTGATGTAGAGAGGAAGACACACATTTGTTGGTGTGGATCCAATTTCTGCCTAGCAAAGCATTATACTTAACATTACTGTCTACAACAAAGAATGCCGTCATGCAATCTCTGGTTCCCATACTCAGGTTGATAGGCAGAATACCCTGAGCCATCTGCTTATCCCCAGCAAAGCCAACAATGGTTGTGCTTGTTGGGATCAACCTAGGGGTTCTTTTCCCCATCTTCTTCAATGTGGATCTCGTAAGCAGGTTCACTGCTGCCCCATTGTCCACTAACACCCTGTTCATTTGTATCTCATCGAAATAAGCCTTAATATACAGGGGCTTAACATGCTAGGTCATAGATATTGTCGCGTATTCGAAGGGGTATGAGAGGTTAATGCTCACCTTCTCTCTTTCTTCATTAGTTTCCATTGGCTTGGCCACTTCCGATTCATCTTGAACCATGTTGGCCTATGAATCTTCACTAGAAATTGGAATAGGGTCATCTTCTTGACATTCTTGGTTTCCCTCCTCAGCTCAGAATTCCTATGGCAGCACATAAACCATATTTATTGGCACTAGGGGGAATGAGCCAAACTGCACCACTGGCTGCGATTGCTCTCCTTCCATATTAGTCTGCTCTGAAGCTTGGAAGCCATTCTCCATACTGCACTTTGGTACCTCAGTGCTGGTGGGTTCCTTCGAAGCAATTTGTTTATGATCTGTGTAGACGTCCCCGAACGCCCCGGAAGGACGAGTCCCCTCCCCCCCGGTTATGTTCGTTTTGGGTTCACTACAGTTTAGGACTCTCAAATTGTCACGGTTCTTAATCTGAACCAAAGAGTCCAAATCCGGCAAATCGTTTTGAGAAACAGATTTTTGAAAGAAGTGCCAAACATGGACTGCTTTGCCAGATACAGAGTCGCCACCTAAATATTTTTTATGGGGGAATTTAGGAAACCCTGACTCGGTGCCAAAGGCCACGTGTCCGTCATCACCAAAGTTGCCTTGGCTCGAGAGCTTGGGTACGATTGGGGAAGGTCAGCTATGAGCACCCCCTCTCGTCCGATCCGAAGATCGGCCTCTACTAACCATGATATCCAGTTTTGAAAACGTTATGTGTTCTTATTCCATTTATTAGCCTAGAATTACTATGTTATGCGCGCAGCAAACAAGTATAGACCAAATCGCCTAAATTGGAACAAAAGATTGCATGTTCGTTTTGAAGATGGTTTGCTACTCGCAAGTAGGCTAAAATGCAGGTTTTGCCACCCTCGAGTGGGCTTTTAGAAAAGATGGTTTTGCCATTATCTAGTGGGCTTAAAACTCACAGTTTTAATGCGTTATTCCAATTTAGGTAATTCAACCTCCATCCACAGGCATTGAAGCAGTTATATCACATAAGCAGCTAGCCTCATGGTAATCATGCTGTTATGGCAACACTCACACGCATCCGGTATGCTAAAGCATAAATGCTTACCGAGTACTCCAAGCCAAAACAAAAACTAGTTAGTAATCATATGATGATCCTAGTTTAAGATGGCTAAAGCAACGCATACGGAATGTCACTAGAGTAGGCTCGGCTAGTCTATAAATGACATGTGAAAATGCACAGGTAGCACGTATTCAAGTTAGATTTGAAATACTTATGTAGTTAGTATGATGCGCCGAGCATGGTGCATGCAAGACAAATGAGTGATGCACGCATGCATAGCATAAGGTATGCTAAAGTAAACATGTCCTAATACTAACCATCAAAGCAGGTAAGTAAAAGGGAGAAAGAAGTGGGGGTTGGAAGACATGCACACACGCACCCACACTTATTACAAATTCACCCTCTCTCGGAGGGACCAAAAGAATAATACAAATTAATTAACCTACAAGCTAATTAATTATTACAGACCACCTAATTAATTAAGCAAATTAACTAAGCTAAGAAAGCAGTAAAGGCCTCGGGAAGAGGATCCAATGCGCTCGTGCTCGGGTTTGCTCGGAAATCCAACGCCATGCACAAGTTTGCCTCTGCTTTGACTGTTCTGCTTCTCTGAAAATTGCACAACTCCCAAGGTTGCTTCTCTGAGTATTGTGGAACACCACCGACTGAGTGGGATCATCACCGGCCATTTTGAAGTGGTCATCGACCATCAATTGAACTCTCGGCCAAACATTCTTTGCCGGTCAGCACTAAACACTGCCGGCCGGCCAAATCTTCCTGTTGAATCTGTTTTTGACAGCAGCAGAGGGCAAGCAAGGCATGGCAATGTATTTCAAGCAAATGTATGCACCAACATATCCCCTATCATGTTTATGACTCAAAGGGACACGGTTCTCGATTCTCAGACCATCAATCGCGTATTTCAATGCATCATGGCCCAAGAAACCAAGTATGCACTTTGATTTCAAATGAAATGCAATGCAAATGAGCAAACAAAGGGGCTTTCAACCTCTATCATGGCTTGATCAAGAGGTGAAAGATGCATGCAAATGCGATGCAACCTAAGTATGTTAACTAGGCATGCAACATGAGCATATAGGAAGCATGCAAGGCATATAACAAGCATGCAAGTTAAATGAGTATACAAGGCATAATGTCAACACACAAGCATGCAAAACATATGGCATGTTAAGCAACCAAAACAAGGAGGAGAATACGTGCCAAATGCAACATCATTTCAACATGCAACAACATGTCATAAGCTAAGCATGCAACAACATGCCAAAGGGTGGACTTAAACTAAATTAGGCAGCCCTTAAACAAGCCTAAAACAATGGCCAATGCTATGGAAATGATAACCAATACACGCACGCACATGCAAGCAAATGGGCTAACACTTGAACATCAAATAAGCAACCTTTAAGCACACTTAAAGGAAGACAAACATGGGCATATGGCATGTATCATAAGCTCTGAAATTGCATGAAAAAGAGGTGCCAAACCAAGTAATTAAAACAAGCAAAGCATGCAATAATGGTCCAAGTACTTAAGGCAAGCTAAGGAGGTATTGAACTACCCTTAGCAAAACCAAACATGGCATGAATTAAATGATCAAAACAGAGTTTAAACATATTAAAACAAAGCCTAAAGACCACTTAGATGGCATCTAAATGACTTAAATTCAAGGGCATGCACAATGACCAAACATGGAGCACAAGGCATAACCTCATAAGGCATCAAAGAGGCATCAAAGGCAAGCATACAAGCATGTTATAAGGACTGAAATAACATGGTAAGTGGTTCCAAACCACTGAAACAATGCAAGTAATGCATGCTAGAGAGGCCAAAGCTTAAGGCATTCAAGAGGGATTGCATGGTAGCTATACAAAGCAAGACATGAATGACTCAAATGACCTAAAACAGTCCCTTAACACATCAAAATATGCATGTAAGCTTCACAAAGCTAAGCCTAAATCATGCTAGAACAAGGGTCTACACCTAAAGCATGTTAAGGCAAAAATGTGGCATTACAAGACATGTATGCAAGGCATGCAAGGTGTGTCCAAACCAACTGAAAACAGAGCTATATTATGACATAATAAGCACAAAAATCAGTTAAAGCATGGCCAACATACACTTAAACAAGATGCTCCCTCAAGAGGCAAAAATGGCCCTTTTCAAGGACAACAAGGAGAGGGGGTGGCCCTCTCCTTCTTAGGACCTCAAGGCACCATCCTCATCACTGAAATCCCTCAAGATTTCAGTGGTGAGGAGACCCAAACACAATGGTCCCGGAGCTCAACCGAAATGGCACAAAACAAAGGCCAAACAAGCCTTAAGAGGGGTCAAACAACCCCAAAGCTTAAAACACCCTTAACAAAGTATTTAGAGCACTCAAAAATAGTACTTTTATATGTTATATGCTAAGCTCAAAAATAGATAAAAGATAGGCTAAAAAGCTTTACAAAAAAAGGGTAAAAAGAGGCAAAAGTCTTACCCTTGAAGCACAACAGCAAACCAGCAACTTTTGGACAAAAAAAAAGCTTCAAATCACCCCAAGAATCACCTCCAAGGACCTCAGCTCAATACACAGAGTAGAGAACTAGGTGTTTGTATGCAAAAGTGCAAAGAAAATGCACTTTTGAGCACAAACAAGCCCTAAACCTTAGAGAGAGAGGCAGAAAATTTAGAGAGAGAGAGATTTTTTTGCTCCAAGTTGTATATATCTTCCTCTTTCTTCCTCTTCTTCTCCCCTATGTGAGAGAGCTTGATTGATATAGATATGTATCAATCTGTAGCTCCTCAGAACACCCACGTCCAGGTATGGGTTGGGTATGGCCTAGAATGACAGTTGCCTGCTGTCTACAGAAATATTTGTTGAAAACCACACTTGGCCGGCCGGCTATCAAAGTGGTCGACCGGTAGTCAAATTGGCCGGCTGGCCATCACATTTGACCGATTGAAAATCAAGGTGGCCGGTGGACAGGAGACTTGGTCGACAAGATACCCCCCTTCCCTCAGGAACACATCCACAAGCTCTTGGTGCAACCAAGCACAAAATAGAGAAGTTAAGAGATTCTAAGGCAAGGCGCGCAGCCAAGACTTTTCAAAACTCAAAACAAACACAAGCATGGATAATCATCGCGTGTTCAAACGATGACGTCCAAGCCTTGAGGAAGGTAAAAAATGGGGTGTCTACAGTTGCCCCTCTTTGACAGAACTCGAAAGTCATAACAATGACGAGAGTGAATGTCAAAGCCCAGAGACGACCCATTTTTTACAAGGCCGAAGACTTAGAGAAACATGCAAGACAAGCAAAGATATGCGCCCGAAGGCAGGGGCAAAATGCAACTGACAATGCAAGGAGCCGAACATAACTTATGATCATACAAAGAAAGCTGTAACGAAGCATAACATGCGACAGTTTTAAGCTAGCATACACCAAACTACACTACAATGCAGAAAGGATGTAAGAGAATTATGCAATTCTCGATACGTCTCACTCGGAGAATACAATACCTGTGCGGTTCGTCTGGTTGCACCAGCCTCAAATGAACCGTACATACAATATCGTGCCTGAAAAGAAAACAAACTTAACTGGTACAATATCGTTAGCAACATACATAACATGAAAAATGAATGCAAAATGATATGCAATATATACAAAACTATGTATAAACAATGCAAATGAAAATGCAATGCTATTGAATCATGATCAAATCCTGAGCGGTTCAAAACCACACAAATGTCAAATAGATTGATGGAGATGCAAAGTCCGTCTACCATAGAAAAGGTGCCGTAACCCTCAAACCAACATACCAACGTGGAATAGGCGCGTACACATGCAGAACTATGAGTGATGTAGACGGACACAAGAACAAGTAATTGGGTGGAATGACATAAGTGGGAAAATGACCCGCAGAAGAAAGAACAATGATCCTAATGCTGGATGCGAAAATTACATTGTAATGTAATATATATACAATGGATATGGCAAGCAGCCAAACCAAATCTTGCCTAGGAAAGGCATGGACACACACAAACCACGTCTAACATAGAACGGTCATTCAGAACTATGAGTGTATAGACATGAAAGGTATAGGCACAAACCAGACCAAGCTCAACATGGAAAGGCGCAAGCCACAGATGGGGGGGGGGATGCAGTCGATGCATGCAAGCTACAATGCACTGTTTACAAGTATGCAATGGAATGGATACGGTGGATTAAGGCCTACGGCCAAGCCGTATCTTGCCTAGGAAAGGCATGGACACGAACAAATCACGTCTAACATAGAACGGTCATACAGAACTATGAGTGTATAGACGTGAAAAGTATGGGCACATACCAGACCAAGCTCAACAAGGAAAGACGCAAACCCTAGATGGAGGTGATGCAGTGGATGCATGCAAGCTATAATGTAATATCTACAATATGCAATGGATGGGCGTAAATGTAATATTTGCCGTAAGATGCATGACATATGCATTATTTACAGTGGTATGCATGACATATGCACTATTTTCAATGAATGCATGACATATTCACTATTTAACAATGATGCATGACATATGCACTATTTACAATGATGCATGACATATGCACTATTTACAATGATGCATGATGTCTGCACTATTTACAATGATGCATGACATATGCACTTTTTGTTTTGTTTTGTTTTGTTTTTGAAATGCAAATGCATGATGATGCATGATTTTGAAATGCGCGACAACGTGCGGCTTTTGAGATGCATGACAATGCAGATGATCTTGAAATGGGCGACAACGTGCGGCTTTTGGAATGCACGTGAACTTAAATATGCGACGACGCGAGTCGCTTGAAATACATGTATAATGCAACTTATCAAAAGTCGTTCGGGCACGACAAACACTGAAGGACTTACACCTTCGGAGGATTTAAGGCCTCCTAGACCGAGCGTATTGAAGGTCTCGCCAGACCGTAGCGATGCATGTTGCTCTCTTTTTTTGTTTTTCTTTTGAAAATGCATGATAATGCATGATTTTGAAATGCGCGACAACGCGCGACTTTTGAGATACATGACAATGCATGTTGATGTAAGTGCGCGACCACGCACGTTTTTTGATATGCATGACAATGCATGTGAACCCGAATACGCAACCACGCGCGTCGTTTGAAATGCATGACAATGCAACCGAGCGGGTTTAAGGTCTCGCCAGACCGGGCAAATACATGAATTTTGTTATTTTGAATGCATGATTATGCATGATTATGACATGCGCATGATAGTGCGAGATGTGTGTGCAACGACGTGACAGAAATGACGCAAAATCAGCGCGCATTCACAATAGAGCGTTGTAATATAACCCACGTGGGGCAACTTTCAAATTTTAAAAGAGACAAAAGGATACAAAAAGGATACACCTTGCACATATCCGAGTGCCACACACAGAAGACGCGGTCCGAGGTCAAAACAGGGGCCGGTCGAGCTTCGAAAATGCACTTTTCTTGCACTTCCTCGGGAAATGAAGGCCCCAAACTACACATTTGACCCAAACAAGGCTGTAGGAGGCTTACCGGCCAAAAGGGGAAGTCACCGGCTGTCCACCGGCTATCGAAACATCTCACCGGCCAAATATTTGGCCGACCGGCCAAAAATGTAGCCAATCGGCCAAAAATGCCTGACTCGGGGCAGTTTTGTCTTTTTGGCTCGGGTCTTTTAAAATAGGGTTCCAAACCCTATTTTTTTTACTTCCACTTAGCCGAAATTCTGTCCTCCCTCCCTCTAGAGTATTTTCTTCTCTTCATTTCCTCGTTTTCCTTGATTTTCGCGCCCTTTTCGACGTTTGATTCATGAAGTTCATCGCGTTTCGAACACTTTCATCCGATCGAAACTTCGTTTCGGTGTAGTTTTTTCGATTTGCGCCTCTTGGGGTTTGTTTCCCCCAAGTTTTTCTTGATTTCCGTATATTTTCCACATTCCGGCTTTTTCGGCCACTTTCCGCCCTCCCGGGGTTGACTTTTCGGTTGACCTTTTATATTCTCATCTAGTTTCCACTTTTCCGGCTGTCTTCACACCACTTTTGACATGGAAGGTGATGTTCCACGGGGCGGGACTCCCCAGGATCACGAGATGGACCCAGAGGCCGAGCTCCTCCCCTTGAGCGTCTGCCCGTTCGACCCGGCGACCTACCGGCCGGCGATTCACGTGCTTCCTCTCGACGGGCTTCGCCAGTTCCGGAGTTTTGACAGGAGGGTGCCACCAGAGCTGCTTCTGCGTGAGTCGGAACCACATTTATCACATGGCGCTTCCGAGGTATACTCTCCCCCGTTTCATTTTCTGCAATGTAGAACACTTAACTGCCATATTTAATTATATTCTTTAACTGCTTAGCTCAGATACACTGATGCACTGTATACTGTAGTTAACTGTGAACACACTTGCAATTGATATCTGTTTGAAACTGACACGTGCACACACACTGCACTGGCCCTGAATCACTCAGACACACTGACACAGTACACACTGTATTCGACTGCGAGCACACCGGCACTCGGCACCTATTCGAATCTGAAAACGTGCACACACGCTATATCTGTACTGAACCACTTAAACACACTGATACATCACATGTTGTAGTTCCCTGCTAGCACACCAGCACCCGATGTTTGTTTGAACCTGAAAATGTGCACACACGCTATATTGCCACCAATTCTGAATATTCTTCAAAACTATACATTTTACATTCTTCGCAACTATTTGCTTTTGAACAGGGAGATTCCCATACTGTCTGCGGGTATGGGAATGTTGCAGCCAGGGACTGGTACATGGAGTTACCGGACGCAGTCCGTCACATTGTTGACCAGGCCGGATTTGGCGCATTCTGCAGGGGACTCTCGCGCCTTACGGCGAGCAGGCCTCTCCTTGCTGCTTTAGTGGAGAGGTGGTGTGACACCACCGATTCTTTCTACTTCTCCGTCGCGGGAGACATGACGATGACTCCCTATGATTTCTCGATGCTCACCAGCATCGGGGTAGGGGGTGATCCGATCCCCTTCGACACCGACATGGACGAGTGGGAGGCTGCTCAGTTCTACCTGCTTGGTGAGGTGCCGCCTCTCGCACGTCCCGGCTTCGTTCGATATTCATGGTTCGAGGTCCAGTTTAGAGTCCAGCCAGCCTTAGTCGAGGAGGCTCCGATGACTCAGGAGGCGGTGGAGCGATACGCACGCGACTTTCTCATGTTCCTGCTAGGGACGATTATTTTCGCCGACTGGGCGAACACTGTGCCCCTCTGCCTGCTCAGCGCTCTCGTGGATGTCACTCGGATCTTGCGCTATGACTGGGGTGGCGTTGCCTTGGCCACTCTGTACGGGTACATGAGCTCAGCCTCCCCTTGCAGCGGACAGCTACTCGGGGGCTACTGGCGAACTTGGGAGGTATGTTTTCTCCTTTGCTTTTCATTTCTGCTTTACATTTTCTGTACTCTGTACACTGCACACACTGTGGTCTGCTTCATACTGATCGTATACTGCACACACATACTCTGCTTTACACTGATTGTACACTGCACACACTATACACTCTGCTCAATACACTGCACAATACACGGTCCTATAATTTCTGCTTTATTTTGTGTTCTGCTTTATCTGATAAACCTTCTGGTATTGGCTCTGCAGTTTTGGGTCTACGCCTACTTCCCGAGACTCGCCCCAGTGCAAGATGTAGAGACCTCTCTCGTCGTCCCATTTTCGCGTCGCTTTGACGTGAGGTGCGTGCGGAGGCCCCGGGAGACATTCATCTTTTTCCGCCGCTACTTCGACACTATTACCCCCACAGAGGTATGTTTTACTTGCGGTTCATTTAAGCTTCGCTTTACATTGTACTGTCAATAATAGTAGATAACAATCTGTATTTCATTTTCAGATCACCTGGCAGCCTTGGGCTCCACTGCCAGCCGTGACTCGGGATCGGTTTGCCGGTGCAGAGGAGACTGCACGTTTCCGGATTTTGCTGGAGGGCCCGGTCTGTCGGGCTTGGTACTTGGGTGAGCGTTTCCTACACCAGACCCTGGGCTTACCAGAGCAGATAGTTCTGGGTCCGCCTCCTACCCACATGAGGGACACCGAGAGGTTCACCGCCGAGGAGATGGCCGATTACACGATCAGCTGGGACGCGGAGGGATTTAGAGGCGAGGGCGACTACTCAGAGTATGTTCAGACGTACATTATGCGGCCTCTGAGTAGTGGCCGCCGAGTTGAGAGAGGGGGACCTGCGGCGCCAGTAGCTGGAGCGGTAGCGGGGGCAGGGACGTCGAGGACAGCTCGTGTCCGTGGCAAGAGCGGAGCTCGGAGGGGTCGGGGGGTTAGCTGGCTAGCGCTACCCACGATGATGACATGCCGAGGGCAGGGTGGGGCGACCTACCAGATCTCCTTTGCTCCTCCTCCGGCTGACCATGAGTTGGTCGATATCCATGACTTGCCTCCGGTATGTATTACTACATTTTATGCATCTTGTATTGGCATTTCATTTCAGTTTATTTGATATTCCGCAGAATACTGATGCATTTGATACTTTTGCAGGCTTCTTCCGAGCACACCCGGCAGTCCTTGGAGCTGAATGCCTCCATGATGGGGATGTTGCAGCGGACTTTTGACCTCCTGGCCCTCTACAGCATTCCGGTATGTTCTTCTGATCACGGTCTCAAACCATACTCATAAGCTGCTTCACATAATCTGGTGCACAACACAACACTTGATAAGCTGCTCACGTCATTCATACACTGTACTCATACACTGCATTCTGCACTAATAAACTGCTCACAGCATTCTCACACTGTACTCATACACTGCATTCTGCACTGATATACTGCTCACAGTATTCACACACTGCATTCATATACTACATTCTGCACTGATATACTGCTCACAGTATTCACACACTACATTCATACACTGCATTCTGCAGTGATACACTGCTCATAGCATTCACACACTGCATTCATACACTGCATTCTGGACTGATATACTGCCCACAGTATTCACACACTGCATTCATACACTACATTCTGCACTGATACACTGCTCACAGTACTCATACACTGCATTCATGCACTGCATTCTGCACTGATACACTGCTCACAGCATGCTGATGCGTTTGCCTCTCATACTTTTCAGCCTCCTTTCCAGATTCCCACTGTGGGAGGTGTTCCAGCCAGGCCTTCTGTTCCTGCCGGAGGAGATGGAGAGGGCAGAGTATTCCCCCGCACCAAGGCGGGGCGCACTCATGTCGGGAGTAGCTCGCGGGCTCTAGTCCCTGATGACGATGACGAGGCGTCGGAGGCGGAGGCGGATGCAGAGTCGTCGGAGGAGGAGACCGGAGACGGCTCGGACTCAGATGACAGCGCTGATGATGCTCCTGTACCTTCGTCCAGGAAGAGAACTAGGACAGACTCCCAGGCCTGAGATCCTTTGTCATTGATCCAGATTTTTTCTTCTTTTTTTTTTCTTTTTCTTTTCCTTTTGTACCTTTTGCTAGTAGCTAGAGTACCTTGTACTGCCGCAGGCATATTTTTATTTCTAAAGCCATGTACTTGAAAAAGATGATGAAATGAAACACACTTTTTATCTGAAAAAGTGTTGCATTTGTACATTTCAGATATTACATCGCATTGCATCATGTTACATCTCAAATGAAATTGATCTGTTGTATGAAAATTGAACATTTGCATTGTAACAATCAGATAACGAACCAGCCAACAGCAAAACAACCCATACCAACCACTGCACATTCTGAACACTCGGTTCATACTCTACTGGGGATTAATCTGCATACAGCTCATAACATAGCGCTTGGTTCATTTTGCACACAGCGGATCCTGAACAAACGGCCCAAATCTGACAATACGAGCCATGAAGGTTGAATCTACTGAAGTTGAAGCACACTCAGATGCGATCTGAAACCCAGAAGCTTCAAAGAGGCCCAGGTTTTCCTGTTCACACTTATCGGGGCTGGACCCTGCAGTTGTATGAAAGAACCAAATCATGTTTTTGCACAAATGTGGAGAATGGCACAGCATTCTGAGCACAAAACGATTAATTTTTGAAATTGAAAAAGGTTTTTTTTTTTAAAAAACTGGGGTAGTGAGCTTACAAATGGACATAGCGAGAATGACTCAACAGCGGAGACAAAAAAGGTAAACAATCTAAGCACAACGAGACACACTCGAAAAAGACTCAAAACAAAGGTTGAAGTAAACAAGACAAAAGACACGGCATACAGACGCGTTAACGAAGACGGGGGACCTCAGATCACGAGGAGCTGGTTTCTTTGGGTATTGTTTCCCACCCTTTCTTATTTGTGATTCTCACATCCCTCTGGCACTCAAGCTCGGTTTTTCTCTCAAAACCCCTTTTTGCTCACTCTTTCTCTCAACTTACACCTCTCTATTCTTTATTCTCTCATTTTTTTTATCCCTCCCCGGGGTGTTTAATGGATGAATAGGAAGTTGTGGGTTCATGCCCAACATGGTTAGCTCACGGCTGTTTCTTTCGGTGGCGCTCGGTCGATGCCCCAAGTAAGGGAACGGAGTATCTTGAACCCTTCAGATTCGTACTTCGCACTTGGTTCGATACCTTGTTTCTCGAAGGCTGAGAGAGCTTTCAGCCCTTTAATGACAGCTTGAGTTGTGCCCTTTTTGGCAAGTATGTTGGCGATGGGGAAAGATAGAACGCCCGACTCAATTGTGCCCCTAGTTCATCATTATGACCATTTTTGTTTTGGTTTTCTACTAAAACAATTTTGACCAATATGAGAGTTAGATTAACACACTTGTTCGATTTTTGATTTGAAAATTATGCAAGTCAGGCCATGAGCACTGAAAATTTTCCTTTTTTGGGTCCAAAACGGTCTAAGTTTTGGAGAAATGAAATAGTTTTCGAGAAAATAATCAACCTCAGTAAAAAATTTCAAAAACTATTTTCGCAAACGGCCGGTGCTAAACAAGCACGAAACTTACCCTCGAGATGCGCAACCTCGGTTCGGAGGCAATGGAAAATTGCCCCTTGTTTGAAGGACGCTGCATGGCAACGGAAAGTTGCCCCTGGTTTGAACGGCGACTCATGGCAACGGAAAGTTGCCCCTTGTCTGGATGATGCCGCAGCATATTGTAAACAGTCCTCACTAGTGATGATCGCGACCGAACTCTCTCGGATATAGAGAAGACGAAGATGGTCAAAACCAATATATGGACACAATCACTTTGAAGGTGTTGGGGGCTGGACTTCGGGATGAAGTTGCCTACGTATCTGGTTGTCACAACCAAACTATCGGATTCGGGAAGGGCAAGAATAATCAAAACCATTACATGGACTGAGGCGCTATGAAAGCGTTGGGGGCTGGACTTCAGGATGAAGTTGCCTACGTGTCCCAAACATGGGAATCAAGCCTTACGTAGTTCCGGCTAAGGTACACTCGGGTATTTTAACCTTCACCTTTTAGGTTCTAACTTTTGCCAAGGCGCCCGATGCGGGTTTTCGACCTTGCGAGCTTTTCTTTCCTTTTTCTTTCTTCCCTTTCTTTTTTTTCTCTCTTTTGTATATTATTATTATTTTTTCTTTTTTGTATTTTTTCTCTCTTTTGTATATTTTTTTCTCTTTTTTTTTTTTGTATATATTTTCTTTTGCTCTAACTTTTGCCTGGGTTGTCCTTCCGGGTTTTCGGCCCAGCGAGCCGCTCAAAGGGTAAAAGTGTAACAAGTCCATGCCAAATGGTTTTAGGGTTTTAGGGTTTTGAAGCCATCCATATCCAGGAGAGTGGTTGTTGCATTGACTTACTGAAGGACCCATCTTCGGCTCTTCGAGCAAATCGGACATTTTTGCCCCTAGTTTGGAGGGGTGCTTCTGTTTTAGCTTTACAAGCTTCTTCTGATAAGATCTGATCTTCTTGATCTGGCTTTGGTGCCTCTTATTCGAGGGCTGCTTCCAATCTGGCCACACAGGCCTCTCTTGATGGTCGATCGTTGAACACTCCAAATTGTGGTTCAAGGCTTTAAAACAAGGGCTCGAGTCTTGAGGCTGAGAGTGATCCTAAGCTGCACAATCTCAAGAGCGATTCCACATAGGACTTCGCAAGACTGTGCAAAACATTTTGTTTTTGAAAGTTTTCAAAGAAGCGACGAATCGTTCGCGCTGAAGATAGTGTGGAACCAGTCTGGATCGAGCCAGGGTCCTTCTTAGTACTCACGCTGACAAGCATGATTTCAATCATTAAGGGCTTAGCACGCCTCTCTTTCTCTCAATTTGATCAAAGTTTGCAAAACCCGAGGAATTCCTTCCTCTTTGTTTTCACCACAGTGTTCAAAAAGTTTTGAAAAACTTAGGTCAATGCAATGATTTTCAGGGCACAAGGGAACAGGTGGAATGTACTGCTGTTCCATTCAAGTCCCCTGGCACAACTAAATCAGAATAGTAGTAAGCATGGAAACATGATAGCCGCAGTTGTTTCATTCAGATTCCCTGGTTGCAACTGGCTCCACGATAGAGACAGACTCAAAAGAAAAGCAAAAGGATAATTACAAAACAAAACGGTGTTCGAGGCAACAGTTCCGGAATCACCCGACATTCTATACAAAGGGGACTGACTCGCTACAACAAGACAGACCCATAAGCCAAAAGACTGACTCAAGACAATGAGACAGACTCAAAACAAAAGATTGACTCGATACGCAAGACAGGATTTACAAAGTAGCATTCGCAAATGCTCCAAAAATGCGTGCTAGACGCCACATCCAAAATACACCAAGTGCCGCCCGCAGGTGGTCCAACCCCTGATCACAAATTTGCAGTATCCTCGAAATCCAATAGCTCAGTGGTAACAGACTTTGTTGAGGTAGGCGGGAGGATGACCTCATTGTCGATCAAATCTTACACTTCATGACGAAGGCGGAAACAACCATCGGTACTGTGACCGGACTGTTGGTGGTACACTCAGTACAAGGTAGCATCATGCGAGAGAGGGAGGTTCTTCGAGAGGGGCCGAGGCTCGAGGGGTTTAAGATGCCCCTTTTTAGCCAATATTTGAAATGCCCTAGACAGAGGCATGTAGAGGGCATGAAAGGCTCTACGCCCTCGAGGCAGGTACTTTGAAGTCTGAGGGTTCTTGCTAGACGCACTAGCGAAAGGGTCGGCAGGCACTGCCTTGGCTTTATGATCTTTTCTTGGTACAGGGTTAGGGATGACAGGGACTATCTTGGCATGACGGGGCCCATCCCGATTTTCCACCCAGCTTGAACCGCCTTCGGTTGGAGTGGGGAAAGCATCATCCATAGCTTTAGTCATGACTGCGAATACTTGTTGCTTATTCATCCCCCTGGCTTTCAAAGCCTCGGCTGCCCACAACAGTTGTTCAATAGGATCGGCATCTGCCTTCATTTTGTTCTTGTCTTTGGCCTCAGCCTGATCGGGGGTTTGGGTTACTACATCAGAGCGAAGCCCGGTTATTGCTGACACGTCATTGCTGTAGCTGGAGGCAACCTCTGGTTGGCTGAGCTCGATCACAATCCGCCCCAGTAGCGGGGGCTCCTGTGGTATGAAATTCCCGGCATATGGTGCAGTTGGTGGCGAAGCTGACATTCCATAGGCCAGATCGGCCACGGATCTCTGGAGGTCACCTATCATTCCCATCAATTCGAATGTGGTGGGCTCACGAGCCTGATACAACTGGGGGGTCGCGACCGGGTGCGCGATAGGTGACCTGGGTGGATGCGGTACATCGACATTGGTCTCGCTTTGCAGAGTGATTCCTTGATCTGATGCGGCCATCATAACCACAATCTCCTCTGAATTCTGCGTCATGATAAGCCCGTTGTACTGAACGGTGACTGACGGATCAGATATCTGTCTTGTCTCAGCAAGGGGGAACACTAGCTATTTTGTATCAACTCTCTGAACCTTGAAAGAGAAAACACGCAGCATTTGGGACCAATCAGAATAGACGCTAGTATAGCTGAATAACTGTACTCTACTACTAATCACTTTTGCCCGAAATCACTGCCCCCAAAATACTGAATCGGATACCCACAGATATAACTGATTCTCATAAACTGATACTGGTGCCCTCAGGTCTGATACTCAAACTTGCAAACTGATATGTACGTTCCTTGTAGAGATGCATTCTAGAAGCACATAGCAAGTAAAGAGAGCCAAAACACCCCTATGGAGGGGTAGGGTTTCCCTGTCCTATTTTTGTCAGGAGCTCGGGTTTCACTATGCACGCAGCAGTTTTCAAACAACCTAACATCAGGTAAGCAACTTGTCCTAGTTTTGAATGGTCACTATGGATTTCGATATGCACTAGGTCGAATGGTCGAAAAGGGTGCCCCGGTAAGACCGGGGTTTGTGTTCCCATACTGTCAGAGCCCACAACCGGTTAGCCTTATGGCATGCTTTGACAAAGTCAAGCCTCCGACAAACCGTTCAGGAGTGGCAGATGGCAAACACGGTGTCCTAGGCGCACCAATGCACATGCAATGCAAAGAGGCCCATAAATGAAATCAAAACAGGATATCACGAGTTCGAGTCAAGCTCTTTAAATCCCCAGCCGAGTCGCCAGAAACTGTAGACGTCCTCGAACACCCCGGGAGGACGAGTCCCCCCCCCCCCCCCGGTTCTGTTCGTTTTGGGTTCACTACAGTTCAGGACTCTCAAATTGTCACGATTCTTAATCTGAACCAAAGAGTCCAAATCTGGAAAATCGTTTTGAGAAACAGATTTTTGAAAGAAGTGTCAAACATGGACTGCTTTGCCAGATACAGAGTCGCCACCTAAATATTTTTTATGGGGGAATTTACGAAACCCTGACTCGGTGCCAAAGGCCACGTGTCCGTCATCACCAAAGTTTCCTCGGCTTGGGAGCTTGGGTACGATTGGGGAAAGTCAGCTATGAGCACCTCCTCTCGCCCGATTCGAAGATCAGCCTCTACTAACCATGATATCCAGTTTTGAAAACGTTATGTGTTCTCATTCCATTTATTAGCCTAGAATTACTATGTTATGCGCGCAGCAAACAAGTATAGACCAAATCGCCTAAATTGGAACAAAACATTGCATGTTCGTTTTAAAGATAGTTTGCTACTCGCAAGTAGGCTAAAATGCAGGTTTTGCCACCCTCGAGTGGGCTTTTAGAAAAGATGGTTTTGCCATTATCTAGTGGGCTTAAAACTCACAGTTTTAATGCGTTATTCCAATTTAGGTAATTCAACCGCCATCCACAGGCATTCAAGCAGTTATATCACATAAGCAGCTAGCCTCATGGTAATCATGCTGTTATGGCAACACTCACACGCATGCGGTATGCTAAAGCATAAATGCTTACCGAGTACTCCAAGCCAAAACAGAAACTAGTTTGTAATCATATGCATGATCCTAGTTTAAGATGGCTAATGCAACGCATGCGGAATGTCACTAGAGTAGGCTCGGCTAGTCTATAAATGACATGTGAAAATGCACAGGTAGCACGTATTCAAGTTAGATTTGAAATACTTATGCAGTTAGTATGATGTGCCGAGCCTGGTGCATGCAAGACTAATGAATGATGCACGCATGCATAGCATAAGGTATGCTAAAGTAAACATGTCCTAGTACTAACCATCAAAGCAGGTAAGTAAAAGGGAGAAAGAAGTGGGGGTTGGAAGACATGCACACACGCACCCACACTTATTACAAATTCACCATCGTTTGGAGGGACCAAAAGAATAATACAAATTAATTAACCTACAAGCTAATTAATTATTACAGACCACCTAATTAATTAAGCAAATTAACTAAGCTAAGAAAGCAGTAAAGACCTCGGGAAGAGGATCCAATGCGTGCGTGCTCGGGTTTGCTCGGAAATCCAACGCCATGCACAAGTTTGCCTCTGCTTTGACTGTTCTGCTTCTCTGAAAATTGCACAACTCCCAAGGTTGCTTCTCTGAGTATTGTGGAACACCACCGGCTAAGTGGGATCATCACCGGCCATTTTGAAGTGGTCATTGACCATCAATTGAACTCTCGGCCAAACATTCTTTGCCGGTTGGCACTAAACACTGCCGGCCGGCCAAATCTTCCTGCTGAATCTGTTTTTGACAGCAGCAGAGGGCAAGCAAGGCATGGCATTGTATTTCAAGCAAATGTATGCACCAACATATCCCCTATCATGTTTATAACTCAAAGGGACACGGTTCTCGATTCTCAGACCATCAATCGTGCATTTCAATGCATGATGGCCCAAGAAACCAAGTATGCACTTTGATTTCAAATGAAATGCAATGCAAATGAGCAAACAAAGGGGCTTTCAACCTCTATCATGGCTTGATCAAGAGGTGAAAGATGCATGCAAATGCGATACGACCTAAGTATGTTAACTAGGCATGCAACATGAGCATATGGGAAGCATGCAAGGCATATAACAAGCATGCAAGTTAAATGAGTATACAAGGCACAATGTCAACACACAAGCATGCAAAACATATGGCATGTTAAGCAACCAAAACAAGGAGTAGAATATGTACCAAATGCAACATCATTTCAACATGCAACAACATGTCATAAGCTAAGCATGCAATAACATGCCAAAGGGTGGACTTAAACTAAATTAGGTAGCCCTTAAACAAGCCTAAAACAGTGGCCAATGCTATGGAAATGATAACCAATACACACACGCACATGCAAGCAAAAGGGCTAACACTTGAACATCAAATAAGCAACCTTTAAGCACACTTAAAGGAAGACAAACATGGGCATATGGCATGTATCATAAGCTCTGAAATTGCATGAAAAAGAGGTGCCAAACCAAGTAATCGAAACAAGCAAAGCATGCAATAATGGTCCAAGTACTTAAGGCAAGCTAAGGAGGTATTGAACTACCCTTAGCAAAACCAAACATGGCATGAATTAAATGATCAAAACAGAGTTTAAACATATTAAAACAAAGCCTAAAGACCACTTAGATGGCATCTAAATGACTTAAATTCAAGGGCATGCACAATGACCAAACATGGAGCACAAGGCACAACCTCATAAGGCATCAAAGAGGCATCAAAGGCAAGCATACAAGCATGCTATAAGGACTGAAATAACATGGTAAGTGGTTCCAAACCACTGAAACAATGCAAGTAATGCATGCTAGAGAGGCCAAAGCTTAAGGCATTCAAGAGGGATTGCATGGTAGCTATACAAAGCAAGACATGAATGACTCAAATGACCTAAAATAGTCCCTTAACACATCAAATATGAATGTAAGCTTCACAAAGCTAAGCCTAAAACATGCTAAAACAAGGGTCTACACCTAAAGCATGTTAAGGCAAAAATGTGGCATTACATGACATGTATGCAAGGCATGCAAGGTGTTTCCAAACCAACTGAAAATAAAGCTATATTATGACATAATAAGCACAAAAATCAGTTAAAGCATGGCCAACATACACTTAAACAAGATGCTCCCTCAAGAGGCAAAAATGGCCCTTTTCAAGGACAACAAGGAGAGGTGGTGGCCCTCTCCTTCTTAGGACCTCAAGGCACCATCCTCATCACTGAAATCCCTCAAGATTTCAGTGGTGAGGAGGCCCAAACACAATGGTCCCGGAGCTTAACCAAAATGGCACAAAACAAAGGCCAAACAAGCCTTAAGAGGTGTCAAACAACCCCAAAGCTTAAAACACCCTTAACAAACTATTTAGAGCACTCAAAAATAGAACTTTTATATGTTATATGCTAAGCTCAAAAACAGATGCAAGATAGGCTAAAAAGCTTTGCAAAAAAGCAGTAAAAAGGGGCAAAAGTCTTACCCTTTAAGCACAGCAGCAAACCAGCAACTTTTGGACAAAAAAAAGCTTCAAATCACCCCAAGAATCACCTCCAAGGACCTCAGCTTAATAAAGGGAGTAGAGAACTAGGTGTTTGTATGCAAAAGTGCAAAGAAAATGCACTTTTGAGCACAAACAAGCCCTAAACCTTAGAGAGAGAGGCAGAAAATGTAGAGAGAGAGATAGAGATTTTTTTGCTCCAAGTTGTATATATCTTCCTCTTTCTTCCTCGTCTTCTCCCCTATGTGAGAGAGCTTGATTGATATAGACATGTATCAATCTGTAGCTCCTCAGAACACCCACGTCCAAGTATGGGCTGGGGTATGGCCTAGAATGACAGCTACCAGCTGTCTACAGAAATATCTGTTGAAAACAACACTTGGCCGGCCGGCCATCAAAGTGGTCGACCGACAGTCAAATTGGCCGGCTGGCCATCACATTTGGCCGATTGAAAATCAAGGTGGCCGGTGGGCAGGAGACTTGGTCGACAGGCTACCCCCCTTCCCTCAGGAACACATCCACAAGCTCTTGGTGCAACCAAGCACAAAACAGAGAAGTTGAGAGATTCTAAGGCAAGGCGCGCAACAAAGACTTTTCGAAACTCAAAACAAACACAAGCATGGATAATCATCACGTGTTCAAACGATGACGTCCAAGCCTTGAGGACGGTCAAAAATTGGGTGTCTACAATCTGCTCCTGCTGGCTTTTCAACCAGGAAGGTCTGTTCAGCCATGAAGGCTTCGACCTTTTCATTTTCAGCCAATTCCTTCTCTTGGCCTAGTTCAACCTCTCCATCTATCTCATCATCACTTTCTATTAAGGCTTTTTCAAGACCTGCTAGGTTGGATCTTTCTTTGGCTTTCAGTTCAGCATGAGCTTTGGTCAACTATTCTCTACTGGCACTCTCTTTGATCTTAGGAGCAGGCCTTGAACCTTCTCCTTCTTCTATCTAGCCTTTTGACTGTGCCAAAGAAGTACTTTCTCCACTTTCTTTCAGGTCCCTCTGATAGTGAGTGTACCTTCACTGGATCTTCCTTTTTTGAGACGTGGAAATTACTAGAACCATGTCTGATTCCCTTATTTTTGGGTTTTTGAGCAGAACCCAATTATTTGGACCCACCAAAGGAGGCTTGTTCATCCTTCCCTTGTCTCTGAAAGTCTTTCTTTGTGCCGATATGACTTTAGGTTTGCTCTGCATGAAAAACCAATCTGGAACCCCAGGGACACATGAACCCACTACTCTAGCTGCTGGTCCTGTTACCCATATCTTCGTAACTAGCATCGATGCAGTTCTTGGAGGCTAACCACTAGGCTTGGTTCCTTGTCTTGAGCCAAATTCAGGCTTCCATTCTGGCTGATTGCACACCCTATAATAGTTAGGTGGCCTGGTTTCATGTAGGGGCCTCTTTCTTTTGATTGCATCTTGGTGTCTGGTGCGCCAACCAAGGATGAATGTTGTCTAGGACCAGTTGGATATGGCCTTCTGTTATAAGTGCTAGCTGGTTTTTGGTCTTTCTACATATCCTTGTAATATTGTTTCCCATCAATTGGGAGCCCCTTCAGCTATTTGTAACTCATCCTGCATCTAGGGCACATTCTTTGAACTACAATTGCTTCGAGGAAGTCATCATCTAATGTTTCCTCACTAGAGCCACCCCTTTGGCTTGCAGAGCTTTGCCTACCAACTGGTGAGCTTCTCATGTCTTTCTTGAAGGCAGCCTGGCTAGCCACATACATTTGCACAGTGACTTCCTCCAATTCCTTCAAGGAGAGATTTTAGAAATCTGGGATGCCAACATTGGCTGTAGCCTCCCCAATCTCTGGAAACAGGTTGGTATCAATTATTAAGGCTTTCTCGGTCTTGGTTGGAAACTTTAGCCTTCCCTCTTGAATCTGTTCTTGGATCTTGTCTCGAAAAACAATGTAGTTTTTAGTTGAGTGAGACCAAGAATTGTGCCATTTCCAGTACATTTTTCCTTTAAGTTCTTCAAGAGTGGGGATCTTTACTCCTTTTGGTAACTTTAGGAAATGGGCTACAAGCAAATGATTAAAAATGTCATCTTCTTTTGTTATGTCAAAAGAGTATGTCTTGTGAAGGTCTTTCTTTTTAAACTACTGATCTATTGTAGTATCTTTCGGAATTAATGCTTCACAGGTCATAGGCTCTTTTCCTAAGATCTCTGCTACATCAATCTCATAGTTAGGGTCCCTATAATAGGTCTTATATGATGCATTGTTTCGATCTCGTTCTTCTTCAAGTAAAGCTTCATATCTAGGCACTTTATAGGTTAATTCCACCAAGTCTCGAAACTCAGTTGAATCAAACTTATTTCAAAGCCTAAATTCCGACCCATTTTGAGCCAATCTTACAAATTGAAACTCAGGTAGCATAACCCTACATTTGTTTCGTGCCCTCTTAAATCTGACAATAAATTGAGCAGCCTTCTCATCAGGCCTTTGGCT
The DNA here is from genome assembly GCF_055761805.1 of Camellia sinensis. Classification (NCBI taxonomy): domain Eukaryota; kingdom Viridiplantae; phylum Streptophyta; class Magnoliopsida; order Ericales; family Theaceae; genus Camellia; species Camellia sinensis. The sequence continues at coordinate 58,227,132 of NC_138971.1, forward strand.
CAACCTTGCCAAGTCTGCCATAGAAACCTCATGCTTTGTTTGGAAAAATTGGGCATGAAATACCTTCTCCATTTGGTGCCAAGTTCGGATAGAGCTAGGTGTAAGGCTTATATACCATACGAAGGCTGCCCTAGTTAAAGAGTTTGGAAAAATTCTCAGTTTCCTGTAATCATTATTAGCGAACTCACCACACTGGCTTGTAAACCTACCAATGTATTATGCTGTTGACTAGTTTCTATTCCTATTAAAAAGGGTGAAATCTGGTATTCTAAACCCCCTTGGATATTCATGTACCTTATCCACCCAGTCTGGGTAAGAATTTCTGTACACCGGAGTCTGGACCCCCAGAGCCATAGGTCCACATATCTCTCTAACAGTATCAGCAATTTGGTCCCTGGAAATCATATTTTGTGCTGGTTGGACCACTACTGGAAGAACAAACACAGGGTTTGGAGGAACTCCATGTGCCTGAGGGCCTTTTGGTCAATATATTGGTACATTCAGGTCTGGCTATCCTTGCTGTACTGGTTGTTTTTGAAGGTATGGCTGACCTCTTGGAGTTTATCTTAGCAAAGGCCCTACGAAAGGTGTTACAAAAGGAGGAAAATGTGTTGTTTCTCTTTCAACCGCAAGCAATCCTTCTAACCCTCGGTGCAAATTCAAACACAGGATTAATGAAACCCTGTGTGCCAAGTACGACTTCAAACATAGGATTTGAAAACATCCTCATGCCATTTCCTTATGCTGGCCCAGATCCACCAATTTGTATGGCTTTGCTGGTGGGCAATGGTATATTTTGATTTGCTAATGGTCTTGAAGGAGCTTCATACCATGACTGAGGCACATGTGATGACCTCTCATGGTTTTGATTACTAGTTTGACCATTAGTTTATCCATTATTTTGCATAGGTTGTTTATCTCTAGCCAATCTATGTTGAATGAAATTCATGTTTTCTTCAACCTGTCTTATGACAGTTGGTGGATGAGAGTTCATTCGATCCAAAAAGGATGTTGCCCATCTTTCCATTTTTTACATTAGTTGTTGCCCCATAGCATCTACTAAACCTCCCCATGGATTTATTAGTTGGGCAGAAGGGACAGTTGAAGGTCTAATTTCATGGCCCTGTCCAATATATTGGACATGTGTTGCATAATCTGAAGTGCTGGTCAGTTCGACCATTTGTGGAGGATCTGATGGGATAGGTGCATCCATAGGATATGATATTACATTATCCTCTAAGTTAGGTACTTCTGCCTCTCGTTCCACACCCTCTTCTAGGTGTTCATTTTCTCCTCTTGCTCTATGTCTAGCCATTTATAGATAAGTCCCATTGGGCGTGCCAAGAATATATGTTGGCTTTTTTGGCTTTTGAAGGTTAATTATGTAATTTAAAGCGTGCTAGCAAGGATCAATAAGTCCTTACAAAATTTTAATTGCCAGCCAATTATCAGATGATTGTGTTGTAGTTCTTTCAGCCTCAATGAAGATGACTTTTACTGGTGGCTTTTTAGAAGAAACTTATAAATGATCACAGATATAAAATAGTTCAGAAACTAAATTTTATTAAGTAAATAAGAACTTACAATGAAATGACCCAACCTTGAAAAGGTTTACGGCAGCGACTACTTGAGACTACTCCTAGGAAATGAAGTGCAGTATAGGAATTGAAGAAACTGAAAATGTAAAGAATTGGAAATGTAAAATTGGAAACAAAACATGAAGTAAACGACTAGTTTCTGGATCTGAGTCTGGGTCATTCATTCTGGGCCTTCTTTTCTATTTATATTTTTCAATGGTAACCGTCAAAATGGTCTTCCAACTATTGAAAGGTCCTTCCATGATCCCTGGTCATGTTCTCTCACAGTTAGCCTTCACTACGTCATTCTTGCAGTTAGGCTTCCCTCCTGAATTTGAATTTGAATTTATGAGTAACCGTTGGACGTTGGGCCACGTCACCTTGCGCCTTCTAGCTGCTCTAATGCTGCGTAGATCCGTTATTACCAATATGAACTGCCACGTGTCTATTGCTGATTGGAAGCTTACATTAACTCTCCAAATTACCCTTTACGTGCCATGCATTAAGCTGGGATTGACTTATATAAAATATGTAGCCAACAAGTTTCCATAATGTATTAAGTTTGGGTCACGTGCTCATTTAGTATTATCATTCCCATATGAACACCATTATATGCAATAGCTATTGTAGGGATTGACAAATATATATATTAGAGAAGTATGTAGGTTTTATTATTTTGAACATTAATATAGAACGTTTTTCCCATCAAATCGCACCGTACAAAATCGATTGAAATAGTTTGGTTTGGTGTGATTTAATAAGTTTAGGATCCTCCAGATTTGAATCACTTTTTAGTATAGTCACTAATCCATACAAAACATTGAATTAATTATTAGTCCACCACTTCAACACATATCCAATCCATTTATTTAATAAATATTTTTTAATTCCTAGATTAACAAAAATACAAATAAAAAAAGTTAAAAAATACTAAGGTTTCAAGAATAATGAGTTATAGTTAAAATTATATATATAATAAGAGTTTACAAACTTAAGTTATAGTGATAATAAGGTTAATTAATTAAGGTTAATAATTTATGGAGAAACTACATGTAGGTAGAGGTGTAATTATGGCCCAGCCTGACGCAAGTAGGCCTTCCGAACTCCCACTTTTTTGACAAGTTAGGCCAGGGCGGTCCATGGGCTGAAAAGTGGGAGCTAGGCCCAAGCCTAGGCCCACTCAGAATAGGGCCTAGGGTCGAGCTCGCCGGGCCTGAGCTCATGTCCACAAGTCTAGCCTTGGGCTGCGGGCCAGGCCTGGGCGGGCCTTTTTTTTTTCCTTCCAAAATGAACGATAAATACATTATCTATAGATTATTTATTGGGGATAAAAAATAAAAGAAAATTGTACTACAATGTTTTAGTTAAGATTAATGAGATGTTTGATTATGTTTCATGTATGATGGTATTTAAATTTAATTATGTATGACTTATAATTTTTTAATTATGAACTTATAACTAAAAAAGTATACAATTATCTAATTTTTTTCTTTTGAAATGAATAATTTTATATATATGAAAATGGAACTTTCAATATTATAATTATTAAATTAATTATATAACATTTATTGAATGAATAATTTTTATTTTAAAATGAAATAAAATATTACAAAAAATTATATCATTAAATAAAATGTGTAGATTATTGATGATGGTAGAGCAATTGTATCAATATAGGTCAAGCATATCCTAACTAGGTTGACATCAACTAGACCGGCCCTTTTTTTTTTTTTTTTTTTACCGTTGTTTCAAGCATTTAATTTTTTTTTTTAATTATTATTTAACCGTTGCAACTTGCAAGCCTTTTATTTATTTTTTATTTTTTGAAATTTGATCGTTGGCAAGAAGAACCAGAGAGGGAGGGCGGGGTGGGCTAGCTAGGCTGGGTTGGGCCACCCGCAGGGCTAAAATTTTTTTGGGCTAGGCTAGGTTGGGATTCAAATGAAAGGCCTAAGGTTCTAGGTTGGGCTCGAGCCCGGGCTTAACCGAGCTGGACCAATCTCGTGCCGCGGACGAGTTTTGTGCCGCCCACGGGTCTCGGGCCATTTTTACACCCCTAGATATAGGTGGGAGAAGGAAAGAATAATCCAACACATAAGGGGGTTTCATTTGCACCCCACCACAAGCGCACTTGCACCTCTCATGTATTGGTAATTTTTTTTAATTTCTCCCACCTGCATGTAGTTCCCCAATAATTTATTATACGTATTAATGTCATTATATTATTAGATTAAATATATATATTATAAATACAATATATGTTGAAGCAGTCGGTTTCGATTTAATTCAATACACAAGATGTTTGAACCGATACTAAATTGAAAAAAAAAAAATTAAATCAAAACACGACACAAACCGATTCTTGTTAAAAAAAAAAAAAAAAAAAAAAAAAAAAAAAAAAAACCCAAACATAGTCAGTTCGGTACAGTTCAATCAATTGGTCATTTTTTATTTATTTATTTATTTATTTTTTCCTTACAACCCTAGATCCAATTACCATTTTGCATGAACGTTTGACTTATCAAATTATGCTTGTTCTCAATGAACAAAAATAAGGAATCAAAATAACACAAAATAATGAATAATAAAAAAAAGAGCCCAAAAAACGCAATTTCCATGTCATACCCATAAACAATCTTTTGATTTCCAATCAATTCATCTGTTATTGTGTCTAAGAAATCAAAATTTCATAGAACTACAAAACCAAAAACAGAAAACATGTATAAAAGAAGTCATGAATCAAATATCACAAAATCCAAATTCACAAAGCCAATATGCAACTATCAATTCATCACATAAGCCACTAGTTTTCAGTTTAGAAATTAATAGATTGTGTGCCAAATTTCGTAAAAACTCAAACAAAGAAAAGAACTGAGATGTTGGACAAAGAAAATAGTTCTCGGCAAATAACAGTGAAGTGGTACCAGTGGGGGAAAAAATGCAGACAAAGCATTACAGTAAGAGAGGAACATAATAAATGGAGAATGATATGTTCTTTTTTAAGAACAGAAACATAAAATATAAATTTGTACTTGTGAAGACCAAAGCAACGTAACGAAATTACTTGGAATAAGAGAAGACAAAAAGCAATAAAAGCAAGGTGTTTTAACATACAAATGGAAGGGGAAGTGAAAAAAACAGGTAGCCTTGTCCATTAATTTTCCAAAGACACTTGGCACCTTATTAACGTGTTTAGGAAGTACATGTGGCAATTTTTTAAGGCTTCCATCTAAAAAGCACAACTTTATTACCTGTATTATATATGATATCATATGATATTTATATGTTGTAATTATACCAACTTTCATGAGGATTTTAAGTCAGGGTGCGCCTAGTGGTCATGGTCTCGCGTCTAGGTGTCGGGCATGGGGTGTGATTTTTTATAGTCTCAAATTTGAATCATTTTAAGTGCAAATAATTTTTTAAGATTAATTATATGACACTTTACCTCAAATTTAATTAGATCTCCCGATAATAGACAATGGAATTACTCTCTGAATTAGTCGATCTTTATGACCAGATACCAAGTTATATAAAAAAAAAAAAAAAAGCACAAAAAAATAAAATAAAAAGAAAAATAAAAAGCTTCGTTATAGCATCAACAAATTACAGCCTGTAAATGCCAACTACACTATCCCTTTCCATCAATGCAAATATCCTTTCATGTATACACCAAAGTCTCTTCACACCCAAAATTGCCAAATCAAACAATCTTTTTAGAATTTCCTTCTCCTTCACAATTTCGAATTCAATGATATATATATATATATATATATAATTTGGTGGGTATTGTAAATCAAAACACAAAACATGCAGCGGAATAAAATCATCAGATCATACCTTTTGATGATTGAACCTCGTGGATAAATCACGTGCTTCCAGAATCAGATCAATCAATCCCAGCAGTGGGGTGATATTACAATGGTGAATATCACCCACACAAACCACAGTGCAAAATGACTTTGATCGTTGTTTCTTGGGAGAGAGTCAGAATATGGGTTGAAAACAGACTCAACGTTGTTTCTCTTGGATTACCCATAACCATATAACAAATATTTAATATATTATAATATCTATCCATATCAGTTAAGATACAGATAATATCTAATATATTATATCTATCTATATCAGTTCAAACTGATAACGTCTGTTTCAAGAGTGGTTATCCTAAATAGGTTTGATTTCAAAATCAAAACCTATTTGGATAAGGATTCAAAATCAAATTTTAATGGTCATGCCACATGGGCGCCCATTACTAACATTTCCCACTCGCACATGAGTTGGCATGACACTGCCACATCTCTATCTCAATCTCCCCAAAAACGAACAATCTCATACTAGCCACTGCACCGTGCGACTGCTGAGAACACCTGCATGTGGGAGCTCTATACTAGAAACTCAAAATGAGCCAGCATAGAGACATCAACCCAAAAAGAAAAGAAATAGTGTCTCATATACCCCAGACCCATCTAATTACACCGGTCCAAAAAACATCTCTAATCCCTCAAAAAGAGCATGTTTGACCCTCTCAATTCTTGCAATATATTCACACTCAATTCGCCTCTCATACAGAGCGATGTGAGTTGCCGGCAGTGAATATACAACAGTGGTGTAATACTAGATGATCTTCCCTTTGCACTCATGCCATTTAGTTTAGGATTGACCGCTTTCCCAGTGATGTCCCTTAAGGCCGAATCATGCATGACCGCAGGCAACATACCAAAGTAGCAGAACATCAACCCCTTACCTTATGACATAGTCAAAAGTCACAAAAGGGTACATAAATGAAAGTCATATCAATAATGACTCGTAAGACTCACACGGTGAGGAAGCAGGGATCCATTCTCTCACCTCATTACTCGGTCGCTAAGCACATATAGTATGAATATATGTTACGGTGGAGTAACTCTTCCATAAAGAGTGACGTCATACTCGATACACCGTACAGATATTAGTCTAGTCGCTTTCTAGCGCCTAACCCGAATTCTCTATTTGCTCGCCTTCTAGGCGTCAAATGAGATCTCGAATCTGGCTAATCATAACAGGCACAACATGGAAAGTGGGTACTAACATCCATGTTTGGTCCTTAACACGACCTCATCTTGGTTATAACCAAGGCGACATACATAGTGGATGATTTAAGCCTCTCTTGGCTCCGAATAAAAATAAACCACCAGTCTCATCCTTGCTCGCTCCCAAGCGCCAAGGGCGATTGCTCGTGTGAGTGAGCCAATCTTGCCTGCTGACATCATCATTTGCTAATCATTATGACACAAACCATAATAGTGTCAACATCCCATCATCTCAAAATAAGTGATCGATTTAAAAAAAAATTGACCACAGCTTGCGCAATTATAGATTCCAAACATAAGCCTTATCAGCACCTCTTGCGATAAGTATATACAACGGAATCCACCATGTGCGCCTCACATGAAATGATTTAAGATCACTATCTCTTGCGCAATAACCTCTCTAAAGATATTTTTTGGTGACCAATTTGCGTTCATTCTTAATGCGCCCAACTAGCGCAGATGCGCCCAACTAGCGCATTGAATTTTACAAGGAGCAAATTAATATGCTTCTAATAAAGCATTTTATCCACAGTCTAATGAGCAAGGTCAATGTCTAAACAACTCAGTTAACCATTTATCAAAGATAAAACTTATCATGCCGAATACGCCCACATAGCGTACTTTAGGCTCCCACAACAAAGAAAAAATCAAGGAATATAGGTCATCTGTTTCTCCTAAAGACAATCTGAGGATTCACTCAATAGCTAAGGCTCTGGCTTTTACCGATAGGTAAGTCAATGGGTTTGCAATTTTGCATCTAGAATCGTTCTAGGATATTCCTTATGTAAGTCATTGAAGACAAACCGAGAATTTTCCTAAAACAGTCCCTAAGGATCGTACATCCGAGCATATGAATTACATCACCCATGTCCATCATATCTAAAATGGAGGACTGCCCACCCTAGGTGGCGACAACCTTATAAATTCCTGGCTCATAATGACTAAGTAAGGAAAAACTTCTTTTGGACCATTGATCATGCCTCAGTGGTCTTCATCGATCATCGTTGCCCTATCATGGCTTGACGAAATCTAAGAACCACTGTTTGGATAACTGCTTGTAAAAGATTTATTGGAACTAGCAACCTTTTTGCGCTCCTAACTTTTCACCATAAAAGCAGAAGGTAAATCCCTACGGATCTACTTATCCAATTCTCTAATGAGAAATCGGGTCACAGTGTCCACAAATCAATGTTCCGAACTTATGTCAATTATAGCCTAAGTCAAAATAACCTCACTCCCCAGGAGGAAGTCTTCTCATGGTCTACACTTTCCTCAATGGTGCGACCATTCGGTATCTAGCGAGCCTTATGCCTCAAAAATGACTATCCAAATTACGCATAACTTTATAACAGTTTTGCGTCATAATGGAAAGTCAACCAAATTATAAAAAATGGTTAATCCTCAAAGACTTTGTCTTAAACTGCGCAGCATTGATCCACTTTCAAAAAATAGGGGACTAGAGCCTTAGGCATTATCCTAGGCTCTTTATCATCTTGCGGAGCAATCATGAATGTTTCCCTCTCAATCACCCAGTGATGACGTGGAAAATTTTCACATTTGCTACCACGCAACTAAAAATGTAGAGTATTCTGCTCTAATGGAGTAATCCATTAGTAGACACATCGCTCCCACTGTCCCTAGGATATTGGAAATTTCTTTCCATTCTCAACTAGGCTACATAGAGCGCTATGCTTGGAATTCTCCATCTTATAGAGTTCCGAAAACTCTATTCACGTCACCTTTACTAATAAAACTTTATGTGACTTAGTTACACTACCGCAAAGCTGCTTACCTATATGCACATGACCCGGAGGGTTTGCATGACCGCATACAATAATGCGCCACACGACCCTTTGTGTTTACAAGACAGCATACAATAATGCGCTATAGAACCCTAGGTCTTAACTTCGCAATCTTATGAGAAGTAGAATAAAGATAAGCTGCTTAATGGTTACAGATCGCCCATAGATGGCTCTCTGCTAACCCATTACTCAAAATGGAGTGTAAAAACTGATATGGAGGGCACTTAGTTAGGGATATAGGCAACAAACTAGTGCAATTCCCAATTGGGAAACATTTTGCGCCATTATCTACCTAACATTAACAATATTTAATTCCTTATCTCTACTACACCAGTGTGTTGTTGAGTACTAGGAATAATCAATGTTCTAAGCATCCATCTCTCTTCACAGAGTTTTTCTGAAAAAATAACTCAAATAGATACTCGCCACCTTGGTCAAAACTAAAAGCACAAAAAACTCTTATCTAATTGATCTCGACCTCATATGTGCAATGTCAAAAATCATCTCAAAACTTTTGACTTATGGGAGATCAAATAGTCTTGACTCAGATGCGTATCGTAATCTATAAATGTGTTGAGATTGAGGCTTAGCTATTGTACCCTCACACATATCTAGTCACAAAATATCATAGTGGACTAAATGCGCCAAAACAAATGACCTTCTGCGGCTTTCCTACTTACTTGTGCGCACCCATTGCGAACAAAGTTACACATTCACATGAGAGCAGGATGTCATAAGCGAGTGGGCCCGAGAAGGCCTACTCAAACCATCATGTCATCATCTCATTAATGTGATTAAGTATAATAAGCCACTGGTTCATGACCAATGTCATAAACTAATTCCAATCATCTTAATGTGTGAGTTCTCGAAGACAAGTTTTAAAGGTTTAGGCCCAACTAGGTAATGACTCACGACTAAGTCATATTCACTAGATCATAAAAAGGATGTCATGGAGATATCAACTGCGCCTAAGTCGCAAATTTAACTAGTAAGTGCTAATCCCCTGCACCTTCAAGTCAATTTTATTCTCCATACACTTTAATACATCTAGTTGAAAGATGACGATACTCCTGTTGCCATCTCTATTTCTCGCTTCATAGTTACTTGCAATTAATTCTACTATCCACAAGAAGGAGAGAATAAGCTATCAACTATGATAGCTCCTGAAGTAACTTAAGCGCGAATTAGGCTAAAGAGTCTAATTCAACACAATGCTCTTACAAGCGATGCGTTAAATTCTTAGAGTCATAACAACCTTGTCAGCCTTAACCTTTTCATTACTATGCTGCAACGTTTGCGCTTAGTGGTAAATGTTATTCAAAACGTTAGCCTTGTAAAGGAATCACACAAAGAAGCACCTCATCCATGTTTCACACTCAAGTGTGGAAACAGTAAGTGTCCACACTTAGACAAGTTGGCAATGCTAATAGATTTTGCAGCCACTAAGCGCTAATCTTTTCACTCAGTGTTAATAGATTTTGCAGCTTCTAAGCGCTAATCTTTTAACTTCACGTGATATTTCAACGCACACTATTATAGTGCATGAAATTTCGCTCAATCCACTCCCAATAATTGGGTAGAGAGCAAAACACTGCTCGTACTGGCTACTCGTCTTACACTTAATGACTAATTTATTTAAGCTCGCATTTCTTGGATGACGTGACTCTTGAATGTTACTTCATCCAATGATGTAACATTATTTACAAGTCAAATTACAAAGTCAATCCGCGCAACTCATTAGTCAAGATCATATACAGATCTATTGAGGGCTTACTAATTTCATAACTCCAAAACTCGCCAACTAAAACTATGTAGCGTGCCGCTAACTATAGCGCACACATTAGTTTTTATTGTGCCAAACAAGGCAACAAAAACACGGCGACTTTGAGTCATGTTTCCTTACTTTGGCTCAATTAAGGTTTGACCTAAAGTCTCCAAGACTTTTTCTCATCTAAAGAATGGGATTAGTTTGTTCACATTTGAACATCTCTACTAAGTCTAGGTCAACCAAATTAACTTCCATAAGCTAAATCAATTTAGAGAGAAATTCGCATTGGGATTAATTTGATTAGCATAATATAATTTTGCCGCAAAAATCTAAATTAAATAGTGACAATATTACACAAGTCGCAAGATCGAAAATCCGCTATGCTCGTAATCATCTCTTGCGCCACAAGTGACAATTATCCAAAATTTAGTTTAATTTATGCGCAAAATATTGGTTTTCGGGAGTTAATCTACAAAGATTTCTCTCAACCGAATAACCTCCCACTGACTATGGCATATACAAAGCATGATAAATTCCATACTATAGCATTTTAATGTAAATCTACAAATAACTCATGCTATATTTATTTAATAATGGAATTCTAATAAATAAATAAATAATCATGCTCTTCTAATTACAACATATTACAAACCCAAAAAAATATGCTGTATTCAATATTTAAATTATGCCATAACAGAAAGTACATCATCCTGAAATTTTCTGGATTTTTTTGGTATTTTCTGGAATTTTAAATAACTAATTAAACACACATAAAATTAGAAATAAAAAATCCAGAAACTAGTAAACAGAAACAATATTCAGATTATGCCATAATTAAAATGTACATTGTTCTGAAATATTCTGAAATTTTTCTGAAATATTCTGGAATTTTAAATGACTAATAAATACACATAAAATTAGAAATAAAAAATCCAGAAACTGATAAAATGAGACAATATTACCAGTAGATATTAAAACATTTCAGAAGTCCATAATAAAAATTTCAACCCCAGAAAATTATTTATGCAATACCAGCATCATTTTAAAGCATAAAAAAATGAATTATTAACACAGAAAAAATATTTTTTATTTTCGTAAAATTTTCAAAATTTTATAGAATGTAGAAAAATTAATTCTGAGTCTAAGGGTACCAACCATGCTTAAAACAAAGCTATAACGAATAAATTATGGCCAATTAACGCAATTCAGAATTAAAAAACAAACAAACAGAGCCTTAGAGCCAAGCCAGCGCGGAAAAAACGGCTCGGCTCGGCTCGGCGCCGCTCAGCGCAAGTCGGCTCAAGGATCGGCTCGGCGCGCGGCTCAGCCTCGGCTCGGCCCGCGGCTCAGCCTCGGCTCGGCGCTCGGCTCCGCACGCGGCGCGCGTGCGGGCGCGGACGGCGCGCCTGCGTAGACAGCACCGCCGACGCGCGCGTGATGGCGCGTGCAGGCGCGTCAGAAGGGCATCCGGCGCGTGTAGGCGCGTGGAAGCGCGTGGGCGCGCGTGGCTGCGACGTGGTGGCGCGTGAATGCCACGCGCCGCCTTCCAGGGTACTGACAGTTCCGATTTTTGTACTGCCGGACTCCTTTTTCCAAAATAAAATCATTTATGCTCTAAAAAATGACATTAATGATCATAAAAATGAAATATTTTGGATCTCACTATCTTTTATAAATATACATATGATAAAAGAAAGCACGAAAATATCCATCAATGGCTCTGATACCAATGTAAATCAAAACACAAAACATGCAGCGGAATAAAATCATCAGATCATACCTTTTGATGATTGAACCTCGTGGATAAATCACGTGCTTCCAGAATCAGATCAATCAATCCCAGCAGTGGGGTGATATTACAATGGTGAATATCACCCACACAAACCACAGTGCAAAATGACTTTGATCGTTGTTTCTTGGGAGAGAGTCAGAATATGGGTTGAAAACAGACTCAACGTTGTTTCTCTTGGATTACCCATAACCATATAACAAATATTTAATATATTATAATATCTATCCATATCAGTTAAGATACAGATAATATCTAATATATTATATCTATCTATATCAGTTCAAACTGATAACGTCTGTTTCAAGAGTGGTTATCCTAAATAGGTTTGATTTCAAAATCAAAACCTATTTGGATAAGGATTCAAAATCAAATTTTAATGGTCATGCCACATGGGCGCCCATTACTAACAGGTATTACATATTGCATTTCATATTTCTTATGTATGTGTTTGTCAATATTTGTCTATATATAAATGCAAGATATATGAAATTTTGGAGTCCAAATATTATGTGCTTAGAGAGGGTGAATAGGCTATTTAATTAAAATTATCTATTTTAACTTTAATTTTAGTTAATTAAACAGATTAAATCATGAATAAACAATTAACACAAGAACACCAGATTTTATGTGAAAAACCCGAAAGGGTGAAAAATCACAATCCCAACACTCAACACATGCTACTAAGATCAAAGAATACAAACACAAAGTCGAGAGGACCTACAACCGTCATCTAGGTATGTTTAACACGATGTTTTGTAGTCACTCCAACGAGCACAACATGATTTATTTAGGCTTCTTGATCTTCAGGATTTCATGGAGCTTCCACTTCAATATCTGTTCACGAACAACTCTAATTATCCAACCAGCCAAGAGTATAGAACCTACAATGTAAGAATGCAAAGTGTTTAAAGTATTTTATAGGTTTTTGAAATTTAACTCTCTAGAGAGAAAATATAATTTTCTATGAAAGCACAATAGTTGAGATCCCTACTCTTGTGTTTAGGCAAGTCTTTTTATACAGAAAAACGAATCTCTAAACAAATAGGATTAGGAAACAAATTTATAAAGAAGAGCGATTGATCGTAACCTCAAGAGTGATCGATCAATTATCAATCACCAGCTATTGTTTTTCAACACATAGCAATTGATGAGCGATCGATCACTTCCACTACAATTGACTGCTTTCCCAATGCAATCGATCACTCCAATTAGGAAAACAAATTATGCATACGATTTCAAACAAGGTTTTTGGTAAACAATTAAAACCCTTTTTTGTATAAAGCCTTGATGGGTAAGGGATTGAATTTTCTAAACTTGTTACGTGAGGCTGACTGAGCATGTGTAATGACCAAAATATCCTCACACAATTAATCTACCTATTGGACATGATTTTAATCACCAAAAAACAATTTTGCACATTACAAATGTGCTATTAACTAAATCGCCCACATGCCACTACTGTGGACAACACAGTAATTCACTCCACGTAAGCACTAAATCGCGCAATCACAAACGAATTTCGTTTCCCAGATAACAATTGCTCTGCGGCATTGCCAAAAGTTCCTGTTAGAATTAGCAGTGATCAAATGCTCTTCTAACGGGACTTCTAGAAATCCATAAACACAATCAATATCTTAAAAACTAAATCCTATACTCATTTAATTACATAAACATGCTATAAAATAGCATACCGGGTATACATCTATTACTACTTAGCGGGATAAATCACTTGTCAGTAATAACCACGTCCTACGAGCCCAAATTATTCAAACCCGGTATGCTCTGATACCAAGTTGTAACGCTTCAAAAATAACGATATTTGATATGCATTATAACTCTTGAACATACATGCGAAAGCTTACCAATCTCAATTATTCAATACCAGAAACATTTCTTAAACTATCATTTATTTATTGATTTCCTTAAAATATTACAAAATGACATCACATGCACTAATGCATTCATCCATCCTAGATTATGAATCTATGGCATGTGACAGATGTATATTGAAACAAAAACAAATAAAGGTAAGTTCATGCCCTAATGACCACAAATTTTCAAGACATCGCTTGGTTACAACAAAAGTAGGTCGAAGCCTAATATAGGTAAACCCCTAATCTTGCACAAAACAAATATACAAAACAAAAATGAGCGTCCAACTCCAGTGTCCTCTCAAGCTATCCCTTTTGCGGAGGCATAGCATCAATATCTGAAGTTGGTTTCCACATATGGAGAGTCAAAGCCCAGTAAAAATAGATTTAATAATCTGTATGATACTTAACAAAGTCATATGGTGAATGAAAATGAATGCCATTACCAAAACATGTGTTTTTCCTTTTCAAATAATGTCATGCCAAGTTCAAATCACAATAGATAAATCATTGCTTCAAATAGAAAACAAGGCAATAAATACACACACTGAGAATCTCTAGGTACGTGTCTACAAGTAGGCTATACAAGTACTACCAAAAGCCATTTTACTGGTACTAATAAGAAGGATCGACACCTAACTATACGGGTTTCTGGACTTTCACCAATGACTCAAATGCCAACTTAAATGACCATGCCAACTTAAATGACCATACCACACGCCCTAACTAGATTCACCAAGATATTCACCAATTTTTCGCAAAACAATGCTTTTCAATGCATAAATATAAAATTGATATTCAAATTGAATGCATGAATGAATGGGTTTTCGTTAACCTAGTTCACATGCTATTTCTGCAACAAGTAATGCTATCCTCCATCGATAGCCAAAACAAATATCTCTATTCAATATATTCCAAAATGGACAATATAACAATTGAGAGTATAACCAACCATTTCCACAACAAATATAGCTTTATTTCAACATTTCTCAAAAGAAATCCCCTTTATTTCCATATGGTTCAAAACCATGATTTCCATAGCCAAACAACAACCTAGTCTCACGTCTCTACCTTGAACACAATTCGAGGGTTTTGGTAAAAAGATTTGGGGTTTCTCATTCTTTACAAAACTAACTCATCAATTACCAGCACAATTCATTATTTTAAATACCCAAAAGAAGTTTTAAGAAAACCTTATAAAAACCCTTTCTTTAGATATCAAAACATAACATGAATCCAAATCCCAAATCCCTCAAAGTGTTACTCCAATCAAATAGCACTTAACGAAGCAAAGTAACATGCAAAACATTATAGAAATCCCTACCTTAAAAGGAGAAGAAAAGAGGAACAAAACCCCAAAGTTGACAAAGATGAAAACCCTAACTTTCAAGATTAAAAAGCTCCTCCCCTCGGGCTCTAACTTTAATTCCAAATAACTAGGGTGGAGAAATTCACGTATTGTACTAGATAAGAAGTTTTACAGAATGAATTTTGAGAGAGATGAGAGAAATTGGGTTCCAATACTTTATAGAGAGAGAAAAATAAAAAAAGTGAGTAAAAATATCTTTTATCGTAGCTTTATACAAACAGACCGCTCGAGTGAACAAAACACCGCTCGAGTGTAAATAGCTCAAGCAACCAAAACTAGGCTCGAGCGAAGAAACCAAACTCCCAAAAGATTATCCTTGTAGAATAGACTACTCGAGTGACCAAGACATTGCTCAAGCGAAGAATGCTCTACTCCCAGAAGCTTGTACTACAACCTTAGAAACTAGGAAAAATGAAAGACTATTGGAGCGACAAAAACACCACTTGAGTGAACCCAAGATCAAACAGCCAAAACTTTCCCAAAAAACCCAAAATCCCACATGTTTCAACATAACTCAAATAACAAAACTCAACTCAAATGATAACATTGGACCAGGATAGATATCAACCACACCAATAAGTATTTAAACCATACTAAATAGTACAAAATGATTGATTCTTAATCTAGATTGCTATACATATGGGCTCATTGATGAGTTGTACCATGTTGTGTATGCATGTAGACGATTGAGAGATTTCTTTCTCCAAGGCGGCTGTTGGTGGCAATGGGGCTTTTGTGTTTTCGGCAACACAATACAATTCCAGATCTGGAAAAAGTGGTGGTTCAACTCTAGATCTGGAAAAAGTGGTGGTTTTAAAGAGAGAGAGAGTATAAGAGAGAAGAGAGGATGCCATGAGAGGTTGTTGAAGAGGTTTATAGCTCTGGTTTGAAGATTTGAATGAAGATCTTGAAATGTAAATCTGTGAAGTTCTCCAAAATTGAGACAAAGATAGACACACAAATATAGGAGATAGAAAGAAAGCCATTGATCTTTGAGATTTTTAATCTTTTCTATCTGTTGTTAGTTTCAATTTTTTTTTTCTCTATTTGTTGTTGTTGTTGTTGTTGTTGATGATGATGATGGTGACGAACAAATAAGTTTGATTTGGCTTGGTATTGCAACAAATAGTGTTGGTTTGGCTTAACAAATAGGATTTGTTTTGGCTTATATTTCAACAAATAGAAAAAATAAAATTTTAAACAAACAAATTAAAAGAAAACAGATTGAATAGTTAATAAAAATTGGCTTATTGAATTTCAACAGATAGATACAAATTTGAACAAATAGAATAAAAATAAGACAATAATTTCAATAGATAGAAAAAAATTCAACAGATAGAAAACAAATTGGGAGACTTATGTGTAGGTTTTAATAAGTGGACTTATTGTCAATTAGATTATGTGAGAATTAATGGTGTTTTTCATTAAACACTATTAAAAAAAGTCACTAATTGTAAATTTTCAATGAGAATTTGAAAATTTTGTCACAAAATATAGCAATTCTAGTTTAGACCTGACCCATTTGACGTCTTGGATTCGGGTTTCATTGCCTTATATAGTTGTTCCTATCTTGTCTCCCTTTATTTCTCTTTGAGTTTGGCTATTGGGATGCGTTGGTTGTGTTTGGAATAGGTTGGTAGCTTATTTTTCAAACTGTTGTTGCCTAGAATTTTGCTTCTTCGCTCGAACGGTACTTTTTGCGTTCGAGTAGTCCTTGTGAACTTCCAATACTTTTGTAGGTCTGCAAAGATATTGGGAGTTTCCATTTTTTGCTCGAGCGAGCCTTCTTGTGCTCGAGCGGTGGTCCTCTGTTTGTAAAAATTCTGGGAGTTTGTATTCTTCTCTTGAGCGAAGCTTCTTGTACTCGAGCGGTACAACTTATTGTGTTTGGTCACTCGAGCGACACTTCTTGTGCTCGAGCGGTCTGCGTGTATATCAATTCGTAAAGTCACTTTTTTGAGTCACTTTTTCACCTCTCTCTCTCTAAACTTTTTAAAACCCTAATTTCTCCCACTCTCTCTCTAAAATGCATCTGTTTCACTCAAATACACCTAGATCCGTTGACCTTTTCACTCGTGTTCCTTTGTTATAAAGGTAGAGCTTGACGAGGGCTTCGTTCTAATCGAAGCAAAGTTAATTTTCGACATCTTTGAGTTTCCTTCACACTCTTTCTCATCTTCTAAGCTTGAGGTAGGGATTCTTCACTTAACTTAGTTATTTTTTATTTCTTAAACAATGGTGCGATTTGGGGATTTTTGGAGAAATCTAGGGTTTTGGGGGTTAAAAATGAAAAGAAGAGTTTTCAAATGGATTCTTGAAAATGGTTGTGGGACTTGAAATGATGTTAAGTTGTGATAGAATGGTTGGTTTTGAAACTTGGGTTCAATTTTGAAGAAAACTGGGGTTTTGCCCTAAATATATATAATATTGATTTTATATAAATAATGGAATTGATGTTAGAAATGTGAAATTGGATTGATATTGATGAGGATGGTGGAGTTGGATATATATTATCACTCACATTTTGAGATTTGGAAAGTTTATCTTTATTGAAAATCGTTTATCTATCTAGAAATTTATGTTTGAGGCTATCGGTGAAGGATAGCTATGATTGTTGTAGAAATTGCATGAGAATTAGGAGAATTGAAACTATTGTCTCATCCATTTGCATTGAGTATTATTTCATATTTGTACATTAGAAATGTTTATCATTTTGAGTAAAGGGGTGAATCTGGGAAGCATGTGTTGTCTCATTGAACTAAGTTGGCCATAGTGTCTATGGTGAAAGTCCTAAAAACTGCGGGTATACATGGGTGCCGATCCTGCGGACGAAATTTCCGTGAAATGGTAATTGTAATACTTGTAGAGCCTACATTTGCACGGGTGCCAGTTTACGGTTTCCCACGGACGAAATTTCTGTTAAAGGTTGAAATTGTTTTGAGATTCCTAAAGTGTGATTCACTGCCCTATTTTCTATTGTAAAGGAAATGATTTATGTCTTATGATATTAACCTGGCATTACTTGGTTTTTGGAAAAAGATATAAAATGTTTTGGCATGAGCATTGCATTTGCATTTCACTCTTATATCTTTGTTAAGATTCATATATTGTGTTGGATTATTTGTACTGGGCTTTGGCTCACCCTATGTGTAATGCCCTGACTTTTATTACCCAAGTTCATTACCAAATCCTTTATAATAATAATTTCATTTGAAGTAATTCCTTCCATATGGGAATATGAACAAGAATAAATAATGACATTCTCTCACGACAATGATAATGATACATAATTGAAACATGATATGATGCCCTTAGGCTTACATTGAATGACAATAATCAAAACAAAAGAGATTTACCCTTATACAATACATGGCACTCGGCCTACAAGTAAAAGGCCCCGTGGCAAACAATTAAGAGACTTCGAGTCATGAATAATCCTCCAGCCTTGTACTTGAAAAAGATTGACAACACGTGGGATGAGCACTAAGCCTAGTAAAGATCCCGAAGATCCTAACCAATCACAACATATAGATAAAAATGATCATGCATGCACCCTGATATACCATATATGTAACATGGTAGTTAATATCCAAAAGTATACCCATATAATTAAGTTTTTCTCAAAGACTCCTCTTGACACATTACAGTATACAAATCATTCATTCTTATTTACATTTTCATTTTTTTCTCCCAAAAGCAAACATTTCAAAATCCCATTCTTTCTTTGATAAAACTTTTCCACGTTAACGTAAAGGAATCTCACTTAAACATCTATTCTGAAAACACAACCCCACATACAAGTCATAACTCAACTCCACATCGTACTACACCACACACAACTACACCCAATACATCCATCCTCTTCCCCGACCACAGGCCCAAGGACTAAAATACCATCACAACATGAATGCCAATAACACATGTACGTCCTAAAGAAACGTTTGAAGTAATACATACTACCAATTCCATCTCCACCGGCCTACAACACGGATGACAGATTCAACAACGTAGATAACACACAACACTGTACCGACCTCACACGGAAAGAGGTACTCCTCAGGTCATACTTTACCGG
Source organism: Camellia sinensis (assembly GCF_055761805.1). NCBI lineage: Eukaryota > Viridiplantae > Streptophyta > Magnoliopsida > Ericales > Theaceae > Camellia > Camellia sinensis. The sequence continues at coordinate 58,246,458 of NC_138971.1, forward strand.
GCGCAAACTGGAAGGAAACGAAGAACCTATCACATTACGCCACGTTTTGTTGGCTAAGATATAGCGAGAAACAGACCCCATTTTTACACTTTACCGGGTGCAAACCGAAAGGGACAAGGAAACCTCAGTCAAGGCGCTACGCTTTGCCAGCGCAACACGGTGGGAAACAGATCCCCAAACATGATCACAATAAAAATATAATCACGCTAACCGACATCAATAATACACGGTGTAATACATACACATAGTCCGATCACCACCATAACAATCACAATCAGTTAATTACATTAACTCATTTCTTTTAAAATATACTTCGCGAACCACCGTTCCACACGGGTTTTTCTTTATTTCAAACATTCCCAAAACACATCATAAAGTTCTAAACATCAAGACCATAACTATTCAACAACAATCTCACAACGGAAACAACATTTATAAATGTTCCAATTTCCTCTTTGACAACATAATTCATAATTCAACAATGTAATTGTCTATTCCCAATGTCTACTTACAACCAACAACATATCATCTCATATCACATGGTCCATTCTACACTAGTACACATGACATATATCTAACAACAATCAATACCATCCTCCATCGATGGCCAAGGACATACTCTAGATGCCAAATCCAAAATAATAGATACACCCTTAGGTAATTCCACATTCCCGTTCATCGTAAACTCTCAAGTTTATAAAAAGATAGCTAATCCTAATTTTTTTTTTTAAAAAAAAATGGGGCTTCTCCACTCCAATTTCCAATTTGCGTAATAATGACCAAAACTTACTATCATTAGCCTCAAAATCCCAATTTGGTAAACAACCACAACATAACCCCAATTTGCAATTTACATAAAACCTTTCTTTAACAGTTTACAATTTACTAATGGAATACCAAACCCTTCAAATCCCATATCCTAAACATTTTTTTTTAATAACCCAAAATCAAATTTAAACATAACCCATAATCCCACCAATTTAAACTCAAATAAACTCATATGCTTTTTAACAAAATCAACCATAAACTATACTTTTAAATGTACCAAAAATACCACTAGCCTATCTATAGATAGGTATTGAAAAGAAGCTCAAGAATCCCTACCTCTAGAAACGAAGGGGAGAGAAGCCGAAAATCCACCAGCGACGAAAACACGATCCGTTCAGAGCAAAAGGAAGCCCTCGCGACCCTCTACATTTTGATCTATAGGACTAAGGGTAGAAAATGGGTGTAACTAGATGAAACCTAAGCTTTTAGGTCCAACAAACCCTAAAATGGTGAAAAAGGGAGAGAGAGAAGAGAGAGAAAAGCAAAATGTGACTTTTTCAGGGCTCTACGGCCTTATATAGACGCGCCAACCGCTCGAGCACAAGAAGTGATGCTCGAGCATCCAAACACAAAAAGGTGACCGCTTGAGCGTAGGAAATGTCGCTCGAGCGTAGAATACAAACTCTCAAAAGTTTTACAGACAAGTGACCACCGTTCGAGCACAAGAAGTACTGCTCGAGTGCAAGAATAGCCACTCGAGCTAAGAATGACAACTCCCAGTATCTCTGCAGACCTAGAAAAGTGTTGGAAGTTCACAATGACAGCTCGAGCACCGAAAGTGCCACTCGAGCACAGAAGAAAAATTCTAGGCAACAGCAGCTTGAGAAACAAGTCACCAACCTATTCTCAATGCAACCAAGACACTCCAATAACCAAACCCAATAAACAATGAGCATAAGCAAGACATGAACAACCATAAAAGGCAATGAAACCTGAATCCAAAACGGGCTGGATTTAAACCAGGGTTGCTATAACCTCCCCCCTTAAGGAATTTTGTCCCTGAAATTAGAGAGGATGATAAAATACAAGGTAGCCAATAGTGAGAATAAAAAAACCCATAGGCGGGATACTTTCCTCGGATCTCGGTCCAACGCCTCAGTGCCCCAAAGCCCTCCAAGAAACACCCAACAAGAAAGAAGTCACAACTGACTCTATGACCCACATACCTGATGGGATCCAAGAGACTAAACCAAACAACCGTGTGACCTGTACCCCAAACACCAACCGAGTTCCAGCCACACACAACCAACCAAACAGAAACCAAGCTCCCTATACTTAAACATTAGAAGAAAAACTACACTCACAACTAGAAACTCTTAAGAAACACTCACCAAGGAGCATTACACCCACAAATCACGGTCTACGGAGACAACTCTCCTGCACTACCAAAAACAACTTACATCGTACCAGTTCAAACCCTAAATATGTCACCACTAAGTAAAACCAACTCATAACACAATTCACCCCTACAAGGTAAAGTAGAACAATCACATAACTCAGTTAAAACAACAGTTTTCTTATTAATCTGAAAGCTCTTTTATCATTTACATCATTTTCCAAAAGCTATTCAAACTCACACCATTTTCCGACAAAATTTGTTCCAAAATTCCAAGAAGATCAATTGTTTTGCAAACATTTTCTCCAGACAACTTGTGAAATTTCAAACCCAAAGTTTTCAGTTAAAACGAAATGCCACAAGAGGCCGTAAAACCAAAACTCACTTTCCAGTTCATTTTCCAATAACATCCAGTGAACCTCAACCATCACCCAATCACATCCATCACACCCACAGTGATTCCACGATTCCATATACACATTTCTATAACAACAATGAATAAAAATAAATATAGTACCAAGAGAGATAATACAACGAAAATAGCTTCCCAAATCTCGGAAGTTTCAAACAAACACAACACCAGTAATATTAACCAACATAATTCGATGGTGCAAAAGCACTTGCAAAATTTACACATTGACACGTTACCCTAACTCAATAGGTTCTACACACCCATACCAACCAAACCACCAATCCTCTATTCTGACAACTCCAAGTCCAAAACAAAACATTATCACCATACCTCTTCATTCTATTACCTCAAGATTAAACACAATGCAAAGTACACCCTTGCCACTCAGCAAGCAATATGAGACCAACTTAAGACATCACAAGTCAACACACGCTCTCCTAAGACATCGATAAGGCACAATGAAACTAGGATTTCAAATCCTTACAACATCTTTCAACACATTACAATAAATGCATGGTTAATAACAAAACCACACCATTTGACTTTACGACCACATACACATAAACATAAACAACATTCATAGGGTTACAGCCCTACATGAGATCACATCAAATTACATTCCAAAGCATTAAAACTCCTTCATACCTCCAACCTCACTACTCTCCCACTTGGGCTACTAAAGCTGGCTTTGCTCCCGCAGAGGGCAACGATGCCGAAACATGGCCAATCCAACCACATCTAGAACACCAAGGTGGTCCCCTATTCCGAGACTAACTTAAGGACACCTGAGTCTAACTAGACCTTCCACAAGACGCGCTTGAAGAAACAAAATTAGTTTAAGGCGTTGTCTGCGCCTGTGCCTGAGATCTTGCCCGTCTTCAATTCTTACTAGGTCTACTACCTCCCCGAACTGTCGAACTTTCTGGTATGGCCTCTTCCTCCTCATCCTGACCAACGGTACAATTAACAGCTTCCACGTGAGTCGCTACCTCTACCAAGGTTTGATAATCTCTATGCATTGCCCCGATAACCTTTCCTCAAATATCATCACATAATTTCCCCTCGAACTCAAGACAACGTTGCTCCTCTATTGCAACCATCTTTGGAGAAAATCTCGACAAACTAGCGAATCTCGTCTCAAACTGTGCCAAAGGAGTATCCTCCTAGTGCAACTTAACAAACTGGTTCCTCAATCTTTCTAGAGCAGAAAGAGGAAAATACTTAGCCAAAAAGGCCTCGGTGAATGCAACCCAAGTAGTGTCCACAGAAACTCGTGCAAACTTCCACCAATAATCGACATCTCCCTTCAGTTGGAAACCAGGCAACACAACCCTCAACTCTTCGTCTTCAACTCTGAGCATATCAAGAGTCTTGGTAATCTACTTTAACCAGTCATCAACCTCCAACAACTTAGGTTCCCCCGAAAACACAGATGGATTGGAGCTAAGGAACTCCTTGGTCAACTTAAGGCTATGCTCATGGTCCCCCTCATTGTGAGCTAAAGCATCTCTCACTGCTCTCACAATCTCGCATTCAACTTCCTCACCCACAGTCGACGTTGCAGGAGACAGGTACTAACGGAACAATTGTGTCCCCACTAACACTCCTACTTCCCCCACGACCTCTACTCCCTTGAGAAGACATCCTATAAAACCAATACCACAACAAACTAATAACACAACGGTCTTGCTCGAGGCACACACTAACCCCCGCTAAGTTACTATGCACACCTAGCCCTAAAACATATAATTCTATCACATAGAGACAATTAAACACTTAATAACATAATCAAATCAAGTTCCCGAGATAACTACTCGCCCCGAAACTCTCAAGGAATTCCTATCAGAAATGGCGTTGATCAGGTGTGTTTCCAATAGAACCTCAAAGTAAGTTCACCAGTGACAAGCATTATCCAGGAAACTTAATCCCATGCTCACACAAATGCAACATATAAAGTCCTAACACATAAATCATCTATATGCAACATCGTCACTAAGCGTAGCAAACCCATTATGGTAAAATCACTTCCCACGAACCCAAAGTATTCGACCCGACGCCCTCTGATACCAAGTTATAACGCCCTAACTTTTATTACTTGAGTTTATTACCAAATCCTTTATAATAATAGTTTCATTTTAATTCCTTCCATAAGGGAATATGAACAAGAATAAATAATGACATTCTCTCACAACAATGATAATGATACAGAATTGAAACATGATATGATTCCCTAAGGCTTACATTGAATGACAATAATCAAAACAAAAGGGATTTACCCTTATACAATACATGGCACTCGTCCTACAAGTAAAGGGCCCCGTGGCCAACAATTAAGAGATTTCTAGTCATGAATAATCCTCTAGCCTTGTACCTAAAGAAGATTGTCAACACGTGGGATGAGCACTAAGCCCAGTAGAGATCCCAAAGATCCTAACCAATCACAACATATAGATAAAAATGATCATGCACGCACCCTAATATACAATATACATAACATGGCAGTTAATATCCAAAAGTGTAACCATGTAAGTTAGTTTTTCTCAAAGACTTCTCTTGAAGCATTACAGTATACAAATCATTCATTCTTATTTACATTTTCATTTTTTTTTCTCCCAAAAACAAACATTTCAAAACCCCATTCTTTCTTTGATAGAACTTTTCCACGTTAACATAAGGGAATCTCACTTAAACATCTGTTCTGAAAACACAACCCCACATACAAGTCATAACTTAACTCCACATCCTATTACACCACACGCAACCGCGCCCAATATATCCATTGTCTTCCTCGACCACAGGCCCATGGACTAAAAGACCATCACAACATGAATGCCAATAACACATCCACGTTCTAAAGAAACATTTGAAATAATACATACTACCAATTCCATCTCCATCGACCTACAGCACGGATGGTAGATTCAATAACGCAGATAACACATAACACTTTATCGGCCCCACCCAGAAAGAGGTGCTCCTCAGGTCATACTTTATCGGGCGCAAACCAAAAGAGAACTAAGAACCTATCACAATACGCCATGCTTTGCTAGCTAAGATACGGCGGGAAATGGACCCCATTTCACACTTTACCCGGTATAAACCGAAAGAGGCGAGGAAACCTCTGTCAAGGCGCCACGCTTTGCCACCTCAATCAAGCGAGAAACGAACCCCCAAACATCATCACAATAAAAGTATAATCACGCTAACCGACATCAATAATACACTGTGTAATACATACACCTAGTTCGAGCACCACCATAACAATCATAATCAGTTAATTACATTAACTCATTTCTTTTAAAATATACTCCGTGAACCACCGTTCCACATGGGTTTTCCTTTATTTCAAACATTCCCAAAACACAACATGGAGTACTAAACATCAGGACCATAACTATTCAACAATAGTCTCACAACGGAAACAACATTTATAAACGTTCCAATTTGCTCTTTAACAACATAATTCATAATTCAACAATTGAATTGTCTATTCACATTGTCTACTTACAACCAAAAACATATCATCTCATATCACACGGTCCATCTTACACTAGTACAAATGGCATATATCTAACAACAATCAATACCATCCTCCATCGATGGCCAAGGACAAACTCTAGACACCAATTACATAATTCAAAATAATAGATACACCCTTAGGTAATTCCACATTACCGTTCATCGCATACTCTCAAGTTTTATAAAAAGATAGCTAATCCCAATTTGTTTTAAAAATGGGGTTTCTCTACTCCAATTCCCAATTTGCACAACAATGACCAAAACCTACTATCATCATACCCAAAATCCCAATTTGGTAACCAACCACAACATAACCACAATTTGCAATTTACAATAAACCTTTCTTCAACATTCTACAATTTATGGATGGAATACCAAACCCTTCCAATCCCATATCCTAAATATTTTTTTTTTTTATAACCCAAAGCCAAATTTAAACATATCCCATAAACCCACCAATTTAAACTCAAATCAACTCATATGCTTTTTAACATAATCAACCATAAACTATACTTTTAAATGTAGTAAAAATACCACTAGTTTATCTATAGATAGGTATTGAAAAGAAGCTCAAGAATCCCTACCTCTTGAAGCGAAGGGGAGAGAAACTGAAAATCCACCAGCAACGAAAACATGATCCGCTCAGATCAAAAGGAAGCCCTCACGACCCTCTACATTTTGATCTATAGGACTAGGGGTAGAAAATTGGTGTAACTAGATGAACCCTAAGCTTTTAGGTCCAAGAAACCTTAAAATGGTGAAAAAGGGAGAGAGAGAAGACAGAAAGAAGCAAAATGTGACTTTTTCAGCCCATTACGGCGTTATATAGATGCGTAGACCGCTCGAGCGAAAGAAGTGACGCTCAATCGTCCAGACACAAAAAGTGTGACCGCTCGAGCACAAGAAATGTCGCTCGAGCATAGAACACAAACTCTCAGAAGTTTACAAACAAGTAACCACCTCTTGAGCACAAGAAATATCGCTCGAGCGAACACCGCTTGAGCGCAAGAATGGCCGCTCGAGCAAAGAATGACAACTCCAGTATGTTTGCAAACTTACAAAAGTGTTGGAAGTTCACAATGACCGCTTGAGCACCGGAAGTGCCACTTGAGCATAGAAGAAAAATTCTAGGCAACAGCAGCTTGAGAAACAAGTCGCCAACTTGTTTCCAACACAACCAAGACACTCCAGTAACCAAACTCGATAAACAATGAGTAAAAGCAAGACATGAGCAACCATAAAAGGCAATGAAACCCAGATCCAAAACATCAACGAGTCAAATTTAAACCAGGGTCGCTATACTATGTGGGCAAAACATTTTCAGGTGTTGATGAAATGTCTCCGCCAAGGCTATAGCCTAGGAAGACATGGAGCAAGAGCTTCATTTTGTGTGTTTATTATGCTTATTTTGTACAAGCCAAGTATTTTAACTGTATTGGACTCAAATCCATTTTTGTTGTAACCAAGTATTGATTTGGAAGGCTGTAAGCCCTTAGGAAATTTCTTATTTGTTTAATTTTCATTCTATTTCTTTATTTTGTAACATATGCTATAGATTCAAGGTTAGTCTTGTAAATGTATACATGCATATGTTACTCTCCTATAAAAGTGATTGAGATTAATGGCGGATAATTACCTTATCAAGTGTTGTATGTAATCTATATTGTGGATACCTTACAGTAATTATTTCGAGGCATTTTGACTTGGTATCAGAGCGTATCGGGTTTGAATACTTTGGGTATGTGGGAAGTGGTTCTTACCACAATGGCTTTATTTCGCTTGATAAAGATGTTTGTATGATTGGTATGCTTTGTGATAACATGCTTATGTGATCATATGGGCATGAGATTTAATTTCTAAGATATTGATTGGGACTACGCGTTTCTAAAAGTTCTATTAGAAGAGCACATGATCATTGCTATTACTAATTGGAACTCTGGTAATGTCGTGGGATGATCATTATCTAGAAAGAAAATTCGTATGTATTTATGTGACTATGTACTTATATAGAGTGAAATATATGTTGTCCATCGCATTACGACACGAGTGAGTTAGCTTCGGCACATTGTGAATGTGTTGATCCCTTTTGTTACCTTTACTAGGATGTCATGACGTGGATGTGGTGGTAATAGGCATGGCAGGCCTAGACGGTAGGAGATGCTGTTACCGGATGAGATTTTGGTGTAAGAAGGGGTTGGTCACGCCAATGTGGCCGCACTAGTGGGTCAGCAGGCCATGGGTGCTTTAGCCCGTGAAATGGCCGGAGCCTTGCGAGAATCCATGGACATTCTCAGAGTTAAGAATCCAGTCCAGACCTAAGTAGCGGAGACATGGCCATCTTTCTTAAAGAGGGAGTTCTTGCGGTCTAATCCAGATGAGTTTTTAGGTGACTTGAAAGAGCCTTTGAAGGCGAATGAGTGGTTACAGCAGACGGTGAAAACGTTCGAGATGCTTAGCATCGAGGATGACGGTTTGAGGGTGACCTTAGCATCCTTCCAGTTGAAGAGAGATGCAGGTCAATGGTGGAAGTATGTGTGTGGGCGCATTGGAGTGACTTAGGAGGCCTTTGTCAACACCTTTAAGTGTCGCCAGTTGGGTCACAAGTCTTCCACTTGCCGCAGAAAGGGGGAGGGCAATAGTCAGCACCGTCTGCGACTCATTCTCAAGGCTACAGTCAGGGGAGAGGGCAGCCACCTACCTGTTATTAGTGTGGGTAGTCAGGGCATGTGAGGAGCTTTTCGCCTTAGTTAGATGGCACACCTGGTGCATTTGGTTCGAGGCAAACACAGAGTCACTAGCCTGCACAGTCAGCATACACCTCGATGGCCAATCAAGAAGCCTCTTCGGCCCAATTAGTGCATCAGACTTATGCTCCGAGGGGTGAGCAGGTGGAGCAAAAACCTACGGGGCGTGTGTATGCTATTACCACGCCATACTTAGTGCCAACACCTTCAGTTGTGAGAGGTACTTTCTTGTTATGCAATTCTATTGTCAATGTGTTGATTGATACAGGTGCATCCCATTCTTTTATCTCATCTTCATTTGCATCGGCATTGGGGTTAGAAGTGGCTCAATTAGCATATCCACTCATGGTAGAGTCACCTGTTGGTGGTAAAGTTGATTTGGACCAGGGGTGTCGGGGTTTTGATATAGAGGTTGTTGATCGCCGACTTCTTTTTTCATTTGCATTGATTGATATGTCGCGTTTTGAAACCATCTTGGGCATGGATTGGTTGTCCATGTATAGGGCCATTATGGACTGTTACCGTTAAAGGGTCACTGTATGCTCCTCAAGTGGTGATTATTTTTATTTTCTGGGGGACCGAGCTGGTAAAGTTTTGTCGCCAGTGTATGATCTGCGAGGTCGAAGTGAGCTTAGTTGTCTTCTTGCAACCTTCTTGGGTAATGAGTGTGATGAAGTTCGAGTTGATTCGCCAAGGGTAGTTTGTGAATACCCAAATGTTTTTCTTGAGGATCTCACTAGTTTGCCACCTCACCGTGAGATTGAGTTCTCTATTGATGTAGTGGCTGGCACAACACCGATTTCTATGGCACTGTCTAGATTTGCACTCGCCGAGTTGAGTGAGTTGAAGGTTCAACTCCAAGAATTGTTAGATAAAGGTTTTATTTTCCTAGTACATCGCATTGGGGAGCACCGGCTTTCTTTGCCAAGAAGAAGCATGGTACATTGTGAATTTGTATTGATTACCAGAAGTTGAACCGATAACTATTAAGAACAAGTACCCAATGCCTCGTATAGATGATTTGTTTGACCAGTTGAAGGGGTCTTGTTGCTTTTCTAAGATAGACCTGAGATCAAGTTATCACCAACAGATAGTAAATGAGGAGGATATCTAGAAGACGACATTCTGTATGCAGTATGGCCATTACAAGTTCCTAGTGATGCATTTTAGGTTAACTAACGCACCGACCATGTTTATGAATTTGATGAATCGAATCTTCCATGAGTTCTTAGACCGTTTCGTAGTCGTCTTTGTTGATGACATTTTGATTTATTCACTCTCCGAGGAGGAACACGAGGAACACTTGTGAATTGTGCTTGAGTTGCTCAAAGCCGACAAACTGTATGCTAAGTTCAGAAAGTACGAGTTCTGGTTGAATGAGGTGAAATTCTTAGGCCAAGTGGTATTTGGGGAAGTGTAGACACCCCATTTTTGACCGTCCTTAAGACTTGGACGCGACTGATGGTTTACTTGATGAAGAAAGGTGTGCAGGGCAAAGGTTTAGTTTCTTCGGCAATGAGAGAGTCAAATCTCAACTTCATACCCTTTTTTTTTGGACTGAAACAATCTTGATCAAAAGATCTTAGACTTGAAACCCTCTCTTTCAAAACGTTTTGAAAATAAAGTTCCTACGATGTTCCGATGCTCGCATTTCGTTAAATGTTGTGCTTTTCGGTAAATTTAGCAAGGACAAAGTGGAAATGAATGAAAGAGAGATGAAATCTTTGAAAAATCTTTCAAAACACCTTACTTAGGGGTTTGGAGTTGAAGAAAAGAAGAGAAGAGGGAAGAAACTAGTTTGGGAGAAGTTCGGCATGAATCCGGGTAGGAGAGAGTCGAGCAGCCCTCGCAGAATCAGGCCTATTCATTTGCATACTTGGATTTTAGGTATGAGGCCACACCATTGGAAATCTTACTTCCGGGGCTTCATTTTTCACTGAAGAATCTCCTAAATCCAAGCCCGGATGGAGGAGATATAGTTGGTTGAAGTGGGGCATCACTCCGGTTGGACTAAATCTGCGCGGCTTCACCAAAACAGGCATAACTTTTTACGCAGGAGGAATTTTAATACAAAGTTTGTGCCATTGAAAAGCTAACTTCTGGGGCTTCAATTTGGACACCTGGCCGACCACCTTTGGACTTCCCAATCACTGGCCAACCACCTTTCTTTCCGGCAGACCCATTTTTTGTCCTAAAAAACCAAAAAAAGTAGCAGGCCGACCATAAAAGGTGGCAGGCCGACCATTTATGCCCAGAAAGCCCAAAATTGATAGGTATTCTCCCTTCAGCTGTCTTCCACAATCTCCAGCTATCCAAATCATATATTTTGCGACCCAAGCTTGTTGAGGAAGCTATTCTCTTCATATTAGAAGGTTAGAGCATATTTAGGAAAGTGGGAGAGAACTTAGGAGACTTAGAACATTTTGAGAGCTTCTCTCACTAAAAAAATTCCTCTCTCTCTAGAATTCTCAACTCTCTCTCTCTCTCTCTCTATATCTCTACAGTTGAGCTTCCAAACCCTAGTTTTCTTAGACCATTTGCACTACAACCCTTAGCACCACACCTCCTCCATCCATTCCAGCACTTTGGGACTGATTTTCAAGGGTTGAAGGTTCACCAACTTGGTCCAAAAGCTCCAGCTTTGCTGCTCTTCAAGGGTAAGTGACTATTTCCCTTAAACTTGCATTTTTTTGCTCCATTGATTAGCGCTACTTCCAAGTATTTCTGGGCTTCGACATAAGCTAAAAAAGTTCTTATTTTGGGCTCCTCTTCAACTTTGTTTAAGGGTACTTTACTTTTTGAGGACATCTACTTCCCCTTACCCTCTATCTCTCTTTTAGGGCTATTTTTGCATCATACTTTAGCCTTACTTGTGAACTTTTTCAAGATTTGTTATAAATTGGAAAAAGCCTTGTTTTGACCTCCTCTTTAAGTTTTCTTGAGGTAACTTTTTTGAACCATTTAGCATTATGTTTCAGTGCTGAAAATTACATGTTTGAATGCCATGCTTCATCCTTGCCATGCTTTGGTAGAGTGGCATTCAATGCCTTAGGTTCGTTCCTCGGTTTGCGTGCATGTGTGTGTGCATTTCGGTTGTCTCATTTTCATCTAATGGCCACTGATGTGAGTGTGGATGAGGTCCACTCATTTTGGTGTAAGTCCATCATGCATTGTGTATGCCGTTTCGTTTCATAGCATTGCGTATGCTAGGTTGCATGTTAGAGCATTGTGTATGCCATGTTACATCGAACATTGTGTATGCCATTTCATAGCATTGCGTATGCTAGGTTGTATGTTAGTCGCATTGTGTATGCCATCTCATTTGCATTGTGTTTGGGATAGGAGTTAGCCTAAGCACGGGAAGCGAGGGACGTTTCGTACTCCGAGTGACGGAACGTGTCTCAATTCCATGTCGTCGACACTCCGGATTACCCATGATGGAGTCTAGGTCTTGTTGTGTTTTCATGTGCATTCATTTCACATCGAGTCGTGCAATTCGACTCCTCGGCCATCATGCATCAAGATGCGTGATTGGTGACACGAGGATCGAGGACTACACTCCTTGAAGAGTAGTCATGCATACATATGTGAAATACTTTGCCATGCCCCTTTGTTGCTCTTTGTTGTAGCAAATCAGAAATCAGCAGCTTTCTAAAGCCTTGCATAGCATTCCGGCATTAATTGCAAACAGAGGCAAATCGGGGCATCACAATGGATTTCTGCGCAAGGCAACTCGAGCATGCATCATTCATCATTTGGATCAGAGCTGAGGCAGTCCATGGATTTGCGTGCCAATTTACCTGCTTTCGTAGATTAATTTGTTAATTAATTAGGGTTTTGTATTTATTCAGACTGTACTATTTATTCGGACTGTATTATTCTTTCGAACCCTCCGAGCGAGGGCGCAATTGTAATAAGTGTGCGTGAGTGTGATGTATGTCTTCCAACCCCACGTCTTTCTCCCTTTTATTTACCAGCTTATGATGGTTAGATTAGGGCATGTTTCAATTAGCATACAGTATGCTTGCATGTTTGCATCATTCATCTGTCTTACATGCACCGGGCTCGGCGCACTATACTAACTGCGTTGTATTTCAATTCCAAATTGAATACTTGTTAGTTGTAGCATTTCATATGCCATCTTTAGAATAGCCGAGCCTATCTTAGTTGCATTTTGCATGTGTTGCATTAGGCATTTCTGTATAGTTAGGATCATGCATGGATTTCTAACATAGCTTCTGTTTTGGCTTGGAGTACTCGGTAAGTTTTGTGCTTTACCATCCTTGCATGCGTGTGAGTGACTGCCATGATAGCATGCTTACCATGAGGCTATTTTCTTATATGATATACCTGCCTGAATGCCTATGGGTGAAGGTTGGGTTATTTGGATTAGAACAATTCATCAATTATGAGTTTTAAGCCCACTTGAGAGTGGCAAATCATCATGTTTTCTAAGCCCACCTGAGGGTGGCAAAACCTGCATTTTAGCCTACTTGCGAGTAGCAAACCGTTTTCAAAACAAACATGAGATGTTTCGTTCCAATTCAGGCGACCCAGTCTACACTTGTATGCTGCGCGCATCACATAGTAAATCAAGGCTAATAACCGGAATAAGAACGCATAATGTTTTCAAAACTTGATATCATGGTTAGTAGAGGCCGATCTTTGATCGGGTGAGCGGGGGTGCTCACGAAGTGACCTTCCTCAATCGTACCCAAGTTCCCGAGCTGAGGCAACTTTGGTGATGACGGACACGTGGCCTTAGGCAACGAGTCAGGGTTTCCTAAATTTCTCAAAATAAAATATTTGGGTGGTGACTCTGTATCTGGCAAAGCAGTCCATGTTTGGCACTTCTTTCAACAAAATCTGTTTTCAAAAAATGATTTGCCGGATTTGGACTCTTTGATGATTTCATCGGTCTTGCATTGCACCCTGCGAGATTAGATACAGGACCGTGACATTGAGTCCTGAACTGTAGTGAGCCCAATGAACAAAACGTGGGCGGGATTTCTCTTCCGGGACGTTCGGGGACGTCTACAGGAAGGAGTGACTGTAGACTCTTTTAAGATAGAAGCAATATAAGATTGGGAACGACCTTAAAATGCCTTTAAGATTCATAGTTTCTTGGGGTTAGCCAGGTACTAACGTCGTTTTGTGAAGGATTTCTCTAAGTTAGCCTCACTTTTGACTAGACTTACGAGAAAGAGAATCAAGTTTGCGTGGAGTGGGATTTGTGAGAAGTCATTTTAGGATCTTAAGGTTACACTTACCACAGCTCCAGTGTTGATTATTCTGGAGAGGGGTTTGGTTATTCTCGGTATTGTGACGTATCACGGAAAGGCTTGGGTTGTGTTTTGATGCAAGAGGGGAAGGTAGTTGCTTATGGCTCACATTAATTGAAAACACATGAGAGGAACTATCCTACCCATGACTTGGAAATAGCAGCTGTGCTCTTTGCTTTAAAAATTTAGAGGCATTACCTTTATAGTGAGAAGTTTGAGGTGTTTTATAATCATAAGAGTTTGAAGTATTTATTTTCACAGAAAGATCTGAACTTAAAGTAGAGGAGGTGGATGGAGTTTATGGAGGATTACGACTTTGAGTTACACTATCATCCGGGGAAGGCCAATGTTGTGGCCAATGCTTTCAGTAGAAAATCCATTAGCAGTGTAGCGAGCATTGTCATTCGAGAATGGAAGATCCTGGGTGTTATTGGTGATTTTAACTTACATCTTGGCAAGTCCGTTGAGTCAGCAGCTTTGTTTTCGGCAGTTGCACAACCTACACTTGTAAGCTGAGTTATAGAAGCACAGAGGGGTGACCTTGAGGTAGAAACCCTCCGGGAGAAGATATCTAGTGGGAAGGTAGAGAAAGGCTTGAATGTGTATTCTAACTTGAGTGTTAGATATCTTAATCGTCTTTTCATGTAGGAGTCCTGTTGAAAGGAGGTACTCCGAGAGTTTCACCATTCACGCCTTGCGGTGCATCCAAGAGGCACAAAGATGTATTACAACATTAGTAGCCAGTTTTGGTCGAAGGGGGTGAAGAAGGACATAGCAATGTTTGTGCGGGTTTGTTGCAACCCTTGTTCATAGCCGAGTGAAAGTGAGAGCATGTCACGATGGACTTTGTTTTGGGTCTTCCATGGACTCGATAGTTTATCTAGCTGATCTCCACATTAGGGACATTGTTCCATTGCATAGGGTCCTTGTGACTATTGTTTCGGGTAGGGATTCGCGTTTTACGGTTGTAGCAGAGCCTCCAAAATGCTTTGAGCACTAGATTGACTTTTAGTACGGCCTATCATCCCCAGACTAACGGGCAGTCAAAGTGTACTATTCAAATCCTAGAAGATATGCTTCGGGATTGTGCTCTTGACTTTAAGGGGTCGTGGGAGAGACACTTGCCTTTAGTGGAGTTTGCCTATAGCAACAGTTGCTAGTCAAGTATTGGCATGACACTGTTTGAGGTCTTGTATGGCCGACCGTGTAGATCTTTTGTGTGTTGGGCTGAGGTGGGTGATGCACCTATGATAGGTCCAGAGTTAGTACATGAAACAATAGAGAAAGTTGTACTTTTTCATAGGCGGTTAGTTACGGCTCAGAGTTGTTAGAAGAGCTATGCCGACCGTAGAAGGAGACCATTGTCATTTGAGGTAGGAGATCATGTCTTCTTGAAGAAATCACATAGACGGGGTTTGATGAGGTTTGGGAAGAGCAGAAAGTTGTCTCTTGGGTTTATTAGGCGTTTTGGGATCCTAGAATGGATTGGGGAGGTAACTTACCGTTTGGCCTTACCGCCACAGCTTTTAGGGGTTCACAACGTGTTCCATATCTGTATGCTTTGGAATTATGGACCGTATCCTTCATACGTGTTGGATTGGACTGAGTTAGAGGTAGACGATGATGCCTTATATGAGGAGAGACTGGTTAGAGTTTTAAATACTCGAGACCAAGCCTTGCGAGGCAAGACGATTCCTTAGGTAAAAGTGTTGTGGCGACACCACGAGGTTGAGGAGGCCACTTGGGAGCGTGAGTTGGAAGTCCGTAAGAACTATTCGGACGTATTTGTTGATGTTTGAACATGTATTGAAAACTTTGTTATGTCAATGTAATACAAACATTGTATATGTTTTGAAAATATGAATTGTATATTCAGTATTGAAAATCGTTTATTATATTGATGGGAATAGATGACAGGTGGATGGGTCATGTTGGTGAATTTGAATTTACTATCATTGTTGTAATTGGTTTAAACATGGTTTTAATGTTTGGTTTTAAATTTCGGGAACAAAATTCCTTAAGGGAAGTGGTTATAGCGATTATGGTTTAGACTTGACCCATTTGATGTCTTGGATCCAGGTTTCATTGCCTTATATAGTTGTTCTTGTCTTATCTCCCCTTATTTATCTTTGAGTTTTGCTATTGGGATGTGTTGGTTGCGTTTGGAACAAGTTGGTAGCGTATTTTTCAAATTGTTACTGCCCAAAATTTTGCCTCTTTGCTCGAGTGGCACTTCTTGCCCTCGAACGGTCCTTGTGAACTTCCAGTACTTTTGTAGGTCTACAGAGATACCGGGTGTTAGCATTTTTCGCTCAAGCAGTATTTCTTGCGCTCAAGCGGTGTTCGCTCGAGTGAGCCTCTTATACTTGAGCGGTGATTCTCTGTCTGTAAAACTTCTAGGAGTTGGTTCTTCGGTCGAGCGAAGCTTCTTGTGCTCGAGCGGTGCAACTTATTGTGTTTGGTCATTCGAGCGACACTTCTTGCGCTCGAGTGGTCTGCGCGTATATCAGTTTGTAAAGTCACTTTTCTGAGTCACTTTTTCAGCTCTCTCTCTGAACTTTTCAAAACCCTACTTTCTCTCACTCTCTCCCTAAAACTCATTTATTTCATGCAAATACACCAAGATTCGTCAACCTTTTCACCCGTGTCCCTTTGTTATAAAGGTAGAACTCGACGAGAGATTCGTTCTAATCGGAGCAAAGTTGATTTTCGGAGTCTTTCAGTTTCCTTCACACTCTTTCTCATCTTCTAAGATTTAAGTAGGGATTCTTCGCACTCTTTTATGATTTTTAACTTAGTTATTTGTTATTTCTTAAACAATATTGTGATTTGGGGATTTTTGGACAAATCTAGGGTTTTGGGGTTTAAAATGAAAAGAGGGGCTTTCAAATGGATTTTTGAAAATGGTTGTGGGATTTGAAATGAGGTTGAGTTGTGATAGAATGGTTGGTTTTGAAACTTGGGTTCTGTTTTGGAGGAAACTGGGGTTTTGCCCTAAATATATATTATATTGAATTTATATAAATAATGGAATTGATGTTGGAAATGTGAAATCGGATTGATATTGATGAGGATAGTGGAGTTGGATATGTATTATCATTCACATCTTAAGATTTGGAAAGTTTGTCTTTATTGAAAAACGTTTATTTGTTTAGAAATATTTGTTTGGGGCTATCGGTAGAGAATAGCTATGATTGTTATAGAAATTGCATGAGAATTAGGAGAATTGAAACTATTGTTTCATCCATTTGCCTCGAGCATTATTTCATATTTATACATTAGAAATGTTTATCGTTTTGAGAAAATGGGTGAATTTGGGAAGTATATGTTGTCTTATCGAACTAAGTTTCTTGAGTGTCCATGGTGAAAGTCCTAAAAACTATGCGTATACATGGGTACCGATCTTGCGGACGATATTTTCGTGAAATAGCAATAGTTGTGCTTGTAGAGCCTAAATTTACATGGATGCTAGTTTACGATTTTTGGCGAATGAAATTTCCGTGAAAGGTTGAAATTGTTTTGAGATTCCCAAAGTGTGATTCACTACCCTGTTTTCTATTGAAAAGGAACTGATTTATGACTTATGATATTAACTTGGCATTACATGATTTTTGGAAAAAAAGGATATAAAATGTTTTGGCACGAGTATTGTATATGCATTTCATCCTAATACCTTTTTTGAGATTCATATATTGTGTTGGCTTATTTGTATTGGGCTTTGGCACACCCTATGTGGGAAAAACATGTTGATGAAAATGCCTCCGCAAAGGCAATAGGTTGGGAGTACTTGGAGCAAGAGCTTCATTTTGTGTATTTATTATGCTTATTTTGTACAGGCCAAGGGCTTTAACTGTATTGTACTCAAATCCATTTTTGTTGTAACCAAGTATTGACTTGAAAAGCTGTAAGCCCTTAGGGCATTTCTTATTTGTTTAACTTTCATTCTATTTCTTTATTTTGTAACATACGCTATCGATTCAGGATTAGGCTTGTAAATTTATACCTGCATATGTTACTCTTTTGTAAAAGTGATTGGGACTAATGGAAGACAATTACCTTATCATGTGTTGTATGTAATCTATATTGTGGATACCTTATAGTAATTATTTCAGGGCGTTACACAAAAATGTTACTAATTATAAGTTTTAGCGATAGTTTAAAAAATTTGTTACTAAATTTTAATTTTTATCGACATTTTGAAAAATTCGTTACAGAAAAACGCCACTAATTGTAAGTTTTGGGGACAATTTATAAAAATTGTGACAAAAAGTTACTAATTGTCAATTTTTAGAGACATACAAAAAAGCACCACAAAAAAATTATTTTTAGCGACGATTTTATTATGAATTATTTACGGTAGGACTTTATGAGAATTAAGTCAAAATATTAGGACCTATTGGTAATTTATCCAAAAAATTCAACAGATAGGAGGGAAAAAAAACTTTCAATAGATAGAAGGGTAAAATTAGAAACAAAATGTTCTTAAAAAAAGAATGTGGAGTTTTCGCCAATAAAAAATATCCTTTGGATTTTATGACTTAGGCAATTGTTAAAGTGAACTTTTCAATAATTTTTTGAAATTTTTATTAGTGACAACAATGTCTAACAAATTAATAGAGGACCAGACAGAGTTGAATCAACTCTCCATCTGTGGCCATCCGAACAATTCCCATGTCGAGGCACCAAGGCCGATCCTGAGCTTTTGGGGCCTAAGACGAAATAATTTTTCAGGGCCATTTAGATATTCATAAAAAATAAAAATAAAAATCACCCTATTTGGTTTAGAATTTTCAAAAATAATTATCTGAGTTTGTAATTATTATTTTTTTTATATTTTTATTTTGTATTTGGTAGCTTTTTTTAAAAAAAAATTACAAATATTATAATTTTTAGGGAGACTTATTTATAAGTCCTTTTTCAGACACTTATGGCAGACTAAGTCCTATATAATTTCTTATAGAGTCTCAAGTCCTATTTAGATAGGAATGTATTCCACAAGATCCTACATAAACATAACGTGACGTGACACCTATATAAGCGTCACGAAACGTGACACCTACATAGACGTAACGTGACACCTACACAAACGTAACGTAACGTGTCACATTACGTTTCGCAAACTTAATGAGTTTTTATTTTTTTAAATTGAATGTGAAAGTATTACTGGTTTATGTTGGTGTCACGTTACGTTTCATATAAATATGATCTATGGTAACATTCAATTTCTTATATAGGAAATTGAATGTTGCCATAGATTATAGGTGTCACGTTACATTTATATAAGTGTCACATTATGTTACGTTTATGTAGATATGATCTATGGTTGAAGAACTGCTTGCTTCATTCCAGTAAACAATTGTAGGTTTTATTAATGTTTATTTAAACTGTTTTACTGTTTCTGTTTATCATTGTTTATATTTCCTCTATTCCTCTATTCTAGTGCTATTTCCTCTATTTCCTCTCCTCCTTCCTGCTTCCGCTCCCATATGGTATCAGAGCCAAGTTGTTTACTGTCTGGTTAATTCTGTTTAATCTACCTCTATTCTGCTTAGTATCTGCCTTTAGTCATCTTGATCTGTCAAAATTCTATCTGTGTCTTTCCACTGTGTAACTAGCCACCCAACCTTCATCCCAGTCCTTGGTAAGTCCTTTGGTTAGGCAGTGTTGGATTTTAGGGGTCCTCCGATATGGGTATGTGTGAACACATAGTATGTGAAAACATGATAAATTTAGACAATGTATTAAGATTCCTGTAAGCCATTTACCTAGCTAGAACCATGAGTCGATTATTTAGAAGTAACTTTTTAGTCAGTTCTCGGTCAACAACTTTGCCCTCCATACCTAATCAAGGACTCGTAATTAATGAAGAAGATGTAGAAATACAAAAATGATAAAATTGATTTAAGTTGGAATATACCAAATTATCCGTTAAAGAAATTTATAAAACTACTTTCTTACAGTCTACTTTTAATGTTAATCTGCATGTTAAAACTTTAGAACAAGTTTATGCTTTATCAAAACCTAGAGAAACCTGTCAATTATTTGATGCTAATACTATTAATTCAAGTTGGAATCAAGCCATTAACTCCACAAGGTAAAAATACTTTTGTTTTATTATGTTTAAGAGATGCTCGTTTTATTGATTATAATGATAGTTTAATAGGTCTGATGGAAACTGGTCTTTACAGAGGACCTGTCCATTTTAATTGTTTTCCTGATTTTACTCTTAGTCTTAGAGATCCTCATATATTAGATGCATTAACTTTGAATATCCAATTAAATGGTTCATTTACAAATATGAAAGAAAAAGTCCATAATATTGCTTTAATTTATCGTGTTCACTATAAATGTATTAAAACCAATTTAAATGTTCAAGCTTTACATAAAAGTCCTAAGGATAAAACTTTACTGATTCAAAGTAGTAGCAATGATACTAATATAAATATTCCTCAAATGATAGAATGGAAAGATATTACTCTCCCTGATCAATGGGTTACTATCAATGAAAATTATAAACATAATAAAAAACAATCTACAAGTCAAGATATCCAAGATATTCAACAATTTAATGATGGTTCTGTTCATATTAAATTTAATTGTAGTCAATCTTTTAGACATAGTACTTCTAGTATAACTACTGATACTGAAATTGAAGATGAAATATTTAATACTCCTTTATTTCGAAAAAATAGTCAAATTAATTTTGGTCAAACTTCCCATAGTAAAATGAAAGGTATTGATAATTCTACAACTTCTCAAATTAGTAAACCTGTTTACTCTACTCACACACATTTACCTGAAGATGACATTGAATCTCAAAATTCTCCTACTAACTGATTTCGAAGTTATACCTCCAATAAATCCTCAATTAATGACAATTTGTAAACCCTTTACTCATGATCTTGATACACTACATATTGAATTTAAATCCAATGCTAATAGGACTAAACGTCATGATTATCGTTCTAAATATGATTCGAATCAACAATTTACAATTACTCGCAAATGGTATAATTTTATGATTGAATATAGTATGGAAATTCCTTTCTTTGAATATTTAGAAAATTATTACAAAAAGGTTAATACAATCACAAAACATAAATGGAAAACTTCTCTTAATACTACTGTTAGTTTCATCCTTCTTTATCTAATATAATTATTGAACACCAAGGATCTGATGTCCCAACCTCTCCATTTAAGTTGCCTGGCACTGACCCGGAAATCAAAAATGTTATTGAACAAAATAATTATACTAATCAATGTGTAAAAACAATTGATAAACAGTTAGATAAGATAGAAACTCATTTAGATGATTACTCCATTACTCCGACTTCAACTAAATTTTTAGATCAACCTTTGCTTAACTTACCTAATAATCGTTCCAAAAGAAATAGTTTAGTTACCCAAGATAATTCTACTGTTAAAGCTATCGAGCAATTACTTACCAAGTTAACTACCTCTGAGCTTCACCTCCTACTGAAAAAAGGTCTTACTGTTTTAAGCCAACAACCTATTGTAGACACTGTTTCTAATCAATCCAACACTGATACAACTGATAATGATATTCATCAATTAGCCCAACAATTTCAATCCTCTACTCTTAATAAAATTCATTATCCCAAACCTAATCCTACTACTCTTACCAAAAATTGGTATTCACGACCTACTCCCCCAGATCTTCAATATGAAGAAACTAATCTTAATAATCAATTTTCTGTATCTGCTAAAAAATTATATGAATGGAATATTGATGGTTTTAGTGAAGATCAAATCCTGCAAAAATTAAATCATTTATCTATGGTTACAAATAGTTATCTGAGTAACTACTCTGATTATACTCAGCTTGAAATTGTTTCCTTAATTACCTGTGGTTTTATTGATATGCTCAAATCTTGATGGGAAAAATATCTTACTGAAGATCAACGAGAATCTATTTTACATGCTCGTCAAAAATATAAAAATGATTTACCTATCTTTGATGAAACTATTGGTTATTATAAACTTGATGGTATTAATACTTTAATCTATACCATAGCAGACATTTCATAGGGACTCCCACTAATATATATTCTCGCATACATGATCAACTTAGTAATCTTACTTGCCCAATATTGAGTGAATTTAGATGGTATAAAGATGTCTTTACCTCTAGAGTTATGTTAAGAGAAGATTGTACTAAATCTTTTTGGAAATAAAAATTCATTAATGGATTACCTAGTCTTTTTGCTCACAAAATTAGAGATGTTCTTAGTCAACCTACTAGTATTATTGAATATGATAATTTAACTTATGGTGATATTATTAGTATTATTCAAAAAGAAGGATTAAGAATGTGTATTGATCTTAAACTTAGTCAAAAAGATGCTAAAGATAAACATATAGCTAAATATGAATTAAGTAATTTCTGCGAACAATACGGTTTACCTCCTGTAGCACCCTCTCGATGTAAAAAACATAAATACACTAAACATAAGTCATCCTACAAATATTCTAATAAATATAAAAAGAATTATACACCTTCTAAATCCACTGATAAATTCTATACTAAACCAAAAAAGAAATATTATAAGAAATCACATCCCAAATCTAAATCTAATAAAGAGGTTACATGTTATAATTGTGGTAAAAAAGGTCATTATTCTAATAAATGTAAAGAAAAATAAAAATTAAAAGATAAAGTTAATCAACTACAAATTAATGATGAATCAAAAAATCAATTATATGAAATCTTTCAATTAAACTAATCTGTTAGTAATTCCTCTTCTGATAATCTTGATACTTCATCTGATTACCATTCACCTAGTGATACTTTTGATACTAATATTGAATTAGGATGTAATGATGTTTGTTGTAAACAAATCACTGTTCTTACTAAACAAAATCAAGAAGAAACTGCTCTTATTGAATTAATTAGTCGTTTAAAAGATCCAGAGTTAAAACAAAAATATACTGATAAATTAAAATCTTTACTAACCAATCATGATAAGAAATCTAACTTTGATAAACCAATTATTATTTTATCCAAAACCTTAGAAAGATTTAAAATTAAACAAAAAGAAATTACATTACAGGATTTACAACATGAAATTAATCAGATTAAACAAACCATCAAAGATTTACAAAATAAAGATCAATTATTAGAAGATGAGATTACTGTTTTAAAAATTAATAAAAGTTTAGATAATTTCCAAGCTAATGACGCCATTTCCCCAAAAGAATCTGAAAATGAATCTGGACATACTAATCCTGATAATCTTTTATTTGATAATCGATAACATCAATTTCATAATCATGAAAACAGAAGATTAAATATTCTCAATAAAATACATATTCAAAAATGGTACTCCAAAATTAAACTAGTAATTAATGATTTTGAATTAGAAGTTATTGCTTTTATTGATATTGGTGTTGATCTTAATTGTATTCAAGAAGGATTAATCCCTACTAAATATTATGAAAAAACAAATGAAAAATTAACTTTTGCTAATGGTAGTAAAATCCGTATTAAATATAAATTACCTAAAGTCCATGTATGTCAACATAATGTCTGTTTCAAAACCTCATTTGTTTTAGTTAGAAATATGATTGATAAAGTTATTTTAGGAACACCATTTATATTCTTATTATATCCATTTACTACATCTAGTGAAGGAATAACAACTCAAGCTTTTGGTCAAACATTTACTTTCAAATTCTTATCACCACCTAAAGTATTGGAATTAAATCAATTAAAAGACTATTCTATTTCCCAATCTATTAATCGATTAACTCGTCAGTTACGTTTTCTCAAAGAAGAAGTCCATTATAAACGCATTGAACAACAATTAACTAATCCTGTTGTTATATCTCAAATTGAAGAATTTAAATTAAAATTAGAAACAACTCTTTGTTCTACTTTACCAACTGCCTTTTGGCATAGGAAAAAACATGTCGTCACTTTACCATACATTAAGAATTTTAATGAAAGACAAATTCTTACTAAATCTCGACATATTCAAATGAATCATGAATTAGTTGAAATGTATAAAAAAGAAATCAATGAACTATTAAAAAATCAAATTATTAGTCTTAGTAAATCACTATGGTCTTGTCCTGCTTTTTATGTTAATGAAAATGCTGAATTAGAATGAGGTGTCCCTCGCTTAGTCATCAATTATAAACCATTAAATAAAGTTTTAGAATGAATTCGCTATCCTATTCCTAATAAAAAAGACTTAATCAAAAGGCTTAGTCAATCTGTTATTTTTAGTAAATTTGATTTAAAAAGTGGTTTTTGGCAAATACAAATTCATCCTAAAGATAGATATAAAACTGCTTTTACTACACCCTTTGGTCACTATGAATGGAATGTCATGCCTTTTGGATTAAAAAATGCACCCAGTGAATTTCAAAATATAATGAATGATATTTTCAATCCATTTAGTCATTTTTCCATAGTTTATATAGACGATATTCTCATTTTTTTGAAAATAAATTAGTGACCATTGGAAATATCTTTCCGCTTTCTTTTATACTATTAAAAGTCATGGTCTAATCATATCTGCTCCTAAGATCAAATTGTTCCAAACTAAAGTCAGATTTTTAGGATATGATATTCACCAGAATACAATTCTACCAATTAGTCGCTCTATTGAATTTGCTTCTAAATTTCCTGATGAAATCTTAGATAAAACCCATTTACAACGTTTTTTAGGATCATTGATTATATTACTGAATTTTACAAAGACCATAGAAAAACTTGTCAACCTCTGTTTGATCGGTTAAAAGACAATCCTCCTCCTTGGTCTTCTACTCATACTGCTATTGTTAAACAAGTCAAACAATATGTCAAGTCTCTTCCTTGTCTTGGTATCCCTACTGAAAATTCATTCAAAATTATTCAAATTGATGCTTCTGATATTGGTTATGGTGGCATCATTCTCCAGAAAATTACTCCTCAGTCATTTAAACAAATTGTTCGTTATCATTCTGGTGTCTGGAATAAAGCACAAAAGAATTATAGTACTATTAAACAAGAAATTTTATCTACTATTTTATGTATTAGTAAATTTCAAGACGATATTTTAAATCAAAAATTTTTACTTCGTGTTGAATGTAAATCTCCTAAGTATGTTTTAGAAAAAGATGTTCAAAATCTTGCTAGTAAGCAAATTTTTACCCGATGGCAATCTATATTAAGTATTTTTGATTTTGACATTGAATATATTCTTGGTTGTCAAAATTCTATTCCTCATTTTCTTACCAGAGAATTTTTACAGGGCGGATAATAATGCCTATTCCCTCTATTTCATCCCATAAACAGAAAATTAAACACTACAAATCCTTGATTAAGCACACTGCTCGTCGCCTTGCCTTTCTCAAATCAACCCATTTACCTACTAAAAGAGCCCAGTACATACAATTTCATCGGATTAAAGCTCAGAAACAACAACTTGCTCATTATATTAACTGTTTACATGAACATACTAATCAATTAGATATCCTCAGTGGATACTAATTTATCTCCTCTATTTAACAGATGTCTCATCCACGGCCTCCTTCCAAAGCCTTGGTCCCACCTAGTCAACCGTTTGTTCCTCCTCCATTGGAGTTAGTCACCAAATATCATCATGTTGAATTAGTTAACCGTTACCAAATTCTTGGTAACATTCCTAAACCTAGTTATACATCGGCTTTGGTTACTGATCCTTTTGCTTCATTTAGTCAAGCAGTTACTCCATACACTCATAATCCTATTAAATCAGCCCGATTTTATTATGTTAAATCCACCACTACTAATCTCTTTTTCAAAGAACCTAGTCACCCAAAGAGTCATACTGTTCATGATCTAGTTAAATTTTATTTCCCTCCTGGATGGCATTTTATTCCTCTCCATCCAGAAAAAACAATTACTTTCTATAAAGACATCCTGTTCAACCATCAGTCGATTGTGATTAAACCCATTTATGATCGCACTTACCCAAGTAAAATTATGTACCATCCACTCTATATTCACAATTTTGTTTCTCTGGCTGATTGGGGTTCTCATTTTCAACTACGAGATCTGTCTGGTCATTCAATTCAATACAGTTACTATGATTACATTGATGCTTGGTTCAAAGTTCTCTTGTATCAAAATAAGTCAAATAGTCACTCCTGGTTTCTCCAGTTTGATCAGAAATTCAAATCTGAATTACCTACTTGGTTTCTACGATGGTGGACTCAATATGGCGCCATCCCAGAAATCTTCCCATCCATAATTATGGATCAAGTCAACTATTTCTCCACTGTTTTCTTATTCACTCCACAGCAAAGAAAATTGCCTTCATTGCTTATTTTCATATTCAAATACAAAATCCCTTGGATATTCAAATGGCAATATGATATTTCTGATGATGTTATTTACCGGCAGCACATGGTTAAATCGTGGGATAATTTCAAGATTCCACACATTGTTGAAATTATTCAAACTGAATTTCCAATCAACATTTATGCCCCTACACCTGCCATGATTAAAGCTCAGCAGAACCCAACTGCTCCATTAACACAAGGAAGCCAACTTCCTTCAGTTAATCTTGGAAGCCCATCATCCAGTTCTTCCAAGCCCAAGTCATCCAAATCAAAGATTAAATCCAAGTCAGCAAAGCCCAGTACTGACCAGCCCAAGTCAATGGATAAGTCCAAATCCAAGGTTAAACCCAAGTCCAAGTCATCTAAAGATGAGCTCCTCCAAATGGTTCGTCTCCTCATAGCCCAAGCCAAGTCAGACTCGGATAACAACAGTTCAGAAGATGGTTCAAATAGTTTAAACTCTTTTGAAGGTTCAATTACTCACGATCCATATGGACCCGAGTTTCAAGATGCTCAGGACCCATATGCTTAATTCAGTCATTGGATTCTATATAGCTATAATTATCAGCTTCAATCAATACTCGTCTTTTGAGAAAAGCTACTGATATCTATATCTATATTGATTCCCTCAGTCAACTTTACTATTCACTATTCATCAAAAAGTCAACATTACTATTCATCATTCATCATGATTCATCCCACCGACAATTCAACCCAGTAAAAGGCAGCCATCAACTTTAATCACTCACCGAAAGCAGCAATCAGCTCCCATGTGCTCTTGATGTTCCTTTCAAGTCAAGATTATTCACTCACTAGGCTAATAGTATTCACTCACAAGGCAAACAGTAGTCTTTTTTATTATAAAAGGGCTTCTTCAGTCAAGAATAAGGCAGAGTTAGAAAATTGAGAGCATTCTATCCTCAAGAAAATAGCATTCTTTGTAATTTTATATTTTCAAAAATTGTTTTCAATTGTGTATTTTGAAGAACTGTTTGCTTCATTCCAGTAAACAATTGTAAGTTTTATTAATGTTTATACTGTTTTACTGTTTCTGTTTATCATTGTTTATATTTCCTCTATTCCTCTATTTTAGTGCTATTTCTTGTTATTTCCTCTATTTCCTCTCCTCTTTCCTGCTTCTGTTCCCTTATGGTATCACAATCCATATAGGAAATTGAATGCTGTCATAGATCATAGGTGTCACATTACGTTTATTTAGGTGTCACGTTACGTTATGTTTATGTAGGAAATTGCATGTTACCATAGATCATAGGTGTTACGTTACGTTTATGTAGGTGTCACGTTACGTTATGTTTATATAGATATGATCTATGGTAACATTCAATTTCCTATGTATGGTTTTACTATTATTTATGATATTAACAACTAATATTGAGGGTAAATGTGTCAACAAACTTCCCACAGGACTTATGGTAACATACGTTTTTTAGTAGGACCATATGTAGCATAAGTCTCCCTAATAGGACTTATAAATAATTTTCCCTAATTTTTAAGTCTATCTTAATTAGATGTATCTACAAAATTAATAAATAAAAATTGCGTAAAATATTTTTAAAAATCACTAAAAAAACACATAATTTGGCCATAAAGAGAGTTAAAAAAATAGGTCACACAGAATTAGACAAACAACTAATACATATACATATATTTATATTTTATTTTTTTAATTGGGCTAACAACTAACACTTATAATTTTTTTTGATTGGGTGTTTTATCAATTGAGCCGAATAGAATTTTTGAGGCCCTTTAAAATGGGGGATTCTATTTACACCAAAAAAATTATTAAGTACTACAAATTTCTAAGTACACCCTATTTAATTATTTAAAATTTTATTTTACTCTCATTACGCCCTATTATTTTTCCCAAATTACCCTTAAGGTAAACCCAAATAATAACTAATAAACAAACTAAAAAGACTAAATTATTTCAAAAACTTTTCAATACAGAAAATAATTCTCAAATACAAGAATTTTTTTTTTTTATAAGCACATACGCATTATAAATACATAAAAAACCAAACTTTTACATAAGCATTATAAAACTTTTCAATACTAAAAAAAAAAAAAAAAAAAAAACTATTACAGTATAAATTATCCACAAGAATGCTCATGGAAAAGTAAAAACAAAACTTATAAGTACATAAGCATCAGGCACTCACATAAGCCTCAGACGCTAACAAGAAAGAATAGTTCTCAAATAATATACTATTTAAATGACAAAATAAGAACAACTCCAATAATATGTTATTGTTAATCTAACTACTGGGCCTTTTAATTTTTTCCAAAAAAACATATAGAAAATAAGTGATGGTGCTTTACAAAAATTGTGAAACCCCTTTATATGAATACTTATCTCGTTTTTGATGAATTGCTTTAAAAAATTATTTTGATTATTTCTCTTATCTATTTTTTGATTTTGTTCAAACTTTCTTCTAGGGTATAATGTTTCAAAATAATAATAATAAAAAAAAACAATGTGTGTGTTTGGTTTGAGTTTTTTAGATTAAGTTTTTTGAAAATTGAGTTTTTTGTTTTTTCATTTTTGTATTTTTGTTTTTAGTAAATATTTTTAAAATTTTAAGCATTTTTTTTTTTACTTTTTTAGATGCACCTCACTTAGATGTATCTAAAAAGTAAAAAATTTTTGAAAATATTTTAAAAAATTAATAAATACATAAAAATACAAAAAATATACTAAATTCTCGTATTTGTTTTTATATTTTTGGTATTTAGTGAATTTTTAAAAGATTTTTTCAAAAAATTATACTTTTTATGTGTATTTATGTTAGCTATGTCTAAAAATAAAAAAAAAATTCTTAAATTATTAAAAAAAATTAGTAAAAACAAAAAAAATAGAAAACAAGCAAGTAAAATTTTCTTAAAAGTATTTTTAGAAAATCAAAAACATGCAAAGTGAATGATGTTGATGATTATGGTGAGTTTCGGTAGGGTGGATTAGAGTTTTGGTGGAAAGATGAAGAAGAAATAACTTTGATCTCTTAGGGAAGAGGATACAGAGATTTGAATAAGAATAACTGATTAGGGTGTACCATGAGGAAAAAAAATTATTTTAGGGTTTAATATGTGTTGTCCTTAATAGAAAATTTATATTAGGATATAACAGAAATTAAAATTTAAGAATTTTAATTAGGCGTACTGAGATATATTTTGGGTTCAAATAGAATCCCCCTCCCCTTTTAAAATTGTAACACCTCGAAATTAATACAATAAACCATTCATGACGATAAGTAAATAATAATATAAATCAAAGTATAGCATGCGAATAAAGACTCAGTTATACAAAAAGTGACATGCGAATATACATTCATAAGTTCTAACCCTGAATCTATAGCATGTGTCAACAACAAGATATGAAATAGAAGTTAAACAGATAATTGAAATGCCTTGTAGGCTACAACTTTCCAACATTGTACTTGGTTACATCAAAATGGATTTAAATCCAATACAAATAAAACCCTAGGCCTGAACAAAATTAAATACAACATAATAACACTGAGCCTTCGGCTGTACAGTCCTCCCAAGCTAAGTCCTTAGTGGAGACATATCACCAGCACCTGAAAATGGTTTTCCAACATAGGGTGAGCCAAACCCTAGTAGAAATCGTACAACACAATGTATGAATCTTGACAATGCCATAAGGTGAATGCATATGCAATACCCATGCCAAAACGCTTTACATTTCTTTCCAAAAACCATGCCATGCCATGCCAAGTTTGTATCATAATTCTTAAAATCATATCCTTTACAATAGAAAATAGGGAGAAACCAGTACAACCTTTCATGGATATTTCGTCCACAAGAAACTGTTAAACGGCACCGATGTAAATGTAGTCTATACAAGCACTATTATTGCCATTTTACAGATATTTTGTCCGTGAGAGCCGGCAGCCATGTATACGTGCGCTTTTCAGGACTTTTACACTGGATGACAAACCAACTTGATTTGGTGATACACACCTCTGTTCAATGTTCACCCCTTTTTTCTCAAAATCATATACATTTTCAATGTATTAAATAAATAACAATGTTCAAAGCACATGAATGAGAAATTAGTTTTAATTCACCTAATTCTCATGCAATTTCTACAACACTCATAGCTATCTTCCACCGATAGTCCAAAACAGATATCTCTAAACAGATAATTAAATTTCATTATAGATACACTTTTCCAAAATCTCAAATAAGACAGATAATACATATCCAACTCCATCATTATCATCAACATCATTTCAATTTCTTAATGCTCAATATCAATTCAATTTTCTCTTTACAATCTCAAACGTTCACGTTTTAGGGCAAAATCTCTTTTTCTTTGAAAATCAATTTCATTGTAGGAAATACCTCATTTCAACATATAACAACCCCAATTTCATACCCATAAGCTTTTCCAAGAAACCATTTGGAAACCCCTCTTTTATATTTTGATTTAAAACTCTAGGCTTTTGATAAAAACCCCCAAACCACAATATCTTTTCAAATAATAAATATTAAAGACAAAACCCATACTAGAGTGTGGAGAATCCTTACCTCGAAGATAGAAGACCAATGAGAGAATGGAGCAACCTCAAAGAAGCTGAAATCCAACTTTGCTCGGATGAAAACGAAACTTTAAGTGAGCTCTACCTTTTTCTCAAAGGAAGTAGGGTAGAGAAATCAATGGATCTAAGTGTTTTAGAAGAGAGAAGATGAGTTTTAGAGAGAGAGAGAGAGTCAAGATCTAGGGTTTTTAGAAAGCTTAGAGAGAGAAAGTGAAATGAAAAAGTGATATAAAAAGTGACTTTTACAAACTGATATACACGCAGTCTGCTCAAGCGCAAAAAGTGATGTTGAAGCGTAAGACACAAAAGATGTGACCGCTCGAGCGCAAGAAGTTGACGCTCGAGCCTGAAATACGAACTCCGAGTAGTTTTATAGATAGAAGACCCATGCTCGAGCATAATAATGGCCACTTGAGCCAAGAGCGCTCGAGTGTAAAAAGTTCTGCTCGAGCGTAGAATATCATGTCCCAGTAGTTTTGCAGACCCACAAAAGTACTGAGAGTTCACAAAAACTGCTCGAGTGCAAGAAGTGACACTCGAGCGTAGGAACAAAATTTTGGGCAACAAAAGTTTTAAAACCAAGTTACCAACTTGCTCCAAACGCAACCAATACAACCCAATAGCCAAACTCAAAGAGGTATTAGGGAAATAAGACATCAGCAACTATACAAGGCAATGAAACTCGGATCCAAAGCATCAAATGGTTCGAGTCTAAACCAGAATTGCTATAATCTCCCCCCTTAAAGAATTTCGTCCCCAAATTATAAATCAAATTTTAAAACCATGTTTAAACCAATTGCAACAGTAATAATCAATCAATTCCAATACCATGACCTATCCACCGGTCATTCATTCTCATTAACATTATAAACAAGTTCTCAATGCTGAATATGCAGTTCAAATTTCCAAAACATATGCAATGTTTATATTAAATCAACATAACAAAAATTTCAATACCTGCTCAAACATCAACAAATAGGTCGGGATACTTCTCACGGTCTTCGAGCTCATAGTTTGGACTCAAATGTTACGGTTCTGAATCTAGTCACGCAAAGTGCGATGCAAGACCGATAAATCACCAAAGAGTCCAAATCCGGCAAATCGTTTTGGAAAATTGATTTTTGTAAAGAAGTGCCAAACATGGACTGCTTTTCCAGATATAGAGTCGCCACCTAAATATTTTATTTTGGGGGAATTCAGGAAACCCTGACTCGTTGCCGAAGGCCACGTGTCCGTCATCACCAAAGTTGCCTCAGCTCGGGAACTTAGGTACGATTGGGGAAGGTCATCTATGCACGCCCCCGCTCACCCGATCAAAGATTGGCCTATACTAAACATGATATCTTGTTTTTGAAAACACATGCGTTCTTATTCCGGTTAATTAGCTAGAATTACTATGTGATGCGCACAACACACAAGTATAGACTAGATCACCTAATTTGGAACAAAGCATCGCATATCCGTTTGTTTGAAAATGGTTTGAAGCTTGCTACTCGCAAGTAGGCTAAAATGCGGTTTTCAATGAATTGTTCCAATTCAGGTAATCCAACCTTCATCCACAGCCATTCAGGCAGTTATAACACATAAGCAATTAGCCTCATGGCAAGCATGTTGTCATGTTAACATTAACACACATGTAGTATGCTAAAGCATAAACACTCACAGTGTACTCTGAGCCAAAATAAAGAACTAGTTAGAAATCAATGCATGATCCTAGTTCATGTTGAGATGGCTAATGCAACACATGCAAAAATGCAATTAGAAATAGGCTCGGCTATTCTAAGATGGCATATGAAATACAACTCAATAACATGTTGTTGAACATGTATTCAAGTAATGTATTGAAAGTACAATGCGGTTAGTATGATGCGCCGAGCCTGGTGCATGCGATACAGATGAATGATGCAAACATGCATAGCATAAGGATGCTAACTGAAACATGCCCTAAAACTAACCATTGAAAGCGGTTAAGTAAAAGGGAGAAAGACGTGGGGTTGGAAGACATTCACACACTCACGCACACTTATTACAAAATTTGCTGTCTCGACGGAGGGTCCGAATAAATAATACAAATCGACTAACTAATTGACTAACAAACTAATCAATTATTACATAACCGAATGAATAACTAGCTACAACTAATTATTATAACCCTTAATTAATTAACAAAGTAATTAATTATTACAAAACCAAATGCTAACTAGCAAGTAAGCATTAAAATGAGATTGCTAGGCCGCCTCAGCTCTACCTTGAAGAAGTTGGAGATGCATGCTCAGTTCCCGTCCCGAAAAGCTCTCCGGTTGCTCTCAAGAGGCTCTATTTGCAGGGTGTTCTCAAGGAATTCCTGCTGAACCTTACCAAAACCAGTCTGGGGAATACATCATTGGCCTGTCGGCCATGGGGAGCCACTGCCGACCATCCTGCCGACCAAGAGTGAGCACTGCCGGCCAAGAATGAGGGACTACCGGCCATCTGCAAGGCACTGTCGGCCACTGATGTGCTGGGACACCAAGCTGCAGCAGAGCACAAAATAGAGAAAAATGAAGGGTCTCCCAAGGGTATGAACGCACTATGCCATCCCATATCACCTCGAAACATCAAGGGAGAGGCATAATTGGATCCACGATCATCAAGCACGCATCCCGATGCATGATAGCCAAAGATCCAACTTGTGTAAATCAATGAGAAATGAATGCACAAGAAAAATACATAAGTGCCTAGAACTCTATCATGGGTCGTCAAGAGCGTCGGCGACCGAGAATTGAGGCACGTTTCATCACTTGAAGTATGAAATGTTCCTCGTTTCTCGTGCTCAGATTAACACTTAACCCAAGCAACAATGCGACACTAGCATGGCAAACATGCAATATGTCCTAAGCATGCAAACGTGCAACTACATGGCATACTCAATGCAAGTTAGTATGATTAACTTAACAAATCTAATGGCATGCACAATGCTAATGTTTACAACGACTAGCATACTCAATGCGAACGTCAATTAGCATGCTCAATGCAATGGTGGCATACTAAATGCAATATAACCTAAACATGTAAACAACATGGCATGCAACAAGTATGCAACAATGTACCAAGCATGCAACAACATGTGATGTAACAAGCATGCAACAACATGCAAGGTGACAAGCATGCAACAACATGCAAAGATGGACTTAAACCAAAATGGATAGACCTCAACTATGCCCAAATTAGTGGCCATAAGTGTTGGAATGAGGGCACAAAAGCAAGGTATGCATGCACAATGCATTAGCCCAAGAATTAAAGCATAAGGACACAACTCTCAAACATGAGCTAAGAGTGATAATCATGATAATGTGGCAATAAGGTAATCTTTGAAATCATGCAAGGAGTGATGCCAAACCACCCAAACAAGTCAAACACAGCATGCAAGAAAGCTCAAAGTACCAAGCCAACAATGGGACTTAAACCATGGCCATGCAAGGCAAGCCCCGAAGGACTAAGGGCATCTAAAATAGTCCCAAGGCAGGTCAAGGTGAGACTAAAACATGCTTGAAACTAGCCAATACAAGCTAGAACAAAGGTCAAAAACAAAGAGCATGCAAGGCTACAAAAGGGGTATTACATTACACCTATTAAAACCAAACATGGCATGACTTGGACAACATAAAACAGAGTTACATCATGGTATAATAAGACCAAAAATGCACTGATATGATGACCCAAAGGCCTAGGCTTAATGGCATGCACAATGATCCATTCATGAGGCATAAAACACAAACTCTTCAAGGCATTTAAAGCATGTCAAATGCAGGTGTATGATCACATTTCATGGACTGAAATAACATTCGAAATGATGGCAAAGAATGCAAACATCACATGTATGGCATGATAGGGGCCTCAAAACCCAAGGCTAGTCAAAGCATTTACAATATAGCTATACAAAACATGAGTGATATGACCATGGCAGCCCAAAACAGTACTAAAACAGCCCAAAATAAGAATAAAATCATGCTAGAGCAAAGCCAAAATATGCTGGAATGATGAGTCAAATCAACATGCACATAAGGCTAGTGAGCAAGATTTGTTCTACAAGTATATGAAGCATGCAAAATATGACCAAACCTACTTTAGACAGAGTTATGTCATGGCAAAACATCACCAAAAACATGCTGAAATGGACTCAACATAAGCTAGGCAAACATTCTACTTTGATGAGCCACAAATGGGATTACACTACACATATAAGAAGCATGCAAAAGATGACCAAACCAGCCATGGATAGAGTCAAGGCAGGTCCTAAAAGTCACAAAAAAAAGGGCATGAACCAAGCCTCAAAAGTATAGGGATACATGCTCCTTTGAAAGGCCAAAAACTCAAGCAAACAAAAACAAAAAGAGAGGGGGTCACCCCCTCTGATTTGAGGCCTCAAAACCACATGCCTATCATTAAAAATCCACTGGATTTTAGTGGCTAAAAGGCCAAACCAAGACTACCTCGAAGGCCTTAAGGCATGGCTCAAAACAAGGCCAAGGCGTACAAGAGGGTAGAACCCC
This sequence comes from Camellia sinensis, assembly GCF_055761805.1. NCBI lineage: Eukaryota > Viridiplantae > Streptophyta > Magnoliopsida > Ericales > Theaceae > Camellia > Camellia sinensis. The sequence goes on from NC_138971.1 coordinate 58,282,021, forward strand.
CTTAACACCAAAAAGACCTTAAACAACCACCAAAAGTACTTAAATACATAACTTTTTTCAGTTGAAAGCAAGGCCTAAAACAACATGCAAGGATGGCCAAAATGAGATACAAAAAAATGCTAAAAGGAGGAAAATGCTCACCCTTGAAGTCCAACTTCGAAACCAGCAACCTCAGGGGTTAAAAACCAAGTTTCAGAGCTCAAGTAACACTCCCAAGAACCTCAGCTCAAAGATGGTGGTGTAACACTATGTGTTGTAGTGTAAAAGTACAAAAAAAATGGACTTTAGAACGCTATTCTATGCAATATAGAGAAAGAGAGTGAGAAATATAGAGAGAGATATATCTTCTCTTCAAAATGGCTGAACCTCTGCTAGGGAGAGAGGGCCTCTCTTATATAGAAGAAAAACAGTGCAAAGCTTGTTAAACAAGCTTGGAAAGGGGCTCATCCCTCCATACACGTGTATGGAGGAGAGATGAGTGAAAACCAGTTGGCTCAAAAGATCTAAAGTGAAACCTGCTAAGACAAGGGTTCTACCGGTCATCAGTGGTGGCTGGCAGTGGCTTATTGATGGCCGGCAGGCTCTATCAATGGTCGGCAGCAACAAAGGCATGGCCGGCAGTTGCAGGCAGTGGTCGGCAGTGCCTCAAGAGAAACATTCTGAAAGGATCAAGTCATGGTCCAAGAATGGGGCAAAAAGGATGCAGGGTTTGGAAAGCTCAAACCTGTGACGTTCCGCCGCGAAAGTCGAGTACTCGACGAGCAATCGAACTTGTGGCTGGATGTACCTGCAAGCACAATCGAGTCTTGACGACGGTCAAAAATGGGGTGTCTACAGTACTCCAAGCCAAAACAAAAGCTAGTTAGAAATATGCATGATCCTAACAATACAAAATGCCTAATGCAACACATGCAATAATGCAATAAGATAGACTCAACTACCTAATCATGGCATATGATACAATTTGATAACATGCAAGCATAAGGTATGCTAATCAAAGCATGCCCGAAACTAACCATCGAAAGCGGTTAAGTAAAAGGGAGAAAGACGTGGGGTTGGAAGACATGCACACGCGCACGCACGCATATTACAACATTGCGCCGTCTCGAAGGAGGGTTCGAATAAATAAGCTATGCTACACTAAGCTAAGCTAATTATTACAAACCAAATTGAATAACTAGCTATGCTAAGCTAATTAAAATATTACAAAACAGATTAAACTAATTAATTACAACACTTGTATTAATTAGTTACAACTAGCTAATGAAGCAATAAAGTGGCCTCGCGGGCGACGGGGACATGCATGCTTGGTTGGCTTCCTTCTAGAAATCCATCGCCTTGCTATTGTTTGCCTCTATTTACGGTCACCTTGATCTCTGAACACTGTACCAGCTTCCAGACTGCCTTTGTTCCAAAACAGGAACACTTTACACGAAAATTGATTGGGGGCTTGTCGGCCACAAAAGGTGGTTGTCGGCCACTTCAAGTGGCCGGTCGAGTGGCCGACCGGCCACTACTGCTTTTTCCAGACTTCTATTTTTGCTGCAACAGAGAGCAACAGAGGCAAAACAATGCATTTTTCAAGGAATGTGTGTACTGCCATCCTCCTTATCATTTCTCAAGCTCAAAGAAGTATGGCACTTGGCTCTCAAGCCATCAACCAAGCATTTTCAATGCATGATGGCCAAAGAGTCAAGCTTGTACAAGCTTAATGAATGCACAAATAAGACTCAAATGGCCACCGCCCTATCAGGTATGATCAAGGGTGATGGTGACCAAAAAATGTGACACGTTTCATCACTTTGAGTATGAAACGTCCCACATTTCTTGTGTTTGGATTAACGTTTGATCCAAACACATACAATGCAATACAAATGCTTATCTTGTTCATGTTTTACTTTGCTCATTTTGTTTACACATTTTACATTACCGATTAATCCTTTAACCGATTAAGTCCAATGTGAAAGTCCTCTAATTGGAAAGATGGCCTAAGCCACAAGTGCCTTGAGCATGAAAGAGGCCTCATGTTGTTGGTTAGGAGGAACCCTCAAGAGAGGGTTAAAACCATTAGGCATGAGAGCCTCAAGTTCACTCTCAAGCCAACAAGGGGCTCAAGACCACTTTCAAAGCAAACTAAAAAGTGCAGAATAGAGGGAGGTTGCTGACTTTTCAGTGCTGAAATGGCATGAAAAATGGCACTAAAACATGCAAGCAACACATGCACAACCTGTTTAAAAATCAAAAGCATTAAACTAGTGAAGAGCACTACACTAGAGGCATACAATAGCAGGCTCAAATGACCAAACTAGCTCAAAAAAGAGCTAAAACATGCCAAAATAGTGGCTAAAACATGCTGAGATTGAAGCATAGAAGGCAAGAAAAACATGCTCATATGTTAGGCTACAAACAAGGCTCAAGGCACAACTCTTAAAAGCAATGAAAGAGTGAAATAAGTGAGAATGTGACAGAGTTACATGCACCGAAATCACATGTAAAATGATGCTACAAAATGCAATCAACACATGCACAACATGTTAGAGGCCTTAAAACACTAAGGTAGTGAAGGCATTTGCACTACAACAATTCAATACAAGGCTCATATGATCAAGACAGCTCAAAACAGAGCTAAAGTAGGCCAAATCAGTTGCTAAAACATGCCAAGATCAAGTCACAAAAAGGTAGAAAAATATGCTCACATGTTAGGCTATCTACACTTGCAAATAAGACACAAGGAGGGGAGACCACCCCCTCCAATATTGGACCTCAAAACCAAGTTTTAACCACTGAAATTCCCCTGGAACTCAGTGGTTAAAAGGCCAAAGAAAGGTTGTTTTAAAAGCTTTGAAAGATGGTACAAAAGGCTTCACAAGCCAAAGAGCAAAAGAGGAGACAACCCCCCTAACTCAACAAGGGTTAAACCATCATTTTGGAACCTTAAAAATAGAGTTTTTTATGGTTGAAAAACAAGATCAAAACAGTGTAAAAAGATGGCCAAGCAATTGATTGAAACAAAGCTTTAAAGACGTAAGCCTTATACCTATGAAGCACAGCAACAAACAGCCAAAATTCTAAGCTAAAACCACTCTTATGAGCTTAAACAAGGCCTCCAAGAACCTCAGCTCCAAGATGAAGGTGTTTGGTCAAGGGGTTGTATGCAAATATGTAGAGAATTCTCATTTTCAAGCACAAAATGGGAAGAGAGAGAGAGAATTCTAGAGAGAGAGAGAGAGAGGAAATTTGCTGACAAATTTTTGTCACCGCAAAAATGGGGAAGAGACCCCCCAGTATATAGAAATGCAAGCCAAAAGCTTGCATTCATATCTCGATATACGTGTATGAAGATGGCAATCAGTGATCAACAGCTGGCAAAGAAATTATCTGAAAAATGAGAAAAATGGCCGCTGACCACTTTAGGTGAGGGGGAAAGGGCCTTGTCGGCCACTTTTCCCCCTGGTTGGCCACTTGAAGTGGTCGGTTGGCTAGGGAAGGTGGCCAGCCTTTCCCCCTCCAGGCAAGAGGCACCAAGGTTTGGTCCAAAAACAAGCACAAAACAAAGAGGGTTTAGAGGCTCAAAGACAAGGCGTTCCGCCGAGAACTTCGGGCACTCAAAATGAGCACAAACATGCACAATCATCGAGTACACAAACGATGACGTCTAAGTCTTAAGGTCAGTCAAAAATGGGGTGTCTACAGTTGCCTATCTTTAACAGAACTCGAAAGTCATGAAATGACGGGACTGACTATCAAAGCCCAGAGACGACCCATTTTTGACAAGGCCGAAGACTCAGACAAACAAGCAAACAAAACAAAGAACAGTTGCGCCTGCAGGCTGCCTACGTATCCCTTTGCAAGGAATCAAACCAGCGTAGTTCTGAGGCTGTAGACACCCCATTTTTGACCGCCCTTAAGACTTGGGCACCACTGATGGTTTACTTGGTGGAGAAAGGTGTGCAGGGCAAATGTGCAGTTTCTTCAGCAAGGAGAGAGGAAAATCTTTCAAAACACTTTGTTTAGGGTTTGGAGTTGAAGAAGAGAGGAAAGGAGAGGAGAAAACTAATTTGGGAGAAGTTCGGCATGAATCCGGGTAGAAGCGAGTCGAGCAGCCCTCGCTGAATCGGGCTTATCTGTCTGTACGCTTGGAGTTTAGCTATGGGGCCACCACCGTCGGAAAGCTTACTTCCGGGGCTTCATTTTTCACTCAAGAATCTCCTAGAGCCAAGTCCTGGTGGGGGAGATATGATCAGTTGAAGTCGGGCATCATCCCGGTTGAATCGAATCTGCGCGGCTTCACGAAAAAGGGCATAACTTTTTCTACAGGAGGAATTTTAATGCAAGGTTTGCGCCATTGGAAAGATAACTTCCGGGGCTTCAATTTGGACACCAACCGGCCATTTTTTGACCTTACCGGCCATCCACCGGCACTATATTTATCCGGCCGGCAATTTATTATGCCGACCGGCACTTTATTTTGCTGACCGGCAATTTTTTCTAGCCGACGACCTTCCGGAGCATTCTGCAGATTGAGTGGATTCCAGCTGTGCCAGCTGGAATGCACAGAATCGATCCCCCACGCACATGTGTGTTTGTTTTGCACCTTGTGAGTCTTTGAACCCCTTAACCTTCTAGAAGCTTGAACCCTTTGGCCAAGCTTCTTGGAGAAGCTTGGCCAGCTGTTTTAGCTTCCTCTAGAAGCCTTGCACCCCCCTTTGAACCCCTTTGACACTTTCCCTTTACTTAGCTTGTAAGTTAAGTGCTTCCCTTGCCTTATATAAGCACCATTCCTCTCCCTTTGTCTAGGTTGGATGGTTTTGAAGCAAAAAACCAGAGATATACCATGTATATCTGATATACATGCATACAACCCTCAATCTCTCTCCATATCTCTCCCATTCAACCATCAAACACCCTTGTTCTTGGGCCATTTCTTCATCAACTCATAGCACAAGGCATCCAACGCCCATTCCAGCAGCTTGAGGCTATTCTCCAGAGCTTAGGAGCACCTAAACTTGGTCCAAGAGGTGCTGGTTCATTGGTCTACAAAGGTGAGTCCTCTTCTTCCCTTTTCTAGCCTATTCTTGCATCATATCTAAGCCATAGTTTCTTGCATCTTTGGGCTCCGACCCAAACTGTAACTCATCATATTTTTAGGTCCTCTTCATGTTTGATTGAGGACCTCTTGCTGTTTGAGGACAGTAGCTTGCACTTGCTTCAATATCCTCCTTGAATGCCATAATCTTGCATAGAATTTTTGGCTTATGTGTGATCTGTTTTAGAGCCTGATGTAAACTGAAAATAGGCTTATTTTGAGCCCCTCTTCAACATTGAAGAAGGGCTCAACACTGTTTGGGACCTCCATGTTATACTTGCCTTTATATCCTCTCTTTGGTCCCCATTTTTGCATGCTTTGGCAGCCTATCATGCTTCTGTTTTTGGCCTTTTTACAGTTCTGTAAATATGCTTATTTTTGGTCCCTTTTCAATGTTGTAGAAGGGAATTTTTCAGTTTGGGCTTTTTATCTACCACTTGCCTCTTTGGCGACCTTTTGGCCCTTTTTCTTGCACAAAAGCTTAGCCATACCTGTGTTTGTTTTTAGGGTTTTTACAGTTCTGTAAAGTGGCTTATTTTTGGCCCCTCTTCAATGTTGTTGAAGGGCCCTAACCTATTCGGGGTTAGCAACTGTGAGTTGCTTCATAATCTCATGTTTAGGGCCGTTTTTGTATGCCATTTTAGCCCTATCTTTGCTTGCTGTTTGGCCATGTCATAAACTGTAAAAATGCTTGTCTCAGAGCTGTCTTGCTTCTTTCTTCATGCTCCATGTCCATATTGTGCATGCTTTGTATAGCTGTAAGCCATTTCATGGGCCTAATCTTGCACTTCGGGATTCATTCCATGCGTTGAGCGTCGTTTCGTTATGTTTCGGGGCTGTTTTGCATCACCTATCGCCTCTGAAATTTGCATGCAAATTGTCCATGTTTGTGCCTTTCAAATGCGTCGAAAAGTTGCTTCATTACGCTTAAGTCTTGAACCATGTATCTATGCATGTTTGCATGTCATTTGCCTCCATGCACTTAGCATTTTGGCCACTGTTTTGGGCCTAACTAGAGCTTCCTAATTCATGTTTAAGACCATCCTTTGCTTATTTGCATGCTCACCTTGCATGTTTGCTTGTATCGGCATGTTGCATCCTTAGCTCGTATGCCTAAGTTGCATTGCATCTTGCATGCATCACCTTGCCTCTTGAGATGAGTATGATAGAGGTTAGGCCTCCTTGTGTGTTTATTTGGTTTGCATGCATTTTGAAATTGAAGTTGCACACTTGATTCTTTGGGCCATCATGCATGGAAATGCGTGATTGGTGGTCCGAGAATTGGGGCACATCCTCCTTTGAGTCATTAACATGATAAGGAATGTGATGGGTGCATAAATTGCTTGAACTGCATTGCCATGCAAGATTTTGCCCTCTGCTGCTATGAGTTGCAGGTTCTGCAGGAATTTATTGCCGGCCGGCAGTATTTATTGCCGGCCGGCAGTCAATCGATGGCCGGTGGATCTATTTTGTGCCGGTGACTAAATTCTACTGCCGGTGGAAATTCTGCTCAGCCGATGATATCCCCCAGTGTCCTGAGAGGCATCCCTGAGACTTCGGCAGTTTTCAGAGGAGCAGAGCAGGGAAAACAGAGGCAAACTATGCATGGCAATGCAATTCCGAGCCAGTCCCGAGCATGTGTTGCATCTGGCCCTCGCCCCGAGGCGGTTTACCGTTTTTCTTTAGTTTAGTTAATTTGTTAATTAATTAAGCAATTTGTAATATTTAATTAGCTTGTGTAGTTAATTAATTTGTATTATTATTTTGGTCCCTCCGAGTGAGGGCGTGTCTGTAATAAGTGTGTGTGCGTGGTGTGCATGTCTTCCAACCTCCACTTCTTTCTTCCCTTTTATTTACCTGCTTATGATGGCAGATTAGGGCACATTTATTTTAGCATACCTTATGCTATGCATGCGTGCATTCATGCATTTGTTGACATGCACCGGGCTCGGTACATCATACAAACTACATTGTACTTTTCAATTCCAAATTGAATACATGTTACTTGTAGCATTTCATATGCCATTTTAGGGTTAGCCGAGCCTGTTTAGATTGCATCTTTGCATGTGTTGCATTAGCCATTTTTAACATGAACTAGGATCATGCATATGATTACTGACTAGTTTCTGTTTTGGCTCGGAGTACTAGGTAAGCTTTTATGCTTTAGCATATCGCATGCGTGTGAGTGTTGCCATGACAGTATAATTACCATGAGGCTAGCTGCTTATGTGATATAACTGCTTGAATGCCTGTGGATGGAGGTTGAATTACCTAAATTGGAATAATGCATTAAAACTGTGAGTTTTAAGCCCACTAGATAGTGGCAAAATCATCTTTTCTAAAAGCCCACTTGAGGGTGGCAAAATCTGCATTTTAGCCTACTTGCGAGTAGCAAACCATTTTCAAAACAAACATGAAATGTTTTGTTCCAATTTGGGCGATTTGGTCTATACTTGTTTGCTGCGCGCATAACATAGTAATTCTAGGCTAACAATTGGTTTAAGAACACATAAAGTTTTCAAAAACGGATATCGCGGTTAGTAGAGGCCGGTCTTCGGACCGGGCGAAAGGGGGTGCTCATAGCTGACCTTCCCCGATCGTACCCAAGCTCCCGAGCCGAGACAACTCCGGTGATGACGGACATGTGGCCTTCGGCACCGAGTCAGGGTTTCCTAAATTCTCCCATAAAAAATATTTAGGTGGCGACTCTGTATCTGGCAAAGCAGTCCATGTTTGGCACTTCTTTCAAAATCTGTTTTCTCAAAACGATTTGCCGAATTTGGACTCTTTGGTTCAGATTTAGAACCGTGATACAAAATCGAGTCCAAACTGTAGCAGCAAAGGTCCCCCCGCGGGCTTGCTACAGAGGCAAGATACAAATGACATGCACGATGCAGAACATAACTTATGATCATGCAATGGTGGCTCTAACGAAACATCTGGATGCAAATGTTATACAAAGAAATGCTACAGCAAACTCGTACATAAGCAAGTTAACATGAATCGAACCACATTTCATGCAGCAAGGATGTAAGAAAATTATGCAATCTTAACTGCGCCTCACACAGAAGAGGTAAAGAACAACAACCGTCAGGTGCACCCGAGGCGGCAAACAAGATCCCAATGCGTGGCACACACGAGGAAAGAAGTAGTGATAACAAGTGAAACACATCCAATTGTTATGCATCCAAAACAAAGAGGGGTGCAAGCATCGGAATTCGTCTAGATGCATTTAACCAAAGCATCCTAACACGCCACGTGCGAGAGGGAAATGGGAGCGATGCAAACACTAGAGGGTGGTATAGACATCAAGGCATGTTCCAATGTTTCTAACCAAAGCAGAGTGGTATAAGCGTCGGGAGATGGTCCAAACACTTCAAATTGGTAGGGTGGTATAAACATCGGGCACACGTCCCAAGTGTTTCTAACCAAAGGGGTGGTATAAGCGTCGGACACACGTCCCAAACGCTTCTAACCGGGGGGTGATATAAACATCGGGCACACATCCTAAGTGTTTCTAACCAACGAGGTGTTATAAGCGTTGGACACACATCAATGCTTCTAACCAAAGGGGTGGTATAAGCGTCAGGCTCTCAGTCTCAAACGCTTTTAACCAACAAGGGGTGGTGTAAACACCGGGAGTACCCGAGTGTTTCTAACCAAGGCAAAGAGTGGTGTAAACACTGAGTGTACCCGAGTGTTTCTAACCAACAAGGGGTAGTGTAAACACGGGGTGTACCTGAGTGTTTCTAACCAAGGCAAACAGTGGTGTAAACACCGAGCGTACCCGAGTGCTTCTAACCAACAAGTGGTGGTTTAAGCACCGGGCGTACCCGAATACTTCTAACCAAAACAAGGAGTTCAAAGGACAGGAATGATCTTACCCGAAATTCCTCTGAATGAACCGTACATACAATGTCGCCTGGTTGCACCAGCTTTGAATGAACCGTACATACAATATCGTGCCTGCGGAAGAAAGAAACTTTGACAAGTACAATACAATAGGAATGCATGTTCTATGCAAGACGAATAACCATGACACAACGCTTAGAGAGGTATGCTTCATGCACATCATGCAAGAAATGGAGCATGTTCTATGCAATGAGAAATGGAGGATATTCTATGCAACACCGAATGCATGTTTAATGCAACAGGTACGGACATTTTCTATGCGAATGTAAAGGCACACACAATGCAATACAATGCAACATGCCTATTCGATGTAAACATGAGAGCATGTTTAATGCAATGCAATACAACATACACATTTTGTGCACAATGACAATGATATATTATTCAATGCAACATCAACAGCATGTTCAATGCAAAACACTTAATAAAGAAACACGTGCCTTAACAAGACTGATTCAGTTGCAACCTCCGATTTACCTCTCAGAGGAGTTACAATGCATTTCAAAAGGATACACCTCGTTCATGCTAGCTGACGATGAGTCATGCATCGAAGACATGAGTTGAAACTTCTATAGAAACACTTTGAGCTGAAAAGTGGACTTTTCTTGCACTTTCTCGAGAGACAAGGACCCAAAACAGCCTGAAAACACACAGGGAGAACACTGGACACCTGCCAGCCACCCTGAAGCCATGTCGGCCACTTGCCATTGTTGTCGGCCAACTAAGTGGCCGGTCGGCCACCTAAGTGGCCGGTCGGCTAGTTATAGCAGATTCAGGCCATTTTGGTCTTTTTGCATGGAGATCTTTAAAAACACACCCCCAAGTCACATTTCCTCACACCCACAGTGTCGAAATCACTTGCTCTTCCTTCCTAGACACTTTTTCCTCCTAGATCCGTGCTTTACACGCATTTTCCAACGCCCCTCGCAAAGTTTATTCGCTAAAACCTTTGGGTTTCCTTCGTTTTAAGCCGATCAAATTTGTTTTCGGAGCTTTTTTCTCCATTCTCATCACTTGAGGTTTGTTTCCCTCGAGTTTGTCTTGAGTTTGACGCATTTTCCCCGGCTTTGACTTTTTCTCCCATTTTCTCTCTCTGAGAGTTGACTTTTGTTGACTTTTGGCATTCTCCACCCATTTTGCTCATTTTTGCCTACTTTCTCACCTTCTTTCCAGATGGCAGACGATGCTCCACATGACGGGTGTTCTCCGGGGATAGAGGGGGAGCCCGAGTACATACTGTTGCCATCCAGAGTTCTGCCGTTCGACCCAGAGAGGTACCACCCTCAGGCACGTGCACTACCACCCAGCACAGTCCGTCACTTTAGTGGATTTGCACGACGCGCACCAGTAGATCTTCTGCTACAAGAGCCAGAGTCTCATATGTCCCACGATGCCTACGAGGTACATACTACATTCTTACATTTCCTGTGATGTACTTTACATTTCTTGCATAGCTCGCACTTTTGCATTGTATTTCACCTGCTCATTCTGAACACATGTGCACACTATATTTCTGCTCATCCACACAGGTAGACTCCCGTTTCATCCCCGAATATGGGTCCACCACAACGAGGGAGTGGTACATGGACCTCCCCGACGGCGTGTAACGTCCTCGAAATAATACATAAAACCCATCATTATAGACATGCGATGATATATGAGAAATAAACACTTTTCAATTCATCAGAGTAGTTCTTACAAAAGTATTACATGTTAACAACAAAAGCAAGTACCTTACGGGCTTACAGCTTTCCAAGTCAACACTTGGTTACAAAAAAAGTGCTAACTCAATACATGATAAGCCCTTGGCTTGAATTTAGATGTAATACATCAAAGAAAACAAAACAACACAGAGTGCCCGCCTCTAGCCTCCCAAGCTATGTCCTTGGAGGTGGCATGCTACCTGTACCTGAAAATAATGTCCCATATAGGGTGAGCCAACGCCCAGTAGAGATAGGCTAAACACAATATGAGCAGTAAATAAGACATTAGCAATTGATAAATGTTTAATTCACATAAATCAAATTCATAAACCATTTCCATTACATGACAACTGTGTCCATGTTTCATTTCATTTTCCATTTCTTACCTAGTTTTCAATTTACAACTACGGCTCAGAACCTGGCCCAACGGCTTAAATGAGATAGTAACTCGTATTAAGCATTTCCCACTTCATATTAGATAAGCATACTAGCTATATCAACACTTTAACAGATAAGCATACGAGCTATATCAACACTTAAACAGATAAGCATATGAGCTGTATCAACACTTCAACAGATACACATTTTAGTGCTGTATCAACAAAGTCCATCCCCTATCTCCTCCCAAAGAGCATCCGGTTTAGAGGTCCATCCCCTATCTTCCCCTAAACCGTGGAGTACATCCCCTATCTCCTCCTACACACACAACGTATATAAACATAGGTCATATACATAATCAATCAATACATAAAATTAATGTATTCTTTCAACCGTCATACTCGATGACACATCCAATTGATTAGTTTTAGTTACCTAATCATCATGCATTGTCTACAACAATCAAGACTACCCTCCACCGGTAGCCCAAAGCAATTATTCCTAAATAGATAATAAAAGCACCAACAGATAAATTATCCGCATTATCAAAGTGAACGATTTATTAATCCGACTCCGCTATTCCAACTCAATTTCACAAATCCATAACTTTCCCAAATTAATTACATCAATTAATTTTATACACAATTTAGGGCTTTCTCCCCCATCTCTCAATATTAAACCCAAGGGTCTAAATATTACCAATAACATCAATATACTCATTTTGAAACCCAAATACATGTTTATGGTTCAAAATAAACAAAACCCTCTTTTCAAAATTACACATTTGAAACCCTAACTCTCAGAACCCAAAACCATTCATACAAAAACTCAAAATCTAGGTCAAAGCCCATAAGAGTGAGTATGAATCCCAACCTCAAGAGATGAATACCAACGAAGAAGATGAAGAAAACGAAGATGCTCCAAATCCCAAAATTCTTGGATCAAAATGTAGACCTCAACGATCAATACACCTTTTTATAAAGGCCAAAGGGTGAGAGATCACTCATACTAGATCAATACCTAGAGAGAAGTTAAGTTTTTAGAAAGATAGGCTCTCAAATGGCTGTCTTCGAAAAGTAGAAGAGAGAATGTAAAGTAAAAAGTGATTTAAAATAGCCTAGCTGTCAACTGATATACGACTCTCCCGCTCGAGCGGAGAACAGGATGCTTGAGCATCAAGCACAAAAAACTGGGTCCGCTCGAGCGCAAGAATGCCCGCTTGAGCGTCAAGACACAAAGACAAAACACACCCGCTAGAGCGCGAAAGACCAGTCTGCTTGAGAGTAGATTTTCATCTCCCAGAACTTTCACCAAAAATGTACTACCCGCTCGAGCTCTAACAATCCCGCTCGAGCGCGACCCACTCAAGCGCAAGAAACCCGCTCGAGCGTAGAAAACACACCTACAGAAGTTTTGCAGGGACCCGAAATACTGGAAGGGTGTAAACCCCGCTCGAGCGCAAAATGACCTGCTCGAGCGGACCATTCAAAAACTAGGCAACAACAATGGGAGCCAAAGCTCTACCAATCTGTAACAACCAAGCCCAACACATCCTAAAACTCAAACAAATGGATTTAAAGGATGACAACAAGACAAATACGACTACCAACTCTACGGAACCGAGTCCGGAAGACAGTTGAACAGTAAAGGGACAACTGGGATCGCTATAACCTCCCCCCTTAAAGAATTTCGTCCCCGAAATTAAGTACAAGTTTTTGAAAACAAGTTTTCTCCATTCCCAACAATATTACAACACAATATTAACCATCCCAACCTATTACCGGTCAATCTCATCTCTTTTCAAGAGGCAATTTATATTATATATAACAACCTGCATTATCAACATGCATTCCTTTGAAATTTTCCAATTTCAACACATTCTCCACAATTCTATAACATTTGCAACATTAATATCATGCTTGCATTTCCACAAAATATTTAACATACACAATGTTAAAACAAACTTCCATTTTAAGGCAAGTTTTACAAATTTTCCATAAACCAAAACATTTACCATGTTTTACAACTTAATACATATACAATGCTCTTAAAGTTCAATAATAATACAAAATTACCAATGCATGGTTACACATCAACAAACAGGTCCGGATATTTCTCACAGACTTCCAACTCACGTTCCCAAGTGGCTTCCTCTACTCCGTGATGTTTCCACAAAACCTTTACCAAGGGAATGGTCTTGCCTCACAAGACTTGATCCCGCCTATCCAAGACCCGAACCGATCTCTCCTTATACGAGGGATCATCATCAACCTCTAAGTCGGTCCAATCCAACACATAGGACGGATTCGGCTCGTACTTCCGAAGCATACTAACATGAAACACGTCATGCACCCCGGACAACTGCGGTGGCAAAGCTAAACGGTATGCAACCTCCCCAATCCTCTCAAGGATCTCAAAGGGACCGATAAACCGAGGGGATAACTTCCCACTCTTCCCAAACCTCATCAAATCTCGCCTAGGTGATATTTTTAGAAAAACATGATCACCCGTCTCAAATGCCTAAGGCCTCCTCCTACGGTCGGCATAACTCTTTTGGCGACTCTGGGCTGTGACAAGCCTCCTACGGATAAGCTCAACTTTCTCCGTCGTCTCTCTAACCAACTCTGGGCCCAACAAAGGTGTATCACCGACCTCGGCCCAACATACTGGAGAACTACAAGGTCGGCCATACAAGGCCTCAAACGGTGCCATACCGATACTAGACAGAAAGCTTTTGTTGTAGGCAAACTCTACCAAGGGCAAGTGCCTCTCCCACATCCCACTAAAGTCAAGGACACAACCTCGAAGCATATCCTCAAGGATATGAATGGACGCTCGGATTGCCCGTCAGTCTGAGGATAATAAGCAATACTAAAGGTCAACTTAGTACCCAAGGCACTCTGCAAACTCTGCCACAACCTAGCAGTAAAACGAGGATCTCTAACTGAGACGATCGTCACTAGGACCCCGTGCAACCTCACTATGTCCTGAATATACAAATCGTCTCTAACTGAGACGATCGTCACTAGGACCCGTGCAACCTCACTATGTCCTGAATATACAAATCGGCTAGATGATCTATCGAATCTCTTACGTACATAGGGATAAAGTGCGCCGACTTAGTCAACCGGTCTACAACCACCCAAATAGCATCACTACCCTGCTGAGTCCTCGGAAGACCTACAACGAAGTCCATAGTGACATGCTCCCACTTCCACTCGGCAATAGGCAAGGGTTGTAACAAACTTGCTGGCCTCTGATGCTCGGCCTTCACTTGCTGACAAGTAAGGCACTTAGACACAAACACTGCCACATCCTTCTTCATACCCTGCCACCAAAACTGGCGACCCAAATCCCGGTACATCTTAGTGCCTCCCGGATGCACCGCAAGGCATGAATGGTGAAACTCTCGGAGTACCTCCTCTCGGCAAGACTCTGGCACAAACAAACGGTCTCGGTATCTCACACTCAGGTTGGGATACACCGTCAAACCCTTCTCAACCTTCCCCCTGGAGATCTTCTCTCAGAGGGATTCTACCTCAAGGTCACCTCCCTGTGCCTCCAACACTCGACTCACTAATGTAGGTTGCGCAACAACAGAAAATAAGGCCGCAGCAGCCTCAACGGATTCGCCCAGAAGCAAATCAAACTCGCCAAGTGCACCTAACATCTCCCATTCCTGGATGATTATACAAGCTACATCACTAATGGATTTCCTGCTAAGGGCATCGGCCACTACATTGGCCTTTCCCGGGTGATAGTGCAACTCAAAGTCGTAGTCCTCAATGAACTCCATCCACCTTCTCTGCCTCAAATTCAAGTCTCTCTGTGTGAACAGATACTTTAAACTCTTATGGTTCGAGAATACCTCGAAGCTCTCACCATAAAGGTAGTGCCTCCAAATCTTTAAGGCAAAAATCACTGCTGCTAACTCTAGGTCATGTGTAGGGTAATTCTTCTCATGTATTTTCGACTGACATGAGCCATAGGCAACCACTTTCCCCTCTTGCATTAACACACAACCCAAACCCTCTTGTGAGGCATCACAATAAACCGCATAACCCAAACCTCTATCCGGAATAATCAAAACCGGAGCGGTGGTCAATCTAACTTTCAACTCCTGGAACGACTTTTCACAAGGCTCACTCCATACAAACTTGACCCCTTTCCGTGTCAATCTAGTCAACGGCGAAGCTAGCCTGGAGAAATCTTTCACAAACCGGCGGTAATACCCAGCTGACCCCAGAAAACTGCCGATCTCAAAAGCGCTCTTAGGCTGTGCCTAATCCTGCACTGCTTCAATCTTGGATGTATCAACAGACACTCCTTCCCCGGATACCACATGGCCTAAGAATTTAACCTCCCCTAGCCAGAATTCACACTTTCCAAACTTAGCATATAGCTTATGGGCTCTAAGCAACTCAAGCACCACTCTCAAGTGTTCCTCGTGCTCCTCCTTCGAAGGTGAATAGATAAGAATGTTGTCCACGAAAACCCCCACAAAGCGATCTAAGAATTCTCGAAAGATCCAGTTCATCAAGTCCATAAAGACTACCGGTGCATTGGTAAGCCCAAATGGCATCACCAGAAACTCATAGTGGCCATACTGCGTATAGAATGCCATCTTCGGAATATCCTCCTTCCTGACCCTCAACTGGTGGTAACCCGATCTCAAGTCTATCTTAGAGAAACAACGGGAACCCTTCAACTAGTCAAACAAATCATCTATACGAGGCATTGGGTACTTATTCTTAACCATAGCTCGATTCAACTTCCGGTAGTCGATACAAAGTCTCAAGGCACCATCTTTCTTTTTAACAAAGAGGGCTGGTGCTCCCCACGATGAAACACTATGGTGAACAAAACCCTTATCTAACAATTCCTGGAGTTGAATCTTCAACTCACTCAACTCGGCTGGGGCAAAACGATAAGGTGCCATAGAAATCGGCGTTGTGTCGAGCACTAAATCAATGGAGAACTCAATCTCACGATGAGTTGGCAAACTAACAAGATCCTTGTGAAAAACATCCGAATACTCACAAACCACCCTCGGCAATACGATCTGGGTCACATCACACTCACCACTCATAAAGCTAGCAAGAAGACCACTAAGCTCACTCTGCCCTCGCGGATCATACACCGGTGGCAACACACTACCAACCCGATCCCCCAAGAAATGGAAACACTCCCCGCTCAAGGTACATACTGTGACCCTCTGGTGGTAGCAATCAATAACAGCCCAGTATGACGATAGCCAGTCCATACCCAAAATAACATCAAAACCCTTCATGGGCATAACTACAAAACGAAACGGAAGCCGACGATCAGCGACCTCTATGTCACAACCTCTGCATCCTTGTTTCAAAATCAATTCACCCCTAATAGGTGATACAACACATATAGAAGATGCTAATTACGCCAACTCCAACTCCAAAGCAGACGCAAATGCAGCAGACACAAAAGAATGAGATGCACCCGTATCAATCAACACACTAGCAACCGAGTTGCAAAACGGAAAGGTACCTCTCACAACAAATGGAGCCGGTACCAGGTCCTGCGCAGTAACAGCATACACGCGCCCTGTAGGCCCCTGATCGACCTGCTCACCCCTCGGAACGTACGACTGCTGCACAGACTGGGATGACGAAGCTCCCGGATTAGCCCTCGAGGCCTGCACAGACTGAGCCGGCTAAAAACCTTGCGTCAGTCTAGAACCAGACGCTCCCGATGTGGCACTCAACTGTGGGCAATACCTCTTCAGGTGCCCAGGTTGACCACACTGATAACAAGACAAAGGCTGGCCTCTGCCCTGACTCTGGCCCTGAGGTCAAACCGAAGAAGAAGCAGCTCGCTGACCTCCTCCCTTCTTCGGGCAAACTGAAGATTTGTGGCCCAGCTGACCACACTTAAAACAGGTGATATCTCCCTGGTTGCCTTTTCCCGAGCCTGCACTCGGCACCGGAAAGGTCGATCTAGTAAAACCTCCCTAAGACTGCTGAGGGTTAGAGCCCCTCTGTCTCCTGCCATCACCCTGACTATCATGGCTCCTCTTGGAGCCTCTCTGCCCTTCATCCTCCTCCTGCATCATAATCTCCATATGAGCTGCAGCATCAACCAAACGCCCAAAATCCCAGGTCATCGAACCCCCAACTCTCATCTTGAGTCCACGCCTCATCTTCTTCTCAAACTCGAGGCAACGGCGTTGCTCGGACGCCACAAGTTTAGGTGCAAACCTAGACAAGCTAGTAAAAGTAGCCTCAAACTCGGCCACTGACAAACCCATCTGCTTAAGCTAGCAAAACTGGTCTCTTAGCCTCTCTCTGACAGCTGGAGATAAACACTTCTCCTAGAAAGCCTCCACAAAAGCCTCCCACGTGCCACCGATACGGCTCTTCATGTACTTCCACCACTGACCCGCATCCTCCTTAAGCTGGAAAGATGCCAAGGTCACCTTCAATGCTCCGTCCTCGGTGCCAAGCATCTCGAACGTCTTTGTTATCTGTTCTAACCACTCATCCGCCTTAAGTGGCTCCTTCGGATTCCCAATAAACTCGTCCGGATTAGACCGGAAGAACTCCCTCTTCAAGAAGGAAGGCCCTGCATAAACAACCGGGGCCTGCACCTGAGCCTAAATTGGATTCTCAGCTCTGAGAATTCCCATAGACTCCCTCAAAGCATCGACTATTCCACGAGCTAAAGTGCCCATAGCCTCCTGTCCTGCTGGCTTGGCCACATTGGCCTGGCCAACCCCCTCCTGATGCGTCGGATTATCATCCGGTAAAGGCATCTCCTGCCTACCATGCCTACCACGTCTACCTCCTCGTCTTCATCCTCGTCCTCGTCCTGACATCCTAATAAAGGTAACGAAGAATGTTAGCACATTCACAAATGTGCCGAAACTATAAACACTCGTGTCCTAATACATGGACAACTGTAATTTACTCCACGTAAGCACGTAAGCACATAAACACATAAGCACTTACGAATTTCATTTCCGGATAATGATAGTCCCGAGGCGTTACTAGAGTTCCGGTTAGAAACAGCATTGATCAAGTGCTTTTCTAACAAGATTCACAGAAACCCAAGGATCAAATCAACATCCTAGAAATTAAATCCCATACCCAAATAATCACATAAACATGTAATTACATAGGCACATAACATTACATCTAAGTCTCTAATAAGCGAGACAAACCCATTGTGATACTAATCACTCGCCACGTACCCAAATTATTCAAACCCGGTACGCTCTGATACCAAGTTGCAACGCCCTCGAAATAATACATAAAACCCATCATTGTAGACATGCGATGATATAAGAGAAATAAACACTTTTCTATTCATTCGAGTAGTTCTTACAAAAGTATTACATGTTAACAGCAAAAGCAAGTGCCCTACGGGCTTACAGCTTTCCAAGTCAACATTTGGTTACAAAAAAAGTAGTAACTCAATACATGATAAGCCCTTGGCTTGAATTTACATGTAATACATCAAAGAAAACAAAATAACACAGTCTGCCTGCCTCTAGCCTCCCAAGCTATGTCCTTGGAGGTGGCATGCTACCTATACCTGAAAATAATGTCCCATATAGGGTGAGCCAACGCCCAGTAGAGATATGCAAAACACAATATGAGCAGTAACTAAGACATTAGCAATTGATAAATGTTTAATTCACATAAATCAAATTCATAAACCATTTCCATTACATGACAACTGTGTCCATGTTTCATTTCATTTTCCATTTCTTACCCAGTTTTCGATTTACAACTACGGCTCAGAACCTGGCCCAACGGCTTAAATGAGATAGTAACTCGTATTAAGCATTTCCCACTTCATATTAGATAAGCATACTAGCTGTATCAACACTTTAACAGATAAGCATATGAGCTATATCAACACTTAAACAGATAAGCATATGAGCTGTATCAACACTTCAACAAATAAACATATGAGCTGTATCAACACTTCAACAGATAAGCATATGAGCAGTATCAACACTTCAACAGATACACATTTTAGTGCTGTATCAACAAAGTCCATCCCCTATCTCCTCCCAAAGAACATCCGGTTTAGAGGTCCATCCCCTATCTTCCCCTAAACCGTGGAGTACATCCCCTATCTCCTCCTACACACACAACGTATATAAACATAAGTCATATACATAATCAATCAATACATAAAATTAATGTATTCTTTCAACTGTCATATTTGATGACACATCCAATTGATTAGTTTTAGTTTTCCTAATCATCATGCATTGTCTACAACAATCAAGACTACCCTCCACCGGTAGCCCAAAGCAATTATTTCTAAATAGATAATAAAAGCACCAACAGATAAATTATCCGCATTATTAAAGTGAACGATTTATTAATCCGACTCCGCTATTCCAACTCAATTTCACAAATCCATAACTTTCCCAAATTAATTATATCAATTGATTTTATACACAATTTAGGGCTTTCTCCCCCATCTCTCAATATTAAACCCAAGGGTCTAAATATTACCAACAACATCAATATACTCATTTTGAAACCCAAATACATGTTTATGGTTCAAAATAAACAAAACCCTCTTTTCAAAATTACACATTTGAAACCCTAACTCTCAGAACCCAAAACCATTTATACAAAAGCTCAAAATGTAGGTCAAAGTCCATAAGAGTGAGTAGGAATCCCTACCTCAAGAGACGAATACCAACGAAGAAGATGAAGAAAACGAAGATGCTCCAAATCCCGAAATTCTCGGATCAAAATTTAGCCCTCAACGATCAACACACCTTTTTATAAAGGCCAAAGGGTGAGAGATCACTCCTACTACCTAGAGAGAAGGTAAGTTTTTAGAGAGAGAGGCTCTCAAATGGCTGTCCTCGAAAAGTAGGAGAGAGAATGTAAAGTAAAAAGTGATTTAAAATAGCCTAGCTGTCAACTGATATACGACTCTCTCGCTCGAGCGGAGAACAGGACGCTCGAGCGACAAGCACAAAAAACTGGGTCCGCTCGAGCGCCAAGGCACAAAGAAAAAACACACCCGCTCGAGCGCAAAAGACCAGTCTGCTCGAGCGTAGATTTTCATCTCCCAGAACTTTCACCAAAAATGTACTACCCGCTCGAGCTCTAACAATCCCGCTCGAGTGCGACCCGCTCGACCGCAAGAAACCTGCTCGAGCTTAGAAAACATACCTGCAGAAGTTTTGCAGGGACCCGAAATACTGGAATGGTGTAAACCCCGCTCGAGCGCAAAATGACCCGCTCGAGCGGACCATTCAAAAACTGGGCAACAACAATATGAGCCAAAGCTCTACCAACCTGTAACAACCAAGCCCAACACATCCTAAAACTCAAACAAATGGATTTAAAGGATGACAACAAGACAAATACGACTACCAACTCCACGGAACCGAGTTCGGAAGACAGCTGAATAGTAAAGGGACAACCGGGATCGGTATAACGTCCAGTAGATCATTGATGATGCGGCATTCGGTTTATTTTGCATAGGGTTGTTGCACCTCATGGCGAGGAAGACCCTCTTAGGCGCATTGGTAGAGAGATGGTGGGACAACACTAACTCTTTCCATTTCTCTACCACCGGGGATATGACGATGACCCCATATGACTTTGCCATGCTGATAGGCCTTGAGGTGGGAGGCCAGCCGATCCCATAAGACTTTGATATGGGTGAGTGGGAGGCCGCTTGGACCTATCTGCTGGGAGCACACCGCCTACCTGGTTCGCAGACCACTTTAGAGGGACAGACCCAGTGACTGTAGAGGGGACTAAGCAGTACACCCAAGGCCTCCTGATGTTCCTCCTCGGCACTACCTTGTTCGCCGACAGGGCGAACACAGTCGGGCTGTATCTTTTGAGCGTCTTAGTGGACTTATCCCAGGTTTGTCATTATGATTGGGGCGGCGCCGGCCTCGCTACCCTATACTGCTACATGAGCTCGACCTCCCGCAGGAGCGGGAACAGAGTAGGCGGCTATTGGAGAGCCTGGGAGATATGCTTTACTTTTCAGCTTTATATTTTCTGCCATGCTTTCTTCTTTACCTTTCTGTACACTGCACACTGCACACTCATAGTTTAATCTTTGCTCTGCACTTGTACTCTCTATACACTGTGCCACACTTTGCTTTTTACATTTTCTGTGTTTATCTGTATTCTGACTGCCGCCCTCTTGCTTTTCACAGTTATGGGTATACACCTATTTGTAGACGCCCCCGCGTGGGGCCCTCGCTACCTATTTGTTGTCACGGTTCTTAATCTGAACCAAAGAGTCCAAATCCGGCAAATCGTTTTGAGAAACAGATTTTTGAAAAGAAGTGCCAAACATGGACTACTTTGCCAGATACAGAGTCGCCACCTAAATATTTTAAAATGGGGAAATTTAGGAAACCCTGACTCGGTGCCGAAGGGCACGTGTCTGTCATTACCAAAGTTGCCTCGGCTCGGGAACTTGGGTACGATTGGGGAAGGTCAGCTATGAGCACCCCCTCTCGCCCGATCCGAAGATCGGCCTCTACTAACCGTGATATCCAGTTTGAAAACGTTATGTGTTCTTATTCCATTTATTAGCCTAGAATTACTATGTTATGCGCACAACACACAAGTATAGACTAGATTGCCTAATTTGGAAATAAGCATTGCATATCCGTTTGTCTTGAAAAACATTTTGGAATTTGCTACTTGCAAGTAGGCTAAAATACGGATTTCAACAAGTTTTTCCAACTCAGACAATCCAACCTTCACTCACAGGCATTCAAACAGTTTATCACATAAGCATCTAGACACATGGTAAGCATGCTGTCATGATAGCATTCACACTCATGCGAGATGCTAAAGCATAAATACTTACATCGTACTCCATGCCAAAACAATAAACTAGTTAGCCAACATGCATGGTCCTAGTTTATGTCAAATTGACTAATGCAACACATACAGGATGCACTTAGAATAGGCTCGGCTAACCTAAGCATGGCATGTGAAATGCAGTCAATTGATGCATGTATTCAATTTGGAATTGAAGTACAAATGTAGTTAGCGTGATGAACCGAGCCTGATGCATGCATAGCATAAGGTATGCTAATTTTAAATATGCCCTAGTCTACCATCATAAGCAGGTAAATAAAAGGGAAGAAAGACGTGGGGTTGGAAGACATACGCACACTCACGCATGCTTATTACACAATTGCCCTCACTCGGAGGGTCCAAATAAATATTACAGTCCGAATAATAAACAAATAAATTATTACAGAATTTCTAATTTACTTAACAGAATGAATGTAAAAAAAAAAGGTAGCCACGGCCCCTGCCTCGGGATGCACGAATGATGCATGCTCGAACCCGTCTTGTCCGGAAAGCCCGTACCATACCATTACTGCCTCTGTTTTCACTGCCTTGCTTCTCTGAAAAATTCCAAAGTTCTGGGACAGATTCCTTGCACACTGCAGAATACCATCGGCTGGAGGAAATTCCCACCGGCAATGTACAATTTCCATCGGCTGCTGATGGAGTTATCGGCCATTCACCAATGGCTGGTCGGCACTGAATTCTGCCGGTCGGCAGAAACTTCCTGCAGAAGACAGTTTTGACAGCAATAGAGGACAGACAGCATATGGCATGGGATTTCAGGCACATGTAAGCATGGTCATGTTCCCCATCATGTATTGAACTCAGGGAAGCATGGCCCTCGATCCTCGAGCCGTCAATTGTGCATGATAGCCCAAGAGATCAAGCTTGCCATTTGATGTAAAAATGCATGCAACACACAAATGAGGACCGAGACCCTATCATGTCGAAGTCAAAGGCCCCGGTGACCGAGAGTTAAGACTCGTTGCATCACTTATAGTATGAACGCTCCTTAACCCTCACACTTGGTTTGACACCCCAAACCAAGTAATGCAATGCATGTTATGCAAACATGACTCAAAAATACAACATGAGATCAAGATGCAAGGCATGCCAAATGCCATGCAACTACTATGGCAAGTATGCAATGCTAAGCATGCAAGATGCAAATGCAATGCAAACATGGACGATTTAAGCAATAGGATCATCATGTTACAACGCTTAATGAAGCAATCATGCAACAAACATGAGACAGGCATGCAATGGCGGACTTAAACCCTAAAGGGGCAGACCTTAATCCACCCCAAAACAGTGGCCAAAAGTGCCCAAAATGATGGACAAACACTCATGCCAACATGCAAGCCAATGGACCTAAGGTAAAGGCACAAAAGGGGGGCACTTTACTTCTACCAATATGACCATTCATGGCATGAATTAGACAAGTAAAAACAGAATTTTAACATGCAAAAATAGACTCCAAAACCCACTAATATGGCAGCTTAAGTGGCTCCAATGAGATGCATGCACCAAAACTCATTTCTAGGCATAAAAGGGCACACCCTCAAAGCATGAAAGAGGTCACATATGCAAGCATACAAACATGATTTATGGACTGAAATACGGTCCTAAATGATGCCAAATCATGTGGATGGTCTAAGCTACGCATGCTAGAGGCCAACATACTCAAGGCTTACAAGCCAAAACACAAAGAGAGGACACCAAACATGGCAAGCATGACTAAAACAAATGGCCAACAGGTCTTAAACATGGTAAAGTAATGCCAATACCTTCATGAAATTAGGCTAACACATGCAAGAATCATGACCTAAACACAAGATGCATTTCTAGGCCAAATAGAGGGATGTAAAGTAAGTATGTTATGCATGCAAAGGGGTACAAATCCGACCAAAAACAGAGATAATATATGACCTAAAGACACCCAAAAAGCTCTGAAATAGGGCAAAATCAATCAAGCATACATGTTGCCCTTTAAGCCAAAAGGCAAGGAAATGAGGCGATAAAGGGAGAAGGGTGTCCCTCCCCTATACAAGGCTTCAAACCACCTTCCTCACCACTGAAAATCCACTGGTTTTCAGTGGTGAGAAGACCAAGACACTCAAGCAAACAAAGCCTCACAAAGGAAGCACCAAAAAGGCCAAATAAGGCCTAAGAGGGTGAGTTTGTACTCAAACCACAAAACACCCTCAATGAAAGTTCTTAAGCATGAAAATATAAGCTTTTTTTATGTTATGCACAAAGCTTAAATCAGCAAGCAAGATAGGTAAAAAACTAGTGCAAGTTTGGAGAAACTAAAGCAAAGTGATTACCCTTGAAGAACCTTTGAAGAACAGTTGGTCCAGCCCTCTTCTTTTGATCAAAATCAGTCCAAAACTCAAGAATCAACCCTCAAAGTGACTCAATCTTGGAGCAAGGTGTAATGGTGTGTGTATTAGTGCAAAAATAAGGTAAAAATGCACTTTTGGGCTACCAAACACACACTAAGGAAAGAGAGAGAGGGAAATATAGAGAGATGATGTATCTATATGTATAAGCTCTGGTTTTCCCTTCAAACTTGCCAACCTAGAACAAGGAGAAGACCTCTCCTCTTATAGAAGTCCCCTTTGCAAAGCTTATCAAACAAGCTTGCTTAGGGGGAAATCCCTCCATACACGTGTATGGAGGGGAATAGAGTGGGTGCCAGCTGTGATACAAAATATCTACATAAAGTAGATGAACAGTAGTCGGCTGCTCAAAATTTCCATTTTGACAAAATGGAGTGCCGACCGGCAATAAAGAATGCCGACCGGCAATATACATTGCCGATGGCAACAAAACACCAGCCGGTGGCCTTTGGCCGTGGCCGGTGATGTGTGGGGGTGCCTCACAAGGCATTCCCTACCCCTCCAAGGCAAAACACAAGTGTTTGGTGCAAAACCGGAGACTAAGCAGTCGAGTTCGAAGATCCTGAGGCAAGGCGCGTAGTCGAGGCCTCCGGGAACTCCAAACAAACACAAACATGGATGATCACCGCGTGTTCAAACGGTGACGTCCAAGTCTTGAGGACGGTCAAAAATGGGGTGTCTACACTATTTCCCGACACTTGCTCCTGAACCGGAGGTCGAGACGCCCCTTGAGGTACCATACTCGTATCGATATGACGGTCGGTGCCAGCTGAGGGCCCGGGAGACCCTCTCATACCTTCGCCAGTATTTTGACACAATGAGGACGGTAGAGGTAATTCAAAACTCATAGTTCTTCCTATATTCAGCTTCAATTCATTTTGCATATCTAATGGCAACTAATCAATCTATGCACTTGTTGTCTGCAGGTCACATGGCAGCCCTGGACGACGATGCCAGAGGGTGACAGATTTCATTTTGCTGGAGCATGGGGTGTTTCCCGATATCGGCTTCTGCTTGAGAGGCCAATAGGTCGAGCCTGGTTTCTTGGCGAGCGGTTCATGCGCCAGACACTGGGCCTATACTTACAGTCAGTTCCCTTACTGCCTCCGCCTTCTATGCGAGCCACTGAGAGTCTCTCCCCTTAGGAGATTACTGACTTCATGCGAGGTGTAGATGCAGACCTATTCATCGGGGAGGCAGACTATATGACTTATCTCCAGACATACCTCATGCCTCCGTTGACAGGTGTTCGTGTTCACACGGGGAGGGCAGCCGACATCCCTTCGTCGAGTAGGGCCCGAGCAGCAGATGTCCCTTCGACGAGCAGGACCCGGGCACCGATGGGTGAGGCTAGAGGGATGCCTCCTACCAGGTAGAGTGTTGGATGGCCAGATCTTCCGATCGAGCTGACAGGTTGGCAGTACTCGGGAGTGCCTTATCAGATTCCGCTTAAGCCCCCCGTTGCCTGGTCACAGATATGTCAGGACACCTGACTCACCATCGGTATGCATTACAGCTTTCATTTATCGCTCAGATACTCATTCATTCATTCATTGATCATTTTAACTTGCATTTACAGCCCTCCATCGGATACGTCGAGGGATTACTCGAGGTGTTGGCCTCATTTGAGGGCATGATCTTAAGGAGAGAGACGATGCTTAGCTCCCACGATATTCAGGTAATTTTTTAGTTTTCTTGCATTTCAGTTATCATATTTCTACTGCTATACTGAAACTAAAATCTCAACTGAACATTTCCCTACATTGCACTGAACTGATACACTGCATGTACAGATCACATCTGACACATTGCATTCACATATTGTATTTGACTTCTGCATGTACTCACCCTGTACACTATACTTGCATCTGATACTCATGCTATGGATGATATATTCGAACTGCCTTTTCAGGTCACACCTCTACAGATAGGACCATCAGAGCCTTCTCCAACAGCAAGGAGAGAGATTCCGGCACGCGGCCGAGGGAGACGTTGGGAGCCTATCATACGCGATGACGATGATGAGTCTAGTGAGGATGAGGAGCCAGCGAATCCACAGTCAGAGTCATCTGAGGGTGGAGGCGACAGCACCGACTCAGGTTTTGGGGGTGGTGATGATGCTGATGAAGGCTCCAAGGATGGGAGTGGAGGCAACTCTAGTTCAGGCTCCGATTCAAATTTGGATAGCGGCGCCGATGGCGACAGCTCTGAGTCCGCTCAGTTGAGGAAGAGGATGAAGAGGGCCTCTCGATCCTAAGATGGGTGGCACCGATTTAGACACTTTTGCTTTGTTTCTTTTTTTGCTAGTAGTGTTAGCACATTGTAGAGCCTTAGGCAGTTTTATTTTCTTTAAAACTTGTACTCCTTCTAAAAAGAAACCATGATTGGAATGAAAACAGCTTTTTGATGGAAACACGTTGCATTTCATATTCTGAGCATCGCATTGCACCATTTTACACAAAAACGGAATTAACGAAAATTGAATTTTTGTACATTGTCTTGACAATTGCTTAGTCAGGTAGTGAACCAACCAAAACATAACAAACAAAATAAGACAACTCAAAGAACAACTAGTGCAACAACTCGATAAATAAATTGTAACAACTCAATACATGAATTGAAACAAACCCGAGAACGACTCAACAAAACTACTAAAACAAAATAGCGAAACGCATCCAGAGTAGAACAAATCAGGTTTTTAGCATTCTCAACACATAGGAAGGCCAAAAACATTCTGCTGGAGACTAACAGTGGCTATTGGCCCCTTATGATGATTGTCGGCCACAAAAGGTGGCCTGTCGGCCAGTAATGCAGGGAGTCTACAGATTGTTGCCACCTGTCTTCCACTTAGTGCCTTATCTTCTACAAAAGTTAGGACTTCGCGGTTTCTTCATTCCAGCCCTGTTTTTGCTTCAAATGGAGCCATTCTTCACCAAAAAACTCTCCGATTGGATTGCGAACTTAGATGGCTCGAAAAAGCTGAACTTTTGGGGTTTTGGGATAAATGCACTATTCCCGTTGAGTCGTACTCCGCTGTGTTTTCCATTCCTCCATGCCGCGACTAGATGTTGGAACCCGGTTACACATGTTTTTAGCTTTGGGGGACAAGAGATATGTCCCATAATCGAAGAATTCCAAGCTTTGATAGAATCTCGGCGTGATGAGGACATCTTGCCCCAGTCTCGTTTTGGCCACATCCAGGCTTTAGGAAGGATGTGTGGGCTTACTTTACATGATGCTCGATCTTTAGTTCACAATGGAGAACTTGACATTCCCACTCTCATTCACCGATTTTCTAATGCCGGCAACCGTGACGACCGTCTTTGGCAAAGTTTTCGGCAGCATGCCCTTTGCTTGTGCATGTTGGCTCATTTCCTACTTGCCCCTGGCTATGGAGGGTCTAGCATCCGCCTGATAAAAATTGCCCAAGGCTTGAAGGAGGGCAAGAGTTGCATTGGCTTGACACTAGCCGAGGCTTTGATGGGCTTGGATGCTTTACATCGCCAGGAGGCGACCAGGTTCGCAAGAAGTCCACTACTCTTGCAGGTAATGTTTCCCACCCTTCTCACATGTGTTTCTCATATCACTCGGCCATCAGGCTCTGTTTTTCTCTCAAAACCCATTTCTCACTTTTCTCTCCACGTACACCTCTCTATTCTTTAATCTCTCTTATTTTTCATCCCTCCCCAAGTTTGGCTCATGGACAGGTTAAAAGTAGTGGACTCTTGTCCTACGTATACAGCGCACGGCTATTTCTTTCGCCCATGGCTAGTTGATTTCCCGAGCGAGGGGTGGTGGTGCCACTAGATGTGCAACAGATCCACTGTTGACATTGCTTGGCACTGTCCCTGGTTTGATCTGCTTAAGATGAGCTACAACATGTCTTGCCAGCCTGGCATTCAGCTGATTGGTTTGACACACTATGTCTTCTATTTTACATTTCGGTTCCGGCGTCAGTTCAGATACGACTAGCCTTGCCCAGAAGAGGGGATAGAGTACCCAGCTTCATTTCTGATCCGAGGCTCACACCTAGCTTGATATACCACTACATGGAGGACAAGAGAACTTCTGGCCCCCACTCCCACTTTCAATTGTGCCCTTTCTAGCGAATGCATAACTTGGCTTGAAGATGAGGCACAAACCAGGCCTACTTTAGCATTTGAAGCTTCCACAAGCTCTAGGAGGGGGCGCAGGAACACCTGACTCAACTATACCCCAAGTTTATTGCTTTACTCTGTACTTTCAAGTTTTCCTTTTGAATGTAATAAAAAAGAAACTTCGATTTGTATCAAGAGTCGGAGAACTCTATATTGAAATCAATGAAATTGAAGGTTGTGGGTACTGAAAATTCTCCTTTTGGTCCAAAAATGGTCTGAGTTGTAAAAAGATTAATTTGAACAAAATCAACTTTTATTAAAACTTTTCAAAACCATTTTCGATAAGGATCACAACTGGACACACCCGGAATCTATCTTTGAGATGTACAATCCTGAATCCAACAACTGGAAAGTTGCCTCTTGTCTGAATAGCACTGCACTGTACTGCAACCAGCTGTGATAGTGAAGATCACAACCGAACTCTTGGATGCAGAAAAGACAAAGATGACCAGAATAATCTTATGGACACAGTTGATTTGGAAGTGTTTATGGCTGGACTTCAGAATGAACTTGCCTATGTATCTCGAAGATGTAAATCAAGCCTTACGTAGTTCGGTTCGGGTTCACTTGGGTATTAACACTCTCCTTTTGCGCTCTAACTTTTGCCAAGGCCGCCCTTTCTGAGCTTTCAACCTTGCGAGCTCAGTTTTTCTTATTTCAAATTTTTTGTGCTATAACTTTTGCCTAGGTCGCCCTTTCTGGTTTTCGGCCTAGTGAGCCACTCAAGGGTAGTATTTCTTCAACTTGTTCATATTGACCGGTTGGGAGAACTCAAGGCCATCTAAGTCCATAAGAATGATAGCTCCACCCAACCAAATTGATTTGATGATGTAAGGACCAGTCCAATTGGGTCTGAACTTGCCCCTAGGGTTATGGATGGGAGCTCGGTTGTCTTTGAGCACCAAATCCCCTTCTTTCAGATTCCTGGACTTAACTTTCTTGTAGAAAGCCCTGGTAATCCTTCGTTGATAACCTTGGACGTGGTACAATGTTTTCAGCCTCCTCTCGTCGAACAGCATAAGTTCCTCGAACCTGCTCTGCTACCAATCCGCTTCTGCTATCTGGAATTCAGCCATAACCCGCAGTAATGAAACCTCAACTTCAATCGGCAGAACAGCCTCCATCCCATAAAGCAGAGAATACAGAGTTGCCCTAGTAGATGTTCGAATTGATGTTCTGTAGCCCCAAAGAGCAAATGACAGCTTATCAGGCCAGTCCCTATAGGTTTCCACCATTTTCTGTAGAATATGCTTGATGTTCTTATTGGCGGCCTCAACAGCTCTGCTAGTTTGCGGCCGATATGTGGATGACTTATGAAAAGCCACGTTGTATTTTTCCAACAAGTGGGAACCATTTTCTGAGATGATCTCATTCGGGACCCCATAACGACAGATGATATTATTCCTGATGAACTTGGTTGCATGCGAAGCTTTCAGCACTGTATAAGATTGGGCCTCGACCCACTTTGTAAAGTAGTCTATCGCCACCAGGATGTACTCATACCCGTTTGACCCCTTTGGAGTAACTGCCCCAATAACATTCAATTTCCCAGACTGAAAACGGCCACAGTGAAGTCATGTTGTACAACTTCGACGGCAGGATGTTCATGCGATTTGCCTGGATTTGGCATTTGTGGCATCGCCGAACAAAACCAATACAATCCTCTCCCATTCTTGACCAATAGTAACCTTGTCTGAGAATCTTCCGAGCTAGCATCACTCCGCTCATGTGCGATACGCACTTTCTTCCGTGGATGGCCTCCATTAGGTGCTTCGATTCTTCTTCATCAACACACAGTTTATACATTCCCAGATGGCCCCATTGGTACAATTTAGCCCCGCAGATGATAAACTGAGCAGCCATTTGCCGTATTGCCCTTTTATTTTTGGCATTTGCCCTTGTGGATAAGCCTCCTTTTTTAAGAAGTTCCAGACGTCATGATACCAAGAGTTCTGATCTTATACTTTATCTATTGTGGAATCAGCTCGCAGGCCAGCACATATCTCTATTCAAAAATGATCGGACGCATCCGGACTCCCAAAGGGATGTCTATCATGGAAGATAAAGTTGATAAAGCGTCTACAAACCTGTTGCTCTCTCTTAACAGATGCGTGAAGGTTAGCTTCTCAAACCTGGGAATTAGAACGTCCAAGGTTTGGTGATAAATTTTAATCCTTTCTTCTTTAACCTTCCAGTCTCCTTTTACTTGAGATACAACCAGGTTCGAATCCCCAATGACGTCCAACCATTTTGCCCCTAGTTCCAGGGCGGCTTCTAAGCCAGCGATACATGCCTTGTACTCTGCTTCGTTGTTTGATACCTTGAGCCGGAGTTTGAAAGCTAAAGGTATATGGGAATTGTCGAGTGCTATCAGCAACACCCCTATCTCATACCCATACTGGTTAGACGCTCCGTCAAAGTACATAGTCCAAATTTCTTCTTCGACCTGCAGAATGGCCTTATCTAGGAATAGATACTGTACTACTTCATCTTCCTCCACTGGGTGATCGGCTAAGAACTCCGCTACCGCTCTCCTTTTCACAGACTTGTGGATCATGTACTTCAAATCGAATTCGGAGAGAAGAATAAACCAACGGGCTAGCCTACCCATAAGTATTGGTTTCTCGAAGAGATATTTCATGGGATCTAATCTCGAAACCAGAATTACAGAGTGAGCTAACAGGTAGTGCCTCAATTTCCTGGTAGCCCATACCAAGGCCAAACAAGCCTTCTCCAGCGGAGTGTAACGGGTCTCATATTTCAGCATCTTCTTGCTCAGGTAATAGATAGCCTTCTCCACTCTATCTTCAGACTCCTGCGCAAGCATGCAGCCCATTGTCGTGTCAGTTACTGACAGATACAAAATCAACGGCTTCCCCGGCTTTAGCGGTGACAACATAGGTGGGTTCTGTAGATACTGCTTGATCTGCTCGAAAGCAACTTGGCATCAGTCATTCCATTGGAATTTCTTTCCTTTCTTCAGGAGACCAAATAGTGGTTCACAAGTTAAGGTTAATGTTGCAATAAACCGTCTTATGAATTGCACTTTTCCCAGAAAGCCTCGCACCTCCTTTTCAGTCCTTGGTGGTGTCATTTCTAAGATGACCTTAATCTTGGAAGGATCGACATCGATGCCCTTCTGTGTAATCAAGAACCCCAACATTTTCCCTACTGTAACACCAAAAGTACATTTCTGAGGATTCAGTTACAACCGATATTCTCTGATCCGTTGGAAAAATTTCTTCAAGGCGGTGTAGTGGCGTTCTCTTTTCTTGGACTTGACAATCATGTCGTCCACATACACCTCAACCTCTTTGTGGACCATATCATGCAAGATCGTGGTTGCAGCCCGTTGATAAGTAGCCCCAGCATTCTTCAGACCGAACAACATCACCCTATAACAATAGGTTCCCCATGGCGTGGTGAAGGAAGTCTTCTCTCCATCCTCAGGTGCCATCAAGATCTGGTTGTACCCGAAAAACCCATCCATAAAGGAGAGCAGCGCATGCCCTGTGGTAAAGTCCACCAATTCGTTGATGTGCGGTAAGGAAAGTCATCCTTCGGACTAGCTTTGTTCAGATCTCTGAAATCCACACACACCCGAATTCTGCCATCTTTCTTCGGCACCGGAACAATGTTGGCCAACCAAGTAGGATACTCAGATACTAGCAAGAACCTTGCATCTATTCGTTTGGTGACCTCTTCTTTGATTTTTAGGGCCCAATCCAGGCGTATTCTTCGAAGCTTCTGCTTGATGGGTCAAGCCTCAAGGTCAAGACGGATCCAGTGCTGCATAATCTCAGGATTGATTCCAGCCATGTCTCCGTAGGACCACGCGAAAACATCTTTGAAATCTTTTAATAAAGTGACTAAGCGCTTGCATTCCTCCGAAGACAACGTGGACCTGATCTAGACCAGACGCGAATCATTCTCAGTACCAACATTAATTGAAGTGATTTCATCAACCAAAGGTTTTACAAACCTCTCCTCCTCTCGATCAATCAAATGTTTCAAAATCGGAAGAATTTCTTCCTCGTCATTTTTATCAAAGTTTTGAAAGTCCTGATTAATGCAGTAAACAAGTGGCACAGAAAAGTACTTAGAAACAACAGTGATACCATTCTCATTCACAACTTCCAGTTCATCCAATTCTTCGGTTACAACCGGCTCAAAAGAAAAGGAAAAAGACGACCTGGGCAAAACAATGACATCTGAGTTATCAACCCCAAGAATACCAGACTTTGACTGAAAAGAACAAGAATCTGATTTCGACTCCACAGACTCTATGGAATCAGATTTCGGTTCACTACCTGACTCAGAACTGTTGGACAAAAAGCCTTCCTCGTACTACCAAACGAGGGAGGGTGCGATAGATGCATCCAGAATGCCAGAAGAAGGGCCCACAGTCAATTGATCTCCAATCATGAAAACAGAGAAGTAATCCCCCAAGCTCTCTAGTGTGATCTGAGGATCCAAGAGGAGACAAGACAACACTGCTCCTATCTCGAGTTCTGTGCCATTGGGCTCATCCTCAATACATTGTTCAGCCTCAGCTGGTAGGTCAGTCTGCTCTTCTGCAACTTCATCTCCTTGCAATTGTAGGTCAAAAAAGATCTCAAAGCCAGGCAAGCATTGCTTTTTTGAATTCAGCCATGGCTTAGGAAAGCCACAAAATGGGAAATCCTCCCCCTCCAGGACAAAGAGGTCGTTCAGGGTTCCTTGAATAGGTCTATGCACCATCTCGTAGTGCTTCCCAACTTGTTTAGCCTTGGCCTTTCCTGCTATTTCCTTTCCCTTCCTTACCGAATCCTCTTTGGTAGGCGTGTAACCTAGACCAAAGATATGAGGGTTGTGTGGCACTTCGGCCAACGCAGCGACGCCCTTCTGGCCGCTCCTTCCCAATCCCATTCCGAGTACATGTTGCAGCTTATTCATGAGATAGACGGATTGTGCACTGACATATAATCCTTCATCAACTGCAAGAATATCTTGTACTACCTGGGCCTCGGCCAAGGTGAATCCAGACAAAAAGATATCCTCCTCGCCGTGTATAATTTCCAAGATCGGTGTAGTAACCTCTGGTGGCAGATGTATGGAAGAGTTCCCAAAAATAATAGCTATCCCCTTTCCATGGGGGTACTTCAGCATCTGATGCAGAGTGGAAGAGACAACTTTCACTTTGTCCAGCCACGACCGTCCAAGGAGTAAATTAAAGGTGGCTGGAACATCTAGAATATGAAACTCAATGTCTTGTTATGCCAGGCCAACCTGAGTTCTGATCTGCACTGTCTCCATCACTTCCCGACTTGTATTGTCATAAGCCTGAATCACTTGGGCTATCGGTGCAAAATCTGCCAGCTTCAAACCGATAGCATAGGCCGTGCACGACAGGCATACATTGATTGCAGACCCTGTATCAACCAAGACAATTGGTATCCACTTCTCTTTACATTCCACAGAAATGTATAGTGGCTTATTGTGCTCAGAGCCCTCATATAACAATTCTTTATCTGTGAAAGTCAAAGTCAGTGAGGCACCTCCCGGGAACACCAGTCCCACTAACTGCTCGAGGGTTGTGTCAATAGAGAGCTTAGCCTTATCCATTGCTGATAGGACGACTTGTCTATGCACCCGTGAGGCCATGAGCAATCCCCAAATGGAGATGTCTGCTTGAATCTTTTTTAGCTGCTTCAGTACAGCTCCCTCTTCCAACAGTTTGTCTTTCTGCTTCTATGCTTCCTTATCTTTCCCTGATGCTTCTGGTTGGTCCAAGTGTTGGGGCTTAAAGTACCGCCCACTCCGAGTCATGTGATTGACTTCTTCAGTATACCACGTATCATCTGGCAGATTCTGTCCCCAGTCCTCATCAGTATGGGTAAGACGCAAATCATCGTCTTCCCACCACATTCCCTCGGCAACCAACAAACAACTGTTCGGTTCCGCTGTAATCATTCCTGTATTCACAACACATTCTGTCCCCGCAGGGCCTTTGGCTTTTCTAGCCTTCTAATCAGTCTCAATTCTTTCTTGTTCGAATCGCTTCAATGCGGCCTTCTGTTCTGTAGCAGCTGTACACAAGCTATCCAATTCTTGAGCAAAATTCTTTGTACCATTGCTCTCCGATAACTTCCCTTTGTTGTCGACCGTTCCAGCTGTTGCAGACGTTCTTATTTCCAACTGCCCCTGCATCGGTTGAGATCCTTCATCGACATTCGGCTCATCATTAAGCCACCCCTGTATTATCCGCCGATCCATTCACATCAAACCAACCAATCTGTGTATTCCCCTGATCTTGTTTATCAAAGAACTGCAGATTACTGATCGCCTCTTCAAGCTCAGCTAAGTCATCCAGCCCCTAGCTTGGCCCGTCCTCCCGGACTACATTAACCTCTATTCCCTTCGGCAATTCCACCCTCGGCTTGGCTTGGCTAGTTGGCACAATGTAATAGCAAGGGTTGTATGCTTCCTCAATTAAGCTCACGGAGCCCTCAGGCATACCTTCTTCCATCACAGCCACCACCACGGGTTCAGGTTGGGATATGGACGCGCTCATCATGCACAAGTCTATGCTTTCTGGGATGAACAACGCCAGTTTAGGCAGGTGATGGGGGGTAATATATATGATGGGGTCATATGGGACAACCATTGTTTGGATAAGGTTTACTTCCCTGGGTGGTGGGGGTTGGTTATGTGGTGGGAGAGGATTTGTAGTGACATTAGGCTTCTCAGGAGGCGCTATCAATTTGTTGTCAATGAGATCCTGAATCTCATGATGGAGTCTAAAGCATAGGTCAGTGTCATGACCATGTTGCTGGTAGAAGGCGCAATACTTGGCCGGGTTATGTGTAAGAGGGAGGGGATTTGGTAATGGGCACGGTTCTAGGGGCTTCAGATGCCCTTTTCTAATCAAGACCCTCTGGCCTCGAGGTGGGTACTTTGCAGGTTATGACGTGGCTCCAGATGTGCCGGTAAAGGGTGTGGTTGTTTTTGGTGTAGTGGTGACCATACCGACGTCAGAGGTCCTTTCAGCAGCATTGCTACTCGTAGCTGCATTTGAACTGCATGTAAACGCCCTCTTGGGCTGCTCTTTTTCATGGTCAATCAGACCCTGTTTCATCGCATCCTCTATATATACCCCTATCTCATGAAGATCAGCAAATGTAGGTAGGGGTAAGACAATTATCTTTTGCAGTAGCTTCGGTTGCAAATTACGAACGACCATTCTTATCTGGTCTTTCTCAACTGGCCTGGTGGTCATCATGGAGGCCTTGGCCCTCCACCGAGTGACAAAGCCGGAGAAGCCCTCCTTCGGCTCTTGCCGAGTTGCCTCAAGGTCACGAGTTGTGACCTCGATTTGAGTGTTATAAGAATATTGGGCAATGAAGGCCTCGACCATCTCTTCCCAGCTCCTTTTCACAGGATCCTCCAGTTTAACATACAAGATAGCCGCAATACCCGACAAGGTTCAGCCAAAGAGGGATAGCTTCTGCAGTGTAGTCAGGCCCATCGGCCGTAGAATATCTGAAAATAGCCTCAAGTGGACCATGGGATCACCCGAACCATCGAAGCGGTCTATGTGTGGCAATTTAAATCTATCCGGCAATGTCACTGCCGAATCTGTGTAGTCGTCCTCTATATCTGGGATCGAGTTGACTCCCTGAGCATGTTTGAAAAGCTTCTCAAGCTTGTTCACTTTCAAGGCGGTAGGATCGACCTCAAACTCGAACAGTGCATCTGTTGAGTAGGCCGGTGCTTTGGAAGCCTGAGGTGGGACTGGCCTTGCTGGAACGTCCATATTCTCCTAGACATTAGCCGTATCCCCGGGCATTGGAATCCTAGCTGGGGATGGATGTGAAGCGGAAGCTGCTACTTCTTATGGTTGTTGTTGCTGTTGCTATTGCTGTTAAAGCCTAGCAATCACTTCAGCCTATTGGGCTATAACCTCTGTCTGGCGAGCAGTAACTTTCGCTTTGCGAGCAGCGTCCCGCTGCATGGCCTCGATGGTCTGTTGAAGTTGACGCATCATATCTGCTATACTGATTGAGGGATGCTGATCTGTCAGAATCAGTGTATACTCTCTTTCTGAGGTGGAAGCAGAAAACTAGGCCCAATTGCACACAGGTGACGTAGATAGTGACCGCTGAATTGGCGATTGTTGAACCGGTGATCTATGCCTGACTGTTCTCCGTCTCGTAACTGGGGGTAGTGAAGCAAACACTGGTTGTCCTCTAATAAGATCCTCAGATTGGTAAATCCTCCTAACTCTGGTCCAGAGTGCTCGGGGGGTATCTGCCTCATCGGAAGCAATTGTGAAATACTACCTTGCAAAAAGAAAAATAAAGTAAAAAGGAAACAACAATCAGCAAACGCACAGCACCGAGGCTTAGATAGAGACAACACACAGTTGAAATCATCAGCTGGACAATCTGTACTCAAATACTAATTTCTGCCACCAAATTTTCTACCTTAAAACTGATATTCTCAAACTGATATCCAGACCTGCCACTGATACATACATTCCTGTACAGACATGCCCTAATAGCACATATCAAGCAAGTGAGAGCCAAAGCACCCCTATGGTGGGGTAGGGTTTCCCTGTCCTAGTTTCGTCAGAAACTAGGGGTTCGCTATGCACACATGCGATTTCAAACAATCCTACATTCGGGTGAGCAACCTGTCCTAGTTTGGAACTAGGGATTCGCTACGCACGCATACGTACGCATGCCATAAAATGTGGATCTCTATCCGAAATAATCGTTACAGGGACCCTGTGCAACCTCACTATGTCCCTAACATAAAGGTCAGTTAGATAATCTACTGAGTCATTCGTGCTTATAGATACAAAGTGCATTGACTTGGTCAATTGGTCAATTACCACCCAAATGGCATCACTACCCCACTGAGTCCTTAGACGACCTACAACAAAATCTATTGTGACAAGTTCCCACTTCCACTCGGCTATAGGCAAGGGTTGTAACAAACACGCTGACCTCTGATGCTCGCTCTTCACTTGTTGACAGGTGAGACACCTCGATACAAACACGACCACATCTCTCTTCATATCTCTCCATCAAAACTGGTGAGATACATCTTTGTGACTCCTGAGTGCACCACAAGGCGTGAGTGGTAAAACTTTCGGAGTACTTCCTCTCGACAAGACTCCGGCACGAAAAGACAATCAAGGTATCTAACACTCGAGTCAAAATATACATTCACACCTTTCTCTACCTTCCCACTAGAGATCTTCTCCTGGAGGGTTTTTAGCTAAAGATCACCCCTCTGCGCTTTTATCACTCGGTTCACAGGTGTAGGCTGTGCAATTACTAAAAAAAAGGCTGCAGACTCAACGGACTCACCATGATGCAAGTTAAACTTACCGATAGCACCCAACATGTCCTATTCCCAAATGACAATACTAGTGTAGACTCGACTTTCTTCGCGCCCCCCTTTCGGAGAGCTCGAATTGGTCCGACAGTTCAGACTCCTGTCATGGTTCTGAATCTAGTCTCACAAGTGCAATGTGAAACTGATAATCACCAAAGAGTCCAATCCAGCAAATCATTTTGGAAAATCAAATATTGAATCAAATAATGCCAAAACTGGACTGCTTTGCCAGATTACAGAGTCGCCACCTAAATATTTTATTTTTGGAAAATTTAGGAAACCCTAACTCATGCCAAAGGCCACGTGTCTGTCATCACCAAAGTTGCCTCGGGTCGGAAACTTGGGTACGAGAGAGGAAGGTCTTGAAATGAGCACTCCCGCTCCCCCAATCAAAAGATCAGCCTCTACTATCATGATATGTTGTTTTATAAACACATGTGTTCGTATTCTGGTTATTAGACTAACTTTACTATGTGATGCACACACAAGCAAGTATAGACTATAATCACAAGAATTGGAACGAATTCAACACATGTTTTTTTTCGAAAATGGTTTGAAGGTGCGACCCTCAAGTGGGCTTAAAACATGATTTGCCACTTCGCAAAGTGGGCTTAAAACTCACAATCATCAAATTGTTCCAATTCAAGTAATCAAGCCTTCATCCACAAGTATTCATGCAGTTAATGTTTGTGAAACATGGCAACACTCACACTCATGCAAGTATGGTAAAGCGTAAAAATTACAGAGTACTCCAAGCCAAAACAAAAGCTAGTTAGAAATATGTATGATCCTAACTATACAAAATGCCTAGTGCAACACATGCAATAATGCAATAAGATAGGCTCGGCTACCTAATCATGGTATATGATACAATCTAATAACATGCTTCGAAACACATATTCAAAGAATTATTGAATTAACAATGCAGTTTGAATGATGCGTCGAGCCTCGGTGCATGCAAGACAAATGAATGATGCAAACATGCAAGCATAAGGTATGCTAATCAAAACGTGCCCTAAATTAACCATCAAAAGTGGTCAAGTAAAAGGGAGAAAGATGTGGGGTTGGAAGACATGCATACACGCATGCACGCTTATGACAACATTGCGCCCTCTCGAAGGAGGGTCCGAATAAATAAGCTAAGCTACACTAAGCTAAGCTAATTATTACAAACTAACTAATTAACTATTCTAGCTAATTAATTACAAACCGAATTGAATAACTAGCTATGTTAAGCTAATTAAAATATTACAAAACAAATTAAACTAATTAATTACAACACTTGTATTAATTTGTTACAACTAGCTAATGAAGCAATAAAGTGGCCTCGCGGGCGAGGGGGACATGCATGCACGATTTGTTTCCTCTCGAAAATCCATCGCCTTGGCATCGGTTGCCTCTGTTTACACTCGCCTTGCTCTCTGAACACTGTACCAGCTTCCAGACTGCCTTTGCTCCGAAACAGGAACACTTTACACAAAAATTGACTGGTGGCCGGTCGGCTAGTTTAAGTGGCCGATCAACCACTGCTTTTTCCAGACTTTTGTTTTTGGTGCAACAGAGAGCAACAGAGGCAAAGCAATCCATTTTTCAAGGAATGTGTGTACTGCCATCCTCCTTATCATTTCTCAAGCTCAAAGGAGTATGGCACTTAGCTTTCAAGCCATCAATCAAGCATTTTCAATGCATGATGGCCAAAGAGTCAAGCTTGTACAAGCTTAATGAATGCACAAATAAGACTGAAAGGGCCATCACCCTATCATGCATGATCAAGGGTGATGACGACCAAAAAATGTGACATGTTTCCTCATTTTGAGTATGAAACATCCTACATTTCTTGTGTTTAGATTAACGTTCGATCCAAACACATGCAATGCAACACAAATGCTTATCTTGTTCATGTTTTACTTTGCTCATTTTGTTTACACATTTTACATTATCGATTAATCCTTTAACCGATTAAGTCCAATGTAAAAATCCTCTAATTGGAAAGATGGCCTAAGCCACAAGTGCCTTGAGCATGAAAGAGGCCTCATGCTGTTAGTTAGGAGGAACCCTCAAGAGAGGGTTAAAACCATTAGGCATGAGAGCCTCAAGTTCATTCTCAAGCCAACAAGGGGCTCAAGACCACTTTCAAAGCAAATTAAAAAGTGAAGAATAGAGGGAGGTTGCAGACTTTTCAGTGCTGAAATAGCATGAAAAATGGCACTAAACCATGCAAACAACACATGCAGAACATGTTTAAAAACCAAAAGCATTAAACTAGGGAAGAGCACTACACTAGAGGCATGCAATATCAAGCTCAAATGACCAAACTACCTCAAAAAAGAGCTAAAACATGCCAAAATAGTGGCTAAAACATGCTGAGATTGAAGCATAGAAGGTAAGAAAAACAAGCTCATATGTTAGGCTACAAACAAGGCTCAAGGCACAACTCTCAAAAGCAATGAAAGAGTGAAATATGTGAGAATGTGACAGAGTAACATGCACTGAAATCACATGTAAAATGATGCTACAACATGCAATCAACACATGCACGACATGTTAGAGGCCTTAAAACACTAAGCTAGTGAAGGCATTTGCACTACAACCATGCCATACAAGGCTCATATGATCAAGACAGCTCAAAATAGAGCTAAAGTAGGCCAAATTAGTAGTGAAAACATGCTGAGACCAAGTCACAAAAAGGTAGAAAAACATGCTCACATGTTAGACTATCTACACTTGCAAACAAGACACAAGGAGGGGAGACGACCCCCTCCCATTTTGGACCTCAAAACCAAGTTTCTACCACTAAAATTCTCTTGGAATTCAGTGGTTAACAGGCCAAAAAAAGGTTGGTTTAAAAGCTTTGAAAGATGGTACAAAAGGCTTCACAAGCCAAAGAGCAAAAGAGGAGACAACCCCCCTAACTTAACAAGGGTTAAACCATCATTTTGGAACCTTAAAAATAGAGTTTTTATGGTTGAAAAATCAGGTCAAAACAGTGTAAAATGATGGCCAAGCAATTGATTAAAACAAAGCTTTAAAGTGGCAAGCTTTATACCTTTGAAGCACAGCAACAAACAGCCAAAATTCTGAGCTAAAACTACTCTTATGAGCTCAAACAAGGCCTCCAAGAACCTCAGCTCCAAGACAAAGGTGTTTGGTCAAGGGGTTGTATGCAAATATGTAGAGAATTCTCAATTTCAAGCACAAAATGGGGAGAGAGAGAGAGAGAATTCTAGAGAGAGAGAGAGGAAATTTGCTCACAAATTTTTGTCACCCCAAAAATGGGGGAGAGACCCCCATTATGTAGAAATGCAAGCCAAAAGCTTGCATTCATTTCTCCATAAACGTGTATGAAGATGGCAATCAGTGATCAACAGCTAGCATAGCTGGCACAGCTGGCAAGGAAAATATCTGAAAAAGGAGAAAAATGGTCGTCAGCCACCTTCCCTAGCCGACAGACCACTTTAAGTGGCCGACCAGGGGGAAAAGTGGCCAACAAGTGCCAAAAGTGGCTGACAAGGCCCTTCCCCCCTCCAGGCAAGAGGCACCAAGGTTTTGTCCAAAAACAAGCACAAAACAAAAAGGGTTTAGATACTCAAAGACAAGGTGTTCCACCGAGAACTTCGGGCACTCAAAATGAGCACAAACATGCATAATCATCGAGTGCACAAATGATGACGTCTGAGCCTTAAGGTCGGTAAAAAATGGGGTGTCTACAACTAGCTACACTACGAATGAATTTCCTACTTAAGGCATCGGCCACAACATTGGCCTTCCCCGGATGATAATGTAACTCAAAGTCATAATCTTCTATAAACTCCATCTGTCTCCTCTGCCTCAGATTCAAGTCTTTCTGTGTAAACAGATATTTCAAGCTTTTGTGATCAGAAAATAATTCAAACTTCTTACCGTACAAATAATGCCTCCAAATTTTCAAGGCAAAGATCACTATTGCTAACTCTAGGTCATGAGTAGGGTAGTTCCTCTCATGTGTTTTCAACTGCCATGAGCCATAAGCTACTACTTTTCTTTCTTGCATCAGTACACAACACAAACCTTCCTATGAAGCATCACATACATCCAATAGTCCAAAACCCCTCTCCGGAATAATCAATACGAGAGTTGTGGTAAGTCTAACTTTAAGCTCTTGAAATGACTTCTAACAAGTTTCACTCCACACAAACTTAATTCCTTTCCTCGTTAGTCTAGTCAATGGTGAAGCTAATCTAGAGAAATCTTTCACGAACCGATGGTAATACCCGGTCAACCACAAGAAACTACGGATCTCAAAGGCATTCTTGGTTCGTTTCCAATCTTGTATGGCTTTTATCTTAGATGAATCTACAGTCACTCCTTCCCCAGATACCATGTGGCCTAAGAACTTTACTTCACTCAACGAAAATTCACATTTTCCAAACTTAGCATATAGTTTGTGGGCTCTGAGCAACTCGAGTACAACTCGCAGGTGTTTCTCATATTCCAATTTAGAGGGTGAGTAGATCAAGATGTCGTCCACAAAGACGACCACAAAGGCGTCTAAGAACTCACGGAAGAATTGGTTTATCAAATCCATAAACATGGCTGATGAATTGGTTAGCCCAAAAGGCATCACTAATACTCATGATGACCATACCGCGTACAGAATGCCATCTTCTAGATATCTTCCTTCTTTACTCTCAACTGGTTATAGCTCGATCTCAGGTCTATCTTAGAAAAACAACAAGACCCCTTCAACTGATCAAATAAATCATCTATATAAGGCATTGGGTACTTGTTCTTAACAGTCACCCAATTCAACTTTTGGTAATCAATACACAATCGCAAAGTGCCATACTTTTTTTTGGCAAAGAAAGCCGCTGCTCTCCAAGTTGAAGTACTAAGGCGGATAAAACCCTTGTCTAGTAGTTCTTGGAGTTGAATCTTCAACTCACTCAACTCAGCAAG
Organism: Camellia sinensis; assembly: GCF_055761805.1. NCBI lineage: Eukaryota > Viridiplantae > Streptophyta > Magnoliopsida > Ericales > Theaceae > Camellia > Camellia sinensis. The sequence goes on from NC_138971.1 coordinate 58,324,825, forward strand.
TGCAAACCTATACGATGCCATAGAAATCAATGTCGTGCCAGACACTAAATTAATAGAGAACTCGCACTACTACAAAAACAGATAAAGATCACACTTTTTTTGTGTGATGTTTGTTATTTAATCACACCTTTTTAGTTTTATTAAAGTGTGATGTTTGGGGGTGTAATTAAAAGGGGTCATTTTTAATCACACCTTTTAAGTGTGATTAATAACATTTAGATCACACCTTTTAAGTGTGATTAAAAATGTTTAGATAACACCTTTTAACTATGATTGATAACATTTAGATCACACCTTTTAAGTGTGATTGATAATATTTAGATCACACCTTTTAAGTGTGATTAATTACATTTAGATCACACCTTTTAAGTGTGATTAAAAATATTTAGATCACACATTTTAAGTGTGATTAATAACATTTAGATCACACCTTTTAAGTGTGATTAAAAATATTTAGATCACATCTTTTAAGTGTGATTAATAACTAATAAAACCTGTGATAATAAACATTTAGATCACAGATTTTAAGTGTGATTAATATCTAATAAAACACGTGATTAATAATCAGATAAGATCACATGTTATATGCATTTGAAGAATGTAATACACACTATATACTATATTTTGAATCACAACCATATATTGAATGGAATAACATCATATATTTCATAAATGAAAGTTAAATGTTCAAAAAGTATATAGAAAGGAATTAGTAAAAAGTTTTTAACTGTGCTTACATATATTAAAAAATAAAAATAAAAAACATGAAAAAACTAAGTTGTTGAATTCTTTGACCATATTTTGCATTTCTCCAAGAAATTTCTGACCTGAAAAATAAAAACACAAATTAATTCAGAAACTGCTAAAAGCAAATGAATAAACTTAACATTTTTGTGGAGACTTACAAAAGACGAAATCGAACATTTTCTTATCACACTGACTCTTCATCTCCTGCATCAATGGAAAAGGAATAACAACTTTGATTGTTACTAATATAAAATGTTTGGATTACCATATATAAATATGACATATACATAGAATCAATAAATCCAAAATGAAAATCTTCAATGTATGAGCAGATATTTTAAAGTCATAAAACCAAATATGCATAGAATCAACAAATCTAAAATGAAATCTTGAAGTGATTATATATTCTTTACCAACTAAAGAAATTGTTGATTAGTAATTTAAACAACGGAAGTTATATCATACTTACATTGGATTTCAACTCATATTCTTTAGTACGAAATTAATCCATTCAACTTGCACTTCATCAAGTTCGGTTTCCGTGTAAGTCTTTTTCCATTGAACTGCAAGAGGTTATTTACAAACAATTAGATAATGAAGAAGATGCACAAGTATCATGAATATAATAATAATAAAAGTTTAGAATTTATCTCACATTTTGTTTTCTTAGGATGCTTTGATCTCTTGTGAGGTCTTTCATATACCGCATTACATAAAACCCACATTCCACGTTTGTAGGTTGTTGCGGGGACTACATAAAAGCATTTTCATTATTATTAGAAACTATATATAAAATGTTATGATCAAGCTGAACAATCATTAGCATAATATAAGTATGATAAAATTAGAGAAAATGATATTGATTATCTGAACTACTTTCCAAACTGGATTGGTCCTCCTCCATCTTTGGGTAGTTTCATAAATTTTCAAAGCACTTTACAAAAGAAATTCCAAATGTCAAAATATTTTTAAAGTAACTCAAATTGCTTAAAAATGTACAAACTAGCCAAACTTACGTGTTTATTACAATTTCAAAGCTTGTGTTTATTTTAGAACTAATCGGATCAAGTAAGTACACAATCATCAATGTTAGATCAATGACTAACAATATCCAATGGTACCTACAATTGAACAAGTCACAAGTATAAGCTTAATAAGTTTATTATCATTTGAACACATGAAATAAATAGTTTTAGATAATTATCCAATATTATAAGGAATTAAAACCAATTGTTCTAGCATAGCCTCCTCTAATCTTCTTGCAAGCAACACTGATTTTGATTTCTCCCCAGCCATAGTTTTTCCACTAACGACACAAGGGTTAACAAATACAAATTGTTTCCTCCAATTGGAAGCCTTCAACACTTGATGGAGATGACTAATAAAATAAACAAATTTTAATTAAATTCGTAATTCATAAAATCTGCAGAAATAACTATTGATGTAGCAAATTTTTCTTACCTTATGTACAACATGATACATGTAACAGATAATTCTTTTACATGACATATGTACTCCATGTCTACTCTTTGAAGTTGGATATTGATCTCCTCCCTAAATATGTCTTTCTCTAGTGGAATGTCTATGGCTTCATCATACTTGATATGCTCAACTAATGAAACAAAAGATTGAATGGACTCTTGATATTTTCCACATTCAACATTAATTGAAGCTCCCTAAGTTTAAAATTTTCAAAATAAACAAATATAAGTCAACTTTAACTTAAAGAAATTGTAATGAAGTTTCTAAGTTTCAATATTTTACCTCATCAACGACCAATACAAGATTTTTGGGCCAAGCAACAAAAAATCCCACTGCTTCTCCAACAATAAGCATCTCATCTGGGATAGGTATAGGAAGAGGGGCATCTTTTTGAATAACAACTTCAACAGACACACGTACATTGGATTCTCCTAATGGCACCGTATGAATGGCTTCATTGTGTTCAATTCTCTCATATACCGTACCATGAGCAACAATATTTTCAGTGGAACCTATCGCGAGTTTACATGGTTTGCACTATAACACAAAGTTAAAAATGTAACTTCTAATAATATCACTAACGATATTAGAAATTATAACATCAATAGATAAAAACTACACACCTTTCTCTTATTTTGTTTAGGATCTTGAGGTGGAATGTCGTCCTTAGTTCTCACCATATTTTCTGCTAATAAAGAATCATGCTGAAAATTGCCTCTACCACCACTTTTCAATGTGTTTGAACATTTGCACTATAACAAACACACAGATAACAACAAAAACACTAATAAAATTACTAACAGTATTAGAAAATATAACAACTTTAGGTGTTCCAAATACTACACACCTTTATAATCTTTTGGGTAAGAGCTTGGGGTGGAATGTCATCCTTAGTTCTCACTCTGCTTTCTGTTAAGAGAAAATCAGGCTGAAAATTTCCTTCATAACCACTTCTCAAGATGTTTGATCTAAGATGTTCAGATTCTAGTGTATATGGTATTTGTTGTTCCACTGCACTAAGCCTAGCTTGCAATTGTACCACCACTGCCTCAAGATCATTACACTTTTTCTCCCAATGTGACTGATTCCCACGTCTAGGCAAGTGAAAGTAGGTGCTAGGTGTGACAAAATTTCCTACACCCCTTACTCGATTAGAAGATTCAGGAGTACCCAATGCCATAGTAAGAATGTCATTGCATCCTTTAATCTTTAAACTCCCATCACTTTTTTGTTTGGTCAACTCATTCTACAATATTACATTACTATATAAGAAAGATGAACAGTTAAGATAATATAAAATAAATGCAATCAGTACACACAAATATCTTACAATTCTCGTAGCTTGTTCCATAATTGTCTTGTCATCATATTCTCCATTTTTATTTTGACGAGCCTTTTTCCATAAAACGCTTCTGTCCAAATCTTCAGTAGATCCGGTCATACGTTTCTGTCAATTAAACATACATCAATTTTTAAAAATAATGATATCAAAATTGTTATTAAATAATAAAATTTATAACCACTTGCATAGTCTTCTTGAAAGCGAGCATAGCCCTTTCGACTAATTCTATGGTTATACTTATTTTGACTTCGTCTCCATTTTTGAACCTGGCTCAAAATCTTTGAAAATGTAACACACAAAATTAATCCAAATGTATAGCATTTAATATTTCTTTTAGGTGAATAAGTCATAAAATAAAACATAAAATTTACAAGATTACAAGGGGCATGACACTGTTATTACAGAACTATATGAAGTTTGATGGGTCTAGCATTTAATACTGACATTTTAAATAACTAAAGTTTGATTATTTTTACCTCAAACTCTTCTGATAGTCGCCTTACAAGAAATGAGTCCCAATGTCTTTGTTCAATGAATCCATAAATTGCTGGTGGGTTTGATATGATCTCAGGATTGGACTTGTTTTCACATATGCACTTGGTAAGTTCTTTCTTGAATGTCCTCCAATTTGAACAAATTGAAGATAACACATTTTTCTTACTTCTTTCATCCACTTTGTTTGTTAACTGAGTAGTCAAAAAATATAACGTTATAAAACTCTAATTTTGATTGCACGTAAATACATGTTTAAGTGTCTTACTTACCTCTACACAACTCCATAATTTTTGTTTCAGTTCAGCTGGCACCTCAAACCAGTCTTTATAGCATATTGGAATCATTGTGCGAGCCAACACCCCATGATAGCTTAAACATTTGATCGAATTGTTTCCAATCAATTGACCATTCTCGTTATAGTCAATGGCTTTTCGTACACCAGAACTCCTATCCTTTATGACATCTGGTAATGTTGTCGAACCTCTGGCTTTTCTTTTATTAGATGTTGGTTCTGTTGCTGGTAACCATGCATCCTCTCCATCAGTAGGCAAGACATGAGAAGTATCCATCCTGTGAATAAAATAAAATAAAAATTTAAGAAAAAAATGTCAAATAGTTAGACAATTAAATATAAAGACATTAAGAAAATGAATATAAGTCAAACATTTTAACATGAAAATACAATACTTAGACATACATTCTTACAAAGACATTTTTTTTTTCCATCATGGATTATCGAGCCAAGTTCCCTCACAATCTCCTCGCATGTAAGATGACATAGAATCATCAACCACATCTAATGATTCAACTTCTGGCAAACCTTTTGTAAAGCCATGATGCTCTATACAAAAATCATTGAACTCATCATCCTTTTCACAAGAATATTGTTTTTGAGGAGGTTCTAGCACAACTGACCATCTCGGATCAAGTTGATCTTGTACATAAAAAACTTGCTTAGCTTGGGAAGCCAAAATGAAGGGATCGTCTTTATGGCCTATCCTCCCTAACTCAACTAATGTGAAACCCAACTCATCCACTCTAATTCCCTTTGTGTTGTCAACCCAATCACACTTAAATACCGGAATCTTGAACATATTGTAGTCAAGTTGCCATATCTCAATAATAACTCCATAGTAACTCATATCAATAAACACTGGGTTCTTATCCTTGTAACCTGTCACACGCATTGTTGTTGCCACTAAACTAACTCCACTGTTTTGGCTAACTCGTGAGTTATCCCGATCTTTTGTGTGATAACGGCAACCATTGATAATATAGCCAGGGAATTTTATAACATCCAATCGAGGTCCTTGTGCTATCCACTTCAGGTTATTTGAGATATTATTTTGGCCACTTAATTCCTTTGAGACCTGTATATGGTTGAATGGTTAGGTAACTTTTTCTTAATAATATTTGCTATTAGAAAAAGATAAATGTTGAATTACCCCAATACCTTTTCACGAAGCCAATACATAAATGTTTTATTATGCTCAATTTGTAGCCATTTTTGACTTTGTGATTGACGATGATATTTTAGCTTCAACCAAGCCATATGCTCCGTATCAAATCATCAATAAAGCAATATATTATGAGATAAATCTCTAACTTGTGAGAATACAATTATACAAAAATGTACATGAAATATTCTTACTAAATGCATGGTTGAATGTCACTTGTATTTTCTAACACATAACGATGTGCTTGCTCCCATTCATTACGATCAACAGTAACAACATAACCACTTGATAAAGGCATTCCAATTTCTATATCATCATCAACTGTCATGTTCCTATTAGAAGGAATCCCGATTGCATCCACTCCAGATAAGTACTCTGCACAAAACTCAACAGCTTCTTCTACAATGTAAGTTTCAGCAATGCAACCTTCAGGACAATTACGATTGTGAACATAACCCTTTAAGATCTTCATGAACCTCTCAAATTGGTACATCCATCTAAAGTGAACTGGTCCACAAAGTCGAACTTCTCTAACAAGATACACTGTCAAATGCACCATGATATCAAAGAACGAAGGTGGCAAGTACTTTTCAAGCAAACACAATGTGACCACAAGCTCTTTTTGAATCTCATCTAATTTTCCCACATCCACCACTTTGCTACAAATAGCACTGAAAAAGAAACATAACCTGATAATGGAATGTCCCACATGCTTAGGTAACACAGATCGTATTGCCACAGGTACTAACTGTTGCATCAATACATGACAATCATGTGATTTTAGACCATAAAGTTTCAAATCTTGCATTGATACACGACTTCCCAAATTTGAAGAGTATCCTTCTGGAACCTTCAATTCCAATAATGTTGTACATACTCTTCTTTTCTCCTCCTTTGACAATGTGTAACATGCTGGAGGCAAGTATGTTTGCTTCTCCCCAATTTGTGGTGCCAATTCTTCACACAAACCCATTTCTACAAGATCAAGGCGAGAATTAATTCCATCCTTTGTTTTTCCTGGAATATTAAGTAACATACCAATGAGGCTCTCACACACATTCTTCTCAATATGCATAACATCCAAATTATGCAGAACATGTAAGTACTTCCAATATTCAAGATCAAAGAATAATGATTTCTTCTTCCAACACTTTGTACCACCAACATGTAATGCATTTTTATTTTTCTTTCCGCATATGGTTACAAGCCCTTCAACCTTATTTAATATCTCCTCCCCAGTTAATGGTATTGGGGCTAATCCAAACTCTTGCTCACCATTAAAAGCTTTTTTTTGCCTTCGATATGGATGATAGCGTGGAAGAAATTTTCTGTGGCCAACATATGTGTTCTTCTTACCATATCTTAATCTATGAGAACATGTTCCTTCACTACAAATTGGACGTGCATAATATCCCTTTACAGTACAACCGCTCAAATTACCTAATGCTAGAAAGTCGTTAATTGTCCAAAACAATATAGCCTTCAGCCTGAAGTGTTCTTCTTTATAAGCGTCATAAGCTTCAACACCTACCTCCCACAACATTTTCAAATCATCAATTAGTGGTGCCAAGTAAACATCAATGTCATTACCAGGTTGTTGTGGACCTAATATTAACAATGATAACATCATAAATTTCCTCTTCATACATAACCACGGTGGAAGATTGTAGGTAATCATTATAACTGGCCAACAACTATATCTACTGCTAAGGGAACTGTGTGGATTTATTCCATCTGCAGAAATAGCTAATCGAAGGTTTCTTGGCTCTGCAGCGAAATCTGGCCACCTGTGGTCTACTAACTTCCATGATGGAGAATCCGCTAGGTGACACATTGTGCCATCATAATCTCTTTCGTGGGCATGCCATGTCAAATCCTTCGCTATTTTTGCTGATTGGAACATCCTTTGAAACCTTGGGATAGGTGGAAAATACCATAAAACTTTTGCAGGCACATCCTTTCTTATTTCAATGGAATTCTTCTTCAACTTCCATCTAGATGTACCACATGTAGGACATGAAGTTGCATCTTTGTACTCCTTTCTATAGAGTATGCAATCATATGGACATGCATGTATTTTCTCATATCTCATTCCCAATGCAGCAAACGTCTTCCCAGCCTCATACATGGATGATGGTATTTCATTGTTCAATGGCAGCATATCAACTAACAACGTCAGTAGGTCTGAAAACCCAGTGTGAGATAGGCTATTCGTAGTTTTGAAGTTATACAGTTTAACCAATGCAGATAACTTGGTAAACTTTGTGCAACCCGGATACAATGGTTTTTCAGCATCTTCAAGTAATTTCTTAAATACTTCAGGATCAGTCGTGCAATGATTGTATGCATCTTGAACCATTTATATTGTTTCAGCTACATTGTCTGTAGGAGATGGGTCAAATTGTTGTTGGGAAAAATCTTGCTCATTTAAACATGGTGATGTCCCACGAGTGACTGCTTCTCCATGCCATATCCATGTGGTATAACTTTGGTCAACACCATTGAAAAAGAGATGATTTCTAATCTCTCGAATAGGTTGGCTTCTCAAGTTTCCACAAACTCTGCAAGGACAACGTATGGATTGAAGATCACTTGCATGGATCATAGCAAAATTAAGAAATTGTTCAACTCCATTCTCATAGTCTTTTGATCTTCTATCCTTGAACATCCAAGATTTGTCCATTTTAAATGTATTTTTGAATACCTATACCAACAAAGAAATTAGAATATAAAATAATAAACTGGTAAGTGAGTCACTTTGCTTAATATCTCTACCTGATTCTCATTCTAACCACTAAAAAAAAAATGCTCATAACGTGGAGAACAAAAGGATTTTTTTCCCTACTTGGGGGTTATCATTTCTGATAGAATTGTGGTTGAGTTTCTACAATGCACAATGTATTAGACACTAGGTTATTATAGACCTTTAACAGTATTGGATTTGTGGAGTATGTTATAATACTTCATTTGATTTCTTCAAAAAAACCATAATGAATGAATATACATGCAGACATGGAAATCTATGTTCTTTGGGGTTGATCTTGATCTTCATTATTGGGCAAAATATGCATGAGCAACAGGACAAACTAGTATATCAAGTAATGGGGGAACATTAACTATGAACTACAAGTAAAAATGCCAACATCTTATTGACAGTCCAATTATTATTATTATTATTATTATTATTATTATTATTATTATTATTATAAAGTTGAATCTGCTAGTAAGGCAAAACTACAGTGCAAAATGTTGAAATTTTTGGATTCTTACATTTGAAGAAATGCTCTCTTTCAAAGCCCTTTCAAATCTTTGATAAAGATGTGCTGAATAGTTAGAAGGATGATACTGAATATACATGAAATAAACACAGCTATACAGAGAGTGAAGGATGTACTTTCCATTGAAATCAAATGGCATCGAATATTCACATAGATTAACAGAAACAAGAGGGGGAAAATAAATATATATAATATAAAATAAAATAAAAAGAGCTAAGAACTAGATTCAATTCAATAAAAAATTCAAATTAATTAGAGTGTTTTATTGTTGTTCCTTTAAATCTTGTCAAGGTCAGCTTGTTTTCTCTACTTAAATTGGGTGGGTTTCGTTAAGTTTCACCAACTTTATAATGCTCTTCTAATGCTCCTTTTATAACCATGTTTTGATCCTAATAATATATAAGTACTGTATTGTTCAATAACTATATACCAATTTTCTGCTAGAGGTTCTGTGATCTTGTCTCCGCTCTCTGATATCATTTGTTTTACTGTTGAATGGCAGATTAAAATTCTTGCGCTGATGATACTGAAGGTTAAGGACTTCTAAAATCTAAAACTAATTAATCACATTGTCTCTTACATCTTCAAAAACATCTCTTCTAGATTAATTATTATTTAACTGTTTTGCATTTCTTCTTCTGTACTTGCAGAGTAAGCACCTAGTAGTATTTACAGGTGCAGGAATATCAACATCTTGTGGGATACCTGATTTCCGAGGTCCTAAAGGAGTGTGGACACTTCAGGTGAAATCATGATTTCTATTATGGTTTTGTAATTTTTTGATCTGGAGAAGCCAATCTAAATTAGTTTAATTGATTCCACATCTATTCAAAATGACAGGTAGCAAATAAATTAGTTTAATTGATTCCACATCTATTCAAAAAATCTAAGGCACATCTATGAAGCATGGACACTTTAACTTAGTTGTTGTTTCTGTGTCCAACACATGTCGAACATTGACTAACCTCTGACACACCAGGATGACTACCAAACACACCACGTGGCATGCCTCATTTTTTAATTATCTTTTTTCCTCCATGACATGTCGGGGATAGGTAATGAACATGTGTGTCCTGCCTTTGGACACACTCCAAGATATTATCTTCTGTATGTTGTAAAAAGTGTCATTTTAAATTTATAATCACGACTATGTAAACATCTTGTCTATGTTAATCATCACTTTGTAGTATTCTCCGTAAACAATACCAGTGGCATTTTTTCCCTTATCTAAATCAATGTTTGATTGTTGAAATTGTTATTTTTATAACTTGTAATGATTATAGGAAAGTTTTCTACTTGTGCTAGAAGCAGACCCACAATTTCTAATGTTGATAAAGGCAAACAACTATGATGTAATAGTTTATAATTAATAAAAAATATTTTCCAACACCCTTTAAATTCATTAAAGTTTATAATTTGAGTTGTTTTTTCATGTTGAATTTTTGTTAATGTTTCATTTTTTTGGTTATTTGTGGGTGCAATATTCATAAAAATAGCAAAAATTATATATATTAAATTGTCATATCCCTGTCGTGTTCGTATCTTAATTTTTAGGAAATCACCATGTCCCGGTGTCTGATAATCTCTCAGGTGACTTCTAGGATAATACCAAGTATAATAAGAAAATACATTGACCAAAGCATATAAAGCACTTTTAATGAAATAGTCATAAACTCAATATACCAAAAGAATGCATACAAACTTGAAAGCAAGAATTCAAAATTACATAATAAGTATATATCTAAATTTATATCAAATTCTAATCCAAAATGCTGCCTGTGATTTGACATTCCTCGTCTATGCTGCTATAAAATGAAAAATATGACATTCCTCTTATTTTGCTATCAATATCCTCCAAATCAAATAATATTAATTATTGATAGCCTATACATCAATTTTATCAAATATTGGGTTTGTAACCATAGAATTATAAATTAGAATAATGGACATACATAGTGATTGAAGACAACAAAAGGTCTTCCAAGGGCAGGAACCATGAGCTTTTGGGCAGCTTAAACTAAGTATTTGCTTGGTCTCTACAATTATAACCAAAAATTCATCCATATTCAGAAACGTCGTCCTATCTCTTTGTAGAGGGCCTACCACCAACTACTTCCCATCTGAGGACCCAAACTGTATCAACCGGCTCTCTTAAATGTTCACTAATAACTTAACCATGTTTGTCAACAGGAGAGAAAGGGACACCATCAAGAAACCTCCAAGTTTCAACCATCATAAGCTAACAATGTTTAAGAATGAAACCAAGTCAAATAAGCCATTGTTTATTTCAAAAATGTTTCCATTTGAAAAAAACCTGAATTTGAGGGTTGTTCATAAAAAAACTAACGGAATAAAGCACAAAATCCAAGATGAATTGGTGAAAAATAAAAATCCATTAGGGTTAAAAAAAAAGAAAAAAAAAGTGCATTCATCTCATGAATATGGAAATAAATTGGCAATTCAACAATCACCAATCGAGATACTTGAGTCAAAATTGGTGGTGTGGAATACAGGCATCATGTAGGCTCTTCCATTCACTTTTGGAATAAAAAGTAAAACTCATGAGTCATCGTATTACCCTTTTACCTGGCACTGATGTTAACCTATCACCAGCAGCTTAATTTACATTCTAAGCATATTTTCAAAACCACTAATCATGATTTCTATTATGGTTCTGTAATTTTGTGATGTGAAATCATGCTTATGGTTCTGTGGACACTTTGTTTTTGTTTTCTGAATTTTTGGAAACAGAACGGGAAACATGTGTGCAGTAGGATTCTTCTTTACAGAGTTGTTACCATATTCAAATAACAAAATGATTTATTTTTTATTATTTATTTATTTTCCAGAATAGATTGTTTCCAATGCAATCAAAAGCATGGAAAACCTTTTCGTGAAAAGGATAAATACACAGACAGAGACAGAGAAGAAAACTCTGCAAAATACACAGACAGAGAAGAAAACTCTGCAAAATTTGTGATTGTACTATACCAACAGAAATACACACAAAAGGGGCATAAAAACCAGAGGACTCACCAGGAATTTCAAGAGATTTTTTATTTGAAAAGACAAACTTCAATGGTGGTTTGAGTGAGTAACTTCAATGGTGGTTCAGAGCTATGATGAAAAAATGAACGGCTTCGTTTCAGCAAGGAGAAGAGATTCAATCTTATTGGGAAAAGCAATGGTTGTTCGGAGCTGAGATGAAGAAAATGAACGGCTTTGTTTCAGCAAGGAGAAGAGATTCTGATGTTGGGAAAGTCCAGAGTCATTTGCTTTCAATGATGGTACAGAATAGGCGCCAACTTTGTAATCAGATTTTATATAAAAATGAAATAGAAATATTTTATTCAATCACACCTATGATTAAAATACATATATAATCACACTTATTTAAAAAGTGTGATGAAAATAAAATGAAATCGATACAATCACACCTATTTAGAGAGTGTGATTAAAATACATATATAATCACACTGATTTAAAAAGTGTGATTAAAATATATATATATAATCACACTTATTTAAAAAGTATGATTAAAAACAAATATTATATATAATGACATTTAATTAAAAAGTGACATAAAAATATATATAATCACATGTTAATTAAAAGGTGTGATTAAATATATATATATATATATATAATCACACTTAATTGAAAAGTGACATAAAAAACAAATATTATCACACTCAATCAAATCAAGTGTGATTAAAATATCAATCTAATTTTTTTTAGGGTGAATTACACTAATAGTCCCTATAGTTTGGTTTCTAACTTTTCAATTGTGACACATTTGACCCTGAATTTTGAATTTTGTTCCAAATAAGAACAATTGAAAATATCATTAAATTTTTCAAGGGTAAAATCATCAATTTGATAAAATATAAACCAATTTGAGAACAATAAATGTCAAACAAATATTTTTGAATTTTTAAAAATTATTTCTACCAACTAAAAATAAAATTATGTAAAATTGATAAATCTTTTAAACATTTATTTTTTTTTACCAAATTAATTTTTTTATTTGTTTGGATAATGATCATGTAAAATTAATTTTTAAAAATTAATCATGTAATTTTTATTAACTTTTATCAATTTTACATAATTTTATCATTGGTGGAAAAAAAAATTAAAAAAAATTCAAAATATTTTGACATTTTTTTTTTGTCAAATTAGTTTATATTTTATTAAATTGTTGATTTTGCCCTTGAAATTAAACAATAGTATCTTCAATTGTCTTTATGTGGAACAAGATTCAAAATTCAGGGTCAAATGTGTCTAAATTGAAAAGTCAAGGACTAAAGTGACACAAGTCCCAAACTATAGGGACCGTTAAGTGTAATTTGCCCTTTTTTTTTAATCACACTTCCATTAAAAGTGAGATATTTTTGTTTACCACGACTTGCATTTACTTTATGTCATTAATGTGAATTCGTGAAAACCCAGTTTTGTTGTAGTAAGGAGAAGAGATTTGTGTGTTTGTGAAATTCAACCTTGTTGGCGATAGAAAAAGTCGTCCTCTGTCATTCATGGGTGTAGAATAGAGGTGCAAATTTGGGAATTGTATATTTTATATAAAAATCAAATTGAAATATTTTATACAATCACACCTATTTAGGGAGTGTGATTAAAAAGTAGTAATGTATATATAATTACACTTTAACTAGAATGTGTGATTAAAAAATATATAAATAATCACACTTTAATTAGAATGTGTGATTAAAAAATATATATAATCACACTTTAATTAGAATGTGTGATTAAAAAATATATTTATAATTACACTTTAATTAGAAAGTGTGATTATATATACACTACTAGGATGACACTTATTTAAAAAATGTGATTAAAAAGTAGTAGTGTATATATAATCACACTTTCTAATTAAAGTGTGATTAAAAAATATATATATAATCATACTTTAATTACAATGTGTGATTAAAAAATATATTTATAATCACACTTATTTAAAAATGGTGATTAAAAAGTAGTAGTATATTTATAATCACACTTTAATTACAAAGTGTGATTAAAAAATATATAAATAATCACACTTTAATTAGAATGTGTGATTAAAAAATATATTTATAAGCACACTTATTTAAAAAGTGTGATTAAAAAGTAGTAGTGTATATATAATCACACTTTCTAATTAAAGTGTGATTAAAAAATAGATATATAATCACACTTTAATTACAATGTGTGATTAAAAAATATATTTTATAATCACACTTATTTAAAAAGAGTGATTAAAAAGTAGTAGTGTATATATAATCACACTTTAATTACAAAGTGTGATTATAAATTATATAAATAATCACACTTTAATTAGAATGTGTGATTAAAAAATATATTTATAATCACACTTATTTAAAAAGTGTGATTAAAAAGTAGTAGTGTATATACAATCACACTTTAATTAGAAGGCGTGATTAAAATATATATATATATATATATAATCACACTTAATTGAAAAGTGACATAAAAAATAAATATTATCACACTTAATCAAATTAAGTGTGATAAAAATATCAATCTAATTTTTTTTTATCACACTTCCAATAAAAGTGAGATATTTTTTTTTTCTCAAAGTGTGATCTTTAACTATTTTTGTAGTAGTGTCGGTCTCTCAGTGAAGTGGTAAACTATCAACATCCTAGGACAAACATCCGGGTATTTATAAACTACCCTTGGCCACTCAACTAGATCTTCATCACACTCACTACCCAAAAAGTTGGCAAGAAGTCAACTAAGCTCACTCCGTCCATGTGGATCATACACTGATGATAAAGCTCTATCGGCTCTGTCCCTCCATGAAGTAAAAACAATCGCCGCTCAAGGCACATACAGTAACCCTCTAACGGTAACAATATATGACAACATGATGACAACCAGTCCATACCAAAAATAACATGAAAACTCGACATGACAATCAATACAAAAGCAAAAGGAAGTCGGTGACCGACAACCTCTATGTCACAACCTCGGCACCCCTGCTCCAAAACAATCTCACTACCAATAGGTGACTCTACACTAAGTGGAGATGCTAATCGAGCCAATTCTAACCCCAAAGCCAATGCAAATGCAGACGAGATAAATGAATGGGATACACTCATATCCATCAACACATTAGCAATATAATTGCATAACAAGAAAGCACCTCTCACTGTTGAAGGCGCTGGTACTAGGTCTGGCACAGTAACAACATACACATGCCCTGTAGGTCTCTGTTCCGCCTGCTCACCCCTCGGAGCATACGTCTGATGCACTGACTGAGCCGAAGAGGCTCCCTAATTGGCCTTCGAGGCCTGAACTAACTGTGCAGGCTGGTGGCTTTGTGTTTGCCTCGAACTAGACGCACCAGGTGTGCCACCTAACTGAGGGCAAAATCTCTTCAAGTTCCCTGCCTGCCCACACTGATAACAAGTGAGCGGCTGCCCACTCCCTTGACTCTGGCTCTGAAAATGAACCGAAGATGATGCATATCGCTACCCTCCTCCCCTCTGTGGGCAAGCTGGAGACTTATGTCCCAACTAACCACACTTAAAGCAAGTGAAATCTCCCTGACCACTTTTCTTAGAACCCAAACTTAGCACTGGAAAAGTGGACCTCGATTGAGCTCCGTAGGATATTGTGGGTTAGAACCCCTCTTCCTCTTACTATCTCCCTGTACATCCTGACTCCTTCTGGAGCCCCTCATCCATTCCTCCTCCATTTGAATCACGGTCTCAAGATGAGCTGCCGACTCTTCAAGTTGCCCGTAATCTTTAACTATCGAACCGACTACCTGGAAAAGAAGCCTGATCCTTAACCTTTTCTCAATCTCCACGCAACGACGCTCTTCTGTCGCCACTAACTGTAGTACAAACCTAGATAAACTAGTAAATACGACCTCAAACGCGGCCACCAGTGTGTTCAACTGCTTGAGCTGCGAGAACTGCTCCTTTGATTTCTCTCTAACAATGGGAGGTAATAACTTGTCCTGGAAGGCATCGACGAAAGCCTCCCAAGTTGCTCCAATGTGCCCATGTGTATACTCTCACCATTGACCCACATCTCTCTTCATATGGAAGGATGCCAAGGTCAATCTTAAACCACCGTCTTCGATGCTGAACATCTCAAACGTCTTCACCATCTATTCTAACCATTCATCCACTTTCAAAGGCTCTTTAGGATCTCCCAAAAACTTATCCAGGTTGGACCGGAAGAACTCCCTCTTCTATAATGATGGCCCTACTTCTGCTACTTAGGCCTGGACTTGATTTTCAACTTTGAGAATGTCCATAGATTCCCGCAATGCTCTGGCCACTTCGCTAGCTAAGGCATCCATGGCCTGCTAACCTGTTGGCTTAGCCACATTGGCCAGAACAACTCTCTTCTTTTATACCAGAATATCATACGATATCAGCACCTCCTACCTTCTAGGCCTACCACGCCTACCACCACAACCATATCTTAACATCCTAATAAAGGTAACAAAAGAGATTAACACATTTACAAATATACCGAAGCTAACTCACTCGCATCCTAATGCGGTGGGCAACAGTAATTCACTCCACATAAGCACCTAATCACATAAACATATACGAATTTTCTTTCTAGATAATGACCGTCCTGCGGCATTGCTAGACTTCTAATTAGAAACAACAATGATCAAGTGCTCTTTTAGTAGGACTTCTAGAAACCCGTAGACCTAATCAATATCTTATGAATTAAATCCCATACCCTTATAACCACATAAGCATGTTATCACGTAGTGTACCATATATACAAATGTCTCTATCAAATGAGACAACCCATTGTGGTAATAACCACTTCCCACGTATCCAAAGTATTCAAACCTGAGACGCTCTGATACCAAGTTGTAACACCCCAAAATTAATACAATAAACCATTCACGACGATAAGTAAATAACAATATAAATCAAAGCATAATATCATTCCATTACATCAGACTCAGTTGTACAAAAGAGTGAAACATGCAAATATACATTCATCAGTTCTAACCCTGAATCTGTAGCATGTGTCAACAACAAGATATGAAATAGAAGTTAAGCAGATAATTGAAATGCCCTGAAGGCTACAACTTTCCAAAATTGTACTTTGTTACATCAAAATGGATTTAAATCCAATACAAATAAAGCCCTACGCTTGAACAAAATTAATTACAACATAATAACATTGAGCCTTCGGCTCCATAGTTGTCCCAAGCTAAGTCCTTCGTGGAGGCATATCACCAGCACCGAAAAATGGTTTTCCCACATAGGGTGAGCCAAAGCCCAGTACAAATAGTATAACACAATGTATGAATCTTGACAATGCCATAAGGTGAATGCATATGCAATACCCATGCCAAAACGTTTTATATTTCTTTCCAAAAACCATGCCATGCCAAGTTTGTGTCACAATTCTTAAAATCATGTCATTTACAATAGACAATAGGGGTTGATATTTCGTCCATGGGAAACCGCCAAACAGTACCCATGTAAATGTAGTCTATACAAGCACAACTATTGCGATTTTACGAATACTTCGTTCGCGAGAACCAGCACCTATGTATACAAGTGTTTTTCGGAACTTTCACTTTGGACACACAGGCCAACTTGATTTGGTGATACACACCTCTTTCCAATGTTCACCCTTTTTTTCTCAAAATCATATACATTTTCAATGTATTAAATAAGCAATAATGTTTAAAGCACATGTATGGAAAATTAGTTTTAGTTCACCTAATTCTATTGCAATTTCTACAACACTCATAGCTATCCTCCATCGATAGCCCAAAACAGATATCTCTAAACAGATAATTAAATTTCATTATAGATACACCTTTCCAAAATCTCAAATGTGAGAGATAATACATATCTAACTCCGCCATTATCATCAACATTATTTCAATTTCATAATTCTCAACATCAATTCCATTTTTTGTTTACAATCTCAAACGTTCACATTTTAGGGAAAAATCCCTTTCTCTTTGAAAATTAATTTCAATGTAGGAAATACCTCATTTCAACATATAACAACCCCAATTTCATACCCACTAGCTTCTCCAAAAAAACATTTGAAAACCCGACAATGATTTAGACCACTAAAAAATACACCACTAATAGCACTAATGCATTAGGAATGGTAAAAAAAAAAAAAGAACAAGGCATAGAAAGTGGGCGGGGCCCACTGCCACATAATTAGTGCTCCTTCTAGTGCTCCCTTTTTAGTGCTTCCAAGTATTTTTCTTTGAAAACCCCTCTTTTACATTTTGATTTCAAACCCTAGGTTTTTGACAAAAATTCCCAAACCACAATATCTTTTGGAATAACAAATAGCAAAGACAAAACCCATACTAGAGTGTGGAGAATCCCTACCTCGAAGCTAGAAGACCAAGAAGAGAATGGAGAAACCTCAAAGAAGCCGAAATCCAACTTTGCTCGGACGAAAACGAAGCTCTAAGTGAGCTTTACCTTTTTCTCAAAGAAAGTAGGGTAGAGAAATCAATGGATCTAAGTGTTTTAGAAGAGAAAAGATGAGTTTTATAGAGAGAGAGAGAGATAGAGAGAGAGTTAAGATTTATGGTTTTTATAAAGTTTAGAGAGAGAGAGTGAAATGAAAAACTGATGTAAAAAGTGACTTTTTACGGACTAATATACGCACAGTCTGCTCGAGCGCAAGAAGTGATGCTGGAGTGTAAGACACAAAAGATGTGACTGCTCGAGCGTAAGAAGTTGACGCTCGAGCGTGAAATACAAACTTCCAGTAGTTTTATAGACAAAAGACCTACGCTTGAGCACAGTAAGGGCCGCTTGAGCCAAGAGCACTCGAGTGCAAGAAGTTCCGCCCGAGCGTAAAATATCATATCCCAGTAGTTTTGCAAACCTGCAAAAGTACTGAGAGTTCACAAAGACCACTCGAGCGCAAGAAGTGGCGAGCCTAGGAGCAAAATTTTGAGCAACAAAAGTTTGAAAACCAAGCTACCAACTTGTTCCAAACGCAACCAATACAGCCTAATAGCCAAGCTCAAAGAGGTATTAGGGAAATAAGACATAAATGACTATACAAGGCAATGAAACCCGGATCCAAAGAATCAAATGGTTCAGGTTTAAGCCAGAATCGTTATAAAAATGGCCTAAATTAATTATACAGAATTGGGTCATTTTAAATTTTTAATATAGTATAAGACTAATGAATTTGGAAACCTTTTTTCGGGGTCTATTTTTTGGACCCTAGGCACAACCCTTGTTAGCTTTAGCCCAGGCTCGGCCCTCTGAGGCACCACTTGATGTTTAACTTGCAGGTGCATGCTTCCAAAGGAATGCTCCCAATTTATTTATTTATTTTTATTTATTTTTTTCATATCTATGGTTATATCCCAAAAAAAAAAAAAAAAAAAAATTGTTTTGGTTCAGTATTAAAAATAGGGTTAAATTTATTTTACCCCTTATGGTTTGAAACTAGAGCATTTTACCTCCCTGTCATTCAAATATAGCTACAAAGGCCTCATATGATTTTGGAGTAAAATGTTACCATTAGTTTTTCTGTCTAAAATAACGGAAGGTGTATTATACATATCATTTTTTAGAGTGAGATTGATTTTCTGAAAAATTAGGATGAAATTAATACAACAAAAGGACAATTTTACTCTCATTTTCTCCTAACTTAAAATTAGATTAATATATTAATTAAAATATAATATAATATAATATAATATAATATAATATAATATAATACAATTAGGAATTGATTCAAAATGTAAACTATAGTTAAGAATTGATTTAAAATATAATTAAATAAAATATAAAATAAACAATAATTGAGAATTGATCTAAAACGTAATTAAATTAAAATTAGATTAACTTGTTAGGAATTATAATAAATAATTCAGAATAGAGGATTAATAGTGATATAAAATATAATTAAATTAAAGCTAGATTAAAAGTTAGTAATTACATGAAATGGTTAAATATTTAGGATTAATTGTGATCTAAAATATAATTAAGTTAAAATTAGAATAAAAATTTAAGAATTACAATAAATAATTAAGAATTTATATTTAATTGTGATTTAATTGAATAACACTAGACATTATAAATTATGTATCTCAGAAATAAGAGAGAGATAAAATAATAAAAAATATATATATAAGATTTGAAGGTATCATAGTCATTTCACATCTATAGCTCACGATGTTAATAGTTGTATTTTAGTCCAAATGACTATTTTAAAAAAATATTTGGATAAAGTGCTATTAAGCCATAACCCACTTGGAGGTAAAATGAATTAGACTCTATTACAAATAAATGCTCTCAATTTAATCTGTTAAGATTTTTTATTTTTTTATTTTTTTCATATCTACAGTATATCCCGCCCCCCCCCCCCAAAAAAAAAAAATAAATAATAATAATAATAATAATAATAATAATAATAATAATAATAATAATTTGCAATCACCAATGCAAATAAAGGACTCACTTCTACACACATGTATATCTATACTATATGTATTCGTCTGAGAATAAAGAAAGTTGTTTTGAACATTTTTTTTAAATGGAAAAGTGATAATAAAAATTCTAAAAAGAAATATGATAATAAAAATTTAAAGCATCTTAGTGATATTGTTTTTCCTTACTAATATGTGTTTTTTCAATAGAAACAAAACACACAAAATAATAAGAATAATAATAATAATAATAATAATAACAATGAAGAAGAAGAAGAAGAAGAGGAGGAGGCTAGCGATACCTAACGGAAAATGTTAGAGACTACCAAATTTCTACTAAACACTCGTATGGGTGTATAGCCCACATGAGTGTGGGTCCCATACAGTGGCGGAGCCAGGAATTTAACATAGGGGGCACCCATTAATTACAATCTCAAATTTTTTCTTCCCCAATCAATAACAATAACATAATAATAATTTTTCGAACTAATGTTAAACATTAAAAATTAATATCCATTACAAAAAATCTCAAACCTCCCACAAATCAAAATCTTTAGTTTTAATACAAATCAAAAAATTTAAATTAGCACAAATCACAACAAATCAAAAATTTTAATTTTAGCACAAATTATAACAAATCAAAATCCCTAATTTAAATATTAAGCACTGCAAATTAATATTTTTAATTTTAGCACAAATCAAATCCCTAATTTTAGCACAAACAACAACAAATCAAATTCCCTAATTTTAATATAAATCACCACCAATTAAGATTCATAATTTTAGCATATCAAAATCTCTTATTTTAACATAAATAATAACAAATAAAAAAAATTTAAAAATCAAAATTTAACAAATAATTATAAATTAATACTCATAATTTTTATTTAAAAGTTAAAAAAATAATAAAATTACCTGTAAACAACGAAGAGAAGATACAAAGGTTGTAGTGTGGGGTCCCAAATCTGTGTTGTGTGATCCTAGTTTGGTGAATCGCGAGTTGGTAAATTACAAAATAACAAAGGGAGACAAAGAAGACAAATAAAATATGAAAATACTTCACAAGTACTGTGAATAAATAAAAAAATAAAAAATTGCATACACTTACAAGGTTTTAGAGTTTTAACTTTGTTGTAATTGGAATTGTTTGTACTCACCTAAAAAAAAAGTTATGTATCAATATTTGATTAGGATTGGGATTTTCAAAAATAAAAAAATAAAAAAAAATACAAGCGTAGGTGCTGTGCTAGCGTGTGGCGTGTGTGTGTGTCAGTGGGTTAATATGTTTGAATGTGTGTTGGAAAGTAAAAGGCAGAACCCATTTTAAATTTAAAAAAAAAAAAAATTCCAAAAGTCAGGGGGGCACGTGACCCCCCTGAGCCCAAGCTACCTCCGGCCCTGGTCTCATACCTATGTGAGTGTTTGGTAAATAATTTGGTAAATTTTTTTGTATCCCTAACATTGCTCATACATAATTACATACATGGAGTAATTTACCCTTATGAAGAGATAGGAATTTGATTAACCTTTAGTAGCCTTGGAAAAGAAATTTAAATGGTTCAAACCAAACTTGACTGTGAAATATATAGAAAATGTATTTGTGGGAGATATATGAATGCTACTTTTTTTTTTCTTTTTTTCTCTTTCTTTTATGGAAGGTATATGATTGGAAGATATATATTTATAATTATTGTTCAATATTGATGGTTTCTATATCGTTGGTTTCTCTGTTTGTTAACGCCTTTCTTTGTTCAATTTTGTTTTACGTTTTTTTCGTAGCTGTATTTTTGGGAGGAGAATGGAGAGCTTTGAAAATCTTTTTATTAAGTCGCTGGTTTTTTTTTTTTTGGTTGGAAGCATAGTTGTCAAATCGGAATTCGAATCGTGAATCGACAAATGGCCATGTACCGAATCGCGAATCGAATCGAATTGTGAATCGTAAAGATTCAGTTACGTTTTCTAAATTACATAAAAAAAGAAAACATATTTATACACTTAAATATTATAAATATGAAATATTTAGATTTAAAGTAATAAAAATGTTACTTTACATGATGATCACGTGGTCTAAATAGCTAAGACGCTTCTATGGCAAGAGATGTGGGTCCAAGCCCCACCGTGATCTATCATCCTATATTATATTTATGTATTTATGATATAATTTATGTAAATTCACATCACAACATATATGTATGGCAATCCACATTCATTATAATATGATTCTTTGAATGTATGATCATGAATAAGGTTCACAACTTAACAAGGTCTAAACTTTTCAAAACTCTAATCTATACTTGTAAAGTAACTTCTGTCAAAAAGAGACCATACAAAACAAAAGTTAGATTAGACAAAGTTAAAAATTCCAAAAAACCTTCATTTCTTCATTTCAATCTTCATCATCTCCAAGGTCAATATCATCTTTATCATCTTCATCATCATCTACCGTAGTCACTTCATCAAACTCTTCTTCCTCTTCCTCTTCCCCACCTTCAATCAATTCAACTTCATCATCATCTTCAAATACTTTTCTTTTTCCTCTATCAGTGGCATTTAAATTTCTTGGTCCTACATTAATAAAATTAAATAAGGTTATGAATGAGCAAGTAAATGTGAAAATATAGAAACTAAATCTTTGAAATTAACTTATTCAAAAATTAAAATATAGAATTATACCTCTTTTTCTCTTTTTGCTAGTTGTTGTTCCTTCATCATCTTCGAAGCACTCTTGGATGTCCATCCATGAATGATCTTCGGGTAGACATGGATCCTTTTTCTCAGTAATCCATTCATCATCGGATTCCATATCCGATAAATAAATAGGATCATAAGTCTCACCCCTTACTTGTCTCTTAATTTGCCTCAACTCAAGTTGAATGTTATACTTCACAAAAACCAAAGCATTCAAACGTTGTTGCTCTAACCGGTTTCTTTCCTTCGAGTGCACATGATGAAAAGTGCTCCAATTTCTCTCACATCCGGTGGCACTACAAGTAAGACTTAGCACTCTAATAGCTAGCTTTTGAAGCTCTTTGCACTCTTCTCCGTAACTTTCCCACCATAGAGCTGTAATTAAATGATAAAGAGATGTTAGAGAATAATGCATGCCATTGCCAACATACTTGTTGTGAAATTGTGAATATACAATTTCATAATCAAAAATCGTACCGGGTTGTTTTTCCCTTGTCAAGATCGCCATGCTCATACCAAACATACCCTTGGTCTTCTTGAACTTTTCTAATTGCTCATCAACCTTCACTCTATCCTCTATATCCGGATACATCCTCTCAATGGTTTTAAATAAACCAATTTTCACCTCCGTATCCGCAGTGAAGTTTTCTTGATAATGAAACCTAGAAAGAAAGATAATTTCATAAATAAATTCCATTACACATTTTGTATATAAGTCACACAACACAACACAAATAATTAGACAAAAATAGTAAAAACCTTACATCAGATTAAGGTAATATGTCGCCGCATGCAAAGGCCTATGGGGTTGTAAATCCCATCTAGTATCAATAATTTCCCAAATGCACTTATATCTACCCCTCACATGGTTCAAGTTTGAAGCAATTTCTTCCTTCGCTCCATCCACAGCTTCATAAACAAATCCCATTGTCGGCTTTGCATCACCATCCACAAGCCTCAAAATTTTCACCAAAGGGAGCACACACTTCAAGTAATACTTGATTGCTTTTCAAAATCTAGCATCTCCCAAGATTGTTCCTTGTGCCTTTTTTGCATTAACAAATGTAGAATAGCTGCTTCTAGCCCACTCTTCTAAAGCAAACATAGCTCTAAGTTGGAGCTTTCTGTCTTGGAAACTTTTTAAAGTAAGGAAGGCGGTGGCAAATCTAGTAACTGCGGGTCTTGTCAACTCCCTATTCTTTGTAAATTTTCTGAACAAATCAATCACCCAAGCATGCCTATAAATGTACACAGCGATTTCCTTAGCTTTAATTATTGTATCTTTGACAATCGTCAACTCACCTATGTCACTTAACATTAAGTCAAGGCAATGTGCTGCACATAGGGACTGTGGGGGCCGAGTATAAGAAGGTGCAAAGAGGTCGAATAATTGAGCTTGGAGAGTCGAGGTATATACATTGTATTCGGCCCAATCTTGTGCAAATCCAAAGGTATCCTAATCGGCCGCATAGCCAGTTAAGCGAGGAGCCGAGTAAATGGTTATATGGTGGATTAAGAGTGGGCCCTACCCTAAGGGCTAGGATCATAAATAAATAGAAGAATAACAACCAAAGAGAGGTATGTGAGAACTAGTACGCTTAACTTAAAATACACGCAATCGAGAGAGTATATACTGACTTATTCGTCGGAGTGCTAATTCCGGCACCCCCGACCGGAGTGCTCATTCTTTTTCAGGTTACCAGCTGAGGATCTCGAGTGCCCCATTGGATCCAAAGAGTATTTCCAGAACCACTCCCCCACAATTGGCGTCGTCTATGGGAATACTCAAGCACATCCATGGCCGGCGTGATGGAAGATCCTCTGGTAGTCGCTGGCGACCCTACGCCACAAGATGAAACCACTCCAAGCAACATGCTTGGGCCAGAGAATATTACTACAAGAAGGGTCCTGAACTTCGATTCAACCTCGACATTAGCTCATGAGACAATGCAAGCGATTATGGAGCAAGCAAAGCAAAACGAACAAAGGTTGGAAAACATGATGGCTGAGAATGAGCACCTTCGACAAGATTTGGCCTTGGAAGTGGAAAAACTCCAACAAGCCACGCACCAAGACCCGAAACGACCTTTGAGAAGGGATGGTCGACGATCTCGGATTCGGAGACATGATAATAGTAATGGCTCTGACTCATCATCCCCAGAATCCACAAAGAAGGGACGAGTCGACATCTCTAGTTCTTCTGAGGGAAGTCCGTGTGCACGAAAGAAGTGAAGAAGAAATGATTTAGACGAATATGATCAGCATGACCCTTTTGTGCGACGGATTGCAAGGGCAATGCTTCCCAAAAAGTTCAAAGCACCGTTATTCACCTTGTATGATGGTAAATCAGACCCCACCAATCACATCTGCCATTACAAGCAAGCTATGACGCTCCATGCAGATGACGAGGCCCTCATGTGTCGAATATTTCTGAGCAGTTTGGGACCACTGGCTGTCCGGTGGTATTATAAACTGGAGCCGGCTTCGATCAAGAGCTTCCACTAACTCCAAAAATCCTTCAGGGCAAGGTTCATCAGTACTGAGGTCCAGTCGAAGCAAGCCGATTCTCTGTGGGCAATGCAGATTCAACAGAGGGAAACTGTAAACGCGCTCGAACGTCCCGGGAGAATCCCGTTTTGTTCATTGGGCTTACTACAGTTCGGACTCAAATGTCAGGGTTCTGAATCTAATCCTGCAAAGTGTAATGCGAGGCCGATAAATCACCCAAGAGTCCAAATCTGGCAAATCGTTTTGAAAAACTGATTTTTGGAAAGAAGTGCCAAACATGGACTGTTTTTCCAGATACAGAGTCGCCACCTAAATATTTTATTTTGGGGGAATTTAGAAAACCCTGACTCGTGCCTAAGGCCACGTATCCGTCATCACCAAAGTTGCCTCGGCTCGGGAACTTGGGTATGATTGGGGAAGGTCATGCAATGAGCACCCCCGCTCGCCCGATCAAAGATCGGCCACTACTGAACATGATATCAAGTTTTTGAAAACACATGCGTTCTTATTCCGGTTTATTAGCCTAGGATTACTATGTGATGCACACAGCATACAAATATAGACTAGATCGCCTGAGTTGGAACAAAACATTTCATGTTTGTTTATTTGAAAACAGTTTGATGGCGCTACTCGCAAGTAGGCTAAGACGTGGATTTGCCACCCTCAAGTGGGCTTAGAAAATAGGGTGATTTGCCACTCTCAAGTGGGCTTCAAACTCGCAATCGATGAATTGTTCCAATTCAAGTAGTCCAACCTTCACCCACAGGCATTCAGGCAGGTATATCACATAATTAGTTAGCCTCATGGAAAGCATGCTATCATGGCAGTCGCTCACACACATGCAAGGATGCTAAAGCATAAACACTCACCGAGTACTCCGAGCCAAAGAAAGAAGCTAATTAGAAATCATGCATGAATCCTAACTATGCTGAGATACCTAATGCAACACATGCAGGATGCAACTAAGATAGGCTCGGCTATTCTAAAATGGTATATGAGATGTTACAGATAACATGTATTCAACTTGGAATTGAAATACAATGCAGTTACTATGATGCGCCGAGCCCGGTGCATACAAGACAGATGAATGGATGCAATCATACGAGCATAAGGATGCTAATTGAAACATGCCCTAAAACTAAACATCATTAGCTGGTAAATAAAAGGGAGAAAGACGTGGGGTTGGAAGACATGCATCACACACACGCACACTTATTACAACAGTTGGCCCTCTCGACGGAGGGTCCGAATAAATAATACAACACCAACTAGCTAATCTAAGCTAATCAAATTAAGCTAATTATTACCCAACCAAAATAAATAATAAATTACAGCTAATTATTACACAACTCTAATTAATTAACAAACTAACTAAGTAAGCAATTAAACTAGCATGCAAACTACATGAATGTGGACTGCCTTAGCTCTGCCTTGAATGATAAAGGATGCATGCATGCTCGAGTCGCCTTGTCAGGAAATCCATTGTGATGCCCCGGCTTGCCTTTGTTTGCAATTGATTTCAGAAATTTGCACAAAGCTCCAGAGAGATGAAACTCCACCCTGGGAAACTGTGGGAAGGCTGCCGACCAGCTAATAGGCGTGGGAGACCAACTATTGACCACCTTTTGTGGTGGAAACCAAAGAAGGTGGTCAGCCTGCCAGAAAACCTGGTCGGCCGACCAGTTTCTTCTCCTGGATTCTGTTTTTCTGCAACAAAGGGAAAGAGAGAGGCACGAAAAGGTATTTGCAACACATGTGTGCATGACCACTCTCCCTGTCATTGCATAAGCTCTAGGGAGTGTAGTCCTCGACCCTCAGGCCACCGGTCGCGCATCTCGATGTATGATGGCCGTGGAGTCGAATTGCACGACTCAATGTGAAATGAATGCACATACAAACACCTAAAGCCAACAACTCCGTCATGGGTAGTCAAGAGTGTCGGCGACCAGGAATCGAGGCACGTTTTCTCATTTTGAGTACGAAACATCCCTCGTTTCCCGTGTTCGGACTAACTCCTATTCCAAACACAATGCAACAAACAATGGCATGCACAATGCGAATTTAAGTATGCAATCTAAATGCTATGCAACTAAGTGATACAAACATGCAAAGGATGACATGCAAACATGCAACTAGCATACTGTAGACACCCCATTTTTGACCGACCTTGAGACTCAGACGTCACCAGTTGAGCACTTGGTGATATTGCATAATGTGCTCGTTTAGAAGTTTCAGAGTCTTGGCTGCGAGCCCCGCCTCCGGATTTCCGAACCCTCTTCTGTGCCTTGTCTCGGTTTGCGAACCAGACTCGGTTTTCTCTGTTTCTTTTCCTGAGGGAAGGGAGAGGTCCCGTAGACTATCTCTCAGTGCCCGTGGGCTACATTTGGTGGCCGTAGGCCATTTTTCCCATTTCGGAGCCCGGTTTCCGGTTTTCGGAGCCGTCAGGCCGTGTGCCTCGGTTCGGGACCGCCTAACCACCTCCGTTTGCTCTGATTTTCGGCATACATCTTATTTTCTCCCTTTTGAGGGACACTGGGGTCTGAGAAACCCACTTCGTGGCCGAACGCCACTTTCGGTGTTTAACGGGCAGTTTCCGGGGCCCCGAACTGCGTGTTTTGGCCCTCGAACATTCGTTTTGCATCGGTTTTCGTTCATTTTTGGCAGGTACCTCTGTTTTATCACCAGGAAGGTCACTGAAGGGTGGGAGGCTAGTAATTGTTGCAGCAACCAGTTATCTCTCCTCCGGAGCCTCCCGGCGCCCGTTTTTCGCACTTCCGGGCTAATGTTGAACACCCTAGGGTTAGTGTTGCCAACTTTCAACCACATATTTGTGATGTACACACATGGGAGGCCACTAAAAAGTGGTGGCCGGCCATTAATTCCTTTTGACCCTTTTGAACCCCTCCTTCCGGGCTAATGTTGAACACCTTGGAGCCATTTTCTTCAAACCCCAACCACATATTTGTGATGTGCACACATGGGAGGCCACTAAAAAGTGGTGGCCGGCCATTAATTCAACTTGACCCTTTTGACCCCTAGCTGGCCGGCTAGGGGGGGTGGCTGGCCGGCTAGGGGGTGTGGCTGGCCGGCCACCTGCAGAAAAAGTGATAGGCCGGCCGTGTTCCTTGCACTGTGCACTTTACAGCTGTGGGGCAATATCCCCCAGATATTTTCTGTGTCCGGGGGATATTTTGTGGGGGAGTTTTACCCTCCTTTTTGCCCCACCTTTACACCCTCTTTTTGTCCATATAACCAGCTGGTGGCCTCACTTCTAAGGGTTAGAAAATTTACTCTTCAAGCTTCCATCGCCAACTCCATCTTCTTCCTTCTCAATTCTTCAAAAAACCCTAAGTCACTAACCATCATTCCTTCTACACCACCAAGCTCTACCACCATCATCTCATTTCCAGCAACAAGGAAGCATTCTTGAAGGCTAAAGAAGCTGCAAATCCATCCAAGAAGCAACAAAAGTTCGAATCTTCAAGGGTAAGTTACACTTTTACCCTTTTGAACCTTTTTCTTGATATATTTCTAAGCCCCACTTCCTTTTTGATTCAAGCTCCGGCCCTAACTGAAAAGGGCTATCTTTTGAGCTCATATTCACTTCTCATTAAGGGCTCAACCCTGTTTGAGCCCTCCATGACACACTTGCTTCATTGACCTTCTTGTATGTCATGATTTTGCATGCTATTTTTGGCCCATGAGCAATTTATTTTCGAGCATGTTGTAAACTGATACAAGGCTTATTTTGAGCCCCTCTTCAACATTGGAGAAGGGCTCAACATTTTTTGGTGTCTCCATGTGTCACTTGTAGTTATATCCCTTATTTGGCCCCGTTTTTGCATAAATTGGTAGCCCTCTTTGCTTCTGTTTTTGGACCTTGGTCCGAACTGAAAGTGGTCTTATTTTGGCCTATAATTCATGTTTCATTCACACTTTTTTTCTGTTTGGTGATTATTTGGTACACTTCATGTTTTAGCACCTTTTGAGCCTTATTTTGCATCACATTTTTAGCATATTTGTATACTGATTTGAGGTCTTCCATATACTGTAAATATTCATATTTTTGGTCCCTCTTCAATGTTGTAGAAGGAAATTTTTCAGTTTGGGTTTTTCTTATACCACTTGCTTCATTACCCTTCTTTTGGCCCCTATTCTTGCATGCTATTTTTCCCCTACCTATACTTGCTGTTTGGCCATGTTTATAACTGTGAAAGTGCATGTTTTGGGACTGTCTAGCTTCTGTCTTTGCATTGCATGTCCATATTGTGCATATTTAGCATAGCTATAGGCCATTTCGGGTGCCTAATGTCGCATTTCGGGACATTTCCTTGCATTTCATGTCATTTCGCTTCATTTCGGGACTGTTTTCCCCCATATTTTGTTGCTGAAATTCCATTAGCATGCTTGCATATCATTTTTGCCATATTTCATTGTATTTTATCATTGCCTCAGTTTGCGTGCCCGTGTGCACGCATTTCGAGGCACTTCATTTTCATCAATCGGCATCCTATGTGAGTGTGGCTGAGGCTCACTCATGTTGGTATAAGCCCACTTGTCATTTCCATGTCATTTCATCATATTTTATCATTGCCTCGGTTTGCGTGCCCGTGTGCACGCATTTCGAGGCACCCCTTTTTTTTATCCGCCGGCATCCTATGTGAGTGTGGCTGAGGCTCACTCATGTTGGTATAAGCCCATTTGTCATCTCCATGCCATTTCATTGCATTTTATCATTGCCTCGGTTTGCGTGCCCGTGTGCACGCATTTCTAGGCACTCCATTTTTATCCGCCGGCATCCTATGTGAGTGTGGCTGAGGCTCACTCATGTTGGTATAAGCCAATTTGTCATCTCCATGCCATTTCATTGTATTTTATCATTACCTCGATTTGCGTGCCCGTGTGCACGCATTTCGAGGCACCTCTTTTTTATCCGCCGGCATCTTATGTGAGTGTGGCTGAGGCTCTCTCATGTTAGTATAAGTCCATGTTGCATTTTCCATGTCATTCGCATCGCTTTTGCATCGCCTCGGTTTGCGTGCCCGTGTGCACGCATTTCGAGGCACTTCATTTTCATCAATCGGCATCTTATGTCAGTGTGGCTGAGGCTCTCTCATGTTAGTATAAGTCCATGTTGCATTTTCCATGTCATTCGCATCGCTTTTGCATCGCCTCGGTTTGCGTGCCCGTGTGCACGCATTTCGAGGCACTTCATTTTCTGCAATCGGCATCTTATGTGAGTGTGGCTGAGGCTCTCTCATGTTAGTATAAGTCCATGTTGCATTTTCCATGTCATTCGCATCGCTTTTGCATCGCCTCGGTTTGCGTGCCCGCGTGCACGCATTTCGAGGCACTTCATTTTTATCCGATCGGCATCCCATGTGAGTGTGGCTGAGGCTCACTCATGTTGGTATAAGCCCATTTGTCATTTCCATATCATTTCATCATATTCTGTCATTGCCTCGGTTTGCGTGCCCGCGTGCACGGATTTCGAGACACATATCATCGCCTCGGTTTGCGTGCCCGCGTGCATGCATTTCGAGACACATATCATCGCCTCGGTTTGCGTGCCCGTGTGCACGTATTTCGAGACACATATCATCGCCTCAGTTTGCGTGCCCGCGTGCACGTATTTCGAGACACATATCATCGCCTCGGTTTGCGTGCCCGCGTACATGCATTTCGAGACACATATCATCGCCTCGGTTTGCGTGCCCGCATGCACGTATTTCGAGATACATATCATCGCCTCAGTTTGCGTGCCCGCGTGCACGTATTTCGAGACACATATCATCGCCTCAGTTTGCGTGCCCGCGTGCACGTATTTCGAGACAAGTATCATTTTCTCGGTTTGCGTGCCCGCTTGCACGCATTTCGAGGCATCTCGTTTCATAGCATTCTGTATGTTAGGATTATATTTTAGTTGCATTTCATGCATATCATGCATATTGCATTGTGTCCGGAATAGGAGTTAGCCCGGGCACGGGGAGCGAGGTACATTTCGTACTCCGAGTGACGGAATGTGTCTCAATTCCCCAGTCACCGACACTCCAGATTATCCATGATGGAGTTAGGTTTTAGCTATAGTTTCATGTGCATTCATCCTATATAGAGTTGTGCATTTCGATTCCTCGGCCATCATGCCTCGGTATGCGCGATTGGTGGCACGAGGATCGAGACATGCATATATTTGTGCAAATACATTGCTATGCCCCTTTCCTGCTCTCTGTTACAGCAAAATCAGGAATCAGCAACTTTTTGGGACTTGGCACGCATTTCAAGGACAGGTGTAAACAGAGACTAATTGGGGCATTCCGGTGGATTTCAGCGCAAGACAACCTGGACATGCATCATCCATCAGAAGCAAGGCGGTCCCTGGCTTGCACGCCAGTTTTATTTGCTTTCTTAGTTAATTCTTTAATTAATTAGGATTTTGTAATATTTCGGACTGTAATATTCTTTCATTCGGGACTGTAATATTTGGACTGTATATTTATTCGGACCCTCCGAGCGAGGGCACAACTGTAATAAGTGTGCGTGAGTGTGATGTATGTCTTCCAACCCCACGTCTTTCTCCCTTTTATTTATCCGCTTATAATGGTTAGATTAGGGCATATTTCAATTAGCATACAGTATGA
Organism: Camellia sinensis; assembly: GCF_055761805.1. NCBI lineage: Eukaryota > Viridiplantae > Streptophyta > Magnoliopsida > Ericales > Theaceae > Camellia > Camellia sinensis. Next base: position 58,356,897 of record NC_138971.1, read on the forward strand.
CAGCATGTTTGCATTCATTCATCTGTATTGCATGCACCGGGCTCGGCGCAACATACTAACTGCATTGTACTTTCAATTTCAAAGTTGAATACATGATAGTTGTAACATTTCATATGCCATCTTAGAATAGCCGAGTCTGTTATAATTGCATTTTGCATGTGTTGCATTAGGCATTTTTTTATATACTTAGGACCATGCATGATTTCTAATGTAGTTTCTATTTTGGCTTGGAGTACTCGGTAAGTTTTATGCTTTAGCATCCTTGCATGCGTGTGAGTGACTGCCATGAATAGCATGCTTACCATGAGGCTATATGCTTATATGTTATAACTGCCTGAATGCCTGTGGGTGAAGGTTGGGTTACTTAAATTGGAATAAATCATCAAATGTTTTAAAGCCTACCTACAGGTAGCAAACCATTCTCAAAAACAAACATGAAATGTTTCGTTCCAATTCAGGCGACTCGGTCTATATTTGTATGCTGTGCGCATCACATAGTAACCTAGGCTAATAAACCGGAATAAGGACGCACAAAGTTTTCAAAAATTGATATCATGGTTAGTAGAGGCCGATCTTTGATCGGGCGAGCGGGGGTGCTCACGAAGTGACCTTCCCCAATCGTACCCAAGTTCCCGAGCCGAGGCAACTTTGGTGATGACGGACACGTGGCCTTTTGGCACCGAGTCAGGGTTTCCTAAATTTCCCAAAATAAAATATTTAGGTGGCGACTCTGTATCTGGCAAAGCAGTCCATGTTTGGCACTTCTTTCAAAAATCTGTTTTCTCAAAACGATTTGCCGGATTTGGACTCTTTGGTTCAGACTTAGAACTGTGACTACGAAAAGCCGAGTCCGAGCTGTAGCGAGGTCCCCCGCAGGCTTGTTACAGTTTCTGGCGACTCTGCTGGGGATTTAGAGAACTTGACTCGAACTCATGATATCTGTTTTTTACTACACTTGTGTGTTTCTTTGCATTGCATTTGCATTGGTGCGCCTAGGACACCGTGTTTGCCATATGCTATTCCTGAACGGTTTGCCGGAGGCTTGTCTTGTCAAGGCATGACCATAAGGCTGACCGGTTGTGGGCTCTGCCAGTATGGGAACACAAACCCCGGTTTTACCGGGGCACCCTCTTTGACCTTTCGACCTAGTGCATATTCGGATCCATAGTGACCATTCCAAACTAGGACAGGTTGCTTACCCGTTTATAGGTTGTTTGAAGCCGCTGTGTGCGTAATGAAACCCTAGCTCCTGACAAAATAGGACAGGGAAACCTTACCCTAACATAGGGGTGTTTTGGCTCTCACTTATCTGTTATGTGCTTTAGAGTGCGTCTCTACAGGAATGCATGTATCAGTGTATGAGTTTGGGCGTCAGGCCTGCGGGCACCAGTTTGCGAATTTTGGCATCATGCCTGCGGGCATTACTATCAGTATTTGGGAGTCAGCTTTACCCGTGGGTATCAGACTCAGATTTTGAGGCCGAAGTTTGGGGCAGAATTCAGTAGAGAGCACACTCATTCAAATAGGCTCATATCTATTCAGGTGGAATCAGGCTGAGATGCTGTCTGTTTTCTCTTTTGCAAGGTAGTCTGGGAACCATAGCTTCAGAAGGCTCCGATATCCCCTGAGGTTCATCAAACTTGTGCTGATAGACTTTGCTAGGTCAGAGATTCAGTTCAAGGGCAATCAGTGTTCTTTCGCTGAGGCAAGGTAAAGAAAAGCCGGTCAGGGCTCATCTGTTCATCTAATCCGTCAGTCGCCAGTCACATCATCTTTGTTCGGACTCAGCAGACCGTGATGGCACAAGGTTCGGAAGAATTCGCAGCCGTGACAGCAGCGCTAAATCAGGGAACTGCCATGCAGGCTGAGACCAGTATTGAAACGCAGCGCCCATCTGGGGCATCTGCCTCACATCCATCTTTGGGACCCCAGCCGAACTTTGACCCAATTCTGCCAGTTGAAGACTTGCAGTGTCTGAATCCTCGAGAAGGGTTGGCTCAAGCTCAGGTGCTCAGACCCCTGGTGCAGCCTAATGAGAAAACTCAACCCTTTCATGTTGATGAGTTCAATCCGACTGCAGTGAAAATTACAAACCTTGAGAAGCAATTCAAAAGGGCACAGGGCCTTAACTCCATTCCTGGCATTGAGGATGGGCACACCGAGTATGCCATCCGGCTCCCAGACAGATTCAAAATGCCATACATCGACCGTTTCGACGGGTCTGGAGATCCAATGGTACATATCCGACTTTTTTTGGATGTCCTGAAGCCGATGGGTCTGACTAAGCCACAGAAACTCTCTCTGTATGGAAGAACCCTGTCGGGTGTAGCAGCTACTTGGTATACCAAACTGGAGGATACAGTGAAGCAAAACTGGGAAGAACTGGCTGAGGCCTTTGTCGATCAGTATTCCTACAATACCCAAGTTAAAATGACCATCCAAGAGCTTGAAGCAACCCGCCAGAACCCAACAGAGCCTTTTGTGGAATTCATTGCAAGGTGGAGAGCCAAGGCAGCACAAATGACAGATCGTCGCCCTTCTGAGAAGGATCAAGTGCAGATGATGGTCCGAAACCTCGAGCATGATATGTTGCAAAAGTTGATAGTCGTTCCACTATTCACTTTCAAAAATTTGCATGAACTGGGGGTTCAAGTCGAGAATGCGTTCAACAGCGGGATCATTTCCAGGACAAGGGAACTGACAAGGAAGGTAATTTCAAGGAGTACCAACGCTGGTAGTAGCATTCCCAAACCCACCGAAATCAATACGGTCACCACAGCCGACCCTTTTGCCAAACCGAGCCTACAAACAGCTGGCCCAGTCCGAACTCAGGGTAGAACTTTCACCCCCCTCTATATGAGCCTGACTAGCACACTAAAAGCCTTGATGGAAAAAGGGCATCTCAAACCCCTCGATCCTCAACCTCTTCCCAACCCACTCCCAGCCAGACATAACCCCGCCAAGTACTGTGTGTACCATCAGCAGCGCGGTCATGGCACCGACCGTTGCTACCGCCTTCGTCATGAGATCCAAAATCTCATCGACAACCGGACGATAGCTCCACCTTCGGACCCCAATGACCAAACATCTCCTGCCTACCTCAATCACATCCACATACTGCCATCCACCTTTGACCCCAGCATATACATCACCCCGGCCCATCTACCCAAGCCTGAGGTGTTTATCCCAGAAAGCATGGACTTATGCATGATGGGTACACCCGAACCTCAACCATCTCAAACCCGTGAACCCACTACTTCTAAGTTGATGGGAATGATTAAAGATCTTCAAAAAAACGTGACGGATCTGGCCTCCGGGACATTGGCTCCATCATCGACCACACCACATACCGAGAACTTCATGTCAAGAGACTCCCCGATGTTGGGACGGGCTGCATTTGAGGAAAGCCAATCCCTTGGAGGAATGGAGGTGAGTGGGAGGAACAAGATAGCGGCGGACATGGAGCCCAATGAACATCTTCTGTTGGCTGTTGAGGCTTTGAAAGCTGAGGGACTGAACAAAGAGCAAGTGCTCGCAGTTGTTGCAAAAGCTGTGGACGACACTTTCGCTACTCAACTTAGGGGCAGTTTGAATCAAGGGGCAAGCCGGGAGAAAGGTCATCATACTAGAGACGATCCTACTAGCTCTAATCATCCACTCGGAAGAGATCGGCAAACTAGGCCAGCACCTGCCAATCCCTTTGCTGGTGCGTCCAGCAAAAATCCACAAACCTTGAAATACCAACCCCGAGGTCGGAGGGTCTTCCATGCCCTCTATATGCCTTTGTCCAAAGCTCTCCAAATCCTTGTTGGACAAGGCCATCTCAAACTCCTTGAGCCTCGGCCTCTCCCGAACCCTCTTCCGGCTACACATGATACTACCCAGTACTGCGCGTACCATCAACAAACTGGCCATACTACCAACGCCTGCTTCCGTCTTCGCCATGAAGTACAGGATCTATTTGACAATGGGGTCATCCCCACACCAGGTCCTGCAAAGTCTATCGGCACTTGATCAGTGAATTTGTAGGGGATAATGTGATGTGATTGGAGGGATGAACCACCTGCGGGCAGCGCTCAGTTTACTCCAGATATGGTGGATGGCATGCACTGTTTTGAGCATTGGCGAATGCCGGTTTCCGACTCGGGTATTGGGTCAGTCTTGTTGTTTTGTTTTGAGTCTGTCTTTTTGTTTTAAGTCAGTCTCTTTTTATTTTGGATCTGTTTTGTTGTATCGAGTCAGTCCTGTTGTACAGGAGTCGGGTGATTCCGGGGGGTGTTACCTCGGGCGTCACCATTTTGTTTTGTGTTTGTCTTTTCGTTTTGTTTTGAGTCTGTTTCTGCCAGGGAGCCAATTGTACCAACAGATTTGAATGAAACAGCAGTAATTTTTGCACTTCTATGTTCGTTTCTGCCGTGTGCTAGTTGTGACGGAATCTGAATGAAATGGCAGTACATTCCACCTGCTCTCTTCTGCACCCCAAAATCATTGCATTTAACCTAAGTTTTTCAAAACTTTTTGAACACTGCGGTGAAAACGAAGAGGAAGGAATTCCTCGGGATTCGCAAAACTTTGATCATTTGAGAGAAAGAGAGGCATGCTAAGCCCTTAATGAATGAAATCATGCTTGTTAGCGTGAGTACTGAGAAGGACCCTGGCTTGATCCAGACTGGTTTCACACTACCTTCAGCGCGAGCGATTTGTCGCTTTCTTAAAAACTTTCAAAAACAAAATGTTTTGCGTGGTCTTGCGAAGACCTGTGTGGAATCGCTCTTGAGATTGTGCAGCTTAGGATCGCTCTCAGCCTCGAGACTCAACCCCTTCACTTCCGAACCTTGAACTTGAAATCAGAAGGTTCGACGGTCAACTACGATGTGAGGCCTGTGTGGCTAGATTTGAAGCAGCCCTCGAACAAGAGGCACCAAAGTCAGGTCAAGAAGATCAGATCTCATCAGAAGAAGCTTACAAAGCAAAGCAGCAGCCATTCTCCTGGATTCAGATGACTCCAGGATCTCAAAACCATTTGGCATGGACTTGTTATACTTTTACCCTTGAGAGGCTCGCTGGGCCGAAAACCCGGAAAGGCGACCCAGGCAAAAGTTAGAGCAAGAGAAAAATAAAAAAAAAAGAAGAAGCAAAAAATGCAAAAAGAAAAAAAGTGAACAAAAAAGAAAGATGCAAAGAAAAGAAAGAAAAAAAAATCAAAAAAAGGAAAAAGAAATGAAAAGAATTGAAAAGAAAAGAAGAACAAAGCTCGCAAGGTCGAAAACCCGTAACGGGCGCCTTGGCAAAAGTTAGAGCCTAAAAAGGAGAGGTTAATACCCGAGTGTACCTTAACCCCGAACTACGTGAGGCTTGATTCCCATCTTTGGGATACGTAGGCAACTTCATTCTGAAGTCCAGCCGTAAAACACTTCAAACTCAATCATGTCCATGTAATGGTTCTGATAATCTTGGCCTTCTCTATATCTGAGAGTCTGGTTGCGTTCGTCGCTCGGAGGACTGACTACAATACACTACGGTGCCATTCAAACAAGGGGCAACTTTCCGTTGCCATTCAATGCACCGCGGTGTTATTCAAACAAGGGGCAACTTTCCGTTGCCATTCAATGCGCTGCGGTGCTATCCAAACAAGGGGCAACTTTCCGTTGCCATTCAGAACGCCGCGGTGCCATTTCAAACAAGGGGCAACATTCCGTTGCCATGCAGTGTCCTTCAGATAAGGGGCAATTTTCCATTGCCATGGATCCGAGGTTGCGCATCTCAAGAGTAGGTCCCATGCTCGTTGAGCAGTGGTCGTTTACGAAAATAGTTTTTGAGAATTTTTACTGAGGTTGACTAATCTTCTCGAAAAGTATTCCATTTTCAAAACTGGACCATTTCTTGGACCCAAAAGAGAAAAATTTTCAGTGCTCATAGCCTGACTTGCATGATTTTAAATCAGAAAATTGAACAAGCATGATTAATCTAACTCTCATTTTGGTCAAATTTTTTTAGGAGAAAACTAAAACAAAAAATGGTCAAAATGATGAACTAGGGGCTCAGTTGAGTCAGGCTTCCTGTCTTTCCCATTGTCAGCATTCTTGCCAAGAAGGGCATTCTACCTGCCAGAAGAGGGCACAACTGAAGTTAACAACAAAGGGCTGAAAGCTCTCTCATCCTCCAAGCAACGAGGTATCAAGCTAAGTGCGAAGCACGAATTGGAATGGGACAAGACATTCCACTCCCTTATCTGGACAGATCTGATCATAACCCCTCTGTGGGAGAAACTCACTCTTGTGAACAAGAAGAAGAATCTAGCGGAATGCTAAGGGCACGAGCCCACAATTTGCTGTTTATCCATCAACCACCCAGGGGAGGGATGAAAAACGAGAGATTAAAGAATAGAGAGATGTGCGCTGAGAGAAAAAGCGAGAAAAGGGTTTTGAGAGAAAAAAAAAAAACCGAGCTTGAGAGTCGAGTGATGTGAGAATCACAAATAAGAAAGGGTGGGAATAATACCCGGTGAAACAGGCTCCCTGTGCACGTCTGTGTGTCGTGTCTTTTGTTTTGTCTGTCTCGATTCTTGTTTTAAGTCGCTTCGAGTGTTACTCAATGTGTTTAGGCTGTTTACCTTTGTTTTTTTCCTTGTCGAGTCATTTTGGCTGTGGCCAGTCGTTGGCTCAATACCCGGTTAAGAACTCATTTCTCAATTTCCAAAAAAAATCATCTTGTGCTTAGAGTGCTGTGCCATTCTCCACATTTGTGCAAAACAGTATTTGTTCTTTCATAAAACTGCAGGGTCCACCCCCAATAAGTGTGAACGGTAAAACAAGGACCTATCTGAAGCTATATAAGTTCCGGACTACGAGGCAAAAGAAAATAGGGAAAATTTTGAGCATCTGAGTGTGTTTCACCTTCAGAAAATTCTGAGATTACATTCCATATGTACCTCTTCAGGCCTTGCCAGTGCCCTGAAGAATGAGCGTGCCTCTACTCCAAGCTTAAGCATGCTTCAAGTCGGAACGGCAATTAAAGCAGCAGCAGCAGATGTTATCTCCCGCCAATATGAACAGGGTGTGCCCCTTTTGAGCTGAGTGTGTTGCAAAGTCCTCTAAGAGATAAATCAGAGGCACCAGAGTACATATTTGATGCTCCTCTACTACATAGAATGTGCACTTTCATATACACTTCTGTTGCATGCGTGCCACACATCGTTATGATTCATGCATAGAATATGCCTACTTTCGATTCTGCATAGAATTTGCTTTCAATATTGCACAGAATATGCTCCTGTTTCTTGCATAGAAAATGCTCGTATCTTTTGCATAGAAAATGCACTCTTCCATACTTGCATAGAAAATGCACTCTTCCATATTTGCATAGAAAATGCACCTCATTTGCATAGAACATGCATTCACTCGCACTATCTTGTGCACTTACACTTTGTATCTCACTAGCACTGTCTTGTGCATCTTGTGGTTATATCTCACTCGCACTGTCTAGTGCATTTCAAATCAATCGCGCTGTTTAGCGTATCGCACGGTTTAGTGCATTTCAAATCAATCGCGCTGTTTAGCGTATCGCACTGTTTAGTGCATTTCAATCGCGCTGTTTAGCGTATCGCACGGTTTAGTGCATTTCAAATCAATCGCGCTGTTTAGCGTATCGCACTGTTTAGTGCATTTCAATCGCGATGTTTAGCGTATCGCACTGTCTAGTGCATTTCAAAATCAATCGCGCTGTTTAGCGTATCGCCCTGTTAGTGCATTTCAATCGCGCTGTTTAGCGTATCGCACTGTCTAGTGCATTTCAAAATCAATCGCGCTGTTTAGCGTATCGCACTGTCTAGTGCATTTCAAAATCAGTCGCGCTGTTAAGTGCATTTCAATCGCGCTGTTTAGCGTATCGCACTGTTAGTGCATTCAATCGCGTTGTTTAGCGTATCGCACTGTCTAGTGCATTTCAGAATCACTCGCGCTGTTTTGCGCATCGCACTGTTTTGTGCAGTTTATCATTCGTGCTATTTTGCGCATTGCACTGTTTCATGTAGTTTACATTTCGCACATCACTCGCACTGTTTAGTGCATTTCAGAATCACTCGCGCCTTTTTGCGCATTGCACTGTTTTGTGCACCTTACTTGCATTTTGCATGCATTCCATCGCGCTATCTTGCGCATCTCACCTGTACTTGTTAGTGCATTGTATCGCGCTATCTTGCGCACCTTATTTGTATCGCACTGTTTTGTGCATTCACCTTGCTCGTACTGTTTTGTACACCTTTAGCATCGCACTATTTTGTGCATCTGTTTAGCACTGTTTTGTGCATTCACTCTGCATCGCACTGTCTTGTGCGCTCCCTGGTCTAGGAGACCTTAAATCCTCTGAAGGTGCAATTCCTTTGGTGTTTGTCGTGCCCGAACGACTTTCGATGGTCTGGTATAGCCACCTGCCTGTGTTTGCGGTGAGTTCCTAGGAGACCAACTGAGACGGTGGAAACTAGAGTTTGAATGGCTTATGCCTAGAACGCAAAGGTTCGGGATTTCCGAGACTAAAGTCTGGTTTAAATACCCAGGGGTATATCCTCGGCTTGAAATCTGTATGGCAGCCCCATAGATTGAGATAGCATCTGTATGCGCCTCAATTCTGGATACTGATCCAACCTAGTCTGTCACCCTGTTGGAGAATAGGGAAAGCTGCGACCATAGTCAGGGAGAAAAGTAGTACCTGCAGTTCAACCAAGAAGAAGTGGAAGATCCCCAGCAGCATGAGGTAAGTCATTGCCAATTGCCCCTTTAAGGTACCTTTACCTCTTAGCTATTACATTGCGTTTTAGCCACTACGTTACAGTGCATTGCATGAATCTCCAACTTTCAAATCGGCTTCGCGTAGCGTATAAGTCCAACTTTCAAAAACCGGCTTCGCGTAGCGTATAAGTCCAATCTTCAAAATCTTCTCGCATATCATTTTGCATTTTGCCCATGCCTGCGGGCATGCCTGCGGGCACACCTTTTTATTTTGTATGTTTGTCTAAGTCTTCGGCCTTGTCAAAAATGGGTCGTCTCTGGGCTTTGACATTCACTCCTGTCACTTGTGACTTCCGAGTTCTGTCAAAGAGGGGCAACTGTAGACACCCCATTTTTGACCGACCTTGAGACTCAGACGTCACCAGTTGAGCACTTGGTGATATTGCATAATGCGCTCGTTCAGAAGTTTCAGAGTCTTGGCTGCGAGCCCCGCCTCCGGATTTCCGAACCCTCTTCTGTGCCTTGTCTCGGTTTGCGAACCAGACTCGGTTTTCTCTGTTTCTTTTCCTGAGGGAAGGGAGAGGTCCCGTAGACTATCTCTCAGTGCCCGTGGGCTACATTTGGTGGCCGTAGGCCATTTTTCCCATTTCGGAGCCCGGTTTCCGGTTTTCGGAGCCGTCAGGCCGTGTGCCTCGGTTCGGGACCGCCTAACCACCTCCGTTTGCTCTGATTTTCGGCATACATCTTATTTTCTCCCTTTTGAGGGACACTGGGGTCTGAGAAACCCACTTCGTGGCCGAACGCCACTTTCGGTGTTTAACGGGCAGTTTCCGGGGCCCCGAACTGCGTGTTTTGGCCCTCGAACATTCGTTTTGCATCGGTTTTCGTTCATTTTTGGCAGGTACCTCTGTTTTATCACCAGGAAGGTCACTGAAGGGTGGGAGGCTAGTAATTGTTGCAGCAACCAGTTATCTCTCCTCCGGAGCCTCCCGGCGCCCGTTTTTCGCACTTCCGGGCTAATGTTGAACACCCTAGGGTTAGTGTTGCCAACTTTCAACCACATATTTGTGATGTACACACATGGGAGGCCACTAAAAAGTGGTGGCCGGCCATTAATTCCTTTTGACCCTTTTGAACCCCTCCTTCCGGGCTAATGTTGAACACCTTGGAGCCATTTTCTGCAAACCCCAACCACATATTTGTGATGTGCACACATGGGAGGCCACTAAAAAGTGGTGGCCGGCCATTAATTCAACTTGACCCTTTTGACCCCTAGCTGGCCGGCTAGGGGGGGTGGCTGGCCGGCTAGGGGGTGTGGATGGCCGGCCACCTGCAGAAAAAGTGATAGGCCGGCTGTGTTCCTTGCACTGTGCACTTTACAGCTGTGGGGCAATATCCCCCAGATATTTTCTGTGTCCGGGGGATATTTTGTGGGGGAGTTTTACCCTCCTTTTTGCCCCACCTTTACACCCTCTTTTTGTCCATATAACCAGCTGGTGGCCTCACTTCTAAGGGTTAGAAAATTTACTCTTCAAGCTTCCATAGCCAACTCCATCTTCTTCCTTCTCAATTCTTCAAAAAACCCTAAGTCACTAACCATCATTCCTTCTACACCACCAAGCTCTACCACCATCATCTCATTTCAAGCAACAAGGAAGCATTCTTGAAGGCTAAAGAAGCTGCAAATCCATCCAAGAAGCAACAAAAGTTCGAATCTTCAAGGGTAAGTTACACTTTTACCCTTTTGAACCTTTTTCTTGATATATTTCTAAGCCCCACTTCCTTTTTGATTCAAGCTCCGGCCCTAACTGAAAAGGGCCATATTTTGAGCTCATCTTCACTTCTCATTAAGGGCTCAACCCTGTTTGAGCCCTCCATGACACACTTGCTTCATTGACCTTCTTGTATGTCATGATTTTGCATGCTATTTTTGGCCCATGAGCAATTTATTTTCGAGCATGTTGTAAACTGATACAAGGCTTATTTTGAGCCCCTCTTCAACATTGGAGAAGGGCTCAACATTTTTTGGTGTCTCCATGTGTCACTTGTAGTTATATCCCTTATTTGGCCCCGTTTTTGCATAAATTGGTAGCCCTCTTTGCTTCTGTTTTTGGACCTTGGTCCGAACTGAAAGTGGTCTTATTTTGGCCTATACTTCATGTTTCATTCACACTTTTTTTCTGTTTGGTGATTATTTGGTACACTTCATGTTTTAGCACCTTTTGAGCCTTATTTTGCATCACATTTTTAGCATATTTGTATACTGATTTGAGGTCTGCCATATACTGTAAATATTCATATTTTTGGTCCCTCTTCAATGTTTTAGAAGGAAATTTTTCAGTTTGGGTTTTTCTTATACCACTTGCTTCATTACCCTTCTTTTGGCCCCTATTCTTGCATGCTATTTTCCCCCTACCTGTACTTGCTGTTTGGCCATGTTTATAACTGTGAAAGTGCATCTTTTGGGACTGTCTAGCTTCTGTCTTTGCATTGCATGTCCATATTGTGCATATTTAGCATAGCTATAGGCCATTTCGGGTGCCTAATGTCGCATTTCGGGACATTTCCTTGCATTTCATGTCATTTCGCTTCATTTCGGGACTGTTTTCCCCCATATTTTGTTGCTGAAATTCCATTAGCATGCTTGCATATCATTTTTGCCATATTTCATTGTATTTTATCATTGCCTCGGTTTGCGTGCCCGTGTGCACGCATTTCGAGGCACTTCATTTTCATCAATCGGCATCCTATGTGAGTGTGGCTGAGGCTCACTCATGTTGGTATAAGCCCACTTGTCATTTCCATGTCATTTCATCATATTTTACCATTGCCTCGGTTTGCGTGCCCGTGTGCACGCATTTCGAGGCACCCCTTTTTTTTATCCGCCGGCATCCTATGTGCGTGTGGCTGAGGCTCACTCATGTTGGTATAAGCCCATTTGTCATCTCCATGCCATTTCATTGCATTTTATCATTGCCTCGGTTTGCATGCCCGTGTGCACGCATTTCTAGGCACTTCATTTTTATCCGCCGGCATCCTATGTGAGTGTGGCTGAGGCTCACTCATGTTGGTATAAGCCAATTTGTCATCTCCATGCCATTTCATTGTATTTTATCATTACCTCGATTTGCGTGCCCGTGTGCACGCATTTCGAGGCACCTCTTTTTTATCCGCCGGCATCTTATGTGAGTGTGGCTGAGGCTCTCTCATGTTAGTATAAGTCCATGTTGCATTTTCCATGTCATTCGCATCGCTTTTGCATCGCCTCGGTTTGAGTGCCCGTGTGCACGCATTTCGAGGCACTTCATTTTCATCAATCGGCATCTTATGTGAGTGTGGCTGAGGCTCTCTCATGTTAGTATAAGTCCATGTTGCATTTTCCATGTCATTCGCATCGCTTTTGCATCGCCTCGGTTTGCGTGCCCGTGTGCACGCATTTCGAGGCACTTCATTTTCTGCAATCGGCATCTTATGTGAGTGTGGCTGAGGCTCTCTCATGTTAGTATAAGTCCATGTTGCATTTTCCATGTCATTCGCATCGCTTTTGCATCGCCTCGGTTTGCGTGCCCGCGTGCACGCATTTCGAGGCACTTCATTTTTATCCGATCGGCATCCCATGTGAGTGTGGCTGAGGCTCACTCATGTTGGTATAAGCCCATTTGTCATTTCCATATCATTTCATCATATTCTGTCATTGCCTCGGTTTGCGTGCCCGCGTGCATGTATTTCGAGACACATATCATCGCCTCGGTTTGCGTGCCCGCGTACATGCATTTCGAGACACATATCATCGCCTCGGTTTGCGTGCCCGCGTGCACGTATTTTGAGACACATATCATCGCCTCGGTTTGCGTGCCCGCATGCACGTATTTCGAGATACATATCATCGCCTCAGTTTGCGTGCCCGCGTGCACGCATTTCGAGACACATATCATCGCCTCGGTTTGCGTGCCCGCGTGTACATATTTCGAGACACGTATCATTTTCTCAGTTTGCGTGCCCGCTTGCACGCATTTCGAGGCATCTCGTTTCATAGCATTCTGTATGTTAGGATTATATTTTAGTTGCATTTCATGCATATCATGCATATTGCATTGTGTCCGGAATAGGAGTTAGCCCGGGCACGGGGAGCGAGGTACATTTCGTACTCCGAGTGACGGAATGTGTCTCAATTCCCCAGTCACCGACACTCCGGATTATCCATGATGGAGTTAGGTTTTAGCTATAGTTTCATGTGCATTCATCCTATATAGAGTTGTGCATTTCGATTCCTCGGCCATCATGCCTCGGTATGCGCGATTGGTGGCACGAGGATCGAGACATGCATATATTTGTGCAAATACATTGCTATGCCCCTTTCCTGCTCTCTGTTACAGCAAAATCAGGAATCAGCAACTTTTTGGGACTTGGCACGCATTTCAAGGACAGGTGTAAACAGAGGCTAATTGGGGCATTCCGGTGGATTTCAGCGCAAGACAACCTGGACATGCATCATCCATCAGAAGCAAGGCGGTCCCTGGCTTGCACGCCAGTTTTATTTGCTTTCTTAGTTAATTCTTTAATTAATTAGGATTTTGTAATATTTCGGACTGTAATATTCTTTCATTCGGGACTGTAATATTTGGACTGTATATTTATTCGGACCCTCCGAGCGAGGGCACAACTGTAATAAGTGTGCGTGAGTGTGATGTATGTCTTCCAACCCCACGTCTTTCTCTCTTTTATTTATCCGCTTATAATGGTTAGATTAGGGCATATTTCAATTAGCATACAGTATGACAGCATGTTTGCATTCATTCATCTGTATTGCATGCACCGGGCTCGGCGCAACATACTAACTGCATTGTATTTTCAATTTCAAAGTTGAATACATGATAGTTGTAACATTTCATATGCCATCTTAGAATAGCCGAGTCTGTTATAATTGCATTTTACATGTGTTGCATTAGGCATTTTTTTATATACTTAGGACCATGCATGATTTCTAATGTAGTTTCTATTTTGGCTTGGAGTACTCGGTAAGTTTTATGCTTTAGCATCCTTGCATGCGTGTGAGTGACTGCCATGAATAGCATGCTTACCATGAGGCTATATGCTTATATGTTATAACTGTTTGAATGCCTGTGGGTGAAGGTTGGGTTACTTAAATTGGAATAAATCATCAAATGTTTTAAAGCCTACCTACAGGTAGCAAACCATTCTCAAAAACAAACATGAAATGTTTCGTTCCAATTCAGGCGACTCGGTCTATATTTGTATGCTGTGCGCATCACATAGTAACCTAGGCTAATAAACCGGAATAAGGACGCACAAAGTTTTCAAAAATTGATATCATGGTTAGTAGAGGCCAATCTTTGATCGGGCGAGCGGGGGTGCTCACGAAGTGACCTTCCCCAATCGTACCCAAGTTCCCGAGCCGAGGCAACTTTGGTGATGACGGACACGTGGCCTTTTGGCACCGAGTCAGGGTTTCCTAAATTTCCCAAAATAAAATATTTAGGTGGCGACTCTGTATCTGGAAAAGCAGTCCATGTTTGGCACTTCTTTCAAAAATCTGTTTTCTCAAAATGATTTGCCGGATTTGGACTCTTTGGTTCAGACTTAGAACTGTGACTACGAAAAGCCGAGTCCGAGCTGTAGCGAGGTCCCCCGCGGGCTTGTTACACATACACAATGCTATGAACTAACAATGGCATACTCAATGCACGTGGTACTTAGCATACACAATGCACCTGAGAACTAACATACACAATGGGATGAACAAGGCATGCACAATGCAATGATCAATCATACGACAATGTGGCATACTCAATGCTATGGTATACAATGGCATCCTCAATGCAAAAATGGACTTAAACCAAAATGATTGGGCCCCAGCCACACCCAAATCAGTGGCCAAACATGATGAAAACAAGACTCCAAAACTCATGCTAGCATACACAATGCAAGGACCTAAGCCTAAGGGCACAAAATACAACTCGACAAAAGCATTGAAAGGATGAAATATGGCATACAATTACACATGTTCTAGCTCTGAAATGGCATACAAAATGGCTCCGAATCATGTAAACAACTCACACAATGCATGTTGAAAGGCTCAAGTACCGAAGCTAGTGAAGCACATTACACTAGAGGCATGCAAGGCGATGCTCAAATGACAAAACCAACTCCAAACAAACCTTAAGCAGGCCCAAAACAATGGCAAAATGAGCCAAGATGGTGGCTTGAAAGGCATAAGAATGAAGCTCAATGCAAAGGCTCATAAAATGGGGTATAATGATGCAACTCTCAAACACATTGAAAGAGTGACAAACATGAGAATATGGCCAAGAAATAAACTCTGAAATATCATGCTCAATGATGCTAAAACATGCAAACACCTCAAGTTAAACATGCAAGGGGATTCAAAACTCAAGGCTAAGCAAGGCTATTACACTACAACCATACATGGCAAGCATCATTCAACCAAGGGACCACAAAACAGAGCTAAGGTTGCCCAAAATATGAACAAAATCAGTTTGAAGCATGGCTGCTAGCATATAGGGCCAAAACAACATGCATTATAAGCTAGTGAACATGATTTACACTACAAGCATGTGAAGCATATGAGAGGCTACCAAACCAGCCAAAAGCAGAATCATGGCATGCCAAATGATGGCCAAAAACCCACTGAAACATGCCTATGCAAGAATAAGGTGTTACTTTGATAGGCTATGCAAGGGATTGTTCTACACATGCAACAGGGAAACAAAAGGTGACCAAACCAGCCATAGAAAGAGTCTAGGCAGGTCCTAAAAGTCACTAAAAAGGGCCTGAACCAAGGCTAGGAAGTGTGGAAATATATGCTCCCTTGGAAAGCCAAAAATGCAAGCAAACAAGGCCAAAAGAGAGAGGGTCACCCCTCTCTGATTTTGGCCCTTAAAACCACATGCCAACCACCGAATATCCCTGGATTTCAGTGGCTAAAGGACCAAGCAAATCTCAATACAAAGGCCTCATGGCATGGCTCAAAACAAGGCTAAATAGAGCATGCATGAGGGTAGATGACCCCCAACACCAAAAGAGCCTAAAACAAACATGAAAATCACTTAAATATGAACCTTTTTTTAGTTGACAACAAAGCTCAAATAAGCATGCAAATGAAGCTAAGAGAAGGATCAAAATAATGCTTAACAGAGGGAAAAGTGATTACCCTTGACGCTCAGCAAAACCAGCAAACTTTGGGACCAAAAACCAGCTCTTTAACCACTGAAAACAACCTCCAAGAACCTCAAATCAATGGTGGATGTGTATGGCTATGAGGTGTAGTGTAAAAGGGTCAAGAACAATGCACCATATGAGCCAAAATATAGATATGTAGAGAGATATGTATTGTTTTGCCTTAGAGAAATTCTTAACCTGGTTCAAGGAGGGGGAGGGCCTCTCTTATAGACAAACAAGGCCAAAGCTTCTTCAAGAAGCTAAAACAAGGCTCAAGGTGTATGGAGGATACAGTCTGTGCCTTCCAGCCAGCACAGCTGGCACTCACTCAAACAGACAAAATAGAAGGGAGCTGGCCGACCAGAAAATGTGGTCGGCTGACCACTTTCCCTAGTCGGCCGACCAGGGTAGGTGGTCTCCCACACAAAAACGTGGTCGGTGGCTCTATTTGGTGGTCTCCACTTTGAAAGCAAGCTAGTGGTATGGTGGGAGACCAGCAAATGTGGCCCAAAGACCAAAAAACCCAGTTTCCCGACGAGAAAACCGGCTGGCGAGGAGAAAGTGGTCTCCAAGGAGAAAAGGTGGTCTCCCACTCTTGTACCGCCTCCCAAAAAAGGAAAACAAGGTTCATGCCAAAAAAAGAACCAACACGGATGCAAAACGAGAGTTCGGGAGGCAAAGCGCGCGGCGGGGTGCCCCGAAAACTGGCTGTTGAGCACCAAAAATGGCGTACGGCCACAAAAGTGGTCTCCCGGACCACAGTGTCCCTAGACAGAGAAAACAAGGTGTGTTCCAAAAATCGTGCCAAACGGAGAATGTTAAGCGGTCCCGAGCCGAGGCGCGCGGCCGACGGCTCCGAAAATCGGAAACAAGTCTCCAAACGGGAACAGTGGCCTACGACCACGAAAAGTAGCCTACGACCACTGAGAGATGGTCTACAAGACCTCTCCTTCCTTTCGAGAAAAGAAAAGAGGACGTGGTCCGCAGACCGAGTCATGGCACAAAAAAGTTCCGAGGCTCGAAGGCTTAGGCTCTTAGTCAAAACTCTGAAACTTCAAAACGAGCACAACATGCACCATCACCGAGCGCTCAATCGATGACATCTGAGTCTTAAGGTTGGTCAAAAATGGGGTGTCTACAGTTGCCCCTTTTTGACAGAACTCAAAAGTTATAAGTGACGAGAGTGAATGCCAAAGCCTAGAGACGACCTATTTTTGACAAGGCCGAAGACTTAGACAAACAGGCGAGATAATCAACGAGAAGTGCTCGCAGGCAGGGGCAAAATGCAAAGGGTATGCACAAAGCCGAGTATAACTTATGATCATGCAAAGAAAGCTGTAATGAAGCAAATATACACAATAAACGCAACAATTTTAAGCAAGAATGCAAATCAAACTACATTTCATGCAGTAAGAATGTAAGAGAATTATACAATTCTCGCTATGTCTCACACGGAGAATACAATACCGTCTGGTTCGTCTGGTTGCACCAACTTCAAATGAACCGTACATACAATATTGTCTGGTCGCACCAGCCTCGAATGAACTGTACATACAATATCGTGCCTGTAAAAGAGAGAAACTTAACAGGTACAATATAGTTAGCAACACATGTTCAACGCTATATCGAACACGGATACGTACGACGCTGATGGAAAAGTGCATACCAATGCAAGCGAAACGTGCGTGACGACGCAAGTTAAGTATGGATGCGTGGTCATACCAGTGAAACGTGTACAACGATGCAAATGGTGTGACTCAAACGCGACCTCCGATTTACCTCTCGGAGGGATCGCAACGTACTCAAAAAGGATACACCTTGCTTTTGGCGAGTAATGGCAAGCCACGCATCGAAGACTTGATTTGAAGTTCCCGCAGAGGTGTTTCGCGCCGAAGAGTGTACTTTTCTTGTACTTTCTCGGGAGCCGGGGACTCAATTCATCGCCAAAATTCACAGGGAGAACAAAGGAACCTGGGAGACCACCCAGGAGAGCTACCGACCATTTTTTGCTCACAGGGTGGTCGGCCGACCAGTTTAATAAACTTGGGGCAATTTGGTCCTTTTATGATCGCTTCTTTAAATACACACATCCCAATCACTTTTGCTCACACCTCGTAGGCCGAAATCAGCCCCCCTTCCTTCCTAGACCCTTTTCTCCCTCAGATCTGCGCTTTATACGCGTTTTTCAACGCTTCACACGAAGTTATTTCGTGAAAATTTTCAGTTCTCTTCATTTTGAACCGATTAAAATTTGATTTCAGAGCTTCTTTCTCTATTTTCACCACTTGAGGTATGTTTGTCTCGAAGTTTGGCACATTTTCTCGGGAGTTGACTTTTGTTGACTTTTTCCCTTTTTGGCTCATTTTGCTCATTTTTATAGATTTCTTCGAATGGCGAATCATGGCGGAGGTCCTCCACATGCCAAGGACGAGCCTGACATCATGTCACTGCCTCCGTGGATTCGGCCTTTTGACCCAGAGAGGTACGACCTTCAGGAGCACGTCCTACCTCTTGCCACCTTCCATCATTTTACCGACTTTGAGCGACGAGCACCCGCGAACCTACTGCTACGGGAGCCTGAGTCTCACTTATGTCACCAGGCGTGAGAGGTACGTAATTTCCTTTTACATTCTCCGCAATGTATTCTGTATTTCCTGCACATTTCATGCTTTCGCTATGTACTTTTATCTGCTCGTTCTGAACACATTCACGCACCATTCGATCGATTTGGCACACAGCTCATATGTAACCATACTTTGCTCATTTTAGCATACAGCGCACAACATAGTATTCTGTTCATCTGGGTACGCAGCTTGTTCTGAACATGCGGTTCATTCTTATCACATAATTTGTCTCGAGCACACAGTACATTTTCGGGCACACAGCTCATTTTTTCTAGCACACAGCTCATTCTTTTGGCACACAGCATACTTTTCGGGCACACAGCTTGTCTTCCGGGCACACAGCTCATTTTTCGGGCACACAGCTCATTTTTCGAGCACATAGCTCACTTTTTCGGGCACGCAGCTCATTCTTCTGGCATACAGCTCATTTCTTGGGCACACAGGTCATTTCTGGGGCACACAGCTTACTTTCGGGCACGCAACTTATTTCTCGGGCACACAGCTTATTCTTCGGGCACACAGCTCATTTTCGGGCACGCAGCTCACTTTTCTGGGCACGCAGCTTATTCTTCTGGCACACAGCTCATTTCTCAGGCACACACAGCTCACTTTCGGGCACACAGCTCACTTTTTCGGGCACGCAGCTCATTCTTCTGGCACACAACTCATTTCTCGAGCACACAACTCATTTCTCAGGCACACAGCTCATTTCTCGGGCACGCAGCTCATTTCTCGGGCACGCAGCTCATTTCTCGAGCACGCAGCTCACTTTCGGCCACGCAGCTCATTTCTCGGGCACGCCGTTCATTTTCGGGCACGCAGCTCATTCTTAATTCTGAACACGCAACTCATAAATTTTCATTTCTAAACGCAGCTTATTCACTTCATTTTGAACACGTAGCTCACACATTTCAATTCTGAACACGCAACTCATACATTTTCATTTGCACACAGCTCATTCTGAACACACAGTCCACTTACTTCATTTGCACACAGCTCATACTGAACACACAGTCCAGTTACTTCATTTGCACACGGCTCATATGTTTCATTCCGAAACTGAATACATCTATTCGTTTTGAATGTATGTATCTTCCCGTTCCACACGGGGCTATAGATCGATCCTTGCTAGGGAGTGGTACGTGGAGCTCCCAAATACTGTTCGCCATATCGTGGATGAGGCAGGATTTGGACCTTTCTACATAGGGCTATCTCGTTATCCTGCGAGCAGGACGCTGATGGGGGCACTTGTGAAGAGATGGTGGGGCACCACCAACTCGTTCCACTTTTCAGCTACTGGGGCCATGACGATGACCCCATTTGACTTTGCCAAGCTGACTGGCCTTGACATGTCCGGCCGACCAGTCCCTTATGACGCAGATATGGGCGAGTGGGAGGCGGCTTGGATTTATCTGCTAGGAGTCCGCCGGCCGATCAACAGATCATCGGGTAGAGTTAGATACACTTGGTTTCCTATGCAGTACAGGGGGACTATGCCCGAGACCATCGGGGAGATAGAGCAGTATGCTCGGGGGTTTTTAATATTCCTCCTCAGGACCATTTTGTTCTCCGACAAGGGGAACACAGTTGGACTTTATCTGCTCAGTGCTTTAGTAGACCTATCCCAGGTCAGCCAGTATGATTGGGGCGGCGCCGGCCTCGCTACCCTTTACTGTTATATGAGTGGTGGCTACTGGAGAGCCTGGGAGGTACTTTCTATCCTCTTGATTTACACTCCTGCTTTTCATTATCTGCACACTGCACACACGACACACTTTTTATTCTATACTCTACATTCTGCACTCTGCACTCAACATTCTGTATTTTTCGTTTATTCTGTATTCACATTATGCACTCAGCATTCTGTATTTTGTATACATTCTGTATTGTGATGGCCATTGTTCTGTTTTTCACAGCTATGGGTTTATGCATACTTCCCGACGTTGGCCCCAGAGCTCGAGGTGGAGGCACCTCTTGAGATCCTCTACTCTCGCAGATTCGAGGGTCGGTGCCAGCCGAGTACTCGGGAGACTCTGCCCTTCCTTTGGCAGTTCTTTGATACTGTGCGGGCGACCGAGGTAATCTAGAACTCTCAGTTCTTCAGCAGTGCTTTGGTTCATCTTGCATATTTATGACATCTAATCAGTTTGTGCACTTGTTATCCGCAGATCACTTGGGAGCCCTGGATACCTTTGGGAAGAGATACCCGTTTCCTATTCCCTGGGGCGTGGACCTCTTCTCGATATCGGATTTTATTTGAGGGGCTAGTGGGCAGGGCCTGGTTTCTGGGGGATTGCTTCATGCGTCAGACGATGGGCATCCCCGATTAGGGTATCCCGACACCACCTCCAGAGGATATGCAGTCCACTGAGAGACTCACTCCCCGGGAGGTCGAGGAGGCTATGATGGGCACTGATGTAGTTTTGCTCTTGGATGAGGGGGAGTACGCGACCTACCGCCATACGTACTTGATGGCCCCATTGATAGGTATCCATACTACGAGGAGGACTGCCGGTGCATCATCGTCGAGCCTAGTCCAGGCTGCAGATACCCCTTTGACTAGCAGGGCCGGTGCATCGAGAGGTGGGGCTGGACTGATTCCCCCGACTTACCAGCATGCTGGGTGGCCAGACCTCCCAACCGAGCTGATAGGATGGCGGTATAGGACATCTTACCCGATTCCATTGGAGCCGCCAGTGCCCGATCATCGATATGTCAGTGACCCTGACTCACCACCGGTATGCTTTACGATTTTGATGTAACATTTAGCTATTTAGACATTCATTCATTTATTAATGACTTGAGCTAGTATCTGCAGCCTCCTAGAGAATATTGTGATGGGTTACTGGGAGTGGTGGCCTCACTCGAGAGCATGGTTTTGCAGACAGAGATGCAGCTGTTCATCGCCGGTGTTTTGGTACTTTCCAATTTTCTTGCATTTATCATACTTCTAATGACATGCTAAATTTGACCATTTCACTGCGTTGGTTGACTGCATGTGTAGAGCACATCTGACACACACCACATTCATATACTGTATCCGCATGCACCTATTCTATGTAGCTTTCTTGTCTCTGCATCTGATATACACATTGGCTAATGTATTCAAATTGCCCTCTCTTTTTTAGATGCCACCGCTACAGGCTAGGTCATCCAGGCCCTTTCAAGGAACTGGGAGAGGGGACTCGACTCGCAGCCGAGGTAGGTGTAGAGCGCCTATCAGAGATAATGAGGAGTCTAGCGAGGAGGAGGAGTCTGCGCATCCTCAGTCGGAGACATCCGCAGGTAGAGAGGAGGACTCTGGTTCCAGCTCTGAGAGTGGAGGTAATGCCGAAGAGGATCCTAAGGATGGCAGCTCTAATTTAGATGATGGTGCTGGCACGGGTATTGCAGAGGTTGTCCAGGCGAAGAGGATGAAGAGAGCCTCCCGATCTTGAGCCCGAAAGCACTAAGGCAGATGTTCCTGCTTTATTTTCCTTTTCTACTAGTAGTTGTAGCACATTGTACAGTGTTAGGCAGTTTTATTTTCTTTAAAACTTTGTACCCTTGTTGTAAAATGTTGTAACAAAAGGATCATGATGGAATGAAACAACTTTTTGTTCAAAAAGTGTTGTATATGGTTTTCTTAGCATCGCATTGCATCATTTTGCACAAAAATGAGATTGAATGAAAATCGAGCATTGTACATTGCCAAGTTAGGTAGTGAACCGACGCAACAAACTAAACAACTTAACTTACTAAGAAACAACAAAACCTTAGCAAGTTTACAACTCGATAAACAAATCCCGACAATGTTGATTAACCAAAAAGTAACAACTCGATGCACAAAACTCGACAACTCGATAAGCAAACTTAACAACTCAATAAACAAACTTAACAACAACTCGATAAATAAAGAACAAAAACTCGATAAGCAAATGCATTTCGGACAAATCGGGTGACGGAATGCATCCGAAACAGAGGTAAACTCAGACCTTCAACACCCCCAACACATGGAAAGGCTAGGAGCTCTCTTCTAGCGACCAGGAAAAGACCAAAAACCAGCTTTCCTCCATGGCCGACCACCAAAAGTGGCTGGCCGACCAGTTTCTTGCCTTGGAGACCAATTGTGTGGTCGGCCGACCAGAAAAACTGGCTGGCCGACCATAAAAAGTGGTTGCCCGACTAGTTGGCTTGGCGACCTCCATATTTTTGACACGTGTCCTCCAAATAGTGCTTTATCCTCCATAAAAGTTCCAGCTTCGTGGTTCTTTCATCTCGTCTCAGTTTTGCATCAAAAAGGAGGCATTTCTCATCCAAAATCTCACAGCTTGGATTTCTACTTTAGACGGCTCGGAAAAGTTGAACTTCCGGGGCTTCAACATAAATGCACTATTCATGATGAGTCGCATTCCGCTGCATCTTCCATTCCTCCATGTCGCGGCAAGGTTTTGGAATCCGGTAACACATGTCTTTAGTTTTGGCGGGCAAGAGATATGTCCTACTTTCAAAGACTTCCAAGCTTTAATGAAGTCCGAACGCGAGGAAGAGATTTTGCCGCAATTCTGCTTTGGCCACACCCAAGCCTTAGGACGGATGTGCGGGCTCACTATGCATGGCACTCGGTCTTTGATCCGCGATGGAGCATTGGACATCCCCAACTTGGTTCATTGGTTTTCTGATGCTGGTAACCGCGACAATCATCACTGGTAGGGTTTTCGGCGACATGTCCTTTGCTTGTACATGTTGTCTCACTTTTTGCTTGCCCCAGGCTTCAGTGGGCACAGCGTTCGTTTGATCGAAGTTGCCCGAGGCTTGAAAGGGGGCAAGAGCTGCATTGTCATGACTTTGGCCGGGACATTGATGGGCTTGGATGCTTTCCATCGCCGGGAAACGACCAGATTTGCGAGGAGTCCACTACTGTTGCGAGTAATGTTCCCACCCTTCCTCACATATATTGCTCACATCACTCGGCCCTCAGGCTCGATTTTTCTCACAAAACCCTTTTCTCACTTTTCTCTCAACATACACCTCTCTATTCTTTAATCTCTCATTTTTCATCCCTCCCCAGGTGTGATTGATGGACAAATTGCAGGTTGTGGACTCTTGCCCAGCATACTCAGCTCGCGGCTACTTCTTTCGACGACGTCTAGTCGATGCCCTTGATGAGGGATAGTAGTTCGACTGGATGTGCAATTTGTCCGCAGACCGCATGGCTTGGCTGTGCCCTTGGCTCAATCTACCGGCAATGAGCTACAGCATGTCCCGGCAGCCTGGGATTCAGTTGATTAGCTTGACACACTGTGTCTTCTACTTTTCGTTCCGGTTCCGGCGTCAGTTTGGACATGATCAGACTTGCCCAGCAGAGGGGATAGAGTACCCTGCTGCATTTTCGATCTGAGGTGCACAACTAGCTCGGTATGCCACGACGTGGAGGACTAGAGAGCTTCTGGCCCCCGCTCCCACTTTCAGTTACACCCTTTCTGATGAGTGCATAGATTGGCTCAATGAAGAGGCACAGATTGGGCCTAACTTGGCAACGGAAGCTTCGACCAACTCTGGAAGGGGACGCAGGAACACCTGACTATGCCCCGAATTTATTTTCTTTAATCAGAACTTTCAAGTTTTCTTTATGAATGTAATGGAAAAGCAACTTCAATTTGTATGCAAGAGCAGGAGATCACTATCAATAAAATTGAAAGTTGTGGGTACTGAAAATTTTCCAGTTTGGTCCAAATATGGTCTAAGTCGTAAAAAGATTAATTTGAGCAAAATCAACTTTTATTAAAACTTTTCAAAACCATTTTTGATATGGATCGGAACTGGACATGCCTGAGATCTATCACTGAGATGCACAACCCCGGATCCCAGCAACTGGAAAGTTGCCCCTAGTCTGAATAGCACTGCACCGGAGATCACAACCGAGCTTTTGAATGCAGAATAGAGAAAGATGACCAATCATGATCACATGGACAAAGTTGATCGGGGAAGTGTTTATGGCTAGACTTCATAATGAAGTTGCCTATGTATCCCAAAGATAGGAATCAAGCCTTACGTAGTTCGGCTCAGGTTCACTCGTGTATTAACCCTCACCTTTTACGCTCTAACTTTAGCCAAGGCCGCCCTTTGCGGGTTTTCAACCTTGCGAACTCAATTTTTATAATTTCGAATTTTTCTATATTCTAACTTTTGCCTAGGTTGCCCTTTCGGGTTTTCGGCCTAGCGAGCCACTTAGGGGTAATATTTCTTCAACTTGTCCATGTTGATCGGCTGTGAGAACTCTAGGCCATCTAGGTCCATCAGAACGACAGCTCCACTCGATCAAATAGACGTAATGATGTAGGGACCAGTCCAATTGGGTCTGAACTTGCCCCTAGGGTCATGGATAGGGGCTCGGTTGTCTTGAGCACCAAATCTCATTCCTTCAAATTTATGGACTTAACCTTCTTGTTGAAAGCCCTGGCGATTCTTCGTTGATAACCTTGAACATGGTACAATGCTTTCAGCCTTCTCTCATCAAAGAGCATGAGTTCCTCAAATCTGCTCTGCTGCCAATCTGCCTCAGCTATCTAATACTCAGCTAGTACTCGTAATGACGGAACCTCAATTTCGATATGTAGAACGGCCTTCATCCCATAAACTAATGAATATGGAGTCGCTCTAGTAGAAGTTCTAATTGAAGTCCGGTAGCCCCACAGAGCAAATGGCAGCTTATCTGGCCAGTCCCGGTAGGTTTCCACCATCTTCTGTAAAATACGTTTGATGTTCTTGTTGGCGGCCTCAACTGCTCCATTGGTCTGCGGCCGACATGTAGATGACTTGTGAAAAGTCACGCTGTATTTCTCCAACAAGTCAATCACTTCCTTCTTGAAGTGGGAACCATTATATGAGATAATCTCGTTCGGGACCCCATAGCGACAGATTATGTTATTCCTGATAAACTTTGCAACGTGCGACGCCTTCAATACCGCATAAGATTGGGCCTCAACCCACTTTGTGAAATAGTCTATCGCGACCAGAATGAACTCATGCCCATTAGACCTTTTTGGAGTGACAACCACAATCACATCGATTCCCCAAACTCAAAATGGCCATGGCGAAGTCATATTGTACAGCCTCGACGGTGGGATGTTCATGCGGTTTGCATGGATCTGACCTTTGTGGCATCGCCGAACAAAGCCGATACAATCCTCCTCCATGGTGGACCAGTAGTAACCCTGTCTGAGGATCTTTCGGGCTAGTATCACCCCGTTCATGTGCGCTACGCACTCTCCTCCATGGATGGCCTCCATTAAGCGCTTCGACTCTTCAGCCTCAACACACAGCTTATGCATTCCCAGATGACCTCTCTTATACAGTTTTCCTCCGCCGATGATGAATTGAGTAGCCATTCTTTGGATTGCCCTCTTGTCTTTGGCATTTGCCCCTGGTAGGTATGCTTCTTTCTCCAAGAAGTTCTAGACATCATATTACCAGGGGTTCTCATCTTGAACCTCTTCTATGGCAACAATCGACTCGTAGGCCAGTGCAAACTTCTGGTCAATGATGATCGGACGCATCCGGACTCCAAAAGGGATGTCTATCATAAAAGATAGAGTTGCTAATGAATCTGCGAACCTGTTGTTTTTTCTTAACAGATGAGCGAAGTTCAGTTTCTCAACCGAGGAATCAACAAGTCCAAGGTCTGGTGGTAAACTCTCATCTTTTCTTCTTTGACTTTCCAATCTCTTTTAGCTTGAGATACAACCAGGTTCGAGTCCCCGATGACGTCCAACCATTTTGCCCCTAGTTCTAGGGCGGCTTCTAAACCAGCAATGCATGCTTCATACTCTGCTTCGTTGTTTGAGACTTTGAATCGGAGTTTAAATGCTAGAGGGATATGGGAATTGTCGGGTGCTATCGCAACACCCCTATCCCATAGCCGTACTGGTTTGATGCTCCGTCAAAATACATTGTCCAAAACTCATCTTCGATATGCAGAATGGCCTCATCTGGGAATAGGTACTCAACTGCTTCATCCCTTTCCATCGGGTGATCAGCTAGGAACTCCGCTACCGCTCTCCCCTTCACTGACTTGCGCGTCACATACTTCAAATCGCATTCGGAAAGCAAAAGCAAGCAACGAGCTAGCTTACCCGTAAGTGCTAGTTTCTCGAAGAGATACTTGATGGGACGTAATCTTGAAACCAAAATTACAGAGTGAGCTAATAGGTAGTGCCGCAGTTTCCTAGTAGCCCATACCAAGGCCAAACAAGCCTTCTCGAGTAGAGTGTAGCGGGTTTCGTAATCCAACATCTTCTTGCTCAAGTAGTAGATAGCTCTCTCCACCTTGTCCTCGGACTCCTCTGCAAGCATGCATCCCATTGTAGTTTCAGTTACTAAAAAGTACAAAATCAACGGTTTCCCCGGCTCAAGTGGTGACAACACGGGTGGGTTCTGTAAGTATTGCTTGATCTGTTCAAAAGCAGCTTGGCATCGGCCGTCCCATTGGAATTTCTTTCCTTTCTTCAGGAGACCAAAGAGTGGTTCACAAGTCAAGGTTAATTTAGAAATAAATCGTCTTATGAATTGCACTTTACCCAGAAAGCCTTGCACCTCCTTTTCAGTCCTTGATGGTGGCATTTCTAAGATGGCCTTGATTTTGGAAAGGTCGACTTCGATACCTCTCTGTGTAATCAAGAACCGCAGTATTTTCCCTGCTATAATACCAAACGTACATTTATGAGGATTCAGCCGCAACCGAAATTCCCTGATCCTTCGGAAAAACTTTTTTAAGGCGGTGTAGTGGCCCTCTCTTTCTTTGGACTTGACAATCATGTCGTCCATGTACACCTCAACCTCCTTGTGGATCATGTCGTGCAATATTGTGGTCGCAGCTTGTTGATATGTAGCTCCAGCATTCTTCAACCTAAACGGCATCACTCTGTAACAGTAGATCCCCCGCGGGGTGGTGAAAGCAGTCTTCTCCCGGTCTTCGGGTGCCATCACAATTTGGTTGTAGCCCGGAAAGCCATCCATGAACGAAAGCAAAGCATGCCCCATTGTAAAGTTCACTGACTCGTCAATATGCGGTAAAGGAAAGTTGTCCTTCGGACTGGCTCTGTTCAAATCCCTGAAACCCACGCATACCCGGATCCTGCCATCCTTCTTCACCACCGGAACGATGTTGGCCAACCAAGTTGGGTACTCAGATACCAGTAGGAACCCTGTGTCAATTTGCTTGGTGACCTCTTCTTTAATCTTGAGAGCCCAGTCTGGGCGAATCCTTCTGAGTTTCTATTTAACGGGTCGGGCCTCATGGTCAAGAGGGATCCGATGCTATATAATCTCAGGATCGATTGCAGGCATGTCTTCGTAGGACCACGCGAAAACATCTTTGAAATCTTTTAATAAAGGGACTAAGCGCTCGCGTTCCTCCGAAGACAACGTGGACCCGATCTGGACCAGTCGCGGGTCCTTCTCAGTACTAATATTAACTGTAGTGATTTCATCAACTAAAGGTTTAACAAATCTCTCCTACTCTTGATCAATTAAACATTGTAAAACCGGAGGAATTTCTTCCTCGTCGTTTTCATCAAAATTTTGAAAGTCCTGATTAATACAGTAAATCAAAGGCACAGAAAAGTACTCAGAAGCCACAGCCATTCCATTCTCATTAATCAATTCCAAATCGTCTGATTCCTCTATTACAACAGACTCAAAAGAGAAAGAAAAAGACGACCTAGACAGGACTGTGGCATCCGGGTTGTGACCCCCCAGGAATACCGGACTCAGACTCAAATGAGCTGGAACTTGATTCCAACTCCACGGACTTGGTGGAATCAGATTCTAGCTCACTACCTGACCCGGTGCTGCTGGACAAAAATCCGTCCTCGTATTGCCAGATGAGAGAGGGTGTGATGGATGCATCCAAAATGCTTGAAGGTGGGCTTACAGCCGTTTCATTCCCAATCATAGACACCGAGAAGTTATCCCCCAAGAACGTTTGTACGATCGGAGGATCTGAAAGTGCACAAGCCAGTGCTACCCCCATTTCAATCTTGGTGTTCTAAGAATCCACTTTCTCATTCTGCTCAATCTCAGCTGATGGATCTACCTGTTCCTCGGCAAGATCATCCCCGGATAACTACAGGTCAAAGAAGATCTCAAACCCTGGCAAGCGACACTTCTCTGCGTTCAACCATGGCTCTGGGAAGCCACAAAATGGAAAATCCTCCCCCTCCTGAACAAAGCGTCCATTTAGGGTACCCTGGATGGGTCGGTCCATTAGCTCATAAGGCTTCCCCGCCTGCTTTGCTCTGGCTCTCCCAACTATCTCCTTGCCTTTCCTCACCCAGTCCTCCTTGGTGGGCAGATAACCCAAACTAAAGGTATGTGGGTTGTGCGGCACTTCGACCGATACTGCCATGCCCTTCCGGCCACTTCTTCCTAGTCCCATCCCAGGGATGTGCTAGAGTTTGTTCATGAGGTATACTGATTGAGCACTGACATACAACCCTTCATCAACAGCTAAGATGTTCTGTACGACCCGGGCCTCGGCTAGGGTAAATCCGGATAGAAACACATCCTCCGTACCGTGCTCGATTTCCAAAACCGGTGTAGACACTTCTGGCAGCGGATGGATTGACGAATTCCCAAAAACAATAGCCACCCCCTTCCCGTGGGGGTATTTCAATATTTGATGCAAGATGGAAGAGACTGTCTTTACTTAGTGCAGCCACGGCCGCCCTA
The DNA here is from genome assembly GCF_055761805.1 of Camellia sinensis. Classification (NCBI taxonomy): domain Eukaryota; kingdom Viridiplantae; phylum Streptophyta; class Magnoliopsida; order Ericales; family Theaceae; genus Camellia; species Camellia sinensis. Next base: position 58,386,157 of record NC_138971.1, read on the forward strand.
AAAGTAGGTTAAAGGTTGCAGGAACGTCCAAGACATGAAAGTCAATCTCGTGTTGTCCTGGACCAACCTGAGTTTGAATCTTTACGGTCCCCATCACCTCTCTGCTAGTGTTGTCATATGCCCGAATCACCTGGGCTGTTGGCACAAAGTCCGCGGGCTACAACTCGATTGCATATGCCGTCCTTGACGGGCACACATTAATAGCGGATCCTGTGTCGACAAGAACCATCGGTATCCATTTGTTTCTACATTCCATTGAGATGTAGAGCGGTTTGTTGTGATTCGCCCCCTTAGGCTACAGTTCCTTGTCGGAAAAGGTCAACATCGGGGAAGCCCCTCCCGGAAAAACCAATCCCACTAACTGTTCAAGTGTGGTGTCTATTGAGAGTTTGGCCTTGTCCATTGCCGATAAGACAGCTTGTCTATGAACACGTGAAGCCATAAGCAGTCCCTCAGATGGAGATGTCTGCTTGTATCTTCTTCAACTGTTTTAGCACAGCCTCTTCTTCAAGTAGCTTCTCTTTCTGCTTCTCCACCTCCTTGTTCTTTCCGGACGCCTCTGGTTGATCTAGGTGTGGGGGATTGAAATACTGCCCATTCCTAGTCATATGGTCAACTTCACCAATATACCAGGTATCATCCGGCTGGTTATTCCCCCAGTCCTCATCAGTGTGGGCAAGACATAGATCATCGTCTTCCCACCACATGCCTTCGACAGCCGACAGACACCTGTCCGGCTCCGTTACAACTATCCTTGCACGCATAACTCCTTCCGTCCATGTGCTCGTGGAACGCTGTGTTCATGTGCACACCGCACGTTCAGTCCCCACAGGAGCTTTGGCCTTTCTAGCTCTCTCAGAATCTTCGATCCCTTCCCGTTCAAACTGCTTCAGTGCAGCCTGCTGTTCAACATCTCCTATACTCAAAATACCCAAATCCCGAGTGAAATTCTTGGCATCGGTGCTCTCCGACAATGCATTCTGATCCCTGACCCTTTCGGCCATAATTGATGTCCTTACCCCTAACGGGCCCTTTTCCAGCTGAGGTTCTTCAACAACATCTAGTGGGTCATCAAGCCACCCTGTAACCTCTGCTGACCCATCAAAATCAAACCAGTTGACTGTCATGTCTACTGGATCTTGTTCGTTGGAAAACTAAAGGTTAGCAAAGTCCTCTTCCAAATCTCCTAAGTCATCTAGCCTCTGATCAAGTCCATCTTCCCGTACTACGCAAATCTCTGCCCTCGTTGGCAATTCCACATTCGGCCTAGCCTGGCCTGCTGACGTAATGTAGCCACTCGGATCTTATACCTCCTCAGCACAGCTCCCAATTTCCTCAGATCCTGCATCATCAGCCCCATTTTCCTCCGAAATCATCCTTGTTCCATCTTCGATGATCACCACCATTGGTTCAGGTTGGGCTCGGGAGATGTCCAACATGCACAAGTCAGTGCTATCAGGAATGAACACCTCCGGCTTAGGTAGGTGAGACGGGGTGATATATATGCTAGGGTCATATGACACGACCCCAGTTTGGATTGAGTTGATGCGTTTGGGAGGTGGGGCTTGGTTGTGTGGTGGAAGAGGGTTGGTTGTGACGTTCGGCTTCTACGGAGGCACGATCACCCTATTGTCGATGAGATCCTGAATCTCGTGACGCAATCTAAAGCAATGGTCGGTGTCGTGACCATGTTGTTGGTAAAAGGCGCAATATTTGGCTGGGTTATGGCAGTGGCCGCTGCTCTAGGGGCTTCAAGTGCCCTTTATTGATTAAATCCCCCAGAGCTTTGGACAGGGGCATGTATAATGGGGTGAAGGTTCTTTGGCCTCGAGGTTGGTACTTGGTTGTTTGTGAGTTGCTTCCGGACGCACCGGTGAATGGTGTAGCTGTAAGGGTTCTTGCGGGGGTGGTGGTGACCATGCTTACTTCTGAGGCTCTGGTAGTTGCAGCAGTGCTCATGCCTGTATTGGTGTTGCGGTTGAAGGTTCTCATGGGCTGCTATCTGTCATTGTCAATTAGACCCTGCTTTAAAGCGTCCTCGATCTGCACGCCAATCTCATGTAGATCCGCAAAAGTGGGGAGAGGGAGGATGATCATCTTCTGCATGAGCTTGGGCTGGAGGTTGTGCACAACCATCCGTATTTGATCTTTGTCAATTGGCCTAATGGTCATCATGGAGGCCTTGGCCCTCCAGCGAGTTACGAAGTCAGAAAAGCTCTCCTTCGGCTCTTGTCTAGTCGTCTCAAGATCACAAGTTGTGATCTCGATCTGTGTGTTATAGGAGTATTGAGCTACGAAGGCCTCGGTCATCTCCTCCTAGTTCCTCTTGACGAAATCTTCCAATTTTGCATACCAAATGGCCGCTACACCCGACAAGGTCTGGCCGAATAAAGAAAGCTTCTGTAATCTAGTGAGGCCTATCAGCCTTAGTATGTCCGAAAACAGCCGCAAATGCACCATGGGATCCCCAGATCCGTCAAAGTGGTCAATATGTGGCATCTTAATCCGGTCCGGAAAAGTTACGGCCGCATCGGTATACCCGTCCTCAATGTTCGGAATGGACTTTACACCTTGAGATTTATTGAATAGCTTCTCAAACTTGCTCACCTTTAATGTCGTGGGGTCCACCTCGAACTCAAAAGGGGAGTCCGGTAGATTGATAGGCGTGGGTGCCTTGGATAGTTGAGGTAGAATCGGGGGCGGAGGTGGCCCCGTTGGGATGTATGTATCCTCCTGGACATTCTGGACATTCACCGTCTCCCCGAGTATTGGGACTCTTGGTGGGGGAAGAGCTTGGTGTGAAGCAGATGCTCCGATTTGCTGTTGTAGCCTGGCAATTAACTCTGCCTGTTGAGCCATGACCTCAGCCTGTTGTTTGGCAAATTCTGCTTGACGAACAGCGTCCTACTGCATAGTTTTCATACTTTCTTGGAGTTGACGCATCATTTCCTCCATTCCTGCTATACTGCCTTGATCTAACTGAACTGCTGGTATATCTGCCTCTGCAGTAGACTCGACAATCTCAACCTGACTGCTCAAGGACCATTGATCTGGGAACCGCGGTACCGATACACTGTGCCTCACTAACCTCCGTCTAGCAACCGGGGGTAAAGAGTAGAACACTGGTTGTCCGTCTATCAGATCCTCAGATCGATGGAGTCAGCGACCTCTTGTCCAGAGTGCTTGGGGAATATCTGCTTGGTTGGAAGCAATTGTGCTAAACTACCTAGCAACAAGATAAATAAAGAATAATAAGGAAATAAACAACCAAAAAAATGGACAACATAACGGCTTAAATAATCACAACACACAGTCGGTATGAGAACACACAGTTGGCATTTGTAAGTTGAATATATTGTTCTCAAACACTGATCGTTGTTTCCAAACCACTGCCCCAAATCTGAATCTGATACCCACAGGTAAAACTGATTCCCAAATACTGATACTGATGCCCGTAGGCCTGATACCCAGACTTGCAAACTGATACATGCATTCCTGTAAAGACACACTCTAAAAGCACAGAGCAAGCAAGTGAGAGCCAAAACACCCCTATATTGGGGTAGGGTTTCCCTGTCCTATTTGTCAGGAGCTAGGGTTTCACTAAGCACATAGCGGCTTCAAACAACCTATAATCGGGTAAGCAACCTCTCCTAGTTTGGAATAGTCACTATGGATTCCGAATATGCACTAGGTCGAATGGTCAAAAGGGGTGCCCCGGTAAAAATCGGGGTTTGTGTTCCCATCGTGGCAGAGCCCGTAACCGGTCAGCCTTATGGCACGCTTCTCAAAGCGAGCCTCTGACAAAATGTTCAGGAATAGCAGATGGCAAACATGGTGTCCTAGGTGCACTAATGCGAATGCAATGCAAAGAAACACATAAGTGCAATCAAAACAAGATATCATGAGTTTGAGTCAAGTTCTCTAATTCCCCAGCAGAGTCGCTAGAAACTGTAGACGTGCCCGAACGTCCCGGGAGAATCGCGTTTTGTTAATTGGGCTTACAACAGTTCGGATTCAAATGTCACGGTTCTAAATCTAATCCCGCAAAGTGCAATGCGAGGCCAATAAATCACCAAAGAGTCCAAATCTGGCAAATCATTTTGAAAAACTGATTTTTAGAAAGAAGTGCCAAACATGGACTGCTTTGCCAGATACAGAGTCACCACCTAAATATTTTATTTTGGGGGAATTTAGGAAACCCTAACTCGTGCCTAAGGCCACGTGTCCGTCATCACCAAAATTGCCTCGGCTCGGGAACTTGGGTACGATTGGGGAAGGTCATGCAATGAGCACCCCCTCTCGCCCGATCAAAGATCGGCCACTACTAAACATGATATCGAGTTTTTGAAAACACATGCGTTCTTATTCCGGTTTATTAGCCTAGGATTACTATGTGATGCACACAACATACAAGTATAGACTAGATCGCCCGAGTTGGAACAAAACATTTCATGTTTGTATATTTGAAAATGGTTTGATGGTCCTACTCGCACATAGGCTAAGACGTGGATTTGCCACCCTCAAGTGGGCATAGAAAACAGGGTGATTTGCCACTCTCAAGTGGGCTTAAAACTCGCAATCGATGAATTATTCCAATTCAAGTAATCCAGCCTTCACCCACAGGCATTCAGGTAGGTATATCACATAATCAGTTAGCCTCATGGCAAACATGCTGTCATGGTAGTCGCTCACACACATGCAAGGATGCTAAAGCATAAACACTCACCGAGTACTCCGAGCGAAAGAAAGAAGCTAATTAGAAATCATGCATGAATCCTAACTATGCTGAGATGCCTAATGCAACACATGCAGGATGCAACTAAGATAGGCTCGGCTATTTTCAAATGGCATATGAGATGTTATAGATAACATGTATTCAACTTGGAAATGAAATACAATGCAGTTAGTATGAGGCACCGAGCCCGGTGCATACAAGACATATGAATGGATGCAATCATACGAGCATAAGGATGCTAATTGAAACATGCCCTAAAACTAACCATCATCAGCTGGTAAATAAAAGGGAGAAGGACGTGGGGTTGGAAGACATGCATCACACACACGCACACTTATTACAACAGTTGGCCCTCTCGACGGAGGGTCCGAATAAATAATACAACACCAACTAGCTAAAACAAGGCTCAAGATCCTCCATACACGTGTATGGAGGATACAGTTTGTGCCTTCCAGCTGGCACAGCTGGCAGCCACTCAAACAGACAAAACATGAGGGAGCTGGCCGACTAGAAAAGGTGGTCGGCCGACTAGGGTAGGTGGCCTCCCACACAAAAAAAGTGGTCGGTGGCTCCATTTGGTGGTCTCCACTTTGAAAGAAAGCTAGTGGTGTGGTGGGAGACCAGCAAATGTGGCCCAAAGACCAAGAAAACCAGTTTCCTGACAAGAAAATCGGCTGGCGGGCAGAAAGTGGTCTCCAAGGAGAAAAGGTGGTCTCCCACCCTTGTACCACCTTCCAAACAAGGAAAACAAGGTTCATGCAAAAAAAAGAACCAACACGGATGCAAAACGAGAGTTCGGGGGACAAAGCGCGCGGCCGGGTGCCCCGAAAACTGGCTGTTGAGCACCAAAAGTGGCGTACGGCCACAAAAGTGGTCTCTCGAACCACAATGTCCCTCTAGATAGAGGAAATAAGGTGTGTTCCAAAAACTATGCCAAACGGAGAATGTTAAGCGGTCCTGAGCCGAGGCGAGCGGCTGACGGCTCCGAAAATAGGAAACAAGTCTCTAAACGGGGACAGTGGCCTACGACCACTGAGAGATGGTGTACAAGACCTCTCCCTCCCTTCGGGAAGAGAAAACAAGACCTGGTCCGCAGACTGAGTCAAGGCACAAAATGTTCCGAGGCTTGGAGGGTAAGGCTTTCAGCCAAAACTTTGAAACTTCAGAACGAGCACAACATGCACCATCACCGAGCGCTCAATCGATGACGTCTGAGTCTTAAGGTCGGTCAAAAATGGGGTGTCTACAAAAACCCTTCGTGCATATTCGGCGTGGTATTGGGAATGTTTTAATCTGGTAGATGATGTTGCAATGACTCCATGGCCATTACCACCTTCAAGATGGGGTTACATCCAAGCAATGCCCTCCGGGTCAAAAACAATGCCCTCCGGGTCAAAGACGGGCATAAAGCCACTAAGTCGGCCCCGCCTGAAGTCATGCAGCCGATAAATGCTGTACCACTATGGAACCCTAAATCACAAAATCGGGCTAAGCGAGATAGAAGACGGGATTCACACCGATCAAACGACCAGTGTCCACACCGAGCTAATGAGCATCTTGAAGTGGATAACAGGCGCGCGACGCGCATCAACAAGAAATAGACGGAGTTATCAAAGTCGATCAGCGTGGTTATGGCTAAGGTTCAACACCTTCCGTTCTTTAAATGGCCATAAAAAATGGTGGGACCTCCTGACACGAGGAGATGGGATAGGCGGTGCGAATATCACAAAGATCACGGCCATGACACCGACAGTTGCTATGCTTTGAAAGATCACCTTGACGAGTTGGTACAAGACGGTCGGCTCCAGCAACATGTCCGAAAGAACTTCACCAAAATAGTTACCCTACGGCAGGATTCACCTCCACTCGGCGTCATCCATATCATATACAGCCTGCCAACAGTCCCAACCGTTCATGCAATTCAGTCGCATCCAGGTCCCCAAAAGCAAATCACACCAGCAAAACGGCCCTATGAAGCTCCGAATATTACCTTTGACGATTCTGATTTGATAGGCGTAACACTAGCCCACATTGATCCATTGGTCACCAAACTACGCGTAAATCGATTCACCGTTAAACGCATTCTCATAGACTATGGGAGTACTTTGGAGATTATGTATTACAAGACCTTCATCAAAATCGGGTTCGCTGAGTCAGACTTGTCTCCGGCTCCTTATCCATTATTCGGCTTCAACACTAATCCAGAGTACCCGTTAGGCAATATCACACTACCAGTTCGAGCGGGCTCCCGAACAATGGATGTGGAATTCTTGGTCGTCAAGTTGCCTTCGCCGTATAATCTCATCATGGGGAAAACTTGGTTGCATACCATGCAGGTTGTGCCAAGCACCTATCATCAACTACTCCGCTTCCTGACAGAACGCGGCATTGAGCAAATCTGCGGTTCCCAGAAATCGGCACAAACATGTTATCTCCTTGCTGCAAAGACACCAAAAGAATTGGAAGTGAATTCTATTGAGGTGTCGGATCAAGAAAGCCTCAACGATGTTGGGTGGCTCCCAAGTGAACAGGCCACGGAAGCCCTGGATCGAGTTGAAATTGATGGGAATCCAGACAGGTTCTTCATGGTCGATGCCTCCCTGAATGAAGCTAACAGGCAGCAGCTAATTTCCTTCTTGTACGACAACTTGATGTATTTTCATGGACACCATATGAGATGTCGGGTGTGGATCCGTCTGTTTCGCAGCACCATTTAAACGTTGACCCTATATGCAAGCCGATTTTTCAGAAAAGCCGGCGGTCTGCCGCAAAACACACTATTGCCGTTGTTGAGGAAGTTGATCGGTTGCTTGATGTCGAGGCAATCCGAGAAGTTACCAACCCTATATGGCTGTCAAACACTGTGATTGTTAAGAAAAAAAATGGAACTTGGCGTGTTTGCGTGGATTTCATGGACTTAAATAAGGCTTGTCCCAAGGATTGTTTTCCTCTCCCTAGAATGGACCAACTTGTAGATGCCACGACGCGTCATCAACGTATGAGCTTCCTCAATGCCTACAGAGGCTACAATCAAATCACCATGCATCCGGAGGACCAAGGCAAAACTGCATTCCGCACCCCATGAGGAACCTATTGTTATAAGGTTATGCCTTTTGGGATGAAGAATGCAGGGGCAACTTACCAAAGACTAGTCACCGCCATGTTCAAGGAGCAACTCGGCCATACTAAGGAAGTGTACATTGACGATATAGTGGTTAAGTCCAAAGAAGAGCAAACTCATCTAGCCGATCTAGTGGAGACATTCGGCATTTTATGAAAGTATAAAATGAAGCTGAACGCTTCCAAATGTGTATTTGGGACCGGATCCGGCAAATTCCTTGGCTATATTGTCAACCACCGAGGAATCGAAGCGAACCCGAGACAAATCAAAGAAATCTTGGAACTCACCTCCCCTCGATCGGTGACGGAGGTTCAAAAGTTGATGGGGATGGCTGCCGCACTCAACAGGTTCATCAGTCATTCCACAGATCGCTACCGACAATTCTTTCATACCTTACGGCAGGGTAAGGCTTTTGAGTGGACCTCTGAGTGTGAAGCCGCTTTCAACGGTCTGAAGACCTACCTTCAATTAGTTCTACTCTTGGCAACACCTTCGGCAGGTGACCCGCTCATTTTATATCTGGCAGTCTTCGACCGGGCTGTCAGTGCCGTACTGTTAAAGGAAGAGCTTGGGGAGCAACAACCAGTGTATTATGTGAGCAAGGCAATGGTTAGCGCCGAAAAACGTTACCTTCCGTTGGAAAAACTCATCCTAGCCCTCATTATTGTAGCAAGAAAACTGATACATTACTTTCAGGGGCATACCATCGAGGTACTAACGGACTACCCCCTTCGGGCAGTACTGCGCAGTGCAGAGGCATCTGGGTGCGTTTCAAAGTGGACTCTTGAACTCGGCCAGTATGATATACAGTTCCTGCCTAGAACCTCGATCAAGGGGTAAGTGCTTAACGACTTTGTGGCCGAATTCACTAGGGGTCTTGCTGACTTGAAGTTTGATCAAATTCAACCTAAGCCGAACTGGAGAATTTATGTTGGGGACATTTGGCAGTTGTACTGTGATGGATCATCCAACCAACGCGGTAGCAGAGCCGGAGTAGTGATCATAGCTCCCGACAGAGCAATAATTGAGCAAGCTATCAAACTCGGCTTCGAAGCATCGAACAATGAGGCTGAATACGAAGCCCTGCTAACTAGCTTGCGGAATAAACACCTCCTGGGTGCTCGGCGTTTGTTTATATTTTGTGATTCAAAACTTGTGATCAATCAACTAAAGGGGGAGTACGCGGCCAGAAACGACCGTATGGCCGCTTACATGAAAACGGCAAATTCCTTACTGGCAAAATTTGATCATCATGAATTAAACCAAATAACCCGTGATCAGAACACACATGCAGACGCCCTGGCTTGCCTAGCCTCCACAATTAACTCAGAGATTAAACTGACAATTGAAGTGGGTTTCATCCCTAAACCGAGCATTGGCCCTTTAGAAGAAGTCCAGATGCTGGCCTTGGATTTGGTTTTGATTAAAGAACGAAGAGACCGTGCCCTAACATCCATGGCACGGTACCAGCAGTAGCTTTGCTAAGTCGTATAATCAACGTGTTCAGCTGCGCCGTTACACACCATGAGAGTTGGTCCTAGGGAAAGTGCTTCCAGCTGCCAGGAATCCGGCTGAGGGAAAATTGGGTCCTAACTGGAACGACCCCCATCAGATCGACTCAATCGCGGGAGTAGGGGCATATCGGCTCAAAGACATGTCTGGGAGGAGTCTGCCACAGCCTTGGAATTCAACGCACTTGCAAACATTCTATCATTAAACCCGACCTGTGGGGCATGATACTTGTTTCGAATGGTTCACCATGTACATATTTCACTTTTGCAATGCAAAGTTCCCTGTTTTCTCATTACGAAATTCAGCTCAAAAGCCTTCTGGTTTAAGCCTCCAAATTCGGAGCGCCCTTCGTGGATCTCACGATTGGCCAAGATAAAAAAGTCTCAGAATTCGGAGCCCTATCCGTGCAGGTCACGTTTGGGCTGAATAAATACTCCGAATTCGAAGCGCCCTTCGTGCATCTCACGATTGGCTAGGACAAAAAAGCCTCCGAATTCGAAGCCCCATCCGTGCAGGTCACGTTTGGGCTGAATAAAGACTCTGGATTCGGAGCACCCTTCGTGAATCTCACGATTGGCCAAGACAAAATCCTCCGAATTTGGAGCCCTATCAGTGCAAGACACTTTTGGGCTAATTAAGCCTCCGGATTCGGAGCGCCTTTCGTGGATCTCACGATTGGCCAAGACAAAAAAGCCTAACAATTCGGAGCCCCATCAGTGCAAGACACTTTTGGGCCGATTAAGCCTCTGGATTCAAAGCGTCCTTTGTGGATCTCATGATTGGCCAACCATTGACTGCTGGACTTCTGGCGAAAAAATATGTCATGCAAATTCGACTGCCACGTTCGGATCGCGGATTATGGAATCTGCCTCTGTCATCGGTTTGTTCCCGACGAAAACCTAAAAGCTCAATGGGCGTGGTGGTTCACTGGCCTCACGTCGCGAACGAGGGGAGTTTCCCCGTTGGCGCTTCTCCTTCCTCGGTGACTTGCTTCGTCGACATGGAGAGTGGAGCCTGTCACGTGCTGCAGATGCCCTACCTCCCAAACGGGAAGGTTCGTCATCTCGATTCATTACTGAGTCCAGCTCAGCCAGCATTCTACCGTCTCCCTTACTGTTAAAGAATATTCTACTTGACATTTACAGTATCTAACCTTCCTTAACAGCCTGGTTTAAATTGAGTCTGAACACAATAATGTGATTTGCGGGCACGAAGAATTCACCCCATTTATTCTCAATGGGTGCAGCGCCCCCGAGGCGATTTCATTAATGATAAACTTCAAAAGCCCGATGCCGATCTACGCGTGCCTCAGCTAATCCATGAACTAATAGTATTCGGCTTTCCCAGTTCATACAATGGCCTTCCCAGTTCATACATTGGCTGGGGCAAGGGCAGATTTATTAATCTGATCGGCCAAATATATAAGCCCGATGCCGATCTACGTGTGCCTCAGCCACTCCATGAACTCAGGGTATTCAGCCTTTCCAGTTCATAAATTGGCTGGGGCAAGGGCTGATTTATTAATCTAATCGACCAAATATATAATCTCGATGCCGATCTACGAGTGCCTCAGCCACTCCATGAACTCATGGTATTCGGCCTTTCCAGTTCATAGATTGGCTGGGGCAAGGGCAGATTTATTAATCTAATCAGCCCAATATCTAAGCCTGGTGCCGATCTACTTATGTGCCACAGCCACTCCATGAGCTAATTATATTCGGCCTCCCAGTTCATGCATTGGCACAGGAAAGGGCAGACTAATTAGCCTAGTCGGCTAGGAGACAAGGCCCTGAGCCAATTTACTTGTTCGGCTAAGTTACTAAATTGCCAAATTGCACTGCTATTTAGTTGGCAGATATTCTTTGGGATGTTTAAGCTATTCATCTTATGTTCCTACATCCTATCGGATCGATGGTTAGCATGCACAACAGACAGTAACCATTTTATCCAAAGTAGTGAAAAACAAAACTCTTCATTAACAACAATTGAGTACAGGCAATAATACAAAGCAAGGAAAATTTTCATTCATAAAGTGAATACAGATAGTCATTATTTTATACATGAAGATGACCCTAAGTAACTAGAAGTCTACTGAAAAACAAAACATGTTTACAAGAACATACATTCAAAATTCCTAACAAAACTAAAGTATCGCCCAAATCAATCTTCGGGGTCAGACTCAAGCGGCTCAACGTCCACCTGCTCGTATGGAATCAGCATGGCCAATGTCATATCAGCGGCAACAAGGGCTCTGAGCCAGCCGTGCTTGAATCCCCGATTCTCGAATTTGGGGACTTCTTCTACATAATTTTCAAGGGCGGCGCCCTTCCAAGCCTCGAACGCTTTGGAAGACTCGAAGTCGGCTATTTCCTTCGCCTTCTTCAACTCTTCTAATTCAGGCTCCAGCTTGGTAATCACCTCATTGGCTAACTTGAGCGAATCTTCGCTCGGGTTTGCCCTCTCCTCGACGGCCAATCTGAACTGGTCAGAACTCCGCACCCTTTCTGCCTCGACTCCGGCCCTTACACTTTCCATTGTCGCTCTCGACGCCTCGAACTCGACCCTGCTCCTCTCACACTCAACTTCTGACTTCAAAAGACCAATTCTTTCAATGGCGTCATGTTGGCGGCGGCATATTTCGGCTATCCTTCCGACCGTCTGCAAAATAAGGAGTTAAAACCAAAACAGAACCAAAACAATATACGCAAAAAACAGAAGTTAGGATCAAGTCACATTCCAGAAAAGTCGACTGAGCGGCTAATACTATTGCCACCAAGTCCAGCTCCACCCGAAAGGTTGCCTTGTCAGCCAGCAATGAGACCGAGGAAGCCAAGCTCAACGCCATGGCTGGATCTTTCAAGGCCGACGCTTCAGAGGAGATCGGGATGTTTTTTATCCTTAGTTGAACAACAAAAGGAGCAACCACATCTAACTCCTCTAAGTGCGGCCATTTATCAATAGGGTTTTGCCTCAGAGCCAGCCTCGCTCTCCGCGGGACGTTTCGCTCCCGTTCGATCTTCTAGGATTGGCCGTTTGGCTTCCTGTACCGTTTCGGTCACCCCAATTTGAGCCATTTCTAATATAATAATAGGCTCAAAAGATTCAGTTGAGGCAGGTTCAGAACGAATGGTCTCGGCTTTCCGCCGGGCGGCCATACGTTCGGCGTTTTTCTTTCGTGCCATTTGCGTGAGCGTTTCCCCAGCCATGTTCTTAGGATAAGAGCTGGGAGATCTCCCGAATCAGTAAAGATATCTTCAAAGGAGATTTCCCCCCGACCTGAAGTGGAAGGAGGGTTGGGTTGATTAAGGTCGGCTGCTTCGAACGCCGAGCGAAGGTCCTCGTCGACTTCGGCCTCCAAGGCAGATTGGCTCTATTGTTCGGCGATCTCCTCGGTTAGTGGCTCTGCGGCCTGCTCCAAATCAGAAGTTTCGAAACCGATTTGCCTAAGGCTTTTGAAGCGGAGGAATATGAGAGCCGTGAGATGTTGTTCTCCGCGTGGAATCGAAATGTTTTCCGCAGCTGAAAATGTTGCGTATGTTGGTTCGTACCTTAGAAGTATATGGGCGGATTTCCTGTGCTTCTGGATATTTGGACGGCAAAAAAACTGGAGTGCGGTTTTGATGTCCGCAAGAACTGCGTTGTCGGCCGAAACCAGAACTTTTTTCAAATTGCTGCCTGCAAGAATATAAAATTATTAGTGCATCAAGAGAAGGCCGAGTAAATATAAAGTAGATAAGTGTGAGCTACAAAGCAACCTGGCTCGCCTTTCCGACTCGCTTGCCAGAGCTAGCAAGTATAGTTACCAACTGATGGTCAGTGTCCTTGGCCCTGAGAAAATAGTGCCCTCGCCGGCCAGATGATTTGGCCAAAACATAACAGTGCCAAATGGTAGATATGCCAAGGTTAATCCTAAGACGCCGGTTCAACTCTATAATCCCCATTACGATGCGAAAATTTTTTACGTTGGGTTACGATGGAATCAGACCCCAATGGCGAAGAAATGGGTGAAGGGGAAAACGGACTCCGCCCTCAGCGATAGATAGGAGAGGAATATCAAGAGGGTTGTCCATCACGAATGACAGATGGACATCGTCGGGGATGGAAAAATGGCGTCAGAACCCAAAAATACGGTCCGCGGAAAGTAGGTCTTTTAAATGTTTGGCCATATTAGCAAGTTTAAGGAGAATGCTAAAATAAAAATAAGTAAGGAAATGAGATTCGAAAGGAAGGGAAAGAGAACTTACAAGGAGCAAAGGAGACAACGACAGACAGAAGGAAGTTGCAGAGGATGCGAAATGGAGGATGTATATCGACTGGCAATCCAGGAGCTTCGAGTATTCAAAAAACATGCATTCGAAGAGACAATGAATTTTCAAATCACAATAAACGAAGGAAATGTACAAGGGGGCGGGAAAGTGTAATAATGACCAAAAGGCGTGTGAGCTCTGACGTTTGCGTTGGAATGAGGTTAGCCGCCAAATTTCGGCTTTGACTTTTTGAGTTCGAAACCAAACACACCAACTAACTGTTGTTAGCGGGGTGTTTGAGGAGTAATTGTGGGGGTCGAGTATAAGGAGGTGCAAAGGGGTCGAATAATTGAGCTTGGAGAGTCGAGGTATATACATTGTATTCGGCCCAATCTTGTACAAATCCAGAGGTATCCTAATCGGCCACATAGCTAGTTAAGCGAGGAGCCAAGTAAATGGTTATATGGCGGATTACGAGTGGGCCTTACCCTAAGGGCCAAGATCATATATAAATAGAAGAATAACAACCAAAGAGAGGTATGTGAGAACTAGTACGCTTAACTTAAAATACAAGCAATCGAGAGAGTATATACTGACTTATCTGTCGAAGTGCTAATTCCGGCACTCCCGACCGCAGTGTTCATTCTTTTTCAGGTTATCTGCTGAGGATCTCGAGTGCCCCATTCGATCCAAAGATTATTTCCAGAACCACTCCCCCACAGAGGCCAAAACAGTTTAGTCCTCTTCTCTTCCAATAATCTATCGGCACCCAAATACGCCGATGCACTATCGGTTACCACTTGAACCACATTTTCTTCCCCAATTTCATTCACAATGTCATCAAGCATCTCAAATAATTTCATAGAATTTTTAATTGTACCGAAGGTGTCTATTGATTTAATAAACACTGTTCCACTTGGACTATTAACAAGGAAATTAGTATGAGAGCGAGACTTTCCATCGGTCCATCCATCGGACATTATAGTGCAACCCGTCTTCTTCCATTCTTTTCTATACACTTCTAAACTTGCATTCACATGATCAACCCCTTTTTTCAAAAAAGATACTCTCACTTCATGATAACTAGGTGGTTTCAATCCCACACCATACTCACCAACCGACTTTAACATCTTTTTAAACAAGGGGCTTTTCACTAAATTAAAAACCAATGCATCCCCATAAATGACTCTACAAATATCTCTAATCGCGGGCTCCCGTTGCTTCACCATTTGATTCAAACTTTGTTGTTTTGCCCTCCCCTTTGTGACATATGCATCCTCAGTTCCCCATTTACTTTTCCACTTAATATTTTCTCTTCAAAACAATCAACACCTATAATATGGTCTTGTTTTTTTCCACTTAACAGTTGTAAAAACATATTCATAACATCTTCAGAAACTTGACTACAAGCACCAACATTATCATGAGTTCCGGCTAAATGATTTTTCATTCGAATCACTCCACCCCAATAATCTTTTCCACAATAATTACATCTCAAATGCATTCTATTGTCATCTTTGACACGGGTACAATGGTCCCATGTCGGATCTTGTTTTCCACTTTTTTTTTTTTACTTTTCATATATTTTTTATCCATTAAAAAAAGCAAAATATTTTTTTAATGTCCCACTGTAGACACCCCATTTTTGACCGCCCTTAAGACTTGGGCGTTACTGATGGTTTACTTGGTAGAGAAAGGTGTGCAGGGCAAAGGTTCAGTTTCTTCGGCAAGGAGAGAGACAAATCTCAACTTCACACCCCATTTTCGACCAAAGTTATTTTGGAGGGTTTTCAGACCTTAGAACCCTCTCTTTCAAAACATTTTTGAAATAAAGTTTCTACAATTTTCCGAGGCTCACATTTTGTCAATGATGCGCTTTTCGATAAACCGAGTAAGGACAAAGTGGAAATGAATAAAAGAGAGATGAAATCCTTGAAAAATCTTTCAAAACACCTTTCTTAGGTGTTTGAAGTTGAACAAAGAAGGGGAAGAGAGAAGAAACCAAGTTGGAGAAGAAGATGGGCAAGAATCGCTAAGAGAGAGACGAGCAGTTCTCGCTAAATCAACTTTATCTTTCTGTACACCGAGAGTTAAGCTATGAGGCCACCATCATTGGAAAGAAGACTTCCGGGGCTTCGTTTTTTATTCAAGAATCTCTTAAATCCGAGTCCGGATGGCGGAGATATGATTAGTTGAAGTTGGGCATCATCCCGGTTAGACCGAAACTGAGCAGCCTTCACCAAAACAAGCATAACGTTTTGTACAGTTGGAATTTTGATTCAAGGCTGGTGCCATTGGAAAGCTTACTTTCGGGGCTTCAATTTTGAAATAAGATTGACCTGAAAATGAGTTCATATGAAGAAGTTATGCCCGTTTGAAGTTGGACCTGCAGAGTAGATTTTTACTGCCGACCGGCCAGAACAGATGGCCGACCGACCAAATAGATGGCCGACCGGCCAGAAAAGATGGCCGACCAGCCAAATAGATTTCCGACCGGCTAGTTAAAGTAGCTGACCGACCAATTTTGCTAGCCGACGACCTTCCGGAGTATTCTACAGATTGAATGGATGCCAGCTGTGCAATTTGTTTCCCCCCAGATTTTGTACCCGAGGGTTTGGCCTTTTGGGGGGAAACTTGAATTGTTTCCCCCCCCCCCCCATTTTTCCCCCCCTTTCCCACCCTTTTTGTCTATATAACCAGCACTCCCAGCTGGTTTTGGGGGTTACAAAAAATTGCTCTTAGCCTCCTATATTGATCCTCCCTCTCCTTCTCTTCCAAGCACCAAAATCCTTCAAATCCTACACAATTTCTACACTACCTCATAGCACAAGGCCTCCATACTCCATACCAGCAGCTTGAGGCTGTTTTTCAGAGCTAAGGAGCCACCAAACTCAAGCCAAGAGTTGTCAAAGACATAGGCAACAAGGGTAATTCTCCTTCTCCCTCTTTCTCGCCTATTTTTGCTCAATATATTAGCCATAGTTGCTTCCATTTTTGGACTCTGACCCTAACTGAAAATAGCATTATTTTGAGGTATTTTTCATGTTTTTTTTAGGGTCCTTCCATGTTTAAGGTCTCTAGCTACCACTTGCTTCTTTACCTCTCTTGTATGCCTATTTCTTGCATAGTATTTTAGGCCTTTTTTAAAACTGTTTTGAGGCATGTTTTAAACTGTAAAGTGGCTTATTTTGAGCCCTTCTTCAACATTGTTGAAGGGCTCTTCACTGTTTGAGGCTTCCATCTGTCACTTGCCTCTTTATCTCTCTTTTGGCCATATTTTTGCACAATGTTTTAGGCCTGTTTGTGTTTAGATCCGTGGCTTGTTGTAAACTGTGAAGTGCTTCATCTTGAGCCCCTCTTCAACTTTTTTGAAGGGATCTTGGCCATTTAGGGCCAGAAGTTGCTACTTGCTTCATTACCTCTCTTACGGGGCCATTTTTGCATGCTAGCTTAGTCCTATTTGTGTCCATTGTTTGGTCTTGCTTAAAACTGTAAATATGCTTTTTTTGGGACTGCCTTGAATCTTCCTTCATACTTCATGATCAAATAGTGCATGTTTTGTATAGCTATAGGTCATTGCGCATGCCTAGTTTCGGGTTTCGGGCCTCATTTCATGCATCGGGTGCCATATTGCCATGTTTTGGGGCTGTTTTGCATCATGTTTTGCTACTGAAATTTGCATGCTAGAATGCCATATTCCATGCCTTGCCATGCCACGTCAGAGTGGCATTTGGTGCCTTAGGGTCGGTCCTCGGTTTGGGCGCATATGTGCACGCATTTCGAGTGTCTCATTTTCATCTCATGGCCACTGATGTGGGTGTGGCTGAGGTCCACTCACATTGGTGTAAGTCCATCTTGCATTGTGTATGCCATGTTTCAATGCGTTGTGCATGTTATGTTGTTAGCATTGTGTGTGCCATGTAGTTGTATTGCATGTTTGTATGTTTGCTTGCATGCTTAGGTCGCATGTGCATTGTTGTGCATTGCCTCACCTCTTGACCAACCATGATTGAGGTTGGGTCCCTTGTATGTTTTGTGTGCATTGCATTTGACATTGAAATGCATACTTGACTCTTTGGCCATCATGCATCGAAATGCGTGATTGGTGGCCCAAGGGTCGAGGGCCATGCTCCCTTGAGTCCATTACATGATAGGGAGTGTGTCCATGCATACATTTGTCTAAAAATTCCATGCCATACACTGCTTGCCCTCTGCTGTTGCCAATTGCAGGTCCTGCAGGAAGCTTTGGCCAGTCGGTTAAATACATTGCCGACCGGCAATCCATCAATGGCCGATAACTTTATCCGCGGCCGGTGACCATTTCCCATGGCCAGTGGCCATCCCTCCCAGCCGGTGGTATTCCCCAACATCCAGAGAGCATGCCCTTAGACTTTGGCAGTCCTCAGAGAAGCAGGGCAGTGAAAAATAGAGGCAACAGTGCTATGGCAGCGAGTTTCCGGGCGATATGGGACAAGCACGCATCATTCGCGCATCCCGAGGCGGGGGCCGTGGCCACCTTCCCTTTGCATTTAATTTGTTAATTAAATAGGAATTTTGTAATAATTAATTAAGTAGTTAGTTATTTATTCAGACTGTAATATTTATTCGGTCCCTCCGAGTGAGGGCGTATTTGTAATAAGTGTGGGTGCGTGTGTGCATGTCTTTCAACCCCACGTCTTTCTCCATTTTATTTACCCGCTTATGATGGTTAGATTAGGGCATGTTTCAATTAGCATACAGTATGATAGCATGTTTGCATTCATTCATCTGTTTTGCATGCACTGGGCTCGGCGCATCATGCTAACTACATTGTATTTTCAATTCCAAGTTGAATACATGTTAGCTGTAGCATTTCATATGCCATGTCTAGAATAGCCGAGCCTGCTATAGTTGCATTTTTGCATGTGTTGCATTAGGCATTTCTGTATAGTTAGGATCATGCATGTGATTACTAACTGGTTTCTGTTTTGGCTTGGAGTACTAGGTGAGCTTTTATGCTTTAGCATGCCGCATGCGTGTGAGTGTTGCCATAATTGCATGATTACCATGAGGCTAGCTGCTTATGTGATATAACTGCTTGAATGCCTGTGGATGGAGGTCGAATTGCTTAAATTGGGATAACGCATTAAAACTGTGAATTTTAAGCCCACTAGATAGTGGCAAAACCATCTTTTCTAAAAGCCCATTTGAGGGTGGCAAAACCAGCATTTTAGCCTACTTGCGAGTAGCAAACCATTTTCAAAACAAACATGAAATGTTTTGTTCCAATTTAGGCGATTTGGTCTATACTTGTTTGTTGTGCGCATAACATAGTAATTCTAGGCTAATAACTGGAATAAGAACACATAATGCTTTCAAAACAAGATATCACGGTTAGTAGAGGCCGATCTTTGATCGGGCGAGAGGGGGTGCTCAGAGCTGACCTTCCCCAATCGTACCCAAGTTCCCGAGCCGAGGCAACTTTGGTGATGACGGACACATGGCCTTTGGCACCGAGTCAGGGTTTCCTAAATTTCTCAAAATAAAATATTTAGGTGGCGACTCTGTATTTGGCAAAGCAGTCCATGTTTGGCACTTCTTTTTCTAAAAATCTGTTTTCTCAAAACGATTTGCCAGATTTGGACTCTTTGGTTCAAATTAAGAACCGTGACAATTTGAGTCCGAACTGTAGTAGACCCGCAAAACGAACGGAACGGGACCTCACCCTCCCGGGGCGTTCGGGGACTTCTACAGTTTCTGGCGACTCTGCTGGGGATTTTAGAGAGCTTGACTCGAACTCATGATATCCTGTTTTGATTACACTTATGTGTTTCTTTGCATTGCATGTGCATTGGTGCGCCTAGGACACCATGTTTGCCATCTGCCATTCCTGAACGGTTTGCCGGAGGCTTGTCTTGTCAAGGCATGACCATAAGGCTGACCGGTTATGGGCTCTGACAGTATGGGAACACAAACCCCGGTTTTTACCGGGGCACCCTTTTCGACCATTCGACCTAGTGCATATTCGGATCCATAGTGACCATTCCAAGCTAGGACAGGTTGCTTACCCGATTATAGGTTGTTTGAAACCGCTCCGTACGTAGTGAAACCCTAGCTCCTGACAAAATAGGACAGGGAAACCCTCCCCCAACATAGGGGTGTTTTGGCTCTCACTTATCTGCTATGTGCTTTAGAGTTGGCCTCTACAGGGAATGCGTGTATCAGTTTGCAAGTTTGGGCATCACGATCAGTATTTGGGGAATCAGTTTTACCTGAGGGTATCAGTTTACAGGAAAAATTTTGGGGCAGAATTTAGTAGAGGGCACAGTTATCCTAGTGCTCATATCTGTTTTGGTGAACTCAGGCTGAGGTGCTGTTTGTTTTCTCTTTTGCAAGGTAGTCCTAGAACCATAGCTTCAGAAGGCTCCGATATCCCCCGAGGTTCATCGGACTTGTGCTGATAGACTTTGTCAGGTCAAAGATTCAGTCCAAGGGCAATCAGTGCTCCTTTGCTAGGGACAGGGTAAAAAGGCCAGTCAGGCACAGATCATCAGTCTTCGGATTAGCAGTCATTATCCATCTCGCCTGTGCGCAGTTGGGTTGAGATATCTGTTTTTACCTCAGGAAGGCATACCGGTTGCTCAATTAGATCGGAACAATATGTCGAGTCTGGAAGAGATGCTGCGCCAACTCTAGGATAGTATGAAAGCCATGCAGCAAGACACTATCCGTCAAGCAGAATTCGCCAAGCAACAGGCTGTGGTCATAGCCCAACAGGCAGAGACAATTGCCAGGTTAGAGTAGCAAACTGGAGTCTCTACTTCACACCAGGCTCCTCCCTCACCAAGAGTTCCAACACTCGGGGAGACAGCTAATGTTCAGGAGGATACAGACATCCCAACGGGGCCGGCTCCGCCCCCGATTCTACCTCAACTATCCAAGGCACCCACTCCTATCAATCAATCGGATTCTCCCTTCGAGTCCGAGGTGGACCTCATGGCATTAAAAGTGAGCAAGCTTGAAAAGTTGTTCAAGAAATCTCAAGGTGTGAAGTCCATTCCGGACATTGAGGACGGGTATACCGACGCAGCTGTGGCGTTGCCAGATCGGTTTAAGATGCCAGAAATTGATCGTTTTGACGGATCCGGGGATCCCATGGTGCACCTGCGACTGTTTTCAGATATTCTAAGGCCGATGGGCCTCACCAGACTACAGAAGCTTTCACTGTTTGGCTGGACCCTGTCAGGTGTAGCGGCCATCTGGTATGCAAAACTGGAAGATGATGTCAAGAGAAACTGGGATGAGATGGTTGAGGCGTTCATTGCACAGTACTCCTATAACATTCAAATCGAGATTACGACCCGTGATCTTGAGACGACAAGGCAGGAGCCTACAGAGAGCTTCTCGGAATTCGTGGCCCGGTGGAGAGCGAACGCCTCGATGATGACTCTAAGGCCTACTGATAAGGATCAAATCCGGATGGTTGTGCGCAATCTCCAGCCTAAGCTAATGCAGAAAATGATCGTGCTCCCCTTCCCTACCTTTTCAGATTTGCATGAGATGGGAGTACAGATCGAGGATGCCATGAAGCAGGGCCTCATTGACCAGGAGAAGGAGCAGCCCAGGAGGGCGTTCACCCGCAGTTCGAATGCGACCACCAGCGGTGACGCAGCTGCTAGGACTTCAGACGTGGGCATGGCCACCACCACCACACCAAGAGTAGGCACCCCCTTTGTTGGTGTATCCACTTCAAACCCCCGAACTTCGGACTATCTACCCCGAGGCAAGAGGGTTTTCACCCTGCTCTTTATGCCTTTGTCTAAAGCTCTAGGGGTCCTACTCAGGAAAGGGCATCTGAAACCATTAGAACAACGGCCCCTACCCGATCCTCTCCCTGCAAAGCATGACCCGACTAAGTACTGTGCTTTTTATCAACAAACCGGTCATGACACCGGCAGTTGCGTCCGTCTCCGCCATGAAATACAAAATTTGATTGACAACAAGGTCATCGTCGCACCAAGCTTTGCAAAGTCTACCGGCACTTGATCAGTGAACTTATGGGGGATAATATGATGTGATCAGAGGTTGGACCACCTGCGGGCGGCACTCAGTTTACTCCAGATGTGGTGTATGGCACGCACTGTTTTGAGCATTTGTGAATGCTAGTTTTGTACATTCCGACTTAGGTATTGGGTCAGTCTTGTTGTGTTGTTTTGAGTCTGTCTCTTTGTTTTGAGTCAGTCCTTTCATACTGAGTCAGTCGGGTCTGTTTTATTGTATCGAGTCAGTCCTGTTTTGTTAGAGTTAGGTGATTTCGGGGGTGTTACCTTGGATATCACTTGCTTGTTTTGCGTTTGTCCTCTTGCTTTCCTTTGAGTCTGTTTCTGCCGAGGAGCCAGTTGTGCCAACAGATTTGAATGGAATAGCAGTGATTTTCACACTCTTGTGTTTGCTTCTGTCGTGTGCCAGTTGTGCCAGAAATTCTAAATGAGATGGCAGGATTTGACTAGAAGCTGTGTCTTTTTTTTGTGCCTTGAATTCATTGCACGACCTAAGTTTTCCAAAACTTTTTTCGAAACATTGTGAGAAAAACAAAGAGGAAGGAATTCCTCGGGTTTTGCAAAACTTTATCAATTGAGAGAAAGAGAGGCATGTTAAGCCCTTAATGATCGAGATCATGCTTGTTAGTATGAGTACTGAGAAGGATCCTGGCTTGATCCAGATTGGTCCTACACTGTCTTCAGCGCGAGCGATTTGTCGCTTTCTTAAAAGATTTCAAAAACTGTTTTGCGCGGTCCTGTGAAGACTTGTGTGGAATCGCTCTTGAGATTGTGCAGCCTAGGATCACTCTCAGCCTCAAGATTCAATCCATTTGTTTTCGAACCTTGAACCCATTCAGAACGTTCAACGGTCAACCGCCATGTGAGGCCTGTGTGGCCAGATTCAAAGCAGCCCTCGAACAAGAGGCAAGAAATTCAGATCAAGAAGATCAGATTTCATCAGAAGAGGCTTGCGATGCTAGAACAAAAGCACCCCTCGAACTAGGGGCAAAAATGTCCGATATGCTTGAAGAGCCGAAGATGGATCCTTCAGTAAATGAATGCAACAACCACTCTCCTGGATACGGATGGCTGCAAAACCCTAAAACCATTTGGCATGGACTTGTTACACTTTTACCCTTTGAGAGGCTCGCTGGGCCGAAAACCCGGAAGGGCGACCCAAGCAAAAGTTAGAGCAAGAGAAAAGAAAAAAAAAGAAAAGAAAATAACAACAAGAATAAAAGAAAAAAAGAGAAAAGAAAAAAAAATGAAAAAAAGAGAAAAAAGAAAAAAAGAATGAAAAGATACAAAAATTGAAAAAAAAAAAAGAAGAATAAAGCTCGCAAGGTCGAAAACCCGCAACGGGCGCCTTGGCAAAAGTTAGAGCCTAAAAAGGAGAGGTTAATACCCGAGTGTACCTTAACCCCGAACTACATAAGGCTTGATTCCCATCCTTGGGATACGTAGGCAACTTCATTCTGAAGTCCAGCCTAAAACACTTCAAATTCGATCATGTCCATGTAATGGTTCTGATAATCTTTGCCTTCTCTGTATCCGAGAGTTCGGTTGCAATCATCACTTCGAGGACTGATTATAATGCGCTGCGGTGCCATTCACACAAGGGGCAACTTTCCGTTGCCATTCAATGCACTGCGGTGCCATTCAAACAAGGGGCAACTTTCCGTTGCCATGCAGCTCTCTTCGAGCAAGGGGGCAATTTTCGTCCATATCCGAGGTTGTACGTCTCAAGAGTAAGTTCCGCGCTTGTTAAGCATCGGCCGTTTGCAAAAATAGTTTTTGAGAATTTTTACTGAGGTTCACTAATCTTCTCGAAAATTGTTCCATCTTTTCCAAAAACTGGACCATTTCTTGGACCCAAAAAAGGAAAATTTTCAGTGCTCATAACCTGACTTGCATGATTTCAAATCAAAAATCGAACAAGTGTGTTAATCTAACTCTCATGTTGGTCAAAATTGTTTTAGTAGAAAACCAAAACAAAAAATGGTCAAAATAATGAACTAGGGGCACAGTTGAGTCAGGCTTCCTATCTTTTCCCTATTGTCAATGCATTTGCCAGAAAGGGCACTCTACTTCGCCAGAAGAGGGCACAACTGAAGTTAGCAGAAAAGGGCTGAAAGCTCTCAACATCCTCCAAGCAGCGAGGTATCAAGCCAAGTGTAAAGCACGAACTGGAATGATCTGATCACGTCCAAACTCCCCGGTGGAGAATCATCAACCAATGTCAATTACAGATCTGCTGCACATACAGCCGCATCACAACCCCTCTATGGGAGAAACTCACTGTTGTGAACAAGAAGAAGAATCTAGCAGAATGCTAGGAGCAAGAGCCCGTAACTCCTTGTTTATCCACCAACCACCTAGGGGAGGGATAAAAAATGAGAGATTGAAGAATAGAGAGATGTGCGTTGAGAGAAAAAGTGAGAAAAGGGCTTTTTCAGAAAAACAGAGATTGAGTGCCAGAGTGACGTGAGAATCACAAATGAGAAAAGGGTGGGAAACAATACCCAGAGAAACTGGCTCCTTGTGCGCTGAGAGGTCTCTCGTCTTTGTAACACGTCTGTGTGTCATGTCTCTTGTTTTGTTTGTCTCAATTCTGAATTTGAGTCGTTCCGAGCGTGTCTGGATGTGTTTAGGTTGTTTACCTTTTGTTTTTTGTTGTTGAGTCTTTTTCGCTGTGTTCAGTCGTAGGCTCAATACCTGGTCGAGAACTCATTTTCTCAATTTCAAAAAATGATTTGTTGTGTTCTCAAAGTGTTATGCCATTCTCCACATTTGTGCAAAAAAAGGAATTTGTTCTTTCGAAAACTGCAGCGTTTAACCCAGGTCATGTGAGAACAGTAAAATCAGGATCTATCTGAAGCTATATAGGTTCCAGACTGCAAAGCAAAAGGAAAGAGGGAAAATCGAAGCATCTGAGTGTGTTTCACCTTCAGCAAATTCCGTGATTGTACTCCGGACGTACCTCTTCAGGCCTTGTCACTACTCCGAAGTATGGGTGTGCCTCTACCTCAAGCTGAAGATTAGGTTTGCTTCAAGCCAGAATGGCAATCAAAGTGCTCCCTCAGAAAACCAGTCCCTGCCAGAGGTATCTTGGTTGTGTTTACAATGAGTTCCTAGGAGACCAACTGCGACGGTGGAAACTAGAGTTCGAACGACTATTACCTAGAACACAAAGGTTCGGAATTTCCGAGACTAAAGTCTGGTTTAAATACCCAGGGGTGTATCCCCGGCTTGAAATCGGTTTGGTAGCCCCATAGATTGAGATAGTGTGTATGCACCTCAATTCTGGATACTGAACCAACCTAGTCTGTCACCCCGTTGGAGAATAGGGAAAGTTGTGAACATGGCCGGGAAAGAAAGGGAGTAACTGCGTTTTGGAAGTATAAGCAAGAGAAACCCACTTTTCAGCTCAAATTGTTTCTACGGAATTTTCAATTCATGTCTTCGATGCGTAGCTCATCGTCAGTTGGCATGCACAAGGTGTATCCTTTTGAAATATATTGTGACCCCTCCGAGAGGTAAATCAGAGGTTATGTTTGAATTGATCTTGTTAAGGCTTGTATTCCCTTATTCGGCATTTTGTTTCAAATATGCGTTGTCACGCACGTTCCACTTGCATTGTGATGTACGTTCCAATTGCATTGTTATGCACCCACTTCACTTGCATTGTGATGCACATTCCAATTGTATTGTTATGCACCCACTTCACTAGCATTGATTTTGCACATCTATCAAGCATTGTCACGCTCATTACTTGCATTGTTATGCACTTTTCACTTGCAATTATCATTCTTTCTCCTCGCGCGTGCGACGGGTTAGACCTTCTCTAGTTAAGAGCATTTGGAATACGTTTCAATGCTCACACCATTCCGAAACACCGGGATACGTCCCTATGTTTCTCCTCTCTTTTCGAAACACCGGGATACGTCCCTATGTTTTTCCTCTCTTTTCAAAACACCGGGATACGTCCCTATGTTTCTCCTCTCTTTTCAAAACACCGGGATACGTCCCTGCGTTTCTCCATTTCCGAAACACCGGGATACGTCCCTATGTTTCTCTCTCTTTTCGAAACACCGGGATACGTCCCTATGTTTCTCCTACCTTTCCGAAGCACCGGGATACGTCCATATGTTTCTTCTTCCATTCTGAAACAACGGGATACGTCCCTATGTTTCTCTCTCTTTTCGAAACACCGGGATACGTCCCTATGTTTCTCTCTCTTTTTGAAACACCGGGATACGTCCTTATGTTTCTCCTACCTTTCCGAAGCACCGGGATACGTCCATATGTTTCTTCTTCCATTCTGAAACAACGGGATATGTCCCTATGTTTCTCCTACTTTTCCGAAGTGTCGGGATACGTCTCTATGTTTCTTCTTCCATTTCGAAACAACGGGATATGTCCCTATGTTTCTCTTTCCATTCTGAAACAACGGGATACGTCCCTATGTTTCTCTTTCCATTCTGAAGCAACGGGATACGTCCCTATGTTTCTCTTTCTCGCCGAAACACCGGGATACGTCCCTATGTTTCTCCTCCTTTCCTAATCCTTGGGATGCGTCCCTAATCTTTGGGATACGTCCCTAATCCTTGGGATACGTCCCTAACCTTTGGGATACGTCCCTAATCTTTGGGATACGTCCCTAACCCTTGGGATACGTCCCTAATCTCTGGGATACGTCCCTAACCCTTGGGATACGTCCCTAATCTCTGGGATACGTCCCTAACCTTTGGGATACGTCCCTATGTTTCTCCCTTCTTTCCGAAACACCGGGATACGTCCCTATGTTTCTCCCTTTTCTGTTAGAAGCGTTCGGAATATGTTCCAATGTTCACACCATTCCGAAACACCAGGATATGTCCCTATGTTTCTCCCTGTCCCCTTTCCTCACACGATTTCAGTGTGTTTGGAATTCATCTTAGGTTGCATTGTCATGCACACCTCTTCACTTGCGTTGTCACGCACATTCCACTAGCATTGTTTTGAATTATCAAACCGGCTTCGCGAAAGCGTATAAGTCCAATTACAAACCGGCCTTGCGTAGCATATAAGTCCAATGTTCAAACCGGCTTCGCGTAGCATATAAGTCTAATTATCAAAGTCTTCCTGCATATCATTTGCATCCTGCCCCTGAACTACGCTGGTTTGATTCCTTGCAAAGGGATACGTAGGCAGCCTGCGGGCACAACCATTCATTCATTTGTATTTTGTTTGTTTGTCCAAGTCTTCGGCCTTGTCAAAAATAGGTCGTCTCTGGGCTTTGACATTCACTCCCGTCATTCTTATGACTTCCAAGTTCTATCAAAGAGGGGCAACTATAGACACCCCATTTTTGACCGCCCTTAAGACTTGGGCGTTACTGATGGTTTACTTGGTGGAGAAAGGTGTGCAGGGCAAACGTTCAGTTTCTTCGGCAAGGAGAGAGTCAAATCTCAACTTCACACTCCATTTTGGACCAAAGTTATTTTGGAGGGTTTTTAGACCTTAGAACCCTCTCTTTCAAAACATTTTTGAAATAAAGTTTCTACAATGTTCCGAGGCTCACATTTTGTCAAATGATGCGCTTTTTGATAAACCGAGTAAAGACAAAGTGGAAATGAATAAAAGAGAGATGAAATCCTTGAAAAATCTTTCAAAACACCTTGCTTAGGGGTTTGAAGTTGAAGAAAGAAGGGGAAGAGAGAAGAAACCAAGTTGGAGAAGAAGATGGGCAAGAATCGCTAAGAGAGAGACGAGCAGTTCTCGCTAAATCAACTTTATCTGTCTGTGCACTTAGAGTTAAGCTATGAGGCCACCATCATTGGAAAGAAGACTTCTGGGGCTTCGTTTTGTATTCAAGAATCTCTTAAATCCGAGTCCGGATGGCGGAGATATCATTAGTTGAAGTTGGGCATCATCCCGGTTGGACCGAAACTGAGTAGTCTTCACCAAAACAAGCATAACTCTTTACACAGTTGGAATTTTGATGCACGGCTGGTTCCATTGGAAAGCTTACTTCTGGGGCTTCAATTTTGAAATAATATTGACCTGAAAAGGTGTTCATATGAAGAAGTTATGCCCGTTTGAAATTGGACCTGCAGAGCAGATTTTTCCTATCGACCGGCCAAAACAGATGGCCGAGCGACCAAATAGATGGCCGATCGGCCAGAACAGATGGCCAACCGGCCAAATAGATTTCCAACCGGCTAGTTAAAGTAGCCGACCGACCAATTTTGCTAGCCGACGACCTTCCGGAGTATTCTACAGATTGAATGGATGCCAGCTGTGCAATTTGTTTCCCCCCAGATTTTGTACCCGAGGGTTTGGCCTTTTGGGGGGAAACTTGAATTGTTTCCCCCCCCCCCCCAATTTTCCCCCCTCTTTTCCACCCTTTTTGTCTATATAACCAGCACTCCCAGCTGGTTTTGGGGGTTACAAAAAATTGCTCTTAGCCTCCTATATTGATCCTCCCTCTCCTTCTCTTCCAAGCACCAAAATCCTTCAAATCCTACACCATTTCTACACTACCTCATAGCACAAGGCCTCCATACTCCATACCAGAAGCTTGAGGCTGTTTTTCAGAGCTAAGGAGCCACCAAACTCAAGCCAAGAGTTGTCAAAGACATAGGCTACAAGGGTAAGTCTCCTTCTCCCTCTTTCTCGCCTATTTTTGCTCAATATATTAGCCATACTTGCTTCCATTTTTGGACTCCGACCCTAACTGAAAATAGCATTATTTTTAGGTCTTTTTCATGTTTTTTTTAGGGTCCTTCCATGTTTAAGGTCTCTAGCTACCACTTGCTTCTTTACCTCTCTTGTATGCCTATTTCTTGCATAGTATTTTAGGCCTTTTTTTAAACTGTTTTGAGGCATGTTTTAAATTGTAAAGTGGCTTATTTTGAGCCTTTATTCAACATTGTTGAAGGTCTCTTCACTGTTTGAGGCTTCCATCTGTCACTTGCCTCTTTATCTCTCTTTTGGCCATATTTTTGCACAATGTTTTAGGCCTGTTTGTGTTTAGATCCGTGGCTTGTTGTAAACTGTGAAGTGCTTCATCTTGAGCCCCTCTTCAACTTTGTTGAAGGGCTCTTGGCCATTAAGGGCCAGCGGCTGCTACTTGCTTCATTACCTCTCTTACGGGGCCATTTTTGCATGCTAGCTTAGTCCTATTTGTGTCCATTGTTTGGTCTTGCTTAAAACTGTAAATATGCTTTTTTTGTGGCTGCCTTGAATCTTCCTTCATGCTTCATGATCAAATAGTGCATGGTTTGTATAGCTATAGGTCACTGCGCATGCCTAGCTTCGGGTTTCGGGTCTCATTTCATGCATTGGGTGCCATATTGCCATGTTTTGGGGCTGTTTTGCATCATGTTTTGCTACTGAAATTTGCATGCTAGTATGCCATATTCCATGCCTTGCCATGTCACATTAGAGTGGCATTTGGTGCCTTAGGGTCGGTCCTCGGTTTGGGCGCATATGTGCACGCATTTCGAGTGTCTCATTTTCATCTCACGGCCACTGATGTGGGTGCGGCTGAGGTCCACTCACATTGGTGTAAGTCCATCTTGCATTGTGTATGCCATGTTTCAATGCGTTGTGCATGTTATGTTGTTAGCATTGTGTGTGCCATGTAGTTGTATTGCATGTTTGTATGTTTGCTTGCATGCTTAGGTCGCATGTGCATTGTTGTGCATTGCCTCGCCTCTTGACCAACCATGATTGAGGTTGGGTCCCTTGTATGTTTTGTGTGCATTGCATTTGACATTGAAATGCATACTTGACTCTTTGGCCATCATGCATCGAAATGCGTGATTGGTGGCCCGAGGGTCGAGGGCCATGCTCCCTTGAGTCCATTACATGATAGGGAGTGTGTCCATGCATACATTTGCCTAAAAATTCCATGCCATATACTGCTTGCCCTCTGTTGCTGCCAATTGCAGGTCCTGCAGGAAGCTTTGGCCGGTCGGTTAAATACATTGCCGACCGGCAATCCATCAATGGCCGATAACTTTATCAGCGGCCGGTGACCATTTCCCATGGCCGGTGGCCATCCCTCCCAGCCGGTGGTATTCCGCAACATCCAGAGAGCATGCCCTTAGACTTTGGCAGTCCTCAGAGGAGCAGGGCAGTGAAAAACAGAGGCAACAGTGCTATGGCAGCGAGTTTCTGGGCGATATGGGTCAAGCACGCATCATTCGCGCATCCCGAGGCGGGGGCCGTGGCCACCTTCCCTTTGCATTTAATTTGTTAATTAAATAGGAATTCTGTAATAATTAATTAAGTAGTTAGTTATTTATTCGGACTGTAATATTTATTCGGTCCCTCCGAGTGAGGGCGTATTTGTAATAAGTGTGGGTGCGTGTGTGCATGTCTTCCAACCCCACGTCTTTCTCCCTTTTATTTACCCGCTTATGATGGTTAGATTAGGGCATGTTTCAATTAGCATACAGTATGATAGCATGTTTGCATTCATTCATCTGTTTTGCATGCACTGGACTCGGCGCATCATGCTAACTGCATTGTATTTTTAATTCCAAGTTGAATACTTGTTAGCTGTAGCATTTCATATGCCATGTCTAGAATAGCCGAGCCTGCTATAGTTGCATTTTTGCATGTGTTGCATTAGGCATTTCTGTATAGTTAGGATTATGCATGTGATTACTAACTGGTTTCTGTTTTGGCTTGGAGTACTAGGTGAGCTTTTATGCTTTAGCATGCCGCATGCGTGTGAGTGTTGCCATAATTGCATGATTACCATGAGGCTAGCTGCTTATGTGATATAACTGCTTGAATGCCTGTGGATGGAGGTCGAATTGCTTAAATTGGGATAACGCATTAAAACTGTGAATTTTAAGCTCACTAGATAGTGGCAAAACCAACTTTTCTAAAAGTCCACTTGAGGGTGGCAAAACCTGCATTTTAGCCTACTTGCGAGTAGCAAACCATTTTCAAAACAAACATGAAATGTTTTGTTCCAATTTAGGCGATTTGGTCTATACTTGTTTGCTATGCGCATAACATAGTAATTCTAGGCTAATAACTGGAATAAGAACACATAATGCTTTCAAAACAAGATATCACGGTTAGTAGAGGCCGATCTTTGATCGGGCGAGAGGGGGTGCTCATAGCTGACCTTCCCCAATCGTACCCAAGTTCCCGAGCCGAGGCAACTTTGGTGATGACGGACACGTGGCCTTTGGCACCGAGTCAGGGTTTCTTAAATTCCCCAAAATAAAATATTTAGGTGGCGACTCTGTATCTGGAAAAGCAGCCCATGTTTGGCACTTCTTTTTCTAAAAATCTGTTTTCTCAAAACGATTTGCCAGATTTGGACTCTTTGGTTCAGATTAAGAACCGTGACAATTTGAGTCCGAATTGTAGTAGACCCACAAAACGAACGGAACGGGACCTCACCCTCCCGGGGCGTTCGGGGACGTCTACACCCACTCACACAGCAGCAGCTTCAGTGCTTCTACAATCCACAATTGACAACAAAGTAATGGAAAAGGAAGAGTATAAAGTCAATATAGCATTTTATATTACCTATATGAAGTTTGTCTGGTAATTGCTTAAACAAAATTGAAGACCCAAAAGAGGACAAACTTTAATAAAGCTTTGAAGACTAAACGGAGGGCCACGAAGCAGATTCCAGCAGCAAGGGGCCACCAAACAGTGAGAAGAGGGACTACAAAGCTCTGCGTCGAACATAGAGGTGAGTTTTTCTAGGGTTTTGTCTATTGGGAGTAAAAAGAGACCATAGCTTACCTTGGTTGGACTATCGCTTGGTCTTAGAAGACTAGGTGATCCATCTTCTGGCAAGAAAAAGCAAAAAAAATTGGGCCAAAAACTGATTTTTTTTCATTCGGGTCCGAGAAAATTGGGTCGTGCGATTCTTCGATTCGTATCGTGAATCGATCGATTCAGATGCGATTCTGTGCCATTTGCGATTCCTTCTACCTGTTCGAATCGATTTCTATGTGTATCGAACCGAATCGTACAATTCGAATCACGAATCGTACGATTCTAACAACAGAGGGTGGAAGAACTTACCATATTAATTATTAGAGTATTTAATGAAATTTGAAGAAAATAACAACAAATTAGAAAGAAATAATAATATGATTGCAAATGTTTTATTTTTTATTTTTTATGGGAAATTACGTATAGGTCCTACGAAGTGAACTGATTATCCAATAGGTATTATGATAATTAATAAAATTGTTTATCATACACTATTAAAAAAAATTCTAATTGTTAATTTTTAACAACAATTTAAAAATTGCCATAAAAAATGTTGCAAATTATATGTTTTAATGATAGTTTAAAAAAAAAATCGTCACAAAAAAGTCACTAATTTTTAACTTTCAGCGTCAATTTAAAAAATCCATCACAGGAAAATGTCACTTATTGCAAGTTTTATCAACAATTTATAAATCATAAATTGTCAATTTTTATGGACATGTAAAAAATTGTTAGAAAAAATTATTTTTAACGATGATTGTACTAGAACTTATTTTTGATAAGACTTTCTGAGACCATTAAATATCCTCTCACATGGATGTTGTAGAGATTCAACGAAGGGATGAACTTTGTTCCTTTGTCTGCAAAATGAGCATGATCGACGCCACCCAACTGGGGTTGCCAGCCGGAGACACTTTGTTGCTAAAGTTAGTCCTCTAATTGAAAGAATAAAGCTATGGAAATCAAGAGTATTGGTGTGTAGTGTAGAGAGAGAGAACCTGCCTTTCTTCTGGGATGCCCCCCCTCCCCTTTATATAGATGGGGGGGTTGTATTTGTTTGGGCTGGACCTATTGTAGGCCTTGTTTGGGTTAGCCCCAATAGGCTAATAAATATTTTTTCTTGGCTCCCACAATTGCCCCAAAACTTTCATTGTCTGCGGTAGAAGGAATGAGAGTTTTTCCTGCCGAGTTACGCTGTTGAAATAGCTGTTAGTTTTTTTTTTTTTTTTTTTATAAAGAACACTCTGGATAAATGAATAAAATGTATGAATGAATGACTGCATGAATGCATGTATGCTTGAATGTATGTATAAATGTACGTATGTCTATCACTTGAGTTCCAAACAAATCATAACGATGGGCCACGGTATTGTTACCCTTGGGTAAGGGTCGTAGGCCGTGGTATTATGACTCCCGAGCAAGGGTGTAGGCCGCGGTATTCTAACCCCCGAGCAAGGGTGTAGGCCTTTGCTAATGGCGCTCCGTGCCGAGTGCGAAGATTAAGCTGTACTTTGAGACTTTTGTTGATTTTAAGTGGCAACCAAGTGCTAATATCGCAAGGACTTTTGTTGATTTTAATTGCCGAGTTGCTCAATTTACGTTTAGTCCAAGGTAGACTTGCCCCATTGCTTTCGAATGGCAGGTGTTAGTCGGAAGGAATGCAGACTGGACTTGCCCCATTACCCTATGTTGCAGGGAAGATTCGACTTTGGTAAAATGACTGCGCACAAAAATATGCGAACTGCCGACTGACAAATGCGAATTGCCGACTGCGACGTGTAATGTATGGCCCCAAAACTGGCGCGTGCTTGGAGCGGTGTGAAAAGGAGCGGGAGTATGTAACTCAAGGAAATGTCGTTGTAATGTTTGTACCAAGTTGACCGAGATGCTAGTATTATGCCGAGATATTAGTGCTGAGCAAGATCGTGTACACTGGACTACGTGTCGAAGTTGCCGAATACTGTGGCCGATGCTGCTACATAAAGTTGACAATGCATAAAGTTGACAAATAATGTTGTTTAGCCGAATAAAGTTGATGCACGGCTGAATAATGATCATGCATAGTGGAATTAATAATGGTGCCAAATAATCTTGTCGAGTAAAGTTGATGCAATGCCGAGTAACTAGTGTCAAAACATCGGTGTCTTTCATATATAATGTGCTTTTGCAAAAAAGTTGGTCAGCTACACTTGGGTCAATCATTCTGCCGATCGTTTGGTCGGCGATTTTTCTTAGCTTCGCAGTGTGTCTGCATCCCTTCGAAGTTGGATTTGCTAAGAACTTCGTTGGCAATGGTTGCTGATTTATTGAACTTGTTTGTCTTGTCCAACATATATTTGCCCAAGTGCTTTTGAATAAGATTGGTTATTCGGAAGGAATAAAACTGACTTGGGCCGAAATTGCCGAGGAGGCCGATAAAAATTTGAAACGGATTCCGTGCCCTTGTTCGGTGCCGTGGCGATATCAGAATGAAGCCGAGACAAAGTAGGGTGCTTGGTGATATGCGAAGTGAGCCATTACGCTCAATTCTTTGAATAAAATTGGCATTTTTTTTTTTTTTTTTTTTTTGCAAATTTTGACCATACAGATGTGTTCAAGAGGTGACAAATAGTTGGAAATGACTATTGGATCGTTGTAATCGGACATTGGATAGCGTAGTTGTACCCAAAATGGATTGAAAGGCTCAGATCAATAGCGTGTAATGTTACCGCGAAGCACTGGATACTTTTTGCATAGCTAGATGTCGTTTTCTCCGGAAAAACTGGGCAATTTTTTTGGCAAACTTTGAGCAGCTCGTACAATTTCGTTTGAGCTCCGATTTTGACACGGTTTGTTGCGTTGGACTCATTGCGATGAGTACTTCACGTTGATATGGGCAAAATGTGAATTTGACAGCTTTGGAAATTTTAGTTTGTCAGAAAATGTGATCCGTATCGCAACTTCCGAAGAACTTTGGTTACTTCTTGGCTTCTCGGGTTGGTGGGTTTGGACTCTTTGAGCCGATACAAATGTTGTGGTATTATTATATGTGGATTTTGGCAAGTCGAGATGCTAGTTCTAAGTCGATGTCGAGATTATTGCCGCCAAATATTGTTGCTGAAGCCGAGATGTTAATGCCGAATAAGTTGTCGGTGCTAGACTGCGGCGTTGATATTAATATGTTGATATTTTAAATGAAATGCTGAATAAATTATGAGTTTGCAGAGTTGTTATGCCAAATAATAAGCCGAATAAGTTGTCTAAGCCAAGTTGTAGCGGTGCCGAATAATCTTGCGGTGTTGATATTGATGTTGACATGCCAAATGAAATGCCGAATAAGTTGTGAGTTTGCAGAGTTATGCCAAATAATAAGCCGAATAAGTTGTGTAAGCTGAGTTGTAGCGGTACCGAATAATCTTGCGGCATTGATATTGATGGTGATATGCCAAATGACATGCCAAATAAATTGCCGATGCTGAATAATGTCAATGAATTAATAATGGTGAACGCACTTGAGCTTTGTGCTCGGCAGAAATGTAGTTGAAAGAATTTGTTCGTAATGGCATTATGATCGGCAAGTCCGTAATGACATTTTGATTGACAAGCAGAGTTGAAAATTGTTGAAAATCGTTGAGAATATGCTCGGCAAGCAGAGTTGAAAACTGTTTGTAACTTTTGACTTTTGATCGGCAAGTCCGTAATGGCATTTGTGCCAATTCAACATGTTGATAGCTATTCGGCATGACCATGGCATTGCCAAATAATCAATGTGATGCCGACGGTGAAGGATGAGCTTCAATAAACTAGCAAGCCGACGGGCCAATGGCATTTTCCCAAGTAATGTTGTAAAATTGCCAAAACTCATGTAGACTCACTCACCAAACCACGTCCAGAGAATATCAAACATGAAATGCCATGAAAAATAGGGATAAAACCATGAAAAGAAAAACTTCAGAGTACAAAATGTATGCATGAATTAGCTTTGAAGAAGGAAGAAGTCAAATCGTTACTCTAATTTGGATGCTTAAAGACTAAATGGTTTATGTTTGCATTTTATTGGAGAGAGAGAGAGAGAGAGAGAGCTTGAAGCATACAAGTTTTTAACTCATTGAAGTTTCAAACCCCACAGTGGCCGAAGCTTCAGGCACTGCCCTTGTTTTGTTTTATTGAAGTTCTAGAATGAGCCCGGATATTAAGATAATTACACGCCGGGCAGTCTTGTCGAATAATCAATGTTAGCCAATTAATGATACCAAGCCGATTCAATGTAGGGAATGAAATTTGGTGAAAATTTTGATGCTTCCATGAATGGGTGTACCGAACAACTTGGTATCCTCACGGCTGCTATATTGCATTTTATTTATTTATTTTTATGTTGATTTTCATTTTGCCTTTTTTTTTAATAAATATAAGCAACAATTTATGTATGCACATATATCTATAAACTTGGTCAAGTTTTCAATAAAGGTTGGACACCACTTGTGAGTCTAAATGTATATAAATAAATGAATTGAGTTTGGCCGAACAACCTTGTTGAATTGCCGAAAAGAGGCTCTCTTTACGAAAAGTGAAACCCATTTGTAGAGAGAGAAAATGGAAATGCAAAAGTAGACAATGAATTCTATGTTGTTTTAAAACTTTTTACTGAGATTCACAGTGAACAAAAAACTCTATTTTCTAAGCACAAACATATGTACCTCCAATCCACAAACCAATATTAAACTAATTTGCAAAGACCAAGATCAATCAGTGTTGTTAAATTTTTAGTTACAAGAACATGTTTGCTCCTCTCTTCGTTGAACTCTTGCAGACGTTTCCCGTAGACGGCGCCAATTATGAGACTATGAAATATCCTCTCACATGGATGTTGTAGAGATCTAACGAATGGATGAACTTTGTTCCTATGTCTACAAAAATGAGCATGATCGGCGCCACCAAACTGGGGTTGCCGGCCGGAGACACTCCGATGTTGAAGTTAGTCCTTTGATTGAAAGAATAAAGCTATGGAAATCAAGATTATTGGTGTGTAGTGTAGAGAAAGAGAACCTACCTTTCTTCTGGGATGCCCCCCCTTTATATAGATGGGGGGTGTGGCATTTGTTTGGGCAGGACCCATTGTAGGCCTTGTTTGGGTTAGCCCCAATAGGCTAATATATATTTTTTTTGGCTCCCACAGACTTAATGGGGAATTAAATCTAATTATCAGAATCTATTGATAATTTATCTTTTTTCGGTGGCTCTTTTTCTTTTTCTTATTTAAAAATTCAAAAGTTAAAAAAAAAAAATTAGAATTTTGAGATTCAAAGAATCCATATAGTTTTTCCTTACATATTAGAAGTGATGGGCGCATGCAATGCATGTGCATATAGTCAGACAAATAAGATTGTGAAATATATGATTCAATTCAAAATCTAAAAATTGAAACATTTTATAAAACACACACAAAAAATAAATTAAAAAAACTCAATGTAAGACATAATTACTATTGGCATATTTTGGAAAAACTCCAAAAAAAAAAAAAAAAAAAAAAAAAGACACAAATGCCAATTTTAAACTTCTCTTTATCAGAAAATTATAGAATATTCCCTTATTATCACATGTCTATCCTTTTAATCAATCATATTATTCATTATATCCCCTTATGTTCTTTGGTCACCTAATACAATATCTCACCTTCTCCACCAACCACAATACTATAGAGTACTACGTGTTTATACTTTGGTATTACTAATAATTACCCTTCTATAATAGTGCTAGCGATGTATACACACTTGATGGGTTTGCTAAATTTTTTTTTTTTTTTCCTTGAGATAGTGTTAGTTTGTTAGTGTAATTAGATTACAACTGAAGGGCCGTCGTTGCCCCATCAACTTAAGCCCTTGACCTTTGACTCACTACACCCTAAGGTGCAGCTATTAGACCATTGGGCCACACCCCAAGGTGTACGGGTTTGCTATTACAAATTTTGATATAAATATGAATTTTATTAGTTTTTATGAGCTTTTGATCTAGACAATTATAGAAAACATGACAGCTATATTAAAGTGTTGGCCTTCTAAATTTAGGATTTTAATACTTTTAAAACTATTTAAAAAAGTAAATACATATGAAATTATGTAATTCTTGTAAGAATATTTTGAAAATTAAAATTCAGAGACACTTTTTGTCAACACCAACTCAAGTGTTCACTTTTTATACAAGAAGATAATTGCTGGCTTGAAATTAACATTTTATTACTAGGATAGAGGGTAAATGTTTGGAAGGAAGGAAAGTTAACAAATCTTGGGTAATTCTATTTTCAGACATTAATTTTACTCAGTTCACACACTTAATAAAATTTTTCCTTAATATTTTTTTTTTTTTTTGTCATAGAATAAAAATACTATAATACCCTAGTCTTCTTCCACGCAATCTTAATTCTAAAACACCACGACCATCCCTTGTCGCCAACACCATCTCTCTCATCTGTTATCTCCTCTCGTCATTTCTTTTCCTCTCCGCCTATGACCACTTTCTGCCATGAACCTTACATTTCTATAAGCCCCCCCCCCCCCCCCCCCCCAAAAAAAAAATTGCGAATCACTTACTTTCAAGGTTGATTGTAGATGTCTAGGATAAAGGAGATGAGCTAAGAGTGGCAATTGTAGTAGTGATGGAGGGTTGAAAGCGGTGGGAACATCGGCAAAAGAGGGGTAGGTGAATGGAATTAAAATTATATGATTTTAAAATTGATGATGAGAATATTATTAAAATAAAGAGATTTGTAATTAAAAAAAAATTAATTTTTTTAATGTGTATACTGAAAAGGTGTTCATTAAATGTGTATAGAAAGAAATTAGTGTCTGAAAATAGAATTTCGCCACCAGCTTTGCAAGTGTCTGCACATGCTTGGAACCGTTACTTCAAAGCAATGGTCTGTTAGACTAACAATGCTGTCGTTTTGTAAATAATTTAGTAAAGTATCATTTAAGTTATATTTCATTCATATTTCACTTATCTTTTTTCTTTTCTTTTTTAAATTTCTTCTCAAATTTATGCACCAAACATAACCTTAATGTATTCATAACGAGAAGAATAGCTCATCTACAAATGGTTATTATTTATATTTTTGTATATTTTATTTGATAAGCTCAATACCAATACTAATGATGAGTTATGTAAAAAATTAATTTTATCTAACATTATTAAATGAGCAATCTTAGAGCTACCGAAAGTTTTACCAAAAAAATTACTAAACACACACATGTGGGTGTGTTTGGTAAAACTTTTGGTGTCAATAGCATTTTTCTTACTAGATGCATGAATAAATTAAATTTTATTTTTTTAAATCAGACGACAACTATGAGTTTAAACTTAAACTATCTATTTTATACAACAAAATATGATTTCTTTATCTATTCATCTATATCCGATAAAGTTGATTAGTTTTTTACACATACGGTCTTCACTGTAAGGTTTACAAGATAAACAGTTCGGATCATGGTTATGACTCCAAAGTGAGGCCCGCAAAATAAAGTATGGAGAAACATAAAGGATAGTGGCATGAAAATAAGTTATTCCCCATAATGACCTGACATGTTATGTGTTAATATTTGATTTATCGCAAATTTAACCATGTAAACCTCAACTAACTTGTTATTTTTGTTGGTATCATTGTGGTTGAATTGTGGATTCTAAATTATAGGCCTCTAATATTCCTTAATTATTTATATTTAATCTTAGGACTCGACTGGTGATTTGGATTGGTTTAGCCTAGCCCCATGGGCAAACTATAAGAATCCTATTTTGATGATCTGATCTATTGATTTCTTAGGTCTCAGTATGTAAATTAGCCAAATGAAAAATTCGATTAATCGGATAATTATAGTCACGTGATTTTATCACATACGTCTTCAAAAAAGTTAATGATAATTATAATTTAAAAAAAATAAATGATAACAAGTGCTCCGTAGACATTATTTATTGTTGAGAAGTGTATAAAAAATCTCTTAAAAACATGTAAAAATATTAAAAAGTATATTGATTTCAATAAAAATGCATTAAGTTTAGTGAAAAATGTCGTTTATTTCTCAATTTTTTAATTTTTTATTTGTGCCCTATATGCACTTGTTAGAGAGACTCTTTTAAAATAGACAAATAATTTTTTTTTATAAAACAAAATAATAATAATAATAATAATAATAATAATAATAATAATAATAAGAATAAAGTGATTAAAACAAATGATTATAATTATTGGACCAACCTTTTTTTTTTTCTTTTTTTTTCTTCTTTTACTAGAGATGATCTATACATGAGAGATTAGAAAAATAATGGATGTGATCATTGAAGTGGGACTCATAATGGTCACATAGGCCAAAAATGCCTACTTTCTAATCTTAGATTTTTTGGGGGGGGGGGGGGTAAACTACATTTTCATTCTCCAATTTTGACCTATATGGATGTATATATATATATATATATTAATGTAATAAGTAAAACTTTCAATCTGAGACATCGTTTTACAACAATACATTTTAACCAAAAAGACAAAAAGTCACTATAAGTTGTCACATCACTCTCTTTACTTTTCTGCATATCTTTTCGTAAAAAGTAAAAAAATTACTAAAATAGTCTATTTCCAAACAAGGCTTAGTCTTTCAGTCATCTCACCATTTAAAATTTGATTGAAAGTTGAAACATGTAAAGCTAAGAAAAAAGATCCCAAAGGTCAAATGTAAAAGGATTTGCTGATGCTTTTCGATAGACAATTGATTATCACCATAGTTCATTAAGGCAAACTCAGATTTAGAAGGCCATCATTGACTTCGATGGGAGAATGTGGAAATTCCTAACCTTCTCATTAACCACAAATCTTCATTACAGTTGTATATATACATACTATTATCAACAAACTCCTAACTGATTATATGACAACTTTACCAATCCCATCTACTTGATATAGTACATTGCACCTTTACAAATATCAACTTGATAGACATGCATTTGATACACATGCAACAGATGATACACTTGAGCAGATGATGTAGGCACAACAGAGACTAAAGTTATGACCACTTGTGAAGATGTTGAATATGTTGTACATCATTACCCTGCAAGCTAATGGGAGCAGGAGCAACCAAAAGCTTGTGTTGGAGATATGAAAACCTAGAGACTGATAAGGGTTTTGTAAAAATATCGGCAACTTGATCAATAGAAGGAACAAACTTCAGAATAACCTGTTTGGCCGCAACCTTTTCTCAAATAAAATGGCAATCAACTTCAATATGTTTAGATCGGATATGAAAAACAAAATTAAAAGTTAAGGCAATGGCGGAGAGATTATCACACTAGAGGACAGGCGGTGTAGAAGACGGAAGCCGAAGATCATGGCGGAGCATCTACAACCAGGACAATTCAATAATAGTTTGAGCTAGAGACCTATACTCAACTTCAGTGGAAGAGCAGGATACAGTGGGTTGTTTCTTAGCAGACCAAGAAACAAGATTTGAGCCAAGAAAAATACAAAATCCTGAAGTGCTCTTCCTATCTAGAACATCCCTTGCTCAATTAGAATAAAAAAAAGCTTGCAACTCAAAAGAGCTAGGACTGAAAGTGAGCTGATGAGATAGAGTACCCTTAACAAACCTCAATAATCTTTTAACAACAACAAAATGCATATGCTGGCAGGCTTGATTCACAGCCAAGGCCAAATCCAGGTGAGTAATAGTGAGGTAATAAAGAGGACCAACCGAACTTCGATAAAGTTTTGGTTGATAAAAGGTAGAAAGGAATCAGAAGAGAGGGATGGTTTAATAGAAACAGGTGAGTAACAAGTCCTATAACTAGTCATCCCAACTTTAACTAAGATTTCCAACGCATATTTGTGTTGGGACAAGAAGTATGAATCTACATGGGACTGAATAGAGATACCCAAAAAATAAGAAATGTTGCATAACTCTTTCATAGCAAAGGCAAGATGCATTTGTTTAATTAGAGCTTGAATATGAGAAGAGCTGCTTTCGCTGAGAAAAATATCATGAACATAAACTAAAAGAATAGTAATGCTAGAAAAAGTTGGTTGAATGAATAGAGAATTATGACAATGGCAATTGACAAACCCTTGAGAAAGAAAAGATTTGGAAAACATAGAGTACTAGGCTCGAGGGGCCTGGTTTAATCCATAGAGGGCCTTCTTCAACTAACAAACATGATGAGGTTGAGAAGAACTAGGGCAACCAGGAGGTTGAAACATGGAGACTTCATCTTCTAAAGTGCCATAAAGAAATGCATTATTGTAGCTCGTCTTTTCGCACCCCCTTTCGGAAGGTTTGAAAGAAAGCCCTACAGTTCGGGCTCCCACAATTCTGAATTTAATCTCACAAGTGCAATGTGAAATTGATAAACACCAAAGAGTCCAAATCCGACAAATCTTTTGGAAAATTGATTTTTGTGTCAAAAATGCCCAAATTGGACTGTTTTACCAGATACAGAGTCGCCACCTAAATATTTTATTTTGGAAAAATTTAAGAAACCCATGACTCATGCCAAAGGCCACGTGTCCGTCATCACCAAAGTTGTCTCGACTCGGAAACTTAGGTACGAGAGGGGAAGGTCATGAATTGAGCATCCCCGC
The DNA here is from genome assembly GCF_055761805.1 of Camellia sinensis. Lineage (NCBI taxonomy): Eukaryota > Viridiplantae > Streptophyta > Magnoliopsida > Ericales > Theaceae > Camellia > Camellia sinensis. The sequence continues at coordinate 58,428,125 of NC_138971.1, forward strand.
TCGCCCGATCAAAGATCGGCCTCTGCTAATCATGATATGATTTTTATCAACATCATGTGCTCTTGTTCTGATTATTAGGCTAGCTTTACTATGTGATGCGCACAAGCAAGTATAGACTAGTTTGCTCAAAGTGGAACAATTCAATCTCATGTTTGTTTTGCAAAAAAAGGTTTGAATTTTGCCACCTCAAGTGAACTTAAAGTTTGCGAATTTGCCACGAGACATAGTGAGCTTAAAGCTGTGAATTTGCCACTAGACATAGTGGGTTTAAACATACATTCGTTGAATCGTTCTAATTCAAGCAGCAAGCCTTCATCCATAGGCATTCAAACAGTTTAACACGTAAGCATTTAGCCTAATGGTAAGCATGCTAGTCATGGCACTCACTCACACTCATGCAAGTATGCTAATGCGTTAAAAACTCACCTAGTACTTCAAGCTAAGATTAAACAAAAGAGTTAGAAAAATATGCATGATTCCTAACTATGCCAAATGTCTAATGCAACACATGCAATAATGTAACTATTAGGCTCGACTACTAATATGGCATATGATTCAATTTGATAATATGCGGTTAAACACGTATTCAAAGAAGTAATAGAAATGACAATGCAGTTTGAATGATGCGCCTAGCCTCGGTGCATGCAATACAAGATGAATGGATGCAAGCATAAGGTATGCTAATTGAAACATGTCCCTAACCTAACCATCAAAAGCAGGTAAATAAAAGGGAGAAAGACATGGGGTTGAAAAACATACACATTATTACATTACACTCTCACGAAGGAGAGTCCAAATGAATAAGCTAGCTAACCAAGCTAAGCTAAGCTAATTAAGCTAATTATTACAAAATTTGAATAAATAGCTAAACTAATTAACTAATTATTACAACATTTGAATTGAATAATTAAATAACTATCTAAGCTAATTAATTAAGAAAACTAGACTAAGCTAATTAAATATTACAATATCAACTAATTAGCTACCACTAATTAGACTAATTAAATATTACAACACAATTAATACACAACCAATAATACTAATGAAATAATTAATTGCATTTGATAAGGACATAAAGTAAGATGGATGAAGGTTGCATGCGCATCACTTGAAAGCTACTCTGTTTGCTCAGGTCATCTCTATTTCACCTTCAACCACTGCCTCTGTTTCTGCAAAACTGCACTACTGGCCACATACCAAGGGCCGGCTGTGCATCACTGATGGCCGGCCGAGTATACAGATGGCTAGTCATCCATCCATTTGTGCAAAGCCCTATTTCTGTGCTCTGAGGTGAAATCAATGCAGATAGGGAATTTTCAAGCTCTGTTTGTCCTCCCATCCTTCTCTATCATGGAAAATCCTCGAGAGTGGGCTGGAACTGATTGCAAAACCATTAATGAGCAATATGATTGCTTGATGATCTCGGATTCAATTTTCGACAAAACTTGATAAAAAAAATGCAAAGAATAGGACCACCCCTCCCTCTTCTCATAGTATGAACTCAAAAAAAGAGGTTGTAACGCTTCAAAAATCATCAAAATGCTATGAATTAACATGTGACGACTCTTGACACAAGTAACTTGGCATAACGTCCGGTCAAGTTGAAGCAATTTTAATCCTTTTTCTTTAAGTGTGTTGATCCAAGTTTTAAACCAATTTTATTAGGCCTTGCCATTCTTTAGTCCATTTGTCCATGGTGATGTTTAAATTCCTCTAAACAAGAAGTAATGTCAAACAAGAGGTTCTTCTAAAGCACGAGAGAAAGGCCATACCATTGGCAATGAATCTTTGGAAAGATTAAGCCATTAAGTGGGAACCCTTCTAACATGATTTGAACAACCTCAATTGGTTGAAATCATTCTCAAGTATGAAATAGACGAATGATGGACTGACGGATTGATTATTAAACTTAGACTCCAAACATGGAAATGAACAAAGAAAGCATAACATATAACAAGTATGCCAACTTATAAGATCACAAATGCATTAAACAAGGCATAAACCAATTGAAAAGGCCTAGACAACCTCAAAACAGCCCTTAATACATGAAAATCAGAGGTAGAACATGTATGGAAAGAGCTTGAAAAGCTACACAATAAAGAAGAGAATTAAGGCTAGCAAGCAATGATAAGGTGGGGTGGCTAACCCCTCCACTTTTGAAGCTTCAAAACATGATTTTTAGCCTTTCTAAAACTCTAAAAATCAGTGTAAATACCAAAGAAAAAGAGTAGAAAAGGGAAAGTTTGAGTTACAAGTAAATGTATTGAAAGAGCAAGCTCTCTATACCCTTTTGGTAACTCTTCAAACCCAACCTCAAACACTTCAACTAAGCTCAAAACAGTTCAAAACAACAAGAACTATGAAATAAGTGAAAGAAAAGAAGGCAAGAGAGAAGAATACAAACTTATACCTTTCAAGGGGTAAGCTTGTTGTTGATGGTTCAAACTTGGTTTCAATGCACTCTCAAGCTTGAATTATGCTTCTCCAATATCAACCAAGGCTCAAAGTTGATCAAACAAGGTTGTGTATGGAGGGTAGAGATGATATACACAAGCTAGGTTAGCTCAAAGCCTACTTACAATGGAAGGAAGACACAAGAGCTCTCAAGGTATATATATGACTTCTAGAATTTTTTTCAACCCTCAAAACAATCCCAGAGCTTCGGTTTTATAGAATTCGAGCTCAAAAGATGATAAATATCTTCAAAAATGGATAACTGGCAGCCTCCCGCCCAGAACAGTATTTATCGCCATCGAAGGCTGGTCGGCCATTCGTAGCCACAGTCGGCCATCACTAATGCACGGCTGGGCCTTGATGGCTTTCTGTATTTTTTTGGTTCAAACTCAGCTCAGGGTGGGAAAAGGTCCAAAAATGAAACTCATGGGTTCAAACAAGGTAAATGTTGAAGATTGGAGGTTATTTCAGGAACCTGATTGAATCCGAATCACTGCGAATTCATAATTCAACTTTCATCATTGAGTGTATCGAACCAAGCGTTTAAGTCTTGCGGGAGGAAAAAAAATGGGGTGTCTACAGTTGCCCCTCTTTGAGAGAGCTCGAAGTCATAAAATGACGTGAGTGAATGTTAAAGCCCAGAGACGACCCATATTGACAAGGTTGCAGGACTTGGACAAGAAAGCAAGACAGAAATTAAATGGTTGCGCCCGCAGGCTGCCTACGTATCCCTTTGCAAGGAATCAAACTAGCGTAGTTCTGGGGCAAGATGCAAACGATATACATGATTCAAGAACATAACTTATGATCGTGCAATGAGGCTGCATAATTAAACATTTGAATGCGAATGGAATGCAAAGAAAATGCCACAATTCAACAAACTGAAAAAGGGGACAACAATTCCAATCAAGATAAAAAAGAGTAAATAAACACGCCACGTGTGAGAATCACGAGCCAAACCACATTTCATGCAGAAAAGATGTAAGAAAATTATGCAAGCTTAACTACGCAACGTACAGGAAAGGCGAAGAGCAACGTAACCATCGAGCACACCTGAGGTCTCAACCGAAATCCCAATGAGTTGCAAGCGGGAGAAGGAAAGGGTGGTGTGAATATCGGAACGCACCCGAATGTTTAACGGGTGGTCTGAACACCGGGACGCAGCCAAATGTTTTTAACCGAAGGGGTGGTGTGAACATCAGGATGCACCCGAATGCTTTTAGCTGAAGGGGTGGTGTGAACACCAAGACGCACCCGAATGATTTTAACCGAAGGGGTGGTGTGAACACTGGGATGCACCCGAATGTTTTTAACTGAAGAGGTGGTGCGAACACCGGGACGCACCTGAATGTTTTTAACCAAAGGGGTGGTGTGAAACATCTGGATGCACCCGAATATTTTTAACCGAAGGGGCGGTGTGAATATCGGGACGCACCCGAATGTTTTTAACTGAAAGGGTGGTGTAAACACCGGGACGCACTTGAATGTTTTTAACCCGGGATGCACCTGAATGTTTTTAACTGAAGGGGTGGTGTGAACACCGGGACGTACCCAAATGTTTTTAACCCAAGGGGCAGTGTGAACACTGGGATGCACTCAAATGTTTTTAACTGACGGGGCGGTGTGAGCACCGAGACGCACCTGAATGTTTTTAACTGAAGAGGTGGTGTGAACACCGGGATGCACCGGAATGTTTTTAATCGAAGAGGTGGTGTGAACACCGGGACGCACCCAAATGTTTTTAACTGAAGGGACGGTATGAACACCGGGACACACTTGAATGTTTTTAACCAGAGGGGTAACAATCCTAACGCGACTTACGCCAGAGGAGAAAAAGGTGGGAGGATGAGATCTAAAAGGGAAGAATGATTTTACCCGGAACTCCTCTGAATGAATCGTACATGCAATATCGTGTGGTATGAAATGATGAAATGAATTATGAACTGAACATGACAAGTCATCAATGACTAGAACAGTTTAAACAAGATAAATCATGAAGTTAAACTAATGAAATAAAATCAACATAAATAAAATTATGCGCTCACGCAACGAACCAAAACGAAATGGATATCTTGCTCTGTCTCTTCATTTCCTTTGATCTCTTTCCTATTTTGCTTTCATTGCTTGTTTTCTCCTCTCTCTCCTTTCTTTCTTTTTTCTTCTTATTTTTCTTGTTATCATACAACTCCTTACTACACTTAAATCAAAACCCACGATCAAAAACTCAAAATTAAAACCAAAAATTAAAAACTGAAACTATAACTCAAAAATCAAAATAATGATGAAATAAAATAAATAAAACAGCAACACACACAAAACAAAACAAAACAGAAAACAAAAACAGAACAAACAAAATTAAAATCATCGAAGGCCGGCCGGGCCACAGCGATGCACGGTCGGGCTTCGATAGCGCCAGCCGGCCTTCGACAGCGGCGAAAGGCAGTTCGATAAAAGCCACACTTGTGGCTATTTAAAACACAAAATAGCACTCATTTGGATCACAACCTAGGTCAAAAATCCCCCCTCTTTCTCTCTAAACTTCCCTTCTCTCTAGATTTCCTCTTTTTCTTGAGTTTACCCAACAACCCTCACAAAAATTTCCTAAAACAACTTGCTTTTCTCTTTATTTTGAACCAATTAAAAATTGTTTTGGTTGAAGTTTGGGTTTTCTCTTTGTTTTTCCTCACTTTCTCATATCTTTGCCCAAACTTTTCTTGTTCCCCTTTGATTTTCCATCCCTTTTTTACTTTCTCTCCCTTAGAGTTTGGAATTTAGGATTTCACCTATTTTCACTCATCCCCTTTCACTTTTTCTTCACCTTTTTTCATGACTAGTGACGAGGTTCCCATTCCGGAGCCTGCCATAGGTATTGGTGCTGCCCTCGGTGCAGACATGGAGGCAGAGGAAGCTGCTGCATTGCTTTCCCTTGCCGAGAGGCTTTTTGATGCAGCCACATACCAGCCGCGTACACATGTGCCATCCCATGGTGGCATCTTGAGGTTAGAGGGCTTCATTCTAGGGTTAGATGAGGATCCTGTATTGTGAGAGCCCATGGAGCATATATCTGTCGATGCTTCCATGGTACATGACTTTTCCCCCATTTTACTTTGCATTCTACTTTGCACACATGTTGAAATGTTGAGCTTGATGAACAAATCACTCGCCCCTGCTGCACATATACTAATAAAACTTCCAATTGATAGGTGATTGCCAGGAGGATAAGCGGCTATGGCTCTATATCCAGGCCCCGACGTTGGTACGAACGGCTTCCTGCAAAGGTCCGCACTTTGGTAGATGCTGGTGGCTATGGACACTTCTTCTCTGCGCTCCTATAGATGAGAGCCAAGTCGGGGCTTTATGGGGCCCTGGTGGAGAGATGGTGGGACACCACCAACTCATTTCACTTTTCTTCTACCGGGGAGATGACACTGACCCCATATGACTTCTTGATGTTGGCCAGTTTGCGGGTTGGTGTCGACGGCCCAGTCCCTTTTGATCTAGACATGACTCAGTGGAGAGATGCACGGCTTCACCTTCTCGGGGATCCCAGACACTACCAGCCATAGGATTGTGCGCTACAATTGGTTCTTGGAGCACTTCTTTGGCACCCAGCCAGCCACTACAGACGAGGTCGCCCAGTACACCCGTGGCTTTCTCATATATCTTCTCGGTACTACCCTGTTTGCAAACAGGGAAAATATCGTGGGATTATATATTCTAGGGGCTCTAGTACATCTTCTTTGGATGGCGGATTATGATTGGGGTGGTGCAGGTCTGGCCACCCTATACTGTTACATGAGCTCCATCTCCCGCCGCAAGGCGGATTCACTCGGCGGCTACTGGAGGGTTTGGGAGGTACACCCTACGCTCACCTTTCTGATATACTTTATGTTTTGTTCACTATTGCATTTCTTACTTATTTAATCTGTTTTCTCATGTCATATGTCTTCCTTTGATTTGCAGCTTTGGGTCTATACATATTTCACTTCATTAGCTCCAATTCCAGTGAGGCCGATCGAGTTGTCTGTAGCCCGCTCTCACTACTACAACTCGCAGTTCGAGCGACGTCGCCTTGTAGATCGCACCTTCCTATATTTTGGCCGCTTCTTTGACACTATCACAGCAGATCAGGTATTGCACTATTTCTCACAGTGTATGGTCACTCTTATGCTGTTGCATCTGTACCATATTGCCATTTTCATACTGCACTGACTTCTAGCACTGCACTAATTCTGACACCATTCTACCATTTTGGCACCGCACTAATATCTGACACTGCACTAATTTTCTCATACTACACTCATATTTGACACGACACTGATTTTCTCAGATTGACTAGCACCCTTGGGCAGGCATTACCCAGGTGTCGAGGATGACCTACGCCGCTGTCCGGCATGCTTCTACGATGAGGATTCTATTCGAGGGTCCCTTTGGTCTGGCATACTACCTTGGAGAGAGGTTCATCTGCCAGACGCGGGGCGTTGCTGACCGTGACGTTCCACATCTTCCTCCTCACGGCATGAGGGTAGTAGATGATCTACAGGACGGTCCTGAGCTCGACCTCTTGATGATTGGTGAGGACGGGGATCGTCGCCATGAGCCCGATGACTTTACGACTTTCTTACACACTCGGGTGATGGCGCCTCTTACTCCAGGCGTGGCTCAAGCTGTACCAGCGGTTACTGTTTCTCCTACTGTCGGGGTTGACGATGCGTCCATTGGAGGTGCCCCTGTCGTTGCTCCTATTCCTGGATTGCTTATCCTTTCCACAGAGATTGTCTACATACGTCCAGATGGAGTGATCGAGCAGATCCCAATTGAGCCCATCGAGGAGAGGGATCGCAGACTTGTGTTTGCCTCTGGCGTTGAGTAGGTACGCTTTCTTTTTATGCTAGTCCATGCTGCACTTCAGCTTATTCTCAGCCATTACAGTTTACTGATCAATTACTTCTATCTGCTTTTCTTAGTTTCTATTCTGTTGCAGATTCCTCGGGCATACAGTGATGAGCTCTTTTGGATGATCGACCGACTACTCATCATGGTACGGAGGAGGCAAAATGCCTTAGTCACCCATGGGATTGACGTACATTTTGTGTGTAGCCTAATGTCATTGCCATACTGTACACTTCTGATCACTCTATCTGATATCTGATATCTTTTTTAGCTTGAGCCGACGCCAATAGTGCCTGCAAGACCTTCCGCAGCCAGTAGGCAGAGACGAGGCTCAGTGAGAGGTCGAGGAGGCTCTGATCGGGGGAGAGGTCGAGTGAGGCAGCGCTCTCCTTTCGAGGAGTCTTTTGACAGGTCCACGACCCCGGAGGATGAGGGAGAGGAGATTGACCTACAGTGGAGCAACCCTAGCGATGACAGCGATGCACCTCCTCTATAGCCGAGGAAGAAGAGAGCGAGGATGGGCTACTGATGACAAATATGACTTTGCTTTCATTTTGCTTTCATTTTAGTTTTGTTATGTAGTTATAAAACTAGCTTCGGATCAACCTTTTTCTTTTTAAAAGCTTTCTTTTGGTTTTGGTTGTGTAAAACGATGATCGGTGTTGGGCCTGCCAGTTATGAAAGGCAAGTTTTGTTGAATGATCTCTTTGTACAATATGATGAACTACATTACCCTTGTATTTGTAATCATCAGAATTGTGAATGCTTTGCTCTTGAATTGATTCATGAACCGGATAATGACTTACAACCAGTCAAAACATAAAACACGACTCGATAATGGAAAAACAGAACGAAAACAACTCGAAAAGGATAACAAACACTTGGTACAAACAAAACAAAACTCAAAAGTAAAATTGAAGTTCATTCGAACAAAGGTCAGGTTGCGCTGCAACAGATCTGCACTGGGCAAGCATCAAGACCCGACTACACCTCATTGATGCACGGCCGACTGTCACTGATGTACGGCTGGCCATCAGTGTGATGTCAGTCAGTACTGTCCAGCTGTCATAATCAGCTCTTTGTCAAACTCTATAAATAATGCTCCCATGCTACTTTTCTAGAAAACTCACAAGTCCTTGATATTTTGCTCTAAAAAATGAAGATATTACTTGTCAGCAGGCTTTAGGACATAGTAGCCACCTTGGATGGCTCGGAAAGAGTGAATTCCTATGGCTTCGACCTAAACGCCCTTTTCCCTTTGAGCTGCACTTCTCTTTTGCATTTCCTACACGTTGCGGTTTGGTGTTGGAACCCAATCACACATGTCTTTAGCTTCGGGGGACAAGAAATATGCCCGACAAGTAAAGAATTTCAGGCATTAATGGAATCCCAGCGCGATGAGGAAATCATACCTCAACCCCGCTTTGGCCATATCCAAGCTTTGGGACGGATGTGTGGGCTCACTCAATATGTGGTTCGATCTCTGGTTCACAATGGAGAGCTGGATATTTCCAATCTGATTAATCGATTTTATGACATTAGTGATCGAAGCAACCTTCTTTGGCCAGGTTTTAGGCAACATGCCCTTTGCTTGTGTATGTTGGCACATTTCCTTCGTGCCACTAGTTTTGGTTGATCCAGCATTCGATTGGTCGAAGTGGCCCAAGGTTTGAAAGAAGACAAGAGTTGCATTGGCTTAGTGCTAGCCGAGACTTTGATGGGCTTAGACGTCTTCCATCGGCGAAGGACTACCAAATTCGTAGGGAGTCCACTACTCCTTTAGATAATGTTTCCCACCGTTTCTAATATATATTTCGCACATCAGTCGGCATTCATGCTCTGTTTTTCTCTCAAAACCCTTTTCTCACTTTTCTCTCAACATATATCCCACTTTTCTTTCATCCCTCCCTAGATATGGCTTGTGGATAAGCTAAAGGTAGTGGATTCTTGCCCTTCATACTCAGCTCGAGCATACTTCTTCCGTCAATAGCTAGTGGATTTCCGAATGAGGGATGGTGGTGCCACTAGATGTGCAACAGGTCTGCTGCTGACATTGCTTCGCATTGCCCCTGGCTTAACCTGACCGAAATGAGTTATATCATGACTTGGCAACTTGGCATTCAGCTGATCAGCCTGTCACACTATGTATTCTACTTTTCGTTCCAGTTCAGGCGTCAGTTTGGACGTGATCAAACTTGCCCAGAGGAGGGGGTAGAGTACCCGATTTCATTCCCCATCCAAGGTTCACATTTGCCTAAGTACCTCACTGCTTGGAAGACAAGAGAGCTTCTGGCCCCTGCCCTTAGTTTTAGCTATGCCCTTTCTGGCGAGTTCTTAACTTGGCTTGAAGATGAGGCACAAACTGAGCCCACTCTAGCATCGGAAGCTTCTACAAGCACAAGCAGGGGACATAGGAGCACCTGACTCATCTATGCCCCTAGTTTATAGCTTTGATCTTACATTTCAAGTTTTATGAATGTAATAAAAGCAGCTTTGATTTGTATCGAGAGTTGGAGAACTTTGTATTGAAATCAACGAAATTAAAGTTATTAGTACTGAAAATTTTCCTTTTAGTCCAAAAATGGTCTAAATTATAAAAGGTAAAATTTGAGAAAAAAAATCAACTTTTATCAAAACGTTTCAAAACCATTTTCAATAAGGATCACCACTTGACACGCACGGAATCTATCCTTAAGCTGTACAACCCTGAATCCAAAGATAACAAATTGCCCCTTGTTTGAATAACACTGCTCAGCACTGTAACCAGTTCTTAGAGAAGATCACAACCGAACATTCAGATAAAGAACAGACAAAGATGACCTGATCAAACACAGGGACAGGTTAGTTAAGTTAGAGGTGTTTACAGCCAAACTTTAGGATAAAGTTGCCTACGTATCTCGAAGATAGGAATCAAGCCTTATGTAGTTCGGTTCGGGTTCACTTGAGTATTAACGCTCTCCTTTTGCACTCTAACTTTTGCCAAGGCCGCCCTTTAGGGTTTTTAACCTTGCAAGCTCAATTTTTCTTTATTTCTAATTTTTTTGCGCTCTAACATTTGCCTAGGTCACCGTTTAGGGTTTTTAGCCTAGCGAGCCTCTCAGGGATAATATTTTTTCAACTTGTCCATGTTGATTCGGTTGGGAAAATTCTAGATCATCCAGGTCCATAAGAATAATAGCTCCACCCGACCAGATAGTTTTGATGATGTCAGGACCAGTCCAATCGGGTCTGAACTTGCCCCTAGGGTAATGGATGGGAGCTCAATTTTCTTTCAGCACCAAATCCCCTTCTTTGAGATTCTTGGACTTAACCTTCTTGTTAAAGGCCCTGGCAATCCTGCGTTGATAACCCTGAAAATGGTACAATGCCTTCAGCCTTCTCTCATCAAACAACATCAGTTCTTCAAACCTACTCTGCTGCCAGTCCGCCTCTGCTATCTGACACTCAGCCATAACCCGTAGCGACGAGACTTCTATTTCAATTGGCAGAACAACTTTCATCCCATAGACAAGAGAGTAAGGAGTTGCCCCTGTAGACATTTGAATTGAAGTTCTATTGCCCTAGAGTGCAAATGGCAATTTTTCTAGCCAGTCCCTATAGCTCTCAACCATTTTCTGCAAAATATGTTTGATGTTCATGTTGGCAGCCTCAACAGCTCCGTTGGTTTGTGGCCGGTATGTAGATGACTTATGGAAAGCCACGTTGTATCACTTCTTTCTTGAAATGGGAGCCATTATTTGAAATGATCTTGTTTGGGACTCCATAATGGAAAATAATGTTGTTTCGGATGAACTTAGCCACATGCACTACTTTTAACACTACGTAGGATTGAGCTTCCACCCACTTTGTAAAGTAATCAATTACCACCAAAATGTATTCATGCCCATTCGACCATTTCGGTATGACTACGTCAATGACGTCAATTCCCCAGATTGAGAAAGGCCATGGTGAAGTCATGTTGTACAGCTTCGACAGCGGGGTATTCATGCGATTAGCATGAATTTGGCAATTGTGGCATTGCCGAACAAAACCAATACAATCCTCCTCCATAGTAGACCAGTAGTAACTCTGCCCACGAATCTTTCGGGCTAACATTACTCTGTTCATGTACACTTCGCACTCTCCTCCATAGATAGCCTCCATTAGACGCTTTGATTCCTCTCTTTTGACACACAACTTGTGCATTCCCAGATGACCCCTCTTGTACGGTTTACCTCCACAGATGATAAATTGAACGGCCATCCGCCATATTGCTCTCTTATCTTTGGCATTTGCCCCTAGTGGATAAACCTCCTTTTCCAAGAAGTTCAAGATGTCGTAGAACAAAGGGTTTTGATCTTGTGATTCATCTATTAAGGCGATAGTCTCGTAGGCCGGTGTATATCTCTTCTCAATAATGATCGGACGCATCCTGACTCCAAATGGGATGTCTATAATAGAAGATAGAGTTGATAAGGTATCAGCGAACTTGTTGTTTCTCTTACTAGTTGCATGAAAGTCAGTTTTTCAAACCTACGAATCAGAACATTCAAGGTCTGGTGACAGATCTTCATATTTTCTTCCTTGACCTTCCAGTCTCCATTTGCTTGAGATACAACTGGGTTCAAGTCCCCAATGGAGTCCAACCTTTTTGCCCCTAGTTCCAGGGTGGCTTCCAAACTAGCATACACGCCTCATACTCTGCTTCGTTATTGGATACCTTGAACTGGAGTTTGAAGGCTAAGGGTATCTGGGAATTGTCAGGTGCTATCAGTAACACACCTATCCCATAACCGTACCGATTAGATGCTCTGTCCAAGTACATTGTCCAAATATCTTCCTCGACTTGTAGAATAGCTTTATCTGGAAACAGGTATTCTATCGCTTCATCCCCTTTTACTAGGTGATCTACCAGGAACTCCGCTACTGCTCTCCCCTTGACCGACTTGCGAGTAACATACATCAGATCAAATTCGGAGAGAAGAAACAGCCAACGAGCTAGCCTACTCGTAAGCACTGGTTTCTCAAAGAGATATTTGATGGAATCTAATCGTGAAACCAGGATTACGGAGTGAGCTAACAAGTAGTGCCTCAACTTCCTGGTAGCCTATACCAAGGCTAAGCAAGCTTTCTCAAGCGGAGTGTAGCGGGTCTCATAATCCTGCATTTTCTTGCTCAAATAATAGATGGCTTTCTCCACCCTATCCTCAAATTCCTGAGCAAGCATTCATCCCATCGTTGTCTCCGCCACTGACAGATATAAAATCAAAGGCTTCCCCGGCTTTGGCGGCGACAACACAGGTGGATTCTGAAGGTACAGCTTGATCTGCTCAAAAGTGAATTGACACCGATCATCCCACCGGAACTTCTTTCCTTTCTTCAGGACACCAAATAGTGGTTCACAAATTAAGGTTAATTTAGAAATAAACCGTCTTATGAATCGCACTTTCCCAAAAAGCCTCACACATCCTTTTCAGTCCTTGGTGGTGGCATTTCTAGGATGGCCTTGATTTTGCAAGGATCTACCTCGATGCCCCTCTGTGTGATCAAGAAACTCAACATTTTCTCTATTGTTACGCCAAAAGTACACTTTTATGGATTCAACCTCAGTCTATATTCTCTGATCCGTTGGAAGAATTTCTTCAAGGCGGTGTAGTGGCCCTCTCTTTCCTTAGACATGACAATCATGTCGTCCACATACACATTGACCTCTTTATGGATCATATCATGCAAAATTGTGGTCGCAGCCCTTTGATAGGTAGCCTCGGCATTCTTTAGCCCAAACGACATCACTCTGTAGCAGTAGGTTCCCCATGGCATAGTGAAGGCGGTTTTCTCTCTATCCTCAGGTACCATCAGAATCTGGTTATATCTAAAAAATCTATCCATAAAGGAGAGCAATGCATGACCCGCGGTGAAATCCACCAATTCATCAATGTGCGGCAAGGGCAAGTTGTCCTTCGGACTGGCTCTATTTAGATCCTTGAAGTCCACACACACCCGAATTCTACCGTCTCTCTTTGGCACTGGAGCAATGTTGGCCAACCAAGTTGGATACTCAGATACTAACAAGAACCCTGCATCTATCTGCTTGGTGACCTCCTCCTTAATCTTCAAAGCCCAATCCGAGCGTATTCTTTGCAACTTCTATTTGATGGGTTAGGCCTCGAGGTCGAGAGGGATCCAATGTTGTACAATGTCAGGGTCGATCCCAGGCATGTCTTCATAGGACCACGCGAAAACATCTTCGAAATCTTTTAATAAAGCGACTAAGCACTCGCGCTCCTCCGAATACAACGTGGACCTGATCTAAACTAGACGTGGATCTTTCTCAGTACCCACATTAAAAGCAATGATTTCATCGGCAAGGGGTTTTGCAAACCTCTCCTCTTCTCGATTAATAAAAATTTTCAAAACCAGAGGAATTCTTTCCTCATCGTTTTCATTACAATTTTGAAAATCCTGATCAATGCAATAAACAAGCGGCATAGAAAAATACTCAGAATCTGCAATGGCATTCTCATTCAAAAGGTTTAGCTCATCCAGCTCCTCAGTTACAACCAACTCAAAAGCAAAAGAATAGGACGACTTGGGCAAAACCTTGGCATCCAGGTTACCAACCCCAGGAATACCAGACTCAGACTCAGAAGAACCGAAATCTGATTCCAACTCCACAGAGTTTGTGGAATCAGATTCTGGCTCACTACCCGACTCAAAACTAGCAGACAGGTAGCCCTCTTACAGTTGCCAAACGAGAGATGCTGCATCAGATACATCCAAAATGCTACTAGAAAGGTTCACACCCAGTTGGTCCCCGATCATGGAAACCTTCAGGTTAGCCCTCAAGCTCTATGAGTCGATCGGAGGATCCAAAAGGAGACATAACAGTGCTACTCCTACTTCAAGTTCGTTGCTGTCCAGACCACTTTCCATGCTCCGCTCAGCTTCAATAGCAATTGGCTCAGCCATTTTCTCTATATCACTGTCTTGCAGCTGCAAGTCGAAGAAAATCTCAAAGCCGGGAACACGCTTCCTCTCAGAGTTGAACCAGGGTTAGGGGAAATAGCAAAATGGGAAGTCTTCACCCTCCCGAACAAAATGACCATTCAGGGTTCCCCGGATTGGTTTGTGCACAAGCTCATAGCGCTTCCCAGTCTAGTTAGCTCTGGCTCTTCCTGCCATCTCTTTTCCTTTTCTAACCCAATCTTCTCTGGTGGGCGTATAGCCAAGGCCAAAGGCATGCGGGTTATGTGGCACATCGGCTAGTGTTGTGACGCCATTCTCACCACTTCTTCCCAAACCCATTCCTGGTACATGTTGGAGCTTGTTCATGAAGTAGATTGATTGAGCACTAACATATAAGCTCTCATCTGATGCCAAGATGGTTTGTACTACCCGAGCCTCGGTAGGGGTAAATCCAAAGAAGAAAACATCCTCCTCGCCATGAACAATCTCCAGCACAGGCGTAGTTATCTTTGGTGGAAGATGGATAGATGAATTTCCAAACACAATAGCCACCCCCTTCCCATGAGGGTATTTCAACATTTGGTGAAAGATAAAGGTGACAACTTTTACATGGTGTAGCCATGGCCTTCCTAACAATAGGTTGAAAGTGGTCGACACATCCAGGACGTGAAACTCAATATCCTGTTAAGCCGGGCCCACTTGAACTCTAATTTGTATTGTGCCCATTACCTCCCTGCTAGTATTATCATATGTCCGAATCACCTGGGCTGCAAGCACGAAATCTGCCGATTTCAAGCTGGTGGCATATGCTGTACGAGATGGGCAAACGTTGATTGTTGACCTGGTATTGACTAACACCACTGGCACCCACTTTTCTCTGCCCTCTACTGATATGTACAGAGGTTTGTTATGTGCTAAGCCTTCTGGTGGCAGTTCCTTATCTGAAAAGGTTAAAGCTACACCTCCCGGGAAGACTAATCCAACAAGCTGTTCAGGATTGGTATCAATGGACAATTTGGCTTTATCCATTATTGATAACACAGTCTGTCAGTGCACATGAGAAGCCATAAGCAGGCCCCAGATTGAAATATCAGCCTGGATCTTCTTTAGTTGTTTCAACACTACTTCTTCTTCTAACTGCCTTTCCTTCTGCTTCTCAACCTCTTTATCCTTTCCGGAGGCTTTAGCTTAGTCCAAATGTGGGGGCTTGAAGTACTGCCCACTTCTAGTTATATGGTCCACCTCTTTAGAATACCAAGTATTATCTGGTAGGTCTTTACCCCAATCCTCGTCAGTGTGGGCAAGATGCAAATCATCATCTTTCCACCATATTCCGCCAGCAACCGACAAGCAATTGTTTGGTTCCGTTCTAATCATTCCCTCATCCCCCGCAGGCTGTTAGGCTTTTCCAACTTCCTGTTTACCTTGATCTCTTTCTTGCACAAACCGCTTCTATGCAGCTTCTTGTTCAGTATCCACAGTACTCACGGCGCCTAGTTCTTGAGCTAAATTCTTAATACCGGTGCTCTCCGGCAACTTCCCCTTATCCTCGGTCATTTTGGCCACTACAACTATTCTTGATTCCTTTTCTTCAGGTTTTGGTTCAGTTTCCTGCTCCTGGTCAAGTTCATCACTAAGCCACCCGGAGTTGTCTATCAACCTATTCAGATCAAACCAACCAATCTGCATGTTTCCCTGATCTTGTTCATCATAGAACTGCAGATTGTCTAAGTCTTCTTCCAGCCCCGCTAGGTCATCCAGACCTTGACTTGGACCATCCTCTCTCACCATACTAACCTTCGCTGTTGTCGACAATGCCACTTCGAGCTTGGCTTGCTCAACTGGAACAATGTAGCGACACGGGTCATACACTCCCTCAGCTAAGTCTACAAAGCTCTCAAGCAATGGGCTAGCACTCTCTAATGCCAACCTCCCTCCTTCTGCTACCATCACCACCACGGGTCCAAGCTAAGGTGTGGACATGTCCATCATGCACAAGTCTATGCTTTCTGGAATGAACACTTCAGGCTTGGGTAAATGGGTTGGGGTGATGTATATGCTAGGGTCGTATGGGACGGCCAGTGTGTGTATTAGGTTTAAGTGTCGGGGTGGAGGAACTTGGTTATGGGCTGGGAGAGGGTTGGTGGTTACATTTGGCTTTTGAGGTGGTGCTATCACTTTGTTATCAATGAGATCCTGAATCTCATGACACAACCTGTACCATCGGTTGGTGTCATGACCATGCTGCTGGTGAAAAGCACAATATTTGGTCAGGT
The DNA here is from genome assembly GCF_055761805.1 of Camellia sinensis. Lineage (NCBI taxonomy): Eukaryota > Viridiplantae > Streptophyta > Magnoliopsida > Ericales > Theaceae > Camellia > Camellia sinensis. Next base: position 58,444,693 of record NC_138971.1, read on the forward strand.
TGTGTTTAGGTGGGAGAGGATCGAGTAGTGGGCATTGTTCTAACGGCTTAAGATGCCCCTTTTTAATCAACACCCTCAAAGCTTGGGATAAAGGCATGTATAGTGGGGTAAAGACCCTTTGGGTTCAAGCTTGGTTGTTTGAGGTTGAGGTTTGTGGATTTGTACTGGTGAAAGGGTTGGCAGTCTTGGCTGTAGTGGTGACGACATTCACATTAGATAGCTGTGCAGTTGTCCTTCCACTCGTGGTTGCATTGAAACTGTGTGTGAAAGGCCTCTTAGGCTGCTCCTTTACATTGGTTATCAACCCTTATGTCCTTGTATCTTCATCTGAACTCCTATCTCGTAGAGCTCAGCGAATGTAAACAATGGCAAGACTATCTTCTTCTACAATAATTTGCCTTCCAGGTTGCGGATCACCATTCTGATTTGATCCTTCTCGGACGGCTTGATAGTCATCATCGAAGCCTTGGCCCTCCACCTAGTTACAAAGTCCAAGAAGCCCTCCTTTGGCTCCTCTCGGGTTGCCTCAAGATCACGGGTTGAGACCTCGACTGGGTATTGTAGGAGTATTGTGCGATGAAGGCCTCAACTATTTCCTCCCAGCTTCGTTTCACAGAGTCTTCCAGCTTTACATACCAGATAGCCGTTATCCCTAACAAGGTCCAGCCAAAAAGAAATAGCTTTTGAAGTCTGGTGAGGCCCATTGGCCGCAGGATGTTTAAAAATAACCACAAATGGACCATAGGATCCTCAGAGCCATCAAACTGGTCTATGTGTGGCATCTTGAATCTGTCCGGCAGAGTTACTACGGAGTCGGTGTATCTATCTTCAATGTCAAGGATTAATTTCACACCCTGTGCCCGTTTGAAAAGCTTTTCTAGCTTGTTGACCTTTAGTGCAATGGGGTCAACCTTGAATTCAAATGGCAACTCAGTTTGGTACACTGGTGCCTTGGAGACTTGCGATGGGATGGGGTCTACCAAATTGCCCAAATTCTCTTGGACATTGACAGTGATTCCTAGCACTGGGATACCCACTAGAGGTGCATAGGAAGCAGAAGTTGCTGCTTGCGGTGGTTGCTGTTGTTGCAGTCCATTTATCACTTCAGCTTGGTGGGCTGTAACTTTAGCTTGGCTGGCAACATCTTGCTGCATGGCCTCAATGGTTTGCTGGAGATTACGGATCAAGTCTTCCATGCGTGAAGGGGACTGGGCCATCTGAATAAGCGAGTAGTCTCTTGCTGGTCAAGATGTAGAGGTTTGATACTGACTAGATGCGGGTGATTACTGAACTAGTGAATTATACTTAACCCTCCTCTGTCTTGTAACCGGTGGGAGCGAAGAAAACACTGGTTATACCCTTAAAAGATCGCCGGATCTGTAGAGTCTTCTCACACGAGTTCCAGAGTGCTTGGGGGTAATAGAACTATCCGAAGTAATTGTGATTAACTACCTTGCAAAAAGAAATAAAGCAAAAAAATAAAGCGAAAATTAGAAATCGCACAGCACCTTAGCTCAGATGTAAACAAGACACAGTTGCAATCATAAGCTGTAGAACTGCACTCAACACTGATTTCTGCCCCCAAAACTGATACCCAAACTTGCAACTAATACACATGTTCCAGTAGAGTTTCACTTTAAAAGCACATAACAGTTAAGTGAGAGTTAAAACACCCCTATGATGGGGTAGGGTTATCCTGTCCTAGTTTTGTCAGGAACTAGGGTTCACTACTCAAGCAATGCGGTTTCACACAATCTTGCATTTGGGTAAGCAACCTGTCCTAATTTGGAATAGTCTCTATGGCTTTCGATATGTAACTAGGCCGATTTATCAAAAAGGGTACCTCAACAAGACTGCCTAATATACCTCTCACACCTAACACCGAGAAGTGAATGGAGGATCAAACGGTACAGTGGTAGTTCAGATCCAAGGGTTGTGTTCCCATTGCGGCAGAGCCCACAACCGGTCAGCATTTTGGCAAGCTTTTCCAAGCAAGCCTCCGGCAAATCGTTCAGGAATAGCAGATGGCAAACACAGTGACTTAGGCGCACCAATGCAAATGCAAATACAAAGAAACACATAAATATAGATAAAATGTCAAATCATGAGTTTGAGTCAAGTTCTCTGAATCCCCAGCAAAGTCACCAGAAACTATAGCTCGCCTTTTTCGCGCCCCATTTTGGAAGGTTTGAAAGAAAGCCCTACATTTCAGACTCCCGCAGTTTTGAATCTAATCTCACAAGTGCAATGTGAAATTGATAAACACCGAAGAGTCTAAATCCGACAAATCTTTTGGAAAATTGATTTTTGGGTCAAAAATGTCCAAATTGGACTACTTTTCCAGATACAAAGTCACCACCAAAATATTTTATTTTGGGGAAATTTAGGAAACCCATGACTCGTGCCAAATGCCACGTGTCCGTCATCACAAAATTTGCCTCGGCTTAGGAACTTAGGTACGAGAGGGGAAGGTCATGAATTGAGCACTCACGCTCGCCCGATCAAAGATCAGCCTCTACTAATCATGATATGATTTTTATCAACATCATATGCTCTTGTTCCGATTATTAGGCTAGCTTTACTATGTGATGCGCATAAGCAAGTATAGAATAGTTTGCTCAAATTGGAACAATTCAATTTCATGTTTGTTTTGCAATAAAGGTTCGAATTTTGCCACCTCAAGTGGGCTTCAATTTTGTGAATTCGCCACTAGACATAGTGGGCTTAAAGCTGTGAATTTGCCATTAGACATAGTGGGTTTAAACATACATTCATTGAATCGTTCCAATTCAAGCAACAAACCTTCATCCACAAGCATTCAAACAGTTTAACACGTAAGCATTTAGCCTCATGGTAAGCATGCTAGTCATGGCACTCACTCACACTTATGCAAGTATGCTAAAGCGTTAAAAACTCACCTTGCACTCCAAGCTAAGATAAAACAAAAGAGTTTGAAAAATATGCATGATTCCTAACTATGCCAAATGTCTAACGCAACACATGCAATAATGCAACTATTAGGCTCGACTACTAATATGGCATATGATTCAATTTGATAACATGCGGTTAAATATGTATTCAAAGAAGTAATAGAAATGAAATGCAGTTTGAATGATGCGCCGAGCCTCTGTGCATGCAATACAAGATAAATAGATGCAAGCATAATGTATGCTAATTCAAACATGTCCCTAATCTAACCATCAAAAGCGGGTAAATAAAAGGGAGAAAGACGTAGGGTTGGAAAACATACACATTATTACATTACACTCTCTTGAAGGAGAGTCCTAATGAATAAGCTCGCTAACCATGCTAAGCTAAGATAATTAAGCTAATTATTAGAAAACTTGAATAAATAGCTAAACTAATTAACTAATTATTACAACATTTGAAATGAATAATTAACTAACTATCTAGGCATATTAATTAAGAAAACTAGACTAAGCTAATTAAATATTACAATATCAACTAATTAGCTACCACTAATTAGACTAATTAAATATTACAACACAATTAATACACAACCAATAATACTAATGAAATAATTAATTGCATTTGATAAGGACATAATGTAAGATGAATGATGGTTGCATGCGCATCGCTTGAGAGCTACTCTATCTGCCCAAGCCATCTCTGTTTCACTTTCAACCACTGCCTCTGTTTCTGCAAAACTACACTGCTAGCCACATACCAAGGGCCGGTCGTGCATCACTGATGGCTGGCCGGGTATACAGATGGTCGGCCGTGCATCCATTTTGTGCAAAGCTCTATTTCTGTGCTCTGAGGTGAAATCAGTGTAGATAGAGCATTTTCAAGCTCTGTTTGTCCTTCCATCCTTCTCTATCATGGAAAATCCTCGAGAGCAGTCTGGAATTGATTCCAAAACCATTAATGAGCAAAATGATTTCTTGATGATCTCGGATTCAATTTTTGACAAAACTTTATATAAAAAAATGCAAAGAATAGGACCACCCCTCCCTCTTCTCATAGTATGAACTCAAAAAGGGAGGTTGTAACGCTTCAAGAGTCATCAAAATTCTATGAATTAACATGTGACAACTCTTGACATAAGTAACTTGGGATAACGTCCAGCCAAGTTGAAGCAATTTTAAGCCTTTTTCTTTGAGTGTGTTGATCCAAGTTTTAAACCAATTTTATTAGGCCTTGCCATTCTTTAGTCAATTTGTCCATGGTGATGTTTAAATTCCTCTAAACAAGAAAAAATGTCAAACAAGAGGTTCTTCTAAAGCATGAGAGAAAGGCCACACCATTGGCAATGAATCTTTGGAAAGATTAAGCCATTAAGTGGGAACCCTTCTTACATCATTTGAACAACCTCAATTGGTTGAAATCATTCTCAAGTATGAAAGAGATGAATGTTGGATTGATTATTAAACTTAGACTCCAAACATGGAAATGAACAAAGAACGCATAACAAGTAACAAGCATGCCAACTTATGAGAACACAAATGCATTAAACAAGGCAAAAACCAATTAAAAAGGCCTAGACAACCTTAAAAAAGCATTTAATACATGAAAATCAGATGTAGAACATGCATGAAAAGAGCTTGAAAAGGTAGACAATAAAGAAGAGAATTAAGGCTAGTAAGCAAGGATAAGGAGGGGTGGCTAACCCCTCCACTTTTGAAGCTTCAAAACATGATTTTTAGCATTTTTAAAACTCTGAAAATCAGTGTAAATACTAAAGGAAAAAAGTGGAAAAGGGAAGGTTTGAGTTATAAATAAAGGTATAGAAAGGGCAAGCTCTCTCTACCGATTTGGTAACTCTTCAAACCCAACCTCAAACACTTCAACTAAGCTCAAAACAATTCGAAACAGCAAGAACAATGAAGTAAGTGAAAGAAAAGAAGGCAAGAGAGAAGAATACAAGCTTATACCTTTCAAGGGGTAAGCTTGTTATTGATGGTTCATACTTGGTTTCAATGCACTCTCAAGCTTGAATTATGCTTCTCCAATATCAACGAAGGCTCAAGGATGATCAAACAAGGTTGTGTATGGAGAGGAGAGATGGTATAGACAAGCTAGGTTAGCTCAAAGCTTACTTGCAATGGAAGAAGGAGGAGACAAGAGCTCTTAAGGCGTATATATGACTTGTAGAATTTTTTTCAACCCTCAAAACAATCCCAGAGCTTCGGTTTTATAGAATTCAAGCTCAAGAGGTGATAAATATCTTCAAAAATGAACAGTTGGCAACCTCCCGCCCAAAACAGTGGTTATCGCTATCGAAGGCTGGCCTGCTATTCATAGCCACGGCCATCCATCACTAATGCACGGCTTGGTCTTGATGGCTTCCCCTATTTTTTTTGTTCAAACTTAGCTTAGGGTGGAAAAAGGTCCAAAAATGACACTCATGGGTTCATGGAAAGAAATTATAGATGAAGGAGATAGAGGTGAACCAGACCAACAGAAGGATTCGAGAGTGGACAAAGACTGAGAAGATGAAGAAGCAATGGAAATATATCTTCATGAAAGATAACATGTCTAGACAAATATACCTGACCAGTAAAAGGATCCAAACACATTTAGTCCTTGTATGCAGGATGATAACCAAGAAAAACACACAAAAGATATTTAGGTTGAAGTTTGGTTGAAGTGTATGGCTTTAACAAAGGAAAACATTGACAACCAAACACTTTCATGAAGGCATAGTCAGGTTTTTGGTGAAACAAAGTTCAAATGGTGAAGAGTGATGAAGCTTAGAGCTAGGCATCCTATTAATCAGATATGTAGTAGCAGAAACAACATCAAACTAATATTTAATGGGAAGGAAAGAATGGCGAAGCAAGGCTATAGCTGTCTCAGTGATATGCCTATGCTTTCCTTCTAAAACTCCATTTTGAAGAGGAGTATGGGGACAAGAAGTTTGATGAACAATCTCTTGAGATTTCAAAAATGTAGTCATTGGAGAGTTCACAAATTTGGTCCGTCCATCTGTTCTGAGAATTTGTAAATGGGTAGAAAATTGTTTTTTCACATAGCCCTTGAATTCTAAGAATTTGGAATAAACCTCACTTTTGTAATGTAAACGATAAAGCCAAGTGAATTTACTATAGTCATCAACAAAGAGCACATAGTATTTAAAACCAGAAAGAGAAGGTAGAAAAGGGCCTCAGACATCACTATGTATCAATAAAAGAGGTTTTTGTACAGTGGAATTAAAGAGCTTAAATGGAAGCCAATGGCTTTGGGACACACAACAATGTGTACAACGATGAGTCTCAGCATGTGTCTTTTTACAAGCAATAGAAAGATGGTTCTTGATATGATGAAATTTTAGAGATGAGGGATGACCTAACCACTCATGCCAAATAAATTTTGGCACATTATTATTAGTAGAACTAAAGAAAGCATGGGATGAAGGTGTATGATGAAAGATGGTTCTTGATATGATGAAACTTTGGTCGCTTGAGTGGTCTGGAAAAATTGTAAACTTTTGGGAGCATGCATTTTATGCTTGAGCCAACTTTTGGTCGCTCGAGCAAAAGTGTCAAATAAAGAGTGGTCGCTCGAGCGCAGGTTTTGTCACTCGAGCATAGAAGTAGAATTCTGGAGTTTCCAGATTTGCTTCAAAGCTTCAAAACTCAACTCAAAGCTGCAAGTTATGTTCTTTTGGGCCAAAAACTTAAGGAAGCTTGTGTAAACTTGTAAAACATGGTGAATTCAAAATCATTTCGCCAAATCAAAGCTCAAAAGCATGCCAATTGTGCAAACTCAAGCTTGAAATATTGAAAACATCACATGCATGAAATTCTTGACTTCAAAGCTTTCAAAACATGATCAATTAAGCTAAAATGATATGAAACTTAATGACTTTCCAAACCCAAAGTGAATTAAGGACATGCTTGAGAGAATTACTTGAAACTCAATTGAAAATTGTGATGTAAGTGCATGCATGCATGGTATGGCTTCAATTCATCAATTCTAGCTCAATTCTTGCATTATACAACTAATTCTCAAGCGTTCATGTCCTTGATATCATAATTATACAATCTAAAGGTTGAATTCTTACCTAGGCGTTCCAAAGTGAGAGCTAAAGGCTGAATCCTTGAGTCTCTAAGTCCAAACCCTTCAATACACTACAATTCTTCTTTCCTTGCTTAGAGAGAATTCCTTCTAGGCTTCTCTCTCTCTCTCTCTCTTTCTCTCTCATGTTTTGAGTTCAAGAAGAGGATGAAATGTTATTGTCTAACATAACGTGGAGTCAAATGTGCCTTATATAGGCTCCATTAGATTGTCTTAATTAATTTGAGTTAACATTGATGAATTAGGATTATTTTATTCGAATTAATGGGGTCCGAATCAAATTCCAATTAAATCTACAATAAAATTCTAACAATTTCAAATAACACATACCCAAAGTCAATTTCGTGATCGAGTGTCGATAAGGCCTTCCATCTGTAGAACAAAACAGAAACGCAAACAGATATTTTTACGACAAACAGATACAAATGCAAATAACATATAACACATGCAATTAATAAATAATTTTATGTTAATTACTTATTAGGCATTCTTAATCACAATTTAACAGTTAGTCATAGGTCGGGATTGTTACAGTAATGGTACAATTGTTATCCTTAGTAAGCTGATGGACATACACAAGACTAGAATCAATAAGAGTATGAAAAAATTTGTTGGGTCTAAAAGTGAAGTGTGGTGTAGGTAAAATACCTTTACTAGTATGAAGAATTGGAAGAGAGTTGCCATTACCATCAGTGACCTGATCAGGTCCTTGATATGGATGATGTAGACTTAAATGAGATAGATCATCATTCATATAATTCCCTGTAGCAGAGTCTACATACCAAGGTGAAGAATCATATCAACCAGTAGATGGCGTGGAGGCCACATATGCCCTGGGTGTAGAAAAGCCAGATAATGACTGTGAAAACTGATGTGAGGATTGTTGTGACTGGGGATATGTTGTATCCAATCTATACCAATAGTCCAAAGCAGAGTGATCCCCTTTTCCACAAATTTGACATATCAGAGAAGAACCTCCTTGAATGAACCTCCTTCTGCCTCGAGAAGAGAACTTGCCACCTTTGGAACCATTACCTCTATAGCCTACTCTGTTTCCTCGAAAAGAAAATCTACCTCATGAAGAAAAGGGAGAAAAAGCATTATTGGAACCTCGAGTGGCAGCATAAGCTACAGAGGATTCATGAGCAATAACTTTCTTGTGCTTGGACTCAATATGAATAGATTCTAAACATAAAAGAGAGGATAGTTCTTCCATGGTAATATCATCAGATCTTGCTCTAATTGTGGTTTCCAAAGCATCAAATTCATCAGGCAAACCATTCAAAGTTAGAAGAACAAGATCTTCTTCATCTACAACAAATGATGCAAGAACTAATTGATCAGCAAGGCCTTTAATTTGATTTAGAAATTCCTCAATTGTGAGAGAATCTTTGATGAAATTATGGTGGCGATTGTTTAACTGATAAATATGACTTCAAGAAAATCGTTTACAAAGTAGTTTCCATACCTCAGCACTATGCTGAAGATGCAACATAGAAGAGAAAATTACAGGTGTGAGAGTTGCGGTGATGCAGCTCAACAAGTGTGCATCAATCTTGTTCCAAGTTGTGTAATTAGGATTTAAGATTTTTGTTTTAGTGGCATTCTTGACCATCAATGGTGAACCTGAAGCAGAGCCATCAACAAACCCTAACATATCAGTAGCTCGTAAAATATTCAGAAATTGACTCCTCCAAATAATAAAATTAGAAGAATTGAGCTTGACAGTTATGAAAGAGTTGAGATTCGAAATAAGCAGATTGAAATTAGAAGGAAGAGTGGTAGAAAAACTTGAAGAATTCATTAAAGAACTCATCAAGAAATTGAATCTGAAAATCGAAAGTGGAGATTAAGAAAATAGAAGATTGATGAAGAGAATCGAAGAAGTCGAATCTGTAGATCAAGAACTGAAAAACAGCAGAAGAGGAAACAAGAAAACAAAAAAGCTTGAAGAGAAAATCAAAGAGGAAACAAGAAGATTAAAACAGAAATTCAATGATTGAAGCTTAGATTTGAAGATCGAAGCTCAAATCTAAAGGAACGAAGAAGTTTTGATCATGAGATCAGAGTTGCTTGTGAGAGTTTTTGTTCTACTCTAATACTATGTGAAAATTCCTACCTTTCTCATTAACCACAAATCTTCATTACAGCTGTATATATACATACTATTATCAACAAACTCCTAACTAATTATACAACAACTTCACCAATCTCATCTACTTGATACAAGACATTACACCTTTACAAATATCAAGTTGATAGGCATGCAATTGATACACATGCAACAGATGATACACTTGAGCTAGATGATGTAGGCGCAGCAAAGAATAAATTTGGGACCACTTGTGAAGATGATGAAGATGTTGTACTCTCATCAAAGAAATTTCCTTTTTGGTATTGTATTGAAGGTGAGTGATGTTTATTGAGAACTTGAAGAAATAGATAAGTTTTATTGAAGAAATAGAACTCAAAGAAATATAAATGTTAGATAAGTTTTATTAGAATGTAAGATATCAATGGTGTAATTCTCATTTCATAGAATTATTTGATAGGTGTTTATTATTAGTGGAAGTGGTGTGTCAAACCACTGTTTGTGGATCGAAACCAAATCAGAGATGTGATTTCTAATACGAAAAATAGAATTTTATTTTATTGACTCAACTTTAAAATATAATAACTTAGGAGAGAAGAAACTCTTTCCTAAGCCATAACCTATTTATATAGATACCAAATGACAATGTAAAACCGTTAAATGCAAATATAAAACAATTTCATTCAACCATCTTTGAACCCTTGATTTCAGCTTCCATGCTCTTGCTTCTAGTTAGGACAGGGGAGAAAAAAGCTTACTTCTCAACACTTATGAAACTTTGAACCGTTGATTTCAGTTTCCATGCTCCTACTTCTAGCTAGGATGATGGAGTTTTTGTTTGGTTATTCAAAAAATCTGAAAAAGTTTTCAAAATCTCTTTTTGGATTCTTTTTTCAAAATCACCGTTTGGTTCCTCTTTTATGTTTTGATACATATATAGTATTTACATATATACATAAAACAAACATGGTGGTTCTTTTTATGTGACAATAATTTTTTTTTTAATACTTTTTATTGTTGAATACATCCTTTAGGCTGCTCTTTCTCCCTCCTCTTGTGGAGGGAAATTTGAATTTCCAATAATAAAATTTTTGGAAACCAAACATATATCCATTTTCAAAACATAGTTTTCATATCACTTTTTTGAAAAATAACTCAAAAAATTGAAAGCAAGCATGATGATTGATGCTTCCAGCATGATCTAAAATTGGACACAAGAAAACAAGCGTTTGAATAAAGATTTTTTTATTTTGGCAAGTTCGTTGTTGCCTCAGCTGACGATGAAGATGAATTGAGTTGACAACGCTATGAATTGTGTGTGTGTGTGTGTGTGTGTGTGTGTGTGTGTGTGTTTATTTTATTATATATATATATAAACAAAAGAAATCTTTATTGATGTAATTCAAGAGTGCAAACTAATATAAAGAACAACATCACAAAGATAAAAGGGGTGTGCAAAGAGAATCAAAGCGAACACACTATCCCAATTAGGTTGGCATAAGAGGGTTCATCTAATCATTTGCAAGCAGACCCCAAGATCATACAGTTAGAGAGGTTCCAACTATGATGGCCAAAAAAACATTAACAGAAGGGAAAAAATAAAGATACCTCTATTACTGCATGTAGTGGCCCAAAAATACCAGCTTATTGAGGGTAAACCAAACAAGTCCTAACAATGGGGCCAACCCAAGTAAGGAAGTCCATCAAGTAAATATCACACCCACCTCTATAAAAGAAAAGTATCCCATAGAAGGTAAGGGGCCTCATCTCTGCAACTCACACATTAACACTTTACAAGTTCTTCCTCTATTCTCTTTATCTAAAAGATTCTACCTTTATCATCGGAGTGTTACTGGTCAACAACCTCGGTTGGGTAGTGTCAACTATCTTTATCTTTACAGATCTATAGAGTAAAGCTCATCTTTTCATTGGATCTTTTCAACAACCCATGTGAGAGGATTTTCTAGGTCTCATAATTGGCACCGTATGTGGGAATCATTTAAAAGAATTCAACGAAAGAGATGACAAACACCACGCTCAAGATGCTCAGATCATTGTTACATGTCACTGGTCCTGTCTTTTTTCTCTTTGATTAAATTTGTCTTTGAAATTCAACCTTGTTGTATATATGCACGTGCACACACACACATACACACCCATATATCTATCTGTGTGTATATTTATGCTCATAGATTTTGTCAAAACATTTGTTAAATATCTATCCTACTTACTACCAGTTAGAAAAACAAGACCAAGTTTGTAAATCTACAACTGGGTCTTGATTTTCTTTATATATATGTGCTCTTAGAAAGCCAAAGAGCAAGAAAAGTTGACAACCAAAGCTGGGGTAGTGCAACCAATTTGGCAACAAAGTGCAACCAATTTCAGCGACAAAGTGCACTCAATGGCATACCAAGTAGCTCGTTCACTACTTCAGACCACAGCTAATTTTCTAAACTCACCAAATGGGCTCATGAAACAATCTCTCAGTAAAGGGTGAAAGTCATTCTGCATCAAGTAAAGGCCTAGAATAAGCTTCGCCGAGCACATGTAAAATTGAAGCATTCACTCATTCCATCTGATTGACAACACCAAGGGTCTTTGGCAAGATCACCCATACCACTCGACAATGTCATCATCCCACAAGAAGACCCATTTTCTAGCAATGGTATTAGCTACCTTGATCAAGCTCAGTGACGGAAGCTAAAGTTCAACAATGCTAAACTTTGCCGAATAGAATGGAGAAACAGATTTCTACACAACTAAGGTATTTCTCATTTGGAGAACCATTTTAATTATCGAAAGACAACACCTTGAATCGCTTAGTAAACCACAAGCCATACCGACAATCGCAACACTTCTGCTCTCGATAACCACAACACCCGTTTTAAAAAATTATTAATAACCACAGCAAGCTTGTCGAGTTACTAACATTGCAAAGCCACAAGATCAGACCCAAGATCATGCTCACCACTATTCTTACTCGGCAACATTGAAGAACAGAAACATATCACTAAAGCACCGCGGTACCACCATTCGTACCTCTGCCACCTCCTTCCCAAGCTCTTTTGTCGAGCACATTCCTTCGCCAAGCACACTCTTCCGTCGACCACACTTTAGCTGAGGACAAGAGTTGAACAAAAAATAATAATACAAAATTAACCAATCATATTTTTGGTTAATTTTTGGAGGTCCAACGACATCCAAGTAGATTCAGAATGAAGCATATGAATGATGGAATGAACACTAGGCCGTGAAATAAATCTAATATCGCAAAAATGAGGCGAATTGGATTTGCAACGTGAGAGATACAAGGGCTTAAAGTCAGTGGTCTTGAATCTACAAAATTCTGCTTTTAACGTTGTGCTACAGAAACTAAAATTTTCAAAGTCGTCGCAATCTAGTTTTGAGTACACCAATGTGAAGTACTCATCGAAACAAATCCAATACAAAAAATCGTGTCAAAATCAAAGCTAAAACGAAGCCATATAGGCCGGTCAAAGTTTTCCCATAAAGTCAACTAATTTGCCCAAGAAGACGAACTAGCAAGCTAATGAAGAAATCATCTAGTGCTTCGTGGTTACTTTGCAATCGGTTGATTTGAACCATCAGATCCATTTTGGCTTACGTCATTTGGAATCTAATCATAACGATTCAATAGTTATTCCCAGCTATTTGGCATATTCATGGCACATCCATGTAGTCAGAATTTTCAAATTCCATTCAACAAAATTGTTGATTTTATTTGACGCCCAATAATAAAAATTAAGTACAAACCAAGCGACATTGATATCACCTCGAATATCAGTAAGTATCCTTCTTTGTCTCTGTACACACCCCATTTTGACCGACTCTAAGACTTAGGCACATTCTATTGATTGATGATAATTAGAATGTGTTTCTCATAGAATCCTCAGTAAAAGAGATGGAATTTGAACTTTAATCCCAACCTTTACACATTTGTTTTGGCCAAACTATTTTAGACCTTAAAACCCTCTTTTCAAAATGTTTTTTAAAATGTTTCTACATTGTTCTGAGGCTCTCATTTGGTTTAAAATATTGCACTTTTCAATAAACTAAGTCAGGAAAAAGTCGAAATAAATGGAAGAGAGGTGAACTCTTTGAAAAAATATTTAAAAAAACATCTTCTTTATAGGTTTGGATTTGAAGGAAATAGAAGGAGATGAAAGAAAACTAGTTTAGGAAAAGAATAAGCGTCAAATCATTAAGAAAGAAATAAACAGCCCTCCTAATTTAGGCATACCTCTTTGTACACTTGGAATTTAAATATGAGGCCACCACCATTGGAAAGTAGACTTCTGAGAATTCAATTTAGACCCAAGAATCACCTAAAACTAAGTCTGGATAAGGGATATGCTCATTTGAAGTTGGGCTTAAGGAGGAGATTTTGTTGACCTGGCCCAAGGGAAATGAGCAGCCTTCCCTAATTTAGGTATATCTCTTTGTACACTTGGAATTTAAATGTGCGGTTACCATCACTAGAAACTAGACTTCTGGGCCTTCAATTTAGATGCAAGAATCACCTAAAACCAAGTCTGGATAAGGGAGATACGCCCGTTTGAAGTTGGGCTTAAAAACAGATTTTGTTGACTCAGCCTAAAACAGCAACAGCCCATTTTTCTTGGCTTTGGTTCTGTTGGGACACCCAATTTATCTATTTTCTAATCCATTCAAGTGCACCCACTCATCCTTCATTATCTCCACTCACCCTCCATTATCAAAAGAGGTTTTGTCCTTGTCATAAAGGATGAATCAAAAGCAACAAAGCCTTGATCGTCATTTGTCATCCTTGTCATGCCCACTACCTTTGTCTTCCACCTTGTCCCCCATTCCTTGACTTGTTGATTCCTACATGGCTTATACATTCAGATCATAGATTGAAGAGGGGAGAGAGAAGAGAGGGAGAAAAATCATTCGAGGGAGTTAGAGAGAAGAGAGCAAAAGAGGAAAAATTGTATACATTTCAACCTTAGAGCCAAAACACTTCCAAGCTTCCATAGCTATAGAAATTCTGCATTTCCATACACCAATACTACTCCAAAAATTATGATATAGCCAAAGATCAATTGCCTTGATTATAAGGAAGAGTGTTTAGTGATTGAAAGTGAGAAAAACTAGAGAGTTAGCCACTTTCCATACCATAAACTCCATAAACTCAATAATTTCGAATTGAGGATTTGAGAACACACTTCCTACACTTGAGGGTGATCAAGAGAGAGTTTGTGAACTAAGGAGTTCATCATTTCCTTGAAAGGTGAATTTCACGAACCTTTCATTTTCTTACATTTGTTACTTATTTTGCTCTTTTGCTTTGATTTATTGTTATATTGTATATTGTTGTAATCTGATCGAAAGTGGTAAATTGAAGTGACATATATGTTGATTTTAGCATAAGAAAGAGACCTTCCATGCTTAATGGTTTAATCTCTTCGGAGGTTCATTACCAGGGCATTACATCTCTCTCATGCCAAGAACAACTCCCTTGTTTGACGCTTCTCTTATCTTAGTGGACATAACTATCATTTTTGAACTAAAATGGCTAAAGAATGGCAGGTTAATTAAAAGGGCTAATAAATGGGTTAAAAGAGGTAAAACAAGATAATAAAATCAAGTTGGGTTCAATTGGACGTTAATTGAACCCATTCAGTCTTGAATCATTACATACTCTTAGCGATGATAATGGTTCAAGAGTCAATGTTTACCACTTCCCTTGAGGTAACTCCATGATAGGGAAGAGGTCTTGTTGGTCTTTTCTTTTAATTCATTGAGCCTTTGTCCCATCAAGCCATGGATCATCACGCAATAACCTTGTGACCATTGATGATTTGTTGATCGATTCTACTACTCCCTTGATTTGTTTCATGATAGGGTGGAGCAGAGAGAATAAACATCCCCTAGAAACACTCTATTTGTGCTTTGTTTCTTTTCTATGGTAGTAGGGCAGCACCAAAAATCATTGGCCAGCCGGCCACCCTTCTATTCGGCCATCCTTCCATCCGGACAGTGTAGACACCCCATTTTTGACCGCCCTTAAGACTTGGGTGCCACGGATTGGATCATTCGATGGTTCAGGCTATGCTATGCAAATGTTTGATTTGTTTGGCAAGGAGAGTGTCAAATCCCAACCTTACACCCCATTTTTGGACAAAAACTATTTTGACCAACATGATTTTGAGACCTTAAAACCCTCTCTTTCAAAATATTTTTGAAACAAAGTTCTTACGATGTTTCGAGGCTCGCATTTCGTTAAATGTTGCATTTTTTGGTAAACTGAGAAAGGATAAAATGGAAATGAATGAAACAGAGGTGAAATCTTTGAAAAATCTTTCAAAACACCTTATTTACGGGTTTGAAGTTGAAGAAAAGAGGAGAAGAAGGAAGAAAACTAGCTGAGGAGAAGTTAGGCATGAATTCGGTTGAGCCAAAACTGAGTAGTCTTCACTAAAAAAGGCACATCTCTTAGGACACTTGGAATTGTGATGTTGTAGACGCGCCCGTGGGCCTCATGCCACAGTTCGGACTCGATTTGTGTCACGGTTCTTAATCTGAACCAAAGAGTCCAAATCTGGCAAATCGTTTTGAGAAACAGATTTTTGAAAAAGTAGTGCCAAACATGGACTGCTTTGCCAGATACAGAGTCGCCACCTAAATATTTTTTATGCGAGAATTTAGGAAACCCTGACCCGGTGCCGAAGGCCACATGTCCGTCATCACCGGAGTTGTCTCGGCTCGGGAGCTTGGGTACGATCGGGGAAGGTCAGCTATGAGCACCCCCTTTCGCCCGGTCCGAAGACCGGCCTCTACTAACCGTGATATCCGTTTTTGAAAACTTTATGTGTTCTTAAACCAATTGTTAGCCTAGAATTACTATGTTATGCGCGCAGCAAATAAGTATAGACCAAATCGCCCAAATTGGAACAAAACATTTCATGTTTGTTTTGAAAATGGTTTGCTACTCGCAAGTAGGCTAAAATGCAGATTTTGCCACCCTCAAGTGGGCTTTTGGAAAAGATGGTTTTTCCACTATCCAGTGGGCTTAAAATTCACAATTTTAACGCATTATCCCAATTTAAGCAATTTGACCTCCACCCACAGGCATTCAAACAGTTTATCTCATGTAAGCACTTAGCCGCATGGCAAGCATACTATTATGGCAACATTCACACGCATGCTGGATGCTAAAGCAAAAATACTTACATTGTACTCCGTGCCAAAACAGTAAACTAGTTAGCAAACATGCATGTCCTAGTTCATGTTAAAAGTGGCTAATGCATCACATGCAAAATGCGATCTAGGCAGGCTCGGCTAGCCCTAAAACATGGTATGTGAAAATGCACAATTATCACATATTCGGTTTAGAATTTGAAATACAAATGTGGTTAGCGTGATGTACCGAGCCTAATGTATGCAATACAAATGCATGGATGCACACATGCATAGCATAAGGTATGCTAATTTCAAAAAATGCCCTAATCTACCATCATAAGCGGGTAAATAAAAGGGAAGAAAGAAATGGGGATTGGAAAACATACACACCACCCACACACACTTATTACAGATTTCCCCCCCCCCCCCACTCGGAGGGCCCAAATAAATATTACAGTCCCAAAATAATAAACAAATAAAATTATTACAAAATTTCTAATTTAATTTAAAAGAAAAGATGGCAAAGGAAAGAAGAGGGTAGCCGCAGCCTCTGCCTCGGGATGCGCGAATGGTGCATGCTCGAATCCGTCTCGCCCGAAAAACCCGTACCATACTCTTGCCGCCTCTGTTTGTACTGCCTTGTCTTTCTGAAAATTGCCAAAGTACTGGAGCAAGTTCCTTGCATCCTGCAGAGCACCACCGGCCGGACAGAATTCCCACCGGCACTTCACAACTCCCATCGGCATTTGTTGGATTCCTCGGCACTCCGGATATTGCCGGTCGGCACTAAATTCTGCCGGTCGGCAGAAACTTCCTGCAGAAGACAATTTGACAACAAGCAGAAAACAGACAGTGCATGGCATGGGGTTCTCAGGTACATGTGGGCATGGTTGTGCTTCTTATCATGTTTTGAACTCAAAGAAGCACGACCCTCGATCTTTGAGCCATCAATGGAGCATGATGACCCAAGGGATCAAATTCGCCACTCAATGTAAGGATGCATGCAACAAACAAAATGAGATCCGAAGCCTTTTCATGTCGAGGTCAAAGGCCCCGGTGACCGAGAATCAAGGTACATTGCATCACTTGGAGTATGAATGTCCCTCGACCCTCATATTTGGCTTGACACCCCAAGCCAAATAATGCAATGCATGTTATGCTCACAAGGCTCAAAATACAACATGATGCTAAACATGCAAGATATGCCAAATATCATGCAACAAAAACATGACAAGTATGTAATGTTATCATGCAAGATGTAGCTGAGATACAAACATGAACCAATTTGCCATAAAGTTAGCATGGAATAGCACATTAATGGGACAATCATGCAACCAACATGGGATAAGCATGCAAAGGGGCCTCAAAGTGATAAAGGTGCAGACCTTTATTCACCTCAAAACAGCACCAAGAGTGCTCTAAATGATGGACAAACAACTCATGCCAACATGCAAGCTAATAGGCCCGAGGCTAAGGCGCCAAAAGGGCCACTTTACTTCCAACAACAAGACCAAGCTATGGCATGATTAAGACAAGTAAGGACAGATTTTTTTTACATGCAAAATGGGACTCCAAACTCTCCTAAAATGGCAGCTAAGGTGACTCCCGAGAGGCACATGCACTAAGGCTCATTCCTAGGCATAAGAGGGTACACCCTCAAGGCATCAAAGAGGTCGTGCATGCACACATACAAACATGATTCTTGGACTAAAATGTGGTCCTAGATGGTGTTAAATCATGAGGGTAATCACAACCGTGCATGCTAGAGGTCAACATGCTTAAAGCTTTCAAGCCAAAATACAAAGCAACCCTAACAAACATGTCAAGCATGAACAAATGGATAACCAAAAGATTTTTAGCATGGAAAAACAACATTAAAAACTTCATGGAACTAAGCCAACACACACAAGAATCAGTTGAATCTGATTCCGGCTCACTACCTGACCCGGTGCTGCTTGATAAAAAGCCTTCTTCATATTGCCAGATGAGAGAAGGTGCGATGGACGCATCCAAAATAGCTGATGGTAGGCTCGCAGCCGCTTCATTCCCAATCACACATACCAAGGAGCTATCCCCCAAGCACTTCTGTTCGATCGGAAGATCTGAAAGTAGACACGCCAGCGCTGCCCCCATTTCATTTTCAGCGTCCTCAGACTGTACTTCCTTACTTTGCTCAGCCTCAGCCGATAGATCTGCCTGCCCTTCGGCGATGTCATCCTCAGGTAACTGTAAATCAAAGAAAATCTCAAATCCCGGTACGCGCTTCTTCTCCGCGTTGAGCCACGGCTCCGGGAAACCACAGAATAGAAAATCCTCCCCCTCCCGGACGAAGCGTCCGTTGAGAGTACCCCGAATGGGCTGGTGCATTAAGTCAAAGGGTTTCCCCATCTGTTTTGCCCTGGCCCTTCCGGCCATTTCCTTTCCTTTCCTTATCCAATCCTCTTTGGTGGGTAGGTAGCCCAAACCAAAGGTATGTGGGTTATGTGGCACTTCGGCCGATGCTGCGGCACCTTTCCTGCCGCTCTTGCCTAATCCCATCCCAGGGATGTGCTGGAGTTTGTTCATGAGATAGACTGCTTGGGCACTGACATACACCCCTTCATTAGCTGCCATGATGTTCTGTACGACCCGAGCCTCGGCCAAGGTAAAACCTGATATGAACATATCTTCCATACCGTGCTCAATTTCTAGAACAGGCGTAGATACCTCCGGTGGTGGATGAATTGATGAGTTTCCAAAAACAATGGCTACTCCCTTCCCGTAGGGGTATTTCACCATTTGATGTAGGGTAGAGGAGACCGCCTTTACCTGATGCAACCACGGCCGCCCCAAAAGCAGGTTGAACGTTGCAGGAACCTCCAAGACGTGAAAATCTATCTCGTGCTGTCCCGGCCCAACCTTTGTTTGAATCTTAACTGTCCCCATTACTTCCCGGCTTGTGTTGTCATACGCCCGAATCACCTGAGCCGTTGGCACAAAATCCGCGACTTTCAAACCAATCGCATAAGCTGTCTTTGCCGGGCAGACGTTGATGGCAGACCCCGTGTCAACAAGCACCACGGGTATCCATTTATCTCTGCACTCGACAGAGATGTAGAGTGGCTTGTTATGGTTCGCCCCCTCAGGTGGCAGTTCTTTGTCAGAAAAACTCAATATCGGGGAACTTCCTCCTGAAAAGACTAAGCCCACCAGCTGTTCGGGTGTGGTATCTATGGAAAGTTTGGCTTTGTCCATGGCTGAAAGGACAGCCTGCCTGTGTACTCGAGAAGCCATAAGCAGTCCCCAGATGGAGATGTCTGCTTGTATCTTTTTTAATTGTCTCAACACGGCCTCGTCTTCGAGTTGCTTCTCCTTTTGTTTCTCTGCTTCATTATCTTTTCCAGACGCCTCTGGTTGATCTAGGTGTGGAGGCTTGAAATACCGTCCACTCCTAGTCATGTGAACGACTTCGCCGATATACCAGGTATCATCTGGTTGGTTATCTTCCCAATCCTCGTCCGTGTGGGCAAGACATAGGTCGTCGTCTTCCCACCACATACCATCTGCAGCTGCCAGGCATCTGTCTGGTTCTGGCATAACTGTCCCGATACTTGCAGTACCTCTTATCCTTATGCCCGCAGCATTATCCGTTTCTGTATTTATGGCAGTCTCAACCCCCACATGACCTTTTGCCTTCCTGACCCTCTCAGAATCTTCGAGTGTTTCCTGTTCTGACTGTGTCAATGCAGTAGATTGCTCACTGATCCCTGTACTCAAAATGCTCCATTCCCGAGCGAAATTCTCGACACCGGCGCTCTCCGGCGATGTATTCTGTTCTTCAACACCCCCGGCCGTTGTGGACATTCCCGCCCCTGCCGGGCCTTGTTCTGACTGAAACTCCCCTATTACATCTGGCTGATCGTCTAACCATCCCGTGGCCTCCGCTGATTCTTCATTATCGTACCAGTTGGTGGCTGAATATTCTAGATCTTGGTTATCGCAAAATTGGAACTTGGCAAAATCCTCTTCCATGGCTGCCAAATCATCCGTTTCCTGTCTTGGACTGTTCCCTCAGATTACACACAGCTCTCCCCCGACTGGAAATTCGACATTTGGTCTATTCTGGCCCACTGGTGAAATGTAGTCACTCAGACTGTAAGCATTCCCAATATCATTCTCAGGCTCCACAGACTCTGGTTTGACAACCTCTTTCCTGTTCTCGATGGTCACCACCACTGGCTTGGGTTAGGTTATAGAGACGTCCATCATGCACAAATCGGTGCAACCAGGGAGGAAAACTTTCGGTTTAGGCAAGTAGGAGGGTGTGATATAGATACTAGGATCGTAGGATGCGACCCCAGTGTGGATGAAATTGATTCTTTTAGGTGGTGGATCTTGGTTATGTGTGGGGAGAGGATTTGTAGTAACATTGGGTTTCTCAGGGGGTAAAATCACCCCATTATCAATGAGATCTTGAATCTCATGACGTAAACGAAAGCATAGGTCGATGTCGTGACCGTGCTGCTGGTGGAACGCGCAATACTTGGCCGGATTGTGGGTGGCAGGCAGTCTTTCAGGTAAGGGCTGCGGCTCTAGGGGTTTCAGATGCCCTTTTCTGATCAAAACCCCCAAAGCTTTGGATAGGGGCATATAAAGTGGAGCGAAGGTTTTGGTGTTTCTGGGAGGGTATTTGGTTGTTTGTGAGTTGCTTCCGGACGCACCGGAGAATGGTGTGGCTGCCGTATTTCTTGGGGAAGGGTTAGTGGTGACCATACTCACTTCAGAGGTCCTGGCAGTCGTAGCGCCGCTCGGGCCTGCATTAGTATTACGATTGAAATTTCTGCGGGGTTGCTCCCGATCATTATCAATCCACCCTTGTCTTAGGGCGTCCTCAATCTGTACCCCCATTTCATGCAGATCAGCAAAGGTAGGGAAGGGGACTACGATCATCTTTTGCATTAACTTCGGCTAGAGATTGCGCACAATCATCCGAATCTGATCTTTGTCTTTGGGTCTTAAGGTCATCATCGAAGCCTTAGCTCGCCATCTGGTTACAAATTCTGAGAAGCTCTCCTTGGGTTCTTGCCTCATTGTCTCGAGATCCCGGGTCGTGATCTCGATTTGTGTGTTATACGAGTACTGTAGGATGAAGGCCTCGGCCATCTCGTCCCAATTTCTCTTGACGTCATCCTCCAACTTGGCATGCCATGCGGCCGCCACACCCGACAAGGTCCGGCCGAATAAAGATAGCTTCTGCAATCTAGTGAGGCCCATTGGCCTTAGGACGTCTGAGAATAGTCGCAGGTGTACCATGGGATCCTCAGATCCGTCAAAACGATCAATTTGTGGCATCTTAAACCGATCTGGCAGCGTCACAGCTGTGTCGATGTATCCGTCTCCAATGTCCGGAATGGACTTCGCACCTTGAGATTTCTTGAACAGCTTTTCAAGCTTATGCATTTTTAACGTCATGGGGTCCACCTCGGACTCGAAGGGAGAATCCGACAGATTGATGGGGGTGGGTGCCTTGGATTGTTGAGGTGGAATCGGGAGGGGAGCTGGCCCTGTTGGGATGTCTGTATCCTCTTGGACATTCCGGGCGTTTGGTGTCTCTTCGGGTATTGGAACCCTTAATGGAGGAGGGATTTGCTGCGAAGGTGATGCCCCAGTTTGCTGTTGCAATCTCCCAATTAAATCTGCTTGCTCACTCATAACTGTGGCTTGTTGTCTGGCGAATTCTGCCTGTCGGACAGCATCCTGCTGCATCATTTTCATACTTTCTTGAAGTTGGCGCACCATCTCCTCTAAGCTAGCCATACTGTTCTGCTCTGGTTGAATTACTGGTATGCGTTCCCTCTCTGTGAGTGAAACGGGATCCTGATCCCTACTGTACACAGGTGGGGTAGACGAAGCCCTTTGTACTGACTGTTGAACCGATGTCCTCTGCCTAGTTGCCTTCCGTTTAGTAACCGGGGGTAGAGAATGGTACACCGGTTGTCCTTCTATCAGATCCTCAGATCGATGGAGCCGACGACCTCTGATCCAGAGTGCTTGGGGAATGTCTACTGGGTTGGACGCAATGATGCTAAACTACCTAGCAAAAAGATAAATAAAGCGATAAATAAACCAACAACCGGACAGCACAACAGCATAAAATAAACATATAATACACAGTTGGATATTCAATACAAAGTCGGTGAGCCGAACACACTGTTCCTTGATATTGATCACTGTTTTCCCCAAAAACAAACTCTGTTCCCAACACTGAACCCTGATACCCGCAGATAACTGATTCTCTTAAACTGATACTGATGCCCTCAGGCCTGATGCCCAAACTTGCAAACTGGTATGTACATTCCCCTATAGAAATACATTCTAAAAGCACATAGCAAGTAAAGAGAGCCAAAACACCCCTATGTTGGGGTAGGGTTTCCCTGTCCTATTTTGTCAGGAACTAGGGTTTCACTACGCACACAGCGGTTTCAAACGACCTATAAATGGGTAAGCAACCTGTCCTAGCTTGGAATGGTCACTATGGATCCGAATATGCACTAGGTCGAATGGTCAAAAAGGGTGCCCCGATAAAACCGGGGTTTGTGTTCCCATACTGTCAGAGCCCATAGCCGGTCAGCCTTATGGACATGCCTTGACAAGACAAGCCGCCGGCAAACCGTTCAGGAATGGCAGATGGCAAACACTGTGTTCCTAGGCGCACCAATGCACATGCAATGCAAAGAAACATATAAGCGAAATCAAAACAGGATATCACGAGTTTGAGTCAAGCTCTCTAAATATCCCCAGAAGAGTCGCCAGAAACTGTAGACGCGCCCGTGGGCCTCATGCTACAATTCGGACTCGATTTGTGTCACGGTTCTTAATCTGAACCAAAGAGTCCAAATCTGGCAAATCGTTTTGAGAAACAGATTTTTGAAAAAGTAGTGCCAAACATGGACTGCTTTTCCAGATACAGAGTCGCCACCTAAATATTTTTTATGGGAGAATTTAGGAAACCCTGACTCGGTGCCGAAGGCCACATGTCCGTCATCACCGGAGTTGTCTCGGCTCGGGAGCTTGGGTACGATCGGGGAAGGTCAGCTATGAGCACCCCCTTTCGCCCAGTCCGAAGACCGGCCTCTACTAACCGTGATATCCGTTTTTGAAAACTTTATGTGTTCTTAAACCAATTGTTAGCCTAGAATTACTATGTTATGCGCGCAGCAAATAAGTATAGACCAAATCGCCCAAATTGGAACAAAACATTTCATGTTTGTTTTGAAAATGGTTTGCTACTCGCAAGTAGGCTAAAATGCAGATTTTGCCACCCTCAAGTGGGCTTTTGGAAAAGATGGTTTTTCCACTATCCAGTGGGCTTAAAATTCACAGTTTTAACGCATTATCCCAATTTAAGCAATTTGACCTCCACCCACAGGCATTCAAACAGTTTATCTCATGTAAGCACTTAGCCGCATGGCAAGCATACTATTATGGCAACATTCACACGCATGCTGGATGCTAAAGCAAAAATACTTACATTGTACTCCGTGCCAAAACAGTAAACTAGTTAGCAAACATGCATGTCCTAGTTCTTGTTAAAAGTGGCTAATGCATCACATGCAAAATGCGATCTAGGCAGGCTCGGCTAGCCCTAAAACATGGTATGTGAAAATGCACAATTATCACATATTCGGTTTAGAATTTGAAATACAAATGTGGTTAGCGTGATGTACCGAGCCTAATGTATGCAATACAAATGCATGGATGCACGCATGCATAGCATAAGGTATGCTAATTTCAAAAAATGCCCTAATCTACCATCATAAGCGGGTAAATAAAAGGGAAGAAAGAAATGGGGATTGGAAAACATACACACCACCCACACACACTTATTACAGATTTCCCCCCCCCCCACTCGGAGGGCCCAAATAAATATTACAGTCCCAAAATAATAAACAAATAAAATTATTACAAAATTTCTAATTTAATTTAAAAGAAAAGATGGCAAAGGAAAGAAGAGGGCAGCCGCAGCCTCTGCCTCGGGATGCGCGAATGGTGCATGCTCGAATCCGTCTCGCCCGAAAAACCCGTACCATACTCTTGCCGCCTCTGTTTGTACTGCCTTGTCTTTCTGAAAATTGCCAAAGTACTGGAGCAAGTTCCTTGCATCCTGCAGAGCACCACCGGCCGGACAGAATTCCCACCGGCACTTCACAACTCCCATCGGCATTTGTTGGATTCCTCGGCACTCCGGATATTGCCGGTCGGCACTAAATTCTGCCGGTCGGCAGAAACTTCCTGCAGAAGACAATTTGACAACAAGCAGAAAACAGACAGTGCATGGCATGGGGTTCTCAGGTACATGTGGGCATGGTTGTGCTTCTTATCATGTTTTGAACTCAAAGAAGCACGACCCTCGATCTTTGAGCCATCAATGGAGCATGATGACCCAAGGGATCAAATTCGCCACTCAATGTAAGGATGCATGCAACAAACAAAATGAGATCCGAAGCCTTTTCATGTCGAGGTCAAAGGCCCCGGTGACCGAGAATCAAGGTACATTGCATCACTTGGAGTATGAATGTCTCTCGACCCTCATATTTGGCTTGACACCCCTAGCCAAATAATGCAATGCATGTTATGCTCACAAGGCTCAAAATACAACATGATGCTAAACATGCAAGATATGCCAAATATCATGCAACAAAAACATGACAAGTATGTAATGTTATCATGCAAGATGTAGTTGAGATACAAACATGAACCAATTTGCCATAAAGTTAGCATGGAATAGCACATTAATGGGACAATCATGCAACCAACATGGGATAAGCATGCAAAGGGGCCTCAAAGTGATAAAGGTGCAGACCTTTATTCACCTCAAAACAGCACCAAGAGTGCTCGAAATGATGGACAAACAACTCATGCCAACATGCAAGCTAATAGGCCCGAGGCTAAGGCGCCAAAAGGGCCACTTTACTTCCAACAACAAGACCAAGCTATGGCATGATTAAGACAAGTAAGGACAGATTTTTTTTACATGCAAAATGGGACTCCAAACTCTCCTAAAATGGCAGCTAAGGTGACTCCCGAGAGGCACATGCACTAAGGCTCATTCCTAGGCATAAGAGGGTACACCCTCAAGGCATCAAAGAGGTCGTGCATGCACACATACAAACATGATTCTTGGACTAAAATGTGGTCCTAGATGGTGTTAAATCATGAGGGTAATCACAACCGTGCATGCTAGAGGTCAACATGCTTAAAGCTTTCAAGCCAAAATACAAAGCAACCCTAACAAACATGTCAAGCATGAACAAATGGATAACCAAAAGATTTTTAGCATGGAAAAACAACATTAAAAACTTCATGGAACTAAGCCAACACACACAAGAATCATGGCCTAATCATGAGATGCACTTCTAAGCAAAATGGAGCAATACAAAGCAAGTACTACAAGCATACAAGGAGGTACAAATCCAGCCAAAAATAGAGATCCCACATGACCTAAAAACACCCAAAAAGTTCTGAAATGAAGCAAAAACCAAGCAAGCATGCATGTCACCCTTTTGGGCCACAACTCAAGGAAACAAAACCATAAAGGGAGAGGGGTGTCCCTTCCCTATGCAAGACTTCAAACCAACTTTTTTGACACTAAAAATACACTGATTTTCAATGGTCAAAGGGCCAAAACACTGAAGTGAACAAAACCTTATGAAAGAGGCACCAAAATGGACCAAACAAGGCCTAAAAGGGTGAGTTTACACTCAAACCACAAAATGACCTTAATGAAAGTGCTAAAGCAGGAAAATACAAGCCCTTTTTATGTTATACACAAGAGCTAAAACAGCAAGCAAGATAGGTAAAAAACTATTGCAAGTTTGGGGAATGTAAATCAAGATGCTCACCCTTGAAGAACCTTTGAAGAACAAATGGTCTAGCCTCCTTCTTTTGATCAAAACCAGTCCAAAAACTCAAGAAACAAACCCCCAAGTCCCTCAATCTCGGAGTAAGGTGTGATGGTGTGTGTAATGGTGCAAAAGTAAGGTAAAAACCACCTTTTGAGCTAAGAAACACACACAAAGGAGGAGAGAGAGGGAGGTATAGAGATAATATGTATCTATATCTCCAAGGTCTAGATTTTGGTTGCAAGAGTCTAACCTAGATCAAAGAGGAAGGCCCTCCTCTTATAAGACTCCCTCTTGCAAAGCTTATTCAACAAGCTTGCTTAGAGGGAGATCCCTCCATACACGTGTATGGAGGGGGGAAGAGTTGGTGCCAGCTATCACAGCTGGCACAAAATATCTCCATAAAGTGGATGAACAGTGGTCGGCTGCCCAAAAATGCCATTTCGGCAAAAAACAGTGCCGACCGGCAACAGACTATGCCGACCGGCAATAAAATGTGCCGACCGGCAAACAAAAGTGCCGATAGCAGCAAAAAAACAGCCGGTGGCATCTAGCCACTGCCGGTGGGGTGTGGGGATGGTCCACAAGCCCTACCCTGCCTCTCAAAGGCAAGATGCAAGTGTTTGGTGCAAAACCAGACACTAAACGGTTGAGTTCCAAGATCCTGAGGTAGGGCACGCGAGCCGAGACCTCCGGGAACTCCAAACGAACACAAACAAGGATAATCACCGAGTATTCAAACGGCGACGTCCAAGTCTTCAGGACGGTCAAAAATGGGGTGTCTACAGTTGCCCCTCTTTGACAGAACTCGAAAGTCATAACAATGACGGGAGTGAATGTCAAAGCCTAGAGACGACCCGTTTTTGACAAGGCCGAAGACTTAGACAAACATGCAAGACAATCAAGATATGCGCCCGAAGGCAGGGGCAAAATGCAAGACAATGCAGAGCCGAGCATAACTTATGATCATGCAAAGAAAGCTGTAACGAAGCATACATGCGACAGTTTTAAGCTAGCATACACCAAACTACACTACAATGCAAAAAGGATGTAAGAGAATTATGCAATTCTCAATACGTCTCACTCGGAGGATACAATACCTGTGCGGCTCGTCTGGTTGCACCAGCCTCAAATGAACCGTTCATACAATATCGTGCCTGAAAAGAAAGCAAACTTAACAGGTACAATATCGTTAGCAATATGCAAAGTAGTGTACTCGAAACGCGTGACAACGCAAAGCAAGTAGGGAGTATAACAATGCTGTGAAAATACGAATATGTGAGTGAAGCATGCGGTCTACGCTGGTATTGAAATTAAACATGCGGTCTACGCAATCAAAACATGCGGTCTACGCAGGTATTGAAATTAAGCATGCGGTCTACGCAATCAAAACATGCGGTCTACGCAGGTAATGAAGTTAAACATGCGGTCTACGCAATCAAAACATGCGGTCTACGCAGGTAATGAAATTAAACATGCGGTCTACGCAATCAAAACATGCGGTCTACGCAGGTAATGAAATTAAACATGCGGTCTACGCAGGTAATGAAATTAAGCATGCGGTCTACGCAATCAAAATATGCGGTCTACGCAGGTAATGAAATTAAACATGCGGTCTACGCAATCAAAACGTGCGGTCTACGCAATCCAAACGTGCGGTCTACGCAGGTAATGAAATTAAACATGCGGTCTACGCAATCAAAACATGCGGTCTACGCAGGTAATGGAATTAAACATGCAGTCTACGCAATCAAAACATGCGGTCTACGCAATCCAAACATGCGGTCTACGCAGGTAATGAAATTAATCATGCGGTCTACGCAATCAAAACATGCGGTCTACGCAGGTAATGGAATTAAACATGCGGTCTACGCAATCAAAACATGCGGTCTACATAGGTAATGGAATTAAACATGCGGTCTACGCAATCAAAACATGCGGTCTACGCAGGTAATGAAATTAAGCATGCGGTCTACGCAATCAAAACATGCGGTCTACGCAGGTAATGAAATTAAGCATGCGGTCTACGCAATCAAAACATGCGGTCTACGCAGGTAATGAAATTAAACATGCGGTCTACGCAATCAAAACATGCGGTCTACGCAGTTAAAGAAAGGCTGTACCGTTACATCGCATAATTGAAATAATTTG
Source organism: Camellia sinensis (assembly GCF_055761805.1). Lineage (NCBI taxonomy): Eukaryota > Viridiplantae > Streptophyta > Magnoliopsida > Ericales > Theaceae > Camellia > Camellia sinensis. The sequence continues at coordinate 58,473,025 of NC_138971.1, forward strand.
TGGAGTTCACAAAGCATGAAAAGGATATGGGGCGGGACATTCTTCGCACTTGGTGAGCATTGCTCGCGGAAGTTGTGGCCTGAGGTCAACTCAAAGGTTCACGTTTCAAAGGTGTGCTTGCTCGTATTGTGAGGGCGCCCAACGACGTGGTTGACCCGAACGGAGGTGCGGAAGGTGCGTTAACTACAAGGGGAAGTTTTGCTGGTATCTATTCCGACACTTGGCTACCCTGCCATTCTACGTTTTATTTTCCTTTTTACTAGTAGTTTAAGCACATTGCACTGCCTCAGGCAGGTTTTATTTTCTTTCTTAACATTCACACACTTTGCAAAACATGTGATGGGAATGAAACAAATCATTTTATTCAAAAGATGTTGTATTTGTGGATCTTCTGTGCATCGCATCGCAAGGTATCACACCACAATGTGAACGAAATTAAACTCATTTTGGAAATTTTCCATCGTAATAATCAGGTAGTGAACCGACTTACAACTCGATAAGCAAAACAAGGACATGATGCAACCAAACAAGTGTGAATACAACTCGATAAACAAATCAAGAGCTCAAAGAGAGCGAAATACAACTCGATAAGCAAATGTTCAAAACTCGACAAGCAGGCAGGCGTGGCCCCGCAAGAGTCGATCGCCGGGGAGGGGTTGGAGGTGGTTAAGTTCCCCAATTCTTAGCATAAACAGCTCAGAAAACCAGAAGGAAGTCCACCGGCATAGTGCAGAGACCACCGGCAGCAAGGAATGGCTACCGGCCATGTGTCTGTTTTGTCGGCAAAATAAAATGGCCGGTCGGCAGAGTTTTTGGCCGGCCGGCACTAAATGAGGGGGACCACCAGAATGTTGACACCTGTCCCCCACTCAACCTTATCTCCTACAAAAGATCCCAGCCTCGTAGTTTTTCTCATTTTCACACTGATTCGCTCCAATGGAAGAGTTTCTTGCTCAAAATCTGACAGCTTGGATTGCTAGCTTGGATGGCTCGGAAAAAGTGAATTTCCGGGGTTTCGGCATAAATGCACTATTCACTCTAGGTCGCACCCCATTGCACCTCCCGTTTCTTCAAGCCGCGGCAAGGTTTTGGAATCCGGTGACACATGTCTTTAGCTTCGCCGGGCAAGAGATATGTCCTACTTTCGAAGACTTCCGAGCCTTAATGGAGTCCGAGCGCGACGAGGAACTCCTGTCCCAACTCAATTTTGGTCATGTCCAATCCTTAGGGCGCATGTGTGGACTCAGCATGCGTGACGCTCGGTCCCTGATCTGTGACGGGATGCTGGACATTCCGAGTTTGGCTAATCGATTTTCTGATGCTGGTGAACGCAACAACCATCACTGGCAAGGCTTCCGGCGACATGCCCTCTGCTTGTGCATGCTGTCCCATTTCCTGTTCGTCTCAGGCTCTGGAGGGGCTAGTATCCGGTTGATTGAGGTTGCCCAAGGCTTGAAGGAGGGCAAGAGCTGTATTGCCACGGCTCTGGCCGAGACGCTAATGGGCTTAGACGCCTTTTATCGTCATGAGACGTCTAGATTGGCGGGGAGTCCACTACTACTACAGGTAATGCTTCCCACCCAATCTCGCATTTATGTATTGCTCACATCACTCGGCCCTCGAGCTTGATCTTTTTCTCACAAAACCCCATTCTCACTTTTCTCTCCTCGTACATCTCTCTATTCTTTATTCTCTCATTTTTTTCAATTCCTCCCCAGGTATAGTTGATGGACAAGCTGCAGGTTGTGGACTCCTGCCCAGCATATTCAGCTCACGGCTACTTCTTCCGGCATCGTCTAGTCAATGCCTTGGATGAGGAATGGTGGTTTGCTTGGATGTGCCACTTGTCCGCAGACCGTATTGCTTGGCGGTGCCCTTGGCTAAACCTTCCGGCGATGAGTTATAACATGCCTCGGCAGACTGGGATTCAACTAGTTGGTCTCACTCACTGTGTATTCTATTTCCCATTTCGGATTAGACGCCAATTTGGCCATGATCAGACCTGCCCACCAGAGGGGGTAGAGTATCCTGCTGCATTCCCAGCCCGAGGCGCACAGCTTGCTTGGCAGGCCACCGCATGGAGGATGAGAGAACTCTTGGCCCCCGCTCCTACTTTCAGTTGCACTTTGTCTGATGAGTGCATGGATTGGCTCAATGAAGAAGCACAGATTGGGCCCAGCTTGGCATCAGAGGCTTCGACTAGCTCTGGGAGGGGGCGCAGGAACACCTGACTTGACTATGCCCTAGATTTATTGCTTTATTAGTACTTTCAAGTTTTCTCTTATGAATGTAATAAAAAGCAACTTCAATTGTAAGAGCAGGAGATCTCTGTTTTGAAATCAAAGAAATTGAAAGTTGTGGCACTGAAAATTTTCCACCTTGGTCCAAAAAATGGTCAAAGTTGTAAAAAGATTATTTGAACAAAGTCAGCTTTTATTAAAACTTCTCAAAGACATTTTTGATGTGGATCAGAACTGGACACGCCTGAGATCTGCCACTGAGATGCACAACCCCAGACTCCTGCAACTGGAAAGTTGCCCCTAGTCTGAAAAGCACTGTGTTGGGGATTCCAACGAATGCTGGTAGACAAAGATGACTGAGATGATCAAATGGACAAAGTTGATCGGGGAAGTGTTATAGCTGAACTTCAGGATGAAGCTGCCTACGTATCCCAAACATGGGAATCAAGCCTCACGTAGTTCCGGCTCGGGTTCACTCGAGTATTTTCACTCTCCTTTTGCGCTCTAACTTTTGCCAAGGCCGCCCTTTGCGGGTTTTCAGCCTTGCGAGCTCAGTTTTTATATTTTCTAATTTTTTTTGTGCTCTAACTTTTGCCTAGGTCGCCCTTTCGGGTTTTCGGCCTAGCGAGCCTCTCAAGGGTAGTATTTCTTCAACTTGTCCATGTTGATCGGTTGGGAAAATTCCAAGCCATCTAAGTCCATCAGAACCACAGCTCCACCTGACCAGATAGCTTTGATGATGTAGGGACCAGTCCAATTGGGTCTGAACTTGCCCCTCGGGTCGTGGATGGGTGCTCGGTTGTCTTTGAGTACCAAATCCCCTTCCTTTAGATTTCTGGACTTAACCTTCTTGTTAAAAGCCCGAGCAATCCTGCGCTGATAACTTTGAACGTGGTACAGTGCTTTCAGCCTTCTTTCGTCAAAGAGCATAAGTTCCTCGAACCTGCTCTGCTGCCAATCTGCCTCAGCTATCTGACACTCAGCCAATACCCGTAAAGACGGAACTTCAATTTCAATAGGTAGAACAGCCTCCACTCCATAAACTAACGAATACGGAGTTGCTCCGGTAGAAGTTCTAATTGAAGTCCTGTAGCCCCACAGAGCAAACGGCAACTTATCTGGCCAATCTCGGCAGGTCTCCACCATTTTCCGCAGTATGTGCTTGATGTTCTTGTTGGCGGCCTCAACTGCTCCGTTGGTTTGCGGCCGGTATGTAGACGACTTATGAAAAGCCACGTTATACTTCTCCAACAAGTCGACCACTTCTTTCTTAAAGTGGGATCCATTATCCGAAATAATCTCGTTTGGCACCCCGTAGCGGCAAATGATGTTGTTTCTGATGAACTTGGCGACGTGCGACGCTTTCAACACCGCGTATGATTGGGCCTCGACCCACTTTGTGAAATAATCTATCGCTACCAGGATATACTCATGTCCGTTCGACCCATTCGGGGTAACAGCTCCGATCACATCAATCCCCCACACGGAAAACGGCCACGGGGAAGTCATGTTGTACAACTTGGATGGTGGGATATTCATACGGTTTGCATGGATCTGGCATTTGTGGCATCGCCGAACAAAGCCGATACAATCCTCCTCCATGGTCGACCAGTAGTAACCTTGCCTGAGGATCTTTCTGGCCAACATTACTCCATTCATGTGCGCGCCGCACTCCCCTCCGTGGATGGCCTCCATTAGGCGCTTCGACTCTTCAGCTTCTACACAGAGCTTATGCATTCCCAGATGACCCCTTTTGTACAGCTTACCTCCGCAGATGATGAACTGAATAGCCATTCTTCTAATGGCCCTCTTATCCTTGGCGCTTGCCCCTAGTGGATACGTCTCCTTTTCCAAGAAGTTCCAAATATCGTAATACCAGGGGTTGTCGTCTTGGGCCTCCTCTATGGCGAAAATTGACTCGTATGCTGGCGCAAACTTCTGATCAATGATGACTGGACGCATCCAGACTCCCAACGGGATGTCTATCATGGAAGATAGAGTTGCTAGTGAATCTACGAACCTGTTGTTCTCTCTTACGAGGTGGGTGAAATTTAGCTTCTCAAATCGAGGAATTAACAAATCCAAGGTTTGGTGGTAGATTATCATCCTTTCCTCCTTGACCTTCCAGTCTCCTTTTGCTTGAGACACAACAAGATTCAAGTCCCCAATGACGTCCAACCGTCTTACCCCTAGTTCTAGGGCTGCTTCCAGACCAGCAATACATGCCTCATACTCCGCTTCATTGTTCGAGACTCTGAACTGGAGCTTGAATGCTAAAGGGATACGGGAATCGTCAGGCGCTATCAGCAACACCCCTATCCCATACCCATACTGGTTTGACGCTCCGTCAAAGTACATCGTCCAAGTTTCATCTTCGATGTGCAGAATGGCTTCATCTGGGAATAGGTACTCAACCGCTTCATCCCCCTCAACCGGGTGGTCGGCAAGGAACTTCGCTACCGCTCTCCCTTTCACCGACTTGCGTGTTACATACTTCAAGTCAAATTCGGAAAGTAATAGCAACCAACGAGCTAGCCTACCCGTAAGTGCTGGTTTCTCGAAAAGATATTTGATGGGATCCAAACGTGAAACCAACATTACAGAGTGAGCTAACAGGTAGTGCCGCAGCTTCCTGGTAGCCCATACCAAGGCCAAGCAAGCCTTCTCGAGCAGAGTGTAGCGGGTCTCGTAATCCAGCATCTTTTTGCTCAGATAGTAGATGGCCCTTTCCACTTTGTCTTCTGACTCCTGTGCGAGCATGCAGCCCATGGTGGTCTCAGTTACCGAAAGATACAATATCAACGGTCTCCCCGGTTCTGGCGGCGACAACACGGGTGGGTTCTGTAGATACTCTTTGATCTGTTCAAAAGCTGCTTGACATCGGCCGTCCCATTGGAATTTCTTTCCTTTCTTCAGGAGGCCAAAAAGTGGTTCACAAGTCAAGGTTAATTTAGAGATAAACCGTCTTATGAATTGCACTTTACCTAGAAAGCCTCGCACCTCCTTTTCAGTCCTCGGTGGTGGCATTTCTAAGATGGCCTTGATTTTGGAAGGGTCGACCTCGATGCCCCTTTGCGTAATCATAAACCCTAGCATCTTCCCTGCTGTAACACCAAAAGTACACTTCTGGGGATTCAGCCGCAGCCGAAACTCTCTGATCCTCTGAAAGAATTTTTGTAAGGCGGCGTAGTGGCCCTCTCTTTCTTTGGACTTGACAATCATGTCATCCACATACACCTCGACCTCTTTATGGATCATATCATGCAATATTGTAGTTGCTGCCCGTTGATAGGTAGCTCCAGCGTTTTTCAGCCCAAATGGCATCACTCTATAACAATATGTACCCCACGGGGTAGTGAATGCAGTCTTCTCCCGGTCTTCGGGTGCCATTACTATCTGATTATAGCCTGAGAAGCCATCCATAAACGAAAGCAAGGCATGTCCTGCCGTGAAATCTACCAATTCATCAATGTGCGGCAAGGGAAAGTCGTCCTTCGGACTGGCCCTATTCAAATCTCTGAAGTCTACACAGACCCGGATTCTGCCGTCCTTCTTCGGCACCGGAACAATGTTGGCCAACCAAGTAGGGTACTCAGATACCAACAGGAAGCCTGCATCAATCTGCTTGGTGACTTCTTCCTTGATCTTAATGGCCCAATCAGGGCGGATTCTTCTGAGCTTCTGTTTGACAGGTCGGGCCTCGGGATCAAGAGGGATCCAGTGCTGTACAATCTCAGGATCGATTCCAGGCATGTCTTCGTAGGACCACACGAAAACATCTTTGAAATCTTTTAACAAAGCGACTAAGCGCTCGCGTTCCTCAGAAGACAACGTGGACCCGATCTGGACCAGCCGCGGGTCCTTCTCAGTACCAACATTCACAGTAGTGATTTCATCCATTAAAGGTTTAACAAATCTTTCCTGCTCTTGATCAATTAACCGTTGCAAAACCGGAGAAATTTCTTCCTCGTCGTTTTCATCAAAATTTTGAAAATCCTGATTTAAGCAATAAATCAAAGGCACAGAAAAATACTCCGAAACCACATCCACGTCGTTCTCATTAAATACTTCTGAGCCGTCGGATTCCTCTATTACAACAGACTCAAAAGAAAATGAAAAAGACGACCTAGACAGGACTGTGGCATCCCGGTTATCACCCCCGGGAATACCGGACTCAGACTCAGTTGAGCTGGAATCTGATTCCGACGCACAAGATTCGGTAGAATCAGATTCCGGCTCACTACCTGACCCGGTGCTGCTTGATAAAAAGCCTTCTTCATATTGCCAGATGAGAGAAGGTGCGATGGACGCATCCAAAATAGCTGATGGTAGGCTCGCAGCCGCTTCATTCCCAATCACACATACCAAGGAGCTATCCCCCAAGCACTTCTGTTCGATCGGAAGATCTGAAAGTAGACACGCCAGCGCTGCCCCCATTTCATTTTCAGCGTCCTCAGACTGTACTTCCTTACTTTGCTCAGCCTCAGCCGATAGATCTGCCTGCCCTTCGGCGATGTCATCCTCCGGTAACTGTAAATCAAAGAAAATCTCAAATCCCGGTACGCGCTTCTTCTCCGCGTTGAGCCACGGCTCCGGGAAACCACAGAATGGAAAATCCTCCCCCTCCCGGACGAAGCGTCCGTTTAGAGTACCCCGAATGGGCTGGTGCATTAAGTCAAAGGGTTTCCCCATCTGTTTTGCCCTGGCCCTTCCGGCCATTTCCTTTCCTTTCCTTATCCAATCCTCTTTGGTGGGTAGGTAGCCCAAACCAAAGGTATGTGGGTTATGTGGCACTTCGGCCGATGCTGCGGCACCTTTCCTGCCGCTCTTGCCTAATCCCATCCCAGGGATGTGCTGGAGTTTGTTCATGAGATAGACTGCTTGGGCACTGACATACACCCCTTCATTAGCTGCCATGATGTTCTGTACGACCCGAGCCTCGGCCAAGGTAAAACCTGATATGAACATATCTTCCATACCGTGCTCAATTTCTAGAACAGGCGTAGATACCTCCGGTGGTGGATGAATTGATGAGTTTCCAAAAACAATGGCTACTCCCTTCCCGTAGGGGTATTTCACCATTTGATGTAGGGTAGAGGAGACCGCCTTTACCTGATGCAGCCACGGCCGCCCCAAAAGCAGGTTGAACGTTGCAGGAACCTCCAAGACGTGGAAATCTATCTCGTGCTGTCCCGGCCCAACCTTTGTTTGAATCTTAACTGTCCCCATTACTTCCCGGCTTGTGTTGTCATACGCCCGAATCACCTGAGCCGTTGGCACAAAATCCGCGACTTTCAAACCAATCGCATAAGTTGTCTTTGCCGGGAAGACGTTGATGGCGGACCCCGTGTCAACAAGCACCACGGGTATCCATTTATCTCTGCACTCGACAGAGATGTAGAGTGGCTTGTTATGGTTCGCCCCCTCAGGTGGCAGTTCTTTGTCAGAAAAACTCAATATCGGGGAACTTCCTCCTGAAAAGACTAAGCCCACCAGCTGTTCGGGTGTGGTATCTATGGAAAGTTTGGCTTTGTCCATGGCTGAAAGGACAGCCTGCCTGTGTACTCGAGAAGCCATAAGCAGTCCCCAGATGGAGATGTCTGCTTGTATCTTTTTTAATTGTCTCAACACGGCCTCGTCTTCGAGTTGCTTCTCCTTTTGTTTCTCTGCTTCATTATCTTTTCCAGACGCCTCTGGTTGATCTAGGTGTGGAGGCTTGAAATACCGTCCACTCCTAGTCATGTGAACGACTTCGCCGATATACCAGGTATCATCTGGTTGGTTATCTTCCCAATCCTCGTCCGTGTGGGCAAGACATAGGTCGTCGTCTTCCCACCACATACCATCTGCAGCTGCCAGGCATCTGTCTGGTTCTGGCATAACTGTCCCGATACTTGCAGTACCTCTTATCCTTATGCCCGCAGCATTATCCATTTCTGTATTTATGGCAGTCTCAACCCCCACATGACCTTTTGCCTTCCTGACCCTCTCAGAATCTTCGAGTGTTTCTTGTTCTGACTGTGTCAATGCAGTAGATTGCTCACTGATCCCTGTACTCAAAATGCTCCATTCCCGAGCGAAATTCTCGACACCGGCGCTCTCCGGCGATGTATTCTGTTCTTCAACACCCCCGGCCGTTGTGGACATTCCCGCCCCTGCCGGGCCTTGTTCTGACTGAAACTCCCCTATTACATCTGGCTGATCGTCTAACCATCCCGTGGCCTCCGCTGATTCTTCATTATCGTACCAGTTGGTGGCTGAATATTCTAGATCTTGGTTATCGCAAAATTGGAACTTGGCAAAATCCTCTTCCATGGCTGCCAAATCATCCGTTTCCTATCTTGGACTGTTCCCTCAGATTACACACAGCTCTCCCCCGACTGGAAATTCGACATTTGGTCTATTCTGGCCCACTGGTGAAATGTAGTCACTCAGACTGTAAGCATTCCCAATATCATTCTCAGGCTCCACAGACTCTGGTTTGACAACCTCTTTCCTGTTCTCGATGGTCACCACCACTGGCTTGGGTTAGGTTATAGAGACGTCCATCATGCACAAATCGGTGCAACCAGGGAGGAAAACTTTCGGTTTAGGCAAGTAGGAGGGTGTGATATAGATACTAGGATCGTAGGATGCGACCCCGGTGTGGATGAAATTGATTCTTTTAGGTGGTGGATCTTGGTTATGTGTGGGGAGAGGATTTGTAGTAACATTGGGTTTCTCAGGGGGTAAAATCACCCCATTATCAATGAGATCTTGAATCTCATGACGTAAACGAAAGCATAGGTCGATGTCGTGACCGTGCTGCTGGTGGAACGCGCAATACTTGGCCGGATTGTGGGTGGCAGGCAGTCTTTCAGGTAAGGGCTGCGGCTCTAGGGGTTTCAGATGCCCTTTTCTGATCAAAACCCCCAAAGCTTTGGATAGGGGCATATAAAGTGGAGCGAAGGTTTTGGTGTTTCTGGGAGGGTATTTGGTTGTTTGTGAGTTGCTTCCGGACGCACCGGAGAATGGTGTGGCTGCCGTATTTCTTGGGGAAGGGTTAGTGGTGACCATACTCACTTCAGAGGTCCTGGCAGTCGTAGCGCCGCTCGGGCCTGCATTAGTATTACGATTGAAATTTCTGCGGGGTTGCTCCCGATCATTATCAATCCACCCTTGTCTTAGGGCGTCCTCAATCTGTACCCCCATTTCATGCAGATCAGCAAAGGTAGGGAAGGGGACTACGATCATCTTTTGCATTAACTTCGGCTAGAGATTGCGCACAATCATCCGAATCTGATCTTTGTCTGTGGGTCTTAAGGTCATCATCGAAGCCTTAGCTCGCCATCTGGTTACAAATTCTGAGAAGCTCTCCTTGGGTTCTTGCCTCATTGTCTCGAGATCCCGGGTCGTGATCTCGATTTGTGTGTTATACGAGTACTGCAGGATGAAGGCCTCGGCCATCTCGTCCCAATTTCTCTTGACGTCATCCTCCAACTTGGCATGCCATGCGGCCGCCACACCCGACAAGGTCCGGCCGAATAAAGATAGCTTCTGCAATCTAGTGAGGCCCATTGGCCTTAGGACGTCTGAGAATAGTCGCAGGTGTACCATGGGATCCTCAGATCCGTCAAAACGATCAATTTGTGGCATCTTAAACCGATCTGGCAGCGTCACAGCTGTGTCGATGTATCCGTCTCCAATGTCCGGAATGGACTTCGCACCTTGAGATTTCTTGAACAGCTTTTCAAGCTTATGCATTTTTAACGTCATGGGGTCCACCTCGGACTCGAAGGGAGAATCCGACAGATTGATGGGGGTGGGTGCCTTGGATTGTTGAGGTGGAATCGGGAGGGGAGCTGGCCCTGTTGGGATGTCTGTATCCTCTTGGACATTCCGGGCGTTTGGTGTCTCTTCGGGTATTGGAACCCTTAATGGAGGAGGGATTTGCTGCGAAGGTGATGCCCCAGTTTGCTGTTGCAATCTCCCAATTAAATCTGCTTGCTCACTCATAACTGTGGCTTGTTGTCTGGCGAATTCTGCCTGTCGGACAGCATCCTGCTGCATCATTTTCATACTTTCTTGAAGTTGGCGCACCATCTCCTCTAAGCTAGCCATACTGTTCTGCTCTGGTTGAATTACTGGTATGCGTTCCCTCTCTGTGAGTGAAACGGGATCCTGATCCCTACTGTACACAGGTGGGGTAGACGAAGCCCTTTGTACTGACTGTTGAACCGATGTCCTCTGCCTAGTTGCCTTCCGTTTAGTAACCGGGGGTAGAGAATGGTACACCGGTTGTCCTTCTATCAGATCCTCAGATCGATGGAGCCGACGACCTCTGATCCAGAGTGCTTGGGGAATGTCTACTGGGTTGGACGCAATGATGCTAAACTACCTAGCAAAAAGATAAATAAAGCGATAAATAAACCAACAACCGGACAGCACAACAGCATAAAATAAACATATAATACACAGTTGGATATTCAATACAAAGTCGGTGAGCCGAACACACTGTTCCTTGATATTGATCACTGTTTTCCCCAAAAACAAACTCGGTTCCCAACACTGAACCCTGATACCCGCAGATAACTGATTCTCTTAAACTGATACTGATGCCCTCAGGCCTGATGCCCAAACTTGCAAACTGGTATGTACATTCCCCTATAGAAATACATTCTAAAAGCACATAGCAAGTAAAGAGAGCCAAAACACCCCTATGTTGGGGTAGGGTTTCCCTGTCCTATTTTGTCAGGAACTAGGGTTTCACTACGCACACAGCGGTTTCAAACAACCTATAAATGGGTAAGCAACTTGTCCTAGCTTGGAATGGTCACTATGGATCCGAATATGCACTATGTCAAATGGTCAAAAAGGGTGCCCCGATAAAACCGGGGTTTGTGTTAACATACTGTCAGAGCCCTTAGCCGGTCAGCCTTATGGACATGCCTTGACAAGACAAGCCGCCGGCAAACCGTTCAGGAATGGCAGATGGCAAACACTGTGTTCCTAGGCGCACCAATGCACATGCAATGCAAAGAAACATATAAGCGAAATCAAAACAGGATATCACGAGTTTGAGTCAAGCTCTCTAAATATCCCCAGAAGAGTCGCCAGAAACTGTAGATGCGCCCGTGGGCCTCATGCTACAGTTCGGACTCGATTTGTGTCACGGTTCTTAATCTGAACCAAAGAGTCCAAATCTGGCAAATCGTTTTGAGAAACAGATTTTTGAAAAAGTAGTGCCAAACATGGACTGCTTTGCCAGATACAGAGTCGCCACCTAAATATTTTTTATGGGAGAATTTAGGAAACCCTGACTCGGTGCCGAAGGCCACATGTCCGTCATCACCGGAGTTGTCTCGGCTCGGGAGCTTGGGTACGATCGGGGAAGGTCAGCTATGAGCACCCCCTTTCGCCCGGTCCGAAGACCGGCCTCTACTAACCGTGATATCCGTTTTTGAAAACTTTATGTGTTCTTAAACCAATTGTTAGCCTAGAATTACTATGTTATGCGCGCAGCAAATAAGTATAGACCAAATCGCCCAAATTGGAACAAAACATTTCATGTTTGTTTTGAAAATGGTTTGCTACTCGCAAGTAGGCTAAAATGCAGATTTTGCCACCCTCAAGTGGGCTTTTGGAAAAGATGGTTTTTCCACTATCTAGTGGGCTTAAAATTCACAGTTTTAACGCATTATCCCAATTTAAGCAATTTGACCTCCACCCACAGGCATTCAAACAGTTTATCTCATGTAAGCACTTAGCCGCATGGCAAGCATACTATTATGGCAACATTCACACGCATGCTGGATGCTAAAGCAAAAATACTTACATTGTACTCCGTGCCAAAACAGTAAACTAGTTAGCAAACATGCATGTCCTAGTTCATGTTAAAAGTGGCTAATGCATCACATGCAAAATGCGATCTAGGCAGGCTCGGCTAGCCCTAAAACATGGTATGTGAAAATGCACAATTATCACATATTCGGTTTAGAATTTGAAATACAAATGTGGTTAGCGTGATGTACCGAGCCTAATGTATGCAATACAAATGCATGGATGCACGCATGCATAGCATAAGGTATGCTAATTTCAAAAAATGCCCTAATCTACCATCATAAGCGGGTAAATAAAAGGGAAGAAAGAAATGGGGATTGGAAAACATACACACCACCCACACACACTTATTACAGATTTCCCCCCCCCCCCCACTCGGAGGGCCCAAATAAATATTACAGTCCCAAAATAATAAACAAATAAAATTATTACAAAATTTCTAATTTAATTTAAAAGAAAAGATGGCAAAGGAAAGAAGAGGGCAGCCGCAGCCTCTGCCTCGGGATGCGCGAATGGTGCATGCTCGAATCCGTCTCGCCCGAAAAACCCGTACCATACTCTTGCCGCCTCTGTTTGTACTGCCTTGTCTTTCTGAAAATTGCCAAAGTACTGGAGCAAGTTCCTTGCATCCTGCAGAGCACCACCGGCCGGACAGAATTCCCACCGGCACTTCACAACTCCCATCGGCATTTGTTGGATTCCTCGGCACTCCGGATATTGCCGGTCGGCACTAAATTCTGCCGGTCGGCAGAAACTTCCTGCAGAAGACAATTTGACAACAAGCAAAAAACAGACAGTGCATGGCATGGGGTTCTCAGGTACATGTGGGCATGGTTGTGCTTCTTATCATGTTTTGAACTCAAAGAAGCACGACCCTCGATCTTTGAGCCATCAATGGAGCATGATGACCCAAGGGATCAAATTCGCCACTCAATGTAAGGATGCATGCAACAAACAAAATGAGATCCGAAGCCTTTTCATGTCGAGGTCAAAGGCCCCGGTGACCGAGAATCAAGGTACATTGCATCACTTGGAGTATGAATGTCCCTCGACCCTCATATTTGGCTTGACACCCCTAGCCAAATAATGCAATGCATGTTATGCTCACAAGGCTCAAAATACAACATGATGCTAAACATGCAAGATATGCCAAATATCATGCAACAAAAACATGACAAGTATGTAATGTTATCATGCAAGATGTAGTTGAGATACAAACATGAACCAATTTGCCATAAAGTTAGCATGGAATAGCACATTAATGGGACAATCATGCAACCAACATGGGATAAGCATGCAAAGGGGCCTCAAAGTGATAAAGGTGCAGACCTTTATTCACCTCAAAACAGCACCAAGAGTGCTCGAAATGATGGACAAACAACTCATGCCAACATGCAAGCTAATAGGCCCGAGGCTAAGGCGCCAAAAGGGCCACTTTACTTCCAACAACAAGACCAAGCTATGGCATGATTAAGACAAGTAAGGACAGATTTTTTTTACATGCAAAATGGGACTCCAAACTCTCCTAAAATGGCAGCTAAGGTGACTCCCGAGAGGCACATGCACTAAGGCTCATTCCTAGGCATAAGAGGGTACACCCTCAAGGCATCACAGAGGTCGTGCATGCACACATACAAACATGATTCTTGGACTAAAATGTGGTCCTAGATGGTGTTAAATCATGAGGGTAATCACAACCGTGCATGCTAGAGGTCAACATGCTTAAAGCTTTCAAGCCAAAATACAAAGCAACCCTAACAAACATGTCAAGCATGAACAAATGGATAACCAAAAGATTTTTAGCATGGAAAAACAACATTAAAAACTTCATGGAACTAAGCCAACACACACAAGAATCATGGCCTAATCATGAGATGCACTTCTAAGCAAAATGGAGCAATACAAAGCAAGTACTACAAGCATACAAGGAGGTACAAATCCAGCCAAAAATAGAGATCCCACATGACCTAAAAACACCCAAAAAGTTCTGAAATGAAGCAAAAACCAAGCAAGCATGCATGTCACCCTTTTGGGCCACAACTCAAGGAAACAAAACCATAAAGGGAGAGGGGTGTCCCTTCCCTATGCAAGACTTCAAACCAACTTTTTTGACACTAAAAATACACTGATTTTCAATGGTCAAAGGGCCAAAACACTGAAGTGAACAAAACCTTATGAAAGAGGCACCAAAATGGACCAAACAAGGCCTAGAAGGGTGAGTTTACACTCAAACCACAAAATGACCTTAATGAAAGTGCTAAAGCAGGAAAATACAAGCCCTTTTTATGTTATACACGAGCTAAAACAGCAAGCAAGATAGGTAAAAAACTATTGCAAGTTTGGGGAATGTAAATCAAGATGCTCACCCTTGAAGAACCTTTGAAGAACAAATGGTCTAGCCTCCTTCTTTTGATCAAAACCAGTCCAAAAACTCAAGAAACAAACCCCCAAGTCCCTCAATCTCGGAGTAAGGTGTGATGGTGTGTGTAATGGTGCAAAAGTAAGGTAAAAACCACCTTTTGAGCTAAGAAACACACACAAAGGAGGAGAGAGAGGGAGGTATAGAGATAATATGTATCTATATCTCCAAGGTCTGGTTTTTGGTTGCAAGAGTCTAACCTAGATCAAAGAGGAAGGCCCTCCTCTTATAAGACTCCCTCTTGCAAAGCTTATTCAACAAGCTTGCTTAGAGGGAGATCCCTCCATACACGTGTATGGAGGGGGGAAGAGTTGGTGCCAGCTATCACAGCTGGCACAAAATATCTCCATAAAGTGGATGAACAGTGGTCGGCTGCCCAAAAATGCCATTTCGGCAAAAAACAGTGCCGACCGGCAACAGACTATGCCGACCGGCAATAAAATGTGCCGACCGGCAAACAAAAGTGCCGATAGCAGCAAAAAAACAGCCGGTGGCCTCTAGCCACTGCCGGTGGGGTGTGGGGATGGTCCACAAGCCCTACCCTGCCTCTCAAAGGCAAGATGCAAGTGTTTGGTGCAAAACCAGACACTAAACGGTTGAGTTCGAAGATCCTGAGGTAGGGCACGCAAGCCGAGACCTCCGGGAACTCCAAACGAACACAAACAAGGATAATCACCGAGTATTCAAACGGCGACGTCCAAGTCTTGAGGACGGTCAAAAATGGGGTGTCTACAGTTGCCCCTCTTTGACAGAACTCGAAAGTCATAACAATGACGGGAGTGAATGTCAAAGCCTAGAGACGACCCGTTTTTGACAAGGCCGAAGACTTAGACAAACATGCAAGACAATCAAGATATGCGCCCGAAGGCAGGGGCAAAATGCAAGACAATGCAGAGCCGAGCATAACTTATGATCATGCAAAAAAAGCTGTAACGAAGCATACATGCGACAGTTTTAAGCTAGCATACACCAAACTACACTACAATGCAAAAAGGATGTAAGAGAATTATGCAATTCTCAATACGTCTCACTCGGAGGATACAATACCTGTGCGGCTCGTCTGGTTGCACCAGCCTCAAATGAACCGTTCATACAATATCGTGCCTAAAAAGAAAGCAAACTTAACAGGTACAATATCGTTAGCAATATGCAAAGTAGTGTACTCGAAACGCGTGACAACGCAAAGCAAGTAGGGAGTATAACAATGCTGTGAAAATACGAATATGTGAGTGAAGCATGCGGTCTACGCTGGTATTGAAATTAAACATGCGGTCTACGCAATCAAAACATGCGGTCTACGCAGGTATTGAAATTAAGCATGCGGTCTACGCAATCAAAACATGCGGTCTACGCAGGTAATGAAGTTAAACATGCGGTCTACGCAATCAAAACATGCGGTCTACGCAGGTAATGAAATTAAACATGCGGTCTACGCAATCAAAACATGCGGTCTACGCAGGTAATGAAATTAAACATGCGGTCTACGCAATCAAAACATGCGGTCTACGCAGGTAATGAAATTAAGCATGCGGTCTACGCAATCAAAATATGCGGTCTACGCAGGTAATGAAATTAAACATGCGGTCTACGCAATCAAAACGTGCGGTCTACGCAATCCAAACGTGCGGTCTACGCAGGTAATGAAATTAAACATGCGGTCTACGCAATCAAAACATGCGGTCTACACAGGTAATGGAATTAAACATGCAGTCTACGCAATCAAAACATGCGGTCTACGCAATCCAAACATGCGGTCTACGCAGGTAATGAAATTAATCATGCGGTCTACGCAATCAAAACATGCGGTCTACGCAGGTAATGGAATTAAACATGCGGTCTACGCAATCAAAACATGCGGTCTACATAGGTAATGGAATTAAACATGCGGTCTACGCAATCAAAACATGCGGTCTACGCAGGTAATGAAATTAAGCATGCGGTCTACGCAATCAAAACATGCGGTCTACGCAGGTAATGAAATTAAGCATGCGGTCTACGCAATCAAAACATGCGGTCTACGCAGGTAATGAAATTAAACATGCGGTCTACGCAATCAAAACATGCGGTCTACGCAGTTAAAGAAAGGCTGTACCGTTACATCGCATAATTGAAATAATTTGTGGAGTTCACAAAGCATGAAAAGGATATGGGGCGGGACATTCTTCGCACTTGGTGAGCATTGCTCACGGAAGTTGTGGCCTGAGGTCAACTCAAAGGTTCACGTTTCAAAGGTGTGCTTGCTCGTATTGTGAGGGCGCCCAACGACGTGGTTGACCCGAACGGAGGTGCGGAAGGTGCGTTAACCACAAGGGGAAGTTTTGCTGGTATCTATTCCGACACTTGGCTACCCTGCCATTCTACGTTTTATTTTCCTTTTTACTAGTAGTTTAAGCACATTGCACTGCCTCAGGCAGGTTTTATTTTCTTTCTTAACATTCACACACTTTGCAAAACATGTGATGGGAATGAAACAAATCATTTTATTCAAAAGATGTTGTATTTGTGGATCTTCTGTGCATCGCATCGCAAGGTATCACACCACAATGTGAACGAAATTAAACTCATTTTGGAAATTTTCCATCGTAATAATCAGGTAGTGAACCGACTTACAACTCGATAAGCAAAACAAGGGCATGATGCAACCAAACAAGTGTGAATACAACTCGATAAACAAATCAAGAGCTCAAAGAGAGCGAAATACAACTCGATAAGCAAATGTTCAAAACTCGACAAGCAGGCAGGCGTGGCCCCGCAAGAGTCGATCGCCGGGGAGGGGTTGGAGGTGGTTAAGTTCCCCAATTCTTAGCATAAACAGCTCAGAAAACCAGAAGGAAGTCCACCGGCATAGTGCAGAGACCACCGGCAGCAAGGAATGGCTACCGGCCATGTGTCTGTTTTGTCGGCAAAATAAAATGGCCGGTCGGCAGAGTTTTTGGCCGGCCGGCACTAAATGAGGGGGACCACCAGAATGTTGACACCTGTCCCCCACTCAACCTTATCTCCTACAAAAGATCCCAGCCTCGTAGTTTTTCTCATTTTCACACTGATTCGCTCCAATGGAAGAGTTTCTTGCTCAAAATCTGACAGCTTGGATTGCTAGCTTGGATGGCTCGGAAAAAGTGAATTTTCGAGGTTTCGGCATAAATGCACTATTCACTCTAGGTCGCACCCCATTGCACCTCCCGTTTCTTCAAGCCGCGGCAAGGTTTTGGAATCCGGTGACACATGTCTTTAGCTTCGCCGGGCAAGAGATATGTCCTACTTTCGAAGACTTCCGAGCCTTAATGGAGTCCGAGCGCGACGAGGAACTCCTGTCCCAACTCAATTTTGGTCATGTCCAATCCTTAGGGCGCATGTGTGGACTCAGCATGCGTGACGCTCGGTCCCTGATCTGTGACGGGATGCTGGACATTCCGAGTTTGGCTAATCGATTTTCTGATGCTGGTGAACGCAACAACCATCACTGGCAAGGCTTCCGGCGACATGCCCTCTGCTTGTGCATGCTGTCCCATTTCCTGTTCGTCTCAGGCTCTGGAGGGGCTAGTATCCGGTTGATTGAGGTTGCCCAAGGCTTGAAGGAGGGCAAGAGCTGTATTGCCATGGCTCTGGCCGAGACGCTAATGGGCTTAGACGCCTTTTATCGTCATGAGACGTCTAGATTGGCGGGGAGTCCACTACTACTACAGGTAATGCTTCCCACCCAATCTCGCATTTATGTATTGCTCACATCACTCGGCCCTCGCGCTTGATCTTTTTCTCACAAAACCCCATTCTCACTTTTCTCTCCTCGTACATCTCTCTATTCTTTATTCTCTCATTTTTTTCAATTCCTCCCCAGGTATAGTTGATGGACAAGCTGCAGGTTGTGGACTCCTGCCCAGCATATTCAGCTCACGGCTACTTCTTCCGGCATCGTCTAGTCAATGCCTTGGATGAGGAATGGTGGTTTGCTTGGATGTGCCACTTGTCCGCAGACCGTATTGCTTGGCGGTGCCCTTGGCTAAACCTTCCGGCGATGAGTTATAACATGCCTCGGCAGACTGGGATTCAACTAGTTGGTCTCACTCACTGTGTATTCTATTTCCCATTTCGGATTCGACGCCAATTTCGCCATGATCAGACCTGCCCACCGGAGGGGGTAGAGTATCCTGCTGCATTCCCAGCCCGAGGCGCACAGCTTGCTTGGCAGGCCACCGCATGGAGGATGAGAGAACTCTTGGCCCCCGCTCCTACTTTCAGTTGCACTTTGTCTGATGAGTGCATGGATTGGCTCAATGAAGAAGCACAGATTGGGCCCAGCTTGGCATCAGAGGCTTCGACTAGCTCTGGGAGGGGGCGCAAGAACACCTGACTTGACTATGCCCTAGATTTATTGCTTTATTAGTACTTTCAAGTTTTCTCTTATGAATGTAATAAAAAGCAACTTCAATTGTAAGAGCAGGAGATCTCTGTTTTGAAATCAAAGAAATTGAAAGTTGTGGCACTGAAAATTTTCCACCTTGGTCCAAAAAATGGTCAAAGTTGTAAAAAGATTATTTGAACAAAGTCAGCTTTTATTAAAACTTCTCAAAGACATTTTTGATGTGGATCAGAACTGGACACGCCTGAGATCTGCCACTGAGATGCACAACCCCAGACTCCTGCAACTGGAAAGTTGCCCCTAGTCTGAAAAGCACTGTGTTGGGGATTCCAACGAATGCTGGTAGACAAAGATGACTGAGATGATCAAATGGACAAAGTTGATCGGGGAAGTGTTATAGCTGAACTTCAGGATGAAGCTGCCTACGTATCCCAAACATGGGAATCAAGCCTCACGTAGTTCCGGCTCGGGTTCACTCGAGTATTTTCACTCTCCTTTTGCGCTCTAACTTTTGCCAAGGCCGCCCTTTGCGGGTTTTCAGCCTTGCGAGCTCAGTTTTTATATTTTCTAATTTTTTTTGTGCTCTAACTTTTGCCTAGGTCGCCCTTTCGGGTTTTCGGCCTAGCGAGCCTCTCAAGGGTAGTATTTCTTCAACTTGTCCATGTTGATCGGTTGGGAAAATTCCAAGCCATCTAAGTCCATCAGAACCACAGCTCCACCTGACCAGATAGCTTTGATGATGTAGGGACCAGTCCAATTGGGTCTGAACTTGCCCCTCGGGTCGTGGATGGGTGCTCGGTTGTCTTTGAGTACCAAATCCCCTTCCTTTAGATTTCTGGACTTAACCTTCTTGTTAAAAGCCCGAGCAATCCTGCGCTGATAACTTTGAACGTGGTACAGTGCTTTCAGCCTTCTTTCGTCAAAGAGCATAAGTTCCTCGAACCTGCTCTGCTGCCAATCTGCCTCAGCTATCTGACACTCAGCCAATACCCGTAAAGACGGAACTTCAATTTCAATAGGTAGAACAGCCTCCACTCCATAAACTAACGAATACGGAGTTGCTCCGGTAGAAGTTCTAATTGAAGTCCTGTAGCCCCACAGAGCAAACGGCAACTTATCTGGCCAATCTCGGCAGGTCTCCACCATTTTCCGCAGTATGTGCTTGATGTTCTTGTTGGCGGCCTCAACTGCTCCGTTGGTTTGCGGCCGGTATGTAGACGACTTATGAAAAGCCACGTTATACTTCTCCAACAAGTCGACCACTTCTTTCTTAAAGTGGGATCCATTATCCGAAATAATCTCGTTTGGCACCCCGTAGCGGCAAATGATGTTGTTTCTGATGAACTTGGCGACGTGCGACGCTTTCAACACCGCGTATGATTGGGCCTCGACCCACTTTGTGAAATAATCTATCGCTACCAGGATATACTCATGTCCGTTCGACCCATTCGGGGTAACAGCTCCGATCACATCAATCCCCCACACGGAAAACGGCCACGGGGAAGTCATGTTGTACAACTTGGATGGTGGGATATTCATACGGTTTGCATGGATCTGGCATTTGTGGCATCGCCGAACAAAGCCGATACAATCCTCCTCCATGGTCGACCAGTAGTAACCTTGCCTGAGGATCTTTCTGGCCAACATTACTCCATTCATGTGCGCGCCGCACTCCCCTCCGTGGATGGCCTCCATTAGGCGCTTCGACTCTTCAGCTTCTACACAGAGCTTATGCATTCCCAGATGACCCCTTTTGTACAGCTTACCTCCGCAGATGATGAACTGAATAGCCATTCTTCTAATGGCCCTCTTATCCTTGGCGCTTGCCCCTAGTGGATACGTCTCCTTTTCCAAGAAGTTCCAAATATCGTAATACCAGGGGTTGTCGTCTTGGGCCTCCTCTATGGCGAAAATTGACTCGTATGCTGGCGCAAACTTCTGATCAATGATGACTGGACGCATCCAGACTCCCAACGGGATGTCTATCATGGAAGATAGAGTTGCTAGTGAATCTACGAACCTGTTGTTCTCTCTTACGAGGTGGGTGAAATTTAGCTTCTCAAATCGAGGAATTAACAAATCCAAGGTTTGGTGGTAGATTATCATCCTTTCCTCCTTGACCTTCCAGTCTCCTTTTGCTTGAGACACAACAAGATTCGAGTCCCCAATGACGTCCAACCGTCTTACCCCTAGTTCTAGGGCTGCTTCCAGACCAGCAATACATGCCTCATACTCCGCTTCATTGTTCGAGACTCTGAACTGGAGCTTGAATGCTAAAGGGATACGGGAATCGTCAGGCGCTATCAGCAACACCCCTATCCCATACCCATACTGGTTTGACGCTCCGTCAAAGTACATCGTCCAAGTTTCATCTTCGATGTGCAGAATGGCTTCATCTGGGAATAGGTACTCAACCGCTTCATCCCCCTCAACCGGGTGGTCGGCAAGGAACTCCGCTACCGCTCTCCCTTTCACCGACTTGCGTGTTACATACTTCAAGTCAAATTCGGAAAGCAATAGCAACCAACGAGCTAGCCTACCCGTAAGTGCTGGTTTCTCGAAAAGATATTTGATGGGATCCAAACGTGAAACCAACATTACAGAGTGAGCTAACAGGTAGTGCCGCAGCTTCCTGGTAGCCCATACCAAGGCCAAGCAAGCCTTCTCGAGCGGAGTGTAGCGGGTCTCGTAATCCAGCATCTTTTTGCTCAGATAGTAGATGGCCCTTTCCACTTTGTCTTCTGACTCCTGTGCGAGCATGCAGCCCATGGTGGTCTCAGTTACCGAAAGATACAATATCAACGGTCTCCCCGGTTCTGGCGGCGACAACACGGGTGGGTTCTGTAGATACTCTTTGATCTGTTCAAAAGCTGCTTGACATCGGCCGTCCCATTGGAATTTCTTTCCTTTCTTCAGGAGGCCAAAAAGTGGTTCACAAGTCAAGGTTAATTTAGAGATAAACCGTCTTATGAATTGCACTTTACCTAGAAAGCCTCGCACCTCCTTTTCAGTCCTCGGTGGTGGCATTTCTAAGATGGCCTTGATTTTGGAAGGGTCGACCTCGATGCCCCTTTGCGTAATCATAAACCCTAGCATCTTCCCTGCTGTAACACCAAAAGTACACTTTTGGGGATTCAGCCGCAGCCGAAACTCTCTGATCCTCTGAAAGAATTTTTGTAAGGCGGCGTAGTGGCCCTCTCTTTCTTTGGACTTGACAATCATGTCATCCACATACACCTCGACCTCTTTATGGATCATATCATGCAATATTGTAGTTGCTGCCCGTTGATAGGTAGCTCCAGCGTTTTTCAGCCCAAATGGCATCACTCTATAACAATATGTACCCCACGGGGTAGTGAATGCAGTCTTCTCCCGGTCTTCGGGTGCCATTACTATCTGATTATAGCCTGAGAAGCCATCCATAAACGAAAGCAAGGCATGTCCTGCCGTGAAATCTACCAATTCATCAATGTGCGGCAAGGGAAAGTCGTCCTTCGGACTGGCCCTGTTCAAATCTCTGAAGTCTACACAGACCCGGATTCTGCCGTCCTTCTTCGGCACCGGAACAATGTTGGCCAACCAAGTAGGGTACTCAGATACCAACAGGAAGCCTGCATCAATCTGCTTGGTGACTTCTTCCTTGATCTTAATGGCCCAATCAGGGCGGATTCTTCTGAGCTTCTGTTTGACAGGTCGGGCCTCGGGATCAAGAGGGATCCAGTGCTGTACAATCTCAGGATCGATTCCAGGCATGTCTTCGTAGGACCACGCGAAAACATCTTTGAAATCTTTTAACAAAGCGACTAAGCGCTCGCGTTCCTCAGAAGACAACGTGGACCCGATCTGGACCAGCCGCGGGTCCTTCTCAGTACCAACATTCACAGTAGTGATTTCATCCATTAAAGGTTTAACAAATCTTTCCTGCTCTTGATCAATTAACCGTTGCAAAACCGGAGAAATTTCTTCCTCGTCGTTTTCATCAAAATTTTGAAAATCCTGATTTAAGCAATAAATCAAAGGCACAGAAAAATACTCCGAAACCACATCCACGTCGTTCTCATTAAATACTTCCGAGCCGTCGGATTCCTCTGTTACAACAGACTCAAAAGAAAATAAAAAAGACGACCTAGACAGGACTGTGGCATCCGGGTTATCACCCCCGGGAATACCGGACTCAGACTCAGTTGAGCTGGAATCTGATTCCGACGCACAAGATTCGGTAGAATCAGATTCCGGCTCACTACCTGACCCGGTGCTGCTTGATAAAAAGCCTTCTTCATATTGCCAGATGAGAGAAGGTGCGATGGACGCATCCAAAATAGCTGATGGTAGGCTCGCAGCCGCTTCATTCCCAATCACACATACCAAGGAGCTATCCCCCAAGCACTTCTGTTCGATCGGAAGATCTGAAAGTAGACACGCCAGCGCTGCCCCCATTTCATTTTCAGCGTCCTCAGACTGTACTTCCTTACTTTGCTCAGCCTCAGCCGATAGATCTGCCTGCCCTTCGGCGATGTCATCCTCCGGTAACTGTAAATCAAAGAAAATCTCAAATCCCGGTACGCGCTTCTTCTCCGCATTGAGCCACGGCTCCGGGAAACCACAGAATGGAAAATCCTCCCCCTCCCGGACGAAGCGTCCGTTTAGAGTACCCCGAATGGACTGGTGCATTAAGTCAAAGGGTTTCCCCATCTGTTTTGCCCTGGCCCTTCCGGCCATTTCCTTTCCTTTCCTTATCCAATCCTCTTTGGTGGGTAGGTAGCCCAAACCAAAGGTATGTGGGTTATGTGGCACTTCGGCCGATGCTGCGGCACCTTTCCTGCCGCTCTTGCCTAATCCCATCCCAGGGATGTGCTGGAGTTTGTTCATGAGATAGACTGCTTGGGCACTGACATACACCCCTTCATTAGCTGCCATGATGTTCTGTACGACCCGAGCCTCGGCCAAGGTAAAACCTGATATGAACATATCTTCCATACCGTGCTCAATTTCTAGAACAGGCGTAGATACCTCCGGTGGTGGATGAATTGATGAGTTTCCAAAAACAATGGCTACTCCCTTCCCGTAGGGGTATTTCACCATTTGATGTAGGGTAGAGGAGACCGCCTTTACCTGATGCAGCCACGGCCGCCCCAAAAGCAGGTTGAACGTTGCAGGAACCTCCAAGACGTGGAAATCTATCTCGTGCTGTCCCGGCCCAACCTTTGTTTGAATCTTAACTGTCCCCATTACTTCCCGGCTTGTGTTGTCATACGCCCGAATCACCTGAGCCGTTGGCACAAAATCCGCGACTTTCAAACCAATCGCATAAGCTGTCTTTGCCGGGCAGACGTTGATGGCGGACCCCGTGTCAACAAGCACCACGGGTATCCATTTATCTCTGCACTCGACAGAGATGTAGAGTGGCTTGTTATGGTTCGCCCCCTCAGGTGGCAGTTCTTTGTCAGAAAAACTCAATATCGGGGAACTTCCTCCTGAAAAGACTAAGCCCACCAGCTGTTCGGGTGTGGTATCTATGGAAAGTTTGGCTTTGTCCATGGCTGAAAGGACAGCCTGCCTGTGTACTCGAGAAGCCATAAGCAGTCCCCAGATGGAGATGTCTGCTTGTATCTTTTTTAATTGTCTCAACACGGCCTCGTCTTCGAGTTGCTTCTCCTTTTGTTTCTCTGCTTCATTATCTTTTCCAGACGCCTCTGGTTGATCTAGGTGTGGAGGCTTGAAATACCGTCCACTCCTAGTCATGTGAACGACTTCGCCGATATACCAGGTATCATCTGGTTGGTTATCTTCCCAATCCTCGTCCGTGTGGGCAAGACATAGGTCGTCGTCTTCCCACCACATACCATCTGCAGCTGCCAGGCATCTGTCTGGTTCTGGCATAACTGTCCCGATACTTGCAGTACCTCTTATCCTTATGCCCGCAGCATTATCCATTTCTGTATTTATGGCAGTCTCAACCCCCACATGACCTTTTGCCTTCCTGACCCTCTCAGAATCTTCGAGTGTTTCTTGTTCTGACTGTGTCAATGCAGTAGATTGCTCACTGATCCCTGTACTCAAAATGCTCCATTCCCGAGCGAAATTCTCGACACCGGCGCTCTCCGGCGATGTATTCTGTTCTTCAACACCCCCGGCCGTTGTGGACATTCCCGCCCCTGCCGGGCCTTGTTCTGACTGAAACTCCCCTATTACATCTGGCTGATCGTCTAACCATCCCGTGGCCTCCGCTGATTCTTCATTATCGTACCAGTTGGTGGCTGAATATTCTAGATCTTGGTTATCGCAAAATTGGAACTTGGCAAAATCCTCTTCCATGGCTGCCAAATCATCCGTTTCCTATCTTGGACTGTTCCCTCAGATTACACACAGCTCTCCCCCGACTGGAAATTCGACATTTGGTCTATTCTGGCCCACTGGTGAAATGTAGTCACTCAGACTGTAAGCATTCCCAATATCATTCTCAGGCTCCACAGACTCTGGTTTGACAACCTCTTTCCTGTTCTCGATGGTCACCACCACTGGCTTGGGTTAGGTTATAGAGACGTCCATCATGCACAAATCGGTGCAACCAGGGAGGAAAACTTTCGGTTTAGGCAAGTAGGAGGGTGTGATATAGATACTAGGATCGTAGGATGCGACCCCGGTGTGGATGAAATTGATTCTTTTAGGTGGTGGATCTTGGTTATGTGTGGGGAGAGGATTTGTAGTAACATTGGGTTTCTCAGGGGGTAAAATCACCCCATTATCAATGAGATCTTGAATCTCATGACGTAAACGAAAGCATAGGTCGATGTCGTGACCGTGCTGCTGGTGGAACGCGCAATACTTGGCCGGATTGTGGGTGGCAGGCAGTCTTTCAGGTAAGGGCTGCGGCTCTAGGGGTTTCAGATGCCCTTTTCTGATCAAAACCCCCAAAGCTTTGGATAGGGGCATATAAAGTGGAGCGAAGGTTTTGGTGTTTCTGGGAGGGTATTTGGTTGTTTGTGAGTTGCTTCCGGACGCACCGGAGAATGGTGTGGCTGCCGTATTTCTTGGGGAAGGGTTAGTGGTGACCATACTCACTTCAGAGGTCCTGGCAGTCGTAGCGCCGCTCGGGCCTGCATTAGTATTACGATTGAAATTTCTGCGGGGTTGCTCCCGATCATTATCAATCCA
The DNA here is from genome assembly GCF_055761805.1 of Camellia sinensis. Taxonomy (NCBI): domain Eukaryota; kingdom Viridiplantae; phylum Streptophyta; class Magnoliopsida; order Ericales; family Theaceae; genus Camellia; species Camellia sinensis. The sequence continues at coordinate 58,499,018 of NC_138971.1, forward strand.
CCCTTGTCTTAGGGCGTCCTCAATCTGTACCCCCATTTCATGCAGATCAGCAAAGGTAGGGAAGGGGACTACGATCATCTTTTGCATTAACTTCGGCTAGAGATTGCGCACAATCATCCGAATCTGATCTTTGTCTGTGGGTCTTAAGGTCATCATCGAAGCCTTAGCTCGCCATCTGGTTACAAATTCTGAGAAGCTCTCCTTGGGTTCTTGCCTCATTGTCTCGAGATCCCGGGTCGTGATCTCGATTTGTGTGTTATACGAGTACTGCAGGATGAAGGCCTCGGCCATCTCGTCCCAATTTCTCTTGACGTCATCCTCCAACTTGGCATGCCATGCGGCCGCCACACCCGACAAGGTCCGGCCGAATAAAGATAGCTTCTGCAATCTAGTGAGGCCCATTGGCCTTAGGACGTCTGAGAATAGTCGCAGGTGTACCATGGGATCCTCAGATCCGTCAAAACGATCAATTTGTGGCATCTTAAACCGATCTGGCAGCGTCACAGCTGTGTCGATGTATCCGTCTCCAATGTCCGGAATGGACTTCGCACCTTGAGATTTCTTGAACAGCTTTTCAAGCTTATGCATTTTTAACGTCATGGGGTCCACCTCGGACTCGAAGGGAGAATCCGACAGATTGATGGGGGTGGGTGCCTTGGATTGTTGAGGTGGAATCGGGAGGGGAGCTGGCCCTGTTGCGATGTCTGTATCCTCTTGGACATTCCGGGCGTTTGGTGTCTCTTCGGGTATTGGAACCCTTAATGGAGGAGGGATTTGCTGCGAAGGTGATGCCCCAGTTTGCTGTTGCAATCTCCCAATTAAATCTGCTTGCTCACTCATAACTGTGGCTTGTTGTCTGGCGAATTCTGCCTGTCGGACAGCATCCTGCTGCATCATTTTCATACTTTCTTGAAGTTGGCGCACCATCTCCTCTAAGCTAGCCATACTGTTCTGCTCTGGTTGAATTACTGGTATGCGTTCCCTCTCTGTGAGTGAAACGGGATCCTGATCCCTACTGTACACAGGTGGGGTAGACGAAGCCCTTTGTACTGACTGTTGAACCGATGTCCTCTGCCTAGTTGCCTTCCGTTTAGTAACCGGGGGTAGAGAATGGTACACCGGTTGTCCTTCTATCAGATCCTCAGATCGATGGAGCCGACGACCTCTGATCCAGAGTGCTTGGGGAATGTCTACTGGGTTGGACGCAATGATGCTAAACTACCTAGCAAAAAGATAAATAAAGCGATAAATAAACCAACAACCGGACAGCACAACAGCATAAAATAAACATATAATACACAGTTGGATATTCAATACAAAGTCGGTGAGCCGATGTAGACGTCCCCGAACGCTCCCGGGAGGGTTGAGCTCCCGTTCTGTTCATTTGGGGTCACTACAGCTCGGACTCTTAAATGTCACGGTTCCTAATCTAAACCAAAGAGTGCAAATCCGGCAAATCGTTTTTTGAGAAACTGATTTTTGAAAGAAGTAGTGCCAAACATGGACTGCTTTGCTAGATACAGAGTCGCCACCTAAATATTTTATTTTGGGAAATTTAGGAAACCCTGACTCGGTGCCAAAAGGCCACGTGTCCGTCATCACCAAAGTTGCCTCGGCTCGGGAACTTGGGTACGATTGGGGAAGGTCACTTCGTGAGCACCCCCGCTCGCCCGGTCATAGACCGGCCTCTACTAAGCATGATATCAATCCTTGAAAACATTGTGGGTTCTTATCCGGTTTATTAGCCTAGGTTACTATGTGATGCGCACAGCATATAAATATAGACTGGATCGCCCGAATTGGAACAAAACATTTCATGTTTGTTTTTTAAAGTGGTTTGCTACCCGCAGGTAAGTTTAAAACATTTGATGATTTATTCCAATTTAAGTAACTCAGCCTTCACCCACAGGCATTCAGGCAGTTATATCAAATAAGTACATAGCCTCATGGTAAGCATGCTATCATGGCATTCACTCACACGCATGCAAGGATGCTAAAGCATAAAAACTCACCGAGTACTCCAAGCCAAAATAGACACTTATTAGAAATCATGCATGAATCCTAAGTATACAGAAATGCCTAATGCAACACATGCAAAAATGCAATTATAGTAGGCTCGGCTATTCTAAGATGGTATATGAGATGCTACAATTACCATATATTCAACTTTGAAATTGAAAGTACAATGCAGTTAGTATGATGCGCCGAGCCCGGTGCATGCAATACAGATGAATGATGCAAACATGCTGTCATACTGTATGCTAATTTAAACATGCCCTAATCTAACCATCAAAAGCGGATAAATAAAAGGGAGAAAGACGTGAGGTTGGAAGGCATACATCGCACTCACGCACACTTATTACAGTTATGCCCTCGCACATAGGGTCCGAATGAATAATACAGTCCGAATATTACAGTCCCGAATAAAAGAACATTATAGTCCGAAATATTACAAAATCCTAATTAATTAATGAATTAACTAAGAAAGCAAATAAAACTGGCGTGCAAGCCAGGGACTGCTTTGCTTCTGATGGATGATGCATGTCCGGGTTGTCTTGTGCGGAAATCCACCGGAATGCCCCAATTAGCCTCTGTTTACACCTGTTCTTGAAATGCGTGCCAAGTCCCAAAAGGTTGTTGATTCTTGATTTTGCTGCAACAGAGAGCAGGAAAGGGGCATAGCAATGTATTTGCACAGATATATGCATGTCTCGATCCTCGTGCCACCAATCGCGCATACCGAGGCATGATGGCCGAGGAATCGAAATGCACAACTCAATATAGGATGAATGCACATGAAACTACAGCTAAAACCTAACTCCATCATGGATAATCCGGAGTGTCGGTGACTGGGGAATTGAGACACATTCCGTCACTCGGAGTACGAAATGTACCTCGTTTCCCGTGCCCGGGCTAACTCCTATTCCGAACATGATGCAATATGCATGATATGCATGAAATGCAACCAAGATATAATCCTAACATACAGAATGCTATGGAAATGAGATGTCTCGAAATGCGTGCACACGGGCACGCAAACCGAGAAAATGACGGAATGCTGAAAATGAGATGCCTCGAAGTGCGTGCACAAGGTCACACAAACCGAGGCAGTGACAGATACAATGAAAATGAGATGCCTCGAAGTACGTGCACACGGACACGCAAACCGAGGCGATGATAAATGCGGTGAAAATGAGATGCCTCGAAGTGCGTGCACACGGGTACGCAAACCGAGGCGATGATAAATGCAATGAAAATGAGATGCCTCGAAGTGCGTGCACACGGGCACGCAAACCGAGGCGATGATAAATGCAATGAAAATGAGATGCCTCGAAGTGCGTGCACACGGGCACGCGAACCGAGGCGATGATAAATGATATGAAATGGCAAATGGGCTTATACCAACATGAGTGAGCCTCAGCCACACTCACATCGGATGCCGTTGGATAAAAAAAAAAAGGAGCGCCTCGAAATGCGTGCACACGGGCACGCAAACCGAGGCAGTGCTAAAAAAAGACATGGAAATGACAAATGGGCTTATACCAACATGAGTGAGCCTCAGCCACACTCACATCGGATGCCGTCGGATAAAAATGGAGTGCCTCGAAATGCGTGCACACGGGCACGCAAACCGAGGCGATGCTAAAATGACATGGAAATGACAAATGGGCTTATACCAACATGAGTGAGCCTCAGCCACACTCACATCGGATGCCGTCGGATAAAAATGGAGTGCCTCGAAATGCGTGCACACGGGCACGCAAACCGAGGCGATACTAAAATGACATGGAAATGACAAATGGGCTTATACCAACATGAGTGAGCCTCAGCCACACTCACATCGGATGCCGTCGGATAAAAATGGAGTGCCTCGAAATGCGTGCACACGGGCACGCAAACCGAGGCGATGCTAAAATGACATGGAAATGACAAATGGGCTTATACCAACATGAGTGAGCCTCAGCCACACTCACATCGGATGCCGTCGGATAGAAATAGAGTGCCTCGAAATGCGTGCACACGGGCACGCAAACCGAGGCGATGCTAAAATGACATGGAAATGACAAATGGGCTTATACCAACATGAGTGAGCCTCAGCCACACTCACATCGGATGCCGTCGGATAAAAATGGAGTGCCTCGAAATGCGTGCACACGGGCACGCAAACCGAGGCGATGCTAAAATGCAATGCAACATGGCAAAAATGATGTGCAAGCATACTAACAGAATTTCAGCAACAAAATGTAGGGGAAAACAGTCCCGAAATGAAGCGAAATGACATGAAATGCAAGGAAATGTCCCGAAATGCAACATTAAGCACCCGAAATGGCCTATAGCCATGCCAAACATGCACAATACGGACATGCAATGCAAAGACAGAAGCTAGACAGTCCCAAAATATGCACTTTCACAGTTATAAACATGGCCAAACAGCATGCATAGATAAGGGAAACATAGCATGCAAGAATAGGGGCCAAAAGAGAGGTAATGAAGCAAGTGGTATAAGAAAAATCCAAACTGAAAAATTTCCTTCTACAACACTGAAGATGGACCAAAAATATGAACATTTACAGTATATGGAAGACCTCAAATCAGTATACAAACATGCTAAAAATGTGATGCAAAACAAGGCTCAAAAGGTGCTAAAACATGAAGTATACAAAATAATCACCAAACAAAAAAAAAGTGTGAATGAAACATGAAGTATAGGCCAAAATAAGACCACTTTCAGTTCGGACCAAGGTCCAAAAACAGAAGCAAAGAGGGCTACTAATTTATGCAAAAATGGGGCCAAATAGGGGATATAACTACAAGTGACATATGGAAACACCAAACAATGTTGAGCCCTTCTCCAATGTTGAAGAGGGGCTCAAAATATGCCTCATATAAGTTTACAACATGCTCGAAAATAAATTTCTCATGGGTCAAAAATAGCATGCAAAACTATGACATACAAGATGATCAATGAAGCAAGTGTATTATGGAGGGCTCAAACAGGGTTGGGCCCTTAATGAGAAGTGAAGATGAGCTCAAAATATGGCCCTTTTCAGTTAGGGCCGAAGCTTGAAACCAAAAAGAAATGAGGCTTAGAAATAGATCAAGGAAAAGGGTCAAAAGGATCAAAGTGTAACTTACCCTTGAAGATCCAAGCTTTTGTTGCTTCTTGGGTTGATTTGCAGCTTCTTTAGCCTTCAAGAATCCTCCCTTGCTTCTGGAAATGAGATGGTGGTGGTAGAGCTTGGTGGTGTAGAAGGAATGAAGGTTATGGACTTAGGGTTTTTTGAAGATTTGAAGAAGAAGACAATGGAGTTTAGGGTTTGTGCTTGGAGATGAATTTTTCCAACCCTCAAGAAGAAGACCCTCAGCTGGTTATAAGGTCAAGAAAGGGGTGTAAAAGGGGGGTGAATTGGAGAGCATAACTCTCTCCCAAAATATCCCCCGGATACAGAAAATATCTGGGGGATATTGCCCCACAGCTGTAAAGGGTACAGTGAGAAGAACACGGCCGGCCTCTCACTTTTGCTGGAGGTGGCCGGCCGGCCACACCCCCTAGCCGGCCGGCTAGGGGTCAAAAGGGTCAAGGAGCTTTTCTGGCCGGCCAGATATTGGGGAGGTAGCCCTATGTGTGTACAACACAACCATGTAATTGAAATTCCAAGAAAGTGGGCCCAAGGGGTTCAACAATGGCTCGGAAAGAGGGGGTCAAAAGGGTCAAGTTGACTTACTGGCCGGCCATGAACTTTTAGGGGCCTCTCAGGTGTGTACATCACAGATATGTGGTTGAAAGTTCAAGAAAAAAAGGTCCAAGGGGTTCAACATTAGCCCGGAAGAAAGGGGTCAAAAGGGTCAGGTGACCTTAATGGCCGGCCACCAACTTTTAGTGGCCTCCCAGATGTGTAGATCACAGATATGTGGTTGAAAGTTGGCAACACTAGCTCTAAGGTATTCAACATTAGCCCGGAAGTGCGAAAAACGGGCGCCGGGAGGCTCCGGAAGAGAAATAATTGGTTGCTGCAACAATTGCTGGCCTCCCACCCTTCAGTGACCTTCCCTGTGATAAAACAGAGGTACCTGCCAAAAATGAGCGAAAACCGTTGCAAAACGAATGTTCCGGAGCCAAAACACGCAGTTCGGGGTCCTGGAAATGGGCTGTTAAGCACCGAAAATTGTATTCGACCTCGAAGTGGGTTTCTCAGCCCCCAGTGTCCCTCAAAATGGATGAAATAGGATGTATGCCAAAAATCAGAGCAATAGGAGATGGTTAAGTGGTCCCGAACCGAGGCACACGGCCTGACGGCTCCGAAAACCGGGAACCGGACTCCGAAATGGGCAAAATGGCCTACGGCCACCAAATGTAGCCTACGGACATTGAGAGATGGTCTACGAGACCTCTCCCTCCCTTCAGGAAAAGAAACAGAGAAAACCGAGTCTGGTTCGCAAACCGAGACAAGGCACAGAAAAGGGTTCGGAAGTCCGGAGGCAGGGCTTACGGCCGCGACTCTGAAACTTCTGAACGAGCACATTATGCAACATCACCAAGCGCTCAATCGGTGACATCTGAGTCTTAAGGTCGGTCAAAAATGGGGTGTCTACAGTTGCCCCTCTTTGACAGAACTCGGAAGTCACAAGTGACGGGAGTGAATGTCAAAGCCCAGAGACGACCTATTTTTGACAAGGCCGAAGACTCAGACAAACATACAAGATAGACAGAGATGTGCCCGCAGGCATGCCCGCAGGCAGGGGGCAAAATGCAAATGATATGCAAGAAGCCGAAGGTAACCCAATGATTATGCAAATGCAGCAAGCTGTAATGAAGCAAGTATTCGCAAATAGATGCAACAGTTTTAAGCAAGAATGCAAAGCAACAACTACATTTCATGCAGTTAAGAATGCGGAGGATTATTCAATCTCCGCCATGTCTCACACGGAGAAGATACGATACCTGCGCGATTCGTCTGGTCGCACCAGCCTCAATTGAACCGTACATACAATATCGTGCCTGCAAAAGAGAGAAACTGCAACAAGTACAATATGCTAACAACATATATTTGATGTGATTCCGAAAATTCAACATACGCAGTGCCGGTGAGTGAATGTATCGCAATGCAAGAACGGAACATGCGTGACAACATATGCTCAAACACGGAGGTATGCCAATATCAAGAAATGTACATGACAATGTGAGTATGCCCATGAGAATGCAAGATATGTGCATGATAGTACAAAATGAGTATGAATCAGGGTGTTCATTTGCCGTGAAACAACGAGTACGGAAAAACGTGTTTCGGCAAAGGTAACTCGATCACGGCCTCCGATCTGCTTCTTTGAAAGGTTACGACTCATTCAAAAACAATACACTTTGATTTCGATGAATGATGATGAGACACATGTCAGAACTTGAAACCGAAGTCCCGACGGAGCAATTTCGCGACCGGAAGTGTACTTTTCTTGAACTTTTTCAGGTCCCGGGAACTCCGATCTTCCTCAAAATTTGCAGAGAGCTAGGTGAGCATGTGGAGAGCATGGCCGGCCACTTATCTTCCCAAGGGGGGGTGTCCAACCGGTTTCCATTAAAGTAGATGGCTGGCCGGCCATTTCTGCAAAAAGCAGATGGCTGGCCAGCTAGAATTAGAGGCCGGCCGGCCATGCCCTTTTCCCAGGGGCATTTTGGTCTTTTCCCCTCCTTTTTGCATGCCTTTTCAACCAAGGCTTGAGGCCTATAAATGGCAGCCGAACCTCACTTCATTTCTTGCCTCTTTCAACACTTTTCTCTCCAGTTTTGAGTTTTACGCGTGTTTTCCAACGCCTCGCGCAAATTGTTTTCGTAAAAACACTTAGTTTTAAACACTTTGGAGCGATTAAATTCCGGCTTCGGAGCTTCTTTTTGCATTTTCACCACTTGAGGTAAGTTCATCTTAATATTTAGAATATTTTCTCGGGAGTTGACTTTTGTTGACTTTTTCCAATTTTTGCTCATTTTGCTCATTTTTGCTCCCCTTTTGCAGATTCTTGAAAATGGCGGGCAATTCTCCTTACGGTGGAGGTTTTCTGGGTGCCGGGGACGATTTCGATCCTATGACTCTACCTCCGAGGACTCGACCTTTCATGCCCGAGAGGTACCGTCCGGCAGCGCACGTCCTCCCTGGTGCCGTTTTCCGTCATTTTACCAGTTTTGACGAGAGAGCACCCGCGGATCTGCTTCTCAGAGAGCCGGAGCAGCATCTCTCTCACGAGGCCCGAGAGGTATTTACCTCATCTTCTGTATTTTACATTTCGCACCCTTGCCATGCTTAAACATTTAGCTTGTGACATAGTACTTTCCTTACATCTTTGAACATGTAGTTTCAACATTCAAATTTCTGAACACTCGGTTCATTAATTAATTGCGAACACACAGCCCACATTTAAAACACATGGCTCAAACACTGATTTGTCGAACACACAGCCCGAATTCGAAAGTGAACACACAGCCCACACTTTAAATGGAAGTTGAACACGCAGCCCAAACTTCAAATTTTCTGAACACACAGCCCAGATAGATGGTGGACACGCAGCCCACAATTTAACTGAAAGTTGAACACGCAGCCCAAAATTCAAATTCTCTGAACACGCAGCCCAGGTAGATAGTGAACACGCAGCCCACAAATTAACTGAAAGTTGAACACGCAGCCCAAAATTCAAATTCTCTGAACACGCAGCCCAGGTAGATAGTGAACACGCAGCCCACAAATTAACTGAAAGTTGAACACGCAGCCCAAAATTCAAATTCTCTGAACACGCAGCCCAGGAAGATCGTGAACACGCAGCCCACAAATTAACTGAAAGTTGAACACGCAGCCCAAAATTCAAATTCTCTGAACACGCAGCCCAGGTAGATAGTGAACACGCAGCCCACAAATTAACTGAAAGTTGAACACGCAGCCCAAAATCCAAATTCTCTGAACACGCAGCCCAGATAGATAGTGAACACGCAGCCCACAAATTAACTGAAAGTTGAACACGCAGCCCAAAATTCAAATTCTCTGAACACGCAGCCCAGGTAGATAGTGAACACGCAGCCCACAAATTAACTGAAAGTTGAACACGCAGCCCAAAATTCAAATTCTCTGAACACGCAGCCCAGGTAGATAGTGAACACGCAGCCCACAAATTAACTAAAAGTTGAACACGCAGCCCAAAATCCAAATTCTCTGAACACGCAGCCCAGATAGATAGTGAACACGCAGCCCACAAATTAACTGAAAGTTGAACACGCAGCCCAAAATTCAAATTCTCTGAACACGCAGCCCAGGTAGATAGTGAACACGCAGCCCACAAATTAACTGAAAGTTGAACACGCAGCTCAAAATTCAAATTCTCTGAACACGCAGCCCAGGTAGATAGTGAACACGCAGCCCACAAATTAACTGAAAGTTGAACACGCAGCCCAAAATCCAAATTCTCTGAACACGCAGCCCAGATAGATAGTGAACACGCAGCCCACAAATTAACTGAAAGTTGAACACGCAGCCCAGATAGATAGTGAACACGCAACCCACAAATTAACTGAAAGTTGAACACGCAGCCCAAAATTCAAATTCTCTGAACACGCAGCCCAGGTAGATAGTGAACACGCAGCCCACAATGATAGAAAGTTGATTATACTGAACACATAGTCCGTACACTTCACTTCTGAACACACGACTACTTCATTTTATTTGTATGCAGCTTATTTCACTTCATCGGCACATAGCCGATCCCATTCCATTGGCACGCAGCCTAGTTCATTTCATCGACACACAGCCCATTTCACTTCATCGGCACACAGCCCATTTCATTTCTTCGGCACACAGCCCATTTCATTATCATTGGCATACAGCCCATTTCATCTTATTATTGACACATATATTCATTCTGAATGCAGGGTGGTTCCCGCAGTGTGCGAGGATATGGTTCCACCATGGCGCGGGATTGGTATGCTGAGCTCCCGGAGGGCGTCAAAGACTTAGTAGACTTGGCGGGGTTTGGCCCCTTCTGTGTCGGGTTGTCACGCTGTCCTGCCAGGAGGACCTTGATGGCAGCTCTGGTAGAGAGATGGTGGGACACCACCAACTCCTTTCATTTCTCTGCTACCGGGGACATGACTATGACCCCTTTTGACTTTGCTGTATTGACCGGCCTTGATGTCGGAGGTTGGGCCATCCCCTACGATGAGGATATGGGCGAGTGGGAGGCCGCCTGGATGTATTTACTGGGGGCTCGCCCACCCGTTGACAGGGTCTCTGGGAGAGTCAGATACACTTGGTTCTCCTCCCATTTCCGGCGGGCGGAGATGGTGCCCGAGACTCCCGAGGAGACAGAGCAGTACGCCCGTGGTTTCCTGATGTTCCTCTTTGGGACTACCCTGTTCGCCGACAGAGGGAACACCATTGGGCTATACCTGCTGATCGCTCTAGTCGACCTATCACAGGTCCAGAGATATGATTGGGGTGGCGCCGGCTTGGCTACTCTTTATTTTTACATGAGCGCGACCTCTCGCGGGCGGGGCGATTTGCTTGGCGGCTACTGGAGAGCTTGGGAGGTACTTTCTGTCCCCTTGATTTACATTTCTACTCTTCATTACTTGTACATTGCACATACAGCGCACTTTTACAGTCTGCATTTTGCTCTCAGCATTTCGTACTTACATTCTGCACTGCTTTTCTCAGCTATGGGCTTATGTATACTTCCCATCGTTAGCCCCAGAGCTGGAGGTGGTGGGGATTCCCGTGACCCCATATTCATTGATATTTGAGGGCCCGCACCGGGCGAGGCCTCGAGAGACCCTGGTTCGCCTGCGACAGTACTTCGACACTGTGCGACACTCAGAGGTACTCCAGAACTTACAGTTCTTTTCATTTTCATCTTTGACTTGCTCTGTATATCCTCGTTTTCTGATTGGTTTATACATTTATCATCCGCAGATTACTTGGCAGCCTTGGGCGCCCCTGGGTGATGATCTCCTACTTCAGTATACCGGAGCGTCAGGCATCTCCCAGTATAGGGTCCTGCTCGAAGGGCCAGTCGGCAGAGTCTGGTTCCTGGGGGAGCGCTTTCTGCGCCAGGTACGGGGGTATCTTTCTCAGGATGTTCCCGCGGTACCTCCAGCTAGTATGCGGACCGCTGACAGGCTCTCTTACTCAGAGGTAGTCGGGGCTATGCTGGGCAGCGATGCTTTGCTATATGTTGCAGAGGGGGACTACGCCACCTATCGTCACATATATTTGATGCCTCCATTGACAGAAGCTCGTATTCCGATGATGAGACCTGCCGGTATGCCATCCTCGGACCAGGCTCGGGCTCGAGCTACAGACATCCCTTCTTCTAGCCAGGCTGGCACATCTAGAGGTGGGAGTAGACCAGCTCCCCCGGCTCCGTCGATTCATCCTCATGTCGGATGGCCAGATATGCCCACTGAGTTGATGGCGTGGCAGTATGGGGCTAGCTCTCCGATTCCGATTCCACTAGAGCCTCTGATGCCCAGTGATCGATACGCCATTGATCCGGACTCACCGCCGGTATGCTCCACTTTTCATTCATCATTCAGATGTTTAGACACCCTTCTGTTCACTGATGATTATGAGCTCATTTTTGCAGCCATCGCGAGGGTACATGGAGGAAGTGGTTGGGCTGGTGGCCACGCTCGAGGGCATGGTCCTACGCAGGGAGGCACAGTTGTCTGTCGCGGGCATTCAGGTACCCTTCAGTTTTCTGGCATTTATCATACTTCTGATGACATGCTGATTTCTACTGCATCGATAGACTACTTGTGTAGAGCACATCTGCCACACACCCCACTTGTACACTGTATTTACATGCACCCACTTCATGTAGCCTTTGCTTATATCTGTATCCTGACGTACATATTTGGACTGATGTATTTGAATTGAACTTTTGTTTTCAGATGCCTTCTTGGTCCGGTCAGCCGCAGGCCAGGCCACCTGGGCCTCATTGGGGAGCTGGGCCATCTGAGCCTTTTCAGGGGGCGGGGTCATCTCGGCCTTCCCGAGGAGTCGGGCCATCCAGGCCTTATCGAGGAGCTCGATGAGGGCCTGTCCGCAGACGCAGGGCTCATGTTGTGGAGGTGGAGCCTGATGAGGAGGAGGAGGAGGAGGAGGAGGCTACCGACCGTCAGTTCGAGACATCTGTTGAGGAGGGAGGCTCCGGTTTTGGCTCGGGGAACAGAGGCGAGGCTGAGGAGGATCCTGAGGATGACAGCTCCGACTCTGATGATGGTGTGGAGGTTGTCCCGCAAAAGAGGACTAGGCGTGCTTCTCGTTCCCGCTCCCGAGGATTTTGATGCTGCTATTTCCATGCTTTATTTTTCTTTTTACTAGTAGTTTGTAGCACTTTGCATATTGTTAGGCAGTTTTATTTTTGTAAAACTTGTACCTTTATTTGTTGTAAAGCATGATGAAATGAAATAGCTTTTGGAAAGGTGTTTGTATTTTAAACCTTTAGCATCATATCGCATCATTTACTTTGCATAAGAATGAATTTGAGTGGTAATGCGTATTGTGTAATCACCAAGTCAGGTAGTGAACCGACGCAACAAACTAAACAACTCAACTTACTAAGATATAACAGAATCTTTAGCAAGTTTACAACTCGATAAGCAAAATGCAACAACATAAATAAACCAGACTTTAACAAAATTGCTTAAACAGAGAGCAATGACTCAAAAAACACAAAACACGTCCGCTCGACAAACAACTCGATAAGCAAAATGCAACAACTCGATAAACAAAAACTCAACAACAACAAAGCGTACTCCTGACGATCTGGGCATCGGAACGCATCCGGAATGAAGGCCTTTGACTCCCCCCGTTGCATGGAAATGCTTAGAGTTCTCCTTCGAAGAGCAAAACAGGGCCGAGGAGACACACTGCAGCATTGCCAGCCATCCCTGGGAGCTGGCCGGCCATTTTTGCAAAAAGTGAATGGCTGGCCAGCCATTTCTGCAGAAAGTAAATAGCTGGCCAGCCAGAGATATGCCACGGCATGGAGGACTAGATAGCTTCTGGCCCCTGCTTCAACCTTCAGTTGCACTTTGTCAGATGAATGCGTGGATTGGCTCAAAGAGGAGGTACAAGTTGGGCCCAGCTTGGCATCAGATGCTCCGTCCAGCTCTGGAAGGGGACACAGAGATACTTGATTCAACTATGCCCCAAATTTATTGCTTATTTAGCATTTTCAAGTTTTCTTTATGACTGTACTAAAATAAGCAACCTCGATTGTAATGCAAGAGCAGGAGAACTCTATTTTGAAATCAATGAAATTGAAAGTTATGGTACTGAAAATTTTCCACTTTTGGTCCAAAAATGGTCTAAGTCGTAAAAAGATTGATTTGAACAAAGTCAACTTTTATTAAAACTTTTCAAAACTATTTTCGATGTGGATCAGAACTGGACACGCCGAAAATCTGTCACTGAAATGCACAACCCCAGATCTCTGCAACTGGAAAGTTGCCCCTAGTCTGAAGAACAATGCGGCACTTCATAGCAACGGAAAGTTGCCCCTAGTCTGAGTAACTTTGCATCGTCGCGGCAACGGAAAGTTGCCCCTAGTCTGAACAGCACTGTACCGGAGATCACGGTAAATGCTGATGGATAAAGATGACTGAGATGATCGAAATGGACAAAGTTGATCGGGGAAAAGTTTATGACTGAACTTCAAGACGAAGCTGCCTACGTATCCCAAAGATGGGAATCAAGCCTTACGTAGTTCAGGCTCAGGTTCGCTCGAGTATTTTCACTCTCCTTTTGCGCTCTAACTTTTGCCAAGGCCGCCCTTTGCGGGTTTTCAACCTTGCGAGCTCAGTTTTTATATTTTCTAATTTTTTGTGCTCTGAATTTTGCCTAGGTCGCCCTTTCGGGTTTTCGGCCTAGCGAGCCTCTCAAGGATAGTATTTCTTCAACTTGTCCATATTGATCGGTTGTGAGAACTCCAAGCCATCTAGATCCATCAGAACCACAGCCCCACCTGACCAGATAGCTTTGATGATGTAAGGACCAGTCCAATTGGGTTTGAACTTGCCCCTTGGGTCGTGGATGGGAGCTCGGTTATCTTTGAGCACCAAATCTCCTTCTTTCAGATTCCTGGACTTAACTTTCTTGTTGAAAGCCCGGGCGATTCTTCGTTGATAGCCTTGGACGTGGTACAGTGCTTTCAGTCTTCTTTCATCAAAGAGCATGAGTTCTTCGAATCTGCTTTGCTGCCAATCTGCCTCGGCTATCTGGCATTCAGCCAATACTCGTAGCGATGGAACCTCAATCTCAATGGGTAGAACAGCCTCCATTCCATAGACCAATGAATATGGAGTTGCTCCAGTAGAAGTTCTGATTGAAGTCCTGTAGCCCCACAGAGCAAATGGCAGCTTGTCTGGCCAATCTCGATAGGTTTCCACCATCTTTTGTAGTATACGCTTGATATTCTTGTTGGCGGCCTCAACTGCTCCGTTGGTCTGCGGCCTGTATGTAGATGACTTATGAAAAGCCACATTGTATTTCTCCAACAAGTCTATTACTTCTTTCTTGAAGTGGGAACCATTATCTGAAATTACCTCGTTTGGCACCCCGTAGCGACAGATGATGTTGTTCTTGATGAACTTTGCGACATGCGACGCCTTCAACACTGCGTATGATTGGGCCTCGACCCACTTTGTAAAATAATCTATCGCTACTAGGATAAACTCATGCCCGTTTGACCCCTTCGGGGTAACAGCTCCGATCACATCAATTCCCCAGACTGAAAAAGGCCACGGCGAAGTCATGTTGTACAGTTTTGACGGCGGGATGTTCATGCGATTTGCATGAATTTGACATTTGTGGCATCGCCGAACAAAATCAATGCAATCCTCCTCCATGGTTGACCAGTAGTAGCCCTGTCTGAGGATCTTTCTGGCCAGCATCACTCCATTCATGTGTGCACCGCACTCCCCCCCATGGATGGCTTCCATCAGGCGTTTTGACTCTTCAGCTTCTACACATAGCTTATGCATTCCCAGATGACCCCTTTTGTATAGCTTCCCTCCGCAGATAACGAACTGAGCAGCCATTCTTCTGACAGCCCTCTTATCCTTGGCATTTGCCCCTAGTGGATATATCTCCTTTTCCAAGAAGTTACAGATGTCGTAATACCAGGGGTTGCCATCTTGAACCTCATCTATGGCGGAAATTGACTCGTATGCCGGCACGAACTTCTGATCAATAATAACTGGACGCATCCGGACTCCGGACGGGATGTCTATCATAGAAGATAGAGTTGCTAATGAATCTGCAAACCTGTTGTTCTCTCTTACGAGGTGGGTGAAATTTAGCTTCTCAAACCGAGGAATTAGCAGATCCAAGGTTTGGTGGTAGATTATCATCCTTTCCTCTTTGACTTTCCAATCTCCTTTTGCTTGAGACACAACAAGGTTCGAGTCCCCAATGACGTCCAACCGTCTCGCCCCTAGTTCTAGGGCTGCTTCCAGGCCAGCAATACATGCCTCATACTCTGCTTCATTGTTGGAAACTTTGAACCGGAGCTTGAATGCTAAAGGAATACGGGAATCATCGGGCGCTATCAGCAACACCCCTATCCCATACCCATACTGGTTTGACGCTCCGTCAAAGTACATTGTCCAGGTTTCATCTTCGACGTGCAGAATGGCTTCATCTGGGAATAGATACTCAACCGCTTCATCCCCCTCAATCGGGTGGTTGGCAAGGAACTCCGCTACCGCTCTGCCTTTTACTGACTTGCGCGTCACATACTTTAAATCAAATTCGGAAAGCAACAGCAGCCAGCGAGCCAGCCTACCCGTAAGTGCTGGTTTCTCGAAAAGATATTTAATGGGATCCAAACGCGAAACCAACATTACTGAGTGGGCTAACAGGTAGTGCCGCAGCTTCCTGGTTGCCCATACCAAGGCTAGACAAGCCTTCTCCAGCGGTGTATAGCGGGTCTCGTAATCCAGCATCTTTTTGCTCAGATAGTATATGGCCCTTTCCACTTTGTCTTCTGACTCCTGCGCGAGCATGCAGCCCATGGTGGTCTCAGTTACCGAAAGGTACAGTATCAACGGTCTCCCCGGCTCTGGCGGTGACAACACGGGTGGGTTCTGTAGGTACTCTTTGATCTGCTCAAAAGCTGCTTGACATCGGCCGTCCCATTGGAATTTCTTTCCTTTCTTCAGGAGACCAAAAAGTGGTTCACAAGTCAAGGTTAATTTAGAAATAAACCGTCTTATGAATTGCACTTTACCCAGAAAGCCTCGCACCTCCTTTTCAGTCCTTGGTGGTGGCATTTCTAAGATGGCCTTGATTTTGGAAGGGTCGACCTCGATGCCCCTTTGTGTGATCAGAAACCCTAGCATCTTCCCCGCTGTAACACCAAACGTGCATTTCTGGGGATTCAGTCGCAGCCGGAACTCTTTGATCCTTTGAAAGAATTTTTGTAAGGCGGTGTAGTGGCCCTCTCTATCTTTGGACTTGACAATCATGTCGTCCACGTACACTTCGACCTCCTTATGGATCATATCATGCAATATTGTAGTTGCTGCCCGTTGATACGTAGCTCCAGCATTTTTCAACCCGAATGGCATCACTCGATAACAATATGTACCCCACGGGGTAGTGAACGCAGTCTTCTCCCGGTCTTCGGGTGCCATCACTATCTGATTATAGCCTGAGAAACCATCCATAAACGAAAGCAAGGCGTGTCCTGCCGTGAAATCCACCAATTCGTCGATGTGCGGCAAGGGGAAGTCGTCCTTCGGACTGGCCTTGTTCAAATCTCTGAAGTCTACACAAACCCGAATTCTGCCGTCTTTCTTCGGCACCGGAACTATGTTGGCCAACCAAGTTGGATATTCAGATACCAACAGGAACCCTGCGTCAATTTGCTTGGTGACCTCTTCCTTAATCTTGAGGGCCCAGTCCGGGCGAATCCTTCTGAGTTTCTGTTTGACAGGGCGGGCCTCTGGATCAAGAGGGATTCGGTGCTGTACAATCTCAGGATCGATTCCAGGCATGTCTTCATAGGACCACGCGAAAACATCTTTGAAATCTTTTAATAAAGCGACTAAGCGCTCGCGCTCCTCTGAAGACAACGTGGACCCGATCTGGACCAGCCGCGGGTCCTTCTCAGTACCAATATTCACAGTAGTGATTTCATCCATTAAAGGTTTAACAAATCTTTCCTGCTCTTGATCAATTAATTGTTGCAAAACTGGGGGAATTTCTTCCTCGCTGTTTTCATCAAAATTTTGAAAATCCTGATTTAAGCAATAAACCAAAGGCACAGAAAAATACTCGGAAACCACATCCACATCATTCTCATTAAATACTTCCAAGCCGTCAGATTCCTCTGTTACAACAGACTCAAAAGAAAATGAAAAAGACGACCTAGACAAGACTGTGGTATCCGGGTTATCACTCCCAGGAATACCGGACTCAGACTCAGTCGAGCTGGAATCTGATTCCGACGTACAAGATTCGGCAGAATCAGATTCCGGCTCACTACCTGACCCGGAACTGCTAGATAAAAAGCCTTCTTCATATTGCCAGATGAGAGAAGGTGCGATAGATGCATCCAAAATTGGCGCTGGAAAGCCTGCAGCTATTTCATCTCCAATCACAGAAACCGAAGAGTTATCCCCTAAGCACTCTTGGCCGATCGGAGGATCTGATAGTAGACTCGCCAGTGCTACCCCCATTTCCAGCTCTGTGCTTTCAGGATCCACTGCTTCACATTGCTCAACCTCAGTCGGTGGGTCTGTCTGCGCTTCGGCAACGTCATCCCCAGATAATTGTATGTTGAAGAAGATTTCAAAACCAGGCACGCGCTCCCCCTTTGCGTTTAGCCATGGCTCCGGGAAGCCGCAGAATGGAAAATCTCCCCCCTCCCGGACGAAACGTCCGTTTAGGGTACCCCAGATGGGCCTGTGCATTAAATCAAATGGCTTCCAGGCCTTCTTTGCTCTGGCCCTTCCGGCCATTTCTTTCCCTTTCCTCACCCAATCCTCCTTGGTGGGCAGATAACCCAGTCCAAAGGCGTGGGGATTGTGTGGCACTTCGGCCAACACTGAGACGCCCTTCCGGCCGCTTCTCTCTAATCCCATCCCAGGGGTATGCTTCAGCTTGTTCATGAGGTATATGGATTGTGCACTAACATACATGCCCTCATTCGCAGCCATGACATTCTGCACCACTTGAGCCTCGGCCAAAGTGAACCCCGACAAAAACACATCCTCTGTGCCGTGCTCGATCTCCAAGACGGGTGTAGACACCCCTGGCGGCGGATGGATCGATGAATTTCCAAAAATGATTGCTACCCCTTTCCCGTGGGGGTACTTTAACATCTGATGTAGAGTGGAAGAGACTGCTTTGACCTGGTGCAACCACGGTCGCCCCAAAAGTAGGTTAAAGGTTGCAGGAACGTCCAAGATATGAAATTCAATACTGTGTTGTCCTGGACCAACCTTGGTTTGAATTTTAACAGTCCCCATCACCTCTCTGCTGGTATTATCGTATGCTCTGATCACTTGGGTGGTTGGGACGAAATCTACGGGCTTCAACCCGATTGCATATGCCGTTCTGGTCGGGCAGACATTAATCGCAGACCCGGTATCAACAAGTACCACCGGTATCCACTTATCTCTACATTCCACAGAAATATAGAGCGGTTTGTTATGGTTTGTGCCCTCAGGTGGTAGCTCCTTGTCTGAAAAAATTAATGCCGGGGAGCCTCCTCCCGGAAAAACCAGCCCGACCAGCTGTTCAGGCGTGGTGTCTATGGAGAGTTTAGACTTGTCCATGGCAGATAGGACAGCTTCTCTGTGTACTCGTGATGCCATTAGCAGTCCCCAGATGGAGATGTCTGCTTGTATTTTCTTTAATTGTTTCAACACAGCCACGTCTTCGATCTGCTTCTCCTTCTGTCTCTCCGCTTCTCTGTCTTTCCCAGATGCCTGGGGTTGGTCTATTTGTGGGGGCTTGAAGTACCGCCCACTTCTTGTCATGTGGTCCACTTCATCTAGATACCAAGTATCATCCGGTTGGTTATTCCCCCAGTCCTCATCGGTGTGGGCAAGACACAAATCGTCATCTTCCCACCACATTCCACTGGCAGCCAACAGACACCTGTCTGGCTCCGGTCCACTTGCACTCTCAGTGCTCTCTGTCCATATGCTCGCAGCATTGCTTGTCTTCGTGCACACAGCACTTTCGGTCCCCTCAGGGCCCTTTGCCTTTCTGGCTCTCTCAGTAGCCTCAAACTCCTCTTGTTCCAACTGCGTCAGTACAGCTGGTTGCTCAACAGTTCCTGTATCTACAGTGCCCATGTCCCGAGCGGAATTATTAACACCGGCGCTCTCCGGCGGTACAACTTGATTTTCGGCCGTTCCGGCCACAACTGATATTTCTGCCCCTGCCGGGCTCTGTTTTGGTTGAGCTTCCCCCACTGCATCCGGTTGATCTTCGAGCCATCCCGTGGCCTCCTCTGATCTCTCATAATCATTCCAGTTAATGGACGCATCCTCCAGCTCCTGATCATCGAGAAATTGCAAGTTAGCAAAGTCCTCTTCTACGGTTGTCGGCTCATCTGCCCATAACTCAGATCCATCCCCCCGGATCATGCATAGTTCTCCTGTCTCTGGAAATTCTACACTTAGCCCGATTCGGCTCGTTGATAGGATGTACTTGCTTGGATCATAGGCTCCCTCAGCAAAACTCTGCCCAGTCCCAGATTCAACAGACTCGGTCTCTCCCAAAATCTGCCCTGCCCTGCCTTCGACGGTCACCACCATCGGTTCTGGTTGGGTTTTGGAGGTGTCCACCATGCACAAGAAGTCAGTGCAATCAGGGAGGAGCACCTCCGGCTTGGGTAGGTGGGTGGGGGTAATGTAGATGCTAGGATCGTAAGATGCGACCCCAGTCTGGATAAAGTTAATTCTTTTGGGAGGAGGGGCTTGGTTATGTGATGGGAGAGGGTTGGTCGTAACATTGGGTTGGTCGGGAGGTGCGATTACCTGTTTGTCAATAAGATCTTGGATCTCATGACGCAGTCTGTAACAACGGTCGGTGTCATGATCGTGTTGTTGGTGGTATGCACAGTATTTTGACGGGTCATATGAGGGGGGAAGTGGATTTGGTAATGGCTTTGGTTCTAGGGGTTTTAAATGATTCTTTCTGATCAGTATTCCTAGAACTTTGGTCAGAGGCATATATAGTGGAGTAAAGGTTCTTTGGCCTCGGGGTTGGAATCGGCTGTTTTGTGAGTTGCTTCCGGACGCGCCGGAGAATGGTGTGGCAGTCGTGGGTCTTGGAGGGGGAGGGGGAGTGGTGGTGACCATACTAACTTCCGAGGCTCTTTTATTTGCAGCGCCGCTCGGGCCTGCATTGTTATTGCGATTGAAGGTCCTCCTCGGTTGTTCTCTGTCCTGGTCAAACAGTCCTTGCCTCATAGCATCTTCTATTTGGACCCCCATATCATGTAAGTCTGCAAAAGTGGGGAAGGGGACTACGATCATCCTCTGCATTAACTTGGGGTGGAGATTGCGCACAATCATCCGAATTTGATCTCTGTCAGTGGGCCTTAAAGTCATCGTCGACGCCTTTGCCCTCCATCGGATCACAAAGTCCGAGAAAGATTCCTTGGGCTCTTGCCTCGTCGTTTCAAGATCGCGGGTTGTGATCTCGATCTGAGTGTTGTATGAATATTGTGTGACAAAGGCCTCAGCCATCTCGTCCCAATTCTTCTTCACTTCATCCGATAATCTTGCGTACCAATGGGAGGCCACACCCGACAGGGTTCGGCCGAATAGTGAGAGCTTCTGTTGTCGTGTTAGGCCCATTGGCCGCAAGACATCCGCAAACAGTCGGATATGGACCATGGGGTCACCAGTCCCGTCAAAACGGTCTATTTGTGGCATTTTGAACCTATCGGGGAGTGTCACGGCCTCCTCGGTATATCCATCTCCGATATCCGGCATAGCCTTAGCCCCTTGGGATTTCTTAAAGAGTTTCTCCAATTTGTTCAATTTCAGAGCCGTATGATCAACCTCGACCTCGGATGGAGAGTCCGGGTGATTGGATGTATGAACCTTGGACAGTTGTAATGGAATCGGGGGCGGTGCTGGCCCCGTTGGAAGACTCGTGTCCTCTTGTAAATTTTGGACAG
This sequence comes from Camellia sinensis, assembly GCF_055761805.1. NCBI lineage: Eukaryota > Viridiplantae > Streptophyta > Magnoliopsida > Ericales > Theaceae > Camellia > Camellia sinensis. The sequence goes on from NC_138971.1 coordinate 58,520,201, forward strand.
TCGGTACAGTATTTTGGGTGTTCGGAGGAACGTCCTGAATAGCAGGAGCCTTCTCGGGTAATGGGACCCCCGCCGGAGGAGGGATTTGTTGTGAAGCAGACGCTGTGTTCTGTTGTTGCAATCTGGTAATCAACTCAGCCTGTTGGGCCATGACTGTGGCCTGCTGTTTGGAGAATTCCGCTTGACGGGCGGCATCATCGTGCATCTGTTTCATGCTCTCCTGCATCTGGCGCATTAGAGCCTCTATCCCCGATGTATTTTGTTGCTCCATCTGTCTAACTGGTATGTCTATTTCTGCAACAGTAATTGAGACCTCAGTCCTATAGTCTTCTGATGGAGTAACCCACTGCCCCGACAACCTCTGTTCTGACACACTGCGCCTTTTCGGCTTCCTTCTGATAACAGGGGGTAGAGAATAGAACACTGGCTGTCCGTCTATTAGATCCTCAGATCGGTGGAGTCGACGACCTCGTGTCCAAGGTGCTTGGGGAATGCCTGTTGGGTCGGAAGCAATCGTGCTAAAACTGACCTAGCAAAAGATAAATAAAGCGAAAAGGAAATAAATAAACAGATAAACGGGCAGCATAACAGCTTAAAATAAAAATGCAAGACACACAGTCGGGCATAATCAACACACAGTCAATAAGCTGAAATACACACTGGCCTCGAACATTGATTATCATCCCTGTATCACTGTTCCCCGAAACAGAATTTGATATCCGCCGATAAATAATCCTCAAATACTGGCTGATGCCCGCAGGCTTGATATCCGTAATACAAAACTGATGCCCGCAGGCCTGATGTCGACAATACTGAACTGATGCCCGTAGGCCTGATACTGATAATTCTGAACCGTAGCCCGCAGGCTTGATACTCAAATTCATATACTGATCTGATGCCCGCAGGCCTGATACTGCCAATACTGAACTGAAACCCACAGGCCTGATGCCCACACTCATATACTGATACATGCATTCCTGTAGAGACGCACTCTAAAGCACATAACAGATAAGCGAGATCCAAAACACCCCTATGTTGGGGTAAGGTTTCCCTGTCCTATTTTGTCAGGAGCTAGGGTTTCACTATGCACACAGCGGTTTCAAACAACCTATAAACGGGTAAGCAACCTGTCCTAATTTGGAATAGTCACTATGGATCCGAATATGCACTAGGCCGAATGGTCAAAGAGGGTGCCCCGGTAAAACCGGGGTTTGTGTTCCCATACTGGCAGAGCCCACAACCGGTCAGCCTTATGGTCATGCCTTGACAAGACAAGCCTCCGGCAAACCGTTCAGGAATAGCAGATGGCAAACACGGTGTCCTAGGCGCACCAATGCAAATGCAATGCAAAGAAACACACAAGTGTAGTCAAAAACAGATATCATGAGTTCGAGTCAAGTTCTCTAAATCCCCAGCAGAGTCGCCAGAAACTGTAGACGTCCCCGAACGCTCCCGGGAGGGTTGAGCTCCCGTTCTGTTTATTTGGGGTCACTACAGCTCGGACTCTTAAATGTCACGGTTCCTAATCTGAACCAAAGAGTCCAAATCCGGCAAATCGTTTTTTGAGAAACTGATTTTTGAAAGAAGTAGTGCCAAACATGGACTGCTTTGCCAGATACAGAGTCGCCACCTAAATATTTTATTTTGGGAAATTTAGGAAACCCTGACTCGGTGCCAAAAGGCCACGTGTCCGTCATCACCAAAGTTGCCTCGGCTCGGGAACTTGGGTACGATTGGGGAAGGTCACTTCGTGAGCACCCCCGCTCGCCCGGTCATAGACCGGCCTCTACTAAGCATGATATCAATCCTTGAAAACATTGTGGGTTCTTATCCGGTTTATTAGCCTAGGTTACTATGTGATGCGCACAGCATATAAATATAGACTGGATCGCCCGAATTGGAACAAAACATTTCATGTTTGTTTTTGAAAGTGGTTTGCTACCCGCAGGTAAGTTTAAAACATTTGATGATTTATTCCAATTTAAGTAACTCAGCCTTCACCCACAGGCATTCAGGCAGTTATATCAAATAAGCACATAGCCTCATGGTAAGCATGCTATCATGGCATTCACTCACACGCATGCAAGGATGCTAAAACATAAAAACTCACCGAGTACTCCAAGCCAAAATAGACACTTATTAGAAATCATGCATGAATCCTAAGTATACAGAAATGCCTAATGCAACACATGCAAAAATGCAATTATAGTAGGCTCGGCTATTCTAAGATGGTATATGAGATGCTACAATTACCATATATTCAACTTTGAAATTGAAAGTACAATGCAGTTAGTATGATGCGCCGAGCCCGGTGCATGCAATACAGATGAATGATGCAAACATGCTGTCATACTGTATGCTAATTTAAACATGCCCTAATCTAACCATCAAAAGCGGATAAATAAAAGGGAGAAAGACGTGAGGTTGGAAGGCATACATCGCACTCACGCACACTTATTACAGTTATGCCCTCGCACATAGGGTCCGAATGAATAATACAGTCCGAATATTACAGTCCCGAATAAAAGAACATTATAGTCCGAAATATTACAAAATCCTAATTAATTAATGAATTAACTAAGAAAGCAAATAAAACTGGCGTGCAAGCCAGGGACTGCCTTGCTTCTGATGGATGATGCATGTCCGGGTTGTCTTGCGCGGAAATCCACCGGAATGCCCCAATTAGCCTCTGTTTACACCTGTTCTTGAAATGCGTGCCAAGTCCCAAAAGGTTGTTGATTCTTGATTTTGCTGCAACAGAGAGCAGGAAAGGGGCATAGCAATGTATTTGCACAGATATATGCATGTCTCGATCCTCGTGCCACCAATCGCGCATACCGAGGCATGATGGCCGAGGAATCGAAATGCACAACTCAATATAGGATGAATGCACATGAAACTACAGCTAAAACCTAACTCCATCATGGATAATCCGGAGTGTCGGTGACTGGGGAATTGAGACACATTCCGTCACTCGGAGTACGAAATGTACCTCGTTTCCCGTGCCCGGGCTAACTCCTATTCCGAACATGATGCAATATGTATGATATGCATGAAATGCAACTAAGATATAATCCTAACATACAGAATGCTATGGAAATGAGATGTCTCGAAATGCGTGCACACGGGCACGCAAACCGAGAAAATGACGGAATGCTGAAAATGAGATGCCTCGAAGTGCGTGCACACGGGCACACAAACCGAGGCGATGACAGATACAATGAAAATGAGATGCCTCGAAGTACGTGCACACGGACACGCAAACCGAGGCGATGATAAATGCGGTGAAAATGACATGCCTCGAAGTGCGTGCACACGGGTACGCAAACCGAGGCGATGATAAATGCAATGAAAATGAGATGCCTCGAAGTGCGTGCACACGGGCACGCAAACTGAGGCGATGATAAATGCAATGAAAATGAGATGCCTCGAAGTGCGTGCACACGGGCACACGAACCGAGGCGATGATAAATGATATGAAATGGCAAATGGGCTTATACCAACATGAGTGAGCCTCAGCCACACTCACATCGGATGTCGTTGGATAAAAAAAAAAGGAGCGCCTCGAAATGCGTGCACACGGGCACGCAAACCGAGGCGGTGCTAAAAAAAGACATGGAAATGACAAATGGGCTTATACCAACATGAGTGAGCCTCAGCCACACTCACATCGGATGCCGTTGGATAAAAAAAAAAAGGAGCGCCTCGAAATGCGTGCACACGGGCACGCAAACCGAGGCAGTGCTAAAAAAAGACATGGAAATGACAAATGGGCTTATACCAACATGAGTGAGCCTCAGCCACACTCACATCGGATGCTGTCGGATAAAAATGGAGTGCCTCGAAATGCGTGCACACGGGCACGCAAACCGAGGCGATGCTAAAATGACATGGAAATGACAAATGGGCTTATACCAACATGAGTGAGCCTCAGCCACACTCACATCGGATGCCGTCGGATAAAAATGGAGTGCCTCGAAATGCGTGCACACGGGCACGCAAACCGAGGCGATGCTAAAATGACATGGAAATGACAAATGGGCTTATACCAACATGAGTGAGCCTCAGCCACACTCACATCGGATGCCGTCGGATAAAAATGGAGTGCCTCGAAATGCGTGCACACGGGCACGCAAACCGAGGCGATGCTAAAATGACATGGAAATGACAAATGGGCTTATACCAACATGAGTGAGCCTCAGCCACACTCACATCGGATGCCGTCGGATAAAAATGGAGTGCCTCGAAATGCGTGCACACGGGCACGCAAATCGAGGCGATGCTAAAATGCAATGCAACATGGCAAAAATGATGTGCAAGCATACTAACAGAATTTCAGCAACAAAATGTAGGGGAAAACAGTCCCGAAATGAAGCGAAATGACATGAAATGCAAGGAAATGTCCCGAAATGCAACATTAAGCACCCGAAATGGCCTATAGCCATGCCAAACATGCACAATACGGACATGCAATGCAAAGACAGAAGCTAGACAGTCCCAAAAGATGCACTTTCACAGTTATAAACATGGCCAAACAGCATGCATAGATAAGGGAAACATAGCATGCAAGAATAGGGGCCAAAAGAGAGGTAATGAAGCAAGTGGTATAAGAAAAATCCAAACTGAAAAATTTCCTTCTACAACACTGAAGATGGACCAAAAATATGAACATTTACAGTATATGGAAGACCTCAAATCAGTATACAAACATGCTAAAAATGTGATGCAAAACAAGGCTCAAAAGGTGCTAAAACATGAAGTATACAAAATAATCACCAAACAAAAAAAAAGTGTGAATGAAACATGAATTATAGGCCAAAATAAGACCACTTTCAGTTCGGACCAAGGTCCAAAAACAGAAGCAAAGAGGGCTACTAATTTATGCAAAAATGGGGCCAAATAGGGGATATAACTACAAGTGACATATGGAAACACCAAACAATGTTGAGCCCTTCTCCAATGTTGAAGAGGGGCTCAAAATATGCCTCATATAAGTTTACAACATGCTCGAAAATAAATTGCTCATGGGTCAAAAATAGCATGCAAAACTATGACATACAAGATGATCAATGAAGCAAGTGTATTATGGAGGGCTCAAACAGGGTTGGGCCCTTAATGAGAAGTGAAGATGAGCTCAAAATATGGCCCTTTTCAGTTAGGGCCGAAGCTTGAAACCAAAAATAAATGAGGCTTAGAAATAGATCAAGGAAAAGGGTCAAAAGGATCAAAGTGTAACTTACCCTTGAAGATCCAAGCTTTTGTTGCTTCTTGGGTTGATTTGCAGCTTCTTTAGCCTTCAAGAATCCTCCCTTGCTGCTGGAAATGAGATGGTGGTGGTAGAGCTTGGTGGTGTAGAAGGAATGAAGGTTATGGACTTAGGGTTTTTTGAAGATTTGAAGAAGAAGACAATGGAGTTTAGGGTTTGTGCTTGGAGAGGAATTTTTCCAACCCTCAAGAAGAAGACCCTCAGCTGGTTATAAGGTCAAGAAAGGGGTGTAAAAGGGGGGTGAATTGGAGAGCATAACTCTCTCCCAAAATATCCCCCGGATACAGAAAATATCTGGGGGATATTGCCCCACAGCTGTAAAGGGTACAGTGAGAAAAACACGGCCGGCCTCTCACTTTTGCTGGAGGTGGCCGGCCGGCCACACCCCCTAGCCGGCCGGCTAGGGGTCAAAAGGGTCAAGGAGCTTTTCTGGCCGGCCAGATATTGGGGAGGTAGCCCTATGTGTGTACAACACAACCATGTAATTGAAATTCCAAGAAAGTGGGCCCAAGGGGTTCAACAATGGCTCGGAAAGAGGGGGTCAAAAGGGTCAAGTTGACTTACTGGCCGGCCATGAACTTTTAGGGGCCTCTCAGGTGTGTACATCACAGATATGTGGTTGAAAGTTCAAGAAAAAAAGGTCCAAGGGGTTCAACATTAGCCCGGAAGAAAGGGGTCAAAAGGGTCAGGTGACCTTAATGGCCGGCCACCCAATTTTAGTGGCCTCCCAGATGTGTAGATCACAAATATGTGGTTGAAAGTTGGCAACACTAGCTCTAAGGTATTCAACATTAGCCCGGAAGTGCGAAAAACGGGCGCCGGGAGGCTCCGGAAGAGAAATAATTGGTTGCTGCAACAATTGCTGGCCTCCCACCCTTCAGTGACCTTCCCTGTGATAAAACAGAGGTACCTGCCAAAAATGAGCGAAAACCGTTGCAAAACGAATGTTCCGGAGCCAAAACACGCAGTTCGGGGTCCCGGAAATGGGCTGTTAAGCACCGAAAATTGTATTCGACCTCGAAGTGGGTTTCTCAGCCCCCAGTGTCCCTCAAAATGGATGAAATAGGATGTATGCCAAAAATCAGAGCAATAGGAGATGGTTAAGCGGTCCCGAACCGAGGCACACGGCCTGACGGCTCCGGAAACCGGGAACCGGACTCCGAAATGGGCAAAATGGCCTACGGCCACCAAATGTAGCCTACGGACATTGAGAGATGGTCTACGAGACCTCTCCCTCCCTTCAGGAAAAGAAACAGAGAAAACCGAGTCTGGTTCGCAAACCGAGACAAGGCACAGAAAAGGGTTCGGAAGTCCGGAGGCAGGGCTTACGGCCGCGACTCTGAAACTTCTGAACGAGCACATTATGCAACATCACCAAGCGCTCAATCGGTGACGTCTGAGTCTTAAGGTCGGTCAAAAATGGGGTGTCTACAGCCGAACACACTGTTCCTTGATATTGATCACTGTTTTCCCCAAAAACAAACTCTGTTCCCAACACTGAACCCTGATACCCGCAGATAACTGATTCTCTTAAACTGATACTGATGCCCTCAGGCCTGATGCCCAAACTTGCAAACTGGTATGTACATTCCCCTATAGAAATACATTCTAAAAGCACATAGCAAGTAAAGAGAGCCAAAACACCCCTATGTTGGGGTAGGGTTTCCCTGTCCTATTTTGTCAGGAACTAGGGTTTCACTACGCACACAGCGGTTTCAAACAACCTATAAATGGGTAAGCAACCTGTCCTAGCTTGGAATGGTCACTATGGATCCGAATATGCACTAGGTCGAATGGTCAAAAAGGGTGCCCCGATAAAACCGGGGTTTGTGTTCCCATACTGTCAGAGCCCATAGCCGGTCAGCCTTATGGACATGCCTTGACAAGACAAGCCGCCGGCAAACCGTTCAGGAATGGCAGATGGCAAACACTGTGTTCCTAGGCGCACCAATGCACATGCAATGCAAAGAAACATATAAGCGAAATCAAAACAGGATATCACGAGTTTGAGTCAAGCTCTCTAAATATCCCCAGAAGAGTCGCCAAAAACTGTAGACGCGCCCGTGGGCCTCATGCTACAGTTCGGACTCGATTTGTGTCACGGTTCTTAATCTGAACCAAAGAGTCCAAATCTGGCAAATCGTTTTGAGAAACAGATTTTTGAAAAAGTAGTGCCAAACATGGACTGCTTTGCCAGATACAGAGTCGCCACCTAAATATTTTTTATGGGAGAATTTAGGAAACCCTGACTCGGTGCCGAAGGCCACATGTCCGTCATCACCGGAGTTGTCTCGGCTCGGGAGCTTGGGTACGATCGGGGAAGGTCAGCTATGAGCACCCCCTTTCGCCCGGTCCGAAGACCGGCCTCTACTAACCGTGATATCCGTTTTTGAAAACTTTATGTGTTCTTAAACCAATTGTTAGCCTAGAATTACTATGTTATGCGCGCAGCAAATAAGTATAGACCAAATCGCCCAAATTGGAACAAAACATTTCATGTTTGTTTTGAAAATGGTTTGCTACTCGCAAGTAGGCTAAAATGCAGATTTTGCCACCCTCAAGTGGGATTTTGGAAAAGATGGTTTTTCCACTATCTAGTGGGCTTAAAATTCACAGTTTTAACGCATTATCCCAATTTAAGCAATTTGACCTCCACCCACAGGCATTCAAACAGTTTATCTCATGTAAGCACTTAGCCGCATGGCAAGCATACTATTATGGCAACATTCACACGCATGCTGGATGCTAAAGCAAAAATACTTACATTGTACTCCGTGCCAAAACAGTAAACTAGTTAGCAAACATGCATGTCCTAGTTCATGTTAAAAGTGGCTAATGCATCACATGCAAAATGCGATCTAGGCAAGCTCGGCTAGCCCTAAAACATGGTATGTGAAAATGCACAATTATCACATATTCAGTTTAGAATTTGAAATACAAATGTGGTTAGCGTGATGTACCGAGCCTAATGTATGCAATACAAATGCATGGATGCACGCATGCATAGCATAAGGTATGCTAATTTCAAAAAATGCCCTAATCTACCATCATAAGCGGGTAAATAAAAGGGAAGAAAGAAATGGGGATTGGAAAACATACACACCACCCACACACACTTATTACAGATTTCCCCCCCCCCCACTCGGAGGGCCCAAATAAATATTACAGTCCCAAAATAATAAACAAATAAAATTATTACAAAATTTCTAATTTAATTTAAAAGAAAAGATGGCAAAGGAAAGAAGAGGGCAGCCGCAGCCTCTGCCTCGGGATGCGCGAATGGTGCATGCTCGAATCCGTCTCGCCCGAAAAACCCGTACCATACTCTTGTCGCCTCTGTTTGTACTGCCTTGTCTTTCTGAAAATTGCCAAAGTACTGGAGCAAGTTCCTTGCATCCTGCAGAGCACCACCGGCCGGACAGAATTCCCACCGGCACTTCACAACTCCCATCGGCATTTGTTGGATTCCTCGGCACTCCGGATATTGCCGGTCGGCACTAAATTCTGCCGGTCGGCAGAAACTTCCTGCAGAAGACAATTTGACAACAAGCAGAAAACAGACAGTGCATGGCATGGGGTTCTCCGGTACATGTGGGCATGGTTGTGCTTCTTATCATGTTTTGAACTCAAAGAAGCACGACCCTCGATCTTTGAGCCATCAATGGAGCATGATGACCCAAGGGATCAAATTCGCCACTCAATGTAAGGATGCATGCAACAAACAAAATGAGATCCGAAGCCTTTTCATGTCGAGGTCAAAGGCCCCGGTGACCGAGAATCAAGGTACATTGCATCACTTGGAGTATGAATGTCCCTCGACCCTCATATTTGGCTTGACACCCCAAGCCAAATAATGCAATGCATGTTATGCTCACAAGGCTCAAAATACAACATGATGCTAAACATGCAAGATATGCCAAATATCATGCAACAAAAACATGACAAGTATGTAATGTTATCATGCAAGATGTAGTTGAGATACAAACATGAACCAATTTGCCATAAAGTTAGCATGGAATAGCACATTAATGGGACAATCATGCAACCAACATGGGATAAGCATGCAAAGGGGCCTCAAAGTGATAAAGGTGCAGACCTTTATTCACCTCAAAACAGCACCAAGAGTGCTCGAAATGATGGACAAACAACTCATGCCAACATGCAAGCTAATAGGCCCGAGGCTAAGGCGCCAAAAGGGCCACTTTACTTCCAACAACAAGACCAAGCTATGGCATGATTAAGACAAGTAAGGACAGATTTTTTTTACATGCAAAGTGGGACTCCAAACTCTCCTAAAATGGCAGCTAAGGTGACTCCCGAGAGGCACATGCACTAAGGCTCATTCCTAGGCATAAGAGGGTACACCCTCAAGGCATCAAAGAGGTCGTGCATGCACACATACAAACATGATTCTTGGACTAAAATGTGGTCCTAGATGGTGTTAAATCATGAGGGTAATCACAACCGTGCATGCTAGAGGTCAACATGCTTAAAGCTTTAAAGCCAAAATACAAAGCAACCCTAACAAACATGTCAAGCATGAACAAATGGATAACCAAAAGATTTTTAGCATGGAAAAACAACATTAAAAACTTCATGGAACTAAGCCAACACACACAAGAATCATGGCCTAATCATGAGATGCACTTCTAAGCAAAATGGAGCAATACAAAGCAAGTACTACAAGCATACAAGGAGGTACAAATCCAGCCAAAAATAGAGATCCCACATGACCTAAAAACACCCAAAAAGTTCTGAAATGAAGCAAAAACCAAGCAAGCATGCATGTCACCCTTTTGGGCCACAACTCAAGGAAACAAAACCATAAAGGGAGAGGGGTGTCCCTCCCCGATGCAAGACTTCAAACCAAGTTTTTTGACACTAAAAATACACTGATTTTCAATGGTCAAAGGGCCAAAACACTGAAGTGAACAAAACCTTATGAAAGAGGCACCAAAATGGACCAAACAAGGCCTAGAAGGGTGAGTTTACACTCAAACCACAAAATGACCTTAATGAAAGTGCTAAAGCAGGAAAATACAAGCCCTTTTTATGTTATACACAAGAGCTAAAACAGCAAGCAAGATAGGTAAAAAACTATTGCAAGTTTGGGGAATGTAAATCAAGATGCTCACCCTTGAAGAACCTTTGAAGAACAAATGGTCTAGCCTCCTTCTTTTGATCAAAACCAGTCCAAAAACTCAAGAAACAAACCCCCAAGTCCCTCAATCTCGGAGTAAGGTGTGATGGTGTGTGTAATGGTGCAAAAGTAAGGTAAAAACCACCTTTTGAGCTAAGAAACACACACAAAGGAGGAGAGAGAGGGAGGTATAGAGATAATATGTATCTATATCTCCAAGGTCTGGTTTTTGGTTGCAAGAGTCTAACCTAGATCAAAGAGGAAGGCCCTCCTCTTATAAGACTCCCTCTTGCAAAGCTTATTCAACAAGCTTGCTTAGAGGGAGATCCCTCCATACACGTGTATGGAGGGGGGAAGAGTTGGTGGCAGCTATCACAACTGGCACAAAATATCTCCATAAAGTGGATGAACAGTGGTCGGCTGCCCAAAAATGCCATTTCGGCAAAAAACAGTGCCGACCGGCAACAGACTATGCCGACCGGCAATAAAATGTGCCGACCGGCAAACAAAAGTGCCGATAGCAACAAAAAAACAGTCGGTGGCCTCTAGCCACTGCCGGTGGGGTGTGGGGATGGTCCACAAGCCCTAACCTGCCTCTCAAAGGCAAGATGCAAGTGTTTGGTGCAAAACTAGACACTAAACGGTTGAGTTCGGAGATCCTGAGGTAGGGCACGCGAGCCGAGACCTCCGGGAACTCCAAACGAACACAAACAAGGATAATCACCGAGTATTCAAACGGCGACGTCCAAGTCTTGAGGACGGTCAAAAATGGGGTGTCTACAGATGTGAGGCGGCCACCATTGGATAGAAGACTTCCGGGGCTTCAATTTAGGCATAAGAATAACCGGAAAATAAGTCCAGATGAAGGATATATGCCCATTTGAATTTGGACCTGGAGAGCAGATTTTTGCTGTCGGCCACAAATGTGGACTGTCGGCCACCAGGGGTGGCTGGTCGGCCAAAAAAGTGGCCAGTCGGCCACCAACAGTGGCTAGCCAACTACTTGTGTCCCAAACTCAGATATTTTGCAAATATTTCCCCTCCAGCTGTTTTAACATTGCTCCAGCTGTCCTAATTCAGATATTTCGACCAAATCTCATGGTTTTCTATATATAGATGGCCTATCTCTATAGTTTGAAGGTTAGAACATTTTGAGGTTGGAAGAAACTTTGGAAGCCTCTCTCACTCTAGAACCTCTCTCTCTATAATTTTTTCTCTCTAGAATTCTCTCTCTCTCTCCTCTTGTTTGTGCTTGAAAGTGGGAATTCTCTACACATTTGCATACAACCCCTTAACCAAATAGGACCACCTTGGACCTGAGGCATCTTGGGACTTATTTTGGGTTGTTGGAATGTCATTTGAGCCTAGAAAGTGGTTATTTAAGTGTTGTGCTTCAAAGGTATAAGTCTTACCTCTTTTAAGCTCTTTGTACACTCTTGCTTTGCCATCTTTTTGTGCTAGTTTGAACCTAGTTTTCAACTACAAAAAGTTTTGATTTTTGGACCTAAACATGTTTGTTTGAAGCCATTTTGTGCAAAAGGGTTGTCTTCCCCTTTTCGTTGCATATTTGCATATTTGTATGTGCCTTTGCAAAAAGTAATGAAAACTCTGCAACCTTCCACTATTTTTCACTTTTCAATTTTCGTTGAAAGTGGTCTTGAGCTCCTTGTTGGGTTGAGTGTGAACTTGAGGTTCTCATGCCTAATGGTTTTAATCCTCTATTGAGGGTTTCTACTAACCAATAGCATGAGGTCTCTTTCATGCTCAAGGCACTTGTGGCTTAGGCCATCTTTCCAATTAGAGGACTTTTCACATTAGACTTAATCGGTTAAAGGATTAATTGGTAATGTAAAATGTGTAAACAAAATGAGCAAAGTAAAACTTTTGCAAGATAAGCATTTGTGTTGCACTGCATGTGTTTGGATCGGACGTTAATCAAAACACAAGAAATGCGGGGCATTTCATACTCAAAGTGATGAAACGTGTCACATTTCTTGGTCGTCGTCATGCTTGATCATACATGATAGGGTGGTGGCCCTTTGAGTCGTATGTGTGCATTTATTAAGCTTGTACAAGCTTGACTCTTTGGCCATCATGCATTGAAAGTGCTTGATTGGTGTCTTGAGAGCCAAGTGCCATACTCCTTTAAGCTTGAGAAAGGATAAGGAGAGTGGTAGTACACACATTCCTTGAAAAATGCATTGTTTTGCCTCTGTTGCCCTCTGTTGCAGCAAAAATAGAAGTCTGGAAAAAGGAGTGGCCGACCGGCCACTTAAGGTAGCCGACCGAACACCTATACTGGCCGACCGGCCAGTTAAAGTGGTCGGCAGCCACTTTTTGTGGCCGACCGGCCACCAGTCCATTTTTGTGCAAAAGTGTTCATGTTTTGAATCAGAAGCAGTCTGGAAGTTGGTGCAATTTTTAGAGATCAAGGCGAATGCAAACAGAGGCAGCCGATGGCAAGGCAATGGATTTTCGGGAGAAAGCAACCGAGCTTTCATGTTTCCCTCGCCCGCGAGGCCACTTTATCGCTTTATTAGTTAGTTGTAGCTAATTAATACAAATGTTGTAATTAATTAGTTTAATCTGTTTTGTAGTAGTTTAATTAGCTTAGAATAGTTAGTTAATTTATTTCAGTTATGTTGTAATAATAGCTAGAATAGTTAATTAGTTTCATTTTGTAATAATTAGCTTAGCTTAGTATAGCTTAGCTTATTTATTCGGACCCTCCTTCGAGAGGGCGTAATGTTGTAATAAGCGTGCGTGCGCGTGTGCATGTCTTCCAATCCCACATCTTTCTCCCTTTTATTTATCCGTTTTCGATGGTCGGATTAGGGACACATTTCAATTAGCATACCTTACGCTTGCATGTTTGTATCATTCATTTGTCTTGCATGCACCGGGCTCAGCGCATTATTCAAACTGCATTGTATTTCAATACGTATTTGAATACGTGTTTCAAAGCATGCTATCAAAGTGTTACAAATATCATGATTAGGTAGCCGAGCCTTTTAGTTGCATATTGCATGTGTTGCATTAGGCATTTTAACATAGTTAGGATCATGCATATTTCTAACTAGTTTGTGTTTTGGCTTGGAGTACTCGGTGAGTTTTATGCTTTAGCATACTTGCATGAGTGTGAGTGATGCCATGTTTTGCATGCTTGCCATGAGGCTATGTGCTTACTTGATAAACTGCATGAATGCCTGTGGATGAAGGCTTTGTTGCTTGAATTGGAACAATTCGACGAATGTGAGTTTTAAGCCCACTTTGCAAAGTGGCAAATCACATTTTAAGCCCATCATGCTTGATGGCAAATCCGCGTTTTAGCCCACTTGCGAGTGGCAATTTCAAACCATTTTCAAAAACAAATATGAATTATTTTGTTCCAATTCTCGCGATTTAGTCTATACTTGTATGTGTGCGTTACATAAGTAAAGTTAGCTAATAGCCAGAATCGGAACACATGTGTTTATAAAACAACATATCATGGTAGTAGAGGCTGATCTTTGATCGGGCAAGCGGGGTTGCTCATTTCAGGACATTCCCCTCTCGTACACAAGTTCCTGAGCCAAGGCAACTTTGGTGATGACGGACACGTGGCCTTTGGCACGAGTCAAGATTTCCTAAATTTCTCAAAAATAAAATATTTAGGTGGCAACTCTGTAATCTGGCAAAGCAGTCCAGTTTTCGCATTATTTGATTTCAAATCGATTTTCCAAAATGATTTGCTGGATTACACTCTTTGGTGTTTATCAGTTTCACATTGCACTTGTGAAACTAGATTCAGAACCATGACAGGAATCCGAACTGTAGGACCAATTCGAGCTCTCCGAAATGGGGCGCGAAGAAAGTCGAGTCTACAGTTTCTGGCGACTCTGCTGGGGATTTAGAGAACTTGACTCGAACTCATGATATGTTGTTTTATTTACATTTATGTGTTTCTTTGCATTGCATTTGCATTGGTGCACCTAAGTCACAGTGTTTGCCATCTACTATTCCCGAGCGGTTTGCCAGAGGCTTGCTTGGAAAAGCTTGCCAAAAGGCTGATCGATTAGGCGCTCTGCCACAATGGGAACACAAACCTTGGATCTGGAATACCTCTGTACCATTTGATCCCCCTTTCACTTCTCGGTGTTAGGGCGAGAGGTATATTAGGTGGTCTTGTTGAGGCATCCTTTTCAACCAATTGACCTAGTTGCATATCGGAAGCCTTAGAGACTGTTCCAAACTAGGATAGGTTACTTACCCGAATGCAGGATTGTGGTGAAACCACTTTATTTGAATAGTTATCCCTAGTTCCTAATGAAATTAGGACAGGGTACCCTACCCCATCATAGGGGTGTTTTGGTTCTCTTTAACTGGTATGTGCTTTACAGCAAAACTGTACAAGGGTGTGCATATCAGTTGCCAAGATTGGTATCTGTTTCGGGGTAGAATTCAGTAAAGAGCACAGTCATTTAGCTGTGCTCATATCTATTCAAGTGAAATCAGGCTGAGATGCTGTCTGTTTTCTCTTTTGCAAGGTAGTCTTGGAACCATAGCTTCAGAAGGCTCCAATGTCTCCTAGGTACTCTAGACTTGTATCAATAGACTTTGTCAGGTCAGAATTAGTTCAGAAGCAACCTGTGTTTACCTCACCCTCACCGGTTACAAGATGAAAGAGGTTCAGGCAGAATTCACTAGTGCAGTTTCTACAGCAGTCACGCCACAGTTCACCCAGGTTTAGTCTGGTTTGGGAACAGTTATTTGTATTCAGCTCAGCACGAGATCAATCACCCCTTCCCATGGCTCAGTATCCCCCAGCCAGTGTGGAAGAACAGTTACAGCACTTGCAACAGACAATCGAGGTATTACAGCAGGACGCAGTTCGTCAGGCTGAAGTCACGGCTCGTCAGACCGAAGTGATAACTCGGCTACAACAAAAACAGCCACAGCCGATCGCGGCTTCTGCATCTCATTCACCTCCCACGGGTAACCCAACACCCAGAGCCACTACCCATACTACTAATGTCCAAGAGACTCAGGGTAATTCGGCGGAGCCAATCCCAGCACAGGCCTCTAAAGCTCCTGTCTATCAAGCCCAAGCTCCGTTTGAATTTGAGGTTGACCCAACTGCACTTAAGGTTAATAAACTGGAGAAGTTATTCAAACAAGCACAGGGAGTGAACTCCATCTCGGATTTAGAGGACGGGTATACTGAATCTGCAGTTACCTTACCAGAGCGGTTTAAAATGCCGCATATTGACTGCTTCGACGGCTCTAAAGACCCAATGGTGCACCTTCGCCTGTTTTCTAATATCTTGAGGCCAATGGGTTTGACCCCAGCCCAGAAGTTGTCTCTCTTCGGCCGAACTATGTATAGAATAGCCACAATCTGGTATGCTAAATTAGAGGACTTTTTGAAACAGAACTGGGAAGAGATGGCTGAGGCCTTCATTGCTCAATACTCCTATAACACATAGATCGAGGTCACAACTCATCATCTCGAAGTCACCCACCAAGAGCTAAAGAAAGGTTTCTCAGAGTTCGTGACGAGGTGGAGAGCGAAGGCCTCAATGATGACTACAAGGCCTTCCGAAAAAGATCAGATCATGATGATTGTTCGGAATCTACATGGTAAGTTGCTGTAGAAGATGATCGTTCTACCTCTGTTTACCTTTCCAGAGCTTCATGAAATTGGGGTTCAAATCGAGGATGCCATCAGACAAGGGATCTTTGTGGAAGATAATGAGCTTTTGATGAAGAAAGTTGTTCGTAGTTCCAACGCTACTATTGATGGTAGCACAACTGTGAAATGCTCAGAAATAGACACTATCACCACTCCCCTCAATGGCCAAAAACCAAACACTTCAAATTGGCCCCAAGCCCGAAATTTTCATCATTTTTACATGAGTCTCTCTCAAGCTTTGAAAATGCTGCGAGCATAAGGCGAGCATAAGGGTACCTAGAGCTCTTAGAACCTCAACCCCTTCCAAATCCTCTTCCACCAAGATATGACCCAGCTAAATACTGTGTCTATCATCAACAACACGGTCATGATACGAACCATTGCATCCGTCATAAGATTCAGGATCTTATTGACGAAGAGACCATAGCTCCACCAAAAGGACCTCAGGTTAGTATTGACCCGTCACCTCTACATCTCAATTTAATCCATATACTCCCATCTATCTACAATCCCAGCATATACATCACCCTGGCCCATCTACCCAAGCCTAAGGCGTTCATTTCAGAAAGCACAGGCTTCTGTATGATAGATGCACATGAATCACAATCATCTCAAACCCATGAACCCAGTACTTCTAAGCTAATGAGAAAGATTAAAGATCTTCAGAGAAAAGTGGAAGATCTGGCCTTTGGGATATTAGCTTCATCATCGACCAGATCACATGCCAGAAATTTCATGGCAAAAGGCTCCCCAATCTTGGGGCGAGCTGGGGTTGAAAATGGCCAACCAGAAGCCATCCCAGGTCTGGGCAATGACATGTCAACAACAATTGGGCTTCGCTCTGATATAGCGACCTGATCCCTTGACAAAGTGGAGGCAAGTGGTAAGAACAAGGTAAGGACAGGCATTGGTCCCTATGAACACCTTCAGTGGGCTGTTGAGGCTTTGAAAGCCGAAGGGCTGAACAAACAGTAAGTGCTCGCAGTTGTTGCAAAAACTATGGATGACACTTTTGCCACTCAAGTTCGGGGCATTCCGAAACAAGGGGCATGTTGGGAAAAGGGCTGTTATACCAGAAACGCTCCTTTCAGCTTCAATCCTACACTCGAAAGAGATCATCAAACCCAGTCAACACCTGCCAACCTCTTTGTTGGTATATCCATAACTCCACAAACCTCGAAATACCAACCTCGGGGCCTGAGGGTCTTCGCCTCGCTTTACATGACCTTATCCAAGGTCTTCAAATCCTTATAGGGCAAGGCCATCTCAAACCCCTTGAGCCTCGGCTTCTCTCGGATCCCCTTCCAGCTAGGCGTGATCCGGCCAAGTACTATGCCTTCCATCAAATAACCGGTCATGACACTGATGTTTGTTTTCGTCTTCGCCATGAAATACAAGATCTGATTGACAACGAGGTCATCGCCGCACCAGGTCCTGCAAAGTCTATCGATACTGGATCGATGAACTTGGGGGATAATATGACTATGTGATCGGGAGATGAACCACCTGTTGATGGCGCTCATTTTTACTCCAGATGTGGTGGATGGCACGCACTATTTTGAGCAATGTGCAAATGTTGGTTATTTTACTTTCTGACTTGGGTATTGAATCAGTTTTGTTATGTTGTTTTGAGTCTGTCTTGTTGTATCGAGTCAGTCCTGTTGTGTTGTGTTAGAGTCTGGTGATTTCAGGGGTGTTACCTTGGACATCACTATCTTGTTTTGTGTTTGTCTTTGTCTTTTACACTCTTTCTTTTGAGTCTGTTTCTGCCATGGAGCCAGTTGTGCCAGAAGATCTGAATGAAACAGCAGAGATTTTTCACCTACTTTTCTGTGCCTTGAAATCATTGCATTGACCTAAGTTTTTTTCAAAACTTTTTCTAACACTGTGATGAAAACAAAGAGGAAGGAATTCCTTGGGATTTGTAAAAATTTGATCAAACTGAGAGAAAGAGAGGCATGCTAAGCCCTTAATGAATAAGATCATGTTCGTTAATGTGAGTACTAAGAAGGATCTTGGCATAGTCCAGATTGGTTCTATATTGTCTTCATGAGCGACTAGTCGCTTTCTTAAAAGATTTCAAAAAAAGTTTTGCGTGGTCCTGCGAAGACATGCGTGGAATCGCTCTCGGGATTATGCAGCATAGGTTCACTCTCAGCCTTGAGACTCGACCCTTTTTGCTTTCAAACCTTGAACCTTGACTCAGAATGTTCAACAATCAATCACAATATAAGGCTTGAATGGGCGAATTGGAAGCAACCCTTGAACTAGGCCAAGAAGGTCAGATGTCATCAAAGGAAGCTTGCAAAGCTAGATCAGAAGTAGTCCTTGAAACAGGGGCAAAAATGTCAGACGTACTCAAAGATTTAAAAGATAGGTCATTCCGCAAACCAATGAAGATCGGCAAGAAAGCCAAATTCTAGCAGCTGGAAGAAGAAAATTTATTATTAAAGGACAATCAAGTTCCTATCCATAACACTAGGGGCAAATTCAAATCCGATTGGATGGGCTTCTACATCATCAGCAAACGACAACCATTCTCCTAGATTCAGATGGCTTAGAGATCCTATGGCTAATCAACATGGACAAAGTTAAACTTTTTTTATCCTTGAGAGGCTCTTTGGGCCGAAAACCCAAAAGAGCGACCCAGGCAAAAGTTAGAGCAAGCAAAAAAAAATGAACAAAAATGAAAAAATGAAAAAGAAAAAAGAAAAAATGCAAAAAAAAAAAAAAAAAAAAAAAAAAGAAAAAAAAAAGAAGAAAAGAAAAAGAAGAGATGAAAAGAAAAGAAAAACAGAGCTTACAAGGTTGAAAACCCGAAAGAGTGGCTTTGGCAAAAGTTAGAGCGTAAAAGGAAAGTGTTAACACCCGAGTGAACCTCAACCTGGAACTACGTTAGGCCTGATTCCCATGTCTGGGATACGTAGGCAACATCAACCTGAAGTTCGGCCCTAATCATTTTCAGCCTGCTTGGCTCATCCATGTTGATTGGTTTATCCTTCTTCATCTCGGCTATCTTGTCCATGTGAAGTGGCTCATCTTGATGATCATCTTCATTCAAACTCAGTTGTCCTACCCTGTTAGAAGATTCAGCTGCAAGACAAATCAAGTTCAAATCTGAGGTTGTGCATCTCGAGAGTAAATTCTATGTTGGTTGAGCAATGGCCATTTGCAAAAATAGTTTTTGAGAATTTTTAATGAGGTTGACTAATTTTCTCAAAAATTATTCCATTTTTCCAAAACTGGACCATTTCTTGAACCCAAAGAAAGGAAAATTTTCAGTGCGCACAACCTAACTTGTATGATTTCAAATTAGAAAATCGAACAAGTATGTTAATCTAACTCTCATGTTGGTCAAAATTGTTTTAGTAGAAAGCCAAAAGAAAAAATGGTCAAAATGATGAACTAGGGGTACAGTTGAGTCAGGTTTTTTGCCTTTTCGCCGTTGTCAACATACTTGCTAGAAAGGGCACCATGCTTGCTAGAGAGGGCACCATATTCGCCGAAAAGGGCACCATATTCGCCAGAAAGGGCACAGTTGAAGCTAACAGCAAACGGCTGAGAACTCTCTCATCCTCCAAGCAATGAGGTATCAAGCCAAGTGCGAAGCACGAACTAGAAATGGAGTTGGATGTTCGGTTCCTTCATCCGGATGGTCACACCCAAATTGGCATCTGGCCCAGAATGGGGACGTAGAAAATGAAATGTATGAGACCAATCAATTGTATTCCTGGCCGGTGGGACGATCAAGCTAAGCCAAAGGCATCGTCAACTGATGTCAGTTGGGGATCTACTGCACATCCTGTCGTCTCACAACCCCTCTGTGGGAAAGTTCACGAGTTGTGAGCTAAAGAATGAGAATCTAGTAGAATACTAGGGGCACGAGCCCACAACTTCCTGTTTATCCATCAATCACCTAGGGAAGGGATAAAAAATAAGAGAGATTGAAGAATAGAGAGATTTGCACTGAGGGAAAAAGTAAGGAAAGGGCTTTTTCAGAAAAATAGAGATTGAGTGCCAGAGTGACGTGAGAATCACAAATAAGAGAGGGTGGGAAACAATATCCGGAGAAACAGGCTCCTCGTGAATCGAGAGGTCTCCCACCGATGGATAGCAGAGTATCTGAGTGTTGTGTGTTTTTGTTTTTGATTCTTGTTTTGAGTCATTTCAAGTGTCAATAGATGTGTTTAGGTTGTTTACCTTTGTTTTTCCTTTATTGAGTCGTTTTGACTGCGGTCAGTCGTAGGCTCAATACCCAGTTAAGAACTCATTTCTCAAATTCAATTTCAAAAATAAATCATTTTGTGCTCAGAGTGCTGTGTCATTCTTAACATTTGTACAAAACAGGATTTGTTCTTTCATAAAACAGCAGGATTCAACCCAGGTCATATGAGAACAATAGAACAAGAACCTAATTGAAGCTATATGGGTTCCAGACTGCAAAGCTAAAGAAAAGAGGGAAAATTTTAGCATCTGAGTGTGTTTCAACTTCAGCAAATTCTGAGATTGCATTCTGAATGTACCTCCTCAGGCCTTGTCAATGCTCTGAAGTATGAGTGTACCTCTACCTCAAGCTCAAACTCAAGCCTGCTTCAAAGCCAGAATGGCGATCAGAAGTGCTCTCCCTGATCACCATTTCCCTGCCAAAAGCATCTTGGCGGCATTTGCAATGAGTTCCTAGGAGACCCACTGCGCCGGTGGAAACTAGAGTTCGAATGGCGATGCCTAGAACACAAAGGTTTGGAATTTTCGACACTAAAGTCTTGTTTAAATACCCAGGAGTGTATCATCAGCTTGAAATCTGTATGGCAACCCCATAGATTGAGATAGCATGTGTGCGCCTCAATTCTGAATCCTGAACCAACCTAGTCTATCACCCCATTGGAGAATAGGGAAAGTTGTGAATATGATCAGGAAAACAAGCAGCATCTGTGGCTTCTAAATTTAGAGGTTACCCCTTGTTAGCATTTCCGGACCTTTGAACTGTGAGTTGAAAGTAAGAGTTCGAAGAACACAAGGGGAGATCCCCATCATAGTAGAGTGGTTCATTGCCACTCACCCCATGAGATGCTTTCTAAAGTGCCGCTTTGATTGTTTATTGCATTCCCTGAACATCATGCACTACATTGCTTGTAACATGTATCATATCATCGCACTTATTGCATTTATTTGCATCTTTTGTTGTCTTGTATCATTTATCCTTTTACGCTGAGTAGCGTTTAGGATCGTTGTCCCCCGGGCTTTTCTCAGGTCGCGTGGAACACGCTCCTGATTGCTTTTCTTCGAACATCTTCTTACGATTTCAGCATTGTTAGAGTGTTCTTTTCCTCACACGATTTCATCGTGTTTGGAATATATCGTAGGTCACGTGGAACGCACTCCTGATTGGTTATTTTCTGACCTTTTCTCATGATTTCAACGTGGTTAGAGTGTTCTTTTCCTCACACGATTTCAGCATGTTTGGAATTTATCTCGGGTTGCGTGGTACGCGCCCCTGAGTAGTTGTTTTTGGTCCTCTTCTCACGATTTCAGCGTGGTTAGAGTGTTCTTTTCCTCACACGATTTCAACGTGTTTGGGATTTGTTTGTCCTCTTCTCACGATTTCAGCGTGTTTAGAGTGTTCTTTTCTTCATACGATTCCAGCATGTTTGGGATTCGTTTGTCCTCTTCTCACGATTTCAGTGTAGTTAGAGTGTTCATTTCCTCACATGATTTCAGCGTGTTTGGAATTTATCTCAGGTTGCGTGGAACGCGCCCCTGAGTGGTTGTTTTTGGACCTCTTCTCATGATTTTAGCATAGTTTGAGTGTTCCTTTCCTCTCACGATTTCAGCGTGTTTGAAGTTCATTTTTCCTCCTCTCATAATTCCAGCATGGTTGGGGCATGTTACCCTTTGCATCTACTACACTACCTGTTACATCCACTGCATCATACCATCTTATCATCTGCATCATTTTCATGATAAGCTTAGTCTAGCATGTGCTCATACATTTCCTTCATTGAAGCATGGTTCTGTGATAATGTGTACGCGCATATTCCACTAAGAGAATTGTGGTTTGAGGGTTTTGGCACCTTTTCTGTGTTAGACACGCTTTGTTTTGTGTCCATACCTTTTCCAGGTAAAATGTGGTTTGGCCGCGTGCCTTATTCACTGCATCCATTGCATCGTACTTTATTTTGTTTTATTCAGCATTTAGGATCATGATCTTTCCACAGCAAATCATTCCTCACTCATATCATCCCACCCAATTACTTGTATTCTTTCTGCGAAACACACAGTTCTGTATGTGCACACACCTATTCCACTAAGAGAATTGTGGTTTGGGGTTCCAGCACCTTTTCTGTGTTAAACGTAGTTTGATTTGCAACGCCAATCCTTTATGATATTTGTGTGGTTTTGCACTGTTTGTGATTTGATGATTCAAATACATTGTATATCATGTGCATTATTTCATTACATTGTTTTGTTATATTGTGTATCATTTTGCATTCTGCCCCTGAACTACACTAGTTTGATTCCTTGCAAAGGGATACGTAGGTAGCCTGCGGGCGCAACTATTTATTTTTGTCTTGTTTAATTGCCCAAGTCCTTGACCTTGTCAAAAATGGGTCGTCTCTGGGTTTTGACATTCACTCACGTCTCATGACTTCCAAGTTCTGTCAAAGAGAGGCAATTGTAGACACCCCATTTTTTACCGCCCTTCAGACTTGGGTGCCACTGATTACATCATTTGATGGTGCAGGCTATGCTGTGCAAATGTTTGATTTCTTTGGCAAGGAGAGCGTCAAATCCCAACCTTACACCCCATTTTTGGACTAAAACTATTTTGACCAAAATGATTTTGAGACGTTAAAACCCTCTCTTTCAAAATATTTTTGAAACAAAGTTCTTACGATATTTCGAGGCTCGCATTTCATTAAATGTTGCGCTTTTTGGTAAACCGAGTAAGGACAAAATGGAAATGAATGAAACAGAGGTGAAATCCTTGAAAAATCTTTCAAAACACCTTATTTAGGGGTTTGAAGTTGAAGAAAAGAGGAGAGGAGGGAAGAAAACTGGCTGAGGAGAAGTTTGGCATGAATCTGGTTGAGCCAAAACTGAGTAGTCTTCACTAAAAGAGGCATATCTCTTAGCGCACTTGGAATTTGGATGTGAGGCTTCACCATTGGAAAGAAGACTTCTGGGGCTTCAATTTAGGCATAATAATGACCTGAAAAGGAGTTCAGATAAAAGAGATATGCCCATTTGAATTTGGACCAGGAGAGTAGATTTTTGCTGTTGGCCACAAATGTGAGCTGTCGGCCACCAACAGTGGCCGGTCGGCCACTTTTGTCCCAAAGTCAGATATTTTGCAGATATTTCCCCTCCAACAATTTTCACATTGCTCCAGCTGTCCTAATCCAGATATTTCGACCAAAGCTCATGGTTTTCTATATATAGATGGCCTATCTCTATAGTTTGAAGGTTAGAACATTTTGAGGTTGGAAGAAAGTTCGGGAACCTCTCTCTCTAGAATTCCCTCTCTCTCCCTCCTCTTGTTTGTGCTTGAAAGTGGGAATTCTCTACACATTTGCATACAACCCCTTAACCAAATTGGACCACCTTGGAGCTGAGGCATCTTGGGACTTATTTTGGGCTCTTGGAATGTCATTTGAGCCCAGAAAGTTGTTGTTTAAGCGTTGTGCTTCAAAGGTATAAGTCTTACATCTTTTAAGCTCTTTGTACACTCTTGCTTTGCCATCTTTTTCTGCTATTTTGAACCTAGTTTTCAACTACAAAAAGTTCTGATTTTTGGGCTTAAACATGTTTGTTTGAAACCATTTTGTGCTAAGGGGTTGTCTTCCCCTTTTTGTTGCATATTTGAATGTGCCTTTGCCTCATCTTTTAGCATGTAAAAGTCAAACTTTTTGGGCCTCTAAACACTGAAATTCATAGTTATTTCAGTGGTAAAAAGTGTGTTTTGAAGTCCAAAAATGGAGGGGTTAGCCTCCCCTCCTTGTCTCTCTCTTCCATGCCTAGTTAGCATTACAAAGTAGCATGATTTTGTGGCTTAACTTAGCTTAATCTCAACATGTTTTAGGCTTTGTTTTGACATGTTTCAAATCTGTTTTGGGTTGGTTGGTGCACTTGAAACTTGCTCTTTGTACTTGTAGTGCAATTATGCTTACTAGTCTAGCATGCCTAATAAGTTATCCCATTATTCTAGCTTGTCTTAGCTTGACTCCAGCACATTTTTGCTAATGTTTTGACATGCTTTAACTCTATTTTGGGTCGGTTAAGTCCTTCAAGGCTTGTTTTGCATGGCTATAGTGTAACGGTCTTCACTAGTCCATTGTTTTAAGGCTTTGAGCATGAAGTGTTTGAGTTGTTTGCATGTTATAGCATCATTTTACATGCGATTTCAGTGCATATAGCCCTGTCACACTCTGACTTATTTCACTCTTTCATTGCTTTTGAGAGTTGTGCCTTGAGCCTTGTTTATAGCCTAATATGTGAGCATGTTTTTCTCGCCTTTTGTACTTCCATCTCAGCGTGTTTTAGCCACTATTTTGGCATGTTTTAGCTTTGTTTTAAGCTGGTTTGGTCATTTGAGCTTGATATTGCATGCCTCTAGTGTACTGCTCTTCACTAGCTTATTATTTTGAGACTTTGAACATGTTGTGCATGTGTTGCTTGGATGTTGTAGCACTATTTTTCATGCCATTTCAGTACTGAAAATTCTGCAACCTTCCTTTATTCTTCACTTTTCAATTTGCTTTGAAAGTGGTCTTGAGCCCCTAGTTGGCTTAAGTGTGAACTAGAAGTTCTCATGCGTAATGGTTTTAATCCCCTCTTGAGGGTTTCTACTAACCAACAGCATGAGGTCTCTTTTATGCTCAAGGCACTTGTGGCTTAGGCCATCTTTCCAATTAGAGGACTTTTCACATTAGACTTAATCGGTTAAAGGATTAATCGGTAATGTAAAATGTGTAAACTAAATGAGCAAAGTAAAACTTGTGCAAGATAAGCATTTGTGTTGCATTGCATGTGTTTGGATCGAACGTTAATCCAAACACAAGAAATGTGGGACGTTTCATACTCAAAGTGATGAAACGTGTCACATTTCTTGGTCGTCGTCACCCTTGATCATGCATGATAGGGTGGCGGCCCTTTGAGTTGTATGTGTGCATTCATTAAGCTTGTACAAGCTTGACTCTTTGGCCATCATGCATTGAAAGTGCTTGATTGGTGGCTTGAGAGCCAAATGCCATACTCCTTTGAGCTTGAGAAAGGATAAGGAGAGTGGCAGTACATACATTCCTTGAAAAATGCATTGCTTTGCCTCTGTTGCCCTCTATTGCAGAAAAAATAGAAGTCTGGAAAAAGAAGTAGCCGACCGGCCACTTGAGGTAGCCGACCGGCCACTTATACTAGTCGACCAACCAATTAAGGTGGCTAGCAGCCACTTTTTGTGGCCAACTGGCCACCAGTCCATTTTTGTGCAAAAGTGTTCATGTTTTGGATCAGAAGCAGTCTAGAAGTTTGTGCAACTTTCAGAGATCAAGGCGAATGCAAATAGAGGCAGCCGATGGCAAGGCGATGGATTTTCGAGAGGAAGCAACCGAGCTTTCATGTTTCCCTCACCCGCGAGGCCACTTTATCACTTTATTAGTTAGTTGTAGCTAATTAATACAAGTGTTGTAATTAATTAGTATAATCTGTTTTGTAATATTTTAATTAGCTTAGAATAGTTAGTTAATTTATTTCAATTGTGTTGTAATAATTAGGTAGAATAGTTAATTAGTTTCATTTTGTAATAATTAGCTTAGCTTAGTATAACTTAGCTTATTTATTCGAACCCTCCTTCGAGAGGGCGTAATGTTGTAACAAGCGTGCGTGCATGTGTGCATGTCTTCCAACCCCACGTCTTTCTCCCTTTTATTTATCCACTTTCGATGGTCAGATTAGGGACACGTTTCAATTAGCAAACCTTATACTTGCATGTTTGCATCATTCATTTGTCTTGCATGCACCGGGCTTAGCGCATCATTCAAACTGCATTGTATTTCAATACTTATTTGAATACGTGTTTCAAAGCATGCTATCAAAGTGTTGCAAATATCATGATTAGGTAGCCGAGCCTATTATTTGCATATTGCATGTGTTGCATTAGGCATTTTGACATAGTTAGGATCATGCATATTTCTAACTAGTTTTTGTTTTGGCTTGGAGTACTCGGTGAGTTTTATGCTTTAGCATACTTGTATGAGTGCGAGTGATGCCATCTTTTTCATGCTTGCCATGAGGCTATCTACTTACTTGATAAACTGCATGAATGCCTGTGGATGAAGGCTTTGTTGCTTGAATTGGAACAGTTCGACGAATGTGAGTTTTAAGCCCACTTTGCGAAGTGAAAAATCATGTTTTAAGCCCATCATGCTTGATGGCAAATCCGCGTTTTAGCCCACTTGTGAGTGGCAATTTCAAACCATTTTCGGAAACAAACATGAGTTGTTTTGTTCCAATTCTCGCGATTTAATCTATACTTGTATGTGTGCGTCACATAAGTAAAGTTAGCTAATAATCGGAATAAGAACACATGTGTTTATAAAACAACATATCATGGTAGTAGAGGCCGATCTTTGATCGGGCGAGCAGGGGTGCTCATTTCAGGACCTTCCCCTCTCATACCCAAGTTCCTGAGCCGAGGCAACTTTGGTGACGACGGACACGTGGCCTTTAGCACGAGTCAGGGTTTCCTAAATTTCTCAAAAATAAAATATTTAAGTGGCAACTCTGTAATCTGGCAAAGTAGTCCAGTTTTGGCATTATTTGATTTCAAATCGATTTTCCAAAATGGTTTGCCGGATTGGACTCTTTGGTGTCTATCAGTTTCACATTGCACTTGTGAAACTAGATTCAAAACCGTGACAGGAGTCCAAACTGTAGGACCAATTCGAGCTCTCTGAAAGGGGGAGCGAAGAAAGTCGAGTCTACATCCACTTTTTACAGGTAGTGCCATTCTCATGGCAGAACAGAAAAGAGGCTGGGTTGAAAATAAATTATTTTTATGACTGTGAAACCGAACTGGAACTGACAATAAACAGAGAGTTTCTAGAAGGATATTCTTATTCGTATACGTACGACTCCTCGCTTCTCGTGCCTTCGATTTAATGCTTTAATAGTAATATGTCGTAATTATTACTTAGATTAATTTGAATTTGTAATAATTAGTTAATTGAGCTTGCTAATTCATTTGGATTTGTAATAAGTAGTTAATTTGGACATTTGAACCCTCATGTGCGAGGACAAATATGCAATAATTTGTGTATGTTTTCCAACCCTCATTCTTTCTCCCTTTTACTTATCTGGTTATGATGGATAGTATATAGCATCATGTTTTCCTTAGCATTTTCCATGAATTGCATCCATTCATTTTACATGCATAAAAGTCCGGCTCATCATATTAAACAAATGCAGTTCAAAAAAAAATCATATTAAACAAATGTCAATTTCAAACTCCTTACTTGAATACATGCACTGTCACATGCCTTGAATTGACTCACATGCCATGCTAGTAGGCGAGCCTATTAATTGCATGCTGTATGTGTTGCATTAGTCATGTTGCATTATTTAGGATCATGCATTTTTTCTAACTATTTTCTTTCTTTTGGCTCACCTTCGAACGTTTGGGGTAAGCATTTTTGCTTTACCATATTACATGTGTGTGATTGCTACCATATCAAAGATATTTACCATGAGGCTAAATGCTCAGTTGATATACTTGTTTGAATGCCTGTAAATGAAGGCTATTTGCTTAAATTGGGATACTTTGATTAATGTTTATATGAGATTAATTTTTTAAGTGGTACATATTCAAAACACTTTTTCAAAACAAACATGAAATCAAAACGTTCCAAATTTCGTGAAATTAGTCTATACTTGTATGCATCACATAGTAAAGATAGCAAAATAATTAGAACAAGAGCATATATTGTACACAAGACTCACATCATGATTAGTAGAGGTCGATCTTTGATCGGATGAGTGGGGTACTCAATTCATGACTTCCCCTCTCATACCTAAGTTCCCGAACCGAGAAACTTTGGTGATGATGGACAAGTGGCTTTTGGCACGAGTTACGGGTTTCCTAAATTCTTAAATATTTTGGTGGTACTCTGAAATCTGCAATACAGTCCATTTTTGGCATTCTTGATTCAAAATCAATTTTCAAAAAGATTTGTCGGATTTGGACTCATGTGTGTTTATCCATTTTCACATTGCACTTGTGAAATCAGATTCAGAACCACAAGAGTCCGAACTGTAGGGCTATCGTATTTGAGGAAACTAAATCCCTCCGCGGAGCACGAAAAGCAAGCTACAATCTCAGCGTCATTTCGATATTGCCCCAGAAAGAATAGGGGCAAGGAATCCGCTTCAACAGTTTGTTATCAGCTTACTCCTCGACAATTTTGGCCAAAGTCCAATCTGAATTCCTTCCAAATAACAAATATCATCCAAAAGGAATGGGGCCAATATACATTGTATACAATATAGGACCAGCTTAATCCAATTTGGCACAACCACAACTCATACTAGCTCAAGGGCAAGAAATCAACTTAATAATCTACTTTAATCTGATTGTCTTCTTCCAAAATTCACTCGGCAATTCCTTACAATAGAGCAATGCTATTTTTTAATGCTTTAACTTTTTTCGTTTTACACTTTTTTTGTGATTAACAAGTCTACATCCTTTGATACAGGCAATCAATTGCACGAGATGTATTATTCACAATCCTTGGAATGTCTGAAATTGATCACCACTTAAAATCAGCAAAAGCCTTCGCATATGGCCCAAAAAATACCAACTTATTGGGATAATCCAAATAAGTCCTAACAATGAGCCCAGTTCAAGTAAGGAAGCCTATCAAACAAATATCACACCTATCTCTATAAAAGGAAAGCATTCCACAGAAGGTAAAGAGGCCTCGTCTTTGCAATTCATACACTAACACTTTACAAGTTCTTTCTCTATTCTCTTTGTCTAAAGGATTCTACCTTTATGATCAAAGTGTCCCCAACCGACAACCCCGATTGGATGGCGTCAACCATATTTATCTTTGCAGATCTACAGAGTAAAGCTCATCTCTTTGTTGGATCTTCTCAACAACTCATGTGAGAGGATTTTCTAGGTCTCACATCGCCAACACTCAGAACAACAATATACACCTACAAACAAGCTCTAATACTATCAAATTAAAAATAAAATTACTCACTGAGAACTTCTTAAATACCTCTTTGGATCTCACCCAGTAAGCTATTGTTTGTTAAATCTGAATATGTAAAATGAACTTTAGCTACAAAATGAAGAAAAAAGAGTGAGCTGCAGATTTGGGCTAGAAATTCAACTGAGCTATCTTGTTGTAAGGTGGTTACATAGGGTGGCTTCCATCAATGCTATTGGTGGCTTGTCGATGGCTATACTAACTTTCATCCTCCAATTTTGTTTATAAATAGGGAGCATTGGAACTCAAGGAGCAGCAGGCATGGGCAAGCAAGCAAGTAAAAGGAGAGATATAGTCTCTCCTAAAAGAGTGAGAGATGTGAGGCTGAGAGTTGAGTTACGATAGAGAGAGTCCACCTCCTCTAGATCAAAGTCTCTCAATTGTTTGTATTGTTTTGTAATCTCTCAAACTATAGTGAAATCTAGCTACTCTATGGTTATAAACTCATTTTCGAACCACATAAATCTTGTGAGTCTTCATTGTATGTGATTGATGGTGTGCATTTTTGATCTCTCGATATAACATAATCAAGCCACGTTGGAAATGATAAACTCCTTAAATAATGCTACGAATTGTGTTGATGACGCTGCTTTGTGAACTGAGTTGATGCCACTAGGGGTGTATATCGTCCGAATTGGTTTGGTTGCAAGGATATCTAGGAACCAAACTGGTCCTAATTGTTTTGAAATTTTAAGAAACAAATCAAACTTGTTAATACTTGTAGAACCGGACCAAAACAAAACCAAACCAAACCAAAAAAACAATTCGATCCCAAATCGGTTAATGTTCCATAAAATTTCTACTTACAAAATAAATTTGTTAATACAAGAAATTTTATCATAATCATCATTTTAATGAGCACTTCAACAAACTTACAAAAAAATTAAGTAATTAATCAATAATGATAACGAAGCATCAAGAAGGCCCAAAGTTTGAAAGTCAACGAAATTATTAGTTCTTTGAACTGATAATAATTAAGAACAATATATATATATATAGCTTTCATGGGTTATGAGTATTTAATATATATATAGCTTTCAAAAATCGATTAGGTTTTTTGAACTGTGATTTTTTTAAATGAATCTATTAACTGAATCATTGTTGCGGTTTTTAGCATGCGGGGACCGGACCGTTTATATATAAAACCAAATTAAGTCATACGAATCAATTTGGTCTGGATCAGACACTACAAGAAAACATAGTAAAAAACACGGAAGAATTAGCGACGACGCGCCTCCCGTCACAAAAAAAGGTTTTTTTGCGACGGCAACTTCAACCGTCGCAAATAAAGCCTTTAGCGACGGCACTGTCCTGTCGGTAATAAAACTACGCAGAGGGGTCGGAAATGCGGAAGTATTAGCGACGGTTTTTTGTCCCGTCGCAAAAAACAACTTTTTTTTAGACGGCATATGTTTGCTGTCGCAAACAGTGGCCCATTTGTGACGGCAAAGTTCCGTCGCAAAAAAAGATTAATGAAGCGGCGCTGTTTTACGAACTACTAACTACCATTTGCGACTGTCTAAAACATACCGTCGCAAAAAGTAAAAATAAAAATTCCCCCGCTCTTCCCTTTCATCTTGCCGCTCGATCCTTTCCTCCAAACTTCATCCCTCAAATTTCTCAAACGAGCTACAGGTAACGGTGGTGCGGCGAGCAAGCCAGCGGTGGTGCGGCGGCGACGGCGACAGGTAGCGGTGCTCCGGCGACGACTCTCTCTCTCTCTGCGTATGCTCTCTCTCTCTCTCTCTCTCTCTCTCTGTATATATATATAGATGAATGTCTATTGATTAATAAATCTGTATATATATATATGCAATTTTTTTTTTATAAATCTGTATATATATAAATAAATGTGTATAATTTGGGGATTAAGTTATAATCTGTATATATATATATATATATATATGCAAATAAATGTGTATAATTTTTATATATATACATAAATCTGTAGATAACTCCCTGTAGATAAATCTGTATATAATTTGCAAATAAATCTGTAGATGAATTTTTTATCTACAGAATTTTTTTTTTTAATCAAAAATAATAATAAAAATCTGTAGATAATTTTTTTATAGAGACCTAAAAAGTAAACAACAAATAAATAAACTCGAATAAATAAATGTGTTTGAAAATTTGAAAGCAATTTTTTGGAGGTTTTCTTAGAAAGTGGTTTGTTAACAGAAATTTATTTTAAAAACAGTTCATTAAACAAGTTTTGTATTTTTCAAAAAATGAAAACAGAAAATGATAAGAACTTCCATTGTAAATCTGATATACATATATAAAAGGGTAAGCTTTTTAGTCATTGATCAATTCAAAAACTAATTTGTATAGTTGTATGCTATGCTATGCTCCACGCTGTTTGTTTTAGTGGAAATGTTTTTGCTATTTTCTACATTTGGTATGATTGGAAAAAAAAGTTCGATTTGTTGTTAATAGAAATTAAGTTAATTTGAATATAAAATATTTTTCCGTCCATTTTTTACTTTAAAGGTGAAAATCAAGTTTTTTAAAAAAAAAAATTTAAATCTTACAAATATTTCTACGCATAAGAAAAGCCAAACAAATTGTAAATGTAAGCGATTAATTAAAATTTTAGTTATGGAGATGTGGTTAGACTTTGAAAATATTTTCACTTATTTATTCTGTTTATTAGGTTTTTTTTTTTTTTGTATTTTTTGACGTTTAATATGACAATTTATTTATTTGCGGAGAGGAATGATATCATTTACTTGGTTTGTGTAGGTATTATATTTAGAGTTACTTGGTGAGATATTTTTGTGAATGTGTACAGATGATGGATAAGAGTTGGATTGATTTGCCAAATAGGATGTCGAGTGAATACATTAATGGGATTGATAAATTCCTTGTGTTTCGGTATCGAGTAAAGGCCATGGATTGATGAATTCCTTTAGTAATGATTGCCAAAGTGTAAGGCTTGGCTTAGCATCTGATGGTTTTAACCCATTCAGGACGATGAACATAGTTCATAGCACTTGGCCTGTTGTGCTCATTCCATACAACTTGCCGCCATGGATGTGCATGAAGCAACCATTTCTAATTTTATCCATGCTTATTGACGGCCCGAAAGGACCTGGTGACAAGATTGATGTGCATATGCAACCGTTGATTGAGGAGTTGAAAGAACTATGGAATGAGGGTGTGTCAACATTTAATGCATCAACAAATCAAATGTTTCAAATGCGTGCAGCTTTACTGTGGACAATTAGTGATTTTCCTACATATGCAAACTTGTCAGGATGGAGCACTAAAGGCGAATATGCATGTCCTTGTTGTAATAAGGAAACTACATCGTGTTGGTTGAAGCATAGTAGGAAAAAATCATACTCGGGTCATCGCAGATTTTTACCTACTGGCCATAAATTTCGGAAGGATAAAGTATCATTTGATGGTAGTCGGGAAGTCAGACTCAAACCAAAATTGTTGTCTGGAACTGAGATATTGCTACAATTAGAATCTGAGGATATTTTAACCCAATACAAGAGGGATGACCTTAAGGAGAGGCATAGGAGACAGGTAGAGAATGAGAGAGTTGGAAATTGCACCCATAACTGGAAGAAAAAGAGTATCTTTTATGAATTGCCATATTGGGAGCACAATCTAATAAGACACAACCTCGATGTGATACATATAGAAAAGAATGTTTATGACAATGTGTTGTGGACAATATTAGGGGTTGCAGGAAAATCGAAGGATGATGTTAATGCTCGGCGTGATTTACAAGATATGAATATTAGAAAACCCCTACATTTGCAGTTAAGAGGGTCGAATAAAGCCTATTTACCACCAGCACAATTCACAATGACCAAGGATGAGAAAGATTTGTTCTTGAAAGTGTTGAAGGAAGTAAGAGTTCCCGACGGGTATTCATCCAATATATCACGTCGTGTACGCTCACATGATAGAAGTATTGGGGGTCTTAAGAGCCACGATAGTCATATTCTGATGCAACAACTTATTCCATTGGCTATTCAAAGATCGTTACCGAAGAATGTAATTGAACCCTTGATTGAATTGAGCAATTTCTTTAGACAATTGTGTTCAAAAGTCAATCGTGCGACGGATTTGCAATATATTCTAGATCGTATCGCTATAATACTTTGTCATCTAGAGAAAATATTTCCTCCGAGTTTTTTTGATATAATGGAGCACTTGCCTATACATCTAGCTGATGAAGCCTTATTGGGTGGAGCGATTCAGTTTCGTTGGATATATCCAATTGAGAGGTATCTTCTTACTTTGAAGCAATACGTGCGTAATAGAACTCATCCTGAAGGATCAATTGCTAAAGGATATCTTATGGAAGAATGCATGAATTTTTGTGCACAATATCTCAATGATGTGGAAACCAAATCTAGTCGACCCATGAGGAACTATAGTGGTGCTGATAATTTGGGTCATGCTATTGGTGAAAACACAAGCTTTTATCTTGATAATACTTCTTGGGTACAAGCTCATCGGTACATCTTATTCAATACAAGCGCGGTTCAACCATTCATAAAGTAG
Organism: Camellia sinensis; assembly: GCF_055761805.1. Classification (NCBI taxonomy): domain Eukaryota; kingdom Viridiplantae; phylum Streptophyta; class Magnoliopsida; order Ericales; family Theaceae; genus Camellia; species Camellia sinensis. The sequence goes on from NC_138971.1 coordinate 58,554,070, forward strand.
GTTAAGTCACTCAATATTTTATTATGTTTTATTGAATTTTCAACAAAATTTTTTGTATTGCTAAAATTTCAATCTACACAACAAACACCTTGAAGTACTTAAGCTCAAAATGCCTCGTGTCGACGATCATCAGCTTCGGCGTGAACATTTTGAAACTTTTCACATTTGGTTCAAGGAACATGTATGTATTTAACTCTATAGATTCTAGTTACTTAAGTCGAACTACATTTTAAATTTTACATTTTCGTGTTAAATAGGTCCAAACTTTGCGAAGGACTACTGATGTCATATTTTCTGAAGAGATTATTCTATTGGCAAATGGTCCTCATAACCTGGCAAGGAGGTTCAACGAGTATCTACTAAATGGGTTTCGATATCGAGTAAAAGCCATGGATGATTGTCGAGCCACACAAAATTGTGGTGTAGCTTTGAAGGCAGATACCATAAGTTATGCTAGTCGAAAGACAAGAATCCTCGTGTGGGGTTTGTGTACTCTTATGGACAATTGACAGATATTGTTGAGATTCGATATTCCAATGAGAAGGAACATGTGTTGTTTAAGTGTGATTGGATTGACAACATTCACGGAAAGAAAGAAGATGTCTTCAATTTCACGTTGGTGAACTTCAATCATTTGTTGTATCGAGATGATCGAATTACCAATGAACCTTTCATCTTGGCGTCCCAAGAACAGCAAGTTTGGTATGTTGCAAACCCATTACAACCAGACTGGCAAGTCGTGGTGAAGATGTCTCAAAGAGGTTTATTTGATATGAGTTCGAGTGATCCACAAATCGAGCCATACATGAGCCAACAATTAGAAGAAAATATAATGCTTCGTGATGAAGAAGTTGGTTGGGTGAGGGAAGCCGCAGAAGGGGAAACAGTTGATGTTCAAATAGACTGATATTTAATCAACATTAGTAATTCAATTAAGGCCATGGTTGTAGTTAATAATCAATTTCTTACTTTACTTTGTCTTTGTAATTGTAATAGTTCAATTAATGTCATATTATAGTTGATGACAAACCATTGTCTATGTTTCTAATGTCAATTAATGTTATATTGCTTGCAGATTATTATGGGAAGGAAGAGGAAGCATGATCATCCCCGGCGCATGATGTCTGATGTGCTACATAACAGGACATCAGTAGCACCACCATCAGAGGAGGCATCACATCGGCTACCATCGGAGGGGCCATTAGTGCCACCACCATTTGAGGGGCCATTAGTACCACCGCATCGACCACCATCAGTGGCACCACAACAGCTACCATGTACTCAGCCTCCACGCCTACCATCGGTGCGTCCACCATCAGTGGCACCACAGCAGCTATCATCATTAGCTTATGAGCCATCCGCAGGTATATAAATTTGCTTTGATTTGTATGAAAATTATTTAAACATACATTTATTTATGCTCATTATATATAATTTGTTTATTCTCATTGTATTTTGCAGACCCTTCGACTTCTTCACAGCCCACCTCAGGTTTATTTGATATGATTTGTATTCACATTATTTAAATTTGCATTTGTTTATTACCATTGCATATTGTTTATTATTATTGTATCTCGCAAGTCATGTTAGTTCTTCATCAACCTCGACTAGGCGTGGTAGAGGATGTGCCAAGGGCATTAAAGAGTGGGGTACTGGTAAAAAGCTGGACATACAATTTGATGCAAATTACTGCCCAATAGGGGATAACGTGGCCAAGTTAACTACTCAACTTGGCATTATTGTGCGGAATGGTAACACTGTTCCTCTTACTTTTCTTGACTGGAACAATGTGCCTGATGATATTGTTGATGCTATCTAGAAGGATGTGAAGGTAAAAGTATATTTTTGTCCACAAATTCGAATTCTAAATTTGTGTTATACTTAGCCTTAAACTTTGAAATTGTGTTTTATAGGACAATTTGAATATATGTCCAGAGGAGTACAAGCCAATTTGCATGAAAAACTGCAACAGCATATGGAAGGATCACAAGAACAAGATTAAGGCTAAGTATTTCAAGCCTAGAAGTTCTGATCCTAATCTGAAGGATGATGTTCCTGTGCACATTGTGCCAAACCAGTGGGAACAACTTGTGGAGTATTGGCATACTTCCGATGCTGAGATATACAAATAAGTTATATTTATGATATGTAAACATACAAATCATATTTACATACTTACATTTGTTGAACCTGTTATAGAAAATTGCAAGTAAGAATGCTAAAAATCGGCGAGCTCACGGCATAGCTCATACCACAGGGCGTACTACTTTCTCTTAGATACGGCATGAGGTTTACATTTTATTGTTTTATTTTTGTATATAAATAAACATTGTATATTTACAAATTATTTGGATTCTAATTTTCATATTTCTAAAAAAATGTAGATGACCAGTAAGGGGGAGTCTACTGATAAGATGAATGTTTGGCTTATGACACGTAGAGTAGATGACCCAGAGGTTATCCAGACCATAGTAGTTTCCAAACACCTTTGATTTTATTTAAAGTTTATTTTTTGTGTGTCAACCATCTTAATTTGGCATATACTTGTATGTCTTATTCAATACAGGATGAGTTTAATCGTCAACTCTCTATGCTACCTGAGGATGGTCGGACTTTGGAGGCTAGGAATGCCATTTTCCATGAGTTGATAGGTCATGACGGACATGGATATTGTCGCACATACGAGAGAATTGTGCCTCGGAGAGTGGTGTATAAAGATGGTGCTGGGCCATCACAGTCAACTCCCCAGCCATCGACTATTGATCAGATCACGCAGCAGGTTCGTGCAGAGCTAAGGGATGAGTTGAGGGAGGAGCTACGAGCAGAGTTCTGTACACATTTACAGCAGATGAGAGCTGAGATGATGGCCCTTGTGTCACAGGGGGCGAGTGTGGATCCCACCAGACAGGTTCCATATAAATTAAATTGTTTGATAGTTCAATTTTCAATGAAGATTATGTATAAAATTTGAATATGATTAAGACATTATACATTGACTAACATAGGTTCCTGATGTATCGAGTGGCCACCGGGCATTTAGGGAATCTGCAGAAGACGAGAATCCATATACACCACCACCAGAAGATCAGGTATAAAATGTATCTTTGCATTCTAAGCTAAAATGTATCTTTGCATTCTAAGTTAAGAGACTTGTGGGAGAAGACGGGACTAGTTAAAACCGGATTTAGCACAAAACTTGGCACACACGACCACCTAGGCACGAGAGACTTGCTGGAGAAGACGGGGCTTGAATCGGGTTCCCGGTTTGGGAGTTAAAGCCGGATTTCACTTTAGGCAAACTAGTTCCTTAAAAAACTTGAATTCGAGGAGTTAACGCCCCAAAATCACCAAACCGCGTCGGTTTAGCACGAAACTTGGCACATACGACCGCCTAGGCACGAGAGACTTGTGGGAGAAGACGGGGCTCGATTCGGGTTCCCGGTTTGGGAGTTAGAGTCGGATTTCACTTTAGGCAAACTAGTTCCTTAAGAAACTTGAATTCGATGTGTTAACGCCCCAAAATCACCAAACCGCATCGGTTTAGCATGAAACTTAGCACACATATCCGCCTAGGCACGAGAGACTTGTGGGAGAAGACGGGGCTCGAATTGGGTTCCCGGTTTGGGAGTTAGAGTCGGATTTCACTTTAGGCAAACTAGTTCCTTAACAAACTTGAATTCGAGGAGTTAACGCCTCAAAATCACCAAACGGTGTCGGTTTAGCACGAAACTTGGCACACACGTCCGCCTAGGCACGAGAGACTTGTGGGAGAAGACGGGGCTCGAATCGGGTTCCCGGTTTGGAAGTTAGAGCCGGATTTCACTTTAGGCAAACTAGTTCCTTAAAAAACATGAATTCGAGGAGTTAACGCCCCAAAATCACCAAACGGCGTCGGTTTAGCACGAAACTTAGCACACACGACCGCCTAGGCACGAGATACTTATAGGAGAAGATGGGGCTCGAATTGGGTTCCCGATTTGGGAGTTAGAGTCGGATTTCACTTTAGGCAAACTAGTTCCTTAACAAACTTGAATTCGAGGAGTTAACGCCCCAAAATCATCAAACCGCTTCGGTTTAGCACGAAACTTGGCACACACGTCCGCCTAGGCACGAGAGACTTGTGGGAGAAGACGGGGCTCGAATCGGGTTCCCGGTTTGGGAGTTAGAGTCGGATTTCACTTTAAGCAAACTAGTTCCTTAAGAAACTTGAATTCGAGGAGTTAACGCCCCAAAATCACCAAACGGCGTCGATTTAGCACGAAACTTGGCACACACGTCCGCCTAGGCACGAGAGACTTGTGGGAGAAGACGGGGCTCGAATCGGGTTCCCGGTTTGGGAGTTTTAGTCGGATTTCACTTTAGGCAAACTAGTTCCTTAAGAAACTTGAATTCGAGGAGTTAACGCCCCAAAATCACCAAACAGCGTCGGTTTAGCACGAAACTTGGCACACACGTCCGCTTAGGCACGAGAGACTTGTGGGAGAAGAAGGGGCTCGAATCGGGTTCCCGGTTTGGGAGGTAGAGCCGGATTTCACTTTAGGCAAACTAGTTCCTTAAAAAACTTGAATTCGAGGTGTTAATGCCCCAAAATCACCAAACGGCGTCGGTTTAGCACGAAACTTGGCACACACGACCGCCTAGGCACGAGAGACTTGTGGGAGAAGACGGGGCTCGAATCGGGTTCCCGGTTTGGGAGTTAGAGTCGGATTTCAGTCTAGTCAAAATTATTTACTAAACTATCTTTCTAATTATATAGTAGTTAATTTTTTTATATTTTTCTGTAATTAAAATATTAACACCATTATATTGTTATTAATTATTTTTATTTTATTTTTTTCAGATATTTCCTGAGTAGCAGTTTGCTTCTTGTGGAGTGCGGGCGTGTAAAGATTATGACGAACTTCTGTTTTTGTAACCCACGAAAGAATCAAGACGAAAACTTTTGGTTTTGATTTTGATTTATGTTATTTAAATTTGTGAACAACATTATGTATGTATTATGTGACATTATGTAGTCGCATAATTTTTATTGTTATGAATTTTTGTTTATGTATTGTTATGAATGGAACAACATTATGAATTTTCATCATTTGTCAACTTTTGTTTATGTATACATTTATATTATTATGTAATTTTTGGATTTTTTTTTAGTTATTTTTCATTTAATACAGGTGATTTTTATATTTTTAATAATTTGTAAACAGGGGGTTTTTTTTAAAAATTTTTTTGAGATGGCAAAATACCCCGTCGCAAAAAATATATATATATATATATACCAGGCTTTTTGCGACGGCACCCATACTGTCGCAAAAGGTACGGAATTTAATATAAAAAGGCTTTAGCGACGGTATAATTCCCGTCGAGAATAGTCATTAGCGACGGCTCACGTTGCCGTCGACTATAGCCAAAAGCAAAGACACTTTTTAGCGACGGGATTTTTGGCGTCGCAAAAACCTCGTTTACCGACGGCAAGACTATGCCATCGCAAAAAAACTCAGATTTCTATCCATTATTGGCGACAGAAATTTGCCGTCGCAAAAGAGAAATTTTCCTGTCGCTAAAACAATGGCGACGGCACTTCCCGTCGCTAAAGACTTTTTGCAATCCCCTGTGTTGCGACCCCCACTTGCCGTCACAAAAAGAAATTTTACCGTCGCAAAAGATTTTTGAGACGGCGTGCGGGAGTATTTACGACGATGTTTTGCCGCCGCAAAAAATATTTTTTTTGTAGTGAGATTACTAGTTTTATTGAATTTCTTGGACAGCCATAGATGTCACTATCACTTCTAGTTGGAATGGAGCATGACTAATGAGACGATAGAAATGGAGTGTTTACTACGGATTAAATAAGTTGTTTATATTTTATTTTAATTTGAAAGTCTGTATCGTACTGTTTTTACTTATAATTTGTTAGGTAAAAATAGTTTAAATAAATTTAAAAAATTGATTATCTAAAAACTGATGAAAGGTGCTTTTGTCTTTCATTTTTTAATTATCAACTTTTGATTTATAATAAGCCTCCGTTTGGGAAGTGGGTTGGCTTTTTAACTTTTTGACTTTTTTAGCTATTTTAGCTTGGGTTTTTTTGGCTATTTTAGCTTGGGTTAAAAAGTTTGGTTTGGGAAGGGCTTTTTGGTTTTTTAACTTTTTTTGTGAGAGAAGAATGTAATGATTATAGGTTGGATGTGATATTTTGTTTTTTGTGACTAAAATAGTTTATTTTATTTTTTGTGGCTAAAACAGTCAAAAAAACCACATTTAACTCTTGCCAAACGGAGCCTAAATTACACCAAAAGATCCAAAGAGACAAAAAGTTAAATGGAATGATTTCGGTTTTTAAGGATCGACGCATGGCCTGATAAAAATATTGGGATAAGAAATTAGAACAGACAATGGGACAGGCCATCTAAGCCCCATCAAATAGCAATTAATGGTACTTACTATTTAAGGTTTTGCAAATCAAAATTTGGAGATAAAATTAATTTTTAGGTCTAAATATTTTTGTTGCGAAAAGTATAATTATTATATTTTTAGTAATGAAAATAAAAATATTGGGATAAGAAATTGGAACAGGCAATGGGGACAGACGATCTAAGCCCCATCAAATAGCAGTTAATGGTACTTACTATTTAAGGTTTTGCAAATCAAAATTTGGGGATAAAATTAGTTTTTAGGGACTAAATATTTTGGTTACTAAAAGTGTAATTATTATATTTTTAGTAATGAAAATTGAAAATTAGTGATGAATTATTATCTTTTTGGGACTAAATTTTTTGTCTCAAAAAATAAATCTTTTTGAGATCAAATTATTTTATCCCTAAAATTGTATTTATTAGTGACGTTTTCAAATTTTTGTCACCAAAAGTCGTATTTTGACTTTTTATGATGACATTTTAGTAACTGTCCTCGTGACTATAGAAATTGATTCTTAAATGTTTTTTCTAACAAAATTTTTATTTTTGAAAGATCAAAAAATTTAGTATCTAAAACTCTTATATGTTGTAGTGACTAACTAAATCTTTTAACATGAACAAATTAAAGTCGGTAAATGCCAACTGTACTATCTCTTTTCACCAATGCAAATATCCTTAAGTAATGCTAAAGACCCTAAATAACTTATCAAATATTTTATCAAATATTTCACATGAACATGGTGTGAGTCTCACATTCATAAGAAATGTATGATAAAACATTTGGTAAAAGATATGGGATATCCTTTCCTATTTAAAAACCAAACACATAATACATCTTTAACCTTGTACAACAAAACACCAGATTTTTTTGCCCTCCATACTCTCTTCTCAGCAAAAAAACCAGATTTTTTGGGTTTCAAGTATTGGATGGGTTTGGGAACCGTTTCAATCATTGCTAGGTTTCAAACTTTGGATGTGTGATTGGGCTTGATAGATATGTATCTATATATAGAAGCTGCGGGTAGGGTTTGATGGTGGAGGCTGCTAGAATAAGCAGACGGAGGTGGGGTAATAGGTGGTGTTTCTGTTAAAGAAAGTGGTGACGATGAATCTATGGCATGGAGGTAGTGATGGTGAATGGGGACATTAGTATGTGTCAATATGTGCATCAAAATAAATTAAATTGTGCGAAGAGATATACATGCAATGTATATATATTTAGATGGGGGTAGCCAGGTTTGCAAATATGTGTGGCATGAGAGGAGTGTGGATAAAAGGACAAAGAGAAGAAAATGGGTTATTTGGTTGTGTAGATAAGTATTGGCGAGATGTTTGGGTTAATATAGTTAGGTTACAAAGATTAAATTAGGTAAATTTAAAAGGGTAATTATGTAAATGTATAGAGGTTATCCAACAACTTTGACACGAGAGTTTAGTGTAATTTCAAAATCTATAAAGAGGTCTCTGTAATTGTCAAATACTTTAAGAAATATTTGCATAATTAAATATATTTATATTTAAATAGTAAAATCCACAACCTCATGTGATTGTTCATTAATATCGTGTCAATAATGAAATAATACTTTTATATTGAATTTTTACTTTAACCATTGGCTCACCATATCAATCTTGTTACGAAGGCTAAGTGTCCAAGTGTGTTTGTCTAAAAATTTAAAGCATATATATAAATTAATCACCTAAACTAATTAAGTTTGAACTCTATCCCATATTTTGCATCAAAAACTCTTATGGGCTCCTCACTTCGGATTCTCCCCTCCACCTCATCTCATCCATGTGCTCCCAACTTTAAATTCTAATATAAGACCCTCGCTCCTCTATATATATCTACTCCCATTCCCTGATCCATAAAACTACTAATACAAAGCATCAATATTATCACTACTATATTACTTCCTACATGCCATGTTATGAAACTTTATTTTCTGGTAAATCTATCATGAAATGCTTTTCTTGGATGTCTAATTAAGGCTGTGTTTGAATCATCAGTGTAATTTTTTTTCTCGTCCACAAATTGCTCTCAAATCTAAGATCGAAACACAACTTAAACATTCCAAACTTCCAATCGAATGTTACTTAATTAGTTATTTATTGTTTTTAGTCAGAACCTACTAGATACTAATAAAATAGTTCATGAAGGTTTTAGAACAATAAAGCAAAAGACCAAACGTGGAAGGCTGATTTGCAACAACTTTCAAGCTTTTTTATTATTGTTGTATGTTCGATAAGAAATGGTTTGGGGAAAAATAGTTTTTTTTACAATTTTTGTCTATTTTTTAAATAGAACCCATACGCCAAAGTTGGTGGGTCTATGTGACAATGTGTTCTTTGCCATGTAATGATTCATGTCATATATTTAATTGCTCAAAACTATTATCGGGTGAATAGGAAATCAATGCCAAAATAAGCTCCATATAAATGGTGTTTTGGTGAGATTTCCAAAAGGGATGGAGAAAAGGCTTGTCCCACATTGCTAAAGTGGGCAAACTTTGTATGGGTTTATAAGCCTCGAGTTTGCATCTTGGGGAGGGCCCCAAGAGGTACCCAAATTTTGTAGAGGGAGAGATTATGGGAAAAGTGGGCCTTGACCCATTAGACCCAAAACTACCACACGGGCGCTTCCATCGCCCGCCCAAGCCTGGGCTTGTGTAGTCCAATGCTTATCTTTTTGGACTAAAAAAAATTTGAAATTTATTTTTCTAAATTAAATTCTTACCGTTTGGAATTTGAACTTCGCTTTGAAATTGAAAATAAATTTTGAAATGACCCTAACGCTTTTGAATGTTGGCAGTTTAGTCCAATGCACCTTTCCCTCAAACCAAAACAGGTTCTTTACTTATTCAAATCCAACCCGAACAGGTTATTTACCTATTCAACTCTATCCTAATAGCCACCAAGTCTCCTATAAATAGACAAGTCCTCAGTTTGGTTTTTCATTCAATTTTCGTTATTCCTTGTGCTTTTGTTTCTTACATTTTGCTATATCAATTTTCTGTAAGAAAGAGTATAAACACAAAGTGTATTCGCTGGACATTTAGTTTGTAGTGTTGTTACTAATTATCGTCAATCATTTTATCCTGAGAGATAAACGTTCATATTCAAAAAGTACCGTGGAGATGACGAATCTATCTTAAGGAAACAATGTTGAACATTGGACTAGATTGAATTTTCGAGAACTTGAATTTTCGAGAAAGTAATACTGTAAGTAGGTTGTTTGTTTATTAATTTATTTTCCTCAGATTCTGTTTTATTTTTGTAACAAAAGTAAGAATTTTGTTCTGATTTTAGTCATCAAATAGAATCTCTCTTTCTTAATTTATTCTTCGAATATATTGAAGGTTGGCTAACAATCTTAAAACATACCCGTTTCTTCATTGTATTCAAATTCTAATTTTCTTTTCTGATTTTTGTAACTAGAAAATTGTATTGCTTCTAATTTGTTTTCTAATTTTTGTAATCAATTTTGATGGCCACTGAAACTGGTAACCCCATTCTAGTTGTTACACCAACACCCGCCGTTACCTAGAACCCTGTTCAAATTTCTGTGAATCATGGCGAGAAACCAGAAAAATTTAACGATACAGAGTTTAAGAGATTGCAACAAAAAATGCTATTCTATCTGAAAACTCTTAATCTTACTCAGTTTCTCTGTGAAGATGCTCTAGTAATTAAAGAGGATGAAAGTGATCCGCAAGTTGTTTCTGCGGTGGATGCTTGGAAGCATTTTGACTTTCTTTGCAGGAATTACATTCTCAATGGCCTAGACAACACACTGTATAATGTTTACAGCCCTCTTAAAACAGCAAAGAATTGTGGGATTCTTTGAAGAAAAAATACAAGACAGAGGATGCTGGCACAAAGAAAGTCGTCGTTGGAAAATTTCTGGACTGTCATGTTTGATTCTAAAACAGTTATTAGCCAAGTGCAAACTCTCCAACTAATCTTGCATATATTCATGCTAAAGGTATGTCTCTCAGCGAATCTTTCCAAGTTGCTGCAATTGTGAAAAAATTACCGCTTGCTTGGAAAGATTTCAAGAACTACCTTAAGCATAAGCATAAAGAGATGACATTGGAAGAACTTATTGTTCGATTGAGGATTGAAGATGACAATCGGAATGCTGAAAAGATGAATGGTAAAAATCTCATTGAGTCCAACGCTAATGTAGTGAAACAAGTGCCCAAACCACATAATAAGAAAAGGAAGTTTGCTGGTCCTAAACAAGCTGACAACAATGGCAATAAAAAGATCAAAGGAAAATGCTACAACTATGGCAAAATTGGATATCGTGCCCCTGATTACTGATGCCTTAAGAACGATTGCGAAAGTATATGCAAAAAGACTACCAATCAAGCCAATGTGACAGAACCAGATTATATCTATCATGGGGTAAATAACATCAATCTCTCTACGATGGTATCTGAGACAAATTCGGTTGGAAATCCCAAGGAGTAGTGGATTGACACTAGGGCAACTCGTCACATTTGTGCGGATAAGAAGATGTTCTCTTCATATAGTAAGGCTATCAATGGGGGATAAGTTGTCATGGAAAATTCTTGTACTTCTATCGTGGCTGGACAAGGAAAGGTAGTATTGAAAATGACCTCGAGGAAGGAACTTACTCTCAACAACCTGCTGCATGTACCAGGCATTCGCAAGAATCTAGTTTCTGGATCTTTGTTGAGTAAAAATGGTTTTAGGCTTGTGTTTGAGACTGATAAATTTGTACTAAGTGTGGCATGTATGTGCATAAAGGGTATATGAGCGATGGACTCTTTAAATTGAATGTGGTGACTGTTGTACCAGTTTCTGCTATTAATAAAATTAACACAGCTTTTGTTTATATTCTTGAGTCTTATTTATGGCATGGTAGATTAGGACATGTAAATTTTTATGCTTTGCGTAGGCTTATTGGTTTGGATTAGATACCAAAATTTCAAATTTATTCTAATCATAAATGTGAAGTATGTGTAGAAGCGAAACTAACTATGACACCATTTAAATCAGTTGAAAGAAAAATTGAACCTCTAGAATTAATTCATACTGATGTATGTGATCTTAAATTTGTTCAAACTAGAGGAGGCAAAAAGTATTTCATAACATTTATTGATGATTGCAAAAGATATTGTTATATATACTTATTTAGAAGTAAAGATGAAGCCTTAGAAATGTTTAAACTTTACAAAACCGAGGTTGAAAATCAACTAGGTAAAACCATTAAAATGGTTAGAAGTGATAGGGGTGGTGAATATGATGAACCTTCAAATGAATTTTATGCACAACATGGCATTATTCATCAAACTACAGCACCATATTCTCCTCAGTAAAATAGAATTGCGGAAAGGAAGACTAGAACCCTTAAGGAAATGACAAATGCCATGTTACTAAATTCAGGCTTACCACAGAACTTGTGGGGGGAAGCAATATTGTCTACTAATTATGTTCTTAACATAATACCCCACAAGAAAACGAATAGCACTCTTTATGAGTTATGGAAAGGTCGACCGCCTTCCTATAAATATTTTAGAGTATGGGGGTGTCTAGCAAAGGTAGAAGTTCATGTTCCTAAAAAGACTAAAATAGGACAAAAAACAGTTGATTGCGTGTTTATTGGTTGTATACATAATAGTATGCATATCGGTTTTTAACATAAGTCAGAAATACCTGATATACATTTAAATACTATTATAGAGTCTAGGAATGTCATATTCTTTGACCTTTTTTTTCCTTATAAGAAAGGACATGAATTAAGTTTACAGAAAAGAGCTTATGATTATACACAAGGCTAGGATACTATTGACAATCAAGAACAAAAGACTAGTACTAGTCATGACCAATAGGAAATAACAGATGATGAACCAAGATGCAGTAAAAGAGCGAGAATATCAAAATTTTTTGGTCTACATTTTTCTAACATACCTGTTAGAAAATGAGCATCGAAGCTTTAAGGAAGCAATGTCGGGTCCTAAAGCATTATTATGGAAAGAGGTTGTTAATAGTGAAACTGAATCCATCATGCAAAATCACACTTGAGAGTTGGTGGATCTTCTACCTGGGTGCAAACATCTTGTGTAAAAATGAATATTTAAGAGGAAAATGAAAGCAAATGGTTCAATAGACAAGTACAAAGCAAGACTTGTGGTTAAAAGTTACAGACAAAAGGAAGGTCTGGACTATTTTGACATCTACTCTCTAATAACAAGGATCACATCCATTCGTATGCTTATTGCTATTGCAGTGCTATACAATCTTGAGATACATCAAATGGATGTTAAGACAGCTTTCTTAAATGGGGATTTATATGAAGAAATCTACATGGAACAACCCGAAGGGTTTGTAGTACTAAGGAAAGAAAAGAAAGTGTGTCGGTTTGTAAAATCTCTCTACGGATTAAAATAAGCTCCTAAGTAATGGCATGAGAAAATTGATCATGCTATGCTAACCAATGGATTCAAGACAAACGGATGTGGCAAAGGTGTCTATGTTAAAAACACTGACAAATGATATGTTATAGTTTGTCTTTATGTGGATGACATGCTCATAATTCGTAGTACTCATAATATGATCAAATCAACCAAACAAATGTTGAACAAAATATTTGATATGAAAGATATGTGAGTAGCAGATGTTATTCTAGGAATAAACATTACTAGAACATCTAACAGATATGTATTGTCTCAATCACATTATATTGAGAAAATACTTGGTAAATATATCAAAGATGATGCAAATGTGCCAAGAATACCTGTATATGTCAATCTTTATTTGTCAAAAAATAAAGGTGATAGGATGTCTCAGTTAAAATACTCCCAGATTTTTAGAAACCTAATGTACCTAATGAATTGCACACATCGTAATATAGCATATGTTGTCAGTAAGTTATGTAGGTACACTAGTAACCCCGGAGAAAATCATTGGAAAGCAATGATGCGAGTTCTTAGATATCTAAGAATTACTAGTGATCATTGCTTAAACTTTACTCGATATCTAGCAGTACTTGAAAGCTATTGTGATGCAAATTGGATATCGGATACTAAAGATTCAAAATCTACTAGTAGGTATATCTTTACTTTAGGGGGAGCAACTGTTTCATGGAAATCCTCGAAACAAATGTGCATTGCACAGTCTACAATGGAATCTGAGTTCATTATTTTAGATAAAGCAGGAGAAGAAGCTGAACGGCTTCGCCATTTCTTAGAAGATATTCCAATGTAGCCAAAACTTGTGCCAGCTATTTGCATTCATTATGATAGTCAATCTACTATAGGAAAGGCACATAGTCATATGTATAACGGTAAGTCACAACACATTCGTCATCGACAGAATACCGTTAGACAATTGCTCTTAAATGGTATAATCTCAATAGATTATATAAAGTCTAAGGAGAATATCGCGGATCCTTTAACAAAAGGTTTAGCAAAAAAGCAAGTGTCTCGTTCATCGAAAGGAATGGGGTTAAAACCTATTACATAAGAATCATCATAATAGTAACCCTACTTAGATGACTGGAGATCCTAAGAACTAAGTTCAAATGAACAACTAAGTTATGTGTGGCTCACCAGAAATCACAAAGGGATTAAATTCTCTATCCATTCCTATAATAAGAGTGATATCTGCAACATGTGTTGTATACAGGAGATTAAGGGTAAGCTTTGCTTTTAATGATTACTTATATCTTGACTTAGGAATAAAAAGTCAAGCTGAGTATAAGGGATACTCTCAATACGAATCATCTATATGAGTGCCGAACTAGGGCCGATTCTATGAGAATAAAGAAGCTAATTCTCTAGAGCACTCATGAATAACCAAAAACATTTAGGGCCAAAATGAACAGAACCTTGAAAACCATGATGTGTCAGAAGATATATTTTATGTGAAATCCATTGGGGGTGTTTGTTTCAGCTTCTCAGAGCTAACTTATGGCTTTTAGCTTTCAAAAAGCTATTTTAGACTGTTTGGTTAAACTTATTTCAAACAGCTTCTGATTCTAACAGCTTATTTTAACTAAAAAAAGCTGATTCTGAGAAACTGCTCACCCCTTACTTCTGATTATCAGTTTCTGCTGTGGACATGTTAATTTATGGTTATACTCTTAAATTTTTTTATTTTTTATTTTTTTTAAAAATAGAAAAAGACCCAAATGGACTATAGATTATTATTATTATTATTTTTTATGAGAAATGTAGATAAACAAAAAATAAAAATTAATTGAAAAAGCTATTTCACAACTTATTTAACAAACACTACTCAGCAACTTAAATCTATAATCCAACAGTTACACCAAATAGATTAACAACTTCTGATTAAAGTCATAATCTATAATCTGTTAAGTTATAGTCTATAAGTTGTTTTAACAACTACACCAAACGGGGCCATTGTCTTTGCTTACACTAACAGCTGAATAATTCAAGGCATCGCGTCCATTGGTTAGCTAGTAAGTCCAATAGGTTATCACTAGGAAATGTTCAAGGCCGAAAGCTACCTATCCCGACACAAGATATTTTCAATTTATAATCTATCAACAAATTTTGCATATTGTTGCATTTTCATTGTCATCAAATTCCATTCATGTGGGGCATTGTAAGAAATGGTTTTGGAAAAAATAGTTTTTTCGAAAACTTTGGTCTATTTTTTAAGTGGGACCCATGCGCCAAAGTCGGCTGGTCTATGTGGAAATGCGTTCCTTGCCACGTAACGGTTCACATCGTATATTTGGTTGCTCAAAACCATTATCGAGTTAATAAGAAATCAATGCCAAAATGCGCTCCATGAAAATGATGTTTTAGTCAAGTTTTCATAAGGGATGGAGAAAAGGCTTGTTCCACATTGCTTGAGCGGGCAAACTTGGTGTCGGTTTATAAGCCTTGAGTTTGCATCTTGGGGAAGGCCCCAAGGGGTACCCAAGTTTTGTAGAGGGGGAGGTTATAGGAAAAGTGGGCCTTGATCCATTGGACCCAAAAGCTACCACGGCCGCCCGGACCGAACCGGACCGGGCTTAGGCGTGAGTATGAGTGCAAGGTGTGAGGTTGGGTTAGACTTGTGTAGTCTAATGCTTATCTTTTGGGGCAAAAAATATTTGAATTTTATTTTTCTAAAATTAAATTCTTGCCGTTTGGAATTTGAATTTTGGCTTGAAATTCAAATAAATTTCGAAATGATCTCAACGTTTTTGAACGTTGGCAATTTAGTCCAATGCACATTTCCCTCCAATCCAAATAGTTGGTTGCCACGTAACGATTCACATCGTATATTTGGCTGCTCAAAACCATTATCGAGTGAATAAGAAATCAATGCCAAAATGCGCTCCATGAATATGATGTTTTAGTCAAGTTTTCATAAGGGATGGAGAAAGGGCTTGTTCCACATTGCTTGAGCGGGCAAACTTGGTGTCGGTTTATAAGCCTTGAGTTTGCATCTTGGGGAGGGCCCCAAGGGGTACCCAAGTTTTGTAGAGGGGGAGGTTATGGGAAAAGTGGGCCTTGATCCATTGGACCCAAAAGCTACTATGGCCGCCCGGACCGGACCGGACCGGGCTTGGGCGTGAGTATGAGTGCAAGGTGTGAGGTTAGGTTAGGCTTGTATAGTCTAATTCTTATCTTTTGGGACAAAAAATATTTGAATTTTATTTTTCTAAAATTAAATTATTGCCGTTTGGAATTTGAATTTTGGCTTGAAATTCAAATAAATTTCGAAATGATCTCAACGTTTTTGAACGTTGGCAATTTAGTCCAATGCACATTTCCCTCCAACCCAAACAGGTTCATTACTTGTTCAAATCCAACCTGACCAGGTTTTTTACCTATTCAAATCTGTCGCGAACAGGTTCTTTTCCTATTCAACTCTGTCCTGAATAGCCACCAAGTCTCCTCTAAATAAACAAGTCATCCATTTGGTTTTTCATTCAATTTTCGTTCTTTCTTCTAATTTTGCTTCTTGCATTTTGTTACATAAATTTTCTATAAGAAAGAGTATAAATACAAAGTGTGTTTGCTAGACATTTAGTTTGTAGTGCTGCTACTAATTGTCGTCAATCATTTTATCCTAGGAGATAGACGTTCACATTCTGAAAGCATCACTAAAAAAAATTAAGGTTTTAGAGACAAAATTATTTTTTTGGGACCAAACATTTTTATTACGAAAAGTGTCGTCATTATGTTAGCAATGAAAATTGGATATTAGTGATGAATTATTATCTTTTTGGGACCAAATTTTTTATTTCAAAAAATAAACCATTTTAAGACCAAATTATTTTGTCCATAAAAGTGTATTTATTAGTGACATTTCCAAAATTTTGTTACTAAATGTCTTATTTTTTACTTTTCGAGACGACATTTTAGCGACTATCCTCACGACGATAGAAGTTGGTCTCTAAATGTCTTTTGCAAGAAAATTTTCACTTTTAAAGACTTAAAAATTTAGTTTCTAAAATTCTTATATGTTGTAGTACACCATGGAGAGAACGAATCTGTCTTAAAGAAACAATGTTGAACACTAGACTTGATTGAATTTCCAAGAAAGTAATACTGTAAGTAGATTGTTTATTTATTTATTTATTTTCCTCAGATTTTGTTTTGTTTTTGTAACAAAACTAAGAATATGTTTTGTTTATTTTTATTGTTTGTATTCTATGTCAATTTTAGTCATCAAACTGAATCTCTTGTTTCTTAATTTATTCTTCAAATATAATGAAATTTAGCTAACATGTGTTACAATAAATTATAATTTAGTAATCAAAACAAAACAATATCTAAGACTTTATAATCAAATAAACATTTGTCGATAACTAGGACTTCCACTTTATTTGCTCATCCCTCCTTCAAACACTGGCGCCGTCGCCATGCCAATGCCATAGTTCTGTCTCTGCAAATTCCCTTTCCATCCTAAACAATTCAAAAGAACCATCACAAAACAACACATTATATATAAATAGTTCATACATATAAATATATTTGTACACATATCAATGCAACTAGTAGGAAAATTATAATTTTCATTGAACGAATTTCACCAACTTTTTCAAATTTTTTTTTTTTCTTTTATATGGATTTACATAACAAACCACACATGTGGATGCAGGATTCGCTATATACATTAAATAGTGCGATCCACAATTGTTTTTTACAGGAAAATGGTTTGTAAACACAAAATTTATACACAAAACACATTCAGAATGATGTCAATGGTGTTTGTGTAACTATGTGGATAATAGTAGATGTTTTGATTAGAAATGAAAAGATCTAAGAATCTGAGCTATATCATTCTGTATGAATATCATGTAGAAAAATTTTGTATGTACATCATTTCACTTGTCTAGATATGATAATTTTATGTACAAATTACATTTGATTTTTGAATCAACGTAGGAAGCGAAAAAAAAATAAAAAATAAAAAATAAATAAAAAAGTATGAAATCTTGACAAAAAATTATTTGTTCCAAAATCTCCGAAGATTATTTGTCCCAAAATCTCCATTTCCAATAAAATTGAAATTGCACGATGTCATGACAGGATTGGCAAAATATAGAAATGTTAGAAGATGATTGTGCAACTAAAAGTGTATTACTAATAAGGAACAAAAATTTCGAAACAAAGTATTGTATCAAGTATTACTACGCGTGCATCTATATATTAGAAGTGATAAGTGTGCATATGATCATTTTGTTTTAAAAAAATAAGATTGTCAACTATATTTTTAAATTGAAAATCTAAAAATTGAAATTAATTCAAAAAAATAATAAGTTCAGATATTTGAAAAAAAAACAAAAAAACAAAAACAAACAAAAAGAAATCCTGAATTTAGGGCATGATTGTCCTTTCATTTGTTTTATTTTTTTTTTTTTCTGTTTTGCTTTTTGATCAACAAATAAGAAGATTTATTAGATAGAAAGAAAAGATACAATGAGATGATTGAGAAAATTTAGAGTATGACTGCCCATGTAACTAGTATAGGAATTTTTTGGGAAAACCTAAAAAATGAGATATCAACACCAACTCAAACCTTTACATATATAATAGTATACAT
Source organism: Camellia sinensis (assembly GCF_055761805.1). Taxonomy (NCBI): domain Eukaryota; kingdom Viridiplantae; phylum Streptophyta; class Magnoliopsida; order Ericales; family Theaceae; genus Camellia; species Camellia sinensis. The sequence goes on from NC_138971.1 coordinate 58,572,522, forward strand.
AGATATAGATAAATAAATAAATAATTGTACAGATATAGAATGGAAGGAGAGAAATGGATACCTTTGTTCAAGTCGAATCCACGGTTTGTGAGCTCACGATACTCTTGACACAAGGCGCATTGCTCGCAAAAGCAATGAACTAAACAATCACCACAAGGGCTTTCTTGCAACATGTATTGGTTCCTCAACTTTTTACGATAAGTACAAGAGTAGCAACATGCACAACCAGTCACAGCCGCTATTAGTGCGTATATTGCTCCGCTAGCACCACAAGCTAACACCAACCACAAAACAAATTTTTAACATCAAATTTCATATATAAACCTATGATATGAATCACTATAGGTTGTATATGGGTGAATTTAGCCATATCAAAACGAGTTAAACATTAAAATAATTCAACATAAAGCCGTTTATCTAATAAATGATTTTAAACGGATTAAATTGAATTTGATATGAATTAAACAAATTGATTTGATCAATTAGTTTATTTATTGAACATGTTTTTTGAGTAAACGGTCTAGTGGAGATTGTGTAGCAGTGATGGATTGTGGTGAGGGTAGTATAGGGGTGATGGGGTGGTGGTGGCCGTCAAAATCAATTAACCCAAGCTTGCCTACTAAACAGACAAGTTAGGTTGAATTGGGTGTAATATAGGTAAAAAAAAACAAAATTAATCCAATAATACTACAATAAATTAAGATTTTAGAGACAAAATTACTTTTTAAGAACGAAATATTTTTATTGTGAAATGTATCATTTTTATATTTTTAAAGATTAAATTAGACATTTAATGATGAATTATTATTCTTTTTGGACTAAAATTTTTATTTCAAAAAATAAATCATTTTGGAACTAAATTATTTTGTCTCTAAATGTAAAATTATTAGTACATTTTTTAAAATTTGTTACTAAAAGTTTTATATATGTATATATATTTTGGATGACCCTTTAACAGCTATTTATAACGAAAGGAATTAATACCCAAATATTTTTTACAATAATTTTTTAATTTTGGAGATAAAAATGTTTAATCTCAAAAAAAAATTGTTTATTATAGTGTGAACTCCTTTTAAATAGATGGTGAAAGTTGTGGTAGTGTGATGACGGATCTATTCGATGGTTCTAAATAACAGTATTGAGACACATATCAGTATCAAATGTAATATAATAATATCGAATAAATTAAATGATATGTATTGAAAATTGAAAGATTTGATGGTGAAATTTTAAAAATCATTCACAATTCCTTAAAGTTAATGATTCACAAATTTTCCTCTGTTAAACTTAATTTGTCACATTTTAATTAATATTTTGAAATCCTCTTATCCTTTTTGGTGATGTGCAGCTGAGTTTCGCCGTGTGTCCACAACGGTGGTAAAACAAAGCACGTGGCATCAACAACTGGCTATAAAAACACAGCCCCAAACCACCTTAATTATCTATAGAACCGCTGGTTTCCATAAGGACACGTGCGGCTATAAAGTAATAAAATTTGGGCAAACTTCAATTGAATTACGTGTGATTTATCTTTTTAATATTTAAAAATAATCAAATAAATTTTTTTATGATTTTAAGACTAGAATGTACTGTTAATATTCCGTCTAATTTAACAGTAAATGTAAAACACGTAGCATAGATAAAAGGGTTATATGTTCAGCTTTAAATCTTTATAGGATAAATGGCACATGAAATAAAGCATAGGAGGTTAAAATGCATTGTCTTTCGGGATAATGAAAACACATGAATATTTTAGTATTTTTTATTAAATTGTTAGCAAATCTAATGGTGCACATTAATTTACAAAGCATAAGAGGGTTATATGATCATTTTTAAATATTAAGAGATAAACTGCACATAACTCAAACCATAGGTGTAAATTGAAATTTTTCCATAAATTTTTCAGGTCGATTTGCTTAAAACTGGTTTGTTTATATATTATGGACCGGTTGGTGGTATGAATCGCCCGTTCCACCTGCGATTTTCCTTCATACTATTAAACGGGTCTATAACTGGATCGACAAGATTTTTTTTTTACATATAAACCGGTTCAACGGCTAATTTTTTTTAATCAACAAAAATTAATTATTAGTTGTTAGATTATCACATTTGACAATTAGTCTCCACCTTCACCAGGTGATTGTCCTTTTAATTCAACTCTCCTAGCCTTAGGAAAGCTATAGTACCCAACTAGAACTGGCTGAGTTTTAGAACTATTTTGAATGTTAATGGTGGTGTGATAGTAATGAATGGTTTAATCGTGTGAAATTAAAAGGTTCACACTTTTAGGATAAGCTTCCTAACTCAATGATTCACTATTAGTTTCTACAACTTACTGGTTGCTCCTTCGTCAACAATCTCTGCTATTTGTCCGAAAGTAAAGCATGGACACCAGCACGTTATACAACCTGTCAAAAAAAATAAAAAAAATGTATTTTTAGATTAACAAACAAAACTATTAAAGATAGTTCTAAATTTTGAATCCAATACAAGTTTAATTTGATCAAATGAGATATACTCACAGTTGGGAAGATCATCGAAGCAGCCACAGAGGCCTGTGGACCAAGGACCCTCTTGCTGGGTTCGGGGCTGAGCTCGAAATGGGGGATTGTTGGAGCTTAGTGGTGCTGGAGGACCTGAGTATTTCTGATCATAAGTTGAGTTTGAGGAATACATGGTTCAGCAATGGAAATCAGATAGTTTCAAAAAGGCAAAGAAGGTTTCTTTTGGACAAGTAGAATAATTGCTGCTTTCTAAGATATCAGGTAATAACAAGTTATTTATCGTATATATAGAGAGGGGGCTTTGGATAAAAAAGAACGTTGACAAGTCTAGTGCCAACTTTGATTTTTTCTCTAAAATTGCTTTTTTGAAACATTCAAAACAAAGAAGTGGTTGATTTGGTTTGAGGTAAGTCGCAAATGTTTATTAGCTCAATCTAAAGGTAATTTGATGTTTGACCTCTGCTCAAGCTCATGAATAAGTATGAATAAAGGTTAATTATATTTTTGTTATCGATATTTTAAATTGTCTTAATTTGATGTCTTATGTATGAAAATATTTTAATTAATTCTTAATGTTTAAATTGTGTCAATTTGTCTCCAAATGTGTAAAAAGTATTTTGATTTAGCCTTCTAATCTAATTCTATTAATAGAGGCAATTTAAATATTGATGATCTAAATTGAAACATTTTTTTATATGTCGAGGACTAAATGGACACAATTTAAACAATGGTACCAAATTGAAAAAAATTTATACATTGGGGACCAATTTTGTGTTAATTGCATTTTTAGTTCCTAAAAATGGAGCCCGTTATGAGTTTTAGCTTGATAATCTAAATCATTCATTTTGTACGACCTTTCATGTATATCAATCACAACAAAAAGTAGAATGATCCGATAATCATAACTTGTTTAATTATCACATTTGTCACAAAAACAAAAAAACAAAACAAAACAAAAATGAAAAAGAAAAGAAAAAAGAATGGTCTAATTTCAAAAACAGACTTGTTGTCTATTATTTTAGACACATGCGATAAATTAAACAAGTTACAATTATCGAATCATTTTAATTTTTTTATGTGGATGATACATCATGTGGCTCATTGTGGACATTTCACTTCAAAATAAAATATCATTGAAGATGAATTTATTTACCATAATGATATTGTCACATTATTCTTGTCAAGTTTTATGTAAGAATAAAAATTTTCTATACACGAAGGACCTTTTCATTTTTTTTTATAATAACCGAATGTCCGAACCGACTTAGGCATACAAATACATTTATGATAAAATTCTAGGACAATGAGGTTGTTTGGTGTGGATTATAAGAGGTGATTATAGTTTATTTTAATTTGAAAATCTATGTCAAACTGTTTGATGCAACTTCTGCTTACAATTTTTTAGAGAGAAATAGTTTATATAAACTGAAAAATGATTATTTAAAAGCTATGGAAGGGTTGTTTTTTGATTTTTACTTTATGATTGTCAGTTTTTAACTTACAATAAATTACACCAAATAATACCAATATTCTTGGCTCATAGGGTTTTTGTTCAACAAATACCACTCTATTTAGTTAATAGTTTTTAAAAATAATTTTTAAATTTTATTTTTTATTTTTCTCCTTTAATGAAATTTTTAAATGTTTTAATTAATTATTTTTATAAATTCACTTAATTTAGATACACTTAAAAATAAAATAATTGTGTATTTAAAAACAATCAATAACTACAAAAAATTAAAAAGAAAAACAAAAATACAAAAATTCAATATATTTTCATGTTTTTAAGAAAAATCGTAAATATTTTTACTTTTTAGTTGCATTTAAATGCATCCAAAAATTTATCAAATAATTAAATAAAAATGATTAAAATATGAAAAAATAAAACACAAAAAACAAAAAAAAAAAATAGATTTGTTTAGTTTTGAGCTTTCAAAAATAAGTTTTAAATTTTCAATTCATATTTTTTTTAGTAAATTTTTTTAGATCTAATTAATATGGAACACTTAAAAGCTAAAATATTTGTTAATTTTAAAAAAATAAGTATAAAAAATAATACAAAAGTGTACTAAAGTTTTAATTTTCTATATTTAATGAATTTTTAAAATATTTTTCACAAATTTTGTATTTCTTTTTTAAAAAAAATGTAATATTTGATCGATTACATATTAATCATTATTCGATTGAGTGGTCTGAAGTTATCGTGAAGCAAAATTTGTCTAAATGAATCTTAAAAGTAAAAAGAAAATTAATTTATTAAAATATTAAAAAAAAAAGTTTTAGTTTAATGTCTCTGATATTATGATTTTATAAGATAAAAGACATATAACATTTTCATAGTAGTTGGGGTTCCTCAACATTTTCATAAACAAATTTCAGTACACAAAAATTTTGGCACAAAAAAATTACAAGACAAATAAATTTGTCTTTACAAAAAATTGTAGCTCTCCAAAAAGAAATTTCACAGAGAAATTCCAACTCGTCATAGAAAAATTTGAATTTCTCTATGACGAGTTGAAATATCCTTATGACAAGCTGAAATTTCTTTAATAATATTATTGATGGACTTTAATTAATAAGAAAAAACAAATCAAAAATTATTTTTGAAAATTCAAAATCAATAAAAATCAAAACCCTTTTCATTTTTTTTTTTCATATTTTATTTATATTTATATTTTTTAGATGTACTTAATTTATGTATATTTTAAAAACTATAATATTTATGGAAAAATCTACTAAAAATCTACTAAATTTGTATAACTTTTTGTATTTAATAACTTTTTTACAAATATTTTATTTTGAGGTACATTGAAATTAAATATATTTACAAAAATAAAAAATTAATTATATTATTAAAAAAAAAGTTTACCAGAAAGATAAATATTAAAATTAAAAAGTTAAAATAATAGTATTAAAAACTCAAGCCAAGGTAGTCTTTCGAGTTGACACGCACCGCACCGTGTAATAAGATGACAGGAAAGTTTCGACACGCATTCCGAAATATGAAAATGATATATTTTGGATACAACACTTCTTGATGATAATGATGTTATTGTCATATGTTTAAAAACTGTCATTCAACGATGGAAATTTAGTCCGGCTTGATTAGGTCTCTTCCACGTCGAATCGTCTGAGTTCTTATTAAAATTCAAATCGGATTGCAGGTCGAAAAATTAAATCTAAGCACAGGAATAATCGAGTCTTGGACGGGTCAGGTCGAAATTTTTTTTTTTTTTTTTTTTTACCAAAAAATTATTTTTTTCTATTAAAAATGATGATGGGCCTTGGGTGGACTCGGACTTAGGTCGGGTTCCAAGGCCGGGACAGGTTTCAAAATGACTGTCCAAGCCCATGGTCCTAGGCTAGACTCGAGCCCGAGCCCACCTCACGCCGAGGGCAGGTTTCGGATTGCGGACCATTTTTACTCCCCCACTTAGAGGTTATATGCATCCTATCCTAAATTGAAGTTATTTTTATCACAAAATTTTATAACATCAACTATAAGTATATAATCCCATTATAAATAGACGTAATAAAAATATGTCGTAATTAAGGCTTGGTTTGGCATAACCTAAAAAAATTAAAAAGTCAAAAAGTCACTATACTATTTAAGTCACATCATTTTATTTAAATCACATCACCTCTCTAACACATCACATCAAACCCAACTCAAACTCAACCCATATAAGCCAATAAGTCAAAAAGTATACTTTTTTAGAACATCCCAAACCAACCCTAAGTCATAAATTTTTGTAATATGAATCACAAAATATTGAATATTTTATTATGCTAATTTGTGATAAGTTTCCTTATTTTGTAATCAATGTTACCAAATTTTATAATAAAATTAAACTAATTTGTATAAAATGCATATGGTATGCACTTCTAAGGGTGCACACTATAAGTTTTTCTTCGACGATACATATCTTTTGACAATGTGTATTATATATAAGTTACAATATTTATAATGTTAATTATCATAAATATTAAATTAAATTATTTTCAATTATAATTAAAATAACATAATAAGTTATAACTAAATATCACATAAAAATAGACTTTTTGAGTATAATCAAAATAAATAATAACCAAAATCACAATAAATTACTACAATAAATCATAACCAAATCATGATTGTGGCTATTGATGAAACTCCACAATGATTGTGGCTAATAATAATCACAATAAATTACAACCCCATCCTATCTAAACAAAATAATAATTACATCCCCATCTTTTTTAATTGTTGATGTTGCTGCTACTCGTTATGCAACTTCTGAACTATCACCTTTTCATTCCTCTGTGTGTTTCCTTAATTTCTTCATGCTTTCATTTTTTCAAAATAGGTAATTTGCATAATTTCAGGTTTCAAATAAATGTATCAACCCCACTACAGACCCTCAGTGACTTCTGACCCCCAGTGACATGGTAGCTGATGTGTAAACACAGTTGAAAAAAAAAAAACAAAACAAAACAAAACAAAAACAAAATCTGGAAAAAGCGGGAACCAAACCTGTCTCCACCATCTTCCCTCGTCTATCCTCACCTCTCGCCGCCATCCTCCTCCTCCACCATAGCTCTCCGTCGTCGACGACGGCCATAGCTCGCCGGGAACTCTGGTTGTCCCTATTTGTCCCTTTTACAAACCTGTATCTCTGTTCGTCGCTCTCATCTATCCTCAATCTTCGTCGCTCTCATCAATCTGGTTGTCCTCTGTCCATCAATTTGGTTGTCCTCTGTTTGTCTTCCTCTTCCGCTGTGTCTCTGTCTCGCATGTAATCTGGATCGGTGGTTTATGAGGTAAAAAATCAATTTCATATGACTAATCCAGCTTGAGTTCTCTTTCAGTTATATGCTAATTCTGAAATCTGAATAGTGAAATGAGTAAATGAGTTCTCTTTCAGTTATATGCTAATTCTGAAATCTGAAATCTGAATAGTAAAATGACTAATCTGAAATCTGAACTCTGGAGTTTGTCTATATGCTAATTCTCATGTATAGAGTTCTCTTTCAGTTTAAAATCAGTAAATGAGTATATATATGGAACTTCCCTAATCTGAAATTTGTCATTTTGGTCCTATGAAATCTGAAATATATATGAGTAATCTGAAATATGAGTAATTGTTATATAATATGAAATATGAAATTTGGGCAGTGTTATATAATCTGTAATCTGAAATATAAGTAATTTGTAGCTATTTGGGCAGTGTTATATAATCTGTAATCTATCATTTTGTAATCTATAATCTGTAATCTGAAAGGATGAGTAATTTGTTATTTTGTGAAGTTTAGTTCCATATATATATATATATATATATAAGTAATGTGAAATATGAAATTTGGTTCACAGTGATCATTCTAAATGGAGTTTATATAAAATCTGAAATATGAAGTTTAGTTCCATAATTGTTATATAATGATATCAATATTTTTGTTTGGGCATTGTTAGGGAACTGATATTTGTTTAATTGTTATTTCAATATGCAAAGTGGAAGAATGGAGGTTGATTCAAATGTTGGTGAGAATCCTTTAATAAATGAGGGCGAAGACGTTGAAGAACCTCAAAAGGGTATGTGTTTTAGCTCAAGGGAAGAGGCGTACACATTTTATGGCAAATATGCTAAGCATGTTGGATTTTCTATAGCTCATAGAGCACAACATTTTGGAGATGATGGGCAATTGCTAAACTTTGCAATTGAATGTTCTCGAGCGGAGCAAAGAAAAAAGAAATCAGAAGTCAACCCTCTGAAGCCATGTTTGTCCACAAAAATTGGTTGCACAACAAGGGTACGAGGTAGTGTACAAAAGGATGGGAGATATAAACTAACCACAGTTAACCTTGAGCATAATCATGATTTGATTCCGACCGACTCACGTCATTTTGCAATGAATAAGAAAATTCTTACTCCTGTGAAGAGAAGATTAGAAATTAATAATCAAGCAGGGATTGAGGTGTCTAGAACTTTCATTAAATGGTTACTGAAGCGGGGGGATACGAGTCATTGACATTTGACAAGCGAGATGCAAGAAATTACATTGAGAGAGCTAAAAGGTTGAGGCTTGGGAAAGGTGATGTCGAATCACTTCAAAGTTATTTTATGAGGATGCAAGCACATAGTGAGAGATTCTTTTATGTGATTTATGTTGATGAGGAGTTTCGCGTTAGAAACTTGTTTTGGGCTGATGCAAGGAGTCGGGCGACTTATGAAGCATTTGGAGATGTCGTTTCATTTGACACAACTTATTTGACGAACAAATATGACATGCTATTTGCTCCATTTGTCGGAGTTAATCACCATGGACAGTCCATTTTGCTTGGTTGTGGATTGTTGTCTAGTGAAGACACTAACACATTTGTTTGGCTATTCAAGTCATGGTTAAGTTGCATGTCAAATCATCCGCCAAAAGCTGTCATAACTGATTCGCGTAGAGCTATGCAAAATGCTATAGAAATTGTGTTTCCACAAGCTCGACATCGGTGGTGCTTATGGCATATCATTAAGAAAACTCCGGAGAAGTTGAAAGGATATGCTCAATATGAAGCCATAAAGTTGGCTATGCAAAATGCAGTTTATGACTGTTTGATAAGAGCTAAATTTGAGAGTAAATGGGAAGAGATGCTTGCAACATTCAATCTTTATGATAATGAGTGGTTGGGGGTACTATATAATGAGCGGCATCGATGGGTACCTGTCTATGTTAAAGACATTTTTTGGGTTGGCATGTCAACTACACAACGAAGTCAAAGTATGAATGCGTTTTTTGATGGATATGTAAATCCAAAAACTACATTGAAGCAATTCGTTGAACAATATGATAATGCCTTGAGAAATAAGGTAGAGAAAGAGAAGAAAGTAGACTTCAAGTCTCGACACAAATTGTTTGATTGCCTAACTATATATGTTTTGAGAAGCAATTTCAGCAAGCCTACACCAATGCAAAATTCAAAGAAGTTCAAGGAGAGTTGAAGAGATTAGTTTACTATCAGACAGTGATTGTGAAAGATGAGGGATCAATTTCTACATGTAATGTCCAAGAAGCGATGGTAGTTTGTGAGAAGATGAAGCATGTGGACTTTGTTGTCTATTTTAATTCAACTGAATGTGAAGTTCAATGCATGTGTTGGTTGTTTGAGTTTAGAGGCATTATGTGTGCTCACTCACTCTCTGTGCTTGTCAGAAGATGCATAAATGAGGTGCCAAGTAAATACATTTTTCCCCGGTGGAGAAAAGATGTGGATAGAGAATACGCATGCATCAAAACCACATACACCGGCTTTGGGAATGATTTCAATGCAAGTTCTTATGAGAGGATGAACAGAAAATTGATTGCCATTATGCAACTTGCTAGTAACTCTGAAAACAAAACTAGAATTATAGGCCTTGGGTTGGATGAAATCAAGGAGAGTGTCATAAAAGAAGAATCCAGTGATGGGAGTAATTTTCCATGTTCCACAAAAAGTCTGATTCACACCGATTCTACACAAGGAGGTACTAGTAGGAAGGTGATTAGTCCTTTGGTTGCTCGGCGAAGAGGTCATCCAGTTACGAAACGAAAGGTTGCCAAAGTATATCAAATTGTTAATCGGTTCAAGGCAACGGCAAAAAAACAAACAAAAGCGAAGGTAAAATGTGTATTCAATTTTTTTTTTTACAAACTCTATTCAAGTATGTAAAAGCAATTCATAAATTTCAATCTTTAATTATTCTTCAAAACATACAGGTTGCTAAGTTGCTTCGATTTGAAGCTGAAGCTCAAGCTCAAGCTAAAGCTAACGCTACTGCATATACACCATATTATCCTTATATGGTTGGCACACAAAATAGTATGTATGTACCGGTACATGTTCGAAAGAGGCCTTCATGTACTTTTACAAAGTGTATTTAAAAGAGGACTTCATGTACTTTTACAAAGTGTATTATTCTAACATGTACTTTTTGCAATGAATTGTCACAGGTGACCCATGGTACTGGAGGCACGTCTCTTACTCTATCGGGCTTCATAAGTGGCACGCAGGGAAGTTTGATGAGTGCTCCAACTCAGATTTATGGTTCTGCATCTCTAACCCCATCAGTTTCTCATGCATGCACACCGGGAAGCTTGGATATTACAGACTTGTTTGACTAGTTTCTATGTATTCCAACTATCTGTTTTTTATATTGGAAATTATGTAGTCTATTAATCTGAGTTTCAAACTTTATTTTTGAGATTGTAGCTTATGTTACAACTTTGTTATTGAGATTCAGCATATGGATTTGTAAAACATGTGGTGTACTAATTATTAATGAAGTTATGTTATTATTATTATTTGTTATGTAATGAAGATGTTGCAATATTTAGTAATGAACAATGTTTATTTAGCAGTTCTCTATATTGAACAATGTTTATTGAACAGTTTTCATGTATTCAACCATGTGTATTCAATAGTTTCTCTGTAATGAACAATGTATATTCAATAGTTTCCCTGTATTTAACAATGTATATTCAATGGTTTCCCTGTATTCAACAATGTATATTAAATAGTTTCGTTGTATTCAACCATATATATTCAATAGTTTACCTGTATTCAACAATAGTTACCTCGTATTCAACAGTTTCCTGTATTTAACAATGTCGATTCAATGAGTATTGAAGAAAGTGTACAAGTTTGAACAAGTCATTTTCCATTCCACTCACCACAAAAGAGGTACAATAATTAGGTTTCAATACACAACAAAACATAACTTCCTCGAAAACATCACAAAAGTATTCAGTCTACTTGAACTTGTACATTGACATCTACTTCTACTTCTAACTTACATATATGTATATATATGTTATTACATATTCATAAGTTTAAAGGCACCAATTACAAGCAACACAGACAATATATATATCAACTTTTGCATCTTTGCGTTCTGAATTCGAAGTTGTTCCGTTATCTCTATTTGTTGTTCGGTCATAGCTCGAAGTTGTTTGGTCATAACTTGTTCGTCGACAGTTGGCACTTTGTCTCTTGGAATTTGATAACCTCTATATTCTGGATTCGTAGGTAAACACCATCCGATAAAACCACAATCATTACAAGAGTAGAATAACTTGTTTTTGTTTCGATCGATCTCAGAAATTCAAATGGTGGCCTTTTTATTACATGTACGACAACTTCTGTTGACGTATGTCAACCGATCTGAGCTACTGCCGCTGACACTTGAACTTGACATCTGAAAAAAGGGACAAATAGCAAGTTATGAAGGGTAATAAACTATTGTAGTAAGTTAAGTAAAGTTAATAAATTAAGTTACTCTTGTTGGTTGCATTTATTTGAAAAAGGACAAATAGCAATACTGGTTTGATGTTAAGTTAATAAGCAACACTGGTTTGATGTTAAGTTAATAAGCAACACTGGTTTGATGTTAAAGTCAAAAAGGGACAAATAGCAACACTAATTTGATGTTAAGTTATTTACAATCTCATCAATTGGAAAAATAGCTTTTTAGCTTTTGCAATGAAGATTATTGATTACTGGTTTGTGTGATTGTAGGAGTCCTGAGTTTCTTTAGCAGGAGGGGCATACAGCATTTGCCACAAAGGAGGAGGCAGATAAAGAGGTATTGAATTTTGAATTTTGGTAAACTAGGGTCTCTAGATTTTATATGTGGAATAGTTGTGTATTTTATATATATTCTTTGACAGTATAATGGATTTTTTTCTTTCTTTCTATCTGTTTGTCTGGTCATCCAGAGTTTCAATCAGGATAAGGACTTACCTTATATTAGTTTATTCAGATTAGGTTTTAATGTATTTACATTAGAGATGGCTTCTGTTTTAGTTCATCTCTGGAAAACATTTTCTCTGATTTTTGATATAACTATTAGCTAATACACTCAATTTAGATCTTGATACTTCTCATCCTACATCTTTCACTAGAGCTCAGTGTGCTAACTGTCCAGGGCATTTGTCTTGTTCTGCTTTTGTTCCAGCCTAAAGCTGTTGTGTGTGTGTGTGTGTGTTTTTTTTTTTTTTTTGGTTGCCTTGGATCGTAGAATCCCCTAAATGGTCACACTTCTAAACATTCTTTTTTGATCTTGATAATGGTGGAAACAGTTAGCGGTGTTCATACATGGACATTGACACTATTTTAAGAACTTGTGAGACATTATGAAGGAAAAATGCTATTAAATGCAATCTTTAAGACATTAGATTAGTCAAGGCTTGGGTTTGTTGTACTAGACTAATTGAACTACTTGCCAAGCATCATTTCCTTTTTTGTTTTCATGTGTCAATCTTACTTTTTAAAAAAAAAGAAAAGAAAGGGATTTGCATAAAAAATCTGGACACATTAGTCTTCAAAATGATCAAGTAAAACCTGTTTCATTTTAGAAGATAGATAGATAGATAGATAGATAGATAGACAGATACAGGTTTTCATAATATACCTTTTCGTTTAATGGGAAAACCTGTTTCATAGATACAGGTTTCATAGATACAGGTTTTCTTCTATACTCCCATTAACCACAATTTCGTAATTCGTCTTCGTTTTAGAAGATAGATAGATAGATAGATAGATAGATAGATACAGGTTTTCATAATTTCAAATGAAAAGGTGAAACAGGTTTTCATAATTTCATAGAGTTTCAATTGCTACAGGTTAATGGAACGGGTTTTCATAATTTCAAAAGAAAAGGTTTATGGCAACATTTCATTGGAACGGGTTTTTCAGGTTTATGAATAGGTTTTCATAATTTCAAATCAAGGATAGTAGCTTTTTCAGGTCTTCATAATTTTAACATTTCGTTGAGGAATTTCATCGAACAGGTTTATGGCAATATAAGACTCCAAATGAAAAGGCCACAATTCCCAAATGAAAAGACCAAATTCAAGTCCCAAATCAAAATGCCAAACTTTAATTTTTCAATTCCTTTATCAGATTGTCAAAACTACTAAATCCAAACATCCGGGAAATTTACGCAGATATACACAGATATATATATATATATACGCAGATATACATAGAGAGAGTCGGGGCTTCATAGATAGATAGAGATATATATATATATACAGATATATATATATATATATACGCAGATATACCTGTCGGATGAGAGGGATGACAGGGAAAGAGACACAGAGAGAGTCGGGGGTTCAACAAAGAGACAGTCGGGAAATTTACCTCTTAATCGTCCTTCGTCGGATGAGAGGGAAAGAAAGACAGAGAGATTCGCGAGTGAAGGGAATGAGCTGTCGGTGTCGGAGTGAAGGAAATGAGTGGTCGCCGGTGTCGGAGTGGGGGTCAGTAGCTGTTACCGTTTGAGCGAAGACATACATATTTGAGGGGGGGAGATTTCAAAATGAAATGTGAACATGTGTTTGGGTCTTATAGTCACATGACAATCACGTGACGTGCCACCTCAGCTAGGGGTCACTGGGGGTCGGAAAAACTGGAGGTGCGAAGCATTTTTCTAAATATATAACTGTCTGATCAAAAAAATAAATATATAACTGACTTTGGTTTGTTAACTTTTGACTACATTCCACTATTCAGGTTTCATCAAAATACAAAAATTTGAATTTTCCTGAACACGTCATTGGGAAAAGTTGGTACATTTGACATTCTTCTTTTATCAGCCTTAAAATATATTGGGCAAATTACAAACACCCCCTCGAGATTTGGTGAAAATACAGATTCTCCCCTGAGGTTTAAGAAATTACATTCCGCCCCCTGAGATTTATATTTTCATTACAAATTGCCTCCTGAGGTTTTTATTTTCATACAGATTCCCCCCTAATTTTTCCTAATTTTTTATGAAAATTTGACCCTCAGAGGACAATTTGTAATTTTTCAAACCTCATGGGAGAATTTATATTTTTACCAAATCTCGAGGGGGGTGTTTGTAATTTGCCCAAATATATTTGAATAAAATTATTTGATTTGGTATTATGTCAATTCAATATTCACTAAGAGAAGGAGATAAAAGTCTCAACCTTTCCCTCTTGTTGGAGAGAATAGTATTGTGCAAATATTATATTTGTCCTACACCATTTGCAAGTTATTAATGTGAAAAAGTAGATAAGATCATTCACTTCTCTAGTAAACGGTTTGATCATTCATTTTTTTTTTGTGTAATGGATTCGAATTGATCTTTACAAAAACATTCAAATGAATTGCAATGAATATAAAGAAATTATGGACTTAACTCTCATTCCAGAGTTGAACTTATTTTTAGATCTTAGTTGAATGCTTATTTTCAAGAATGATTATAAAATATATGTCTTTAAAAAGATATGTACCATGCATAAGTTATGACATTTATATTATTAATTTTATAATTAATTCTTTTCAGTAATAACTAAAAAAAATAATAAAGTATAACCAACTACCTAAGGTATAATAATTAAAAAAATCTTTTAAGTTATAACTAAAATAAATTACATAATAAGTCATAATCAATACAATAATGAATTACAATTTTAATAAAATACCACAAACGCTATGATTGGAGTATATAATAACAAAAGTGTGCACTCTAAAATTTCTCTAATTTTCAAATGTGTAACCAGAAGATATTATTCATATATAATATATATCATTTTACATGATTAATATATATATATATATAAGAAGCTCTTTTTTTCCTATGGCTTGTCATTTCTTTTGCTATTTTGCCCTTTAGTTGGTTGGTGAAATAATTTGAGTGGTGGCATTTTAGAAATTATGTAAGACATTTTGGTTGCTTTGGTTGGGAATGTTTGTTTTGGGTTGCCTATTTTGCCCTTAGCTTATTTGGGAGTTTCCTATTTTGCCCTTTTATTTTGTATAATTTACTAATAATGTAACAATTTGAATTAATGTTTTCTTACAAATATGCAAACATTCTGATCAAATGTAAAACATAAATATTTTATCTTTTAAAAATTACAAATACACCTATAATGTTTATTTAAAATATGAATTAGTCCTCTAATAATACAAATTACAACTATCGTTTGTTATAAATTTTAATTTAACCCAATAATCAGAAGAAAAAATACATAAATAACTACTCTCCTACGCAATAATAAATTAACAAAATTGTTCATTGAAAAATATTTCTCATATTATTAAAAACTGTTAATTGACCTAATACTTTAGTTATTAACAAAATGGTTAACTGAAAGATATTTTTCATGTCATTAAAAATTGTTAATTGACTTAAGGATTTATTTATTAATAAAATCGATAATTTGTTATGCGGTATGATTTATTTATTAATAAAATTGTTCATTTGTATATATATGTATTATCTTCTACTTCTTTATTAGTTCTTTTTTTTTTTTTTTTTTAAGATGGGGAATTATCCTATCACTTTTATACTAAAATGTATACTTTATTTTGTTTATCTTTAGGTCTTCACAGTTAGTCTTATTGAAAAAGAAAATAATATAATTATGTTAAAACGATAGGACTTATTATTTTTTTTTCTTCTAATTGTTATTATTTATAATACAGTTTATATAATTCTATCATAAATCTAATAATTTATTCTCTTTAATTTCATAAAATAATATTCTTATTTTAAAAAATTATTAAAATACAAAACTTAAATATACTGTAATTGTAACAATCCAGATTTTTAGTTATTCTGTAGAATTTATATTAATATTATTTAATCTCAGTTCGAAAAATATATAATTTATTATATATTAGTATGCTTAATTTTTTAAAATAATATAATTATTAAAAGTTTAGGGGTCAAAATATAAATAATAATAATATAGATAATATAAATAATAATAATAATGGGTGTGGTACTAACATAAATAATTAATTTTCTATTGATATATGATAAAGTGTAATTTAATTAAGAATTAATTTATTTATATAATTATATTAAAATATTAAGTCAAATTATAATTATTTTAAATATTTATTTAGAATAAGATTGAATCTATGAAATTATTATCAAAATATGTGGGATGAATTGGGGCTGACCACGTGTTGGCGAGAGAAGGTTTTAACCCCCCCCCCCATAAATAGGGAGGCATAATGGAAGTTGCAAGGGTTTTTGGTAGTGAAAAGGAAGAGGAAAGTCTTAAAGTCTATGTGAGTTATATTATATCTTGAGTCATCAAAAAGTATTTTACGTATGTTTTGACTTACCAAAATCTGTTTTACACAAGTTATGTTTTATTAGTATTTTAATAAAAGTTATGTTTTATAAAGGTTTCAGTTACGTGGTTTTATTTCTGAACCCTATTTGCTTAAAAGGAAACCCATTGATATATCTGTTTATATTTTAAAGAATGTTTAATTATGACCTTATATACAATTATGTTTTCATGTCTTGGGGGACTTAAATAATCACTGGCCTCTGTTTGACCACTTTGTAGTCCTTTGTTTGTCATGGATCCATTGACCTCTATTCTGTGCGGAGCAAAGTGCTGTGCGGAGCTAAGTGCTACACTATTGTGGGAGCCACCTCTAGAATCCGTATGAGCCACCTCTTGAATCCGTATCTCTGTTCTGTGCGGAACTAAGTGCTACACTATTGTGAGAACCACCTCTAGAATCCGTACGAGCCACCTCTTGAATCTGTACCTCTGTTCTGACTGTCACTTCTGTGACCTCTGTTCTGTTCTGTTCTGTTCAGTACCATGGTTATGGCTATATATTTACATAATTTCTATATTTCAATTTCTGCCACTTAAATGATTTATTTACCAAACTAAGTTATGTAAATGTTTTGACCTAACTAACTATCCATGGTTATTTCGTGTCTCTTATACTCTTGGTATAATATTTCTCATTCTGCCATGTACTTATAGCTGTTTACCAATTTTCAGGAAACAGTGCAAGTCAGAAATAGCTTTTGGAAAGTCTTAGATGCGGGACTGTGGATTAGACACACACAACACTTTTATTGATATTTTTTCTATGTAAATATCGGCCTTTGTGGTCAGTATAATTTTGTAATAAAAATAGAAGCTCCAATGATTATTTTGGTACCCTTATTTAAATATTTCTTCCGCTCGCGTTTATTTATTTGTTCAAGAATTGGCCGTAGGTAATTTCAGTTACTGGCCATCATGATATTTAACTCTTGGGTACGGGGAGCGGGTCGTGACAAGTGGTATCAGAGCAATGGTTTATAAAAAAAAAAAACAAAAACAAAAACAAAAAAAAACCCATCAATGGAGCATAGGACACATGCACATTTAAGAAGTAGGATAGCGGGTAATTAGTCCCTAAATATTATATTTTGTTAGTCGATTTAATTATATTATAATTTTATATGATTATATATATAATAATTTTTTTTTTTTAGTGTGCCTAATTTGTGAAGGATATTAGATATAATTTATATTTCTTATAGTAAAAGAAGAATAAGAAAAGAAGGATGTCGGGCTCAAGTACCTATCAAAATTATAATATAATTAAATACATATAATTTTCAGTTCAGCATTTGGAAAAAAAAAATATTTTGATTCTTTTAAAAGTGGGTTCAAATTTTAAATATATTAATTTTGAAACTATTTTTCATCAGTAGAAAGTTCACGGATAAAAGAATGGAAGTTCATCTCAAATTCCTTCAAATCTTACATATGATTCTGTCATTTCATTTTCAGTCACTTGTTTAATTGTGATCTATTTTATTTTATTTTATTACAAAACCAATGAAAAGTTTTTAAAGTCACAAATTGTTTCTCATTTTGGCCCAAACATTTTTGACAACTAGATAGTGAGTTGTTTCTCGTAAAGTTTTTTTTTTTTTTGATGTACTATTTTCTATCAGATTAATCATCTAATATATATTTATCAAAGTGCGCAGCGGATAGCTTACATATGACAAATTTCGAGAACGAAATTTTAAAAGGAGGGAAGATTGTAATAATCTAAATTTTTAATTATTCTGTAGAATTTATATTAATCTTATTTAATCTTAATTCGGAAAATATATAATTTATTATATATTATTATGCGTAATTTTATAAAATAATATAGTTATTAAAAGTTTAAGTGTCAAAATATAAATAATAATAATAATAATAATAATAATAATAATAATAATAATGGGTGTGATACTAAAATAAATAATTAATTTTTTATTGATATATGATAAAGTGTAGTTTAGTTAAGAATTAATTAATTTATATAATTATATTAAAATATTGAGCCAAAGTGTAATTATTTTAAATATTTATTTAATATAAGATTGAATCTATCAAATTATTATCAAAATCGGTGGGATGAGTTGGGACTGGCCACGTGTTGGCGAGAGAAGGTTTTACCTCCCTATAAATAGGGAGGCTTTGATTCACCTAGAAGGAAGAAAGGAAAAAGAAAGAAAGGAGAGCGAAAGGAAGGAAAGGAAGGAAGAAAAAAAAATGGAAGTTGTAAGAGTTTTTGATAGTGGAAATGAATGGTAAGGTATTAAAATTAAGGTGAGTTATATTATATTTTGAGTCACTAAAAAGTATTTTACGTATGTTTTGACTTACTAAAATCTATTTTACATAAGTTATGTTTTATTAATATATTAATAAAGGTTATGTTTTATAAAGGTTTCAGTTACGTGGTTTTATTTCTGAACCCTATTTACTTAAAAGGAGACCCATGGATATGTCTGTTTATACTTTAAAGAATATTTAATTATGACCTTATATACAATTACGTTTTGTAAGTACTACCATGGGAGTCTCATGCCTTGGGGACTTAAATAACTCCTGGTCTTTATTTGACCACTTTGTGGTCCTCTATTTGTTATGGATCCATTGATCTCTGTTCTGTGCGGAGCTAAGTGCTACACTATTTTGGAAGCCACCTCTAGAATCCGTACGAGCCACCTCTTGAATCTATACCTCTGTTCTGTGCGGAACAAAGTGCTACACTATTGTGGGAGCTACTTCTAGAATCCGTACGAGCCACTTTTTGAATCCATACCTCTGTTCTGACTCTGTGACCTCTGTTCTGTTCTGTTCAGTATCGTGATTATGGCTATATATTTACATAATTTCTGTATTTCAGTTTCTGCCACTTAAATGATTTATTTACCAAACTAAGTTATGTAAATGTTTTGACCTAACTAACTATTCATGGTTATTTCGTGTCTCTTATACTCTTGGTATAATATTTTTCAGTCTGCCATGTGCTTATAGCTGTTTACAAATTTTCAAAAAACAATGCAAGTCAGAAATAGCTTTTGAAAAGTCTTAGATGCGGGACTGCGGATTAGACACACACATCACTTTTATTGATATTTTTTCTATGTAAATATCGACCTTTTTAGTTAGTATAATTTTGTAATAAAAATAGAAGTTCTAATGATTATTTTGATACCTTCATTTAAATATTTCTTCTACTCGTGTTTATTTATTTATTCAAAAATTGACCGTGAATAATTTCAATCACTGACCATCACGTAATACTAGCTATGCCTTGCATGGACCTTTGTAACTAATATATATCTATAACCTATATAAAAAGTGTGTAACTATGGTACTCCTTCTTGGTATAACGTTCTTGCCTACTTGCTTTCCTAATGTTTTTCCTGCTTGGATTCCAACGTTATACAAGAGGACAAATACACCGATTTAGTTGAATCTAACGATTCAACTACCAAATATGCCCCTGTTATAAAACTGAATACCAATTGCATTCAGCTACTTTTTTAGGTGTCAAGTTTTCCTTGCATCGTCTGCATCTCTCATGCTCTGTTGTTTGAACGGTTTATGTGTCTTCCCATTGTCCTTCCAAGTGGTTTGAGTAAGAGATTACATGGCCTCAACAGATAGCCTAGTCAACTAGAATCCTCCACGCTTGCCTGCTACAAAAGCTTTCATCACATAAAGAATATGCAACATACTTTTACCGCATAAATCTCCATCTCAACTCATGCTCCTCCGTGCTCACCAGTCAATTTCCCCACTTCTGGCCTTCACAAATATTGGTACGAGTATTACTCAGCTGATTAATGGATCGATGATGAAATTGAATGAGTGTATGGAGGGGATTGAGAGACTTACATATTTATATGGGTGGAGAATAGAGGTCATCCTGATGAGTCGATTTTTCTTTCATTTTCAGCACCACCGAGGTCTCGATTGTTGAACTCCAAGATCCATGTATTATCGACAACCAAGGGAGCAACTATTTGAGATCTTTGAAAATATTGATTCCAGACAAACCAAAGGTTAGAGATGGAGAAAGTTAAGATAGAGAATTTGTAATATGTGAGAGATTTGTAATATGTGAGAGATAGTGATTAGAGAGAGAAAGTAATAGACTCTTTGACGTCTCAAAAAGTCTTCAAGTGACCTGAGTGAGATAAGAGAGAGTTGTGCACAATTATGATTTCAGATAATGGGGCGAGTTGTGTACCATTATGATCTGGATGGATGAATAGGTACATAATGTAGAGATGTTTATTTATTTATTTATTTATGGTATTATATATATCAATAGGTATATAAACTTGTTGACTAACATATATATTATAACATTATTATTTTAAAATTATGACTCTACTCATTATACAAATTATAAATAGTTAAAACTTTTAAAATTATGTTATGTCATCTATGGTATACTAATTGATATACCAATTGATACATATAATATTATTTTTATTTTTGTATAAATCTTCTTTTTTGCAATTGAGCTCCCATTACAACTATTTACTGTTCTAATTTGACTCTTCAGAGTATGAATATAGACTGAGTTTGTGACATGTTGATATCGATTTTAAGATTATCATAGCAGAATACACAAAAGCAAATATTATGGAATAGATTTTAATGAACAAAGTCTAAAATTAAACATGAGATTCTATCCAATGTTTGTGTTTTTTTTATTTTTTTGTTTGTTTGTTTATTTTGTAATAGTAGTAGTTTATTTTTTCATTTTGTCTTGCGGTTCACTATGTTCGTTGTCAATCAATTATGGTTTCCAAATTGTATCATTCTTCAAAAAGGGTCTTTCCCATAGTTATTTATCTGATTATTAAAGTCTTTTTTTTACATCTACATGTCCTCTTTGATGGATGTTATGTTCAAATGTTTATCTGTCAGTTATGAGCAAGTAACCAGTATAAACCATTTATAATAAACAATTAATTTTTTTATACAAATACAAATTTCAAAAAAAAAAAAAAAAAAAAGCTAGACAAATTTTTTTACCAACAATGAAAAAAAATGAATCATCATATTCCACTCACTAATTTGGGTAATGTTATGAAAACAAGCTATTGTATGGAGTGATAAAATAAACATATTTTTTTGTTAAACTTATGTTATAAGATATGTACCGTTTGGACAAGATCGCATTGAAAAAAAAAAGAAGCTATTGCTACAATATTTATCCAATACGTGGATGAATTATTTTTCTATTCTGAAATAAATAGAGTGCTTTTCTCTATATTTTGTCAATTTGGTTGTCGAAAATAATTTTTTTTCAATTCACTTTTCAAATTCATAAATCAAACACAATTTTAAAAAATATTTATATTGAAACTGTAACACAATCCCCACACACGAAGCACGTGAGGGCCAACTAGTATATATAAAAAAAGGAACAAGAGACTTGCATTGGCATTGGCATGGGCATGGGCAAATACGGTTAACCCACATTGTAGGACTACACCTCCAAGCCATACCTAAAAATGTCCGGAGAAAATGAAGGCCATAAAATATACATACAAGTTGGTTTTTATTCTACGAAACCATCCACTTTCTTTTCCATTTCTGAGGTACTTTGTACCAAGTGCCACTCTAACCCAACTTATGTAAGAATGAATCCAGATCATCGGCAGTGCGTAACTGACACTACTAAAAACCGGATCTTTTGCAACGGTCTCAAATGTTGCAAAAGGTCTACATACCGTCGTAAAAGACTTTTTGCGACGGAGTAGCAACAGAAAATGGGGGGTGGCGGAAGGGGGTCTGACAAAAGGTATTTGCAATGATTACAAACCGTCATTTTCTTATAACGACGGCAAATCAATGGTTTTTGTGACGATTTAACTTGACACAAAAAAGTAAGAAAAACATCACTTTTACCGATGGTTTAGGATGTCGTCACCAAAAAAAATTTTAGAGACGATAGTTGACGTCGCGAAAAGTATTATTAGCAACGGTCTAAAACATCACAAAAAATAGAATTAAATTAATAATGTATTCGTGACAGTTTAAACCGTCACTAACGAATTGAACTAAAATACATATGCGACAGGTAAACCCGTCGCTAATAAAACACAAGGTAATGATGATTACATTAGCAATGGTTTATTACTATTACAAAAAAATTGTTTTCATAAAATAAATAAATATATTATTAATTCATTTCATGTACAAATTATTAATACTTTCTAAAATAAAATATATCCACATCCATATTCACATTCACATTCACAAAATCATATATATGAATAATATATATATATATATATAGTCTCTCAATTTTACTTTCAATGATGTGGATAAAAAAATAAAGTTTAAGACAGAAATAGAGGAGTATGGGTATATCTCACATGAGCCATAACTATGTCATTAGGAGTAAAGTTGGAGAACCTCAAGTACAGGTAGGGCCGCAAATAAATCGAACTGTTCATGAACAAACTCGGCTCGACTCGGCTCATTAAGGGCTCAGCTCGACTTGGTTCATTTAGTAAATGAGTCAAACTCAAGCTCAAATATTAGACTCGTTGAATAAATGAGCCGAGCTCGAGCTTGCATAAGCTCGGCTCTTTTATCTTTATTTAAATTATATAATTATTATATTATTTATATATTAAATAATATAAAAATAGTATAAATACATTATTTATATATTAAATAATATAAATAATATTTAAAAAAAATTTATCGAGCCGAACTGAGTCGAGCTCGAGTTGCATTAATATTAACGAGTCAAGCCGAGCTCGAGCCTAGTTTCTTATTGAGTCGAGCTCGAGCTCAATAAACGAGCTCAATAAGTAAATGAGCCAAACTCGAACTTAACAAAGCTTGGTTCGGCTCAGTTCGTTTGCGGCCCTAATTACATGGAGGAATCAAATTTTCTTACTTTAATACAACTTGAATTGACTTAAAATGACATTTTTGTAATAAATTTAAACATATATATATATATATATATAACATAACAATAAAATGAAATTATTTTAAGGCACTACAAAATGCACTACAGACAATATGCTATATAGAGGATCTAAATTTATGTACAATAGTATGAGTTGCATATATACATTGATAGTTTTGTTGCAGTCTCGAACAAGTTGAAAGTTATACTAAAGATAAATTGCATTAACTTTCCTTGAGATTTGAAAAAAAAATACCATAAGCCTCACAATTTTTACATAATTGCGCTAACCTCCCTTTTAATATGGTTAAATAGACCAAAATTAATGCAGATAGAAAAAATATGCATTTCAGCACAAAAGAGACGACAATATCATTTTTTTATTTATATGACTGACAATTCACTAATGAAAAAGGAAATTAATGTTATGCGAATTAAAACCTTAAAGGAATTTAATGTAATTATGCCAAAATTGTGAAACTTATTATATATCCAAACATCAAAGGAAGTCATTATAATTTAGGGCATGGAGGAGAGTTCGACATTGGTGGGTCTTAATCTGGGTCCATGTTGATAATCCAAACAATTCAAAGTGTAAAACCCATTGAGTACATTATCCCTGCAAAAAACTACGTTGATTGGATGTTAATAACCACTCGATTAGACCATATTTCGTCGCAATTTACTTTGAAAATTAATATTTGAAAATTATTTAGAAAATGCAATTTGATCAAGTAGTTATCAATATGCAATCAACGTGGTTTTTTTCAGGAATGTTGTACTCGACGATTTCTATATATTCAACGGTTTAGATTATCAACAAGGACCCGGATTAGGGCTGTGGTCGCCATGCCTTTTTGGGCATAAGGTGCTCTTCCACCCAATGTTGTACCAACTTGCATTCGAGAGTCGCCACCTAATTTTAAGAGCATTAAGACACCTTTAACGATGAAAACTAAGTATAAGTCTTGATCCATCATAACTAAATAATCAATGTTCGAGAAACAAAAGAGGAAGGTTATTGAATGAAAGTACCCCATTTTGCCCAATCTGAAGATTAGCCTCTACTAACTCTCTATTTTCTGATTTGGGTGATTAAATATTTCATAAATTTCATTATTAACCCTAAAAACCATTACTAAACCTAAATTAAGTGATTGAATAAATAAATACCACGCAATTCGGAGCTAAAACTCACTTAACACTACCAATAGGTTATGCGGCCGAACAAGCAGTGCACGTAGTATGTTCGGCTGTGCAGATCTTGTGTGGCCAAGCATATGACAAGGCCCCCATGTGCGGGCACGTGTGCCCTTAATACATGCAAGCCATGCATACATGCATAAGTACGTGATTTTGGGCTTTTGGACCTTCTTTTTACCTAATTAGGTTCATTTGACTTCCAATTGATGTTTTTGTGTAAAATAAGTCCATGTTTTGAAAATATTTATCAATTCAAACTCAAACGGACCTCTACCTCCATAGTGGAAATCAAAAAGTTAATTTTGGATTTTTTAAAAAAAAAAAAAAGTGAGTACAAGGGCAAATTGGTCATTTTGTGAAAATATGACTTTTGACCCAAATGGGGTTACACAACAGCTCTTGCCAACTTTAAGCATCTCGAAGGAATAAGAAATTGCCATTTCATCATCGGGAAGCTTACCAACTCCTGAAGTCTTATGGTCTACCAAAATTGCAATGTCTACAAGGGCCCACCAATGCTGAACTCTCCTCTATAGTAACTGGAGACCAGCCAAGTCCATAATTTACTCTAATTAAAAAATAGAAATGTGAAGCAAATCACCTATTTCTTTCTAATAATTAATTTTTTTTCAACCGATTTAAATTAGGGTGTCTACAGTTGCCCTTCTTTGGCAAAACTTAAACAATTATGAAATGATGTTTAGTGCATGTCAAAGATCCAATACCATCCCAGTTGACAAAACCCTAAGACTAGAGGTTGTTCCATACATTCATACAAGTGATCAAACTCCCAGGTTGCCTACATATCATTGTTGCAAAGAATCAAATCAGTGTAGTTTAAGGGCCAGTGATGTGCAACAATTCATTAGTGAGTAAGTGTGTGTAACAAGTACTCAAAGCATTCATTGAAGCGTGCAATTTCTAAAAAGGAGAGCGTCGCTCAAGTGAAAAACATTTTTCACCGGAATTTCAAACTTGCAAAGAAAGATACTGGCTGCCTTACTTCACCGCTCGAGTGGTCCCCTAAATTTCAGACTACTACAATTCTCATTCTCTAATTCTGATTAAACCTTCTTTTTTTAGATTACTTGGAGGCCTTAGGCAGGGTACCAGTTGCAAATCATGCTTGGTATCCTAGGGTCCGAGTTCTTACAATGTAACAATATTTGCTAAAGGGTCCCAACTGTCGGGTATGGTATCT
Source organism: Camellia sinensis (assembly GCF_055761805.1). Taxonomy (NCBI): domain Eukaryota; kingdom Viridiplantae; phylum Streptophyta; class Magnoliopsida; order Ericales; family Theaceae; genus Camellia; species Camellia sinensis. The sequence continues at coordinate 58,598,458 of NC_138971.1, forward strand.
AGCGAAGCCAGTTTGCCGTCAGTCTTTGGGTCTTCTGGAGCTGAAGGTGCCTAGTTATCTACCAGTCGGGATGCGATCAGTAGACTTCTTCATTGCCACTGAGGCAATGTATGCCCAGGAGAATACGGATTCTATGGTGCTACTTCATGATGGAGATTAGATGGAGTATATCTGTGCCTATCTGAGAGGTAGCTTGCTAGGAGAGGATGTCATTAGAGGACATACTATCTTTATGGTTAGGAGAACAGGCTGGGGCCAGTGGCACAGCCAGGATCAAGGCGAAGGGGCCGGTGGCCCTGCAGTAGCAGTGGATTTGCTGGAGTTGTCGACTTTCATGGCTGTTGGTTTCCAGAGACATCCTTCACATTCCTCTTCCAGACCCTTTGGTGGTCTCTATACAGCTGCTTGAGGAAGCGATGCAGACTTTCTTTTTTCACCAGTCATTTGCTTTTGCCCCAATTTATAATTTTATCCTTCCGACATCTGATGCCTTTTTCCTAATTTAGGTTCCCCGTAAGTTTGCTGGGGTTTGTCTCCGGGCTATGGCCATCATAGAGTTAGTGATTAGAGACTATATATGCAGTAGGGAAACGACATCCAGTTTGGGTATATATTCTATCTTTTCTTGTTTTCTAGCTTGTCTCATTCTTCTTCTAGCTGTACACTGATCCCTTAACAAATGTTGCAGATTGTTGCTTGGGTCCGTCACGAAGGTAAGGCTTAAAGTTTTGAAGCAGCTGAAGCTAGGGGATCTGATGTAGGTTACATGCTAAGCGACAATGATGATGATAGATGTGATAAGGATCCCGCTTCTGGCTCTGTTCCATGTCGAGGTGCTTTGAAGCGCATTCGACCCAATTAACCAGGTATCGCTTGCTTCGATTTAGGATTTTTCCTTTTCTTTTCACTATTTGCACCTTTTGTGTAGGAAAATCATTTGTTTAGGATGCTAGGGGATGTATTTTCTCTATTTGTAAAAAGTTTCATAAGTTCCAAACAAATAGTATATATAATGAAAGGTAATTTCCATTCCAAATATGTATTCAATTTTATTTCAATTCATGTGCTTGTTTATTTGAATCTGACAATGACTCTTGACTAAAAATTACAACTCGATAAATACCTAATTGTAACCAAAATTAAACAAGGCAAGAAAACGACTCAAAATACTCGATGCGGGGATGTCCCACTATCTTCAAGGAGCTATATGTCGTTATACGGATCAAGAGAAGAAGCTTGGGCTACAAGTCACCTTGCATGGATCATGTATTTGGCCAAAGGTTGTGTGGTCACACAAACAGAGCTCGCCTCATGTGCGGCCACACGACCTATTGGGCTGTCCTTCTAGGATTTGGATTTCTACTTCCTTCAAGACTATGTTTAGGCCTATATATACTCGTTTTGCACAAGGCAATCATCCTACAACATATTTTTCATCAATTTTCCACTACAAATCTCTTTCTTCTTCTGACTTTCAATCATGTTTTCAACGAACAATCTTTTAACTTGGATGAACATTCTTGATAGGGCAGAAAGGATCAAATTCCAATCTTATGGTTTGAATTCCATGTTTCCTCTCAATAGGGATAACATCAATTGGCCTTTTCTTTGTGTTGCGGCTCGATTTTGGGATCCAAACGTCCATGTATTCCGGTTTTGGCATCAAGAGCTTTGCCCTGCTTCTGAGGAGTTTGAAGCTTTGTAGGAGGTTTATCTGTGCACTAATCTAGTTCATCCCATGCCATTAGTTAGTTATGCAAAACTTTTAGAAGAGATTTGCAGGTTGCTTCCCAGTGGGGCCAAAGCTTGCGTACCGAATGGTGAGTTATCTACTATCAACCTGATTGGTAAGCTTACTAATAGATTAAAATGAGGTGACTGTAAGTTTCAGCAGTGTAGAATGAACGCCTTGTGCATCTGTTTGCTTGCTCATTTCTTGGTTGTGCCGAATAAGAGTCTAGTTAACCCTCTTTTGGTGGATATGGCTAAACAAGTTAGCCAGGGAAAGGGTTTTGTTAGGCTAGTCTTAGCCAAAATTTTGAGGGGTTTGGATGCAGTTCATGATTATGAGACTACATATTTTGTGAGCACTCCATTGTTACTTTAGATACCATCCCAACTCACTCTTTTCTCTCACCTTGCACCTCTATATTCTTTTATCTTTTTGTTATAATTTTTCACACCCCATCTTACTTTGACCATTTATCTCTCACATCTCTTTTCTTTTCTCTCGTTTCCCAGATATGGCTTATGGTTGTTACCAGTTACTTAGCAGTTTCATATCACACCCGATCTCAGCTAGTCAAGATGGACACCATTGATGATTAGCATGATTGGATGTGTAGCAGGACATACAAAGACATTGTTTGGCGTTGTCCTTGGTTGACACTTCCAATGATGACCTATAAGACGCTTCCTTTTTTGGGTGTGGAGTTAGTGGGTCAAACTCATGCAACCTACTATTTTCCTTTTTGAATCATGCAACAACTTGGGCATAAACAAGTGATTCCATTAGGTGTCCAATCATATCCTCCTGTCTTTGCTTTCAATATTTCTCACTTGAAGAGAAATTCTCGACTTTGGTAGGACAGAGAAATTGTGCCGAAAAGATAGCTTCAATTGTAGGATATCTAGTAGGTATATCCAGTGGCTAGAGCAAGACATTCAAAAGTACGAAGCACATGGAGAGGAAGCAAGTAAAAGAATAAAAGATGAATGACTCTAATTCAAATCGTGGTGCCCCTAGTTTAGAATGTTTCCTACTTTTTTTTTTCTTTTTCCTCTTCTTCCTTTTAGTTTTTCAAAACTTTCATTGAATGGAAATTAGTTAGTTTTTCCTTCATTTTATGTTTTGATATTGTTATCAATAAAACAATGCAATGAATCTTATATCTCTATGCAATTGGTCAATCGGATAGGAATACAAGTTAGTTACTCTTTTTATTAAAAACAATCTAAATAACATTTTCTCAAGTCAACTAATTAAAATAATTTTAAAGTTGAATCCACAAGCTATACGACTAAAACCCCCATTAGTGCTTGAAATGATAATTTATGCTGGTACTAGACAAATGATGGGATTTGGATGAAATAGGACCGAACTTCAGGATGAAATTGCCTATGTATCCCAGAATGGGAATCAGGCAATTCGTAGTTCAAATCAAGGTCCTCTCGGGTATTAACTCTCTCTTTTTGTACTCTAACTTTTTCCAAAGTATCCTTTTTAAGTTTTTAACTTCGCGAGCTTCTATTATTTTATTTTTCTCCTTTTTTTTTTTTTAAGTACTCTACATTTTGCTTGGGTCGCCCCTTTGAGTTTTCGGCCCAACGAGCCCTCTCAAGGGTAGTATTTTTACAATTTGTCCGAGTTAACAGGTTATGTGAATTGTATCCCGTCTAAGTACATCAAAATAGTGGCTCATCTTGTTAGAATCTTCTCAATGATGTATGGTCTCATCCAATTCGGCTTGAATTTTCCTCTTGGATCATGTATAGGAGCTCAGTTTTCCTCAAGCACTAAATCGCTTTCTTCTAAATTTCTGGCCTTGATTTTCTTATTGAATGCTCTTGCAATTTTTTGTTGATAGCCTTGGGCATTGTACAATGCTAGAAGTCATCTTTCATTGAATAGCATCAATTCATCAAATCTACTCTTTTGCCATTCAGCTTTTTCAATCTGACATTCGGCCAACACTCACAGTGAAGGGATTTCAATTTCAATGGGTAGGACAACTTCTATCCCATAGACTAAGGAATAAGGAGTTGCCCCAGTGGAAGTCCTGATCAATGTTCGGTACCCCCACAGTACAAATGGTAGTTTGTCTAGCTAGTCCTTATATTTATCAATTGTCTTATGCATGATGTTTGTTATGTTCTTGTTTGCAGTTTCGACGGCCCCATTGGTTTGTGGTTAGTATGGTGTTAACTTATGGAAAGTCACATTGTACTTTTCAAGAAAATTGGCCATTTCTCCTTTGAAATAAGAACCGTGATCTGACACTATCTCATTTGGCACTCCATCCTTGCATATGATGTTGTTTTTAAAGCTTTAAGTACTGAAAATGACATGGCTTCAACCCACTTGGTGAAGTAATTGATGGCTACTAGTATGTACGCATGTCTGTTTGATCCTTTCGGCATAACAACACCAATTACATGAGTGCCCCAAACTAAGAAAGGCCAAGGCAAGGTTAGGTTGTATGGTAATGATGGTAGCACATTCATAAGGTTGGCATGAACCTAACACTTATGGCATCTTCTAACGAATTATATATAGTTACTTTCCATAGTGGACCAGTAATACCCTTGCCAGAGAATTGTTCTTGCTAGCATTACCTCATTGACATGGGTTCCACATTCTCATCTGTGTATAGCCTCCATAATCCTCTCCCCTCCTTTCATGTCTACACATAGTTTGTGTATTCCCAGATGTCCTCTCTTATACAACTTTCCTCTACACAAAATATACTGTGCGGCTTGGAGTCGTATGGCTCTTTTGTCTTTCTCTATTGCCCCTTGCGGATAGGTGTCTTTTTTTTTTTTTTTTTTATGAAGTTCCAAATGTCGTAATACCACAGATGTTCATCTTGGACTTCCTCCACTACTCTATGATGATTGATCTCATTTTGACGCTTTCCGGGATGTCAACCATAGAAGCCAGGATAGCCAAAGCGGTTTTTTTCTCTTAATATATAGGCGAATGTAACCTTTTCAAATCTTGGTAACAAACAAGCCATAGTTTGGTGGTTAGTTTTCATCTTTTCCTTCTTAACTTTCCAGTTTCCTCTGGCTTGTGAAACTACCAAATTTGAGTCTCCCACGACATCCAAATGCCATGCCCCTAGTTCAAGGGATGTTTCCAATCCAACAATACATGTTTCATATTCTACCTGATTGTTTGAAACCTCGAAGTGAAGCTTAAAAGCCAGAGGCACATGGGATTCATCCGGGGCAATAAGGATGACCCCTTATTCCATAGCCAATTCGGTTCAAAGCTCCATCGAAGTACAACTTCCAAGTTTCTTATCTTAGTTGCATGATCTCCTCATCCAAGAATAGAAGCTTCGAACTACTTTCGTCACTGATTGGTTGATCTGCCAAGAATTCTGCCACTGCTCTACCTTTTACTGATTTCCTAGTCACATGCTTCAAGTCAAACTCGGCCAAGAGTAACAACCAACGCGCTAACCTATCAGTTAGTGTTGGTTTCTTAAAGAGATATTTAATGGGGTCTAATCTCGAAACCAATATTACTGAGTAGGCTAGCAAGTAGTGTTCTAACTTCTTAGTGGCCCACACTAGTGCGATAGAGGTCTTCTGTAGTGGTGTGTACCGGGTTTTATAGTCTAACATCTTCTTGCTAAGGTAGTAGATGGCCTTTTCTACCTTTGATTCTGATTCTTATGCTAGCATACATCCTATGGTCAAGTCAATCACTGAAAAGTACAAAATCAGGGGTTTCATAGGTTCCAATGGTGATAACACTAGTGGGGTCGGAGGGAATGTTTGATATACTTGAATGTGAATTGACATCTCTCATCCCATAGAATAGGTTCCCCTTCTTCAAAAGCTTAAACAATAGTTCACTAGTTGATGTTAATTTTGCAATGAATCAACTTATGAATTGCACTTTGCCCAAAAAGCTTCTCACCATCATTTTAGTCCTTGGTGGAGGGATTTTTAGGATAGCTTTGATTTCAGATGGATTCAGCTCTATTCCCCTTTGTGTAATAAAAAATTCGAACATCTTTCCAGCCATTACCCATAATGTATATTTTTGTGTATTCAATTTCAACTTGTATTCTCGAAGAACTTTTCAAGTGCACTATAATGGCCTTCCCTATCCTTGGACTTGACGATCATATCATCGACAAATACCTTGACTTCTTTGAGGATCATGTCATGCAGCAATGTAGTTGCGGCCCTTTGGTAAGTTGCCCTAGCATTTTTTAATGCAAAAGGCATGACTTTATAATAGTATGTTCCCCATGGTGTGGCGAAAGTTGTCTTTTCCCTGTCCTCAAGTGCTATCATGATCTGATTGTACCCTGAAAACCCATCCATGAATGATAAAAGTGTGTGCCTTGTTGTGCAATCAACTAACTCATCAATCCATGGTAACAGAAAGTCATTCTTTGGACTAGCCTTGTTCAAATCTCAGAAGTTGACAAAAACTCTAATTCTTCCATCTTTCTTGGGGAACGAAACTGTGTTTGCTAGCCATGTTGGGTATTCTAACACTAATAGAAAACCCGCGTTGATTTGTTTAGTCACTTTTTCTTGATTTTAAGTGCCCAATCGGGGCGTACTCTCCTCAATTTCTGCTTTACGGGCTTAGCTTCAAGGTCTAAAGGGATTCATGTTGTACAATCTCAAGATTGATTCTTGGCATGTCTTTATAGGGCTACACAAAAATATCTTTGAATTCTTTTAAAAGAACAATCAAATGCTCACGTTTCTCTAAAGACAATGTGTATCCAATTTAGACTATGTGAGGATTTTCCTGGTTGCCTAGGTTTACTTACACAATCTTATCCATTATAGGTTTAGCTCTTCTTTCCTCTTCTCATTCAATTAAATCCTTTAAGCTTTGAGGAATTTCTTCCTCAAAATCGTTTTCATTTTCAAATTCATTTTTGAAATTAGTCAAATCCATGCAATTAAGTATTGGCACTACGAATTACTCAGAATCACTAGCTATTTCATTAACTGAAGAAGTGCTTACATTTGACTCAAATTTAAAATAAATAGAATACTTAGACTCAACTTCTACCCCTAGATTTATAAGCCCCGGGTCACTTGATTTAAAAAACGTGTCGAAATTCGACCGGGCAGATTTTGACTCACTTGACTCGTTACTACTACACTCACTAGATTCACTATCAGATTCATAGACAAAATATTTTTTCACAATCTAGTTTTGAAATTGGCCTTCTGTTGCATTTACTATTTTCTTGGTAATGTCCTCTTCCGGTGCTCCATTTTCTAGCATCATCGCAGAATTGAAATTCCCCAAGCCAATATGGTTAGTCTTAGTACTCAACCCAACCTCAAAGTCAACCCCGGATAAATTGTCTATCCAGTCCACACTTTCATCACTTGAGATGTTGCACCTATCTTCTTCAATATAAATATTTGGGTCAATGGACACCTCATCACTATCCGTGAGCTAGTACTCAAAAAGGATCTCGAAGCCTGGATATCTCTTCATGGTTGCGTGATCAATCCATGGCTCTGGGCACCCACAAAATGGGAAGTCTTCTCATTTTTTTGAAAAATCGTCCGCTAAGAGTCTCTTGAATTGGTCTATTTATGAATTCATATTTTCTACCTTCCCTTTTTGCTCGTATTGTGTTCTTTGCCTCGATTATTTTTTCAGTAATGTCTTCCTTGGTCGGTTAATACCCCAATCCAAAAGTGAATGGGTGATTATTAACTTTCAGTACTTTTATAATTCCTTGTTTACCACTCCTTTCTAGACCAGAGCCAGGGATGTACCCTTGCTTGTTCATCATTAGAATAGAAGTAGTATTCACATATTGATCTTCTTCGACTGCCATAATGGAATACACCAATCAGCCTTTAGCTAGAGTGAAACCAGAGATGAAAATATCTTCACTTCTATGCTGAATTTCAAGTAATAGGGTGGTCACACCAGGTGGTGGACGTATGGAAGTGTCCCCATTAATGGTAACCACATCCTCTCTCTTAACATATTTGATTTTTTGATGGACAATTGAAGGTACTACTCAGAATTGGTGCATCTATAACCTGCCTAACAACATGTTGAATGAGGCTGGCACATCCATGATGTGGAATTCCATGTCATGTTTAGTCGGTCTGACCTCTATTTTTAGTCTCACTGTTCCCAGGACTTCTCGTTGAGTGTTGTTGTATGCTTTGACAACTTGTGTGGTTGCAGTGAAATCTTTAGGCCTCACGCCCAAAGCATAAGCAATTCTGGTTGGGCATACATTTATAGCTTATCTATTGTCAACTAACACCACTAGTACCCATTTTTCTTAACATTTCAAGGACACATAGAGAGGCTTAGTGTGAATTCCGACTGTAAATCCTTGTCAGAGAAAGTTAAGGCAGGGTTCTTCTTCACAAGCATAATCATTCTTACCAATTGCTCTAAAGTGGTGTCTATTGGTAACTTGGACTTGCTCATTATAGTTAGAAGAGCATGACGATGTGTATAGGAGGCCATGAGAAGTCCCAAATAGAAATACCTGCTTGATTTTTTTACAATTGTCATAACATGACATCTTTTTCATGCTCTTTTCCTTTCCCTTTTGACATGTCTAAAACCTTGCCTTTGCTCAAGAGATGAAGGCTTGAAATGTCATTCACTATATGTGAGATGGTCCACTTCCTCTTTATAGCAAGTGTCGTCTGACATGACATTTCTCCAAGTTTCAACCGTATGAATAAGGTAAAAGTCTTCATCTTTCCACAACATACCTTCCTCAATCGGCGCGGCTTTTGTTGTCTGAACCATACAATTATCTACTACTTTGGTGCTACCTTGGTCTTCATGAGTTTCTTGGGAGAGATTCATCTTGTGGAGTAAGACGGTTAAGTCAAGCAGTTCTTATTGCTGAGACATTAGTCGATTGAGAATGATGCTTAAGTATAAGACAAATGATTGAAACTGACCCACTTGCCTTAAGGAATTTCCTTCTTAGAACGATGACTACAAAAATCCTATCAAATAGGTAGATGATTCCCGATCAAATACTGCTCAAACTTACCATTAAAATTGAATCTAGGAATCCTAACTAGATAATAGTTTCCAAATCATAGAATTTTTAAGGAATTAGAGTTCTACCCATAGTGATCAACCGAATCTTATCTTCATGTAAGGAATTAAAATTTTATTCAAAGTGTGTAACTGAGTTACTGTTTACCATTCAAATTCATTCAAGGAGTTAGGGTTTCATTCAAAGTGGATAATCAAGTCACTATCTCTTTATCTATATCTTTGAGGAGTTAAGAGTTTTACCAGAAGTGAATGATTAGGTCATCACTTCCCAATCAAACACTGCTGGCAAAAATCAAAATTCGACTCAAATTCAATAATTAAGAAACTGTTTCTCAATTGTCTTTCATGATTCCAGAACTCTACTTGAACTCAATGTCTGGGTGACTATTTCTCTTTCAAACACTTCTTTATAGAGTTATAATTCTATTTAAATTCAACACCTAAAGGATAGTCTTTTGATTGATTACTGCTTGTAGAGGTACAACTCTACTTAAATTCTATGATTAATAAATTGTTTACTAGTCAACCGCTAATTGCAAAACCCCCATTTTGTTCAAACTATTCTTCCAAAATTACAACCCCAATCAAACTGTATGACTGCAAATCTTTACTAATTCAATGGAACTCAAACTCTACTCTTTCAGTTGTAACAGAATACCATATGAGCACAAAATTTGCATTCAATGCCTATTAGGGTTAGGGTTCCCTGCCCTAATTGTGAGAGTAGATCTAGGGTTTTACTAAATCATATTGTAACATGCCTAGGGGTACCTGTGCGCATTAAACAGTTCGGACCTCGATTTCTTTGATCTAGTCTCACGAGTGTAATGTGAAACATAGATAAAAGTCCAGATTTAGCAATTCTTTTTTTTTTTTTTATAGAAAATCCATTTTATTACAAACCTTTGCCAGAAATGGACTACATCACCAGATCTTACAGTCACCACCTAATATTTTTGAAAAATTAAGAAACTCGTAACTCGTGCCAAGGCCACTGTTCATTGTAACCAAGGATGCTTGGCTTGGAACCTTAGGTATGAGAGGGAAAGGTCATTAATTGAGCACCCCCGCTCACCCGATCAAAAGATCAGTCTCTACTAAACCATGATATGAGTTTTATTTCCTTTATATGTTCATGTTCCAATTATTTAATAAATCCTAAAATTTACTATGTGAAGCATACAAGTATAGACTATGCCATTCATTTTAGAACAACTTGATTTCATGTATTTTGAAAGACTTTGAAGATATATAACTCAAGGAATTGAAGATATATAACTCAAGGAATTGAAGATATATAACTTATGGAAATTGAGTTTACAAACATGAAAATCAACATCATTCCAACTTAAGTGACACAATCTCCATCCACCTGCATTCATACAGTTATATCAAGTAATCAAGTAGCCACATGGTAGGATGCTTAAACATAGTAAGAAAAATACACACAAGCGGGATGCCAAAGTATAAAAATGTACATGTTTACCGACGTCCCGCGAACAGCTACAAAACAAAGTTAGCGAAATATGCATGATTTTATATACAAAATCCTAATGCAATTCACTCATGAAATACAAACTAAGATTAGGCTTCTAATATATGACATGTGAATCATCTCAAGAACATGAGGTAACACAGATAATCACACATAGGAATTGAATAAATCAACAAATGCAAACTTAATCAAGATGCATGAAACATGGATGCAAAGCGTGGATATGATGAAAAGCAAAATATGATGCTACAAATTAGGAAATCAAGTAAAAGAATGGGATATAAAGAAGCGAGGTGGGGAACTATTACAAGACTTTGAATAAATAATTACAAACCGAATGAGGGAAGGGGGAGGAAAATATTACAACAAAAAAAAAATAAAAAACTCACAAAACACTCAAGTGAAAACAAAATAGAAGCTTCATGATCCTTGAAGACCACCGAAAATTGTTGTGCCCAACACCGATAGACTACTCTGTTCCATCCAAAAGAAGTTAGTCGGCCGGCCAACCAGGCCTGGCAAAACATATCTTGTTGTAACACCAAGAAAAGAACAAACAAGGAATATGTAGGTAGCTTAATTAACCACTCCCAATTAGGTTACAAAAAAACTAATAAGAAACTAAAGCAAGAAAATAAATATAAGATAGAAAGTGTAAGAAAATGAAAGAATTAAAAACTAATCACTTGCAGTTAGATTATAACAAAACAACATAAAATGAAAGTAAGAAAACGAATATAAGATAGAAAATGCAAGAAAATGAAAGAATTGAAAATTCACTTTCCAAAGAAAGATTGAACTTCTTGATTTCCAAACTTCCTCATGATCACTCTCAAGGTTGTGAACTATGTTCTCAAACCTCAATTCAAGAGCTTGGAATTTGAGCTAGAATGATGGTTTTGAACGAGTGTATGATCACTCTTTAATCTTCTTCAACTTGGCAAGAATTACTCTCTCTTTGATCAAAGCTTTAGGACTTAGTTCTTGGGTGGTTTGTGCAAGGAAAGATGAGATGTATAGAGACTAGGTAACTTCACTATTTTGGCAAGACAACTCTCTTGTTTTCAAGGCTTTCTTTTCTTTGTCAAACTCTAATTCATATTCAACATTTTCTCTACACTTCTCTCAAATTCAGCTCCTCAAATTCAAGACTTAAGCGCTCCTTATATAGGCAATGCAAGTAGGGCAATGGTGGAAGACAAAGTGGAGAACTCATGGAGCATTTAGAGAAGATAATGGAGCTAATGGAGCACCAAAATGAAGTTAGTACCAAAATGGAGTTAGTGGAAGACAAAAATGGAGCATTACCTTCAATGGATCAAACACTAGGCAATAAAGGCTGAATATACATGTATTCAATGCATAAATGGGTTAGAAAATGGGGTTGTGAAGTGCCCCACCCGAACCAACAAACGTCTAGGCAAAACTGTCACTGGGTAGTCAACCAGGCAGTTGACTGGCCAGACAATCGGGCTGTTAACCAACAAGAGAGAATTTTGCCGACTTCGCTTCAGTTTAGTCCACTTTTGCTCCGGCGTTCGACGGGACCTAAACACTTGGCCAAACTGGGTTTAGAGTGGAGAGTAAAGCTCAAATTCCATCTTTTTTACTAAGAATTTTGTAATAACCCGACCCTCGTACATGTTCTTTGTTACAATTTTCGGATCCTATTTTGTGATTTTGAATGCTTACTGTAGAATCCTATGGAAAATTGAAATTAAGAAAGAAAACCATGTGATTAAGAATGTCTATCTGTTCAACAAGAAGAGTATCTGTTACATGAGAATGCTTAGATCAGAAATTGGAAGCCTTAGAGGCTTAATTATCTGCAACTGATTTCATATATATAATCAGCATAATTTTTAAGTAATATTAAGCACTTCTGTGAAATTTCAATTTGGGGATGCTTAAACGATTCATTTTTGTCCCTATTCAAGCTTTCTATATATATATATATATATATATACATGCTTATAAGAGTCTTATGACTCATAAGACTTAGGAATCATATTTCTCCTAAGGGAAGATGATAAGTGGGAGAAATTGAAGGGTAGAGGGAGGGGATCATCAAAAAGGTTGGGAATTTGTGGAAGATTAAGTACAAGGTATGTATAAGACTATCTTAATTGACTCCCATAACTCTTCTTCTTAAGATGTGTGAAATACCCTCATGATCATGTCACTTAGGGGTTGGAATGATGATTCCATAGGTATGTAAGAAGTTAATGGACAAGATAACCTTACTTGGTTGTTTGATTCAATTGAAATTGACTATGGAGAAGTTATATTCTATCTTCTTATTTTGAACTTAAGTGTAGAGCATGATTTTGTGTATCCATATTATGTCATGTGCATGAGAAGCTAAGAACCTCAAGATATGGAAGTGTGTTTATGAGTTTCAACTTTTGGTCCATTGAATTGAGTTGTGTGCATGGATTTAGTTCAAGCTAGAGAGTGTTGTATATTGTACCTTGAATTTCATGCTTTTTGAACCATGATTTAGTAATGAAAAGATCCATTTTAGAGCCTTGTTCATGTCTTCCAAAGGGTGAGATTTTGTAAGAATTTTCGGGCATTTTTGGGCAGAATCGCCGCACGTGCGGGGGTCATGGCCGCACGTGCGGGAGGTGTTGCCGCACGTGCGGGAGTCATGGCCGCACGTGCGGGAAATGGTGAAAAACAGGGGCTGGGTCACTGTCAAAAAGGCACGTGCGGGACATTTTTGCCGCACGTGCGGGGCTCACAGCCGCACGTGCGGCCCATGCTGAAAAACATGGATCGCTCCGTTTTGCATGTAGAACCCTTCAATGTTGTCGGAATATGTATTTGATGCCTTTTAATATGTATAAATTCCTTTGAAGTAAAACGAAACAGAAAGTGATCTAATGTGGAAAAGAAACTAAATTGTGTAATGTTGAATGTGTGCAAGGCACACTCCGGGAAGAACAAGCACATCATCGCAACACTGTGAGTAGTAATATCATTATCTTCTTTACATATGGCTAATGATTTTCATTAGCATTTCGTTTACACGACTATGTTAATGTCTCAAGTACGCAACTATGATTAATGTTTCAAGTATGTATGAGTCATGCATGCATGTTAATACTCAAGTATGTTCCAAATATGTAAAGAATGAAATGGGAAAAATAAAATACCTTTATTTTATAAGACTCCGGGCCTACGGCCACTCAATATAAGCTATTATGATACGAAACAAAGTGCTACACGGAACTAAGTGCTACGAGGTGAGCCACCTCTAGAATCCGTGTGAGACACCTCTTGAGTTCGTATAAGTATGGTTTCAAGGGCTTTATGCCACTTTCAAGGGCTTTATGCCACTTTCAAGGGCTTCAATGCCAACAAGTTACAAGGGCCTTGTGCCACACTTTCAAGGGCCTTAGTGCCATATGTTACAAGGGCTTTGTGCCACCATGTTTAAGGGCATTGTGCCATTATGTTCAAGGGCATTATGCCACCATGTTTAAGGGCTTCAAGCCGTTATGAATTAAGAATGTAATATATCAAGCTTTTATGTTCAAGATTGGGCCTAAGGCCGTTACAAGATGAATACAGAATCATGCTAACTTTGTAATCTCTGCATTTCCACATGTATTCATATCTGTCATGTTTCAAGTTGAGCATTGCTGCATTATGTATTACTATTCACTGAGCCCGGCTCACTCTCTGTTATGTCTGTTCTGTAGGCAGCCAACCAGGTGGTCAATCCTAACCTATGATGCCCGGATCCTTTTGACAACCTTCATGTATCCAAGCACTCACGAGGCCACCCATTTTGTGAAGTTTACTAAGATAATTAGCTTATTTCTTGGCTACCCTTCCAAGATTGAATGTGTTTTTGTTATATGCCCGACCACAGGGCTGGGTCTGTATATGTGTTTGTATATATGTACTGCCAAGGAATTATTTTTTTGGATTCTATCAACCTCTTAAGGTGCATGTAATGTATGAGATCCTGGCATGTTAGAAATAGCTTAATGGATTTTGTTTTGGTTTTGTACTCTTGTATGTTTTGTGCTTCCGTCAAGGCCCCATAGACTATATATATACCAGGTTATATGTCCTTTTGTGATCGGGTCATGCCTGAACTGTTAGGGGCAAGTTCGGGGTGTGACAAATTTTGTGAAAAACACATACTTATTTTCATTATCAAGTAATCAAAAGAAAGCACCCTAGTTTTAGGGCCGGTCAAAATTGGATGTCTACAGTTGCCCCTCTTTGACAGAGCTCGAAGTCATTTCATGACATGAGTGAATATCAAAGACCGAAGGTGACCCTTTTGATGAAACCATACGACTTAGGCAAACAAAGAAGATGCAAATACAGTTGGTTAAACCCGAAGGTTGTCTACGTATCCCTTTGCAAGGAATCAAACCAGCGTAATTCAATTGATATGATATGCTCAAAATACAATTTGAAAGTTGGATTTACACGCTTCACATAGCCAGTTGTGAAAACTCATGATTTATGCAATGCAATGCAATGACATGATGACAAAGATATGAAGATGGCAACATAAGAGGTAAGCCTCGTGCAAACGATATGAAGCATAATAGGAGGTGCATCACATACAAATGTGTCACAGCATAAATCATGGAGGAAGTGTATCGCATACAAATGTGTCACAACACAAATGATAGAGGGAAAATGTGAACTCAAAATTCAAACGCATCTTATGCAAGAGGAAGAAAAGTGTGAGAATAAAGCCCATGTAGGGTGAGCATAAAGCCCAGTAGGAAATATTTCAAAAACCAAATATGCTCCACCAGTGCAAATGATCATGAATACAATACATACATATATATAATATACTCAAATGCATTCTCAAATCCACTTTCTTTCTCAATAAAAACCCTTTCTTCCCAGTCTTCAAAACCTTTCATTTATTCAAAACGTTTTCCAAATTCAATACATTAGTTTGATAAAAAAATCCATTTCAACAAGTCAATCAAGGTATCTCAATACCAACTAGAAATTTCATTGCCAATTCCAATACGAATACATCGTTAACCAACAACAATTATAGTGCTAAGACCGTTTTAAAATCATTTCTTTCCAAAAACCAAAATGATAATAAATAAAATGGGTAAATCTCTAAAACCAACACAACCTTTCAAGAAAATTTCATCCGTGAGAAAATGTCAAACGGGACCCATATAAACGTAGGCTATACAAGCACTACCGATCCTGTTTTACGAAAATTTCGTCCGCGGGATCGGCACCCATGTATACGCGTTGTTTTCGGGACTTTCACCCTAAACACACAGGCCAACTTAATTGATGTAGCAACAATCTTTTCCCAGATTCGCCATTTTATTTATCCTTTCTAAATAACACAATACATGTGGTTCAAAATATTATTTTTTCAAAAAAATGTAATTGTTCCAAAACATAATGCGAGGATTTCCAAAAACCTCTTTCCAAAACGTACAGTTTAAATTTTCAAAATCTATTACATGCTTTATGATATGCATGATTTATAAACAGTCCAGTTTGCCTAGTTCGCATGCAATTTCTACAACAATCATAGCTATCATCCATTGATAGCCCAAAATAAATATCTCTAAATAGATAAATAAATTCCATTAAAGATACACTTTTTCAAAATCTCAAATGAGAGTGATAATACATATCCAACTCTACCATCATCAATAATTTTCATTTCAATTTCACATTACTTAACATTTATTCCATTTCCTTTTTACAATCTCAACAATTACATTTTAGGGCATAACTCCCTTTCCTTTTTGAAAATCCACTGCAATGCAAGAAATAGCTCATTTCAACATATATCAACTCCAATTTCATAATCACAATATTTTTCAAGAAAACATTTGGAAACCCCTCTTTTACATTTTGATTTAATAATCCAACAATTTCCCAAAAAAATCAACATTTTAGGGTTTCTCTAAATTAGGACTTTTTACTTTTAAAAACTCATATGCATTTTTTGTAATTGGAAAATAAAATTTTTGTAGCTAAACCATAGCTCAACAATCCCATTTGGAACAAACCGCCACTACAAAACAAATTTTCAAAAATCAATCCAAGAACAATGGAATCTATATATTTAAAATAAACCACAAATACACTACCGAACTCATATTGAGTTTAAGAAATAGATCCTACCTCTTGAAACAAGAAGGAAACAAATCGAAAAAATTACCAGCGACGAAACAACAATCCGTTGAGATTAAATGGAATCTGTTGCCGTGCTCTACGTTTTGGTAAATGGAACTAGGGGTCAAAAATGTGTAGAAATAGATAAAATCAAGGCTAGAAAGCTTGAGAAAGAAAAAAAAAATGGCAGAAAGAGAGAGAGAAGGGAATGAAAAGTGAAGAGGTCTAACCCAAAACGTGACTTTTAAAGACCTGATTCTGCGCAGTACGCTCGAGCGTTGAA
Organism: Camellia sinensis; assembly: GCF_055761805.1. NCBI lineage: Eukaryota > Viridiplantae > Streptophyta > Magnoliopsida > Ericales > Theaceae > Camellia > Camellia sinensis. The sequence continues at coordinate 58,615,144 of NC_138971.1, forward strand.
AGTTGCGCTCGAGCGCACTCTGCTCATAGCACAAGTTCACAAATTTCAAACAAGTATAACTCTCTCACCCGGACTCCATTTAGGGTCATTCTTGTGTCCAAAGTGAAGTCCTGGAAGTAAGATTTCCAATGCTTCTAGTTTCACATCAAGATTCAAAGTGTGGAGAGAGAAAATGATAAAAGAGTGAAGACTACTCAATAACAACTATTCAAATTTGGAGTTTTTGATTCAATCTCACCCAACCACTATGGTAACACCTCAACCAAAGCTCAAATATCGACTAAGAAAGTTCCTAATCAAGATAATCAAAGAGTCAAATATTATTCCATCATAACGGGAAGTACATAGTTCTACAACCCCCTATACTCCTTTGGAAAAGGCTTGCTTAGCTTTGGTCTGGGCCACCAAGAAGTTGAGACACTACATGTCAGCTCACTCAGTAATTTTGGTTTCAAGATTACATCCCATTAAATATCTCTTTGAGAAACCAGCACTTATCGGTAGGCTAGCCTGTTAGTTACTTTTGCTTTCAGAATTCAACCTTAAGTATGTCACTCACAAATCTATTAAAGGAAGGTTCATAGTAGAATTTTTTGGCTGATCACCCAATTGAAGGAGAAGAAGATATGTAGTATTCATTCCCAGATGAGGAGGTCATACAAATAGAAGAAGACACTTGGAAGTTGTTCTTTGATATGGCGTCCAATCAATTTGGCTACGAGATAGGCTTGTTACTTATAGCACCAGATGATTCTCATATCCCTTTAGCTTTCAAACTTTGATTCAGGGTATCCAACAACCAAGCAGAGTATGAGGCATGCATTACTAGATTGGAAGTAGCCCTAGGACTAGGGGCAATAAGGTTGGATGTGATCGGGAATTTGAACTTGGTCGTCTTTCAAGCCAATGGAGATTGGAAGGTTAAAGAGGAGAAAATAAAAGTCTATCATCAGACCTTGGACATGTTGATCCTGAGGTTTGAAAGATTGAAATTTACACACATTGTGAGAGAAAACAACCGATTTATTGATGCATTGGCAACCTTGGCCTCAAGGTTGTGAATTATGTTCTCAAGCCTCAATTCAAGAGCCTGAAATTTGAGCTAGAATGATGGTTTTAAACAAGTGTATGATCACTCTTTAATCTTCTTTAACTTGGCAAGAATTACTCTCTCTTTGATTAAAGCTTTAGGACTTGGTTCTTGAGTGGTTTTTGCAAGGGAAGATGAGAGGTATAGAGGCTAGGTAACTTCACTATTTTGGCAAGACAACTCTCTTGTTTTCAAAGCTTTATTTTCTTTGTCAAACTCTAATTCAAACTCAACATTCTCTCTACACTTCTTCTCTCAAATTCATCTCCTCAAATTCAAGACTTAAGCTCTCCTTATATAGGCAATACAAGTAGAGCAATGGTGGAAGACAAAGTGGGGAACTAATGGAGCATTTAGGGAAGATAATGGAGCTAATGGAGCACCAAAATGGAGTTAGTGGAAGACAAAAATGGAGCATTACCTTTAATGGATCAAGCACTAGGCTATGAAGGTCGAATATACTTGCATTGAATGCATAAATGGGTCAGAAAATGGGATTATGAAGAGCCCCACCTGAACCAACAAAAATATGGGCAAAACTATCACTGGGTGGTCGACCGGCCAAACAACCGAACGGTCAACTGGCCAGAGAGAATTTTGCCCACTTTGCCTCAGTTCAGTCTAGCTTTGCTCCGGTGCCAAATGGGACCTAAACACTTGGCCAAAATAGGCTTAGGGTAGAGAGTAACGCTCAAATTCTATCTTTTTTACTGAGGATTTTGTTAAAAACATATTCTTATTTTCATCAACACGTAATCCAAAGAAAGTGCTCAAGTCTTAAGGCCAATCAAAATGGGATGTCTACATATATAAAACAACCATCAAATATCCTAAATTGGGTGAGTTTCCTGTCCTAATTTTGATACGTTCTAAAGCTTTCAATATGCAAAGGTAGGTTTAGTCAAAGTGTACATTATCTATGACTATCAATTTACCTTTCACGCTACCTTGGTTGCGCAAGGGGATGATCAAACGGTACTAATAGTCAAATTTTGACACTTGCTTGTTGACTTAACATAGCCCATGAATGGCAAGCCATCCGGGATATTAAGTGAATAACGGTTTTCCGAGCCTACAATGATGCAATGCAATAAACAATTAGGCCTTGTTTGGGATATGCTAGAATAGCACATCTTTTTATCTTATTTAGGTCATATCACATCTCTACCACATTTCACATCTTTTCATAATAGAAATTACCTCTCTACCACATTTCACATCTTTTCATAATAGAAATTAACCCCTTAATAACTAAAATCACATAATAGAAATTTTCAAGTCAAGTTCTTCCAAGTTCCCTCGCAGAGTTGCCAATTATGGATGCCATGCCTTTTGGGGTATAAGGAGCCCTTCCATCCAATGTCATACCAACTTGCATTCGAATGTCGCCACTTAATTTTAAAGGGAATTAAGAAATCTTTAAAGATAAAAACTAAGTATAAGACCTAATCAGTCATAACCAAATAATTAAGGTTCACGAACTAAGGTACAAAAGGAGAAGGTCATTGAATGAAAGCACGCCTTTTGTCCAATTTGAAGATTGGCATCTACTCTCTATTTTGTGATTTTAGTGATTAAATGTTTCACAAGCTTCATTATTAATCCTAACAACCATTACTAAACCTAAAACTAAGTATTGAATAAATAAATACCACTCAATTTAGATTCATTGAATACAACCATATATTTTCATAAAGCGGTCACATTTTCCATTAAAACAACTTTTTTAACTCCTAATGGCCATTAACAAGATCTAAACTAAGCAATATTCATAAAAATATCCAAACACACACAATTTTGCATAAAAAAATATAGATATATGTACTTGGATTATAGAAAATAATACACCACAGACAAGCATATAGCATGAAAAGAATAGAAAACTCACCGGATTCTACTACCAATCGTCTTACTATGCATGATATAAATAAAAAAGGCATGATTATCCTAAACATGCTACCAAACACACAAATATGCAACCTAGGCCCGGTTTAAGGTTACTACCATGATTTAGTGCAAATAAGACAAATAACAAATAAACAATACTAAACCAACATACATGATGCTTAAATTGGGCCTCATGCATCACTACGCCAAAACAGGGCATTAACGGCGGTTTTTTTAACGGCGGTAACAAAAATCGTCGTTAAAGGTACTATTAACGGCGGTAACGAAAACCGTCGTTAAAGGTATCATTAACGGCGGTTTTGTTACCGCCGTTAATGCCCACTTTTAACGGCGGTAACAAAACCGCCGCTAATGCTCAATCATTACCGCCGTTAATGACGGCGGTCTTTGCCGGCGAAACTCCGGCATGCTCCGGCGAAACTCCGGCGAGCTCTGGTGAAACCATCTACAATAAAGTAAAAATAATGTTTAAATATTTATTTAGGGAATATATTTCATGAAGAGTGGCTATGGTACAGTGGTTAGTGTGGGTGGATGAGAGGTTGAGGGTTCAAGACTTGGGAAGTGCAAGAAGAAAGAATTATTTTTTAAAAAATTTGAACCTATTTACGTCGGTAAAAAACCGCCGTTTATGGTCCTATGTTACCGCCGTTTTTGGTCGACTTTTAACGACGGTAATTTACCTTTTTACGACGGTTGTACTTTTTCCGACACGCGCATAAACGGCGGTAACAAAACCGCCGTTAATACCGCCGTTAAAGGCTTTAACGGCGGTTTTACAGCCTTTAACAGCGGTAAAAAACCGCCGCTAAAGCCCAATTTTGACGTAATGCATGCAAATATGAAAGTTATAATAACTTAAACATGTTGTTCATATAACTCAAATAAAACATGCAAAATAAAACGAAAAAACATGCAAAGCTAACACCCTAACATGATTAGATACTAAAATAAGAGACTAGAAACTACTCAAATAAATTAAGGATAGTAAACTTACCTGCTGTTTTGTAGAAAATACAAGAAAAGAACAACAAAAGGCGAGAAATGCCTTAGAATCCTTGCTTGAAGCTTCCCTCAGGCTTCGGTTTCACTATTGTTGTTTTGTTTCAGAAGACCTTAGATGCACACTAGGACCATCAAAAGTTGCTGCTAGGATAAAAAATTTCAGAGCTAAGGGTTTTGGGTGAAGAGAAGTGATGTTTCTCTCTTAAAACTCTCAACACTTAGCCAAAAATTGACCTCTCTCAAAGAGGGGAGGAGGGGGGGTATACATAGGCTAAGGGAGAAGGTTCTTGAATGCCTTAGGTCACCCTAGGGTTTCCCATCGCTTTCTCATTGCGCCTCCCGAACAATTCGGAGCAAAAACTCACTCAGCATTGTCGATAGGTTGTACGGCAAGACAAGCGGCTCACGTGGCAAGTGTGGTCGTGTGACCCATGCACGGCCATGCGGATTTTGTGGCCAGAGCCCCAGGAGTGGGCATACATGCCCTTAAGACATGTAGGCCATGCATGCATGCAGAAGTATGTGGTTTTGAGCTTTTGGACCCTCCTTTTATTTTACTTAAGTAAATTCGTTTGGCTTCCAATTAATGTTATTGTGTAAAATAAGTCCATATTTTGAAAATATCTATCAATTCAAACTCAAGCGGACCTCTACGTCCTTAGTAGAGATCAAAAAGTTAATTCTGGATAAAAAAATGAATTCAAAGGCAAAATGATCATTTTGCAAAAATGTGATTTTTTGACCAAAATGGAGTTACACAACAGCTCTTGCCAACGTCATCTCTAGGAAATAAGAAATTGCTATTTCATTATTGGGAAGCATAGTGACACCAGAAATTTTAGAATCTGTCAATGGCCCACCGATGCCAAACTCTCTTTTCTATAGAGGTGAGCCCGGTCCATAATTTATTCTAATTAAAAAATAGGAGGGTGAAGTAAATCACCTCTTTCTTTTTAATAATTAATTTTTTTCAACTGATTTAAATTTTTCAATCTCATTTGTTGGAACTAGAATCTCCACTAAACAATCTAATACAAATCTCTAAAATTAACAAAAATAATAAAAATTATTATAAATAATTTGTAAGCTGCCAAACAACCACCATAATTCCATGGAATGCCATTTTGAATTCAAATTAACAACAATTCTACATGAAGCGCACGGACTGCCGAATATAGTTAACCCACGTTTCAATTATTCCTGCTGAATAAATATATAAATAGTCTTGGACAAAATGAAGATTGTACATGGTATTTGACCAATTTCAATATGTCGATGGATTGGAAAATTTCATGTGATGATCAATAACTTTGAAACATTCAAACTCCTTGACTACCGTGATTCTTCTTATGAAAAGTTATGATTTAAAAGAATGAAATATAGTATCTAAATTCTTGGAACAAATTTGTTTGGTTCCATAAAATGGAAGGATTTAAGATTACGGTGAGATTGAATGAGCAGATTATTAATATATGGTATTAAATTAGAGAGGTAAAATAAAGAGTTTTTGTTTGTAAACCATTGGAATAATAATTCTATAGATGGTATTAATAAATAAAATGGTAAATTATGCAAATAGTCTCTGTAGTTTACACGATATGTTAATTTGGTCCCTTTTATTTTAATTTGCTTGATTTTGCCTCTTAATTTAACGGATTGTGTCATATTGGTCCAATTTGTCAATTTGTCATATTGGTCCAATTTGTCAATATGACACAATCTGTTAAATTAATGGGCAAAATTGAGCAAATTAAAATAATATGGACCAAATTGACACATCGTGTAAACTACATGAATCATTTGCATAATTTACCTTAAATAAAATTAATATTTTTAAATTTTTAGTATATTATTATTATTATTATTATTATTATTATTATTATTATTATTATTATTCTTTTTTTTGGGTTCTAAAAAATATAAATCTTACTTAAGAATTATTTAAAAATTCACCAATTCCCTCATTCAATTTTTAATCACAAACCCTCCACGGAATTAGTAATCCTACCAATAGAGGGGATTACTAGTTCAAGGGAATAATTAATTCCCTCATTCATGTCTCCAACCAAACTCTTTTTAGGTGGGTGCCACATACTATTAGTCCAATCCCCCTCTCCAAAGAGTCAAACAAACATGGCCTTGGACTCTATTTGTTTTAGTAAGGGAATTATTAGTATGATGGGATTGAGTTGGTATAATAGTATGATGGACTTGAATGATGAGATCATTAATATGGTGATATTATATTAAAGATGTAAGATAAATTGTGTTTGTGTGTACACTATATAGTGATATTAGTTAGTTGTGATTAAATTTATAAAATGATGTAAAAGCCCTTATTATATAAAAGATGCCTTTGTTATTTTTGTAAAGTGATAGGCAAATAGTATTTCTATCTCCAATTCTATGAGATTAGAGATTGATAGTCTCCCTCCATAGAAGGGTTTCATAATCCTATGAGACTTTTAATCCTATAACCACTTTTCAAAACAAACAAGACCTTATTAGTAACTCGCACGGGTAGTCTAATTGTCAAAGTGTTCTCGGTATAATCGGAATAAATCGTAAACTTAGGGTTGGTTTGGGGTTAGGCAATTTTTTGGGTGATGTGCTTGGACTTAGTCAGTACACGTGATTGCCTAGTGTCACGGCCTTGGAATTCCTGAACCAACCCTCAGTCTTTCCAAGCCAACCGTGCGGCCTTAGATGCTTGTAGCACGCCTTGCTTGCACCTAAGTAAGCCTTTTGTGGAAGGGAGCTAGGGGATTGCACACACAAGAGAGACTTAGAGAGAACACTTGGAGAATGCTAGCTTTGTATTACTTTAGAGGAAGCTTACAATACTTGGGTTTACTTGGTTCTACTTCTTGGTTCTTGGGTTGGCCAAATGAGGGCCTCCCCTTTATATAGCCTTACAAGGATTATTCTAGAACTACTATGGTGGAGAGTGTTCTAGACACTTCCTCCTATTACATCTAATAGACTATTCTAGAACTATATGGATAGAGGGGATTCTAGATCCTTCCCTCATCCTCTCAAAGAGCCTATTCTAGAACATACATACAACCTTCTAGTATTATGTACAATGCTCTATATTGTTCTAGAGTCTTCTAGGCAATTCTTCTGTAGCCTTTCTTCTTGTAGCCCTTCTAGAGAGTTCCAGAACTCCCTAGCATTTTTCCTGGCCTTCATACTTTCTCAAGTCTTCCAGGAGCTTCCAAGCCATTTCACTAGTCTCTTTTCCTTGAGATTTCCTCCTGTTGGACAATTTGGTCTGGTCAAGTTGGCGGGTCGTGACATTCTCCCCCACCTATGCTCGCGACGCCCTCGTCGCGTCTTCTTCCTCGAAGTCACAGGTTTTCTCCCTATCTCGCGCCTTCTTAGATTTGCCTTGTCCACCGTTGGCACCATGTAAGGACCCCCGTCCATAATGCACATTTTGTTGTCGCGAGGCAACATCGCCACGTTGAACTCTCGCGATAACTCGATCTCCAACACCACGCCATAGTCCTTGACTTTTTCGCGCCACTCACCAGGGTGCAGCTCAACCCCTCGAGCCAGGCCCTCCACGGGCTTTGCCTTGGTGTTTTCCACCTTCATCAATCCTTGACCCCCGTCAAGGTTCGGACCAACCCTCTTGGCCTCTTCCGTATTGATGAAGTGGTGCGATGCCCCGGTGTCGACCATGACTTGGGTTGCCTCCCCATCGACCTTGCCCTCTACGTACATCAAACCCTAATCCCCTTGGGTTGATGCAGTAGGCTTCGCTTCAAGCAGCTGCAGAGATCCCATGCAAGACTGCTCTTCCCTTTCTTGCTCCTCCAGCATTGCAATGAGACTCCTCCTCTTTGGACAATCCCTTGCCCAATGTAGCTCATTTCAAAGAAAGCAGTTATCCCTTGGCTTCATATCCTTAGCCCACTTTGCCCATTTGCCCAAATTAGCAGCAATCTCCCCTCCGCGGTGCTCCTCCGTGTGCGTTACTCCCGACATTGCGCCCTTCCGTCCTCAAGTCACGACGCCTTCGTAACCCGCTCTGATACCAACTGTCACGGCCTTGGAATTCCTGAACCAACCCTCAGTCTTTCCAAGCCAACCGTGCGGCCTTAGATGCTTGTAGCACGCCTTACTTGCACCTAAGTAAGCCTTTTGTGGAAGGGAGCTAGGGGATTGCACACACAAGAGAGACTTAGAGAGAACACTTGGAGAATGCTAGCTTTGTATTACTTTAGAGGAAGCTTACAATACTTGGGTTTACTTGGTTCTACTTCTTGGTTCTTGGGTTGGCCAAATGAGGGCCTCCCCTTTATATAGCCTTACAAGGATTATTCTAGAACTACTATGGTGGAGAGTGTTCTAGACACTTCCTCCTATTACATCTAATAGACTATTCTAGAACTATATGGATAGAGGGGATTCTAGATCCTTCCCTCATCCTCTCAAAGAGCCTATTCTAGAACATACATACAACCTTCTAGTATTATGTACAATGCTCTATATTGTTCTAGAGTCTTCTAGGCAATTCTTCTGTAGCCTTTCTTCTTGTAGCCCTTCTAGAGAGTTCCAGAACTCCCTAGCATTCTTCCTGGCCTTCATACTTTCTCAAGTCTTCCAAGAGCTTCCAAGCCATTTCACTAGTCTCTTTTCCTTGAGATTTCCTCCTGTTGGACAATTTGGTCTGGTCAAGTTGGCGGGTCGTGACACTAGTTATTACTTACTCTGTAGAGTGGATTTAAAGTAACCCAGTCTCACAAAGGACAAAAAAAACTAATTGTAAAAGAGCCAAATCAATGGCAAGTTACTTATAAATCATTAATTTTCAATTTTGGTGATAAATTTTTAATTTAATTATAAAAAAAAAGGATGATGAAAATTTAAAATAAAATAAAATAAAATAAAATAAAATCTTGATTACAACGGTAATATTATGTCATTGGTATCACTATTCAAACCAAAAATTTTAATGCATTCTTTATGTGACATATGTTCCATACTCTACGCCAATTATAATGTGACAAAAAATTTGTTTCTTTTTCTTTTTTTTCTTTACAAATATCTCTTCAAAATCAAACTTTAAACACAATCAAAAGACAATTAAGCCTACATGTTGTGGAAGAATTGTGTGAAAACTCTCTATAATTCCACAAAATTTGTTTTTTCCATTGATTAAATCCTTTGTTTGGTTGATTTTTCAAATCTTGCCTTTGGTTTTGATTTTTTCAAAAACTATAAACTACTAGTAGTTTGTTAAAAAGGATATGATAATAATTAAAAATAAAACATATTTGCATTTTGTTTTTCTTCTTCCTTTTAGTAAGCGAGTACAGAAAGTTGTGCGTTAATAAATATCCCATAAAAAGCTTGTAAATATAATTAACTCATAATGTAACAAAAATAAAATAAAATCATCATGTGGCTTGCACATCATATTTTAAATCCAAAAAGGCAAAATAAAATCAACATGTCAGCATGAGTAAGATTGAAAGCGCCCCATGTTCACCTCAAATGGCCTCTCATTAACAATCATCTTGTAAATGATGATGTACCAAAAGCCATGTTTTGTGGGTAATTTACCCCACTATCAAAACCCTTCTAAAATGGGACTCATTCCTCCGTCACCGGACCCAAAAACTATTGAGGGTTCATTGTGCTCCATGTCATATATGTTCCTTAGTATTTCACACCAATTATTATCTGACATATAATCATATTTAAGAATGACAATTTACTCTGTTCTCATAAGAAAATGGGAAGGGAAGGTTTTTCTCGTATCCGCTCTATTTTCACCGTCTCCGCCTCTATTATATTAAATACACAACATTTATAATTATGTATAATTTAATTCACATTGGTTTGACCAATAATAATTTGGACAAATTACCGGTAAATCTCAAATTAGGGAATAATGATCTATTTAGTTCTGTATTTTTTCTTATGAACTATTTGATTCTATTTAATTGGTAAGAAATATTTTCCTTTGATTTGGCATGAGCGAAGTTTACACATTTACCCTTATTAGGATTTTGATAGATTCTTTTTTGCTCATTAGTGTGTAATGATTGAGATAGTAACGTTTTACATTTTTATTTTTGTGTGTTTGATTTTTATAGAGTGATATACGATGGATGGGTTTCAATTACTGATGTTATTTTCTTCATTAATGTCGATACGGTTAACATTACACTTTTACTACCACAAATGTTATTAACATTCCATATCACCACCAACATCCATACACTCAGAAACAAGGGAATGGATGATACATTACAACACAACAAATCAAAAAAATGACAATGATGCTGACATTGCACTTCATTAACATCGATACGATTAGTATTATATTTTTTATTACCACAAATGTTATTAACATTCCATATCACTACTAACATCCATACAATCAAAACACAGGGGAATGGGTGGTACATTACAACATAACAACAAACCCAACACAACAAATGAGATTAACATTACACTGTTGCCAATCACACAAGTACTCCAAACTGCAAAGGCACACTAACACACCAACTAAAACTAGCAGAACTAACTCCAGAACAAGAATAAACACTACAAGACTATACCCCCATTGAAATATGAAACTCACCATACCATTAACACACAACAACATTATGAGCTAGTGTGTAACATTAGGATGCAATCACAACATATAATTTGACATTCACTGAACAATCTGATTCTTTTATAAAAACAAAGAAAACAACATTAGTAACCACATAGCTAACGCCATGGGCTACCAACACAATCACCGATGACGATGAAGGTATTATGTAAACTCGCCAGCTACATGTTGTCAACGGCTACACAAATGTCAAACACCAATGGAAACACTGCAAATGTTTCTGAAATTCCTCTAATCGAAGAAGACAAATTGACAGTCTCGTCGGTGCAAGTTACACAGTTGATGTTGAGTTGGAAAACAAACGGTGTGTCATCGGAATGTGGATTGTGTGCCAATCGGGGTTCAAGTCGAATGAGTGGAATTCGCCTAAAACTCTATTCAACAGTCTTTCAACAACATTTAGGGTTTCATTACACTGACATAGAAATGTTAGTAATGTGGGGATGTTGAATGTCAAAGTTTATGGAATGTTAGTAATATGGGAATGTTGGATTCTAATGTTTCCTTACACTGATTAAAAGATTCCATTGAAAACAATGGAAAACTAAAAAAAGCCTATAGTGTGCTCCATGTCTACAAATGTAATTTGACCATTACCCAAATCCCACATTATCCCATCCTGTGAGGATAAAAAATTACATCATCCTTAATGTTAGAGAAAAAATGGTTTATAACCATTAATTTCCGGTAACTTTAAGCTTTATTTAATGTAGGTCCCACACCTCGGTTTGGGTGGGTCCGAGTGGCAATACGTTCCTTGCCATGTGGTGAACAAGAATATATACTCAGGTGGTCGAAACCATTTACGAGTGAATGAGAAATTGATACCGAAGTGAGCCTCATAAACATGAAAAAATGTTTTGTGTGGTTCTTTTGAGTTGGTATCCAAAACCTTGTCCCACATAGGAAACTTAGAAGAGTTTCATAGTGTTTATAAGCTCTAAGTTAGAGACCTTGGGTTGGGCCCCAAGGGGTACCCAAGTTTTGTAGGAGGAGGAGTTATGGACAAACCCAAAACCATCACCACACGCGCGCGCCGCCGCCGCCGTCCGGCCGGGTCGGGGCGGGTGTGGGTTTGGGTCTAGGCCGTCCTTTATTTTTTGCACCAAGATTATTTGAATTTTTTCAAATAATTTTCTGCAGGAAAATTCGAAATCTGAATTTTTGAATTTAAAAAATATTCGGTTGTAACTTCTCTTCCTCTCCAACAGTCGCGTCTCCAACTTGGTGGCTGTTCTTCACAACAGTCTTCTATTCCGGAATAGGCACTTCTCAAAGCCTATATATATCAACCCTCCATTCCTTTGGGATATAACTTAAAAACCCGTGTTCAGTCTTCTCCTTTTTCTCTGCTTCGATCCTTCTTCATCTTTGCATCTTGTGAGAGTTTGATAATACATTCTGGTTCGCTGTACATTCAGTTTGCAGTGCTGCATCTGTTTGGGGTGATTGTTGAATCCTGGAGGCAGGACGTCCGTTATTCTCGAGCACCTAGGAGAGGACGAATTTCTGTCTTAAAGACACAGTGTTCAAACACTGGCCTCAATCACAGAATTGGTTCTAAGTTTGATACTCAAGAAAGTTGTAAGTTCTGTATTTTATTTATTATTCTGTTAAGGGAAAAACTACATGATCTATTTCTGTTTGTTAATCTGTCTGTATGTAATATATGTTTTTATATTCTGTAAATTACATATTCTCGGAGAATAATTTATTTTGAACAGTTTAAGACAGAAATTAACTACGTTTGGTTACGGTTTTACCTTTGTAAATCCTGTATAAATGGTCTTCATTTTAAAAATCTAATTAACTGAATAATCCAGTTGGTATTCTTCGGTTTTTTTTTTTATATATAAAAACTAATTTGCAGATTGTGTTTATATTCCAGACAGAATAATAAGTTGTCTGTGTGTAGATTCATCTGGTGCATGATAATATTTTGATAGCATTTCATTAGTACCAAAGCATTTTATCACATGCACTGCTGTTGTAGAACATGTTCACATGCCCTGTTTTTAAATAAAATTCTGGGTTGATCTTTTACTGGTTTGACAGAACTTCCGATTTAAATGAAATTCTTTTGAATAATAAAATATTCATATTTTGCACTACTTATTGAATAAAATATTTTATTCTTGATTTCATGAATGCCCTGGTAGTTTTTCACATGCCATGTGTGTTGAATAAGATGTTTTTTAATTCATGAGCAGTATGTTTGGTCTTTGGTTTTTTGGTTCATTGCATTATTAGACTACTGTTTTTCCCTTTTTTGGGTTTAAAGAATTTAACAGTGTTGCTGTATGTGGTTATTCAATTATATGGATTCATGGAGCATGATTGTAATTTGCCTATAGCATATACTGTGTTTTAAAGGAAGATTAATTGTATACTGTTTTTTTTTGTTTTCCTACATATAGCACATTGTAGTTTGACTCATTAATTTATTGTTTTATTTAGTCTTATAAACAGTTGGTCATTTTAATTGATTAATTTGATAAGATAATTAATTTGGTCAATTGAATTTGATTCTCTTAAAACAGTTTGTTTGTTTGATTTAGTTTATACTGTTTATTTTGTTTGATTCTACAAAGTTTTTTATATTCTTGTTCTCCTCATATTTATTTAGTTGTTTATTTTTCTATAGAATATTTTGTTCTAGAATTTTGTTAGATTATTTATTCTATTGGAAAGTAAATTTCTGTTTAATTTTATTAATCAGAAAAAATGGCAACTGAGGGTACTATTGTTACTCCTAATCCCATCGTGCCTCCACCGGTGGTTTCTATTCCGGTTGTTACGCCGACTTTGACTCATGGCCCGGGTCATGGACATGTTCCAGTGAACCATGGGGAAAAACCTGAAAAATTCAGTGGTACCGATTTTAAAAGGTGGCAACAAAAGATGTTATTTTATTTAACCACCCTGAATTTGGCAAGGTTTTTACGAGAAGATGCGCCAACTCTGAAAGAGGATGAGAGTGATGCGCAAGTTGTCGCTGCAGTAGATGCATGGAAACATGCAGACTTTCTCTGCAGGAACTATATCCTTAATGGATTGGACAACACACTTTACAATGTGTATAGTCCAATCAAGACAGCAAAAACGTTGTGGGATTCCTTGGATCACAAATATAAGACGGAAGATGCAGGAACAAAGAAATTTGTTGTTGGTCGCTTCCTGGATTTTAAGATGGTGGATTCCAAGACGGTGATCAGTCAAGTCCAAGATCTACAACTTATCTTGCATGAAATTCATGCAGAAGGTATGTCTCTGAGTGAGTCTTTTCAGGTAGCAGCTATGATTGAGAAATTACCGCTGTCTTGGAAGGATTTCAAGAATTATCTAAAGCACAAACGCAAAGAGATGTCACTGGAGGACTTGATTGTTCGGTTAAGGATTGAAGAAGACAACCGTGGGTCTGAAAAGAAAAGTGGGCGTAATCTGATGGAGGCTAAGGCTAATGTGGTGGAACAGAAGCCTAAGCACAACAATAAGAAGAGGAAGTATCCTGGTGAGAGTTCAAAACGTAGCTCTGGTTCAAAGACAAGTGAAATTCAAAACTTCACAGGCAAATGCTATGTGTGTAACAAGCAAGGACATCGTGCCAAAGATTGTTATAAGCGTCGGACTCAACGAACCATGAAAAAGAAACCTGCTCAAGCCAACATAACAGAGGAGGAAAATCTTTGTGCAATGATTTCGGGATTACATGTGTCCGGAATGGTGTCTGAAGTGAATTTGGTAAGCAACCCCAAAACATGGTGGGTGGACACAGGTGCTACACGTCACATTTGCTCTGAGAAAAAGATGTTCTCCACATATCAGGTGGTGGATAACGAGGAACAACTTTACATGGGCAATTCTTCTACCTCCAAGGTTGAAGGCAAAGGACAAGTAGTACTCAAGATGACATCAGGCAAAGAGCTTACTTTGAAAGAAGTGCTGCATGTACCAGATATTCGAAAGAACCTAGTATCTGGATCATTGTTGAGCAAGAACGGGTTTCGCCTTGTGTTTGAATCTGACAAATTTGTACTCACTAAAAATGGGGTGTATGTGGGGAAAGGGTACTTGAGCGATGGGCTCTTTAAACTAAATGTAATGACAGTGGTTCCTATTTCTAATAAGAATAACACATCTTCTGCTTACTTTGTTGAGTCTTTATATATGTGGCATGGTAGATTAGGACATGTTAATTATGGTACCTTGCGTAGGTTAATTAACTTAGAATATCTACCTAAATTTTATATTGATGCAAATCATAAGTGTGAAGTATGTGTTGAATCTAAATTGACTAAGGCATCTTTTAAGTCAATGGAGAGAAATACTGAACCTCTGGATCTAATCCATAGTGATATATGTGATTTGAAATTTGTTCAAACACGAGGAGGGAAAAAATATTTCATCACCTTTATTGATGATAGCACTCGGTACTGCTATGTATACTTGTTGCGAAGCAAAGATGAAGCCTTAGAAAAATTCAAAGAATTTAAGGCTGAGGTTGAGAATCAACTTGGCAAGAAAATAAAGGCTATAAGGAGTGACAGAGGTGGTGAATATAAAGCACCATTTGGTGACTTATGTTCACAATTAGGAATAATACATCAAACCACTGCACCTTATACACCTCAGCAAAATGGAGTTGCTGAGCGGAAAAATCGTACTTTAAAAGAAATGATGAATGCCATGTTAATAAGTTCAGGGTTACCTCAGAACTTGTGGGGGGAAGCTATTCTTTCCGCTAATTATATTCTCAATAAAATTCCTCATAAGAAGTCTCATAAAACACCCTATGAACTGTGGAAAGGTCGAAAGCCTTCCTACAAATACTTGAAAGTGTGGGGGTGTTTGGCTAAAGTGGCAGTACCAGAACCGAAAAGGGTTAAAATTGGACCCAAGACTGTTGATTGTATTTTCATAGGATATGCAAACAACAGTAGTGCCTATCGATTTTTGGTACATAAAAGTGAGAACACAGAGATTCATGTCAATACAATTATCGAGTCTAGGAATGCATCATTCTTTGAAAATGTGTTTCCTTGTAAATTGACACAAGAGCCTAAAAGGACATTTGATGCTGCTTTTGACAATGATCAAAGGCAAGTTGAGGAAAACCCAGAGGAAAAAATCGAGGAGGAACCTAGACGAAGTAAAAGAGCTAGGACAGAAAAATCTTTCGGTCCTGATTTCTTAACATACTTACTGGAAGAGGAGCCTCGAACTTTCAAAGAAGCAATGTCTACTCCTGAAGCTCCTTCCTGGAAAGAAGCTATCAATAGTGAAATTGAATCAATCCTGCAAAATCATACATGGGAATTGGTAGATCTTCCACCAGGCTGTAAGCCTCTTGGTTACAAGTGGATTTTTAAAAGGAAGATGAAGCCGGATGGTTCAATTGATAAATACAAGGCGAGACTTGTAGTTAAAGGTTACAGGCAAACTGAAGGAGTAGATTATTTTGATACTTACTCACCTGTAACAAGAATAACGTCTATTCGAATGTTAATAGCTATTGCAGCTTTGAATAATCTTGAGATCCATCAAATGGATGTTAAGACTGCATTCTTGAATGGCGATCTGAACGAGGAAATTTACATGGAACAACCAGAAGGGTTCGTGGTTCCAGGGCAAAAGACAAAAGTGTGTAAACTTGTGAAGTCTCTTTACGGTCTAAAACAAGCACCCAAACAATGGCATGAAAAATTTGACAATGTAATGATGTCAAATGAATTTAAAATAAATGAATGTGATAAGTGTGTTTATGTGAGAAACACAGAAAAGGGATATGTCATTGTTTGCCTATATGTAGATGATATGCTCATCCTTGGTAGTAATAATGAAATGATCAAAGCTACCAAGAAAATGTTGAACTCTAAGTTTGACATGAAAGATATGGGAATAGCAGATGTTATACTTGGAATAAAAATTACAAAGACATCTGAAGGATATACCTTGTCTCAAGGACATTATGTTGATAAAATACTTGAGAAATTTAACAAGCATGACGATCGTCTCGCTAAGACCCCTATAGATGCTAATCTTCATTTGATGAAGAATATGGGTGAAGGTATATCACAAGTAGAATACTCCCGGATCATCGGAAGCTTAATGTACCTCATGAACTGCACTCGTCCAGATTTAGCATATGCAGTTAGCAGATTAAGTAGGTATACAAGCAATCCAGGAACAGACCACTGGACAGCAGTAGTTAGGGTACTTAGATATCTAAAGTATACTCGAAACTATGGGCTGAACTATATGAGATATCCAGCAGTATTAGAAGGTTATAGTGACGCTAATTGGATCTCAGACACTAAAGACTCTAAGTCTACCAGTGGTTATGTCTTTACCTTGGGAGGTGCAGCAGTCTCATGGAAGTCATCCAAACAGACATGCATTGCAAGGTCCACAATGGAATCCGAATTTATTGCTTTAGATAAAGCAAGTGAAGAAGGAGAGTGGCTACGTCAATTTCTAGAGGATATCCCAATGTGGCCAAAACCTGTGCCAGCCATTTGCATTCATTGTGATAGTCAAGCAGCAATGGCAAGAGCACAAAATAATATGTATAACGGTAAGTCTCGTCATATTCGACGTAGACATAATACTGTTAGGCAACTGCTCTCAAATGGAGTGATCTCCATTGAGTACATAAGGTCAAAAGATAATATCGCGGATCCATTAACCAAAGGTTTGACCAGAGAGCAAGTTTTAAGATCATCGAGGGGAATGGGCTTAAAGCCTTTAACTAAAGAGTCGCCTTAATGGCAACCCAACCTAGCTGACTGGAGATCCCAAAATCTAGGTTCAAAGGGACAACCGAATTATGTGTGACTCATTAGTATCACTAAGGGAAAAATTTTCCTACCCTTTCCTATGATGACATAGTGATGTCTGCAGCGCTAATCAGGTTAAGCTTTTGCTTTTAATGATATTCATATCTTGGAAATCCAAGTGGGGTATAGCAGAATACTCTTAATGAAAATCACCTATATGAGTGTGAACTGGGCCGGTTCAATGAGAATTGGTAAAAGGCTGAATTCTCTAGAGCACTCATGAAAACCAGGTATTGTCCAGGGCCAAAATGGGCACAACCGATAGAACCAGATTGTGTAAGGAAATAAAACTGTGTGACAGACTGTTGTCTTGGTTTACACCTATGGCAGAATAGTTCAAGACATCATGTTCACTAATCAGCCAGTAAACCCGATCGTTTTTCACAAGGGAAGGTTCAAAGCCAAAAGCTACCTATCCTTTGCAGGATATTTTCAGTTTTGTACTCTCAGTGTCTGCATGTTGTTGCATATTCGTTTTCAATTTCATTCATGTGGGGGATTGTTAGAGAAAAAATGGTTTATAACCATTAATTTCTGGTAACTTTAAGCTTTATTTAATGTAGGTCCCACACCTCGGTTTGGGTGGGTCCGAGTGGCAATACGTTCCTTGCCATGTGGTGAACAAGAATATATACTCAGGTGGTCGAAACCATTTACGAGTGAATGAGAAATTGATACCGAAGTGAGCCTCATAAACATGAAAAATGTTTTGTGTGGTTCTTTTGAGTTGGTATCCAAAACCTTGTCCCACATAGGAAACTTAGAAGAGTTTCATAGTGTTTATAAGCTCTAAGTTAGAGACCTTGGGTTGGGCCCCAAGGGGTACCCAAGTTTTGTAGGAGGAGGAGTTATGGACAAACCCAAAACCATCACCACACGCGCGCGCCGCCGCCGCCGTCCGTCCGGCCGGGTCGGGGCGGGCGCGGGTGTGGGTTTGGGTCTAGGCCGTCCTTTATTTTTTGCACCAAGATTATTTGAATTTTTTCAAATAATTTTCTGCAGGAAAATTCGAAATCTGAATTTTTGAATTTAAAAAATATTCGGTTGTAACTTCTCTTCCTCTCCAACAGTCGCGTCTCCAACTTGGTGGCTGTTCTTCACAACAGTCTTCTATTCCGGAATAGGCACTTCTCAAAGCCTATATATATCAACCCTCCATTCCTTTGGGATATAACTTAAAAACCCGTGTTCAGTCTTCTCCTTTTTCTCTGCTTCGATCCTTCTTCATCTTTGCATCTTGTGAGAGTTTGATAATACATTCTGGTTCGCTGTACATTCAGTTTGCAGTGCTGCATCTGTTTGGGGTGATTGTTGAATCCTGGAGGCAGGACGTCCGTTATTCTCGAGCACCTAGGAGAGGACGAATTTCTGTCTTAAAGACACAGTGTTCAAACACTAGCCTCAATCACAGAATTGGTTCTAAGTTTGATACTCAAGAAAGTTGTAAGTTCTGTATTTTATTTATTATTCTGTTAAGGGAAAAACTACATGATCTATTTCTGTTTGTTAATCTGTCTGTATGTAATATATGTTTTTATATTCTGTAAATTACATATTCTCGGAGAATAATTTATTTTGAACACTTAATTTAGGACTTTTTGGTTCTAAAGAAAAGATGCGGGATTAATTGGTGCATAAGTTCACAACTTGAGATTTATTGGTGTTTCACCCTAATAACTTTATATTTTCAATTTTTTTATTTTGACTTGCTAAGATCTTCATTGGTGTTCTTTTATTTGTGCTACAATATCAAAGAGAAAGTGAAATAAATTTGTATTAAATTTTGTGTTAAATAATTATGTAATAATGTATACAAGACTCCTTTATATAGGGGGAGAAAAACCGAAGTATGGTAATCCTAAATATGGTAATGACTATAATATGGTATGTATGATAGACAAAATATGTAGTTACTATATTTAACACCTCTCTCAAACTCAAGTAAGGATATTAACTTGAGTTTGGAAAGAGAAACTAAAACATGAAATAAAACTAAAAAATAAAATAAAAGGCAAATAAATTACAAAGTCCGAACGGGAGCACAAGGGTATTTGAGATAGATCAAAGGCTAGAGCTAATGTCAGGAGATAGTTTATGGTCGTGTCAAACCATTGTAGGAACTGGTCGAAACTAATACCGGGACAGTTTAAGGTCGTGCTGGACCGTTATAGAAATTGGCTAGAACTAATGTCGGACAGTTTAAGATCGTGTCAAACTGTTGTAGAAATTAGCCGGAACTAATGCCAGGACAGTTTAAGGTCGTGCTAGACCGATGGAAAAACTGGATGTTGAACTAGAAAACGTGGCACACACATAACTTATGACGTGATGCTGAACCGTGATGGCAACAGATGACATTGTGCGCTAAGGGGCGACTTATGAGAAAGTGCGCCAGAGGGCGGCTTAGATGGTGCTCCAAGGGACGGCTTGGATGGTGCTCCAAAGAGGGCAACTTAGATTGTGCGCTAGAGGAGACGACTTAGGTGGTTCACATGGTATATTACCGTATTCACTATAATACATGTATAACACCTCCATCCTCAAACTCAAATAGGTTTGAAGATAGAAACCTATTTGAGATTGAAACAGAGGAAAAAACAAAGTGCAGCAGAAACACACGACAAATATATATATATATGATAGAGATATTTGGGATAGGAATAAATTAGTGGATAGATGAAGAGATCATCACGAAACGATACTGAAAAGAAAATATGGCAACGGAATGGGTTAAGGTCTGGCGGGCGGCTAACGCAATGCCGCCACCCACCAGTAAAACAAAATTATTAGGTACTTAACCTATCTCTGATACCATGTTACAATATCAAAGAGAGAGAAAGAAATTTGTTTTATATTGAATGTTATGTTGAATAATTACGTAACAATGTATATAATATTCTTTTATATGGGATGAGAGAAACCTAAATATGGTAATCCTAAGAATGGTAATGAATACAATATGGTATATATGATAGACATAATATATAGTTACTATATTTAATAATTTGGGTGTTGAGTTTTTAGGAAAATAAAAAAATTAAGGCCTTGTTTGGGTTTGATTTTTTTAGTAATTTTTTAATTTTTAATTTTTATGAGGTGAAAAAAAAAATTAATACGTTTAGAAATGATTTTTTAAGTTGTATGAACAAATGTGAATAAGTGGTGTGTTTAATTTTTTATTTTTTTTTCTTTGAACGTTTTATTTTTTAGCTTTTAGTGACTTTTGAATTTTGATTTTTTTTGTCCAAACTTTTAGTGAATAGCCAATTGTGTCCGAATTTTTTGGCCTTTAGTGATCGTTTTTCAAAGTTATATCAATTTTTTTTATTATTATTTCCTTATCAAGTCTGTCATGTAGACAAATTTAAAAAGTAAAAATAAAAATAAAAATAAAAGGTTCATTCCACCAAAAAAAAGAGAGACCAAAAAAGCTAAATTTTAAAAAAAATAATAAAAAAATTGTAAATGTTCATATCTGTGTAGACGAGTAGAACCCCAAACATGTAAAGTTTTTCAAAAATTTTAAAAAAGCTCACTAAAAACTGAAAAATAAAAAAAATACACTAATAAAGTTAACCCCAAACACCCCCCTCAATTTATTATATTTGTAATATGATTGTCTTTTATAATTTTTTTTCCTAAAAATTTTAATTGAATAATTTATATTAATTAGAAAATTTTAGCTGAATTTTATCATTCCCTTTTGAATTAGACAAATTATCTCAACAATTCTCCACTCCCACCTCGTCCCCACCGTAACAAATTAGGAGAAAAGAATGGAGGACTACAAATTCACCCCACGACTCCCCGCAAGCCGGCTGGAGCCTAAAGCAATTGAATTGAAGCAATGGCTTTAGGCCTCAATTGTAAAAAGGTCCTAAAATCTTCATATATAACTATAAGTCAAATACAATTTAATTATTTCTCATAAAGTCTATTATGTTGAAGTCCTCCACAAAACCAACACAAGAAAAAAGAAAAAAGATATTATACTCCCATGAGCATAATACAAGTTTTAAAATTTTGATAACAATGTCCATCGATTTTATATATGTTGTCATATGCACACTTTATTTCTTTTTTTTATCTTTTATTTATAAATAAAGGTTCACATTGACAAGGGCTCCATAAATTTTAAAAACTTTATAATATATAATTTTAAGAAACCTCACTTTAAAAGAGGTCCCCACTAATTTAAAATAGGTTCTACAAACTTTTCTTAGTTTTCGCTTTGAATTTATAAATTTTATTTATTTGATAACTTTTGGTACTTTTAATTTCTTTTCTTTTTCATAGCTAAATATTTTAAATAACTTCTAAATTTTATTTATGAGAATGGAAGAGACATAAATTTTACATGATAATTTATTAAAACTAATAAATATTATTTATATTTATGTTTAAAATATAAAAAATCTTGCAATAAAATTTTGCTTTAAGCCTTGTGGAGGTTTAAGCCGGCCCCGGCTCCCCATTGCCATTCATACTAATGGTTGTACAATATAAAAGCAAAATGAAAATACTTCTCTTTAATTTTCTTTTTCTTTTTTTCTTTTTTTACAAACATCTCTATAAAGCAAACTTTAAACGCAATCTAAGGGCAATTAGGCGTACATTTTATGCAAATTTGTGTCAAAACTGTCTATAACTCTGACAACTAGATTTAATCCTTTGTTTGGTTGATTTTTCAAATATTGAATTTTGTTTTTTTGTTTTGTTTTTGTTTGTTTGTTTGTTTGTTTTTTCAAAAACTAGAAAGTAGTACTAGTTTGGTAAAAAAGAAGAAAAAGGTTAATTTGAATATATTTTTTTTTATGCTTATTTTCATTAAACTATTTTCGGATTTTAAAAAATAATAATAATAGCCTTTGAAATCTAAACCAAAGGGTGTGCAAAAGGTTTTGTTCACACCTTAATTTCGATAAATATTCAGTAATTTTTTCACTGTCTCTTAAGATTTTTATTTTTTCACTTTGACCCTTCACTTTTCAAATTCTTTTTAATTTGCTCATAAAATTAATTTTTATTTAAAATTAGACAAAAAATATAACGCTAATTGCTACATAACAAAAAAATTATATTGAGATTTGAATTTGTGTCAAAAGTGATATATGTATATAATAAAATATTTTTATATCAGATGATTATTAAAATATATATATATATATATATATATATATCTAAGGGCGAATTACACTAACGGTCCTTATAGTTTGGGACTTGTATCACTTTGGTCCATGATTTTTCAATTGTAACATATTTAACCTTGAACTTTGAATCTTGTTCTAAATAAGGACAATTGAATATACTATTGCTTAATTTCAATGACAAAATCGTCAATTTGATAAAATATAAACTAATTTGATAAAAATACATGTCAAAAAAATATTTTTGAATATTTAAAAAATATTTTTACCCACTTAAGATAAAATTATGTAAAATTGATAAATCTTTTAGACATTTATATATTTATATCAAATTAATTTTTATTATATGTTTGGATGATGATCGTGTAATGGGTAGTTTTTATTTTCATTAAATTAGTTTTTATTTTTTGAAAACTTAAATGTGGCGACAACTTTAATATCATTATTAAACCAATCCATTAAATGAAAAATCCAAAACTAAAAATTTTCATATGTTAGATATATCGATTACACATTATAATCTTAACAACCACTCATTACATGATCATCATCCAAACACGTAATAAAAATTAATTTAGTAAAATAAATAAATAAATAAATGTGTAAAAGATTTATCAATTTTACATAATTTTATCTTTGATGGGTAGAAATAATTTTTTAAAATTTAAAAATATTTTTTAACATTTATTTTTGTCAAATTAGTTTATATTTTATCAAATTAACTATTTTGCCCTTGAAATTAAATAATAGTTTCTTCAATTGTCCTTATTTGGAACAAGATTCAAAATTCAGGATCAAATGTGTCACAATTGAAAAGTCATTGACCAAACTGACACGAATCCCAAACTATAGAGACTGTTAGTGTATTTCGCCTTTTATCTAATGTTAGACATTAGTTAATTTTTATTGTGAATTAAAGAAAACATGAAATATAAATAGTCAAAATAAGGAAAACAAAAATAAACTTAAAAGCCAAAATAAAAAAGATGCACAAACACAAAAAATAACAAAGTGTAATTTACTCAATCTAAATTATATTAATCCAACAATGCTAGAAACGCTATATATCTATCTATCTATCTATCTATCTATACTATTATAAAGTGAACACATAACTCTTATGGTGTCCTGAAGCTTTACTCTCCTCATGCCATGTGGCAGTATTTTTTATTTTTTTTAAAAAAAGTTAAACAAAGAGATGGGCAAGGCTTGAACCCATGACCATGGGTTTAAGTACGAGGACTCATACCACTTAAACTAAGTACACATTATAATATTAATTTCATTATTATTTTTTTTATTCCTACTTATTTAAATTGCACACACATCGTGTGTGCCACCCACTAGTATATATATATATATATATTTAGATACAGAATTACATGCGCACCCCGCGCAAACACTTGGACACAAACAAAAGATGTTTGGTAGGTGGGAAACTAGAAATGCTACTTTCTCGGAATTTTTCAGTTTTTTCTTTCTTTCAATGAGAATCCCAAGACACAACAATAATACTAATAATAATAACAGTTATGCTTCATACACGCAGTGGGGGTGACGCCCCCAGTGACGTGGCGCGCCCCCACTGGTCGGAAATCACAAAAAAAAAAAAAAAAAAAAACTGTTTTTTGGCCAACCCCCAGCTGACACCTCACTGGGTGTCACCCCCAGCTGGGGGTAGGAAGCTTTTCTGTAATAATAATAGGATAGGGTGACATTTGCGCACCACTACTATTACAATTTGTCCTTTACATTCTTTCTTCTTGCGCATTGAAATCAAGGATGGGCTGAAAAGTAAGCGAGTAGGCCCACCAACGGTGCATTAATATACGTAGTGGGCTCGGACTCCTGAAAGAACGGCCTTGAGTCCGGAAAAGAATCGGAGCTGTTGGGCCCACCAACAACGGCCCCGACCAACACATTGGGATTTGGGTTTGGACTTAGATAGTAGAGAGACCCTTCTTTGCACCCTATGTGGGCCGGGTGGGCCTGCACTGATGGTAGTGAGCTGCCCCTGTGGTGTATCCTCTCTGGGTACCGTTCACCGTATCCTACCATGTACGACATTCTCATTGGATTATCCCCTAGAATGTAGTCCACCTGTACACGCCCCACCCCACAAATATTATGTCACATCTTTATAAAATTATGAAATGCAATGATATATACTCACTTTCTTCATAATTAATGAAAAAATTATCACAAGTTTTTCTTTAATTAGTTGGACATATTTTTTAAATATCAAATAACTTCTTGTTGATATATAGGTGGTGTTTGGCAAGTGATTTTGGGGTTAAAATGGCCACAAAAAACAAAATAGACCATTCTAATCACAACAAACAAAACATCACGTCCAACTCATAATCATTACACTCTTCTCTCACAAAAAAAATCAAAAAAGTCAAAAAGTCAAAAAAAATTTCCCAAACCAAACTTTTTAGCCTAGGTTAAAATAGCCAAAAAGTTAAAAAACCAAAAAACCAACCCACTTTCCAAACGGAGGCATAGTATTATACATAACGCACAGTTTAAAAGGTTTTGAAATTTTATAAATTTTTCTTTTTAAATATCCATCTTGTTAACTGTTTTAGAAAATAATGGTTAGCAGTTATCAAATTCAATTAATCTTCATCTATCAATTCATCAAAAAATTTAGATATAATTATACTACACATGCACAATTTTTATTTTAAATTTTACCTAAAAATATCAAGATATGGTTCACATAATCTGCATATAGACCAATAAAATTTCGACCACACCTTCCATTTAAGACCATATTCTTGTCAAAATTTTTGGTTACCAGAGTTTCCCCACTATTATTGAATAAACATAGTCACATGGTGTATTTTGAAAACACAAGATAAATTCTCATTTATATATATATATATATATATTTTCTATTATATTTACATAATTTACTTGGTGAAGTTATGTTACATATTTTTTTCATGCTCAAATTATTCCTATATTTTGTCCAAATATTTATTTCAAACTTTAATTTCTTTTAAAAAAAAAAAATTCTTTCATTTATTTTTAGATGACAAATCGTTTCTTATTTCTATAAATACGTCACCTGCGTGCCTAGAGTGTATTACATTGAGGAAGTGAATTCCCTCTAATCTATAATCTAGGTTGGGGGATATTATTTGGGCTAGTAGAGTTAACTATAGGTCATGTTTTCATAATCTGAACTATTTATTTTGTGAGTCACATTGCGTATATTATTCATATAAAAAAATTTAATTGATCCGATAATTGTAACTTATTCAATTTTTTATATTTATTATTTTAAAAAACAAAAAGAGAATAATTATGATTCTAAAAATATACAAAAAATTTGTGACAAACGTAATAAATTAATAGGTTACGATTATCAAATCAAACTATTTTTTTTTTATAAATAATATATGCGAATTTTCTGATAAATTGAATAATTTGAACCATTAAAATAAGATTCATATATCTCATAAATCCAAACAACAATTATAGACGAACCGGAAGTGCAATTATAGACCGGAGAGAATCAATCTCCTATAGATGTATGTCCCGAGTACACCTTAATTAAGAATAATATTAGGAATACTAAATTTTCTATCAAATATCTTATATAGGAGTTCAGACCCATATAAAACATTTAGTCATTTATTTAATAGAAAATTTCAAACTTATATAGTGTATTTCCTTAATTAATTGGATCATAAATAAAATGCGTGGGCAATGTGGACCATCTCAATGATTACAGTGATCGTCCACAGATTAGATGGTGATGGGGAAGGGAAGGGTATATGTGAACAAGGAGAGACAGATAGTTACCTGACGTTTGGCTAGTTGTTTGAGCAGAGCAGGGGAGGCAGATCTTCCGCCACATGGCACCACATGATTGGAGTGGCTCAAGTAATTAGAATAGGCCAGAAGTAGGAACGATAAAGATGTTACATGCTGCATGTTACTCCCTCCAGCCTTGAAGATCAGCCCACCTTTTTCCAAACAGGATCAAGACAAACTTCAATCAAATTTTGATATAATGGAAACCAAATAATATTTGCAATGTCAAAAAGAAAAATAATATTCTCTTTTGCACCAAAAGGTGATTTATTTATTTGTTTCTAAATGTAAGAATCAGAACTTAGATTCCCAATCCCTCTTTTGCTTTGCTATATCAACATGTCAAAAAGCATAATAAAATTTACATTGTTATCATTAGCAGAGATTTTTTTATATTTTTTTTTAGATTGGATCAGAATTACAGATTTAAGTAATGAAATATGGACTACAATTTAACTCACATACATGATTACACGAAAGCAAGAAATGTAGTAGTCTAAAAATACATAAAGTGATCACACAATAGATATGGATAGATAAAATGTTTTAGATGTGTATCTCACTAATAAATTTATAAAATCTTAGGAAAATGCCTCCGAACCCCAGTGGGGTGCTGGGGGTCGTGCGTGTAGGGCCCTGATTGGGCGGAAAAAAAAAATTGTTTTTTTTTTTCAGCCAATGAGGGCGTGCCACGTCACTAGGGGTCTGTAGCATTGTTCAAAATCTTATCTATTCCTGTTCATAAATATTATATGTCTAATTATCATAGTATATGGGGTTTTATCATAGTATATGGGGTCTAATTATCACAAAAAGACAAATTTTTTGCAAAACCAAAAAAAACACATCCAAACAAAATATCACATCCAACCTCATAATCATTTCACTTTTTCTCTCACAAACATCGCATCCAACCACAAAAAAACCCAACTATCTTTCCAAACATAAATTTTTTTTTTCCAATAATATCCTACAGCTAAAAAAACTTCCATAAAAACTCACTTCCTAAACACCCACATGTAATATAAAAGTTGATTATAGACAGACTAGCGTAATTTTAAGGTTGTGACTAATTAAGTAAACTCTAAAATAAATTTCCAAGGAAGACTAGAGCTTGCAATTGCTTTTATGTACCTGGAGAGTATTGAACTTGAGGATGAGAAATTCCGGGTAATATAGAACAGATGAAGTTATCCGCATTGAGCTGAAAGGATTTTAGCTCATCGTCCTTGCCCATCAACACTTCCTGTGGCAGAAACAGTGTCATCAGAATCAAAACTGCGAAAAGAATATTATATCTTTGCCAACCTAAATTCCCGATTGAACGACAAAATGTCTGAGTATATTAAGTCACCATTTATATATGGATATATAGATATATAACTTTGTTATGGTAATAATATTAAAGTGCAAATTTTAGCAGTACAATACTAGATCACAGCAAAATGGAAATGTCTAGCAGTAGTAGTAGCTCAATTCCATTTAAGGACCCACAAATGAGTAAAAGCGCTGATATGAGATTAACAATTAATAAATGTGTGAAACTGACTATGTATTGCCCCGAATCTGAATCTCCCAATGAGAAAACTGGTGAGAAGTCCCAATCACTTTCAGCAGAAGTCATTGAATTGAAATTAATAGCTGAGTATGGCAAGAGCTGTGTTGTCTTCCTTTTTGCACATGCATGCAGCATGCAGCCTATTACTCACTTATTT
This sequence comes from Camellia sinensis, assembly GCF_055761805.1. NCBI lineage: Eukaryota > Viridiplantae > Streptophyta > Magnoliopsida > Ericales > Theaceae > Camellia > Camellia sinensis. The sequence goes on from NC_138971.1 coordinate 58,643,310, forward strand.
TGGGACCTACCCAACGCCTCATCTAAAATAAACCCACAGCACATGGCCTGCCCATGGGCACCCCGTTTGGTTTTTTTTTTTTTTTTTTTTTTGGTTTCAAGATTTATATGTAATTTTTTTTTTTTAATGATATGAGAAAATAGAGATATTACGCGATAAAAGTAAATGAACTGACATATTAGGTGACAAATAATAAAGATTGAGATTATTAAAACTCATCCATCTCATCTCGTCTTGCACCCCCTTAGTAATTCCTCATATGAGAGTGTTACAAGGTGCCATTGGATTGTAGCCACGGGTTCTAATTTTTAGTTTAAGGATCGTAATTACGATTATATAACTAACCTATTTCTAAGAGTATGAAGGAGAGTTGTTATTCAATGGGACAATGTTAAAAGGTGCCATTCGATTATAGCCACTGGCTCTAATTTTTTAGTTTTAGGATCGCAAGTACAATTATATAATTAACCTATTTCTAGGAGTACGAAGGAGAGTTGTCATGCAATGGTACAAAATCCCCATCTTTCATTCATGACCTCTTTTTTAAACAGTAGACAATTGCCCTCCATCCTACAACAACACCCTTAAAAAATGGCATTTTTTCACTTTTGAAGTTTTGAGGGATTGACACTTTGTCATTTGTCAACAAAGTAAAAGTGCTCACATGGAACCCACAACCCTAAACTACATCATGTGCAATTATCAACTCTACATAGACCTTTACACTGTTTGATCTTGACTATTTTCTCGAAAAGCAATGGGGGGCCATCACTTTTATGGGACCCCGACCATGGTGGACCTCCACAACTCCAAAGTTATGATCCAGTCCTTCCGTACCATGTGATTTCGCAGACCAATATTGTAATCAGAAATGGTCCAAAAGCAAAAACAAAAATAAAAACAAAAACAAAAATACACAAGAGAATAAGAATAAAAGGTCACACAAATGAAGACAAGGATAAGTAGTAAAGACGAGTTGTAGCAGAAATTTATAGTCGGAGTGTAAATGGGGTATAACGCCATCCGGCTTTTAATTAATTCGGGATTAAGATAGGGTCCTGACCTTGGAAACGAGAACATTAATCCCAGCGTGCTTGTTATCCCAACCGAATTCATTTATTGTATCTCCAGCTCTCAAAATCACCTCGTTCTTGACTATGTACTCTCTGTATTCGCGCCGTCTTGATGCCTTGTGCAACCACGCCGCTCCCCAAAGCAACTCGTCCTACAATACAATATTGCATATGTTACACACATTGTTAAAGTCAGCAAGATCAACGGCAGTAGTTTTGTTGATGTTTTTAGGGAAAATTACAAGTCAGTGGTAGTTACAAAAAAATAATTATTAATTCATAAAAAAGTTTAATATTTTAATTATTAACATTTATAGTATAAAATTTAGAGTCGTGCTACATTCTCTAATCAACAATGATAGAGAATTCTAATTTTAGAACTCTAAAAAGAGGTCTAGTGATGTGGCAGAAAAAAAAAAACAAAAACAAAAAACAAAACAAAAACATAGACACACGCATCACATCACATATAAGCCACGCTCCTTGTCATATCACTAAAGCTATTTTTAAAATTCTAAAATTAAAACTCTCAATTTTTATTCTTCTTTAATACATCATTCTTATTTTCACCTCTAATGAGGTAAAGAATAATGCTTAGGACCCCCTTTTGGGGGTCACTCCTCACCCCTTTGTCACGTGGCGGGTGGTGATTGGAGGAGCAGGAAAAAAAAAAAAAATGAGAGAGAGAGGGGGTCAAAGAGAGTGGGGGAAAAGGGGGATGAATCATTGTTGATGAGGTAAAAGAGAGAGAATATAGAGAAGAGTGTGGTCCCCTTCACATGTTTGTTTCATGTCATTAGGAGTGGATTGAGATGCTCAATTAGAGCTCCAAATAATTTTTTTAAATTTATTATTGGTTTATAATTATTTTTTACAAAAACCACTAAAGTGATATTGGTTTAAAACTTTTAAGATTTTTAATATTACTTATAAATTATTTCTTGACGGACCTTAATTTTAAAGTGGTAGATTTGTAAACGAAGACTTACCATACAACTACATTATTCCATATAATTATTTTTACAAACATTTTTTTTTTCTATATATATATAATTGGTATAGTATTACTTTTTAGTTTAAAAAAATAAAATAAATTTGAAATTACATTTTTTATAATAATAAGTAATAAAAAAAATACTACAAAAATTACCTGGTAACCGCTTACGTCACAGTAAAAAGGGCAAACAGCGGAGCGGAGCGGAGTGCTGTACGCACCCCGGTATTTGTCAGCAAACTCGAACACCTACAAAAGCACATGACCGTTTGACACACAACGGTCAATTTTCTTCTATATAATATGTGTACGTATATATGGACTCGCATTTAATACAGGGAATGTAGAGGAAGCATGTTTTGCTACTGATGAATAACAATGCCACACACGCCTAGCAAAACCCATGTGAAATTTAAAATGCTAACTAAGCTAAATTATACATTGATGATGTTACTTATATCAATTAGTATATATGCTAGTGCATCACTAATATGTTAGAAATTTTAAAAAAATTATTAAAAATTTTATTAAATATTTGGGCAAATTACAAACACCCCCTCGAGATTTGGTGAAAATACAGATTCCCCCCTGAGATTTGAGAAATTACATCCCGCCCCCTGTGGTTTATATTTTCATAACAAATTACCCCCTGAGGTTTTTATTTTCATACAGATTCCCCCCTAATTTTTCTTAATTTGTTATGAAAATTTGACCATTAGGGGGCAATTTGTAATTTTTCAAACCTCAGGGGGGAATTTGTATTTTTACTAAACCTCGAGGGGGTGTTTGTAATTTGCCCTAAATATTTTAAATGGATGTGAAATTCACATAATGTAAATCACATGTGAATTTCACATCTATATAAGACATTTAATAAAAGAGTAATGATTCATCCCCCTTTTTTCCCCACCCCCTTTGACCCCCTCTCTCTCTCATTGGTCACCTTTTCTTTTTCTTTTTCTTTTTTTTCCTGCTCCACCAATCACCCCCTGCCACGTGGCAAAGGGGGTGAGGGGGTGACCCCCAAGACCCCCAAGAGGGGGTCCCAAGCATTATTGTTAATAAAATTTTTAATATTTTTATATCTATTAATATACTAATATGTACATTAATTAACATATATAATATTATTCATTATATATAAGACCCCTCAACCCATTCATGCATGCCTTTTTCTCAAATATAGTGCAAGTTTTTTACTCCCTCCGTCCCAAAATAATGGTCCCTTTTGGGGAATTCAACTTTTTTTGGTAGTACAATTATTGCATTTGAAAAAAGTTGATTTTCCAAAATTATCCTTTTGATAGTACATTTTTTGGGAATATCAATGCATAATTGTACTTTTTATGTTGTTTATTAATTTAAAAGAAGGGTAAAATAGGAAATTTATATTATTTTTGTACTTGATTTTTGAAGAGGGACTAATATTTTGGGACAATGAAAAATGGAATAAGGGACTAATATTTTGGGACGGAGGGAGTAGCAAATTAGTATGGGAATGAGGTAATATAGTCTACTAATTTATGACAATGACATTTATGTAGGCCGTGTAACTTTTACATCACGTCATTTATTAATTTATTATTTAAAGTCTATCAAAAAAACTAAGGCGTTTGCGTTTCTTAAAAAATTTTAGAAAAAATTCTTTATAAATAAGTTTTTAAAAGTAATCAAACTAAACAAATTTTTCTAAAAAAATTTTCTAAAACTTGTTTGGTTTACAAAATTTCCAAACAAATCTCTCTCATACACATCAAATTAATAACTTTTTCTAAAACCCTCTCTCAAAATTATTTTTCAAAACAACTTTTAAAAAAAATCAAACTAAACAAATTTTCGTACTTTTTATCTCAAAACATGTTTCTCAAATACAAACCAAACAAGGCTTAAATTTAAAAATATATATTCTAAGAGCTTAGAAAAGACAATTCTTATTTTAATGTCAAGTCTGACGTCTCAAAAATCTATAGATCCCTGTTGCAAATATAGAAAGATCTTTTATTATTCTATTTATCTTTAGAATACTAGTTGTTAGAATTAATTTATATAAACAAATTAATATATTTTTTTTAATTAAGAATATATAAATTAACATAATAAAACTCATTGAAATATCTTAACTAATTTATATTCACATCTTTGGTTATATCATCACTTGCTGTTTATGACCTTTTTTTTTTATATTTATTATGGCTTAAAAAATATGAAATTATACTATTTTATTTTTTAATTATAAGGTACATTTTTTTTTTTAATATTTTACTAATCTAATCTTATTTCTTATAACTATTTTCATTTGTCGATCATGTAGTGGTAGCCCATATTTTGTTAATATAATCCTATATCTTATAACTATTTTCATTTGTCAAATCATGTAGTGGCTGCCCATATATGTGTATACATGTAGGGCCATTTTGGGAAGTGGGTTATAATCCATTTTTCAGATTATAACCCACTTTCTCTCTCACAAAAAGCTGTTTATAAGCAGATTTTTACCAAAAAGTTTATAATCATCTTCTCAAAATAGCCCATAGACGAAAAATGATTGAGAGCATTAAAAGTGGTATTCTAATAACACCACTAACGATGTGGCAGTAAACGTCTTTTTTTTTTTTTTTTTTTTAGCATTCCCATTGCATTAATATTATTAATGGTCCTTTTTTTTTTTTTTTTTTGGTAGTATGAAGGATTATTGATATATAGACATGCATAAATATGTACAATATATATAATAACAAAAAATTAGAAATTATAATTAAATCCCACATAAAATATAATGAAAAATAATTTCATAATTAATATCATAACAAATAATAATTAAATACATAACTAAAAATAATTCTACAATCAACATCATAACGAGTGACAAGTAACATTCTAATAGATGATCTAACCAACCCTCACAAAAGTGATAGCTACAATCTCGTACAAACTCCTTAGAATTTTTCAACAAAAAATACATAAAATTAAGGTAAAATTACAAATATAAGGGTTTGAAACAAAATAATTACATTATATATAAGGAAAAAATTGATACAACTCTAACACAGAAAAAGAGATCCACGAAACATAGAAACATATTTATACCATACACACAAATTACAATATCATAAAAATATAATTATTTTGAGACTATTTCACTTAAATACTAAAAATTTTCCTAAAATTAAAGGAGGTATATGGTGGGAGAGGGATGGACATACTTTAACGGCACGATCGAGGAGGAGGCGTGAGTAAGCAGGGTCACGTGATCTGAACACAATAGACGCAGCAGCAAGAGCAGCAGCAGTTTCCCCAGCCACGTCGGACCCAGGGTGGGCCCTATCAATCTTGTACGCCGTTCTCAGCGTATCCATATCCTCCGGCCTCTCCCAACAGTTATGATCCGAGTACGGATCCCCCACTTGCACATACACCACCTCCGGCACCGCCGTCGCCTTCAGCAAATAGTCCGTCGCCCACTTCACCGCCTTCACAGCGTTCCTGTGTTCCGCCCCCATACTCTTCCCGAAATCTATCACGCTCCACGACAGCAATGTCGCCGTAAACGCCATCGGAAACCCGAACTTTATGTTGTCTCCGGCGTCGTAGTAACCGCCACTCAAATCCACCTGTTAAAAAAAATAAAAGAGAGAGAAAAAACAGTGTTAGTTGTTTGGATTGAGGGAATGTGGTGGTGGCGGTGGTCGTGGTAAGGATTTTACTCCGGCGGTGGCGCCGTCGTGCAATGCAGAGTCTCTCCGCCACCGGACGCGTTGGTCAGGGGGGAGCTTGCCTGATCTCTGGCCTTCGAAGAAGAGAATGCTCTTCCGGAGTGCGTCGGCGTAGTCGTGGCCGGAAACAGAGTACTGATTCACGGAGAGGAGTGAGAGAAAGAAAATAAGAGAAAGTGACCGAAAATTCGCCGGAAAAAGACGAGGATTTCGCGCCATTTTTCTCAATTTTTTTTTTTTACTTGCTTTGCTGGTGGGTGGTGGAGGAGAGGGTAAACCCGTTTTGTTTTTATAAGGAGAAATTCGTCATTGGATTCTTAGGACTGGGCCATCTCGATTTGTACACGTGGAGTGATTTGAGTGGATGACGAGATGGGATAATACCGATGAGACCAGGCTTGACCGGTTCGTTGGTGTTTTGACCGGTTGGAATTGAACCGGGTTTTAGGAGCGGCGGTTAGGGTTTTACTAGTTTCGTGAACGTTGATAATTGAGGTGGTGCGTTCAGTATTCACCGTCAATTGATGTTGAACACGTGGACGGTCGGCGAAATGATGGACCCCACAAAGTAGGAAGAGACAATATTGGCCTTTGGATCCTTGCGGCTTGACTGAGTCACCTAATCATATCCGTTGATGCATAGAACGTCCATAATCGATATTTGGACACCAACAGGCAAGGACTTTGGGCTATTTGGGAGAGGAAAAAAAATAATAATAATAATTTTTTACAAAAAGATGTATATAAAACTAGAGAAGAGTTAAATTTTTTATAATAATTTTATGACTTTTTAATTATCTTAATATATTGTCAAAATTGGCTTTTGTGTACAAAATTTAATTATAGAACTAAAGTAGACAACATGATGATGTGGGGTGGAGATTGAAAGTAAATATTGTGGAATCTATGTATGAAATAAAACTGAATCACGTATTGATATTTCTTGATAATTTTTGATAAAATTTTTAAATTTGTAATATTACTAAAAAACAATACAATTGGTAAAGTACATCTCATGTGAAAAAGATTAGAAAGAATTGCAAATCAAGTTAACATTTCAAAAATAATTACATATATATAGAAAAATTTATAACTTTAATAATTAAAATTTATAATTTTTCCCATTAATCTCAAAGAAATTTTCAACCTTCAACTGATTTGTTATTTCTCCCTAAAATATTATTTCTAATTTAATAATCAAATTTTATACGTTTATAATTTTTTATTTTATTTTATATATATATATATATATATTTGTATGAACTATAGGCCAATTCTGTTAGGCAGTTAGATAACTTGGATAATTATTTGTGGTAGCTACAGTTAAGGCTAGCGTGCAAGTTTTGTAACTTTGTGTGGTCCTACACTAGCACCACCTGCGTGCTGCAGCAAACTGTTTTTCACAAACCACATTTGATGATCCTCAACTAACTCGTTTCCCATATTTGCTCCAATGATGATGTTCTTCTTCCAGGCAGGATTGGGGTCATTGGAGGTGTTTGGTGGAGTTTTTTTGAGTTAATTTATGATTTTTGATTTATAAAAAGTTATTTTGGATTATTTGGTTAAACTTATTTCAAACAGCTTCTGATTCTAACAACTTATTTTAAGTCAAAAAAGCTGATTCTAAGAAGCTGCTCACCCCTTGCTTCTGACTATCAGCTTCTGCTGTAGACATGTTAATTCACGATTATACTCTTAGATTTTTTTATTTTTTATTTTTTTAAAAATATAAAAAGACCCAAATGGACCATAAAATATTATTACTATTTTTTATGAAAAATGTAGACAAATAGTGAATAATAAAAAATAAAAATTAATTAAAAAAGCTACTTCACAGCTTATTTAACAAACACTACTCAGCAACTTAAATCCATAATTCAACAGCTATACCAAACAGATTAACAGCTTCTGATTAAAGTCATAATCTATAATCTGTTAAGCTACAATCTATGATCTGTTTTAACAGTTACACCAAACAGCACCATTGACTAGTAAATTCTATATTTTTAATTTATGATTTGCTTAGGTTTCGTTTGGCAATATTACTTTTTAATCCAAAAATTAAAAAGTCACTAAAAAAATAAAAAAAATCAACAACTTATATAAAAAAGTCAAATATTTCATTTTCTCTATACTTTTTTCACATATTTTCGTAAAAATCAAAAAGTCATCTTAAACATATTAATTTTTTTTACATCATATTTTAGTCAAAAAGTCAAAAAAGTTATTAAAAAAGTATGTTCCCAAATGAGGTCTAGTTTCACTAAGGGTGTGTTTAATTAGACAGACTGGATAACGGGAGATTAGAATCCATCGAACTTGAGTTCTGGGACTGTAAATCTCCCGGACTATTTAGTTGGATTGAATATGTATCATGTGTTTGTTTTTTCATGGGATTAGATGTCTGTAAATGACTATTTTTAGTGAATCTAACGTTTGGTTAGACGGACTGGATATGATAAATGAACAAAAAACTATTTTACCATGTTTCAATTATTTACTAAGTAATAGTAATATTAAACATATCTTTAATATTTTAATTATTTTTAGCTAGATTAAATAAAAATTTATTTTATTTTATTTTTTACACAATTAAATAAATTTATTTTTTTAAAATAAAATATCAATAAAAATATATGTTATTTTTTTAATTAAAATTTTAAATAAATTTGTTTTTAAAAATAATAATAATTAAACAATGAAATTAAATAAAACATCTATTAACATTTAAATAATGAAATTAAATAAAATATAAACAAAATTTTAAAATAAAATATCTATAAAAAATTATTTTAAAAAATTAAATAAATAAAACATCAATAAAAAGTTAAATAAAATTATTTTATTTTTAAATTGAGACATTTAAATTTTATTGAATTTTACTAAATATAATACATAATTAATAGTAGATGGTCAAAATGGTCATTTTACCACCTAATCTCAACAATAAATAATCTCCCCAAAACTGTCCCACAACCCCCCTTAGGATAGTATAATCCCCCATATGAGGGATAAGGAGTCCGGCCGGACTCCATGTCCAGCGGATTAAAAAAAAACAAACGATGGACTACTCACTCCTTCGAATAAGCAATCCAAATAGTGAACAGTCCCCCCCCTAATCCCTCCAATCAAACACACCCTAAAAGTCTTAAAGCATAAAGTTCAAAAAATAAAATTAAATTACTTGTGACAAAACTCCATCAGTCTCAATCACACTTGAAACTTAGGTATTCAAAGCAAAGTTCGTCATGAATCTCTACAAATTTATAGTCTTCTTCTACTAAATTGGAAAGGATTTTACAAATATAATTTCAATTTGCGAATAAATGATCGAGTGCTCAAGTCAAAATTGTACAAATTCATCATCTACTTCGCACTACTTAGAGGAGATTTTGATGCTCGATTAGAAAATAAGTTGTCAAGCACTCAAGTCAACTTTTTGAAGAGAAGAATTAAAAGAATATTTTCTTTGATTATACCATTCATCAGAAGTTGTAATCACATTATTATTCAAATTAATAAATTTATATTCGTTATCCTATTTTCTATCCTTATTTTGCAGATAATAAATTTGTGTGATCAAATTTTGGCACTTCCAGTGGGACAATATTTACTTCTCAACTCTTCTCCTTTTAAAAGTCTACAATCTAGGCATGGGATTTTTCTGATTTTGATGATTATGATGTTATAAAACCGAAGAATTTCGAAGAGTTGGCCACACGATCTCATGACATGGAGCTTAGCATCTTGGTCTATAGAAAAGAAGAAATAATTAATGAAAGAATTGCAAAAGGAAGTTGAAGCTAAAACAACATCATATGTAGCTACAAAGATCTTATTCGAACTATGTTCTATGTATAATAGAAAAAACATAAGCCAATCAAACAAATAAAATAAATTTTCTTACATAATTAATTTATCGAAGACATATTAGAACTTCAATGATCAAATCGAGTGTATGATACTTTATCCTTAAGATAGATTCGTCGCCGCACAGGTGCTTGTGGATTGAAAGCATCTATCTCTTAAGATACAATAATGAAAACGCGAAATTGAAGTAGCATTGCAATCAATTTGCCCAGCGAACCAGAATCCAAGTTCTGTTACTCTCTTAAATCTCTCTAAAACTAACATGAATAACAATGCAGAAGAAAAGGAAAACTAGAATGGAATGAATGAATAATCCTAAAAATGGGTTACCTTTTATATAGGCTGTCAAGAACCTGATCGGAAAGGTCCGAACCAGTGCAACAATAGCAAAGGGTTGCCATTGAAGTCTTTTGGTTTGAATCTAAACAGTCATACCAGTTCAAGAAAAAGAACAAAGAAAATTGAGGAAAATTCGAGATTCAATTTATTTGTGACGTCCCAAAATAACCCAACAAAAATTAGGTACATCAACCAACATCCATTAAGGAATACTAGCGATTTTCCAACCTTTACATCATTAATCAATAAGGTTTGCACAAAAGGCCCAAATGGGAATTATACATTCAAAGGTATAGAAATACATGAATCTATAGCATGTAGAACATCAAATTCCAAAAAAAATAAATAAGATGCCATTAAGGGCTTACACATTCCAAGGCTTAAGCCCGGTTACATAAAACGGTTTTACGAACCCATACATTTATAACCCTTGGCTAGAAAAATAAATCACAAGAAAAATAGAGTCATTTACTCTTCACAAAATATGTCCACGACCTCAACTCAACCGGATCTCTACATCTTTTCCTACACCAAAATCCCATAAGGGTGAGCATAAAGCCCAGTAGAGAATCCTTAACAAAGTATATGTGTTTATGCAAAATTTCTAATATAAAATGCAAATGCCATGCAATGCCAATTAAAATAGAAGTTCATTTACATGTCTTTTAAAAAGTCACCATCTTCAACCATAGTTTGAAATCTCAACAATTCTGAAATTTACAATTTTATTCAATGGGGCGGTAAATACGACTCAGGTATTCCCTAGGTTGGTGTCTACAAGTAGGCTTAACTAGCACTACCCAAACACCCCACTTTACCGGTTACTAACCGGAAGGGAAGTGATACCTGCTCTACGTGTGTTTTCGGTCTTTCACCCTGAACACTCAGACCAACTTAATCCATTTCATCTACACCTCCTATCCAGACTTACCAATGTATTTACCCCAATACATTTCAATTATTCTCATTTTAAACATATTCTTTTCCCAATTTAAGCTTTTCCATAACTCAAATTCAAAATGTATAACTATCAATTGAAAGAGGATGTAAATGCAATAATCAACAAAGTTTCATGACAATCCTCCATCTTTAAGTATCTCAACAACAACACAATGTTAACCACAATTTCCATTTTTTCCTCCCTTCAACATTAATTCACAAAATGTCACAGGTTTAATTAAATCTAACAACGCATAGCAACCTTTCCAAATCACAATTCTCATAATTTATGAAACTCAACAATGTGCCAATTCATGCATTTAACAATAATTCAAGTATGGTCTCCAAAACCCTCATACATCAAGAAGTTATCATATTTGCAACAACAATATAAAATTCTCACTCATTCTTTCATTTAATCTAAGAAAATCCATGAATTCCCACATTTTTCCAAAACCCCCAAATTTCTAGGTTTTTCACAAAAACCCCAACATTTCCTCATCTCTTTACAAAACTTCACTAAACACATCATTCTCAAAACCATGTGGTTCAACATTTCAAGAGAATCTTTAAAAAGAATAAAAGATGGATTTCTTTTAGAAGATCATCAATTTCTTAAGCCAAAAACCAATTTTCAAAATAAACCAAGGAGGACTCTCAAAATCAACCAAAAACTTGCAAAACATATATATAACTCTAAATAATTCCCTACCTCAAGTTTTGAAGGAGAAAAGGAGATGAAACCCTAGAAATTAATGGCGCCAAAACCAAATCTCCACCGTACACAATGTAGCTCTTGAGGAGCTCTTCAACTTTGATAAAGGAACTTGGGTTGAAGATGTAATGGATCTAAGGAGATCAAGAGTTTGAAGAGTTTTGGTGTATGAAATGTAAAGAGAATGAAGAGTAGTGTGTTTTTAGTGAGAGAGTGATATAAGAAAAGTGACACATACAGCCCAAAAAGAGAATAAAAATAGAGCTTCACAGACTCAGGCCCGTCCGCATGTGCGGCACTTGACCCCTCACGTGCGCAGCGTGCATCCTACACGTGCAGCTCTGATCCCCGCACGTGCAGCACCTTTACGCACTCCCCCTCCACACCTGTATATAATGCAGTGTGCAACCTTCAAAAGATCACACTTCCCCGCGCGTGCGGCCCTGGTCCTCCGACCCAAAATTTTTTTTCAGTTCGATTCCCAACACTTTGGACTCAACTGAGCACCCTCCGAAACGAGTGAAATTCAACCCTGGAATAAACAAGAGCAAAAATTTTGAGGAAAACTCCGAAATGCAACAAACCTAATTAATTAACAAAGAAAACAAAACTAATAGCGCTCCCGGTCATCACAACCTCCCCACCATAGGAAATTTCGTCCCTAAAATTAAATCAACTACTCAAAAGAAAAGATTCTAGCAAACACAGCCATGTTATTTCAATTCCAAACTACAAAATGAATTCTCAACCCACATTTACCATTCTCATCATAATTATCACACTAACATTGACCATTCAAGATAAACACATACATGGAGCTTTTCAATAATTTATTAACAACTCACAACAACTTCATACTTGAAACAACAATGTACATAATAACACGTACTTAACGATTTCAATATATTTCCCTGCCACACTAGGGAATAATACTAATGAAAAATAACTTAGGCATGTTCAAATAAATTCGGATACTTGGAGCGGACCTCCGCCTCCCGTTCCCAAGTTGCCTCTTCAACCCTATGGTACCTCCACAGCACCTTTACTAATGGTATAGTTTTACCCATAATACTTGCTCTCGGGTATCTAGTATTTGAACCGGTCGCTCTTCGTAAGAGGCATCCTCATCCACCTCCAAATCAACCCAATCTAGCACATGAGAAGGGTTGAGTTCATACTTTCTAAGCATGGACACATGAAAAACATTGTGAACCCCCGAAAGTTATGGTGGTAAGGCTAACTGATACGCCACTTCCCTAATTCTCTCCAATATCTCGAAAGGCCCAATAAATCTCAGAGACAACTTACCGCTCTTACCAAATCTCATCAAACCCCGCCTGGGTAAGATCTTGAGAAAAACATGGTCACCCACTTCAAAAGACAAAGGTCGTCTCCTCTTATTGGCATAACTTTTCTGTCGACTTTGGGCTGTAGCTAACTTTTTCCGAATGAGAGCAACTTTCTCAGTCGTCTTTCTAACGATTTCCGAACCTAACAACGGTGCATCCCCCACCATGGCCCAACAAACCGATGATCTACAAGGTCAGCCATATAAGGCCTCAAACAGTGCCATCTCGATGCTAGCTTGGTAACTATTGTTATAGGCAAATTCAATCAACGACAAGTGCCACTCCCAAGACCCCTTGAAATCAAGGACACAAACTCTAAGCATGTCCTCCAAAATTTGAATGGTGCGCTCCGACTGCCCATCGGTTTGAGCGTGGTAAGCAGTGGTAAAGGTCAACTTAGTTCCCAATTCCTCTTAAAGGCTTTGCCACAACTGGGCAGTAAAATGAGGATCCTTATCTGATACAATGGTCACAAGAACTCCATGAAGTCATACTATCTCTCTAATGTACAACTCTTCCAAGTGCTCAACTGAGTCGTCGGTACGCATCGTAATAAAATGTGTAGACTTAGTTAACCTATCAACAATCACCCAAATGGCATCATTGCCCCACTATGTTCTAGGAAGCCCAACTACAAAATCCATGATAGCGTGCTCCCGCTTCCACTCGGCTATCAGTAAGGGTTGTAACAAACCCACTAGTCTTTAGTGTTCAGCCTTCACTTGTTGACAAGTAAGGCACTTCGACACAAAGGAAGCAACGTCCCGTTTCATACCCAACTACAAAATCCATGATAACGTGCTCCCGCTTCCACTCGGCTATCAGTAAGGGTTGTAACAAACCCACTAGTCTTTAGTGTTCAGCCTTCACTTGTTGACAAGTAAGGCACTTTGACACAAAGGAAGCAACGTCCCGTTTCATACCCCTCCACCAAAACTGATAGCTAAGTTCATGATACATTTTGGTGCCTCCCGAATGTACCGCAAGGCGTGAGTGATGGAACTCCCGAAGCACTTCCTCTCGACAAGATTCTGATACAAACAGACAGTCTAGGAATCATACACTTAGATCCGAGTGGATGTTCAAACCCTTCTCTTCCTTCCCGTTGGAGATTCTATCATGAATTGACTCTACTTCACGGTCTCCTTATTATGCCTCTATAACTTTACTAATCAAGGTAGATTGAGCACTCAAAGTAAACAAAGTTGCCCCCTTCTCGGACTGACCCAAGTGCAATTCAAACTTGCCGATGTTACCTAACATAACCCATTCCCGAATGGTCACACTCGCCAAACTACTCACGGATTTCCGACTCAAGGTGTCGGCCACTACGTTGGCCTTTCCCGGATGATAGTGTAACTCAAAGTCATAATCCTCCGAAAATTCCATCCACCTCCGTTGGCGTAAATTCAAGTCTTTTTGGGAAAACAAATACTTTAGACTCTTATGATCAGAGAAAACCTCAAACTTCTTGCCATACAAATAATGCCTCCAAATTTTCAAGGCAAACACTGCCGCTACTAACTCCAAGTCGTGGGTAGGGTAATTATTCTCATGAGTTTTTAATTGCCGTGAACTATAAGCTACAACCTTTCCCCCTTGCATCAAGACACAATCAAGCCCATCCCGAGATGCATCACAATAAATGGTGTAACCCAAACCGCTTTCCGGAATTATCAACACTGGTGCGGTAGTTGGTTTAGTCTTAAGCTCTTGGAAAGACTTTTCACAAGCCTCACTCCGCACAAACCTAACCCCCTTTCTAGTCAATCTAGCCAAAGGCGCAACTAGTCTAGAAAAATCCCTTACGAAATGCCGATAATACCCTGCCAATCCCAAGAAACTCTAGATCTCAAAAACATTTTTGGGTTGTTCCCAATCCTGCACAGCGTCTATCTTTGAAGAGTCTACAGTTACCCCCTCTCTTGATACTACATGACCCAAAAATTTCACCTCAGTGAGCCAAAACTCTCATTCTCAAATTTGGCATACAACTGATGCTTCCTAAGCAAATCAAGCACTACCTGCAAGTGAGCCTCGTGTTCTTCCTTGGAGGTTAAATAAATTAAGATGTCGTCCATTAAGATGACCACAAAATGATCCAAGTATTCTCTAAAAATTCAGTTCATTAAGTCCATAAAGGAAGCCGGTGCATTTGTCAACCCAAAAGGCATTACAAGGAATTCATAGTGGCTATGCCGCGTACGAAAGGCTGTTTTTTGGATATCCTCCTCCTAAACTCTCAACTTATGGTACCCCAACCTCAAGTCTATCTTCGGAAAGCAACAAGACCCTCTAAATAGGTCAAACAAGTCATCTATTCTAGGTAAAGGATACTTGTTCTTGACGGTAACCCGATTCAACTTGCGATAATCAATACATAACCACAACGACCCATCTTTCTTCTTCGCATAGAGAGCCGGCGCTCCCCATGGCGACGTACTAGGGCGAATGAAGCCCTTGTCTAAAAGCTCTTGGAGTTAAATCTTCAACTCATGCAACTCCGCGGGTGCAAATCTATACGACGCCATTGAAATTGGTGTCGTTCCATGCACTAGGTCTATTGTGAACTCAATCTCCCGGTGGGGTGGCAAACTAGTAAGATCCTTAGGAAATACGTCCAGGTATTCGCAAACTACCCTTGGGAACTCAATACGAGTCTCGTCACTCTCACCATCCAAGAGAGTAGCAAGAAGGCCACTAAGCTCGTTTCTACTACGAGGGTCAAAAACTGGTGACAAGACCTATCAACCCGGTCTTCCAGAAAGAAAAACAATCACCACTCAAGGTACACACTATGACCCTCTGACGAAAACAGTCAATCACCGCCCAGTACGAAGACAACCAATCCATGCCTAGAATGACGCCAAAACTCGACATGTCTAGCAACACAAAAACAAACGGGAGTCGACGCTCGGCAACCTCTATCTCACAACCACGACACCGCTGATCTAAGTCAACTGTACCCCCAACTGGTGACTCTACTCTGAGCAGAGACACTAATCGTGCCACCTCTAATCCCAATGCAGACGCAAATACAGTAGATATGAATGAATGAGACGCACCTGTATCTATCAACATATTAGCTAAAGAATTATACACAACAAAAATACCTCTCACAACTGAGGATCCCAACAATTACTCCGACGCGGTAACAACATACACACGCCCCTGTGGCCTCTGATCAATCTGCTCATCTCTCGAAGCATAGGCCTGCTGCACTGACTGAGCCAAAGCGACTCTCTAATTAGCTCACAAAGTTTGAACTGAGTGAGCTTGTTGATGGCTCTGAGTCTATCTCGACCCCGACGCACCAAATGCGCCTCCCAACTGCGGGCAAGCTCTCTTCATGTGCCTTGACTGATCGCACTGATAGCAAGTAGGCCCCTACCCCCTACTTTGAGACTGACTTTGACATCGGTTAAGTGGTGATGGTGGCAACATCTACTGTCCTCCTCCCTTCTGTGGATATGCAAAGGCCTTCTGACCTGGTTGGCCACAGCTGAGGAGATCAAGAGTTTGAAGAGTTTTGGTGTATGAAATGTAGAGAGAATGAAGAGTAGTGTGTTTTTAGTGAAAGAGTGATATAAGAAAAATGACACACACTGCCCAAAAAGAGAAGAAAAACAGAGCTTCACGGACTCAGGCCCGTCTGCATGTGTGGCACTTGCCTCTGTACGTGCGAAGCATGCCTCCCGCACGTGTAGCTCTGATCTCTGCACGTGCGGTACCTTCCTGCACTCCCCCTCGCACCTGCATATAATGCAGTGCGCAACCTTCAAAAGATCACACTTTCCCGCACATGCGGCCCTCTCCCGCACGTGCGGCCCTGGTCCTCCAGCCCAAAATTTTTTTCCGGTTCGATTCCTAACACTCTGGACTCAACCGAGCACACTCCGAAACGAGTGAAATTTAACCCCGGAATAAACAAGAGCAAAAATTTTGAGGAAAACTCTGGAATGCAACAAACCTAATTAATTAACAAGGAAAACCAAACTAGTAGCGCTCCTGGTCATCACATTATTAATTGAATAAATTTTCTACAAAAAATATATACTCAAATAACTTTTGACCCAACCTAACCCGACCCAACTTGTCGATTGTGTGGTGGTCACCACTTATGGTTAGCTTTGTCTAGGTTCTTCCCTTCTACAAAACTTTGGTACGCCTAGAGGCCCAAGCTTTTCTAGAAACTTTAGACTATATAAGTCTTTTCATCTTCTTTCTTCTTTCCTATGTGAGACAAAGGAATTACATCAATATAAAACCCTCCACCATGAGTCATTTTCAATGGCTCACTTTATTGTCGATTTATTATTTACTTGATTTATCATTCAGCCGTAAATGGATTTCACCAACCAAATACATAATCTTTATCTCTATATAGCAATTAACAACTTTGCCTCTTCGATCGACCAAAATAATAAGTGGGTCCCTCTTAATTTTGGCTCCAAAGTCAGTAAAAACTCATGTTTATTAAACCATTTTCCCCACAGATCTTTACACCTTCGAACTTTATAGCTCAACAAAGTCAACAAATTAGCCTTCAAAATGCATCAAACTAAGAAGACCTCCTGGATACGAGCTTAAAATTTTTATCGTATTTCAAATATTGAAACTTTTGTAGAGAGAAAAATCTACATCAAGCCAGGGGAGAAAACTCCATTGCATTCAAGCCTCTAAAGCTTCGCAAGTCTTTTCGCCAAAAGTCTATCAATCTCCATATAAAGCATAAAGCTCGGATGATCAAATCAAAGTACTCGTAAAAAAAACTCCATCAATCTCTATCATGCTTGAAACTTAGAGATTTAAATCAAAATTCGTTATGAATCTCTACAAATCTATAGTATTATTCTACTATTGGAGAGGATTCTACAAATCTGATTTAAGAATAAGCGATCAAACCCTCAAGTTAAAATTTTACAAATTTGTCATCTTCTTTACATTATTTGGAGGAGGTTTTGCCACTCGATTCAAGAACAAGTTGTCAATCCTTCAAGGCAACTTTTTGAAGAGAATAATCAAAGAATTTTTTTGTTTGATTAGAAAATTTATCAGAAATTGTAATCACATTATTTAAATTAATAAATTTATATTCGTCATTCTATTTTTCTCTTTATTTTGCACACAAGAAATTTGTGCATACAGAAAAAGCATACCACGTTTGAAAATGTAAAATGTGTACGTGAACATAATATTTTAAATTGAAAAATTATAATTATCATATTAAAGGGTTGTTTAGGATGAGTCCGGATCCTCTCCAGCCAAAGAGTCCCTCATGTCCTCCGGTCAAGGGCCACGATTTGGCCACGTGGCCCTTTGAAGATCTAATGCTCAGAAAAAAAAATAAAAAATAAAAATAAAAATTAAATTTGAATTTCTTCATTTCGACCCAGCACAAAGCTTCCCTCCCATTCAGGAGTCCATTTTCCCTCCTCTTTGAAGCTCTTTTTCCCTCCTTCTTCCAAGCTCTGGCGATTGGCGAAGTCGACGGCAAACATCGAGGACGATCGGCGGCGAACATCGACGGTGAACCAATGTCCGGCAACCCCGCGAACCAGTGCTCCACTTCGTCATCAACTGAAGGTAATGTTTGTCATGGCTGGGGAACATTGTTATTGTCTGCAACTACATTGATTTTTCTAACTAGTACACCTTTTGAGTAAAAAAGGAAAATTAAGGAACATTGTTCTGTTGTTGTCATTGTTCTGTTCATGGTACCATGGTTGAGAACAAAGGGACATTGTTCCCCAGGAGTCCATGTTTTATTGTCTACATTGTTTTATTGTCATTTTTTTATTGTTCTCAACCATGGTACCATGAATAAAGCTAGAACATTGAGGTTTAGTTTTGTTGTTGTCTGCAACTACATTGATTTTTGGCTCAGATGTTTTATTTGTTGTATTCGATAACCAATTTAAACTGTAAAAAGTGTTGGACCAAAACTATGTATAGATATAGCTTTGTTTTCCGTAATTTTTCCCCATATAAGTTTTCCTTACCAGGAACAAAAGATTCAGTGCACAGGTTTGTCATGGTTGGGGAACATTGTTATTGTCTGCAACTACATTGATTTTTCTAACTAGTGAGCAATACATAGATGTTTTATTTGTTGTATTCCATGACCAATTTAAACTGTAAAAAGTGTTGGTGGTTGAAACTATATATAGATATAGCAATACATTTACAACATATACTTAATGCTTATAATTTGCTTTTTAGCTATAACTGAGTGTCTCAAAAATTATTTTAGCTTCTATATTTGTCAGAATTTTCCATTTCAGGTTCTATATTAGCTTCTATAAATATAGAGCTCAAATATTTTATCTTCTCATGTTCAAACCTGTACTAATTTTTTCAACTTGAAACAATTTACAAGTACACATAATCTTTCTTAAAGCATGTCCATGATATTTAGAAAACAAGAGGAAACAGAACATTTTTACCCAAAAAAAAAAATTAATCACTTTATTATTGTGTATTGATATTTCTCCCATTTGATTGCCTCTACTTTTCAGTTGCGTTTTTATATGGATATGGGACCTGAAAATGATTGTGGTTGGAAGCCAAAAGTAGGAATGACCTTTGATTCGGAAGAAAGTGCGTACGATTTTTATAATGCATATGGAGGAAGAATGGGATTTAGCATAAGAAGGGAATATTGTAAGAAGAACAAGTTAACAAAACAAATTATTTCTAGAAATTTGGTTTGCAACAAAGAGGGATTTCGGAAGGTTGACAAGCGAGACCCATTGACAAAAACCCCTAGAGCTGAAACTAGGATTGGTTGTGAGGCCCGACTTTTTGTTAAATTGGATGTCAATATTGGGAAATTTGTTGTGATTGATTTCAAAGAAAACCACAACCATGAACTTGTATCTCTTGATTGTGTCCATATGTTGTCATCGCAAAAAAAGATATCAAATACCCAAGCAATTGAGTTAGACTTAGCCTCAGAGTCTGGTCTTCGTTTAGGGCAGTCTTTTGAACTGATGGGTAGGGAAGCTGGAGGGAGGCAGTCTCTTGGTTTTATGAAATTAGATCAAAAAAATTACTTGAGAACCAAAAGACAAAAAAGTTTAGCGTATGGAAAAGTAGGTAATGTGTTGCAATACTTTCAACAAAAATCTTTGGAGAATCCATCTTTTTTTTATGCTTTCCAATTAGACAATGAAGAGCAAATAACGAACATGTTTTGGGCCGATGCACAAATGGTCATGGATTATGCCCAATTTGGCGATGTAGTTACATTTGATACTACCTACAAGTTAAATAAAGAGCATAGGCCATTTGCATCTTTTGTGGGATTTAATCATCATAGAGAAACAGTTGTTTTTGGTGCTGCGTTGTTATATGATGAGACTGCCGAAACATTTGTATGGTTATTTCAAACTTTTTTAGAGGCTATGTCAAAAAAGGCACCAAAAACTTTGTTTACCGATCAAGATGCTGCAATGGCTAAGGCCATACCCATTGTCATGCCTGACACGAGTCACCGTTTGTGCACTTGGCACTTGATACAAAATGCATTAAGGCATGGTAATTGTCTCTTTCAAGATAAGGGGGTGAAAGGTGTATTAAATAGATTCATGTTTGATATTGAGGATGAAAATGAATGGGAAATGAAGTGGGGGGAAATGCTTGATACATATGATGCTCATGACAATCATTGGTTGAAGTTGATTTTTGGGGTGAAGGAAAAATGGGGCTGGCCATATGTTAGATCAACATGGGCTGCGGGAATGAGTACAACACAACTTAGTGAATCTTTTAATGCGTTTTTGAAGGATTACATTCGTTCTGATTTTAATTTAAATGAATTCTTCATGTATTTTGAAAGGGTACTTTGTGAGAAGCGGTACAAGGAGTTAGAAGCTGGATATGCTTTATGCCAAAGGTTACCAAGGGTGAGAGCGTCATTCATAATGCTAAGTCAAATGGGTAATGTGTACACTAAAAATATTTTTGAGGAGTTTCAAGATGAGTATTTTCTTTCTATTGAATCAGACATACAAGCAATTGAATACATTGATGGTTGTAGCCTATACATAGTTGTTGATGTTATTGGGAAAAATGCAAGGAATGTGAAAATGGAGATGGATGGCTCTTTGGCTTGTAGTTGTTCAAAGTTTGAAAGGAAAGGGATTTTGTGCAGTCACTGTTTGAAGGTTATGAGAGAAATATTGAAGTTGAAAGAGATTCCTTCACAATACATTATGAAGAGGTGGACGAAACAAGCAAGAGGAGAAGCTGTGACGGACAAGTTAGGGAATGAGATTCAAGTAGGCGTCAAATTCAAACAAGCCTCACGGTATAAGACATTGATGACCGCATTTAGATCAATAGCATGTAGAGCTGCTGAAACTGAGGAAAGTTATGATTTTTGTTGTTCACAAGTAGTTGCATTAGGTGTACATGTTGAAAGCAAGATAAGTGCACATTTTTGTCCCGAAAAAGAAGTAAGTATTAATGATTAACCTCAAACCTGTGAGCAAGAAGACAACAATCATGAAGACAACAATCATGTTGTGCAAATTCCAATAGGATTGAAGAAAAAGCATCCAATTAGTAAGGGCAAAAGAAGGATAAAAGGTCCATGTGAGCTGGCATTGCAAGCAAGCTTTAAAAAGAAGTCCCATGCACAATTTTTGAGTTCTTCAAGACCTGTTGCTGCTCCAACAATGAGACCTTTACCATTATCTATTGGAGGAGATGTAAGTATTCATGAAAATGTTACTCCTCTTCATCCCCCTCTTGCTCCCCCTCTTCCTCCTCATTCCGTTGCCATGGGTGGTACAATTCCTCCTCCATTAATATATCCCACATATAATGTGAGTCAGATTTGTAGCCAAGTAATTTGTGTTTTGTCAATTAATTTTTCATTTGCATCTTGTTATGAATCGTAATATAATATGAATGAATTGTAGGCAAACAATTTGGCATATTGTGGACAACTAACATTTATGACACTACTTCAAGGTGGGTATGACATTGGGTTTGAAGATTCTCAAGGCTCACAGACAAGTTCTCGGCCAACAAATAATTTGCTGTTGTATACTGAGGTACTTTTGCTGCTGATTTGGTACTTTTGTTGTTGATTTTGTGCTGCTAAAATGCTGTTTTTCGTGCTGATTTTGTGCTACTGTAATGCTGGTTTTGGTGCTGATTTTGTCCTGCTCAAGTATAGTTTTGGTGCTGTTTTTTTTTTTCAGGGTTTGGATGGCCATGAAGAGGTGGAAGGCACTTCAAATTTCATGCATATGAGATGCCTCTGAGCTGCTGTATTTAACATTGATGTTGATGTTGAAGTTGAAGTATTTAATTGTGAAACTTGTTGAATGGTGAAACTTGTTGAAACTTGTTAACTATTTAATGTTGATGTTGATGTTGATGTTCAATGGTGAAACTTGTTGAGCTGCTGTATTTTGATTGTGAAACTTGTTGAAACTTGTTAAGTATTTAATGTTGATGTTGATGTTGAATGGTGAAACTTGTTGAAGTATGTGGGATATATTAATGGAGTTTATTTTTGTTTTGGATAATTTATTTTATGTTTTTTTGGATTATTTACTTTTTGGTTGTTTTCATAATTTGGTTTATTTAAGTCAATGTACCATCTCTCTTAATGGTGTTTAGTAGGATATGAAAACACATTGTTTCATAATTTTAAACATTTGCATTGTTCAATTTATGTTCACTTGCACTGAGCTCTAGCTTTATTCAAAATCTTTGTTCAAAATCTGTCTCCAAAACTTTGTCTTAAAAAACAGTGTTGAAAAAATATTTGTTCAAAATCTGTTCACAAATCTATCTTTCAAAATCTTTGTTCAAAATCTGTGCTGAAAATCTGTCTTCAGAAACTATCTTAAAAAACCTGTGTAAAAAAATCTGTTTACAAAAACCTGTGTTCAAAATATCTGTTCACAAATCTGTCTTTCAAAATCTGTGTTCAAAAACTGTGTTGAAAATCTGTCTTTAGAAACTGTCTTCAAAAACTTGTGTAAAAAATTCTGTCTTCAAAAACCTGTGTTCAAAATATTTGTTTACAAATCTGTCTTTCAAAATCTGTGTTGAAAAATTGGCATGAAAATCTATCTTCAGAAATTGTCTTCAAAAACCTATGTAAAAAAATATGTCTTCAAAACCTGTGTTCAAAATATCTGTTCACAAATACTTCAACAAGTTTCACCATTCAACTTGTTAAGTATTTAATGTTGATGCCACTTCATCAAACAAAAAAAGCCATTACATTCATTACCACTTGAACCAAATGGTAGTGGTCCACCATACATTACATACACATTCAACGTACATTACAAGTCATACTCATACTACCTTACATTACATACACATTCAACCTACAATACAAGTCATACTAACACTACCTTACATTACATACACTATTTCAAATACACTAGAATCACAACTACCACCAACAACAAAACAAAAAAAAAAAAAAGGCATAATTCAATTTTTCACCAACTCTTTCAACCACCATTGCCAAGTCTCTATATTGTTTCCTACTCTTCATAGTCATGTCTTTGAGCTCCTCATTCACGATAATTACTTCTCTAAGAGTAGACAAGACTTGCATGCGTTCTTTATCAATATCATTCTTGACCACCTTCAAATTATGCTACATATGTGGAGGGATCCACCACTGAAAGAAGTTACAACCATTCGGATAATTAGGGCATACAAAATAAAAGCAATTTGGATTATCCGTTGACTGAGAAATCTTCACCATAGCTTTTTTGCCACATCGACAATTGCGGTTTTCGAATCTAACTTCATGCATGTTGTCCATACTTGCATTTGTGCTTGACATTGACATTGACCTACAAAAAATTATCAAGTAGCACAAAAATTATCAAATAGCCTAATTGCGTTTATTCCAACAAGAAAAACCACAATATAGCAGTGTGAAAGGCCAAATCCATTCTCACATTTTGGACTCTCACAAACTATCATTGTGTAAATTATTAGAGCTTATTAATGGTGAATGATTACTGGGAACAATCTCAATAAAAAGTGAAGCCCCCATTTTTGCAGGCAATGCAGCATACAGGGACTTCCTCTTCAATACTTTTCAAGTTTCATCAGTTGACGTGGAGAGTGCAGCTGTGGTGATGGTAAATGCTTCTTAATTTCCTACTTATTGTTTAATCACTCTCTAAATCTTCTTAATTTTTACTGCTTTCTATTGTATATGTAGTTCAGAATATGTCAGTTTAAGCAAGGCATCATTCAAAAAATTAGCATTTGGGAAGGTAGACTCTTCATCTAATAGAGACAATAACCCCAATGGTTTCTGCATCCAAGAAAGAGGTCAAAGGGCATTACTTAATATGTATATACATAATAAATGTGACAGACAGACAGTAAATAACAATAGGTTTAAACCTTTTAACAAAAGCACAGGAAACTTTATTTTCATTACCAACCAATCCTCCACCCCAATTTATTTTCATTACCAACATCTGATACAGACTTTCAACATCGTACCATGTAACTATTCATAACATGAGGGGGGATAATGTTTCAATTTGTACAACACATAAAAAAATCAATATTAGATCTTCATGGTTCTTTTGGATTTTAACAAGGCACAGAGGACAATATCATCTTATACTAACAACGTTAAAAACACAAGAAACCAAACACTACAAACACTACACATCATAATTAGCACATTGAAGCCAATGCATCAATGATCTCTATACCTTTTCAAAAAGATTCAAACAGTCTTGGTTGTCTTCAAAATCAACTCTGGCCCAATCAATGCTGTCTTGGATATATTCCTAACACGGAAATTTCAATTGTCAATCGAAAAGAGTTACAGGATAACTACTCAATAGATTTAACCATCACTAAAATGGACTTTCTGTCCATTGTAAACAAAAAGAGACCAGTATTCTAAGATCCAATGGAAAGTAACATTTTTAACATTCCCATATCAATGCTGAACCATTGATGTTCATGAAAATTTGAACACAAACTCAATTGATATATTTGGGCCTCTTGCTGCTGTCAATGCTGCCAAAGCTGTCATTCAATTTGTCAAAAATTACCATGAAATGCCTACCCAATTCTAAGAAAAACATATATGGATTTGCTAAATATTTGGAATTGTTGTGTTGCAAGTTTATTTATAAGAATAACAAAGTCAAAAGCAGGTGAACCAATGCTGCCAAAACTGTCATTCAATTTGTCAAAACATTACCATGAAGCCTTCCCAATTCTAAGAAAAACATATATGGATTTTCTATATATTGGAATTTTCCTTTTAAAAAAGTGAAGAACTATGCTTATGTTAGGATTTAGGAGAGAAGAAATAGTTCCAAAGTCCACTAAAAAGCACATTTGGGGCAAAATTTAGTCAATAGGAACAAAGTAAGAGAACTAGATAGATAACAGAACTAGATAGATAACAGAGCATACAAGAAACAACCCAAAAACTGTTAGTTTATAAGCACTAGCCAATCCACAATCAAATATGCATTGCCATCTCCGTCACTAATTTGAAGATCAAATAAATCAACAATTATAAGGCGGTCCAAACTACTAAGAATTGGCCAATCCACAATCAAAGCAGACATTTAACCTAAAAAGACATTTAACTGGCCAATCCGAAGGACGGGAGATTTTTTATGATGCTTCAGATTTTTTCAATCTAAACAGACATTTAACTAAAGTGGTGCTTCAGATTTTTTATGGCCAATCCGAAGGACGACAAATTTTTTTTTTACCTTTAACTATGGTTCGCAGCTCCAATCGCGGCTCAAATCGCAGTCCAAATGTTCGGAGTAAGACAGAGGGAGAGAGGGAGAGCCCACCGATGTTCGCCGCCGACTTCGATTCGCCGTCGTCGGTCACGACATGCCGTCGCAGTTCACTGATCTGGAGAAGAAATTCAAATTTTTTTGTGGTGTGTAGTTGTGTTGAGGGAAGCTTTGTGCTGAGTCGAAATGAAGAAATTCAAATTTGTTTTTTTTTTTTTGTTTTGTTTTGTTTTGTTTTGTTTTTTTTTTTCTGAGTCGTAGATCTTTAAAGGGCCACGTGGCAAATCGTGGCCCTTGACCGGAGGACAGGAGGGGCTCTTTGGCTAGAGAGGATCCGGATTCGTTTAGGATGACCTGAGTAAGTGCACTTTTTGTCATTTTATAAAAAAATGTGTAGAAAAGTAGAGAAGTAATACGATAAAAAAAAGATAAATAAATAAAAAGATAAATTATTTTTAAATTACTAAGGCCTAGTTTGGAAAGACTAAATAAGTGCACTTTTTGACTTTTTATGAAATATGGGTTGGATTTGGGTTGGGTTTGAAGTGATGTGTTAGAGAGGTAATGTGATTTAAATAAGATAATGTGACTTAAATAGAATAATGACTTTTTGACTTTTTGTCTTTTTTCAATCATGCCAAACTTAACCTAAACTTGAGATAAGTTGCATTCTCACATTTTAAGAATAAAACATTTGATAAAAGTTTAAGAGAGCTGATACATCCCCACAAAAGCCTTCCGTCTGAAATCCCTGAATGACGTGGTATTGTTTGCTGCAAATTGATCCCAGTTGCTACATGTTGTGTGTGAAACACACGTATTACTCATACTCCCATCCCGCTCTCTGCTCTCATCTCTCATCTCTCTTTCTTTCAGTGACTGAGAGAACACAAAACTCTCCTCTCTCTCAAACAACGATCACCATACTGCCACTGCCGATGATCCAACCACCACCACCGATGATCGACTCTTTCTCCCCAACGTTAACCCTCATTCCCCTCACTTTCTCCTCCTACAACTTTCTAGATTTGGTTCGCAATTTCGGTGGACGATGATTGGAGCATGCGACGACGAGCAGTGGCCGACGGCGAGAAGCAATGGGACGTCATAGCTCGGTCACGACTGAGCAGAGGTGAAGTGTGATAAGCGATGAGGATCGAGCCTTTGGGAGTCGCTCTACTTTCTTCTGTGGTTTGGGTGTGGCTATGTACTCATTCGAAGGGATTGAGATGGTTTTACTGCTCGAATCAAAAAAGTGAAAGAAACGAACACATTTGGGAAAATCTTTGCATCACCACGGTGTTCATTGCCTCGATCTGTGATTTGAGAAAATCTTACCCTCTTTGATGCCTCATTGATTCTTTATATATTCGTTTATTTTTTGTTCACTTTGTGGATTTTCTTGACATGTCATTTGCATTTGGTTTTGTTATATGATTTGTTGGAATTTCTCAGAGTTTCTTGGCCATATGTAGATGTGCTTGTGTTTTCTTTTTCCAATTACAAGCCAATCAAATAGTAAAGTACTGCAGCTGATCTGGGTGTTGTATATTTCTTGTATTTGGGTTTTAAAAAAATTTCGGGTTTTGGGTATTTTGCTAGATAATCTCTCCATAAAGATTTCTTATTCTGGATTTTGAATTTTTTTTTATATTTGGGTTCAGTTGGATCTGTGTATAAATTTGTTCTTCCCATTGATGATGCACCCTGTTAATGAGATAGTAGAGAGGTTGTCTCTGAGAAAGAGCAAGAGACATAAGAGAGGGATGGAGTCTGAGTTGTGCATGTGAAGAAGAGTAAGGATTATTTTTGGGTAAATTTTAAATTACACATACACTTGGTGAGATTTACTTCAATTATAAATGGTTTCTTGTAATTTTAGAAATTATATTATATTCTTTAAGGTTTCTAATTACATAACAAATAAGGTATTTTATTAAAAAATATCAAGTTAATTAATAGTTTCTAATAATATTAAAATTTTATTTAAATTAATAATTCAAATAATTTTATAATTGTATAGGTGAAAAGTTAGAAATTATATTTTTTTTATTAATTCTATTAAATAAGAATTTTTGACAATGAGATATTTGTAATTTTTCAAACTCAAAAAATAATTCGTATTTTAAGCAAATTTCAAGATATGTATTTATAATTTATCTATTATTTTTTTGTTCAGAGTTGGCCACTTCATTCGGGCTGTTCGGAGAAAGTTTTTTGTGTGGATGAAGATTTATTTAAACTTTAAGATAAATTATGTTAATACCTTTTAAGATTTATCTTTAATATGTATACGATTTGAGAAATTACACTATTCTATGTTAGGCCAAGTTTGACAAGTCCAGAATAAGTCAAAAAGTCAAAAAATTATTCAAAAAGTTAAAAATTTAACACTATTCACCAAAAGTCAACAATTACGGCTGCACAACTCCCAATTCTAATTTTCTCTTACAAACCAATTTTTACAATTTTTTATTACACATTTTTTCATAAAAAGTCAAAAAGTTAACCCAAACATCTATATTTTCTTCCTCAATTTTTTAGTTCAAAAAGACAAAAAGTGCACTTATTTAGGACACCCCAAACAACCCCTTAGTGTTTTGTTCCCCCAACAAAACTGACAAAAAAATCCATGGACCTTAATACCCTCAACTTAATGTGTGAAGTTTTCATTTTATTTGGGATGACCTAAATAAGTGTATTTTTTGTCTTTTTATAAAAAAATATACAGAAAAATAGAGAGATAATGTGATAAAAAAAAGATAAAAAGATAAAAACATAAATTATTCTATGAGTTGCCAAACTTGGCCGTCTTTATCATGTCTACCATCTGCACCTTCCATCTCCATCATCACATCCACCACCTTCACCTACTATCTCCACCATTACAGAATTGACACGCCCATACTACAACTGATTCCTACTCACCATCATCCTTCTCTGCCCACCACCATTATTGAACCCAAATCAAACCCAAATTGTTGGCGAGTTTGTAAATCTCGCTCTTTCACTATTTTAAACATACTGCATATTATAAAAATGGTAGGACACATCTTGTATAATACATGCTGAACTTTTGATTGCCCAAACCCACTTTCAGTGGCCTATGGGCTGCTCGAAGTCTACCCACAATCCGAGATGGGCCTAGTTCGTTTAGTCTCGTGACCCTAAGCTTGGGCTTGGACCACTATTTTAAAACCTGGCCTTGACAGACCTGACCTAAAAAAAAATTTCAGCCTATGAGCGGTCCGGCTCGCAGCCCACCCACCTCTCTCTACTATCCAATCGTCAATATTTAAATATAAAAAAATAAAATAAAAATTAATGGCCATTTGACTTCCAACTATAATTTTTATTTATTTATTTATTTTTTTTACAAATTGACCCCTCCTCTTTCCAAACTCCTATAAATATCCCCCCCCAATTTTATTGTTCACAAACAATTCTCTCTCTCTCAAACTCTCAATCTCCCTCAACTCTCAACTCTCTTAATTAATTTTAAAGTCTCATCCCTAAGTTGCAATTGCAATTGTGTAAGAAGAAATTTTTATCAGAATAAACTAATTTTTATATCACATTCGCCAGTTGGTAATATTAATTAGTTGAATTAAATTTATTAGTTACTCATTTTTTTACATTAATTAATTCTTAACATATATTAGTTGTTATTATTTACTCATTATTGAAAATAATTGTTAGTTCTTATATATTATTTTAATTATATTACTATGGATCTTAATATTCTTAATGTTTATGTCGATATTGATACATATGCTACACACAATGAATATGTTGATTCTCATTCTAATGTACCTAATATCCCTCTTTCAACAACTAGATTATCATCTAGGGCACGACTAGTACTCTTTGGGATCATTTCAAAAAAATATCTATAAATAATCCTAATAGTACAATAACATTTAAAGCAAAATGTACATATTATAAGCATATACTTAGTGCTACATCTAAAGGGGAATGCTAGTTATCTAAAAAGTTATACTAACAAATATTTACAAAGTCAACAACCTGATATTAGAAGTCAAATGCAATTAGGGGCTTCATCAACTGGTTATTTGCAAATATTTTCATATGATCTTATGCGTGTATAAAATTCTATAGTTGATTATATTAGTAAAAATGGTGAATTACACTAATAGTCCCCATAGTTTGAGTCTTATATCATTTTGGTCTTTGACTTTTCAATTATGACACATTTGACACTGAATTTTAAATCTTGTTTCAAATAAGGACAATTAAAGATATCATTGCTCAATTTGAATGATAAATTCATCAATTTGATAAAATATAAACTAATTTGACAAAAATAAATGTCAAAAAAATATTTTTGAATGTTTAAAAATTATTTCTACCCACCAAAGATAAAATTATGTAAAATTGATAATTTTTTTACACATTTATTTTTTTTTTACCAAATTAATTTTTATTATGTGTTTAGGTGATGATTATGTAATGGGTGGTTGTTAGGCTTTTAATGTATAATCAATATATTTAATATATGAAATATTTTTAGTTTTGAATTTTTTGATTTAATGGATTAGTTTAATAATGATATAAAAATTGTCGCCATATTTGACTTTTGAAAAAATAGAAACTAATTTAATGAAACCAAAAATAACCACCCATTACATGATCATCATCTAAAAATATAATAAAAATTAATTTGGTAAAATAAATAAATAAATAAATAAATGTGTAAAAGATTTATCAATTTTACATAATTTTATCTTTGGTAGGTAGAAATAATTTTTAAAAATTTAAAAATATTTTTTGAGATTTATTTATTAGTTTGTATTTTATAAAATTGACGACTTTACCCTTGATATTAAGCAATGGTATATTTAATTGTCTTTATTTGGAACAAGATTCAAAATTTAGGATCAAATGTGTCACAATTGAAAAGTCAGGGATCAAAGTAATACAAGTCCCAAACTATAGGGACCTTTAGTGTAATTCGTCCTATTAAAAAAAGAATAACCTTTTGTTACTATTGAATGTCTTGATTTTTTACAAATGGTTCACGAAATCTTTGCACCACAATATCAAAATTTTTCAATAAATATTACTAGAAACAGAATTTTAAAGAAATTTGAGGATATTAAAGTGAATTATTTGACATCTTCAGAATTTTGAATAGAACAGTTTGTTTAACATCTGATCGGTGGTCAAATAATAGTTTAGAATATCAATGTATTACTGCACATTTTATTGATAATGATTGGAAATTAAATAAAAGAATTATTTATTTAAATTAGTTGAACTTCCATATACTAGTCATTCGCTTGGTGTAGAAATAAAAAATGTATTATATGAGTGAGATTTACAAAATAAAATATTTATTTTTAGTTTAGATAATGCAACATATTACAATCAGATTGTAGCCGATTTGAAATCACCTTTACAATTATTTGTTGGTAGTGATTTATTTCACTTTCGTTGTTATGCCCATATTTTAAACTTAATTGTTCAAGAAGTTATGCATGTATACGAGACTTTTGTACTGATAATAAAAAGATGCGGTTGTTAATATTATGTCTTCTGCTAATCGAATTTTGGAATACAGAAAAATTTATCAACAATAAGGTATGTCATTTAAAAAATTAATTTTAAATATAGATAGCAAGTGAAATTCAATGTATAATATGTTAAAAAGATGTTGTAAATAAAGAAAAATAATAGATTTATTTTTTGCAACAATATCAATATGAGGAGTACTGACTCTCACATAATTTAATTGGCGTCAAGCAGCCTTATATAAAGATTTTCTAAAAGTTTTTGATATTACAAAAACATTATTTTCTTATATATATTACCATTAATTTTACATATATTAGCAGAAATAATGAAAGTTTTCATAAACTGTATGAGTAATGAATATCATGTAACCATTACTACTACAATGAAAGAAAAATTTGATAGATATTTTGATCAATTGCCTCATCTTTTAGGTTTAACCATAATAATTGATCCTAGGTATAAAGAAATTGGTTTACAAGAATTTTTAAAACATCTTTTCGTTGATCAAAAACAATTTGCTCCTATTATGCAAACATGCAAAACATTATTTGAAGAATACAGGGCAGTTGCATCTGCAAATACACATATATACACTACACCAGCAGCCTTATCTCAAGACGGAAAATTAAGTGTTTTTTCAATGGTAAAAAATAGAAGAATATCTCAACATACAAGCGTAAGTAGTTATGAACTACAATATTATTTGGAAAGCCTGGCAGTGGATAATTTTGAAAATTTTGACATTTTGGATTGGTGGAAGCAAAATGAAACTATGTGGCATATGCTTTCATAGAAGGCCTGTGCTATGCTAACTATTCTTATTTCTACAGTTGTTTCGAAAATAGCTTTTAGTGTAGGTGGACGGGTGTCGAGCGATTATCGTAGCAGGCTTTCGCTTCAAATGGTTGAGCCATTGATGATATACAGAGATCATACGCACGCACTTACGATAGGATAAAATTATAGTGAAAATGAGAGAATTCAAAACAATTTGGCTGACGTATCCTTGAGCAATGCGAATGAATTGTCTGCCTTCTCCAATGATTGATCCATAATTTATTTTCACTATTTCATTTCGTTATTATTTATTTATTTATTTGTTTATTTTGTATTAGATTATTGAGGTGGATTATAATGCAAATGATTGATAGGTTAGTAAGTGCCAACTTAGTTGGCATGTACTTGATCTATAGTGATGCAATTGTTTTACCATCATCAATAATCTACATATATTTTATTTAATGATATAAATTTTTGTAATATTTTATTTCATTTTGAAATAAAAAAATTCATTCAATAAATGATATCTATTTGATTTAATGATTGTATTATTGAAATTTTCATTTTGATATATATAAAATTATTCATTTCAAAAGAAGAAAATTACATGATTTCATACTTTTATTGTTATTAGTTTATAATCAAAAAAACATAAGTCATACATAATTAAATTTAAATATCATCACACATAAAATATGACCAAACATCTCATTAATCATAACTAAAATACTCTAGTATAATTTTTCTTTTATTTTTTTATCCTCATAAATATTCTAAACTGTTTATTTTCGGAAAAAAAAAAAAAAACCCCACAAAAGGCCCGCTAGGCCAGGCCTGCCCCTAGGCCCTAATTTGAGTGGGCCTGGGCAAGATTGTTCATTTTTGTTTGTATACTCGTATCTACACATATATACATGTATATACATATATGTCTATATATATATATATCAAGCCCAATTCATTGCCCGAACCATTTTTTCCTGACTTCTCAGCAACAAATCGAAGGAGCTAATTGGCAACATGCACGAGAACTTCCAATATTCAATTAAGAACATAATACACCAACAGAGGTGACCCAAACCACATCGGTGTTGTTTTGATTATAATCTAGTCATTGGTGAAGAGAATCAAAGGATTAGTCAATTTACACTGCGTGTAGCAAAACTTATTGTGTGTCTCCATCTATTTCGTTGGATTTGCGTCAGGTTTAATTTGCACAGTCGGTTTGCTTTGTTTGGAAGGTGTTTGCATTGTGGTTATGGGTGTTGTTAAGAGGTGACAATTGTGGTGTTTGAAGGTAGGGGTAGGCGTTCATGGTTGTTGGGTCCTAGTGGTGGTGAGACATGGCTCATGGAGGTGTTGGAAGGAGTATTTACGTGGGACGTGTTTGAACTCACTGTTAGTCTGAGCAAGTTAAGGGAAGAGAGAAAGGTAGAGAGAGAGAGAGAGAGAGAGAGAGAGAGAGAGAGAGAGAGAATGCTTAGGGTCAAATTTGGCATTTAAAAAAAAAATTGGGATGACATCAGCTTATTTTGTGAGTTAGCCAAACGAAGTGCGGAAATTGCAATGCGTTTAGAAATCGTAGGGAGAGGGGATGTAATTTCTTAAACATCAAGGGGGATTTGTTTTAAAGACAAACTTCAAGTGGTATTAGTGTAATTTATCCTAAACTTTAATAAGATAATTTATCTATACTATATATTAAGTAAAAGGGAGTTTTTAACCCCAAGCCTTGTGAGAGCTCCAATCTCTC
Organism: Camellia sinensis; assembly: GCF_055761805.1. NCBI lineage: Eukaryota > Viridiplantae > Streptophyta > Magnoliopsida > Ericales > Theaceae > Camellia > Camellia sinensis. The sequence goes on from NC_138971.1 coordinate 58,677,155, forward strand.
AATCTAAATTTCTTAGTTTTTTGATTTAAAAAAAAAAAAAAAACTTAGCATTTATTAACTTCTCCCAACCTCCAAGTCTTACCCTCATAATAATACTTTAATGCATTAAGTACAAACATGAAAAAAATTCTTTGAAATCCAACACATATAAATTCCTTGAAAAGTCTCAATACATATGATTATTATCCCTCATAATAATACTTTAATGCATTAAGAACAAATATAAAAAAAAAAATTCAAAAGTCTAACGCATATAATTATTATCAAAATATTAAACTTTAATATAATATAATAAAAAAAAGAAGACATTTAATTCCTTAAAAAGTCCAACACATATGATTATGATCAAAATATTAAATTTTAATATAATATAAAAAAGGAAAAAAAGAAGACATTTAAAAAAAAAAATAGATATTTAAAAATTGCAATTCACATATATAGATAATCTATACTATATATTAAGCAAAAGGGGGTTTTTAACACCCCAAGGCTTGTGGGAGCTCCAATCTCCTAATCTAAATTTCTTGGTTTTTTGATTTAAAAAAAAAAAAAAAACTTAGCATTTATTAACTTCTTCCAACCCCCAAGTCTTACCCTCATAATAATACTTTAATACATCAAGTACAAACATGAAAAAAATTCTTTGAAATCCAACACATATGAATTCCTTGAAAAGTCCCAACACATATAATTATTATCCCTTATAATAACACTTTAATGCATTAAGAACAAACATTAAAAAAAAAAATTCTTAAAAAGTCCAACACATATGATTATTATCAAAATATTATATTTTAATATAATATAATAAAAAAAAGAAGACATTTAATTCCTTGAAAAGTCTAACACATATAATTATTATCAAAATATTAAACTTTAATATAATATAAAAAAGGAAAAAAAGAAGACATTAAAAAAAAAACATTTAAAAATCACAATTCACATATACAGATAATTGTAAATATATTGAGGAAAATGGGGTTTCTAAACTCCAAGGCTTATGAGAGCTCCAATATCTCAATCTTAATTTTATAAATTTTTGATTTGAAAAAAAAAAAAACTCAGCATTTATCGATTTGGTCAAATTCCCCTGATCAGCATTTATTAACTTTTTTCAATCCACATACCTGCATTTATTGATTTGGTCAAAATACCTGATTAGCATTTAAAATCCCCTCATACAAATGATTATAGATAAGCCCGTGCATAGTTACTGCAGTAGCCTTTTTAATTTCTCCTTTACACTATGGTTAGTGATAAGATTGTTAAATTATTTCATACAAATGATTATAGATACAGTCCGTGCATAGTTACTGCAGTAGCCTTTTTAATTTCTCCTGTACACTGTAGTTAATGATAAGATTGTTAAATTATTTTTATAAAAAATCTTAAAAAATATAATTTTTATATTAAAAAAATTAAAACAAATATAAATATCTATAATTATCCTGTGCATAGCATGAGTGATAGGCTAGTTGTAAATATATTAAGGAAAATGGGGTTTCTAAACCCCAAGCCTTGTGGGAGCTCCAATATCTCAATCTTAATTTTCTAATTTTTTGATTTTTTTTTAAAAAAAAAACTTAACATTTATTGATTTGGTTAAAATCCCCTGATCGGCATTTATTAACTTTTTTCAATCCACATGCCTGCATTTATTGATTTGGTCAAAATACCTTATTAGCATTTAAAATTCCCTCATACAAATAATTATAGATACAGCCTGTGCATAGTTATTGCAGTAGCCTTTTTAATTTCTCCTGTACACTATGGTTAGTGATAAGATTGTTAAATTATTTTTATAAAAATCTTTAAAAATATAATTTATATATTAAAAAAAATTAAAACAAATATAAATATCTATAATTATCTCGTGCATAGCACGAGTGATAGGCTAGTGTATAGTTACGGCAGTACCCTTTCCAACTTCTTCCATACACTATGGTTAGTGATAAGATTGTTAAATTATCTTTATAAAAAAATCTTAAAAAATATAATTTATATATTAAAAGAAATCTAAAACAAATATAAATATCTATAATTATCCCGTGCATAGCGCGGGTGATAGGCTAGTACTATATATTAAGTAAAAGGAAATTTTTAACCCCAAGTCTTGTAGGAGTCCCAATCTCCCAATCTAAATTTCTTAATTTTTTGATTTTAAAAAAAAAAAATTAACATTTAGTAACTTCTCCCAACCCCCAAGTCTTACCCTCATAATAACACTTTAATGCATTAAGAACAAGTATAATTTTTTTTTTTCGAAATCCAGCACATATGAATTCCTTGAAAAGTCTCAACACATATGATTATTATCCCTCATAATAACACTTTAATGCATTAAGAACAAATATAAAAAAAATTTCTTGAAAAGTCCAACACATATGATTATTATCAAAATATTATACTTTAATATAATATAATAAAAAAAAAGACATTTAATTCCTTAAAAAGTTTAACACATATGATTATTATCAAAATATTAAACTTTAATATAATATAAAAAAAGAAAAAAAAGAAGACATTTAAAAAAAAAATGAAGAAAATATTTAAAAATCGCAATTCACATATATAGATAATTGTAAACACAATCCGTGCATAACACGGGTGATATGCTAGTATCTATACTATATATTAAGTAAAAGGGGGTTTCTAACCCCCAATGCCTGTGGAAGCTCCAATATGTCAATCCTAATTGTCTAATTTTTTGTTTTTTTTTTTAAAAAAATTAATCTCAGCAGTTATTAACTTCTCTTAACCTACAAGACTTTTTGTATTCTCTCATAATTACTGCAGTACCTTATCCAAAATAAATAATTTGTATATTAAAAAAAATTTAAAACAAATATAAATATCTATATCTATATCTATCTATTTATTTATATCTATCTCTAACCCACAAGTTTTGTGGGAGTTCCAATATCTAAACCTTAATTTTTTAATTTTTTAATTTTTTTTGAAAAAAAAAAACTTAGCACTTATTAAATTATTCCAAATCTTTTTAACTTCTCCAATTCATACACTCTTTTTAACTTTTCACATACCTATTGCAAACAGTGAGTCTTCTTTTTGTTTTCTCCTGCTTGACTTCTCACTTCTACACTTTCAACTTCAGTAATCACGTATGCAAACAGTAAGTCTTCATTTTGTTTTCTCTTTCTTAACTTTTTCTTTTGTTTACTGTTTTAATATTGTAGTTAGATAGCGCATAAAAATATTTGTGATTTGTCTAGCGAATAAAAAATTATAATTTGATTTTTTAATATGATTGAAATTAGATAAATATAAACCCTCACTAAGAGAAAAATGTGATTATAATTAGTTGAATGATTCCTTTTTTTTAATGTGATTGTAGTTAGTGTAATAGTTCTTTTTTTTCATTTATTTATTTTATTATGAGAAAAATGTGATGTGATTGTACTTTGTTCAATGGCTTTTTTTTTTAATATGATTGTTGTAGTTAGTTCAATGGTTTTTGTTTTTTTTTTTTAATGTTATTTAATCTTTTTATTTTATTTTTAATATCATTGAAGTTAAATAAACATAAATACTCACAAAGAAAAAAATGTGATTGTAATGTGAAGTGATTGTAATTTGTTCAATGGCTCTTTTTTTTAATATGATTGTTGTAGTTAGTTCAATGGTTTTTTTTAATATTATTTAATCTTTTTATTTACTATTTTAATTTTATTTTTAATATGATTGAAATTAGATAAACATAAACACTCACAAAGGAAAAAAATGTGATTGTAATTAGTTCAATGGTTTTTTTTTTTAATGTGATTGTAGTTAGTCAATGGTTCTTTTTTTCATTTATTTATTTATTTTATTATGGACAAAATGTGATGTGATTGTAATTTATTCAATGGTTCTTTTTTTTGAATGTGATTTAATCTTTTATTTATTGTTTTAATGGTTTTTCTTTATAATTATTTATGAAAAAAATATGATTGTAGTTAGATAGCATAAAAATATTTGTGATTTGATTTGATTTTTTTCTGATTTGATTTTTAAAGTACCAATTATTGATAATGATTAGATTGTATTTTGAAAAAAAAAATTGTAATTGATTTTTTTAACTCACTGTGTCTTTTGAAAAAAAAATTATTGTGTTTTTTTAACTATCAATTCACTTAATTTGTGATTTGATTTTTAACTCACTGTGTTTTTTCAAAAACAAAATGGATTGTACTCATTCGGGTAATATAATGTACCAATTATTGATTATAATTAGATTGTATTTTGCCCCCCCAAAAAAATTGTAATTGATCTTTTTAACTCACTACGTTTTTTGAAAAATAAATTATTGTGTTTTTTTAATTATTGATGATGATTAGATAGCATTAAAAAAAATTTAATTTATATGATTGAAGTTATCTCCTTTTGTTTATAATTTTATTTGTTAATATGATTGAAGTTAGATAAACATAAACACTCACAAAAAGAAAAATGTGATTGTAATTTGTTCAATGCTTCTAAATAATCTTTTTTATTTATTATTTTAATGGTTATTTTTTTCAATTATTTTTTTATTATGATATAAATGTCATTGTAGTTAGATAGCATTAAAAAAATTGTGATTTGTATGATTGAAGTAATCTCTTTTTGTTTATAATTTGATTTTTTTAATATGATTGAAGTTAACTCATAAAAAGAAAAATGCAATTGTAATTTGTTCAATGGCTCTAAATAATCCCAATCTGAATTTTCTAAATTTTTTATTAAAAAAAAACACAACATTTATTGATTTTGTCAAAATCCTCTGATCAGCATTTATTAACTTTTTTTCAATCTACATGTCTTTCCACATGCCTGCATTTATTGATTTAGTCAAAATCCCTTGATCATTATTTAAAATCCACTCAAACAAATAATTATAGATATAAACCATGTATAGTTACTACAACACCATTTTCAACTTCTTCCATACACTATGGTTAGTGATAAGATTGTTAAATTATTTTTATAAAAAATCTTAAAAACCATAATTTATATATTAAAAAAATCTAAAACAAATAGAAATATCTATAATTATCCCGTGCATAGCTCGGGTAATAGGCTAGTAGTACATATATTAGAATGATGTTTTATTGTTACATTTTAAGAATGATGTCCCATTATCATATTTTAAGAAAGACACATTTGATAAAAGGCTAATAAAACAATAGTGCACATTTTAGATTTTTTTTTTATCAGAAAAAGGTAGATATATTAATCACCAACAGAGATTACGTTAGAAGATAAAAGAGCAACAAAAGAACAAGGAGGGTAAACATTCCATAAAGCAGGTAACGAATTGGAGGCTAGGGCCTTGGCTATCCAATGTGCCACCTTGTTGTTAGAACAAAAAGTCCAAGTGAAGGAGAGATAGTATTTTAAAGCTAGAGCACGGATGTCCAAAATCACAACACTAAGCTCCCAAGAGCACACCGTTTCTGAAACACTCAAATGGAATCACCAGTTGTTTATACATTCCATTTTTGACCAACCATAAGATGCAGGTGCTCAAAGCTCTCGATAAAGACACCAAAGGTTGCTCCAAACAACAAGTCAAAGATGTAGAGAGTGATAAACCCGCCCTACACCCAGTTTGGCCAAACATTTTCTTGGACCTTCAAACCCATTTTCAAAATGTTTATAAGGCAAATGACATATTTTCATTCATTTTGGCTATTCTTAGCAATATGTTTTCTGAAAATCAATGATCCATTTTCCAAAAGAGATAGCTTAGAAAGTCAAGATGAATGAGAAAATAGAAGAAATCTTTCAAGAAAATATGTCAGATAAGAATGAGCCAACTGAATATCTTTTCAGACAACACGCCAAACTATTTTAGCTTGTGGATGTGTGCCCGGATCTTTTCTGATTCACCAACACTTTTCGGGCAATGTGCCGAACAATTATGGTATATGGATCATCGGGGTATTTTCTGAGGAAACTCATCGGGTTACTTCTTTTTGACTGGACATTTTTTATTCTTTGCATCCTATTATGACGTCCGCCAAGCAGTTTCTTGAGAGGTGTCCCAAGGATCTTGGAATATGCCATTCGGATCCATAAGATCTAGAGGCATATTCCAAGCCCCCGATGCCTATAAAATAAGCACCCTTTTTTAGGGAAGGAACTTCCTGATTTTCTAGAGTTGCTTCCTAATCCCTAATCGTCTCTAATCACTCCCTCAAAATATTGAATCAATCATACTAAGAGAGAGAGAGAGAGAGAGAGAGAGAGAGAGAGAGAGAGAGAGAGTTTGGTGAGAATTTTGGATTACTTTCTACCTGCCTTTGCTTGGATGTTTTGGAGCTAGAAGACCTCTATTGATTAGAGGAAGCTTGGATTAGAGCTTGTGATCAGCTTGGGCCCTATCTTCGCTGGTCTAGAGGTAATCCCTACTTCTACACTCATTTTCTCATTCTAAATCTATCACTACTCTCTTTCTTGATTTTATTTTGGAGATATATAGGATTGTTGGTTATATTGCTACTAGCTTAGTTGGACTTTCATTTTCTCCCCCATTTTTGTAGTTAGTAGAGGCCTGTGTAGAGGCTTTGGTCAAGCCCAAATTGCTTTATTTTGATTTTATGGTTTAGAAATCCAAGCATAGTTTCCTCTATGATAGGGGATAGATTCTCTTTCCCGAACCTATCTCACATGGATTTGAGTGTTTCATGCTTCTTTTTATGAGTATGAGGATGAGAATCTCCCTTATCTCACTAGAGTTTTGCCTTTTTTACCATTTTGATGATATAGAACCCCTGATATGGCTTCCCCTTCGAGAATAGATTGAATGTCCACTCTTATCATTATTTCTCATGGATTTGGGTAGCTTATACTCCTTTTTATGCATTAGAGGGTGAGAATCTCTTTATCCTCATTGAGCTTTTCTTTACCTTGTCTTGTGATTTTTTAGCTCTATTCATGATACTTTCATGTCTGTTGGAATGGGTTTCTTTTCTCTTTACACTCATTTTTTATTCTCTCTACCCTTTCTATTCCTTGATGGTTTAGATTTAACATAAATGTCATCATTTCATATGAGAAACATGCATTTAAATCCGAACCATCTTTATTTTAAGTTACGTGATACGTGCTTTGATGATTCATATGCCACCTTACTAGTGTCACGCATTGAGTGTGAACCTTGCATTAGAGATTGTATCTACGATCATGCATTGTTTTCTAACCTTTTACGCTCTTGGCATGGTGTGGAGGAGTACTAGGTGAGCTTCTTTTATCTCTGCATCCTACTTGTGATTGTTTCTTATTATGTTTAGGATATTATCATGAGGCTATGTGCTTGCTATATCTCTGTAACTGCTCATTGCATGGAGGTCTCATTGCCTAAGTTGGGGTAAAAACACTTAGATAATCTTAGGGTGAAAAGACCATTTTTTAGAGGGGGTCAAAAGGGTCAGGCACAATTACTGGTCGGCCACCAAATATTGGTGGCCTCCCAGGTGTGTACAACACAAATATGGGGTTTAGGGTTCAAGAAAGTGGTCCCGGGGTGGTCAACATTGACTTTCAAGTGAGGAAAACGGGCGTCGGAGAGCGATGAAGAAATAAAGCTGGCTTTTCCGAACAATTGCTGGCCTCCCACCCTCCTACAAGCTTCCTAACTATGAAAATAAGGCCTCCACCAAAAATGAACCAAAACGGATGCAAAATGGAGGTTCGGGGACCGAAACGCGCGGCCCGGGGCCCCGAAAATGGGCTGTTAAGCACCAGAGGTGGCGTTCGACCACGAAGTTGGTCTCTCGGACCCCAGTGTTCCTCAAAAGGGAGGAAATAAGGTGTATTCCAAAAAACAGAGCAAACGGAGGTGGTTTGGCGGTCCCGAACGGAGGCACACGGCCGTCGGCTCTGAAAAACCAGAAACCGGGCTTCGAAATGGGAAAAATGGCCTACGACCACGAAACGTAGCCTACGGCCACTGAGACATGATCTACGAGACCTCTCTCTCCCTTCTAGAAGAGAAAACAGAGAAAACAAAGCCTGGTTTGTAAACCGAGACAAGGCACGAAAGAGTCCGGAAGTCCGGAGGCAAGGCTTGCAGCCGGGACTCTGAAACTTCTGGACGAGCACAATATGCAATATCACCGAGCGCTCAATCAGTGACGTCTGAGTCTTAAGGCCGATCAAAAATGGGGTGTCTACAGTTGCCCCTCTTTGACAGAACTCGGAAGTCATAAGTGACGGGAGTGAATGTCAAAGGCCAGAGACGACCTATTTTTGACAAGGCCGAAGACTTAGACAAACAGGTGAGATGAATAGAGATGTGCCCGCAGGCAGGGGCAAAATGCAACCGACAATGCAAGAAGCCGAAGGTAACTCAATGATCATGCAAATGCAGCAAGCTGTAATGAAGCACATATTCACAATAGATGCAACAGTTTTAAGCAAGAATGCAAAGCAACAACTACATTTCATGCAGTTAAGAATGTGGAGAATTATTCAATTCTCGCCACGTCTCACACGGAGAAGATACAATACCTGCGCGGTTCGTCTGGTCGCACCAGCCTCAAATGAACCATACATACAATATCGTGCCTGCAAAAGGAAGAAACTCAACAAGCACAATATATTTAACAACACATGTTCAAAGCGATATTGAATGCAGACAATCGCGGCGCCGATAGAAAGGTGCATCGCAATGCGAGGAGTAACGCGCGTGACAACGCGGGTTAAGCACGGGGATTTGACAACACTTGTGAAACGTGCACAATAGCATGAGTGGTGTGCATGAGAATGCGAGTGACGTGCATAACAATGCAGAATAAATGTGAATTCGAATGCGAATTTATCGTAAAACGACGAGCAAAGAAATGCGAGTTTTTGATGAGGGTGACTCGATTGCGACCTTCGGTTTATCTCCCGGAGGGGTCGCAACATGTTCGAAAAGGATACATCTCACTTTTGACGAGTAATGACGAAAAACGCATCGAAAGTTGGAGTCGATTTTCGCGACGGAAAGTGCACTTTTCTTGTACTTTTTCAGGTCTCGGGGACTCCAATCCTTCCCAAAATTTGCAAAGAGCTTGGTGGGCACTTGGGGAACACCACCGACCAGGTCTCGTCCCAGGGAGAGGCCACCGACCAGCATTTTGCAAAGGGGGTGGTCGGCCTGCCACAAAAGGTGGTCGGCCGACCACTTAGCCCAAATCCGGGGCAGTTCGATCCTTTCACTCTCATTTCTTTAAATACACTCGGCCAAAGCCTCATTTCTCACAACCTCAGCTCCGAAAACACTTTCTCTACCTTCCTAGACCATTTTCCCCTTCAGATCTGTGCTCTATACGCGTTTTCCAACGTCCCACGCAAGTTGTTTTCGCGAAATCTTTCAGTTTTCATCACTTTGGACCGATTAGATTTTGATTTCGGTGCTTCTTTTCTCATTTTCACCACTTGAGGTAAGTTTGTCTTAACATTTGGAAGATTTCCTCGAGGGTTGACTTTTGTTGACCTTTTCATTTCCCGAGAGTTGACTTTTGTTGACTTTTTTTTTTTTTAATTTTGGCTCGTTTTGCTCATTTTTGCTCCTTTTGCAGTTTTTCTGAAATGGCCGGTCATTTTCCTCACGGTGGAGGTCCTCCGGGCGCCGGGGATGATCCCGACATTATGGCTTTGCCTCCGAGGGTCCGACCTTTCATAACCGAGAGGTACGCCCCTCGAGCACATATCCTTCCACGGGCTATTTTTTATCACTTCACTGACTTTGATGATCGAGCGCCTGGGGATCTGCTTTTGCGGGAGCTGGAGTCTCACCTCTCTCATGAGGCACGAGAGGTATTTACTTTGCCTTTTTTACATTTCTGCAACGTATTCCGCATTTTTGTACGTTTCATGCCTCTTGTTATGCACATCTGCTCCTTTTAGCACGTAGCTTGTTCTGACGCTTAGCCCATGATAGAGTATTCTGTTTGTGTTTTAAACGCTTGAATTTCTGATCACGTAGCCCATAACCTGATGGTGAACACACAGCACACATATATGTTGACAGTTGAACACACAGCCCACACTCTGAATTTCTGAACACGCGGCTTAAGTTGAAGGTGAGCACACAGCACACACTTGTTGGGAGTAGAACACATAGCCCAAACTCTGAATTTCTGAACACGCAGCCCTAGTTGAAGGTGAGCACACAGCGCACACTTATTGAGAGTAGAACACACAGCCCAAACTCTGAATTTCTGAACACGCAGCCCAAGTTGAAGGTGAACACACAGCACACACTTGTTGAGAGTAGAACACACAGCCCAAACTCAGAATTTCTGAACACGCAGCCCAAGTTGAAGGTGAACACACAACCCACACTTATTGAAATCTGAACACACAACCCAAATATTTTGATGTTGAACACTCGGCTCGAACTTTGAGGTGAACACACAGTCCACTAGTTGAGAGTTGAACACGCAGCCCAAACACTTGAATTCTGATTTGATTTTGCATATAGCTTATACATTTCATTTGCACGCAACTTGTAGATCTCATTTGCACGCAGCTTGTTTATTTCATTCTGAAACTGAATATATGTATTCACCGTGAATGCAGGTGTCCTCCCGTGTTACACGGGGATACGGCTCCATTATTGCGAGAGATTGGTACGCGGAGCTCCCAGAGGCCGTCCGCGATTGGGTTGATCTAGCCGGATTCGGGCCCTTTTGTGCCGGGATATCTCGTTTTCCAGCTAGCAGGACGCTGATGGGCGCCCTGGTGGAGAGGTGGTGGGACACCACCAACTCTTTTCATTTCTCATCTGCTGGGGATATGACCATGACCCCATTCGACTTTGCCATACTGACCGGCCTTGACGTGGGAGGCTGGGCGATCCCATATGACGAGGATATGGGCCAGTGGGAGGCCGCTTGGATCTACTTACTGGGAGCTCATCCACCGGTCGAGCGATCCTCAGGCCGAGTCCGGTATACTTGGTTTTCTTCACATTTTAGGCATACTGAGCCTGAGACTCTGGAGGAGATTACACAGTACGCCCGCGGGTTTCTGATGTTCCTCTTCAGGACCACTCTGTTCTCCGACAGGGGGAACACTGTTGGGCTATATCTGCTGGGTGCCCTGGCAGACCTCACACAGGTTAGTCGGTATGATTGGGGTGGCGCCAGCTTGGCTACCCTCTATTGCTACATGAGCGCGACCTCCCACGGGCGGGGGAACATAGTTGGCGGCTACTAGAGAGCCTGGGAGGTTGTAACAAGCCCGCGGGGGACCTCGCTACAGCTCGGACTCGACTTTTGTCAGTCACGGTTCTATGTCTGAACCAAAGAGTCCAAATCCGGCAAATCGTTTTGAGAAAACAGATTTTTGAAAGAAGTGCCAAACATGGACTGCTTTGCCAGATACAGAGTCGCCACCTAAATATTTTAATTTGGGAAATTTAGGAAACCCTGACTCGGTGCCAAAAGGCCACGTGTCCGTCATTACCAAAGTTGCCTCGGCTCGGGAACTTGGGTACGATTGGGGAAGGTCACTTCGTGAGCACCCCCGCTCGCCCGGTCATAGACCGGCCTCTACTAATCATGATAGCAATTTTTGAAAACATTGTGAATTCTTATTCCGGTTTATTAGCCTAGGTTACTATGTGATGCGCACAGCATATAAATATAGACCAGGTCGCCTGGATTGGAATAAAACACTTCTTGTTTGTTTTTGAAAACGATTTGCTACCCGCAGGTAGGCTTGAAACATTTGATGATTTATTCCAATTCAGATAACCCAACCTTCACCCACAGGCATTCAGGCAGTTATATCAGATAAGCACATAGCCTCATGGTGAGCATGCTATTCATGGCGACACTCACACGCATGCAAGGATGCTAAAGCATAAAGCTTACCGAGTACTCCAAGCCAAAAACAGAAACTACATTAGAAATCATGCATGATCCTAAGTATACAAAAATGCCTAATGCAACACATGCAAAATGCAATTGTAGTAGGCTCGGCTATTCTAAGATGGCATATGAAATGCTACAACTAACATGTATTCAACTTGGTATTGACAGTACAATGCAGTTAGTATGATGCGCCGAGCCCGATGCATGCAATATAGATGAATGATGTAAACATGCTGTCATACTGTATGCTAATTAAAATATGCCCTAATCTAACCATCAAAAGCGGATAAATAAAAGGGAGAAAGACGTGGGGTTGGAAGACATACATCACACTCACCCACACTTATTACAGTTGTGCCCTCGCTCGGAGGGTCCGAATAAATATACAGTCCGAATATTACAGTCCCGAATAAAAGAATATTACAGAATTCTAATTAATGAATTAACTAGAAAGCAAATAAACTGGCGTGCAAGCCAGGGACTGCCTTGCTTCTGATGGATGATGCATGTCCGGATTGTCTTGCGCGGAAATCCACCGGAATGCCCCAATTAGCCTCTGTTTACACCCGTTCTTGAAATGCGCGCCAAGTCCCGAAAAGTTGTTGATTCCTGATTTTGCTGCAACAGAGAGCAGGAAAGGGGCATAGCAATGTATTTGCACAGATATATGCATGTCTCGATCCTCGTGCCACCAATCGCACAAACCGAGGCATGATGGCCGAGTAATCGAAATGCACAACTCAATATAGGATAAATGCACATGAAACTACAGCTAAAACCTAACTCCATCATGGATAATCCGGAGTGTCGGTGACTGGGGAATTGAGACACATTCCGTCACTCGGAGTACGAAATGTACCTCGATTCCCGTGCCCGGACTAACTCCTATCCCGGACACGATGCAATATGCATGATATGCATGAAATGTAACTAAGATGTGATCCTAACATACACAGTGCTAAAAATGAGGTGCCTCGAAATGCATGCACACGGGCACGCAAACCGAGGCGATGGCAGATACAATGAAAATGAGATGCCTCGAAGTACGTGCATACGGGCACGCAAATCGAGGCGATGATAAATGCAATGAAAACGAGATGCCTCGAAGTACGTGCACACGGGCACGCAAATCGAGGCGATGATAAATGCAATAAAAATGAGATGCCTCGAAGTACGTGCACACGGGCACGCAAATCGATGCGATGATAAATGCAATGAAAATGAGATGCCTCGAAGTACGTGCACACGGGCACGCAAATCGAGGCGATGATAAATGCAATGAAAATGGCATGGAAAATGACAAATGGGCTTATACCAACACAAGTGAGCCTCAGCCACACTCACATCGGATGCCGATGGCAGAAAATGAAGTGCCTCGAAATGCGTGCACACGGGCACGCAAACCGAGGCAATGCATACGCAATGCAAATGACATGGAAAATGACAAATGGGCTTATACCAACACAAGTGAGCCTCAGCCACACTCACATCGGATGCCGATGGCAGAAAATGAAGTGCCTCGAAATGCGTGCACACGGGCACGCAAACCGAGGCAATGCATACGCAATGCAAATGACATGGAAAATGACAAATGGGCTTATACCAACACAAGTGAGCCTCAGCCACACTCACATCGGATGCCGATGGCAGAAAATGAAGTGCCTCGAAATGCGTGCACACGGGCACGCAAACCGAGGCAATGCAAAAGCGATGCGAATGACATGGAAAATGATATGTAAGCATGCTAATGGAATTTCAGCAACAAAATATGGGGGAAAACAGTCCCGAAATGAAGTGAAATGACATGAAATGTAAGGAAATGACCCGAAATGCAACATTAGGCATCCGAAATGGCCTATAGCTGTCAGAAGAATGGCTGCTCAGTTCGTTATCTGCGGGGGAAAGCTGTACAAAAGGGGTCATCTGGGAATGCATAAGCTCTGCGTAGAAGCTGAAGAGTCAAAACGCCTGATGGAAGCCATCCATGGGGGGGAGTGCGGTGCACACATGAATGGAGTAATGCTGGCCAGAAAGATCCTCAGACAGGGCTACTACTGGTCAACCATGGAGGAGGATTGCATTGGTTTTGTTCGGCGATGCCACAAATGTCAAATTCATGCAAATCGCATGAACATCCCACCGTCAAAACTATACAACATGACTTCGCCGTGGCCTTTTTCAGTCTGGGGAATTGATGTGATCGGAGCTGTTACCCCGAAGGGGTCCAACGGGCATGAGTTTATCCTAGTAGCGATAGATTATTTCACAAAGTGGGTCGAGGCCCAATCATACGCAGTGTTGAAGGCGTCGCATGTCGCAAAGTTCATCAGGAACAACATCATCTGTCGCTACGGGGTGCCAAACGAAATAATTTCAGACAATGGTTCCCACTTCAAGAAAGAAGTGATAGACTTGTTGGAGAAATACAATGTGGCTTTCCATAAGTCCTCTACATACAGGCCGCAGACCAACGGAGCGGTTGAGGCCGCCAACAAGAATATCAAGCATATACTACAGAAGATGGTGGAAACCTATCGAGATTGGCCAGACAAGCTGCCATTTGCTCTGTGGGGCTACAGGACTTCAATCAGAACTTCTACTGGAGCAACTCCATATTCATTGGTCTATGGAATGGAGGCTGTTCTACCCATTGAAATTGAGGTCCCATCATTACGAGTATTGGCTGAATGCCAAATAGCCGAAGCAGATTGGCAGCAAAGCAGATTCGAAGAACTCATGCTTTTTGATGAAAGAAGACTGAAAGCACTGTACCACATCCAAGGCTATCAACGCAGAATTGCCCGGGCTTTCAACAAGAAGGTTAAGTCCAGGAATCTGAAAGAGGGAGATTTGGTACTCAAAGACAACCGAGCTCCCATCCACGACCCAAGGGGCAAGTTCAAACCCAATTGGACTGGTCCTTATATCATCAAAGCTATCTGGTCAGGTGGGGCTGTGGTTCTGATGGATCTAGATGGCTTGGAGTTCTCACAACCGATCAATATGGACAAGTTGAAGAAATACTATCCTTGAGAGGCTCGCTAGGCCGAAAACCCGAAAGGGCGACCTAGGCAAGATTCAGGGCACAAAAAATTAGAAAACATAAAAACTGAGCTCGCAAGGTTGAAAACCCGCAAAGGGCGGCCTTGGCAAAAGTTAGAGCGCAAAAGGAGAGTGAAAATACTCGAGCGAACCTAAGCCTGAACTACGTAAGACTTGATTCCCATCTTTGGGATACGTAGGCAGCTTCGTCCTGAAGTTCAGTCATAAACTTTTCCCCGATCAACTCTGTCCATATTAATCATCTCAGTCATCTTTATCCATCAGCATTTATCATGATCTCCGGTACAGTGCTGTTCAAACTAGGGGCAACTTTCCGTTGCCATGACGGTGCAAAGTTACTCAGACAAGGGGCAACTTTCCGTTGCTTTGGAGTGCCGCATTGTTCTTCAAACTAGGGGGCAACTTTCCAGTTGCAGGGATCTGGGGTTGTGCATTTCAGTGACAGATTTTCGGCGTGTCCAATTCTGATCCACATCGAAAATAGTTTTGAAAAGTTTTAATAAAAGTTGACTTTGTTCAAATCAATCTTTTCACGACTAAGACCATTTTTGGACCAAAAGTGGAAAATTTTCAGTACCATAACTTTCAATTTCATTGATTTCAAAATGGAGTTCTCCTGCTCTTGCATTACAATCGAGGTTGCTTTTTAGTACAATCATAAAGAAAACTTGAAAATACTAATAAGCAATAAATTTGGGGCATAGTTGAATCAAGTATCTCTGTGTCCCACTCCAGAGTTGGACGGGATATCTGATGCCAAGCTGGGCCCAACTTGTACCTCCTTTTTTGAGCCAATCCACATATTCATCTAACAAAGCGCAACTGAAGGTTGAAACAGGGGCCAGAAACTCTCTAGTCCTCCATGCCGTGGCATATCTCTGGCCGGCCAGCTCCCATGGATGACTGGCAATGTTGCAGTGTGTCCCCTCGGCCTTGTCTTGCTCTTCGAAGGAGAACTCCAAGCATTACCATACAACAGGAGAGCCGAAGGCCTTCATTTCAGACGCGTTCCGATGCCCAGATCGTCAGAAGTACACCTTTTGTTTTTGAGCTTTTTGCTTATCGAGTTGTTGTACTTTGTTTATCGAGTTGTTTGTCGAGCGGACGTGTTTTGTGTTTTGAGTCCTTGCTCTCTGTTTAAGCAAATTTTGTTAAAGTCTTGTTTGTTTGCATTGTTGCTTTTTGCTTATCGAGTTGTAAACTTGCTATAGATTCTGTTATATCTTAGTAAGTTGGGTTGTTTAGTTTGTTGCGTCGGTTCACTACCTGATTTGGTGATTACAATGCGCATTACCATTCAAATTCATTTCTTGTGCAAAACAAATTGATGCGATACGATACTAAAAGTTCAAAATACAAACACCTTTTCAAAAGCTATTTCATTTCATCATGCTTTACAACGAACAAAAGGTACAGGTTTTACAAAAACAAAACTGCCTAACAATGTGCAAAGTGCTACAAACTACTAGTAAAAAGAAAAATAAAGCATGGAAATAACAACATCAAAATCCTCGGGAACGGGAACGAGAAGCCCGCCTGGTCCTCTTTTGTGGAACAACCTCCACACCATCATCAGAGTCGGAGCTGTCGTCCTCAGGATCCTCCTCAGCCTCGCCTCTGTTCCCCGAGCCAAAACCGGAGCCTCCCTCCTCGACAGATGTCTCGAACTGACGGTCGGTAGCCTCCTCCTCCTCCTCCTCATCAGACTCCACCTCCACAACATGAGCCCTGCGTCTGCGGACAGGTCCCCCTCGAGCTCCTCGAAATGGCCTAGATGGCCCGGCTCCTCGGGAAGGCCGAGATGACCCCTCCCCCTGATAAGGCCCGGATGGCCCAGCTCCCTGATAAGGCCCAGATGGCCCAGCTCCCCAATGAGGCCCAGGTGGCCTGGTCTGTGGCTGACCGGACCATGAAGGCATCTGAAAACAAAGAGTTCAATTCAAATACATCAGTCCGAATATATACATCAGATGCAGATACAAGCAAAAGCTACATAAAGTGGGTGCATGTAAATACAGTGTACAAGTGAGGTGTGTGTCAGATGTGCTCTACACAAGTAGTCTATCGATGCAGTAGAAATCAGCATGTCATCAGAAGTATGATCAATGCCAAAAACTGAAGGGTACCTGAATGCCCGCAACAGACAACTGTGCCTCCCTGCGTAGGACCATGCCCTCGAGTGTGGCCACCAGCTCAACCATCTCCTCCATGTACCCTCGCGATGGCTGCAAAAATGAGTTCGTACTCATCAGTGAACAAATGAGTATCTAAACATCTGAAATGATGAATGACGAAAGTGGAGCATACCGGCGGTGAGTCCGGATCAATGGCATATCGATCACTGGGCATCCGAGGCTCTAGTGGAACTGGAATCGGAGAGCTAGTCCCATACTGCCACGCCATCAACTCAGTAGGCATATCTGGCCATCCCAGATGAGGATGAATCGACGGGTTCGGAGGAAACGGTCTACTCCCACCTCTAGATGCGCCAGCCCTGCTAGAAGAAGGGATGTCTGTAGCCCGAGCCTGAGCCTGATCCGAGGATGACATACCGGCAGGTCTCATCATCGGAATACGAGCCTCTGTCAATGGAGGCATCAAATATATGTGACGATAGGTGGCGTAGTCCCCCTCCGCAACATATAACAAAGCATCGCTGCCTAGCATGGCGCCGACTACCTCTGAGTAAGAGAGCCCGTCAGCGGTCCGCATACTAGCCGGAGGTACCGCGGGAACATCCTGGGAAAGATACCCCCGTACCTGGCACAGAAAGCGCTCCCCCAGGAACCATTCCTTCTATACCACCAAACTCTACCACCACTATCTCATTTCCAGCAGCTAGGAAGGGTTCTTGAAGGCCAAAGGAGCAGCAAATCCATCCAAGAAGCAACCAAAGTCTAGATCTTCAAGGGTAAGTTCCACTTTGATCCTTTTGACCCTTTCCTTTGATCTATTTCTAAGCCTCATTTCTTTTTGGTTTCAAGCTTCGGTCCTAACTGAAAAGGACCATATTTTGAGCTCATCATCACTTCTCATTAAGGGCTCAACCTTGTTTGAGCTCTCCATAATATACTTGCTTCATTGACCATGTTGTATGTCATGATTTTGTATGCCTTTTTTGACCTATGAGCAATTTATTTTCGAGCATGTTGTAAACTGATATGAGGCATATTTTGAGCCCCTCTTAAACATTGGAGAAGGGCTCAACATTGTTTGGTGTTTCCATATGTCACTTGTAGTTATATCCCCTATTTAGCCCCATTTTTGCATAAATTAATAGCTCTCTTTGCTTCTGTTTTTGGACCTTGGTCCGAACTGAAAGAGGTCTTATTTTGGCCTATACTTCATGTTTCATTCACACTTTTTTTCTGTTTGGTGATTAGTTTATACACTTCATGTTTTAGCACCTTTTGAGCCTTATTTTGCATCATATTTTTAGCGTGTTTGTATACTGATTTTGAGGCTGCCATATACTGTAAATGTTCATATTTTTGGTCCATCTTCAGTGTTGTAGAAGGAAATTTTTCAGTTTGAGTTTTGCTTACACCACTTGCTTCTTTACCCCTCTTTTGGCCCCCATTCTTGCATGCTATGCTTCCCTTACCTATGCTTGCTGTTTGGCCATGTTCATAACTGCGAAAGTGCATCTTTTGGGACTGTCTAGCTTCTGTCTTTGCATTGCATGTCCATGTTGTGCATATTTAGTAGCAAAAAGGAGGCAAAAAGACGAAAATGCCCCTGGGAAAAGGGCACGGCCGGCCGGCCTCTAAAAATAGCTGGCCAGCCATCTGCTTTTTGCAGAAATGGCCGGCCAGCCATTAGCTTTTTTAGAAAACGGTTGGACACCCCCCCTTGGGAAGATAAACGGCCGGCCATGCTCCCCACATACTCACCTAGCTCTCTGCAAATTTTGAGGAAGATCGGAGTTCCCGGGACCTGAAAAAGTTCAAGAAACGTACACTTCCGGCCGCAAAATTGCTCCGTCCGGACTTCGGTTTCAAGTTCTGATGTGTGTCTCATCGTCATCCATTGAAATCAACGTGTATTTTTTTTTTGAATGGGTTATAACCTTTCAGAGAAGTGGATCAGAGGTCGTGATCAAGTTACTTTCGCCGAAACACGCGTTTCCGTAC
Source organism: Camellia sinensis (assembly GCF_055761805.1). NCBI lineage: Eukaryota > Viridiplantae > Streptophyta > Magnoliopsida > Ericales > Theaceae > Camellia > Camellia sinensis. Next base: position 58,696,200 of record NC_138971.1, read on the forward strand.
TCGTTGTTTCATGACAAATGAACACCCTGTTTCATGCTCGTTTTGTACTATCTTGCATCCTCATAGACATACTCGCATTGTCATGTACATTTCTCGATATTTGTATACCTCTGTGTTTGAGCATGCGTCGTCACACATATCTCATTCTTGCATTACGATGCATCCACTCACCAACACTGCGTGTGTCAAACTTTCGAAATCACATTGAATATATGCTGTTAGCATATTGTGCTTGTTGCAATTTCTCTCTCTTGCAGGCACGATATTGTATGTACGGTTCAATTGAGGTTGGTGCGACCAGACGAATCACGCAGGTATTGTATCTTCTCCGTGTGAGACATGGCGGGGATTGAATAATCCCCCGCGTTCTTAACTGTATGAAATGTAGTTGTCGCTTTGCATTCTTGCTTAAAATTGTTGCATCTATTTGCGAATACTTGCCTCATTACAGCTAGCTGCATTTGCACGATCATCGGGCTACCTTCGGCTTCTTGCATATCATTTGCATTTTGCCCCCTGCCTGCGGGCATGCCTGCGGGCACATCTTTTTCTATCTTGTATGTTTGTCTGAGTCTTCGGCCTTGTCAAAAATGGGTCGTCTCTAGGCTTTGACATTCACTCCCGTCACTTGTGACTTCCGAGTTCTGTCAAAGAGGGGCAACTGTAGACACCCCATTTTTGACCGACCTTAAGACTCAGACGTCACCGATTAAGCGCTTGGTGATGTTGCATAATGTGCTTGTTCAGAAGTTTCAGAGTCGCGGCTGTGAGCCCTGCCTCCGGACTTCCAAACCCTTTTCTGTGCCTTGTCTCGGTTTGCGAGCCAGACTCGGTTTTCTCCGTTTCTTTTCCTGAGGGGAGGGAGAGGTCCCGTAGACCATCTCTCAATGTCCGTAGGCTACATTTGGTGGCCGTAGGCCATTTTGCCCATTTCGGAGTCCGGTTCCCGGTTTTCGGAGCCGTCAGGCCGTGTGCCTCGGTTCGGGACCACCTAACCATCTCCGTTTGCTTTGATTTTTGGCATACATCCTATTTCATCCATTTTGAGGGACACTGAGGGCTGAGAAACCCACTTCGAGGTCAAATACAATTTTCGGTGCTTAACAGCCCATTTCCGGGACCTCGAAATGCGTGTTTTGGCCCCGGAACATTCGTTTTGCAATGGTTTTCGTCCATTTTTGGCAGGTACCTCTGTTTTATCACAGGGAAGGTCACTGAAGGGTGGGAGGCCAGCAATTGTTGCAGCAACCAGTTATCTCTCCTCCGGAGCCTCCCGGCGCCCGTTTTTCCAACTTCCGGGCTAATGTTGAATACCTTAGAGCCAGCGTTGCCAACTTTCAACCACATATCTGTGATCTACACATCTGAGAGGCCCCTAAAAGTTCATGGCCGGCCATTAAGGTCACCTGACCCTTTTGACCCCTTTCTTCCGGGCTAATGTTGAACCCCTTGGACCCTTTTTCTCGAACTTTCAACCACATATCTGTGATCTACACATCTGAGAGGCCCCTAAAAGTTCATGGCCGGCCATTAAGGTCACTTGACCCTTTTGAACCCCTCTTTCCGCGCCACTGTTGAACCCCTTGGGCCCACTTTCTTGGAATTTCAATTACATGGTTGTGTTGTACACACAAAGGCCTACCTCCCCAATACCTGGCCGGCCAGAAAAGATGGTTGACCCTTTTGACCCCTAGCCGGCCGGCTAGGGGGTGTGGCCGGCCGGCCACCTCCGGCCAAAGTGAGCGGCCGGCCGTGCTCTCCTCACTGTGCCCCTTCCAGCTGTGAGGCAATATCCCCCAGATATTTTCTGTATCCGGGGGATATTTTGGGAGAGAGTTTTCCTCTCCATTTGACCCCCCTTTTACACCCCCTTTCTTGACCTTATAACCAGCTGAGGACCTTCTTCTAGGGGGTTAGAAAATTTGATCTTAAGAACTCCATAGCCAACTCCATCTTCATCTTCTTCAATTCTTCAAAAACCCTAAGTCCATTAACTAACTCCTATCCCGGACACGATGCAATATGCATGATATGCATGAAATGTAACTAAGATGTGATCCTAACATACACAGTGCTAAAAATGAGGTGCCTCGAAATGCATGCACACGGGCACGCAAACCGAGGCGATGCAGATACAATGAAAATGAGATGCCTCGAAGTACGTGCATACGGGCACGCAAATCGAGGCGATGATAAATGTAATGAAAACGAGATGCCTCGAAGTACGTGCACACGGGCACGCAAATCGAGGCGATGATAAATGCAATGAAAATGAGATGCTTCGAAGTACGTGCACACGGGCACGCAAATCGAGGCGATGATAAATGCAATGAAAATGAGATGCCTCGAAGTACGTGCACACGGGCACGCAAATCGAGGCGATGATAAATGCAATGAAAATGGCATGGAAAATGACAAATGGGCTTATACCAACACAAGTGAGCCTCAGCCACACTCACATCGGATGCCGATGGCAGAAAATGAAGTGCCTCGAAATGCGTACACACGGGCACGCAAACCGAGGCAATGCATACGCAATGCAAATGACATGGAAAATGACAAATGGGCTTATACCAACACAAGTGAGCCTCAGCCACACTCACATCGGATGCCGATGGCAGAAAATGAAGTGCCTCGAAATGCGTGCACACGGGCACGCAAACCGAGGCAATGCATACGCAATGCAAATGACATGGAAAATGACAAATGGGCTTATACCAACACAAGTGAGCCTCAGCCACACTCACATCGGATGCCGATGGCAGAAAATGAAGTGCCTCGAAATGCGTGCACACGGGCACGCAAACCGAGGCAATGCATACGCAATGCAAATGACATGGAAAATGACAAATGGGCTTATACCAACACAAGTGAGCCTCAGCCACACTCACATCGGATGCCGATGGCAGAAAATGAAGTGCCTCGAAATGCGTGCACACGGGCACGCAAACCGAGGCAATGCATACGCAATGCAAATGACATGGAAAATGACAAATGGGCTTATACCAACACAAGTGAGCCTCAGCCACACTCACATCGGATGCCGATGGCAGAAAATGAAGTGCCTCGAAATGCGTGCACACGGGCACGCAAACCGAGGCAATGCAAAAGCGATGCGAATGACATGGAAAATGATATGTAAGCATGCTAATGGAATTTCAGCAACAAAATATGGGGGAAAACAGTCCCGAAATGAAGTGAAATGACATGAAATGTAAGGAAATGACCCGAAATGCAACATTAGGCATCCGAAATGGCCTATAGCCATACTAAATATGCACAACATGGACATGCAATGCAAAGACAGAAGCTAGACAGTCCCAAAAGATGCACTTTCGCAGTTATGAACATGGCCAAACAGCAAGCATAGGTAAGGGAAGCATAGCATGCAAGAATGGGGGCCAAAAGAGGGGTAAAGAAGCAAGTGGTGTAAGCAAAACTCAAACTGAAAAATTTCCTTCTACAACACTGAAGATGGACCAAAAATATGAACATTTACAGTATATGGCAGCCTCAAAATCAGTATACAAACACGCTAAAAATATGATGCAAAATAAGGCTCAAAAGGTGCTAAAACATGAAGTGTATAAACTAATCACCAAACAGAAAAAAAGTGTGAATGAAACATGAAGTATAGGCCAAAATAAGACCTCTTTCAGGTCGGACCAAGGTCCAAAAACAGAAGCAAAGAGAGCTATTAATTTATGCAAAAATGGGGCTAAATAGGGGATATAACTACAAGTGACATATGGAAACACCAAACAATGTTGAGCCCTTCTCCAATGTTTAAGAGGGGCTCAAAATATGCCTCATATCAGTTTACAACATGCTCGAAAATAAATTGCTCATAGGTCAAAAAAGGCATACAAAATCATGACATACAACATGGTCAATGAAGCAAGTATATTATGGAGAGCTCAAACAAGGTTGAGCCCTTAATGAGAAGTGATGATGAGCTCAAAATATGGTCCTTTTCAGTTAGGACCGAAGCTTGAAACCAAAAAGAAATGAGGCTTAGAAATAGATCAAAGGAAAGGGTCAAAAGGATCAAAGTGGAACTTACCCTTGAAGATCTAGACTTTGGTTGCTTCTTGGATGGATTTGCTGCTCCTTTGGCCTTCAAGAACCCTTCCTAGCTGCTGGAAATGAGATAGTGGTGGTAGAGTTTGGTGGTATAGAAGGAATGGAGGTTAATGGACTTAGGGTTTTTGAAGAATTGAAGAAGATGAAGATGGAGTTGGCTATGGAGTTCTTAAGATCAAATTTTCTAACCCCCTAGAAGAAGGTCCTCAGCTGGTTATAAGGTCAAGAAAGGGGGTGTAAAAGGGGGGTCAAATGGAGAGGAAAACTCTCTCCCAAAATATCCCCCGGATACAGAAAATATCTGGGGGATATTGCCTCACAGCTGGAAGGGGCACAGTGAGGAGAGCACGGCCGGCCGCTCACTTTGGCCGGAGGTGGCCGGCCGGCCACACCCCCTAGCCGGCCGGCTAGGGGTCAAAAGGGTCAACCATCTTTTCTGGCCGGCCAGGTATTGGGGAGGTAGGCCTTTGTGTGTACAACACAACCATGTAATTGAAATTCCAAGAAAGTGGGCCCAAGGGGTTCAACAGTGGCTCGGAAAGAGGGGTTCAAAAGGTTCAAGTGACCTTAATGGCCGGCCATGAACTTTTAGGGGCCTCTCAGATGTGTAGATCACAGATATGTGGTTGAAAGTTCGAGAAAAAGGGTCCAAGGGGTTCAACATTAGCCCGGAAGAAAGGGGTCAAAAGGGTCAGGTGACCTTAATGGCCGGCCATGAACTTTTAGGGGCCTCTCAGATGTGTAGATCACAGATATGTGGTTGAAAGTTGGCAACGCTGGCTCTAACGTATTCAACATTAGCCCGGAAGTTGGAAAAACGGGCGCCGGGAGGCTCCGGAGGAGAGATAACTGGTTGCTGCAACAATTGCTGGCCTCCCACCCTTCAGTGACCTTCCCTGTGATAAAACAGAGGTACCTGCCAAAAATGGACGAAAACCATTGCAAAACGAATGTTCCGGGGCCAAAACACGCATTTCGAGGTCCCGGAAATGGGCTGTTAAGCACCGAAAATTGTATTTGACCTCGAAGTGGGTTTCTCAGCCCTCAGTGTCCCTCAAAATGGATGAAATAGGATGTATGCCAAAAATCAAAGCAAACGGAGATGGTTAGGTGGTCCCGAACCGAGGCACACGGCCTGACGGCTCCGAAAACCGGGAACCGAACTCCGAAATGGGCAAAATGGCCTACGGCCACCAAATGTAGCCTACGGACATTGAGAGATGGTCTACGGGACCTCTCCCTCCCCTCAGGAAAAGAAACGGAGAAAACCGAGTCTGGCTCGCAAACCGAGACAAGGCACAGAAAAGGGTTTGGAAGTCCGGAGGCAGGGCTCACAGCCGCGACTCTGAAACTTCTGAACAAGCACATTATGCAACATCACCAAGCGCTTAATCGGTGACGTCTGAGTCTTAAGGTCGGTCAAAAATGGGGTGTCTACAGAGGTACCTTCTGCCCTCTTGATTTATATTTCTGCTTTTCAATGTATGTGTATTGCAGACGCGGCATACTTTATACTCTGTCCTGACGTCCTGCACTCAGCATTCTGTATTCTGATGGCTTCTGCCTCGTTTTTCACAGTAATGGGTTTTCGCATATTTTCCCGTACTAGCGCCAGAGCTGGAGGTGGAGGCGCCCCTTGTGACCCCTTACTCGCTTGTTTTCGAGGGCCAGTATCGGCCACGGCCCCGGGAGACTCTGCTCTTCCTACGGCAGTACTTCGACACGGTGCGGCCGTCAGAGGTAATCCAAAACTCCCAATTCCCAATGTTTTCATCTCTGGTTTATTCTGTACATCTATGGTTTCTGATCAACCTATGCCTTGGTTACCCGCAGATTACCTAGCAGCCCTGGTTGCCTTTGGGTGGGGACCTTCAATTTCAGTTTGCCGGAGGATGGGGCTCTTCCCGATACAGGATCTTGTTCGAGGGGCTAGTTGGTAGGGCTTGGTTCTTGGGGGAACGCTTCATTCGTTAGACTATAGGCTTTCCTGAGTCGAGTGTTCCCTCTGCACCTCCGGACGATATGCGGCTCGCTGATAGGCTTACTTCCCAGGGTGTCATTGACGCTAGGCTGGGCACTGATGCACTGCTGCATATAGAGGACGGGGAGTACGCGACCTACCGTCACACCTACTTGATGCCTCCGTTGACAGGTGTCTGTGCTTCCTCGATGAGGTCTACTGACATGCCGTCTTTGAGTCGAGCTCGGGCTGCAGGCGCCCCTTCTACTAGCAGGGCTGGCACATCGAGAGGAGGGGTTGGACTGGTCCTCCTGATTCCTCCGACTCATCATCATGCCGGATGGCCAGACATGCCGACTGAGTTGACAGGATGGCGATATGGGACCCCCTACCCGATTCCGATAGAGCCTCCCATGCCTGATCATCGATATGTCATTGATCCCGACTCATCGCCGGTATGCCCCCACTGTTTTTCATCTATCATTCAAATACTTAGACATTCCTTTATTCACTGATGATTTGAGTTTGTATCTGCAGCCACCCAGAGAGTACATGGAGGGGGTGATCGGATTGGTGGCCTCACTCGAGGGCATGGTCTTGCGGAGAGAGGCGCAGCTGTCCATCATGGGTTTTTAGGTACTCTTTAGTTTTCTCACATTTATCGTACTTCTGACGACATGTTGACCTTGAACATTTTACTGCTTTGATTAATTGTATGTGCAGAGCACGTCTGACACACCACATTCATATACTGTATCCGCATGCAGCCTTATTTCATGTAGTTTGCTTGCATCTGTATCTGATACACACATTTTGAGCTGATGTATTCAAATTACACTTTTTATTTTCAGATGCCTCCAGTATATCCGCCACAGACCGGGTCATCTCGACCTTCTCGGGGAGCCGGGCCATCTCGACCTTCTCACGGGGCCGGGAGAGGGGAGTCGTCCCACAGACTCAGGGCACACATCGTAGAGGAGGAGCCCGATGAGGACGAGGAGGAGGAGGAGGCTACAAATCGTCAGTCAGAGACCTTTGCTGACAGAGAGGAGAGTTCCGACCCTGGTTCCGGGAGTGGAGAGGAGGCTAAGGAGGATCCTGAGGATGACAGTTCTGACTCAGATGGTGCCGGTGGTGCAGAGCCTGTTCCGCAGAAGAGGACGAAGAGGGCCTCTTATTCCTGCTCTTGAGAGCATTGGTGCAGCTGTCTCCTGCTTTATTTATCTTTTTTACTAGTAGTTGTAGCACATTGTACATTATTAGGCAGTTTTATTTTCTGTAAAACTTGTACCTTTGCTGTAAAAATGTTGTAAGAAAGGAAGCATGATGGAATGAAACAGCTTTCGAAAAAGTGTTGTACTTTATATTCCCAGCATCGCATCGCGTTATTTTGCACAAAAAATGAGTTTTGAACGGTAAATGTGCATTGTGTATGTGCCAAGTCAGGTAGCGAACCGACACGGCAAACTAAGCAACCTAATCTTACTGAGAAACAACAACAAAAACCTCAGCAAGTTTACAACTCAATAAGCAAAACACAACAAAATTGATAAACAAAGGGTAACAACTCAAATGCACAAGACTCGGCGACTCGATTACACAAGACTCGGTACATGAAACAGCTCGACCAACAAAACAACAACTCGATAAGCAAAACAACAACTCAATAAGAAAGTTTTAACAACAACTCTATAAACAAAGTTTATTTCGGATGATTCGGGCGACAGAACGCATCCAAAACTGAGGAAATGGAGGCTTTTGACACTCCCGATGCATGGAAATGCTAGGAACTTTCTTCTGGAGAGTAAAACAGGGCCAAATACATAGATTGCAGCATGGCCGACCACTTTTGGGAGCTGGCCGACCAGCTTTTTGCATTTGAGGGAGGGAGAGTTGGCCGGCCTACCAGAAAAGGTGGCCGGCCGGCCACTTAGCTCAGCAACCACCAGTTTTTCGACATGTGTCCCCCCCCGAACAGTGCCTCATCCTCTTTGAAAGTCCTAGCTCCGTGGCTCATTCATTCCATCTCAGTTTTGCACCAAAATAGAGGCGTTTCTCGTCGAAAATATCACAGCTTGGATCGCTTCTTTAGACGGCTCAGAAAAGTTGAACTTCCGGGGCTTCGGCTTGAATGCACTATTCACGCTGAGCCGTACTCCGCTACACCTTCCCTTCCTCCATGCTACGCCGAGGTTTTGGAACCCGGTAACACACGTCTTTAGCTTCGGCGGGCAAGAGGTATGTCCAACTTTTGAAGACTTTCAGGCTTTGATGGAATCCGAAAGTTGTGAAGAGATCTTGCCTTAGTTTCGCTTCGGTCACGCCCAAGCTTTAGGGCGGATGTGTGGACTCACCATGCATGACGCTCGATCTCTGACTTGTAATGGGGAACTGGACATCCTCGGATTGATTTATCGCTTCTCTAACGCCGGTGACTGTGGCGACCATCATTGGCAAGGTTTCCGACAACATGCCCTTTGCTTGTGTATGCTATCTCACTTTCTGCTTATGTCGGGCTTTTGTGGATCTAGCATTCGCTTGATTGAAGTTGCTCAAGGTTTGAAGGATGGAAAGAGTTGTATTGCGATGACACTGGCTGAGACGCTGATGGGCTTGGATGCTTTCCATCGTCAGGAGACGACCAGATTTGCGGGGAGCCCACTACTGCTACAGGTAATGTTTCCCACCCAATCTCATATATGCAATGCTCACATCACTCGGCCCTTAGGCTCGGTTTTTCTCACAAAATCCTTGTCTTACTTTTCTCTCATCGTACATCTCTCTATTCTTTATTCTCTCATTTTTCATCCCTCCCTAGGTATGGTTGATGGATAAATTGCAAGTTATGGACTCTTGCTCAGGACTCTCAAATTGTCACGGTTCTTAATCTGAACCAAAGAGTCCAAATTCGGTAAATCGTTTTGAGAAAACAGATTTTTGAAAGAAGTGCTAAACATGGACTGCTTTGCCAGATACGGAGTCGCCACCTAAATATTTTATTTTGGGGAAATTTAGGAAACCCTGACTCGTTGCCTAAGGCCACGTGTCCGTCATCACCAAAGTTGCCTCGGCTTGGGAACTTGGGTACGATTGGGGAAGGTCACTTTGTGAGCACCCCCGCTCGCCTGATCAAAGATCGGCCTCTACTAACCATGATATCTATTTTTGAAAACATTATGCGTTCTTATCCCGGTTATTAGCCTAGATTTACTATGTGATGCGCACAACATACAAGTATAGACTGGATCTTTTGAATTGGAACAAAACATTTCATGTTTATTTTTGAAAGTGGTTTGATGGTGCTACCCGCAAGTAGGCTAAGACGTGGATTTGCCACCCTCGGGTGGGCTTAGAAAAACATGATTTTGCCACTATCTAGTGGGCTTAAAACTCATAGTCAATGCATTTATTCCAATTCAAATAATCCAACCTTCACCCACAGGCATTCAGGCAGTTATATCACATAAGCATATAGCCTCATGGTAAACATGCTATCATGACAGTCACTCACACACATGCAAGGATGCTAAAGTGTAAAAACTTACCGAGTACTCCAAGCCAAAACAGAAGCTAATTAGAAATCCATGCATGATCCTAATTATACAGAAATGCCTAATGCAACACATGCAAAAATGCAACTATAGCAAGCTCGGCTATTCTAGACATGGCATATGAAATGCTACAGCTAACATGTATTCAATTTGGAATTGAAAATACAATACAGTTAGTATGATGCGCCGAGCCCGGTGCATGCAAGACAGATGAATGAATGCAAATATGCTATCATGCTGTATGCTAATTGAAACATGCCCTAATCTAACCATCATAAGCGGGTAAATAAAAGGGAGAAAGACGTGGGGTTGGAAGACATGCATCACACACACGCACACTTATTACAACATTGCCCTCGCACAGAGAGTCCGAATAAATAATATACAGTCCCAAATGAATAATTATAGTCCAAATATGTACAAAACCCTAATTAATTGACAAATTAAATTAGGAAAGCAATAAATTGGCATGCAAGCCAGGGACTGCCTCAAATCTGCTTCGAATGATGAATGATGCATGCTCGGGTTGCCTTGTGCAGAGAATCCCTCGTGATACCCCGGTTTGCCTCTGTTTGCAATTGTTCTTGGAATGCGTGCCAAGCTCCGGAAGGCTGCCGATTTCTAATTTGCTGCAACAGAGAGCAACAAAGGGGCATGGCAAAGTATTTTCACATATGTATGCATGACTACTCTTCGGGGAGTGTAGTCCTTGATCCTCGTGCCACCAATCACGCATATCGATGCATGATGGCTGAGGAGTCGAATTGCATGACTCAATTTGAAATGAATGCACATATAAACACAACAAGACCTAAACTCCATCATGGATAATCCAGAGTGTCGGTGACCGGGAATTGAGACACGTTCCGTCACTCGAAGTACGGAACGTCCCTCGTTTTCCGTGCTCGGGCTAACTCCTATCCCAAACACAATGCAATATGCATGACATGCATGAATGCAACTAATATACAACCTAACATGCACAATGCTATGAAATGGCATACACGATGCACGATGTAACGAGGCATACACAATGCTCTAACATACAACCTAGCATACACAATGCTATGAATCGAAATGGCATACACAATGCATAATGGACTTACACCAACAAGAGTGGTCCTCAGCCACACTCACATTAGTGGCCATGAGATGAAAATGAGAGACTCGAAATGCGTGCACATATGCACGCAAACTGAGGACCGATCCTAAGGCACGATTGCCACTCTAACAAGGCATGGCAAGGCACGAAATATGGCATACCAACATGAAAGTTTCAGCACTGAAATGTGATGCAAAATGATCCTGAAACATGAAACAAGACACCCGATGCATGGAATGGCCCCGAAACACAAAACTAGGCATACGCATTGGCCTATAGCTATACAAAACATGTATTATTTGATCATGAAGCATGAAGACAGATGAAAGACAGTCCCAAAAAATGCATATTTTCAGTTTATAACAAGCCTAAAAAATGAACACAAATAGGGCAAATCTATCATGCAAAAATGGCCCTAAAAGAGAGGTTAAACACAAAGGGACAGCAGCTGGCCCCAAATGGAAAAGATCCCTTCAACAAAGTTGAAGAGGAGCTCGAAAAAAGGCATGTTACAGTTTACATAAAGCCACGAAAATAATCACAAATAAGGCCAAACTATCATGCAAGAAAAGGCCTAAAAGAGGGGTAAAGAGACAAGTGGTGGCTTCTGTTCTCAAACAGAGGAGAGCCCTTCAACAATGTTGAAGAGGGGCTCAAAAAAATATATTTTTAAGTTTATGGAAAGGTCCAAAACAGCTCACAAATAGGCCTAAAATACTATACAAAAATTGGCCTAAAAGAGAGATAAAGAAGCAAGTGATAGTTGCCGGCCTCAAACAGAGGAGAGCCCTTCAACAATGTTGAATAGGGGCTCAAAAAAAGTTATTTTACAGTTTATGAAAAAGTCCAAAACAGCTCACAAATAGGCCTAAAATACTATGCAAAATTTGGCCTAAAAGAGAGTTTAAGAAGAAAGAGGAAGTAGCTGGCCTCAAATAGTGAGGAGCCCTTCTATAAAGTTGAAGAAAGACTCAAAATAAGGCACTTTACAGTTTGGCTCGAAGCCCATAAATTCTTACAAACAGGGCTAACATATTATGCAAGAAAAGGGCCAAAAGAGAGATAAAAGGGAAAGGGACAGAAGATGGCCTCAAACTGAGAAAAACCCTTAATCAAACAAGAATATTAGCTCAAAATAAGACTATTTCTAGTTTAGGCCGAAGCCCAAAAATGCTAGCAAGTATGGCTTAGATACAAAGAAAAATAAGGCAAAAAAAAGGAAAAAAGGGACTCACCCTTGTAGACCAATGGACCAGCAGCTCTTGGACCAAGTTTCGGAGCTCTTCACCTCTGGAAAGAAGCCTCAAGTTACTGGAATGGAGGATGGAGGCCTTGTGCTATGAGGTGTAGGGTAAATGGTGTAGGAGCAAGGTGGTTTTGGTGCTTGGAGTAGAGAGAGAGAGAGGTTGAATACAAGAGCCTTAAACCAATTTTGTAACCCCTAAAAATGCAGCTGGGGGTGCTGGTTATATAGGCAAAGGAATTAAGGAAAAGGGGGGGAAAATAAAATTCAAGTTTCCCCCCCAAAAGACTGCCCCTCGGATACAGGATCTGGGGGGAAACAGAGGGTGCAGCTGGAAGGAACAAGGTGTGGGGGTCATGGCCGGCCAGGTTCAGAAGGTTCAGGGGGTCGGCCGACCACCTCCTATGGCTGGCCGACCAAGGGTCAAAAGGTCAAGCACAATTACTAGTCGGCCACCTAAAAAAGGTGGTCTCCCATGTGTGCACAACACAACTATGTGGTTGAAACCCAAAAAAAGTGAACCAGGAGAGAGAAAAGACCATTTTTTAGAGGGGGTCAAAAGGGTCAGGCACAATTACTGGTCGGCCACCAAATATTGGTGGCCTCCCAGGTGTGCACAACACAAATATGGGGTTTAGGGTTCAAGAAAGTGGTCCCGGGGTGGTCAACATTGACTTTCAAGTGAGGAAAACGATCATCAGAGAGCGATGAAGAAATAAAGATGGCTTTTCCGAACAATTGCTGGCCTCCCATCCTCCTACAAGCTTCCTAACTATGAAAATAAGGCCTCCACCAAAAATGAACCAAAACGGATGCAAAATGGAGGTTCAGGGACCGAAACGCGCGGCCCGGGGCCCCGAAAATGGGCTGTTAAGCACCGGAGGTGGCGTTCGACCATGAAGTTGGTCTCTCGGATCCCAGTGTTCCTTAAAAGGGAGGAAATAAGGTGTATGCCAAAAACCAGAGCAAACGGAGGTGGTTAGGCGGTCCCGAACCGAGCAACACGGTCGTCGGCTCTGAAAAACTGAAAATCGGGCTCCGAAATAGGAAAAATGGCCTACGACCACGAAACGTAGCCTACGGCCACTGAGAGATGATCTACTAGACCTCTCTCTCCCTTCTGGAAGAGAAAACAGAGAAAACAGAGCCTGGTTCGCAAACCGAGGCAAGGCACGAAAGAGTCCGGAAGTCCGGAGGCAAGGCTTGCAGCCGGGACTCTGAAACTTCTGGACGAGCACAATATGCAATATCACCGAGCGCTCAATCAGTGACGTCTGAGTCTTAAGGTCGGTCAAAAATGGGGTGTCTACACCATCATATTGGACTACTGTGTTGTGTAGTACTAATGGACATGGACTACATGAATTTTAGGTGTATTTGGATTTGGTGCATGTTTCTTTGTGCACATAGAAAGTACTTGTATGAAGTTTTACAGGCATATTATATGCTCACTAAAATGCTTAATTATGATATTTCCCCAATTGATTCTTGTGTATCTTTTAGAGTAAATTTGAAGCTTACTTCATGTGTTATCTCTCTTGTTTTCTTTCATCTATCCAAAGGGATATGATCTCATTTAGCGTAGTATTATCACTTTAACATTAGCTTCACAAGGTTTCTACTCATGCTTACATGTAATTGTGGTATTAAGTAAAGTACTTACACAAAAAACAAAAAAGATTATTAAAATATTCTCTTAAATTATATTTTTCCTTTTAATGTTGCTGTAAATTTGTCACATGATTGGTGATTTTATTTTTATCTTATTTTTTTCAATTTTTTGGTGTTTTCCTCTTGGCTCCTTGTGAAATCCCTTCTAAATTGTCAAAATTAGTGCTTGAATCAACTTTACTGTTTAAAATTGTCATAAATCTATTGTCATTCAAAAATCTCTTTTGCTAGGTCATAAGTGGACTTGAGGCCGGGACCTAATTCATAAATCTCTTTTGTTTTGATAAATGCAGGTTTGAAGCAATGTGGTAAGAGTTGCAAGCTTAAAGGGCACCCTTGTCCTTGTGATAAGAGCAAGTGGGTTTGCTGCAACTACAATTGCTATAGGAATTGTTGCCTGTTGTTTTAAATAATCTCTTAATAATTTTGAATATGTTTAGAAACTTAGATATGCATAGTTTTGGATGTTTTAAACTTTTTGGACAGTTTAGAACTTAAGGATATAGTTTTTGAATGTTTAGAATGTATAGACAATTGTTGAACGTTTATAATTTATGGATATAGTTTCTTTTTGATGTATCAAACAATATTTTGGTGATTGATTGATGTTTTCTGATGCTTGTTTGTAATATTTGTTAGATTGTACAAAATTGGTCAAATAAAACCTACTAAATTTAAAAATTAAAAAACAAAACTGCATATTCTACGGTAGGTATAATAAGTCGTTGTATTACATATTTTACGGTGCACAATCAGCGTCGTTATTTGTCTCACCAATTAACGGCGTGCAAAAGAAGTCATAGAAAAAGTAACAATGGCGTACAAATCTACCGTTAAATAGTTTTTAACAGAGTACAAAGCATGTTTTTAAAAGTGAATGATTTTCCATGACTGGTCATAATATGACGCGCGCTGCACGTCGTAGAAGGGTTTTTACGGCGTGCATTGTGCGCCGTAAAAACCTTTTTTTGTTGTAGTGTCGACTTCTTACATGCCTTAACTAGATTTGTACTTCATATCCTAGTTTTTAATGAGCTACATTATGTTTGTTTTAGTTTATAGGTGGTAAGAATAAAATAACAATTTGATGGGTCACATATAAATCATACTTATTAAGAGTTGCTATTTGTCCCCATTTTTTTATGTTGACCTCTCCACTTCTTCGAACTCTCACCCAGCCAAATGAGTCCCCTCCATTTTCTTTTTAAACCTCCACCTTAATAGCAACTATACCCTAACCCCAAACCCAAACCCAAATCCAAACCCTAGCCTCTAACCCGAAACTCATATGTACCAACTTTAGTAACTGTTGCTGATATGTTTGGTGGCCAACCCATAACCCCTTTCTACCGATTCGCAACCCCTCTCCACCAACCTCACAACACTGTTACGACCATCATTACCTTCATAGCCCATCACCACCGCCACTGAGAGAGAGAGAGAGAGAGAGAGAGAGACCCATTTTTAATTACTCAATCACTTGTCGCTGGGATCATCTGTCGCCGTAACAGCACCAGATTGCAACCATCTTCTCTTCTCATCATTCTTCTTCTCCACATCTTCTTCCTCATCGTTCTTCTTCTCCAATGAAACCCTAGATGGGCTTGGTGTCAATCCTCCCATAAAATCACCTTATACTTCTAGATTTGCCTCTCTCTACCCTGTCGTTGCCTCTGACCAAACCTCATTTTCCCTTTTTTCGTTTTTCGTCGTAGTCTCAGTATCCGTCGTCACTGCTGCCTTCATCCCTTTATTTTTTTCTCATTCTTTAAAGAGAAGAGATTGAGTTCGAGATTGCGAGAGTGAGAAGGGGAGGCTCGCAGTGGTGATGGAGAAGTGGAGGGTTTTGTTAGATCCTGTGATGGCAGGGAAGTTGCCGGTTGGAGTGGAGTGGAGTGGAGGTGAATATGGATGTGCGGTTGAGGTTAGGTTTAGGGTTAGGGTTGGAATGATAGAGATGGGCCCAAAAATGGAAATTGATTTTAGGACAAAATTGTAATTAAAAAAAATAGAATATGTAGGGGTCCAAAGGGAAAAAGGTAGGGGCATTTAGCAACCCTCTATTTATTTTGACGGTAAATTACACTTTGCTCATTTTATGTTTGGCCACTTTTTCACTTTGGCTCCTGAAGTTTTTTTTTTTTTTTTTTTTTTTTTTTTCATTTTGGCCCTTTATGTTCAAGTTTTTTCTAATTTACTCTTAAAGCTAACTTCTGTTCAAAATTAGACAGAAAATGTCATAATAACTGTCACATAACATAAAAATATATATATATATTATTATATTGGTGTTTAAGTTTATGTAAGAAATGCAATGAATTATATAAAATAAAATATTTTATGGCACATGACTGTTAATGTGTCATTTTTTGTCTAATTTTTAACATAAATTAGTTTTAAGAGTAAACTGAAAAAAACTTGAAACATAAAAAGTTAAAGTGTGAAAAAACAAATCTTATGGGTCAAAGTGAGAAATGGCCAAATATAAAAGGGGCAAAGTGCAATTTACCCTTTATTTTTCACAATAATTGTGGGACTAGAAATCTCCTTAAAGGCTTTTACATAGTTTCATAAATTTAATATCAACCAACTAATATCATGATACTAGTAAATAAGCAAATACAGTATATATTATACCTCTAACTTAATACTATTATACTAGTAATTTTCTCACATAATCCCACTATATTAATAATCTTATCCAACCTAATTTGACGAACAAACATAGCCAATATTATTAGAGACTAGGACATGCAAGTTGTGGAGAGGTTATTTGGTGGTTTTGGAGCTACACTTCACACCATGTATTACTTGACAATCGTCAAATTATCTCTAAAAAAATTAACAAAAAATATTAAATCTCACTATTTTAATCAAGAGATCGGCTTTTTCCCAATTTTTAATTTTTAACTTATTTTGGATCACATCAACTCTCTACTTTTTTACACGTTTTTTTTAAAAAAAAAATTTAAATCCCAAAATGTTAGCTTTTAACTAACTATCCAAAATAACTTTTAGTTATGAATAAAAAAAAAATTAGTTATACCTTATGTGATATTTGATTACGACTCATTATTTTTTTAATTATAACTAAAAAATAATTTAATTATAATATTTATGATAATTAACACCACAAATATCATAACAGGTATATAAAACATACTTGGAAAAAAAGTGTATAAAGTATTGGGTCGGTGGACCCTGATAAGTACTGTTCATTCAGCCCTATTGTTCACTCAAACACTGGGTCCAATGGAGGGTTTGGGTACTTTCGTAATTCTCATGTGCTTCCGTGTAATCCTAATTCTATACTTATAAATAGATGAGGAGACGCCTCTTTTAGTTTAAGGGAGAGCTGATTTTTTTTGATCACAGTGAAAACCATAACAGTCGTGGACGTAACCCTATTCTGGGGTGAACTACGTAAATCCTTGTGTTCTTGTGTGTGTGATTTGTTTGATTTGTTAATTTCTTTCTTGTTTGTTATTTCATGTCTCATCGATCTTGGCTAGGAAGGGTCAATTCCTAACAACTAGTATCAGAGCATTAGTTCGAGTAGAAGCGATGGCTACAGATGAAAATGTTAGAATCGATAAATTTATTGGCATAGATTTTGGCTTTTGGAAGATGCAAATTGAAGACTATTTGTATCAGAAAAAATTGTATGAGCCCCTTTCAGGGACGAAACCAAAAAAGATGATGGCTAATGAGTGGACTCTTCTTGATCGCCAAGCGCTAGGTGTTATTTGGCTAACGTTGTCTCGTAACGTTGCGTTTAACATAGCGAAGGAGAAGACTACAACGAGTCTCATGGCGGCACTCTCAAACATGTATGAAAAACCCTCTGTCTCAAATAAAGTTTATTTGATACGTAGATTGTTTAATCTGAGGATGACAGAAGATGCTTCGGTGGCTGAGCATCTGAACGAATTCAATATTGTGGCAACACAATTGAGTTCTATATCTATCGAATATGATGATGAGGTCAGGGCTTTGATTCTTCTATCTAGTTTGCCAGAAAGTTGGAATGGTACTGTAACGACAATAAGTAATTCTTTAGGAAAAGAAAAGTTGAATTACAATGATATTTGAGATTTAATTCTAAGTGAAAAAATTCGCAAGAGGAAATTAGGAGAAATATCAGGTTCTTCCTTGAATACAGAAGCCAGAGAAAGATCAGCAGGAAGAAACCCCGAACCATAACAGATCAAAATCCAAACACTGAAGCAAGTCAAGAACTGGAGAGGGACGAAGTTATTGGAACTGTGGAAAGAAAGGACATCTAAAAGGAGATTGTCCGACATTGAATAAGAACAAAGGTGATCAAAATCAGAAGTCTGCTAATGCTGCAACAGAGGAGATTTATGATGCTTTAATCTTGAGTATTGACAGCCCTCTTGAATCTTGGAATTTAGATTCTGGGGCATTAGTCCATTCTACTTCACAGAGGGAAATCATGGATAATTACATTGGTAGTGATTTTGGGAAGGTCTGTTTGGCTGATGATGAACCTTTGAAGATTGTGGATAAAGGGGATATAACAATCAAGTTGCTAAACGAATATGTTTGGAAGATACAGAATGTCAGGCATGTGCTTGGTTTAAAAAGAAACTTGATTTCTGTTGGACAACTTGATGATGAAGGTCATGTTGTAACCTTTATGGGTGGTTTGTGGACAATCACCAAAGGAGCCATGGTTGTTGCTCATGGTAAAAAAGAAGGCACCCTTTACATGACTACGAACAATAGAGATGTAGTGGCAATTGTTGGTGAGAAGGAAGACTCAAATCTGTGGCAACAAAAGCTTGGGCATATGAGTCAAAAAGGAATGAAGGTACTTGCATCTAAGGGGAAACTGTTAGATTTGAAATCAGTGGACATTGACTTTTGTGAGGATTGTATCTTTGGCAAACAAAAGAGGGTTAGTTTTTCAAAGGATGGCAGGAAACCGAAGTCAGAAAAGTTAGAGTTGGGTCATATAGATGTGTGGAGACTTGAACTAGTTTCATCTCTTGGAGGATCATCATATTATGTTACCTTTATCGACGACTCAATGAGAAAGGTATGGATTTATTTTCTGAAACATAAATCTAAAGTTTATACTACATTTAAGAAGGGGAAAGCCTTGGTGGAGACTGAAACAGGTCTGAAAATTAAGTGTTTGATATCAGATAATGGAGGGAAATATGAGGACAATGAGTTCAAGAAATATTGTGCAGAAAGTAGAATTAGAATAGAGAAGACTGTTCGAAAGACACCTCAACAGAATGGCGTTGAAGAACGCATGAATAGAACTCTGGATGAACGTGCTAGAAGTATGAGGATACATGTTGAATTACCAAAGATGTTTTGGACAGATGCAGTCAACACTGCAGCATATCTGATTAACCGTAGTCCATTTGTTCCATTGGATGGAGAGCTACTAGAAGAAGCTTGGAGCGATAAAGAGGTAAATCTTTCTTTTTTGAAGGTATTTGGCCTTGTTTCATATGTGCATATAGATTCTGTTGATAGAAGTAAACTTGATCCAAAATCTATTAAATGTACTTTTATTGGGTATGGCATTGATCAATTTGGTTATCCGTTTTGGGATGATAAAAATCAGAAAATAATCAGAAATAGAGATGTCATGTTTAATGAGAAAGTAATGTATGAGGATAGGGATAAGTTTGCATCTGAATCTGAATCTGAATCTGTTACTTGTCATGAGCATGTTGAGTTAGAGGAGATTAGTGAGAATGATTTGAATAGTAGGATTTAGAATAATTCAGAATAATCCTGAAAATCTTATTCTACAAACTGAGCCACATACTCCTACTCCTAAGTTGAGACTGCCAGAAAGAAAGTCTAAACCTACACAACATTGTTCTCCATCTTTACATTATTTGTTGTTGTCTGATAGGGGTGAACCCGAAAGTTATGATGAGGCTTTTTAGATTGATGATTCAATTAAGTGGGAGTCAGTTATGAAGGATAAAATGGATTCACTCATGGCAAACCAGACATGGGAGTTGATTGAATTACCAGTGGATAAGAAAGCTTTGCACAACAAGTGGGAGTAAACGCTACAAGGCCAGATTGGTTGCAAAGGGATTTCAGTAAAAAGAAAGGGTTGACTACACTGAAATTTTCTCTCTAGTTGTGAAGTTGACCACTATCAAATTGGTGTTGGGAACTATGGCTGCTGAAGATTTGTATCTTGAGCAGATGGATATGAAGACGGCTTTTCTCCATGGTGACTTGGCGGAGGAAATTTACATGAAGCAACCACAAGACTTCTTGGCACGTGGCACAGAGGAGTTTGTATGAAAACTTCGAAAAAGCTTGCATGGTTAGACACAGGCCCCAAGGCAGTGGTACTAGAAGTTTGATGGGTTTATGTGCAGCAATGATTTTATAAGATGTCAAGCTGATCATTGCTGTTATTTCAAAATGTTTGACAAAAGCTATATTATTTGGCTCTTATATGTTGATGATATGCTTATCGTAGGAACTAGCATTGAAGATATAAAAAGATTAAGAAACTTTTGTCCAACCAATTTGAGATAAAGGATCTTGGAGTTGCAAACAAAATCTTTGGTATGAGGATTCACAAGGATAAGGCAAATGGTACTTTGAAGTTGTCACATGCTGAGTATGTCAAGAAAGTTCTCAAGAGGTTTAGCATGGATGGTGCAAAACCAATGAGCACTTCATTGGCTAGCCACTTCAAACTTACCAAAGAGTAGTCTTCGAAGACCGAAGAAGAGCATGCTTACATGGAACGTGTTCCACATGCTTCAACTATCAGTAGCATAATGTATGCTATGGTTTGTACTAGACCAAACATTGCACATGCAGTGAGAGTGGTTAGTAGGTACATAAGTAATCCATACAAGCAGCATTGAGAGGTAGTGAAGTGGATCCTTAGATACTTGAGTGGTACTACAGACATGGCACTTTGTTTCAGACGAACTGGCATCGGGTTACATGGTTATGTTGATGCAGACTTGGCTAGTGATATGGATAACATAAAGAGTACTTCTAGTTATGTTTACACATTGGGTGGTACAGTAGTCAATTGGATTTCACAGTTACATAAGATTGTGGCTCTTTCTACAACAGAGGCTGAGTATGTTGCTATTACTGAAGTTGGGAAGGAGATGACTTGGTTACAGAATTTCCTAGCAGAGTTAGGTAAGACGCAAGAAATGAGTATTTTGCATAGTGACAATCAAAGTGCTATTCATCTTGCAAAGAATTTGTCTTTTCATTCTAGGTTGAAACACATTCATCTGCGATACTATTTCATTTGTTCACTTGTAGATGATGGAGTCTTGTTTCTTGAGAAGATCCAAGGCAGTAAGAATCTAGTAGACATGTTGACCAAGACAATCACCATTGACAAAAACTTCAGTTGGCTTTCAAGATTGATGAAGGAAGATCGTGTTATTGCGACGTTTCTCTATGTGATGAAAATGATGGAGAGCTTGTGTTATCAAGTTCCAAGTGGGAGATTGTTGGGTCGGTGGACCCTGATAAGTACTGTTCACTCAACCCTACTGTTCACTCAAACACTGGGTCCAATGGGGGGTTTGGGTATTTTCATAATTCCCATGTGCTTCCGTATAACCCTAATTTTATACTTATAAATAGATGAGGGGGTGCCCCTTTTAGGTCAAGAAAGTGTTGTATTTTTCTGATCATAGTGAAAACTGCAGCAGCCGTGGACATAACCCTATTCTAGGGTGAACCACGTAAATCCTTGTGTTTCTGTGTGTGTGATTTGTTTGATTAGTTAATTTCTTTCTTGTTTGTTATTTCGTGTCTCACTGATCTTGGTTAGGAAGGGTCAATTCCTAACATAAAGTACGAAAATTGGCAAGCAAACCTGTACTCCATATATTGGACTTGCATATGGTTTCTAGTAAGATCTAACGGTTATAGGTTTGTGTACAGTTTGATCATGTCGGGATTCGAGTCTTGACAATTTTAGGTGATGTTGCTACTTTTTATCTCTTTTTATCTCTTCATACTCATTTTGCGGATTTTAATTCGGATCTACATCGATGATCTGAATCTTTTATTTTCTAAGTCCCGCAATAAAGGTCATTTGCGTAAAAAATTAATTTCATTGAATATTTATAAACATAATAATAAAGCACATTTTGTTTTATGAAATAAACATAAAATATAATTATAAACTTAAATAATTAATTTTATAAAATAAAATATGATTTGTTCTTATATTTATACTTGTTCGATGAAACTAAATTTTTTATGTAGATAACTTTTGTTGTGATGCCTATGAAATAAATGACTTGAATCATCAATGTGTAGAGTTATGAGAGATGACATGTAAATGGGAGCTCATCCCCAATCTTTGAAATAATATTGCTAAATGATAGTTCTATATCCTATCAAAATACTTATAATTTCAATTCATATTTTTCATATCTTAAAATATTTTTATATATTTTTATCAACACTAACAACAGCCATAAAGATTGTTTTTAACATTTGTTTTTAGAAAACAATAATTAATATGTGACGTGTTATTCTAATGTAAAGAGTTCTGATAGTTGTTTATTTTGGAAAATTTTCAAATCAGCAGAAGTTTTAAAAAAAAAATACAGAAAAGTGGTAAATTTTACAAAAATTAATAATTAAAGTCATAATATTTTCCATAAATCTATCATTTCAATTTCTTTTGTTTAGTTTTATTTTTTATTTTTATTTTTATTATTTTTTTTTATTTTGGATACATTATACTGAAATGTTTGAGATAATTACATCAAACTCTCTTAATTTGAAAGAAAAAAAATTAGTAAGTGTAATAAATTTTAGATAATTAGATTAAACTTCCTTAATTTTTTTTAATTTGCCTAACTTTTAATCGAATTAGTTATTAAAAATAGTTAAAACATATATATGGTTGTTTGTTTGATTGGAGTTCGGAAAAATGATATTGTTTTATCTTTTATACTATAATGTATTTTTATCTTATTTATCTTTGTTTATTTACGTGATCTACATTACTTTTGATTCATTTAACCTTATTAAAGTTATGATCACGGTAATTATACCAAAACTATAAATATAATTTTATTTTTTTTAAGGATTATTTTGGAAAGTGCAAAAAAATTAGTTTTTTTTTTTTTTTTTTTTTTTTTTTTTTTTTTTTTTGCTTATTATGAAAAGAAATGGAAAAAATAAAGAGGTGATGTGACTTAAATAAGTCAAAAAATCAATAAGCTAACTTTCTTTGTATAATGGTGTAGACACCCCATTTTTAACCGCCCTTAAGACTTGGGCGCTACTGATGGTTTACCGGGTGGTGAAAGATGTGCACGGTAAAAGGTTCAATTTCTTCGGCAAGAGGAGAGTCAGATCCTAACCTCACACCCCATTTTGGACTAAGACTATTTTGAATGGCTTTTAGACCTTAAAACCCTCTCTTTAAAAATATTTTGAAACAAAGTTTCTATAATGCTCTGAGGCTCTCATTTTGTTAAATGATGTGCTTTTCGATAAACCGAGCAAGGACAAAGTGGAAATGAATGAAAGAGAGATGAAATCATTGAAAAATCCTTCAAAACACCTTGTTTAGGGGTTTGGAGTTGAAGAAAAGAGGAGAAGACGGAAGAAACCAAGTTGGAGAAGAAGATGGGTATGAATCGCTAAGAGAGAGTCGAGCAGCCCTCGCTAAATCTGGCCTATCTTTTTGAACACTTGGATTTCAGCTATGAGGCCACCACCGTTGGAAAGCTTACTTCTGGGGCTTCATTTTTCACTTAAGAATATCCTAAATTCGTGTCTGGATGGGGGAGATATGATTGGTTGAAGTTGGGCATCATTCCGGTTGGACCGAAACTGAGCAACCTTCACTAAAAGAGGGATATCTCTTACCACACATGGAATTTTGAGGTGAGGCTTCCAAATTTGGAAAGAAGACTTCCGGGGCTACAGTTTAGGCTCAAGAATGACTTGAAAAGGAGTCCAGATAAAGGAATTAGGCTTGCTTCAAGTCAGGGACTAGGGTTGATTTTTTCCATCGGCCTCTATAGAGGTCCATCGGCCACAATTTGACCTCAGCAGCTATGAGTCAGCCAAAAGTGAACCTTATCGGCCAAAAATGATGGCCGGTTGGCACTAAAGATGGCCGGTAGACAAGAAGTATCCAAAACTCAGATTTTTGACAGATATTTCTCCTCCAACTGTTTCCAGCAAGCTCCAGCTGTCCTATAATCAGATATTTTCAACCTTGAGCTCATTTTTGCTATATATGAGGCTATATCTCTCATTTTCAAAGGGTTGAGCTTCTTGAACAAGTTTTAGTAGCCTCTCTCTCTAGAAAAGTTCTCTCTCTCTAGAAATTTCAGAGCAAAAGTTCAGTTTTTCACTCAAGCTTGCTCTCCCTGTTGACCTTGTGTGCATGCAAGAGGTATACTTGAAGATATACCTCACCTTTGCCTAGGCATCCTTGATCAAACTCAAC
Source organism: Camellia sinensis (assembly GCF_055761805.1). Taxonomy (NCBI): domain Eukaryota; kingdom Viridiplantae; phylum Streptophyta; class Magnoliopsida; order Ericales; family Theaceae; genus Camellia; species Camellia sinensis. The sequence continues at coordinate 58,720,287 of NC_138971.1, forward strand.
AACCATTGGACTGAGGTTCTTTGAGGATCATTTTGAGCTCCAAAAGATGGTTTTAGCTCAGAGTTTAGACCTGTTTTGCAGCTGTGCTTCGAGGGTGAGCCTCTCTCTTCTTTAAGCTCATTTTGTACACTATCTTGGCCAACTTTGCATGCTTGTTTTGCCACCCTTTTAAATTGTTTTTGGCTTGGTTTTGAACTGAGGAAAACTTTGTTTTTCAGTCCTCAAAATGATGGTTTAGGCCTATTTTGTGTTAGGGGGTTGTTTCTTCCTTTTGTTCCTTAGCTTGCATAGCTTTTGAGCCATCTTCTAAGGCCTTTCAAAACAACTTTTTGTGGCCTTAGAACCACTGAAATCCAAAGGATTTTCAGTGGTAAAAAGCTTGTTTTGAGGTTCCAAATGGGAGGGGATAGCCTCCCCTCATTGTCTCTCCATGCCATGTCTTGTTAGCTCTATAAAGTAGCATCTTTTTGTGGCTTATGTTAGCTCTTTTCAAGCATGTTTTTGTGACTTTTTGGGCCTTCTCTAACTCTGTTTTAAGCTGGTTTGGTTGTTGCTTGCATGCACCATACACTTGTAGTATAAGTTTGCACACTAGCCTAACATGCATCATGTTTTTGACTATCATTCTAGCATGATTTTGGCTTGACTCTGAGAAGATTTTGGTCATGGTTTAGCATGATCTAGGTCTGATTTATGTTATTTTGGTCATGCATGCCATGCTTTGTATAGCCATAGTGCATTTTAGCTCACTAGCCTTGAGTTTCCAAGCCACTAGCATGCATTGCTTTGGCTATTTGCATGATTTAGTATCATTTGGAATGATATTTCAGAGCATGTTTCATTGCCATCCACTCACATGTTTCACTCCTTCAATGCTTTGAAGGGTTCATGCTTTATGCCTTGAAAAAGAGCCCATGCGTATGCCATCTTGCCTAGGCTTTTGGACCACCATTTCAATGTGTTTTTGGTCCTATCTTGCCATGATATAGCTCTGTTTTTACTTGGTTAGAGCATCCCTCATTTGCTTCTTACACCTGTAGTGTAAGTCCTCTTTACTAGTCTTGCATGCCTAATGAGTGAGCTTGTTATTCTAGCATGTGTTGACTTGGTATTAGCCCATTTTTGGTGTTAGTTTGACATGCCATAACTCTGATTTTTGTTGGTTAAGTCATCTCATGCTCAGCTTTGGTAGGTGTAGTGTAAACCTCCTTATTGGCCTTGCACACTCCATGTTTTGACCCCTCATGCTAGCTTGTTTTGGCTTTGCTCCATGCATGTTTTAGACTCATTTTAGCATGATCAAGGGATGTTTTGGGTTTTACTTTCCATATGCTTCATGTTTCATATAGCTATAGTGCAAAGGCATGTGCTAGTTTCAAGCTTTGAGCCCTCTTGCATGCCATACATGTATTGTTTGAGTGGTTTGGCACCTTTCCGTACATCATTTCAGAGCTTATAGGTGTTGTCACATGTCCATGCTTGTCACTCTTTAAATGCTTAAGAGTTGTTATCTTTATGCCTTGTTGGTGGACCATTACATGTGCATGCTTGTATGTGCATTTCATGTCATCAATTCATCATTTTGGCCACTGATTTGGGCATGGCCGAGGTCCTCCCATTTTGGTTTAAGTTCATCCCTTGCATGTTGTTGCATGCTTGCTTCATTTTGCATGTTGTGACACGTTATATATGTTCACATGTTTAGGTTGAATGCCTATTGCATATTGCTTGCTTGCATGCTAATGTTGCATTAGCTTGCTTGCATGCTTAGGTTGCATTGCATTGGGTGTGCAATCCCTTGCCTCTTGATCAACCATGATAGAGGTTGGGGCTCCTTATGTGTTTTTGTGCATTTCATTTGACATTAAATTGCACATTTGGCTCCTTTGGCCATTATGCATCGAAATGCGTGATTGGTGGCCCGAGGGTCGAGAACCATACACCCTTGAGTTCATAACATGATAGGGAGGGTGGTTGTGCACACATTGCCTTGAAAATGTATTGCCATGCTCTGTTTGTCCTATGTTGCAGCAAAACAGCATTCTGCAGGAAGATATAGCCATCCATAGTGCCGATTGACTACAAATTTATGGCCGAGAGCCTTACAAATGGTCGATGACCAATTCCACATGGCCGGTGTTCCTATACCCTGGCCGGTGACATCCCACAGCACCTAGAAAGTGATTCAGAAGCATGCTTGAGACTTGCACAGTTTTCAGAGGTGCAGAGCAGTGTAAACAGAGGCAGCATAAGCATGGCGATGGATTTCCGAGCGAAGCCGTCCGAGCATGCATGCATCCCTCTTTCCGAGGCCTCTTTACCGCTTTAGTAGCTTAATTAATTTGTTTAATTAGTTAAGTATTGTGTAATAATTAATTAGCTAGTTAGTTAGTTAATTAGTCAATTTGTATTATTCTTTCGGACCCTCCGTTGAGAGGGCGAATTTTATAATAAATGTGCGTGAGTGTCTGAATGTCTTCCAACCCCACGTCTTTCTCCCTTTTACTTACCTGCTTTTGATGGTTAGTTTAGGGTCATTTTCAATTAGCATCCTTATGCTATGCATGTTTGCATCATTCATCTGTCTTGCATTCACCGGGCTCGGCGCATCATACAAACTGCATTGTATTTCAATACCAAGTTGAATACATGTATCAATTGTTGCATTTCACATGCCATTTTAGAATAGTCGAGCCTACATCTAGTTGCATTTTGTATGTATTGCATTAGCCATCTTAACATGAACTAACTGGCTATTATTGTGGCTCGGAGTACTAAGTAAGCTTTTATGCTTTAGCATCTTGCATGAGTGTGAGTGTTAACATGACAGTATGCTTGCCATGAGGCTAACTGCTTATATGATATAACTACCTGAATGCCTGTGGGTGAAGGTTAGATTACTTGAATTGGAACAATTCATTAGAATACGAGTTTTAAGCCCACTTGATTGTGGCAAAATCATGTTTTCTAAGCCCACTCGAGGGTGGCAAATCTACGTCTTAGCCTACTTACGAGTAGTACCTTCAAACCATTTCCAAACAAACAGATATGTGATGCTTTGTTCCAAATTAGGTGATCTAGTCTATACTTGTGTGTTGTGCGCATCACATAGTAAATTCTAGCTAATTAACCGGAATAAGAATGCATGTATTTTCAAAAATAAGATATCATGTTTAGTAGTGGCCGATCTTTGATCGGGCGAGCGGGCGTACTCATAGATGACCTTCCCCAGTCGTACTCAAGTTTTCGAGCCGAGGCAACTTTGGTGATGACGGACACGTGGCCTTAGGCACGAGTCAGGGTTTCCTAAATTCCCCAAAATAAAATATTTAGGTGGCGACTCTATATCTGGCAAAGCAGTCCATGTTTGGCACTTCTTTCTTAAAAATTAATTTTTCAAAACAATATGCCGGATTTGGACTCTTTGGTGATTTATCGGTCTTGCATTGCACTTTGCGAGATTAGATTCAGAACTGACACATTTGAGTCCGAACTGTAGAAGCAAAGCCCGAGGGCACATCTACAAACGGTTTCGGTTTAGACTCGACTCATTTCATACTCTTAGATTGGCAATTTCTGTGTCCTTAATTGTTGTTCATGCCCTTTTATCATCTTGTTGGTAGTTCAGTTGAGTTGTTGGTTATATTTGAAATAGGTTGGGAGTTATTTTTTTTTTCCAAACGAGTTGCTGTCTAGATTTCTTCTTGTTCACTCGAGCGGTGTTTTGGTCGCTCGAGTGGTCTTTGAGCTCTCCTAGTATTTTTACAAGTCTACAAAACTTCTGAGAGTAGGATATCTCCACTCGAGCAGTCTTTCTTGCACTCGATTTGTCTTCTGTAGTCTACAAAACTTTTGGAAATGGGTAATTGTCCATTCGAGTGGTGTTTTGGTCGCTTGAACGATGTCACTTTTTGTGCCTGACGCTCGATCGGTGGTTTGGTCGCTCGAGCGATCTGCACGTATATCATTTCAGGGAAAGGGGTTTTTGAATCACTTTTTCATTCCTCTCTCTCTCTCTAAAACACCTCTAACCCTAATTTGTTCACTTTCTCTCTCTAGTTTTTGCTTTAAAACCTTAAATACACCCTCACCAATTGATTTCTCCACCATAGCTCCTTGGATAAAAATGTAGAGCTCGTCAAAAGCTTCATTTTAATCGATGATGATCTTGTTTCAAGTCTGTTAAAGTTTTATCCTTACTTTCATCCTCTTCTACTCTTATGGTATGAATTTCTTCAACCTTTGATATGATTCTTAACTTAGTTATTGGCTCTTTGAAAATGGTTAGTGATTTAGAGATTTTGGGTTAAATCTAGGGTTGAATTTTGAAATATATATATATATATATATAAATGGGACTTTTCAAATAAATTCTTGAGAAAGGTTGGAGGAGTGTATATATTGTTGGGTTGTGTTGAAATTTTGGAAACTTCTTTTTTAAATGCGATTTTAAAGAACAAAGGAGATTTCGTTAGAAAATCATTGATGTTTGATTTATGAAAGTAAAGGAAAGGATATTGGGTTTTGAAAAGACATAGAAAATGTATCTGTTGATGATGACAGTGGAGTTAGACATATATTATCGCCCCCATTTCAAACTTTATGAGATTTTATCTATTGTTCGAAAATATATATGTTAAGTAGACATATTTGTTTTGGGCTCTTGGTAGAAGATAGCTTTGATTGTTGTAGAAATTGCATAAGGATTAAGTTAAATTGAATCTAATTATTCATACATCTTGCATCGAGCATTGTTTCATACTTGAATATTGAATATGTACTGTTTTTTAGAAGAATTGGTGCATACCTTGGTGAATCTAGTTAGGGGGTGTGGTTGTGATTTATATTGTTGGTCTGTGTGTCATTGGTGAAAGTCTAGAAACCCATGCGGTTATGTGCCGATCCTTCTGGTTAGTACTGGTAAAATGGTTTTGGTAGTGTTTTTATAGCCTACTAGTAGACACGGATCTAGAGATTCCCAATGTTTTGTATCCATTGCCTTGTTTTCTTATATAAGAGTGTATTTTTCATGAATTAAAATATATTGATAATGGTATTGCATTGTTTTGAGATGGAAACGTATAATATTTTGGCAAATGAAATGCATGTGCATTTACCTTATGACTTAAGTTTTATGCATTGTGTTAAAGTATCTCTACTCGGATTTAGCTCACCCTATGTGGAAAACAACTTTTAGGTGCTAATGATATGCCTCCACCAAGGACTTAGCTTGGGAGAATTTTGGAGCTTAAGACTCATTTTTGTTTCTTTTGTTGTAATTATATTTGTACAAGCCTCGGGCTTTTTATTTCTTTTGGACTTGATTCATTTTGGACCTGATCCAGTTTATTGTAACCAAGCAATGTCTTGGAAAGATGTAGCCATTATGGTATAAACTTATTTGTATTATCTTTTTAGTGCAATTCACTCACATGTGACATATGTTAGATTTAGGATCTAAGATTTATGAATGTATACTTGCATATGTCATCTTTTGTACGGTAAAAGAATATAAATGAAAAGTTAATATTTCGCTTGTTTATGTTTTCTATTGGTTATCATGAGATGGGTTGTCGTTATTATTTTTGGGGCGTTACAACTTGGTATTAAAGTTATCGGGTTTGAATACTTTGGGATCGTGGGAGGTGATTTTTACCGCAATGGGTTTATCTCGCTAGATAACGTTAGAAGTAAACCTTGTATGTGACTAGATGAGCATGGGATTTGGTTTCTAAGATATTGACTGGATCTATAAGCTTCCAAAAGTCCTATTAGAAAAGCACTTCATCACTGCTTATTCTAATTAGAACTCTGGCAATGTCACGGAACAATTAATTATCTGGGAAGGAAATTCATTTGAGATTATGTGACTCAGTGTTTATGTAGAATGAATTAATTGTTGTCCACTTTATTAGGACGTGAGTTAGCTTCAGTACATTTGTAAATGTGTTAAACTATTGTGTTTCCTTTATTAGAATGTTAGGATGAGAATGTAGTGGTGGTAGGCATGGCAGGCCGAGGTGGCAGGAGGTGCTGATATCGGATGAAATTTCAGGCCAAGAGGAAAGAGTTGGCCAGGCTAATGTGGCCGAGTCAGTAGGTCAGCAAGCCATGGGCACCATAGCCCGTGAAATGACAGGATTATTGTGGGAATCCATGGATATTCTTAGAGCTGAGAATCAAGTCCAGACCCATGTTGTAGAAACAGGGCCTTCCTTTCTGAAGAGAGAGTTCTTCCTATAGTGATTCTGGTTTAAATCCAACCCGTTCATTGTTTTGGATCTGAGTTTTCTTGTCTTGATGATTATTCATGTCTTATTCCATTTTATTCCTTGTTGAGTTTGGCTATTGGACTGTCTTGGTCGTGTCTGAAATAGGTTGCGAGTAAATTTTTTTTTAAAAGTGTGCAGCCCAGATTTTGGCATGTTCGCTTGAGCGAACTTTGAGAACTTCCAGTACTTTTGCAGGTCTACAAAACTGCTGGTAGCATGGCATTCTTCGCTTGAGCGGTGTTTCCTGCGCTCGAGCGATCCTTTTTGCACTCGAGCGGTCTTTTGGAACTTTGAGTACTTTTGCAGACTTGCAAAAGTACTGGGAGGTGTTCTTTGCCCGAGCGGTACTTTGTTTGCTCGAGCGGTCTCTCTTGTCGTGTTTAGTGGCTTGAGCGACAATTCCTGCGCTTGAGCGGTTTGCGCATATATCAGATTCTAAAAGTCACTTCTTGGATCACTTTTTCAATTCTCTCTCTTTCTAAGTTTCAGATCTACACTCTCTCTCTCTCTAGAAACCGTCTCTAAACTTCAAATGCACCTTGATCCATCGATCTCTACACGCTAGTCCCTTTGACAAAAAGAGAGAGCACGTCGAGGGCTTTGTTCTAATCGGAGAAGTTCGTGTTTTCGGCTCCGTTGAGTTCTACCCATTTTTCCTTTGAGTCTTTTTCTTTGAGGTAGAGATTTATTTGACTCTTTTTATGATTTTTTACTTAGTTATTTGTCTTTTAAAAATGATATTGTGATTTGGGGATTTTTGATAAAAATTTAGGGTTTTCTTTGAAATAAAAAAAAAAAGGTTTTCAAAATGGGTTCTTAAATAAGTATATGAGTTTGTGAATGCGGTTGAGATGTGATGAAATGATGGATTTTTATCCTGGGGGTTGATTTTTAAAGAAAGGGGATTTTGCCCTAATTTGTGAACATTTGCTTTGTAAAAATGTTGGAAAGTATATATGTGTTGAGAGTTATTTATCTATTTAGAGATATCTGTTTTAGGCTATTAGTGGAGGATAACCATGATTGTTGTAAAAACTGTATGAGAATTAGGTGAACTGAAACTAACTTCTCATCCATTTGTATTGTGCATTGTAACATATTTCACCCATTAAAAATGTTTATTATTTTGAGAAAAAGAGGTGAATACCTTAGTGAATCTGGGTAGGAAGTGTAGTTATGGTATTAAGTTGGCCTGTATGTCCTTGGTAAAAATCCAAAAACCCGCATGGATAAGTGCCGAGCCTTCTGATTAGTACTGGTAAAAATGGTAATTGGTAGTACTTGTAGCCTACTTGCAGACACATCCTAGAGATTCCTAGTGTTGTATTTATTGCCCCGTTTTTTATTGTAAATAAAGTGATTTCATGAATGGTGATATAGCCTAGCATTACATGGTTTTTGGAAAGAGATATAAATTGTTTTGGAACGAGCATTGCATATGCATTCACCTTATAACTCTGTTAAGATTCATACACTGTGTCAGAGTATCTTTACTGAGCTTTAGTTCACCCTATGTGGAAAACCATTTTCAGGTACTGATGATATGCCTCCGCCAAGATAGGAGCTTGGGAGGACTTAAAGCCAAGAGCTGCTCTTTTTGGTTGTTATTGTATTTATTTTATACAAGACTAGGGCTTTATTTGTATTGCGTTTCAAACTCACTTTTGCTATAACCAAGCACTGTCTTAGAAAGTTTTAGCCACTAGGGAAATTATATATCTGTTTAACTTTTATTTCATATCTTTTGTTTATAACACATGCTATAGTTGCAGGGTTAGGGCTTACGAATGTATAAATGCATGTGTTACTCTTTTGTACACTTGAAGTATATGAATTGTAGGATTTTATTCTCGAATTATGATGTTGCTTAATTAATCATTACTATTATTTTATTGTTATTATTTTAGGGCGTTACAACTTGGTATCAGAGCTACCGAGTTTGAATACTTTGGGATCGTGGGGAGTGATTATTACCACAATGGGTTCCCTTGCTAGATGATATTAGGAATAAACTTAGCATGCTATGTGATAACATGCCTATGTGACCAAGTGGTTATGTAATTTAATTTCTAAGATATTGATTGGGTCTACGAGTTTCTAAAGTCCTGTTAGAAAAGCATTTGATCACGGCTATTTCTAACTGGAACTCTGGCAACATCGCGGGATGATCATTATCTAGAAAGGAAATTCGTTTGTATTTATGTGACTATGTACTTATGTGGAGTGAATTAGCTTTATTAGAATGTCAGGATGTGGACGTGGTGGTGGTAGGCATGGCAGGCCTAGATGGCAAGAGGTGCTATTATCGGATGATATTTTGGCACAGGAGGATGGGGTTGGTCAAGCCAATGTGGCCAAACTAGTGGGTTAGCAGCCAATGGATTCTTTAGTCCGTGAGATGGCTGGAGCCTTGCGAGAATCCATGGACATTCTTAGAGCTGAGAATCAAGTCCAGGCCCAGGTTACAAAAGCAGGGCCGTCGTTTTTGAAGAGGGAGCTCTTCTGGTCTAATCTGAATGAGTTTTTGGGGGATCCAAAGGAGCCACTGAAGGCGGATGAGCGGTTGGAGCAAATGGTGAAGGCGTTCAAAATGCTTGGCATTGAGGATGATGGGTTGAGAGTAACTTTGGCATCCTTCTAGCTGAAGGGAACTGCGGGTAAACGGTGAAAGTTTGTACGTGGGCGCATTGGGGTGACTTGGGAGGCTTTTTTCATCACCTTCAACGACAAGTTTTTGCCTCCCACTGTCAGGGAGAAGTTGAGGGAGTAGTTTTTAAAGCTCAAGCAACTCAACACATCGGTAGTCGAGTTCGAGGCTGCCTTTACTAGTCTGCCAAGTTTGCACTGGAGCTTGTAGTAACGGAGGAACACCATTGGTTGGAGTTTGGGAAAATGTTGAGGACCAAACTCCTTTTCAAGGTGACCGCGTCCATGATTAGGGATTACGGTCGTTTTGTGGAGGCTGTGACTCACTAAGAGACCATGATTCAGACTGAGGAAGAGAGGATGAGGGGGTTTCTAGGGAGAGGAGTTAGGCGGTTTAGAGGGAGTGTAGCTTGCTTTTTGTTTCACCTTTCGGATATGATTAGCCCTACAGTTCGGACTCCCGTGATTCTGAATCTGATTTCACAAGTGCAATGTAAAATACAGAAAGATAAATAAGTCCAAATCCGATAAATCTTTTGGAAAATCGATGTTTGTATCAAATGCCAAAAATGGACTGCTTTGCCAAATTATAGAGTTGCCATCTAAATATTTTTGGAAAATTTAGGAAACCCGTGACTCTTGTCAAATGCCACTTATCTATCATTACCAAAGTGTCTTAGCTCGAGAACTTAGGTATGAGAGATGAAGGTCATAAATTGAGCACCTCTCTCATCTGATCAAAGATCGACCTCTACTAATCATGATGTGATTCTTATTTGCCTTATATGCTCTTGGTCCGATTATTAGGTTAATTTTACTAGGTGATGCACACAAGTATAGACTAATTTGCAAAAAAGTGAAACTCTTTGATTTCATGTTTGTTTGAAAATTGTTTTTTGAACACGCATCACTTAAAACAAAAGTGAGTTCGTACGTTAATCAATTTATCCTAATTTAAGAAATTAGCCTTCATCCATCGGTATTCAAACAAGTACATCACTTAAGCATTTAGCCTCATGGTAAGCATGATCGATATGGCAACAATCACACTTATGTGTTACGCTAAAACAATAAGTGCTCACCTAGTACTACAAGGTAAGCCAAATAAAGAAAAATGATTAGAAAATATGCATGGTCCTAAACAATGCGATATGACTAACACAATGCACACATTTATGCAATTTTATAGGCTCGGCTATGAGCATGGTATGTGATATCACGTTTTCAAGCAATGAAATTGAAATTGAAATTGACATTGGTTAGTATGATGAGCCGAACCCAACTGTATATGAAACAAGTGTATGCGAACATAGGAATGCTAAGGAAACATGATGCTCTATGCTACCATTATAAGCAGGCAAATAAAAATGAGAAAGAAATGGGGATTGGAAGACATATACGCTTATTACATATTTGCCCTCATGCAAGAGGGTCTGAATGAATGTCTAAGTGTTCGAAATAAACTAACTATTACAAATTCAAATGACTGAATTAAATAACTAACTAGCTAAGTTAATTAACTATTTATTATGACTACAAGGGGCACTAAGCTAACTATCTAATTTATTACAACAAGGGTATTTCTAATAAACAACCATAATTGCAACAAGGATATTATAATAAGTACAACAATAAGAATTATTACAACAATAATAATTACAACAATGCTAATAAGAATATTAATTTGAGCAACCATAAGAATGCATAACGATCACATGCGCAGAGTGCTAAAATTGCTCTGTCTGCCCAGATTGCTTTGCCTCTCCTTCAGCCACTGCCTTCTGTTTCTGTAAAATGTCTCTATTTACTAAACATTGGGAGCCAGCCAGCCCCAAATGAAATCCGATCTGATCCAAAAAGTGTCGACCATACCCTAATTTTATGCAAAAAAATGTTTTGTGCTCTGAGGTGAGAACAGTGTAGACAGAGCCTTTCTAGGCCCTGTTTGTCCCTTCTGCCCTTCTCTATTATGAAACTCAAGAGAAGAGTGAATTCGCGCTCGAAACCATCAATTAGCACAAGTTGATGGCTTGATGATCTCGACCTTCGTTTGGACAAAATTGATACATGTGATGAATAATGACCACCCTTCCCTCATATCATGAAGACTCAAAGAGGAAAGTAGACACGCTCTAAGTCTTATCGACGTATTATGGATTGACACGTGATAATTCTCGGAATGATGGACTCGGCATAACGTCCGGCCAAATCCAACCAACTCTAAACATTTTCTTTATGTCGGTTTAGTTAATTTTAAGCCGATTTCATTAGTCTTTTCCATTCTTTAATTAATTTGTCCCAAAGTGACGATTAAGTCCACTAAATGAGAAGAAACGTCAAACGAGAAGTAATCCTAAGCATGAAAGAGAGCTTATGCCTTGACGATGAACCTCCGCAAAGATAAAGCCATTGAGCATAAGTTTCTTTCTCATGCTTTGAATAACCGTCAGTCGGTTGAAGTGACTCTCAAAAAAACAAAAAAAAAAAACAAAAAAAAGGAAAGGGAGAGGTGACAGAAATGACTTATGCAAAATTGATTATTCAAAATGAGACTCTTGACATGAAAATTAACCAAAGAAAAACTATCAAAGCATGGGTGACACAACACAACAAGCTATATATGAGGACTTACAACACAACAAGCTAAATATTGAAAGCATACACTAATTAAATAAATTAGGACAACCCTAAACAACCCCTGATATGCTGGAAACAGTGGTCAAAAATCATGTTAAGAGCATAAAAAAAGTAGGAAAGAACAAGGATATACAAAGCCAATGAACAATAGCAAGTAGAGGTGGCTAACCTCTCCATTTTTTAGATCTCAAACCATGTTTTTTTAGCCTTTTTCAAACTCTAAAATCAGTTTAAGAGTCAAAGAAAAGAGTGTAAAATAAGGGTGTGAGCTATGAAGTAGAGTACAAGAAAGGGGGTAACTCTCTCTACCCTTTGGTAGCTATTCAAACCCAAGTCCTAACATTTGAAACAGGATCAAAACAATACAAAAACACTAGAAAGACATAGAGAAAGACATAAATGAAAGTAAGGGAAATGTGGTAAGCTTATATCTCTTGAAGAAGGTAAGCTCTTGTTTGTGAACCAAACTTGGTCCAAGCACACTCTCAAGTTTGAATTGTGATTCACAAAGTTCAACCAAGGTTCCAAGTCATGGCTTCCAAGGTTGTGTATGGTGTATAGATATGGTGTAAGGGTGATAAAAAATCTCAAAGGTAGCTTGTTCAAGAAGAAGGGGCTCTCAACTATATTTTTGTTTCTTTGAAATTTTTCCAACCTCTAACAATGAGATATATGCTCGTATTTATAGAATTTGAGCAAAATAGGTCATAAATATCTTCAAAAATGGATAGCTGGCTCATTTTTGCTCAGAACAGTGTTTCTCGCTATCGAGAGCCTGCTAGCTCCCAATAGTTACAACCAGCTCCCAATGTGGTACAGCCAGCTCCCAATGTGTTCCCCTATTCCACTATTTTAAACTCAATATAGGGTAGCACAATGTTCAAAAATGAATTTTTGAGGTAAAAATAGTATGAATATGAAAGGTTTGGAATTGGTTTTGGAGTGTGAGGTTACGTTCCTTCGTTGAGACTTCGAATCACACTCAACGCAACTTCATCATCGAGTGTGCAGGACAAAACATCCAAGTCTTACAGGCAGTCAAAAAGGGGTGTTTACAGGGAGACTCGGGATAGTAAGAGGCAGAGGGGTTCCACCCCACAGTAGTGCCAGGGAACATGGTCTAGATCCACTTTTCCTGTACCAAGTTTTGGGTTAGAGAAAGGTGGTCAGGGTGGGATCACTCGCTTTTAGTGTGGTCAGTTGGGCCATAAGTCTGTAGTTTGCTCGTAGAGGGGTGGAGGACAATAATCTACACCGTTTTTGGCTCATTCTTATAGCCAGAGTCAAGAGAGAGGGCAACCGCATACTTGTTATTAGCGTGGGGCAATCAGGGCACTTGAGGAGGTTTTTTCCTCAAGCAGGTGGCACATCTGGTCATAGAGCCATCAGCCTACACCGTCAGCATAGGCCTCGAGGGCCAATTAGGGAGCCTCTTCGGTTTAGTTAATGTATCAAACTCATGCTTCGAGGAGTGAGCAGGTAGAGTAGAGACCTACATGGTATGTCTATGCTGTTACCACGCCAGATTTGTTGCTAGCACCTTCAGTAGTGAGAGGTAATTTCTTGTTGTGTGATTCAATTGCCAATGTATTGATTGATACTGATGCATCACATTTTTTCATTTTGTCTGCATTCACATCAGCATTGAGGTTAGAAGTGGCTCAGTTAGCATCTCCACTTAGGGTAGAGTCACCTATTGGTGGTGAGGTTATGTTGGACTAGGGGTGTCAGGGTTGTGAGATAGAGGTTGTTAGTCGCTGACTTCTTTTTGCTTCTGTGTTGATTGACATGTCGAGTTTTGATGTTATTTTGGGAATGGTTTGGTTGTCATCCTATTAGGCCATTATAGACTGTTACCGTTAGAGAGTTACGGTATGCACCTCGAGTGGCCACTATTTTTATTTCCAAGGGGACCTAGTTGATAGGGCCTTATTGCCAGTGTATGATCTATGTGGTCAGGGCGAGGTTAGTCTCATTCTCGCTACATTCTTGGGTGTTGAGAGTGATGTGGTCCAAGTTGAGTTGTCAATGATAGTTTGTGAGTACCTAAACATCTTTCTCGAGGATCTCACTAGTTTACCACCTCTCGGTGAGATTGAGTTCTCAATTGACTTAGTGTCTGGCACGACACTGATTTCTATGGCACCGTATAGATTTGCACCCGCTGAGTTGAGTGAGTTCAGGATTCAACTTCAAGAATTGCTAGATAAAGGCTTTATCTGCCCTAGTACTTCACCTTGGGGAACACCAGCTCTCTTTGCCAATAAGAAGAATGGCACATTGCAACTTTGTATTGATTACCGTAAGTTGAACCAGATAACTGTTAAGAACAAGTACCCATTACGTCGTATAGATGACTTATTTGACTAGTTGAAGAGGTCTTGTTGTTTCTTTAAGATAGACTTGAGATCGGGTTATCACCAATTGAGAGTGAAGGAGGAAGATATCCAGAAGACGACATTCTTAATGCGGTATGGCCATTATAAGTTCTTAGTGATTCCTTTTGGGTTAACCAATGCCCTGACATTTTATATGGATTTGATGAATTGGATCTTTCATGAGTTCCTAGACCGTTTTGTAGTTGTCTTTGTTGATGACATTTTGATTTACTCAACCTCTGAGGAGGAACATGGGGAATACTTGCGGATTGTACTTGAGTTGGTTAGAGCCCAAAAATTGTATGCTAAGTTTGGGAAGTGTGAGTTCTGGTTGAAAGAGGTCAAATTCTTAGGCCATGTTGTGTCCAGGAAAGAAGTGACTATAGAATCCTCTAAGATTAAGGCAGTGCAAAATTGGAAACAACCTAAGAATGTCTTTGAGATTCGGAGTTTCTTGGGCTTAGCAAGGTATTACTGACGTTTTGTGAAGGATTTTTCTAGATTAGCATCACCGTTGACTAGATTGACGAGGAAGAGAATTAAGTTTGTGTGGAATGAGACTTGTGAGAAGTCATTTCAAGAGTTTAAGGTTATACTTACAACTGCTCCAGTGTTGATTATTTCAGAGAGGGGTTTAAGCTATTTTGTGTATTGTGAGGCGTCTCAGGAAGGTTTGGATTGTGTTTTGATGTAAGAGGGGAATGTAGTAGTTTATGGCCTACGACAGTTGAAAACACACAAGAAAAACTATCCTATACATGACTTAGAGCTAGCAACTGTGATCTTTGCCTTGAAGATTTGGAGACATTATCTGTATGGTGACAGGTTTGAGGTATTCTCCGCCACAAGAGTCTGAAGTATCTATTTTCATAGAAAGATTTGAATCTGAGGTAGAGAAGATGGATGGAGTTTATGGAGGATTACAACTTCGAGTTGCATTATCATCCGAGAAAGGCCAATGTAGTGGCCGATGCCTTCAGTAGGAAATCATTTGTAGTGTAGCTACTATTGCTATCTAGGAGTGGGAGATGTTGGGCACTATTAGCAAGTTTGACTTATATCTTAGCGAATTCGTTGAGACTGCAACTTTATTTACTATAGTTGCACAACGTACGTTTGTGAGTCGAGTTATTGCAGCACAGCGGGGTGATCATGAAGTAGGAACCCTTTGAGAGAAGATATCTAGTGGGAAGGTAGAGAAGGGCTTAAATGTGTATTCTGACTCGAGTGTTAGATATCTTGACCTCCTTTTCGTACAAGAGTCCTATAGAGAGGAGGTACTCCGAGAGTTCCACCATTTGTGCCTTACTGTGCATCCAGGAGGCATTGCTTAAGATATTAAAAAAATTCAATAAAAACAAAAAAATATAGAAAACAAGGAACCAGAATTTTTTGAAAAATGTATTCAAAAAATTGGAAACAAACATGGTGATTGTCCACATCATCAAACCATATCATTTGAGCTAATTTGAGTCACAAAAATTTAAGCTACCAAGCAACACCTTAAATTTAAATCACACATAACTTTTTAGACAAAAATTTGTTATTGTTGGACAATCTTCACTGTATTTAAATAGATTAAATTCTGTTGTGTACAAAACAACAACAAGAATATAAAGAAATAAAGAAAATGAGAGAATTTGTTTGATTACAAAAATTAAACTCGAAATAATAAATAAATAAATAAATAACAGATTTTATTTTGTTACAAAAACAAAATTTAAATCTGATTTTAATAAATAAAAACAACACTGAAAATAAATTAAATAACTTACTTGATTTAATTTCTTCGAATTATTTTCTGATCAAGTCCAGTGTTTGACACTGTGTCCTTAAGACAGATTCGTCCTCTCCACGGTGCTATCAGAATTTGGACGTCTATCTCCCAAGATGAAATGATCTACCACAAACAATAGCAGCACTACAAATTGTTTGCCTTACGAACACACTAAGTGTTTACACTCTTTCTTTCAGAAATAAAATGTAACAAAATGAAGAATAGAATAAGCAGAGGTGAAATACGAAATTTCTGAATTAATAACATCAAATGAGAGTGGTCCTTTTTATAGATGTAAAGGTGGCTCTTGGTTTTAAATTGAACATGTATGATACCTGTTGATTTTGAATTCAAACAGATTTGAATCTGTTAATAATTCAAAGAGATAGCAAAAAACGGCAAGGGCCCTGTTTGGGTGTGCACTAATTCCAAACTAGTTTATTTCTGTTTGAAAACAGGAAGGGCCCTGTTTGGATGTACAGAAAATCCAAATCAGTTTAATTTGAATTCTGGATTTTATTTTACCAAAAATAAAATTAAATTCAAATGTTTTTGACCTAAAAAGATTAGTATTGGGCCGAACAAGCCCAACCCAACCACACACCACGCCCAAGCCCAGGCCCAGGCCAGCCCGACCGGACGGACGGCGGCGGCGGCGCGCGCGTGTGTGGTGATTTTTGGGTCCAATGGGTCTAGCCCATTTTGCCCATAACCTCTCCCTCTAAAACACTTGAGTACCCCTTGGGGCACACCCCAAGTACCAAACCCATGCCTTATAAACCCTTTCAAAACTTCTCACCAAATCAATTTGGGACAAGCCATTTTACAACCTTAAGGAATTTCCACCAAAACTCCATTTCCATGGAGCACACTTTGGCTTTAATTTCCCATTCACTCGGTAATGGTTTTGAGCAACCAAATATACCACGTGAATCACAACGCGGCATAGAACGCGTTACCACTTTGACCCGAGTAAATCGACACTTGGGGCCTACCTAAAAAATAGACCAAACTTGAGAAAAAATTTTGGTTTTACCCATAATTTTTCAACCATTTTCAACAATCCCCCACATGAATGGAATTTGATGACAACGGAAATGCAACAATATGCAGACTTTAACGAAAGAGTATAAGTCGAAAATATCTTGCATCAGGATAGGTAGTTTTCGGCCTTGAACCTTCCCTAGTGATAACCTATCGGACTTACTGGCTAACCAATGGACGCGATGCCTTGAATTGTTCAGCCGTTTGTGTAAGCCAAGACAATAGATTTCACACAAAATATCTTCTATCACATCGTGGTTCTCACTGTTGTGTTCATTTTGGCCTTGAAAGTGCCTGGTTTTCATAAGTGTTTCTAGAGAATTTAGCCTTTTCATTCTCATAGAACCGACCCCTGTTCAACACTCATATAGGTGATTCTTATTGTGAGTATCTCCTTATACTCGTCTTGATTTTATGCCTTAATCAAGATATAAGTAATCATTAAAAGCAAAGCTTATCCTTATACCCCTGCATACAACATATGTTGCAGATATCACTCTCACCATAGGAATGGGTAGGGAATTTTTAATCCCTTGGTGATTTCTGGTGAGCCATACATAACTTAGTTGTCCCTTTGAACTTAGTTCTTGGGATCTCCAGTCATATAAGTAGGGTTACCATTATGACGACTCTTATGTAATAGGCTTTAATCCCATCCCCTTCGATGAACTATACACTAGCTCTTTTGTCAAACATTTTATTAACAGATCTGCAATATTCTCTTTAGATTTTATATAATCTATTGAGATTATTCCGTTTGACAACAATTGCCTTACGGTATTATGTCGACGACGAATATGTCGTGACTTACCATTATACATATGATTCTATGCCCTGCCTATTGCAGATTGACTATCACAATGAATGCAAATAGCTGGCACAGGTTTTGGCCACATTGGAATGTCTTCTAAGAAGTGGCGAAGCCATTCTGCTTTTTCTCCTGCTTTGTCCAAAGCAATGAACTCGGATTCTATTGTGAATCGTGCGATGCAAGTTTGTTTCGTGGATCTCCAAGAAACAGCAGCGCCTCCTAGAGTAAAGACATATCCACTAGTGGATTTTGAATCTATAGTATCTGATATCCAATTGGCATCACAATAACCTTCGAGTACTGCTGGATATTGAGTAAAGTTCAAACCATAATCACGAGTAAATCTTAGATATCTAAGAACCCAAATGATCGCTTTCCAATGGTCTTCTCCAGGGTTACTAGTGTACCTACTCAATTTACTGATAGCATAAGCTATATCAGGAGGAGTACAATTCATTAGGTACATTATGCTTGCAATGATTTGGGAGTATTTTAACTGAGACACTGTATCACCTTTATTTTTTGATAAATAAAGACTGATGTCTACAGGTGTTCTAGCTAAATTCAAATCATCCTTGATAAATTTATCAAGAATTTTCTCAATATAACGAGATTAAGATAATGCATATCCGTCAGATGTTTTAGTAATTTTCATTCCTAATATTATATCTGCGACCCCCATATCTTTCATATAAAATCTTTTGTTAAGCATTTGCTTAGTTGATTTGAACATGTTTTGACTGCTTCCAATGATAAGCATGTCATCCACATAAAGACAAACTATGACATATCCTTAGTCAGTGTTTTTAACATAGACGCATTTGTTACATTCGTTTATTTTAAACCCATTAGTAAGCATTGCATGATCAAATTTTCATGCCATTGCTTAGGTGCTTGTTTTAATCCATAAAGGGATTTTACAAGTCGACAAACTTTCTTTTCTTGCCCTGATACTACAAACCCTTCGGGTTGTTCCATATAGATCTCTTCATTTAGATCACCATTTAAGAAAGCTTTCTTAACATCCATTTGATGTATTTCTAAATTAAACAACGCTGCTATAGCAATAAGCATGCGAATGGATGTTATTCTTTTCACAGGGAAATATGTGTCAAAATAATCCAGACATTCCTTTTGTCTGTAACCTTTAACTACAAGTCTTGTTTTATACTTGTCAATTGAACAATCTGCTTTTATTTTTCTCTTGAATATCCATTTATATCCAAGAGTTTTAGAACTTGGTGGAAGATCCACCAATTCTCAAGTATGATTTTGCATGATGGATTCAATTTCATTATTAACAGCCTCTTTCCACAAAGGTGCTTCAGGACCTGTCATTGCTGCCTTAAAGCTTTGAGGTTCATTTTCTAACAAGTATGTCAGAAAATCTGGACCAAAGGATTTTGATGTTCTCGCTCTCTTACTTCGTCTTGGTTCATCATCAGTTAAATCCTGTTGGTCGAGACCATTACTAGTCTCTTGTGTTTGATTATCATTAGTCTCTTGACTTTGTGTACAATCATAAGTTCTTTTCTGTGAACTTAATTCCTGTCCTTTCTTATAAGGAAAGACATGTTCAAAAAATACAGCATTCCTTGACTCTATAATAGTGTTTACATTTATATCAGGTATTTCTGATTTATAAGTCAGAAACCGATATGCACTACTATTCTGAGCATAACCAATAAACACATAGTCTACTGTTTTTGGTCCAATCTTAGTCTTTTTAGGAATAGGAACTTTAACTTTTGCCAAACACCCCTACACTTTTAAGTATTTGTAGGAAGGCGGTCGACCTTTCCACAATTCATAAGGAGTGCTGTTGGTTTTCTTGTGGGGTATTCTATTAAGAACATAATTAGCAGACAATATTGCTTCTCCCCACAAGTTCTGTGGTAAACCTGAACTTAGTAACATGGCATTCATCATTTCTTTTAAGGTTCTATTCTTCCTTTCAGCAATTCCATTTTGCTGTGGAGAATAAAGGGCTGTAGTTTGGTGAATAATGCCATGTTGTGCACAAAATTCATTTAATGGTGCATCATATTCACTACCCCTATCACTTCTAACCATTTTAATGGTTTTACCAAGTTGATTTTCAACTTCTGTTTTGTAGAGTTTAAACATTTCTAAGGCTTCATCTTTACTTCTAAGTAAATAAACATAACAATATCTTGTGCAATCATTGATAAATGTTATGAAATACTTCTTGCCTCCTCTAGTTTGAATAAATTTTAAATCGCATACATCAGTATGAATTAATTCTAGAGGTTCGGTTTTTCTTGCAATCGATTTAAATGGAGCCTTAGCTAGTTTCGCTTCTACACAAATTTTACATTTATGATTAGGGTTAATTTCAAACTTTGGTATATGATCTAAACCAATTAATCTACGCAAAGCATCAAAATTCACATGTCCTAATCTACCATGCCATAAATTTGACTCAAGAATATAAACAAAAGATGTGTTATTCTTATTCATAGCAATTTTTTGGTACAACTGTCATTACATTCAACTTAAAGAGACCATCACTCATGTATCCCTTACCAACATACATACCACTCTTTGTTAATACAAATTTATCAGACTCAAAGACAAGCCTAAAACCATTTTTACTTAACAAAGAACCAGAAACTAAATTCTTCCGGATGTCAGGTACATGCAGTACGTTGTTGAGGGTCAGTTCTTTCCTTGATGTCATCTTCAAGATAACTTTTCCTTGTCCAGCCACAGTAGAAGTAGAAGAATTTCCCATGAAAAGTTGTTCACCATTTGTAGCCTCATTGTAGATAGTGAACATTTTCTTGTCCGCACATATGTGACGAGTTGCTCCAGTGTTAACCCACCACTCTTTGGGATTTCCAACCAAGTTAGCCTCAGACATCACAGCAGAAAGGTTGATGTCATTCACTCCGTCAGAGATGTAATCCAATTCTGTTACATTGGCCTGATTGGTGGTCTTCTTACTTGTACTTCCATGATCCTTCTTAGGGCGGCGGCAGTCAGAAGCTCGATGTCCAGTCTTGCCACAATTATAGCATATTCCTTTGAACTTCTTATTGCCATTGTTGTCGCTTTGTTTAGGACCATCTCCAGTAAACTTCCTCTTTTTGTTATGTGGTTTATGAACTTGTTCAACCACATTAGCCTTGGACTCAATGGGATTTTTCCCATTCCTCTTTTAGCCTTTCGGTTATCTTCCTCAATTCTTAATCTTACAATCAACTCATCCATGGTCATCTCTTTGCGTTTATGTTTTAAATAATTTTTGAAATCTTTCCAAGTCGGTGGTAACTTTTCCACTAAAGCAGCGACTTGGAATGACTCGCTAAGAGACATACCTTCTGAATGAATATCATGCAAAATTATTTGAAAACTTTGAACTTGAGAAATTACCGTTTGGGAGTCTACCATTACAAAGTCTAGAAATTTACCGACGACAAATTTCTTCGTGCCGGCATCTTCTGTCTTGTATTTCTTCTCCAAAGAATCCCACAATTCTTTTGCTATTTTTAAAGGACTGTATACATTATACAGCATATTGTCAAGGCCATTCAGGATGTAGTTTCTGCACAGGAAATTTGAATGTTTCCAAGCATCTACAGCGGCAACAACTTGCCGATCACTTTCACCCTCTTTAAGTGCTAGAGCCTCTTCATGGAGAAACCGGGCAAAATTAAGAGTCGTAAGATAGAGCAGCATCTTCTGCTGCCATCTCTTAAACTCGGTACCGTTAAATTTTTCCAGTTTTTCTCCATGATTGATTGGTACATGAACATGGTTTTGGATAGGGACCGATGTAGGTGTAACAATAGGAGTACCACTGCCAGATGCAGTTTCAGTTGTAGTAGCCATAATCTCTGATTACAAAAATCAGGAAAAAATAAAACACAAATTAATTTTCTAGTTACCAAAACCAGAAAATAAATTATAACAACAAAACAATTTTATTTTCCTTATTACTAAAACTAGAAAAATAAAATATCACAATAATTTTCTGTAATACCAAATAATATTCTGCAATTGTTAATGTCACTAGTATATTACTACTAGTTGTCAAAGAAAAGAGACAGTATATTACTACTATCTGTCAAATAGCATAAATCAGTATTTGTTTTTCCAACCAGAATATTACTTTGAAAACACAGAAAATTAAATATAATGAGAATACCAAAAAAGGAATCTATCTTAAGATTGTTATTGTTGGACAATCTTCACTGTATTTAAATAGATTAAATTCTATTGTGTACAAAACAACAACAAGAATATAAAGAAATAAAGAAAATGAGAGAATTTGTTTGATTACAAAAATCAAACTCGAAATAATAAATAAATAAATAAATAACAGATTTTATTTTGTTACAAAAACAAAATTTAAATTTGATTTTAATAAATAAAAACAACACTGAAAATAAATTAAATAACTTACTTGATTTAATTTCTGATCAAGTCCAGTGTTTGACACTGTGTCCTTAAGAAATAAAATGAACCGAACAAGCCCAACCCAACCAAATACCACGCACCCGCGCCCAAGCCCAGCCCGCCCGACCGGCCGGACGGACGGCGCAGCGCGCGCGTGGTGATTTTTGGGTCCAATGGGTCTAGCCCATTTTGCTCATAACCTCTCCCTCTATAACACTTGGGTACCTCTTGGGGCACACCCCAAGTACCAAACCCATGCCTTATAAACCCTTTGAAAACTTCCCACCAAATCAATGTGGGACAAGCCATTTTACAACCTTAAAGAATTTCCACAAAAACTCCATTTTCATGGAGCACACTTTGGCTTCAATTTTCCATTCACTCGGTAATGGTTTTGAGTAACCAAATATACCACGTGAATCACAACGCGGCATAGAACGCGTTACCACTTTGACCCGAGTAAATCGACACTCGGGACCCACCTAAAAAATAGACCAAACTTGAGAAAAAATTCTGGTTTTACCCAGAATTTTTCTACCATTTCCAACAAAATTATGGGGGTTTTTTTTTGTTTGCCACCATATATACATTAGATAGTAGGGAAAATGAGTACCACAAAGGGTATCAAACTTCTCTATTTAAGATTTAAATCCGAAACTTCACACTACAAAGTGATGGGCCTTGTCATAGTTTGTGCTGAGTCTATTTTGATGATTCGAATTGTTTATATTATAGGGTTCGTCTATTATATCATCCATTAAAATAATAATAATAATAATAATAATCAGACATACGTAACCCCATGATTAAGTTGTAACTGTTTTATAAAAATTATCAAAATCACACTAACTATTTATAATTTTTTTCCTTAAACATAAATGTGGTTATGTTATGGGATACAGATATTCAATTAATTTAATTTTTTTATTAATTATTTACACAATAATCAATTCAAATTATTAAAATAAATTCAAGACATGCCCCTGAACTTCACAACAGGAACACCACCTAATTCACGTCAGTGCTATACAACTACTAGACCCTTAATACAAATTTCAAGTTCTTATGGATTTGTTTTTCGTATCATTCCATCCCACCCAAACCTAGAGAAATTATTTGGTGGGTCTTGGAGTATTGCTCAATGCCACTCATACTGACACTTATTCAGTTATCTCCAAAAAAGACAAAAATCTAATAAATCCTATTATTTCAACCAATAAAAATCAAGTTGAGCACAAACTCTACTTGTCTCCGGAGCACTACATAATTTTCCCTCGAACCCATGTGGTTCTCCCTTCTCCAATAATGAAGCATTGCAACTTTTAAGAAATGGAAAGAAAATAGGGTGATAGAAATCACAAAGTATAAACATTATAAATGGGCCCAATTGCTTGGTTGGCTCCTACTTTGGCCCGTTATAGCCACGTTTCTTGTGTAATTTCCTCTTTTTTATTTTCCATGCCAACCAAGCAATATATTACTTTCAATCTATTCTTCCTATACCACGAATGGCAATAAAATATACCATTTGTAAATAATAATAAGAATTAATTACTAATAATTTCTATTTCAAGGACCAATATTAATGTAAGTCCTACTGTAATGTTTATAAACTCCTGTTCATCAAAAAAAAAAAAAAAAGTTGGGATTCTTGGTAAAAACTCTCTTTTTTGGGGTTTTTTTTTTAAGGGTAAATGACAACTTAACTAATTTAACTTCAAAAAGTCCTTGAGAAAGAGGCACATAACTTAGTAAGGACACACTATATATATATATATATATTTTGGACAATATTGCCATTCTATATATAATTTATTTTTTTTGGACAATATTACCCTTATATATATATCATATATTTGAAAATCTGATTGATATATATATTGATCTCATATATTTAAAAATCTAATTAGTAAAGATGATCCGAAATCAATGAAGACGGTCTCAAAATCTGAAGATTTCGCTGCCAAAGATCTCGCCGTCTACCAACAATGGACGATTTGCCGCCAATGATCTCTCCAAATTTGCTTCGATCACATGTTCTCTAACTATCTCGAAATATGTATCAACGAGAGCTTATATTTCAAATCTGTACAAATCTAAATCAAATTTTGAGAATTTCATCAAGATTGAGAGTGTTGATCAAGTTTTAGAGGTTTTGCTACAATCACGTGTTTGATTATTGTTTGAATTTGATCCAGTATGTTGATTAGTTTTTTATTTTATTTTATTTTATTTATATTGTGTATGATCTAATTTTGTTTGATAAAATGAAAGCAAAATTTTACCTAGGTACTATGTGCTCTGTTTTTGTTTGACAGAAAGAGGGTAAAATTTTAGTCTGGTACTATATGCTCTGTTTGTGTTTAGGAGTAAGATTTTACTCTACTTTTATGTGCTCTGTTTTTGTTTGATAAAATGATATTAAAATTTTACTCTGGTATTATGTGTTCTGTTTTTGTTTGATAGAATAATAGTAAAATTTTACTCTGGTACTACGTGCTTCTATGATTTGTTTTTGGACTTGTAGTAGCAGTAAAAGTTTACTTTGACTAACAGTAAATTTTTACTGTCAAATGATTACAGATTTGAAAAATGGTTCCATCTCTTATGTTGTTATGCAAGTATGGTGATCGTACCATTGTGTTGAAGTTGTGTCAAACTGCACATTAAAGGATTTAATCGATTTCTATTGTTTATTGATGATACTTTCCCGAATGGAAAATATAATGGCATATAGCTATCAACTACAACAAAAGATTTACTTATTTTCAAAGTAAACTTTTACTTTTAATTATATTAAGATTTTACTGTTTTACTTTTTTGGCCTTTTGTAAATTATACTTACTAATTATAAAATGTTCTCTCTTTCAAATTTTTTTCCTCTTGCAATTGGTATTGTTGATACAGAAACTACGGACAGTTGTTGATAATCTTGTTGTCTTTCATCCAATTTGTAAGAAACTACCCCATAGGCCTAGAAAGAATGGGATTCTATTTAGGGGTGAGAACATAGGGCGAGTATAGTGGTAGATGCAAGAAGTACGGTCATAACAGGAAGACTTGTAAGGAGACATTGTCATGAAAGACATTATTATTTTTTAATAAAAGTATGAAAATAATATAGTACTTTTGCAATAACAATCCATTTTTACTGTGTTATTGAATGGTTGTCTATCCAATTCACTGAGTTGCTTTGTGATTCAATTAGACACTTTAATATATTTTTTTTTAATATTCTTGATTAGTTTCATGTAAAAGAATTTGTAATGGAGCTTGTTCAGTAGAAATGAACATTTTGAATAAAATTTTACTTTGAAAAATAATAAAATGTTACTGTTAGAAACAATATAGGTTTAGTATGAGTTTTACTATAAAACATATCCAACTTGTATCAACATATGTGCCTTTTTATTTTTAAACTTTAAAATAATATAATTTTTAGTCTAGATGTCAGTTTTTAATAAAATTAGTATTTTTAGAATACTCTCGTCAAAATCTATCAAACAAGATCCATGTTACTATGAAATTTCTTTAAAAAAATAAAAGAAAATATCGTCGAAATTGACATAGACGGTAAAATTTTACTGTCATTATCAAAGTAAGGCAAAATCGAAGCGTCATTCAGAATAAAATTTTACTTTGGATCAGAGTAAATTTTACTATGATTCAATGTAAAATTTTACTGTCGTTAAACAAATCAGCAGTTAAACTTTATTTTTGTTAATCAGAGTAAAATTTTACTGTTACGAAAACAGAGTTCATACTAGATAAAAAGAATTATAGTCGAAATTGTATTGTCTCATTATCAACTTTCTCATCAGTCGAAAAACATTGAGGAAGATGAAAATGTAAAATATTTTCTATTGTTGCACACAACAACATATTTGGAAAGAAAAATTCTGTGCAAAATTGTCATTGTTATTAGTGTTTTATTTTTTATTGATTGATCATTAAGCAATAAAATTTTGGAACTTGAAATGAGATCTACTACAATAATATTAATTATAGAGAAAATGCTATACAAATTGTAAGAGATACGTCAAGTCAAAGAGTAAGAAATGTTTATAAAAATTGTTAGTTTTTATATCATTATTCATATTATAGATGTATTTCAGTAAGTAAAAGAAATTATTAAAAAAATATTTATTTATACAATATTACTCTTTTTAAATAACAATTTCAGGCATTCTTTCTTAATGATGAAGTCTTGTTTTCTAACACATGAATGATAAAATTATATGATCCTTAATTATACTTTTCAAAAATTTTGAGTCTTAGGCATAGTTTGGGAAGTTAGTTTTGATGGGTTAGGGGCTAAAATAACCACAAAAAGCAAAATAGACTATTTTAGTCACAAAAAACAAACATCAAATCTAACCTATAATCATTACACTCCTCTCTCACAAAAAAAAAATTAAAAAAGTTAAAAAGTCAAAAAATCCTTCCCAAACCAGGCTTTTTAGCTGCAGGCTAAAATAGCCAAAAAGCCAAAAAGTCAACCCACTTCCCAAACGGATATTTGTGGTCTAAAGCATTGGTTTTGATGGCTTAAGGGTTAAGCCGGCCCTGCATTGCTGCTCTCCAAATTTTTAGGGTTAGGGCTGGGCTGTGAGAGACCCTTAAAAAAAATCATTAAAAAATAATTTTTTTTAAAAAAAAAAATTCAAAATCACCTCGTTTTCAATACACTATAAAAACGAATTATAGAGTATCTGAGCAAGTTGAATTAGAGTATGGTAGGCGTGGACTAGGCTGACATATGCCCACAATCAAGTCAAAATAATGAGAAGGGCTCACGGCCCGGCAGCCCATTTAAAGATTGGGTCGGCGAAGTGGGCTTCAAGCCTAAACTTCTTAACCATATCTTGAATCATGTTCTTTTATAGCTCGAATAAACTTAATTTTTTAGAAATGGGGTCACTGCTGTGTCTTAATTTGAGGTGTATTATGAGTTTATTTTTATAATTTGAACCGTTCATTTTATGGGGTTTGTTAAGTACTTCATGCTTACCGAAAATCATATTAATTAGATATTAATAACTATATGATCGATAATAAAAAAAAAATAAACAATTAGTTTTTCTTTTGAGAAATAGTATAAAAAATATGCAATTCGATCATATAACTATTGATATCCGATTAATATGATATTCGGTAAGCATGAAGTACTCAACAAATCTTACAAAATTATCGGTTTGAATCATAAAAATAAACCCATAATACACCTTAAATTGAGGTACAACAATCACTACTATGTCTTTAGCACAACAGTGACCCATCTCCTAATTTTTTTGTCAATCATTGAAAGGGAACTTTATTAACTTTTGTTTTTTTACCATACTAGACGTCACAAAATGCAATGCTGAATTTATTTTCCTTGAAATAAATGGAGGAGCCACTACGCCAAAATTGGGCTTTAGCGGCGGTTTTTTACCGCCATTAAAGGGTGTAAAACCGTCGTTAAAGCATTTAACGGCGGTATTAACGGCGGTTTCGTTACCGCCGTTTATGCGTGTGTCGGAAAAAGTGAAACCGTCGTAAAAAGACAAATTACCGTCGTTAAAAGTCGACCAAAAACGGCGGTAATATAGGACCAAAAACGGCGGTTTTTTACCGCCGTAAATAGGTCAAATTTTTCAAAAAATAATTCTTTCTTCTTGCACTCCCCAAGTTTTGAACCCAAGACCTCTCATCCACCAACACCAACCACTCTGCCACAGCCACTCTTCATGAAATATATTCCCTAAATAAATATTTAAACATTACTTTTACTTTATTGTAGATGGTTTCGCCGGAGCTCGCCGGAGTTTCGTCGGAGCTCCGCCGGCAAAGACCGCCGTCATTAACGGCGGTAATGATTGGGCATTAGCAGCGGTTTTGTTACTGTCTTTAAAAGTGGGCATTAACGGCGGTTTCGTTACCGCCGTTAAAAGTGGGTTTCATTACCGTCGTTAAAGACACTTTTAGTGGCAATTTTTTTAACGGCGGTAACGAAACCGCCGTTAATGATACATTAACGGCGGTATTAACGGCGGTTTTCGTTACCGCCGTTAATAGTACCTTTAACGGCGATTTTCGTTACCGCCGTTAAAAAAACCGTCGTTAATGCCCTGTTTTGGCGTAGTGAGCATTAGTTAAGTTTACAACAAATTTCAAACCAACAAATTTTATTTTATTTATTTATTTTCATTTTTTTGCAAAAATGAACGGAATGTTGATCAAGTTTATAGTGAAATTCCAAACCACCATTGTGTTTTTCTTCATAAAATCTGGTTTTGTGGTCTTGTGTTCATTTATGCATTAGTGTAAAACTTAAGAAGAAAAGGAAATTAGCAAACTTCATGAACAATGATATGAGTATTTAATTTTGGGAAAATTAGTTTAAAGTCCCTCTCATATTTTTAGTAATGAAAGAGATCCACAACATTATTTTATGATATCTAAAGTACATCAACTCCCACACTCATATATCACAAAGAAATTTGACTATCTAAAATCAAACCTCATTTTTTTTCTTCTTTCTCTCTCTCGTTCTCACTCTAAACTCTCTCGGCGTGCCCAGTTCATCAGATCGTCCACCTTCTTCTTCATCCCCTTGTGGTATGTGCCTCTCTCTCTCTCTCTCTCTCTCTCTCTATATCTATCTATCTATCTATATATATATATGTATCTCTGCATTTCATCTTTAGTGGAAATGGTCCTATATCTAATTTCAAGAGCTTGCAAAAAAGTGATCCTAGTGCTCAAGTTGTGGAGGTGAACAAAGGAAGTTGATTTCTGGGATTTGGAGAGAAAATAGCGAGCTCCATTGATGGAGCCATCATGCTTTCCATCGCCATTGTCCCAATCGTCGCTGAAATGGCTCCCTGCAGCTCAGCCTCGGCCACCGCCAATATGCATCGCTGCCGCCTCAGCTCCTTCTCCTCCGCTGGATTTGGCGGTGGCGACACTGGAAGCAACGTCCTCAGGTTCTACAATGTCTTCAGGTTCAAAAGAAAAATTAGTTAGTTCTCATTGTTGATAAATGTATATATACGTACAGAGAACCCTTGAATTTCTTTTGACAGTGTTGACAGTGTACAATGAAGAGATAGAACTGACAGAGAAATTTTTTATGAATCCAAAGAAAAGAGCTGAAAGAGAAATTGTATACAA
This sequence comes from Camellia sinensis, assembly GCF_055761805.1. Classification (NCBI taxonomy): domain Eukaryota; kingdom Viridiplantae; phylum Streptophyta; class Magnoliopsida; order Ericales; family Theaceae; genus Camellia; species Camellia sinensis. Next base: position 58,749,429 of record NC_138971.1, read on the forward strand.
TGTTTCCTACAAATGTTGACAATGTTTTCTTTGGATACATATATACAATGTCAACACTGTCAACATTGTATACAACACTATCAACACTGTATATCTACAATGTCAGCACACACACACACAGATATATTTATATATATATATATATATCCAATGTTGAATACAACGTCTTCAGGTTCATAATTTCTCTGAATCCAGATAAATGTGTTGACAGTGTTGAATACAATGTTTCCTACAAACTAGAGAAATTTTGTGCTGACAGTGTTGACAATGTTGAATTTCTCTGGATTTGGCCACTTTTCTATGGATTTGGCAATTTTCTCAAGATTATCCTTGAATTTTCTCTGAATTTGACAATTTTCTCTGGATCGAATTTTCTCTGAATTTGACAATTTTCTCTAGATTACCCTTGAATTTTCTTTGGATTACTCTTGAATTTTCTCTAGATTTGGCAATTTTCTCTGAGTTCGAGTGAATTTCTTTGGGTTTGAGGGGGATTTTCTCTGGGTTTAAGTTCTGGAATTTTCTTTCACTGCAATAAGGGCTTTGCTTTCAACTTCTAAAGGATCAGTTTTAAATGATTTCCATGAAAGAAGAGCTCTCAAGGTATTGTGATTATCTAATTGACTCCCACTTACCCTCTTGATATTACCCAGTTATGTCTTTAATTTTCTTTCAATGGACTGTGTAACGCCCTCAAAATAAAACCATAATTCATACATTCATGATACAAGAAATTGACAATATATTCAAGAGAATAAAGTGTATATCTATTTATCAGAGTATTTATCACAAAAAGAATTACATGTTGACCACAAAAGTAAATGCCCTACGGGCTTACAACTTTCCAAGTTAACACTTGGTTACAAAAAAGAAAAGAGTACTAACTCATACACATGAAGCCCTCAGCTTGAATTTACATGTAATACACAAAAAGGTAAACAACAAAAGGGAATCTTCAGCCTCTAAGCCTCCCAAGCTATGTCCTTGGAGGTGGCATATCACCTGAACCTGAAAATGATGTCCCATATAGGGTGAGCCAATACTCAGTAGAGATATACTAAACCAAGTATGAGAAATAACTAAAACAATAGAATTTGATATATGGTTGACACTTATAAACCAACTTACAACACTTTTCAATTCAACATCAAATACATCCATTTTTCATTTTAGTTTCCTTCACTTATACAGTTTTGATTCATAATTATGGCTCAGAACCTGGCCAAACAATTCAATGAGACTATAACACATATTAAAACACTTCCATACTTCACAATTCACATGAGAATATAACTCATATTAAAACACTTCCACACTTCAACACTTCCATATTTCAAGTGATACACAGATTTGCTGTATCAGTGGAATCCATCCCCTATCTCCTCCCAAATAGGTTTGATAGTCCATCCTCTATCTCCTCTCAAACCATGGAGTACATTTCCTATCCCTCCCAAACAATATACATATACAATGTATTTAAACACTTATTATATATAATGATCAATCAATGCACACATTTGTTGTATTATTTCAACTGTCATATTCAATGTGATTAGTTTCAGTTTTCCCTAATTATCATACAATGTCTATAACAATCAAGACTATCCTCCACCGATAGCCCAAAGCAGTTATCTCTAAACAGATAATAAATTTATCAACAGATAAAATATCGACATTTTCATAAGTGATTGATTAAATTATCCAACTACACCATTTACTCCCACAATTTTCCAATTTCATGAATTTCACTTCAATTTCACATTTCCCCAAATTAATGATTCAACATAATTAGAGCATTTTTTTCCCTTTTCTCAATATTAGCCCAAAGGCTCAATTTCATCGATTTAACAACAACAATTTCATTTTTCAATGTCTCATACACACATAGGTTTTAACATTTGAAAATCCTCCTTTTTATAACCTCAAGTCAAACCCTAACTTTCTCAAAATGACTAAGCAACACCATCTAATCAAAATGATCAAAATTTATGTTAAAACTCATAGAATAGAGTAGGTTATCCCTACCTTAATTTTCGGAGCTCAAAGGAGAAGAGAGGTGAAACTCAAAGTGCTCCAAATCCATAACTTTTTAGATGAAAGAGAAGCCCTCACGAAACTCTACCTTTCTTCCAAAGGGACTAGGGTAGAAGACCACTAGAACAAGATGAAACCCTAGAGAGAAGGTATATAAAGAGAGAAAGAGCAGCTGGTCTAGGGTTTGTATAAAAGAAGATGATGAAAAAGTGAAGTGTAACCCGCTGCTGCCAACTGATATATTCGAGGCTCGCTCGAGCAAAGGAGTGGTCGCTCGAGCGACCAGACACAAAGAAACCTCGCTCGAGTGTAGAAAGCCTTGCTCGAGCCAACAAATCGAAGCTTCAGGTCTGCAACCCAGAAGCATGCTCGAGCGAAGGAAAGCTCGCTCGAGCGAAGGAAAGCTCGCTCGAGCGAAGAATTGCAACCTTCAGGTCCAAAACTAAACGCAGACGCAAGCTCGAACGCAAGACTTTTCGCTCGAGCCACCAGATATATCACCCAACTCTCGCTCGAGCGAAGGATCTAAAACACAGAGCTCGCTCGAGCGACAAAAGCCTCGCTCAAGCGAAGACACCAAAATCTGGATAGTAACCATTTGTTTCAAAACACTCCCAACCTGATACAAGCCTGCCCAATACATCCTAAAATTCAAATATAAGGAATTTAAAAGACGAAAATGAAACAAATGCAACAATACTTAACTGCGGAACCTAAGTCCAGAATACTGTACATAAAGGGGAAAACCCGGGATCACTATAGACTGTTTGGCTTTTGAGCAAATCAGAATTTCTTTGGGAAGAGAATTTCTCTGGGATGGATCCAGAATTTCTTTGGGAAGAGAATTTCTCTGGGACCAAATTTTCTTTGGATTGATGTTGAAAGACCTTAGACATTATGAAAATATTAGATGTCCTTTATTCTATAAAATCTTAATGTCAGGGACCCTAAAAAAAAATCCCTTTTAATTTTTTGCTTGAAAATGTATTGGTGAAATACAAAAGAGAATTTGGAAAAGACAACAAAACTGAGATGAAAAGAATTTTTTTAATTTGTTTATTGATTGGGGGTGAAGAAAAGTTAAAGGGTCATGATATGATATACAATAAGAATTATCTGCTACGATTCTTTTATAATAATTTTGTCGTATTTTTTTATTACAGCAAAACATTGTTTACAAAACAAAATATATAATTTAATTTCTTTGATTTAAAAAATAAAATAAAATGATGTCAAAATATTGTGTACATAAAATTAAAAAAAAAAAAAAATCACTCAGAGTAGAAGAAATCATTTGCTTTAAATTTAAATCTAAATTGTTGGATTACCATTATTGTGACCTGTCTTGCATTTATTGAACGCCCAACCAACCTGGAGGGCAGGGGCAGGTGCCCTGCGACTTTACCGTATATATTGTATTAGTGTATATACTTTAGGGTTAGAGAGAAACATAAAGAGCTGCAAAGTGTTTTTTGTAATCCTTATTGTTAGGACTGGGCATAGGATTATTTGATCCACGAAAACTCTTTACCCAATCCGACCTGCATACAAATGGGTAGTTTCAAGTGTATAGTAAGATCGGATGCAGTTTAGAATATGATTTTGTTGTGGGTTGTAGGTGGGTCTCGAGTTTTTCCAGTATCCGCCCGCACTTGCACAATTTTTTTTTTTTTTTAAACCTGGACTGTCGATCTTCTTATTGACAAATTCATATTAGATTCTTTTTTCCAAACGAAACCCTAATCTCTCAGCAATAGCCGCTCTATTCTCACTTTTTCACTCACTCTCGTACTTGTTCTTTCACCTCTCTCTCTCTCTCTCTCTTTGGCGACCGGTGATCGGCCGGTGCGACGACTGGTGATCAAATCAGTTTGCCTTCGCAAGTTCGCAACACTTGTGAGTTGCAGCTGCCATACCATCGTTGAGGTCTGTCAAATCTGTTTCTGTTTTGGATTTTTTGTGTTTTCAAGAACTCTTCCACACATAAACTTTTTATATTATAAAAAATTAGAAGATAAATTAACAATCATTTTCAAACTTGTTAACTAGAAACCTATTGATGAGTTCAATATTAGAACAAATAGAGTTGAATCTGTTGATTACTTCTTTATATTATATTTATTGTTTTAATTTTTGATAATGCGACCTGTCAGACTCAGGATAAAAATAATTCAAAATCTTTGATTTTGTTCATAAAAGTATTCTTTTACAGCTTGTATAATTGTTTTCTCTCACTCAGCAAATTAGTGATTTTATTTTACAAATAATTTGTGTTATGTATTTAGAAAAATTATTTATAATTTTATTGAAGATATGAACAAAAATTATCAAAATTTCACTTAATTTTTCATTATATTTGGAATTATTACTTATCAAAATGCCATAATTTATAGCAGATTAGTTAAATGAAAAGTTGTATATGATACTTTCACATTAAAAGTACATACTTGTAAAACTTGTTAGGATAAGTCCCATAACTAGACAGACAGATAGCATAATTTTAATTTAATTTAATTTTATTCATTACATCTCAAATTCTAGCATATTAGTTGGCAATTTAGTCAAGTAGAAGTCTGAAATTGCAATTTGTGATTGAGGTTTTCTATGTTAGTTCTTATTTAATTTTCATTTTAATTTTTTGTAATCCAATTTGAATGGAGTATAGTGTTGAATCTCCCGTAATCAATCTGTTACCTCTAGAATCCTTCAATTCTTAGAATCTGTTGGTATTTTTCCATAATAATACGTGAAATATATATATATATATATATATATATATAATAAATTAAATAGATATGACAAAACAAATTTTTTAAATAAAAAATGAAATACAGAATAAACTACATAACTAAAAATAAATAAATGAATTATATTATATTACTAATAGAACAAATTATTAACATAGATAACTAAAGATTAGAACTCGTTGATGTATACTAAATTCTAAAGAATTAAAGAACAAATGATGAGAAAAGAAGCAAATCGAAACCTGTGTCAAAACCAGCTCATGCAGAAGTACTTTTTGAATAGCTTTGACGAACTTGATATAAAAATACCTTTTGAATAGCTTCTACCTTCTGAATGCTTCTGAATACCTTTTGAAGCACTCTCTCTAATAAAAACCAAAGAAGTGGCTAGCAAAAAAAAGATAGGGAAAAAATTATTTGATATAAAAATTATCTCCAACTTTATTATCTCAAAACACCATCTCATTTTCCATAAAAAATCTCTCCAAAACCATCAAGTTGGAGGGAAAAGGCCTCTGTTTATACGTATAGGGAAGAACCTTAGCTATGAATGATAACATCAATAAGGCTATCAAATGCCACTAACCAAGGCCATTAACTCTAGCCATTAAGGATGGAGTTACAAAAGTTGAAAACCAATGGCCACTATCTACTCCATCATTAAAAGATGAGAGTTACAAAAAGCTAAATCCCATGTGCTTAATATATACAAATAAATATGTATATAATGATGTTTGAATAATTCAAACAGATGGGTCGCGAAATAGATACTAATGTTGGGTCACAACCTGATCCAAGCCCAATCTCAAAAACATGCACAAGCTAAGCTAAACACAACGCAACTCAGCCCAAGCTCAAGATTAAGTCCAAGTCCAAATCCAAGTCTAAGTCTAAGGCCAAACCCAACACATGCACAAGCACAAGTCTAGGCCTAGTCCAAACTAAGGCTAAGTCCAAATCTAAGCCCAACTTTATTAATGCCTACTTTATGAGACAATTCCCATTCACAACTCAATGGTTTGGGCTCATCATTTTTATATTGTAATTTTATTACCACTCGGACCCACCTCAATCAACAGTTGGGTCTCACTTTTATTTTGAATTAAAGTTGCTGAAAAAAAATTATTTTCCAACAATCCCCCACATGCATAAAATTGGCCGAATAAAGAAAAATGGGCAATGCTTAACAACAAAGACTCGGAGAGAGAGCACATAGAATAACTCTATATCAGAAAAGGTAGCTGTTGGCCTTGAATCTTTCGTAGTAAAATCCTATCAGATTTACTAGCTGATAAATGAACGTGATGTCTTGAACTATTCTTTTATTTGTGTAAACTGAGACAATAGACCTCACACAAGAGACTCCAATCATTGTTATTGTTCTCACTGTTGTGTCTGGTTTGGCCCTAGAACACTAGCCTTGTTCAGTGAGTGATTTTAAAGAATTTGGTCTCGTCAATTCTTAAAGAAGTGGTCCCACTTCGCATTCACATAGGTGACCTACATAAGGTATCTCGCTATACCACGATTGACTATTCACAGTACTTAGGCCTCATTTGGGAACATGCTATTTTAGTAACTTTTTGGCTTTTCACGAAAAGATGTACAGAAAAATAGAGAGAGTAATGTGACAATTTATAGTGATGTTTTAGCTTTTTGGCTAAAATATTTAGTCCCCAAATGAGGCCTTAGGTCATTAAAAGTATTAGCTTAACCTTCCACCCTACAGGGTATCACTGTGTAAACGAATGGACAGGAAGATTTACCTCCATAGTGACTCACCTGTTACATACAATTAGGTTGTCCATTTGAATTTAGATCTTGGAATCTCCAGTCAACTAGGTTGGATTTTCTATTCCGGTAACATTGGCTAAAGGCCTTAACCCCATTCTTTTTGACAACTTCTTACTAACTCTTGATTTAACCCTTTGGTTAGCAGATCTGCAATAATGTCTTTAGACTTTAAATGGTCTATAGAGATAACACGCAAGAGTAGTCCTTGTATAGAATTATGTCTTCGACAAAAATGTCTAGATCTTCCATCTGTGCCATACCAATATTTGATTGGTTGTCACAAAGTATACAAAGTTGCTAGCACAAATTTCGATTAATGTGGAATATCCTTAAGAAAATGGCAAAGCCATTTAGCTCCTTTAGTAGCTTTATCTAAAGCATTGAATTTCGATTCCATCATTAGTATCATGATACACATCTGCTTCAAAGAGCTTCAAGACGCGATTGTAGTTCCAATTAGAGAAAACATATCCACTAATGGATTTGTAGTCTTTATATTAGATATCTAGTAGGCGCCTTTGTGGTTTCTAGTACAACTAGATATCAAGTGTGATATAACCCATATTCCAGCTTTATCGTAAGTACCTTAGTACCTGCATAAACACCTTCTAAAGATAGTCATTGGGATTACTCGTGTATCTACTTAGCTTGCTGACTAAATAGGCTATATTCGGCCTTGTACAACTCATCAGATATATCAAACTTCCAATGATTCAAGAATATTCCATTATTCTTGGTCAAGTGTAGACTCAAGTCTACCGGTGTCCTCGACACACTTCTATCTAATTTACTAAATTTCCTAATAATCTTATCAATATAATGAGACTGAGAAAGCACAAGACCACCAGATGTTTTGGTAATCTTAATTCCAAGAATCACATCTGCAAGGCACATCTGTAGCTTGCTTTTCATGCTCCTCGAAGGGGTTTAGTCTCCTCGGATACGACCGCCCTATAGTTCGGACTCTTGTGGTTTTGAATTTGATTTCACAAGTGTAATGTGAAATAGAAAAACACAAATGAGAGCCCAAGTCTGGAAAATCTTAGAAAATCCATTAATCATCAGAGATGCCAAAAATGAATTGTATTGCCAGATTTTAGAGTCGCCACCTAAATATTTTTAGAAAATTTAGGAAACCTGTGATTCGTGCGAAAAGCCACTTATCCGTTATAACCAAAGTGTCTCGGCTCGGGAACTTAGGTATAAGAGGGGAAGGTCATGAATTGAGCACCCCACTCACCCGATCAAAGTTTGGCCTCTACTAATCATGACGTGATTTTTATGGATAGTATATGCTCATGTTTTGATTATTATGCTAATTTAGTATGTGAGGCACACAAGTATAGACTACATCACCCACTTTGGAATGCTTTGATTTCATGTTTGTTTGAAAAGAGGTTTGAATATGTGCTACTTGAAAAAGTGAGCTCACATGTACACTAATCAAAGTCATTCCAACTAAAGCAAAATAGCCTTCATCCAGAGGCATTCAAAAAAGTATTTCAAATAAGCACATAGCCTCAAGGTGGTATGCTTTACATCGCAACACAAACACACATGTCATATGCTAAAGCAAAAATGCTCACCTAGTACTCAATCGAGGCAAGCCAAAGAAAAGAAAATAATTAGAAAAATGTATGGTTCTAAATATCCAAATGGCTAATGCAACGTATACAAAAATACAACTACTAGGTTTGGCTTATTAACATGTCATATGGATCAACTCAAAGCATACAGTAACCCACGTATTCAAGTAAGTAGGAAATGACAATGATATTTAAGAAAAATGATGAACTGAACCTTATGTATGCAAAAGTAGATACAAAGCATGGCAATGATATGAAACGAAAATATGATACTACCACGATAAACATGTAAATAAAAGAGAGAAAGAAATTGGCATTGGAAGACATACAAATATTACAAGTTTGCCCTCGCACAAAAGGGTCCGAATGAATGTCCTAATTAACTAATTATAACAACGCAATTGAATGAATGAATTAATTAACTATTACAAATTCGAATGAAACCAAAGCAACTAATTAATTACAACATATGAATCTAAAAGCTACTAATCTAATGGACTCGAATAGGAGGTGAGGAATCGCATGCGTGCAACCGAAACATCCTCCAGAAACCTCTCTATTTGCTGCCAAAATCTGCTCTGTTTACAGTCAGAAAATTGTTTTGTTTTGGCCATAGGATCTGCTCTACCTGAGAGAGTGGTCGGCCATACAGAATGATGGCCGTCCAGCCACTGTTTTTGGAGAATGCCCTGCTGAAACAAAGAAAAACATAGTGTTTCCAGGAGATGTTTATCCTCTCTGTCGTTCCCTATTATGAAGATGATCAAAGGAAGAGTAGATTCGATACTCAAATCATCAATCATCGCAAATTTGTTGCTTGATGATCTTAGAAACGATAGGACGAGAGCTCAATAAATGAAACAAAAGATAGACAATACCTCCTCTCTATCATGGAGTCACCTCTAGGGAGGGGGTAGACTTGTTTCATGAATCATCGAACATCACTGAAATAGTATACGATGATTCAAGACGCAATAGGTTCAGTATAACGTCCGATTGAACCTAACTAAATTTTATTATCTTTTTACTCCAATTTTATTAGCCTTTTACATTATCTTTTCATTTTTTTATCTTTTCTTCCTTTTTATCTAAAGGCGATGATTACGTCCACTAAGTCCAAAATAATAAAGCATAGCAAGTATGACTTGACCCGAGAAATCAGCTTTTTAAGCCCTTTTCTACAAGAGAAATTACAAAGGAAGAATCAAACTCATTTACAAGCAATAATGAATTCGAAGTCAAACCCGAAATGAGCGATAATGACTCAAACTCCAAACCCAATCATGAGCTATAATAACTCTTTCCTTTGTGATTTCCAAGGATCTAACTAGAAAATTAGTCCCTTAAAAGTAATGCACCAGCAATAAAGGGAAATGTCAAACAAGAGATCATGTTTAGCATAAGAGAGATGTAATGCACTAGTAATGAACCTCTGAAGAGATTAAACGATTTAGCATGAGGGGTCTCTTTCTTATGCCTTGAGCGGTAATCTTTTGTTTGATACGACTCTTAATCAAAAGAAACAAAAAAATGAGCGCGGTTGCAGATTATGAATGAAAAGTGAGTGATTACAATGACATGAATATATGTATGAAAGCTATAAAGAATGAAAGAAAAGGCTATCAACTCAAATGGATTGGAAGCTATGACCTAACACCAAACCCATGAGAACTTACAACAACATAACTATAATATTCAAAGCATAAATTAAATAAACACATTAAACAACCCCTAAACTCCAAAAAAATAGTGACCAAAACCAAAAGAAACAAAGTAGAAAAAGGTAAAGCAACAAGCTATGGAACAAGGCCTAAGGAAGGGTGGCTAACCCCTCATCTTTTTGTGACTTTAAATCACATTTTTAAGCTTAAAATAGCTCTAAAATCAATGTGAAAATACAAGAAAAAGAGGGAGAAAAGATGGTTAAAGAGTTCACAGATTACCCCTTTAAAGAGAGGAAGGGCTTCCTAGTTAAGAACCCACAAGCTTAACACTCTCTAGCGGCTGAAATTATCTTCAAGAACCTCAGCAAAAGCCTCAAGTTTAAGCTTAGAAGGTGTATGTATAATGTATGTACGTTGAAAGAGAAAAGGGAAGTGTGTTGGACAAGTTATAGCTCTTGGCAAAATTTTCTAACCCCAAACCATGACGGGGGGCCTTATATTTATAGAAAAACAGTTTCTCACGTCGGAAATATTTGTAAAGAAACAGTAGGTGCAAGGCATGCACGTGAGGACAACTGGCTGCTGTCAAAATATCTACTACGATGAACATGGCCGGCCGGCCATGAGGAGGTACGGCCGGCCACCTGAAAATGTCTTACTGGCCACTTGTTGGCTAGCTCTTCTCTGAGTAGTTAGGCTAGAAAAAATAAGGTTTTGTTTCAAAGGAGGTGCAAGGTTTAGGTTTTAAAGCTTGAAACCGAATCATTTTGCTGAAGAATTGACAGATTACATAGCGTAACATTTCATCATCAAGTGTTCAAGTGAGGCACCCAAGTCTTAAAGAGCAGTCAAAATGGGGTGTCTACAGTTGCCCCTCCTTGACAGAGTTTGAAGTTCTAAAATGACGTGAGTGAATGTCAAAGCCCAAAGACAACCCATTTGCAAAGGCCGTAAGACTTGGGCAAGCAAACAAAATGTAAATGCAATTGGTTGAACCTGATAATTGCCTACGTATCCCTTTGCAAGGAATCAAAGCAGCGTAGTTTAGGGGCAAAATGCAATTGACATGCTCAAGACTACACTTTGGAAATTGGACTCACACGCTTTGCAAAGCCGATTATTTTGAAAATCCATGATAATACAAGACAATGAAATGAGTAATAAATAGATGACAGCATATGAATGAAACAAGCTTCAAGCTCAAATCAAAATAAGTCCAACCATGTTTTGCATGTAAAAGAGTAAGCAAACAGCAATTCCAAACACATTTCACATGAAAGGAGAAAGACAGTGTAACCAATAGGTGTATCTTACCGTATTTTATATAGAGAGGGAAGGTTTTAACCAAATGAAAGGTGAGAGCCAAACTACATTTCACGTAAAGAGGGTATGAGATAACCGCGTTTCACATAGAAAGGGTAAAAGATACAAGCTAAACTACATTTCACGCAGAGAGAGTGAAGGATGCGAACTAAGCTACGTGTTACGAAGAGAGGTGGTGAAAGATGCAGTCCTAACTATGTCTCACATAGAAAGAGTGTGAGAAATGAAATCCTAACTACGTCTCATGTAGAGAGGATTAAAGATGCAAGCCAAACTATGTCTCACGTAGAGAGAAAAGGTACAAGCCAAATTATGTCTTACGTAGAGAGGGATGAAAGATACAAATCAAACTATGGTGCAGCCCTAACTACGTCTCACATAGAAAGGGTGTAAGAAATGCAATCCTAACTATGTCTCACATAGAAAGGATTAAAGATGCAAGCCAAACTGCATCTCACGTAGAGATGGATAAAAAGCTACAAACCAAACTACGTCTCACGTAGAGAGGGATGAAAAGGTGCAAACCAAACTAAGTTTCACGTAGAGAGGGATAAAAAGGAGCAAACCAAACTACGTCTCACGTAGAGAAGGATGAAAAAGTGCAAACCAAACTACGTCTCACGTAGAGAGAGATGAAAAAGGGCGAACCAAACTATGTCTCACGTATAGAGGGATAAAAAAGTGCAAACCATACTACGTCTCACACAAAGAGGGATGAAAATTTGCAAACCAAACTACGTGCAAACCAAACTATGTCTCACGTAGAGAGGGATGAAAAGGAGTAAAAGCAACCCTATGCCTCGCATAAAAAGGATGAATAAGCCTTCAACATGCAATCAATCAAATCCACCGTCGGGTGATAAGGATAGACATAATAAGATGAATAGGAACGATGCACATGGATGCAACATGATGTGATATAATTACTGTAGTTGATGCGAAATACAATGCGATGCATGTTCCATGCAACATAATTGAAAAGATAAACAAAAAACGGTGGTTTTGAAAACACCTCATGGGGGAAGTGGCGATGAACAACCTTGTTCTGCCAGAGATCTTCCTCTTCTTTTTCTATTCTTTCAATATGGTAAAATCTGCTTGAGCTTAAGGTCGAGGCACATTCAAACTTTGGAAACATGGCGAGACCTAGAATGATCCATCCAGAATGACATTTCAGAAAGATTCTTTAATTTTACACTTTATAGATGAATACAGGATCCTCCATGCACAGAATAAGCAAGATCTTAGCAAAATAGGTTAGGACCCACTTAATAGGCACGTTCGGCCAAAAAATGGGTCGGCCGGCCAAAATATTAGACGGCCAGCCACCCGTATTGACACCTAGGGTAGATTCGGGTTTTTACACCCGAGGCTTTTTTAAAACACAACTTTGGGCCCTCATTTCACACACACACATGCCAAAAATCACCTCTCTCTCTAGATTTCCATCCTACTCGCTTTACCCAACGACCCACGCAAACTTTATTCGTGAAACCCATTTGGCCCTCTACGTTTTAAACCGATTGGATTTCGTTTTGGTCGAGTTTTTGGGTTTCTCATTATTTTTGGCTCATTCTCACTGGTTTTTCTTGGTTTTTTGTATTCTCTTCTGAGTTTTGACATTTTCCTCTTTTTTCTCCTTCCTAGGGCTTAGGTTTTGGTGTTTTTGCCTATTTCTCTCATTTTTTTTTCTTTTCACTCACCACCTACTATATTCTTCATGGCTGACGATATTCCACACGAGGATACCCCTTGTAGCTCGAATTTTCATGCTTCTTTCGGATACGACTAGCCCTACAGTTCGGACTCCCCTGGTTCTAAATCTGATTCTACAAGTGTAATGTGAAGTACATAAACACTAAAGAGTCCAAATCTGGAAAATCTTTTGGAAAATCGATTTTGAATCAAAATGCTAAGAATGGACTACTTTTCCAGATACAGAGTTACCACCTAATTATTTTTTTGAAAAATTTAGGAAACCCATGACTCGTGCTGAAGGCCACTGTAGACATCCCCCGAACGCCCCGGGAGGAACGAGCTCCCGTTCCGTTCATATTGGGGTCACTACAGCTCAGGACTCTCAAATTTGTCGCGGTTCTAAGTCTGAACCAAAGAGTCCAAATCCGGCAAATCGTTTTGAGAAAAAACAGATTTTTGAAAGAAGTGCCAAACATGGACTGCTTTGCCAGATATAGAGTCGCCACCTAAATGTTTTTTTAATGGGAAATTTAGGAAACCCTGACTCGGTGCCAAAGGCTACGTGTCCGTCATCACCAAAGTTGCCTCGGCTCGGGAACTTGGGTACGATTGGGGAAGGTCACTTCGTGAGCACCCCCGCTCGCCCGATCAAAGATCGGCCTCTACTAACCATGATATCTATTTTTGAAAACATTGTGCGTTCTTATTCCGGTTTATTAGCCTAGGTTACTATGTGATGCGCACAACATACAAGTATAGACTGGGTTGCCTGAATTGGAACAAAAACATTTCATGTTTGTTTTTGAAAGATGGCTTGCTACTCGCAAGTAGGCTTAAAATGCAGATTTTGCCACCCTCGGGTGGGCTTAGAAAAGATGGTTTTGCCACTATCTAGTGGGCTTAAAACAAACATTTGATGAATTGTCTCAATCCAACTAACCCAACCTTCACCCACAGGCATTCAGGCAGATATATCACATAAGCAATTAGCCTCATGGTAAGCATGCTATTCATGGCAGTCACTCACACGCATGCAAGGATGCTAAAGCATAAAGCTCACCGGGTACTCCAAGCCAAAACAAAAACTCATTAGAAATCATGCATGAATCCTAAGTATACAAAAATGCCTAATGCAACACATGCAAAAGTGCAACTATAGCAGGCTCGGCTATTCTAAACATGGCATATGGAATGCTACAGCTAACATGTATTCAATTTGGAATTGAAAGTACAATGAAGTTAGTATGATGCGCCGAGCCCGGTGCATGCAATACAGATGAATGATGCAAACATGCTGTCATACTGTATGCTAATTTAAACATGCCCTAATCTAACCATCATAAGCAGGTAAATAAAAGGGAGAAAGACGTGGGGTTGGAAGACATACAACACACACACGCACACTTATTACAGTTGTGCCCTCGCGCAGAGGGTCCGAATAAATATACAGTCCCAAATGAAAGAATATTACAGTCCAAATATTACAGTCCGAATAATATACAAATTCCTAATTAATTAACAAATTAACTAAGAAAACTGTAAAAACTGGCGTGCAAGCCAGGGACTGCCTTGCTCCTGATGAATGATGCATGTTTGGGCTGCCTTGCGCGGAAATCCACTGGGATGCCCCAATTAGCCTCTGTTTACACCTGTTCTTGAAAAGCGTGCCAAGCCCCGAAAAGTTACTGATTCTTCATTTTGCTGCAACAAAGAGCAGGAAAGGGGCATAGCAATGTATTTTCACAGATATATGCATGCCTCGATCCTCGTGCCACCAATCACGCATATCGATGCATGATGGCAGAGGGGTCGAAATGTGCAACTCAATATAGAATGAATGCACGTGTAAACACAACAAGAACCTAGCTCCATCATGGATGATCCGGAGTGTCGGTGACTGGGGAATTGAGATACGTTCCGTCACTCGGAGTACGGAACATACCTCGTTTCCCGTGCCCGGGCTAACTTCTATCCCGAACACAATGCAATATGCGTGACATGCATGAATGCAACTAAGATACAGCATAATATGCACAATGCTATGAAAATGAGATGTCTCGAAATGCGTGCACACGGGCATGCAAACTGAGGAAATGCATGAATGCGATCTAAGATCCAACCTAGCATGCACTATGTTATAAAAAGGAGATGCCTCGAAATGCGTGCACACGGGCACGCAAACCGAGGCAATGGCATACGTAATGCAATATGGCTAAAATGGCATATAGAATGCAACATGGACTTATACTAACATGAGAGAGCCTCAGCCACACTCACATAAGAGGCCGGTGGGTGAAAATGAAGTGCCTCGAAATGCGTGCACACGGGCACGCAAACCGAGGCAATGGTATATGCAACGCAATGGCATGGAAATGGCATATAGAATGCAACATGGACTTATACTAACATGAGAGAGCCTCAGCCACACTCTCATAAGAGGCCGGTGGGTGAAAATGAAGTGCCTCGAAATGCGTGCACACGGACACGCAAACCGAGACAATGGTATATGCAATGCAATGGCATGGAAATGGCATATAGAATGCAACATGGACTTATACTAACATGAGAGAGCCTCAGCCACACTCACATAAGAGGCCGGTGGGTGAAAATGAAGTGCCTCGAAATGCGTGCACACGGGCACGCAAACCGAGGCAATGGTATATGCAATGCAATGGCATGAAAAATGATATGCAAACATGCTAATGGAATTTCAGCACTGAAATGTGGGGAAAACAGCCCCGAAATGAGGCGAAAACACACCCGATGCATGGAATTTCTCCCGAAATGCAAGATTAAGTACGTGAAATGGCTTACAGCTATACAAAGCATGCATAATTGGTACACGAGATGAAAAGACAGAAGCAAGGCAGCCTCAAAATAAGCATTTTTACAATACAAATCATGGCCAAACAGCAAGCAAAGATAGGGCAACAATGGCATGCAAAAATGGCCCTAAACATGAGATTATGAAGCAACTCACAGCTGCTAACTCCAAATAGGTTAGGGCCCTTCAACAACATTGAAGAGGGGCCAAAAATAAGCCACTTTACAGAACTGTAAAAACCCTAAAAACAAACATAGATATGGCTAAGCTCTTATGCAAGAAAAAGGGCCAAGAGGTGGCCAAAGAGGCAAGTGATATATATACAAAGCCCAAACTGAAAAATTCCCTTCTACAACATTGAAGAGGGACCAAAAATATGCATATTTACAGAACTGTAAAAACCCCAAAACAGTATACAAACATGCTAGAAATGCAATGCAAAATGAGGCTCACAAGTGGCTATAACACAAAGTCTACAAAATATTCCACAAACGGCCAAAGACCCTTAATGAAACGTGTTAAGAAGGTCAAAATAAGACTTTTTCTAGTACTGTAAAACACCCAAAAATGGAAGCATAATGGGCTTCCAAAGCATGCAAAAAAATAGCATTCAAGGAAGATATTGAAGCAAGTGCAAGATGGGGGGCTCAAACAGGGTTGAGCCCTTAAGAAAAAGTGAAAAAGAGCTCAAAATAAGGCCACTTTCAGTTATGGCCAGAGCTCAAAGAAAAAATCATATATGGCTAAGAAATGGTGCAAAAATGAGTTAGAAAAGAGGGAAAGTGGACTTACCCTTGAAGACCAATGCTTTTGTTGCTTCTTGGACCAACTTTGATGACTCTAAGCTGCTGGAATTCCTCCCCTTGCTGCTGGAATGGAGTGATGGTGGTGGTGCTTGGTGGTGATGAAGAAATGAGGTAGAACTTAGGAGTTTTTTTAAGGAAAATGAGAGAGATGGATGGAGATATGTATGTATATCCTTGAAGCAATTTTTCTAACCCCTAAAACAAAGGTTGGCAGCTGGTTATAAGGACCAAAAGGAGGGGGAGCATGGAGAGAAAGGGTGGGGGAAAAGGACCAAGGCTTTTCCCCAAAAAATATCCCTCGGATATAGATCTTTTCTGGGAGATACAGCTATACAACTGTAAAGTGTGAAATGAGAGGATTATGGCCGGCCACCTTTTGGACTTGCAGGTGGCCGGCCGGCTAGGGGTCAAAAGGGTCAAATTGCTTTAGTGGCCGGCCACCACAAAAAGGTGGCCTCCCTGGTCCCCTCATCACAACCCTGTGGTTCGAATTTGGAAACTCTAAAACAGGAGAGAGAACAAGCCATTTTTAGGAGGGGTTCAAAAGGGTCAATCGACATTAGTGGCCGGCCACCAACTTTTAGGGTCCTCCCATGTGTGTACAACACAAATATGTGGTTTGGGGTTGAAGAAAGTGGCCCCAAGGTGTTCAACATTGGCTCGGAAGTGCGAAAAACGGGTGTCGGAGGGCAAAAATGGAATATAACTGGTTGCCAAGATAATTGCTGGCCTCCCACCCTCCAGTGACCTTCCTGGTGATGAAATAGAGGCACCTGCCAAAAATGAACGAAAACCGATGCAAAACGAATGCTCGGGGGCCAAAACACGCAGTTCGGGGTCCCGAAAATGGGCTGCTAAGCACCGAAAGTGGCATTCGGCCACGAAGTGGGTTTCTCCGACCCCAGTGTCCCTTGAAAGGGAGTAAATAAGATGTATGCCAAAAAAAATCAGAGCAAACGGAGATGGTTAGGCGGTCCCGAACCGAGGCACACGGCCAACGGTCCTGAAAAACCGGAAACCGGACTCCGAAATGGGCAAAATGGCGTGCGGCCACAAAATGTAGCCCACGGCCACTGAGAGATGGTCTACGGGATCTCTCCCTCCCCTCAGGAAAAGAAAAAGAGAAAATCGAGTCTGGTTCGCAAACCGAGGCGAGGCACATAAGAGGGTTCGGAAATCCGGAGGCAGGGCCCACGGCCGCGACTCTGAGACTTCTGAACGAGCACATTATGCAACATCACCAAGCGCCCAATTGGTGACGTCTGAGTCTTAAGGTCGGTCAAAAATGGGGTGTCTACAGTTGCCCCTCTTTGACAGAACTCGGAAGTCACAAGTGACGGGAGTGAATGTCAAAGCCCAGAGACGACCCATTTTTGACAAGGCCGAAGACTTAGACAAAGCAGACAAGATAGACAAAGATGTGCCCGCAGGCATGAGCAAAATGCAAATGATATGCAAGAAGATTTTGAAGATTGGACTTATACGCTACGCGAGGCCGGTTTTGAAAGTTGGACTTATACGCTGCGCGAAGCCGGTTATCACTCATGATCATGCAAAGAGAGCTGTAATGAAGCAATTATGCGAAATAAATGCAACATTTTAAGCGAATGCTAGGCAAGCAAGTAAACTCGAGCCAAACTACACTTCGTGCAGAAAGGATGTAAGAAAATTATGGAATTCTCACTACAAATACAGTGTGCATGTGTGATAGATACACAGAGCAAACATGTGATGGATACACAAAAAGGTGAGCACAAAGTGTGATAAATGCACTAAGTGAACAAGTATGATAGATACACAAAGCGAGAGTGTGTGATTGATACACAGTGCGAACGCGTGTGATTGATACATAAAGTAGGCATGGTGTGAGCGTGTGTGATTGATACACAAAGTGTGATAGATGCACTAAGTGAACAAGTATGATAGATACACAAAGTGTGAGTGTGTGATTGATACACAGTGCGAACGCGTGTGATTGACACACAAAAGGGTGAAGTGAGCAAAGTGTGATGGATACACTAAAGGTGAACACAAAGTGTGAAAGATGCACTTAGTGAACAAAGTATGATTGATATACTAAATGTGAACACGAAGTGTGATAGATGCACTTAGTGAACAAGTATGATGGATATACTAAAAGGGAACACAAAGTGTGATAGATGCACTTGGTGAACAAGTATGATGGATATACTAAAAGCGAACACAAAGTGTGATAGATGCACTATGTGAACAGAGTGTGATTGATACACTAAAAGCGAACACAAAGTGTGATAGATGCACTATGTGAACAGAGTGTGATTGATACACTAAATGTGAACATGAAGTGTGATAGATGCACTTAGTGAACAGAGTATGATTGATATACTAAATGAATAAAGTGTGACTGATACGCTAAACGAGAATGTATGTGATAGATACACAAAAGTGAATGAAGAAAGTGTGATAGATACACTAAAGAAATGATCTTAAACCGAACTTCTTTGAATGAACCGTACATACAATATCGTGCATGAATGGGAAAGAAACCTGATAGGTACAATGCAATACAATGCATGATGTTTAAGGAACGCAATAAACAAGCGTAGCGGCGCTTTTAGAAAGCACCTCATGGGGTGAGTGGCGATGAACCGCTCTACTCTGACGAGGATCTCCCCTCGTGCTCTTCGAACACTTACCTTCAACTCACAGTACAAAGGCTCTGAAATACTGACAAGGATTCTTCATGTAGAACACTTTGGACATTGCCTTTCTTCCTGATCATATTCGCAACTTTCCTTATTCTCCAACGGGGTGACAGACTAGGTTGGTTCAGTATCCAGAATTGAGGTGCATACATGCTATCTCAACATATGGGGCTTCCATACAGATTTCAAGCCGAGGACGCGCCTCTGGGTATTTAAACCAGACTTTAGTCCCGGAAATCCCGAACCTTTACGTTCTAGGCATCAGCCATTCGAAGTCTAGTTTCCACCGTCGCAGTTGGTCCCCTAGGAACTCATTGCGAACACAGCCAAGATGCCTCTGGCAGGGAATGGTACTCAGGGAGAGCACTTTTGATCGCCATTTTGGCTTGAAGCAGCCTTGATCTTGAGCTTGAGGTAGAGGCACACTCATACTTCGGAGCTTTGGCAAGACTTGAAGAGGTACACACGGAATGTAGTCTCGGAACTTACTGAAGTTGGAACAAACTCAGATACCCGACATTTCCTCTTTTCTTTTGCTTTGCAGTCTGGAACCCATATAGCTTCAGATAGGTCCTGATTTTATTGTTCTGACATGACCTGGGTTGAACCCTGCGGTTTTATGAAAGAACGAATCTTATTTTGCACAGATGTGGAGAACGGCACGGCACTCGGAGCGCAAAACGATTTTATTTTAGAATTGATAAATGAGCTCTCGACCGGGTATCGAGCCTACGACTGAACACAGCAAAATGACTCAACAAGGAAATAAAAGGCACACAACCTAGACACATCGAGTAACACTCGAAACGACTCAAAACAAGAATCGAGATAAAACAAAAAGACACGACACTCAGACGTGCATAGGGAGCCTGTTTCACCGGGTAGTGTTTCCCACCCTTTCTCATTTGTGGTTCTCACATCACTCGGCCCTCAAGCTCTGTTTTTCTGAAAAAGCCCTCTTCTCACTTTTCCTCTCATCGCACGTCTCTCTAACCATCATAAGCAAGTAAATAAAAGGGAGAAAGATGTGGGGTTGGAAGGCATAGACATTATTACAATTTTGCCCTCGCTTAGGAGGGTCCGAATGAATGGACTAGCTAAGCTAATTACCTAACTAACTAACTATTACAAGCAAATGAAGCAAATTAACTACACTAGCTAATTAATTAATTATTTCAACAAATTGAACTAACTATTGTAGCTAATTAAATACAACGCAAAACTAATTAACTTGCTATTCTAACTAATTAATTACAAGCCCACTACTCCAAGCAAAATTACAACATCACTTCACAGATCCCAAGAATCGAGGGACGACTCATGTATGGATGTGGATTTTTGTTTGATAATACTCTCTATTTTGCTACTGGAATATCTTTGTTGCACAGTTG
Source organism: Camellia sinensis (assembly GCF_055761805.1). NCBI lineage: Eukaryota > Viridiplantae > Streptophyta > Magnoliopsida > Ericales > Theaceae > Camellia > Camellia sinensis. The sequence continues at coordinate 58,769,980 of NC_138971.1, forward strand.
GAAAATTGTACTATTTTTCCACCTTAGCTTCTGCTTTGCTCTACTGAAAAAAAGACACTGCTAGGCTAGAAAAAGTGGCCGGCAACCCAAAAGTAGTGGCCGGCAGACCACTAATAGTGGGTTGCTGTGCAGTAAAAGTGGCCTACCGGCCACTGATGTTAGTTCTTTTCTTCAGCAACAGAGGACAAATAGAGCATAAACCAGAGTATTTTCGGGAGATGTTTGTCCACTCTGCCTCTCCTTATCAACAAACTGGTCAAATGAGGGGTAGGCTTGATTCGCAAATCATCAATCGATGAAATTTCATTACGTGATGACTTATGAATCAAGGGACACAATTTAATAAATGCATAATAAAAAACTCTCAAAAACCTCCTCCCTATCATGATTGATCAAGGAAAGTGGTTGACCTTGGAAACTTGAACCATTTCATCACTAACAAGTATGAAATGACCTAAGTCTCCACGGGTTCAATTGACGCCTGATTAAATACAAAATTAGCTTATTATCTTGTTCCATTTCAGTCCAATTTTTATTACTTCATTTTAATTACCTTTCATTCATTAATCAATTAAGTCCAAAAATAGAGATTAAGTCCTCTAATAGAAAGAAGTACCAAACCAAATGTTGTTTTAGGCATGAGAGAGATGTCATGCCATTGGTAATAAACCCTCCAAAGGGATTAAACCATTAAGCACAACAACCTCAATCTCTAGCTTAAACAAACAATTTGTTTCAAACAACTTTCAAAACAAAGAAAAAGTCAAGAAAAGAGGCAGGTTATAGAGGTGATTAGAGATGAATACAAGTATGGAAAACAAGAAATAAATACTATTAACTCAAATAGGTTTGTGGCTAAGGCCTAAACCACCAAACCTATGAGGACCATTACACTACAAGCCTACAATACAAATCATGATTGGAACAAACACATAAAAAATAGTCCTAAAATAGGCTAAAACAGTGCTGGAATTGAAGTCAAAAGAGCTAAAAGAGTAAGCTACAATATAGAGCAAGTTAAGCTAGTAACCAAGCACAAGGAGGGGATGCTACCCCCTCCATTTTTGGGACTTCAAAACATGATTTTGGCCTGTGAAAACCCTTTGAGATTCAGCAGTAAAAAGCTCAAAGAAAGATAATAGAAAGGTGGGAAACACAAGGGCAAAGGCTTAACAAGTTAGGTGCAAAGAAGGGTGATCCACTCTTCCATCCTTAATGGCCTTAAACCATTAGTTTCAGCCCAGAAATTCAGTGTAAAAATAGTTCCAAAAAATAGTAGAAAAGATGGCAAACAAAGAAGGGAAACAAGTTAAAAATTATACCTCTTGTTGAGGGATACCCTTTTTGAGTTACAAACCAACAATTACACACCCTCAATAGCTAAATGCAAGCTCAAAAACACCTCAGCACAAATACCACAAGGTCTGGTTTAGAGTGTATAGGCAAAGAGTGAAGAACTTGCAAGAGAAAGAGAGAGAAAGAAAAATTTTTGCCCCCAATTTTTTCTAACCTTTAAAATAAGAGGGGATGTCATCTATATATAGAAAACCATGAGACCACCTCAGAAATATCTATACAGACACGTATGGACTGGTGTATGCATCTATGGAAATAGCTAGCACAGCCGGCAAAAAGATCTAAAAAAACACACAAGTGGCTGGCAGGCCACAAATAGTGGGTTGCCGGCCACTATAATGGCCGACAGTCCACACTAGTGGCCGACAGTCCACTCTAGTGGGTCTGTAGGTCCCAGGATGTTTAGGTTTGAAAAACTACTATTTTGGTCCAAAAACAAGGCAAGAGGTTCATAGGGTTTTGAGGCTCAAAGCTAAGGCATTCTACTAAGGACTTCGAGCATTTGACAAGCATATACAAATTTATCATTAGGTGTGCAATCGGTGTCACGCAAGTCATAAGGACAGTCAAAAATAGGGTGTCTACACCCCTCTTGAAGTGCAGATGCTTCCACTCGCTGCGGGTGTGGAGGAGCCGATGATTGAAGAGGAGGACGGGATGACAGGAGACATTGCTGCGGAGGAGATTTACTCTCCAAAGCTTGAGCCGCAGCTATTATCATTGAGGGTGAGGCCTTTTGACCCAACCACTTACCACCCACGCACACACGTAATGACGCTTGGCAATATGTTGCAATTTGAGGACTTCGCCTAGGATACGGCCGAGGACTTCCTCTTGAGGAAGCGTGCATCACATCTTTCCCAAGACGCCTTTAAGGTAAGAACTGTTTTTCCTTTTTATGTACTTTGTTTTCTTTGACATTCATTACAATCTTTCATCTGCCATGCATTTTAACAAATTCCTCTTTTAACACAAGGTGATGCTCTTGCATGGAGAGGCTACAGGGCAGTGACTGCGAAGGGCTGGTACTAGGAGATCCCCACCAGAGTCCAAGAGTTAGTTAATGAGGCAAGCTTCGACTTAGTTTGCTCAGGGCTCTCATGGCTGTAGGCGAGCCGGCTCTTGCTTGGTGCTCTGGTAGAGATGTGGTGGGACACTACTAACTCCTTTCACTTCTCCTCCATAGGAGAGATAAAGATGACCCCATACGACTTCTCCATGATTACGGGGTTGAGAGTAGGAGGTGATCCGATCCCCTTCGATCTTGCCATGGGCCAGTGGGAGGCTGCCTAGATCTATCTGCTTGGCACGCGCCCTCACTTGGACAGGCCAGCCATAGTGAGATATAGCTGGTTCTATGACCACTTCCATAGGTGTCAGCTAGAGACTGAGAAGCTGATCAAGCAGTACACTTAAGGCTTCTTGATCTATCTTCTCGGTACCACCTTGTTTGTGAGCAGATAAAACACCGTGGGTCTATATCTGCTTAGTGCCTTGGTGTTTTGCCACAAGTGCGCTTCTATAACTAGGGTGGCACTGGCCTTGCCACTTTGTATAGCTACATGAGCTCAGGATCCCACAAGAAGGGGAACATGGTCGGAGGCTATTGGAGAGCTTGGGAGGTACATTCTGCACTTTTATTTCATTTTTGTTATAAACAATGCTTTCTGTTCTGTTCTCTTTGTCTTTGTTTTTGTTTCTACCTGTATTTTTGTCTCTACCTATTGACTCACAAACTAATCTTTTCTTACAGCTCTAAGTATATGCCTACTTCCCCGTGCTTGCTCCAGTGCTGAGAGATGAAGTAGAGGCAGATGTGCCTCACTCCAGGCGATATGACGGTAGGTGCTATCCTCGGTGCCGCAATGTCACCACCGTTGCCTACTACCATCGATTCTTCGACATAGTGACAGTGTGTGAGGTAATCTAAAACTCATGCCCCTTCCATTCCATTTCTATTTCTTTGGCCCATTCCATTCTCCGACAACTGACAACAACTAACAATTGTGAATTCTTTGTTTGCAAGTTACGTGGCAACCATGGGTGGTCATGCCGGTCGGGACGAGGGACGAGGGACGAGTATTTCGAGTCCTGGGATACCTCCAGGGTGTGGATCTTACTGGAGGGTCCTTTCTACAGGACCTGGTACTTGGGGGAGATGTTCATGAGCCAGACCCTGGGCCTATCAGACCTCGTTGTTCCTACTCCTCCTCTTGCATCCATGAGGACCGCCGATAGTCTACTAGTTGAGGCTGTTGTGCAATTCATGGTGAGGTAGGACGCCAATCTACTCCTTGGGGTTGGGGATTATTGTGAGTTTATCCGAACCCAACTCATGCTGTCTCTGACCAAAGCTCACGAGGGAGGCGTTGCAGATGTTCCCGCCTCCAGAGTTGCCACTTGTGCAGCTGAGCCTCATGCTGGAGGGGTTGTTCCTGTGGCTAACCCTAATGCTCGAGTGCTTCCCCTGCTGTATGTGTTGATAGTCTGGCTGAGATTCTGATGGCAATCACCTACTAGCAGCAGAGTGCGACGGCCCACCAAATTCCGATTGAGTACTTGGAGGAGCGCGAGTATGTTAGGGACCCCGATGTGAGTAGGTATGTACTTTGTCTTGTAGTTTATGTTTCATGTTTTCTTTTCTGCATAGTGATGTTCAAACTCACTTGTAGGTGCTGTTGGAGTACGTGGATGGCCTCTTTCAATTTGTTGACTCCATGGTCCAGATAGTATAAAGAAGAGAGGCCCTGCTCGCCTACCATGGTCATCAGGTACTCTATTTTTCTCATTCATCTGACTGCTTTGATTCTATTCTTGCCATACTCATAATGTTTCTGTACCAAACTGAACTGGTACCCTGTTTCTTGCTTTCAACCTCTGCTTGTACCTACGGCATCGGTGGCACCAACGGCACCTCTTCCGACTGCGGGGAGGAAAGGTAGACAAGCTCCTATACGTGGCAGGGGTGGGAGGAGAGGTCGGGGCAGAGGTAAAGGTGCCCAGAGTCAAAGTGAAGAGTCTCAAGCACGAGAGATTTCTTCATCTCTAGAGTTGACTTTCAGTGGAGATGATGCCGAGACTAGCGGCACTAAGGGGACGATGAGCGAGCGCTCCGAGTCTGAGAGCAGAGAGGATATGGCTGGCTCTGAATCACACTCCTCTGACGACAGCAGTGCAGATGGTGACAGTGACCCTAAGTCTCGTCCTTGGAAGAGGACGAAGAGGGCTTCTCGACACACCTGATGTGACTGACTCTGATTTTTGCACTCTTTTTACTCTTTTCATTTGTTTTGGTAGTTCAAACTTTGTATAGCTTCAGATAGGTCTTTTATATTTTGAAAACTTGTAGTTTCTTTTCTGTAAAAACTATGATCGGGGTAGAACCTTGCAATTTTACAAAAGAAAGAAATTTTGCTTTACATAGCATCTCGAGAATGACACAACACTTCCATAAGAAATTATTGTATTTCTGAATTTGAAACTGAGAACGATCACAATTGAATAAGTTCTCAATCGGATATCAAGCCTAAAATTGACCAAAATACAAGCAATGACTCAACAAAGGAAATACAAAGTAAAAACAACTTAAGTACACCTATACACACTTACTAGAAAAAAAAGACTCAAGACAAGACTCCAAAACAAAAATGGTAGACATAATACTGTTGCCAAACTATTTGGTTGGCATGCTTGGCCAGCCGGCCAATGGAATATACGGCCGGCAAGGTAAGTGGCCGATCGGCCAAGACTTGCAGCTGGACAACAAGCAAAAACTGTCAGCCACTCACACAACCTTATTTTCTATAAAGGTCTTTTCTTGTTGTTTATTCGACAGAACCTCATCTTTTCTGCTAGTTTTCTTTGAAAATTGAGACTTTCCTTGTGGAGAAGATCAAACACTTTGGACAGCACAAAAAAGATGAATTTCAACGGTTTCGGCATAAACCCTCATTTTACTTTGAGTCACACTTCACTTTGTTTTCCATTCCTCCATGTCGCTACCGGCTGTTACGACCCAATTTCTCATGTACTTCGCTTTGGATCACAAGAGATGTGTCCCACTCTCAAAGAGTTTCAAGCGTTAATGGAGTCTCGACGCAATGATGAAATTATGCCTCAATCCCTTTTCAGTCGTGCGCAAGCTTTTGAACGAATATGTGGCCTCTCTTTCAACGAAGCTAAGTCTTTGGCTCATGACGGAGAGGTGAACATTTTTGGCCTGATTCGCCGTTTCTCCGATATTGGGAACGGACGTGATCTTTTTTGGCGAGGTTATCGCCAACATGCTTTCTGCATATGATTGCTTGCCATTATTTCTTAACCCTAGTGGTAGCGGAGTCAGAATCTGACTAATTGAAGTGGCTCAACGTCTCAAGGAGGATCGAAGCTGTATAAACCTGGCACTGGCCGAAACCATAATGGGTTTGGACACTTTCCATCGGTGAGAGACTTCTCAATTTGTGGGGAGTCCACTGCTTCTTCAGATAGTGTTTCCCATCCTTTCTCATTTATGATTTGTCACATCACTTTGGCACTCACTCGTTATTTTCTCTCAAAGCCCTTTCCTTACTTTTTCTCTCAATGCACATCTCTCTCTATTTTTTAATCTCTCTTATTTTTTATCCCTTCCCAGGTGTGGTTGATGGATAAGCTGAAGGTCGTCGACCCTTGCCTCGAGTATTTAGCTAGATCCTACTTTCGCTCGTAGCTAGTGAGCTTTCCCACAGAGGGATTGTGGTGCGACTGGATGTGTATCAGATTCGTGACTGACATCGCTTGGCGGTGCCCTTGGCTTAACTTCTTCGAGATGAGTTATAGCACGTCCCGCCAGCTAGGTATACAGTTGATCGTCCTTACACACTGTGTGTTCTACTTCCCATTCCTGTTTAGAAGCCAATTTGGGCATGGTCAGACCTGTCCAGATGAGGGGGTGGAATATCCAACTTCATTTCCAATTCATGCTTCCCACTTGGCTCGATACCTCACTGCTTGGAGGATGAGAGAACGTTTGGCCCCTGCGGCTAGTTTCAGTTGTGCCCTTTTGGCCGAGTGCTTGGCTTAGCCTGAGGATAAAACACAAGTTAGGCCAACCTTGGCGGCAGAGACTTCTACGTGTGCAGGCAAGAGGCAAAGGACCACTACTTGACTTATCTGTGCCCCTAGTTTATTGCTTTGACTTTTCTTTTCAAGTTTTATGATATAAAACCAACTTTGATTCAACCTGAGAGTTAGAGGGTGTACTTGTGTTGAAATCATGTAATCAAAGTTGTGAGTACTGGAAATTTTCCTTTTTGGTCCAAATAATGGTCTATGTTGCACAAAGTGAAATTTTGAGAAAATCATCTTCGCTAAAACCTTTCAAAACAATTTTCACAAATGGTCATTACCTGACACACATGGAATCAATCTGCAAGACGTACAATCCTGAATCAAAAATATCATAACTGCCCACAACTACATTCACCTTCACTATTGTTTTGCCCCTTTGCTTTATCTTGCAACTGACCCTTCTGCCAAATGGAGGTAACACAACCAAGCTAGCAGATGATGAGATGGATCGATCAAACAAATGGATAGGATAGTTGAGTTGAAAATGGTTATGGCTGAACTTCGGGATGAAGTTGCCTACGCATCCCAAAGATGGAAATCAGGCCTTACGTAGTTTGGTTAAGGTTCACTCAGCTATTAACTCTCTCTTTTTACGCTCTAACTTTTGACAAAGCCACCCTTTTGAGTTTTCAACTTTGCAAGCTCCATTTTTCTTTATTTCCAATTTTTCATTCTCTAACTTTTGCCTAAGTCGTCTTTTCGAGTTTTCAGCCTAGCGAGCCTCTCAAGGATAGTATTTCTTTAACTTGTCTATATTAATCAGTTACGAGAACTCCAAGCCATCTAAATCCATAAAGATGATTACTACTCTTGACAAGACAAATTTGATGTAGGAACCAGTCCAATTAGGTTAGAACTTGCCCTTAAGGTCATAGATGGGTGCTCGATTTTCCTTGAGCACTATATCTCCTTCTTTAAGGTTTTTGGATTTGACTTTCTATTTGAAGGCCCTGGCGATTTTGCGCTGATATCCCTGAATGTGATACAATGCCTTCAACCTCCTCTCGTCAAACAGTATCAACTCTTCAAACTTGTTCTACTGCCAATCCACCTCTGCTATCTGACACTTGACCATAATTCTCAGTGACGGTACTTTGACCTCAATCGGTAAAACCACTTCCATCCTATATACCAAAGAGTAGGGAGTTGCCCCTATAAATGTTTGAATTGACATTCTGTAACCCCAGAGTGCAAAAGACAGTTTATCTGGCCAGTCCTTGTAGGTTTCCACCATCTTTCACAGAATGCTCTTGTTAATCTTGTTTATGGCTTCAATGGCTCCACTAGCCTGTGATCTATATGTTGATGACTTGTGAAAAGCCACGTTTTATTTCTCAAGCAAAACCACCACCTCCTTTTTAAAGTGTAAGCCATTGTCTGATATGATCTCATTTGGCACCCCGTACTTGCAGATGATGTTATTCCTGATGAACTTAGCCACATATGACGCTTTCAACACAGAATACGACTGCATCTCCACCCACTTGGTAAAATAGTCGATCTCCACTAAAATGAACTCATGTCCATTCGAGCCCTTTGGCAAGACTGCCCTAATGACGTCAATTCCCCAGACTGAGAAAGGCTATGGTGACGTCATGTTGTAGAGCTTTGACGGCGGGATATTCATGCGATTTGCATAGATTTGACATTTGTGGCATCGCCCAACAAAGTTAATACAATCTTCCTCCATGGTTGACCAATAATATCCCTATTTGAGGATCTTCCTGGCTAGCATCATACCATTCATGTGTGCTTCACACTCTCTTTTGTGAATGGCCTCCATGAGACGTTTCGACTCTTCCTATTCAACACAAAGCTTATGCATTCCCAGATACCCCTTTTTGTACAGCTTACTTTCACATATGATGAACTGAACGGCCAGACACCGTATTCCCTATTTATCCTTGGCATTTACCCCTGGTGGATATGCATCCTTGTCCAAAAAGTTCCAAATGTCATGATACCAGGGGTTCTTGTCCTAAACTTCGTCTATTGCAACTATTGTCTCATAAGTAGGCACATTCTTCTGTTCAATAATAATCGAGCGCATCTTAACCCCAAGCTGTATGTCTACCATGGAGGATAGAGTTGCTTGCGCATCAACAAACCGATTGTTCTCTCTTAATAAGTGCGTACATGTTAGTTTTTCAAACCTTGGAATCAGAATGTCCAGGGTCTGGTGATAAACTTTTATTTTCTCTTCTTTGACCTTCTAGTCTCGATTGGCTTGAGAAACAACCAGGTTTGAGTCTCCGATGATGTCCACCCTTATTGCCCCTAGTTTTAGGGCAGCTTCTAGTCCAACGATACACGCATCATACTCTGCTTCATTATTGGATACTTTGAACCAAAGTATGAAAGCTAGGGGTATATAGGAATCATTGGGCGCTATGACCAACACGTCTATCCCATAACCATATTGATTAGCGGCTCCATCAAAGTACATTTTCCATATCTCGTCTTCTACATGTAGAATTTCCAGATTTGGGAATAGGTACTCTACCACTTCATCTCCTTCCACTGGGTGGTCTGCCAAAAATTTCGCTATTGCTTTTCCTTTGACTGACATGTTAGTGATGTACTTGAGGTCAAATTCGGAGAAAAGAAGCAACCAACGAGCTAGCCTACCCATAAGCACCAGTTTCTCAAAGAGATATTTGATGGGATCTAATCTCGAAACCAGAATTACGGAATGAGCTAATAGGTAGTGTCTTAACTTCCTAGTGGCCCAAACCAAAGCTAAGTAAGCTTTCTCTAGAGAAGTGTAGCAGATCTCGTAATCCAACATCTTCTTGCTCAGGTAGTAAATGGCCTTTTCCACCTTAGCTTCTGATCCTTGTACTAGCATACATCCTGTGGTTGACTCTGTCACTGATAGATACATGATCAATGGCTTCCCCAGCTCTGGTGGCGACAATATAGGCTGATTCTAAAAATATTGCTTGACTTGTTTGAAGGCGAATTGACATCGATCGTCCCACTGAAACTTCTTCCCCTTTTTCAAGAGACCAAATAGTGGTTCACAAGTCAAGGTTAATTTGAAGATAAACCTTCTTATGAATTGCACTTTCCCTAGAAAGCAGCGCACCAACTTTTTAGTCCTTGGTGGTGGCATTTCTAAGATAGCCTTGATCTTAGGCGGATCCACTTCAATTCCCCTCTGTGTAATCAAAAAACTTAGTATTTTCCTTGCAATCACCTCAAAAGTGCATTTTTGTGGGTTCAACCTCAGTTTGTACTCCCTGATCTGTTCGAAGAACTTTTTCTAGCGTGATGTAGTGGCCTTCTCGCTCTTTGGATTTTACAATCATATCATCTACATACACCTCAACTTCCTTATGAATCATGGCATGCAAGATTGTGGTTGCAGCTCTCTGATATGTAGCTTTCTGAATGGCATAACCCTGTAATAGTAGGTACCCCGCTGCATGGTGAACGTAGTCTTCTCTCTGTCCTCAGGCGCCATCAAGATCTAGTCATACCCTGAAAATCTATCCATGAATGATAACAAGGCATGACAGGCTGTGAAGTCTACCAATTCATCGATGTGTGGCAATGGAAAGTCGTCCTTATGAATAGCCTTATTCAAATTCCAGAAGTCGACGTCCTTTTTCGGAATTAGAATGATGTTAGCCAACCAAGTCGAATATTCAGATAACATCAAGAATCCGGCATTAATCTACTTGGTGACTTCCTCTTTAATCTTCAGCGCCCCAATTTGGATGATTCTGCGGAGTTTTTGCTTAACTGGTCGGGCTTCGGGGTTAAGAGGGATTCAATGCTGTACAATCTCAGGATCGATTCCATGCATGTCTTTGTAGGACTACACAAAAACATCTTTGAAATCATTTAATAAAGCGATTAAACACTCGCATTCCTCCGAAGACAACATAGACCCGATCTGGACTAAGCGTGGATCATTCTCAATACCCACGTTAATTGCAATGATTTCATCTGTGCAAGGCTTAGCATGCCTCTCCTCCTCTTGGTCAATCAAATTTTTCAAAGCTTGAGGAATTTTTTTCTCTTCGTTTAAATCAAAATGTTGAAAATCAATATCAACGCAGCAACCTAAAAGCACAAAGAAGTAAGTGAAGTCTACTGCATTCCCATTGATAAAGTTCAAGTCTTCTGTTATAGTTGACATAAAAAAAAACTAAAAAAAGACCTCGACAGGACTTTGGCATCTAGGTTACTATCCTCAGAAGTGTCAGACTTGAACTCCTCTAATTGACTCGAATTTGACTCTAACTCTGACTCAACAGACTCGGTGGAATGAGGCTTGGCACCCTCAGCACATCCAAAATGTAACTGGTAGAGTCCATAACCAATTCCTCTCTGATCATAGAAATAGTAGTGGTATCCTCCAAGTTCTCTGTAGTAGTCTCAATATTTGTCAAGAGATCAGTCAATGCTGCCCCTACTCCAACCTCACTGCTGTCTAAATCATCATCTTTACTCTAGCCAACATTAATACTTGGATCAGCCCTCTCTTCATCACTGTCTTGAAGTTAGTGGTCGAAGAATATTTCAAAACCTAGGAAATGTTTCTTCGTTGAGGAATCGACCCAAGGCTCAGGAAAGCCGCCGAAGGGGAAATCCTCTCCTTCTCTAATAAAGCGCCCATTCAACATTCCCCAGATTGGCCTGTGAACCAGCTTATAATGTTTCCCGACTTGCTTGGCCTTGGCCCTGGCCCTTTCTCTTATCTCTTCCATTTTCCTTCTCTAGTCTTCTTTAATGGGTACATAACCTAACCAAAAGGCATATGGATTATGTGGCTAGCACCATAACACCTTTTCTTCCAGTTCTTCCAAGCCCCATCCCGGGATTGTATCACAATTTATTCATGAAATAAATGGACTGAGCATTACATGCCTTCGTCATTGACTAGCATCATCTATACCACTTGGGGTTCTACTAGAGTGAAACCCAAAAGAAACACATCCTCATCACCGTGATTGATTTCTAACAAAGGTGTAGTAACCTCTGGCGGTGGATGAATTCCTCCCTCATGAGGGTATTTCAGCATTTGATGGAGGGTAGAGGACACAGCCTTCATGTAATGCAACCAGGGCCTCCCCAAAAGTAGGTTGAAGGTGGCCGGTACATCGAGTACATGGAACTCAATCTTATGCACAAAAGGGCCCACTTGGATCTGTACTTTCACCGTCTCCATAATTTCTTTGCTTGTATTGTCGTATGCCTGGATTACCTGAGTTATGGGAATGAAATCCGCCGGCTTTAGGCGGTGCGAGAAAAACATACGTTGATAGCAGAGCCGGTGTCTACTAGAACCATTAGAACCCATTTTCCTCTGCACTCAATACATATGTATAGTGGTTTGTTGTGAGCCGATCCTTCCATTGGTAGCTCCTTATCAGAAAAAATGAGCATAGGGTTGGTGCTGCTTGGGAAGATCAAGTCGACGAGCTGCTCTGGTGTAGTATCGATGAACAACTTGGCTTTATCCATTGCCGACAAAACTACCTATCGGTGTACTCGTGAAGCTATAAGGAGGCCACAAATAGAAATGTCAACCTGGATCTTTTTTAGTTATTTCATAACTAGCTCCTCCTCCAGCTTTTTCTCATTCTCTTTCTCCTTCTCCTTCTCAATCTCCTTCTCCTTTCCTGAAGGCTCTTCTTGGCCCAAGTGTGGAGGCTTGAAATACTGTCACTCCTGGTCAAGTGGTCTATTTCTTTTATATACCAAGTACTGTCCGAGATGTGATCTCCCCAGTCTGCATCTGTGTCGACAAGATACAAATCGCTATCTTCCCATTATTCACCTTCATTCACCAACAAACAGTTGTCTTGCTTAACTTGAATCACTTTCACAGGACAATTATCCCCCTCAGGGCGACAAGGTGTTGCGGCCTTCCAACTATCTTCGATCCTCTCCCGTTCAAACTGCCCTAACACAGCTTCCCATTTAGCGTCTGCGATTTCATCAACACCCAATTTTTGGGTTTGTTTTTCTGTACTACTGCTCTCAGGCACTTTTCCTTTCTCTTCAACTTCCCTAACTACCACAGCTACTGCGACTTTGTTTCCCTCAGACTTAACTCTAGCTTCCTCTTCTTTTTCAAATTCATCACTCAACCATCTTCGATTATCAGCCGACAGTCTCAGATCAAACCAACCAATCTGCACAATGCCATGGTCTTGTTCTTCGAAGAATTGGAGGTTGTCCAAATCTTCCTCGAGATCTGCAAGATCATCTAGCCCTTGGCTTGGGCCGTCTTCTCTTACCACATTAACGTTAACTGAGCTCGGCAGTACTACCTTAGGCTTGGGTTAAGGAACAAGAACAATGTATCGACTCGGGTCATATTCTCCCTCAGATAATTCCCCAAAAATTTCCAGTGATAGATTGGCACTTCCATACAAGGTCAAAACCTCCTCTTCTTCGGGTGTAGTCACCACAAATTTATAAGGTTTGAATTGTGGGTTGGATGTGTTCACCATGCACAAGTTTGTGCCATTAGGGATGAACAACATGGCTTTGGCAGATGGGAGGGGGTGATATAGATGCCTAGGTCATAGGAAAAGGGTAATGTATGGATCTAGTTAGTCTGTGGTGGAGTTGGTACTTGGTTATGGTTGGGTAATGGATTGGTTACGGTGTTTGGATTTTGAGGTGCAGCTATAACTTTGTTGTCGATGAGATCTTGAATCTCATGACGTAGGCGGTAGCACTTATCTGTTTCGTGGCCATGTTATTGATGGAAGGCGCAGTAATTGGTGGGATCGTGCCTAGGTGGGACAGGGTTTGGAAGTGGTCGAGGGTCCAGGGGTTTCAGATGCCCCTTTTCATTAACACTTGCGTGGCTCGAGATAGAGACATGTGAAGCTGATTGAATGTCCTTTGGTTTCGAGTAAGATTAGAAGTTTGTGGGCTCATATTGGCAAAGGGGTTGGCAGTTTTGGTAGTAGTGACAACACTCACCTTTAAAGGCCTCGCAGTTGTGCTACCCTTAGTAGCATTGGAACTGCAAGTAAAAGGCCTTTTGGTAGGCTCCTTGTCATCTACGACGATACCCTGCTTCATCGCATCTTCAATCTGAACTCCTATTTCATGAAGTTCTTTGAAGGTAAACAGTGGAAGGACTATCATTTTTTGAAGCAACTTGCCACGAAGATTTTAGACAACCATCTGGATTTGGTCCTTTTCTGAGGGTCGGGTGGTCATCATCGATACCTTCGCCCTCTACCTAGTTACAAACTCTAAGAACCCTCTTTCAATTCCTGACGTATTGCTTCAAGATCACAAGTTGTAACCTCAATCTACGTGCTATAGAAGTATTGAGCAATGAAAGATTTGGCCAATTCCTCCTAGCTATGTTTCACAGAGTCTTTCAATGTAGCATACCAGATGGCAGCTATACTTGACATGGTTCGGTCGAAGAGCGACAACTTCTGAAGTCTGGTCAAACCCATTGGTCGTAGGATATTGGAAAACAAACGTATATGTACCATTGGATCCCCAACACCATCAAAGTAGTCAATATGTGACATTTTGAACCACTCCAGCAGTGACGATAGATTCAGTATACCCATCCTCTACACCTGGAATGGAGTTAACCCCCTGTGCCTTTTTGAATAGTTTTTCAAGTTTGTTGACTTTGAGCATGGTCGGGTTAACCACGAATTTAGAAGATGCCTCAGTCTGGTAAACTGGAGCTCTAGACATCTATACTGGAATTAGGTTTGCTTGGATGGGAAAATTCGAAACACCTTCGGCCTGTGGATCCTGAGCTACAGCAGCATTGGCAGTGGCACCGAGCATAGGAGTAGCCACGTTAGGTATATGTGAAGAAAAAGTCGTAGCCAACTCTATTGTTGTTGTTGCAACTTATTCGTGACATCGGCTTGACGGGTCATGTCGTATTGGACCGAGTCGATTGATTGCTGCAGACGAATCAATAATTCTTTCAAATCTGATCATGGATACTGAGCCATTCTAGGAGTAGGTAACTGTGCTTGAGGTGAATTGACTATAGGTGAGCTGAGAGGTGATTGCTAAAATAACTAAATTGGCGAACCCTGCTTGACCTTTCTTCGCCTTGCAATTGGTGATAGTGAAGCAAACACTGGTTGTCCCCGAACATGATCTTCGACCTTACAAAGTCTTCCGACACAGGTCTAGAGCACTTGGGGGACATCAGAACTTTCTGAAGCTATGGTTTTAGACTACCCAGAAAAAGAAATTAAAAAAAAAAAGAAAAAAAAAGAGCAACAATCAGAAATTGGACAGCACCTCAACCTAGATTATCAGAACAGATATGATCAGAGTTGCAGGACTATACTCCCCACTGAATTCTACCCCACAAACTGATACCAACTGTACCACTGATATGAAGCACACTTGTACAGTTTCACTGTAGAGCACATACAAGTTAAAGAGAGCCAAAACACCTCTATGAGGAGGGTAGGGTTACCCTGTCCTAGCTTTGGTATGATCTAGGGTTTCACTACTTCAAGCAAGTAGTTTCACAAAATCCTGCATTCGGGTGAACATCTTGTCCTATGTTTGGAACAGTCACTAGAGCTTTACTATATGCACTAGGCCAATTGGTCAAAAGGGTACCTTGGAAAGGTTACCTAATATACGTTTCACGCCTAACACCAAAAAGTGAAAGGAGGATAAAGCGGTACAGCAGTAACCCAGATCCAAGGGTTTTGTTCCCAACGTGACATTACCTACGTCCGACCAACCTTTTGGCAAAGTTTTGGCAAACCCCAGCAAGTCATCCAGAATATCAGATGGTAAACACAGTGATTTACGGGCACCAAGCAAATGCAATGCAATGAACATATATCTGTAAATAAAATGTCATATCATGAAGTCCAAGTCAAGTTCTCTAAATTTCCCTAGTAGAGTCGCTAGACACTGTACTTTCCTTTTCGTGCTCCTTGGAGGGGTTTAGTCTCATCGAAGACGATAACCCTACAATTTAGACTCCCATGGTTCTGAATCTGATTTCACAAGTGCAATATGAAACAGGAAAACACGAGTGAGAGTCCAAGTCTGGCAAATCTTAGAAAATCCATTAATCATCAGAGATGCCAAAAATGAACTGTATTGCCAGATTTTAGAGTCGCCACCTAAATATTTTTAGAAAATTTAGGAAACCCGTGATTCGTGCGAAAAGCCACTTATCTGTTATAACCAAAGTGTCTCGGCTCGGGAACTTAGGTATGTGAAGGGAAGGTCATGAATTAAGCACCCCACTCACTTGATCAAAGATCAGCCTCAACTAATCATGATGTGATTTTTATGGACAGTATATGCTCATGTTTTGATTATTATGCTGACTTACTATGTGAGGCACACAAGTATAGACTACGTCACCCACTTTGGAATTCTTTGATTTCATGTTTGTTTGAAAAGAGGTTTGAATATGTGGTACTTGAAAAAGTGAGCTCACATGTACACTAATCAAAGTCATTCCAACTAAAGCAAAATAGCCTTCATCCACAGGCATTGAAAAAAGTATTTCAAATAAGCACATAGCCTCAAGGTGGTATGCTTTACATCGCAACACAAACACACATGTCATATGCTAAAGCAAAAATGCTCACCTAGTACTCAACCGAGGCAAGCCAAGGAAAAGAAAATAATTAGAAAAATACATGGTCCCAAATATACAAGTGGCTAATGCAACGTATAAAAAAATGCAACTACTAGGTTTAGCTTATTAACATGTCATATGGATCAACTCTAAGCATGTAGTAGCGTACGTATTCAAGTAAGTAGGAAATGACAATGGTATTCAATAAAAATGATGAACCGAACCTTATGTATGAAAAAATGGATATAAAGCATTGCAATGATATAAAACGAAAATATGATGCTACCACGATAAACATGTAAATAAAAGGGAGAAAGAAATGGAGGTTAGAAGACATACAAATATTATAAGTTTGCCCTCGCATAAGAGGGTCTGAATGAATGTCCTAATTAACTAATTATTACAACACAAATGAATGAATTAATTAATTAACTATTACAAATTCGAATGAAACCAAAGCAACTAATTAATTACAACATACGAATCTAAAAGCTACTAATCTAATGGACCCGAATGGGAGGCGAGGAATCGCATGCGCACAACCAAAAACATCCTCTAGAAACCTCTTTGTTTGCTGCCAGAATTTGCTCTGTTTACAACCAGAAAGTTATTGTGTTTTGACATCAAGATCTACTCTGTTCTGCTGTAAGAATACCACCGCCTATACAAAAATTGGTGGCCGGCCGGCCTGAGAGAGTGGTCGGCTGTACAAAATGATGGCCGACCAGCCACTATTTCTAGGGAATACCATGATGAAATAGAGCAAAACAAAGTGTTTCTAGGAGATGTTTATCCTCACTGTCGTTCCCTATCATGAAGATGATCAAGGGAGGAGTAGATTCGATTTTCAAATCATCAATCATTGCAAATTTATTGCTTGATGATCTTAGAAATGATAGGACAAGAGCTCAATAGATGAAACAAAAGGTAGACAATACCTTCTTCCTATCATGGAGGTAACTGAAGGGAGGGGGTAGACCTGCTTCATGAATCATCAAATATCACTGAAATAGTATGCGATGATTCAAGATGCAATAGGTTCAGTATAACGTCCGACTGAACCAAACCAAATTTTATTATCTTTTTACTCCAATTTTATTAGCGTTTTACATTATCTTTCCATTTTCTTATCTTTTCTTCCTTTTTGTCCAAAGGTGATGATTACCTCCACTAAGTCCACAACAATAAAGCATAACAATCATGACTTGGCCCGAAAAATGAGTTTTTCAAGCCCTTTTCTATGGGGGGAATTACAAAGGAAGAATGAAACTCATTTACAAGCGATAATGAATTCAGAGTCAAACCCAAAATGAGCGATAATGACTTCGAATCCGAACCCAATAATGAGTTATAATGACTCTTTCCTTTGTGATTTCCAAGGGTCTAACTAGAAAATTAGTCCCTTAGAAGTAATGCCCCATCGATCAAGGGAAGTGTCAAACAAGAGATCATGCTTAGCATAAAAGATATCTAATGCCTTGGTAATGAACCTCCAAAGAGATTAAACCATCTAGCATGAGGGTTATCTTTCTTATGCCTTGAGTAGTATTCTTTTGTTTGATATGACTCTTAATCAAAAGAAACAAAGAAAGAAGGGATGTTACAGATTATGAATGAAAAGTGAGGGATTACAATGACATGAATATATGTATAAAAGCTATAAACAATGAAAGAAAGACTATCAACTCAAATAGATTAAAAGCTATGGCCTATACACCAAACCCATAAGGACTTACAACAACACAACTATAATATTCAAAGCATAAATTAAATAAACACATTAAACAACCCCTAAACTCCAAAAACCAGTGGCCAAAACCAAAAGAAACAAAGTAGAAAAAGGTAAAGCAACAAGCTATGGAAATCCTAAGGAAAGGTGGCTAACCCCTCCTCTTTTTGTGACTTTAAATCACATTTTTAAACTTAAAATAGCTCTAAAATCAGTATGAATATACAATAAAAAGAGGGACAAAAGGCAGTTAAAGAGTTTAAAGATTACCCCTTTAAAGAGAGGACGAGCTTCCTAGTTAACAAACAATAAGCTTAACACTCTCTAGTAGTTGAAATTATCTTCAAGAACCTTAGCAAAAGCCTCAAGTTTAAGCTTAGAATGTGTATTTATAGTATATGTATATTGCAAGAGAAGAGGGAAGTGTGTTGGACAAATTATGGTTCTTGGCAAAATTTTCTAATCCCAAACCATGAAGGGGAGCCTTGTATTTATAGAAAAATAGGTTCTTATGTCGGAATATCTATAAAGTGACAACTGGTGCAAGGCATGCACATGGGGACAGCTGGCTGCTGTCAAAATATCTACTACGCTGAACATGGCTGGCCGGCCATGAGGAGGGATGGCCGGTCACCTAAAAATGGCTTGTGGGCCACTTATTGGCCAGCTCTTCTCTGATTGGTTAGGCTAGAAAAAAATAAGGTTTTGGTCTGAAGGGGTGTAAGGTTTAGGTTTTGAAAGCTTGAAACCAAATCATTTTGTTGAAGAATTGAAAGATTTTACAGCGTAACATTTCATCACCGAGTGTTCAGCGTGAGATGCCCAAGTCTTAAGGGCGGTCAAAAATGGGTATCTACACCATCCTTCTTACTTAAGTGTAACAACCTCTTGGTAATTTTGAACATAACATCTTCTTATAATTACCAATTGTATAGACACAAAATGACGTATCTGTTTGTTAGTGTCTTTGACATCCACACATTTGCAAATACCTATTTTTTTAAAACCCACTTGACAACATAGTGTAGTCAAATTTCTCATGCCATTGTTTCAACGCTTATTTCAAATCATAAAATGATTCTCAAGCTTACAGGCTTTCCTTATCCTCGAAATGAAAAACCCTTTAGGTTGTTCCATTATCGAAATCTTCATTTAGGAAAGTCGTCTATAACACCCATTTGATGTAACTCTAGATTCACACAATTGCGATCACAAACACAAAAGTTGGTGATCACACATCAAAGTAATCTAGACCTTCTTTCGTTGGTAACCTTTGATAACAAGTGTAGACAACCCATTTTGACCGGCCTTAAAAATTGGGCGCTTTCTATTGATTACCTGATGATGACAATCAAAATGTGTTTTTCACAGAATCCTCAAAAGAGAGATGGAATTTGAGCTTTAATCCCAACCTTCACACATTTTTGGCTGAACTATTTTAGACCTTCAAACCCTTTTTTCAAAATATTTTTTCAAATATTTCCACGATGTTTCGAGGCTCCTATTTCAATTAAAATATTCCACTTCTGAGTAAGGACAAAGTGGAAATAAATGGAAGGGAGGTAAACTGTTTGAAAAACATTTAAAAACATATTCTTTATAGGTTTAGAGTTGAAGGAAATAGGAGGGGATGGAAGAAAACTGGTTTAGGAAAAGGATGAGCATCAAATCGTTAAGAAGAAAATGAACAAATTTCACTAAGTTAGGCATCTCTCTTTGTACACTTGGAATTTAGTTGTGAGACCACCACTATGGGAAAGTAGACTTCTAGGGATTTAATTTAGACCCAAGAATCACCTAACACTAAGTCTGGATAAGGGAGATATACCTGTTTGAAGTTGGGCTTAAAAGCAGATTTTGTTGACCTGGCCTGAGGGAAATTAACAGCCTTTACTAAATTAAGCACATCTCTTTGTACACTTAGAATTTAGATGTTAGGACACCACCATTGGAAACTAGACTTCTGGGGCTTCAATTTAGACCCAAGCATCACCTAAAACCAAGTTCGAATAAGGAAGATATGCCCATTTGAAGTTGGGCTTTTGAGCAGATTTTGTTGACCCGACCCGAGTCAACAGCAGATCCTTTTTTTTTTTTTTTGGTTTTGGTTTTGGTTTTGTTGGGACACCCCATTGACCCATTTTATAATCCATTCAAGTGCACCCATTCATCCTCCATTATCTCTACTCACCCTCCATTATCAAAAGAGGTTTTGGCCTTGTCATAAAGGATGAATCAAAAGCAACAAAGTCCTGATCATCATTATCATCCTTGTCATCCTCATCACCTTTGTCTTCCACCTTGTCCCCCGTTCCTTGACTTGTTTATTCCTTCATGGCTTATACATTCAGATGGTATATTGAAGAGGGGAAGGATAGACAACGAAAGGAGAAAATCATTCGAGAGAGTTGGAGAGAAAAGAGAGCAAAAGAGGAAAAATTATCAGAGAAAAGAGAGCAAAAGAGGAAAAATTATCTAAATTGCAGCCTTGAGCTAAAACACTTCCAAGCTTCCATAGCTACTAAAATTCCTCATTTCCATACACCAAAACCACTCCAAAAATTCTGATATAGCCAAAAGATCAATTACCTTGACCATAAGGAAGAGTGTTTAGTGATTGAAAGTGAGGAAAACTAGAGATTAGCCACTTTCCATACCATAAACTCCATAATTTTGAATTGAGGCTTTGATAACACACTTCCTACACTTTAGGGTGATCACGAGGGAGTTTGTGAACCAAGGAGTTCATCATTTTCTTGCATTTCTTATTTATTTTGCTCTTTTGCTTTGATTTCTTATTATATTATATATTGTTGTAATCTAATTAAAAGTGATGAGTTGAGACTCCTATATATATTGCTTTTAGTTCTGTTTTTGTTGTGGAAATCTAAAAAAATAGAGTTTGGCCGAGCCTACCAGGCTACCTGGCCCGTTAGTTGGTCAGGTAGCCACCCAAAAGTACACTATCACGCCCGCAACCTTCATGACCATGCCCGCGACCTCTAGGCAAAACCAGGCAGCCTTCCGACGTTGAGAAGATCAACCTCCGATGGTCTTTGAAGCGCTTGAAGCTATTATTTTCTTATGTTTATTTTTGAGTGTTTGTGAGAATTTTTATATTGTGTTATAATATTTTTTCATCTCCCTCGTAATATTTAAAGTGTTGTGCTAATTCTCCATGCCCACTTGTTATCTATCCCATTCTTTAATCGCTTTCTCTAACTATATATATGTATATATCTTGCATGCCATGCATATTCATGCTTTTGCATACATGATTCATGCCTAGATCTAGCTAAATTTGCATCTTTGTGCTTTAATTGATTATTACATGATTTTGTGCACTATCGCATGTTTTGCAACATGTCATGTTTTGCAGAATTTTTGTGCTCTAATTTTGTTTTGTAGTTGTTCGCGGAACGTCGGTAAATATGTAAGTTGTTATGCTTTAGCATCCCATTTGTGTGCGTTTTCCTTATTATGTTTGAGCATCCTACCATGTGGCTACTTGCTTACTTGATATAATTGTATGAATGTCATTGGATGGAGGTTATGTTGCTTAATTTGGAATGATGTTGATTTTTCATATTTGTAAACTCAATTTATTTGGGTTGAACATCTTCAAAACTCTTTCAAAATACATGAAATCAAATTGTTCCAAAATGAATGGTATAGTCTATACTTGTATGCTTCACATAGTAGATTTTAAGATTTATTAAATAATCAGAACATGTATAAACAAAATAAAATTCATATCATGGTTTAGTAAAGGCCGATCTTTTGATTGGGTGAGCAGGGGTGCTCAATTAATGACCTTTCCCCTTCATACCTAAGGTTCCAAGCCAAGCATCCTTGGTTACGACGAACAGTGGCCTTGACACGAGTCACGGGTTTCCTAATTTTCTCAAATAAATATTAGGTGACGACTCTGAGATCTGGTGACGCAGTCCATTTGTGGCAATAATTTTGTAATAAAATGGATTTTCTATAAAGTTGCCAAATTTGGACTCTCATCTATGCTTCACATTGCACTCGTGAGACTAGATCAAAGAAATCGAGAGTCCGAACTGTTTAACGCGTACGAGTACCTCTCAGGCATGTTACAACAAGCCTGTCTCATTGGCTTTCATTCACTTGCATCCCAAAGCTTACTATCTATGAAAGATCAAGTTAATTTAATAACACATGTCTAGAGAAATCACAGCTTCAAATAAGCTTTTAGCCTTACTAGCCACCGTATAGGTTTAAGAAAGATTAGATAGAAGAACTTTGAAGTCCTAACCTTTTAACATCTTCTAGGCTCATCTCTTTTCTCATGAAAACCATTTCCTCAATTTCATAATAGCATTCTTGTGTAAATCTGAATATCAGATTTGTCCACAAGAAAATCGATATGCACTACTATATTGTGCATAATTGTTGAACACAAAGTCAATGAATTTTTAGGCCTATCCTACCCGCTTGGGTTTAAGTATTGTCACCTTTTGCATGACACCTCCACATTTGTAGAATTTATACGACGCCTTTTCAAAAATTCATATAGGGTCTTTATACAATACTTTGTGTCACAATGATTATGAGACTCTCAAAATCATCACACAGAAAACGCATTCTTAGACCGTCATAACCAAATTATGTCTTTTCCGAATTTAAGGCACTAAAACATATTTGGTCTAACCTATCACTCTGATGTCAATAGACCTACTGTTAGGAAACACAAATCCAGTATTCAATAGTCTACATTCAAAACTTCATAACATGGCCAGTAGCCTTATCACTAGAAATCACTAATTTCTCAGCATATGGTTAGTAGATGTTCTACTACTAGGAATCACAATGCCTTAACATGTTGTAGACACCCCATTTTTGACCGACCTTAAGACTCAGACGTCACCAGTTGAGCGCTCGATGATGTTGCATATTGTGCTCGTTCTGAGGTTTCAGAGTCTCAGCTGCGAGCCTTGCCTTCAGACTTCGGGGCTCTTTTGTGTTTTGCCTCGGTTTGCAAACCAGGTCCTGTTTTCTCTGCTTTCTCTTCCCAAAGGGAGGGAGAGGTCTCGTAGACCATCTCTCAGTGGCTGTAGGCTAGGTTTCGTGGTCGTAGGCCATTTTTCCCGTTTAGAGCCCGGTTTTCGATTTTTCGGAGCCGTCGGCCGTGTGCCTCGGTTCGGGACCGCTTAACCACCTCCGTTTGCTCTGGTTTTTGGCACACACCTTGTTCCCTCCCTTTTGAGGGACACTGTGGCCCGAGAGACCATATTCGTGGTCATACGCCACTTCCGGTGCCTAACAGCCTGCTTTCGGGGCCTCGGACTGCGGGTTTTGGCCCCCGAACCTTCGTTTTGCATCCGTCTTGGTCTATTTTTGGCTGGGACCCTATTTTCACTGTTAGGGAGGGGGTTGTATGGTGGCCGGCCACCTTTTTCCCTAAAAAAACCAGTTTTCTCATTTTCTCTCTCCAAAAGCCGATTTTTCTGACAGAAAGCTGGTTTTTCCCACTTTTTCTGACTTTTCGTACCACCATTGTGTTGTGCTCATCTAGGAGGCCACCAATATGGGTAGGCCGGCCAGAAATTCATCTTGATCCTTTTGAACCTTACTTGAAAGCTGGTTTTTCTCTCTCTTGGGTCACTTTTTCTGGGTTTTCACCACACAGCTATATTCTGCTCATCTGGGAGGCCACCTTTCTGCGTATGCCGACCAGCAATTTTGCTTCACCCATTTGACCCCTGGTCGGCTGACCAGGGGGAGTGGCTGGCCGGCCACCTCAGCTGGTTCGCCAGCTTTCTACTTTTTGCTCTTCTCAAGTGCAACACAACTATGCCAGCTGTGAAGCACTTGACCGACTGTCCGAGATTTTGAGTCTTTTGTTGACCTTTTTAAGTTGTTTTTGACCCTCTTGCTTAGCTTCTTAGGGAAGCTTGACTCTTTTGTCAAGCTTCTTGAGAAAGCTTGACCCTTTTTGGTCTAGCTTCCTCAAGAAGCTTGACCCTTTTGGGTTTAGCTTCTTTGAGAAGCTTTGAACCCCTCTTGAGGCTTTTCCAAGAAGCCTTATCCCTTCTCCTCTATATAACCAACCCTCCATCCCATTTTGCAAGGGTTAGAAAAAATTTTGGCCAAGGCACATGCACTCCATCCTCCATAGCCTTCTTTTCCAAAGCTCCAAATCCTAATTTTCTTGGCCATTTACACTACACCTCTAAGCCTAACACCTCCATCATCCATTCCAGCACCTTAGAACTCATTTTCAGAGGTTCAAAGCTCACTTTCTTGGTCCGAGGTTGGCTGCATTGCTGTGCTACAAGGGTAAGTCCTCATTTTCCCATTTTTGCATTATTTTGCTCTATACCTTAGCTCTATTTGTAAGCATCTTCGAGCCTTGGTGTAAAATGAAAATAGTCTTATTTTGAGCTCCTCTTCTTGTTTGTTTAAGAGTACTTTTCTGTTTGAGGTCTCCTACCCCCTTGTATGCTTTATCTCTCTTTTAGGGCTTATTTTGCATGATATATTAGCCTTATTTGTGAGCATTTTTGGACCTCGACCTAAACTAAAGAAAGTTTTTTTTTGACCTCCTGTTTAAGTTTGATTGAGGTCACTTTTATGTTTGGAGTCATTTTCTTCCTTGCATGCTTCATTTCCCCATGTTTTGAGCCATGCATATGAGCATTTACATTGGCCTTGTTTTGGCTCCTTAGCCACTGAAATCCAGTGGATTTTCAATAGCCTTGATGTGTCTTTGAGCCCCAAAATCATAGAGGGGTGACCCTCTCACCCCTCATTCTCTTTACTAGCATTGTTGGCCTTCCAAAGGGACTCTATTTTGCATGCATTGAAGTCATGTTTTAGGCCTCATTTTGTGAGTTGTATGGTCTGCATAAGCTCTGTCCAGAGCTCATTTTGCCATATTATATATCTATGACGCATGTGTAGAACAATCCCCTTTAAGGCCTTTCAAAGGGTCTTTCATTTGCATGCTTCCTATGTAAATTTCAGGGCATTTTTGGTGAGTTTTAGGGTTGTCATAACTCATTTCTAGAGGTAGTTTTTCCATGTTATATGTCTATCTTGTATGTGCTTAATAACCCCTTGTAAGGGCCTCCAAAGAAGCCCCTCATTTTTGCATGCATTGGCTGCATTTCAGTGATTATTTAGGCATATTTTGGCATATTTTATTCACTGTTTTTGGCTGGTTTGATGAGTTCTCATTTGCTTCATATACATGCCATGTAAACCATGTTTGCTAGCCAATGTTGCATGCTATTTTAGCCCATCATGTTAGCATCTTTTGGCCAGGCTCTAAACTAGAAATGTACATGTTTTGGGACTACCTTGGCTCTGTCTTTTGACTTCATGATCAAATAATGCTTGCTTTGTATACTTATGGTTCAATGCATGTGCCTAGTTTTGAGTTTCGGGGCTTATTCCATGCATCGGGTGCCATATTTTCATGTTTCAGGACCATTTAGCATCATGTTTTAGTGCTAGAAATTACATGTTCATAGGCCATTTTTCATCCCTTGCCATGCTTTGGTAGAGTGGCATTTGATGCCTTAGGTTCGGTCCTCGGTATGCATGCACGTGTGCACTCATTTCGGTCGTCTCATTTTCGTCTAATGGCCACTGATGTGAGTGTGGCAAAGGTCCATTCATGTTGGTGTAAGTCCATCATGCATTGTGTATGTCATTTCGGTCCATAGCATTGCGTATGCTAGATTGCATGTTAAAGCATCGTGTATGCCATGTCACATCAAGTATTGTGTATGCCATTTCATAGCATTGCGTATGCTAGGTTGTATGTTAATCGCATTGTGTATGCCATCTCATTTGCATCATGTTTGGGATAGGAGTTAGCCCAAGCACGGGAAACGAGGTACGTTTCGTACTTTGAGTGACAGAACGTGTCTCAATTCCCTGTCGCCAACACTTCGGATTACCCATGATGGAGTTTAGGTCTTGTTGTGTTTCCATGTGCATTCATTTCATATTAAGTCGTGCAATTCGACTCCTCGGCCATCATGCATCGATATGCATGATTGGTGGCACAAGGATCGAGGACTACACTCCCCAAAGAGTAGTCATGCATACATATGTGAAAATACTTTGCCGTGCCCCTTTGTTGTTCTCTGCTGCAGTAAATCAGAAATCAGTGGCCTTCTGGAGCTTTGCACAATATTCCGAGAAAAATTGCAAACAGAGGCAAACCGGGGCATCGTAATGCATTTCCGCGCAAGGCAACTCAAGCATACATCATTCATCATTCGGAATAAGAGCTGAGGTAGTCCGTGGATTTGCGTGCTAATTTATCTGCTTTCCTAGATTAATCTGTTAATTAATTAGGATTTTTGTATTTATTCGGACTGTACTATTTATTCGGACTGCATATTATTTATTTGGACCCTCTAAGCGAGGGCAATGTTGTAATAAGTGTGCGTGTGTGTGATGTATGTCTTCCAACCCCACGTATTTCTCCCTTTTATTTACCAGCTTATGATGGTTAGATTAGGGCATGTTTCAATTAGCATACTTATTCTCGCATGTTTGCATTCATTCATCTGTCTTGCATGCACCGGGCTCGGCGCACCATACTAACTGCATTTGTATTTGAATTCCAAATTGAATACATGTTAGCTGTAGCATCATCATATGCCATGTTTAGAATAGCCGAGCCTATTATAGTTGCATTTTTGCATGTGTTGCATAGGCATTTCTGTATAGTTAGGATCATGCATGGATTTCTAACATAGCTTCTGTTTTGGCTTGGAGTACTCGGTAAGTTTTATGCTTTAGCATCCTTGCATGTGTGTGAGTGACTGCCATGATAGCATGCTTACCATGAGGCTACGTGCTTATGTGATATAACTGCCTGAATGCCTGTGGGTGAAGGTTGGGTTATTTGAATTGGAACAATTCGTTAATTGTGTGTTTTAAGCCCACTAGATAGTGGCAAAATCATGTTTTCCAAGCCCATCCGAGGGTGGCAAATACACGTCTTAGCCTACTTACGAGTAGCAAACCATTTTCAAAATAAACAAATATGAAATGTTTTGTTCCAATTCAGGCGATCCAGTCTATACTTGTATGCTGTGCGCATCACATAGTAAATCTAGGCTAATAACCGGAATAAGAACGCATAATGTTTTCAAAACTAGATATCATGGTTAGTAAAGGCCGATCTTTGATCGGGCGAGCGGGGGTGCTCACGAAGTGACCTTCCCCAATCATACCCAAGTTCCCGAGCCAAGGCAACTTTGGTGATGACGGACACGTGGCCTTAGGCAATGAGTCAGGGTTTCCTAAATTTTCCCAAAATAAAATATTTAGGTGGTGACTCTGTATCTGGCAAAGCAGTCCATGTTTGACACTTCTTTCAAAAAATCTGTTTTCAAAAATGATTTTCCGGATTTGGACTCTTTGATGATTTCATCGGTCTTGCATTGCACTCTGCGAGATTAGATACAGGACCGTGACACAAATTGAGTCCGAACTGTAGTGAGGCCCCAAGGACGCGTCTACAGTTTCTGGCGACTCTACTGGGGACTTCGGAGAACTTGACTTGAACTCATGATATCTTGTTTTGACTACACTTATGTGTTTCTTTGCATTGTATTTGCATTGGTGCGCCTAGGACACCGTGTTTGCCATCTGCTATTCCTGAGCGGTTTGCCAGAGGCTGTACCGGTTACGGGCTCTGCTAGTATGGGAACACAAACCCCGGTTTTACCGGGGCACCCTTTTGACCATTCGACCTAGTACATATTGGAATCCATAGTGACCATTCCAAACTGGGACAGGCTGCTTACCCGATCGTAGGTTGTTTGAAACCGCTGCGTGCGTAATGAAACCCTAGCTCCTGAAAAAATAGGACAGGGAAACCCTACCCCAACATAGGGGTGTTTTGGCTCTCACTTGTTTGTTATGTGCTTTTAGAGTGCGTCTCTGTACGAATGCATGTATCAGTTTACAAGTTTGGGGATTAGGCATACGGGCGCCAGTTCAGTATTTTGGATATCAGGCCTGCGAGCACCAGTTCAGTATTTTCGGAATCAGTTATCTGCGGGTATCAGATCCAGCTTCGGGGACAGTGATTTTGGAATAATGATCAGTCTTTGAGAACGGTGTACCAATTGCGTGTTAATTATACCCGACTGTGTGTTGTGTTTATTTATGTTGTTATGCTGTCCGTTTGTCTGCTCGTTTATTTCCTTATTATTGCTTTATTTATCTTTTTGCTAGGTAGTTTAGCACAATTACTTCAGACCAAGAAGATATTCCCCAAGCACTCTGGACAAGAGGGCGCCGACTCAATCGATCCGAGGATCTGGTCAACGGACAACCAGTGTATCATTCCCTACCCCCGGTTATCAGACAGAGGTCGAGAAGGCGCAGGGTATCTGAGCAGAGGTTGCCAGAGCAGTAGATTACCCCATCAGTGGACAATCAGATTGAGATCCCAATTGTTGCTATAGAGATAGACCTGCCAGTAGTTCAGACAGATCAGGGCAGTATGGCAGGACCGACAGGAGTTGAGGAAATGATGCGTCAGATGCAGGACACCATGAGAGCCATGCAGCAGGATGCTGTTCGCTGAGATGAATTTGCCAAACAACAGGCCGAGATCATGGCCCAGCAGGCAGAGTTAATTGCCAGGTTGCAACAACAAACCGGGGCATCTGCTTCACATCCAGTTCCTCCCCCACCAGGAGTTCCGACACCCAGGGAGGCACCAAATGTCCAGGTAGATACAGACATACCAACGGGGGCAGCTCTGCCCCCAATTTTTCCCCAGCTATCTAAGGCACCTACGCCTGTCAATCAACCAGACTCTCCCTTCGAGTTCGAGGTAGACCATACAGCACTGAAATTGAGCAAACTTGAGAAGTTGTTCAAGAAATCCTAAGGGGTAAAGGCTATCCCGGATATCGAAGACGGATATACCGATGTGGCTGTGACGCTGCCGAATAGGTTTAAAATGCCGCAAATTGATCGCTTCGACGGATCTGGGGACCCCATGGTGCATCTCCGGCTATTCTCAGATATACTACGACCAATGGGCCTCACTAGACCACAAAAGCTTTCACGATTCGGTCGGACCCTGTCGGGTGTGGCTGCTCTCTGGTATGCGAAATTAGAGGATGATGTCAAGCAGAGTTGGGATGAAATGGCCGAGGCGTTTGTCACGCAATACTCTTTCAATACCCAAATCAAGATTACGACCCGGGATCTCGAAACAACAAGGCAGGAGCCTAAGGAGAGCTTCTCGAATTTCGTAACTCGGTGGAGGGCGAAGGCTTCAATGATGACCCTAAGGCCTACCGACAAAGACCAAATTAGGATGATTGTGCGCAATCTCCAGCCAAAACTGATGCAAAAAATGATTGTGCTCCCCTTCCCCACCTTTTCAGATCTACATGAAATGGGGGTACAAATCGAAGATGCAATGAAACAGGGTCTGATTGACCAAGATAGAGAGTAGCCCAGAAGAACCTTTAACCGCAACAACAATGCAGGCCCAAGTGGCGCTGCAACCGCAAGAGCTTCGGAGGTGAGCATGGTCACCACCATTCCCCCTCCCCTTCCAAGACCCATGGCAGCCACACCTTTCTCCAGTGCATCCGGAAGCAATACACAGACCGCCAAATACCAACCTAGAGGCCAAAAAACCTTCACCCCATTGTATATGCCCCTGTCCAAGGCTCTAGGGGTATTAATCAAGAAAGGGCATCTAAAACCCCTGGAGCCGAGGCCATTACCAAACCCACTCCCCCCCTCTCACAACCCGACCAAATACTGCGTATATCACCAACAACATGGTCATGACACTGACCAATGTTTTCGACTGCGTCAAGAAATTCAAGATCTCATTGACAAACATGTGATCCTGCCTCTAGAAAAACCCAACGTCACAACTAACCCGCTCCCTACACACAACCAAGCTCCACCTCCCAAAAGAGTCAACTTTATCCAGACTGGGGTCGTGCCTTACGATCCTAGCATCTATATCACTCCTTCCCACCTACCTAAGCCGGAGGTGCTCCTTCCTGACTGCACTGACTCTTTGTGCATGTTGGACATCTCCAGAACCCAACCCGAGCCAATGGTGGTGACTGGCAAAGACAGAACAGAGGAGATTTCAGAGGATGAGAGAATTGTTCAATTAAGGTTTGAGCAGTCTAGGAGTGTCGCTGGGGAAGCCTACGATCCGAGTGATTACATTATGCCAGCAGGCCAGTTTGAGCCTAATATCGAATTGCCAAAGAGGGCAGAGCTGTGTGTGATCCAAGGGGACGGATTTGAGCAGGGGACAGATGGTTTGACGGTTGTGGAAGAGGACTTGGCCAACTTCTAATTTTTCGACGACCAAGATCCAGGAGACGCTGCAGTCAACTGGTTTGATTATGAGGAATCGACAGAGGCTACTGGGTGGCTTGATGACCTACCAGACGTCGTCGAAGAATCTCAATTGGAACAGGGCCCGGCAGGGGCGAGAATATCAATTGTGGCCAGAAGGGCCAGAAATCAGAATGAATCGCCAGAGAGCGCCGGTGCTAAGAATTTCACTCAAGACTTGGGCATTATGAATGCGGGAATTGTTGAACAGCCAGCTATACTGACGCAGTTGTAACAAGAAAGGTTTGAGGATGCCGAGAGAATTAAGAAAGCTAAGGGCCCTGAGGAGACTAAGAGTGCTGTGTGCACGAAGATAGAGAATGCTGTGAGCATGTGGGCTGAAGGTACTGCGAGTACAATCATACCGGAGTCGGACAGGTGTCTGTCGGCTGCCGACGGAATATGGTAGGAGGACGATGATTTATGTCTTGCCCACACGGATGAGGATTGGGGGAGCAATTAGCCAGATGATACCTGGTATATCAACGAAGTCGATCATATGACCAGGAGCGGGTGGTATTTCAAGTCCCCACACCTAGACCAGCCAGAGGTGTCTGGGAAGGATAAGGAAGCTGAAAGACAGAAAGAGAAGTAAATCGAAGAAGAGGCTGTACTGAGGCAGTTAAAGAAGATACAAGAAGACATCTCCATCTAGGGACCGCTTATGGCATCACGAGTACACAGACAGGCTATCTTATCGGCCATGGACAAGGCCAAGCTCTCTATTGACACCACGCCCGAACAGCTGGTGGGCTTAGTTTTTCCGGGAGGAGCTACCCCGATGTTGACTTTCTCTGACAAAGAGCTACCACCTGAGGGTGCAAACCATAACAAGCCCTTCTACATCTCCGTGGAGTGCAGAAACAAATGGATACCCGTGGTGCTTGTCGATACAGGGTCTGTCATCAATGTGTGTCCAGCAAGGACTACCTATGCAATCGGTTTGAAGACCGCGGACTTTGTGCCAACAGCCCAAGTGATTCGGGCATACGAGAACACAAGTAGAGAAGTCATGGGGACAGTGAAAATTCAGACCAAGGTTGGGCCGGGGCAACATAAGGTAGACTTCCACGTCTTAGAGGTTCCCGCCACTTTCAATCTACTCTTAGGGCGGCCGTGGCTGCATCAAGTGAAGGCAGTTTCTTCTACCTTGCATCAGATGGTGAAATACCCCCATGGGCAGGGAGTAGCCGTTGTTTTTGGGAATTCATCGATCCATCCACCGCCGGAAGTATCTACGCCAGTTTTGGAAATTGAGCACGGTATGGAGGATGTGTTCTTATCTGGTTTTACCCTAGTTGAGGCATGGGTCGTGCAGAACATCTTAGCTGTTAATGAGGGGGTGTATGTCAGTGCTCAATCAGTATACATCATGAACAAGCTTTAACACATCCCCGGGATAGGATTGGGAAAGAGCGGCCGAAAAGGCGTCGCAGCATTGGCCGAGGTGCCACACCACCCACATACCTTTGGCTTGGGTTATTTGCTCACCAAAGAGGATTGGATAAGGAAGGGTAAGGAGATGGCTGGGAGAGCCAGAGCGAAGAAGGCAGGGGAAGCCTTTTGACTTAATGCACCAGCCCGTTCAGGGTACCCTAAACGGACCCTTTGTTCGGGAAGGGGAGGACTTCCCGTTTTGTGGCTTCCCAGAGCCGTGGCTGAACGCGGAGAGGAAGCGCGTGCCGGGATTTGAGATCTTCTTTGATGTACAGTTATCAGGGGATGACGTTGCCGAAGAGCAGACGGACCCATTGGCTGAGGCTGAGCAGAGTAAGAAAGTGCAGTCTGAGGACGCTAAAAATGAAATGGGGGTAGCGCTGGCATGTCTACTTTCAGATCCTCCGATCGAACAGAAGTGCTTGGGGGATAACTTCTCAGTATGCATGATCGGGAACGGAACGGCTGCGGGCTTACCACAACTATTTTGGATGCATCTATCGCACCTTCTCTCATTTGGCAGTATGAAGAGGGATTTTTGTCCAGCAGCACTGGGTCAGGTAGTGAACTGGAATCTGATTCCACCGAATCTTGTGAGTCAGAATCTGGTTCCAGCTCGACTGAGTCTGAGTCCGGTATTCCTGGGGATGATAACCCGGATGCCACAGTCTTGTCCATGTCATCTTTTTCTTTCTCTTTTGAGTCTGTTGTAACCGAGGAATCGGACGATTTGGATGTGCTTAATGAGAATGATATGGCTGTGGTTTCTGAGTACTTTTCTATGCCCTTGGTTTATTGCATTAATTCAGACTTTCAAAATTTTGATAAAAACGACGAGGAAGAAATTCTTCCGATTTTGCAACGCTTAATTGAACAAGAGCAGGAAAGATTTGTTAAACTCTTAATGGAGGAAATCACTACTGTGAACATCGGTACTGAGGAGGACCCGCGGCTGGTCCAGATCGGGTCCACGTTGTCTTCGGAGGAACGCGAGCGCTTAGTTGCTTTGTTAAAAGATTTCAAAGATGTTTTCGCGTGGTTCTACGAAGACAAGCTTGGAATCGATCCTGAGATTGTACAGCATCGAATCCCTCTTGACCCCGAGGCCCGACCCGTTAAACAAAAACTCAGAAGAATCCACCCGGACTAGGCCCTCAAGATTAAGGAAGAAGTCACCAAGCAAATTGACGCAGGTTTCCTGCTGGTATCCGAATACCCAACTTGGTTGGCTAACATCGTTCCGGTGCCAAAGAAGAATGGCAAGATCCGAGTATGTGTGGATTTCAGGGATTTGAACAGAGCTAGTCCAAAGGACGACTTTCCCTTGCCGCACATTGATGAGTTAGTGGACTTCACAGCGGGGCATGCTTTGCTTTCGTTTATGGATGGCTTCTCAGGCTACAATCAGGTAGTGATGGCACCAAAAGACCGGGAAAAGACTGCCTTCACCACCCCGTGGGGGACATACTGCTACAGAGTGATGCCGTTTGGGTTGAAGAATGCTGGAGCTACATATCAACGGGTCGCGACCACAATATTGCATGACATGATCCATAAGGAGGTTGAGGTGTACGTGGACGACATGATTGTCTAGTCCAAGGAAAGAAAGGGCCACTACACTGCCTTGCAAAAGTTCTTTCAAAGGATCAGAGAATTCCGGTTGCGGTTGAATCCTCAGAAATGTACGTTTGGTGTTACAGCAGGGAAAATGCTAGGGTTTCTGATTACACAGAGAGATATCGAAGTCGACCCTTCCAAAATCTAGGCCATCTTAGAAATGCCACCACCAAGGACTGAAAAGGAGGTGCGAGGCTTTCTGGGTAAAGTGCAATTCATAAGACGGTTTATCTCAAAATTAACCTTGACTTTTGAACCACTTTTTGGCCTCCTGAAGAAAGGAAAGAAATTCCA
Source organism: Camellia sinensis (assembly GCF_055761805.1). Classification (NCBI taxonomy): domain Eukaryota; kingdom Viridiplantae; phylum Streptophyta; class Magnoliopsida; order Ericales; family Theaceae; genus Camellia; species Camellia sinensis. Next base: position 58,803,486 of record NC_138971.1, read on the forward strand.
GTGGGACGGCCGATGCCAAGCTGCTTTTGAACAGATCAAGGAATACTTACAGAACCCACCCGTGTTGTCACCACCAGAGCTGGAGAGACCGTTGATATTGTACCTTTCAATAACTGAGACCACAATGGGCTGCATGCTCGTGCAAGAATCAGAGGACAAAGTGGAGAGGGCCATCTACTACCTGAGCAAAAAGATGCTAGAGTATGAGACTCGCTACACACCGTTGGAAAAGGCTTGCTTAGCTTTGGTATGGGCTACCAGGAAGCTGCGGCACTACCTGTTAGCTCACTCCGTAATGTTGGTTTCACGACTCGATCCCATCAAATATCTTTTCGAGAAACCAGCACTTACGGGTAAGCTAGCTTGTTGGTTGCTTTTGCTTTCCGAATTCAATCTGAAATATGTGACACGCAAGTCAGTCAAGGGAAGAGCAGTAGCAGAATTCTTAGCCGATCATCTAGTAGAAGGGGTGAAGCAGTTGAGTACTTATTCCCAGATGAAGCCATTTTATACATCGACGACGAGTTTTGGACGATGTACTTTGACGGAGCGTCAAATCAGTACGGGTATGGGATAGGAGTATTACTAATAGCACCCGACAATTCCCGTATCCCTCTAGCCTTCAAACTCCGATTCAAAGTCTCGAACAACGAAGCAGAATATGAGGCATGCATTGCCGGTCTAGAAGCAGCCCTGGAACTAGGGGCAAGACGGTTGGACGTCATCGGGGACTCGAACCTTGTTGTGTCTCAAGCAAAAGGAGACTGGAAAGTCAAAGAAGAAAAGATGATAATGTATCACCAGACCTTGGACTTGTTGATTCCTCGGTTTGAGAAGCTAAACTTCACTCATCTACTAAGAGAGAACAATAGGTTCGCAGATTCTTTAGGAACTCTATCTTCCATGATAGACATCCCGTTCGGAGTCCGGATGCGTCCAGTCATTATTAACCAGAAATTTGCGCCAGCCTACGAGTCGATTGCTGCTATAGACAAGGTTCAGGACGAAAACCCCTGGTATTACGATGTTAGGAATTTCTTTGAGAATGAAGCATATCCGCCAGGGGTGAATGCCAAGGATAAAAGGGCAATAAGAAGAATGGCCGTTCTGTTCATCATCTGCGGAGGTAAATTATATAAGAGAGGTCATCTGGGAATGCACAAGCTGTGCGTTGAAGCCGAAGAGTCGAGGCGCCTGATGGAGGCCATCCATGGAGGGGAATGCGATTCGCATATGAACGGGGTAATGCTAGCGTGGAATATCCTCAGACAGGGTTACTACTAGTCCACCATGGAGGAGGATTGTATCGGCTTTGTTCGGCGATGCCACAAGTGTCAAATTCATGCAAATCGCATGAACATCCCGCCGTCGAAGCTGTACAATCTGACTTCGCCATGGCCATTTTCAGTTTAGGGAATCGACGTGATCGGGGCTGTTACTCCAAAAGGGTCGAATGGGCATGAGTTCATCCTGGTCGCGATAGATTATTTCACGAAATGGGTTGAGGCCCAGTCTTATGCAGTGTTGAAGGCGTCGCACGTTGCAAAGTTCATCAGGAACAACATCATCTGCCGCTACGGGGTCCCGAACAAGGTCATTTCAGATAATGGTTCCTACTTCAAGAAAGAAGTGATTGACTTGTTGGAAAAATATAACGTGGCTTTCCATAAGTCATCCACATACCGGCCGCAAACTAATGGAGCGGTTGAGGTCACCAACAAGAATATCAAACATATACTGCAGAAAATGATGGAAACCTACCGGGATTGGCCAGACAAGCTGCCGTTTGCTCTGTGGGGGTACCGGACTTCAATTAGAACTTCTACTGGGGCGACTCCGTATTCATTAGTTTATGGGATGGAGGCCATTCTACCTATTGAAATTGAGGTTCCGTCATTGCAAGTATTGGCTGAGTGTCAAATAGCCGAAGCAGATTGGCAGCATAGCAGGTTTAAAGAACTCATGCTCTTTGATGAGAAAAGACTAAAAGCACTATACCATGTTCAAGGCTATCAGCGCAGAATTGCCCGGACTTTTAACAAGAAAGTTAAGTCCAGGAATCTAAAAGAAGGAGATTTGGTGCTCAAGAACAACCGAGCTCCCATCCACAACCCTAGGGGCAAGTTCAGACCCAATTGGACCGGTCTCTACATCATTAAGTCTATCTGGTCGGGTGAAGCTGTGGTTCTGATGGACCTAGATGGTCTAGAGTTCTCCCAACCGATCAACATGGACAAGTTGAAGAAATATTACCCCTGAGAGGCTCGCTAGGCCGAAAACCCGAAAGGGCGACCTAGGCAAAAGTTAGAGCATTGAAAAATTGGAAAATGTAAATACTGAGCTCGCAAGGTTGAAAACCCGCAAAGGGCGGCCTTGGCAAAAGTTAGAGCGTAACAGGAGAGTGAAAATACTCGAGTGAACCTAAGCCTGAACTATGTAAGGCTTGATTCCCATCTTTGGGATACGTAGGCAACTTCATCCTGAAGTTTAGCCATAAACTTTTCCCGATCAACTTAGTCCATTTGATCATCTCGGCCACCTTTGTCTATTCAGCATTCAAGAGTTCGGTTATGATCTCCGGTGCAGTGCTATTCAAACTAGGGGCAACTTTCCGTTGCTGCGCAGTGCTGTGGTACTATTCAAACTAGGGGCAACTTTCCAGTTGCTGGGATCCGGGGTTGTGCATCTCAGTGACAAATTTCAGGCATGCCCAGTTATGATCCATATCGAAAATGGCTTTGAAAAGTTTTAATAAAAATTGACTTTGTTCAAAATTAATCTTTTTACAACTTAGACCATTTTTGGACCAAAGCAGAAAATTTTCAGTACCCACAACCTTCAATTTCATTGATTTCAATACAAAGTTCTCCTGCTCTTGCATACAAATTGAAGTTGCTTTTTATTACATTCATAAAGAAAACTTGGAAGTACTAATAAAGCAATAAATCCGGGGCATAGCCAAGTCAGGTGTTCCTGTGCCCCCTCCCAGAGCTGGTCGAAGCCTCTAATACCAAAGTGGGCCCTTCCTGTGCCTCTTCATTGAGCCAATCCAAGCACTCATCAGACAAAGTGCAACTGAAAGTGGGAGCGGGGTCCAAGAGCTCTCTAGTCCTCCATGCTGTGGCATACCGGGCAAGCTGTGCGCCTCGAACCGGGAATGTGGCAGGATACTCCATCCCCTCTGGCGGGCAAGTCTGATCATGACCGAACTAGCGCTGGAACCAGAACGAAAGTAGAACACACAGTGAGTCAAACCAATCAACTGGATCCCGGTCTGCCGGGACATGCTATAGCTCATTGCCGGGAGATTGAGCCAAGGACAGCGCCAAGCGATGCGATCCGCAGACAAATTGCACATCCAGTTGAACCACCATCCATCATCAAGGGCATCGACTAGTCGTTGTCGAAAGAAGTAGCCGCGAGCTAAGTAGGCTGGGCAAGAGTCCACAACCTACAATTTATCCATCAACCATACCTGGGGAGGGATGAAAAATGAGAGAATAAAGAATAGAGAGATGTACGATGAGAGAAAAGTAAGAAAAGGGTTTTGTGAGAAAAATCGAGCCTAAGGGCCGAGTGATGTGAGCAATATATATGTGAGAAAGGGTGGGAAACATTACCTGCAGCAGTAGTGGACTCCCCGCGAATCTGGTCATCTCTCGGCGATAGAAAGCATCCAAGCCCATCAGCGTCTCGGCCAGTGTCATGACAATGCAGCTCTTTCCCTCCTTCAAGCCTTGAGCAACTTCAATCAGACGAATGCTAGATCCGCTAAAGCCCGGGGCAAATAAAAAGTGAGATAGCATGCACAAGCAAAGGGCGTGTTGCCGAAAACCTTGCCAATGATGGTCACCGCGGTTACCGGCATCAGAAAAGCGATGAATCAAGCCAAGGATATCCAGTTCCCCGTTGCAGATCAGAGACCGAGCATCATGCATGGTGAGCCCACACATCTGTCCTAAAGCTTGGGCGTAACCGAAGCGAAACTGGGACAAAATCTCTTCATGGCGTTCAGATTCCATCAAAACTTGAAAATCTTCGAAGGTCGGACACATCTCTTGCCCGTCGAAGCTAAAGACATGTGTTACCGGGTTCCAAAACCTTGCCGCAGCATGGAGGAAAGGAAGATGCAGCGAAGTATGGCTCAGCGTGAATAGTGCATTCAAGCCGAAGCCCCGGAAGTTCAACTTTTTCGAGCCGTCTAAAGTAGCAATCCAAGCTACAAGATTTTCGACGAGAAATGCCTCCATTTTGGTGCAAAATTGAGGTAAAATGAATGAGCCACGGAGCTAGCGCTTTTACAGAGGATAAGGCACTATTCGGGGGACACGTGTCAAGAATCTGGTGGTAGCCAAGCTAGGTGGTCGGCCGGCCACCTTTTCTGGTAGGCCGACCACCCCTCTCCCCTCCAATGCAAAAAGCTGGTCGGCCAGCTCCCTTAGTTGGTCGGCCATAGAGAGGAAGGTGGCTTTGGTCTTGTTCTGGCTTCTAGAAGTAAGTTCCTAGCATTTCCATGCATTGGGGGTTTTGAAAGTGTGAGTTTTCCTCTGTTTCGAATGCGTTCCGTCACCCAGATCGTCCGAAATGTATTTGTTTATCGAGTTATTGTTTAGTCTTGCTTATCGAGTTGTTGTTTTGCTTAACGAGTTGTTGTTTTGTTTGTCGAGTTATCAAGTTTATCAAGTTGTTAAGTTTTGTCGAGTTGGCGAGTTGTGTATATTGAGTTGTTACTCTCTGTTTAATCAACGTTGTTGTGTCTTGTTTATCGAGTTGTAAACTTGCTAAGGTTTTGTTGTTTCTTAGTAAGTTGAGTTGTTTAGTTTGTTGTGTCGGTTCACTACCTAACTTGGCGAATTTTCAAATGCTCAATTTTCATTCAAATCTCATTTTGCGTAAAATAATGCGATGCGATGCAAGAACATAAAATGTAACACTTTTTGAATAAAAGCCGTTTCATTCCATCATGCTTCCTTTGTTACAACATTTTACAACAAGGGTACAAGTTTTTCAGAAAATAAAACTGCCGAATAATGTACAATGTGCTACAACTACTAGTAAAAAAGGCAAATAAAGCAGGGACGTCTGTGCTCTCAAGCGCGAGAAAAAGAGGCCCTCTTCGTCCTCTTCTGCGGAACAGCCCCTGCGTCATCCCCATTAGCACCACTATCTGAATCAGAGCGGCTGTCCTCGGAACCCTCCTCGGCATCACCTCCGCCCTCGGAACCAGACTCAAAGTCATCCTCTCTGCCGGCGGATGTCTCTGACTAAGGATGCGCGGACTCCTCCTCCTCGCTAGACTCCTCCTCGATGATATGTGCTCTGCGCCCACCTCGTCTACGAGACGACTCCCCTCTCCCAGCTCCTCGAGAAGGCCTAGATGGCCCAACTCCTCGGGAAGGCCCAAATGGCCCGGCCTGTGGCCCGGTATATGCCGGAGGCATCTAAAAAGAAAGAGTGCAATTTGAATACATCAGCCAAAGTATGTATATCAGGTGCCGATGCAAGAAAACTATGTAAAGTGGGTGCACGCAGATACAGTACATGAATGTGGTGTGTGTCAGATGTGCTCTACACATGTAGTCAATCAATGCGGTAAGATGTTCAAGTTCAACATGTCATCAGAAGTATGATAAATGCAAGAAAACTAAAGAGTACCGAAACACCCATGATGGACAGCTGGGCCTCTCTCCGCAAGACCATGCCCTCAAGTGAGGCCACCAATCCGAGCATCCCCTCCATGTATTCTCTGGGTGGCTGCAGATACAAGCTCAAATCATCAATGATGAAATGAATGTCTAAATATCTGAGTGATAGATGAAAAGCAGTGGAACATACCGGTGGTGAGTCAGGATCAGTGACATATCGATGATCAGGCATAGGAGGCTCTATCGGAATCGGGTAGGAAGTCCCGTATCGCCATCCCGTCAACTCAGTCGGGATATCTGGCCATCCAGCGTGGGGATAAGTTGGGGGAATCGGGGGCACCAGTCTAGCCCCACTTCTAGATGTACCAGCCCTACTGCTCGAAGGAATGTCTCTGGCTCGGGTGCGACTCGAGGATGGCATGCCAGTACACCTCCTCGTGGGAGTACGGACACCTGCCAACGGAGGCATCAAGTATGTGTGACGGTAGGTCGCATAGTCCCCCTCCTCCAAATATAGCAATACGTCAGTACCCAGCATGGCACTGATAACCTCCTGGAGACTGAGCCTCCCGGTAGTCCGTATATCGACCGGAGGTGCTGAGGGGATATCCTGATGAGGGTAACGCATCGTCTGGCGCATGAAGTGTTCCCCCAGAAACTAGGTCCTCTCAACGGGCCCCCCAAATAGGACCCTGTACCGAGAGGCGGGCCATCCTCCGGCAAGCTGAAATCGGAGGTCCCCGCCTAAAGGCACCCAAGGCTGCTAGGTGATCTGCAGATAACCAATGCATAAGCCGATTACAAATCGTAGATGTGCAAAATAAACCAAAGATGAAAACATGGAGGACTGAGAGTTCTGAATTACCTCTGTCGGCCACACCGTGTCAAAACACTGCCGCAGGTAGGGAAGGGTCTCCCGAGGTCTCGGCCGAGTAAGGGGCGCCTCCACCTCTAGCTCTGGGGCTAGCGTCGGGAAGTATGCAAAAACCCATAACTGTGGAAAATAGGGCAAAAGCCATCAAAATATAGAATGCTGAGTGCAGGATCAGAATACAGAATGCTGAGTACAGGATCAGAATACAGAATGCTGGATGCAGAATCTGAATACAGAACGTTGAGTGCAGAATCTGAATACCGAATGCTGAATGCAGAATATAAGTACAGAATGTAAAGTGTGTCGTGCGTGCAATGTACGGATAATGAAAAGTAGAAATGTAAGTCAAAAGGGCAGAAGGTACCTCCCAGGCTCTCCAGTAGCCGCCAACTATGTTCCCCCGTCCGCGGGAGGTCGCACTCATGTAGCAATAGAGGGTGGCCAAGCTAGCGCCACCCCAGTCATACTGACCAATCTGCGAGAGGTCTACCAGGGCACTCAGCAGATATAGCCCAACGGTGTTCCCCCTATCGGCGAACAGAGTGGTCCCGAAGAGGAACATCAAAAACCCCCGGGTGTACTGCGCTACCTCCTTGGGAGTCTCGGGCTCAGTCCCCCTGAAATATGAAGAAAACCAGGTGTACCAGACTTGGCCCGAGGATCGGTCGACCAGTGGGCGAGCTCCCAATAGGTAAATCCAGGCGGCCTCCCACTCACCCATGTCCTCATCATAAGGGATCGCCCAACCTCCTACGTCGAGGCCTGTCAATACAGCAAAGTCGAATAGGGTCATAGTCATGTCCCCGGCAGCTGAGAAGTGAAAGGAATTGGTGGTGTCCCACCACCTCTCCACAAGGGCGCCCATCAGCGTCCTACTGGCAGGATAGCGGGATATCCCTGTACAGAAAGGTCCAAACCCCGCCTGGTCAACCCACTCGCAGACAGCCTCTGGGAGCTCTACGTACCACTCTCTCGCGACAATGGAGCCATACCCTCGCGTGATACAAGAAGACGCCTGCATTCATAATGAACACATGTATTCAGTTTCAGAATGAAATGAATAAGCTGCGTGCAAATGACATGTATATGCTGTGTGCAAACCAAATCAGATTTCAAGATCAGTGGGCTGTGTGTTCACCTCAAAGTTTGGGCCGTGTGTTCAACATCAAGTATTTGGGTTGTGCGTTCAGGTTTCAAAATCAGTGGGCTGTGTGTTCACCTCAAAGTTTGGGCCATGTGTTCAACATCAAGTATTTGGGCTGTGTGTTCAGGTTTCAAAATCAGTGGGCCATGTGTTCATCTCAAAGTTCGAGCTGTGTGTTCAGGATAGAAGTGTTTGAGCTGTGTGTTCAGATTTAAAGATTAGTGGGCTGTGTGTTCACCTCAAAGTTTGAGCCGTGTGTTCAGCATCAAGTATTTGGGCTGTGTGTTCAGATTTCAAAATCAGTGGGATGTGTGTTCACCTCAAAGTTTGAGCCGTGTGTTCAACATCAAGTATTTGGGCTGTGTGTTCAGATTTCAAAATCAGTGGGATGTGTGTTCGCCTCAAAGTTTGAACCGTGTGTTCAATATCAAGTACTTGGGCCGTATGTTCAGATTTCAAAAGCATTGGGCTGTGTGTTCTACTCTCAACAAGTGTGTGTTGTGCGTTCACAATCAATTTATGGGCTGTGTATTCAGAAATTCAAGTGATTAAGCTGTGTGTTCAAAATGCAAACAGACTGCTGTGTCTTAGGCTAAAGTGTTCAGAACAAGCTATGCGCTAGAATGAGCAGATAAACATGGCAAAAGCGGGGAATGCACGGAAAATGCAGACTATGTTACACATGGCAGAAAGTGTAAAATTGAAGTACATACCTCCTGTGCCTGATGGGAGAGGTGAGACTCCGGCTCCCGCAGCAAAAGATCCACCAGGGCTCGATCGTCGAAGTCCATAAAATGATAAAAAACTGCCCGTGGGAGGATGTGCGTCGGGGGGTCGTACCTCTCGGGAACAAAGGGGCGAATCCTCAGCGGCAGAGACATGATATCTGGATCGCCTCTGGCACCTGGAGAACCTCCACCCTGAGGGAAATGACCCGCCATCTCTAAAAATCTGCAAAGAGGAGCAAAAATGAGCCAAAATTAGAAAAAGTCAACAAAAGTCAACTCTCGGGAAAGGAAAAAGTCAACAAAAGTCAACTCCCAGGAAAATCTTCCAAATATTGAGATAAACTTACCTCAAGTGGTGAAAATGGAGAAAGAAGCACCAAAATCAAAATCTAATCGGTTCAAAGTGAAGAAAACCGAAAGATTTCGCGAAACAACTTTGTGTGGGGCGTTGGAAAATGTGTATAGAGCGTAGATCTGAGAGGGAAAATGCTCTAGGAAGGGAGAGGGACTGATTTCAGACCTGATGTTATGAGCAAAAAGTGTTTGGCTTTGTGTATTTAAAGAAATGAAAGCAAAAGGACCAAACTGCCCCGGATTTGGGCTAGGTGGTCGGCCGACCACCTTTCTGGTAGGCCGACCACCTCTCTCCCTCAAACCTGGTCGGTGGCCTCCCCCTAGGACCAAACCTGGTCGATGGTGTTCCCAAGGTGGTCCCCAAGGTCTCTGCAAATTTTGGTGATGATTGGAGTCCCCGGGACCCGAGAAAGTACAAGAAAAGTGCACTTTTCGTCGCGAAATCCCTCTGCGGGAACTTCAACTCCAACTTTCAATGCGTGCTTCATCATCACTCGTCAAGAGCAAGATGTATCCTTTTTTAGCACATTGTGACCCTTCCGGGAGGTAAACCGGAGGTCACGATTGAGTCGCACTCGTCGAAACTTGCATTTCTTTGCTCGTTGTTTCACGTCAAACACGCATTCGAATTTGCACTTATCCTGCATTGTTATGCACGTCATTTGCATTCTCATGCATACCACTTGCATTGTTGTGCACGTTTCAAGGGTATTGTCATACCCTCATGCTTAGCTTACATTGACACGCGCGTGTCTCTCGCATTGCAATGCAGTCGCCCATCAGCACCCTGTTTGTCTACGTTCGATATAGCGTTGAACATGTGTTGCTAACTATGTTGTGCTTGTTGAGTTTCTCTCTTTTGCAAGCACGATATTGTATGTACGGTTCATTTGAGGCTGGTGCAACCAAACGAGCCGCACAGTTATTGTATCTTCTTCGTGTGAGACGCGACGAGAATTGAATAATTCTCCGCATTCTTAACTGCATGAAATATAGTTGTTGCTTTGCATTCTTGCTTAAAACTGTTGCGTGTGCGCTTCATTACAGCTTGCTGCTTTGCATGATCATGATTTACGTCAGGCTTTGTGCATATCATTTTGCATCTCGCCCCCTGCCTGCGGGCATGCCTGCGGGCACATCTATGTTATCTTGCCTATTTGTCTAAGTCTTCGGCCTTGCCAAAAATGGGTCGTCTCTGGGCTTTGAAATTCACTCCCGTCACGTATGGCTTCCGAGTTCTGTCAAAGAGGGGCAACTGTAGACACCCCATTTTTGACCGACCTTAAGACTCAGACGTCACCAGTTGAGCGCTCGGTGATGTTGTATATTGTGCTCGTTCTGAGGTTTCAGAGTCTCGTCTGCGAGCCTTGCCTCCGGACTTCGGAGCTCTTTTATGCTTTGCCTCGGTTTGCGAACCAGGTTCTGTTTCCTCTGCTTTCTCTTCCCAAAGGGAGGGAGAGGTCTCGTAGACCATCTCCCAATGGCCGTAGGCCACGTTTCGTGGTCGTAGGCCATTTTTCCCGTTTAGAGCCCGATTTCTGATTTTTCGGAGTCGTCGGTCGTGTGCCTCGGTTCGGGACCGCTTAACCACCTCTGTTTGCTCTGGTTTTTGGCCCACACCTTGTTTCCTCTCTTTTGAGGGACACTATGGCCCGAGAGACCACCTTCGTGGTCATACGCCACTTCCGGTGCCTAACAGCCTGCTTTCGGGGCCTCGGACTGCGTGCTTTGGCCCCCGAACCTTCGTTTTGCATCTGTCTTGGTCCATTTTTGGTAGGGACCCTATTTTCACTGTTAGGGAGGAGGTAGTATGGTGGCCGGCCACCTTTTCCCCTGAAAAAACTAGTTTTCTCATTTTCTCTCTCCAAAAACCAATTTTTCTGGCAGAAAGCTGGTTTTTCCCACTTTTGAGCCGCATTTTCTGGCTTTTCATACCACCATTGTGTTGTGCTCATCTCGGAGGCCACCAATATGGGTAGGCCAGCTAGAAATTCATCTTGACCCTTTTGAACCTTGCTTGAACGCTGGTTTTTCTCTCTCTTGGGTCACTTTTTCTGGTTTTTCACCACACAGCTATATTCTACTCATCTGGGAGGCTACCTTTCTGGGTATGCCGACCAGTAATTTTGCTTGACCCTTTTGACCCCTGATCGGCCGGCAACCTCAGCTGGTCGGCCAGCTTTCTGCTTTTTGCTCTTCTCAAGTGCAACACAGCTGTGCCAGCTGTGAAGCACTTGACCCACTGTCCGAGATTTTGAGTCTTTTGTTGACCTTTTTAAGTTGGTTTTGACCCTCTTGCTTAGCTTCTTAGGGAAGCTTGACTCTTTTTTCAGGCTTCTTGAGGAAGCTTGACCCTTTTTGGTCTAGCTTCCTCAAGAAGCTTGACCCTTTTGGGTTTAGCTTCTTTGAGAAGCTTTGAACCCCTCTTGAGGCTTCTCCAAGAAGCCTTATCCCTTCTCCTCTATATAACCAACCCCACATCCCATTTTACAAGGGTTAGAAAAAATTTTGGCCAAGGCACATGCACTCCATCCTCCATAGCCTTCTTCTCCAAAGCTCCAAACCCTAATTTTCTTGGCCATTTACACTACACCTCTCAGCCTAACACCTCCACCATCCATTCCAGCACCTTGGAAATCATTTTCAAAGGTTCAAAGCTCACTTTCTTGGTCCGAGGTTGGCTGCATTACTGTGCTACAAGGGTAAGTCCTCATTTCTCCCATTTTCGCATTATTTCTCTCTATACCTTAGCTCTATTTGTAAGCATTTTCGAGCCTTGGTGTAAACTGAAAATATTCTTATTTTGAGCTCCTCTTCATGTTTGTTTCAGAGTACTTTTCTGTTTGAGGTCTTCTACCCTCTTGTATGCTTTATCTTTCTTTCAGGGCTTATTTTGCATGATATATTAGCCTTATTTGTGAGCATTTTTTAACCTTGACCTAAACTGAAGAAAGTTTTGTTTTGACCTCTTGTTTAAGTTTGATTGAGGTCACTTTTCTGTTTGGAGTCATTTTCTTCCTTGCATGCTTCATTTCCCCATGTTTTGAGCCATGCATATGAGTATTTGCATTGGCCTTGTTTTGGCCCCTTAGCCACTGAAATCCAGTGGATTTTTAGTGGCCTTGATGTGTCTTTGAGCCCCAAAATCATAGAGGGGTGACCCTCTCACCCCTCATTCTCTTTACTAGCATTGTTGGCCTTCCAAAGTGACTCTATTTTGCATGCATTGAAGTCATGTTTCAGGCCTCATTTTGTGAGTTTTATGGTTTGCATAAGCTCTGTCCAGAGCCCATTTTGCCATATTTTATGTCTATGATGCATGTGTAGAACAATCCCCCTTAAGGCCTTTCAAAGAGTCTTTCATTTGCATGCTTCCTAGGTTAATTTCAGGGCATTTTTTGTGAGTTTTAGAGCTGTCATAACTCATTTCCGAAGGTGGTTTTTCCATGTTACATGTCTATCTTGTATGTGCTGAATAACCCCTTGTAAGGCCCTCCAAAGAAGCCCCTCATTTTTGCATGCATTGGCTGCATTTCAGTGATTATTCAGGCATATTTTGTCATGTTTTATTCACTGTTTTTGGCTGGTTTGATGAGTTCTCATTTGCTTCATATACATGTCATGTAAACCATATTTGCTAGCCAATGTTGCATGCTATTTTAGCCCATCATGTTAGCATCTTTTGGCCATGCTCTAAACTAGAAATGTGCATGTTTTGGGACTGCCTTGGTTCTATCTTTTGACTTCATGATCAAATAATGCTTGCTTTGTATACTTGTGGTTCAATGCATGTGCCTAGTTTTGAGTTTCGGGGCTTATTCCATGCATCGGGTGCCATATTTCCATGTTTCAGGACCATTTAGCATCATGTTTTTGTGCTGGAAATTACATGTTCATAGGCCATCTTTCATCCCTTGCCATGCTTTGGTAGAGTGGCATTTAATGCCTTAGGTTCGGTCCTCAGTATGCGTACACATGTGCACGCATTTCGGTCGTCTCATTTTCGTCTAATGGCCACTGATGTGAGTGTGGCAGAGCCCATTCATGTTAGTGTAAGTCCATCGTGCATTGTGTATGTCATTTCGGTCCATAGCATTGCGTATGCTAGATTGCATGTTAGAGCATCGTGTATGTCATGTCACATCAAGCATTGTGTATGCCATTTCATAGCATTGCGTATGCTAGGTTGTATGTTAATCGCATTGCGTATGCCATCTCATTTGTATCATGTTTGGAATAGGAGTTAGCCCAAGCACGGGAAACGAGGTACGTTTCGTACTTCGAGTGACGGAATGTGTCTCAATTCCCTGTCGCCGACACTTCGGATTACCCATGATGGAGTTTAGGTCTTGTTGTGTTTCCATGTGCATTCATTTCATATTAAGTCGTGCAATTCGACTCCTCGGCCATCATGCATCGATATGCATGATTGGTGGCACAAGGATCGAGGACTACACTCCCCGAAGAGTAGTCATGCATACATATGTGAAAATACTTTGCCATGCCCCTTTGTTGCTCTCTGTTGCAGTAAATCAAAAATCAGCGGCCTGCTGGAGCTTTGCACAATATTTTGAGAAAAATTGCAAACAGAGGCAAACCAGGGCATCGCAATGGATTTCTGCGCAAGGCAAGTCAAGCATACATCATTCATCATTGGGAATAAGAGCTGAGGCAGTCCGTGGATTTGCGTGCTAATTTATCTGCTTTCCTAGATTAATCTGTTAATTAATTAGGATTTTTGTATTTATTCGGACTGTACTATTTATTCAGACTGTATATTATTTATTCGGACCCTCCGAACGAGGGCAATGTTGTAATAAGTGTGCGTGTGTGTGATGTATGTCCTCCAACCCCACGTCTTTCTTCCTTTTATTTACCAGCTTATGATGGTTAGATTAGGGCATGTTTCAATTAGCATACTTATGCTCGCATGTTTGCATTCTTTCATCTATCTTGCATGCACCGGGCTCGGCGCACCATACTAACTGCATTTGTATTTGAATTCCAAATTGAATACGTGTTAGCTATAGCATCATCATATGCCATGTTTAGAATAGCCGAGCCTATTATAGTTGCATTTTTGCATGTGTTGCATAGGCATTTCTGTATAGTTAGGATCATGCATGGATTTCTAACATAGCTTCTGTTTTGGCTTGGAGTACTCGGTAAGTTTTATGCTTTAGCATCCTTGCATGCGTGTGCGTGACTGCCATGATAGCATGCTTACCATGAGGCTACGTGCTTATGTGATATAACTGCCTGAATGCCTGTGGGTGAAGGTTGGGTTATTTGAATTAGAACAATTCGTTAATTGTGAGTTTTAAGCCCACTAGATAGTGGCAAAATCATGTTTTCCAAGCCCATCCGAGGGTGGCAAATCCACGTCTTAGCCTACTTACGAGTAGCAAACCATTTTCAAAATAAATAAACATGAAATGTTTTGTTCCAATTCAGGCGATCCAGTCTATACTTGTATGCTGTGCGCATCACATAGTAAATCTAGGCTAATAATCGGAATAAGAACGCATAATGTTTTCAAAACTAGATATCATGGTTAGTAGAGGCCGATCTTTGATCGGGTGAGCAGGGGTGCTCACGAAGTGACCTTCCCCAATCATACCCAAGTTCCCGAGCCGAGGCAACTTTGGTGATGACGGACACGTGGCCTTAGGCAACGAGTCAGGGTTTCCTAAATTTCTCCAAAATAAAATATTTAGGGGGCGACTCTGTATCTGGCAAAGCAGTCCATGTTTGGCACTTCTTTCAAAAAATCTATTTTCAAAAACGATTTGCTGGATTTGGACTCTTTGATGATTTCATCGGTCTTGCATTGCACTCTGCGAGATTAGATACAGGACCGTGACACAAATCGAGTCCGAACTGTATTGAGGCCCCGAGGGCGCGTCTACACATGTGATCTGTAGTCACTTTGATTACTAGGAATCATCATGTACTGACATATGATCAGTGCACTCTTTCACTACTAGGAACCATTATGTCTGAACATGTGATCAGTAATCTGTTCACTATTAGGAACCATAATCTCATAACTGTGTAGTAAGTGGTCTAACACTTCCTAGGAACTACCAATTTTCCATCTCTGTGATCAGTGATTTTGTACTCACTAGGAGCCACCAATTTAATAATATATTTGAAATTGAAAAATTCAAAAAATATATTCACCCATCCTAATGGGTTGTCTCATCTTTGCTTTCAAGCAAAGTTACATAACAATCATACATGCTATAATTGACACAAGGATAACATACTAATTGCCTCTGATTAATTCGGAGATATTATCATGCAATCTTATGATTTTCTCTAATCACACTTGATCACTCTTGATCTTCCTTTAAAAACCTAACAAGGTTTAGGTTTTCTTAGGTGGAATAACATTTTTGTTGTCACCTCTTGAAACCATTTTTGACAACCATAACAAAACTTCAACTATTCTTTTTGTCCATAAAACAAATTAACACTTGGAAATCCCAAAGACTGAAATTTAATTCAAAACTTATCTCACCACTAACTTCAAAATCGAACAAGGTCAGGAAAGTTTCTAGGAAGACTAGGGGTCACAATGGTCCCACTCAAAATCCAATTAACCTTAGACAAAACTTTTAAGAGCTTGTTGACTCAATGTCAATGGGAAACAAATTCAAAAATAAGTTTCTAGAAGATAAACCAAGTTAAAACCAATTTCCAAGCAAATAAAAATTGCTACCAGAATTACACCACTCATAAAAGTTAATCGGTACTCCCAGAACCGAGCCTATTATTTATGAATAAAAATTAAAAATATTTTAGCTAATGTTAAATCTTGATTTCTTTTCGCAAAACCAAAATACTTTGGAAATAATCAAATTATAACCTAAGACTTTCTCAAACATTGGTTTTCTAACACCTTGAGAATAAAATGATTAAACCCAAAGACTTCATCAAATCCCAAAGGTTTGAAACCAAATCCATCTTAGTTGCCATTTTTGAACATAAATAAGAAATACTCTTTAGGTATGGCTAAACTTTGGTTTCTATAATAGAAAACCAAACCACTTTGAAAATAATAAAACTAATCCTTCGCTAATTTCAATTTATTTTATTTGTTCATATTATATATTCTCATTTCATGTTTAGGTAAACCTATAGAGAAAGTTAGCTATAAAAGAAAATAAATCAAATAAATTAATAAGAATCTTAAGAAATAAAATTTTCATTTTATCTTATCAATTCTTAGTAAATCATGCACTCGGAACCAAATTACTAATGCAATAACAACTGATTAACATAAATAAATTGCATGGATAAATTACTAGAAATGAACAACTCAAAACAATATAATAACTCTAGACAATTAAATTAGTTTTAATTCCAAGAGTCACTATCATAAATTAAAATAAAAACAAAACTATTTATAAAAATCTATTTTCAGATTGTTGATATTTTTCCATAGTAATAAAAGAAATATATATAAAATAAATTAAATAGAAATGACAAAACAATTTTTTTTATTATTAAAGAATGAAATACAAAATAAACTACACAACTAAAGATACATAAATGAATTATATTACATTCCTAATAGAACAAATTATTAACATGGATAACTCAAGATTAGAACTCGTTGAGGTAAACTAAATTCTGAAAAATTAAAAAACAAATAATAAGAAAAGAAGCATATCGAAACCTGTGTGATATCAGGATTTCCTTAAAATAGATTCACCACCTCTCAATAGGTGGTGGAGGTATGCCGGCATGTATCACTCAGGACATGACGATCAAAATCAGCTCATGCAGAAGCACTTTCTGAATAGTTTTGGCAAACTTGACAATGGCAGCACTCTCTCTCTAATAAGAACCAAAGAAGTAGCAAGCAAAAAAAAGATAGGAAAAAAAATCTCTGATATAAAAATAAACTCCAACTTTATTATCTCAAAACGCCATCTCATTTTCTATCAAAAATCTATCCAAAATCATCAAATTGAAGGGGAAATGCCTCTATTTATACATGTAGAGGAGAACTTTAGCCATGAAGGCTAACATCAATAGGGCTATCAAATGCCCTTAACCAATGCCATCAACTCTAGGCATTAGGGTTCGAGTTACAAAGCTTGAAAAGCCACTAATATGGTCATCAACTCCATCATCAAAAGATGAGAGTTACAAAAAGCCTAAAAATTACATGTGCTTAATATATACAAATAAATATGTATATAATGATGTTTGAATAATTCAAATATATGGGTCACAAAGTGGATACTGATGTTGGGTCACAACTTGATCCAAGTCCAGTCTCAAACACATACACAAGCTAAATCCAGCACAGCACAGCTCAATCCATGCTCAAGATTAAGTCAAAGTCCAAGTCTAAGGCCAAACCCAGCACATACACAAAAGCACATGCCTAGATCCAGTCCAAATCAAGACTAAGTCTACATCTAAGACCAACTTTATCGATGCCTACTTTATGAGACAATTCTCATTCACAACTCAATGGTTTCTGCTCATCATTTTTATATTGTAATTTTCTTACTTAAGAAAATACAAAATCACTTGAACCCACCTAAACCGACGGTTAAGTCTCACTTTAATTTTGAATTAAAGTTGTCAAAAAACCATTATTTTCTAACAGAACCTTCTACAAATATTGCAAGAAAGAGTATTTGGCTGACTCTAGAGCTGTATGTGAGGTTTTCTCCTCATAGGCATGATATTTTTAAGAAGTGTGAGGCCACACTCAAACTTGATTCAAAAGCTCTTGTATGCCTATATGTACCAACTAGGTGAAACTCTACCTATTTGATGTTGGAGGGCACTGAAAAGTATGAGAAGGTTTTTAATCGTATGAAGTTTTGCATTCCAATTTTGAACCTTATTTCAAGGATGTTGATGGTGGCATAAGGAGAAGTCCGAATGAGTTGGATTGGAAGAAATGTAGATTATTTGTGAGGTTTCTAAAATTATTTTATCTTGCAACTAAGAAGTTTTCAAAGTCCCTCTTTGTTACTTCCAATGCTTTTTACAAAGAAATGTTTGTTATTCAAAGCAAAATTAACCAATTAATTTTGGAGGAGGATGCTACTTTGAGCACAATAGCAAAGACTACGTAACAAAATTTTTGTAAGTATTGGGAGGATTGAAGTAAGATTAATTTATTATTGTATGTTGTGATCGTTCTTGATCCTACCGAAAAATGGCATACTTGGAGTTTTTCTTTACAAATTTATTTTTTAGAGATAAGAAGAAGGTGGATGATATGGCAGACAAGGTTAAGAGTCATTTGTATAGCCATTATGTCACACTTTATCCACCAAATGAAAAACTCCCAAGTGTAAATGAAGTTTCGAATATGGTGGAAGATGATGATAATGATCCATATCCTTTAGTTGACTCTCAATTTAATTCCTATTTGGAGAGGCGATGCACTAGTGGAACTAAGTCGGAAGGAACAATATTTGTCCGAGGTTGAACATTTTGCAAAGAATCAAACATTTGAGATATTAAATTATTGGAAGATGAATGCAACCAAATTTAGAGTGCTATCACAACTTGCAAGGGATGTGTTGGCCATGTCTATTTCTACCATTGCATCGAAGTCAGCTTTTACTACCGAGGATGGGGGTGTATTCTTGACCTATTTTGTAGATCACTCTCGCCTTTTATGGTTGTGATGCCCTTGTATGTACTCAAAATTGGTTTCGAAACAACCTTCCAATTTGTCTTCAAAAAACGATGGATGATATGTAGAAATTTGAGCAATATGACTTGGGTAATTTGTGAATTTATTTTTTCTTCATTTTTAATTGTATTATTCATTTTATTATGTAAATTTTATTGATCTTCTCTTGTTGACTCGTGATTAGATACTTTGGAGTCAAGCTCATTTCAAGTCCAACCTATAATGTCGATACTAATATTCATTTGCTTGTTCGTTAATTTTTCATATGCTCAATACATTTTCTTATTATATTGAAAAGCAATATATAGACATTGCTTACCTTTTCATTACTTTATTCTTATACACTATCTTTGTCAAAGGAATTATGAAGATTGAAGACTAAATAAATTGTATTTTTTCAATTTGTTTGTGTGCAGGGTAAATCAAACATATGCATGGAATTAGAATTTTTTAAAGTTAAATGTGAGTCATGATGGAGTTTGCGAGTTTACAAATATTTTTATTTTACTTAATGGGTTTAGATGAAGTTTGATAACAATTTATTTTGGTTTCTAAGTAGTTATTATTATTACATTTTGGATGAATGTAAGAGTTAATGAAGAATTACTTTTAGTTAAGTTTAGGATTTTGAATAATTTTAATTTTGAATTATTTTTAGGTAACTTTAAGATTTTGAATGATTTTAGTTTAGAATTTTGAATGGTTTTAATTTTAATTTTAATGTTAATTTATGATTTGATTTAAAATTTTAAAATTTTGAATGATTTGCTTGTGTGAGTTAGGAATTGAATGATACTGGAGGTGATTATGGTAATTATGTCTACCATTATATTAACAGATTGCCAGGTTCTTGTCCAAAGTCTTAAAGCAGGCAAAGTTTTGGAATAGAATTTGAAGTATATTATAATAGAAAATATATATAATGCATTTGCGTTTTCTCAAAGATATTAGTTTAGAATTTTTTATGGTCCAAAAGAATATAAATATATAGAAAATGGGAGGGAAATGCCCAAAAATGATTTTCTAAAGAAAAAAAATTCAATCTACAAACCGCTCGCACACCTGTGAATTATATCTGCACAAATTACAATCCGCACCGCAGTTGGTTGCGGATTCACTTTTTCCCAACCAACAACCAATCGGGTGGGTCTAACCGGCAAATCGACCTGCACGAAATCAATCTGCGATCACTCCTACTTATTGCATATAATAGATTTGATCATTTTCCTCCGTGGATATAGACATCTCACTGAACCACCTATAATCTTATGTTTGTATGTGTTCTTGCTTTTCTTGTTATTATTTACTGTGTGATTAGAATCGGTTCTTACATAACAACTATGATAAAATTATTACGTAGAGATCATGATAGATCGTAATATGATAATATCTAATATATTAGATATAGATGAGGATCACTTGATTAGACACTAATGGAGTTCTAGAGGAAAACTAAAACAATGTCATCTCAATCTTTGTACAACATTTCTTTGTTGGCCAATGTGAAAACCTTTCAACAAAGTGCCCTCAATTGGAAGTAATCTTTAAGAAAGTAGTAGCAGATTTATCGATTAATGAAACAACAAAAACAAAGCACTGATTACCACGCAATTGCTTTAATTTGCCTTTTTTTTCTTTCTTTTTTTTTTTTTTGAAGAAAAATATTCTTATAAAAAATTTTATATAGATTTTTTATTTATTTATTTATTGTTTTTGGGTCTGGATGGCACGGCAGTAAAATTTCAATAGTTAAATATTATTTTAGTGGTCACTCAATTTTAAAATAATAATTCTCAATGTGACCACATTTTATATATAAATCTTTTATTTTATTTTTATTTTTTTGTTTGTATGTCATAATTCTAATAATAATAATATATTAATAAAAGTACAATAATACTACATACAGTGGTGTTAAAAATCCGTATTTTTCCTCCATAAATTTACCTACAAACATAAATGAAGAGTTTATGAGATGCATCTTATATATGATCTTACAACATACAAGTTGAATCTGAGCCATTCATCTTCATCTAGGTAAATTCAGGTTCAATTTTTCTGGGTTCATATGTTTAATGTTCATTTATTTCTCACAACATGTTTACAAATTCACGTGTGTCGTTTAAACCAATACAATGATAACACATAAAGACATCATATTCACCTTGTCAAGAGTGTATAGTAGTAGCCTTCCCCTGTTATGTTACAAACACGAGTGATTTTTGTATGCAGATAGGGTATATGTCATATAATATCTTCTACTATTGTGATTGGTTTTGACAGTAAGGTCTATTACATTTATGTTGGGTGTTTAGGGAACAACAGGAGTATATACATTTGTAATTGGTGGAAGGTAATGCCACATAATACCTTATTGACATACAAAAATTTCTATACAGACACTAATTAGTATACCAACTAAAACGTAAGACATACATGTGGGTTCCACCACTTATCATAGATCTCCCCAAATATTGTAATTTGTATCTAATTGGTGTATTAGTTGGCACACTAGTTAGTGTTTCTAACTTTAATCTAATATTTTTTTTATTTTTATCAAAAATAGTATTAATATATTAGGACAGTGAAATTACAACTGAAGTATTTGTCATTATTTTATCAGCTTAAAGCCATAACCTTCCATTCACCACGCTATAAGGTATAGTTACTGTTCAACTACACCCCAATGTGTAACATTACTCTATTATAAATAGTGATTAGCATCAATTTTTTAGTGTAAATAGTTGACTGTCATCAAATTTTTATGTCTTTGCCAACACATGTTACCTTTGTATATAATAAGGCTCTAGAGCAAAATGCAAAACAATCAATTAAAACTTGTTAAAGACACCATGGCATCCAAATGGAGTACTTGCTAGTTGTGATCACTACAAAAAAAATTAAAATTTTAAAAATTAAAATTTAAGGATAAAATTATTTTTTAGGAATCAAATTTTATTTTGCAAAAAGTGTCGTTATTATATTTTTAACAACAAAAATTAGACATTAGTGATGAATTATTACCCTTTTGGGACCAAATTTTTGTTTTAAAAAATAAATCATTTTGATACCATATTATTTTGTCCGTAAAAGTCTATTTATTAGTGACTCTTTCAAAATTTTGTCGCTAAAAGCATTGTTTTTTACTTTTCAGAACGACCTTTTAGTAACTAACCTCACGATGATAAAAATTGGTCCCTAAATATCTTTTGCAACAAAATTTTTACTTTTAGATACTAAATCATTTAGTCTCTAAAACTCTTTTATGTTGTAGTGGATCACTGCTTTCAGTTTATTCAACAAGAAATCTAAATATTATTAAATACTAGCGGTCTACATATATGCGATGCGTGTGTAAATTTTTTTATTTAAAAAAAGTATTATTATAAAAATAATGACAAAAAAAAAAATGTATACATAGTATGTATTGCTCAAATGATAAATATCTTCTTTATCAAACTCATAATTTTGATTTCAAATCTCATCATCTTCTTAATATAATTTTTAAAAATTATATGAATATTTTGAAAAAAAAACCCAAAATATGATATGTTACCACCTTATACTTTTTATCACTCTATTCGTAAAACACCTCTGTTTGGGAAGTTCATCTTGAGGCTTTTTTTAGCTGAAATAGTTACAAAAAACAGAGTAGTCTTTTAGACTAATAAGACAAAATATCACATTCAACACATAATCATTACATTATTTCTCTCACAAAAAGTCAAAAAAATCCTTCCCAAATGAGCCCAGACTAAAATAGTCAAAAAGTCAAAAAACTAAGGTAGTGTTTGGTAGAGTTTTGTAAATGTGATTTGAGAGTATGAGTTGTATTTTGAGTTTGTGTGTTGTGGAATTATGATTTGAGTGTAGAAAATTTGTTTGGTAAAGAGTTTTGAAAATAGTTTTGGAAAAGAGGTTTGATTTGAGTGGGAAATTATTAATGTGACATTTGATATGTGATACAAAAATTTACAACTCATAACTAAACATACAATTCAAAATTATTTTAAAGCACATAAAAAATTTAAAAATTTTCAAAAAATATTTGTCCCGATTATATAAATCAATTGCAAAAAAAAAAAAAAAAAAAAAAAAAAAAAAATCTGGAACCAGCCGGACATCCGGGTGGTCATCCGGGTGGACAAAAAAGGCGCCTGTGCATCAGAGTTCTCTCTGCAGAGCGTAGAAAATTGATTTGAAAACGAAACAAAACATCATACTCCAACACACGGGTAGAAAATTGATTTCAGAGCACAACCAAAGAGAGCCTAACTCACTTTTCAAATGAATCCAAAACAATGAGTTACAACGACTTGTGAGCCTATTCAACTAATGTATTTCTAACAAATGAGATTTGATTTACCAGGGGCTCTATTTGGTAATATTTAAGTGTGCAAGGGCATATTATATAAACTTGTGTAAGTTTTTATAAATAAGCGTAATATATAAGTTCATTCATAAAAATTTGAGAAATAACAATGTACATATATTTGTGAAAACTTAAGTACATATAATATATATCTTGTACGCCCAAACACTTCCCGTCATCATTTTATTAATAACAGATACAAATAGTGAAACCTATTAAACAAATATATTTATAGCAAACAACATTCACTTTGCTTGGTTTGAATTTTCTAAAAATACTTTTCAGAAAATTATACTTTCTTGTTTTTCGTATTTTTTTATTTTTACTGAATTTTTTAATATTTTAAGCAATTTTTTTAATTTTTAGACACGCCTAACATAAATACATTTAAAAAGTATAATTTGTGTAGACAATATCTTTAAAAAATTCACTTAATAGCAAAAATTTTTAAAAAAAAAATTCAATACATTTTTCATATTTTTATGTATTTATTAATTTTTTAAAATATTTTTTCACAAATATTTTACTTTTTAGACACATCTAAATAAGATGTATCTAAAAACATAAAAAAAATGAAAAAAAAATTTAAAAATATTCATTAAAAATATAAATAAAAAAATACAAAAAAACCAAAAAAATAAAAAACTCAATTTTTAAAAAATTTAATTCAAAAAATTCAAACCAACACTGATTACTTTTCATATGGTGGGCATGTTGCCTCATTGAAGACCTCAAAATTTGAATGCGACCTTTGTCAAGATAATGATACCGTGGGCACACCTACAACAAAGATGGACATGGTGGGGGCAGCTTTCTTACATAACCAAAACATTTCACATATTTTGGTATGATGCTGTTTCCAACATTCAATTTCTTTTTCAATAACACTATAAATTTTAAAAACATATTTTACACCAAAAATAAAAAATAAAAAAATTATGAATCATAGTCATTATGTGTGGTTGATATTTTATCAAATTTAAATTTACACCATATAACTTATTTCGAAATAACTTTTTATGACTCATAACATTCTTTTTTTTTTCTTTTTTTCTTTAAGAAAAATCTTTAGGCTGTGTTTGGAATTTGAATTTTGGATAATTTCTTAGAAAGAGAAAGGGTTTAAAAATAAGTATAACTTCATCAGGACACCGTGAATTCCATTAACTTGAATTTTTTTTCCAATAATTTACTCAATAATCTTATAAAATTAATGACCGAATCATCAAAATATACTTAAAATAAACTCATAAGAATCTTCACTGGAGCATCTTGTGCTACCCCCTTAACACCGTGACTCACCCTTTTCTCGTTTTCAAGTTCCTCTCGAGTCTGGACTTCAATTTACTACTCACTAGGGACAGACCTACTTTAAGACCGGGAGGGGTTAGGTGTTCCCCAAAGCTTTGATATTTATACTATCATCCCTGTAAATAAAGATTATATATTATTTGCCCCTATAAAATTGCAGTAGTGTCTTTAAATTATGTAAAATTCTTTGGGTTGGTTTGGGAAGTGGGTTGACTTTTTGGCTTTTTTGACTATTTTAGCCTGGGCTAAAAAGCTTGGTTTGGAAATGGCTTTTTAGCTTTTTGACTTTTTTGACTTTTTTTGTGAGAGAAGAGTGTAATGATTATAGGTTGGATGTGATGTTTTGTTTTTGTGACTAAAATAGCCTATTTTGTCTTTTGTGGCTAAAATAGCCAAAAAAAACCCCAACCCAACTTGCCAAACGGAGGCTTTATATGTTTAAAATTTTAAAAGTATTATGTTCTATTATTTCGGTCCTTCTTGTACACTCCAAACTACCAGATTAAGATAAGAATTGAATCAATTGATTATGAGGTTTGTTTAGTTGGTTATTTCTTCATATTGTGGGCTCCTTTTTTAGTTGATAGGGTTTGACTTGTTGAGATTTAGTTATTTGTTTGACCCTATTGTTAGATTAATAGAATTTGGTTATTAATTGTGAATTTATAAATCATGTTGATGTAAATCTCATGATAATTGTAATATTGTATTTCATCAATTGACAAAAAAAAATAAAAAGAATATAAGTTGTTGCTTACTATTGGGAAAAATTTCAATGTTTTTTGTGATTAATGTGTCCCTTTTATATTGAATTTATGACTCCGTGACTGCTACTCACGGGTCATTT
Organism: Camellia sinensis; assembly: GCF_055761805.1. Lineage (NCBI taxonomy): Eukaryota > Viridiplantae > Streptophyta > Magnoliopsida > Ericales > Theaceae > Camellia > Camellia sinensis. The sequence goes on from NC_138971.1 coordinate 58,828,437, forward strand.
GTGACAGTAAGTGCATTATTAAAATAATAAATAAATAAAAAAGGTGAATTGTTAAAATAAAAAAATAAACAAAAACAGTAAATGCATTGTTTAAATAAAAAAACATTGTGATTTCTGACTTCAATTTTTTCCCCCTCACTCATTTTTTTCAGTCTTATACATAATTTCGTAGAAGTATTTTCGAGTAAAACTTCAAATTTTATTGTTTATAGTTTGGTAGTTTTATTGTCTCCTGAAGATGAATTATTTTAAACCCAATATCAGTGGTAGATAGGGGTGTGCGCGTTGTGATTCTGACAGCTTGTGAGTAAAAGTATAAACCGAATAACGAATTGGCAAATTGTGGTTTGGACGATTTTGGACAGATTGACGGATTGAAATATATTCTTAACCAATTATCAAGTATTTGCATAACATATAATACTAATTTGTATAACATTTTCTATACATAATATAAACTAATTTTACATAATATTTTATATATATAACTATTAATTTGTAATAAATTTTACATCTTAAATCTATTTCACACTCATTTTTACTTAATATTTCATTATAAGTTAAAAAATATATTTGTATTAACTAGAGCGGAGCGGCTTTAAAGGACGATTGTAAATTTTAAAGTTTAATCCGCAGTTAGCGGATAGAACAGTAAGGATTAGTGCGAATCGGTACGATTTTAACGGATTATGCGATATTTTGCATAACCCTAATAGTAGCAATTATCAATTTAAAGATTGTATTTCCCAGTTGCCTCAAAGTCACATTCATTTTGTTTGATTTTGAGTTTTGAAAAAAAAAAAAAAAAATCAAAAAAGCTTTCGACTTTTGTTTCGGTGTTCTATTGTTTGTAGTAATTTTTTTTATATTTTGATCAATTTTGTTTTTGACGAATATAATTTAAATGTACGTAAAAAATAAAATATTTATGAAAAAATCTAAAGAAAAAAAATTCAATAAATACAAAAAAAAATGAAAATGTATTAACTTTTTATATATTTTGTATTTAGTGAACTGTTCTAAGACATCATTTCACAAATTTTATACTTTTAGAGTGTATCTAAGACTTCATTTCACAAATTTTATACTTTTAGAGTGTATCTAGATTAGGGATTCGTTGGGTCGGGCCGAGTTCGGGCGAGGCCAATATTACATAATAAGGGGTTTTGTATTTGTCCAAACCCGGCCCTAACATCGGGCTTCTACATCTACCCAAACCTAACCAAAAAAATAATTACAAATCTCAAACACACACATCGTGCTATAAGTTCAAAAAAAAAAAAAAAAAAAATTTAAAACAATCCATAATTAATGTAACACCCCCAAATAACAACAATAAATAAACCCATAAGGTACGTTAGTTATGCAAAAACTAATAAAATTTCGTTCTTTCATTAATTTATTTGATAATCATTACAAAAGGTGCCACATGCATTATACATTCACAAATCCCAGATTTTGAATCTATAACATGTGACACAAGGTGATATATAAGAAATGAAAGGAAGTTTAAATAAGTTTATACCTTAATGGCTACATATTTCCAAGACGATACTTGATTACAATAAAAGTTGGTCAAGCCCAGAACAAGTAAAAAGTTTGAGACTTGTACAAAAGATATTTACAATAATAGAAAAATAAAATGAATCTTCAGCTCCACGATCCTCCTAAGCTAAATCATTGGTAGAGACATACTATCAGCACTTGAAAATTGGTTTCCACATAGAGTGAATTAAAGCCCAATAAAGAATGTCATAACACACTGTATGATGCTTAACAAAATCATATGATGAATGCATATGCATGCCATTTACCAAAACATTACACTTCGTCTTTCAAAACAATGCAATGCCATGATTATAAATTAAGTCATAAAACAATACTTTTTAAAGCAGAACATAGGACAGTGGATACACAACATTGGGAATCTTTAGGCATGTATCTGCTAGTAGGCTATACAATCACTACCAAAACCATTTTATCGGTACTAACCGGAAGGATCGGCACCTAACTGCACTAGTTTTTGGACTTTCACCAAGGACACACAAGCCAACATAAATAATACCACAACCACAACTCCTAACCAAATTCACCAAGGTATTCACTTGTTTTTCTCAAAACAATACTTTCTCAATGTATAAATATGAGAAAATGTTTGATAAAAGATGTATGAGTAGTTCGTTTCAATTAACTTAATCCTCATGCAATTTCTACAACAATTAAATCTATTATTCACCGATAGCCCAAAATAGATATATCTGTACAAAAGATAAATCTCCACCAACAATTATAATTTCATAATCTCAATATAGGAATGATAAAGATAATACATATCTAGCTCCACTCTCATCATCAATAGATACATTCATTTTTATCTTCTTAAAAGCTCAATATCTTCCCTTTATTCTTAGTTCTAAACAAATTATTTCTAACAAAACATCTATTGCTTTCAAAAACAAAATTAAAGGAGAAATTTTCAATAGTTCAACACAACTTAACAATATACTCATTAATTTCTATAATATTTCTCATGAATCTATTTGAAAATCCCTCTTTTATATTCTAAAAACCAAATCGTAAATCAAACCCACTATTCTCAAATCACTACACCTTTCAAGGAACACATAATGAGGCTAAGAACCATACAAGAAGGTTAAAGAAATACCTACCCCAAAAGTAAAAGGAGAGAAGACCAAGACCCAACTTTTTGACGGAACCGAAAATAAAAAATCTTTTCAATTCGAACATCCACATTTACGAGCTCTACACTATTCTCCAAAGCACTGCGGCGGCGAGACCAACAGATTTTAGTGTATAAGGGTGTTTAGATAAGAACTACAAAGAGAGAAAGTAAAGAAATTTGGTAAAGTTACCTTTTATAGAGAGAGATCAAAAAGTGATAGAAAAGATCTTTTTTTGGTAATGACATACGTACAAACCGCTCGAGTGACCAAAACACTACTCAAGTGTCAAACACGAGGAACCACTTGAGCAACCAAGTAATAGCTCGAGCGCATAATGACTCCTTACAATAGTTCAGACCTGCAAAGATACCACTCGAGTGAAAGAAAGAAAGACTGCTCAAGCATTAGACGTAGGATACTGTTGGAACGATTAACCCATGGCTCGAGCAAAGAACACCCCACTTCCAAAAGTTCAAACTGCAAACACAGATGCTAGAAGGAACTAAAGATCACTCAAGTGAAGGAAAGACCGCTCGAGTGAACCTAAAGAGAAACATACATAAACTCTTTTGAAAAACCAACTCTCAACTTGTTCAAAACACAACCAACAACACCAAACAACCAATCCCACATTACAATAAGACAACAAGGAGTATAAACAAAATCCGTGAGTACTGGATCCCAGACCAAAGAATACAAAAGGGTCGAGTTTTAACCCGAGTCGCTATAATCTTCCCCCCTTAGAAAATTTTGTCCCTGATATTTAATCAATACAATAACAACACAATAAATCATTAACAACCACAATAACCTATGTTAACAATAGTAGATAGACATGGAAATCCATTCCAAAATACTATGATTACAATCCTTCAAAACATTCACAATGTTTATATATTACAACTCGAGTGAAATCTAGTACAAAAGATTCAAATATCAACAAATAGGTCTATGTACTTCTTATGGACTTTAGCCTTACGCTTCTAAGTCGCCTCTTTGAATCCATGGTATCGCCACAACACCTTAACCAATGTAATAGTCTTGCCTCTCAAGACTTGATCCCAAGTATCTAACACCCGAACCGGTCTTTCTTTATACAAGGCATCATCATCTACCTCTAAATCAGTCCAATCTAACACGTGTGAAGGATCATGCTCATACTTCAGGAGCATACAGATATAAAACACGTCATGAACCCTGAAAAGTTAAGGCGGCAAGACCAAACGATAAGCTATGTCCCCAATCTGCTCTAAAATCTCAAAGGGCCCAATGAACCTGGGAGACAACTTCTCATTCTTCCCAAATCTCATCAAACCCCATCTACGTGAGATTTTAAGAAATACATGATCCCCTATCTCAACAGACAGGGGTCTCCTCCTTCGGTTAACATAGTTCTTCTGACGACTCTGAGTTGAAACCAACCTCTTACGAATAAGTGCAAACTTCTCTGTCATTTCCCAGACTAATTTCAAACCTAACATATGTGCGTCACCTACCTTAACCCAACACATAAGTGATCTACGCGGTCTACCATACAGGGCATCAAAAAATGCCATTCTATTACTCGTTAAAAAGCTATAATTATAGGTAAACTCTAAAGGAAAATACCTTTCTCATGACCCATTAAAATTGAGAACGCAAGCCTGAAGCATACCTTCTAAAATCTAAATGGTACGCTCCAACTGCTGTAAATGTCCCCGAACGTCCCGGGAGGGAAATCCCCCCTGTTTTGTTCATTTGGGCTCACTACAGTTCGGACTCAAATTGTCACAGTTCTTAATCTGATCTCACAATGTGCGATGTGAGATTGATAAATCACCAAAGAGTCCAAATCCGGCAAATCGTTTTGAAAAATAGATTTTTAGAAAGAAGTGCCAAACATGGACTGTTTTGCTAGATACAGAGTCGTCACCTAAATGTTTTATTTTGGGGAAATTTAGGAAATCCTGACTCGTTGCCTAAGGCCACATGTCCGTTATCACCAAAGTTGCCTTGGCTCGGGAACTTGGGTACGATTGGGGAAGGTCACTTCGTGAGCACCCTCGCTCGCCCGATCAAAGATCGGTCACTACTAAACATGATATCTCGTTTTTGAAAACACATGCGTTCTTATTCCGATTAATTAGCTAGAATTACTATGTGATGCGCGCAGCAAAACAAGTATAAACTAAATCGCCTAATTTGGAACAAAGCATCGCATATTCGTTTGTTTGGAAAATGATTTGAAGTTTGCTACTCGTAAGTAGGCTAAAACACGGATTTCAATGAATTATCCCAATTCAAGCAATCCAACCTTCACCCACAGGCACTCAGGCAGTTATATCACCTAAGCAATTAGCCTCATGAAAAGCATGCTGTCATGTTAACATTCACACTCATGCGAGATGCTAAAGTATAAACACTTACAGTGTACTCCGAGCCAAAACAGAAACTAGTTAGTAATCAAATGCATGATCCTAGTTCATGTTAAGATGGCTAATGCAACACATACAAAGATCCAACTAGAATAGGCTCGGCTACCCTAGGAATGGCATATGAGATGCGACAGTTCAATACATGTATTCAACTTGAAATTGAAATACAATGCAGTTAGTATGATACACCGAGCCCGGTGCATGCAATATAGATGAATGATGCAAACATGCGAGCATAAGGATGCTAATTGAAATATGCCCTAGTACTAACTATCAAAAGCAGGTAAGTAAAAGGGAGAAAGAAGTGGGGATTGGAAGACATGCATCACACACACGCACGCTTATTACAAATTCACCCTCGCTCGGAGGGACCAAAAGAATATTACAATTTAATTAACCTACAGGCTAATTAAATAATTTACAGACCACCTAATTAATTAACAAATCAATTAAGTAAAGAATGCGATAAAACGCCTCGGGAAGAGAGTCCAATGCATGCGTGCTCGGATTTGCTCGGAAACCCGTCGTCATGCATAAGTTGCCTCTGTTTTCCCTGCCCTGCTCCTCTGAAAATTGCAAAAGTCCCATGGAGAACTCTATGGACACTGTGGAACACCACCGGCTAAGACAAATGGTCACCGACCATGGCAGGATGGTCATCGACCATTGATTGAGCTCTCGGCCACAAACTTTTGGTCGATCGGCACTCTATGTAGTCGACCGGCCATCTTTGTCTACAGAAACCTGTTTTGACAGCAGCAGAGGGCAAAACATGGCATGGCAATGCATTTCAAGCAATGTTTGCACTAACCACACTCCTTATCATATTCATGACTCAAAGGAGCATGGTACTTGATTCTCGGACCACCAATCGCGTATTTCAATGCGTGATGGCCCAAGGAACCAAGTTGTGCATTTTGATTTCAAATGTAATGCAAACCAAACAAACAAATGAGGCCTAACTTCTATCATACTCAATTCAAGAGGCAAGGCATGCATGTCAAATACAACCTAAGCATGCACTCTAAACATGCAACATGAGCATGCAAATGAACATGCAAGGATGCAACTAACAAGCATGCAAAGTGTAATGTCAACATGCACACATGCAAGGCATATAACATGTTAGACAACTTAACAAGAAATGCATGCCAAACGCAACATTATTCAAGCATGCAACAACATGTCATGAACCAAGTATCAAAACATACAATCATGCATGCAAACATGGTTCGACACTTAAGCACAAAGAGACAACTTTTAAGCACACTTAAAAGGAGATAAACATGGGCATATAGCAAGCATGCTAGGCTCTGAAATTGCATAAAATAGAGGTGCCAAACCAACTAATTTAAAGCAAGCAAAGCATGCAAGCAAAGCCAAAACTCAAGGCAAGCCAAAGATTTATTGAACTACACTTAGCAAAATCAAACATGACATGATTTGAACAACCAAAATCAGAGTCTTACCATGTTAAAACAAAGCCAAAAACACATCTAGATGGCATCTAAATGGTCTAAACATGCAAGCATACAAAAGAGGCCAAACATGGAGCATAACATGACAACCTTATAAAGCATTAAAAGGACATCAAATGCAAGCATACAAGCATGCCATGAGGACTGAAATGATGCTATAAGTGGTTCTAAGCCACTGAAATGATGCAAGGATAGCATGCTAGAGGGTCCGATACTTAAGGCCTACAAGAGGGATTACATGGTAGCTATACAAAGAAAATCATGGATGACCCAAACAACCAAAAACAGTCCTCAAGAACACTAAAACATGCATAAAAACTTCACAAAGCTAAGCCAAAACAAGTAAACATAGTGGTCTAAATGCTAGATACATGTTAAGGCAATTTCATGGCATTGCAAGACAAGTATGCAAAGAAAGCATGGTGTGTCTAAACCAAGTAAAAACAGTGCTATATCATGGCAAAAAAAAGCACAAATAACACTTAAGACATGGCCAACATGAACTTGAAAAGGATGCTTACACATGAGGCAAAAATGGCCCTTTTCAAGGACAACAATGAGAGGGGGTGGCCCTCTCCTTCTTAGGACCCTCACCACTGAAATCCCTCAAGATTTCAGTGGTGAGGAGGCCCAAACAAGGTGGTTCCAGAGCTCACCCAAAATAGCACAAAATAGGGCCAAACAAGCCCTAAGAGGGGTCAAACGACCTCAAACAACAAAACACTCTTAAACAACTATTTAGAGCAGGAAAAAACAATACTTTTATGTGTTATACACAGAGTCTAAAAAAGGTTGCAAGATAGGGTAAAAGACTATGCAAATATGGGGTAAAAAGGGGCAAGAATCTTACCCTTGTTAACCCTCTTCAAGAATGATGCTCCAGCAGCTTCTTCAAGTTCAAAACCACCCAAAAACACCAAGAACAGCCTTTTGGTCCCTCAGCAACCAAGAGAAGGTGTAGGACTAGGTGTTTGTGTGCAATAGTAAGACTAAACACACACACAAGGCAAAAGAGAGAGAGAAATAAAGATAGAATAGATATACTATGCTAACCCTAGAACCAGAGCTCCCCTGGGATTTTTTTCTAACCCTAATGGAGGGAGAAGAGGCTCCCTCTTATAGAGCTCACTCTTGCAAAACTTCTCAAGTAAGCTAGTCAAGAGGGAGATCCCTCCATACACGTGTATGGAGGGGAGCAAAGTGTATGCCAGCTAGCACAACTGGCATAAAAATATCTGCAAAAGCAGATGAACAGTGGTCGGCCAGCAAAAAATGCAATTTGACCAAAATAGATGGTCGGTCGACCATCTAGAGTGCCGGTCGGCCAAACATTTGGCCGATGGCAACAAAACACAGCCGGTGGCCTCAAGCCATGGCCGGTGGAGTGTGTGGAAGGCCAACAAGCCATTCCCTGCCCTCCAAAGAAGAAACACAAGTGTTTGGTGCGAGACCAAACACAAAATAGTCGAGTCGAGAGATCCTGAGGCAAGGCGCGTAGCTAAAACCTCCAGAAACTCAAGACGAACACAAACAAGGATGATCACCGAGTGTTCAAACAGTGACGTCCAAGTCTTGAGGACGGTCAAAAATGGGGTGTCTACAACTGCCCATCAGTTTGAGGGTGATAGGTGGTGCTAAAAGTCAACTTAGTACCCAAGGCACATTGTAGGTTTTGCCACAACCAACCCGTAAAACACGGATCCCTATCCGAGATGATAGTCACCAGGGCCCTATGAAGTCACAATATGTCTCTAACATACAGATCGGTAAGGTCATCTACTGAGTCACTCGTGCGCATAGGTATAAAGTGTATAGATTTGGTTAATCAGTTGACTACAACCCACATGGCATCATTACCCTATTGAGTCCTCAAAAGGCCCACAACAAAATCTATCGTGACATACTCTGTCACGACCCCAAACCGCCCCTAGTAGTTTAGTACCGTGATGGCCAGTAATCCGAGATTACCGAAGGCCAACTTACAAAATTCACACACAATCAGAGTATAAATATATATAGGGCTCACAAGTATGGAAGCAATAATCCAAAATACAAGTGGTCCATAAGAGCAGTGCATAAGTCAAATGGAATGGCACACATCTTTACATAGTTTTACAACTTGAATACAATTAGAAATGAAGTACAAAAATACATTTTTACTTCTTGATCAAAAGGCTTCTCCAGCCGACATGTGTAAATTACAAGCATTATAAGTCGAGAAGCATAATTTTCAAGACTGCCGGCATGAATACAAGTTCGGCTGACATAACAAAAAAAACCCAAAACAAGCTTTGCGAGTCACACCTAGGCGTCACCGCCTTCCTGCTCATCACTTACATATATATAGAGAGAGGGTGAGCTTGGATACTCAGTGAACGGTACAGGTAATAAAGGGTTTGCATGTATGACATCCGTGATCCTTAACAAACAATGCATAATCATAGCTTATGACAACCGTGGAATAAATCGAGTTCATCTAACAAATCTATCGAGCTTCATCAATCAAAGTCTTTCAGGTTTCATGGGTGACATTAACAAGGATTGTGCTACAAATGCTTATAGTCCCCAAGCACGTACGGACTTTCAAGAATTGTGCTACAAATGCTTATAGCCCCCTAGCACATACGGACTTTCAAGAATTGTGCTACAAATGCTTATAGTCCCCTAGCACGTACGGACTTTCAAGATTGTGCTACAAATGCTTATAGTCCCCTAGCACGTACGGACTTTCAAGATTGTCATCAAAACAAAGCTTACTTGATACATTGCCATTCAAAACAGAGTTTATACTTGGTACATAAAATAGGGATATCATTCATGCTTAACAAATACTTTTATCAAAACAAGGCAAGCTTTATCAAAACATTATAACATAACTTTATTAAAAATACCACTCACCTTGTTCTTCAACGTCGGGGTCAAGCGAGAGCCCAAGTCCTACAAACACATGGCAAGGTCTATTGAATGCACTTTCAAACAAGCTTTACATGGATGCAAATGTTCTCGACATTCCTTCAAAACTAAGTCGAACCAAGACAAAACACTGTTTCTCCTCTCGGGGAAACATGATGGGTACCAACCAGGCTATTGCCGAGGTCCCACACCTTCTTGCCGAGGTGTGGTCCCAGTGGCCACGCTCAAGGAAATGAAGTCGGGAAAATCTGGGTTTCCCCTTTCTTGAAGAACATGAAGAATACAGTTGCAAAGATCATAACTTATCATTACAAAATCTGAGATTTCATGCCATGAATTCAAAAACATGGACCTGGGTACCCATACTCGAAGATTTTATGAAAACAAACACAAAAACATGAATCTTGATGCAAGCTTTCGGATCAAACAAGACTTTTATTTCAAGAACACATGAATAACACTTTCTCTTCCTAAAACCAAACTTTAAATCGATGCATGGCTTATAAATTGTGCTCGATCATGCAATGCAGCTAGATGATTAACAAGAACTACAAGAGTAGGTCAAGAATCTAACCTTAATACACGAATCTAACGGTTAGATCTCTAAGAATCAAGCTTGAAGATCCACTCCTTCACTCTAAAGCTCCTTCTAGAGCTTCTCTCTCTCAAGGCAAAGATATGATACAAAATGATAGGTTCTACTCACTGCCGGCTGATTTAACACTCAGCTCGGACACGTGGCAACGGCTGGTTGGTTCTCCCCGAAAAGGTGGCTGACAGGCCAGACAGAGTATGGCGAAAAGGTGTTTAACAAGTAAAGTGGCATGGCATTCTGACAAGGTACTGACATCGGGTGAAAACATCGGCTCCGGTAGGTGAGGTATCAATGATCCCGACTAGGACGGACGACACTTGGCCTAGCTGTGCCACACCTCGGCCTAGATGTGCCACACCTCGGTCTAGGTCGCACCAATCCGGAACAAGATCACTTGGGTTCAAGGATAACATCTCGACCCAGATGGTACACCTCTCGGCCTTGATGATACACCTCGGTCTAGAAGATGACATCTCGGCCAATATGCCAGGAAGAAGGTAGAGGTCAACCAAAGTGGTTTCAAGGTGATTCTGGCTTTAAGGTGACCTCGACTAGACTCACCAGAAAAGAACAAGGCTCAACAAGTAAATTTCACATAAGTACAAACCAAGACAAAATCTCATTCTAGTTAGGACAAGTCAAGAAAATTCACTACTGCAACTTAGCAAAACAAGATTATACAAATGCTCATGCCCAAGGCTAAGGTGAGTAATGAGGGTCACTACATACTCCTACTTCCACTCGGCTATGGATAAGGGTTGTAATAAACCCGCTGGTCGTTGATGCTCAGTTTTTACTTGTTGACAAGTAAGGCACCTTGAAACAAACAAGGCTAAATCTTTCTTCATCTCCTTCTACCAAAACTGGCGACATAGGTTGTGATACATCTTTGTACCTCCCAAGTGTACCGTAAAGCATGAATGGTGAAACTCTTATAGCACCTTCTCTCTACAAGATTTTGGCACAAAAAGGTAGTATAGATATCCCATCCTCGAATTTAAATGAACATTCAAACCCTTCTCTACCTTCCCACTAGAGATCTTCCCTCGAATAGTCTCTACTTCATGATCATACTGTTGTGCCTCTATAACCTGGCTAACTAAGGTAGGTTGTGCAACTGCGGTAAACGAAGTGGCCAACTCAACGGACTCGCCAAGGTACAAGTCAAACTCGCTAATAGCACCCAACATCTTCCATTCCCAAATAGCAATACTCGTTACTCTGCTCACGGATTTCCTACTCAAAGTATTGGCCACTACATTGGCCTTCCCTGGCTGATAATGCAACTCAAAATCGTAAACCTCCATAAACTCCATCCGTCTCCTCTGCCTCAAATTCATGTCCTTTTGTGAGAATAGATATTTTAGACTCTTGTGATTAGAAAACACCTCAAATCTCCTCTTATACAGATAATGCCTCCAGGTTTTTAAGGCAAAGATCGCTGCCGCTAGCTCTAAGTTGAGCGTAGGATAATTTCTCTCATGGGTTTTCAATTGTCATGAACCGTAGGCTACAACTTTCTCTTCCTGTATCAATACATAACCCAAACCTTCTCGAGACGCATCACAGTAAACTAAAAAACCCAAATCGTTTTCCGAAATAATCAAAACCGGAGCAGTGGTGAGTCTAACCTTGCTCTTGAAATGACTTTTCACAAGCCTCACTCCACACGAATCTAACTCTTTTCCTTGTCAACCTAGTCAACGGTGAAGCCAATCTAGAGAAATCTTTCACAAAACGTCAATAATACCCAACTAAGCTTAAGAAACTCCAGATCTCAAAGGTATTCTTAGGTTGTTCTCAATCTTGCACCACTCTATTTTAGATGAATCTATAGTCACCCCATCCCCAGACACCATATGGCCGAAAAACTTAACTTTGTTGAGCCAAAACTCACACTTCCCGAACTTAGCATATATACAGTATGCTCTAAAGAACTCAAGTATAACTCGTAAGTGTTCCTCATGTTCCTCCTTAGAAGGTGAGTATATAAAGATGTCATCGACAAAGATGATTATGAACTAATCTAATAACTCGTGGAAGACTTGATACATCAAGTCTATAAACGAAGTCGGTGCATTGGTTAGCCCAAAAGGCCTTACTAAGAACTCATAATGGCCATACCGCATACGAAATGTCATTTTTTAAATATCCTGCACTTTCACTCTGAACTAATGATACCTCGATCTTAAATCAATCTTCAAAAAACAATGCGATCCCTTTAACTAGTTAAACAAATCATCTATTCACGGTAATGGGAAATTATTCTTAACAGTTACCTGATTTGACTTTCTATAATCAATGCACAGTCGCAACGTGCCATCTTTCTTCTTTGCAAAGAAAGTCAATGCTTTCCAAGCCAAGGTACTAGGGCGAATGAAGCCCTTATCTAATAAATCCTAAAGTTGTATCTTCAACTCACATAACTCAACTAGTGCAAACCTATATGATGCCATGGAAATCGGAGCCGTGCCTAACACTAAATCAATAGAGAACTCAATCTCTCTATGTGGTGGTAACTCTGTAAGATCCTACGAAAAAACATCTGAATACTCTCAAACTACTCTCATTAGATCATGCCAAACCGTACTACCCTCATCAGCTACCGAGATGGCAAAAGAAAACTCAACCCTCATCGACCCTTAAGGTCATGTAATGGAGAAATAAGACTATCACCCCGATCACACATAAAGTAAAAACACTCTTCTGATGGTGTACACACTGACATCATCCTACCATGGCAATCTATCGAAGTCCGAAAATAAGTCAACAAATCTATACCCAGAATCACATCAAAAGCATACATATCAAGAACAACAAAATTAAAAGAGAGTCGACAATCTGTGACCTCAATCTCGCAGAAGCGACATACCCGACCCAATGCCACTCTACCCCCAATGGGTGTCTCAACAAACAGAGAAGATTGCAACTAATCACATTCCAATCCCAAAATGGATGCAAAAGAAGACAGTATGAAGGAACCGACAATTAACACAAACAGAGAAGATTGCAACTAATCACACTCCAATCCCAAAGTCAATTAACACATTGGCTAAGGAATTGAATAGCAAAAAGTTACCTCTCACAACAGAAGGTACCGACAACTGCTCTAACGTGGTAACAGGATACACACGCCCTGGAGGCCTCTGATCAACTTATTCATCCTTCAGAGCATAGGCCTAAAGAACTGACTAAGTCGAAGTGGCTATCTGATTGGCCTTTGAGACATGAACGAACTAAACTGGTTAATGGGTCCGTGTCTGCCTTGAACCAGATGTGCCACCTAACTGAGGGCAAAACCTCCTCAAATGCCTAGAATGCCCACACTGGTAATAGATAGGCGGCTACCCTTTTCCTTGGCCCTGGCTCTAAGAATGAGTCAAAAATAATGCAAACTGTCACCCTCTACTCTCTGCAAGCAAACTAGAGACTTGTGGCTCAACTGACCACACTTGAAGCATGTGAACCCACCCTGGTTACCTCTCTCCAAACTTGAACTCGATAAGAAAAATGTGGACCTAAACTGTAAGACTTGGACTGTTGCGGGATAGAACCCATCTGCCTCTTATTGTCCTTCGTATCCTCTTGAGACTCCTGGTCTTTCTGCTTGGAGCCTTTCATACGCTCTTCCTCTGCCTAAATCACCACCTCCAAATAGGCTGATGATTCGACAAGACGCCTACAGTCCTGAATCATAGACCCGGCCACCTTGACAAGGAGCCCAATCCTCATTCTCTTTTCGAAGTCGATACAACGGCGTTCTTCCGTTGCCACAATTTCTGGTGCATACCTCAGAAGGCTAAAGTCACCTCAAACTCAACCACTAGTGTGCTCTACTGCTTGAGCTTCAAAAACTGCTCAATCAACTTCTCCCTTACTATGGGTGGTAAAAACTTATCTTGGAAGCCAGTAACGAAAGCCTCCTAAGTCATCTCGATGCAACCCCTTGCAAACTTCATCACCCTTCACCTCCCTCAAAGTGTTGTCTTTGATGCTAAGCATCTCAAACGTCTTCACCATCTTCTCTAGCCGCTCATTGGCCTTTAATGGCTCTTTCAGATCCCTAATAAACTCATCCAGATTTGACCGGAAGAACTCTCTCTTTAGAAAAGATGGCCCTTTCTCTACAACATGAGCTTGGACTTGATTATCATATCTGAGAATGTCCATGGATTCTCACAACACTTTTACCACTTTGCGGGCTAAGAAGCCCATGGATTACTAACCTACTGGCTCGGCCGTGTTTGCCTGACTAACTCTCTCCTCATGTGCCAAAATTTCATTTGGAACCGGCACTTCCTGCCGCCTAGGCCTACCACGCCTACCACCACTATGCTCGCGTCTTGATATACTAATAAAGGTAACACAAAATTTAGCACATTCACAATGTGCCACAACTAATTAACAGATGTCCTAAGACAGTGGACTACATAATAATTTCACTCCATGAAAACACCGAATCATGTACTCAAACAAATTTATTTTCTAGATAATAACCATTCTGTGACATTGCCCGAGTCACTGTTAGAACAAACAGTGATCAAGTGCTCTTCTAACAGGACTTCTAGGAATTCGTAGATACAACCAATATCTTAGAAACTAAATTTCATACCCGCTTAATCACATAAACATTTATCACATAGCTTACCAGGTATACATTTATCAGTATCTAGCGAGACAAACTTATTATTGTAATAACCACTTTCCACGAGCCCAAAGTATTTAAATCCAATACGCTATGATACCAAGTTGTAATGCCCCTAAATAACAACAATAGATAAACCCATAAAGTACGTTGGTTATGCGGAAACTAATATTATTTTGTTTTTTTATTAATTCATTTGATAATCATTACAAAAGGTGCCACATGCATATACATTCACAAACCCTAGATTTTGAATCTATGGCATGTGACACAAGGTGACATACAAGAAATGAAAAGAAGTTCAAATAAGTTCATGCCTTAATGGCTACATATTTTCAAGACGATACTTGGTTACAACAAAAGTGGGTCAAGCCCAAAACAAGTAAAAAGTCCAAGGCTTGTATAAAAGATATTTACAATAAAAGAAAAATCAAATTGAGGCTTCAGCTCCATGATCCTCCTAAGCTAAGTCATTGGCGGATACATACCATCAACACCTAAAAGTTGGTTTTCACATAGGGTGAGCTAAAGCCCAATAGAAAATGCCTTAACATACTATATAATACTTAATAAAGTCATATGGTGAATGAATATGCATGTCATTTATCAAAATGATACACTTCGTCTTTCAAAACAATACAATGCCATGATTATAAATTAATTCATAAAATAATACTTTTTAAATCAAAAAGTAGAGCAGTAGATGCACAACAATAGAAATCTCTAGGTACGTGTCTGCCAATAGGCTATACAAGTACTTCCAAAGTCATTTTACCAATACTAACTGGAAGGATCCGTACATAACCGCGAGGGTTTCAGGACTTTCACCAAAGACACATAGGCCAACATAAATAACACCACAATCCTAACCAAATTGACCAAGGTATTCACCATTTTTTTTTTCTCAAAACAATACTTTTTCAATGTATAAATATGAGACAATGTTCAATGCAAGATGTATGAGTTGTTGGTTTCAATTAACCTAATCCTCATGCAATTTATACAACAATTAAAGCTATAATCCACTGATAGCCCAAAACAAATATCTTTATACAAAAGATAAGTCTCCAATAAAAATTATAATTTCATAATCTCAATATATGAATGATAAAGATAATACATATCCAGTTCCACTCTTATCATCAATAGATATATTCATTTTTATCCTTTCAAAAACTCAACATCTTCCCTTTGTCCTTAGTTCAAAACCAATGATTTCTAACAAAACATCTATTCCTTTTAAAAAAAAAAATTAAAGGAGAAATTTCTAATGTTTCAACACAATTGAACAATATACTCATTTCCACAACATTTCCTACGAATCTATTTGAAAATCCCTCTTTTATATTCCAAAAACCAAACCCTAAATCTAACCCACTAGTCTCAAATCACTACACCTTTCAAGGAACACATAACGAGGCTAAGAACCATACAAGAAGGTTGAAGAAATCCCTACCTCAAAAGTACAAGGAGAGAAGAACAAGACCCAACTTTTTGATGGAGCTGAAAATGAAAATCTTTTCGATTAGAACGTTCACGTTTATGAGCTCTAAACTATTCTCTGAAGCACTACGGTGACGAGACCAATGGATTTGAGTATATAGGGATGTTTAGACAAGAACTAGAGAGAGAGTGAAGAAATTTGATAAAGTTACCTCTTAGAGAGAGAGAACAGAAAGTAACAAAAAATATCTTTTTTGGGTACTGATATACGCACAGACCGCTCGAGTGACCAAAACATTGCTCGAGCATTAGACACAAGTAACCGCTCAAGCGACCAAGTAATGGCTCGAGCGCACAATGACCCCCTCCCAATAGTTCAAACCTACAAGGATTCTGCTCGAAAGAAAGAAAGACCACTCGAGCATTAGACACAAAGTACCACTCGAGCGACCAATCCATGGCTCAATTAGAGAACACCCTACTCCCAGAATTTCAGACTACAAATACAGATACTAGAAAGAACCAAAGACCACTCAAGAGAAGAAAAGACCGCTCGAGTGAACTTAAAGAGAAACAAGCAGAAACTCTTTTAAAAAACCAACTCCCAACATGTTCAAAACTCAACCGACAACACCAAACAACCAATCTCATATTACAACAAGACAATAAGAATATTAAACAACAACCATGAGTACTGGATCCCAAATCAAAGAATAGAAAATGGTCGGATTTTAACCTGAGTCGCTATAATTAAATTCAATCGCACATTATATTTCTTAAACAAATATATTAACATAATTATAAATTAAAGAATTTTGTATATAAATTGAAGGATTTCTTAAATAAGTTCAATTAAACATCACCACAAATGCTAGGTTCAATAAAATCTATACAGATAAAGTCTAAGTCCTAACAAAAAATATATATATTAATATATTATAATTAATTAATTAATTAGCGTGTCGGGTTGGGTAGGGCCGACCTGATTTAAAAGTATAAATCTCAAGCCCAGCCCATTACTATATCGAGCTGAAAATGTTGGGCCAGCCCGGTCCTATGGCTAAAACAACCTTTTCAAATCCTAAAATTTAGGGCTGGGCAGGCCAACAGGCCGATGCCCACCCTTAATCTAGATTAAGTAGATCGAAGAAAAAACAATATAAATTAAAATTAATAAATTAAAAAATATATTAAAAAAATTTACTAAAATTTATAAAATACGGATTAAAAACTTAAAAATTGTCTTTGAAAAATCCAAAACCAAATGGAGTTTATTTTTCTGATTCTAACCATTTTATATTTTACATCAGTAACAATTTTCACAGGGCCTATTTGGTGCACTTCTTGTAAGTTAAAAGTTGATTATTAGAAAACAAAGCTAAAGTCATCCTTCTTCAACTTTCAGATAATTAATATTCACTTTATTTAAGTTATTTTTATCTCATAAATTATAGGGCACTTGATTTAGATTGCTTTTGACCAAAAGTTCACACTCTAAAATACTTTGTCCATAAGAACAAGCTCTTACAAAATGACCAAACTACCCACATCTATATATACTAAAACCCTACATTTTCCACCACCCCATCCTCTCTATCTCTGCTCTCATCTCTCTCTACGCCTATGATAACCACCATAGACCACCAGTCCGTTGCCGCCGCAAACTTAGAGTCACTGCCGACATCACACCTCTGTCACTGTCCCTGACACCATCACCTTCGTCCGCCGATCTAGACTCTCTCTCTCTCCCTCTCCCTCTCTCATTCCGCACCATTGTCCTCGTCCTCACCGTCACTAATCCGACGCCAAAATCTGTAGGTCTATAGATCATATCAATCACCACCAGAATCAACGATTCCAGTATCAGAACACAAGCCCATCCCAAATCATTCACTCTCTCACTCTTCTCTTACCTCTTGTTTATCGAAAACACCTTCAAAATCGCCTCCAAAATGAACCTCGTCGAATTGACACAGTCAGTTAGGGCAATCGACATTTGAGCCCTCATTGGGTCCAATTCCCTTTTCCTAGCCATCACAAACCTGTAAAAATCCCTAGTATCCATCTTCGTACACAAATCCCTCAATTTCAACAGCAAACCCTCGATGTCCCCCATCGTCTATCTTCTCTCTCTCTAATCTCGTGCTTCATTACTCTCGGTTATAGCCTAGGGTTTTTGAACTGTAAAATCTTGCTCTAATTGATCACGGTCTATTTACTTCTACATCATCGAAATCCATGATGAACTTGACAGTTTTTTTTTTTTTTTTTTTTGCAGTTATTGTTAATGATGATTGTTGTTTGTTAAAGATTGTTGTTGTGATTCTTGTTGTTATTGTTGTTGATGAATAGATAAAACAAACAGATAAGATCTGCGTAAATTTCAATAGATCTGTGTCGAATAGAAAAAATAATAATAAAAAATACCTTTAACAGATTAAAAAAAAATGATTTCAACAGATAGGAATTTTGAACAGATTTTTGAACAAATAATTTTCATAGATAGGAACATATAGAAATTGAAGATTGTTCGTTAGAAATTTTTTACAGATATCTCTCCATCTAGATAAAGTAGGTTCAACAAATAGATACAAAACTTCAACAAATATGAAAGATTTTGACAACAAATAGAGTAGGTTTGACGGTCAGGAACAAATTTTGAACTAAAAAGAACAAAAAATTGAACAGATACGGTAGAAAGTTAAACAGATAGTCAAAAAAATTTGAATAGATAGATATAAATTTGAACTGATAGAAAAAAAATTGTAACAGATAGAAAATAATTTGAATAGATATATATAAATTTGAATAGATAGGCAGCAAATAATAATTAAATAAATAAATAAGTCAACAAATAAATTAAGGAGTAAAATTGAAAACAAAATATCCTCCAAAACTAAGAAAATGATTTCTCACCTACAAAAAATATACACTGAACATAATACCTTATATCCTCATTAGTGTGGATTTTTCAAAATTTTATTCTAAATTAAAAACAAAAATAATATCAAGCACTCTCACACAATTTTTTTAAATCTAAATAAAAAAATTATAAATAACTCATATAAACAACACCAAGAAAGTTGATAACGATTTGTTTGGTAGTAGTAATATTATCACATAAGGATAAGGTATTGGAGAGGTAAAGAATATGTGTTTGCCAACAAACTTGGAAAACGTCCCTCCCATCCCATGTCCCGTGGCCTACTACTGGGTATCATACGTCAATTCCTTCACGAGAACTGTGTCTTATGTATTCCTTTTCCCCACCCGCAATAATATAATAATAATAACAATGGTGTGAAACCGTTATTTTTGCATAATTTAATACCTGTCAATATGTATCTATATATGGTGTGAAACCATTGTTTTTTTTTTTGCATAGTTGTAATAACTTTCTCACTATATGAATCTATATATGGTGTGAAACCATTGTTATTTTTGCGTAGTTTTAATAACTTTGTCACTATGTATCTATATATGGTGTGAAACCATTGTTATTTTTGCATAGTTTTAATAACTTTGCCACTACGTATCTATATATGGTGTGAAACCATTGTTATTTTTGTATAGTTTGAATGACTTTGTGTGGACACTTTCCATGCGTTTAGATAAGCTTTTGTCCGTATTACACACATTACTTGTACGTTTTTTTTTTAGGTACAACATTACTTGTACGTTTAAATTAGTACATGGATGATAGGATTTTGAGAGTGTTTGACGTGGATTATAGAGGATGATTATAGTTTATTTTAAATTGAGAATTTGTGTCAGATTATTTGGTACAACTTCTGCTTACAACTATTTAGGTAGAAATAGTTTAAATAAACTAAGAAAAGCTGATTATTTAGAAGCTGAGGAAGGGATGCTTTTAATTTTTACTTTTTAATTATCAGCTTTTAGCTTATAATAAGTTATATCAAACAACACCTTTATAAAGTTTTGTAAATTTAATTAATACAAATGTCATAATTTTTATTTATTTTTTTTTTAATCAACAAATTAAAAACTTCATTCAAAACATGAAATTAAAGCTACAAGGAAAAAAGACGCACTGAGAGAGATTCGGTGAGTGCAAACTCCCCTATTACTATAACTCACATCCTTACAATTAACCTCTCGGCTTCACGATTTTTTAGAAAAAAGAACAAAATAAAATACTTGAAATAAAAAAATAAAATAAAAGTTAAGTAGATCATAACTACAAACCAAAATACATGAAACCCAAAATTGTCATAACTCAATCTTGTAACTAAAAAAAAAAAATGAGTTATAATTAAATATCATATATGATATAACTAAAGGGTTCTTGGTTCATAATTAAAATAATAATCATAATTAATATTATAATGAATCATAATTTTTTTTTTTTTTTTTTTTTTGATCGGCAAAGAAGATCTTTATTGATGAAAGCATGCGAAAGATACAAAACATCAATGTGTAAAACCACAATGTGTAAAACACGATAATGAATCATAATTAACACCACAAAACCAAGTTATAACTAAATCATACTTAACACCCCCAGCAGGTCATAACCACATGTCACCAAGTTCATAACTAAGGTACATATTGTACATATCCCTTTGCATATAATAAAATTTCCCTTAAGGCTATTAGTGGAGTCTTCTACAAAATTCTGTTCCTCAATGATTATCTGTATCAAGATATTTATTTTTTTTTTTTTCAAGAAAATCCTCCCACTCTCTCGCAGGTGTAGGGTAGCGCCCCTTGTAAAGGTCACCAAAGTGTCATGTTGTCCATTCCGAGTAAAGAGACTATAATTTGAAAACTTGCCCCGACCTCCCAAGACAAGTTCCGCTTAAGTCAAGACTAGTGCAGCGGGGGAACATTAGGCCCACATCAAGTTTTGTGGTAGTAACAATTTGAAACTAACCTCCTAACTAACTACACTACATCCATGAGATTGGCCCAAGGGGTTTCGAACTTGAGACCTAGGGTCTTAACCTCCAGGCCTTTTCCAAGTTGTCAAACACCCTTAGGTTACTAGATATGTATTTGATTTATGTCTTTAAAATTTATTGACAGTTTTATATCACTACCACAACAATGATGTGATTTATATATTTGGGATTTACAAAATTATTGGTAGCTTGAATTTGAATTTGTCTGAAAGTTTGAATTTGGGCTTGCCGATTGATCGGCCGAATGACCATCCGGATGACCGGTGCAACACTTGTCTACTGCGATTGTCACCCTTGTCGACCACGATTATCATCTTCTTACCGGATGACTGACCGAACGACCGGCAAGCCAAAATTTAGGCGATTTTGAGCAAATTCAAATTCGAGTTGCCAATCAGTGCTGTTGGGATTTGTAGGAGTGCATTTCCTCTCATCCATAAATTAAATTTGACAATCAAATAATCGTAATTTATTAAATTTATTGCATTTGTTACTAAAAAAATGGATGCGAATTGTATTTTTAAAAATAAATCATCTTTTTTTTCTTTTCTTTTTTGTTCTTTTTGCCAGAAAACCAATAAATTGAATAGGTTATAATAATTGGATCAATATAATTTTTTGTATAGAGGAAACACATAAATGCTCTACAAAATAAACTATTCGAATCATCAAAGCGAAACTGGCCTTGGGGGTGGCACAGCACCTACTGTGCCCCATTGTGGGAGGTTGTCTCGAGTGTTTTTCGATGATCTAAACCATTCATAGGGTTCGTAAAAAATATTTTTCATGTAAAAAATCAAGTTAATCGGATATTCATAACCTCATGATTAAGTCCTAATTGTTTTTAAAAATTTATGAAAATTATGTTAACTATTAATTTTTATAAAAACAAATATATACTTTGATTATACTGCAGATATTCAATCAACTCGATTTTTTACATGGATAATCTACTTGATAAACCCTACAATATGAAGGATTCAGATTATTAAAAGAGACTCAGAACGACACTCCACAAAGGAACGCAACAGCCTGATGTGCCCAAAGGCACAATAACATCTCCAAATCTAACATAACCCTATAAACTTCATAAGCTTAAATAACGCTCTCCAATTTAGATTCAAGAGGCAATCCACCTCCTCAATAAACAAAAATGTTTAAGACTCCCTTTCTCTTCACCCCCTTTGACCCCCTTTGCTTTTGATTGGTCCATTTTTCTTTTTTTTTCTTTTTTTTTTCTTTTCTCCCAATCCCCAACCCCCACATCTGTGTGGGGGTGGTGGGGGTGGGAGTTTTGAGGGGTCTTAATCAGTCCTCCTCAATAAATATACTAGAAAGAAACCTACCATTATTGTGTCCAATAGTTTTAAAAATAATATATTATTGTTTATCCCTACAGTTAGGCCGAAAACCCCGGTGCCTTGCTCAAATTTGATTTGTGACATCAGACCCCTAGGGTTGATACTGAATCTTAAAAGCTATTAACCCATAATTAATGTTGAACAGAATTTTTTCAAAAAATTGATGTGCAGTGTAAATTCCACTTTTATATTGTGGGATATACATTTAAAATAAATCTCAACACAATTGATTTTTCAAGTAACTTTTTAAGTGAATAAGATTGTTGATACCAAATTTAAAAATAAATAAATAAATAAAAATCATCTTAATTAGATGATTTGACAGGAATTTGGAGAGGATGGATGGTCCCGTGATGGGGGTGATTGGTGATTTGGTTTCTGATGTTTTTTTTCTTTTTGGGAGATGATGTGTGGTTGTGATAGCATTGACCTTTTATGGTGAAGGAACTAAGAATGCTAGGGAAGAAGAAGAAGAAGAAGGAGTACAGATCCCCTCCTTGCGCTCCCTCCTTCATTCCCTCCTTGCAGAGGCCTTCGGGTCCACTTTGAGGCCTAGTTTTGCTAATCCGAACCGTTCATATTTTTAGATTTATTCAGTATATTATACCTGTAAAAAATCAAGTTGATCGGATATCAGAAAGTATGCGTTCAGAAAATTAGGACTACAAACTATTTTTTAATAAACAATTTTCCGAACACATACTTTATGATATTCGATCAACTTGATTTTTTACAGGTATGATATACTGAATAAATCTAAAAATATGAACGGTTCGAATTATCAAAACTAGGCCTCAAAGTGGACCCGAAAGCCCCTACAAGGAGGGAATGAAGGAGGGGCCTCAAGGGGAGGATCCCAATTCAAGAAGAAGAGGTACATAATAGAACAATGAGAAATAAAAATATATTTTTGCCTTTTTAATTCATCCATTATATTCATATATTCTTTCAATTTGGTATTAATTGAGGGATCTAATGTCACATATCAAACTCAAGGATACACCGTGATTTTTGGCCCAACACAAGGAGTAAATAATTTCAAAAAGGACTTTTTGAACAAAACATGAGTCATTGAGAAACCTGCATGTTCAAAAAGAGAAACCTAAATTGCTTTTTGAAAGGCAAAGGCAGAATTTAGTAAGGGACTTTTTTAAACAAAGATTGCATGATTAGCGGCTACTCAAAGATGTAGATCAGAACTTTCGGTTGGGGTTAGTTATCTAGTCATTCTACTGATTTTGAGCAACATTTTTGAAACATTTTGGGACCCAAGAAGAAGACTTAACAGTTATAAAAACCCATATCCTAAAGGCAACTAACTAACCAACAAACCTTTTTGAAATGCCAAGAGATTACATTCACAATATTTTAAAGCCTATTAACACTCCGTTTAGATTGAAAAATTTGGTGAGAAAAGAAAGAAAAAAAATTGAGAAAATTGATATGTTTATTACCTGCTTAGACAATTAATGAGATGAGAAATGACGAGAAAGAATGACAAATGATTAGAAAAATAAATCTTTTAGAACTTAATTTTTGCTTTTCACCAAAAATGATGAGATTTTGAGAAAAACCAAAATTATTTCACCAAAAAAAATTATAATACTTGAACTATCCATCTAAATACAATGCAAATTAAAATAATAAAAAAAAGGTAAATTACACTCACATCCTTTGAAATTTAAGAAAAACATAATTAACCCCATAAGTTTGGCATAATTTCATTGACTTCTATTTTAGTAATATTAAAACGATCCAAACTAATGTATATGGTAGATAGACATTAAAATAAACAAAGGTAAATATATATTTTTAGTGAGAAAAAAAAAAGAGAGAGAGAGAGATGACGACATTTCTTTTCATCAATTTAAGTGATATGTGAATTAAAATTTCAATAGAAATCAATGTGATTATGTCGAAAGTGCGGGATTAACTAATTGTATTTTCTCCAAACCTCTAGGGAGGTGATTGTAGTTTATCCAAATACAAAGATACATATATCATCTTTTAATCATTATTCATTGAAACAAGAATCACTACAAAAAATTTGATTTTTTGCGACGGTAAAACGCCGTCGCAAATACCTCAAACGCCGTCTCAAAAGGTTTTTTGCGATGGTAGGTGGCTTTTTGCGACGGCAAGTGGGGGGTCGCAACAAAGGGGGTTGCAAAAGAGTTTTTGCGACGACATAGTGCCGTCGCTAATGTTTTGCGACGGCATTTTTACCTTTAGCGACGGCATTTTGCCGTCGCTAATAATGTTTGGAATTTCTTGACTTTTTGCGACGGCAATATTTTACCGTCGCTAAAAATGTTATTTGAGACGGCAAATAAAACCGTCGCTAATAGTCTTTTTTTTGCAACCACAAGAACACTGTTTTTGCGACGGTGTGGTGCCGTCGCAAAAAATAAATATTAAAAATATGAAAAATTCCATTTTTTGCGACAGTATACTACCGTCGCAAAAATTATTAAAAAAATAATAAAATTTCTATTTTTTGCGACAGTTTAGTGTCGTCGTAAAAAATAAAACCTGTAACAAAATCAATAAAAATATTAAAATTTTTTATTTTTTGCGACAGTGTAGTGCCGTCACAAAAAAGAAAAAAAACATCCTACGATAAAATTATTAAAAATATTAAAATTTCTCCATAATAATTGCATAATAATATAAAAATTTCTGTATCAAAATAACAATTTCTCCATAATAAAATATTATTCCATTCATAATTACACATCAACAAAATTATCCCACTACATAATGTTCCATAATACATATATAATGTTTAAATACATGATTTTGTTCATAATTCAAAATAACATAAACCAAAATTAAATGTTTTTCTCGTCATTCTTCGTAAATAACAAAAACAAAAATTAGCCACATTCTTCACAGGCATGCATTCCACGAGCACACTCCTACATGAGAAATATCTGAAAAATAAAAATAAAAATAATTAATGACAATATAATTATGTGTTAATGTTAATTACAAAAAAACATAAAAATTTAACTACTATAGCATCAAATACAATATTTTTTTATTAGTCATCAAATCCCACATGGATAATTAAACATCTCAATCAAATACAAAAATAAAATTTAACTACTATAACATCAAATACAAAAAAACATAAAAATTATATCTGAAATCTAGCTCTAACTCCCAACAACATCAAATACAACATTTTGAGGATAATTTCAAATTTAAATGACCTTAAACATCAATCAATGAGTCCAGATCAAGTTTAAACGAAAATTTAAATTGAAGAAACAAAATCACTTACAAACTTCAAAAGGCAATATTTGAGAAAAAAATAAGTATTATTACCCATGAATCACCACATTGACGAGTTGCTTGAGGGAACAAATATCTGATTACCTCCAATCTTCAAATAAATTGTTTAGTTAGAATGGATTCATAAAACCTTACTGATGGATCCATATTTTCTCCTTCTATATCCTCTCCCCTCTGCAAGCATGAACAGAAGTAAATGAACCATATTTTCTCCTTCTATATCCTCAGAAATTCTCTTATGATTGATGATTTAATATTATACATATCTCATTTCCCAAGTGCTACACACCTGCAACAATGCACCATGCTTTACATCAATCTAAACTTACTAAAAAAGAGGACAATAATGTGTGATTCCAATAATGTTCCAGCACATAATTATCTTCCAGCATTGGGGAAGAGAAGAGTGAACAATAATGTTCAACCCAATTGACAACATTGGGAGCATGTCATTTTTTTCTTTCCTAGTAGCAGGCAGGGGTGATTATTCTGTATTAGAAGAGAATGTCCTAAATACCAGGATATTAATCAATTAAATACTAGCATATTTTAGGGCCCTGGAAAGGCAATAAAATGAATTCTATGATTTGAGACAAAAACACATGTCACAACCATCAAGCAACTTCTCACTGCAAAAATTACCAAATGGAGGTTGGAGCCTCCAAGGAAAAAGCAATTTGCAAGGGGTAAAGACTAAGGACAGTCCAAGGACATCTTTGTATATATAATGTAAGACAGGTCAACAAACTGCAGGCACATCATTACGGACTTTTTCAAACATTCGGAAAATAGGAGAGTTATTTTAAACACAGAGCATATACAAGGGTCTATACATAAGATTGCAACAAGAAGTGTGGCTGGTTAATCACATTTGGATACACAATCAGTTAGCAATTCATTTGCAATACCAATTTGTCTTATGCCAACAGGAACTCAGTTTTATTGCAGACTTCTAATTATGACCTTATAAAATGATGAAACCATGCATTTATAGAATACACTGATTTCACAAGATTCAGGGCAAGGAGTGAAACATGCAACAAATAAACACACTGCTTAAGTACAATACATTAATTGAAAAACTAGTCAATCTACAAAATTTCCACATTGCATCCTATACACAGAGATAAAATTTTGATCTATGGTAGACCATCCTCCTGAAACCGGTTCGATGAACTAATTGGAAAAGAACAAGTGGTACAAATAAATAAAATAAAGAGCCCTAATTAAGGAATAAATTTTCCAAACAAGACCCAAATGCCATTAAAAAAAACATGCGATACAGCAGGGGGGAAAAATCAAAACCCAGATAGAAGCATGAAGTGCTGAAAATTTATAGAAAACTAAAAACCCTAGAAATCAAGGGCAGAAAGCAGTTCAACGAAACAAAACCTAGATAAACTAGGGCTTACGTCAAGCAGAGGAAGGAGTTCATCGACCGAAGACGGAGGTTGAAGGAGCCTATTCCCAGCTTCCTCCAGCTGCTCCTCGAACTCTCTCTCTCCGGACGCCATGCTCTTCTCTTCTCTTCTCTTTTTCTCTCCAGATTCCCCCAAAATCCCTCGATTTGAACTAAAATTTCACACCATTAAAACCCTAGAAAACCAGAAAAATAAAACCAAATCCCAACAATTATACAAACTAGAACACGAAAGAAGAGAAATGATCTCAGAGAAAGTATTGTTTCGAGACGAAATGAATGAAAAAAAGAGGTCAAACACAGCATTAAGATATTTTGGCAGAAGGGGGGAAAAGAAAGGGGGGAATTAGAAAGAGCGGGAAAACGAAAAAGAAAAAGAAGAGGGGGATTTGGCAGAAGCAGGGGTAATTTTTGTTTTAATGAAAAAAAATTAATTCTATTTTCTTATTTTTTGTGTTTTTTTGTTTTTATTAAATTTTTTTAATATTTTAAATAATTTTTTTATTTTTTAGGCACACCTAACATAAATACACTTAAAAAGTAAAAAAAATTGTAAAAAAAAAAATTTAAATTCACTAAATATCAAAAATATAAAAAAAATACAAGAATTCAGTATTTTTTTTGTATTTTTATGTATTTATTAATTTTTATAAATATTTTTTCAAATTTTTTTTATTTTTTAGATACATCTAAATAAGGTGCATTTAAAAAAGTAAAAAAAATACTTAAAATTTTTAAAATATTCACTAAAAACAAAAAAATACGAAAACCAAAAAACTCAATGAGCGAGAGACATGTAGAAATGAGCGAGAGAGAGATAAAGAGAAGAGAGAGATATGTAGAAATGAGCGAGAGACACATAGAGAGAAAAGAGATGAGAGAGATAGAGAGACGAGAGATAAGCGAGAGAGAGATAAAGAGAAGAGAGATGAGTGAGAGAGGTAGAGAGAGAAGACAGATGATAGAGATAGAGAGAAGAGATATGAGCGAGAGACAATGAGAGAAAGAGAGAGAGAGACAGAGACAGACAGACAGATAGAGAATAGTGATGAGTTAGAGAGAGAAAGAGAAAAGAGAGAGGAGCGGCAATGAAAAATAAAAGTTAATTTTTTGTAGTCAATGAAAAATATTTTTCTGCGGTCTATTTTTTTTTTATTACTAAAAATCATGAACTAATTTTTTGTAGTAGAGGAAAAGGAGCGGCAGCAGTAGTGAAGGTGGTGGATAAGAGATGATGGTGGTGGCGGTGGTGATGGTGATGGCGAAACAGATTAGTGGTGAAGTTGTGGTAGTGATAGTGTAAATGGAGTGGCAGGGGTGAAAGAGAGGTAATGGTAGTAGTGGTGGTAGTGGTGGTAGTGGAGTGGTGGCGATAGTAGTAGTAATGGTAGTCGTAGAGGTGAAGTGGCTACAGTAGAAGTAATGGTGGTGGTGGAATGGTGTTTGCAGTAGTGGTGAAGGTGATAGAGGAGATGGGTGGTGAGAGAGAGAAATGAGTGAGAGTCAGATAGAGAAGAGAGAGAAAGACAGAGTGATGAGCGAGAGAGAGATAAAGAGAG
Organism: Camellia sinensis; assembly: GCF_055761805.1. Lineage (NCBI taxonomy): Eukaryota > Viridiplantae > Streptophyta > Magnoliopsida > Ericales > Theaceae > Camellia > Camellia sinensis. The sequence continues at coordinate 58,857,171 of NC_138971.1, forward strand.
AAAGAGATATAGAGAGAGATAGAGAGGCAGAGAGAGAAATCGATAGAGAGAGACATATAGAAAAATAGAGATAAACAAGAGATGAGAGAGACATATAGAAAGAGAGCGAAAAGAGATGAACGATAAAGAAAATAGAAAAATAGAGAGATAGAGAGAAAAGAGATGAGCGAGAGAGACAGAGAGAGAAAAGAGATGAGAGAGATAGAGAGATGAGAGATGAGCGAGGGAGACATAGAGAGAAGACAAATGAGAGAGATAGAGAGAAGAAAGATGAACGAAAGACACACAGACAAACAGACAAACAGATAGATAGACAAACAGACAGAGAAATAAGAGTGATGAGTGAAAGAGAGAAAGAGAAGAGTGGTGGTAGTTGAATGGCATTTGCAGTAGTGGTAAATGTGGTAGAGAAGATGGGTAGTGAGAGAGAAAGATGAGTGAGAGACGAATAGAGAAAAGAGATAGAGAGGCAGAGTGATGAGCGAGAAAGAGACAAAGTGGTCGCTAAAAGTGCATTTTCTTATAGTGGATCGATAAATCGATAGGGAGCTCAATAAATAAAGAAGACAGATAATTCAAAACTCTGTTCAAAACTTAATTCAAATCAATTTTTTAAATATTTTAAATATTTAAATATTTTAAAAATATTTTAATTTTGTGAGAGACAGATAAAGAAGAGAGATAGAGAGAGAGAGACACAGAGATAGAGTGATGAGCGAGAGAGAGATAGACAAAGTGGTTGCCAAAAGTGTATTTTCTTATAGTGGATCGATAAATCGAGAAGGAGCTCGATAAATAGAGAAGATAGGAGTAAGAGAGTGAGCAAGTCGAACATAGTGAGGGAGAAATAGACAAATAGACAAGTAGACACAGAGAGAGAAAAGAGTGATGAGTGAGAGAGAGACATGGAGAGAGAGATAGACAGAAAAAGAAATAGAGAGAGAAAGAAAGAGAGAGACGGAAAGATAGAAAAAGAGAGAGAAACAAGAGATGAGCGAGAGATAAACGAAAAAAGAGAGAAATAGAGCGAAAAGAGATGAGAGAGAGAGAGACACAGAAAAAGAGAGAGACAGAAGGAGAAGAGAAATGAGCAAGAGAGCTAGAGAGAGAGAGAGAAAGATATGAGAGAGAGAAAGAGAGAGAAAAAAAAGAAATGAGAGAGATAGAGATAAGAGAGATGAGCGAGAGAGACAGAGAGAGAAAACAGATGAGAGAGATAGAGAGAAGAGAGATAGGCGAGAGACACAGAGAGAAAATGAGAGAGAGAGAAACAGGCAGACATAGAAAGAGAGAGAGATAGAGATAGAGAGAAATGAATGAAAAAAGATAAAGAGAAGAGAGAGAGAGATAGAGACAGAGAGATAGGAAAATGAAAAAATGAATGAAAAGAGAAATGTTATATCAAAAGAGTAAGACGACATTGTTTTTTTTAATTTTTTTTGCGACAGAAAAATACCGTTGAATTTATTCAAATCATTTTGTGACTGTATATATATGAAGCTATCTCAAAACCACAATCACCAAAATCATTTAAAAATTCACTAAATACCAAAAATACAAAAAAAAATACCATAATTCAATACATTTTTTTTTGTATTTTTATGTATTTATTAATTTTTAAAAATATTATTTCATAAATTTTTTATTTTTTAGATACATCTAAGTAAGGTACATCTAAAAAAAATATTTAAAATTTTAAAAATATTCACTAAAAAAAAAAACACAAAAGCCACTATTTGTGACGGCAGAAAATGCCGTCTCAAAAAAGCAGAATATTTGCGACGGCACCATTTGCCGTCTCAAAAAAGCAGAGCATTTGCGACGGCACTACTTGTCGTCTCAAAAAATGAGAGTATTTGCGACGGCAGAAAATACCGTCGCTAATACTCTCATTTTTTGAGACGGCAAATAGTGCCGTCGCAAATACTCTGCTTTTTTGAGACGGCAAATGGTGCCGTCGCAAATACTCTGCTTTTTTGAGACGGCATTTTCTGCCGTCTCAAAAAGTGACTTTTTGAGACGGCAAGTGTGCCGTCGCAAATAGTTCCGTCTCATATACCCAGTTTTCTTGTAGTGAATGTAAAAAATTACAATCATTACTTTTCTTTTCTCATTTTAATAATAAATGACAAAAATTCTTTTATTTTCTCACCTCATCATCTAAACGAAGTTGTGAGGATTTCCATCCAGGGTCATGAGAATGCAAAGCTATGGTCTATAGTATATGTGAACGTATTAATTGGTGTGTAATACGAGTGGTAAGTGTTATCATTTATGAGTTTGATTGTCTCAAATAATATAATTTAATATAATGGGAGTCATAAAAATAAAATAAAATAAATGTTATAACCAAAGAATCACATAAGGTATAATAAAGAATTCTTGAATTATAATTAAATATTATAACTAATATCACAATAATATTAACTAATAACATAATAAATCATAACCGAAGACACAAAAATTGTAACTAAGGGTACATATGGTAAACCCCCTTTTGATCCCTTCTCTTTTTTGATTGGCTACTTTTTCTTTTGTTTTTTTTTTTTTCCTTCTCCTCCAATCACCACCCGCCACGTGCGTGTGGGGTTGTGGGGGTGGTGATTGGAGGGGTCTCTATCAATGCTCTTTCCTTTATTGGTTTACTTATTGTAAAATAGAAGATATATACAAATTTTGAATATATGTGAATTTTAAACCTATTGTTTTAAAACCAAAAAAGAAAAATTCATAATTATGATTTTTTTTTACAAAACTGTCATTATCACATTATTCTAATGAAAAATTATGTTTAAAAAATTTATAAGAATAAGATTTTCTTATGTAAAAATGTTAGGATGAAATTCAAATACGTTTTAGATTAATACATTGTCCCTTTTATTGTTTCGGAAAAAACAGTAAACACAAATATGATCACACGACCACTATTCTCAATCTAAAGTAGTAATCTGATGGCTTAAAAAAAAAATAATAATAATAATTGCTTAAAATAAGTGTATCACAATACCTTCATCCAAAAAAAAAAAAAAAATCACAATACAACTTTTCTTTTAAAATGTTAACTTCTTTTTTCTTTTTTTTTAAATAATCTTATTTTGAACTAAAACGGCAAATAAGTTTAAACAAATATTACCGAACAACAAATAGTGCCCAAGTATCTAGTTTGGCAAATACCCTTTCTTTTTTTTTTCTTTTTTTCTTTTTTTCTTTTTTCTTTTTTTTTTTTTTTTGTCAAAAAAACATTTTTACTTTTTAAGTGATTCTATACTAGAATCACCTAAAAATTAAATAAAATTACATTATTTATTAAAGACAAAAAAGAAAAAATTATAGAAAAACAAAATGAAGAAAATAGGTATTTTTATTTTTATTTTTATTTTCTTTTTATCTTTTGTGAACATTTCTCAAATTTGATCTATTTTTTAAATTAAAAGGAAAAAATAAATGAATAACTAGAAAGACTTTTTCCCAATTGTGAAGGTTTCCAAACGAAATGAAGAAGTAAATAAATAAATAAGAGCATTGCTTATATCACTTTTTTTTTTTTCACTCTTTTATATTATTGGATTACATAGAAAAATATTATTTGATTTGGTTAATTACTTAACAATTATCTCCAAATAGGAAACTAATCATAAATAATCATGTAGAAAGTGAATGATACATAACATCTATGAAATGAAAAGAAAAAATTACATTTGAATTGGATGGTGGAAGAATAATCTCATTTTCATGTGTACAAGTCTATCCTGTATATGGTGCAACTACTTTCCTATATGTCAAACTTACAACAAAAAATATTTTACCTGTAATGCAATTATTTTAAAACTATCTTAGTGAAATGTTATTTTTCAAATGAAAATAGTGTTCTATTTACATTCTTTGATTGAAGGGAAGAGAAGAGAATGGAAGGAAATAATTAGTTAGGAGAGAAGGAATGGAAGGAGGATACAGAGAGAAAGTATCTTTCCCACTTGTTTGATTAGATAATATTTAATTAATGAGATATATATATATATATATATACTTGTTCGGGTGAGAAATATTCGTAGCATCCATACTCCTTGCTTTCAAGCTTGTATTGCTCCAAACAACGTCTTGCTTCCTGAAAACACAACGAATGTGAGCTACCCAGTGATATTTTGCCGGAAAATCCCTCCGACGGTCACCCTTAGGAGATAAAGTAATGTAAAGAGAATGAATAGTATAGGATTGCTTACCCTTTTTCTTAGTGAAATCGTGCGCCTTATCTAGGCTACTGCCATGCTTTCTAAGGTTGTGCGTGCACTACTTCCTTTGTCCTTTGCTGGATGCATGAATATACTATCATCTCCTTTCCTTTGTCCAAAGCTCTTCAAGACTCTCTGCTATATCTAGTCAAGCTAACTTCGCCTATTCGCCACCCAGATGGACCTCTCCAGCCTAGCTTGGCGCATACTTGTGGTTGCACTCTAGCTTAGCCTGGCCAATGCTTGTGGCCTCATTCTAGCTCAGCCCGGTCCATGCTTGTGGCCTTATTCCAACTTAGCACGACCCATTACCAAGGCGCGGGATTGGCTCAGACCACAACCCAAGTTCATCACCTGACTTGGTCCAACATCTGAGACGATGCGCTAATCCTATTGCACGGTCTAAAATGAAGGTCTGTGCTAGGTTTAGTTTAGTCCATTTGTTCAACACAAATTTCCCTCTCAATTGCCCGTTAATTCTATCTACTTTAGTATAGTTGGGATTACCTCTCCTTACCGAGCTAAATTCTTGCCCAATTCCTAAATCCGACCGACCTATGCCTACAATTGTCTAACCTTTTCACCTACCACGCTGACACCCTGTCCTATCTTGGACACGTGTCTCACTCTCATTGGTTTTGTGCGACCGTCCTGTCGTCTGCACGCATCCCAAAATTTCAAAAACTAGTGCCTTTTCATGTCCTCCTATATATAGGCAATACAAACACTCAAATCCTTCACCATTCATTTTCTTGGAAAGGTCAAAGGTGAAATCGAAGCATATTGAAGTGATTTCTCATCAAGTTTGATCAATCTACACTGTATCTCAAGTGCCACCATCCCATCCAGAGCATTTTTAACCGATTGGATCATCATATGAGGCTTGAAACGGTAAGCTTTTCATAATCTTCACCTGTTTTCCATAGTTATTCTTCGAGTTCTTCATTTTCTTCTTGTTCCTTGTGATTTTACCATCACATATCTGAGTTTTTCTACTTGAACCTAATGTCTTCGACCACCTAACACCCCTTGGGGTAGTCAAACAAGTTTTTGGGCTCGTTCTGGGCGTAAAACTTGATTAGGTATCCTCTAAGCCCAAGTTTTGACATGAACTTTAAGAAATCTGGACAAGACCAGGCTAAAATTATGATTTCGATCTTAAAATCAGTCAAAATCGAACAGAAACTAATTCTTGAGCTTCAACCCATGGTCTACCCAAAAATCGAGCTAGAATGCTAACCATTGCTCCAAAATTAGGCTAACGTAGCCCCATCCCTAAAACCAAGCTAGAGTTAAGGCTTTATAGCGACTTGGGTTAAAACCTGACCCTTTTGTATTCTTTAGACCAGGATTCGGTGATCATGGTTGTTGTTTATACTCCTTGTTGTTTTGTTGTAGTGCGGGATTGGTTGTTTGGAGTTATCAGTTATGTTTTGAACAGGTTGGTATTTAGTTTTTTCGAAAGAGTTTATGTCTGTTTCTCTTCAAGTTCGCTCAAGTGGTCTTTCATTCACTTAAGCGGTCTTCGATTCCTTCCAGTATCTGTGTTTACAGTCTAAACTTCTAGGAGAAGGTGTTTTTTGCTTGAGCCATGGGTTGGTCGCTCGAGCGGTATTATGTGTCTAATGCTCGAGCAGTGTTTCTTGCACTCAAGCAGTCTCTTGCAAGTCTGAACTACTGAGAGGGGGTTGTTAGTCACTCGAGCGATTCTTCGTGTCTAATGCTCAAGCGGTGTTTTGGTTGCTCAAGCTATGAGGCCCCTGAAAATTTTAATTTCTCTGAGGTCCCTTACTTTTGGAATATTTTAATGAAGACCCTTGATTTCCTAAATCATTTCAATTTTAACCATAGAATCAAAATCTCGCAAACCCTAGTCGATTTCGGTAACTTAGGAATCATTTCTAATACCCTGATACTGATTAATTAATTCCCTAAATATAGATTGATCACGTAAACCCTAGATTTTTCTGGTTTTCATCGTGTTTGTTCGATTAATAGTCTTTTAATTTGAAACAAGAAACCTAAACCGAATTAGATTCTCTAACCCTAATTTAATTTAATTCTACACTTAAATAAATTTTCCAATTCATAAATTTAGGCCTTAGCCCTAACATTTTACTTGAATTACAAACTGACCCCAAGTTAGTACCATTATATATATATATATATATATACTTGTACCTTCAAACTTAGTTAACAAATTATACACAAAAATAAAAAGGAAAATCTTCCCAAAATCACCATCAATGGCCGGCCACCCTTGGGAATAAAAAATTGATGCAATCTTTTCAAACATAATCCATGAATTTGTGAAAAAAGTATTCTAGTATGCCCTAAAACTTGGAACCTTGTTTCCACCTCAAGTTACATCCTAAATAAGCCTAACTAGATCATGATTAATTACATAATTAAGGCCTCTAATCATCCACTATTCCATTAAGTTCAAACTAAATCCAAAATATCTAATCATTTTCCAACCAATTTGCAAATTGGACCTTTTGCACCAATTTTATTATAAATAAAACCTTTCTCTTGGCATTTTGCACACAAGAACACACTCAAACAATACCACACGGCTAAGAGGAAAGAGAGGACAAGAGTAAGCGTGGTGAAAGAAATGAGATAAAGAGAAGGTTTTGTTAGCAATTCAACCAATCATCAAGTAAGCCACAACACAATTCTCTCTTTTATTTTCCTTTTTCAAATACATGTTATTAGAGGTTTAAAATAATATTTTTTAAATGTGTTTTAATGGTGTTCATGTGTTCAAAATTGATGAGTTGAGCTTTGATCCTTTTTCTACTTGAATTTTATCTTAATAGATGCAAAACCATCTTTTCCTTTCCATATCTCACATTATTTCCAAAGGCACATTATCACTCTAAAAATATGAGTTATTGGTACATTATTTAATATGTTTTCATCATAAGAGAAGTGAAAAATTTCCCTTAGTTGCCCTATTTTCTCACCAATCTTCTTATTTTGAGTATTATGCATGAAAAACCAATTTTTACAGCCAACTTCTGAAATTTCTAGAGAAATGTAGAAACATTATCTTGACCTAATTTTTATGTCAAAATCTTCCTTAAAGGGTTATATTTCAAGAAAAATTGGTTTTATTGAACAAGAGTGAGCAGTTTGAAAGAAAATTCAATTTTTGTAACAATCGACAAATTTGGATAGTGTTGGAGTGTTTCTTGAATAACTAAAAATATAGAAAAACTATTCCACTTCTGAAAAGTGTTTTAAAAACTAGATAAAATGTTCTACTAAAAATAAGAAGGCTAGGCTCGGGAAAAATCTGAAATGGTTCTTTTGATCTTAATCCTTAAATGGTACTGAATCTAGAAATTTGTTTTTGCACTAGTGTTCTATGCTCTTATATTCATGAATGTACTTATTAGTTTATGATCATGTCTTGGTATGATATTTCATATGTCATGGTTATATACTTTTTATTTTGGTACTTTGATGATGCTCATACTTATGCGAATTTTTTTTTTTTTTCAATTGCTTGTGCTAACTAAATTAAAACATTAATCTAAACGGAGAACTTAATGGGGTGGCTAATGGGGTTTCGATCACATGAGTATTGTTATGAGATAAGGCTATGTTTAAATTGAATTGGTTAGCAGGATGTGTTCCTTTTTAAAAGCTAAAGTCTTGCGCAAATGGTTGTTTCGAAACCCTTAAAAGGAGCGCTTGTATTCAGACCCTAGGTGGTTTTGATGTGAGAAGGGAATGGGCAAAGCCCTTATTTTACTATCTCTTTTGAGGTCCTCGGTTAGCGCTACGTGGTATGTTACCATTGGTAGGCATCCGGGGTAAGGTCTGCAAAGCAACAAAAGAGGGGGCATACCGAATAATCCATGTCTGATTCATATGGTTGAGAGGATGAAATCTCTTTGAGGGATTTCTAGACTACTAACAACTAACCTTGTAACTCGTGTTATTTAGTTGAATATTATGTTTCTTTCCCGTATTGTAATTGTTATTGTTGTAATTGCTATTGGGACGAGGTGTGTGTGTGTTTACTAGGCATTCAAAGTGCACGGCATTTCATGCTACGTATCGAAGAAACATACGAGGCCTACGAAGAGCTAGAGACATTTGATGTAACGCCCTAAAATTATTGCAATAAGATCATCCCACAACAGATATTAAATAACAACAGATGTCTGAATTTAATATTCTCCTATTCATAAGGTTTCAACTTTTTACAAAAGTGTAACACATGCAGTAATACATTCACAAGTCCTAACCCTAAATCTATAGCATGTGTCATCAATAAAAGCTATGAAATAAGAATAAACAGATATGGTAATGCCCTATTGGCTACAACTTTCCAAGACGGTGCTTGGATACAACAAATATGAGCTTAAGCTCAATACAGTTAAAGTCGTAGGCTTGTACAAAAACAATTACAATAATGACAAAAGAAGTTCTTGGCTCCAAATCTTCCCAAGCTACTGCCTTAGCGAAGGCATATTATCAACACCTGAAAATGGTTTTCCACATAAGGGAAGCCAAAGCCTAATAAAAATACTCTAACACAGTGTATGAATCTTAACAAAGTTTAAGGGGAATGCATATGCAATGCTCGTGTCAAAGCATTTTATATCTCTTTCCAAAACCATGTTATGCCAAATTTATATCACAATTCATTACAATAGAAAACAGGGTGGTGGATACAACACTAGGAATCTCGAAGACGTGTCTGCAAGTAGGTTAGAAGCACTACCAATTGCCATTTTTATGTGTTTAATCGGAAGGCTCGGCACCTATCTGCACGATTTTCTAGACTTCCACTGAGGACACACAAGCCAACATAATACTACAACTACAGTCCTACCCAGATTTACTAAGGTATTCACCATTTTTTCTCATAACGATAACCATTTTCAATGTGTTAAATATGTTACAATACTCAATGCAATGAATGAGAAAATCAATTTCAATTCACCTAATTCTCATGCAATTTCTACAACAATCATAGTTATCCTCTCCCGATAACCCAAAACAAATATCTCTAAACAGATAATTAATTTTTAACACATATATACTTTCCAACATTTCCAATTACGAGTGATGATTCATGTCCAACTCAACTATCATCATCATCATCATTGTTTCAATTCCATAAAACCAATATCAATTCCATCTTCTCTTTACAAAAATCAAATTCTCACAATCTAGTGCAAAACCCCATTTTCTTTAAAAATCAATCTCCATGGATAAAATCAACCATTTGTCATAACCTAACCATTTTAACAAAGCCACAATCATATACAAGAACTCATTTTGAAAGCCCCTCTTTTGATTTCAAAGCTAAAAAACCCTAGATTTTAACCAAAAATTCCCAAATCACAATATCATTTTTAAAAGACAAACAACTAAGTTAAAAATCATTAAAAAAAAAAAAAAAAAAAGTTAAAGCAATCCCTACTTCAAAGACAATGACCAAGAAGAACAAGAGTTGAAACTTGACAAAGCTGAAAATGAACTTTGTTCCAATCAAATGGAAGCTCTAGGTGAATTCTATCTTTTTCTCCAAAGAACAAGGGTTGAGAAACCACTAGATCAAGGTGTATTTGAGGGTAGAAGATGAATTCTAGAGAGAAAGAGAGAGAGAGAGAGAGTCTAGATTTAGGGTTTGGAGATGTTTAGAGAGATATATGAAAAAGTGATCCTAAAAGGTGACTTTACGGACTGATATACACACAGACTACTGGAGCGCAGAAATGGTCGCTCGAGCAACCAGACACAACAAATGAGACCGCTCGAGCAAACAACACCACCATCCTAGTACTTTTATAGGCCTACAAATGTACTGAGAGTTCCAAAAACCCGCTCGAGCGCATGAAGGACTGCTTGAGCCAAGACCACTCAAGTGCAAGAAACACCGCTTGAGCGAAGAATGTCATACTCCCAGCAATTTTGCAGACCTACAAAAATACTAAAAGTTCTCAAAGTTTGCTCAAGCGCAAGAAAGTTAGCTCGAGTGAACATGCAAAAATCTGGGTAGCACAATTTTGAAAAGATTAACTCCCATCCTGTTTCAAACACAACCAAGACACTCCAATAACCAAACTTAACAAGGAATAAGGTGGAATAAGACATGAAAAAACATCAAGGCAAGAAAACCCTAATACAAGATAATAAACGGGTCGGGTTTAAACCAGAGTCGTTATAACCTTCCCTCCTTAAGGAATTTCGTCCCTGAAATTTTAAATCAACATAATAACCATTGTATTTAAATCAATTGCAACAACTCATAACCATGACCCATCTACCGGTCATTTAATCTCAAAACAATGATCAACAAGTTTTCAATACTGAATATGCAATTTATTTTTTTCCCAAAACATATATAACGTTCACATATCATCAACATAACAAAATTTTCATTGCACGTTTCAAACATTAACAAAAATATCCGGATACTTCTCACAGACTTCCGCCTCATGTTCTCAAGTCGCCTCTTTAACACCATGGTATCTCCACAACACCTTTACCAATGGAATTGTCTTGCCTCCTCGCAAGACTTGGTCCTGTGTATCCAGTAGCACTCTAACCAATCTTTCTTCATACGAGGCATTACCATCTACCTCTAACTCGGTCCAATCCAACACATGTGATAAATCTGGCTCATACTTCCAAAGCATACAGATATGAAACACGTCATGAACTGTGGCGGCAAGGCCAAACAATAAGCTACCTCTCCAATACATTTTAGGATCTCAAAAGGCCCAATAAATCTAGGAGGCAACTTCCCATTCTTTTCAAACCTCATCAAACCCCATCTAGGTGATATTTTTAAGAAGACGTGATCTCCAACCTCAAATGATAACAGTCTTCTTCTACGATCGGCATAGCACTTTTGACGACTCTGAGCCAAAACTAACCTTTTACGGATAAGTGCAACCTTCTCCATCGTTCCTGGGCTAACTCAAGACCTAACATAGGTGCGTCACCCACATCGGCCCAGCACACAGGAGATCTACATGGTCGGTTGTACAAGGCCTCAAATAGTGCCATGCCAATACTCGTCTGAAAGCTATTGTTATATGCAAAATCTACTAAAGGCAAGAGTTTCTCTCATGACCTCTTAAAGTCAAGAACACAAACTCGGAGCATATCCTCTAGGATTTGAATGGTACGCTTTGACTGCCCTTTAGTCTGAGGATGATAAGCGGTACCAAACGTCAATCTAGTGGCCAAGGCATTCTGTAGGCTCTGCCACAACTGAGCCATGAAACGTGGATCTCTATCCGAAACAATAGTAATAGGGACCCCGTGAAGTCGAACTATGTCCCTAACGTACAGGTTGGCAAGATAATCTGCCGAGTCACTCATGTGCATAGGCACAAAGTGTGCTGACTTGGTTAACTGATCAACTATCACCCACACTGCACCGTTACCCCGTTGAGTCCTCGAAAGACCCACAACAAAATCCATAATGACAAGCTCCCACTTCCACTCGGTTATAGGCAAAGGTTGCAACAAACCCACTGGCCTCTGATGCTCGGCCTTCACTTGTTGACAAGTAAGGCACCTGGAAACAAACAAGGCTACGTCTTTCTTCATCTCCCTCCACCAAAACTAGCGACTAAGGTCGTGATACAACTTAGTGCCTCCTAGATATACTGCAATAGTAGAACTCTCGGAGTACCTCCTTCTAACAAGACACCAGCATGAAAAGACTATGTGTTTATCAAAGTGACTCTAATGAAAGGGCAGACACGGTTTGGAGTAAAGGGTAAGTTGGTACCACGGTACATTGGTCCATATAAAATTATTGAGCAAATCAATCCGGTGACGTACCTAGTGGCCTTACCCCCGGTTATGGAGAATATGCATAATGTCTTTCATGTTTCGATGCTTCGGGACTATTTATGAGATCCGTTACACATGATTAAGCCAACACATGTGCTTTTGAAAGATGACTTCGCTTATGAAGAATGGCCAATACAGATTGTAAACCGTCGGATCAAAAGGTTGAGGGATAAAGAAATCTCATTAGTGAAAGTTGATTGGCAACAACATTGAGGGACCTATGCGATTTGGGAAACTGAAGAAGACAAGATGAGAAGATATCCGGACTTGTTTCCATTAGACACCATATTCTTCCGAAATGAAGGTACTTAAAGTTTGGAGGACCAAACTCTTTAAAGGGAGAAGACTGTAATAACCCCAATCTGTAATTAACCCATAATCCATAATTAAGAATGATAATTAAGTTTTAAGAATGAGATTATGTGTTAATTGTGCATTTTGTATGTGTTTTGCATTCCTATCTGTTAGTCGCAGCAATATCTGTTTAAAATTCTAATTTGTTCTGTTAATTGAAGGCCTTATCGGCATCCGAACATAAAATTGATTACATCAATGTGTTAATTTGGATTTTTAGAATTTTACGGTAAGTTTATTTGGATTTAGATTCGAAACTAAATAATTAGAATAAATTAATTATTAAGTTAAAGTCAATTAGTTCTAATCACAATTAATTAACCTAAACTAATTAGACCTATATAAGGCCAATATAACTTCTAGAACACAATCTCATCACCATTTTGAGCTCAAAACGTATAGAAGAAGGGAGAGTGAGGGAGAGAGTTCAATTCAAGGGGAGAAAAGGAGATTGAAGGGAAAGATTAATAAATTGGCTTGGAAACTCAAAGAATTTGCTATATAGAGTCCAATTTAGGAGTTTAGGTAAGAATTTAACTCCTAAACTATGTATTTCAAACATCAGATGTGAGAATTCAAGTGAAGTAAGAGAATAGCATGAGAAATAAGTTAAGAATGTAGAATTTGAGATCATCATAAGCTTGCATGCATAATTCATGAAGTTTGAGCTTGAATTCCACGTCATATCTCACATGCATGGAGTTATTTTTGTTAAATTTTGAGAAATCAACATGATTTTGTACAAAACAGTACAATTGTTCATGATTCACAGAGTTTGAACTCAAAACAATGCATGCATGTGTTATACATTAAGTTTAAGGTATGGTTTTGAAGAATTGACATGTTTTAAGGCCTTAATTTTGCACAATGATCTTTAATTCATGATGTTACACAAGTTTTCAAGTGTTTTCTCAAGTTTTAGCCCAAAAGAATGAGTTTTGATGCATTAAAAATTAAGTTTTGAACCTTGAAGAGCAATCTGGAAATTCTAGAATTTAAGCAGTTCGCTCAAGCGATGGAAGTGTCACTCGAGCGTACATTTCAAGCTCCCAGTAGTTTTGCAAAAAATTGTATGGTGGCTCGAGCGACTGATTGTGCGCTCGAGCGAACATCTTTTTTCTTAGTACTTGGCTCGAGCGACCGTCGAGTGTGAAAATCGAGCATTTAGTACTTTTACAGTCTTTACAGACGGCTTGAGCGACCAAGTGTGCGCTCGAGCGACCCTTTTGTAAACTAATGGACAGCTCGAGCGACAAAGTGTGTGCACAAGCTAAGACCCAATTTTTAGTAACTTTGCAAAGTGTTTCAAAGTGCATTTTTGCATTATCATTCCATCTTAGGCATTTTTAAGCCATGGTTTAGGCCATATTAGTGAGGATATGAATTAGAAACACACTAAGAAAGAAATGTAATAAGTTAACTATTTTCGGAGTGTGTGTTTCAATATGTATTTGTCACATATTTGTGTGTAGTGCCATTATCTGACCGATCTATCTAAGTTATCTATTCAGCTTCTGGAGCTATCTGTGAGTAACAATTTTGTAAAGTTATATTTGACTATAAGAAATTATGAATGAAATGATATGATAAGCTCTATTTTCTGAAATAATATTTGTTGAACCATGAATGATTATCTAACTTTTCGAAATGTATGGTGGTATCCTTAGCATCATGTGATATGTTATAAGTTACCTGGTACCAGGGTTTCACGTGGGTTCCATTCATGGAACTGATAATGCATATGATCTGCAAGTGGGTCTTTATGACCACCCCATGTATATATGGGTCTTTATGACCACCTCATGTGTATATGGGTCTTTATGACCAATCTGATCTGTTAGTGCTAATGGATGTACCACATTTGACTATTTACAAGTCTGAATAAGTATATGAATCTGTTTCTGATTTGATCTGAAATCTGATTTCTGAATTTGTTATGGACATCTTTCATAAAACCTTTACTCTATTGTTATTCACTGGGCTCCAGCTCATTATTATGTTATGTATGTAGGTGACTAAGCACGTAACCAAGCTTGAGACTTCCAGTCTGGATCAATTTTGCCAGCCAACCACTGTGCCTCACGAGAAGGTTCTATGGTCGAGTTTGTGAACCAATCTTAAGCTTTTGTTTTCTTTTGTTTTGGTTTGGACAACCTTTGTATGATGTAGCAGGGCTATGTTCCTTTCGTTTATCTGTACTGGTAATGACGCAAGTATGACGTCACTTATTTATGTAATTATATTTTAACATTTTTTTGTCCCATATAAGTTTGCACAACTCTGTAGACATGATATTTTTGTTATTTGCTTCTGCTAGCCCTTTTATTTTGTTAATCTGTTTCAGAGGCCTTTGGTAATCTTTGGATTACTTGTCCATTACGATACTAAACCTATAGCTTTGGGTTTGGGTCGTGACACCTTCTTCACCTTCCTACTAGATATCTTCTCTCAAGAGGGTTTCTACTTCATGATCACCCCTTGTGCTTCCAAAACTCGGTTCACAAGTGTAGGTTGTGCAACTATGGTAAACAAGGCTGCCGACTCAACCGACTTGCCAAGATGCAAGTCAAACTCGCCAATAGTGCCCAACATCTCCCATTTTCTGATGGCAATACTAGCTACACTACTAATGGATTTCCTACTCAAGGCATCAGCCACTACATTAGCCTTCCTCGGATAATAATGCAACTCAAAATCGTAATCCTCCATGAATTCCATCCACCTTCTATGCCTCAGATTCAAATCTTTATTTGAAAACAGATACGTCAGACTCTTGTGATCGAAGAATACCTCAAACCTCTCACCAAGAGATAATGTCTCCAAATCTTCAAAGCAAAGATCACAATTGCTAGCTCTAGGTCATGAGTAGAGTAGTTTCTCTCATGTGTTTTCAACTGCCGTGAGCCATAAGCTACTACCTTCCCATCTTGCATCAAAACATAACCCAAACCTTCCTGAGACGTATCACAATACACCTAATCACCCCAACCCCTCTCCGAAATAATCAATGTCGGAGTAGTGGTAAGTCCAACCTTAAGCTCTTGAAATGACTTCTCACAAGTCTCATTCTACACAAATTGTAATTCCTTTCCTTGTCAGTCTAGTCAATGATGAGGATAGTCTAGAGAAATCTTTCACAAAATGGCAGGAATAACCGGCTAACCCCAAGAAACTCTAGATTTCAAAGGCATTCTTCGATTGTTCCCAATCTTGTACTACCTCAATCTTAGAGGAATCTACAATCACCTCTTCCTTAGATACCACATGGTCTAAGAACTTCACCTCCTTCAACCAGAACTCACAATTTCCAAACTTAGCATACAACTTGTGGGCTCTAAGAAACTTAAGTACAATCCCCAAATGTTCCTCGTGTTCCTCCTCAGATGGTGAGTAAATCAAAATGTCATCTACAACGACAACTACAAAACGGTCTAGGAACTCACAAAAGATCATGTTCATCAAATCCATAAACAAGGCCAGTACGTTGGTTAGCCCAAAAGGCATCACTAGAAACTCATAATGGCCATATCACGCACGGAATGTCGTCTTCTAAATATCCTCCTCCTTTACTCTCAATTGGTGATAACCCGATCTCAAGTCTATCTTAGAGAATCAACATGACCCCTTCAACTAATCAAACAAGTCATATATACGAGGCAATGGGTACTTATTCTTAACAGTTACCCAGTTTAACTTCTTGTAATCAATACAAAGTCACAATGTGTCATCCTTCTTTTTGGCAAAAAGAGCCGGTGCTCCCCAAGGCGAAGTACTACGGTAAATAAAGCCCCTATCTAGTAATTTTCGGAGTTGAATCTTCAACTCACTTAACTCAACGGGTGCGAATCTATACAGTGCCATAGAGATCGGTGCCGTGCCAAGCACTAAGTCAATAGAGAACTCAATCTCACATGAGGTGGTAAACTAATGAGATCCTTGGGAAAGATGTGCGGGTATTCGCAAACTACCCTCGATGACTCAACTCGAACCATATTGCTCTCAATACCTAAGAAAGTAGCGAGAAAGAAACTAAGCTTGCCTCGACCACGCGGATCACACACTAGCGGGTGCGAATCTATATAGTGCCATAGAGATCGGTGCCGTGCCAAGCACTAAGTCAATAGAGAACTCAATCTCACATGAGGTGGTAAACTAATGAGATCCTTGGGAAAGACGTCCAGGTATTCTCAAACTATCCTCGATGACTCAACTCAAACCATATCGCTCTCAATATGTAAGAAAGTAGCGAGAAGGAAACTAAGCTTGCCTCGACCACGCGGATCACACACTAGCAACAAGGCCCTATCAACCCAATCCTCCAGGAATTAAAAACAGTCACCACTCGAGCTGCACACCATAACTCTTTGATGGTAACAGTCTATAATGGTCTGATAGGATGACAACTAATCCATGCCCAAACTAATATCAAAACTCGACATATTAATCAACACAAAAGCAAAAAGAAGTCGGCAATCGGCAACCTCTATCTTACAACCCCGACACCCCTGGTCCAACACAACCTCACCATCAACATGTGACTCTACCCTGAGTAAAGATGCTAACCGAGCCACTTCTAACCCCAATGCTGATGCAAACGCAAATGAAATAAAAGAATGGGATACATCGATATCAATTAATGCATTGGCAATAGAATTACACAACAAGAAGTCACTTCTCATTACTAAAGATGTTAGCAACAAATATAGCGTGGTAATAGCATACATACACCCTGTAGGTCTCTGTATTACCTTCTCACCCCTCAGAGCATGATTCTGATGCACTGACTGAGCCGAAGAGGCTCCCTAATTGGCCCTCGAGGCTTGAGCTGACGATGTAGGCTGATAATTCTGTGTCTGCCTCACACCAGACACGCCACCTACCTAAGGAAAAAACCTTCTCAAGTGCCCTGACTGCCCACACTAATAACAGGTAAGCGGTTGCCCTTTCCCGTGACTCTGGCTCTGGGAACGAGCCGAAAATGGTGCAGACTGTTGCTCTCCTCCCTTCTGCAGGAAAACTATAGACTTGTGGCCCAGCTGACCACACTTGAAACAAGTGATCCCTTCCTGGCCACCTCTCCCAAAACCATAACTCAATAATGAAAAAATGGAACTGGACTGTACCCCTAGGACTGTTGTGGATTGGAACCCCTCTGCCTCTTATTGTCCCGAGTCTCCCCTTGAACCTCTTGACTCCGCTGCTTAGAGCACCTTATCCTCTCCTCATCGATCTAAATCGCGATCTCTAAGTGAGCCGCTACCACCTTCACAAAACGACTGTAATCTCTAATCATGGACGCAACCACCTTGAAAATGAGTCTGATCCTCAATCTCTTCTCAAACTCCAAACAACAGCGTTCCTCCATTGCTGTTAGCTCAAGTGTAAATCTTGACAGATTAGTGAAGGCAGCCTCAAACTCAGACACCAGTGTGTTAAGCTGCTTGAGCTTCAAGAACTACTCCCTCAACTTCTCCCTAACAATGGAAGGTAAAAACTTGTCCTAGAAAGCATTGACAAAAGCCTCCCAAGTCATCCCAATGCACCCCCGCACAAGCTTCCACCACTGACCCCCTTCTCCCTTTAGCTGGAAGGATGCCAAGGTCACTGTCAGCCCATCGTCCTCGATGCCAAGCATCTCGAACGTCTTCGCCATCTGCTTTAACCACTCATTCGCCTTCAGTGGCTCCTTTGGATACCCCACAAACTCATAAGGATTCAATTGGAAAAACTTCATCTTAAAAAATGACGACGCTATCTCAGTAACATGGGCCTAGACTTGATTTTTAACTTTGAGAATGTCTATAGATTCCCACAAAGCTCCGGTCATCTCACGAACCAAAGCGCCCATGGCATGTTGACCAACCGGTTCGGCCACATTAGCCTGACTAACCCTTTCCTCCTACACTAGAATGTCATCTAATAACGGCATCTCCTGCCATCTAAGCCTACCACGCTTACCACCACCGCGTCCACATCCTAACATTCTAATGAAGGTAACACAAGAGATTAGCACATTTACAAATGTGTCGAAGCTAACTCACTCGAGTCTTAATGTGGTGGACAACAATTAATTCACTCCACGTAAGCACATAGTCACATAAATACATATGAATTTTCTTTCTAGATAATGATTATCCCACGACGTTGCCAGAGTTCTAATTAGAAATAGCAGTGATCAAGTGCTCTTCTAACAAGACTTCTAGAAACTCGTAGGCCCAATCAATATCTTAGAAATTAACTCTCATACCCACTTAGTCACATCAGCATGTTATCACATAGCATACCAAGTTTATTACTAATATCATTTAGCAAGGAAACCCATTGTGGTAATAACCACTTCCCATAATCCCAAAGTATTCAAACTCGGTATGCTCTAATACCAAGCTATAACGCCTCGAAAATATTACAATAAAATCATCTCACAACAGAAATTACATAACAACATATGTCTAAATATAATCTTCTTCCATTCATGAGGTTTCAATTTTTAGTAAAAATGTAACACATGCAGTAATACATTCACAAGTCCTAACCCGAATCTATAGCATGTGTCATCAATAAGAGTAAACAGATATGGTAATGCTCTATTGGCTGCAACTTTCCAAGACGGTACTTCGATACAACAAATGTGAGCTTAAGCTCAATACAGTTAAAGTCCTATGCTTGTACAAAAATAATTACGATAATAACAAAAGAAACTCTTGGCTCCAAGTCCTCCCAAGCGATTGCCTTGGCGGAGACATATCATCAGTATTTGAAAATGATTTTCCACAAAAGGTAAGCCAAAGCCTAGTAAAGATACTCTAACACAGTGTATGAATCTTAACAGAGTTATAAGGTGAATGCATATGCAATGCTCGTGTTAAAACATTTTATATCTCTTTCCAAAACCATGTCATGCCAAATTTATATCACAATTCATTAGAATACAAAACAGGGCGGTGGATACAACAGTGGAAATCTCTAGGGCTTGTCTGCAAGTAGGCTACAAGCTTTACCAATCACCATTTTTACTGGTATTAATCGGAAGGCTCGGCATCTATCTACACGGTTTTCTAGACTTTCAACAAGGACACACAGGCCAACATAATACCACAACTACACTCCTACCAAAATTCACCAAGGTATTCACCCATTTTTCTCAAAACGATAACCATTTTTGATGTGTTAAATATGTTACAATGCTTGATGCAATGGATGAGAAAATTAGTTTCAATTCACCTAATTCTCATGCAATTTCTATAACAATCATAGTTATCCTCCACCAATAGTCCAAAACAGATACCTCTAAATAGATAATTAATTATTAACACATATATACTTTCCAACATTTCCAATTATGAGTGATAATTCATATCCAACTCAACTATCATCATCATCATTGTTCCAATTCCATAAAACCAATATCAATTCCATCTTCTCTTTACAAAAATCAAATTCTCACAATCTAGGGCAAGGACCAAGAAGAACAAGAGTTAAAACTTGACAAAGCCAAAAATGAACTTTGTTCCAATCAAATGAAAGCTTTAGGTGAGCTCTACCTTTTTCTCCAAAGAATAAGGGTTGAGAAACCACTAGATCAAGGTGTATTTGAGGGTAGAAGATGAATTCTAGAGAGAGAGAGACTAGATTTAGGGTTTGGAGGTGTTTAGAGAGAGAGATATGAAAAAGTGATCCTAAAAGGTGACTTTACGGATTCATATACGCGCAGACTGCTCGAGCGCAGAAATGGTCGCTCGAGCAACTAGACACAACAAGTGAGACCAGTTGAGCGAACAAAGTGACCGCTCAGGCAAAGAACACCACCCTTCCAGTACTTTTGCAGGCCTGCAAAAGTACTGAGAGTTCCAAAAGACTGCTCGAGCGCAAGAAGGACCGCTCGAGCCAAGACCGCTCAAGTGCGAGAAACACTGCTCGAGCGAAGAATGCCATACTCCAGTAGTTTTGCAGACCTGTAAAAGTACTAGAAGTTCTCAAAATTCGCTGAATGCAAAAAAGTTTGCTCGAGCGAACAGGCAAAAATCTGGGCAGCACAGTTTTGAAAAGACTAACTCCCAACCTGTTTCAAACACAACCAAGACACTCCAATAACCAAAATCAACAAGGAATAAGATGGAAGAAGGCATGAACAACCATCAAGGCAAGAAAACCCGGATACAAGATAATAAATAGGTCGAGTTTAAACCAGAGTCGCTATATTTGAAGACTTGTGTCTATATTAGACAAAGTTAGAAGCCATTTTGCTTATGAGTTTATTCATGCTTTTATTTTTTTTGGATTGTAATAGTAATGGAACTCGTTTTGTAATTTAAGATTTGAAACACTGTAATTATTATTTGCTTTTGTAATCCTATGCCTATCTTCGCATAACTTATGAGACCTTGTGTTTATATCTCTTAAGATCTGTCAAAAAGATAGCTTACTATCTAAGGTAGTTAGACTTAGAAAGGTGGTTATATTGACTACTCCGACCTTGTTGAGATCTTACTTGGCTATTGACCAAAATACTCTTTAGTGACGTTACCCTAACCCTTAGAGTAGAAATTAGGGTGTCACACGAGCGGTTTATGCGTATATCAGTACAAAAAAAAGATATTTTCAATCACTTTTTGATCTTTCTCTCTCTCTAAAAGTTTACTTTACCGAATTTCTTCACTTTGTCTCTCTCTAATTCTTGTCTAAACACCCCAAATACACCCAAATCTATTGATCTCACTGCCATAGTGCTTTGGAGAAAAATGTAGAGCTTGTAGAGGTAAACATTCTAATCAGAAAAGTTTTCATTTTCAACTCCGTCAAAAGTTGGGTCTTGTTCTCCTCTTCTTCTACTCTTGAGGTAGATTCTTGAACCTCCTTGTGTGATTCTTATCCTCGTTATGTGTTCCTTGAAAAGTATTGTTATTTTAGGGAGTTGTGGGTTTGATTTAGGGTTTGGTTTTGGAAATACAAAAAGGGAGGTTTTAAATGGATTCATGGGAAATGCTGTGGAAATAAATATATTGTTGAGTCGTGTTGAAATATTGAAAATCTCTTCTTCAAATGTGTTTTGGAAAGGAATAGATGTTTTGTTAGAAATCATGGAAATCATTGGTTTGAACTAAGGAAAAAATGAAATGATGTTAAGTTTTTGAAATTATAAAATGAATGTATCTTTTGATGAAGAGAATGGAGTTGGATATGTATTGTCACTCCTATATTGAGATTAGAAAATTATAATTGTTATTAGAGATTTATCTTTTGAATAGAGATATCTATTTTGGGCTATCGGTAGAGGATAGCTTTGATTATTGTAGAAATTGCATGAGGATTAGGTTAATTAAAACCAACTGCTCATACATCTTGCATTGAACATTGTTTTATAGTTATACATTGAAAATGTATCGTTTCAAGAAAAATTGGTGAATACCTTGGTGAATCTGGTTAGAGGGTGTGGTAGGGTTATTATCTATGTTGGCTTGTTTGTCCTTGGTGAAAGTCCATAAACCCGCTCGATTAGGTGTCGATCCTTCCGATTACTGCCAGTAAAATAGCTTTAGTAGTGCTTGTATAGCCTACTAACAGACACATACCTAGAGATTCCCAGTGTTGTGTATCCACTGTCCTGTTTTCTGGTTTAAAAAGTATTGTTTTACGAATTAATTTATAATCATGGCATTGCATTATTTTGAAAAAGAAAACGTAATGATTTGATAAATGGCATGCATATGCATTCACTATATAACTTTGTTAAGCATCATACAGTGTGTTCAAGTATTCTCCACTAGGTTTTAGCTCACATTATATGAAAACCAACTTTCAGGTGCTGATGGTATGCTTCCGCCAAGAACTTAGCTTGGGAGGATCATGGAGCTGAAGGCTCATTTTGTTTTTCTTTTGTTGTAAATATCTGTTGTACAAGCCTCAGGCATTTTTACTTGTTTTGAGGCTTGACTCACTTATGTTGTAACCAAACATCGACTTGGAATATGTAGCCACTAAGGCATGAACCTATATGTATTTCTTTTCATTTCCTTGCAATGATATATGTCACGTGTTATAGATTCAGGATCTAGGATTTATGAATGTATAAATGCATGTGGCATCTTTTGTAATATTTTCAAGAGAGTTAATGAAAGAATGAAACATTATTGGTTTTCCGCACATTTAGCTTACTTTGCGGGATTATCTATTGTTGATTATTTTGGGCATTATAGGCTTCAACCTAAAACCAAGATAAGATCCCTACCCCTTGCTCCAAAATCGAGTTGAAACCTAGAACAATGACCCAAGATCAATAACTGAGCTAATAACAGGGCCAAAGATCAATGGCTGAGCAAAAATTAGGGCCTCAGCTCAATGACCGAGCTAAGTTTCACGTTTGTCTTGAAACCGAGCAAACTTAGGATGTCCCAATGCACCTTGCCACCATGCTAAGGCATGAACATAATACACTCATTTTTTAACCGTGTAGATTGAACTAGGACCGATCAGGCACACTTTCAACATTACTATCTGGTGACGCTCAAAGACCGAGTAGCCGAGCAAACACCTTTTTAGTAAATTAAATACTAAATAAAATAGAGCTCCATGGGCAAATACCGCTTCAAGACGAGCTCGCCAGGAGCCATGGTTGATTTCAGTGAAGAGTTCAGAATCCCAAATGATGTTCAATTTGAACTAGCCAAGGAAGGAGTAATACCTTGGGGCCGATTTGAATCTTGGCCCTTTACCTTAGTGTCTATAATAGAGGGGGGCTTCGCTTTCCGGTCCAACCTCTAATATGTAAATTCTTTAGGCAGACTAGGTTGTGTCCAACATAAGTTTCAACCAACACATACAAAATAATTAACGGTGTTGCCACGCTAAACTACATATTGGGCTTAAACATAGGGTTAGCCGAAATTTTTCACCAATATTCACTTAGCAAAAATAAAAATGGTTACTGCTCGTACCTTAAAGTGAAAAAAGGTCGAGCAAAATTAATTGATGCAAAACCGGACAAAGACTTGAAGGATGATGACTTCTTATGGGTCTCTGGTAATTATGAGGATACTGAAGTAGCCATTACGAGCTAGTACATAAACCAAAATAAAGGGAGTGCTAGTAAGCAGGATAGCTCGATTTATCTTTTTTATGATGAAATGCTTTGCTGGGTTAACACTTGTCTTTATTTGTAGATTATAACCATTTGGCGGCAAACTATTCCCACGCTAATCAGGATACTATTAGATGCACGCTGAGACATCCCGGTCGTCTTTGCCACGAGTTACTGGGCTACGAACCAACCTATAGATATAACGCACCGTGCAAAAGAAACGTGTTCGATTTTCTACGCGAACCATCTCCAAAGCTAGATCCCAATCTTCCAAAAGTTGTTCTGATCCCACTAACCGCTAAAGAAGAAATGGCCAAGCAAAGGACGATAAATTCAATGATCACCTGGTCGAAGGCCAAACGACTGCGCGTAATGCTAGTACGATTTTAGCCTTAGCCTCAACCGTGGTGCCCTCAACTTCTTCTCAGCCAAAGAAAATGTCCAAGGCTGTAGCTACCAAACAAACCCTTGTCAATGAAGATGTGATCTTGACCAAGCAAACAGAAGCCACCGAGCAAACTAAAACCGCTGTAGCTGATGACCCTTCTCATTTCCCCCAGCATGGACTTCCTCTCTGAAGTACAAAGGTCGTGTCGTCAATGCAATTGATTCTATTTACGCAGACAAGGATAATTAACTCAGTTTCAACTAGGCCAAGGCCTTGTGCTTACCAGCTGACATGGAGAGGTATTAGCAGCTAACCGACTTAAAGGCCATCAGGTCGGCCACCAAGTCCATAGTTCTGGTAAGTCTCTAACTTTTTATTATGGTGTCAACTATTTGCTCAACTATCTTACTTCATTTTCTATTTTGGGCCGTGCAAAAAAATCAAGTTGTCCATGAGTGCATACTAGAGCTGAGGAAAAGTCTTAGAGCAGCCATTGCTCACAATGAGGAGAAGAAGACCGAGCTAGCAACTCTCATGGAAATCACTACCATGAGAGATCAATTGGTTGAGAAGTTACGCACAGTGAATACAGAGAAGGCCAAGGTAGTGGAGGCTAAGAAGACAAGATATCTGACAGAGCTAAGAAAGCTTAGGAAGCGGTATAAAGACAAGCTGAAGGTTGAGATTGACAAGGCAAAAGATCGAAGCTTTGAGAAAGGGGATAAGACTTATGAACATCAAGTAGAGACGACCAAGGACATCTTTTTTTAGTGCGGCTGAAAGGCAAGGGCTGAAAAACTTGGCCAAGCTGAAGATACTGAAGTGTTCCAAAATCCTCCACTTCACTTCATTCCACCTTGTATGGAGATATATGCTACTGCTGTGCAGCAATATCTAATTAAAGCCACCCAGGTGGATAGTGCAGTGTAGCAAACAACCACCCAGATGAATAGCACGGTGCAACAGACGACCACCCAAGTTCAAGATGCAAGTGCCTCGCTGCCCGGCATTACTACAAAAGAAGATATCATGGATCTGGCCGCCGGTGTGGATGATGCAGTCAAGAAGGAGACTACTGATCTTGCCACTTAACCTTTTCTTTTTTTTTTTGAAGTGTAACCAGGCTAAATGCCCCTCCTTTTGTAATCGCCCTAAGACTTAATGAACAGCCCCGAAGTGTTTGCAAGAGTTGTCATGTTGTCTTCTTCCTTCTCCCTGACATTGGTTTTGCCCCTTGAATCGAGAAAAACCAGCCTGGCAAAGAACACCTCAGTTACATAATATTTTCAACTAAAATCTTCGACAAACCTTCTTGCCGAGCAAAAATCAGTTACATAATATTTTCAACTAAAGAACACCTCAGTTACATAATATTTTCAACTAAAATCTTCGACAAACCTTCGACAAACCTTCTTGCCGAGCAAAATTAGCTCTGCAAGGAAGTTTAAAGTTGAACAAAATATCAACTTTCATCTTGCCAAGCAAAAATCATCGCAGCAAGGAATTTTGAAGCTAGACAAAATACCAACTTTCATCTTGTTAAGTAAAAATCAGTTAACACTAACTTTGTCCTGCCAAGAGAATTCAGATCGGCAAGAAAGTCTAGAGTTGAACAAACCTCACTTCGTCTTGTCGAGCAAAAATCACATCGGTAAGGAAGTTTGAAATTGGATAAATACTAACTTTTTTCATTCTGCAAAGCAAAATCAGCTCAACAATGAAGTTTGAGGTTAAACTAAACACCAACTTTTTCATTCTTCGAATGTATTTCCAACTCACTAGTCGACTACTCAATTATTTTCCATTTGTAGGAGAGGGTTCAAGAAAGGAGTTGGAAAATTAAAAATGTAGGAGAGGGTTCAAGAAAGGAGTTGGAAAATTCGAAGATCTTCAAAGGTCCTTGAAGAACAACTTCGAATTCTCTAGAATATGATGAGAGGCTTAGATTCTTCAATAATCTCAACTTAGGAACACAACAACAAAGGAGATGATGGAGATAAGAGATTGGGTGAAGAAGAAGGCAAAATGGCTAGAGAATAGAATAATGGCAAGGCTCTCCCATTGATCTCCCACTTTCACTCTCAAGGTTGATAATGGAGAAGGGAAATTAGTTCTTTCCCAAGAGTTAAAAATCTCCAAAATCCATCCCTTGTAAAGCTATGGGTGGGTGCTATTTATAGGCACCTCATGATGTAGGATGGAGCCCATGTGCAAGGCACATGGGGGATATTTTCTCTAACCACCTTGTCCGAGGGGGTGACCTCTCCGAGGAGGTGACTTCTCCGAGGAGGTGACCTCTCCGAGGAGGTGACCTCTCCGAGGAGGTGACCTCTCCGAGGAAGTGACTTCTCCGAGGAAGTGACTTCTCCGAGGAGGTGACCTCTCCGAGGAGGTGACTTCTCCGAGGATGAGAAAACCCCGAAGAGGAGATCAATCCCTCGGCGAACCCTTCTTCTTAGCCACACCTAACCAATGATCCCCAATCATCCCAAAGGGTCAGGGGTAGTCCCAGAGGACGTCCTGCCGCAAAATATTGCCGAGTCTCATGGACCCCCCGGGGTCGTGCCACCTCGACCCGGGTATAGGCTAGTTTAACCGAAGAGTGAATTTGTCTCCACTCACCGTCCTCGGGATCGGGTCCTTTGTTCGAACTCCATTACGCCCATGGTTCTGGTGCGTAGATCCCGGAAAGCTCCGAGCCCGCAAGTGTTCTGGGACTCATTAACGGAGCGACTTCTAGATTACGTCTGAATCCGTTCGAAGCCAAGTGCTTCGGATCTCTAGATTCGTGGGTCCGAATCCTTTCGAGTCCGAGTGCCTCGGATCTCTAGGCTTGCTTAATACCCTTTCGAGTCCGGGCCCGAGTAAGTCTCTAGGTTCGTGGATCCGAACCCTTTCGAGGCTTAGAGCCATTCAGCCCGTTTGACGGCGATAAATCCAAGCCCACCAATCTTGGACTTGCGATAAATTTGGGCCCACTAATCTTGGGCTATTGGGCCTAAATAATTTAGTGGGCTTAAATTAGCTCCTCTTACATTTGCCCCTTGCGTGTGCGAGAAATTGTAATTTTCTCGGACATGCATACTGTCATTTCTTCGACCCTGCGTCGCGTCACGTTTTCCAAAAAAAAAAAAACATGTTGTCACGACAGAGCCTATGGATAAAGTTGATGACGCACTTCAAATTTTTTTTTTTTTTTTTTTTTTTTTTGGGTACAAAATTAGAATATATAGATGTATATGTTTTTTAACCAAAGAATAAAGAAGCATTTTTTTTTTTTTTTTTTTTTTTTTTTTTTTTTTTTTTTTGGCTTAGAAAACAGCAGGCACATTATATATATATAGACTAATAGAATAATGCCACAAACCAAACTTCTTCTTTTCCAGGCTGGCAACACAACAGACCCCTTTTTTTTTTTTTTTTTTTTTTAAAGAAAAGGGACCAAAAACCTAATTGATAGCTCACTTTTTTTTTTTTTTGTTATAGCCATTGCGGCGCCTTTTTCTCTGTAAACTGAGAGACCACCCCAGGTTTCCTTTCTTCTTCTTTAAGAAAAACTTGTTTCTACAATACCAGAGCCCATTTCGGCATACTTTCTCTGCTGCGATTTCATCACTTCTTGCACACCACTGCTGCTTCCAGCCTCTGCTGTCCAGAGATAGTCTCGGAGTTTCCTTGCAGAACTTCCACGAAGATCTATTCCCCTCTTTGAATTCAAAAAGAGGAAGAGGAAGCTGCGATTTCGCCGGAGTCACAACACTGGCCGTCGGAGATTTCATCTCCGTTACCGGAGAAACTTTCAAACGGTCAGGACTCGGCGACGTCATTGCTCTAGTTTGCTGTGGCTTTTCCAATTCAATGGAAACCGCCGGCGATCCAACAGAATCCAGGGAATCCACCGCCGCTGTGGGAGGTAGACGCTTCGTGGCGTATAGTCTCTTTCCTGACAAAATGTGGTTGCGATCAAAGCGCTGGAAAAAAACCAGCCATACAACCCATCTGTTTCTCTATGTGCTTCTCCAGATTTTGGTCATGGATTATACCCGTCGTCATTTTCCGGCGATCGTCGTAACTTCCAGTCAAGTTCTTTATCTCTCTATATGAATGCTTTTGCTTTATCTGCTCCAAACACTGTCTACTTTGCCACTGCCAATCGGTGCCGTTACTTCATCACAGCAATGTCTTTGCCGAGCGCCGTTCACCGCGCCGTCAGCCTTCAAGAGAACCAGCCGCAGTCTTGCCTTACGTGGACAATCTTGACTTATGGCTTATGCCATTTGTTGTTTCTTCCTTCTTTTAGCTTCACGCCTTAACCATTGTTACATTAGATCTGTGAGCAAGTATTTGAAGTCCTCTTTTTGAACTTTTTATTTGTATAAACTCTGATTTATAAATTTTTGGATAATGTAACCCATAAATTTCTGCTGTTGCACATCTTGATGAAGAGATCTTGATTTTTTTTTTTTTTTGTGTGTGAATATTGGAATAATCAATGTTGAATCCTTGCTAATTTTATTGAAGAAATCTGGCTTTGTTGTCTTGAATCCATGCTATTGAATCTTGAACCTGTGCCGATAATTTTGACAATAATTTTGACACACATACAGGTCTGATGTTGAATAATTAATTATTGTCTTGTCGATCTTGTAGATGCTCGGAAGATAAATAGTGGATGCCCGATGCTTTGCCTTCGTCTTCGGCTGTTCAACGCGAACCACACGTCGCCCACTCAACGCGATATGTGGTTTTTTGCCTAACACCATCCAGCTCGTTAGTCTCACAGCCCGGCGCTATTTTTTTTCAAAGTTTGAATCTCGGTTTTTGCATACTCACTGGTTCCAGTTCCGATCACTGTTGACTTCGACGGTTCCAACGCACACCACACACGTTCGCCCTCTCAACGCAACGTGTGTGGTCCTGCCAAGCCTAGCCCAGTCTTGTTGATTACAGTCTGTAAAGCCTCTCTGATTTCAGCTTAAATTTCCAGTATCGGCTTCAGACTTCACCTCTCTAACTGCCCAAATTTGTAAGTATGAAATTCGGCTCCCTCTTCCTCTCGTTGAATAATAAAGATGATATATTGTTGTTTGTTTAAATAGATAATTATTATTTGTTGATGTTGCCCCATTCTGATAATGCCTGAATCATGATCTGAAATTGATATTGTTTGTCTCAGTTGTCGGCTTTGCTATTTCAGGCAAATGAATTCTTGATTGAAATCCACGACGTCGGGGCCTTTGGAACCCGAACTAATGAGAGCAAGGGCTGTTCCTCGGAAGTCCGAACAGAAGCAAGACTGTCCCTCGGGAGTCCGAAGGTAGTACACACCCTACTTTGGCAAGAAAGATTCCTCTGGAAGATAACCGAGTCTACCAAGCTTGCACCAACAGAAATAAAGATTGTCTCCCAGAAGTCCGAGCAGAAGCAAGGCTGTCCCTCGGAAGTCCGAGCAGAAGCAAGGCTGTCCCTCGGAAGTCCGAGCAGAAACAAGGCTGTCCCTCGGAAGTCCGAGTGGATGCGCACTTCTACTTCGGCAGCTAATGGAAGCAAAGGCTATCCCTCGGGAGTTCGAGCAGGAGACAAGGCTCTCCCTCAGAAGTCTAAGCAGAAACAAGGCTATCCCTCGGAAGTCCGAGTGGATGCACACTTCTATTTCGGTAGCTAATGGAAGCAAAGGCTATCCCTCGGGAGTTCGAGTAAGAGTCCACTCTACTTTGAAAAGAAAGATCCTCGGAGCTCGTATTGATGAAATCAAGAGCTGTTCTTCAGACCCGCACTAATGAGAGCAAGAGTTGTCCCTCAGAAGGCTCTCCCTCAGAAGTCCGAGCAGAAACAAGGCTGTCTCTCGGAAGTCCGAGTGGATGCGCACTTCTACTTCGGCAGCTAATAGAAGCAAAGGCTATCCCTCGAAGCTCGCACTGATGGAAGCAAGATCTGTTCTTCGAAAGTCGAGGCGGAGAACACACTCTACTTCAACAAGAAAGATCCTTAAAGCTTGAACTGACAGAAGTAAGGGCTATTCTTCGGAGGTCGAAATGGGAACACACACTCTACTTCAATAAGAAAGACCCTCTAAGCTTGCATTGATGGAAGTAAGGGCTATTCTTCGGAAGTCCGAGTGGGAGCACACACTCTACTTCAGCAAGAAAGACCCTCAAAGCTTGCATTGATGAAAGCCATGGCTGCTCTTCGGAGGTCCGAGTAGAAGTATACTTCTACTGTGTCAAGAAAACTCCCTTCAGGTTGGTAATTGAGTCTACCATTCCTTTTTCTTCTTTGAGGGGCAACAAAATTGAAAACTGTTTCAAGCAAAATAACACAATGAAGATATACAATGTAGAGAAAATAACTTTTAATGGAGATACATAATATGGAGGAAATAAATTTCTTCATAACATAAGAAAGATAGAACTTCATGGACAATGCAGTAAATGCAAACTGTAAATGTCATAGATAGACTTCTTCCGTGGAATGTTGACATTTGCCCCTAGAGTTGCAAGATCATTTGGAAAGCTTTCACCAGCTGCTCGGGTTGTGGCCATCATGCACCATCATAAATAGTACACCATCTTGCCTCCTTCTCGAACTTTCATCACCTTCCGAGGAATAGGCGGACTTTCTGGTCTAGACATTGCCCGCTTACTTGACTCTGCCATCAGCTCCTTGTCATCTTTGATATCCTCCCAACGAGGAATTTTGACCCCTCGAGGCTTAGAGGTGGTGGGAACTTCTTCGACAGCCAGTTCGGTGAAGTAGATGGCATCAGAATAATGAGCTTCATGGATCTCGAAAGGCCTTTCTGTAGCCTGAATTGTCACCGTCTTCTTTCCCCATTTTGCCTTAACACACTGATGATAACTCGATGGTACAGCCCCATATCTATGCATCCAGGTCCTCCCTAGAATGATGTGATAATTTGTCTCAGAATCGATAATATGGAACTTGGTGGCCGAGCGAATTTTTCCAACGGCTAAATCAACTGTTACGCATCCGATAGTAACTCTCCTTTCTCCACCGAAGCCAGTGATGACTATCGGCTGCTTCACAATGCGTTCTTCAGAGATTCCGGCCTTTTCTAGAGTAGCGCGAGTCATAATGTTGATAGAGGCTCCACTATCTAGAAAGGCCCTTTTGAACTCAACCCCGTTAATAAAAGCAGTCACATAAAGCGGGCGATTGTGAGAAAAATGATACTTTCGATCAACCTCGGAGAAAGTAATGGCACTAGATTGCTCTTTTGCCTTCCTCGGGATAGATCCCTCAGTCGACATGCATTCCTCATGGTGTGCCTCGGCTATATTAATGATAGACTTGGTGATTTCTGTTCTTGCCACCTTGGAAAGTCCAAGCTGGTCAAAGAACTGCTTGAACTTTACACAGTCTTGCAAGGTTTTGGCATAGTGATCCGGATCTTTTTCCACTCTTGGAGGCTCGTAGTTAACCATCTCCTCGGTCTCTTCAAAATAAGATGCCACATAAACATGGTGTCCTCCTCTTCCGTAGTACTCTGCTCCTCCTTTTGGATCAAAGGGATCTTCGCCATGAGTCATAAATGTTCTGCCCTCTGGATCGAGAGCACTTCCATAGTAAACTTGCTCACCCTCTGGCTCGAGGATGTCGTCCAGATAACAGTCATCGTCAACCTTGAGAGTGAAAGTGGGAGATCAATGGGAGAGCCTTGCCATTATTCTATTCTCTAGCCATTTTGCCTTCTTCTTCACCCAATCTCTTATCTCCATCATCTCCTTTGTTGTTGTGTTCCTAAGTTGAGATTATTGAAGAATCT
This sequence comes from Camellia sinensis, assembly GCF_055761805.1. NCBI lineage: Eukaryota > Viridiplantae > Streptophyta > Magnoliopsida > Ericales > Theaceae > Camellia > Camellia sinensis. Next base: position 58,888,838 of record NC_138971.1, read on the forward strand.
AAGCCTCTCATCATATTCTAGAGAATTCGAAGTTGTTCTTCAAGGACCTTTGAAGATCTTCGAATTTTCCAACTCCTTTCTTGAACCCTCTCCTACATTTTTAATTTTCCAACTCCTTTCTTGAACCCTCTCCTACATTTTGAGGGTCTTTCTTGCTGAAGTAGAGTGTGTGCTCCCACTCGGACTTCCGAAGAATAGCCCTTACTTCCATCAATGCAAGCTTAGAGGGTCTTTCTTATTGAAGTAGAGTGTGTGTTCCCATTTCGACCTCCGAAGAATAGCCCTTACTTCTGTCAGTTCAAGCTTTAAGGATCTTTCTTGTTGAAGTAGAGTGTGTTCTCCGCCTCGACTTTCGAAGAACAGATCTTGCTTCCATCAGTGCGAGCTTCGAGGGATAGCCTTTGCTTCTATTAGCTGCCGAAGTAGAAGTGCGCATCCACTCGGACTTCCGAGAGACAGCCTTGTTTCTGCTCGGACTTCTGAGGGAGAGCCTTCTGAGGGACAACTCTTGCTCTCATTAGTGCGGGTCTGAAGAACAGCTCTTGATTTCATCAATACGAGCTCCGAGGATCTTTCTTTTCAAAGTAGAGTGGACTCTTACTCGAACTCCCGAGGGATAGCCTTTGCTTCCATTAGCTACCGAAATAGAAGTGTGCATCCACTCGGACTTCCGAGGGATAGCCTTGTTTCTGCTTAGACTTCTGAGGGAGAGCCTTGTCTCCTGCTCGAACTCCCGAGGGATAGCCTTTGCTTCCATTAGCTGCCGAAGTAGAAGTGCGCATCCACTCGGACTTCCGAGGGACAGCCTTGTTTCTGCTCGGACTTCCGAGGGACAGCCTTGCTTCTGCTCGGACTTCCGAGGGACAGCCTTGCTTCTGCTCGGACTTCTGGGAGACAATCTTTATTTCTGTTGGTGCAAGCTTGGTAGACTCGGTTATCTTCCAGAGGAATCTTTCTTGCCAAAGTAGGGTGTGTACTACCTTCGGACTCCCGAGGGACAGTCTTGCTTCTGTTCGGACTTCCGAGGAGAGCTCCCTTTTGCGCCATCACGCTCCTTATGTTTTCCTGGACACCAACAGTCGCCGGAGCACCATTCATTACACTAGAAACTCCCCTAGTCACCATCGGATCTTGGCTTGGCACGCCATGGAGCCCGGGTATGGGCAAATTGCCGCCGCCTACTGTGGTTTGAGCATGTGTTACTGTGGCCGTGTTGCCATGAGCCATAGGCTGATTGGGGCCTACTTCTCCTTGGATTTGATTTTGCGCTCCGGCGAGAATAACTCCACCACCAGTTTGATTCCCGTTTGGCGCCGGTGCAAAGTTAGAACTCATCACCAACATGGTGTGAGTGAGATTCTGAAGAGTGGTAAGAATCTCTTGCTGAGTATTCTGAAGTCCTTGAATGGCTTCAAGCAAAAGTGGTTGATCTGGAGTCATGGTTCTGTCATCACCACCATTAGAGGATCCTTGTTGGTGAACTTCATCTTCTCCCGCCATCCTTGTTGGAGTTGTGTGGATTCCAGATCTCGTTGAGACCATTAACCAATCCGCCTCCCCAGCGGAGTCGCCAAAAATGTAGGAGAGGGTTCAAGAAAGGAGTTGGAAAATTAAAAATGTAGGAGAGGGTTCAAGAAAGGAGTTGGAAAATTCGAAGATCTTCAAAGGTCCTTGAAGAACAACTTCGAATTCTCTAGAATATGATGAGAGGCTTAGATTCTTCAATAATCTCAACTTAGGAACACAACAACAAAGGAGATGATGGAGATAAGAGATTGGGTGAAGAAGAAGGCAAAATGGCTAGAGAATAGAATAATGGCAAGGCTCTCCCATTGATCTCCCACTTTCACTCTCAAGGTTGATAATGGAGAAGGGAAATTAGTTCTTTCCCAAGAGTTAAAAATCTCCAAAATCCATCCCTTGTAAAGCTATGGGTGGGTGCTATTTATAGGCACCTCATGATGTAGGATGGAGCCCATGTGCAAGGCACATGGGGGATATTTTCTCTAACCACCTTGTCCGAGGGGGTGACCTCTCCGAGGAGGTGACTTCTCCGAGGAGGTGACCTCTCCGAGGAGGTGACCTCTCCGAGGAGGTGACCTCTCCGAGGAAGTGACTTCTCCGAGGAAGTGACTTCTCCGAGGAGGTGACCTCTCCGAGGAGGTGACTTCTCCGAGGATGAGAAAACCCCGAAGAGGAGATCAATCCCTCGGCGAACCCTTCTTCTTAGCCACACCTAACCAATGATCCCCAATCATCCCAAAGGGTCAGGGGTAGTCCCAGAGGACGTCCTGCCGCAAAATATTGCCGAGTCTCATGGACCCCCCGGGGTCGTGCCACCTCGACCCGGGTATAGGCTAGTTTAACCGAAGAGTGAATTTGTCTCCACTCACCGTCCTCGGGATCGGGTCCTTTGTTCGAACTCCATTACGCCCATGGTTCTGGTGCGTAGATCCCGGAAAGCTCCGAGCCCGCAAGTGTTCTGGGACTCATTAACGGAGCGACTTCTAGATTACGTCTGAATCCGTTCGAAGCCAAGTGCTTCGGATCTCTAGATTCGTGGGTCCGAATCCTTTCGAGTCCGAGTGCCTCGGATCTCTAGGCTTGCTTAATACCCTTTCGAGTCCGGGCCCGAGTAAGTCTCTAGGTTCGTGGATCCGAACCCTTTCGAGGCTTAGAGCCATTCAGCCCGTTTGACGGCGATAAATCCAAGCCCACCAATCTTGGACTTGCGATAAATTTGGGCCCACTAATCTTGGGCTATTGGGCCTAAATAATTTAGTGGGCTTAAATTAGCTCCTCTTACACCATTCAAGCTCCTCGTTACAATAAACATTTCCCTTTCCTTTCATTTCGCCTCAATTTCAAAAGAAAAATGAAATATTTAAAATATTTGTACTCTTTCCTTGTCATAATCCATCCATACACTTCACTCTTTCTCATTAAAATTAATTTAAACATATAATTTTAATTAATTTGATTTCTTCAAATCGTCCACTACCTCACCTCAACCATCAATCGATTACAGATCATGATCGCTTTGTGCCGGTTGGTAGGGGGGGCCACAATCAGTTAAAGTAACAACGCACGCTTGGAAGGAATGGAGCACTAGATTGGGATTATGTTATTGGTGGTGGCCTAGTGGAAATAAAAGGAGTGCTTCATATTTATCATGCCCTAATAAAAGTGGTCGGCTACGTATACTACTATCCTACTTTGAGAAATTCTATTGGAATGCCTCAATACTTTATATTTGAAAAGAGCAATGGTTGAGGGTCACAATTTTTGTGACTTAAATGGCTCAAAATTGCTAAAACGATGTCGTTTTGAGTACAAAACGACGTCGCTTTGTAACAAAACGACGTCGTTTTGACAATTTTGAGCCATTTGAGCCACAAAAATTGTGGCCCTCAAACATTTTTCATTTGAAAATTATTTGATATTTTTGATGTATTATGTAGTATTATATACTTTATATTTTTAAATAAATTATAGGATTATTATTAAAATTGTTATGTAATATTATATATATTGAAAATGTCACATAATACTTTTAAAATATTTAATAATTTTTTTAAAAAGGGAAAGACATAACCAAAAAATATATATATACAAAGAAGAAAGAATAAATGATTTCATATTAATTTAGCTCATAAAATAAAATAAATCATACATACTCTAGATTGACATATCATCAGATGATATAATAAAATATATGACCATTATAATATTACTTAATAGATTAACATGTATCTACAATTTCTTGTGTATGGATTCCAACTGTAAATTGACAATAAACACAACACGTATATGAAAAGGTTTTATGTTTAGAATATAAGATTTATAAGGTAAGTTTTTAATTATTAATTTCTAAAATAAACTAACAATTAACATGTAAAATGTTATTAAAAATAAATTTGAAGACTTTTAAACATTTTTTAAAGGGGCCTGTGTCTCAATTCACCGATGGCATTATATTACGTATGCCAATTGAGTTGCATCTTTAAACATTTTTTAAAGGGACCCGTGTCTCAATCCACCAATGACATTATATTACGTATGCCAATTGAATTGCATCTTCGTAACACTGAATCACTTCTGCGGATGAAGAAGTTATGATTGTAATAACTGTTAAGAAAATAGCCATTATATTATATTACATATGCCAATTGAGTTGCATCTTCATAACACTGAATCACTTCTGCAGATGAAGAAGTTATGACTGCAATAACCGTTAAAAAAATAGCGTGCGTTAATGTGGAATGGTCACGTACCGACCGTTAAATTATGAGTAATAATACATACCACCAAAAGCGGTTACTTTAGCTGGCACACACTTAAAACAAAGAAAAAAAAAGAGCACAGCAATATTGTGGCAATGGGTAAGGCCTACGAATCAGGATCCCCTCCTTGCATTTCATATTTGCTAGGCCATTAGACCCACTTTTAGGCCTAATTTTGATAATCCGAACCATTCGTATTTTAAGATTTTTTCAGTATATCATACTTGTAAAAAATCAAATTAATCGGATATCAGAAAACATATGTTCGGAAAAATCGAACTAAAAACTATTTTTTTAAAGAATTTAATAAACAGTTCTCCAAACACATGCTTTCTGATATCCGATCAACTTGATTTTTTACAAGTGTGATATACTGAACAAATCTTAAAATATGAACGACGGTTCGGATTATCAAAATTGGGCCTAAAAGTGACCCAATGGCCCAATGGCCCAACAAGTAAGAAATAAAAGGAGAAAATGCAAGAATGGGATCCTGATTCAAAATTCATTACCATATCATTAGTATTATCACTAATTAGTGGTCTCAACCATTCTTCTTAAATTATTGGGGGAATGAACCACCGCACTGTGCCACTAACGGCCGCAATTTGTGAAAGGCAGAGTCCGAAATTGGTGTTATTCTCCCCAACCGCCAATCATTAAAGTCAATCTCTCATAATTACCAAAAAAAAAAAAACACTGCACATATCATATGATAAAAATGTTCCACCTCCATTACAGTTTTTTTTGTTTTTTTGTTTTTTTGTTTGTTTGTTAGATAAGCATTATAATTTTTTATGAAGCGATTGTTTTTCACTAATTGAAATCGGATTAGAGCATGTTACTGGATTTTTATAGGCTTATTATAAAAATTATATTGATAATTTAAACCGTTCAATATAAAAAACATGTAAAGTACTTTATTTTTATAAAAAATTGTATTGATGAGATGTCGATAGTTACTTGATCATATCACACAATATAATAATCAAGTAGCGATCGATATCCGATCAATGTAATTTTTATAAAAATAAATTACTTGACGAGTTTTATATATTGAATAGTTTAAATATCAAAACGAATCTTAAATAAGCCTAATATGAACCAGACTGAACCGTACAATTGCATTTGCAATCTGGGGAGGGTCTAATCCCTTTTTATTATTCTTTGTGAGAATAATATTGAATGGGTTGTTTGATTGTGAAAGTATATTCGGATTTTAAAGTACTAAAATTTGTTAGATATAAAATATTATTTCACGATCTCTAGCGGCTCACTAAAAAAAACTTACATATAGGTCGGAGAATGGAAAAAAAATTACAAACGTATAAAGTGTAAATGTGTCTGTAGTGGGGCGCAAATAAAAGGCTGTAAAGGTGTAAGTTGCATCTCTCTATGTGTTGGTAATTTTTATTTTATTTTTTTCCTTCTCTCATCTCCATATAGTTTTCCCTAATTTTATTTTATCTTATTTTTTAATTTTAAAACCCAAGTAAAAAGACTTTATATGTATTTATGAATGTGAACTCTATTATTTTATGTTTAATAGTGAAAAAATAAAATAAAAAATAGGATTATGTATAACATTGTTCAATAACTAAAAGGTGTTTTGAGAAGATAGTTAAAAGTTATTTTTTGATTTTTTTTTTGACTTTTTTGTGAGAGAGAAGTGGATTAAAAGCTGAGAAGTGACTTTTAACCCACTTCTCAAAATAACTCTAAATAATATAGAGAAGCTTTATATATATATATATATATATATAGGCCCCGTTTGTTTTCAGTGATAGAAGGGAGGGGATTGATAGTGAGGGGATTAATAGTGAGGGGATTGTTAGTGAGGGGATTGATAGTGAGGGGATTAGTAAAATTGTGTTTGTTTTATAATCAATGGAGTAGTAATAGTTCATGTTTGTTTTGAGAGATAGGAATGGGATTAACCATGTGAAATTCCACAAATACCCTTATTGAGCTACAGATACTGTGTTGTTTGTGAACTGTTTGTGTCAAAATTGAAGTATTGGGCTTTCAGTGAGTGGACAATTGGTCACCTTGTCAGCAATCTGTTTTTCTCAAGTTAGCATCAAAACATGAAAAATATTTGATCCATATTTATTTTACACAAATTTTTGTACATAATTTTTTCCCCTCATACAACTGTTTCATGCTTTGGGTATAATGTATAAAAATGAGAAAGGTCAGTTATTTTTAGCCTGATTATGTTTGTAGCTAACAGCATTATGGCAGTTATTTTTAGTTCCACTATGCACATATCAAACTTATATAATTTTTGCATAAGAAACGTAGTGAAACGGCATAGTAGCTGAATTTTGCAAACCTTGATTTTGGCGTGAATGACCTCACAGTCATGGGTTTGACCTATGGCTCAATAATTTAATGTCAATTCACTTTTAGAATTTAATTAACTTTGCTGAACTTGATGAAGCTGTTAAACTAATGCATTAATTTGGAAAATTGGAAATTTCGGTAGTTTATAGATCTTTTTTCTTTTTAATTCATTGACAGTGTAGAACAGGAGAGAAGACAAAAAAAAATCATTGGACAAAATAGGTAAATCAGACTATCTGTAGCTCAATTATCATATACCTCAAAGTTAATTGTTACTGTGATATTATCATATACCTCCGGCTTAGCAATCCGTTGTCCAACCCTGCAAACAAACAGAACTTTAGGTGGGTCCCACTGCTATCTTAATCCCCTCCCCTCTTCTATACCCCAAAACAAACGGGGTGATAGGGTCATGTTAATGGCCTTCCATTAGGAATTTGGGGTCACTGTAGTGCATTGCACATAGCAATGAGTCAATGACTGTTGTACGCATTTATGAGGCTTATTTAAATTTCATTTTAATAATTTAAGACGTTTATTTTTTTAAAGGATGTTGAATACAATATATATATATATATAATTTAATTTGTTCGAATATCAGTAGATTTTTCATCTAATTCATTTCTATTTAATTTTTTATTTTAAATCACACTTACTATTTATTTTTTTTAATATACAAATGTGATTTGATTATGAAACTGTCGATATCCGATGAACTTATTTTTTTACAGGTATATATTATTTGATGTCCCTATAAATGAACGATTTAAATAATCAAACTATAACTCAAAGGAGATCCCACAAGGCGCACAACAATCATTGTTGTTGTGCAGATGCATAGTAGTGACCCCAAATCTTTCCATTAGGCTATTGGTAAAAATAAAAAAGGATAAATTACACTCACCTCTCTTGACATTTGAGGAAAATATAGTTAACCCCCTACTTTTGATATAATTACACTAATCTTTCTTTTAGTAAGAGTAAATCGATTGAAATTAATACAAAAGATGGATAAACATTGAAATAGATAAAAATAAATATATATTTTAGTAGATAAAAGATGGCATCATCATTTTTTATTCATATATTAATGAATTATTAATGAAAACAATATGTAATTCTTATATAAATTAAAACCTGAAGAGATGTAAATGTAATATGTCAAAAGGGTGGGACTAATAATATTTTCTCAAACTTTATGGGAGGTGAGTGTGATTTACCCTGCCGTAAATATTGCCGAGTCTCATGGACCCCCTGAGATCGTGCCACCTCAACCTGGGTATAAGTTAATCAAATGCTTCGGATCTCTAGGTTTGTTCAAAACCCTTTTGAGTCCAAACTCAAATAGGTTTCTGGGTTCGTAGATCCAATCCTTTTTGAGACAAAGCAATTACCTCGGAGAATGGATTTCCTCCGAGAGCTTCACCTTTTCGTACAACGGAGAATAGATCTCTTCAGAATTTTTCACCTTTTCTAAATATGATATCTCTCTTTTGAGCCCATTTTGATAGAACTTACCTAGGCCCATTTGATGATGATTTCCCCAAGCCTTAGCGGTTTTAGGCTTTCCAACTGCATTTCAATTGGACCTAATTAATTTAATGGACTCGAGTTAGCCCTCTTACACTGAGAAAGTGTCAATCACAATAGTAGTAATGCTAGCAAAGAAGTCTACTTTTTCCCAAACTCCATATAGCTGCTATCCTTGGTGAGGCCATTTCTTCTTCGTAATCTCCTTCACTTCACAACAATTAAAAAATAATAATAACAACAATTAAAATCTATAGTATTAGAGTCAGAATTATTAAGAAAAATTTACCTATAAATCATATCTTCAAAAATAGTGATCCGTTTAATTTTAAAGATTTTTTTATAAACCAATTAGTCTCATTAATTTTAAAAATGTGGATTTAATATATTATTTGAAAATTGGATGTATGGTTATACCTTTATTTTATTTTATTTTTAAATTTTGGTAAGATACACAATTTATGGAAATCAAATTTGGAATGAATTTTCATATAGGAATCTTTTTTATTTCGAAAACATTTTAAAATGAGTACAAAAATAATTTGAAATATAAGATTTTTCAAACATTCCAAAAGGATATAGAATTCTTCAAATATTTCAAAATGAGTACAAAAACTCCTTAGTAAGTTTTGAATAAATGTATAATTTCAAACTGTAACACCACAATATAACACTCTAAAAAAACTCCTTAGTGTAAAATTTCAATATAACACAAAAAAAAAAAACCATTTAGTGTATTTTTTCTAAATGTAACACTCCAATGTAACACTTCAAAAAAAGAAACTGTGATTTTTCAAACCATTCCAAAAGAACGTGAAATTCTTTAAATCATTCCAAAAGGAGTACAAAAATTCTTTAGTAAATTTTGAAAAAGTGTAAAATTTCAAACTATGAGTGTTACGTTTGGAAAAAGTACACTAGGAATTTTTTTTAGTATTTTTTGTGTTACATTGGAATGTTACGTTTGAAATTATATTGATTGGAGTGTTACGTTTGAGAATGGTATACTAAGAAGTTTTTTTGTGTGTTACATTGGAATGTTACGTTTGGAAAAAGTACATTACGAACTTTTTTTGGAATGTTACATTGTTACGTTTATTAAAAGTATACTAAGGAATATTTTAGTATTTTTCTGTGTTACATTTGGAATTACATTGATTGGAGTGTTACGTTGGAAAAAGTACACTAAGAAAAAAAAATTATGTGTTATATTGGAGTGTTACGTTTAGAAGAAGAAAAAATACCCTAAGAAGTTTTTTTGAAATATTACGTTATTACATTTGGAAAAAGTACACTAAGAAATTTTTTAACATGTTACATTACAGTGCAATGTTATTGTAGTGTTACATTTTTGTTCGTAATGTGAGATTTATTCTAGAATGAAGGAAAATTCAAAACTTCTGTAGTGTGGATTGCCTAAATTTGTAATTTTACATTTGGAGAAATTGACTTTTATTCCTCAAAAATTAAATCCAAAAGTGTAAGTGACAATCATTTTGTGTAATTTTTACTTTAATGAGACCTTTGAATTTATAAGAAAAGAAAAAGGACTAACCAGTTCACAATATTATATTTTGAGATTTATTAGTGTTTCTCCGATTATTTACTTAAAAGGAATAAAAAATAAAAAACTGAAAGGAAAAGGTTTAAAAATTCTATCAAATTGATTAGGAAAGATTTCATTTTGTAAATCTTCAGTGATATTTAATGCTGAAAGTTTGGAAGGATTTGATTTTCCATAAAATTTTTGGTTGGGCTTGGGCGGTTGGCCCCTCCCTGCTCATAAAGAATTGTACACCTTGCATGACGTGCCAAATCTCTATAATTGAGTTTGGCTCTTCTCTGTTCAAACACAAAAAATATAGTGCCTAGATTCTCTAAAATTGGGATTGAGTGGTTATTTTAACGTCCAATTGACCTAGCTGTTGTTATGCATGATCTTTTTGGAGAGTTTATAAATTGAATGATTTGTGAAAAAATTAAAATTCTCAAGATTTTGATATGTGATTATGTGTTAATTTTAAATAATGAATAATAATTTTAATTAAACAATCAATGACAAATCGAAACAACGATTTAACATAAATAAATAATAAAAAATAAAAACACAATTGAAGCGTCTCCAATTGTGATAAAAAATCACGTGTAAAAACCACAAAACAATCTATTAAGAAGATAAAAAGAAATTACATAAGTGTATCCTTAATTACCTAACGAATTCACGCCCGAATTGAGCTAATCCTATTGTGACTCTTCCACCACCGTCTTTACCTCGAAATTGTTTTACCCAACATGGAATCCACAATGTCGATATTGAATCCACGACGATAAGCCACTTTGGAATCCACCAAAATTTCAGGCCAAAGTTCTTCAGAATTTACCGAAGAATACCTTTCTCTTTTGTGAATGAAATAATAAGAACAACCCTTAATGTTTGACAATCTGAAGTTCGTTAATCAGTCGATCACCTTCTATACACTAAGGAAACTCATATAAAACAGTCTTCAATAAAAAACACTTTGTCTTTCTTTCTCTCCAAGATTTTGGACGACTTAATGTTGGAAAAAATGATTTTTGGGGACTTTAATTTAATATTAAAGTGTGGTGACTTTAATTAAATATTAAAGTGGATCCTAACCATTTTTTGTGTTGGGTCCAAGTGAGCCAAAAACCATTGGGTTTTGAATAAGAAATTGCTTCATGATGTTAGATTCATGAATAGAATTTTAAAGAGTATTTAAATCTTTTTTCTTGGCTAAAGGGTGTGAATTCTTTGGGCATCCATACTTTTCATTTTTGTAGAAAGGGATTATGGATGCTTGGTGTTTTAATGACTAGCCTTAAAGGCTGGAGGCTTTTCCTCTCTCCCCTATACATGTATAAATTGAGACCCTCCTGTCAAGTTTAAATATAGAAATTTTTGCTTCCATTTTACAAGTCAATTTGCTTGATAGTTCCTATTGTGAGAGAGTGCTGCCATTGTTTTGTTCGCTAAGCTAGACAGATAATGCTTCTGCCGTAGCTGGTTTTGACCGTCGTATCCTGGGAGACAGACATCGGGTTTCCTCAAGCACTCGACCCGTGAGGCGGCGAAATCTGTTTTAAGGAAACTGCTTCCGTGCAGGCTTCGGTTTTGTCTCTTTACCCTTTATTATTTTTTGTGTATTTCTGTTGAAATTTAGTTGTAATTATCAGCATATGTTCTTGGTATATAATTTGTTTTCTTCATAAATCTATTTATTTAATTTCACAATTTTGAACAACAAGCTTAAAACAGATTTTATATATCTTTTCTATGAAATTGATCGAATAGATTTATATAGACTATTAGGTTAGCTTTGTATAATGTTACTAGGAATTGTTGCGGAATTGCTCACTATTTCAATAATTGTAAATTATGCAATGGTGCTCTCTATTTGCTTAGTTTAATTAGAATGCTCTATTATAATTTGCATACTTAATTGTATTAGTATGATCTTGTTTTATGCGTATGGTTCATCATTTCCCTACCATGATTTGCATGAATTTTAAGGTTATAAAATATAATTTATGGATGTTGCAATTTTGACATGCTAATTCTATTCTATTCTCAATTTGTTACATGCTTATTATTTTCTAGGCTAGATTACATAATTTAATGTATTTGGAGTTATAGAGTTTTATGAATTGTGTACATGATTAATCTAAATTATCTAATTGTGTGCATTAATATGAATTATTTAATTAGGTGCATTAATCTGAATTATTTAATTGGGTGCATTAACTTTGAATTTGACTTATCTATTTGGAGTTATTAGTTTAAATGTTTATTATGAATTAATTTCATTCATGACTCATGAGTATTGAACTTTATTTTAAAGTTGTAATTTAATTTTGAAGTTACAAATTGTATTTTGTTTTGGTACCTTATATTAGTTGGTTACTTATATAATTAATAGTTGGCTAGATGGTTTCAATTATTTATTATAATTAAATTTTTTAGATTATTTGTTTGTATTCTGTTGTGGTTTGCTACTAACTTTCTTTGTAGGGATACCAATGGGAAAAAAACAAATATAAAACCAAATGAATAGAATTTGGGATGTAAAAACAAAAATGTTTGGACTACTAACGTTTGTGAATAGGAATACCTAAGCGTGGAAAGGCTTTTGGATTAAATAGAATCCTTATGAATTGGCTATTTTATTTAAATGTTTGAAGCATTTTATATGCGTGTAATTGTTATAGCAATTTTTTAAATTGCTTATAAGTTTGGAACTTGGTTTGGTTTTCTGTAATAGAAACCAAAGTTTTAGCTTTGGCTAAAGAGTAGTTCTTATTTGTTCAGAAATGACAACTAAGATGGATTTGGTTTCAAACCTTTAGAGTTTGAGGAAGTCTTTGGATTTAATCATTTTATTCCCAAAGTGTTGAAAAACCAAATTTGGAGAAAGTCTTTGGTTATAATCTGATTATGTCCAAAGTGTTTTGGTTTTGAGAAAGGAAACCAAATTTTAGCATTAGCTAAAATATTTTTGATTTTATTCAGAAATAATGGGCTTAGTTCTGGGAGTACCGGTTAACTTTTATGAGTGGTGTAATTCTGATAGCAAAATTTATTTGCTTGGGAATCGGTTTGTTATAACCTGGTTTATCTTCTGAAAATCTTAATTTTTAAATTGTTTCCTATGGACTAGGAGTCAACATCCTCTTGAATGTTTTGTCAAAAGGTTAACTAGGTTTTAAGTGGGATCGATGTGACCCCTCCAGTCTTCCTGGGAACATTCCTAACCATGTTCGATTCTAGGTTAAATGGTGAGACTAGTTTTGAATTAAATTTCCATCTAAGGGATTTTCTAAGGGTTAAGTTTATTTTCTAGAATCACAGAAGTGAAATTCTGTTGTGATGTTTCAGAAATGGCTTCAAAAGGTGACAAACAGAAATGTTGTTCCACCTGACAACCTTAGCCTCGCGAGATTCTTAAAGAAAGATCTTGAGAGATCAAGTATGATTAAAGGAAATCATAAGATTGCATTAAAAATTTCTCTGATTTGATCAGAGGTAATTAGTTTGGTATCCTTGTGATTGCTATGTGACTTTGCTTGAAAGCAAAGATGAGACAGCTTGTTATAGTGGGTGAATATTTTTTGGTTTTTTAAATTCCAAATATATTCTTAAATTGGTGGTTCCTAGTGAGTACAAGATTACTGATCATAGAGATAGAAAACTGGTGGTTCCTAGGAGATGTTAGACCACTGGGTACACAGTTATGAGATTGTGGTTCCTAGTAATGAACAGATTACTGATCACATGTCAAGACATCATGATTCCTAGTAGTGGAGAGGCTACTAGTCATATGTCAAGACATGATGATTCCTAGTAATGAAAGAGTCTATTGACCCTATGTCAGGACGTTGTGATTCCTAGTAGTAAAGTGACTACTGATCACAGGTTAAGACATTGTGATTCCTACTAGTAGAAAGTCTACTGACCATATGCTGAGAAATTAGTGATTCCTAGTGATAAGACTACTGGCTATGTTATGAAGTTCCGAATAGTAGACTATTGAACACTGGATTTGTGTTTCCTAATAGTAAGACTATTGGCTTCAGAGTGATAGGTTGGACCGAATATATTTAGGTGCCTAATTCGGTTGATGACATTCTGGGAATGTATTTACTGTGATATGATTTTGAGAGTTTCATAATCATTGTGACACAAGGATTTGTTTAAAACTTTGTATAAATTCTACAAAGAAGACCTGATTATCCGACTCCGTAATGAGGAGGATAATAGAAAGAAAGGAGGGAGTACCTCCTCAGTAAAGACCAATGTCGTTGAGCATGGCAAATCTTCTGGGATAAGGAAGAAGCCCCCTGTGAACAAGAGCTCTAAGTTGGGGCCAAGGGGTGGTGTTGCAAAGAAGTCGGCTTACAAGCCACAAGAACCTGGTTATCGGTTCTTTGGGAAGTGTTATAACTGTGGTAACGAGGGGCATCGAGCTAGTGACTGCCACAAGCAGAAGAAGCCATACAAGACCAAACCTCGTGCTCATATGGCAGACTTACAAGAGCACTCCCATGAGGAGGATGATATGCACTTGTCTGCCGTTGTCTCTGAGGTGAATCTGGTGGGTTCAAACCCAAGAGAATGGTGGATTGATACTGGGGCTACACGCCACATCTGCTCCGAGAAGAAGCTGTTTACAACTTTCAAACCGGTTACAAACGGTGAGAAGTTGTTTATGGGAAACTCTACTACCTCATTTGTTGAGGGAAAGGTGGTCCTGATGTTAACCTCAGGAAAAGAGCTAATCTTGAACGAAGTCCTGTATGTTCCGGACATTCATTAGAATCTTGTCTCAAGGTCTCTTCTCAGTAAACATGTTTTTCACATGGTTTTTTGAGTCCGACAAGGTTGTTCTGACGAAACACAAGTGTGAAACTTGTGTTGAAGCGAAGTGGACAAGATCCCGTATGTGTTATGGAAAGGCGTTAAGCCTTCTTATAAATTCTTACGAATGTGGGGGTGTCTTGTAATAGTGGCGATTCCTACACCCTAACGAGTTAGGATAGGCCCGAAATCTGTGGATTGTATATTCATTGGTTATGCACATAATAGTAATGCATATTGGTTTCTTGTTCATAAGTCTGAAATTCCAGACATACACAGGAATACCATCATGGAGTCAAGGAATGTATGTTTCTTTGAAGACATTTTTCCTTGCCGAACCCATGCAGGGGTTCCAAGGTCTTTGGAGCAATTTGATGAGCTTGCTAATGAGGATGATCATGTTGATGATCCAAGTGATGATCAAATTGAGGTTTTAGATGAGCCCAGGCGGAGTAAAAGGGCTAGAACATTCAAATCTTTTGGTCCAGACTTCTTGACTTATATGGTTGAGAACAAACCTCAAACTTTCCACGAAGCTGTGACTTCTCCTGAGAGTCCTTTATGGAAAGCAGCGATCAAAAGTGAGATTGACTCCATCTTACAGAACCACACCTGGGAGTTGGTAGATTTACCTCCAGGTTGTAAGCCTTTAGGCTGCAAATGGATTTTTAAACGAAAGATGAAAGCCGATGGGTCTATTGACAAGTATAAGGCGAGGCTCGTTATCAAAGGGTACAGGTAATGAGAAGGCCTGGATTACTTTGATACGTACTCACCTGTAACTAGGATAACATCCATTCGCATAGTGATTGCGATAACAGCTTTGCGCAATCTTGAGATACACCAGATGGATGTAAAGACAGCTTTCTTAAATGGGGATTTGAATGAAGAAATCTACATGGAGCAACCTGAAGGGTTTTCAGCTCTAGGACAAAGCAAGAAAGTCTGTAAACTTGTCAAATCTTTGTATGGTTTGAAGCAAGCGCCTAAACAATGGCATGAGAAGTTTAACAATGTAATGTTGTCAAATGGGTTTCAGAATCAATGAATGTGACAAGTGTATTTATGTCAAAGACACTGACATAGGTTATGTCATTTTGTGTCTATATGTTGATGATATGCTCATTATAGGTAGTAACGATGAAATAATCAAAACTACCAAGAAGTTGTTAAACTCTAAATTTGACATGAACGATATGGGCATTGCAGATGTTATTCTGGGAATTAAGATTACCAGAATCTCTGGCGGAATTGTACTTTCTCAGTCTCATTATGTTGATAAGATACTTGAGAAGTTTAGTGGATCAGATACGAGTGTGTCATCGACACCTGTAGACTTAAGTCTACACTTTACCAAGAATAATAAAGAGAGTGTCTCTCAGTTAGAATATTCTTGGGTAATTGGAAGTTTAATGTATCTAATGAGTTGTACTAGGCCAGATATAGCTTACTCGGTTAGCAGGCTTAGTAGATACACAAGTAATCCTGATGTTTCTCATTGGAAGGGCATTGTGCAGGTGTTAAGGTATTTACGCTACACTCGGGATTATGGGCTGCATTATACTCGATATCCAGCGGTGCTTGAAGGATATAGTGACGCGAATTGGATATCAGATATGAAGGACTCAAAGTCCACTAGTGGATTTGTGTTCACTCTTGGTGGGGCAGCCGTGTCTTGGAAATCTTCCTAGCAAACGCGTATATCTAGATCAACGATGGAATCAGAGTTTATTGCTTTGGATAAAGCAACAGAAGAAGCAAAATGGCTTCGCCATTTCATTGAAGGTATTCCACGTTGGTCTAAACCTGTGCCAACTATTTGTATTCATTGTGATTGTCAATCTGCAATTGGTAGGGCACAGAGTAATATGTATAATGGAAAGTCTAGACATATCCGTCGTAGACATAATTCCATACGACAACTACTCTCGAATGGAGTTGTCTCTTTAGACTATGTAAAGTCTAAGGACAACATTGCGGATCCGCTAACCAAAGGGTTAAGTCGAGTGTTAGTCGAAACGTCGTCAAAAGGAATGGGGTTAAGGCCTTTGGAAGTTACCGAAATGGAAACCCAACCTAGTTGACTGGAGATCCCAAGATCTAGGTTCAATGGGACAACCTAATTGCGTGTAACGGTGGTATGTCACTGAGAAGGTTAAACCTCCAGCCATTCCTTCTATTAGTGATACCTGCAAGTGTAGAGGATAAGCTGTTGAGCTAAGTATTGTAGGATACTTTAGTAGACTCACCTATGTGAGTTTGAAATGGGGCCGCTTCTAGAAGAATTAGGCAGGCCAAGATTCTTTGAAACCACTCGCTGAACCAGGCTAGTGTCCAGGGCCACACAGGGCACACCAGTGAGAACATAATGGTGGTAGGAGTAATTCCCGTGTGAGATCTATTGTCTTAGTTTACATAAACGGTAGAACAGTTCAAGATGTCTTATTCACTGATCTGCCAGTAAACTCGATAGGTTTTCACTGGGAGAGGTTCAAAGCCAAAAGCTACCTTCTCTGATGTCGGGGTTAGTCCGTTGTACTCTCTCTCAGAGTCTTTATTGTTGAACGATGTCCGTTTGTTGAGTCATTTGGTCAATTTTTATTCATATGGGGGATTGTTGGAAAAAATGATTTTTGGGGACTTTAATTTAATATTAAAGTGTGGTGATTTAATTAAATATTAAAGTGGGTCCTAACCATTTTTTGTGTTGGGTCCAAGTGAGCCAAAAACCATTGGGTTTTGAATAAGAAATTGCCAAGAAATTACTTCATGATGTTAGATTCATGAATAGGATTTTAAAGAGTATTTAAATCTTTTTTCTTGGCTAAAGGGTGTGAATCCTTTGGGCATCCATACTTTTCATTTTTGTGGAAAGGGTTATGGATGCTTGGTGTTTTAATGACTAGCCTTAAAGGCTGGAGGCTTTTCTTCTCTCCCCTATACATGTATAAATTGAGACCCTCTTGTCAAGTTTCAATATAGAAATTTTTGCTTCCATTTTACAAGTCAGTTTGCTTGATAGTTCCTATTGTGAGAGAGTGCTGCCATTGTTTTGTTCGCTAAGCTAGACAGATAGTGCTTCTGTCGTAGCTAGTTTTGACCGTCGTATCCTGGGAGCACTACAAGAAAAAGCACAAATGGCGACTAAAATTAAGAATTTCGTCGCTGAAAGTTGACCAAATGGCGACTAAACTGGATGTAGTCGCCAAAAATGAAGCCTTTTGCCGACTAAAATGAATTAGTCGCCGAATACCAGGGTTTTAGCGACTAAACTGTTTGTTGGTCGCCGAATGTAGCAGTTTTACCGACTAAACGTTGTTTGGTAGCCAAAAGCGACGGTTTTTGGCGACTAAAAAAAGATTAGTCGCTGAAAATGAAGGTTTTTGGCTACAAAAAAAAAATTAGTAGCTAAAAACAGTGAATTGGCGACTAAATTTCAATTTAGTAGCCAAAACGGGACGTTTTTGGCGACTAAAAACAGATTTAGTCGCCAAAAGTGCTATTTTTTATTTAAACATATTTTTTTAGCGACAACAAATTAATTAGTAGCCCAAAAATCATAGAATTGGCGACTAAATAATTGTTTTAGTCGCCAAAAGTGGCCTACATTTTTTTTAATAAATAATTTATTTTTTACATAAATTATATTCAATAAAAATAATTATATTTACATATATGCTTTTGTATGAATACCGGTCAAAATAGTATATAAATAATATATATTGCATATATAGTCATGTGATGTTCAAGTGGCATAGTGGAGGGAGTATGTTGGTAAAGGTGTTGGCAGTTGGAATGGTTCACGGTTCGAATCTCAGAAAAATCAAAGAATTTGTTTTTTTTTTTTTTTTTTTTACGGAAGAACCTTTGGCGACTAAACTTTTAGTCGCCAAAAGTGTTATTTTGGGCGACAAAATAGTTTAGTCGGCGATTCATGGACTATTGGCGACTAAAATATTAGTCGCTAAATGTGTGCTTTTAAAAAGTGTAATGCACCAATGGCGACTAAATAGTTGGTCGCTAAAGAGCTCTTTTTTGCCGACTAAAAAAAGTTTAGTCGCCGATACCTATCGCGACCGCGTATGCGCGACAAAAGGGGCGACTAAAAAAATTAGTCGCTGAAAGTAAAAACTCGACTTTCGGCGACTAAAAGCAGACTTTTGGCGACTAAAAATTTAGTAGCCAAAAATGATTTTTCTTGTAGTGGAGACAGATGCCGGGTTTCCTCAAGCACTCGACTCGTGAGACAGCAAAATCTGTTTTAAGGAAACTGCTTCCGTGCAGGCTTCGGTTTTGTCTCTTTACCCTTTATTGTTTTTTGTGTATTTCTGTTGAAATTTAGTTGTAATTATCAGTATATGTTCTTGGTATATAATTTGTTTTCTTTATAAATCTATTTATTTAATTTCACAATTTTGAACAACAATCCTAAAAATAGCAAACTATGCACTTTGTAGTAAGCTGAATCTCAAAGATTGCTCGAGCACAAATTTTACCGCTCGAGTGAACTCACTAAAACGCATGCCCATCGCTCGATTCCCATACATATGCAGCGAAGTAGCAAACATGAAAGGCAAATATAAAAGGCTTTCAAGATCACAAACTCCTCTTTATGGGCACACTTCAGGTTGGATTGACATCTAAATACTTACATCTTTACTAAAACAAAAGAGCAAATAAAAATTACAATTAAAGGAGTTTTGTCAAACGAAATTATCAATTACAAAAACCTAAAAATTTGAATTATTTAGATAGATTCAAAAGGACTCCTGGTAGCCCAGACTGGACTGTAAAGTAAATCCAATCCCAAAAATATATATCACTGCATTAAATAATTGAATTTAACCGAATTATTTGTCGCACTCTCTTCTGTCCTTTTTTTTTTAATTTTATTTTTTGTTATAAGATTATAATTAGATAGAAGAAACCATCAAGGGCGATGGTTCAGTGGTTCTTTGCCCTCCCTTCATGCACATTGTTCGAGTTCGACGTTTAGGGGGGCACAAAATCTACAGACCAATGCTACACTCTTGTCGCAAAGCTCTACGATCTTTGTTGTGAAGTGTATGTGGAGTCTGCTGTTATCCCGGTAGAGGGCACCTTCATTTAAGTTGGGTTGAATCTGATTGCCAACCAACTATCTTGAAGTCAGGGCCTACAGAAGTTACAATGTCCCCACAGAACTTCCTTTTTCTTTTGTTTAAAAAAAAATAAACAAAAATTAGATGGAAGAATGGTAGGAAAGATATTTAGATATAAGAATACTACCACATATAACCTGTGTTATGCACGAGATTAAATAATGATATTTTTTAATTAAATTGAAAATATTTTTTTGAAAAAATAGATAAATAAATTTTTAACTATTTTTAACTAAGTGGTTGTTTGAAATTAACATTTTAAGTAGATTTTTGACTATTTTAATAGAGAAGAAAAGTTATTGTATTTAGGAATGAATTTTTTAATTGTATGAGAAAATGTGAAGAAAATTCAGTAAGAACATTTTTGAGCTTGGCTAAGAATATGAAGTTAATCTCACTCTTGAATCAATAAAATTTTAAAGTTAATTTAAAAAATCATATTTGTTTCGAAATGAAATAATGCTAAAAGAATTAGCATATCTTGATTATATTTCCGATCTCTATCTTATAAGATTATGTATATAAAAGCAAATTTACAATATTTAGGTTGAGTAAATCATTCGATTTGTCTCTATAATTTTGTGAGGTTACATGTGATTTGTGAGTCGTTCATATTAGTTAAAGATTTGAAGAAATTATGAACGCTTTTTTTTTTTAAATGGAAAAAAATAACTTTATTGATAAAAACAAAGTACATACATACTGAATCAAATATTCAAACATACATTTGTGAGTTCTTCATATTAGTTAGATATTTGAAAAAATTTTGAGCAAATAATATGAGTATCAAGTTTGTTTATACCACAATAAATAAATAAATAAAATAAACAAAAATTGTCATGGTCACAGTCATGCACCTATAATATTACTCAAATGTATTGTGACTAAATAATCAATACATATGTCAAACCATTTGCAAGAGAAGTGTTCAAAGATTTAAAGCAATTTTAAAAAAGGAAAAAAAAGAAGCAATTATAAAAATAAAAAAAAAATATCGAAATAATGGGTATTGCCAAAACTAAAAGGTAATATGGCAAAAACATGATAAGTAATGCCGACTTAGGCAAAGACATAATCTCACATGCATAAATAATGATCTAAATGACTTCCATAGAAAATTCCAAATGATTTGTAGCTCTACATTGAAGGACTTCCATAGAAAATTTCTGGATTTCATTCAAGGACTTCCATGAAAAATTTCAAATGATTTGTAACTCTACATTGAAAAACAATAATAAAAAATTTAAAATTTAAAAAAATTTAAAAAAATCAAAAAAATATAAATAACAAACAAAAACAAAAACAAAACAAACAAAACTACATGTTGTCAACCTGAGTGACCATCATCATAAGTTTTGCTTAAAATAGTGAAGTTAGAAAATAATCAAAACAAATAACTTAAAATCCAAATTAGAGGAATTACAGTTAAAACATGCATTTTTTTTAAAAAGTAAATTTATCATTGTATCATCAACTTTTTTCTGATTGCTATGTATTGAACAAAAAATAAACATATAAATATAACTAAAAATCTCAAATGCTACAATCATGAAAATATTGTGATATGCCATGGGTTAATATCAGCAATAAAAATAATAATATTTAAAATATGCATTAGAAAAATTGATAAAACAATTGAAATAGATGTTGATCCCTTATTGAAGTAAAGAAGATATTGAGATCTTTGGGTAGTATAGTTGCCATGGCTATTTATGATTTTTGAATTGACAATGTGTGTTGTATTCTGAATGATTATATAGGTACATAATGTATAGTATAGATAAATATGAGATAATGGGAAATCAAAATCGTAAATTATGGGATTTATCGTAAAAGTGTTTTTTTTTAATTGAATTTTAAAATGAATTAGTATATTCTCTTTTGAAAGCCATAAATCATGGAATAATTACCTAATATAATTTTTTTAATTTTTTAAAATAAAAAAAAATAAAGAAATTGGATATGAGATTTTGAAACTATGGCAAAAAATTTTGTTATAGATAGATATAAATATAGATAAAATTTTCAAAAATATTTTATTATTTTTAATTTTGTATGCAACAAAGATTTTTACAATTTATTTTTTCTTTTTTCTTTTTTCTTTTTTTTTTGAGAATAAGAGATTTGAAAATTTATTCTAAAGAAAAATTATGTGTATGAAAAGATAGAAATATATGTGCATAAGAAGTCAATTTTTGAATCTTTGAAATTTGACATCTTTATTTTTCTTATTCTAGTGAGCTACCTCCTATATTTAATAGCAAAACAAATATGTATTTTGAATATTTTCTTTCTAAAAACCATAAATCATGGACTAATTAGAATTTTATTTTTATATAGTTAAATGAAAGTTAGGCAATAGAGATTTTCTTAATTGTTTAAATTTAAAAAATAAGAAATTGAGGTTGAGCATGTGGAACTCTCACATTCCTTCTCATTAGAAATTTATTTTTCCTTAATAAATATAGTATAGGTAAAAGAGTGAGACAAAAAATCATCATCTTACTACAATAAACACCTTTTCAGAATGCACGCTATATGATTATAAGCTACATGCAGATGGAAGGAGGGAAAAATAATTTTTAGCACATGAAGGGATGCAACCACAGACAAATTTGCACATCTCATGTGTTGATAATTTTTTTTCCTTTCTCCCACCTGCATGTAGTTCTCCCTTAATTATAAGTCTTGTTAACAGGTACTAGTATGAGAAAAAGACAAAAGAAAATAAATAAAAAAACATAAGACACTTTTCATTAATTTCAAAAAACATCTTTCTTGAATTTATTTTTTTATTTTTTCATTATTTTCAAAGTTTTTTTTTTTTTTTTTAACACAAATCTCAATATTAAATAATATCTCAAGGACATTTGGTAGCATTTGTTATTCACTATTATAGTTGAGTCTAACAAGTGTCTTAATTTAAAAAATAAATAAATAAAACAAAAAAAATTAAAATTCAAGACACTTTCACTAATTTTAATTTTTTTTATTGAATTTGAAAATTTTTAAAACTTTGTCTTACCATTTTTCAAAATACATTTTACACAATTTCCAATTTGATTGTCCATCAAATTGTCAAATTTAAATTGGTGTTGGTTTCTAACGAAACATTAAATAAAAAATCAAAGAGCAAAAATAGAAGTTATGAGTAGTAAGCAAGATTGTTCAGCACCAAAAACCTGCATTGCCACACATTGGATGAGACTAGTTATAATAATCATGCTTATATATAATATTACGTTTATTATCTCATTTGTTGTAATTGTATTAATTGAATAGATCTCACTATTTATATATGTTACTATTACAAGATTATCGTATCATTATGTTAAATCAAATGTCATTTATAAATATGATCACTGTGAATAATATAGGCTCATGCATCTTTTTATCCGAAATCTCATATGGGAGCATATTATTAGGCCTTTGTGGGCCAATCATAGTACTTATACTAATAATTCGAACCGTTCAATCTGTAGAATTCGTCAAGTATTTCATCATTGCAAAAAA
This sequence comes from Camellia sinensis, assembly GCF_055761805.1. Lineage (NCBI taxonomy): Eukaryota > Viridiplantae > Streptophyta > Magnoliopsida > Ericales > Theaceae > Camellia > Camellia sinensis. The sequence continues at coordinate 58,912,024 of NC_138971.1, forward strand.
TCATATTGATTAGATATCGATATCCTTTTGATCATAATAAATTTGTATCAACGATAAGTATGATTATAAAAATAAATTGTTGACACAAATATGCGCTAATCAAGTGACTATTGATATCCGATTAAGATGATTTTTTACAACGATAAAATTCTCGATGAGTTTTACATATTCATCAATTTAGATCATCAAGACGGATTCAAAATGTGCCGAATTAAATTATCGAATTGAAATAACCAACTGAAAAAAGGCCAGTCCACGATAAAAATGTTAAAGAATCCAATTAATGGCCTCGCACCTACATTGTTAGTAGAAAAATTAATAATCTATATATCTTCTATCTATTTTATTATTGTTACACACTTTTTTGTTTTTTTTTTTTTTTTTCAAATTGCTCGAGTACGACTATTTCTATATAATTACCTTAAATCCTAAATTTGAATTTTAAATTCTTGTAAGTTTTCAATTTCTTATTCTCTTTCTGCATTTAACTAATTGACTTCATAGCACGTCAATCATGTATGTAAACTGGTAGGAATAGTCGATCGAGTAATAGCATAGAAATTAAAAATTTATATATAATTTTTATATATAATGATATAATTTATTGTAAATTTTTGACTTCAAAATAAAACACCATTAAAAATAGATTTATTTATAATAATGATATTGACACATCATTCTTATCAAGTTTTATGCAAGAATTAAAATTTTATTAATTGGTCATAGCAAGGACTCTTTAAAAATGAATTTGTTTACCTATGTTTTTTTAATGTGTGAGAACATATAAAATATGTTTGGTCTAAATATGGGGACTCTTTATTTTAAAGTGTGTTAACTCCATCCAAAGTGGTAGAATCTATTTTTTATGGGAAAATAACAAATTAGTGAGACAATCGAAAAATAATTGTATTATAAATGGATTTTTTTTTTTTTTTTTTTTTTTTTTTTTTTTTGTGTAATTCTGATATATAGAAAAGACTTACATCACACACATATAAAATTTGCACCATCATAAAACTACAAATATTTTTTCACTATTCCACTAATTTGTAATTTTCCCCTTTTCTACGCCAATGAAAATATGTGTATAGATCATACCCTTAAAGTGTGTGTGAACAAAATCAGAATAGAAGACTAATATTTTGGCACCGAGAGAGTAAATAGTAAGGTCATGTTTGTCTAGAAGGATTAGATAAGGAGGTCATGTTTGTCTAGAAGGATTAGATAAGGAGGGATTGTAATCCATCGAACTATTAATCTTGGTGTAGAAGGAGAGAATTTAAACGATTACTCTAAACATGCGGGGGCACCTTTATTAGGGTAATAAATATCATTAAATGAACTTAGGTCAAAACCCAAGAAAAATGAGTCAATCAAAGGATCGAACCAGGTCCGACCTGCTTATGCCAAATGGGCCGTGAGCGATCCAAGAGAATTCGCTAAGGCACTACTCATCAAGGCCCAGTTGTTGAGGCAGACCTGACTTCAGCATCACTATTCTTATTACAGCGCCACCTTTATCCACATGCTAAGGAAAGGGGAACTATGGCAACCCAATCTCTGCAACTACCTTATAAGGCATAACAGCCTTCAAGATAAGCCTTCTTCATACAAGATAATGCATAGACATTTGGCGCTGATAGCAGGCACCAAGGCACTAACAATCAGGGGCTGATAACAAGCCCGAAACACATATAACTTGGTGCTAATAGCAAGCCCCAACGCATACTCATTAAAGCTAATAACATGCACCAAGAACGCCAATGTAGCACGACGATCCCGTGAAGATGAGAGCAGGGTAGCTCAAAAGTAAGGGACTCCCTTTCTATATACCTAGGTCGAGAACCTGTCTTGGTTGCACAAGCAGGACCAAGGAAGCCCCTTTGGGCTTGGTATGAGGAACAGTCTGTACTGTGGCTTGCTCCTTGGCAAGTTGAAGAGTTTGTGGTTAGGTAGCTAAGGATGAAGGACTCGTTGAGGTGGACACCAATATGGCTGATAGCAGGTCATAAGCCTTAAGAATGCATGTCTTAGGAAAATTGAATGAGAAAGCTGGTGCTGCAACAACGAGGACACCTGCTGAGGTTTGTACCAAAAAGGTATATGTTGAGACTTGTGCCAAACAGATAGTACAATGGCACTCGCTGAGGTTCTATGCCAAACTGATAGTACATGTCAAGGGACACGTATCTACCAGGCCCAATAGTTCAGGATGGGATATCTTGCGACATGTGTTGCCGCACTGTTTAGCCACTTGGTATATTTTGGTATTAAGGAAAAGCCTATAAATAGGGCCTAATTCCCAAGGTCCAAGAGATGATATTTTTTAGGGATTAGGAAGATACGTTGCCCATTTGATTGCACTATCATTTTCTTCTTCTAGACCACTTGCTCCACCCTCACTTGGTTACTCACTCTCTGGCTAAGCTAGATTATTGACTCATTAAGACAACTTTGCCTCTCTAAGTGATATTATTACCATTCTTTTTGGACCCTCTACACTTGGAATACATAGTCCTTGGATTATTTGATTAGACATTATGTGTATCCTATATTTGTTTAATAATGGAATTAGATTTTAAGAAATGACTAATTTATTGAATCCTATATTTGTTTAGGATATTATGAAGAATGATAAATGTTTAAAAGACTATTTTTTTTTTCCTTTTGTGTTGTTTACTAAATAATGGTAGTAACACTAAATGTGACTTACAAATTTTATTTTATTTATTAATTAGAACTTTTAAAAAATTACATAAATAAAACATCAATAAAAATTATATAAATTATTTTATTTTTTAGTTGAGACTTTTAAATTTTATTTTATTTTACTAAATACAATACATAATAAAAAAATTAAATTTTTAACCCATCATTTGAAAAAAAAAAATTGAGAAAAAAATTAAGATACATGTACTTTGGGAAACAAAAGTAACTTTTTACAAGTAAATCTTATAGGATTGTTATCCCGCCATTCATATCCTCCCCTATATGAATGATATAAAGTCTAACTAGGCTCTTAATCCGTCTTATAAATTTTTTCATAGAATAGATATGGATTACAATGCCCTTTCCAATCCCTCCAAATAAACACCCACTTAGGTATAATAGTAAACTAGCATATTAGCCGTGTTATGTATGAATTATATTTACAATTATTTATATATGTGAATTATGATTTTTAATTTTTAATTTTTTTAAAATGTTTTCTTTTTTTTTTTATATTATATTAAAATTTAATACTTTGATAATAATCATATGTGTTGGACTTTTTAAGGAATTAAATGTCTTTTTTTATTATTATATTATATTAAAGTTTAATATTTTTATAATAATCATATGTGTTGGACTTTTCAAGAAATTTTTTTTATGCTTGTTCTTAATGCATTAAAATGTTATTATGAGGGATAATAATCATATGTGTTGAGACTTTTCAAGGAATTTATGTGTTGGATTTCAAAGAATTTTTTTTATGCTTGTTCTTAATGTATTAAAGTGTTATTATGATGATAAGACTTGGGAGTTGAGAGAAGTTAATAAATACTAAGATTTTTTTTTAAGTGTTATTATGAGGGATAATAATCATATGTGTTGGGACTTTTTAAGGAATTCATAAGTGTTGGATTTCAAAGAATTTTTTTTTTATTTTTTTTTTATGCTTGTACTTAATGCATTAAAGTGTTATTATGATGGTAAGACTTGGAAGTTGGGAGAAGTTAATAAATGATAAGATTTTTTTTTTAAATTAAAAAATCAGAAAATTTAGATTAGGAGATTGGAGCTCCCACAAGGCTTAGGGTTAAAAACCTCATTTTGCTTAATATATAGTATAGATTCAAGGATAAATTACAAATACGTCCTATGAGATTTGCTTAAAATATGAATTATTCCATGTGATTTGAAAAATTACAAATACCTCTCTGTCAAAATTTTTTTATTTAACAGAATTAATTGAAAAAGTAAAATTTCTAACTGTTCACCTATACAATAATAAAATTATCTGAATTATTAATTGAAATATACTTTTAACATTATTAAAAACTGTTAATTAACTTGACGATTTATTAAGAAAATGACATATTTGTTATGAAATTAAAAACTTTAAAGGTCATAATATAATTTCTAAAAGTATATAGAATAATTTATTATTTAAGTAAACCTCAGGGTATGTTTGTAATTTATCCTAAATTTAAAGGAAAGACGAGGAGTATTTAAACGCTACGCTCGCACACACTCCCTCTCACCAACCCAATTCACTCTATACCTCTGTCTCTATTGCATTGCGTTGCTTGAGAAAGATGAAAAACCAACGCCATATTACTTCTCTCCTCACCCTCCTCTCCGCCGCCGTACTCCTCCACCTGCCACCAATCGCCACCGCCGTCGCATACTCCTCCGACCCCCCCACCAACACCAACACCAACACCGATTACATCCGAACAAGCTGTGGCGAAACTCTATACCCGGACCTCTGCTACACCTCCCTCTCCTGTTACGCCAACGCCGTCCAGCAAGACCCGGCTCGGCTCGCCCGCGTCGCCATCGGCGTCAGCCTCTCCAAAGCCCGCCACACGGTCACCTACCTCTCCAACGTTTCCCGCTCCGCCGACTACGGCTCCGAGCCCCGCGCCGCCTCCGCCCTCCACGACTGCTTCTCCGTCTTCGGCGACGCTGTCGACCAGATCCACGGCTCGCTGAAGCAGATGCGCCTGCTTGGAATCGGCGGCGAGTCTGTCCGGTTCCAGATGAGCAACGTGCAGACGTGGATGAGCGCCGCCTTGACGAACGAGGAAACGTGTACGGACGGATTCGAAGATGTCGCCGACGGCGATGTGAAGACGAACGTCTGTGATCGAGTTGTGAAAGTGAAAGAGGTGACTAGCAATGCGCTGGCGCTGGTGAATAGTTACGCTTCCAAGATAACGACGCCATGAGGATTCATCGACCGGTAAGGTTTTTTTTAGGGCTTTTTTAGAATAGGAGAAAGTGGAATTTAGGATTAATTAATTAATATATATATATTTGTGAGTGTGTATATGTTTTATTTTATTTTGTTTTTGAGCATGTGAGGGTTTGTATCGTAATTTTCTCGCTAGTTCCTTCTTTCTTAGAAGTTCGAACGAGAAAGAAAGTGAACGAATCGTTGTTAAAGAATATCTTTGTTTAGCAAATCAGTCCAGTCAAAAAAGTCCTAGTTTTATTTATTTATTTTCTTTTAGAAAAGCATTTAGTTACGAGAATTCCTTTTTTTTATTTTTTTAATGATGTGAAATTTGTGGTGAATTTCAGTTATGAGAATTTGTGGAGATGATTATGAGATGTTTTTTTTTTCATACTTTTGGTTATAACTCAAATTAATTTTAATTCTTAACTGAATTCACTTGGGAAAGAAGCTTTATGGCTTTTTAGTTATGAATTTTTTAATATATTTTTGTTATGAAATAACTTTTAGTTTGAAGCTCCAAAAAAATACTTTATTTTGAAGCTAGATTAGTCCAAATTACGGATGCCACACGCATCCTTTGGAGACTTATGACCGCAAACATTGGGGTCTTTTAGGAAGAAAATAAAAAGGTAATTTTTAGTTTTTTATTCATTTTGGGTTACATCATCTCTTATATTTTTTATTTATAAAAAATAAAATAAACTAAAAAAAATTAAAAAGTCAATCTTTTACCAGTTTTTCAAAACACTTACGGTTACATATATGGTACATATTTTTCAGAGTGTATATATCATATGTATTTTTTAATAAATGTTATGTAATTTTTTTTTTGGGTTAGAATTGTGATTATTTGTGATTTAAAAATAAAATTATACATTTTATAATAATATTATGTATTTTTGTGATAATGTTATATATTTTTTTTTTATCCAAATATGTTTTAACCAAAATATATGTAACATTATAACAAAAATAAGTAAATTTATTTCTAAAAAAAATATGTAACATTATAACAAAAATACATAAATTTATTTCTAAATTACTATTATAGTAATCCTATTAGAAAAAATATTTAATATTTATGAAAAAAATATTTACCATGCACTATAAAAATGCATAACAACGTCGTACATATAATATAAACTTTTTGAAGGGTGAGTGTCATAATTTTATCAAATATGACCCCTTTTTATTTATTTATTTTTTTTAGAAAACTTAATACGAGTGACAATTTAAATATGTCCAATAGTCCACGTTGATCAAACCAAACGATCACATGTCAAGAAATCTTGTGATGGGTGGTTCAATTCTCAGCATTCCCTCAAATGTCAAGAAATCTCGTGACTGCGTATCTAGAGGACGATAAAGATTCTCTCAAAATTAGGACTTGTTTGACAATTATGTATTTTAATTAAAAAATTAAAAAATTACTATAAGTTATTATATTATTCTTTTTATTTTTTAACATATATTTTCATAAAAAATGATTAAAATAGTTTTGTTCTCAAACGATGCTTTAGCCTCTTTGGGGGATGAGATTAAAAATAGCTTTTTGGCTTTTAAGTTTTTTTTTTTTTTTTGGATTTATATTATTTAGCTTTTTTTTTATATATATATTTTAAAAAAATTTAAAAAAAAAATAAAAAATTAGCTTGTAGCCTATTTCCCAAAACAACCCTTAATCGTTACATTCAGATTTATAAGGGTTGATAATTTAAATTATTCATTTTGTATAATCTTTCATGTATATCATCAATGAAAAAAATTAAGTTTATCTGATAATCACAATATTTTATTTTATCAAATTTGTTTTTTAAAAAGATAAATGATTTATTTTTAAAAATGCATTTGTCGTTTATTTTTTTGAGTCAAATGTGATAAAATAAAAATATTATGATTATCAAATAGATCTAATTTTTTCATAAATAATATATCTCCAACGGTAATAGGCATTTTACCTATTTAAACATTACTATAAAGTATATATTTTAGTTTGCCTATCAACTATTTCATGTTTTTACTCCAACCATGCTATTTATTTTAGCTATTCATCTAAATACTATTAATTTTATAAAATGCCACATCAGCAACAAAGATGGAGGGAAATGATCCTAATGATTAGATACATTTTGCCTAGCCTTGAAGGCTAGCTAAATGTAGCTAATGAATGTGAGTTGAGCTAAAATGCCTAATCATATGCCTAGTACATTGGAGTTGAAAAAAATGAGTTATACTAGGCATTTTGACTAACAAACATGATATGCCTAGTGGGTTGGAGATGCTATAAAATAATCGGTTTGAATCATAAATATTTTTATTTTTTATTTTTCCCCTTCCCTCACTTTTAGTGGGAACACAAATTATCTTAGGCGGTGTTTAAATGAAAGATTTGGAAAGGGATTTGGAAAGGGGAAAAAAAAAAGATAGGTGAAATTTCATCTAATTTCTTACGTATTTTTCTTTTTTTTTCTAAATCTATTCCCAAATTCATAAATCTGACACAATTTTAGTTATATGGCACTGTATGTTTTTGTATTTAAAAGAGTTTGAGAGGTTATAATCATGGTTACCAAAATCTCGATATGGATAGTAAGATCTTAAGATCCTACAATTCTAGTTGGGTTAAACAATCTGTGAATTACATTAGGATCTTAAATTTAGTAAGATCTGAAAGTGAGTAATGATCTTAGGTATAAATCGTATAGAATCGTACTACTATCCCAATCCTACCACCCTCAAAAAAAAAAAATCATATTATTTGTTTCTTATATATGTATATCTATATAAAAAATTTAACTATAAATTCTTTTTACAAGCATCTCTTTTAATTTAAAAAATACATTATATTAAATTAATAATTTTATAATTATTTAACATATATTATCATGATTGATAATTTATCATTTTATTTTACATTAAAAATAAAATCTTACAATTTTTTATCCGATTTTATAATCCAATTCATAAATTCCTCCTAACAATTCTACTTTAAATGTCGATTTTAACAACCTTCTTCGTAATAGGCGAGACTAGCTAGCTGAGAATTATGTTGACGGATCTTCAATGCTGATAAATGTATGTATGCCAAGAAAAATGTGCCTGCCATAAAGTGGTCTACATAAAATACAAATTACAAAGGAATAAAAAAAATTAATTTTAAAAATTGAGACAAGAGATTCCTAGCTATTTGATTATTCAAAAAAAAAAAAAAATGAAACATCCCATCAAAAAATATAAAAAAATGAGTCATTGCATTAATTATGCTAAGTGTTTGCGCTCATTTTATACATTACTTTTTGATGATCTACCTGTTTATTTTTATTTTTTAAAAATTAATATTAAATAAATTATAAGAGAAATTATATATAAAAAAATTTAATGTTTGACCTTAATAATAAATCAAACTCTAACTTTTAATTGTTTCAATTTAAATTATAACCTTTTAAAATAACATCAATTATAAACATCCATTTATACTCATTGGTAATAACTAATGGAATGGGTAATTTAGACAAATTAATTATATTTTTTTTTTCTTTCATCACTGTTAACAACCACCTCTTGCCTCTACGGTCATCCATCACCACCACTTCTCATTCCTAATCTGCTACTATCTCTAAGTCCATTTTTTTTTTTAATCTATTGCTACTCATTCGCTTCCCAACTCACTGCCTCCCATCTCTTTCCTTCCCCAATCTATATCCTATTGTTGCCATCCAGTACTATTGACAAAAATTGATTAAATTATCTAAATTGTCTTTGTGTCATTAGTCATAGATAATCGATAGTTAAAATTTACAAAATTTCAGAAATTGAAAGTTTAAATTGAAATAACTAAGAAGTTAGGGTTTAATTTGTTATTGAGATCAAATCCTTAGGGTTTATTTTATTTTATTCTTGGGCCTGTGTGTGTAATTTCTCCTAAATTATATGACCACATAATTTTTTTTTATGAACAATTTATACATAAAAACTTAAAACATCAACATATTATATCTTTAAAATAGAAAGGAGTTTTGATTTTTTTTTTTTTAACTAAAAACAAATAATCATAGCTCCATAAAAATCATAGGAAGGAGCTATTATGAACCCACAAAAAATTGTGGTAGGACTAGTCAAATTGACAATTGTAGGCCAGAAACAAAGCAAAGTGAGAGTGTGTGAGTGGATATAGTAGGTGACGAATTGAGAACATGTTTATGAATCTTTCACACTTTTAAAAGACAAATGAGTCTGTACCTTCTATAATGACAGCTTGTCTACCTCTGGCATTACATGCAGCTCTGCTCTACCTAATGTTCACAATGGGGACAATTTTACTTCCAACTATTGCAGCAAATTCTGAATATATGTTTTTGTAATGTTATAATTGTTTTGTTTTTAATCAATTCTTAAATTGTAAACAAATCATGTTCAAGAGTTGTTTTCTTTTCAAAAAAATTTAAAAATAAAATAATGCAAAGGTTTGGGAAATAAGAAAATGATTTTTTTACTTATTAGGAAAATGATTTTTTCACTTATTTTGAAAATATGTTTTAATTTTTTTCCCTCTCCCTCCCTCCAGCTACACTTTTCAGCAACTAATCAAATATACAAAAATGTCTAAGATCTCCTGTTTTTCCCACTCCCTTTGACCCCCTCTCTCTCTCATTGGTTGGATTTTTTTTTTCTTTTTTTCCTTGTCCTCCAATCACCACCCGCCACGTGTGTGTGTGGGGATTGGTAGGGGTGATGATTGGAGGGGTCTCCATCACTGCTCTCAAATATAAATGTTGTTTTGATATTTTGAAAATATTTATGTCCGCATTTTTTTTAAAACAAAAATAATAAACATGATTTTTTTAATAAAAAACCAAAAACTATAAATATTTATAAGAAATATAAAAATAAAAATGTTCCCAAATGATACAATATTTATGTGCACATTTTTTTAAAACAAAAATAAACATAAACATGTGATATTTTTTTTTTTTAATATAAAAAATCAAAAACCTATAAATATTTATAAGAAATATAAATATATAAGTGTTCCCAAATGATACAATATTTATGTCCACATTTTTTTTAACAAAAAATAAACATAAACATATGATTTTTTTTTAAAAAAAAATTATAAATATTTGTAAGAAATATAAAAATATAAATGTTGCAAATGATACATAATTTTCTACAATCTGCCAATAAGAAAAAAAAAAAAAAAAGTCTAGAAATCTAGAAAATGAATACTACATTTTTCTTAGAATGTTATGGTAGAGATTGAATGAGTGTATTTTGGGGTTCATGTGTAAAATAAATCTAGATTATATGTTAAAAATCCTAAATAAATTTTGAACATAAATTTTCTGAGTTTGTAGCATAATTAAAAAAAAAAAAAAAAAAGTTTGTACAACCCTAATTTATGCACTAATCACGGGGACCTAAACGGAACTAAACATGACCCACTTATATCATGGTTGGCCAGCTACTAATCCTAGTGGATGGGCTTAGATTATGTTTGAAAGCATAATTTCACTTTGGGGCTGTAATTATTACGATATATTTTTCTCGATTCTGTTTGTCTTTTTATTGTGTGAATACCAGACCGACCTGAGAGAGATGCAGATTTAGAAATAAAAAAATGTTGGAGATTTTAAAAATTTATTAAAATTTTTACTAAATATTTAATATAGATGTGAGATTCACATTATGTGAATCTCATGCAAGTTTTATACCCATATAAGATATTTAATAAGAAATTTAATATATTTTTTGAGATCTTTAATATTACTCTTAGAAATAATGAGAGAGGCAGATTCATAAATCTCGATAATTTATTTGACCTCAATGATTAAATTCAAAGAAAGATATCTACACCAACAAATGTGTATGTGTGTGTTAAGTCAAATGTTTAGCTCAACAGAAGAATGTGCGTCAGTCATTGATGCAACTAATAAATAATTCTCCTTAACCTCTGTTTGACAACTTAGGTTTTTGGGCTTTTTTGATTATTTTAGTCACAAAAAACAAAACATCACATCTAACCCATAATCATTACAGTATTCTCTCACAAAAAAAGTCAAAAAAGCCAAAAAGTCAAAAAACATTTCCCAAACTATGTTTTTTAGCCCAGATTAAAATAACCAAAAAAGCCAACCCATTTCCCAAACCAAGCCTTAGTCAACTCAAATTGTTCCTAATTAGTTCCATTCAATTGAGAGTAATTGTGAGAGATAATCCAGAGCCCAATATCTCTCACTTAACTGAAATTGTGTCTTGGATTTTGATAGTGTATTACATATGTAACGATTATGAAATAAGAATTCAAGTTTATAATTATTTTAAATTAAGAAAAAATTATTACAATTAATAAAGAGGATCATAACGTGTCTTACTTGTAGATGAGTGTGATATAAGATGTGTGTCTTATAGTCAAATTTAAAAGACATCAATTTTATTTATTATTATTATTATTATTTTTTTTTTACCGTTCTTTGTTTAATATTTATTTAATTTTTACGGAGATTTCAAAAACGTCATAGAAAGACTGTCTTCTTATAGTAATTTTACCTCTATATATTTTGCAATTAGGCATTCATAAATAAGGAAGTGAGATAAGATTCTTTTATTTTGTATTAAAATTATTACATGTTTGATTTGAATTTTGTGATCTAGGATAATTATATATGTTAGTGGCAAAACTAGGAATTCAATGTGAGTGCACATATTAATCACAACATTTGGGGGTTTTTTTTTTTTTCCCCCTTTGAGAGGGTAATTTCTATGTAAATTGAGCCGAGCTGGGTAATGGGCCGTTCTGTGGGCCACAGTAGGAAAAGCCTTGTAGTTAGCCCGGTCTAAAGGAGCTTTGCAGTTAGCTCGGTCACCACGGTCAGAGTGGCGACAGTTAGCTCGGTCATACTATGCTGAGCCGAGATATTTTTGGCTTTCCTGAGGACCTTGCTCATTAATTAGCTCGGTCCAAGCTTGCCATAGGATAGCATGATCTCTACGGAAGAAACCGAGGTAAAAGCAGTAAAGGAAGAGCCGAGTTATTTGTAGCTCGGATAATTCTGCCAGTTAGCATGGCCGCGTTATCACAGTCGTTTTGTCATACCACCGAGGTAAAACCATCTCACTTGGTTTAAGCAGTGAGGGGGTGTTGAAGGATAAGCATTATCTTTCAGGAGTGTGATTCCTAGGAGGACTCTGCATTAAAAAATAAGAGTCATACTAGGATTATGCCACGTGAAACCTATAAAAGCTCATAACATCACCTATGGAGAGGTAACACAACTTTGATTCCCAAATATACAGAGCTTTTGTCTATCTATCTATTTTGCTGACTTAGGCATCGGAGAGATATCCGACACACACCCGCTGGCTAGCTCACGTTTGTGTTTTCAGGGAGTAAAGCGACGACGTTTGGAGGAGCGCAAACTTGATCAACAGGATTATACGAGAAGATTATTTCTTACTCGTACACCCTTCATAATTAACAACAACAATATATCATTGAACTAAAAACATTATTTTTTGTTTCCTTCTATCAATCAAATATATATTACAATTATCATGAGAATTACATGAACATGGCTTATAAATTCAATTATTTGAATCCAACAATATGGAGAGACAATTAACTGAATGTACAATCAATAAATAAGCTCAATTCTCTAATATATATATATATATATATATATATATTATAAGAATTTATTCTTAATTAGGCTGTCATTGACTATATTTTGTTTGGTTTGTGAAAAACGGGTTAAACGCGATTCAGATAGATTGACTAGTATGAGCCAAAAATTATTATTGTGATCCATAAAGTTTGGGCCATGGTCAGTGTATATATTATTTTATATGTGGATATGCGATATAGAGGTGTAATGCCTGTTTTAAGTTACTTGGGTTCCTTAATGAGAGGGCCCAGTAATTGTTTTATTTAGGCTCAGTCCCCTTTCCTATCCTTATTAGGGTTTACATATATCTATATATATGTAGATCAAATGGTTGTCAGCCCCATTTGAAAAGACAACAAAAAGATTAGGAGAAGAAGGGGAAGAGCTGGTGCTAAGGTTTTCCAATTGTGAATGTCATATTCTTTCAAGGAAGCAAAAACTCAAGACAATAACGGAATCAAACGGTATGTATCTGAGTTTATATTTTAGTAGTTACTTATATTCATAGTGTTTTGATTTCAATTATATAGATCCTATAATCTTACATATTTGTCCATCAATAAGATATAATATTACAATTATCATGAGAATTACATTAACATAGCTTATAAATCTACAACTCAATTATTTGAATCCAAAATTAAATATGGAGAAGCAATTAACTGAATGTACAATTAATAAATAAGTTCAACTCTATGAACTCAACAATAGGAAAAAAACAGATATCTAAACAGATTCCATAGTTGAAAAGAAATAATCAGTTATTAACTTAACAAGAATTCACCAATAGACCTCCTGTTAGAAATGTACAAAAAAAAGGGCACATAATTTAAAGAGACGTACCATTAAAATTTTATGAAAGATAAATAAGGCACAATCTTTATAAATAAGGGATACACTTTTTAAAGAGAATTTTTTTTTCTCAAATTTCAATATTAACTAGTGCCATAGAGCACTTATTAACATTTTACCTATATTTTAATATAAAATATCATAATTTTTAGTGGATTTATGTCTACCAAGTGGGATAATAAGATGGACTCTTTTTCTCCCAAACACTGTAGATTGACCTTTTGCACCCAATCAATGTGATCAGCTTGGTTTGTTTGAAGTTCTTTTCTCATTCATTTTATATTCAATTTCTCAAACACTTTATATTCAATATTAATAAAAATTCTCCTACTCCCAAATTATATTCCACAAATGATGGATGTCATCTAACCGGTTGAGTGTACAAGAAAAAATAAAATAAATTAAAAAAAAAATGAATAAGAAGACAGGAATCAACATAATTGAGTTCACAAGTCACATGCTTATAAAAGCTTGTTCAAAGGTTCATTATTTGATTAGAACAAATTTTTTTAGTCACATTACCATATAAATAAATTGGAAGGCTGGTTTGGACCAATTATAAGTCTTGTCCTTAGTGCTTTTAGTTCTGCATGTCATTTGACCGTTTACACATCCAACGACCAAATTTATTATTATTTTTTTTTTTACAAATTAACCCCTTTTTTCCTAAACTCCTATAAATACCACCTCTCTTCTATTTTGTTTCTCACAAACAATTCTCTCTCTCAAACTTTCAATCTCTTTCAACTCTCATCTTTCTTAGTTAATTTTGAATTCTTATACCCAAGTGGCAATTACAATTGTGCAAAAAGAAACTTTTATCAGAAGAAATTAATTTTTGTATCGCATTCGCCAGTCAATAACATTAATTATTTGAATTAAATTTATTAGTTACTCATTTTTTTACATTAATTATTTCTTAACATATATTAGTTGTTATTATTTACTCATTATTGCTATTAATTTTTAGTTCTTATACATTATTTTACTTATATTACTATGGATCATAATATTCCTAATGTTTATGTTGATATTAATACATATACTACACTATATAAATCTGTTGATTCTTCTTCTGATTTACTTAATATCCTTCTTCTAATAACTGGATCATCATCTAGGGGCATGACTAGTAGTGTTTGGGAGAATTTCGAAAGAATATCTGTGAATAATCTTTAATGTTACAATTACAATTAAAGAAAAATATAAATATTCTGCACATTTACTTAGTAATGCATTTGCAGGGATACTAGTCATCTAAAAAGGCATGCTAGCAATATTGATAAAGTCAATAACCTGATATTAGAAGTCAAATGCAATTAGGGGTTTTATCAACTGGTCATTTTGCAAACATTTTCATGTGATCATATACGTGCACAAAATTATATAGTTGATTATATTATTAAAAAAGAACAACATTTTACTAATAGTGAATCTCCCGATTTTTTAGAAATGATTCACAGAGGTTTTGCACCTCAATATTAAGGTTTTTCAAGAAATACTACTTGAAATAGGATTTTAAAGAAATGTGAGGATATTAAATGTGAATTATTTGATATCTTCAAAATTTTGAATGGAAGAGTTTGTTTAACACCTGATCTCTGGTCAAATAATGGTTTAGAATATTAATGTATCACTGCACATTTTATCAATAATGATTGAAAATTAAATAAAAGAATTATTTCATTTAAATTAGTTGAACTTCTATACATTAGTCATTTGCTTGGTGTAGAAGTAAGAAACGTACTACATGAGTGAGTTTTGCAAAGTAAAATATTTATCATTAATTTAGATAATGCAACATATTACAATCATATTACAACCCATTTGAAATTAACTTTACAATTACTTGTTGATGGTGATTGATTTCATGTTCATTGTTGTACTCATATTTTAAACTTGATTGTTAAAGAAATTATGCGTGTATACAAGACTTCTGTACTGGTAATAAAAAAATGCGATTACTTTTATGTCTTCTGCTAATTGAATTTCAGAATACAGGAAAATTTGTCAACGATAAAGTATGCCGTTGAAAAAATTAATTAGACAGTAAATAGAATTCAACGTATAATATGTTAAAGACATCTTGTAAACAAAGAAAAACAATACATTTATTTTTTGCAGTAATATTAATAGGAGGAGTACTGACTCCCACAAAATTGAATTGGAAGCGTTATATAAAGATTTTCTAAAAGTTTTGATATTACAACAAAATTATTTTCTTATATATATATATATATATATATTTTTATTTCACCATTTGTTTTACATATGTTAGCAGAAATAATGAAAGTTTTTACAAACTATATGGGCAATGAATTTTATGTAACTATTATTACTACAATGAAAGAGAAATTTGATAAATATTTTAATCCATTGCTTTATTTTTTAGGTTTAGCCATCTTAGTTGATCCTAGGTGTAAAGACACTAGTTTATAAGAATTTTAGAACGCGTTTTCGTTGATAAAAAAACAACTCACACCTATTATGACAACATGCAGAAAATTATTTGAAGAATATAGGCAACTTGTAACTATAAATACACCTACACACATTACAGCAGCCTCATCTCGAAGTGGAAGATTAAGAATTGTTTCAACAATAAAAAGTAGAAGAATGTCTCAACATACAAGTATAATTAGTTCTGAATTACAACATTATTTGGAAAGTCTACCAGTGGATGATTTCAAAAATTTTGACATTTTGG
This sequence comes from Camellia sinensis, assembly GCF_055761805.1. Classification (NCBI taxonomy): domain Eukaryota; kingdom Viridiplantae; phylum Streptophyta; class Magnoliopsida; order Ericales; family Theaceae; genus Camellia; species Camellia sinensis. Next base: position 58,928,189 of record NC_138971.1, read on the forward strand.
ATTGATGGAAATAAAATGAAACTATGTGGCCTGTACTTTTACAGATGACCTGTGATATACTAATCGTTCCTATTTCTACAGTTGCTTCTAAAATAGCTTTTAGTGCAAGTCAATGGGTGCTAAGTGATTACTACAGTAGGCTTTCGTTCCAAATGATTGAGGCACTAATGATATCCAAATATCATATGCATGCACTTACAAGAAGACAAAATTATAGTGAAACTGAGAGAATTCAAAGTGATTTGGATGACATATTCTCAGGCAACGCGAGTGAATTGCCTGCATTCTCTGATGATTGATCAACAATTTGTTTTTTACTATTTCATTTCGTTATTTTTGGTATTAGATTATTATGGTGGAGTACAATACAAATGATTGGTATGCCAGTAGGTGTTAACCTAGTTGGGATGTAATTGACCTATAGTGATATAATTACTCTACCATCATCAATAATTTACATCTATTTTATTTAAAGATATAAATTTTTGTAATATTTTATTTCATTTTGAAACAAAAATTATTCATTCAATAAATATTATCTATTTAATTTAATGATTGTAATATTAAAAATTTCATTCTGATATATATAAAATTATTCATTTCAAAGAACAAAATTTCATAATTTCATACTTTTTTAGTCATAACCCCCAAAAAATAAGCCATACATAATTAAATTTAAATACCACCCCATACATAACCAAACATCTCATTAATTTTAACTAAAATATTTTAGTACAATTTTTTTTATGTTTTTTTATCCCTCATAAATAATCTATATATGTAATATATTTATCGTTTATTTTTTGCAAAAACAAAAAGGCCCGCCAGGCCTGGGTTCGAGCCCAAGCCTTAAGCTCGGGTCCGAGCCCAAACCCTAGGCCCTAATCTAAGTGGGCCTAGACCTGGGCTCCACTTTTTGGCATGTGGGTTGGCTCGACTCGAAAAGGGATAGGAGCCCGCAAGAACCGGTGGCGGGCCGGACCGGGTTAGAATTATACCCATCACTATCATTCATGTAGAATTTAAATACAATTATGTTAGGTTTCAAATTTTTTGTTGAAAAAATTGCCCCAAAAAATTATTGTAGGGCTGAAATTAATTTTATATGTGATTCCAGGACAACCCTAAGGCAACGTGAGCAAGGTCGTCGCTCCAAGGCCCCAATTTTGTCTGAAAAATAGGATTCTCAAATAGTTTTTGACATTACAAGTTATGTTTGATTCATTGAAATGAAATAAAATAAAACGAAAATCACTCTAGCATAATGTCCATTCTCACGTATAGTTTAGTGAAAAACAAAATATTATAAATGAAATCATCATTTACGATTATCAGATTATTATTCTATAAAGAAACTAATAAATGATCATTTCATTCAATTTTATTTCATTTTAGTGAACCAAACACTAAATACTAGTATTAGTATTTTAAAAATGATATTTTACAAAAAAAATAAATAAATAATTGAATTGGTAAATTATTTGAAAGTAATGGATAGTTGTTTGTCAAATGCATGAATTATTTATAGAATATTATTGGACTATACTAATTACAATTATCTTTGGAAATATATATATATATATATATATATATATTTTTTTCCTCAAATTTGAAGTTTATTAAATTTACAATTCAATCTACTATATCAAGAAAAAATATAAATAAACTAATAATATTAACAATAAAAAATGTTTAAAAATTATCTCAATATTGAAATATATATACTCCTTTCGTCTCAAAATATTAGTCCCTTATTCTATTTTTCATTATTCCAAAATATTAGTCACTTTTCAAAAATCAAGTACAACAATAATATAAATTTTATATTTTGCCATTCTTTTAAATTCATTAACAACATAAAAAGTACAATTATGATATTGATATTTCTCAAAAAAATATATTATGAAATGGTAATTTTAAAAAATTAATTTTTTAAAAATGTAATAATTATACTCTTCAAAAATTTAAATTCTCTAAAAAAATACAATTATTTTGAGACGAAAGAAATATAAGGATTGAGTTTATTTTTTGAGCTCTACTTGGGTCTTAAAAAAAATCAGGGCGGCCCAGTGTGATTTCAATCAAATAATGGTTAAATTTGGACAATCATTTTCTTTCATAAATCTTTGAATAGAAATCCAGGGTCCCTATCTTTTCTGATTTAAATAGAATAGCGTACCATGACAACGAATGCTAATTTGGTGATTTTGTTTTTTTGCGGTGTTCCCATGGGAGACCGTGCCTTTGTTGGTGGTGTGTCTGTTTATCAAAAAATGCGAGCTCTAATATAGGAGCTTTAATAGCTCTAATGGGAATGTGGGACCCATTCTGATGTGATGTTTGTGTCTTGTCTTGTTTTTTTTTTTTTTTATTGCTTGGACACATCACTAGAACTCAAATTAGAGCTCTAGATTTAGAGCTCTCTAGCATCTCCCGTCTGTTTATTTGTCTGTTCATTAAATTAAATCAATATTTACACACGTTTTGACGAATAAAAAACAAAAGAATATCCACCACTTTGCTTTAATTTGGATTTTTTGAAAATATTTTTTAAAAAATTTTACTTTCTTAATTTTCGTATTTTTTTATTTTTACTGATTTTTTAAATATTTTAAACATTTTTTTAAATTTTTAGATACACCTAACATAAATACACTTAAAAAGTATAATTTTTCTAAAAAAATCTTTAAAAAATTCACTAAATACCAAAAATATAAAAAATATAAAAATTCAGTATATTTTTCATATTTTGTATATTTATTAATTTTTTGAAATATTTTTTTACAAATATTTTACTTTTTAGATACGTCTAAGTAAGGTGTATCTAAAAAGTAAAAAAATATGTTTAAAATTTTAAGATATTTACTAAAAAAAAAATACGATAAATAAAAAATTCAATTTTTAAATAAACTGAATTTAAAAAATTGAAACCAAATATATATAGGGAAAATCGGTCTAGGGTCCCTCTTCCACTTTTCGTAATGGAAGAGATCCACAAAATTATTTTTTGATATCTAAGGTCCCTAAACATATATCAGAGAAAATTGACTTTGTCTCTCCTCTCTCTCTCTCTCTCTCTCTTTTCTGCTCACACATCAATGGACCACCAACAACAAAAACAACCATCACCACCACCACCACCACTCCCCATCTCATCTTCTTCACTCTGTCTCTCTTCACCACAATTTACAAAAAAGCAAGAGATCGGTACTTGCACTTCTCTCTCTTCTTCTTCTTTTTCTCCTAGCTTACAATGTTGTCACTGTATTCTCCTTTCAAGTCCATTTTCTGGCCAGAATCCCGCTAGAATCACCCAATTTTTTCTTGAAAAATGTCGCCAGAAAATCAGCGAAATGGTGGTCTTCTTTGACTAAGCTTTCTTCTACTGTGATGTATGCTGTCAAGGAAGAAAACCGACTTTCTATCCCGAAGACCCACTTGCCGATTTTGTAGAACTAGCACAATTTGGTGGTTCTTCGAAACGATTTTGTGGTGTTTCGCTGAAAAGGATGTGAAGAGAAAACAAAATGCATCGTTTAGTATGGTTAAGCTCATTCCTTCGCTTCCTAGAATTTCTCTGGGTATTTTTTTATTTTGCGTACTACGTCAACTCCTGGGAGAAAAAAATGTGTTTATATAGCTTCTTTATGATTGTCCACAGGAAGAGGAAAAGAGGTGTGGAAAAGCAGAAGCTGGTTGAAAATTGTTCCTGTCTAGCTTGTTGTTTAGACTTCATCTCTTACTAAATTATCTTATCGGATTATGTATTTCTCTGGGAAAGGCAAAGAATTTCTCTGGCAAAGGCAAAGAATTTCTCTGGCAAATTTCCAGAATTTCTTTGGAGAATTTCTTTGAGTCCAAAGAAATTCTCAGGGTATTTTGTTATTTTGCGTACTGCTTCAACTCATGGGAGAAAAAATGTGTTTATATTGCTTCTTTATGATTGTCCACAAGAGGAGGAAAAGAGATGTGAAAAAATAGAAGCTAATCGAAAAGCAGCCAAAGGTTCAAATTCTAAGGCAAGCAACTACTTATTTTCCTTTTGTCATTAGTGGACCTTGCGTGGATGTATTTAGATAATGTGATCGTTCAATATCTTCTTCACTATTTTTTTTAATCATTTTATAATCTTTTCTTTCTTTCTTTTTTATTTTTTTGATGCGATTGTTCCTGTCTAGCTCTGAGTTGAAGTGTCCAGAGAAATTTCAAAGACCAAACACAAAATTTCTCTGGGTTGTTGTTGTTGTTGTTGGTTTTTTTTTTTTTGGTGATGCAGAAAATTTCTCTGGTTTTAAATCCAGAGAAATTCTCTGGTGATGAGATTTTCTCTATGAATATGTATCCAAGTCACCGCAAGATCGATTCGTTCTATAGTGGATAGAATTTTGAAATTTTTTCTGAAATTTTTTATGTGATTTGTTCAGAGAAATTTGAAATTTTCTCTATGATGTCCAGAGAAAATTTCTGGATAGATTTTTCTCTGAAAATTTGATTTGGAATCTGATAAAAAGCTTCATAGTTTTAATATAGGAAAGCATTCCTACTTAAAGACTTGTGCCACAGTTGGGGCATTTGGGTCTTCGGAGTCGAGTGGCAGTGGAGATGGTAACAACCGTAGCAACAATAATGGAGGATCAAACCCACGGCAGAGAAATTTAAAATTTCTCTGGAGTTCATGAAAGGTTAAGGAAAATTTCTCTGGATCAATTTTCTCTGACTTGAATTTTCTCTAGACCAATTTTCTCTAGATTGATGTTGAGGGACCTTAGACATCATGAAAATATTTGATGTCCTTTATACTGTAAAATCATAATATCAGGGACCTTAAAAAAAATACCCCATATATATATATATATATGTAATTTACATTAGAAAATTCTATAATACATATCTCATTTTGGCATGTGTATCATCTATTAATTATGATATTTGTGATTTTTTATTATGACTTATTATGGTGTTAATTATGACTCGGTGATAACTTATTGTGGTGTTAGTTACAACCTATTATGATTATTATTTTAGTTATAATATAAAAAAAATGGACAAATTACAACAGTAGTCCCTATACGTTCATCCTTGTGTCATTTTAGTCCCCATAACTTCGATTGGCTCAATTTTGACATTGAATTTATGATTTTTTCTCAATTTGATCAAATTAATTATAACTCTTAACATTTTTTTAATTTTTTAATTTTTTTATGAAAAATATGTACATAAGTATCACGTGTTATATTTTTAAGGATAAAATTATAAATTTATCCAACTCAGTAAGTTAATTTCAACCAATCTAGTGGTAACTTTTTCTTAAAAAGTAACAATATTATCAATTGAATTAAATTGACATAAAATCTAAAATTAAGGGTTAAAATCGAGTCAATTGAAAGTGTAAAGACTAAAATGACACAAAGAATAAAATATAGGGACCAACAGTATAATTTGCTTAAAAAAAAGTCTTTGTTATATTTTATATAGTGTTTGATTATATATATATATATATATATTTAAGGGTACTTGGTCCATAAATCTAATTTTGAATTTTCTTTGGTCAAAGGTCCACACTCTAAAATATTTTGTCCATAAGGACAAAGTATTGCAAATTGACCAAACTACCCATGTATATATATATTATTTCCCAAACCAAAAACTAAACACCTCTTCTCTCTCTCTCTCTCTCTCTCTCCTTTCTATTTTCCTCTCCATTTCTCTCTAAAACCCTATCATCTCTCTAGTTCCTCCATCGTCATCACACCAAAGTCCATCGTCTTCTCTTTCCATCGGAGTCGGCAGTACTCCTTTGTAACACGCCCGCGAGGGGTCCTTCGCTGCTACAGTTCGGACTCGCGATTTTTGTTGTCGCGGTTCTTAATCTGAACCAAAGAGTCCAAATCTGGCAAATCATTTTGAGAAACAGATTTTTGAAAAAGTAGTGCCAAACATGGACTGCTTTACCAGATACAGAGTCGCCACCTAAATATTTTTTTTAAAATGGGGAAATTTAGGAAACCCTGACTCGGTGCCGAAGGCCACATGTCCGTCATCACCGGAGTTGTCTCGGCTCGGGAGCTTGGGTACGATCGGGGAAGGTCAGCTATAAGCACCCCCTTTCGCCCGGTCCGAAGACCGGCCTCTACTAACCATGATATCCGTTTTTGAAAACTTTATGTGTTCTTAAACCAATTGTTAGCCTAGAATTACTATGTTATGCGCGCAGCAAACAAGTATAGACTAGATTGCCTAATTTGGAAAGAAACATTGCATATCCGTTTGTTTTGAAAATGCTTTGAAATTTGCTACTCGCAAGTAGGCTAAAACACGGATTTCAATGAGTTTTTCCAACTCAAACAATCTAACCTTCACCCACAGGCATTCAAACAGTTTAACACATAAGCATTTAGCCGCATGGCAAGCATACTGTCATGTTAACATTCACACACATGCGAGATGCTAAAGCATAAATACTTACATCGTACTCCGTGCCAAAACAGTAAACTAGTTAGCAAACATGCGAGTCCTAGTTCATGTTAAATTGCCTAATGCAACATATACAGGATGCAATTTAGATAGGCTCGGTTAACCAAAGCATGGCATATGAAATGCGATCAACTATCACATATTCAATTTTCTTGAATTGAAGTACAAATGCAGTTAGCGTGATGTACCGAGCCTAATGCATGCAGTACAAATGCATGGATGCACGCATGCATAGCATAAGGTATGCTAAATTAAACGTGCCCTAATCTACCATCATAAGCAGGTAAATAAAAGGGAAGAAAGAAATGGGGATTGGAAGACATACACACCACCCACGCACACTTATTACAGATTTGCCCTTACTCGGAAGGACCAAATAAATATTACAAATTAATTAACTACGCAAGCTAATTAATAATTACAAATTGCCTAATCAGCTAAGCAAAATAACTAAAACTAAGAAAAACAGGAAAATCGCCTCGGGAAACGCGTCGCCATGCATAGGCTGCCTCTGTTTTCCTTCCTTCACTCCTCTAGAGGCTGTCAAAACCTCAGGACTGCATCCCTGGACACTGGGGAGTGCCACCGGCTGAGTGGAATTACCACCGGCAGTGGTGTGTGGCCATCGGCACAAAATGAAGCTATCGGCAGAGGAATTGTTGCCGGTCGGCACCTTACACTGCCGGTCGGCAGAGTGTTCCTGCAGAATCTGCAAATGACAGCAACAGAGGGCAAGGCAAAGCATGGCAGCACAATTCAAGGCATATATGCACCAACCATGTCCCTTATCATGATAATGACTCAAAGGGGCATGTGCCTCGATTCTCGGACCACCAATCACGCATTTCCATGCATGATGGCCCAAGGAACCAAGTATGCAACTTTGATTTCAAATACATGCAAACCAAATCAAATCAAACAAGGCCCAATTCCTATCACTAAGTCAAGGAACAAGGCATGCATGCAAGATGCAATGCAACCTAAGCATGCAAGCTAAGGATGCAACATGGCATGGCGATACACTTATGCAAGCATGCAAGCAAACATGAGGCAATGCTAGCCAATGAAATGGTGGGCTTAGGCATGGTTTAGGCAGCCCCAATAAGGCCTAAAACAAGGGCCAAAGTACCACAAAGAGGGACCAAATACACATGCACACATACATATGTTGAAAGGCCAACACTTAGGCACAAATTGAACAAACCTCAAACACATTTGAAAGAGGGAATCATGGACTAATTAGCATGCAACATAAGCATTGAAATCATGCTAAAACATGGTGCCGAACCAAGCAATAAATCAAGCCAAGCATGCAACAAATGGCCCAAATGTTCAAAGCAAACCAATAGAGTATTGAACTACACTTAGCAAAACCAAACATGGCATGAACTTATTGACCAAAAACAGAGTTTTGGGACATTAATACAAGGCCTAAGGACCACTTAGATGGCATCCAAATGACTCAAAAACAAAGGCATGCATAAACACCAAAACATGGAGCATTGCTACACAAGCTTATGAGGCATTAAAGATGCATCCAAGGTAAACATATAGGCATGCAAATAGGACTGAAATGACATGGTGGATGATCCCAAATCACCAAATCAATGCAAAGATGTCATGCTATACATTCATATGCTCAAGGCCAACAAGCCCAAATACAAAGGAGCTATACCATGCATGTCAAAATCAACCCAAACACTTATGGACAGACCTAAAACATGTCAAGATAAGCACAAAATCTTCACAAATGTAAGCCTAAAACATGCTAGAAACAAAGGCACACAACCTAAGGCATGTTAAGGCATAACAAGGCATTACATGGCAACTATGCTAAGCATGCATGGGGTACCAAAACCAAGTAAAAACAGAGGCATAACATGACATATTAAGCATAAAAAGCAGCCAAGTCATGGTCAATACACCCTCAAACATAATGCTCTCTCAAGAGGCCAAAACATGCCCTTTTCAAGGACAACAAGGAGAGGGGGTGGCCCTCTCCTTCTTGGGACTTCAAGGCATCACCTTCACCACTGAAATCCCTCAAGATTTCAGTGGTGAAGAGACCCCAACACCAAAATCCCGGAGTTCACACAAAAGGGCACAAAATGAGGCCTTTCAAGGCCTAAGGGTATTCAAACTTACCCAAACCACAAAACACACTTAACAAACAACCAAGAGGGTCTAAAAACAGAACTTTTTTGTATTATACACTAATCTCAAAAACGAATTTAAGATAGGTAGAAATACAATGCAAAAATGGGGTAAAAAGGGGTGAGATTCTTACCCTTGAAGCCTTCTTCAACAATGATGCTCCAATGGTCTTCCTTAGCTTGAATCCAACACCAAAACCTCAAAATCAGTCCCTTAGAACCTCAGTTCCAAGAGGAAGGTGGAACACTAGGTGCTTGTGTGCAATAGTATGGACTAAAACACACACAAGAGCACAAAAGAGAGGGAAAGAGAGATAGAATGTGTATCTAACCCTAACCCTAGAACTCAAACCCTAACAATGGCTGTCTAAGCTCTCAAAATATCTTAAATGTCTCACCTCTTAAGCCAAGAGAGACCCTCTCTCTCTATATGGCACTTCTTGTCTTGTAAAGCTTACAAGACAAGCTTCACAAGAGGGAGATCCCTCCATACACGTGTGTGGAGGGGAGCAAAAGCAAGACAGCAGCAAGACAGCTGTCTTAAAATATCTGCAAAAGCAGATGCACAGTAATCGGCTGGCCAAAAATGCCATCTTGGACAAAAAGAGTGCCGGCCGGCACTAAATAGTGCTGACCGGCAACAAATAGTGCCGGCCGGCAATATACATTGCCGGTGGCAGCAAAAACCAGCTGGTGGCCTCTAGCCACTGCCGGTGATGGGTGGGGATGGTCCACAAGCCCTACCCTGCCCTTCCAAGGCAAAACACAAGTGTTTGGTGCAAAACCAGACACTAAACAGTCAAGTTCGGAGATCCTGAGGCAAGGCGCGCGAGCCGAGACCTCCGGGAACTCCAAACGAACACAAACATGGATGATCACCGAGTGTTCAAACGGTGACGTCCAAGTCTTGAGGACGGTCAAAAATGGGGTGTCTACATCCTTCTTCCTTGGAACCATCGGTGAGAGCGACGGAAACACGGCGGTCACACAAATCTATATCGATCACCACCATGGTCATGTGTCACTACCACTGCCGTCTCGATCCACTATCACCATCATGGTCATACGTCACCACCGCCGCTGTCCTTCACAACGAGTGGCTATAATGCAGAGATGACGTCGCTGAGAAATTTCACTTTGTATTTCGCGGTGTAGACATCCCATTTTGACTGACCCTAAGACTTGGACGCTTTCTTTTGATTACCCGATGATGATAATCAGAATGTGTTTCTTATAAAATTCTCAGTAAGAGAAATAGAATTGGAGTTTTAATCCCAACGTTCACACATTTTTGGCCAAATTATTTTTGATCCAAAATTCGCCAATCTCTACTACCAAAAGAATCTCAGCTCTTCAATTTTCACTACCAAATTTTCTACACATGAATCCCCACTCACCATCCACTTTCACAATCACATCCTACAATCTCTACTCACCATCCACTTTCACAATCATACCCCACCATCACTACTCACCATCAATTTTCCTAATCATACCCCACCATCCGCTTTCATAATCACATCCCACCATCAACACTCACCACTCACCACTCACCACTCACCTCCATTATACATTGTCCTCCATTAACTTCATTTTGGTGCTCCATTAGCTTCATTATCTTCCCTAATGCCCCACTACTCTTCCACTTTGTCTTCCATTTTGTCATTTACCATTGCATGCTTGCATTGCCTATATAAGGAGAGCTCAAGTCTTGAATTTGGAGAAAAATGAATTAGAAGAGAAGTGTGGATAGAATGCTAAATTTGTGTTAGAATTTGAGAGAAAAGAAAGCCTTGAAAACAAGAGAGTTGTCTTGCCAAATTAGTGAAGTTACCAAGCCTATACATCTCATCTTTCCTTGCAAACACCACTCAAGAATCAAGTCCTAAAGCTTTGATCAAAGAGAGTGTAGTCTTGCCAAGTTGAAGAAAATTAAAGAGTGATCATACACTTGCTCAAAACCATTATTTTAGCTCAAATTCCAAGCTTTTGAATTGAGGATTAAGAACATAATTCACAAACTTGAAGGTGATCAAGTGAAAGTTTGGAAATCAAGAGGTTTACTATTTCTTTGGAAGGTGAATTTTTAATTCTTTCATTTCTATTTCAAATTCATTTTCTTTCTTTTGTTCATATTATTTCGTTGTAAAGTAATTAAGTTCCAATTCCTTCATTTTCCTGCAACTTTCTATGTTATATTTGTTTTCTTACTTTAGTTTCATATTAGTTTTGTTATAATGTAACCGGAAGTGGTTAGTTGAGGCACCTACATATTTCTTTTTTCTTTTTTTTCTCAGTATTTGCAACAAAATAGGTTGTGCTAGGCCTAGTTGGCTGGCCTTCTTTTGGACAAAATGGAGTAGCCTTCCAACGTTGAGCACACTAGTTTTTAGCAATCCTCAAGATATATGAAGCTTCTATTTTATTTATTTATTTATTTTATTTGAGTATTTTATGAGGTTTTTATTTTGTTGTATTATTTTTCTCATTCCTTTCTTATTCGGTTTGTAATTATTTATTAAAAGTGTTGTAATAATTTCTTGCTTTGCTTCTCTCTATCCCATTATTTTACTTGTTTTCCTTTGTGAATATACATCATATTTTGTTTATATGCGCTACCTCATGTTCTTGAGATGATTTATATGTCATATCTTAGAAGCCGAATCTTTAGTTGTATTTCATGAATGAATTGTATTAGGATTTTGTATATAAGATCATGCATATTTCGCTAACTTTGTTTTATAGCTATTCGTGAGACGTTGGTAAACATGTAAGTTTTTATGATTTAGCATCTCGCTTGTGTGTGTTTTTATTACTATGTTTAGTATTTTACTATGAGATTTTGTGCTTACTTGATATAGGTGGATGGAGGTTGTGTCACTTAATGGAATGATGTTGATTTTTCATGCTTATAAACTCAATATCTTTGGGTTATACATCTTCAAAACTCTTTCAAAACACATGAAATCACGTAGTTCCAAAATGAATGGCATAGTCTATACTTATATACTTCACATAGTAACTTTTAGGATTTACTAAATAATCAGAATATGAACATATAAAAAAAAAATAATTCATATCATGGTTTAGTAGATGCTGATCTTTGATCGGGTGAATGTGGGTGATCAATTAATGATCTTCCCCTCTCATACCTAAGATTTGGAGCAAAGCATCTCTGGTTACAATGAACAGTGGCCTTGGCATGCGTCACGAGTTTTCTAATTTTTTCAAAATATTAGGTGACGACTCTAAGATCTCGTGATACAATCCAATTTTGGCAATGGTTTTGTAATAAAATGGATTTCTATAGAAGTTGTCAAATTTGGACTCTCATCTATGTTTCACATTGCACTTGTGAGACTAGATCGAAGAAAACGAGGGTCTAAATTGTTTAACGCGCATAGGTACTCCCTAGGCATGTTACAATTTACGGCGGGCCAACATGTGCAACAGTAGCAGTAGCTTTACTTCATCTAAGCTTCTATGTTCCTGATTTGGTGGACTTGATGAAGAGGATGATGGTGCTAGTGATGATTATATTGAGTTTGAGAATGAAGACATCCATAAAAGACCAGTTAACATAGATTTAAGAGAAGAGTCTGTGAATATTGAGTTTGATGGTGCTAACAGCTGAGCATGCTGGTCAGATTAACACTTTTTTTTTTCCCAGTTGAGTCATGAGATCCAAATCTAATGCATCCCATGTTAGGCGTGAGATCCAAATCTAGATCTAGATGAGGGGGTGGTTGTGGCTGAAGAAAGGAAGTATAGAGTTATTCATTTATTTATTTATTATTTTCTTTTTTTCGATGTTAGCTTAGGCCTTGGACAAAGATTATTTTTGTGTTGTTGTTGTTGATCTTTGTTGTTGTTGTTGGTTGATGATGATATTGATGAAGTCTGGTTCTGCACCTTTGAGTTGGGAGATTAAATATAAAAGAAAATTACAAACAAATATAGGATTTGGGAGATTTAGTCTGGTTCTGCAACTCTGAATTAGAATACTGAATAGATATGTTTAGAAAGCTTAGATTTGTTCAAAAAATTGGACAGATAGGTTAATTAACCAATATTGTTGGCTTTGTATTTCAACAGATAGAATTTGGTTTGGCCTGGTATTTCAATAGATAAGTAAAAAATGAGAATTTCAACAAATAGAGAAAGAAAAGAGAGGTGTAAAAATTCAACAGATAGCAAAATTTTAAACTGATAAGTGAAATTTTTTGAATAGATAGAATTTTTTTTGACCAGATAGATATAAATTTAAACAGCTAGTCAACAGATAAATTAAGGGGTAAAATTAAAAACAAAATGCCTTCCAAAACCAACAAAAGGACTTCTTACCAAATTATTTTACAAATGGTAGATTTCTTACCAATAAAAAATATCCATTGGAACTAATGTCTTATACTTCCTTAATTTGGACTTTTCAACAATTTACTTTTTTTATTTTTATTTTTATTTTTAATTATGAATAAAAATAATTTAATTAAAACATAACTTGCATATAATATACATCTAGAGAGATCCATTCAAATTTATTCTGGTGTGATTCCATCATTGAACTTAAATTATACATTAAGGGTTGTTTAACAACCTATTAAAATAGCATACTTATTGCCAACAAATCACTCGTTAGTTCTTCTGAACACACTCTCTCGCTCTGTGTCTCTCTATATTAAATTCAGCATTATTGAAAGAATATTTACACACGTTAGATACAGTGGAAGATTTGTCTTAGTTAGCTATCAATCATTATTCTCTGCAAAAACACTAACTTATAATAATATAAAATATAATCAATCAACCAAATGAAATGATAAAAGCATGTGATGCAAAATGATGAGAGGAGATGAACGACTAGTGAATTAGGGATTTTTATTTTCAAACCTGACAATTTTAAGACCTTGGGTGATGGTTTAATGATCTTATTATTGCATCTGGTGGTGCTGTGAGATTTTGGTTTTAATTAATCGAGTGATTTTAGGTTTTAATTAAAGGGAAAATTATCAAAAAGTCCTATGTACCAAACTGTTACTCTTTCTGGTCATAAATTGAATCTTTTGGATTGGCAAGTCCTATTTTGCACATTTGGTAGACAACCAAGTCCCGTTTCAAATTATGTGAGGTGTGGGTAGACTGATTTGCCCTTTTCTGTTATTGGTATGTACGTGTATTGCGGGATTGATTGAATAGTTTATGGGATACATTGCTCTATCACGTTTGGCAAGTTGGATCTTATGTTTTTGGGTGTGGATAATTCGTGGGTCGGGCTGAAGGCTTACTGTGAGTTAGCAACGTAGGGTTTCGTTGTTCTCTTGCTCATGGTGAGAGCTCCTGCAGTCATTAACATTGGTTATCATTGCCAGTACGTAATACGTTTATGTCTTTTTCATAGTTAACATGCCATTGCCGTGCACAGGACGTGTGTCCATGATCACGTTTGTACGTCCTTCACACTATCCACAATTGTTCTACTTATGATGTCATCGTGATGTATCTACCTGTGCTTTTTCCCCTCCCCCATCCGTCCGTGCAGGGTCAGGGGATTCGGTTTTATTAAGTTCATTAGTGTATTGATTTTCTTTGGTACATTTTTTTGTTTTTTTGACATGTATAACATGTGTTTTCACCCATGTCAGTGTTTGTGCTCGTAGGTATGGAAGGGACTTTGATGTTGCTGTGTTCTTATCGGAACATTAACGCAGCCTACAATATTCGGGATCATGGCACGTTTGCCGAATTAGTTGATTTTCTGTGTTCCAAGATCAGCGGGATAGGTCCCCATAATGTAGGATTGTCGTACAAGATTCCAGGTTTAAACAGTTTCACTTTACAAGATGATGCGAATTTGGAAAACCTTGTTCGTCTTGCCCGATCGTTCGGGTTGGAACACGTTTGTGTGTTGGTTGATCGGCATGGACGTTTGGGTAGCGTAGGTGAGTACAGCGAACAACATAATATGCAACCCAACCCGGTGTCCGGAATAATCGTTAATGACCAGGGAGGAAGTGATGATGATGTTGATTTGTTGCCTGATTTCTGCCCGCACAATAATAAAGTATTACTGACTGAATCATGGGTACGGGGGTTAACCCACGTTGGGCAATGCTCTGAGGGGGGTGCACACGAATTTCGTACGGTTTTGTGTAAGTATGCCGTAGAGTTTGGGTTCAATTTCAAGTATGTTAAGAACGATTTTGTACGGGTCACAGCAGTGTGCTCCATGGTGGAGGATAAGGGCTGCACGTGGTCTGTACATGCTCGGGTGTTGAAAGCAAATCAATTTTTCTACCTTTGCAAATGGAACAGTGTGCATAGTTGCGGTGTATCCGTCCGGACATCAAATCATCAAAGGGTTGGATCTGATATGGTTGCTGATATTATGGCAGCTCGTGTTCAGGACAGACCACTTACACATCCAACTGATGTCGTCTTAGATTTGAAAGATGATTATGGGTTGCACGTCAACTACCGTGTTGCGTGGTTAGGGGTTGAGAAGGCAAGGGGGGAATTGTTTGGCGCCCATTCCGTATCATTCGACCAATTGCGTTGGTATCGTGAAGCCATCATGCAATACAATCCTGGGAGTTATGTTGATATCGATTATGATGAACACAACTACCGGTTCCGGCATTTTTTTATTTCATTCAAAGCATGCATTGATGGGTTTCGTCATTGTCGTCCATTAGTTTTCCTCGACGGAACCTTCTTAAAAGGCAGGTTCAAAGGGTTTTTGCTAGCTGCCACCGCGAAGGACAGTAATCAAGGTGTGCCCCATTTCATTTTAAAACATTGTATGTTATGGTTTGATATATTGCACACGCTAATCATGTTGTCATCATTTATAATAGGGTTGTTCTCAGTTGCTTATGCCATTGTGGACTCTGAAAACCACACGAATTGGGGTTGGTTCTTACAACATCTTGCCAACGTGGTACCCAGTGATAGGACACTGACGTTTGTGTCTGACTGAAACGTGGGACTTATGGAAGCAATGACTACATTTTTCCCCACATCTCACCATGCATTCTGCCTCTAACATTTACAGAGAAATCTGCGGGACAAACTACGATATGTGAACAACATGCATCGGATTGGGCTTGTCAGCAAATTTTGTAAGTGCGCATACGCACCCACCATAGCAACATTTAATCAAAAGGCTGACGAATTTCAACAATCTGGAAAAGCAATTGCTACGAAATTCCTTGCGGATGCACATCCACAACACTGGGCGAACGCATTTTTCAGGTACGAAAATTTCCGTTACGCAATGTAAACATGAACATACCCAACAACGAACGATCATGCTTTATTGTTTATGTTTTGTTTCCCCTTGGGTTTTGCAGAGGTAGACGATACGGCGAAATGAGCTCCAACGCCGCTGAGTCATTCAACTTTTGGATTCGTGAAGCACGGAATCTACCAATCACCAGAATGGTTGACAGCATCAGAGGTCAGATTATGCGACAAATGTCGAATCGGAGGGTGTCGGCCCACACATGGACTGGCACAATTTGTCCCAAAATGGAATCCAGTCTGGAAGAAGCTTACAACAAAAGTCGGGCATGGAAAGTTAGTTAGGCGAATAACGACGTGTACGAGGTCCATTCATTCCCATCTGTTATGGTGGACATCGGTAGACGTACATGTTCATGTTTCCAATGGCAAATAAATGAGTTTCCATGTGCGCATGCTATTGTTGCAGTGCGAAAAAGCGGGAAAAACCTTCATGACTTAGTTGTACCTTGGTACCATGTGTCCGAATATCGTTTGACGTATGCGCCCACCATCTACCCAATACCAACAGTTGAAAAACCACCGTTCAACCCCACCGACTACGTCATTTACCCACCAAACGTCGAACGTCCGCCCGGGAGGCCGAAGAAGAAGAGAATACCGTCTAAAGGTGAGATGTGCAACAAATACGCTATGGAAGGTGTGGTCATATGGGGAACCACAACAGGAAAACCTACAAAGAACCCATTTAGACGTAATGCCAATACATCGATATCCTAATTTATATTAGTACGTTTTCAAGTGGTTGTGTACTTCGTGCATACCATTAAATAAGAATGTGATAGTCACATACAGTTCAGTATTTAAGTAAGTTGTTATGTCAATGTTTTTTGTTCGCCTATAAGTACAATTAGCTTACGAATTTCATTATGTTCTATCCGTTACACACATATATTTTGTGTACCTTTGCTTAAGTGGTATTTTAATTTTATCATAGTTGTGTTTTGATCAAATGAATGCAGACCATGCCTACATGTACGCAGCGTGTACATTTAATACAAGTATTCGCGCAGTCTGTTAGTTTACTTACGTATAACCGTACATGCTACGACAAAATAATGAAACTCGTGGAAAAACTCCTTCATTTACAATTACAACAATTACAATGTGACATGCAGTTGCACAGATACAATACACACCTCACACCTCACGATTTTTCATACACCGGTAGACATTCGCATCACACTCAACTTTCTGTATCGTAAATGCCCCACCTATCTTAACTTAACAGTTACTAAAACACCCGTTTACACCACACTCCCCCATGTCTCCATCAGTATCGTCTTCGAAAATTCATGACAACGTACAAACCACATACTCAACCTTGAACTACATACATACTTACGCAAAAAACAACCACCCACATCACACTAAAACGCTGTCACGCATATTGTTGACCCCTTTCACACATTCACACCTAACTGTTGTCCACGCACCACAATGGGCTACAACATGTGCCTTATTTTAAGTAGTAAACCAATGTCAGTTTGATTGGGTTAACACATTATCCATCAACCTGTAACATTACACATTAATGAATGTCCCAACGTATAACTAAGGGAAAACAACCACACAACATACTTGCAAACAACCACATCAGTCATCATAATACGCATACTTTCCAGACTTGCAACCAAAACATATCATAATATTTTCCAAAAAAAATGCCAGCTAACTGCAGTCATAATGCTGTACACGCCTATTACGTGTTAATTCAAGACAAACCATCTAACACACTAACCTTACAATATGAACAAACCATAATCTGTGCTAATAACCAAAAACGTAAATATTTGCGCATCGTAGCGCACACAATCTGAAAAACCCATATTCGATGCTAATATTATAACCATATAATACTATGTGCATCCCTACACACCATCAACGTTACCCACAACGCATCAGATGTGTGTACCCTCATTCAGTCTAGATCGTTCTTCAATCCCCGCGGCGGGTCATTCACAAAAGACTCCACCATGATCACCCGCAACACACTGCAGTTGCCCTCATGCAGTGATCTCCTAACTTCCACATGGCGCACATACTGGCGCATCACAGCACACGCAATGATAGAACAATCAAGCCTGTCCAATAATATCACATCGCATGTTATTAATGTCGTAAGTATAAATTAAGACAATTCATGTTCTGTACCAGGTTACGTCGTTTTGCAAAAAAAAAAAAGTGCTTACGATTCGGGACGTTGTTGGGGACAGTCCACCACTGATTTTAATGGCGCCTCATGCTCTTGAGTATCAATCGCGTTATTTCCCATGGTCTGTCTCTGCACCTCTGACACAATGTTTTTCTACAACAACGCATACATACGTCAGCCAACACAGTTTCTATGTGGACACACACACCCATACATTTTAACATGTACACATCTTACCAGGGAAAGTGCCTCCATGTAGTGTACGTCCACAATTCTGCTCCTCGTCATCATCGAGTTAAAATGCTTCCAACTCCCATCCTTAGTGTCATACACGACCAGCGTCCAGTGTGAGTCTTTGCAAAGTGGGAAATGTACGTAACGGAAGAGCTTTGCTACATGCAGGTTGTCCAGCACATACCTATTCCTTGACCGTACGTTGTTGTTCTTCATCATGTCCTGCATCACCATGAAAACAAGTTATACATTTTGAAATCCCATAGCCAAACATAACATTTACAACCAAAAACTTACTAGACATATACTACTGAAGAAATAAGATTTGTCTGCAGCATCGACGCCCTCATTTATCCTCTCCTGCTCAGTATTATGCAGCACAACATGTGCATCGATCACCTGTGACATTTTTCACATGTTGGATTCTTGCATGGTTAGAAAAAAAAACCAAAAACCAAAAAACCACATTGCATAAATACCCATCTACGCGACTTACATTCCCCCGTATCTCAGATTGGCACACAAGTGATTTCACATCGGTGAAATACACAGCAACACCATGACCCTGCCCGTCCCACATCACAACACTGCATACAACACACAACCCACATCATGGTAAAAACGATAGGACAGTAACCTAGCTAAACCTACATACTTTCTTTGTACATACCTATCACCATCCCTGTTATATGCGTCGGTGATCTTCTTTTTCTCCGCAGCTGTCATCATTTTCCACATCGCGTGTCTGTTGTTAACGTCAAAGCCCGACTTCTTCTTCGCTTGTACGTCAACATTGTCCACATCAATTATATCCGTGCACCCACTATTTCTGGCATTGCAGTCTACGTTGCTCTTCAGTGACGGAACATGCACCACATTCGATTTGCTCGTCTGCCCAGTTACACCCACGCACTCAACACCCGTCAGTGTTAACCCCTTTCTCACTTTGCATTTGACATCCCACACAAATAAATTTTTCCCAAAATTCAACCTACCACCTTCTGCCATGTTTGGACTGATAACCACCACCTCTGTTCTAGCCATTACACCATGCTGCATTTTACTGACACTGAATGTTTGGTCCTGTACCGGCGTGACATCCTATATCGGAACTGTATCTCCAGTTACTGCAAACACTCTGTTAGGGGTGCTACTGATTGTTAGGTCTGTAACATGTTCGTTCCCACTCAACCCGTGTTTCACACCTTCTACATTCACGTCTACACCACGAAATGCTTGCGTCACGTTATGAACTTCACGCTCAGTAAGCTGATCCTCCAACACATTGACTGCCCTTTGCAATTCAGCTTTTTTAGTGGTGAGTTTCTTCACCTCATCGTCCTTAGCTTGCATCAAACTGCTAAAACCTCCAACAAGATGCAACGTTTGCACCTCATTCGCCTGCCTCAGTCTGTCCACTTCTGCACGTAACTCTAAAATCACTCTGTCTTTCTCGTTGATTAGCAGTTCAAACTCCGTAATTTTCTCTGTAGCGTGGCAAACGTGTGGCACAATGTCCACTACGTGCTTCCCTGCGTTTCATGAAACATTCGTGCTTGGTGTCCTAAAATGGACCAAAGTTGAACCCCGTTCCACATTTCTATCACAAATTCCTCTGTCCCCACCCGTCACATTAACATCCACTCCCATATCAACGAAATCATCATCATGCACACTACCACCGAATTGCTCAATTGCATTTCCCACACTCCTTGCGCAGTTTACCCCATTCACCTCAAAATTCTTAACCTCATAGTCTTTTGTAAGCAATCGTCCAGCTGTCACCTGTAAACGTAACATAACAACTTTATGAACAATTTTCAAACGATGTCCCGTATAATACAATCATAACTACCATTTACTATTACCTCAAAATCCACATGCCCTGATAGGTTGACCCCACAGGCAGCTGTTACTAATGTGGCAACATCCCACTTTAGAAACCTGGGAAATGCGTCTGCAGATACGGGCGATATGATCGTTAAATGTTCACAGAGCCAATACTGTACCCCACATCACACACAACAAATAATAACGTCCAAATTACCTACATTACTACACCACATTTAACATAAATAAATCGTTTGCAATTAATGGCACACCCAACAAATAAATCAGAATCAAATGTACCATCAATGCGACGACACATCCGGTGACTTTTTCAGGTGTTCGATAGAATTCCCTCACTGAACTCATCAACGATCTACGGATTGCCCCTGTCCAATCGTACGTTTTCATCGCATCCAAATTATCCACATATCGAATTAGAGCCCAGCTGATTGTTTCCCCAGAATTTGAGAAGAATAGTTTTCCACAAGCATATAAGCACAGCAACTTCACAGTGTCTTCCACATCACGAGTAGTACTGCCCTCCGCAGCTTCGACCAGTAGGGTCCGTATCAGTTTCGAGGTTATGCGACTAGTGTTAACACACCTACGTTGAATGAAGTCGGACGGTGGCTTAGGTCGGGGGGTCAAATCAATGCAACCAAACCCACATTGTATCCCAAAGATTAACTTAATGTCATCATCGCTTACGCACACGCTGCGTCCTCCAACGCAAAATGTCCCGTCCCGTGCATTGTAAGCCCGGATGATATTTACCACCAAGTCGTCCCCTTTCCGGAACTCTGCGTGGTCAAGTTGATTTATCAAAATCGCTTCAAACATCAACTAAAACGGTGTTTTTTTAAGGTGAACAAGGTGTTCGTCTCGCAGATTCAGCATGTATACCAACTTCACAATGCCTGCAATGTTCGACCGGAAGTTGAGCCTTGTACGGTTAAGCTTCGGTGTGACACTGGGACGATTAACAATTTTTGTCTGTTTGAACAAGATCCGTCCTTGCCTACGTACCCCAAGTTTGTTTGCCATTTTTTTGCTGCTTGCATCTTGGCGTTTACTCTCACATGAATGCGTCCATGGACTGTTTGTTCTCCTAACCCCTGCATTTCGAACATCACATCAAATATCAGTTTCATAAGCGTACTGTTACAAACACAATATCTTCAAAACTACATTACAATATTATAACATGTCAACACCACACACACACGGTTTACAACAATAAGACTCTTCACAGTAGCACATACTTATTAAAAAACAACATTGGAGCAACCACGTCCCACCAGCAACAAGAACAACATTACAATATTTGCACATAACATTTTATATTAAAGTTTGACTTTCTAATGTACGCATAGTACATATCACACATTTATAACGGAATGGACATACCAAAAGATTGCCCTAACGTAACACATCGTAAATCAAGGATGTCCACATGCAAACCATTGTGGAACCCCACAAAATTTTCCCATTCACATCACTACGAATTTATATGTGTGACAACACTCGCAAACCGTTCCACCCAACGTAACATTGACAGCCACACTACGCAACAGATTGATGCCCCACACACATCTCACACACAGGTTAACAAATAAGTGTCCACCATATCAAACAACATGGATGACCCACAAATACACACAAACCACATTAATAACACACCCCACCACACTATGCGTCTTAATACAAAATCCAGTTGGTCTTTATGACAGCGACACCACACACCAACCTACCAAGACAACCACGCACTACGACCTACTGATTCGCCCAACATAATAAACACTTACACATGTCATACGCAACCAATATCAACAACCACAACGGTGGAATCCAGTCATTATCGATGAGTGTCAATAAGTTTTGTAAACAAGAATCGAATCATAAATTCTGTAAAGAAAATCAGGTAATTAACTTTACCAATCATCGTTGACGAGTGTGAATAAGATATTCCTCCAATGTAATCTTCACGTAAACGTCGTAACGTTGTCACGTCACACTACTCTTTAGGGTTTATCCCAAACCAAATGTCCAGAAACACAAAAGGGAATCCAGAAGCAACGTTTTGAATCACCAAATCTTCGAAAAGCCACACCAAATCTCTACTGTGGGGAACGATTGAATGAATTTGAATTTTGAACCACCGATTCTCACCCCTTAAGTTTAGGGGAACGTTCATTTACATACCAATTAGGTGGTGTTTCCAATTTGGGGATTTCAAACGTTAATGGGTCAGAGCTCCGTGGGTGTCATTTCCATATTTCAAAGTCTATCAACGTGACACAAAACCCCTATACGGTTTACACTAAATGGCATTATAGTCATTCAATGTACATGAGGACCAAGTGGTGCATAAGAAAAAATTTGAGACTATCCGGACCATAAGTTCAAAAAAGGGGATTTATCAGTCAATTTCCCTTAATTAAAACTGCATATACTAACACCGTGTTTGGTTAGAAATTTTAGAAACAGATTTGAAAAGAGAAAGGAAAAAGATTAGTAAAATATGAATAAAATATATTTACGTTTCACCTTTCCAAATCACCCAACCAAACATACCGTAAGTGATAATCAATTAAGTCTGTTTGATAATTATGATTGATGTCGCTTAAAAATTTAAATACATATTAAAATAAAACTAAATTTTTAAAAAATTTAAATCATATGAAACTTAGTTAATTCTACCTAAATTTATAAATATTAAACATAAACATCATTATACACTATTACAAATTCACCACCACAACCACCACAATCACCACCATCATGCCATCTCCACCACTACCATCACTACGACCACCATCATCGCTACTACTACTACGACTACCACCACCACCGCCATTACCACCACTACTATTGCCACTACCACAACCATGCCACCACTACCACTAACACCGCCACCACCACTAGTAGTATGACCACAACATTGTTATTGTTATCATAAGAACCACCAACACACTACAAGAAATTACACTTTCCGTGACCAACGTTTTTGGTCGCGAAAAGTGCCATATGTGGTCGCTAAAATCTTTTCGCGACCAAAAATGTGTTGGTCGCGAGTTGGTCACTAAAGCCTTGTCGCAGAAAACTACCATTGTATTATAGTTGGTCACTATAACTACCATCGTCGCAGAAAACTACCATCGTATTATAGTTTTCTGTGACCAAAGTTATAGTTGGTCATTAAAAGGGACCATTGGCGACCAAATAATTGTGGAAAGTCCAATCCATATTAGCCAAAAGATAACTTTTAGTGACCAAAGTTATAGTTGGTCGCCAAAAGTCAGCGCCTTCACCCAAATAAAAATATTCTTTTGCTCTGCCTGGGAGTTGAACTCCTGACCAAGGAGTCACTCTCCATGTGCCCAATCCACTCTACCAATAATATGCTTGCTGTTCACATATGGCAGATAAAATATACAACCCATAAAAATTGGGTTATATATTATTTCATAAAACCTTCAATGCCTAAACAAAAAATAGAATGTAATTACAGTAGTACCCGTTTTTTTTTTTTTTTTAAATTTATCCCACCATAACTTTTTGTGACCAACTTATTTTTTGGTCACCAAAAAGTGATCTTCTGCGACCAATATTTGTAGTTGGTCACCAATAGTTAAGTCATTTGCGACCAACTTATTTTTTGGTCGCCAAAAGATGACCTTTTGCGACCAGATTTGTATTTGGTCGTGAAAAATTAGCTATTACCCACCAAAAAATTGTGGGTCGCGAAAACATGCCCATCAGCGACCAAAAAATTTTAGTCGCAGAAAGTGGACTATTTGTGACCAACTGAAAATAGGTGGTCGCTAAAAGTATTTTTTCTTGTAATGGCATTTTACTGCCACTACCATCGCTACCGTTATCACCATTGCCATCACCACCATCACCACCACTATGCCATTGCGACCATCACCACAATCACTATCACCACCATCATGCCACCAGCACTATCACAACTATTACCACCTTTATTACCATTATTATTGTTTCCATAAGCAATACGATTATTTTACAACTATTACCATTGTTACTACTATTGCTAGCACCACCACCACTATGCCACCATTACCATTACCACCGCCTCCATCATCATCATCATACCACTACCACCGCCACCATTGCCATCACAATATAAAAATTGAAATATATAATTTAACAATAATACATTTCAAATTTGATTTTATACATATCAAACAACTTATTTTTAATTCAGCACTTAAATTTTTATCTAACAGTTTTGCAGTTTAAAATAATTAGTATTCAATTTTCAATATTTAATTTTCAGTATTTAGTTTTCAATTTTTAATTTCATCAAATACCACCATAATTCAGCTATAACGCCTCGAAATGACTAACAATGAACCATCTCATGATGATAATGAAATAAAGATACAATATCGAATATAATGCCCTTTCATTTCATATGATCTCGAGTTTTCAAAAGATAACACATGCGATTATACATTTATGAGTTCTAACCCTGAATCTATAGCATGTATTATAGACAAAAGATATGAAATCTAAGCTAAACAGGTAATTAAATGCCTTAAAGGCTACAACTTCCCAAGAGGATGCTTGGTTACAACAAAAGTGAGAAAGCTTAATACAGTTAAAGCCCTAGGCTTGTACAGAAAGATATACAACAAATAAACAAAAGGAAGCCTTTAGCTCCAAGTTCCTCCCAAGCTATGTTATTGGTGGAGGCATATCATTAGCACTTGAAAATGGTTTTCCTACATAGGGTGAGCTAAAGCCTAGTAGAAATACTCTAGCACAGTTTATGAATCTTAACAAAGTCATAAGGCGAATGCATATGCAATGCTCGTGACAAACATTTATGTTTTTTTTCAAAAACATGCAATGTCAAGTTTTTATCACAATTCATTCAAACTTTTCCTTTTCAATAAAAAACAAGACTATGAATACAACTCTGTGAATCTCTAGGTACGTGTCTGCAAGTAGACTATACAAGCACTACCTATTTTTCATTTTTACCGGTATTAACTGAAAGGCTCGACACCTATTTGCGCGGGTTTCTGGTCTTTCACCAAGAACACACATGCCAACTTAACATCGTAACCATACACCCTACCTAGATTCACGAAGTATTCACCTCTTTTTCTTAAAACATTAAACATTTTCAACATGTTAACATGCAACAATGCCCAATGCAAATATATGAGAAAATAGTTTCAATTCTCCTAGTTCGCATGCAATTTTTACAACAATTATAGATATCTTCCACCGATAGCCCAAAATAGATATCTCTAAACAGATGATTAATTTCCATAAAGATAAACTTTCAAAAATCCCAAGATGGGAGTGATAATACGTATCCAACTCCGCCATCCTCATCAACATCAATCCAATTCCACATTTCCAACATCAATTTCATTTATCATTACAAAACCAACGTTTGATATTCTTAGGGTAAAAACCCCATTTTCTATATAATTAAACTTCCAAAGGTAAAAATCCACAATTTCATCATAACTCAACAATAAATACATTTCCTCAATCATTTCCAACCATTCATTTGAAAACCCCTATTTTGATTTTTAACCCAAAACCCTAGTTTTGTCCAAAAATCCCAAATCACAATATGGTTCTAGAAAATAACAAATAACTAAGTTAAAAATCATAGAAAAGTACGGAGAATCCCTACCTTAAGCTTAGAAGACAATAGAAGGAATGGAGAAACTTCAACGATGCCGAAACCCAACTTTACTCCGATCAAAAGGAAACTCTCGGAGTGTTTTACCTTTTTATTAAAGGGACATGGGTGAAGAAATCAATGGATCTAAGTGTATTTGTAAAGAGAATGTGAGTTTTAGAGAGAGAAGGTCTCAACTTAGGAATTTTAGAATGGTTAGAAAGAAAGACATATGAAAACGTGAGTCAAAAAGGTGATTTTACGGACTGATGTACGCGCAGACTACTTGAGCGCAGAAATGGTCGCTCGAGCGACCAAACACAATAAGTGTGACCGCTCGAGCGAACAAAGTGACCGCTCAAGTGAAGAATTCAAACTCCCAGAAGTTTTACAAACAGAGGACCATTGTTCGAGCAAGAAAGAAGTATCGCTCGAGCGTAGAATGCCAACTCTCAAAGACCGCTTGAGTGCAAGAAGTGTCCCTCGAGTAGTGAAGCCAAAATCTGGGCAGAAACTATTTTGAAAAACTAACTCCCAACCTGTTCCAAACGAAACCAAGGCACTCCAATAACCAAACTCAATGAGGAATAAGGAGACATAAGACATGAACAATAGTATAAGGCAATAAAACTCGGATCTAGAATATCAAATAGGTCGGGTCCAAACCAGAATCGCTATAACCTCCACTCCTTATGGTCTTCGAAATTTTAAATCAACATCAAAACCATGATTAAACCAATTACAACAATGATAGTAAATCAAATTCATCACCATAACCCATCCATCGGTCATTCATTTTCATTACCATGATAAACACGTGCTCATTACTAAATATACAATTAACATCTCCAAAACATATACAATGTTTATATTAAATAAGCAAGACAAGATTTTCAATGTAAGTTCAAATATCAACAAATAGGTCCGGATACTTCTCATGGACTTCCGCCTTACGTTCCCAAGTCACTTCCTCAATTTCGTGGTGCCTCCATAACACCTTTACCAATGGAATTGTCTTGCTTCGCAAGACTTGATCTCGAGTATATAAAACTCTTACTGGTCTCTCATCATACGAGGCATCTTCATGTACCTCTAACTCGGTCCAATCTAACAAATGTGATGGATCCGACTCATACTTTTGAAGCATACAAATATGAAACACATCATGATCTCCTGAAAGTTATGGCGACAAGGCCAAATGATAAGCTACCTCCCCAATTTGCTCTAGGATCTCAAAAGGCCCAATAAATGTAGGAGACAACTTTCCGCTCCTTTCAAACCTCATCAAACCCCGTGCAGGTGATATTTTCAAAAAGACGTGATCTCCTACCTCAAAGGATAACGATCTTCTTCTACGGTCGACATAGCTCTTCTGTCGACTCTAAGCCGTAACCAACCTCTTACGGTTAAGTGCAACCTTCTCTGTCGTTTCCCAAACTAACTCTGGACTTATCATTGGTGCATCACCTACCTCGGCCTAACACACAGGAGTTTTACATGGTTGGACATACAAGGCCTCAAATGGTGACATACCAATGCTCGATTGGAGGTTATTATTGTAGGCAAACTCCACTAAAGGAAAGTGCCTCGCCCACGACCCCTTAAAGTCAAGAACACAACCCTAGAGCATATCTTTTAGGATTTGAATGGTATGCTCTGACTGCCTATCAGTCTAAGGATGATAAGCAGTGCTAAAAGTCAATCTAGTGCCCAAAGCATTCTATAGGCTTTGCCACAACCGAGCCGCAAAATGTGGATCTCTATATGAAACAATAGTCATAGGGACCCCATGCAGTTGAATAATGTCCCTAACATAAAGGTCGATAAGACAATATACCGAGTCACTCATGCACATAGGTACAAAGTGAACTGACTTAGTTAACCGATCAATTATCACCCAAATGGCATCATTACCCTGTTGAGTGCTCGGAAGACCCACAACAAAATCCATTGTGATATGCTTTCACTTTCACTTGGCTATATGCTTGTAGACACCCCATTTTTGACCGTCCTCAAGACTTGGACGTCACCGTTTGAACACTCGGTGATTATCCATGTTTGTGTTCGTTTGGAGTTCCCGGAGGTCTCGGCTCACGCGCTTTGCCTCAGGATCCCCGAACTCGACCGTTTAGTGTCTGGTTTTGCACCAAACACTTGCATCTTGCCTTTGAGAGGCAGGGTAGGGCTTGTAGACCATCCCCACCCATCACCGGCAGTGGCTAGATGCCACCGGCTGGTTTTTGCTGCCACCGGCAATATAGTTTGCCGGCCGGCACTCTTTGTTGCCGGTCAGCACTATTTGTTGCCGACCGGCACTCTTTTTGGCCAAGATGGCATTTTTGGCCGGCCGATTGCTGTTCATCTGCTTTTGCAGATATTTTTAGACAGCTGTATTGCTTTTGCTCCCCTCCATACACGTGTATGGAGGGATCTCCCTCTTGCAAAGCTTGTCTTGTAAGCTTTACAAGAGACATATAGAGGGAGGCTCTCTCTAAGGCAAAAGGGGGGCTTTTAGACATTTTTGGGAGAGAAAAATACAGACCAAGCTCTGGTTTTTCTAGGGTTAGGGTTAGATATACACTCTCTATCTCTCTTTCCCTCTTATTTGTACACTAGGTGTTTTGTGTCTCACTATTGCACACAAACACCTAGTGTTTCACCTTCCTCTTGGAGCTGAGGTTCTAAAGGGTTTGTTTTGAGATTTTGGTGTTGGATTCAAGCTAAAGGAGGCCATTAGAGCACCATTTTAAAAGGGGTCTTCAAGGGTGAGATTCTAGTCCTTTTTTTCCCCATTTTTGCATTGATTTTATACCTATCTTAGAGCTGTTTTTGTGATTATTGTATAACATAAAAAAGTTCTGTTTTTAGGCCCTCTTTATTGTTTATTAAGAGTGTTTTGTTGTTTGAGGGTTGTTGACCACCCTTAGGCCTTGAAAGGCCTCATTTTAGGCCATTTTGTGCTAGCTCCGGGATTTTGGTGTTGAGGTCTCTTCACCACTGAAATCTTGAGGGATTTCAGTGGTGAAGATGATGCTTTGAAGTCCCAAGAAGGAGAGGGCCACCCCCTCTCCTTGTTGTCCTTGAAAAGGACACATTTTGGCCTCTTAAGGAAGCCTATGCTTGAGTGTGTGTTGAGCATGTTTGGTTTGTTTTTCATGCTTATATATCTATAATATAACATGATTTCAAGTTGGTTTTGGAACTCCATGCATGTTTAGCATAGTTGCCATGTAATGCCTTGTTTATGCCTTAATGTGCCTTAGGTTGTTAGCCTTTGTTGGAGCATGTTTTAGGCTTAGTCTTGTGAAGATTATGTGCTTATTTTGCCATGTTTTAGGTCTGTCCATAAGTGTTTGGGTTGATTTTGGCATGCTTGATATAGCTCCTTTGTATTTGGGCTTGTTGGCCTTGAGTATGTGCATGTGTAGCATGCCATCTTTGCATTGTTTTGGTGATTTGGGATCATTCTACATGCCATTTCAGTCCCATTTCCATGCTTGTTTGATTGCATTGCATGCCTCTTTAATGCTTTGGAAGCTTGTGTAGCAATGCTCCAAGTTTCGTTGTTTATGCATGTCTTTGTTTTTTGAGTCACTTAGATGCCATCTAAGTAGTCCTTTAGCTTTGTTTTAACATGCTAAACCTCTGATTTTGGTCCTTCTTTTCATGCCATGTTTGGTCATGTTAAGTGTAGTTCAATGCCTCATTGATTTGCTTTGAACACTTAGGCCATTTGGTGCATGCTTGGCTTGATTTGTTGCTTGGTTTGGCACCATGTATTAGCATGATTTCAAAGCTTATAATGCATGCTAATTGTTCATGTTTGTCCCTTTCAAGTGTGCTTGAATGTTGCTTGATTGGTGCTTAAGTGTTGGTCCTTATGTGCATGTGTGTGTGTGCCATTTAGCCCTCACTCTTTAGCACTTTTGGCTACTGTTTTAGGCCTATTTTAGAGCTGCCTAATTCATGTATAAGTCCATCTTTCCATTTATTTGCATTGCCATATGTATGCTTGTATGCTTGCATAAGTGCTTTGCCATGCCATGTTGCATCCTTAGCTTGTATGCCTAGGTTGCATTGCATCTTGCATGCATTCCTTGTCCCTTGACTTGGGTGATAGGGATTGGGAGTTTTGTTTGATTGGTTTGCATGCATTTGAAATCAAAGTTGCATACTTGGCTCTTTGGGCCATCATGCATGGAAATCCGTGATTGGTGGTCCGAGAACCGAGGCACATGTCCCTTTGAGTCATCACAATGATAAGGGACATGGTTGGTGCATACATGCCTTGAATTGTGTTGCCATGCTTTGTTTTGCCCTCTGTTGCTGTGAGTTGCAGGTTCTGCAGGAATACTCTGCCGACCGGCAGTGTAATGTGCCGACCGGCACCATTTTCTCTGCCGACAGGTTCAATTTTGTGCCGATGGCCATACCACACTGCCGGTGGCAATTTCAATCAGCCGGTGGTGATCCTCTCTGTCCAAGGGATCAGTCCTGAGGCTTTGACAGCCTCCAGAGGAGGAAAGGAAGGAAAACAGAGGCAGCCCATGCATGGTGGCGCGCTTCCCGAGGCGTTTTCCTGCTTTAATTAATTTATTTAATTTGTTAATTAAATTAGTTAATTTGTAATATTAATTATCTTGCGTAGTTAATTAATTTGTAATATTTATTCGGTCCCTCCGAGCGAGGGCAAACCTGTAATAAGTGTGTGTGGGTGGTGTGTATGTCTTCCAACCTCACTTCTTTCTTCCCTTTTACTTACCCGCTTTAATGGTTAGTATTAGGGCACGTTTAATTTAGTATACCTCATGATATGCATGTGTGCATCCATGCATTTGTATTGCATGCATTAGGCTCGGTACATCACGCTAATTGCATTCGTACTTCAAATCAAAAATTGAATATGTGATAATTGTGCATTTTCACATAACATGTTTAGGATAGCCGAGCCTATTCTAGTAACATTTTGTATGCGATGCATTAGGCACTTCACATGGACTTGGATCATGCATGTTTGCTAACAAGTTCTTTGTTTTGGCACGGAGTACTATGTAAGTATTTCCGCTTTAGCATATCACATGAGTGTGAATATTGCCATGACAGCATGCTTAACATGTGGCTAGATGCTTATGTGTTAAACTGTTTCGAATGCCCGTGGGTGGAGGTCAAATTGCTTAAATTGGGATAGTGCGTTAAAGCTATATTTGTTTTAAGCCCACCGGATAGTGGCAAAACCGTCTTTTCCAAAAACCCGCTTGAGGGTGGCAAAATCTGCATTTTAGCCTACTTGTGAGTAGCAAACCATTTTCAAAACAAACATGAAATGCTTTTTTATTCCAATTTGAGCGATTTGGTCTATACTTGTTTGCTGTGCGCATAACATAGTAATTCTAGGCTAACAATTGGTTTAAGAACACATAAAGTTTTCAAAAACGGATATCACGGTTAGTAGAGGCCGGTCTTCGGACCGGGCGAAAGGGGGTGCTCATAGCTGACCTTCCCCGATCGTACCCAAGCTCCCGAGCCGAGACAACTCCGGTGATGACGGACATGTGGCCTTCGGCACCGAGTCAGGGTTTCCTAAATTTCCCCATTTTAAAATATTTAGGTGGCGACTCTGTATCTGGCAAAGCAGTCCATGTTTGGCACTACTTTTTCAAAAATCTGTTTCTCAAAACGATTTGCCAGATTTGGACTCTTTGGTTCAGACTTAGAACCGTGACACAAATCGAGTCCGAACTGTAGTAGCGAGGCCCACGCGGGTGCGTGTTACAGTTTCTGGCGACTCCGCTGGGGACTTTTAGAGAGTTTGACTCGAACTCGTGATATCCTGTTTTGATCTCATTTATGTGTTTCTTTGCATTGCATGTGCATTGGTGCGCCTAGGAACACAGTGTTTGCCATCTGCCATTCCTGAATGGTTTGCCGGAGGCTTGTCTTGTCAAGGCATGTCCACAAGGCTGACCGGCTATGGGCTCTGACAGTATGGGAACACAAACCTCGGTTTTACCGGGGCACCCCTTTTGACCATTCGACCTAGTGCATATTCGGATCCATAGTGACCATTCCAAGCTAGGACAGGTTGCTTACCCGATGCTAAGTTGTTTGAAAACCGCTGTGTGCGTAGTGAAACCCTAGCTCCTGACAAAATAGGACAGGGAAACCCTACCCCAACATAGGGGTGTTTTGTTCTCTTTACTTGTTATGTGCTTTTAGAGTGTTGCTCTACAGGGAACGCACATGTCAGTTTGCAAGTTTGAGTATCAAACCTGGGGACACCAGTATCAGTATCAGTTGTAGGAATCAGTTATCCGCGGGTATCAGATTCAGTATTTTGGGAACAGAAATCTGGGAACAGTGATCAGCAGTAGGGTACAGT
The DNA here is from genome assembly GCF_055761805.1 of Camellia sinensis. NCBI lineage: Eukaryota > Viridiplantae > Streptophyta > Magnoliopsida > Ericales > Theaceae > Camellia > Camellia sinensis. The sequence goes on from NC_138971.1 coordinate 58,960,384, forward strand.
TGTTTGGCTACACCCGTGTTTGATCAGTTTGGGCTGAAATGCTGTCTGTTTTTCTTTCAAGGTTCAGAGAGTTGCAGAGTTGAAACAGAATAGTCAGTGTCTCCCCTTGCTGAGGCAGGATTTATGGCGGCACAAAATTCGGAAGAAATTGTGGTTATGGCAGCTGTATCGGGGCAGGGAACCACTCCGCAGAACGAGGCCAGCATCAGTATGTCATACCCGCCTAGGTCGCCTGTTGTGCACCCGGTTTGGGCTCCCCAGTTATACCAAGCTCGTGAGCCCACCACCTTCGAATTGATGGGGATGATAGGCGATCTCCAAAGGTCTGTGGCAGACCTCGCCTATGGAATATCGACTTCACCTCCAGCGGTGCCGTATGCCGGGAATTTTGTACCACAGGAGCCCCCGCTACTGGGGCGGATTGTGATAGAGCTCAGCCAGCCAGAGGTGGCTTCCGGCTACAGCTGCGACATGTCAGCAACAACTGGGTTTCACTCTGAAGTAGCAACCCAAACCCTTGACCAGGCTGAGGCCGGAGGAAAAGATAAAATGAAGGCAGATGCCAACCCCATTGAGCAACTGCTGTGGGCAGTCGAGGCTCTGAAAGTCAGAGGGATGAACAAGCAACAAACGTCTGCAATAGTGACCAAAGCTGTGGATGATGCTTTCCCCACTCCGATCAAAGGCAGTTCAAGCCAGGCAGAAAACCGGGATGGGCCCCGTCATGCCCAGACAGTTCCTGTAGTTCCCAACCCTGCACCGGGAAAGTTTCAAAAGGCCAAGGCAGCGCCAGCTGATCCTTTCGCTAGCGCATCTGGCAAGAATCCTCAAACTGCAAAGTACCTGCCCCGAGGGCGCAGGGTCTTTCACGACCTCCACATGCCTTTGTCTAGGGCATTGCTAATATTGGCAAAGAATGGGCATCTTAAGCCTTTGGAGCCCCGGCCACTCCCGAAGAATCTCCCCGCCACTCATGATGCTACCTTGTACTGCGCGTACCACCAACAGTCCGGTCACAGCACCGATGGATGTTCCCGCCTTCGTCATGAAGTGCAGGATTTGATTGATAACAAGGTTATCCTACCACCCACCTCGGGGAAGCCCGTCACCACTCAGTTGTTGGATTTCGAGGGCTCAGATACTGCGAGTATGTGAAGTGAAACGCCTGCGGGCAACATTTGGTGTGTTTTTGAGGCATCTGGCACGCATTTTTGAGCATCGGTGAAACCGAGTTTTGTAAATCCTGGCTTGGATGTCGAGTCAGTCTTTTGTTTTGAGTCTGTCTCTTTGTCTTGAGTCAATCTTTTGCTTAAGGGTCTTTCTGGTTGTATCGAGTCAGTCCCCGTTGTATATAATACCTGGTGATTCTGGGGTTGTTGTCCCGAACACCGTTTTGTTTTGTAATTATCTGTTTTTGTTTTGAGTCTGTTTCTGCCGAGGGGCTAGTTGCACCAACAGAACCGATTGAAACAGCTGTTGCTATCTCAACTTCATGCTTACTTTCAGCATAAGTGCCGGAGAATTTGAATGGGCTGACAGTACATCTCGCCTGCTCTCCTGTGTGCCAAACTCATTGCATTAACCTAAGTTTTTCAAATAAAACAAACTTTTGAACACTGCGGTGATAAAAACGAAGAGGAAGGAATTCCTCGGGTTTTGTAAAATTTTGATCATTTTGAGAGAAAGAGAGGCGTGCTAAGCCTTTTTATGAATAAAGCCATGCTTGTCGGCGTGAGTACTGAGAAGGACCCTGGCCTGATCCAGATTGGTTCCACACTATCTTCGGCACGAGCGATTTGTCGCTTTCTTAAAAAAATTCAAAAAATGTTTTACGTGGCCCTGCGAAGACCTGTGTGGAATCGCTCTTGAGATTGCGCAGCCTAGGATCGCTCTCAGCCTCAAGATTCAACCTATTTGTTTTCCGAGTTTGAACCCGTTCAGAATGTTCAGAAAGTTCAACGGACAAACGCCATGAAAGGCCCGTGTGGCCAGTTTTGAGGTAGCCTTCGATCAAGAAGCACCAAAGCCGAATCAGAAGGAGTAGATCTCGTCGGAAGAAGCTCGTAGAGCAACCGGGATGGATTCTCCGCAAATCAGTGCAACAGCCGTTCTCCTAGACACAGAGAGGCTTCAATTTCAAAAAAAAAAAAAAACCATTTGGCATGGACTTGCTACACTTTTACCCTTTGAGAGGCTCGCTGGGCCGAAAACCCGGAAGGGCGGCCCAGGCAAAAGTTAGAGCAAGAGAAAAATACAAAAAAGCGAAAAAAAAAAATGCAAAGAAATGAAAAGAAATGAAAAGAAAAGAAATGAAAAGAATTGAAAAGAAAAGAAAAACAAAGCTCGCAAGGTCGAAAACCCGCATCGGGCGCCTTGGCAAAAGTGAGAGCCTAAAAAGTAGAGGTTAAATACCCGAGTGTACCTTAACCCCGGAACTACGTAAGGCTTGATTCCCATGTTTGGGATACGTAGGCAACTTCATCATGAAGTCCAGCCCCCAACGCTTTCATAGCGTCTCAGTCCATGCAAATGGTTTCGATTTCATCCCAAAAGTCCAGCCGCCAACACCCTCCAAAGGCGACTATGTCCATATATTTGTTGTGATCGTCTTCGTCATCTCTGTGTCTGAGAGTTCGACCATCGCCAATGAAGACTGTTTACAGATTGCTGCGGCACCATCCCAAACAAGGGGCAACTTTCCGTTGCCACGAGCCGCCGTGAGCCACCATTCAAACTAGGGGCAACTTTCCGTTGCCTCCCACCCCCCCTTCAAACCAGGGGCAATTTTCCATTGCCTCCGATCTGAGGTTGCGCATCTCGAAGAGTAAGTTCTATGCTTGTTGAGCATCAGCTGTTTGAAAAATAGTTTTTGAAAATTTTTACTGAGGTTGACTATTTTCTCGAAAACTATTTCATTTTCCAAAACTGGACCATTGTCTTGGACCTAAAAAAGGAAAATTTTCAGTGCTTGCTGCCTGACTTGCATGCTTTTCAAATCAAAAATCGAACAAGTACGTTAATCCGACTCTCGTTTTGATCAAAACCGTTTCAGTAGAAAGCAAAAACGAAAAAAATGGTTAAAATGATGAACTAGGGGCATAGTCGAGCCAGGCGTTCTGTCTTTCCCCCGTCACCAACGTACTTTCCAGAAGGGCGCTCTGCCCGCCGGAAGAAATAGCTGTGAGCCAACGGCATCGGGCGTGAACCCACACCTTTCTATTTATCCATCAATCACCCCGGGGAGGGATGAAAAATGAGAGATATGAAGAATAGAGAGGTGTAAGTTGAGAGAAAAGTGAGGAAAATGGTTTTGAGAGAAAATCCGAGCTTGAGAGTCGAGTGATGTGAGGATCACAAATGAGAAAGGATGGGAAACAATACCCAGATTGAACTGGCTCCTCGTGGTCCGAGGTCTCCCATCTTCGTTTACGCGTCTGTGTGTCGTGTCTCTTTCATTTGACGGTCTCGTCTTTTGTTTTGAGTCTCTCCCGAGCGTGCCTCGTTGTGTTTAGGTCGTGTACCTCTTTGTTTGAGTCCTCCCCGCTGTGTTCAGTGGTAGGCTCGATATCCCGGTTTGAAAAACCCTCATTCGATTTCAAAAATCGCTTATGCTCAGAATGCTGTGCCATTCTCTACATTTGAACGCATTTCGACTCCAACCGGTTCCATCTTTGAGGTCTGTCCTGTTAGATTGGGCTGTTTGCTTGAGAATTGCCGTGTGCAGAATGAATCGAATGCTGTGTTATGGGCTGTATGCAGATTAATCCCCAGTAGAGCAAGGGCTGTGTGTCCAGAATCAGGCAGTGGGTTGCTTGGGTTATTTTGCTGTTAGCTGTTTAGTTATCTGATTATTACAGTGCAAGTGTTCAATTTTCAGACAACCAATCAGTTCCATTTACATTGTGGTGTAACATGATGAGATGCGATGCAATGGATGAAATGTGTAAATGTAAACACTTTTTCAGATAAAAAGTCTGTTTCATTTCATTATCTTTTCAAATGTACAAGTTTTGGAAGCAAAAATCTGCCTGCGGCAGTACAAGGTAATCTATCTACCAACCAAAAGGAAAAGTACAAGAAAGAAAGAAAAGATAGCAAAAATCTGCATCTGTGTCAAGCACCCCAAGGGCCATCAGTCTGTCCTGGTCCTCTTCCTGGACGAGGGTCCAGGAGCATCATCAGCATCGTCGTCAGAGCCCGAGCTAGTGCCTCCTCCGGTCTCCTCCTCCGATGACTCGGACTCCGCCTCTGCCTCCGCCTTTGACTCCTCGTCGTCATCATCCGGGACTGGAGCTCGTGAGCTGCTCCCGACATGAGTACGCCCTCCCCTGGTACGGGGAAATATCCTGCCCTCCTCATCTCTCCTCCGAGCAGGGACAGAAGGCCCAGCTGGTGCACCTCCTGCCATGGGAATCTGGAAAGGAGGCTGAAAAGTTCACGAAAAGGGAAATGCATCAGTGTGCCGTGAGCAGTTTATCAGTGCAGAATGCAGTGTGTGAGTACAGTGTAGGAATGTCGTGAGCAGTTTATCAGTGCAGAGTGCAGTGCAGAATGCAATATATGCAGTGTATCAGATGCTGTGAGATCAGTGTATCGGGTATGGTGCCATGAATCAGATTATGCAAAGCAGTGTATGAATGGTTTGAGGCCAGTGTCAGAAGAACATACCGGTATGCTGTAGACAGCCAGGAGGTCAAAAGTCCGCTGAAGCATCCCCATCATCGAGGCATTCATCGCCAACGCCTGACGGGTGTACTCAGAAGAAGCCTGCAAAAGTATCAGATGCATCAATATTCTGTGGAATATCAAACTGAAATGAAATGACTGTACAGAAATGCAGTAATACATACCGGAGGTAGGTCAGGGACATCAATGAACTCGTGACCAGCCGGTGGAGGGGCGAAGGGGATCTGATAGGTCGACCCACCCTGCCCCTGGAAAGTCAGTACAGCAGGCAGGGCAGGCCAGCCAGCTCCTCGTCCTCCCCGCACTCCGCCCCTACCACGGACCCGGGCCCTCCTCGAAGATCCAGCCCCTGCTCCCGCTCCGGCCTCAGCCGCCGATGCTACAGGCCTGGCCCCCTCTGCTCGACGGCCGCTCAAGGGACGCATCAGGTACGTCCGCACGTACTCCTGGTAGTCGCCAGTGCCTCGGAAGCCGGCCTCCTCCCAGCCGATGGAGTAATCATCCAGCTGCTCAGTGGTCAGCCCCTCGGTCTCCCTCATCTCTGCAGGAGGGTGAGCCGGGACTATCTACTCAGGTAACCCGCGGGTCTGGCGTAGAAAACGCTCCCCCAGGTACCAAGCCCGACAGACCGGGCCCTCTAGCAAGATCCGAAAACGCGAGGTCTCCTCAGCACCAGGGAACCGACCCCGCATCGCCGACGGCAAGGAGGCCCATGGCCGCCATGTGATCTGAAAGTGACGGACAGTTTGTTATCTACTGTTATTGAAACATGCAGTGGGAAAGCGAAGCTAAATGAACTGAAAGTAAAGCATACCTCGGCCGGGGTGATGGTGTCAAAATATCGGCGGAAGAAGCCGAATGTCTCCCGTGGTCGCCGGGTGCATCTCCCGTCGAAGCGACTCGAGAACGGGACAGCCGGAGGAGGCTCCGCGACTGGTACGGGTGCAAGCCTAGGGAAGTAGGCGTAAACCCACAGCTGTAAAACAGATGTCAGTATGACTATCAGAAAAAGCAGAATATACAGAATAAAGCAGAAATGGCAGAGCCGTGTGTTGTGCAGTGTATTGTGTACAGTGTACAGTGTGAGCAATGTACAGTCAGTGTAAAGCAGAATGTATGTGTGTGCCGTGTGTACAGTATACAGCAAGTATAGAGCAGACCACAGTGTGTGCAGTGTACTGAGTACAGAAAGTACGAGACAGGAATGAAAAAGTGGAGAAGAAATGTACCTCCCAAGCCCGCCAGTAACCTCCAAGCAGCTGGCCGCTGCCGCGAGAAGCCGAGCTCATATATCCGTACAGGGTGGCCAGAGCAGCGCCGCCCCAGTCATAGTGCAGAATATCCCGGACGTCCACCAGTGCGCTGAGAAGGCAGAGAGGCACGGTGTTCGCCCGGTCGGCGAAGATGGTAGTCCCGAACAGGAACATGAGGAAGCCGTGAGCATACCTCTCCTCGTCCTCTGGGGTCATCTGCACCTCCTCCAAAACGGGCTGAACCCTGAACTGTGTCTCGAACCAGGAGTACCGCACGAAGCCTGGACGAGCTAGTGGTGGGGCCTCCCCCAGTAAATGGACCTGAGCGGCGGTCCACTCATCCATGTCGGTGTCGAAGGGGATCGGATCACCCCCTACCCCGATGCCTGTGAGCATCGAGAAGTCATAAGGGGTCATCGTCATGTCCCCTGCAGCAGAGAAGTGGAAAGAATCGGTGGTGTCCCACCACCTCTCTGCCAGAGCGGCAAGAAGAGGTCTGCATGTGGACAACCTGGAGAGCCCTCGGCAGAAGGTGCCGAAGCCCGCCCGGTCCACGATGCGCTGGACCGCATCAGGAAGCTCATCATACCACTCCCGTGCACCAGTATTCCCATACCCGCGAATGGTATGGGAACCCTCCTGCAAACAGAAAATGACAATTGCAAGACAACATTCAAAATGCAGTTTTGAAAGGACAGATATGGCATGTATGCAAGTTTGTCAGATTCAGGCAAATACCGGGTGCCAGTGTGCTTACAGTAAAATACGTGTGCTGTGTCAGCGTGTTTGGGTGTTTCAGAACAGATATGGCATGTATGCAAGTTTGTCAGATTCAGGCAAATACCGGGTGCCGGTGTGCTTACAGTAAAATACGTGTGCTGTGTCAGCGTGTTTAGGTGTTTCAGAACAGATGTAGCGTGTGTGCAAATCTAACGGATTCAGATAAATGCTGGATGCCAGTGTATGCAGTGAAATACAGTGTGTGCCGTGTGTTTGGGTGATTCAGGGCTAGTGTAGTGTGTGTGCATGTGTCAGTCTCAAGCAGATATCAGTTGTATGTATGTTTACAGTCAACTATGGTCTACGGCATATCAGATTTCAGCAGTTAGAGAATACAACTAACTATGGCAGTTTTGTATCCTACATTGCAGAAAGTAAAGCAGAAGATGAAAAGTTACCTCGGAAGTGCTGAAAGACAGATGGGAGGTAGGCTCGCGTAGTAGTAGCTCAGGCGCCGCGTACCTCTCAAAGCTCCGGAACTGACGCAGGCCGTCTGGGGGCAGAACGTGGATCGCCGGCCGGTAGGTCGCCGGGTCGAACGGGCGCTCGCTCAGTGGTAAGAGCTCGACCCCGGGATCCATGTCGTGGTCCGGGGGAGTCCCGCCACGTGGAATGTCGTCTGCCATGAAGAGAGTGGTGTGAAAATGGCCCGGAAAAGGAAAACCGGGTCGGAATACGAAGAGTCAACCGGAAAGTCAACTCCCGAGAAGGTCGGAAATGGCCGGGAAGGCCGGAATGTGAAAGGGCACGGAAATGAAGAGGAAAGTGAGGGGAACAAACCCCGAAAAGGCGAGAACGCCAAACGAGGCACCGAAACGAGAATGTGATCGGTTGAAAACGTCCGAAACGCGAAGAGAAACGCGAATCCGACGACGAAACGGGCGTAGAACGCGAAGAAATGGAGAAACGAGGAAAGGAAAAAGCTCTAGAGAGAGAGAGCAAAGGTTTTCGGCGGTAGAAAAGTGAGGAATAGGGTTTTGAAACCCTATTTTATAACACCCAAGGTGAAAAGTCAAAACTGCCCCGCACCAGCAACTGTTTGCCGGTCGGCAATGTTTTGTGCCGGCCGGCACTTTTTTGTGCCGATAGAATTGTTTTTGTGCCGATGGCCAGCCGGTGGCCTCATCTTTCGGCCGGTGGGGTTCCCACAGCCTTGTTTAGGCCATATGAGAAGTTCGTGGTCTTCATAGCTCAAGAAAGTGCAAGAAAGTGCATCTCCGACATTCAACCGGCCTCCGTTTTGACTTCGGGCCGTGTCTCCAGTGCGTGGCACTTGAATTCATGCAAGGTGTATCCTTTTTGTATCCTTTTTTAAATTCAAAAGTTGCCCCATGTGTGTTGCACGAGTTCATCACACTACTTCGGTGCATTACATTGCGCTGTCATGCGCTACACATTTGCATTGTTATGCACGTGTTACATGCGTTGCAACACGCACCCCTTTGCATTGTCGTGCACATTTCTCATGCATCATCATTGCATTTCCATTCCATGCATTGTCATGCATTCCGGAATACGTGCGTTGTTGCGCATTTAAGCCCGTTTACATTCCGTGTGGCGTGCGTGTCACACTGGTCGTCGCACTGTTTTGTACATTTCAAACCGTTGCACTGTTTTGTGCATTTCAAAATTGTTCGCGCTGTTCTGCGCATCGCACTGTTTTGTGCATTTCAAACCGTCGCACTGTTTTGTGCATTTCAAAATTGTTCGCGCTGTTCTGCGCATCGCACTGTTTTGTGCATTTCAAACCGTCGCACTGTCTTATGCATTTCAAACCTCGCGCTGTTCTGCGCATTGCACTGTTTTGTGCATTTCAAAATTGCTCGCGCTGTTCTGCGCGTCGCACTGTTTTGTGCATTTCAAACCTCGCGCTGTTCTGCGCATCACACTGTTTTGTGCCTTTCAAAATTGTTCGCGCTGTTCTGCGCATCGCACTGTTTTGTGCATTTCAAACCGTCGCACTGTTTTGTGCATTTCAAACCTCGCGCTGTTCTGCGCATCGCACTGTTTTGTGCATTTCAAAATCGTCGCACTGTTTTGTGCATTGCATTTCAAACCTCGCGCTGTTCTGCGCATCGCACTGTTTTGTGCATTTCAAATCGTCGCACTGTTTTGTGCATTGCATTCCGTTGTGCGGTTTTGCGCATCTCATTACATTACTTGCGTAGACCGCATGTTTGTAATCAATTTCATTACTTGCGTAGACCGCATGTTAATTACATTACCTGCGTAGACCGCATGTTTGTAATCAATTTCATTACTTGCGTAGACCGCGTGTTAATTACATTACCTGCGTAGACCGCATGTTTGTAATCTTTTCTTTCCTTGCGTAGACCGCATGTTTTGATTGCGTAGACCGCATGATTATTCCATTTCTTTACTTGCGTAGACCGCATGTATTGCTTGCGTAGACCGCATGCTTATGTTCAATTTTGTTACTTGCGTAGACCGCATGCTTCATTTACATGTCTGTATTTTCGCAAGCATTGTTATGCTCCCCACTTGCTTTGCGCTGTCACGCATTTCGAGTACACTATTCTTGCATTGTCATGCATATTGCTAACAATATTGTACCTGTTAAGTTTGTTTTCTTTTCAGGCGCGATATTGTATGTACGGTTCATTTGAAGCTGGTGCAACCAAACGAGCCGCACAGGTATTGTATCTCCCGAGTGAGACGTATTGAGAATTCCATAATTCTCTTACATCCTTTCTGCATTGTAGTGTAGTTTGGTATGCTAGCGTAAAATTGTCGCATGTTTGCTTCATTACAGCTTTCTTTGCATGATCATAAGTTATGCTCGGCTCTGTGCATTGTCTTGCATTGTGCCCCTGCCTTCGGGCGCATATCTTATTTGTCTTGTATGTTTGTCTGAGTCTTCGGCCTTGTCAAAAATGGGTCGTCTCTGGGCTTTGACATTCACTCCCGTCATTGTTATGACTTTCGAGTTCTGTCAAAGAGGGGCAACTGTAGACACCCCATTTTTGACCGTCCTCAAGACTTGGACGTCACCGTTTGAACACTCGGTGATTATCCATGTTTGTGTTCGTTTGGAGTTCCCGGAGGTCTCGGCTCACGCGCCTTGCCTCAGGATCCCCGAACTCGACCGTTTAGTGTCTGGTTTTGCACCAAACACTTGCATCTTGCCTTTGAGAGGCAGGGTAGGGCTTGTAGACCATCCCCACCCATCACCGGCAGTGGCTAGATGCCACCGGCTGGTTTTTGCTGCCACCGGCAATATAGTTTGCCGGCCGGCACTCTTTGTTGCCGGTCAGCACTATTTGTTGCCGACCGGCACTCTTTTTGGCCAAGATGGCATTTTTGGCCGGCCGATTGCTGTTCATCTGCTTTTGCAGATATTTTTAGACAGCTGTATTGCTTTTGCTCCCCTCCATACACGTGTATGGAGGGATCTCCCTCTTGCAAAGCTTGTCTTGTAAGCTTTACAAGAGACATATAGAGGGAGGCTCTCTCTAAGGCAAAAGGGGGGCTTTTAGACATTTTTGGGAGATAAAAATACAGACCAAGCTCTGGTTTTTCTAGGGTTAGGGTTAGATATACACTCTCTATCTCTCTTTCCCTCTTATTTGTACACTAGGTGTTTTGTGTCTCACTATTGCACACAAACACCTAGTGTTTCACCTTCCTCTTGGAGCTGAGGTTCTAAAGGGTTTGTTTTGAGATTTTGGTGTTGGATTCAAGCTAAAGGAGGCCATTAGAGCACCATTTTAAAAGGGGTCTTCAAGGGTGAGATTCTAGTCCTTTTTTTCCCCATTTTTGCATTGATTTTATACCTATCTTAGAGCTGTTTTTGTGATTATTGTATAACATAAAAAAGTTCTGTTTTTAGGCCCTCTTTATTGTTTATTAAGAGTGTTTTGTTGTTTGAGGGTTGTTGACCACCCTTAGGCCTTGAAAGGCCTCATTTTAGGCCATTTTGTGCTAGCTCCGGGATTTTGGTGTTGAGGTCTCTTCACCACTGAAATCTTGAGGGATTTCAGTGGTGAAGATGATGCTTTGAAGTCCCAAGAAGGAGAGGGCCACCCCCTCTCCTTGTTGTCCTTGAAAAGGACACATTTTGGCCTCTTAAGGAAGCCTATGCTTGAGTGTGTGTTGAGCATGTTTGGTTTGTTTTTCATGCTTATATATCTATAATATAACATGATTTCAAGTTGGTTTTGGAACTCCATGCATGTTTAGCATAGTTGCCATGTAATGCCTTGTTTATGCCTTAATGTGCCTTAGGTTGTTAGCCTTTGTTGGAGCATGTTTTAGGCTTAGTCTTGTGAAGATTATGTGCTTATTTTGCCATGTTTTAGGTCTGTCCATAAGTGTTTGGGTTGATTTTGGCATGCTTGATATAGCTCCTTTGTATTTGGGCTTGTTGGCCTTGAGTATGTGCATGTGTAGCATGCCATCTTTGCATTGTTTTGGTGATTTGGGATCATTCTACATGCCATTTCAGTCCCATTTCCATGCTTGTTTGATTGCATTGCATGCCTCTTTAATGCTTTGGAAGCTTGTGTAGCAATGCTCCAAGTTTCGTTGTTTATGCATGTCTTTGTTTTTTGAGTCACTTAGATGCCATCTAAGTAGTCCTTTAGCTTTGTTTTAACATGCTAAACCTCTGATTTTGGTCCTTCTTTTCATGCCATGTTTGGTCATGTTAAGTGTAGTTCAATGCCTCATTGATTTGCTTTGAACACTTAGGCCATTTGGTGCATGCTTGGCTTGATTTGTTGCTTGGTTTGGCACCATGTATTAGCATGATTTCAAAGCTTATAATGCATGCTAATTGTTCATGTTTGTCCCTTTCAAGTGTGCTTGAATGTTGCTTGATTGGTGCTTAAGTGTTGGTCCTTATGTGCATGTGTGTGTGTGCCATTTAGCCCTCACTCTTTAGCACTTTTGGCTACTGTTTTAGGCCTATTTTAGAGCTGCCTAATTCATGTATAAGTCCATCTTTCCATTTATTTGCATTGCCATATGTATGCTTGTATGCTTGCATAAGTGCTTTGCCATGCCATGTTGCATCCTTAGCTTGTATGCCTAGGTTGCATTGCATCTTGCATGCATTCCTTGTCCCTTGACTTGGGTGATAGGGATTGGGAGTTTTGTTTGATTGGTTTGCATGCATTTGAAATCAAAGTTGCATACTTGGCTCTTTGGGCCATCATGCATGGAAATCCGTGATTGGTGGTCCGAGAACCGAGGCACATGTCCCTTTGAGTCATCACAATGATAAGGGACATGGTTGGTGCATACATGCCTTGAATTGTGTTGCCATGCTTTGTTTTGCCCTCTGTTGCTGTGAGTTGCAGGTTCTGCAGGAATACTCTGCCGACCGGCAGTGTAATGTGCCGACCGGCACCATTTTCTCTGCCGACAGGTTCAATTTTGTGCCGATGGCCATACCACACTGCCGGTGGCAATTTCAATCAGCCGGTGGTGATCCTCTCTGTCCAAGGGATCAGTCCTGAGGCTTTGACAGCCTCCAGAGGAGGAAAGGAAGGAAAACAGAGGCAGCCCATGCATGGTGGCGCGCTTCCCGAGGCGTTTTCCTGCTTTAATTAATTTATTTAATTTGTTAATTAAATTAGTTAATTTGTAATATTAATTATCTTGCGTAGTTAATTAATTTGTAATATTTATTCGGTCCCTCCGAGCGAGGGCAAACCTGTAATAAGTGTGTGTGGGTGGTGTGTATGTCTTCCAACCTCACTTCTTTCTTCCCTTTTACTTACCCGCTTTAATGGTTAGTATTAGGGCACGTTTAATTTAGTATACCTCATGATATGCATGTGTGCATCCATGCATTTGTATTGCATGCATTAGGCTCGGTACATCACGCTAATTGCATTCGTACTTCAAATCAAAAATTGAATATGTGATAATTGTGCATTTTCACATAACATGTTTAGGATAGCCGAGCCTATTCTAGTAACATTTTGTATGCGATGCATTAGGCACTTCACATGGACTTGGATCATGCATGTTTGCTAACAAGTTCTTTGTTTTGGCACGGAGTACTATGTAAGTATTTCCGCTTTAGCATATCACATGAGTGTGAATATTGCCATGACAGCATGCTTAACATGTGGCTAGATGCTTATGTGTTAAACTGTTTCGAATGCCCGTGGGTGGAGGTCAAATTGCTTAAATTGGGATAGTGCGTTAAAGCTATATTTGTTTTAAGCCCACCGGATAGTGGCAAAACCGTCTTTTCCAAAAACCCGCTTGAGGGTGGCAAAATCTGCATTTTAGCCTACTTGTGAGTAGCAAACCATTTTCAAAACAAACATGAAATGCTTTTTTATTCCAATTTGAGCGATTTGGTCTATACTTGTTTGCTGTGCGCATAACATAGTAATTCTAGGCTAACAATTGGTTTAAGAACACATAAAGTTTTCAAAAACGGATATCACGGTTAGTAGAGGCCGGTCTTCGGACCGGGCGAAAGGGGGTGCTCATAGCTGACCTTCCCCGATCGTACCCAAGCTCCCGAGCCGAGACAACTCCGGTGATGACGGACATGTGGCCTTCGGCACCGAGTCAGGGTTTCCTAAATTTCCCCATTTTAAAATATTTAGGTGGCGACTCTGTATCTGGCAAAGCAGTCCATGTTTGGCACTACTTTTTCAAAAATCTGTTTCTCAAAACGATTTGCCAGATTTGGACTCTTTGGTTCAGACTTAGAACCGTGACACAAATCGAGTCCGAACTGTAGTAGCGAGGCCCACGCGGGCGCGTGTTACAGTTTCTGGCGACTCCGCTGGGGACTTTTAGAGAGTTTGACTCGAACTCGTGATATCCTGTTTTGATCTCATTTATGTGTTTCTTTGCATTGCATGTGCATTGGTGCGCCTAGGAACACAGTGTTTGCCATCTGCCATTCCTGAACGGTTTGCCGGAGGCTTGTCTTGTCAAGGCATGTCCACAAGGCTGACCGGCTATGGGCTCTGACAGTATGGGAACACAAACCTCGGTTTTACCGGGGCACCCCTTTTGACCATTCGACCTAGTGCATATTCGGATCCATAGTGACCATTCCAAGCTAGGACAGGTTGCTTACCCGATGCTAAGTTGTTTGAAAACCGCTGTGTGCGTAGTGAAACCCTAGCTCCTGACAAAATAGGACAGGGAAACCCTACCCCAACATAGGGGTGTTTTGTTCTCTTTACTTGTTATGTGCTTTTAGAGTGTTGCTCTACAGGGAACGCACATGTCAGTTTGCAAGTTTGAGTATCAAACCTGGGGACACCAGTATCAGTATCAGTTGTAGGAATCAGTTATCCGCGGGTATCAGATTCAGTATTTTGGGAACAGAAATCTGGGAACAGTGATCAGCAGTAGGGTACAGTTGTTTGGCTACACCCGTGTTTGATCAGTTTGGGCTGAAATGCTGTCTGTTTTTCTTTCAAGGTTCAGAGAGTTGCAGAGTTGAAACAGAATAGTCAGTGTCTCCCCTTGCTGAGGCAGGATTTATGGCGGCACAAAATTCGGAAGAAATTGTGGTTATGGCAGCTGTATCGGGGCAGGGAACCACTCCGCAGAACGAGGCTAGCATCAGTATGTCATACCCGCCTAGGTCGCCTGTTGTGCACCCGGTTTGGGCTCCCCAGTTATACCAAGCTCGTGAGCCCACCACCTTCGAATTGATGGGGATGATAGGCGATCTCCAAAGGTCTGTGGCAGACCTCGCCTATGGAATATCGACTTCACCTCCAGCGGTGCCGTATGCCGGGAATTTTGTACCACAGGAGCCCCCGCTACTGGGGCGGATTGTGATAGAGCTCAGCCAGCCAGAGGTGGCTTCCGGCTACAGCTGCGACATGTCAGCAACAACTGGGTTTCACTCTGAAGTAGCAACCCAAACCCTTGACCAGGCTGAGGCCGGAGGAAAAGATAAAATGAAGGCAGATGCCAACCCCATTGAGCAACTGCTGTGGGCAGTCGAGGCTCTGAAAGTCAGAGGGATGAACAAGCAACAAACGTCTGCAATAGTGACCAAAGCTGTGGATGATGCTTTCCCCACTCCGATCAAAGGCAGTTCAAGCCAGGCAGAAAACCGGGATGGGCCCCGTCATGCCCAGACAGTTCCTGTAGTTCCCAACCCTGCACCGGGAAAGTTTCAAAAGGCCAAGGCAGCGCCAGCTGATCCTTTCGCTAGCGCATCTGGCAAGAATCCTCAAACTGCAAAGTACCTGCCCCGAGGGCGCAGGGTCTTTCACGACCTCCACATGCCTTTGTCTAGGGCATTGCTAATATTGGCAAAGAATGGGCATCTTAAGCCTTTGGAGCCCCGGCCACTCCCGAAGAATCTCCCCGCCACTCATGATGCTACCTTGTACTGCGCGTACCACCAACAGTCCGGTCACAGCACCGATGGATGTTCCCGCCTTCGTCATGAAGTGCAGGATTTGATTGATAACAAGGTTATCCTACCACCCACCTCGGGGAAGCCCGTCACCACTCAGTTGTTGGATTTCGAGGGCTCAGATACTGCGAGTATGTGAAGTGAAACGCCTGCGGGCAACATTTGGTGTGTTTTTGAGGCATCTGGCACGCATTTTTGAGCATCGGTGAAACCGAGTTTTGTAAATCCTGGCTTGGATGTCGAGTCAGTCTTTTGTTTTGAGTCTGTCTCTTTGTCTTGAGTCAATCTTTTGCTTAAGGGTCTTTCTGGTTGTATCGAGTCAGTCCCCGTTGTATATAATACCTGGTGATTCTGGGGTTGTTGTCCCGAACACCGTTTTGTTTTGTAATTATCTGTTTTTGTTTTGAGTCTGTTTCTGTCGAGGGGCTAGTTGCACCAACAGAACCGATTGAAACAGCTGTTGCTATCTCAACTTCATGCTTACTTTCAGCATAAGTGCCGGAGAATTTGAATGGGCTGACAGTACATCTCGCCTGCTCTCCTGTGTGCCAAACTCATTGCATTAACCTAAGTTTTTCAAATAAAACAAACTTTTGAACACTGCGGTGATAAAAACGAAGAGGAAGGAATTCCTCGGGTTTTGTAAAATTTTGATCATTTTGAGAGAAAGAGAGGCGTGCTAAGCCTTTTTATGAATAAAGCCATGCTTGTCGGCGTGAGTACTGAGAAGGACCCTGGCCTGATCCAGATTGGTTCCACACTATCTTCGGCACGAGCGATTTGTCGCTTTCTTAAAAAAATTCAAAAAATGTTTTACGTGGCCCTGCGAAGACCTGTGTGGAATCGCTCTTGAGATTGCGCAGCCTAGGATCGCTCTCAGCCTCAAGATTCAACCTATTTGTTTTCCGAGTTTGAACCCGTTCAGAATGTTCAGAAAGTTCAACGGACAAACGCCATGAAAGGCCCGTGTGGCCAGTTTTGAGGTAGCCTTCGATCAAGAAGCACCAAAGCCGAATCAGAAGGAGTAGATCTCGTCGGAAGAAGCTCGTAGAGCAACCGGGATGGATTCTCCGCAAATCAGTGCAACAGCCGTTCTCCTAGACACAGAGAGGCTTCAATTTCAAAAAAAAAAAAAAACCATTTGGCATGGACTTGCTACACTTTTACCCTTTGAGAGGCTCGCTGGGCCGAAAACCCGGAAGGGCGGCCCAGGCAAAAGTTAGAGCAAGAGAAAAATACAAAAAAGCGAAAAAAAAAAATGCAAAGAAATGAAAAGAAATGAAAAGAAAAGAAATGAAAAGAATTGAAAAGAAAAGAAAAACAAAGCTCGCAAGGTCGAAAACCCGCATCGGGCGCCTTGGCAAAAGTGAGAGCCTAAAAAGTAGAGGTTAAATACCCGAGTGTACCTTAACCCCGGAACTACGTAAGGCTTGATTCCCATGTTTGGGATACGTAGGCAACTTCATCATGAAGTCCAGCCCCCAACGCTTTCATAGCGTCTCAGTCCATGCAAATGGTTTCGATTTCATCCCAAAAGTCCAGCCGCCAACACCCTCCAAAGGCGACTATGTCCATATATTTGTTGTGATCGTCTTCGTCATCTCTGTGTCTGAGAGTTCGACCATCGCCAATGAAGACTGTTTACAGATTGCTGCGGCACCATCCCAAACAAGGGGCAACTTTCCGTTGCCACGAGCCGCCGTGAGCCACCATTCAAACTAGGGGCAACTTTCCGTTGCCTCCCACCCCCCCTTCAAACTAGGGGCAATTTTCCATTGCCTCCGATCTGAGGTTGCGCATCTCGAAGAGTAAGTTCTATGCTTGTTGAGCATCAGCTGTTTGAAAAATAGTTTTTGAAAATTTTTACTGAGGTTGACTATTTTCTCGAAAACTATTTCATTTTCCAAAACTGGACCATTGTCTTGGACCTAAAAAAGGAAAATTTTCAGTGCTTGCTGCCTGACTTGCATGCTTTTCAAATCAAAAATCGAACAAGTACGTTAATCCGACTCTCGTTTTGATCAAAACCGTTTCAGTAGAAAGCAAAAACGAAAAAAATGGTTAAAATGATGAACTAGGGGCATAGTCGAGCCAGGCGTTCTGTCTTTCCCCCGTCACCAACGTACTTTCCAGAAGGGCGCTCTGCCCGCCGGAAGAAATAGCTGTGAGCCAACGGCATCGGGCGTGAACCCACACCTTTCTATTTATCCATCAATCACCCCGGGGAGGGATGAAAAATGAGAGATATGAAGAATAGAGAGGTGTAAGTTGAGAGAAAAGTGAGGAAAATGGTTTTGAGAGAAAATCCGAGCTTGAGAGTCGAGTGATGTGAGGATCACAAATGAGAAAGGATGGGAAACAATACCCAGATTGAACTGGCTCCTCGTGGTCCGAGGTCTCCCATCTTCGTTTACGCGTCTGTGTGTCGTGTCTCTTTCATTTGACGGTCTCGTCTTTTGTTTTGAGTCTCTCCCGAGCGTGCCTCGTTGTGTTTAGGTCGTGTACCTCTTTGTTTGAGTCCTCCCCGCTGTGTTCAGTGGTAGGCTCGATATCCCGGTTTGAAAAACCCTCATTCGATTTCAAAAATCGCTTATGCTCAGAATGCTGTGCCATTCTCTACATTTGAACGCATTTCGACTCCAACCGGTTCCATCTTTGAGGTCTGTCCTGTTAGATTGGGCTGTTTGCTTGAGAATTGCCGTGTGCAGAATGAATCGAATGCTGTGTTATGGGCTGTATGCAGATTAATCCCCAGTAGAGCAAGGGCTGTGTGTCCAGAATCAGGCAGTGGGTTGCTTGGGTTATTTTGCTGTTAGCTGTTTAGTTATCTGATTATTACAGTGCAAGTGTTCAATTTTCAGACAACCAATCAGTTCCATTTACATTGTGGTGTAACATGATGAGATGCGATGCAATGGATGAAATGTGTAAATGTAAACACTTTTTCAGATAAAAAGTCTGTTTCATTTCATTATCTTTTCAAATGTACAAGTTTTGGAAGCAAAAATCTGCCTGCGGCAGTACAAGGTAATCTATCTACCAACCAAAAGGAAAAGTACAAGAAAGAAAGAAAAGATAGCAAAAATCTGCATCTGTGTCAAGCACCCCAAGGGCCATCAGTCTGTCCTGGTCCTCTTCCTGGACGAGGGTCCAGGAGCATCATCAGCATCGTCGTCAGAGCCCGAGCTAGTGCCTCCTCCGGTCTCCTCCTCCGATGACTCGGACTCCGCCTCTGCCTCCGCCTTTGACTCCTCGTCGTCATCATCCGGGACTGGAGCTCGTGAGCTGCTCCCGACATGAGTACGCCCTCCCCTGGTACGGGGAAATATCCTGCCCTCCTCATCTCTCCTCCGAGCAGGGACAGAAGGCCCAGCTGGTGCACCTCCTGCCATGGGAATCTGGAAAGGAGGCTGAAAAGTTCACGAAAAGGGAAATGCATCAGTGTGCCGTGAGCAGTTTATCAGTGCAGAATGCAGTGTGTGAGTACAGTGTAGGAATGTCGTGAGCAGTTTATCAGTGCAGAGTGCAGTGCAGAATGCAATATATGCAGTGTATCAGATGCTGTGAGATCAGTGTATCGGGTATGGTGCCATGAATCAGATTATGCAAAGCAGTGTATGAATGGTTTGAGGCCAGTGTCAGAAGAACATACCGGTATGCTGTAGACAGCCAGGAGGTCAAAAGTCCGCTGAAGCATCCCCATCATCGAGGCATTCATCGCCAACGCCTGACGGGTGTACTCAGAAGAAGCCTGCAAAAGTATCAGATGCATCAATATTCTGTGGAATATCAAACTGAAATGAAATGACTGTACAGAAATGCAGTAATACATACCGGAGGTAGGTCAGGGACATCAATGAACTCGTGACCAGCCGGTGGAGGGGCGAAGGGGATCTGATAGGTCGACCCACCCTGCCCCTGGAAAGTCAGTACAGCAGGCAGGGCAGGCCAGCCAGCTCCTCGTCCTCCCCGCACTCCGCCCCTACCACGGACCCGGGCCCTCCTCGAAGATCCAGCCCCTGCTCCCGCTCCGGCCTCAGCCGCCGATGCTACAGGCCTGGCCCCCTCTGCTCGACGGCCGCTCAAGGGACGCATCAGGTACGTCCGCACGTACTCCTGGTAGTCGCCAGTGCCTCGGAAGCCGGCCTCCTCCCAGCCGATGGAGTAATCATCCAGCTGCTCAGTGGTCAGCCCCTCGGTCTCCCTCATCTCTGCAGGAGGGTGAGCCGGGACTATCTACTCAGGTAACCCGCGGGTCTGGCGTAGAAAACGCTCCCCCAGGTACCAAGCCCGACAGACCGGGCCCTCTAGCAAGATCCGAAAACGCGAGGTCTCCTCAGCACCAGGGAACCGACCCCGCATCGCCGACGGCAAGGAGGCCCATGGCCGCCATGTGATCTGAAAGTGACGGACAGTTTGTTATCTACTGTTATTGAAACATGCAGTGGGAAAGCGAAGCTAAATGAACTGAAAGTAAAGCATACCTCGGCCGGGGTGATGGTGTCAAAATATCGGCGGAAGAAGCCGAATGTCTCCCGTGGTCGCCGGGTGCATCTCCCGTCGAAGCGACTCGAGAACGGGACAGCCGGAGGAGGCTCCGCGACTGGTACGGGTGCAAGCCTAGGGAAGTAGGCGTAAACCCACAGCTGTAAAACAGATGTCAGTATGACTATCAGAAAAAGCAGAATATACAGAATAAAGCAGAAATGGCAGAGCCGTGTGTTGTGCAGTGTATTGTGTACAGTGTACAGTGTGAGCAATGTACAGTCAGTGTAAAGCAGAATGTATGTGTGTGCCGTGTGTACAGTATACAGCAAGTATAGAGCAGACCACAGTGTGTGCAGTGTACTGAGTACAGAAAGTACGAGACAGGAATGAAAAAGTGGAGAAGAAATGTACCTCCCAAGCCCGCCAGTAACCTCCAAGCAGCTGGCCGCTGCCGCGAGAAGCCGAGCTCATATATCCGTACAGGGTGGCCAGAGCAGCGCCGCCCCAGTCATAGTGCAGAATATCCCGGACGTCCACCAGTGCGCTGAGAAGGCAGAGAGGCACGGTGTTCGCCCGGTCGGCGAAGATGGTAGTCCCGAACAGGAACATGAGGAAGCCGTGAGCATACCTCTCCTCGTCCTCTGGGGTCATCTGCACCTCCTCCAAAACGGGCTGAACCCTGAACTGTGTCTCGAACCAGGAGTACCGCACGAAGCCTGGACGAGCTAGTGGTGGGGCCTCCCCCAGTAAATGGACCTGAGCGGCGGTCCACTCATCCATGTCGGTGTCGAAGGGGATCGGATCACCCCCTACCCCGATGCCTGTGAGCATCGAGAAGTCATAAGGGGTCATCGTCATGTCCCCTGCAGCAGAGAAGTGGAAAGAATCGGTGGTGTCCCACCACCTCTCTGCCAGAGCGGCAAGAAGAGGTCTGCATGTGGACAACCTGGAGAGCCCTCGGCAGAAGGTGCCGAAGCCCGCCCGGTCCACGATGCGCTGGACCGCATCAGGAAGCTCATCATACCACTCCCGTGCACCAGTATTCCCATACCCGCGAATGGTATGGGAACCCTCCTGCAAACAGAAAATGACAATTGCAAGACAACATTCAAAATGCAGTTTTGAAAGGACAGATATGGCATGTATGCAAGTTTGTCAGATTCAGGCAAATACCGGGTGCCAGTGTGCTTACAGTAAAATACGTGTGCTGTGTCAGCGTGTTTGGGTGTTTCAGAACAGATATGGCATGTATGCAAGTTTGTCAGATTCAGGCAAATACCGGGTGCCGGTGTGCTTACAGTAAAATACGTGTGCTGTGTCAGCGTGTTTAGGTGTTTCAGAACAGATGTAGCGTGTGTGCAAATCTAACGGATTCAGATAAATGCTGGATGCCAGTGTATGCAGTGAAATACAGTGTGTGCCGTGTGTTTGGGTGATTCAGGGCTAGTGTAGTGTGTGTGCATGTGTCAGTCTCAAGCAGATATCAGTTGTATGTATGTTTACAGTCAACTATGGTCTACGGCATATCAGATTTCAGCAGTTAGAGAATACAACTAACTATGGCAGTTTTGTATCCTACATTGCAGAAAGTAAAGCAGAAGATGAAAAGTTACCTCGGAAGTGCTGAAAGACAGATGGGAGGTAGGCTCGCGTAGTAGTAGCTCAGGCGCCGCGTACCTCTCAAAGCTCCGGAACTGACGCAGGCCGTCTGGGGGCAGAACGTGGATCGCCGGCCGGTAGGTCGCCGGGTCGAACGGGCGCTCGCTCAGTGGTAAGAGCTCGACCCCGGGATCCATGTCGTGGTCCGGGGGAGTCCCGCCACGTGGAATGTCGTCTGCCATGAAGAGAGTGGTGTGAAAATGGCCCGGAAAAGGAAAACCGGGTCGGAATACGAAGAGTCAACCGGAAAGTCAACTCCCGAGAAGGTCGGAAATGGCCGGGAAGGCCGGAATGTGAAAGGGCACGGAAATGAAGAGGAAAGTGAGGGGAACAAACCCCGAAAAGGCGAGAACGCCAAACGAGGCACCGAAACGAGAATGTGATCGGTTGAAAACGTCCGAAACGCGAAGAGAAACGCGAATCCGACGACGAAACGGGCGTAGAACGCGAAGAAATGGAGAAACGAGGAAAGGAAAAAGCTCTAGAGAGAGAGAGCAAAGGTTTTCGGCGGTAGAAAAGTGAGGAATAGGGTTTTGAAACCCTATTTTATAACACCCAAGGTGAAAAGTCAAAACTGCCCCGCACCAGCAACTGTTTGCCGGTCGGCAATGTTTTGTGCCGGCCGGCACTTTTTTGTGCCGATAGAATTGTTTTTGTGCCGATGGCCAGCCGGTGGCCTCATCTTTCGGCCGGTGGGGTTCCCACAGCCTTGTTTAGGCCATATGAGAAGTTCGTGGTCTTCATAGCTCAAGAAAGTGCAAGAAAGTGCATCTCCGACATTCAACCGGCCTCCGTTTTGACTTCGGGCCGTGTCTCCAGTGCGTGGCACTTGAATTCATGCAAGGTGTATCCTTTTTGTATCCTTTTTTAAATTCAAAAGTTGCCCCATGTGTGTTGCACGAGTTCATCACACTACTTCGGTGCATTACATTGCGCTGTCATGCGCTACACATTTGCATTGTTATGCACGTGTTACATGCGTTGCAACACGCACCCCTTTGCATTGTCGTGCACATTTCTCATGCATCATCATTGCATTTCCATTCCATGCATTGTCATGCATTCCGGAATACGTGCGTTGTTGCGCATTTAAGCCCGTTTACATTCCGTGTGGCGTGCGTGTCACACTGGTCGTCGCACTGTTTTGTACATTTCAAACCGTTGCACTGTTTTGTGCATTTCAAAATTGTTCGCGCTGTTCTGCGCATCGCACTGTTTTGTGCATTTCAAACCGTCGCACTGTTTTGTGCATTTCAAAATTGTTCGCGCTGTTCTGCGCATCGCACTGTTTTGTGCATTTCAAACCGTCGCACTGTCTTATGCATTTCAAACCTCGCGCTGTTCTGCGCATTGCACTGTTTTGTGCATTTCAAAATTGCTCGCGCTGTTCTGCGCGTCGCACTGTTTTGTGCATTTCAAACCTCGCGCTGTTCTGCGCATCACACTGTTTTGTGCCTTTCAAAATTGTTCGCGCTGTTCTGCGCATCGCACTGTTTTGTGCATTTCAAACCGTCGCACTGTTTTGTGCATTTCAAACCTCGCGCTGTTCTGCGCATCGCACTGTTTTGTGCATTTCAAAATCGTCGCACTGTTTTGTGCATTGCATTTCAAACCTCGCGCTGTTCTGCGCATCGCACTGTTTTGTGCATTTCAAATCGTCGCACTGTTTTGTGCATTGCATTCCGTTGTGCGGTTTTGCGCATCTCATTACATTACTTGCGTAGACCGCATGTTTGTAATCAATTTCATTACTTGCGTAGACCGCATGTTAATTACATTACCTGCGTAGACCGCATGTTTGTAATCAATTTCATTACTTGCGTAGACCGCGTGTTAATTACATTACCTGCGTAGACCGCATGTTTGTAATCTTTTCTTTCCTTGCGTAGACCGCATGTTTTGATTGCGTAGACCGCATGATTATTCTATTTCTTTACTTGCGTAGACCGCATGTATTGCTTGCGTAGACCGCATGCTTATGTTCAATTTTGTTACTTGCGTAGACCGCATGCTTCATTTACATGTCTGTATTTTCGCAAGCATTGTTATGCTCCCCACTTGCTTTGCGCTGTCACGCATTTCGAGTACACTATTCTTGCAT
This sequence comes from Camellia sinensis, assembly GCF_055761805.1. NCBI lineage: Eukaryota > Viridiplantae > Streptophyta > Magnoliopsida > Ericales > Theaceae > Camellia > Camellia sinensis. The sequence goes on from NC_138971.1 coordinate 58,983,728, forward strand.
TGTCATGCATATTGCTAACAATATTGTACCTGTTAAGTTTGTTTTCTTTTCAGGCGCGATATTGTATGTACGGTTCATTTGAAGCTGGTGCAACCAAACGAGCCGCACAGGTATTGTATCTCCCGAGTGAGACGTATTGAGAATTCCATAATTCTCTTACATCCTTTCTGCATTGTAGTGTAGTTTGGTATGCTAGCGTAAAATTGTCGCATGTTTGCTTCATTACAGCTTTCTTTGCATGATCATAAGTTATGCTCGGCTCTGTGCATTGTCTTGCATTGTGCCCCTGCCTTCGGGCGCATATCTTATTTGTCTTGTATGTTTGTCTGAGTCTTCGGCCTTGTCAAAAATGGGTCGTCTCTGGGCTTTGACATTCACTCCCGTCATTGTTATGACTTTCGAGTTCTGTCAAAGAGGGGCAACTGTAGACACCCCATTTTTGACCGTCCTCAAGACTTGGACGTCACCGTTTGAACACTCGGTGATTATCCATGTTTGTGTTCGTTTGGAGTTCCCGGAGGTCTCGGCTCACGCGCCTTGCCTCAGGATCCCCGAACTCGACCGTTTAGTGTCTGGTTTTGCACCAAACACTTGCATCTTGCCTTTGAGAGGCAGGGTAGGGCTTGTAGACCATCCCCACCCATCACCGGCAGTGGCTAGATGCCACCGGCTGGTTTTTGCTGCCACCGGCAATATAGTTTGCCGGCCGGCACTCTTTGTTGCCGGTCAGCACTATTTGTTGCCGACCGGCACTCTTTTTGGCCAAGATGGCATTTTTGGCCGGCCGATTGCTGTTCATCTGCTTTTGCAGATATTTTTAGACAGCTGTATTGCTTTTGCTCCCCTCCATACACGTGTATGGAGGGATCTCCCTCTTGCAAAGCTTGTCTTGTAAGCTTTACAAGAGACATATAGAGGGAGGCTCTCTCTAAGGCAAAAGGGGGGCTTTTAGACATTTTTGGGAGAGAAAAATACAGACCAAGCTCTGGTTTTTCTAGGGTTAGGGTTAGATATACACTCTCTATCTCTCTTTCCCTCTTATTTGTACACTAGGTGTTTTGTGTCTCACTATTGCACACAAACACCTAGTGTTTCACCTTCCTCTTGGAGCTGAGGTTCTAAAGGGTTTGTTTTGAGATTTTGGTGTTGGATTCAAGCTAAAGGAGGCCATTAGAGCACCATTTTAAAAGGGGTCTTCAAGGGTGAGATTCTAGTCCTTTTTTTCCCCATTTTTGCATTGATTTTATACCTATCTTAGAGCTGTTTTTGTGATTATTGTATAACATAAAAAAGTTCTGTTTTTAGGCCCTCTTTATTGTTTATTAAGAGTGTTTTGTTGTTTGAGGGTTGTTGACCACCCTTAGGCCTTGAAAGGCCTCATTTTAGGCCATTTTGTGCTAGCTCCGGGATTTTGGTGTTGAGGTCTCTTCACCACTGAAATCTTGAGGGATTTCAGTGGTGAAGATGATGCTTTGAAGTCCCAAGAAGGAGAGGGCCACCCCCTCTCCTTGTTGTCCTTGAAAAGGACACATTTTGGCCTCTTAAGGAAGCCTATGCTTGAGTGTGTGTTGAGCATGTTTGGTTTGTTTTTCATGCTTATATATCTATAATATAACATGATTTCAAGTTGGTTTTGGAACTCCATGCATGTTTAGCATAGTTGCCATGTAATGCCTTGTTTATGCCTTAATGTGCCTTAGGTTGTTAGCCTTTGTTGGAGCATGTTTTAGGCTTAGTCTTGTGAAGATTATGTGCTTATTTTGCCATGTTTTAGGTCTGTCCATAAGTGTTTGGGTTGATTTTGGCATGCTTGATATAGCTCCTTTGTATTTGGGCTTGTTGGCCTTGAGTATGTGCATGTGTAGCATGCCATCTTTGCATTGTTTTGGTGATTTGGGATCATTCTACATGCCATTTCAGTCCCATTTCCATGCTTGTTTGATTGCATTGCATGCCTCTTTAATGCTTTGGAAGCTTGTGTAGCAATGCTCCAAGTTTCGTTGTTTATGCATGTCTTTGTTTTTTGAGTCACTTAGATGCCATCTAAGTAGTCCTTTAGCTTTGTTTTAACATGCTAAACCTCTGATTTTGGTCCTTCTTTTCATGCCATGTTTGGTCATGTTAAGTGTAGTTCAATGCCTCATTGATTTGCTTTGAACACTTAGGCCATTTGGTGCATGCTTGGCTTGATTTGTTGCTTGGTTTGGCACCATGTATTAGCATGATTTCAAAGCTTATAATGCATGCTAATTGTTCATGTTTGTCCCTTTCAAGTGTGCTTGAATGTTGCTTGATTGGTGCTTAAGTGTTGGTCCTTATGTGCATGTGTGTGTGTGCCATTTAGCCCTCACTCTTTAGCACTTTTGGCTACTGTTTTAGGCCTATTTTAGAGCTGCCTAATTCATGTATAAGTCCATCTTTCCATTTATTTGCATTGCCATATGTATGCTTGTATGCTTGCATAAGTGCTTTGCCATGCCATGTTGCATCCTTAGCTTGTATGCCTAGGTTGCATTGCATCTTGCATGCATTCCTTGTCCCTTGACTTGGGTGATAGGGATTGGGAGTTTTGTTTGATTGGTTTGCATGCATTTGAAATCAAAGTTGCATACTTGGCTCTTTGGGCCATCATGCATGGAAATCCGTGATTGGTGGTCCGAGAACCGAGGCACATGTCCCTTTGAGTCATCACAATGATAAGGGACATGGTTGGTGCATACATGCCTTGAATTGTGTTGCCATGCTTTGTTTTGCCCTCTGTTGCTGTGAGTTGCAGGTTCTGCAGGAATACTCTGCCGACCGGCAGTGTAATGTGCCGACCGGCACCATTTTCTCTGCCGACAGGTTCAATTTTGTGCCGATGGCCATACCACACTGCCGGTGGCAATTTCAATCAGCCGGTGGTGATCCTCTCTGTCCAAGGGATCAGTCCTGAGGCTTTGACAGCCTCCAGAGGAGGAAAGGAAGGAAAACAGAGGCAGCCCATGCATGGTGGCGCGCTTCCCGAGGCGTTTTCCTGCTTTAATTAATTTATTTAATTTGTTAATTAAATTAGTTAATTTGTAATATTAATTATCTTGCGTAGTTAATTAATTTGTAATATTTATTCGGTCCCTCCGAGCGAGGGCAAACCTGTAATAAGTGTGTGTGGGTGGTGTGTATGTCTTCCAACCTCACTTCTTTCTTCCCTTTTACTTACCCGCTTTAATGGTTAGTATTAGGGCACGTTTAATTTAGTATACCTCATGATATGCATGTGTGCATCCATGCATTTGTATTGCATGCATTAGGCTCGGTACATCACGCTAATTGCATTCGTACTTCAAATCAAAAATTGAATATGTGATAATTGTGCATTTTCACATAACATGTTTAGGATAGCCGAGCCTATTCTAGTAACATTTTGTATGCGATGCATTAGGCACTTCACATGGACTTGGATCATGCATGTTTGCTAACAAGTTCTTTGTTTTGGCACGGAGTACTATGTAAGTATTTCCGCTTTAGCATATCACATGAGTGTGAATATTGCCATGACAGCATGCTTAACATGTGGCTAGATGCTTATGTGTTAAACTGTTTCGAATGCCCGTGGGTGGAGGTCAAATTGCTTAAATTGGGATAGTGCGTTAAAGCTATATTTGTTTTAAGCCCACCGGATAGTGGCAAAACCGTCTTTTCCAAAAACCCGCTTGAGGGTGGCAAAATCTGCATTTTAGCCTACTTGTGAGTAGCAAACCATTTTCAAAACAAACATGAAATGCTTTTTTATTCCAATTTGAGCGATTTGGTCTATACTTGTTTGCTGTGCGCATAACATAGTAATTCTAGGCTAACAATTGGTTTAAGAACACATAAAGTTTTCAAAAACGGATATCACGGTTAGTAGAGGCCGGTCTTCGGACCGGGCGAAAGGGGGTGCTCATAGCTGACCTTCCCCGATCGTACCCAAGCTCCCGAGCCGAGACAACTCCGGTGATGACGGACATGTGGCCTTCGGCACCGAGTCAGGGTTTCCTAAATTTCCCCATTTTAAAATATTTAGGTGGCGACTCTGTATCTGGCAAAGCAGTCCATGTTTGGCACTACTTTTTCAAAAATCTGTTTCTCAAAACGATTTGTCAGATTTGGACTCTTTGGTTCAGACTTAGAACCTGACACAAATCGAGTCCGAACTGTAGTAGCGAGGCCCACGCGGGCGCGTGTTACAATGCTGCAACAAACTAGCTGGCCTTTGATGCTCAGCCTTCACTTGTTGACAAGTAAGGCACCTCGATATAAACATGACTACATCCCTCTTTATCCCTTTCCACTAAAACTTGAGACTAAGGTTGTGATACATCTTTGTGCCTTCTGGATGTACCGCAAGGCATGAATGGTGAAACTCTCGGAGTACCTCCTCTCGACAATACTTTGGCACGAAAAGAGGGTCAAGGTATCTAACACTTGAGTCAGAATACACGTTCAAGCCCTTTTCTACCTTTTTACTAGATATCTTCTCCCGGAGGGTTTCTACCTCATGATCACCCCTTTGTGCTTCTATAACTTGATTCACAAGTGAAGTTTGTGCAACTGTAGTAAACAAAACAGCTGACTCAACAGACTCGCCGAGATACAAGTCAAACTCACCAATGACACCCAACATCTCCCATTCCCGAATGGCAATACTAGCTATATAGCTAAAGGATTTCCTACTTAGGGCATCGGCCACTACATTGGCCTTCGCCAGATGATAGTACAACTCAAAATCATAGACTTCCATAAACTCAATTTCTCTGCCTCAAATTTAGATCTTTTGTGGAAACAGGTACTTTAAACTCTTATGATCGGAGAATACCTCAAAATTCTCACTATATAGGTAATGTCTCCAAATCTTCAATGCAAAGATCACTACCGTTAGCTCTAGATCATGAGTAGGATAGTTTCACTCATGTGTTTTCAACTGGCGTTAGCCATAAGCTGCTACCTTCCCCTCTTGCATCAAGACACAACCCAAACCTTCCCAAGACGTGTCACAATATACAGAATAGCCCAAACCCCTCTCCGAAATAATCAACACTGGAGCTCTGGTAAGTCTAACCATAAGCTCTTGAAATGACTTCTCACAAGTCTCATTCCACACAAACTTAACTCCCTTCCTCGTAAGCCTAGTCAAAGTGAGGCTAATCTAGAGAAATCTTTCCCAAATCGACGGTAATACTCGGCCAACCCCAAGAAACTATGAATCTCAAAGGTGTTCTTAGGTTGTTCCCAATCTTATGCTACTTTTATTTTGGAAAAATCCACCGTTACCCCTTCCTCGGATACCACATGGCCTAAGAACTTCACTTCTTTCAACTAGAATTCACACTTCCCGAATTTAGCATACAATTTGTGGGCTCTAAGGAATACAAGCACAACGTGCAAGTGTTCCTCGTGTTCCTCCGTAGAGGGTAAGCAAATCAAGATGTCATCAATGAAGACAACTACAGAACGGTCTAAGAATTCACGAAAGATCCGGTCAAATCTATAAACAAGGCCGGTGCATTGGTTAACCCAAAAGGCATCCCTAGGAACTCATAATGGCCATACCAAGATGGAATGCCGTTTTGTGGATGTCCTCCTTTTTTACCCTCAACTGGTGATAACTCAATCTCAAATCTATTTTGGAAAAAAACCAAGACCCCTTCAATTAGTCAAACAAATCATTTATACGAGGTAGTGGGTACTTGTTCTTGATAGTTACCCGGGTCAACTTCTGGTAATCAATACAAAGTCACAATGCACCATCCTTCTTATTGGCAAAGAGAGCCGATGCTCCCCAAGGCGATGTACTAGGGTAGATAAAACCCTTATCTAACAATTCTTGGAGTTGAATCTTCAACTCACTTAACTTGGTGGGTGAAAACCTATATGGTGCCATAGAAAATTGGTGCCATGCCAAGTCTTAAGTTGATAGAGAACTCAATCTCATGGTGGGGTAGTAAACTAGTGAGATCCTTAGAAAAGTCATCCGGGTATTCACAAACTACCCTCGGCAACTCAACTAGAACCTTATCACTCTTAACACGCAAGAATGTACGCCTCGACCACGGGGATCACATACTAGCAACAAGGCTCTATCATCTCTATCCCTCAAGAAATAAAAACAATCACCACTCGAGGTACATAAAGTAAACCTCTGAAGGTAATAGTCTATAACAGCTAGATAGGATGACAACCAATCCATACCCAATATAACATCGAAACTCGACATATCAATCAATACAAATGCAAAAGGAAGTCGGCGATCGGTAACCTCTATCTCACAATCCCGACATCCTTGGTCCAACACAACCTCACCACCGACATGTGATTCTACCCTGAGTGGAGATGCTAACCGAGCCATTTCTAACCCTAATATCGATACAAATGCAGACAAAATAAAGGAATGGGATGCACCCGTATCAATCAACACATTGGCAATAAAATTACACAACAAAAAGTTACCTCTTATAACCGAAGGCGCCGACACTAAGTCTAGCATGGTAACAGCATATACGCACCTTGTAGGTACTCTACCTGCTCACCCCTTGAAGAAAAAGTCTGAAACATTGAATGAGCTGATGAGGCTCCCTAATTGGCCCTTGAGGCTTGTGTTGATGGTGTAGGATGATGGCTCTGTGTCTGCCTTTGACAACGCACCAGATGTGCCATCCGATTGAGGGCAAAACCTCCTCGCATGCCCTGACTGCCCACACTAATAATAGGTAGGTGATTGCCCTCTTCTCTGACTCTGGCTTTAAGAACGACCCACTCACCGTGCAAATTATTGCCCTTCTCCCTTTTGTGGGTAAACTATAGACTTGTGACCCAGCTGGCCACACTTGAAACAAGTGATCCCTTCCTAACCACCTCTCTCTGACCCGGAACTCGGTACAGGAAAAGTGGACCTAGACTGTGCTCCCTAGGACTACTGTGGGGTGAAACCCCTCTGCCTTTTACTATCTTGTGCCTCTCTCTAAACCTCTTGACTCTTCCTAAAGCCCCTCATCCATTCCCCCTCCATCTGAAGCATGGTCTCAAGATGAGCTGCCACCTCCACAAGGCGTACGTAGTCTTTAATCATTGACCCAACAACTTTGAACAAGAGCCTGGTCCTCAACCTTTTCTCAAACTCAATGTAACGGTGTTCCTTTGTTGCCACAAGCTCCGGTGTAAACCTTGATAAACTAATAAAGGTAGCCTCAAACTCGACCACTGGTGTGTTCAACTGTTTGAGCTTCGAAAACTGCTCCTTCAACTTCTCCTTAACAGTGGGAGGTAAAAGACTTGTCCTGTAAGGCGTTGACAAAGGCCTCCAAAGTCACCTCAATGCGCCCACGCGCATACTTTCACGACTGACCTGCATCTCCCTTCAGCTGGAAGGATGCCGAGGTCACCGTCAACTCGTTGTCCTCGATGCCAAGCATGTAGAACGTCTTCACCATCTGCTCTAGCCACTCAGCCGCCTTTAGTGCCTCCTTGAGATCTCCTAAAAACTCATCTAGATTCAATCGGAAGAACTCCCTCTTCAAGAAAGATGGCCCTATCTTGGCAACATGGGCTTGGACTTGATTATCAGTTTTGAGAATGTCCATGGATTCCCGTAAAGCTCTGGCCATTTCACGGCCAAAGCGCCCACGGCCTGTTGACCAACTGGTTCGGCCACATTGGCCTAACCAACTCCTTTCTCATGCGCTGGAATTTCATTCGTCAACGGCACCTCATGCCTTCTAGGACTGTTACGCCTACCACCACAACGTCCATGTCTTAACATCCTAATGGAGGTAACACAAGAGATTAACACATTTACAAATGTGCTGAAACTAATTTACCCACGTCCTAATGCGGTGGACAACAGATAATTCACTCCACATAAGCACATAATCATATAAACACTTACAAATTCCTTTTCTAGATAATGATTGTCAAGCGGCACTGCTAGAGTTCCAATTAGAAATAGCAGTGATCAAGTGTTCTTCTAACAGGGCGTTTAGAAAATTGTAGACCCAATCATCATCTTAGAAATTAAATTCCACACCCACTTAGTCACATAATCATGTTATCACATAGCACACCATACATACAATTATCTCTAACAAGCAAGATAAACCCACAGTGGTAAGAACCACTTTCCATGTACCCAAAGTATTCAAACCCTGTATGTTCTGATACCAAGTTGTAATGCCCCGAAATAACTAGCAATGAAACCATCTCATGATGATAATGAAATAAAGACACAATATTGAATATAATGCCCTTCTATTTCATATGATCTCAAATTTATAAAAGATAACACATGCGATTATACATTCATGAGTCGTAACCCTAAATCTATAGCATGTATTATAGACAAAACATATGAAATCTAAAACTTTTTTAGCAAAATGAGAATTTTAGAGAAAATTATGAAAAAAATAGCTGAGTTTTTAAACTTTATCAAGTTAAACTCTAAATTTTTGATTTATTTTTAATCTAAAGTGTTTTCTTATTTTGGTTAAATAAAATTGATGGAAAAAAAAATAGTATTTTATTTATTAAACTCAACGAAAATTGACATTTTAAATATTTTATGTACACTTATATTAAGTTTATTGATTAACATACTTTTTATAATCAATTTTTCTTAACGGAAATAGAATAGCAATTTAGATTGAAAACTAATCAAATGATTAAGATTTAAATTGATAAAATTATAAATTTATAATTTATTTTGTTCCAATATTCAAAATCTAAATTTTATTTTTATAAATTTATGAAAATTTTAAATCAATAAACTAGTTTTTTCTAGTGCCAAAGTGGAACTCACATTCAATACATGTTGATGGAAGTCTTGGGTTTAGGTGACAATTTAGGTTGGCAGAACTGATTTTGGACAAAGCTTAAATTTTGGTGGGATTTGATTGAGATTTAAATGGGAAAAGTGGGGTGTGATTTTTCCAACTAGGGAGGACGCTACGCACGATATTAAATGGTTGTTTATGAAATTATGACAACATTGTGAGTTCAGTAAGAGTGATGGTGTTGTGTTGGGTAAGGTTTTGAGATTTGTGGTGTGGAATGCAACCAACATATATATATATATATATATATACACATAAATATTAATTAGTGCATATTGTGGGATCTCCAGGATGAGGTCAGAGTGCGCTGGACAGTTTGAGCTCTCAATTTGATTTTATGAGTGTAATGTGAAAGAAAATGAGAATCTAAATCCGGCACATCTACAGAAAATCTACTAATCATAAGAAATGTCAAAAATGGACTACGTCACCAGACTTAGAGTTGCTACCTAATCTTTTAGGAAAATCAAAAAACTCGTGACTCGTGCCCAAAGGTCATAATTCGTTGTAACCAAAGTGTCTTGGCCCAAGAACTTAGATATGGGGGGGTGGGGTGGGGTGGGGGGAGAAGTCATGAATTGAGCACCCTTGCTCACTTGATCAAAGATCGACATCTACCCTTTCATGATATGAGAATTATTAACATGACATGATCATATAACCCAATTATTATTGTTATCTTTACTATGTAGAGCAAACAATATAGACCAAATCACTTATTTTGGAATGTTCTAATCTCTTGCTATTTTTTATAAAGGAGCGTTAAGATGGCGCGAATATCATGAAAAATCGAGACATCCGCCCCATGAAGAGATCGGAACCACTTAATGAGATCTCCATACAATGAGTAATTAGAGTGATACATCAAGTAAGCACATCGCCTTATGGTAGCATGCTAGACAAAATAAGAAGCAATCACAGACAGGATGCAAAGATGAAAGAGGCTCACCTAGTACTCCTCCACACTATACCAAGAGTGTAAAGGGTTAGAAAGCAATGCATGATCCAAGATGCCAAACTAAATGATATGCAAAGAAAAATGATAGAAATGCTTACTGAGTACACCAGCTAAGCGAAAATGGAAAATAGGCTAAAACTTGAAATGCATGATTCTAGATTTGATATCTAATGCAAAAATTCGTACACAATGAACCCTATAGGGCTTTGGATATAGCGATTCTAGTTTAAACCCGACCCGTTCATTGTTTTGGATCTGGGTTTTCTTGTCTTGATGGTTTTCATGTCTTATTCCTTTTTGATTTTGGTTATTGAAGTGTCTTGGTTGTGTTTGAAACAAGTTGGGAGTTAATTTTTCAAAACTGTGTTGCTTAGATTTTTGCTTGTTCGCTTAAGCAAAATTTCTTACGCTCAAGCAAACTTTGAACTTCCAGTACTTTTGCAGGTCTGCAAAACTACTGGGAGTATGGCATTCTTTGTTTGAGCGGTGTTTCTTGCGCTCAAGCGCTCTTGGCTCGAGCGGTCCTTTTTACATTTGAGCGGTGTTTTGGAACTCTCAGTACTTTTGCAAGCTTGCAAAAGTATTGGGAGGGTGGTGTTCTTCGCTTGAGCGGTGTTTCTTGTTATGTCTGGTCACTTGAGCGACCATTCCTGCGCTCGAGTGGTCTGCGTGTATATCAGGTTGTAAAGGTCATTTTTTAGATCACTTTTTCACTTTTCTCTCTTCCCCTCTCTCTCTCTTTCTCTCTCTCTCTCTAAATCTTAGATCTACACACACTCTCTCTAGAAACCATCTCTAAACTCCAAATACACTTTGATCTAGCAATTTCCTCACCCTAGATCCTTTGTTAAAAAGGTAGAGCATGTCGAGGGCTTCGTTTTAATCGGAAAAGTTCGTGTTTTCGGCTCGTTTGAGTTCTACCCATCTTTCCTTTGAGTCTTCTTCTTTGAGATATGGATTTCTCTACACTTTAGTATGATTTTTAACTTAGTTATTTGTCTTTTCAAAGAAATCATGGGATTTGGGGATTTTGATAAAAATCTAGGATTTTGATAAAAATCTAAGATTTTGGTTTTGAAATCAAAAGAGGGGTTTTCAAATGGATCCTTGAAAATGGTTGTGGAATTGTAAATGTGGTTGAATTGTGGTAAAACAATGTATTTTTATCCTTGGAATTGGTTTGTAAAGAAAAGGCGATTTTGTCCTAAAATGTGAATATTTGGTTTTGTAAAGAGAAAATGGAATTGATGTTGGTTTTATGAAATTGAAATGATGATAATGATGATGGTGGAGTTGGATATGAATTATCACTCCTATTTGAAAATATTGGAAATTATATCTGTGTTGAGGATTAATGATCTATTTAGAAATATCTGTTTTAGGCTATCGGTGGAGGATAACTATGTTTGTTGTGGAAATTGCATGAGAATTAGGTGAATTGAAACTAATTTCTCATCCATCGCATTGAGCATTGTAACATATTTAACACATTGAAAATGGTTAGTGTTTTGAGAAAAAAAAGGGTGAATACCTTGGTGAATCTAGATAGGAGTGTAGTTGTGGTATTATGTTGGCTTATGTGTCCTTGGTGAAAGTCCAGAAACCCGCGCGGATAGGTGCCGAGCCTTCTGATTAGTATCGGTAAAAAGGGCAATTAGTAGTGCTTGTAGCCTACTTGCAGACACGTCCTAGACATTACAGTGTCGTATCCACCGCCCTGTTTTCTATTATAAAGCTAATGAATTCATGAATTGTGATATAACTTGGCATTGCACGGTTTTGGAAAGAGATGTAAAAAGTTTTGGCACGAGCATTGCATATGTATTCACCTTATGACTCTGCCAAGATTCATACACTGTGCTAGAGTATCTTTACTGGACTTTGGCTTACCCTATGTAGAAAACCATTTTTTAGGTGCTGATGATATGCTTCCGCCAAGGCAGTAGTTTCGAAGGACTTGGAGTTAAGAGCTTCTATTTTTTGTTATTGTTGTATTTATTTTGTTCAAGCCTAGGGCTTTATTTGTATTGAGTTTAAACTCACTTTTGTTGTAACCAAGCACCGTCTTGGAAAGTTATAGCCAATAGGGCATTACTATATCTGTTTAACTTTTATTCCATATCTCTCGCTATGACAAATGCTATAGATTCAAGGTTAGGACTTATGAATGTATTACTGCATGTGTTACACTTTTGTAAAGAGATGAAACCTTATGAATGTGAGAACATTATATTTAGACATATTGTTTAAAACCTGTCTTAGAATGATCTTATTATAATATTTTTGGGGCGTTACATTGGACACTATTAAGATGACATGGGTATCAACAAAGCATATAACACATAATTTAATATAAAAATGATGATCCAATCCCGAATGCATGCTTCTCTGCTAGTCATGGGATCACAATAACAGTAAAAACAAGTCTAAATTATCAAAAAGTAAAAAGGGAGAGAGTAAGGGTAAGAAGAAGAAAGACCCATCCTAACGCACTCAACAATATAATGAATGAAAGCTAAGAAAATGATGAGGTAGAAATAAAGGAAACTCCAACGAGGATATGCAGGTTCTCTCCCTCTTACGCATGAAAATGAGTATAAGCTACTCAAATCCATGAGAAACGGAAGTGAGAGGGGAGATCCAACATATTCTCATGGAGGAAGCCATATCCGGACTTGTATATCATCAAAGCTAGTAAAACCAGTAAGAACGGGAAAAACTCCAATGAGATGAGGGAGATTCTCATCTTCCTACTCATGAAAAGGAGTGTAAACGACTCAAATTCATGTAAGATAGGTTTGGGAAGAGAAAAACTTTCTCTTCTCATAGAGGAAACTGTGCCTAGGCTTCTAACCCATACAATAATAGAGAAAGCAATTCAGGCTTGGCCAAGGCCATTATACAAGCATCTACTAACTACAGAAAGGGGGAGAGTGAGAGAAATCAAACTAAGCTAGTAGCAATCCTAACCTATGGATTTCCCAAAATAGGAGAAAAGGAGTAGAGATATATTTAAAATTGAAATAGAAATAGGGATTACCTCTAGGATAGTAGAGATATGGCCCTAACTGATCACAAACTCTGAGCCAAGCTCCCTTTGGTCAATAGAGGTCTTCTAAATCCAAGCTAACCAAGTAAAGGTAGGTAGAAAGTAGTCCAAAATTCTTACCACAACTCTCTCTTTTTGTATATTTGATTTAAAATATTAGAGGGAGTATTAGGGATTAAGGAATTGGTTCTTAGTAAGTCTAAAAATTGAAACCCTTTTCCCTTAAAAGGGGTGGTGATTTTATAGGCATTTGGGACTTGGAATATGTCTCTAGATCCTATGGATCCAGATGGTATCTTCCAAGATCCTTTGGACACCTCTAAAGAAAGATGCTAGGCTGATCCCAAAACAGGATGTGCTGGATAATACTCGTCTGACTAGTAGAGAGTAATTCAACGGATTTCCTTAGAAATTTGCCATACAGAGTTGGAGAAGACCAGGAGACGCGTCCACGGATCAAAATTATTCGGCGCGTTTCTTGAAAAATGCAACAACTTTTTTTAAATGACTGCTCAAGTGGTCAATTGGTCGCTCAAGCAAATAAATAGAGCTCCCAATAGCTTGCTCAGTTGTAGGCGAGACCGCTTGAGCGGTATAATGGTCGCACGAGTGAAGATATCAAGCTTTTAGTAGTTTCACTTTAGCTCTACAAAACTTATGAGACCTCGCTTTTACCGTTCAAGTAGTGGTTAGTTCGCCCAAGCAGTTTGCTTGTTTTTGTGTGCATTGCTCAAGCGATGGAAAGTTCACTTGAGCGATCTGTTCGGGACAACAACTTTAAATTTCGATCTAAACACTTTTTGGATTCGTTTTTTATTCCCTTTCTCTCTCTAAACCCCTTTTTTTCAAAAACCTTAACTCCTAAATGCTACATTTCATCTATTTTTAGCTAGAATCCATCATTCCTCCTTCCTTAAAGTTGTTCATCTCATCAAGAGCTACATTTTAGACCGATTAGATATTGTTATCGTGGAGATTAATCTTTGGGTCTTCATCTCTCCTCTTACAACTTTTGAGGTAGGAATATTTTCACCCTTGTATATCTATATTTTGGTTTAAATGTGTGTTAATATTATGGTATGAATGTATGATTTATGGACATTATGGTGATAGTGGGTTTTGACTAAAATTGGTGAAAGATTTGACTATCTACTAATGAAATATAGTATAGAAAGCCTAAATCAAGGAAAATAATGACATGATAGGAAAGCCCTAAAATTATTGGGAAGCCCTAAATGTTGTTCATGGATCATGATTGATAATGGAAGAGAAATGGATGGATAAATTGGAAGTGTATTGGGATCCTTTGTGTTGTGATAAAAAAAATTGAATTTTTTGGAATGTTGTTTGTTATGTGCTATGGTCTTACCTGCGCAGGAAAATTGAGTTGCCCACTTTCTCGGTCATGTGAGGACGACAAATGTGAGGATGTTTTGAGGTGTCCATGTGCCCAGTCGTGTGAGGATGACAAATGTGGAAGAGTTAAGGTGTCCATTGGCCATCTGTGTGAGGATGGAGAAATGTGGAATTAAATATAAGGTTATACTTTGTTCTATAAAATTGGAAAATTAGTATCTATGGGTAACAGTTATGATCATGCATATTTAAATCAAATGTTTATAAACTTGGTTAAATATATTTTCTACTAGGTAGTTTCTCATTCCTATCTAACAACTTCCAGGACTTGGAGAGCAGCAACTACCTCAAAGAATTAGAAGAGATTCAAACATTCGTTTTTGGTTAAAGACATGATGTATATGGAGCAAAAATGTTTCCAACGTATTTACTTTCTTTTGGGACTGAGAGTCCTTTGTTCTTGAAAACTTTGATAAAGAAACTTGTAAGCAGTAAGGCATTTGTTATAACTTCCTCTAACTTGTTGAACTATAAGGATTCATACTAAAATTTGTAATCGTTAATCTATAGTCCAATGAGAAAGAGAGCTTTTGGAATTGATATTATATTGATCTTAGTATATTGTGGATTTAGGTATTTGATGTCAAGATTGAATAATTTAGGAGTGTTACAAATTGGTATTAGAGTTAACTGGGTTTGAATATCTTGAGTTCGTGGATGGTGGCTTGTGCCATAATGAGTTTGTTATGCTAGGAATAAATATTAATTGTTATATGATTAGGTGTTTATTTGGTTGTGTAGGTATGGGATCAAACTTTGAGGATATGACTTGCGTTCACCGCACTCATCGAAATCCTTTTGGAAAGGTACTTGATCAATGCGTTTTCTATTTGGAAATCTTTGAGCGTCGTGGAACAAGTTAACATCTTGGATGGGTGATTCGTATGTGTTCTATGTGACAAGGTGCATATGTAGATTGTCTAAGGTGACTTAGGTGTATACGTGTTTTCATGCTAGTTAGCTTGTAACGATTGAAATTAAGTGCGAGATCATTAATCTCCAATTTAAAATTTTATCTCTAATTCTTATAGCATGTTTGGACGTGTTAGAGGTTGTGGCAGACCTCGTCGAGATGGTCGGAACATTCCGGTCCAATCAGAGATCCCTTTATAAGAAGAAGGAGTGGGTTAGAACAATGTGACTGTCCCACTAACTGAAGACGTAATAGGGGTTTTGGCTTGAGAAATGGCTGGGGATCTTAGAGAGTCTATGAAAATTCTTAGAGTCGAGCAAGTGGCTAGGACTGTTAAAGGGGAGTCAAGGGCTTTGTTTCTGAAAAAGGAGTTCTTCTACTCCAACCCTGCTAAATTTTATGGAGGCTCCAAGTTGTTAAAGGAAGATGAATGGTTAGATCAAATCACTAAATTGTTTGAGATCTTAGACATTCGTGAGGGTAAACTTTGGGTAGCACTTGCCACCTACCAGTGGAAAGGGGACGCAGGCCAATGGTGGAAGTACGCCAAAGATAGAACCGAACACACTTGGGAGGCATTTTCTCATGCCTTTTTGGAGAAGTACCTTTCTTCTATAGCTAGGGAACGCCTAAGGAGGGAATTTGAGAAGCTTGAGCAATTTGATTCTACAGTGGTAGAGTTTGAGGCCACTTTCACTGGCCTATCCCGTTTTGCACCTGACTTTGTAGCGACTGAAGAGTGTCGATGTCTAGATTTTGAGAAAAAGTTGAGGCTGGGAATCGTAATGAAAGTGATGGAAAACATGATCTGGGATTATGATAGATTAGTGGAGTTCGCTGTACATGTCGAATAATGTTAGAGGTCAAAGAAAAGAGGAGACAACTTAAGAGACAAGGGTTTTCAAAGTCTTAGGGGGACACAAAATCATCCAAAAGGTTGAGGGGCTCTTCATCCTTTCAGTCACCGCCACTACAGGCCATGTCATCGAATCCTAGGCCAGGAAAGAGTATGGATAGTACGAGACAAAATGGAGTTACTTGTTATTAGTGTGGTGAGCAAGGTCATAAGTCCATTGCATGTCCACAGAAGGGTAGTTAACAACGCTAAACTTCGGTTTGTTTTCAGAGCCAAGACATCGGGTGGAGGTCAATCACCAGTTTGCTATCAGTGTGGCCAGTCTGGTCACATGAAGAGGTCTTATCCACAGATATTTAGGACAGCTAGTGCTTCAGGGTTCCGACCGGTGAGAGGTGTTCAGTTAGGTTAGAGTTGGAGGCAGGCTTATCAACCAGTTCGGTTTGGACAGGTATCTAGAGCGGTACAGGGGGCCACTTCCGCACAGTCAGTACTATAGACGTATGCTCAGAGGGGAGATCGGAATGAGCCGAGACCACAAGGATGAGTTAATAAACACCAGAGCATCACACTCATTCATAGCATCTGCATTCGCATCTATTTTGGCGTTAGAAAGTGAACAACTAGAGTCTCTGCTCAATGTAGAGTCACCTATTGGGAGTAAGTTTGTCCTAAATCGAGGATGTCATGAGCGTGTAATTGAGGTCGTTGATCATCGGCTTCATTTTAGTTTTGTGCTGTTAGGCATGTCGGGTTTTGATCTCATCCTTTTACCGTGTCCTAATAGATTGTTACCGTAGGAGAGTTACACTGTGCACATCAGGTGGTGACTGTTTTTCTTTTTTAGAAGATAGAATCGATAGATTGTTGTCATTGTTGTATGGCCCACATGGTTGAGGTGAACTTAGCTCGCCTTTTGCAGCCTTTTTGGATGATGGGAATAACAAAATTCGACGTGTATTCCCTAGGGTGATTTGAGAATATTTTGATGTCTTTCCTAAGGACCTCATCAAATTACCACCTTATCGGGAGGTCGATTTTTCTATAGACTTGGTGCCTGACACGTCACCTATCTTTTTGTCACCCTATAGGTTTGAGTCAATAGAATTACTCGTCTTGAAGGAGCATTTACAAGAGTTATTAGACAAGGGCTTTATACATCCTAGTACCTTGCCATGGGGAGCACCGACTCTCTTTGCCAAGAAGAAGGATGGTTCATTGTGGTTGTGTATCGATTACTGCTAGTTGAATAGGGTTATAGTTAAGAACAAATATCTCTTGCCTAGGATAGACGATTTGTTCGACTAGCTCAGGGGCTCTCGCTGTTTATCAAAGATAGACTTAAGATCGAGTTATCATCAATTACAGATGAAGGAAGAGGCTATACCAAAAATGGCCTTTCGTACTCGATATGGCCACTATGAATTTGTTGTAATGTCTTTTGGCTTGTCAAATGCCCTTGCTACTTTTATGGACATCATGAATTGAGTCTTTTGCGAATACCTCAATAAATTTGTGGTAGTCGTCGTATATGGAACACTAGTTATATGCTAAGTACGAGAAATGTGAGTTTTGGCTTTCCAAGGTGATTTAGGTCACATTGTTTGTGGGTTTAGGGTCACAGTGAATTTTTCAAAAATAGAGGCCATGCAAAATTGGGAAAGACCAAAGAACACCTTTGAAATTCGTAGCTTTTTAGGCCTCGCCGGGTATTATAGACGGTTTGTGAATGATTTTTCTACTCTAGCTTCTCCATTGACTAGGTTAACCAAAAATGGTGTGAAGTTTGTTTGGAGTGAGGCATGTAAGAAATCTTTCCTAGAATTGAAAACTAGGCTAACTACTGTACTGATCTTGATTATTCCAGAAAGAGGGTTAGGTTACACTGTCTATTGTGATGCTTTTAAAAAACGTCTAGGGTGTGTTTTGATGCAAGAGGGTAAGGTTGTGGCATATGGGTCGCGTCAACTGAAAACTCACGAGAACAACTATCCAATTCACGACCTAGAGTTAGTCGCAATTATCTTTGCTTTAAAACTTTAGAGGCACTATTTATATGGGGAGAAATTTGATGTGTTTTTAGACCACAAAAGCCTTAAATATCTATTCTCCTAAAAAGATTTGAACCCATGCCAAAGGGGGTGGATGGAGTTTATGGAAGACTACAATTTTGAATTACACTATCATTCGGGAAAAGCTAATGTGGTGGGTCGATGCCTAAAGCCGAAAATCTATGAGCACTATTGCTAGTCTTTCCATGAGAGAATAGGGGATGTTAGGTGATTTGAACGAATTTGACTTGCACCTTAGAGAGTCTCCTGAACATGAGACCTTGTTTTCTATCCTTGCACAACCAACGCTCGTAACACGGGTCATAGAAGCATAACATGGTGATTCAGAAGTGGAGGTAATCTAAGGGAAAAAATCCTAAGGAAAGGAGGAGAAGGGTTTGAGCGTACATTTTGAAACTGGTGTTCAATATCTAGACCACCTCTTTATGCCAGAAACTTGTAGAGACGAAGTCCTTCAAAAATTTCACCACTCACGCCTTACAGTGCATTCGCGAGGCGCAAAAATGTACGGTGATCTTAGCCGTCAATTTTGGTGGAGAGGGATGAAGCAAGATGTGGCATTGTTTGTATCTTAGTGTCTAACTTGCCAACAAGTCAAAGCAAAACACCAAAAACCAGCTAGGTTATTGCAACCCTGACCAATAGTCAAGTGTAAGTGGGATCACATCACTATAACTTTGTCTCTGGCCTTCCTAGAACACAGAGGGGCAATGATACGATTTGGGTAGTTGTGGATCGACTAACTAAGTCAGCCCATATTCATGCTATGTGTATGGGTGACTCAGTTGATTACTTGGCTAAATTATATACTAGAGAGATTGTTTGGCTCCATGGGGTTTTGGTGAGCATCGTCTCGGATAGAGACCCTCACTTTACCGCACAGTTGTGGTGGAGTTTGCAAGACGTGATGGGTATGCAGTTGACCTTTAGCATCACTTATCATCCTCAAAGAGATGGACAATTTGAGAACACTTGTAGACACCCCATTTTTGACCGCCCTTAAGACTTGGGCACCACTGATTGATCACTCGATGATGAAAGTCATGCTGTGCAAATGCTCGATATCTTCAACAAAAAGAGTTTCTAAATCCTAACCTTAGACCCCATTTTTGACCAAAACTATTTTGACCAAAACTATTTTAGATCTTAAAACCCTCTCTTCCAAAATATTTTTTCAAATATTTCTACGATGTTTCGAGGCTTGCATTTCGTTTAAAATATTGCACTTTTCTGTAAACCAAGCAAGTGCAAAGTGAAAATAAATGAAAGGGAGGTGAACTATTTGAAAAAATCTTTAAAACATCTTATTTAAAGGTTTGGAGTCGAAGAAAATAAGAGGGGAGGGAAGAAACCTAGTTGGGGGAGAAGTTGGGCATCAATCCGTTAGGGCAGAAATGAGCAACCTTCACTAAAATATGTATATCTCTTTGCACACTTACAATTTAGATATTAGTTTGTTACCATTGGAAAGTAGACTTCCGGGGCTTCAATTTAGACTCAAGAATGACCTAAAACTGAGTCCGAATGAGGGAGATATGTCCATTTGAAATTGGGCCTAGAAGCAAATTTTTTGTGGCCGACTACTTTTATGGCCAGCCACTTGTGTCAAAAAGTAGATTTTTACAGATATTTGTTACCAACTGTTTCCACACTACACCAGCTGTTTGTATATAGATATTTTCGAGTGAGGCTCATGTTTTCTATATATAGAGGACCTCCCCTCTTGCTTTCAAGGTTAGAAAATTTTAAGAGTGAGAAAATATTTTTGAAGAGCAAATTTTGGAAAATTCCTCTCTCTACAATTCTCTCTCTCTCTTGCAATTTGCATAGCCTTTGCCTAAGCACTCTAAACCAAACCTAGAGAGCTTCTTGCTAAGGTGATTTGAGCTTGAATTTAAGCTCTTAGGGCACTTGAGAGTGTAAAATTGGTGGTTTGTAACTCAAAGAAGCATTCCTCTTCAAGAGGTATACCTTCTAGTGTTTTTGTACCATCTCTACACCACTTGTTTTCCATCTTTTCTATTATTTTTTGGGCTGTTTATTACCTGTATTTTTGAGCTGAAACTTGTGGTTTAAGGCCATTAGGGGTGGAGGGGTGAATCACCCTTCTTTGTACCTTATTTCTTAGGCCTTTGCCATTGTGTTTCCCACCTCTTTGTCCATTTTTTTGGAGCTTTTTTATACTGAATCTCAGAGGTTTTTCAGTGGCCAAAACCATTTTTTGAAGTCCCAAAAATGGAGGGGATAGCCTCCCCTCCTTGTGCTTGCTTACTAGCTTAACATGCTCCATGTTTTAGCTTATTGTTCTAGCTTTTTTTTTTTTTTCTTAATTCCAGAATGTTTTAGGACTATTTTAGAATTGTTTTAGGTCTATTTTTGGTTGTTAATTGCATTTGAGCTTTGTATTGCATGCTTATAGTGTAATTGTCCTCATAGGCCATAGCCACCAACTTATTTAAGTTGATAGCATTTATTTCAAGTTTTCCATACTTATGATCACCTTTAATCACCTCTGCAACCTCCCTCATTTCTTCACTTTTTCCTTGCTTTGAAAGTTGTTTCAAGCTACTTGTTTGTTTAAGCTTGAGATTGAGGTCTTGTGCTTAATGGTTTAATCCGTTTGGGGGTTCATTACCAATGGCATGACACTTCTGTCATGCCTAAAACAACTCTTGGTTTGGTATTCCTTCCCATTAGAGGACTTAAAACTCACTTTTGGACTTAATTGACTAAGGAATGGTTGGTAATTAAAATGGAGTAATAAAATTGGGACTAAAAGTGATGGAAGATAAAATTAGTTTGGGTTCAATCAGACGTTACTTGAACCCATTGAGTCTTGACTCGTTTCATACTTGTTAGTGATGTAAATAATTCAAGAGTTAATGTCAACCAATTCCCTTGATCAATCCATGATAGGAAGGAGGTTTGAGAGTCTTTATTTGTTGCGTTTATTGAAATTGTACACCTTGGTTCATAAGCCATCATGCAATGAAATTATATCGATTGATGGCTTGTGAATTGAGATTGCCACTCCTTTGATGCTGTTTGATGGTAAGAAGGGGTAAGGTGTACAAACATACCTTGAGAATACCCTGTTTGTGCTCTGTATGCTTTTTGTTATAGCAGGGAGAACCAGGCTTTTGTGGCTGGCAGATCACTTTTTCTAGACGACAGGCTACCATTTGTGGCCGGCCGGCCACCACTTCCAGCCTGCCGGCCACTTTTGTCAAATTGAGCAGCAACCTTTTTGGAATAGAACAGAGTAGAGGCTAAGGTGAAAAGATGTTTTACTGTGCAACAGAAGCATTCTAACAGCAGAACAGTGGGCTTTTCGGGTGGAAATCTGCGCATGCATGAGCATTCTTCGCTTCCCAAGGCTGATTAGTTAGCTTAATTACTTATTTCATGTTGTGCTCATGTTGTAATTAATTAGTTAATTCTAATTTGTAATTAATTAATTAGTTAATTTATTAATTGGCTTTGTAATAACTAGCTAGCATAGTTAGTTTATTCGTTTTGTAATAATTAGTTAATTCATTTTGTAATAGCTAGTTAATTAGCTTAGTTAGTTTATTCAGACCCTCTTGCGCGAGGGCACAGTTGTAATAATGTGTATGTCTTCTAACCCCACGTCTTTCTCCTTCTTATTTACCTGCTTATGATGGTTATTTTAGAGTATCATGTTTTGTTTAGCATCTCTCATACCTTGCATCCATTATCTTGCATGTATCGAGGCTCGGCGCATCATTCTAACTTGCATTGTAATTAAATACTTCTTTGAATATGTGTTTAGACCGCATGCTATCAAACTGATTCATATGCCATACTAGTAGCCGAGCCTAGTAATTGCATATCGCATGTGTTGCATTAGTCATATTGCCTAGTTAGGATCTTGCATTTTTCTAACTCTGTTATCTTTTTTGGCTTGGAGCACTAAGTGAGTTTTTATTTGCTTTAGCATAATTGCATGAGTGTGAGTGTTGCCATATCAAATCATGTTCACTATGAGGCTAAGTACTTAAATGATAAACCGTTTAAATGCCTGTGGATGAAGGCTAATTGCTTGAATTGGAATAATTTGAGTAATGTACACATGCGATCACTTTTTCAAGTAGTACATATTCGAAACAATTTTTAAAAACGAACATGAGAGCAAGTGTTCTAATTTTGGGAAATTATTCTATACTTGTGTGCGCATCACATAATACTGTTAGTCTAATAAATCGGAACACGAGCGTATAATGTAAATAAGAATCACATCATAATTAGTAGAGGCCGATCTTTGATCGGGCGAGCGGGGGTGCTCAATTCATGACCATCCCCTCTCGTACCTAAGTTCCCGAGCCGAGACAATCTTGGTAATGACGGACACGTGGCTTTCACTGGAGTGGTCTGTTCGCGACAACAGTTTTAAATTTCAATCTAAACACTTTTTGGATTCACTTTTTCATTCCCCTTCTTTCTTTAAATCCCTTTTTCGAAAACTCTAAACCCTAAACACTAGATTTCATCTATTTTTAGCTAGAATCCATCCTTGATCCTTTATTAAAGTTGTTTAACTCATCAAGAGTTACATTTTAGACCGATTAGATTTTGTTATCGTGGAGATTCATGTTTGGGTCTTCATCTCTCCTCTCACAACTTTTGAGGTAGGAATATTTTTATCCTTGTATATCTATAATTTAGTTTAAATGTGTGTTAATCTTATGGTATGAATGCATGATTTGGAATGGATGAGATATAAATAAATACACATATGAACGTTATGGTGATAGTGTGTTTGGACTAAAATTGGTGAAATATATTATAAAAGCCTAAATCAAGGAAAATAAGGACATGATAGGAAAAGCCCTAAAATTATTAGGAAGCCCTACTGTAGCTGGTTTTTGTGCTCTTTGGAGGGGTTTAGTTTCTTTGGGTATGATAGCCCTACAGTTTGGACTCCCATGATTTTGAATCTAGTTTCACAAGTGCAATGTGAAACAGAAAAATGAATGAGAGTCCAAATCTAGCAAATCATAGAAATCCATTTATCATAAGAGATTTCAAAAATAAATTGTATTGCCAGATTTTAGAGTCGCCACCTAAATATTTTTAGAAAATTTAGGAAACCCGTGACTCATGCCGAAGGCCACTTGTTTGTCATAGCCAAAGTTGTCTTGGCTCAGGAACTTAGGTATGAGGGGGGAAGGTTATGAATTGAGCACCCAACTCACCTGATCAAAGATCGACCTCTACTAATCATGATGTGATTTTTATAGACATTATATGATCATGTTCTGATTATTAATATACTAAATATTACTACGTGAAGCAAACAAGTATAGGCCACGACACTTACTTTGGAATACTTAGATTTTATGTTTGTTTGAAAAGAGTTTTGAATATGTGCTACTTGAAGAAAAAGCAAGCTCATATGTAAATTTATCTAAGTTGTTCCAACTTAAGCGAAACTGCCTTCACCGACAGGCATTCAAAGAGGTATTTCAAATAAGCACGTAGCCTCATGGTAGTATGCTTGACATGGCAACACAAACACACATGTAATATGCTATAGCAAAAATGCTTACCTAGTACTTCGAGGCAAGCCAAAGAAAAAGAAAGCAATTTAGAAAAATGCATGATCCTTTATGCAAAATGGCTAATGCAACACATACAAACTGCAACTAATAAGTTCGGTTTCTAACATGTCATGTGAAGTAACTCAAAGCATGAGGTAGCATATATAATCAATTAGGAATTGATAAGAGCATTATACATGATGAGTTGAATTTTAGTGCATGCCAAAAATGGATACAAGGCATGGTAATGATATGAAACAAAAACATGATGGTATATACAACCACGGTAAGCATATCAATAAAAGGGAGAAAGAAATGGGGTTGGAAGACATATAACTATTACAAAGTTACCCTTGCACAAGACGGGTCTGAATGAATGTCCTAATTAACTAATTAATACAACATAATTGAATGAATGAATTAATTAACTATTACAAATTCGAATGAAACCAAAGCAACTAATTAATTACAACATATGAATCTAAAAGCCACTAATCTAATGGACTTGAATGGGAGGCGAGGAACCGCATGTGCACAAACGAGAACACCCTCCGGAAGCCTCTCTGTTTGCTACCAGAACCTGCTCTGTTTACAGTCAGAAAATTGTTCTGTTTTGGCCTCATGATCTGCTCTATTTTGCTGTAAAAATACCACTGCCTGTCCAAAAAGTGGTGGCCGACCCGCCTAAGAAAGTTGTTGGCCGTACAGAATGATGGCAGGCCGACCACTATTTTTGGGGATACCTTGTTACAACAGAGCAAGTCAGAGTGTTTCCAGGAGATGTTTATCCTCTCTGCCCTTCCCTATCATGGAGATGATCAAGGGAGGAGTAGGTTTGCTTCTCAAATCATCAATCATTGCAAATTTGTTGTATGATGATCTTAGAAACAATAGGACAAGAGCTCAATAAGTGAAACCAAAGATAGACAATACTTTCTTCCCATCATGGAGTTCCCTCAGGGGCGGGAGTAGACTTGCTTCATGAATCATCAAACGTCACTGAAATAGTATGCGATGATCCAAGACGCAATAGGTTCAGTATAATGTCCGATTGAACCTATACAAATTTTATTATCATTTTACCCCTTTTTACTCTAATTTTGCTAGACGTTTTACTTTACCTTTCCATATTCTTATTTTTTCTTCCTTTTTGTCCAAAGGTGAGGATTACGTCCACTAACCCAAAGCAATAGAGAATATTAAGCATAACTTGACCAGAGAAATGAACTTTTTGAGCCCTTTTCTACGGGGGGAAACTATAAAGGATGAATCAAACTCATTTACAAGTGATAATGAATTCGGAGTCAAAACTGAAATGAGTGATAATGACTCTAATTCCATTCTCGATAATGAGCTATAATGAATCTTTGCTTTATGATTTCCAAGGGTTTAACTAAAAAATTAGTCCCTTAGAAGTAATGCATTGATGATAAAGAGAAGTATCAAACAAATGATCATGCTTAGCATAAGAGAGATGTAATGCCCTGGTAATGAACCTCCAAAGAAATTAAACCATTTAGCATGAGGGGTCTCTTTCTTATGCCTTGAGCGGCAATCTTTTGTTTAATACAACTCTTAATCAAAAGAAACAAAGGAAGGAGGGAGGTTGCAGATTATGAATGAAAAGTGGGTGATTACAATAACATGAATATATACGAAAGCTATAAAAAGAGAAAGAAAAGACTATCAACTCAAATGGATTGGAAGCTATGGCCTATACACCAAACCCATGAGGACTTACAACAACACAAGTGTAATATTCAAAGCATAAATTAAATAAACACATTAAACAGCCCCTAAAGCTCCACAAAAAAAAAAAAAAAAACCACAGTAGCCAAAACCAAAGGAAACAAAGTAGAAAAAGGCAAAGCAATAAGCTATGGAACAAGGCTTAAGGACGGGTGGCTAACCCATCCTTTTTTTGACTTTAAATCATGTTTTAAGCTTAAAAACAACTCTGAAATCAGTGTGAAAACACAAGAAAAAGAGGGAGAAAAGATGGTTAAAGAGTTCAAAGATTACCCCTTTAAAGAGCGGGTGTTCTTCTTGGTTAACAAACCACAAGCTTAACACTCTCTAGGATCTAAAATTATCTTCAAGAACCTCAGCAAAAGCCTTAAGTTTAAGCTTAGAAGGTGTATGTATAGTGTATGTATATTGCAAGAAAGGGGGGAAGTGTGTTGGACAAGTTATGGCTCTTGGCCAAATTTTCTTACCCTTAACCATGAGGAGGGCCTTGTGTTTATAGAAAAATAGGTTCTCACGTTAAAAATATCTGTAAAAGGGACAATTGGTGTAGACACCCCATTTTGACTGCCCTTAAGACTTGGGCGCTGCACTTTGAACACTCGATCATGAAATGTTACGCTGTGCAATCGTTCAGTTTTCTCTAGCAAATGGCCTCGGTTTCAAGCTTTAAAACCTAAGCCTTATGCCCCATTTGGACGAAAATCTTATTTTTTCTAGCTTAACCATTCAGAGAACTATTGGGCAACAAATGGCGGCAGATCATTTTCATTGGGCCGGCCGTACCTCCTCATGTCTGGCCGGCCATGTTTAGTGACAGAAGATATTTTGAGACAGCCAGCTATCCCCATGTGCATGCCTTGCACCAGTTATCACTTTCTTGATATTTCTGACGTGAGAACCTATTTTTCTATAAATAAAAGGGCTCCCCTAAGGGTTTGGGGATAGAAAATTTTGGCCAAAAGCTATAACTTGTCCAACACACTTCCTCTTCTTTTGCAGTTTACATACACCATACATACACCTTACAAGCTGGAACTTGGGACCTTTTGCTAACATTTGTGAAGATAATTGTAGCCTCTTGAGAGTGTTCAACTTGTGGTTTGTGAACTAGAAGCTCTCCCTTTTTTTAAAGGAGTAATCCTTGAGGTTTTGTACCATATTTTCTCTTTCTTTTGTTTGCTTTTTCATACTATTTTCAGAGTGTTTTGAGGCCCGAAATATGTGATTTTAAGTCACAAAAAAAAAAGAAGAAAAAAGACGAGGGGTTAGCCACCCTTTTTTAGGCTTGTTGGTTGAAACCCCTTGGCTTTATCCAATTTGTACTCACTTTTTTCACCTCAAACACCTAATTTGTAGCACAGTTTTTTGTGTTGTTTCAGAGCTTTTTAGTATGTTAAATTATGCTTTGAATATTATAGATGTGTTATTGTAAGTCCTCATGGATTGGTGTATAGGCTTTGGCTTCCAATCCATTTGAGTTGATAGTCTTTTCTTATTTTTTTATATAGCTTTCATATATGTTCACATCATTGTAATCATCCATCTTTTCATTAGCTCACTGAAATCTCTCCCATTTCTTTGTTTCTTTTGATAAAACGTTGTATCAAACAAAAGATTACCGCTCAAGGCATAAGAATGAGACCTCTTCTGCTAAATGGTTTAATCTCTTCGGAGGTTCATTACCAGGGCATTACATCTCTCTTGTGCTAGGCGTGATCTCTTGTTTGATACTTTTCTTTATCGCTGGTGCATTGTTTCTAAGGGACTAATTTTCTAGTTAGATCATTGGAAATCACAAGGAAAGGTTCATTATAGTTTATTATCAAGTTTGGATTTTGAGTCATTATTGCTCATTTTGGGTTTGACTCTGAATTCATTATCGCTTGTAAATGAGTTTGATCTTTCCTTTGTAATTTCCCCCTTAGAAAAGAGCTTGAAAAACTCATTTCCCAAGTCAAGTCATGCTTGTTATCCTTTATTGCTTTCGGACTTAGTGGACGTAATCATCACCTTTGGATGAAAAGGAAGAAAAGATAAGAAAATGGAAATGTAATGTAAAAAAAGGCTAATAAAATTGGAGTAAAAGAGATAAAAAGACAATAAAATTTGGTTAGGTTAAGTCGGACATTATACTGAACCTATTGCGCCTTGAATCATCACAAACTATTGTCATGATGTTTAATAATTCATGAGACAAGTCTACTCCCTTCCTTGAGGTAACTCCATGATAGGGCGGAGGTGTTGTTTATCTTCTGTTTCATTTATTGAGCTCTTGTCCCCTCGTTTCTAAAGTCATTATGCAACAAATTTGCAATGATTGATGATTTGAGAATCGAATTTGCTCTTTCCTTGATCATCTTCATGATAGGGAAGGGTATTTTGGAAACACTCTGTTTTTGCTCTGTTTCAGCTCTATTGCAGCAAGGTAATTCCCAAAAGCAGTGGCCGGTAGGCCATTATTCTGTATGGCTGACCACTTCTCAAGGCCGGCCGGCCACATATTTTGTCTAGGCAGTGAAATTTTTACAGCAAAATAGAGCAGAATCTAAGGCCAAAATAGAATCATTTTCTAACTTCAAACAGAGTTGATCCTCGCAGAAAACAAAGAGGTTTTTGGAGGGTGTTTACAATTGTGCACATGCGGTTCTTCGCCTCCCATTTGAGTCCATTAGATTAGCTGCTTTAATATTCATATTCATATGTTGTAATTATTTAGTTGCTTTACTTTCATTCGAACTTGTAATAATTCGTTAGTAGTTTATTCAATTGTGTTGTAATAATTAGTTTGATTAGGACATTCATTTGGACCCTCTCGTGTGAGGGCTAACTTGTAATATTTGTATGTCTTCCAACCCCCATTTCTTTCTCCCTTTTATTTATATGCTTACTGTGGTTGTATATAGCATCATATTTTTGGTTTCATGTCATTGCCATGATTTGTATCCATTTTGCGTGCATTGGGTTCGGTTCATCGTTCCAATATCATTGTTATTTTCCTACTTACTTGAATACTTGCGTTACAACATGCTTTGAGATGATCCATATGACATGATAAAAAAGTCGAACCTAGTAGTTGCATTTTGTATGCGCTGTATTAGTCACGTTACATATTAGGAACATGCGTTTTTTCTAATTATTTTCTTTTCTTTGGCTTGCCTCAATTGAGTACTAGGTGAGCATTTTTGCTTTGGCATATTGCACACGTGTTTGTGTTGCCATATCAAGCATATTACCATGAGGCTACGTGCTTATTTGAAATATCTCTTAGAATGCTTGTGGATAAAGTCTATTTCGCTTAAGTTGGGATGAATTTGATTAGTGTACATATGAGCTCATTTTTTCAAGTTGCACATATTTAAACCTATTTTCAAACAAACATGAAATCAAAGCATTCCAAAGTGGGTGATGTAGTCTATACTTGTGTGCCTTACATAGTAAGTTAACATATCAATCAGAACATGAGCATATATTTGTACATAAAAATCGTATCATGATTAGTAAAGGCCGATTTTTGATCGGGTGAGTGGGGTGCTTCCCTCTTATACCTAAATTCCCGAGCCAAGACACTTTGGTTATAATGGACAAGTGGCCTTCGGCACAAGTCATAGGTTTCTTAAATTTCTCAAAAATATTTAGGTGGCGACTCTAAAATCTAGCAGTGCAGTCATCTCTGATGATAAATGGATTTTTTAAGATTTCCCAAAAATAATGCACTTGTGAAACCAGATTCAGAACTACGGGAGTTCGAACTATAGGGTTATTGTACCCGAGGAGACTAACCCTTCTGAGGGGCATGAAAAAACCAGCTACAGCTGGTCCAAGCATGCATATGGGGACAACTGGCTGTTGTCAAAATATCTGTTACGCTGAACATGGCTAGCCGGCCATGAAGAGGTACAGTCGGCCACCAGAAACTGGCTTGCCGGCCACTTGTTGGCCAGCTTTTCTCTGAGTGGTTATGTAGACGCGCCCGTGGGACTCACTACAGTTCGGACTCAATTTGTGTCACGTTCCTTAATCTGAACCAAAGAGTCCAAATCCGGCAAATCGTTTTGAGAAACAGATTTTTTGAAAAGAAGTACCAAACATGGACTGCTTTGCCAGATACAGAGTCGCCGCCTAAATATTTTTATGGGGGAATTTAGGAAACCTTGACTCGGTGCCAAAGGCCACTTGTCCGTCATTACCAAAGTTGCCTCGGCTCGGGAGCTTGGGTACGATTGGGGAAGGTCAGCTATGAGCACCCCCTCTCGCCCGATCCGAAGATCAGCCTCTACTAACCGTGATATCCGTTTTTGAAAACGTTATGTGTTCTTATTCCATTTATTAGCCTAGAATTACTATGTTATGCGCGCAGCAAACAAGTATAGACCAAATCGCCTAAATTGGAACAAAACATTTCATGCTTGTTTTGAAAATGGTTTGCTACTCGCAAGTAGGCTAAAATGCAGGTTTTGCCACCCTCGAGTGGGCTTTTAGAAAAGATGGCTTTGCCACTATCTAGTGGGCTTAAAACTTACAGTTTTAATGCATTATTCCAATTTAGGTAATTCAACCTCCATCTACAGGCATTCAAGCAGTTATATCACATAAGCAGCTAGCCTCATGGTAATCATGCTGTTATGGCAACACTCACACGCATGCTGTATGCTAAAGCATAAATGCTTACCGAGTACACCGAGCCAAAACAAAAACTAGTTAGTAATCATATGCATGATCCTAGTTCATGTTAAGATGGCTAATGCAACACATGCAAAATGCAACTAAGATAGGCTCGGCTAATCTACAATGACATGTGAAATGCTACAACTAACACATATTCAATTTGGAATTGAAATACAAATGCAGTTAGAATGATGCCCCGAGCCCGGTGCATGCAAGACAAATGTATGAATGCACGCATGCATAGCATAAGGTATGCTAATTTAAATATGCCCTAGTCTACCATCATAAGCGGGTAAATAAAAGGGAAGAAAGACGTGGGGTTGGAAGACATACACACACTCACGCACACTTATTACATAATTGCCCTCGCTCGGAGGGTCCAAATAAATATTACAGTCCGAATAAATAATACTAAATTAAATATTACAAAATTTCTAATCTAATTAACAAATTAAATGCAAAGAGAAGATGGCCGCAGCCCCCCGCCTCGGGATGCGTGAATGATGCATGCTCGGATTTAACTTGCCCCGAAAGCTCGTACCATACCACTGTTGCCTCTGTTTACACTGCCCTGCTTCTCTGAAAACTGCCAAAATCCTGGGACAGGTTCCCTGAACGCTGTAGGATGCCATCGGCTGAAGGGAATACCCACCGGCCATGGAACTTATCCATCGGCTGGGGTTTCACATTATCGGCCACCAATACATGGCCGGTCGGCACTCTACAGTGCCGGTCGGCAGAAACTCCCTACGGAAACTGGGTTTTGACAGCAACAAGGACAGACAGTGTATGGCATGGAATTTCAAGCAAATGTATGCGCGGGCACACTCCCTATCATGCAAGGGACTGAAGGGAGCATGACCCTCGACCCTCGGGCCATCAATCATGCATTTTGATGCGTGATAGCCTAAGGAGCCATGGTTGCAATTTAATGAAAATGCATGCAACATATAAATGAAGACCAAGACCCAATCATGCCAAAGTCAAGGGCGTCGGTGACCGAGAGTTGAGACGCGTTACATCACTTGTAGTATGAACACTTCTTAACCTTCACACTTGGTTTGACACCCCAAACCAAGTAATGCAATGCATGTTATGCAAACATGGCTCGAAAATGCAACACATCACAAAAAAAACAAGGCATGCCAAATGTAATGCAACATATCATGGCAAGCATACATTGTTCCTAATATGCAATGCTACAATGCAACTCATCACGTAATGCTAATATGGTACAATGCACGCATGCAATTAGAGGCAACAAGTCAAACATACAACCATGTCCAAGAAGGGACGTAGACTGAAATGGGAGGCCTCAAACACCCCCAAAAACAGTGGCTAAAAGTGCCTCAAGTGATGGACAAAATGCACTACAAACATGCAAGCCAAAAGAGGGGTCAAAGCTAAGGCATAACAAAGGGCATTCTACCACCACTAACCCAAACAAACATGGCATGAACTATACAACCAAAAACAGAATTTTAGCATGCAAAAGAGCTCCAAAAACCCACACATATGGCATCCCAAATGAAACAAACACCTAGGCATACACAATGCACGTTTCAAGGCATAAGAGGGTACAACTTCAAAGCATGAGAGGAGCGATGAATGCAAGTATACAAGCATGGTTTAGGGACTGAAATGATATGCTAAGTGATTCCAAATCAACGAAATAGCCTAACCAATGCATGTTCATGACCCATACCCTTAAGGCTCATGATCCAAAATGCAAAGCAACTATATCAAGCATGCTAAACAAGACCAAATCAGTGGCCAACGGACCTCATACATGGCAAAATATGGTAAAAAACTTCACATAGTGAAGCCAAAATATGAGAGCATGGTAGTCAAAAGTCATAATGCATTTCTAGGCACAAACAAAGGAATACAAAGCAAGTATGTTAAGCATGCAAAGGGCCACCAATCCGACCCAAAACAGAGATAACATGTGACCTAAATAGCACCAAAAAATCTGATATGGAGCCAAAAACAACCAAACATATATGCTACCCTTATGAGCCCAAAACATGCACAAATGAGACACAAAGGGAGAGGGGTGTCCCTTCCCTATACAAGACTTCAAACCATCTTCTTCACCACTGAAAATCCATTGGATTTTAGTGGTGAGAAGGCTAATACAACAAAGCAAGTAAGGCTTAAAGAAAAAGACACCAAAAGGGGCCAAAAGAGACCTAAGAGGGGGATTTCGACCCCCAATGCCAAAACACCCTCAATGACAGTTCTTAAGCATGAAAATATAAGACTTTTTTTAGTTATACACAAAGCTCAAATCAATATGCAAGATAGGTCAAAAGCCAATGCAAGATTGGGGAAACTAAAGTGAAAGTCTTACCCTTGAAGAACACTTCAAGAACAGTTGGTCCAGCCACACTCTACTGAGCAAAATCAGTCCAAAACCTCAAAAAACAACCCTCAAAACCTCTCAATCTCAGAGCAAGGTGTAATGGTGTGTGTATTAGTGCAAAAGTAAGGTCAAAATGCACTTTTAGGCCAAGAAAACACACACAAGGGAGGAGAGAGAGGGAAATATAGAGAGAGAGTGTGTATATATCAGATGTATATGTATATAAACTCTGGTTTTTTATGTTCAAAACTCCAACCTCAACAATGGAAGAAGAGAGTTGCTTAAATAGGCAAAGGGAAATGATTTAAGCTTCTCAAAGAAGCTAAATGAAAGGGGCAAAGGGGGCAAAGGAGTCAAGGCTTCTTGAGGAAGCTAAGACAGCTGGCCAAGCTTCTTGAGGAAGCTTTGACAAAGGGTCAAGCTTCCTCAAGAAGCTTTGACCAAAAGGGGGCAAAAGGGGCAAAACAGCCACTACACGCACGGGGAGGAGTGTTGGTGCATTCCAGCTGGCACAGCTGGCATGCACCAAGTTTGAAGGGTGCAGAAGAGTCACACCGGCCAGCAAAAAAAGGTCACCGGCTAGAACAAAGTGCCGGTCGGCAAAAAAAAGTGCCGACCGGCCATTGGTTTTAAGAAACCACTGCCGGTGGCACCCATAAACGGCCGGTGATGTGAGGGGATAGCCGGTGGGGTGTAGGAATGGCCAACAAGCTATTCCCTGCCTCTCAAGGCAAAAACACAAGTGTTAGGTGCAAAACCAGACATCAAAAAGTCGAGTCGAGAGATCCTGAGGCGAGGCGCGCAGCCGAGACCTCCGGGAACTCGAGATGAACACAAGCACGGATGATCACCGAGTGTTCCAACGGTGACGTCCAAGTCTTGAGGACGGTCAAAAATGGGGTGTCTACAGGTTAGGCTAGAAAGAATAAGTTTTGGTCCAAGTGGGGTACAAGGTTTAAGTTTTAAAGCTTGAAACTGAATCATTTTGCATATGAATTGAACGATTATACAGCGTAACGTTTCTTTATTGAGTGTTCAGAGTGAGGTGCCCAAGTCTTAAGGGCGGTCAAAATATGGTGTCTACAGTTGCCCTATTTGATAGAGCTTGAAGTCATGAAATGACGTGATTGAATGTGAAAGCCGCAAGACGACCTATTTGATAAGGCCATAAGACTTGGGCAAACAAATAAAATGTAAATACAATTGGTTAAACTCAAAAGTTGTCTATATATCCCTTTGCAAGGAATCAAACCAGCGTAGTTCAGGGGCAAAATGCAAATGACATGCTCAAGAATACACTTGGAAACTGAACTTACACGCCTCGCGAAGCCGGTTATTTTTGAAAATCCATGATCATGCAAGACAGTGCAATGAGTAATAACAAGATGACAACATATGAATTAAACAAGCCTCAAGCTTAAATCAAAATAAGTCTAACCATGTTTCACTGGAAGAAGGAGTAAGTAAACAGCAATTCCAAACATGTTTCGCGTAAAAGGAGGAAAGACAGTGTAACCAATAGGCGTATCTAATCGTATTTCATACGGAGAGAGGGAATGTTTTAACCAACTTCAAAACAACATCCTAACACGTTTCATGCAAAAGGAGGGAAGGGTGGCGTAACCAATAGGCATATCTCATTATATTTCATTTGGAGAGAGGAAAGGTTTTAACCGGAACAACATGCTAACGCGTTTCACGCGAAAGGAGGGAAGGGTGGTGTAGCCAATAGGCGGATCTCATCGTATTTCATACAAAGAGAGGGAATGTTTTAACCAGGTGAAAGGTGAAAGCCAAACCACGTCTCACGTAGAGAGGAAAGGTACAAGCCAAACTACGTCTCACGTAGAGAAGGATGAAAGGGGCAAACCAAACTATGTCTCACGCAGAGAGTGATGAAAAGGTGCAAACCAAACTATGTCTCATGTAGAGAGGGTAAATGAGGAGCAAAAGCCAACCTATGCCTCGCATAGAAAGGACCAACAAGCTTAAAGCATGTAACCAGCCAAATCTACCGTCGGGTGATAAGGATAGACACAATACGATAAATAGGCGTGATGCACATGGATGCAACATGATGTGATATAATTGATGAAATTGATGCAAAATACAATCGATGCATGTTCCATGCAACATAACATGTTACATAATAGAATAGATAAAAAAAAAGCGGTGGCTTTGAAAACAGTTGGGGATCTTCCTCTTCTTTTTCTATTTTCAAACTTCTAATTTCAACTCAAATTCAAAAGTTCTCATATGGTAAAATCTTCTTGAGCTTGAGGTCGAGGCACATTCACACTTTGGAGACATGGCAAGACCTAGAACAACGCATCCAGAATAGAATTTCAGAGTTTTCTGTAACTGAAACAAACCCAAATTCTTCAATTCCTCTTTGTTAGGATGAATACACGATCTCAGCAAAATAGGTCAGGACCCACTTAATAGGCACGATCAGCCAAAAGATGGGTCGGCCAGCCAAAATATTAGACAGCCAGCCACCTGATCTGTTTCAGGGGTAGAATCGGGTTTTTACACTCGTGGCTCATTAAAAACAAGTTTTGGCCCTAATTTCACACACCTTGACATCCGAAAATACACTCCCCCTCTCTCTAGGCTCTCTCTCTCTCTCTTTCTCTCTCTCTAGATTTTTACTTTATTCGCGTTACCTACCGTCCCATGCAAATGTTTTTCATAAAACCCTCTTGGCCCTCTACATTCTGAATCAATTGGATTTTGATATGGTCGAGTTTTTGGGTTTCTCATGGTTTTTGGGCCATTCTCATGGGTTTTTCTTGGTTTTTTGTACTTTCTTCTGAGTTTTGACTTTTTTTTCTCTTTTTCTCTCTCCTAGGGTTTGGGTTTTTGGATTTCCCACCTATTTCTCTTATTTTCCTTATTTTTCTCTCACCACCCATTATATTCTTCATGGATGACGATATCCCACATGATGGTGCCTTTCCTAAGTTTCCAGTGTTTCCACCTACTGCAGGTGTGGAGGAGCCGATGATTGAGAAGGAGGACAAGGCGGCAAGAGACATTGCCGCTGACATTGCTGCGGAGGAGATTTACCCTCCAGAGCCTGAGCCTGAGTTGCCATTGTTGAGGGTGAGGCCATTCGATCCAGCCACCTACCATCCACGTACATATGCGATAGCTCCTTGCGGCATGTTGCGGTTTGAGGACTTTGCTTGGGATGCATCCGAGGACTTTCTCTTATGAGAGCGTGCATCACATCTCTCCCATGATTGCTTTGGGGTAAGAAATGTTGTTCATTTTTATGTACTTTGTATGCTTTGACATTCATTACAATCTTTTTATTTGCCATGCATTTTAACAAATTCCTCTTTCAACACAAGGGTGATGCTTTTTCCTGGAGAGGCTACGGGGCGATGAGTGTGAGGGACTGGTACCACGAGCTCCCCGTTAGATTATGAGAGTTGGTTGATAAGATAGGCTTCAGCCTATTTTGCTTTGGCCTCTTACGGCTGCAGAAGAACCCTTTCTTGGTGCTCTGGTGGAGAGGTAGTGGGACACTATCAACTACTTTCACTTCTCCTCCATAGGGAAGATGATGATGACCCCTTATGATTTTTTAATGATTATAGGGTTGCAAGTAGGGGGTGATCCGATCTATTTCGATCTTGCCATGGGCCAGTGGGAGGTTGCCTAGATTTATTTGCTTGGAGCACGCCCTCCCTTAGACAGGCTAACTATGGTGATATATAGCTGCTTCTATAACCACTTCCATGGGAGTCAACCAGAGACTTAGGAGCAAGTTGAACAGTACATCTGAGGCTTCTTAATTTATCTTTTTTGTACCACCTTGTTTGTGAATAGGTGGAACACCGTAGGTCTATATCTGCTTAGTGCCTTGGTGGTATTGCCGTGGCTGCGCTTCTACAACTGGGGTGGTGCTAACCTTGCTACTTTGTACGGCTACAGAAGTTCTGGTTCCCATAAGAAGGGGAACAAGGTCAGAGGTTACTAGAGAGCTTAGGAGGTATTTACTGCACTTTCTGTTTCCATTTCTATTATAAACAATGCTTTATGCTTTGCACTTTCTGTCTTTATTTCTATTTCTTCCTGTATTTCTGTCTCTACCTATTGACTCACAAACTGACTTTTCTTGCAACTTGGGTTATATACCTACTTACCCATCCATGTCCCGGTGCCATGAGACAAGGTAGAGGCAGCTGTGCCTCACTCCAGGTGATACGACAACAGGTGCTACCCTCGGCGCCGCAGTGTCACTACCTTCGCCTACTGCCGCTGATTCTTTGACATAGTGACGGTGCTTGAATTAATCTGAAACTCATGCCCATTTCATTTCATTACTATTGCTTTCATTCCATACTCTGACAATTGATAACTAGCGACTGTGAATGTTTACAGGTTAACTAGTAACCATGGGTGGCCATGTTGGTAAGGATGAGGAACGAGTATACTGGGTCCTAGGATACCTCCAGGTTGCGTATCTTCCTAGGGGGTCCTTTTTGCCGGACCTGGTACTTGGGGGAGAGGTTCGTACACCACAGCTTCCTCGTTTAGGATTTGCGATTTCATCAACACCCAATTCTTGGGTTTGTTTTTTTGTACTACTGCTCTCAGGCACTTTTCCTTTTTCTTAGGTTTCCCCAGCTACCACAGTCGCCGTGGCTTTTTTTCCCTTAGACGTAACTCTGGATTCCTCTTCTTTGTCAAATTCATCACTCAGCCATCCCCGATTATCAGCCGACAAGCTCAGATCAAACGAACCAATCTGCACATTGTCCTGGTCCTGTTCTTCAAAGAATTGGTGGTTGTCCAAATCTTCTTCAAGATTTGTAAGATCATCCAGCCCTTGGCTTGGGCCATCTTCTCTGACCACATTAACATCAATTGAGCTCGGCAATACTACCTTTGGCTTGGGTTGAGCAATAAGAACAATGTATTGACTCGGGTCATATTCCCTCTCAGATAATTACCCAAAAATTTCCAGCGACAGACTGGCACTTCCTTCCACGGTCAAAACCTCATTTTCTTCGGGAGTTGTTACCACAGATTTATGAGGTTTGGATTGTGGGTTGGATGTGTTCATCATGCATAAGTCTGTGCCATCAGGGATGAACAACACCGGCTTTGGTAGATGGGATGGGGTGATATAGACGCGTGGGTCATAGGAAAGGGGTAGTGTATAGATGCAGTTAGTACGTAGTGGGGGTGGTACCTGGTTATAGTTGGGCAGTGGGTTGGTTATAGTGTTTGGCTTTTGGAGTAAAGCTATAACTTCGTTATCGATGAGATCTTGAATCTCATGACACAAGCGGATGCACTCATCTGTTTCGTGGTTGTGTTATTGATGGAAGGCACAATACTTGGTAGAATCATGCTTGGATGGAAGAGGGTTTGGAAGTGGTCGAGGGTACAAGGGTTTTAGATGCCCCTTTTTGATTAACACCTGCATGGCTCAAGATATAGTCATGTAAAGCTGGTTGAAAGTCCTACCAGGAGGTCAGGTAGGATTGGAAGTTTGTGGGCTCATATTGGCAAAGTGGTCAGTAGTTTTGATAGTGGTAACAACAATCACCTCTGAAGGCCTCGTAGCTATGCTACCCCTGGAAACATTAGAACTGCGAATAAAAGGTCTCTTGGCCGGCTCATTGTCATCTACGATGATACCTTGCTTTATCGCGTCTTCAATCTGAACGCCCATTTCATGAAGTTCCTTGAACATGAACAAGGGGAGAACGATCATCTTCTGTAGCAGCTTATCGTGAAGATTCTGGACAACCAGCCGGATTCGGTCCTTTTTTGACGGTTAGGTGGTCATCATTGATGCCTTGGCCCTTCACCTAGTTACAAACTCTAAGAAACCCTCATTCGGTTCTTGATGCGTTGTCTCAAGATCACGAGTTGTGACCTCGATCTGCGTGTTGTAGGAGAATTGAGCAATGAATGATTCAGCCAATTCCTCCCAGCTTTGTTTCACAAAGTCCTCCAATTTAGCATACCAAATGACAGCTATACCTGACATGGTTCAGCCGAAGAGCGACAACTTCTGAAGTATGGTCAAACCCATTGGTCGCAGGATATCAGAAAACAGACGCAGATGTACCATTGGATACCCAGCGCCATCGAAGCTGTCAATATGCGGCATTTTGAACACCTCTAGAAAAGTAACGACAGATTCAATATACCCATCCTCTATATCTAGAATAGAGTTAAACCCCTATGCTTTCTTGAACAATTTTTCAAGTTTGTTGACTTTGAGCATGATCGGATCAACCTCGAATTCAAAAGGTGCCTTAGTGTGGTAAACTGGAGCTTTGGACATCTGTACTAGAATTGGGTTTTCCTGGACAGGAAAAATCGAAACAACCTCGACCTGTGGATCCTAAGCTGCAGCAGCATTGGCAGTGACACTGGGCATAAGGATAACCACGTTAGGTGTTTGTGACGCAGAAGCCGCAGTAGCTACTGTTGTTGTTGTTGCAACGTATTTGTGCCCTTAGCTTGACAGGCCATGGTGTGCTGGAGTGAGTCGACTGACTGTTGAAGACGAATAAATAATTCCTCCAAATCTGATGATGGATACTAAGCTATTCTAGGAGTAGGTGACTGTGCTTGAGGTGAATTGAGTATAGGTGAGCTGAGGGGTGATTGCTGAAATAACTGAACTGGTGAACCCCACCTGACCTTTCTTCGCCTTGCAACTGGTGACAGTGAAGCAAGCACTGGTTGTCCCCAAACAAGATCTCCGACCTCACAAAGTCTTTCGACATGGGTCCAGAGCATTTGGGGGCTATTAGAACTTTTTGAAGATATGGTTTTTGACTACCTAGCAAAAGAAACAAAGAAAAAGCAACAATCAGAAATCGGACAACACTTCAGCCAAATTTTTTTCAGAACAGATATGATCATAGCTATAGGACTGTACTCCTCATTGAATTCTGCCCCACAAACTAATATCAATAGTACCACTGATATGAAGCACCCGTGTACAGTTTCACTGTATAGCATATATACTAGGTAAAGAAAACAAAAACACCCCTATGAGGAGGTAGGGTTACCCTGTCCTAGCTTTGGTATGATATAGGGTTTCGCTACTTCAAGCAAGTAGTTTCACAAAATCTTACATACAAGTGAGCATCCTGTCCTATGTTGGAATAGTCACCAGAGCTTTACTATATGCACTAGGCCAATTGGTCAAAAGGGTACCACAGCAAAGTTACCTATAATATCTCTTACACCTAACCTGTTGAGTGCGGCGGCCGTCTCCATCAGCTTTTGAACCTCCTTGACCGACCAAGGAGAGCCAAGTTCTAGAATTGCTGTGATTTGCCTCGGGCTGGCTTAAATTCCGCGGTGGTTAACAATGTAGCCAAGGAATTTGCTGGATCCGATGCCAAATGCACATTTGGAAACGTTTAGCTTCATTTTGCACTTGCGTAGAATGTCGAATGTCTCTTCCAGATCCGCTAGATGAGTTTGCTCTTCTTTGGACTTGACCACCATATCGTCAATGTACACTTCCATAGTGCGGCCGAGTTGCTCCTTGAACATGGCAGTGACTAGTCTTTGGTAAGTTGCCCCCGTATTCTTCAACCCGAAAGGCATAACCTTATAGCAATAGGTTCCTCTTGGGGTGAGGAATGCAGTTTTTTCTTGGTCCTCCGGATGCATGGCAATTTGATGATAGCCTTTGAAGGCATCTAGGAAGCTCATACGTTGATGATGTGTTATGGTATCTACGAGTTGGTCTATTCTGGGGAGGGGAAAGCAATTCTTGGGACAAGCTTTGTTTAAGTCTGTGAAATCCACACAAACACGCCAAGTCCCATTTTTCTTCTTTACACCCATAGTATTCAACAGCCATATAGGGTAGGTCACTTCTCAGATTGCCTCGGCATCAAGCAACCGGTCAACTTCTTCAACAACGGCAGCAGTGTGTTCTGCGGCTGACCGTCGACTTTTCTGAATAATTGGGTTACATTTGGGGTCAACGTTTAAACGGTGCTGAGAAACAGATGGATCCACCCTCGGTATCTGATATGGCGACCATGCAAATACATTAAGGTTGCTGAGTAAGAAGGAAATTAGCTGTTGCCTGTCGACTTTATTAAGGGAAGTGCCGACCATGAAGAACCTGTCAGGATTCCCGTCAATTTCAACTCGATCCAGGGCTTCGATTTCCTTTTCACTTGGGAGCCGCCCAACATCGTCGAGGCTCTCTCGATCCGGCACCTCAATAGAATTTACTTCCAACTCTCTTGGTGTCTTTATGGCAAGAAGATAACATGCTTGTGCTAATTTCTGGGACACAAGAATTTGTTCAATGCCGCGTTCAGTTAGGAAGCGAAGTAGTTGATGATAGGTGCTTGGCACGACCTGCATGGTATGCATCCAAGTTCTTCCCATGATGAGATTATACGCCGAACGAAGCTTGACAACTAAAAATTCCACATCCACTGATCGGGAGCCCACTCGAACTGGCAGTGTGATTTTGCCCAACGAATATTCCGGATTAGCTTTGAAGCCGAATAACGGATAATGAGTTGGAGACAGGTCCGACTCAGTGAAGCCGAGTTTGATGAAGGTCTTGTAGTACATAATTTCTGAAGTACTCCCCTGATCAATGAGAACATGCTCAACGGTGAATCGGTTTACGCGTAGCTCGATGACCAAGGGATCAATGTAGGGAAGCATTACGCCGGCTAAAATCTAAATCATAGAAAGTAATACTCGCAGCTTTGTGGGGCCGTTTCGCTAGTGTGATTTGCTTTTGGGGGTTAGGATGTGATTGAATTGTATATACGGCGGATGCCGTTGGCAAGCTGTATATCATATGGATTACACCGAGTGGAGGTGAATCCTGCCGTAAAACAACTGTTTTGGTTGAGTCGTTCTTTTGGACGTGTTGCTTAAGCCGACCATCTTGTACCAACTCCTCAAGGTGATCTTTCAAAGCATAACAACTTTCGGTATCATGACCGTGGTCTTTGTGATATTCGCACCGCATATCCCGTCTCCTCGTCTCGGGAGGTCCCATCATTTTGGGTGGCCATTTGAAGAACGGAAGGTGTTGAACTTCATACATAACCGTGCTGATCGGCACTGACAACTCTGTATATTTCTTGTTTGTGCGCCTGCTATCCACTTGAAGTTATTCATTAGCTCGGTGGGAACATTGGTCATTTGATCGGCGCGAATCTTGTCGTTTGTTCGTTTAGCCTGATTCCGTTGTTCAGGGCTCCGTGATGGTACAAAATTTATCGGCTGAACAATTTCAGATGGGGCCGTCTTGTTGGCCTTGT
This sequence comes from Camellia sinensis, assembly GCF_055761805.1. NCBI lineage: Eukaryota > Viridiplantae > Streptophyta > Magnoliopsida > Ericales > Theaceae > Camellia > Camellia sinensis. Next base: position 59,025,468 of record NC_138971.1, read on the forward strand.
GCCCGGCTTTGACCCGCAGGGCGTCATCTTCCACTTTGCAGTATTCTTTGACTTTCTTCATTAACGACCAGACTATTTTGGGGGGTCTTCTGGTCAAGGAGCTGCGGGGAGCACTATCAGGATGCAACCCCATTTTAAAGGCGGTGATGGCCACGGAGTCATTGCAGGCATCATCTATGAGATTAAAACATTCCCAATAGCTCACCGAATACGCTCGTAGGGTTTCCCCTGGTTGGATTTGCATTGCCCAGAAAGAATCGGCCTGCTTCGGCTGGACCTCATTGGTGATGAACCTTGCCTTGAAGGATTTTTGGAGTTGATGGAAGCTCTTGATCGATGCCGGCTCCAATTTATAGTACCATCTGACGGCCAAAGGTCCCAAACTGCTCGAAAATATTCGACACATGAGGGCCTCGTCGTCTGCATGTAGTGTCATGGCTTGCTTATAATGATAGATGTGATTAGTGGGGTTTGATTTTCCATCGTATAGGGTGAACGAAGGAGCTTTGAACTTTTTGGGCAGCACTGCCCTTGCGATCCGTCGCACAAAGGGGTCTTGTTGATCTTCTTCCTCTGAACCATTTCTTCTTCGCTTATTCCGTGCACGCAGACTCCCTTCGGAGGAACTGGAGGTTTCGACTTGTCCCTTATTTTTAAACTTTGGGGATGATGAGTCAGAATCACTGTCACTATCTTGTCTCCGAACTCAAGGTTGTCGACCATCCTTACTCAGAGGTTGTTCCGGATCTTGGCGTGCGACTTGTTGGGATTTTGCCACCTCCAAGGAAATATCCTATTGAAGGTGCTCATTCTCAGCGATCATGTTTTCCAACCTCTGGTCGTTTTGCTTCGCCTGATCCATAATCGCTTGCATTGTCTCATGTGTTGATGTTGAGGGTGAGGTTTGGGCGACTGAGTCGAAGTTCAAGGTCTTTCGTGTGGCAATGGTCTTGGGCCCAAGCATGTTGCTTGGAGTAGAATCATCTCATCGCGTAAGGTCGTCAGTGACTATCGGAGGATCTTCCGTTACGCCCACTATGGATATGCTGGAGTATTCCTACAGACGACGCTAATTGTGGTGAAGTGGTTTGGAAATACTCTTTGGATCCAGTAGGACGCTCGTGATCCTCAACTAGTCACCTGAAAAGGAATGAACACTCCGGTCGGGGGTGTCAGAATTAGCACTCCGACGGATAAGTCAGTGTATACTCTCTTCGTTGCTTATATCTCTATAGACACCCCATTTTTGACAGACCTTAAGACTCAGATGTCATCGATTGAGCGCTCGGTGATTGCGTATGTTGTGCTCGTTTCGAGGTTTCAGAGTTCTTGGCTGAGAGCCTCATCATCGGACCTCGGGACTCTTTATACTTTGACTCGGTGTGCGGACTAAGTCTTGTTTTCTCTTCCCGAAGGGAGGGAGAGGTCTTGTAGACCATCTCTCAGTGGTCGTAGACTACTTTTCGTTGTCGTAGGCCACTGTTCCCATTTGGAGACTAGTTTCTAATTTTTCGGAGCCGTCGGCCGTGCGCCTAGGTTCAGGACCGCTTAACATTCTCCGTTTGGCACGTTTTTTGGAACCCACCTTGTTTCCTCTATCTAGAGGGACACTGTGGTCCAGGAGATCACTTTTGTGGTCGTACACCACTTTCTGTGCTCAACAGCCAGTTTTCGAGGCCCTCGGCCGCGCGCTTTGCCTCCCGAACCCTCGTTTTGCATCCGTGTTGGTTCATTTTTGGCATGAACCTTGTTTTCCTTATTTCGGAGGTGGTACAAGGGTGGGAGACCACCTTTTTTCCTTGGAGACCACTTTTCCCCGCCAGTTGGTTTTCTTGTCAGGAAACTGGTTTTCTTGTCGAGAAACTGGTTTTCTTGATCTTCGGGCCACATTTACTGGTCTCCCACCACACCACTGGCTTTCTTTCAGGGTGGAGACCACCTTTTCTCCTTGGAGACAACTTTTCCCCGCCGGCTGGTTTTCTTGTTGGGAAACTAGTTTTCTTGTCGAGAAACTGGTTTTCTTGATCTTTGGGCCATATTTACTAGTCTCCCACCACACCACTAGCTTTCTTTCAGTGTGGAGACCACCTTTTCTCCTTGGAGACCACTTTTCTCAACCGGCCGGTTTTCTTGACGGGAAATTGGTTTTCTTGTCAAGAAACTGGTTTTCTTGATCTTTGGGCCACATTTACTGGTCTCCCACCACACCACTGGCTTTCTTTCAGTGTGGAGACCACCTTTTCTCCTTGGAGACCACTTTTTCCTGTTAGCTAGTTTTCTTGTCGAGAAACTAGTTTTTTTGTCGAGAAACTGGTTTTCTTGATCTTTGGGCCACATTTACTGGTATCCCACCACAGCACTGGCTTTCTTTCCGTGTGGAGACCACCAATTTTCCTAGCCGACCACTTTTTTTTTTTTTTTTTTGGAAAACTAGAAAAAGTGGCTGGCCGACCACTTTCTCATGAAAAGTGGTCGGCCGACCAGAAAAAGTGGCGGGCTGATCACTTTAACTGGTCGGCAACCTTCCTGCATATTCTACAGGTGTTGTGGATGCCAGCTGTGCCAGCTGGAGTGCACAGATTGCATCCTCCGTACACGTGTATGAAGGGATTTATCCAAGCTCTAAGCTTCTCCAAGAAGCTTTAGCTTGTGTTTTTCTATAAGAGAGAGGCTTCTCCTCCCTTCTCCAGGTTCTGATTTTGGCTGAGAGCCATACATGTATCCCCCTCTCTATCCATATTTTGTGCCTTAAAGTGCTTTGTTCCTTCACTTGTTCACACAACCTCCTAGCCAAGCACCACTCTTTTGTTGTTAAGGCATCTTGAGGTTGTTTCTGGAGTTTTTTGGTTTGGTTTAAGCTCAAAAAACTAGCTGGAGTTGCAACTTTGAAGAAGTTCATCAAGGGTGAGTTTTTGAACCTTAAATCCCCCTTTCTTGCTTAAGATTTTAGCTTATCTTGAATGCTGTTTTGAGCTTAACTTATAACTGATAAAAGTTGTGTTTTCTCATTCTTTTGATCTTTGTTTAAGATCACTTTGGTGTTTGGGATTGTTTACCCCCTATTAGGCCTTGTTTGGCCTCTTTTTTGTGCCATCTTTGTGAGCTTCGGGACCACCTTGTATTGGCCTTCTCACCACTGAAATCTAGAAGGATTTCAGTGGTGGGGATGGTGTTTTAAGGTCCTAAGAAGGAGAGGGCCATCCCCCCTCCTTTGTGTCTTCAATAAATGCTTTATTTGCCTCATGTTTGAGCACCTTTGGTAAGTGTGTGTAGGCCATGTCTTAGCTTGTATTTGTGGTTATTTTGCTGAGGCATGCCACTGTTTTAGCTTAGTTTGGTCACCCCTTGCATGGTTAATACACTTGTAGTGTAAATCACACAATCTAGTCATGTATGTCTCATGTTTGAGCATGTGTTTCTAGCTTGTTTTTGGGCCATCTCAGTAGATTTTTGGTGTATTTTTAACTTTCCTTAGATCTTTTCTTGCTTGGTTTGGTCGGCTCATGCACGCCTTATGCACTTGTAGTGTAAATCACACACACTAGCTTTGTATGCTCCTTGAAGTGGCATGTCATTTTAGCCTATGTTGTGTCGATTTCAGCATGTTCTTGGGCTTATTTTATCATGTCATACCTCTGTTTAGGTTTGGTTTGGTTAGCCCTTTCATGCTCCGTACACTTGCCATGCAATCCCATGAAATAGCCTAACATGCGTCATGTTGTGACATGTCTTTTTAGCATGCTTTTGGCTTGACTTCAAGAAGCTTTTATCCATGTTTTGGTATGCTTGAGGTCTGATTTTAGTTGTCTTGGTCATCCATGACTTGTTTTGCATAGCTTTGGTTCAATCTTGCTTGTAAGCTTTGTGTATTGAGTCATCTAGCATGCTCTACTTGGCTTATTTCAATGATTTGGCATCATTCATAATGTGATTTCAGTCCATTTTTCATGGCCATACATTCACATTTGTCACTCAATCAATGCATTGAAGGGTTGGTCCTTTATGCTTAACGTGAGCCATTGTGTATGCATTCATGCCATAGCTTGCGAGCCATCATTTCAGTGATTATTTGGGGTTATTTTGCCATAATATAACTTTGATTTTTGGTGCTTAAGTCATATCATGTTTGGTTCTAATAGGTGTAGTATAATTCACCCTATTTGCCTTACATATTCCATGTCTTATGCCCCTTCATGCTAGCACATTTTGGCTTCCATCCATACATGTTTTAGACTCATTTTAGCATGTTCTAGGACTGTTTTGGGTTGCCTTTGTCATATGCCTCATGCTTTGTATAGCTATAGTGCAATTGGCCTTGCTAGCTTTGTGTTTCGATGCTTCACGCATGCTATCTTTGAGCCCTTTGGATGATTTGGCATCATTTAATACTTGATTTCAGAGCATATAGACTTGCCACGTCCTCACTTCATTCATGCTTTGAATGCCTTTAAGTGTTGTGCATTATTGCCTAGTTTATGGCTTAGCTTGTATGCTTGTATGCCTAGGTATTTGAGCCATCATCTCAGCATGTTTGGGTCCTTATTTTGACCTACTTGAGCTCTATCCATGCTTAGTTCATGCATTTGTGCCATGCATTGCGTGCCTCCTTTGTAGTCCTCTTTGCTAGCTTCCATGCCTTAGGGTCCTAGCATGTCATACTTGTGTTGTTTGAATGATTTAGCATCATTTCTTACTTCATTTTAGTGCACTTAGTGTTGTTACACTTCCACTTTTATCACTCCTTGAGCACTCTTGAGAGTTGTGCTCTTTGGCCTACTTTATTGGCCAATACACTGTGCATGCATGCTTTGCATTTCGGTGCTTTTATCTTGGTGTTATGGCCATTGATTTGGACATGGCGGGGGCCTATCCATTTTGGTTTAAGTCCATTGTGCATTGTGTATGCTATGTTGTCGTATGATTGATCATTGTATTTGCGCATGCCACATTCATTGCATTGCGTATGCTAGTCACTATTTGCGTTGTGTATGCTAGTTGTCATGAGCATTGTATATGCCATGTAATTCATAGCATTGTGTATGCTAATATGTTAGTTGCATGTTTGCATGTCTAAGTCATATTGCATTGAGTATGCCATGTTGTCGTATGATTGATCATTGCATTTGCGCATGCCACGTTCATTGCATTGCGTATGCTAGTCACTATTTGCATTGTGTAGGCTAGTTGTCATGAGCATTGTGTATGCCATGTAATTCATAGCATTGTGCATGCTAATATGTTAGTTGCATGTTTGTATGCTTATCCCTTGCATGTTTGCATGTCTAAGTCTTATTGCATTGAGTTGCATACTTGAGTTACATTGTGTATGCCATGCTTGCTTTGCATTTGTGTTTGGAATAGGTTTTAGTCCAAACACGGGAAATGAGGGACGTTTCATACTCGAAGTGATGAAACGTGCCTCAATTCCCGGTCGCCGATGCTCTTGACTACAAATGAGGGAGTTTTGGGCTTTATGTGTTCATATATGCAATTCATTTCACATTGAGTCGTGCAATTCGACCCCTCGACCATCATCCATTGAGATATGTGATTGGTGGCCAGAGGTTCGAGAACTACACTCCCTTGAGCTTATGTAATGATAAGGAGGGTGGTTGTGCATACACATGTTGCAAATACTTTGCCATGCCCCTCTCTTGCTCTCTATGCAGCAAACCAGAAATCAGTAGCAGCAACTGGTCGGCGGACCAGATTAAGTGGTAGGCCGGCCACTTTTTCTAGTTTTCACCACAAAAAGTGGTCGGCAGGTGGTCTGCATTTACAAAAACTGGTCGGCAGCCCTCCTTCAGATTCCCTTGGTGGACTTTCAGCCTTCTGGAGCTTTTTGCAGTGTTTTGAGACTAGTTGCAAACAGAGGCAAGTTGGGGCATCGCGATGGGTTTTCGAGCGAGGCGATTCGAGCATGCATGCATCCTTCATCATCCAAGGCAGAGCTGAGGCATCCCACTTCATGTAGTTTTCATGCTTATTTAATTGCTAATTTAGTTAATTTGTTAATTAGTTAGTGTTGTGTAATAATTAGCTGTAGCTTGTTATTCATTTTGTTGTGTAATAGCTAGTTTAATTAGGTTAGCTTAGATTAGCTAGTTGGTTCTGTATTATTCATTCGGACCCCCCGTCGAGAGGGCGAATTTTGTAATAAGTGTGCGTGTGTGTGATGCATGTCTTCCAACCCCACGTCTTTCTCCCTTTTATTTACCAGACTACGATGGTTAGTTCTAGGGCATGTTTTAATTAGCATCCTTATGTTTCACATGTTTGCATTCATTCATCTGCCTTGCATGCACTGGGCTCAGCGCATCATACTAACTGCATTGTATTTTAATTCCGAGTTGAATACATGTTATTTGTAGCATCTCATACGCCATCTTAGAATAGCCGAGCCTATCTTAGTTGTATTTCGCATGTGATGCATTAGCCATCTTAACATGAACTAGGATCATGCACTGATTACTAACTAGTTTCTGTTTTGGCTTGGGGTACTCGGTGAGTGTTTATGCTTTAGCATCCTTGCATGTGTGTGAGTGATTGCCATGATAGCATGCTTTCCATGAGGCTAATTGCTTATGTGATATACCTGCCTGAACGCTTGTGGGTGAAGGTTGGATTATTTAAATTGGAACAATTCATCGATTGCGAGTTTTAAGCCCACTTGAGAGTGGCAAATCACCATGTTTTCTAAAAGCCCACTTGAGGGTAGCAAAATCCGCATTTTAGCCTACTTGCGTGTAGCAAATCACTTTCAAAAACAAACATAAGATGTTTTGTTCCAACTCAGACGATCCCGTCTATACTTGTATACTGTACGGATCACGTAGCAATTTTAGGCTAATAAACCGGAATAAGAGCACATATGTTTTCACAAATAAGATATCATGTTTAGTAGTGGCCGATCTTTGATCAAGTGAGCGGGGGGGCTCATTGCATGACCTTCCCTAATCGTACCCAAGTTCCCGAGCCGGGGCAACTTTGGTGATGACGGACATGTGGCCTTAGGCACGAGTCAGGGTTTCCTAAATTCCCCCAAAATAAAATATTTAGGTGGTGACTCTGTATCTGGCAAAGCAGTCCATGTTTGGCACTTCTTTCTAAAAATTAGTTTTTCAAAATGATTTGCCGGATTTGGACTCTTTGGTGATTTATCAATCTCGGATTGCACTTTGCGAGATCAAATTAAGAACCGTGACATTGAGTCCGAACTGTAGTAAGCCCAATGAACAAAATGGGATTTTCCTAGGACGTTCGGGGACGTCTACAGTTTCTAGCGACTCTGCTGGGGATTTAGAGAACTTGACTCGAACTCATGATATCTTGTTTTGACTACACTTATGTGTTTCTTTGCATTGCATGTGCATTGGTGCGCCTAGGGCACTGTGTTTGCCATTTGCTATTCTTGAACGGTCTGTCGGAGGCTCGCTTTGAGAAGTGTGCCCTAAGGCTGACCGGTTATGGGCTCTGCCACGATGGGAATACAAGCCCTGGTTTTTATTGGGGCACCCTTTTTGACCATTAGACCTAGTGCATATTCAGAATCCATAGTGACCATCCCAAACTAGGATAGGTTGCTTACTCGATTATAGGTTGTTTGAAACCGCTGTGTGCGTAGTGAAACCCTAGCTCCTGACAAAATAGGACAGGGAAACCCTACCCCTCCATAGGGGTGTTTTTGGTTCTCACTTGCTTGCTATGTGCTGTTAGAGTGTGTCTCTACAGATTGCACGTATCAGTTTGCAAGTTTGGGTATCAGGCTTGCAGGCATCAGTGTTTTGAGAATCGGTTATATCCGCGGGTATCAGATTCAGTGTTGGGGCAGTAATTTGGGGAACAGTGATCAGTGGTCGAATACAGTTATTCAGCTATGTTTATGTCTGTTCTGGTGAAATTGGGCTGAGATGCTGCCGATTTTCTCTTTCAGTTCAGAGATTCGTTTCAACCAGTGTTCTCCTTCACTGAGGCAAGGCAGAAAGGGGCCAGTCCAGGTTCACCAGTTCGTCAGATCCGTCAGCCACCAGTCACATCACCTCTATTCTGTTCAACAGACTAATGATGACACAAAATTCGGAAGAAATTGTGGTCATGGCAGCGACACTAAACCAGGGAATCACCATGCAGGATGAAACTGATGTTGAAGTGCAGCACCCTCCTAGGTCACCGGCCGCACGTCCAATCTAGGAACCCCAGTTATTTCAAACCCGTGAGCCCACCACTTTTGAGCTGATGGGAATGATTGGCGATCTCCAGAGGTTTGTGGCTGATTTAGCCTACGGAATGTCGGCTCCGCCACCGACTGCATCGTATGTCGGGAATTTCATACCGGAAGAGCCCCCGCTATTGGGGCGAATTGTAATTGAGCTCAGCCAACCTGAAGCGATCCCAAGTTCTGGCAATGCATGTCAACAACAACGGGGCTCCGCTTTGATGTAGCAACCCAAACCTTCTACCAAGCTGAGGTGAGTGGTAAGAACAAGGTGAAGGTGGACACCGATCCCTACAAGCAACTCTCATGGGCGATTGAGGCTTTGAAAGCCGGAGGATTGAACAAACAACAAGTGTTCCCAGTCGCTGCAAAGACTGTGGATGACATCTTCCCCACTCAGAATGAAGGCAGTTCAAGCCAAAGGAAAAATCGGGAAAAGGGCTGTCGTACTAGAGCCATTCCTCCCAACCCTATTTTTGCACCAGGGAAAGATCAGAAAACCAAACCAGCACCTGCTGATCCCTTTGCTAGTGCGTCTAAGAAAAATCCACAAACCTCGAAGTATTTACCCCGAGGTCGCAGGGTATTCCATGCCCTCCAAATTCTCGCTGAAAAGGGGCATCTCAAACCCCTCGAGCCTCGGTCTCTACCTAGCCGTCTTTCATCTAGTCACAATGCTACACAGTACTGTGTGTACCACCACCAAACTGGCCATACTGTCGACAACTGCTTCCGTCTTCGCCATGAAGTACAAGATCTGTTTAACAACGGGGTCATCCTCCTGCTGAGCTCAACAAAGTCCATCGTCACTGGATCAGTGAACCTGGAAGATAATGTAATGTAATAAAGGGTTGAACCACCTACGGGCAGCGCTCGGTTTACTTCAAATATGGCGTATGGCACGCACTGTTTTGAGCATTTGCGAATGCTAGCTTTTGTGGTTTTTGACTTGGGTATTTAGGTCAGTTCAGTTGTGTTGTTTTGAGTCTGTCTCTTTGTTTTGAGTCAGTCTTTTTGTTAAGGTCTATCTTGTTGTATCGAGTCAGTCCTGTTGTATAGGAGTTGAGTGATTCCGAGGATGTTACCTCGGATGTCACTATTTTGTTTTGTGTTTGTCTCTTTGCTTTCTTTTTGTGTCTATTTCTGCCGTGGAGCCAGTTACACCAGAAGATCTGAATGAAGCAGCAGTGGCTTTCGTACTTTGTGCTTATTTCTACTTTGAGCTTGTTGTGCCAGCAAGTTTAGAATGAAATGGCAGTACATTTCACTCGCTCTTCTGTGCCTTAAAATTATTGCATTGACCTAAGTTTTTCAAAACTTTTTGAGCATTGTGTTGAAAACAAAGAGGAAGGAATTCCTCAGGTTTTGCAAAAATTTGATCGATTGAGAGAAAGAGAGGCATGCTAAGCCCTTAATAAATGAAATCATGTTTGTTAATGTGAGTACTGAGAAGAACCCTGGCTTGATCCAGATTGGTTCTACACTGTCTTCAACATGAGCGATTTGTCGCTTTCTTAAAAAATTTCAAAAAAATATTTTGCGCGGTCCTGCGAAGACCTGTGTGGAATCATTCTTGAGATTGTGTAGCCTACGATCGTTCTCAGCCTTAGGACTCGACCTCTTTTGCTTTCAAACCTTGAACTTGGATTCAGAATGTTCAACGGTCAAACACAATGTGAAGCCTGTGTGGCCAGATTTGAAGCAGCCCATGAACTAAGGGCAAGGAGGTCAGAAATAATGAAAATAAAGCTTGCAAAGCCGGATAAGAAGCACCCCTCAAACTAGGGGCAAAAAATGTGAGATGTGCTCGAAGAGTCAAAAATGGGGTCATTGCTCAAGCTAATGAAGGTCGGCAAGAACGCCAAATCCCAGAAGGGAGGAAAGAAGAAACTATTGCTGAAGGACAATCTAGTTCCTATCCACAACACTAGGGGTAAATTCACTCCCCATTGGATGGACTTCTACATCATCAGCGAACAGTAGCCATTCTCCTGGATTCAGATGATTTAGAGATCTCAAACCACTCAACATGGACAAAGCTACACTTTTACCCTTGAGAGGCTCGTTGGGCCGAAAACCTGGAAGGGCGACCTAGGCAAAAGTTAGAGCAAGAAAAGAACAAAAAGAACAGCAAAAAGAAAAATGCAAAGAATGAAAAAAAAAGAAGAAAAGATGAAAAGACAAAGAAAAAAAATGAAAAGAAAATAAAAACAAAGCTCGCAAGGTTGAAAACCCAGAAAGGGCAGCCTTGGCAAAAGTTAGAGTATAAAAGGAGAGGTTAGTACCCGAGTGTACCTTACCAGAACTACATAAGGCTTGATTCCCATGTTTAGGATACGTAGGCAACTTCATTCTGAAGTCCAGCCATAAACACTTCCAAATCGACTATGTCCATATAATGGTTTTGATCATCTTTGTATTCTCTGAATCTGAGAGTTCGGTTGTGATCATCACTTTGAGGACTGATTACAATGCACTGCGGTGCCATTCAGACAACGGGCAACTTTCTGTTGCCATACAATGCGCTGCAGTGCCATTAAGACAAGGGACAACTTTTTGTTGCCATGCAATGTACTGCGACGCTATTCAAACAAGGGGAAACTTTCCGTTGCTGTGCAGTGCCATTTAGACAAGGGGCAGTTTTCCTTCGGATCTGAGGTTGTGCATCTTAAGAGTAAGTTCCATGTTGGTCGAGCAGTGGCCATTTGTAAAAATAATTTTTGAGAATTTTTATTGAGGTTGACTAATTTTCTCGAAAATTATTTCATTTTTTCCGAAACTGGACCATTTCTTGGACTCGAAAGGGAAAATTTTCAGTGCTCATAACCTAACTTGCATGATTTTAAATTAGAAAATTGAACAAGTATGGCAATCTAACTCTCATATTGGTCAAAATTGTTTTAGTAGAAAACCAAAACAAAAAATGGTCAAAATGATGAACTAGGGGCACAGTTGAGTCAGGTGTTCTGTCTTTTTCCCATTGTCAATATACTTGCCAGAAAGGGCACTCTACTTTCCAGAAAGGGCACTATACTAGCCACAAAGAGCACTCATCCTCCAAGCAGCGAGGCCTCAAGCTACAGGTGAAGCACGAATTGGAATGGATCAAGATACTCCATTCCCTTATCTGGGGCATCGACTAGACATCGCCAGAAGAAATAGCTGTGAGCTGAATATGCTGGGCATGAGTCCACAATCTTCAATTTATCCATCAACCATATTTGGGGAGATATTGAAAATAAGAGATTGAATAATAGAGAGATGTGCGTTGAGAGAAAAGGTGAGCAAAGTGTTTTTGAAAGAAAAACAGAGCTTGAGGGCCAAGTGATGTAAGAACCTCAAATAAGAAAGGGTGGGAAACAATACCCGAAGAAACTGGCTCCCTGTGAACCAAGAGGTCTCCCGTCTTTGTGTTACGTCTGTGTATCGTATCTTTTATTTTGTTCGTCTCAATTCTTGCCTTAAGTCGTTTTGAGCATCAATAGATGTGTTTAGGTTGTGTACCTTTTGTTTTTCCTCGTTGAGTCGTTTTGACTGTGGTCTGTCATAGGCTCAATACTCGGTCGAGAACTCATTTCTCCATTTCAAAATGATTTGTTTTGTGCTTAGAGTGCTGTGCCATTCTCTACATTTGTGCAAAATAGGATTTGTTCTTTCATAAAACCACAGGGTTCAATCCAGGTCATGTCAGAACAGTAAAACCAGGACCTATCTGAAGCTACATGGGTTCCAGGCTGCAAAGTGAAAGAAAAGAGGGAAAATTTGGAACATCTGAGTTTTTCACAACTTTTGCATGTTCTGTTATTGCATCCCATATGTTCAGATTGAACTGTTTATTCAGAATAAGTAGTGTTCAGATTGGGCTGTGTGTTCAGAGTGAGCAGTGTCCTATATGAGCCGTGTGCAGAATGAACAGAGTACTGTGCTACATGAGCTGTGTGTTCAGAATGAAGTGTATGGGCTGCATGCAAAATCAAAATATGGGCTGCGTGCAAATCAAAATGTGGGCTGCGTGCAAAATCAAAATGTGGGCTGCGTGCAAAATCAAAATATGGGCTGCGTGCAAAATCAAAATATGGGCTGCGTGTAAATTGAAAAATATGAGCTGCGTGTTCAGAAAGTTTGAAAAATTTCAGCTGCGTGTTCAAAAGTTGAAAGCCTGAGCTGCGTGTTCAGAAAATTTGAAAAATTTGAGCTGCGTGTTCAAAAGTTAAAAGATTGAGCTACGTGTTCAGAAAGTTTGAAAAATTTGAGCTGCATGTTCAAAAGTTGAAAGCCTGAGTTGCGTGTTCAGAAAGTTTGAAAAATTTGAGCTGCATGTTCAAAAGTTAAAAGACTGAGCTGCGTGTTCAGAAAATATGAAAAGTTTGAGCTGCGTGTTCAAACTGAAGAGTCTGAGCTGCGTGTTTAGCAAAATAAAAAGTTTGAGCTGCGTGTTCAATCTAAAAAGACTGAGCTGTGTGTTCAGAAATTTGGAAAATTTAAGCTGCGTGTTCAAAATGTGAAAAGTGTATCGCGTTGTGAGTTGTGTGCCCAAGGTGAGCTGTGTGCCTTGAAATGAGCCGTGTGCCCGAAATGAGCTGTGTGCTCGAAAAATGAGCTGTGTGCCCCCAAGATGAGCCATGTGCCCAAAGATGAGCTGTGTGCCCCCAAATGAGCTGTGTGCCCGAGATCTGCCGTGTGCCCGAAAAATGAGCTGTGTGCCTAAAAAAATGATCCGTGTGCCTTGAAATGAGCCGTGTGCCTGAAATGAACTTTGTGCTCGAAAAATGAGCGGTGTGCCCAAAATGAGCTGCGTGCCCGAAATGAGCTGTGTGCCCAGATAAATAGAGTGTTGTGTTTCGAGCTGCGTGCCAAATGAACAGAATATTGTGTTGCGACCCGCGTGTCAAACAAACAAAGTGTTGTGTTGTGAGCTGTGTGCCAAATGAATGGAGTGCTATGTCGTAAGTCGTGTGCCAAGTCTTGCATTGTGCATGCATTTTATCGCGCTATTTTGCGCATCGCACTATTTTGTGCACTTTACCTGCATTGTGCATACATTTCACTCGCACTTTCTTGCGCATCGCACTATCCTGTGCATTTCATTACGGACTCTTATCTTGCATAGAAAATGCTTGTATCTTTTGCATTGAGTGTGTTCGCGCTTTCTTGCGCACCTTACCTGCACTTGTTAGTACATTACATTGTTCGCGCCTTCTTGCGTAATTCTTGCGCATTTTACCTGCACTTGTTAGTGTATTGCATTGTTCGCGCTTTCGTGCTTATCTTACCTACACTTGTTAGAGCATCGCATTACTCACGCTGTCTTGCGCATCCTTTGTCTTGGCGCTGTCTTGTGCACACACTTACATCGCACCGTCTTGTGCACCTGTATAGCACCGTTTTGTGCATTCCCTCTGCATCGCACTGTCTTGTGCACTTTCTGGTCTAGGAGACCTTAAATCCTCTAAAGGTGCAATTCCTTTGGTGTTTGTCGTGCCCGAACGACTTCCGGTGGTCTGGTATAGCCACTTGCCTATGTTTGCAGTGAGTTCCTAGGAGACCAACTGAGACGGTGGAAACTAAAGTTCGAATGGCTCATGCCTAGAACGCAAAGGTTTAGGATTTCCGAAACTAAAGTCTGGTGTAAATACCCAGGGGAATATCCTCGGCTTGAAATCTGTATGGTAGCCCCATATATTGAAATAGCATCTGTATGCGCCTCAATTCTGGATACTGACCCACCCTAGTCTGTCATCTTGTTGGAGAATAGGGAAAGCTGCGACCATAGTCAGGGAGAAAAGTAGTACCTGCGGTTCAACCGAGAAGAAGGGAAAGGTCCCCAACAGCATGCGGTAGGTCGTTGCCAATCGCCCCTGTAAGGTACCTTCACTTCCTAACTACTATATCATCTAGTATGTCCATTGCATTGTACATAGAATATATTGCATGCATTTACTACATATCCATTGTATCACTTGCGCCTTTCCATGTTAAGCTTAGTCTGGCATGTGCCCATACTTTTCGCGTTAAAGCAGGGTTATGTGATTATGTGTACGCGCCTATTCCACTAAGGGAATTGTGGTTTGAGGGTGACGACACCATTTTTGTGTTAGACGTGGTTTGGTTATGTCCATGCCTTTTCTAGGCAAAATGTGGTTTGGCCGCGCGCTTTATTCAATTCATCCATTGCATCCATTTCATCGTATTTTAGTTTGTTACATTCAGCATTTAGGATCACGATCTTTCCTCAGCAGATCATTCCCCACTTATATCATGCCACCCAATTACTTGTACTTTGTGGTCTCTCTGCGAAACACATAGTTTTGTATGTGCGCGCACCCCTTTCACGTTGAAACACGGTTCTGTTATGTGTAAGCATCCATGCTGAGTTGTGGCCAGTACTAGAATGTAGGCACTTAGCTTGTGTTAGGCGTCGTTCGGCTCGTGCCCACTGCCTTTTTTGTGTTAAAAGTAGTTTGATTTTGCATCTCCATCCCTTTATGATATTTGTGTGGTTTTGTACTACTTGTGGTTTGATCATCTTACATACATTGCATATCATTTGCATTGTTTCGTTACATTGTATATTATTACATTGTTTTCTAATATTGCATATCATTCGCGCTATTTTGCGCATCGCACTGTTTTGTGCACTGCATCATTCGCGCTATCTTGTGCACCTCATCTGCACTTGTTAGTGCATTGCATTGTTTTACATCCCTTCTGCATTGTTATGCGTTACACTTAGGTTGCATTGTTTTGCATCCCTTCCGTGTTGTTATGCGTCACACTTAGGTTGCATTGTCATCCATCCCTCCATTTGCGTGGTCACGCACTTTTTACTTGCATTGCTATTCATGTTTCTAACGATATTGTACCTATTGAGTTTCTTTCTTTTACAGGCACGATATTGTATGTATGGTTCATTTAAAGCTGGCACGACCAGACGAACCGGACGGTATTGTATGTACTCCATGTGAGACGTAGTGAGAATTGCATAATTCTCTTATATCTTTTCTGCATGTAATGTAGTTTGGTCTGTATTCGCTTGCTTAAATTGTTGCATTTATTGTGCATAATTGCTTTCATTACAGCTTTCATTGCATGATCATAAGTTATGTTCGGCTTCTTGCATTGTCACTTGCATTTTGCCCCTACCTGCGGGCACATTTCTTTGTTATCTTGCATGTTTGTCTAAGTCTTCGGCCTTGTCAAAAATGGGTCGTCTCTGGACTTTGACATTCACTCCCGTCACTTATGACTTTCGAGTTCTATCAAAGAGGGGCAACTGTAGACACCCAATTTTTGACCGACCTTAAGACTTAGACATCATCGATTGAGCGCTCGGTGATTGCGCATGTTGTGCTCGTTTCGAGGTTTCGAAGTTCTTGGCTGAGAGCCTCACCACTGGACCTCGGGACTCTTTATACTTTGACTCGGTCTGTGGACTAAGTCTTGTTTTCTCTTCCCGGAGGGAGGGAGAGGTCTTGTAGACCATCTCTCAGTGGTCATAGACTACTTTTCGTGGTTGTAGGCCACTGTTCCCATTTGGAGACTACTTTTCGATTTTTCGAAGCCGTCGGCCGTGCGCCTCGGTTCGGGACCGCTTAACATTCTCCGTTTGGCATGTTTTTTGGAACACACCTTGCTTCCTCTATCTAGAGGGACACTGTGGTCCGGGAGACCACTTTTGTGGTCGTACGCCACTTTCTGTGCTCAATAGCCAGTTTTCGAGGCCCCCGGCCGCGCGCTTTGCGTCCCGAACTCTTGTTTTGCATCAGTGTTGGTTCATTTTTAGCATGAACCTTGTTTTCCTTGTTTGGAAGGTGGTACAAGGGTGGAAGACCACTTTTTCTCCTTGGAGACCACTTTTTGCCGCCGGCCGACTTTCTTGTCGGGAAACTGGTGTTCTTGTCGAGAAACAGATTTTTTTTGATCTTTGGGCCACATTTACTGGTCTCCCACCACACCACTGGCTTTCTTTTAGTGTGGAGACCACCTTTTCTTCTTGGAGACCACTTTTCTCCGCCAGCTGGTTTTCTTGTCGGGAAACTGGTTTTCTTATCGAGAAACTGGTTTTCTTGATCTTTGGGCCACATTTACTGGTCTTCCACCACACCACTAGCTTTCTTTCAGTGTGGAGACCACCTTTTCTCCTTGGAGACCACTTTTCCCCGCCGACCGGTTTTCTTGTCAGGAAACTGGTTTTCTTGATCTTTGGGCCACATTTATTGGTCTCCCACCACACTACTGGCTTTCTTTCAGTGTGGAGACCACTAATTTCCCTGGCCGACCACTTTTTCTTTTTTGAAAACTAGAAAAAGTGGCTGGCCGACCACTTTCTCATGAAAAGTGATCGGCCGACCAGAAAAAGTGGCGGCCTGACCACTTTAACTAGTCGGCAACCTTCCTGCATATTCTACAGGTGTTGTGGATGCTAGCTGTGCCAACTGGAGTGCACAGATTGCATCCTCCATACACGTGTATGAAGGGATTTATCCAAGCTCTAAGCTTCTCCAAGAAGCTTTAGCTTGTGTTTTTCTATAAGAGAGAGGCTTCCCCTCCCTTCTCCAGGTTCTAATTTTGGCTGAGAGCCATACATGTATCCCCCTCTCTATATTCCTCTCTCTATCCATATTTTGTGCCTTAAAGTGCTTTGTCCCTTCAATTGTGCACACAACCTCCTAGCCAAGCACCACTCTTTTGTTGTTGAGGCATCTTGAGGTTGTTTCTGGAGTTTTTTGGTTTGGTTTAAGCTCAAAAAACCTGCTGGAGTTGCAGCTTTGAAGAAGTTCACCAAGGGTGAGTTTTTGAACCTTAAATCCCCCTTGCTTGCTTAAGCTTTTAGCTTATCTTGCATGCTATTTTGAGCTTAACTTATAACTGGTAAAAGTTGTGTTTTTGCATGCTTTTGATCTTTGTTTAAGATCACTTTGGTGTTTGGGATTGTTTACCCCCTCTTAGGCCTTGTTTGACCTCTTTTTTGTGCCATGTTTGTGAGCTTCGGGACCACCTTGTATTGGCCTTCTCATCACTAAAATCCAAAGGGATTTCAGTGGTGGGGATGGTGTTTTAAGGTCCTAAGAAGGAGAGGGCCATCCCCTCTCCTTTGTGTCTTCAATAAATGCTTTATTTGCCTCATGTTTGAACACCTTTGGTAAGTGTGTGTTTGCCAAGTCTTAGCTTGTATTTGTGGTTATTTTGTTGAGGCATGCCACTGTTTTTGCTTAGTCTAGTCACCCCTTGCATGGTTAATACACTTGTAGTGTAAATCACACAATCTAGTCTTGTATGCCTCATGTTTGAGCATGTGTTTCTAGCTTGTTTTTGGGCCATCTCAGTAGATTTTTAGTGTATTTTTAACTTGCCTTAGATCTTTTCTTGCTTGGTTTGGTCGGCTCTTGCACACCTTATGCACTTGTAGTGTAAATCGCACACACTAGCTTTGTATGCTCCTTGAAGTGGCATGTCATTTTAGCCTATGTTATGTCCATTTCAGCATGTTCTTGGGCTTATTTTATCATGTCATACCTCTGTTTAGGTTTGGTTTGGTTAGCCCTTGCATGCTCCATACACTTGCCATGCAATCCCATGAAATAGCCTAACATGCGTCATGTTGTGACATGTCTTTTTAGCATGCTTTTGGCTTGACTTCAAGAAGCTTTTATCCATGTTTTGGTATGCTTGAGGTCTGATTTTAGTTGTCTTGGTCATCCATGACTTGTTTTGCATAGCTTTGGTTCAATCTTGCTTGTAAGCTTTGTGTATTGAGTCATCTAGCATGCTCTACTTGGCTTATTTCAATGATTTGGCATCATTCATATTGTGATTTCAGTCCATTTTTCATGGCCATACATTCACATTTGTCACTCAATCAATGCATTGGAGGGTTGGTCCTTTATGCTTAACGTGAGCCATTGTGTATGCATTCATGCCATAGCTTGCGAGCCATCATTTCAGTGATTATTTGGGGTTATTTTGCCATAATATAACTCTGATTTTTGGTGCTTAAGTCATATCATGTTTGGTCCTAATAGGTGTAGTATAATTCACCCTATTTGCCTTACATATTCCATGTCTTATGCCCCTTCATGCTAGCACATTTTGGCTTCCATCCATACATGTTTTAGACTCATTTTAGCATGTTCTAGGACTGTTTTGGGTTGCCTTTGTCATATGCCTCATGCTTTGTATAGCTATAATGCAATTGGCCTTACTAGCTTTGTGTTTCGATGCTTCATGCATGCTATCTTTGAGCTCTTTGGATGATTTGGCATCATTTAATACTTGATTTCAGAGCATATAGACTTGCCACGTCCTCACTTCATTCATGCTTTGAATGCCTTTAAGTGTTGTGCATTATTGCCTAGTTTATGGCTTAGCTTGTATGCTTGTATGCCTAGGTATTTGAGCCATCATCTCAGCATGTTTGCGTCCTTATTTTGACCTACTTGAGCTCTATCCATGCTTAGTTCATGCATTTGTGCCATGCATTGCATGCCTCCTTTGTAGTCCTCTTTGCTAGCTTCCATGCCTTAGGGTCCTAGCATGTCATACTTGTGTTGTTTGAATGATTTAGCATCATTTCTTACTTCATTTCAGTGCACTTAGTGTTGTTACACTTCCACTTTTATCACTCCTTGAGCACTCTTGAGAGTTGTGCTCTTTGGCCTACTTTATTGGCCAATACACTGTGCATGCATGCTTTGCATTTCGGTGCTTTTATCTTGGTGTTATGGCCATTGATTTGGACATGGCGGGGGCCAATCCATTTTGGTTTAAGTCCATTGTGAATTGTGTTTGCCATGTTGTCGTATGATTGATCATTGCATTTGCGCATGCCACATTCATTGCATTGCGTATGCTAGTCACTATTTGCGTTGTGTATGCTAGTTGTCATGAGCATTGTATATGCCATGTAATTCATAGCATTGTGTATGCTAATATGTTAGTTGCATGTTTGCATGTCTAAGTCATATTGCATTGAGTATGCCATGTTGTCGTATGATTGATCATTGCATTTGCGCATGCCACGTTCATTGCATTGCGCATGCTAGTCACTATTTGCATTGTGTAGGCTAGTTGTCATGAGCATTGTGTATGCCATGTAATTCATAGCATTGTGCATGCTAATATGTTAGTTGCATGTTTGTATGCTTATCCCTTGCATGTTTGCATGTCTAAGTCTTATTGCATTGAGTTGCATACTTGAGTGGCATTCTGTATGCCATGCTTGCTTTGCATTTATGTTTGGAATAGGTGTTAGTCCAAACAATGGAAATGAGGGACGTTTCATACTCCAAGTGATGAAACGTGCCTCAATTCCTGGTCGCCGACGCTCTTGATTACAAATGAGGGAGTTTTGGGCTTTATGTGTTCATATATGCATTCATTTCACATTGAGTCGTGCAATTCGACCCCTCGACCATCATCCATCGAGATATGTGATTGGTGGCCCGAGGTTTGAGAATTACACTCCCTTGAGCTTATGTAATGATAGGGAGGGTGGTTGTGCATACACATGTTGCAAATACTTTGCCATGCCCCTCTCTTGCTCTCTATGCAGCAAACCAGAAATCAGCAACAGCAACTGGTCGGCGGACCAGATTAAGTGGTAGGCCGGCCACTTTTTCTAGTTTTCACCACAAAAAGTGGTCGGCAGGTGGTCTGCATTTACAAAAACTGGTCGGCAGCCCTCCCTCAGATTCCCTTGGTGGACTTTCAGCCTTCAAGAGCTTTTTGCAGTGTTCTGAGACCAGTTGCAAACACACGCAAGTTGGGGCATCTCGATGGATTTTCGAGCGAGTCGATTCGAGCATGCATGCATCCTTCATCATCCAAGGCAGAGCTGAGGCATCCCACTTCATGTAGTTTCCATGCTTATTTAATTGCTAATTTAGTTAATTTGTTAATTAGTTAGTGTTGTGTAATAATTAGCTGTAGCTTGTTATTCATTTTGTTGTGTAATAGCTAGTTTAATTTGGTTAGCTTAGATTAG
Source organism: Camellia sinensis (assembly GCF_055761805.1). NCBI lineage: Eukaryota > Viridiplantae > Streptophyta > Magnoliopsida > Ericales > Theaceae > Camellia > Camellia sinensis. The sequence goes on from NC_138971.1 coordinate 59,045,666, forward strand.
CTAGTTGGTTCTGCATTATTCATTCGGACCCTCCGTCGAGAGGGCGAATTTTGTAATAAGTGTGCGTGTATGTGATGCATGTCTTCCAACCCCACGTCTTTCTCCCTTTTATTTACCAGCCTACAATGGTTAGTTCTAAGGCATGTTTCAATTAGCATCCATATGTTTCGCATGTTTGCATTCATTCAACTGTCTTGCATGCACCGGGCTCGGCGCATCATACTAACTGCATTGTATTTCAATTCCGAGTTGAATACATGTTATCTGTAGCATCTCATACACCATTTTAGAATAGCCGAGCCTATCTTAGTTGCATTTCGCATGTGTTACATTAGCCATCTTAACATGAACTAGGATCATGCACTGATTACTAACTAGTTTCTATTTTGGCGTGGACTACTCGGTGAGTGTTTATGCTTTAGCATCTTTGCATGTGTGTGAGTGACTGCCATGATAGCATGCTTTCCATGAGGCTAACTGCTTATGTGATATACCTGGCTGAACGCCTGTGGGTGAAGGTTGGATTATTTAAATTGGAACAATTCATCGATTGCGAGTTTTAAGCCCACTTGAGAGTTGCAAATCACCATGTTTTCTAAAAGCCCATTTGAGGGTGGCAAAATCCGCATTTTAGCCTACTTGCGAGTAGCAAATCACTTTCAAAAACAAACATGAGATGTTTTGCTCCAACTTAGACGATCCCGTCTATATTTGTATGCTGTGCGCATCATGTAGCAATTTTAGGCTAATAAACCGGAATAAGAGCACATATGTTTTCAAAAACAAGATATCATGTTTAGTAGTGGTCGATCTTTGATCGGGCGAGCGGGGGTGCTCATTGCATGACCTTCCCTAATCGTACCCAAGTTCTCGAGCCGAGGCGACTTTGGTGATGATGGACACGTGGCCTTAGGCACGAGTCAGGGTTTCCTAAATTCTCCCAAAATAAAATATTTAGGTGGCGACTTTGTATCTGGCAAAGCAGTCCATGTTTGGCACTTCTTTCTAAAAATCAATTTTTCAAAACAATTTGCCAGATTTGGACTCTTTGGTGATTTATCAATCTCGGATTGCACTTTGCGAGATCAGATTATGAACCGTGACATTGAGTCCAAACTGTAGTAAGCCCAATGAACAAAACCGGATTTTCCCGGGACGTTCAGGGACGTCTACAATCTCAAATTAAATTTGCTTGTTCTCACATACCTCTTTTGGCTGATGCTCTTCTTATTTATAGTCGTCCTTGATGTTGATGGTTGGGCCCACATTTCGTCTAATGAACAATCGCTCATTCAGCTATCTCTTCATATTCGGCCCAGTTTACAACTGATTCAGAGGCCGATCTAGATATTCGGCCTCTGTCCCTCGGGGCTGGTGCTGTATAGTACATGATTTGATTTCCTTCTTTAATATATTCGACTAACCTACGTAGCAATTTACTCGGCCCGTGCAGATATATATAAGGAGTCCTCACCCCTCTAAGGGTGTGTAACATATGCACCCTATCATAATTGGTGTAACTTTATCACAATATTTTGTAATATCAATTACAAATTGTGTAATCTCGTCATAAATTAACATAACAAAATGTCTAAAATTTTGTGATTTTTGTAATAAAAGTTTGTGGCTGGGTGATGATATTTTTTATCAGCATTAGCTTCCCTCTTGTCCCAAATTAGACTGGAGGGTGTTGTTGGGCTCGTGGAGACTTACCATGGGTTCCGTTTCAATAATCCGAACCGTTAATATGTAGAACTCGTTAATTGCTATATGTTTGTAAAAAATCACGTTGATCGGATATCATTAGTTATGTGATCAAATCAGTTTTGTATAAAAAAATGGATGGTGAAAAAATAAACGGTTGACAAAAAACTGATCCGATAAGATAGTTATCGATATCCAATCAACGTGATTTTTTACAAGTATATAGTACTCGACGAGTTCTACATATTGAACAGTTCAGATTATCGAAATAGGATCCGTGGTGGGCCTCCACAGGCCCAACAACATCCTCCAGTCCAAAGGACTAGTGGGAAGCCAAACCCTTTTTTATTACGTCAATTTGTAATGAGGATGTGCATTTTGTGATTGATATTATGAAATTTTATGATAAAATTATGCTAATTTATGGTAAGATGCATATGATACACACCCATTAAGAGTGTGTACAATAAAATTGCTTTTTTTGTTTTGTTTTGTTTTGTTTGTTTTTATTTTTTATTTTTCTTGTTTTTTGAATTCATGAGAAATAAACCGCAAAACAAAACAAGAGAGTTCAAGGCATTAAGTCTTAGCTGACAAAAGATGACTCAACCATATTTTTGCAACAAGTAGGCTTGCAATCTCACTAGGAGGGTCATTAAGAAAAACAAAAGCATGGTGATTTACACCCAAATTCGCTAGTCCATCAGCACATTTGTTTCCTTCCCTGAGAATATGACTTAGGGTGTAGATGCATCGCTTCATGAGGAATTTTGCATCTTCTACAAGGCTTTGTGAGGGAAATGGGAAGGGTCTTTACCGTGCAGCAGCTTGACAACCTGTTCTAAATTAGTCTCAACGTAGATATCATTCATGCCTTTTTCAAACATTATAGTGAGGCCTCTATGTACCCCCCATAATTGAATCTCAAGACTCGATGCTTCCTCCAGCTTTCCATGATGACCATGAACCCAAGATCTCCTCTCATCTCAGAATAAGACATCGAAACCAGCTGGTCCTGGGTTGCCCTTCGAGCAACCATCTGTACTGAGTTGAAGTTTACCTACAAAAGGAGTCCAATTAGAATTTTGAAATAAAAACTGGCCTGTGAATAGATTAGATTGGAAGGCATCATGAGTTTCTCTAGCTTGGTTGTAGATGCTCCTAATTGATTCTTTAGCTGTGGTATCTTCTTGTCGAAAGATCCAGTTGTTCCTATCCTTTCAGATTCTCCAACATGTAAATATGAACACCACTCCCCAAGGGATATCGAAGACATCTGTGACTTTGCTCCTCATGTTGGATTGAAGCCAGTGCTCAATTGATCTGGTCGTGTTAGAGTTTCACCACCTAGAATTTTTGATATTGCTCTAAATGGCCTTTGGCTTAAGGAGACTCTCTTAGCTAATGATTCAAATCTTCCCTCGCTAGGTTGCATCTAGTACATGTTTCAACCATAGATAGGCCTCTAATTTGTCTTTGATGATTTGTTAACAATTTTCCATGAAGAAGTAGCCAATAAAATCCTTTTAGCTTTTGGGGAATTTTTAATTTCCAAATCTAGCTCCAGTTGATTGAGTCAATTGATTCCCCATTGTTAGTTAGCTAGCACATCATAGGCAGACCCAACAGTAAATTTACCATCTCAGGAACTTGTCCAGTGTGGATTGTCAGATAGAGCAACAAACCGTGGCAAGTGGATTTGTAAAATGTTTTAGACGATTGATTGTGGTATGAGGTCTGCCACTCCTCCAAGATACCAGTTGCCCTCTTCATCTATCACCACAGCAACCTTCATATTATAAAGGTCATGTGTACATCTGTGCTTGTTGAAGGAATAGAGACTTCTCCACACCATTTGTCATGCCAGAAAGAGGTGGATTGTCTATCACCAATAGTCCACTTAATACCCCTGTTGAGGAGGTCTTTAGTCTTCATGATACTTTTCCACGTATGAGATGCAACTTGTGGGGGCCGAATATATTATTACGTAGGATAGTCGAATATATTAAAGAGGGAAATTAGATCATGTACAATATGGCTCCAGCCCCGAGGGATAGAGGCTGAATAACCAGATCGGCCTCTATCAGTTGTGGATTGGGCTGAATATGAAGATATAGGCAAATAAGCGATTGTTCGTTGGACGAAAGGTGGGCCCAACCATCAACATCAAGAACGACTATAAATAAGTGGAGCATCAGCCAAAAGAGGTATGTGAGAAAAAGTCTTAACTTGAGGTATAACAAAACCAAGAGAGTATACACTGCCTTGTTTGTCAGAGTGCTAATTCCAGCACCCTTGACCGGAGTGTTCAATCCTTTTTAGGTGACTAGTTGAGGATCACGAGCGCCCTCCAAGATCCGAAGAGTATTTCTGAACCACTTCTCCACAATTGGCGCCGTTTGTGGGAATACTCAAGTAGATCCATGGCGGGCATGACGGAAGATCCTCTGCTAGTCGCTGGCGACCCTACGCCATAAGATGAAACCACTCCAAGCAACATGCTTGGGCCAGAGAATATTACCGCAAGAAGGGCCTTGAACTTCGATTCACCCTCGACATCAGCACATGAGACAATGCAAGCGATTATGGAGCAAGTGAAGCAAAATGAACAGAGGTTGGAAAACATGATGGCTGAGAACGAGTGCCTTCGACAAGTTTGGCCTTGGAGGTGGCAAAATCCCAACAAGCCACGAGCCAAGACCCGGGACGACCTCTGAGAAAGGATGGTTGACGATCTCGAATTCGGAGACATGATAGTAGCAGTGACTCTGACTCATTATCCCCAGAATCTACAAACAAGGGATGATCCGACATCTCTAGTTCTTCTTAGGGAAGTTCGCGTGCACAGAAAAAGCGAAGAAGAAATGATTCAGATGAAGAGGATCAACATGACCCCTTTGTACAACGGATTGCAAGGGCAGTGCTACCCAACAAGTTCAAAGCACCGTCATTCACCTTGTACGATGGAAAATTAGATCCCACCGATCACATTCGCCATTACAAGCAAGCCATGGGGCTTCATGCAGACAACGAGGCCCTCATGTGTCGAATATTTTTGAGCAGTTTGGGACCACTGGCTATCAGGTGGTATTATAAACTGGAGCTGACATTGATCAACAGCTTCCACCAACTCCAAAAATCCTCCAGGGCAAGGTTCATCACTAATGATGTCCAGCCAAAGCAAGCCGATTCTCTGTGGGCAATGCAAATTCAACTAGGGGAAACCTTTCGTGCATAGTCGGCGCGCTATTGGGAATGTTTTAATCTAGTAGATGATGCCTGCAATGACTCCATGGCCATTACCACCTTTAAGATGGGGTTGCATCCTGACAGTGCCCGCCGCAGCTCTTTAACTAGACGGCCTGCAAAAACGGTCTGGTCGTTGATGAAAAAAGTCGAAGAATACTACAAAGAAGAAGACGATGCCCTACGGGTCAAAACCGGGCACAAAGCCACTAAGTCGGCCCCGCCTGAAATCGGGCAGCCAATAAACGCTGTACCACCACGGAGCTCTGAATCACAGAATCGGGCTAAATGAGATAGAAGACGGGATTCACGCTGATCAAATGACCAATGTTCATATCAAGCTAATGAGCAGCTTCAAGTGGATAGCCGGAGCGCAAGGCGCGCTGACAAGAAGTGGGACCTCCCGACACTTGCCGTTCTTTAAATGGCCGTCTAAGATGGTGGGACCTCCCGACATGAGGAGACAGGATAAGCGGTGTGAATATCACAAGGACCACGGTCATGATACCGATAGTTGTTATGCGTTAAAGGATCAACTTGAGGAGTTGGTATAAGACGGTCGGCTTAAGCAATACACCCGGAAGGACAACTCAACCAAAACAGTTGCTTTGCGGCAGGAGTCACCACCACTCGGCGTAATTCATATGATATACAGCTTGCCGATAGCTTCCACGATGCATACAATTTAGTCGCATCCTAACCTCCAAAAGTAAATCACATCGGCGAAACGCCCCCATGAAGCTACGAGTATTTCTTTCGATGATTCCGATTTGGTCAACGTAACGTTCCCCCACATTGATCCCTTGGTAATCGAACTATGCGTAAACAGATTCACCGTTGAACGGGTTCTCATTGACCAAGGGAGTACTTCGAAAGTTATGTACTACAAGACCTTTACTAAACTCAGTTTCACTGAGTCGGACCTATCTAAGGCCCATTATCCGTTATTCGGCTTCAACACCAATCCAGAATACCCGTTGGGCAAAATCACACTACCAGTTCAAGCAGGCTCCCGATCAGTGGATGTGGAGTTTTTGGTTGTCAAGCTTCCTTCGCTATATAATCTCATCATGTGATGAACTTGGTTGCATACCATGCAGGCCGTGCCAAGCACCTATCATCAATTGCTCCGTTTCCTGACTGAACGCGTCATTGAACAAATCCGTGGTTCCCAAAAATCGGCACAAGCTTGTTATCTCCTTGCCGCAAAGACACCAAGAGAGCTAGAAGTGAATTCTATTGAGGTGTCGGATCGAGAGAGCCTCGACGATGTTGGGCGGCTGCCAAGTGAAACGGTCACGAAAGCCCTGGATCGAGTTGAAATTGATGGGAATCCCGACAGGTTCTTCATGGTCGGCGCCTCCCTGAATAAAGTTGACAGACAACAGCTAATTACCTTTTTACTCAGTAACCTTGACGTATTTTCATGGTCACCGTATGAGATTTCGGGGGTGGATCCATCTGTTTCTCAGCATCGTTTAAATGTTGACCCCAAATGTAAGCCGATTATTCAGAAAAGCCGGCGGTCAGCCGCAGAACACACTGCTGCCGTTGTTGAAGAAGTTGACCGGTTGCTTGATGCCGGGGCAATCCGGGAAGTCACCTATCCAACATGGCTGTCAAATACTGTGGTTGTAAAGAAGAAAAATGGGACTTGGCATATTTGCGTGGATTTCACGGACTTAAATAAAGCTTGTCCCAAGGATTGTTTTCCCCTTCCCAGAATAGACTAACTCATAGATGCCACGGCGCGTAATCAACATATGAGCTTTCTTGATGCCTACAGAGCCTACCATCAAATTGCCATGCATCCGGAAGACCAAGGAAAAACTGCATTCCGCAAGAGGAACCTATTGTAATAAGGTTATGCCTTTTGGGCTGAAGAATGCGGGGGCAACTTACCAAAGACTAGTCACTGCCATGTTCAAGGAGCAACTCAGCCGTACTATGGAAGTGTACATTGACAATATGGTGGTCAAGTCCAAAGAAGAGCAAACTCATCTAGCCAATCTGGAAGAGACATTTGACATTTTATGCAAGTACAAAATGAAGCTGAACGCTTCCAAGTGTGCATTCGGCATCAGATCCGACAAATTCCTTGGCTACATTGTTAACCACTGAGGAATCGAAGCCAACCCAAGGCAAATTATAGAAATTCTAGAACTCGACTCTCCTCGGTCGACCAAAGAGGTTCAGAAGCTGATGCGAATGGCCGCTGCGCTCAACAGATTCATCAGACGTTCCACGGATCGCTGCTGCCAATTTTTTCACACCCTTCGGCAGGGCAAAGCTTTTGAATGGACCCCCGATTGCCAAGCCGCTTTGGAAGGTTTGAAGACTTACCTCCGGTCAGTTCCACTCTTGACAACATCTTCACTAGGTGATCCGCTCATTTTATATCTGGCAGCTTCCGACCAGGCCATCAACGCCGTACTATTAAAAGAAGAACTTGGGGAGCAGTGGTCAGTTTATTATGTGAGCAAAGAAATGGTTGATACCGAAACACGCTACCTTCCGTCGAAAAAACTCGTCTTGGCCCTCGTCATGGCAGTAAGAAAACTGATGCATTACTTTCAGGGGCATACCATTGGGGTACTAACGGACTACCCCCTCCGGTCAGTACTCCGTAGTGCAGAAGCGTCAGGGCGCGTTTCAAAATGGGCTCTGGAACTCGGCCAGTATGATATCCAGTTCTTACCTAGGACCTCAATCAAGGGGCAAGTGCTCGCCGATTTTGTTGTCAAATTCACCGGGTGTCTTGCCGACTTTAAGTTCAATCAAATTCAACCTAAGCCGAATTGAAGGATATACGTTGAGGACATTTGGCAACAATACTGTGATGGGTCATCCAACCAACGTGGCAGCGGGGCCAGCGTTGTGATCATGGCTCCTGACGGGGCAATAATTGAGCAGGTTGTCAAACTCGGCTTTGAAGCATCGGACAATGAGGCCGAATATGAAGCACTGCTAACCGGCTTATGGAATGCACATCTCTTGGGTGCTCAGCGTCAATCAGTTAAATGGTGAATACGCAGCCAAAAACGACCGTATGGCAGCTTACATGAAAACGACGAGTTCCTTGCTGGCAAAATTCGACCATCATGAATTGAACCAAATAACCTAAGATCAGAACACACATGCGGACACCCTGGCTTGCCTAGCCTCCGTCATCAACTCAGAGATTAAATGAACAATTGAAGTAGGATTCATCCCTAAGCCGAGCATTGGCCCTTCAGAGTCAGTCCAGATCTGTGTCATAGAATCAGGTCTGAGTTGGATGGACCCTATTGCTTCATTCCTATCCTTCGAACAGCTCCCGACGGATAAGAAAGAAGCACACAAGCTGCGAAACAAAGCCCTGCGATATTACTTGGATCGACAAGGAAAGCTCTACAAGAAATCCCTTTCTGGTCCATACCTAGAATGTGTTCATCTGGATAAAGTTGAGGAACTCCTGACTGAAATACATGAAGGTAGTTGTGGTGCCCCTTCTGGCGGACGCTCTTTGGCTCATTGAGCTGTGACACAGGGGTATTATTGGCCGACAATGAGAGCCGATGCCGAGTGTTACGTCAAGAAATGTGAACAGTGCCAAAAGTTCTCCCCTTTGACCCATTTGTCTACTGAAGAGTTAAGCTCCATAACCAGTCCTTGGCCGTTCACCCAATGGGGACTTGATATCGTCGGACCATTACCTCGTGCCCCGGGCAACAAGCGATTTTTGATTGTCGCGACAGATTACTTCACGAAATGGGTCGAAGCGGAGGCACTAACGCACATTCGAGATACTGATGTGAAGCGTTTTGTATGAAGAAATATCATAACACGATTCGACATTCCAAGAACACTTATTTCACACAACGGCACACAGTTTGATTGCGGCGTCTACCGAGAATTATGTATCAAGTACGGTATTTAGCCCTATTTCTGCACCCCGGCTTATCCACAGAGCAATGGTCAAGCTGAAGCCTCCAACAAAGCCATTTTGGACGGCATCAAGAAACGGTTGGAGAAAGCTAAAGGAAAGTGGGTTAAAGAGCTCCCTAGTGTATTGTGGGCTCATCGCACTACACCAAGGCGATCAACTAGAGAAACGCTGTTCACCCTGTGCTTTGGAACTCAGGCAATTATCCCACTGGAGATCGGTCTACCCACACTAAACACAAAGGTCTTTGACTTGGGCTGTAATGACATGATGCTAGGTTTGGATCTAATTCTGATTGAAGAATGGCGAGACCGAGCCCTCTCGTCTATGGCACGGTATCAGCAGCAACTCACTAAATCATACAATTAACATGTGCATCAGCGACGTTATATACTCGGAGAATTGGTCCCAAAGAAAGTTCTTCCTGCTACTAATAACCCTGCCGATGGAAAGCTAGGCCCTAACTAGGACGGCCCCTGTCAGATTGAGGCAATCGCCAACACATGGGCATATCGGCTAAAAGACATGTCTGGGAGGAGTCTTCTACGCCCTTGGAATTCCACGCATTTGCGTGAATTTTATCATTAACCCGACTTGTGGGGCATGATACTTGTTTCAAATGTTCACCGTGTACAAATTTCATTTTTTGCAATCATGTCTGGGAGGAGTCTTCCATGCCTTTGGAATTCCACGCATTTGCGTGAATTTTATCATTAACCCCACTTGTGGGGCATGATACTTGTTTCAAATGTTCACCGTGCACAAATTTCATTTTTTGCAATGCAAAGTCTCTTATTTTCTCCGTGTGAAATTCAGTTCATCAAGTTATAAGCCTCCGGATTTAGAGCCCCATCAGTGAATGACACTTTTGGGCCGAACAAGTCTCCGGATTCGGAGTGCCCTTCGTGGATGTCACGATTGGCCAAGTCTCCGGATTCGGAGCCCCATCAATGAATGACACTTTTGGGCCAAACAAGTCTCCGGATTCGGAGCGCCCTTCGTGGATGTCATGATTAGCCAAGTCTTCGGATTCAGAGCCCCATCAGTGAATGACACTTTTGGGCCGAACAAGTCTCTGGATTCGGAGCGCCCTTAATAGATGTCACGATTGGCTAAGTCTCCAAATTCGGAGCGCCATCAGTGAATAACACTTTTGCGCCAAATAGGCCTCCGGATTCGGAGCGCCCTTCGTGGATGTCATTATTGGCCAACATATAAGCCTCCAGATTTGGAGCCCCATCAGTGAATGACACATTTGGGCCGAACGAGTCCCCGGATTCGGAGCGCCCTTCGTGGATGTCACGGATGGCAAAGAGATAAGCCTCCAGATTCGGAGCCCCATCCGTGCAAGACCCGCTTAGGCTGAATAAGTCTCCGAATTCGGAGCGCCCTTAATGGATGTCACAATTGGCCAAGTCTCCGGATTCGGAGCCCCATCAGTGAATGACACTTTTGGGCCGAATAAGCCTCTGGATTCAGAGCGCCCTTCGTGAATGTCACGATTGGCCAAGATATAAGTCTCCAAACTCGGAGCGCCCATCCATGCAAGACACGTTTGGGCCGAATAAGTCTCCGGATTCGTAGAAATCACGATTAGCCGAGACAAGAGGCCTAGGAACTCGGCGTTTCTTTCATTTGTATTATAATTAACAAGCATAGGCGCAATAGACAAAAAATGGTAAGTAGCAGAAACAACATTCTAGCATTTAAAACGATACGTTTTATTACATTGATCGAGATTACATAATTTACATTCAACTTGCGTTAAAATCGCTACAATAGATTCATCTTTATTCGGCGTCACCTTCGTTATTGCTCTTTTCGACTTCGAAAGCCACAAAAGAAAAATCGTTAATTTGGTATAATGGCGACGCCGAGTCAGTGCCTGTTACCTGGAGAGCCTCCGTGGCATGGAGGGCCTTAACCCACCCATGCCTGAATTCCTGATTCTCACATCGGGAAACTTCTTCGGCGAGCTTTTCCTTCGTCTTGTCTATCCCAACTTTTCGGCCGTCGGGGAAGCCTCGTTCATAGGCCGTGGCCTTCGCAGTCTCTATTGCAAACATACTTGCCGTATCTCGATCGGCAATAGCATGACTTATCAGCCGTTGGGTCACCCTTTCCCCCACAATTGGGTTAGCTGGGTCGGCCGAATTTGTCTCGGCAGTCTTGGCCTTCCTCAGTTCACGCTCGGCCTTCTCCGCACGAGCTTCTAAGTTCCGAATGCGTTCATCTTTCTATTCTATCTCTTGTCGTGCAGCACGCGGACACATGCCGACCTCATAGGCGGTATACAACCCTCTCACCATTCCATGGATGCCTTCCCAAAACACTTTGAAATCCCGTCGACCGACCATCGACTGCTGGACTTCTGGTGAAAAAATCTGTCGAGCAAACTCGACTGCCACATTTGGGTCGTGCACAATTGAATTTGCTTCCTTCATCGGTTTGTTGCCTACAAAAATTGCAAAACTCAACGGGCGCGGTGTCGCACCAGATTCTCCCTTCGAGCACGGTTGAGGGGAGTTGCCCCGCTGGGGCAAGGGCAGATTAACTAATCTATTCGGCCCAACATTAATCCCGTGCTAAAAGGATAGGCTGGTAGCATTCGCTGGGGCAGGGGCAGATTAACTAATCTATTCGGCCCAACATGAATCCTGTTCTAAGGATAGACTAGAAGCTAAGCAGCCAATTTAACGCTGAATTAATTTAATAGTTGTGTGAAAACTTAGTTATCAATCCTTTGTGTCAAAAAGATAGGCTGCCCCACCCAATCCATGAATGGCCGATTATCGTTGGCCATGTTCATTAATCCGTTGGGGCAAGGCCAGATTAACTAATCTATTTGGCCTAACATGAATCCTATGCTAAAAGGATAGGCTACTAGCATCCGCTGGGGCAGCGGCAGATTAACTAATCTATTCGGCCCAACATGAATCCTGTGCTAAGGATAGGCTGGAAGCTAAACAACCAATTTAGTGCCGAATTAATTTAATAGTCGCGTGAAAACTTAGTTATCAATCCTTTGTGCTGAAAAGATAGGCTGCCCCACCCAATCCATGAATGGCTGATTATCGTTGGCCACGTTCATTAATCCACTGGGGAAAGGGCAGATTAACTAATCTATTCGGCCCAACATGAATCCTGTGCTAAAAGGATAGGCTGGTAGCATTCGTTGGGGCAGGGGCAGATTAACTAATTTATTCGGCCCAACATGAATCTTGTGCTAACGATAGGCTGGAAGCTAAGCAGCCAATTTAGCGCCGAATTAATTTAATAGTCGCGTGAAAACTTAGTTATCAATCCTTTGTGCCGAAAAGATAGGCTGCTCCACCCAATCCATGAATGGCCGATTATCGTTGGCCACGTTCATTAATCCGCTGGGGCAAGGGCAGATTAACTAATCTATTCGGCCCAACATGAATCCTGTGCTAAAAGGATAGGTTGGTAGCATCCGCTGGGGCAGGGGCAGATTAACTAATCTATTCTAAAAGGATAGACTGGACGCTAAGCAGCTAATGTAGCGCCGAATTAATTTAATAGTCACGTGAAAACTTATTGCCTAATATGAATCCTTTATATCGAAAAGATAGGTTGCCCCAGCCAATCCATGAATGGCCGATTATCGTTGGCCACGTTCACTAATCCGTTGGAGCAAGGGCAGATCAACTAATATATTCGGCGCAACATGAATCCCTTCTGCCCAAAGGATAGACTGGAAGCTAAGCAGTTAATTTAGCGCCAAATTAATTTAATAGTTGCGTTACACCTTGGCTATTAACATTCATATTCAATAAGCTGAAAAGCAAAGGCAATTTTCATTCACATTCAATAAGCTGAAAAGTAAAGGCAATTTTCATTCACATTCAATAAGCTGAAAAGCAAAGGCAATTTTCATTCATAAATTGAGTACAAACAGAAGTCATTTTACAAAAATATAACTAAACCTAACAAAATCTACTAAAACAAAACGAAAAATACTTTTGACCCTATATCAGTTTTCAAGGTCAGACTCCAGTGGCTCAACGTCTACCTGCTCATACGGTCTACCTGCTCATACGGAATCGGCTGCTCTGATACCACGTTAGCGGCAGCTAAGGCTTCGAGCCAGCCGTGTTTGAACCCTCTATTTTCAAACTTCAGCACCTCTTCTACATAATTCTCCAAGGCCACATCCTTGCCAGTTTGGAATGACTTAGAGATCTCAGATTCGGTGTTTGCTATCACCCTCTTCGACTCCTCCAAATCGGCCTCCAGCTTGGCAATGGCCTCGTTGGCCAATTTCAGTGCTTCTTCGCTGGCATTATTTCCTTCGGCATCGGCCCTTGCTCATTCTGCCGCCGCTTTCATGGCCTCAAATTCGGCTCTGAGAGAGCCCTCTGCCGCCCTCCCTTTCTCATTTTGCATCTCGACCGTGAGAAAGCTGATCTGTTTGATAGCGTCATATTGGCAACGGCCAATCCCAACTATCCTACCCACCGCCTACAAAACAGGAAATCGTTAATATAAAATTTTCTTTTGGTTATCCCTACAAAACTACAATTAAGAATCACATACCAATATCACTGATTGAGCGGCTAATGCGCTGGATAACATATCGTGCTCTGCCCTAAAGGTTGCTCTATCAATCGGTTGAGAAATTGAGGAGGCCAAGCTCAAGGCCACAGCTGGGTCTTTTGCAGCTGACACATCAGATGCAACCAGCGTGTTCCTTATCCTCGGTTGTATTACCAACAGCACGACCAGATTCGACTCCTCCAATCGTGGCCGTTTATTTACTAGTTCTTCCAAATAACTAGCTTCTTCTTCGGCCAGACGTTTTTCCCCCCTTTGCTCCATCAGGTCTTGTTGATCAACAACAAGCTCCGTCTCCGCCACATCAGTCTGCGGAGGCAGGTGGAGTTTCGGCCCTAGCATCGGGTGGAAGGGGCAGAGGTTCATTTCTCTCGACCTCAGCCCTTCTACGGGCAGCCATCGTTTCAATATTCTTCTGCCTAGCCATCTGAGTGAGTGACTCACCAGCCATGCCGTCAGTATATGAGCTGGGTAGGTCACCCAAGTCGGTGAAAATGTCTCCAAATGACCCTTACGCTCGGCCTGAAGTGGATGGAGGATTAAGGTCGGCTTCTTCAAAGGCCAAATTTAGTGTCGTGTCAGCCTCTTCCTCTGATTCGCTAGATCTGTCTTGGGGTGGTTGGTTCGGCTACTCAGTGACCCCTTCGGTTATTTGTTCATCTGCCAGCTCTGAGTCCGATGCCTCAAAACCAACTTGCCTTAGGTTCTTGAAGCTGGGAAAAACAAGCACCGTGAGGTGCTGTTCACCTCACAGAATCGGAATATTATCTGCGACCGAGAAGGTAGTATAGGTCGGTTCGTATCTCAAAAGAATGTGGGCCACCCTCCCCTGCTGTTGAAGATTCAGACGGCCGAAGAACTAGAGTGCGGCCTTGATCTGTGCGAGTACAGCTTCGTCGGTCGAAATGAGAACTTTTTTCAAGTCATTTCTTACACGAATAAAACGGTAAGTATGTAGAAGTTGAACATCGTAAATATTTAATAAAAATGCGTGGGGGATTAAACGACAACCTGGTTCACCCCTTCGCATAGGCACGGGATCTTGACGATCTTCACCCTCGCCGAATTCCCAATTGCCACGAATAACGACCATGACATCATCAACACGCTTACCAGAGCTAGCAAGCATTGTCACCAGATGATGGTTGGTGTCCTTGGCCTTGAGAAAAAAGTCCCCCTGCCGACTAGTGGATTTGGCCAAGGCATAACAATGCCGAATGGCAGGGATTCCAAGGTCGAGCCTGAGGCACCGGTTTAGTTCTACAATCCCCATTATTATTCTGAAAAAGTTCACGTTCGGTTGAGAAAGGATTAAACCTCAATGGCGAATGACAGTCCTTAAAAGTGGATGAAGGGAGAAACGGACTCCCCCCTCAGTAATGGACAAGTGAGGAAAGACGATTGCACTTTCGTCAGTCCTCTCTATGTCAATCACGCTCTCTGCCAAGAGTGACAGATGGATGTCATCAAGAATAGAGAAATGATGACGGAAACCAGAGACTCGCTCTGCCGAAAGAAGGGCTCTCAGATGTTTTGCCATCATAGAAGGTAAAATGGATACTCTAAACAGTAAACAAACAAGGAAAAGGAGTCGAAATGGAAGAGAGATGAACTTACAAGAAATGAAGGCAATGAGGAACAGAAAGAAGTTACCGAGGGCGTGAAGCGAGAAAGGTGAATTGACAGCTAACGAGAAGCCTTGTGCATTCGAAAAAGCATACAAACGAAGAGACAACACGATTTCAAATCGTATTAAATAAATGAAGCATACGAAGGGGCAGGAAATTATAATCATGCCTAAAATGAGTAGGCATTCTGACGCTTGCATTGGAAAAAGGGAAACCGTCGTATTTTTTGACCCTCAAAGCCAAACATGCCATCTAACTGACGTTAGTAGGATGTTTGGGGGGCAATTGTAGGGGTCGAATATATTATTATGTAGGATAGCCAAATATATTAAAGAGGAAAATTAGATCGTGTACAATATGGCTCCAGCCCCGAGGGATAGAGGCCGAATAACCAGATCTGCCTCTATCAGTTGTGGATTGGGCTGAATATGAAGATATAGCCAAATGAGCGATTGTTCGTTGGACGAAAGGTGGGCCCAACCATCAACATCAAGAACGACTATAAATAAGAGGAGCATCAGCCAAAAGAGGTATGCGAGAAAAAGTCTTAACTTTAGATATAAGAAACCAAGAGAGTATACACTGACTTGTTCGTCGTAGTGCTAATTCCAGCACCCCCGACCGGAGTGTTCATTCCTTTTCGGGTGACTAGCTGAGGATCATAAGCTCCCTCCAGGATCTAAAGAGTATTTCCGAACCACTTCTCCACACAACTCTACTAGAAGGCTAGTCAGAGAAAGCAGACTGTTGGAGATATTTACCCTTATGGAGTTTGATCCAAATTGACTCCTTGTCACAAAGCATCCTCCAACCCAATTTTGTAAACAATTTTCTAACAATCCTTTGATGTCCTTAAGCCAAGCTCGCTTTCTTGTTTGCTTTACAAACTTGTTGCCATTTTACTAGGTGAATTCTCCTTTTATCACATTGACCACCCCGAAGGAAGTTTCTATTGATTTTATCAATCGTCTTACACCCACTTTGGGGTAGTTTAAAGTTTTGCATAACATAGGAGGGAATAAAGGAGGAAACTGACTGCACAACTGTAGCTCTCTCTGCTAGAGACAGTGTTTTTGCCTTCTTACTAGAGAGCTCACTTTGGATTTTTTCTATGAAACCAGTGTAGATGCTCCTGCTGATTCAGTTATGAAAAAGAGGTACTCCCAATTACTTTCCCAAATCTTGAGTTAAAGAGATCCCAAAAATGGTACTTGGTGCTCTAGCTTGCCTTCTATCAACATTGGGTGATATGTACAATTTGGATTTTTGGAGTTTAACACATAGCCCTGAGATTTGACAAAATTCTTGAATGATATCCATAGTTATCTCAGTTCCTTGGATCAGCATTGGCAAATAGAAGGAGGTTATCTATAGAAAGCATAAGTGAGATATAGAGGGCCTCTTCCTAGCATGTAATGCCCCAATTTTTTTTACTCAGATTTATTACCAAATTTCTTTCTTAAGTCCAATTACATAACATGAGTGTAGAAGCATGAATAGAAACAACTCAATAGAAAATGTTCTCTCTTGTATAATTTAAATGATAAAGTTTACATTACAACAAATTACAATCAATGCCCTTAGGTTTACATCTAATCTTACGAAAATAAACAATACGATACAAGAATTATATCATTTCTTCAACAATTTAATCATTCATCCTCAATCATCATTAATATAATTTCTAGAACCTTAGATGGCACAATCTAATCCGTACCTAAAAAATGGTTAAACAACATGGGATGAACACAAAGGTCCAATAGGGATCGATAATAACAATAGGGCCAATAGATATATGTGATCATGAATGCAATCAAGTGACAAGTAGATAAATAATTTGTTCTTTATATTCAAAATAAAAATATACGTTAATAGATATTTTCTTCTCCAAATCCCATTTGACGTTTTAAAGAAAACCTTTTGTTATATTCTTACTTAAACAACAATAATTCAAAGGAATTTCTTAATCTCTTTTACCTTTAGAAAATGTTTTTAAGCCGACTAATCATGTACTCCTTCTAACCATTTATCAAGCACATTATATATACTATCACCCGTCAACTTGCCAAAGTCCATATAACACCAATCACACACATGCTAGCATGTTTCATATAATTAAGCAATAAAATTTAATTCATTATGTACATATTTCAATTACACAAACTTCAGACCTCGTATTATAAACCACCACATTCACACATATTAATACAATCACCTGACCAACAACGAACACCAACATACCAACAGCCAATCTCATCAAGTCATTTCAACACAGTTTACTAGGTGCTAGGTTCTACTCCAGAAGGAAATCTGGAACCTATCTCAAGCGTCACACTTTATAGGTGGCTAGCCGGAAGGAAAGTGGAACCTCCATATAGCTCAACAGTCCACATGCTTTATTAGGCGCTACTCATGAAGGAATGCTGAACCTCTATCAATGTGTCACGCTTTATTGGTCACGAAACAGACCCTCTTTTGGAACTTTTATCCATCAACTCATCATACATTTCATCATTTCAATTTATGAAATTTAATCAATATTACATTAAACATATAACCTATTCTACAATAATCAATACCATCCACCGTCTGTGACCAAGGACAAAACATCCAGAAGATAAAAGATATATTATTTCCCATGACGACACAATGCGGTTGTCAAGATAATTTCACAAATCCATTTCATTAATAATTATGACATAATCAAAATTAGTGATGAATCAGTTAACTCTTCCTTTTTTTCATATTACAATATAAATCGATTTATGACATAATCAAAATTAGTGATGAATCAGTTAACTCTTATTTTTTTTCATATTACAATATAAATCGATTTATTATAATCATTAGATTTCATTCTTTACCCATTTTTACCTTTTTGGTTCACTTAATCAACATAATTCAACAAATATTTAAAATAACAATTTATCTCTTTCTCATTTGATAAATAAAATTAGGGCTTTTTATATTCAATTTCATTAATATGATTCATTTATTCAAAACCTCCATTATTAATTATATATCATAACTTGAACCCCTTCAACCTAAAACCCTAACCTCATCTATATGTTTTTAAAAAATTTCACTTCAAACCCATATTTCATGCAATAGAAATTACCACACATCTATCTGTAGAGAGATATTGAAAAGAAGCAAAGAAATCCATACTTCAAGCAAGAAGAGAAGAAAGCATGGAAATCCAACTTCAACAAAAACATGAACCGCTCAGATCAAAAGGAAGCTCTTACCGAGCTTTTCGTTTTGGTATTGGGGTCAAACATGTTTAGAAATAGATGAACTCAAGGATTAAAGAGCTTAGAAGCTCAAAAATGGCAAAAAGGGGGAGATAGAGAAGGAAGACAGATCTAAAAAGTGAGGAAAAGGGGGCCAAAACTGACTTTTAAAGTGGTTGACTTCAAACAGACCACTTAAGTGATCAAAAGTTGGCTCAAGCAGTGAAATTGAGCTCTCACGATCCTAAATCTCGAATTGACTGCTCGAGCGGTCAGACGTTCACTTGAGCAAACTATGTACACAAATTTCAAACTAGCATAACTCTCTCTTTCAAACTCCATTTTGGTTCTAAATCGAAGCCTCGAAAGTAACCTTTCCAATGGTTCTAGCCTCACATCAAGATTCAAAGTGTATAGAGAGAAAATGATAAAAGAGTGAAGACTACTCAAGAACAACTATTTGAATTTTGAGTTTTTTTACCCAATCTCGCCCAACCATTATGGTAAGACCTCAACCAAACTCAAACATTGGCTAAGAAAGTTTTCAATTATGATAATCAAAGAGTCAAATATAATTTCATTATAGCAAAGAAGTATGGAGTACTACAACCTCCCTACTTTAGGAAATTTCACCTTCAGAATTATGGTTACATCAAGTCTCAAGGCAAACAAACACAAAAAGAACTATAACTCTCACTGCAAAGTCTAGATCCACATTTGGGATAATCTCCGGGATCCTGTTCAATACCTCGATACTCTAAGGACCCGCAAGTAACAAGATCAACAAGCTAACGAATAGTGAGTCACACCCGACTCATCTACTATAACAGAAAGGGAAATTTGTTAAACAAATTAGAATTCCCATTGTGTACAGGTTTGGGAACGAAGACTCCAACAAAGTACGATCATGAATGCCGATAAGACCCATACAATTCAATAAAGTCCATGAGGCTAGAATTTCACAAGAAAGGTTTCCACTTATATAACCAAACACATTACTCATTTCTCAACCAAATAGCAGCTTAAACAATTCTGATCGTTCAACACCTCAAAACCCAAGGGTGAACCCACACTCATATCAATAAGTCCTCACTTGACTTTCACAAAAAGGGAAGGACTTGATCAATGAAATCTAGTTCACGAGAACGGCCCTATGGCACAATAAGCTCCAATAATACTAATTTATCACGAACAAAATACACAACTACATAGGTAGCAATCCAAGCTCAATACACTACACAAAACTCCCGTTCAAGGTTAATTAGTTACCTACACTTTTTGTGTTGTAAAAAAAAGAAAGTTCTCATTTTTTTTCTTGAAAAACTCTTTTCTTTCGTACCAAGGAAACTTGTTCAAACTTTCTCAAAAGATGTATTCGCATTGTATTTCAATAAATAATAATAATAAAAAAATCCAATTCCCATGAATAATCCAAAATAAAATTTATAAATATTTTTTGAAAACGACCAACTATTACTCACATCATATGGCTATTCACATTATTTCATGACCACTTCTCTTTAACAATCGAATGCGATTACAAGAATAATATTTTTCCAATTGACACTACCATTCAAGGCCACAACATTAGCGAAATTCATTTCCAAATTCTATTCTCAGCATTATAACCGGTGATATTCAACTGCCACCTGTCGCATGCCTGGGGGTTACCGGAGAGTGCTAACAAGTTTGGACCCTCGATTTCTTTGATCTAGTTTCATTAGTGTAATGTGAAACATAAATGAGAGTCCAGATTCGACAACTTTTATAGAAAATCTATCTTAGTGCAAAACCTTTGCCAGAAATTGACTAGATCACCAGATCTCAGAGTCGCCACCTAATATTTTGAGAAAATTAGGAAACCCATGACTCGTGCCAAGGCCACTATTCTTCGTAACTGGAGATGTCTTAGTTCGGAACCTTAGGTATGAGAGGGAAAGGTCATTAATTGAGCACCTCCACTCACCTGATCAAAAGATCGGCCGAATTTTATAGACAATATAATTAAATAATCCTAAAAATTACTATGTAAAGCAATCAAGTATAGACTGTGTTGCTCGTTTTGGAATGTTACGATCTCATGTATTTTGAAAAAAAAGGTTTTTGAAAATGTGCAACTCAAGGGGATTTGAGCTCACAAGTATGAAATCAGTATTATTCCAAATTAAGTGACATGACCTTCATCCACGGGCAATCATAGAGTTATATCAACTAAGCGAATAGTCGTATAGTAAGATCCTAGACATAATAAGAAAAACACACAAAAGCGAGATACTAAAGTATAAACACTTACATGATATTTACTGGCGTCCCGAGGAAGACTGCAAAATAAATTTAGCAAAATATTCATGATCTTATATGCAAAATCTTAATGCAATACATGCACAAGAATGCGACTAGAGATTCAGCTACTAGTACATGACATGTGAATCATCTCAAAAGCATGAGGTAGTGCACATAGTCACATAATAACTGACTAAATCCGCAAATGCAAATGAGCTGAATCTAGATGCATGAAATATGGATGCATATAATGGATATGATAAAAAAGAAAATATGATGCTATTTATAGGTATGGAAAGCAAGTAAAAAAAAAGGATAGAAAGAAATGGGGTTGGAAGACATATACAGAAGGTGATAGAAAGAAGCGGGGTTTAGGAATTATTACAACACTTAATAATTACAAAACCAAATAAAAGATGAGGGGTTGAGAAATTATTACAACACAAGCTGAATCTAACAAATCATTGTAAAATTGAAAAAGAAAATCTAAAGTACTATTCATCCGCCAATACTATTCACCCATCGAAAATTATTTTTTTTTGCTGCTAGGAGACTACTCTGTTTTGCTCGGGAAAACTCATTTGGTGGGAACATTATTCATTCGTTGGACATTATTAACATGGTAAAGCACTATTCATCCGTTGGTCATTATTCACCTGTTGGTTGCTATTCATTTGGCGGGGTCACATCTGTAACAAATTAAATGGTTTTGACTAACAATTTAAAGTGGAAAATTACAATAGTTTATGTAGGTGGTAAAGCATTGACCATTCAAAGCGGTAAATTACAACAGTTTATGTAAAGTAATAAATAACAACAGATATGCAGGTGGTGTAGCCTTCCCTTTAAAGTGGTAAAAAACTTATATAAAAAAAAAGTAAATTACAAAAGATATGTAGGTGGTGTAGCCTTCCCTTCAATGCGATTAAAAAAAAAACAATTATGAAAAGTAGTAAATGAAGTGTTTCAACAAGTTATATCACATTTTTTAAAATTAAATGAAAGTTTGCAAAAATTCACCATTCGAGGAAATGATGAAATTTCTAATTTCCAAACTCCCTTTTGATCACCCTCAAGGTTTTAGAATATGCTCTGGATTCTCAAATAAAAGCTTCAAGTGTTAGCTTCAACGGAGTTTTGATGGTGTCTCTTCCCTCAATTGTTTTGTCTCAATGGAATTTTTTTATTTTTTTTTAATAAATACAACCTTTTTTTCTTTCTTAAGAAAATTCCCTCTTTACTCAAAAAGAAAAAAAGAAAAAAAAGAAAAAACACACCCCTTCCTTCAAAAGAATGAAGAGAATTTATAGGAAAAATGAAGATCCTTTTTCTAATGTTTTTGTCTCCCATTTTCTTCAAAGAAAAATCAAAGATACTCTTCCAATGTTTTTGTCTCTTCTTTTCTTCTTTTGAAACTCCAAAGGAAAATAAAAGATCCTATCCAATTTTTTTTGTCTCCCATTTGCTTCTATTGAAAACAAAAATCAAAGAAAAATCAAAGATCCCCTTCCAATAGTTGTTTCCCATTTTCTCCCATTTTCTCCATTTAAAAACAAATCCAAGATAAATCAAAATATCTCCATCTTTGAAAAGCCAAGATTCCTTCAACAATGAAAGAATATCTTTATCCTTTTTTTTTTAAATAGAAAATAATTTCCTTAACAATGAAATGGATGTTCAGATGGAAAAATTTATGAAAAATAGATAGGTGGACAAAATAAGTTTTCGAATGGGTCTCAAACAATTTGGCCAAAACGAGTATTAGGTTGGAATTAAAGCTTGAATCTAACTTTTCTGCTGAAAAAATCATAATATATCAGATTCTAATTTTCATCATCGGATGCTCAGAAGAAAGAACCTAAGTCTTAAAGTCGGTCAAAATGGGGTATCTATAGTTGAACATCTTTAACAGAGCTCGATATGTCATTTTATGATGTGAGTTAATGTCAAAGCCCAAAGAAGACCCTTTTGACAAGGCCATAAGACTTGGGCAAACAAAGAAAATGCAAATGCGATTGGTTGAACCCGAAGGTTGCCAACGTATCCCTTTGCAAGGAATCAAACCAACATAGTTCAGGGACAGGATGCAAATAATATGCTCAAAATACAATTGAAAGTTGAACTTACACGCTTCGCATACCTGGTTGTTTGAAAGTTCATGATTTATGATGTGAAGATGACAATATGTGAGGCAAGCCTTATGAAAATGATATGAAAAATACTAAAGTGCAATGCGAACAAGCATGTTTCACATGAGTGAAAGAAAGCCTAATTGACAAGCATGCCTAAAGGTCTCTCATACAGAAAGGGAGAAGGTATAACCAAGTGAACTCAAAATCCAAACGTGTCTCAAGTGAGAGAAGAAAAGGTAAACTTGAGATCTTAACGCATCTCATGCGATAGGAGGAAAGGTGAACTTGAGATCCAGACACGTCTCACATGAGAGGAGGAAATGTGAAATTGAGATCCAAACGTGTCTCACACGAGAGGAGGAAAAGTGAACTTGAGATCCAAACGCATCTCATGCAAGAGGAGGAAATTTTAACCTGAGATCCAAATACATCTCATGCGAGGGGATGAAGGATATAAGATAAAGAGTGTGATGCGATAGATGCAACATGTCGTGTGATAGATGCACGAGAGCGATGTGATAGCTTTTGGATTATGCAATAGATGCACGAGAACAGTGCGATTGTGCGATAAATACATGAAAGTGGTTGGATTGTGTGATAGATGCATGAGGACGGTGCGATCTTGTGGTTGATGCACAAGAACGGTTGGATGATGTGATAGATACACGAGAGTTGTTCGATCATGCGATAGATGTATGAGAACGGTGCGATCGTGCAATATATGCACGAGAGTGGTGCGATCGATATATAAAAGGGTGATACTCTTTTGAACACCAAATTTTGAAAAAGATTTTGCCAAATTCCCAAACTAATCTGATTTGAGTTATAAGATTCCAATTGAAGTGTGTTAGATGCTAACACAAATGTACACGACAATTTGTTTTTCATTTTTTTTTGGGTTGTATTTTTCCCTTTTCTTTCTTTTCGTATTTTTTTCTCCTGTTCCGCTGTTGAGGCATGATCCGACACTCTTTTCTTCTTTTTCTTCTTCTTCTTCTTTTTCTATTGAGTATTGTGTCTGGCTCTCATAATTTCAACAACTGCAGTGCCTGACGATGACAGCGCCTCGATCCTTGCATCATTTTGTCCCGACCATTCCCTTTATCTTCTTCCTCTCATTCGTCCTCTTCTTAACTGAGGCATATGAAGAAGGCTCAAAACAAAAAGCTACAAAATTAGTCTATGGCTGCTAGAGTTCCTCTCTCAAATGGCTTTTTTCCATCCTCTCACTCACTTCCCTAACCTCAACGATACACTGATAGAGATCACTGACACTGGCTCTTCTAAGCCTCCTTAGGGTGCTCCTGTCCCTTAGAATACTCATGCCCCTGTTTTGAACTTTCTCACAATGTCAGCCGAACAACTGATGGCAGCACAATCTGACATCGACGCCAACTCCTATACACTAAAATCTTATGTGGAGACCATGACTGTGATATCCAATTTGTTGCACCAATTGCAGAGGAGAACAAATGAGGTGCCATGATTGACTGCATAACTCCCCATCTTTCAATGTATGTATCAAGATGCTCGGCGAGAGATAAGCCAGCTGAAGAGCCAGAACGAGGAGTTGAAGCACCGGGCAATAAACATGGAAAGAACACTGATGCCTTGGTTTTCCTTCTTTGATGGCCAACAGGGGTACATTTCCTTAGGGAACCCTATAAATCCTGAGGGAAGGCCTTCAAGGCATTCTGCAGAATGAAACCCAATGTCAAGCAACCGATAGTGGAGTTGAGCGATGAGGCTATACGCAAGTGTGGTCTGCCTCTGGCACTTGATGCTAGGCTACCATCGAAATCTGAGAAAATCCCCCCTATTTTTTCTATATTTTTCTTTTTTTTGTATTTTTCTCTTTTCCTTTTTTTTTAATGATTTTTTTTTTTTGGGTACTTTGATTTTTGTTTTTGTAAATTTTTGATCAGGGTTTGATCCTTAAAATTAATAAAAAGAGTTTTGGTTTGTATATCATGGCGTGAATGACACAACACTTTGGCATGAAAACATTTTATTTTTGAATTGAAATTGAGAATGGTTGGATTTGAATGAGTACTGAATTGGATGTTGAGCCTACAACTGACCAAAACACAAAATACAACTCAATGAAACAAAAGCGAAGCAAAAACAACATAAACACACCTATTGACACTTGCTGGAATGGAAATGACGCAAAACTTCATTGTGGGCGCAGTTATAAACCCCACGAGGGCGACCAAGTAAAACAATCATTGACGTGGTTTAGAATACTACAAGTGCGATGTCATAAAACAAGATTCAAAGAAAAAGCCATCGAGTTTGCTCTGCTTTTACAAATTTGATATGGCTGAATTAATAAATGTGCTGGTTGGATAAAGATTTGTACGGGTAGATAGACAGTTGGTCGACCAATTGAATGGTTCTGATACATTGTCGGAGACAACTATTGTGCACTTTTTGGCAAGTGATTGCATTAGTAGAGACCTAAGAAAGTGCGAGAATGAGACAAAAAGACCTGACTCGACTATTCCCCTAGTTTATTACTTTAAGTTTTTCTCTTGGTTTTCTTGTAAAAATGTTTTGATCGACATGAGAATTAGATTAGCACGTTTGTTCCACTTTCTGGTTTTGAAATCATGTAAGTCAAGCTGTGAGTAACGAAAATTTTACTTTTTTTGGATCGAATGAATGGTCTGGTGTGGAGTCTCCATTAGCGCTTCCTTTTGATTACTTGATGACGACAATCAGAATGTGTTTCTCACATAATCCTCAGGAAGAGAGTTAGAATTTGAGCTTTATTCCCAACCCTAAGCCTATTTTGGTCAAGTGTTTAAGCCTTGTCAAATACCCGAAGCAAAGTTGGACTAAACCAGAGCGAAATAGAGTCAAGCCAGAAGGAAATGAACGTTTTCTTCTATGGCCGGTCGACCGATCAATCATCCACCCAGAGATAGATTCAGCCAATTTTTGTGTTGGTTTGGGTGGGGCATTTCATAGACCATTTTTCTGACCGATTATACATTGAATGCGTGTATACTCATCGTCTATCGCCTAGTGCTTAATCCATTGAAGGTAATGCTCCATAAGTGCTCCATTGTCTTCATTAATGCTCCATTCCTATCTTTCACCATTTCTCCACTTGCATTGCCTATATGTATATATCAGATTGTTGAGAGAAGGAGAGAGGATAGATTAACTAGAGCAGGCTAGAGATAGAGAATAAGAGAGTTTAAGCTTTGAATTCAAGAGTTAGCCAAAATTAAGTATTAGTTGTGATCCTCCATTTTCTCAAGCTATACACCATATCTCATCTTTGATTATAAAAGTCATCCAAGTCATGTTATTATAGTTAAATTCTAGAGCTTTGATCACATAGAGGGTAGACTTTGCCAAGTTGAAGAACCGAGCACTCATTTCCTACACTTATTCGAAACCACTGTTTTAGCTCACATTTCAAAATTTTGAATTGTGGATTAAAAACACAATTCATAATCTTGAGGGTGATCAAGAGGAAGTTTGGAAATCAAGAAGTTCAATCTTTATTTGGAAGGTGAATTTTCAATTCTTTCATTTTTCTTGCATTTTCTATCTTGCATTAGTTTTCTTGCTTTAATTTCATATTGTTTTGTTGTAATCTAACCGGAAGTAATTAGTTTTCAATTCTTCTTTTTCTTGCACTTTCTATCCCATATTTGTTTTCTTATTTTAGTTTCATATTAGTTTTATTGTAATCTAATTGGGAGTGGTTAAGTTGAGCTGCCTACATATTCCTTGTTTGTTCTTTTCTCGGTGTTGCAACGAGACAGGTTTTGCTGGGCCTAGGCCGGCCGACCAGCTAACTTCTTTTGGATGGCATGGAGCAGTGTTTTGGCGTTGAGCATACCAACTTTAGATGGTCTTCGAGGGGTTTGAAGCTATTGTTTATATTTTCATTTGACAGTTTTGTGAGATTTTCATTTTGTTATAATATTCTCTCTCTCTCTCTCTCTCTCTCTCTCTCTCTCTCTTTTAGTTTGTAATTATGCTTTCAAGGTGTTGTAATAATTGTACTCCCTGCTTCTTTCTAGATCATTTTAAAGCTAGGACAAGGTAACCCTAGACCCCATAGGGGTGTTTCTTCTCTTTCCTGCAATGTGCAATGTATGGGATCTATATAGGGGTTCTATCAAATTCAGTTGAATGGTTCAGGCATTTCAGTTTGTGGGGTTGAGTTTAGTTTTTCAGCATGAATTAGTAGTAATCAGTGGAGTTGAAATGTTGCTGAAATTTGATTGGGGGTCATGTTTTAGTTTTGCAAGGTAGTTGGGCACCATAGCTGCAGAACAGTCAAATATCCCCTAAGTTCTGTGGACTCGCATTGGTAGACTCTGTAAAACTACAGATTTGGTTCAAGGACAGATGGAGGGCCAAGGTATCTTTACTGTAGGGGTTGTAATAATTGCCTACCTAGGTGGAAGGCCAAAGCAGTGATGATGACTAATAGACTATCGAAGAAAAATGAAATCTGCATGGTAGTAAGAAATCTATATGGAAAAATGTTACATAAAATGATAGTCCTTCTACATTTCACTTTCAAAGAGCTGCATGAAATGGGAGTTCAAATAGAGGACGCCATCAAGCAGGGAATTATAGTTGATGACAAAGAACCGGTACGAAAGAACTTTGGCTGCAATCCAAACACTGCCACCAGTAGTAGCATGGCACAGAAACCTTCTGAGGTTAACTTAGTCACTACCACCACCACTAAACTAGCCGACCAATTTGCGAACAAAGGTCCACAAACAACAAACTCAGCCTAAGCCTCAACTAGAACCTTCAACCCACTCCATATGTCCTTTACCAAAGCCATGAAGATCTTGGTAGAAAGAGGGTATCTCAAACCTCTTGATCCACTACATTTTCTAGACCCTCTCCCAGCCAAACATGACCATGCCAAATATTGTGCCTTCCACCAATAACCTAGACACACGATATCGATTGTTGTTTTCATCTCCGTCATGAGATTCAAGATCTCATTGACAATAAAGTCATAGCTCTCCCATAATTACCAAAACGCAATGTCACTACTAACCCATTACCACTCCATGACAAAGTCACACCACCTCCTCATCCTAACTTTATCGATACACTATCGCCCACTTTTGACCCCAATATCTATATCACACCCTCTTATCTAGCTAAATCTAAGGTACACATCCCTAAGAGCACTAATCTGTGCATGATGGATGCACCTCCAACCCAGCCAAAAGCCGAGAACCCTATGATGGTAGTGGTAAAATCCAAAGAGGAAACAACCAAAGTGTTTGTGATTGGGGCTAGAAAACTACCAGAGAAAGGATATGATCCTAGCAAGTATATTGTACCCATTGGTTGACTGAAGCCTGAGGTTGTTTTGCTTGACTCATTTTCTATCAATGTAGGGGTTGGATGACTTGGCCGACCTAGAGCAGGACTTGGCCAATTTCCAGTTCTTTGAATAATTAGACCTTGGGAATGTGTAGATAGGATGGTGGGATCCGAGAAATTCTGATGTCAATCTTGGTTGGTCAAGTAGTGAAAAAAATTCTGATGAGGAAATTAAGAGAAAATGGGATGAATTGAAAATCAACACCAGAAAATCTAAAGATTGTAGCAAAGGAAAGAGTTCTGGAGAGAAAGAAGAAGAACCAGAAAGCCAACTAGAGTATACCGTGGGGATGATTCGAGCAGAACCTGATAATTGCCTTTTGGTCAACGAATGTGAATGATGGGATAATAACGACCTGCAGCTCGCCCATACTGACGATGAATGGATAAGCAATGTGCTTTACAAGATTTGGTACTTAGAAGAAACTGATCATTTGAGTAGGAGTGGTCGTTACTTCAAACCTTTACACCTAGACCAAAGAGAGTCCTTGGGCAAAGACAAAGAAGTTGAGAAAGTGAAAGAGAAAGAGAAAGAGAAAGGAGTGAAAGAAGACCTAGTTCTAAAACAAATATCTCCATCTGGGGGCTTCTCATGGCATGCCGAGAACACCGACAAGCAATGTTGTCAGCCTTAATCAAGGCGAAGCTGTCAATTGACACAACTTCAGAACAACTTGTGTCGCTAATCACCCAAAAAGAAACAACTCCCATGATGATCTTCTTCGACAAAGAGCTACCACCGGGAGGATCTAGACACAATATGCCTCTATATGTATCACTAGATTGTAGAAAGAAATGGATCCCAATTGTTTTGATTGACACTGGGCCAGCTATCAATGTCTGCTCTTCACACACTACTTATGCGATAGGGCTATAGCCAGTAGATTTCACACCCATTACTCAGTTAATCTGGGCTTATGATAATACTAGTCAGGAAGTTATAGGGACAATCAAAGTAAAAATAACAGTGGGTCCATCTGAGCATGAAGCTGAATTTCATGTTATGGATGCCCCCGCAACATTGAACTTGTTATTGGGAAGGCCCTAGCTCCATCAGGTGAAGGCTGTATCATCCATGATGCATCAACTGGTAACATACCCATATGACAGAGAAATTGCCACTGTCTTCAGAAATTCATCCATTCATCCTTCTCCAGAAGTCATTGCGTCACTGCTAGAAATACAACATGGGGAGAAGGATGTGTTATTTTCCGGTTTGACATTGGTAGAAGCCTAGCAAGTTCAAACACTCATGGTAGAAGATGAATGTGTATGCGTCAGTGTCCAATCAATCTACTTTATGAGTAAATTGGGTCACTTTTTTGGGATGGGGTTAGAACAAAGTAGTAGGAAAGGTATTGCTACAACTGGTGAAGTACCTATTAACTTGCATGCATTCAGACTCGAGTACGCACCTACAACAGATGACTTGAAAACGAAAAGGGAAGAAATTAAGGAGAGGAGCAAGGCAAAGAGAATTAGGTGATAGTTTGAGTTGGTCCATAAGCCAATTTGTGGAACCCTGAACGGGCGCTTTGTCCGGGAATGAGAGGATTTTTCTTTCTTTGGGTTTTCAGAGCCATGGATTGACCAAGAGGAAAAGAAGAGATATCCCAAGTTTGAAATTTTCATCGATCATCATCTTTCTAATAGCAATGACGAGCAGGCAATCCAAGCATCGACATCAGTCAAGACAATGATGTCAATTATGAAAGCGGTGCAGAGGACGTCCTAGGTCTGACACTGGCTGATTTGCTGAAAGAGTTTGATGCTAGTGATGAACCAATGAACTTGGGAGATATGACTATTTCTGTGATTGGGGAAGGACCTCCTGTTGATTGCTCAAGCTTCATCATGGATGCAGTGAATGGCACGCAAGCAAATTGGCATGTTGAAAAATGTTTTATTGAGAATTCTAAATTGGTTATTGAGTCTGAATCTACTGGCCTTGTTGGTTTGGAGTCGGATTTGAGTTTGTCTGAGATGTCAGAGTCTTCTTTTGTTTTTTTTCTTTTTCTTTTGAGTCTGTTGCAACTGTTGTGCCCGATATTCTGAATGAAGATGTTGTGATTTCTATTTACTTTTCTGTGCCTATAATTCATAGCATTGATTTGAAAATTTCAAAATTTTGATGAAAACGAAGAGGAAGAAATTTCTTAGGCTTTGAAAAATTTAATCAACTGGAACGAAGAAAGGCATGCTAAGCCATTAATCGATGAAATTTTTTTCTTAAATGTGAGTACGGAGATAGATCCTCACTTGGTCTAGATTAGTTCCACTTTATCTTCAGAGGAACATGAGCAATTAGTTGCTTTATTAAAAGAATTGAAAGATGTTTTTGCATGGTCCTATGAAGATATGCCTGGAATTGATCCTGAGATTGTACAACATCTGAGATTGTATAACATAAGATCCCTTTTAATCCTGAGGCCTGACTTGTCAAATAGAAGCTTCGCAGAATTCGTCCAAATTTGGTAGTGAAAATCAAAGAAGAGATTACTAAACAAATCAATGCCAGGTTCTTACCCGTAGTAGAATATCTGACTTGGTTAGCCAACATTGTGCCAGTCCCAAAGAAAGATGGCAAAATCAAGGTTTGTGTTGACTTTCGAGATTTGAACAAAGCTAGTCAGAAATATGACTTTCCATTGCCACATGTCGATGAATTGGTTGATTTCACTGCAGGTCATGCCTTGCTGTCATTCATGGATGGTTTTTCAACGTATAATTAGATTTTTATGGCTCCAGAGGACAGAGAAAAGCCCGCATTTAGTACACCATAGCGGACATATTGTTACCGAGTCATGCATTCAATTTGAAAAATGCCGAGGCCACTTATCAGCGAGTCGCTACCACACTATTGAATGATATGATCCATAAGGAAGTTGAGGTGTATGTGGATGATGTGATTCTCAAGTCCAAAGATCGGGAAGGCCATTATACCACAATGAAGAAATTCTTTGAAAGAATCAGGGAATACAAGCTAAGGCTGAATCTATAGAAATATACCTTTGGGGTAACTGCGGGCAAGATATTGAGGTTTCTGATCATAAAGCGGGGAATTGAAGTTGATCTATCCAAAATTAAGGTCATCTTAGAAATGTCTCTACCAATGACTGAAAAGGAGGTGCAGGGCTTTCTAGGAAAAATGCAATTCATAAGGAGGTTTATTTCTAAATTAACCTTGACCTGTGAACCAATTTTTGGTTTGTTAAAGAAAGGAAAGAACTTTAATGGGATGATCGATGTCATTTCGCCTTTGAGTAAGTTAAGCAGTATTTGCAGAATCCACGTGTGTTATCGCCACCTAAGCTAGGAAAATCACTGATTTTGTATTTATCAGTGACTGAATCAACCATGGGATGTGTGCTCACGCAAGAGTCAAGCGAGAAAGCCATCTACTACTCGAGCAAGAAGATGCTTGAATACGAGACTCGCTACACTCCTTTGGAAAAGGCTTACTTTGCTTTGGTTTGGGCTACCAGGAAGTTGAGACACTACTTGTTAGCTCACTCGGTAATTCTGGTTTCAAGATTAGACCATATCAAATATCTCTTTGAGAAATCAACACTTACCGATAGGCTAGCTCGTTGGTTCTTTTTTGCTTTTTGAATTCGACCTCAAGTATGACGCTCGCAAATCTATTAAAAGAAGGGCCATCACAAAATTTTTGGCTGATCACCCGAATGAAGGAGAAGAAGATATGGATTATTCATTTCCAGATGAGGAGGTCATGCAGATGGAAGAAGACACTTGGAAGTTGTACTTTGATGGAGCATCCAATCAATTTGGCTATAGGATAGTTGTGTTATTCATAGTTCCAGATGATTCCCATATCTCTTTAGCTTTCAAACTCCGATTCAGGGTATCCAACAACCAAGCAAAGTTTGATGCATGCATTGCCGGACTGAAAGCAACTCTAGAACTAGGGATAATATGGTTGGATGTTATTGGGGATTCAAAATTGGTCATCTTTCAAGCCAATGGAGACTAGAAGGTTAACGAGGAGAAAATGAAAGTCTATCATTAGACCTTGGACATGTTGATCTTGAGTTTTTAAAGACTGACATTTACACACCTAGTCAGAGAGAACAACCGATTGCTGCTGCGTTGGCAACCCTGGCCTCTATGATAGATATACCAGTTGGGGTTAAGATGTGCCCAATCTTGATAAAACAAATATATACACCCGCATATGAAATGGTAGCTGCAATAGAAGAAGTTCCAGATAAAAACCCCTGGTACTTTGATATTTGGAACTTTTTGGAAAACAGTACATACACGCAAGGGGCAAATGCCAAGGACAAAAGGGGGATACGACTTTTGGCTGCTGAGTTAATCATTTTTAAAGATAAGCTATATAGAAGAGGGCATCTAGGAATGCATAAGCTATGCGTAGAGGAAGAAGAGACAAAGCATATCATGGAAGCCATCCATGGAGGAGAGTGTGAATCCCATATGAACGGCATAATGCTAGCTAAAAAGATCCTTAAACAGGGATATTACTGGTTAACCATGGAGAGTGATTGTATCGACTTTGTTAAGGGATGCCACAAATGTCAAATCCAAGCCAATCGCATGAATATCCCGCCATCAAAACTCTACAACATTACTTCGCCTTAGCCTTTCTCAGTTTGGGGCATAGACGTTATCGAGGCAGTCACGCTAAAGAGTTCAAATGGCATCAGTTTATCTCGATTGTCATTGATTATTTTACCAAATGGGTTGAAGCATAGTCGTTTTGAGTGTTAAAAGCATCGCACGTGGCCAAATTCATCAAGAATAACATCATTTGCAGATATGGGGTACAAAACAAAGTAATTTCAAATAATGGTTCACACTTCAAAGGAGAAGTGGCAGTTCTACTTGAGAAATATAACGTGGGTTTTCACAAGTCATCAACTTACAAGCCATAAACCAATGGAGCCATTGACACTACAAATAAGAACATCAAAACTATTCTACGTAAGATAACGAAAACCTATAGAGATTGGCCAGATAATCTGCGTTTTACGCTTTGAGGATATAGGACATCAATCTGAACGTTTATAGGGGCAACCCCTTACTCTTTGGTATATGGAACGGAGGTAGTTTTGCTGATCAAATTAGAAGTACCTTCATTGAGGATTATGGCTGAATGTCAGATAGTAGAAGCCGATTGTCAACAGAACCGATTTGAGGAGTTGATGCTGTATGATGAGCGAAGATTGAAGGCGTTATACCACATTCAAGGGTATCAATGTAGGATTGCCAGAGCATTCAATATAAAGGTATGATCCAGGAATTTAAGGTAAGGGGACTTAGTGCTGAAGGACAATCGAGCTCCTATCCACGACCCTTGGGACAAGTTCAGGCCCAATTGAATGGGTCCCTACATTATTAAGTCAATCTGGTCATGGAGAGAAGTCATTCTCATGGATTTGGATGGTTTGGAGTTCTCCCAACCAATCAACATGGACTAGCTGAAGAAGTACTATCGTTGAAAGACGTGACAGGTTAAAAACCCGAAAGGGCAGCATAAAAATCCAAAAGGGTGGCTCAAGCAAAAGTTAGAGCATAAAAATAAAAAAAGAAAAATGAAGAAAACTCACAAGGTTGAAAACCCGAAAGGGGGGTTTTGGCAAAAGTTAGAGCACAAAACAAGAGTGTTAATACCCGAGTGAACTTTAACTGGAACTATGTATGGCCTGATTCCTATCTTTCGGATATGTAGGCAGTTTCATCTTGGAGTTCGGCCCTAATCATTTATCAACTTACTCATCCCATCCATGTTTGATTGGTGTATCTTTATTTGACTTGGTTGTCCTATCCATGTGTGATTGGCTCATCTTCGTTTGACTCAGTTGTCATGTTTCTCATTCATAACAGGTTCAGTTGCGAGACAGATTCAGTTGTGCATCTCAAGGGTTGATTTCATGTTGATCGGGTAGTAGTCATTTGTAAAAACAGGTTGTGAGGATTTTTAGTGAAGTTAATTTATTTTCTCGGCAAGTATTCCATTTTTGCAAAACCCAGACCATTCTTGGACCAAAAAAGGAAAAT
The DNA here is from genome assembly GCF_055761805.1 of Camellia sinensis. NCBI lineage: Eukaryota > Viridiplantae > Streptophyta > Magnoliopsida > Ericales > Theaceae > Camellia > Camellia sinensis. Next base: position 59,079,816 of record NC_138971.1, read on the forward strand.
TTTCAGTGCTTGCAGCCTGACTTACATGATTTCAAAATGAAGAAGTACAACAAGCATGCTAAGGAAACTCTCAAGTTGATGAAAATCTTTTTAGTAGAAAAAAAAAGTCAAAGTGATGAACTAGAGGCACATTCAAGTCAGGTTCTCTGTCTTTTCCCTGCACTATCGAGTCCTTGTCACCAAGGTCACATCAACTTGTACTTTTTCTTTAAGTCGAGCACTCGTGGGAAAATAAACAATAGTTGTCTCCAGTGATGCCCTTCAGTCGGGTGGTCGACCGACGATGTTTTGTTTTTGTGTCCATTGTATTTCGGCAAGTGTAAAGGGGTGCATTTGGGATAGTTTTTGTTTTGTTTTCCCTTCCTTGAGTTATATTTTGTGTTTCGGTTAGTGACAGGATCAATATTCAGTTCAAAACTCATTGAAATGCAACCATTTTTAATTTCAAAATTCAAAACAAAATGGTTTTCATGCTCTACTACCATTCATACCATTCGGATTTGCAAAACAAAACTCTTTTTATTAAATGTTACGGATCAAACCTCGATATAAGTGGTGCAAAAGATAGTTGAAGCTATATGTGTCCACTTCCAAGAAAAAATACACAAAACCCCCCCTTTCTGAAAAAAAAGAAAAAGAAAAAGAAAAAATAAAATACAGGGAAAACAAAAAGAAAGATGGAGGAATGTACTTGGATCACTGGTGGCAACCTGACAATTGCAAGCCAACATCATTTGAAGATGGCCTGATTGCTCGATTCTTCGTCAGTTGCTTCACCACATCCTCACTCCTTGGAAGTTGTTGAAGACTCTGTTTCAATATTTGCAGAGCTTCCAAAAGAGATGACTCCCTGCAGTCCATCAAATGAGGGGCACCAAGAGCTTCGAATCGGGCTGCGGAGGTTGCCTGGCGTTTTAGCAACCATGTTGAAACATGTTGTGGAAAAGAGAAAGTTGTGCTTTCAGCCACCGCGCCTCATTTGTCCTGCTATGCAGCTGATAAGACAATTTGGAGATTGCCGTTACAGTTTTCACAAAGGATTTTAATATATAAGAGTTGGTATTGTTGTTAGACTGCATTGCCATCAATTGCTTGAGCAACAGTGTAGGAAAATTGAAAGGGCACTCTGTTGAGGCTTAGAGGAGTTGGCGTCAGTAATCTCTATCGGGGATTCATTAAGGCTTTGGAAAAGGTAAAGAGTACAGCGGGAAAAAGCCATGTCAGAGGAGAGTAATGCTAAAAGGAGAGGTGGCAGAGTAATGGTAGAGAGAGTTTTGTTTAGTAGCCTTATGCTCTGTCTCCCTTGCAAGCTAGGGTCAAGAAGAAAACGAAAGTGAAGAGCAAGACAATGCGGAGATCGAGGTTGTCGTTGAAGATCAGGGTTGGTCTAGCTCTGTTGGTCAAGCGCTGTGATTGTTGAAATCGCGCGCCAAACGCGATAGTCGAAGAAGATGACTGGGAGAGAGAGGAATGTGTATATCATATATGTATAGGTATACTGTATGCATATATTGTGTATATATTTATGTCGTATATTGTATACACGTTATGTACATGTATATCTGTATGTTTGTCTATATATGTATCTATATATGTATATGTATGAATATATTTGGTATGTATATATATGTCTGTATATATAATGTATGTGTATGTACACTAATGTATGTATATGTATAACAATGTATGTTGTATGTATACTGATGTATTTGTGCGTCACTTAAATACAGTTAAAGCCTTCCCCCTTTTCGTATGAGATACAGTTAGGTATGCCTATTGGTTACACTACATTTTCTCCTTACACGTGAAATGTGTTAGGATTTATAGTTAATTCGGCTAAAACCTTTCCCCCTTTTTTGTATGAAATACGGTTAGGTACACCTGTTGGTTACACCACCTTTTCTCCTTTCACATGAAACGTGTTAGGATTTGTCGTTTATTTGGCTAAAACCTTCCCCATTTTTTATATGAAATACAGTTAGGTATGCTTGTTGATTACACCACTTTTTCTTCTTTTACGTGAAATGTGTTAGGATTTGCAATTTACTCGATTAAAACTTTCCCTCTTTCCGTATGAGATATGGTTAGGTACGCTTGTTGGTTACACTGCCTTTTCATCTTTCACCTGGAACGTGTTAGGATTTGTAGTTTATTCGGTTAAAACCTTCCCCCTCTCCGTATGAAAGACGGTTAGATACGCTCGTTAGTTACACCACCTTTCCTTCTTTCACGTGAAATGTGTTAGGATTTGAGGTCTACCCAGTTAAAACCTCCCCCCTTTGTATAAGATACAGTTAGGTACGCCTGTTGGTGGTAGCACTATTTTTCCTCACGCGTGAGATGTATTTGGATTTCGAGTTCGCTATTCCTCCTCTCGAACGTGTTTGGATCTCAAGTTCACTATTCCTTCTCTCGCGTAAGACATGTTTTGATTTTGAGTTCACCTTTTCATCTATTACTTGTGTTGTGGCACATTTGTTTGCGATGCATTCCATTTTATTGTTTGTGTTGTGGCACATTTATATGTGATGCACTTCTTGTTATGCTTCATATCATTTGCACCAGGGTTGTCTCTCATGTTGCCATCTTCATACCTTTATCATCATTCCATTGTATTGCATTGTGTAATCATGAAATTTTAGAAAACAAAATTGGTTATGCTAAGCGTGTAAGTCCAACTTTCAAATTGTATTTCGAGTATTTCATTTGCATTATGCCCTTGAACTATGCTAGCTTGATTCCTTGCAAAGGGATACATAGGCATCCTTCAGATTCAACCAATTGTATTTGCATTTTGTTTGTGAAACCAAGTCTTACAGCCTTGTCAAAAGGGTCATCTTCGGACTTTGACATTCACTCAGGTCATGAAATGACTTCGAGCTCTGTCAAAGAGGAGCAACTGTATACACCCCATTTTGACAGACCCTAAGACTTGGGCATTTCATTTTGATCACCTGATGATGACAATTAGAATGTGTTTCTCACACAATCCTCAGGAAGAGACAAAATTTGAGTTTTATTCCTAACCCTAAGCCTATTTTGGTCAAGTGTTTAAGCCCTGTCGGACACCCAGAGCGAAGTTGGATTCAATCAGAGCGAAACGGGCATTTTCTTCTCTGGCAGATCGATCGGCCAAATGACTGCCCGAAGACAGATTCACCTAGCTTTTGTGTTGGTCTAGGTGGGGCACTTCACAACCCATTTTTTTGACCTATTATGCATTGAATTCATGTATACTCATTCTCCATTGCCTAGTGCTTAATCCATTGAAGGAAATGCTCAACTTTTGTCTTCCATTAGCTTCATTAGTGCTCCATTTGCTCCATTAATGCAACATTCATGTCTTGCACCGTTTCTCCACTTGCATTGCCTATATGTATACATCAGATTGTTGAGAGGAGGGGAGAGGATAAATTGAGTAGAGAAGGCTAGAAAGAGAGAAAAATAGAGTTTAAGCTTTGAATTCAAGAGTTAGCCAAAATTAAGTGTTAGTTGTGAACTTCCATTTTCTCAAGCTATACACCATATCTCATCTCCTATTACAAAAGTCATCCAAGTCATGTTATTATAGTTAAATTCTAGAGTTTTGATCAAATAGAGGGTAGACTTTGCCAAGTTGAAGAACGAGCACTCATTTCCTACACTTGTCTGAAACCACCATTCCAGCTCACATTTCAAATTTTTGAATTGAGGATTAAGAACACAATTCATAACCTTGAGGGTGATCAAGAGGAAGTTTGGAAATCAAGAAGTTCGATTTTTCTTTGCAAGATAAATTTTCAATTCTTTCATTTTCCTTGCGTTTTCTAATGTTGTATTCGTTCTCTTGCTTTCATTTCATATTGTTTTGTTGTAATCTAACTAGTGGTAATTAGTTTTCAAATCTTCCTTTTCTTGCACTTTATATCCTATATTTGTTTTCTTGTTTTAGTTTCAGATTAGTTTTATTGTAATCTAACCGAGAGTGGTTAACTTAAGCCACGTACATATTCTCTATTTGTTTTGTTCTCGGTGTTGCAACAAGACAAGTTTTGCTTGGCCTAGTTGGTTGGTTGGCTAAACTCCTATTGGATGGAATGGAGTAGTCTTCTGACGTTGAGCATACCAACTTCATATGGTCTCCGAGGCATTTGAAACTATTGTTTTTATTTTCATTTGAGAGTTTTGTGAGATTTTCATTTTGTTGTAATATTCTCTCTACCTTTCTCTCGCATTTGGTTTGTAATTATTCTTTCAAATTGTTATAATAATTCCTCACCCCATGTAGACTCGACTTTCTTTGTGCCCCCTTTCGGAGAGCTCTAATTGGTTCTACAGTTCGGACTCCTATCACGGTTCTGAATCTAGTTTCACAAGTGCAATGTAAAACTGATAAACACCAAAGAGTCCAATCCGAAAAATCATTTTGGAAAATCGATTTTGAATCAAATAATGCCAAAACTGGACTGCTTTTCCAGATTACAGAGTCACCACCTAAATGTTTTATTTGTTGAGAAATTTAGTAAACCCTGACTCGTGCCAAAGGCCACGCGTCCATCATCACCAAAGTTGCCTCGTGTCGGGAACTTGGATATGAGAGGGGAAGGCCTTGAAATGAGCACCCCCACTCGTCCGATCAAAAGATCGGCCTCTACTAATCATGATATGTTGTTTGATAAACACATGTGTTCTTATTCTGATTATTAGCTAACTTTACTATGTGATGCACACATAGAAGTATAGACTAAAATCGTGAGAATTGGAACAAAACAACTCATGTTTGTTTTCGAAAATGGTTTGAAATTGCCACCCTCAAGTGGGCTAAAACACGGATTTGCCAACCTCAAGTGGGCTTAAAACATGATTTTGCCACTTCGCAAAGTGGGCTTTAAAACTCACAATCATCGAATTGTTCCAATTCAAGCAATCAAGTCTTCATCCACAGGCATTCATGCAGTTTAACAAATAAGCACATAATCTCATGGCAAGCATGCGAAACATGGAAACACTCACACTCATGCAAGAATGCTAAAGCGTAAAAGCTTACCGAGTACTCCAAGCTAAAACAAAAACTAGTTAGAAACAATGCGTGATCCTAACTATGTCAAGATGCCTAATGCAACACATGCAATATGCAATTAATACGCTCGGCTACTAAGATGGCATTTCCAACATTTTGATAGCATGCTTTCAAACATGTATTCAAAGAAGTATTGAAATGCAATGTAGTTTGAATGATGCGCCGAGCCTCGGTGCATGCAACACAAATGAATGATGCAAACATGCAAGCATAAGGTATGCTAATCAAAACATGATCCCTAATCTAACCATCGAAAGCGGTTACATAAAAGGGAGAAAGAAGTGGGGTTGGAAGACATGCACACACACACGCACACACGCACGCACACTTACTACAACATTGCGCCCTCTCGAAGGAGTGTCCGAATAAATAAGCTAAGCTATACTAAGCTAAGCTAATGATTACAAAATAAACTAATTAACTATACTAGCTAATTAATTACAACAATCAAAATAAATTAACTAACTATTCTAAGCCAGCTAAAATATTACAAAACAGATTAAACTAATTAATTACAACACTTGCATTGAACAATTAGCTACGCTAACTAACTAGAGCAATTTAAATAAAGCAAGTAAATGCCTCAGAGGCGAGGGAGACATGAATGCTCGATTAGCTTCTTCCCAAAAATCCATCGCCTTGCCATCGGTTGCCTCTGTTTGCACTTGCTGTGATCTCTGAACATCGTACCAACTTCCAGAATGCCTCTGCTCCAACATAGGAACACAATTGCACAAAAATTGACTGGTGGCCAGTCGGCCACAAAAAGTGGCTGTCGGCCACCTTAACTGACAGTCAGCTAGTTTAAGTGGTTGGCTGGCTACTTCAGGCGGCCGGTCGGCCACTCCTTTTTCCAGACTTCTACTTTTGCTACAACAGAGAGCAACAGAGGCAAAGCAATGCATTTTTCAAGAAATGTGTGCACTGTCACCCTCCTTACCATTTCTCAAGCTCAAAGGAGTGTAGCACTTGGCTCTCAAGCCACCAATCAAGCACTTTCAATGCATGATGGCTAAAGAGTCAAGCTTGTACAAGATTAATGAATTCACAAATAAGACTCAAAGGACCACCACCCTATCATGCATGATCAAGGGTGACGGCGACCAAGAATGTGACACGTTTCATCACTTTGAGTATGAAACGTCCCACATTTCTTGTGCTTGGATTAACGTCCAATCCAAACACATGCAATGCAACACAACATGCTTAACTTGCTCAAGTTTTACTTGTCATGTTTTGTTTACACATTTTACATTATCGATTAGTCCTTTAACCAATTAAGTCCAAAGTGAAAGTCCTCTAATTGGAAAGAGGTCCTAAGCCACAAGTGCCTTGAGCATGAAAGAGGCCTCATGCTGTTGGTTAGTAAAAACCCTCAAGGGAGGATTAAAACCATTAGGCATGAGAGCCTCAATTTCACACTTAAGCCAACAAGGGGCTCAAGTCCACTTTCAAAACAAATTAAAAAATTGAAAAATAGAGGGAGGTTGCAGACATTTCAGTGCTGATATGGCATGCAAAAAGACACTAAATCATGCAAACAACACATGCAAGACATGTTCAAAAGCAAAAACACTAAACTAGTGAAGAACACTATACTAGAGGCATGAAATACCAAGCTCAACTGATCAAACCAGCTCAAAACAGAGCTAAAACATGCCAAAACAGTGGCTAAAACATGCTAAGATTGAAGCATAAAAGACTAGAAAAACATGCTTACATGTTAGCTTGCAAACAAAACTCAAAACGCAACTCTCAAAAGCAATGAAAGAGTGAAATAAGTGAAAGTATGATAGAGCTATATGCACTGAAATCACATGCAAAATGATGCTACAACTTGCAAGCCAATCAAACACTTCATGCTTAAAGCCTCAAAACAATGAGCTAGTGAAGACCATTACACTATAGCCATGCAACACAAGCCTTAAAAGACTTAACCAGCCCAGAACAGAGTTAAAGTAGGCCAAAATAGTAGCTAAAACAACTTGAAGTTAAGCTAACACAAGCTACAAAAATAGGCTAAACCATTAAGCATACTAGACTAGTAAGCACAATTGCATTACATGTACAAAAAGCAAGCAACAAGTGCTCCAACCAACCCAAAACAGAGTTGAAACATGCAAAAACAGGGCCTAAAACATGCTGAGATTAAGCTAACACAAGCTAAAAATCAAGCTAATATGTAGTGCTAACTAGGCATGCAAGAGAGACACAAGGAGGGGAGGCTAACCCCTTCATTTTTGGACTTCAAAACATACTTTTTACCACTGAAGTAACTCTGAATTTCAGTGGTTTAAAGGCCCAAAATGTTTGATTTAAAGATGGTAAGAAATGGCACAAAAGGCTTCACAAGCCAAAGAGCAAAAAGAGGAGACAACGCCCTAACTCAACAAGACTCAAACCACCATTTTGAAACCTTAAAAAAAGATTTTTTTATGGTTGAAAAACCAGTTCAAAACAGTGTAAAATGATGGCCAAGCAAGCAACTAAAACAAAGCTTCAATGAGGTAAGCCTTATACCTTTGAAGCACAACACTAAACAGGTCCAAATTCCAGCTCAAACCAACCTTAGAAGCTCAAACCAAGCCTCAAAGAACCTCAGCTCCAAGATGAAGGTGTTTGGTTAAGAGTCTTATTGCAAAAGTGTAGAGAATTCTCACTTTCAAGCACAAAATAGGGAGAGAGAGAGGATTCTAGAGAGATAGAGAGGAAATTTGCTCACAAAATATCCAACCCCTTCAAATGGGAGAGAGACCCCCTATTATATAGAATTACAAGCCAAAGGCTTGCATTCATCCCTTCATACACGTATATGGAGATGACATTCAGTGATTAACAGCTGGCACAGCTAGCAAAAAAAATATCTGAAAAAGGAGAAAATGGCCGTCAGCCACTTTAGGTGGCCAGCCGGCCACCTTCCCTAGCCGATTGATCACTTCAAGTGACCGACAAGGCCCTTCCTCCCTCCAGGCAAGAGGCACCAAGGTTTGGTCCAAAAAATAAGCACAAAACAAAGAGGGTTTAGAGGCTCAAAGACAAGGCGTTCCACCGAGAACTTCGGGAGCACAAACAAGCACAATCATCAAGCGCACAAACAATGACGTCTAAGTCTTGAGGTCGGTCAAAAATTGGGTGTCTACACCCCACTTCTCTCTATTCCATTCTTTTACTTGCTTTTCTTTGTGAATATGCATCATATTGTTTTTAATTATATCCATGCTTTGCATCCATGTTTCATGCATCTTGATTTAGCTAAGTTCGCATTTGTGGGTTTAATCAATTCCTATGTGATTTTCTGCTTTACCTTATGTTCATGAGATGATTCACATGTCATATATTAGAAGCCAAATCTTTAGTTGCATCTCATGAGTGAATTGCATTAGGATTTTGTATATAAGATCATGCATATTTCGCTAACTTTGTTTTGTAGTTGTTCACGGGACGTCGGTAAACATATAAGTTTTTATGCTTTAGCATCCTCTTGTGTGTGTTTTTCTTACTATGTTCAGCATTCTACCATAAGACTACTAGCTTACTTGATATAACTATAGGAATCTGAATGGATAGAGGTTGTGTCGCTTAATTTGGAATGATGTTGATTTTCATGTTTGTAAACTTAATTTCTTTGAGTTGTACATCTTCAACACTTTTTCAAACTACATGAAATCAAGTTGTTTCAAAATGGGTGGCATATTAAGGTTCCAAGTCAAGCATCCTTGGTTATGACGAACAATGGCCTTGGATGAGTCACGGATTTCCTAATTTTCTCAAAAATATTAGGTTGCGACTCTAAGTTCTGGTGATGTAGTTCATTTTTGGCTAAGAGTTTGTATTAAAATGGATTTTTTATAAAAGTTGTCAAAACTGGACTCTCATCTATGTTTCACATTGCACTCGTGAGACTATATTTAAAAAGTCAAGAATCCGAATTTTTTAATGCGTATGGGTATCCCCCAAGCATGCTATATCTAGGTTTTGCAAAAATATAATATTTTTCAAGAAAATTAGTCAACTTCATTAAAAATCATCAAAACCACTTTTCGGAAATGGTCACTATTCGACCAACATGAAATCAATACTTGAGATATACAACCTCAAATCAGATAACTCGAACTTGATCTATCTTGCAACTAAATCTTCCATGAAGAAGGGATATGACAATCAAACCGAATGAAAATAACCCAATTGCACATAGATAGGATAACAGAGTTAAATAAAGATAAACCAATCAAACATGGATGAAACATGCAAGTTAAAAATGTTTGGGGCCGAACTTTAGGATGAACCTGCTTACGTATCCGAAAATTAGGAATCAGGCCTTACGTAGTTTCAGGTTAAGGTTCACTCGGGTATTAATACTCTCTTTTTACGCTTTAACTTTTGCTAAAGCCGCCCTTTTGGATTTTCGACCTTGTGAACTTTTTTTTTTAATCTTATTTAAATTTTTTATTATTTTTTTTATGCTCTAATTTTTGCCTGGGTTGCTATAGACTCGACTTTCTTCAGGCCCCCTTTCGGGGAGCTCGAATTGGTCCTACAGTTTGGACTCCTGTCACGGTTCTGAATCTAATCTCACAAAGTGCAATGTGAGACTGATAAGCACCAAAGAGTCCAATCCGGCAAATCATTTTGGAAAATCAGATTTCGAATCAAATAATGCCAAAATTGGACTGCTTTGCCAGATTACAGAGTCACCACCTAAATATTTTATTTGTGGGAAATTTAGGAAACCCTGACTTATGCCAAAGGCCATGTGTTCGTCATCACCAAAGTTGCCTCGGCTTGAGAACTTGGGTACAAGAGGGGAAGGTCCTGAAATGGGCACCCTCGCTCGCCCAATCAAAAGATCAGCCTCATGTGTTTTTATCCAGTTATTAGCTAACTTTACTATGTGTAATAACCCAACCCTCGTATGTGTTCCCGATATATTTTCAGTCCCTCATTATGTGTATTTATATGCTTATTATGAAATGTCACGTGGAATTAAGTTTAAGTAAGTGAACCTTATGACTGTGGATTCATATCTGTTGAATAAGGAGACACGTGGGTTCATTTTTGACATTTTTATTGGTATGTTTGGAACCTCCTCATTTTATTTTGGGGTGTTGCTTGAGGTGGTAATATGATGGTAAAGTAAGATTGGACCAAAAACTTTAATTCGAATAGTTAACCTACGATCAGCCGTCATTCATTTTTCCTTTTCTTTTTCCACACTTGGAATTTGAATGTGAGGTTAGAACCATTGGAAATATTATTTCCGGGGCTTCGATTTGGACACAAGAACGACCTAGAACGGAGTCCCGATGAGAAAGTTATACCCGTTTGAAGTTTTCACATCTGTGCTGGAAGCAGAGCCGCACGTGCGGGGAATAGCGCCGCACGTGCGGTCTGTGCGGGACAGCAGCTCTAAAAACGGGATTTTTGGACCATTTCTTGCAATTTCTCTTCCTCTCTTCTTCTCCCCTCTTCCATGTCCGAAACCCTAGCTTCCAAAACCTTAATTTCCACCACTTTTATCAACAAATCATCCATGGATCTTGTATCAAGGATGGAGAACAAGAAAGGGTCAACATTTTCAACCGATTGAATTTCGAAATTGAGGTGGAATCTCATCCAAGCTCGCTCCTTTGTTTGTTCTTCGAGGTAGGGGTTCTAAATCTCCTCAATACTTACATCTATGGATAGATTTATGGTAACTTCATTATATTAATGCAAAAATCTTCATTTTTATCATCTAAGGCATATTATGAGATTTGGGGATTTAGAGTTTGAGATGTTGGAAGTTAAATTGATGGGTTAAAATGATGAATTGTGAATCCTAGATGTAGAATCATTGGGAAAATTGGAATTAAAAGTGGTGATTTAAGAAGTGTGAATTTTTGTTAAAAATCCTCATTTTTCTTGAAACCCTAGGTTGATTAATGATGATACCCAATGATTTGGCCCAAATTGAAAGTAGAATAATGAAATTGAGGTATTGAATTATATGTGTTCAAGTTTAATTAGAATTTGGAAATGTTTGAAAATTATGTTTAAAATTTGCGAATGAACTTTGTTATGAATGTTGTAATTCATGCTTTAATGTAAAGGAAAAATTGGGGAAATAATTTATTAAGGATAGGGATGACATGAACTTGGTTGTGGAATGTCGAAATGGGATTCAAGGATTTAGTTTGAATTATGTTGAATTATATTTAATGATGTTGAGTTGAATCATGTTGTTTATGTTGAATTGTGTTGATTATGTGAGATGGTATTAACTATGTTGATTTTAATTTTTGTGACCTAAAATGTGGAGTTTTCCGAAATGGGTTTCATCCCAAATTATTTTGCTAAATACTTGTGGGCTTGCTTAGTTATTAAAATCAAGAGAATGATTTAATGGAGTTTCTTTATGTAGATAGGAAATGTTTGGTTTTTGGGTGAAAACCCTAGACATTCAAGGATTTTTGGAAAAATGTGGAGGATGTCCATACAATTCTTTTCTATCTTGAAATCAAAGTGATTGATTATAAGTTCCATACTGTGTTTGCAAGAATGGTAATCTTCTATTTATAGATATATATTGAGATGGAGGAAATTGTAGTATAAATGGATGCTTAATGGTGGGCTTGTGAAGAATAATGAAGGAAAGAAAAAAGAACTAATGACTAAGTTATATATGTGTACAGGGCACACTTCAGGAGGGACAAGCACTCCGTTGTAGCACTGTGAGTAGTAGTACAAAAAAATGTACATTTTATCTATTGTTGATAATTATTGTCACTAATGCTCTATTCTTTGTAAGTGTTATACGAACATTTATGACAATTGGAAATCAATGTGAACTTACATGAACGCTGAAAGATTTGCGTACGTCGGTATGATTTTGGAATCCTTGTTTTGTTAATGACGAATATTAACCCTTTGTTATTTATAAGCATACTATGTCATTTCTTAAAGAATAAGTGGAACTTATGTTCATCTTTGAAGAATCGGAATAATTGGAAAGTTATGTGAATTCATACGAATTTGTAGTTATTTTGTTGTGTTACATATGAATTCGAAGTTATTCGGAATCTACGACATGGATGTAAAAGTTTAACATCATTATGTGACCTACATAAGAATATGAATTATTCTATTTTGTTAAGCGCACAATAATGACGTAATATAACAAGAAATGCTCTGTTTTCTGATATGTTACGTTATAACTTAATGAATGATTATTCATATATGCAGAAGTATTCACATCATCTTTAGCACAAGGCCCTTACCCGGGGGTAATAATACCGTGGTTCAAATAATTAAGTTACAAGTTTACGTATGCTATAAGTCAAGAATGTTACAAGCTCAAGAATGTTACAAGTTCGTGAAAGTTACAAGTCCAAGTATGTTATAAGTTCATGTATGTTACAAGTCCAAGTATGTTATAAGCTCATGTATGTTACAAGTATACGCATGTTACAAGTTCAAGTATGGTACAAGTTTATATATGTTACAAGTTCAAGTATGGTACAAGTTTACGTATGTTACAAGTTTACAAGTTTAAGCCTATTACAAGTTTACGTATGTTATAAGTTTAAGTCTGTTACAAGTTCACGTATGTTATAAGTTCTAGGATATTACAAGTTTTTAGTACCGAGGAACAAGGATGCTTTATATGGACTTGTTAGCACTATTGAAGAGCCAGGTATAATTAAGTTAGAATTCTAATTTTTGTTCATGAATTATGCATAATGCATATATGAATTTGTTTCTGTTTATGATGTAACATGATATGTATGGTTGGTCTGTAAAACCTGTTAGTTACTGGTATGAAACAAAGTGCTACTTGGAACTAAGTGCTACATTGTGAGCCACCTCTAGAGTCCATGTGAGCCACCTCTTGAGTCCATACATATATGAATGAGGCTTATAGCCAATCTGGGCCTATGGCCATTCTATATGATCTATGAGGCCAGAGGCCATTATGTATTTTCGGTATGAAGCAAAGTGCTGTACGGAACTAAGTGCTGCAATGCGAGTCACCTCTAGAATCCGTACGAGCCACCTCTTGAGTCCATACATTTGTGCAAGTTATGAGGCCTATGGCCATTCCGGATAAGTTATTATAATATGAAACAAAGTGCTACACGGAACTAAGTACTACGGAGTGAGTCACCTCTAGAGTCCGTGTGAGACACCTCTTGAATTCATACACACATGTTTCAAGGGCCTCGTGCCACATGTTTCAAGGGCCTCGTGCCACATGTTCAAGGGCTTCATGCCAAACTTTTCAAGGGCTTTATGCCAACTTTCAAGGGCTTTATGCCAACTTTTCAAGGGCTTCATGCCATATGTACAAAGGCTATATGCCACCATGTTTAAAAGTTTAATGCTAATATGTTCAAGGGCTATCGCCACTTTTTTTCCAAGGGCTTAAAGCCATTATGTTCCAAGATATTATGTTTCAAGTTATTATGTTTCAAGTCAATATGTTTCAAGACTGGGCCTTAGGCCATTCAAGAATTAATACAGAATCAATTAACCTTATGCCTCATTATTTATGTATGCATTTATATGTATTATAATTCAAGTTGAGCATTGAATCGTTTATGTACTATTATTCACTGAGCTTCGCTCACTTTATATTGTGTATGTTCTGTAGGTAATCACTTTGGGAGTTCGTCTTAACCCTTGAAGCTCACCCTTCAGTTGTCAACCTCAGTATGCCCAGGCTCCCAGACCAAGTCTATGCATTTATGTCAAGTTTGTTAAGATTTTGGCTTGCACTTTAATTATTTACCTAAGGTTAAAATGTATGTATACAATCCCTTTCTATACCAATGTTTGTTCATGCGGTCATGTATGTGTATGGGCATGTCTAAAAATAAATGACTCTCACGAATGTGATCCTGGCATGTTAGGTTTAGCTCAATGGATGCTTTTCTGTGTTATTTTATTATATTAAATGCTTCTGTTCAGGCCCCATATGATATGTATATCAGGTTAAGTGTCCGTTTCTGTATGGGTCATGCCCGAACTTTTAGGGGCGAGTTTGGGGCGTGACAAGTGGTATCAGAGCACGAGTTGCTATCTCACACACGAATCCATTGAGCTTTAGGATGTCTAGAAAAGAGTTAGGCCTAATGCATGACATCCTTAGAATATGTGAAGAAACTGATAGCAACGTTATATGTAATATGTTAATGCTAACGATTATGATCCATGTCTCTTGAACATCCCTTGTATATATTGTAATTGATTGTTGATCAGATCATGGCAAGAATAAGGATAGAGGATCCGGAGGATCCTACCTCCGTTTGGTGGGACAAAATGAAAAGGGAAAATGATTGGTAAGGCAATTTTATGCAAATGATTAATCAAGCTATATGTTATCGGTGGTTATTTCTGGATTGATAGTTATCTCCCATCAGTTTAGATGAATTGTTTAAACACTAAGTATGGAATATGCCTAAGACCAAAGAAACTGATATATGTGGTACTCTAACTTTTATGATATAGTTATGTCTTCCATGCCGTAGTAATGTTTGGAGCTATGCTTTTGAAAAACTATTGTGTTAGATATTGGATAAGTTGTGCTTTATATGATAGTAGAAATATATTAAGAGTAATCGGCTGTACGAGACAGTTATGTGTAAAAAGGGTAAGTACCGTAATTAGGATTTTGTCGAAAGAATGATTGAACGACATAAAGGACTTTATCCATATTATGTGTCTGCCTACATGAGACTTGTAAAAAGAGAGGTAGTTATTGACTACCGTAAGAATTAAAATGTGGGAAACCATTTGTGAAATATTTCTATGTAAATAGGCAAATGTTCGATATTATAAATTGCCATTCTGGTCCTCTATTTTGTATTGGAAGTTCTAATATAAACTGTTCTGTATGATGTGGTAAACTTTGTTAAAAAGAGAGGACATGGAGATATTTTATGTTGATGGTACCGATATGTACCCCACTCATGATATGATTACGAATTGACTTATTGTCATGTTGAACTGACCTTGCTAAGAATCCTAACTCTGATATTGATGGTCAAATTATTTTGTTACGCTATTATGGAATTCCTAGATATTATGCAATCTGAATGGATGTGATTACTGTATATGTAATGAATTTATTGATCCTATGAATGAACCTAGTAGGACCTATGCATATGAAGTAACTAGATACTCTATGGTGTTAATTGATTGAGCCAGACGACTGGTCTATAATTATAAGTTGTGAATACTGAAGCGATTAAAAAATAAAAATAAAAAGAAATCAGATTAATCGATGTTGTAACTAGAAGAAATGCTTCTTAGGGGAAGATGTCCCACCTTACGATTATAAGTGGCTTACTTTCCTCAAAAGAATGAATGATATCCATGAGTTTCCGCAGTAAGTATTAGCTTTCTTTTGATGACATTCTTGGAAGGTCCTTTCATGCTAGGGGACGTTAAACTTATGTAGCACCCTTGTTGAGAATTCTTTTACCACCGACGGTCTTGTACGGGTGGATTATGTTTTGCAATCGACGGTCTAGTACGGATGGTGCCACCGACGGTCTTGTACGGGTGGGTTATGTTAACTGATTTCGGACCGGCCACCGACGGTCATGAACGAGTGTGCTTCGAATCCGGGGCGGTTATTCTTTTGTTTTGTCGAGAATGTCATCTTTGTATCCGGTAGATGTTAGTAAACATCGTGAGAAGCTTTGATTTGGAATATGATTCTCCTTGTATTACATGATAAAGCAAGTTTGAGGGACCAAACTTATTTAAGGGGGGAAGAGTGTAATAACCCAACCCTCGTATGTGTTCCCGATATATTTTCAGTCCCTCATTATGTGTATTTATATGCTTATTATGAAATGTCACGTGGAATTAAGTTTAAGTAAGTGAACCTTATGACTGTGGATTCATATCTGTTGAATAAGGAGACACGTGGGTTCATTTTTGACATTTTTATTGGTATGTTTGGAACCTCCTCATTTTATTTTGGGGTGTTGCTTGAGGTGGTAATATGATGGTAAAGTAAGATTGGACCAAAAACTTTAATTCGAATAGTTAACCTACGATCAGCCGTCATTCATTTTTCGTTTTCTTTTTCCACACTTGGAATTTGAATGTGAGGTTAGAACCATTGGAAAGATTATTTCCGGGGCTTCGATTTGGACAAAAGAACGACCTAGAACGGAGTCCCGATGAGAAAGTTATACCCGTTTGACGTTTTCACATCTGTGCTGGAAGCAGAGCCGCACGTGCAGGGAATAGCGCCGCACGTGCGGTCTGTGCGGGACAGCAGCTCTAAAAACGGGATTTTTGGACCATTTCTTGCAATTTCTCTTCCTCTCTTCTTCTCCCCTCTTCCATGTCCGAAACCCTAGCTTCCAAAACCTTAATTTCCACCACTTTTATCAACAAATCATCCATGGATCTTGTATCAAGGATGGAGAACAAGAAAGGGTCAACATTTTCAACCGATTGAATTTCGAAATTGAGGTGGAATCTCATCCAAGCTCGCTCCTTTGTTTGTTCTTCGAGGTAGGGGTTCTCAATCTCCTCAATACTTACATCTATGGATAGATTTATGGTAACTTCATTATATTAATGCAAAAATCTTCATTTTTATCATCTAAGGCATATTATGAGATTTGGGGATTTAGAGTTTGAGATGTTGGAAGTTAAATTGATGGGTTAAAATGATGAATTGTGAATCCTAGATGTAGAATCATTGGGAAAATTGGAATTAAAAGTGGTGATTTAAGAAGTGTGAATTTTTGTTAAAAATCCTCATTTTTCTTGAAACCCTAGGTTGATTAATGATGGTACCCAATGATTTGGCCCAAATTGAAAGTAGAATAATGAAATTGAGGTATTGAATTATATGTGTTCAAGTTTAATTAGAATTTGGAAATGTTTGAAAATTATGTTTAAAATTTGCGAATGAACTTTGTTATGAATGTTGTAATTCATGCTTTAATGTAAAGGAAAAATTGGGGAAATAATTTATTAAGGATAGGGATGACATGAACTTGGTTGTGGAATGTCGAAATGGGATTCAAGGATTTAGTTTGAATTATGTTGAATTATATTTAATGATGTTGAGTTGAATCATGTTGTTTATGTTGAATTGTGTTGATTATGTGAGATGGTATTAACTATGTTGATTTTAATTTTTGTGACCTAAAATGTGGAGTTTTCCGAAATGGGTTTCATCCCAAATTATTTTGCTAAATACTTGTGGGCTTGCTTAGTTATTAAAATCAAGAGAATGATTTAATGGAGTTTCTTTATGTAGATAGGAAATGTTTGGTTTTTGGGTGAAAACCCTAGACATTCAAGGATTTTTGGAAAAATGTGGAGGATGTCCATACAATTCTTTTCTATCTTGAAATCAAAGTGATTGATTATAAGTTCCATACTGTGTTTGCAAGAATGGTAATCTTCTATTTATAGATATATATTGAGATGGAGGAAATTGTAGTATAAATGGATGCTTAATGGTGGGCTTGTGAAGAATAATGAAGGAAAGAAAAAAGAACTAATGACTAAGTTATATATGTGTACAGGGCACACTTCAGGAGGGACAAGCACTCCGTTGTAGCACTGTGAGTAGTAGTACAAAAAAATGTACATTTTATCTATTGTTGATAATTATTGTCACTAATGCTCTGTTCTTTGTAAGTGTTATACGAACATTTATGACAATTGGAAATCAATGTGAACTTACATGAACGCTGAAAGATTCGCGTACGTCGGTATGATTTTGGAATCCTTGTTCTGTTAATGACGAATATTAACCCTTTGTTATTTATAAGCATACTATGTCATTTCTTAAAGAATAAGTGGAACTTATGTTCATCTTTGAAGAATCGGAATAATTGGAAAGTTATGTGAATTCATACGAATTTGTAGTTATTTTGTTGTGTTACATATGAATTCGAAGTTATTCGGAATCTACGACATGAATGTAAAAGTTTAACATCATTATGTGACCCACATAAGAATATGAATTATTCTATTTTGTTAAGCGCACAATAATGACGTAATATAACAAGAAATGCTCTGTTTTCTGATATGTTACGTTATAACTTAATGAATGATTATTCATATATGCAGAAGTATTCACATCATCTTTAGCACAAGGCCCTTACCCGGGGGTAATAATACCGTGGTTCAAATAATTAAGTTACAAGTTTACGTATGCTATAAGTCAAGAATGTTACAAGCTCAAGAATGTTACAAGTTCGTGAAAGTTACAAGCCCAAGTATGTTATAAGTTCATGTATGTTACAAGTCCAAGTATGTTATAAGCTCATGTATGTTACAAGTATACGCATGTTACAAGTTCAAGTATGGTACAAGTTTATATATGTTACAAGTTCAAGTATGGTAAAAGTTTACGTATGTTACAAGTTTACAAGTTTAAGCCTATTACAAGTTTACGTATGTTATAAGTTTAAGTCTGTTACAAGTTCACGTATGTTATAAGTTCTAGGATATTACAAGTTTTTAGTACCGAGGAACAAGGATGCTTTATATGGACTTGTTATCACTATTGAAGAGCCAGGTATAATTAAGTTAGAATTCTAAATTTTGTTCATGAATTATGCATAATGCATATGTATGAATTTGTTTCTGTTTATGATTTAACATGATATGTATGGTTGGTCTGTAAAACCTGTTAGTTACTGGTATGAAACAAAGTGCTACTTGGAACTAAGTGCTACATTGTGAGCCACCTCTAGAGTCCATGTGAGCCACCTCTTGAGTCCATACATATATGAATGAGGCTTATAGCCAATCTGGGCCTATGGCCATTCTATATGATCTATGAGGCCAGAGGCCATTATGTATTTTCGGTATGAAGCAAAGTGCTGTACGGAACTAAGTGCTGCAATGCGAGTCACCTCTAGAATCCGTACGAGCCACCTCTTGAGTCCATACATTTGTGCAAGTTATGAGGCCTATGGCCATTCCGGATAAGTTATTATAATATGAAACAAAGTGCTACACGGAACTAAGTACTACGGAGTGAGTCACCTCTAGAGTCCGTGTGAGACACCTCTTGAATTCATACACACATGTTTCAAGGGCCTCGTGCCACATGTTCAAGGGCTTCATGCCAAACTTTTCAAGGGCTTTATGCCAACTTTCAAGGGCTTTATGCCAACTTTTCAAGGGCTTCATGCCATATGTACAAAGGCTATATGCCACCATGTTTAAAAGTTTAATGCTAATATGTTCAAGGGCTATCGCCACTTTTTTTCCAAGGGCTTAAAGCCATTATGTTCCAAGATATTATGTTTCAAGTTATTATGTTTCAAGTCAATATGTTTCAAGACTGGGCCTTAGGCCATTCAAGAATTAATACAGAATCAATTAACCTTATGCCTCATTATTTATGTATGCATTTATATGTATTATAATTCAAGTTGAGCATTGAATCGTTTATGTACTATTATTCACTGAGCTTCGCTCACTTTATATTATGTATGTTCTGTAGGTAATCACTTTGGGAGTTCGTCTTAACCCTTGAAGCTCACCCTTCAGTTGTCAACCTCAGTATGCCCAGGCTCCCAGACCAAGTCTATGCATTTATGTCAAGTTTGTTAAGATTTTGGCTTGCACTTTAATTATTTACCTAAGGTTAAAATGTATGTATACAATCCCTTTCTATACCAATGTTTGTTCATGCGGTCATGTATGTGTATGGGCATGTCTAAAAATAAATGACTCTCACGAATGTGATCCTGGCATGTTAGGTTTAGCTCAATGGATGCTTTTCTGTGTTATTTTATTATATTAAATGCTTCCGTTCAGGCCCCATATGATATGTATATCAGGTTAAGTGTCCGTTTCTGTATGGGTCATGCCCGAACTTTTAGGGGCGAGTTTGGGGCGTGACACTATGTGATGCACACAAGCAAGTATAGACTAAATCGCAAGAATTGGAACAAAACAACTCATGTTTGCTTTCGAAAATGTTTTGAAGGTGCCACCCTCAAGTGGGCTAAAACGCGGATTTGCCATCCTCAAGTGGGCTTAAAACATGATTTTTCACTTCGCAAAGTGGGCTTAAAACTCACATTTGTTAAATTATTCCAATTCAAGTAATCAAGCCTTCATCCATAGGCATTCGTGCAGTTTAGCATTTAAGCAAATAGCCTCATGGCAAACATGTGAAACATGGAAACACTCATACATATGCAAGTATGCTAAAGCATAAAGACTCACTGAGTACTCCCAGCCAAAACAAAAGCTAGTTAGAAAAATGCATGATCCTAACTATACAAGATGCCTAATGCAACATATGCAATAATGCAACTAAATAGGCTCAGCTACCTAAGATAGCATATGAATGCAGCAATTTGATAACATGCTTTGAAACACGTATTCAAATAAGTGTATTGAAATACAATGCAATTTGAATGATGCGCTGAGCCTCGGTGCATGCAAGACAAATAAATGATGCAAACATGCAAGCATAGGGTATGCTATTCAAAACATGCCCTAAACTAACTATTGAAAGCGGTTAAGTAAAAGGGAGAAAGATGTGGGGCTGGAAGACACGCACACACGCACACACGCTTATTACAACATTGCGCCCTCTCAAAAGAGGGTCCGAATAAATAAACTAAGCTACACTAAGCTAAGCTAACTATTACAAACCAACTAATTAACTAGTCTAAGCTAATTAATTACAAACCGAATTGAATAACTAGTTATGCTAAGCTAATTAAAATATTACAAAATAGATTAAACTAATTAATTTCAACACTTGTATTAATTAGCTACAACTAACTAATAAAGCAATTAAGTGGCCTTGCGGGCGAGAGAGACATGCATGCTCGGTTGGCTTCCTCCTGAAAATCCATCTCTTTGTCATTGGTTACCTCTGTTTGCACTCGCCTTGATCTCTGAACATTGTACCAGCTTCCAGACTGCTTTTGCTCCAAAATAGGAACACTTTTGCACAAAAAATTGATTGGTGGCCGGTCGGCCACAAAAGGTGGTGGTTGGCTAGTTTACGTGGCCGGTCGGCCACTGTTTTTTCCAGACTTCTATTTTTGCTGCAACAGAGAGCAACAGAGGCAAAGCAATGCATTTTTCAAGAAATGTGTGTACTGCCACACTCCTTATCATTTCTCAAGCTCAAAAGAGTGTGGCACTTGGCTCTCAAGCCATCAACCAAGCATGTTCAATGCATGATGGCCAAAGAGTTAAGCTTGTACAAGCTTAATGAATGCACAAATAAGACTCAAAGGGCCACCACCATATCATGCATGATCAACGGTGACGGCTACCAAGAAACGTGACACGTTTCATCACTTTGAGTGTGAAACGTCCCACATTTCTTGTGTTTGGATTAACGTCTGATCCAAACACATGCAATGCAACACAAATGTTTATCTTGTTGATGTTTTACTTTGCTCATTTTTTTACACATTTTACATTACCGAGTAATCCTTTAACCGATTAAGTCCAACGTGAAAGTCCTCTAATTGGAAAGATGGCCTAAGCCACAAGTGCCTTGAGCATAAAAGAGGCCTCATGCTGTTGGTTAAGAGGAACCCTCAAGAGAGGGTTAAAACCATTAGGCATAAGAGCCTCAAGTTCACACTCAAGCCAACACAGGGCTCAAGACCACTTTCAAAGCAAATTAAAAAGTGAAGAATGGAGGGACGTTACAGACTTTTAGTGCTGAAATGGCATGAAAAATGGCACTAAATCATGAAAGCAACACATGCAATACATGTTTAAAAGCCAAAAGCATTAAACTAGTGAAGAGCACTACACTAGAGGCATGCAATATCAAGCTCAAATGACCAAACCAACTCAAAATAGAGCAAAAATATGCCAAAACAGTGGCCAAAACATGCTCACATGTTAGGCTACAAACAAGGCTCATGGCACAACTCTCAAAAGCAATGAAAGAGTGAAATATGTGAGCGTGTGACAGAGTTATATGCATTGAAATCACATGTAAAATGATTCTACTGCATGCAATCAACACATGCACAACATATTAGAGGCCTTAAAACACTAAGCTAGTGAAGGTATTTGCACTACAACCATGCAATACAAGACTCATATGATCAAGATAGCTCAAAATAGAGCTAAATCATGCCAAATCAGTAGCTAAAACATGCTGAGATCAAGTCACAAAGAGGTAGAAAAACAAGCTCACATGTTAGGCTATCTACACTTGCAAACAAAACACAAGGAGGGGAGGCCACCCCCTCTTATTTTCGACCTCAAAACCAAGTTTCTACCACTGAAATTCCCTTGGAATTCAATGGTTAAAAGGACAAAAAAAGGTGTTTTAAAAGCTTTGAAAAATGGCACAAAAGGCTTCACAAGCTAAAGAGCAAAAGATGAGACAACCCCCCTAACTCAACAAGGCTTAAACCATCATTTTGGAACCTTAAAAACAGAGTTTTTTATGGTTGAAAAACCAAGTCAAAACAGTGTAAAAAGATGGCCAAGCAATTGATTAAAACAAAGCATTAAAGAGGTTAGCCTTGTACCTTTGAATCACAGCAACAAACAGCCAAAATTCTGAGCTACAACCAACTTTAGAAGCTCAAACAAGGCCTCAAAGAACCTCAGCTCCAAGATGAGGATGTTTGGTCAAGGGTCTAAGAACAAAAGTGCAGAGAATTCTCACTTTCAAGCACAAAATGGGGAGAGAGAAAGAGAGAGAGAGAGAGAGAGGAAATTTGCTCACAAAATTTTGTAACCCCTCAAACGGGGGAGAGACCCCCCATTATATAGAAAAACAAGCCAAAAGCTTGTATTCATACCTCCATACACATGTATGGAGATGAGCATCAGTGATCAACAACTGGCGCAGCTGGCAAATAAATATCTGAAAAAGGAGAAAAATAGATATCGGCCATCATTAGTGGTTGACTGACCATCAGTGTGGCCGATTGGCCAGTACTGATGGCCGGCAGGCACAAGCCATGGCCGACGGACATTGGGGATGGCTGCAAGCCACTCTCTCCTCTAGAAGTAAAACAACAAGCTCTTAGGCCACAACTAAGCACAAAACAGACAAGTTGAGAGGCTCGAAGGCAAGGCGCTCTGCCAAGAACTTCAGGGACTCAAAACGAACACGAACGAGCACAATCATCGTGTGTTCAAACGATGACGTCCAAATCTTGAGGACAGTCAAAAATGGGGTGTCTACCGTTGCCCTTTTTTGACAGAACTCGGAAGTCATGAAATGACGAGAGTGAATGTCAAAGCCCAAAGACGACCCATTTTAGACAAGGCCGAAGACCTAGACAAACAAGCAATCAAAACAAAGAACAGTTGCGTCCATAGGCTGCCTACGTATCCCTTTGCAAGGAATCAAACCAGCGTAGTTCTGGGTCAAGATACAAATGACATGCACGATGAAGAACAAAACTTATGATCATGCAATAAGACTGTAACGAAACATCTAGATGCAAATGTGATGCAAAGAAATGCTACATCAAACTCATGCATAAGCAAGTTAACACAAACCAAACCACATTTCATGCAGAAAGGATGTAAGAAAATTATGCAAACTTAACTATGCATCACACAGGAAAGGTAAAGAACCGCAACCGTTGGGCGCAATCGAGGCGGCAAACAAGATCCCAACGCGTGGCACACGCAAGGAAAGAAGTAGTGATAACTGATGAAACACATCCAACCATTATGCAACCAAAACAAAGAGTGGTATAAGCATTGGAATTCGTCCAGATGCATTTAACCAAAGTGTCGTAACGCGCCGCATGCGAGAGGGAAAAGAGAGCCGTGCAAACACCGGAGGGAGGTATAAACATCAGAGCACGTTCCAATGTTTCTAACCAAAGTAAGGTGGTATAAGCGTCGAAACACAGTCCAAACGCTTCTAACTGGAGAGGAAGTGATATAAACATTGGGCATACCTGAGTGTTTCTAACCAACGGAGTGGTATAAGCATCGAACACACATCCCAAACGCTTCTAACCGGGAAGGTGGTATAAGCGTCGGACAAACATCCCAAACGCTTCTAACCAAAGGAAGTGGTGCAAACATCGGGCGTACCTGAATGTTTCTAACCAACAAGGAGTGGTGTAAACACCGGGCGTACCCGAATGTTTCTCACCAACAAGGAGTGGTGTAAACATTGGGCGTACCCGAATGTTTCTAACCAACAAGGAGTTCAAAGGGCAGGAATGATCTTACCTGGGATTCCTCTAAATGAACCGTATATACAATATCATCTGGTTGCACCAGCTTTGAATGAACCGTACATACAATATCGTGCCTGCATAAGAGATAGTCTTAATAGATGTAGCAAGGTAGAAATGCATGTTCCATGCAAGATTGATAGCATTTTCTCTGCGAATGTGAGAAGTGCATATTCTATGCAAGTGTGAGATGTGCATATTCTATGCAAACATGACAAATTCATGCTCCATGCAAGATTAACAAATACATGCTCTATGCCAGTGAAAAGTGCATATTCTATGCTCAATGATAACAATGCGCATTTAATGCGACATGCATATTCTATGCAAACATGTGGAAACATGTCCTACGCAACAATACAAAATGCATGTCCCATGCAACGACAAAGAAACGCACATTCTATGCAAGTGTACGAAGTACGTATCCTCCGCAAACGTGGCAAATGCATGCTCCATGCAACATCGAGATGCATATTCTATGCGAGATTAAGGAATGTATGTTCCATACGGGAGTAACAAATGCATGCTTCACGCGAGACATCAAAGCACATATTCAATGCAAGCGTGAGAAGTGCATAGCGATGCAAGTATGAAAAGTGCATGGGAATGCAAGTGTGAAAAGTGCATCACGATGCAAGTGTTGCATATATGACAAAAACGCTCTAATGCAACATGTTCAAAAGTGACTCTCCGATCTTGCGATATACGAAAAGGATATGAAAAGGATATGAAAAGGACACACTTTGCCTAATAAGAGGCAAACCAGGATCACCAAGAACACTATTCAAGTCTTTGCGAAGAGAAACCAGGCTCAACGGTAACTTTCCCTTGCACCACTTAGGAAACGGGGACCAAATCGGTGAGAAAACACCAAGATAAGGACCTTGGGCCATTGGCCACCCATAGGCACTGCCGGCCACAAATTAAACTCATCGGCCAACAATGGCGGCTGGTCAGCCACAAATGGTGGCTATCGGCCACCGATGGCAGATTCGGGGTAAATTGGAGATTTCACCTTGGGCCTTTAAATATACACATCTACACTTCATTTCCACACAACCCTAAGTCCGAAAATCATCCTCCAAGATCTTAAAAGCTTCATCCTTCTTAGATCCGAGCGATACACGTGTTTTCCATCGCCCCATAAACATTTCCTTCATTAAACCCTCGTAGTCTACTCTATTTTGAACCGATCGAAAATCCATTTCGGTGCTCTTCTCTTCATTTCCATCACTTGAGGTTTGTTTCCCTCAAGTTACCCTTGATTTCGGTGCCCTTTTCCGAGCCTTGACCTTTTCTTCCACTTTTCCTCTCTTAGAGTTGACTTTTTGTTGACTTTTGGCATGCTCCGCCCATTTTCCACATTTTCGATCATTTTCTGATCCTTCCTCTAGATGACAGATGACATCCCACACGACAGAGCTCCTCCGGGTATGGTGATGGATCCAGAGTTCGAGCCATTGTTGCTCAGTATTTGACCGTTCAACCCGGCGACGTACCATCCCGAGGTACACGTGCTACCTCCCGATAGCATTCGCCAGTTCAGGGGGTTTGCATGAAGTGCACCAGAGGACCTCCTGCTACGCGAGCCGGAGTCACATTTGTCCCATGTCGCCTCTGTGGTATACACTGCCTCTTTATTTTCCACAATGTAGGTTACATTTCTTGTATAGCTCACACTGCCTTTCGCCTATTCATCCCAAACACACTTGTGCACTGTATTTCTTACACTGCCTTGCATCTGTTTGTTTTGAACACATTCTTGCACTGTATTTCTCACACTGCCTTGCATCCATTTGTCCTGCTCACAGGGGGATTCACATGCCATTCGTGGATACGGGACCACCTCCGTGAGGGAGTGGTACATGGAGCTTCTTAACGCCGTCCGTCACATCATCGACGAGGCCGGCTTCGGCGCATTTTGTATGGTGGGATACAACCGATTCCCTCCACTCTGCTACAACAGGGGAGATGACAATGGCTCCCTTTGACTTCTCTATGCTTACTGGTGTAGCAGTAGGGGGTCATCCGATTCCTTAAGACATCGATATGGGCGAATGGAAGGCCGCTCAGATCTACCTGCTGGGGATTCGCCCACCCATCTCCTGATCAGGGATGGTGCGATATACATGGTTCATTGATCATTTCAGAGGGATGACGCTGATGACCCGCGAGGAGACTGAGTACTACGCCGGGGGTTTCCTCATGTTTTTGTTTGGCACTACTCTATTCGCCGACTGGGCAAACACTGTCGGGCTCTACCTCATGAGCGCCTTGGTGGACCTGTCTCGCGTCCGATTCTACGACTGGGGCGGCGCAGGTTTGGGCACACTATACGGTTACATGAGCTCCACCTCCCGTCGGAACGGCTTTCTGCTAGGAGGTTATTGGAGGGCCTGGAAAGTACGCCTTACCCTTTTTGTTTTTCATTTCTCCTTCGCATTTCCTTTATACTACACACACTGTATGCTTTTTGCTTTACGTTATCTGTACACGACACACTGTACGCTTTCTGTTTTATCTATACACTACACACGCTGTCTACTTTCTGCTTTATCTGTACACTGCACACACTGTCTGCTTTCTACTTTACATCCTCTATGTTCATCTGATATATACTCACTGTTATCCTTCCACCTTTTATAGCTATGGGTGTATGCCTATTTTCCGAGGCTCGCCCCGGAGCCAAAGGTGGAGATACCACGTATGGTGCCGTACTCGCATAGATACGACGGGAGATGCCAGTGGAAGCCCCGAGAGTCATTATCGTTTTTTCGTCGATTCTTCGACACCGTGACCACAGCAGAGGTAACCCAAACCTTTCAGTTATTTCAGCTTTGCTTCATATTGCATGTACAATGGCAGCTAACAGTCTGTATATTTACTATTTACAGATCACCTAGCAGTCATGGGCAGTGATGCCGAACGGGGTCAGTGATCAGTTTTCTAGCGCTCGGGAAGCTTCTCGATTCTGGATCTTGCTCGAGGGCCTGGTCTGTCAGACGTGGTTCTTAGGGGAGCGATTCCTGTGCCAAAGCCTCGGCTTGCCCGAGCCGGTAGTCCCGATGCCGCCTCCCACATATATGAGGATCACAGAGAGGTACACCTTACAGGAGATGATCGATTTCACTAGAGGTTGGGATGCTGACTTCTTTAGGCTTGAGGGCGATTACACTGCCTTCATCCAGACATACCTCATGCCACCCCTGACTAGCGCCCACGGAGGTGAGAGAGCAAGGGCTCTAGCTGTAGGAGGGAGAGCGGGAGGATCCAAGGTCCCCCGGGCTCACGAATGGAGGGGTTCTCAGATGAGACAGAGGATAGGATGGCCAGAGCTACCTATTACACTGACTTGCTGGCGACCCACAGGGAAGGCTTACTAGGTTCCCATCGCGCCTGCACCAGCTAGTCACGAGCTTGTCGGAGTTCGAGGCCCGACCTTGGTATGTGCTATACTTTACATTTTGAGCATTCCATTCATTTCAGTTATGCTTTGTAGACCGCTGATCATCTCAACACACTCACAGGCATCCATAGAGTACACCGGGCAGGCTTTCGAGCTAGCGGCTTCTCTGATGGGGATGGTTCAGATGAGCATGAGCCTACTCAGTCTCTACAGGATCCTGGTAAGTTTCCTTCAATTTGCACTTCTTGTCATGAAGTTTTCTGTTGATACATTAGCATTTCAACTGCAATCTGCCCCATACTGATCTGAATACATTACATTAACAACATTGCATTGATATGCTGCTCCCACACACTGCATTCAACACTATACTCATTTTTGTATACCATAACTGATGCATTTGACAAACTGTCCTTTTCAAGTCCGTTTTCAGATGCCAGCCCCAGCAGGAGCCGCAGCAAGACCTTCAGTGCCTCCCTCGACAGCAGGGAGAGAGAGACGAGGGACTCCGACGGACAGCCGACCTATCTTGGATGATGATTAGACAGATGAGGATGAGGAGGCAGCGAGCCCACAGTCAGAGTCATCTGAGGGTGGAGGCGACGGCACCGGCTCGGGTTCTGAGGTGGTAGCAATGTTGAGGATGGCTCCGACTCAGATTCAGACAGTGGCGCCGATGGCGATAGCTCCGAGTCCATGCCTAGGAAGAGGACGAAGAGGGCCTCTCGATCTTGAGATGGGTGGCACTGATTTAGATGCTTTTTGCTTTATCTCTTTTTACAAGTAGTGTTAGCACATTGTACAACCTTAGACAGTTTTATTTTCTTGAAAACTTGTACTCTTTGTAAAAAAGAAACCATGATTGGGATGAAAACAACTTTTTGTTGAAAAAAAAAGTGTTATATTTTGCATTCTCAGCATTCATCGCATTGCACCATTTTACACAAAAGCGGGATTGATGGAAATTGAATATTGTATTGGCAACTACTTAATCAGGTAGTGAACCAACCAACACATAACAAAAAGAGTAAAACAGCTTAATGAACAAAATGACAACTCGTCAAACAAAACAAATACAACACGATAAGCAAAACAAATACAACTCGATAAGCAAAACAATAACTCGATAAGAAAATCGACAAAATTCTTAAAGAGGGATGGAATAAATGCACCAAGAGTGGAAGAAAACATAGGTTCTTAGCACTTTCAACACATGGATGAATCATAAGGCAAAATAGAAGGCCACCGGCCCTAGAAAGATACTGCCGGCCATCAAAAATGGTTGTCGGCCGCTAACACTGGGCAGTCGGCCTACTCCTCTTTACGAGCTTTGTCTTTAAATTTTAGAATTTTGATATGTTGGGGGTTGTTGGGTAATTTTGAGAAAGTTTGGGGGCTTTATGTAATTTTACAAAAGAAGGGGTTTTACATATATAAACCTATATGCATGTTTAGCCTGGAGAAATGAAATAAATGTTGGGTTATTGATAGAAATGGAACCTTAGGGTTGTTTTGTTAATTAAGGGAAATGCCCTAATTACATTGATGAATTAATTTGTGAAATTTGTTTTGAGAAATGAGAAGTTGAATTGAGAATGTTGAAATTGGGAACGTATGGGATTAAAGGGTGTAGTTGGATCATTTATCACTCACCTAGTTGAAATGTTGATATTTTATCCATTTGGTGCATTTATTTTCTGTTT
This sequence comes from Camellia sinensis, assembly GCF_055761805.1. Classification (NCBI taxonomy): domain Eukaryota; kingdom Viridiplantae; phylum Streptophyta; class Magnoliopsida; order Ericales; family Theaceae; genus Camellia; species Camellia sinensis. The sequence continues at coordinate 59,109,165 of NC_138971.1, forward strand.
AGAAATAACTGCTTTGGGCTATCGGTGGAGGATAGTATTGATTGTTGTAGATAATGCATGACGATTAGGCAAACTAAAACTAATCGATTGAGCATGCTATCGAGTATAACGGTTGGAATAATACATTAACTTTATGTATTGATTGATTGTGTATATGATCTAGGTTTATATACATTGTGTGTGGGAGGAGATAGGGGATGTACTCCATGGCTTAGGGGAAGATAGGGGATGGACCTCTAAACCGGATTTTGTGTGACATTGATACAGCACTACAATGTGTATCAAGTGTGGATTATGGAAGTGTTTGAATTGATTTGATATAGCACTAAAATGTATATCGTTATCAATTGTGAAGTATAGAAATGTTTCTATGTGTTACTAATACAGCACCAAAATGTGTATCCATCATGAATTTCGAAAGTGTTTTAAAGATGAGTCTTAATCTCATTAAATTATCCGGCTAGGTTCTAAGCCTTGTTTTCAAACTCGAAGTTGACTAAGAAATGGAAACTGAAGTGTGCCATGGGCATGACTGTCGTGAAACTGTAATACGACATATGTTGGAGTACAAGTGTGGACCATCAATTGAATGTTATTATTTTAGTCATTATTTATAGTTGGTTTAGTATAATCCTACTGGGCTGTGGCTCACCCTATATGGGACATCATTTTCAGGTACAGGTAGCATGCCAGCTCCAAGGACATAGCTTGGAACGCATCAGACATTTGGGCTGTTTTGTGTTTTTGATTGTATTACATTTATATCAAGCCAAGGACTTTCTGTGTATAGAGTTAGTACTCCTTTTTGTAACCAAGTGTTGACTTGGAAAGTTGTAAGCCCATAAGGGCATTTACTTTTGATGTCAACATGTAATACATTTTGTAAAGATTACTCTGATGGAATATATTTATGCTTTATTCACTTATGTTTAAGCATGCTATTGTTGGATGATTTATGAGTTTATTTTCGAGGGCGTTACAACTTGGTATCAGAGCCTACCGGGTTCGAATACCTTGGGCACGTGGGAAGTGATTAGTTTGACAATGGGTTTGTCTCGCTTGTTAGAGACTTATGTGTGACATTTTGTGTTTATTTGATACCATGTTTATGTGACTACTGGGGTATGGGATTTAGTACTATATAATTCTTGGGTGCATGTTTCGTCAAATCAAAAGTGCACCCAACTAAATAATCTGGTACATTTTTCAAAATGAAAAAAACAAATAATTATACAGAACTTCAATTCTTGCACTAAACAGCCCTTTGACTTACTGATGGCCAACTTCCTAATGTGTCATTTATACAATCTCATATTGCAAGATAAAATGCCTTTTGGTCCTATAGTTCGGACTCCTGTCACGGTTCTGAATCTAATCTCACAAAGTGCAATGTGAGATTGATAAACACCAAAGAGTCCAATCCGGCAAATCAGTTTGGAAAATCAGATTTTGAATCAAATAGTCCCAAAATTGGGACTGCTTTTCCAGATTACAGAATCGCCATCCAAATATTTTATTTGTGGGAAATTTAGGAAACCCTGACTCGTGCCAAAGGCCACGTGTCCGTCATCACCAAAGTTGCCTCGGCTCGGGAACTTGGGTACTAGAGGGGAAGGTCCTGAAATGAGCACCCCCGCTCGCCCGATCAAAAGATCGGCCTCTACTAATCATGATATATTGTTTTATAAACCTCATGTGTTCTTATCCAGTTATTAGCTAACTTTGCTATGTGATGCACACAAGCAAGTATAGACTAAATCGCAAGAATTGGAACAAAACAGCTCATGTTTGCTTTCGAAAATGGTTTGAAGGTGCCTCCCTCAACTGGGCTAAAACGCGAATTTGAAACCCTCAGGTGGGCTCAAAACATGATTTGCCACTTCGCAAAGTGGGCTTAAAACTCACATTTGTTGAATTGTTCCAATTCAAGTAATCAAGCCTTCATCCACAGGCATTCATGCAGTTTAGCATTTAAGCAAATAGCCCCATGGCAAGCATGCGAAACATGGCAACACTCACACTTATGCAAGTATGCTAAAGCGTAAAGACTCACTGAGTACTCCGAGCGAAAACAAAAGCTAGTTAGAAAAATGTATGATCCTAACTATACAAGATGCCTAATGCAACACATGCAATAATGTAACTAAATAGGCTTGGCTACCTAAGATGGTATATGAATGCAACAATTTGATAACATGCTTTGAAACACGTATTCAAATAAGTGTATTGAAATACAATGCAGTTTGAATGATGCGCCGAGCCTCGGTGCATGCAAGACAAATGAATGATGCAAAAATACAAGCATAAGGTATGCTAATCAAAACGTGCCCTAAACTAACCATCAGAAGCGGTTAAGTAAAAGGGAGAAAGACGTGGGGTTGGAAGACATGCACACACGCATGCACGCTTATTACAACATTGTGCCCTCTCGAAGGAGGGTCTGAATAAATAAGCTAAGCTACACTAAGCTAAGCTAAGCTAAGCTAATTATTACAAACCAACTAATTAACTTGTCTAAGCTAATTAATTATAAACCGAATTGAATAACTAGCTATACTAAGTTAAATAAAATATTACAAAACAGATTAAACTAATTAATTACAACACTTGTATTAATTAGCTACAACTAACTAATAAAGCAATTAAGTGAGGGAGGCATGCATGTTCAGTTGGCTTCCTCCCGAAAATCCATCGCCTTGCCATCGGTTGCCTCTGTTTTCAGTCGCCTTGATCTATGAACACTATACTAGCTTCTAGACTGCTTTCACTCCAAAACAGGAACACTTTTGCACAAAAAATTGATTAGGGGCCGATCGGCCATAGAAGGTGGCAGTTGGCTACTTTAACTGGCTGGTCGGCTAGTTTAAGTGGCCGGTTGGCCACTGCTTTTTCCAGACTTCTGTTTTTGCTACAACAGAGAGTAACAGAGGCAAAGCAATGCATTTTTCAAGGAATGTGTGTACTGCCACATTCCTTGAAAAATGACTAAACCAGCTCAAATGACCACTAACATTAAACAAGTGAAGAACACTACACTAGAGGCATGCAATATCAAGCTCAAATGACCAAACCAGCTCAAAACAGAGCTAAAATATGCCAAAATAGTGGCCAAAACATGCTGAGATTGAAACATAGAAGGCAGGAAAAACATGCTCACATGTTAGGCTACAAACAAGGCTCAAGGCACAACTCTCAAAAGAAATGAAAGAGTGAAATATGCGAGCGTGTGACAGAGTTATATGCACTGAAATCACATGTAAAATGATGCTACAACATACGATCGACACATGCACAACATGTTAGAGGCCTTAAAACACTAAGCTAGTGAAGGCATTTGCACTACAACCATGCAATACAAGGCTCATATGATCAAGATAGCTCAAAACAGAGCTAAATCATGCCAAATCAGTAGCTAAAACAAGCTGAGATCAAGTCATAAAGAGGTAGAAAAACATGCTCACATGTTAGGCTATCTACACTTGCAAACAAGACACAAGGAGGGGAGGCCACCCCTTCCTATTGTGGACCTCAAAACCAAGTTTCTACCACTGAAATTTCCTTGGAATTCAATGGTTAAAAGGCCAAAAAAAGGTGTTTTAAAAGCTTTGAAAAATGGCACAAAAGGCTTTACAAGCTAAAGAGAAAAAGAGGAGACAACCCTCCCTAACTCAAAAATGCTTAAACCACCATTTTGGAACCTTAAAAACAGAGGTTTTTATGGTTAAAAAACCAGGTCAAAATAGTATAAAAAGATGGCCAAAGCATTAAAGAGGTAAGCCTTATACCTTTGAATCACAGCAACAAACAGCCGAAATTCTGAGCTACAACCAACTTTAGAAGCTCAAACAAGGCCTCAAAGAACCTTAGCTCCAAGATGAGGATGTTTGGTCAAGGGTCTAAGAACAAAAGTGCAGAGAATTCTCACTTTCAACCACAAAATAGGGAGAGAGAGAGAGAGAGAGAGAGGAAGTTTGCCCACAAAATTTTGTAACCCCTCAAATGGGGGAGAGACCCCCCATTATATAGAAAAACAACGCAAAAGCTTATGTCCATCCCTTCACACACGTGTATGGAGATGGGCATCAGTGATCAACAACTGGCAAATAAATATCTGAAAAAGCAGAAAAATGGCCGTCGGCCATCATTATTGGCCGACCAGCCATCAATGTAGTCGACCGGCCATCAGTGTGGCCGACCGGCCACCACTGATGGCCGGCAAGCACAAGCCATGGCCGATGGACATTGGGGATGGCCAACAAGCCACCCTCTCCTCCAAAAGCGAAGCAACAAGCTGTTGGCCCACAACCATGCACAAAACAGACAAGTTGAGAGGCCCGAAGGCAAGGCGCTCCGCCAAGAACTTCAGGGACTCAAAACGAACACGAGCGAGCACAATCATCGGGTGTTCAAACGATGACGTCCAAGTCTTGAGGACGGTCAAAAATGGGGTGTCTATAGTCGCCCTTTCGAGTTTTCTGCCTAGTGAGCCTCTCAAGGATAGTACTTTTTCAACTTGTTCATCTTTATTGGTTATGAGAACTTCAAACCATCCAAATCCATGAGAATGAGTGCTCCTCCTGACCAGATAGACTTGATGACGTAGAAACCCATCAAATTGGGTCTTAACTTGCCCCTAGGGTCGTGGATAGGAGCTCGATTATCCTTCAGTACTAAGTTTCCTTTCCTCAAATTTCTGGATTTGACCATTTTGTTAAATGCTCTGGCAATCTTGCGTTAATACCCTTGAATGTGGTATAACACCTTCAATTTCCATTCATCAAATAGCATCTGCTACACAAATCAGTTTTGTTGCCAATTAGCTTCTACTATCTGACATTCAACCATAATCCTCAACGAGGGTACTTCTATCTCAATCAATAAAACAACCTCCATTCCATATACCAAGAGTAAGGGGTAGCCCCTGTAGAAGTTTGAATTGACATCCTGTATCCCTAAAGTGCAAAAGGCAGTTTGTTTGGCCAATCTCTGTAGGTTTCCACCGTCTTATGCAGAATTGTTTTGATGTTCTTATTTGCAGCTTCAACGGCTCCATTGGTTTGTGGCCTATATGTTGATGACTTACGAAAAGCCACATTATATTTCTTAAGTAGAATTGCCACTTCTCCCTTGAAGTGTGAACTATTGTCTGAAATTATTTCTTTTGGCACCCCATATTTGCAGATGATGTTATTCATGACAAATTTGGCCATATGCGATGCTTTTAACATGGAATACGACTATGCTTCAACCCAATTGGTAAAATAGTCAACGGTAACCACGATGAACTGATGCCTATTTGAACCCTTCGGTGTGATTTCCCTGATGACATCTATGCCCCAAATTGGGAAAGGCCATGGCGTGGTTATGTTGTAAAGTTTTGATGGCGGGATATTCATGCGATTGGCTTGGATTTGACAAATGTGGCATTGCTTGACAAAGTTGATACAATCATTCTCCATGGTTATCTGTAATATCTTTGTCTAAGGATTTTTCTGGTTAGCATTATACCATTCATATGGGATCCATACTCTCTTCCATGGATAGCTTCCATGATACGCTTTGCCTCTTCTTTCTTTACATGTAGCTTGCACATTCCCTGATGCCTTTTCTTGTACAACTTATCTCTCTAGATGATGAACTGAGTGGCCAGATGACGTATCCCCCTTTTGTCCTCGGCATTTGCCCCTTGCGAGTATGTGTTACTCTTCAGAAAGTTCCAAATATCAAAATACTAGGGATTTTCATCTTGCACTTCTTTTATCACGGTTATTATCTCATATGCTGAAGCATACCTTTGCTCTATAAGGATTAGACGCATCTTAACCCCAATTGGTATGTCCACCATCAAGGCTAAAGTAACCAAAGCATTGGCAAACCGGTTGTTCTCTCTCACTAGGGGTGTAAATGTCAGTCTTTCAAACCATGGGATTAGAATATCCAAGGTCTGGCGGTAAACTTCCATCTTCTCTTCCTTGACCTTCTAGTCCCCATTGGCTTGAGAGATAACTAAGTTTGAATCCCCAATCACATCCAACCTTATTGCCTCTAGCTCTAGAGCTACTTCTAATCCGTTTATACATGCCTCATACTCGGCTTGATTATTGGGCACTCTGAATCGGAGTTTGAAAGCTAGGGGTATGTAGGAATCATCTGGTGCTATAAGCAACACCCCTATTCCATAGCCAAATTGCTTAGCTGTTCCGTCAAAACACAATTTCCAAGTATCCTCTCCAAGCTGCAAGATCTCTTCATCTAGGAACACGTATTCTACATCTGCTCTTCCTTTAACTGGATGGTTAGCCAAAAATTCCACTACAACCCTTCCTTTGATAGACTTGCGAGTGACATATCTGAGGTCGAACTCACAATCCATCAAGCTAGCCTACTGGTAAGTGCTGGTTTCTTAAAGAGATATTTGATAGGATCTAATCTCAAAGCCAAAATTACTGAGTGTGTAAAAAAGTAGTGCCTCAATTTCCTAGTAGCCTAAACCATGGCTAAATAAGTTTTTTGTAAGGGAGTGTGTAGTGGGTCTCATATTCTAGTATCTTCTTGCTCAGGTAGTTGATGGCTTTCTCCACTTTCCTATCTGACCTTTGCGGAAGCATACAACCCATAGTTGATTCGGTGATAACATAGGTGGATTCTGGAGATACGGCCTGACCTGCTCGAACACAAACTGACATCGATCATCCCATCTAAACTTCTTTCCTTTTTTTAGGAGACCAAACAGTGGTTCACAAGTCATGGTTAGTTTTGAAATAAACCTCCTTATGAATTGCACTTTTCCTAGAAAGCCACACACTTCATTTTTAGTCATTGGCAGCGACATTTCTAAGATGGCCTTGATTTTTGACGAATCAATTTCAATTCCTCATTGGGTAATTAGAAACCCCAGCATCTTACCCACAGTCACCCCAACTGTACATTTCTGTGGATTTAGCCTCAACCTGTACTCCCTAATCCTTTCGAGGAACCTCTTCAGTGCAACATAGTGGCCCTCTCGCTCTTTGGACTTGACAATCATATCATCCACATATACCTCTCGACCTCCTTATGGATCATGTCATGGAATATTGTGGCTGCTGCTCTCTAATATGAAGCCCCAACATTCTTCAGTCCAAATGGCATAACCCTATCACAGTATGTCCCACATGGAGTGGTAAATGCAGTCCTCTCTTATCCTTTGAAGACATAAAAATCTGATTGTACCTAGAGAAACCATCCATGAATGATAGCAAGGCATGCCCTGCTGTGAAGTCCACCAACTTGTCAATGTGTGGCAATGGAAAGTCATTCTTTGGACTGGCTTTGTTCAAATGCTGAAGGTCAACACAAACTCTAATTTTGCCATCTTTTTTCTAGAATCGGCACAATGTTGGCCAACCAAGTCGGATGCTTTGATACTATGAAAAACTTTGCATTGATCTGCTTGGTGATTTCCTCTTTGATTTTCAACACCCCAGTGAGCTTTTGTTAACAGGACGGGCTTCGAGGTCAAGAGAGATCCTATGCTGTATAATCTTAGCATCAATTTCAAGCATATCTTCATAGGACCACGCGAAAACATCTTAAAATTCTTTTAACAAAGCAACTAATATCTCGTATTCTTCTAAAGACAATGTGGAACCAATGTAGACCAAGTGAGGATCCTTTTCAATATCCACATTCACTGGAACAATTTCATCAAGCAAGGGCTTAGCATGTCTCTCTTCCTCCCAATTAATCAAGTTTTTTCAAAGCTTGAGGAATTTCTTCCTCTTCGTTTTCATCAAAATTTTGAAAATTTTGATCTATGCAATGAACCAATGACACATTGAAGCAAGTAGAAACTACTACATTTTCATTCAAAATCTCTAGTTCAACGGTTTCAGTGGACTCAAAAGAAAGAGAAAAAGATGACCTGGATAGGACAATAGTGTCTATGTTAACACTCCCAGAAGCACTAGACTCTGGCTTACTACACTGACTTGAACCTGATTTTAAATCCGTAAACTTGGTGGAATTAGACCCGGACTCGTCATCGGATTCAGAACTCACAATACAACCCTTCTCAAACTGGCAAGTCAAGTGTGTACCCTCCATGACGTCTAGAATAAAATTAGTGCAATCATCAAGTGGTCTTTCCCTGATCACAGAAACAGTCATGTTATCCACCAAGTTCATCGGTTCAATGCTAGCATCAAAATCTATTAGAAAGTCAGCCAGTGTCAAACCCATAACTTTTTTGGTGTCGTCCTTTGAGTTGCTATCTCTGTCTTGACCAAGATCGATACTAGGATCCATACACTCCTCATCACTATTGAAGAGCTGATGACCGAAAAAGATCTCAAACCCAAGGTATCTCTTCTTCTCCACTTGATTAACTCATGGCTCAAGAAAACCATAGAAAGGGAAGTCTTCTCCTTGGCAGACAAAGTGTCCGTTCAAGGTTCCACGAATTGGCCTGTAAACCAGCTCATACCTCTTTCTAGTTTTGTTTGCATTGATTCTCTTCCTCACTTCCTTTCCTTTCATCTCCTAGTCTTCTACTATAGGTTCATTTCCTAACCCAAATGCATGTGGGTTATGGGTTATCTCCATTATCTCTATAATGCCTTGTCGGCCCCCCCTTTCTAATCCAAGTCTAGGGATGTATCCTAGCTTGCTCGTCATATAGACTGATTGAGCACTCATATATTTACTATCCTCTTGTACCATGATTGTTTGCATAAGTCGTGCTTCCACCAAGGTAAATCCCGAGAGAAAAACATCCTCCTCTCCATGTTATATCTCTAGCAATGGCGTTATGACTTTTGGAGGAGGATGACTCATAGAATTACCAAAAAACTATGGCAATCCCTCCATTGTATGGGTACATCACCAACTGATGTACGATTGAAGAAACCACTCTCATCTTATGCAACCAAGGCCTGTCCAACAATAGGTTGAAAGTTGTCAAGACATCCATGACATGGAATTCTGCCTCATGCTCAAAGGGACCGACCAATATCTGGACTTTGAAAATGCACATAACATCCCTACCAGCATTATCGTATGCCCGGAAAACTTAGCTTGTTGGCATGAAGTCAGTCAGTTTCAACCCAATCGCATAAGCAATCCTTGCCGGACAAACATTGATGGCTGAACCAGTATCAACCAGAATTACTGGGATCCACTTCTTTCTACACTCCAAAGCCACATACAAAGGTTTGTGTGGGAGCCAGAAAAATATAGGTACTAGCTTATTGGGCCTAACCCAAATAAAGCCTACAATGGGTCCAACCCAAACAAATATCACACCCTCCATCTATATAAAGGAGGGGGCATCCCAAGTAGAAGGTATGTTTCGATCTCTCTCTATAGAACACACACCCCTTCAAATATATATACAATTTACTTCCTTGATTCAAGGACTAGCTTCATCATCAGAGAGTCGCTGACTGGCAACCCCAGTTGGGTGACACCGACTATGTTCATCTTTGCAGATCTACATCGGTGAAGCTCTTCTCTTCGTTGGATCTCTACAACATCCATGTGAGAGGATATTTCATGGTCTCACAATTGGCGCCGTCTGTGGGAAACGTCTGAAAGAGTTCAACGAAGGAAATAACAAACATGTGACTGTAAGTAAAAATCCAACACCACTTTGATGGTGATCTCTGTTCTCTCTGAGTAAATTTATCTTAAGCTTATCTGCAAAATTGGTTCTTTGTTCCTGGTACATGTTGATGAAAAAGTCTTAAATCAAAATAGATTTCATGGGTCTACTTTTACATCTCTGTTTTCTCTCTCTCAAAATGGGTTTCACATTTTTCTTGGAGCAAACATCTTTTCAGCAATTCAATAAAGTTGCTCTGCTAAATCCATATGTGGATCTGTCCATTTATTTATTTATTCTTTGTTTCTCGAAACTTAGCTTCAAGTTGATGCTTGACATGTATGTACGTGTACCTATGCTAGAACTTTTTGAAGAATCCAAGGCTGGGTCTTCAATTTTTTCTCTCACTGGAATTGGACCCCAATAACTTGGAGTGGATTAAACTTTCTTATTCGGCACTTTATTTGGCTTGTCTATCAACCAACTCAACAACAGTAACTCTTTATTGGGTTGTTCGTCAACTCTCTTGTTATTCTAAATCTCATTTCTGAAAGTTGTCTCCATATTTGCAAAGATACATTTATATATATATATATATACATGGATACAAATATTTGCATATGAGTCAGACTTGTTTGTTCGGCTCATGGACAAGGTGTTATAGGTCGACCATGGCTCTCTCTAGCACTATTATCGGCAAAGGTGGAGTCGTGCCGACCAAGTGCTTTAGCATGTCAACCATGGCGATTTGCCTTCCAAATGTCTCGGCAAGACAAACCCAGTGGGGCAGGACCCACCTCCTGGATTTCTTTTATTTTTTGCTCTGCAACATCAACGATTAACTCATGTTTGTAGTCTTTGCATATAAAGTTATTTATCACCTTGATCCTTGCGGCCATTTCTTTTTTAGGTGTTCATTTTAGTTTGTCAAGAAAAATTGCAGGGAACATTTTGGCAACTCGGCTACCCACTGCGGCAAGTTGTTTGAGGTTGGGCAAGCAATGGAATTAAGAAAGTTATGAAGGGTTAGTCACAAAATCAATTGTCGATCAAGCATTTTAAGAAACGGAAAGATAAAAGACCAAGAGGTACCACAGAAGTCGGCGAGCCAATAACGTTGCCGACTTGCCAATCATGAGTATAAAAATAATATTTATTACAAGATCATAAATATTTACATAAATATTAATATTGACTTGCATTTATATGTTTACGTCCAACATGTCATGGATAGCTTGACGACGTGTTTGGCTCAAGAACTGGATATTACCATTAAACCCATGGCTGGGTCTTCACTCTCTCTCTCTAGAAAAATTTGTCCCCAAGAGTTATTGGCAAAGTTTGACCATGAGTTATTATAGTAATTTATGGTAATATTTTGATCGGCTTCATATGGAGCTAATTAGAAACTCCATATTTAAGATGTGGTCCTGACTAAGTTTGCAGAGCTATTAATATTTCCATGGTTAGGAGGCCAAGTTTAGTGATGCATATGTTGTTCTGCATACATTTGGATTATTCGGCTAATGTTTTGATCTAGTAATTTCTCTCTCTTTGGTTCAATTTACTTTTATGTAGTTTACTTCTTGAGATTATGCGAACACAAGTTGCTAAGTGGAATCTCTATTCTTTCCTCTTTGAATAATTATTGTCTTCAATATGCTTTCTATATACATATATGCTTATAACCTTCAATTTAATTAAAAATATAGATTGCAGTGCTCCATCTCTCGGATAACCAACCAAGTGCTATCAAAGATTTATGAGTTGCGGACCAATTGTTTCGGCAAGCTAAGAGATGCCGACTAGTGTTTCGGCACACCAAGATGAGTGTCAATCGGCACCCATAGTTGGACCTTGCTCCTCTAAGAACAGTTCTCGATAAGTAACAAAAAGTGAATTCGCAAATGATTTTTAATACGTGCCAGCCAAATGCCGAGCAACTCTCGCCTGGGGTAATCTAGGAGTTATGCGCCGAACACATAACACCTTGTGGCGAATTGATCGGCAGCTAATCACTCGCCAAGTTTCAATCCAATCAAGAGTTTCAATAGATTGGCACCTCTCCGCCACTACATACTGTTCTAACCAGCCTGGGAACCCGCACTTTGGTGACATCGCTTATTCGGCTACCGTTGCTTATTCGTCAAGACTACTCGACCAAATACATCCACTTCAAAGCATTAGACATATTTGGCAACACAATGCCTCGACACTAATATCTTGGCATAATACAAGCATCTCGGCTTGCCGAAATTCACATCTGATAATACTAGTGGTTTTGTGTCAACTCGAGGAGTCCAAACCTACCAACCCGAGGAGCCAAGACGTAACGAAAGGCCGCCGATAGTTGCGAAATCGACTAAATGTCCAGAAATCGACATTTTTCAGTGTCATCAAACTCAATCTTTGAATATACCAGTGTGAAGTCCTCATGAAGACGAGTCCAACGCCACAAACCGCGTCAAAATTGGACTTAAAATGAAGGAGATACAAGGCCTCAAAGTCACGAGCTCGAAATTGGAACACTTTGCCTTTCACGACATACAACATGAAGGTGATGAAATAAGGAATTATCATGCGCTCCTCGGCACAACATGCCCCGTTGCATCTTACTGCATTCCAGCTAATCGGATGGTCCAATAACTTCGAGGATGCCTGCCCTCTAGTTTTTCGCCGTGTAGAATCCATTTTTGAGGTCCAATTTTGTAAATTTCGAGTATTAGCTTGGGATCAATCAACTGGAAAATCGGGGACTTTAAATGACAGTTCAACGGTCAAATCATGTCCGATTAGCATGCAATTTTGACAACAGGCTCCAAGAGCTAAGCCATAATTATCCATCTTCACCGATCATTCATGCCATCTACTGTTGGGGCAAGACCCACAACTTGAATTTCTTTTACATTCGACTATCACAACTACGCATATTCGGAAACCACCAACGAACCAACTTACATCCACAAGCCCAATGAACAATTCGACAACTTATTGGCTTATTCAGCTCATTGCTTACTCAGCAACACTACTCGGCCGCAAGACTACATGGCCGCCCATACGTCAACATCGGATAATCCCATTCCGTTATCTACGTTATTCGGCTCACAACATTATATGTCAACTTATTCGGCAATAGAATTAATCGGCATTATGAACGCTGCATGCATATGATCAACTCGGCTTATAACTTAGCAAAAATTACACCGCAACATTTCTTATTCGGCACATTCGTTGACAAGGTTACAATATTATTCCGCAACAATATTCGGCAACTTTGTGACGTATTCGGCACTAATACTTGGCATAGAACTAGCATCTCGGCTTGCCAAAATCCACATGAACATACCACAGGATTTGTATCGTCTCAAAGAGTCCAAACCCACCAACCCGAGAAGGCAAGAAGCAACCAAAGTATGCCGAAAATTGCGATACGGCTCACATTTTCTGACAACTGAAATTTTCAAAGCTGTCAAACTCAAGTTTTGCCCATACCAATGTGAAGTACTCATTGAGACGAGTCCAACACAACAGACTGCGTGAAAATCGGAGCTCAAACGAAGCCGTACGGGCCGCTCAAAGTTTGCCCAAAAAATGGATTCTTTCGCTGGAGAAGACGATCCAGCAAGATATGAAGAAATAATCATGTGCTTCACGGTTGCATTGCACCCTGTTGATCTGAGCCGTTAGATCCATTTTCGCTATAATTATGCCATCAGGAGTCTGATCACAGCGATCCAATGGTCCTTTCCAGCTATTTAACACATTCCAGGTCCATCTGTAGAGTCAGAATTTGCAAATTCAGCTAAAAAACAATTGAAGATTTTATTCAAAAAATTGAGCGCAATGGCTCACTTTGCATATCACTAAGCACCCTACTTTGTCTCGACTTCATTCTGATTTCGCCATGGCACCGAACAGGGGCACGTAATCCGTTTCAAATTGTTATCGGCCTACTCGGCAATTTTGGCCCAAGTCAATTTTATTCCTTCCAAATAAGCAATCTTATTCAAAAACAATGGGGCAAATATACGTTGGACAAGAATCTCAACTTCAATAAATTGGCAACCATTGCCAACCAAGTTCTTAGCAAATCCAACTCCGAAGTGATGCCGACACACCGCGCAGCTAAGAAAAATCGCTGACTAAAAGATCAACACAATCATTGACCCAAGTGTAGCTAACGAACTTTTCGGCAAAATCACATTAAATACGAAAAACACTGATGTTTTGACACTAGTTACTTGGCAGTGCATCAAATTTACTCGGCAATATTATTTGGCACCATTATTAATTCAACACTATCATTATTCAGCTGTGCATCAACTTTATTCGCCTGACAACATTATTTGGCAAAACAATTGCCCACTAGGACATCTTAGTCAATTTTTTGCTTTTCAATTGGGGTACATCAGCCAATCATCATCTCGGCACCATTGATATGCATGCATACTCGGCCAACTTGGTACAAACATTACAACATTTACTTGAGTTACACACTCCATCTCCTTTTCACACCGCTCTAAGCAAGCGCTAGTTTGGGGGCAATACATTACATACTTGGCAGTTGGCAATTCGCATTTGGCAGTCGGCAATTCGCACGTTGTTGTGCGCCGTCATTTTACCAAAGTCGAATCTTCCCTGCAACATAGGGCAATCGGAATCTGCATTCCTTCCGACTAACACCTGTCATTCAAAAACAATGGGGCAAGTCTACCTTGGACTAAACGCAAATCGAGCAACTTGGCAATTAAATAGTTGACCCAATATCTACTTGGCAATTCCATATAAGCGGAGCAATATTATTGGTGATTAAAACATCCACCTTATTCGGTACAAGATGCATTATTCAAAGTCCTTGCCATATTGGCACTCAATCGCCACTTAAAATCAGTAAAAGTCTCTAAGTACAACGTAATCTTCGCACTCAGTATGGAGCGCCATCAACAAAGGCCTACACCCATGCCCGAGGGTTAGAATACCGCGCCTTATACCTATGCCCGGAGGTTAGAATACTGCGGCCTATACCTACGCCCGCAGGTTAGAATACCGCGGACTACACCCATGCCTGGGGGTTAGAATACCGCGGCCTATACCTACGCCCGGAGGTTAGAATACTGCGGCCTATACCTACGCCCGGAGGTTGGAATACTGCGGCCTACACCCTCACCCGGGGGTTATAATACCGCAGGTCTACACCCTCACCAGGGGGTAATAATACCGTGGTCCATTTTTTGGCTGATATATCTACCTTATTTATTCTGTCTTATTTGGTTCAGGCAATCATTTCCATGCTCGGCATATAGAAATATTTCTAGCTTGGCACGAAAGTCCATATTTGGAAACAATCTTTGCACTCGACAATATATTACACCCTTGCCCAGGGTTATAATACCGCGGCCTACACCCTTACCCGGGGGTTATAATACTGTGGTCTATCGTTATAAAGATAGTATTACTCACTGGGCTTTAGCTCACCTCTCTCCTTTATATACATATATTTGTGCATACATTCATACATACATGCATTCATCCAGCCATTCATTCATTTATGTTATTCATTCATCAAATGTATTTGTTGTAAAAAAACCTAACAGTTATTTGAACAGTGTAACTTGGCAAGGAAAAACTCTCATTCCTTCTACCGTAGACAATGAAAGTTTTGGGCAATTGTGGGAGCCAGAAAAATATAGGTACTAGCTTATTGGGCCTAACCCAAACAAAGCCTAAAATGGGTCCAACCGAAACAAATATCACACCCCCCATCTATATAAAGGAGGGGGCATCCCAAGTGGAAGGTATGTTTCGATCTCTCTCTATAGAACACACACCCCTTCAAATATATATACAATTTACTTCCTTGATTCAAGGACTAACTTCATCATCGGAGAGTCCCCGGCCGGCAACCCCGGTTCGGTGGCACCGACTATGATCATCTTTGCAGATCTACAAGGGTGAAGCTCTTCTCTTCGTTGGATCTCAACAACATCCATGTGAGAGGATATTTCATGGTCTCACAGCTTGTTATGATCAACCCCCTTCAGATGGTAGCTTTTTGGCAGTAAATGATAGCACAAGAATCGTGTCTCCCGACATGATTAAAGATACCAGTTGGTCTGGTGTCATCTCAATCGATAGTTGTAGACACCCTATTTTTGACCGACCTTAAGACTCAGATGTCATCGATTAAGCGCTCGGTGATGGTGCATGTTGTGCTCATTTAGAGGTTTTAGAGTTTTGGCTGAGGGCCTTGCCTCCGGGCCTCTGAATTCTTTTGTGCTTTGGTTCGGTTTGTGGACCCGAACTTTGTTTCTCTTCCCCGGAGGGAGGGAGAGGTCTTATAGACCATCTCTTCGTGGTCGTAAACCACTTTTTTATGGTCGTAAGCCACTTTTCCCGTTTGGAGACTAGTTTTTGATTTTTGGAGCCTTCGGTAGCGTGCCTTGTTTCGAGACCGCTTAACATTCTCCGTTTGGTGTGGTTTTTGAACCACACCTTGTTGCCTCTGCGTAGAGGAACATTGTGGTCCGGGAGACAACTTTTGTGGTGGCATACCACTTTTGATGCTCGTAGACCAGTTTTCGAGGCTTTCGGCCACGTGCTTTGCCTCTTGATCTCTCATCTTGCATCCGTTTTGGTTTGATTTTGGTACAAACCTTGTTTTCCCTGTTTGGAAGGTGGTACAAGGGTGGAATACCACTTTTTCTCCTTGGAGACCACTTTTCCTTCTGCCAGCCAGTTTTCTGGTCGGATAACTGGCTTGCTTGGTCTTTGGGCCACATTTTCTGGTCGGCCACCACACTACTAGCTTTCTTTCATGCCCTGAACTCTCTCCCACCATGGCCGACCAGTTTGTGTCATGGAAGACCACTTCAAGTGGTCAGCTGCTTTTTGGCACCTTTTTGGAGATTTTTTCCTCTAGCTGGCACAGTTGGAGGGCATTTGGGCTATCCTCCATACACGTGTATAGAGGAATTTGTTTGAGGCTTAGCTTCTCCAAGAAGCTTTGCCTTTTAGTTTCTAGAAGAGGGAGGCTCCTCCTCCCTCCTCTAGGTTCAGAAAGATCACCTTTGAGTGATACATATAGTCTTGTATCTATATTTCCTTGTTGCTTCATTTTTGTGCTTCAAAAGTGTTGTTTTGTCTTAGTTTAACGCACAAACACACACTCAAACACCTTCCTTCGGTTGCTGAGGTGCTAAGGGGTTGTTTTTGGTGTTCTTGGACGGGTTTAAGCTCAAAGAACTTGTTGAAGTTGCAGTTGTAAAGGAGGTCTTCAAGGGTGAGCATTTGACCTTTAAATCCCCCTTTCTTGCTTAAGCTTTTAACCCTTCTTTCATATGTTTTTTAGCTTAACTGTTAACTAGAAAAAGTTTTGTTTTTTCATGTTTAAAATAGTTGTTTAAGGTCAATTTTTCATTTGGGGTGATTTACCCCCTCTTAGGCCTTGTTAGGCCATATTTTGAGCCATCCTTTAGGCTCTTGTTAAAGCCTTTGCATGACCTTTCTACCACTGAAATCTAGAGGATTTTCAGTGGTGGGAAGGGGGTTTTGGTGTCTTAAATAGGAGAGGGTCATCCCTCTCCTTGAATTGTGTTTACTTGCGTCATATGCCTCATGTTTGAGCACCTTTGTTAAGCTTATGTTGGCCATATCTTAGCTTGTATTTGTGGTTATTTTGCTAAGGCATACCATTGTTTTTTCTTGGTTTGGTCACTCCATGCATGGTTAATACACTTGTAGTGTAAATCTCTTAAACTAGCTTTGTATGCTTCATGAAGTAGCATGTCATTATAACTTGGTTTGAGTCCATTTCAGCATGTATTTGGTGTTTTTTTACCAAGTCATGCCTCTGTTAGGATTTGGTTTGGTTAGCTTTTGCATGTTCCATGCACTTGTAGTGCAATTTCATGAAATAGCCTAACATGCATCATGTTGTAACATGTCATTTTAGCATGCTTTTGGCTTAGCTCTGAGAAGACTTTGTTCATGTTTTAGCATGTTTAAGGTCTGATATGTGTTGTTTTGGTCATGCATGACTTGCTTTGTATAGCCTTGGTTCAATCTAGCTTGTTAGCTTTTTGTATTGAGTCCACTAGCATGCATTACTTGGACTATTTTAATGATTTGGCATAATTTATTATGTGATTTCAGCCCATGTTTCATGGCATGCATGCACATTTGTCACTCATTCAATGCGTTGGAGGGTTTTCTCCTTTATGCCTTAACATGAACCATTGCGTATGCCTTTATGCCTAAGCTTGTGAGCTATCATTTCAATGTGTTTTTGGGGTTATTATGCCATGATATAACTCTAATTTTTGTTACTTAAGTCATCCCATGCTTGGTCTTAACAGGTGTAGTGTAATCCACCTTATTTGCCTTGTATGCATCATGTCTTATGCCCTTCATGATAGCTTGTTTTGGCTTCCTTCCATGCATGTTTTAGACTCATTTTAACATGTTCTAGGATTGTTTTGGGTTGCCTTGGTCACATGCTTCATAGTTTGTATAGTTGTAGAACAAGTGCCCTTGCTTGCTTCAAGCTTGGAGCACTATTGCATGCTTCATTTGTGTTGTGTACATGATTTGGCATTATTTAGCATGACATTTCAGAGCATATAGACTTGCCATGTTCTCACCTCATTCACCCTTTGAGTGCCTCTAAGGGTTGTGCATTTGTTGCCTAGTTTATGGCTTAGCTTGTATGCTTGCATGCCTAGGTATTTGAGCCCTCATCTCAGCATGTTTAGGTCCTTGTTTTGACCTAATTAAGCTTTGTCCATGGTTGGTTCATGCATTTGTGCCGTGTATTGCATGTCCTTAGAGTAATCGT
This sequence comes from Camellia sinensis, assembly GCF_055761805.1. NCBI lineage: Eukaryota > Viridiplantae > Streptophyta > Magnoliopsida > Ericales > Theaceae > Camellia > Camellia sinensis. The sequence goes on from NC_138971.1 coordinate 59,127,578, forward strand.
CCTTGTTAGCTTTCATGCTTTAGGACCATCGCATGCTTTACTTGCTTTGTTTGAATGATTTGGCATCATTTCTTACCTCATTTCAGTGCACTTAGTGTTGTTATACTTGCACATTTGTCACTTTTTGAGCACTTTTGAGAGTTGTGCTCTTAGGCCTCTTTGATAGGCCATTGCATTGTACATGCATACCTTGCCTTTTGTGCCTTAATTTCATCACCAATGATCACTAATTTGGGCATGGCTGAGGTCTACCCCTGTTGGTTTAAGTCCATTATCCATTGATTATGCCATGTATATTGCATTGAGTATGCCATATTGTTTCATTGTATTAGGTATGCCATCTTGCATTGCATTGTGCATGCCATGTGGTTATTTGCATTGCGTATGCCAAGTTGCTCCTTGCATTGAGTATGCATGTCCCTAACATTGCTAAGTTGCCCTTTTAGCATTGCATTGTGCATGCGTGTGTTAGCATTGTTTGCATGCCATTTGCATTGGTAGTTTGATCATGTTGTATTGCATGTTGTTGGATGCCTATCCCTTGCATTGTGTATGCCATGTAGTAGCATTGTGTATGCCATGTTATGTGTTGCATTGTGTTTGGAATAGGTGTTAGCCCAAACACGAGAAAAGAGGGATGTTTCATACTTGAAGTGATGAAACGTGTCTTAATTCCCGGTCGCTGACGCTCTTAATCATACATGATAGAGTTTTAGGCCTTATGTGTTTACTTGTGCATTCATTTTACATTGAATTGTGCAACTTCGCCTCTCAGCCATCATGCATTGAAATGCATGACTGGTGGCCCGAGGGTCGAGAATCACACCCCCTTGAGTTCATGACATGATAGAGAGGGTGGTTGTGCACACATATCTTGCAAATACATTGCCATGCCCTTTCTTGCTCTTTGTTGCAGCAAATTACAGTTTAGCAGCAACAACTGGCTGGCCAGCCAGAAAAACTAGCTGGCCGACCACTTTTCTAGTTTTTCAACAACCAAAAGTGGTCGGCAGGTGTCTGGAGAGACCAAAAGTGGTCGGCCACCCTCCCACAAGTTCCCTAGGTTGATTTTTATCTCTCTGGAGCTTGGTGCAGAGTTCTGATGACAGATGAAAACAGAGGCAAATCGGGGCATCGCATTGGATTTCCGAACGAGGCGACTGAGCTTGCATGCATTCCTCTCCCTCTTAGACTCCTGATTTACTACTTTCCTTAGCTGCCATGCTTAGATAGCTAGCTTTTGCTTTGGTTTGTACTTTAATTAGTTAATGCGTTAGCTATTCAATTCGTTTTGTAATAATTAGTTTAATTAGCTTAGATTAGCTAGTTAGCTTCTTATTCGGTCTCTCCCTCGAGAGGGCTAATTGTTGTAATAAGCGTGCGTGTGTGTGATGCATGTCTTCCAATCCCCATTTCTTTCTCCCTTTTACTTAACCGCTTATGATGGTTAGTTTTAGGGCATATTTCATTTAGCATACCTTATGCTCGCATGCGTGCATCCATTCATCTATATTGCATGAACCGGGCTTGACGAATCATGCTAACTACATTGTACTTTCAATATATTATTTGAATACATGTATCAAGTTGTATTTCACATGACATGATAGAATAACCGAGCCTATTTTAATTGCATTTTCGCATGTATTGCATTAGCCATCTTAACATGAACTAGGATCATGCATAATTTCTAACTAGTTCTTTGTTTTGGCTCGGAGTACACTATGAGTATTTACGCTTTGGCATACTACATGTGTGTTAATGTTGCCATGTTAGCATGCTTGCCATGAGGCTAACTGCTTATGTGAGTAACTGCCTGAATGTCTGTGGGTGAAGGTTAGATTACTTGAATTGAAACAATTCATTGAAATCCAGATTTTAGCCTACTTGCGAGTAGCAAACTTCAAACCATTTTCCAAACAAATGGATATGCGATGCTTTGTTCGAAATTAGGCGATCTAGTCTATACTTGTTTGCTGTGCGCATCACGTGGTAAGACTATCTAATTAATCGGAATAAGAGCACATGTGTTTTCAAAAACTAGATATCATGCTTAGTACATGCCGATCTTTGACCGGGCCAACGGGGGTGCTCATTACATGACCTTTCCCTCTCGTACCCAAGTTCCTAACCTGAGGCAACTTTGGTGATGACGGACACATGGCCTTAGGCACGAGTCAGGGTTTCCTAAATTTCCCCAAAACAAAATATTTAGGTGGCAACTCTGTATCTGGAAAATCAGTCCATGTTTGGCACTCCTTTATTAAAAATCAATTTTCCAAAACGATTTGTCAGATTTGGACTCTTTGGTGATTTATCGGTCTCACATCGCACATTGTGAGATTAGATTTAGAACCGTGACATTTGAGTCCGAAATGTGCTAAGCCCAAATGAACAGAACGGGATTTTCTCAGGACGTTTGGGTGCGTCCACAGTTTCTGGCGGCTCTTCTAGGGAGTTTAGAGAACTTGACTCGAACTCATGATATTTTGTTTTACTTACACTTATGTGTCTCTTTGCATTGCATTGGTGCACCTAGGGCACTGTGTTTGCCGTATGCTATTCCTGAACAGTTTGCTGAAGGCTCGCTTTGAGAAGCGGGCCATAAGGCTGACTGGTTGCAGGGTCTGCCATGACGAGAACACAAACCTCAATTTTTACTGAGGCACCCCTTTTTGACCATTCGACCTAGTGCATATCGGAATCCATAGTGACTATTCCAAACTAGGACATGTTTCTTACCCGATTGTAGGTTGTTTGAAACTACTGTGTGCGTAGTGAAACCCTAGCTCCTAACAAAATAGGACAGGGAAACCCTACCCCTCTATAGGGGTGTTTTGGCTCTCACTTGCTTGCTATTTGCTGTCAGAGTGTGTCTCTACAAGATTGCATATATCAGTTTGCAAGTCTGGGTATCAGGCCTGAAGGCATCAATATTTGGAGAATCTATTTTACCTAAGGGTATCAGATTCAGTTTTGGGGCAACAATTTGGGGCACAATGATCAGAGTTAAGGACAGTGTGTTCAGCTTACAAATGTCGACTCTGTGTTGTTATGCCGACTCTGTGTTGTTAGGCCAACTGTGTGTTGTCTTTAATTTATTCAGCTCATAACATAGCACACTTGGCTTTTTTGTTGTTTATTTCCTTATTATGCTTTATTTATCTTTTTGCAAGGTAGTTTAGCACAATTGCATCCGACCAGGAAGATGTTCCTCGAGCACTCTGGGTTAGAGGTCGAAGGCTTAATCGATCCAGGGATCTGATAGACGGACAAGCAGTGTTTCTTTCTTTACCCCTGGTTACTAGGCGGAGGTCAAAAAGGCACAGTGTATCAGTACAGAGGTCGCTAGATCAGTGGTCCTCGAACAGTCAGGCTGAGGTCTCAGTTTCTACTGCAGAGACAGATATATCAGTTGCTTAGTTAGATCAGCACAATATGGCAGGCTTGGAAGAGATGATGCATTAGCTCCAGGAAAGTATGAAAACCATGCAGCAGGATGCTGTCCGTCAGACAAAATTTGCTACATGCCAGGCCGAGGTTATGGCGCAACAGGTAGAGGTAATTACCAGGCTACAGCAGCAGACTGGAGCACCTGCTTCACACCAAGCTCCTCTCCCGCCAAGAGTTCCAATACTCAGGGAGACAGCTAATGTCCAGGAAGATATGAACATCCCCACAGGGCCGGCTCTGCCCCCAATCCTACCCCAGCTGTCCAAGGCACCCACACCCACCAACCTACCAGATTCTCCCTTTGAGTTCAAAGTGGACCCCACGACACTAAAAGTGAGCAAGCTTGAAAAGCTTTTCAAAACGTCTCAAGGCGTGAAATCCATTCCAGATATTGAGGATGTATGCACCAACTCGGCCGTGACTCCGCCGGACCGATTTAAAATGCCACATATTGACCGCTTTGATGGATTTGGGGATCCTATGATACACCTGCGGCTATTTTCAGACATCCTAAGGCCGATGGGCCTCTCTAGATTGCAGAAGCTTTCTCTGTTTGGCCAGACCCTGTCGGGTGTAGCGGCTATTTGGTATGCAAAATTGGAGGACTCCGTTAAGAGGAATTGGCAGGAGATGGCTGAGGCCTTCATAGCTCAATACTCCTATAACACGTAGATCGAGGTCATAACTCCTGATCTTGAGACAACCAAGCAAGAACCAAAGGAGAGCTTCTCCAACTTCGTAACCCGTTGGAGGGCAAAAGCCTCGATGATGACCATCAGGCCTGTGGAGAAAGATCAGATACGGATGGTTGTGCGCAACCTCCAGCCCAAGCTCATGCAGAAGATGATTGTCCTCCCCCTACCTACCTTTGCAGATCTACATGAGATTGGGGTGCAAATAGAGGACGCCATGAAACAAGGCCTCATTAATAATGGGAGAGAGCAGCCCAAGAGGGCATTCAACCGTGGTACAAATGCAGGCACAAGTAGTGCTGCAGCTGGCAGAACTTCAGACATCGGAATGGTCACCACCACCACTCCCAAAACCCTCACAGCTACCCCATTCACTGGTGCATCCGGTAGTAGCTCACACAAACAGCTAGATATGCGCCCAAAGGCCAAAGAACCTTCACCCCACTATACATGCCCCTATCCAAAGCTTTGGGGGTTTTGATCAACAAAGGGCACTTGAAGCCCCTAGAGCCGCAGCCTTTGCCAGAAAAACCTCCTCCTTCACATAACCCGACAAAGTACTGCGCCTATCACCAATAGCATGGTCACGACACCGACCAGTGCTTTAGACTGCGTCACAATATCCAAGATCTCGCTGACGATAAGGTAATCACGCCTCTGGAAAAACCAAACGTCACAACCAACCCACTCCCACCACATAACCAAGCTCCACCTCCCAAACGCATTAACCTAATCCAAACTGGGGTTGTGTCGTACGACCCCAGCATATATATCACCCTTTCTCATCTACCCAAGCCGGAGGTGTTCATTCCAGAAAGCACGGATTTGTGCATACTGGATATCTCCCAAACCCAACCTGAGCCGGTGGTGGTGGCTATCGAAGATAGAGCCAGGATGATTGTGGGAGCAGATGGAAATGATTATTTAGAGCCTGAGGGATCTGCAAAATTTGTGTACAACCCGAGCGGTTGCATTACACCAACAGGGCAGATTAAGTCAAGGGTGGAACTACCGGCCGAGGCAGAGATCTGTTTCGTTCAAGAGGATGGACCCAATCAGGGGCTAGATGACCTAGCGAAATTGGAAGAGGACATAGCCAAGCTTCAATTCTTCAATGAACAAGATCTGGGAGACATGACAGTAAACTGGTTTGATTTAGATGGGTCAGCAAAAGCTATCGGGTGGCTTAGTGACGAGCCAGATGCTATTGAAGAACTACAACCAGACCAGGGGCAATCAGGGGTTGGAATATCATCAACAATGGTCGGAATGGCCAGGAATCAGGAGCAACTGCCACAGAGCACCGGTGTTAAGAATTTTACTCAGGATCAGAACAGTTTGAGTATAGAGGATATTGAACAGCAAGCTGCGCTGAAGCAGCTTGAGCGAAAAAAGATCGAAGATCTGGAGAAGGCTAGAAAGGCCAATGCCCCTGAGGGGACGGAATGTGATGTGCATGTAGTAGTAGTCGCAACAGAATCGGATAGTTGCTTGTCGATGGCCAACGAGATGTGGTGGGAAGATGATGACCTATGTCTTGCCCACACAGACGAGGATTGGGGGAACAACCGACCGGATGATACCTGGTATATTGGAGAAGTTGACCACATGACTAGAAATGGGCGGTATTTCAAGCCCCCACACCTAGATCAACCAGAGACGTCCGCAAAGGACAAGGAAACGGAAAGGCAGAAGGAAAAACTACTCGAAGAGGAGGCTGTGTTGAAACAACTTAAGAAGATATAAGCAGACATCTCCATCTAGGGACTGCTTATGGCTTCAAGGGTACACAGACAAGCTGTCCTTTCTGCAATGGACAGGGCTAAACTTTCAATCGACACCACGTCAAAGCAGCTGGTAGGATTAGTTTTTTCGAGAGGAGCTTCCCCGACGTTAACCTTCACTGACAAGGAGCTACCGCCTGAGGGCGCAAACCATAACAAACCACTCTACATCTCTGTGGAGTGTAGAGACAAGTGGATACTAGTAGTTGTTGTCGACACAGGATCCGCCATCAACGTATGTCCGTCGAGGACGGCATATGCAATCAGGTTGAAGCCCGTGGACTTTGTACCTACTGCCCAGGTAATTCGGGCATATGACAATACTAGCAGAGAAGTGATGGGGACTGTGCAGATTCGGACAAAGGTCGGTCCAGGACAACATGATATTGACTTTCATGTCTTGGAGTTCCTGCGACTTTCAATCTACTCCTAGGGCGGCTGTCGTTGCACTAGATAAAGGCAGTCTCTTCCACCCTCCACCAGGTGTTGAAGTACCTCCACGGGAAGGGGGTGACCATAGTTTTTGGGAATTCTTCAATCCATCCACCACCAGAGGTTTCTACGCCAGTGTTGGAAATCGAACATGGTGTGGAGGATGTGTTCCTATCAGGGTTCACCTTAGCCGAGGCCCGGGTCGTACAGAACATACTAGCTATCGACGAGGGGTTATATGTCAGCGCACAATCGGTGTACCTCATGAAGAAACTCCAGCACATCCCCGGGATGGGATTAGGGAAAAGTAGCCGGAAAGGCATTGCAGCATCGGCCGAAGTGCCGCATAACCCACATACCTTTGGTTTAGGTTACTTGCCTACCAAGGAGGACTGGGTGAGAAAAGGAAAGGAAATGGCCGGAAGGGCTAGAGCTAAGCAGGCAGGGAAGCATTTTGAGTTGATGCACCGACTTATTCAGGGTACCATGAACGGACGCTTTGTCCGGGAGGCGGAGGACTTCCCGTTCTGCGGCTTCCCAGAGCCATGGTTGAATGTAGAGAGGGGACGCTTGCCGGGGTTCGAGATCTTCTTTGACTTGCAATTGTCTGAGGATAATGTTGCCGAGGAGCAAACAGACCAAACAACTGAGGCTAAACAGTACAAAGAGGAGGTTTTCGAGGGCCCAGAGTTTCAAATGGGGGTAGCACTGGCTTGTCTACTTTTAGATCCTCCGATCATACATGAGTGCTTGGGGGATGACCTCTCAGTGTCCATGATTGGGAATGAAATGCCTGCAAACCCATATTCAAACATTTTGGATGCATCCATTGCACCCTCCCTCGTCTGACAATACGAGGAAGGCTTCTTATCGAGCAACACCGGGTCAGGTAGTGAGCCGGAATCTAATTCCACTGAGTCTTGTGAGTCAGAATCAGGTTCCAGCTTGTCTGAGTCTGAGTTTGGTATTCCTAGGGGCGACAACCTGGATGCCATAGTCCTGTCTAGGTCGTCTTTTTCTTTTTCCTTTGAGTCTGTTGTAACAGAGGAACCAGGCGACTTGGAAGTACTTAATGAGAATTGTGCAACTGTGGCCTTCAATTACTTTTCTGTGCCCTTAATTTATTACATGAATCAGGATTTTCAAAATTTTAATGAAAACGACGAGGAAGAAATTTCTCCGATTTTGCAATATTTGCTTGATCAAGAGTAGGAGAGGTTTGTTAAACCCTTGGCTGATGAAATCACCCAAATTAATGTTGGTACTGAGAAGGACTTGCAGCTGGTCCAGATCGGGTCCACGTTGTCTTCAAAGGAGCGCGAGCGCTTAGTTGCTTTGTTAAAAGAATTCAAAGATGTTTTCGTGTGGTCCTACGAAGACATGCTTGGAATCGATCCTGAGATTGTACAGTACCGGATCCCTCTTGACCCAGAGGCCCGACCTGTTGAGCAGAAGCTCAGAAGGATCTGCCCAGACTGGGCTCTCGAGATCAAAGAAGAGGTCACCAAGCAAATTGACGCAAGGTTCCTGCTGGTATCTGAATACCCAACTTGGTTGGCCAACATCGTTCTAATGCCGAAGAAAGACGGCAGAATTCGGGTATGTGTGGATTTCAAGGATTTGAACAAAGCTAGTCTGAAGGACGACTTTTCTCTGCCGCATATCGATGAGTTAGTGGATTTTACTGCTGGGAATGTGTTGTCTCGTTCATGGATGGCTTTTCAGGCTACAATCAGATATTGATGGCACCCAAAGACCAGGAGAAGACTACTTTTACCACCCCGTGGAGAACCTATTGTTATTGGGTGATGCCATTTGGGCTGAAGAATGCTGGAGCTACGTATCAACGGACTGTGACCACAATATTGCACGACATGATCCACAAGGAGGTTGAGGTGTACGTGGACGACATGATTGTCAAGTCCAATAAAATAGAGGGCCACTACATCGCCTTGCAAAAATTCTTTCAACGGATCAGAGAGTATAGGCTGCGGCTGAATCCTCAAAAGTGTACATTCGGTGTCACAGTAGGGAAAATGCTGGGGTTCTTGATCACACAGAGACGTATCAAGATCGATCCTTCCAAAATTATGGCCATCTTAGAAATGCCACCACCAAGGATTGAAAAGGTGGTACGAGGCTTCCTGGGTAAAGTGCAATTCATAAGATGGTTTATTTCAAAATTAACCTTGACTTGTGAACCATTCTTTGGTCTCCTGAAGAAAGGAAAGAAATTCCAATGGAACGGCCGGTGCCAAGTTGCTTTTGAACAGATCAAACAATATTTACAGAACCCACCTGTGTCGTCACCGCCTGAGCCGGAGAAACTGTTGATTCTGTACCTTTCAGTGACTAAAACTACAGTGGGCTGCATGCTCGCACAAGAGTCTGAGGACAAAGTGGAGAGGGCTATCTACAATCTGAGCAAGAAAATGCTAGAGTACAAGACCCGCAACACTCTGCTAGAGAAGGCTTGTCTATCCTTGGTATGGGCTACCAGGAAGCTGCGGCACTACCTGTTAGCTCACTCTATAATACTTGTTTCGAGATTGGATCCCATCAAATATCTCTTTGAGAAACCAGCACTTACGGGTAGGCTAGCCCGTTGGTTGCTTCTGCTTTCCGAATTCGATCTGAAGTATGTGATGCGCAAGTCAGTGAAAGGGAGAAGGGTAGCAGAGTTCTTAGCCGATCACCCAATTGAAGGAGATGAAGCAGTTGAGTACCTATTCCCAGACGAGGCCATTCTGTATGTCGAAGAAGAGACTTGGACGATGTACTTTGACGGAGCGTCAAACCAATACAGGTGTGGAATAGGGATGTTGCTGATAGCACTCGACAATTCCCGCATACCTCTAGCATTCAAACTCTGGTTCAAAGTGTCGAACAATGAGGCAGAGTATGAGGCATGTATTGCTGGACTAGAAGCCGCCCTAGAACTAGGGGCAAAACGGTTAGACGTCATCAGGGACTCGAACCTTGTTGTATCTCAAGCTAAAGGAGATTGAAAAGTTAAAGAAGAAAAGATGAGAATCTATCACCAGACCCTGGACGTGTTAATTCCTCGATTTGAGAAATTTTCGCTCATCTGTTAAGAGAAAACAACAGGTTCGCAGATTTACTAGCAACTCTATCTTCCATGACAAACATCCCTTTCGGAGTCCGGATGCGTCCGATCATCATCGAACAAAAATTTATGCTGGCCTACGAGCTGCTTGCTGCCACACAAGAGGTACAAGAGGAGAACCCCTGGTATTACGATGTCTGGAGCTTCTTGGAAAAGGAAGCGTATCCACCAGGGGCAAATGCCAAAGATAAGAGGGCAATTCGAAGAATGGCTGCTCAGTTCATCATCTGCGGGGGTAAACTGTACAAGAGAGGTCATCTCGGGATGCATAAGCTGTGTGTTGATGCTGAAGAATCAAAGCACCTAATGGAGGCCATCCATGGAGGAGAGTGTGAAGTGCACATGAACGAGGTAATGCTAGCCCGAAAGATTCTTAGACAGGGTTATTACTAGTCCACCATGGAGGAGGATTGTATTGGCTTTGTTCGGCGATGCCACAAATATCAGATCCACGCCAACCGCATGAACATTCCGCCGTCAAAGCTGTACAACATGACTTCGCCATGGCCGTTTTCAATTTGGAGGATTGATGTGATTGGAGCTGTCACTTCGAAGGGGTCCAATGGGCATGAGTACATTTTGGTAGCGATAGACTACTTTGTAAAGTGGGTTGAGGCCCAATCTTATGCAGTATTGAAGGCATCGCACGTTGCTAAGTTCATTAAAAACAACATCATCTGTCGCTACGGGGTCCTAAACGAGATCATTTCAGATAATGGTTCCCACTTCAAGAAGGAGGTGATCGACTTGTTGGACAAGTATAACGTGGCTTTTCACAAGTCATCTACATATCGGCCACAAACCAACGGAGTAGTTGAGGCCGCCAACAAGAACATCAAGCACATTCTGCAGAAGATGGTGGAAACCTACCGGGATTGGCCAGATAAGTTACCATTTGCTCTGTGGGGCTACCAGACTTCAATTCGAACTTCTACTGGGGCGACTCTGTATTCCTTGGTTTATGGAATGGAGGCTATTCTCCCTATCGAAGTTGAGGTTCCGTCATTATGGGTATTGGCTGAGTGCTAGATAGCTGAGGCAGATTGGCAGCAAAGCAGGTTCGAAGAACTAATGCTGTTTGATGGAAGAAGGCTGAAAGCACTGTACCATGTTCAGGGTTATCAACGAAGAATCGCCAGGGCTTTCAACAAGAAGGTTAAGTCCAGGAATTTGAAGGAAGGGGATCTAGTGCTTAAAGACAACCAAGCTCCCATTCAAGACCCTAGGGGAAAGTTCAGACCCAATTGGACTGCTCCTTACATCATTAAGTCTATCTGGTCGGGCGGAGCTGTCGTTCTGATGGACCTAGATGGCCTAGAGTTCTCCTAACCGATCAACATGGACAAGTTGAAGAAATATTATCCCTGAGTGGCTCGCTAAGCTGAAAACCCGAAAGGGAGACCTAGGAAAAAGTTAGAGCATGAAAAATTTGAAACTATAAAAACTAAGCTCGCAAGGTTGAAAACCCGCAAAGGGCGGCCTTGGCAAAAGTTAGAGCCCAAAAGGAGAGTGTTAATACATGAGTGCACCCGAGCCAAACTACATAAGGCTTGATTCCCATCTTCGGGATACGTAGGCAACTTCATTCTGAAGTCCAGCCATAAAGACTTCCCCGATCAACGTTGTCCATGTGATCATGTTTGGTCATTTTTGTCTATTCTGCGTTCAAGAGCCCGGTTGTGATCTCCAGTGTAGTGCTATTCAGACTAGGGGCAACTTTCTAGTTGCTGGAATCTGGGGTTGTGCATCTCAGTGACAAATCTCAGGCGTGTCCAGTTTTGATCCATATCGAAAATGGTTTTGAAAATCTTTAATAAAAGTTGATTTTGTTCAAATTAACCTTTTTACAACTTAGACCATTTTTGGACCAAACGGGAAATTTTCAGTACCCACAACCTTCAATTTGATTGATTTCAACACAGAGTTCTCATACTCTTGAATACAAATTGAAGTTGCTTTTTATTACATTCACAATGAAAACTTGAAAGTACTAATAAAGCAATAAATTCGAGGCATGGATAAGTCAGGTGTTCCTGCGCCCCCTCCAGAGCTGGTCGAAGCCTCTGATGCTAAAGTAGGCCCAATCTGTGCCTCCTCAAAAAGCCAAGCTATACACTCATCAGAGAGAGTACAACTGAAAGTGGGAGCGGGGGCCAGAAACTCTCTAGTCCTCCATGCCGTGGAGTACCAAGCTAGCTGAGTGCCTCGGACCAGAAATGCAGTAGGGTACTCTATCCCTTCTACCGGGCAAGTCTGATCATGTCTGAACTGACACCGGAACCGGAAAGGAAAATAGAACACACAGTATGTAATGCCAATCAACTGAATCCCTAGCTAGTGAGTCATACTATAGCTCATTGCCGGTAGATTGAGCCAAAGACAACGCCAAGCAATGCGGTCTGCGGGTAAACTGCGCATCCAGTTGCACCACCATCCCTCGTCAGGGGCATCGACTAGACGTCGTCGGAAGAAATAGCTGCGAGCTGAGTATGTGGGGTAGGAGTCCACAATCTTCAATTTGTCCATCAACCATATCTGGAGAGGGATTAAAAATGAGAGATTAAAGAATAGAGAGGTGTACATTGAGAGAAAAAGTGAGAAAAGGATTTTGAGAGAAAAACCGAGCCTGAGGGCCGAGTGATGTGAGAAATATATGTGAGATGGGGTGGGAAACCTTCCCTGCAATAGTAGTGGACTCCCCGCCAAGCTAGCCGTCTCCCGGCGATGAAAATCATCTAAGCCTATCAATGTCTCAGCTAATGTCATAGTGATGCAGCTCTTGCCCTTTTTTAAGCCTTGGGTGACTTCAATCAAACGAGTGCTAAACCCACCAGAGCCTGGGGCAAGCAAGAAATGAGACAACATGCACAAGCAAAGTGCATGTTGCCGATAACCCTACCAGTCATGATTGCCGCGGTCACCGGCATCAGAAAATCGACGAATCAAGTGGGGGATATCCAGCACTCCATTGCGAATCAATAATCGAGCGTCATGCAAAGTGAGCCCACACATCCATCATAAGGCTTGGACGTGGCCGAAGCGAAATTGCGGCAAAATTTCCTCCTCGCGCTCGGATTCCATTAAAGCTTGGAAGTCTTCAAATGTGGGACACATCTCTTGTCCGCCAAAGCTAAAGACGTGTGTTACCGGGTTCCAAAACCTTGCCGCAGCATGAAGAAACGAAAAACTCAGTGGGGTGTGGCTCAGCGTGAATAGTGCATTTATGCCAAAATCTCAGAAATTCACATTTTCCGAGCCATCCAAGGAAGCAATCCAATTTGTGAGATTTTGAATGAGAAATGCCTCCATTTTGGTGCAAAACTGAGTTGGAATGAGGGAACCACGAAGCTGGAACCTTTATAAAGGATAAGACACTATTTGGAGGACAAGTGTTAGAAAACTGGAGGTTCCCGGGTCAAGTGGTCGGCCAACCATTTTTTCTGGTCGGCCAGTTACTTGTTTTTTGGCTACAAACAGAAAAACTGGTCGGCAGGCTTCTATGGTGGCCGACCATAAGCATGAAAGTGGTTTACACCTGTTTCTTGCCTCCAGGAGTGAGCCTCTAATTTCCCCGTGCGCTAGGAGTGCTGGAGGTTCGAATTTACCTCTGTTTCGGATGCATTTTGTCGCTTTCTTTATCGAGTTGTTGTTCATTTATTTATCAAGTTGTTGTTCATTTCTTTATCGAGTTGTTGCTCATTTGTTTATCGAGTTGTCAATTCATTTAACGAATTGTTTTTGACTTGAGTTGTTTAGTTTGTTGCATCGGTTGGCAATACACGTTGCTCTATTTTCATCCAAATTTCATTTTTGTGCAAAATGGTGCGATGCGATGCTCAGAATACAAATACAACACTCTTTGAACGAAAAGCCATTTTCATTCCATCATAGCTTATTTTTTTTTACAACATTTTACAAAATGGTACAAGTTTTGGAAGAAAAATAAAACTGCCTAAGCTGTACAATGTGCTACAACTACATATAAAAAGAAAAATAAAGCAGGAACATCTGCATCAGTGCCATCACGCTAAAGACCGAGAGGCCCTCTTCACCCTCTTCGACTGAGCAGCCTCCTCGCCATCGGCACCGGCACTATCATCTGAATCGGAGTCACCGTCATTGGAATCCTCCTCGGCATCGCCTCCACCCTCAGCACTGGAACCAGAGTCATCATCCCTGCCTGCAGATGTCTCTGACTGTGGATGTGCCGACTCCTCCTCCTCGCTAGACTCATCATCCTATTTGACAGGTGCCTTGCATTCCCCTCAGCCACGTGCTGAGACTCCTCTCCTAGCTGCTCGAGGAGGCCTGGATGGCCCAGTCCGCAGAGGCGGGACCTGAAAAGGATAGTCTGAATGTGTATGTATATCAGATGTAGATGCGAAGAATAACATAGAGTGGGTCTATGTAGATATAGTATGTGAATGCGATGTGTCAGATGTGCTCTACATATGTAATGAATCAATACAATGATATGTTCAGTTTCCATATGTCATCAGAAACATGATAAATACGATGAAATTGAAAAGTACCTGAACACCGGAGGCACAAAGCATCGTCTCCCTTCGTAGAACCATGCCCTCGAGTGAAGCCACCACTTCGAGTAACCCCTCAGTATACTCCCTGGGAGGCTGCACACACAAGTTCAAGTCATCAGTGAATGAATGAATGTCTAAATATCTGAGTGATAAATGAAAACTGTAAAACATACCAGTAGTGAGTCCGGGTCACTGACGTATCGATGGTCGGGCATCGGAGGCTCTAGTAGAATAGGGTAAGAAGTCCCATACTACCAGCCCGTCAGCTCGGTTGGAAGATCTGGCCATCCAACATACTGGCAAGTCGGGGGCATCCATCTGGCCCCGCCCCTCAACGAGCCTGCCCCGCTGGTCGAAGGAATGCCTTCAGCTCGGGCGCGACTCGAGGAAGGCATGTCAGCAACTCTCCTCCTAGGAATACAGACACCTGATAGCAGAGGCATCAGGTACGTATGGTGATATGTCGCATAATCCCCCTCCTCCAGAAAAAAGAACTGCATCAATACCCAGCATAAGGTCCTCCGTCTTTCGGGGCGTAAGATCCCCTACGGACCGCATCTCTGGTGGAGGCAATGAGGGAACGTCCTGATCGGAGTTGCCCATCGTCTGGCGCATGAAGCGCTCTCTGAGGAACCAGGCTCTGCCGATCGGTCCCTCAAGCAGGACCCTGTATCGCGAAGTGCCCCATGCCCCAGCGAACAGAAATCGAGGATTCCCTGGCATGTCTATCCAAGGCTGTCAGGTCACCTGCGGGTAGCAAGCGCATATATTGATTAGATGTCATAAATATGCAAGATAAATCAAAGCTGAAAGCATGAAGAACTGAGAGTTCTGGGTTACCTCCGTCGCCCGTACAGTATCGAAGAACTGCCGCAAAAAGGGCAAAGTCTCTCAGGGCTTGGGCCGATACCGATCCTCAAATCTGCACGAGTAAGGGATCTCAAGGGGTGCCTCGACCTCGAGCTCAGGGGCCAGCATCGGGAAGTACGCATAAACCCACAACTGTGAGAGGCAAGACAACGGCTGTCAGGATACAGAATGTTGAGTGCAGAATGCTGAGTGCGGAATGCTGAGTACAGAATGCTATGTGCAGTGTATAGTATACAGAATGCTTAGTGCAGAATCTTTGTGCAGTGTACAATATACAGAAAATACAGGAAATGCAGAATGCTGAGTGCTAAATGTAGAATATAGAATGTAATGTGTGCAACGTGCGATGTACAGATAATGAAAAGCAGAACTGTAAATCAAGAGGGCAGAATGTACCTCCCATGCTCGCCAGTAGCCTCCAACTATGGCCCCCCGCTCACGGGAGGTTGCGCTCATGTAGCAGTAAAGGGTAGCGAGGGCAGCGCCACCCCAATCAAAGAGCTGGACCCGTGATAGGTCCACCAGAGCACTGAGCAGATAAAGCCCAACTGTGTTCTCCCTGTCGGAGAACAGTGTGGTCCCAAGGAGGAACATCAAAAATCCCCGGGCGTACTGATGTACGGTCTCAGTGGTCTGGGGCGAAGTCTCCCTATACCGATCGGAGAACTAGGTGTACCTGACCCTGCCTGATGATCTGTCGATCGTCGGACGAGCTCTGAGCAAATAAATCCAAGCGGCCTCCCACTCACCCATATCTTCATCGTATGGGATCGGCCAGCCTCCCACCTCAAGGCCCATCAGCATGGAGAAGTCAAATGGGGTCATCGTCATGTCTCCAGTGGCCGAGAAATTGAAGGAGTTGGTGGTGTCCCACCATCTCTCCACAAGTGCCCCCAGGAGGGTCCTACTCGCTGGATGACGTGACAATCCTCCACAGAATAGGCCAAACCCTGCCTCGTCCACTATATGTCGGACAGCGTCTGGGAGCTCCATGTATTACTCCCTGACGAGGATGGACCCATAACCTCGCGTGAAACGGGAAGATACCTGCATTTAGAATGAACAGATGTATTCAGTTTCAGAATGAAAAGTATGAGCTGCGTGTTCAAAGTAAAAAGTATAACCTATGTGTTCAGAATGAAAAGTATGAGCTGCGTGTTCAAAGTAAAAAGTATGAGCTGCGTGTTCAAAATGAAAAAGTGTACTGCGTTCTGGACTGCATGTTCAGATTGAGCAGTGTGCTAAAAAACCGAATATCGTGCTATGGACTGCGTGTTCAGATTGAGCGGTGTGCTCTGTTATGAAAAAGTGTACTGCGCTATGGACTGCGTGTTCAGATTAAGCAGTGTGCTAAAAAAACCGAATAACGTGTTATGGACTGCGTGTTCAGATTCAGCGGTGTGCTATGTTATGAAAAAAGTGTATTGCGTTATGGACTGCCTGGTCAGATTGAGCAGTGTGCTAAAAAAATGAATATCGTGTTATGGACTGCGTGTCCAGATTGAGCGGTGTGCTAGGTTATGAAAAAGTGTACAGCGTTATGGACTGCATGTTCAGATTGAGCAGTGTGCTAAAAGAACAAAATGCCCTGTTATGGACGGCGTGTTCAGATTGAGCAGTGTTATGAGTTGTGTGTTCAAACTAATCAAATGCTATGTTATGGATTCCGTGTTGAGATTGAGCAGTGTTATGAGCCGTGTGCCAACTAAACAAAATGCTGTGTTATGGACTGCGTGTTCAGATTGAGCAGTATTATGAGCCGTGTGCCAACTAAACAAAATGTTGTGTTATGCACTGCGTGTTCAGATTGAGCAGTGTTATGAGCCGTGTGCCAACTAATCAAATGTTGTGTTATGGACTACGTGTTCAGATTGAGCAGTGTTATGAGCCGTGTGCCAACTAAACAAAATGTTGTGTTATGGACTGCGTGTTCAGATTGAGCAGTGTTATGAGCTGTGTGTTCAAACTAATCAAATGTTGTGTTATGGACTGCGTGTTCAGATTGAGCAATGTTATGAGCCGTGTGCCAACTAAAAAAAATACTGTGTTATGGACTGCGTGTTCAGATTGAGCAGTGTTATGAGCTGTGTGTTCAGACTAATCGAATGTTGTGTTATGGACTGCATGTTCAGATTGAGATGTGTTATGAGCCGTGTGCCAACTAAACAAAATGTTGTGTTATGGACTGCGTGTTCAGATTGAGCAGTGTTATGAGCCGTGTGCCAACTAAAGAAAATGCTGTGTTATGGACTGCGTGTTCAGATTGAGCAGTGTCATGAGCTGTGTGTTCAAACTAATCGAATGTTGTGCTATGGACTGCGTGTTCAGATTGAACAGTGTTATGAGCCGTGTGCCAACTAAACAAAATGCTGCGTTATAGACAGCGTGTTCAAATTCAGTAGTGTTATGAGCTGTGTGTTCAAACTAATCAAATGCTGTGTTATGGACTGCATGTTCTGATTGAGCAGTGTTATGAGCCTGATAGTCTGTATAAGGGTATAAACAGCATCAGACTGTTGGACTTGCTGGTTAGTAGTGGGATCAAGTTCAAGCTTGATAGCAGTGAGGATTTCTGTTTGTTGGAGGGGAGTCATAATATTATCCCACCATCCTTTAAGAATACCGGTAAAGCCATTAATAATAAACTTAGCTATGGCCTGATCATTATTACTGTATTGGCGACAAACAGTAGCATACATCATCATTTGATGTAGCTTTTTGTAAATACCAAATTCTGATTCACCATCAATATTCCATTCATAAATGGTTTTACCATGGTAACTATTCTGTTCATTTAGATAAGCTTCTTCATAAAGAATATCTGGGGGAGTAGGTCTGGAATAGTAGTTTCTAGTATGAGGTAAAAATCCTGGTTTAGCTGAACTGTAATAGTTTAGCTTGTTTACAGATGAGGGTTCCTGAAAGTTCAATTGAATATTTTGAATTTGTTCTGGAGATAGGGTATCCTGATCAAGATTGGTTAGGGTATCCTGATCAAGATTGGTTTCAGCTCTGAGCATGTGGATAGTGCCACTGCTAGATTGATCTGGAGGTTTAGGAGGTTCTGGAGGGCGAACATTAAGAGTTTGCATTTTCTGTAATAAAGTGTCCATAAACTCAGTATTAGACGATTTTAACTTAAAGTTAGTAATGTCTAATGATGGTTTAATAGATACAGGATGGAGAGTCGAGACTCCTGTGACTGGTGGAGCTAGGGTTCTATCCTTAAAGGTAGAAACAGCCTCTTCAACACGGGTTAACTGTTTGCTGATGGTTTGACAGATAAGATTTGTATAATTATTCTGTCTTACTATAGAACCGTCTGCTTTAGAAAGTTTTCCTGATTGAGCATCTATATATGCAGTGGCTGATAATGGTTGTCTGGTTGTGTCTCCATTTGGTACTAGCTCCAAAGCTTGAGGAGGAGGATGTATTGAATGGATTACTTGTCCTTCTGTAGTAGTCCAGACTTTATACTGGTCTTCAATAACTGTTAATTGGGACTGAGTAACAGTATGATACCATTCCACAAAAGGGATTAATTTCTGATGTAACTCAAGATGTTGGTAATAATGAGTTTTGTAACTAGCTAACTGGTCAACGGTATGATTGGTAAAATACCAATCTCTAAATTCTTTATATTGTTGCTGGTTAAATTCCTGGTTTAGAATTTTTCTATTTTCACTTCCTGGTGTAAAATCCATTAAATATCAAAATTCATATCACTGGCCGTAGGGCTATCTGGAGAAGGTGTTGGGACTGGGGGTGCAGTATAAACACCATGGGGAATACGATTTTGGGAAAGACGGATTCCTTGAATTTCTGATGTCATAGGGTCTTCCTGTGGATCACTGGGTGGTCTACTAGGAGGCCTAGAGGGTATCTGTTGAAGAATGTTTTCTATTTGTCTTCTAGGTGGTAGATTGTCTACAGATTGACGACTGGATTCTGGATAGTCCACTTGATAAGGAGGGACAGAAGGGACGGATCTAAAACTGTTGTTAGAAAAACTTCTAGGGGCAGTTCGAAAACTAGCATTAGAAGAATTACTTCTGGTAAGCATGGGTTTCTGGAATTGGAGATACACATGTCCTCCTTGTGTCTGAATAACATCGTCTATGTTATACTGAATCATCGGTTTGGGTGGTACGGCATTAGGAATTTCCCACCTATCTGGAAAAGTGATGTCTTTCCAAGCAATCATCTTGGGGACAGCAACTTGGCTACTGTAAAGGTTGGTCTCTATTAAGACTGTCTGACCTGTTTCAGTTTTCTTTTTTACATAAGGATTTAAAGTTGTTAAAGCCTTAATGTAAATTCTGGAATGTACAGAGAAGAGTGGAGTACCTGGTTTATAATTATATCCATGAGTGAGAACCCTGAGTTCTAACACATTGGATAGGTTAGCATCGCATAGGGCAACGCTAAGATTCGGATATATGTCAAAATATACTGGTCCATGAGACAAACTTGTCTCAATAGCTCCCATAAGTGAAGCTCGCCAATCAAGGCAGCGTCCATCACGAAGGGTGCATTGAATACTGGTATTTTGACCAAGAAGGGTCAAGGGTTTAAAAGCAATTTGTACCAATCCTATATGGATGTACTTATAATCTTTCAGAAAGGGGACAAAATCATTAACATGAATTAATCTAATAATTTCATCATTATTCTGGATACAAGATGCATGTTCAAATGTCTTGATAATTGTTCTGCTGAGGAATTGGAATTTTCCTTTTCTGTATATGGTATATGGATCGACTGATGGTATAGTCCATTTATCTAGGGCCTGTTTAACATCCTGGTAGGCAACTAATTCTGCAGCTTCGGCTAATGAGGAAACGGTATTTCCTACTGTGGTTACTGATTCAGTTCCTGGTATTTCTACAGTATTTTCATTTTGTTCAGACATGGTGAGCTGTGTGTTCAAACTAATCGAATGTTGTGCTATGGACTGCGTGTTCAGATTGAACAGTGTTATGAGCCGTGTGCCAACTAAACAAAATGCTGCGTTATAGACAGCGTGTTCAAATTCAGTAGTGTTATGAGCTGTGTGTTCAAACTAATCAAATGCTGTGTTATGGACTGCATGTTCTGATTGAGCAGTGTTATGAGCCGTGTGCCAACTAAACAAAATGCTATGTTATGGACTGCGTGTTCAGATTGAGCAGTGTTATGAGCTGTGTGTTCAAACTAATCAAATGTTGTGTTATGAACGGCGTGTTCAGATTGAGCAGTGTTATGAGCTGTGTGTTCAAACTAATCAAATGTTGTGTTATGAACGGCGTGTTCAGATTGAGCAGTGTTATGAGCTGTGTGCCAACTAAACAGAATACTGTGTTAGGAACTGCATGCTCAGATTGAGCAGTGTTATGAGCTGTGTGCCCGAGGTGTGCTGTGTGCCCAAAATGGGCCGCATGCCAAGTTAGCAGAGTGCTGTGTATGAACTGTGCGTTCGAAACGAGTGAAATGTTGTGTATGTAAATGTGCAAAAAGTGCAAAGTACATCGCAGGAAATGCAAAATTGAAGTACGTACCTCATGCGCGTAATGAGATAGATGGGACTCCGGCTCTCATAGTAGCAGGTCTACCGGTGCCCGCCGCACGAAGTCCGTGAAGTGATAGAAGGTGCTAGGAGGAAGGATGTGCTGCTCCGGGTCGTACTCCTCTGGCTCGAATGGCAGTATCCTTGGAGGCAGCGGTATGATGTCGGGCTCGTCATCCGCATATTGAGGATCTTCGCCATACGAGGTATCTTCAGCCATCTGAAGAAATCTGCAAAAGATACAAAAACGAGCGAAATGAGCCAAAATTGCAAAACTTCAACGAAAGTCAACTCTCAAGAAGAGAAAAAGTCAACAAAACTCAACGCCCGAGAAAAGGTGCTAAAATTTGAGAAAAACATACCTCAAGTGGTGAAAATGGAGAAAGAAGCTCCGAAAACAAATTTTAATCGGTTCAAAACGAAGAGAATCGAAAGTGTTCGCGAAACAACTTTGCGTGGGGCATTGGAAAGCGCGTATAAAGTGCAAATCTACGGGAGAAAAGGGTCTGGAAGCAAAGGAGAATGTATTTCAGCCTTGGAGGTGTGATACAAACTGATTTGGAGTTGTGTACTTAAAGAACCAAAGCTAAAAGACCAAACTGCCTTGAAATTCTGTAAACTGGTCAGCCAACCAGTTTTTCTGGTCGGCCGACCACTTTTATGGGCAACAGCTGGTCGACCACTGATATAACTGGTCGGCCACCCTCCTGGATGATCCTCAAGGCTCCATTGTTCTCCCTATGCATTTTGGTGATGATTGGAGTCCTCCGCCCTCGGGAAAGTACAAGAAAAGTACACCTTTCGGTTCAAGAATGTCCCTGCGGGAATTTCAATTCA
The DNA here is from genome assembly GCF_055761805.1 of Camellia sinensis. Taxonomy (NCBI): domain Eukaryota; kingdom Viridiplantae; phylum Streptophyta; class Magnoliopsida; order Ericales; family Theaceae; genus Camellia; species Camellia sinensis. The sequence goes on from NC_138971.1 coordinate 59,148,856, forward strand.
AGTCTTCAATGCGTAACTCATCATTACTAATCGAGAGCAAGGTGTATCGTTTTTAAGTACATGTGACCCCTCCAAGAGGTAAATCGGAGGTTACGATTGAATTACTCTCTTTAAGGCTTGTACTTATTTTTCATTCAAACGTGTTATTTCGTCACACTTTCCTATCCTGCATTGTTATGCCCACCTCATAAATTGAAAATAAAAATTAAAACAAAATAATCTGGTACATTTTTCAAATTGAAAAAAAACAAATAATTATACAGAACTTCAATTCTTGCACTAAACAGCCCTTTGACTTACTGATGGCCAACTTACTAATGTGTCATTTATACAATCTCATATTGCAAGATAAAATGTATGGGAACGGGGACAATAGTACTAAATCCCATACCCAAGTAGTCACATTCTTTTAGGACATCAATCTAAATGTTTATTGGGGCAATTTAGTACTATATAATTCTTGGGTGCATGTTTTATTTGATACTAGTGTATCAAACAATCTTGGTCCATTTTAGTCCCTCCAAGATGTACTGCAAGGGCCGAATGATAAAATTCCTTAACTACTTTTTCTCTACGAAACTTGCCATTTGGCACAAACAATCTACCTTGATATCTTAAACTCCTATTGGGGTGAATTGCCCAATCGAGCATTGGTTCTCTTGATTCCAAACGTGCCTTAACATAGGCTACTTCTTGGTCGTGCCTCTGGACCTCCATGATCTCACTTATTAATTTGGGCATCACATTCTGTGCACTAAGGTATACCTTCGTGTCATGAATCTTTACCTGAATTCCAAATTCATTGAGCGTCTTAACCATATCTCATTTCTTTACAACTAATTTAGCTATCATTCCCCTACTCTTGCAACTCAGCGCGTCTACCACTACATTGGCTTTACCAGGATGATATAAAAGAGTGAACTAGAAATGCTCAAGATATTCCATCCACCGTCTCTGTCTCAAGTTAAGATCCTTCTATGTAAATAGATATTTCAAGCTCTTATGATCTGTGAAAATCTCAAATTGTTACCCATATAAGTATGTCTCCATTGCTGTGGAGTAAAAACTATGGCTGCCAATTCCAGGTCATGCATTGGATAGTTTCGCTCATGTGGTTTCAATTGCCTGGAACCATATGCAACTACTTTCCATTTTGCATGAGCATGCAGCCTAACACTTCCTTAGACACATCACAATACACAGTGTATCCCACTTCTTGTTCCGGGATGATCAAAATTGGCACACTAGTTAATCTTGTCTTTAGCTCTTGGAAGGATTTTTCAGAAGGTTCGTCCCATTCATATCTTACTCCCATCTACATCAAACAAGTCATTGGTCTGGCTAGTTTACAACAATTTGAAATGAACCTTCGGTAGTAACTAGCCAATCCTAAGAAACTGCAAATTTCTGACACAATTTTTGGTTGTCTCCGATTTAAGACTGCTTCTACCTTGGTTGGATCCACCGCAATCCCATTCTTAGACAGTACATGTCCTAAGAATTTCACTTTTTTTTACCAGAACTCACATTTGCTTGCCTTGGCATACAACAAATTGTCTCTAAGAACTTGAAGAACAATCCTTGAATGTTGCTCATGCTTTTCCTCTGACCTTGAACATACCAAAATATCTTCAATGAACACCACTACAAACTGGTCAAGATATGGTCTGAAGATTTTTCTCATTAAGCTCATAAATACTGTTGGTGCATTGGTTAGTCTAAAGGGCATTACTACAAACTCGTAGTGACCATATGTAGTTCAAAATGCAATCTTTGGTATATCTTCATCCTTGACTCATAGTTGATGGTAACCCGACCTGAGATCGATCTTTGAATAATACTTTGAGCCTCTAAGTTGATCAAAAAGATCATTAATCCTTGGAAGTCTGCACCGGTTTTTGATTGTGACTCAGTTGGATTGACGGTAATCGATGAATAGTCTCAACGACCCATCATTCTTTTTAGCAAATAGAATGGGTGCCCCCCACAGTGAAGTACTTGGCCTAATAAATCCTTTTTAGAGTAGCTCCTGCAGCTGTGTCTTTAATTCTCGTAGTTCTGCTTGTGCCATACGATATAGGGCCATAGATATTGGAGTAGTTCCAAGTTGTTACTCAATACTAAAATCTACCTCCCAGGTTGGTGGCAAACCTGGTAATTCCTCAAGAAATACATCCGCGTATTTGCACACTACTCACGGGAGTTCTAAGTTTGCTTGGTCCTCTTCATTTAGAATCAAACTTGCTACCCTACCAGCAAGTTGATCATGCCACCATGTCTTACGTTTCATTGATATTAGGGAATCTAGCCTATCCCCCTTAAACCGGAAGCATGTTTCGTCAGGCATATGAGCCACTACCTTCTTTTGATGGAAATCAATCATTGCTCGATGAATGGGCAACCAGTCCATGCCCAAAATGATATCAAAGTTTGACATCTCCATGACACGAAGGTCGCAAGTCAGGCATAAGTCTGAGACTTCTATCTTACAATCCTTACAGATCAAACCTATCCAAACACACCCTCCCATAGGTAATGTAACACTTAAGGTAGTTTCTAAGGGTTCGCATGCAAGTTCTAATGACTTAACACAAGTAAAGGACATAAAAAAATGCGATACACTAGTATCAAATAAAACATGCACCCAAGAATTAGATTCAGAACCGTGACAGGAGTCCGAACTAAAAGGGAGAAAGAAATGGGGATTGGAAGACATGCACACACGCACGCACCCTTATTACAACAATACACCCTCTCGAAGGAGGGTCCGAATAAATAAGCTAAGCTAAGTGACTTATTACAAAACAACTAATTAACTAACTTAGCTAATTAATTACAAGCCGAATTGAAAACTAGCTATGGTAAGCTAATTAGAATATTACAAAGATAAATTGAATTATATAAACACATTGACTAATTAATTACAGAAAACCGGCGAATTAACTAAGTAAAGCACTCAAAGTGGCCTCAAGGGGAGGAAAACATGCATGCTCGGTTTGCTTTCCTCGGAAATGCATTGTTTTGCTATGAGTTGTCTCTGTTTACACTCACGGTGACCTCAGAGCATCGAACACACTTTCAGGTTGCATCTGCTTCAAAACAGAAGCATTTTGGAAAATTTTGCTGCAAGTGGCCAGCCGGTCACTTCATCTGGTCGGCCGGCCACTTCAAGTGGTCGGCAGGCTAGTGCAAGTGACCGGCCGGCCACTTCCCTTTCCAGAATCCTAGCTTTGCTGCAACAGAGATCAACAAAGGCACAGCAATGCATTTACAAGGAAATGTGTGTGCAACTACTCTCCTTATCATTTCTCAAGCTAAAAGGAGCGTAGTACTCGACTCTCAGGCCACCAATCACACATCTCAATGTACGATGGCCAAAGAGCCAAGCTCGCACAATGTTAGTGAATGCACAAACAACACATAAAAGCCTCCACCTTTATCATGCATGATCAAGAGGCTAGGCGACCAAGAAATGCAACACGTTTAATCACTTTGAGTATGAAATGTGCCACATTCCTCGTGTTTGGATTAACGTCCGATCCAAACATAATGCAATGCAAACAACATGCTCATCTTTCAATGCTAAAGTGGCATGCTAAAACAAGACGCTAACACATAAACAACACATGCATGACATGCTAGAAGACTTAGGCATTAAAGCTAATGAAGTACAGAACATTAGGACTATACAATACATTGCTCAATGGACTAAACCAACCCTAAACAGACCTCATGCATGCCAAAACAGTGGCCAAAATGCTCTGAAATGATAACATGGAAGGCAAGATAATGATGTTCATGCATTGGCTCATCAACAAGGCATGAGGCACAACTCTTAAACACAATTAAAGGGTGATATTCATCAGAGTATGACAAGGCTATATGCTCTGAAATTATGTGTTAAATGATGCCATATCACATAAACATCACTAATAAGGCATGCTAGAAGGCCTAAAGCACAAGGCTAGTAAAGGGCACCACACAAGAGGCATGCAATACATTGCCTGAACAACCAAACCAGCTCTGGACAGAGCTCAATTAGGCCAAAACAAAGGCCAAAACATGCTGAAATGGAAGCCCAAAAGCTTAGACAAGCATGCATGCATATTAGCTCACAAACAAGGCATAAGGCACAACTCACAAAAGTTATGAAATAGTGGAATATGTGAGAGTGTGACTATGCCATATACACTGAAATCATGTAAGAAATGAGGCTAGGGCATGCAATCATCACAAGTAAAGCATGCAAGAGGCTTTGAAACTCAAAGTTAGTCAAGGCCTTTACACTACAACCATGCACAAGAAATCTCACATGGCCAAGACCACTCAAAACAGAGCTAAGGCATGCTAAAATAATAGCAAATATATGCTGAGATAGAGCTAACACAAGCTAGGATTAGAGGCATAAAGCATGATGCATGTTAGACCTACAAGTAGGATTGCACTACAAGTGCAAAAACCAAGCAAGAGGTGACCCCACCAACCAAAATCAGAGTTAAAGCATGTTAAATAAAGGCCAAAACATGTTAGAGTAGAACCAAAATAGGCTAGAACGATGGACCAAAGCATCAAGCATACAAGGCTAATTAGCAAAAATTACACTATAAGTGTAAGAAGCATGCACGCAAAGATTAAACTAGCCTAAAACAGAGTTTGAGCAAGTCCAAAAGGTCACAAAAACACACATAAACTCAGCTTAAGAAGAGGAGAAACACATGCTCACTTGGTAGGCCAACAACACAAGCAAACAAAACAATAGGAGAGGGGACCACCCCCTCCTATTTTGGACCACAAGGACAACTTTGTACCACTGAAATTCCTCTGAGTTTCAGTGGTAAAAAGGCCAAGCAAAGGTCAACACAAAAGCTATGGAAGATGGCTCAAAAAGCTTAACAAGCCATAGAGCAAAAGAGGGAAACTACCCCCCCTAACCACACAAGGCTCAAACCAACATTACAAAGCCTTAAAATCAGAGTTATTGAGAGGCTAAAATTAGCCTCAAAGTAGCATGCAAAGTTGGTATAACACTTAATCAGAACAAAACTTCACAAGGAATATATGCTTACCATTGAAGAACAATGGCAAGATAGCAACTTCAGCAACAATTTTGGACCAAAACCAATGCTAGGTGTCTTAGTGCAAAAGTGTGAAGAAAACTCACTTTTAGACTCAATATAGCACAAATATAGAGAGCGAAGGAGAATTCTAGATAGAGAGGGATATTTTAGCTATCAAAATTCTGAACCCTCAATTAGGGGGAGGAAGCTCCCCTTACATAGAGAAAACAAGCCAAAAGGCTTGTTCCATCCCTCCATAAACGTGAATGGAGAATGAGTTCAGTGAGCCACAGCTGGCTCAAAAGATCTGAAAATATCTAAAAAGGAGAAAAAGTGACTGCCGGCCAGTTAAGGTGGCCGGCCGGCCACCTCCCCTAGCCAGTCAACCACTTCAAGTGGCCTACAAGGGAGAAAAGTGGTCGACAGATGCCAAAAGTGGCCGGCAGCCCTTCCCCTCCCTCAAGCAAAGGGGCAACAAGGTTTGGCCCTAAAACCAAGGCCAAAACACAAAGTGTTAAGAGGCTCAAACACAAGGCACTCAATCGAGACCTTCGGGCGCTTGAAACAAGCACAAACATGCGCAATCATCGAGTGCACCAATGATGACGTCTGAGTCTTAAGATCGGTCAAAAATGGGGTGTCTACAGTTGCCCCTCTTTGATAGAACTCGGAAGTCATGAAATGACGGGAGTGAATATCAAAGCCCAGAGACGACCCATGTTTGACAAGGCCGAAGACTTAGACAAACAGGCAAGATAACAAAAATGATGCGCCCGCAGGAAGGGACAAAATGCAAATGACATGCACAATGCAGAACATAACTTATGATTATGCAAAGAGAGCTGCAATGAAACATCTAGATACAAATGTTATGCAAAGAAATGCTATAGCAAACTCGTACATAAGCAAGTAAGTAAACATGCCACGCGTGGGAACTACAAACTGAACTACATTTCATGCAGAAAAGACTAAAAGCGACTATCAGGAACACCCAAAGTCTCAAACGAAACACTTCTTAGTGTATCAAACGCAAAAGGATAAGGACATCTAAATACGTGTCAAACACAAGAGGAGAAGGGCATCCAAACGCATGTCAAACGCAAGAGGAGAAGGGCATCCAAACGCGTGTCAAACGTGAGAGAAGAAAGGCATCCAAATGCGTGTCAAACATGAGAGGATAGAGGGTTGTGGTGTGAACACCGAAGGGCGGTATGAACATCGGGCACTCGTCCCAATGTTTCGAACTGAACCAAGAGAGTTCGGGAGGGCAGGAATGATCTTACCTAGAGTTCTTCTGACTGAAACACATATAACATTATCCGGTTGTGCCAGCTTCAAATGAACCGTACATACAATATCGTGCCTGCACACAGAGAAACTTTGACAGGTACAATATAGTAGAAACACATGTTTAACGTTACATCAAGGTATAATTTCAATACGAGATAAACGCGTGCATATACAATGCATAAATGAAAAGGTGCATAACAATTCATAGGAGACGTGGATAACAATGCAAGTGAAATAGTGCATAACAATGCAAGTACAATGGTGCATAACAATGCAAGTGAGACGTGCATAACAATGCAAGTAAAATGGTGCATAACAATGCAAGTGGAACGTGCATAACAATGCAAGTTCGATGTAATATGCTCAATGAAGAAATGTGCGTCTTGGCAAGACCGATTTAATTGTGACCTCCAATTTACCTGTCGAAGGGGTTACATCGTGTCAAAAAAAAAAAAAAAAGGTACACCTCATGTGTGTTGAAGAGCGATGATCACCGCGTACAAAGAACACAATTCTGACTTCCGCGAAAGCATTTCGAATCCAACTTTGAGCATTCCTTGCATTTCTTGGAAACCAAGGACACATAACAATCTGAAAACACTCAAAGAGAACATTAGGCGCCTGCTGGCCACTTTTCTCAACTGCTGGCCACTTGAGTCGACGGCCGGCCACAAAAACTGGCCGGCCGGCCAGTTTAGGAAAATTGGGGTAACTTTGACCATTTGCACGCGGGTCTTTATAAACTCAAACCCCAAACACTTTTCCTCACACACCCATTGCCGAAATACACTCTTCTCATCCTCTAAACCTTTTTCCTTCTTAAATCCACACTTTATAAACGTATTCCAATGTCCCCGTGAAGTTGATTCACGAAAAACTTTCGATTCTCTTCTTTTTGAACCGAACAAAAGTTGTTTTAGGAGCCTTTTCCTCCATTTTCACCATTCGAGGTTTGTTTCCCCCAACTTTGACTTGAGTTTTGCGCCCTCTTCCTGGGCTTTGACTTTTTGACTTTTTCTCTTCCCGAGAGTTGACTTTTTGTTGACTTTTGCATTTTCATCCATTTTGCTCATTTTTGTCTATCTTTCACCCTCTTTTCAGATGACAGATGACGTACCACATGGAAGGGATCTTCCGGGGATGGAGGGAGAGCCAGAGCATCTCCCGTTGTCGCCCCGAGTCCGGCCATTTGATCCAGCGGTATACCATCCTGAGGTACACGTGCTACCACTGAGCACAGCGCGTCACTTTACTAGATTTGCGCAGCGCGTGCCTGCAGATCTCCTACTACGGGAGCCAGAGTCCTATTTATCCCATGATGCCCCAGAGGTATACACTGCACTTTTACATTTTCTGCGATGTACGTTACATTTCTTGCATAGGCTCGCACTTTTTGCACTATATTTGATCTGCTCATTCTGAACACATGTACATACTATAATCCTGCTCATTCTGAACACATGTACATACTGTAATCCTGCTCATTCTGAACACTTTCACACACTATATTTTTGTCCATTCTGAACACACATACTGCACACTGTATTCCTGCTAATTTTCAACACACATACTGTATCTCTACTCATGCATGCAGGTTGACTCCCGCTTCACTCGTGGGTACGGGGCGACCACGGCTAGGGAGTGGTACTTGGAGCTCCCTGGTGGTGTCCAGCAGATCATAAACAAGGCGGGGTTTTTCCTGTTCTGTACAGGGCTCTCGAATCTCTTTGCGCGTAGGATTATCTTGGGTGCATTGGTAGAGAGATGGTGGGACACCACCAACTCTTTTAATTTCTCTACCACGGGGGATATGACTATGACCCGTAGGACTTCACGATATTGATAGGCCTTGAGGTGGGAGGCTAGCTGATCCCATATGATGCCGATATGGGTGAGTGTGAGGCAACTTGGACCTACCTATTGGGAGTACATCCACCTATCCATTGTGCCTCAGGCTCCGTCCGGTATACTTGGTTCGCCGACCACTTCAGAGGGAGAGAGCCTACGATGATCGCGGAGATAGAGCAATATGCTCGTGGTTTTCTCATGTTCCTCTTCGGCATGACTCTGTTCGCCGACAGGTTGAACACTGTGGGGTTATATTTCTTAAGTGCCTTAGTGGACCTGTCCCAGGTGCGACACTATGATTGGGGAGGTGCCGCCCTTGCCACTCTTTATTGCTATATGAGCTCGACCTCCCGCAAGAGCGGAAACAGAGTAGGCAGCTACTGGAGAGCCTGGGAAGTATGCTTTACTTTTCAGCTTTACATTCCTGATGTGGTTTCTGCTTTGCACTTTCTGCACACGCTGCACACAGCACACATAATCTCATTTCTGTTCTACACTTGTACTTTCTGCACACTATACCATATTCTGCTTTCTACATTATCTGTATTCTGTATTCTTACTGTCACCCTCCTGCTTTTCACAGCTATGGGTATACGCCTGTTTCCCAGTGCTTGCACCTGAGCTAGAGGTTGAGACACCTCCGGAGGTACCTTACTCACGTCGCTATGACGGCCGGTGCCAGCCGAGGGCCCGGGAGACTCTTCCTTACCTGCCACATTACTTCAACACAGTGAGGCTAGTAGAGGCAATTTCAAAACTCACAGTTTTTCTTCGCTTTCAGCTTTACTTTACCTAGCATATCTACTGGCAACTTGCACTTGTTGTTTGCTGATTACATGGCAGCCCTGGGAGGTGATGCTAGAGTTTGCCCGATTCCATTTTGTTAGAGCCCGGGGCGCCTCCCGATTCCTGAACTTGTTCGAGGGACTTGTGGGCTGAGCTTGGTTTCTTGGAGAGCGCTTCAGGCGCCAGACATTAGGCTTGCAGTTACAGTCGATCCCCTTGCCATCTCCACCCTCCATGCGGAGCACAGAGCGTATCTCCCCTCAGGAGCTCACTGATGTTATACAGGGTGCGGATGCAGATCGATTCATTGGGGAAGGGGGGACTACACAGCTTACAACGAGGCATACCTCATGCCTCCGTTGGCAGGTGCTCGCGCTCTTACATGGAGGACAACTACTACTGCTTCATCAAGCAGGGCTAGAGCTTCGGGTACCCCATCGATGAGCAAGTCTTGAGCACAGAGAGGCAGAGCTGGGGAGATGCCTGCCACCAGACAGAGTGCCAGATGGCCAGACTTGCCTGCATCATTGACTTACCAGAGACGTTCTAGGGAGACTTGCCAGATCCCCATCGAGCCTGCACCGGCCGGGCACGCGCTTGCTGGATTTCGAGGCCGAACCCCGGTATGTACCAAACTTTACATTCTGCATATTTACATCATTTCAATTATGCTTTATGGAATACTAATATCTTCAATGCACTTGCAGGCACCTATTGAGTACACAAGACAGGCTCTTGACATAGTAGCTTCCTTGACCGAGATGATGCAGACGAGCTTGGACCTACTCACCCTCTATAGGATCCCGGTAATCTTTCTTCCATTTGCATTTCATGCCATGAAATTCTCTGCTAATGCATTAGCCTTTACATAGTTCCTTACTACACTGATATGATATTTTGCAATAAAACGCTGCATTAATCCACTGTTCCCATACATTGCTCACAGCATACACATGCTACAATCATTTACTGCTCACAACACATCATCTCTTGCTTCAAATATACTGCATCTGCTATATATCGCAATTAATACCTTCTGATATACTCCTATTTTCCAGATCCCTTTCGAGACGTTAGCTCCATCAGATGCCCCAACAGGAGTGGCAGCAGGACCTTTAGTACCACCTCCAGTAGCACACAGTCGAGGGAGACATTGGAGGCCTACCAGACACGGTGATGACAACGAGCTCAGTGAGGACGAGGAGGCAGCGAGTCCTCAGTCAGAGTCAGCCAAGGAGGGCTCCGACGATGAGAGCGGGGATGGCTTTGGTTCAGACAGCAGTGCTGATGGTGATGATGCTCCAAAGTCCTCACAGTCGAGGAAGAGAGTGAAGAGGGCCTCTCAGTCCTGAGTTGGATGGCACCGATTCAGACGCTTTTGCTTTTTGCTTTGTTTCTCTTTTTGCTTTAGTTTTTGCACATTGTTGTACAGCCTTAGGCAATTTTATTTTCTTTAAAACTTTGTATCTTTTGTAAAGAGAAACCATGATGGAATGAAAACAGTTTTTTGTTCAAAAAGTGTTGCATTTTACATTCTAAGCATCGCATCGCATCACTTTGCACAAAAATGAGATTGATAGAAATTGAACATTTGTTTATTGCAAAGTCAGGTAGTGAACTGACACAACAAGAAAAACAAAACAACTTAAAGAACAACTCAATAAGCAAGACAACGACTCGATAAACAAATTACGACAACCCGATAAGCAAAACTTAACAACTCAATAAAAAAAGTTCAACAACTCGATAAACAAAAGCGACAAACTTTAGCATAAGTCGACAAAATCACAGCAGAACGCATCTAGAGTGGAACAAAACATAGATTTTTAGCACTCCCAGCACACAGACAGATCAAGACAAACCTGCTGGGGGTAAACAGTGGCTGCCGACCACTTATAGCCATTGCTGGCCACTTTTACTTCTATGGACCACTTAAGTGGCTGGCAAGCCACTTAAGGTGGTCGGTCGGCTACTTGAACTGGGCGGCCGGCCAGTAATTCTGGGAATCTTCAGATTTCTGCCATCTGTCTTCCACTAAATGCTCTATCTTCTATAAATGTTCCAATTTCCTGGGTTCCTCATTCCAACTCCATTTTTGCTCCAAATGGAAGCATTTCTTGCCCAAAACCTCACACACTGGATTGCAAACTTGGATGGCTCAAAAAAGTTGAATTTCTGGGGTTTCGGAATAAATGCACTATTCACGTTGAGTCGCACCCCGCTGCATTTTCCATTCCTCCATCCTGCGACCAGGTGTTGGAATCCGATCACTCATGTTTTTAGCTTTGGCAGACACAAGATATGTCCCACTTTTGAAGATTTCGAAGCTTTAATGGAGTCTCAGCGTGATGAAGAGATCTTTCCCCAGTTCCGCTTCGGCCACATCCAAGCTTTAGGATGGATGTGTGGTCTTACTTTGCATGACGCTCGGTTTTGATTCACAATGGAGAACTGGACATTCCAAGCTTGATTCATTGATTTTCTGGTGTCGGTGACCGCGGCGACCATCTTTGGCAGAGTTTTCAGCGACACACCCTCTGTTTATGCATGTTGTCTCATTTCTTGCTTGCCCCAAGCTTCGGGGGGTCTAGCGTCCGTTTGATTGAAGTTGCCCAAGGCTTAAAAGAGAGCAAGAGCTGCATTGCCATGACGCTAGCTGAGACACTGATGGGCTTGGATGCCTTCCATCGCCGGGAAACGACTAGGTTCGCGAGGAGTCCATTACTCTTACAGGTAATGTTTCCCACCCATCTCATATGTGTATTTCTCGCATCACTCGGCCCTCAAGCTCTGTTTTTCTCTTAAAACCCCTATCTCTCTTTTCTCTCCACACACACCTCTCTATTCTTTAATCTCTCTTGTTTTTCATCCCTCCCCAGATATGGCTGATGCATAAGTTGAAAGTAGTGGACTCATGCCCAGCATATTCAACATGCAGCTATTTCTTCCAACAACGACTAGTTGATGCCCCAGACGACGGATGGTGGTGCGAATGGATGTGCAGTCTATCCGCTGTCAACATTGCTTGGCGCTGCCCCTGGCCTAATCTGCCGGCAATGAGCTACAGCATGTCCCGCCAGCCGGGCATTCAACTGATTGGCTTGACACACTGTGTCTTTTACTTCCCATTTCAAATTCGACGCCAATTTGGGCATGATCAGACTTGCCCGGAAGATGGGGTAGAGTACCCTGCTGCATTTCCAGTCCGAGGCTCACATCCGGCTCGGTATGCCATAGCATGGAGGACGAGAGAGCTTTTGGCCCCCGCTCCCACTTTTAGTTTCACCCTTTCTAACGAGTGCATAGCTTGGCTCGATGAAGAGGCGCAGACCGGGCCTACTTTCGCATCAAAGGCTTCCACAAGCTCGGGGAGGGGATGCAAGAACACCTGACTTATCTAGGCCCCAGGTTTTTTTGCTTTAATCAATACTTTCAAGTTTTCTTTATGAATGTAATAAAAAGTAACTTCAATTTGTATTCGAGAGTAGGAGAACTTTGTACTGAAATCAATGTAATTGAAGGTTGTGGGTACTGAAAATTTTCCGTTATGGTCCAAAAATGGTCTAAGTTGTAAAAAGATTAATTTGAACAAAATCAACTTTTACTAAAACTTTTCAAAACCATTTTCGATATGGATCACAACTGGACACACCTAAAATCTATCACTGAGATGCACAACCCAGGATCCAACCAACTGGAAAGTTGCCCCTAGTTTGAACAACACTGCACTAGAGATCAGAACAGAGCTTTTAAATGCAGAATAGACGAAGATGACCAACATGATCACATGGACAAAGTTGATTTGGAAGTGTTTATGGCCAGACTTCAAAATGATGTTGCCTACGTATCCCAAAGATGGGAATCAAGTCATACGTAGTTTGGTTCAGGTTCACTCGTGTATTAACACTCTCCTTTTGCGCTCTAACTTTTGCCAAGGCCGCCCTTTCTGGGTTTTCAACCTTGCGAGCTCAGTTTTTATTATTTCAAAATCTTCATGCTCTAACTTTTGCCTAGGTCACCTTTTCGGATTTTCAGCTAAGCGAGCCTCTCAGGGATAGTATTTCTTCAACTTGTCCATGTTGATCGGTTGGTAGAACTCAAGGCCATCTAAATCCATCAGAATGACATCTCCACCAGACCAGATTGACTTGATGATGTAAGGGCCAGTCCAATTAGGTCTAAACTTGCCCCTAGGGTCGTGGATGGGAGCTTGGTTGTCTTTGAGCACTAGATCCCCTTCTTTGCGATTCCTGGACTTAACTTTCTTGTTGAAAGCCCTGGCAATTCTTCGTTGATAACCCTGGACGTGATACAGTGCTTTCAGCCTTCTCTCGTCAAACAGCATGAGTTCTTCGAATCTACTCTGCTGCCAATCTGCCTCAGCAATCTGGCACTCAGCCATAACTGTAGACACCCCATTTTTGACCGTCCTCAAGACTTGGACGTCACCATTGGAACACTTGGTGATTACCCTTGTTTGTGTTCGTCTTGAGTTCCCGGAGGTCTCGGTTGCGCGCCTTGCCTCAGGATCTCTCGACTCGACCGTGTTGTGTCTGGTTTTGCACCAAACACTTGTGTTTTGAACCAAACACTTGTGTTTTGCCTTGGAGGGGCAGGGAATGCCTTGTGAGGCATCCCCACACATCACCGACCATGGCTTGAGGCCACCGGCTAGTGATTCTATGCCATCGATAATATATATTGCTGGTCAGCACTCTTTGTTGCCGGTCGGCCATTTATTTTGTCAAAGTGGCAATTTTGGATAGCCGACAACTGTTCATCTACTTTTAGTAGATATTTTGTGCCAGCTGTGATAGCTGGCACCCACTCTGTTCCTCGTCATACACGTGTATGGAGGGATTTCCCTCTTGGATGGCTTGTTTTGGAAGCCTTACAAGAGGGAGTTGTCTATAAGAAGAGGGCTCCTCTCTTGGCATTAGGGTTAGAAAAAATTGTTAGGGAAGCTCTGGTTCTAGGTTTAGGGTTTTGTATCTATCCTATATCTATACCTCTTCTTCTCTTGCATTGTGTGTGTTTAAGCCTTAGTTTTGTACACAAACACACAGTACCACTCCTTTCCTTGGAGCTAAGGCCCTTGAGGGTTGTTTTCAGAGTTTTGAAGGTGGTTTGGACCTAAGGAGACAGCTGGTCCACCATTTGTGAAGAGGGTCTACAAGGGTAAGACTTTTGTCCCTTTTTACCCCATTTTTGCATAGCTTTTTAGCCTATCTTGAAACTATTTTTGAGCTTTGTGTATAACGCAAAAAAGTTCTTTTTTTAGGCTCTCTTAATAGTTATTTAAGGTTGCTTCAAGCTTTGGGGTTGTTTGACCCCTCTTAAGCCTTGTAAGGCTCCATTTTGTGCCATTTTGGGAAAGCTCCGAGACCTTGGGGTTTGGGCCTCCTCACCACTAAAATCTTGAGGGATTTCAGAGGTGAGGATGGTGCCTTGAGGTCCCAAGAAGGAGAGGGCCACCCCCTCTCCTTGTTGTCCTTGAAAAGGGCACTTTTTGCCTCTTGAGGGAGCACCTAGCTTAGGCTCTTGTTGACCATGCCTTAGCTGTTATTTATGCTTATTTTGCCATGAAATAGCATTGTTTTAAGTTGGTTTTGGTACACCATGCTTGCTTAGCATACATGCCTTGTAATGCCATTTTGTTGCCTTAACATGTCTTAGGTTGTAGACCATTGTTCTAGCATGCTTTAGGCCTAGCTTTGTGAAGCTTTCATGTTTATTCCAAGCTAGGACAGGTTGCCCACCCGATTATGGGTTGTTTGAAACCGCTGCGTGCATAGTGAAACCCTAACTCCTGACAAAATAGGACAGGGAAACCCTACCCCAACATAGGGGTGTTTTGGCTCTCTTTACTTGCTATGTGCTTTAGAGTGTATCTCTATAGGAACGTACATATCAGTTTGCAAGATCGAGTATTAGGCTCGAGGGCACCAGTATCAGTGTTGTTGAGAAATCAGTTATCTGCGGGTATCAAGTTCAGTTTTGTGGACGGTGATTCTGGGGAACAGTGATCAGTAGTAGAGTGCAGTTGTTCGGCTACGCCTGTGATTGATCTGTTTGGGCTGAAATGCTGTTTGTTTTTCCTTTCAGTTCAGGAGTATCTAGAGAATTGATACAGAGTAGCTAGTGTTCCCCCTTGCTGAGGCAGGACTTATGATGACGTAAAATTCAGAAGAGATTGTGGTTATGACAGCTACGCTAGATCAAGGGATCACCCTGCGGGATGAAACCAATGTTGATGTATCGCATCCGCCCAGGTCGCCAGTCGCGCACCCGGTCTGGACCCCCCAGTTGTATCAGGCTCGCGAGCCCACTACATTCGAGCTGATGGGAATGATTGGTGACCTCCAGAGATCCGTGGCCGATCTGGCCTATGGAATGTCGGCTTCGCCGCCAGCGGCACCGTATGCCAGGAATTTCATACCACAGGAGCCCCCGCTACTGGGGCGGATTGTGATAGAGCTCAGCCAACCAGAGGTTGCTTCCAGCTACAGCAACGACGTGTCAGTAACAACCGGGCTTCGCTCTGATGCAGTAACCCAAACCCCCAATCAGGCTGAGGCCAGAGACAAGAACAAAATGAAGGCAGATGCCGATCCCATTGAACAACAGTTGCGGGCAGTCGAGGCTTTGAAAGCCGTGGGGATGAACAAGCAACAGATATCCACAGTTGTGGCAAAAATTGTGGAGGATGCTTTCCCCACTCCACCTGAGGGTAGTTCAAGTCAGTCAAAAAATCGGGATAGGTCCCGTCATGCCAGAACAGTTCCTCCTATTCCCAACCCTGCACCTGGGAAAGATCAGAAAACCAAGGCAATGCCTGCCAACCCTTTTGCTAGTGCGCCTAGTAAGAATACTCAGACTTCAAAGTACCTACCCCAAAGGCACAGGATCTTTCATGCTCTCTGCATGCCTCTGTCTAAGGCACTTCAGATTCCTGCCGAAAGGGGGCACCTTAAACCCCTTGAACCTCGGCCTCTCCCGAAGAATCTCCCTCTCACACATGATGCTACTTTGTACTGTGCGTACCATCAACAGACCGGTCACGCCACCGACAACTGTTTCCACCTTCGCCATGAAGAGCAGGATCTGATCGATAATGAGGTCATTCTTCCACCTACCTCAGCAAAGTCCGTTACCACCAAGCTGTTGGACTTTGAGGATACTGCGAGTATGTGATCAGGAGTTGGACCACCTGCGGGCGGTGCTCGGTGTATTTCAGATGTGGCGTCTGGCACGCACTTTTTGAGCATTTGTAAATGCAGTTTTGTAGCTTTCGGCATGGGTTTTGAGTCAGTTCTCTGTTTTGTTTTTGAGTCTGCCTCTTTGCTCTGAGTCAGTCTTTTTGTTTTTGGGTCTGTCTTGTGGTATCGAGTCAGTCCCGTTGTATAGGATGTCAGGTGATTCTAGGGTTGTTGCCTTGAACACCGTTTTGGTTTTGTAAATCCCCTTTTGTTTTGAGTCTGTCTTTATTGTGGAGCCAGTTACAATTAGGGAATTTGAATGAAACAGCTGCGGCTACCATGTTTCCATGCTTATCGCTAATTTTGAGCTAGTTGTGCCAAAGGATTTGAATCGAACGGCCGTGCATTCCACTTGTTCTCTTGTGCCCTGAAAATCATTGCATTGACCTATGTTTTTCAAAACCTCTTTAACACTACGGTGAAAACAAAGAGGAAGGAATTCCTCGAGTTTTGCAAAACTTTGATCAATTTGAGAAAAGGAGAGGCACGCTAAGCCTTTAATGAATGAAACCATGCTTGTTAGCGTGAGTACTGAAAAGGACCCTGGCCTGATCCAGATTGGTTCCACACTATCTTCGGCGCGAGCGATTTGTCGCTTTCTTAAAAACTTTCAAAAACAAATGTTTTGCGCGGCCCTGTGAAGACCTGTGTGGAATCGCTCTTGAGATTGTGCAGCCTAGGATCGCTCTCAGCCTCAAGATTCAACCCGTCTATTTTCGAACCTTGAACCCGTTCAGAAAGTTCAATGGTCAACCGCCATGTGAGGTCCGTGTGGCCAGTTTTGAAGCAGCCCTCGAACAAGAGGCACCAAAGTCGAATCAAAAAGATTAGATCTCACCAGAAGAAGCTCGTGGAGCAGCCATGATAGATTCTTTTGCAAATCATTGCAACAGCCGATCTCCTAGATACAGAGAGGCTTCAACTTCAAAAACCATTTGGCATGGACTTGTTACACTTTTACCCTTTGAGAGGCTCGCTGGGCCGAAAACCCGAAAGGGCGACCCAGGCAAAAGTTAGAGCAAGAGAAAAATACAAAAAATGCAAAAAAAGAGAAGAAATAAAATAAAAAAAAAGAAAGAAAAAAAAGAATGAAAAGATACAAAAAATCAAGAAAAAAAAAGAAGAAAATGAAAAGAAGCTCGCAAGGTCGAAAACCCGCATCGGGCACCTTGGCAAAAGTTAGAGCCTGAAAAGTGAAGGTTAAAATACTCGAGTGTACCTTAACCGGAACTACGTAAGGCTTGATTCCCATGTTTGGGATACATAGGCAACTTCATCCTAAAGTCCAGCCCCCAACGCTTTCATAACCCCTCAGTCCATGTAATGGTTTTGATCATCCTTGCCTTCTCTGAATCCGATAGTTCGGTTGTGACAACCATAGGCAACTTCGTCCTGAAGTCCAGCCCTCAACACCCTCAAAGTGACTGTGTCCATATATTGGTTTTGACCATCTTCGTCTTCTCTGTATCCGAGAGAGTTCGTTTGCAATCATCACCGACGAAGACTGTTTACCAAATGCTACGGCGTCATCCAGACAAGGGGCAACTTTCCGTTGCCATGAGTCACCGTTCAAACCAGGGGCAACTTTTCGTTGCCGTGCAGCGTCCTTCAAACAAGGGGCAATCTTCCATTACCTCCGATCCGAGGTTGTGCATCTCGAGAGTAAGTTCCACGCTCATTGGGCGGCGGCCGTTTATAAAAATAGTTTTTGAGAATTTTTACTGAGGTTGACCATTTTCTCGAAATTTTTTTTATTTTTTCAAAATTGGGCCATTTTCTGGGACCCAAGAAAGGAAAATTTTCAGTGCTCATGGCATGACTTGCATGATTTCAAATCAAAGATCGAACAAGTGTGTTAATCCGACTCTCATTTTGGTCAAAATTGTTTTAGTAGAAAACAAAAAAAAAATGGTGAAAATGATGAACTAGGGGCACAGTTGAGTCAGGCGTTCTGTCTTTCCCCTGTCATCAACCTACTTGCCAGGAAGGCACTCTACCCGCCAGAAGAAATAGCTGTGAGCTAACGGTGTTGGGCATGAACCCGCAACTTCCTATTCATTTATCAATCACCTTGGGGAGGGACGAAAAATGAGAGAATAAAGAATAGAGAGGTGTAAGTTGAGAGAAAAGTAAGAAAAAGGGTTTTGAGAGGAAAAAAATGAGCCTGAGGGCCGAGTGATGTGAGAATCACAAATCAAAAAGGGTGGGAAACATACCCGGAGGAACTGGCTCCTCGAGGTTTGAGGTCTTTCGTTGAACATGTCCGCGTGTCGTGCCTTTTGTTTTGTTCACCTTAACTTTTGTTTTGGGTCTTTTCCGAGTGTTACTCGATGTGTTTAGGTTGTGTACCTTTTGTTTGAGTCCTTCCCGCTGTGTTCAGTTCTAGGCTAGATATCCAGTTTGAAAATCCTTTTTCTATTTCGAAAATCGTTTATGCTCAGGGTGCTATGCCATTCTCTACATCTGTGCGAAGAAAAAGAAGAAGAAAAAAATTCGGGGCATCTGAGCGTGCTTGAACTTCAACTGGTTCCATCTTTGTGTTCCGTCTTGTCAGATTAGGCCATTTGTTCAGGATTTGCTGTATGCAGAATGAACCGAGTGTGGTGTTAGGGGCTGTACGCAGACTAATCCCCAACAGAGTATGGGTTGTACGTTCAGTTTGAGCAGTGTGTTGCTTGGGCTGTTTTGCTATGAGGCCGTTTGGTTATCTGATCATTACAGTACAAATGCTCAATTTTTTCAGACAACAGGTCAATTCCATTCACATTGAGGTGTAACATGATGTGATGCGATGCAATACATGAGATATGTAAATGTAACACTTTTTAAGTAAAAAGTTTGTTCATTTCATTATCTTTTTCAAGTACATAGCTTTGAAAACAAAAATCTGCCGGTGGCAGTACAAGAAAATCTAACTACTAGCAAAAAGAAGGAAGAAAAAGAAAAAGAGTACAAAAAAGAAGAAAAGCAGCAATCTGGATCACCATCAGTAGTCTCGGGCTCGGGGATCTGTCCTCACCCTCTTTCTGGACGAAGGTCCAGGGGCATCGTTATCAGCATCGCCATCTGAGCCTGACTCTGAGTCGTCTCCAGCCTCCGCAGATGACTTGGCCTCTGCCTCTGCCTCTGCCTCAGACTCATCATCATCATCATCGTCATCATCAGGGGTCGGCGCCCGAGAGCTACTCCCGACATGAACACGCCTCGCCCTGGTACGGGGACGTACAGCGTCTCCACGCCCTCCTCGAGCAGGAATAGAGGGCCCAGCCGGAGCGCCACCCGCCGGAGGAATCTGGAAGGGAGGCTGAAAAGCACAAAAGGCAAATACATCAGAATACTGTGAGCAGCGTATCAGTACAGAATGCAGTGTATGAGTACAGTATGTGAATGCCGTGAGCAGCCTATCAGTACAGAATGCAGTGTATGAGTACAGTATGTGAATGCCATGAGCAGTGTATCAGTACAGAATGCAGTGTATGAGTACAGTATGTGAATGCCGTGAGCAGCCTATCAGTGCAGAATGCAGTGTATGAGTACAGTATGTGAATGCCGTGAGCAGCCTATCAGTGCAGAATGCAGTGTATGAGTACAGTGTGCAAAAACCATGAGCAGTTTATCAGTGCAGAGTGCAGTGTATAAATGCAGTGTATGCAGTGTATCAAACGCTGTGAGATCAGTGTGTCAGGTGTTGTGTCGTGCATCAGATTACGGGAATCAGTTTATGAATGGATTGAGTCCGTCGTCAGGAGGACATATCGGAATACTGTAGAGGGCCAGGAAGTCGAAGGTCCGCTGTAGCATCCCCATCATGGAGGCATTCAACTCCAGGGACTGCCGAGTGTACTCGGAGGACGCTTGCAAAAGTATCAAAGGCATCAGTATTCTGCGGAATATCAAAATAAACTGAAATAAAATGACAATGCAAGATGCAAGATGAAGTAGTACATACCGGAGGTAAGTCATAGAACCCGACCAACTCATGGTCAGCCGGGGGAGGAGCAAAGGGAATCTGGTACGTCGCCCCACCCTACCCTCGGCATGTCAGTACCGTGGGTAGCGCTGGCCAGCTAACCCCCTGACCCCTCCGAGCTCCGCTCCTGCCACGGACACGAGCCGTCCTCGACATCCCTGCCCCAGCTCCTGCTCCAGCTGCTGGCGCCGCTAGCCTCTCCCTCTCAGCTCGGTGACCACCGCTCAAGGGTCGCATGATGTAGGTCCGGACGTACTCTGCGTAGTCGCCCTCGCCCCTGAAGTCCCCCGTGTCCCAGCCGATCGTGTAATCAGCCATCTCCTGGGCAGTGAACCTCTCAGTATGCCTCATATGTGTAGGAGGCAGACCCAGAACTATCTGCTCTGATAAACCCAGGGTCTGACGTAAGAAACGCTCGCCAGGTACCAAGCCCGAAAGACCAGGCCCTCCAACAGAATCCGGCAACGGACAGCCTCCCCTACGCCCTTGTAGTGATCCCTCACCATGGCCAGCAACGGAGCCCAGGGCTGCCAAGCGATCTGCGGGTAAAATATGCAGTTTGTTATCTATTTATTATCAAACTTACAGCGCTAAGCGAAGCCTAAGCAAATTCTAAAGTTGAACATACCTCCGTGGCGGTGATGGTGTCGAAATAGCGGCGAAAGAAAATAAAAGACTCCCGTGGTCTCCGCACGCATCGCACATTAAAGCGATGAGAAAAGGGGACGCCGAGTGGGGTCTCCACATCAGGTACTGGGGCAAGCCTGGGAATGTAGGCATACACCCACAACTGCAGAACAGATATAAGTATGACTATCAGATAAAGCAAAATACAGAATAAAGCAGAAATAGCAAAGCCGTGTGTTGTGCAGTGTATTGTACAGAGTATACAGTGTGTGCAGTATACAGTCAAAGTAAAGCAGAGTATATGTGTGACGCGTGTGCAGTATATAGTCAGCGAGAGGCAGACCGTGGTATATGCAGTGTACAGAATACAGAAAATGTGAAGCAGAAATGTAAAAGGGGAAAAAGGTGTACCTTCCAAGCTCGCCAGTAGCCGCCAAGACGCTGTCCGCTGAGGCAGGAAGAAGAGCTCATGTAACCAAACAAAGTGGCCAAGCCGACGCCACCCCAGTCATAGCGGCGGATCCGCCTAACATCCACCAGTGCGCTCAACAGGCATAGAGGCACGGTGGTCACCCGGTAGGTGAAAAGGGTCGTCCCGAGCAGAAACATGATGAAGCCCCGCGCATACTGATCCACCTCCTCTGGGGTCATCTGCGCCTCCTCCACCAAGGCTGGCTGAATCCAGAAGTGGCTCTCGAACCACGAGTACCTGACAAACCCTGCCCGACCAAGGGGTGGCTGAGTGCCGAGCAGGTACACCTAGGCGGCGTCCCACTCATCCATATCGGTGTCGAAGGGGATCGGATCACCCCCTACCCCGATACCGGTGAGCATCGAGAAATCATAAGGGGTCATCGTCATGTCCCCCGCGACAGAGAAGTGGAAGGAGTTGGTGGTATCCCACCACCTCTCCACTAAAGCGGCAAGCAAGGGCCTGCAGGTCGTAAGCCGGGAGAGCCCCCTGCAGAAGATGCCGAAACCGGCCTCGTCGATGATATGACGAATCGCGTCTGGCAGCTCTAGGTACCAATCCCGAGCAATGACATTCCCATACCCGCGGATGGTATGGGAATCCCCCTGTAATAAAAAAAACAACAATTGCGAGGCAATATTCAAAACGCAGTTTTATGAAGCATACAGGTATACAGCATGTGTGCATGTTTTCAAATTTGAACAGACATCGGGTGCCGGTGTACTTACAGTGAACTACAACGTGTGATGTGTCAACGTGTTTGAGTGGTTCAGGGCAAATACAGCATGTGTGCATGATTTCAGATTCAAGCAGATACCGGGTACCAGTATGTATGTAGTGAAATACAGTGTGCGCCGTGCGTTTGGGTGATTCAGGGTCAGTGCAGTGTGTGTGCATGTGTAAGTTTCAAACAGATATCGGTTGCAAGTTTGTTTGCAATCAACTATAGTGTACAGTGTATCAGTGCGTCCAAGCTAAGCAGTTAAAGAACAGAATCAACTAATGGCAGTTATGTTCTACGTTGCAGAAAATAATAAAACAGAAGAAAGAATGTTACCTCGGAAGTGCCGAAGGACAGATGGGAGGTGGGCTCACGCAGGAGAAGCTCGGGGGCCACGCCCCTCTCGAAGCTCCAGAACTGGCGTAGTCCATCGGGGAGCATCACATGAACCACAGACCTGTAGGTCTCCGGATCGAACGGCCGGATGTGAAGTGGCAAGGGCTCGGCCTCGGGATCTATCTCGTGCTCTGGAGGGGTCCTGCCGTGTGGAAGATCGTCCGCCATCTCGAAGAGAATGTGAAAATGGCCAGAAGATGAAAAACCGGGCGAGAATGTGAAGAGTCAACAAAAAGTTAACCCCGAGAAGGCCGGAAAAGGCCGGAAAAGCCGAAGTGTGGAAAAGGCACAGATATTGAGAAAAACTCGAGGGAAACAAGCCCCGAGTGGCGGAAATTGAAAAAAACAACACTGAAATAAAATTTCAATCGGTTCAAAACGTTCGAAACGCGAAGGTATTCGCGAATCGGACGACGAAATGGAGGCTAGAACGCAAGAAAACGAGGAAATCAAAGGAGGAAAATGATCTAGAGAGAGGGGGGAGAAATTTCGAGCAAGAGGAAGTGAAGAAAATAGGGCTAGAAGCCCTATTTTAAAAAACCCGTGGCCAAATGACTAAACTGCCCCGATACAGGGACTTTTTGCCGGTCGACCACACTCTTTGCCGGTCGGCAAAATAGTTTGCCGATGGAAATTATATGATGGCCGCTAGATGGCCGGTGATGCATTTTGATGGCCGGTGGACATCCGGTGGTTTCCTACAGTGGTTTTGGAGCCTCCTACATACTTTTTGGGGTTATATGTGTGGTTCAGGGCCTTCATTGCTCAAGACGGTGCAAGAAACGTGCATCTCCGACGCTTAACCGGCCTCCGTTTTGACCTCAGATCGTGTCTTCTGTGCATGGCACTCGAATTCGTGCAAGGTGTATCCTTTCCGTATCCTTTTGGCTTTTACAAAACTCAAAAGTTGCCCCATGTGCATCGCATTTCAATCGCAATATCTTGTGCATTGCATCCCATCGCGCTATCTTGCGCATCGCACTGTCTTGCGCATTACATCTCAAATGCATGCATTTAGCACGGTCTGGCGGGACCAAAAACACGCGCGGTCTGGCGAGACCTTAAACCCGCTCGGTCGCATTGTCATGCATCTCAAAAGTCGCGCTTTGTTGCGCATTTCGAACTCATACATCTTCATGCATTTTCATGCATCATGCATCGTCATGCATATCTTAAGCCACACGTTGTTGCGCATTTCGAGTTCACTTGCATTGTTATGAATTTCTTGTGCAACATACGACAGTCTAGGAGACCCTAAATCCTCTGAAGGTGCAAGTCCTTCGGTGTTTGTCGTGCCCGAACGACTTTTGATGAGTTGCATTATTCATGTATTTCAAGCGACTCGCGTCGTCGCATATTCAAGTTCACGTGCATCTCAAAAGCCGCGTGTTGTCGCGCATTCCATGCATCATACATCATCATGCATTTGCATTTCAAAAACAAAAACAAAACAAAAAATATAATTGCATTGTCATGCATCATCGTAAATAGTTACATTGTCATGCACCATCGTAAATAGTCGCATTGTCATGCATCATTGTAATATAGTGTAGATATTGCATTGTAACTTGCATGCATTCACTGCATCACTTCCATCTAGGGCTTGCGCCTTTCCATGTTGAGCTTGGTCTGGTATGTGCCCATACTTTTCACGTCGAAACATAGTTCAGTGGACCGTTCTATGTTAGACGCGGCTTGTACGTGCACATGCCTTCCTAGGCAAGATTTGGTTTGGCCCGCAGGCCATATCCATTATTTCCATTCCATTGCATATTTGTAGATATTGCATTGTAACTTGCATGCATTCACTGCATCACTTCCATCTAGGGCTTGCGCCTTTCCATGTTGAGCTTGGTCTGGTATGTGCCCATACTTTTCACGTCGAAACATAGTTCAGTGGACCATTCTATGTTAGACGCGGCTTGTACGTGTACATGCCTTCCTAGGCAAGATTTGGTTTGGCCCGCAGGCCATATCCATTATTTCCATTCCATTGCATATTTGTAAATGTTGCATTGTAGCTTGCATGCATTCACTGCATCACCTCCGCCTATGGCTTGCGCCTTTCCATGTTGAGCTTGGTCTGGTGTGTGCCCATACTTTTCACGTCGAAACATAGTTCAGTGGACCGTTCTATGTTAGACGCGGCTTGTATGCGTACATGCTTTGCCTAGGCAAGATTTGGTTTGGCCCGTGTGCCATATCCATTGCCATTTTCCCCAGCATTTTCATTGTGTATATTACATTGTAGTGTAATTGTTGCATCCAGCATTATGATCGTTGTCCTTTCCCCAGCGGGTCGTTTCCCCACTTATGTCATCCCCCCCCCCCAATACTTGTTCTTATGTCCGTCTACATTACTCATAGTTCAGTTGATCGTTCTATGGTAGACGGACTTGTTACCTCCATCAATCTATTTGACATAGGTGTGGTTTCGAATCGCTCATGATTGGATCATGATTCAATTGCTTTGCATGTAGTTTGCATTGTTTCAATTACATTGCATTTTCTTTTGCATTGTTTATACATTGTTTTGTATATATTGCATATCATTTTGCATTCATT
The DNA here is from genome assembly GCF_055761805.1 of Camellia sinensis. Classification (NCBI taxonomy): domain Eukaryota; kingdom Viridiplantae; phylum Streptophyta; class Magnoliopsida; order Ericales; family Theaceae; genus Camellia; species Camellia sinensis. The sequence continues at coordinate 59,173,847 of NC_138971.1, forward strand.
TTTGCATTGACATGCATGTTGCTAATAACATTGTACCTGTTAAGTTGTTTTCTTTGCAGGCACGATATTGTATGTACGGTTCATTTGAGGCTGATGCAACCAGACGAACCGCACAGGTATTGTATCCTCCGAGTGAGACATATCGAGAATTGCATAATTCTCTTACATCCTTTCTACATTTGTAATGTAGTTGCATTGGTGTATGCCAGCTTAAAACTGTCGTATGTGTGCATCATTACAGCTTTCTTTGCATGATCATAAGTTATGTCTGGCTCTGTGCATTGCCTTGCATCTTGCCCCCGCTTTCGGGCGCATATCTTGATTGTCTTGCATGTTTGTCTGAGTCTTCGGCCTTGTCAAAAATGGGTCGTCTCTGGGCTTTGACATTCACTCTCGTCATTGTTATGACTTCCGAGTTCTGTCAAAGAGGGGCAACTGTAGACACCCCATTTTTGACCGTCCTCAAGACTTGGACGTCACCATTGGAACACTTGGTGATTACCCTTGTTTGTGTTCATCTTGAGTTCTCGGAGGTCTCAGTTGCGCGCCTTGCCTCAGGATCTCTCGACTCGATCGTGTTGTGTCTGGTTTTGCACCAAACACTTGTGTTTTGCCTTGGAGGGGCAGGGAATGCCTTGTGAGGCATCCCCACACATCACCGGCCATGGCTTGAGGCCACCGACCAGTGATTCTATGCCATCGGCAATATATATTGCCGGTCGGCACTCTTTGTTGCCGGTCAGCCATTTATTTTGTCAAAGTGGCAATTTTGGATGGCCGACCACTGTTCATCTACTTTTAGTAGATATTTTGTGCCAGCTGTGATAGCTGGCACCCACTCTGTTCCTCTCCATACACGTGTATGGAGGGATTTCCCTCTTGGATGGCTTGTTTTGGAAGCCTTACAAGAGGGAGTTTCCTATAAGAAGAGGGCTCCTCTCTTGGCATTAGGGTTAGAAAAAATTGCTAGGGAAGCTCTAGTTCTAGGTTTAGGGTTTTGTATCTATCCTATATCTATACCTCTCCTTCTCTTGTATTGTGTGTGTTTAAGCCTTAGTTTTGTACACAAGCACACACTGCCACACCTTTCCTTGGAGCTGAGGCCCTTGAGGGTTGTTTTCAGAGTTTTGAAGCTGGTTTGGACCTAAGGAGACAGCTGGTCCACCATTTGTGAAGAGGGTCTACAAGGGTAAGACTTTTGTCCCTTTTTACCCCATTTTTTGCATAGCTTTTTAGCCTATCTTGAAACTGTTTTTGAGCTTTGTGTATAACACAAAAAAGTTCTGGTTTTAGGCCCTCTAAATAGTTGTTTAAGGTTGCTTCAAGCTTTGGGGTTGTTTGACCCCTCTTAAGCCTTGTAAGGCTCCATTTTGTGCCATTTTGGGAAAGCTCCGAGACCTTGGTGTTTGGGCCTCCTCACCACTAAAATCTTGAGAGATTTCAGAGGTGAGGATGGTGCCTTGAGGTCCCAAGAAGGAGAGGGCCACCCCCTCTCCTTGTTGTCCTTGAAAAGGGCACTTTTTGCCTCTTGAGGGAGCACCTAGCTTAGGCTCTTGTTGACCATGCCTTAGCTGTTATTTATGCTTATTTTGCCATGAAATAGCATTGTTTTTAGTTGGTTTTGGTACACCATGCTTGCTTAGCATACATGCCTTGTAATGCCATTTTGTTGCCTTAACATGTCTTAGGTTGTAGACCATTGTTCTAGCATGCTTTAGGCCTAGCTTTGTGAAGCTTTCATGTTTATTTTGCCATGTTTAAGGTCTGTCCTTAGTTGTTTGGGTCGACTTTAGCATGCATTGCATAGCCTCTTTGCATTTTAGCTTATAGGCTTCAAGTATGTGAGTGTATAACATGCATTACTTGCTTTGATTTAGTGATTTGGGACTATTTTCCATGTCATTTCAGTCCACTTAGCATGCTTGTATACTTGCATTTCATGGCTCTTTGATGTTTCAAGAGTTTGTGTTTCATGCTCCTTGAAAGTGCATTTGTGCATGCTTCCATGTGTGAGTCATTTAGATGTCATCTAAGTGGTTTTGGGGGTCCATTTTGACATGCCAAAACCTGATTTTAGTTGCTTAATTCATGCCATGTTTGGTCTTGTTAAGTATGGTTCAATACCCCTTTAGCTTGCTTTGAATCTTGGACTTTGCTTGCATACCTTGATTGCATTGTTTGGGTTGGTTTGGCACCATGTTCTTGCATGATTTTCAAGGCTTAATTTGCATGCTATATGTCCATGTTTGCATCCTCTTGAGTGTGCTTGAGAATTGCTCTTTAATGCTTGAAGTGTTGGAGATCATTTGTATGCGTGTTTGTGTGCCTATTGGCCCTTCATTTTCGAGCACCTTGGCCACTGTTTTAGGCCTAGTAAGGGCTGCCTAAACCATGTTTTAGTCCATCTCTTTGCTTGATTGCATGCTCACCTCGCATGGTTGCTTGCATACTTGCATGTACACATTGCATTGCCATGTTGCATCCTTAGCTCGCATGCCTAGGTTGCATTGCATTGTGCATGCATTGCCTCACCTCTTGAAGTGAGTCATGATAGAGGTAGAAGCCCCTTTGTTTGTTGGTTTGCATAGCATTTGAAATCAACATGCGTAATTTGGTCTCTTGGGCCATCACGCATTGAAATGCGCGATGGATGGTCCAAGAACCAAGGACCATGTCCCTTTGAGTAATAAACATGATAAGGGATATGGTTGGTGCATATATTGCTTGAATTGCATTGCCATGCAAAGCTCTGTCCTCTGCTGCTGTCAAACAGATTCTACAGGAACTTTTTGCCGATCGACTGCATATAGTGCCGACCGGCAATCCATCCGTGGCCGATATCTTCATCAACAGCCGATGATCACATCTTACTGCTGGTGGCCATTCTCCTCAGCCGGTGGTGTCTCCCAATGTCCAGGGAAGCAATTCTGAGACTTTGGAAGTTTTCAGAGGGGCAGAGCAGGGAAAACAGAGGCAGCCTGCGCATGGCAGTGGACTTCCGAGCAAGACCCGAGCGCGCGTGCATTGGACCCTCTTCCCAAGGCCCTTTTTCTGGCTTTCTTAAATTAATTAATTTGTTTAATTAATTTAGTTGGTCTGTAATAATTAATTAGCTAGGATAGTTAATTCATTATTCGAATTGTTTTATTCTTTTGGTCCCTCCGAGCGAGGACGAATTTGTAATAAGTGTGGGTGAGTGTGTGCATGTCTTCCAACCCCCACCTCTTTCTCCTTTTTACTTACCTGCTTTGATGGTTAGTAATAGGTCATGTTTAATTTAGCATACCTTATGCTATGCATGCGTGCATCATTCATCAGTATTGCATGCACCGGGCTCGGCTCATCATGCTAACTGCATTAGTATTTCAAATCTAACTTGAATACATGCTACTTGTGCATTTTCACATGTCATTCATAGAATAGTCGAGCCTACTCTAGTGACATTCCGTATGCGTTGCATTAGACATTTAAACATGGACTTGGATCATGCATTGATTGCTATCGAGTTCTTTGTTTTGGCACGGAGTACGATGTAAGTATTTATGCTTTAGCATCCTTGCATGCGTGTGAGTGTTGCCATGATAGCATGATTACCATGAGGCTAGCTGCTTATTTGATATAGCTGCTTGAATGCCTGTAGGTGAAGGTTGGATTATCTGAGTTGGAATGGCTCATTGAAATCCGTATTTTAGCCTCCTTGCGAGTAGCAAATTCCAAAACATTTTTCCAAAACAATCGGATATGCAATGCTTATTCCCAAATTAGGCAATCTAGTCTATACTTTTGTGTTGTGCGCGTAACATAGTAATTCTAGGCTAATAATCGGGTTAAGAACACATAACATTTTCAAAAACAGATATCATGGTTAGTAGAGGCCGATCTTCGGATCGGGCGAGAGGGGGTGCTCATAGCTGACCTTCCCCAATTGAACCTAAGCTCCCGAGCCGAGGCAACTTTGGTGATGACGGACACGTGGCCTTTGGCACCGAGTCAGGGTTTCCTAAATTCCCCCTTTAAAAAATATTTAGGTGGCGGCTCTGTATCTGGCAAAGCAGTCCATGTTTGGCACTTCTTTCAAAACAATCTGTTTTCTCAAAACGATTTGCCAGATTTGGACTCTTTGGTTCAAATTAAGAACCGTGACACGAATTGAGTCTGAACTGTAGTGAGGCCCACGGGCGCGTCTACAATAACCCGTAATGACGGAACCTCAACTTCGATAGGCAGAATAGCCTCCATCCCATAGACTAAAGAATACGGAGTTGCCCCAGCAGAAGTCTGAATTGAAGTCCGGTAGCCCCAAAGGGCAAATGGCAGCTTATCTGGCCAGTCCCTATAGGTTTCCACCATCCTCTACAGAATGTGTTTGATGTTCTTGTTTGCGGCCTCAACAACTCCGTTGGTTTGCGGCAAATACGTGGATGACTTATGAAAAGCCACGTTGTATTTCTCCAACAAGTCGATCATCTCCTTCTTGAAGTGGGAACCATTATCCGAAATAATCTCATTCAGGACCCCATAGCGACCGATAATGTTGTTCCTGATGAACTTAGCAACATACGACGCCTTCAGCACTGCATAAGATTAGGCCTCGACCCACTTTGTGAAGTAGTCTATCGCCACCAGGATAGACTCATACCCGTTCAACCCCTTCGGAGTAACTGCCCCAATCACATCGATCCCCCAGACTGAAAATGGCCATGGCGAAGTTATGTTGTACAGCTTCGACGGAGGAATGTTCATGTGGTTTGCATGGATCTAGCATTTGTGACATCGCCAGATAAAGCCAATATAATCCTCCTCCATGGTTGACCAGTAGTAACCCTATCTGAGAATCTTCCGGGCTAGCATCACCCCGCTCATGTGCGCTCCGCACTTTCCTCCATGGATGGCCGCCATCAAGCGCTTCGACTCTTCTTCATCGACACACAACTTGTGCATTCCCAGATGACCCCGCTTGTACAATTTACCCCCGCAGATGATGAACTGAATAGCCATTCTTCGAATTACCCTCTTATCTTTGGCATTTGCCCCTGGTGGATAAGCTTCCTTTTCTAAGAAGTTCCAAATGTCATAATACCAGGGGTTCTGATCTTGTACCTCATCTATGGCAGCAATCAGCACGTAGGCCGACACGAATTTCTGTTCAATGATGATCGGATGCATCCGGACTCTAAAAGGGATGTCTATCATAGAAGATAGAGTTTCTAAAGAATCGGCGAACCTATTGTTCACTCTTAACAGATGGGCGAAATTCAGTTTCTTAAACCAAGGAATCAGAACGTCCAAGGTCAAGTGATAGATTTTCTGTCACGACCCAAACGCGCCCCTAAAAGTTTGGTCCATGACCGGCCTGTACATAGGCCTCAAAACAGAATTTTAAAATAATATTTAACCATATAAGGGGCCTTAGGCGGAAGCAATATAAAAAAAAGACAACATCCATTGAGCTTGTGCATACATGATTGTTTAATTGGATTTAAGCATTTGAATACATTCCAAATATACCTATACAATCACAGATTTTATATAGATCTCACACACTCTTACATAAGACGTAATAATTTATAAGACTCCCAACAATAAATTAAAGCCTCCACGTGGAGACATACCCTAGCTGATTTGGCAGACAAGTGAACCTCAGTACAACTCCAGTGTCAATCCCCGATGGCTCACCTACAGAAATATACATAAAACAGAATGAGCAAGGCTCAGTGAATAATAGCAACTTCAGAAGGTTAATTGAATAAACAAAACCTTGGATAAAATAGATAGACAGATACCAACCATATACCGGTCTTATCCGTAACTATATTTCAATATGATCTCAGGTTCACATATAAGACAGAATGGCCTCGGGCCCATATATAATACAGAACGGCTTTAAGCCCACAGATATGATACAGATCGGCTTTAAGCCTAGATGTGATACAGAACGGCTTTAAGCCCACAAATCTTACAGAACGGCCTCTGGCCCACAGATAATATAGAACGGCCATAGGCCTAACAGATACAGAACGGCCATAGGCCAAACAGATACGGAACGGCCACAGGCCCAGTTCACATATGTATGGACTCAAGAGGTGTCTCGCACGGATTCTAGAGGTGACTCGCACTGCAGCACTTAGTTCCATACAGCACTTTGTTCCATACCAGAAAACAATTACGTCTTAAAGACCAAACAATTCATATCATGTCATAGCATAAACGGAATGAATAAACAGAACAGAATAACCCCAGACTCATAGGAATACCGTTCACAATAGTGCACATAAATTTCCCCATGGTTTATCACAAGTTGACGTACATGTCTTACATATAACAAACCATTAACAATAACTATTAACATATAAAGCAGCCCATAATGCTATCCGATTAGCCATTTCGATGATCCATTGTAAGATATTCAAAACTTCATGTTCTTAGTAGGTGGGGCTTATATTGACAATTCCTTCCTATCGTATTAATTCATGCAGAGACATTGGCAATCTACAGTTTCCAATCATTTATAGCAGTTAACATAATTAACATGCGAAGAACAGAGCGTTAATAATAAGAATTATTAACATTAAGTAAATGTACAACTACAGTGCTATTACTCACAGTGGTAGGTCTCTGATAGCGGTGGAACGATGTCCTCATCCTGACCTACAAACATAATGCACATAACAGATTATGAGAATAAAACCAATCTCTTTTTATTCCTTACTCAATAACCATGGTGGTTCTAGACTGATTAGTCCTCCACAGACTATACTCCATGCCTCATAAAATAAGAGGAATCGATAGGAGAAAGGTTTAGGCGAAAAAATGGTACAGACTCAGTAAAGAGAAGGTGAATAGTCGTCACTAATTTGGGCAAACCTATTTCTGTACTTAGAATTTGGGAGTGAGATTTCCACCATCAGAAATTAGACTTTCGGGGCTTAATTTTAGGCTAAAGAATCACTCAAAACGGAGTCCGGATGCAAAAGATATGCTTGTTCGAAGTTACAGGGTATAAGCTGAAACAGGGCTGGCCGCTCGTGCGCCCACTTTGGCCGCTCGTGCGGCCCAATTCCGCTCGAGTGGAAGAACGCGGCCCCTGGAGCGCCCAATAGCAGAATGAAAACCTCTTTTTTTTCTTCATGTCCGCTCGTGTGGTGCCCGTGGCCGCTTGTGCGGTCTGGGCAAAAACAACAGTCTGAAAATAGCTCTTTTACTCCAACACTTGGTTCTTTCCATTTTTAAGCTTGGTTCTAAACATAAATCACTCAAAAACATGTAAAATTGCCCACAAGGTGATAAACTATCAACATTCAAGTGTAACCCCATCTCAAACAAATCAATCTTTGCCTTAAATTAAAAATTTAAGTCCCATTTTTCTATATAATCAAACTTCCAAAACATATACTCCAAAATCATAAAAATACATCTTACATATGGTTGATTTTCACACCAAAGCTTGTTATTCCACGAATCATTCTTAAGATTGGACCCAAATCAAACAAATTTAAGGAAAGCAAAGTTCAATTCCTTGAATTCAATCCATTTCATCCAAACTCCCAAAACACTAGTCCATTTTCATTTTAAACTTCCAAGTTAATCCTTGATTTCATGTAGTAATTAAATTATTTACAAAGATAATAGTTAAAACCATATACCTTAACCCAAATCCTTCAATTTCCCCTTTAAAGCTCTTCAATCTCCAAGCTTTCCTTCCTTTTCTCTTTGAGTCCTCTCAAGAACTCTCTCTCTCTCGCGTGGCTTCCCCTTTCTCTAGATATTTTTGGCTCAAAGAGATGAGTTCAACAACTGATAAAGCTTCTATTTATATAAATATACACACACAAGATTAAAACAAGGGAAAGCCAAACGTGGCCTTATGAATTGTACGAAATTAAATTTCATTTAAACTTTTCAGATGACTCCAAAAATTACGCTGATCATGAATATGTCCTCTGTTCCGGTTTCTCAAGCCTCTAAGGCCTTCAATTTGCTGTATGAAATTAACCACCCAAACGTGCATTAACGAATCAGACAAATTAGAATTCCAATTAATTTTCCTAAATAGTTCTAAAAATTTCCATTAACATACCCAAGTACTTAATTTTAATTTTTGAACCCATAAAAGTCAGTAATTTCAATTTTAAATCCGTAACTCAACAGATAATGCTTCAATTCCAATAGATATAGTTAAATCAAAACACATCTTCTCATAGTTAAATAAAGATGACTTCTTATATGCATTTTAGGGTCATTACATTCTCCCCACCTTAAGAAGTTTGGTCCTCCAAACTTGGATTACCTTAACACGAGAACGGTTCACAAATTTCGGTTTCCTATCATAGTTCAGTCTCGTCCTGGAGGTTCAATATTCCCCAATCATTGAATAGTTCATAATTCCTTCACAATCAATTTCAATGAAGTTTGTTCCAAGGATCACAATTAATTCGCCATTACTGGCTAATCGGTAACCCAATCGATAATAATGCTCAAGTAATCAAAATTAGACTTATCGGTTTGGATCAGATTTCTAACAAACTCCAAATAGCAACTCAAATCCCATAACAAGGAATTACATGTTCAGAGTAAGTTATTAGTAAAATCAAATACGGACCAAACCTTAGTGGTCACAATTCCCAAATTATAGTAAGGTATAATCATTTAAAATCCATGTTTGCTTGGAAGATCTTGAAGTCAACATCATGACATCAAGCACAGAATACATTTACCATAAAACTATTATATTCTTGTTCCATATCTAGTAAAACGTTCTTATCATGGACAAGAACATTTCCAAAAATATGTAACACATAAAGTTCATCAAACCCTTCATAATTACACACAATACGTCGTTCAGAGACATTATTCAGAAACTGATCAGACCTTTCAAAGATTATCAAATGATGGGATAATTCCCAATAGCATTAAACATACTTAAACTTTGATAGAACAACCTCCGGTCGAACTTATAACAGATAAGGCAGAATGATTTCAAGTTCATCATAAGGCATTCATCAAGCATGCCACAATAATTTATTAAATGGAAAACTCATTCATGTATAGCAAAATATCTTTTTCCAAAAAACTTGTCATATCCTGAACAATAGGGGTTCCGTAGCGCATCTAGTCATTTTGGGGAAATTACTCGGAAAACTCATCATATCATAAACATGTCGGAGGTTCATAACATATTTTATCATTTCCGGAAATACTTATCATGTAGAACAGTTCGTAACCAAAATATAGATTTCATTAAACATCGTACAGCATAGCCATTTTCAAAATCATTTATACAAAAGTATCTTTACAAGGACATTACTTACTTAGGTCTATAGTCAACTCACACAAGATCACACACTATTCATCTATGTCAGAAGTACCGAATGTAATTGGTGGTATGACCTCTCTAAATAACACAGATCACACAAGTTTCGTTCCAATGAGTATTCATTTCCAGATCACAATAAAAGGACAGGCCTTAAGTTAATTCTCATACAAATATTTCATCCTTCATTAGTAACAGTAAGTTTATGATAGCAATATGTTATATTTAGAACAAAACATATCAAAACAACATTATGGCTTTCAGACAAATGGCAGTCCACAAAAAGAAACACAATTTTCCTTTTATTTGCTTCAATCGTAAGAATATATGTTCATACTGAAAAGAGGAACAAAACTTCACTTATCATCCCATAGAAAGGTTCACAACATGACCTTCTTTTCACTAATGATCCACTTCAATAACCCAAATAATTTGATGAACAAACATATCATCTCACTACCTTAACAATGCCCATTCGTATTCTTACACGTGGTAAGACAACATAAGCATCACCTCATTCTTACTACCTTTTCCTCAAGCCACTACATACAAATTAGCTTAATACATAAGATCATACCAAGTCATTTAACTCCATGGTTCAAGATTTCAGATAATATTCTCCTTTGCCAGTAGACATATCTCAATTTCCTCGACATACACTCTATCTCTATAAATTAACATACTCAACGCCACCAACATTCTAGTCAAAATTTCAATTCCATAAAATTCCACCAAATACTATGTGATCACAGATCATAACACTTGTATTTATTAACATTCCATTTCATCCCCACTCCTAGAGTCATAAGATGCAGACAATTAACATATCACATATCATTCATTAATTATTCCATAACACATAGTTTCGCATACCTAGTCATAACACACATGAGTATACAAGGACATGAGTGGGGCAATCCCTTTATCTCTACTTCTTATATCAAATCATTCTTAAATCTCATACTCGTTTTTAATCATGTATCTCTCAATTGTCATACACTTCATTGATTCACAACATCCTCAGTTTCCCCAAAATTTCGCATGGTCTAATTTCACATATAACACAAATAGAAACTAAGTTTAATCTCTTTTCATATTATGTTTCCATGAACATACTTATATTTATCAATTTGAATAGCCGAAGAGCACCGATATTCCACACCTTTCAAAATTTAGCCTGATGTAACCCATTCTCATTTCATAAAAATTATCCAATTCTCCTTAAACACAAAACTCAGTCTATGAAACAAAACATATGAATCTTCTTTTATTACCTGAAGGTCTATGAGAATTCTCATTCTTAATCTCAGTACTCAACGTATTGTACATGCTCACATACATCTTTTAAAATGCACATCATATCCTTTCGTTACTAGAAACATGCAACTTAAATGCATTCTAGACACTCTAATGCTCAATGGACACGTGTGTGAGATCTTAACTCGTGCTCTGATACCACCTGTCATGACCCAAACCCGCCCCTAAAAGTTTGGTCCATGACCGGCCTGTACATAGGCCTCAAAACAGAATTTTAAAATAATATTTAACCATCTAAGGGGCCTTAGGCGGAAGCAATATCAAAAAAAGACAACATCCATTGAGCTTGTGCATACATGATGGTTTAATTGGATTTAAGCATTTAAATACATTCCAAATACACCTATACAATCACAGATTTTATATAGATCTCACACACTCTTACATAAGACGTAATAATTTATATGACTTCCAACAATAAATTAAGGCCTCCACGTGGAGACATACCCCAGGTGACTTGGTAGACAAGCGAACCTCAGTACAACTCTAGTGTCAATCCTCGATGGCTCACCTACAGAAATATATATAAAACAGAATGAGCAAGGCTCAGTGCATAATAGCAACTTCAGAAGGTTAATTGAATAAGCAAAACCTTGGATAAAATAAATAGACAGATACCAACCATATACAGGTCTTATCCGTAACTATATTTCAATATGGTCTCAGGTTCACATATAATACAGAACAGCCTCGGGCCCATATATAATACAGAACGGCTTTAAGCCCACAGATATGATACAGATCGACTTTAAGCCCAGATGTGATACAAAACGACTTTAAGCCCACAAATCTTACAGAACAGCCTCTGGCCCACAGATAATACAGAACGGCCATAAGCCTAACAGATAATATAGAATGGCCATAGGCCTAACAGATACAGAACGGCCATAGGCCCAATTCACATATGTATGGACTCAAGAGGTGTCTCGCACGGATTCTAGAGGTGACTCACACTGCAGCACTTAGTTCCGTACAGCACTTTGTTCCATACCAGAAAACAATTACGTCTTAAAGACCAAACAATTCATATCATGTCATAGCATAAACGGAATGAATAAATAGAACAGAATAACCCCAGACTCATAGGAATACCGTTCACAATAGTGCATATAAATTTTCCTATGGTTTATCACAAGTTGACATACTTGTCTTACATATAACAAACCATTAACAATAACTACAAACATATAAAGTAGCCCATAATCCTATCCGATTAGCCATTTCGATGATCCATTGTAAGATATTCAAAACATCATGTTCTTAGTAGGTGGGGTTTATATTCACAATTCCTTCCTGTCGTATTAATTCATGCAGAGACATAGGCAATCTACAGTTTCCAATCATTTATAATAGTTAACGTAATTAACATGCGAAGAACAGAGCATTAATAATAAGAATTATTAACGGTAGGTAAATGTACAACTATAGTACTATTACTCACAGTGGTAGGTCTCTGATAGCGGTGGAACAATGTCCTCGTCTTGACCTACAAACATAATGCACATAACAGATTATGAGAATAAAACCAATCACTTTTTATTCCTTACTCAATAGCTATGGTGGTTCTAGACTCATAATTCCTCCATAGGTTATACTCCACGCCTCATAAAATAGGAGGAATCGATAGGAGAAAGGTTCAGGCAAAAAAATGGTACAAACTCAGTAAATAGAAAGCGAATAGTCATCACTAATTTGGGCATAACTAGTTTTTTTACTTAGAATTTGGGAGTAATATTTCCACCATCGGAAATTAGACTTCCGGGGCTTGATTTTAGGCTCAAGCATCACTCAAAACGGAGTCCGGATGCAAAAGATATGCTTGTTCGAAGTTACAAGGTATAAGCTGAAACAGGGTTGGCTGCTTGTGCGCCCACTTTGGCCGCTCGTGCGGCCTAATTCCACTCGAGCGGAAGAACCCGGCCGCTCGAGCATCCAAAAGCAGAATGAAAACCTCTTTTTTTTCTTCATGGCCACTCATGCGGTGCTCATGGCCACTCGTGCGGTCTGGGCAAAAACAACCGTCCGAAAATAGCTCTTTTGCTCCAACACTTGGTTCTTTCCATTTTTAAGCTTGGTTCTAAATATAAATCACTCAAAAACATGTAAAATTGCCCACAAGGTGATAAACTATCAACATTCAAGTGTAACCCCATCTCAAACAAATCAATCTTTGCCTTAAATTAAAAATTCAAGTCCCATTTTTTTATATAATCAAACTTCCAAAAGATATACTCCAAAATCATAAAAATACATCTTACATATGGTTGATTTTCACACCAAAGCTTGTTATTCCACGAATCATTCTTAAGATTGGACCCAAATCAAACAAATTTAAGGAAAGCAAAGTTCAATTCCTTGAATTCAATCCATTTCATCCAAACTCCCAAAACACTAGTTCATTTACATTTTAAACTTCCAAGTTAATCCTTGATTTCATGTAGTAATTGAATTATTTACAAAGATAATAGTTAAAACCACATACCTTAACCCAAATCCTTCAATTTCCCCTTTAAAGCTCTTCAATCTCCAAGCTTTCCTTCCTTTTCTCTTTGAGTTCTCTCAAGAACTCTCTCTCTCACGTGGCTTCCCCTTTCTCTAGATATTTTTGGTTCAAAGAGATGAGTTCAACAACGGATAAAGCTTCTATTTATATAAATATACACACACAAGATTAAAACAAGGGAAAGCCAAACGTGGCCTTATGAATCGTACGAAATTAAATTTCAATTAAACTTTTCAGATGACTCTAAAAATTATGCTGATCATGAATATGTCCTCTGTTCCGGTTTCTGAAGCCTCGATGTTCCGGTTTCTGAAGCCTCAAAGGCCTTCAATTTGCAGTATGAAATTAACCACCCAAACGTGCATTAACGAATCAGACAAATTAGAATTCTAATTAATTTTTCTAAATAGTTCTAAAAATTCCCGTTAACATACCCAAGTACTCAATTTTAATTTCTGAACCCATAAAGGTCGGTAATTTCAATTTTAAATCTGTAACTCAACAGATAATGCTTCAATTCCAATAGATATAATTAAATTAAAACATATCATCTAATAGTTAAATAAAGATGACTTCTTATACGCATTTTAGGGTCATTACATTTTCATCTTTTCTTCTTTAACTTTCCAATCTCCTTTAGCTTGGGATACAACAAGGTTTGGGTCCCCGATGACATCCAACCATTTTGCCCCTAGTTCAAGGGCGGCTTCAAATCCAACAATACATGCCTCATATTTTTCCTCATTGTTCGATACTTTGAACTGGGGTTTGAATGCTAAAGGTATACGGGAATTGTCGGGTGCTATCAGCAACACCCCTATTCCGTAACCGTATTGGTTTGACACTCCGTCAAAGTACATAGTCGAAGTTTCTTCTTCAACATGTAGAATGGCCTTATTCGGGAACAGATATTCCACTGCTTCATCTCCCTCCACTGGGTAGTCGGCTAGGAACTCCGCTACCGCTTTCTCTTTCACTGACTTGCTTGTCATGTACTTCAGATCGAATTCGGAGAGAAGAAGCAACCAGCGAGCTAGCTTACCCATAAGTGCCGGTTTCTCGAAGAGATATTTGATGGGATCTAATCTCGAAACCAGTATTACAGAGTGAGCTAACAGGTAGTGCCTAAACTTCCTGGTAGCCCATACCAAGCCCAGACAAGCCTTTTCTAGCAGTGTGTAGCAGGTCTCGTATTCCAGCATTTTCTTACTCAGGTAGTAGATAGCATTCTCCACTTTGTCCTCAAACTCTTGTGCAAGCATGCAGCCCATTGTCGTTTTGGTTACTAATAGATACAATATCAACGGTTTCCCCAGCTCTGGCGGTGACAACACAGGTGGGTTCTGTAGATACTACTTGATCTGCTCAAAAGCAACTTGGCATCGGTCGTCCCATTGGAACTTCTTTCCATTCTTCAGGATACCAAACAGTGGTTCACAAGTCAAAGTAAATTTTGCTATAAACCATCTTATGAATTGCACTTTACCCAGAAAGCTCGCACCTCCTTTTCACTCCTTGGTGGTGGCATTTCTAAGATGGCCTTAATCTTGGAAGGATCGACCTCGATGCCCCTTTGTGTGATCAAGAACCCCAGCATTTTCCCTACTGTAACACCAAATGTACATTTCTGAGGGTGCAGCCGCAACCGATACTCTCTGATTCATCAAAAAAATTTCTCCAAGGCGGTGTAGTGGCCATCTCTTTCCTTGGACTTGACAATCATATCATCCACGTACACCTCAACCTCTCTATGGATCATATCATGCAAGATCGTGGTCGCGGCCCGTTGATACATAACCCCAGCATTCTTCAACCCGAACGGCATCACCCTATAGCAATAGGTTCCCCACGGGGTGGTGAAAGAAGTCTTCTCCCTATCTTCGGGTGCCATCAAAATCTGATTGTAGCCTGAAAACCCATCCACAAACGAGAGCAGCGCATGCCCAGTAGTGAAGTCCACTATTTCGTCGATATGTGGCAGAGGAAAGTCGTCCTTCAGACTGGCTTTGTTCAAATCTCTGAAGTCCACACATACCCGAATTATGCCGTCCTTCTTCGGCACCGGAACTATATTGGCCAACCAAGTAGGGTATTCAGATACCAACAGGAACCCTGCATCAATTTACTTCGTGACCTCTTCTTTGATCTTCACAGCCCAATCCGGGCGGATCCTTCAGAGCTTCTACTTAATAGGTCGGGCCTCTAGGTCAAGAGGGATTCGGTGCTATACAATCTCAGCATCGATTCTAGGCATATCTTCGTAGGACCATGCGAAAACATTTTTGAAATCTTTTAATAAAGCGACTAAGCGCTCACGTTCCTCAGAAGACAACATGGACCCGATCTGGACCAGCTGCGGATCCTTCTCAATACCAACATTAATCGAGGTGATTTCATCAACCAAAAGTTTTACAAACCTCTCCTGCTCTCGGTCAATCAAATGCTTTAAAACCAGAGGAATTTCTTCGTTGTCGTTTTTATCAAAAATTTTAAAATCCTGATTAATGCAATAAACTAAAGGCACAAAAAAGTACTCAGAAGCCACAGTTGTACCTTTCTCATTGATAACATCCAGTTCGTCTGATCCTTCGGTTACAACAGACTCAAAGGAAAAAGAAAAAGATGACCTGGAAAGGACAGTGGCATCCGGGTTATCACCCCCAGCAATACCTGCCTCAGACTCAGAAGAACTGGAATCTGATTCCGACTCCACTGACTCTGTGGAATCAGATTCCGGTTCACTACCTGACCTAGAACTACTTGAGAAAAAGCCCTCATCGTACTTCCAAACGAAGAAGGGTGCGATGGATGCATCGAGAATGCCAGAAGGTGGGCCCACAGCCACTTCATCCCCGATCATGGAAACTAAGAAGTTATCCCCCAAACACTCCGGTACAATCTGAGGATCTGAGATGAGACAAGCCAGCGCTGCTCCAACCTCAATTTCTGTTCTCTCGGACTCTTCCTCCTTGTACTACTCAGCCTCAGCCGGTGGGTCTGTCTGCTCTTCGGCAACTTCATCCCCGGACAACTGAAGGTCAAAAAAGATTTCGAAGCCAGGCAAGTGCCGCTTTTTTGAATTCAACAGGGCTCCGGAAAGCCGTAAAACAGGAAGTCTTCCCTCTCCCGGACAAAGCGTCGGTTCAGGGTCTCTTGGATAGGCCTGTGCACCAACTCATAATGCTTCCCGGCTTGTTTTGCCTTGGCTCTCCGGCCATCTCTCTTCCTTTCCTTGCTTAACCCTCTTTGGTTGGCATATAACCTAAACCAAAGGTATATAGGTTATACGGCACTTCGGCCAATGCTACGACGCCCTTCCGACCACTTCGCCCCAATCCTATCCCGGGCATGTGTTGAAGCTTGTTCATGAGGTAGACAGATTGTACACTGACGTATAGTCCCTCATCAACAGCTAGCATATCCTGTACAACTCGGGCCTCAACTTGGGTGAATCCTGACAGAAATACATCCTCCGCGCCATGCTTAATCTCCAGAATTGGTATAGAAACCTCTGGTGGTGGATGTATTGAAGAATTCCTAAAAACAATTGCCACATCCTTCCCATGGGGGTACTTCAGCATCTGATGTAAGGTGGAAGAGACGGCCTTGACTTGGTGCAGCCACGGCCGCCCAAAGAGTAGATTCAAGGTCGCTGGAACATCCAAGACATGAAACTCAATGTCCTGTTGCCCTGGGCCAACCTGAGTCTTAATATGTA
Source organism: Camellia sinensis (assembly GCF_055761805.1). Taxonomy (NCBI): domain Eukaryota; kingdom Viridiplantae; phylum Streptophyta; class Magnoliopsida; order Ericales; family Theaceae; genus Camellia; species Camellia sinensis. Next base: position 59,190,695 of record NC_138971.1, read on the forward strand.
CTGTCCCCATCACCTCTTGGCTGGTGTTATCATAGGCCCGTATCACCTGGACTGTAGGCACGAAATCCACGTGCTTCAACCCAATAGCATACGCCGTTATTGACGGACATACATTGATTGTAGATCCCGTGTTGACCAGGACCACCGGTATCCATTTCTCTCTACACTCCACAGAGATATAGAGTGGCTTGTTATGATTTGAGCCCTCAGGCGGTAGCTCTTTGTCAATGAAGGTCAAGGTCGGGAAAGCTCCTCCCGGGAAAACCAATCCCACCAACTGCTTGGGTGTTGTATCTAGTGAACGCTTGGCCTTGTCCATGGCTGTAAGGACGGCTTGTCTGTGAACCCTAGAGGCCATAAGCAGTCCCCAGATGGAGATGTCTACTTGAATTTTCTTTAGCTGTTTCAGCACAGCTTCCTCCTCTAGCAGTTTTTCTTTCTGCCTCTCAACTTTTTTGTCCTTCCCGGAAGCCTCCGGCTAGTCCAAGTGTGGGGGCTTGAAGTACCGCCCACTTCAGGTCATATGGTTGACCTCCTCAATGTACCAAGTGTCATCTGGTTGGTTCTGCCCCCAATCCTCATTGGTGTGGGCAAGACGTAAGTCGTCGTCTTCCCACCACATCCGATCAGCAACCGACAGACAGCTATCCGGTTCCGCTATAGCTGTTCTTGTATTCTTAATACATTCTGCCCCCTCAGGTGCCTTGGCTTTTCTAGCCCTTTCATCATTCTCAATCGTCTCTTGCTCAAACCTCCTCAATGCAACCACCTGTTTGGTGTCTGTTGTACACAAACTGCCCAAGTCCCGAGCAAAATTCTTCGCATCGGTACTCTCCGGCGATCCCTCCTGATTCTCGGCCATTTCGGCCACTTCAAATGTTCTTGTCTCTGACTGACTCTGTTCTAGCTGAGGCTCCTCCACAACATCTGGCTCATCACTGAGCCACCCTGAATTACCTTCCGACCCATTCAAGTCAAACCAGTTAATTTTCACATCCCCCGAGTCTTGCTCATTAAAGAACTGCAAATTGGTAATATCCTCCTCCAACTCTGCTAGGTCATCTAGCCCCTGACTGGGTCTATCCTCCCGAACCACACTGATCTCTGCCCTAACTGGCAACTCTACCCTCAGCTTAGCCTGATCTGTTGACACAATATAACTGCACGGGTTGTATGCTTCTTCGGTAAAGCTCCCAGATTCCTCAGGTTCTGAACCCTCATTCCCATTCTTCTCCAAGGTCACCCCAGCTTTGTCTTCGATAGTCACCAGCACTGGCTTGGGTTGGGTCAGGGAGATGTTCAACATGCACGAGTCTGTGCCGTCTGGGATGAACACCTCAGGCTTGGGTAGGTAGGAGGGAGTGATGTATATGGTTAGGTCATATGGAATGGTTGTGGTTTGGATCAGGTTGATATACTTTGCTGGTGGAGCTTGGTTATGTGGTGGGAGTGGGTTGGTGGTGACATTTGGTTTGTCAAGAGGGGCAATCACCTTGTTGTCAATAAGATCTTGGATCTCATGATGCAGTCTGTAGCAAAAGTTGGTGCCGTAACTGTGCTGCTGGTGAAAGGCACAATATTTGGCTGGGTTATGGAAAAAAGGAAGTTTGTCTGGTAATGGTCGCGGCTCCAGGGGCTTCAAATGCACTTTTCTAATTAGAACCCCCAACACTTTAGATAAAGGCATGTAAAGTGGAGTGCAGGTCCTCTGGCCCCTAGGTGGGTACTTTACTAGTTGGGAGGTGGTTCCGGACGAGCCGGTGAAGGGTGTGGTTGTTTTTGAGGTGGTGGTGGTGACCATGCCCACGTCAGAAGTTCTTGCGGCTGCACTGCTGCTGGTAGCTACATTCGAACCACGGGTGAAGGCCCTCTTGGGCTGCTCCCTTTCGTGGTCGATCAGACCTTGTTTCATAGCATCTTCGATCTGTACCCCAATCTCATGCAATTTAGCAAAGGTGGGGAGGGGTAGGACGATCATTCTCTGCATCAGCTTGGGTTACAAGTTATACACAACCATCCTTATCTGATCCTTTTCGAGTGGCCGAGTTGTCATCATGGAGACCTTGGCCCTCCATCGAGTGACAAAGTCGAAAAATCTTTCCTTTCGCTCCTGCCTAGTTGTCTCGAGATCACGAGTCGTGACCTCGATCTGGGTATTATATGAGTATTGAGCGATGAAGGCCTCGGCCATCTCCTCTCAACTTCTTTTCACTGAGTCCTCTAGCTTGGCATACCATATAGCCGCAATACCTGGCAGGGTCCTGCCAAAAAATGATAGTTTCTGGAGTCTCATCAAGCCCATCGGGCGTAAAATATCTGAGAACAGCCTCAGATGAACCATAGGATCGCTAGAACCATCAAAGCGGTCGATGTGTGACATTGAGAACCTGTCTGGCAATGTAACCGCCGAGTCCGTGTAACCATTGTCTATGTTTGGAATGGAGTTAACGCCCTGGGCTCGTTTGAATAGCTTTTCGAGCTTACTTATTTTCAGCGCAGTTTGGTCAACCTCAAATTCGAACAGCGTATCCACTGGATTAGCCGGTGCTTTAGACATCTGAGGTGAAATTTGCGGTGGAATTGGCTCTGTTGGAACGTCCATATTTTCCTAGGCGTTTGATGTTTCCCCAAGTGTTAGAACCCTAGGTAGGCGTGGATGCGAAGCAGATGCTCCGGCTTGTTGTGGTTGCTGCTGTTGTTAGAGCCTGGCAATCAGCTCTGCCTATTGAGCCACAACCTCTGCCTGACAAGCGGTGACCTCCGCCTGGCGAGCAACATCCCGCTGCATGGCTTGCATGGTCTCTTGGAGCTGGCGTATCATGTCCCCCATACCGGCCATAAGGTGCTGATCTGATTGAACAGGTGTATCTCTCTCTGCGGTAGGAATAGAAACCCCAGCCTAACTACACACAGGTGGGGTGGACAATGACCGCTGAACCAACGATTACTGTACTACTGCCCTCCGTCTTGTAACCGGGGGTAATGAAAAGAACACTGCTTGTCCGTCAACTAGATCCTCAGATCGGTGAAGCCTTCTACCTCTAACCCAGAGTGCTTTGGGGGAAACCGCCTCCTCAGAGGCAATGATGCAATACCACCTTGCAAAAAGATAAATAAAGCAAAAATAAGGAAACAAGAAAAAACGGACAGTATTTCGGCTTAAATAAAGACAACACACATTTGACATTGTAAGTTGAACAAACTGTTCTCAAACACTATTCACTGCCCCCAAATCACTGTCTCAAATTTGATATCCCCAAATACTGATGTCCTCAGACTGATACCCAGACTTGCAAACCGATACATGCATTCCTGTAGAGACAAAACCCTAATAACATGTAGCAAGCAAGTGAGAACCAAAACACCCCTATGGTGGGGTAGGGTTTCCATATCCTATCTTGTCAGGAGCTAGGGTTTCACTACGCACACATGTAGTTTCAAACAATCTACATTCGAGTAAACAACCTGTCCTAGTTTGGAACAGTCTCTAAGGTTTCCGATATGCACTAGGTCGAATAGTCAAATAGGGTGCCTTGGCAAAACCGTGGTTTGTGTTCCCATCGTGGTAGAGCCCGTAACCGGTCAGCCATATGACACGCTTTTCCAAGCAAGCCTCCGACAAACTGTTCAGGAATAACATACGGCAAACACGGTGTCCTAGGCACACCAATGCAAATGTAATGCAAAGAAACACATAAGTGTAAACAAAACAACATATCATGATGTTCGAGTCAAGTTCTCTAAAGCCCCAGCAGAGTCGCCAGAAACTATAGACCGCTCGAACTTCCTCTGCGCGCCCCTCTTTCGGGGAGGGCGCGGATTTGGAGTTCAAAGCTACTACAGTTCGAACTCCTGTCATGGTTCTGAATCTAATCTCACAGAGTGCAATGTAACACTGATAAATCACCAAAGAGTCCAAATCTGGCAAATCGTTTTGGAAAATCGATTTTAATCAAAAAATGCCAAACATGGACTGCTTTGCCAAATTTCAGAGTCGCCACCTAAATATTTTATTTTTTGGAAATTTAGGAAACCCTGACTCGTGCCTAAAGCCATGTGTCCGTCATCACCAAAGTTACCTCGGCTCGAGAACTTGGGTGCGAGAGGGGAAGGTCCTGAAATGAGCACCCCCGCTCGCCCGATCAAAGATTGGCCTCTACTAACATGATATGTTGTTTTTGAAAACACATGTGTTCTTATTCCGGTTATTAATCTAACTTACTATGTGATGCGCACAACATACAAGTATAGACTAAATCACTCGATTTGGAACAAAACATCTCATGTTTGTTTGTGAAAATGGTTTGAAATTGCTACCCTCAAGTTGGCTAAAGCGCAGATTTGCCACCCTCAAGTGGGCTTAAAACATGATGATTTGCCACTTCAAGTGGACTTAAAACTCACACTTAATGAATTGTTCCAATTCAAGTAATAAAACCTTCATCCACAAGCATTCATGCAGTTTAGCATTTACGCAAATAGCCTTATGGCAAACATGCTATCATGGCAACACTCACACTCATGCAAGGATGCTAAAGCATAAACACTTACAGTGTACTCCGAGCCAAAACAGAAAACTAGTTAGAAACAATACATGATCCAAACTATGTTAAAAATTCCTAATGCAACACATGCAAAATGCAACTACGTAGGCCTGACTACCTAATCATGACATATGAATGCGACATTTGATACATGTATTCAAATAGGTATTGAAATACAATGCAGTTTGAATGATGCACCGAGCCCGGTGCATGCAAAACAAATGAATAATGCACCAATGCAAGCATAAGGTATGCTAATTAAAACGTGCCCTAAACTAACCATCAAAAACTGACAAGTAAAACGGAGAAAGAAATAGGGGTTGGAAGACATGCATACACACACGTACCCTTATTACAACAATAGGCCCTCTCGAAGGAGGGTCCGAATAAATAAGCTAAGCTAAGCTAAGCTACTTATTACAAAACAACTAATTAACTAACTTAGCTAATTACTTACAAGCTGAATTGAAAACTATTTAGGCTAAGCTAATTAGAATATTACAAAGATGAATTGAATTAGCTAAATACATTGACTAATTAATTACAAAATACCAGCAAATTAACTAACTAAGTAAAGCAGTCAAAGTGGCCTCGAGGGGAGGAAAATATGCATGCTCGGTTTGCTTTCCCTGGAAATGCATTACTTTGCAATAAGTTGTCTCTGTTTACACTCGCGGTGACCTTAGAGCATCGAACACACTTTCAGGTTGCATCTGCTTCAAAACAGGAGCATTTTGGAAAATTTTGCTGCAAGTGGCCGGCCGGCCACTTCATCTGGTTGGCAGGCTACCTCAACTAGTCGGCCGGCCACTTCAAGCGGTCGGCAAGCTAGTGCAAGTGGCGGGCCAGCCACTTCCCTTTCCAGAATCCCAACTTTGCTGCAACAGAGATCAACAAAGGCACAACAATGCATTTACAAGGAAATATGTGTGCAACTACTCTCCTTATCATTTCTCAAGCTCAAAGGAGCGTAGTACACAACTCTCAAGCCACCAATCACGCATCTTAATGTACGATGGCCAAAGAGCCAAGCTCATACAATGTTAGTGAATGCACAAACAACACATAAGAGCCTCCACCTCTATCATGCATGATCAAGAGGCTTGGCGACTAAGAAATGCAACACGTTTCATCACTTTGAGTATGAAACGTGCCACATTCGTCGTGTTTGGATCAACATCTGATTCAAACACAATGCATTGCAAGCAACATGCTCATCTTTCAATGCTAAAGTGGCATGCTAAAACAAGAATCTAACACACAAACAACACATGCATGACATGCTAGAAGACTTAGGCATTAAAGCTAATGAAGTACAGAACATTAGGACTATGCAATACATTGCTCAATGGACTAAACTAGCCCTAAATAGACCTCATGCATGCCAAAACAGTGGCCAAAATTCTCTGAAATGATAGCATGGAAGGCAAGATAATGATGTTCATGCATTGGCTCATCAACGAGCCATGAGGCACAAATCTTAAACACAATTAAAGGGTGATATTCATCAGAGTATGACAAGGCTATATGCTCTGAAATTATGTGTTAAATGATGCCATATCACATAAACATCACAAATAAGGCATGCTAGAAGGCCTAAAGCACAAGGCTAGTAAAGGGCACCACACAAGAGGCATGCAATACATAGCCTAAACATCCAAACCAGCTCTGGACAGAGCTCAATTAGGCCAAAACAAAGGCCAAAACATGCTGAAATGGAAGCCCAAAAGCTTAGACAAGCATGCATGCATATTAGCTCACAAACAAGGCATAAGGCACAACTCACAAAAGTTATGAAATAGTAGAATATCTGAGAGTGTGACTACGCCATATACACTGAAATCAAGTAAGAAATGAGGCTAAGGCATGCAATCATCACAAGTAAAGCATGCAAAAGGCTTTGAAACTCAAAGCTAGCCAAGGCCTTTACACTACAACCATGCACAAGAAGTCTCACATGGCCAAGACCACTCAAAACAGAGCTAAGGCATGCTAAAATAATAGCAAATACATGCTGAGGTAGAGCTAACACAAGCTAGGATTAGAGGCATAAAGCAAAAGAGGGGAACCACCCCCCCTAGCCACACAAGGCTCAAACCAACATTATAAAACCTTAAAATCAGAGTTATTGAGAGGCTAAAATCAGCCTCAAAGTAGCATGCAAAGGTGGTATAACACTTAATCAAAACAAAGCTTCAAAATGAATATATGCTTACCCTTGAAGAACAATGGCAAGACAGCGACTTCAACAACAATTTTGGACCAAAACCAATGCTAGGACCTCAAAACTAGCTCCAATGGACTTCAGCTCCAAAGTGAAGGTGCTTAACTAGGTGTCTTAGTGCAAATGTGTGAAGAAAACTCACTTTTAGACTCAATATAGCACAAATATAGAGAGAGAAGGGTAATTCTAGATAGAGAGGGATATTTTAGCTCTCAAAATTCTGAACCCTCAATTAGGGGGAGAAAGCTCCCCTTATATAGAGCAAACAAGCCAAAAAGCTTGTTCCATCGCTCCATACATGTGTATGGAGGACGAGTTCAGTGAGCCACAACTGGCTCAAAAGATCTAAAAATATCTAAAAAGGAGAAAAACTGACTGCCGGCCAGTTAAGGTGGCCGGCCGGCCACCTCCCCTAACCGGCCGACCACTCCAAGTGGCCTACAACGGAGGACAGTGGCCGGCAAATGCCAAAAGTGACTTGAAGCCCTTCCCCTCCCTCAAGCAAAGGGGCAACAAGGTTTAGCCCAAAAACGAAGGCCAAAACACAAAGTGTTAAGAGGCTCAAAGACAAGGCACTCAGCCGAGACCTTCGGGCGCTCGAAACAAGCACAAACATGCACAATCATCACATGCACCAAGGATGACGTCTGAGTCATAAGGTCGGTAAAAAATGGGGTGTCTACAACTGCGTCATCAGATTTTTGAGTTGCCACCTAATATTTTGGAAAATTAGGAAACTCATGACTCGTACCAAGGCCACTACTTGTCATAACCACAATTTTCTTGGTTCGGAACCTTAGGTATAAGAGGGATGGTCATTAATTGAGCACACTCGCTCACCCAATCAAAAGATTGGCCTTTACTAAACCATTATATGAATTTTATTTACTTTATATGTTCATATTTTGATTATTTAATAAATCCTAAAAATTACTATGTGAAGCATACAAGTATAGACTATGTCATTTATTTTGGAATAATTTGATTTCATGTATTTTCAAAGAGTTTTGAAGGTGTACAATCCAAATAAATTGAGTTTACAAACATGAAAAATCAATATTATTCCAAATCAAGCGACACAACCTCCACGCACTGGCATTCATACAAATATATCAAGTAAGCAAATAGCCACATGGTAGGATGTTTAAACATAATAAGAAAAACACACACAAACGGGATGCTAAAGCATAAAAACTTACATATTTACCGACGCCCCGCAAACAGCTACAAAACAAAGTTAGTAAAACACGCATGATTTTATACACAAAATCCTGATGCAATTCACTCATGTGATGCAACTAAAGATTTGGCTTCTAAGATATGACATGTGAATCATCTCAAGAATATGAGGCAGCGCACATAATCAAATAGGAATTGGTTAAATCCACAAATGCAAACTTAGCCAAATCAAGATGCATGAAACATGGATGCAAAGCATGGATATAATGAAAAAAATAAAAAAAAATAAACATGATGCATATGCACAAATAAGGAAAGCAAGTAAAAGAACGGGAGAGAAAGAAGTGGGGCGGGAAATTTTTACAACACTTTGAATAAATTATAAAAAACCAAAAAAGAGAGAGAGGAAGGAATATTGCAATAAAATAAAACAAAACCTCACAAAACACTCAAAATAAAAAATAAACAAAATAAAAGCTTCATGTTCTTTGGAACCATTGGCAAAAATTAGTCAATATTGGGAGATTACGCCGTCTTGTCTGAAAAAAGCTAACTGACCAGCCAAATAGGCCGGTCGACCAACTGGGCCAAGCAAAACTTGTCTTGTTACAAAACCAAGAAAATAAACAAACAAGAAATATATAGGTGGCTCAAGTAACCACTACAAGTTAGCTTGCAGTACAACTAATATGAAACAAGAGCAAGCAAATAAGGAAAAAAATTGTAATAATAATAATTATGAGCTAAACAAACCACTTGGATTACAACAACACACTATGAAATACAAAGTAAGAAAAGAGATAAACAATCCACTTGGATTATAACAAAACACTATGAAATAAGAAGCAAGAAAATAAATATGAGACAAACAAACCACTTGGATTATAACAAAACACTATGAAATAAGAAGCAAGAAAATAAATATGAGACAAACAAACCACTTGGATTATAACAAAACACTATGAAATAAGAAGTAAGAAAATAATTATAAGATAGAAAATATAAGAAAATGAAAAACTAGAAATTCACATCCCAAAGAAAGATTGAACTTCTTGATTTCTGAACTTCTTTTTGATCACCCTTAAGTTTAGGAAGTGTGTTCTCGATCCTCAATTCGAAACTTGCAGCTCCGGATATGTGTGGTGGAAAAGTGGCTAACTCTCTTATTTTTCCTCACTTTCAACAACACTCACTCTTTCCTTTGATCAATCACTACTGAAATGTCGCTATTTCAGAATTTTTGGAGTTGTTGTGGATGTCTCAAAGGTGGAATTTCAGTGTGTGTAAACCATGGAAGGTGTATATGGAAGAAGAAAGTGTTTTAGGCTCAAAACTTGAATTTTCTTCCTTTTTCTCACTCTTTTCTCTTTAATTTCGTGGTCCTCTCTCTCTCTCTCTTACAATCTGATCATTCTATATAGGCAATGAGGGAGAGTTAAGGTAAAAAAGAAGGTGGGAGACAAGAATGTGATAGGAGGGAAAATTTTTCAAGGTGGTTGCATGGGATACTCCTTTATGAATTGAAAAAAAAAAAAAAAAAAAAAAAAAAAACCTCTTTTTGACAATAAAGGATGTTTAGGTATGTATTTGGTGATATATGGGTCGACTAATGGGGTGGGGCAGTGTCCCACACACAAGGAAAAAATGCAAAACTACACATTCTCTGGTTGCTGGTTTGAAATGGTCAAATATTATTTAAGGGGAAACATAACACAAGGCAAAGCTTTAGCAAAGTGGTTAAGGTGTTGGGTGTTGAGTAGTAAGTTGGGTGTTCAAACCCTTTTCCAAGCATTCCTTAAATTCATTTTTTGGGTAAAGACATGTCAGCGACACATCACCAACAAGGACCAATCCAATCATTCCACGTCAGTGTCACAACCAACATTTGACAGAATATTTCGCATATGGACAGAATATTCCCTTACATAACAGAATATTTCTTGAGTTTTGAAAATTACAATTTGGCTCAGAAGTTTCAAATATTTGTGTTGTAACAAATTTTGGGAGAATTTTTCAGTGAGGCCCTCGAAAGTGCAGCGAAGGTTGATCCTAGCTAAACGAACAATTCTGGACGCAACCATGAGGTCAGAATATTCCCTTCGAAAGTTAATTTGTGGCTGGTTAGGATTGGAAATAGGGTTCAAATTCTAAATTTTCTTATTAATAATTCTGTGAGAAACACCTTCTTGATTTCATCATAGGGTAATCAAAAGAATGTGCCCAAGTCTTAGGGTCAGTCAAATTGGGGTGTCTATAGTTGCCCCTCTTTGATAAAGCTTAAAGTCATTTCTTGACATAAGTGAATGTCAGAGCCCGAAGACGACCCTTTTGATAGGGCCATAAGACTTGGGGAAACAAACAAAATGTAATACAATTGGTTGAACCCGAAGGTTGCCTATGTATCCTTTTGCAAGGAATCAAACCAGCGTAGTTCAGGGATAAAATGCGAGTGATATGCTCGAAATATAACTTGGACTTACACACTTCGCGAAGCCATTTTCATGATGCTTATGAGATAGTGCAATACAACAAGACAAACTTTAAACATGCATTCTATATGATATAGCGAATATTTAAAACAAACTGTGACACAAACTTGCGTGTCCTAAGATGAACCCACTCGATGACACGTCGTCATGTATTCTGGGATAAAACCGCTTAGGATCACATTCCTATATGCCTCAAACATGTCTCACACGAGTAGAGGGAACTCAAAATTCAAACACGTCTCATGCAAGTGAAAAAAGTGTAAATTCGTAGTCCAAGCGCGTCTTAGTGAGAGGAGAAATTGTAAACCCCAGAGTTCGAATGCATTTCACGCAAAAGAAGGAAATATGAATTCATAATCTAAAAGCATCTCATGCGAGAAGAGGAATTGTAAATTTGAAGTCCAAATGCGTCTCACGCAAGAGGAGGAAAAGGTAGTGTAACCAACAGGCATACCTAACTGTATGTCTTAAGGAGAAGGGAAAGGTTTTAACTAAGTAAACTTGAAAATCCTAATGCATTTCACGTGAAAGAGGGAAAGGTGGTATAACCAATAAGCGTACCTAACCGTATTTCATTCGGAGAATGGGAAGGTTTTAATAACGCGTTTCATGCAAAAAGAGGAACGTTGGTATAACCAACAAGCATGCCTAACCATATTTCATACGGAGAGGGGGAATGTTTTAACTGAGTAAACTTGAAAATCCTAATGCATTTCACGCAAAAGAAGGAAAGGTGGTATAACCACCAGGCGTACCTAATTGTGTTTCATACAGAGAGGGAGCAGGTTTTAACTGAGTAAACTTGAAAATCCTAACGCGTTTCACGCAAAAGGAGGAAAGATGGTGTAACCAACAGAGGTACCTAACCGTGTTTCATATGGAGAGGGGGAAGGTTTTAACCGAGTAAACTTGAAATCCTAAAGTGTTTCACACGAAAGGAGGAAACGTGGTGTAACCAACAGGCATACCTAACCATATCTCATACGGAGAGGGAAGATTTTAACCGGGAAAACATCAAATCCAAACACGTTTCACGTGAAAGGAGAAAATTTGGTGTAACCAGCAGGCATACCTAACCGTATCTCATATCGGGAGGGGGAAGGTTACATATACACATGAACGATATACAAAATACGTATTACATACGTATACATATACACACAGGCAAACTATATAAGTATACGGATACACACATATACATAATATATCCATACATATACATACATACATATATATATATATACATATACGTATCTCTTTTCCCTTCCCTGTTTTTGTCTCTCTCTCCTCCTCCATCTTCTTCGAGCGTTGTGTCTGGCGTGCGATTTCAACAATCACAGTGTCTGACTAACAGGCTGCCCTAATCTTCAACGATGCCTCGGGCCTTCTCTCTCACCTTATCTTTTTCCTCCTCGTTCTTTTGTTAACATGAGGCCCGTGAGAGAGGCAAAGCAAAAGCCTGCAAACTTTCTCTACCACCACTCTACAATCCCTTTCTTTTGCATTACTCTCCTCTGCTATGGCCTCTTCTCATGGTTCTCTCACCCTTTTTCTAGACCTCAACGAGTCCATGATAGGGATGACCGATTCCGACTCCCCTAAACCTCAACCACATGCTCCTTCTCCTTCTCCTGTTTTCAGCTTTCTAGTGATGTCAATTGACCAAATAATGGAGGCACAGTCTGACATCGAAGCTAACTCGTATATGCTGAGGTCATGTGTGGAGACCGTCACTGCGATCACTAACTTGTCCCGGCGACTGCAGAACAGGACGTTTGATGTACATCAATTAAATGCACAACTCTTCCTACTCCAACGTATGTACAAGGACTCTCAAGTACAAATTAGCGCACTGAAAAAGCAGAACAAAGAACTGAAACGACAGGCCACCTTTGCAGCCCGATTCGAAGTTCCTTCACACAACCAATTTGATAGTTGACGAGGAGTAATTTCTTTCGCCAATGCCGAGGTGGAGTCTTCAAGGACTCCCCGAGAGTAAAGATGAAGCAAGGCAACTAATAGTAAAGTCGGGCAATGAAGCTGTGTGCAAATGATGGTGGTTGTAATCTTTGTCGCCGGGCTGCAACCAGAAAACTGAGAAAATGCCACTCTCTCTGTTTTTTATATTATTTTATTTAATTTTATTTTTGTTTTTGTTTTTGTTTTGGAGTGGGAACCTATAGCTTCAACTCTCTTTTGTATAACTTTGATTGGGGTTGATCCCTGGTATTCATAAAACGAGTTTGTTCTGCAAATCCGGATGGCATGAATGGCACAATATTGAGCATAAAAATCATTTTGTTTTGAATTTTGAACTTTGAAAATGACTACATTTTAATGATTTTTGAACTGAATATTGAGCCTATTACTGACCAAAACACAAAAGTTATTTTGCTTTTCCTTTCTGCTAAAGCAATTTTGATCAACATGAGAGATAAATTAGCACACTTATTCCATTTTCTATCTTGAAATCATATGAGCCAACTTATGAGCACTGAAAATTTTCTATTTTTGGTCTAAAGAATGGTTTGAGTTTTGCAAAAATGGAATAATTTTTGAGAAAATTAATCAACTTCATTTCCTTAAAATCTATTTTCGCAAATGACCACTACCAAATCAACATGAAATCAACCCTTGAGGTGTAATACTGAATTCGTCCTACAATTGAACCCATCATGAAGGAGAAATAAGACAATTGAATCAAATGGGAACGAACCAATCAACTTTGGATAGCCAAGTCGAATAACGATACACCAATCAAACATGGGTGAAACAAGCAAGTTGAAAATGGTTGGGGCCGAACTTCGGGATGAAGCTGCCTACGTACCCCAAAGATAGGAATCAGGTCTTACGTAGTTCACGCTAAGGTTCACTCGAGTATTAACACTCTCCTTTTGTGCTCTAACTTTTGCCAAAGCCACCCCTTTGAGTTTTCAACCTTGCGAGCTTTTCATTTTAAATTTTTTTATTTTTTTTTATTTTTTATTTCTCATTTTTTTCATTTTTTCATTTTTATGCTCTAACTTTTGTTTGGGTCACCCTTCAAGCGAGCCTCTCAAGGGTAGTACTTCTTCAGTCTGTCTATATGAATTGGCTGTAAGAACTCCAAACCATCCAAATCCATGAGAATGACCGCTCCCCCTGACCAGATTGACTTGATGATGTAGGGACTCATCCAATTGGGTCTAAACTTGCCCCTAGGGTCATAGATAGGAGCTCAATTGTCCTTCAACATTAAGTCTTCTTTCCTCAAATTCCTAGATCTGACCTTTTTGTTGAATGCTCTGGCGATCCTGCGTTGATACCCCTGAATGTGGCATAATGCCTTCAATCTTCCCTCATCAAACAGCATCAGTTCCTCAAATCGGTTCTGTTGCCAATCAGCTTCTACTATCTGACGTTCAGCCATAATCCTCAATGAAGGCACTTCTATCTCAATTGGAAAAATAACCTCGATTCCATATACCAAAGAGTAAGGGGTTACCCCAATCTTTATAAGTTTCTAATATCTTACACAGAATGGTCTTGATGTTCTTATTTGTAGCTTCAACGGCTCCATTGGTTTGTGGCCTGTAAGTTGATGACTTGTGAAAAGCCAATTATACTTCTCAAGTAGAACTGCCATTTCTCCTTTGAAATGTGAGCCATTGTCTGAAATTAATTTGTTTGGCACCCCGTATCTGCAGATAATGTTGTTCTTGATGAATTTGGCCACATGTGATGCTTTCAACACTGAATACGACTGTGCTTCAACCCACTTGGGAAAAATAGTCAATGGCAACCAAGATGAACTGATGCCCATTTGAACCCTTCGGTGTGACTGCCCCGATGAGATCGATGCCCCAGACTGAGAAAGACCAAGGCAAAGTCATGTTGTAGAGTTTTGATGGCAGGATGTTCATGCGATTGGCGTGGATTTGACATTTGTGGCATTGCTTAACAAAGTTGATACAATCACTGTCCATGGTTAACCAGTAGTATCCTTGTCTAAGGATTTTTCTGGCTAGCATTATACCATTCATATGGGCTCCACACTCCCCTTCATGGATGGCTTCCATGATACGCTTTGCCTCTTCTTCCTCTACACACAGCTTGTACATTCCCAAATGTCTTCTCTTGTATAGCTTATCTCCATAGATGATGAATTGAGCTGCGAGACGCTGTATCCCCCTTTTGTCTTTAGCATTTGCCCATTGTGGGTATGTGTCATTTTCTAGAAAATTCCAAATATCAAACTATCAAGGGTTTTCATCTTGAACTTCTTCCGTTGTGCCTATCATTTCATACGCAGGGGCTCACCTTTGTTTTATAAGGATTGGGCGCATCTTGACCCCTACTGGTATATCCATCATTGAGGCCAGGGTTGCCAACGCATCAGTAAATCGGTTGTTCTCTCTTACCAGGTGTGTAAAAGTTAGTTTTTTGAACCTTGGGATTAATATGTCCAAGGTCTAATGATAGACTTTCATTTTTTCCTCTTTAACTTTCCAATATCCATTGGCTTGGGAGACAACCAAGTTTGAATCCCCGATCACACCCAACCTTATTGTCCCTGGTTCTAGGGCTACTTCCAATTCGGCAATGCACGCCTCATACTCTGCTTGGTTATTGGATACCTTGAATCAGAGTTTAAAAGATAAGGGGATATGGGAATCATCCAGCACTATGAGCAACACACCTATCCCATAGCCAAATTGATTGGACGCTCCATCGAACTACAACTTCCAATTGTCTTCATCCATCTGCATGACCTCTTCATCTGGGAATGACTACTCCACATCTTGTCCTCCTTCAATTGGGCGATCTGCCCAAAATTCTACTACGACACTTCCTGTGATAGATTTGCGAGTGACATACTTAAGGTCAAATTCGGAAAGCAAAAGCAGCCAATGAGCTAGCCTATCGGTAAGTGTTGGTTTCTCAAAGAGATATTTGATTGGGTCTAATCTTGAAACCAGAATTGCTGAGTGAGCTAACAGGTAGTGTCTGAATTTCCTGGTGGCCCATACCAAAGCTAAGCAAGCCTTTTCCAAACAGTATAGCGGGTCTCATATTCAAGCATCTTTTTACTTAAATAGTATATGGCCTTCTCCACTTTCTCATCCGACTCTTGTGCAAGCATACATCTCATAGTTGATTCGGTCACTAATAAGTATAGGATTAGAGTTCCCTGGCTCAGGCGGTGATAATACAGGTGGATTACTCAGATATTGCTTGACTTGCTCGCACGCAAACTGACATCGATTATCCCATTAGAACTTCTTCCCTTTCTTTAGGAGACCAAACATTGGTTCACAAGTCAAGGTTAGCTTTGAAATAAACCTCCTTATGAATTGCACCTTTTCTAGAAAACCTCGCACCTCCTTTTCAGTCATTGGTGGCGGCATTTCGAAGATGGCCTTAATTTTAGATAGATCAACTTCGATTTCCCACTGTGTGATCATAAATCCCAACATCTTGCCTGTAGTTACCCCAAAAGTGCATTTCTATCGATTCAGCCTTAGCCTGTACTCCCTAATTCTCTCAAAAAATTTCTTCACTGTGATGTAATGGCTTTCCCGATCTTTGGACTTGATAACTATGTCGTCTACATACACCTTAACTTCCATGTGGATCATATCTTGCAAAAGAGTGGTAGCCGATCTCTAATAAGTGGCCCCGACATTCTTCAAACTGAATGGCATAACCCTGTAGCAGTATGTCCCCCATGGTGTGGTAAATGCAGTCTTTTCTCTATCCTCTGGAGCTATAAGGATCTGGTTATACCTCGAAAAACTATCCATGAATGATAGTAAGGCATGCCTTGCAGTGAAGTCTACCAATTCGTCAATATGTGGCAATGTGAAATCATCCTTCGGACTAGCTTTGTTCAAATCCCAGAAATCAACAAAAACTCAGATTTTGTGATCTTTCTTTGGAACTAGCACAATATTGGCTAACCAAGTAGGATATTCTGATATGAGCAAAAACCCAGCATTGATTTGCTTGGTAACCTCTTCTTTAATTTTCAAGGCCTAATTCGGACGAATTCTGTGAAACTTCTGTTTGGCAGGTCGGGCCTCAAGGTCGAGAGGGATCCTATGCTGTACAATCTCAGGGTCAATTCTTGGCATGTCATCGTAAGACCACACAAAAACATCTTTGAATTCTTTTAATAAAACAACTAATTGTTTGCGTTCCTCTGAAGACAATGTAGAACCAATCTGGATCAACCGAGGATCTTTCTCAATACCCACATTTATAGAAACAATTTCATCCATTAATGACTTAGCACACCTTTTTTCCTCCTAGTCGATTAAATTTTTCAAAGCCTGGGGAATTTCTTCCTCTTCGTTTTTATCAAAATTTTGAAAATTTTAGTCAATGTTATGAACAATGGGCAGAAAAAAAGTAAGCAGAAATCACGACATCCTCATTCAAAGTCCCGAGCTCACAAGTTGCAATAGACTCAAAAGAGAAAGAAAAAGAAGACTCAGACATCTTAGACAAACTTGAATCTGACTCCAACCCCACAGGCCCACTGAACTCAGACTCAACAGCCAATTCAGAACTCTCAATACAACTCTTTTCAAAATGCCAATTCATTTGTGAGCCATTCATTGCATCCATGATGAAGCTTGAGTAGTCAACAGGTTCCTCTTCCCCGATCACGGCAATGGTCATATCCTCCAAATTCATCGGTTCAACGCTAGTATGCGACTTTGTCAGTAAATTAGCCAATGTTAGACCTAAGACTTCCTCTGTGCTGCTTTCCAAGCTTACTTCTCTATCTTGTCCGACGTCGATACTAGGATCTACCCACTCCTTGTCATTGTTAAAGAGCTGATGATCGACAGAAATCTCAAACCTAGAGTATCTCTTCCTCTCCACTTGATCAATCCAGGGCTCGGGAAAACCACAGAAAGGGAAGTCTTCTCCTTGGCGGACAAAGTGTACATTTAAGGTCCCATGGATTGGCCTATAAACCAGCTCATAGTTCTTTCTCGTCTTCTTTGCATTGATTCTCTATTTCATTTCCTTTCCTTTCTTCTCCCAATCTTCTGCTGTTGGTTCATATCCCAACCCAAATGCATGTGGCTTGTGGATTACCTTAGTTATCTCTATGGTGCCTTGTCAGCCACTCATTCCCAATCTGAATCCTGGGATGTATCCTAGCTTGTTCATCATGTAGATTGACTAAGCACTCAGATGTGTACCCTCCCCTTCTGCCATGATTGTCTGCATTGGCCATGCTTCTGCCAAGGTAAAACCCGAGAGAAAAACATCTTCCATTCTATGTTGTATTTTCAGTACTGGCGTTGTGACTTCTGGAGGAGGATGGATCGTAGAATTGCCAAAAAAACTGTGGCAATCCCTCCATTGTGCGAGTACTTCTCCAACTGGCGTACGGTTGAAGAGACTGCTCTCATCTTATGCAAATAAGGCCTGCCCAACAATAGGTTAAAAGTTACTGAGACATCCATAACATAGAATTCAGCCTCATGCCCAGAGGGACCAACTAATATTTGGACCTTGAAAGTCCCCATAACATTCCTGCTGGTGTTGTCATATGCTCGGATAACTTAGCTTGTTGGCGTGAATTTAGCCGGCTTTAACTCGATCGCATAAGCAATCCTTGCTGGGCACACATTAATGGCTAGACCGGTATCAACCAAAAACTACTGGAATCCACTTATTTCTGCACTCCAAGGCCATATACAAAGGTTTGTTGTGGTCAACCCCCTCAGGTGGTAACTCTTTGTCCGTAAATGATAACATAGGGGTTGTGGTCTCTAGGTATGATGAAAGATACTAACTAATCCGGTGTTGTCTCAATGGATAGCTTGGCCTTGTTTAAGGCTGACAACATTGCTTGTCAGTGTTCTTGGGAAGCCATGAGAAGTCCCCAGATGGAGATGTTTGCTTGGATCTTTTTTAGCTGTTTTACAACCAGCTCTTCTTCTACTTCTTTCTCCTTCTCTTTCTCTTTATCAATGTCTGTATCTTTGCCCTAGGACTCGCCTTGGTCTAGTTGTGGAGGTTTAAAGTAACACCCACTCCTAGTTAGGTGATCAATTTCCTTGGAATACCTAGTCTCATCAGCCAAAGTACTACCCCATTCATCATCAGTGTGGGCGATCTGCAGATCGCTATCATCCCACCATTCGCCTTCGTTAATCGAAAGGCAATTGTCAGGCTCTACATGAATCATTCCCACGTTATACTTTGGCGGACTTTCTAATTCTTCTTCTCTATTGGAACCCCTCTCGTTGCCACTGTTTTCAAACTTTTCGATGTTAGTTTTTGGTTCATCCTCTTTTCCCTTAGTTTCCCCATCAGGACCTTCATTATCGCTTGCCCAACCATGAGTAGCATTGGAACTTCTTGGATCCCACCAGCCAATCTGCACATTCCCAAAGTCCAATTCCTCAAAGAATTTGAGATTGTACAAATCTTCTTCTAGATTAGCCAAGTCATCTAGCATATCTTCTCTAACGACATTGATGATACATGAATCGGGCAGAATAACTTTCGGTTTTAACTGGCCAACGGGTACTATGTATTTGTTGGGATCATATCCTTCTTCCGGCAATTTTTCAGTCTCAATCACAGGTACTTCGGTTATGTCTTCTTTGGGGCCTTCTCTTGATACGATCTTTTCTTGCTCAGTTTACAATACCACCACCACTATGGTTTGTTTTGGATTTGGTTGGGTTAGAGGTGCATCCATCATACATAAATCAATGCTCTCTAGAATGCATACCTGGAGTTTGGGTTGATAGACAGGTGTGATGTATATGCTAGGGTTAAAGGTGGGTGGAAGTGTATGGATATGGTTGAGAAGAGGAGGTGGTTGATTTTTGTCATCAGGTGGCAACGGGTTGGTAGTGACATTAGGTTTTACTGGTTATGGGGGAGCTATGATCTTATTGTCAATGAGGTCTTCGATCTCATGGCAAAGGCGAAAACAGTGGTTAGTGTCTTGTTTGGGTTGTTAATGAAAGACACAGTATTTGGTAGGGTCGTGTTTGGCTGGGAAAGGATCGGGAAGAGGTTGGGGGTCCAGAGGCTTGAGATACCTCTTTCTGTCAAGATTTTCATAGCTTTGACAGGGGACATATAGAGAAGGTTAAAGGTTTTGGTCGTGGCTCGGGTTGAGTTGGTTGTTTGTGGACTGGCATTGGCAAATGGGTCGACTATTTTGGCGGTGATGGTAGTGGCTGAATTGACCTCAGAAGGTCTTATAACTGTACTACTACCAGTAGCAACATTGGAACTATGATCAAAAGGCTTCCAAACAACTTCTTTATCATCCACAATGATTTCCTGTTTGATGGCATCCTCTATCTAGACCCCTATTTCATGTAAGTCTTTAAAAGTGAAAAGGGAGAGGACTATCATTTTTTGTAACATCTTTCCATGTAGATTTCTGACTATCATACGGATTTGGTCTTTTTCGGGTGGTCTATTGGTCATCATTGCTACTTTTTCCATCCATCTAGTGATGAGGGCCACGAAACTTTGATTGGGCTCTTGACGGATGGCCTCTAATTCTCGAGTAGTCATTTCAATCTAGGTGTTATAAGCATACTAGGTGATAAAGGCCTCTGCTAACTCTTCCCAACTTTGTTTTACCAAGTCCTCTAACTTGGCATACCAGATAGCAGCCACTATTGACAAAATTCGTCCGAATAAAGAGAGCTTTTGCGGACGAGCCAAACCCATATGCTTTAAGACATCAGAGAACAGGCGAATGTGCACCATTAGATTGTCGGAGCTATCAAACCTATCAATGTGGGGCATTTTGAACCAGTGTGGCATCTTCACAGCTGTCTCAGTGTACCCCATCTTCGATGTCCAGGATTGAATTGACTCTTTGTGACCTTTTGAAAATTTTTTCCAACTTGGACAACTTCAACATAGTTGGGTCAGACTCTAATGCCTCAGAGGGAAGAAGCCCTCCTGCTAGTTATGGAAGGAGAAATGATTCTCCCGAAGTTTGTACAGTAACCCTCAGATCTTCTCGTGAGTTAAGTTCGGGAAACTCGTCAATTGGTGGAGGTGGAGGTGGTGGTGAAACTAGATGAGTCACCGGAGGTAGTTGAGTAGTGGACACCCCAAATGGGTGTTGCAGTTCAGCAAGGGTAGTGCCTTGGGTAGCAACCGTAGTGGCAATGGTATCCATGCGCTGTTCAAGGGCTAATAGTTTGCCCACTAAATTTAATGGAATCTGAGCCATCACTGATTCTGGTAAGTTGAGTGGTGATGATCTAGCAAGTGAATGAGGGGTATTCTGGACAGTTGATGAGGCTTTCGTTCTTTTCCTTCGTGTTACTGGTGGCAAAGAAACTAACATTGGTTGTCCCTCATCTAGATCTGAGATCTTATAGAGTGTACTAGCGTAAATCCAAAGAACTTGAGGAATATCAAGCCATTCTGAAGCTATTGTGGTATGACTACCTTACTGAAACAAAACGGGACCCCCAATCAAAATTTCATTAGCATCCTGGCTCAACTAATTACTGCTAACTCATGCTGAAAAACTGAACTCAACCCCACAAACTAAAATGAATGAACCACTCATTTGAATCTGAGAATCCCCATGCATTGCACATAACACATACCAGGAAAAAGAACAAACACCCCTATGGGGATAGGGCTACCCTGTCCTAGCTTCGAAATGATCTAGGGTTTCACTATTTAAACAAACGGTAGCATACAACCTAGAAATGGGGAGCATCATGTCCTATTGTTGAAAGGTACTAGAGCTCACTATATGCACAAGGTTAGTTGTACTCTAGGGGTTGAAGTCAAGGTGACATTACCAAAGAGTCCTTTGGGTCATAACCAATAAAGATCCCAGAAAATCAGAAGAGTCAATATAGCCTCTCTTCGGAGTCTAAGAACCTTAGATAGCAGAGCTGGATAGCAGAGCTACCTTTTTGACAGATGTCAAAAGGTTAAAACAAAGACCTCTAAAGTATCGTAAATATAGGTGCAGTGTCACAAAAAGCTTGTTTGTGCTCCCACCAGTATCTGGGAAACACAGGGACTTGAAGTACACTAATGCATTCAATGCAATGAACATATAATTGAAAATAAAGTCATATCATGGAGTTCGACTCAAGGTTTCATAAAATCCCCAGTAGAGTCGCCAGAAACTGTAACATGCCCGGGGAGTACCTGTGCACATTAAACAGTTCGAACCCTCAGTCTCTTTGATCTAGTCTCACAACTGCAATGTGAAACACAGATGAGAGTCCAGATTTAGAAACTTTTAGGAAATCCATTTTATTGCAAAACCTTTCGCCAAAAATGGTCTGCGTCATCAGATCTCAGAGTCGCCATCTACTATTTTGGAAAATTAGGAAAATCAAAACTCGTACCAAGGCCACTGTTCGTCATAACCAAAGTAGTCTCGGTTCGAAACCTTAGGTATGAGAGGGGAAGGTCATTAATTGAGCACCCCCGCTCACCTGATCAAAAGATCAGCCTTTACTAAACCATGATATGAATTTTATTTACTTTATATGTTCATATTTCGATTATTTAATAAATCCTAAAAATTACTATATGAAGCATACAAGGATAGACTATGTCATTTATTTTGGAATAATTTAATTTCATGTATTTTGAAAGAGTTTTGAAGATGTAGAACTCAACATGAAAAATCAACATTATTCCAAATCAAGTGTCATAACCTCCATCCACTGGTATTCATACAATTATATCAAGTAAGCAAGTAGCCAAATGATAGGATGCTTAAACATAATAAGAAAAACACACACAAACGGGATGCTAAAGCATAAAAACTTGCATATTTACCGACGCCCCGCAAACAGCCACAAAACAAAGTTAGTAAAACATGCATGATCATATATACAAAATCCTAATGCAATTCACTCATGAGATACAACTAAAGATTCGGCTTCTAAGATATGACATGTGAATCATCTCAAGAACATGAGGTAGCACACATAATCACGTAGGAATTGATTAAATCCACAAATGCAAACTTAGCCAAATCAAGATGCATGAAACATGGATGCAAAGCATGGATATAATGAAAAAAATAAAATAAAATAAACATGATGCATATCCACAAATAAGGAAAGCAAGTAACAGAACGGGATAAAAAGAAGTGAGCGGGAAATTATTACCACACTTTGAATAAATTATTACAAACCAAATGAAAGAGAGAACGAGGATGGAATATTGTAATAAAATAAAACAAAACCTCACAAAACACTCAAAATTAAATTAATAAAATAAAATAAAATAAAGGCTTCATGTTGCTTGGAACCGTCGGCCAAAATTGGTCAACATTGGGAGTTACACCATCTTGTTCGAAAAAAGCTAATCAACCAGCCCAATAGGCCGGCCGGCCAACTAGGCTGAGCAAAGCCTGTCTTGTTGCAAAACTAAGAAAATGAGAAAACAAGAAATATGTAGGTGGCTCAACTAACCACTACTGGTTAGCTTACAACACAACTAATATGAAACAAGAGCAAGCAAATAATAATAATAATAATAATAATAATAATAATAATAATAATAATAATAATAATAATAATAATAATGTAAACAAACCACTTGGATTACAACAACACATTATGAAATACAAAGTAAGAAAATAAATACGAGATAAGCATTCTACTTGGATTATAACAAAACACTATGAAATAAGAAGCAAGAAAATAAATATAAGATAAACAAACTACTTGGATTATAACAAAACGCTATGAAATAAGAAGTAAGAAAATAAATATGAGATAGAAAATATAAGAAAATGAAAGACTTGAAATTCACCTTCCAAAGAAAGATTGAACTTCTTGATTTCCAAACTTCCTTGTGATCACTCTCAAGTTTAGGGAGTGTGTTCTCAATCCTCAATTCGAAACTAGAATGGAGCTCTGGGTATGTGTGGTGGAAAAGTAGCGAACTCTCTTATTTTTTCCTCACTTTCTACAACACTCACTCTTTCCTTTGATCAATCACTACTTAAATGTAGCTATTTCTAAATTTTTTGAGTTGTTTTGGATGTCTAAAAGGTGGAATTTCAGTGTTTTTGGCTCAAAACTTGAGTTTTCTCCATTTTTTGTCTCTCTTTGTCCAACTCTTTTCTCTTCAATATCGTGTTCCTCCCTCTCTCTTACAATCTGATCATTCTATATAGGCAATGAGGGAGAGTGAAGGTTAAAAAGAAGGTGGGAGACAAGAATGTGATAGGAGGGCAAATTTTTCAAGGTGGTTGCATGGGATACTCCTTTATGGATTGAAAAAAAAAAAAAAAAAAACCTCATTTTGACAATGGAGGATGTTTAGGTATGTATTTGGTGATATATGGGTCAACCAATGGGGTGGGGGAGTGTCCCACACACAAGAAAAAAAAATGCAAAAATACACCTTCTTTGCTTGCTGGTTTGAAATGGTCAAATATTATTTGAGGGGAAATATAACACAAGGCAAAGCTTTAGCAAAGTGGTTAAGGTGTTGGGTGTTGAGTAGTAGGTCGGGTGTTCAAGCCCTTTCCAAGCATTCCATAAGTTCATTTTTTCCGGTAAACACATGCCAGCTCCACATCATCAGAAAGGACCAATCCAATCATGCCATGTCAGCTTCACAGTCAACATTTGACGCAATATTCTGCATATGGACAGAATATTCCTTAACTTAACAAAATATTTCCTCTCATAATAGAGTATTCCCTGAGTTTTGAAAATTACAACTTGCCCCAAAAGTTTCAAATATTTGTGTTGTAACCTAGATTTCGGGAGAATTTTTTAGTGAGGCCCCCGGAAGTGCAACGAAGGTTGTTCCTAGCTAAATGAACCATTCTGGATGCAACTGTGAGGTCAAAATATTCCCTTGGAAAGGTAATTTTTGGTTCGTTAGGGCTGGAAATAGGGTTCAAATTCTAAATTTTCATATTGAGGATTTTGTGAGAAATACCTTGTTGATTTCATCATAGGGTAATCAAAAGAAAGTGTCCAAGTCTTAGGGCCAGTCAAAATAGGGTGTCTACATTGGCATCGACGACGACGATTTGAGGATGACCTTAATGGTCCTTCAACTTAAAGAAACGCTAGTTAATGGTGGATGTTTGTGAAGGGTTATATCAGAGTGACTTGGAAGACTTTTGTTAATGCCTTTCAGGATAAGTTTCTACCACCCATCGTGAGGGAGAAGTTGAGAGAGCAATTCCTGAAGCTTAAGTACTTGAGCACATCTGTGGCCGAGTTTGAGGCGGCCTTTACTAGTTTTTTGAGGTTCATGTCGAAACTCTTGGCGATGAAGGAACATTATTGTATCTAGTTTGAGAAGAGGTTAAGAATCGGAACCCTTGTCAAGGTCATTCCCCTTGCTGAAAAAGCGGCCCATTTGGAGGCAGTGATTTAGCTAAAGAAGGAACAGATGAAGGGCTCCAGGCAGAGGGAGCAAGAATCTTAAGGAGATGCTAGGGAAAACAAAAGGCAGAAAGGTTCTACCCCGCAGCAGTCCCAGACTTCGCAAGTTAGATCCACCTTTTCGTGTCGAGTTCTAATTCAAGGAGAGGCAAACGAGGTGGATTCACATGCTTTAAGTATGGTCAGCTGGGCCACAAGTCTCTTGCTTACCCACAGAGAGAATGAGAGCAACAATCAGTGCCTACTACGACTCCTTCTCAAAGTCAAGGCCAAATGAGAGGGTAGCTGTCTATCTGTTATCAATGTGGGCAGAGCAGGCATTTCAGGAGGTTTTTCCCTCTATCAGGTGGCATATCTGGTGCATTTGGTTCAAGGCAAAAACTCAAAGCCACAGGGTGGCACAATCAGCCCAGGTCTCGAGGGTAAATTAGAGAGCTACTTCCGCTCAGTCCGTTCACCCAGTCTATGCTCTGAGGGGTGAGTAAGTAAATCAAAGGCCTCCAAGGCATGTGTATGCTGTTACCATGCCAAAGCTGTTGCCAGTACCTCCTGTTATGAGAGGTAACTTTTTGCTATTCAATTCCTTAGCCAATGTATTCATTGATGTTGGTGCATTTCATTACTTCATTTTATTTTGTTTTGTATCTTCTTTTTACGGTTAGAGCTTGATCAGTTGGAGTTTCCTTTGTTAGTTGAGACACCTATTGGGGGTAGGGTGGCATTGGGTCGAGTATGATGCTCATATGAGATTGAGGTCACAAATCATGGACTCTCCTTCGATTTTGTTGTTCTTGATTTGCATACTTTTGATGTGATTCTGGGTATAGATTGGTTAACTTATTTTTAGGTTTCGCTAGATTGTCTTCGTAGGAGGATGTCGGTGTGTACACCACCAAGAGAGTGTTTTTACTTCTTGTGCGACTAGGGTGATAGTTTTATTCCTCTATCGTATGACCTTAAGGGACCACATAGGATTGAGTTCTCCATCGATTTTGTGCCAAGCACGACTTTGATTTCCATGGCACCTTATCGGTTTGTGCCAGCCAAATTGGGTGAATTAAAGATGCAACTCCAAGACTTGTTAGATAAGGGCTTCATTTGCCCTAGTACCTCACCTTGGGGGGCACTAGCTCTCTTTGCGTAAAATAAAAATGGCACGTTGCGGTGGTGTATTGACTACTGTCAATTGATTTGGGTAACTATCAAGAACAAGTACCAATAATTAATGACTTGTTTGACTAGCTGCAGGAAACACGTTTCTTTTCAAAGATCAATTTGAGATCAGGGTATCACGAATTGAAGGTAAAGGAGGAGGACATTCAAAAAATGGCATTCCGTACAAGGTATGGTCACTACAACTTCTTAGTAATGCCTTCTAGGTTAACCAATGCACCAGCTTCATTTATGAACTTGATGAATCGAATCTTTCATTAGTTCCTTGATGGGTTCATAGTTTTCTTCGATGGTAACATCTTAGTCTACTCACCCTCCGAGGAGGAACATGAGAAACACTTGTGGGTGGTACTTGAGTTGCTTAGAGCACACTGCCTATATGCTAAGTTTGGGAAGTGTAAGTTTTGACTCAATGAAGTTAAGCTTTTAGACCATGTGGTGTCTCCAAGGAAGGAAGGAATGTAGATTCATCTAAAGTAGACGTTGTACATAACTGGGAGCAACCTAAGAATGCCTTTGATAGCTGGAGTTTCTTGGGTTTAGCTGGGTATTATTGACGTTTTGTAAAGGATTTCTCTAGACTGGCTTCGCCATTGAGTAGATTAACGAGAAAAGGAGTTAAATTTGTGTGGAGTGAGGTTTGCGAAAAGTCATTCCAAGAGCTTAAGACTAGACTCATCACCACTCCAGTTTTGATTATTTCGGAGAGGGGTTTAGGTTATTTTATATATTATGAGACGTCTCGGGAAGGTTTAGGTTGTGTGTTGATGTAGGAACGAAAAGTTACAACCTATGGTACATGGCAATTGAAAACCCATGATAGAAATTGTCATACGCATGACTTAGAGTTAGTGATGGTGATCTTTGCCTTAAAAATCTAGAGGTATTATCTGTATGGGGAAAGATGTGAGGTGTTTTCTGATTACAAGAGTTTGAAATATTTGTTCTCATGAAAATACTTGAATTTGAGACAGATGAGGTGGATGGAGTTCAATGAGGATTACAACTTTAAGTTGCATTATCATTTAGGAAAGGCCAATGTAGTGGCTGATGCTTTGAGTAGGAAGTCCTTGAGCAATGTAGTGAGTATCACTATCCGAGTATGGAAAATGTTGTGTGTTATCGGTGAGTTTGATTTGCGTCTAGGTGAGTCCATTTGGCCACTTTGTTTATTGTTGTTGCCCAGCCTACTTTGGTTAGTCAGGTTGTTGAGGTACAATAACATGATTGAAAAGTAAAGTTTTTCCGAGGATAGATCTCCAGTGGAAAGTTAGAGAAAGGTCTGAATGTTCGTTCTGATTTGAGTGTGAGATATTTAGACTGCCTTTTTGTGCTAGAGTCTTGTAGAGAAAAGGTACTCCAAGAGTTCTACCAGTCACGCCTTATGGTACAGCTTGGAGGCACGAAGATGTACCATGATCTTTGTTGGCAGTTTTGGTGGAGGGGGATAAAGAGAGATGTGGCCTTGTTTGTTTCGAGGTGTCTTACTTGTCAACAAATGAAGGCCGAGCACCAATGACTAGTGGGCTTGTTGCAATCCTTACCTATAGCTGAATGGAAGAGAGAGTATGTTACAATGGATTTTGTTGTATGTCTTTCGAGGGCTTAATAGGGTAATGATGTCGTTTAGGTAGTTGTCAACCGGTTAACCAAGTATACGCACTTCATAACTATGCACACAAGTGACTTGGTGGACTTTCTTGCTGAATTATATGTCAGAGACATAATATGGCTTCACGAGGTCTCGGTGACTATCATCTTGAATAGGGATCCACGTTTCATAACTCAGTTGTGGCAAAGCCTATAAAGTGCCTCAGGCACGAAATTGACTTTTAACACCGCCTATCATCCTCAGACTGATGGCTGTAGTATTCAAATTCTAGAGGATATGCTTCGGCCTTGCATACTCGATTTTAAAGGGTCGTGGGAGAGGCATTTGCCTTTAGTAGAGTTTACCTATAATAATAACTTTTAGGCAAGTACTGGAATAGCCCTTTTGAGGCCCTGTATGGCTGACCATATAGATCACCAGTGTGTTGGGCCTAGATGGGTGATGCACTTATGTTAGGTCTGAAATTAGTCTGAAAGACAACAGAGAAGGTTGCTCTTATTCGTAAGAGGTTAGTTTCATCTTAGAGTTGCTAGAAGAGCTATACCGACCGAATGAGAAGACCCTTATTTTTTGAAGTGGGGGATCATGTGTTTCTAAAGATTTCACTAAGGCAGGGTTTGATGAGATTTGGAATGATTGAGAAGTTGTCTTCGAGATTCATTGGGCCTTTTGAGATTCTAGAACGAATCGGGGAGCTAACATATCATTTGGCCTTACCGCGCCAACTTTCTAGGGTTCATGACGTGTTTCATATCTGTATGCTCTAGAAGTACAAGCCCGATCCTCTGTATGTACTGGATTGGACTGATTTAGAGGTAGACGTTGATGCCTCGTATGAGGAGAAACCGATTCAGGTCTCAGACACTCAAGAGAAAGTCTTCTGAGGCAAGACTATTCCGTTGGTTAAGGTGTGGTGGCGTCACCACGGGGTTGAGGAGGCAACTTATGACCATGAGGTTGAGGTCCGAGAGAAGTATTCGGACTTGTTTGTTGATGTTTGAGCCTTTTGTATTTATTTCATGACTATCGTAATATGTGAATATTTTTGAAATTTAAGATCAATGTGTGTTGAGTTGGAATCCTATGTGTATTATATAGAGCATGAGTTATTGTTTGTTGTTGATGCATTGTTTTGTTGTCGTTGCCGTGGTTCAATTTCAGGTACGAAATTTCCTAAGGGGGGAAGTTATAGTGGCTTGGGCTAAGACTCGACCTTTTTATACTCTTTGATTTAGAATCTAGCATATATGGTTGATGTCTATGCTTCTTCTTGTCTTGTAGTGCATTGGGAATGGTTATTTCGATTGTTGAGTTATGTTTGGAATAGGTTGGGAGTTAGTATTTCAAAAGAAATTATGTCTGTTTGTTGTTGGGTTTGCTCGAGCAGTCTTTTGTTTCTCCTAGAATATATGTTTGCAGTCTAAACTTCTGGGAGTAGGGTGTTCTTCTCCCGAGCGGTCTTTTCTTCTCTCGAGCAATCTTTTCTTCTTTCGAGCAGTCTTTTATAGTATGAATTTTTTAGAGGGAGTCATTCTTCATTTGAGCAGTGGTTAGCTTGCTTAAGCGATCGATTTGGGAGGGTTGATATTCTGGGAGTTTGGTTTCTTTGCTTGAGCCATTGTTTGGTTCCTTGAGCAGTATTCTGTGTCTGACTCTCGAGCGGTGTTTTGGTTGCTTGAGCGGTCTGTTAGTATAAAGCTATGGAAAAAAGATATTTTCTTTCAGTTTTTGATCTCTCTCTCTCTCTCTCTCTCTCTCTCTCTTTATCTCTCCAGTTCTTGCCTAAATATCCCTATACACTCAAATCTCCTACCCTCTCCACCTTGGTACTTTGGTATAAAAGACAGAGCTCAGTGTGGTGATCATTTTAATATGGAAGTTTCTAGTTTTCGCCTTCATCAACTTTTGAGTTTTTGTGCATCTCTCTTTCTGCTATTGAGGTAGGGATTTCTTTAACACCTCTGCATGATTTTTAGCTTTGTTATGTGCTCTTGAATAGAGTAGTATTATGGATTGATTACGGTTGATTTTGTGTTTGGATTGAGTTAGTTTGGGGGTATAAAAGAGGGATTTTCAAGTGAGTTCATTGAAAATGTTATGGGAATAGTTGTATTGATGATTAGAGTTCAAATCTAGAAAATCTTTCTTTTAAATGAATTTTTGAAGGAAATATATATTTTGTTGGAAAACCTTGGAAATCATTTATTTTGAATAAGGAGGTGAATGATGGGAATATGTTGGACCCTTATTGAGTCGAAAAGTGGAGTGGAACATGTACTGTTACTCCTATATTGAAATTCTAAAATTTCTATCTGTTTGTTACAATTTATTTCTTGTGTAGAGATATCTGTTTTGGGATATTGGTGGAGGATAGCTTTGATTGTTATAGAAATGACATGAGAATTAGGCTGATTAAAACCACTCACTCAATCATCTTTCATTTGAATATTGTTTAATAATTATACATTGAAAATGTATTATTTTTTAGAAAAATAGGTGAATACCTTAGTGAATCCGGATAGGGGCTGTGGTTGTGGTTATATATATGTTGGTTTGTGTGTCCTTAGTAAAAGTCTAGAAACCTGAGCAGTTAAGTGCTGATCCTTCCGATTAGTACTGGGAAAATGGCTTTAGTGGTGCTTGTATAGCCTATTGGATGACACATACCTACAGATTCTCAGTGTATTAAAAAGTATCATTTTATGAACTGGCTTATAAACATGACATGGCATCATTTGAAAGAGGACATGTATCGTTTTGGCAAATGGTGTTCATATGCATTCACCATGTGACTTTGTTAAGCATCATATAATATGTTAAATTAATCTCTACTGCGCTTTAGCTCACCCTATGTGGAAACCAACTTTCAGGTGCTGATGGTATGCATTCACCAAGGACTTGACTTGGAAGGATCACTAAGCTGAAGGCTCATTTAATTTATTTTTTTTGGGTTTGTAAATATCTTTTGTACAAGCCTAGAGTTTTTATATGTATTGGGTCTGACCTAGTTTTGTTGTAACCAAGCATCATCTTGGAAATATGCAGCCATTAGGGCATGAACTTCACCTTTTGTTTTTTTCATTTTTTCTTTTTCTTTTCTATAGATATGTATCAGTCACATGCTATAGATTCATAACTTAGGGTTAATGAATGTATTAATGCATGTGACATTAATCTTGTAATACTTCATAGAAATCAATGGAATGATGAAATGCTTGTAGAGTTGTATGATTTAAAGATTTATGTTAATAAGCTTCCTCATATCTATTGAGAGTTATGAGTGTCTATTGTCCATAATTTGTTAGCGTTACAGTTACTTAATGCACCTGTCATTAGGGACAATGTTGATAATAAATTAAAAGGGAATGCAGGCCCATTCAGTGTTTTTTCTATTGCATCTGTCTATCACTGGTGTGAGATGTCCTATTTGTAGGGTACCAAATTTAGTTTCGAAGAATGTTGCCCTTCCTAAAGCCCAATTTTTTGGGTGCTTGGCTTAGAAAGGAAGGATAAAGACATCCAGCTATTTGCAAAGGATTGGAATCTTAAGTGGTAATGCTAATGTGCATTATGTTTTTTGGAATGAAGAGATGGAAATTGTTAATCATGTACTTTTGTAGTGCCCTCTTGTTTGGAAGCTTTGGTCTAACATTCTAAAATGGTGGGGTATTTAAAGGTAGCACCTAAGTGTAGATGGCTTGTTGTAGTGGTGGTTTGGTGTTAAGCTAAAAAAGATGGAGACTAAAATCTGGAAGGTCATTCCCTTTGTTGTATTATGGTCAATTTGGAAACAAAGGAATGATTGTGTCTTCAATAATGCTCAGCCCAATTTAGATGAGCTCTGTGATATTATTAAGGTGAGAATTGCCTTGTGCATAAAGTATGCCTGCCCATCCTTGGTCTTCTCAATTAGTGACAATATCTTCAACCTCAATCATATCAAGACTTGTATTAGGCATTGATTGAGCTGAATCTTCCCTTTCATAGTTAGGAAAGGGCAGGGGATAGCTGTTATGTTACTTGATGCTTGGTTTGTTATCTAGGTGCAGCTTGCTTTTCGTGCTCCTTTTGGATACGATTAGCCCTACAATTCGGACCCTTGTGGTTTTGAATATGGTTTCACAAGTGCAATGTGAAACGAATAAACACAAAAGAGTCCAAATGCAGCAAACATTTTTAGAAATTTAAGTTATAATAAAAAATGCCAAAAATGGACTGCATCGCTAGATTTCAAAGTCGCCACCTAAATATTTTTGAAAAATTTTGGAAACCTGTGACTCGGGCCAAAGGCCATTAGTCCGTCATCGCTAAAGTGTCTCGGCTCGAGAAATTAGGCATAGGAGGGGAAGGTCATCAATTGAGAACCCCACTCACCCAATCAAAGATCAACCTCTACTAATCATGATGTAATTTTTATCTACATTATATACTCTTGTTCCAGTTATTATGCTATTGTTACTAGGTGATGCACACAAGTATAGACCAATTCACAAAATTTGGAATGCATTGATTTTATGTTTGTTTTGAAAAAGTGTTTTGAATACATGTCACTTGAAAAAGCGAGCTCGTATTTACATTAATCAATTTATTCCAACATGAGTAAAGAGGCATTCATCCACTGGCATTCAAGCAGATATATCACTTAAGCACTTAGCCTCATGGAAAACATTCTCGATATAGAAACACAAACATACAATGTAGCATGCTGAAGCAATAAAGCTCACCTAGTACTCCAAGACAAACCAAAAGAAATAAAAGGGTTAGAAAAAAATGCATGATCCTAACGATGTAAAATGACTAATGCAATGCACACATTATGCAAATGATGGGTTCGACTATTAGCATGGAATTTGATTCAATTCAAGAAATGGGATAAATCACGTACTCGAGCAATCAATTTGAAATTGACATTTGATTAGTATGATGAGCCAAACCTTATGCATGCAAGACAAATTGATGCAAGTCATGAAAAATGCTAAGTAAATATGATGCTACCATTACAAGCGGGTAAATAAAAAGGAGAAAGAAATGGGGGTTGGAAGATATACACAGTTATTATATATTTTGCCCTCGTGTAGGAGGGTCCGAATGTCCGAGTTTCTGAATTAATTACTAGCTATTACAACATCGAATGAATAACAAATAAACTAACTATCTAATTTATTACAACAAGGACATTATGATAATTACATCAATTACATTAAGATAAACAACAATAAGAATATGCAAAGAGCGTGTGCGCATTAATGATGACAGTGTTCAGAAACTACTTTGTCTACCCAGACTGCTCTGTTTCACTTTCAGCCACTGCCCTCTGTTTCTACCAAAATACTCCATTTACTAGACATTGGAGCCAGGCGACCCCCTAATAAGGCCAAGCCGAGTCTAAAAAAGGCCGACCGTGCCCTATTTTCATGCAAAAAAATATTTTGTGCTCTGAGGTGAAAACAGTGCAGACAGAGCCTTTCAAAGCCATGTTTGTCCCTTCTGCTCTTCTCTGTCATAGGGAAACTCAAGAGAAGAACGAATTTGATTCCGAAACCATCAATGGTAGCAAGTTGATTGCTTGATGATTTCAAGCACGTTTGGACAAAAGGAGACTATGCCTTAACGATGAACCTCCGAAGATATTAAGCCATTAAGCGTAGTAGACCTCTTTCTCATGCCTTGAATAATAATCAATTGCTTGAAACCACTCTTAAACAAAGAAGACCAAGAAATGAGGGAGGGCTCATAAATGATTATGCAAAGTTGATTATTACCAAAATGAACTCTTTACATGGAAATGAAGTAAAGAAAGCTATCGACTTGAATGACTTGGTGTCTAAGGCCTAAACAACCGAAGCCATCAGGACGTACAACACAACAAGAAAAGTATTCAAAGCACAAACAAATTAAATGAATTAAAACAGCCCCTAAAACATAAGAAAATAGTAGCTAAAAGTATGTTTAAAGAGCAGAAAACATGGCCAAAAACAAAGAGATAGAAAGACTAGTAAACAAGACCAAGAAGAGGTGGCTAACCCCTCCACTTTTCAGACTTCTAAACCATTCTTTTTAGCCCTTTTAAACTCTGAAAATCAGTTTGTAAGCAAAGAAAAATAGTGGTAAAACAAAGGGAATGATCTATGAAGTAAGGTGCAAGAAAGGGTGTTAAGTCTTTCTACCATTGGTAGCTATTCAACCCCAAGTTCTAACACTTAAAATGGATCCAAAACAACGCAAACACAAGAACAAGATGAAAAATGATTGAAATGAAAGCAAGGAGAAAGGTGACAAGCTTATACCTCTTCAGGAGCACAAGCTTTGGTTGGAAACCAAACTTGATCCTAGCATACTCTCAAGGTTGAATTATGATCCTCAAAGCTCAACTAAAGCTCTAGGGTTTTTCTCTAAGGGTGTATATGAGAATAGATATAGTTCAAGGATGATAGACTTGCTCAAAGATAGCTCTCTAAGAAAAAGGGAGCTTCAAAGATCTTTTACACTCTTGGAAATTTTTCAAACCGCCAACACTGAGACATCAGTTCGTATTTATAGAATTTGAGCCAAATAGGTTATAAATATCTTCAAAAATAGACTGCTGGCTAATTCCTGCCCAGAACAGTATTTCTTCCCCAAAAGGCACAGCCGGCTCCAAATGGCCACAGCCGGCCCCCAATGAGGCACGGCCAGGCCCAAATGAAGTTCCCCTATTCCTCTGTTTCAGGTTCAGTATATGTTGGCATGGTGCAAACAAATGAATTTTTATGGTATATAGGTACATAAATAGCCTGGGTATGGAAGGTTGAGATTTTTTAGAGCTAAATACCGGACTTCTTCGTTGAGAATTCGAACCATTGAAAATGTAACTTCATCATTGAGTGCTCAAGACAAAGCGCCCAAGTCTTGCGGGTGGTCAAAAATCGAATGTCTACAATTGCCCCTCTTTAACAAACCTCAAATAGTCATAAAATGACATGAGCAAATGTCAATGCCCAGAGACGACCCATTTGACAAGGCCGTAAGACTTGGGCAATGAAATAAACGAAAATGCAATTGGTTGAACCCCGAGGATTGCCTACGTATCCCTTTGCAAGGAATCAAACATGCATAGTTCAGGGGGAAAAAATGCACCAATACATATAAAATGCGATGCATTAGCGGGACTTACTCGCTGTGTGAAGCCAGTTATTTTTGAAAAAGTCATGAGCATGCAAAATAATACAGTGACACAATAAATATAACAAGATGATTGCATAAGCATGAAACAAGCCGCAAGCTTAAACCAAACTAAATCCAACCACGTTTCACACAGAAAGAAGTAAAGAATTAACAAAACTAACAAAACAAATTAAACGAGGAAAAATCAACAAGCCAACGCGTCTCACACGAAATGAGATAAGATGGCACGAACAACAGGCGCACTGGCTATTTTTAACTGAGCAAAAATCGAGCTCTTAACGCATCTCACGTGAAAAGAGGAAAGATGGTGTAAACAACAAGCACACCTATTGTTTTTAACCATGTGAAATCGATATCCTAACGTGTCTCACACGGAAGGAGGAAAGATGGTGTGAATACTAGGCTCGCCTGATGTTTTTAACCGAGGAAATAGAGATCCTAACGCGTCACATGTGAAAGGAGGAAAGATCGTGTGAACACCAAGCGCGCCTGATGTTCTTAATCGAGCAAATCAAGACCCTAATGCTTCCCACACGAAAGGAGGAAAGACGGTGTGAACAACAGACACACCTTGTAACGCCCCAAAATAATGCAACGTAACTCTAATACATCAACACACATCCGCTAGATTGTAATAGCAAATACTCTAACCATTTCACCATTAATTGACAAATTGATATAAAAGTTCCACATGCGAATTATACATTCGATGATACAAAATTACATGAATCTATAGTATGTAGAACAACATGTTCCAAAAATAATAAAATGCCCTCATAGGCTTACAATTGCCAAGGCTTAAGCTTGGTTACACAAAAGTGGCCTCTCAAACCCATACAAGAATAGCCCTTGCTAGCAATTAAATCACAACAAAATAGAGTTATCCACTATTCACATAATATATTCACGCCCTCAACTAGGCGGAATCACCACATCTTTACCTGCACCAAAATCCCATAGGGGTGAGAATATAGCCCAGTAGAGAATCCTTACAAAGTATATACAGTTATGCTAGACTTTCCAATATTAAATGCGATGCCATGCAATGCCAGTTTAAAGGAAATTTGACGCACATGCTCTGCTTAAAAAAATCATCACGTTTCAACAATAGTTTAAAATCTCAATAATTTCGAAACCTCCAATTTTAATCAATAGGGGTGGTAAATATGACTCAGGTAATCCCTAGGTTGGTATCTACAAATAGGCTCAACAAGCACTACCAATAACCCCACTTTACCGGTTGCTAACCGAAAGGAAAGTGGTACCCCCTCCACGCGTGTTTTCGGTCTTTCACCCCGGACACTCAAGCCAACTTATCATTTCCATCTACACCCCCTATCCGGACTTACCAACGTATTTACCCCAAACATTTCAATAGTTCTCATTCAAAACATTATTTTCCCAATGTAACGTTTCCAACTCAATTCAAGATGTGCAAAAATGATAATGAATAGAACGAGTATATGATGCAATGATTAATATCTCATAACATTTCTCCATTTCTCTTCCTTCCAATGCCATTTCACAAATAACCACATGCTCAACCGATGTTATCAACACATAGCAAGAACTTCTCATCATACACAATTTTTAGCATTTTAGTCTCTTCAAGACTATACGTAATTTTTTAAACATCCATTTCTAAAGTTGCAATTTTCATAATCCATGGTACTGAACAATTATCATCTCACAATTATACATGTTCATGCATTTAACAATAGTTTTTAAAACAATTTTCTCCATTCTCATATATCAACAAGATTGCCATTTTGCAAACCATACCATGAAACCTACACTCATTCATTATTTCAACACAAGAAAAGAGAGCAATCCATAGGCATTTCCATACTTTCCCAAAATCCCCAATTTCTAGGTTTTTTTTTTATCAAAAACCAAACATTTCCCATTTCCTTGGTGGAACCCTACCAAAATCATCTTTCTTAAGTTTAATGAGAAGGAAAACCCTCTAGGATTGACAAAAGGGTTGCGATTTAAACCCACCTTTAAAACTCTCTACATTTTAGATCTCAAAACAATAATCAACGTAAGAACTTCAAGAAAACTTTTAAATCAACATCAATATAGCAAAACGTGTATATATAAATTAAGAAATTCCTACCTTAAGTTTTGATGAAGAGGAGATGATAAAACCCTAGAAATCAAAATGCCCCAAACTCAATCTCCACCATGTAAAGTGAGGTTCTTGTGTTGCTCTCCAAGATTTGAGAAAGAAGATAGATCAAAACCCCATGGATTGTAAGAAATCAAGGTTTTTGAGTGATTGGTGAAGGTTTTTAGAGAGGAGGAGGAGAAAAATGAAATTCAGAGTGAGAGAAATGTCAAAATGTGATATACATTTAGCCCGAAAGAGGAAAAAATAGGGTTTCTCGGACTGAACCCGTCCCGCACGTGCAGCACTTGCCCCCGCACATGCGGAACCTCTCTCCCGCACGTGTGGCCCTCAACCCCGCACGTGTGGCCTTCCCTTGCCGCACCTCCTCCAGCACTGCATATATTGCAGTGTGTAGCCCCAAACCTTCCTTGAATTCCGCACGTGTGGCCTCACTCCCCGCATGTGCGGCCCCTCTCCCGTACGCGCGGCCCCTGGTTTCCAGCCTAGAATTTTCCCTGCTCAGTTCTAGGCACCTTGGACCGGACCTCGCACCCTCCGGAACAATTGGGAATTAACACTAAAGATATGAGGACAAGAATTTTGAGAAAAGAGAAACTTCCGGGTGCAACAACCCAGATGATTAACAAGGCTTCAAGTGAGACCCAACACACTAACGTGACAAATCTGAGGTTAAACAAAGGAAAAGAGACAGATGGCATGCTAGGTCATCACAACCTCCCCACCATAGGAAATTTTGTCCCCGAAATTAAAAGAAACTAATCAAACGAAGGGTTCTAGCAATTATGACCATCCTAACAACATTATCAAGTCGCAACATCAATGTTCAACCAACATTTACCATTCTCATCACCATCATTTCATCAAAACCACAATTGCTTATACTAGACATATGAAATAAAACATTTTAAACAAAATATCATTCTTTCATAATCTCATGTGATCCACAATCCAACACTTTCACTTCAACATTAGGGAACATCACAAATTAAAATAAACAACTAAGCATTTTCAAACAAATATGGATACTT
Organism: Camellia sinensis; assembly: GCF_055761805.1. Lineage (NCBI taxonomy): Eukaryota > Viridiplantae > Streptophyta > Magnoliopsida > Ericales > Theaceae > Camellia > Camellia sinensis. The sequence goes on from NC_138971.1 coordinate 59,228,629, forward strand.
GGAGCGGACTTCCGCCTCTCTTTCCCACGTTGCTTCTTCCACTCCGTGGTGTCTCCATAACACCTTGACTAACAGTATAGTTTTTCCTCGTAGCACTTGCTCTCGGGTATCTAAGATTTGAACCGGTCGCTCTTCATAAGAGGCATCTTCATCTACCTCCAAATCAACCCAATCTAGCACATGAGAAGGGTCGGGTTCGTACTTCCCAAGCATTCACACATGAAACACATTGTGAACCCCTGAAAGTTGTGGCGGTAAAGCTAGTTGATATGCCACTTCCACAATTCTCTCCAATATCTCGAAAGGCCCAATAAACCTCGAAGACAACTTTCCACTCTTGCCAAACCTCATCAAACCCCGCCTAGGTGAGATCTTAAGGAAAACATGGTCACCTACTTCAAAGGACAAAGGTCGCCTCCTCTTATCGGCATAACTTTTTTGTCGGCTTTGGGCCGTAGGTAACCTCTTCCGAATTAGAGCAATTTTCTCGGTTGTCTCCCTAACAATTTCCGAACCCAACAATGGTGCATCTCCCACCTCGGCCCAACAAACTGGTGATCTACAAGGTCGGCCATACAACGCCTCAAACAGTGTCATCTCGATACTAGCTTGGTAACTATTGTTGTAAGCAAACTCAATTAACAATAATTGCTTCTCCCAAAAACCCTTGAAATCTAGGACACATGCTCTAAGCATGTCCTCCAAAATCTGAATGGTACGTTCTGATTGCCCATCGGCTTGAGGGTAATAAGCGATGCTAAAAGTCAACTTAGTTCCCAATGCCTCTTGAAGGCCTTGCCACAACTGGGCGGTAAAACGAGGATCCCTATCCGACACAATGGTTACTGGAACCACATGAAGTCGAACTATCTCCCTAACGTACAACTCTGCCAAATGCTCAACTGAATCGCCGGTATGCATTGGAATGAAATGTGTGGACTTAGTCAGTCAACCTATCAACAATCACCCAAATGGCGTCATTGCACTGCTGTGTTCTAGGAAGCCCAACTATGAAGTCCATGGTGACGTGCTCCCATTTCCACTCGGCTATTGGCAAGGGTTGTAACAAACTGTAGACGCGTCCCGAGGGCTTCCGTGCTGCAGTTCGGACTCATTTGTCACGGTTCTGAATCTAGTCTCACAAAATGCAATGCAAAACCGATAAATCACCAAAGTGTCCAAATCCAGTAAATTGTTTTGGAAAACTGATTTTTGAGAAAGAAGTGCCAAACATGGACTGCTTTGCCAGATACAGAGTCGCCACCTAAATATTTTATTTTGGGGGAATTTAGGAAACCCTGACTCGTGCCTAAGGCTACGTGTCCGTCATCACCAATGTTGCCTCGGCTCGGGAACTAGGGTACGATTGGGGAAGGTCATCTATGAGCACCCCCGCTCGCCCGATCAAAGATCAGCCTGTACTAAGCATGATATTTTGTTTTGAAAACATATGTGCTCTTATTCTGATTAATTAGCTAGAATTACTATGTGATGCGCACAACACACAAGTATAAACTAGATCGCCTAATTTGGAACAAAGCATCGCATATCCGTTTGTTTGGAAATGGTTTTGAATTTTGCTACTCGCAAGTAGCCTAAAACACGAATTTTGATGAATTATTCCAATTCAAACAATCCAACCTTCACCCACAGGCATTCAGGCAGTTATATCACATAAGCAATTAGCCTCATGGAAAACATGCTATCATGGCAACACTTACACTCGTGCAAGATGCTAAAGCATAAATACTTACCTAGTACTCCGAGCCAAAACAAAAGCTAGTTAGAAAGCAATGCATGATCCTAGTTATCTTAAGATGGCTAATGCAACACATGTGAAGTGCAATTAAAGTAGGCTCAGCTATTCTAAGAACGGCATGTGAAATGCGACAACTCGATACACGTATTCAAGTTGAAATTGAAATACTATGCAGTTAGTATGATGCGCCGAGCCCGATGCGTGCAATACGAATGAATGTATGCAAACATGCTAACATAAGTGTGCTAATTGAAACATGCCCTAAACTAACCATCAGAAGCAGGTAAGTAAAAGAGAGAAAGACATGGGGTTGGAAGACATTCACACACTCACGCACACTAATTACAGAATTTGCCCTCTCGACGGAGGGTCCGAATAAATAATACAAATCAAATAATTAATCAACTATCCTAGCTAATTAATTATTACAAACCCTTAATGAATTAACAAAGTAATTAAAAAAGGAAGGCCGCCACAGCTCCACCTCAGAATGATTGAATGATGCATGCTCGATCGCCTCGCTCGGAAACCTGTTACCATGCCACATGTTGCCTCTGTTTGCACTGTTTTGCATCTCTGAAAATTGTGAAAATCCTTGGGATGCCTCTGAAACATTCCCTGAGCACTGTGGGAGGTCACCAGCCAAGATATGAAGTCACCGGCCATTTTAAAGTGGTTACCGACCATTTGTAAGGCTCTCGGCCAGATTAAGTTAGCCGGCCGGCCATCCCTTCCTGTAGAATACTGTTTTTACTGCAGTAGAGGACATATAGTGCATGGCAAGGCATTTACAAGACAATGTGTGCACGACCACCCTCCCTATCATATTATGAACTCAAGGGAGTATGGCTCCTGACCCTCAGACCACCAATCACGCATTTTAATGCATGATGGCCAAAGGTGCCAAGTGTGCAAACCAATGTGGAGTGAATGCACAAAAACACATGAATGCCTTGCACTCTCTCATGTTGGATCAAGAGCGTTGGCGACTAAGGATTGAGGAACGTTTTGTCACTTCAAGTACGAACGTTCCTCGCTCCTCGTGTTTGGTTTGACACCCCAAACCAAACAAAATGCAATGTATGTATGCCAAATACAATGCAATATGGAAAAACAATGTTATACAACCTGAGCATGCCAAATGCAATATGACCCAAGTATGCACACAAGACTGAGGTAGCAAGCATGCCAAATGCAATGCAACCTAAGCATGCAACAATGCTATGTAACATGGGCACGCCAAGTATGCAACAATGCTATGTAATGCAATTAGCTAAATATCACGTGATATACCAAACATGTAAGCATGATACAATACAAGCATGCAAACATCATGAAAACAAACATGCTCAATGGTCTTAAACTGAAATGGGCAGACCTCAGCCATGTCAAAACAGTGGCCAAAGTACCAAGAGATGATGGATGAAACACACCCGAACATGCGCATGTAAAGGTCCAACACTTAGGCACAAAAAAGGTCAACTCTTAAGCACATTTAAAAGAGACAAATATGGACAAATAACAAGCATGACAAGCCCTGAAAATATGCAATGGATGATGCCAAATCAACCAAGCCATGCAAGTAAAGCATACAAAGGAGACTAGAAGTTGAGACTAGCCAAGGGGCTCAAGCCATGGCTATATGAAGCAAGCCCCAAAGTGCCAAGGGGACTAAAAACATTCCCGAGGCAAGTCCAAGCAAGGCCAAAAGTGAACTCAAAGCTAGCCAAAACAAACTAGAATACAATGCCGAAACAATGGGGCATGCAATGCTATCAAAGAGGTGTTATACTACGCCTAACACAACCAAACATGGCATGATTTTAGCAATGGAAAACAGAGTCATGGCATGTTCAAACAAACTCAAAAACCCACTTGGATGGTATCTAAATGGTCTAAGCATAGAGGCATGCACAATGGTCCAATCTTGAAGCATAAAACACAAACCTTCTAATGCATGGAAAATGTTATGAATGTGAATGCATGGCCACATTACATGGACTGAAATCTCATGTGAAATGATGCCAAATCATGAAAATGAGCCAAGTAATGTAATCATGCGACTTAGGCCTTCAAAGCTAACAAGCTAGGATGAACTAAGGCTATGCAAAACATGACATATATGACCAAAGCGACACCAAACAGAGCTTTAACATGCTGAAATATGACTAAAAGTTCCTTTGGGTCAAGTCAAAATATGCAAGCATGATAGTCCAAATGCAAGATACATGTTATGGCAAATGAGAGGATTGCAAGACAAGTATTTGGTGTACGCATGAGGCCATCAAACCAACATGAAACAGAGGTACAACATGACCAAATGACACCAAATACCCTCTGAAATGGAGCTAAATAAAGCTAAGCAAACATGCTACCCTTATGAGCCCTTAATGCAAGCAAATGAGACAAAAGGAGAGAGGGGTGTCCCTCCCCTATTCAAGACCTCAAAACCACTTCTCCACTATTGAAAATCCTCTGGATTTCAGTGGTGAGAAGGTCAAAATAAAATGGGGCCAAAGCCAAAAGGAAGAGGCACAAAATAAGGCCAAACAAGGCCTAAGGGGGGGTAGACAACCCCCAACACAAAAGTGACCTTAATGAAACATCTCAAGCATGAAAATACAGAACTTTTTTATGTAGGACACTAAGCTTAAAGCAGCATGCAAGTATTGCTAAAAGCTTAAGCAAAAATGGGGAATAAAAGAGTAGTTTCTCACCCTTGAAGAACACTTCAAGAACACCAACTCCAGCACCTCCTTCTGATCAAAACCAACTCAAAAAATCTGAAATCAACTCCTTAGCACCTCAGTAACTAAAGGATAGTGTAACACTAGGTGCCTTAGTGCAAAAATAAGAAACAAAACACCCTTTAAAGCACTATTACACACACAACTATAGAGAGAGAGGAGATATAGAGAGAGAGTGATATATATCTCATATATCAAATTGCTCAACCTCTGAAAGGAGAGGGGAGGCTCTCCTCTTATAGGGAATTCAATTCCAAGCTTCCAAGGGAAGCTAAGTGTAAGGATGAAATCCCTCCATACACGTGTATGGAGGGCAGAGTTTGTGCTCACCAGCTGGCACAACTAGCATGCACAATGCCTGGAAAAGGAAAATAAAATTCCTCGGCCAGAAAATTTGGCCGATCGACCAAAACAATGGCCGGTCGACCAACTAAAGTTCCGATCGACCAATACATTTGGTCGGTGGCAAGAAAACAAGGCCGGTGGCCTCAAGCCATGGCTGGTGGGTTGAGGGATGGCCAACAAGCCACTTTCTACCCTTAGGTGCAAAAGCCACAAGTCCTTGGTCCACAACCAAGCACAAAAACAGTGAAGTTGAGAGATCCTAAGGCAAGGCACGCAGCTAAGACCTTTGGGAACTCAAAACGAACACAAACATGGATGATCATCGAGTGTTCAAACGATGACGTCCAAGTCTCGAGGACGGTCAAAAATAGGGTGTCTACTGCTACCCTTCTTTGACAGAACTCGAAAGTCATAACAATGATGGGAGTGAATGTCAAACCCCAGAGATGACCCATTTTTGACAAGGCCGAAGACTTAGACAAAGCATACAAAATACAAATAAAGATATGCACCCGAAGGCAGGGGCAAGATGCAAGAACAATGCACAAAGCCGAGCATAACTTATGATCATGCAAATAAAGTTGTAACGAAGCATATCATGCAACAGTTTTAAGCAAGCATATACAAAATCTAACTGCATTTCATGCAGAAAGGATGTTATAGAATTATACAATTCTGCGCTACGTCTCATGCGGAGAATACAATACGGTGCGGTTCGTCTGGTCTCGCCAGCTTCAAATGAACCGTACATACAATATCGTGCCTGAAAAAAGAAAGAAAACTTAACAGGTACAATATTGTTAGAAACACGCATAGCGATGCAAGTGAAAAGTGCGTGACAACACAAATGAGGGGGTACAAGACAATGCAACCTAAGTGCGGCGCATAACAATGCGGAATGGATGCGAGGAGGGCATCCGTGACAACGCAAGCCAAGTAGGATGCACAACAATGCAATTTGAAACAAGCATAACAATGTTAGGAAGGCATGCATGACAATGCAAACCGTGGGATGCATAACAATGCAATTTGAAACAAGCATAACAATGTTAGGAAGGCATGCATGACAATGCAAACCGTGGGATGCATAACAATGCAATTTGAAACAAGCATATCAATGCAAAAAGCGCACAAACACATGTAAGTAAAGCACGCGCAACAACGCATACAATGTGTGAAGCAAGAAAAACAATGTACACATGTAAGTAAAGCATACGCGACAACGTATACAACGTATATAACAACGTGGAAATGAGCATAAACACATGCAAGTAAGGCACACGCAACAACGCGTACAATGTGTGAAGCAAGAGAAACTTGAACACGTGTAAGTAAAGCACACACGGCAACGTGTACAATGTGTGAAATTAGAGAAACCTGAACACATGTAAGTAAAGCACAAGCGACAATGTGTACAATGTGTGAAATAAGAGAAACTTGAACACATGTAAGTAAATCGCACACGACAACGTGTACAATGTGTGAAATTAGAGAAACTTGAACACATGTAAGTAAAGCACACACGACAACGTGTACGATGTGTGAAATAAGAGAAACTTGAACACATGTAAGTAAAGCACACACGACAACATGTACAATGTGTGAAATAAGAGAAACTTGAACACATGTAAGTAAAGCACACCCGACAACGTGTACAATGTGTGAAATGAGAGAAACTTGAACACATGTAAGTAAAGCACACCCGACAACATGTACCATGTGTGAAATAGAATAAACTTGAACACATGTAAGTAAAACACACGCAACAACGTGTACAATGTGTGAAATAAGAGAAATTTGAAACTACAAAGTAAGATGAAGCATGTTAAATGCAAGAGCGAAACAAAGTATAACCACTACGCGCTTATTATAAACATGACAATACATTGTAATGCAATACATTTAAAGCGATTTATGAAACTCACAAGATACAAAAGGATACGAAAAAGGATACACCTTGCGTATTCAAGCATCGCACATAGAAGGCACGGTCCGAGGTCAAAACGGAGGCCGGCTAAGCTTCAAAAATGTATTTTCTTGCACTGTCTTGAGGAATGGAGGTCCCAAACATCATATTTGACCCAAACAAGGGTGTAGGAGGTGTATCGACCACAAGGAGAGGCCACCAGCCATCCATCGGCCATCAAATAAGACAATCGGCTAAATATTTAGCCGACCGGCCAAAAATGGCTGTGTTGGGGCAGTTTTGACATTTAGCCACGGGTCTTTAAATATAGGGCCTCAAACCCTATATTTTCACTTCCTCTTAGTTCAAAAATCCCTCCTCTCTCTTTCTCTAGGTGATTTCCCAGCCTTCGATCCTCGTTTTTCCTTGGTTTTCGGGCCCTTTTCGTCGTTCGATTCGCAAAACCCTTCCCGTTTCGCACACTTTGAACCGAACAAAACTCGATTTTGGTGACTTTTCCTTGGTTTCCACCACTTGGGGCTTGTTTTCCCTGAGTTTTCCTCGACCTTCATGCCTTTTCCCACACTCTGCCTTTTCTCCCATTTTCCACCTTCTCGGGGTTGACTTTTCAGTTGACTTTTCGCATTCCCGCTCGTTTTACACATTTTCGGCCATTTTCGCACTCTTTCTGAGATGGCTAACGACATTCCATAGGGTGGGAGTCCTCCAGAGATGGACGTGGACCCCGAGGTCGAGCTCCTACCTTTTTGCGTTAGACCATTTGATCCGGCGACCTACAGGACGGTGATACGTGTGCTCCCTCCTAACAGCCTCCGCCACTTCCAGAGCTATGCACGAGGTGCGCCACTAGAGCTTCTACTGCGCGAGCCAGAGTCACATCTGTCTTACGGCGCCGCTGAGGTATATTCTTCCTCTATTTCATTTTCTGCAATGTAGAACACATAACTGCGATAGTCAATTTTGTTCTTTAACTGCTTAACTCAGACACACTGATACATCACATGCCATAGTTCACTGTGAGCACACCCACATCCAACATTTGTTTAAATCTGAACACATGCACAGACACTGCATTTTTATCAATTCTGAGTGCATTCAACACTGTATTTCTAACACTGCTTCGTAACTGTTTGTTTTGAACACAGGGAGACTCCCATGCCTTCCGGGGTACGCGAACACTGCTGCCCGAGGCTGGTACATGGAGCTACCCGATGCGGTCTGTCACATCGTCGACCGGGCCGGCTTTGGGACCTTCTGCATGGGACTCTCGTGCCTTACTGCAAGTAGGCCCCTTCTTGCTACTCTGGTGGAGAGGTGGTGGGACACCACCGACTCCTTCCACCTTTCTGCCACCGGAGAGATGACGATGACTCCCTTTGACTTCTCCATGCTCACAGGCATTGGTTTGGGGGGTGATCCGATCCCCTTTGATACAGACATGGACGAGTGGGACGCCGTTCAACTATATTTGCTCGGCACTCAGCCACCCCTTGCCTGGGCAGGGTTCGTGAGGTACTCGTGGTTCAAGGATCACTTCCAGATCCAGGTGCCTACCACTCGGGAGGAGGAGGAGCAGTATGCCTGTGGCTTCATTATGTTCCTGTTGGGGACCACACTCTTCGCCGACTGGGCGAACACCGTCGCCCTCTACCTACTGAGCGCGTTAGTGGACGTGACACGGATCCGTCGCTACAGCATTCATACACAGTACTCACACACTGTATTCTATACTGATTACGGCTCACAGCATTCATACACTGTACTCACACACTGTATTCTGTACTGATTACGGCTCACAGCATTCATACACTGTACTCACACACTATATTCTATACTGATATACGGCTTTACGTTCTGTAAATGATGTATTTTCCATTTTTCCTTTTCAGGCTCCATTCCAGATTCTGGCCGCGGAAGGTGCTCCAGCTGGGCCATCTGTTCCTGCTCGATAAGGAGGGGGAGTCAGGCGGAGGATGACTATCCACAGTCGAGGTTGGCACAGGCGCACCCGTGCTAAGAGCAATTCACGAGAGCCCACTCCAGATGACGATGAGTTAGATGAGGAGGTCGTGTCATCCCATGGTGAGGCCGGAGACAGCTCAGACTCTGATTACGGAGCTGGCGGTGGTGATCTTAGGCCTTCGTCCAGGAAGAGGACCAGGACTGACTCTCGTACTCGAGACCGTTGATGTTGATCCAGACACATGTTGCTTTTCTTTTCTTTGCTCTGTTCAGACATTTGTTGTTTTTCTCCTCTTTTTGCTTTACTTTTCTTTTCTTGCTGGTCGATCGAGCACCTTGTACTGCCTCAGGTAAGTTTTACTTTCCCAAAGCTATGTACTTTTTGCAAAAGATATGATAAAATGAAACAGCTGCTTTTGTTCAAAAAGTGTTACATTTGTACATTTTATACATCGCATCGCATCGTATCACATTACATAACAATGTAAATGAGATTTGAACTTTTGAAAATTAAGCATTTGCATCATAATAATCAGGTAGTGAACCGAGTAATGACAAAAGCAACTTGATAATCAAAACAAAGAACTTGATAAGCTGACCAAGTGTAAATGCAACTCGATAAGCAAAGCAAAGATTTGAAGAATGTGAAATACAACTCGATAAGAAAATGCACAACAACTCGATAAACAAATGGCGACAACTTGATAAACAAATGAGCAACAACTCAATAAACAAATGAGCAACAACTCGATAGACAAATGATAAACAAATGAGCAACAACTCAATAAACGAATGAGCAACAACTCGATAGATAAATGAGCAACAACTCGATAAGCAAACACGCATATGAGACAAGCAAAGCTTATTCTATGCAAAATTGAAAGCAAGCACATTTTATGCAATAGACAAGCATATTATATGCAACATTGAAAGCATATTCTATACGTGAATCATAACAATGCGCGGCACGCATGCAACAGAAGTGTAGATGAAAGTGCACATTCTATGCAGCAGGGGGGGCATCAAACATGTACTTTGGTGCCTCCGATTTATCCCTCGGAGGGCTTTGCAACACACTCAACTCAAAAGGGTACACCCTATTTATATTGGCAAGAGATAACATCTGCATGTGAAAACCATAGGTGCCGCTTGGATTGCCATTCTGACTTGAAGCAAGCTTACACTTGGGGTCGAGATACACTTATACTCCAGACAAAGGCAAGGCCTGACAAGATGTACCTGGAACACAGTCTCGGAATTTGCTAGAGTTGAAACACACTGAGATGTTCCAGATTTTCCCTTTTTTCTCTTGCTTCGCAGTTTAGAACCCATATAGCTTCAGATAGGTCTTGTTTCTACTGTTCTCACATGACCTGGGTTGAACCGTGCAGTTCATGAAAGAAAGAACCTTGTTTTGCACAATTGTGAAGAATGGCACAGCACTCTGAGCACAAAGTGATTTATTTTTGAAATTGAGAGATGAATTCTTAACTGGGTATTGAGCCTACAACTGACCACAGTCAAAATGACCCAACAAAAGGAAAGACAAGGTAAAACAACCTAAACACATCTATTGACGCTCAAAACGACTCAAAACAAGAATCGAAACAAACAAAAACACACACACACAACACTCAGATGCGTTCCACCAGTGGGAGACCTCTCAGTTCACGAGGAGCCAGTTTCTTCAGGTATTGTTTCCCACCCTTTCTTATTTGTGATTCCCACATCATTTGGCCCTCAGGCTCTGTTTTTCTGAAAAGTCTTTTTCTCACTTTTTCTCTCAGCGCACACCTCTCTATTCTTTAATCTCTCTTCTTTTCTTTTATCCCTCCCTGGGTGGTTAATGGATAAACAGGAAGTTGTGGTCTCCTGCCCCTAGCATTCCACTAGATTCTTTTTCTTCTGCTCACAACAGTGAACTTTTCCACAGAGGGGTTGCGCTACAACTGGGTGTGTAGCAAATCTGCAATTGACATCGGTTGACGATGCTCTGCTGGGGAGTTTGGATGTGATCAGATCTGTCCAGATTAGGGAATGAAATATCTTGATCCATTCCAATTCGTGCTTCGCACTTAGCTTGATACCTCGCTGATTGGAGGATGAGATAGCTTTTGGCTCTTTGTTGTTACCTTCAATTGTGCCCTTTTCTGGCAGGTAGAGTGCCCTTTCTGGCAAATAGAGTGCCCTTTCTGGCAAGTGTGGTACAATGGGGAACAGACAGAACACCAGACTCAACTGTGCCCCTAGTTCATCATTTTGACCATTTTTTGTTTTGGCTTTCTACTAAAACAAATTTGATCAATATGAGAGTTAGATTAACATACTTGTTCAATTTTATGATTTGAAATCATGCAAGTCAGGCTATGAGCACTGAAAATTTTCCTTTTTCGGGTCCGAGAAATGGTCTAGTTTTGGAAAGATGGGATAATTTTTGAGAAAATTAGTCAACCTTAGTAAAAAAATTTAAAAACTATTTTTGCAAACGGCCACTGCTCAATGAGCATGGAACCTACCCTTGAGATGCACAACCTCAGATCTATAACAATGGAAAATTGCCCCTTGTTTGACTGCAGCACATTGAATGGCAACAGAAAGTTGCCTCTTGTTTGAACAGCACTGCAGCACTGCACGGCAATGGAAAGTTGCCCCTAGTCTGAATAATACCACAGCACATTGTAACCAGTTCTCATAATGAAGGTCACAACCGAACTCCCGGATACAGAAAAGACAAAGATGATTAGAACCATTACATGGACATAGTCAATTTGGAAGTGTTTATGGCTGGACTTCAGAATGAAGTTGCCTACGTATCCCAAACATGGGAATCAAGCCTTACGTAGTTCGGGTCAAGGTACACACGGGTATTAACTTCTCCTTTTGCGCTCTAACTTTTGCCAAGGCCACCCTTCCGGGTTTTCAACCTTGCGAGCTCTGTTTTTCTTTTCTTTTCAATTCTTTTTATTTCTTTTCATTTTTTGCAGAATTTTCAGTTCTTCTCTTTTTTTCGCATCTTTTTTTTTTTGTTCTTTTCTTTGCTCTAACTTTTGCCTGGGTCGCCCTTCCGGGTTTTCGGCCCAGCGAGCCTCTCAAGGGTAGAAGTGTAGCTTTGTCCATGTCAAATGGTTTTGAGATCTTGAAGCCCTCTGAATCAAGGAGAGTGACTGTTGTCCGCTGATGATGCAGAAGTCCATCCAATAGGGGCTGAATTTGCCCTTAGTGTTGTGGATAGGAACTCAGTTGTCCTTCAACAAAGCTTTCTTCCTTCCTCCCTTCTGGGATTTGGCATTCTTGCCGATCTTCGTTGGCTTCGAGCAATGTCCCAATTTTTTATTGTTCGAGCACATCTGACACTTTTTTTTTTTTTTGCCCCTAGTTCGAGGGGTGCTTCTGATCCAATTTTGCAAGCTTTCTTTTGATCATATCTGACCTTCTTGATCTGACTTTTCTTGCCCCTAGTTCGTGGGTTGCTTTAAATTTGGCCACACAGGCCTCACATCGTGGTTAACCGTTGAACATTCTGAATCTAAGTTTAAGGTTTTGAAAGCAAAGGGGTTGAGTCGAGGTTAAGAGCGATCCTAAGCTGCACAATCTCAAGAGCGATTCCACACAGGTCTTCGCAGGACCGCACAAAACATTTTTTGAAATCTTTTAAGAAAAGTGACAAATCGCTCGCGCTGAAGACAGTGTAGAACCAACCTGGATCAAGCTAGGACCCTTCTCAGTACTCATGTTAACAAACATGATCTCATTCATTAAGGGCTCAGCATGCCTCTCTTTCTCTTAGTTTTGATCAAATTTTGAAAAACCTGACGAATTCCTCTCTCTTCATTTTTGTTAAAAAAAGTTTTTGAAAAACCCAGGTCAATGCAATTATTTCGAGGCAGAGAAGAAGTAGGAGAAAAGCACTGCCGTTTCATTCAAACTTGTTGGCGCAACAGGCTCAAAGTAGCAATAAGCACAAAACATAAAAAAAAAAAAAAAAAAAAAACACTATTGTTTCATTCAGATCTGTCGGCACGATTGGCTCCAAGGCAGAAACAAACTCAAAAATGAGCAAAAAGACAAATACAAAAGAAAACAGTGATACCCGAGATAACACCCCCGGAATCACTCGACTCCTGTACAACAGGACTGACCCGATACAACAAGACAGACCCTTAATCAAAAGACTGACTCAAGTCAAAGAGACAGACTCAAACAAAACCACAGAACTGACTCAACACCCAAGTCAGAAACTACAAAAACCAGCATTCGCAAATGCTCAAAACAGTGCGTGCCACACGCCACATCTAAAATAAACTGGGCACCGCCCGCAGGTGGACCAACCCCTGATCATATACTTGTATTATCCTCGAAGTCCACCAACCCAGTGAGGGTAGACTTTGCTGAGCTCGGTGGGAGGATGACCCCATTGTCAAACAGATCCTGTACTTCGTGGCGAAGTCGGAAGCAGTTGTCGGTGGTGTGACCAGTCTGTTGATGGTACGCACAGTACTAGGTAGCATCATGTGAGAGAGGGAGATTACTCGGGAGAGGCCAAGGCTCAAGAGGTTCGAGATGACCTTTTTCAATGAGGATTCAAAGAGCCTTGGACAAAGGCATGTAGAGGGCATGAAAGACCCTGCGACCTCGGGGCAGATACTTCGAAGTCTATGGACCTTTGCTGGACGCACTAGCAAAAGGATCAGCAGGTACTGCCTTGGATCTCTGATCTTTTCCAGGTGCAGGGTTAGGATTGGAAGGAACTGTTCTGGCACGATGGTCCCTATCCCAATTTTCCCTTTGGCTTGAACTGCTCTCGGTCTGAGCAAGGAAAATGTCATCCACGGTCTTAGCCACAACTACGAGTACTTGTTGCTTATTCAACACCCCGGCTTTCAGGGCCTCAACAGCTTGCTGGAGTTGTTCATAGGGATCAGTGTCCACCTTCGCCTTGTCCTTATCACTTGCCTCAGCTTGGTGGAAGGTTTGGGTTGCCATATCAGTGCGAAGCCCCGTTGTGATTGACATGTCATTGCTGGAGCTTGAGACAACTTCAGGTTGGCTGAGCTCAATTACAATTTGCCCCAGTAGCGGGGGCTCCGGCGGTATGAAGTTCCCGGCATACGATATGGTTGATGGCAGAGCCGACATTCCATAGGCCAGATCAGCCACAAATCTCTGGAGGTCGCCAATCATTCCCATTAACTCAAATGTGGTTGGCTCACGAGCTTGAAACAACTAGGGTTCCCAGATCGAGCGCGCGGCATGTGACCTGGGTGGGTGTGGCACTTCAACGTCGGTCTCGCCCTATATTGTGATTCCTTGGTTTAGTGTCGCTGCCATGACCACAATTTCCTCTGAATTCTGTGTCATCGTGGGTCTGCTTAACTGAACAGAGGGGACATGACTGATGGCTGATGGATCTGATGAACCGGTGAGCCTCAGCTGCCCCTTTTTTGCCTTGCCTTAGTGAAGGAGAACACTGGTTGCTCTGAACCAAATCTCTGAACTGAAATAGAAAATAGGTAGCATCTCAGCCCAATTTCACCAGAACAGACATAAGTATAGCTGAATAACTGTATTCAACCACTGATCACTGTTCCCCAAATTACTGTCCCGAAACTGAATCTGATACCCACAGATATAACTAATTCTTAAAATACTGACGCCTGCAGGCCTGATACCCAGACTTGCAAACTGATACGTGTATTCCTGTAGATGTACACTCTAAAAGCACATAGCAAGCAACAGAGAGCCAAAACACCCCTATGTTGGGGTAAGGTTTTCCTGTCCTATTTTGTCAGGAGCTAGGGTTTCACTACACACACAGCGGTTTTCAAACAACCTACAATTGGGTAAGCAACCTGTCCTAGATTGGAATGGTCACTACGGATTCCGAATATGCACTAGGTCGAATGGTCAAAAAGGGTGCCCTGGTAAAACCGGGGTTTGTGTTCCCATCGTGGCAGAGCCCGTAACCGGTCAACCTTATGGCACGCTTCTCAAAGCAAACCTCCGGCAAACCGTTCAAGAATAGCAGATGGCAAACACGATGTCCAAGGCGCACCAATGCAAATGCAATGCAAAGAAACACATAAGTGTAATCAAAACAAGATATCATGAGTTTGAGTCAAGTTCTCTAACTCCCCAACAGAGTCGCCAGAAACTGTAGACGCGCCCCGAGGGCTTCCGTGCTACAGTTCGGACTCATTTGCCACGGTTCTGAATCTAGTCTCACAAAATGCAATGCAAGATCGATAAATCACCAAAGAGTCTAAATCCGGCAAATCGTTTTGGAAAACTAATTTTTGAGAAAGAAGTGCCAAACATAGACAGCTTTACCAGATACAGAGTCGCCACCTAAATATTTTATTTTGGGGGAATTTAGGAAACCCTGACTCGTGCCTAAGGCCACGTGTCCGTCATCACCAAAGTTGTCTCGACTCGGGAACTAGGGTACGATTGGGGAAGGTCATCTATGAGCACCCCCGCTCGCCCGATCAAAGATCGGCCTGTACTAAGCATGATATTTTGTTTTGAAAACATATGTATTCTTATTCTGATTAATTAGCTAGAATTACTATGTGATGCGCACAACACACAAGTATAAACTAGATCGCCTAATTTGGAACAAAGCATCGCATATCCGTTTGTTTGGAAATGGTTTTGAATTTTGCTACTCGCAAGTAGGCTAAAACACGAATTTCGATGAATTATTTCAATTCAAACAAACTAACCTTCACCCACAGGCATTCAGGCAGTTATATCACATAATCAATTAGCCTCATGGCAAGTATGCTATCATGGCAACACTTACACTCGTGCAGGATGCTAAAGCATAAATACTAAGCTAGTACCCCGAGCCAAAACAAAAGCTAGTTAGAAAGCAATGCATGATCCTAGCTATGTTAAGATGGCTAATGCAACACATGCGAAGTGAAACTAAAATAGGCTCAGCTATTCTAAGAATGAGATGTGAAATACGACAACTCGATACACGTATTCAAGTTGAAATTGAAATACTATGCAGTTAGTATGATGCGCCGAGCCCGGTGCATGCAATGCGAATGAATGTATGCAAATGCTAACATAAGTATGCTAATTGAAACATGCTCTAAACAAACCATCAAAAGCAAGTAAGTAAAAGGGAGAAAGACGTGGGGTTGGAAGACATTCACACACTCACGAACACTTATTATAGAATTTTCCCTCTCGACGGAGGGTCCGAATAAATAATACACCCCAAATAATTAATCAACTATCCTAGCTAATTAATTATTACAAACCCCTAATTAATTAACAAATTAATTACAAAAGGGAGGCCGCCGCAGCTCCACCTCAGAATGATTGAATGATGCATGCTCGATCGCCTCGCTCGGAAACCCGTTGCCATGCCACATGTTGCCTCTGTTTGCACTGTTTTGCATCTCTGAAAATTGTGAAAATCCTTAGAATGCCTCTGAAACATTCCCTGAGCACTGTGAGAGGTCATTGGCCAAGATATGAAGTCACTGGCCATTGTAAAGTGGTTACCGACCATTTGTAAGGCTCTCAGCCGGAATAAGTTAGCTGGCTGGCACTGAAGATGGCCGGCCGGCCATTCCTTCCTGCAGAATACTGTTTTTATTGCAGCAGAGGACAGACAGTGCACGGCAAAGCATTTACAAGACAATGTGTGCACGACCACCCTCCCTATCATACTATGAACTCAAGGGAGTATGGCTCTCGACCCTCAGACCACCAATCAAGCATTTCAATGCATGATAGCCAAAGGTGCCAAGTGTGCAAATCAATGTGGAGTGAATGCACAAAAACACATGAATGCCTTGCACTCTCTCATGTTGGATCAAGAGCGTTGGCGACTAAAGATTGAGGAACATTTCGTCACTTCAAGTACGAACGTTCCTTGCGCCTCGTGTTTGGTTTGAGACCCCAAACCAAACAAAATGCAATGTATGTATGCCAAATACACTGCAATATGGAAAAACAATGTTATACAACCTAAGCATGCCAAATGCAATAGGACCCAAGTATGCACACAAGACTGAGGTAGCAAGCATGCCAAATGCAATGCAACCTAAGAATGCAACAATGCTATGTAACATGGGCACGCCAAGTATGCAACAATGCTATGTAATGCAATTAGCTAAAAATCACGCGATATACCAAACATGCAAGCATGATACAATACAAGCATGAAAACATCATGAAAACAAACATGCTCAATGGTCTTAAACTGAAATGGACAGACCTCAGCCGTGCCAAAACAGTGGCCAAAGTGCCAAGACATGATGGACGAAACACACGACTCTTAAGCACATTTAAAAGAGACAAATATGGACAAATAACAAGCATGACAAGCTCTGAAAATGTGCAAGGGATGATGCCAAATCAACCAAGTCATTCAAGTAAAGCATACAAAGGAGCCTAGAACTTGAGACTAGCCAAGCGGCTCAAGCCATGGCTATGTGAAACAAACCCCAAAGGGCCAAGGGGACTTAAAACAGTCCTGAGGCAGGTCCAAGCAAGGCCAAAAGTGAACTCAAAACAAACCAAAACAAACTAGAATACAATGCCGAAACAATGGGGCATGCAATGCTATCAAAGAGATGTTATACTATGCCTAACACAACCAAACATGGCATGATTTTAGCAATGGAAAACAGAGTCATGGCATGTTCAAACAAACTCAAAAATCCACTTGGATGGTATCTAAATGGTCTAGGCATAGAGGCATGCACAATGGTCCAATCTTGAAGCATAAAACACAAACCTTCTAATGCATGGAAAATGTTATGAATGTGAATGCATGGCCACATTACATGGATTGAAATCTCATGTGAAATGATGCCAAATCATGAAAATGAGCCAAGTAATATAATCATGCGACTTAGGCCTTCAAAGCTAACAAGCTAGGATGACCTAAGGCTATGCAAAACATGACATATATGACCAAAACGACACCAAACAAAGCTTTAACATGCTGAAATATAACTAAAAGTTCCTTTGGGTCGAGTCAAAATATGCAAGCATGATAGTCCAAATGCAAGATACATGTTATGGCAAATGAGAGGATTGCAAGACAAGTATATGGTGTATGCATGAGGCCGTCAAACCAACATGAAACAGAGGTACAACATGACCAAATGACACCAAATACCCTCTGAAATGGAGCCAAATAAAGCTAAGCAAAATGTTACCCTTATGAGCCCTTAATGCAAGCAAATGAGACAAAAGGAGAGAGGGGTGTCCCTCCCCTATTCAAGACCTCAAAACCACTTCTCCACCACTGAAAATCCTCTGGATTTCAATGGTGAGAAGGTCAAATCAAAAAGGGGCCAAAGCCGAAAGGAAGTGGCACAAAATGAGGCCAAACAAGGCCTAAGGGGGGGTAAACAATCCCCAACGCAAAAGTGACCTTAATGAAACATCTCAAGCATGAAAATACAGAACTTTTTTATGTAGGACACTAAGCTTAAAGCAGCATGCAAGTATTGCTAAAAGTTTAAGCAAAAATGGGGAATAAAAGAGTAGTTTCTCACCCTTGAAGAACACTTCAAGAACACCAACTCCAGCACATCCTTCTGATCAAAACCAACTCAAAAACTCTGAAATCAACTCCTTAGCACCTCAGTAACTAAAGGATAGTGTAACACTAGGTGCCTTAGTGCAAAAATAAGAAACAAAACACCCTTTAGAACACTATTACACACACAACTATAGAGAGAGAGGAGATATAAAGAGAGAGTGATATATATTTCATATATCAGATTGCTCAACCTCTGAAAGGGGAGGGGAGGCCCTCCTCTTATAGGGAATTCAATTCCAAGCTTCCAAGGAAAGCTAAGTGTAAGGATGAATGCCCTCCATACACGTGTATAGAGGGCAGAGTTTGTGCTCACCAGCTGGCACAGCTGGTATGCACAATGCCTGAAAAAGGCAAATAAAATGCCTTGGCCAGAAAATTTAGCCGATCGACCAAAACAATGGTCGGTCGACCAACTAAAGTTCCGATCGACCAATACATTTGGTCGGTGGCAATAAAACAAGGCCGGTGGCCTCAGGCCATGGCCGGTGGGTTGAGGGATGGCCAACAAGCCACTTCCTACCCTTAGGTGCAAAAGCCCCAAGTCCTTCGTCCACAACCAAGCACAAAATAGTCAAGTTGAGAGGCCCTAAGGCAAGGCGCGCAGCCGAGACCTTCAGAAACTCAAAACGAACACTAACATGGATGATCATCGAGTGTTCAAACGATGACGTCCGAGTCTCGAGGACGGTCAAAAATGAGGTGTCTACACAAACCCGCTAGTCTTTGATGTTCGACCTTCACTTGCTGACAAGTATGGCACTTCGACACAAAGGATGCGACATGCCGCTTCAGCCCCTCCACCAAAACTGACAGCTAAGGTCACGATATATTTTGGTGCCTCCCGGATGTACCGCATGGCATGAGTGATGGAACACCCGAAGCACTTCCTCCTTACGAGATTCAAGTATAAACAGACGGTCCAAGCAACGTACACTCTGATCCGAGTGAATCTTCAAACCCTTATCTTCCTTCCCATTGGAGATTCTATCACGAATTGACTCTACTTCACGTCCCTCTCGTTGTGCCTCCACAACTTTGCTAATTAAGACAGGTTGAGCATTCAAGGTAAACAATGTTGCACCCTCTTTAGACTCACCCTAGTGCAATTCAAACTTGCCGACTTCTCCCAACATAACCCCCTCCCGAATGGCCACGCTCACCAAACTACTCACAGATTTCCGACTTAAGGCGTCGGCCACTACATTGGCCTTTCCCGAATGATAGTGTAACTCGAAATCATAGTCCTTCAAAAATTCCATCCACCTCCATTAACGTAAATTCAAATCTTTTTGGGAAAATAAATACTTCAAGCTCTTATGATTGGAGAAAACCTCGAACTTCTCACCATATAAATAATGCCTCCAAATTTTCAAGGCAAACACTACTGCTGCTAGCTCTAAGTCATGGGTAGGGTAATTCTTCTCATGAGTTTTCAATTGCTGTGAACCATATGCTACAACCTTTCCCCCTTGCATCAAAACACAACCAAGTCCTTCTCGAGACGCATCACAATGAACGGTGTAACCCAAACCTCTCTCCAGAATAATCAACACTGATGCCGTAGTCAATCTAATTTTAAGCTCTTAAAAAGACTTCTCATAAGCCTCACTCCAAACAAACTTAACCCCCTTTCTAGTCAATCTAGTCAAAGGCGCGGCTAGTCTAGAGAAATTCCTCACAAAACGCCGATAGTACCCCTCCAATCCCAAGAAACTCCGGATCTCAAAAATATTTTTAGGTTGCTCCCAATCTTGTACATAATCTATCTTTGAAGAATCTACAATTACTCCCTCTCTTGACACTACATGGCCTAAGAACTTCACCTCGGTGAGCCAAAACTTGCATTTCTCAAATTTGGCATACAATTGATGCTTCCTAAGCAAATCAAGCACTATCCTCAAGTGAGCCTCGTGTTCCTCCTCGGAAGTCAAATAAAGTAAAATGTCGTCCACAAAGACGACCACAAAATAATCCAAGTACTCACTAAAAATTCGGTTCATCAAGTCCATAAAGGAAACTGGCGCAGTAATCAACCCAAAAGGCATTACAAGGAACTCATAGTGGCCGTAACGCGTACGAAAGGCCATTTTTTAGAT
This sequence comes from Camellia sinensis, assembly GCF_055761805.1. NCBI lineage: Eukaryota > Viridiplantae > Streptophyta > Magnoliopsida > Ericales > Theaceae > Camellia > Camellia sinensis. The sequence goes on from NC_138971.1 coordinate 59,249,039, forward strand.
GTCCTCCTCCCGGACTCTCAACTGATGATACCCTGATCTCAAATCTATCTTCAAAAAACAACAAAACCCCCTAAGTTGATCAAACAAGTAATCTATTCTGGGTAAAGGGTATTTGTTCTTGATGGTAACTCAATTCAACTTGCGGTAATCGATACACAACTGCAACAACCCATCATTCTTCTTCGCAAAGAGAGTCGGCACTCCCCAAGGCGACGTACTAGGGCGAATGAAGCCCTTGTCTAAAAGCTCTTGGAGTTGAATCTTTAACTCATACAACTTCGCAAGTGCAAATCTATACGGCGCCATGAAAATTGGTGTCGTTCCAAGCACTAAGTCAATGGTGAACTCGATCTCGCAGTGGGGTGGCAAACTAGTAAGATCCTTGGGAAACACGTCCGGGTATTCACAAACTACCCTTGGCAATTCAGCACAAGTCTCGTCACGCTCACTATCCAAGAGAGTTGCAAGAAGACCACTAAGCTCGTTTCTACTACGGGGGTCAAAAACTGGTGACAAGACCCTATCAACCCAGTCTCCCAGAAAGTAAAAACAATCACCACTCGAGGTTCACACTGTGACCCTCTGACGAAAACAATCAATCACTACTCGATACGAAGACAACCAATCCATGCCTAGAATGGCATCAAAACTCGACATGTCTAGCAACACAAAAGCAAACGAAAGTAGACACCCGTCAACCTCTATCTCACAACCACCACACCCCTACTCTATGTCAGCTGTGCCCCCGACCGGTGACTCAACTCTGAGTAGGAACGCTAACCGTGCCACCTCTAATCCTAATGCAGATGCGAATGCAGCAGATATGAATGAATGAGATGCACCCATATCTATCAACACATTAGCCAAAGAATTACACACAATGAAAATACCTCTCACAACTGGGGATCCCGACAACTATTCTGGTGTAGTAACAGCATACACGCGTCCCTGTGGCCTCTGGTCAACCTACTCATCCCTCGGGGTATAGGCCTGCTACACTGACTGAGCTGAAGCGGCTCCCTGATTAACTCGTGAAGCCTGAACTGAGTGAGCCTGTTGGTGGCTTTGAGTCTGCCTTGACCCTAATGCGCCTGATGCGCCTCCAAACTATGGGCAAGCTCTCTTCATGTGCCCTAACTGACCACACTGATAGCAAGTAGGCCCCTGCCCTCTACTCTGAGACTGACACTGAGATCAGTTAGGTGGTGGTGGTGGCAACATCTGCTGTCCTCCTCCCTTCTGCGGACATGCAAAGGCCTTGTGACCCGGTTGGCCACACTTGAAGCAAGAAAACCCACTCGGTGTACTCTTCCCCGGGCCCACACTAGGCAAGAGAAAAGTGGATCTACACTATTGCGGCTGGGATTGCGATGAAAAGGTGTTTCTGCTCTTCTTGTTGGGCCTATAGTCCCCTTGTGACCCTTGGCCCCTAGACCTCAAATTCCGAAGTCTCTCCTCCTCGACCTCCATGGTAATCTCCACATGTGTAGCCCCCTCCACAAGACGGTCATAATTCCGGATCATGTTCCCAGCAACCTTGAACAAGATCTTGGTTCTAAGCTTCTTTTCAAACTTAATGCAACGGCGCTCTTCCGTCGCTACCAACTCCGGTGCAAACCATGACAAACTAGAAAAGGCCGCTTCGAACTCAGCCGCGGACATGTTAAGTTGTTTAAGGTCTTGGAACTCCTACCTCAACCTCTCCCTAGCAGTGGAAGGTAGATACTTGTCTTGGAAGGCCACCACAAATGCCTCCCATGTCGGTTCTATTTGGCCTTTAGCATACTTCCACCATTGACCCACGTCCCCTTTGAGGTAGTAACTCGCAAGAGTCACTCTAAGCTCACTATCATCTATGTGAAGCGTCTCGAATGTCTTCACTGTCTATTCAAGCCATTCATCTGCTTTCTTAGGCTCAAGGCCACCATAGAACTCATTCGGCTTGGCCTCCAAAAACTCCCTCGTGAGGAAGCTCACCCTTGTCTCTACGACGTTCTCCTTAGCTTGGTTCTCCGCCCTCAAAATGTTCATGGACTCCCTCAATGCCCCTATCATTTCTCAGGCTAGGGCCCCCATTACGGCTTGACCCACTTGCCCCGGAACTTCCACTTGCCCCACTTTCTTGGCCATATTAGCTTGGCCTAAACCCTCTTCTTGGACCAGTACTTCATGCACACCCCGGCGACCCCGACCACACCTTCCACCTCTACCACCGCGAGTTTGACCCGTTCCTGACATCCTAATTAAGGAACAAGATAGACAATTTAGCATATAGTTCCAAATGTGCTCGCAACACGCCTCACATGTTAGACTACATCAATCATATATATTCTACCATACAAATAATTCAATTCACTCCACGTAAGCACTTAGTCACGTAAGCACATACGAATTATCATTTAGTGATAAGATTCGTCCTGCGAAAAATCAAGAATTCTTAGTAGAATGAGTTTTGATCAAGTACCCTTCTAATAAGATCTCAAGGAATCTGATAGGCGCAAATGACATCCCAAAAGTCCAATCCCATACCCATATAGTCACATAAGCATGTTATCACATAATCATGAAAATAAAACATTTCCTAGTCATGCGAAATGAACCCATTATGACAAAACAACCACTTCCCGCGAGCCCCAAGTATTCAAACTCGTAGCGCTAATACCAAGTTGTAGTGCCCCAAAATAATGCAACGTAACTCTAATACATCAACACACATCCGCTAGACTGTAATAGCAAATACTCCAACCATTTCACCATTAATTGACAAATTTATATAAAAGTTCCACATGTGAATTATACATTCGATGATACAAAATTGCATGAATCTATAGCATGTAGAACAACATGTTCCAAAAATAATCAAATGCCCTCACGAGCTTACAATTTCCAAGGCTTAAGCTTGGTTACACAAAAGTAGCCTCTCGGACCCATACAAGAATAGCCCTTGGCTAGCAATTAACTCACAACAAAATAGAGCTATCCACTCTTCACATAATATATTCACACCCTCAACTCGGTGGAATCACCATATCTTTACCTGCACCAAAATCCCATAGGGGTGAGCATAAAGCCCAGTAGAGAATCCTTACAAAGTATATACAGTTTTGCCTTTTGATTGCTCTCTCCTTTTTTTTTCTTTTTTTCTTTTTTTCTTTTCTGCTTTGTTCTGTTGTTTTTTCTTTTTTTTTCTTTTTTGCTTTTTTTCTTCCTCCCATTTTTCTTTTTCTTTCATTTTTCACCTCCCCAAATTCAAATCGAGGTCTAATACTAAAATAAACAAAGTGAAAAAAAAAATCGGGTGGCATTAGGGGTTGGCCGGGCCTAAACGAAGCACGGCTAGGTCACGATGGTGGCACAAGGGCAATACGATAAAATCGTAACCCAGGGTGGATTAAAACAAACCCAAACCCTTATTCATACACAACCACACCTGAAAACCTTTCTCCTCTCTCTCTAGGGTTTGAGTTTTTTGGGATTTTTTGCTCAACCATACGTACCCACTCACATTTCTTTATATTTTCTCCTTTTCCCTCATTTCCCTCAATTTTCCCTCTATCGCTAATGGCGAGATCCCTATTCGGGACCCTATTGTTGGTATTGGAGCCATCCTGGGTGAGGACGTGGAGGTCGAGGACGTTCTCCCTCTTGTCCCTAAGCCGGAGTTGCTTCCCCTTGCCGATAGGCCTTTTGATATGGCCACCCACCAGCCACGCACACACCCCTTGACCCTTGGCGGCATTTTGAGATTTGAGGGTCTCATCCCAAGGATCGACGAGGACATCCTGCTATGAGAGCTTGCGGAGCACTTGTCCGCCGACGCCTCCACGTAAGCAATCTTTTTTTGGTTTTGAACATATTTGAATCTTGTAAGTAAATCTTCCTCTTAATACACTACGAATACTGACAACATTCCCACACTACAGGTGGTAGCCAGGAGATTGGTGGCTAGGGATCTATTTTTGGCCCCAGGCATTAGTATAAGAGGCTTTCTGCAGAGGTCCACACATTAGTCGACGCTATCGGTTTCAGGCCTTTCTACTCAGGGCTAATACAGATGATGGCCAAGCAGTTGCTATACGGGGCCTTAGTAGAGAGGTGGTGGGACACCACTGACTCGTTTCACTTTTCATCGATCGGGGAGCTGACCCTGACCCTGACCCTGTACGATTTTGCAATGCTCACAGGCCTACGGGTTGGGGTTGGCGGTCTAATCCCTTTCGATCTTGACATAGCGCAGTGGAGAACTGCACAGTATCACTTTCTCAAGGCGATCCCAGACACTACCGGTCACGATATGGTGTGATACAGTTGATTCCTGGACCACTTCTCCAGCCTTCAGCCAGCTACTCTGTAGGAGGTTGCTCAGTACACCCCGTGGGTTTCTCATGCATCTCCTCAGTACTACCCTGTTTGCGAGCAGGGAAAATACCTTGGGGCTATACATCCTAAGTGCACTAGTGCACCTACCATAGGTGGTGGAGTACAACTAGGGTGGTGCCGGCCTGGCCACCCTGTACTGTTATATGAGCTTCATATCCCGCCAAAAGGCAGATTCACTTGGCAGCTACTGGAGGGTTTGGGAGGTACACCTCACACTTCATTTTTTGTTTTGATTTGCATTTTCTGTTTATATCTATTTCATCTGCTTCACTTATTTATTTGCATTTCCTATTCTTTCAGCTGTGGGTTTATACATATTTCACTTCTCTTGCCCCAGTCCCAGTAAGACCGATTGAGCTATTGATACCCCGCTCTCGGTACTACAACTCCCAGTTCGAGTGGCGCCAGCATGTAGACCGTGATTTCCTTTATTTTCGCTGCTTCTTCGATACCGTCACCATAGATAAGGTAATAAAATCTGATACTAATCTTTATCTTTTACCTCTTTTATTGTTTCCATACAATGCAACCCTTGACATCTGATTCTTGCCTTGCACTTTCTATTCATAGGTTGACTGGCACCTATGGGCGAGCATCCCTCAGGCAGCGAGGACAGCTGATGTTGATGCACAGCACGCCGCCACTATGTGGATTTTGTTCGAAGGCCCTTTTGGAAGGGCCTATTACTTGGGAGAAAGATTCATCTATCAAACTTGAGGCATAGCTGATCCTGACATTCCACATCCTCCCTCTTCAGGCATGACAGTAGTTGATGATCTCCACAACAAGCACCAGATTGACTTCTTTATGTTGGGGGAGGACAGTGATCGGTACCACAAGCTCGACGACTTCATTGCCTTCTTACAGACACGGGTGATGGCCCCTTTTACTAGGGATGTGGTCCGTGCACTTCCCGAGGCTGCTGCCGTTGCTGCCGGAGGTGCTCCTACTACCGCTTCCCTTCCTGGGCTCCCTGTGATTCCTACTGAGGTCGTATACATGTGATCGGATGGGGTGATCGAGCAGATTCCTCTAGAGCACATAGAGGAGAAGGATCACAGGTTGGTGGTTGCTCCAGACATTGAGCAAGTACACACTTCTCTACATTTTCTGCCCATTGTACTTTCTTATTTTGTTCCACTGTGCTTTTATCACTTTGTTCCATATTCTCAGGTCTTTTCTCTTTTGCAGGTGCCTGCAGGGTATGTTGATGACCTCCTCCGGACAGTTAACCACCTACTTTTGATGGTACGGAGGAGACAGATTGCTCTAGTCGCTCCCGGGATTGAAGTACATTTTGTCCATAGTTACTGCTATTGCAAACTTGCCTATAAATCTATTGAATCTGTCCTGATATTTGTACTCTTTTCAGCTTGAGTCGGCACCAGCTGCACCTATAGGACCTCCTCCAATTAGAAGGCGAGGAGGGAGATGGGACCTAGAGAGAGGTAGAAGATGGGCTGATCAGGGGAGAGGCAGAGTGAGACAGCGCTCACCCTCTGAGGATTCCTTTGATGAGTACACGACCCCCAAGGATTAGGGGGATGAGGCCGACATCTAGTCCAATAGCCACACCGATGATAGTGACGTACCTCATCTGCAGTCGAGGAGGAAAAGAGTGAGGATGGGTAGATTTTACTTTTCTTTTCTTTTGCTTTGTAGTTAGGATCTATGTAGCTTCAGATAGATCGTTGTATTTTTTTTTTTTTTAAGACTTTTCTTTTGTTTTTGGCTTTTGTAAAACAATGATCCAATTCGGACCCTCCTATTTATGAAAAGAATATTTTGGATGATTTATCTTGCATAAAATGTGATGAATGGTGCAACCATTGCATGACAACCTTGTACAAGACTTGAAAAGTTTGAATACTTGCTCTTACATTAATTATTGACTCGGATAATAACCTACAACTGGACAAACTGTAAAATACAACTCGATAACAAGAAAACAAAATGAAAACAACCTAAGAACGCTAAAAAACACTTGATACAAACAAATCAAAACTCAAAATATAGCCATAGTACACCAAGGCAAGAGCCAGCCTCTTTCTACAACCTGTTCTGTCTAGGCCAACATTTAGACCCGATCGGGTCCAAATAGGCATGGCTGGGCTCCAATGAGGCACGGTTGGGCCTAAAAATGATGTCAGTGGGTGCAGTCCAGCTATCACACACTGTCTCTTCTCAAACTCTATAAATGGTGCTCCTAAGCTTTTTCTTCTGGCAGAATATCAAGTCTTTGATATTTTGCTCTCAAGATGGAGATTTTGCTCAACAACAGGCTCTGAGACTGGATAGCCACTTTGGACGGCTTGGAAAAGGTAAACTTTAGCAGTTTTGGCATAAATGCTCCTTTTCCTTTAAGCCGCACTTCACTTTGTTTTCTGTTCCTCCATGCCATTGTTCGATGCTAGAACTCGGTTTAACATGTATTTTGCGTCAGATCACAAGAAATGTATCCTACTTTAGAAGAATTTAAAGCTCTGATGGAGTCTGGGTATGATGAGGAAATTATGCCCTAGCCTCACTTTGGCTACGCAAAGCTTTTGGAATGAATGTGACGCCTCGGTTCTACACTATTGGTTGCAGTCAAGGGAGAGTCACTAATGAGCCCTATGGTCAATAACCAAGTAAGATCCCAGATCACCGGAGGAGTCAAATTAGCCTCCCTTCTAAGTCCAGCTTCCTTAGACAGTGCACTGCCCTTTTGACAGATCTTAAAAGGTATTGACACAAGGTCTCATAAGCAACAATAAGGTTCTTACATAGAATATAAACACATAACAATCACAATATATAACTCAAAAGATGGTTCCATTACATTACATTCCAGAAGAAAGCTTAAGTCTCCAAATGAGTCTTTATAAAACATCCAAAAAGAAACTTCTAATTTTTCTAGGATAGCCAAAAGTCTTCAAAAGTTTCGAGCTCGTCGTCTCCAGCTATGAGTTCCGCTTCGTCACCTGGCATGATACGCCATGAGCTTTGAATGCCCAGTGAACACGCACACACCCTAGCCCTTTTTCCCAGTCCAATACACAATCACCATTATAACATCAAGTAATAGAGCATAATACTCAATTAAATAAATAAAGGGTTAAGTTAGGTTGTTAGCAACTAGAAATCCCCCAAAGAGATTTCGTCCTCCTAACCACGAGAATCGGATGTGGATTATTCGGTATGCCCCCTCTTTTGCTGCTTTGTTGCAGAACTAACCTCGAATGCCTACCAACGGTTATATACCGTGTAGCGCCAACCGTAGGGCCTCAAAAGAGACGGTAAAATAGGGCCTTTCCCAAATCCCTCCTTACACCAAACCAGCTAGGGTCCAAATACAACCGCTCCGTTCAAGGGTTCCGAAAACCACTTGCGCAAGACTTTAACTTTCAAATAGGGAACGCATCCCAACAATCCATATATCACATATTCTCATCTTTTCATTACTCAAGTGCTCGAAAACCCAATACCCTCCCAATTAGGTTTCCCGTTGAATTAAATGTTTTAAATCAAGGTTAGTCCAACTTATAAAAGAATAATATCCATGTAAGCATGCATTCTTAAGATGAGAAGGGTAAATAACATAACCACAACACATATAATATCATGCCAAGATATGATCATAAGTTAACAAGCAATCTCATGAACTCAAAGGTATAAAACATCCACACATAACAAAATTTCCATATTTAGTATCGCATAAAGATTAAAATGAAAGGTCTATTTTAGATCCTCCACCGGACTTGGTCTTCCTATGGTTCGTAGGAAATTTGATCTAGTTTCTAGAACATTTTTCTGAAATGGGGTTGCTTTTCTAGATTCTAAGTTATTTAGAAAATATGCCAGCGCTGTCCAGATTCTGTCCAGATCCATCGACCGTTACGAAAAATTGTTTTTCTTGCAAACCGCTTAATGTTTTTCGATGAAACCAATTTTAGTTGAAAGCTAACACCTTAAGGAAGCTTTTGACATAAAACAGAGGTCCAGAATAATTTTGTACATGTTTCTATAATTTCTGGAAGTGGGCTGCAAAAACAAATTCTAAGGTGCTTTGCCCAAAACAAGAAGATTTATGAAAAAGGGGTTCCACCAAGGGAAAGTTTCATTTCTTTTGTGAAGAAAATATGATAACTATCACATGTTTAACTCATAAAATTTTTTTGAAAGAGTGCTCTTGAAAAGTTGAGAGATTGGTACAAAAGAAGATGGTTTTGTGCCAAAATGGGGAAAATACAAGAGAGATGAAATCAATACTCAACCCTTAGCATTTTTAACATGAGAACTCAGTAATATATGATCAAAAAACATTATTTAGAACCCTTAGAAACATGTATTAAAAAATGGGAAAATGAAAGAGAAGGTTGTGTTTGTGGCTAACCTACTAAGCTTTGCACAAGAAGCTCTCTTCTTCCTCCTTCTTCTCCTCTAGACTTCTCTTTCTTGCTCTCCTCCCTCTCTCTAGCCGAATGTATGTGTGGGTGTGGTGTTTGTGCTTGCCAAGCTTAGGGGAGGTTGGTATTTATAGGCAAATTTTGATGTAAAATGTCCTAAAAGCCCTCTAGTTGGAAAAGGATGGAAAGGTTAGGATCTTGCTTGGAATCCAATGGGATAGGAGTGATTTGGGAGTTAAATCATAGGATTAGGCAACATTTGGTTGGTTCCTAGTTGAAAGGAAACTAGTGTTGGAAACATCATCCTAGGTCTTGGGTTTCCTAGAATATCATGATCAAAGACTTTGAAAATGGTTCCTCACTTCTCCCTATGGTGGCCGGCCCTTGAGAAGGGTGATGGGGTTACTATTTTATCAATTTTTGGCTCTAGGACACACTCTCCAAGGTGTATACATATATATATATATATACAAGATTGATGGTACTTCAAGGTACAAGTACTAGTTTGGGGTAAGTTTTGAATTTAATTAAAGGGTGGGGGCTTGGAGTTAAATACATGTAACTTATGTAGAATTAAATTAGGTTAGGTAACCTAATCCGGCTAGGAAAATTCTTGTTTTGATAAAAATAAAATAGTAATGCTAATCGACGAGATTCGAATTAATTCAAGTAACCGAGGGGCTTTAAGAAAAATAATTCAAACATTAGGGTCTTAAAAGTGAATACATATTTCAGGGGCTTCACAATGAATGTGTGGACTCACTTTGCATGAGGCTCGATCTTTGGTGCATGACGGGAAGTTGGACATCCCAGGTTTGATTCATCGGTTTTCGGCCATCAGAGATAGGAGTGACCTTCTCTGGCGAGGCTACCGCCAATATGCCCTCTGTTTATGTATTCTTGCACATTTTTTACTTGCCTCGAGTTACGATGGAGCAAGCATTAGGTTGATTGAGGTGGCCCAATGCCTGAAAGAAGGTAAGAGTTGCATGGGTTTGGCACTGGCCGAGACCCTAATGGATTTAGATGCTTTTCATCGGCGAGAGACTAATCGATTTGCAAGGAGTCCACTGCTTCTTTAAGTATTGTTCCCCACCCTTTCTTATTTTTAATTCCTCACATCACTCGGCACTCACTCTCTATTTTCGTCTCTAAACCCTTTTCTTACTTTTCTCTCAACGTACATCTCTCTATTCTTTAATCTCTATTATTTTTCATTCCTTTCCAGGTATGGCTCATGGATAAACTGAAAGTGGTGGACCCTTACCTCGAGTATTCAGCCGGAGCTTACTTCTTTCACCAACGGCTGGTGGATTTCCCTTCCGAGGGATGGTGGTGCGACTGTATGTGCATCAGATCTGCGACCCACATTACTTGGCATTGCCCCTAGCTTAACTTGACGAAGATGAGCTACAGCATTTCCTGACAACCGGGTGTATAGTTGATTGGCCTCACGCACTATGTGTTCTATTTCCTATTCAGGTTCAGACACCAGTTTAGACATGATCAGACCTACCCAAAAGAAAGGGTGGAATACCCAACTCCATTTCCCATTTGCAGTTTGCACTTGCCTCAGTACCTTACCACTTGGAGGACGAGAGAATTTATAGCCCCTGCCCCTAGCTTCAATTACACCCTTTCTGGCAAATGCTTGGCTTGGCTCAAGGACGAGGAACAGGTTGGGCCAACTTTGGTGGCAAAACTTCCATGAGTGAGAGCAAAGGATGTAGGACCACTTGACTTATCTGCGCCCCTAGTTTTATTGCTTTGTCTTTTCTTTTCAAAATTTTTCTTCAATGTAAAAGCAACTTTGGTTTAATCAAAAGTTAGAGAATGTACTTGTGTTGAAATCAATAAAATTAAAATTGTGAGCACTGAAAAATTTTCCTTTTTAGTCCCAAAATGGTCTAAGTCGTAAAAAGGTAAAATATTGAGAAAAAATCAATGTATTAAAACTTTTAAAAATAATTTTCGGAAGCAGTCACCACCTAACACACACAGAATCAATCCTTAAGATGTACAACCCCAAATCAGAAGATCATAACTGCCCACAATTGCATTCGTCATCGCTGCTTTGACTTTATACAACTAACCTTTCTGCCAAAATAAAGGTAACACAACCAAGCTAGAAAACAATGGACAAAGATGGCCTAATCAAACAAATGGACAGAACAGTTGAGCTGGAGATGGTTATGGCCGAACTTCGGGATGAAGTTGCCTACGTATCCCAAAGATGGGAATCAAGCCTTATGTAGTTCGGTTCAAGTTCACTCGAGTATTAACACTCTTCTTTTGCGATCTAACTTTTGCCAAAGCAGCCCTTCCGGGTTTTTAACCTTACGAGCTTAATTTTTCTTTATTTCTAATTTTTCATGCTCTAACTTTTGTCTAGGTCGCCCTTTCGAGTTTTCGGCTTAGCGAACCTTTGAGGGATAATATTTCTTTTAATTGTCCATATTGATTGGCTGTGAAAACTCCAAACCATCTAGATCTATGAGAATAAGTGCCCCTCCCAACCTGATTGATTTGATAATGTAAGAATCAGTTCAATTGGGTCTGAATTTGCCCCTAGGATCATGGATGGGAGCTCGATTGTCTTTTAGCACCATATCTCCTTCCTTGAGATTTCTGGACTTAACCTTCTTGTAAAACGCCCTAGCAATTCTGTGCTGGTAACCTCAGATATGATACAATGCCTTTAACCTCCTTTCATCAAACAACATCAATTCTTCAAACCTGCTTTGCTGCCAATCTGCCTCTGCTATCTGACACTTAGCCATAACTCGCAATGATGGTACTTCAATTTCAATTGGCAGAACAGCTTTCATCCCGTACACTAGAGAATAGGGGGTAGCCCTCGTGGATGTTTGAATTAAAGTTCTGTAGCCCCAAAGACCAAAGGATAGTTTATCCGGCCAATCCTTGTAAGTTTTAACTATCTTCCACGGGATGTTCTTCATATTCTTATTAGCGGACTCAACAGCTCCATTAGTCTGTGGTCTATACATTGATGACTTGTGAAAAGCCACATTGTATTTCTCGAGTACATCGACCACCTCTTTCTTGAAGTGTGAACCATTGTTTGAGATGATCTCATGGGGCACCCTGTACCTACAAATGATGTTATTCTTGATGAACTTGGCCACATGTGACACCTTCAACACGGCGTAAGACTGAGCTTCCACCCACTTTGTAAAGTAATCAATCGCCACTAGGATGAACTAGTGTCCATTGGAGCCTTTTGATAAGACTGCTCTGATGACATTGATCCCCCAGACTGAGAAAGGCCATGACGAAGTCATGCTGTAGAGTTTTGACGGTGGAATATTCGTGTGATTAGCGTGGACTTGACATTTGTGGTATCGCCGAACAAACTAATACAATCCTTCTCCATAGTTGACCAATAATAGCCTTGTCTAAGGATTTTCCGGGCTAACATCACACCATTCATGCGTGCTCCACATTCTCCACTATGGATGGCCTCCATGAGGCACTTCAATTCTTCTTCGACACACAGCTTGTGCATTCCTAGATGGCCTCTCTTGTATAGGTTACCCCCACAGATGATGAACTGGATGGCCAGACATCGTATTCCCCGTTTATCTTGGGCATTTGCCCTTAATGGATACATATCCTTTTCCAGAAAATTCCAAATGTCGTAATACCAGGGGTTCTTGTCTTGCACCTCCTCTATTGCGGCAATGGTTTGATAAGTAGGCGTATACTTCGGTTGAATGATGATTGCACGCATCTTTACTCCCAGTGGGATGTCTACCATGGAAGATAGAGTTGCTAATGCATCAGCGAACCGGTTATTCTATCTTAATAGATGTGTAAATGTCAATTTTTCAAACCTCGAGATCATAATATCCAAGGCCAGATGATAAGCCTTCATGTTTTCTTCTTTGACTTTCCAATACCCGTTAGCCTGAGAAACAACCAGGTTCGAGCCTCCAATGACGTCCAACCTTATTGCCTGTGTTCTAGGGCAGCTTCTAATCTAGCAATACATGCCTCATATTTTGCTTCGTTGTTGGACACTTTGAATCAAAGTTTGAAAGCTGAGGGTACGTGGGAATCATCGGGTGCTATCAGCAACACACCTATCCCATAACCATACTGATTAGATGATCCGTCAAGTACATTGGCCATGTTTCCTCTTCCATCTGCAGAATGTCTTCATCTGGGAATAGGTACTCCACTGCCTCATCTCCTTTTACTGGGTGGTCTACCAGGAATTCCGCTATAGCTCTCCTTTTAACTGATTTGCGCGTAACACACTTAAGATCAAATTCAGAGAGCAAAAGAAACCAACGAGCTAGTCTACCCGTAAGTGCCGGTTTCTCAAAGAGATATTTAATGTGATCTAATCTCAAAACCAGAATTACAGAATGAGCTAACAGGTAGTACCTCAACTTCCTGGTAGCCCATGCCAAGGCTAAGCAAGCTTTCTCAAGGAGAGTGTAGTGGGTTTCATAATCCACCATTTTCTTGCTTAGATAATAGATGGCCTTCTCCACCTTAGCTTTAGATTCTTGAGTGAGCATGCACTTCATGGTCGAATTTGTCACCGACAAGTACAAGATTAACTGCTTTTCCGTTTCTTATGGTGACGATACACGTGGATTCTACAAGTATTGTTTAACCTGCTCAAAGGCGAACTAACATCGACCATCCTATTAGAACTTCTTGCCTTTCTTCAAGAGACCAAATAGTGGTTCACAAGTCAAGGTTAATTTTGAGATAAACCATCTTATGAATTGCACTTTACCTAGAAAGTCGCACACATCCTTTTCAGTCCTTGGTGGTGGCATTTCTAAGATGGCCTTAATTTTGGAAGGATCTACTTCAATTACACTTTGTGTAATTAGAAATCCTAACATTTTCCCTGCAATCACCCCAAAGGTGCATTTCTGTGGGTTCAATGTCAGTCTATACTCCCTGATCCTTTGAAAGAATTTCTCTACTGCAATGTAGTGGCCTCCTTTCGGCGGGCAAGCTGAAGACTTGTGACACAACTAGCCACATTTGAAACAAGTCACATCTCATTGACCACCTCTCCTAGAACTTGAACTCGGTACTGGAAATGTGGACCTCAACTGAGCTCCCTAGGACTGCTGAGGGTTAGAACCCCTCTACCTCTTGTTGTCCCCCTGACTATCCTGACTCCTCCTGGAGCCCATCATCCTCTCCTCCTCTGCCTACATAATAGTCTTAAGATGGGTCGCAACCTCCACAAGGCGCCCATAATCTCTAATCATGGATCCGGTGACTCTGAACATGAGCTCGGTCCTCAACCTCTTCTCAAATTCTAGACAGCGGCGCTCTTTAGTCGCCACCAACTCGGGTGCAAACCTAGACAAGCTAGTGAATGTGGCTTGAAACTCAGCCATTGGAGTATTCAACTGCAGCAGCTTGAAAAACTGGTCCCTCAACTTCTCCCTAACCGTGGGAGATAGAAACTTGTCCTAGAAGGCGCTGACAAAAGCCTCCCAAGTCACTCCAATGCGCCCACGCGCATATTTCCACCACTGACCTGCATCTCTCCTCAGCTGGAAAGATGCCAAAGTCACCCTCAACTGGTCGTCCTCGATGCCAAGCATCTCGAACGTCTTCACTATCTATTTAAGCTACTCATCTGCCTTTAGCGGCTCCTTAAGATCGCCCAAAAACTCATCCAGGTTTGACCAAAAAAACTTTCTCTTCAGAAAAAATGGCCCTGCCTCAGTAACCTGGGCTTGGACTTGATTATTAGCTTTAAGAATGTCCATTGATTCCCACAAAGCTCCGGCCATTTCACGGGCTAAGGCACCCATGGCCTATTGACCCACTGGCTCGGCCACGTTGGCCTGACCAACCCCTTCTTCTTTCACCGGAATATCATCCGGTATAACTACCTCGTGCCTTCTAGGCCTACCACACCTACTACCGCCACATCCACGTCTTGACATCCTAATAAAGGTAATAAAAGAGATTAGCACATTTACAAATATGCCGAAGCTAACTCACCCGCATCCTAATGCGTTGGACAACAATAATTCACTCCACATAAGTACATAGTCATATAAACACATACAGATTTCCTTCCTAGACAATGATCGTTCTGTGGCATTGCTAGAGTTCCAATTAGAAACAGCAGCGATCAGGTGCTCTTCTAATAGGACTTCCAGAAACCTGTCGATCCACTCAGCATCTAAGGAAGTAAATCCCATACCCATATAATCATATAAGCATGTTATCACAAAGGCACACAACGCATGCAAACATCTCAACCAAGTGAGACAAACCCATTGTGGTACTAACACTTCCCACGTACCCAAAGTATTCAAACCCAGTACGCTCTGATACCAAATTGTGACGTCTCCAAAATAATACAATAAATATAACCTAAAACATAAATAACAATATTGCATAACTCAGAGTGTAAAGTCCTTTCATTTCATAACATTAATAGCACAAAAGAGTTTAACAGAAATAAATTCCCTTTAGGCTTACACTTTTCCAAGCCTTGGCTTGGTTACAACAAAAGTGAGACTAGCTCATACAATTCTAGCCCTAGGCTATACAAAAATAAAACAAAACAAAGAAGCTATTGCTTCCCAAAAGTCCCTCTAATGCTATTGCCTTGGTGGAGGCATGCCATCAATACCTGAAAATGGTTTTTCCCAAATAGGGTGAGCCATAGCCTAGTAGAAACAATCTAACACAGCATATGAAGTTTAACAAAGATATAAGTGCAATGTGCATATACAATGCTAGGGATAAAACATTCACATCTTTATATAATCATAGAATACCAAGTTCACATTTCATTTCATTTTCCTTTAATCCATCTCGATACATGAGCCAATGTCATTATTTTTCAATAACCCAAATGAGACTACAACTCAATGATTCAACAATTACATAATCAACACACAAACACTTCAAACTGCCATTTTACAGATATTTTGTCCGTGGGATCGGCACCCATGTATAAATTTCGGGACTTTCACCTAGGACACTCTAGCCAACTTAATTATAATGGAGTCCATCCCATTTTTCCTTCTAAACAATGGAGTCCATCCCCTTTCTCCTCCCAAACAATCATACATATACAATGTATTTAAAAACATAATCACACATGGAGTACATCCCCTTTGTCCTCCCAAACAATCATACATATGCAATGTATTTGGACTTAATCATATTCAATGATAATCTACCATGGATTAGTTTCTATTTACGTAACATCGATAGCCTAATACAGATATTTCTAAACAGCTATTCAATCTCATGGCAAATAGTTTATTCAAAACTTCCAAAGGTATGAGATAATACATATCCAATCCCGTCATTTATATCAATAATCATCCAATTTCACATTCTCAATGCCAATTTTAATTATTTATACAAAATAACAATTTGTTTCAATTAGGGCAAAAACTCCTTTTTTTTTTCAAATATCAACCCAAGCATCAAAATCAGCCATTTTGACTCAACATGATTTCATTTCCAGAACTCATACTCATTCATTTCATATTCACCAAAACCCCTCTTTCCATTTTATGCCCAAATTCTAAGTTTGTTCACATTACCCCCTAATCCCACCATTGTTTCACAATCGACAAATAACTAAGCTAAAAACCATAATAAGGTGTAGAAAATCCCTACCTCAAAGAGAGAAGATAGGCCAAGCAAGAGTGAAACTCCAAAAACACTGAAACCCACTTCTATTCTGATCAAAATGAAGATCTTGAGACGCTCTACCTTTTTCTCAAAGGCACTAGGGTGAAGATCCCAATGGATCTAGATGAAATAAAGAAGAGAAGATAAGTTTTAGAGAGAGAAACTCAAGATCTAGGATTTTGAAAAGTTTTAGAGAGAGAGAAATGAAAAAGTGAACAAAAAACATCATCTTCACGGACTGTTATACACGTTGTCCGCTTGAGCGTGGAAAGTGGCGCTCGAGCGCCAGACATAAAGTTCCGCTCGAGCGTGGAATAAACATTTCCAAAAGTTTTGCGGATAAAGGACGCCGCTCAAGCCCAAGACTGGACGCTCAAGCGTAGAAGACGCCGCTCGAGTGTCAAATACACTCTCCCAGTGTTTGCAAGTCTGCAAAAATACTGAGAGTTGGCAAATCCTGCTGAAGCGCAAGAATGCCCGCTCGAGTGGAAGAGCCAAAATCTGGACAACAAAGGTTTGGAAAAACAAGCACCAATCTGTTCCAAACGCACGAATACAACCTAATAACCCAAATAAGAGCAAGGCAAGGGAAACAAGATATGAATAACCATTCTAAACCATACGAACTCGAGTGCGGATTATAATAAGTGATGGGTCAAAACCGGAATCGCTATATCATGTCATGCAAAATCATGGTCGGAGCCTTCTGATAGGTAGCCCTAGCATTTTTCAACCCAAAAGGCATGACTCGATAGCAGTAGGTACCCCACGGTTTAGTGAAAGCAAACTTTTCTCTATCTTCCAGTGCCATCAGAATCGAGTTACACCTGGAAAACCTATCCATGAACGAAAGCAAGACATGGCCAACAGTGAAATCTACCAACTCGTCAATGTGTGTAGCCCGACTTTTTCACGGTCCCTTTTAGAAGTCGATATAAGTTCTCACAAGTGCAATCTGAAATAGATAAACACCAAAAAGTCAAAATCCAGTAAATCTTTTGAAAAATCAATTTTGAATCAAATTACCAAAAATGTACTTCTTTGCAAGATACAGAGTCACCACCTAAATATTTTTTAGAAATTTAGGAAAGCCATGACTTGTGCCAAAGGCCACGTGTCTGTCATCACCAAGATTGTCTCGGCTCGGGAACTTAGGTACGAGAGGAGAAGATCATGAATTCAGCACCCCCGCTCACCCGATCAAAGATCAGCCTCTACTAATCATGATATGAATCTTATGTGCATTATATGCTCTTGTTTCAGTTTATTAGGCTAGCATTGTTATGTGATGCGCACATACACAAGTATAGATTAACTTGCAAGAATTGGAACACTTCGATTCATGTTTGTTTTGAAAATTGTTTCGAATATGTATCACTTTAAAAAAGCGATCACATATGAACAATACTCAAATTATTCTAATTCAAGCAACTAGCCTTTATCCACAGGCATTCAAACAATTATATTAATTAAGTACTTAGCCTCATGGCAAGCATGCTAAATATGGAAACATCGACACTCATGCAATCATGCTAAAGCAAGTAAAGGCTCACCTAGTACTCCTAGCCAAAAGATAAAAGAGTTAGCAAAATGCATGATCCTAACTATGCAATATAACTAATGCAACACATAAAAAAAATCAACTAATAGGTTCGGCTACTAATATGGCATATGGATCAATTTGATAGCATGCGATCTAAGCACGTATTCAAAGAGGTATTAAACTAACAATGCAAGTTAGAATGATGAACCGAGCCTCAATGCATGCAATACAAATGGATGTAAACATGAAGTGTGCTAAACAAAACATGATGTTTTAATCTAACCATTGTAAGCAGTTAAATAAAAGGGAGAAAGACGTGGGGTTGGAAGACATGCACGTTATTACAGCATTGCACTCTCACGAAGGAGAGTCCGAATGAACTAAGCTAATTAACTAACTAATTAAAGTTAAGCTAATTATTATAAAACAAATGAAATTGGCTAAACTACTTAACTAATTATTACAACAAGTGAATTAACTATTCTAGTTAAATAAAACGATTACAAGGCGAAATCGAATAATTAGTTAATTAACTAATTAATTACAACGCATATCAAAATTAAATAGCTACAACTAATTAATTACAACAAATATTTAAGCTAAATGTTTAAACTAAACAGGCTTGATATGCGAGGACTGCTCATGCACGTGCTCGGTTTTCACCCAAAAAGGCCACTGTTTTACTTCCCAAAGGTCTCTGTTGCACAGTAGAACACTAACACCTTTGTTCGCTTCCAGAATGGCTCTGCTTTGCTCAAAGAACACACTGCTTGATTTTGCATCAGTGGTCGCTGTAGACACCCCATTTTTGACCGTCCTCAAGGCTTGGACGTCACCGCTTGAACACTCGGTGATCATCCATGTTTGTGTTCGTCTTGAGTTCCCGGAGGCCTCGACTATGCACTGTGCCTTAAGATCTCTCGACTCGACCGTTTTGTGTCTGGTTTTGCACCAAACACTTGTGTTTTTGCTTTGGAGGGCAGGGAATGGCTTTTGGGACATCCTCACGCTCCACCGGCCATGGCTTGAGGCCACCGGCTGTGTTATGTTGCCATCGGCCAAATGTGATGGTCGGCCGGCCAATTTGACTGCCGGTTGGCCACTTTGATGGCCAGCTGGCCGGCCAAATGTGATTTTCAACAGATATTTCTGTAGACAACTGGCAGCTGTCATTCTAGGCCATACCCCAGCCCATACCTGGACGTGGCTGTTCTGAGGAGCTGCAGATTGATACATATCTATATCAATCAAGCTCTCTCTAAAAAGAAAAGGAAAAGAGATATAGAACTTGGAGCAAAAAAAAAATCTCTCTCTCTCTCTACATTTTTTCTGCCTCTCTCTCTAAGGTTTAGGGCTTGTTTGTGCTCAAAAGTGCATTTTCTTTGCACTTTTGTACACAAACACCTAGTTCTCTACTCCCTTTATTGAGCTAAGGTCCTTGAAGGTGATTTTTGGGGTGATTTGAAGCCTTTTCTTGGTCCAAAAGTTGCTGATTTGCTGCTGTGCTTCAAGGGTGAGCCTTTACCTCTTTTAAGCCTTGTTTTCATAGCTTGTTTTGCCTTATTTGCAACTGTTTTTGAGCTTAAAATATAACATAGAAAAGTCTTTTTTTTGAGTGCTCTAAATAGTTTGTTAAGGGTGTTTTAAGCTTTGGGGTTGTTTGACCCCTCTTAAGGCTTGTTTGGCCTTTGTTTTGTGCCATTTCGGTTGAGCTCCGGGACCATTGTGTTTGGGCCTCCTCACCACTGAAATCTTGTGGGATTTCAGTGACGAGGATGGTGCCTTGAGGTCCTAGGAAGGAGAGGGCAATCCCCTCTCCTTGTTGTCCTTGAAAAGGGCCATTTTTAGCCTCTTGAGGGAGCATATAGCTTGAGTATGAACTGACCATGCCTTGACTGATTTTCATGCTTATTATGTCATAATATAGCATTGTTGTATGTTGGTTTTGGTACACCATGCTTGCTTAGCATACATGCCTTGTAATGCCTTGTTTTAGCCTTAACATGTCCTATGCTTTAAGCCCTTATTCAAGCATGTTTAGGCCTAGCTTTGTGAATCTTTTATGTTTGTCTTCCCATGCTTAAGGTCTGTCCTTGGCTATTTTGGTTGACCCAGACATGCATTGCATAGTCCCTTTGCATCTTGGACTGTTAGCCTCAAGTGTGTGAGTGTGTAGTGCACGTTGCTTGCATCATCTTCAATGGTTTGGAACCACTTACCATGTTATTTCAGTTCACATAACATGCTTGCATGCTTTGGTTGCATAATGTTTGCATGCTCATTACTTGCATTGTTGACACATGTTTAGCTCTATTGCATTTTGTTACATGCTTCCCCCATGTTCATATAGCATACTAGTTTGCATGCCTAGGTTGCACGCCCTCTAGCATGCATGCCTTGTCCCTTGATCTAGTGATAGGGATTGGGCCTTGGTTTGTGTGTGTGCATTGCATTTGAAATCAAAATGCATACTTGGTCCCTTGGGCCATCATGCATGGAAATGCGTGATTGGTGGCCCGAGAATCGAGGCCCATCCTCCTTTGAGTCATAAACATGATAGGGAGTGTGGTTGGTGCATACATTTGCATGAAATACATTGCCATGCCTTGTCTGCCCTCTGCTGCTGTCAAACAGGTTTCAGCAGGAAGAATTGGCCGGCCGGCAGTGTTTGGTGTCGACCAGCAAAACAGGTCTGGCTGAGAGCATAATTTTGTGGCCGGTGGCCATTCTCCATGGCCGGTGTAGTTCTCACTCAGCCGGTAGTGTCCCACAACATTCAGAGAAGCAACCTTGAGAGTTGTGTAATTTTCAAAAAAGCAGAACAGTCAAAGCGGAGCCAAACTTGTGCATGGCAGTGACTTTCCGAGCGGAGCCGAGAGCGCATTGCATTGGGCCCTCTTCCCAAGGCCATTTACTGCTTTCATTAGATTAGTTAATTTGTTAATTAATTAATTGGTCTGTAATAATTAATTAGCTTGTAGGTTAATTAATTCGTATTATTCTTTTGGTCCCTCTGAGCGAGGGTGAATTTGTAATAAGTATGGGTGCGTGTGTGCATGTCTTCTAACCCCCACTTCTTTCTCCTTTTTACTTACCTGCTTTTGATGGTTAGTATTAGGACATGTTTACTTTAGCATACCTTACGCTATGCATGCGTGCATCATTCATCAGTATTGCATGCACCAGGCTCGGCGCATCATACTAACTGCATAAGTATTTCAAATCTAACTTGAATACATGCTACTTGTGCATTTTCACATGTCATTTATAGACTAGCCGAGCCTACTCTAGTGACATTCCGTATGCGTTGCAATAGGCATTTAGACATGGACTTGGATCATGCATGATTGCTAACATGTTCTTGTTTTGGCTTGGAGTACTTGGTAAGCATTTATGCTTTAGCATACCGCATGCGTGTGAGTGTTGCCATATGACAGCATGCTTACCATGTGGCTAGATGCTTATGTGATATAAACTTTTTGAATGCCTGTGGGTGAAGGTTGGGTTGTTTGAGTTGGAACAACTCGTTGAAATCCGTACTTTAGCCTACTTGCGAGTAGCAAATTTTAAACTGTTTTTCAAACAAACAGATATGCAATGGTTCGTTCCAAATTAGGCAATCTAGTCTATATTTTTGTGTTGTGCGCATCACATAGTAATTCTAGCTAATTAACTGGAATAAGAACACATAATGTTTTCAAAAATGGATATCACGGTTAGTAGAGGCCGATCTTAGGATCGGGCGAGAGGGGGTGCTCATAGCTGACCTTCCCCGATCGTACCCAAGCTCCCGAGCCAAGGCAACTTTGGTGATGACGGACACGTGGCCTTTGGCACCGAGTCAGGGTTTCCTAAATTTTTCAAAACAAAATATTTAGGTGGCGACTCTGTATCTGGCAAAGCAGTCCATGTTTGGCACTTCTTTTCAAAAATCTGTTTCTTAAAACGATTTGCCGGATTTGGACTCTTTGGTTCAGATTAAGGACCGTGACACAAATTGAGTCCGAACTGTAGTGAGGCCCATGGGCGCGTCTACAGTTTCTGGCGACTCTGCTGGGGATTTAGAGAGCTTGACTCGAACTCGTGATATCCTGTTTTGATTTCATTTATGTGTCTCTTTGCATTGCATGTGCATTGATGCGCCTAGGACACCGTGTTTTCCATCTGCCATTCCTGAACGGTTTGCCGGAGGCTTGACTTTGTCAAAGCATGCCATAAGGCTGACCGGTTGTGGACTCTGACAGTATGGGAACACGAACCCCGGTTTTACCGGGGCACCCTTTTCGACCATTCGACCTAGCGCATATCGAAATCCATAGTGACTATTCCAAACTAAGACAGGTTGCTTACCCGATGTTAGGTTGTTTGAAAACTGCTGCGTGCATAGTGAAACCCTAGCTCCTGACAAAAATAGGACAGGGAAACCCTACCCCTCCATAGGGGTGTTTTGGCTCTCTTTACTTGCTATGTCTTTTTAGAGTTTATCTATGAAGGAGGAACACACATATCAGTTCGCAAGTTTGAGTAACAGACCTGAGGACATCAGTGTCAGTTTATGAGAATCAGTTATATCTGTGGATACCCGATTCAGTATTTTGGGGGCAGTGATTTCGAGCAAAAGTGATCAGTAGTAGAGTACAGTTATTCAGCTATACTAGCGTCCGTTCTGATTGGTCCGAAATGCTACGTGTTTTCTCTTTCAGTTCAGAGAGTTGATACAAAATAGCTAGTGTTCCTCCTTGCTGAGACAAGACAGATATCTGATCCGTCAGTACAGCGAACTTATCATGACGCAGAATTCAGAGGAGATTGTGGTTATGACGGCCGCATCAGATCAAGGAATCACTCCGCAAAGCGAGACCAATGTCGATGTACCGCATCCACCAAGGTCGCCTGTCTCGCACCCGGTCTGGACCCCCCAGTTATATCAGGCTCGTGAGCCCACCACATTCGAATTGATGGGAATGATAGGTGACCTCCAGAGATCCGTGGCCGATCTGGCCTATGGGATGTCGGCTTCGCCACCAGCTGCACCGTATGCCGGGAATTTCATACCACAGGAGCCCCCGCTACTGGGGCAGATTGTGATCGAGCTCAACCAACCAGAGGTTGCCTCCAGCTACAGCAATGACATGTCAGCAACAACCGGGCTTCGCTCTAATGTAGTAACCCAAACCCCCGATCAGGCTGAGGCCAGAGGCAAGAACAAAATGAAAGCAGATACCGATCCCATTGAACAACTACTGTGGACAGCCGAGGCTTTAAAAGCCAGGCGGATGAATAAGCAACAAGTATTCGCAGTCATGACTAAAGCTGTGGATGAGGCTTTCCCCACTCCAACCGAAGGCGGTTCAAGCCGGGCGGAAAATCGGGATGGGCCCTGTCATGCCAAGACAGTCCCTGTCATCCCTAACCTTGTACCAAGAAAAGATCAGAAAGCCAAGGCAGTGCCTGCCGACCCTTTCGCTAGTGCGTCTAGCAAGAACCCTCAGACTTCAAAGTATCTGCCTCAAGGGCGTAGAGCCTTTCATGCCCTCTACATGCCTCTATCTAGGGCATTTCAAATATTGGCTAAAAAGGGGCATCTTAAACCCCTCGAGCCTCGGCCTCTCCCGAAGAATCTCCCTCTCTCGCATGATGCTACCTTGTACTGCACGTACCACCAACAGTCCGGTCACAGTACCGATGGTTGTTTCCGTCTTCGTCATGAAGTGCAAGATTTGATCGACAATGTGGTCATCATCCCGCCTACCTCAGCAAAGTCTGTTACCACTGAGCTGTTGGACTTCGAGGATACTACAAGTTTGTGATCAGGGGTTGGACCACCTGCGGGCGGCGCTCGGTGTATTTTGGATGTGGCGTCTGGCACGCATTTTTGGAGCATCTGCGAATGCTAGTTTTGTAAATCCTGGCTTGCGTGTCGGGTTAGTCTTTTGTTTTATTTTGAGCCTGTCTCATTGTCTTGAGTCAGTCCTTTTGCTTATGGGTCCGTCTTGTTGTAGCGAGTCAGTCCCCTTTGTATAAGAATGTCGGGTGATTCCGGAGCTGTTGCCTCGAACACCGTTTTGTAATTATCCTTTTGCTTTTCTTTTGAGTCTGTCTCTATCATGGAGCCAGTTGCAACCAGGGAATCTGAATAAAACAGCTGCAGCTATCATGTTTCCATGCTTACTACTATTCTGAATTAGTTGTGCCAGGGGATTTGAATGGAACAGCAGTACATTCCACCTGTTCTCTTGTGCCCTGAAAATCATTGCATTGACCTAAGTTTTTCAAAACTTTTTGAACACTGCGGTGAAAACAAAGAGGAAGGAATTCCTCGGGTTTTGCAAACTTTGATCAAATTGAGAGAAAGAGAGGCGTGCTAAGCCCTTAATGATTGAAATCGTGCTTGTCAGCGTAAGTACTGAGAAGGACCCTGGCTTGATCCAGACTGGTTCCACACTATCTTCAGCGCGAGAGATTTGTCGCTTCTTTAAAAAAAACTTTCAAAAACAAAATGTTTTACGCGGTCCTGCGAAGACCTGTGTGGGATCACTCTTGAGATTGTGCAGCTTAGGATCACTCTCAGCCTCAAGACCCGAGCCCTTGTTTTAAAGCCTTGAACCACAATTCGGAGTGTTCAACGATCGACCATCAAGAGAGGCCTGTGTGGCCAGATTGGAAGCAACCCTCGAACAAGAGGCACCAAAGTCAGATCAAGAAGATCAGATCTCATCAGAAGAAGCCTGTAAAGCTAGAACAGAAGCACCCCTCCAACCTAGGGGCAAAAATGTCCAATTTGCTCGAAGAGCCGAAGATGGGTCCTTCAGTAAGTCAATACAACAGCCACTCTCCTAGATACGGATGGCTTCAAAACCCTAAAACCATTTGGCATGGACTTGTTACACTTTTACCCATTGAGCGGCTCGCTGGGCCGAAAACCCGAAAGGGCAACCCAGGCAAAAGTTAGAGCAAAAGAAAATATATACAAAAAGAAAAAAAAAGAAAAAATATACAAAAGAGAGAAAAAAAAAGAGAAAAAATGAAAAAAGAAAAAAAAGAAAAGAATTGAAAAAGGAAAGAAAAGCTCGCAAGGTCGAAAACCCGCAAAGGGCGGCCTTGGCAAAAGTTAGAGCGTAAAAGGAGAGTGAAAATACTCGAGTGAACCTAAGCCAGAACTACGTAAGGCTTGATTCCCATGTTTGGGATACGTAGGCAACTTCATCCTGAAGTCCAACCCCCAACGCTTTCATAGCGACTAAGTCCATGTAATGGTTTTAATCATCCGCGATTCCCATGTTTGGGGTACGTAGGCAGCTTCGTCTTGAAGTCCAGCCACCGACACTTTCAAAGTGACTATGTCCATATATTGGTTTTGACCATCTTCGTCTTCTCTATATCCGAGGAAGTCCGGTCGGGATCATCACTAGTGAGGACTGTTTACAACATGCTGTGGCATCATCCAGACAAGGGGCAACTTTCTGTTGCCTTGAGTCGCCGTTCAAACCAGGGACAACTTTCTGTTGCCATGCAGCGTCTTTCAAACAAGGGACAATTTTCCATTGCCTCTGATCCGAGGTTATGCATCTTGAGGGTAAGTTCCGTGCTTGTTTAGCACCGGCCGTTTGCGAAAATAGTTTTTGAAAATTTTGCTGAGGTTGATTATTTTCTCGAAAACTATTTCATTTCTCCAAAACTTAGAGTGTTTTGGACCCAAAAAAAAAAAAAGGAAAATTTTCAGTGCTCATAACCTGACTTGCATGATTTCAAATCAGAAAATTGAACATGTTAATCTAACTCTCATATTGGTCAAAATTGTCTTAGTAGAAAGCCAAAACAAAAAATGGTCAAAATGATGAACTAGGGGCACAGTTAAGTCAGGTGTTCTGTCTTTTCCCCATTGTCAACATACTTGCCAGAAAGGGCACTCTACCTACCAGAAAAGGGCACAACTCAAGCTGCCATTAAAGGGCTGAAAGCTCTCTCAACCTCCGAGCAACGACGTATCAAACCAAGTGCGAAGCACGAATTGGAATGGATCAAAATATTTCATTCCCCATCCGGGGCATTGACCAAGCGTCACCAGAAGGAACAGCCGCGAGCTGATACGATTGGGCGTGAACCCACAACTTCCTATTCATCCATTAAACACCCCGGGGAGGGATAAAAAATGAAAGAATAAAGAATAGAGAGGTGTAAGTTGAGAGAAAGAGTGAGCAAAAAGGGTTTTGAGAGAAAAAACCGAGCTTGAGTGCCAGAGGGATGTGAGAATCACAAATGAGAAAAGGGTGGGAAACAATACCCAGAGAAACTGGCTCCTCGTGATCTGAGGTCCCCCATCTTCGTTAACGCGTCTGTATGTCGTGTCTTTTGTTTTGTTTACCTCAACCTTTGTTTTGAGTCTTTTCCGAGTGTGCCTCGTTGTGCTTAGGTTGTTTACCCTTTTTTTTGTCTCTGCTGTTGAGTCATTCTCGCTATGTCCAGTTGTAGGTTCAATACCCGGTCGAGAACTCATTTCTCAAAATCAAAAAAATTAATCGTTTTGTGCTCAGAATGCTGTGTCATTCTCCACATTTGTGCAAAAACATGATTTGGTTCTTTCATACAACTGCAGGGTCCACCCCCGATAAGTGTGAACAGGAAACACTGGGCCTCTTTGAAGCTTCTGGGTTTCAGATCGCATCTGAGTGTGCTTCAACTTCAGTAGATTCAACCTTCATGGTCCGTCTTGTCAGATTTGGGCTATTTCTTCAGGATCCGCTGTGTGCAAAATGAACAAAGCGCTATGTTATGAGCTGTATGCAGATTAATCCCCAGTAGAGTATGAGCCGAGGGTTCAGAATGTGCAGTGGTTGGTATGGTTTGTTTTTGCTGTTGGCTGGTTCGTTATCTGATTTTTACAATGCAAGTGTTCAATTTTCAGACAACAGATCAATTTCATTTGAGATATAACATGATGCAATGCGATGCACTATATGAAATGTACAAATGCAACACTTTTTCAGACAAAAAGTTTGTTTCATTTCATCATCTTTTTCAAGTACATGGTTTTGGAAATAAAAATCTGCCTGCAGCAGTACAAGGTACTCTAGCTACCAGCAAAAGGTAAAAAAGAAAAAGAAAAAAAAAACAAATAGCAAAAGTCTGGATCAATGACAAAAGGCCGTGGGTCTAGGGGTCCGTCCTCGTCCTCTTCCTGGACGAAGGACCAGGAGCATCATCAGCGCTGTCATCTGAGTCCGAGTCTGAGCCGTCTCCGGTCTCCTCCGACGACGACTTGGCCTCCGCCTCTGTCTCCGCCTCAGACTCGTCATCGTCTGGAACTGGCGCCCGTGAGCTACTCCCGACATGGGTGCGTCCCGCCTTGGTGCGGGGGTATACTCTCCCATCTCCTCCGGTAGGAACAGAAGGTCCAGCTGGGGCACCTCCTACGGCAGGGATCTGGAAGGGATGCTGAAAAGTACAAAAAACGAATACATCAGTGTACTGTGAACAGAGTATCAATGCAGAATGCAGTGTATGAGTATAGTGTGTGAATACTGTGAACAGAGTATCAGCGCAGAATGCAGTGTATGAGTACAGTGTGTGAATACTGTAAACAGAGTATCAGTGCAGAATGCAGTGTATGAGTACAGTGTGTGAATGCCATGAGCAGTTTATCAGTACAGAATACAATGCATCAGATGCTGTGAGGGCAGTATGTCAGGTGTCGTTTTGTGTGTCGGAGTATGTGAAACAGTCTATGTATGGTTCAAGACCGTGGTCAGAAGGACATACCGGAATGCTATAAATGGATAGAAGATCGAGACTCTGCTGGAACATCCCCATCACTGAAGCGGTCAGCTCCAAGGACTGGCGAGTGTACTCAGAAGAGGCCTGCAAAAGTGTTAAGAAGCATCAATATTCTGCGGAATATCAAATCAAATGAAATGAACTAACTATGCAGAATGCAATATGTAGTAGTACATACCGGAGGCAGGTCATAGAAACCAACCAACTCGTGATCAGGCGGAGGGGGAGCAATAGGGATCTGGTAGGTCACCCCGCCACGCCCTCACCGAGCAGATGGATCTGAGCTGCCGTCCACTCATCCATATTAGTATCAAAGGGGATCGGATCACCCTCTACCCCAATGCCTGTGAGCATCGAGAAATCATAGGGAGTCATCGTCATGTCTCCCATGGCAGAAAGGTGGAACGAGTCGGTGGTGCCCCACCACCTCTCTGCTAGAGCGGCAAGGAGAGGCCTGCTCGTCGTCAGTCAGGAAAGCCCTCTGCAAAATGCACCGAAACCGGCCTGGTCCACGATGTGGCGAACCGCGTCGGGTAGCTCTGCATACCAATCCCGAGCGGCAATATTCCCATACCCCCGGATGATATGGGAATCTCCCTGTTTTCAAGTAGACAATGATAAAGAAACGCTAAAGTACAGTTTTGAAAAGCATTCAGATTTGGTAGTGAACTACAACATGTGATGTGTCAGTGTGTTTGCATGGTTCGGTGTATATACAGCATGTGTGCACATTTTCCAGATTCAAACAGATATCGGGTGCCGGTGTGCTCATAGTGAACTACAGTAACTAATGTGTCAGTGTATTTGAGTGGTTCAGGGCAAGTGCAGTGTGTGTGCACGCGTTCAGATTCAAACAGATATCAGTTGCAAGTGTTTTCACGGTCGATTACAGTGTACAGTGCCTCAGTGTATTTGGGCTAAGCAGTTAAAGAGCATAATCAGTTATGGCAGCTAAGTGTTCTACATTGCGAAAAGTAAAGCAGAAGGAAGAATGTTACCTCGGAAGCGCCGAAGGACAAATGAGATGTAGGCTCGCGCAAGAGAAGCTCTGGAGGCACGCCCCTCTCGAAGCTCCTGAACTGGCGCAGTCCATCAGGAGGCAGGATGTGAATCGCTGAGTCGAACGGGCGGACGCTCAAGGGAAGGAGCTCGGCCCCGGGGTCCATCTCGTGGTCCGGGGGAGTCCCGCCCTGTGGAATATCGTCGGCCATATCAAAAGTGATGAGGAAACTGGTCGAAAAGGAAAACAAAGCTAGAATGCGAAGGGTCAACGAAAAGTCAACCCCCCGGGAGGGTGGAAAATGGCCGGAAAAGCCGGAATGTGGAAAATGTGGGAAATCAAGGAAAACTCAAGGGGAACAAACCCCAAAAAGAGGAAATAGCAAAGGAAGCATCGAAACGAAGTTTCGATCGGGTGAAAGTGTTCGAAATGCGATAAACTTCGCGAATCAAACGATGGAACAAGCGTAAAACGCGAGAAAACGGACAAATAAAGGGGGGAAAATGTCCTAGAGAGAGGGAGGAAGCATTTTTGGCTAGAGAGAAATGAGAAAAATAGGGTTTGAAACCCTATTTTAAAAGACCCAAGGCGAAAAGTCAAAATTGCCCCGAATCAGGCATTTTTGGCTGGTCGGCTATATTTTTGGCCGGCCGGCCACAGTTTTGGCCGGTGATGTGTTTTTGCGGCCGGTGGATGGCCAGTGGCTTCCTCTTCCAGCCAGTGAGCCTCCTACATCCTTGTTTGGGTCAGATCTGTAGTTTGGGGGTCTTCATTGCTCAAGATAGTGCAAGAAAAGTGCATTTCCGAAGCTCGACCGACCCTTGTTTTGACTTCGGGCCATGTCTTCGGTGCGTGGCACTCGGATATGTGCAAGGTGTATCCTTTTTGTATCCTTTTGTCTCTTTTAAAATTCGAAAGTTACCCCACGTGGGTTACATTATAACGCTCTATCGTGAACGCGCACTGATTTTGCGTCATTTTTGTCACGTCGTTGCGGACACATCTTGCATTGTCATGCACATGCATAATCATGCATTCAAAATAACAAAATTCATGCATTCGCTACGGTCTGGCGAGACCTTAAATACACTCGGTTTAGGAGACCTTAAATCCTCTAAAGGTGCAAGTTCTTCGGTGTTTGTCGTGCCCGAACGACTTTTGATAAGTTGTATTATACATGCATTTCAAACGACGCGCGTGGTTGCGCATTCAGGTTCACATGCATTGTCATGCATATCAAAAGACGTGCGTTGTCACGCACTTACATCAACATGCATTGTCATGCATCTCAAAAGCCGCGCATTGTCGCGCATTTCGAAATCATGCATTTGACGGTCTGGCGAGACCTTAAACCCGCTCGGTTGCATTTCAAACGACGCGCGTGGTTGCGCATTCAGGTTCACATGCATTGTCATGCATATCAAAAGACGTGCGTGGTCACGCACTTACATCAACATGCATTGTCATGCATCCCAAAAGCCGCGTGTTGTCACGCATTTCAAAATCATGCATCATTGCAAAAAAAACAAAAAAAAAATGCATATGTCATGCATCATTGTAAATAATGCATATGTCATGCATCATTGTAAACATGCATATGTCATTGTAAATAATGCATATGTCATGCATCATTGTAAACATACATATGTCATGCATCATTGTAAATAATGCATATGTCATGCATGCCACTGTAAATAATGCATATGCCATGCTTCTTACTGTAAATATTGCATTTACGCCCATCCATTGCATATTTGTAAATAGTACATTGTAGCTTGCATGCATCGACCGCATCACCCCCATCTATGGCTTGCGCCTTTCCATGTTGAGCTTGGTCTGGTATGTGCCCACACTTTTCACATCGAAGCACAGTTCTGCATGTGTACGCACCTATTCCACGCTGGTATGTTGGTTTGACGGTTGCGACACCATTTCTGTGTTAGATGCGGTTTGTTTGTGTACATGCCTTTCCTAGGCAAGATTTGGTTTGGCCTGCGCACCTTATCCATTATAAATATTCCATTCCATTGCATATTGTACATATCGCATTGTAGTTTGCATGCATTCATTGCATCACCTCCATCTATGGCATGCGCCTTTCCATGTCGAGCTTGGTCTGGTATGTGCCCACACTTTTCACATCGAAGCACAGTTCTACATATGTACGTGCCTATTCCACGCTGGTATGTTGGTTTGAGGGTTGCGGCACCGTTTCTGTGTTAGATGCGATTTATTTGTGTACATGCCTTTCCTAGGCAAGATTTGGTTTGGCCTGAGCGCCTTATCCATTATAAATATTCCATTCCATTGCATATTGTACATATCGTATTGTAGTTTGCATGCATTCATTGCATCACCTCCATCTATGGCTTGCGCCTTTCCATGTCGAGCTTAGTCTGGTATGTGCCCACACTTTTCACATCGAAACACAGTTCTGCATGTGTACCCGCCTATTCCACGCTGGTATGTTGGTTTGAGGGTTGCGGCACCGTTTCTGTGTTAGATGCGATTTATTTGTGTACATGCCTTTCCTAGGCAAGATTTGGTTTGGCCTGCGTGCCTTATCCATTGTAAATATCATATACATTCCATTGCATATCGTACATATCGCATTATAGTTTGCATGCATTCGTTGTATCACCTCCATCTATGGCTTGCGCCTTTTCATGTTGAGCTTGGTCTGGTATGTGCCCATACTTTTCATGTTGAAACACGATTATGAGACTTGGTACACGACGCCTATTCCGCGCTGGTATGTTAATTTGAGGGTGACGGTGCCATTTTTCCTGTAAAATATGGTTTGTTTGTGTCCATGCCTTTTCTAGGCAAGATATGTTTTGGCTACATGCCATATCCATTGTATATATTACATTGTAGGGTAATTTTTGCATCCAGCATTAGGATCATTGTTCTTTCGTTAGCGGGTTGTTTCCCCACTTATGTCATTCCACCCAATTACTTGTTCTTGTGTCCGTCTACATCACTCATAGTTCTTCATGTGTACGCGCCTATTCCACGTTGGTATGTTGGTTTGAGGGTTGCGGCATCTTTTCTATGGTAGACGGACTTGTTACTTCCATTAATCTATTCGACATTTGTGTGGTTCTGAACCGCTCATGATTTGATTATGATTCAATTGCATTGCATTTTCATCTGCATTACTATACATAGTTTTGTATATCGCATATCATTTTGCATTCATTTTGCATATTGCTAACGATATCTGTACCTGTTAAGTTTGCTTTCTTTCTAAGCACGATATTGTATGTACGGTTCATTTGAGGCTGGTGCAACCAGCTGAACCGCGCAGGTATTGTATTCTCCGAGTGAGACGTATCGAGAATTACATAATTCTCTTATATCCTTTCTACATTGTAGTGTTGTTTGGTATATGCTAGCTTAAAACTGTCGCATGTTATGCTTCGTTACAGCTTTCTTTGCATGATCATAAGTTATGTTCGGCTTTGTGCATTGTCTTGCATTTTGCCCCTGCCTTCGGGCGCATATCTTGTTTGTCTTGCATGTTGGTCTAAGTCTCGGCCTTGTCAAAAATGGGTCGTCCCTGGGCTTTGACATTCACTCCCGTCATTGTTATGACTTTCGAGTTCTGTCAAAGAGGGGCAACTGTAGATACCTCATTTTTGACCGTCCACAAGGCTTGGACGTCACCGCTTGAACACTCGATGATCATCCATGTTTGTGTTCGTCTTGAGTACCCGGAGGTCTCGGCTACGCGCCTTGCCTCAGGATCTCTTGACTCGACCGTTTTGTGTCTGGTTTTGCACCAAACACTTGTGTTTTTGCTTTGGATGGTAGGGAATGGCTTTTAGGACATCTCCACACTCCACCGGCCATGGCTTGAGGCCACCGGCTGTGTTATGTTGCCATCGACCAAATATGATGGCCGGCCGGCCAATTTGACTACCAGTCGGCCACTTTGATGGCCGGCTGGCCAAATGTGGTTTTCAACAGATATTTCTATAGACAGCTGGCAGCTGTCATTCTAAGCCATACCCCAGCCCATACCTGGACGTGGCTGTTCTGAGGAGCTGCAGATTGATACATATCTATATCAATCAAGCTCTCTCTAAAAATAAAAGGAAAAGAGATATAGAACTTGGAGCAAAAAAAAATCTCTCTCTCTCTCTACATTTTTTCTACCTCTCTCTCTAAGGTTTAGGGCTTGGTTGTGCTCAAAAGTGCATTTTCTTTGCACTTTTGCATACAAACACCTAGTTTTCTACTCCCTTTATTGAGCTGAGGTCCTTGAAGGTGATTTTTGGGGTGATTTGAAGCCTTTTCTTGGTCCAAAAGTTGCTGATTTGCTGCTGTGCTTCAAGGGTGAGCCTTTACCTCTTTTAAGCCTTGTTTTCATAGCTTGTTTTTCCTTATTTGCAACTGTTTTTGAGCTTAACATATAACATAGAAAAGTCTCGTTTTTGAGTGCTCTAAATAGTTTGTTAAGGGTGTTTTAAGCTTTGGGGTTGTTTGACCCCTCTTAAGGCTTGTTTGGCCTTTGTTTTGTGCCATTTCGGTTGAGCTCCGGGACCATTGTGTTTGGGCCTCCTCACCACTGAAATCTTGAGGGATTTCAGTGATGAGGATGGTACCTTGAGGTCCTAGGAAGGTCCTTGTTGTCCTTAAAAAGGGCCATTTTTAGCCTTTTGAGGGAGCATATAGTTTGAGTATGAACTGACCATGTCTTGACTGATTTTCATGCTTATTATGTCATAATATAGCATTGTTGTATGTTGGTTTTGGTACACCATGCTTGCTTAGCTTACATGTCTTGTAATGCCTTGTTTTAGCCTTAACATGTCTTATGCTTTGAGCCCTTATTCAAGCATGTTTAGGCCTAGCTTTGTGAATCTTTTATGTTTGTCTTCCCATGCTTAAGGTCTGTCCTTGGCTATTTTGGTCGACCCAGACATGCATTGCATAGTCCCTTTGCATCTTGGACTGTTAGCCTCAAGTGTGTGAGTGTGTAGTGCACATTGCTTGCATCATTTTCAGTGGTTTGGAACCACTTACCATGTTATTTCAGTTCACATAACATGCTTGCATGCTTTGGTTGCATAATGTTTGCATGCTCATTACTTGCATTGTTGACACATGCTTAGCTCTATTGCATTTTGTTACATGCTTCCCCCATGTTCATATAGCATACTAGTTTGCATGCCTAGGTTGCACGCCCTCTAGCATGCATGCCTTGTCCCTTAATCTAGTGATAGGGATTGGGCCTTGGTTTGTGTGTGTGCATTGCATTTGAAATCAAAATGCATACTTGGTCCCTTGGGCCATCATGCATGGAAATGCGTGATTGGTGGCCCGAGAATCGAGGCCCATCCTCCTTTGAGTCATAAACATGATAGGGAGTGTGGTTGGTGCATACATTTTCTTGAAATACATTGCCATGCCTTGTCTGCCCTCTGCTACTGTCAAACAGGTTTCAGCAAGAAGAATTGGCTGGCCGGCAGTGTTGGGTGCCGACCGGCAAAACAGGTCTGGCCGAGAGCATAATTTTGTGGCCGGTGGCCATTTTCCATGGCCGGTGTAGTTCTCACTCAGCCGGTAGAGTCCCACAATATTCAGAGAAGCAACCTTGGGAGTTGTGTAATTTTCAGAAAAGCAAAACAGTCAAAGCGGAGCCAAACTTGTGCATGGCAGTGACTTTCCGAGCGGAGCCGAGCGCGCATTGCATTGGGCCCTCTTCCCGAGGCCATTTACTGCTTTCATTAGATTAGTTAATTTGTTAATTAATTAATTGGTCTGTAATAATTAATTAGCTTGTAGGTTAATTAATTCGTATTATTCTTTTGGTCCCTCTGAGCGAGGGTGAATTTGTAATAAGTGTGGGTGCGTGTGTGCATGTCTTTCAACCCCCACTTCTTTCTCCTTTTTACTTACCTGCTTTTGATGGTTAGTATTAGGACATGTTTACTTTAGCATACCTTATGCTATGCATGCGTGCATCATTCATCAGTATTGCATGCACCAGGCTCGGCGCATCATACTAACTGCATAAGTATTTCAAATCTAACTTGAATACATGCTACTTGTGCATTTTCACATGTCATTTATAGACTAGCCGAGCCTACTCTAGTGACATTCTGTATGCGTTGCAATAGGCATTTAGACATGGACTTGGATCATGCATGATTGCTAACATGTTCTTGTTTTGGCTTGGAGTACTTGGTAAGCATTTATGCTTTAGCATACCGCATGCGTGTGAGTGTTGCCATATGACAGCATGCTTACCATGTGGCTAGATGCTTATGTGATATAAACTACTTGAATGCCTGTGGGTGAAGGTTGGGTTGTTTGAGTTGGAACAACTCGTTGAAATCCGTACTTTAGCCTACTTGCGAGTAGCAAATTTCAAACTGTTTTTCAAACAAACAGATATGCAATGCTTCGTTCCAAATTAGGCAATCTAGTCTATATTTTTGTGTTGTGCGCATCACATAGTAATTCTAGCTAATTAACTGGAATAAGAACACATAACGTTTTCAAAAACGGATATCACGGTTAGTAGAGGCTGATCTTAGGATCGGGCGAGAGGGGGTGCTCATAGCTGACCTTCCCCAAACATACCTAAGCTCCCGAGCCAAGGCAACTTTGGTGATGACGGACATGTGGCCTTTGGCACCAAGTCAGGGTTTTCTAAATTTCCCAAAACAAAATATTTAGGTGTCGACTCTGTATCTGGCAAAGCAGTCCATGTTTGGCACTTCTTTTCAAAAATCTGTTTCTCAAAACGATTTGCCGGATTTGGACTCTTTAGTTCAGATTAAGGACCGTGACACAAATTGAGTCCGAACTGTAGTGAGGCCCACGGGCGCGTCTACAGTCGCCCGACCAATAATGAGGCTTGTCGGCCAGCAGTGATAGCCGGTCGGCCATCAAAGGTGGCCTGCCGGCTATGGAAAGTAGCCTGCCAGCCACTGCTGCCCAGTTCATCTTGCTGTAACAGAGAAAAAACAAAGCATGCACAGGGTATTTTTAAGGGTTTGTTTGCACGACTCACCCCTCCTTTTCATGAACAAATCAAAGGAGTAGTGAACTTCGTCCACAAACCACCAACTCAAGCAATTTCATTGCATGATAGCTCATGAATCAAAGTGTGCAATTTCAATAAATGCAACAAAATAAGACTCAACCCATCTCCCTTTCATGCATTGATCAAGGGAAGTGGTGACCTTCGAAACTTGAACCATTTCATCACTAATGAGTATGAAATGCCTCTAGTTTCCATGTGTTCAATTAATGTCTGATTGAACACAAAACCAATTATTATCTTGCACAATTTTCGTCCCAATTTTAATTACTCCATTTTAGATTACCATCCATTCTTTAATTCATTGAGTTTAAAGGTGAGTTTAAGTCCTCTAAATGGAAAGAAGGCTCAAACCAAGTGTTGTCTTAGGCATGAAAAAGACATCATACCGTTGGTAATGAACCCCCTAAGGGATTAAACCATTAAGCATGACATCTCAATCTCATGTTTAAACAAACAAGTAGTTTGAACCACTTTCAAAGAAAAACAGAAGCCAAGAAAGGAGGGAGGTTGCAGAGGTGATTAAGAGTGATCACAAGTATGGAAAACCACAAATAAATGCAATCAACTCAAACAAGATGGTGTCTAAGGCCTAGAACACCAAACTCATGAGGACAATTACACTATAAGCATGCAAAACAAAGCTCCAATGCAACTATCAACCAAAAATAGTGCTAAAACAATCTAATCTAAGTCCTAAAACATGTTGGAATTAAGACAAAAATAGCTAGATTAATACGCTAAAACATAGCACAAGCTAGGCTAATAAGCAAGACACAAAGAGGGGAGGCTAACCCCTCCAAATTTGGACTTCAAAACATGATTTGAGCAACTTAAATAACTCTGAAAAGCAGTGTTTAAAAGCTCAAAAAAAGATAGTGTAAAGGTGGGAAACACAAGGGTAAATGCCTTGAAAGTAAGGTGTAAAGAAGGGTGAACCACCCCTCAACCTTTAATGACCTTAAACCACAAGTTTCAACCCAAAAATACAGGTTTTAAACAGCTCAAAAATCAGTAGAAAAGATGGAAAACAAGTGGTGTAAAGATGGTACAAAAGTAAGAAAAGGTGTACCTCTTGAAGAGGAATGAACCCTTAAGTCATAAACCACCAATTTCACACTCTCATGTGCTTCAAGAGCTCAAATCACCTCAGCAAGAAGCTCTCTAGGTTTGGTTTAGAGTGTTTGGGCAAAGGCTATGCAAGTTGCAAGAGAGAGAGAGAGAGAGAGAGAGAGAGAGAGAATTGTAGAGAGTGAGGACTTTTCCAAAATTATTTCCTCACTCCTAAATGTTTCGAACCTTGAAATATGAGAGGAAGGTTATATATATATATATATAGAAAACATGAGCTTTAGGTCAAAAATATCAAAAAAGGGACAGCTGGAGCTTTGTGGAAACAGCTGGCAAAAATATCTGGGTTTTACATTAGCGGCCAGCTGGCCAAAACTAGGAATTGTCGGCCACCTGTCGACCACCAAAAATCTGCTCCCAGGCCCAACTTTAAATGGGCATATCTCCTTGATCCAGACTTGGTTTTAGGTCATTCTTGAGTCTAAATTGAGGCCCCAGAAGTCTACTTTCCAATGGTGGCAGCCTCACATATAAATTCAAAGTTTTCGAAGAGATATACCTATTTTAATGAAGGCTGCTCAATTTTGTC
The DNA here is from genome assembly GCF_055761805.1 of Camellia sinensis. Lineage (NCBI taxonomy): Eukaryota > Viridiplantae > Streptophyta > Magnoliopsida > Ericales > Theaceae > Camellia > Camellia sinensis. The sequence continues at coordinate 59,286,509 of NC_138971.1, forward strand.
TTAATCGGATTGATGCCTAACTTCAAACAGCATATCTCTCTCATCTGGACTCAGCTTTAGGAGATTATTGAGTCTAACATCAAGCCCCGGGAAGGCCAATTTCCAATGATGGTGGCCTCATAACTAAAGTCTAAGTGTGTAAAGAGATAAGCCTGATTTAGTAAAGGCTGTTTAGTTCTCTCTCAACGGTTTCAAACCCAATCATTTCCCCCAACTAGTTTTCTTCCCTCTCCTCCAATTTTCTTCAACTCCAAACCAATAAATAAGAGGTTTAAAATATTTTTCAAAGAGTTCACCTCTCTTTCCTTTATTTCCACTTTGACCTTGTGTGATGCCCCTATTCCGTAGTATGCTAATTGGTCCTTAATTTAAGTATGATTATGTGTTTAATATGATTTCATGTGCCATTGTGTGAAAATATGTGGTTTTGAATTTCTATCTGTTCACCGTAGGAATATCTGTTTGATTATCTGCTTTGGAAATTAAATTGAGGGCCTTATCGGCCACAGAACCCGAAATTAATTGCGCCTTTGTAATTAGCGTAATCTTTAGAGCCCACGGTGAAATTTAATTGAAAATTTATTCGGGTCGGATTAAATTGATTAAATTGATGATTTAGTGCCCGATTATTTAATGTTATTAAATAATAGTTAGTGGGGCCTTATGTGTGAGGCCATATACACTCTCATTGCCTCTTTTGAACTCAAAAATCTGATTTTGGTGCCTTGAGAGAGAGAGGGAGCCGGCCATAGAGATAGAAGGGAGAGACTTGTGCAATTTTGACTCAAGCTTGGATATTTGAAGTCTAGTTCAAGAATTAACCATAGATTGGGCTTCTAGGTAAGAAATTGATTCATGAATTCATGGGTTTAATGTGTAATCTTGTGTGTTCAAGGTTTGTTTGTAACCAAGAGCATGAGTTGAGTTGGTTTTGTTGGAATGAAAGCTTGATATGTGCATGCATGTAAAGAATACCTATGGAATCACAAAATCTAGCATGTAAATTGTAAATTATGAAAGATTGGAAGTGTAATCCCACATACAAGCATGTTTTTGTTGAGTTTCATGGGCATAAGCACTAATTGCATCATTAGAAGTGAAAATGAAAGTCAAAATGGGCATGCATGTTGTTTATTAAAAATGGGAACCTTAAATGCATGAGTTTGAGTTAATTTGGGGCATGCATGTGATCAATTCGTGAAATTGAAATCTATTGTGTTGTAATTTGGTGTTGGTACCATGTTAATACAAGCATATGTGAGATTTGAGCCATAATATGCAAGGAATGTGGTTGGAATGTCGAATTTGAGCTCGAGAACACATTCTAGAAAACTCAGAATTTTGATGTCCGCTCGAGCGGGGATTTCGAGCTCCCAGCATTTCCTTGCAGACATGGTGTCCGCTCGAGTGGATAAGTTCACGCTCGAGCGGGGATCTATGTCGGATGAACTTCCGCTCGAGCGTCCGAGTTCACGCTCGAGCGTAAAAATAATACATCCAGTAATTTTTGCAGACATGGCGTCCGCTCGAGCGGGGAAGTTAACGCTCGAGCGGGGAGTAATGTAGAGAGGCCCTCTGCTCGAGCGCCAGAGTGCTCGATCGAGCGTAATTTCGACATATCCAGTACTTTTGCAGGCCTCAAGGCGCCGCTCGAGCGGGGAAGTCCACGCTCGAGCGGGACCCTATTTTTGAAAATTTTGTATGATTGTTCTGTGTTTCGTTTTCCGTTCTTTTTCACTTGCAAGCACTCTTAGGTATGCATTAAGCATTGTAATTGAGTTAAAGAGATAAGAATGAAACCTAAAGAGGAATATGTGAATTAAAGAACAAATTGAATCATTTGTGACCCATATGTGTTATATGATGTGTAAGGTCAAGCTCCAGGGCAAATCCACAAGCTGATCACTGTGAGTAATATCGATATTTGAAATTTGTCATTTGTCCAATTGCTTATTTCTTTATAAGCCTTATGAGTCTGCCAGTTTGAATTATGGACAAATGTTTGATATGAATGAATAGATGGGCCAAAGGCCGTTTCGACATGAATGGATGGGCCAAAGGCCGTTTTGACATGAATAGATGGGTCGAAGGCCATTTTGACATGAATAGATGGGCCGAAGGCCGTTTTGACATGAACGAATGGGCCGAAGGCCGGTTTGACATGAATAGATGGGCCGAAGGCTGTTTTGACATGAATAGATGGGCCGAAGGCCGTTTTGACATGAATGGATGGGCCGAAGGCCATTTTGCCATGAATATATGGGCCGAAAGCCGTTTTGACATGAATAAATGGGCCGAAGGCCGTTTTGACATGAACGAATGGGCCGAAGGCCGTTTTGACATGAATGGATAGGCCAAAGGCCGTTTGGACATGAATAGATGGGCCAAAGGCCGTTTTGACATGAATGGATGGGTCAGAGGCTGTTTTGACAGGAATGAAAGATAAATGGGCCAAAGGCCAGTATGTTTGAAACAACAGTCACTTGACTTAAATTGCGTATATAAATATTAAATAAAAATGTGAATCTGGGCCCAAGGCCGTTCGAAGTATGTTGTTCTACATATTGGTTGTATCTTCTTATTTGATATTATTCACTAGCCTATCACTAACGCTCATTCATGTGTTTGTAGGTGAGCCAAGAGAAGTCCAGACCCAGCCCCAGTGAAGTCTGTATGGAACAACCGAGTTTTGGAGAGTCAGCCCTTACGTCTCACGCATGAGACCCGTCCTCGCTTTTTGTTGTCTTGCTTATTTTGTCATATTGGCGAGGACTTGTGTATACCTGTATATAGTTTTGATGGGTTGACTTAGACTTATATGATCCTGACTGTACAGAACTTTATGGTACTGTTTTCCGTTGTGAGTTATTAATGTTTACATGTTTGGTTTATTTGATGTGCCATGTAAGCATAGCTCTATGGACAAAGTTTTAAATTTTGCTTCTGTTTGGCCCCTTCACTCTGATGAGTTATGTCTGTTTTGCTATAAGGCCATAGGTAATCTCGTGATTACTGGCCGATTATGGCCTTAACCCATAGGGGCGGGTTCGGGTCATAACAGAGTGGTATCAGAGCACGAGTTAATAACTCACACACTTGTCCAAGAGCAATGAGCATCTAGAAAAGATCTAGGATGCATTCATGTGATAAATATGAACTCGGAAGCATCGAGAATATGCTTAACTGTTTTGATATGAATGACTATGTGTTATAAGTTGTGAACTGCTTGCATTTCAAATTATTCGATGATGTATGCTCCTTAGTATATTCATACTTGTGTATCTTTTGTATAAAGTATAATGCAAGTTTAATCAGATGGTGAGAACAAGAGGTGATGAGATAGAGGAATCTTCTACTGCCAGACTGGATAGAATGGAAAGACTGATTCAAGAAATGGCAGAAACATTGAGGCAACAACAGGAATGGCAACAACAGTGGCAGCAGCCACATCCTCCACCTCCGCCTCCGCCTCCGGCACCTCCTGTGCCAGATAATCAGAATGATGACCGAATCATAGCTCTCACCAAAGAGTTCAAGAAAATGAAACCACCACAGTTCCATGGGGGATTGGATCCTTTGAAAGCTGAAGCATGGGTCCTTGGTATCGAAAAATTGTTCAAAGTATTCCCTTGCTCGGAGACCCAGAAAGTGCTTCTAGCCACTTTTATGCCAGAAGACGAGGTAAGAAGATGGTGGATGTTAATGCGAGAAAACCACAGGGATGTTGATTAGGCAAAATTTTCAAAAATTTTCAGAAATTTTCTACGACAAGTACTTTCCACAGTGTGTTCGGGATAGGAAAGTAACAGAATTCATGGAACTAAGGCAAGACAGTATGACTGTAGCTGAGTATGAGGCCAAATTCACCGAATTAGCCAGGTTTGCACCACATGTAATTGATACTGACTATAAGAAGGCGAGACACTTTGAAGGTGGGCTCTGAAGTGACATTTTAGAAAGGGTAAATGTCTTGAAGCTGGAGACCTACATTGGGGTGCTAGACAGGGCCATCATATCAGAAGCTAACATAGCTAGACAGGCTAAGCCAATGACAGAATGGAAAAGTAACAAAAGGCAGGGCTTCTTTTCAAAGAAGAAGTTTTCAAAGAAGCAAAATACGAGCTCCTCAAATACTTCAAATTATTCCCGAGACACAGCTCCCATGTGCAATATTTGTAGCAGAAAGCAGCGTGGAGTTTGTTACCGTGTGTCAGGAGCCTGTTTCAAGTGTGGTAAACAAGGGCACATGGCCCGAGATTGTAATCAGAACTGTGGGAAACTAGCTGCTAGCTCAACTGCATTAGTCTCGAAGCCGGGAAACACTATAAGACCAGCTACCACCGGGGATATCGTGAGACAGGGGAGAGTTTTTACACTTGTTCCGGGCAATACACGGAATGCCAACGCAGTTGTCTCAGGTACTATTTCTATATGTAATCAGGATGCTTTTGTATTAATTGATTCCGGATCCACACACTCTTTTATGACATACGTATTCGCATCTAGACTGAATAGACCCTTAGAATTACTGCCATATCTGCTATGTGTGTCTGCTTCATCTGGGAAATCTGTATTGTGTGAATCTATATACCGATTTTGTGATATGCGTGTTGAGGATGCTATCCTATATGTAGATTTGCTGCCCTTGAACTTTAGGCATTTCGATGTAATTTTGGGCATGGATTGGTTGACCAAGTATTGTGCCACCATTGATTGTGTGACAAAACGAGTTGTATTTAAACCACCAGAACATAAAGAGGTTGTGTTTGTGGGTAATAGGGTAGTGTCTCCACCTTATTTGATATCTGCAATGAAAGCATGTAAACTGATCAAGAAGGGGTGCCAGGGTTATTTGTGCTATGTGTTGTCAGAACAATCTATGAATGTTGAATTGAATGATATCCCTATTGTTAGAGAATTTCCAGATGTGTTTCCAAATGAATTACCAGGGGAATTGGTAGACAGAGAGATAGAGTTCATTATTGAGACTGTGCCAGGCACCCAGCCCATTTCTAAAACTCCCTATAGAATGACTACTGCTGAAATGAAAGAACTGAAAGAACAGTTGCAAGACCTACTTAACAAGGGGTTTATCCGACCTAGCACTTCACCTTGGGGTGCACCAGTACTGTTTGTGAAAAAGAAAGATGGAACCCTACGCCTGTGCATCGATTATCAGGAATTGGACAAGGTAACAATAAAGAACAAATATCCCCTACCCCGTATTGATGACTTATTTGATCAGTTACAGGGATCATAGGTGTTTTCTAAGATCAATTTGAGATCCAGGTATCATCAGCTGAAAGTTAAGGCAAAGGATGTTGAGAAAATCGCATTCAGAACGAGGTATGGATATTTTAAGTTTCTTGTTATACCAATTGGAGTGACTAATGCTCCGGCAGCATTTATGGACCTAATGAACCGAATTTTTAAAACCTACCTTGACGAATTTGTTGTGGTTTTTATTGAGGATATTTTGATATATTCTAAAGATAGACTTGAACATGAACATCATTTGAGAACGGTCTTACAAATACTTCGGGAAAGGAAATTATTTGCTAAACTAAAGAAATGTGAGTTTTGGTTGGATGAAGTTGTTTTCTTAGGGCATGTGATCAACAATGAGGGAATTTCAGTAGACCCGTAGAAAATAGAGGCGATTGTGAATTGGCCTACACTGACAAATGTAACAGAGGTCCGTAGTTTCATGGGCTTAGCCGGGTATTACAGAAGTTTTGTGAAAAACTTTTTGAAATTAGTTGTGCCTCTTACCCGATTGACACGAAAAGGGCAACCGTTTGAATGGAACGACAAAAGAGAAGCTGCCTTTCATGAACTAAAAACAAGATTGACCACTGCACCAATTTTTACACTACCTACAGGTACGGAGAATTTTGTAATTTTCAGTGATGCGTCTTATAAAGGTTTGGGTTGTGTGTTAATGCAGAACGGAAAGGTTATTGCTTACGCCTCCCGACAGTTGAGGCCACACAAGAAGAATTATCCAACACACGACCTAGAATTGGCTGCAGTTATTTTTGCTTTAAAAATCTAGCGGCATTATCTGTATGGAGCAAAGTGTGAAGTCTACACGGATCACAAAAGTTTGAAATACTTTTTCACACAGAAAGAGTTGAATATGCGGTAGAAGAGATGGCTGGAACTGATAAAGGATTATGATTTAGAGATTCAGTATCACCCTGGAAAAGCTAACACAGTTGCTGATGCCTTGAGCAGAAAATCAACGGGGAGTATGGCTTGTTTGCTTGCTGAACAGAAAAAAATCTTGCAAGACTTTGAGAAGTCCGAAATTGAAGTGGTAATGGGTGAACAGGGCGGATTGATAGCCGCTATTATAGCCGAGCCGGTAATCATTGAAGAAATCAAGCAAAAACAGAAAGAGGATGAATTCCTCAAGAAAGTGATTGATGAATTCCAGACAAGTCCGAAAGCAGAGTTCAGTGTTGAAAACGAAGTGTTGAAATTTCGAAACCGAATGTGTGTCCCTGATATCCCGGAACTAAAGAAGAGGGTTTTAGACGATGCCCACAGATCCATATTTGCTATGCATCCGAGCAATAATAAAATGTATCGGGATTTGAAACAAACCTATTGGTGGCCCAAGATGAAGAAAGAGATTGTAGAATATGTGTCCAAGTGTCTTCAGTGTCAGCAAGTTAAACCTGAACATCAGAAACCAGGCGGTCTACTTCAACCTCTCCCTATTCCTGAATGGAAGTGGTAGCACGTGACTATGGATTTTGTTGTTGGCCTACCTCGGACTTCTCGAGGTATGGATTCTATTTGGGTTGTAGTTGATAGACTGACTAAATCTACACATTTTCTGCCAGTTAGAACTACGTTCAATGCTTATAGATTGGCTACTATTTATGTTGATGAGATTGTCCGTTTACACGTAGTTCCGGTATCTATTATGTCGGATAGAGATCCGAAATTTGTATCTAGATTGTAAAAGAGTTTGCAGGAAGCTATAGGGACAGAACTAAGGTTCAGTACTGCATTCCACCCATAGACAGATGGGCAATCAGAACGAACAATACAGACTCTGGAAGATATGCTTCGGATGTGTGCTTTGGATTTTCAAGGGAGTTGGGAAGACTATTTGCCACTTGCAGAATTTGCTTATGATAACAGCTCCCACTCCAGCATCGGTATGGCACCATACGAGGCTTTGTATGGTAGAAGGTGTAGATCACCAAATTGTTGGACAGAAGTCGGGGATAGGGCCTTACTTGGGCCTGAAATTGTGCAGGACACTTCTGAGAAAATCAAGACTATTCGACAAAGGCTCAAAACAGCTCAGGACCGACAAAAGAATTATGCAGATATTTGGAGAAGACCTCTTGAGTATGAGGTTGGTGACCATGTGTTCATCCGTGTTTCTCCGATGAAAGGCCAAGTCAAGTTTGGAAAGAATGGCAAGTTGTCGCCCCGTTACATTGGGCCGTTTCAGATTTTGGAAAGGCTTGGTCCAGTTGCCTATAGAGTTGCTTTGCCACCGGGATTTGAGCCAATCCACAATGTATTTCATGTGTCGATGTTGAGGGGTTACCTCCGAGACTCGTTTCTTGTGATTGATTATCACCGGGTAGCTATTAATGAAAATATGGAATATGCCGAATGGCCAGAACGAATTGTTGATCGGCAAGTGAAACAATTGAAAAGCAAGTCCATCCCAATGGTGAAAGTGGAATGGAAAGAACACTATGGGACGGATGCTACCTGGGAAAAAGAGGAGGAAATGCGACTACGCTATCCACATTTGTTTCCCGACGAAGGTAAATTAAGTTTGGAGGACCAAACTTCCTAAAGAGGGGAAGACTGTGATGCCCCTGTTCCGTAGTATGCTAATTGGTCCTTAATTTGAGTATGATTATGTGTTTAATATGATTTCATGTGCCATTGTGTGAAAATATGTGGTTTTGAATTTCTATCTGTTCACCGTAGGAATATCTGTTTGATTATCTACTTTGGAAATTAAATTGAGGGCCTTATCGGCCACAGAACCCGAAATTGATTGTGCCTTTGTGATTAGCATAATCTTTAGAGCCTACGGTGAAATTTAATTGAAAATTTATTCGGGTCGGATTAAATTGATTAAATTGATGATTTAGTGCCCGATTATTTAATGTTATTAAATAATAGTTAGTGGGGCCTTATGTGTGAGGCCATATACACTCTCATTGCCTCTTTTGAACTCAAAAATATGATTTTGGTGCCTTGAGAGAGAGAGGGAGCCGGCCATAGAGATAGAAGGGAGAGACTTGTGCAATTTTGACTCAAGCTTGGATATTTGAAGTCTAGTTCAAGAATTAACCATAGATTGGGCTTCTAGGTAAGCAATTGATTCTTGAATTCATGGGTTTAATGTGTAATCTTATGTGTTCAAGGTTTGTTTGTAACCAAGAGCATGAGTTGAGTTGGTTTTGTTGGAATGAAAGCTTTATATGTGCATGCATGTAAAGAATACCTATGGAATCACAAAATCTAGCATGTAAATTGTAAATTATGAAAGATTGGAAGTGTAATCCCACATGCAAGCATGTTTTTGTTGAGTTTCATGGGAATGAGCACTAATTGCATCATTAGAAGTGAAAATGAAAGTCAAAATGGGCATGCATGTTGTTTATTAAAAATGGGAACCTTGAATGCATGAGTTTGAGTTAATTTGGGGCATGCATGTGATCAATTCGTGAAATTGAACTCTATTGTGCTGTAATTTGGTGTTGGTACCATGTTTGTACAAGCATATGTGAGATTTGAGCCATAATATGCAAGGAATGTGGTTGGAATGTCGAATTTGAGCTCAAGAACACATTCTGGAAAACACAGAATTTTGATGTCCGCTCGAGCGGGGATTTCGAGCTCCCAGCATTTCCTTGCAGACATGGTGTCCGCTCGAGTGGATAAGTTCACGCTCGAGCAGGGATCTATGTAGGATGAACTTCCGCTTGAGCGTCCGAGTTCACTTTCGAGCGTAAAAATGATACATCCAGTACTTTTTGCAGGCATGCGTCCGCTCGAGCGGGGAAGTTCAGGCTCGAGTGGGGAGCCATGTAAAGAGGCCCTCCGCTCGAGCGCCAGAGTGCGCGATCGAGCGTAATTTTGACATATCCAGTACTTTTGCAGGCCTCAAGGGGCCGCTCGAGCGAGGACCCTGTTTCTGAAAATTTTGTATGATCGTTCTGTGTTTCGTTTTCCGTTCTTTTTCACTTGCAAGCACTCTTAGGCATGCATTAAGCATTGTAATTGAGTTAAAGAGATAAGAATGAAGCCTAAAGACGAATATGTGAATTAAAGAACGGATTGGATCGTTTGTAACCCATATGTGTTATATGATGTGTAGGGTCATGCTCCAGGGCAAATCCACAAGTCGATCACTGTGAGTAATATCGATATTTGAAGTTTGTCATTTGTCCAATTGCTTATTTCTGTATAAGCCTTATGAGTCTGCCAGTTTGAATTATGGACAAATGTTTGATATGAATGAATAGATGGGCCAAAGGCCGTTTTAACATGAATGGATGGGCCAAAGGCCGTTTTGACATGAATAGATGGGCCGAAAGTCGTTTTGACATGAATAGATGGGCCGAAGGCCATTTTGACGTGAACGAATGGGCCGAAGGCCGTTTTGACATGAATAGATGGGTCAAAGGCCGTTTTGACATGAATGGATGGGCCAGAGGCTGTTTTGACATAAATGAGTGGGCCAGAGGCCGTTTTGACAGGAATGAACGATAAATGGGCCAAAGGCCAGTATGTTTGAAACCACAGTCACTTGACTTAAATTGCGTATATAAATGTTAAATAAAAATGTGAATCTAGGCCCAAGGCCGTTCGGAGGATGTTGTTCTACATATTGCTTGTTTCTTCTTATTTGATATTATTCACTGGGCTATCGTTCACGCTCATTCATGTGTTTGTAGGTGAGCCAAGAGAGGTCCAGCCCCAGTGAAGTCTATGTGGAACAACCGAGTTTAGGAGAGTCAGCCCTCACGTCTCACGCATGAGACCCGTCCTCGCTCTTTTGTTGTCTAGCTTATTTTGTCATATTGGCGAGGACTTGTGTATACTTGTATATAGTTTTGATGGGTTGACTTAGATTTATATGATCCTGACTGTACAGAACTTTATGGTACTGTTTTCCGTTGTGAGTTATTAATGTTTACATGTTTGGTTTATTTGATGTACCATGTAAGCACAGCTCTATGGACAAAGTTTTAAATTTTGCTTCCGTTTGGCCCCTTCACTCTGATGAGTTATGTCTGTTTTGCTTTAAGGCTGTAGGTAATCTCGCGATTACTGGTCGGTTATGGCCTTAACCCATAGGGGCGGGTTTGGGTCATGACACCTTGCTCGGTTTACCGAAAAGTGCAATTTTTAACGAAATGCAGGCCTTAGAACATTGTAGAAACATTTTCAAACATATTTTGAAAGAGAGGGTTTTAAGGTATAAATAGTTTTCATCAAAATAGTTTTGGTCCAAAATGGGGTGAAAGGTTGGGATTTAGAAGCTCTTCTTGCTGAAGAAATCGAACATTTGCACAGCATAACTTTCATCATCGAGTGATCAACTTGAGTCGTCCAAGTCTTAAGGGTGGTCAAAAATGGGGTGTCTACAATGTGCGGCAGTGAAAAGTCGCCTTTTGGATTAGCTTTGTTCAAATCCCGGAAGTTGACGCAGACTCTGATTCTGCCATCTTTCTTCGGAACTGGAACAATATTAGGTAGCCAAGTCTGGTACTCAGATACCATCAAGAAACCTACCTCAATCTGTTTAGTGACTTCTTCTTCTTTAATCTTCAAAGCCCAATTTGGGTGAACTCTACTCAGTTTCTGCTTAACTGGTCAGGCCTCAGGGTCAAGAGGGATCCGGTGATGTACAATCTCATGATCGATTCTAAGCATGTCTTTGTAGGACCATGCAAAAATATCTTTGAAATTTTTTAATAAAGCGATTAAACGCTCGCATTCCTCTGAAGACAACATGGACGTGATCTGGACCAACCGATAATCTTCTTTAGTAGCCACATTAATTACAATGATTTCATTTGTACAAGGCTTAACGCCCCTCTCCTCCTCTTAGTCAACCAAATTTTTCAAAGTCCAAAGAATTTCTTCCTCTTCATTTAAGTCAAAATTTTGAAAATCATGATCAATACAACAAACCAAAGGCACAGAGAAGTAAGCGAAATCTATAGCATTCCCATTCAAAAAGTTTAGATCTTTGGTTACTGTAGACTAAAAAGAAAAGTTGAAAGATGACCTATACAGGACCTTGGTATCTGAGTTACCACTCTCGGAAGTACCAGACTCAGAAGAACTTGAATCTGACTCTGACTCCATAAACTTTATGAAATCAGATTCGGACTCATTATTCGATTCAAAACTGTTGATGGCGCCCTTCTCAAACTTCCAGACCAGGCGTGGAGCCTCAAATGCGTCCGCGGTAAGACTAGTGAAATCCGTTGTTGGTTTATCCTCGATCATTGAGATAGTACAACCATCCCCCAAGTTGATAGGCTCAATCCTGGCATTAGAACTTGTTAGTAGATTAGCCAATGCTTTCCTCAACAGCTCCTCTTCGTCGATATCCAGGCTTGCAGTTCTGCCTTGATCTATTTTAGTGCTCAGGTCCGTCTGCTAATCCTCATCTTCTGGTAACTGGTGCCTAAAGAAGATCTCGAACCCTAGGTACCTAGTCTTTATTTTCTGGTCAAACCAAGGCTCTGGAAATCCCTAAAAGGGGAAATCTTCCCTTTGGCAGACAAAGCGTCCATTCAAGGTTCTCTGTATTAGCTTATGGACTAATTCATACTGTCTTCCAGTCCTCTTTGCTGTAAGTCTTCCTTTCAACTCATCCCTCTTCCTTTGCCAATCTGCAATGATAGGTTTATACCCCAGCCCAAAAGTATGGGGGTTGTGACTCATCTCCTTGGCAATAGTACCCCCCTACCTGCCACTCCTGCCTAGTCCTGATCCAAGAATATGCCCTTGTTTGTTCATCATATAGATGGACTGGACACTTACGTAGTTTCCATTATCTTCTGCCATGATAGATTGTACCAAGTGGGCCTCCACCAAGGAGAAGCCGGAGAGGAATACATCCTCTTCTCATGTATGATTTCCAGCAAAGGTGTGGTAGTTCCTTGGGGAGGATGGATGGTAGAATTACTGTACATAGTTGCAATCCCGCCTTTAAAGGGGTATTTTACCAGTTAGTGGACCGTTGATGATACAGCCTTCATCTGGGGTAGCCAAGGCCTACCCAAGAGTAGATTGAAAGTTGTCGGTACATCCATGACATGGAATTCAACCTTATGCTCAGACGGGCTGATGAGTATGTGGCTCTTAAACATTCCCATCACATCCTGACTATTGTTGTCATATACTAGAACGGCTTAAGTTGTAGGCATGAAGTTAGCCAGCTTCAAACCTGTGTGAGTGAATTTTCGATCACACTGCCCAACTCAGTATTCAGCTGGAGAATACTGGAAGAATAGATGACACCTGGCTAACCTGCAACAGAAAGAGAAGATTCCGGCGGTGGTTCGTCCACTCGGGGGCACTCCGACGATCAAGTCAGTATATCTCTCAAAGATAATCAATAGTGTTAAACTCACTATTCAGAATATAAATTGCGTACCTTAGACCCATGGGGGTGCCTTTCTTTTATAGCCAACACAATCCTAGTCCCAATAGGAGCCTAGCTCTAATGGACTTAGGATTACTGCTAATCTTGGACTCCCAGTAGGATTGGGATAAACTCTCTAAGAGTCTTATCCTTTCCTAACTGAAGTCTTCTTCTATGCTAGGACTCTTGTCCCCTATCCGCTTATCCCGGACTTCGATATCTTCGGAGATAACCTCGGTCTAGCCGAGATCATCTCGGCGTCTCGGTCAAGACACGTGGCACCTCAGCCGAAACATCGGCGTCACCTTGCCACGTGTTGATATCCTGAAAATATATCCCCACAACTACCCCCTAGGTTCTATTACCTCGGCATTCTGACGTGATGGAACCTATATATAGGTACTTCCTTCCAGTATGTTGGTTTACAATATCTTAGCCAAGATTATTATGTTGGCCGACAAGTCTTCGTTAAAGAACAAGAATTTCAAGAACCCTTTCACGCGTATGAGCTGTCATACACAATAATTCAATCCGTTTACGACACGCGTCTTTCTTATATTGGATCATACCTGCGACGCGCCTAAAAACCGTCTCGCTCCTACATACGCCGTCTGACAAAACCGTCTTCCTAGGCGCATTGATGGCCTTTTTGCCGCCGTTTCCAATTTTTAACAAAATTTGTTTCCGTTTTTTGCCCTTTCACTTTTCATTGTCTCTGTTGCTCTATCTCTCTCTCTAGCTTTTCTCTCCAAATCCTCCATTGTTCAAGCTCTCCTTTGCTCTGCAACTCGTTCTGTTCATCCTTTCCGGCGAGTTTTTCACTGTTCTGTTGCCTTCACGACCGTCACCTGATTTCGGCAATCTTCACACTGGCTTCATTTTTTTCTATTAAGCCACTATTCCTTCTTATTTCAGTTTCTTGATTTCTTCTTGAACTTGTCGCTATTATTGCTTTGCTTAAACATTCGATTTGTGAATCATATATCTAAATGTGCTTCTATTTCACGACCTTGCCCTTTGCCCATGTCTTAAATACACGCACTATTCACAACATTGTTTGCACTTTGGCCACTGTTCTTGCCTTTATGCCCTTTCACACACTTTGTCACAGTGTTCTTGGTAGTTCCCCCTTGTTCTTGATTCTAAAACGCACTTTTGTTTTCTATTTTTCTGTGTCTTTTCCAGATTTGTGCCTTTGATCTTTGCTTCCATAGATCTAGGTTTGGGACTTGTTTGTAGAACTCAAGACAGTCTTCTTAGAGAAAATTGAAACGATTCCCATAGATTTTAACCTTTAGCCGAGGTCCCTGAAACCCTTCAAAACTCCTTTCTTTCTGAAATCCAACTCTTCTAATTCAGGCCGACGTTATGGGTATGTGGAAGCATAGGGTAGACACCCCAACCAAATTAGACCATTTTAGGACAGAGTTTGAAATCCCTGCCGATGTCCATCTAAGGCCGGCTGGGCAGGACGATTCTATTATGCCCACAGCTGATTCCATGCCTCTTCCTGTCATAGCTTTCATTGAGTGTGGACTTCGGGTCCCACTCAACTTTCTTTTTCGCGAGATTATTCATTATTGCAAGTTAAACCCAATGCAGCTCGCCATCAACTCCTACCGAGTTATTAATGGCATCATAGCCTTAGAAAAATAAGAGAACGTTAGGGTCACTTTAGTCGATATCCAGTATTGTTATACCATGTGTGGCCTAAAAAAGGACACGGGCTATGTTTACTACCTCAAGCCGAGGTCAACAGAGTACAAAATCGTTGCCGACCTCCTAGACTCCAACAAGGGAGCTGGAGATGATTACTTTATTACTTCGGGGAACTGGGAATTTGCTCCAGATGAGGACCTACACCTCTACCCTCTTCCTCGGGCAGTGTTCGTAGAGGGCAATGGTAAGAGCCCTGTATTTCACATTTACTTACTTTCAAAATCTTCACTGCTTCAAATATGCTGATGTTTGTTTTTCCTTACAGCTCTTCCAAAACTAGGAAAAGACTTCCGTAAGTCTTTTTACCTAAGTCCGGGTTTAAAGAAACTACTGGACCTTCCTGTTCATAAGCGAAGGGCCCCACTGGTACTAAATTTCATTCCGACGTACAAATCAGCTCTTCCCGACGTTCCTAAGAGGAAAAAGAAGAAGAGCTTATCTCCTCCCTCTGCCACAACTCCTTCAGTTGCTACCTCGTCTTGGCCAGATCAAGGATCAACTTCTGATCCAGCAGAACAGCCGTCTACTTCGGCTCCATACCTGATCCCACCATCTCAACGAAAACGTCGTCGACGACTTGTTCTTGCTGCTGAGATGGGCCGCCCAAAACCGGTTCCTAAGATCTCTTAGCCAGCATTCCCTCTGACATTAACGCTCAGCCAACACAAACCCAGCCTTCTCCAAAGCCAAAACGAATCAAAAAGGCTCAGCCAAAGGCAAAGGTGCCTCAGATCGATTCTGAGGATACCTTGCCAATTTCCAAACTGGCTCCGAGTGAGAAAACTGCCTTTGTCCCTGTGAAGAGCCGCTGAAACACTTCCATCCGAATCGACCAAATCAAAAAGGCCGAGGTCATCTTCTGCAACGACCTCGGGGTCTAAAAAGCTTGATGCCCCTTGGGCCCCCGAAATCACTCTGGAAGATAAGCCTGTTATGGCTAATGATAGCGCCGATGACATCAATGTCGGCATTGCCCTTAGTACTGCTCTGCTTCTTCCAGGCGATCTGGAGCGAAACACCGAGTTCAGCGAGTACGAGAACTACGCTTTGATGCTTCAGCGCTCTGTTCAGGTAAGTGTTTTTTCTTGGTACTTTTTCTTTCTTTCTCTTCATTTCATACTTAGAATATTTTCCAATACATCTGTTTTCTTTTAGGCCATCCAGCATGCCCACTCTTTCTCAATGCAATCTTTTGAGAACCGTGAGAAGCTAGCCGAAAAGAATAGGGAGATCTCCAGCCTTCAAAAAACCAATAAAAACTTGCAATCCAAGATAAAGACCCTGGAGGATCAGGCCGAGGTCGCTATTAAAGCAAAAGACGAAGCTGAGGAGAAGGTTGGTGATGCTGAGGCGATAAACAAAGTCCTTCAAGCCCAACTGAAGGAGGCCGAGGACAAAGTGGCCCAGGCCCAAAAAGAGCTTCAAGACGCCTTGGCCACCAAAGAGGCCGAAATCAAGGACGCCGACGAGAAGGCGTATGCCTGGGGCATGGCCGATGGAGCCTTAGACCAATTCTTGGAACCTCTTGAATAGAAGGATAGGCTCTATATTTATAGAGCAAGACAAGGTGCCAAGCTTCTTAGAGAAGCTAACAAAAAAGGGGTCAAGGGGGTCAAGCTTCTCTTAGAAGCTTGGAGCAAAAGGGCGAAAAAGGCCAAGCTTCTTGGAGAAGCTAAAACCAAGGGTCCAAATGGTCCAAGCTTCCTCAAGAAGCTAGAACCAAGGGTTCAAAAGGTTCAAGCTTCCTCAAGAAGCTAAAAAGGGTCAAGCTTCTTGGAGAAGCTAAAAAAGGGTCAAAAGGTTCAAGCTTCTTGGAGAAGCTATAAAAAGGATCAAGCTTCTTGGAGAAGCTAAAAAAAGGGTCAAGCTTCTTGGAGAAGCTAAAAAGGTTCAAGCTTCTTGGAGAAGCTAAAAAAAGATCAAGCTTCTTGGAGAAGCTAAAAAAGGGTCAAGCTTCTTGGAGAAGCTAAAAAGGTTCAAGCTTCCTCAAGAAGCTAAAAAAAGGTTCAAAAGGGTCAAGCTCCCTCAAGAAAAGGTATCGGCTAGGAAAAGTGGCCGATTGATCAAAAACAGTGGTCGGCCGACCAAACACAATGCCGACCGACCATCAATAGTGCCGACCGGCCATCACCAATGGCCGGTGGCAAGGAAACAAGGCCGGTGGCCTCAAGCCATGGCCGGTGAGGTGTGGGGATGGCTTACAAGCTACTTCCCACCCTCAGAAGCAAAACCACAAGTGTTTGATGCAAAACCAAACACAAAACAAACAAGTCGAGAGGTCTTGAGGTAAGGCGCGTAGCCGAAACCTCCGAGAACTCAAGACGAACACAAACAAGGGTAATCATCGAGTGTTCAAATGATGACGTCCAAGTCTTGAGGACGGTCAAAAATGGGGTGTCTACAGTTGCCCCTCTTTGACAGAACTCGAGAGTCATAAAAATGACGGGAGTGAGTGTCAAAGCCTAGAGACGACCCATTTTTGACAAGGCCGAAGACTTAGACAAAAGCATACAAGCTACAAAAAAAGGTATGCGCCCGAGGGCAGGGGCAAAATGCAAGACAATGCACAAAGCCGAGCATAACATATGATCATGCAAGAAACATAGGGACGCATCCCGGTGTTTCGGAAATGTATAAGCATTGGAACGTATTCCAAATGCTCTTAACCAAAGAGGGAGAAACATAGGGACATATCCCTGTGTTTCGAAACGAATGAGAAACATAGGGACGTATCCCGGTGTTTCGGAAAAAGAAGGGGAAACATAGGGATGTATCCCGGTGTTTCGGAAAAAGAGAAGAAACATAGGGACGTATCCCGGTGTTTTGGAAAGAAGGGAGAAAAAACATAGGGACGTATCCCAGTATTTCGAAAAGAAAAGAGAAACGTAGGGACGTATCCCGGTGTTTCGGAAAAAGAGAAACATAGGGACGTATCCCGGTGTTTCGGAAAAAGAGAAAGAAACATAGGGACGTATCCCGGAGTTTCGGAAGGAGAGAGAAACATAGGGACGTATCCCGGTGTTTCGGAGAAAGAGAAAGAAACATAGGGACGTATCCCAGAGTTTCGGAAGGAGAGAGAAACATAGGGACGTATCCTGGTGTTTCGGAAATAGAGAAAGAAACATAGGGACGTATCCCAGAGTTTCGGAAGGAGAGAGAAACATAGGGACGTATCCCGGTGTTTCGGAAAAAGAGAAAGAGACATAGGGACGTATCCCGGTGTTTCGAAATGGTGTGAGCATTGGAACGTATTCCGAACGCTTTTAACCGAAGAGGGAGAAACGAAGGGATGTATCCCAAAGGTTAGGGATGTATCCTAAGGGTTAGGGACGTATCCCAAGGATTAGGGACGTATCCCAATGATTAGGGACGTATCCCAAGGATTAGGGACGTAACCCAGAGACTAGGGACGTATCCCAAAGGTTAGGGACGTATCCCAAGGATTAGGGGCGTATCCCAAAGGTTCGGAAGGAATGAGAAACATAGGGACATATCCCAGAATTTCAGAAAGAAAAAGAAACATACGGACGTATCCCGGTGTTCCAGATTGGTTCAAGCACCAGAACGTATTCCAAATGCTCTTAACCAAAGAGGGAGAAACATAGGGACATATCCCGGTGTTCCGGAAAAGAAGAAGAAACATAGGGACGTATCCCGGAGTTTCGGAAGGAATGAGAAACATAGGGACGTATCCCGGTGTTTCCGAAAAAAGGAGAAACATAGGGACGTATCCCGGCATTTCGAAGAGAGAGAAACGTAGGGACGTATCCCGGTGTTCCGCAAGGAATGAGAAACATAGGGATGTATCCCGGTGTTTCGGAAAGAAGGAGAAACATAAGGACATATCCTAGAGTTTCAGAAAGAAAAAGAAACATAGGGACGTATCCCAATGTTTCGGAAAGAAAGAGAAAGGGAAACGTAGGGACGTATCCCGGTGTTCCGAAAGAAGGGAGAAACATAGGGACGTATCCCGGTGTTTCGGAAAGAGAGAGAAACAGAAACGTAGGGACGTATCCCGATGTTTCAGAAAGGTATAAGAAACAAAAGGACGTATCCCAGTGTTTCCAAACAAAGGAGCGCGCAAAATAATGCAATGCAGGTGTACAAGACAGTGCTATAAAATGCATTTTCTATGCAAGTATGGGGGCATTTTCTACGCAACATTGAAAGCATATTCTATGCAGAAACATAACGATGCGCGGCACGCATACAACCGAAGTGTATATGAAAGTTCACATTCTATGCAATGGAAGGGCATCAAACACGTACTCTGGTGCCTCCGATTTACCTTTCGGAGGACTTGGCAACACAACTCTGCTCGAAAAAGGGACACCCTGTTCACATTGGCGAGAGATAACATCTGCTGCTGCTTTAATTGCCATTCTGACTTGAAACAGGCTTAAGCTTGGAGTAGAGGCACACTTATTCTTCGGAGCACTGACAAGGCCTGAAGAGGTACATCCGGAGTACAATCACGGAATTTGCTGAAGGTGAAACACACTCAGATGCTTCGATTTTCCCTCTTTTCTTTTGCTTTGTAGTCTGGAACCCATATAGCTTCAAATAGGTCCTGGTTTTACTGTTCTGACATGACTTGGGTTGAACCCTGTAGTTTTATGAAAGAACAAATACTGTTTTGCACAAATGTGGAGAATGGCACAGCGCTCTGAGCACAGGATGATTTTTTGGAAATTGAGAAATGAATTCTTAACCGGGTATTAAGCCGACGACTGGCCACAGCCAAAACGATTTGACAAGGGAAAAACAAAGGTAAACAACCTAAACACATCGAGTAACACTCGAAGCGACTCAAAACAAGAATCGAGACAGACAAAATAAAACACAAGACTCAAATGTGCACATGGAGCCTGTTTCCCCAGGTATTGTTTCCCACCCTTTCTCATTTGTGATTCTCACATCGCTCGGCCCTCTGGCTCTGTTTTTCTGAAAAAGTCATTTTCTCACTTTTTCTCTCAGCTCATATCTCTCTATTCTTCAATCTCTCATTTTTTTCATCCCTCCCCTGGGTGGTTGATGGATAAGCTGGAAATTGTGGGCTCTTGCCCCTGGTATTCTACCAGATTCTCAATCTTGTTCACAACAATGAGTTTCTCCCACAGAGGGGTTGCGCTACAATTGGGTGTGTAGCAAATCTGCAGTTGACATCGGTTGACGACGCTCTGCTGGGGAGTTTGGACATGATCAGATCTGCCCAGATGAGGGAATGGGATATCTCGTCCCATTCCAGTTCGTGCTTCACACTTGGCTTGATACCTCGTTGCTTGGAAGATGTGAGAGTTTTCTGCCCTTTTGCGGTTAGCTTCAGTGATGCCTTTTTCCGGCAGGTATGGTGCCTTTCTTGGCAAGCATGTTAATAATGGGGAAAAGACAGAACACCTGACTCAACTGCGCCCCTAGTTCATCATTTTGACCATTTTTTTTTTTTTTTTTTTTTGCTTTTTTTACTAAAACAATTTTGACCAGAATGAGAGTCAGATTAACATACTTGTTCGATTTTTGATTTGAAAATCATGCAAGTCAGGCTATGAGCACTGAAAATTTTCCTTTTTTGGGTCCAAGAAATGGTCCAGTTTTTTGAAAAAATGGAATAATTTTCGAGAGAATAGTCAACCTCAGTAAAAATTCTCAAAAACTATTTTTCCAAACGGCCAATGCTCAACAAGCACGGAACCTACTCTTGAGATGCGCAACTTCAAATCTGAAGGAAAATTGCCCCTTGCTTGAAAAGAGATGCACGGCAACAGAAAGTTGCCCCTTGTTTGAATGGCACCGCGACACACTGTATGGCAACGGAAAGTTGCCCTTGTTTGGATAGCATCGCAGCGCATTGTAGTCAGTCCTCAGAGTGACGAACACAACCAAATTCTTGGATACAAAGAAGCCGAAGATGACCAAAACCATTATATGGGCACAATCAATTTGAAGTGTTTTACGGCTGGACTTCAGAATGAAGTTGCCTACGTATCCCAAAGATGGGAATCAAGCCTTACGTAGTTCGGGGTTAAGGTACACTCGGGTATTTAACCTCTTCTTTTGTGCTCTAACTTTTGCCAAGGCCGCCCTTTACGGGTTTTCAACCTTACGAGCTATGTTCTTCAATTCTTTTCATTTCTTTTCTCATTTCTTCTTTTTTCTTTTTCATCTTTTTTCTTTTCTTTTCTTTTCTTTTCTTTTTTTCTTTTCTTTTTTTTCTTCTTTATTTTCATTTTTTGTATTTTTCTTTTTTTTCTTTTTTTTTCTTCTTTTTTTTTTTCTTCTTTTTCATGCTCTAACTTTTGCCTGGGTCGCCCTTCCGGGTTTTCGGCCCAGCGAGCCTCTCAAGGGTAAAAGTGTAGCTTTGTCCATGTTGAATGGTTTGAGATCCTGAAGTCATATGAATCCAGGAGGACGGCTGTTGTTCGCTGACGATGCAGGAGTCCATCCAATGGAGGCTGAATTTGCCCCTAGTGTCGTGGATCGGAACTCAGTTTTTTTTCAGCAATACTTTATTCTTTCCTCCCTTTGGGATTTGGCATTCTTGCCGATCTTCATTGATTTGTGGAATGATCCATCTTCGGCTTTTCGAGCACAATCTGGCATCTTTTGCCCCTAGTTCGAGGGGTGCTTCTGATCTAGTTTTACAAGCTTCTTTTGATGACATCTGATCTTCTTGATCTGACTTCCCTGCCCCTAATTCATGGGCTGCTTCAAATCAGGCCACACAGGCCTCACATTGTGGTTGATCGTTGAACCTTCTGAATCCAAGTTCAAGGTTTGAAAATGAGGGGTCGAGTCTCGAGGCTAAGAGCGATCCTAGGTTGCACAATCCCAAGAGCGATTCCACACAGGTCTTCGCAGGATCGCGCAAAACATTTTTTTTTTAAATCTTTTAAGAGGGCGACTAGTCGCTCACGCTGAAGACAGTGTGGGACCAATCTGGATCAAGCCAGGATCCTTCTCAGTACTCACATTAACAAGCATGATCTCAATCATTAAGGGCTTAGCATGCCTCTCTTTCTCTCAATTGATCAAGTTTTGCAAAACCTGAGGAATTCCTTCCTCTTCGTTTTTATCACAATGTTTCGAAAAAAGTTTTAAAAAACTTAGGTTGTTACAATGACTTCAAAGGCACAGAAAAGGCAGGCGAAGAGCACTGTCATTTCATTCAAACTTCTGGCACAACTGGCACACGGCAGAACAAACACAAGAGTGTGAAAATCACTGCTGTTCCATTCCAATTTGTTGGCATAACTGGCTCCAAGGCAGAAACAGACTCACAAGAAAGCAAAAAGACAAACACAAAACAAGATAGTGATGTCCGAGGTAACACCCCCGGAATCACCCGACTCCTACACAACAGGACTGACTCGACACAACAAGACAAACTCGACTGACTCAGTACGAAAAGACTGACTCTAAACAAAGAGGCAGACTCAAAACAAAACAACAGAACTGACTCAATACCCAAGCCAGAATATACAAAAACTAGTGTTCGCACATTGCTCAAAATTGTGCGTGCCATACGCCACATCTGAAGTAAACTGAGTGCCACCCGCAGGTGGTCCAACCTCTGATCACATCACATTATCCCCCCACAAGTTCACTGATCAAGTGCCGATAGACTTTTTAGGACCTGCTGCGGGGATGACCTTGTTGTCAATCAAATTTTGTATCTCGTGGCGGAGACGGACACAACTGTCGGTGTTGTGACCGGTTTGTTGATGAAAAGCACAGTACTTAGTCAAGTCATGCTTCGGAGGGAGAGGATCGGGTAATGGCCGTTGTTCCAACGGTTTTAGATGTCCTTTCCTGAGTAGGACCCCTAGAGCTTTAGACAAAGGCATAAAGAGTGGGGTGAAAACCCTCTTGCCTCGGGGTAGATAGTCCGAAGTTCGGGGGTTTAGTGGATGCACCAACAAAGGGGGTGGCTGCTATTGGTGTGGTGGTGGCGACCATGTCCACGTCTGATGTCCTAGCAGCTGCATCACTGCTGGTGGTCGCATTCGAACTATGGGTAAACGCCCTCCTGGGCTGCTCCTTCTCCTGGTCAATGAGGCCCTGCTTCATAGCGTCCTCGATCTGTACTCCCATCTCATGTAGGTCCAAAAAGGTAGGGAAAGGGAGCACGATCATTTTCTGCATCAATTTGGGTTGGAGGTTACGCACAACCATCCTTATCTGGTCTTTGTCGGAAGGCCTTGTAGCCATCATCGAGGCCTTTGCTCTCCACCTCGCCACAAACTCTGAAAAACCCTCCTTTGGCTCTTGGCGGGTGACTTCAAGATCACGAGTTGTGACCTCAATCTGTGTGTCGTATGAGTATTGATCACCGAAGGCCTCAGCCATCTCTTCCCGATTCTGTTTCACAGAGTTCTCCAATTTCGCATACCAGATTGTGGCTATCCCAGACAGGGTCCGGCCAAACAACGACAGCTTCTGTAATCTGGTGAGGCCCATCGGCCTTAGAATGTCTAAAAACAGCCGCGAGTGCACCATGAGATCCCTGGACCCATCGAAATGGTCAATATGTGGCATCTTGAATCTGTCTGGCAGCGTTACAGCTGCATCGGTATACCCATCCTCGATGTCCGGGACAGATTTCATGCCTTGAGCCTTCTTGAACAACCTTTCAAGCTTGCTCATCTTTAGCGCCGTTGGATCTGTCTCTAACTCAAAAGGGGAGTCTGGTAGTTTCATGGGTGTCTTGGATAGCTGGGGTAGAACCGGGGGCGAAGCTGGCCCGACTGGAATGTCCGTATCATCCTGGACGTGGGTTGCCTCCCCGAGTATGGGAACTCTTGGTGGGGTAGGAGCCTGGTGCGAAGTAGATACTCCAGTTTGCTGCTCCAATCAGGAAATTGTCTCCGCCTGTTGGGCTATGACCACAGCCTGTTGCTTGGCGAATTCTGCTTGACGGACAGTGTCTTGCTGCATGGCTTTCATACTATCCTGGAGTTGGCGCACCATCTCTTCCAGACTCGACATACTGTTCTAATCTAACTGAGCAACTAGTATATCTGTGTCGGCAATAGGCTCGGAAATCTCAGCCCGACTGCTCAAAGATCACTGATCTGGTAACTGTTGTACTGGTGGTCTGTGCCTGACTAGCCTTCTCTGGCCCTAATTACCTTTGAACTGAGTCTATGACCTGACAAAGTCTATCAGTACAAGTCCAATGAACCTCGAGAGATATTGGAGCCTTCTGAAGCTATGGTTCCAGGACTACCTAGCAAAAGAGAAAACAGGCAGCATCTCAGCCCAATTTCATCAGAACAGGCATAGGCATAACTGAATAACTGTATTCTACTACTGATCACTGTTCCCCAAAATCACAGCCCTAAATCTAAATCTGATACCCGCAGATATAACTGATTCTCAAAACACTGATGCCCGCAGGCCTGATACCCAGACTTGCAAACTGATACATGCATTCCCTGTAGAGACGCACTCTAAAGCACATAATAGATAAGTGAGAGCCAAAATACCCCTATGTTGGGGTAGGGTTTCCCTGTCCTATTTTGTCAGGAGCTAGGGTTTCACTACGCACGCAGCGGTTTCAAACAACCTATAATCGGGTAGGCAACCTGTCCTAATTTGGAATGGTCACTATGGATTTCGATATGCACTAAGTCGAATGGTCGAAAAGGGTGCCCCGGTAAAACCGGGGTTTGTGTTCCCATACTGTCAGAGCCCATAACCGTCAGCCTTATGGTCATGCCTTGACAAGACAAGCCTCCGGCAAACCGTTCAGGAATGGCAGATGGCAAACACGGTGTCCTAGGCGCACCAATGCACATGCAATGCAAAGAAACACATAAGTGAAATCAAAACAGGATATCACGAGTTCGAGTCAAGCTCTCTAAATCCCCAGCGGAGTCGCCAGAAACTGTAGACGCGCCCGAACGCCCCGGGAGGGTGAGTCCCGTTCTGTTCATTTTGGGCTAACTACAGTTCGGACTCTCAAATTGTCACGGTTCTTAATCTGAACCAAAGAGTCCAAATCCGGCAAATCGTTTTGAGAAACAGATTTTTGAAAAGAAGTGTCAAACATGGACTGCTTTGCCAGATACAGAGTCGCCACCTAAATATTTTTTTTATGGGGGAATTTAGGAAACCCTGACTCGGTGCTAAAGGCCACGTGTCCGTCATCGCCAAAGTTGCCTCGGCTCGGGAGCTTGGGTACGATTGGGGAAGGTCAGCTATGAGCACCCCCTCTCGCCCGATCAAAGATCGGCCTCTACTAACCGTGATATCCAGTTTTGAAAACGTTATGTGTTCTTATTCCATTTATTAGCCTAGAATTACTATGTTATGCGCGCAGCAAACAAGTATAGACCAAATCGCCTACATTGGTACAAAACATTGCATGTTCATTTTGAAGATGGTTTGCTACTCGCAAGTAGGCTAAAATGCAGGTTTTGCCACCCTCGAGTGGGCTTTTAGAAAAGATGGTTTTTGCCACTATCTAGTGGGCTTAAAACTCACAGTTTAATGCATTATTCCAATTTAGGTAATTCAACCTCTATCCACAGGCATTCAAGCAGTTATATCACATAAGCAGCTAGCCTCATGGTAATCATGCAATTATGGAAACACTCACACGCATGCGGCATGCTAAAGCATAAAAGCTCACCTAATACTCCGAGCCAAAACAAAAACTAGTTAGTAATCATATGCACGATCCTAGTTCATGTTAAAATGGCTAATGCAACACATGCAAAATGTGACTAAGATAGGCTCGGATAATCTAGAATGACATGTGAAATGCTACAACTAACACGTATTCAATTTGGAATTGAAATACAAATGCAGTTAGAATGATGCGCTGAGCCCGGTGCATGCAAGACAAATGTATGAATGCACGCATGCATAGCATAAGGTATGCTAATTTAAATATACCCTAGTTTACCATCATAAGCGGGTAAATAAAAGGGAAGAAAAACGTGGGGTTGGAAGACATACACACACTCACCCACACTTATTACAAATTTGCCCTCGCTCGGAGGGACCAAAAGAATAATACAAATTAACTAACTCTCAAGCTAATAAATTATTACAAATCACCTAATTAATTAACAAACTAACTAAGCTAAGGAAAGCAGTAAAGGCCTCGGGAAGAGGATCAAATGCGCGTGTGCTCGGGTTTGCTCGGAAATCCAATGCCATGCACAAGTTTGCCTCTGTTTTCCCTGCTATGCTCCTCTGAGGACTGCCAAAGTCCAAGGGTATGCTCTTTGGATGCTGGGGGGTACCACCGACCAAGTAGAAATGCCACCGGCCGGAGGGGATGATCACCGGCCACTGAATAAGCTATCGGCCAAACATGTTTTGCCGGTCGGCAGTATATATGGCCGACCAGCCAAAACTTCCTGCAGAAACCTGTTTGACAGCAGCAAAGGGCAGACAAGGCATGGCAATGCATTTTCAAAGCAATGTGTGCACCACCACATCCCTTATCATGTTTGTGACTCAAAGGGGTATGGTGCTCGATTCTCAGACCACCAATCGCGCATTTCAATGCGTGATGGCCCAAAAGCCAAGTGTGCAACTTCAATATGGAATGAAATGCACAAAACAAACAATGGGCCCCAACCTCCATCATAATCAATTCAAGAGGCAAGAGATGCATGCTAATGTAATGCAACCTAGGCATGTGAGCTAAGTGTGCAACATGATCATGCAAACAACAAAACCATGTGCAATAGGGACATGAACTAAACAAGTAAGCGTGCAAGGCATATAACATCAATGTTAATGACACACATGCAACAACATGAAAGGCATAACACATGTAAATATGCAAAGCGACTTAACACAAGAAGCATGCCAAATGCAATGACACTTAAACATGCAACATGTTAATAGGCTAAGTACCTAAAAATACAAACATGCATAGCATCCAACAACATA
This sequence comes from Camellia sinensis, assembly GCF_055761805.1. Lineage (NCBI taxonomy): Eukaryota > Viridiplantae > Streptophyta > Magnoliopsida > Ericales > Theaceae > Camellia > Camellia sinensis. The sequence goes on from NC_138971.1 coordinate 59,312,793, forward strand.
CCAAAGGGATGGTCTTAAACTAATTTGGACAGCTCTCTACTAGGTCTAAAATAGTGGCGACAATGATGCAAGTGAGGCATGAAAACACACACAAGCATGCATGCACAAGGCCTTAAACATGGAGCATAAGCCATCAACTCTTCAAAGCATGAAAGGGATGGAAAATGCAAGTATGCAAGCATGGAACATGGACTGAAATGTGGTCTTCAATGATGCCAAATCATGAGAACAAGCCAAGTAAAGCATACTAATGACCTACACACCTAAGGCTAGTAAGCTAGAATGCAAAGAAGCTATACAAAGCATGGAAAACATGAATCCAAAGAGCCAAGACAGACCTTAAGCATGTTAAAACATGACCAAAAACTTCACAAAGCTAAGCCAAAATATGCAAGCATGGTGGTCCAAAGGCAAGATGCATTTCTAGGCAAAATAGAGGAATACAAAGCAAGTGTATGATGCATGCCAAGGGTCAACAAACCAACATGGGACAAAGGCAAAACATGCTAAATAAACACCAAATACCTACTGAAATAGAGCCAACACATGTTAGAATGAGGTGCTCCTTTGGAAGGCCATGCAAGGGGTTGTTATACACAGGCAAGAGGGACACTCAATATGACCAAAACAACTCTGGAAATGGCTTATGGGGGTCCTAAAACCCACTGAAAAATGCCTGAACCGAGCTCAAGAAGTGTGCAAATATAGGCCCCTTTGTAAGGCCAAAAAGGGCATCAAACAAGACAACAAGGAGAGGGGATGGCCCTCTCCTTCTTAGGACCTTAAACCACCATCCTCACCACTAAAATCCCTCAAGATTTCAGTGGTGAGGAGGCCCAAACAAGGTGGTCCCGGAGCTCACTAAAAATGCACAAAAATGAGGCCAAACAAGGCCTAAGAGGGGTCAAACAACCCCAAACACCAAAGTGGTCTTAAACAAACTTGAAAAGGAGCTAAAAACAAGACTTTTTTCAGTTATACACTAAGCTCAAAACAGAAAGCAAGACAGGCTAAAAGTGTGTACAAAAATGGGGGATAAAAGAGGGTTAAAGGCTCACCCTTGTAGACCAACGAAACCAGCAGCTTCTTAGACAAAAAACCAGTCCCTTAGCCTCTTAAAATGGCCTCCAAGCACCTTAGGTTGATGATGGAGGTGTTAGGCTAGGGGTTGGTGTGCAAAGGAGCCAAGAACCAAGCAATTTGGAGCCAAAATGGAGGAGATATGGAGAGAGATATATGTATGGAGCCTTAGACCAATTCTTGGAACCTCTTGAATGGAAGGATAGGCTCTATATTTATAGAGCAAGACGAGGTGCCAAGCTTCTTAGAGAAGCTAACAAAAAAGGGGTCAAGGGGGTCAAGCTTCTCTTAGAAGCTTGGTGCAAAAGGGCCAAGAAGGCCAAGCTTCTTGGAGAAGCTAGACAAAAGGGCCAAGCTTCTCTTAGAAGCTTGAAGCAAAGAGTTCAAGCTTCTTGGAGAAGCTAGAATAAGGGTGCAAAAGGTGCAAGCTTCTTGGAGAAACTAAAACCAAGGGTTCAAAAGGTCCAAGCTTCCTCAAGAAGCTAGAACCAAGGGTTCAAAAGGTTCAAGCTTCCTCAAGAAGCTAAAAAGGGTCAAGCTTCTTGGAGAAGCTAAAAAAGGGTCAAAAGGTTCAAGCTTCTTGGAAAAGCTAAAAAAAGGATCAAGCTTCTTGGAGAAGCTAAGAAAAGGGTCAAGCTTCTTGGAGAAGCTAAAAAGGTTCAAGCTTCTTGGAGAAGCTAAAAAAAGATCAAGCTTCGTGGAGAAGCTAAAAAAGGGTCAAGATTCTTGGAGAAGCTAAAAAGGTTCAAGCTTCCTCAAGAAGCTAAAAAAAGGTTCAAAAGGGTCAAGCTCCCTCAAGAAAAGGTCTCAGCCAGGAAAAGTATACGATTGATCAAAAACAGTGGTCGGCCGACCAAACACAATGCCGACCGACCATCAATAGTGCCGACCGGCCATCACCAATGGCCGGTGGCAAGGAAACAAGGCCGGTGGCCTCAAGCCATGGCCGGTGAGGTGTAGGGATGGCTTACAAGCTACTTCCCACCCTCAGAAGCAAAACCACAAGTGTTTGATGCCAAACCACAAGTGTTTGATGCAAAACCAAACACAAAACAAACAAGTCGAGAGGTCTTGAGGTAAAGCGCGTAGCCGAAACCTCCGAGAACTCAAGACGAACACAAACAAGGGTAATCATCGAGTGTTCAAACGATGACGTCCAAGTCTTGAGGACGGTCAAAAATGGGGTGTCTACACTTGGCTTAACTTTAACTTGTAAATTGTCCACAAATTTCAACAAGTGTTAAACAATGATTTCGGTTTAACTTCAACTTGTAAATTGTCCACAAATTTCAACAAGTGTTAAACAATGATTTCGGTTTAACTTCAACTTGTAAATTGTCCACAAATTTCAACAAGTGTTAAACAATGATTTCACCTCTCTCTGCCCCCTCATGTGAACCTAAGTTCTACTTGGGTTCTCATTATACATGTATTCTAGAGACAATGTCAAGTATCTTGAAAAAAAAACCAAGCTGAATCTTTATTTATTTACTTTGGCTAATGACAAAAGAACAAAGGAATTCTAATGATAGAAAAATTTCAAATTGCAACTGTTCCAAGGACTTGGCAACTCTTTGCCCTCATTATCTTCAAGCCGATAAGCCCCATTACCTAGTACCGAGATTATTCTGTAGGGTCCTTCCCAATTTGGGCCAAGCTTCCCCTCTCTGGGATCCTTTTTGTTGCCGACGACTTTTATCCACTTAGTGAAGTAATCAGTTGTCACCAGCAGGTACTTCCTTTGGCCAGTTGCTTGGGGTAGTTGCCTAACGAGATCCATGCCCCATTAGGCAAATGGCCAAGGACTGGATACAGGGTTCAGGTCTGCTGCTGGTTGGTGTATCAGTGGTGCGAATCTCTGGCACTTTTCACATTTCTTCACATATACTTCTGCGTCCTTCTGCATGTAGGGCCACCAATACCCCTGGGTAATGGCCCTATGGGCGAGTGATCTGCCCCCAGCGTGGTTTCCACAAATTCCTTCATGAATTTCACATAAAAAATCTTTAACTTGTAAAGGATGTATGCACCTTAAAAAGGTCCAGTGAAGGACCTTCTGTAGAGATGCCCCTCTGCTGTCAGACTGAATCTTGCCGACTTCAATCTGATCTTGTGTGCCTCTTTGTGATCGTCTGGCAGCTTCCCTTCTTTCAGGACTGAAACGATTGCGTCCATCCAGCTTGGTCCCATGTCCATGCACATTGCTTCATGCTCTGTGGATAGTGGCTCGACGCTCGGGCCCGACAAATAGTTGATCATTATTGTCCTTGCTTTTCCAGGTTGTACTGCACTAGCTAGGTAGGCCAACGCATCAGCGTGGCTGTTATCATCTCAGCTAACCTGAAGTAGTCGGCAGTTCTGAACAAGGCTGCCAACCTGATGACCTCCTTTGCGTAGGCCGACATCCGTTCATCTCGGGCAGTAAACTCGTCCGTTTTCTGGTTGACAATGAGCTGGGAGTCGCAGAAGACTATTACCTCGTCTGTCTCTGCTGCTACTGCCAGCTTCAGTCTTGCAATCAATGCTTCATACTCTGCTTCGTTGTTTGAGGCTTTGAACCCCAAACGAATGGACTGTTCCACTATCTGTCCATCTGGAGATATCAGCACTACTCCTGCCCCCGCTCCCTGTTGGTTTGAACTCCCATCAACGAACAGTCAAAAGGATTCACCAATGTAAATGCTGCAGGGTCTAAGTTTTTCCTCTTTTTTTTGTTTTTTCGCCTTTGGCTAAGCTTCTCCTTTCTTGTTTGGACATCGTTCACCTTGGCTCAATGGAGCCCGATGTTCGATGGATTCTGGCGTGAACTTGGCCACGAAGTTGGCCAGAACCTGGCCTTTGATTGTTGTCCTTGGCCTGTACTCCAAGTCATACTGGCCTAGGGTGACTGCCCACCTAGCTATTCTTCCTGTCAGGTCTTCTTGTTGCAGTAAGGACTTCAAGGGGTGTTCTATTAGCACCACAATTTTATGGGCCTGGAAGTAATGGTTCAACTTCTTTGAAGCCATTACCAAAGCCAGTGAGAATTTTTCTAAAGGTAGATACCTCGTTTCTGCATCGGCCAGGGTTTTGCTTACATAGTAAACAGCCCATTGTTCCCATTTGTCTTCTCAGACTACTACTGTGCTTATCGCATTCTCTGAAACGGCTAAGTATAAAAATAGCTCCTCTCCAGGTTCTGGATTTGAAAGGACTGGAGCTGTGGTCAGATACTTCTTTAGGTCGGCCAAGGCGGCCTCGCATTCTTCGGTCCACAGAAAGTCTGTGGCTTTCTTCACTAAGTTGAAGAAAGGTCTGCACTTGTCTGAACTTCTACTGATGAATCTATTCAGGGCTACGGCCCTTCCAGTTAGCATTTGCACCTGTTTTGCCGATGCCGGGCTCTTCAGTTCTAGGATGGCCTTGATCTGATCTGGGCTAGCCTCAATGCCCCTTCTGGTCACCAGGTATCCCAAAAACTTACCAGATCCAACTCCAAATGCACACTTCGAGGCATTGAGTCGGAGCCGATATGTCTTAAGGATTTCAAATACTTCTTTGAGGTCGGCCAGATGTCCATCGGGTTCCTTGGTCTTCACGACCATGTCGTTGATGTAGACTTCCACCGTTCTGCCAATTAGATGTTTAAACATCTTGGTTACCAACCTTTGGTAAGTCGCTCCTGTGTTTTTCAACCCAAAAGGCATCACTCTGTAGCAGTACAGTCCTTTTGGGATGATAAACGCAGTCTTCTCTTCATCTGGGGGGTACATGACTATCTGATGGTACCCTCTGTAGGCATCCAGGAAGCTCATCCTTCCATGCCCTGAAGTGGCGTCTACCAGCTGGTCAATCTTGGGTAGAGAAAAGCTGTCTTTGGGACAGGCTTTGTTTAAATTGGTAAAGTCTACACAGACCCTCCATTTACCGTTCTTCTTCTTCACCACTACTGTGTTTGATAGCCATGTTAGGTAATTTACCTCTCGGATGGCCCTGGCCTCGAGAAGTCTGTCTACTTCTTCTTCCACTGCTTCGACGTATACCAACGTCGGTCTTCTTGCTCGTTGAATTACAGGTTTGGCCGACCTGTCAACGTTCAGCTTATGGCAAGTGACCTTGGGGTCGATGCCTGGCATTTTGTAAGGCATCCACGCGAACACCTCAATGTTTGCTCTCAAAAAAGCTTCCAATTCTTTTTCCTCTTCTTCGGCTAAGCCCGAGCCGAGAAGAAAGAAGTGTTCTTCATTCTTTTCCTAGACTAGGATTTTCTTCAGTGCTTCTTCACTCTTCTCAGCTGGCTCCTTGCCGACATCTTCTAGGACTTCCACGTCCTCGTCTTCGATCTCTGCCTTTTCTGGTTCTCGAATGCTGCAGGTGGATTTCATTGCTGCCATGGAGCAACTTTTTGCCTGCAGCTGATCTCCTCTGACCTCTTCAATCCCATGCTCTATTGGGAACCGCAATAGTTGATGCAGTGTTGAGGGAACAGCCCCCATTGCATGCAACCATGGCCTTCCCAAGATGATGTTGTAAGGGGAGGGTGTGTCAATTACGGTGAACTCTGTTGTTACCTTCCTGGTGCCTACCCGCACCTCCAAGCTGGTTGTTCCCAGTGGCCATGTCGGCGTTCCATTGAACCCGACCATTGGGCTATTGGATTGCTCCATATCGTCTGGGTGAAGGCCAAGCTCCTTGTAACATCGAACGTACATGATGTCGCAAGAGCTGCCTTGGTCAATCAGGATGCGTTTTACTTGGAACTCCCCAACCTGGAGGGATACTACTAAGGCATCATTATGTGGACGCTGTACCATCTCAAGGTCGGCTTCTGAAAAGGACACTACTAGTCCTTGGCGCTCCTCTGCCCGATGTCTTTTCTCCCCGACTTGGTAGACATGTTGCAGGTGCTTCAACTTCTAGGTCTCCCCCCTAATTTCGTTCTCGTTGACGTTCGAATGAATCACATTGACTACCCGAGGTCCTTCTGCCTGAGGTTGTGGTGCTGGGGGAGGCGGGGCTGCTGGCGCCTGAGGCAATCTTGCCTGTTCTTCCCTTGTCCTGGCCTCATCGACGAGGTCTCTCAGATGGCCTTGCCTCACCAGTTCTTCCAAGTGTGTTTTCAGGGCTCTACAACCCTGAGTCGTGTGCCCATCTTAATTGGGGTAAGCACAATGTCTGCTAACGTTCCTTCTCATAAACTCTCCTGGTGCCTTCGCTGGCATTCTGAAATAGGGTTGGTTCCGAATCCAGTCCAGGACTTTGGGAATCGGGATTCAAAACACAGTCGTTACTTCTTGTGTGGCCCGCAATTCTGTTTCTTGTTTGCTTGATCCATTGTTACCTCGGCATCGCTTCGGCGAGCCGTTTCCTTTCCTTGTTTTGTCTCCTTAGTCCCCGGCGTGTCTTCTTCGGCTCTGGCATACTTCTCAATTCTCGCCATGAGCTCTTCCATACTTTTTGGCAATGTCTGTGCCAAAGACTTTCGTAGTGGACAGTTGTCTTTCAGGCCGTTCTTGAAGGATACGACCGCCACCTCTTGATTGCATTCGGGTATTCTGTTGAACACCTCATAGTATCTTATGCATAGGCCCTAAGGCCTTCATCCTTGCTGATTCTCAGAGCCATCAATGCGTCCACCCTTAATGGCTGCAGCTTGTTTGTCACGAACCTAGCCACAAACATCTCGGCCAGGCCTTCCCAAGTCTTCACTCTTCCCTTTGGTAGTTTGTGGAACCAATCTGATGCAATCTCCCCGAAGGATGAGGGGAACACTTTGCAGAGCAAAGGCTCGTTCCCACTATACAATGCCATTGAGTTCAAATATAATCCAACGTGGAAGTTGGGGTCTAACTTACTATCGTATATTTGAAACCTCAGCATACTGAATCCCTTCGGCGCCTCAAACCTATCCAATTCCACCGAGAATGGTGTCATCGGCTTATCTGGGGAGGTTACCTCGGCGTAGGCATTCTGTTGCTTCCTCTTGAGGTAATCTCTTAAGTCCTCCTTTATCCGCCCAGGAGCTCAGCTATCTCCTGCTTTCAGTCTTTTTGGTGCACTACTTTCAGTTTCGTGGTGAGTCCTCTTCGACCCTTCTCCATGAGTTGTGTCGAAGCACAGCGCTTGCCCCTGAACATTCTGATGTCCTTTGGGGTCTACCTCCTTTGTGCGATGCGTCCTCCGTGATTCTTCTCTTCTTGACTCTCTTCGTCCGACTTCCCTAGAAGGTCGGTGAGAGTATCTTTTGCTCCCGTTGTGCTGAGGGGCTACAGGGATTGTTTTCTGCCCTCCCTTCTGGGCATTGGCCGCTGGAATCGGCGTGTCCTGCAGCGGGAGCGGTGGCTGCATGACGTTATTTTGCATCATGAAATTGACGACCGACTGCAGGTCTGCCAATTTTTTTGCCATCTCTTTTACCTCTTCGTCCCTCCGCAGGCACCTATCCTTCCATACCTGGAGGTCGTCCTCGTTGTAGTATCCACTTCGATCTGGTTTCTTTGGTGGGTCGCCAGTCTAGCCGACGTCTTTTACTCTGTGATTCTGGTCATGAGTTTCTGCGTTGCATTCGTCTCCTGTGATATCAAGGTCAATAGATCTCCCACTCCCAACAGAAGTGTCGTCCCTAATCTTTTCCTTCTGTCCGTTACTGGCCATCTATTCTCCTTTCTTTCCCACAGACGGCACCAAATTGTGTAAGTGATTTTCCGATCACACTGCCCAACTTAGTATTCAGCTGGAGAACACTGGCAGAATAGATGACACTTGGCTAACCTGCAACAGAAAGAGAAGATTCTGACGGTAGTTCGTCCACCCGGGGGCACTCCGACGATCAAGGAAGTATATCTCTCAAAGATAATCAATAGTGTTAAACTCATTATTCAGAATATAAATTGCGTACCTTAGACCCATAGGAGTGCCTTTCTTTTATAGCCAACATAATCCTAGTCCCAATAGGAGCCGAGCTCTAATGAACTTAGGATTACTGCTAATCTTGGACTCCCAGTAGGATTGGGATAAACTCTCTAAGAGTCTTATCATTTCCTAACTGAAGTCTTCTTCTATGCTAGGACTCTTGTCCCCTATCCGCTTATCCCGGACTCCGATATCTTCGAAGATAACCTCGGCCCAGCCGAGATCATCTCGGCATCTCGGTCAAGACACGTGGCACCTCGGCTGAAACGTCGGCTTCACCTTGCCACGTGCTGATATCCTGAAAATATATCCCCACAAAACCTATGGCATAAGCAGTCCGTGTCAAACACATATTACCACTAGAATCCACTTCTTCCAGCTCTCCAGGGTCACATACAAGGGTCGGTTGTGGTTGCCACCCTCAGGTGGCAACTCTTTATCCGTAAAGGATATCATTGGCGTAACGCCACAAGATGTAACCAATGACACTAGCTGGTCAATGGTGGTGTCAATGGTCAACTTCATTCTGTTCATGGCCTCCAATAGCGCCTGCCTATGATCCCGAGAAGCCATCAGTAGCCCCTAGATTGATATGTCTACCTGAATCTTCTTAAGCTATTTCAAGACTAAGTCTTCTTCAACATCATTCTCGTTTGATTTCTCAGCCTCTTTACTAGAGGATTCTGGTTGATCTAAAGTTAGGGGTTTGAAATACCAAGCACTACGGGTCATATAATTGATCTCGTCTATGTACCATGTATCATCCAGGGTGTCAGATTTCCACCCTTTGTTTGTGTACGCATGGCTTAGATCACTATCTTCCCACCACTCCCCTACAGCCATGGCTGGGCTACTCTCAGGTTCCATCCGGAGCATGTTCACATCACGCCCCCTATCATCATACCATTCCTCTTCCACAATAGTTTTGGTTTCTGCATTCCAGTACTTTCTGAGTTTTCTTAGCATTTTCTTCCTATCACTAGGCTCCCACTCGGGCTTTCTCGTGCTTTGGACATCTACCGTTGTTGTTTCAGTCTCTACTTTCCCTTTTCCTTTTCTTTTTCTGTGCTCCAGGGCTATCTTTCTCTAGACTTCTTCTATCATTTTCCGTTGGAATTGCTCTAATGCTTGTTCCCTCTCAGTCAAAGGTGCAGCCTCAGCCTTGCTGCTATCACCAACTTCATCCTCTTTCATAGTCTCTCTCGCATGCTCCTCCACATCTGATTCCTCACTTAACCACCCATTGCTGGTTTCAGGTTGGCTTGGATCCCACCACCCAATTTGTACACTGCCCACATCTTTTTCCCCAAAGAAGTAAAGGTTCTCCAAATCTCTTTCTAGGTTACTCAGGTCCTCTTCTAATTCTGCCAAGTCATTTAGGCCTTGTTTAGGCCAATCGTTCAGATTTTGCCCCAGTTCATCATCCCCAATAGCATTAATGCTGAGGAAGTCCGGCATTATGACTATTGGCTTTGGCTGATCAATGGCCACAATGTATAAGCTGGGGTCATACTCCTCTGCAAATGGCGCCCCCTTCTCTATGACTTGGGTGTCAAGAAACCCCTTTTCTAGTGCATTCTCCTTTTTCTCCACCTCTGCCACCACGGCCCTTGGTTAGGTTTGTGGTGTTATGTCCATCATGCACGTATCTGTTCTTTGAGGAATAATCACCTCAGGATTTGGTAGGTGGGATGGAGTAATATATGCGCTGGGATTAAAGGAGGATGGCAGTGTATGGATGTGGTTAATATTTCTGGGTTAGAGGACTTGGTTATGAGCGGGAAGTGGGTTGGTGGTTACGTTTGGTTTCGCGGGTGGGGCGATGATTTTATTGTCAATGAGATCATGGATCTCATGACTTAAGCGGTAGCAACAGTCGGTGGGGTGACCGTGCTGTTGGTGAAAGATACAGTATTGGGTATGGTCATGTCTAGGTGGTAATGGGTCAGGAAGAGGACGAGGATCGAGGGGCTTGAGATGTGCCTTTTCCATTAATAGTTTAAGGGCGCAAGCTGGGCTCATGTGAAGAGAAGTGAAGGTTCTTTCGTTGCGGCTTGGGCCGGTAGGTTGTGAGGGTTATGAGGTTGTTGTGGCAAAGGGATCGACTATCTTTGCCGTTGTGACAACAGTACTGACATCTGCAGGCTGTGGAATAGTGTTATTGCTAGCCTTGTAGTCCTGGTGAATGGCCTTTTTTGCAGGTTCGCTAGTTCTCTGGATGATGCATTTCTTGAATGCACTCTCAATTTGGACCCCCAACTCGTGTAAAGAAGCAAACTTGGAGAGTGGTACCACTATCATTCTCTGCAGCATATCTGACTCAAGATTCTGGACCACCAACCGGACTTGCTCTCTTTCAGATGGCCTATTTTTCATTCTCACTACTTTTGCCCTCCATCTGGCAAAAAAGTCAATGAAGAGTTCTTTGGGGTTCTGGGTAATGACTTCTGGCTCACTGATGGTTAACCTCTATCTGAGTGTTAATATGAATACTGGTTGACAAACCCCTCAAATAGCTCCTCTCAATTCCTTTTCGTAGAATCCTCTAATTTTGCATACCAGATGGCCGCCACATCGGATAGAGTTCTCCCGAACAATGAGAACTTCTGAGCCCGAGACAGGCCCATCGGTCTTAGTACATCTGAAAACAGGCAAACATGCACTATCGGATCCCCACTCCCATCGAATCTATCAATGTGGGGCATTTTGAACTTCTCTAATAACCTGACCGAAGCCTCAGTGTACCCATCTTCAATATCCAGAATGGAGTTGAAGCCTTGGGACTTTTTTAGTGCTTTCTCTAGCCTGGTAATCTTGATCAATTCCAAATCAATCTCATTGATATCAAAGGAAAGGATTCTCATAGGGGACTGTGCCATGCGTTTGTAAGCTAGAGCTGGTGCAAACATCTCTTGAGGATTCGGGACTTGGGGTTTTCAACTGGTGGAGGTGGATCAGGATTCGGCTGAGCAGCCGGGATTGGGTGGACAGTGGATGCGAATGCCCCAGATGGACGTCGCAGATCGGTGATGATTTCATCTTGTGTGACCATCCTTTGATTTACAATATCCATGGTTCTCTGAAACGCTACCATCATGGCAGCAACTTCTTCTGCATTCTGTGCTATTACTGATCTGGGTGAGTCAGGTACTGGTGAACTGATTGGGTAGGAACGGACAGGTGTTTGTTGAGTGTTCTGTACTGGTGCTGCTGACTTTCTGTTCCTTCTTCGTCGAACAACTGGTGGAAGTGAGACTAACATTGGTTGACCACCAACAAGGTCTCGAGTTTTGTAAACAATACAAGAATGAGTCCACACAACTTAGGGGATACTGGGTTTTTCTGAAGCTATGATGGTAAACTACCTAGCAAAAGAAAGAAAAGAAAAACAACAATCAAAATCGAATAGCACTTCGACCTAATTTCACAACAGTCATGATCATAATTGAAGAACATTCACTAAACTCTACCCTTCCCCCCCAAAAAAAGATACTTGTACTACTGATATGAACATTCCTGTACAATTTCATTGTAAAAACACCTACCAGGTAAAAGAGAACCAAAACACCCCTATGAGGGGGTAGGGTTACCCTGCCCTAGATTTTGACATGATCTAGGCTGCACTATTTCAAACAAAGAGTTTCACAACATCTTGTATATAGGTGGCATCCTATCTTAATTTGGAATAGTCGCTTTGGCTTTACTATATGAAGCTAGGCAAAACAGTCAAAAGGGGTACCTCGGAAAGACTACCTAATATATCTCTCACACCTAACACCAAGAAGTGAAAGGTGGATCAAACGATATAGTGGTAATCCAGATCCAAGGTTTGTGTTCCCAATATAGCAGAGCCCATGGCCGATCAGCCTTTTGGTAAGCTTTAGGCCAGCCTCCGGCAAACCGTCTAAGAATAGTAAATGAAAAACACAGTGTCTTAAAGTAACTATCCAAATGCAATGCAAAGAACATATAAATGTAGATAAAATTTCATATCATGACTTCAAGTCAAGTTCTCTAATTCTCTAGCAGAGTCGTCAGAAACTATAGCTTGCTTTTCGAGCACCTTTCAGATACAATTAGCCCTACAGTTCAGACTCCTGTGATTCTGAATCTTTCTTAATCTGGTTTCACAAGTGCAATGTGAAGCGAATAAGCACAAAAGAGTCCAAATACAGCAAACCTTTTTAGAAATTTAAGTTTTAATCAAAAATGCTAAAAAAAAACTGCATTGCCATATTTTAGAGTCGCTACCTAAAAATTTTTGGGAAATTTAGGAAACCTGTGACTCGTGCCAAAGGCCATCAGTCCGTCATCACTAAAGTGTCTCGGCTCGGGAACTTAGATATGTGAGGGGAAGGTCATCAATTGAGTACCCCACTCACCCAATCAAAGATCGGCCTCTACTAATCATGATGTGATTTTTATCTACATTATATGCTCTTGTTCCGGTTATTATGCTACTGTTACTAGGTGATGCACACACGTATAAACCAACTCATAAAATTTTGAATGCATTAATTTTATATTTGTTTTGAAAAAGTGTTTTAAATACGTGTCACTTGAAAAAGCGAGCTCGTATTTACATTAATCAATTTATTCCAACTTAAGTAAAAAGGCATTCATCCACTGACATTCAAACAGGTATATCACTTAAGCACTTAACCTCATGGAAAACATGCTCAATATAGCAACACAAATATACAATGTAATATGCTAAAGCAATAAAGCTCACCTAGTATTCCAAGACAAGCCAAAAGAAATAAAAGGGTAAGAAAAAAATGCATGATCCTAACGATGTAAAATGACTAATGCAATGCACACATTATGCAAATGATGGGTTCGACTACTAGCATGGAATTTGATTCAATTCAAGACATGGGATAAATCGCGTATTCGAGCAATAAATTTGAAATTAACATTTGATTAGTATGATGAGTCGAATCTTATACATGCAAGACAAATGGATGCAAGTCATAGAAAATGCTAAGTAAATATGATGCTACCATTATAAGCGGGTAAATAAAAGGGAAAAAGAAATGGGAGTTGAAAGGTATACACAATTATTACATATTTTGTCCTCGCGCAGGAGGGTCTGAATGTCCGAGTGCCTGAATTAATTACTAGATATTATAACACCAAATGAATAACACATAAATTAACTATCTAATTTATTACAACAAGGACATTATGCTAATTACAATCAATAATAATTACATCAATTACATTAAGATAAACAACAATAAGAATGCACAATGATCACATGCGCGTTGATGAAGACAGTGTTCAAAAACTGCTCTATCTACCCAGACTGCTCTGTTTCACTCTCTGCCACTGCCCTCTGTTTCTGCCAAAATATTCTGTTTACCAAACACTGGAGCTCGGCTAGCCCCCAATGAGGCCCGTCCGGGTCCAAAAGAGGACGGTCGTGCCCTATTTTCAAGCAAAAAAATATTTTTGTGCTCTGAGGTGAAAACAGTGCACACAGAGCCTTTCTAAGCCCTGTTTGTCCCTTCTGCTCTTCTCTGTCACGGGGAAACTCAAGAGAAGAACGAATTCGATTCTGAAACCATCAATGGCAGTAAATTGATTACTTGATGATTTCGAGCATGTTTGGACAAAAATTTAATAAATGCAATAAAAGACAACCACCCCTCCCTCTTATCATAAAGTGAGCTCAAAGAAGGAGGTAGACACGCCTCAAAATTCATCAAGATATCATGAATTAATATATGATGACTCTTGGCACGATAGACTCGGCATAATGTCTGGCTGAATCCAACCAATTTTATTACTCTTCTTTATGTCGGTTTCATTAATTTTAAAGCCAATTTTATTAGTCATTTGTGACTTACCTTTCCATTTTTTAATCAATTTGTCCCAAAGTGAGATTTAAGTCCACCAAATGAAGAGGAATGCCAAATGAGAAGTGATCCTTAGTATGAAAAAGTGATTATGCCTTGATGATGAACCTTCGAAGACATTAAGCCGTTAAGCATAGTAGACCTCCTTATCATGCCTTGAATAACAATAAATCACTTGAAACCACTCTTAAACAAAGAAAACTAAGAAAGGAGAGAGGGCGCAAAAATGATTATGCAAAGTTGATTATTACCAAAATGAACCCCCTACATGGAAATGAAGTAAAGAGAGCTATCGACTCGAATGACTCAGTGTCTAAGGCCTAAACAACCGAAGCCATGAGGACATACAACACAACAAGCAAAGTATTCAAAGCATAAACTAATTAAATGAATTAAAACAACCCTAAAACATAAGAAAATAGTAGCTAAAAGTATGTTTGAAGAGCACAAAACATAGCCAAAAACAAAGAGATACAAAGACTAGTAAACAAGACCAAGAAGGGATGGCTAACCCCTCCACTTTTGGACTTCTAAACTATTTTTTTTTTAGCCCTTTTAAACTCTGAAAATCAATTTGTAGATACCTCATTGACTTTGTTAGATATTTTTGAGTATCTTGTGCATAATTATTTATTCATGTGGTTTTATGGCATAATTGATACTATTAGCACACATTGTATATGATGTCACCAGGCTTAGATCGGCCTTCTCACACTGGCAATCACCCTGGCACTTGTAGAGCGAGTGGGATGAGACATTAATTATCTTGGCGCTTAGAGAGCGAGTGAGGTAAATGTTTTGTAACTTGAGAAGTGAACAAAACTGATTTATTATTATAAGATGTCGCCTTAGCATTAGCTAAGATAAGACTTTAAAAAAGTCAAACATGAAGTTATCTACTGCTTTATGAAGTTGGAATATAGCCAAATGTGAGATCTTAGATAAGCGCTTGATGAGCGAATATGATAAGAAACTCAGGTTAGGCACTTGTATAGCAACTAGACTAAGACTCGTATGGTGTTAGAGAGTGACAGACCCAATTTAGTGGGAGCTCCGCCATAGCATACATATCATACTGTATGTGCTACCGTCAACCACTTAAAGGAATGGCTAGATAGATCCCTGCTCTAGCACTATATAAGCCCTGTTAGGCCAATAATAGGCCTACTCTATACCCTTGTACTTGGAACTATGTCATGATGCAATGACTTGACATCGCTACTTTAGCATGTCATCCAAAGGTCATGATGAATACAATCCAGAAGACCATGTCTAGGAAAGCGGTCAAGTTTGAGTGAATTGACATGAGTGGCTAGGGAAGATTGTTGGAAATCATGCTCTTGTATTGTAGCTCATTGCCCGGGCGATTATGTCGGATTTGAGATCACAATATAATCATGAGTACAGATATAATGTTGAAGTCAAGCATGTTTACGAGTCATGACTCGCGAGGGTTCTTTTAAATGTTTGATCTAGTGTGATCCAATGAATCTGGGGTATAAACAAGATATTTGGAGTGATGTGCTATGTTAGTTTATGGAGACTCAATATAGCACTCCTACCTTATACCTTCTCATCAGGTCGCTCGTTTCATTTTTTCGTATAAGGAGTGCATTAAATAAGAGATTGCGAAATGATAATTGAGTATATAAGACATGATATGGATGTATGGATGAATGGGAGATATTGAAAATCATAACTTAGAAACCATGTGGTACACATGGTGTGGCCTAACCTTAAAGGCCACATGGTACACATGGCCCATCAACACAAGGCCTAACCATAAGGGACACATGGTCTTGGACATGTGGTACACATGGTGTGGCCTAACCATGGCGTACACATGATTTGCCTTATATGTCTATATAAGGGCTCATGCTCAACATTATATAGACATACCAAAAAATAATAATAAGTTCTCTCTCTATTCATCTATCTTGAGGCTACTACCTTGAGAGCGTAGGAATTTGGAGTGTGGATAATTATTAAGAAACTCTAGTAGCTTCTCAATTGACGAGGAATTTCCCAGACGAGACTCGCAATTCAAGTATTTGATCCAAACTGTTTCCGAATCAAATAATATGATTACCCATATTTTTTTTTTCTTCAACAGACTTTCCCAAATCCACCAACTCAAAGCGGTTTTCTTCTTTGTAAAGGCAGTTAGTAAAACTCATTACTAATGCTATAATTTAATTTCATTTATAAGTATCACATATTCATTTAATTTGTATTTTATTTTTTATTTTTTTGATAACTGTGGGTCTGGTCAGCTTATACACATCTCGATTAATTCTGAAAAATTAATTCCACCACCCACTTACAGGGCCCTATTAATTTAATTTTTATTTTATAATACAATATAATACAAATTAAATAAATATTTTTTTTTATTCTTTTGTATATGTTTTTTTATTCTTTTGTATAATTTGTATTTTATTATTTTGTATATGTTTTTTTATTCTCTTTTTTTTCAATAAATCATCCATTGTATATGTTACAACATATTTTTAAAAAAATAATAATTTTATAATATAATTTAAGTTACGATTTTACAGCACAATGGAAATAAAGATTATTTTCCTGCAATATGCTTTTTAAAAAAATTATTTTGTATGGACTAATTACACTTGATATTCTTATACTTTATCAAAATATCACTTTAGTCCGTATATTTTTACTAAACTCTCATTTTAGTCTCTTTTTTTTATGTTTTTTTGTCAATCTCATTAATGGTAAATGGATAGAATGGTAACTTTGCAACTTAATTTGAAATGGAGAGAGTTAACTATCACAATTATAAGTAAATGAATTAAAGTGATATTACGGTAAAAGTTTAAGGATGTCATTAACCCATTATATATATATATATATATATACAGAAAGAAATAATAAAATAATGACTAATTTAATTAAAATGTATGAAATATTATTTTAAAATATTTTTTCTCATCTATTACGTCACACAGTTCAAACCACTAGGAAATAAGTAAAACAATATAGAGAAATCAAATAAATTTTACAATTTATTTAATTATTTTCAAGTTAATAATTTAAAATTTTTAATAAAATTTTAATTTGAAGTTTTTTTTTTTTTTTTGTTACAGGGAAATCCTCCCACCCTCCCTCAGGTCCAAGGCAGCGCCCCATGAGGAGATCACCAGGGTGTCCTGTTGTCTGTTCCGAGTAAGAGACTATAACCTGAAAGCTTGTTCCGACCTCCCAAGACAAGTTTCGATTAAGTCAGCACTCGCACAGCGGGAGAGCATTAAACCCACACCAAATAGCTGATTAGGCATCCTTGAGGTCCAACCTCCTAACCAACAGTGTTTCGCCCAGGAGATTGTGATGGGTCGTTGAACACACCAAAATTAAATACTAAACTATACCAAATTCTATCAGAATAATGGCAAGTCCAGGTATCGATCCACAGGGACTATTGTGAAATTAAACTAATTTAATTGTTAAATTCCTAAATTAATTTTGATAAAAAGATTGAATGATCATAACCTAATTTAATAATAACTAAATTAAACTAAGGAATTAAATTATCAATAATAAATGAAATTGGATTTACTAAATTGGGGAAAAATCCTAGGGTAGAGAATTCACCACCAACCACATAATTAGGGTTTCCAATTGAAATTAATTATGCTATAGTTTGAACGAATTAATGCTTCACAACTACAAGCTCAAAGCATTTAACAAGAAGATCATCACATTCAATGTACAAGCACGAACCATCTCAAGTAATACGAATCGTTCACTCTAAACTAGGGTAGTGATACGACTCGTTCCTCGTAGCATGGTTCGTCCCATACCTTGAATGTGAAGGAATAGAAAACTCATGTATGGATAATATTCAACAATCACAGAAAGTTAAATATTTGAAAAGATAATGAAAATTATATATAAAGAATTTCTAAAACTCCATACAATGGTTCAAACCTTTACATAATATAAAATCAAAAAAGAAAACTACATCATTACATGGCTAGGGTTTCATCAAAACCCTAGAAAAGAAGACTAGCCACTCATGGAGGAGTGGAAGGAGGTAGAAGGAGAAGGAACAACCATGGGAGACATCTTTGAAGCTTCTTGTTTCTTCCTCTTTTGCAAACCCTAGCCTCTCTCTTTAGGTCAAAATAATTTCAGAACCCTAATCCAGCCTTTTTCTTGTCTTTTTATGCTTCCAATCTCGTCCAAACAGGTTTAAAACGTCGGTTTGACTTTCCCAGAAAAAGTCAACGCACGTGCGGGAAAGTCAACGCACGTGCGGAAAAAGTCAACGCACGTGCGGGAAAGTCAACTCTGCCCAAATTCTGGCTTTTTGCTCATTTTATGCTCCGACGATGTACAACCTGATTGACACTCAACACACATAAAATATACAGTTTGACCAACAAGTGAAGTTAAGAGATTCTAATTAACGGCCTCAATGATGTACATTTCGGCCTTAATCACATCCCCCAACTTACTACTTGCTAGTCCTCAAGCAAGTAAAATAAAATAAAATTAAACAAAATGTATCTATTTCCTCTTTCGTGGGAAAACGATTGCATTTAGCATATGCAACAAGCCTTTAAACCACAAGGTTACCCCAAGTGGACGAGTAAAGTCTCGTGAGGGTTTCCAGAAATGATACCCACAAACATTAATATATTCATATATACTCAACAACAAATGACCACACTACTCCACCTAACAATCAACTTATGTGCCACTACAGTGTGATATTTAGACATCATGAGTCATTAAAGGCACAGTGGACAAGCATGAAGGAACCTATTGAGTCAAAACCACAATTCAGTTAATACAAAAGTAAAGTTCCCTATACTTGTGCATGCTAGTAGACAAGTCATGAGTACCCTCGGTGTAAAGTGCAATCTCCATATTAGTTAACTATCCACTATAATAGCCCAGTGTAACTCATAATAACACCCATCATATACAGAAAAACTAACCTGTTGCAGCCAAGATTTTCAAAAGTTTTTTTTTTTATTATTATTAATTTTTTTTTTTTTAAATGACTGTGCAATGTCTTGATCCTTTAAGCTTTCTAATCAACCCATGTAACGAGCATTGGGCCAATGACTCCCAAACCAGATGATTTTAGGGCACTAGGTGTAAAGACACCCCTACGGGCTTAATAACTCGAGTTGAAAAGGCTACGAATCCGAACAAGTCATTCTTCTTATTTTTCCTTAACTGTGCAATGTCCAAGTCCCTTAAGTTTTCTAATTAACCCATGTAGCAAGTTCTGGGCCAATGACTCCCAAACCAGACGGTTTTAGGGCATTAAGTATAGAGACACCCCTACGGGCTTAATAACTCGAGTTAAAAAGGCTACGGACCCAAACTAGTTAAGTTTTTTTTTTTTTTTTTTTTTGTAGGAATCTTGGCTCCTCATTTATTTTTTCCTGCAACTATAGCTATTATCAATGATGTACACTAGGGATTATAATAAAAAGATCACCGCTATGATAGTGTGTTCATGTGAATTAAGACATACTCATGACAAGTGTACTAAAATCACAAACACAGACAACTCTCCTCATGCAAACATGGCATGCAAGTATCTACCCAATAAATCCTTTTCATACAAGTTACTATGATCTCCAAATAACATATGCAAATATCATCACCCTACTAGCAAAAAGTCACATCAGGTGAAGTAATGCAGTCAAGTGAAACAGGTATAAGCATGAATTATGAGCCAAATAGGAATGCACAAAATAAAATATAACCCTCATCCCCCAACTTGAATATGACATTGTCCTCAATGGAAAAGTAAAGAGAAATGAGAGAAAATTACCAGAATTGTAGGTGCACATCTAGGCAGGTAGAGAGTAACATATACACACTTCACTTTTGTTTGGTTTTGTTTTGTTTTGTTTTTTTTTTTTTTTTTTAGATAAAGGAAAATAAAAATAAAAATAAAAGAGACAAAGCAAGATACAGGCGGGTTCTAGGGAGAAGCCGGTGGTGGTGGTGGTGGTGGGAAATGTTGGGCAAACAAGGCTTGCATCAAAGCGCGCATCTCGAAGGCGTTATCCTGACCCTGTTGCTGGATGGCGAGGTTGTCGGCGTGGAGCTGATCGAAACGCGCCTGAGAATAGTCGCGATAAGCCTGAAAATCCGTGCGCAACTCCAAGAGACTCTGGTGGTGATCACGAAGAGTATGATGGACCTGATCGACAGAGTGCTGAAGCTGTAAGTACTCCTCGCGAGTCATGTAGAGTGGGGCCCTGTGGGGAGGCACAGGGGGAATAGGATGAGATGGGTGGTCATGGACGGGGTCCTGGGCCTCATCAACCGGGGCACCTACCGGCTGCGGGATGCAAGATATGTTGTGCTGCCATTCCCGCTGGCCGAATGTCGGATACCCTCTATCAATCTCCTCATCCTCAGCAATGGGGAGGTGGTTCAGCGCAAACACAAGGGTCAACAAATTGGTGAATGGTAGTGGCCAAGTCAAGTTCTGCATAGGAGTAGGCCGAACTGCCTCACGTAGAAATTTCTGCAAATGCAGCAAAATGAAATCCTCAAGCGGGACCTGATAGCCAAGCTGATACCCGTGTAAAATCCGCACAAACTCCAAACGGCGCTCAGCTCGATGCCCAAGTGGAAGGACATTCTTATGGACCACAGAATCAAGGAAAAGCAAGCGGCTAGGTAGCTTGCTCCGCCGCAGGCAAGTGAAACTGTTGTCACCGTGGGCTCCCGGGAAGTATTGCTGGATGAGGCGATGTATGGGTTGGCGATCCTCAACTTCCGGGAAAGGCTGATATTCCGGTTTGGCAAAAAACTCTAACACTGTGGCAATCATGGCCGAGGTGATGTGAACAACATGACCATCAATGTCAGAGAGCAATCCAACCGTAGTGGGTGTCTCATGCAGGTTCTGGTAGAATAGGCGCACCAGACGAGGATAAGTGGGCGCTGTCACAACACAAATGCCCAACTGTTGCCGGAGTCGGAGCTGCTCAACCGCCCAAGTAGTGTCCTCGTCCTGCTGAAAAAATGGCAGGTTGAACTGTGTGAGCTTGTGAAGAGGCCGTGAAGCCCACTCCGGCCGGGGCAAGTCTCCTGGTGGTGGTGGCGAGGATGGTGGTGATGATGGTGGTGGTGGCGCCGAAGAGGAGGCACCCCTGGCCTTTTTGGAGGCCCGAGCAGTGACACGGCGACTCATATCCTGCACACACCAACAAGAAATACAGATACCCGTAAAACCAGCAGGAGAATCAACTAAATTATGAAAGAACAAATTTGCCCATTAATGTACCACATGCAATTCCCACTTTTTTTTTATTTTTAAAAACGAAATTAATTAAATAAATGAAGTAAAATGTCATTAAATTAAATTAACTAAATTATAAAATAAACTAAACTAAACTAGACTATAAAATAACTAAACTACAAAATAGACTAAAGTATAGAATTAAACAACCAAAACTAAACATGTTTATTTATGTATTTATTTATTTTTTTAAGTGAAGAGAAGAAAATTAAATAAAACTTCAGAAAACAAAATAAAATAAAAATTAAACTACTTAGTAAATATATGAACAATGACATCATAGATTAAGATAAAAATAAAATCATTAACTACACAAGTATAAAAATAAAACCAAATTTCACTAACTAATTAACTTAACCAGAATCACTACGAAGCAATTTAAACTAAATAAATATAACAAATAAAAAAAAAACTAAATTAGGATTAGTGTTAGTACCAATATTTTTTTTTTTTTTTTTTCTGCGCACGTGCGGGAGTCAAGCCGCACGTGCGGCCTCATCTTTCTCCTTAGCCGAGCTTGAGTCTGGTTTTCGTCCTTTTCTTTTCTTTTTTTTTTGTTTTTTTTTTTTTTTTTTTTAAAGAAACAAACAAACATGCATTCTAAAAATAATAATAGGCATAAAAAAAAATAAATAAATAAAATAAAATAAAATAAAATCATAATGACCACCAAAAATACTATAAAAAAAAATCTTCTTTTTTTTTATTTTTTTGTTTATTATTTTTTTTACACTAGATCCAGATAAAATAAATAAATCAATCAATCAAAAACGTTACAAAATAATTTCTACTTTCACAAATCGATGCAAAAGAAAGAAAAGAAGAAAAAGAAAAATTTACCTTGAAAAAGTGGAGAAAGAGAGAAAAAGAATGGAAGTTCGCCGGAAAAAATGGTGGTCGCCGGAGTTTCGCCGGACGGAGAGGGAAGTGGTGTCGACGGTGAGATGATGGTGGTGAGGAAGAAGAAAGAAGAAGAAAAGGGAAGAAGAAGAAGAAGAAGAAGAAAAAAGGAAGAAGAAGAAGATGGGTTTGTGGGGATAAGAAAGAGAGAGAGAGAGAGAGAGAGAGAGAGAGAGAGAGAGATAGAGATCTGAGAGTGTGAGAGTGATTGGGAGAGAGTGAGTAGATAAGGTGGTTTTTTTTTTTTTTTTTTACGAAAATTAAAATAAAATAAAATAAAAATTAGTAAATGAAAATAAATAAATAAAAAATAAAATAATAAAATAAAATAAAATAAAAAAATAATAAGAAAACAAAACAATTTTTTTTTTTTTTTTTTAAATTTCCCCGCCCCGCACGTGCGGGAGTCAAGCCGCACGTGCGGCTGGTCCACGCACGGGCCTCCGCACCTGCTTATTTAGCAGAGTGCATGGATGGTTTTGAGGAATTTTCCCGCACGTGCGGGAGTCAAGGCCGCACGTGCGGTGATTTTTTTTTTTTTTTTTTTTTACAACAAATACAATACAAAATTATTATTATTAATTTTTTTTTTTTTTTTTTTGTTAACATGAACAAGTATAACTTCTTTTTTTTTTTTTTTTTTAAAATCAAAACAAAGCATTTCTATCTTCAATTGACATCCGAAATAAATATAGTACATAAGAAAATAATGGAATGTCCACTAAAGGTATAATCTTCACGCGAAAACCACAGGTACTACTTTTCTCCCTAACTGTATTTGTAACTTTCCCTATTCTCCAACAGGGTGACAGACTAGGTTGATTTGGTATCCAGAATCGAGGTGCATAAAGCTACCTCAATCTATGGGGCTGCCATACAGAGTTCAAGCCGAGGTAGTTTTGAAGCAATCTCCACACCCCTGGGTATTTAAACCAGACTTTAGTCTCGGAAATCCCAAACCTTTGTGTTCTAGGCTTTGCCATTCGAACTCTAGTTTCCACCGTCTCAGTTGGTCTCCTAGGAACTCACTACAAACACAGTTAGGTGGCTATACCAGACCGTCAGATGCCGTTCGGGCACGACAAACACCAAAGGAATTACACCTTTAGAGGATTTAAAGTCTCTTAGACACAAATAAAGCATAACGAGAACACAGAAAAACAAAATAGCATAGAAGGGAAAGAAAAAAGAACAAGAAATCAATTTATCAATCATAGTAAAATGGGTCCATCAAGGCAATGGACTCAATCATATCCCCATTCCCAATCCCCTCTATATATGGTTTCAATCTTTGGCCATTCACTTTGAAAGTGTGGCCAGTTTTTGGATCCCGCACCTCAACGGCGCCATGACTAAATGCCTCAACAACCTCAAAAGGGCCATCCCATCTTGATCTTAGCTTACCCGGAAAGAGTCTCAATTTTGAATTAAAAAGCCACACTTTTTGGTCGGGTTCAAAAGATTTTCTATTAATGTGCTTGTCATGGAATTCCTTAGTCCGAGCTTTAAAAACTCTCGAACTCTCATATGCATCATTCCGGATTTCCTCCAGCTCATTAAGTTGCAATTTCCGATTGAGCCCAGCCGCGGCCATATCGAAGTTAAACTTCTTTATGGCCCACAATGCTCGATGCTCAAGTTCAACCGGGAGATGACAAGCTTTGCCAAACACTGCCCTATATGGTGACATCCCAATGGGTGTCTTATAAGCAGTGCGGTAAGCCCATAATGCATCAATTAACCGTTGTGACCAATCTTTCCTATCCGGTCTCACCGTTTTCTCAATTATGTGCTTTACCTCCCTATTCGAGACTTCTACTTGGCCACTAGTTTGAGGGTGGTATGGAGTGCCAACTTTATGGGTGATAGAGTATTTCTTAACTACCGACTCAAAGAACCGGTTACAAAAATGTGTACCCTGATCACTTATTATGGCTCTAGGAAACCCAAAACGACTAAAGATATTTTCATGCAAAAATTTGATTACCACTCTATGATCGTTTGTTTGGGTAGCTATTGCCTCCACCCACTTAGACACATAATCTACTGCCAAGAGAATGTACTCAAACCCGAACGACGACGGGGAAGGGCCCATAAAATCAATTCCCCAAACATCAAATATTTCTACCACAAGAATAGGGGACATTGGCATCATGTCACGCCGAGACATCGAACCCATTTGCTGACAGCGCAAACAAGTTCTACAAAATTGATGGGCATCTTTAAAAATTGTGGGCCAATAAAACCCGCTTTGTAAAATCTTGGCAGTCGTTTTATGCCCACTAAAATGACCGCCACATGTAGAAGAATGACAAAATTTAAGAATGCTATGCACCTCACTCTCCGGCACACACCGTCGGATCACTTGGTCGGAGCAATATTTAAACAACTCCGGATCCTCCCAAAAGTAATACCTGACCTGTGAAAAGAATCGGTCTTTGTCTTGCTTAGACCAATTCTGCGGAGTTTGCCAAATGGCCAAGTAATTCACAATATGTGCAAACCACGGGGGGCTCGCTTGTGACAGCTCAAAAAGTTGTTCGTTCGGAAACGAATCATGCAAAATAAGAGGGTCACTATTATACTCAACGAGGATTCGGGAGAGATGATCCGCCACCACATTCTCAGATCCTTTCTTATCACGGATCTCTAAATCAAATTCCTGAAGCAACAAAATCCATCTAATCAACGTAGGTTTGGTCTCTTTCTTAGATAGTAAATACCGCAAAGCGGCATGATCAGTGAAGACTATGACCTTGGAACCTAGGAGATAAGACCGGAATTTGTCTAAGGCAAAGACCACAGCTAGCAACTCTTTCTCGGTAGTAGTGTAGTTCAATTGAGCATCCGAGAGAGTGCGACTAGCATAATACATAGCAAATGGTGCCTTATTGACCCTTTGGCCCAACACAGCCCCGACAGCATAATCGGAGGCATCACACATGATTTCAAAGGGAATAGACCAATCTGGTGATTTCATGATTGGGGCGGTAGTCAAGGCCATTCTTAGTGTTTCGAATGCCTTTAAGCATGCTTCATCAAAGACAAAAGGCGTGTCCTTAACTAGTAAACTACACAAAGGACGTGATATCTTACTAAAGTCTTTGATGAACCTACGGTAAAAACCTGCGTGCCCTAGGAAAGACCTAATTTGACGCACAGAATTGGGTGGAGGAAGGCCTGCAATGATGTCGACCTTAGCCTTGTCAACTTCTATACCTCGAGGGGACACAATGTGTCCCAACACTATACCCTCACGAACCATAAAATGGCTCTTTTCCCAACTCAAGATTAGGTTTGCCTCAGTACATCGTTCTAACACTCTAGTTAAGTTCCTAAGGCATTCCTCAAAAGACGGTCCAAACACCGAAAAGTCATCCATAAAAACCTCTAAGAATTTCTCCACCATGTCGGAGAAAATAGCCATCATACACCGTTGAAAAGTCGCCGGTGCATTACACAGCCCAAAGGGCATGCGCCTGTAAGCAAAAGTGCCAAAAGGGCATGTGAATGTGGTCTTTTCCTGGTCAGCGGGGTACACCGGGTCTTTTCCTAGCCATCAAGAAAACAATAGAAACCCTGCCCCGCTAACTGCTCTAGGATTTGGTCAATGAAAGGTAAGGGAAAATGGTCCTTCCTAGTCGAGGAATTTAGTCTCCTATAATCAATGCACACTCGCCACCCAGTAGTGGTCCGTGTGGGGACTAACTCTCCTCCTTCATTCTCAACAACAGTGATGCCCGATTTCTTGGGCACTACTTGTGTGGGACTCACCCACTTGCTATCTGAGATGGGGTATATGATACCCGCATCTAACAATTTCAAAACCTCCTTCTTCACCACCTCTTTCATGTTAGGATTCAGTCTCCGTTGCATTTCGCGAGAAGGTTTGGTGTCCTCCTCTAGGTGTATATAATGCATGCACACGGAGGGATCTATCCCTTTCAAATCAGCCACTGACCACCCTATAGCACTCCGATGTTCCACGAGAACACTCATTAACTGACTCTCCTGCGCTTCAGTCAAGTCAGATGCAATGATGACCGGTAAAGTATCTTGGGGCCCTAAAAATGCATACTTGAGTGTGGCCGGAAGTGGCTTCAACTCAAGTGTAGGTGGTGTGACCAAAGAAGGTGTGGCAGGCTCTCTCGACAGAGGAGGAAGTGACTCAAACCGGGCTTTCCATGGAGGAAAATCCGGTGTAGAAGAAGAATTAAGCAAGACATTCACCTCCTCAATTGACCCATCTATATCAAAATTTTCAAACCCAAAATGAGCTAGACAAGCCTCCAAAGGGTCCTCTACAAGAACGGAGGGCAAAGCCTCCTCAACAATCTCATCCACAATATCCACTAATAAGCACTCCTCTCTCTCATGAGGTTGTTGTGATGCTTGGAAAACATTAAGTTTCACTTGCATGTTACCAAATGAAACTTCCATAACCCCGGTTCGACAATTAATGCATGCATTGGCCGTAGCCAAGAAAGGTCGACCCAAAATCACCGGGATTTGTTTCCTCGAACTAGCTACCGGTTCCATATCTAATACCAAAAAGTCAACAGGGAAGTAGAACCTATCAACCTTAACTAGCACATCTTCAATCATGCCACGTGGCACTTTGAGGGACCGGTCAGCCAACTGAAGAGTAACAGTCGTGGGCTTCAACTCGCCAAACCCAAATTCCTCGTACACAGAGTACGGCAACAAATTAACACTAGCCCCTAAATCCAATAAGGCCCTATCAATGAAGTGGTCCCCTATAATGCATGCAATGGTTGGGGCACCTGGGTCCTTAAGCTTAGGAGGTGTGTCATTCAACAAGATGGAGCTTACTTGCTCCGTGAGTAGGACCTTTTGGGACACATGTGTCCTAGATTTACGCTTTTGCGTACAAAGGTCCTTCAAAAATTTGGCATATGATGGTACTTGCTTAATCGCCTCCAACAGGAGAAGGTTGATTTTTACCTGTTTAAAGACCTCCATCATTGCCTCCATAGATGCCGCCTTCTTATTAAAAGGGGACGGTGTATCAAGGCACTGGGGAAAAGGTGCCTTAGGCACATATGGAGTGCTAGGGACTAACTCATCCCTCTTAAGTGTTTCCCCCTCACCCTTGCTCTCACTTGGTGAACCACCGTGGTCACCCTTCCTAACTCTAGTTACATCAGACGCAACAGATTGAGGCTCTAACTCCCTACCACTTCTTAGAGCAACCACCGCCTGCACTTGCTCATGTTGCTTACCATTCCCACCCGAACTCTCTACCCCGTATTGTCCCTTAGGGTTAGCCACAGTTTGACTTGGTAATTTTCCCTCCTCTCTCCGATTCATGTTGTTAGCCATTTGACCCAATTGGGTCTCTATCTTGGCAATAGAGTGAGTGTGGGAGTGAACTATCGGTGCTAACCCCTTAAGTTCTGAAAGAACTTCCAACACCTGAGTCTCAAAGGAAGAGTTGCCCTGAGGGACAGGCGGGGGTTGTGGTTGACGGTATGGTTGTGGGGGTCTATACGGTTGCGGTGGTCGGTAAGGTGATTGGTTGGCAAAATTATTGAAATTCTGCCTTGGTGGTGGAGGATTGTAAGAAATGCCTTGTGAAGAGGGCCTCCATGAGAAATTAGGGTGATTTCTCCATCCCGGATTATATGTGTTGGAGTATGGGTTATTACCCGGGTTGGAGAATCCTTGAGCCGCATTCACATGCTCTTGGACTAACTCCGGAAATTGTGATGCCGAAGGGCACTCACACAAGTCATGAGCAGGGCTCGCACAAATAACACATGCCTCGTGAAATTGAGGCTGATCATGTTGGGTAGGAGCATGTCCCGTAACTAATAATTGGTCCATCTTGCGGGACAATGCCTCTACTTGTTGGGCTAACTCTAGGTTTTGCCCGACCTCATAAATGCCCCCTCTTTTCGGGGCTCCAACCATGGGTTGCCGGACTTGCCGGGCTGCGGAGGCATGGTGAAGGGAATTATCACTTAGGTTCTCAAACAATTGCCATGCCTCGGCATCATTTTTAGACATAAATGTCCCACCATAGGACGAATCCACCATTTGGCGGTGTGGCTCAGTTAAGCCATAATAAAATATTTGAACAAGTTGCCAATTAGGCACTTGGTGGTGGGGACACTATTGGAGAAGGTCTCGAAGTCTTTCCCAAGTCTCATGGAATTGCTCGCCATCCATTTGAGCAAAGTTTGTGATGGCTCGCCTAAGTTGGTTGGTTTTACCTATGGGAAAATACTTCTCCAAGAACCGTTGCTGTAATTGGTCCCAAGTTGTGATTGAATTAGCAGGTAAAGAATTTAGCCAGTGTTTGGCTTTATCCTTTAACGAGAATGGAAACAATCGCAACATTAAGGCCTCATTTGTGAAATTCTGGATCCTTACTGTCGAGCAAATTTCCAGAAATTCATTCAAATGCTTATAAGGGTCATCATGAGTTAGTCCATGGAATGATGGGAGCATTTGTATGGTGCTGGACTTAATCTCATAATGAGCAGCAGCGGTGTTGGGCAATTGGATGCATGATGGTGATGTATATGCAGTGGGTGTAAAATAATCCTTAAGTGTCCGGTTAGGCTCATTCGGGATATTAGGATCTGCCATCTCTAATGGCTCAATGTATGAATGCTCAAGCCTAGGAATACGGGCAGAGGTCCTAAGTCTCCTAAGGGTCCTTTCTAGTTCAAGGTCCAAACTCCACAATTCAGGGCGACAAGAACGACACCCGTGCATACACTACCCAAACACACACAACAAGTTCCGACTCTATGCACTAAGTATGAAAGCAAAATACCAAAGGAAGAAATACTCACAGCGGTTTAACGAAAACGCTTTACTCGTCTTGCGGATGCTTGACATGTAGACGTTATCTCCAATCTCTGTTTGAGCTTTGACTTCCGTTTTAGCACTTTGGTGCTTTGCTTGTGAGTGTTTGCTTCTGTTTACTCACTTTAGCACTGTGGAGTTTTTTTTTTTTTTTTTAAAGCTTGGTTGCGCTCTGTTTGCACTTCAGTGATAGCTCCAATTTCAAACACTCTGCACACTTAGCAACACCAAAAGCATAAAATCATAAACTAAAAATTAAAATAAGAATGTAACTTTAAATTAACTAATTTCGCCAGAAGTCCCCGGCAACGGTGCCAAAATTTGATGGGTCGTTGAACACACCAAAATTAAATACTAAACTATACCAAATTCTATCAGAATAATGGCAAGTCCAGGTATCGATCCACAGGGACTATTGTGAAATTAAACTAATTTAATTGTTAAATTCCTAAATTAATTTTGATAAAAAGATTGAATGATCATAACCTAATTTAATAATAACTAAATTAAACTAAGGAATTAAATTATCAATAATAAATGAAATTGGATTTACTAAATTGGGAAAAAATCCTAGGGTAGAGAATTCACCACCAACCACATAATTAGGGTTTCCAATTGAAATTAATTATGCTATAGTTTGAACGAATTAATGTTTCACAACTACAAGCTCAAAGCATTTAACAAGAAGATCATCACATTCAATGTACAAGCACGAACCATCTCAAGTAATACGAATCGTTCACTCTAAACTAGGGTAGTGATACGACTCGTTCCTCGTAGCATGGTTCGTCACATACCTTGAATGTGAAGGAATAGAAAACTCATGTATGGATAATATTCAACAATCACAGAAAGTCAAATATTTGAAAAGATAATGAAAATTATATATAAAGAATTTCTAAAACTCCATACAATGGTTCAAACCTTTACATAATATAAAATCAAAAAAGAAAACTACATCATTACATGGCTAGGGTTTCATCAAAACCCTAGAAAAGAAGACTAGCCACTCATGGAGGAGTGGAAGGAGGTAGAAGGAGAAGGAACAACCATGGGAGACATCTTTGAAGCTTCTTGTTTCTTCCTCTTTTGCAAACCTAGCCTCCCTCTTTAGGTCAAAATAATTTCAGAACCCTAATCCAGCCTTTTTCTTGTCTTTTTATGCTTCCAATCTCGTCCAAACAGGTTTAAAACGTCGGTTTGACTTTCTCAGAAAAAGTCAACGCACGTGCGGGAAAGTCAACGCACGTGCGGAAAAAGTCAACTCTGCCCAAATTCTGGCTTTTTGCTCATTTTATGCTCCGACGATGTACAACCTGATTGACACTCAACACACATAAAATATAAAGTTTGACCAACAAGTGAAGTTAAGAGATTCTAATTAACGGCCTCAATGATGTACATTTCGGCCTTAATCAGATTGGCCCAAGGAGAAAATTGAACTTGTGACCGTAGAGCTTAAACTCGAAAGTCTTACCACAATGGCGCTGTTTGGGAAGCCTCTTGAGAGGCTATTGTAGCCTATTTTGGGAAAATAGCCCATAAGTCCCACTGTAGCACCATTTTCTCTGATTTAAAAAAAAAAAAAAAAAAAAAAAAAGGCTCAGGCACGGGACAGTGTAGGCAGCCTACACTGTCACAGCTGCAAAGTGTACCATCAAGGGCGCAATTACCATTTTGCCCCTTTATATCAATTTTAAAAAATAAAAAATTAGGGATAAATCTGTCATTTTAAATTTAAACATCATTTCAACACATTTTTCAATACAACAACTCAACTAAAAATTCATCTCATCTTCCCAAACACAAAACTAAAATAACCTACTAAAATAGCCAAATAACCAAATAGCCTACTAAAATAGTCAGTTCCAAAACGAGGCCAATATCACAACTCCTTGAGTTTAATTTTAAGTGATATTAAACAAATCATAATTTATCAATAGTCCCAGAAAAATCTGACAGTCTGCAGCAAAATTGGCTTGCCATAAAAATTTTCCACTACCATTTCATTAACCAATAAACTTCATGTAATTATTTCGGCCGCACAAATGTGTATCAGTCGGTCATAGGAGATTGAGGCGAAAACAAAATTTTATGCGAGATAGCTTACGGATGAAAAAAATTAAAAAAGAAAAGGCAAGTCTGACGTAGTGGTAAAGTTATTTTTGATGATCTAAGTAGTTATAAGTTTAAATTGCGGAAATCATTTTTCCATTTATAGAGGTACGATTGCGTATATCAACCTTTTTTTTAAACCTATTTAGATGGAATTTCATGCATTAAGTACACTTTTTTTAGAAAAAAAAATTGTTAAAAACAAAAAAATACAAATTGAAGAAAAAAAATTTGGACAAGTGCGTTTTTATTAAAGGTAATAGACATATTTTATCGAAAGTAAGAACAATTATAAATTAAGAAACAATCTTGTTAAGAAACTTCCCAATCTTATTCATCCACTTCCAAGCTTATATAAACCTACATTATGTCATGTCTTTACACAATTTACAACACAACTTTCTAGAATTCACTCAACATCACATATAATATTTTACTCTCTAACATATGATTACTCATCCTCCGTCTCTCCCTCGTTCAGAACACAGAACGATTCACAAAAAAATGTGTTTTACATCTATAAATTGTTACGTTTTTCAAATATATACTTGTAATAAATTTCTTTTATATATATTAATATGTTATTGATTTAATTTATCATGTTGTACTATATATATGTAAGGTTTTTGTAGTGATATTGTTGTTATCATAGGTATAATATCTTATGGTAGGATATGTATACAATTAGATAGATTTTAAACTAATTAGAACTACAAATTCATCAAATGTGATTTTAGAGCTACTATCATCTTCAATAGCTCCAAAATCACATTTGATAAATTTGTAGTTCCAACTAATTTAAAATTCATCTAATTGTATGCATGTCTTAGCAAAGATATTTGTTCATGGAGAAGTTATTAAATAATCTCAAAGTACAGTCACGTACTGTTCTGAAATACAACAATGATTCATCCCCTTTTCCCCTCACCCCCTTTGACCCCCTCTCTCTCTCTCATTGGTTATCTTTTCTTTTTCTTTTTCTTTTTTTTCCTGCTCCTCCAATCACCACCTGCCACGTGGCAAAGGGGGGTGAGGAGGTGACCCCCAAAAAGGGATCACAAGCATTATTCTCTGAAATATTATCATATGTAACTTATAATTTTATATTAAGCTAGCAAGAAACATGAAACACATGATACTCTGAGAATATTAAATAAATTTCCTTGCCTTCGCCTATGATAACAACAATATCACTCCGCAAACTGTATATATATATATATATATATCAATAACACATTAGCATATTTAACAAAAAAAAAAAAAAATTACTACAATCACAGATTCAAAAAAAACGTAACAATTTATAAAATGAATTATATATAAAAAAATATATATATGTAAAACATACCAACACCGATTACATCCACACAAAGCTGCGGCGAAACTCTATACCCGGACCTCTGCTACACCTCCCTCTCCGGTTAGGCCAACGCCGCCCAGCACGACCAGGCTCGACTCGCCCGTGTCGCCATCGGCGTCAATTTCTCCAAAGCCCAACGTCTCCCGCTCCGCCGACTACCGCTACGAGCCCCGCGCCGCTCCGCCCTCCACGACTAGTTGTCCGTCTTCGGAGGCCCCGTCGACCAGATCACGGCTCGCTGAAACAGATGGGCCGCTTGGGAACCGGCGGCGAGTCTGTCCGGTTCGTGATGAGTAACGTGCGCCGCCTTGACGAACGAGAGGACACGCGTACGGATGGATTGGAGGATGTCCCCGACGGCGCTGTGACGACGGACGTCTGTGATCGGGTTGTGAAGGTGAAGGAGGTGACTAGCAATGGGCTGGCGCTGGTGAATAGTTATGCTTCCAAGGTAACGACGCCACAAGGATTCATCGACTGGTAGATTTTTTTTTAAGGGCTTTTTTAAGATTAGGAGAAGAATGTGGAATTTAGAGGATTAATTAATATATTTGTGAGAGTGTATTTGGTTTTTTTTTTTTTTTTTTCTGTCGTAATTTTAACGCTAAATCTTTTTTTTTTTTTCTTTTTAAAAAGAAAATATAAATAGGGATGATCATTTTTTCCAGTGCCGCTTCACATCCGCATCCCCACCTCATCCCATAAGGATTTTTTCCGCCTCAATTAAAAATTGGAGTGGGGACAAGTTTTGGCAGCGTTTCGTAGAATTTTTTAAATATGATGCGAAAGTAGAATTTTAATTTGAGTTTATAAATTTTATAATTATAATTTGAGCATAAAAATTGGTCTAAGGTCCCTCCTCTACTTTTGATATGAGGAGAGGTCCTTTATAATATGTTTTGATGGCTAAGGTCCCTCAAATTTATTTTAGGTTATAAAGTACCTAAATTACCCTTCCTTTATAACATAAATTTGTTTGAATATTATATGGTTGAGTTAACTGATACATTTTGGAAACCGAATTTGAAGGGGAGATTTTGTCGGAGTTTTCGTCGGAGATTTCAGTGGAGATTTCTTCGGAGATTTCAGTGGAGTTGACGAGAAAGATTGCTACGATCGTGTAGATTTTGTTGGAGATTTCGTCGGAGATTTCAGTGGTGTGATAGTGTATTGATCGCGTAGATTTTCAGTGGAGTTGAATCAGGTTTGTTTTCGATGGAGATAGCACATGCATTTTGATATTTGTTTTGAATTTTTGTGTAGAGAGAGGCCAGCTTGATAGAGTTGATTTTTATTTTTGGAATTAATTTTTTATTATTTGTTTTTTAATCAATTTGAAAGAGTGTTGACAGTGTGTTGATCGCGTAGGTTTTTGAGTTGAGTTGGATTAGGTTTGTTTTCGATTTAGATTCCAAATGTATTTTGATTTTTGTTTAGAGAGAGGCCAGCTTGATAGAGTTGATTTTTATTTTTGGAATTAATTTTTCATTCTTTGTTTTTTTGATCAATTTCAGATAGTGTTGACAGTGTAGGTGATTTTGATGTTTAGAGTTCATTTTTGGTGCTCTGTTTTTTATCAACATGATGATGAATTATAGTTGTGTTCTATGTTTTTTCAAACCAGAGAAATTTCATTTTCTGCACTATTGTTTGTGTAGTCCAGAGGAAATTATAAGTGCATATGGACATATTATTAGAAGTTTGTAATGGAGATAGAATATGAGAAAGTCAATGTAAGTTCATAAATTTCTCTATACTTGTATTTGTAGTTCAGAGAAAATTGTAAGTTTGTTACTCACTTTCAGTTTGTAGTTCAGAGAAAAGTATTTCTCTGGACTTGTATTCTATGTGATTTTTTTTTCTATAATTGTGTTTAATTGTTAGCAGTAAATTTCTCTGTGATTCATTAAGTTTCTGTGATTTTGTTTTTTATCATCTTGAAGGTGAATATCAGTTTGTAGATGTCTTTGGAGTTTTATTTTAAGTTCAGAGAAAATTATAATTTTTAGAAATTTCTCTGACCAGAGATGTTGTTATTGTGAAGTGTTTGTGTGATTTTTTTTGTTGTTTTTTGTTTCAGTTTTAATGGACAGTGCAGTGTTGTTGCTGTGCAAATATGGGAATGATACTATTGTCATTAATGTTTCATGCGAATTGAATTTTGAGGAATTGGTTGGCATTTTGTGTAAAACATGGGAGAATTTGAAACCTGAGACTATGTGTATTTCATATTCTATTTTGGGCCATCCGAATTGTATGGTTCGAAATAATATTGATTTTCTGAATATGTTGAGGGTTGTTTGTGCACGCGGTGTTGATATAGTTGATGTTTCAGTTAGTAGATGTAGTACTTCTGATGAAGAGGATGAAGTGGGGTCTAATTGGGTAGATGTTGTGGATGGTGAGTGTGATAGGCTGGTGGATGTTGAAAGGAATTCACTCTCTAAGTTTTGTTCTCACCAAGAAAAGGTGTTATTGTCGGCTAGTTGGCGGAATAATATTACGAGTGTTGGACAAAAGTTTGAGGGTGGTGTGGTTGAGTTCCGTACTTTTTTATGCAAGTATGCTATTGAGGTTGGTTTTCAGTTTACGTATGTTAAAAATGACAAGCTGAGGGTTACGGCAGAATGTGCATATAAGGAATCAAGGGGATGTATGTGGCGTGTACATGCTTCTGTTGAAAAAACAAATGGGTTCTTCTACATAAGGACTTTGAACAATGAACATACGTGTGGTGTGGCGGTTCGTACGAGTAAACATTCGAGGATGACTTCCAGCTTGGTTTCTGGGCTGATACTTGAAGAGGTAAGTGCAAAACCTTTAACTCGTCCAGTGGATGTTGTGAAAGGAATGAAAGACAAGTATGGGGTCTCAATTAGTTATAACTGTGGTTGGTTGAGTGTTGAGAAAGCAAAATGTAGTACATATGGGGATTCTTGTTTGTCATTTGATCAATTACGGTGGTATTTTGATGAGGCATTGAAGAACAATCCAGGGAGTCGTTTTGAGTTAGATTTTGAAGATAACAAGCGTTTCAAAAGAGTGTTTGTGGCTTTTCATGCATGCATTGCTGGTTTCAAATATTGTCGGTCATTGCTTTTTCTTGATGGAACATTTTTGAAAGGACGATACAAAGGAGTTATGCTTGCTGCAACGGGGAAAGATGGGAATGAAGGTAATTGTAAATATATCTATTTTTATCTAAGTATGTGAATTTTCTATACATGTAGGAATTGAGTGAATGTGAATTTTCTCTGGTTTTGGCCACTGTGTGGATTTTCTATTGTTGTGGCCACTGTGAGAATTTTCAATGGATTTTTGTCAGTGTATGAATTTTCTCTGGATGTTGTCATTGTGTGAATTGTATCTGTAGGTGGTCACTAAGTGAATTTTCTCTGTATATTATGATTGTGTGAATTTTCTCTGTAGCTGGTCACTAAGTCAATTTTCTCTGGATGTTGCCAATGTGTGAATTTTCTCTGGATGTTGGCAGTGTCAAACTTCTCTTGTTGTTTTATTGTTCTATTTTTCTCTGTTGTTTTGTAGGTGGTCACTAAGTGAATTTTCTCTGTATATTATGATTGTGTGAATTTTCTCTGTAGCTGGTCACTTATTCAATTTTCTCTGGATGTTGCCAATGTGTGAATTTTCTCTGGATGTTTATTGTTCTATTTTTCTCTTCATGTGCGTACCTAATATGCTTGTTCCTATTTGTTTTGTAGGTTTTTTTCCTGTAGCTTTTGCTGTTGTTGATGCTGAGAATAAAGACAATTGGTGTTGGTTTCTTGAACATTTATATGGAGTATTAGGATCAGAAAGGGTGATAAGTTTCATATCAGATCGACATTGTGGAATTGTGGAGGGAATTGCTAGGTTTTTCCCTAACTGCTTTCATGGATTTTGTCTGGAACATCTAAAGAGAAATTTGAGGGATAAGTTGTCATGTGGAAACACAAATTTGGTTAGGGAGACGATTGTGTCCAAGTTTTCAGAATGTGCATATGCTCCAACAAAGGCATCATTTCATTTCAAGTTAAATGAGTTAAAAAGTGAGGGAGGAGACATTGTGAGTGTTTTCTTGAGAAGTTTACCATATGAAAATTGGAGTGATGCATATTTTGCAGGGAAACGTTATGGTGAGATGTATTCAAATGTTGCTGAGTCATTCAATTCATGGATACGAGAAGCTCGGCACTTGCCAATAACAAATTTGGTGGACATGATACGGTTGCAAATCATGAATATGAGGTCTGATAGGAGGCTGTTCTCTAGTAAATGGAATAAAATTTTGTGTCCTCGTATGGATAGTGTGTTGGAGAAGTCTTTTTTGGACGGGAGGACATGGAATGTGAGTTTATCATCTGATAATGTCTTTGAAGTGCATTGTTTTCCTTCGGTTATGGTTGATCTTGGGTTGAGAACTTGTTCATGTCGAAAATGGGAAATAAATGGGTATCCATGTCAACATGCTGTTGCTGCAATTTTTAGGAGTGGAAAGAATTTGAATTCATTTGTTGAACCATTTTTTCATGCTGATATGTATCGTCAAGCATACTCCTTTTCGATTGGCCCAGTTCCAACTGTTGAAAAACCTGTGTGTAGCATTGAAGATGCTATGATTTTACCTCCATTGAGCAAGAGACCTGCTGGGAGGCCGAAGAAGAACAGAATTGCTTCTACTGGAGAGTTTAAAAGGGTGATTAAGTGTAGTCGCTGTGAGAGTATTGGTCACCATAATAAGAGGACATGCAAGGAACCTTTGTTAAATAGTTGAGGATTATACATTTTATTGATGGAATAATACATTTGATGATTACTTTGTGTATTTTGTTTTGTGAAATTTATTTTTTGGACAGTGTATATAATAATATCAATCAAATTCATCCAGAGAAATTATTCAATATGAGTTAAAGTGTGTTTGTTGATATATACTATAGGCAGTGGGTTTGTAGTACCTGTAAAATTCATCCAGAGAAATTTTCCTATGGACCAGGATAGAATTTCTCTGGACTCACTTGAACTCAGAAATTCAAAAAATTTCTCTGGACCAGGATAGAATTTCTCTGGACTCACTTGAACTCAGAAATTTGTGTCAAAG
Organism: Camellia sinensis; assembly: GCF_055761805.1. Lineage (NCBI taxonomy): Eukaryota > Viridiplantae > Streptophyta > Magnoliopsida > Ericales > Theaceae > Camellia > Camellia sinensis. The sequence goes on from NC_138971.1 coordinate 59,350,235, forward strand.
CCAGAGAAATTTTCATCCAGAGAAATTTTTCACCAACAGAGAAAACTATATGGGCATTGTGGTCTGAAATTTGAAACTCATGCAATGAAATTTTCCAGTGGCAGATAAAATTATTGTGTGCTTTGTGTTTTGTTGAGTTTGATGATTGTTTTGTACCAACACAAAGTTTTACAGATTACATGATCATATAGGCATCCCCTTGGGACGATACAAGTTAAATTTCTCTGTGAATTTCTGGTAGTTTATACCAGAGAAATTTCTGCAGACAATTTTCTCTGGTAGACAATTGTTGAAATTTACATTAGTCGAAATAAAAAAAAAAAATGAAATTTAGATTAGTCAAGAAAGGATATATACATATACGTCAAGGATCATCATTCCTTCAATGTATGAACAAGAAAGGATATATACATATATGTGAGACAATTTTCTCTGTGTGGATATGTACATTGTCTTCCTTTCACTAGTTTCACTATTACATTTGTGGTTCTTCTGGGGGTATTTCAATTGGTTCAGTCCATGACCTGCCAACTTCGGTCACAAATCTCTCTATGAGTTCTGCCCTCATCAACCTTATCTCTTGTGTGGATAATTTGGATTTGATAGGTTCATGCTTGCTATATTGTTTCATTATATAGCAGACGAAGAGGCCACAATCCAGACTGCATACAAATTATAGGTATGGTTAGTTTTAAGAAACATGCAACAGAAATTATCTTATTTATAGATGTATGAAACTTACGAATCGCTTTCTTGTTGTGGAGCATTGTTGACATACTCAAAGTCATAACTTGTATTTTGTGAGTTAATTAATTTGAAAGAGGGTTGTGATTGAGCGTCTCTTTCAAGACAAGCTTTCAGAAAATTCTCCACGTAATCTTGCTGCAAAAAAATAATTTTTATATAAGAGAGAAATTTACGGACAAGTCAATGGGATTCTATGAAAATTATCATCACATAAAGATGATGATGGATCAGAGAAATTTGCACTCGTTACCAATTGTTTTGCATCTTTGACATATTTGTCTTCTGCATCATCCCTCCTTGGCCTCAATGAGTTGTAGAACCTCCATAAATTGTCTTGTTTGTCCAGGACAAGCAAGGTCCAGTGATTTCCATGTGTGGACTTCTCATTACCTCCAGTATTTATTGGGAAATGGAGGAACCTATAGTTCCTCCATGCTGTTTCAATATGCTTGTCAAATAAGGACACTCGAAAACTTTGATTTTCTGTCATGTTGATGAAATTCTGTGCTCAGAGAAAATCAAAAAATGGTTTTGTTAGTGACACAACTGACTTCAAGAAGTATATTAAGAAGAGAAAGTAGAAAGTAAATTCCAGAGAAAATCAAATAAAATAGTAGTAACATACTAAGCACATGGATGTGAAAAAAAATGAGGTTGGTTGTTGTTTCTCTCTGATTTGGTCAGCCAAAAGGATCTCTCCATAGCCATCAATGACCTGAAAAATATGATTTATAATTGTAATATTTGTTTTATAAAGGCTGATGGAACATTGCAGAGAAATGTTGATGAAAGGGAAAGACTTACATTGTTGGCAATTTCTTTTTGCTTTATGAGGTTTCCAATGTCTTCAAAGGTAATGATATTCAACTCACTTGTCCAAATTAAAGCTCTACAAGATGACAAAGAAGGGATTGAATTGTTGTTAATGCAACATAAGTTTGTAATTTGTTGTTTGTTATGTTCTATTTTGTTTGTTGTACTTACTCAAGCCCAGACACATTTGATATGTGCTGCAAGATGTCTTTTATGTGATCTTTTATCAATCTTGAAATGGGAAGAGTTTGTGGAAAGACCCAAGATTTTGTGATGCTTATAGGTTGAGGCAAGACGTATGCATCAGCATCAAGCACTTCTTTGTCCTTTGTGCTTTGCTCAACTTGTTTTGCAGCTTGTTTTGAAGCTCTAGTCACTTTCGCAACTTTTGGATATTGGAATTCTGGATCATGCTGCTTTTCCTTCCTTTCTTTTGCCTTTAAATTTTTTATCATTGAGGTTGGATCTTTTTTGACTGTAGGCAGTGAAAGTATTAGGAAAAGTGAAATTTCTCTGAAGCAACAGATGATATTTCAATATGTAAATTTATTTAATTCAATATTTTGTAGTTACCATAGAGTTTCTTCTTTTGTTTCGGTTGTTGTTTGTGTGGGATTTGCTCTTGTTGGGTTGTTGGTTGTTGTTCCAGTTGGATTCCAACTATACACAGTGAAAATCAAACAAGCCCCAAAAATGGAATAAGAAAATATACAGAGAAATGAAATGAGCAGTAGAAATATAACTAATGTGTTGAGAGAGATATAACTTCCAGAGAAAATTACCAATGACAGAGAAAATTATAATAAATAGAAATTTCTCTGAGTTATGATGGCACAAGGACATAACTTTTTGTGGCTCAAGATTTTCACTGACCTTGTGGTTGAAGTTGTGTTGGTGTTCGGTATGGTTGTGTTGCTAGTTAGACAGATAGTTCTTGAACTTGTTCATGCAATTTGGCATTTTCAGTTTCAAGCTCCGAATTTGAACACCTCAACTGTTGAATTGTTTTTGCATCATCTGCTTTTTCAACCTCCAACATCCTTAGTTTCATTCGGATTGTGCTTTCTTTTTCTTGAAGTTCTGAGTTATGTGATGTCAGGATTCTTATTGAAATATCCTTTTCAGCAAGTAATTCCATCCAATTTCTGTCTTCTTCTTTTTTAGATTGAGACAGTGCCTTCAGTCTTTGACGTAGATCAGCAATTTGGGCATCCTTTGATTCCTCAAATTCTTCAGGCTGATGCATTGTTGAGCCACAAATGCCATCATGTTGTTGGTCCATCTGCTCATTATTTTCTTCTTCATCACTTTCATCCTTGTTCTCTTCTTCTTGTTCATCTTCATCTTCATCTTCTTGTTCACTTTCTTTCTGTTCATTTTCTTCTTCATCACTTTCTTCATCATGTTGTTGGTCCATCTGCTCATTATTTTCTTCTTCATCACTTTCTTCATCATTTTCTTTCTGTTCATTTTGTTCTTTGTCTTCTGGTTCTATTTCTTCACTTTCTTTGGTGGTTTCTTCTTCTGTGCTGCTTGCTTGATGTTCTTGTCCATTGCTGGTTTCTTTGGTGGTTTCTTCTTCTTTTTGTTCATTCCCTCCATCTTCAGATGGATCTTGTAATTTCTCCTTGAATATGACAATTGCCTTTTTTAATTCTTTCTTTGTCTTTTTGCCAAGACAAAACTCCTCAGATGGGTTTTTGACTAGCTGCTTGTTATCAATCTGTAACAGGAGACTCTTTTATTAGAGAAATGTTACAAAATTCACTCAGAGAAAAAATTCAAATAAGGAAAATAAAATTCATCTAAATGATACTAATTGGAAACAAACTTCAGAGAAAATTGTATTGGGCCAGAGAAAATTAGAGGCATGGAGTTAATTGTATGGGGCAGAGAAAATTATGAAACAGTGAAATAAACAGTGTTTATAAGTTAATGTTTTACTATATTTGTGTCAGAGAAATTTGAATTCCAGTGAAAATTCATTAGAAGGGTAGAAATAAACAGTGTTAATCAAAGATGCAAGGCACACAAGTTATGGGCAGAGAAAATTACACACAAGGAGATAAAATTTGATGGGCCAGAGAAAATTATGTGACAAAGAACATAATTCAGATATTAGAGAAAATGAATCAGGGCATATAAGTTAATGTGTTACAATTGTGGTCAGAGAAATTTGGATGGGAGAGAAAATTGATTACAATGGCAGAAATAGACCAGTGGTTAACAAAGAAGAAAACAGAAATTGATATTTCAGAGAAAATTAATCTTAATCAATCAATGCATAAGGAGGGAAACAAAGCAGTAGTCAGAGAAATTTTTGAAATTTCACTGGGATTTCGGTAGCAATAGGAATCTAACCTGTCGAGGTGCAAGAGAGTGGACTGGTGTCTTCTGCAGCTGTTTTGTCAAGGTTTGAAGGTTCCACTTGGCACATCTTGGGAAGTCTGTTGTGTTACTGTCTTCTGAGTCAATGATAGTTGCATGTTCACATAGCCAATACTGTGATGAAAATGAAAGTAAATAAAATTTTGTAAACGCACAAATTTGTAAGTATGATAACTGCAAATTTGAATGGATATTATACTTACCAGCAATGCAATGACACACCCCGTAACTTTTTCTGGAGTTCTATGCAATGCCATGATAGAATCAATCAATGTTGATGTGATTGCTTCCGGCCAATCATACTGTTTCATTGATTCAAGAGGTTCCACATACTTTATAAAAACCCAACCTATTGAATTCCCACTTGTTGCAAAAAATAGGGTGAGACACAAGTACAATGTAACAATGATTGCTACATCTTTGAAGTCAGTTGGTTGCTTGCCTTTCATTGCTTTGACCAAGGCATTTTTAAGAACAGGACCAGTGAGCCTTGTGTCCTTTTGGAATCTTCTCCTGAGGAATGCAGATTTTGGCTTTTTAGAGTATCTTAATGACATGGCTCCTTTACCTCCTTCCAAACCAAAAATCAAGGTCATGTCATTTGTTGTAAAGGTCAGGTTCTTCTTCCCAACTGTGAATGCTTTTGTTTTTTCATTGTAACATTGGATTATGGCAACTACATCATCATCAGATTTCCTAGATTTCTTTGGATCCATCCTTCCAGTGGTTAGAGCTTGAATCAAATACCAGAATGGGGTCTTTTGAAGCTCTAGAAGATGTTTTGAACTGAATTTAAGTGTTTGAAAGAAGGAGACGACAGATGACAGGTTGGATCGGTATTGAATGCTGTAGTGAGCTCTCTTTCTGTAGAGTTTAACAGGTTTTTTCCCCCTTGAGCTTGAGTCTTTTGAAGTTGGGGTACTCATCTGGATGCTAGTTGCTTCATCAGCTTGGACTTGTGTGTTTTGGGAAGGAGTTTGTGGTGTTTTATTGCTGGTTTTTGATCTTAGATGATAAGAGGACTGAGAGAGTTGTTCTTGCTTCCTTGGTGTTTCTAGTGTTTTGCTGCTGGTTTTTGATCCTAGTGCATAAGAAGACTGAGACAGTTTCTGTTTTTTGCTTGGTGTTTCCGGTGTTTCGCTGCCTTTACGTTTTGCCATTTCTAGACAATGATTAAAGCATAGAGATGTCAACATTAAATCCCAGAGAAAAATGGAAATGTCAGAGAAAATTACAGATAAGGGAGAAAATTGGAGATGCAGAGAAAATTACAGATAAGGGAAAATTACAGAAATTTTGACATGTCAGAGAAAATCAACTCAGCATCATAAACATGGGAGAGAAATTTTCAATAATTGTTTAAATTACAGATAGAAGTAAACATACCAGAGAAAATGAATGATAGAAAAAAGTAAACATGGCAAGTGAAAGAAAATTTGCATTCCACAATTAGCAAAGATAAAATAAACAAAGTAATGTAAACATGGCACTGAGAAGTATACCCTATTGAAATCAAGAATTGAACAAAATAAACATACCAGAGAAAAATGCACATTCTGGAAAAAATTACACATTCTTGAGGAAATTTCCATTCCAGAGAAAATTTCAATTCATAATATTAAAATGCAAGAAAAATTTACATACACAAGCAGAGAAAATTAACCATGATAGAGACACTCAATGGAGGAAAGTGGTGCGATGTGGTCAGAGAAAATTATAAATACCAGAGAAACTTAGACAGGGGCAAGAGTGTAATTGACATTGCAGAGAAGGATACATATTCCAGAGAAATTTACAAAGCAGAGATATTCAGAGACAAAATGACAAAACATATTCAAGAATAAGATTAAAATTCAGAGAAATAACTTTTTCTCAAAGTACATATGGCAGAGAAAATTCCAAGAAGAAACATTCATTCCAGTCCACAATATTAAAATTCCAGAGAAAATTTAAAATGACAAAGACACAAGGGAGGAAAGTGGTGCGATGTGGTCAGAGAAAATTGTAAATACCAGAGAAACTTAAGACAGAGGCAAGAGTGTAATTGACATTGCAGAGAAGGATACATATTCCAGAGAAATTTACAAAGCAGAGAAATTCAGATACAAAATGACAGAAACATATTCAAGAATAAGATCAAAATTCAGAGAAATAACTTTTTCTCATAGTACATATGGCAGAGAAAATTACAAGAAGAAACATTCATTCCAGAGAAAATTATAAATACCAGAGAAACTTAAGACAGAGGCAAGAGTGTAATTGACATTGCAGAGAAGGATACATATTCCAGAGAAATTTACAAAGCAGAGAAATTCAGATACAAAATGACAGAAACATATTCAAGAATAAGATCAAAATTCAGAGAAATAACTTTTTCTCATAGTACATATGGCAGAGAAAATTATAAATACCAGAGAAACTTAAGACAGAGGCAAGAGTGTAATTGACATTGCAGAGAAGGATACATATTCCAGAGAAATTTACAAAGCAGAGAAAATTGAAAGAACAAAATTACAATAATCAAAAATCAGAGAAATTCAAATGCCAGAGAAATTTACAGATAAAATCAAACAAACATGTTGAAAAATATGTTCAAAATACACAGAAATAAATTTTTTCAAATGCAGGTAGCTTTTTATTACGAAATTGAAACCCTAATTTATGAAAGGTTATTATAAAATGCTATTAACTGTGTTTCCAGAGAAAATCTAGTTGTATTGTAGAAAAACTGACCAGAGTTAGGATGAAACTTGAATGATGAGCTGATATGGTCCGCGATGAAGATGCGACGTGACGAAGATGGACTGAGATGATGATAAGCCGTGAAAACGAAGCTTTAACGTAGGTCAGAGAAATTTGTGAGGAAGGAATGGGAATGATCTTTGGAGAGGATAACGAAGCTGTAATGTCGATGGTGCAGATGATGTTGAAACCCTAATTCTGCTGGTCTTCTGTTCGTGAAGATGCTGGATGTTTGGAATGTAACTGAGACGTCGGAATGAGTTTGGTTCTGTGTTGATTTTGGCGAGGGTATTTTGGTCCACAAAATAATTAAAAACGCGCGCCAAGTTGCTTCAGGGACGTGAGGCATCACTATCTTTTTGTGTGTCCTTTAGCCTCTAAATTGTTATTATTAGGGACCTTAAAAAAAAATCCCCAAAAATTTATTTGGTTAGTTTTAAAAAGAGTTTTGAATTGAGTGTTTAATTGACTTTTGAATATTTGATATGACATATGAAATAAGAAAATTTATTTATGAGTTTTGAAAAGAGATTTTAAAACTTAATTCAAATTATTATAACTCATAATCAAACACATTACTCAAAACTCTACTGAAAATTCTGATCAACATTCATAACTAAATTCTTTTTAAAATTCAATTAAAAAAATTAATTATTAACAAAAAATAACATTAATTAATTTTTTTAATTGAAAGCATTACAAATGAAATAATTTTTTTTTCAAAATAAATATTCAATTACTGATTTAAAATAACTTTTATTGTATATTTGGTTCGAATTATTTTTTTTAAAATATTTTTTATTTAAAATATTAAAAAATATATTATTTTTGTTAAAAAAATCAAAAACAAATTCCCATTTCTTTTCCAAATAACAACTGGTCGGTCAACTTCCCACTAGACAGAGATGAACTGTTAGAGCAAATTGAAAATCAAATTCATACTTAGTTCAGATTTTCCATTCGGATAGTTGTGCTGTGTGGTTGGTTTTCTCACAATCTGTGCAGATTTGCACAGCTGCTCTGTCTCTGTTTGCTGAGTTTGACAGTTCGCCGTTGTGTGCTGTGTGCTGCTCTGTCTCTATAACGTGCTGTGTGCTGCTGTTTGGTTGTTAGATTTTGCTTTCAAAATACTACTTTGCAATTACTTTATGTTGTTAGATTTTGCTTGGTGTCAATTCTTTTAAGCTAACATTCATGTGCTATTGCAACTTTTCACTTACTTCTATGTTTCACTTGTGCATCGCAGATTCCAATCGACTTGCATCCAATGACAAAAAAAATCTTCTTTAGAAACTGTCTTGACGGTATTGTTGCATAAATTACCAATTCCATTTTAACGTTCTAAGTAGACTGCGTGGCTATGGGATCAAGATGGAATTTCACCCGGAATAGTTCAGCAGGGCCACTTTGATTCTTTTTACTATATGTTTGCACAAAATTTTGAGCGTTATATTGTTTCATCAAGATAGAATTTTACCCGAAATAGTATTATTAGTCGGCACTGCAATGGACTTCTGTTTTCTTGATGGGAGATTTGCAAGGAACATTTAAAAACAATCTTCACGTATGTGTTATGTGTAAGACAAGATTGCAGATGTATGTGCTTTTATGTATGTATACATGTTACAACATACATATATACGATAGCTAACATAGCTGATGGAGACGATCTTTCTAATTGTATAAAGATTGTGTGAATAATGTATGCCGATTAAATTGTGCAGGTTTTACATGCTCGTGGGAAATTTGGTGGTTCAAGTAGTGGTTACAGTGTCTTAGGGGGCCTACATGGTGTAGGCTTATCTGTTGTTAATGCATTATCTGAGGTGCTACTTTCTTTTCTTATAACTTTATTTGGCCATTCACTTCAAGCTGGTTGAGATATGTATATATATTCATGGTTTTCTCTTTCGTTTTAATGTTGTTGGTTTTGGTGGGCCTTTGAGTTCCTTTATGTATCCCTGCACTAGAGTGGAAACATTTAAAATGATGGCCTTCATTTCAAGTTTCAAGTAATGATGAAATGAGCTTTATACATCAATGCTCACAAAAGGTTACCCTTTGTCACCCTTACTGTTTACCTTAGTGGTTGATGTTATAGGCAGATTGATGGGTAGGGCTAAAGAGGTTGTTTTGTGAGTAGGAGGGATGGTGTATTTGTGTTTCATTTGCAGTAGTAAATATGATACCATTTTTCAGGCCTAGCTAATGCTTGAAATTCAACTCAGAATGACCCTTTGTCTTACTTTCCTATTCTGTGACTTTTAGTTTGGTGCGTCCTGGGTCATAGAAGTATTGAGACTACAGTCTGATCTAACTGTAGCTTATGCCACACAGAGAGAGTCCTCTGCTTCAAAAGGATTTACTTCTTATCATCATGATCGTGGCACATCTCACTCTAGTCTCAGAGGCAATTTTCGTGGAACTTGTTTAGCTCATAACATATTTTCTTCTTCTCGAAGTCGATCCCAAACTCAACCTCGCACCAGGCAACCTTTTAGAACAATTTGTCGGATATGTGGTAAAGCTAGTGACTCGGCTTTTGAGTGTTGGCATAGGCTTGATCCTCATTTTCAACCACATTCAAGTCTCTAGCCCTTGGTTCTTAGATTCTGCTGCTCTGCTTCTGTACATGTTACCAATAATCTTCATCATCTGAATTCTTATCAACCCTATAATGGTTGATAGGCTTCCTATTGTCTCTCTATCAATTTGCTCTCATTTTGAATTGTTATATCACACTAAACCTAACTATACATCTCAAAGTGTTTGGTTGCCTATGGTACCCTTGGTAACTTCACATAATATCCTCTATCCTCTTTCTCTATAGATGTTCATAAACATTAATAAACTGTCATAAGAAATAATTTCAAATTCATATTATGTATAGTTCTGAATTTCTCTTTTTTTAACCTGTCTATTGTTTATTTTCTGTAAGTTTCAAGGAACAAAGGATAAAGGAAGTACAATTGTAGCTGTGGATTATGCTCATAGAAGCTTCTTTCATTCCTTTCTTATGAGATGGCTGCTTCAGTGACTTTTGATATGTTTTAATGTGAGTAATGATTCTAATGTCTTTAATGTTCTACTCATCTGGATAATGAATAAAGATATTTGTTTTGCACTAATGTGTATTATGGTTAGGCTGTCAGACTAATACATTTTATTTTATTTTTTTGTGAAGAGAATGGAAGGGAATTGAGGCATTTTCACATCTACTAACATTCTTATCCACACGTAATTGTCACATAGGATTAGGGCTTATTTGTGCCATACTTGATTGGAAGCATTTCTTTAGTAGTTTTGGCTGTGGGAAGCATTTCACCTGGGTAAGTTGTTAGGCGTTAACTACGTTATTTCCTTACTACAGGCTGTCTTGAATATGTCAACAAACCTTTCAATTTTGAATTACCATGATGTTTAAATCAGAATATTGTATAATTGTTAGCTCAGTTGGGCACTTTTAAATTGTATAATGAATTATTGAAGAAGAGCACAGTTGAGGGCTGACAGAGAATTTCGGGATCCTTATTCTAAAGATGGGAAGGGTAATGTTCATTATTGGCTATATTACAGTTACAATGTTATTGCTTCTCTCCACATTTCCTTTCCCTCCACAAATCCCTTCCCAAATCCAAAATCCAAACACATCCTTAAGCTAATGAAGGGCATACCTTTGACCTTCTTGTTTATCCAGATTTCTGCCAGCATCCCTGCACCAACTCCAGCAACATTCCATGCCCCGTAAAAGGCAATTGCAGAGGGTAATGATCTACGAGGAAGAAAAAAACAATCTAGGATTTGCCTAACCTTTATTGGAAGTCGTTTCTTAGTAACAGGCCCTGCACTGGGCTCATTATGGATGGAATCACCAATACTTTTCCAGTCCATTGCAATTACAATTGATCTGTTGGTTCTTCAGATCCCATAGGAGAATACTAGCTTCTGCATGGCTGAATTACACATAGGAGCAAAAGTTTCTGATTGAGATGGAAAACTTATAACAGAGTCACATGAGAAGCAGAGACACAAAATTGCACCAAGATGGTTCAATATCAAATTTGAGACAAATATGTGCACAAACACAAGGAGGGAACAGCATAAATACTGGAAATTTATGCAAAAGTTTCAGTTTTGCAGTTGAGAGTAGACAACTATAGAATACCATGTTGTGCAATACACTTTGAATTGTCATCGAAATTCATAGTACTAGGGCCTTGAATAAATTCCTAAGGTAAGAATTATAGATATTAATGAAAAAAGTAATGCCATACAAACAAACTGATGTTGTAGCTGAGTTGTTCTTATCAATGGTTTGTTATTGCAGGCCACAACAATTTATTAAAAATTTTGTTGTTAATAATAATTCCAAAATTTGTTGGGGTAATGAGTATATTAAGTGAACAATGGACAATTGAGAAGTTTCTTTTTGTACCATCATCATGTTCTCTTAGTTTATTAGTTACCATTGATTAACGAGCAATTTATTATTGAGTAGACATTGTTGTGTCATTATTGCAGCAGTTACACTACTAATGTATGCGATGTTTATTACTCATGTACGTTTGTTACGTAATATAGGTACAATGGTTCCGGGAATCAAGACGGGGCAACGGAAGAGAGCAACAAGTGGCAACGTACTATCAACATCTGAAGCATGTGCACAGGAGATTGGCACCCCGATAACGTTCTCTGATGTGACGCAACCACCAGATGATACACAAACTGTGGTGGAGGAGACGCAACTAGGTGGAGTGGGTAAGAGCATACTATTTAGTTGTTTAAAAAAAATTTGGTTTTGTTTTGTTTTGTTTTTAATTTTGACTACCTTCCCCTTTTATACCAGGGAAAACGAGGTCAACTCGTGTTCGGGGACCTACATTAGGCAAAGGCGTGCAAAAAAAAATTGCTAGGAAAAAATGGGAGAAATTACACGTCTATGTCAATCAGGTGTTGAACGCAATCACAAGAGGGAATGCCACCCCAGCGACGAATGAGTTGGGCCTTCAAATTAGACGGTTGTGCCCTCTTCAGAGCGTGAAGTCATGGATAAAAATTGATCAAAGTACCAAAGATGCGGTCGTCCAAGCGGTGCTAGTATGAGATTCATCTTGCCATAATGTGTTTATTATGTAATTTGTAATTGGTTAAATTAATTGTTCTACTAATCCTGTTACTATGTTTGTAGGACAAGTTTGTTATCAGCGATAATTTTGATAATGATGAACAAGCTCAACAGATCCTCGATAGGAAAGCATATTTGCTATACAAGGATTGGAGGTACAATCTAAAGCAAGAGTTCCTCGAACTTGAGGAAAAGGGTGTTTATGACCCCTATAGTCATCCGCCTAGTGGAGTGAGCTTGGAGGACTGAAAATATCTTATTGATGTTGCTTGGAAAGACGAATCTCACTTGGTAACAAATTAATTAGAAACCCCATTATTGAAATTAATTTATGTGGGGTTGCCATTGACCCATGAAGAAATATCAAGGCAAGTGCTTGGGGAAAAAAAAATTACTTGCGTGGATGTGGGATAGGCCCACAACCCTTTTCCACAGCTTCTAGTACGGCACGAGCACGTGATAAACATATGGAGTCAATGAGAGCGGAACTGGAGGTTCTTCGTGAGCAGCGTCAAAGTGATCACGAGGAGTTGCTGAAGGAGAAAGAAAAGCATGAAAGAGATCGAGAGAAGCTATTGAAGGAGAAAGAGGAGCGGCAAAGAGATCGGGAGGAGCTATTGAAGGAGAAAGAGGAGCGGCAAAGAGATCGGGAGGAAATTACGAGGGAAAGAGAGCAGTTGATCAAACAAGTCGATGAAGAAAAAAAAGCACGGGAGGCACAACAAGTACAACTCAATCATCTGAACGACGTGGTGTCACGGCTCGCAACCCTCTTGCAAGGTTCAAATGGCCATCCTACTATTCAGTAAACAGAATTTCCTTAACAAGCTACTGTAACTTCTACAAAAAATATGGATCATATTGGCATAGAATTGTTTTCTAAAGTTGGTATGCAAATATTTTTTCGTGATATGCTTTGAATAGGTTTTGAGGCATAATGTGCGTAGACATTGTAGCAGCCAACCTGGTGTTTTGATACATTACACAAAGGACCGTAATCTGATTTCCATAAGGTAACCAAGTCCAATTGAATGTCATTTCAGATTTAAGAGTAATTGAAGAAACCAAGAGAAAATAGAATGAATTTTGATTTAGTACAATATAACTAGTACAATATAACTAGTACAAAGGAGCTTTGATTTCAAAACTCTAATTGTAAAGAATGAATATGTGATATTAAGTTTCTTAATAATAAATCTATACAAATAAAACCAAGACTAATTTGATGAACAAAGCTCCACATTTTCAACCTATTTTGGCCTAGTTACAGGAGCTGATGCAACCTAATGCAACCTGGTTGGATGAACACTTGTGCTTGAGGCTGCCCATAACAGATTATCAACCTGATTTGGCCTAGTTACAAGAACTGATGCAAACAAAGTTTTGATCCTTAAAACCTCCACATTTTCCCAATCATAAGCTGCCTTCTAAGTGTGCCATGCATTCTAATCACCTTATCCTACAATTTCTTTGGTTCTTGGTTGTTTTCCAAGAGCTTATTGACTCATAAGAAGTATATTCAGACTAGAGAATCAAATCAAGGAAATCGGTTAGAATATAGCCATAGGAATAAACAACCAAATTTCATTAAAGTAAGGGAGAAAAATCCATGAATCCTTACCTTGTTGCCTACACTTGCATCCAGCTGTACAATTGCAGATGCGCCTGTGTTCAGGCTAAAATCAATTAAATGTGTTCTCCCACATGCTAACCAAGTGGTGGATTGACTCATATAAAAGCGCCAAAAACATAGCCGAAAAAAGGCCTTCGAGGGCCGAAAATTGAAAGCAACCCCTGAACCACTGCGGGGATGGCACGGGTAGCTTCCTCGTGTGAAATAGGACCTGTGGGGACAGATGGGACGTAATTAGCGCGTGTACATTGGGCGTTAACGTGAAACGCGCCATGAACTTAGCCGAAAAAAGGCCTTCGAGGGCCGAAAATTAAGAGCAGCCCCTGAACCACTGTAGGGATGGCACGGGTAGCTTTGTCATGTCAAGTAGGACCTGTGGGGATAGATGGGACGTAATTAGCACGTGTACATTGGGCGTTGGCGTGAAATGCGCCATGAACTTAGCTGAAAAAAGGCATTTGAGGGCCAAAAATTGAGAGCAGCCCCCGAACCACTGCGGGGATGGCACGGGTAGCTTCTTCATGTTGAATAGGACCTGTGCGGACAGACGGGACGTAATTAGCACTTGTACATTGGGAGTTGGCGTGAAAAACATCATAAACTTAACCGAAAAAATGCCTTCGAGTGCCGAAAATTGAGCGCAGCCCCCGAACCACTGCCGGGATAGCATGGGTAGCTTCCTCGTGTCAAGTAGGACTTGTGGGGACAGACGGGATGTAATTAGCACGTGTACATTGGGAGTTGGCGTGAAAACGCCATAAACTTAGCCGAAAAAAGGCTTTCGAGTGCCGAAAATTGAGAGCAGCCCCCAAACCACTATATTGATGGCACGGGTAACTTCCTCATGTCAAAGACAACCTGTGGGGACAGACGGGACGTAATTAGCACGTGTACGTTGGAAGTTGGCATGAAAAACGCATAAAGCTTATACAAATATATTAAAGCTTACAAATATATATATGTTCTATAAGCATCTCTATATATGTACAGTTATGAATAAAATATATATATGTTTACACATTAGACTAAACTTGACTTGGGGTTGACTTGGAAATTTCTTTGCACTTTCAATACAACTGAACGTGTAAAGAAACTATATTGAAATTCCTAAATTCAAACAATATTTACATACAATTGCAATTACAATTGACATGCTTGCAATTTGTGTTTTGTAGATGGCTATAACTTTTTGTTTACAATGGAACTAATGGGTGTAATTTTTGTTGTGTAGATGGCTTTTGGCATTGACATGTGGATCTTCTATTTTTTTGCCCAGAAGATAATTCACACTTATGCAAAGTTGGGAAGTTTTTTGTTGTCCTATACTTTTTGTGTGGACTGTGGATGCATCGAACATATAATTTTTGGCGGGGTACAAACTATTTTTGGAGCTTGTATTAAATGCTCTGGTGGTATAGCATCAATGAACCGTGGAATTTGGATGCATCGTACATATAATTTATAGTGGGGTACATAGTATTTTTGGAGCTTGTATTAATGGCTCTAGCATTAATTAATATAGATTACCTTTTATCGTGGTACATATTACCATAGTAATTTGTACCTTGTCAAATAGTCATTACAATGCATAGTATATAGTAAAAATGTTGTGTATAGAGGACATTGTTTTGATAACGTATTTGGAATGTATGACGTTATTATTTGTAATTGAAATATATATAGTTGGTTCGTACATAAGTTTACATTATTATTTGTAGTTGGAATATATATAGTAGGTGTTCATTTTTGTTTCATGGTTCTAAGTGAAACATGCATTATGGAATAGGTTATAATATATATAGGTTGTATACGTACAGGTTCCGGTGGATACATATAGGTTCGGACGAAATTTAGTAAAATGAAACAAACAAAACAATAATATAAAATGACGCTTTTGGTGACAAATCAATTAGTAGCTAAAAAGAAATAAATTTTTTGGCGACTAAATATTTAGTAGCCAAAATGAATCAAAAACAGTTATGGCGCCTAAATGTTTAGTAGCTAAAACTCAAACGACTTTTGGCGACTAATAATTTGGTAGCCAAAACAACCTGAAAACAATTATGGCGACTAAATGTGTAGTAGGTAAAAATCAAAAAACTTTTGGCGACTAAATATTTAGTAAGCAAACAACTCGAAAACATAAGAAAATAATTATGGCCGACTAAACTAGTTAGTAGCTAAAATCCAACACATTTTTGGCGACTAAAATAACAAAATAACTATGGCCGACTAAACATGCAGTAGCTGAAAGTTTCACTATTGGGGACTAACAATGTCGTCGCCGAAGATATTTCATTTTTTGGCGACAAAAACTTTTAGTAGCTAAATATGTGAGTTAAAGGAATTAATGAACCGTTTGGGTGACTAACATTTTAGTCGCTAATGTCACTTAACAACGACTAAGGCTCTTTTCGTCGCTAATACCTATTATTTTTGCCTACTAAAAGGTTAGTCGATATTTTTGTACTACTTATGGCGACTAAATGTATTTTAGTCGCTAATTCCTTCTGCGACTATATATCCCCGACAAAGCCAGCGACTAAATTATTTTGTCGGCAATGTGTTTCGGCGACTAAAATCAATACTTTTGGCGACTGATATGTTATTCGTCGAAAGTGTATTTTCTTGTAGTGATAGCTTACGAATGAAAAAAATAAAAAAATAAAAAAAGGCAAATCTGACGTAGTAGTAAAGTTACTTTTTGATGATCTAGTAGCTATAAGTTTAAATTGCGGAAATCATTTTTCCGTTTATAGAGATAAGATTGCGTACATTAACCCTTTCTTAAAGCCTACTTAGGTGGAATTTCATGCATTAAGTACACCCTTTTTAGGAAAAAAAAATTGTTAAAAACAAAAAAATACAAATTGAAGAAAAAATTAAAGGTAATAGACATATTTTTCGAAAGTAAGAACAATTATAAATTAAGAAACAATCTTGTTAAGAAACTTTTATTCACCCACTTCCAAGCTTATATAAGCCTACATTATGTCATGTCTTTACACAATTTACAACACAACTATCTAGAATTCACTCAACATCACATATAATATTTTACTCTCTAACATGATTATTCATCCTCCGTCTCTCCCTCGTTCAGAGCACAGAACGATTCACAAAAATATGTGTTTGACATCTATAAATTGTTACGTTTTTCAAATATATACTTGTAATAAATTTCTTTTATATATACTAATATGTTATTGATTTAATTTATCATGTTGTACTATATATATGTAAGGTTTTTGTAGTGATATTGTTGTTATCATAGGTATAATATCTTATGGTAGGATATGTATACAATTAGATAGATTTTAAACTAATTAGAACTACAAATTCATCAAATGTGATTTTAGAGATACTGTCATCTTCAATAGCTCCAAAATCACATTTGATAAATTTGTAGTTCCAACTAATTTAAAATTTGTCTAATTGTATGCATGTCTTAGCAAAGATATTTATTCATGGAAAAGTTATTAAATAATCTCAAAGTACAGTCACGTACTGTTCTGAAATATTATCATCGACGAAGAAGATGTAACTTATAATTTTATATTAAGCCAGCAAGAAACATGAAACACATGGTACTGTAAGAATATTAAATAATTTTCCTTGACTTCGCCTATGATAACAACAATATCACTCCGCAAACTGTATATATATATATATCAATAACACATTAGCATATTTAACAAAAAAAAAAAAAATTACTGCAATCACAGATTCAAAAAAAAACGTAACAATTTATAAAATGAATTATATATAAAAAAAAATATATGTAAAACATACCAACACCGATTACATCCACACAAAGCTGCGGCGAAACTCTATACCCGGACCTCTGCTACACCTCCCTCTCCGGTTACGCCAACGCCGCCCAGCACGACCAGGCTCGACTCGCCCGTGTCGCCATCGGCGTCAGCTTCTCCAAAGCCCAACGTCTCCCGCTCCGCCGACTACCGCTACGAGCCCCACGCCGCTCCGCCCTCCACGACTACTTGTCCGTCTTCGGAGGCCCCGTCGACCAGATCACGGCTCGCTGAAACAGATGGGCCGCTTGGGAACCGGCGGCGAGTCTGTCCGGTTCGTGATGAGTACCGTGCGCCGCCTTGACGAACGAGAGGACACGTGTACGGATGGATTGGAGGATGTCCCCGACGGCGCTGTGAAGACGGACGTCTGTGATCGGGTTGTGAAGGTGAAGGAGGTGACTAGCAATGCGCTGGCGCTGGTGAATAGTTATGCTTCCAAGGTAACGACGCCACAATGATTCATCGACTGGTAGATTTTTTTTTAAGGGCCTTTTTAAGATTAGGAGAAGAATGTGGAATTTAGTGGATTAATTAATATATATTTGTGAGAGTGTATTTGGTTTTTTTTTTTTTTTTTTTTTCTGTCGTAATTTTAACGCTAAATCTTTTTTTTTTTTTCTTTTTAAAAAGAAAATATAAATAGGGATGATCATTTTTTCCAGTGCCGCTTCACATCCGCATCCCCACCTCATCCCATAAGGATTTTTTCCGCCTCAATTAAAAATTGGAGTGGGGACAAGTTTTGGCAGCGTTTCGTAGAATTTTTTAATTATGATGCGAAAATAGAATTTTATTTGGGAAAATTATTCATAGGTCCCATGAAAAACATGTGATCTCCAATTAATCCCATAACTTTTTCACTACACCCAAAAATCCTTTCCTCTCCTCTCTGCTTTTTGCTTCCCTTCTTCTCTCGTTTTTTTTTCTACATTTTTCTGTCACCGTGTTTGTCATAGAAGAGGACCACCGGTGATCATATCTTTCTCCATTGATCGGGGTTCATTGATAACCACCAAGCATTGAAATCAACTCCGACGAAGAAGATGATATATTTTCCGACGAAGAAGATGAATGGATCTACTTAGATCTGATATAGATCTACTCAGATCTACATCAGATCTGAGTAGATCTGCACAGATTTGGTTAGACATCCGTCTTTCCCCTTCGATCTCTTTTTTTTTTTTTTCTCTCTCTGCTATACACTTCTGTTTTTCTGTTCTAATGGAGAAAATTTTCGAATTCTGAACAAGCAGTTTTCGAGTTTTAGTTACAGGCGGTGAAAACTGTAAAATTTTGCAGTTTCAAATTTTTTTTTTTGTGCTGGAATGAATCATGGTTTAAAACTGTAAAATTTTGCAGTTTTATAACATTCTTTAGAACTGTAAAATTTTACAGTTTCATAACATGTTTTTTAATTTTTTTTTTCCGGCAATATTCTAGACATTCCGGTGAGTCTCCGACGACCGTTAAACGGAAGTCCGACGGTAGTAAGATGTGAACAGTGTCTATAAATTAAAAAAAAAAAAAAAAGGATTTTTTGGTAACAATTAAAAATGTGTTGGACTAATTGGTGCAAGTATTTTGTTTTGGGATTAGTTGGGTTTTGAACTTGTTACATTGGACTTATCAGTAAGTTCCCCATTTTATTTTGAGTTTATAAATTTTGTAATTATAATTTTAGTGTAAAAAATTTGTTTGGTTAGTTTTAAAAAGAATTTTGAATTGAGTATTTAATTGAATTTTGAATATTTGATATGACATATGAAATAAGAAAATTTATTTATGAGTTTTAGAAAGAGCTTTCAAAACTTAATTCAAATTATTATAACTCATAATCAAACACATTACTCAAAACTCTACTGAAAAATCTAATCAACATTCATAACTAAATTCTTTTTAAAATTTAATTAAAAAAATTAGTTATTAACAAAAAATAACATTAATTAATTTTTTTAATTGATAGTATTACAAATGAAATAATTTTTTTTTTCAAAATAAATATTCAATTACTGATTTAAAATAACTTTTATTGTATATTTGGTTCAAATTATTTTTTTAAAATATTTTTTATTTAAAATATTAAAAAATATATTATTTTTGTTAAAAAAAATCAAAAACAAATTCTCTTTTTTTTTTTCAAATAACAGGTATCATTTGCAAAATAACAACTGGCCGATCAACTTCCCACTAGACAGAGATGTCCGGGAGGACAACCGAACAGACCAAAAGTGTTCTTTTTAAAATTCAAAATTCAAAACCTCATTGTGCTACCATTTTCGAATGAGTTTTGAAATGTGACTTAGAATCAATTTTGAAAAGCTTAAACCAAGCAATGTATTGAAATAACTCTAGATAAATAACTCTAGAATCAAAATTCCAGAGCTATACCAAACATAGTTTCTCCTGCCCAGTTCCATCCAAATCTCACCCTAATTATATTTATTAAATATATTTATATATATAATATATATAATTTATTCATTTTTTATTATAATAAAACTAAAATATTAAAATACTTTGTTGAATATAAATTTTTATTCATTTATTTTCTATTTTATATAATATAATTTTTATTAAGTAAAAATTATTATTTTTTAAAATTATAAATTATTATTTATAATATAATATATTATTTATAATCTTTATTAATATTTTTATTTTTTAACTTACAAAACTAACCCTGTCCTGCACCTGCTTCCATCTCCAATTTCTGGCTCCGTTTGGGAAGATAAGTTGTGGGCTTTTTTGGCTATTTTAACCATAAAAAACAAAATAGGCTATTTTAGCCATAACAAACAAAATATCACATCCAACCCATAATCATTACACTCTTCTCTTACAAAAAAAGTCAAAAAAGCCAAAAAGTCAAAAAATCCTTCCCAAACCAAGCTTTTTAGCCTAGGCTAAAATAGCCAAAAAAGCCAAAAAGCCAACCCACTTCCCAAACCAACCCTCCAAATTTGACCCATGATCATCTCTAAATGTGAACGGAAAATGTTTGGTGGCCACAAATTATATGGCTCAAATGGTCCGAAATTGCTAAAACGACGTCGTTTTGCGTCGTTTTGGATGTTTTGAGTCATTTGAGCCACAGAATTTATGGCCACCTAGCATTGCTGAATGTGAACTAGTGTTGTTAAGAATATCATCGTTTGGAAAAATCTAATCAAAAACTTTTAGTTTTATTTCTTTTTCTTTTAAAAAAGCTAGTTATGAGTTTTTAATTTTTTTTTTTTTTTTAATGATGTGAAATTTGTTGTGAATTTGATTTGTGAGATTTGGAGCGACTTGATTGCAATTTTTTTGGGTACTTTTGGTTATAACTCAATTTTTTTTTTTTTTTTAACGAGTAAACTCTCTAAATTTGTCATCTGTAAATTTCGGAATCAACTATTTAATATTGGTTAACTAAAGTAGGATGAAACATCAGATATGTGCACCAATTCTACAACGTACACACCATTTCAGTCAAAGAGTGCAACTCAAATTAAATTTAGTCATAAGGTTTGTGATGTTTAATTATAAAACTGATTTTTGTGATTTTTCAGTCATGAATTTTTTAATATATTTCTTTTATGAGCCAACTTTATTTTGAAGCTAAATTAGTGAAAATTATGACGTGACTGAAGGTTTGAGTGTAGATATCATATGCGTCTTTTTGGAGTTATGTATGACACTTATATTTTATTTTTTATTTTTTTTATGGGACACTTATATTTTATTGACTAAATTATAAATACACTTATTAGAATTTTTTTTTTTTTTTAACTACTATTAGGTTTTGTTTAAAGAGTAATGTTAGGAATTATAAAAAAAATATTATGAAAATTTTTGGATTTCATATACCATAAAACAACACACGCTAATTAAAATATAAAAAATTTCATGATATTTGTTTTCATGATCCCCAATATTATTTTTGTTTAAAATACAGATTATTTCTTATGATTCTAAAAATTATATCCCACCCTTTAAAGTTTTCAATTTCATAACAAATAATCTATTTTATTATTAAATTATCAAGTCAATTAACAGTTTTTAATGCTATCAAAATTTTATTTCAATTAATAATTCATGTAATTTTATTATTGTATAAGAAAACAGTTAGAATTTCATTTTTTCAATTAATTCTATTAAATACAAAATTCTAACAATGAGATTTTTGTAATTTTTCAAAGTACAGGAACAATTTGTATTTTAAATAAATTTCAAATGTGTTTTTTTAATTTACTCTATTTTATTTTAGGTTTTTTGAGAAAGCTTTATGGAAGTGACATTTTATTGGCTTTTTTAGCTTTCGAATGTTGAAAATATAATTAGAGCGTGCCAGTAAGGATCAATAAATCCTTATAGAGATAATAAATGTCAACCAATTAATCAACCAATTGTTTCAAAGTTCTTCTAACCCCAATAAAGAAAACTTTTGCTAATGGCTTGTTTTAGGAGAAAATTCAGAAGAATTAATCACAAAAAGTAAAAGAAAGAGGAAGAGAATAGTGTTAAAATAAATTTCATTAAGTAAACCAATATTTACAAATGTACCTTCGCACTTCTACAACCTCAAAGGGAATTACAGCATGAACAGACTAACTTAGAACTACTCGTAGGAAATTGAAATGCAGTGCAGGAAAATAAAGGACTAGAATGTAAAGAACTGGAAAGTAAAGAACTGGAAAAATAAAGAACTGGAAAAAGTAAAGTAAAATAAAATGGTTTCTGGATCTGCTTCTAGTGTCTTTCACTATCAGTTTTCTTCTCTATTTATATGCTCTGGTAGTAACCGTCGAAATGGCTGATAATTGTCAAAATGGATGATAACTGTCGAAGCAACCTCAATGATCATGGGACATGGTTTTAAGCATTTTGCCTCCACTAAGCCATTTCTTGCAGTTGGGCTTCCCTCCCGAATGTGAATTTAAATCTTCAAGAACCATTTAGCTACGTCACCTTGCTCCTTTCGATTGTTCCAGTACTTCGCAGATTCATTACCATTGATATAATTTGCCACGTGTCCTCTGATGACTAGGGACCTTTACGAATTCCTCAAGTCACCCTTGATGGACCACATGTTAAGCTGTGATTAGCTGATACAAAATATATGGCCAACATTATCTCCCACAATAATATAACCAAGACTTGATAATATTAGTGGATCGATGCACTACAGCCCACATTCTGGAATGTGCATGGTAATTAATTGTTCTGGAAGTATAATCATCTTTAAGCAACGTTTAAAATATTGAACTTCTTCCTATGCTTGAACCTTACTTACACTATCTGTGCAAATGAAGAAACCGATACATCCTTGATGACTAATTAAACCTTCTCCTTCATTGATCAAGCATATAAAGAGGTTTTGGACAATGATGGCCGACCTCAAAAGTTTCACAGAATATACACCTTTAGAACAAAAACGTACTCATATGGACCTCGAAGGCTCTTCATCTTCCCTAAAGGTCCTTGCTTGGGATGAGGATGTCTCCTCCTCTGAAAAAGCTACTGGTTGGAATACCTGACCAAAACCAACCCAACCTCAGACAGAGGAGCAAATTCACCATAGATTTGTTGAATTCGATGACCCTACTTTGGTTCTTCCCTTTTCTCGCATCTCAGTGGTATATCCTTATATAACATTTGATCGCCTCCGCTGCCTGGAAGACAATTTACTTTCAACATGGTATACCTCCACTCTGCCAAAAAAAATAGTGCGGAAGACTCCTAATCCAATCGAAGCTCTAGGACTAACTCCTTCACACTTGGCCAAGAAGGCAAAACTCTACTCTTCTGATTGGATAGAGTGTGTGAATGAGCCCTAATTTTCACTTTCTTTTGGAATAGACCTAGCTGCACTTCCCCTTTCTCATAATCCTAACTGGATTGGGAAATTGAAACTCACCCTCTTTGAAGACCGGCATTTTGCCTCATACCAAGCCCTAGCTCTTCCCACTACTTACCAGCAATATAAAGCCTAAACTTTGCTTGTTGCCTTCTCTCATCTATCCTTCAAAGTTCTTAGAGATGACACCCCTCACAAGAACCTTATATAGGCTTGTGATATAGTCTCTCGAAGCCATACCCTCAATCCAGTAGCTCAAACAGAACTTTATACCTTCTTGGACCAACTCCGTCTCTTGCTCAACTGGCATAAAAATGCCCTGGCCACCAGCGAATCATTGGAAGAGATTTATGCTACTCGTATTCAAACCCAGTACGAAGCAGAGAATCGCCTTAAAGAATATGAAGACTTCAAGAACCATGACTCAGCATATGAAGATAATGGTGATATGGATAGGATGGATGAGGTGGAGAAGGCATTGAAGCAAACAGAGTTTGAGATGAAAGCCTAACGGTTTTTCTACCAAATAAGGGCATACCAGCTAGAACGCCCCCAATTAGATAGGATAGAAGGAAGGTTAGAGAGAGAACATATATTCATTGATGTTAGCCCCAAGGTTATTCGAATTTAAATTCTTATTGATTTTAATTATTGACAAATATTTTGAACTTATTTTATTCAAAGTTTTCAAAATAATATTATACAATTGTGCTTCAATGTTTCTAAAAGATATATGCTTCTATAGTGTTGTTTTCTAATGGTTTTTAGCCCCTCAAAACATGAAATTAGCACATGTATGCAAAACACTATTTTTGCTTAAATCAGGTCTAAGGATCGACACCAGAATGAAGTTCACAATGCCTAAGTGTTCCAGCAGCAAGGGTCGACACTAAATTTCAAAACTCATTCCAGCTGCGAGGGTAGACACCAAGACAGCAAAAGGTCAACACTAAATTTCAAAACACAATCCAATAACAAAGGTCGATACCAAGAATGACAAGGGTCAACACTAAAACTCAGCAAACAAAGTTCAGACCTCCAGTAAACAAAATGGTCGACACCCAATTACGAAAGGGTCGACACCAAGAATACCTGGAAAGAAACTCAGAGAAGAAAAGAGAGCAAAGGGTCGACACCCAATCTGCAGAGATCGACACCCGTAAATCTGGGTTTAAAAAAACCCAAATGCCCAATCAGATCTAAACTGACACAACTCATTTCTTAGTCATTTTTTCTGATCTATGTGTAGCATAAGTCATCATTATTGATCCATGAACAGATTTTCTGACACTATATCTTCTACCAAGAGTTGACTTATGAGATTGAGCATTTAATAAAAAGCTTGTGCATTTAATGAAGCTCTTCTCCCAACGACCTGATTGCAGTTTGTATACACCCATCCTATGATCAATGCAACTGGAAGATATCCTCCATGATTTGCTCCAACGGCTAGAAGATTTATCTCTGCCTCTCTCTAACAGCTATAAGCCATTAATACTATAAAGAATAAGCTCTCCTTGTTCGAAATACACAACAATTCAACATAAGAACACCATAGCATTCAAGAGCTTTTATTATACTTTATTGTACTTCCATTTTCATATCTGAGTGACTCTTAAATTCTCTCCGTGCTTACATTTTCATATCCATCTTTTAAGAGAGAAAATTTGTAAAAGAGGATAGTTGTACCTCTGATTCTTATTCCTATTTTTTGAGTAAAACACTTGTAAAGTGAGGCATTTTACTTGAGAAGTCCTCAACAGATAGAAGTAAGTCCTTTGTAAAAATCCACAAGCTAGGTGAAGCTTGGCGGTACATTAATTCACAGTGAAGAAATTCTTAAGGCGGTATATTGAAGAGTGGACGTAGGCCGATGAGCCAAACCACTATAAATCCTTATGTTTGAGCTCTTCTTTCCTTTTCCTTTATTTTCTGTGTATTAATTAATTAGCTGCTGCATTTACTCACTTAGTCATTTGAAATATATTTTCTAGTCATATTTTTTAATTACCCAATTCACCCCCCTCTTAGGTTGCCTTCCTGTGAAACAATTGGTATCAGAGTCTCATATCTAGTATTGTGACTTAACCATCTTGGAGTGATCTATGGCAACCCCTAGCTCCTCTTTTCCTGAAGGTCAAGCCTCAAATAGACCACCCTTCTTCAATGGTACAAATTTCAACTATTAGAAAATCGGTATGATTATGCATATCCAATCTATCGACTATAAGGTGTGAAAAATCATCTCTGATGGCCCCAAAGTCCCCACCAAAACCATAGATGGTCTGACAATTCCCAAACTTGAAAGTGAATGGACTAGTACTGATTATAAAGATATTCAAGCCAATGCCAAAGCTGTCAATATGTTGTATTGTGCACTTGATGCTACTGAGTTCAACAGAATATGCACTTGTACAATGGCGAAAGAAATTTGGGATAAACTTATTGTAACTCATGAGGGAGCTGTTGAAGTCAAAGAATCTAGAGTTAGTTTGCTTGTTCACAACTATGAGCTCTTCAAGATGAAGCGTGGTGAGAACATATCCCAAATGTTCACCCACTTTACAGATATTACAAATAGTCTAAAATCTCTTGGGAAGACTTATACTAATGCAGAAGTTGTCAGAAAAGTCCTTAGGTCGTTACCAAAGAGCTGGGAGAACAAAGTTATCATAGTGATAGAAACAAGGGACTTATCAACATTAAGCCTTGATGAGTTAATGGGGTCTCTCATAACCCATGAGCTCATTATGCAAGATGGAAAAGAAGAAGAAGACAAGAATAAGAAGAAAGGGATAGCCTTTAAGTCTACCTCAAAATTTCAAGAGAAAGAAGAAGATGCTTCAGAGGAAGATGAAGAAATGGCATTTATGCTCGTCGGCTTACATCTTTACATTAGAAATAAAGGTTTAATCCTTTTACAACAATGGCATTCCGCCAACAAATATGGGTCCCATGGCTAACAATTAAGGAAGATCACCAATTTTGAATCATCTTTCAACTTGCACTTGAAAAATGATTAGTAACGTGTGATATGATCCTAAACAAACAATATACAGATATCTATGATCATAAATGCACCATAACGTATAATATAAATAATGTGACAGCTTAATATTTAAAATATACTTACATAAGTACATTTTCTCCAAAAACATCCATTTGAACACCACAAGGTGCCAATTATTTTCTTTTCAATTATCCAATTTAGTTCTAAAAGTATTCCTTCACAGCACAACTTTGTTTCTTTAAATCTTAACGTAAATATATATAAGAATTCCATCTCTACATATGTTTTGAAAACACTTTCACATATACGAGTCACAACCCAATCCCATAACTCAACCCACTACACACACTTATGCAATAACACATCTACTATCTTTCTTGGTCATAGGTCCAAGGCCAAGGAACACCCATAATAGAAATGCCGAGAAATATATATTGCAAAATATAAATAACTGAACGTAATGCATACCTCTACTTCCACCATATTACAGCACAGATGACAAATGATACAACCCACATAACACATAACGATTTAGCGACCTCACTCGAAGGGGAACGACCCCAAGGTCACACTTTATCGAGGGCAAACCGGAAACGAGAGGAACCTATCTCAAGGTGCCACGCTTTATCGGCCTCCTATAGAGAAATGGATCTCAATTTCACACTTTACCAGGCATAAACTAGAAGAGAAATGAACCTCTATCAAGGCGCTACACTTTACTGACTTAACCGGAGAAAAATGGACCTCCAACCACATCACAACATGCTAGATCACATAGCTACCACACAAGTGTATTATATACACATAATCTATTCAACAACAACAATGTCATACTCCACCGTTGACCAAAGACAAAACCTCTAACATTCAAATACATGACTCTTATAATTTGATTTCATAACTAATTCCACCATTTCAAATCAACCATTTTCCATTTCATTAAACCAAAAGAGTTACCAACATAGTTTTGTTATCAAACCCAACCCATTATTCCAAAAATCCCAATACCTTTGTCAAAATCTCTATTCCTTTAATAAAACCCTCTTTAAGATATATATAATTTCAACCCAACTCAACGCAACACAAACAAAGCAATCATAAGGCCCAGTTAATCCTTTTAGCAGCCAAAGCATTAATTCAATCCCCCAAACCATTTGTAAATCTCATAAGCATTAGTTCAATCCCATAACACATAACCTAATTATTGCCCAACTTTACCCCTTTTTGTTTATTAATTCTTAATATAATAAATTAGGGTTTTTTGCCACAATCAACATAGGCATTATTAACTACCACCCAACATACCATAGCAACCAACAATCATACAACTCCAACTCCCAAAACTCAAATCCCAAATCCCTTTTCATGCTTTTGGAGAATCCCTTAACAAACATATTTTTGAATGCAATAAAAGCTACCACATATCTATTTATGAAAGTTATTGAAGAGGAGCAAAAGAATCTGTACCTCTTGAAGCGAATAGAAGGCAATCCAAAAGTCACCAGTGATGAAACAATGATCTACTCAGATTAAATGGAAGCCCTCACCGAGCTCTACGTTTTAGTATATTGAACTATGGGTCAAAGATGTTTAGAAATAGATGAAATCAAGGTTAGAGAGCTTGAAAACTCAAAAATTGTGGAAGGAGAGAGAAAAAATAGTGAAAATTGAAAAGATTTGACATAAAAAGTGACTTTTAAAGATCTTATTGTCAGTAGACTGCTTGAGCGATCAAAAGTGCTCGAGCGGTGAATTGATACCTCCAGTATCTCAGAAAATTTTGAAAAAATAGAGCCAGAAGGGTCTATGGACCGCTCGAGCGAACTATGCAAACAATACAAATTTGTAAACTTCAAACGGGCATAACTCTCTCGTTCGGACTTCGTTTAGAGTCGCTCTTATATCCAAATTGAAGCCTCAAAAGTAAGCTTTCCAATGGTTCTAACATCACATCAAGATTCAAAGTGTGAAGAGATAAAATGATAGAACAATGAAGACTACTCAATAACAACTATTCGAATTATGAGCTTTTGATCCAATCTCGCCCAACCACTATGGTAACTGTAGACACCCCATTTTTGACCGTCCTCAAGACTTGGACGTCACCGTTTGAACACTCGGTGATTATCCATGTTTGTGTTCGTTTGGAGTTCCCGGAGGCCTCGGCTCGCGCGCCTTGCCTCAGGATCTCCGAACCCAACTGTTTAGTGTCTGGTTTTACACCAAACACTTGTGTTTTGCCTTGGAGGGGCAGGGAATGCCTTGTGAGGCATCCCCACTCACCACCGGCAGTGGCTAGAGGCCACCGGCTGGTTTTTGCTGCCATCGGCACTATTTGTTGCCGGTCGGCACATTTTGTTGTAGGTCGGCACTATTTGCTGCCGGTCGGCACTCTTTTTTGCCAAAATGTCATTTTTGGCCGACCGACTACTGTGCATCTGCTTTTGCAGATATTTTAAGACAACTGTCTTGCCTTTTGCTCCCCTCCATACACTCCCTCTTATGAAGCTTGTCTTGTAAGCTTTACAAGACAAGAAGTTCCATAAAGGGAGGGGGCTCTCTCTTGTTGCAAGGGTTAGACACTTGAGATATTTTAGAGAGCTTAGACAGCCATTTTTAGGATTTGAGTTCTAGGGTTAGGGTTTGATACACATTATCTCTCTCTTTTTCCCTCTTGTGTGTGTTAAAGTGTGTTTGTGTCTTACTATTGCACACAAACACATAGTGTTTCACCTTCCTTTGGCTCCTGAGGTTCTAAGGGGCTGATTTTGGTGTTTGGTGTTGGATTCAAGCCAAGGAGGGCCATTGGAGCATCATTGTTGAAGAGGTCTTCAAGGGTGAGAATCTTACCCCTTTTTACCCCAATCTTGCATTGTATTTTTAGCTATCTTAAAATCGTTTTTGAGCTTAGTGTATAATACAAAAAAGTTCTATTTTTTAGCCCTCTTGATTTTTTATTAAGGGTTTTTTCTGGTTTGAGGGTGTTTGACCCCTCTTAGGCCTTGAAAGGCCTCATTTTGTGCTATTTTGAGCAAGCTTCGAGACTTTGGTGTTTGGGCCTCGTCACCACTGAAATCTTGAGGGATTTCAGTGGTGGAGATGGTGCCTTGAAGTCTCCAAAAGGAGAGGGCCACCCCCTCTCCTTGTCCTTAAAATGGACCATTTTTGGCCTCTTGAGAGAGCACCTAGCTAGGCTTCATGTTGACCATGCCTTAGTTGTTTTTTGTGCTTAATATGTCATATTATGCCTCTGTTTTTTGATGGTTTTGGTACACCATGCATGCATAGCATACCTACCATGTAATGCCTTGTTTATGCCTTAATATGCCTTAGGTTGTTAGCCTTTGTTCGAGCATGTTTTAGGCTTAGTCTTGTGAAGATTTTGTGCATATTTTGCCATGTCTTAGGTCTGTCCATGGTTGTTTGGGTCGGATTTGGCATGCTTAGTATAGCCTCTTTGCATTCCGGCTTGTTGGCCTTAAGTATGTGCATGTATAGCATGACATCTTTGCATTGATTTAGTGATTTGGGGCCACCCTACGTGTTATTTCAGTCCCATTTTCATGCCTATGTGTTTGCCTTGAATGCTTCTTTAATGCTTTGAAAGCATGTGTGGTATGTTCCATGTTTTGGCCATAGTGCATGCTTTGAAATTGAGCCCCTTAGATGCCATCTAGGGAGTCCCTTTTGCATGGTCTAGGTCTGTCTTGAACCTATTTTAAGCCCTCTTAGCCTTGTGAGGCTTGGTTGGCTTAACCATGGTTCAAGTCCCCTTGACCGGCTTCAAGTACTTGGATCATTTTGCATGTTAATGTTAGCCTATCTTGTTGCTTGGTTTGACACCATCCTCATGCATTTTCAGAGCTTATGTTGCATGTTAATTGTCCATGATATGCCTCTTCCAAGTGTGCTTGAGAGTTGTCCAATTTGTGCCTAAGTGTTGGTCCTTGTGTGCATGTGTGTTTGCATGCCATTTAGCCCTCATTTTATAGCACTTTGGCTACTGTTTTAGGCCTATTTAGAGTTGCCTAAATCATGTATAAGTCCATCTTTGCATCCATTTGCATGGCCCCATGTTTGCTTGTATGCTTGCATAAGTGCCTTGCCATGCCATGATTGCATCCTTAGCTTGCATGCCTAGGTTGCATTGCATCTTGCATGCATGCCTTGTTCCTTGACTTGATGATAGGAATTGGGCCTTGATTTGTGTGTTTGGTTTGCATTTCATTTGACATGAAAGTTGCATACTTGACTCTTTGGGCCATCATGCATGGAAATGCGTGATTGGTGGTCCGAGAATCGAGACACATGCCCCTTTGAGTCACAAACATGATAAGGGACATGAATGGTGCATATATGCCTTGAATTGTGCTGTCATGCTTTGCCTTGCCCTCTGTTGCTGTCAATTGCAGATTCTGCAGGAACACTTTGCCGACCGGCAGTGTTAAGTGCCGACCGGCAATCCCTTCTCTGCCGACAGCTTCATTTTGTGCCGATGGACATAACACACTGCCGGTGACAGTTCCATTCAGCCGGTGGCACTCCTCAGTGTCCAAGGAAGCAGTCCTGAGGTTTTGACAACCTCCAGAGGAGTGAAGGAAGGAAAACAGAGGCAAACTATGCATGGCGGTGCGATTCCGAACAAGATCCGAGCATGCGCTGCATTTGGCCCTCCCCCTGAGGCGGTTTACTGCTTTTCTTAGCTTATTTAATTTGTTAATTAATTAGGCAATTTGTAATATTAATTAGCTTGCGTAGTTAATTAATTTGTATTATTTATTCGGTCCCTCCGAGTGAGGGCAAATCTGTAATAAGTGTGTGTGAGTGGGGTGTATGTCTTCCAATCCCCGCTTCTTTCTTCCCTTTTACTTACCTGCTTTGATGGTTAGTATTAGGGCACGTTTAATTTAGCATGCCTTATGCTATGCATGCGTGCATTCATGCATTTGTATTATACGCATTAGGCTCGGTACATCACGCTAACTGCATTTGTATTTCAAATTCCAAATTGAATACGTGCATCAAATTGATCGCATTTTCACATGCCATGATTAGACTAGCCGAGCCTACTCTAACTGCATCCTGTATGTGTTGCATTAGACAATTGACATGAACTAGGACATGCATGTTTGCTAACTAGTTTGATTGTTTTGGCACGGAGTACGATGTAAGTATTTTCGCTTTAGCATCTCGCATGCGTGTGAATGTTGCCATGACAGTATGCTTGCCATGCGGCTAAACGCTTATGTGATAAACTGTTTGATTGCCCGTGGGTGGAGGTTGGATTGTTTGAGTTGGAAAAACTCGTTGAAATCCGTATTTTAGCCTACTTGCGAGTAGCAAATTCCAAAGCGCTTTTCAAAACAAACGGATATGCAATGCTTATTTCCAAATTAGACAATCTAGTCTATACTTGTTTGCTGCGCGCATAACATAGTAATTCTAGGCTAATAAATTGAATAAGAACACATAACGTCTTCAAAATCGGATATCATGGTTAGTAGAGGCCGGTCTTCGGACCGGGCGAAAGGGGGTGCTCATAGCTGACCTTCCCCGGTCGTACCCAAGCTCCCGAGCCGAGACAACTCCGGTGATGACGGACATGTGGCCTTCGGCACCGAGTCAGGGTTTCCTAAATTTCCCCATTAAAAAATATTTAGGTGGCGACTCTGTATCTAGCAAAGCAGTCCATGTTTGGCACTACTTTTCAAAAATCTGTTTCTCAAAACGATTTGCCAGATTTGGACTCTTTGGTTCAAGATTAAGAACCGTGACTACAAAATCGAGAGTCCGAACTGTAGTAGCATAAGGCCCCCTCCGCGGGCGCGTCTACAGTTTCTGGCGACTCTACTGGGGAATTTAGAGAGCTTGACTCGAACTCGTGATACCCTGTTTTGATTTCACTTATGTGTTTCTTTGCATTGCATGTGCATTGGTGCGCCTAGGACACCGTGTTTGCCATCTGCCATTCCTGAACGGTTTGCCGGAGGCTTGTCTTGTCAAGGCATGACCATAAGGCTGACCGGCTATGGGCTCTAACAGTATGGGAATACAAACCCCGGTTTTACCGGGGCACCCTTTTTGACTACTCGACCTAGTACATTTTCGGATCCATAGTGACCATTCCAAATTAGGACAGGCTGCTTACCCGATGTTAGGTTGTTTGAGAACCGCTGCGTGCGTAGTGAAACCCTAGCTCCTGACAAAATAGGACAGGGAAACCCTACCCCAACATAGAGGTGTTTTGGTTCTCTTTACTTGCTATATGCTTTTAGAATGTATTTCTACAGGGAAAGTATATATCAGTTTGCAAGTTTGAGTATCAAACCTGAGGGCGCCAGTATCAGTATCAGTTATGAGAATCAGTTATCTGCGGGTATCGGGTTCAGTTTTTGGGAACAGTGATTTCTGGGAACAGTGATCAGCAGTAGAGTACAGTTGTTCAGCTACACCTGTGTTTGATCTGTTTGGGTTGAAATGTTGTTTGTTTCTCCTTTCAGTTCAGAGTGTCCAGAGCCGGTACAGAATAGCCAGTGTTCTCCCTCGCCAAGGCAGGGCTTATGATGACGCAGAATTCAGAAGAGATCGTAGTTATGACGGCTGCATTGGAGCAGGGGATCACTCTGCAAAGTGAGGCCAACACTGATGTGTCACATCCACCCAGGTCGCCTGTTGTGCACCCGGTCTGGGCACCCCAGTTATATCAGGCTCGCGAGCCTACTACATTCGAACTGATGGGGATGATAGGTGATCTCCAGAGGTCTGTGGCGGATCTCGCCTACGGAATGTCAGCTTCACCCCCAGTGGCACCGTATGCCGGGAATTTCATACCACAGGAGCCTCCGCTGCTGGGACGGATTGTGATAGAGCTCAGCCAGCCAGAGATGGCTTCCAGCTACAGCCACGACATGTTAGCAACAACTGGGCTTCGCTCTGAAGTAGCAACCCAAACCCTTGACCAGGCTGAGGCCGGAGGAAAAGACAAAATGAAGGCAGATGCCGATCCTATTGAACAACTGCTGTGGGCAGTCGCGGCCTTGAAAGCCGGGGGGATGAACAAGCAACAGATATCCGCAGTTGTGGCAAAGAATGTGGAGGATGCTTTCCCCACTCCACCTGAGGGTAGTTCAAGTCAGTCAGAAAATCGGGATAGGCCCCGTCATGCCAAGGCAGTTCCTCCTATTCCCGCCCCTGCACCCGGGAAAGATCAGAAAGCTAAAGTGGCGCCTGCCGACCCTTTCGCTTATGCAGCTAGTAAGAGCGCTCAGACCCCAATGTACCTGCCCCGGGGGCGCAGGACCTTTCATGCTCTCTACATGCCTTTGTCCAAGGCACTTCAGATCCTTGCCGAGAGAGGGCACCTTAAGCCCTTGGAGCCTCGGCCTCTCCCGAAGAATCTCCCCGCTACGCATGATGCTGCTCAGTACTGTGCGTACCACCAGCAAGCAGGCCATGCTACCGACAATTGCTTCCGCCTCCGTCATGAGGTGCAAGATTTGATTGACAATGAGGTTATCCTCCCACCCACCTCAGCGAAGTCTGTTACCACCGAGCTGTTGGACTTTGAGGATACTGCAAGTATGTAATCAGAAAGTAAACCACCTGCGGGCGGCATCTGGATGTATTTTGAATGTAGCGTCTGGCACGCATTTTTGAGTGGCTATGAACGCTAGCTTTGTAAATCCTGGCTTGGGTATCGAGTCAGTCTTTTGTTTTGAGTCTGTCTCTTTGTCTTGAGTCAGTCTTTTTGCTTAAAGGTCTATCTTGTTGTAGCGAGTCAGTCCCCTTTGTATATAACACCAGGTGATTCTGGGGTTGTTGCCTCGAACACCGTTTTGTCTTGTAATTATCTATTTTTGTTTTGAGTCTGTTTCTGCCGAGGGGCCAGTTGCACCAACAAATCCGAATGAAACAGCTGTTGCTATCTCACTTTCATGCTTGCTTTCAGCATAAGTGCCAGAGAATTTGATTGGGCTAACAGTACATCTCGCCTGCTCTCCTGCGCGCCAAACTCATTGCATTAACCTAAGTTTTTCAAAAAAAAAAAAAAAACCTTTTGAACACTGCGGTGATGAAAACGAAGAGGAAGGAATTCCTTGGGTTTTGCAAAATTTTGATCATTTTGAGAGAAAGAGAGGCGTGCTAAGCCTTTTAATGAATGAAATCATGCTTGTCGGCGTGAGTACTGAGAAGGATCCTGGCTTGATCCAGATTGGTTCCACACTATCTTCGGCGCGAGCGATTTGTCACTTTCCTAAAAACTTTCGAAAACAAATGTTTTACGTGGCCCTGTGAAGACTTGTGTGGAATCACTCTTGAGATTGCGCAGCCTAGGATCGATCTCAGCCTCAAGATTCAACCCGTTCGTTTTCCGACTTTGAACCCGTTCAGAACATTCAGAAAGTTCAACGGTCAAACGTCATGTAAGGCCCGCATGGCCAGATCAGAAGCAGCCCTCGAGCAGGAGGCATCAAAGCCGAATCAAAACGAGTAGATCTCACCAGAAGAAGCTCGTGGAGCAGCCACGATGGATTCTCCCACAAATCATTGCAACAGCCGTTCTCCTAGACACAGAGAGGCTTCAACTTCAAAAACCATTTGGCATGGACTTGTTACACTTTTACCCTTGAGAGGCTCGCTGGGTTGAAAACCCGGAAGGGCGACCCAGGCAAAAGTTAGAGCAAGAGAAAAATACAAAAAAGCAAAAAGCGAAAATACAAAAAAAAACAAAAAAAGAAAAGAAAAGGAAAATGCAAAAAAAATAAAAAGAAGAAAAATTCAAAAAAGAAGAGAAAAGAAAAGCTCGCAAGGTCGAAAACCCGCATCGGGCACCTTGGCAAAAATTAGAGCCTGAAAAATGAAGGTTAAAATACCCGAGTGTACCTTAACCGGAACTACGTGAGGCTTGATTCCCATGTTTGGGATACGTAGGCAACTTCATCATGAAGTCCAGCCCCCAACGCTTTCATAGCGTCTTGGTCCATGCAATGGTTTCGACTTCATCCCAAAGTCTAGTCGCCAACACCTTCCAAGGTGATTGTGTCCATATATTTGTTGTAACCATCTTCGTCATCGCTGTGTCCAAGAGCTCGACCACCGCCAATGAAGACTGTTTGCGGACTGCTGCAGCACCATCCAAACAAGGGGCAACTTTCCGTTGCCACGAGTCGTCGTGAGCCGCCATTCAAACCAGGGGCAACTTTCCGTTGCCTTCCACCCCCTTTAAACCAGGGGCAATTTTCCATTGCCTCCGATCCGAGGTTGCGCATCTCAAAGAGTAAGTTCCATGCTCGTTAAGCATTGACTATTTGAAAAATAGTTTTTGAAAATTTTTACTGAGGTTGACTATTTTCTCGAAAACTATCCCATTTTCCAAAACTGGACCATTGTCTTGGACTCAAAAAGGAAAATTTTCAGTGCTTACAGCCTGACTTGCATGATTTTCAAATCAAAAATCGAAAAAGTACGTTAATCCGACTCTCATTTTGATCAAACTCTGTTTTAGTAGAAAGCAAAAACAAAGAATGGTTAAAACGATGAACTAGGGGCACAGTTGAGCCAGGCGTTCTGTCCCCCCCCCCCCGGTCATCGACGTACTTGCCAGAAGAGGGCTCTACCCGCCAGAAGAAATAGCCGTGAGCTAACGGTGTTGAGCATGAACCCGCAACTTCCTATTCATTCATCAAACACCCCGGGGAGGGATAAAAATGAGAGAATGAAGAATAGAGAGGTGTGAGTTGAGAGAAAAGTGAGGAAAAGGGTTTTGAGAGAAAATCCGAGCTTGAGAGCCGAGGGATGTGAGAATCACAAATCAGAAGGGGGTGGGAAACAATACCCAGATTGAACTGGCTCCTCGTGGTCCGAGGTCCCCCATCTTCGGTAACGCGTCTGTATGTCGTGTCTTTTGTTTTGTTTATCTCAACCTTTGTTTTAGGTCTTTTTCGAGCGTGTCTCGTTGTGTTTAGGTCGTGTACCTTTTTGTTCGAGTCCTCCCCGCTGTGTCCAGTGGTAGGCTCGATACCCCGGTTGAAAAACCCTCATTCGATTTCAAAAATCACTTACACTCGGAATGCTGTGCCATTCTCTATATTGGAGCATGTTTCAACTCCAACCGGTTCCATCTTTGAGCTCCGTCTTGTCAGATTGGGCCGTTCACTCAAGTTTGCTGTGTGCAGAATGAACCGAATGCTGTGATGTGGGCTGTATGCAGATTAATCCCCAGTAGAGCCAGGGCTGTGTGTCCAGAATCAGGCAGTGGGTTGCTTGGGTTATTTTGCTGTTGGCTGTTTAATTATCTGATTATTACAGTGCAAGTGCTCAATTTTCAGACAACTGATCAATTTCATCTACATTGAGGTGTAACATGATGGATTGCGATGCAATGCATGAGATATGTAAATATAACACTTTTTAAGCAAAAATCTATTCATTTCATAATCTTTTTCAAGTACAAAGTTTTGAGGAAAACAAAATCTGCCTGCGGCAGTACAAAGTATCCTGACTATCAAAAAAAAAAAAGGTACGAGAAAGAAGAAAAACAACAAAAATCTATGTCAAGCGACCCCAAGGGCCATCAGTCTGTCCTGGTCCTCTTCCTGGACGAGGGTCCAGGAGCATCATCAGCATCGTCGTCAGAGCCCGAGCTAGAACCGCCTCCGGTCTCCTCCTCCGATGACTCGGACTCCGCCTCTGCCTCCGCCTCTGACTCCTCGTCATCATCATCATCCGGGACTGGAGCTCGCGAGCTACTCCCGGCATGAGTGCGCCCCGCCTTGGAGTAGGGGAATACTCGGCCCTCCTCATCTCTCCCTCGAGCAGGGACGGAAGGTTCAGCTGGAGCACCTCCTGCCATGGGAATCTGGAAAGGAGGCTGAAAAAGTACATAAAAGGGAAATGCATCAGTATACTATAGACAGTTTATCAGTGCAGAATGCAATGCAGAGTACAATGTATGAATGTCGTGAGCAGTCTATCAGTGCAGAATGCAGTGTATGAGTACAGTGTGAGAATGCCGTGAGTAGTTTATCAGTGCAGAATGCAGTGTATGAGTACAGTGTGAGAATGCCGTGAGCAGTTTATCGGTGCAGAATGCAGTGCATAAGTACAGTGTGAATGCCGTGAGCAGTTTATCATCGCAGAGTACGGTGCAGAATGCAGTGTATGCAGTGTATCAGATACAGTGAGACGTGTATCAGGTGTTGTGCTATGCATCAGATTATGTGAAGCAGTGTATGAATGGTTTGAGGCCAATGTCAGAAGAACGTACCGGAATGCTGTAGAGGGCCAGGAGGTCAAAAGTCCGCTGAAGCATCCCCATCATCGAGGCATTCATCGCCAATGACTGACGGGTGTACTCAGAAGAAGCCTGCAAAAGTACCAGATGCATCAATATTCTGTGGAATATCAAATAAACCGAAATGAAGTGGCTGTACAGAAATACAGTAATACATACCGGAGGTAAGTCGGGGACATCGATGAACTCATGATCAGCTGGCGGAGGGGCGAAGGGGATCTGATAGGTCGCCCCACCCTGCCCTCGGAAAGTCAGTGCAGCAGGTAGAGCGGGCCAGCCAGTCCCCCGTCCTCCCTGGACTCCGCCCCTGCCACGGACTCGGGCCTTCCTCGAAGCTCCTGCCCCAGCTCTCGTTCCCGTCCCAACCGCTGGCGCCACGGGCCCGGCTCCCTCCGCTCTACGGCCGCCGCTCAGAGGTCGCATCAGGTACGTCTGCACGTACTCCCGATAGTCGCCGATACCTCTGAAGCGGGCCTCCTCCCAGCCAATGGTGTAGTCGTCCATCTGCTCGGTGGTGAGCCTCTCGGTCTCCCTCATATCCGCAGGAGGGTGAACCGGGACTATCTGCTCAGGTAACCCCAGGGTCTGGCGTAGGAAACGCTCACCCAGGTACCAAGCCCGACAGACCGGGCCCTCCAACAAGATCCGAAAACGCGAGGTCTCCTCAGCACCTGCAAACCGATCCCGCGTCGCCGCCGGCAACAGAGCCCACGGCCGCCAAGTGATCTGAAAGTGACAGACAGTTTGTTATCTACTGTTATTAAAATATGCAGTGGGAAAGGCGAAGCTTAAATAAACTGCAAGTAAAACATACCTCCGCGGGGGTGATGGTGTCGAAGTATCGGCGGAAAAAGCCGAATGTCTCTCGCGGCCGCCGGGTGCATCTCCCGTCAAAGCGGCGTGAAAAGGGGACAACCAGAGGGGTCTCTGTGACTGGTACGGGGGCAAGCCTAGGAAAGTAGGCGTAAACCCACAACTGCAAGGTAAATACCAGTGCATTTATCAGATAAAGCAGAATACAGAATAAAGCAGAAATGGCAGAGCCGTGTGTTGTGCAGTGTATTGTGTACAGTGTACAGTGTGAGCAGTGTACAGTCATTGTAAAGCAGAGCGTATGTGTGTGCCGTGTGTACAGTATACAGCAAGTATAGAGCAGACTACAGTGTGTGCAGTGTACAGAGTACAGAAAATATCGGACAGAAATGAAAAGCGGAGAAGAAATGTACCTCCCAAGCCCGCCAGTAGCCTCCGAGCAACTGGCCGCTGCCGCGCGAAGCCGAGCTCATGTACCCGTAGAGAATGGCCAGAGCGGCGCCACCCCAGTCGTAATGCAAAATGTCCCGGACGTCCACCAGTGCGCTGAGAAGACAGAGAGGCACGGTGTTCGCCCGGTCGGCAAAGATGGTCGTCCCGAATAAGAACATGAGGAAGCCGCAGGCGTACCTCTCCTCCGCCTCTGGAGTCATCGGATCTGCATCACCGAGAGTGGGCTGGACCCTAAACTGCACCTCAAACCAGGAGTACCGCACAAAACCTGGGCGAGCGAGAAGTGGGGCCTCCCCCAGCAGATGGACCTGAGCGGCAGTCCACTCATCCATGTCTATGTCAAAGGGGATCGGATCACCCCCTACCCCGATGCCTGTGAGCATCGAGAAATCGTAAGGGGTCATCGTCATGTCCCCTGCTGTGGAAAAGTGAAACGAATCGGTGGTGTCCCACCACCTCTCCGCCAGAGCGGCAAGGAGAGGTCTGCATGTGGAAAGCCTGGAGAGTCCTCGGCAGAAGGTGCCGAAGCCCGCCCGGTCCACTATGCGTCGGACCGCGTCAGGGAGCTCATCGTACCACTCCCGAGCGCCAGTGTTCCCATACCCGCGGATGGTATGGGAATCCTCCTGTAAACAGAAAATAACAATTGCAAGGCAACATTCAAAATGCATTTTTGAAAAGCATACAGATACAGCATGCGTGCAAGTTTGACAGATTTTGACAAGTACCGGGTACCGGTGTGCTTACAGTGAACTACAGCGTGTGATGCGTCAGCCTGTTCGGGTGGTTCAGTGCAGATGTAGCATGCGTGCAAGTTTGACAGATTTTGACAAATACCGGGTGCTGGTGTGCTTACAGTGAACTACAGTGTGTGATGCGTCAACATGTTTGGGGGGGTTCAGAACAGATATAGCATGCGTGCAAATTTAACAGATTCAGACAAATACCGGGTATCGGTGTGTTTGCAGTGAAAAACAGTGTGCACCGTGTGTTTGAGTGATTCGGGGTTAGTGTAGTGTGTGTGTGCATGTGCCAAGCTCAAACAGATGTCAGTTGTATGTATGTTTACAGTCAACTACAGTCTACGGTATATCAGATTTCAGCAGTTAAAGAGTACAACTAGCTACGGCAGTTTTGTATCCTACATTGCGGAAAGTAAAGCAGAAGACAGAGAATTACCTCAGAAGCGCCGAATGAAAGGTGGGAGGTAGGCTTGCGCAGCAATAGCTCGGGTGGCACGTGCCTCTCGAAGCTCCGAAACTGGCGGAGTCCGTCGGGGGGCAGAACATAGATCGCCGGCCGGTAGGTCGCCGGGTCGAACGGGCGCTCGCGCAAAGGTAGAAGCTCGACCTCGGGATCCATCTCGTGGTCCGGGGGAGTCCCGCCGCGTGGAATGTCGTCCGCCATGTCGAGAATAATGAGAAAATAGCCGGAGGAAGGAAAACCGGGCTAGAATACGAAGTGTCAACCGAAAAGTCAACTCCCGGGAAGGCCGAAAACGACCGGAAAGGCCGGGATGTGAAAGGGCACGGAAATCAAGAGAAAAGCAAGGGGAACAAACTCCAAAAAGGCGGGAACGCCAAACGAGGCACCGAAACAAAGTTTTGTTTGGTTGAAAATGTCCAAAACGCGAAGGAAATCGCGAATCCAATGACGAAACGGGCGTAGAACGCGAAGAAACGGGCGAAAAATGAGAGAAAAACGCTCTAGAGAGAGAGTGTGAGTTTTCGGCGGTGGTGGAAATGAGAAAATAGGGTTTGAAACCCTATTTTAAAACACCCAAAGTGAAATCTCGAAACTGCCCCGACTCAGCAACTTTTTGCCGGTCGGCAATGTTTTGTGCCGGCCGGCATAATATTGTGCCGATGGATTTATTATTCAGCCGGTGGACAGCCAGTGGCCTCCTCTCCTGGCCGGCGGTGTTCCTACAGCCTTGTTTAGGCCATATGAGTAGTTTTTGGTCTTCATAGCTCAAGAAAGTGCAAGAAAGTGCATCTCCGACGCTCAACCGGCCTCCGTTGTGACCTCGGGTCGTGTCTTCTGTGCGTGGCACTCGAATTCGTGCAAGGTGTATCCTTTTTGTATCCTTTTAAATTCAAAAGTTGCCCCATGTGCGTTGCACGCGTTCATCGCACTACTTCGGTGCATTACATCGCGCTGTCATGCGCCTCACATTCGCATTGTTATGCACATACTACATGCGTTGTAACACGCACCCCTTGCATTGTCATGCACAACTCTCATGCATTGTCATTGCATTTTTATTCCGTGCATTGTCATGCATTCCGAAACACGTGCGTTGTTGCGCATTTAAGTCTATTTACATTCCGTGTGGCACGCGTGTCACACTTGGCATCATTTTACATTTCGTGTGGCATGCGTGTCACACTTAGCATCGTTTTACATTCCGTGTGGCATACGTGTCACACTGAGCATCATTTTGCATCTTGTGAGGCATGCGTGTCTCATTTATATCATTTGGCATCCTATGGGGCATGCATGTTTCATTTTGTGTCATTTTCATCGGCCTGTGCGCCTCGTTTGCATAGAACATGCATTCACTCGCACTATCTTGTGCATTTACACTTTGTACCTCAATCGCACTGTTTTGTGCATTTCAAATCACTCGCGCTGTTTTGCGCATCGCACTGTTTTGTGCATTTCAAATCACTCGCGCTGTTTAGCGCATCGCACTGTTTTGTGCATTTCAAATCACTCCCGCTGTTTTGCGCATCGCACTGTTTTGTGCATTTCAAAATCACTCGCGCTGTTTTGCGCATCGCACTGTTTTGTGCATTTCAAATCACTCGCGCTGTTTAGCGCATCGTACTGTTTTGTGCATTTCAAATCACTCGCGCTGTTTTGCGCATCGCACTGTTTTGTGCATTTCAAAATCACTCGCGCTGTTTTGCGCATCGCACTGTTTTGTGCATTTCAAATCACTCGCGCTGTTTAGCGCATCGCACTGTTTTGTGCACTGCAAATCCCTCGCGCTATTTTGCGCACCTCAATCGCACTGTTTTGTGCATTTCAAATCACTCGCGCTGTTTAGCGCATCGCACTGTTTTGTGCATTTCAAATCACTCGCGCTGTTTTGCGCATCGCACTGTTTTGTGCATTTCAAATCACTCACGCTGTTTTGTGCATCGCACTGTTTTGTGCATTTCAAAATCAATCGCGCTGTTTAGCGCATCGCACTGTTTTGTGCATTTCAAATCACTCGCGCTGTTTAGCGCATCGCACTGTTTTGTACACTGCAAATCCCTCGCGCTATTTTGCGCACCTCAGTCGCACTGTTTTGTGCACTGCAAATCACTCGCGCTGTTTAGCGCATCGCACTGTTTTGTGCATTTCAAATCACTCGCGCTATTTTGCGCACCGCATCGCACTGTTTTGTGCACCTTACTTGCATCTTGCATGTATCCTCTCGCGCTATCTTGCGCACCTCACTTGTACTTGTTAGTACATTGCATTGTTTTGAATATGAACCGGCTTCGCGTAGCGTATAAGCCCAATTTTCAAAATTTTGCATTCCGTGTGGCATGTGTGTCGCACTTGTATCATTTTTGCATCTTATGAGGCAAGCGTGTCTCATTTGTTTCATTTTGCATTCCGTGTGGCATGCGTGTCACACTTGTATCATTTTTGCATCTTATGAGGCACGCATGTCTCATTTGTTTCATTTTGCATTCCGTGTGGCATGCGTGTCACACTTGTATCATTTTTTCATCTTATGAGGCATGTGTGTCTCATTTGTTTCATTTTGCATTCCGTGTGGCATGCGTGTCACACTTGTATCATTTTGCATCTTATGAGGCACGCGTGTCTCATTTGTATCATCTTGCATCATGCCTCATTTGCATTGGCACATGTGCCCCATCTTCTTCATCGGCATGCGTGTCTCATTTTCATTGGCATGCGTGTCACATTTTCGTTGGCTTGTGTGTCGACGTTAGCATTAGCATGCGTGCCTCATTCTTGCATTGTCATGCATATTACCCGGTCTGGCGAGACCTTAAACACGCCCGGTCTGGTGAGACCTTAAACACGCTTGGTCTGGCGAGACCTTAAACACGCAAGGTCTACGAGACCTTAAATCCTTTGGAGGTGCGAAACCTTCGGTGCATTGTCATGCATACATTTTGCATCCCGGTCTAGGAGACCCTAAATCCTCTGAAGGTGCAATTCCTTTGGTGTTTGTCGTGCCCGAACGACTTTCGGTGGTCTGGTAAAGCCACCTGCCTATGTTTGCGATGAGTTCCTAGAAGACCAACTGGGATGGTGGAAACTAGAGTTCGAACGGCTAACGCCTAGAACGTAAAGGTTCGGGAGTTCCGAGACTAAAGTCTGGTTTAAATACCCAGGGGTGTATCCTCGGCTTGAAATCTGTATGGAAGCCCCATAGATTGAGGCAGCATGTCGGCGCCTCAGTTCTGGATACTAAACCAACCTAGTATATCGCCCTCTTGGTAAGATAGGGAAAGTTGCAGTCATAGTCATTGCATCATAGTGCATTGTCATGCATTTCCATTGTAGCTTGCATGCATCCATTGCATTTTCCCAGTAGATCGCATCATACTGCATTTTGTAAATATCCATTCCATTGCATATTTGTAAATATTGCATCGTAGTTTGCATGCATTCATTGCATCACCTTCCATCTATGGCTCGCGCCTTTCCATGTTGAGCTTGGTCTGGTATGTGCCCTTACTTTTCACGTTAAAGCACAATTCTGCATGTGTGCGCGCCTATTCCACGCTGGTATGTTGGTTTGAGGGTTGCGGCACCTTTTCTGTGTTAGACATGGCTCGTATGCGTACATGCCTTTCCTAGGCAAGATTTGGTTTGGCCCGCGTGCCATATCCATTGCATTGTAGTTTGCATGCATTCATTGCATCACCTTCCATCTATGGCTTGCGCCTTTCCATGATTGAGCTTGGTCTGGTATGTGCCCATACTTCTCGTGTCGAAGCATAGTTCAGTGGACCGTTCTATGTTAGACGTGGCTTGTATGCGTACATGCTTTGCCTAGGCAAGATTTGGTTTGCCCCGCGTGCCATATCCATTACCCCCTCCCCAGCATTTTCATTTATATATTACATTGTAGTGTAATTTTTGCATCCGGCATTAGGATTATTGTCCTTTCTCCAGCGGGTTGTTTCCCCACTTATGTCAATCCCCCCCAATACTTGTTCTTGTGTCTGTCTACAATGCTCATAGTTCAGTTGACCGTTCTATGGTAGACAGACTTGTTACCTCCATCAATCTATTTGACATAGGTGTGGTCTCAAACCACTCGTGATTGGATCGTGATTCAATTGCTTTGCATATAATTTGCATTATTTCAATTACATTGCATCTTCATTTGCATTGTTTATACATTGTTGTGTATATATTGCATATCATTTTGCATCCATTCTTGCATTGTCATGCATGTTGCTAATGATATTGTACCTGTTAAGTTTGTTTTCTTTTCAGGCACGATATTGTATGTACGGTTCATTTGAGGCTGGTGCAACCAGACGAGCCGCACAGGTATTGTATCCTCCGAACGAGACGTATTGAGAATTACATAATTCTCTTACATCCTTTCTGCATTGTAGTGTAGTTTGGTGTATGCTAGCTTAAAACTATCGCATGTTTGCTTCATTACAGCTTTCTTTGCATGATCATAAGTTATGTCCGGCT
Source organism: Camellia sinensis (assembly GCF_055761805.1). Classification (NCBI taxonomy): domain Eukaryota; kingdom Viridiplantae; phylum Streptophyta; class Magnoliopsida; order Ericales; family Theaceae; genus Camellia; species Camellia sinensis. The sequence goes on from NC_138971.1 coordinate 59,394,591, forward strand.
CTGTGCATTGTCTTGTATTTTGCCCCTGCCTTCGGGCGCATACCTTGTTTGTCTTGCATGTTTGTCTGAGTCTTCGGCCTTGTCAAAAATGGGTCGTCTCTGGGCTTTGACATTCACTCCCGTCATTGTTATGACTTTCGAGTTCTGTCAAAGAGGGGCAACTGTAGACATCCCATTTTTGACCGTCCTCAAGACTTGGACGTCACCGTTTGAACACTCGGTGATTATCCATGTTTGTGTTCGTTTGGAGTTCCCGGAGGCCTCGGCTAGCGCGCCTTGCCTCAGGATCTCCGAACCCAACTGTTTAGTGTCTGGTTTTACACCAAACACTTGTGTTTTGCCTTGGAGGGGCAGGGAATGCCTTGTGAGGCATCCCCACTCACCACCGGCAGTGGCTAGAGGCCACCGGCTGGTTTTTGCTGCCATCGGCACTATTTGTTGCCGATCGGCACATTTTGTTGTAGGTCGGCACTATTTGCTGCCGGTCGGCACTCTTTTTTGCCAAAATGGCATTTTTGGCCGGCCGACTACTGTGCATCTGCTTTTGCAGATATTTTAAGACAGCTGTCTTGCCTTTTGCTCCCCTCCATACACGTGTATGGAGGGATCTCCCTCTTATGAAGCTTGTCTTGTAAGCTTTACAAGACAAGAGGTTCCATAAAGGGAGGGGGCTCTCTCTTGTTGCAAGGGTTAGACACTTGAGATATTTTAGAGAGCTTAGACAGCCATTTTTAGGGTTTGAGTTCTAGGGTTAGGGTTTGATACACATTATCTCTCTCTTTTTCCCTCTTGTGTGTGTTAAAGTGTGTTTGTGTCTTACTATTGCACACAAACACATAGTGCTTCACCTTCATTTGGCTCCTGAGGTTCTAAGGGGCTGATTTTGGTGTTTGGTGTTGGATTCAAGCCAAGGAGGGCCATTGGAGCATCATTGTTGAAGAGGTCTTCAAGGGTGAGAATCTTACCCCTTTTTACCCCAATCTTGCATTGTATTTTTAGCTATCTTAAAATCGTTTTTGAGCTTAGTGTATAATACAAAAAAGTTCTATTTTTTAGCCCTCTTGATTGTTTATTAAGGGTGTTTTGTGGTTCGAGGGTGTTTGACCCCTCTTAGGCCTTGAAAGGCCTCATTTTGTGCTATTTTGAGCAAGCTTCGAGACTTTGGTGTTTGGGCCTCTTCACCACTGAAATCTTGAGGGATTTCAGTGGTGGAGATGGTGCCTTGAAGTCTCCAAAAGGAGAGGGCCACCCCCTCTCCTTGTTGTCCTTAAAATGGACCATTTTTGGCCTCTTGAGAGAGCACCTAGCTAGGCTTCATGTTGACCATGCCTTAGTTGTTTTTTGTGCTTAATATGTCATATTATGCCTCTGTTTTTTGATGGTTTTGGTACACCATGCATGCTTAGCATACCTACCATGTAATGCCTTGTTTATGCCTTAATATGCCTTAGGTTGTTAGCCTTTGTTCGAGCATGTTTTAGGCTTAGTCTTGTGAAGATTTTGTGCATATTTTGCCATGTCTTAGGTCTGTCCATGGTTGTTTGGGTCGGATTTGGCATGCTTAGTATAGCCTCTTTGCATTCCGGCTTGTTGGCCTTAAGTATGTGCATGTATAGCATGACATCTTTGCATTGATTTAGTGATTTGGGGCCACCCTACGTGTTATTTCAGTCCCATTTTCATGCCTATGTGTTTGCCTTGAATGCTTCTTTAATGCTTTGAAAGCATGTGTGGTATGTTCCATGTTTTGGCCATAGTGCATGCTTTGAAATTGAGCCCCTTAGATGCCATCTAGGGAGTCCCTTTTGCATGGTCTAGGTCTGTCTTGAACCTATTTTAAGCCCTCTTAGCCTTGTGAGGCTTGGTTGGCTTAACCATGGTTCAAGTCCCCTTGACCGGCTTCAAGTACTTGGATCATTTTGCATGTTAATGTTAGCCTATCTTGTTGCTTGGTTTGACACCATCCTCATGCATTTTCAGAGCTTATGTTGCATGTTAATTGTCCATGATATGCCTCTTCCAAGTGTGCTTGAGAGTTGTCCAATTTGTGCCTAAGTGTTGGTCCTTGTGTGCATGTGTGTTTGCATGCCATTTAGCCCTCATTTTATAGCACTTTGGCTACTGTTTTAGGCCTATTTAGAGTTGCCTAAATCATGTATAAGTCCATCTTTGCATCCATTTGCATGGCCCCATGTTTGCTTGTATGCTTGCATAAGTGCCTTGCCATGCCATGATTGCATCCTTAGCTTGCATGCCTAGGTTGCATTGCATCTTGCATGCATGCCTTGTTCCTTGACTTGATGATAGGAATTGGGCCTTGATTTGTGTGTTTGGTTTGCATTTCATTTGACATGAAAGTTGCATACTTGACTCTTTGGGCCATCATGCATGGAAATGCGTGATTGGTGGTCCGAGAATCGAGACACATGCCCCTTTGAGTCACAAACATGATAAGGGACATGAATGGTGCATATATGCCTTGAATTGTGCTGTCATGCTTTGCCTTGCCCTCTGTTGCTGTCAATTGCAGATTCTGCAGGAACACTTTGCCGACCGGCAGTGTTAAGTGCCGACCGGCAATCCCTTCTCTGCCGACAGCTTCATTTTGTGCCGATGGACATAACACACTGCCGGTGACAGTTCCATTCAGCCGGTGGCACTCCTCAGTGTCCAAGGAAGCAGTCCTGAGGTTTTGACAACCTCCAGAGAAGTGAAGGAAGGAAAACAGAGGCAAACTATGCATGGCGGTGCGATTCCGAACAAGATCCGAGCATGCGCTGCATTTGGCCCTCCCCCTGAGGCGGTTTACTGCTTTTCTTAGCTTATTTAATTTGTTAATTAATTAGGCAATTTGTAATATTAATTAGCTTGCGTAGTTAATTAATTTGTATTATTTATTCGGTCCCTCCGAGTGAGGGCAAATCTGTAATAAGTGTGTGTGAGTGGGGTGTATGTCTTCCAATCCCCGCTTCTTTCTTCCCTTTTACTTACCTGCTTTGATGGTTAGTATTAGGGCACGTTTAATTTAGCATGCCTTATGCTATGCATGCGTGCATTCATGCATTTGTATTATACGCATTAGGCTCGGTACATCACGCTAACTGCATTTGTATTTCAAATTCCAAATTGAATACGTGCATCAAATTGATCGCATTTTCACATGCCATGATTAGACTAGCCGAGCCTACTCTAACTGCATCCTGTATGTGTTGCATTAGACAATTGACATGAACTAGGACATGCATGTTTGCTAACTAGTTTGATTGTTTTGGCACGGAGTACGATGTAAGTATTTTCGCTTTAGCATCTCGCATGCGTGTGAATGTTGCCATGACAGTATGCTTGCCATGCGGCTAAACGCTTATGTGATAAACTGTTTGATTGCCCGTGGGTGGAGGTTGGATTGTTTGAGTTGGAAAAACTCGTTGAAATCCGTATTTTAGCCTACTTGCGAGTAGCAAATTCCAAAGCGCTTTTCAAAACAAACGGATATGCAATGCTTATTTCCAAATTAGACAATCTAGTCTATACTTGTTTGCTGCGCGCATAACATAGTAATTCTAGGCTAATAAATTGAATAAGAACACATAACGTCTTCAAAATCGGATATCATGGTTAGTAGAGGCCGGTCTTCGGACCGGGCGAAAGGGGGTGCTCATAGCTGACCTTCCCCGATCGTACCCAAGCTCCCGAGCCGAGATAACTCCGGTGATGACGGACATGTGGCCTTCGGCACCGAGTCAGGGTTTCCTAAATTTCCCCATTAAAAAATATTTAGGTGGCGACTCTGTATCTGGCAAAGCAGTCCATGTTTGGCACTACTTTTCAAAAATCTGTTTCTCAAAACGATTTGCCAGATTTGGACTCTTTGGTTCAAGATTAAGAACCGTGACTACAAAATCGAGAGTCCGAACTGTAGTAGCATAAGGCCCCCTCCGCGGGCGCGTCTACAGTAACACCTTAACTAAGGCTCAAATATCGACTAAGAAGGTTCTCAACTATGATAATCAAAGAGTCAAATATAATTCCATTATACTAGGAAGTATGAAGTGCTACATACATTGTATATGTATATTTTTTGGTTCATTGTTAAAATAGGAGTTTAAAATGGAGATGGATGAGGCTTGGGTTCATTTATATATAAGAACACAAAAGCAACAATGGAGCTTGCAATTCTAATTAGTCTCTTTCTTCGTTGCAGAATAGGAAGTTCATATATATATATATATATATTACATTATATATATAGTTTTGATCTATTTATTTTATTTTATTTTTTTGTGTTTTGGATTTGAAACTGGTCAATCTAGATCTGGATGCATTTGATGTGTTTTTTGTATCCAAATCTATGATGTTATTGCTGGTGGTGGTGGTGGTGTTTGTTTGTTTGTGTTTGTGTTTGTGTTTGTGTTTTTTTTTTTTTTTTTTTTTTGGAACATGGTGGTGGTGGTGGTGGTGATGATGATGATGATGATGATGAAATAGATAGTTATAAAAATTTAAAAAAATAAAAAAATTGTACAGATAAAAAATTGGATAGATAAAATTTGAACCGATAGGGAAAAATTGAACAAATAGATATAAATTTAAACAGATAATGAAAAAATTGAATAAATAGTCAAAAAATTAAACAGATAAAAAAATATTTGAACAGATAGTTAAAAAATTAAACAAATAAAAAAATTTTGAACAGATAGTTACAAAAATTCAACAGATAGATAAGGGGTAAATTTGGAAATAAAATATCCTTTAAAATAATAAAAGGAATTCTCACCAAACTATTTCACAAATGGTAGATCTCTCACCAACAAAAAATATTCACTAAACTTAATGCCTTGGACAATTGCTAAATTGGATTTTTGAACAATTTTCTTATTTCTTTTTTATTTATATATTCCAACGTTACTCTTTATTTTACCTATCTATATACACAAATTGTTTAGGGTCCAGGTTGTCTCAAGTTGAGATCAAGATTGGACCCGTCCAGTCCGGCCCATGGGGCCCATTTTTTGGGCCCGTTTTGATAATCTGAACCGTCAATGTGTAGAACTCGTCGAGTACTATATGCTTGTAAAAAATTACGTTGATCGGATATCAATAGCTATGTGATAAAATCAGTTTTGTATAAAAAAAAAATTAACAGTTGATAAAAAACTGTTTTGTTCACACAGCTATCGATATCCGATCAACGTAATTTTTTACAGGCATATAGTACTCGATAAGTTCTACACATTGAACGGTTCGGATTATCAAAACGGGACCCGTGGTGGGCCCTCACGGATCCAACAGTACGGTCCAGTCCGATCTTGGACTAGACCAAAGCCACTGCCAATTGTTTATATAGTAGCCTCTCAAAACTTGAAGTGGGGATGCTGCTGCGCGGACAATGCAACAGCGGTTGCTGTGCGGCAAAATGGGTCCGTTTCGGAGCTCATTTTGATAATTCGAACCATTCACATTTTAGAATACATCAAGTAGAACATACCTGCAAAAAGTCAAGTTAATCGGATATCGTTTACGTATTCATCCACTCACATTTGTATTCATTTTAACACTTTAAATCACAATTATTATATATTTTTGTAGATACAAATGTGAGTAGATGAATGGTTAAACGATATCCGATTATCTTAATTTTTTGCAAGCATATTCTACTTTATGTATTCTAAAATATGAACTATTCGAATTATTAAAATGAGCCCCGAAATAGGTCCATTGTACCGCACAACGGTCGCTGCTGCGCAGCCTGCGCAACAGCATTCCTACATCCCTCAAAACTCTTCAAATGTAACTAGTTTGGAAAATTTTTATTAAAATAGTTATTATAATAATTAACCTATTAAAATAACTAAAATATGACAATACTAATTATAATAACAATAATGTTAGCGATCATGAAAACAATGTCATGAAAAGTCTTCATGAAGATTTTCCACCCTTGAATTAGTTTATTATGTTTGTAATATTTTATTGTATGTTATGCATTTACCCTTAGATTACTTTCATGAAATTTTTCATGATACGTTATAAAATATAAACGACGACTTTTTACATAATTACATAACCCCCTTCGAAATACCATCCTCCATGGGTATCCACAAAAAAATATTACTATTGCATTGTCATGTTGTACACTATGTTTGCAGCTTGGATTTAGAAATATATTTGGTAAAAAAATATCAAAAGAAAAGTACATGTAAAATAAAAATTAAAAGAAAATAGTATGAACCAGAAATTTTATCTTGAAATTAACCCAATAAGAGATGTATGGTGTACATTTAAAATAAATGGTATGTGAGTTATATATAGAATGATTATGGTCCTTATATGCACTTTTTGAGATATTTTTCCAGTACTTAGTATTTGGGGGGAATTGGGGTCTCTCTTCTTTTTTTTTTCTTTACAAATTTATGATCCAAACACAATTTTGGTGATGAGAAGGAGATATTGAATATATATCAAATCGAAAATAATGTATAACCAAATAAATATACGTATATATATATATATATACAAAAGTTGCCATTAAAATATATGAATAAGATTTATTCTAAGTGTGACTTCTTACACCACATCAAACCAAAATATACACCATAAATTTAATATTGTTTTATACTTTTATACAGTTAACAGTTGCACCTTGATTCAAAATCACATAAAAAATTTCTGGATATATTTGAATCATAGGGAGGTAAAGTACTTCGACCTTATAGGGAGGTAAAGTACTTCGACCTCAAACTATAAGGGAGTAAAATGAATTTTTCCTTCTATATAATAACAGTGAATTCAGGATAATATGTAGATGAGATTAATTAAGTTAGGCTGAAACTCCACAGTGGAAATTGAAAACCATGCAATGTAGGTATCAATTTGTCTCCAGTTAGCAACCGATAAAGTGAGGATGTTTTGGTGGTTCTTGTGATATAATCCAAGAATTTACCTTAAATAATTAAATTGATTGTTTTGTGTTAAAACTAAACTTGTATACTTGATAAACTTGTGAAATTGAGATGGTTGTCTGTGAAATAAATTTCGAATTTTTTGTTGGATTGTCTTATTTGAATAAAATTTGTATTTGTCCGACTCTTGAAAATAGAAACGGTTGTTTTGAATTGAAATTAATTTTAAGTCCGGTTATATCTATAACGTATTACAATATGATCATATATATTGTAGAATTTATATTTAATAGAATAGATAAGGGTTGAACCATCGTTTGTTGTTCTAGCCCGTGGAACAATTGAACACTTGACACTAAAATTTTGACTCACATATTTGTTTATCTAGGATTTATGTAGAAATTGAAGATAAAGGGTAATGCATGTGGTATATTTAAATTCTTGTGATGGTTGTATTGGAAACGAAGAGCATGTTGTAAATTCAACTTTCACGTTTTATTTATTTATTTATGATTATCTCTTGACTTTTTCGTTTTGACTCAATTATCTTCTTTGATCTCTCAATACTTCCTTATCATGGTCGTAGTATTGCATTTGATCTTTATGGACTTGGATCTTGAAAATCCAAAACGTGACAAGTTTACCCACAATTACTTCAATTAATTAGGAACCGAGTGCCTAATTTACTCCTTTTGTATCATTCGATTGTATTTAAATCATAAATTTAAAAGAAATTTACGAAGAAAAAGAGAAGTATAGATAAAAGTGAATAAAATATAAATAAATTTTTTTTTTTTTTTTTTTTTTTTTCCTCTCCACATATTTCTTCCCATAAGGGCTATAACTCGAATGGTAAGTTCCCAAGCGAACAACCATGAGGTCCTAAGTTCGAGTCCCTACCTTCCATTATATATGAGATTAATAGGTGGTTGCACATATCTAGCCTTATTATGCTGAACAAAAAAGCACAAAAAACAAACAAGCAAACATATTCATATTCTTATTATGCTGAACAAAAATTGCTTACAAAGCATCTCCAGTCCACACTACTCTCCCATGAGCCCTATTATAAAGGCTACATAGTGACAAACACATTGTCGGACAGCCTTAGCATAGCAGTAGATGGTACAGATACTGAAATGGACAAATGCTATTTTATTATTTTAAAATAGACACAAAATATGATTATGTGATGATGATGATCTGTGTAGCAGTATGAATCTATGTAATAACTGTGGGGGCTGATCGGCCGGTGAATTCCTCCATCTTGGACAGCTTGAGAGCAACCTCCACCTGTGACCAAAACGCACCCCGGTTACAAATATAACTAAAAAAAGCAGTAAACCCGGATAGTGTTTAAGATCTCTCACAAGGGGAGCAAGTGCATCTTGAGAATCTCTCCCGATTTTTGACGAATCCTTCTCGTATTGCTCTATGTAAAGACGAATGGTTGCACCTTCTGAGCCAGTTCCGGAGAGGCGGAAAACCTAGAATGCAGTGTCAACAATGTTTTAAAACCACTGGAAATTAACTGGCATGACAACATATTAAGTTCTTGAGAAATTAAGGTTGCGTTTGATAGAGTTTTGTAAATATGATTTGTGAATATAAGTTGTACTTTGAGTTTGTGAGTTTTGGAATTATGATTTGAGTGTAGAAAATTTGTTTGGCAAATGATTTTTGAAAAGAGTTTTGAAAAAAAATTTGAAAAGAGTTTTTGAATTGAATGATGTGACATAATTTTTATACAAAAAGTTACAACTCATAACCAAACACAACCCAAAATTCTATTCAAAACTTATAAAAAATTAAAAAAAAAATTGAAAATATTTTTTATTTAACATATAAAAATAACAAGTGCAAAAACAAAACAAAACAAAAAAAATTCAAGAACATTGTTCCGGTCAACCAGCCGGACATCCGGAGGGACATCCGGGTACATGATTTTTCAAACGCGGGTGTGGAAATGTGTTTTGAAAACCGTAAACAATCGTGAAGTTAGAATGTGTGGGTAGAAAACTATTGTCAAAATCGTTCCAAACAGAGCCTAACGTTTCAAGGTTATACGGTCTTGCAATTTTCTCCTATCTGCTCTGTTTGGTTTCTGCAATTAAAGGGAAAAAAAAACTGTGGCTAGTTAAGCCAAAAACATTTTGATTGTTTGGTTTCAGTATATTTAGCTAACAAATTAGAAAGACCAATTTTTTTAACAGTATCATGTTTGACAAGTGCTAAAAAAAAAGCTTTTTTTTCCCAAACTTTTTTTTTTCTTCAGTGAAAATTTATAATATTTTATTTTTTAATTCTTTCTAATCTTGCTAAAAAGTAATATATATATATATATATATTAAAAAAATCACGAAAGACAAAAAAATAATCCAAACCCCATATAACATTTTCCCAATAAAAAGCACAGTTTATTTAGCATTTGCCAAACATATCAATCATTTTAGCAACAAATTTATTAAAAAAATAAAAAGAAAAGAAAAACCTACCAAAATTGCATTAGCCAAACCAGATCTCAGTAGTAATATGTCTATGTTTGTGAAAGTTGGCAGTGAATAGACTCCCAATATGATATATCGAATCTTAATTGCAGTGATCTACTGTTCCTCAACTGAATTTTGAACGGGAAATAAATGGTGAAAGGGAGCCCACTTACCAATCGTGAACCGTCCTCAAACAGGTATCGGATACCCTGATGCTTCGAGATGGAACCATCAACAGGATCTTTGTATTCGAACTCATCAGCATTGGCAACATTTGATACATCTGAGCGTATCCCCTTTACAATCCTGCACAAATAAACAACATGAGCTCATAAAAATATTAAAAAATAAGATCCTTTCACCATGGTAGACTTTAGATCTAATGACAACAAAAATGACACTCTCCTCCAATATTCTTTATCAAATGAGGTGCAATGGTTGTGCTTGTACAAGGGATTCGAGTGAGATGTAAAAAGAAAAATTAAATTAGGGTCCATTTGGATGAATGTGGATTTCAAATGTAAGAATTTGATGTCAATTATTCAAAGATAATAACTCAAATTTAGATTTGATACTTTACCCTATAAATTTCAAGATTGAAACTGGATTTTAAAAAACTACATAAAAATAGTTATTTGAAATCATGCTTAGGATTCTCTTCTAGCAACAAGGATCCTACTAAAATATATCTCTTCTATCTCTATTTTTTTTTTTTTTTTTTTTTTTTTTTGTTCTCTACCTATAATAGCTAAGGCCAAGTTTGGCTATCCTAAATAAGTACACACTTTTTATCTTTTTATCTTTTTCCATCACATCATCTCTCTACTTTTCTGCACATCTTTTCGTAAAAAGGCAAAAAATGCACTTATTTAGGTCATCCCAAACAACCCCCTAAGTCTCCAATATTTTTAAACTCAAATCCCTTGATTTGAAATCCATGTTCATCCAAACAGACCCTTAGTTTGTATTTCATTCACTTTTCCCGGCCTGTTTCATTTTCCTCAACAAATCTCTTCTGAAAATCCTTAATTCAAACACACCCATATAAAAATATTGTGGTTACGCTATTCCAGAGAAAATCAGTAGTTTAGCCTCAATTATTGATAATTGGACATCCAAACAGCAAAATACATCCGCTATTGTCAAATCATAATGTGGGACCTAAAATAGAAAAAAGAAAATTGTAGGCCCTCAAATATTTCTCCAGGACCACAGTGCTGAATTAGAGGGAATCAAGAGGATTAGGTCTGATCGAAAGCTAGCCGTACCCCAAACGTAAAACAACAGAAAATACTCAAATTAGTTACCCAAAGAACAACCAACATTACCCAACCCAAGCTTAAGTTAAATCAAGTTAAGGCAGGTTGTATGGGCTTTTGATTAGGTTGGAAGAACACACCTTTATTGATCCAGATTACAGCCAAAGGTTTTCCTTTGGAACTGCAACTATTTGAGACCCCAGAAAGTGTTTTAGTTATGTATATATATATGTGCATCATATGACATACTATGCCAAATAAATAGAATAATGAGCGAGGATTTTGATCTAAATTTCACATACTATGTTCCATGATGCTAAAAATTACTCTCAACAGGTTAACTAAAACCCAAAACCTAAAGACTTGAGTACATGTTTCCCATAAGCACATCAATATTCTCCCACCAGCCAGTTCATCCTTAGGTAAGAGTCTGTGAGCGAGTATAAGCATGGATTTGAATTCTCTATTAAGCAGTAAACCCAGAAAAGAACCATTTTTTTTTAATTAAGAAAAAAAAAAAAAAGGTACAGCATACAGGATCACAAGACCAAGACATCACATGTAGTGTTCAACTTCTTTTCCTATTTTCTTTTCAAGCAATGACCTTGAGCATGACCAACTCTCACAGTTTGATTGGTGGTGATTACAGAGCCCAACAACAAATAACCACTGCATGACCAATTACTAGTGATTCCAGGTTTGCACACGCAGTGAGCCAATACCTACATTGTCACTCTCCTAAACAACTCAACAAGCAAAGAGGATGATGTGAAATTTTACCATGACAAAAAGATTAGAATATTATAATCATTTGGCACCAAATCAGCTCCCTCTTTTACGTTTGACTTACTGTTTCACCAGCAAAACTCCACCAACAGACTGACTGTCCAGGCAAGACCAAAATTATTTAAGGGGTCATAATCTTCTTCAAAGTATATCACAATTGAAACTCCATCGACCAAAAAATCCCACCAGCTAGAGTGACTTCAACTCTAAGGCACTATTTCCATATTTGTTTTACCACAATTCTTTCCCTCCAGCTCCAAAGGACTATTTTCTATTACAGAGAACTCCAACATGGAGACCCAGTTTAGGTCAGAATCTTATAAACCTTCCCCTTTCTTTTTCTTTTTTTCTTATTCTTAAATTTAGTTTCAAGTATCTATGTTTTTATTGTTCCAAGAATTCATATATTTTAAAGATGTCATCGAGCTTTGGTTCATTTTAATTTAGGACAAAGTAGGAAGATATCTTAACGGGATTTTTTCACATAGCTTTCTCTTTGTTGCAAAATTCTAACGATTTTTTGCCAAACAGATTTCTATGGAAAGTTCAACGGCAGGCAAGTACTTACACAGCTTAAAAGTGTAATTTGATAATTTTTTTATTTTTTTATCTTGTCTACTTTACTAAAATTTCTGAGGCTATCTAGTTGTGAGATAAATTAGAAAAGAAAACCAAAATAAATCAATAGATAGATAAATGCTGGACAATGAGCAAATCTAAGAAGAAAGGAGTCAATGAACGAGCAAATGGAAAAAGCTTAAATAGAAGAGGGGCTTTCAGTCACCATGCTGTTTCCATCAAATAGAAAACAGAAAAACACAATTTGACCAGGCCACGTCTTGCCTTTTCAAACTTCAACAACATGGCCCTGATCCCAACCCATAGAGTCTCAGTAATCCATTAAATTGGAGATAAACAAGGTATACTTGATTTTCTTGTAAACACAGATAAATAAAACAACATTTAGAGGAAACTTTTATCTTATTAAGTGTGCTACTACTGCACAACCAAGTAAACTTTGCAACAAGTATCTTGAAAGTAGCATGAGAAGCATACTTGTTAACTTCAGTGAGATCAGATTGCAGTTTGACCAAATATGCCATCAGTTCTTTTGCTGCACCTGCATCAACATTCTTTCAGGGGGAACAAAAAACAAAATAAATTAATTCATAAAAGATGTTTAACACAATTACTATCACAAAAGAATCAAATATTAAGTTACAAGCATCACAGATCATCCCAACCTCATAATCATATCGAGTATAATAGTGGCGACCATAGGTAGCCCAATGCTGGCGAACAATATCTTCAACTGTCACAAGATTGTTGCCGCTGAGGTTATCCTTATTTTTATAAGCAATAATAGAAAGCCAAGCCAATACAGCCCAGATCCCATCTTTCTCACGGATATGGTCCGAACCTGTCAATATAAAACAAATCATTAACATACTGCATAATATGCAATATATGTTTCCAATGGCCAACCGACAATATAATCTCTTTGCATTAATTAAATATTGAAGAATCGGGACAAAAGCCCACCAGTTCCAAAACTTTCTTCACCACAAACTGAACATAACCCAGCATCCATTAAGTTACCAAAGAACTTCCAGCCGGTAGGCACCTGGCATTTTGGAGGAAAAAAAATTTACATCTCTGGTACCAATAGTACAAAAACCCATAGACATTTCGCAGTTTGTAGAACAGAGTACCTCAAAAAATTTCAAATTTAAATGCTTAGCCACAACATCAAGAGCAGCAGATGTAGGCATGCTCCTACAGGAAGAAAACAAATATGAGATTGAAATGAAAGCGTAATGAATGAATTGATAATAAGATGGCCAAACAATAGAAGGAAGGCCATGGGAGAAGTACAGTAGTTCCTTTACAAAATAACTAGAAAAAGCAGCTGTGTTGCACAAATGAGGTATGGCTTATTTGGCTTAACATAAGAATGTAAACATGCATGCATGCACAGATTAACATGCCTTCCAAGTTCAAATTTGCAAATGCACATGCTATTACACACACAACAGAAACTAAGCAAGATGTTACAAAACCTGGCAACGCCCTTTAGACCACCAGAAAAGTAAGGAATGGCTTGAACAGCATTTGCAGCAATAATAGCAACTGAATCCGATGGAGTTACGAAAAACCTGAAATCACAAATGAAGTTTGAAATGATAGGTTGTGAGAAGAAATCTTGTTCGGCAACAAAAGTCAAAGTGTGATGCTACCTTTTACCAAGGACCATGTTACGATCGGCATCACCATCAGCAGCAGCACCAAATTCCGGTGGTTCATCTTGACAGCTTGATTTACCCAACCCCATACGTGCAACTAACTCCTTTGCATAGGTCAGATTGGGATCAGGATGTCCTCCTCCAAAGTCCTCCTGTTCACATGAAATAATACACAAAAAAGAACATGGAGAAACATCATAGTTTAGACAAAGTAGCTTGACAATTTTATACCAATCAAGTAGTTATTTACAAACATATAAATACCTTGGGTACGCAGTTCAATAATGAGCTTTCTTGTGCACCAAGCTCCTCCACAAATATACGCTTAGCATAAGCACCAGCAACTCCATGAAGTGCATCATAACTTGAAAATACTTACAAAAATTAAGCACCAAGTAGATACTGAAGGAGAAGAGTATTCTGATATTAGAAATGAGATGATAGCTACATACCAGAATGTAAATTTTGGGGATGAAAGCAACTTTTGGATAGACTGAAAATCAAATATTGACCTGGGAAATCAACAGACAATGTTGTTGAAGGAATGAAATGCTAAGTACATAATGAAACACTACAAAGAAAATAATATTGTATGAACATAAATAAACATTTTTTCTGGTAGCTGAAGAAAAAGTGGAATGCACAAAGTTTGTAGTTTGTACAGCCATCATGAATTCTTGGTCCAATAGGATCCAACACTGTACTAGCATGATATTATGGAGTGTTAAAGTCACTGAATATCATGAAAACCAAAAGTAAAAACAAAAATAGGAAAAAGTAGGCTCTGTTTGGTTGTGCTCTGTAATCAATTTTCTACCCATGTGTTGGAGCATGATGTTTGGTTTCGTTTTCAAATCAATTTTCTACACTCTGCAGAGAGAACTCTAATGCACAGGCGCCTTTTTTGTCCACCCGGTAGACCACCCGGATGTCCGACTGATTTCCAGATTTTTTTTTTTTTTTTTTTTTTTTTTTTTTTGCAATTGATTTACATAATCGGGACAAATATTTTCTGAAAATTTTTAAATTTTTTATGTGCTTTAAAATAATTTTGAGTTGTATGTTTAGTTATGAGTTGTAAATTTTTGTATCACATATCAAATGTCACATCAATAATTTCCCACTCAAATCAAACCTCTTTTCCAAAACTATTTTCAAAACTCTTTACCAAACAAATTTTCTACACTCAAATCATAATTCCACAACACACAAACTCAAAATACAACTCATACTCTCAAATCACATTTACAAAACACAACCAAACGCTACCGTAATATCCAATGCTAAAAGTTCACAGATAGGCAACCACACTACCATGTTGTAGAACAGATAATACAGAACACGTGCACACACACACACAGGCTATAAGCTATGAACTATAATACACCAGTGTCACAATTATTATAAAAAAAAATATTTGACTGCTATATATCATCAGTTTTTCTTCACCATTTTATATCACCGGGTACATAGTTACTATATTATTTGTTTTCATTATTTCCTTAATGATTGTTTCCAAGCAAGAAACCAATCATGAGTATCCACAAAAATGGTGATACAGAACGGTGACAAAATACAAATGACATATAATATTTATCTTTTTAAGGAAAATGAAAAGAAAAGAAAGAAAATGTTGATAAGCATGCATTAGTCAAAAAAATTATAAAAATTATAAAAAAAAAATTGAGAACTTCAAATTGAACCATTGAAGATAGCATACTTCATCAAATTCACGTAATCACTGGCTGAATCAAAAACATCAACATCAAACTGCCCCTCGGGTCCGGTAAAGCTTGTTATTCCAATTGCAGAGATGTCCACCTAGAATATATTTCAAGCATTATGAGATGAAGGGATTGTTAGATAAGAATACAATCAGCACACGTAATGCAATGTAAAACTATATATATTGCTCAAGAAGTATATAATACATCTGGCAAGTCTTCCGCAATTAAGTACTCCTTTATTGTTTTTGTGTTCTCAAAGATCTTGTCGGTAATTCCTTCTGGTGCAGGCCCACCATTTTCCATGTTGTATTTAATTCCAAAATCCTGTAAAAGCAAACATACAAAAGAAGACCCAACATTCAGGTTTGCAGTTGGCTATATGAAAATTCTGAATGAAAATCAAACAACAAAATATTTTTCCTATTTATAGAGTTCAAAGGAAGATTCAATAATTATCATTTCTCATCCAATTGACTTGCTGTGTCTGAAACTTCTTCCCTTCAAGTTATTTTTTGTATATATTACATTGATATCTAAAACATTTTCTGGTGTTTAATATGATAGAAAACAAAAATAACAGAAAAGGAAGTAGAAAAATAAAGAATGAGCTCATTTGGGAAAATATTTTCCAGACCTAATGAGACAGACCGCTATAACACACCAGCACAGCCACTGTCACTCCACCACCACTATTGTCAACCAAACAACACTATTGCCGCTGCCACCATCATAAACCCCACCCTACTACCACCACCCTCCCCATCACCAAACAACCATGCTGTGAATGAAAGTGTTTATTAATATAATTATTTGAAACGGGAGCCAAAATGATTTTCTGTGGAAGCAAATAGAAAAAAACGTTTTTTTGGCTCATTTTCAAGTCAAAAAAGCAAATCATTTTTACCGAAAATGTTTTCCACCTTACCCATTTCCGTTGAAACAAATGAAATGTTAATCATCTTTAAACAATAATTTCTCTTCCTTACACAAGATTTGATTACTCTTTTTTTCTTTTTCCCTGCGTACAAGTTGAGGGTGCTTGCTTGCAATGGATGTCTCATTTAATGTCTCATTTAAAATAAAAACAAAATTACTCTAGACTACAAGTAACTTAAATTCTTAGTGCAAACTATACAAGTTTACCTTTATCATACCACAATTTAGAAGATATGGCATACCCCATTCCTAATCCACATATCAGAATGATCCATGTTCCAAGTAATATGAAGTAAATTACATACAGAAAGACCATATATAGGCTGAGAAAGCCCAAAAAAAAAAAAAAGAAAGATAAACAAATCTTGTGCTATTCAGTAAGGCCTATAATACCTTCAAGTACACAATTTTACATACCTAAACCAGAAACCAAACAAGAGGATAAAAAAACTGGTGATGCATATTAGTAATGTTTTTACTGGGCCAGACTGCTGTAAGAACAGAATAGAATAATGAAACCTACTTAATTCCTCACATCATAAAGGTAAAAGGATGGTGCTGATCATCAAACTAAAAAAATTTCAATAAAATTGGTGATTAAGCAAATACAGCTGGAACATACCTCATTGGGACCACCTGGATTGTGACTTGCTGTCAATATAAACGATCCCGATGCCTTAGATCCCTATGTTAGAATTTATGAATAAAGTTAATTGATGTTACATTGAACTGGTTTTAACAAGAACGCAATGAAAGAAAACACGCAAGACAGCTAGAAGTATCCATTTGAACCAGATTAACTTACATCAGATCCAACTCTTTCGCGTATAACAGCTGATACAGCAGGAGTAGACAGCAAACCATTTTGACCGACCCAAATACGTCGTACTCCATTTGCAGCAGCCATCTTAATTATAATCTGCCAGTTTCCTCAAAACAGATTCAATAGATTCGTCAACATGGTCAGTTACACATCAGGTGTAAGCATGCAATATAGATACTAGGAAGCAATATTTGTATGTTAAGACAACTAAGGTCTGTTAGGACAGCACTAGCGGGTGCAACCAAGTCCAAACCAAGGAGCCAAACGTTCAACCAAGCTCAGCATAATGCAAGCACTAAGCTTGCTATACCTGAAGTTTTAGATTACCACAAAAGACCATTAAGCCTGGAGTTTCTTTAATTTTTATCATTTTTTTTTATCTTTTTACTTTTCTTCCATTCTTGGAGCCAAAGCAATCAACTGAAAAAAAATTTACCAAGGACAAAATTCAAGTAACTCCAAACTAATGTTGGTACATTACAATTGAACATTAAAACATGAATTATATGAACAAAATATATTAATCTTCTCAATATGGGCGCAAGCCGCCCTTCAAAATAATAAAACTCTGTTCTTATTAGAGAAACAACAGCTTCGATCAATAATAACCATAATTTCATTAAATAGTATCATGCCATAGAATGATGAGATCAAATGATAGCTAACACCCCCCCCCCCCCCCCCCCCAACACACACAAAAAAGAAGCAGAAAACAAAAACTAAAGTTGGTAACTTGGAAAAAATGAAAAATCTGCACCTAAATCTCCCACTGGAAACAAGATGGTATAAGATGTACCTGGATGGCATCCTTTGAAAAATAGCGGCCATCACCAGAAACAACAAGTGTAGCACCTGTGTGCATGAAAATGCAGTTACAAGAAGTGAACATAAACACTAAATGACATTATATGAGTAGAAGTCTAGAACCATTTGAGGCATATTCTACACTAGAACCATTTGAGGCATATCATCATAAAACTAATGCAAAAAAGATAATTGAACTGCTTCTTCACTAGAAGATGGAACACTTTTATAAAAG
This sequence comes from Camellia sinensis, assembly GCF_055761805.1. Lineage (NCBI taxonomy): Eukaryota > Viridiplantae > Streptophyta > Magnoliopsida > Ericales > Theaceae > Camellia > Camellia sinensis. The sequence goes on from NC_138971.1 coordinate 59,412,792, forward strand.
CACTCCCTAAAAAAAAATTTAAAAAAAAAAAAAAAAAAAGAACAAGAAAGAAAAAGAAAAAGAAATTTGTTCAGTTAACTAACTCTCTACCGCATGTCAACATTAACTACTAAGAAACATTGATTCATTATGAACCTGAAAATTGAAAAACAAATTCAGATAGACCATGTCATACTGTTACGCTATAGTACCCGAGTTGGACACTCAACCTTTGGATAAGGATATGGGATATGCATAAGGATATAGGATCCGGACAACCAAAAATAAAGATAAAAATGAAAGACAGGTGAACTTGGATAACAACAACCAACTGGGGCTGGGCCAGATGGTCCCTACACCTCACAAGGAGATCAAGAGTTCAAGTCTTGCCACAGACAAGACTCCCCCTTCCCCCTAGCTACAACCTCTGATGTACCTTAAAAATAAAAATAAAAATAAAAAAATAAAGCAAAAAGTTTTTTGAACAACAGGAGGTATGAATCAGTCAATGAATGCCTGTATTGGCGAATAATAGATATCAGTCCCAAAGTACAGCTATGTTACATGAACTTTTCAAAACAAATCAAATATCAGTGTCGGACACCCGTCATTTAGACAAGGGTGTGGAATGTGTCCGATACTTTTCATTGGACACTTTTCATGTATTTGTATTTATCCTATATGTATCATTTGTTGTTTGATTGCTATAAAGCACCTTTTTGACATTGTATCTCACATATAGTACTATTTTATCTTACATCATAGATTAAAAATATAAAAATATGACTCTTTTTTGCCGATTCAACATACCCTTGAATTTGAGATTTGATGAGTCCGACCTGTAGATACGCACCCACACCCGATGCCCGAACCCAATTCCATGTAACATAGAAGTACGGATAAAATTCTATTTTTCTGTCAAACTCTCACAATAAAAGATTGAGGGAGAACACTGAAAAAGAAACTGATAAGGATGTAAACAACCCATCTCCTCTTCCTGATGTCTAGTACTCCGAACACAATAGTTTTGTTGCAGTAATAAGTTGCACCTTTAATAAATAGGTGAGCCAAACTAAAACCGAAGAACCAGACAAAGCCTACTAAAAGAAGTATATAACCGAACAAAGATGGAAGTGGTTGCACAGCACAGTTTTGGGAGCTCATAGAGCTAAGAGAACCATTGCTTTAATAATGAGTTTCAATATATATATTTATAAATAAAATTTTAAAAAAAAGGTATTCCTTTCCCAATTGATAGCCACATCATCCAAGATATAGAAGTAAAAAGAATCACAAAAAAGAGAAACCTATGTGGAACCATATACCATATTGTTCAGACAAATACTCATGGTCTGCCAGTCATATCTTGACATCTTCAGTCTATCTACAATCAATTTTTTGCACCATAAAGCACCAACAACATCATAAAAAATAAAAATAAAATAAAAAACCCTTCAAAATCACCCTTTAAATTTGATATACACACCTTGATCACAAATCACTCTTGAAGAACTTTTCTAATTCATTAATTATATTTTATCTTCATTAATTACATTATAATCATAAGGTCATTAGCCTCTTCAATTTTCTTATAAAGATGATGGGATCAAAATTATCAAATGGTGGTTCTTGAGAAACAGCCAACCATCATTCTCTATTTTATCAAACAACCTACTAGAGACTCCTAAAAATGACCACCAAATCATCTACGTTCAACACAACGATAGAGGAGCTCTCTAATTGTCATCCATTTCATCCCAATACATCACCGGTTTTCTCATATAATTAAATTATAATTGTCTTTATGGAGACAAATTCCAAAATCTGGCCTAGTATAACTAATTAAATTATTAGATACTTTTCCTAAACAATTGGTTTTGGCTATGAACAATCACCATGACTAGTATCCAATTGAGCTATAACTTGGTTCAAGTTGACCGCACCAAAGCATAAGAGAAAGGCAATATCAAACGGAACATGGCAATGTGAACATGAATGATTGTCAAGGACACCCCAAGGTTTGAGATTAAGCTTCATTAACTCGAGTTAACATGCAATTTTGCCAAAAATCTAACATACAATACAAGTCCAAAGACAGAATTGAGAGACAGCAAATGGTAGAAAGATCTGTTGAATATAGAAATAGAGTTGAATATAAGAATTAGAATTTTTTTATTTTTAGTAGATTGTATAAAATCCTTGATTGTAGGAATCCCGAACCTTATTTATATTGTTTTCTAAATTGTATCATGAATATATTATATAGACATGGTCTCTACCTCATTCATAGGTAAGCCAAAACCATTCTCTTTATTCTTTTTGGTATCAAAGCCAAAGATCAACCACCCTAGCCCTCCTCTCCCTCTGTCTGCACCACCCAGCCCCACCTATCACCACCACTAGCCTTCTCTTTTCTCTCTCAGCCACCGACAGCCCTACCCACTCCTTCTAGACCACCCGACAGCCCTACCCACCCCTTCTAGACCACCCGACAGCCCTTCTTCTCACCTGTTTTCCCCTTGGCAGGACTCCTACACTCCTGCCGAGGCTGTGTTTGCTGCTGACCAGACTTTGTTATGGTCCAGTGTGCTTCGGCTACCCCTCTAGGGTGGTCCGGGGTAACTTTTCCCCTTCTCGGGGTGTTGTGCTGATGTTTTAAGCACCTTTTTTCCATCCTCTTGATTCATTGGTCTACCGAATTTGTTCAGTAGCATTTATTTGAATAAACCGTTGAGTTTTTTCCGACTTCTTGCATTGTTTCAAACATTGTTGTTGTGATTGTGTGTTTTTCAACCCCTATTCTTCCACCATGACTGAGCCATCTCTTGTTGTCTCTTCTAATGTACCCACCAAACCTATCCCTCTTGGTTGTGATTTTTTTCTTTCTCATCACACTCTTGTTCATCGTATTACGAGTGTAGTGTTTGAATGGAAAAAATTTTGCCACATAGAGCTGCTCCCTTAAACTCTATTTCTATTTTCAACAAGATCTCAAATATTTTCCCCCCTTGTATATTGCTGGGTTTGGCTTACCCTTAAACTCTATTTCTATATTCAACAAGATCTCAAATATTTTCCCCCCTGTATATTGCTGGATCTGAAGCCAAATGACAGAGGAACTTCAGCATATTCTCATAAGGCAGTGTTTCTTAGAAAATTAACTAATTACAATAATCACAATGTAGACCAGTAATGGAAGAGGATGGTCTAATGTCTTTGGCAAAAGAACAAAAGAAAGTAACACTGATGTGGAGCAAATGTGAAAATGGTGCAGTATCCATATATGTTGGCTTAGCTTTATTGTTGTCGGAAGACCTTCTGAAATATCCCTAAGATTGTGTTTCTCCATGTGGCTAATTGATTGGTATGAAATAGTAAATGATAGCATATTTTGCCAGTCATTAACATGGCTGTTAGAATCTTATGATTTACAATTCAATATGAGTTTGAACCGAAACGATTCGACTCGTGCTACTAAATCTTAAATTGAGTGACTCTTATGAATCAATCGTGACTTAGGCCTCGTTTGGAAACCTTCCCTTTTAGTCAAAAAGTCAAAAAGTTACTAAATTAGCCAAAAAGCCAACAACTCATACCAAAAAGTCAAATATTCTCTTTTCTCTCTACTTTTTGCACATCTTTTCGTAAAAAGTCAAAAAGTCATCCCAAACATACTAGCTTTTTTTAGTTCATATTTTAGCCAAATAGCCAAAAAGTTACTAAATTAGTATGTTCCCAAACGAGGCCTTAGTACAAGTAATTGTGATTCGTTATGAGTCAATACAATTCAATTTTGTTTGCATAATGCATGAAACAAAGTCATTTTAGCAACAACAACAAAAAAGAGAGAAGAAAAAAAAAGATCAATTATATTGATATATGTGATTAAATATGTTAAATATGTTTGTACATATATATAGTTTAGTTACATCGATATTTATTTCATTTTTAATACTATGCGTGTATTTTTATATTAATACTAGTGGGTGGCACACACGATGTGTGTGCAATTTAAATAAGTAGGAATAAAAAAAAATAATAATGAAATTAATATTATAATGTGTACTTAACTTAAGTGGTATGAGTCCTCGTACTTAAACCCATGATCATGGGTTCAAGCCTTGCCCATCTCTTTGTTTAACTTTTTTTTAAAAAATAAAAAATACTGCCACATGGCATGAGGAGAGTAAAGCTTCAGAACACCATAAGAGGTGTTCACTTTATAATAGTATAGATAGATAGATAGATAAATATACATATAAAATTATATATTATGCTAAATAAAGTGAATATTATGATTCACAACTCAATACGATTCACGATTCACTATTTTAGCAAAATGATTGATCGTTTGATTCACGATTTGACAACAATAGTTGTTAATAACCCAATTTTTGCTAGTAAAGAAACTTATATTTGCAAGACTCTAGCAACTGCAGATTGCATTAGGTTTTCTTAAGAAACAGATGCCATCTTTATTAGTTTCTTGACAATCCTCACTATAAAGAATAAATAATAATAATAATAATAATAATAATAATAATAAAAACCATTTTTTGAATTAATTTGGAATTGTTTTGTTTCAGTTACTGCATTGAATACAAGCAGAAATACAGATAGTTCATTTAACAGTAACACCAATTTCAAAATAGAAGTCAGAACAAAGGACACTACCCCTACCTCTAACTTTCGCGGTTGTAAGGGCATTGAATGATGACTGAACAAAATTGTGCAAGTAATTAGGTTGCTTGAACACTTTCACCTGAAAAGGTCCAACAATGATATTGTTTATCAGACAAGATGGGAAGATATTCCAGTAACCAACGGCAGCTAACAATAAAATATTCATGCAAAATCAGAAGAGCTTCTGCAACATACCTTGTCTGATGTAAGTGTTTACCAAAATTATCAATAAGCAAAATCAGATTTAAAAGGGGTCACTATAGCTTTCAACCAATGCTCTGATTAATTCTTTTTGTCAGAAGCCTTCATCATTTTCAGATAAGTTGGTTTTGTTCAAAATCATGACTAGGATAAGGAACTATATTTTGGAAGGTGGCCATTATATGATTTGGATAAACAAACATGCAAAAAAAATTGAACATCAAGGAAACAACACGGGGGAATTACAAATCAGTGTCGAAGACCAAAAGTAATTACACGGAGGTTCGGGGTGCAAATCTTTCTGTGGGTTTTTTTGCACAGGGGGGGTTGTGCACCCCCATGCTTGTGTAATTTCTTTTGGTCTTTTGAACTGAATTGCAATTCTCCCAAATAACAATAGGATAGTGTTATTTGGGCTCCGTCTATTTCGACGTAAAATATTTTATAAAAAAAATATTTTTATTGTAAATTGATTTTACACAGAAAAATGTTAATTTTTTTTATTTAGTTTTTCCGCGTATGGTTGACACTTAAAACAAATGAAGTCTCATTTATGACTTTTTAATGAGTTAAGATATATTTATTTAAAAAGGCTAAATGTGTAGAAAAGATAGTAAAGTAAGAGACAAATTTATAAAAATTGAGAAATAATTTTTAAAGGTAAATCATTTTTGAGAAAATAATACAAAAACATTTTCCTTAAAAAATGTTTTACTTGCGTTGGAACAAAAGGAGCTTTCGAGTTGCATAAAATTTGACATCAATGTATAAACAATATAAATGAAATGATACTAACAATATATGATGGAGAAATATTGTATTAAGATCTAATCGAACAAAGAAACGTTTTTGCTTGATGAACAAGAACAGATTCATCAGATCTATTGAATGAAACAAATATCAATATCAATTACTCAAACATTCTGAAGATACGAGTAAAATTGAGAAAGAGATAAAACGCGAGAGAACGGAACAGATCCAACTCAATAGCCACAATCACAAGACAAAAAACAAAACACAGAAAGGGATCAACAGTTTGTAAGGAATTTGAGAGAGCAATTAGGAGTAAATACCATTGCAGATTGATATATGAAGAGAAGATGGAAGAAAATGAAGAGATTAAAAGAGAAATGAAAAGGGGGATTAGGAATGACCTTCTTCCTGAGACCAGAAGTCCCTGGTTTTTGGTCATTATAAGGGGTGGTTTCAACACGAGCAACCTTGAACATCACCATTACTTCCTCTACCCTGGGCTCAAAAAGATTCAATGGAATTCCAAATTAGAGTAAATAGAGAGAAGATGATGATGATGATGATGCTTTATTTTTAAAGTGAAGTGGGGGAGGAGATGGGTGTGTTTCGAGAAAGAGAGAGAGAGAGAGAGTGTGAGTGAGTGAGTGAGACAGGCAAAACGATGTTATGAGAGAGAGAGAGAGAGAGAATATGTTATGAGGATTATTCGACGGGGCAATGAGCATATTCAAACCGCTACACTTTTGTTTTATGCTCTCCTCTCAAGTGCTTGCGGAGGAGATGGCTTCACGTAGTGTGAGATCCCCACATTCCGCTCCCCAGCCCATTATTGTAATTTTATTTTTATTTTTATTTTTTTTAATTTATATTGAAAATTTGAAATGTTTGGTGTAATTTTTGTTCAGAATTATACGTAGGCGAAAGTGAGAGAAAAAAATTACAAATATACTTGCACTCCACAATTTTTCAGTTGTACCCTATTATAAAATTTAAGCTATACACTTTGGTGTGCTAAATTCGTTTGTCCTTGTCTTTAATTAGGATGTCCGAACAAAAATGAGGACGCGGAGTTATCAATAAAAAGATAATTATATTATAGGTTTATTTGGAAAGTGGATTGATTTTTTTATCTATTTTAATTTGGATTAAAAAGTTTTATTTAGGATGAATTTTTTGAGAGAAAGAATATAATGATTATGGATTGAATGTGATGATTTGTCTTGCTAAGCTAAAAAACCTACTTTATTTTTTTGTAATTATTTTAACCAAAAAAGTTCCAAACTTAACTTCCCAAACAAGCTCTATTTATGTCTTCTTCTTCTATTTTTTACTCAATTTGTAAATAAATAAATAAATTTACCATGACTAGCTAATAAATAAATAAATAAAAACATAATACAAAAATCATCAAAAAAAACTAGAGTTTCTCAAATATTTTTTTTTAAGAAACTTAATTATTAATTTTAAGTTAGTGGTCTACCACTATTTTGAAATTGGGCTGAGAATTATTTAATCAATTCTACAGTTATGTTAATAAACCTTCAAGTTGTTGTATGACTAGCTGTAAGGCTTCTTATTTTATAGTTATCTGTCTATTTATTTGTGTGATTTTCAAACTATAATGTACTAGAGATTTACCGGAGACTAATGATAATAGAAATTGATATCTTAATTTTTTATCTTCTAATTCTTGTATATGCTCAGTACTGGATCTGATTTTAATTTTAAGTTCTTCTTTTAAAAGTATAAAATTTTGATTTTAAAATTCTTATATGAAAAATAATTCCTTAATATTTCTACTCAGGTTGCCCTCCTTATATCCTAAAATTCTTTTTCTTATTTGGTAAAGCTATTTTTAAGCAATGTTTGCTTTCATTACATGTACTCTCACCTTGAAGTTAAGCCTCGTTTAACATAATATATTTTTATTTTCTATTCCTTACATTTCCCTTTCTTTCTACAATTTACCCTCAATGTCAAACCACGACTCACACGGGTTCTTCAGCTAAGGTCACTCAGTAATGAAATAAAAAACAATAGATACTATGAAGGTTCAAGCATGTAATATTAATGAGCAAGTAAGCATTCTATAAACTTAATTTTTCTAAAAAGAAAATAAATTTTAGAACAAAAGAGTTACCATTTTGAAATATCTAATGAAAAAGAGAGACTACTCACACTTCATATTAATATGTAATATACTTACAAAAGATTATGTTACAGACTTTGAGATTCTGGAATACCTTGAAATGTTTGAACAGTTAGATTTTTTTAGACAAAGACTAAAGTAAAGGAGTTGGAGAAAAATTTTTGCAACGAAGAGTGGGGAGAATTTTTTCATTGCTCCATCCGTTGAGATGAATGCCAATTTATACACTATATTTGATAAATATAAACAAAAACCAAAGACTTATCCTTACGTCTAATTTTTGAACAAAAAGTCCAAAAGCCTAGTCAAGCTTAGTTATAGGCTTTACAAAATTTCTACACAATAAATATATGGACTCTGACACCTTTTATGACCAATTTCTTATTACTCTAGACACGAACAATAAAAATTTTATCAATAACGGGTTAGGATAATGATGTCGAGTACTGCTTTAGGCCCCATCGCACATTATTCAATCCTTTTATTTAGATAAAATTTTAACACTATAATATGTTACAAAACACGTGTAAGGAGTCTCACAACTTTTCTTTAATGAAGTAGGATAAGGGTCATCTGCTCTATTAAAGTAGTGAGTGAAGGAGAAGCCTTACTTCTAACAGACGTAAATAATTACAATAACTGTTTTCGTTTTCTGGCGCGAATTTTGTTGATCGTTGAAGAGAGGCCATATATTCTACAATTTTTGTCTTTTTCTTCTGAATATCTTGATGCCAATAATTGATGTAGACATATGAATACTTGAATGATGAAGTGAATCTTCAAGGCTAATCTTCCGTTGATACAAAAAATTACAAAAATTCAAAGAGTCAAAAAGGTCTAAATCCTAAAAGTCCAAAATAGTAAATGAAAGTAGATGAAATATGGACTTTGTGACTGTAATACTTCCAAGATATTTAAAGAGTCTAATTATGGAGTGCATGTTTTTTTTTGTTTTTTTTTTTCTTTTTCACCCATACATTCTATCTTCAAGATCTGCTGCTGAGAGTTGAACATAAAAATTGTCCCAATTATCTGGTTCATTCTCCCATTGATTACCTTCTTCTTCTATTACTGGTGAATCGTAAGAGACACTATGTCGATAGTTGGGGTACCGGCTTTCATCTACAAATGTTTCTTTGCTGAAGGGAAAACCTGGAATGGCTAAATTGCAGCATATCTTCTGATTCTTATCTTCGCAGACGAGATTACCGTAGCTTCCATTATATGCTAATAATGGATTACTAGCAAATTTCCTCTATTTATTGAACTAATCTCTGAGTGAAAATTTTCTGTATGACCAGGGTCTTCGATTGAGAAGTCCTGGGTATCCTCGAAATGTCAAAATTCCTCTGAGATACATTTTATGCTTAGTTGGAATGCACCTTATTCCTTTCCATTTTAGTAGCTTGCTATCAATTAATACTTCTACAAACGGATGATACTTTTTCATTACACAAAGTACTGAATGAGCAAGTTTATTTCCAAAATTATTTGTTTGATCTAGATCTGAAAAAATTATTCTCGAAACAAAGTCGTAATTTAACAATTGTGAGGCTTTTAGATGACACGTTTTGCCCCTTATCTCTATCTCCAGTGGCTCAAAAGTTGCTAGATTTATCTGGCAAAGGCAGATACTGAAATCTAGATTATACTGTCATCTTCCAAAATATTCTAGCCTATCTATACATCTTTCTTCTTGTAAACAGGGTTATTCTTCATCCTCGTAGAGATAAGTCCATTGATATGCCATACCAGGGCACTGAACTCTTGCTATAGAAAGGTCCTGAAGAAAATGTTGTATAGTGACTAACTCACTATTTCCGCTATCTTTAGCTAAGCTGTATATATAGGATTCAAGGTTTTCTATTTCTCGACTTTTCTCACAAAAAGATTGAATGATAGAATGCCTGAAAAAATACATTCTAGCACTCAATTGTTCAAACTTCTCACTGGTAAGTTGTCTGATTTCTAAGTCAAGAAAGGAAGTAGGTGCTTTTTCTAGATTTAATTTTTTAAGCTGGTTGGTTAGTGTTCGAATGGTTGTTCTCAATTGTTTTTCCTCGTCTCGAAGCTGGTCTAACTCTTCACTGACCATTTTGCCTTTATCCATAATTTTCTTGAAATTTCTGGTAAGGCCTTTACAATGTCTGAACATTTAGAAAGGTTTTGAGAATCTAGTTGAAGGTTATTACTACTGCTTCCTGTTATCCGGCTAACTAGCAAGAATAGTTGACTGCATCTTGCCCAATGTGTCTAAATAATCTTTAGCTATTTGGCTAATAAAGTAACTGGTTCCTATTTGTCTACGGGCACATGTACTGGCTGACTCGAAATCATAAAAATCCTTTAAACTGAGGTATCAGAAAATTTTTAACTAAAGGTTCAACTTCTACCCAGTCATAGTAAATACCAGGTTTGGTTCCTTTAGCTACTACATAGAAAGAAAAGCCTTTAGACAAAGGTTTATTTTGAATTTTTGAAAAATATATACTGAGAGAGTTTAGGGCTGGCAAACATTTAGCTGGGTGATTGAGATTGTTCCAAAGGTTATCTAAGGGTTGGTTTGGGAAGTGGGTTGACTTTTTGGCTTTTTTTGGCTATTTTAGCTTGGTCTAAAAAACTTGATTTGGGAAGGGCTTTTTAGCTTTTTAGTTTTTTTGATTTTTTTGTGAGAGAAGAGTGTAATGATTATGGGTTGGATGTGATATTTTGTTTGTTGTGGCTATTTTAGCCACAAATCTTCTTTCCAAACAAACCCCAAAAGACATTGTTGAATTGGGTCTAGCTCGATTCTTGTTAATGCTTTGAATTTGTTTCTGCCTTCATAAATGAGAAGAGCAAAATCCCCCAAAGTTCATTGTTTTGCTGTTCTTCATTATCTATACAAAAATTAAATTGGTTATTTTCTTTTCTAAATAAATTTTCCTACTTAACCAATTTGTTAATCTATTATCACTTCATTTAATATGTTCAAATTCTACTTTATATCCTTGTCCTACTATACAATCTAAAAATCTTGTCCATCTTCTATTATTAAGTTTACGCTCATTAAATTTATTATGAAATCTAACTATAGATTTGCAGTTTGTTCTAATAGTAAAGGGCTTGTGTAAAAATAATCTAAATTTGTTCATTGCATATACTATTCCTAATATTTCAAAATCTAAACTGGTCATGGTTGTATCTTTTTCTTTAAATTTTTCAAAACTATATTTACAAATGCGCTCTTTATTTTTACTATCATACTTGCTAGGTTTTAAAATGTTATCAAATAAGATAATTTTATGATAATAAATTAGGGTGTTAGTTTAATTTATGATTTAATTTGTTATATATATATATATATATATTTTTTGATAACTCAGGGTGTACGGGCCAGCTTGCGCGCACCTTGACTAATTCCTGAGGGACCAATCCCATCGTCCACTAGCGGGGAGCCCATTTAAAATCAGAGCAAAACTCTGTATGGACTGACCCAACACAAAAATTGATAGCACCAAAGAGATTTTGAACTTGAGACTTAGAGATGAGCAAACTCCTAAGTCCCAAACCTACACCACTAGTTTTGAACTTGTTATATATATAATATGTATATTTAGCAATGTTATTAAATAAGAAATTTAGATTTAAAAAAAAATAAAGAAAAAAAGAAGCTAATTTCATCTTCTTACATTGAAATTTAACTTTCACTATTTTTTTTCCTTCTCCACTCTCAAAATAGGCACGCGAACTCTCTGTTAATTTGGATGTAAAATGTAACTTTGGCATTTTATAGTCCAAAACTATTGGGAGGTATGTGACTATTTTTAAAATATAGGAGATAAAATGTTATCAAATTGTACCACAACGGAATAAAATGAATTTTGTCCTACATATGTATACAATAAGTTCAAATACAAAAGGATTGTTGTGGAGAATTGTGATTCGATTCACATCACACTATAAAACAATATAATAGATTAGTACGCCACAGAAGTGGAAAAGAAAAATGTGAGAAATAATATAACAAATAAAGAACTTCGAGATTTTTCATATATATACTAGCGTATCATCCGTGTTATGCATGTAATAATTATAGATATTTATATTTATTTTAGATTTTTTAAATATATAAATTATGTTTTTTAAGATTTTTTATAAAAATAATTTAACAAACCATAGAGTATGAGGGAAGATGAAAAATGTATTGCAATAACTATGCATGGATTGTATCTATAATTATTTATATGAGAAGATTTTAAATGCTGATCAGAGGATTTTAACCAAATAAATACAGACATGTGGATTGGAAAAAGTTAATAAATGCTGATCAGGAGATTTTAACCAAATCAATAAAGGCTGAGGGTTTTTTTTTAAATAAAAAAATCAGAAAATTTAGATTGAGATATTAAAACTCCTATAAAGCTTGGGGTTAGAAACCCCTTTTCCTTAATATATAAATTATATATACCTCCCTCGAGGTTTAGCTAAATTACAAATACTCCCTGAGGTTTCACAAATTACATATACCCCCTGAGGTTTATATTTTCATAACAAATTGCCCTCTGAGGTTTATATTTTTATAACAATTTACCCCCTAATTTATTATGCAAATAGTACCTTCAGGGGAGTATCTGTAATTTTTCAAACCTCAGGGGTATCTATAATTTTGCTAAATCTCAAAGGAGGTATATATAATTTGCCCTAAATAGATAGATGGCACTTATCACATGAAAAATCACGTTTGAGTTGGGAGTTGATATAAATATTTCGACATAACTCAAATTGTCCATTATCACTCAATTCCATATTTAATTTTGTGACCCCAAATAATTTATTTTAAACATTCTTTAATCTACATATACCAGCATGGCTGAAAAGGTGACACAAATTTCGATACAAAAATAACTAAAATATCCTCCTCAAAATATCTTATCGAACGATGTACCTAATTCCATTAGTCTTATTTTCAGCCCAAAAAAAGAATTAGCAACAATAATAATGTTTACACTTATCAGCATAATAATAACTACCAATTATCATATATCAATATGAAAATCAAACTACAAGGGAAAAGATCAATAACTTGAAGAAAAAAAAAATTTATGCACTGAATAATTATAGATATTTATATTTTTTTTTAGATTTTTTATAATATATAAATTATGTTTTTTAAAGTTAAAAAGACTTGAAAGAATTTAATAAGTGCTAAATCTTTTTTTTCAAAAAAAATCAAAAAAATTAAGAAATTAAGGTTCAGATATTGAAACTCCCACAAAACTTGTGGGTTAGAGATAGATATAAATAAATAGATAGATATAGATATAGATATTTATATTTGTTTTAAATATTTTTTAATATACAAATTATTTGTTTTGGAAAATGTATTGCAGTAATTATGAGATAATTCAAAAAATCTTGTGGGTTGAGAGAAGTTAATAAATGCTGAGGTTAATTTTTTTTTAAAAACAAAAAAACAAAAAATTAGAAAAAAGACTTAAAAGAATTTAATAAGTGCTAAATCTTTTTTTTCAAAAAAAAATAAAAAAATTAAGAATTTAAGGTTCAAATATTGAAACTCCCACAAAACTTGTGGGTTAGAGATAGATATAAATAAACAGATAGATATAGGTATAGATATTTATATTTATATTTGTTTTAAATTTTTTTTAATATACAAATTATTTGTTTTGGAAAATGTGCTACAGTAATTATTAGAGAAATTAAAAAGTTTTGTGGGTTGAGAGAAGTTAATAAATGCTGAGGTTAATTTTTTTTTAAAAAAAAAACAAAAAATTAGAAAAGTCAAAAAGTCTTGTGAGTTCAGAGAAGTTAATAAATGCTGAGGTTAATTTTTTTTAAAAAAAAATTAAAAAATTAAAAAATTAGGATTGGCATATTGAAACTCCCACAGCCCTTGGGGTTAAAAACCCCCTTTTGCTTAATATATAGTATAGACTAGCCTATCACCCGTGCTATGTACGGGATAATTATAAATATTTATATTTGTTTTAGATTTTTTTTAATATATAAATTATGTTTTTTAACATTTTTTATAAAAATAATATAACAATCTTATCACTAATCATAATGTATGGGAGAAGTTGAAAAGGGTACTGCAGTAACTATACACGGATTGTATCTATAATTATTTGTTTGAGGGATTTTAAATGCTGATCAGGGGATTTTGACCAAATCAATAAATGCAGGCATGTGGAAAGACATGTGGATTGAAAAAAGTTAATAAATGCTGATCAGGAGATTTTGCCCAAATCAATAAATGCTGAGTTTTTTTTTTTTAAAATAAAAAATTTAAAAAATTCAGATTGAGTTATTGAAACTCCCACAGGCTTTAGGGGTTAAAAACCCCCCTTTTACTTAATATATAGTACTAGCCTATTACCCGTGCTATGCACGGGATAAATATAGATATTTATATTTGTTTTAGATTTTTTTTAATATATAAATTATGTTTTTTAAGATTTTTTTCTTATCACTAACCATAATGTATGAGAGAAGTTGAAAAGGGTATTGCAGTAACTATACACGAATTGTATCTATAATTATTTGTATGAGAGGATTTTAAACGTTGATCGGGAGATTTTGACCAAATCAATAATTGCAGGCATGTGGAAAGATATGTTGATTGAAAAAAGTTAATAAATGCTGATCAGTGGATTTTGACCAAATAAATAAATGCTGATTTTTTTTTTTAAATAAAAAATTTAAAAAATTCAGATTGGGATATTGAAGCTCCCATAGGTCTTGGGGGTTAAAAACTCCATTTTGCTTAATATATAGTATATATATAGATAGATAGATAGATATATCTTTTTATTTTTATTTTTATTTTTGTGTGGTTTCTATTCGGGTATTTTTTTTCAATTTATTTAAGATGGAGTTGTGGGTATCTTTTTTTTAAAAATTTAATTTATTTGTGGTTTTCATTTGTTTTTAATTATTATTATTTAGGTAAGTTATGATGTGAGTTAGATATGTGATAGACATATGAGTTTTATTGATTTAAAGTTTATTTAGATGAACTTTAAAGATTTTTTTTTTTAGTTTTTTTTGTTATGTTATAATATAATATATAAAATATAGATAGATATCTACAACTTTAATAGAAAATATTATCTGATTTTTTGGGGAAGAGAAAATGAATGCAAGTTTTAATATTTTTTTTTGAAAATTTGTGAGAGAGATTAGGAGGGAGAGATTATGAAATATTTTTGTTATTAAATAAATAAATCAGTCAATAGTTTTTTTAATCTATTTTGTAAATTAAAAATCAATAATTTTGAAAAATTGATTAATTTGTCCCATTAAGTGATTTAAAATTTTGATAGATATACATAAAAATTATAGATTATGATAGGCTAGCTTTTTTATATATTAAGTGATTTAATCAGTCAATAGTTTTTATTTTTATTTTTATTTTTGTGTGGTTTCTATTCGGGTATTTTTTTTCAATTTATTTAAGATGGAGTTGTGGGTATCTTTTTTTTTAAAATTTAATTTATCTGTGATTTTCATTTGTTTTTAATTATTATTATTTAGGTAAGTTATGATGTGAGTTAGATATGTGATAGACATGTGAGTTTTATTGATTTAAAGTTTATTTAGATAAACTTTAAAGATTTTTTTTTTAGTTTTTTAGTTTTTTTTTGTTATGTTATAATATAATATATAAAATATAGGTAGATATCTACAATTTAAATAGAAAATATTATCTGATTTTTTGGGGAAGAGAAAATGAATGTAAGTTTTAATATTTTTTTTTGAAAATTTATGAGAGAGATTAGGAGGGAGAGATTATGAAATATTTTTGTTATAATAAATAAATCAGTCAATAGTTTTTTTTAATCTATTTTGTAAATTAAAAATCAATAATTTTGGAAAATTGATTAATTTGTCCCATTAAGTGATTTAAAATTTTGATAGATATACATAAAAAAAATACATAATTATGTTATTAAATCATAATTTAAATTTAGATGGTATATCTTTTTGAGATCTATAGCTAAATTCTTATCTTTTTTTTTTATTTTTTTTTATTTTTGTGTGTAACCATAGTATATGGAAGAAATTGAAAAGGGTGTTGCAATAATTATAAGAGAAGTCAAAAGGGATTGTGAGTCCGGAGAAGTCAATAAATGCTGAAGTTGGATTGGGAGAAGTCAATAAATGCTGAGGTTTTTTTTTTTAAATCAAAAAATTAGAAAATTAGAATTAGGAGATTGGAACTCCCACAGGTCTTGGGGTTAAAAATCCCTTTTTGCTTAATATATAGTATAGATATATATATATATATATATTTTTCTATTATTTAAAATAAAATTTTGAGAATTTGGTTATAACTTTTACTCATGGTCCTTTAGTCAATGAATTTTTTTTAGTTGGGTCTTTGTATATAAGGTTTTTTTTTTTTTTTTTTTTTTTTAACATTTACCATTGTGGCATTAATTTTTTTTTTCTTTTTGGTTAAATGAACTCTTGATCAAAAAAATATTCTTAAGGACCTTTGACAATGAGGTTTTATTTTTATTAGATCAGACGACAGGAAATTTTTTTCTTGAATTTTAGAGTAAGAGTATATTTTTTGGAAGGTTGAATTTTAGAGTAAGAGTATATTTTTTAGAAGATTTAAAGTGACCAATTTAATCACTTTATGCTCGGGGTTGTCATTGGTTGTGTCGAGTCGGGTTGAGGTTGGGCTGGACTTGAACTACCTAATAAGAAATTTCGTGTTTACTTAAACCCGACCCAATCTAAACATCGGGACTAGATGGTCATCCCAAACTCAGCCTTATAGAAATTGCATTTCAAACACACCAATTGGGCATGTATTGTTTTAAAAGTAATTCAAACAAACTAAATTCTAAAAAAAAAAAACCCTTGCATTACAAATCATCCAAACAATCCCTCATAGAAAAAGATTAAACCAATTATATAAAGCTCCAATAAATAATTTTAAAAAATGATGTGGAAGCCGACAGGTACAAATCATTTGTACTCTATCTAGGGTTCCATTAAACTAATTCCCAATGAATAGTTCGCACGGTGGTAGGAGTGATTATTTAGGGGCTGGGGCAATGGTAGAGGGTCACAATTTTTGTGGCTCAAATGGCTTAAAACTGTCAAAACGACGTCGTTTTGAGCACAAAACATGCCAAAACGACGTCGTTTTGGCAGTTTTGAGCCATTTGAGCCACACAAATTGTGGCTCTCAAACATTATTCTTAGGGGCTGGTTATTTTAGGGTTAGTTTGGAAAGTAGGTTGGCTTTTTAGTTTTAAGTTTTTTTTTGTTATTTTAGTTTGGGTTACAAAGTTTAGTTTGGGAAGAACTTTTTGATTTTTTTGACTTTTTTTTATGAGAGAAGAGTGTAATGATTATGAGTTAGATGTGATGTTTTGTTTGTTATGGCTAAAATAGCCTATTTTGTCTTTTGTAGCTATTTTAGCCACAAATTATCTTGCCAAACGAACCCTTAGAGATTTTTTAATTTTTTAGTTATTTTAGTTTTTGTATTTGGAAAGATAAGATGAATTTTTATTTAAGTTGTTGTATTGAAAAATATGTTTGAAATGATATTTGAGGTTGAAATGACAAATTTGTTCCTAATTTTACTTTTTTTCAAAATTGGTCTATAGGGACAAAAGTGTCATTTTGACCTGTGGGGCTAGGCTGGCCCTACCCACTGCCGACTGCCGGCTGCGTAGGTTTTTGTATTTTTTTTATAAATATAAATTATTAATTTAGTAGGCTTTTTTTTTTTTTTTTTTTTTGGTTTTATGAAGCTATTTTAGCCTCAACTTTGAGTTGCCAAACACCCCCTATCTTGAAGTATTGCTTCATATCATTAATCACTTAACACTTGTCAAGTTATTTCTCAAAATCTTAATAATTTTTTTTTTATTGACAAAGAAATATTTTATATTTGAACTTAGGACCGGCCCTGAGATTTAGGAGGCGCAAGGCGAACTTCAGAAATAGGGTCCTCTTACATTGAAAAAAAATTTATAAATAAAACGATAAGTTACAACTTTTTTATTTGTTTATAGCCACAAAAAATCATTACACATATAATTATTAAAATTATAAATAAAAATTTACTTGAAAATATTAAAATAGGAAACAATCATTACAAATACTTAAAAAAAAATAAAAAACTAGTCTTGTTGGCTTTTTTTTAAGCTCTATGTTCAATTGAGCCTATAGTATTTGAGTTTTTTTTTTTTTTTTTTTATCTAAAATACAAAATTATATTTAGAAGTCCCTATTTTCAGTCCAAATTTAGAGGCCCAAGACACAAGCCTCTCTTACCTACTCTCAGGACCTGTTTGAACCAAATAAAAGAAAAAAATAAAAAAGAAGTGTTAGCAGATGGAATGTCATATCCAAACCAAACTGCCCAGACAACTTCAATTCAAAGTGTTGGCAAGTGACCAACACGGCAACATATTCTACAGCTACAAAAAAATAACACCTCGTCTTTAGCACTTCAATTTCCTTAGCTTAAGAGCTCTAACCTTCCTAATCTTTAGCAGAAAGTCACTAACGGAGGAGCAACCATCTTCCACTCTAGATTTAAATATAAGTTGGGGCATCATATAAATTTACCCACAGACCATCACATAATTTTTTCGCTGGTCGGTTTCAGTTTAATCTTACAACAATGGTTCATCCCCCCTTTTCCTCCCACCCTCTTTGACCCCCTCTCTCTTTCATTGGTTACATTTTCTTTTTCTTTTTCTTTTTTTTCCTGCTCCCCCAATCACCACCCGCCACGTGACAAAGGGGGTGAGGGGGTGACCCCCAAAAGGGGGTCCCAAGCATTATTCTTAATCTTAAGCCAAAAAAGCAGTACTCAATAAATTTAAAAAAATCTCTAGGCTAGTCTATTCCAGTTGCCTGATGTTGGGATGACTGCTGTGCATAGCACATAAAAGTCACTGTTGTCGGCTAATTGAACCCATTTTGTAGTTCATTTTGATTACTTAAATCATTCACTTTTCATATTATATCGAGTAAAATATATTTGTAAAAAATTAAATTAATCAGAAATCGATAGCCTTTTTATAGAATTATATTTATATCTAAAAAATGAATGTAAGCATAATTTGAAGTATAAAATTGAATACCAATGTTTGAATCAAATGTATAATTTTTGATGTCCAATCATCTTTAATTTTGTATGAATATTCTATTCAACAAGTATTAAAAAGTGAATGATTTGTATCATAAAAATCGATTCCAAAACAAACCTATCAAATCTAAATATTCTCTCAAATTGAGATAACAATTTAAAACAAATCAAACCCAATTCGTAATTATACAATTTCCAGGTTGAGTCAGACTACATACATGCCTCAATCACAAACCCAATTCATTTATGGGCCAAAACAACTTTTTTAAATATTAAAAAAATAAGATTGAGCAAGGCGAGTTTAGCCGATGTTCATCCCTATTTTATATATGAGTCGTACCAAATTAGTGATGGTCACTGATTGAGTTTGAGACGAGTTTTCGGTAATCTGTCCTCGCCCCATATTATTATATTGGGAGCGGGACAAATTGGGAGGGGACAGTGGCAAGGCGAGTGTCGGACGAGAGACAGATTACTTTTATAGGTTGAAGAATTAAAATATTGATAAAAATTATAAGGTATAAGATAAAAATTACTCGTATTGTTTTAGTGTTTTAAGTATAATATTTTATTATTTTAATTTTATTATAATAAAAAAAATTAAATTAAATATTATATACATATAAATATAAGTAGAGCGGGGTTGGGGTGAACTAGGTGGAGGAAGTAAAATTCATCCTCACCTCACTTCTTCAATGAAAGGAAGAAAATTCGAGCGGGACGAAAGATGCGCGAGTAGAGTGGAACGAGAAAAAATGACCATCTCTATACCTAATACTTAAGCCTTGTTTAGCATAACCTATTTTAGTTCATCTTTTTATCTTTTTTGGGTCACATCAATCAATATCTTCTCTCAACTTTTTTACGTATCTTTTTATAACAAGTCAAAAAGTACACTTATTTAGAACATTTCAAACCACCCTTTAATGTTATGATATCTAAGAGAGAGCCAGAGAGGATATATATTATATATATATTCAATATTATATATCTTACAATACAATGAAGATACCTATATAGAGACAACGTAAGAGTGACCAACAAAAAAATTATGAAAATATCCTAATATGGTAAAATCTAATTACAAAGTAAGAGTGGCCAACATCTAATATGGGTGTTTGGGAAGTTGTTATTTTAGTAGGTTATTTTAGTAGACTAAAACTTGTGTTTGGAAGATAATTGGATTTTTTTGTAGTTGGATGCGATGTTTGTGAGAGAACAAGTGAAATGATTATGAATTTGATGTGACATTTTATCTTATTGACTATTTTAACTTATTTTGTCTTTTAGTGCTATTTTAGCAAAAAAAAAGTTAGAAAACCTTCTTCCCAATATAATATATATATATATATATATACCATAGCCATTAACCCTTAGAAAGGAATAAATAAATAAATAATACTTAGAAAGGGACAAATAAATTAATAAATTATATATATATATAGAGGTTAGGTTTAGATACCAAAGAGTTGTTGAACGCAAGTTAAAAAAGTTAATTTTTTGATTTTTTAATTTTTTTATACAAAAAAATCAAAAAAAAAATTTTGGCCATAAAAGTCACTAAAAATCAAAAAATTAAAAAATTAATTTTTTATCAACTTTTTAAAACATAATGTGGCAAAAGGCTTGGACGCAACGTGCTTAACAACTTTTTTATCCATGATTTGATGTCTTAAAAATATAAAGGCTCATTTGGAGAGGTGAGTTAAAAATCATTTTTCACTTTTTAATCCACTTTACTCTTTTACAGAAAAGTTAAAAAAAAAGGTCAAACAACAACTTTTAACCATCTTTTCAAAATATTCAAAAAAGCCAATCTTACGTTATGTATTCGATGTGGAAAAAGTTTTCCATATTAGAATTTCTTGGTGTAATTTTTTTAAATTAAAAAATTGATAATGAAAAAATTGAAGTTGAAAGGGTATTTCCCTTTCTAACTTTTAAATAATTTATTTTTTAAAATTATTTTTGTCTTATAAATTATAAAAATAAATTGTATTAAATACTCTGATATAAATTCTTAAAAAAAATAAAAATAAAATTATAAATAACTCCGTACCAACAAAGTCAAACATAAGGGGAAAAAACAAAAGGGGTTGTCTTTTTTCTAGAAATGTTGATAAATATTTGAGAGGAATCATGCTTATACTTCATTGTTAATACACGTGTCTTTCAACACAATGTTAGCCATCATAACAAGAATATAGAACCTCTAAAATATCTAATTTTATAAAGAATCATATTTGGGTTCTGCCTCTTTGAATCTAATTTTATAATGAGACAGTATTGTTTGTTGGTGCAATTCTTTTTCGGGATGACGATCTTAATAACGTTACTTCAAAAAATAAAAGTTTGAAATATATTTTGAGTCGCCTGTCGCTTTCCTAATGACAGTATTTACTCCAACCAAATGGTGTGTATCGAGTTATTAGCAAATTCGCCTTTAAAATATAACGAAACTATTCTAAAGATCTTCTATCTGCTCTTGCACAAACGAAGACAAATCAAAATACTTTCAATTAAATGAAAATCAGAAAAATCTGGGTAAGGTATTATTCTATTTCTGCAGTTAAATAGAATATTAGGAAACAAAAAGCTTTTGATTGAAAAATTGAAATTAAGAGACAAACGGAGAATTGAATTTCATAGTTGATCTATGAAATTCTATTGCTTTGGAATTTTGAATTCTTTGAATGGCCTGATCACAGGTCTATTTGTAGGCCTGGATACACCAGATCGGAAGGATCATGATCTTTAATTGCACCTGATCAGATTTGACTGTTAGATCAATTTCTAATGGTCTAGATCTTGTCCTAGTTGAATGGGTACTATGATGAGACACACTTGTTTGTGAGTGGATGTAATCTGCACCACATGATCGTGTATATGGATGAACAATGGTCATAATCTTATCGATCAGATGTTTAACTGTGAGAATCGAATTTCAGAGTTAATCTCTGAAATTCTATTGCTTTGGAATTTTTGGATGCTTTGAATGGCCTGATTGCATGTCTATTTATAGGCCTGGACACACCCGATCGGAGAGATCGTGATCCTTAATTGCACCTGATCAGATCTAACTGTTAGATCAAGTTTTGACAATCTGGATCTTGTCTTAGCCGAATGGGTACCATGATGAAACACACCCGAATGGACATGCAACCATTCTGATGTTATGCCACCTCATGACCACCAAACTTTCTAGAGCAAATAGGAAAGCGCCTAAGTGCAAAGTGTGCCATCAAACGCCATGTGCGTAAGTGTCCTTGCGGTGTGTAAGCATACACTTTAGCACCTTTGCCACAATTCCTTATTCAAAGGAACATTCATGGTGTTTATTAACCCATCTCTTTTCTCTCATCTTTTCGATATGGGACAAACCACAAAGCTTAAAAAGCTTTATAAGGAAACAAGGAAGGTTTTTGAAACCAATAAAAAGTAAACCCATTTTATTTTAGAAAATCCTTAACAATCCCCCTAACATTTTGAAAATAAAGAAGAAGTCCCGATTCTCTAGGTATACTTGTGCATAAACGAATGGTATATTTCGATTTGAACCAATCACTTAGTGTAACACATCAAAGTTAGTTGGGACGGCATATTAGACGTATCTTTTAACTAGCGATCCACAATGACTAACTGGACACATTACACACACAATTCTAAACTGACAAAGGTATTTAAGAAACCAACACATAGATTGGCCTTTTGTCTATATCCTAAATTCATGAGCACTTTAGAGCTAATCCTTGGGACTCATAGAAGGAAGCACCACCTTCTACACTTACATAAGTCAGCTTATTGAGAATACCGCTGTAACTATGGTACCTTAACTACACCGTTGTAAGCTTATTAAGAGCTAAGTAACTCATTGTCTTCCTTATACATTACAGGTCCCAAGCACTTTTAACCTTTGATGGATGTAATATAATCAAGTTCTTGCAATCACGACATATGGTGTACTTTTCTCATTGAACTCAAGAGATTGAATGAATCAAGTGTTGAGTCGAGTTTTCACCAGGAGTGATTATAACGTGGGCTTACGTCCCATCTCCATTAATGTTTTGCACACCAATCAGCCAAGTTTTGACTTGACTTTTTGTAGACACCCCATTTTTGATCGACCTTAAGACTCAGACGTCATCGATTGAGCGCTCGGTGATAGTGCATGTCGTGCTCGTTTCGAGTTTCCGGAGTTTCGGCTAAGAGCCTTGCCTTCGGACCTCTGAACTCTTTGTGCTTTGGCTCGGTTTGTGGACCAAGCGTTGTTTCTCTTCCTTGGAGGGACGAAGTGGCCTTGGAGACCACTTTTCCCGCTTGGAGACTAGTTTTCGATTTTCGGAGCCTTCGTCCGCGCGCCTTGTTTCGGGACTGCTTAACGTTCTCCGTTTGACTTAGTTTTTGAACCATGCCTTGTTGCCTCTGCCTAGAGGGACACTGTGGTCTGGGAGACCACTTTTGTGGTCGTAAACCACTTTTGGTGCTCATAGACTAGTTTTCGAGGCTTTCGGCTGCGCGCTTTTTCTCCCGAACTTTCGTTTTGCATCCTTTTTGGTTTGTTTTTGGTGCAAACCTTGTTTTCCTTGTTTGGAAGGTGGTACAAGGGTGGGAGATCAGTTCTTCCCCTTGGAGACCACTTTTCTTCCCGCTAGCCAATTTTCTGGTCGGCCAATTGGTCTCCTTGGTCTTTGGGCCACATTTTCTGGTTGGCCACCACACCATTGCATTGTTTTCATGGCCGACCATTTTTTTTTCTTGGGAGACCACTTGTGGTGGTCGGCCGACCACTTCAAATACCTAACCGACCACTTTTTCATCACCTTTTTGGAGATATTTTTAGGCCAGCTGTAAGGCATAGAAGCCATCCTCTATACGTGTGTATGAAGGGATGGCTTTGAGGCCAAAGCTTGTCCAACAAGCTTGAGTTTGGTTCTCTATAAGAGAGAACCTCCCCCCTCTTCCTCCAGGTTCATTTTTTTGAGCTTGGAAGATATAGATACATATTTGTCTCTATCTTGCTCTTGTTCTTCATTTTGTGCCTTAAAAGTGTAGTTTTACCACACTTTAACACACAAACACACACTCAAACACCATCCTTTTGTTGCTGAGGCTTCTTGAGGTTTGTTTTGGATTTTTTGGGTTGGTTTGAGTTCAAAAAAGCTACTGGAGCTGTGGTTTTGAAGGTGTTCTACAAGGGTGAGTCAACTAGCCCTTTAATCGTTTGTTTTGCTTAAGCTTTTAGACCTATTTGCATGGTGTTTTAGACTTAACTTCCTACTGCAAAAAGTTCTGTTTTTCAGTCCTTAAAATGTTTGTTTAAGGTCACTTTTGTGTTGGGGGTGGTCTACCCCATTTTAGGCCTTGTTTTGAGCCATCCCTTTAGGCTCTTGTTTTAGCCTTTGCATGGCCTTCTCACCACTGAAATCCAGAGGATTTTCAGTGGTGGAGAGATGGTTTTGAGGTCCCAAATAGGAGAGGGTCATCCCCTCTCCTTGTGTCTTATATGCTTGCTTTGAATGCCTCATGTTTGAGCATGTTTATTAAGCTTGTATTGGCTTGTTCTTAGCATGTATTTGGGGTTATTTTGAGATGGCATACCACTGTTTTTGGTTGTCTTGAGCACCTCATGCATGCTTAATACACTTGCAGTGTAATCCTCACAAACTAGCTTTGTATGCCTCATGTTTGAGCATGTCTTTCTAGCATGTTTTGAGTCCATTTCAGTAGGTTTTTGGTGCTGTTTTAACATGCCTTAGATCTGTTTTGGCTTGGTTTGATAGCCCCATGCATGCTCCAGGCACTTGTAGTGCAATTCCATGCACTAGCTTAATGTGTACCATGCTTTAGACTGTCATTCTAGCATGATTTTGGCTTAACTCTAAGAAGCTTTTGTCTATGTTTTAGCATGCTCTAGCTCTGATTTGTGTTGTTTTGGTCATGCATGCCATGCTTTTTATAGCTATAATGCATTCTAGCCTGTTAGTTTTGTGTATCAAGTCCTTTAGCATGCTTTACTTGGACTATTTTCATGATTTGACATCATTTGAAATGTGATTTTAGTCCATATAGTGTGGTTATACACTTGCATTTGTCACTTATTCAATGCGTTGGAGGGTTTGCCCTTTATGCCTTAAACATGAGTCATTGCGTATGCCTTCGTGCCTAAGCTTGCGCGCTATCATTTCAATGTGTTTTTCGGGTTATTTTGCCATGATATAACTGTGATTTTTGTTGGCGAAGCCATCTTATGCTTGGTCTTGGTAGGTATAGTGTAATCCACCTTATTTGCCTTTTATTCATCATGCCTTATGCTCTTCATGCTAGCTTATTTTGGCCTCCTTCCATACATGTTTTAGACTCATTTTGATATGTTCTAGGACTGTTTTGGGTTACCTTGACCATATGCTTCATGTTTTGCATGGTTGTAGTACAAATGCCTATGCAAGTTTCAAGCTTTGGGTATTATAGCATGCTTCATTTGTGTTGTGTACATGATTTAGCATCATTTATCGTAGCATTTTAGAGCATGTAGCATTGCCATGTTCTCACTTCATTCACTCTTTAAGTGCCTTTGAGTGTTATGTATTGTTGCCTTGCTTATGGCCTAGCATGTTTCTTGCCTAGGACTTTGAGCCTCTATCTTAGCATGTTTTGATCCTTGTTTAGACCTATTTGAGCTCTGTCCATGATTGGTTTGCCTCCTTTATAGTCCTCTTTGCTAGCTCTAATGCTTTAAGACCTTTGCATGCTATACTTGTATCGTTTGGGTGATTTGGCATTATTTCATACCTTATTTCAGTGCTCATAGTGTTGTTACACTTCCACATTTGTCACTCCTTGAGCACTCTTAAGAGTTGTGCTCTTATGCCTAGTCAATGGGTCATTGCATGCGCATGCTTGTATATGCTCTTCATGCCTTCATTTTAGCATTATGGCCACTGTTTTGGGCATGGCTGAGGTTTACCCACATTCAGTTTAAGTCCATTGAGCATTGTGTATGACATGTTACATCGCATTGTGCATGTTATGTTGTTGTTTACATTGTGTATGCCATAATCACATTGCATTGAGTATGCCATGTTATTCATTGCATTGAGTATGCTATGTTGCATTGCATGTTGTTGCATACTTGTCCCTAACATTGCATATTTGCATGCTTGATGTTGCATTGCATTGTGTATGCCATGTTACTTGTTGTATTATGTTTGGAATAGGTGTTAGTCCAAACACGGGAAACGAGGGGCGTTTCATACTTGAAGTGATGAAACGTGCCTTAATTCCCGATTGCCGACGTTTTTTATTATACATGATAGAGTTTTAGGCTTTATGTGATTATGTGTGCATTCATTTCATATTGAATTGTGCAACTTCACCTCTCGGCCATCATGCATCCAGATGCGTAATTGGTGGCCCGAGGGTCGAGAACCGCACTCTCTTGAGCTTATGAAATGATAAGAAGGGTGGTTGTGCACACATATCTTGCAAATACATTGCCATGCCCTTTTTTGCTCTCTGTTGCAGCAAACTGGAGAAGTACAGCAAAAACTGGCCGGCCAGCCAGAAAAATTAGCTGGCTGACCACTTTTTTTGGTCTGCAGTAACAAAAAGTGGTCGGCCAGTGGCTGGAAGCATCAACAACTGGTCGGCAGCCCTTACATAGGTCCCCAAGGTGAGTTAGAAGCTTTCTGGAGCTTTGTGCAAGGTTCTGAGAACAATTGCAAACAAAGGCAAGTTAGGGCATCGCGACGAATTTCCAAACGAGGTGACCGGGCATGCATGCACTCTTCTTCCCCTGAGGGCCTCATTGCTTTACTGTTTTACTTAGCTAATTTGCTTAGCTAGTTTATGCTTTGGATTCTGTACTTAAGTAGTTAATGCGTTTAGCTGCTTAATTATTTTGTAATAGTTAGTTAACTAGGAATAGTTAATTAGCTTTGTTTGTAATAAGTAATTTAATTAGCTTAGATTAGCTAGTTAGCTTCTTATTCGAACCCTCCATCGAGAGGGCCAACTATTATAATAAGCGTGCGTGTGTGTGATGCATGTCTTCCAACCCCCATTTCTTTCTCTCTTTTACTTAACCGCTTATGATGGTCAGTTTTAGGGCATATTTCGATTAGCATACCTTATGCTTGTATGTGTGCATCCATTCATCTGTATTGCATGCACCGAGCTCGGCGCATCATACTAACTGCATTGTATTTCAATACATTTACTTGAATACGTGTTCAACAGCATGTTATCAAGTTGCATTTCATATGACATTCTAGAATAGCCGAGCCTATTTTAGTTGCATTTTTGCATGTGTTGCATTAGCCATCTTAACATGAACTAGGATCATGCATGATTTCTAACTAGTTCTCTGTTTCGGCTCGGAGTACATTGTGAGTGTTTATGCTTTAGCATACTACATGTGTGTTAGTGTTGTCATGTAAGCATGCTTGCCATGAGGCTAACTGCTTATTTGATTAACTACCTGAATGCCTGTGGGTGAAGGTTGGATTGCTTGAATCGGAACAATTCATCAAAATCCTCGATTTAGCCTACTTGCGAGTAGCAAATTTCAAATCATTTTTAACAAACGAACATGCAATGTTTTGTTCCAACTTAGGCGATTTAGTCTATACTTGTATGCTGTGCGCATCACATAGTAATTCTAGGTTAATAACCGGAATAAGAACACAAGTGTTTTCAAAAATAAAATATCATGCTTAGTAAAGGCCGATCTTTTGATCGGGCGAGCGGGGGTGCTCATTGTATGACTTTCCCCTCTCGTACCTAAGTTCCCGAGCCGAGGCAATTTTGGTAATGACGAACACGTGGCCTGAGGCACGAGTCAGGGTTTCCTAAATCTCCAAAATAAAATATTTAGGTGGCGACTCTGTATCTGGCAAAGCAGTTCATGTTTGGCACTTCTTTATAAAAATCAGTTTTTCAAAACAATTTGCCGGATTTGGACTTTTTGGTGATTTATCAGTCTCCCATTGCACTTTGTGAGATTAGATTCAGAACCGTGACATCGAGTTTGAACTGTAGTAGCTAGAGAACAAAACGGGATTCGCGCCCTCGCAGCGCGGAGCCGGGGAGTTCTCCGGGGCACGTTTACAAATTTACATATTCGATGATGATCACCCCATCTTTAATCAATTCCCTGACAAAACTATGTTGAAGTCCTATATGCCTGGACTTACCATTGTACACTTGGTTATACACCCCTAATAGAGTTCTTTCACTATCACAATGCAAAGATATTGGTCGCATATGTTTAGGCTATATCAGAATTTCCAATAACAAATTCCTAAGCCACTTTTCCTCTTTGCTGCAAGAAACTAGTGCCACAAACTCAGATGCCATGGTTGAGGCTGTGATTTTTCATTGCTTCTTTGATCCCTAAAAGATAGCTCCTCCACTAAGCATGAATACACATCCACTTGTGAACATGTGATCATCACTTTTATTTATCCAACTTGTGGCTATGTAACCTTCAATTGCAATTGGATATCTACTATAGACGATTCTATAATCTATACTCTTTTTAAGTACCTTAATACTCCATAAACTACATACAAGTAACATTATCTATTATCTTTTAAGTTTACCCACTGCATATGCTATATCTGGTCTTGTGCAAGCTATGGCACACATTAGGCTACCTATTATTCTAGGGTAGTCTAGTTGTGATACAACTCTGCCTGTGTTGGGATACAACTTAATTTGAGAGTCAAAAGGTCTAGATATCGGTGTGCACTCGAAGTGATTAAATTTCTTGAGAATATTCTCAATGTAATGGGATAAGAATCAAATTTCCATTTTGTCTCTTAATTCTCATTTCCAATATTACATTAGCAACACCCATATCTTTCATACTGAATTTGGATGACAGAATGTCCTTTGTACTTTGAATGCTATCTTGATCCGTGCCAAAGATAAGCATGTCATCCACATACACGCAAATTATGATACTTTGTTACCACAAGATTTTCTATACACGCATTTGTCAAATTCATGTATCTTGAACCCATTTGATAAAATTACTCTATCAAATTTCTCATTGTTAAGGTGCTTATTTAAGACCTATAAACTGACTTGACAAGTTTGCACAATTTATATTCTTGCCCTTGCACAAAAGACCCTTTTGGTTGCGTCACGTAGGATTTATTCATCTAATTCACCATTTTAGAATGCAGACGTCCATTTGGTGAATTTTCAACTTATGAATAGTTATAAGAGCAATAAGTACTCTAATTGTAGGGCTCCTTGCAACCGGTGTATAAGTATCGAAGTAATCAATACCCTTTTTCTAGGTAAAGCCATTGGCAACTAACCGTGCCTTGAATTTGTCGATTGTTCCATCGAATTTCGTTTGCATCCAATTAGTAACCAAAAGGCAAATCAACGAGTACCCATGTATTATTTCCCATCATAGAATCTGTTTCATCTTGAATGGCCTCTTTTCAGAAACCTACATCTTGAGTTTTCATAGCCTCGTCAAAAGTCAATGGATCTGATTGCACATTGAGTGAAATCACCATTTATCTATTTGTAGTGTCTTTAGTGCCCTAAACTAGATAAACTATGAAGTTTGGACCAAAGGATTTTTCAGTTCTTGCCTTTTTATTTCTCTTGAGTTCTGTTTGTTAACTAGATTCATCAGAAACTAAAGGTGGAGGTTCAGTTGTTTCTTCCAAAACACTTTGATTTTGTGCTTACTATTACTGTAAGAAATTAAATTTTGAGAGTTGATATTGACTTTATCATTAGAGTGTTGTGGATGCAATTCCTTTTTGGGAGAAAGTGTGTTTCTACCCAATGTTATACCAACTTGCATTCGAGAGTCACCACTTAATTTTAAGGAGAATTAAGAAACCTTTAATGATGAAAACCAAGTATAAGACCTGATCCGTCATAACCAAATAATCAAGATTCGGGAACTACAAAAGGGGAATGTCATTGAATGAAAGCACCTCTTTTTGCCAAATCCAGAGATTGGCCTCTACTAACTCTCTATTTTGTGGTTTTTGTGATTAAAGGTTTTTCACACTTCATTATTAACCCCAAAAATCATTACTAAACCTAAAACTAACTAATTGAATAAATAAATATCACTCAATTTAGATCCATTAAATATAGTCACATATTTTCATAAAACGATTATATTTTCCATCAAAAATAACTTTTTAACTCCTAATGGTCATAAACAAAATCTAAACTAAACAATATTCATGAAAACATTCAAAACACACAATTTTGCATGAAAAAGGCACGTAGATTTGGATTATTGAAAACAATGCACCAAAAACAAGTGCATGCCATGAAAGAAGATAAAACTCACTAGATTCCACTGCCAAACGTCTTACCATGCATGTTATCAATAAATCAAAGTATGATGATCCTAAACATGCTACTAAACACAAACTAACACGATTTAATGCAAATAAGGGAAATAACAAATAAACAATGCTAAACTAATATGCATGATGCTTAAACCGGGTCTCACACATGCAAAAGTGTCTCAGTTATCCGTCATGCAAAAGTGACTCATGCCAAAGGCCATTATCCGTCATAATCAAAGTGTCTCAGTTCGGGAACATAGATATGAAAGGGGAAGATCATGAATTGAGCACTTCACTCACCTGATCAAAAGATCGGCCTCTACTAAGTCATGATGTGATTTTAATAGTCTTCGTATATTCATATTCTGGTTTTAAATAATACTAACATTACTATCTGAGGCTTACAAATATAGACTGTGTCGCTTGTTCTGGTATGCTTTGATGTCATACATTTTAGAAAACACTTTGCACAACTTGGCAAAAAAAAAAAAAAAAAAAAACAACAACAACAACATCTTAACAGCATAAGACTCAACAACATTCCAACGTAAGCAACACAACCTCCATCCATTAGCATTCACACAAATATTTCACTTAAGCATCTTGCCTTATGGTATAACAATGGATATGATAAATAACATGTACATACAAAATGCTAAAGCAGAAAAATCCTCACCTGCTATTCCACGATAAGCAAGAAGAATGTGTTAGAAATATATGCATGATCCCATATACAGATAGCTAATGCAGTACACCCACAATATGCAACTAAGGATTCGGTTGCTACCAAATGACATGTGTATCATTTCAAGACATGAGATAGTGCATAGAACCACCTTTTGAATTCATAAAGTCCATCAATGCAAATGATCCGAATTCATATGCATGGAAAATTAATGCACAACATGGGTATGATAAATAAAATGTGATACTATATACAACATACACGGATAGTGTGTAAATAAAAGAGATAGAAAGACATGAGATTGAGAGTTATTACAACAATTCGAATGAGAAAGAAATGTGGAAGAAAGAGCTTATTACAACAGATGAATAAATAAGAAGTGGGGTTAGAAGAATTATTACAACGAATGAATTGATTCAGCCAAACTACTGTTGAATTTAACAAATCATACTGAATAAATAAGGAAGTGTACACAATAGCCCTAGAATGCCGAGGAGAACATTCCCCCAGAAACTGTCACGTTCTGCTTTGCTTTGCTTGGAAATGAGCCTCACTAGGCCAGCTACAAAATCATCCGCCCGACCAAATAGAGATCCGGTTGGTCCAATCCTCCGGGATGAACATTGTTTTTGTGTAAAAGAGACAGAACAAAAACAAAGCACAACTTCCAAGGGGTGTTCATCATTTTTACCTCTCTCTCTTGTAGAGAACATTTAAGAATGAGGTAAATAGGCCCTAGCTCTTAGCAATCACACAAATGACAATGTGCAATACATATTCTACCACCATTCATCAAATTAAATGCAAACATAATTCAAGCCTAAGAAATAGATAGGAACCTACAATTATCTCTTTGTGAATAAGGGCAAGTTAATACCCAAATTCATGCTATTAATTGGAGAGAGTAGGTTAATACCCATTATTTCATAGTGGAAGTTTTGCCTTTAAAGCAAGAAATCCATCAAAAGGTATTGATGACTCCTTTTCTATTCATGAAACAAGGGTGTTTCCACCCCTTTCTATGTTCACAAGTGATGGAGAAGAGAGTTTTTAACATTTTTGATCTAAAACTTCTAACTTTAATACCAAGAAAAATAAATAAATATGAAGAACAACCACTTTCTTAACATCAAATCTTAAAGATCATCCCTCTAGTCCCATGAAACAAGCACATTGACTCATTTATCTTGAGTATGAGTTGAGACATATAGACCAATATGATGGAATGATGAGATATGTGATGAGAAAGTGTACAAACATGAAAGACTTTACTTTACATAATCAAACTTGTGGATAAATGGC
This sequence comes from Camellia sinensis, assembly GCF_055761805.1. Lineage (NCBI taxonomy): Eukaryota > Viridiplantae > Streptophyta > Magnoliopsida > Ericales > Theaceae > Camellia > Camellia sinensis. The sequence goes on from NC_138971.1 coordinate 59,445,008, forward strand.
TAATATCTACCTCCAATCGTATCCACAAGGTTCAAATATACTACAACAAGAGATTACAATTCTAGAAAACAAGAAAAGAGATCAAAGCTATGGAAAAGTAAGGAGAACTATCAACTCAATGGATATGTGGCTACTTTCTACCCCCAACCACATCCATGAGGACTTATTAAAAGATTACAACAAGTATGTAATGAAATCTAGAACTTAGAAATGAAGAATAAGAGAGAGAAAGTGGTACAAAGTTCAAAAGTTCATCTCTTTAAAGAAGATAATCTTCTTGGTTCTCAAACTCTTTCTTGGCACCCTCAAGGTCCTTTAGATGTAGCTTAGGATGTTCAAGATCCCCCGCAAGAAGCTTAGATTCAAGCTTTAATGGTGTTTTTGAGGTTGGAAGTTGAGAAAGTGAAGGTTAAAGATGAAGTATAGGAAAGAAACTCTCAACTCTCTTTTTAAGCCTTGGGCAAAATTTGTTAACCCTATGAAATGAAATTCTGACCTCTATTTATAAAGTCTTGGACATAAATATTTGAGATATTTTTGAAAAACTTGTAGAAAAGACCAAAATTCTCGAAAAATGTTCTGTTCTCGGATAATTCAACTGGTCGTACCATTATATATCTAGCTAACTATACTATCATCCGACCATGAATTGTTGTCTGGCCAGTTGAAACATACACCGTTGGATAAACAAGACTAAGTTAGCATGATTTGAAAAGAGAAACAGGTATTTCAAAGGATTCCACCCTCTCCATTCATTCATACTATATCCCTCGCTCGGTTTAATTGAAAGAAGACGACACTCTGATTTTGAAAGATGAGCCTTAGGACATTGTGAAATGTCTGAAACCGCGCAACCAAACACATTTTAAAAATAATTTTCAATTAATCGAAAAGCATTTTGGCCTAAACAGGTACTAGGTTGGGATTTAAAGCTTAACTCTCGGGCTTCTTACTGAAGAATTCCTAAGATTAGCACATCTTAGTTTCATCATTGGGTGTTCAGAAAAAGAGCACCAAAGAATGGGGTGTCTATAACACTCTACATGATTAGGTACTGAAATAAGGGATAAAAACTACTGAAATAAATCAAGGATAGTAAACTTACTCACTCTTTGTAGCAAACACAATAAAAGAGCAAGAAAAAAAAAATAGAGAAACGCTTTAGAATCCTTGTTTAAAGCTTCCCTCAAGCTTTAATTTCACTTTAGTTGCTTCGTTTTAGACCTTACATGCACTTAGACTTGTCAAGAGCTGCTGCTAAGGTTAGAAATTTCGAAGCTAAGGGTTTTGGGTGAAGAGAAGTGATGTTTCTCTCTTAGAACTCTCAGCACTTAGCAAAAGGTTGACCTCCCTCAAAGAGGGGAGGAGGGGGGTATATATAGGCTGAGTGAGAAGGTTTTGGAATGCCTTAGGTCGCCCTAGGGTTTCCCATCACTTTGTCCTTATGCCTCTTGAACAATTCAAAGCTAAAACTCACTCAGCATCGCCGATAGGTTGTGTAGTCGGACAAGTTGCTCACGTAACTTGTGTGGCTATGTGACCCATGCGTGGCCGTGCAAATCCTGTGTGACCAGGTGTATGACCAGGCCCTTAGGTGTGGGTACACATGCCCTTAATACATGCATGCATGCACAAGTATGTGGTTTTAGGCTTTTGGACTATCTCTTCGCCTAAGTAGGTCCGTTTGACTTTCAATTGACGTATTTGTAGAAAAATAAGTCCATGTTTTGAAAAATGTATCAATTTAAACTCAAACAAACCTCTACCTCCTTAGTGGAGATCAAAAAGTTAATTTTTTGATAAAAAATGGGTTCAAGGGCTAAATGGTTATTTTTACAAAAAGATGATTTTTGGCCAAAACAGGGTTACACAACAACTCTTTCCAACCTTAAGAATCTCTAAGGAATAAGAAATTACCATTTCATCATCAAAAAGCTTACAACCACTCGAAGTCTTAGAGTCTATCAAAATTAGGATGTCTACAAGTGTCCTCAAAGTTGACGACCAACCAGGTTAGTTCTTCTTTCGATCTTTTATGCGTGAATCTTGGCAACAATTGTGTGTTCTTGGGCTTTGTTTCCAAAATTCCAGAAGAAAGATTTAAGTATTGGTTGTGTGGTCAGATTTTAGCACACACAATTTAGCACTGTCTATGGGAACAAAATTGAATTAGATGGATCCTAACATTGTGCAAGAAATGAGGAACGAGTCGATAATGATATTGAGCAAATCTCAAGAACATGTTTAGTCCACTAGAAACGACGGAGTAAACAATGGGGCTGTAGATGTCCCCGAACGCCCCGGGAGGGTGAGTCCCGTTCTGTTCATTTGGGGTCACTACAGCTCAGGACTCTCAATTGTGTCACGGTTCTAAATCTGAACCAAAGAGTCCAAATCCGGCAAATCATTTTGAGAAAACAGATTTTTGAAAGAAGTGCCAAACATGGACTGCTTTGCCAGATACAGAGTCGCCACCTAAATGTTTTTTTTAATGGGAAATTTAGGAAACCCTGACTCGGTGCCAAAGGCCACGTGTCCGTCATCACCAAAGTTGCCTCGGCTCGGGAACTTGGGTACGATTGGGGAAGGTCACTTCGTGAGCACCCCCGCTCGCCCGATCAAAGATCGGCCCCTACTAACCATGATATCTATTTTTGAAAATATTGTGTGTTCTTATTCCGGTTATTAGCCTAGGTTACTATGTGATGTGCGCAGCAAACAAATATAGACCGGGTCGCCTGAATTGGAACGAAACATTTCATGCTTGTTTTTGAAAATGATTTGTTACCCGCAGGTAGGCTTGAAACATTTGATGATTTATTCCAATTCAGATAACCCAACCTTCACCCACAGGCATTCAGGCAGTTATATCAGATAAGCATATAGCCTCATGGTAAGCATGCTATTCATGGCAGTCACTCACACGCATGCAAGGATGCTAAAGCATAAAGCTTACCGAGTACTCCAAGCCAAAATAGAAACTCCATTAGAAATCATGCATGAATCCTAAGTATACAGAAATGCCTAATGCAACACATGCGAAATGCAATTATAGCAGACTCGGCTATTCTAAGATGGCATATGAAATGCTACAACTAATCATGTATTCAATTTGGAATTGAAAGTACAATGCAGTTAGTATGATGCGCCGAGCCCAGTGCACGCAATACAGATGAATGAATGCAAACATGCTGTCATACTGTATGCTAATTTAAATATGCCCAAAAGCGGATAAATAAAAGGGAGAAAGACGTGGGGTTGGGAGACATACAACACACACACGCACACTTATTACAGTTGTGCCCTCACTCGGAGGGTCCGAATAAACAATACAGTCCAAATATTGCAGTCCCGAATAAAAGAATATTACAGTCCAAAATATTACAGAATCCTAATTAATTAACAAATTAACTAAGAAAACAAGTAAAACTGGCGTGCAAGACAGGGACTGCCTTGCTTCTGATGGATGATGCATGTCCGGATTGTCTTGCGCGGAAATCCACCGGAATGCCCCAATTAGCCTCTGTTTACATCTGTTCTTGAAATGCGTGCCAAGCCCCAAAAAGTCGCTGATTCTTCGTTTTGCTGCAACAGAGAGCAGGAAAGGGGCATAGCAATGTATTTGCACAGATATATGCATGTCTCGATCCTCGTGCCACCAATCACGCATACCGAGGCATGATGGCCGAGGAGTCGAAATGCACAACTCAATATAGGATGAATGCACATGAAACTACAGCTAAAACCTAACTCCATCATGGATAATCCGGAGTGTCGGTGACTGGGGAATTGAGACACATTCCGTCACTCGGAGTACGAAATGTACCTCGTTTCCCGTGCCCGGGCTAACTCCTATTCCGGACACGATGCAATATGCATGATATGCATGAAATGCAACTAAGATACAGCCTAGCACGTACAATGCTATGAAAATGAGATGCCTCGAAGTGCGTGCACACGGGCACGCAAATTGAGAAAAATGACAGAATGCAATCTAAGATACAACCTAGTATGCACAATGCTATGAAAATGAGATGCCTCGAAGTGCGTGCACTAGGGCACGCAAACCGAGAAAATACAGAATATGATGAAAATGAGATGCCTCGAAATGCGTGCACACGGGCACGCAAACCGAGGCAATGGTAAAATGTGATGAAAATGAGGTGCCTCGAAATGCGTGCACACGGGCACGCAAACCGAGGCAATGGCAAAATGCTATGAAAATGAGGTGCCTCGAAATGCGTGCACATGGGCACGCAAACCGAGGCGGTGGCAAAATGCTATGAAAATGAGGTGCCTCGAAATGCGTGCACACGGGCACGCAAACCGAGGCGGTGGCAGAATGTGATGAAAATGAGGTGCCTCGAAATGCGTGCACACGGGCACGCAAACCGAGTCGGTGGCAGAATGTGATGAAAATGAGGTGCCTCGAAATGCGTGCACACGGGCACGCAAACCGAGGCAATGGCATACGCAATGTAATGAAAATGAGATGCCTCGAAATGCGTGCACATGGGCACGCAAACCGAGGCAATGGCAAAATGCTATGAAAATGGAATGCCTCGAAATGCGTGCACACGGGCACGCAAACCGAGGCGGTGGCAGAATGCGATGAAATGACATGAAAACATGATATGGGCTTATACCAACATGAGTGAGCCTCAGCCACACTCACATAGGATGCCGACGGATAAAAATGAGGTGCCTCGAAATGCGTGCACAACCGAGGCAATGACAAAATGTGATGAAATGACATGGAAATGACAAATGGGCTTATACCAACATGAGTGAGCCTCAGCCACACTCATATAGGATGCTGGCGGATAAAAATGAGGTGCCTCGAAATGCGTGCACACGGGCACGCAAACCGAGACAATGACAAAATGTGATGAAATGACATGAAAATGACAAATGGGCTTATACCAACATGAGTGAGCCTCAGCCACACTCACATAGGATGCCGGCGGATAAAAATGAGGTGCCTCGAAATGCGTGCACACGGGCACGCAAACCGAGGCAATGACAAAATGTGATGAAATGACATGGAAATGACAAATGGGCTTATACCAACATGAGTGAGCCTCAGCCACACTCACATAGGATGCCGGCGGATAAAAATGGGGTGCCTCGAAATGCGTGCACACGGGCACGCAAATCGAGGCAATGACGGAATATGATGCAATATGGAAAAAATGATATGCAAGCATGCTAATGGAATTTCAGCACTAAAACATGGGGAAAAACAGTCTCGAAATGAGGCGAAATGATACCAAATGCATGGAATTGTCCCGAAATGCGAATTTAGGCACCCGAAATGACCTATAGCTATGCCAAACATGCACAATATGGACATGCAATGCAAAGACAGAAGCTAGGCAGTCCCAAAAAAGGCACTTTCACAGTTATAAACATGGCCAAACAGCAAGCATAGGTATGGCAAAAATAGCATGCAAGAATAGGGGCTAAAAGAGGGGTAATGAAGCAAGTGATATAAGCAAAACCCAAACTGAAAAAATTCCTTCTACAACATTGAAGAGGGACCAAAAATATGAATATTTACAGTATATGGAAGCCTCAAAATCAGTATAAAAACATGATAGAAATGTGATGCAAAATAAGGCTCAAAAGTGGCTATAACATGAGGTATGCAAAATAATCACCAAACAGCCAAAGACCCTTAATAAAACATGTAGAATGGACCAAAATAAGCACTTTTTCAGAACTGTAAAATGGCCAAAAACAAAAGCATGATAGGCTAACTAAACATGCAAGAATGGGGAATAAAAGAGAGATATAACATGAAGTGACCTATGGAGGCCCCAAAACATGAAAGGACCTAAATGAAACATTAAGAATGGACCAAAATAAGAACTTTTTCAGAACTGTAAAATGGCCAAAAACAAAAGTATGATAGGCGGCCATTGCATGCAAGAATGGGGAAGAAAAGAGGGATATAAAGGTAGGTATAACATGGAAGTCCCAAATGGTGTTGAGCCCTTCTTCAATGTTGAAGAGGGGCTCAAAATAAGCCTAATATCAGTTTACAACATGCTCAAAAACAGATTGCTCATGGGCCAAAAATAGCATGCAAAATTATGACATATAAGAGGATTAATGAAGCAAGTGCATCATGGAGGGCTCAAACAGGTTGAGCCCTTAATGAAGAGTGAAGATGAGCTCAAAAGAGGGCCCTTTTCAGTTAGGGCCGGAGCTTGAAACAAAAACCAAGTGGGGCTTACAAATAAATCAAGAAAAAGGGTCAAAAGGGGAAAAGTATCACTTACCCTTGAAGACTCAAACTTTTGTTGCTTCTTGGATCAATTTGCAGCTTCTTTGGCCTTTGAGAAACCTTCCTTGTTGCTGGAAACGAGGTGGTGGTGGTAGAGCTTGGTGGTGTAGAAGGAATGATGGTTAGGGACTTAGAGATTTTTCAAGAAATGAGAGGTATGGAGATGGAGTTGTGTATGGAGGCTTGAAGAAGAGTTTTTCTAACCCCAAAATACTACAAGGCTTGCTTGCTATATAGGCCAACAAAGGGGTGTAAAGGTGGGGGAAAAGGAGAGTAATATTCCCCCACGAAATATCCCCCAGATAAAGATCTTTTCTGGGGGATAAAGCCTCACAGCTGTAAAGGGAACAGTGCAAGGAATACGGCCGGCCTGGTACTTTTGTTGCAGGTGGCCGGCTGGCCACACCCCCTAGCCGGCCGGCTAGGGGTCAAAAGGTTCAATGAGATTTTCTGGCCGGCACCAACTGATGGTGTTCTCCTATGTGTGTACAACACAACCATGTGGTTAAAATTCCAAGAAAGTGGGTCCAAGGGGTTCAACATTAGCTCGGAAAGAGGGGGTCAAAAGGGTCAAGTTGAATTAATGGCCGGCCATGAACTTTTAGGGTCCTCTCATGTGTGTACATCACAAATATGTGGTTCAAAGTTCGAGAAAATGGGCCCAAGGTGTTCAACATTAGCCCAGAAGTGCGAAAAACGGGCGCCGGAGGGCGTCGGAGGATGTATAACTGGTTGCTGCAACAATTGCTGGCCTCCCACCCTTCAGTGACCTCCCCGGTGATAAAACAGAGGTACCTGCCAAAAATGAACAAGAACCGATGCAAAACGAATGTTCGGGGGCCAAAACACGCAGTTCGGGGTCCTGGAAACTGCCCGTTAAACACCGAAAGTGGCGTTCGACCACGAAGTGGGTTTCTCAGACCCCGGTGTCCCTCAAAAGGGAGAAAATAAGATGTATGCCAAAATTTAGAGTAAACGGAGATGGTTAAGCGGTCCCGAACCGAGGCACACAGCCTGACGGCTCCGAAAGCCGGAAACCGGACTCCGAAATGGGAAAAATGGCCTACGGCCACCAAATGAAGCCCACGGCCACTGAGAGATGGTCTACTGGACCTCTCCCTTCCCTCAGGAAAAGAAACCGAGAAAACCGAGTCTGGTTCGCAAACCGAGGCAGGGCACAGAAGAGGGTTCGGAAGTCCGGAGGCAGGGCTCGCAGCCGCGACTCTGAGACTTCTGAACAAGCACATTATGCAATATCACCAAGTGCTCAACTGGTGACGTCTGAGTCTCAAGGTCGGTCAAAAATGGGGTGTCTACAGAGGCAAATAATGAATACCGTTCCATGAGAGATGGAAGTGACGGAAGGAGAGGAGCGCTCTTATGATGAATATTAGGTAGAAGATGACTTTCAAGTCTGGAAGAATTGAGTTACTAGAAGGAATGCAGAACTCAAGAGCATAGAAATAAGGTTAACCAAGATAGAGCCCATGATAGACATCTTTTTGCAAAAACAAAAGTCAACATAGGAGACCAATGACAAGGCTGCACCAAACGTCTACTTAGAGACAGAAGCCATAATGCTCTAAAAAATTCAAAGCGAAGAAATAAAGAACTTCCAAGACAAGGATCAAAGGCAATATTTTGGTGGGATCAAGACGGGAGAAACGATGGTTTTAGAAGGCAAGAGCGATCAAGAGCTGATGTTAGGTCAAAACAACAGAATGGATTAGGCCGACCAGCTGAGTTTGAGAAACACAAGAAGATGATGGATCGTAGAAAATCCAAGAGAGCCAAAATCAAGGTGGCAGGAGCACACAACTCGAGCAGTAGCAAACCAAAGAGGTTTAAGTCGTCAAAAAGCAAGTTGACAACTCCATTCTCTAGATAACTGGAGATTTGGAAGGTATCAAAAAGATTCTTCATTTCGAATGATTCTCCTATTGTGCCAATTGTGTGCTATCCATCATGCCAACTTAGTAATAGCATGAAGTATAGCAACTATTGTGTTTCTCGTAAAACATCTTCCCTGGTCATTGTTATTTTGGCAATGCCAAAAACAATATTAAAATATCAATCTTTTTAATTCAAGGATATTTAATTATTTTAGTACAAAGTTTAATGTCATTCAAAGCCAAATTAACAAGAGGAGATCAATATGTAAATTGACCCACTCTAGTTATACATATATATATATATATATTTAATACAATGACCATACTGTTGTCTCTATTTTCTAAACATCCAATAAGAACATGACATGTGGTTGTCCACGATGAGTGAAACAGGAAACGTGCTCGGCTATACATGGCAGAAGCGTAAAGAATACAACATGGCATTCATGGCAAGACAAAAAGCTAAATCAACAAAGAGCAATTATTTTTAATACAATGACCATACTGTTGGCGCTATTTTCTAAACATTCAATAAGAGCATGCCATGTGGTTGACCACGATGAGTGAAACAAGAAACGTGTTCAGCTATACATGGTAGAAGCATAAAGAATACAACATGGCATTCATGGCAAGACAAAAAGCTAAATCAACAAAGAGCAGTTAACACCACAATAGTCACAAGACAAAATCAATTTTAAATTAAAAAGAAAGTTAATTGCAAAGAGTGGAGAACGTGGAAGTTGATTACAATCCTTCCAATAGTTACCAAGAGCACTAGGAAGATTATAAATAGCAACAAAAGTGAAGAGAGTGAACTCCAAAAAAAATCAACACTTCTAGAATTTATTTATTTATTTATTTTTCCAATCTAAATTTTTCATTCCAGTAAGAGTAACCATAGCCATAAGTTTACAGTCTTGTACTTTTATATCCAACACTTCAATTCCAACACTTCATTTACTTGTATTTTCGTTTCGAAGCAGTAAGAGTAGCAAGGTAATGTACTCTCGGCTTATAGTTGCATTATTTGGTTAATCAATTACAATATTTCTCTCAAAATCTCTCTTTCTTTATTTACTCATATTAATTACTCTCCTTGTAAATTTGATTCTTAATTTGACACTCACATAAACTCCCCTTCATTGAGACAAAAACTACCTCTATGCAATCATCTCATAACTGTTTGGCTTATAATAAACTCTGTAAGGATTTTTTAATCGTTGCTGACACATTCAAAATTACTTTTCTAACCTTTGAAAATCAAAAAAGTCAACTCATATAATTCAATTTTCACCATATGATACAATTGTAATGCCTCAAAAATTAACATCAATTTATTAATTACCAATCCATTATTATCATTCAATTCCAACCTTAATAAATTTTTAGGTAAATAAAGATAACAAATTATAAATCAAAAACCTATCTATTTCTTGCAAATCAGTCATTTCATACATTAAAACAAATTATAGTGCAAGAAACTATAAATATATATATATATATATATCAAATCGCCCTAGAGGCTTACACATTTCAAGGTTAAGGCCTTTGATCACAAAGAAATAAAATTCTATCTCGACAGGTAAGCTCGTAGTTGAAACATAAAACATCAAAAGAACTTATGTGTTCCATCTAGAACTCTATATACTTTTCAACGAACGAGTCACACCTTGATCATCTGGAATTTGGGAATATCCAGCCTATAAAATGGGAATGAGCAATGATGCTCAGTAGGAAATAAACTTAATGCATTATAAATATATGTGGCAGTTGATTTCTGACCACACAACCAAAAGGGGAACTCAATTAGAGAGCACCGGCAGAATAGATTAAGCCCAACAACCTATAACAAAAAGATAAGAATTCCGAGGTGGTTCGTCCATCTGGAGGCACTCTGACGATCAAGTCAATAAACTATATCTCTCACAAATAGCAAATAATGCTTAAATTCACAACAAAGAACTTACCTTAGATCCATGAAAGTGCCTCACTTTTATTACCAGCAGTGACCTGATCCCTTTAGAAGCCTCACTTCAATGGACTCAGGCTCAATGCTCAACTTGGACCCTCAGCTAGATAGGGGTAAACTCTCTTTGAGCCTTATTCTTATCCAAATTGAGATCTTCCCTTGTTTTAGGACTCTCGTCCCTTATCTGTTTATCTCGAATTCTGACATCTCCGCAGATAACCTCGGCCTAGCCGAGATCATCTCGGCAGCATGACCAAGCCACGTGGCACCTTGGCTGACACTTCGGTGTCACCTTAGCCACGTGCTGTCATTCACAAAATACTTCCTCACAATTGCCCCTAGGTTCTATTACCTCGGCAACCTGAGGTAAAGGAACCTACGTCATCTATCTAGTCAACATGTTGGATCAAACATGCATTCATTACTCTGACTAAGATCATGACTCATCGGCTCTCAAGTAATCAAGAGTTAATTACCCACTTTATCAAGAATCAAAAACCAAAAACCAAGTTTTTTAAACATCTCAACTGAGATCTCTCCTTAAGCCGAGGTCATTGCCTCATTATTTCAAGAATTGCAAGAGTTTCTACTGCACATGAGCTGTCATGCACAGTCTTTTCAACCGTTTCCTCTATGTGTCCCTATCCTATTAGCTCGTACCTGACACGTGTTATCAAGTCGCGTTGCTTCTGCCCACACCGCCTAACAAGCATGTCGTCTAAGGCATCTCATTACGTTTTGTCGCCTTTTCGTATAGTTTTGACAAAACTCCTCTCTCTCTCTCTCCCCGTCTCTTCACTTTTGCAAATTCAATTTCCCTCCTCACAAATTTTCTCTCTCTAACATTTCTTTCCCAAACCTCTATTTTCATGTTTTCAAGCTCCTAAAATTGCCTCATCTACCACTTCTGACGAAGCATTCATTGTTCTACTCTAGTGATTGTCGCCGTTTGACTCCAACGTTCTTCACTCCAGTGTTTATTTCGTCAGCTCCAATTGGTAAGTTGCTAATGTCTTCATTCCACTTTCAATTTTTTTTTTTTACTGTTCTTGAGCGTGATACTATTGTGAATTTGTTTGTATGTCTCTTGCTGCTTGAATTCCTCATTCATTCTTTGGTTTTGGTTGCTATGTTTAGACATTGCAAATCAATCCTTGTTCTTGAATCCGCTTTATGGTGTATTCTTGCTTAACTCTTCTTAAAATATTTGCTCTCGTATCTTGAATCATGCATCTTGCGCTGATTTGTTTGATATTTGTCATGTTCTTGATTTTCTATTATGCTCTGGTTTGAATTTTCTTCATGCCTTATGCACACCTTTACACATTGGCTCATTTTCTATCCTTGTAGTGCTCTGAATTTGCCCCTGTGTTCCTGAATCATTATTTCACACTACTACACGTGTCATGTTGGAGATTTTCTATGCTTCTGCTTCGTTTAGACCTTGAATCTTATTTTCTCTATTTTCTTTGTCTATTTTCTAGATTCTTGCCTTTGCATCTCGTTTATCTTCATAGTCTTAGGTTTGGGATTTGCTAGAAATCACGCCCCTAGGAGAATTGAAACAAGACTCCCCTAGATCTTCACCACCTTCATCTTAGTGCTCGACTAAGGTTTTGCCGAGGTCTTTTACCCATATCAACCATTTTCTGACATTTTCCACCAATTACCTTAAGCCGATATCATGAGGATGTTCAGTTAGAAGGTAGACACCCCTGCCAACCTAGAACACTTTAGGCAAGAGTTCTCCATTCTAGCCAACGTTCAACTCTGGTTGGTTGGAAATGAGGACTCTATCATGCCTGGGGAGGATTACATGCCATTTCCAGTAGTCTCCATTATTGGACATCCTCTTTAGGGAAGTCTTCCATTACAACAAGCTCAATCCCATGCAACTGGCTGCAAACTCCTTTAGGATCATCAATGGCATTACCGAGCTGGCACGTTGGTAGAATGCTAGAATTACCATATCTGATATTCAATATTGCTACACTATGTGTAGCCTCAAGACCAATAATGGCTACACATACTACCTCAAGCCGACATCTACACAGTATAAGTTAATAGCCGACATTCCAAACTCAAATAAGGGCGCAGGAGACGACTACCTGATTGTCTTGGGCAATTGGGAGTTTGCGCCAGACGATGAGCTCCACCTTTTTCCCTTACACTGTGAAGTCTTTAAGGATGATAAGAGTAAGGACTTAGTCCTCTCCAAAGTCCCTTCTCTACCTTATTCAGCAATCTTTCTGTTTATCTATTCTAATGTTCTGTTTGTCTTTGTAGCCCTTCCTCAGCCGGAAAAGAACTTTCGCCAGTAGTACGTGCTGAGCAAAGACTTGGTTCGCCTTCTCGGCTTACCAATCGAAGTACGTAAGGCTTCAATCATTCTAAATTACATCCCCACGTACAAGTCTCCCCTGCCAGACGTCCTTAAACAAAGCAGGACTCCTCCATCTATATCAACTCCCCCAGTTACTTCTTTCCCGAGGCCAGACCAAGCTTCGATCTTTGATCCCATTGAGCAACTTTCAACCTCTGCAGCTGCTCAACTCATTTCACCAGCTCAACACCAATGCCGACGTTGTGTCTCAAACACCCCTACTGCCCGTAGCCGAAGTCGCACACCCCGAGATTCAAAGGCATCAACCTATGATCCGGCTAATCCTCCGATCACCCTTTCTGTAATTCACTTCGGCACCAAGGTTACCGTCGCTGCAACTGCCGACGAGATAGGTCGCAAACCTGCTGTTATTGAGGACCTCCTAGACAATATCCCAGAGGTTGTGAATATCCAATCCTCCTTCTCTCCATCCCAGCCCAAGCCAAAGCCAAAGCAACTAGAGAAGGCCAAGGCTAAGGCTACAGTGATTCAGATTCCTTTCGAATTTGAGAAGGATCTTGAGGACTCAGTGCCGATATCAAAACTGGTCGAAAATGAAAAGAGGTCAGCCGAGGCTGCAATATCTGACGCCCCACCATCGAAAAAGCCGAGGTTTGATTGCCCACAGGATAGCAACGACTTCCTCTGTTATTAAACATGGGCCCCCGAGGTCATGGTTGGTGACCGACCTCTGACAACTGGCGATAGTGCGATCGAAAATGTAAAGGTCGGCACCGCTCTGTCTACGATTGCGCTTATTTTGGTCGACATGAACCACATTGCTGATCTCCATGAGTACGAACACTTTGCCCTAATGATGTAACACTCTGTCTTGGTAAGTTTCTAATGTTTCCTTTTTACTTTCCAATACTTAGCCAAATTTTGCTAATTTGTTTTGTTCTTTGCAGGCCATCCAGCATGCACATTCATATACGGTCAAGACCGAGATGATGAAGAAGGAGTTCATAAAGAAAACTCAAGAAGCTGCCAAACTCCTTTCTTCACTCAACCAGGCCGAGATAAGTAATCGAAGTTTACTGGATAAGGCCAAGGCTACTCAAAACAAAGCCAAGGCTAAAGCCGAAGCTGTGGAGGCCACTACCGAAGCTGCCAATGTTGACGTTACGGCAGCCAAGGTCAGAGCAGCAGAGGCCGAGGCCAAGCTAAAGGAGGTCATCGAGTTGAAGGAAACCGAGATCAAAGCGGCCGATGAGAAAGCCTTTGAAGAGGGACAAGCTGTCGTCCGCTACCAATACAAAGAGCAAGTTAACCAAGCCTGCAACAAAGGCTACTACTTGGACTGGGTGGCTGCTCTCAACCAATTATCGGTTCCCGTTGACTCTCCACTTCAGGATATCAACAAACTGCAAGTTTCCTTCCCCCATTCTCCTGATACTTCTGAAGCCGAGGCTGAAGACGAGGCCGAAGACGAAGCCAAAGACGAGGTGGATGTTGAAGTTGAGGCCACAACTGAGGCTGAGGTTAATGCCATGGCCAAGTCCCCAACTCTTAACGATCAAGTCTTGAACTTGAATAGAGAGGAAGAGGATGAGGTCCAAAAAGACAGCTCCATTAAGAGGGCCACTTCTGAGGCCGAAGTTGATATGGCCAAGAAAAGTCTTGACCAAACACCGTTGGAGATTGATGCCAAGATAGTGGCAGAGAAGGTTGGAGCACTGCCAACCGAGGCTGACACAACGCCAATAGCCGAGGTTGGGCAATCTGAAATCAATGCCAATGACTCCAGTGTTTAGAAATTTTTCTTTACTTGTACTTTTCTCCTTTTCAATATTTCTAATATATTTGCTTGCAAACAATGTTTGTTGTTCATTGGCTGATGTTCCTTTTGTTGTAATCCAAACTTCATCTTTGAATGCAAGTTTTCTTTTGTCTAAGTGTTAAATGCTTGCTTTATGTATGTTTGCTTTCATGCCTTGCATGTTTCCATACTTAGAATATTTTATAATTCTTCTAAGTACAACTTATTTGTATAATCACTTCAGTTAGAAGACCTCGGACCCATATCATCTTGGGTGCAACCTTGGTTAGTCACCTCGGTCCGACTTAGCTCATCTTTTGCAGCGACTTCGGCCAACTGGCACTTTATATAAAAATTCTTTAAATAATCTTCAACAAGTGTTATTTCTTTCTTGTCACCATTCCAAGCTTGACAACCTGGTTGGTTTATCTCAGGTAACAAATACCTCGGGTATCCCCTCATCTGGTTAACTCAGCTAACTCTAACTTGTAAATTTTTCTAAAATTTTAACAAGTGACAAGCCCATTCCTCATTCCTACTCTCTGCCCCCTAATGTGAACCTAAGTACCACTTATGTTCACATTAAGCATGTATCTCTGTTCGTTGCCGAAGTTTGATTCAGACAATTCTTATCCGAGGTTTTTTATATCGGTGTCACTGTCAATCTGACCAGATCGAACTTAGTTTAAATCTACCGTCATGGAAAGTCTAAGTTATTCGTCATATTTCATTCGGAAACATCGCCAAGTTAGTTCAACTCTACCGTAGGGCAGGTTTAGTTCAACTCTACCATAGGGCAAGTTGAGTTCAATTCTACCATATGGCAAGTCTAAGTTATTCGTCATGTTTCATTCAGCAACATCACCAACTTAGTTCAACTCTACCATAGGTCAGGTTGAGTTCAACTCTACCATATGGCAAGTCTAAGTTATTCATCATATTTCATTTGGAAAACATCGCCAACTTAGTTCAACTCTACCATCGGGCAAGTTGAGTTCAACTCTACCATATGGCAAGTCTAAGTTATTCATCACGTTTCATTCAGAAACATCGCCAACTTAGTTCAACTCTACCATATGGCAAGTCTAAGTTTTTCATCATGTTTCATTCAGAAACATCATCATAAGATTGTTCAGTTCTAACTATAGTAAAAACAAAATTAAGCTGGCATTTTATTAAAACTTCGGCTAATAAAATAATTACATAAATCTCAAAAAACATAAACTAATGGTAAAAAATACTTCAAATTGCTTGTGTTCCAGGTCATGGCAACTCCTTGCCATCAGTGTCTTCCAGCCAGTAAACACCATTGTCGACGACCGAGATGGTTCGATAAGGCCTTTCTCAGTTTGGGCCAAGCTTGCCCTTTCTAGGATCCTTCGTATTGCCGACAACTTTCCTATGGATGAGGCCCCCAACCTTGAACTCCCTTGGGTTGACCTTCATGTTGTAAACCCTGGCAAGTTGCTGCTGGTATGCTCCTAGCCGAATTGTTGTTCTCTATCTTCTTTTTTCCAACAAATCCAGATCTCGGGCAAGGAATGCCTTGTTGGTTCCATTGTCCACTCCCTGGGTTCTGATTCTAGGGATGCCGACCTTTAGTGGGATGACTGCTTCAATGCTATGGCAAAAGGAGACTCCCCAGTTGATCTTCTCGGTGTAGTCCGATATGCTCATAGCACATTAGGCAATTCTTCCACCTACTTTCCTTTGGCTACTTCCAGCCTCTTCTTGATCCCATCCAAGATGGTCTTGTTAGATGCCTTTGCCTGTCTATTACTCTGGAAGAAAATGTGGGTAGAGTAATATTTTTTTATTTTATATTTTGCACAGAAGCTTTTGATCAGTTTACTGTCAAACTGGGTGCCACTGTCTGCCACAATGGCTCTTGGAATTCCAAACCTAGTGATTATGTTCTTCCAGATGAAGTTCTTCACATCCACATCTCAAATTTTGGCCAAGGGTTCAGCTTCGACCCACTTCGTGAAGTAGTTAGTTGCCACCAGCAGGAACCTTCTTTGTCCAATTGCCTGGAGCAGTTGCCCAACAAGATCCATACCCCACTGGGCAAATAGCCATGGACTGGATATTGAATTCAAATCTGCAGCTGGCTGGTGTATCGAAGGTACAAACCTTTAACATTTTTCACACTTCCTCACATAGGCTTCAGCATCCTTCTGTATGTAAGGCCACCAGTACCCTTGAGATATGGCCCTATGAGCAAGTAATTTGCCCTCAACATGGCTTCCGTATACACCTTTATGGATCTCGTACAGAAAGTCCTCAACCTGGGATACGTCTCAAAAGGGGCCTAGTGAAGGACCTTTTGTAGAGATGGCCTTCTGCTGATAGGTAGAACCTGGCCGACTTCAATCTAATTTTGTGTGCTTCCTTTTTGTTTGCTAGCAGCCTACCATCTCTGAGAAACACAACTATGATGTCCATCCAACTTGGACCCATATCTACATACATTGCTTCATATTCTGTGATGAAGGGCTCTATACTTGGGCCTGACAAATAATCAACCATTATTATTCTTGCCTCACTTGATTTCATCGCGCTAGCTAAGTTAGCCAAGACGTCGGCATGACTATTATCATCTCGGCTAACTTGCTATAGTTGCCAATTCTCAAACAGTGTTAGTAGCTTGACAATTTTCTTGACATAGGCTATCATCCTCTCATCTCGGGCATTATACTCACCCGTTGCTTGATTCATAATAAACTAGGAGTCGCAAAAGACTACCACTTCGTCGGCCTCCATAGCTGCTGCAAGTTTTAACCCTGCAATTAGCGCCTCATATTCTACTTTGTTATTTGAGGCCTTGAACCCTAAACAAATAGATTGTTCTATCATTTGCCCATCTGGCGATACCAACACTACTTTCATCCCCACTCTCTGTCGATTGGAGCTACCGTCGACAAAGAGCCAGAAAGAGTCTCTGACGTAGTTATCGCAAGGTTTTGGCTTTGCTTCCTCCTTCTGCGCTACTTGTGTGGGGTTTTTTTTAGCCCCAGTTGGCTTTCCTTTTGTTCCCCTGGACATCCTAAGTCGCAGCTCACCGGAGCCCGACTTGGGATCGCGCCAGATGTAAACTCAACTACAAAGTCGACCAGAATATAGCCCTTGATTGCTGTTCTAGGCCAGAATTCCAAGCCGTACTAACCCAATACAACTGCCCATCTGGCTATCCTGCTTGTTAAGTCCCCATGCTACAGTAGGGATTTTAGGGGATGCTTAGTTAGCACCACAATCCTGTGGGCTTAGAAGTAGTGATTCAACTTTTTGGAAGCCATCAACAGGGCTAGTGTCAATTTTTCCAGAGGCAAGTACCTAGTTTCTGCACTTGCTAGGGTCTTGCTGATGTAGTACATTGCCCTCTGTTCCCTCTCCTCTTCGCGGATTACCACCGCGTTGACAGCGTGGTTTGATACCACCAGGTACAAGAATAGTTCTTCACTAGGTATTGGATTTGACAACACCGGCGAGGTTGTTAAATACCTCCTCAAGTTGGCTAAGGCGACATTGCACTTTTTCATCCACAGGAAGTATGTGGCCTTCTTTAGTAGCTGGAAGAAGGGTTTGCACTTATCTGAGCTCCGGCTTATGAACCTGTTCAAGGCTGCTACCTGGTCGGTCAAGATCTGGCACTGCTTTGCTGTCGTTAGGCTCTTTAAATCAAGGAGCGCCTTGATTTGATCCAGGCTCGCTTTTATTCCTCTCGTGGTCACTAGGTAGCCCAGGAACTTGCCAGATCTAACTCCAAATGCTCACTTTGATGCATTGAGTCGAAGCCGATAAGCCTTCAATATGTCAAAGACCTCCTGCAAGTCGACCAGATGATTTCCTAGTTCCTTGGTTTTCACAACCATGTCATCGATGTAGACCTCTACTATCCTCCCAATCAGATGCTTAAACATCTTGGTGACCAGCCTCTGGTAAGTCGTTCCTACATTTTTCAACCCGAAAGGCATCACTCTGTAACAATAGAGTTCTTTCAAGGTGATGAATGTCGTCTTCTCTTCATCTGGTGCATACATTGCTATTTGGTGGTAGCCTCTGTATGTGTCCAGGAAACTCATCCTTTCATGCCCTAAAGTAGCATCTACTAATTGATCAATCTTGGGCAGAAGAAAGCTGTCTTTGGGGCAAACTTTATTCAGGCTGGTGAAGTCTACACAAACCCTCCACTTGCTATTCTTTTTTCTCACTACCACTGTGTTGGACAGCCATGTAGGGTAGTTCACTTCCCAGATGGCTTGGGCTTCCAGCAGCTTGTCTACTTCCTCCTTGACTGCCTCCATTTGTATCAATGTCGGCCTTCTTGCTTGCTGTATGACAGGCTTAGCCGACCTATCCACATTGAGCCTATGACAAGTGGCCTTGGGGTCAATGCCAAACATCTCATAGGGCGTCCAGGAAAACATTTCTATGTTAGCTCACAAGAAAGTCTCCAACTCATTTTCCTCCTCGTCGGCTAAGCTTGAGCCAAGAAGAAAGAAGCACTCTTCATCACCTTCTTGGACCAAAATCTTCTTTAAAGCTTCCTCACTCTTGTCGACTAGTTCTTTTCTGACATCATTTAGGACCTCCCTATCCTCGTCTTCGATTTCCACTATCTCTGCTTCCCGTATGTTGCAAGTGGACTTCATTGCTGTCATGGAGGAATTTTTCTCCTGCACCTAGCCTTCTCTAACTTCCTCAATCCCCTGTTTGGTTGGAAATCGCAACAGTTGGTGCAGCATTAAGGGAATAGCCCTCATTGCGTACAACCACGGTCTTCCTAAAATAATATTGTAAGGGGAGGGGGTGTTAATTACTGTAAACTTCATGCTTACCTTCTTGGTGCCTGCCTGCACCTCCAAATTCGTGGCTCCGAGAGGCAATGTCGGCTTCTCGTTGAATCCAACAATCGAGTTATTGGATTGTTTTAGATCGTCTGGGTGAAAGCCAAGCTCCTTGTAACATCTAACGTACATGATGTCACAAGAGCTGCTTTGGTCAATCAGTATGTGCCGTACTTGGCATTCTCCAATCTTTAGGGTTACCACCAGGGCATTATTGTGTGGATGTTACACTATATCCAGGTCTGCCTAAGTAAAAGAAACTATTGGCCCCTGGCACTCATTTATCTTCTTTTGCTGGACTTGATACACATGCTGCAGGTGCCTTACTCTCTAGGTCTCCCCTCGTACATCATTTTTATTGACCTTCAAGTGAATCACATTGATCACCCGAGGTCCATCTGTTTGCTGCGATAACGGTAGCGGAGGCGGAGGTGGAGGTGGTGCTGCTAGCGCCTAGGGAAGCCTTGCATGCTCTTCCCTTGTCCTGGCCTCATCTACTAGGTCTCTCACGTGACCTTGTCTGACCAGATCCTCCAAGTGCGACTTCAGAGCCCTACACCCTTGAGTCAAGTGCCCGTCCTTATTATGGTAAGCACAATGCTTTCTAACGCTCCTTCTCATAAATTTGCCAGGGATCTTCTCCGGCACTTTGGAATATGGCTAGTTCCTGATACTTTCCAGAACTTTGTAAATCGGGATCCTGAATACCATGGTCACTACCTGTGCAGCCCTTACCCTTGTTTCCTGCTTGTCAACACCGGCATTACCTCGGCCTCGCATCAGCGAGCCGTGTCTTCTTTCTTGCTTTGATGTTCCTGCTCTTGGTGTATCTTCTTCCGCTCTGGCATACTTCTCAATTCATGCCATGAGCTCTTCCATGCTCTTCGGTAAAGTCTTTGCAAGTGACTTTCGAAGCAAGCAATTATTATCCAGGCCGTTCTTAAAAGATACGACCGCCAACTCCTGGTTACAGCCCGGAATCCTGTTGTACACCTCGTAATATCTCTTGGCGTAAACCTTGAGGCCTTCGCCATCGTTGATCTTCAAAGCCAATTGGGAATCCACCCTCAGTGGCTGCGATTTGTTTGTAATAAACCTGGTCACAAACATCTCAACCAGGCCTTCCCAACTCTTCACAGTTTCTTTTGACAACTTATGGAACCAATCTGATATTATCTCCCCAAAGGATGAGGGGAATACCTTACACAGTGGCTACTCATTTACGCTCCACAAAGCATCGAATTTAAATACAAGCCAACATGAAAGTTTGGATCAGACTTAAAGTCATAAATCTAGAACCTTAGTATGTTGAATCTTTTATGGGCTTCAAACGTGTCTAACTCCACCGAGAATGGCGTCCTCAGCTTGACAGGCGAAGTGATCTCGGCGGTCATTCACTTTCTCTGGAAGTAGTTCTTTAGAGCCTCTTTCGTTCTACCAGAAGCTCGGCTATCAACAGATTTCAATCTCTTTGGCACGCTGCTCCCGATGTAGTTATGCATCCTCTTGGACTTCTCCTCATCTACTGTATCAAAACATAGGCCCTTCCCCTGGATATGTTGAGGTTCTTTAACATAGGTCCCCTTGGTTCATGGTGTCTTTTACGACTCACCTCTTACTGACTCTGTTCGCTCGACATCCCTTGACGGCCGATATGAGCGCTTCTTTCCCTTGCCATGCTACAGGACTACTAGGATTGTTTTATGACCCTCTTTCTAGGCATCAGTCACGGCCGCTGGTCCTAGCGTGTCTTGCAACAGGAATGGTGGTTGCATCACGTTATTTTTCATTATGAAGTTGATAACTGACTGTAGGTCTACCAACTTGTTCGCTATTCCTTTCATCTCGATATCCCTCCTCAGACATCTATCCTTCCATACCTGGAGGTTACTTTCATTGTAATACTCATCTCAGCCACCTTTCTTTGGGGCCTCACGCGCTTTGCTGACATCCTTCTCCACCAGGATTCAGATCTTGTGCTCCTTTGTTGCAGTTTTCTTCCCCGATATTAGAATCTGCATACTCTCCACTTTCACTGTGGATGTCGTCCCCACAGACGACGCCAAATTGTGGGTGTTGATTTCTGATCACACAACCAAAAGAGGAACTCAACTGGAGAGCACCGGCAAAATAGATTAAGCCCAACAACCTGTAACAAGAAGATGAGAATTTTGCAGTGGTTCGTCCACTTGGGGGCACCTCGACAATCAAGTCAGTAAACTATATCTCTCACAAATAGCAAATAATTCTTAAACTCACAAGAAAGAACTTACCTTAGACCCATGAGGGTGTCTCACTTTTACAACTAGCAGTGACCTAATCCCTTTAGAAGCCTCATTTCAATGGACTCAGGCTCAATGCTCATCTTGGACCCTCAGTTAGATAGGGATAAACTCTCATTGAGCCTTATCCTTATCCAGATTGAGATCCTCCCCTATTCTAGGACTCTCGCCGCTTATCTGTTTATCTCGGATTCCGACATCTCCACAGATAACCTCAGCCTAGTCGAGATCATCTTGGTAGCGTGACCAGGCCACGTGGTACCTTGGCTGACACTTCGGTGTCACCTTAGTCACGTACTTTGATTCACAAAATACTTCCCCACATATGTATATATATATATAATGCTCATGTTGGCTATATTCATACAACACATCATAATATACACTTATAACTTTGATGACATTCAATGCTTAATACAAATTTTAAACTCCCGATTGACTCAACACGTGGACCTTAATTCTCCTAAAGAACATCTTTTTTTCTTTTCTTTTATAAAATCCCAAAACACATCTCGTAATACCCCCTACATTTACTAGCCACCAAGCACGGAAAGGCAGTTAGGCACCTATAGGATTTCTAAAAATACCTCCACATTTACCGACCATCAAGCATGGAGGGCAATTGGACACCCCTTACATTTTTTTAAAAAAATGCCTCCACATTTACTAGCCATGGAGCACAGAGGAACAATTGGACACCCAATCGTATCCCTCACATTTATCGGTGCTAAGCATGGAAGGGCAATTGGGTACCTTAACCATATACAAATGACATTCTCACATTCTCCAGCCTCCGAGCATAAAAGGGCGTTTGGGCACTTCAACACACACAACACGTTCTAAATTTACACACACCTCATTTACACAACTCAACACTTAATCCAACACCCTGTGGATGTAACACAATGCAAAAGTTCATACTATTGTAACTTAACTGAAGTCCAATTAAATCACATACAAAATCAATCCAATGAATATGATATGAAATACATATACATATATGTATCCATGTCCCCAAGTCATCTTAGCCATCAATTTTAATTATATACCAATTTATATATTGAACCTTTCAACATTTTCCGGATTTCCCCCCAAAACAATTTCCTTAAATCCTCTATTAACATCATTATAACACCAATCTCATTCCACATACGGATACTCAAAAAGATTAATTGAAATTTCAACATATAGTACAATTTTGATTCAAACCCTCATTTAAAAACAAAATCCCAAATCTCGGGTTTTAAGAAAATTGGGGGTTTTCCTCATTTCATCATCAAATCCAACAATCATCAAATAGTTCTCATCAATATCTCAAAACATTCTAAATTTTTTAAAATTTTAAGTGAAACCCCCATTTTTTAATATAAACATCTTTTAATCAAAGATTTCAAACTCAAATCAACACATACTTCTTCCCATAATACAACCTAATTAAACGAAATCATAAATGATTAGAGTTAAGAGGACTCCCTACTCAAGAAAGTGAGCAAAGAACGAAGAACCAAGCAAGAACTTTGACAAATTCGCAATCCAATCGGTCAAGAGAAAGATCTTCACTCCTCCTTCACTAATCTTGCATGATCTAAGGTGGATCTTTGGTGTAATGAGATGAAATCAAAGGTTTTGTGGCTAGGGTTTTTGGACATGAAGAGGTGAGGGAGAGAAAAGAGAGAAAAGTGAGAGAAAATGCACAAAAGGTGGGTTTTATATTTATTGATTTCGAACAAATCACTCGAGCGACCACTCTTGTGCTCGAGCGAACACAACCAATTCTCAAAATCTGAAGCCTACAAACAAAAGTACTGGATGCCTCTAAAGATAAGGATGACAATGGAGGTTAATGGGGTGGATATTAATTCTCCATTCCTATTCTCCTATAATAATTTTTCCCCATTCCACATTTCTCATTCCCCATGGATACTACCCTCCCCATCTCTTAATGGATTTGAATTTTCTTCAACCCAATTTGACCCTTTCTTTTCTTTTTTTTTTCTTTTTTTTTTAAAGGTTCACAACCAAAACTAAATATACATTCAATCTTATTTTATTTTAGAGCATTGATAGGGACTCCCTCCAATCACCACCTCCACAACCTCCACACACACGTGGCGGGTGGTGATTGGAGGAGAAGGGAAAAAAAAAAAGCAAAAGAAAAAGTAGTCAATCAAACAAGAGAGGGGGTCAAAGGGGGTGAGGGAAAAGGGAGTCTTAAATATTTTTGTTTATTTTATTTGACTCAATAACAAAATCAAATACACATTAATTAATTAATTAAAAAATTTATTTTAAAATAATTAAATACATAATTTTGAGATAATCAAATAAGATTTTAATAATTGAAAAAAAAAACCGTGAAAGATTTAAAAAAAAAAATTACAGCTCTCTCTCTCTCTCTCTCTCAATGTTACATTCTTTCTTCCATTTCTATGCGTACCACTTTATTGCACGCCACCTGTTTGAAGGAAGTATTACAAGAGCCAGTCTCACAATATGCATTAGAAAAATGCTTGGGAGCACTAATTAATGCTCCCACTAATTAAGTGACAGTGGGTTCCGTCATTAATGATGTGATGTTTTGGTCTTGGAGTTGTATTTTTTTATTTTTTTAATGCATTAATGCTATTAGTAGTGATATTTTTAATGGAATGAATTATTGTTGTATGCATTAATTTTTGAAGTTGATTTGCAGAGTGAAAGTCCTCTGGATTGGAATTTACATTTGTAGAGAGACGATGAAAGAGAGAGAGCAATCCACTCACATCATTCCCTCGACTCTGCAAAACTCCAGATTGAAGTACCTCCACGTCCTTCTGGTTGCTGATATGTCCATCCATGAACATGACATGATGTGAAGACACACCCGTCCCGACTCATATTCTATAAATATTTAAAAAATATCATTTAATCGATTTGACGGGTAAAACAAAAGAAAAAATTAATATATTTAGGTCGAAACTTCATAGGTACTTTTGGGGTATGTTTCTCATTGCCATTCCTATCAATAGACTGCTTGAGTAATCACCTTTTCGCTCGAACGGCAAATAGAAATTTTCAGATCGTTACAACAATCGTGCATACATATATATATTCACAGTGTATTTAAAGTATACTTTTAAATTAAAAATAAAGTAAAAAGAAATAATCAAAATTTTAAAAACATTAGTTCATTTATTTAATTCAAAGTTTTAACTAAATATATTAATTATGTAATTAATTTCATATTGTATTGCCTAGTAAATGACTTTGTTTACTAGGCATGATGTCTGAAGCTTACTTCTCTTTTTCTATTCCCTTCTCACTGATTGATTGATTGATTGATTATATATATATATATATATA
The DNA here is from genome assembly GCF_055761805.1 of Camellia sinensis. Classification (NCBI taxonomy): domain Eukaryota; kingdom Viridiplantae; phylum Streptophyta; class Magnoliopsida; order Ericales; family Theaceae; genus Camellia; species Camellia sinensis. Next base: position 59,469,771 of record NC_138971.1, read on the forward strand.
TCTTTTTTGACGCACATATAAAACTAATTGCCACACTCTAATTTACATCTCAACAAGATTGGAGAATGAGATTGTTCAAACAAAACATGGTTGAACATGACAAATAACAATGAGGAGCAATGTTGAAAAATGAATCTATTTTATGTATTTGGAATGTATTCGAATTGTACTTTTAATTTAAATTATTTGGGTAAATTACACTGACATCTCCTGAGATTTATGTTTATTACAGTTTCCTTCCTTACCTTTTGAAAATTACATCTCCCTCCCTGAGGTTTAAAGTTTTATTACAAATTCATCCCTCAGCAATTTAATTTTTTTTAAATACCAATTTTGCCCTCACTGGGTAAATTACATTGACACCCCTCACATTTTAGAAATTACAATCCCCTCTCTAAGATTTCAAGTAGCATTATCAATTGCCCCCTCGGTTAGTATTAGCTAGAAAAAAAATTCATTGAAAAAAAAAATTAATTGGAAAAAAAATTATTTGAAAAAAAAATTTATTAGTAAAATTTTTAAATTTCTGTTTAAAAATCTACGTAAACACATTTTTTGAATTTACGTTGTTTCCTCAAATTTACAAACTGAGATAACAATTTATAAAAAATAATTTTTTACAAAAAAAATTATCATTTTTATATAATATTTATCTTTCGAGTGGTTAGAAATAATTTTTTACAAATTAAATTGAAACAACCATACATATGTATATAACCTGCCCAAAAGTTAAAATGATAATTATTTTTTACCCTTAAAGGATAATTATTTTTTATTTTTTATTTTTTATTTCTTAACCAAATTAATTTTTAATTTTTAAAAAAATTCTAAAAATCAAACCATACATAACGTAAGAATCTTTTGAGAAGTCATTTCTTACGTTGGTAACTTATTTAATTATTTGTTAATTTTATGATATTTTTACCATCTGAAACCTGTTTGGTGACCATTTCGTTTTCAGTTTTCAATTTATATTTACAAAAATTTTAAAAACTATCATAAAAACTTGTTTGATAATTTTTTTGGTTTATAAATTGTTGTCTCTGCTTGTAAATTTGAGAAACAAAACGTAAATTCAAAAAATGTGTTTATGTTGGTTTTTAAACAGAAATCTAAAAATTTTACTAATAAATTTTTTTTCAATAAATTTTTTTTCCAATTAATTTTTTTTTTCAATGAATTTTTTTTCCAACTAATGCTAACCGAGAGGGCAACTGGTAGTGATGCTTTAAATTTTAGAGAGGGAATTGTAATTTCTAAAATGTGAGGAGTGTCAATGTAATTTACCCAGTGATGGTAAAATTGGTATTTAAAAAAATTAAATTGCTGGGGGAATCTGTAATGAAACTTTAAACCTCAGGGAGAAAGATGTAATTTTCAAAAGGTGAGGGAGGAACCGTAATAAATATAAACCTCAGAAGTGTCAAGTGGGTTGACTTTTTAGCTTTTTGGCTTTTTTAGTTATTTTAGCCTTGGCTAAAATGCTTGGTTCGGGAAGGTCTTTTTAATTTTTTGACTTTTTTTGTGAGAAAATAGTGTAATGATTATGGGTTGAATGTGATGTTTTGTTTGTTGTGAGTAAAATAATCTATTTTGTCTTTGATGGCTAAAATAACCAAAAAAAAAAAAAAAAAAAAAAAAAAAAACTCCCAAAGTATCTTCTCAAACGGTTACCCAAATTACTTTGATATGATCATGATGGTTAATATTTAAAAATATTAACTTATTATTGTAAATTTTACATTGAATGTATATAAAATAAAAAATCATGATGTGACATTTTTGTGCAAAAAAAATACAAGAGAGCGTGCAAAAGCGTCCAAGACTTCTATATATAAGGGGTGTTTGGGAAGAAAAAAAAAAACTTAATTTAGGTTAAAATTTACAAAAAGATAAAATAGGCTAAAATAGTTAATAAGATAAAATATCACATCAAACCCATAATCATTTTACTTTTTCTCTCACAAACATCACATCCAACCACAAAAAAATTCAATCATCTTCCCAAATACAAAAATTTTAACTTACTAAAATAGTCAAAAACTAAAATAGCCTACTAAAATAACCACTTCCCAAATGAGGCCATAGGAAGACACAGCCATGAAATGAGGTGAAGGGTTCGTTTGGGAGTGTGTTGGTTTTTTTTTTTTTTAATAATTATTTTAATTTAAGGTTAAAATTTTTTGTTTGGAATAAATTTTTTAATTCTTTTAATTTTTATAAAAAAAAATATAATAATTATAAATTAAATATAATATTTTATTTTATTAAATTAAAAAATTTATTTTATATTTTTATGACTAAAACAATCTCAAATCCAATCCAACCTAAATTACCAGATGAAGGCTAAAGCCTTGTTTGTCATCTACTATATAATCCATCTTTTTATCTTTTTATCTTTTTTTCATCACATCACCTCTCTACTTTTTTGCACATCTTTTCGTAAAAAGACAAAAAATACACTTTTTTAGTAAACCCCAAACCAACCCTAAGTAAAACATCAAAAGCTAATTTCTACCAGTCATTGAAATGCCAACCCGACAAGTACTCTTGTTAGACTCTAGTGGTCTATTGTTTGTGCAAGATCAGATCTATTGAGGTACAACTTTGCTCTCTAGGAAAAGGATAGAAAGTACGTCCTACTAGGGGTGCAACTCGGGCGGGCTCAACCCGAGCAATTCGAGCTCAGTCTGAGTTTTTTTAGGGCTTGGGCAACTATATCTTGTAATCTGGACGGGCTTGGGCAGATTTTTGATGCCCGAATTGCAATTCGGGCCGGGCTTGGGCAGAACCAATGGCCAACCCGAGCAACCCGAACCCGAATTCAATTTAATATATTATATAAATTATATAATATATAATATATAATATATATATAATTTAATAAATTATGTAATATATATAAATTAAGTAAAAGAGTTAGTCTTAATTTTTATTTTTATTATTTTTTTTGGTTAGTCTTCTATTAAGTAAAAGAGTTAGTCTTAATTTTTATTTTTTATTTTTTTTTGGTTAATTTTCTACCATTAGATTAGCATCTTTTATGTCTACCCTTAGATCTACCTACAGGTTTTTGAACTCGGGCAATTCGGGCAATTCAGGCAACCCGAGTTCAAAATACAAAGCTTGGGCCGGGCTTGGGCAACAATGTTCGGGTTCATGGTCGGGCTTGGGCGGGCTTGGGCAGTGCCAAATACAATTCGGGTCGGGCTTGGACAGACCCCCAACCCGACCGAACCCGCCCGAGTTGCACCCCTACATCCTACCATAAATGTTTTGGTTCCATGAGTAACGGGTGGTTTGACATTCTTTATATATTATTTTTTTATTTTTTTATATATTTTTTTTATAAAAAGATAAAAAATAAATTTATTTAAATTATTCCAAACAATCAACATCCTTTAAAATTTGAAAACAAAAAAATATAATAAATTTTATGATTTTGACATAATTATACTAAAGTTTTTTCAAGATTTTAATTCAAATACACTTGACTCACTCTTCATCAAAAATTCATTAGTTGTATGAGATAAAAAATAACATTAACATCTCTTTTACATTAAAATATATATTTTACCTTATGTATCTTTGTGTTTCCATACCATTTGTATTAGTTTTGATCTGTTTAATCCTACTAAAAGCAAGGTCAATATACTTATGTCAAAATTATGAGCTTTTGTATTTTCTTTAAACTTTAAAGCAGGTAAGTCTAATTTATCTTTTTTTAAAAATATATATTTCATGAAAAACTTAATATTTTTATTTTACGTTTATAGCATAAAAGTAACTTTGTAAGTTTAAATAAGGGCAAATTACACCAGTATTCCTTATATTTAATTTTTTGTATTATTTTAGTCCCTACACTTTTAATTGACTTAATTTTGACTCTTAATTTTAAATTTTATTTCAATTTGGTCTAATTAATAATATCGTTTGTGTTTCTTAAGAAAAATTATCACTAAATTAGTTGATGTTAACTAAATGAGTTGAGTAAATTTATAATTTTGTCTTTAAAAATATGACACATGTTACTTATGTGTGTATTTTCCATAAAAAAATGTTAAGTTGTAATCAATAAGACCTAATTGAGACAAAATCATAAAATCAGGGTTAAAATCGAGTCAATTGAAAGTGCATAAACTAAAATGACTTAAGGGATTAAGTACATGGATAACCGTCGTAATTTACCCTCTAAATAATTAGCTAAATAAAAAATATATATTGTTAAACTATACACTAATTAAAATAAGCATAAATTACAAATATGAGAGCTACTAATAACACTCATAATTAATACTTCGGACTCCCCTATGTTTTTTCCCTCACTTGTAAAATTCAAAATTGAAAAAATTTCTTAGAACTCCCTACATAATACCAAAATTATCTTTCTAAAAATACTACACCTACCAAAATCCACACCCCATTACCATTACCACACCCCCCTCCTAGAAACCCCTCAATCTCCCAAAACCTTAACAGTTCACCCCGCCCAAAACTACTTGAAAATTGACCTCTCTCACCGTCGACTTCACTACGTTGTTGATCTCTCTCTATCGTCGATCTCTCACCACCGACCTCACCATTGGACCTTATGGCAGCAAACTTAGATTTGTTCCAAAATCTGTTTGACATTGAACTTCCCAACAAATGGAATTAGTTTAGTTATACCTTGCCGAATTACTGCCTCTCATTCAGCCTTGTGTTGCCATTTTTTTACATATGTTTGGGGGTTCAGTACTAAAAAAATGTCAAACCATTTTCATTAATTATTTTTGTGTGTGTTCGAAAAAACTCACCATCACAAGGTCAACCTCTTCCGAGCTGTAAACCTCCTTTGCGTTAACAATATTGATGATACAGTTTGTTCCAGTGAATGGATCGGACTGGTCCAAGCTCCTCAAGCCCACGTCCAAATGGTCAAGCCCACTGGATAACCTGCAAACAAGTTCTACGGGGAACTGGGTAGTCCCCAAGTGAACCCTCTGACGAGCAAGTTAGGAAGAGAAGTAGAGTGCAAAGGGAGAGATTAGAGATAGAAAAGCTTAACATTCTTGTCTTCAACGTTTGCTTATATCATTTGGTAATCATTTCGTTGTCCCTTCCGACCTGACCTCCTTGCCGAAAGTCTATGTTGTAGCTTATCTTGTTCAGGGTAAGGGGGGCCTGTTCTGACGGAGAGGTGCTGTCGTAATAAATGCTGTGATGGGCTACATTAATGATGATGTGCAGTGGGAATAACTTTACAGATCTTTGTCTTCTGATGTGGCTCGTCCTTCACCTACCATGTGTCTGAATGTCATTGGCTCTTTATGCCATGTTGGATTCCAGCTGTCCTGGACCTCACCAGCTGGGTTATGTATTGGGCTCCAAGTGATGGGCTTGGGTTGTTCAAAGTGATTCATGGCCTTTATGGGCTTATACACGTTAGTAGTCCTCCATTCCCGAGTGTAGCTTTAGTCCAACGAAGGGAATACTGATGAAGAAGATGAGGGTGTTAGGGATTGGCAGGATGGAGGTCGACCGGCAGGGGTGACCGAGAGGGTGAACCGACTGGAAGGTCGTCCGACCATGCAGGGTGACCGAGTGGAAGGGCCAACCACGAGGAGGGCCGACCGCAAAGGTTGCCCGAGTGAGAGGGTCGACCACGAGAAGGGCCGACCGCGAAGGGGGGCCGACCGCAGAGGTTGGCCGAGTGGGAGGGTCGACCACGAGGAGGGCTGACCGCGAAGGGTGATCGAGTGAGAGGGTCGACCACGAGGAGGGTCGACCGCGAAGGGTGACCGAGTGGGAGGGTCGACCGCGAAGGGTGAGGTGGAGGGGTGTGGGGCTCGAGAGGCGGCGTGTCACGTGGTGATTTGAAGTGAAAAAGACAGGGTAAGGGGAGGAGACAGTGGATCGTGGTCGTACACGTGGCAACATCCCGCGAGGGGGGGAGATTAGGCGTTAGATCAGAAATGAAACGATAGGTCATTATGGGTGTTGAAAAGACAGTTTTGGCGGATGATTTGAAAAGTTTTCAAACTGGCGAAAACTAATTGGGATCCTTGAAATACGGGCAAACCGTGGACTTTTGGCATTATTCAATTCACCTACTTGTTTACGAAAAATCAAAATATTCAAAGTGTGAATTCCTTTGCTGCTCACGATACACCTCTGCAACACTTTTTCAATTTCCTTACACCTGCATCCGAAGCGATTCGCAGACATACCATAGAAATGGCCCAAGAAGAAGCTGTGAATGTCAGGGTGGATCTACTTGGTGATGATGATGCAGTGGAGTTAGCGCAGCAATACAGGATGGAGAGGGTGGGGGAGCTGGTGGTACGATCCCATGGTTCCACCATGATAGCAGCTCCAAGGCCAATCAACCAGGCAGAACCAGAGCACTGGCATACAAAGGCAGACAGGTCCATTCTTACACCGGCGAAGTTGGAGGGAATAAGAGGGAAGTACTAGATTCCTTTGGAAATAGGGTTGAGGTTGCCGACATCTACCGAGAGGGTGTCGGATGTACGGCCGGGGGAATTTAGCTTGTACGAGGAGGCATTGCGGGAAGGTGTGAGGCTACCGCTGCCTCAAGTTGTGGTTGATGTGTTGAATAAACTAGATACGGCGCAAGGTCAATTGATGCCAAACGCCTGGAAAATATTGATGGCGTGCGCGAGTTCCTAGCCGCAAGCAACGGGAGAGTTGGCCTTGACGGTAGATGAGTTCTTCTCGTGTTACAAGGCCTCCGGCCAGCAGGACACTTAGGTTACATTGCAGGCGGTGGCTGGATGAGGTCTGGTGACGGGTCTGCCATCTTCGGTAAAAGGCTAGAGGCCAAGGTGGTTATTTGTGACGGCAAACGGTGGGGCGGGAGTTCGTACAACTTGGAAGGTGCCCACCAAATCGGTCGAGCCCAAGCTGGACAAGGCGACTGAGGACTGAGTGAAAAGGGTGAGGGATTGGAGGGAGGAGAAAGGAGTAAGGTGAGACGAACTTGTCCGACCGTCGGCTCTGTTTGCCTTAAACTTGGGACCGCAGCCATTGGGAGGGGGTCCAGAAAGGGAGGAGTTGGACGTGTAGAGGAAAGCGGAGGAGTAGGAGGAAAGGAGGTTGTTCGTGCGGGCAGACAAGTATAAGGAGTCCCAATTGGGGCCTGCTCCGAAGCCGGTCGCGAAAGAGCGGATCTGACTGTGCCCCAAGCCGTTGGGGGAGAAAGACTTAGGCAGTTTTGTGCCCCAACCGCCCCCGGTGGATCCTGTGAAGGAACAGGCGAACAAGGAGGGGGATGCTCTGAAGAAGAAGAAGAAGAGGGTGAGGAGGAGTCAAGAAGAGCCTGCCTTGAAGAGGAGGAGGGAAGTGATGGACGAAGAGACCAGCATGGCCAAGGAGGCAGAGAAGGGAGCAGTGGAGGAGACTTCAGGAAGGGTTGCTGCCCAAGGAGTGGTGGAGGTCGTCCCCACAATGGAGGTTGTGGAGATCGCCCCAGCAGTGGTGGAGATCGCCTCAGGGGTCGCGAGGGTCATCCCCGAAGTGCAGGTAGAAGGTGGGGCAACTGGCCTTGAGCCAAAGTTAGGAGAACAGCCCCAGGGAGGTCCTGCGCCCCAAAGAGGGGGGATCGGTCTGACGACTGCAATCTACCACGCTCGCGCAGTGGCTGGGCAGTTGGAGAGAGAAGAAGGCCCAGCCAGGGCAGGTGCAGATGGTCTGGTGGCGATCGTGGAGGAGGCGGTCGTGCGCTCAGCAGCTAGATTCAATGAGGCTGAGCTGTTGAGGGGGTTATACTCTACTCAAATAGAGGTAACCACCTTAGTAGGAGCTCTGCTGAGAAAGGCGGGGGCTGCAAAACTCAAGACAGATGAGGCCAAGACGCAGCTTGCAAAGTTGAAGAAGGAGAGTGCAAGTTGGAAGAGTGCCCACGCTGATCTACAAGTGGTCAAGGTGGAGCTGGAGAACACACGCCGCCAAGTTAGTCACTCGAGTTCCAACTGGCTGGTGAGCAGAAGAGGTTGGATGAGGCCCAAAAAGCCTGTGCGGTCGCGGTTGAACGACATGAAGAGGCGATGAGCAGTAATGAAGAGCTGGTCAGGCAGAAGGATGAAGCAAACGTGAAGATTGACGGTCTGCAGAAGGAGCTGGACGGCGAGCGTGCTAAGGCTATGAAAGAGAAGGAGAGCCTTCAGAAGGAGTTGGAAGCAGAGAGAGCCGCGGCGGCTGCTGAAAAGGAAAGCCTTCAGAAGGAGTTAGAGGTAGAGAAAGCCAAGGCAACTGCTGAAAATGAGAGCCTTCAGAAGGAGTTGGATGCAGAGAGAGCCACGGCGACTGCTGAAAAGGAGAGCCTTTAGAAGGAGTTGGAGACAGAGAAAGCCAAGGCAACTGCTGAAAAGGAGAGCCTTCAGAAGGAGTTGGATGTAGAGAAAGCCAAGGCAACTGCTGAAAGGGCGACCCTGGATAAGGAGTTGGCGGAGGAGAGGGCTAAGGCAGCCTCTGAAAGGGCGGCTTACCCCGATCTGTATGTTGCAGCAGTGGACAGTTCAAGGGATCTGCTGAATTTCAGATGGCAGTGGATGTCGCGGTTGCTAGTAGCTTGGCGAGGGTGGAGTCTGGGGGGTCGGGTCCGTCGAGGACGACTGTTGGGGGAAGGACTGAGGCCGAAGTGATTGAGAGCTTCCAGCGGTTAGACTTTTATAAGCACAAAATGGCTGAGTTCTGGGACAGTGGTTGGAAAATGTTCAAGCATAAAGCTGAGGAGCTGTTCCCAGACTTGGACCTGAGTAGTGTGAAAATCGACGACGACGATGTGGCCCAGACCCCCCTTGATGAGGGTATTGAAAAAGAAGACCCTGTGTCCAGTGAAGAGGAGTAGTTTGAAGAAGAAGAAAGCCTTGCACAGACCTTGTGCGTTTGTGTTTGTTTTGTTTGTTATTTTGTTTTGAATGGCTGTAATGAACTCATGTACAAATTTCTGAATAAATAAAATTGCAATTATGTTTTCATTTGATTGTCTGTGCTTGTGCGACTGAAATGAATGAGGCGTGGGCGAGGCGTGTGTATAACTCATTGTGAAGTGCAAAGTGGAGTTAAACTTGTAATAAGAACTAAATTTAAGAACTCCTCAGTGTAGAGTGAAATTGAAGTTGTAATAAAAACTCAATGCAGGGTAAAGTTAGGAACACCTCAATGCAGAGTGAAATTGAACTTGTAATAAAAACTCAATGTAGAGTAAAGTTAAGAACTCCTTAATGCAGAGTGAAACTTAAAATGTAATAAAATTATAAGTTTGTGTTTGCCACACTGCTGAAGTAGATTAGTGGTTTATTGGAGTGGGGCTTGGCTTGTAAGGAAATAGGCTGACTTGTAAGAGTTTGATTGAGAAGAAAATAACCTGACTTGTAAAGAAAACGTGTAAGAATGTCTTTGGAATTTGACTAAGCAAAGAGTGGTGTAAAGACGTGGACTTGGAATTGTGACTAAGTGTGTCTACTAATTCCACAAGCATGAAGTTTTCATAGATGGCTTTGACCGAGCCCTGCATGCGTGCTCAGTTGGGGCTAAGCTATGATTCACTGACGTTGTAAGTAACTCAGTCTGAACCTGAAATTGTGGCGCTCGGTCCGGCTGAGACTTGTTATGCTTAGGCTGGCAGAGGCTTGGTCTGGCCGAGTACTTTATGCTCAGTCTGGATGAGGCTTTTAGTGTTCAGTCTGGCTGAGGCTTTTTGATGCTCGGTCTGGACGAGGCTTTTTAGTGCCCAGTCTGGCTGGGGCTTTATGATGCTCAGTCTGGCTGAGGCTTTTCATGAGTGCTGTAATCAAAACGTCATTGAGACACCATATAGATAATTGAGATATATAAGTATTGGCAGGGAAAGTGTAACCCAGTTAATCAAAAAGTTACATTGCGTGGGGGGATATCAAGAATGTATAAATTTGCCGAAAAGAAAATACAATAACTGAGCAATACAAAAGTAGGAGCTTATTGAAAGTAACGTTTCAGGTGTTCGGCGTTCCATGGGTAGGGGAGGTCTCGACCTTCTATGTCCTGAAGTCGGTAGGTGCCCGGACGTGGTCGGGCTTTCACAACGTAAGGTCCCTCCTATTTGGCTGCCAGTATACCCTCAGTCAGATTTTTGGTGGGAAGAGTTGCTTCTCTCAAAACAAGGTCCCCTACAGCGAACTCCCTTGGTCGGACTTTGCGGTTGTAGTGTGTTCTCATTTTCTGTTGGTATGAGGCCAGTTTGACAGCGGTGGTCTCTCTGAGTTCTTCAATTAGGTCCAGGTCTGCCCGACGGAGCTCTTCGGTTAGTGCTGGATCCGGATGTAAAACCCTGAAAGTAGGCAGACCGACTTCTACTGGAATAACCGCTTCAACGCCGTATGTTAAGCAGAAAGGGGTTTCCCTAGTGGGAGTCCGAGCTGTAGTTCGGTAAGCTAAGAGTACATTCGGTAGTTCCTTAGCCCAAGGTCCCTTAGCAGCTTCTAGCTTAGTTTTGATGATCTTTAGGAGAGAACGGTTGGTGACCTTAACTTGGCCATTGGCCTGGGGATGACCAGGGAAAGAGAAACATGGTTGAATCTGGAGGTCGGCACAGAACTTCCTGTACTTGGCGTTGTCAAATTGTTTGCCGTTGTCGGAGACAATGGCTTGAGGGATGCCAAACCTGCAAACGATTGACTGTCAGATGAACTTAGTGGTGTTCCGCTCGGTGATGGTGGCAAGGAGTTCTGCCTCTACCTACTTGGTGAAGTAATCAATGGTGACAATCGTGAACTTGGTCTGGCCTCGGCCGGTGGGAAGTGGACCGACCAAGTCAATCCCCCATTTGGCGAACGGATAAGGGTTGCAAAGTGTGATCAACTCTGTAGGAGGAGCATGGGGGATGTTGGCAAAACGTTGATACTTATCACATTTGAGCACGAAACCAATCGCATCTTGATTGAGAGTTGGCCAGAAATAACCAGTACGGAGTATTTTGTGGGCTAGAGACCTGCCGCCCGAATGATTACCACAAATTCCCTCATGGATTTCCCGCATTACATAGGTTGCTTGAGCCGAATTGAGGCATCGCAGGTACAGTCGTGAAAAACCACGTTTGTACAAGACGCCATTGACCAAGATGTAATTAGACGACCGGGCCCTGACTTTGGCGGCCTGCTGTTAGTCATCTGGGAGTTCCCCTGTTATCAAAAATAGGAAGATGTCGGACGCCCAAGGCATGGGTTCGTTTTGGAGGAACTGCACTTCTTGTAGGTCGGGTGAGATGGCCGGGTGGGCTAGGTATTCGAGGCGGACACCGTAGCTGAGGTCGGACTGGTCTGCAGAGGCCAACTGGGCCATCTCATCTACCTTGGAGTTTTCCGCCCGAGGTATGTGCTTGATGTGGAAGGTATTGAAGAGGCGAACAAGGGGGAGTGCCATATCCCTGTAAGCCCACATTGTGTCCTCCTTGGCATTGAATTCCCCCGTAATCTGGCCGAAAATGAGCTGGGAGTTGCTGAACACTCGGATGTGGCTAACTCCAATGTCCTTGGTGAGGCAGAGTCCTGCTATCAATACCTTATATTCGGCCTCATTGTTACTAGCATTAAACAAGAAACGGAGAGCACATTTGCAATAGCCACCCTCAGGGGTGGTGAAAATGGGGCCAGCCCCACTACCTTCCCTGTGAGATGATCCGTCGACGTTCAGAGTCCAAGAATGCGGGTCTTCTGGCTCGGTAGGGGTTGGTGGAGGTGGAGGGGCAGCGGTTGGGGTAAGATTAGTGAATTCCAAGATGAAATCCACGACAGCCTGTCCCTTAATTGTTGTTCGAGGCCGGTAGGAGGTGTCAAACTGACTGAGTTCCACTGACCACTGCATGAGTCTGCCGGAAAGTTCTGGTTGTTGCATGACCTTCTTTAAGGGTTGGTCGGTGAGAACCACTATGGAATGGGCCTGGAAGTAAGGACGGAGCCGTCTAGAGGTGGTGACCAAGGCCAAGGACAATTTTTCTAACAGCGGGTAATTCTGCTCTGCTCCCCCGAGAGCCCGGCTGATGTAGTAGACTGGCCGTTGGACAGAGTTGTCTTCCCTGATAAGAGTTGCACTGACTGTGGTGCTTGAGACGGCTAAATAGAAGAAGAGGGGCTCATCCGTAATTGCTTGCGAAAGGATGGGGGATTGGCTATGCACTGCTTCAACTGCTAAAAAGCCTCTTCAGATTCAGTTGTCCATTCAAAAGTTTGCCGAAGAACTTTGAAGAATGGTAGGCACTTATTTGTTGCACAGGAAATGAAGCGGTTGAGGGCCGTAACTCGGCTAATGAGCCTTTGAACCTCCTTAATCGTTCTGGGTGACTGCATCTCAATCAAGGCCTTGATCTTTTCAGGGTTAGCTTCAATGCCCCGCTGACTGACCATAAAACCCAAAAACTTTCTAGATCCTACGCCAAAGGCGCACTTCTCTGGGTTGAGCGTCATTTGGTACTTGCGTAGGGTGGCGAAGGTCTCTCGTAGGTCAGTCAGATGATCAATAGAGAGTTTGCTATTGACTAGCATGTCGTCGACATATACTTCCATATTCCGACCTATCTGATGATGGAAAACGGCATTGACCAACCGTTGGTAGGTGGCCCCAGCATTCTTCAGTCTGAATGGCATCACGCGATAGTGGTAGGTACCTCGGTCGGTAATGAAGGATGTATGTTCCTGATCGGACGGGTGCATCAAGATTTGGTTGTACCTAGAGAAAGCATCCATGAAGCTGAGCATTTGATGACCGGCCGTGGCGTCGACCAGCAGATCTATGCGGGGAAGAGGATAGCTGTCTTTGGGGCAAGCTTGGTTTAGGTCAGAGTAATCGACATAGAGTCGCCATTTGCCATTGTTCTTGCAGACTAGGACCACGTTTGACAACCATTTAGGGTAATCCACGTTTTTGATGAATTGGGCCTCAAGGAGCTTGTCAACCTCTGCGGCTATAAGAGTATTGCGCTCTGGATGAAAGATGCGCTGCTTCTGGCGGTAAGGTCGGAAATGGGGTTCGATGCTGAGGCGGTGAGTTATGAAAGAGGGGTCAATGCCTGGCATGTCTGAATGGGTCCAAGCAAATACATCATTGTGCTTGATCAGAAGGGCGGTAAGGTCGACCTTAGCTTGGGGGGATAGTTGGCTGCCGATCTTGGCAGTTTTCATTGGTTGGTAGGATCGATGAGAATCTCAACGAGCTTCTCCACCGGTTCTCCTCTAACCAGCTCGTCCTCATCTCGGACGTCAAGTCCTTCAATGATCATGGCCTCCTTCAGCTTGACTTCCTTGAGTGAGGCGACATAACATTCCCTGGCTGCGGTCTGCTCTCCCCTTACTGTCCCGACGCCCAGGTCAGTAGGGAACTTTATGGTGAGGTGGTAGGTTGAAGTGATAGCTTGGAAAGCGTTGAGGGCGGTGCGGCCAAGGATGATATTGTAGGCAGAGAGACAGTCGACCACAAGGAAAGTGAGCAACTTGGTAGTCTGCCGTGGATATTCGCCGATGGTGAGGGGGAGATCGATGGAGCCGATGGAGGTCACCCAGTCGCTAGTGAAGCCGACCAAAGGGGTTTGGAGGGGAGACAGACTTTCCTCTCCAATCTTGAGCTGGTGGAAGCAGTTAAGAAATATGATGTCTGAAGAACTGCCGTTGTCGATGAGAATCCGTCTGACCTTATAGTTTGAGAGGAGGACAGAAATGACGAAAGGGTCATCATGAGGACAACGGATGCCTGTACAGTCGGCGTCCGTGAAAGTGATGGGCTCTGTCCACAGCTTGAGCTGTTTGGAGGGTCGGTCTAACGTGGCAACTGTTTTGTCTGAGCCTTGCCTTATCTTTCTAAGTTCTGTCCCCTGAGCCGAGCGGGATGGTCCCCCACAAGCAAGACCACCTGAAATGACTCGGATTTCACCAACTGGCGGAGGGGGACTACCTGGCGACCGAGGCTGTTGTGGGGGGCGATCATGGCCTTGGTTAGGTTGGGCTGGCTGCTGGGGTGGGGTGCGCCGGCGGTTGTTTCTAAGGGGCTCGGTTCTTTGTCTCTGTTGTGGGCGAGTGTCCGTGAACCGGCTGAAACGCCCTTGATGTATTAGGGTCCCGACCTGATCCTTGAGGTTGCTGTAGTCATCAGTGTTATGGCCATGGTCCTGGTGGAAACGACAATATTTGGACTGGTCTTTCCGATTGGAAGGGGTCCGTGAAGGTAGGGGCCATTTGAGGGGGTAGTCCCGTTGGATCTGGTTGAGGACTTGTTCCATGGGAGAATTAAGGGAGGTGTACCGCTCGAACCGACTGGGCGGTCAGGCTGGTGCCGACCGGTCAGCGCGGGGGGGGGGTCGGTCTGTATAGTGGGGTGTTTGGCTATTATACTGGGTGTTTTTGGGTTCTGAGTCTTTTCTCTTTTCTCTGCGGGTCGGGTTTTTAGCTATTGGATCCTGCTGGGCGGCTAGTGAATCTTCAGCATTCATGTATTTTTGGGCTTTGGAGAGTAGGGTTGCCATGGAGATCAGGGGATTTTTGGAGAGGGAGAAGAGGAAATCGGATGATTGTAGCCCAGCCATGAAAGCCGTGAGGATGACCTTATCATTATTTTCCGCTACTTGCAGGGCTTCGGTGTTAAAGCGGGTAACAAAACTGCGCAGCGACTCCCCCTCGGTCTGACAGATGTTGAGGAGTTGGGTTACCGGGCGGCGTTGGCGCTAGGCTCCAATAAAATGGCTAAGGAAGAAGTCGCTGAGGTGCTGAAAAGTGGAGACAGAGTCTGCTGGTAACTGGCTGAACCATAGTCGAGCTGACCCCTTCAGTGTCACGGGGAAAGCCCGACACATGATCTCGTCAGGGAAGGCATGGAGGATCATGAGGGTACGGTAAGTCTCCAGATGGTCGATTGGGTCCGTCGTACCGTCGAAAGAATCAATGATGGGCATCTCGAACTTGGCGGGCAGAGGTTTGCCCGGATGGAGGCAACAAATGGTGAGTTTGCCGTGGTAGAGGGTTTATGCTGAATGTTCTGCATGACCCCTTGGAGTTGGAGCTTCATCGCTCGGAGTTCAGCGTCCCAGAGGGAAATGTTGTCACCACGGTCAGTCAAAAGGGGCTGGATGCTGCTGGCTTCCCCTTCAGGGGCTGGTGCCATGACCAACGGGTGTGGGTGTGGGTGTGGGTGTGGGGGTGGAGGTGGTAGATTTATATGTGGGGGAGGAGGTTGTAAACCTTCTAAGTTGGGTGGATAGGGTTGCGAAACAGTATGGTTCGGGGCTCTTTCTTGGTTGGGTGGAATATCTGGAGGTGGTGGAGGAGGCATCGGAAGGTTTCTTTGGAGTAAAGCATTTATCAGGGCCTGGTTTTGCTCGGCCATGCGATTAATGCTGTTGGTAAGCTCGATAAAATACTGCGGTGGGTTGTTTGGATTAGGGGGGTCGACCTGATGGCCGGTAGCATTATTGTGAGAAGTCATGGATCTAGTCGTGACCATACACTTTGATGGGTAGGGGGAAAAGGTTGTTGGGATAGGGTCTCCGGCGACAATGAGCACAACTGGCGCGCGGAGCAAAGTCTTTCCCACAGACGGCGCCAACTGATGATACAGTTTGTTCCAGTGAATGGATCGGACTGGTCCAAGCTCCTCAAGCCCACGTCCAAATGGTCAAGCCCACCGGATAACCTGCAAACAAGTTCTATAGGGAACTGGGTAGTCCCCCAGTGAACACTCCGACGAGCAAGTTAGGAAGAGAAGCAGAGTGCAGAGGGAGATATTAGAGATAGAAATGCTTAACCTTTTTCTTGTCTTCAACGTTTGCTTATATCCTTTGGTAATCATTTCGCAGTCCCTTCCGACCTGACCTCCTCGCCGAAAGTCTATGCTGTAGCTTACCTTGTTCAAGGTAAGGAAGTCCTGTTCCGACAAAGAGGTGTTGTCGTAATAAATGCTGTGATGGGCTGCATTAATGGTGATGTGCAGTGGCAATAACTTTGCAGATCTTTGTCTGCTGATGTGGCTCGTCCTTCACCTGCCATGTGTTTGAATGTCATTGGTTCTTTATGCCATGTTGGATTCCAACTGTCCTGGACCTCACCAGCTAGGTTATGTATTGGGCTCCAAGTGATGGGCTTGGGTTGTTCATAGTGATTCATGGCCTTTATGGGCTTATACACGTCAAATATAATGCTCCATCCGTCTAGTATTGGGGTTATTGGAAAAAGTTTCACTCATTGTCATTGCCGAAGAACTACAAACTATCCAAGGCTTCTGGAAAATACTTGCCGCCGAAGAAGACTTGTCGTTGGAAGACTAGCTGCCAGAGAAGCTTGCACAAATTGGGTGTTGTGACTATGCGTAGGTTTTAGGGTTTTGAAGTGTGTTGGTGGTGATGGAATTGGATGCTCTCAAACCCTATGTTATGATTTTGTGAAGGGTTTAATTGTAAGATGGGATGTCGTAATTGCATTTATGTCCTTTTTAATAATTTCATTTGAGGTTATTATTGTAATAAAAAAATAAAAGAAGTGGGGGGTCCAAAGTAATAATTGGAGTATTATTAGTTGCACTCTACAAATATACCTCTTGAGATTTGCTTAAGATACTACTAATTGCCTCATGTGATTCTAAAATTTACATCTCATCTTTTCAAATTTCGTATTCTATAACAACTAACCACTTTCATTAATTAACTATTAAATTAATTAATAATTTTTAATAATGTCGAAAATATAGTTCCATAACATTTCTAGTAATTTTATTGTTGTATAAAAGGATAATTAAAAATTTTATTTTTTGGTTAACTACGATACATGAAAAAATCTAGAAATAGAGTATTTGTAATTTTTAAAATCACAATAAACAATTAGTACTTTAAACACCGGTGCTACTAATAGCCTTCACTTTATTACTTAGAGCATTTTCAACCCACCCTCTATATCTTTACATTTGAAGGATTTTCGCCTCCAACCCATCCTCTAAATCTATCTCCATTTGGGAAGATGGGTTGATTTTTCATATTTAGAGAGATAATGAAAAATAGAGAAGAACTCTAACACATCATTCAATTTTTTAATTTTTTTTTTAAAATATCAAGTTTGTCTTCAAGATTTTTTCATTTCAAATTTATATACATATCCTTTTGTAGTTTTGATAATATATTATAAAATACAAATACCTTTTAATATGTATATTTAATTTTTATAAATTTGATATTATTAAAAACAATTAAAATCATACCTTTAAAATAAGTTTAATATTAAATATATTTAACAAAAATATAAATATTGCAAATTTATTGATAATCAAAAAAATACATGAATCATTAACTACCTGTTGAACAAAATCGAAATTTATCACCACCATTTATGTTAGAAAATTTTGTTGTACAATTCATTTTTCAAATGATCAATCACAGAGACTGAGAAGAGCTGGGTTGATGGGTTCTGTTTTTATAAAAAAGATAGGTAAAGAAAATTGATGGAGGGAAAATTGGTGGTAGTTTTGGAAGGATTGACGAATTGGTAAAATCTTTCCTCTGTTCTCACTTTGATAAAAAATTTAATAAATTCTCATTTTGATACAAATTTGATAAAACTATTAAAACTGCAAAAAATGACTTTTTTTACTAAATTTCAAATCTGATACAAGATTTGATAAAATATTAAAAATGATCTAATAGTGAACTTCTAAAGATTTTGAATTCTTATCATGTATGGGGTGTTCCATTTGCAGACTTGCCATTTTAAACAATTTTATTTGAGATTGTTATATTAAAATATAAGTCTTGAATAAAATAAAATCTATTAATAGCACTCTTCAAACAAACCTCATTCGTCTATGTGCCTGTTTGGTAGAAATTATTTACAGCTTATTTCAGCTTTCAACTTAATTTAAGCTATTTTGATGTGTTTGGTTTAGCTTATACCTTATAACTTATAGCTTTGTGGAAGTCAGAAATCAGTTTATTCTTTGAGTGGGGCAGGAGATGCTTTAAGAATAAGCTGGAAATCAGCTTAAGCTGAAAATTATAAATTATAAGCTGTTTAGGCATAAGCTATAAACACTTTCCCACAGCTCTACCAAACAGGGCTTATGTGTCATTTACCATAAAATAATCCATTCGTCATAAATACTAATTCATTTTAGAAAAATCATTTTTTTTTATAATACAATTATTACACTTCAAATATATTAATACTAATATAAATAAATTCAAAATAATGACAATAAAAAATTCATGCTACTTTAATTTTTTATTTTTAAAAATTAATTAATATTTTGAAATAATAAAAAATAAAATAAGAGATTAATAGTAAAATAAAAATGTTATTTTATGTGTCAAGGAGCAAAATCAAATTTTTTAGAAGTTGGAAACATCCGTTAGGAACAGATGACCAAAATTCAAATCTACAAACCCATTATACGTTACCTTTGGTAACCAACCAAAGAAGATAAATGCCTGACAAATAGGCAGCAAGACATTCTAGGAGACAAGATTCCACACCAACAATAATATCAGACACAAATGCCAGAAGCTACCACCCCCAATTCAGACAAACAAATATGCATAGCACTCATGTTCCAACACACTTTCCTTTCAAATTGGATAACAAAGCAAAAAAAATAAAAAAAGCAAAAGCATAAAAAGCATAACATAAATCAGAATCTATCTCAAATTGATTTCACTTTTTCTAGAGAAAGAGAGGGGAGATAAAAGAGAGGCCATAAAGCCTCCTCAGCCGCTGCATACATTTACATTGCAATTACAGTCACTAGTCGCTCACACCCAATTCAAACCTAACCTAAAAAACACTCCTCACAAATAAGTGAAAATAAAAGGACTAAAGAATTGTAAAAGACAAAAAGAAAAAAAGAAAACAACAATTAGCACTAAGACCCCTAATCCTATTCTTTTCTTTCAATCAGCACCCTACTGGAGTAGCCACTCCAGTCTTCACCTTGGGCGGCCGTCCTCTCCCCCTCGGCGTCCCACTCGCCGCCGTCGCCGGCGGCGCACCACCACCAGTCTTCGCCTTCTTCGGCGGCCTCCCACGGGGACGACCACTGCTGGCCGACGGCGACTTGGTCTGGGGCGGATCCGAGGGGTCCCTGGGCTTCGGTGGTCGGCCTCTGGCTCGCGGCGGCGAAACCACGGCGTCCGGCGGGAGATCCGCCTTGGGCTTCGGCGGCCGGCCACGGCCACGGCGCGGCGGAGCGTTGGGGTCGGGCTTCATGTAGTTGTTCTTGACCATGACGAGTTGACCGCTCTGCTTCATCTTGTTCAAATGGTGAGAGAGGAGAGTCATGTGAGCCGGAGGAAGCTCGCCGTAGGTGTCTTCGATGTGCTTCGAGATTGCTGACTTGTTCGAGCCGTTCTTGTCATCCAGAGCCTCGATCGCAGCCAAAATCACCTGTAAAAGGATCCGAAATTAGCACAGCCCAATTACCCAACTCAAATCAAGGTCGATCGGGGCATAAAATACTGTTTGGATACCGAGAAAATAAAAGCAAATAAATTCCAAGAAAACACATTTTGTTGTTTTACCTCTGGATACGGAGGGAGAATTGTAGGAGCTGTTGGGGGATGACTGAACTCTTCAGCTGCCATAAGTTAGAGTGAGAGTAACGGACAAATAGAGAGAGAGAGAGAGGGAGAGACTGTAGAGAAGAGCGATGCAGATGCAGAAACGTAAAGGGTGTGGGAAGAGATTTAAAAGGTGGGGGTTGCAGGCGGTCGGATCGAGCAAAAAGAGAAGGGATGAGTCTTTGATAGCTCATCCAACGGCTAGGGATTGTTTTAATGGTGAGAATCTAAGGGTTGTGTTTTATCCATGGGAAATACACGGATCGATGACGTGGAAGTATCGTTGTAAACAAAACCAATTTTTTCTTTTCTTTTCTTTTTGGACTTTGTACGAGGAATTAGCTATTTTCGTTGTATTTTTGATTATTTTAACTTGGTTAAAATATTATGTTTGAGAAGTTAATTAGGGTCTGTTTGGTAACGTTTACGTTTTCAGTTTATATTTACAAAAATTTTATAAACTGGTTTTGTTTATTTTTTGTTTATTTTTAGAAAAACATAAACTACAAACGCGTTTGGTAATTGACAAAATGTTTAAAAATATAAAAAAGAATGAGAAATGACAAGTGGTGGCAAGTAGCGGCGGAAGACGGTGGTGGAAAGTGGTGACGGTAGGTGGTGGGTAGCGGATGGTGGTGGTGGGTGGGTGGGTGGGTGGGTGGGTGACGGTCGCGGGTGGTGGGTGGTAGCGAGTGGGTGGTGGGTGGTGGTAGCAGCGGGTGGTGGGTGGCAGATGACGGGTGGTGGTGGGTAGGTGGCGGGTGGTGGTGGTGGGTGAGTGGGTGACGGTGGCGGGTGGTGGGTGGTAACGAGTGGGTGGTGATGGTGGTGGTGGTGGCAGGTGGGTGGCGGATGACGGGTGGTGGTAGGTAGGTGGCAGGTAGTGGTGGTGGGTAGGTGGGTGGGTGATGGTGGCGGGTGGTGGGTGGTAGCGAGTGGGTGGCGGATGACGGGTGGCAGGTGGTTGGTGGATGACGGGTGGTGGTGGGTGATGGCAAGTGGGTGGTGGTGGCGGGTGGTGATGGTGATGGTGATGGTGGGTGGGTGGGTGATGGTGGCGGGTGGTAGCGAGTGGGCGGTGGTGGGTGGTGGTGGTGCCGGGTGGCGGGTGGTGGTGGCAGGTGGGTGGCAGATGGCGGGTAGGTGGCGGGTGGTGGTAGTGGTGGGTGGGTGGGTGACCATGGCGGGTGGTACTGAATGGGTGGTGGTTGTGGGTGGTGGCAGGTGGATGGCGGGTGGGTGGTGGTGGCGGGTGGGTGGGAAGTGGCTGGTGGTAACGGGTGGCTGGTGGTGGCGAGTGGTGGATGGTGGTGGCAGGTGGGTGGTGAGTGGTGGTGGCAAGTAGGTGGCGGGTGGTGGTGGCGGGCGGTGGATGGTAGTGGCAGGTGGTGGGTGGATGGTAGTGGCGGGTGGTGGGTGGATGGCAGGTGGGTGGTGGTGGTCGCTGCGGCGATGAGTGGGTGGTGGTGGCGAGTGGGTGGCAAGTGGGTGGTGGTGGCGGGTGGTGGGTGGTGGTGGCAAGTGGGTGATGAGTGGTGGTGGTAAATGGTGGTAGGGGGTGGGTGATGGGTGGTGGTGGCGGAAGACGGTGGTGGAAAATGGTGGCGGGTGGTGGCTAATGTTGGGTGGTAAAAAAAAAAAAACTGAAAACTCAAAACGGAAACACATTTTTTGTGTTTTCATTTTTTGGCCAAATTTATAAACTGAGACCACTGATTTATAAATTAAAAATTTTACCAAACAAGTTTTTATTTGAGTTTTTTAAATTTTTGTAAATATAAACAGAAAACTGAAAACGTAAGTGTTACCAAACGGCACCTTAGTTTTTTTGTAGTTGATTTTATGACTATGATAGAAAAAATAAAATAATTATGAATTAAATATAATATTTTGTAATATTAATTATTTTAGTTAATTTTATCTTTTAATTGACTATTTTAACCTAATCTTCTTCTAAGGTCTTAGGCCTCTTTTGGGAACAGGCTAATTTAGTAATTTTTTGGTTATTTGGCTAAAATATGAGCTAAAAAAAACTAGTATGTTTGTGATGACTTTTTGACTTTTTACGAAAAGATATGTAAAAAGTAGAGAAAAAAGAGAATCTTTGACTTTTTGGTATGGGTTACTGGCTTTTTAGCTAATTTAGGCCAAGTTTGGGAAGACTAAATAAGTACACTTTTTGACTTTTTATGAAATATGAATTGAATTTGGGTTGGGTTTGAAGTGATGTGTTAGAGAGGTGATGTGATTTAAATAAGATGATGTAACTTAAATAGGATAGTGGCTTTTTGACTTTTTGAATTTTTTTGAGGATGCCAAACTTGACCTTAGTAACTTTTTGACTTTCTGACTAAAATAGAGGGTTTCCAAACGAGGCTTTAGTAATGCTATTCAAATTAAATTTATTTCCTATGTTTTGGTTCTATCTTATTATTTTAGATAAATTATACTTTGTCTTTTTTTTTCTTTTCTTTTTTTTTTAATGTTTGATCACTTTCTTATTTTTGGCCTTTAAATTTTTTTTTTCCCCTAACTTTGGACTTTTCATTTTTCAAGATTTTGTTAGTTTACTCCTAAAACTAATTTATATATAAAAATAAAATTAAAAAAATTAGACAAAAAATGGCACATTAACTGTCACGTGATATAAAAATATTTTATTATATATAACTCACACCTCTGACATAAACTTAAATCCCAATATAATAATATTTTTTTATGTTATGTGACACTTTTTATGATATTTTCTGTCTAATTTTGAATAAAAATTAGATTTTTGAGTAAATTGTGAAAACATAAAGAGTTAAAGTGTGTAAAAAAAAAATAAAAATAAAAAACCTTTAATGCTAAAGTGAAAAAAAGTGACCAAATATAAAAAGGACAAAATGTAATTTATCCTACTATTTTAAGGATAACTTACCAATAAATCTTAATGGTTTGACTTAATGTCTATCAAGTTATATTGAAGATAAATCCTAGTAAAAGTATCGCTAAAAATAATTTATTGTGACAATTATATGCATGTCACTAAAAATTGACAATTATTGATTTTTTTTTATCATGATTTTTATAATTGTCACTAAAACTTACAATTAGTGACGTTTTTTGTGATAAATTTTCAAACAGTCGCCGAAAATTGAAAATTAGTGACCATTTTTTTAAACCATCACTAAAATTTATAATTAGTGACAATTTTTTATGACAATTTTTAAATTTTCATGAAAAATTAATAATTAATACTTTTTTTTAATAATATTTAATAAAAAATATTATTAATTATCATAGAACTTACACGTAAACCTCCTTATTTTAATGTGTTTAATTTCCATATTTTAACTTTCATTATTGCACAGTTGCATCAAAGAAAGGTCTACAACTTGAGGAAGTTTGGCCAGGTTCAAGGCTCTGTGATTTCCAAAGTAAATTTTTAACATGGGGCCTTCTATCCATATAAAAAAATTAAAAAAATTCCAAAACAAGCTTATGAATCGATTTTGAATTTTTTTGGCAAAATTGAATTAGTTAGTAATTTAAATTTTATTTAAAAGTATTGAACTTTCATATGGATGAGTATAAAACACAAATTATTAGCCTTGTGAATAGACAAACTGTATGTTGTGAATGAGCTTGTGATTGACATGATGTGCTTTTATAAAAAAAGTGACTCCTCAAATATTGAAATTATGGAAATCCAAAATCTCATTTACATTCCCCTCAAGATTATTATTCAAATATAGACTTATATTAGGATCAAAATAATCCGAGTTAGAGTATTAAATCAAAAATGAACAAACTATAACAATGTATCACTTAAACATGACAATTTTAACATTAGTTGCAAACACTACAAAAAATTTGACTTTTTGCGACGGTAAAATACCGTCGCTAATACTCCTAATGCCGTCGCTAATACTTTTTGCGACGGCAAAATGACTTTTTGCGACGGCAAAGAGGGGGTCGCAACTGCAGGGGTTGCAAAAGAGTTTTTGCGACGGTAAGTGCCGTCGCTAATGTTTTGCGACGGCATTTTTTACCTTTTTGCGACGGCACCGTGCAGTCGCTAATAACGTTTGAAATTTCTTGACTTTTTTGCGACGGCCCTATTTTACCGTCGCTAAAAATGTTATTTGAGACGGCAAAAAACACCGTCGCTAATAATCTTTTTCTTTAAAAAAAAACACTGTTTTTGCGACGGTGTGTGCCGTCGCAAAAGGTATAAAAAATATAAAATTTTCTATTTTTTGCGACAGTGTAATGCCGTCGCAAAAAATATTAAAAAATAATAAAATTTTTATTTTAAATAATAAAATTTCTATTTTTTGCGACAGTATAATGTCGTCGCAAAAAGTAAAACCTATAACAAAATTAATAAAAATATTAAAAATTTCTATTTTTTCCGACGGTGAAAAGAGCTGATTATTTACATTCCATTCACAAAAACATCATAACAGAAAATAAAAATAAAAATTGATCAAACCATCAAATTCAATATTTTACAAAGAATAATTAACCTGTACATGTTCATAAAAGCATATTTAAATTATAAAATTCACCCAAATCCTAAAAAAAATAAAATAATAAAATAAAAATTCACCCAAATACGATTACTTATTGTGTAATGATATTCAAATAACAAATTCTTGTGTACAAACATCACACTTCTCAATTGCAACCATTGTGTAGGCTAATTCTACACAAAATAAACATTCACTAAACTGAATAAAAAATTAGAATAAACCATACACTATCTGGGATTATATATCAACCTCACCTAATTTTCGTCCATGGAATTATATATCCCCTGATTCATCAGCTCCCACATTGTAATGCCTGCAGAGGCTTTGGTAACAGTGGTCTGTGAACAAGAAACACTCAAGACACCTGCAGCATTGTAGGCTGAGATCTCGGATTGGGACTTAAGCATGCCATTGCCATTGTTGCTAAGAGAACCAAATTTTGAGCAATCAGTTGATTGACAGCAGACAAGAAGCAGGGATCTAATAGGTCCTTCAGTAGACTATTTTGAGCAGATGATGATGACACTGAACAGAGTAGTTCGCTTGGATACCTTCCCATTATTGTTTCTAGAACCACCACCCCAAAGCTATAAACATCCCACTGCTCAGTCACGGCCATGGTGTACGCAAGCTCTGCACCAATAAGAGGAGTTCAGAAATTTTGTTTTCTACCCTGCCTTCACTGGCATAAACTAGATTTTGTGATTACATTGCATAACATATTTAATAATACCATAGAAAATACTATATCAGCTGCATTTTCTTACATAATTCTTTTCCCACTCTTGCAGCTAAGGAAATGCAGAGTGGGGCGAGTGTCTAGCGGGTACAAAGCCTCGTGAATAAACTCAAACTCTGAATACGCATAATAACCTGCAAATCACACGAGCTTGAATTTTTTCGCACCCATTGAGAATCTAACATGAGACTTTCAAAATTATCCTATAATGAAGCTTCTATGTATCTAACATGAGACTTTCAAAAATTATCCTATAATGAAGCTTCTATGTTCAGCCCTTACGCTGTGTTTAGGTCATGGATTTTGGGGAGGGATTTAGAAATGAAAAGAGAAAATGTGTGCAAAACTATGTTATTTCACCTATATTTTCCCTTTTCCTTTCCTTTTCCTTTTTCCAAATCCCTCCACAAATTCTTACAAAGTTTTTGTACAAAATAATGTGACTACCTTTCACTTTGAAACAAAATGCAAATGAAGATTTTTTTTTTTTTTTACAGGAATATCATTCTTCTCATAATTTCTTGTACAATTTTTATATATGAATAGAGTTTTCTTTCTTCTTTTTTTATTTATTTACTAATATGAACACCTTTGGATCTAGTAGAGACCATACGCAAATGATTTTTTCACTAGTTTTATAAAAAATTGTAAACCAGCTTTACCTACATACAAGGTCAAGATATTGGGATTTTTTTTCTTTAAAAACAACTCATTTTTTAAGAAACACCATGAGCCTTTAGGATAAATTTATAAGAAAAAATAAACGATATGGAAACATAAGATAGTTTTGAAAATTTCATTACTTCTTGTTTCTGAAAACATAAAAACAAAACAAAACAAACCACCAAACATCCCAAATGAATTATACAATTGAAACAATATGATGTTCCAAAATCGGATTCGAAGTTGTGGACATGTTTTTTAAAGTGAAAATAGGATAAGAATGAAAGAAAATCTTCCCAACTTATTAAAAACCACATCAAGCGATACAGACTGATGATGCAAAGGACGTTGAATAAAATAGGAGTTTAAATGAATCCAGCTTTAAACCACTCCTAACGTATACGTGTTATAAAGACACTGTGTCTATATGTCCCAGTAACAAGATGGTGACTAAATAGACCATACGATGGAAAAGCAACCCAATTCAATAATAATAAAAATAAATAAAATTAAAGCCTTTTGTGGAGAACAATTAGCAAACTGTTTTGACATTTTTATGGATGAATAGTCTATGGTAGTTTATACAAGTCCCAAGTGAACCCTGCGTGAAATTGTAGAACATACCCATTAAGCTAGATTTTATGGTGAGTTAAATAGCACCCCTACCTACCCGATTTTAGACCACATAAAAATATCAAAAACAAAAACATATGCCTGTCAGTTTCACCCCTACATAAATAATTTGAGTATTTTCTTTGATTTTATTTTTATTTTTTACTCTTTTTTTTTCATCTCACACAAACTATGTTGAGAATTACTAACGATTAATACTACCAACAACGAGACTGGACATATGCCAACAGATTATGCTAACAGACTAAACTAAAGCGGGTTAATATTGAGTAAACATCAAACGTGCAACACTTTTTTCTACAGGATACAAGGCATGATTTATCAAAATTAAAATAGAATAATTTATTTTATTGAAAAAAAATTCTATCTAATGACACATTCAAAAGTAGAAAAGTGTATTCAATAGAACTGCCAGAAATCATTTCAGAGCAGGGATTGGAAAAGGGAAAATGAAGATAATAAGTGAGAAGGGAAGGCCTCAAAATGAGAGAAAATAGCAGACAATATAGTTAACAACCATGCAACAAGAAAGAGAGGTCTTCCCTGATACTTGAACTTCATTACTGGGACATAAGCATCTGGAACTGGTTGAAGCTCAGTAATTTCTTCCATTTCAGCCAGCATATCATGCAATATAATAAAGAAATCTTCCTGCAGACAAACATCATATCAACCTTTAAATATAAAGCTTCTGGATTTGCAAAACCTAACAAGAAAGAATGACCCAAACTATAACCAACCTCTCTATTTACGTAAGATGGTCCGACACACAAGGTATCCATGTCAGCCCCAGGCCCATGAACCTGTCAACATAAAATATTTTTGCCACATCCCCTTGTAATCTAAATACACTCACTAACCAAGGATGACATTCAAAAAAGGAAAAAAAAATTAACAAAATATTTCTTACAAACAACAGAAGTCAGAAATTCGTGTACAGTTTTTGCTCATTGAATTGCTGCAGGGACTATGTAGAGACTTCTGAGTGAACGGATATATATGGGAGTTTTAGATGTTTTGTTTTACTTTTCTTGTAGTGTATGTGGGTGCCCCCTTGCTCATTGAATTGCTGCAGACAAGTCTGTCAAGCCCAATCAAACTCTTGAACATGGATAATATGACTTACTGTTCTCTAAGACAACCTGGAATTCCAAATGTCAATGCCACATCCAGCACATAAGCTCCTATTCAACGTATCATACAGATCTTTGACAAGACTAGCTCAGTGATTACTCTCAACCACCAACTGACAGAACCATCCCCTCAGAGATGAACGAAGAGCAATTTCATTCTACATAAAATTTATCTTTATCATTTTCATCTAAGTTATTCCAGAAACTCTTGCAAATTTTGGCAACATGAATGAGCCAAAATTCCAAACCATTGTAAGGTCCACTGAAGAAATATATAGGGAAGACAGAATGCTCCTACACCATACAAAGAACATACTGCAATCCTATACTTACCCCCAGCCGGTATGAGTAGAAATTGAATTACTCTCCAATTGCTTCTAAAAGAGGCTGGTATGAGTAGCAGTACTAGGCAGATCTGTATGGGAAAAACAGATCAAAAAAAAAAAACAGATCATATATATATATATATATGTAACAGATCAAAAACCCCCCTATATACACTCACAGATGTATATATATATATATATGTGTGTGTGTGTATGAAAACCCCCTATATCCGAAATCCCGACACAGAGAGAGAGAGAGAGATACCCTTTGAAATCGGCGGTGAGGGAAGATCGCCAGTGAGGGAGGAGTGGCGGTGAGGGGCGAGCAACCGTCAACGTCGTTTGTGAGAGAGAGAGAGAGGGAGGCAGCAGCGGCGGTAAGGGAGGAGGATCGATAGTGAGGTACGAGCGACGGTGAGGGAGGATCGGGAGTGAGGGAGGATCGGCGGTGACGGATGATCGGCGCCGTCGTTGTGTGAAAGAAAGAGAGGAAGGCGAAACCCTAGATGGAGAGAGAGAGAGAGAGAGCGAGCAGGAGGAGATGAGAGGAGACGGCTCTGTGGTGTTTGTTTTGTGTGTGTTCTCAAACAAAACCCTACACATCAAACAAAACCCTACACACCCACAAATGTTATAGTTAATGTATTTTTTATTAAAATAAAAAATTATTAAAATAATTTTTATAGTTGATAAATTTTTTTTTTATTTGGTAAAATTAAAAATATTATTTTAATGAAAAATAAATTAAAAATATTATTTTAGTTACGAAGATTGAAAATTTATTTGTTTCATTTTTATTTTAATGAAAAAAAATATTATTTTTTTTTATTTGGTAGAAGTAGGGGCAATATTTTAATAAAAAATATTTTAATGAAAAAAAGGTGAAAGAGAGATGGTGGTGGTGGTGGTGATAGCGAAAGAAATTAGTGGTGAAGTTGTGGTAGTGGTAGTGTAAATGGAGTGGCAGGGGTGAAAGAGAGGTAATGGTAGTAGTAGTGGCAGTAGTGGTAGTGGTGGTAGTGGAGTGGTGGCAATGGTAGTAGTAATGGTAGTCGTAGAGGTGAAGTTGGTAAAAGAGATGAGTAGTGAGAGAGAGAGAGAGAGATGAGTGAGAGACAGATAGAGGAGAGAAAGCGAGAGAGAGAGAGACAGAAACAGAGTGATGAGCGAGAGAGAGACAAAGTGGTCGCTAAAAGTGCATTTTCTTGTAGTGGAGAGCTCAGTAAATAGAGAAGCGATGAGGGAGAGAGTGAGTAATGTGAACACAATGGGGAAGAGAGACAAACAGACAGACAGACACATAGAGAGAAAGAGAGAGAAACAAAAGAGTGAGAGACAAACAAACAGACACAGAGAGAGAAAGAAAGAGAGAAAAGTGATAAGTGAGAGAGAGAAAAGAGAGAAAGAGATATAGAGAGAAATAGATATAGAGAGACAGAGAGACAAAGAGAGAAAGAGATAGAGAGAGACATATAGAAAAATAGAGAGAAACAAGAGATGAGAGAGACATATAGAAAGAAAGCGAAAAGAGATGAACGAGAGAGAGAATAGAAAAATAGAGAGATAGAGAGAAGAGAGATGAGCGAGAGAAACAGAGAGAGAAAAAAGAGATGAGCGAGAGAGACAGAGAGAAAAGAGATGAGAGAGATAGAAAGAAGAGAGATGAGCGAAAGAGACATAGAGAGAAGACAAATGAGAGAGATAGAAAGAAGAAAGATGAACGAAAGACACACAGACAGACAGACAAACAGACAGATAGACAAACAGACAAAGAAAGAAGAGTGATGAGTGAAAGAGAGAAAGAGAAGAGTGGTGGTAGTTAAATGGCATTTGCAGTAGTGGTAAATGTGGTAGAGAAGATGGGTGGTGAGAAAGAGAGATGAGTGAGAGACGAATAGAGAAAAGAGATAGAGAGACAGAGAAAGAGACAGAATGATGAGCGAGAAAGAGACAAAGTGGTCGCTAAAAATACATTTTCTTGTAGTGGATCGATAAATCGAAAGGGAGCTCAATAAATAAAGAAGACAGATAATTCAAAACTCTTTTCAAAACTTAATTCAAATCAATTTTTTAAATATTTTAAAAATATTTTAATTTTGTGAGAGACAGATAAAGAAGAGAGATAGAAAGAGAGACAGAGACAGAGATAGAGTGATGAGCGAGAGAGAGAGAGATAGACAAAGTGGTTGCTAAAAGTGTATTTTCTTATAGTGGATCGATAAATCGAGAAGGAGCTCGATAAATAGAGAAGATGAGAGTAAGAGAGTGAACAAGGCGAACATAGTGAGGGAGAAATAGACAAATAGACAAGTAGACAAAGAGAGAGTGAGAGAAGAGTGATGAGTGAGAGAGAGACAGGAAGAGAGAGATAGACAGAAAAAGAGATAGAGAGAGAGAGAGAGAGATGGAGAGATAGAAAAAGAGAGAGAAACAAGAGATAAGCGAGAGATAGACAAAAAGAAAGAGAAATAGAGCGAAAAGAGATGAACGAGAGAGAGACACAGAAAAAGAGAGAGACAGAAAGAGAAGAGAAATGAGCGAGAGAGATAGAGAGAGAGAGAAAGATAAGAGAGAGAGAGAGAAAAAAAAAAGAAATGAGAGAGATAGAGAGAAGAGAGATAGGCGAGAGACACAGAGAGAATGAGAGAGAGAAACAGGCAGACATAGAAAGAAGAGTGATAAGTGAAAGAGATAAAGAGAAGAGAGAGAGAGATAGAGACAGAGAGACGGGAAGATGAAAAAATGAATGAAAAGAGAAATGGTATATCAAAAGAGTAAGACGACATTGTTTTTTTTTTTTTTTTGTGACAGAAAAATACCGTTGAATTTATTCAAACCATTTTGTGACTGTATATATATGAAGCTATCTCAAAACCACAATCACTATGCTAGGTTAGAGTTTTTCAAAAACTCTTTTGAGAAAATTAAACTTTATTGTTTTCCGTGTTATATTGTTTTTACTGAATTTTTTAAATATTTTAAGTATTTTTTTAAATTTTTAGACACACTTAACATAAATACACTTAAAAATTAAAAAAATTGTAAAAAAAATCTTTTAAAAATTCACTAAATACCAAAAATACAATAATTCAATACATTTTTTTGTATTTATTAATTTTTAAAAATATTTTTTCATAATTTTTTTATTTTGTAGATACATCTAAGTAAGGTATATCTAAAAAAAATATTTAAAAATTTAAAAATATTCACTAAAAAAAAAACACGAAAGTCACTTTTTGCGACGGCAGAAAATGCCGTCTCAAAAAAGTAGAGTATTTGCGACGGCACCATTTACCGTCTCAAAAAAGCAGAGCATTTGCGACGGCACTATTTGCCGTCTCAAAAAATGAGAGTATTTGCGACGGTATTTAGTGCCGTCGCAAATGCTCTGCTTTTTTGAGACGGCAAATTGTGCCGTCGCAAATACTCTGCTTTTTTGAGACGGCATTTTCTGCCGTCGCAAAAAGTGACTTTTTGGGACGGCAAGTGTGCCGTCGCAAAAAGTTCCGTCTCATATACCCAGTTTTCTTGTAGTGAAAATTACTAATGAAGTTTGTTTTATTCGACTTGTTAATCAAATCCATTTAATTTTTCTCGCTACATAGTTGACTTAATGTACGTTTGGAATAGACTTGTTTTATTATTATTTTTTATTTTTTAGCTAAAATAGAAGGTAAAAAAAACTAATATGTTTGGAATAATTTTTTGAATTTTTATGAAAAAAGTGCAAAAAGTAGAGTGAGTGGAAATGAATTTTTTACTTTTGGATATATGTTAACTTCTTTTTTTTCCGTAACTTTTGAATTTTAGGCTAAAATCTTAACATGCCGAATGAGGCTTTAATATAAGATTTAATCAATTTCAATTTTGAAAAATTTCATTCGTAGAATCAATTTTAATAACTATAGTCAATAGAATTCTATACATGATCCATACATTTGAAAAACAATCACCGATTAGTTTCAAATAATTCACCACATCAATTAATTTTTTGATTTATTTTTAATAAGCCTTTTGTCATGAACAAGTATAATGATAGATATTTTTTGGAGGCCTTTTTTCAATCAATTTTTAAGGGCCCAAAGCGGCTGCTCGCTCGGCTTGTCCCCAAATTCAACCCTGGCTATATTGATAGTTTTTTTTTTTTCCTTGATAAAATAAATTTCCATTAAAGTAAAGATTGCCAAACGGCACTTGCAAGGAAATCATCAACAGGCTTACATCCAACTAAGGAAAAACAATGTGCAAACAAAGGAAATCTCCAAAAGAAGCACCAAAGATAAGTTATGGATAGATCAAAGCATGACATTCATACTGCAAAGTAGAGATCAATCATAAGAGCTCGACATTAGAATAAGTCAAAGATAAATTCATAGGCTATATCTAAACTGTGTGGGTAAGTTATGAACACACCAACAAACAAAAACCAAAAACACAAAACCCTAAAACCTATAACTACTAGGCAGCGGAGCAAGGTGAAGACGACAAATCTGGTAGAGGGAGGCAGTGGATCCGGCGAAAAAAGAAGGCGAACAAGACGCGATGGTGGCTGAATAGAAGGTGTAGAACATGGAGGCAACGTCGAAGTGGAGCAAAGGGGAGGAGAAACGGTGAATACGGTGAAGGCCATGGTTAGAGTTAAGGCAAAAAAGAAGATAAACACCTCACAAATAGAGGAAAAAGGGTGGAAAATCAAAAACTTCCAAGTTATTGAAAAAAAAAAATGGAGAGAAAGAGGGGTAAGAAGAGGGGTGTAACATGCCTAGGGGGTACCCGCACGCGTTAAATAGTTCGGACTCTTAATCTCTTAGATCTAGTCTCACAAGTGCAATGTGAAACATAGATGAGAGTCCAAATCCAACAACTTTTATAGAAAATTCATTTTATTACAAAACATTTACCAAAAATGGACTGTATCACCAGATCTTAGAGTCGCCACCTAATATTTAGGGAAATTAGGAAACCCGTGACTCGTGCCGAGGCCAAGTTTGTCGTAACCAAAGATAGCTCGGTTCGAAACCTTAGGTATGAAATGGAAAGGTCATTAATTAAGCACCCCGTTCACCCGATCAAAAGATCAGCCTCTACTAAACCATGATATGAGTTTAATTTACTTTATATGTCCATGTTATGATTAATTAATAAATCCTAAAAATTACTATGTGAAGCAAACAAGTAAAAACCATGTCATTCATTATGGAACAACTTGATTTCATATATTTTGAAAGGGTTTTAAAGATGTATAACTCAAAAAAATTGAGTTTATAAACACGAAAATCAACATCATTCCAAATTAAGCGACACAACCTCTATTCACTGGCATTCATGGAGTTATATCAAATAAGCAAATAATCTCATGGTATAATGCTAAACATAGGAAGGAAAACACACACAAGCGGGATGCTAAAGGATAAAAACTTACATATTTACCGACATCCCGTGAATAGCTACAAAACAAAGTTAATAAAACATGCATAATTTTATATACAAAATCCTAATGCAATTCACTCAAGAGATGCAACTAAAGATTCGGCTTCTAATAGATGACATGAGGTAACACACATAATCACATAAGAATTAAATCCATAAATGCAAATTTAGCCGAATCAAGATGCATGAAACATGGATGCAAAGCACGGATATGATGAAAAGCAAAGTAAAGAAAGTAAGTAAAAGAATGGGATAGAAAGAAGCGGGGTAGGAAATTATTACAACACTTGAATAAATAATTACAAATTGAATGACAAAGAGGGTAAGAAAATATTACAACAAAATAAAAACCTCACAAAACTCTCAAATGAAAAGAAAATAGAAGATGTAGGTCTTGAATATCACCGAAGAAAATGCAAGAAAATGAAAGAAATTGAAAATACAATTTCTAAGGAAAGGATGAACTTCTTGATTTCCAAACTTCATTTTGATCCCCCTCAAGGTTGTGAATTATGTTTTCAATCCTCAATTCAAAAGCTTGAAATTTGAGCTAGAATAGTGGCTTCAGACAAGTATGTTTATAGGAAATTATCACTCTTCATGTTTCTTGAACTTGGCAAGGATTATTCTCTTTGATCAAAGCTTTAGGACGTGGTTTCAATAAATTTCTTGAGTGGTGTTTTGCAATGGAAGATGAGATATATGGAGGCTAAGACAATTTCACTATTTTGGCAAGACAACTCTCTTTTTTTCAAAGTTTTCTCTTTTTTCTCAAACTCTAATCTTCTCTTCTCAAACTCATCATTCTCTCTACACTTCTTCTCTCAAATTCATCTTCTCAAATTCAAGACTTGAGCTCTCCTTATATAGGCAATACAAATGGAGGGATGGTGGAAGACAAAGTGGAAGCTTAATGGAGCATTTAGGGAAGATAACAGAGCTAATGGAGTACCAAAATGGAGCATTATCTTCAATGGATTAAGCACTAGGCAATGGAGGCTAAGTATACATGCATTTGGTGCAAAAATGGGTCAGAAAATGGGGTTATGAACTACCCCACCCAAGCAAACAAAAATCTGGTCTACACTGTTTCTAAGTGGTCGGTCGGCCGGTCGACCGGCCGGACGATCGAGCGGTCAACCAGTCAGGGAAAAAAATGTCCGTTTTGCTCCAATTCAGTCTAGTTTTGCTCCAGTTGTTTGACGCGTCTTAAACACTTGGCCAAAACAAGTTTAAGGTTAGGAAGAAAGCTCAAATTCTATCTTTTTTTTTTACTGATATTGTGTTTGGTTGGGAGATTTGAGGAGGGATTTGGAAAGGAAAATGGAAAATGTAGGTGAAATGTGAATAAAATATACATATATTTCACCTAGTTTCATTCACATTTTCCCTTTCCCTTTCCATATCCTTCCCCAAATCTCCCAACCAAATACAACTTGAGGATTTTGTGAAAAACAAATTCTTATTTTCATCATCGGGTGATCAAAAGAAAGCATCCAAGTCTTAAGGTTGGTCAAAATGGGATGTCTATGGTTGCCCCCCTTTGACAGAGCTCAAAGTCATTTCATGACGTAAGTGAATGTCAAAGTCTGAAGACGACCCTTTTGACAAGGCCGTAAGGCTTGGGCAAACAAACAAAATGTAGATGCAATTGGTTAAACCCAAAAATTGTCTACGTATCCTTTTGCAAAGAATCAAACCAATGTAGTTCAAGGGCAAGATGCAAATGATTTGCTAATGCAATTGAAAGTTGGATTTACACGCTTCACGAAGCCATTTTTTTTTCTTTCTCTTTATAAAAGTTCATGATCTATGTGATCCAATGCAACAGGTAATATACGAGGCAAACCTCATACAAGTGATATGAAGCATAACAAGGGGTACAATCCAAACACACTCACATGAGAGGAGAAAAGAGGGTTTTAATCAACAAGTGAGACCCAAACCATATCTCAATACGAACTAGAGGATTGAATTCAATTGGGTAAAAAAGAAATAACTAACAAGCAAGACCTAGACCGTACCTCAATAAGAAATAAGGGTTTGGTTTCAACTGGGTAAAAGAGAAATGAGTCTTAACCAACAAGCGAGACCTAGATTGTACCTCAATATGAAATAGGGAATAGGTTTGAACCAGGTAAACAGGAAAATGGTTTTAACCAACAAGCGAGACTTAGACCGTACCTCAATACGAAATAGGGGATGGGTTTCAACTAGGTAAATGAGAAAAAGGTCATAACCAACAAGCAAGACTTAGGTCGTACCTTAATACGAAATAGGGGATGGGTTTCAACTAAGTAAAAGAGAAATGCTGTAGCCAAATGTTTGAACAATTGTGAGCAAGTGATATGAATAGATTGTAACCTAGAAATGCGACAGCGTAGCAATTATAACTATGCATGATAGATGTAATAGCTAGTGCAAGCATGATAGTGAATGCAAAAACATGAAGGATGTTTGTAGACGTCTCTGAACGTCCCGGGAGGAAATCCCCCCCGTTTTGTTCATTGGGGCTTACTATAGTTCGGACTCAAATGTCACGATTCTGAATCTAATCTCGCAAAGTGCAATGTAAGACCGATAAATCACCAAAGAGTCCAAATTCAGCAAATCGTTTTGAAAAACTAATTTTTTGAAAGAAGTGCCAAACATGGATTGCTTTGCCAGATACAGAGTCGCCACCTAAATATTTTATTTTGGAGAATTTAGGAAACCCTGACTCGTTTGCCTAAGGCCACGTGTCTGTCATCACCAAAGTTGCCTCGGCTCGGAAACTTGGGTACGATTGGGGAAGGTCACTTCGTGAGCACCCCCGCTCGCCCGATCAAAGATCGGCCTCTACTAACCATGATATCGAGTTTTGGAAACATTATGTGCTCTTATTCCGGTTGTTAGCCTAGATTTACTACGTGATGCGCACAGCATACAAGTATAGACCGGATCGCCTGAATTGGAACAAAACATTTCATGTTTGTTTTTGAAAGCGGTTTGCTACTTGCAAGTAGGCTTAAAATGCAGATTTTGTCACCCTCGGGTGGGCTTAGAAAACATGATTTTGCTACTATATAATGGGCTTAAAACTCATAGTCAATGCATTATTCCAATTCAGATAATCCAACCTTCACCCACAGGCATTCAGGTAGGTATATCACATAAGCACATAGCCTCATGGTAAGCATGCTATCATGACAGTCACTCACACACATGCAAGGATGTTAAAGCATAAACACTTACCGAGTACTCCGAGCCAAAGAAAGAAGCTAATTAGAAATTATGCATGAATCCTAACTATGTTAAGAATGCCTAATGTAACACACGCAAAAATGCAACTACAATAGGCTCGACTATTCTAAGATGACATATGAGATGCAACAATCGATACATGTATTCAACTTGGAATTGAAATACAATGCAGTTAGCATGATGCACAGAGCCCGGTGCATGCAATACAGATGAATGAATACAAACATGCGAACATATAGATGTTAATTGAAACACGCCCTAATCTAACCATCATAAGTTGGTAAATAAAAGGGAGAAAGACGTGGGGTTGGAGGACATACATCACACACACACACATTTATTACAATTGCGCCCTCGCTCGGAGGGTCCGAATGAATAGTACAAACCATCTAGCTAATCTAAGCTAAATAACAAATTACAGCTAATTATTACACAACATTAATTAATCAACAAATTAACTAAGTAAGCAATAAACTAGCATGCAAACTAAATATAATGGATTGCCTCAGCGAAGGGTGTATGCATGCTCGAGTCGCCTTGTCGGTAAATTCCATCGCGATGCCTCACCTCGCCCTTGTTTGCAACTGATTTCAGAAACTTGCACAAAGCTCCAAGAGGCTGAAACTCCACTCCAGGAAGCTGTGGGAGAGCTATCGACCAGCTCTTGGCTATGGAGACCACCCACCGACCACCTCTTGTGGGAGAAACCTAAAAGGGTGGTCGGCCTGCCAGAAAAGCTGGTTGGCCGACCACTTTCTGCCCTTGGATTCTGGTTTTCTGCAACACAAAGCAAGAGAGAGGCATGGCAAGGTATTTTCAACAAATGTGTGCACAGCCACTCTCCCCTTCATTGCATGAGCTCTAGGGAGTGTAGTCTTTGATCCTCGTGCCATCAATCACGCATCCCAATGCATGATGGCCGAGAAATCGAATTGCACTACTTAGTATAGTTTGAACTCATGAAGCCAACAATTCTATCATGGGCGATCAAGAATGTCGGGGACCGGAAATCGAGGCACGTTTCATCACTTGGAGTATGAAACATCCCTCATTTTCCGTGTTTGGACTAACTCCTACTCCAAACACAATGCAACAAATGAGGCATGCACAATGCGACTAGTATGCAATCCTAAATGCAATGCAACCTAGTTATGCGGACATGCGAAGGATGACATGCAAATATGTAACTAGCATACACAATGCTATGAAACAATCAAAGGCATACTCAATGCTCATGATGCTATATGGCATACGCAATGCACATGGACTATATGGCATGCACAATGCAACTAACAACCTAACATACGCAATGCAAGAAATGGCATGGCATACACAGTGCCAACAACAACATAACATGCACAACACATTGTAACATGGCATACACAATACAAGATGGAATTAAACCAATGTGAGTGGACCTCAGCCACACTCTAATCAGTGGCCATACGATGAAAATGAGACAACCGAAATACATGCAGACGTGCACGAATGCAAATGACCGATCCTAAGGCATCAAATGCCACTCTACCAAAGCATGACAAGGGATGAAGTATGGCATACAAACACACATGACATAGCTCTGAAATGGCATAAAAGATGATCCCGAAACATGCGAATATGTCACACAATGCATGCTAGATGGCCCAGGTACCGAAACTAGTGAAGCGGGTTACACTAGAGGTACACAAAGCAATGCACCAATGGCAAAACCAACCCTAAACAGACCCTAGGCAGGTCTGAAACAGTGGGGAAATGACCTAAAATGATGGCTCGGAATGCAAAGAAATGGAACTCATTCAATGGTCAGTAAATGAGGCATACAAGCCCGACTCTCAAGCGCATTTAAAGAGTACAAACCATGGGAATATGGCATTCGCATAAGCTCTGAAATATGATGTATAATGGCCCCAAAACAAGAAAACATCTCAGTATATGCATGTAGTGGACCTCAAAACTCAAAGCTAAGCATGGACATCGAACTACAAGCATGCAAAACAAGCATCATTCGACCATGAGATCCAAAAACAGAGCTAAGGCAGTCCAAAATATGCACAAAATCAGTTTAAGGCATGGCCAAAAAGTGCTAAAATCAAGGGTCCACAAAGCATGCAAAGAAAGCTAGTGAACCATGAGTCGTACTACAACTATATGAAGCATATGAGAGCTCACCAAACCAGCCAAAAACAGAAGTATGCCATGCCAAAATATGCCCAAAAACCCACTGAAAATCAGTCAATGAATGCAAGAATGATAGGCTCCTTTGGACGGCCATGCAAGGGGTTATTCTACACATGTATGATGGACACACAAAATGGCAAAGCCACATCAGGAAAGAAGTTATGAGGGTCCTAAAACTCACCAAAAAGGTCCTAAAATTAGTCTAAGAAGCATGCGAGTGAAAGCCCCTTTGAAAGGCTTTGAATAGGATTGCTCTACACATGCATAATAGACACTTTATATGGAAAAATGGGCTCCAGAAAGAGTTCATGTAGACCTTAAAACTCACCAAATAGGGCCTGAAACACGGCTTCAAAACATGCAAAGTGGAGCTCCTTTGTAAGGCCAAAAGGGCCAACAAACAAGGTAAGGAGAGAGGGGGTCACCCCCCTCTGATTTTGGCTCTCAAAATAGTATTCTAGCCACTGAAAATCCACTGGATTTCAGTGGCTAGAAGGCCAAACAAAGCACAAAACCAAGGCCTAGATGCAAGGCTCAAAATAAGATGCAAACAAGCATGCAAGGAGGTAGATGACCCCCAACAGAAAAATGACCTTAAACAATCTTCAAGAGGAGCTCAAAATAAGACTTTTTTCAGTTTATGTCAAGGCTCGAAAATGCTTTCAAGTAAGGCGAAGATATGAAGTAAAATAAGCCTTAAAAGAGGGATGGAGCATACAAGGGGGTAGACAACCTCTAACAGAAAAATGTCCTTAAACAAACTTCAAGAGGGACTCAAAATAAGACTCTTTTCATTTTATGTTAAAGCTCTAAAATGCTTGCAAGTATAGCTAAAAGATGGATCAAAATAATGCTCAAAAGGGGAAAAAATGGTTACCCTTGAAAACCAGCAGAAACTAGCAGCCTCTGGACCCAAAAACCCAACCTTGAACCTCTAAAAATACCCTCCAAGGACCTTAGGTTGATGATGGAAGTGTTAGGCTATGAGAGGTGGTGCAAAGGGGCCAAGAACTAAACAATTTAGAGCTCAAAAGAGAGAGATATAAAGAGAGATATATTGTTTAGCCCTAGCAATTTTCTGAACCCTTTCAAGTGAGGGATATGGTTTCTCTTATAGAACAAAAGGTCTAAAGCTTCTCAAAGAAGCTTCAAACCAAGGGCCAAGATCCTCCATACTCCATACACGTGTATGGAGGATGCAGCAAATGCCTCCCAGCTGGCACAGCTGGAACACACTCACTGAGACAAACAGGATGGGAGCTGGCCGACCAGGTCAAAAGGGTCAAGGTGGTCGGCCACCCCCTAGGATGAATCCCCAAAAGTTAGATTTCCAATGGCACAAACCTTGCATTAAAATTCCATCTGTGCAAAAAGTTATGCTTGTTTTGGTGAAGCCGCGCAGATTCGGTCCAACCGGATTGATGCCCTACTTCAACCAACCATATCTCCCCCGTCCGGACTTGGCTTTAGGAGATTATTGAGTGAAAAATGAAGCTCCGGAAGTCTTCTTTCCAACGGTGGTGGCCTCATAGCTTAAATCCAAGTGTATAGACAGATAAGCCTGATTTAGTGAGGACCACTCGACTCTCTCTTAGCAATTCATGCCCATCCTCTTCCTCAACTAGGTTTCTTCTCTCCACTCTTCTTTTCTTCAACTCCAAACCCTCGAACAAGGTGTTTTGAAAGATTTTTCAAAGATCTCATCTCTCTTTCATTCATTTCCACTTTGCCCTTGCTCGGTCTACCGAAAAGTGCGACATTTAACAAAATGCGAGCGTCGGAATATCGTAGAACTTTATTTTCAAAACGTTTTGAAAGAGAGGGTTTTAAGTTTAAAATCTTTTGATCAAGATTGTTTTGGTCCCAAAACAAAAGGGTATGAAGTTGAGATTTGGCTCTCTCCTTGCCAAAGAAACTGAACCTTTGCCCTGCACACCTTTCTCCATCAAGTAAATCATCAATAGTGCCCAAGTCTTAAGGGCAGTCAAAAATGGTGTGTCTACAAAGTTATATGAGACATACAATATGCAATGTGATATGATAATGCACAACAATAACATGATCGATGCACAACAAATGAATACACAAAAAATTATTTTTTTTCTTTTCTTTCCTTTTTTTTTTTTTCTCTTTTTTGGATTTTTTTTTTATATTTTATATTTTTTGTATTTTCTACATTTTTGAAAATTTCTTTTTCTTGATTTTTTTTTCTCTTTGTTTTTGCATTTTATGTACATACCATATACACATATGCATACAAACGATATAAACAATACGTAGTACATATATATACATAAATATACGGATACATAAAAACTATATATACATATATGGATGTATATATATATATATATATCTATATGATAAGGGAGGAAGGTTTTTGAAAATATATAAAATGTATCAGAGATACATTTCATTTTAAGGGCTCAGATCAATTGTGATAATCATTAATGGTTGAGAGGATGCTTTAATTCTCGCCGAAACACTCGGTTTCTCCTCCTCTCCCACCTACCCACGTCTCTCCCCATTCCATCTTTATCTCTCTCTCCCTCTCTGTTGCACGGCTCCTCTCATTCCCTCCTTATCTTTGTCTCGCTCTTTGTTCATCTTCTTTATCTCTCGTTCCCGACACTACTTCTCTCCTTTACTCTCACCCAATTTCTACCGCTCTCCCTCTCCCCCCTTCTCTCGCAGTAGCTTCAATTCACAACCCTCCCACCTGATTTCTGCCTCTCCTCATCTCCCCCTTCTCTGTCAGTGGCTTTAATTCGCAACCCTCCCACTCGCTTTTTGAAGGCTAGGGTTTTCGATTAAGAACCGCGAAACCGAGTTCACTCCTCCCACCACCACAGCCGCCGCCGCCGTCTTTTCTTTCCCTCACTGCTTCGAACCCCGATTGGAGCTCTACAGTACCTCTGTCCCTCTCTCTCTTTCTCTCTATGCTTCATGTTTAAATTGTTGATTCATGGTTTCTGGTTTATCATCATTTCCGTTTATGGTCCATGGCTTATTATTTGGTGAAACAGAGCTACTTTGGAGCTACACCAAACCTGAGGCTTCTATCTGTGCAAGGTAATATTTCTGTCTCTATTCCCCTTCTCTCTCGGTTCCCCTTCGTTTTCTTCTCTTGCCATTTTCTCCCTATCTGGTTCTGTTTTTTATTAAATACTCTCACATGTAAATACTTCAATTGTTGATAATTTGAGTTGTAGTTTTAGTTTAGAATTTGGGTTTATATATCTTGGTTTATATATTTAAGTTAGAATTTGGAATCATGTTGGTCTAACACTCTGGAATCATCTGGGTCATGCAAATACTTCAATTGTTGATAATTTGAGTTATAATTTTAGTTTAGAATTTGGGTTTATATATCTGGGTTTATATATTTGAGTTAGAATTTGAAATCATGTTGGTCTAACACTATTGATAATTTGAGTTATAATTTTAGTTTAGAATTTGGGTTTATATATCTGGGTTTGTACATTTGAGTTAAAATTGGGAAATTATTGGTGAAATTGATATTGATGATATT
Source organism: Camellia sinensis (assembly GCF_055761805.1). NCBI lineage: Eukaryota > Viridiplantae > Streptophyta > Magnoliopsida > Ericales > Theaceae > Camellia > Camellia sinensis. The sequence goes on from NC_138971.1 coordinate 59,511,720, forward strand.
TACACTTACTAACAGAGTATGTACATCCACCTTCTATTGAGTATGTACACCCACCTTTCATTATTGTTTGGGATGTCCCAAAATAGTTAACCATCTTGAAAAGCCAAGAAACTAATATTGTTATCATCATTTTGTTAAGTTTGAATGCATTTAATAGATGGACAACTTTGAAAATTCTTATTATACTGTTAAAGTGTAAACATATTAACTCATAAATTTAATTTTTTTTTCTTTCCTTTTAAACAAAGCCCAAAGTAATTGTTTGTGTTTGTTATTTTTTTTTAATGGAATATGACAAGTGCTAAATTAACAAAAATAAATAAAACATGATATGCTTTTCAGTTGTCTTTGTAAAATAGATAGATGAAGAGACATTATGCTACAGTTTGATTCTTCATGAAACAAAATAATTTACACTTACTAACAGAGTATGTACACCTACCTTCCATTGAGTATGTACACCTACCTTCCATTGTTGTTTGGGATGTCCCAAAATAGTTAACCATCTTGAAAAGCCAAGAAACTAATATTGTTATCATCATTTTGTTAAGTTTGAATGCATTTAATAGATGGACAACTTTGAAAATTCTTACTATACTGTTGAAGTGTAAACATATTAACTCATAAATTTAATTTTTTTTCTTTCCTTTTAAACAAAGCCCAAAGTAATTGTTTGTGTTTGTTTTTTTTTTTTTTTAATGGAATATGATAAGTACTAAATTAACAAAAATAAATAAACATGATATGCTTTTCAGTTGTCTTTGTAAAATAGATAGATGGAGAGACATTATACTACAGTTTGATTCTTCATCGAACAGAATAATTAAGCTGATATTACCCCAATATCCATTGAACGCCACGCCACGCCACGCCACACCTCACCTCACTCACTAATGATTTTGAAAGAGTTATTTGTTATGATTGGCAGCACTTATTAATTGTCCTATTAGTTCAAAGGGGTTTTATTATTTGTTTGGATTTGTTTTCTGGGGGTGTAAATTGATACATGGACCAATTGTTAGCCAAACATTTCTAACATTTTTTTATTTCTTTTTGTTGCTCACTCACCAATGATTTTGAAAGAGTTAATTGTTATGATTGGCGGCACTAATTAATTGTCCTGTTGGTTCAAAGGGGTTTTATTATTTGTTTGGATTTGTTTTATGGGGGTGTAAATTGATACATGGACCAATTGTTAACCAAACATTTCTAACATTTTTTAATTTTTTTGTCGTTGCTCACTCACTAATGATTTTGAAAGAGTTATTTGGTATGATTGGCAGCACTAATTAATTGTCATATTGGTTCAAAGGGGTTTTATTATTTGTTTGGATTTGTTTTTTGGGGGTGTAAATTGATACATGGACCAATTGTTAACCAAACATTTCAAACATTTTTTTATTTCTTTTTGTTGCTCACTCACTAATGATTTTGAAAGAGTTATTTGTTATGGTTGGCAGCACTAATTAATTGTCCTATTTGTTCAAAGGGGTTTTATTATTTGTTTTGATTTGTTTTCTGGGGGTTTAAATTGATACGTGGACCAATTGTTAACCAAACATCTCTAACATTTTTTAATTTCTTTTTGTTGCTCACTCACTAATGATTTTGAAAGAGTTATTTGTTATGATTGGCAGCACTAATTAATTGTCCTATTGGTTCAAAGGGGTTTTATTATTTGTTTGGATTTGTTTTCTGGGGGTGTAAATTGATACATGGACCAATTGTTAACCAAACATTTCTAACATTTCTTTATTATCAATAAATCTGCTGATACATATCAAACAAAGAATCTGTTGATCAAATCTGCTGATAATTTATTTTATTTATTTTGAAAGAGTTATTTGTTATGATTGGCAGCATTAATTAATTGTCCTATTGGTTTAAAGGGGTTTTATTATTTGTTTGGATTTGTTTTCTGGGGGTGTAAATTGATACATGGACCAATTGTTAACCAAACATTTCTAACATTTTTTTTTTTATTTTCAATAAATCTGTTGATACATATCAAACAAAGAATCTGCTGATCATTTATTTTATTTGATATGTATCAACATCTGATCAAATTTTATCTGCTGATATGTATCAATAAATCTGCTGATACATATCAAAGTTTACATTCAAAGTTCATTCAAAGTATAAATAAATTTCATTCAAAGTTCTATCAATTTATCTGCTGAAATTTTTTCTGCTGATATGTATCAATAAATTTCATTCAAAGTTCTATCAATTGGTTTGTATCTCTATCTGATTGATTGGGGTAAATGATTTATTTTCATTTTATATTGTTGGGTTTGAATTTTCCAGAATTCTCTCTAAAATTATCAAATTTACATTTGTCTTTCACACACACGTATGAGCGAGTCTTGCATTCACAATAGCTGGAATTTTTTTTAACACTAATTAACACCCTTTCTAACACTGTCAATCTGTCATCATAAGCATTACTTGAACATACCATCTCTATTACAATCCTAGAAAAATATTATAGAGACCTAACAATGAAATACAATATTACATGTGTGTGTGTGTATTGGAGAATAAAACTAAAGGCACGGTGTAAATTCATCCACTAATCATTGGTTACAATCCTAATTCTCAGACTAAATTTTAGTTACAATCCTAATTCTCAGACTAAATTTTGTTCAAAGTCATATAGTTGTGGATACAGTGGGATAATCTTTTCTTTCTCTCTCTGCTTTGAACCCCGGTTGGAGCTCTCTTGTACCTCTCTCCCTCCCTCTCTCTTTCTCTCTATGCTTCATGTTTAAATTGTTGATTCATGGTCTGGTTTATCATAATTTCTGTTTCTGGTTCATTTCTGTTTATCATCATTTATGGTTCATCATTTCTGTTTCTGTTTCTAGTTTATGCTTCATAATTTCTGGTTAAATTGTTTAAGTTCATTTTTGTTGGCTATTTTAAAAAAGAGAGGAAAAAAAAATAAAGGGGTTCTTACCATATACTCCCTAGATTTTGGTTAATAAATCTTGGTTCCTTCATTTTGTTTATTTATTCATTTGCCAAATTATTTAATTATGATTTCATTTCGCTTGCAGGATTTGATTATTGTTGGCATTGGAAGGAATATATTTGTTCAGGCCGAAGTGAGTAATGCCTTTTATTGTCTTCTTATTCTTTGTGATTCTTCTAATTCTCAGACTAAATTTTGTTCAAAGTCATATAGTTGTGGATACAGTGGGATAATTAGCCGTTCTTTTTGTCAGTGCCACATTGCACTGTGATGGTTACCTGTCCATAAAAAAATAGTATTGATTCAATTTCTAAAAAGAAAAAAACTCTACAAAAATTTGTTATGCTTATGATATTTTAAATTATTTAGTTTGTTTTTATGAGAGAAATTTTTAGAAGCTAATCCCAAATACTGGTTGGCTATGTGGATCATTTTCCATATGGCTTCATTCAAAGTTCTGTCAACTGGTTTCTTTTCATTTTATATTGTTGGGTTTGAGTTTTCCAGAATTCTCTCTAACGGGCTGTTAACAGGTTATTTCTGCTCTCCAGTCTCGGCTCGCAAGGTAAGATGCTCGCTCCCATTCTCTTTATGTTCCCTTTCTCTCTCTGTATTTCTGCCTACCCATTTTCTGTTCATTCCCCTCCTCTCGCTGCTCAATCTTTTTGAGTTTTCCAGAATTCTTTTAGGGTTGTTTGCCCATGCCATCTTTACAAAACTGACTACATAAAGCAATTTTGGAAACACATCAATCTGTTACAAAAGATAGAGTTTTAGGTAGATTACTCTACTTATATTTTCCGACTTCAGTTCTGTGTCTTATGATAAGGTTTGGCCTCAGGTAATGTTTAATAAAGTTGAAAATTAAAAATTAAGTATTGAAAATTGAATATTAAATTTATTGAATTAAAAAGTTGTTTGGTCAAAATTTAAGTATTAAACTAAAAATAAATTGTTTGATATGTATAAGATAAAATTTGAAATTTATTATTTTCAAATCGTTATATATTTTAATCGTTGTGTATGGTTCGTCGCCATTAATCTCTCTGTCGGGCTGCTCTGTGTTGCCCTTCTCTCTCTAACTTGAGGCGATTGAATAGCAAACTGATATATTTAACTTTGATACCGAGTTCGTAAAAGTAGATTAGGGAAACCCTCTTCGATCTCATTCTGGTTTGGTTTTCTCCTCCCTTTTTGATCTCATTGATGATTGAGATTTTATCCTTTTGATTGCCTAATGACTTGGTGATTAGGGTTTATTGATTTTGATTGTATTGTGGTTTCGAAACTTATTTGTTAATTTATGTAAAGCGTGAATTTGTGGTTGAGAAAACAATATTGTTCATTAGTGATTTCTAATAGCGGTTAGGTTCTACAATTTTTTTTCACAGAAATGGGATATTGTTTTTTTTTTGTTTATTATTATTTTATTTGGGTAACAAGAAGAATTATGTTAAAATTGAGGAATTATTGGTTGTATTGATATTGATGTTATTTAGACTCTTCCCATTGTTATTTTGATATCCTAAAATGCTTAACAAAGCCAATATAGTTAGGTTTGTGTGAATGCATTTAACAGAGGGACAACGTTGAAACTTCTTAATATATTGAAAGTCAAGTTACTTATGTGTTTATGGGATATTTATGTGTTTCTTTGATTTGGAAAACAAGAAGAATTATATTAAAATTGGGAAATCTAGGGAGTATATGGTAATTTATAATCTGCAAGATATCTGAAAAATTATTGAGAGGAGTTAGAATTCCATAGAGAAACTAATGGATTCACAAAAATTCTTATTTATATCACTTGGGAGAACAGGAAAGTAGGTACTTGCAATTTGTACATGTTTGAAATGATTTGGCAATACTAAACATAAAGGGGAATTTTTTATGATATTTGCTAATATTTTGTGAGTTGATGAAAAACGCGTGAAAAAATTGCGTCTTACTGTTTGGTGAAAGTGTTGGAATATAAGTGTGAGAATATAGATAACATGTTGGTTGAGAGATTGATTATCTCTTTACGCATTTCCTTGGACCTGGTATTTGTTACCATGTGATATTACTACCCGTCATCACTGCCATTATGATTGCCTGAAGCTTAGATGGAACACATACTCGACTTCTATGTTTTAGGAGAATCAAGGCAAGTGTGTAGTGGGGTTTTAAATGGAATGGAACCACAAGAAGGTATTGGGTCATATATGTAAATGACATTGCAATTCGAACCAATCTTTTTACAACTGACCTATGTTATAAACAAGTCTTCAGGAACACATAGATTAATTATTTGCTAGACGAACATTATTAGCTAAAAATACTAAAAAATCTGCTTTGAACCAACTTTTCAAAACAACCCATAATTATTAGGATTGGTTAGAATAAGGGTACATTAAGATTAAAGTATTTTCGGGTGCAAAGTCAGCACCAGTGTTTGATTTTGGATTTTTGAATGGATTAATTATTTTTTTGCTACTCAATCACTCTCTAGTAGAGTGCATCCCAGACACGCTGATTTAGCCTCGCATCCAGGTAATCGTCTCTTTACTTATAGGCTTTTATTTTTATTTTTCTTCTTCTTCTTCTTTTATTTCTATTTTTATTTTTTTATTTTTTATATTAATTATAAGTACATGTTAAAGTTTGGTAGGCTAACATGCCACTAAACTGGGTTCCATTTTCTTAAAAAAAAAATTGGTGGGTTTGGATCCGGATCAACATTCTTTATTTGTTTATTTATTTTTAAATTGAATGTCTAAGTCTAGGGAATCACTATCCTCAATTGGGATAGTAATCCCATTATTTAATATGTTATCATACACTTGAGCCACACCAAATCACAGAAATATCCACCAATCCCATTTTCATAGAAATCACAGAAGTATATGTTAATATGTTATCATAAACTTAGGACACACTAAAGTTTGGTTGCAATATCAATTAAGTGAATTGAATAGTATAGCATATTGCTCAGTGCACCAATTCATTTTTACACTGCCATAGCCCCATGACTAGAGCTTCAAGCCCATGACCCTTGCTTTGAAAGCCTGGGTCTCTGCCAACTATTATTATACCCAGTGTGTTAGTGTTCCCCTTCAATTACTATGCATTTGTCTACACTATTAACATTTATTGTATACAATTTTTATTTATTTATTTATTTTATTATTATTATTATTATTATTATTATTATTATTATTATTATTATTATTATATGGTTAATTGATGGAATGCTTTCAATATATTTCAGGGAGGAATTTAAGGATGAGGAGATGGTTGATGTGAAGTCATTGCACATCTGAAACTTTCTCTGAAGTTGAGTTTGTTGGTTACTGCTTTGCTTTGCATTTAACAATTGTTAGGATACTCATATCCAGCAATTGTTTGAAGAAAAAAGATTATAACTGTTTAGGTATTTGTTAAAATACAGGGAAATACTGAATTAATGTTTTGGTCATTTGTATGTGTCCGGTCTATCTAATCTTTAACTCCTTGAATATTGATTGGTTGGCGATCTCCAATCACAGTGAGATTTGAAACTGCTGTTGAAGTGCTGCCTCTTTTGTTTTCAATGGCCAACTTTTGTTTTAAGCTTCTGCTATATTACATAAGGATTTTGAAGCTGTCTTCTTTGATTGAAATTTTTATTTTACAATTTTTAAGCTAGGGATATATTACAATTTTTAAGCTTCTGCTATATTACAAATTTTTTTTGTTTAACTTGCTCTTATATTTTGATTTGCAATATTGGTAAACATTATAAATCTGATATGTTTGTTTCTTAATTTTCATTAAGATTAGAGGAGTTGTTATTTTATTTGAGTTTTGTAGAGCATGTAATACAAACAAAATTGTTACAAGTTCTTTAAGAGAAAAAATATTTTAATATATTTTTATAACTGCATTTTAATCTTAATATTATTTACACCGTGCCTATAGGCACGAGCATACGCTAGGTATTTAGGCAGAGCACTAGCTGGTGTGCATTATTTGATATTTATTTTTTTTTTATATTTGATTTGTTTGGAATTGTAGAGTACAGTCTATTAAATATATTTTTATAACTGCATTTTAATCTTAATATTATTTACACCGTGCCTTTAGGCATGGGCATACGCTAGTACATTTATATACAGACAGACATACAAATACACATATACATATTATATATGAATACATATACGTATACGCGCATACCTCTCCCCTATTCTTGTCTCTTTCTCCCTCCGTTGTCTCCTTCAAATGTCGCATCTGGCATGTGATTTCAACAATCATAGCACTTAACCGACAACAGTTGGACCAACCCTAATTGCCTCAGTATTCCCCCTTTGTCTTATTCTTCTTCTATCATTTTCTTAAATGATCCCTGCGAGTTAGAGTAGAGCAGAAAGCTAAGTTGAGCAGAGACAAAAGGCTACAAAACTCAGTCTACTATAGCTTGAATCTTTTTCATTTTTGACATGGCCCCTTCTCGTTCTCTCACTTTCTTTTCTAACCTTAATGATTCCCCAATCGAGACTTAGACCGTACCTCAAAACGAAATAGAATATGGGTTTCAACCAGGTACATGAGAAAAGGGTCATAACCAACAAGCGAGACCTAGGCCGTACCTCAATACGAAATAGGGAATGGGTTTCAACCAAGTAAAGGAGAAATGTTGTAGCCAAATGTTTGAACAATTGTGAGCAAGTGATATGAATAGATTGTAGGCTAGAAATGCGACAACGTAACAATTATAACTATGCATGATAGATGTAATAGCTAGTGCAAGCGTGATAGTGAATGCAAAAACATGAAGGATGTGATATGCGACATACAATATGCAATGTAATATGATAATGCACAACAGTAATATGATAATGCACAACAATAATATGATGGATGCATAACAAATGAATACACAAAAAATTATTTTTTTCCTTTTCTTTCTTTTTCTTTTTTTCTTTTTTCTCTTTTTTGGATTTTTTTTTTATATTTTATCTTTTTTGGATTTTTTTTTATATTTTATCTTTTTTGTATTTTCTACATTTTTGAACATTTCTTTTTCTTGATTTTTTTTCTCTTTGTTTTTGCATTTTATGTACATACCATATACACATATGCATACAAATGATATACACAATATGTAGTACATATATATACATAAATATACGGACACATACAAACTATATACATATACGGATATATATATATACATTTATATACAGACAGACATACAAATACACATATACATATTATATATGGATACATATACGTATGTACGCATACCTCTTCCCTATTCTTGTGTCTCTCTCCTTTCTTCGTCTCCTTCAAATGTTGCGTCTGACATACGATTTCAACAATCACAGCACTTAACCGACAACAGTTGGACTAACCCTAATTGCATCAGCATTCCCCCTTTGTCTTATTCTTCTCCTATCCTTTTCTTAAATGAGCCCTGCGAGTTAGAGTAAAGCAGAAGGCTAAGCTGGGCAGAAACGAAAGGCTACAAAACTCAGTCTACTATAGCTTGAATCTTTTTCATTTTTGACATGGCCCCTTCTCGTTCTCTCACTTTCTTCTCTGACCTTAATGATTCTCCAATCGAGACTTAGATCGTACCTCAATTCGAAATAGGAGATGGGTTTCAACTAGGTAAATGAGAAAAGGGTCATAATCAACAAGCAAGACCTAGGTCGTACCTTAATACGAAATAGGAAATGGGTTTCAACCAAGTAAAGGAGAAATGTTGTAGCCAAATGTTTGAACAATTGTGAGCAAGTGATATGAATAGATTGTAGCCTAGAGATGCGACAGTGTAACAATTATATCTATGCATGATAGATGTAATAGCTAGTGCAAGCGTGATAGTGAATGCAAAAACATGAAGGATGTGATATGAGACATACAATATGCAATGTGATATGATAATGCACAACAATAATATGATGAATGCACAACAAATGAATACACAAAAAAATAATTTTTTCCTTTTCTTTCTTCTTCTTCTTTTTTTTTTTCTTTCTCTTTTTTGGATTTTTTTATATATTTCTTGTATTTTCTACATTTTTGAACATTTCTTTTTCTTGATTTTTTTTTCTCTTTGTTTTTGCATTTTATGTACATACCAATACGCATATGCATACAAACGATATACACAATACGTAGTACATATATGTACATAAATATACGGACACATACAAACTATATACATATACGGATATATATATACATTTATATACAGACAAACACACAAATACACATATACATATTATATATGGATACATATACGTATACACGCATACCTCTCCCCTATTCTTGTCTCTCTCTCCCTCCTTCATCTCCTTCAAATGTCACGTCTAGCACGCGATTTCAACAATCACAGCACTTAACCGACAACAGTTGGACCGACCCTAATTGCTTCGGCATTCCCCCTTTGTCTTATTCTTCATCTATCCTTTTTTTAAATGATCCCTGCGAGTTAGAGTAGAGCAAAAAGCTAAGCTGAGCAAAAATGAAAAGCTACAAAACTCAGTCTACTATAGCTTGAATCTTTTTCATTTTTGACATGGCCCCTTCTCATTCTCTCACTTTATTCTCAGACCTTAATGTTTCCCCAATCGAGATTGCTAACACCAGCTCCTCTAAGCCTCAATAGAATGCCTATGCCCATGTCTCTGTTTTCAGTTTGCCTACGCTGTCAGCTAAGCAATTGATAGCAGCGTAATCTGACATTGAGTCAACTCTTACACATTGAAGTCCTATGTAGAGACCAAGACTACGGTCTCCAATTTGTCCCGTCGGCTGCATAGTAGGACAAATGAGGTGCATCGGTTAAATGCACAGCTTTATCTGTTCCAGGGTATGTACTAAGATGCTCGAAAGGAGATTAGCCAACTAAAAAAAATAAAATATAGAGCTGAAACGACAGGCAACCTCCATAGCTCGATTCAGAGCTCATTGGTGCTCCTTATTTGATGGACAGCGAGGAGTAATTTCTTTTGGAAGCTCTGCAAATGTTGAGGCAGAGTCTTCAAGAGCTTCCAAGGAGTGAAGATGTGGAGAGACCATCGACGGTAAAGCCTATCTGCAAATGAAGTCGATTTGTAATCATTGGGCTGCCACTAGTGATTTGAGAAAATTCCTCCATCTTTCTGTTTTCTTTTTTTTGTTTTTGTTTTTTTTTGTTTTTTTTTCCGTGTATTTTTGCTTGGGAGTGGGCACTTATAGCTTAAATTCCCTTTTGTACCACTTTGATTGGGGTTTGATCCTTGACATTTAATAAAAGAGTTTTGTTTTGCAAATCTGAATGGCATGAATGACACAACACTTAAGCAAGAAAATCATTTTGTTTTGAATTTTGAAATTGAAAATGGTTGCATTTCAATGAGTTATGAACTAGATGTCGAGCCTATAATGAACAAAACACAAAATATAAGTCAATGAAAGGAAAACAAAGCAAAAACCATCACAAAGGCACCCATTTATGCTTGCTGGAATGAAATGGACATAAAACAAAATATCACCAGTCGATCGCCCGATCGACCACCCAACTGAAGGACATCGCTAGAGACAATTACTGTGCGTTTTTTGCCGAGTGCTCAACTTATAGAAAAAGTACAAGTTAATGTGACCTTGGTAACGAGGACTCAACAGTGCGGCGAAATGATAGAAAACATAACTCGATATGCCCCTAGTTCATCACTTTGACTTTTTTTCTTTTGGTTTTCTACTAAAAAGATTTTGATCAGAGAGTTTGATAAGCATGCTTATTTCACTTCTTCATTTTGAAATCATGTAAGTCAACTTGTGAGCACTGAAATTTTTTCCTTTTTGGTCAGAAGAATGGTCTGGATTTTACAGAAATGAAATAAGTTTTGAGAAAATCAGTCAACTTCATTAAAAGCCCTCAAAATCTATTTTTGTAAATGGTCATTACCCGATCAACATGAAATCAATCCTTGAGATGGACAAACTCAAATTACATTACCCGAGCAGGATATACTGTATTACCACTGAATTTGTCTTGCAACTGAACTCGTTATGAAAAAGGAATAGGATAACTAAATTGAATAGAGATGAGCCAAGTAAACATTGATAGGATAGTTGAGTCAAATAAAGATACACCAATTAAACCTAGATGGGATGAGTGAGTTGAAAATGGTTGGGGCTAAACTTCAAAATGAAGCTGCCCACATATCTCAAAGACAAGAATCAGGCTTTACGTAGTTCACAGGGTAAGGCTCACTGGAGTATTTTCACTCTCCTTTTATGCTATAATTTTTTCCATAGCTGTCATTCTTGGTTCTCGACCTTGCGAGCTTTTTTCATTTTTTTTAAATTTATTTTTCTTCATTTTTCATTTTCATTTTTTTTCTACTCTAACTTTTGCCTTGGTCTCCCTACCGAGTTTTTAGCCCAGTGAGCCTCTTAAGGGTAGTACCTTTTAGCTTGTCCATGTTGATTGGTTGTGAGATCACTAGGCCATCTAAATCCTTGAGAATGGCTACTACACTTCTAACTAGATAGACTTGATGATGTAGGGACCTAGCTAATTAGGTGTGAATATGCCCTAGGGTCGTGGATAATAGTTTGATTGTCTTTCAGCACTTAATCTTTTTCTCTCAGGTTCTGGGATTTGATGTTCTTCTTGGTCTCTGTTGGCTTAAGAAATGACCTAGTTGGTATCTTTGATCACATCCAACCTCATTGCTCCTAGTTCTAGGGCAGCTTCCAATTTGACGTGCAAGTCTAATACTTTGGTTAATTTTTGGACACTCTGAATCAAGGTTTGAAAGCTTAGGAGTCGGGCCTCAGATCAAGAGGGATCTATGTTATACAATCTCAAGATTAGTTCTATGCATGTCTTCATAGGGATCTATGTTTTAATAAAGTGACTAATCGCTCGTGCTCTTCTGAAGACCATGTAGAATCAATCTGGACCAAGCGAGGATCCTTCTTAGTACCCACATTAACTGGAAACAATATCATCCATCAAGGGCTTAACACGCCTCTCTTCCTCTTAGTCGATCACATTTTGCAAATTAAGAGGAATTCCTTCTTATTCGTTTTTATCAGATTTTTGGAAAAAGTTTTAAAATTTTTTGGTCAACAGAGAAGTAGACAAAAACTACTGCATTTTTGTTCAAAACTTCTAGCTCAATGGTTGAAATAGACTCGAAAGAAAGTCAAAAAATAGATACAAAAAGGATAGTGATGTTTGGGTTATCACTCCTGAAATCACCAAACTTAGACTTGCTAGAGTGACTCAAGCCTAATCCCAACTGTACAGACTTGGTGGAATCAAACTTAAACTCAACACTCAATTCAGAACTCAGAATAAAACCATTCTCAATAGTTAAAGTGTAGGCCATCAACTGCGTTCAAAATAAAGCTTGTGCAATCAACAGGCGGTCCTTTAGCAATCATAGAAACGGTTTGATATTCTGCAAGTTCTATGGATTCACATTGGTAAACTTTGTAGGATATCAGACTTTTCCGAATGTATGGTGCTATAATAACTTAGCAAAAAGAAAACTACAAACAAAACCCATAATCAGAATTCCAGCAGCACGTCGGCTCGATTCGCACAACTGATCATTGTATGCCCCACCGAAAAACTAAACTCAACCTCACAAACTGATACGCCTGAACGACTGACCTGAATTTGAGAACCTCTATACAGATTTCCATACATAGAACATAGTAGGAAAGAGAACAAACGCCCCTATGGAGGATACGGTTATCCTGTCCTGGCTTTGAAATGATCCAGGGTTGCACTATTCAAACAAGTTGTATCATACATCCTAGAAATTGGAGACCATCCTGTCCTAAGCTAGGAAGGTGTTATAACTCACTATATGTACAAGGTCAACTCTACTCTAGGGGTTGAAGTCAATGTGACGTCACCAAACGAGATGCTAAAGCATAAAAGCTTACATAATTGAAAATAAAAATCACATCATGAAGTTTGAGTTAATATTTTTTAATATCCCCAACAGAGCCCAACAGAGTCACCAGAAACTGTAACACTGCCTGAGGGGTATCCATGCGTGTTAAACAGTTCAGACCCTCAATTTATTTGATCTAATCTCACGAGTGTAATGTGAAACATAGATGAGAGTCCAGATTTGATAACTTTTATAGAAATTCATTTTATTGGAAACATCTTTACTAGAAATGGAATACATCACCAGATCTTAGAGTCATCACCTAATATTTTAAAAAAATTAGGAAACTCGTGACTTATGCCAAGGCCACTGTTCGTCGTAACCAAGGATGCATGGCTTGGAATCTCAGGTACGAAGAGGGAAGGTCATTAATTGAGCTCCCCTGCTCACCTGATCAAAAGATCGGCCTCTACTAAGTCATGATATGATTTTTATTAACTTCATATGTTTATATTCTAATTATTTATTAAATCCTAAAGTTTATTATGTGAAGCAAAACAAGTATAGATTGTGTCATTTGTTTTGGAACAATTCGATTTCATGTATTTTGAAAATGCTTTGAATAGTGTACAAGACACAAAAAATTGATTTATGCAAAAAAGAAAAACAATTTTATTCTAAATCAAACAACACAACCTTCATCCACTAGCATGTATAGAATTATATCAAATAAGCAAATAATCGCATGGTAGGATGGTAAACATAGTAAAAAACATACACAAATGGGATGTTAAAGCATAAAAGCTTTCATATTTATCGATGTCCTGTCAATAATTACAAAACAAAGTTAGTAAACATATACATGATCCTATATACAAGATCCTAATGCAATTCACTCATGAAATGCAACTAAAGATCCGACTTCTAATTTATGACATGTGAATCATCTCAAGACATGAGGTAGCATACAAAATCACATAATAATCGATTAAACACACAAATGGAAATTTAGTTGAATCTTAAGGCATGAAACATGGATGCAAAGCATGGTTATAATGACAAGACAATATAAAATGCATATTTACAGAATATGGAAAGTGAGTAAAAGAACGGGATTGAAAGAAGCGGTGTGGAGAATTATTACAACGCTTTGAATATTACACATCCGAATAAAGGAAGGGAAGATGAATAAGAATATTACAACAAAATTAAATCCTCTCAACTCTCTCTAATTAAAATAAAAGAAAACAAAAGCTTCAGGGGGTCTCGGAGACCATTGAAGACTGTTCTGCTCATCGCTAGAAGGCTGCTTTGTTTTGTCCTAGAAGAAATTGGCTAGCCGGCCAAAAAGTGAGCCAGTCGGCTAATTAATTGGCCGATTAGTCCAGGCCAAAACTCCATTTTGTTGCAAAATCAAAGAAAGAACAAACAAGGAATATGTGGATGGCTCAACTCACCACTCCCAGTTAGCTTACAACTGTTTATAATATAAAATCAAAGCAAGAAAAACAATATAAGAAAGAAAATGCAAGAAAACAAAAGTGTGCAAAATTCACCTTCCAAGGAAAGGATTTGATTACTAAACTTCCTTTTGATCACCCTCAAGTTTAGGAAGTGTGTTCTCAATTTGAAATTCTTGTTAGAATGGTGTTTTGGGTTGTTTAACAATGTGAATCGTGGGGAGTTGTTCAACTCTCTGTTTTTCTCTCTTTTAAGAGCACTTACTTTATTTTTAATCAAAGCTCTTGGATTTGGCTATCTCAGAATTGTTTGGATGGTTTTGGTATATAGAAATATGGGATATCAGTGTATATGGAAAATGGAAGTGTTTTTGGTTCAACACCTAAGGCTTCTCTTTTTTTCTCTCTATCTCTTCTCTCTTAATTGATTCCTCCTTCTTTTTTCTTTACACATATTTTGATCTCCTCTATATAAACAATGATGGAAGGCAAAGTCAAGGAGGTGGGAGACAAGGATGATAGGATGACAAGGGTGGTTGTATTGGATGCTCTCTTTTTGGGAAGAAGACAATCACCCTTTTGACAATGGAGGCCAAAGGAAGACAATGGAGGGTGACTAGGTATCCATCTCATACATGAATATAACAAAAATATTTGAAATGGCATGACCCATATGCTTTCAATAAGAATTCTGCCAAAACTACCCTACTTTTAGGCAAATTAGCTGATCGGCCAAAATATGGGCCGTGACTTTACTATTTTGCATGAAACAAGATTTTTCGATAGAATTATCATCATTTCCTCCTATTTCTACACTGTTCTTTGCTCAATTTTCTTAGAAAATGTTTTATTTTGAAGTTTAAAAGTGAGCCTCAGAACACTGTGGAAATATTCAAAACAAAGCGTAGAGAGAAGGTTTCGAAAGAGAATTTTGAACGAGTCTTGAACACTTGGCCAAAATAGGCTTAGGGTTGGGAATGAAGCACAAATTCCATCTTTCTTATTAAAAATTTTGTGAGAAACACATTCTTGTTTTCATTATCAAGTAATCAAAAGAAAGCGCTCAAGTTTTTGGGTCGGTCAAAATGGGGTGTCTATGGCGACACAACCTCTATCCACCGACATTCATAGAGTTATATCAAATAAGAAAATAGCCTCATGGTAGAATGCTAAACATAGTAAGGAAAACACAAACAAACAGGATGCTAAGGCATAAAAATTTACATATTTACCGACATCCCGCGAACATCTACAAAGCAAAGTTAGTAAAACATGCATGATCTGATATACAAAATCATAATACAATTCACTCATGAGATGCAACTAAAAATTCGGTTTCTAATATATGACATGAGAATCATCTAAAGAACATGAGGTAGCGCACATAATCACATAAGAATTAAATCCATAAATGCAAATTTAGCCAAATCAAGATGAATGACACATGGATGCTGTCACGACCCAAACCCGCCCCTATAGGTTTAGCGTCATAACCGGCCAATAATCCTTGGTTTACCAAAGGCCTCTTAACAGACTAACATATAATTAGGAGTTGCGGAAGCAAATAGCAATTATACGACATCCATTGAGCTGTGCAGACTTATATGAGATAGAAAAATTTTGAACTTTATATACATACATATACACATCATCATATATATACATATATGAGCTAGAGAAAAAGGGACTTAGCCTTATTTACAAAATACACAAAGATTTGTCTGACTGAATAGGAAAACAAGACTTCAACGTATGCATTTAACCATAACCACTAGACATGTTCGAAACCTCCACGAGAGGCACAAGGTTGGCTGTCAAAAACTGATTCTAGGTAGACACCTCTAAGCTTGGTCACGCCCTGATCACCTACATACATATGTATAAACAGTGAGCTGGTGCCCAGTGAATAATAACAAAGTAAAGGGTTTAATGAATGATGTCCATAACAGTTATAGAAAACAGAATTCAGTAGTTATCAGAAATGGGTTCATAATCATGTTCAGAAATCATAGTTCATAACAGCTACAGATTCAGAATCATATTCATAATTAGAATTTGCTATTAATCATACGTGGTACATTCATTAGCACTAGCAGAAATAGTTGACCCATAAAGGGACGGCCATAAAGGCATACAGTTGACTCACGTGCACGGAGACGGTACAGTTGGCTCATGAGACGTACAGTTGGCCTATAAATGGAACGTATACATAAGGATCCATAACAGTTGGCTCATGAGACGTACAGTTGACCCATAATTGGGATGTAACAGAATAGATAACGGATATCATTTGAAGCTAAGAATGCCACGAATACATTTCAGAAACATTGGACAACCATTCATTCATACAGAAAATAATATTTCAGGAACAAATCGTCTTATATCATTCAGAAAATACTTATAATTGAACATAGCTTTACAAAGTTATTACTCACAGCTAGTAGCAGAAGTAGATCAGACAGATCAAGCAGACAATAGCGCCTGACTTACACAAACACATAACATATACACATTGAAGCACAATATTACTCCCTTGATCAAACTTGACTTTCTTGTTTTCTGTCTAAATAATTCGAAGGTCCACTACGCGTATTCTTTCTTTAGTCAAATGAATCGGGTTCTCATTTCACAAATCCCTTTTTTTACTAAATCATTCTTTTCTGAATAAACCAATTCCTTACTTGGCTTCTTAATCAAGTATCACTAAGTTAATGACTTATTCTTTAATCAACTAATTAATATTGATTGTTAGCTTATTAATCCTTATTGAACCATAAATCATGTTTAGAATGCTTTGGAAAGAGATGAGAATAAAATTGTGAATTAAATGCAATTTTTCAAAATATGCTGAAAATAGGGTTTTCGCTTGAGCGCTACTTTGGTCGCTCGAGCGGAGGTAAAATTTTGCAAAACTTCTGGGAGCTCGATTTTCATGACAGTGTGAATTCTGAAATTTCCAGAATTGTAATTGAAGTTCAAATTTGATATTCAAAGCCTCAAAACTTTGTATTTTTGGTACAACAAATATGGGGAACCATTGTATAATTTAGTAAGAACTCTCAATTAGAAATCATTTATGCAAAGTCAGGCTCCAATTGTCCAAATTTAGATTTAACTCATTTTCTTTATATCGAACCCACAATTTTAGAATATGAATTAAACTTTCTAAACCCTTGAAAATTTCATGATGTATGCAAAAATAGAACCCAATTTCATTATTAATAACAAAATCAAACTTAACTAATGAATTACAAAATGAATTCCTTAGAATTTCAACTTAACTCAATCTTTAACCAAAAATTCAATTTATAATCATAGATGTTTTAAAATGTGTTTAAATTGAATAAAACTTAAAAATTAAATCACATGCATGGATTAAAAATTAAAATCAAACAAATCTCTAATTTTCATAATAAAATCAAAACTTTGTCTAACCTTAAAATTAACTCCAAATTTCCATAAACTTGATTTTTCTAAAGCTTTTCCCTTTTTCCCTTCAAAATATGAAATTGAATTAATGCAGATTTTTTTCAAAATCCATAATGCATGTTGTAATTAGAATATTAATTTGCCCATGCATATAACAATGAGACTAATCTTATGCAAGACTACAAAGTCATACCCAAAATAATTAATTTCTAATTTATTTTCCATAATCATCCACATGCATGCAACCCATTTCATGTTTAGAACCCAATTCCAAATTAACTTCCATAATCTTATACTTAAGTTAATTTTTCTTCATCTTCTTGCTATTGATTCCAATTTTACCTTTAATTTCAAGCATAATGTAAAGATTCTACACAAATTAACATAAATTTCATACCTTAAGTTTTAATTTCAGAATATTTAGTTGAATCTCTTCTAATTCTTCTTGGATTACTTGAGCTTTACTTTAAATTTTCTTGGACTATTCTTTCTTTTCTTCTCCTTTTTGTTCCTTCCAGCAACTCTCTCTCGGTCTCTATCTCTCTCGGCTACAAATACATAGCTCCTCTTTTTTTCTTTATTTCCATCCAATGAAGATGAGATTGAAGACATCCGCTTCCTCAAACTTTCTAAAACATGGTCAACCCCTCATAAATATACATACACATTCGGATTAGTTTAAGTAGAATTTAGTTAATCGTTAATTATATGTATTAACTTAATTAAACACTACCTAGTCTTAGCTAATTATAATTAACACCTGATTAGCACATACTTTAATTAATTATAACTAATTTCAAATCTCACATAATTTAATTAGTCGAAGTAATTTTAAGTAAGGCCCAATTAATTATACTTAATTTTACGAATTTGAATCAGATTTTTAATCAATCTCTCAAAAGGCTCCAAGTATTAAATTAAATTTATTTCCATCCTCAATTTTGGTTTCTCAAATCATTTAGGCCTTCAATTTATGATCAGACTCCAAATTTCCGTCAATAAATTACATATTCAAATTGGACACTTCAAAAATAAATTTAATTCAAACTAATCGTAATTCTCAATTCTCATAACTTAATTAATTTAATTAACCTCAATTTGGACCCAATTAATCAAATTCCAATTTTACTAAACTGAATCGAATATTTAATTAAACCCATTAATTTTACCTCCTTCAGCCACTAGACTTTCAAAATAAATACTTGACAAAACTATATGGGAATTAGGCCCAATAATTCTCATAGATTCTAAATCTCATAATTCTCAATACTTCTCATAATGACTAATTAAAATTCAAATCTCCTTAATTAACTAAGTATTAATCATTATACGTGGTGGGGTCGTTATAGATGCAAAGCATGAATATGATGAAAAGTAAAATATGACGTTTATGTACAAATAAATAAAGCAATTAAAAGAACAAGATAGAAAGAAGCGGGGCGAAGAATTATTACAACACTTAAATAAATAATTACAAAACCGAATGATAGAGAGAGTAAGAGAATATTACAACAAAATCAAAACCTCACAAAACTCTCAGATGAAAAGAAAATAGAAGATGTAGGTCTTGAAGATCGCCAGAAACCATTATGCTCAGCACCGGAAGAGTACTCTGTTATGTCTAGAAGAAATTAGCCAACTGGCCAACTAGGTCTAGCAAAACCTATTTTGTTACAACACCGAGAAAACAGCAGACAAGGAATATGTATGTGACTCAACTAATCACTTCTAGTTAGATGATAACAGAAATAATATGAAATTAAAGTAAGAAAACAAATATAAGATAGAAATACAAGAAAATGAAAGAAATTGAAAATTCACTTTCCAAGGAAAAAATGAATTTCTTGATTTTCAAACTTCCTTTTGATCCCCCTCAAGATTGTGAATTATGTTCTCAATCTTCAATTCAAAAGCTTAGAATTTGAGCTAGAATGGTGGCTTCAGACAAGTATGTTTATAGGAAGTTATCACTCTTTAAGTTTCTTGAACTTGGCAAGGATCACTCTCTTTGATCAAAATGTTAAAACTCGGTTTCAATAAATTTCTTGAGTGATCTTTTGCAATGGAAGATAAGATATATATGGAGGCTAAGACAACTTCACTATTTTGGCAAGACAACTCTCCCTTTTTCAAAGTTTTCTCTTCTTTCTCAATCTCTAATCTTCTCCTCTCAAACTCCTCATTCTCTCTATACTTCTTCTTTTAAATTCATCTCCCCAAATTCAAGGCTTGAGCTCTCCTTATACAGGCAATGTAAGTGGAGGGATGGTGGAAGACAAAGTGGAAGCTTAATGGAGTATTTAGGGAAGATAATGGAGCTAATGGAGCACCAAAATGGAGCATTATCTTTAATGGATTACGTACTAAACAATGGAGGCTGAGTTACATGCATTTGGTGCAAAAATGGGGTTATGAAGTGGCCCACCTGAGCAAAAAAAAATCTGGTCTACACTGTCTCTGGGTGGTCGACTGGCCGAATGACCAGGCGGTCGACTGATCAGGGAAAAAAATGTCAATTTTGCTCCGATTCAGTCCAGCTTTGCTCCGGCTGTTTGATGGGTCTTAAACACTTGGCCAAAACAAGTTTAAGGTTAGGAAGAAAACTCAAATTTCATCTTTTTTATTGAAAATTTTGTGAAAAATAAATTCTTATTTTCATCATCGGGTAATCAAAAAAAAGTATCCAATTTTTAAAACCGGTCAAAATAGGGTGTCTACAAGGGAAGAGGAGGCCGGAGGCTACCGGAAACCCCCTCCCCCACCCCGACTGCCACTCACACCTAAAACCCTAGGGAGAGAAAAGTGTAGAGAAAGAAGCTCTCAAAGTTAGAGAGAGAAAATGATGATTGTTTCAAAAAAAGTCGGGTTCTCTACAAGGATTTGGTTGAGTTCAAACCCAGCCTCTATTTGAAATTATTTGCCTGAATTGAAGCTCGAATTTAACTAAAAGAATTGGACTAAGTTCTTATTACTAAAGAATTATCATTGATTATCCTAAATTAATGTAGTATTACATTTATTGGAAAAAATATATTCATTTCAAAAAAATACAAGAAACAAAATAAGATAATTAGTTAGTGATTTATGTACCAAGTACTATAATATATAAAAGGGTAAATTACAAATACACTTCCTAATATTTGTTTGAAATATAAATTGTTCCTTGTAATTTTAAAAATTACAAATATTTCCTTATCAGAATTTAACATCTAACAAGTTTGACCCAAAAAAAAAAAAAAAAAAAAAATTAACTATCCTTAATAAGATTACTAAAATTATTGATTGAAATATATTATTAATATCATTAAAAAAATTATTAATTGACTTTATAGTTGATTAATGAAATGGGTTATTTGCTATGTGGTTCAAATTTTTAAGAGGCATGATGTTATTTTCAGAATCATGAGCAACAATCTACATGTTAAGTAAATCTCAAAAAATATATATTTGTAATTTATCATATATTAAATTGCATTATGATTTAATAAATACGGTGAATAATAATCAATAATTTATTGTGGGGAAGTGGTTTGGAAATACTCTTTGGATCCAATGGGACGCTCGAGATCCTCAGCTAGTAACCTAAAAAGAAATGAACACTCCGGTCGGGGGTGTCGAAATTAGCACTCCGATGGATAAGTCAGTGTATACTCTCTCGATTGCTTATATCTTAAGTTAAGCATACTAGTTCTCACATACCTCTCTTTGGTTGATGTTCTTCTATTTTTATCTTTTCTTGGGCCTCAGGGTTGGGCCCACCTTTAATCCACTGTGTAACTATTTACTTGGCTCCTTTTGTTGCAAACCACTCTTCACTCGGCTCCTCGCTCAACTGGTTATTTGGCCAATTAGGATACTTCTGAATTCGCATAAGACGGGGCCGAATACAATGTATATATCTTGATTCTCTAAGTTCACTTATTCAGCCTCTTTGCATTCCCTAATACTCGGCCCCCACAATTGCCCCTCAAACACTCCACTCACAGCAGTTAGCTAGTGTGTTTGGTTTCAAACTCGAAAAGTCAGAGCCGAAATTCGGCGGCTAACCTCATTCCAACTCGAATGTTAGAGCTCACACGTTACAACTTTACACCCCTTCGTACGCTTCTTCCATTTATTGTGATTTAAAATTTTGTTGTCTTTTCGAATGTTGTAGACGTGCCCTTGGGCCTCACTACAGTTCGGACTCAATTTGTGTCACGGTCCTGTATCTAATCTCTCAGAGTGCAATGCAAGACCAATGAATCATTAAAGAGTCCAAATTTGGCAAATCATTTTTGAAAACAGATTTTTTTTGAAAGAAGTGCCAAACATGGACTGCTTTGCCAGATACAGAGTCGCCACCTAAATATTTATTTTGGGAGAATTTAGGAAACCCTGACTCGTTGCCTAAGGTCACGTGTCCGTCATCACCAAAGTTGCCTCGGCTCGGGAACGTGGGTACAATTGGGGAAGGTCACTTCGTGAGCACCCCTGCTTGCCCGATCAAAGATCAGCCTCTACTAACCATGATATCGAGTTTTGAAAACGTTATGTGCCCTTATTCCGGTTATTAGCCTAGATTCACTATGTGATGTGCACAGCATATAAGTATAGACTGGATCGCCTGAATTGGAACAAAACATTTCATGCTTGTTTTTTAAAGTGGTTTGCTACTCGCAAGTAGGCTTAAAATGCGGATTTTGCCACCCTCGGGTGGGATTAGAAAAACATGATTTTGCCACTATCTAGTGGGCTTAAAACTCACAGTCAATGCATTATTCCAATTCAGATAATCTAACCTTCACCCACAGGCATTCAGGCAGATATATCACATAAGCAGTTAGCCTTATGGTAAGCATGCTATCATGGCAGTCACTCACACACATGCAAGGATGCTAAAGCATAAATATTTACCGAGTACTCCAAGCCAAAACAGAAGCTATGTTAGAAATCCATGCATGATCCTAACTATATAGAAATGCCTAATGCAACACATGCAAAAATACGACTACAATAGGCTCGGTTATTCTAAAGATGACATGTGAAATGCTACGACAAACAAGTATTCAACTCGGAATTGAAATACAATGCAGTTAGTATGATGCGCCGAGCCTGGTGCATGCAAAACAGATGAATGAATACAAATATGCTATCATACTGTATGTTAATTGAAACATGCCCTAGTCTAACCATCATAAGCTGGTAAATAAAAGGGAGAAAGACGTGGGGTTGGAAGACATATATCACACGCATGCACACTTATTACAGTTGTGCCCTCGCTCGGAGGGTCCGAATAAATAATATACAGTCCGAATAAATAGTACAGTCCGAATAAATACAAAATCCTAATTAATTAACAAATTAATCTAGGAAAGCAGGTAAATTAGCACACAAATCTATGGACCGCCTCAGCTCTGTTCCGAATGATGAATGATGCATGCTTGAGTTGCCTTGCGTAGAAATCCATTACGATGCCCCAGTTTGCCTCTGTTTGCAATTGTTCTTGGAATATTGCGCAACGTTCCAGAAGGCCGCTGACTTCTAATTTACTGCAACAGAGAGCAACAAAGGGGCATGGCAAAGTATTTTCACATATGTATGCATGACTACTCTTCAGAGAGTGTAGTCTTCGATCCTCGTGCCACCAATCACGCATGTCGATGTATGATGGCCGAGGGGTCGAATTGCACGACTCAATATGAAATGAATGCACATGAAAACACAACAAGACCTAAACTCTATCATGGGTAATCCGAAGTGTCGGCGACAGGGAATTGAGACACGTTCTGTCACTCGGAGTACGAAACGTACCTCGTTTCCCGTGCTTGGGCTAACTCCTATCCCAAACACGATGCAAATGAGATGACATACACAATGCGACTAACATACAACCTATCATACGCAACGCTATGAAATGGCATACACAAATGCTCGATGTAACATGGCATACGCAATGCTCTAACATGCAACTCAGCATACACAATGCTATGGACCGAAATGGCATACACAATGCACGATGGACTTACTCCAACATGAGTGGACCTCAGCCACACTCGCATCAGTGGCCATTAGATGAAAATGAGACAACCGAAATGCGTGCACACATGTACAAATACCGAAGACCGAACCTAAGGCATCAAATGCCACTCTACCAAAGCATGGCAAGGGATGAAAGATGGCATACAAACATGTAAATTTCAGCATTGAAACATGATGCTAAATGGTCCCGAAACATGGAAATATGGCACCCGATGCATGAAATAAGCCCCGAAACTCAAAACTAGGCACATGCATTGAACCACAAGCGCACAAAGCAAGCATTATTTGATCATGAAGTATAAAGACAGAGCCAAGGCAGTCCCAAAACATGCACATTGTTAGTTCAAAGAATAGCCAAAAAGTGCTAATACGAAGGGCTAAAACAACATGCAACATTGGCTAGCAAGCATGGTTTACATGGAATGTATATGAAGCGTATGAGAACTCATCAAACCAGCCAAAATCAGTGAATAAAACATGTCAAAATATGCCTAAATAACCACTGAAATGCAGCCAATGTGCAAAAATGATGATTTCCTTTAGAGGGCCATACAAGGGGTTGTTAAGCACATACAAGATAGACATGACGCATAGAAAAATCACCTCTAGAAATGAGTTATGACAGCCCTAAAACTCACCAAAAATGCCCTGAAATTAACCTAGGAAGCATGCAAATGAAAGACCCTTTGAAAGGCCTTGAGTGGGATTGTTCTACACATGCATCATAGACATAAAATATGGCAAAATGGGCTCTGGAAAGAGCTTATGCAGACTATAAAACTCACAAAATGAGGCCTAAAACATGACTTCAATGCATGCGAAATAGAGTCCCTTTGGAAGGCCAACAATGCTAGTAAAGAGAATGAGGGGTGAGAGGGTCACCCCTCTATGATTTTGGGGCTCAAAGACACATCAAGGGCACTAAAAATCCACTGGGTTTCAGTGGCTAAGAGGCCAAAATAAGGCCAATGCGAATGCTCACATGCATGGCTCAAAACATGGGGAAATAAAGCATGCAAGGAAGAAAATGACTCCAAACAGAAAAGTGACCTCAATAAAACTTAAAGAGGAGGTCAAAACACAACTTTCTTCAGTTTAGGTCGAGGTCCAAAAATGCTCACAAATAAGGCTAATATATCATGCAAAATAAGCCCTAAAAGAGAGATAAAGCATTCAAGGGGGTAGGAGACCTCAAACAGAAAAGTACTCTTAAACAAACATGAAGAGGAGCTCAAAATAAGACTATTTTCAGTTTATACCAAGGCTCTAAAATGCTTGAAAATGGAGCTAAGGTATAGAGCAAAATAATGTAAAAAGGGAGAAATGAGGACTTACCCTTGTAGCATAGCAATGCAGCCAACCCTGGACCAAGAAAGTGAGCTTTGAACCTCTGAAAATGAGTTCCAAGGTGCTGGAATGGATGGTGGAGGTGTTAGGCTTAGAGGTGTAGTGTAAATGGCCAAGAAAATTAGGGTTTGGAGCTTTGGAGAAGAAGGCTATGGAGGGTGGAGTGCATGTGCCTTGGCCAAACTTTCTAACCCTTGAAAAATGAGATGGAGGGTTGGTTATATAGAGGAGAAGGAATAAGGCTTCTTGGAGAAGCCTCAAGAGGGGTTCAAAGCTTCTCAAGGAAGCTTAACCAAAAGGGGTCAAGCTTCTTGAGGAAGCTAGACCAAAAAGGGTCAAGCTTCCTCAAGAAGCCTGACAAAAGAGTCAAGCTTCCCTAAGAAGCTAAGCAAGAGGGTCAAAACCAACTTAAAAAGGTCAACAAAGGACTCAAAATCTCGAACAGTGGGTCAAGTGCTTCACAGCTGGCACAGCTGTGTTGCACTTGAGAAGAGCAAAAAGCAGAAAGCTGGCCGACCAGTTAAGGTGGCCGGCCGGCCACTCCCCCTGGTCGGCTGACCAGGGGTCAAAAGGGTCAAGAAAATTGCTGGTCGGCCTACCCAGAAAGGTGGCCTCCTAGATGAGTAGAATACAGCTGTGTGGTGAAAAACCAGAAAATGTGACCTAGGAGAGAGAAAAACCAGCTTTTTAGAGGGGTTCAAAAGGGTCAAGAGGAATTACTGGTCGGCCTACCCATATTGGTGGCCTCCCAGATGAGCACAACACAATGATGGTGTGAAAAACCAGAAATTGTGGCTCAAAAGTGAGAAAAACCAACTTTCTGCAAGAAAAATCGGCTTTTGGAGAGAGAAAATGAGAAAACTGGTTTTTCAGGAGAAAAGGTGGTCGGCCACCATACTACCCCCTCCCTAACAGTGAAAATAGGGTCCCTACCAAAAAAGGACCAAAACGGATGCAAAACGAAGGTTCGGGGGCCAAAACGCGCGGTTCGGGGCCTCGAAAACAGGCTGTTAGGCACCGGAAGTGGTGTATGACCACGAAGATGGTCTCCCGGGCCACAGTGTCCCTCAAAAGAGAGGAAGCAAGGTGTGTGCCAAAAACTGGAGCAAACGGAGGTAGTTAAGCAGTCCTGAACCGAGGCACACGGCCGACGGCTCCGAAAACCAAAAACTAGGCTCCAAACGGGAAAAATGGCCTACGACCACGAAACGTAGCCTACGGCCACTGAGAGTCTGTCTATGAGACCTCTCCCTCCCTTCAGGAAGCGAAAACAGAGAAAACAGGACCTGGTTCGCAAACCGAGGCAAAGCACAAAAGAGCTCCGAAGTCCGGAGGCAAGGCTCGCAGCTGAGACTCCGCAACCTCAAAATGAGCACAATATGCAATATCACCGAGCGCTCAATCGGTGACATCTGAGTCTTAAGGTCGGTCAAAAATGGGGTGTCTACAGTTGCCCCTCTTTGACAGAACTCGAAAGTCATACGTGACGGGAGTGAATATCAAAGCCTAGAGACGACCCATTTTTGACAAGGCCGAAGACTTAGACAAACAGGTAGGATAACAAAGGTATGCCCGCAGGCATGGGGCAAGATGCAAAATGATATGCACAAAGCCTGACGTAAATCATGATCATGCAAAGCAGCAAGCTGTAATGAAGCACACATGCAACAGTTTTAAGCAAGAATGCAAAGCAACAATTACATTTCATGCAGTTAAGAATGCGGAGAATTATTCAATTCTCGCCACGTCTCGCACGGAGAAGATACAATACCTGTGCGGCTCGTCTGGTCGCACCAGCCTCAAATGAACCGTACATACAATATCATGCTTGCAAGAGAGGAAAACTTAACAAGCACAACATAGTTAGCAACATATGTCCAACGCTATATCGAATGTAAACGAACATGGTGCCGATAAGAAAGTGCATCGCAATGCAAGGAGAAATGTGCGTGACAACGCAAGTTAAGCATGAGGGTATGACAATACTCGTGAAACGTGCATAGCAGTGTGAGTGGTGTGCATGAGAATGCAAGTGACGTGCATAACAATGCAGGATAAGTGCAGACCCGAATGCATGTTTGTCACAAAATAATGAGCAAAGAAATGCCAGTTCTTGACGAGGACGACTCAATCGCGACCTCCGGTTTACCTCTCGGAGGGGTTGCAACATATTCGAAAAAGGATACACCTCGCTTTTTTAAAAGTAACGATGAGACACGCATCGAAAGTTGGAGCTGAAGTTCCCGCGGTGTGATTTCGCGACGAAAAGTGCACTTTCCTTGAACTTTCTCGGGTCCCGAGGACTCCGATCATCACCAAAATTTGCAGAGACCTTGGAGATCACATTGGGAACACCACCGACCAGGTTTGGTCCCAAGGGGAGGCCACCAACCAGGTTTGAGGGAGAGAGGTGGTCGGCCTACCAGAAAAGGTGGTCGGCCGACCACCTAGCCCAAATCCGGGGCAGTTTGGTCCTTTTGCTCTCATTTCTTTAAATACACAAAGCCAAACACTTTTTGCTCATAACATCAGGTCCGAAATCAGTCCTTCTCCCTTCCTAGAGCATTTTCTTTCTCAGATCTGCCCTCTATACGCGTTTTCCAACGCCCCACGCCAAGTTGTTTCGCGAAAACTTTCAGTTCTCTTCACTTTGAACCGATTAATTTTCGATTTCGGAGCTTCTTTCCTCATTTTCACCACTTGAGGTAAGTTTGTCTCAACATTTGGAAGATTTTTTCGGGAGTTGACTTTTGTTGACTTTTTCATTTCCCGAGAGTTGACTTTTGTTGACTTTTTCCAATTTTGGCTCATTTTGCTCATTTTTGCTCCTTTTTGCAGATATCTCGAAATGGCCGGTCACTTTCCTCAGGGTGGAGGTCCTCCAGGCGTCGGAGATGATCTAGATATTATGGTACTACATCTGAGGGTTCGACCATTTATTCCTGAGAGGTACGACCCTCCAACACATGTCCTCCCTCAGGCAGTTTTCTATCATTTCACTGATTTCGATAATCGAGCACCGGTGGATCTTTTATTGCGAGAGCCGGAGTCTCACCTCTCCCATCAGGCACAGGAGATATGTTCTTCACTTTTACACTTTCTGCCATGTGTAACCTAGCCTGCATTTTCCGTGCATTCCACACTTTTGCCATGTTTATCTGCTCATTCTAGCACATAGCTTGTTCTGAACACTTTAGCCTATGACACATCATTCTGTTTGCATTTTGAACACACAGCTTAGTCACTTGAATTTCTGAACACACAGCCCATAAATTGATTGTGAACGCAACACACACTTGTTGTGAGTAGAACACACAGTCCAATGCTTTTGAAATCTGAACACACAGCCCAAATACTTGATGTTGAACACACGGTTCAAACTTTGAGGTGAACACACAGCCCACTGATCTTGAAATCTGAACACACAGCCCAAATACTTGATGTTGAACACACAGTTCAAACTTTGAGGTGAACACACAGCCTACTGATCTTGAAATCTGAACACGCAGCCCAAATACTTGATGTTGAACACACGGTTCAAACTTTAAGGTGAACACACAGCCCACTGATCTTGAAATCTGAACACACAGCCCAAATACTTGATGTTGAACACACGGTTCAAACTTTGAGGTGAACACACAGCCTAAATACTTGATGTTGAACACACGGTTCAAACTTTGATTGTACGCAGTTCACAGCATTGAATCTGATTTGGTTTGCACATAGCTTA
Organism: Camellia sinensis; assembly: GCF_055761805.1. NCBI lineage: Eukaryota > Viridiplantae > Streptophyta > Magnoliopsida > Ericales > Theaceae > Camellia > Camellia sinensis. Next base: position 59,540,550 of record NC_138971.1, read on the forward strand.
TACATGTCATTTGCACACAGCTTATTCATTTCATTTTGAAACTGAATACATGTGTTCATTATGAATGTAGGTGTCTTCTCGCATCACGCGAGGGTATAGCTCCATCGTCGCGAGGGAGCGGTACGCAGAGCTCCCGAAGGCTGTCCGCGAGTGGGTTGACCAGGCGGGGTTTGGAACTTTCTGTACAGGGATATCCTGCTGTCCTACCAGTAGGACGTTGATGGGCGCGCTTGTAGAGAGATGGTGGGACACCACCAACTCCTTCCATTTCTCTGTTACCGGGGACATGACTATGACCCCGTTTGATTTTGCAATTCTGACGGGCCTCGACATGGGAGGCTGGCCGATCCCATATGATGAGGATATGGGTGAGTGGGAGGCCGCCTGGACTTATCTATTAGGAGCTCGCCCGCCAGTCGACAGATCCTCAGGCCGAGTCCGGTATACCTGGTTTTCCACACAGTTCAGGGAGAGGGTGCCCGAGACTCCCATGGAGGTAGCACAGTATACCCGGGGGTTTTTGATGTTCCTCTTCGGGACTACTCTGTTTGCTGATAGGGGGAACACCGTTAGGCTATATCTACTGAGTGCACTGGTAGACCGCTCGCAGGTCAGTCAGTATGACTAGGGTGGCGCCAGCTTGGCTACCCTCTATTGCTATATGAGCGCGACCTCCAGCGGACGGGGGAACATAGTTGGCGGCTACTAGAGAGCCTGGGAGGTACCTTCTGCCCTCTTTGATTTACATTTCTGCTTTTCATTATCTGTACATTGCACGCACGACGCACTTTACATTCTGTGCTCACATTCTGCACTTAGCATTCTGTATTCTGATTCTGCACTCAACATTCTGCATTCTGCATTCTGATGGCTTTTGCCCTGTTTTTCACAGTTATGGGTTTTTGCGTACTTCCCGACGCTAGCCCCAGAGCTCGAGGTGGGGGCGCCCCTCATGACCCCCTACTCGCTCATTTTCGAGGGCCAGTACCGGCCGCGGGCCTGGGAGACTCTCTCCTACCTACGGCAGTTCTTCGACACAGTACGGCTGTCAGAGGTAATTCAGAACTCTCCGTCCTCCATGTTTTCATCTTTGATTTATTTTGCACATCTACGATTTCTAATCAGCTTATGCATTAGTTATTTGCAGATTACATGGCAGCCTTGGGTGCCTTTGGGTGGGGACCTCCGATTTCAGCTTGCCGGAGGATGGGCCACCTCTCGGTATAGGATCTTGTTTGAGGGTCCGGTTGGTAGGGCCTGGTTCTTGGGGGAACGCTTCCTTCACCAGACTATGGGTTACCCCAAGCAGAGTGTCCCCGCAGCACCTCCGGTCGACATGCGGTTCGCCGATAGGCTCACTTCCCAGGGTGTTATTGACGCCAGGTTGGGCACCGATGTATTGCTACACTTGGAGGACGGGAAGTACGCGACCTACCGTCATACATATTTGATGCCTCCATTGGTCGGTGTCTGTACTCCCACGAGGAGGTCTACTGGCATGCCATCCTCGAGTCGCACCCGAGCTAGGGACATTCCTCCGACCAGTAGGGCTGGTACATCTAGGGGTGGGGCTGGACTGGTCCCTCCGATTCCCCCGACTTATCATCATGCAGGATGGCCAGATATTCTGACCGAATTGACGGGTTGGCGATACGGGAGCTCCTACCCGATTTCGATAGAGCCTCCTATGCCTGATCATCGATATGTCAGTGACCCTGACTCACTACCGGTAGGCTCCACTGCTTTTCATTTATCACTCAGATACTTAGGCAATCATTCAATCATTGATGATCTGAGCTTGTATTTGCAGCCACCCAGAGAGTACATGGATGGGATGCTCAGATTAGTGGCCTCGCTCGAGGGCATGGTCTTGCGGAGAGAGGCACAACTGTCCATCCTCGGTTTCCAGGTACTCTTTAATTTTCTCGCATTTATCATACTTCTGATGACATATTAAACTTGAACATCTTACTGTATTGATTGACTGTATGTATAGAGCACACCTGACACACACCACATTCATGTACTGTATCTGTATGCACCCACTTCATGTAGTTTTCTTGCATCTGTATCTGATATACATACTTTGGTTGATGTATTGCACTCTTTCTTTTCAGATGCCTCCGTTACATACCGGGCCACAGGCCGGGCCATCTGGGCCTTCCCGAGGAGTTGGGCCATCTAGGTCTTCTCGAGGAGCTGGGAGAGGGGAGTCGTCTCGCAAACGAGGTGGGCGCAGAGCACCTATTATAGAGGAGGAGTCCAGCGAGGAGGAGGAGCCTACGCATCCCCAGTCAGAGACATCTGCTGACAGAGAGGGTGGTTCTGGTTCTGGTTCCGGTTCCGGAGATGAGGCCGAGGAGGATCCCGAGGATGACAGCTCTGACTCAGACGACGATGATGGTGTTGAGGCTGTTCCGCAAAAGAGGACGAAGTGGGCCTCTTACTCCTGTGCTTGAGAGCATTGATGCGGCTGTTCCCCGCTTTATTTGCCTTTTTTACTAGTAGTTGTAGCACATTGTACATTGTTAGGCAGTTTTATTTTATGTAAAACTTGTACCCTTGTTGTAAAATGTTGTAACAAAGGAAGCATGATGGAATGAAACAGCTTTTATTCAAAAAGTGTTACATTTTATGTTCTTGCATCGCATCGCATCATTTTACTCAAAATGAGATTTGAATGAAAATTGAGCATTGAAAATTCGTCAAGTCAGGTAGTGAACCGACACAACAAACTAAACAACTTAACTTACTAAGAAACAACAAAACCTTAGCAAGCTTACAACTCGATAAACAAGACACAACAACGTTGATTAAACAGAGAGTAACAACTCAATATACAAAACTTGACAGCTCGACAAAACTTAACAACTCGATAAACTTGACAACTCGACAAACGAAACAACAACTTGATAAGCAAAACAACAACTCGATAAGCAAAAATTAACAACAATTTTGATAAACAAAATGCATCTGAAACAGAGGGAAACTCGCACCTTTAACATTCCCGATGCATGGAAATGCTAGGAACTCACTTCTAAAAGCTAAGAAAAGACCAAAGGGGTGTTTCCCTCCATGGCCGACCACCTTTGGGAGCTGGCCGACCAGCTTTTTCATTTGGAGACCAAGGGGGTGGTCGGCCTACCAGAAAAGGTGGTCGGCCAACCACCTAGCTCAACAACCATCAGTTTTTCGACACGTGTCCCCCGAACAGTGCCCTATCCTCTTTAAAAGTTCTAGCTCCGTGGTTCATTCATCTCACCTCAGTTTTTGCACCAAAATGAAGGCGTTTCTCGTTAAAAATCTTGCAGCTTAGATTGCTACTTTAGACGGCTCGGAAAAGTTGAACTTCCGGGGCTTCGGCTTGAATGCACTATTTACGCTGAGCCGTACTTCGCTGCACCTTCCTTTCCTCCATGCTGCAGCGAGGTTTTGGAACCCGGTAACACATGTCTTTAGCTTCGGCGGGCAAGAGATGTGTCCGACCTTCGAAGATTTTCAAGTTTTGATGGAATCTGAATGCCATGAAGAGATTTTGTCCCAGTTTCGCTTCGGTCACGCCCAAGCTTTAGGACAGATGTGTGGGCTCACCATGCATGATGCTCGGTCTCTGATCTGCAACGGGGAATTGGATATCCTTGGCTTGATTCATCGCTTTTATGATGCCGGTAACCATGGCGACCATTATTGGCAGGGTTTTCGGCAACACGCCCTTTGCTTGTGCATGCTATCTCACTTTTTGCTTGCCCCAAGCTTTAGCAGATCTAGCATTCGTTTGATTGAAGTTGCTCAAGGCTTGAAGGAAGGAAAGAGCAGCATTGTCATGACATTGGCTGAGACGCTGATGGGCTTGGATGCTTTCTATCGCCGAGAGACGACCAGATTCATGGGGAGTCCACTACTGCTGCAGGTAATGTTTCCCACCCTTTCTCACATATATATTGCTCACATCACTCGACCCTCAGGCTTGGTTTTTCTCACAAAACCCTTTTCTCACTTTTCTCTCATCGTACGTCTCTCTATTCTTTATTCTCTCATTTTTCATCCCTCCCCAGGTATGGTTGATGGATAAATTGCAGGTTGTGGACTCTTGCCCATCCTACTCAGCTCGCGGCTATTTCTTCCGACAACGACTAGTCGATGCCCTTGATGAGGGATGGTGGTTTGACTGGATGCGCAGTTTGTCTGTGGATCGCATTGCTTGGCGCTGTCCTTGGCTCAATCTTCCGGCAATGAGCTATAGCATGTCCCGGCAGGCCGGGATCCAGTTGATTGGTCTGACTCACTGTGTGTTCTACTTTCCGTTCCGGTTCCAGCACCAGTTCGGTCATGATCAGACTTGCCCGCCAGAGGGGATGGAGTATCCTGCCGCATTCCCAGTTCGAGGCGCACAGCTTGCCCGGTATGCCACAGCATGGAGGACTAGAGAACTCCTGGCCCCCGCTCCCACTTTCAGTTGTACTTTGTCTGATGAGTGCTTGGATTGGCTCAATGAAGAGGCACAGGAAGGGCCCACTTTGGCATCAGAGGCTTCGACCAGCTCTGGGAGGGGGCGCAGGAACACCTGACTTAGCTATGCTCCAGGTTTATTGCTTTATTTAGTACTTTCAAATATAATAAAAAGCAACTTCAATTTGTATGCAAGAGCAGAAGAACTCTGTATTGAAATCAATGAATTTGAAGGTTGTGGGTACTGAAAATTTCCCGCTTTGGTCCAAAAATGGTCTAAGTTGTAAAAAGATTAATTTGAACAAGGCCAACTTTTATTAAAACTTTTCAAAACCGTTTTTGATATGGATCAGAACTGGACACGCCTGAAATCTGTCACTGAGATGCACAACCCCAGATCCCAGCAACTAGAAAGTTGCCCCTAGTCTGAATAGTACCGAAACACTGCGCAGCAACGGAAAGTTGCCCCTAGTCTGAAGAGCATTGCACCGGAGATCATAACCGAACTTTTAAATGCTGAATAGACAAAGATGACCTAGATGATCAAATGGACAAAGTTGATCGGGGAAAAGTTTATGGCTGAACTTCAGGATGAAGTTGCCTACGTATCCCAAAAATGGGAATCAAGCCTTACGTAGTTCAGGCTCAGGTTCACTCGAGTATTTTCACTCTCCTTTTACGCTCTAACTTTTTCCAAGGCCGCCCTTTGCAGGTTTTTAACCTTGAGAGCTCAGTTTTTATAGTTTCAAATTTTTCACGCTCTAACTTTTGCCTAGGTCGCCCTTTGCGGGTTTTCGCCTAGCGAGCCTCTCAGGGGTAATATTTCTTCAACTTGTCCATGTTGATCGGTTGGGAAAACTCTAGGCCATCTAGGTCCATCAGAACCACAGCTTCACCTGACCAGATAGACTTAATGATGTCGGGACCAGTCCAATTGGGTCTGAACTTGCCCCTAGGGTCGTGGATGGGAGCTCGGCTGTCCTTGAGCACCAAATCTCCTTCTTTTAGATTCCTAGACTTAACTTTCTTGTTAAAAGCCCTAGCGATTCTGCGCTGATAGCCTTGAACATGGTACACTGCTTTTAGCCTACGCTCGTCAAAAAACATGAGTTTTTCAAATCTGCTCTGCTGCCAATCTGCTTCGGCTATCTGACACTCAGCCAGCACTCGTAAAGACGGAACCTCAATTTCAATAGATAGAACGGCCTCCATCCCACAAACTAATGAATACGGAGTCGCCCCAGTAGAAGTTCTAATTGAAGTCCGGTACCCCCACAGAGCAAACGGCAGCTTGTCTGGCCAATCCCAGTAGGTTTCCACCATCTTCTGCAGTATGTGTTTGATATTCTTGTTGGCGGCCTCAACCGCTCCATTGGTTTACGGCCGGTAAGTGGATGACTTATGAAAAGCCACGTTGTATTTTTCCAACAAGCCAATCACTTCCTTCTTGAAGTGGGAACCATTATCTGAAATGACCTCGTTCGGGAACCCGTAGCGGCAGATGATGTTGTTCCTGATGAACTTTGCAACGTGCGACGCCTTCAACACCGCATAAGACTGGGCCTCAACCCACTTCGTAAAATAATCTATCGCAACCAGGATGAACTCATGCCCATTCGACCCTTTTGGAGTAACAGCCCCGATCACATCGATTCCCCAAACTGAAAATGACCATGGCGAAGTCATATTGTACAGCTTCGACGGCGGGATGTTCACGCGATTTTTATGAATTTGACACTTGTGGCAGCGCCGAACAAAGCCGATACAATCCTCTTCCATGGTGGACCAGTAGTAACCTTGTCTGAGGATCTTCCGCGCTAGCATTACTCTGTTTATATGCGAACCGCATTCCCCTCCATAGATGGCCTCCATCAGGTGCATCGATTCTTCGGCTTTAACGCACAGCTTGTGCATTCCCAGATGACCTCTCTTATACAGCTTACCCCCACAGATGATGAACTGAACGGCCATTCTTCTGATTGCCCTTTTATCCTTGGCATTTACCCCTAGCGGATATGCTTCATTCTCCAAGAAATTCCAAATATCGTAATACCAGGGGTTTTCGTCCTGAACCTCAACTATAGCAGCAATCGACTCGTAGGCTGGCGCAAATTTCTGGTCAATGATGACTGGATGCATCCGGACTCCGAACGGGATGTCTATCATGGAAGATAGAGTTGCTAAAGAATCTACGAACCTGTTGTTCTCTCTTAGTAGATGAGCAAAGTTTAGCTTGTCAAATCGAGGAATTAACAAGTCTAAGGTCTGGTGATACATCATTATCTTTTCTTCTTTGACTTTCCAGTCTCCTTTTGCTTGAGACACAACAAGGTTCGAGTCCCCGATGACGTCCAACCGTCTTGCCCTTAGCTCCAGGGTTGCTTCTAGACCGGCAATGCATGCCTCATATTCTACTTCGTTGTTCGAGACTTTGAATCAGAGTTTGAAGGCTAGAGGGATACGGGAATTGTCGGGTGCTATTCGTAACACTCCTATCCCATACCCATACTGATTTGATGCTCCGTCAAAGTACATCGTCCAAAACTCGTCGTCGATGTGCAAAATGGCTTCATTTGGGAATAAGTACTCAACTGCTTCACCCCCTTCTACTGGATGATCGGCTAAGAATTCCGCTACTGCTCTTCCCTTGACCGACTTGCGCGTCACATATTTTAGGTCGAATTGGGAGAGCAACAGCAACCAACGAGCTAGCCTACCCGTAAGTGCTGGTTTCTCGAAAAGATATTTGATGGGATCGAGCCGTGAAACCAACATTACGGAGTGAGCTAACAGGTAGTGCCGCAGCTTCCTGGTAGCCCATACCAAAGCTAAGTAAGCCTTCTCCAATGGTGTGTAGCGAGTCTCATACTCTAGCATCTTCTTACTCAGATAGTAGATGGCTCTCTCCACTTTGTCCTCTGATTCTTGCGCGAGCATGCAGCCTATTGTGGTCTCAGTCACTGAAAGGTACAATATCAACGATTTTCCCGGCTCTGGAGGTGACAACACGGGCGGATTCTGTAAGTATTCCTTGATTTGTTCAAAAGCAGCTTGGCATCGGCCGTCCTATTGGAATTTCTTGCCTTTCTTCAGGAGACCAAAAAGTGGTTCACAAGTCAAGGTTAATTTTGAGATAAACTGTCTTATGAATTGCACTTTACCCAGAAAGCCTCGCACCTCCTTTTCAGTCCTTGGTGGTGGCATTTCTAAGATGGCCTTGATTTTGGAAGGGTCGACTTCGATACCTCTCTGTGTAATGAGAAACCCCAGCATTTTCCCTGCTGTAACACCAAACGTACACTTATGAGGATTCAACCGCAACCGAAATTCTCTGATCCTTTGAAAGAACTTTTGCAAGGCGGTGTAGTGGCCCTCTCTTTCTTTGGACTTGACAATCATGTCGTCCACGTACACCTCAACCTCTTTGTGGATCATCTCATGCAATATTGTGGTCGCGATCGGTTGATATGTAGCTCCAGCATTCTTCAACCCAAACAGCATCACTCTGTAGCAGTATGTCCCCCACGGGGTGGTGAAGACAGTCTTTTCCCGGTCTTCTGGTGCCATCACTATCTGATTGTAGCCTGAGAAGCCATCCATAAACGAAAGCAAAGCATGCCCTGCTGTGAAGTCCACTAACTCATCAATGCGCAGCAAGAGAAAGTCGTCATTCGGACTAGCTCTGTTCAAATCCCTGAAATCCACACATACTCGAATCCTGCCATCCTTCTTTGGCACTGGAACGATGTTAGCCAACCAAGTTGGGTATTCGGATACCAGCAGGAAACCTGCGTCAATTTGCTTGGTGACTTCTTCCTTAATCTTGAGGGCCTAGTCCAGGCGGATCCTTCTGAGTTTTTGTTTAACGGGTCGGGCCTCGGGGTCAAGAGGGATCCGGTGCTGTATAATCTCAGGATCAATTCCAGGCATGTCTTCGTAGGACCACGCGAAAACATCTTTGAAATCTTTTAATAAAGCGACTAAGCGCTCGCGTTCCTCCGAAGACAACGTGGACCCAATCTGGACCAGCCGCGGGTCCTCCTCAGTACCGATGTTCACAGTAGTGATTTCATCTACTAAAGGTTTAACAAATCTTTCCTGCTCTTGCTCAATTAAGTGTTGCAAAACCAGAGGAATTTCTTCCTCGTCGTTTTCATCAAAATTTTGAAAGTCTGAATTAATGCAATAAATCAAGGGCACAGAAAAGTACTCAGAAACCACAGCTACTTGATTCTCATTAAGCACATCTAAATCGTCCGATTCTTCGGTTACAACAGACTCAAAAGAGAAAGAAAAAGACGACCTGGACAAGACTGTGGCATCTGGGTTATCATCCCTAGGATTACCAGACTCAGACTCAGTCGAGCTGGAACCTGATTCCGACGGTGGAATTAGATTCCGGCTCACTACCTGACCCGATGCTGCTGGACAAAAATCCCTCCTCATACTGCCAAATTAGAGAGGGCGCGATAGATGCATCCAAAATAGTTGCTGGTAGGCCCGCAGCCGTTCCATTCCCGATCATGCATACCGAGAAGTTATCCCCTAAGCACTTCTGTTCGATCGGAGGATCTGAAAGTAGACACGCCAGCGCTACTCCCATTTCATTTTCAGCGTCCTCAGACTGCACTTTCTTACTCTGCTCAGCCTCAGCCAATGGGTCCGTCTGCTCTTCGGCAACATCATCCCCAGATAACTGCAGATCAAAGAAGATCTCAAACCCCGGCACACGCTTCCTCTCCGCGTTTAGCCACGGCTCTGGGAAGCCACAAAACGGAAAGTCCTCCCCCTCCCGGACGAAGCGCCCATTTAGGGTACCCTAAATGGGCCTGTGCATCAGCTCAAAAGGCTTCCCAGCCTGCTTCGCTCTGGCTCTCCTAGCCATTTCCTTTCCCTTCCTTATCCAATCCTCTTTAGTGGATAGATAACCCAAGCCAAAGGTATGGAGGTTGTGTGGCACTTCGGCCAATGCTGCGACGCCCTTCCGGCCGCTCTTTCCCAATCCCATCCCGAGGATGTGTCGAAGCTTGTTCATGAGGTATACTGATTGAGCACTGACATACACCCCCTCATTAACAGCTAAGATGTTCTGCACGGCCCGGGCCTCAGCTAGGGTAAAACCCGACATAAACACATCCTCTATGCCGTGCTCGATTTTCAGGACTGGCGTAGACACCTCCGACAGTGGATGGATCGATGAATTCCCAAAAACGATGGCTACTCCCTTCCCATGGGGGTATTTCACCATCTGATGCAAGGTGGATGACACTGCTTTCACCTGGTGCAGCCACGGCCGCCCCAAAAGCATATTGAAAGTTGCCGGAACTTCTAAGACGTGGAAGTCTATCTCATGTTGTCCTGGTCCAACCTTGGTCTGAATTTTTACTGTTCCCATAACTTCTCGGCTTGTGTTGTCATACGCCCGAATTACCTGGGCTGTCGGCACAAAGTCCGCGTTCTTTAAACCGATGGCATACGCTGTCCTTGCCAGGCAGACGTTGATGGCAGACCCTGTGTCTACAAGCACCACGGGTATCCATTTGTTTCTACATTCCACATAGATGTAGAGTGGCCTGTTATGGTTCGCACCCTCAGGTGGTAGCTCTTTGTCAGAGAAAGTCAACATCGGGGTAGCTCCTCCTGGAAAAACCAAGCCCACCAGTTGTTCGGGCATGGTCAATAGAGAGCTTGGCTTTCTCCATGGCCGATAAGACAACCTGTCTGTGTACTCGTGATGCCATAAGCAGTCCCCAGATGGAGATGTCTGCTTGTATCTTCTTTAACTGCTTCAGTACAGCCTCTTCTTCGATTTGCTTCTCTTTCTGTCTCTCAGCTTCTTTATCCTTCCCAGATGCCTCTGGCTGGTCTAGGTGCGGGGGCTTGAAATACCGCCCGCTTCTCGTCATATGATCGACCTCACCGATATACCAGGTATCGTCTGGCTGATTGCTCCCCCAATCCTCATCCATGTAGGCAAGACATAAATCATCGTCCTCCCACCACATTCCGTCGGCAGTGGACAGACACCTGTCCGGCTCTAGTATGATTGTATTCGCAGTACCTTCAGCCCACATGCTCGCAGCGTCTTCTGTCCTTGTGCCCATAGCACTTTCGGTCCCCTCATGGGCTTTAGCTTTCCTGATTCTCTCAGAATCCCAAAACCTTTCTTGTTCCACCTGTGCCGGTGCAGTTTGTTGTTCAGCTTTCCCTGCATTCACAATGCCCAAATCTTGAGCGAAATTTTTAGTACCGGCGCTCTCTGGCAATACATTCTGATTTTCGACCCTTCCGGTCACAATTGATATTCTCGCCCCTGCCGGGCCCTGTTCCAACTGAGATTCTTCGACGATGTCTGGTAGGTCATCAAGCCACCCAGTAGCCTCTGCCGATTCTTCATAATCAAACCAGTTGACTGCCGCGTCTCCTGGATCTTGGTCGTTGAAACACTGGAGGCTGGCCAAGTCCTCTTCCACAGCCGTCAAACCATCTGTCCCCTACTCAAATCCATCCCCTCGGATCACACACAGCTCTGCCCTCTCTGGCAATTCAATATTAGGCTCAAACTGGCCTGCTGGCAGAATGTAATCACTCGGATCGTAGGCTTCCCCAGCGACACTCCCAGACTGCTCAAACCCTGATTGAACAATTCCATCCTCCTTTGAAATCTCCTCTGTTCTGTCTTGGCCAGTCACCACCATTGGCTCGGGTTGGGTTCTGGAGATGTCCAACATGCACAAAGAGTCAGTGCAGTTAGGAAGGAGCACCTCCGGCTTAGGTAGGTGGGAATGAGTGATATAGATGCTAGGATCATAAGGCACGACCCCAGTCTGGATAAAGTTGACTCTTTTGGGAGGTGGATCTTAGTTGTGTGTAGGAAGCGGGTTAGTTGTGACGTTGGGTTTTTCTGGAGGCAGGATCACCTGTTTGTCAATGAGATCTTGAATCTCATGACGCAATCGGAAACATTGGTCAGTGTCATGACCATGTTGTTGGTGATATGGCAGTATTTAGCTGGGTTGTGAGAGGGGGGGAGTGGGTTTGGTAATGGCCTCGGCTCCAGGGGTTTTAGATGTCCTTTCCTGATTAATACCCCTAGAGCCTTGGACAGGGGCATATACAATGGGGTGAAGGTTCTTTGGCCTCTGGGTTGGTATTTGGTGGCCTGTGTATTGCTTCCGGATGCACCGGAGAAAGGTGTGGCTGCCATGGGTCTTGGAAGGGGAGGGGGAATGGTGGTGACCATGCTCACCTCCGAAGCTCTTGCAGTTGCAACGCCACTTGGGCCTGCATTGTTGTTGCGGTTAAAGGTTTTTCTGGGCTGCTCTCTATCTTGGTCAATCAAACCTTATTTCATTGCATCTTCGATTTGTACCCCCATTTCATGTAGATCTGAAAAAGTGGGGAAGGGGAGCACAATCATTTTTTGCATCAGTTTTGGCTGGAGATTGCGCACAATCATCCTGATTTGGTCTTTGTCGGTAGGCCTCAAGGTCATCATTGAAGCCTTCGCCCTTCACCGAGTTACAAAATCCGAGAAGCTCTCCTTAGGCTCCTGCCTTGTTGTTTCGAGATCTCGGGTCGTAATCTCGATTTGGGTATTGTAAAAGTATTGCGCGACAAAGGCCTCGGCCATTTCATCCCAACTTCGCTTGACATCATCCTCTAACTTTGCATACCAGAAAGCTTTTGTGGTCTGGTGAGGCCCATTGGCCGTAGTATATCTGAGAACAACCGAAGATGGACTATGGGATCCCCGGATCCGTCCAAGCGGTCGATTTGTGGCATCTTAAATCTATCTGGCAGCGTCACAGCCACATCGGTGTACCCGTCCTCGATGTTTGGAATGGACTTCACCCCCTGCGATTTCTTGAACAACTTTTCAAGCTTGCTCAATTTTAGTGCTATATGGTCTACCTCGAACTCGAAGGGAGAGTCCGGTTGATTGACAGGCATAGGTGCCTTAGATAGTTGAGGCAGAATTGGGAGCGGAGTTGGCCCCGTTGGTATGTCCGTATCTGCCTGGACATTTGGTGCCTCCCCGGGTGCCGGGACTCCTAGTGGGGGAGGAACTGGGTGTGACGCAGATGCCCCAGTTTGTTGTTGCAACCTGGCAATTAACTCTGCCTGCTGGGCCATGATCTCGGCCTGTTGTTTGGCAAATTCATCTCGGCGAATAGCATCCTGCTGCATGGCTCTCATGGTGTCCTGCATCTGACACATCATTTCCTCAATTTCCGCTGGTCCCGCCATACTGTCCTGATCTGTCTGAACTACTGGCAGGTCTATCTCTATAGCAAGAATTGGGATCTCAACCCGACTGTCCACTAATGGGGTAATCCACTGCTCTGGCAACCTCTGCTCGGATACATTGCGTCTTCTCGACCTCCGTCTGATAACCGGGGGTAGGGAATGATACACTGGTTGTCTGTCGACCAGATCCTCAGATCGATTGAGCCGGCGGCCTCTTGTCCAGAGTGCTTGGGGAATATCTGCTTGGTCTGAAGCAATTGTGCTAAACTACCCTAGTAAAAAGATAAATAAAGCAATAATAAGGAAATAAACGAGTAGACAAACAGACAGCATAACAGCGTAAATAAACACAACACGCAGTCGGGTATAATTAACATGCAATTGATACACCGTTCTCAAAGACCGATCATTATTCCCAAATCACTGTCCCCGATGCTGAATCTGATACCCGCAGATAACTGATTCCGAAAATACTGAACTGGTGCCCGCAGGCCTGATACCCAAAATACTGAACTGGCGCCCGCAGGCCTGATGCCCAAACTTGTAAACTGATGCATGCATTCGTATAGAGACGCACTCTAAAAGCACATAACAAACAAGTGAGAGCCAAAACACCCCTATGTTGGGGTAGGGTTTCCCTGTCCTATTTTGTCAGGAGCTAGGGTTTCACTATGCACGCAGCGGTTTCAAACAACCTACGATCGGGTGAGCAACCTGTCCTAGTTTGGAATGGTCACTATGGATTCCGAATATGCACTATGTCGAATGGTCAAAAGGGTGCCCCGGTAAAACCGGGGTTTGTGTTCCCATACTGGCAGAGCCCGTAACCGTTAAGCCTTATGGCACGCAGCCTCTGGCAAACTGCTCAGGAATAGCAAATGGCAAACACGATGTCCTAGGCGCACCAATGCAAATGCAATGCAAAGAAACACATAAGTGTAGTCAAAACCAGATATCATGAGTTCGAGTCAAGTTCTCTACCTCCCCAGTAGAGTCGCCAGAAACTGTAAACGTGCCCTTGGGCCTCACTACAGTTCGGACTCAATTTGTGTCACGGTCTTGTATCTAATCTCGCAGAGTGCAATGCAAGACCGATGAATCATCAAAGAGTCTAAATCCGACAAATCATTTTTGAAAACATATTTTTTTTGAAAGAAGTGCCAAACATGGACTGCTTTTCCAGATACAGAGTCGCCACCTAAATATTTATTTTGGGAGAATTTAGGAAACCCTGACTCGTTGCCTAAGGCCATGTGTCCGTCATCACCAACGTTGCCTCGGCTCGAGAACTTGGGTATGATTGGGGAAGGTCACTTCGTGAGCACCCCCGCTCGTCCGATCAAAGATCGGCCTCTACTAACCATGATATCGAGTTTTGAAAACGTTATGTGCCCTTATTCCGGTTATTAGCCTAGATTCACTATGTGATGTGCACAGCATATAAGTATAGATTGGATCGCCTGAATTGGAACAAAACATTTCATGCTTGTTTTTGAAAGTGGTTTGCTACTCGCAAGTAGGCTTAAAATGCGGATTTTGCCACCCTCAGGTGGGTTTAGAAAAACATGATTTTGCCACTATCTAGTGGGCTTAAAACTCACAGTCAATGCATTATTCCAATTCAGATAATCTAACCTTCACCCACACATAAGCAGTTAGCCTCATGGTAAGCATGCTGTCATGGCAGTCATTCACACACATGCAAGGATGCTAAAGCATAAATATTTACCGAGTACTTCGAGCCAAAACAGAAGCTATGTTAGAAATCCATGCATGATCCTAACTATACAGAAATGCCTAATGCAACACATGCAAAAATGCGACTACAATAGGCTCAGCTATTCTGAAGATGGCATGTGAAATGCTACGACTAACAAGTATTCAACTCGGAATTGAAATACAATGCAGTTAGTATGATGCGCCGAGCCCGGTGCATGCAAAACAGATGAATGAATGCAAATATGCTATCATACTGTATGTTAATTGAAACATACCCTAATCTAACCATCATAAGCTGGTAAGTAAAAGGGAGAAAGACGTGGGGTTGGAAGACATACATCACACGCACGCACACTTATTACAGTTGTGCCCTCGCTCGGAGGGTCCGAATAAATAATATACAGTCCGAATAAATAGTACAGTCCGAATAAGTACAAAATCCTAATTAATTAACAAATTAATCTAGGAAAGTAGGTAAATTAGCATGCAAATCCATGGATCGCCTCAGCTCTGTTCCAAATGATGAATGGTGCATGCTTGAGTTGCCTTGCGCAGAAATCCATTACGATGCCCCAGTTTGCCTCTGTTTGCAATTGTTCTTGGAATATTGCGCAACGCTCCAGAAGGCCGCTGACTTCTGATTTACTGCAACAGAGAACAACAAAGGGGCATGGCAAAGTATTTTCGCATATGTATGCATAACTACTCTTCAGGGAGTGTAGTCCTCGATCCTCGTGCCACCAATCACGCATGTCGATGCATGATGGCCGAGGGGTTGAATTGCACGACTCAATATGAAATGAATGCACATGAAAACACAACAAGACCTAAACTCCATCATGGGTAATCCGGAGTGTCGGCGACAGGGAATTGAGACACGTTCCCTCACTCGGAGTATGAAATGTACCTCGTTTCCCATGCTTGGGCTAACTCCTATCCCAAACACGATGCAAATGAGATGGCATACACAATGCGACTAACATACAACCTAGCACACGCAACGCTATGAAATGGCATACACAAATGCTCGATGTAGCATGGCATACGCAATGCTCTAACATGCAACTCAGCATACACAATGCTATGGACCGAAATGGCATACACAATGCACGATGGACTTACACCAACATGAGTGGACCTTAGCCACACTCGCATCAGTGGCCATTAGATGAAAATGAGACAACCGAAATGCGTGAACACATGCACGAATACCGAAGACCGAACCTAAGGCATCAAATGCCACTCTACCAAAGCATGGCAAGGGATGAAAGATGGCATACAAACATGTAATTTTCAGCACTGAAACATGATGCTAAATGGTCCCAAAACATGGAAATATGGCACCCGATGCATGGAATAAGCCTTGAAACTCAAAACTAGGCACATGCATTGAACCACAAGCGCACAAAGAAAGCATTATTTGATCATGAAGTATAAAGACAGAGCCAAGGCAGTCCCAAAACATGCACATTGTTAGTTCAAAGCATAGCCAAAAAGTGCTAATACGAAGGGCTAAAACAACATGCAACATTGGCTAGCAAGCATGGTTTACATGGAATGTATATGAAGCGTATGAGAACTCATCAAACCAGCCAAAATCAGTGAATAAAACATGTCAAAATATGTCCAAATAACCACTGAAATGAAGCCAATGCATGCAAAAATGATGAGTTCCTTTAGAGGGCCATACAAGGGGTTGTTAAGCACATACAAGATATACATGAAGCATAGCAAAACCACCTCTGGAAATGAGTTATGAAAGCCCTAAAACTCACCAAAAATGCCCTGAAATTAACCTAGGAAGCATGCAAATGAAAGACCCTTTGAAAGGCCTTGAGTGGGATTGTTCTACACATGCATCATAGACATAAAATATGAAAAAATGGGCTCCGGACAGAGCTTATGCAGACCATAAAACTCATAAAATGAGGCCTAAAATATGACTTCAATTCATGCAAAATAGAGTCCCTTTGGAAGGCCAACAATGCTAGTAAAGAGAATGAGGGGTGAGAGGGTCACCCCTCTATGTTTTTGGGGCTCAAAGACACATCAAGGCCACTGAAAATCCACTGGGTTTCAGTGGCTAAGAGGCCAAAACAAGGCCAATGCGAATGCTCACATGCATGGCTCAAAACATGGGGAAATGAAGCATGCAAGGAAGAAAATGACTCCAAAAAAAAAAGTGACCTCAATCAAACTTAAAGAGGAGGTCAAAAAAAAACTTTCTTCAGTTTAGGTCAAGGTCCAAAAATGCTCAAAAATAAGGCTAATATATCATGCAAAATAAGCCCTAAAAGAGAGATAAAGCATTCAAGGGGGTAGGAGACCTCAAACAGAAAAGTACTCTTAAACAAACATGAAGAGGAACTCAAAATAAGACTATTTTAAGTTTACACCAAGGCTCGAAAATGCTTTCAAGTGGAGCTAAGGTATAGAGCAAAATAATGCAAAAAATGGGGGAAATGAGGACTTACCCTTGTAGCACAGCAATGCAGCCAACCCTGGACCAAGAAAGTGAGCTTTGAACCTCTGAAAATGAGTTCCAAGGTGCTGGAATAGATGGTGGAGGTGTTAGGCTTAGAGGTGTAGTGTAAATGGCCAAGAAAATTAGGGTTTGGAGCTTTGGAGAAGAAGGCTATGGAGGGTGGAGTGCATGTGCCTTGGCCAAACTTTCTAACCCTTGCAAAATGAGATGGAGGGTTGGTTATATAGAGGAGAAGGAATAAGGCTTCTTGGAGAAGCCTCAAGAGGGGTTCAAAGCTTCTCCAGGAAGTTTAACCAAAAGGGGTCAAGCTTCTTGAGGAAGCTAGACCAAAAAGGGTCAAGCTTCCTCAAGAAGCTTGACAAAAGAGTCAAGCTTCCCTAAGAAGCTAAGCAAGAGGGTCAAAACCAACTTAAAAAGGTCAACAAAGAACTCAAAATCTCGGACAGTGGGTCAAGTGCTTCACAGCTGGCACAACTGTGTTGCACTTGAGAAGAGCAAAAAGCAGAAAGCTGGCCGACCAGTTAAGGTGGCCGGCCGGCTACTCTCCCTGGTTGGCCGACCAGGGGTCAAAAGGGTCAAGAAAAATTGCTGGTCGGCCTACCCAGAAAGGTGGCCTCCCAGATGAGTAGAATACAGCTGTGTGGTGAAAAACCAGAAAATGTGACCTAGGAGAGAGAAAAACCAGCTTTTTAGAGCGGTTCAAAAGGGTCAAGAGGAATTACTGGTCGGCCTATCCATATTGGTGGCCTCCCTGATGAGCACAACACAATGATGGTGTGAAAAACCAGAAATTGTGGCTCAAAAGTGAGAAAAACCAACTTTCTGCAAGAAAAACCATCTTTTGGAGAGAGAAAATGAGAAAACTAGTTTTTCAAGGGAAAAGGTGGCCGGCCACCATACTACCTCCTCCCTAACAGTAAAAATAGGGTCCCTACCAAAAAAGGACCAAAACGGATGCAAAATGCACGGTTCGGGGGCCAAAATGCGCAGTTTGGGGCCCCAAAAACAGGTTGTTAGGCACCGGAAGTGGCGTATGACCACGAAGGTGGTCTCCTGGGCCACAGTGTCCCTCAAAAGGGAGGAAGCAAGGTGTGTGCCAAAAACCGAAGCAAACGGAGGTAGTTAAGCGGTCCCGAACCAAGGCATACGGCCGACGGCTCCGAAAACCAAAAACTGGGCTCCAAACAGAAAAAATGGCCTACGACCACGAAACGTAGCCTACGGCCACTGAGAGACGGTCTACGAGACCTCTCCCTCCCTTCAAGAAGAGAAAACAGAGAAAATAGGACCTGGTTCGCAAACCAAGGCAAAGCACAAAAGAGTTCCGAAGTCCGGAGTCAAGGCTCGCAGACGCGACTTCGCAACCTCAGAACGAGCACAATATGCAATATCACCGAGCGCTCAATCGGTGACGTCTGAGTCTTAAGGTCGGTCAAAAATGGGGTGTCTACAAATGCATGCACAATTTTTGAATACTTGAAGCTCTTGGTGTGCCTTCTGATTCACCTCTGCAACCTCCTTTTATTCTTCATTGTCTTCCCTGCCTCTTGTAAGTTCTCTTCCTCTCTGTTTCGAATCCCTTTTCCTAGTTGGTTTTTAGTTTAGCATATTCCATAGACTGACGAAAATGGCAAAGCATTTGAAAGACCTCCTTTCTGCGGATCAAGCCTCCGGCTTTTGACGCCATTTTTCCATCCCTGATGATGTCTGTCTGTCACTTGTGATAGTCATCACCCTTGATATGGAGAGGGCTGATGAAAGCACAATCGTCTTCCCTCTCTTATCAATTGCAGAGGGCAGAGTTTGTTTCCCCCTTCACCTATTTCTTAGGGCCGTCTTTCACCATTGGGGTCTAATCCCTTCCCAACCTAATGTAAATTTTTTTCAAATCATAATGGGGATTATAGAGTTAAACCGTCACCTTAGGATTAATCTCGACATACCTGCTATTCGGCATTGTTATGCCTTGGCCAAGTCTTCTGGCCGACATGGGCGCTATTTCCTTAGGGCCAAGGACATCGACCATCAATTAGTGACTATGCTTTCTGGCTCTGGCAATCGAGTTGATGATGTCATGGTCGTTGTCCGAGGTAACTAGGAATTCGGTGAAGGCGAAGACCGCCTAGATCCTATTCCTAGACGGAGAGACGAACCAAGTGGCTATATAGCTCCTTGCATTTATCTTTCTTATATTTATTTGGCTTTACTTTTGTGGTCTTATGGTTTTACTTGTGCAGGAAACGATTTGAAGAAAGTTTTGGTTTCAACCGACGACGCCGTTCTTGTGGAAATTAAAGTCGCGCTCAAATACTTTGGCCATCCCAGCCTTCAGAAACAAGGGAGGGTGGCCCACATTCTTCTTTGATACGAGCCAACGTATATGACGTTCTTGGCAGTAGAAAACATCATAATTCCGAAGGGCGAAGAGTCTCTTACGGCCCTTATCTTAACCAACTTCAAAAAGTTGAGGCAAGTTGGTTTGAAGGCATCTGATTCGGAGCAGGTGGAGGTAGCCGAGGAGGTCACTAAGGAATCAAGCCAGTCTGAAGCCGAAGTAGACGAGGCTTTGAAGTTGGCCTTTGAGAAAGCCGGCCTTAATTCATCCAATCCTTCGTCCACCTCAGGCCGAGGGGACGCTTCCTTCAAAGAAATCTTTACAGATTTAGGAGACCTTCCCGGCGCGTATCCTGAGGACATGGCTGGGTTGTCACTCACGCAACTAGCCAAGAAGAAAAATGCCGAAAGAATGGCCGCCCAGCGGAGAGCCGAGGCCATCCGATCAGAAATTCCACCCGCTGCCGATGCTGAACCCTTCCTGTCTGTCGTCGAGGAAGAGACGGCTTAAACTGAAAAGGCCGAGACGGAGCGGATAGAGCAGGTGGATCAGGAGGCTCAGCAAAGGAGGGAGAAATGCCCTGCCGAGGAAGAAGCCGAGTCCTTTGAAGAGCAAGTCGATAAACGGTCGCGCATTGAGGAATCTGATTTGGTCGTTCCGTTCACTGTTCAACCAAAGATAAGGAACATGCCGATTTCCTCTGACGCATTGGCTTTAAAAGACCTGGCTGTGGCCTTGAGCATGGCCTCTTCAATCTCCCTTCCAGTTGACAGAGCCGTATTTCGGGCCGAGCCAGATCTACTGTCGATCGCATTTGCCGCTCAGTCGGCCTTATTGGTACATGTTTTATATGTAGTCTTCTACCTAAATACATATATTTTTATTATTATTTAATTCTATTTCCTTATTTTGCAGACGGTGGGCAGGATAGCCGAAATAGGTCGCTGTCAACATGACGCTATAGAATAGATCGCCTTGCTGAAAATCAAAGTTGAAAATGAAAAGAGCAAGGCTGTGGAAGCCTCTCAAAGAGCCGATTCCAAAGCGGTGAAAGCGGCGAAGGAACGTGCGAGGGCCGACTCTGAGGTTGAGAGTGCGAGGAATTCCGACCAGCTAAGGCTGGCTGCTTAAGATAGGGCAAAAGGGAATGAGGACGTGATCCAGCTAGCCAATAAGGTGATTGCCAAGTTGGAAGCAGACTTGGAAGAATCAAAGAAGGTGAAGGAAAAAGCCGACTCCGAGGTTTCCAAAGTGTTCCAGGCTGGACAAGAAGCCGTCTTGGAAAGCTATGCGGAGGAAGTACCCAAATTCGAGAACCGGGGTTTCAAACACGGCTGACTCAAAGCCCTTTCTGCCGCAAATGTGACATTGGCTCAGCCGATTCCATTTGAGCTAGTGGACGTTGAGCCGCTGGAGTCTGACCCTGAGGATTGACTAGGGTGACATTTTAATTTTTTGCTAGGCATCTTTTATGCAAGGTTGTAACTTTTTGTTTAGTAGATTTCTGTTAGTTTAAGGTAGTTTTCATATGTAAAATGGCTACCATATGTTCTCAATTTATTAATGAAAATTCCTTTTGCTTGAAAATTTCCTTTGCTCTTCGCTATTATTTGTGCTCAATTTTTGCTATTGATGAATAGTGTTGTTTTTTACTACTGTGGATAAAATAATTGTTGTTTACTGTACTTGCTAGCTATCGTTCCAATAGGATGTAGGATTATGAGATGAGTGAATTAAACATCCGTGAACACCTGCCGATTAGATAATAATGTATCTTGGCAGTTTAGTAACTTATCCTTTAGTTTATACGAACAAGTGAATTGGCTCAGGGCCTCGTCATCTAGTCGATTAGATTAATAAATCTGCCCTTGTCCCAGCCAATGAACTGGAACGCCAAATATTATCAGTTCATGGAGTGGCTGTGGCACAAGTACATCGGCGCGGGGCTTGGATATTTGGCCGATTAGATTAATAAATCTGCCCTTGCCCCAACCAATGTATGAATTGGAACGCCGAATACTATCAGTTCATGGAGTAGCTGTAGCAGGAGTAGATCGGCTCCGGGCTTGGATATTTGGCCGATTAGATTAATAAATCTGCCCTTGCCCCAGCCAATGTATGGACTGGAACGCCAAATACTATTAGTTCATGGAGTGGTTATGGCACGAGTAGATCGGCGCTAGCTTGGATATTTGTTCGATTAGATTAATAAATCGCTGCCAGGCTTTTGAAGTTTAGCATTAATGAGATCGCCTCGGGGGCGCTACACCCATTAGGAATAATTAGGGTGAGTGCCTCGCGCGCGTAAGTCCCACTAGTGTGTTCAGGCTCAATTTAAACCAGTTTATTGAGGAAGGCTAGATAAGTGCGAATGTCAAATAGACTATTCTTCAACAGTAGAGGAGAAGGGAGGACATTGGCTGAGCTGGATACAGAGATGAATCGAAGTGGCGAACCAATGCATACGGGAAGTAGGATGTCGAGGGAGCGGGAAAAACGTCAGTCCCCACGTCGTCGAAGTAGATCACCTAGAAGGGAAAAACAGCAGTGGGGCAACTCCCCTCGACCGCGACCGAGAGGTGAATCCGATACGACACCGCGATCGTTGAGTTTTGCGATTTTTGTGGGGAATAAACCGATGACGAAAGTGGATTCAATTGTTCACGACCCATGTGTGGCAGTCGAGTTCGCTCGACAGATTTTTCTACCAGAAGTCCAGTAGTCGATGGTCGATCGACAAGACTTCGAAGTGTTTCGGGAGGGCATCCATGGAGCGGTGAAAGGACTGTATACCGCCTATGAAATCGGCATGCGTCTACATGTCGCGCGGCGGGAGATAGAGCAGAAGAATAAACAAATTTGGAACTTGGAAGCTCGTGCGGAGAAGGTTGAGCGTGAGCTAAAAAAGGCCAAAACTGCCGAGCCGCGTACGGCCGGCCAATCTAACCTGGTCGTGGAGGAAACGGTGACCCAACGACTGATAAGTCATACGACTGATAAGTCATACGATTTCTGATCGAGATACGGCAAGCATGTTTGCAGTAGAGACTGCAAGGTCTAGGGCTTATGAACAAGGCTTTCACGACGGCCGAAAAGTCGGGATAGTGAAGACCAAGGAAAAGCTCGCCGAGGAGGTTTGCCGATGTGAAAATTGTGGATTTAAACATGGGTGGATCAAGGCTCTCCAGGCCGCAGAGTCTCTCCGGGTAGCAGGCGTTGATTCGGCATCGCCATTATACCAGAGTCGTCATTTTCTTTTCGTGGCCTTTGAAGTCGAGAAGAGCGATGGCGAGGGGGACGCCGAATAAAGTTAAACATATTGTAGCACCTTGACATAAATTGGGAGCGAATTATGTATTATCGATTAATTCAATAAAACATATTATGTTTGCATGTTGTTTCAGCTTATGTTGCACGTTGTTTTAGTTTACGTTTACGCATGTTGTTTTAGTTTTTGTTTAGACATGTTAAGAATCTTCCATCCTTCAACTGAGTTGATACTTGTTGATTACTCATGAAAAGCATGCCGAAGCCGGATACTCACTCAGTCCTACACGGATGGGGCTCCGGATTCGGAGGCTCTGACCTAACCAATCATGAATTCCACGAAAGGCGCTCTGAATCTGGAGGCCTATTCCGCCCAAACGTGACATGGATGGGGCTCCGAATTCGGAGGCTTTTTACTTGGCCAATCGTGATATCCACGAAGGGCGCTCCAAATCCGGAGGCTTATTCAGCCCAAACGTGTTATTCACGGATGGGGCTCTGAATTCGGAGGCTTTTTACTTGGCCAATCGTGATATCTACGAAGGGCACTCCGAATCTGGAGGCTTATTCGGCCCAAACGTGTCATTCACGGATGGGGCTCCGAATTCGGAGGCTTTTTCGGCCCAAACGTGTCATTCACGGATGGGGCTCCAAATTCAGAGGCTTTTTACTTGGCCAATGGTGATATCCACGAAGGGCGCTCCAAATCCGAAGGCTTATTCGGCCCAAACGTGTCATTCACGGATGGGGCTCCAAATTCGGAGGCTTTTTCGGCCCAAACGTGTCATTCACGGATGGGGCTCCGAATTCGAAGGCTTTTTACTTGGCCAATCGTGATATCCACGAAGGGCGCTCCAAATCCGAAGGCTTATTCTGCCCAAATGTGTCATTCACAGATGAGGCTTCGAATTCGGAGGCTTTTTCGCCTAAACGTGTCATTCACGGATGGGGCTCCGAATTTAGAGGCTTTTTACTTGGCCAATTGTGATATCCACGAAGGGCGCTCTGAATCCAGAGGCTTATTCAGCCCAAACGTGCCATTCACGGATGGGGCTTCGAATTCGGAGACTTTTTCGGCCCAAATGTGTCATTCACGCCCAAACATGTCATTGACGGATGGGGCTCCGAATTCGAAAGCTTTTTACTTGGCCAATCGTGACATCCACAAAGGGCGCTCCGAATCTGGAGACTTATTCGGCCCAAATGTGTCATTCACAAATGGGACTCTGAATTTAGAGGCTTTTTATTTTGAACTACAATTCCATATAGTGAGATAAGAAGTCTTGCATTATGAAAGTGAAAGTTGTACATGACAAATACACAACAATTCGTGCCCCATATGCCCGGTTAATGATACAATTTAAGCAAATGCATAGAATTCCAAGGACGTGGCAGACTTATCCCAGACATGTCTTTGAGCCGATATGCTCCTGTACCTGGGATTGAATCGATCTAATAGGGGCCGTCCCAATTAGGACCCAGTTTTTTGTCAGCCGGATTCTTGGCAGTCGTAAGTACTTTCTTGAGGACCAATTCCCCTAGTGCATATCGGCGTAGCTAGACACGTTGATTATATGACTTAGCAAGCCGTTGCTGGTACCGTGCCATGGACGCAAGGGCATGGCCTTGTCGTTCTTCAATCATAGTCAAATCCAAGGCCAACATCATGTCATTTTGGCCCATATTAAAAACTTTTGATTTCAAGGTTGGGAGGCCGTTCTCTAGGGGGATGATTGCCTGGGTTCCAAAGCATAAAGCAAACGGCGTTTCCCCAGTGGATCGCCTCGGCATAGTGCGATGAGCCCACAACACACTCGGCAATTCTTCAACCCATTTGCCTTTAACTTTCTCCAGCCTCTTCTTGATGCCGTCCAAGAGGGATTTGTTGGAAGCTTCGGCTTGACCATTGCTTTATGGGTAATCTGGCATGAAGAAATAAGGCCAGATACCATATTTGCTACACAGCTCCTGGCAGACGCCACAATCAAACTGGGTGCCGTTGTTTGAAATAAGTGCTCTTGGAATACCGAATTGTGTTATGATATTTCTCCATACAAAGCGCTTAACATCAGTATCTTGAATGTGCGTTAGTGCCTCCGCTTCGACCCATTTTGTGAAGTAATCTGTCGCGACAATCAAAAATCGCTTGTTGCCCGGGGCACGAGGTAATGGTCCGACGATGTCAAGTCCCCATTGGGCCAATGGCCAAGGACTGGTGATAGAGCTCAACTCTTCAACAAGAAAATGGGTTAAAGGGGAAAACTTCTGACACCGTTCACATTTCTTGACTTAATTCTCGACATCAGCTCTCATTGTCGGCCAATAATACCCTTGTGTCACAGCTCGATGAGCCAAGAGCGCCCGCCAGAATGGGCACCATAACTACCTTCATGTATTTCAGTCAGGAGTTCTTCGACCTTATCCGGATGAACGCATTCTAGATATGGACCAGAAATGGATTTTTTGTAGAGCTTTCCTTGTGGATCCAAGTAATATCGTAGGGCTTTGTTTCGTAGTTTGTGAGCTTTTTTCTTTTTTGCCGGGAGCTATTCAGAAGATAGGAATGCAGTGATAGGGTCCATCCAACTTGGACCTGATTCTATGACATTAATTGGAATGGACTTTGAGGGGGCAATGCTCGGCTCAGGGATAAATCCCACGTCAATTATCCGTTTGATTTCTGAGTTGATGGCGGAAGCAAGGTAGGCCACGGCATCTACATGTGTGTTCTAATCCCGGGTTGTTTTTAGCTCATGATGGTTGAATTTTGCTAGCAAAGAATTCGCCGTTTTCATGTAAGCTGCCATTCGGTTATTTTTGGCTGCGTATTCCCCTTTCAATTGGTTAATGACCACCTTTGAATCGCAGAAGACAAGCAGACGCTGAGCACTAAGGAGATGTGCATTTTGTAGACCGGTTAACAATGCTTTGTATTCGGATGCATCGAAGCCCAGTTTGACAGCTTGCTCAATTATTGCCCCGTCGGGAGCCATGATCACTACGCCCATCCCACTGCCACGTTGATTGGATGATTCATCACAATACAACTGCCAAATGTTCCCAACATAAATTCTCCAGTTCGGCTTAGGTTGAATTTGATCAGATTTGAAGTCGGCAAGACCCCCAGTGAATTTGGCCACAAAGTCGGTAAGCACTTGCCTCTTGATTGAGGTTCTAGGAAGAAACTGAATATCGTACTAGCCGAGTTCAGGAGCCCACTTTGAAATGCACCCTGATGCTTCTGCACTACGGAGTACTGAGCGGAGGGGGTAGTCCATTAGTACCCCGATGGTATGCCCTTGAAAGTAATGCATCAGTTTTCTTGTTGCCATGACGAGGGCTAGGATGAGTTTTTCCAACGGAAGGTAACGTGCTTCGGCGTCAACCATTGCCTTGCTCACATAATAGACTGGTCGCTGCTCCCCAAGCTCTTCCTTTAATAGTATGATGCTGACGGCCCAGTCGAAAACTGCCAGATATAAAATGAGCAGGTCACCTGCCGAAGGTGTTGTCAATAGTGGAACTGATCGGAGGTAAGTCTTCAAACCGTTGAAAGCGGCTTCGCACTCAGGGGTCCATTCAAATGCTTTACCCTACCGTAGGGTATGAAAGAATTGTCGGCAGCGATCTGTGGAACGACTGATGAACCTGCTGAGTGCGGTGACCATCCCCATCAACTTTTGAACCTCCTTGACCGATCGAGAGGAGCCGAGTTCAAGGATTTCCGTGATTTGCCTTGGTTTGGCTTCGATTCCTCGGTGGTTGACAATGTAGCCAAGGAATTTGCCAGATCCGATCCCAAATGCACATTTGGAAGCGTTCAGCTTCATTTTGTACTTGCGTAAAATGCCGAATGTCTCCTCCAGATCGGCTAGACGAGTTTGCTTTTCTTTGGACTTGACCACCATATCGTCAATGTACACTTCCATAGTACGGCCGAGTTGCTCCTTGAACATGGCCGTGACTAGTCTTTGGTAAGTTGTCCCTGGATTCTTCAGCCCAAAAGGCATAACCTTATAGCAATAGGTTCCTCTTGGGGTGAGGCATGCAGTTTTGTCTTGGTCCTCCGGATGCATGGCAATTTGATGGTAGCCTCTGTAGGCATCGAAGAAGCTCATACATTGATGATGTGCCGTGGCGTCTATGAGTTGGTCTATTCTGGGAAGAGGAAAATAATCCTTGGGACAAGCTTTGTTTAAGTCCTTGAAATCCATGCAGACACGCCAAGTCCCATTTGTCTTCTTTACAACCACAGTATTCGACAGCCATGTAAGATAGGTCACTTCCCTGATTGCTCCGGCATCAAGCAACCGGTCAACTTTTTCAACAATGGCGGTAGTGTGTTCTACGGCTGACCGTCGGCTTTTCTGAATAATCGGCTTACATTTGGGGTCAACATTTAAACGGTGCTGAGAAACAGATTGATCTACCCCCAGCATCTCATACGATGACCATGTAAATACATCAAGGTTGCCGAGAAAGAATGTGATTAGCTGCTGCCTATCGACTTGATTCAGGGAGGCGCCGACCATGAAGAACCTGTCAGGATTGCCGTCAATTTCAACTCGTTCTAGGGCTACGGTGGCCTTTTTACTTAGGAGCCGTCCAACTTCGTCGAGGCTCTCTCGATCCGGCACCTCAATAGAATTCACTTCCAATTCTCTTGGTGTCTTGGTGGCAAGAAAATAACATGCTTATGTCGATTTCTGGGAACCACGGATTTGTTCAATGCCGCGTTCAGTCGGGAAGCAGAGCAATTGATGATAGGTACTTGACACGGCCTACATGGTATGCAGCCAAGTTCTTCCCATGATGAGATTATACGGTGAAGGCAGCTTGACGACCAAGAACTCCACATCCGCTGTTCGGGAGCCCGCTCGAACTGGTAGTGTGATTTTGCCCAATGGGTATTCTGGATTAGTGTTGAAGCTGAATAACGGATAAGGAGCCGGAGACAGGTCTGACTCGGTGAAGGTCTTATAATATATAACTTCCGAAGTACTCCCCTGGTCTATGAGAATGCGTTCAACAGTGAATCGATTTACGCGTAGTTCGATGACCAATGGATCAATGTGGGGGAGTGTTACGCCGATCAAATCAGAATCGTCGAAGGTAATACTCGGAGCTTCATGGGGCCGTTTTGCTGGTGTGATTTGCTTTTGGAAGTCAGGATGCGACTGAATTGTATGTACTGCAGATGGCGTCGGTAGGTTGTATATCATATGGATTCCGTTGAGTGGAGGTGAATCCTGCCGTAAAGCTACTGTTTTGGTTGAGTTGTCTTTTTGGACGTACTGCTTAAGCCGACCATCTTGTACCAATTCCTCAAGGTGATCCTTCAATGCATAACAACTCTCGATATTATGGTCGTGGTCTTTGTGATACTCGCACCACATATCTTGTCTCCTCGTGTCGAGAGGTCCCACCATTTTGGATGGCCATTTAAAGAACGGAAGGTGTTGGACTTTGGACATAACCGTGCTGATCGGCTCTAATAACTCCGTATACTTCTTGTCCGTGCGCCTTGTGTGCCTGCTGTCTACTTGAAGTTGTTCACTAGCTCGGTGGGAACATTGGTCGTTTGATCGGCGCGAATCTCGTCTCCTGTCTCGTTTAGCCCGATTCCGTGGTTCAGGGCTCCGTGATGGTACAGAATTTATCGGCTAAACAATCTCAGAAGGGGCTGTTTTGTTGGCCTTGTTCCCGGCTTTAACCGGCAGAGCGTCATCTTTCACTTTGTAGTATTCCTCGACTTTCTTCATCAACAACCAGACTGTTTTGGAGGGCCTTTTAGTCAAGGAACTGCGGAGGGCACTATCAGGATGCAACCCCATTTTAAAGGCAGTGATGGCCATGGAGTCGTTACAGGCGTCATCCACAAGATTAAAGCATTCCCAATAGCGCGCCGAATACGCTCGTAAGGTTTCCCCTGGTTGGATCTGCATTGCCCAGAGAGAGTCAGCTTGCTTCAGCTGGACCTCATTAGTGATGAATCTTGCCCTGAAAGATTTCTATAATTGATGGAAGCTCTTAATTGATGCCGGTTCTAACTTATAATACCATCTGACAGCCAATGGTCCCAAACTGCTCGGAAATATTCGGCACATGAGAGCCTCGTCGTCTGCATGCAGCATCATGGCTTGCTTGTAATGACGAATGTGGTCAGTGGGATCTGATTTTCCATCGTATAGGGTGAACGATGGAGCCTTGAACTTTTTAGGTAGTATTGCCTTTGCGATCTGTCGCACAAAAGGGTCATGTTGGTCTTCTTCGTCTGAATTATTTCTTCTTCTCTTATTCCGTGCACATGGACTTCCCTCAGAAGAACTGGAGACTTCGACTCGCCCCTTTTTTGGGGTCTGGGGATGAGGAGTCAGAATCACTGCCATTATCTTGTCTCCGAGCTCGAGGCCGTCGAACATTCTTTCTCGGAGGTTGTGCCAGGTCTTGGTGTGCGGCCTGTTGGGATTTTGCCACCTCCAAGGCCAAATCCTGTCGAAGGCACTCGTTTTCAACCATCATGTTCTCCAAGCTCTGTTCATTTTGCTTCGCCTGATCCATAATCGCTTGCATTGTTTCATCAGCTGAGTCGAAGTTCAAGGCTCTTCTTGCAGTAATGTTTTCTGGTCCCAGCATGGTGCTTGGAGTTGTATCGACTTGTGGCGTAAGGTTGTCAGCGACTGCCAGAGGGTCTTCCATCACGCTCGCCATGGATGTGCTGAAGTATTCCCACAGACAGCGGCAATTGTGGGGAAGTGCTTAGGAAACACTCTTTGGATCCAATGGAACGCTCGAGATCCTCAGCTAGTAACCTAAAAAGGAATGAACACTCCAGTCGGGGGTGCCGGAATTAGCACTCCGACGGATAAGTCACTGTATACTCTCTCGATTGCTTGTATCTTAAGTTAAGCATACTAGTTCTCACATACCTCTCTTTGGTTGATGTTCTTCTATTTATATCTTTTCTTGGGCCTCAGGGTCGGGCCCACCTTTAATCCACCGTGTAACTATTTACTCGGCTCCTTTTGTTGCAAACCACTTTTCACTCGGCTCCTTGCTCAACTGGTTATTTGGCCAATTAGGATACTTCTGAATTCACATAAGACGGGGCCGAATACAATGTATATATCTTGATTCTCTAAGTTCACTTATTCAGCCTCTTTGCATCTCCTAATACTCGGCCCCACATTTATAAAGTTTCATATTTATAATACACAATTTATATATATTAACAATAAAATTCTGATTGCTCAGGTTATTGGAATCTAATGTTGAGGCTCAATCCAAATTTAATTCAAACTAACAAGATTGTACGAACCGCTTAAAGAAAAAAGTAATACATTTATTTATTTAATTTAAATAATACAAAGGGTAATTTATGTTGACTCCTTTTGAAATTTTTTAAAAAAAATGTTCTACAAATTTTTCGCGTAGTTATCAAGTTCATTTAAAGTTTTAATTTATATAATATTTAACCCTATTTTTCATTAGAAATTTGTTAGTTATATAGATGAAGAAATAAGGTTGTCATATATTTTATACTTGAATGTATATTTAACTTGTTTATCGTCTCTTCACACTATTTACATTAGTTTTGATTTTTTTTTAATTTTATTAAAAAGAAGGTCTATGTAATTAATCAAAATAGTGGCTCTTATTGTATTTATTCTAAATTTCAAAGGAGGTCGGTGTAATTTACTCTAATAGCAATTAGATTTTACAAAAATATTATTTTCAAAATTTCAAAATTATTTTCGTCCCAAAATAGAAAATCATATAAAAATTAAGGATAGATCCCTCTACATATTTGTATAAGAATTTGAGGACATTGAAAGATTGCATGCAAATTAAGGTCCTTAAGATTTCACATTTTAAAAAGACAAGGAAATTGTGATGACCCTAACGTGTATATCATTATTGTATATTATTTTATTAAGAGAATTTGCATGTTTATGCATTTAATTTTGTTTATATCTGTTTGATTAAGAAATATTTGTTAGAAGGCTTACTTTGAATTAGAAATTGAAGGCACAAATGAATTCAGAAACAAAAACTGACTAGTTAAATAGGCTAAGCGGAATATTTAGAGCTTTTGAGAAATTTTAATTAAAATTTGATTCAGATTAAAATATTAAGAAATAATCATTTAAATTAAGTTAGATTAATTAACCCGAAGCTTGTTTAATTAGCCTTAAGTACACTAAATTAACCTTCACTAATCTTAAGTATATATATATGGCCTTAATGGAGTTTAGAACTCATCTTTGTCACATTTGGGCTGAAAATTTTAGAGGGTGAGAGATCAACCTCTAGAGAGAGGGGACGAATTGAGAAAGGAAGAGGAAGAATTAAAAAAAATTGTGAAATAGAATACCAAATTCAAGCTCTAGGTATGCATTTAACTTCTAATTCTTGAATTTAATCCTCCTAAGAAGTGTATTCATGATGAAAAATGAGATTATGTAATGAAAATTGTAGAATTAGAGTGTAGATGGTGAGAATTGACTCAATATAAACATGCATGCATCATTTCATCATTTTTTAGTTTAAATTTTGAAACCTTGCCTTGCATGTAAGTTATCTTACTTATTTTTCATGATTATCCATGTATTTCCACTCATTAATTCATGTTTGAACATTTTGAAAGAAAGGAGTTTAGAACTCCTCTTATATAGAGATTTTGATTTGGAAATTTTGGCAAACCATGAGATTTTGAGTTTAAGCTTACAAATTGGGATAATTCTATTTCCACACATTAAATCTTCTTTGTGCACATCATTTCTCAAAGCACACACTTATTAATGAATTTGAAATCTCATTTTTTACTCAATACATAACTTATTATATAAAATATGTCCTAATCACCTTCCTTCTTCAAAGCCTAATCCTAACCCTAACTCTTAACATTCTTTATTCACCGTCGGCCGACCAACCACTGCCTCCTTTGCCCGAAATTTAAGCTACCACTGCCATTCACATCCCTCCAACATCACCAACAGCCATTACTAACGCATTGCAGACGCGCCGCGAGGGCTTTATGCTGTGCTACAGTTCGGACTCAAATGTCACGGTTCTTAATCTGATCTCACAATGTACAATATGAGATTGATAAATCACCAAAGAGTCCAAATCTGGCAAATCGTTTTGGAAAACTGATTTTTGTAAAGAAGTGCCAAACATGAACTGCTTTGCCAGATACAGAGTCGCCACCTAAATATTTTATTTTGAAAAATTTAGGAAACCCTGACTCGTGCCTAAGGCCACGTGTCCATCATCACCAAAGTTGCCTCGACTCGGGAACTTGGGTACGAGAGGGGAAGGTCATGCAATGAGCACCCCCGCTCGCCCGATCAAAGAACAGCCTTTACTAACATGATATCTTATTTTTGAAAACACATGCGTTCTTATTCCGGTTATTAGCCTAGAATTACTATGTGATGCGCACAACACACAAATATAGACTAGATCGCCTAAGTTGGAACAAATCATCTCATGTTTGTTTGTTTGAAAATGGTTTGAAGGTGCTACTCGCAAGTAGGCTAAGACGTGAATTTTGCCACCCTCGAGTGGGCTTAGAAAACATGATTTTGCCACAATCAAGTGGGCTTAAAACTCGCATTTCAATGAATTGTTCCAATTCAAGTAATCTAACCTTCACCCACAGGCATTCAAGCAGTTATATCATATAAGCAGTTAGCCTCATGGCAAGCATGCTGTCATGTTAACACTCACACTCATGCAAGATGCTAAAGCATAAAAGCTTACCGAGTACTCCGAGCCAAAACAATAGGTAGTTAGTAATCAATACATGATCCTAGCTATGTTAAGATGCCTAATGCAACACATGAAAAATGCAACTAGAAATAGGCTCGGCTATCTAAGATGGCATGTGAAATGCAACACTTGATACACGTATTCAACTCGAAATTGAAATACAATGCAGTTAGTATAATACGCCGAGCCCGGTGCATGCAATACAGATGAATGGATGCAAACATGCGAGCATGAGTATGCTAATCAAAATATGACCTAGAACTAACCATCGTAAGCGGACAAGTAAAAGGGAGAAAGACGTGGGGTTGGAAGACATTCACACACTCACCCACACTTATTACAAAATTCGCCCTCTCGAAGGGGGGTTCGAATAAATAATACAAATCAACTAATTAATTATTACATAACTCTTAACTAATTAAACAAATTAATTAAGCTATGAAGAATAGGAAAGCAGCCTCGGGAAGAGGGACGAATGCATGCTCGGTCGGCTTCGCTCAGAAATCTGTTGCCATGCCTCATGTTGCCTCTGTTTGCACTGTTTTGCACCTCTGAAAACTGTGAAAAACTCTGCGATGCTCCTGAACCACCTCATGGTCATGCTGAGAAGCCATCGGCCAAAGTATGAGGTCATCGGCCAAGGGAAAATGGTCATCGACCAGTTGTGAGTCCATAGGCCAGAAATTTTTAGCCGATCGGCACTGAAGATAGTCGATCGGCCATCTCATCCTGCAGGATACTCCTTTTGTTGCAGCAGAGGACAAACATAGGCATGGCAATACATTTACAAGACAATATCTGCACCAACACCCTTCCTATCATGTCATGAGCTCAAGGGAGTGTAGTACTCGACCCTCGAGCCATCAATCACGCATGTTGATGCATGATGGCCAAAGGAGCCAAGTGTGCGATTCAATATGGAATGAATGCACAAAAACACATGTATGCCTAGAACTCTATCATATTGGATCAAGAGTGTCGGCGATCGAGGATTGAGGCACGTTTCGTCACTTCAAGTACGAACGTTCCTCGGTCTTCGTGTTTGGTTCGACACCCCAAACCAAACACAATGCAATGCAAGTATGCCAAGTACAATGCAACATGGGGACATTTATACAATGAAACAAGACTAATGGCATGCAAACAAACTCAATGCAATATGAGTATGCAAGAAAACATGCAAACAACCCAAGCATGCAACAAGTATGCATTAATGTCATGCAATGCAACTAATATGCAATAGACATGCGCCCTAAACATGTAAACATGTAATATGCTAAGCATGCACAATGCAATGCAATCTAAGCATGCAAACATACAAAGCAATAAGCACGCAACAACATGCAAACCACATACCCAATGGACTTATACCGAAGATGGACAGACCTCAGCCATGCCCAAAATCAGTGGCCATAAGTGCTAAAATGATGGTAAGAACAGCATGAAAATGCAAGACAATCATGCATACCAATTGGCCCAAGCATTAAGGCATAAAGAGGATAACTCTTAAGCACACTTAAAGAGTAGCAAACATGGATATATGACAGCACCATAAGCTCTGTAATGATGTTAGGAATGATGCCAAATCACACATATAACACAAACAAAGCATGCAAGAAGGCTCAAAGCTTGAAGCTAGCCAAGAGACTCAAACCATGACCATGTAAGGCAAGCCCCAAAGGGCCAAGGGGACCCAAAACAGTCCCAAGGCAGGTCAAGATGAGACCAAAACCAAGCTTAAACCTAGCCAACACAAGCTAGAATACAACTCCAATAGGCATGAGGCAAACAAGGCTACAATGGGGTGTTACACTACACCTAATAATACCAAACATGGCATGATTTAAACAATGGAAGACAGAGTTATGGCATATCAAAATAAGCCCAAAAACCCACTTAGATGGCATCCCACAGACCTAAGCATGGAGACATACACAATGGTCCATTCATGAGGCATAAAACACCAACTCTTTAAAGATTTGAAAGGATGGAAAATGCAAGTATATGAGCATGACTGAAATAACATATTAGATGATGCCAAATCATGAAAAAAAGGTCCAAGTAGCGCATGCTAATGACTTGGACATTCAAAGCTAGTAAGTGAGGATGTATGGTAGCTATACAAAGCAATGTATATATGATCAAAACAACACCAAACAGAGCTTTAGCATACTGAAATATGACCTAAAGTTCCTTTGAGTTGAGCCAAAATATGCAAGTATGATAGTCCAAATGTTAGATGCATGTTAAGGCAATAGAGGGGATTACAAGGCAAGTATATGGTGCATGCAAGAAGCCATTAAACCAACCTAGAACAGAGGTATATCATGACCAAATGACACTAAATACTTGCTGAAATGAAGCCAAAACATGCTAAGCAAACATGCTACCATTATGAGCCAATAACACAAGCATATGAGACACAAGGAGAGAGGGGTGTCCCTCTCCTATACAAGACTCTAAAACTACCTTTCCTCCACTGAAAATCCTCTAAATTTCAGTGGTAGAAAGGTCATGCAAAGGCAAGAACAAAGGCCAAAAGAGGTGGCTCAAAACAAGGCCAAACAAGGCCTAAGAAGGGGTAGACAACCCCCAACCAAAAAGGTGACCTTAAACAATCATCTTAAGCACACAAAAATAGAACTTTTTTCAGTTTATAGTTAAGCTTAAAACAATATGCAAATAGGTCTAAAGGCTTAAACCAAAATGGGGAAACAAATGGTAGTTTGCTCACCCTTAAAGAACACAACTCCAGCAACTTCCTTGGATCAAAACCAGCCCAAGAACTCTGAAACCAACTTCCAAATGCCTCAGCAACCAAAGGATGTTATTCTACTAGGTGCTATAGTGCAAAAGTATGAACAAAATACACTTTTAAGGCACCAACACACACACAAATATAGAGAGAGAGAGAGAGATATAGAGAGAGAGGGATATATGAACTCTATATCTAATTTTCAGAACCTCTGGAAAGGGAGGGGAGGCTCCCTTCTTATAGAAACCCAATTCTCAAGCTTGTTGAACAAGCTTGAGTCTTGGGGCAAATCCCTCCATACACGTGTATGGAGGATCAGAATTGTGCATACCAGCTGTCACAGCTGGCACAAAATATCTGCAAAAAGTAGATGGAAAGGGCTCGGCTAGAAAAAATGGCCGATCGACCAACATAAGTGCCGATCGACCAAAAAAGGTGTCGATCGGCCAAAACTTTTGGCCGATGGCAAGAAAACAAGGCCGATGGCTTCAAGCCTTGGCCGATGGGTTCAGAGGATGGCAAACAAGCCACCCTTTTCCCTCAGAAGCAAAACCATAAGTCCTTGGTCCACAATCAAGCACAAAATAGACAAGTTGAGAGATTCTAAGGCAAGGCACGCAACCGAGACCTTTGGGAACTCAAAACGAACACGAACATGGATGATCATCGAGTGTTCAAACGATGATATCCAAGTCTTGAGGACGGTCAAAAATGGGGTGTCTACAGTTGCCCCTCTTTGACAGAACTCGAAAGTCATAAGATGACGGGAGTGAATGTCAAAGCCCATAGACGACCCATTTTTGACAAGGTCGAAGACTCAGACAAGCATACATGATAACAAAGAGATGCACCCGCAGGCAGGGGCAAGATGCAAATGATATGCAAGATGCCGAGCATAACTTATGATCATGCAAAAAGAGCTGTAATGAAGCATTTATGCAAAATAAATACAACAATTTAAACAAGTGAATAAGAGATAACGATCCTACACATTCCAACGGAAATGATGTAAGAAAATTATGCAATTCTCGCTGCGTCTCACGCGGAGAAGACTAAAAGTGACTACCGAGGACACCCGGGGTCTTAAACACAACATCTCTCAGCGTGGCAACGCATGAGAGGAAAGGACTGCACAAGAAAGCGCAGTCATCCAAACGTGTGCCAAACGCGAGAGGAGAGACATATGTCCAAACGCATGCCAAATGCGAGTGGAGAAGGGTAACAGTTAAACTGAACCGGGACTTCCTTTGAATGAACCGTGCATACAATATCATGCCTGCAAAAGAAAGAAATTCAACAGGTACAATATAGTAGAAACACATTTTCAATCGTTAGATGAAGAAATCATTTCAATATGAGATAAACATGAGTATAACAATGCAAGTAGGGCATAACAATGCCAGTAAAACGAGCATAACAATGCAAGTAAAGGCATGCGCGACAACGCAAGCAAGAGGTACATAACAATGCAACCTAAGTGTATGCATAACAATGCGAGCAAGACGTGCGTGACAACGCAAGTAAAAAGGTGCATGACAATACAACAAGTGTGCACGACAATGCAACTGAAACAAGCATGACAATGCAAGTAAAACATGTGTGACAACGCAAGTAAAGGGTGCACGACAATGCAACCTAAGTGTACGCATAACAATGTGAGGAAAAGCATGACAACACATGTAAGTAAAGCATTCGCGACAATGCAAGCAATGTGTGTAACAATGCGAAAGGGTGCATAAGCACATGTAAGTAAAGCATGCGCAACAACGCAGCAATGTGTGTAACAATGAGAGAACGGGGTGCATAAACACATGTAAGTAAAGTATGCGCAACAACGTAAGCAATGTGTGTAACAATGCGAGAACGGGGTGCATAAACACATGTAAGTAAAGCATGCGCAACAATGCAAGCAATATGTGTAACAATGCGAGAACGGGGTGCATAAACACATGTAAGTAAAACATGCGCAACAACGCAAGCAATGTGTGTAACAATGCGAGAACGGGGTGCCTAAACACATATAAGTAAAGCATGCGCAACAACGCAAGCAATGTGTGTAACAATGCAACAACAAAAAGAGGTATATATTCAACAGAAGCATGGTAAAGTCATGTTATTCGTGATGTTGAGATGCAACTCGAAAGCAAGATGAAGCAAGCTCAATGCAAGGGCGAAAAGACGCATAACAAGCGCGCTTATTACAATTATGACAAAACATTGTAACATATAACATGTTCAAAAGCAATTCTTGAATTTTGCAATATACAAAAGGATACGAAAAGGATACACCTCGCATGCATCGAATGTCGTACACGGAAGACACGATTCGAGGTCAACACGAAGACCGGTTAAGCTTCAAAAGTGTACTTTCTTGCACTATCTTGAGAGATGAAGGTCCCAAACCACATAATTGACCCAACCAAGGGTGTGGGAGGTTCATCGACCACAAGGGGAGGCCATCGGCCATCCATCGGCCGAAAAATGATCTCATCAGCCAAATATTTAGCCAATCGCCTAACAATTTGGCCGATCGGCCAAAAATGGCAGTTTCGGGACAGTTTTGTCTTTTAGCCACGGGTCTTTAAATATAGGGTTCCACACCTTATATCCTCACTTCCTCTCGGTCGAAAATCACTCCTCTTTCTCTCTAGGTGATTTCCCAACCTTAGATCCTTGCTTTTCTTATGTTTTCGAGCCCTTTTCGTCGTTCGATTCGCAAAACCCTTCCCGTTCCATGCACTTTGAACCGATCGAAATTCATCTTCGGCGTCCCTTTCTTGGTTTCCACCACTTGGGGTTCGTTTTTCCCGAGTTATACCTCGATCTTCATGCCTTTTTCGCACTCTGACCTTTTCTCCCATTTTCACCCCTCGAGGTTGACTTTTAGGTTGACTTTTTGCATTCTCACCCATTTTTCACACTTTCGGCTATTTTTGCTCTCTTCTTGAGATGGCAGACGACATTCCACGGGGTGGGGCTCCCCTAGAGATGGACGTGGACCCTGAGGTCGAGCTCCTACCTCTTCGTATTTGACCATTTGATCAGGCGACCTACAGGCCGGCGATACACATGTTGCCTCCCGACGGCATTCGCCACTTCAGGAGCTATGCGCGGGGCACGCCACTGGAGCTTTTGCTGCGCGAGCTAGAGTCACATCTGTCCTACGGCGCTTCTGAGGTACACTCTTCCTCTCTGTCTCATTTTCTGCAATGTAGAACATATAACGGCGATAGTCAATCCTGTTCTTTAACTGCTTAACCCAGATACACTGATATATCATATGTGTAGTTCACCGTGAGCACGCCCACACTCGATATCTGTTTAAACTCAACACATGCACACACACTGCATTCTTAACCGGATAATCCAAACACAATGACACATCGCATGCTTAGTTCACCGTGAGCACCCCTACACCCAATATCTGTGCAAACTTGAACACATGCACACACACTGCATTTTATCAATTCTGAACGCATCAAGAAAACTGTATTCCTAACATTGCTTCGCAACTGCTTGTTTTGAATGCAGGGAGATTCCCATGCCTTCCGGGGGTATGGGAATACTGTTGCCTGAGACTGGTACGTGGAGTTACCGGACGCAGTTCGTCATATTGTTGATCGGGCCGGCTTCGGCATTTTCTGCATGGGACTCTCGTGCCTCACTGCGAGTAGGCCTCTTCTGGGCGCACTAGTGGAAAGGTGGTGGGACACCACCGACTCCTTCCACCTTTCTGCTATCGGGGAGATAACGATGACTCCCTTTGACTTCTCCATGCTCACAGGCATCGGAGTAGGGGGTGGTCTGATCCCCT
Organism: Camellia sinensis; assembly: GCF_055761805.1. Taxonomy (NCBI): domain Eukaryota; kingdom Viridiplantae; phylum Streptophyta; class Magnoliopsida; order Ericales; family Theaceae; genus Camellia; species Camellia sinensis. The sequence continues at coordinate 59,579,398 of NC_138971.1, forward strand.
TCGATACTGACATGGACGAGTGGGACGCCGCACATATTTACTTGCTTGGCGCTCAGCCTCCTCTCTCCTGTGCAGGATTTGTGAGGTACTCTTGGTTTGAGGACCATTTCAGGATTCAAAAGCCCATGACTCGGGAGGAGGTGAAGCAGTATGCTCGCGGCTTCATCATGTTCTTGCTGGGGACCACACTCTTCGCCGACCGGGCGAATACCGTCGCCCTTTACTTGCTGAGCGCACTTATGGACGTGACGCAGATCCAGCGCTATGATTGGGGTGGTGCAGGCTTGGCCACTCTCTACGGATATATGAGCTCATCTTCTCGCTGCAGCGGACAGTTGCTTGGAGGCTACTGGCGAGCTTAGGAGGTACACCTTCCTTTTTTATCTTTTCAATTCTGCTTTACATTATCTGTACACCGCACATACTGCACACACGCAATCTGTTTTACACTGACTGTACACTGCACACGCTGCACAACATACTACATACATTCTCTGATTTCTGCTTTATCTGCATTCTTCTTGATCTGATAAGCATACTCATATCTGCCCTGTTACATTCTACAGTTGTGGGTGTATGCCTACTTCCCTAGGCTTGCCCCAGTGCCAGACGTGGAGGCGCCTCCCATGGTTCCATTTTCCCATCACTTCGATGTAAGATGCGAGCGGAGGCCACGGGAGTCCTTCTTGTTCTTCCACTGATACTTTGACACCATCACCGCCGCAGAGGTATTTCGAACTTTACAGTTCATTTAAGCTTCGCTTTACATTATATTTTTAACAATGGATAACAAACTATATATCATTTGTAGATCACGTGGCAGCCCTGGGCAATGTTGCCTGATACACTGAGAGATGGATACATGGGTGCCTGGGAGACTGCCCGGTTCAGGATTCTGCTGGAGGGCTCAGTCTGTCGGGCATGGTATTTTGGGGAGCACTTCTTGCGGCAGACCTTGGGCTTGCCAGAGCAGATAGTTCCGTGGCCACCTCCTACCCACACGAGGCACACAGAGAGATATACCTCGGAGGAGATGATAGACTACACGCTTGGCTGGGACTCCGAGTTCTTCAGAAACGAGGGCGGCTACACCGAGTTCATCCAGGCTTATCTTATGCGACCTTTGACCAGTGCTCATCGAGCTGAGAGAGAGAGACCTGCAGTTCCAGCCGCAGGAGTAGGGGCATCGAGGGCACCTCAGGCCCGTGAGAGGAGTGGGTCCCGGAGAGGACAGGGAGCTAGATGGCCAGAGCTGCCTACGACGATGACATGCCGAGAACAGGGTGGGGAGACGTACCAAATACCCATCGCTCCTCCTCCAGCTGATCATAAGCTCATCGGAGTCAACGGCTCGACCCCGGTATGTACTACCATACTTTGTATTCTGTACAGTTATTTCATTTCATTTGATATTCCACAGAATACTAATGACTTCAACACTTTTGCAGGCTTCCGTCGAGTACACTCGCCAGTCTCTGGAGCTGACCGCCTCCATGATGGGGATGTTGCAGCGGAGCATCGACCTATTGACCATCTACGGCATCCCAGTAAGTTCCTTCAACCACAGTCTCAAACCTTGCATAATCTGTTCCATACTGATCTGATGTACCATATTGTCGATACGACACTTGATACACAGCACTCACGGCATTGATACACTTGAACTCACATACTGCTCACAGCATTGCTCACGACATTCATACACTGTACTCACACTTTGCCCACAGCATTCATACACTATGCTCACACACTGTATTCGGTATTCATACCCTGCTTTGCGTAGCATAACTGATGCATTTGCCATTTGTTCCTTTCAGGCCCCATTTCAGATTCCGGCCGTGAGAGGTGCTCCAGCTGGAGCATCCGTACCTGCCCGAGGAGGAGGGAGAGTTAGGCGAAGGATGACTATCCACAACCGAGGCAGACACAGGCACACCCGTGCTGAGAGCAGTTCATGAGAGCCCTTCCTTGATGATTCTGATGAGGAGGTGGCGTCGTCCCAGGGTGAGGCTGGAGACAGCTCAGACTCTAACTACGGAGCCAGTGGTGGTGATCCTGGACCCTCGTCCAGGAAAAGGACCAGGACGGATTCCCGTGCTCGAAATGACTGATACTGATCCAGACACTTGCTGATTTTCTTCTTTTTGCTTTGTCCAGACATTTCGTTGCTTCTCTTTTTTGTTTTACTTTTCTTTTTACTGGTAGTTTGAGCACATTGTACTGCCTTAGGCAGGTTTTATTTTCTCAAAACTATGTACTTTTGCAAAAGACATATGATGAAATGAAATAACTATTTTGCTCAAAAAGTGTTACATCTGTACATTCTATGCATCGCATCGCATTACATAACAATGTAAATGAGATTGAACTTTGTTTTGAAAACTAAACTCTCGAATTGCAATAATCAGGCAGTGAACCAACTAACAACAAAACAACTCGAAAAGCAAAACAAAGAACTCGACAAGCTAACCAATTATAATTACAACTCGATAAGCAAAACAAAGACTTAAAGACTGTAAAATACAACTCGATAAGCAAAAGTACAACAACTTGATAAACAAATTGTAGTAACACAGGCATGACTTCGTAAAATCATCACCGGAAGGCATTGGAAGTGGAACTAGTCACAAGTTCTCAGCATATTCAACATATAGATTGCTCATGGAACAAGAGAAAAGGCCATCGGCCATCAGCCACAAGAAATGGCCATTGGCCAACATATATAGCCGATCGGCAAAAAAAGATGGTCGGTCGGCACTATTTTTGGCTGACCGGCCAAAAATGGCAAGAACCTCCAGAATGTTGACACTTGTCTTCCACCCAACACCTTATCTTCTACAAAAGCCTCAGCTTCGTAGTTTTCCTCATTTCAAAACTGATTTGCACCAAATGGAAGAGTTTCTTGTCAAAAATCTCACAACTTGGATTGCCAACTTGGATGGCTCGGAAAAGCTGAATTTTCGGGGCTTTGGCATAAATGCACTATTCACGTTGAGTCACACTCCGCTGCGTTTTTCGTTCCTCCATGCCGCGGCAAGGTTTTGGAATCCAGTGACACACGTCTTTAGCTTTGGCGGCCAAGAGATGTGTCCCACTTTCGAGGATTTCCAAGCTTTAATGGAATCCGAGCGCGATGAAGAAATCTTGCCTCAGCTCCGGTTCGGCCATATCCAAGCCTTAGGACGGATGTGCGGCCTTACTTTGCACGACGCTCGGTCATTGATTCACGATGGAGAGTTGGACATTCCGAGCTTGGTTTGTCAGTTTTCTGATGCCGGTGACCGTGGTGACTATCATTGGCAAGGTTATCGACGACATGCGCTTTGCTTATGCATGCTGTCCCATTTCTTACTTGTCCCAAGCTGTGGTGGGTTTAGCACTCGTTTGATCGAAGTTATCGAGGGCTTGAAGGAGGGTAAGAGTTGTATCGCCATGACGCTAGCTGAAACATTGATGGGCTTGGACGCTTTTCATCGCCGGGAGACGGCTAGATTTGCGGGGAGTCCACTACTATTGCAGATAATGTTTGCCACCCCATCTCACATATGTATCTCACATCACTCGACCCTCAGGCTCGGTTTTTCTCTCAAAACCCTTTGCTCACTTTTTCTCTCAATGTACACCTCTCTATTCTTTAACCTCTCATTTTTCATCCCTCCCAGGTGTGGTTGATGGATAAGTTGAGAGTAGTGGACTCATGTCCGTCATATTCAGCTCGCAGCTATTTCTTCCGACAACTTCTAGTCGATGCTCCAGACGAAGGATGGTGGTACAACTGGATGTGCAGTTTGTCCGCGGACCACATTGCTTGGCGCTGCCCTTGGCTTAACCTGTCGACAATGAGTTACAGCATGACTCGTCAGCCCGGGATTCAGTTGATTGGCATGACACACTATGTCTTCTATTTTTCGTTCCGGTTCCGGCGCCAGTTCGGACATGATCAGATTTGCTCGGAGGAGGGGATAGAGTACCCTGCTACATTTTCGGTCCGAGGTGCACAGCTAGCTCGGTATGCCGCAGCATGGAGGACAAGAGAGCTTCTGGCCCCCGTTCCCACTTTCAGTTGCACCCTCTCTGATGAGTGCATGGATTGGCTCAATGAAGAGGCACAGGTAGGGCCCATTTTGGCATCAAAGGCTTCGACTAGCTCTGGGAGGGGACGCAGGGATACCTGACTATGCCTCGAATTTATTTGCTTTTAATCAGAACTTTCAAGTTTTCTTTATGAATGTAATGAAAAGCAACTTCAATTTTTTATTCAAGAGCAGGAGGACTCTATATTGAAATCAATAAAATTGAAGGTTGTGGGTACTGAAAATTTTTCGTTCGGTCCAAAAATGGTCTAAGTTGTAAAAAGATTAATTTGAGCAAAATCAACTTTTATTAAAACTTTTCAAAATCATTTTCGATATGGATCAGAACTGGACACGCCTGAGATCTGTCACTGAGATGTACAACCTCGGACTCCAGCAACTGGAAAGTTGCCCCTAGTTTGAATAGCACTGTACCGGAGATCACAACCGAGCTCTTGAATGCAAAATAGACAAAGATGACCAAACATGATCACATGGACAAAGTTGATCGGGGAAGTGTTTATGGATGGACTTCAAAATGAAGTTGCCTACGTATCCCAAAGATGGGAATCAAGCCTTACGTAGTTCAGCTCGAGTTCACTTGTGTATTAACACTTTCCTTTTGCGCTCTAACTTTTGCCAAGGCTGCCCTTTCTGGGTTTTCAACCTTGCGAGCTCAGTTTTTATAATTTCAAAATTTTCATGCTCTAACTTTTGCCTACGTCGCCCTTTCGGGTTTTCGGCCTAGCGAGCCACTCAAGGAAAATATTTCTTTAACTTGTCCATGTTGATCGGTTGGGAGAACTCTAGGCCATCTAGGTCCATCAGAACGACAGCTCCACCCGACCAAATAGACTTGATGATGTAAGGGCCAGTCCAATTGGGTCTGAACTTGCCCCTAGGGTCGTGAATGGGAGCTCAGTTGTCTTTGAGCACCAAATCTCCTTCTTTCAAATTCCTGGACTTAACCTTCTTGTTGAAAGCCCTGGCAATTCGTCGTTGATAACCTTGAACATGGTACAGTGCTTTCAGCCTTCTCTCATCAAAGAGCATGAGTTCCTCGAATCTGCTCTGCTGCCAATCTGCCTCAGCTATCTGACACTCAGCCAGTACTCGTAATGACGGAACTTCAATTTCGATAGGTAGAACGGCCTCCATCCCATAGACCAAGGAATACGGAGTCGCTCTAGTAGAAGTTCGAATTGAAGTCCGATAGCCCCACAAAGCAAATGGCAGCTTATCTGGCCAGTCCCGATAGGTTTCCACCATCTTTTGCAGAATGTGCTTGATGTTCTTGTTGGCGGCCTCAATTGCTCCGTTGGTTTGCGGCCAATATATGGATGACTTGTGAAAAGCCACGTTGTATTTATCCAACAAGTCAATCACCTCCTTCTTGAAGTGGGAACCATTATCTGAAATGATCTCGTTCGGGACCCCGTAGCGACAGATGATGTTGTTTCTAATGAACTTAGCAACGTACGATGCCTTCAACACCGCATAAGATTGGGCCTCAACCCACTTTCTAAAGTAGTCTATCGCTACCAAAATGTACTCATGCCCATTGGACCCCTTCGGAGTGATAGCTCCAATCACATCAATCCCCCAGACTGAAAAGGGCCATGGTGAAGTCATGTTGTACAGCTTTGACGGCGGAATGGTCATGCGGTTGGCGTGGATTTGACATTTGTGGCATCGCCGGACAAAGCCAATACAATTCTCCTTCATGGTGGACCAGTAATAACCCTGTCTAAGGATCTTCCAAGCTAGTATCACCCCGTTCATGTGCGCTCCGTACTCTCCTCCATGGATGGCCTCCATCAGGCGCTTCGACTCTTCGACATCAACACACAACTTATGCATCCCGAGATGACCTCTCTTGTACAGTTTCCCTCTGCAAACGATGAACTGAGCAGCCATTCTTCGAATTGCCCTTTTATCCTTGGCATTTGCCCCTGGTGGATACACCTCATTCTCCAAGAAGTTCCAAACATCGTAATACCAGGGGCTCTCATCTTGTACCTCATCTATGGCAGCAATCAGCTCGTAGGCCGGCGTAAATTTTTGTTCGATGACGATCAGACGCATCCAGACTCCAAAAGGGATGTCTATCATAGAGGATAGAGTTGCCAGTGAATCAGCGAACCTGTTGTTCTCTCTTAACAGATGTGCGAAATTTAGTTTCTCAAACCGAGGAATCAGCATGTCCAAGGTCTGGTGGCAGATTTTCATCTTTTCTTCTTTGACTTTCCAATCTTCTTTAGCTTGAGATACAACAAGGTTCGAGTCCCCGATGACGTCCAACCATTTTGCCCCTAGTTCTAGAGCTGCTTCTAGTCCAGCAATACACGCCTCATACTCTGCCTCATTGTTCAAGACTCTGAACCGGAGTTTGAATGCTAGAAGGATACGGGAATTGTCGGGTGCTATCAGCAACACCCCTATCCCATACCCGTATTGGTTTGACGCTCCATCAAAGTACATCGTCCAAAACTTTTCTTCAACATGTAGAATGGCCTCGTCTGGGAATAGATACTCAACTGCTTCATCCTCTTCCACTGGGTGATCGGCTAGGAACTCTGCTACCACTCTCCCTTTTACTGACTTGCGCGTTACATACTTCAAATCGAATTCGGAAAGCAAAAGCAACCAATGGGCTAGCCTACCCGTAAGTGCTGGTTTCTTGAAGAGATATTTGATGGGATCCAATCTCGAAACCAGTGTTACGGAGTGAGCTAACAGGTAGTGCCGCAGCTTCCTCGTAGCCCATACCAAGGCTAGACAAGCCTTCTCCAGCGGAGTGTAGCGGGTCTCGTAATCCAGCATCTTCTTGCTCAGGTAGTAGATAGCTCTCTCCACTTTGTCCTCAAATTCCTGTGCAAGCATGCAGCCCATTGTAGTTTCAGTCACTGAAAGGTACAAAATCAATGGTTTCCCCGGCTCAGGCGGTGACAACACGGGTGGGTTCTGTAAATATTGCTTGATCTGTTCAAAAGCAGCTTGGCATTGACCGTCCCATTGGAATTTTTTTTCCTTTCTTTAGGAGACCAAAAAGTGGTTTACAAGTCAAGGTTAATTTTGCAATAAACCGTCTTATGAATTGCACTTTACCCAGAAAGTCCCGCACCTCCTTTTCAGTCCTTGGTGGTGGCATTTCTACGATGGCCTTGATTTTGGAAGGGTCGACTTCGATACCTCTCTGTGTAATCAAGAACCCTAGCATTTTTTCTGATGTAACACCGAATGTACACTTCTGAGGATTCAGTCGTAGCCTATACTCTTTGATCCATTGAAAGAATTTTTGTAAGGCGGTGTAGTAGCCCTCTTTTTCTTTGGACTTGACAATCATGTCGTCCATGTACACCTCAACCTCCTTGTGGATCATGTCGTACAATATTGTGGTCATAGCCCGTTGATACGTGGCTCCAGCATTCTTCAGCCCAAACGACATTATCCTATAACAATAGGTCCCCCACGGGGTGGTAAAAGCAATTTTTTCCTAGTCTTTGGGTGCCATCACAATCTGATTGTAGCCTGAAAAGCCATCCATGAATGAAAGCAATGTGTGCCCAGCAGTGAAGTCCACTAATTCGTCGATATGAGGCAGAGGAAAGTCGTCCTTCGGACTGGCTTTATTCAAATCCCTGAAATCCACACATACCCGAATCCTACCATCCTTCTTCGGCACCGGAACTATGTTGGCCAACCAACTTGGGTATTCAGATACCAGCAGGAACCCTGCGTCGATTTGCTTGGTGACCTCTTCTTTGATCTTGATAGCCCAGTCCGGGCGGATCCTTCTGAGCTTCTGTTTAACAGGTCGGGCCTCGAGGTTAAGAGGGATCCGGTGCTGTACAATCTCAAGATCGATTCCAGGCATGTCTTCGTAGGACCACGCGAAAACATCTTTGAAATCTTTTAATAAAGCAACTAAGCGCTCGCACTCCTCCGAAGACAACGTGGACCCGATCTGGACCAGCCGCGGGTCCTTCTCAGTACCAACATTAATTTGGGTGATTTCATCAACCAGCAGTTTTACAAACCTCTCCTGCTCCTGATCTAGCAAATATTTCAAAACCGGAGGAATTTCTTCCTCGTCGTTTTCATTGAAGTTTTGAAAGTCTGAATTAATGCAATAAATCAAGGGCACAGAAAAATACTCAAAGGCCACAGCCATTCCATTCTCATTAATCACTTCCAAGTCGCCTGATTCCTCTGTTACAACAGACTCAAAGGAAAAAGAAAAAGACGACCTAGACAGGACTGTGGCATCCGGGTTGTCACCCCCAGGAATACCGGACTCAGACTCAGATGAGTTGGAACCTGATTCCGACCCTACAGACTCGGTAGAATCAGATTCTGGCTCACTACCTAACCCGGTGCTGCTCGATAAGAATCCCTCCTTGTACTGCCAGATGAGGGAGGGTGCGATGGACGCATCCAAAATGTTTACAGATGGGCTTGCAGCCGCTTCATTCCCAATCATAGACATTAAGAGATCATCCCCCAAGCACTCATGTACGATTGGAGGATCTGAAAGTAGACTAGCCAGTGCTACCTCCATTTCAATCTTGGTGCTCTTGGAATCCACTTCCTTACACTGCTCAGCCTCAGCTGATGGGTCTGTCTGCTCTTCGGCAACATCATCCTCGGACAATTGTAGGTCGAAGAAGATCTCAAAACCCGGTAGGCGTCTCTTCTCGGCATTCAGCCATGGCTCTGGGAAGCCATAGAATGGAAAGTCCTCCCCCTCCTGGACAAACCGTCCGTTCAGAGTGCCTTGGATAGGCCGATGAATCAGCTCAAAATGCTTCCCGGTTTGCTTGGCTCTGGCTCTCCCAGCCATTTCTTTGCGTCTCCTCACCCAGTCCTCTTTGGTGGGCAGATAACCCAAGCCAAAGGTATACGGGTTGTGCAGCACTTCGGCTGATACTACAATGCCCTTTTGGCCACTTTTTCCTAATCTTATCCCAGGGATGTACTGGAGCTTGTTCATGAGGTACACTAACTGTGCGCTGACATACAACCCCTCATCAACAGCTAAAATGTTCTGAACGACCCGGGCCTCGGCTAGGTTGAATCTTGACAGGAACACATCCTCCGTGCCATACTCGATTTCCAAAACCAGTGTACAGACCTGTGGCGGCGGATGGATTGACGAATTCCCAAAAACTATGGCCACCCCCTTTCCGTGGGGATACTTCAACATCTGATGCAGGGTGGAAGAAACCGCCTTCACCTAGTGCAGCCACGGCCGCCCTAGGAGTAGATTGAAAGTCGCAGGAACGTCCAAGACATGAAAGTCAATGTCGTGTTGTCCTGGACCGACCTTAGTCCGAATTTGCACAGTCCCCATTAGGGGTGAGCAGCGGATATACCGATCCTCCAAAACCGACCGAACCAAACCGATCCGCCGCATTTTGAATGGATGCGTGATGACGAACGGACGGTTGCGGATTGATTTTCTCCAATCTGCCAATTTGGCGGACGGATGACGGATTTGAGGTTCCTTTGGCCGCAACCGAACCGCCAAACCGCGAGCACCCTTAGTAATTTATAAGATTTTGTATTTTCAATTTGTTTAAATGTTTTGTTTGTATTTTCAATTTGAATATATTTTTTGAATTGAAAAAAATAAAGCTATTATTTATCAATATTTTTTTGTTTTTAAATCAAACTCTAAAAGTAATAAATAAAAAATATGATATATACTGGTTGGTTTTTGTTTTCAAAAACATATATAAATGTAAAAATATAGAGACATAAACAATCTCTACTATTGCTCTGTTCATGGTTTTGGTGGTTTGAATTTTTTTTATATTTTAAGAACCACAGATTGTAATACTTTATGTGGATGAAGCATACTGTGATTGTAATATGTGGATGAGGCATGCAGTGATTGTGATATTCTAAAGTTTCAAACTTTCTTTCTTTGGATGATGCATGCAGTAATTGTAATACTTTTTTAAGTCATTGACTGTAATACTTTCTTCTTTTTTTGAAGAAATGCACAAGTTGAATTATGTTGAAAATTTATAAAATTTCAAACCGCCAAACCGATTCGCATCCATCCGCTAAACCGCCAATCCGCTCAATCCACATCTGCCGAATTAGCGGATGGATGTGGATTGATTTTCTCCAATCTGCCAATCTGGTGGACGGATGGCGGATTAGAGGTTCCGTAGCCGCAACCGACCCGCGCCCACCCCTAGTCCCCATCACTTCTCTGCTAGTATTGTCGTATGCCCGAATCACCTGGGCAGTGGGTACAAAGTCCGCGGGCTTCAACCCGATTGCATATGCTGTCCTCGACAGACACACGTTAATGGCGGATCCCGTGTCGACAAGAACTACCGGTACCCACTTGTCTCTACACTCTACAGAGATGTAGAGCGGTTTGTTATGGTTTGTGCCCTCAGGCGGCAGTTCCTTGTCAGAAAAGGTCAATGTCGGGAAAGCCCCTCCCGGAAAAAAACCAATCCTACCAGTTGCTCAGGCGTGGTGTTTATTGAAAGTTTGGCCTTGTCCATTGCAGAAAGGACAGCTTGTCTATGTACTCTTGAGACCATAAGCAGTCCCCAGATGGAGATGTCTGCCTATATCTTCTTAAGCTGTTTCAGCACAGCCTCTTCTTCGAGTAGCTTTTCTTTCTACTTGTCTGCTTCTCTGTCCTTTCCGGACGCTTCTGGTTAGTCTAAGTGTGGGGGTTTGAAATACCGCCCGCTTCTAGTCATATGGTCTACTTCACCAATATACCAGGTATCATCCGACTGGTTATTCCCCCAGTCCTCGTCTGTGTGAGCAAGACATAGATCATCATCTTCCCACCACATGCCATCGACAACTGACAGACACCGGTCTGGCTCCGTTATAACTATTCCTGTGCCCACAGGACCTTCCGTTCTTGTGCCCGCAGCACGCTCTGTTCCTGTGCACGCAGCACATTCTGTCCCCGTAGGGGCCTTGGCCTTTCTGGCCCTCTCAAAATCCTCGATCCTTTCCCGCTCAGACTACTTCAGCGCAGCTTGTTGTTCAACATCTCCTATATTCAAATTGCCCGAATCCCGAGCGAAATTCTTAACACCGGCGCTCTCCGGCGATGCATCCAGATTCCCGGCCCTTCCAGCCACAGTTGATGTCCCCGTCCCTGACGGACCCTATTCTAGCTGAGGTTGTTCAACAACATCCGGCTGGTCATCAAGCCACCCAGTAGACTCCGCTGCCCCCATCCAAATCAAACCAGTTGACTGTCACGTCTCCTGGATCTTGCTTGTTAAAAAACTGAAGGTTAGCAATGTCCTCTTCTAGTTCTGCCAGGTCATCCAACCCCTGATTAAGTCCATCCTCCCGCACTACACAAATCTCTGCCTCCATTGGCAATTCCACACTCGGCCTAGCCTGGCCTGCTGATGTAATGTAACCGCTCAGGTTATACATGAAGCTTGTAGACCTCTCAGGCTCTGTATTTGCATTCTCGTCTACCTCTGCAGTCGACCCACTTCTATCTTCGATAGCTACCACCATCGTTTCAGGTTGGGTTTGGGAGATGTCCAACACGCACAAGTCAGTGCTGTCAGGAATGAACACCTCCGGCTTGGGTAGGTGAGAAGGGGTGATATATATACTAGGGTCGTATGACACAACCCCTGTTTGGATCAAATTGATGCGCTTGGGAAGTGGAGCTTGGTTATGTGGTGGAAGAGGGTTGGTTATGACATTCGGTTTCTCCGGAGGCACGATCACCCTATTGTCAACAAGATCCTGAATCTCGTGACGTAATCTATAGCATTGGTCGGTGTCATGACCATGTTGTTGGTGAAATGCACAGTATTTAGCTGGGTTGTGGGAGGGGGGAAGTTTTTCTAGCAATGGTCGTGGCTCTAGGGACTTCAAGTGCCCTTTCCTGATCAAAACCCCCAAAGCCTTAGACAAAGACATGTATAGTGGGGTAAAGGTTCTTTGGCCTCTGGGTGGAAACTTGGTTGTTTGTGAGCTACTTCCGGACGCACCAGTGAAAGGCGTAGCTAAAAAAGTTCTTGGGGTGGTGGTGGTAGTGACCATACTTACATCTGAAGCTCTGGGAGCTACAGCACTGCTTGTGCCTGCATTCGTACTGCGGTTGAATGCCCTCTTGGGCTGTTCTCTCTCATGATCAATGAGGCCCTGCTTCATAACGTCCTCGATCTGTACCCCTATCTCATGTAAATCTGCAAAGGTGGGGAGGGAGAGAACGATCATCTTCTGCATAAGCTTGGGCTGGAGGTTGCGCACAACCATCCGAATCTGATCTTTGTCAACAGGCCTGATGGTCATCATCGAGGCCTTGGCCCTCCACTGAGTCACAAAATCAGAGAAGCTCTCCTTCGGCTCTTGCCTAGTTGTCTCGAGATCACGAGTTGTGACCTCGATCTGAGTATTATAGGAGTATTGAGCCACAAAAGCCTCAGCCATCTCATCCCAGTTCCTCTTAACAGAGTTTTCCAATTTTGCATAGCAAATAACCGCTACACCTGACAGGGTCCGGCTAAACAGAGAAAGTTTCTACAATCTAGAGAGGCCCATCAGCCTTAGTATGTCCGAGAACAGCCGCAAATGCACCATAGAATCTCCAGACCCATTGAAACGGTCTATGTGCGGCATTTTAAATCGGTATGGCAGCGTCACGGCCGAGTCGGTGTATCCGTCCTCAATATCCGGAATGAACTTCACACCTTGGGATTTATTGAACAACTTTTTAAGCTTGCTCACTTTTAACGCTGTAGGGTCCACCTCGAACTCAAAGAGGGAATCCGGTAGGGTTGATAGGTGTTTTGGATAGTTAGGGTAGGATTGGGGGCGGAGCCGGCCTCATTGGAATGTCCGTATCATCCTGGACGGGTGCTGTCTCCCCGAGTATTGAAACTCTTGGCGGGGGAGGAGCTTTGTGTGAAGCAGATGCTCCAGTTTGCTGCTGCAGCCTGGCAATTACTTCTGCCTGTTGAGCCATGACCTCAACCTATTGTTTGGCGAATTCTGCTTGACGGGCAGCATCCTGCTGCATGGTCCTCATACTTTCTTGGAGCTGACGCATCATCTCCTCTATACCTGCCATATCACGCTAATCTATCTGTACAACCGGTATATCTGTCCCTACAGTAGAAACTAAGACCTCAGCCTGACTGTCCACTGATGGGGTAAACCACTGATCTGGCAATCGCTGCACCGATACACTGTGTCCTCTTGACCTTCGTCTAGTAACCGGGGGTAAAGAAAGGAACACTGCTTGTCCGTCTATCAGATCCCTAGATCGATTAAGTCTACGACCTCTAACCCAGAGTGCTCGGGGGATATCTAACTGATCGGATGCAATGGTGTTAAACTACCTTGTAAAAAGATAAATAAAGCATAATAAGGAAATAATGAACAGAAAAACAGACAGCATAACAGCTTAAATAAAGACAACACACAGTTGGCAAACATAAGCTAAATGGACTGTTCTCAACCACTGATCACTGTTCCCAAATCGCTACCCCAAATCTGAATCTGATACCCGCAGATATAACTGATTCTCAAAGTACTGATGTTGATGCTCGCAGGCCTGATACCCAAACTTGCAGACTGATACGTGCATACCTGTAGAGGCCAACTCTAAAAGCACATAACAAGCAAGTAAGGGCCAAAACACCCCTATATTGGGGTAGGATTTCCCTGTCCTATTGTCAGGAGCTAGGGTTTTACTACGCACACAGCGGTTTTCAAACAACCTACAATCGGGTAAGCAACATGTCCTAGTTTGGAATAGTCACTATGGATTCTGATATGCACTAGGTCGAATGGTCAAAAAGCGTACCACGGTAAAAATCTAGATTTGTGTTCTCGTCGTGGCAAAGCCCGTAACCGGTCAGCCTTACGGCACGCTTCTCAAAGCAAGCCTCTGGCAAACCGTTCAGGAATAGCAAACGGCAAACACGGTATCCTAGGCGCACTAATGCAAATGCAATGCAAAGAAACACATGAGTGTAATCAAAACAAGATATCATAAGTTCGAGTCAAGTTCTCTCCAGTAGAGTCGCCAGAAACTGTAGACGGGCCCTGAGGGCTTTATGTTGTGCTACAGTTCGGACTCAAATGTCACGGTTCTTAATCTGATCTCACAATGTGCAATGTGAGATTGATAAATCACCAAAGAGTCCAAATCTGGCAAATCGTTTTGGAAAACTGATTTTTGCAAAGAAGTGTCAAACATAGACTGCTTTGCCAGATACAGAGTCGTCACCTAAATATTTTATTTTGGAAAATTTAGAAAACTCTGACTCGTGCCTAAGGCCACGTGTCCGCCATCACCAAAGTTGCCTCGGCTCGGGAACTTGGGTATGAGAAGGGAAGGTCATGCAATGAGCACCCCCGCTCACCCGATCAAAGATCGGCCTTTACTAACATGATATCTTGTTTTTGAAAACACTTGCATTCTTATTCCGGTTATTAGCCTAGAATTACTATGTGATGCGCACAACACACAAATATAGACTAGATCGCCTAAGTTAGAACAAATCATCTCATGTTTGTTTGTTTGAAAATGGTTTGAAGGTGCTACTCGCAAGTAGGCTAAGACGTGAATTTTTCCACCCTCGAGTGGGCTTAGAAAACATGATTTTGCCACAATCAAGTGGGCTTAAAACTCGCATTTCAATGAATTGTTCCAATTCAAGTAATCTAACCTTCACCCACAAGCATTCAAGCAGTTATATCATATAAGCAGTTAGCCTCATGGCAAGCATGCTGACATGTTAACACTCACACTCATGCAAGATGCTAAAGCATAAAAGCTTACCTAGTACTTCGAGCCAAAACAATAGCTAGTTAGTAATCAATGTATGATCCTAGCTATGTTAAGATGCCTAATGCAACACATGAAAAATGCAACTAGAAATAGGCTCGGCTATCTAAGATGGCATGTGAAATGCAACACTTGATACACGTATTCAACTTGAAATTGAAATACAATGCAGTTAGTATGATGCGCCGAGCTCGGTGCATGCAATACAGATGAATGGATGCAAACATGCGAGTATAAGTATGCTAATCAATATATAACCTAGAACTAACCATCGTAAGCGGATAAGTAAAAGGGAGAAAGACGTGGGGTTGGAAGACATTCACACACTCACGCACACTTATTACAAAATTCGCCCTCTCGACGGAGGGTTCGAATAAGTAATACAAATCAACTAATTAATTAACTACCCTAGCTAATTAATTATTACATAACTCTTAACTAATTAAACAAATTAATTAAGCTATGAAGAATAAGAAAGCAACCTCAGGAAGAGGGACAAATGCATGCTCGGTCGGCTTCGTTCGGAAATCCGTTGTCATGCCTCATGTTGCCTCTGTTTGCACTGTTTTGCACCTCTGAAAACTGTGAAAAACTCTGCGATGCTTCTGAACCACCTCATGGTCATGCTGAGAAGCCATCGGCTAAAGTATAAGGCCATCGGCCAAGGGAAAATGGTTATCGACCAGTTGTGAGTCCATCAGCCAGAAATTT
The DNA here is from genome assembly GCF_055761805.1 of Camellia sinensis. Taxonomy (NCBI): domain Eukaryota; kingdom Viridiplantae; phylum Streptophyta; class Magnoliopsida; order Ericales; family Theaceae; genus Camellia; species Camellia sinensis. Next base: position 59,594,995 of record NC_138971.1, read on the forward strand.
TTAGCCAATCGGCACTAAAGATAGCCGATCGGCCTTCTCTTCCTGCAGGATACTTCTTTTGCTGCAGCAGAGGACAAACTTAGGCATGGCAATACATTTGCAAGACAATGTCTGCACCAACACCCCCCCTATCATGTCATGAGCTCAAGGGAGGGTAGTGCTCGACCATCGGGCCATCAATCACGCATGTCGATGCATGATGGCCAAAGGAGCCAAGTGTGCGATTCAATATGGAATGAATGCACAAAAACACATGAATGCCTAGAACTCTATCATGTTGGATCAAGAGTGTCGGCGACCGAGGATTGAGGCACGTTTCGTCACTTCAAGTACGAACGTCCCTCGGTCTTCGTGTTTGGTTCGACACCCCAAACCAAACACAATGCAATGCAAGTATGCCAAGTACAATGCAACATGGGGACATTTATACAATGCAACAAGACTAATGGCATGCAAACAAACTCAATGCAATATGAGTATGCAAGCAAACATGCAAACAACCCAAGCATGCAACAAGTATGCATTAATGTCATGCAATGCACCTAATATGCAACAAACATGCGCCTTAAACATGCAAACATGTAATATGCTAAACATGCACAATGCAATGCAATCTAAGCATGCAAACATACAATGCAATAAGCATGCAACAACATGCAAACCACATACCCAATGGACTTATACCGAAGATGGACAGACCTCAGCCATGCCCAAAATCAGTGGCCATAAGTGCTAAAATGATGGTAAGAAGAGCATGAAAATGCAAGACAATTATGCATACCAATTGGCCCAAGCATTAAGGCATAAAGAGGACAACTCTTAAGCACACTTAAAGAGTAGCAAACATGGATATATGACAGCACCATAAGCTCTGTAATGATGTTAGGAATGATGCCAAATCACACATATAACACAAACAAAGCATGCAAGAAGGCTCAAAGCTTGAAGCTAGCCAAAAGACTCAAACCATGACCATGTAAGGAAAGCCCCAAAGGGCCAAGGGGACCCAAAACAGTCCTAAAGCAGGTCAAGATGAGACCAAAACCAAGCTTAAACCTAGCCAACACAAGCTAGAATACAACTCCAAAAGGCATGAGGCAAACAAGGCTACAATGAGGTGTTACACTACACCTAACAATACCAAACATGGCATGATTTAAACAATGGAAAACAGAGTTATGGCATATCAAAATAAGCCCTAAAACCCACTTAGATGGCATCCTACAGACCTAAGCATGGAGACATACATAATGGTCCATTCATGAGCCATAAAACACCAACTCTTCAAAGCTTTGAAAGGATGGAAAATGCAAGTATATGAGCATGAAACATAGACTGAAATAACATATTAGATGATGCCAAATCATGAAAAAAGGTCCAAGTAGTGCATGCTAATGACTTGAACATTCAAAGCTAGTAAGCGAGGATGTATGGTAGCTATACAAAGCAATGCATATATGATCAAAACAATACCAAACAGAGCTTTAACATGCTGAAATATGACCTAAAGTTCCTTTGAGTTGAGCCAAAATATGCAAGTATGATAGTCCAAATGTTAGATGCATGTTAAGGCAATAGAGGGGATTACAAGGCAAGTATATGGTGCATGCAAGAAGCCATTAAACCAACCTAGAACAGAGGTATATCATGACCAAATGACACCAAATACTTGCTGAAATGAAGCCAAAACATGCTAAGTAAACATGCTACTATTATGAGCCAATAACACAAGCATATGAGACACAAGGAGAGAGGGGTGTCCCTCTCCTATACAAGACTCTAAAATTACCTTTCCGCCACTGAAAATCCTCTGGATTTCAGTGGTAGAAAGGTCATGAAAAGGCAAGAACAAAGGTCAAAAGAGGTGGCTCAAAACAAGGCCAAACAAGGCCTAGGAGGGGGTAGACAACCCCCAACCAAAAAGGTGACCTTAAACAATCATCTTAAGCACACAAAAACAGAACTTTTTTCAGTTTATAGTTAAGCTTAAAACAATATGCAAATAGGTCTAAAGGCTTAAGCGAAAATGGGGAAACAAAAGGTAGTTTGCTCACCCTTGAAGAACACCTTCAAGAACACAATTCCAGCAACTTCCTTGGATCAAAACCAGCCCAAGAACTTTGAAACCAACTTCCTAATGCCTCAGCAACCAAAGGATGTTGTTCTACTAGGTGCTATAGTGCAAAAGTATGAACAAAATACACTTTTAAGGCACCAACACACACACAAATATATAGAGAGAGATATAGAGAGAGAGGGATATATGAACTCTATATCTAATTTTCAAAACCTCTGGAAAGGGAGGGGAGGCTCCCTTCTTATAGAAATCCAATTCTCAAGCTTGTTGAACAAGCTTGAGTCTTGGGGCAAATCCCTCCGTACACGTGTATGGAGGATCAGAATTGTGCATACCAGCTGTCACAGCTGGCACAAAATATCTGCAAAAAGCAGATGGAAAGGGCTCGGCCAGAAAAAATGGCCGATCGACCAACATAAGTGCCGATCGACCAAAAAAGGTGCCGATCTACCAAAACTTTTGGCCGATGGCAAGAAAACAAGGCCGATGGCTTCACGCCTTAGCCGATGGGTTTAGGGGATGGAAGACAAGCCACCCTCTTCCCTCTGAAGCAAAACCACAAGTCCTTGGTCCACAATCAAGCACAAAACAGACAAGTTGAGAGATCCTAAGGCAAGGCACGCAGCCAAGACCTTCGGGAACTCAAAACGAACATGAGCATGGATGATGATCGAGTGTTCAAACGATGACGTCCAAGTCTTGAGGACGGTAAAAAATGGGGTGTCTACACCCATCACAAACAATTCCAACCCATCTCATGATATCAAACTGTAGTTTGTTGGCTATGTGTTCGATCCATTAAACATAGCAATCCATGGGACCATACAAATTGCTTGAGCGACCAAAGGTGCACTCGAGCAAAAACCATATTTTCAGCAATTTTTTAAGAACACTTTCTTGTGCATATTTTCATCCTCATGCTCTTTGAGACATTCTTGGGCATTGTTTAGGCATCATTAACGAGGGAATAAGCTAGAAACCTATCTTAAGCAATTGAATTGAATTAGAATAGGATTGAATCAATTAATTGTTGAGTGGTATGTTTCGTTGTATCTCTATTATGTGTTTTGTGTAGGTTGGTCACTCGAAACTTAACATCAGCTCAAGCCCACTATGAATAGTATCTCTATAAAGATATGCTCGAAATGTATTTTGAAATTGTTTAAAGAATGATATTTTGAAATGTTATTTTTATATGAATGGATGAATGTCCTATTTGAAATGTATTTGTGGCATCCTTTAGTGAGGCCCTCGCCTAGGGAAAACAATACCATGGCCTTCGATTATTAGATTGACAGAGATCTTTGATGAATCATTCAAGTGGTCCCTTTGCTAGACCTTTATAGTCCCTATGTATAGACCTTCGCGGTCCCTTTGCTAGACCTTGCCGGTCCCTTTGATTAGGCCTTTGGGCCCCTTTGTTACTCTATTGGATGTACCACGTATGATGAATGATTAATGGATTTTGATATGTCAAATGATCGCTTTGAATTCCTTACATGATTATTTGGAATTGCAAAATATGATTTATATATGTTGGACATCATTCATTAACCTCTTTATTTTGATATTACTTACTGGGCTCTAGCTCACCCCTCTCACTTATATATATGTGGGTGAGCATGTTGATAATCAATCTAGAGATGCTTCAGGAGTCCACCCCTTTTTGTGAAGTTGTTCGTGAAATGCCTCCAAGATGAGGCATTACTTGGTCTCTAGCGGAACCAAGCTTGTTAACCCTTTTTTTTTAGTCTTTTGTTTTGGTCATTTGAAGACTTTGCTTGTGTGTTTGGAAGTTGTGATAAAAGTTTAAATTTATTGTGAATATTACTATGAACAATTGAATGAAGTCTAAGTTTCTTTGGAATTTATTATATAAGCACCGCTCAATGGACTTGTTTATTTATTGATAATGCTTTCGCTAAGCCCCGTTATCTATTAAATGGTTTGTATTTGTCTTTGAGGCCGAAGGTAATTACAAATTATTGGCCGATCATGACTTAGACCTCTAGGGGCGGGTTCGGGTCGTGACAAAAATGTTTTGAGATAAATGGTCAAATACTCTCAAATCCTAAAAACTCTACAATAATTTCATATATATTTTTTTTATACCCCTGTCCCTTTCCCCTCCCCTCTCTCTCTCTCTCTCTATATATATATATATATACACCACTTCAACTGTATACGTTCACTGTTGATGCCTCAACTGCATATTCTCGTCACTGTCTCTTTTGAACCCATCACCGTTGTTTCTACTTCGTCGCCAACATTTACAACCACTATCTAGATCTGAAACAAATCGTTGCCATTCGCATCCACATTCCATATCTGAACTGATTGTTGTTCATAACTTCAAGCCTAGGGATGTTCAAGGGTATGTTCGGCTTGGGTTTGCCCTTAGCCCGACAGCCGAACCAACACCTTTGGGTTAGAGAATCAGTCACCCATCATTGACCGATCCATAATTCAAAATTGACTGAACCAAACAAATTTGTTTGGTAATCAGTTTGGTCGATTTCGTAGATCCGGGAGGAGTAGAAAAAATATTATGAAAAATGGAATTAAAATTTGAAAATAGCAAACTTAAACACACATAAACATCCATTCTGAAACAAAAACACTTGTACAAACATATACATATATTTCTTACAATTAGAATGAGACTTGAGGAGAGAAAATAAAGAAAAAGCGAGAGAGGGATCACCATTGTTGATCATCATCCCCACCATTGCTCATCGCAGCCATAACCACCACCACGACCATCGCTCATCATCGCCTCCATCGTTATTTTTGCGTTCATCCACCACTCATCCACCACTACCGCCACATCACCAATAGAAAGAGGGTAGAGAGAAAAGAGAAATAGAGACGATGGAGAGTAAGATGGATGGATCTATTTCTTGGGGGAAAAAAAAGTCAAGATGAGGGATGAAGGAGTAGGAGAGACGGATAGATCTGTTTCAAGAGAGAGAGAGAGAGAAGAGAGAAAGAGATGAACTAATGAGATGTTTGAGAGAAACAAAGAGAGAGGGTAAGGAAGATGAGACAGTGGGTAGGTGAGAAAGGAATAGAGATAATGTTTTTTCACAGAGAGAGAGAGAGAGAGAGAAAGAGAAAAGAGAGAGTAGAAAAGGCGTCATCAGAATTGAGGAGAGAGAAAGAGAAGAGATGAGATATAACGCTTGAGGGTCAGAGAGAGTCGTTAGAATTGAGATAAAGAGAGTTAAGTGAATGGTCAAATATTTGATTAGGAAGAGCTAAGTTCTCTCTTGGGAAGATATAAAGATCTTGAAAAAATAAAAGTGTACAATTTGTATAATTTTCAAGACAAAGACAGATAGTAGGTGTCTGCTTTTGGTTAAACTCCCTAGACAAGCAAGCTAACGTAATAATAATAAAATGTATATATATATCTAATTTGGTCGAGTCAATTTAAGCGGATTCAATTATATTATACCCAGCCTCCAATCGAAATTCACAGAAAATCTGAATTTTACATTCGCAGTTGACCGAGTTATTGGTTGAAACTGCCCGTATCGCATCCGGGTTTGACGGGCTGGGTCGGTTTCATAGATTGTTTGGATATTTGAACACCCTTATTCAAGCCCATCGATGTCTCTTCCAGATCTGTAACCACCACTTTAAGATCCATCATTACTGTTGTTCATAAATTGTGAACTTTTTTGCACAATTTGATTTCTACTCTCTCTCTCTCTCTCTCTCTCCATTCTTTTGCTATTTGTCTTTTTCTTCAAACAGTTCCATTTCACTATCGCACAATGAAATTTCATCATGACAATAAAATTTCTCTTATTCTAATTTACTGTGAAAATTTTCACTCTGACGGAGAGTCACCAGATAATTTTATTATGAAAAGTAATTGAAATTTTACTTTTCCAAAGAGTTGCCAAAAATGGACTAGCGATGATCACTAGAAAGTTGTCACCAAATGTCAAAGGTAGTCACCAGCATCTAGAAAGTGACAACTTGGAAGTGGGAATAACTATAGCAATAACAATGTTGGTTGGAGGTGGTGAATTAATAACTTGTAACGCCCCCCAAAATAATTACAATAATCCAACTCCAAACATCAGATTTAATATACAAAAAGGTGACACATGCGATACACATTCATAAATCGTTCATCCTTAATCTATAGCATGTGTCACGAATAGTGAAAAGTAATGGAAGCTAAACAATATTCATATGCCCTAAAGGCTAACATCTTTCCAAGTCACTGCATAGTTACAACAAAAATGAGTCTAACTCAATACAATTAAGCCCTTGGATATAGAAAGTAAATATAATAAAAAATAAGCTCTTGCTTCAAATCTCCCCAAACTACTGTCTTGGTGGAGGCATATCTCCAATATTTGAAAATGGTTTTTCCCAAATAGGGTAAGCCAAAGCCCAATAGAAACAATCTAACACAATATATGAATCTTAACAAAGATATAGGTATAATGTGCATATGTAATGCTTGCAATAAAATCATTCGTATTCCACAAAAATCATAACATGTCAAATTCTATATCTCAATCCATTTTATCTCAATTTATTTCAAGTCAATTCATTTCACCTCAATTCATTAGTCAAATTCATTATTATCCAGACAACTTAATTGAGGCTACAACTCAGTGGTTCTCTAATCAATACAACCATTACACAAACACTTCAATTTGTCATTTTACGAAAATTTCGTCCGCGGGAATCGACACCCATGTATACGTGCAATTTTCAAGATTTTCACCCTGAACACACAGGCCAACTTAATTCAGTGGAGTTCATCTCCTTTCTTCTCCCAAACATGGAGTACATCTCATTTCTCCTTTCAAATATCATACATTTGCAATGTATTAAAACACGGTCATATTCAATGACAACAGTTAAGGGATTAGTTTCAATTCACCTAATCCTCATGTAATTTCTACAATAATCATAGTTATTCGCCACCGATAACCCAAAACAGATATTTCTAAACAGATATACAATCTCAAAGACAGATAAATTATCCAAATTTCCATAGGTGACAGATAATACACATCCAACTCCACCATTTATATACACATTCATCTAATTTCATATTCCCAATACCTTATACAAAATAATTATTTAAAATATTTTAGGGCAAAACTCCATTCTCTCCCAAATCTAACCCATGCGTCAAAATCAACAAATCTAACACAACACATCCTCATATCTATACCCATAACCATTTTCAATACCTTTATTTGAAAACCTCTCTTTTGATTTTAAACCAAAACCCTAGGTTTGTTTAAAATCCTCCAAATCCCAACATTATTTATACAATCAACAAATAACTAAGCTAAAAATCATAGGAGAGTGTAGAAAGTCCCTACCTCAAGCTTAGAAGACCAAAACAATAATGGAGGAACTTCAAAGATGCCGAAACCAAATCTTGTACGGATCAAAATGAAGCTCTTGAGACGCTCTACCTTTTAACAAAGGCACACGGGTAGAGAAATCAACGGATCTAGATGAAAATGTAGAGAGAATATAGGTTTTAGAGAGAGAGAGGCTCTAAATCTAGGGTTTTTGAAAAGTAGAGAGAGAAGGAGAGATGTGAAAAAGTGATGTAAAATGTCACATTTACGGATTGAAATATGCACAGTCTGCTCGAGCACAAAAAGTGACGCTCGAGTGCCAGACACAATAAGTTGTTCTGCCCGAGTGTAACAAATGACGCTCGAGTGCAGAATTCACACTCCCAGTAGTTTTACAGACAACAGACCAACACTCAAGTGCAAGAAAGGCTGCTCGAGCTGAGCCTGCTAGAGCGCAAAAGGCACCGCTCAAGCGTAGAATACACCCTCCCAGTAGCTTTGTAGACTTGCAAAAGTACTGAGAGTTCACAAAGCCACTCGAGCGAAGGAGGAAAATTCTGGGCAACAAGAGTTTGGAAACTAAGCAACCAACCTGTCCTAAACACAACCACAACAACCCAGTAGCCAAATTTAAAGAATTACAAGGAAAGAAGATATGACCAACAATATGAAACCATTAAATCCAAGTCTGGGATACAACAAAAGCCGAGTCAAAACCGGAATCGCTATATAACTTGACTAAGTGTAGTTTTGTTATAAAAAAAAAATTATGTTCTTAAACTAATAAATATATTTTAGTTGGCTTTAAGTTAATTTCAAGCGAGCTAAATAAAAACTTCTAAAATTATAAGTGTATTTATTTTATTTTCATTAAATTAATTTTGAATTTTTTTTTTAAAATAGAACAAAGATTTAAAGAAGGAGAAATTACCATTCTGTGATCGTTTCATAAACCTATTAGAGTTTCATAAAAAAAGTTTATTTATAATTATTTTTCAAAGCTTACATTAAATTAAAGTTTTCTTAATAAAAAACAGACTTAGGTCTCGTTTGAGAATTTACCATTTGTTTGGTTTGATTTTTCAAAAATTATTTTTAAATAAATTGTCATTTATGTTTATTGAAATTTTTTGTCATATTTTAGTTAATTTATTTTCTTTTAATTGCATCTAATCTAAGTACATCTAAAATGTAAAATAAATTGACTAAAATATTTTAAAAATACTAAAAAACAAATAAAAATTTAAATAAAAAACGGTATGCATTTTTGCTTGGATTTTCATTTATTTTTCATATTTACTTTATTTATTTTTTAGATGCATTTGATCTTGATGTATTTGTAAAGTAGTATGAAAAACAAAAATATGGAAAAAGTTGGAAAAATTACAAATCAAGTGGAGTTTTCAAAAATAATTACATACTCATGGAAAAGTTTGTCTTTAATAATTAAAGTCTATAAACTTTATCACTAATTTTAAATTATTTTTCTAATCATTCACTGATAGGTTATTTCCCAAAATAATTCAATAAAAACAAACAAAATTCGTATAAAAATAATTTCTAGAATTCTTTAAACTTTTTATAACGTGAAAATCAGTTAATTGGAATGGATTTTTTTTTTGAAGTCTATGATTCCTTCCATCCCAAAATATTAATCATTTATTTCATCTTTATTGTTCGAAAATATTAGTCTCTTTTAAAAAACTAAAGGACTAAAATAAAATAATTTTTTTATTTTGCCCTTTTTTTTTCTAAATTCATTAATATTAATATACACAAAAAGTATAATTATTACAATTGATGTTTCAAAAAAAAAAATTGTACTATTTTTTAAAAATCAAAGGGTAGTTTTGAAAAGTTAAAATTTTTGAAATATAATAACTGTATTACCAAAAAAGTTAAATACCGTAAAAGAGACCAATATTTTGGGGAAAAGGGAATATAAGAGAGAAAGTGATTAATTGATCTAATATTTTAAATATTCTAATTTTTTTAAGATGAATTATACTAACTGTCCTTGTAGTTTGGGACTTGGGTCATTTTAATCCTCAACCTTTTAATTGTGATACAGTTGACTCTAAATTTTGAATTTCGTTCCAAATAAGGATAATTGAAGACATTTTTATTTCATTTCAAGGCCAATGTCATTAATTTGATAAAATATAAATTAATTTGATAAAAATCGATATCAAAAAATTATTTTAAAATTTTTAAAAATTATTTCTAACCACCAAAGATAAAATTATATAAAAATGATAAATCTTTTATATTTTTATACATATTTTTTAATTTTTTATTAAAATAATTTTTAGTATGTGTTTGGATGATGATCATGTACTGGGTGTTTTCATTGATATTTTTAGTTGGTTATCATATAATAGATAATTATATTTGTTGTTAATAGATATTTTTTGATAGTTATCATGTAATGAATGGTTATTAGGCATTCAATGTGTAATCAATATATTTAATGTTTGAAATGTTTTTAGTTTTGAATTTTTTGATTTAATGGATTAGTTTAATAATACTATTAAAGTTATTGACATATTTGACTTTTGAAAAAAGAAATAGAAACTAATTTAACAAAAATAGATATCAAAAAAGTTATTTAAAATTTTTTTTTCTACCTTCCAAAAAGATAAATTTATATAAAAATGTTGTATTTTAAATTTTTTTTACCAATTTAATTTTTTTATTTCTTAGAAAAAATTTTGAAAATAGATTCTGAAAACCAAATTAAATAGAACTTTATAACAAAAAAAAGTTTCAACATTATTTATTTTTAAAAAAAAAGTCAATACATTTTAAACAACATAAAAGTTAATCAACACAAAATAAGTTTTATAATGATTTTGTCCTTAAAATAGATCGTTTGTAAAGAAAATATTTTTGATTATCCTAGTTTAAAATAAAATTTAAAATTTAAGATAAAATATATTATAATTCAAAATTCAAAAATCAAAATAATATAAGTTCTAAACTAAAGAAATTGTTAAGAGCTCATTTGGTATAAACTTTTTTTTTTTTTTTTGAATTTTTGGCTATTTTAGTCAAAAATAAATAAAATATATTTTTAACTGAATAAGACAAAGCGTCACATCTAATTTATAATCTTTATACTTTTTTCTTATAAAAATTAAAAAAACCAAAAAATTCATCTTAAATAAAAAATTTTACCCTCAAGTTAAAATAGTTAAAAAATTAAAAAGCCAAAAAATTAAGAGTGGTTTGGGATGATCTAAATAAGTGTATTTTTTTACTTTTTATGAAATATGGATTGGGTTTAAAATGATGGGTAATGATACATCCCACTAAAAGTGGTGCTTTAAAGCACCACTAATGAGTTGGCAAGCACTTTAACCAAAAAAAAAAAAAAAAACAAGATACAAGCAGTGGGTCCCGTCCACTGCCACATCACTAGTGGTGCTTTTAGAGCACCACTTTTAGTGGTCTCAAGCATTATTGTAAAATAATATAGTAGAGAGGTGATGTGACTTAAATAAGATGATATGATTTAAATAAAGAGTGCTGTTATTAGCACCTATCAAAATTCTTTGGACCCCCCATTTCTTTGGACCCCAACCCTAAACCCTAAATTTTAATAATATTTTTTTGGACACCCCACTTATTACCAAATCTACCCACATTCACAATGAAATGCACACTCACCTGAATCCATTCCAACATATGCACGCAATTCACACCCCCAACCACACCCACTCTCTACCTCCCTCTCTTCTCTCTCTCTCTCTCTCTCTCCTCATTAGTGATGTCTCTTTTCTCTCACTCTCTCAAAACCCCTTTTGTTCAGATGAGAAAGTGAAGATTTTTCTCTCTCTTCTCTCTCTCTTCTCTCTCTCTCTCTCTCTCTCTCTCAAAACCCTTCAAAACCCTAGCTTTTTCTCTCTTCTCTCTCCAACATTAACCACATCTAAAAAGTGGTTCCTGAAAACACAATGCATTTACTTGTGGGGTTGGTGTTCTTCGTCGATTAGGATTTCAACGACGTGGGTCTCTTTGGAATTTGCCATTGATTGGGAAATTCAGATGAGAAAGTGAAGATTGAAGCGAATTGTAGGAATAGAAAACAATGTATATATATGAAAAACTAATCTCCATAATATTTCCATAATATTTTCAGACTAGAAAACTAAGTTCCATATTTTCACAATAAAATGCACACCCACCCAATTTGTTCACCACTGTGTAGCCGAAAAAATGTATTTTGTTCAGAACTGTTTTGTCGAACAATAATGATCCTGTCAGCACTATATGTCTGAACAAAATTTGTTCATCACTGTGTAACTTGAATCCATTCTAATTCACAATTTAAAATAACATGAATTAAATCCATTCAAAATACATAACTTAAATCCATTCCAATTCACTCTTTTCCATTCTTAGTTAGTTTAACAAAGAAAATTGCATAACTGACTATCTGCATTAATGTTCGGAACCTATGTATTGAACGAAAGGATTATGTTCAGTACTGTATTACTGAACATAATTGTAACAGTCAGCAAACCAGTACCGAACAGCTCGAACGAAACAAGAACGACCGAAAACGACCGAGAATGTTAATACAAGACAGATAAACGACCGAGAATGTTGTCCTCGTCCTCCATTACTCTACACAGTGAAATAAGTGATGAAGTATACGTTATACTTGAAGCAAAACTTTCAAGTTCAATAGCGTTGATGATGGTGATGAAGATGATACATTCAGGATTTAAGATGATTATGAAAAATAATAGATTTAGGATTTATATTAGTTGGTTATGAAAAGTAATAGGTGGAGGTAGGGGTGGAGGTGGAGGTGGGAGTGAGTGTCCAATATTATAGAGTATTAGTTATTATTAATAGATAAGAATTCTATTTCATAATATTTTTAACTTTTTTAAATTATGACAAACAAGACTTTAATACACATCTTAAATATAATTCGTCCATTTTTTTTTAGGGCAAATTACATATACACCCCTCGAGGTTTGGCTAAATTACAAATACCCCCCTGAGGTTTCAGAAATTACATCCCGCCCCCTGAGGTTTATATTTTTATAACAATTTGCCCCCTGAGGTTTATATTTCATAACAAATTACCCCCTAATTTCTTATACAAATATAGCATTCAGGGGGGAATTCGTAATTTCTCAAACCTCAGGGGGCATCTGTAATTTAGCCAAACCTCGAGGGGTGTATATGTAATTTGCCCTTTTTTTTAATGTTTTCTCACTAGCAAAACTTCTCAGTCACTGTGTTTCAAAAGAATTGGCCAGGCTCCCTGTAATGCGGGGCCCACAAAAAAACAGATCGTGGGTGGACTAGATGTTTGACTTTGGATGACAAGGACATCTCTATGTACTAGTAGTAGACCTGCGGGGTATGCAATCAAAGCTTTGCTCAAAATTCAAAGCATATTGACCGTACAAATATTGGATTCAGATACCTCAATCAGTTTTGACGTATTCGTGGGTCCAATGTCTCATTCCAATTATTTCGTTTAATTCTATTTTTCAGAAAATAATTTTAAAAAAAATTTGAATTGTGCTTGGTTAGGTGCCGTTTTGTAACACTTACATTTTCAGTTTCCTATTTATATTTATAAAAATTTAAAAAACTCGAATGAAATCTTGTTTGCTAAAATTTTTTATTTATAAATCAGCAGTTTCAGTTTATAAATTTGGCCAAAAAATGAAAACACAAAAAATGTGTTTCCATTTTGAGTTTTCAATTTTTTTTTTTTTACCACCCAACACTAGTCACCACTTGCCACCATTTTCTACCACCGTCTTCCGCCACCACCACCCACCCCCTACCACCACCTGCCACCACCACCTGCCACCAGCTACCCACTCACCACCACCACCCACCCCTTGCCACCACCACCACCACCCACCACCCACTTGCCATCCACCCGCTACCACCCACCACCCGCCATTGCCATCCACCGCCCGCCACCTACTTGCCATCACCACTCACCACCCACTTGCCACCACTATCCACCACTTACCACCCACCACCACCTGCCACCCACCCGCCACCACTACCACTACCACCACCACCACCACCACTACCACCACCACCACCACCACTACCACCACCACCGCCACCACCCACCATCCACCTGCCACCCACCTGCCACCACCACCACCACCCACTCGCTACCACCCGCCACCATCACCCACCCACCCACCACCACCACCACCCGCCACCACCCACCCTCCATCCGCCACCCACCTGCCACCACCACCACCACCCACTCGCCACCACCCGCCACCGTCACCCACCCACCCACCATCACCATCCATCACCCACCCGTCACCACCCACCACCACCCACCACCCGTCACCATCACCCACCCACCCACCATCACCACCCACCCGCCACCACCACCCGCTATCCGCCACCGCCACCACCCACTCGCTACCACCCGCCACCGTCACCCACCCACCCACCACCACCACCCGCCACCACCACCTGGCATCCGCCACCCACCTGCCATCACCACCTGCCACCACCACCACCCACTCGCTACCACCCACCACCTGCCACCGTCACCCACCCATTCACCACCACCACCCATCCGCCACCACCCACCACAACCAGCTACCCACCACCCACTGTCACCACTTTCCACCACAGTCTTCCGCCACCACTTGCCATTTCTCACTCTTTTTTATATTTTTAAAATTTTTTAAAAATTTTGTCAATTACCAAACGCTTTTGTAATTTATGTTTTTCTAAAAATAAACAAAAATCAGTTTATAAAATTTTTGTAAATATAAACTGAAAACATAAACGTTACCAAACATACTCTTATAATCTATAAATATAATTTCACCTCTTTATTTGTATTTTATGTTTGGATAAATCTTTTAAAATATGATTCCACTACACATTTTAAAATATAATTTTTCTTCACGTTTGGCTACTGTTTCTCTTTTATGTTTTTGATTTTGAAAAGTAGAAGATTTTTTAATTTTGGGTCTACCCAGTCATTCTCCTGAACAATTAGTCAGTTGACCGGAACAGTGTAATATTTTTTTTTTTTTTTTTTTTGCAATTGTCAATTGCCGATCGCCATCTGTTATTTGAAAATATATATATTTGTTTTTAATATTTTTTAAATATAAAAATTATTTTTTTAAACCAAAATGACAATTTTTTTAAAATTTAAATGTTAAAAAGAGTTTAGTTGTGAATTTTGAATAGAATTTTGAGTGGCGTATTTAGTTATGAATTATAACTTTTTGAATTGAGTTTTGAAATTTCAAAACGCATAACCATACAAATTTTTTTTATTTCACATGTCACATCAAACATTCAGAACTCAATTCAACACTCAACTCAAAATTCAATTCAAAACTCTTTTCAAAACTCATAACCAAACAAATTTTCTACATTCAAATCATAATTATAAAATTCACAAACTCAAAATACAACTCTATTATCAAATCATATTTCTAAAACTCTACCAAACACTACCTTAATTTTTTTAGTTTTCGTATTTTAATGTTTTGAATGAATTTTTTTATACATTTTAAACAATTTTTTTAATTTTTAGACACATCTAAAATAAATACACTTAAAAGGTATAATACTTGTGAAAAAAATCTTTAAAAGTTACACTAAATATCAAAAAATATAAATAAAAAAAAAAACAAAATTCAGGTTATATATTTTTGTGCATTTATTAAATTTTCAAAATATTTTTTCACAAATGTTTTACTATGTAGATACATCTAAGTAAGCTGCATCTAAAAAAGTAAAAAAAAAAATTGCTTAAAATTTAAAAAATATTCACTAAAAATATAAAAAATATAAAAAATAAAAAAATTCAATTTTCAAAAAATCAAATTCAGAAAACTGAATCCACATACACTAATTAGGTGGGTGTTTGAGAAGTTGATTATTTTAAATTTTAGTTATTTTAGTACGTTAATATAGTTGTATTTGAGAAGAAAATAAAATTTTTTTTTTTGGTAGTTGAATGTGATGTTTCTGAGAGAAAAAGTAAAATAATTATGAATTTGATATTACATTTTATCTTATTAACTATTTTAACTTATTTTGTCTTTTAGTGTTATTTTAGCAAAAAAAAAAAAGCCAAAACTTTTTCCTCCCAAACACCCCCTATATCTGGAAATAATATAGCCCTGTTTCGAAAGATGATTTTAGATTAAAATAGCCAATAAAAATAAAATAGATTAAAATAATTAATAAGATAAAATATCACATCTAAATCATAATTATTTCATTTTTTTCTCTCACAACCATCAAATCAACTATAAAAAAAAGTCAATTAACTTTCCAAACACAACTTTTTTAGCTAGACTAAAATAGTCAAAAAGTCAAAAAATTAACTAAAATAACTAACTTCTCAAACAAGCCCTATATTAACTAAAACTCTTACACTCTGTTTATTTGGATAGAAAATATTTTTTAGTTTTTGATATAATAAAAAATAAAAATCAACGAAAAATGTTTTTCATGATCGACAGAAAGCAAGTCTATATGGATAGAAAATGTTTTCCACTTTTAAAAGAAGGAAAACGTTTTCTGAGCCAAAGTCTTACCAATGTCACCACACTACCACCTCCACCACGATACTACCATTACAATAGCCATTGCCACCTTTATCGTTGCGATCACTACTGTCGCCGCCCCACCACCACGCCACCACATGTACCTCCACCTTTGTTTCACCACCACCATCAAATATAGAAAAATATTTTCTAAAAAAAATTTATGTGGGAAATGTTTTCCATTTGAATTTTTTTTTGTCTAAACAAAAGGAGCATTACTAAAAGTATGTGTATCCAAATATTATTAGTTGTTTAAGGTGATGTTAAATTTTCAGGTTAGGATTGATTCCTGAATTTAGGTAAGGATTTGAAAAAAATGAAAAAAGAAATTGTAAGTGAAATATGAATGAAATATAATTATATTTCACATATATTTTTCGTTTCTTTGCCAAATTATTATACAAATCCATGCTACAAAAACATGAATTTTTTTGTTAGATTTATCCTTGTATTTTTTTTTTTTTGGTGCTAAAAAATTTTCAACTCTCATAATTTGAGTTTTACTAATAAGTTTTTAACAAAATTGATATATGTGGATTTTTTTTAGACCTTTTTTAAAAAAAAAAACATTGAATATAAATTTCAAAAAGAAAATGAATATAACGATTTTCGCTCATTCAAAACAGCAATATAGCATTTTTTGGGTGCAAAATTAAGCGCTCGAAACTGCATTCGTATGGGTAGATCTTAAAAAATACATGGCGTTCAAAAAAAATCGTTTAAAACGGACTATCGAGCGAAAAGTTATGACATGTTAAAGTTTTAACACCATAAATAATTTTTTAAAATTTTTTTTGTACAACTTCAGTTACCTATCTGTCTAAATTCAGGTAACTATTTGTTCTAATTATGGAGACAAATAAGTTAAAATAATTTGAATGGATAAGTAGAAATAATGGGCCAAATCAATTAAAATAATTTGGAAAGATAAGTTAAAAATGTGAGAACAAATAGCTTCAAATATGGGGACAAATACGTTAAAATAATTTAGATATATAAGTTAAAATAATTTAGACAAATAGGTTAAAAATATTAGGACAGATATCTTAAAATAATTTGGACAGATAGATAAAAATAGTGTCACAATTAGGTTCAAACATGATGACAAATATGTATAATAATTTGGACACATAGGCATGTATGTAGGACAAAAAAAAAATATTTATGGCGTTAAAATTTCAATCCATCATAATTTTGCGTTGGTCAATCTGTTTTGGATGAATTTTTTTTATTTCATATATTTTTTTGAGATTTATCCACAATACAGTGGTTTTGAGCAATTATTTTGTTGTTTTAGAGGTCATTTAGGAATTGATTGTTTTAGTTGATTTTTTTTTTAAATTTTAAAGAAAAAAAATATGTAAAAAAATAGAGAGAATAGTTGACTTTTTGATTATATTAGCCACTCCCCAAATAACCTCGTGATTGATTGAAAAATCAATCTATTTACCTTTTTTTTATATAAATTTTATTCAATATTAATCTTGTTCGAAAGATTTAAGAAAGACAAATCCAAATGTATCAATTTTGTTAAAAACATATTTGTAGAACTCAAATTATGAGATTTTAAAATTTTTGAGAGCAAAAATGTCGAGGATTGTCCTTATTACTACATGTTTAGACTAGGGGTGAGCAGTGGATATACCGATCCGCCCAAACTGACTGAACTGAAACGATTCGCCACATTTTGGACGGATGCGTGATGATGAGTAGACGGTTACGGATTGATTTTTTCCAATCCGCCTAGTTTTGGACGGATGACGGATTTGAGGTTCATTTGGCCGCTACCGAACCGCCAAACCGCCGAACATCCCTAGTAATTTGTAAGACTTTGTGTTTTCAATTTGTTTATATATTCTATTTGTGTTTTCAATTGAAAAAGGAGTTTAAATATTTTGTTGAATATATTATGTTGAAAAAGAGTTTTCAACTAAAATATATTTTTTGAATTGAAAAAAATAAATGTATTATTTATCTATATATTTTAGTTTTTAAATCTAACTCTAAAAATAATAAATAAAAAAGATTATATATGCTAGTTGGTTTTTGTTTTCAAAAACAAATATAGATGTAACAATATGGAGGCACACAATCTCTACTACTGCTCTGTTCATGGTTTTGGTGGTTTGAATTATTTTTATATTTTAAGAACCACAAATTATAATAGTTTATGTGGATGAGGCATACTGTAATTGTAATGTGTGGATAAAGTTTCAAACTTTATTTCTTTGGATGAGGCATGCAGTGATTATAATATTCTGTTAAGTAATTGACTGTAGTTTTTATTTTTATTTTTTGAGAAAGTGCACAAGTTGAATTATGTTGAAAATTTATAAAATTTTAAATCGCCAAACCGATTCGCATCTATCCGCCAATCCGCTCAATCCACATCCGCCGGATTGGCAGACGGATGTAGATTGATTTTCTCCAATCCGCTAATCTGACGGATGGATGACGAATTGAAAGTTCCGTGGCCTCAACCGACCCGCGCCCACCCTAGTTTGGACTTACCAATCAAAAAGTATCATGCATATGTCCTCTTAACAACAAAGACCAAAGCTTAGACCATTTCAAAATACTCCATGAATTAGAAGGTTCACCAATTTTTTCTTTTGATAATTAATTACTAACCTCTTATATTTTTAATAAATATGTCAGTATTTATAAAAAGAATAAATTACAAACACACCTCCTGAGGTTTATTTAAATTATAAAATATCCCATGTGGTTCTAGAAATTACATTATGCCTCCTAATGTTTCTAATTTCCTAACAAATAGGTCCTTTTATTAATAAATCATTAAGTTAATTAACAGTTTTTAATAATGTTAAAATTTTATTTCAATTAATAATTTAGATAATTTTATTATTAAATAGGTGAATAGTGAGAAATTACATTTTTTCAATTAATTCTGTTAAATAAAAAAAATTTGACAGGGAGGTATTTGTAATTTTCCAAACCACAAGGAGCAATTCGTATTTTAAGCAAATATCAGGGGATGTAGTTGTAATTTACTCTTATAAAAATTATTTTGAAAATTTTGACAAAATTTGTAATAACCAAACATTATACAAAGAATTTGTAATAGGAAAATTGTTTAAAAAAAATGGGAAGTAGAAACAATTGTAATTTAATGGGGATGTTTTTCAAATTGCAATAGAGATACAATCTTTAAAACTAATTGTAAAGACATAAAATATTCAATAAAAATGAAAAAAATACTACTTCATTTTTTCGTTCATTCTCTCTCTCTTTCTCTCTCTCTCTCTCTCTCTCTCTCTCTCTCTCTCTCCTGTACGAGGCAAACAACTTCTTTCTGCACCCATTCACCACTCTTTCGTTACCCCTCTCTCGAATCTCGAATCCGAATCCTTCGTCGCCCTTTCCTGCGGCGCATCCCTGTGGCCCTCCAAAACGACGTCATTTTGGAGGGTTTTTTTTTTTTTTTTTCTTCTCACTGATATCTCTCTCTCTCTCTCATGGGAGGGGGCTCAGAAGGACAATGCAGTGAGTCACGAATCCTCTTTGGGCCTTCTTCTTCTTCAAAGACAATCTCAATCATTCTCTTCTCCCAGCTCCTTCCTCCTCATTTGCAGCAAATAGCCACCTTCTACCACACACATCCACCACTGACCACTGCTCCGACCACCCGTACCAAACGATACAATCATTGTAATAAGGTGACCAGAGGGAGAAGAAAGGAAGGAAAGAGGCAAACCAGAGGCAACAGATCTGTGATAATAAGGTGTGCGAAGATTCAACTTTGCAATTTCTTTTCTTTTCCTTTGTTTTCTCGGTAACCAAACACGGATTTTCTTCCTTTAGTACTTCTCATCTTATCTTATATTTATTTTTTTTTAATTGCAATTTTCAGCGAAAAATAGAATTTTTAAAGAGGATACTTCGTCGCAGAAGTCAGATAAAGAAAGGGTTCATCAAAGTGTTTCTGAAAATTTTCCCGAGAAATCAGACAATTTCAAATTTTCCAAGAAAGGAATGAAGTTGGGTGATGGGTTTGAGAATGATGTTAAATCTGGTAGCAGTTCTTCTAGAAGAGCTGATAATAGGGAAGTTTTGAGCAATATAGCTGACAACCAAAGTAATGGTTCATACATCAATCCTGATAATTGGGTTGTTGTTGATAATTATCTTCAAATAAATGAGAATTTAAATGAATCTAATCGTGCAGAAATGGTAAATAAATTCGATGAATTGAAACCCCCAAATGGGATTGCACATGGGTCACAAAGATCAAGGAGTTTTTCTGGATGGAGGAGCGGGGAGGGAGGCGAGCTTGATGGGTTTTGGAGGAACCCTAGAAGTGTTTGCATCTGATTTATATATATATATATATATAAATTTGTGTTTTTTTTTTTTTTTGGATAAAATTGTTTGTATATTTATGTAATTCTCCCTCCGTTGCTCCACAGATCTGTTGCCTAGAGAGTTATCAATAAGAAAGAAAGAAGAAGAAGAAGAAAAAAAAAAAAAAAAAAAAAACCTCCAAAACGACGTCGTTTTGGAGGGCCATAGGGATGCGCCGCAGGAAAGGGCGACGGAGGATCCGGATTCCTCTCTTCTCTTATCATTATTAGTCGCTCTCTCACCATTCCCGTCCTTTGGCCATCTCTCTTCTACCCGACCTACCACAACCTCATTACCCTACTATCTCTCACCATAGATCTGTTACCATTTACCATTAAAACCCCTTCATCTTTCTCTTATCTTCATTCTCCACTACAAATTTGCTACTCATTCCCATCCATCACAATCTTGCCACATCTACCATTGAAATCTACCTTTCACCATTAAACAACTACAAAGTATGAGAGAGAGAGAGAGAGAGAGAGAGAGAGTGTGTGTGTGTGTGTGTGTGTGTGTGTGTGTGTGTGTGTTAGAAAGACTAAATGATACCGTGGAAAGGGAAGCATAGCAAATTTGGAGAAAACTAAAGGAATGAAATATATAATAATTACTATTGTAAAAAACCAAAAGGATGAAAGTTGTGGCAAACACTATTCGTCGTCATTGTTGCCATCATCATGTAGAGGGAAATAGGATAAAAGAGAGATTGAGGAAGATGAGAAGGCTCTGACGACTGCGGGGAAGGTAAATGAAAGGCTATCGTCGCCAAAGAAGGTGTGGCAGAAACTTCCGATGAATTAGTAAAAGGAGAAAGAAGAGAGGAAGGAGAAAAAATAAAAAGGTTATTCGGCAATTTTATAATTTTTTCAATGTCTTTACAATTTTTTGAAAGCTAGCCTGTATGTTGCATTTTTTTAAAAAAAATTTTGTTGATACCCCTAAATTGGATTTTCTTTTTTTTTTTTGGACACTCGGTCCAAAAGTCTAAAATTGAATTTTCTAAGTCTAAAAGTCCAGATGCTTATTTTGTTTGTCCATAAGAACAAGCTCATACAAAAAGATCAAACTATATATTATACGGTAGACAAAACAAAACAAACCTTCAGTCTCTCTCTCTCTCTCTCTCTCTCTCTCTCTCTCTCTCTCTCTCTCTCCTCTTTATTTCCAATTCAACTACCACCATGTTGTCATCATCCACTCTGTCGACGGCCTGCGATTGCTGTCCTCCACTACTGTATTGCTATCGCCATCGTCGTCTTCATTTTTTTCTTCACCTCCCCACCTTCATTCGAAGAACTACCGTCGCCGATCGAAGCACCATCGATATTAGATCTAGACTCCACTTTTCTCCCCTAATGGTTCAACTCCTCTTCTTTTCTCTCTCTAGATTTGTGGTGGATTTAGACCTTTCTCACGCTTTCGGTTCCATTTTTGGCCTTACGGCGACAAGATCTGAGTTCGCGGCAAGATCTAAGTTCTATTTGGACCATCCGATTGAACAGCTCTTCATCAGCATCATTGACATAGATATACATGTTTGTTTGTTTATTTGTTGATCAGTCCGTTCTCCTCTGTATTGTATATGCCTTGTATATATGTATAATATACAATTTATATATACTTATATGTGCATGTAGATATATGTGTTTGAATATGTCTAGGTTCTAGGGGATTTGGTTCTTGACCTCTCAAGTATGGCCAATCAAACCATTAAGCTTCGGGTGGTCTCCATTAGGTTTGTTTTAAGGTATCTCTATCTCTCTCTCTCTCTCTCTCTCTCTCTCTCTCTTCTAGATCTCTTTTATTAGTATTGTTGTGGTTGTTGTTGTTGTTGTTGTTGATGATGATGATGAAACAAATTGTAACAGATAGACGATTTCTACAATTAGATTTAAACCTATAAGGGACCTCCTTTGGTTCTGATCTGTTCAAAATGGCTCTAATATTTCTACATAGTTTTTTTTGTTGAATTTGAATTTTATTTGTACAGATAATGGCAACAGAAAGAGAATTTGAACATACAGATTTGCAACATATATATTTTTTTAATAAATAATTTCAATAGATAGATTTTTGAAAAGGTTTTTTGAACATATTATTCTCTTTTAATAGATAAAATTCAATAGAGAATCAAAGTTGGTCAAATATTTGAACAGATAAGAGGGAAACAATTAAATAGATAGTAAAAAAATTTGAATAGATAATAAATTAGGACAGATAGAATTTTATTTGAACAAATATTTAAACAGATAAGGGAAATTTGAATTGAAAAGATTAAAACATTAAACAGATAGGGTAAAAAAATTAAACAAATATCAAAAAAATTGAACAGATAAGGAAATTTTTTGAACAAATAGTCAACAAAAGTGAACAAATAAATTAAGGAGTAAATTTGAAAACATAATGTTCTTAAAAACAAACAAAATGACTTCTTACTAAACTATTTCATAAAAGGCGGATCTCTCACCAATAAAAAATATTTACTGGTCTTAATATCTTATGCAATTATTAGATTGGATTTATCACCAACTTTCTCTGTCTTTTTATTGTTTTTTTATAACTTTTCTTGGTAATATGTAAAATATTGATTGAGATGAGTAATATGATGAAATTTTTTGCACTATATTTAATTAATGTATGATATAGAATATGATTAAAAGGGAAGAATTATTTTTTTATCTTTCAGTAAAGTTAGGTGCCCAATATGAAGTAATTGGATTAATGACGTCATGAGATTGGAACTGCAAATCTGCCAAGTATTAGGAGATGGATGGATGTTTATAATTGATCTCATTTTGAGAAAGTAGCATTTAGTATGGAAATTTTAAAAATAAGATTTAATTTGTTATGAGAGTCGAATATTTAAACCTATTTATGTATTTTTTTTAAAGATTAAAATATATTTTTGACCGTCACCGCCACACTCCCATTTCGCCACTGCTCTCTATCCCAATCCTAGAAAAGTTTAGGCATGCAAGAATTACTATATTTTGCATATTATTTCTCTTTTCTCTCTATGTTTTGTTTCTTTAACATGAATGAATGGTGTGAATTTGGTTGATCACCCAGTGGTGTAAAATCGGCCCACGGCCCACCTAAAGCCCGCCTGTAGCCTAGAGCGGCTCAGCATAGTTTGAAACTAAGCCCAACCCCAACCTATGACCTTGGGCCTGGGTTGTATGTTTTGGGGTTCAGCCTAGCTCGAGGCCCGATTTGCTCGAGGCTCGGCCCATCTAAGGCCTAATGTTATTTTCAAGTTATTCTAGTGGAAAAAAAATACAATTTTGATGGAAAAAATTAAAAAAATAGTCACACCTGGCTTAAGCCCACCCCAAGCTTGAGCCCAGGCCCAAGACCCACTAGTTTGCTTGAGACCTGAGTACCCTTTGGACCTAGGTCGAGATTTTGCACGAGTAGTCCAGTCCGACCTGATTTTTGACGAAAGCCTGTTAGGCCTTGATGGGTCGTTTCACACACAAAAAATAAACACTAAACTATACCAAATTCTTTAGAATAGTAGTAAGTCCAAGTATCGATCCACAGGGACAAACGAGAAATTAAACTAATTTAATTGTTAAATTTCTAAATTAATTTTGATGAAAGAGATGGTTGTTCATAACCTAATGATAATTAAATTAAACAAAATGAATAAACTAGCAATTATAAATAAAGATAAAATTATTGATTTTGGAAAAAATCTAGGGTATTGAATTCATCACTAGTTACATAAACACATTTTTAATTTGAAAATTAATTATGTTACAGTTCGAACCAAATAATACTTCGCAACTACAAGTTCAAAGTATTGATAAAAAAAAAAAATGAACACATTCAATGTATAGGCACGAACCATCTCAACTAGTACGAGTCGTTCCCTCTAAACTAGGGTAGCAACACTACTCGTCCCTCGCAGTATGGCTCGTCTCATACCTTGAACATGAAAGTATAGAAAACTATTGCATAAGAAGCATTGAACAATCACAGAAAGAACAATACTTGAAGAAATAATGGAAAATAATATTTGAAAAATTTTTGAGTACCATACAACTGTTCAAACCATTATATAAAAGAAAACCAAAAATAAAACCTATTTACTTGGCTAGGGTTTCATCAAAACCCTAGAAATAGGAGCCTAGCCACTCATAAAGGAGTGGAAACAAGTAGAAGAAGAAGAAGCCTCCATGAAATTATCCTTGAAGCTTGAGAATCCCCTCTCTTCAAACCCTAGCCTCTCATTTTCCTTGAAATATTTTCGAACCCTAATCTAGTATTTCTTCTGTCTTTTTATACCTTTGTTATTTTTCCCAAATTCAAAACATCAGGCACGATTCCTGAGGTAGGTCCGTACGTGCTGGAAATTCCACCGCACATGCGGAGAGGGTTCTATACGTGCGAGAATGGGCCTTTGTACGTGTAATTTTTTCAAGCTCTGTTTGGCTGTAATGAATGGGCCGCACATGCGGGAATAGTCATCCACACGTGTAGGAAGCATTTTTCTCTCTAATTTCTGCATTTTTGTTCATTTCATGCTCCCACTGTGTCCAACCTGATTGGCATTAAACATGCATAAAATATATAATTTGACAAGCAAGTAGGGTTAAGAGATCTTAATTATCGGCCTCAGTGTTGCACAATCTGACCTTAATCACATCTCTCAACTTACAACTTGCTAGTCCTCAAGCAAGGAATAAAGAAAGATAAACAAAATTAAACAAAATCTAACTGTCTTCTCTTTCATGGGAAACACGATTGCATTTAGCGTATACAACAAGCCTTTAAACCACAAAGTTATCCCAAGTGGACGAGTATAGTCTCGTGAGAGTTTCCAGAAATGATACCCACAAACATTAACATATTCACTTATGTCCTAACAACAATTAATCACACTACACCACTCAAGAATTAACTTATATGCTACTACAGTGCAATATTAAGACATGATGAGTCATTAAAGGCACAATAGACAAGCATAAAGGAATCTATTGAGCAAAGATCGCAATTCAATATTACAAAATTAAATTCCATGTAGTTGTGAATGTTAGTAGACACATCAACAGTATCCTCAGTGTAAAGTGCAATCCCATAACTAGTCAACTATCCACTATAATAGTCAAGTGTAAATCATAATAATACCTAACATATATAGAAAAACTAAACTTTTGCAACCAAAATTCTCAAATATATATATATATATTTGAAAGACTGTGCAATATCCTAATCCATTAAGCTTTTAATCAACCCATGTAACAAACATTGGGCCAATGACTCCCAAACCAGACGTTTTTAGGGCACTAGGTGTGAAGACACCCCTACGGGCTTAATAACTCGAGTTGAAAAGGCTACGAACCCGAACAAGCCATTTTCCTTATTTTTCCTTAACTGTGCAATGTCTAGGTCCTTTAAGCTTTCTAATTAACCTATGTAGCAAGTATTGGGCTAATGACTCTCAAATTATATGGTTTTAGAGCATTAGGTGTAGAGACACCCCTACGGGCTTAACAACTTGAGTTAAAGAAGCTACGAACCCAAACAAGTTAAGTTTCGTTTTTCTTTTTCTTTTTTTTCTTTTTTTTTTTTGAAGAAATACGAAAATAAAATAAAATAAAATAAAAAAATGTAATAAAGAAACCTGTTTTTTTTTTTTTCCTTTCTTTTTTTTTTAAAAAAATTCCAACGTACCGCATGTGCAGAAGCATACCCGTACCAAGCCCCGCTCGTGCATATAAGCAGGAGATGGATTTGCTCCAGGAAATATCTTGCACGTGCAGCGACTAAGCTGCACCACCTTGTCCACCTGTAATTAAAACAGTAGCAAATTTGCGGATTGGAATTTTGGCGCACGTGTGGGAAAACTTTTTTTTTTTTTTTTACAAACCCAATTGCAACGCAAAAAAAAAAAAAAAATCAAACAATTTCTACCTTCATTGCACATTTGAAATAAAATATAGTATTTGAAAAACATCTAGATACTTAACAAAGGTATAATTTTCACGCGAAAATCACGGGTGCTACTTTTCTCCCTAATAATGTTTGTAACTTTCCCTATTCTCCAACATGGTGGCAGACTAGGTTGATTCAGTATCTAGAATCGATGCGCGTAAAGCTAACTCGACTTATGGAGTTGCCGTACAGAGTTCAAGTCAGGATGGTTTTGAAGCAATCTCCACACCCCCGGGTAACTAGACTTATAACTCGGAAAATCCAAATATTTGTGTTCTAGGCTTTGCCATTCGAACTCTAGTTTTCATTGTCTCAGTTGGTCTCCTAGGAACTCACTACAAACACAGTTAGGTGGCTATAATAGACCATCAGATATCATTCGGACACGACTAACACCAAAGGAATTACACCTTTAGAGGATTTGAAGTCTCTTAGACTTAAAACAATTATGATGGAAAATATATTGGGTCCGTCAAGTAGACAACCTCAATTATCTCCCCTCTCTCAATGCCATCCACATAATGTTTCAATCTTTGGCCATTAACCTTGAAGGTCGTACCATCTTCTGGATTTTTAATCTTAACCGCCCCATGCGGAAAGACTTCGAAAACCTCATATGGGCCATCCAACCGAGACCGGAGTTTACCTGGGAACAACCGCAATTTAGCATTGAACAGCCACACTTTTTGGTAAGGCTCGAAGGACTTATGAGAAATGTGTTTATCATGAAATGCCTTAGTTCTAGCCTTGTAAATTTTGGAGCTCTCATATGCATCATTGCAGAGCTCCTCTAACTCATTGAGCTGGAGTTTTCGATGGTCACCGGCTTTGACCATATCAAAATTAAACTTCTTAATGGTCCACAAAGCCTAGTGTTCTAACTCAACAGGGAGATGGCACGGTTTCCCGAACACAATCTTATACGGAGACATCCCGATAGGTGTCTTATATGTAATGCGATAGGCCCAAAGTGCATCAACCAACCTAGTGGACCAATCTTTCCCATCAGGCCTCACAACTTTCTCGAGGATGTGTTTGACTTCCATATTAGAAACCTCTACTTGACCACTAGTCTGGGGATGATAAGGAGTGCCAACTTTGTGAGTGATCATGTATTTGCGCACCAATGCCTCAAAAAATTGGTTACAAAAATGTTTGCCATCGTCACTAATTATGGCATGCGGGAACCCAAAACGACAAAAAATGGTTTCGTGGACCATAACTTTGTGGTCATTCATTCTGGTGGCTACTACCTCAACCCACTTGGAGATATAGTCCACAACTACCAAAATGTATTCAAATCCAAAAGATGGTGGAAAGGAACCCATAAAGTCAATGCCCCAAACATTAAAAATCTCAACAATTAAAATAAGGGTCATCGGCATCATATCACGTCGTGACATAGAGCCCATTCATTGACAACGCACACAAGCTCTACAGAAGTTGTGGGCATCTTTGAAGATAGAGGGCCAGTAGATAGAGGGCCAGTAGAACCCATATTGTAAAACCTTGGTAGCTGTTTTCTGCCTACTGAAATGCCACCATATGCATGAGAGTGACAAAATGTGAGAATGGCACACAATGCCAAATCACTTGATCCAGACAATACTTGAACAATTTTGGGTTTTCTTAGAAATAGTGCTTGACCTGTGAGAAAAATCAGTCTTTGTCTTACTTTGACCAAGTTTTAGGAATTTGACCAACCGCCAAGTAATTCACTATGTGAGCAAACCGTAAGAAGGTCACTTGTGACACCGCAAAAAGTTGCTCGTCCAAAAACGAGTCGTGCAAGGCTAAGGGATCACTCGTGTGCTCAATAAGGATTCGGGATAGATGATCCGCAACGACATTCCCGGATACTTTCTTGTCCTGGATTTCTAGGTCAAACTCCTGAAGGAGTAGAATCCACCTAATCAACCTAGGTTTGGTCTCTTTTTTGGACAATAAGTACCATAACACAGCGTGGTCACTGAACACAATGACTTTAGACCCTAGGAGGTAGGACCGGAACTTATCAAGTGTAAAGACAACAGCTAGTAACTCTTTCTCGATGGTAGTGTAGTTTAATTGAGCATCAGAAAAAGTACAACTAGCATAGTATATAACATGGGGCACTTTATTCACCCTTTGGCCCGAGATGGCACTAAGGGCATAATCAGATGTATCACACATAATCTCGAAAGGAAGGGACCACTAAAGGGATTGCATGATGGGGGCAGTAGAAAGTGTAGCTCAAAGTGTTTCAAAAGCTTTCAAACATGCATCATCAAAGATTAAAGGTCGTCCTTAGCAAGTAAACTACACAAACGATAAGATATTTTGCTAAAGTCTTTGATGAATCGACGATAAAAACTTGAATGACCTAGGAAAGACCTAACTTGACGCACAGAAGTGGGTGGAGGAAGGCCTACAATGAGGTCAACCTTAGCTTTGTTTACCTTTATACCTCGAGGGGATACAATGTGTCCCAACACTATACCCTTGCGAACCATAAAATGGCTCTTCACCCAACTCAAAACTAGGTTTGTCTCCACACAACGAGTAAGGACTTAAGTTTAGTTCTGGAGACATTCCTCAAAAGATGGCCCAAAAACGGAGAAGTCATCCATGAAGACCACTAAGAATTTCTCCACCATGTCAGAGAAGATAGCCATCATGTACCATTGAAAGGTTGTCGGTGCATTGCAAAGCCCAAAGGGCATTCAGCGATAGGCAAAAGTGCCAAAAGGACATGTGAATGTGATCTTTTCCTGGTCATCAGGATACATAGGAACTTGATTGTAACCAGAATAGCCATTAAGGAAACAATAGTAGCTCTGCCCTACTAACCACTCTAGAATTTGGTCAATAAATGGCAATACAAAATGGTTGTTTCTAGTAATGGAATTCAGTCTCCTATAATCAATGCACACTTACCACCCAGTAGTGGTTCGTGTGAGGACTAACTCTCTTTACTCATTCTCAACAACAGTGATGCCCGATTTCTTGGGCACCACTTGTGTGGGACTCAACTATTTACTATCCGAGATGGGGTATATAATACCCGCATCCAACAATTTCAACATCTCTTTTTTTACGACCTCTTTCATATTAGGATTAAGCCTTCGTTGCATTTTACGAGAAAGTTTGGTGTCCTCCTCTAAATGTATATAATGCATGCACATGGAAGGATCTATCCCTTTCAAATCAACCACCGACCACCCTATAGCACTTTGATGTGCCACGAGAACACTCATTAATTGATTTTCTCGCTTTACAGTTAAGTCGAATGCAATTATAACCGGTAAAGTATCCTGAGGCCCTAAAAATGCATACTTGAGTGTGGCCGGGAGTGGCTTCAACCCAAGCATAGGTGGTGTGACTGGAGATGGTATGGCA
Source organism: Camellia sinensis (assembly GCF_055761805.1). Taxonomy (NCBI): domain Eukaryota; kingdom Viridiplantae; phylum Streptophyta; class Magnoliopsida; order Ericales; family Theaceae; genus Camellia; species Camellia sinensis. The sequence goes on from NC_138971.1 coordinate 59,624,685, forward strand.
GCCTCCCTAGACAAAGGAGGAAGGGACTCGAACCAGGCTTTCCATGGAGGAAAATCCGATATAGGAGAAGAATCAAGTAAAGCATTCACTTCCTTAATTGACCTGTCAATATTAAAATCCTCAAACCTAAAATAAGCTAAACAAGCCTGTAACGGGTCCTCTACAAGAATGAAGGGTAAAGCCTTCTCTACTATCTCCCCTACAACATCCACAAATAAGCACTCCACTCTTTCATGGGGTTGTTGAGATGCTTGGAAAACAATGAGTTTCACTTGCATATTCCCAAATGAAATATCCATAACCCCGGTATGACAATTAATACATGCATTAGCCATAGCCAATAAAGGTCAACCTAAGATCACCGAGATTTGTTTCCTAGAGCTGTTTCCCGATTCCATATCTAAAACCAAAAAGTCAATAGGAAAATAAAACCTATCGACCTTTACTAGCACATCCTCAATCATGCCATGTGGCACTTTGAGGGACCAGTCAACCAACTGGAGTGTGATAGTAGTGGGCTTCAACTCACCAAGCTCGCATTCCTCGTACACAAAGTACGGAAACAAATTGACACTAGCCCCGAAATCTAACAAGGCCTTATCAATAAAATGGTCCCCTATAATGCATGCAATGGTTAGGGCACCCGGGTCTATAAGCTTAGGGGATGTGTCACTTAACAAGATGAAGCTTACTTGCTCTGTGAGTACGACCTTTTAGGACACGTGTCCTAGATTTACGCTTTTGCGTACAGATGTATTTCAAAAATTTAACATAGGAGGGTACTTGCTTAATCGCCTCTAATAGGGGGAGGTTGATTTTAACTTGTTTAAAAACCTCCATCATCGCTTCCATGGAGGGGACGGTGTATCATGACATTGGGAAAAGGGTGCCTTAAGCACATATGGTGCCTTAGACTCATGTGCAGTACTACGGACTAAGTCATCCCCCATATGTGTTTCTCCCTCACCTTTGCTCTCATTGGGTTTACCACCGTGGTCACATTTCTTAGCCCTAGTTGCATCAGACTTAACTGGCCGAGGCTCTGATTCCTTTCCACTCCTCAAAGTAATCACTACTTGCACCTGTTCATGGTGCTTTCCATTCCCACTCAACCCTTCTGCCCCATATTGACCCTTAGGGTTTGCTACAGTCTAACTCGATAATTTTCCCTCCTCCCTCCTATTCATGTTGTTAGCTATTTGACCTAATTGGACCTCTAGCTTGGTAATGGAGTAAAAATGGGAGTGAACTATTGGTGCTAACCCCTTAAGCTCTAAAAGAACTTCCAACACCTGAGTCTCAAAGGCGGAGTTATATTGAGGAATAGGCGGGGGTTGTGGTTACCGATAAGGTTGTGGTGGGCAGAGGAAGATTGGTTGGCAAAATTATTAAAATTATGCCTTGGTGGTGGAGGGTTGTAAGAAGTGCCTTGTGAAGGAGGTCTCTATGAAAAGTTAGGGTGGTTCCTCCATCGCGGATTATATGTGTTGGAATATGGGTCATTACTAAGGTTGGAGAAACCTTGAGCCGCGTTCACATGCTCTTGGACTAATTCCAGAAATTGTGATGCCGAAGGGTACTCACTCAAGTCATGAGCAGGGCTCGCACAAATAGCACATGCCTCATGAAATTGGGGCTGTGGTTGCTGTGTAGGGGCATGTCCTAAAGCTAATAATTAGTCCATTTTGTGGGACAATGCCTCTACTTGTTGGGCTAACTCTAGATTTTGCCATACCTCATACATGCCCCCTTTTTTTGGGGCTCCAACTATCGGTTGCCGGACTTGCTGGGCTGTGGAGGCATGGTGAAAGGAATTATGACTTAGGTTCTCAAATAATTGCCATGCTTTGGCGTCATTTTTAGACATGAATGTCCCACTACATGAATTCACCATTTGGTGGTAAGGCTCAGTTAAGCCATAATAAAGGTCTGAATGAGTTGTCAATTAGGTACTTGGTGGTGGGGGCATTGTTGGAGAAGGTCACAAAGTCTTTCCCATGTTTCATGAAATTGCTTGCCATCAATTTGTGCAAAATTAGTGATGGTTCGCCTGAGTTGGTTGGTCTTACCAATGGGAAAGTACTTATCCAAAATCTTCTCCTGTAATTGGTCCCAAGTTGTGACAGAATTAGCAAGTAAAGAGTTCAAGCAATGTTTGGCTTTGTCCTTAAGTGAAAATGGGAACATTCGCAACATTAAGGCCTCATTGGTGAAATTCTGGATCCTCATTGTAGAGTAAATTTTCAAAAATTCATGCAGATGTTTATAAGGGTCATCATGAGCTAGTCCATGGAATGATGGGAGCATTTGAATGGTGCTAGACTTAATCTCATAGTCAACAACAGTGGTGTCGGGTAACTGAATGCATGATGGTGATGTATATGCAGCGGGTGTGAAGTAATCCTTAAGGGTTCGGTTGGGCCCATTTGGGCCATTCGAGTTCGCCATCTCTAATGGTTCAAAGTACGAATATGGATATTCAAGCCTAGGAACACGGGAAGTGCTTCTAAGGTTCCTAAGAGTCCTTTCTAGTTCAAGGTCCAAACTCCACAATTCAGGATGACAAGAATGGCACCCGTGCATACAACACACACACATATACACACAAACTAAGTTTCGACTCTGGTGCACTAAGTTATGAAAGCAAAATACCAAAGGAGAAAATACTCGCAGCGGTTTAACAAAAGCGCTTTACTCGTCTTGCGGGTGCTTGATGTGTAGACCGTTGTCTCCAACCTCTGCTTGAGCTCCTTATTTTTAGCACTTTGGTGCTTTGCTTGTGAGTATTTGCTTCATTTTTTTTTAAGTACTTTAGTGTTGTGGTTTGTTTTGAAAGCATGGATGCGCTCCGCTTGCACTTTGGTGATAACTCCACTTACAAAAACTCTGCACACTTAACAACACTAAAATATAAAATCATAAACTAAAAATTAAAATAATAATATAACTTTAAATTAACTAATTTCGCCAGAAGTCCTCGGCAACGGCGCCAAAATTTGATGGGTCGTCTCACACACCAAAAATAAACACTGAACTATACCAAAATCTTTAGAATAGTGTTAAGTCTAAGTATCGATGCACAAGGACAAACAGAAAATTAAAATAATTTGATTGTTAAATTCCTAAATTAATTTTGATGAAAGAGATGGTTGTTCATAATCTAATGATAATTAAATTAAGGGCAAATTACAAAAAAAAAAAAAAAAACCCCCCCAAGGTTTTGCCTTTTTTTCAATTTAAACCCCAGGTTTTTAATTTTGACAATTAAAACCTGGAGTTTATTCCGTGTCACAATATAATCTCTGTTTCATGAAGTAATGGAGAAAGCCATTTTTGACGCCAAAACCAACCTAAAACGACGCCATTTCTTATTACCCCCATATATAAGGCCCCAAATTTTTGATTTCATCGATTAGGGCTACAATTTGCCCTAATTTCTTTGATTTCGTTGATTAGGGCAAAGCGGTTGTTGCGATTTTGAACAAAATCTAGACCAGGGTTTGAAGTACTAGTGCTTACGATTATTTGGAGTGTTGGTAAGTGATTTATACGAATTTTTTTGTTACTTTGTTCTTGTAATTTGTCTACGAAGTTATCTTTTTCTTTTTCTTTTTTTTTTTTATAATTTTATTCTGTGAATAAAGTAATGGAAAACTCTGTATTTGTATGTTACTTTATTGCATGGGTATATGTGTGTGTTGGTTACTTTATTGTCTTTTTGTATATGAATTTTTTTATCTTCATTGATGGACCACTGCATTGACTGAGTGGTTGGCTGACAGAATGGTTGGTCCTATGCCACCTGTTCAGTACACTGGTTTTTGATGCATTGATGTCTTGAAGGTGGTCTTTTTGTTATATGTTGTCCCATGTATTATTTATGATATATTTGTTTATTTTTGAATGCAGCAATAGATGATATAAATATGAAATTGGTTTTATATCATAGTGGGTACTTTATTGATAGTGATGGTGGGACTAGGAGTTATTTTGGGGGTAAGTACATGTGTTTGATACTGTTGATGTTGATACATTTTCTGTGCCTGAGCTGATATTTATGGTGAAGAAGTTAGGGATATTTGATTACAAACAAATTTTTTTATAGGATTCCCACAAAAGATCTAGTTAGAGAGTTAAGAAGATTAGGTACTAACCAAGATGTTTTAGAAATGTTTCAATATCTAGGCTCAATAAACACCTTAGAATTATTTGTTAAGCATCATGTGCCACGCAATGTAGACACTCTTCACCTTGTTTTGTTCCTTATTGATTTCCCTGTAAATAAGGATGAAAATGCTCAACATCCTCAGTATCATGAGTATGAAGATGAAGCAAACAATAAAGATTAGGACAATGATGACTCATCAGATAGTGATTTCTTAGATAGTAGTGAAGATGATGATGACCCTACTGAGGATGATAGAATGTTTGATGGTAATGTAGAGAAGGAACCAAATGGAGAAGGAGACAATGCATTTGAGGAATGTGTTGTCAATGATGGGGATTCACCTGAGAAGGAATTAGTAACCCTTGAAGGCTCTAATGAGGAGGGTAATGGGAAGCCAAAGTACCCTAAATTTAGGCCTGAGGTTGATATGGCTAATATTGAATTTAAAATTGGAATGTTGTTTAATAATGCCATTGAATTTAAAGATGTTGTGAGGGAATATGCAGTTAAATGGGGTTATGATGTCAAATTCACAAAAAGTGAGACATGAAAGGTTCAAGTGAACTGTAGTGATGGGTGTGAGTGGAAGCTTTATGCATCTAAGATGAGTGGGGAGAACACATTGCAAATTAAGACATACAAACCTACACACACTTGCAATAGAACTTACAAGAACAGACAAGTAACTAGTGCATTTTTGGCATATGTGAACAAATTCACGACCACCCCTACTTGGAAAATAAATGAATTCAAGGACACTGTGAAAGATGATTGTGTTGTAGAAGTATCCAAAATGAAATGTTACAGAGCTAAGAAACAAGCATTTGTGCAACTTGAGGAAACAAATGCTGAACAATATACAAAACTGTGGGATTATGCTACTGAGTTGATAAGGACCAATCCAGGTTCAAGAGTTGACATCAATGTATGAAGGTCTCGACTTGAAATTCAGCCTAGGTTTCGGAGAATTTTTGTGTGCCTTGATGGAATTAGGAGAGGGTTTTTAGTTGGTGTAAGACCATTGATTGGCTTGGATGCTTGTCATTTGAAAGGACCTTGTCAAGGGCAATTGTTTGCTGTTGTGGGATGGGATGGAAACAATATGATGCTCCCAATTACTTATGCAGTGGCTAAGAGTAAGAATAAAGAAAGTTAGACTTGGTTTGTACAGAATTTGTTTGAATGTATTAGCACAAGTGCAGAGCATGGATGGACCTACATCACTAAGCAACAAAAGGTATATTTATGTTTAATGATTTTTTCATTACCCTGTTATGTGCCTTAATGTTTTTCATTAAGTCATGGTTTTGACATTTATGTTTTACAAGGAGTGGTTCCAACTCTTGAAGAATTATGCCCAGAAGGCAATTCTACGTTTTGTTTTAGACTCCTTTATGCAAAATTTTAAAAAGGAGTTTAGAGGGAAGGAGCTAAAAAGTTGTGTATGGAAAACTGCAAAGGCATATACAAGGATTGATTAGGAGAAGCATATGACTAAGTTGCATAGTGTAGATAGTAGAGCATATGATTGGATGATGAGAGTTAATCTAGGTCAGTGGTCTAAGCATGCATTCAATTCTAAAACAAAGTGTAATAGATTGTTGAACAATATTTTAGAGTGTTTTAACAATTGGGTATTACCAACTAGAGATAGATCCATCCTTACCAAGTTAGAGTGGATCAGGAGGGCTTTGATGGCGAGGCTACATGAATGTAGAGACAACATGATCAAGTACCAAGGGTTAATCTGTGCAAACATACAAACTAAGATTGAGAGGTCAAAGCTAAAATCTAAAGTATGGATACCTACTTGGTTAGAGGGTGCTCAATTTGAAGTTAGATATGGAGTAAATGGTTATATTGTCAACTTAGAGAATAGGACATGCACTTGTTTCAAGTGGGATCTAACTGGAATCCCTTGTCTTCATGCTGTGGCTGCTATTTTCTTTTAAAAAGAGAGAATTGAGGATTATGTGCATGTGGCTTTCAAAAAACAGACCTGTTTGAGAACTTATGAATCGCTCATAAATCCACTTAAAGGAAACGATTAGTGGCCTAAGACAGGTTGTGACCCTTTATTTCCTCTTAAGCTGAAAAGACCAACTGGTAGGCCTCAAAAGCAAAGAATTAGAGACCCAGATGAACCTTAGAACCCATTCAAGTTGTAGAGGAAGTGTACCAGCCTCAAATGCTCCAAGTGTGGTCTATATGGTCATAATCAAAAAACATACAAGGGGCCTATCAAAGGTAAAAAGGATGGAGCTGCAAGTTCATCAAAAAATGTAAGTAATGTATTGGTATGCTCTATTTGTAATATGTAATTGACCTCCATGTGTGCTCCAAGTGTGGTTTAACAATTTTTTGATAACAGGTGAGGGGTAGACAAACTTTCATGGGATTCAGATCAAAAGCAATATTTGTGGAAGCATAAACTAGTGGACAATAGCAGTAGCCACCACAAAGAAGGGCAACATCAACTGCTGGATAGCAATAGCTAGACAGCAACCACCACAAAGAAGGGCAACATCAACTGCTGGATAACAATAGCTAGACAGCAACCACCACAAAGAAGGGCAACATCAACTAGTGGACAGCAGCAACAGCTACCACAAAGGAGCTTGCAACAAGATCAACCAATGGAGTGCAACAGGAAGTACAGAGGGCATCAACAAAGAGAATGGATGAAGTTGAGCAAGTCATAGGTAGTCAAGCTAGTGTTAATAGAGACATTGTGAACCAAACATCGTGAACTGCTTTTATAATGGTCATTTTTTTTTTTTTATAGTAATGGTGAACTGCTATTTTGCATCAACAATGGTTTTGACATGTTGTAATAGGGAACTACTATTTTGTAATGATTTTGACATGTTGGATGGTTATTGTATATGATTGGTTTCTAATGGGATCGACAAGTTAGATGGTTATTATATATGCTAGTTTGTGCTGTATATTGGTTTTGAACAAGTTGAACAATGGCTTCTTTTCTAATCTGGTTCATGCTTGGTGTAAACTGGTTTGGTTTCTAATCTGTTTCATGCTTAGCTTGTTCATTTTCCCTTCACCTAGACATTTTGTCAAACACATTCAGAGCATTGGCAAAACAAATGCATAAACTTCATTACAAAATGTAGACAACCAAACAAACATTACCACAATCCAAAAACACATTAAAACCAAAATAAAGATTTCTCATTTCATTCAAAATTATACATGAAGTTCAAATTGGCAAGTGCATAGTTACCATTACATTTCCTAAACCACAAATGCTAACTAACTAACTAACTAACCTACATTCCCTAACTGCTCACTGTTAACATTCCAATTACAATCACTACAACAATCAATCTAGCTACAATCCATTTCTATCTTAAACGATAAGTTTGAACAACCTCCTCCAATCATGCAATCTTAGTTACCATTTCCTCTAAGCTTGCAACCTTGATCACCAACTGCAGCAAGAGTTGTCTACCGCGAGAACAAGTGGATGGATCATACCAAGACAAGAAGCCACAAACCCCGTTTTTTTGAAAAAATAAAAATAGAGTAAATAAATTACATAATACTAATCAAAGACAGGTTTTAGGGAATAAAAATATACACAATTTTCATATTATTCACGAGAGTGGCAAACTTACTCCATAATTTGGACAACCAAGAAACCTCCTGGCTGGGTTCGCATGGGTCCATGAAGTTCGAATCTTTGCTCTCAATCCACAACTGCAATGAGTCAATTCACCTCAATTGTTTCCTTCACTTGTATTTCGCAATGGTTGAAAATGGAGCTTCGTTTCGCTCTAGATTCATCGATCATGTTGCCCTAATCGACGAAATCGAAAAAATTAGGGCAAATTGTAGCCCTAATCGATGAAATCAAAGATTTGGGGCCTTATATATGGGGAGGGTTAATCAGAAACGGAGTCATTTTGGGTTGGTTTTGGCGCCAAAAATGGCTTTCCCCGTTACTTCATGAAATAGAGATGGACATGGGTGCTTACATTGTGACACAAAATAAACTCCAGGATTTTAATTGTCAAAATTAAAAACTTGGGGTTTAAACTGTAAAGCATGCTAAACCTTGGTGTTTTTTTTTTTTTTTTTTTTTGTAATTTGCCCTTAAATTAAACAAATCAAATAAACTAGCAATTATAAATAAAGATGAAATTACTGATTTTGGGAAAAACCTAGGTTAATGAATTCACCACTAGTTACATAAGCACGATTTCAATTTGAAAATTAATTATGTTACGGTTCGAACCAAATAATACTTCGCAACTACAAGTTTGAAATTATTGATCAAGAAAATTAACACATTGAATGTATATACACGAACCATCTCAAGTAGTACGAGTCATTCGCTCTAAACTAGGGTAGCAACACGACTCGTCCCTCGTAGTATGGCTCGTCTCATACCTTAAACATGAAAGCATAGAAAACCATTGCATGGGAAGCATTCAACAATCACAGAAAGAAGAATACTTGAAGAAATAATAGAAAATTATATTTGAAAACTTCTTGAGAACCATACAACTGTTCAAACCATTACATAAAAGAAAACCAAAAGGAAAACCTATTTACTTGGCCAGGGTTTCATCAAAACCCTAGAAATAGAAGCCTAGCCGCTCATGGAGGAGTGGAAAGAAGTAGAAAAAGAATAAGCCTCCATGAAATTATGCTCGAAGCTTGAGAATCCCCTCTCTTCAAACCCTAGCCTCTTATTTTCCTTGAAATATTTTCGAACCCTAATCCATCATTTCTTCTGTCTTTTTATACCTATGCTATTTTTTCCAAATTCAAAGCATCAGGCACGCTTCTCGAGGTAGGGCCGCATATGTAGGAAATTCCATCGTACATGCGAAGAGGGTTTCGCACGTGCAGGAATGGGCCTCTGCACGTGCAATTTTTTCAGGCTCTGTTTGGCCGCGATGAATGGACCGCACATGTGGAAATAGTCCTCCGTACGTGCTGGAAGCATTTTTCTCTCCAATTTATGCATTTTTTTCTCATTTTATGCTCCCACTGTGTCCAACCTGATCAACATTAAACATGTATAAAATATATAATTTCACAGGCAAGTGGGGTCAAGAGATTCTAATTATCGGCCTTAGTGTTGCACAATTTGGCCTCAATCAAGCGTGATGTCGAGTCGAACTATTTTTACACCCCTATTCATTAGTTGAAAAAGAACATGTTACATCCTTATATTTAAGACGTTAATTAAGTAAAATGTAATTAACCTAAGGGTGATTTTTTATTATTATTATTTAAATTAGCTTGTATATTATCCCATTTTATCCTTTTTCATTCTCAAAACCAATAGCAGACAGAGGGGACTAAAAAGGGTTCGTGGCCTTAAAAGGATAGAAGAAATGCTAGTGGATATACTATAATCTGTTGGTATGTAATTCGTTACGGATTGGCCCCCTCAATTCAGTTACCTCTTCTAAGAGCATCTCCAATGGAGCTGTCAAACAACCTGTCAAAGCTATAATTTGGCAAGAGTGACAAAAAGAGGGTGTCCAATGGCCTACTATTCTATTTGCCAAAGATAGCAGATGTCATTTCTATTATCAAATTTGGCAGGTTGAATAGCAGCAGCCAAACATGCCATATAAGCAAATATCAACAGATTTTTTACTCCAAATTTAGTTGAAAAAATAGAATTCAAACAGTAGAAAACCTCCCAAATTTCAAAATCAAACCCAAATTTCCTAATCAAATCCAAATTTCAAAGAAGTTGCTAAATTTACAAATTTCAAAATAAATCTATAAATTTCAGAATCAATTTCACAAATTTCAGAATAAATTTGAGAATTTCAGAATCACACAAATTTCAAAATAAATTTCAAAATCACACAAACAAATCACAAAAATTTCAATTTGAAAATCAATTTTAGAATCACACAAACAAATCACACATCAAATTTCAAAATCAATTTCACAAATTTATATAAATTTCATAAACGAAATTAGATGATAAATACCTAGATCGACCTCGAGGGCTTCTTCTTCAGCTGACTAGTTTAAGGACAGAGAGAGAGAGAGAGAGAGAGAGAGAGAGAAGGCTGGTTTTGGAGATCAGAGCTTGGTGATCGGTTTGAGGAGAGAGATAGATCAGAGAGTATATTGGTTTGAGGACAGAGAGAGAGAGATCGGAGAGGTTTAACGACAGAGAGAGAGAGAGACAAACAAATCGGAGACAGATCGAAGAGGCTTGATGACAAAGAGAGAGACAGATCGGAGAGGTTTGACAACACAGAGAGAGAGAGGCATTTGACAACAGAGGAAAAGAGAGAGACAGATCAGAGACAATACCATGACAGATTGAAGAGTAAACTGCTCTTGAGCTTAAAGACCCACAGAGAGAGAGAGAGAGAGAAAGAGAGAGATGTTTCCATGATGGAGGAGGAAAAGGGAAGATGGGAGTGAGGGAGTAAGAGAGTGAGAGGAAGGGTAAAGATAGACATACACACACATAGACGTTTCGATGATGGAGGAGGAAAAGGAAAGAGGAGAGTAAGAGTCAGAGTAAGTGGAAGAGTGAAGACAGTAAATGGATGTGAAGATAATGGGTTGGATGATTCTAAAGAAATCATCTCAACCATTGGTTTGTACGTAGACGGTGGTGAACATTCTTGGAAGTGAAAAGAGTCGTTGTGCTCTGTTTGTCTAAAAGAAAAAAACAAAACAAAAAAATAAAATAAATAAGTGATATGTTTTTTGGTGGGGTAAATTATATTTAATTTTTTTTTTCAATTTTTCAATTTTTTTTTCATTTTTTATATTTGTTTAGTCGGGAATAATATAAATATATAATTTTTTTAGAAACAATTAAAAAAAGGTCATAAAAGACAAAAAATAAACAAAAAAAAATCACTAAAAACCTAGTTAAACAACACCTACAAACTTGAAGGGAAAGTTAGTTTAGATTTGCCAAAATAGCAAGTGACCATTGGAGCACCATTGCTATAATTTAGCAAAATAACACTATTCATTGTCAAATTATAACAATAACAATGGTATTATAGCAACAACCATTGGAGATGTTTTAAGACGTCAATTATCAAAATGAAAACTCATTATTTATTGAGTGGTCAGTTAAGTGATTTTTATAATTTAGATTTTGTATTTATAAGATTTCAATGGCAAATATTATATTTTCAAAATTTTTGTATAGAATTTTAAAATAATAGGTCCTAATGCAATCACATTGTTATGTCTATGGGTTCGTTTGAGAAGAATTTTTTTAGCTTGATTTTTTTATTTTTTAACTAATTTAACTTAGTTAAATTAGTTTCGTTTGAGAATTTTTTAAACTTTTTTTGTAAAAAAAAAAGGTGAAATGATTATGATTTGGAGTGTTTTGGAAAGTGATTTTTTTTTTTTTTTGGTTTGGCATATTTTCGTTTTTAGTGAACTTCGTTTAAAATTTTTCAAAAAAGCTTTAACTTTCTAGATTCAACCCCGACAAGACGAGCTGGAAAATAATAATTTTAAAAAAAATTCAAAAAAATCTAGAAAAGACAAAAATGCTTCGTTTGGGAATATGACTTTTTTAGTAACTGTTTAGCTTTTTAGTTAAAATATGATGTAAAAAAATTAGTATGTTTGGGATGATTTTTTAGTTTTTTACGAAAACATGTACAAAAAGTAGAGAAAAAAGAAAATCTTTGACTTTTTTGTATAAGTTATTGACTTTTGGATTTTTTTAATTACTTTTTAACTTTTTGACTAAAATCACCACTTGCCAAACAAAATCAAAATAAATAATTTTTTTAGCTTATTTTCGTCTTTAGTGATTTTTTTTTGAATTTTTTTTAAATATACTTTTTAGATTTGTCTTGACAAGACAGACCGGAAAAGTAAAAAAATTTGACATAATTTTGAAAAAAAAATCACTTAAAAAAAAAAAAAAATTGGATAAAGATGTGGCTTTTCTTTTTGTTGTCAAAATGGACTTGTCTTATTACCTTATTTAATCTATTTTATCTTTTTATACTTTCGAAGTCCCAACCTAAACCCAAATCACTTGTTAAACAAGGACATAAATTTTATTTATTTATTTTTCTATTTGTACATCATTTATATCACAATAAAAGGCAAATATATATTAGGTCTCCATCCCTAGTACACACATAAATTTTGTTTTGTACAATGTGAAAAAGGTATTTACGATGCATTTTATTTTATTCATCCCTATATTAAAATCTACTTTAATTTTATTTGCATATTTTATGAAACTTTTTTAGTTTTATGATTGTATAAGTAAATATACATATGTTGTCTTCGCTAATAATAAAATGTGGGGAAGGTGATTTGGAAATACTCTTTGAATCCAATGGGATGCGCGAGATCTTTAGCTGGTAGCCTGAAAAAGAATGAACACTCCGGTCGGGGTTGCCGGAATTAGCACTCCGACGGATAAGCCAGCGTATGCTCTCAAAATTATGTGTGTCTTAAATTAAGCGTATACCTCTTTCTCGCTGATGTTCTTCTATTTATATCTTTTCTTTCTTGGGCCTCAGGGCTGGGCCCACTTTCAATTCGCCGCATAGCTATTTTCTCGGCTCTTTTTGTTGCAAACCACTTTCCACTCGGTCCCTTACTCAACCAACTATTTGGCCGAATATGGTAGGATTTAAATGTGTAAGATGGGGCCGAATGCGATGTATATATTTCAACTCTCCAGGTCCAATTATTCGGCCTCTTCACGTCTCCCAATATTCGGCCCCCACATAAAATAATTAAAATTTTGTTATCAATTTTAAATGTATATTACTTAGCCCCATCACCATAAAATTCTTGTGTCCGTCTGTCACGACCCAAACCCGTCCTTATAGGTTTAACATCGTAACCGGCTAGTAATCATGGGATTACCGAATGCCTCTGAGACAGATTGACATAATATTAAGGGCTAGCGGAAGTAAATAGCTGTGCAGACTTATATGAGACGGAAAAATTTTAAACTGTATATACATACATTTACACATCATCATATATATGCAGACTAGACAGGAAGGGACTTGGCCCTTAATACAGAATAAACAAAAACAAAGAAACAAGAATTAAACTTTATGTACATAGCCATAACCACTTGATATATTCGGAACCTCCACGGGAGGCACATAGGTTAGTTGACAAAACAAAGTCCAGGCAGAAGCTCCAGGCCTAGTCACGGGCTTGATCACCTACATACATAAATAATATGGTGAGCTGGAGCCCAGTGAATAAAAACAAAGTAAAGGGTTTTAATGAATGATGTCCATCACAGAGTCAGAAATCAGAATTTATATCAGAAACAAATTCTCATCAGAAACAGAGTCTTATGCATATTCAGATTTCAAATTAGAAACAGGTTCATATTCATATTCTTATTCAAATCATATACAGAAATCAGAGTTCATGCTTAATCATATATGGTACATCCATCATGCTTGTCAGTTCCATTAAGGAACCTCCGGTACCGGGAAATTTGTAAGATACTTGAGCCACGGTATTATTATCCCCGGGGCAAGGGCCTTGTGCTAAGGATGCCACGAATACATTTTAAAAATTTAGACAATTATTCATTCATACAAAATACTGCATTTCAGAAAACTGAACATTTCATAGCATCAGAAAATAATTAAAGTTAAATATAACTTTACAGAGTCATTACTCACAAATGGCTCCGCTAGCAAATCAGATAAGGCAGACAATAGTGCGTGACCTACACAAATACATAACATATACACATTGATACACAATATTACTTCCTTGATCAAGCTTGACTTTTCTTGTCTTCTGTTTAAATAATCCAAAGGTCTATTACGCTTGTTCTTTCTTTATTCAAATGAATCGGGTTCTCGTTTCACATATTCTTTCATTACTAAATTATTCTTTTTTAAATAAACCAACTTCTTACTTGGCTTCTTAATCAATTATTACTAAGTCAATGACTTATTCTTTAACCAACTAATTTATGTTGATTTGTAGTTTATTAATCTTGTTGAGTTATAATTCTTGTCTAAGAATGCTTGGAAGTGAAAGAGAACGGAAATCGAAATATGAAACGACTTTTCAAAATTTTCTGAAATAGGACTCTTCGCTCAAGCGCAACATTGGTCGCTCAAGCGAACCCCTTGTCTGCAAAAATATTGGTTGCTTGCATTTTACGCTCAAGCGACAACTTCTTCGCTCGAGCGATGGTGATGAATTTTGGGTTTTCTAGAATGTTGTTTAAACTTCAAAACACATTACCAAGGCTCCAAATTCACGCATGACTCACTTGAATAGGCAAAAACATTCCCAATTACATTTATTTAAAGTTAATTCCACTTATACTTCAAAATTTCATAACTTTAATTCACATTTAAATCTTGGATTTCACGTTTAAAAATCATCTTTCAATTCTTTCTTTATTTCATGAAACTTAAAATTGAATTTGTAAGGCCCTTTTAAAAAATATTTGCATGTATAAAATTAAATCAAAATTAAACTAATTTTTTATTCTCAAATATAAATTACAATATATTTTCATATTTGTCCGATTTTAAATTTAATTCATTTTCTTTATATCAAGCCCAATTTCAAACCTACAAATTCTAAAACATGAATTGATCTTCCAAAACTCTTAAAAATTTATGATGCATGTACAATTGAAACTCAATTTCATATTAAAACAACTAAATTCAAACCCAAAATGATTAATTTCTAAATTAATTTCATTAAATTTGAACATAGCTCCAATTCCTCATTTTCTTTTTGGTTACATAAAATTGACTTCCAGCTCTTTCTAGTTTCCTTTAAAACATAAAATTAAAGTTATAAACTTCTTAGAAAATCATTTGCATGCATGAAACATTTATCAAAATCCAACAAATTCAACATAATCAAGCCCAAACCATAATTAAAATATTGAATTGCTCAAATTTAGATTTTTATTAATTTTCCTCATATCAAATCCAAATTCAAACTCATAAAACATGAATTAAAATATCAAAACCTTAAAATTCCATGATGGATGTAAGGTAGAATTCAAATTACATGGAAGAGTGAAGAAATTAAACTCAAATAATGAAATTCCTAAGTGATTTCTTTGATTCTTCAATTTAATGTACTTTCTTCATTCTTTTCTTAATTTCTTTCTATTTATATGAAATTGAACCCAATTACTTCTTGATTTTAGTTGTTAGATAATTAATCTATAAGAATCAAGCTTGAAATCCTTACCTATGGCTTGATATGTTGTGTTTGTTGTTAAACTTTGACTCTCTGCTTTATCCTTTTCTTTTTTTTTCGTCTTTCTCTTGATTTTGATTCAAGTCCTCATCCTTTCTCATTCCCAGATTTTCTACCACTCTCACATTTTCTTTGTCTTTGACTTCAACTCTCTCTCTCTCCTCGTTTCTTCTCTTGTAAATGAACCCACTTCTTCACTTAATGAAATCAATAAAACACACATACTCCACTCTTTACACTGCACACGTGCACTCATCCTTAAATTCCAACACATCACTCACATGCATACATATACACAAATTTGCTCAGTACACCCACCAAATTTCTCTGTGCACACACCCACATACAGCTCCAGAACTTTCTCACAACATACCTCAATGTGTCAATTAATTGAGTAGAATTTAGCATACTAATTATATATTAGCTTATTTAAGCAACAATCAGCCTTATTTAACATTGATTCGCACATAACTTAATTAATCATAACTAATTACAAATCTCACATAATTTATCAGCTTAATTTGACTTTCATTAAGACCCAATTAATTATATTTAAATTTATTATTCTGAATCAAATTTTTAATCAAACTCCCAAAAGACTCCAAATGTCAAATTAAACTTATCACCACCCTCAATTTTGGTTTTTCATATCATTAAGGCCTTCAATTTTAAATCGAACCCAAAATCTCCGTCAATAAATTACATATTCAATTGAACACCTCATAAATAAATGTAATTCATAATAATCTTAATTCTGAATTCGTATATCTTAATTAACTCCAATTCGGACTCAATTAATCAAATCTCAATTTTATAAATCCGAATAGAATATTTAATTCAACTCTCATATGGTCCGATACTCAAAATTAAAGTAATTCAGTTTACCATTTGTACTATCTTGAGCCATTTAGGCTTTCAATTTCTAATTCTGAAATAAATCCTCAGTAGAATCACATACGAATCAGCCTCCATAATTTTTCATAAATCCCTTATTAAATTAGAATAATTGGTAATTAAAATTCAATCTCCTTAATTAATTAAGTGCTAACCATTATCCATGGTGGGGTCGTCACACCCGCCGCTGTCAGAACCACTTAGTTATTTTCTTTACGTTTGTCAAAAACTTAATTTGCCTTGTAAAATGTGATACAAAGTAATTATATATGGGTTAGATTTCTCTCATGTTGGGTTCTCAATATAAGAGAATTTGAGACTCGTGGAGCCTATCATAGGTCTCGTTTGGATGATCTGAACCGTTCACTTTCTAGAATTCATTGAGTAGAATATTTATGCAAAAATATTAAGATGATTGGATATCGGTGGCCATATGTTTAAATCAAATTTATATTACAAACAATGAATAGTTATTCACGAAATTATATTTGTTATTTATTTTTTTTAAAACAAATATGATTCAAATCATCCTATTTTTTGCATAAATATTCTACTCAATGAGTCTAAAAAAGTGAATGACTCGAATTATTAGAATTGATTTTAAAATGGACCTATCAAATCCAAAAGCTCTTTCAAATTGAGATCTTAACTTGTGATCAACTTGTGAGAAGCCAAATGCATTATATATATTAAACTTAAAAATTATTATATTTATTTAACTTGAAAATCTAGGGTTAGATGATTAAATGTCTATTCGTATTCCATGTCCCGTATAGTGCTTACTAATACTATGCAGGACAATTTCAAAAAACACCGTCGGATTAGATGATTGAAAAAAATTTGCAAAGTAATCTAGAACAATATTTGTCAACTCAGCTCGACATTCCTTCCTCTGTCTATCCTCATTCTCTAAGCCAACCATACTATTTTCTTTGGGCAGTCTTTGGCACATGTCCGTTTGATTTAATTTTTGAAAAGAATTTTAAATTTTGAGTTTTATTTTGAAAGATAAATTGTCGAAAAGAGTTTTAGTTTGGTTATGAGTTTTAAAAATAATTTTGAAATAATTTGTATTTATTTTATTTTATTTTATTTAGTTGAATAGATAGATGTCCGTGAAAATTTGATTGATTGATTGATGTGTAAAATGTAAGAGAATGAAAAAGGAAATGAGAAGTTATTGGTTGGTATTGGAGCACATCCACCTAATGCCCCAACAGGGTTGTGATTGGTGGAGGAGGTAGGGGAGGTCCACAAATTTGTGTTAGGTGATTAAAAAATATAAGAGAGTATAGTAAATTGTGATTGGTAAGGGGTATGACCACGTGATGTCTTTGGAGCAATCAATAATTTTTCAAAGGAGATGAGAGAGAAAAATTGATTGATTAATTTATTAATAAAAAAAAAAAAGAGAAGAGAGGATAGAGAAAAAAACAATATTAAAAATTGATTAACCAAACACATTTTTTATATTTTTGTGAAATAAAAAAATATGACATGAAACAAAATAATAAAGCAAAAGAGAAAGAGAAGGAGAAAGAACTACATCTTCAATTGATGATCGTGACAATACACAATGACTACCACTATTTATGGCCCTTTATAGAGGTGTTGTACAATGAAGGAGAATTAGAATATTTTATAAAACAATAATGTTTGAGGGTCACAATTTTTGTGGGCACAATGGCTCAAAACTGTCAAAACGACCCTCAAACATTTTCCTTTATAAAATGATATACAAAATATTTTATGTATCTAAATATTATTAAAAAATATGGATAGAATATTATATATATAATATTATTTGATATATATACCATGTATATTAACATCCCTCTCCAACTCAAGGTCCAACTCAAGGTCGCAACATAGAAGTCAACTTGAGTTTGGAAATCAAATCTTAAAAACGGTTTGGAAACCAAATCTTGAAAATGGCTTGGTAGATGAGTTTTGGTGAAAATGTCAGCAATTTGATCAATAGAAGAAATAAGAAGAAGATGAAAAATGTCTTGTAACATGTTGACGAAAAAAGTGACAATCAATTTCAATGTGTTTGGTGTGATTATGAAAACATCATTGTGGGCAATTTGGATGGTACTACGATTGTCAAAGTATAAAGGGCTGGTGACATAAGATAAAACACCCATATCTAAGACTGAGAGTAACCATCAAAGTCAAATGAGCTCTTGAGTGATGTCAGTAAAGGCACGATATTCAGACTTGGGGCTAAAGCGAGAAACCAAGGTTTGCTTCTTGCTACGCCAATAAACGAGAGAGTCACCTAAGAAGAAATAGAAATCTGTAGTGAAGCGATGATCAGTCACATCACCGGCCCAGTCAACATCCAAATGGGCACGTAATGAAAGGGTTGAACCAAAAGAGTAGTGAAGACCACAAAATAAGCTGCCCTTGACATAGTGAAGGATCCAAAGCATAGCAACATAATGTGTAGACCGAGGACCTACAAAAATTGACTAACAAAGTGACAACAATGTCAAGTCGAGTGACAGTGAGGTAAACAAGACTACCCATGTAACAACTCCGAACTGTAATTAGTCACTAAACCATGATTAAAAATACCTAATAAGTAATTAAGGGAAAATCCTAAATTAATTGCACGTACATTATGTTATTTGTGCTTATATCTGTCTGACGTAGGAATATCTGTCTGAATTTATGTTTCGGTATGTGAATTGAAGGCTTTATCGACCACTGAATGCGAAATTGACAATGTTTATGTGTTAATTAGAATTTTCAGAATTTTATGATAGATTTAATTGAAATTCGATTTGGATCTAAATAATTAAAGTAGAATAATGTTAATTAATTAAGTTAAGCTAGGATTAATTAAACCCCACTAATCAAGCTTATATAAGGCTAATGGACTCAACCACATTTTATCTTCATTTCCTTGAGAGTAAAACGTGGGAAAGAGAGTTTGAGTGGAAGAGTTTGAGCTGTAGAGAAAGGAAGAAAAATTGTAGAGAATTGAAGGTTTTGACTTGGAAACTCAAGCAATTGAACATCTAGAATACAATTAAGCATCTATGGTAAGAATTCTAGCCTCTGTTTTTGTAATTTAGTTGGTTAATGATTGAATTCATGGGAATTAAGCTATGAGATGGATGAATGAGCTAAGGAAGTAGGAAAGAAGAGTTAACCATGCATGCATGTGCATTTCATGAAGTTTTGAAGTTGTTCTCAAAGAATTCTCACTTGCATGTGTTATCTTGACTTTGTTTTGTGAATTCATCACATTTCTTGAAATTTTATCTTTTGGAAGAAATGAAATCATGTCAATTCCTGCATGTGTTTTAACTCAAGTTTAAAGTTTGGTTTTGCACAATTGACTTGACTTTGGGCTTTGATTTTGTGAAATGATCTTTAATTCATAATGTTTCACAAGTTTAGACATGTTTTCTCAAGTTTTGGGGCCCAAAGGATGTGTTTTGAAACTTTACACTTGTGTTTTGCATCTTGAACAACAATCTGGAAATTCCAGAATTCTGCATCATCACTCGAACGACAGAGCCTGCACTCGAGTGACCACTCTTTGTTTTGCACTTTCGCTCGAGTGACTCAAAGTTGGCTCGAGCGTAAAATTTGAGCTCCCAATACTTTTGTAGACATAGGTCTTGGCTCGAGCGACAAAACCTGCGCTCAAGCGACCACCCTTATTTTTTATCCTCCCCTCGAGCGTAAAAAGTTCAGCTCGAGCATAAAATGAGAGCTCCCAAAAGTTTTGTAGAGTTTCGCAGACCGTTCGAGCGACTAAAGTTGAACTCGAGCGAAGACCCTGTTTTCAGCAAATTTAACTAAGTGTTTCAAATTATATTTTGGCATCCTCATTGCATCTTAGGCATTCCTAAGCCCTAATTAAAACATAATAATGAGGATAAGGATTAGAAGCACACCCAGATAGAAAAGAAATAAGTTAAGTATTTTCTGAGCGTGTGTTTCAGTGTATATCCATTATGTGTTTGTGCATGTCACGCATCGTAATCCGTCTGATCTATCTATTCTGCTACTAGAGCTATCTGTGAGTAATAACTCTGTAAA
Source organism: Camellia sinensis (assembly GCF_055761805.1). NCBI lineage: Eukaryota > Viridiplantae > Streptophyta > Magnoliopsida > Ericales > Theaceae > Camellia > Camellia sinensis. Next base: position 59,645,023 of record NC_138971.1, read on the forward strand.
TCTATGTTTGATTATAAGTATTTTCTAATTGAAATAATATGATCAGTTTTCTAAAATGTTACTTTCTGTATAGATGAATAATTGTCCGGTTTTTCTGAAATGTATCATGGCATCCTTAGCATCATGTGATATCTGTCTGTTACTTGGTACCAGAGGTTCCATCATGGAATTGGTTAAGTATAACCATTATCTGTTTGTATCTGCTCTGTATATGGGTCTTTATGACCGTCTCATGTAATCATGAGCCATCTGTTTGTTAGCGCTAATGGATGTACCACGTGTGATTATCTGGGAATTCTAAATCTGAATATGTATAAAAATTAGTTTCTGACTTTTGAATCTATCACGGACATCATTCATTAAACCCCTTTACTATGTTATTATTCACTGGGCTCCAGCTCATTGTATTATTATGTATGTAGGCGATCAGGCTCATGACCAGGCCCTGAGATGATTGCCTGGAGATTTGTTTTGTCAGCCAGCCACTGTGCTTTCTGAGAAGGTTCCCGTTTTGAAGTGGTCAAGTGTTTATGATAGTTGAGTCTTTTGTATTTCTTAAGTTTGTCTAAACCAGTTTTTGTATGTTCTGTATATGTGGGTTTTGGTGACGTAAGACTAACGTAATTATGACATCACTTATATATATATATATAAAGTTTTAAAGTTTCCATCCCATGTACGTTTGCACAGCTCCATAGACACTGTATGTTAGTATTTGCTTCTGCTAGCCCCTTTATCTTGCTTAATCTGTTCAGAGGCCTTCGATAATCCTAGGATCACTGGCCGGTTACGATGCTAAACCTATAGGGGCGGGTTTAGGTCGAGACAGAGTGCCGCATACACGAGTCCATATAAGCTATAGGACGTCCTAGAAGTAGGGACATTACATCTGTATGTGTGAGTGTGTGACAATATATGAACATATCAGAACTAATATGAAATGCTTCTGAAATGAAATGAACTGAAACTGAACACTGTGAAAATATTATTCCTATGTTTATTAGTGCTCTGTTTACCTATAGCAAATGGAAAATACAAGAAGTAATGATGCAACTGAATCGTCTGAGACTCGCATGAGCCGAATGGAAGAAATGCTTGAAGCCTTAATAGAGTCAATGAGACAGCAACAAAGACAACAGCATCCGCCTCCTCCGCCTCCTCCGATCCAAGTAGAACTAATAAACAACGACATTTTCTCATTAACTTAGAAATTTACTAAGACGAAGGCGCCAACCTTTTTGGGTGGCATTGAGCCATTAAAAGCTGAAACCTGGATGCTAGAAATGGAAAAACTATTTGAAGTGTTCCCATGTTAAAAACTCATAAAGTTCTACTGGCCACCTATATCTTAAAAGAGGAAGCCCGACGTTGGTGGATGTTGATAAAAAATTACAATGAGACATGGAATCAATTTAGGAAAATCTTCTATGAAAAATACTTTCCTCAATGCTTTAGAGATTGCTAGGTTTTTGAATTTGAACAGCTAAAACAAGGCAACATGTCCGTAGCTGAGTATAAAGCCAAGTTCACTGAATGAGCCCAATTTGCTCCTCATATGGTGGATTCAGATTACAAGAAGGCTCAGAAATTTGAAGGAGGCTTGACTTTAGACATGTTTGATCATGTCGATGTATTGAAATTGCCTAAATATGTAGATGTACTCGATAGAGCCCTAATGGTTGAAGCCACCTTGGCTGCAATGAGACAAACTAAAGCTCCAATAACTAAATGGAGAGGTAAATGATCGGGATTTAATTTCAGAAAGGGCCGTTCATTTGCAATGAACAAGAAGCAAAACACGGGGTCTACTAGCAGCCCAAGTCAAAGCCGTGGACCTGTACCTGCTTGTTCTAAATGTGGAAGAAAACATAAGGGTGTTTGTTATCATACATTTGGTGCTTGTTTTCGGTGTGGCAACATTGGCCATATAGTAAAAGATTGTTCGCTTGGGTCCGACAATGCCAATTGTCCTACGACAAGTTCAGTCGGGTCTGCTTCAACATCAAAAGCAAATACCAGAACCAACACCGGCAATGAAACTTTGAGACGAGGGAGAGTGTTTGCACTAGTGCCTGGGGATGTCCAGAACACCGAGCCTGTGGTGTTAGGCATACTCCCTATTTTTGTTCAGAATGTATGTGTTGATAGATTCTGGTTCTACACATTCTTTCGTGTTGCATGCTTTTTCATGAAAGTTGACTAGACCATTAGAAACTATGAACTATTTTTTATCTGTATCAACACAATCTAGGGGTTTTATGGTATGTGCTTACATTTATCCAACATGTGATATTATGATCAGTGATCTGATATTGTATGTTGACCTACTGCCTTTGAGTCTTGATCATTTTGACTGTATATTGGGAATGGATTGGTTGACCAACTATTATGCTACTATTGATTGTGTAAATAAATCTATTGTATTTCGACCTTCGAGGTTACCTGAATTTGTATTTGCTGGGAATGAGGTAGTTCCTCCACCATACTTGATCTCTTTTATGAAAGCCAGTAAACTGTTGTGAAAAGGTTGTTGAGGTTATTTATGTTGTATTCTGAATATGACTGCTAATAATGCTAATGTCGAGAACATTCCTGTAGTTAATGAGTTTCCTAATGTGTTTCCCAATGAATTACCCAGAGATCTAATTGATAGGGAGATTGAATTTACCATTGAGGTGGTACCTGGAACACAACCGATATTCAAAACCCCTTATAGAATGTTAGCCTCTGAATTAAAAGAATTGAAAGTCCAACTTCAAGAATTGTTAGACAAGAAGTTTATCCAACCGAGCACTTCACCTTGGAGTGCTCCCGTTCTATCTGTTAAGAAGAAAGACGGGTCTTTGAGGCTATGTATTGACTACCGTGAATTGAATAATGTAATCGTCAAGAATAAATATCCACTACTCTGAATAGATGATTTGTTTGACCAACTCCAGGGAGCCCAAGTGTTTTCCAAAATTGATCTTAGATCCGGATACCACCAATTGAAAGTTAAGGCAGAAGACATAGAGAAAACCGCCTTCCAGACTAGATATGGGCACTATGAGTTTTTCGTAATATCATTTGGAGTAACTAATGCATCTACAACATTCATGGACCTAATGAATAGGGTGTTCAATTAATTTCTTGATTAGTTTGTTGTTGTTTTTATTGGCAATATACTGATTTACTTCAAAAGCAGGGAAGAACATGAAAATCACTTGAGAATTGTGCTACAAATTTTGAGGGAAAAGAAATTGTATGCAAAATTCTCCAAATGTGAATTTTGGCTTGATTGTGTGACATTTCTGGGGCATTTAATCAACAAGGATGGCATATTAGTAGACCCGCAAAAATTAGAAGCTATTATAGATTGGCCTAGACTAACTACTATGACTGAAGTTAGAAGCTTTCTGGGGGCTTGCTGGTTACTACTACAGATATGTAAAAGACTTCTCCTCGCAATCTCACTTTTTATAATGCAGACAAATTAGCTAACATTTATATAAAATGATATTGCGAGGTTGCACGGAGTGCTAGTATCTATTGTGTCTGACAGAGATCCTAAGTTTATTTCAAGATTTTGGCAGAGTCTACAACAAGCGTTGGGAACCGAACTGAGACTCAGTAATGCATATCATCCACAGACAGATGGTCAGTCAGAGCGAACTATTCAAATATTGGAGGATATGTTATGAATGTGTGCATTGGATTTCCAAGGAAATAAGGACACCTATTTGCCTTTGGCCGACGTTGTGTACAACAACAGCTATCACTCAAGTATTATGATGGCTACTTATGAAGATCTGTATGGTAGGAAGTGCCGATCTCCAATTTGTTGGGCCGAATTAGGCGATATACCTCTGTTGGAACCGGAACTTGTACAAGAGACGACCGAGAAATTCAAGTTGATTCGACAACGGTTGAAAACTGCTCAAAGTCGGCAGAAGAGTTATGCAGATGTACGAAGGAGGGATAGAGAATATGAAGTCGGTGACCAGGTGTTTATCAAAGTGACTCCAATGAAAGGGCAAACTCGATTTGGGGTTAAAGGAAAGCTGGCACCACGATACATTGGGCCGTATGAAATTATTGAGAAAATCAATCTTGTAACATACCAAGTAGTCTTACCTCCAGTTATGGAGAACATGCATAATGTATTTCATGTTTCGATGCTTTGGGAATATTTACGAGATCCGCATCATGTTATTGAGCCAACACATGTGCTTCTGAAGGATGACTATACATATGAAGAGAGACCAATTCAAATTGTGAATCGTCGAATCAAAAGGCTAAGGAACAAAGAGATTCCATTAGTGAAAATACACTAGCAAAATCACGGAAAGATGTATGCGACTTGGGAGACTGAAGAGGATATGATGAAGAGATACCCCGATTTGTTCCCTCTGGACCCGATATTCTTCAAAAATAAAGGTAATTCGAGTTTGGAGGACCAAACTCTTTAATGGGGGAAGATTGTAACAACCCTAAACTGTGATTAGTCACTAAACTATGATTCAGAATGCCTAATAAGGAATTAAGGAGAAATCCTAAATTAATTGCATGTACATGGTGTTATTTGTGTTTATATCTATCGGACGTAGGAATATCTGTCTGAATTTTTATTTTGGTATGTGAATTGAAGGCCTTGTTGGCCACTGAATGCGAAATTTACTATGTTTATGTGTTGATTAGAATTTTTTGAATTTTATGGTAGATTTAATTGAAATTCGATTCGGATCTAAATAATTATAATAGAATAATGTTAATTGATTAAGTTTAGCTAGAATTAATTAAACCCCACTAATCAAGCCGGTATAAGGCTAATGGACTCAACAACATTTCATCTTCATTTCCTTGAGAGCAAAACATGGGAGAGAGAGAGAGATAAAGAGAGAGAGAGAGAGAGTTTGAGTGGAAGAGCTTGAGCTCTAGAGAAAGGAAGAAGAATTGTAGAGACTTGAAGATTTTGACTTGGAAACTCAAGCAATTGAACATCTAGAATACAATTAAGCATCTAAGGTAAGAATTCTAGCTTCTAGTTTTGTAATTTAGTGGGTTAATGCATGAATTCAAGGGAATTAAGATATGAAATGCATGAATGAGATAAGGAAGTAGGAAAGAAGAGTTAATCATGCATGCATATGCATTTCATGAAGTTTTGAAGCTGTTCTCAAAGAATTCTCACTTGCATGTGTTCATCTTGACTTTGTTTTGTGGATTCATCACATTTCTTGACATTATATCTCAATTGATAATGTTTTGGAAGAAATGAAATCATGTCAATTGTTACATGTGTTTGAACTCAAGTTTCAAGTTTGGTTTTACACAATTGACTTGACTTTGGGCTTTAATTTTGTGAAATGATCTTCAGTTCATAATGTTTCACAAGTTTAGACATGTTTTCTCAAGTTTTGGGGCCCAAATGATGTGTTTTGAAGCTTTACACTTAAGTTTTGCGTCTTGAACAACAATTTGAAAATTCCAAAATTCTACATCATCGCTTGAGCGACAGAGCTTGTGCTCGAACGAACACTCTTTGTTTTGCACTTTCGCTCGAGCGACTCAAAGTTGACTCGAGCGTAAAATTCAAGCTCCTAGTACTTTTGCAAACATGGGTCTTGGCTCGAGCAACAAAACCTGCGCTCGAGCAACCACCCTTATTTTTGATCCCCCACTCGGCCGTAGGAAGTTGAGCTCGAGCATAAAATGAGAGCTTCCAAAAGTTTTGCAGAGTTTTGCAGGCCACTCGAGTGACCAAAGTTGCGCTCGAGCGAAGACGCTGTTTTAGCAAATTTGACTAAGTGTTTTAAATTACATTTTGGCATCCTCATTGCATCTTAGGCATTCTTATGCCCTAATTAAAACATAATAATGAGGATAAGGATTAGAAATACACCAAGATAGAAAAGAAATAAGTTAAGTATTTTCTGAGCGTGTGTTTCAGTGTATATCCATTATGTGTTTGTGTAGGTCACGCGCCGTAATCCGTCTGATCTATCTGCTTTGTCTGTTCTGCCACTGGAGCTATCTGTGAGTACTAATTCTGTAAATCTATGTTTGATTATAAGCATTTTTTGACTTAAATGATATAATCAGTTTTCTAAAATGTTATTTTCTGTATAGATGAATGATTGTCTAGTTTTTCTGAAATGTATCATGGCATCCTTAGCATCATGTGATATCTTTAAGTTACCTGGTACTAGAGGTTCCATCAAGGAACTGATAAAGCATAACCATTATCTGTCTCTATCTGCTCTGTACATGGGTCTTTATGACTGTCTCATGTAATCATGAGCCATTTGTCTGTTAGCGCTAATGGATGCACCACGTATGATTGTCTGGGAGTTCTAAATTTGAATATATATAAAAATCTATTTTTGACTTCTGAATCTGTCACGGACATCATTCATTAAACCCTTTTACTCTGTTATTATTCTCTGAGCTCCAACTCATTGTATTATTATGTATGTAGGTGATCAGGCGCCTCCCGAGGAGGTTCCCATTTTGAAGTGGTCAAGTGTTTGTGATGTTTGAGACTTTTGTATTTCTTAAGTTTTGTCTGAACAAGTTTTTGTATGTTCTGTATATGTGCATTTTTGTGAAGTAAGACTATCGTAATTTTGACATCACTTATATGTATATAAAGTTTTAAACTTTCTGTCCCATGCATATCTGCACAACTCTATGGACATTGCATGTTGGTATTTGCTTTCGCTAGCCCCTTTACCTTGCTTAATCTGTTCAGAAGCTTTTAGTAATTCTAGGATTACTGGCTGGTTACGATGCTAAACCTATAGAGGAGTGTTTAGGTCGTGACAGAGTGGTATTAGAGCACGAGTTATACCACACCCACCGAGTAGCTCACCGTCATTGTGATTTCAAGCTGAACGACATCATTCGGAATAACTTGGAGCTTGGACATAGAGAATACAGAAGTAAAGAATATTTACTCCCCGCAAAATTAGCGCCGTCTGTGGAAATTTGACATATGAAACCTTGTCCTACAAGCTTTTCTTATCACCTTACATGGTGAACAATGAAGACATTTCGATGTCCACCGTTGATGGCATCACATCAGAGTCCGTTTAGAGGCGTGACAACTTGTCTTCCACTTAAACCATGATTGGACTGGAGCCCACCGCACGAGGGTTCCACGTAGACACACAAGACAAATGCGCAAGGAGTTCAGGGCATTCATAAAGCCCTGAAGAGCACTAGCAATAGCGCTAATCTCACACTCAGCATTTGGAAAGTAAGTTGAGGGACTAAGACACCATCATCCGCAAGATGGTGAGAGAAATAGAGGCCATGAAGCGCTAACTAAAGGGAAAGGGCGCTGCTGGAGTAGGAAACCACAATGATCGCACCCAGTCCCACCACTCTGGCAGTCGGAGTCAATGACTAACCTCTTCACTCTTCATCTCGAGGAGTTTCAGAGCCACCTACTCCGTCACACTAGCTGAGACATTTCGCACTCGAGAAAACAGTTATCGTCCCTCGTGTCCATCGACGACATCAAGATACTCGTACTTTGCTCAATTAGAGAATCTGAGAGACGTTTTAGAGGAGTGAGCATGCTGGAGGAGGTCAAGAGGGTGTCGGCATTGCAGCGACTAGCCCTCGGAGGACATCCAAGTAAGGAGGTCATAATGTCATCGCCACGCTTGGTGGCACACATTCCACTAGAAAGAGATTTGGTGAGACTAAGTGCCACACCTTTTTCCCTTGAGATCGAGAATACACGGCTCTCCGTTGACTTCCACCAACCAAAATTGACGCTTTACGATGAAAAAATTGATCTATACATGCATGTGAGCCACTTCCAGCAAGTCGTGGCCGGACACTGATAGAACAATGCATTAATGTGCCTTATTTTCCCATCAAGTTTGGGCGAATTGGGCCTGAAATGGTTCAAGAGGTTGCCGAAGGAGAGTATCAAAAGGTGGCAACAACTGGCAGAGACATTCATCACTAGATTCAAAATAAACAACAAAACACCCAAGGAAGTCGACCATCTTTTAGGAGTTAAGATGAAACTAGGTGACTCTTTGAAAGCGTACAACGCCAAGTATTAGGAGACTTTCAACGAGATACTTGATTGCCCGACCAACCTAGCAATCATCCATTATTAGTGCGGTCTTCCAGTCGGAGATAGACTCAAAGACTCGCTTACAATGAATCAACCATCGACCATGGAGTTGCTCATGCAACATATTAATTATCCAAGTTGAAGATGATGCAGCCGTAGCTACCATGAAGGAAAATCTGGTAATGGTAGACAAGAGAGTGGCGGGAAAGGTTCACACAGTTAGATATGAGAAAAACCATCCGAACAACCGCAGAAGGGAGTAGAACCATGGGAACAACCGCAATATCAAGGATCGCAACTTTAACTGGGAAAACTCCCACGCGATATCTTGGATGATGCCAAGAGAAAGTTGAATGCCCGAATTGGCATCACCACGGTCTTTAAAATCCCAATTTATCGCATCCTTAGTGAGATCTGAGACGAGGCATATAGCCAGCGGCCAGCTAAGTTGGGTGAGGCCCAGAGAGGTTTTAATCTGAGGTACCGCTGCACCTATCACGACGAGCGAGGGCACCGCGTAGAAGATTATGTTCCTTTGAAACAACACTTAGAAGAATTGGTGGTAGCTGAGCATTTAAATAGTTACATCGATAGAGGCGTCAAAGTCGCACCACAAGGCCCTGGTGAGCCTAACAACCTAGCCGCCTTAGATGCCCCTCCCCAATGAATCATCAATGTAATCCATGGGATCAGCAAGCCAACGCAGATATGCTAGCTCAGAGGGATGATAAAAAAAGCCAAACATATGAGGGAGGTTCTATCCATCCAGCCCGCTGTGAGAAGGGAAAGGCTGAGGTAAAAGATGTCTCACTTTCTTAACTAGAGACTTGCAGTGAATCCAAACCCCTCACAATGACGCGTTGGTCATCACGTTGCGCGTCAAGGACTTTGACATCAAACGCATTTTGATTGACCAAGGCAGCTCAGTCAAGATAATGTATTATGATGCTTTCAAGCAGCTCAAGCTGGAAGATAGAGACTTAGAGCAACTCCAGCCACACTACTAGATAAAGAACAAAAAAAGTACACTCTTTATTTTACCTAATTATTTTAGCTATTGTGTGTTCCAACCATACTCTTTATTTTAACTAGTTATTCAAACTAACTTAACCAATTTTCAAAAAAAAAAAAATGCTATATATATTACTGTATTTTTCATAGAACGCCACATTCGCACCAAATGCTAATATGGTTGCCAATGTGACATTTGCAATAATATTTTTTAATATTAGTTTTAAAATATTATAAAAAATAATTTTTAACTAATATTTAATTTTTTTATAAAATGTATAGTATGTGAATATATACCAACATATGAATTTTGTAGAACCATCTTGAAGGGGAAGGGAGGGGAAGAATAAAAGAAAACAATAAAGAATTTTAAAAAAAAATAACAATATAAAGGAAGTTCATCAATAATTGTAATTTATCAAATTAAGAACTGAAAGAACACAAATTAACTAATCAAAAACCTTACAAAGGTCAATGAATGAAATAAGAAAAAGAAAATCATAAATAGCAAAGTTAGGAATAAACTTCAAAATAAATAAACTATTTCTAATTCAAGTTGTTACAAATATCCATATAGATGTCACAAATGCTTAACTAGGTCTGCTTGGAGTTTAGAATGAGTTTGTCTATCTCTGATGCGATGTTGATTTTGAATGAATTCATAAAGGTTGGGTGTGTGCTTGGGCGACACTGCTGGAGGGAGACTTTCATTGATTGCATCATAATTATATTTTGTTCATTTCGCTCATTCTCAACAATCATGTAATGCAATATTATACATGCCTTCATAAAAAATTTAAGGGTTTCAACTTTCCAAAAGCGTGCAAATCCTCGCACAATTGCAAAACGTGTGTGGGGCACTTCAAATGCTCATTCGACATCCTTCGGTGCTGACTCTTGAGCTTTAGCAAAAATGTATTTGCTTATTGCCTCGTGGAGATGGGATTGTTTTAACGAATGTTTACCATTGAGGATATATACCATCAACGAGATAATATCCCATTGTATAGTCATTTCCATTGATTGAGTAATTAACTTGAAAAGCATGCCCTTCAACAAGGAGAGAAAATACAGAAGAACGTTCTAGCACATTGATGTCATTATGAGATCCCTGTAATCCAAAAAATGCATGCCATATCCATAGATCATAAGAAACCACCGTTTCTAAAATAATAGTTGGTTCATGGATATGACCACAACACATTCCTTTCCATGCAGTGGAACAATTCCTCCACTTCCAATGCATACAATCAATGCTCTCTAACATTCCAAGAAACCCACTATTTTTTCCCATTGCTAGTAATTTAACAATGTCATCTTTGTTTGGTGTCCTCAAGTACACATCTGAAAAAATTGCAACCACTGCCTCAACAAACCTTCATAGACTTTCTGTTGCAGTGCTTTCTCTAATCCTTACATAATCATCTACAGAATCTATCACTACTCCATAAGCGAGCATCCTCATAGCAGCTGTCATCTTTTGAAGGGAAGATAGACCAAGAACTCCAACAGCGTCTTGTTTCTGGACAAAATAAGGATCATATGCTTCCACCATAGATAAAATACGAAGAAAGAGACATTGACTCATCTGCAACCTCCTCCTAATATATGTAGGAGTTTCAGAGAAGTAATCTTGATAAAGTCTCTTATGGCCTTGAATTCAATTACGATAAATAACTGCATGACCTTGAATGGAACCACGATGTAATCCCAATCGTCTCTCATTATTTAGTTGCACTTCTTCTGAAGCAGCTATTGCAAATATCTCCAATTCACTATCAAAATTAGGGTTATCAATAATCATATTCATTACACTATTGCGAGACATGGAAATTAAAAAAAGAATGAAGCTAAGAGATAAACTACTGAAAATAAATATCAGGTTGTGTTTTTCTTCTTAAGCTTTGCAAGTTCCTGCCTAACAACTTCAATTTTCTGCAAAGTCAAATTTATAAAACATATCAGACAACTTCCAAAATCAAAACACCAGCAACTTACACAATCTGTATTTAATTCATCAACTAATAGAAATGTCCTATAAATAAGTGGCACTTCAATCCAACATACAACATGTAATTATATTTAGCCATGGAGTACTTTAGCAAGCATTCAACAAGAATTCCACTCAGTAATTAAATTATTACTAGTTCAAGCATTCAACAATAAATGTCTTCCCAGATGCTCAACCAGTCATATAAAGAATGCGGCGATTGGCCTTGCATCACGCTGAAGTGGTGGCTAAAGAAGTTAAAAACTTATTGGAAGTCGGGGCAATCCAAGAGGTGCATTACCCTCAGTGGATTTCCAATATGGTTGTGGTGCCCAAGAAGAATGGAAAATTGTGAGTCTGTGTTGACTATAAGACCATCAACAGGGCCTACCCCAAAAATAACTTCCCATTGCCACAAATTGATCAATTTGTGGACCTTATGGTCAGGCAGAAGAGACTCAATTTCTTAGATGCTTACTACGGCTATCACCAGATTGCCATGTATGAGCCAAACCATGAAATTACTTCTTTCCCAATCCTAAGGGGGTTATTCTGCTGTAAGGTAATGCCCTTCAAACTGAAGAACGCCAGGCCACATTCCAAAGAATGGTTATTAACATATTCGCCCCTTTACTTGGTTGAACTATGAAAGCGTACATTGACGACATGGTGATAAAAAGCAAATGCGAGGCTGATCACTTGACCGACCTACCTGAAATGTTTGACATTCTTAAGCGGCACAAGCTACGCCTCAATGCATCTAAGTGCGCCATCGGCGTGGGATTCGAAAAGGTTTTGGGCTTCTTAATGACCAACCGAAGCATTGAAGCAGATCCCGCCCAAATCAAGGCCATAGAAGAGTTGAAGCAGCCAAACTCAGCAAAAGATGTGCAACATATTGCCAAGGTGATGGTCGCGCTTAACAGATTCATAAGTTAGTCATTAGATCGTTGCTACCCATTCTTTCAAGCTTTGAAATTGAAGTTCTCAGGGGATAAAGAGTACGACCGAGCATTGGCAGATCTGAAGACGTACTTGTCATCCGCTCTACTTCTCATAACGCCAAAGCCGGGTGAAGAGCTTTCCTCTATCTAGCCGTCTCTCAACACACCATTAGCACGGGTCTCTCTGGGGCTGAAGGCATACAACACCTCCTAATCTTCTATATGAACAAAACATTGCTCCCAATGGAGTCAAGATACTTGCCATTGGAAAAGCTTGCCCTGGAACTAATGATGGCCTCCAGGAAGTTAGCACACTATTTCCACGCCCACACTATCATCGTTCTAACCAAATTCCCATTGACGGCCTTATTCGAGAGGGCAAACTTCTCCAATCAGATCTTAAAGTTGGCAGTTTAACTAGGGCAGTTTGACATCAAGTTCTAGCCTAAAACCGCAATCAAAGCCCAAGTGTTATGTAGACACCCCATTTTGATTGGCCCAAAGACTTTGATGCTTTCTTTTTCCAATGATGAAAATCAGAATGTGTTCCTCACACAGTCCTCAGTAAGAAAGATGGAATTTGACCTTTATTCCCAATCCTAAGCCAATTTTGGCCAAGTGTTTAAGCCCCGTAGGACACCCTGAGTGAAGTTTGACCAAACCAGAGCAAAAACGAACCAACCCTGCCCTAGCTGGTCGACCGGCAGATCGACCGATTAACACCATCGCGGGCGCGACCCCTAGGACCACAAGCACGACCGTGTTAACCGCAGCCGTGACTTGTTCACAGTGGACTCAAATTTTTTTCTGTGTGGGGCACTTTGTGACACCATTTTTGTACCAAATGCATGCCTACTCAACCTCTAATGACTAGTGCTTGAGCCATTGATAATGCTCCATTTTAGTGCTCCATTAGCTTCATTATCTTCCATAATGCTCCATTACTCCTCTACTTTGTCTTCCACCATTGCTCCACTTGCGTTGCCTATATAAAGAGAGCTCTAGTCTTAAGTTTGAGGAGATGAATTTGAGAGAAGAAGTGCAAAGAGAATGTTGAGTTTGACTTAGAGTTTGATAAAGAAAAGAAAGCTTTGAAAACAAGAGAGTCGTCTTGCTAAAATAATGAAGTTACCTAACCTCTATGTATCTCATCTTCCCTTGCAAAACCCACACAAGAACCAAGTCCTAAACCTTTGATCAAAAAGAGAGTATTCTTGCCAAGTTAAAGGAGATTAAAGAGTGATCATACACTTGTTCAAAACCATCATTCTAGCTTAAATTCCAAGCTCTTGAATTGAGGATTGAGAACAAAATTCACAACCTTAAGGGTAATCAAAATGAAGTTTGGAAATCAAGAAGCTCATTATTTCTTTAGAAGGTGAATTTTTAATTTCTTTCAATTTCTTGCATTTTCTATCTTATATTCATTTTCTCGCATTAGTTTCAAATTAGTTTTATTGTAGCCTAACCAGGAGTGGTTATTTGAGCCACCTACATATTCTTTGTTTTTTCTTTTTTCGGTGTTGCAACAAGACAGGTTTTGCTAAGCCTAGTTAGCTGGCCGGTTAGCTTCTTTTGAACAAAACAGAGTAGTCTTTCGATGTTGAGCATGCCAATTTCTGGTGGTTTCCAAGGTGCATGAAGCTTTTATTTTCTTTTCATTTGAGAGTTTTTTGAGGTTTTTTAATTTTATTGTAATATTTTCTTCCTCTTATTCAGTTTGTAATTATTTATTCAAAGTGTTGTAATAATTCCCCGCCCCATTTCTATCCCGTTCTTTTACTTACTTTTCTTATTTGTAAGTATGCATCATATTTTGCTTTTTTTCGTATCCGTGCTTTGCATCCATGTTTCATGCATCCTGACTCGGCTAAGTTTGCATTTTTGGATTTAATCAATTCTTATGTGATTATGTGTGCTACGTCATGTTCTTGAGATGATTCACATGTCATATAGTAGAAGCTAAATCTTTAGTTGCATTTCATGAGTGAATTACATTAGGATTTTGTATATAAGATCATGCATGTTTTACCAACTTTGTTTTGTAATTGTTCGCGGGATGTTGGTAAATACGTAAGTTTTTATGCTTTAGCATCCCGCTTATGTGTGTTTTGCTTACTATGTTTAGCATCCTACCAAATAGTTACTTGCGTACTTGATATAACTATATGAATGTCGGTAAAAAGGAGGTTGTGTCGCTTAATTTGGAATGATGTTGATGTTTCATGTTTATAAACTTAATTTCTTTGGGTTGTACATCTTCAAAACACATGAAATCAAGTTGTTCCAAAATGAATGACATAGTCTATAATTGTATGCTTCACATAGTAAATTATATGATTTATTAAATAATCGGAATATGAACATATAAAGTAAATAAAACTCATATCATAGTTAAGTAGAGGCCAATCTTTTGATCGGATGAACGGGGGTGCTCAATTAATGACCTTCCCCTCTCATGCCTAAGGTTCTGAGCCAAGCATCCTTGGTTACGATGAAGAGTGGCCTTGGCAGGAGTCACAGGTTTCCTAATTTTTCCAAAATATTAGGTGGCGACTCTAAAATCAAGTGATGTAGTCCATTTCTGGCAAAGGTTTTTCAATAAAATGAATTTTCTATAAAAGTTGCCATCTGGACTCTTATCCATGTTTCACATTGCACTCTTGAGACTAAATCAAAGAAGTCGAGGGTCCGAACTATTTAACGCGCACGGGTACCCCTTAGGCGATGTTACACATTAGCTGACTTTGTTGTAGAATTCTCACCAAGGACTCACCTGATTTGCCCAGTGGATCTTACTGATGCAATCGGACAGAGGGGAATGGGAACCATGAAAATTGCAAAGCTTACTGTCCCTCTAACCAATCCCACCATGTCAGTTGAACAAAGTGGAGAAGGCACCGCGAAAATTGCAAGGCCTACGACTTTTCAAATCGACCACAACCTACCAAACAAAGTAAGGAAGGCATTGCAAAAGTTGCACGCCCAACCATAGAAAGACCGCAACCAGAACCCAGCAATGCGTTGATGAGTTTGGAAATAGCAGGGCAACTTGTTGGACCCAACGACGTATCGCCAGAGGAGGAGGCCATGCGAGTTGCAATCAATGACGACATGCTTGAAATAGAAATAGCCGTGCCACTGAGCAAAGATATGGTCGTGCAATCAGCTATGCCAAACAATACAAACAAAAAAAACTTGGATCTTCAAAGATCTTAAGATCCCTCAGAATGTTGGAAGCTGTTTGTCGGAAAAATGTGGAAACTTATCGTCGATGGCTCTTTGAATAGAAACAGTGTTGGACTAGGCATCTTTTTGATCTCACCAAATGGTCTGACCATGGAACATGCAATCACACATGGGTTCCCAGCATCAAACAACAAGGCCGAGTACGAAGCGATACTAGCCAGGCTAAAAAGTGTGTTCAGGCTAAAAGCAACCGAGCTAATGGTCTATAGTGATTCAAAGCTCGTTGTCAACCAAGGATCTAGAGAATACGAGGTCAAGGATGACAAAATGACCAAATACCAAACCCTAGTAAAGGAGGATCTCAAGAATTTTCAAGCAATTAGAGTTGAACAAATTGGTCGTGAAGGGAATAGCCAAGCAGATGAGTTGGTCGGTCTGACTTCCGTGGGAGACAAATCGACACCTGTCCTTTTACTGATTGAATTCCTTCGAAGACCTAGCATTGAAAAACTGGAAACAGCAGAAGTGTTGTGTGCTGAGTTAGGGCCCTCTTAAATAGACCCCATTATAATCCTTTTGAATGACAGAGTTCTGCCGACCAACAAGAAAGAAGCAAACAACATCCAAACTAAGTCTGAGTAGTTTTGGCTCTCCCCATGCCTTATATAAGAAATCCTTTACTGGGCCATACCTGAAATGCGTTCATTCAAGCAAAGTCGAAGTCTTTTTTTTTCGAGATCCACGAAGGCATGTGTGGAAGCCATATTGGAGGGAGATCATTAGCCTACCGTGCTATCTCTTAAGTATACTGATAGCTATGCATGCAGGCCGATGTGCAAAAATACGTTTACAAATGTGAAAAGTGCAGAAGTTTGCACATCAGATCTATCAACCGGCCTGAGAACTCGTTTCTCTAACAAGTCCTTGGCCGTTCTCAATGAGGGATTAGACATAGTTGGACCACTCCCAACCATGCCTGGCAATGACAAGTTCTTCATCGTTGCGAGTAATTACTTCACCAAGTGGGTGGAAGTTGAACCCTTGGTGACCATCAAGGAAAAGGATGTGAAAAAGTTTGTCTAGCAGAACATGATAACATGCTTTAGAGTCCCCAATTCCTTGATCTCTGACAACGACACCCAATTTGATAGAAAGTTGTTTAGAGGATTCTGCAAGGAGTTAAAGATAGAATTCTACAATTCAACACCAGCCTATCCTCAGTCGAATGGTTAAGCCAAAGCATCGAGCAAAACCATTCTGGACGGATTTAAGAAGAGGCTTGAAAAAGCCAAGGGAAAATGGACTGAAGAGCTTCTAAAGGTCCTCTGGGCATACCGAACTACACCAAGGCAAATAACCAGGGAAATGCCCATCTCTCTAGCCTATAGAGTGGAGACAGTCATCCCACTTGATATCGGTATGCCTACCATCCAGAGCGAAAATTTTGAACTGGACTTAAATGTGGAAACTATTGCTCTAGAGTTGGACCTCGCAGAAGAGCGAAGAGAAAAAGTGCTGATCCACGTCGCGGCATATCAACAAGAGCTATCAAAGAAGTATAATAAGACGGTTCATCCCAGACATTTCAAGATTGGGGATTAGGTCTTGCGCAAAGCGATGGGTAACACCCTAGTGTCGGGTGAAAAAAAACTAGGGACAAACTGGAAAGGACCCCATGATCACCGGTTTAGCAAGCAAGGAGGCATACTATAATACCCGGCCATGGAACACGGCGAATTTGAAGTTGTTTTACTTCTAGTTCAAATCTTAATGTAATTTCTTCTCATTTTATGATATAACTTCCCCAATTTTCAACAATTGTTTGAAATAGTGGTTCGTTTCATGTGCAAACTGTTGTATTTTAGCATTCTTTCATTTGATATAATACTGCAGTCGAGTGGCAATAAGTTGCCATACCACTTCTTGCCGAGCTAATTTTGCTCAGCAAGTTGAGTTGATGTTTTGTTCAACTCCAAGCTTCTTGTCAAGCTGATTTTGCTCGACAAGTTGAGTTAAGGTTTTGCTCCTCAAAGTTCCTTGCTGAGCTGATTTTGCTTAGCAAGTTGAGTTAAGGTTTTGTTCAACTCCAAGCTTTTTGCTAAGCTAATTTTGCTCGGCAAGTTGAGTTGATGTTTTTCTCCTCAAAGCTTTTTGCTGAGCTAATTTTGCTCCGCAAGTCAAGTTAATGTTTTGTTCAACTCAAAGAGCATTGCTGAGCTGATTCTACTCAGCGAGATGACAAAGCACTTTGCCGAGAATCTTTTGCTCGGCAAGTTGAATTGATGTTTTATTCAATTCAAAGCTCCTTGCCATGCTAATTTTGCTCGGCAAGCTAAGTTGGTATTTTTTTCAACTCAAAGCTCTTTGCCAAGCTGATATTTACTTAGTAGTTGAGTTGATATTTTCAACTCAAAGCTACTTGCCAAGTTGAATTTGTTTGGCAGGATAAGTTAATATGAGCAACTCAAAAGGTCCCTGGCGAGGTAATGTTGCTCAGCAGAAGGCTCAACTCAATAGCTTCACTCGGCTCAAAGTGAAACATGCGTGATTGAAATCGTAGATAGCAAACAGATTACAAAAATTCCATTAATTGAAAGGTTAAGTACAAAAGTAAGACCAGATAGCCTAGTTACACGGTAAAAAAATTTAAAAAAAATAAAAAATCATCTCTGGCTACAGCTTTCTTCTGCTCGGTCTCAACAGCCTCCTGGCCATCACTGAGATTCTTCTATGCTGCATCATCCCCTTCTGCGGTTTCCTTATCTTGCAACGCCTTGAAAACATCCTCGGCGTAAGAGATCATGTTGTCCGGCCAGAAGTAAGGGGGAGGAGTGGTGAACACCTTAGTCATGGGCCCGTGCCCGAGTTTCTCACAAGCCGCCTTTTATTTGGACTTGAAAAAGATGTCCTTAGTGGCGTTGACCTGCTTGATATAGCTCTCCTCAGCCTCCTTGAAGCCCTTATCTTCAGCCTCTTGCTCAACGTTAGATTTCTCTTTCCTCATCTTCTCCAACTCGATGAGCGCTGCATCCCTCTCTTGCTCGAAGTTAGCAAGTTGGCCGAGGAGTTTGACATTGTCAGCACTGGCTATTGTAGCTCGCTTTTCGTGCTCTTTTCAGATACAATCAGTCCTATAGTTTGGACTTCCGTGGTTCTGAATTTGATTTCATAAGTGCAATGTGAAATAGATAAACACAAATGAGTCCAAATACGACAATTCTTTTAGAAAATTGATTTGAATCAAAATGCCAAAAATGGATTACTTTGCCAGATTACAGAGTCGCCACCTAAATATTTTTGAGAAATTTATGAAACCCGAGACTTGTGACAAAGGCCACTTATCCATCATCACCAAAATGTCTCGGCTCAGGAACTTAGGTACGAGAGGAGAAGGTTATGAATTGAGCACCTCACTCGCCCGATCAAAGATCGATCTCTACTAATCATGATGTGATTCTTATTTACATTACATGCTCTTGTTTTGGTTATTAGGCTATCTTTACTACATGATGCACACAAGTATAGACTAGTTTGCTCAATTTGGAATGCTTTGATTTTATGTGTGTTTTGAAAGGTGTTTGAATATGTACCATTGGAAAAAGTAGTCTCATATGTACACTTAAGCAAGTCATCCCAACTTAAGAAATTAGCCTTCATCCACAGGCATTAAAACAGGTACGTCACTTAAGAACTTACCCTGATAGTATATATGCTAGATATGGCAACAATCATACGCATATGGTATGCTAAAATAATAAATGCTCACCCAATACTCCAAGGCAAGCCAAAGAAGATAAAATAATTAGAAGAGATGCATGCTCCTAGCAATGCGTGACTAATGCAACACATGCAAAGATGCAACTAATAGTTCCGGTCGTCTAATATGTCATGTAAATCACTTTGATGGCATGTGGTGGAGCACATATTCAAGGAAGTAATAAGTGACAATGCCATTAGAATGATGAACCGAACCTTATGCATGCGAGACAAATGGATGCAAATCATGAAAAATGCTAAGAGAAACATAATGCTCTATACTATCCATCATAAGCATGT
The DNA here is from genome assembly GCF_055761805.1 of Camellia sinensis. Classification (NCBI taxonomy): domain Eukaryota; kingdom Viridiplantae; phylum Streptophyta; class Magnoliopsida; order Ericales; family Theaceae; genus Camellia; species Camellia sinensis. The sequence goes on from NC_138971.1 coordinate 59,664,287, forward strand.
AAATAAAAAGGAGAAAGAAATAGGGGTTGGAAGACATACACAATATTACAATTTGCCCTCACGCAAGAGGGCCCGAATGAATGTCCTAGCTAATTAAGCTAATTATTACAACATCGAAATAACTAGCTACACTAACTAATTAATTAAGTACAACACAAAAATTAACTGGCTATTCTAACTAATTAATACAAATTAGGATTAAACTAACTAATTAGTTACAATACAGAATTAATTAACTAAGTAATTACTTATTATAAGTCCACTACTTTACGTACAACATACTACTATTGAACATAATTTTAACAGGCCCCGAGAAATGAGGGATGATTCATACATGAACACGGATTTCCATCTGAAAATGCCTCTGTTCTGCTACCAGAATGGTTCTATTGTTCAGTCAGAAAATTGAATTGTTTTTATCCCAGCCTCTGCTCTGTTTTGCAAGGAAAAAGACACTGCTGGCTGAAAAAAGGTGGCTGGCTGACCAAAAGAAGTGGTCGATCATACAGTAAGGTGGCCGGCTGACCACTAATTTTTATGACTACTTTGCTGCAATAGACAAGAAACAAAGCACAAACAGAATATTTTTAGGGGATATTTGTCCACTCTGCCTCTCCTTATCATCAAACAGGTCAAAGGAGACGTAGGATTGATTCACAAACCATCAATCGACACAAACTAGTTGCGTGATGGTTTATGAATCAAGGGACAAAATCTCAATAAATGACAATGAAAGACCCACAAACCTCCTCTCTATCATGGAATTGATCAAGGGAGGTGGTTGACATTGAATCTTGAACCATTTTCATCACTAAAAGTATGAAATGATTCAAGACTCAATGGGTTCAATTAATGTCCGATTGAACCCCAAACTTGATTTTATTATCTTGTTCCATTTTAGTCCAAGTTTTCTTGCCTCTTTTAATTATCTTTCCATTCATTAGTCATTTTAGTCCAAAAATGAGCATTAAGTCCACTAATGGAGAGAAGTGTCATTCAAGAAGTTAGTTTGGGCATGAGAGAGAGGTAATGCCCTGGTAATGAACCTCCAAAGAGATTAAACCATTTAGCATTGAAGGGTCTCTTTCTCAAGCTTAAACAACACTCGGTTGAAACAACTCTCAAAGAAATAAAAAGCCAAGAAAGGAAAGAGGTTGCAGAGGTGATTACATGTGAACACAAGTATGCAAAGCATGAAATAAATGCTATCAACTCAAATATGTTAGTGTCTAAGGCCTAAAACACCAAACCTATGAGGATCATTACACTACAAACCTCCTATACAAAGCCTAAATGAAATAAACAACCTAAAATAGTCCTAAAACTCACAAAAACAATGCTAGAAATAACATGGAAAAGCTTGAAAAAGTTAGCTAAAACAATGGAGAAATTGAACTAGTAAACAAGCATAAGGAGGGGTGGCTAACCCCTCCATTTTGGGGACCTCAAAACAACATTTTTAGCTTCTACAACTAAAAAAGTGGGAAACACAAGGGCAAAAACTTTGAGAAGTGGGAAACACAAGGGCAAAAACTTTGAGAAGTGGGAAACACAAGGGCAAAAACTTTGAGAACAAGGTTCAAAGAAGGGTTGTTAACCCCTCCATCTTTGATAGCTTTAAGCCACAAGTTTCAACCCATAAAAGTAGTCGAAAAACAATACAAAAACAGCAAGAAAAGAGAGAAAAGAAGTAGTGTAGAGATGCTTAAAATTATACCTCTTGAAGAAAGGTAACTCCTTTTTTGACAAACCAACAAGTTCTCACTCTCAAGGGCTGAAATCTGAGCTCAAGAAACTCAGCAAGAAAAGCCAAATTTTTGGTTTAGGAAGTGTAGAGAGAGTGTGTAGGTTTCAAGATAGAAAGAGAGTGCTATGCAAGTATTGGAGCTTTGATAATTTTTTCTAACCTAATTTCAAGAGGGGTGGTCATCTATATATAGAAAAACATGTGTCTCTGTCAGAAATAACTATATAGAGACAGCTGGTGCAGTGTATACACCTGTGGGGACAGCTGGCACAGCTAGTAGCAAAATATCTGTTTTACCGGAACAACTTGTACGGTCGGCCACTAAAATTGTCCTATGGGGACACCTGGTTAGCTAGCCAAGGGCTTGTACGACCGGCCACAAAAATTTGCTCTCAGGCCTAATTTCAAATGGGCATATCTCTCTCATCCGCACTCGATCTCAGGTGATTCTTTAGTCTAAATTGAAGCGCCAGAAGTCTAATTTTCAATAGTGGTGGCCTTACATCTAAATTCTAAGTGTGCAAAGAGATATTCCTATTTTAGTGAAGGTTGCTCATTTCTTTCTTAACGGTTTGATGCCCAATCTTTCCCCCAACTAGTTTTCTTCCCTCCCCTTCTATTTCCTCCAATTCCAAACCTATAAATAAGATGTTTTTCAAGATTTTTCAAAGAATTCACCTCTCTTCCATTTATTTCCACTTTGTCCTTACTAGGTTTACCGAAAAGTGCAATAAATTAAACGAAATATGAGCCTCGGAACATAGTAGAAACATTTGGAAAAAATATTTTGAAAAAGATGGTCTTAAGGTCTAAAATAGTTTTGGTCAAAAATGAAGTGTAAGGTTGGGATTAGAAGCTCAAAAATCGAAGCCTTTTGCTGAAGAACTTGAATAATTGTACAGCATAACTTTTCATCATCGAGTGATCGACCTGAGGCGCCCAAGTCTTAGGGGCGGTCAAAAATGGAGAATCTACAGCTATCTCCAATGAAGCGTTAGCTCACCTGAGCTCAGTTTCAAATATTTCCCTTGCACGGTCCTGCTAGTCATCTTCTACTGTAGTTTGGCAAGCCGATCCATCACAAGGTGGGTTTTTTGAATTGCCTGCAAGACGAAAATGTTAGAAGGTGAAACCAAGCTAAGAGTTTGACGATTTTCACAAGAGCTCTTACCCTAGCCATAGATTTCACCACAGACTTGACCATCCAGGTGTCTGGAACATGGTCACTTCTCGTTACATCGGCTGGCAACAGCAATGCCTTTGATAAGTCAAAGGTAAGAAGGTGCTCCTTGTCTGCACCGATTGAAGCACTCACCAAGATGGCTTTTCCTCGGTGCATCAGTTTGGGCTCCCACGCAGGCATAGGTTCATCAACCGGTTGTTCAGTGCTTAGCTTGGTCAACAGCTCGACAAAAGGATCAGTTGTGCGACCCTCTTGCCAGCCAACTTGACTCCAAGTTGGTGGCTTGGGCAGCGGTGGTTGCCAATGCGAGCACAGTTCCTGAGCTCAAACCAGTTGCTTGCAAAGGCGGTAATGAACTAGTTGCTTTCTCGAATGAAGTAGCAACTATAAGGTTCTTGATTCTATTTATTTTCATCATTTCTTCTTCCTTAGTTAAATGGATAAGTGGATTGTTTGGAAGAGTTAGATCTAAAGGAGGAGAAAGTTCTGCTAAGAAATCAGTAACTTTGTTTTTTTTATTTTACTTAATACTAGTAAATTGTCACGAAACCAAGGAGATCATGGCAACTGCACTTTTTGTATCGTAGCACGGTTCTCACTGCATCTTCATTGGGATAAGGATACAGCGCTTGTAGCTCAGCAATATACGTGAAAGAAAAATTAGGTAACTCAGAATAACAAGTCCAAACAATTAGACCAATTGGATTGAGCTTACGTATTGAGCCTTTATTTTTGCTTATGTACCAACCGGGCACATCAGCAGTCTCATAGTTCTTGGTCACCTAAAAGAAATCGTCACCATGTAAGTCTTTGTCCGATGTGCCGGTCTCCAAGTGCTCACAGTTTGGTCTTACTTTCAAATACAAATTAAAACCATATGTTTTATGGCCGAGCATGTATTGGCACAATATCTCAGCTAAACCTAAATTCAAATCAAGCTGGCGATTCAACTTAACAACTTCGCTTATTATCCGGAATGTGTTGGTAGATACTTGTGTGGGGCACAACCTGGTTTGTCTTAGGAACTCACAAATTAAGGGTTGAACAGGGAAGTGGAGACCTCTTTCTATTATTGACAACACGATAAAAGGACAAACATCTGTTCTGCCACAAGGAAGAATATTTTCATCGCCCAGTTCAAAATGAACATCTGTCGGAACGCCATAATCTTTACAAAACTCGGCCAGTCCGCCCGGCATGTTTATAAGGAAGTGATAGTGCCCCATGGAGCTCTGTGTAATCTACTTGGCAGAATGTGTTGGTCAATTTATGAACAGTGACTGCTCGGCCTTTGAGAGCACTTCTGCTAGTATACCTGGTCTCCTAGGACTTTGCATGGTGAAAAAAAAAAGTTAAGTATAACTCATAGTGCAGTCACGCAAATGAGCTGAGTTTTAGCTTGGCCGCACAGACGAGCTGGGTTTTAGCTTAGTCGCAAAGCTCAGTCGCGCAAATAAGCTAGATTTTAGCTCAGATGTGAAAATGAGTTGGGCCTTAGCTCAGTTGCGCAAATAACTTAAGCACTAAGCTCTGTCATATATATAGGCTTGGTTTTAGCTCGGTTGCACAAATGAACCAAATATTAGCTCGATCGCGCGATTGCCTATTGTAGACGTTCCCGAACATCCCGGGAGGGAAATCCCATCCCGTTTTGTTCATTTGGGCTTACTACAGTTCAGGACTCAATGTCACGGTCCTGTATCTAATCTCGCAGAGTGCAATGCAAGACCGATGGATCATCAAAGAGTCCAAAACCGGCAAATCGTTTTGGAAAACTGATTTTTTAGAAAGAAGTGCCAAACATGGACTACTTTGCCAGATACAGAGTCGCCACCTAAATATTTTATTTTGGGGAATTTAGGAAACCCTGACTCGTTGCCTAAGGCCACGTGTCCATCATCACCAAAGTTGCTTTGGCTCGGGAACTTGGGTACGATTGGGGAAGGTCAGCTATGAGCACCCCCACTCGCCCGATCAAAGATCGGCCTCTACTAACCATGATATCTTGTTTTTGAAAACACATGCGTTCTTATTTCGATTGATTAGCTAGAATTACTATGTGATGCGCACAGCAAAACAAGTATAGACTAGATCGCCTAATTTGGAACAAAGCATTGCATATCCGTTTGTTTGGAAATGTTTTGAAATTTGCTACTCGCAAGTAGGCTACATACGGATTTCAATGAATCATCCCAATTCAAATAATCCAACCTTCACCCACAGGCATTCAGGCAGTTTATCACATAAGCATATAGCCACATGGTAAGCATGCTGTCATGTTAACATTCACACTCATGCAAGATGCTAAAGCATAAATACTTACATTGTATTCCAAGCCAAAACAGAAACTGGTTAGTAATCAAATGCATGATCCTAGTTCATGTTAGCGATGGCTAATGTAATACATACAGAATGCAACTAGAAATAGGCTCGGCTACTCTAAGATGACATTTAAGATGCAATTGATACATGTATTCAAATTGGAATTGAAATACGATGCAGTTAGCTTGATGTGCCGAGCCCGGTGCATGCAAGACAAATGAAATGGATGCATGCATGCGAAGCATAAGTATGCTAATTAAAAAATGACCTAAAACTAACCAACAAAAGCAGGTAAGTAAAAGGGAGAAAGAAATGGAGGTTGGAAGACATGCACATACGCACACACACTTATTACACAATTGGCCCTCTCTCGGAGGGTCCGAATAAATAATACAAGCCACCTAATTAACTAACTCATGAGCTAATTAATTATTACAAAACCAAATGAATAACTAGCTACAACTAATTATTACCTAACTTAATTAATTAACAAATTAATTAACTATCAAATGAAAGACAACAAACAAATAGGGAAAGCAGTAAACGATGCTGTTCCAGCTTTGTTTGAAGAAGAGGAGGGTATGCATTCTCGCTTTGGTTCCCCGCCTCGAAACGCCTTCCGGTTGCTCTTTAGAGGCTCTGTTTGCAGGGTGTCTTCCAGTGCTTGTTGCTGAGACTTACCAAAACACTGCTGGAGAGTTCACCAGTGGCCTGCCGGCCATGAAAGGAGAGCTGCCGGCCAACAACAGGGCACTGTCGGCCAAAGATGTGACACTGCTGGCCATCAGTGGTGTACTGCCGGCCACTGGTGTGCTATGACACCAAACTGCAACGAAGCACAAAATAGAGAAAATGGAGGGTCTCCCAAGGATATGTACGCGCTAGGCCACCCCATATCACCTCAAAACATCAAGGGAGAGGCATAGTCGGATCCACGACCATCAATCAAGCATCCCGATGCATGATGGCCAAAGATCCAACTTGTGCAAATCAATATGAAAATGAATGCGCAAATAAAGCAAGTAAAGCCTAGAACTCTATCATGAATCATCAAGAGCTTCAGCGACCGAGAATTGAGACACGTTCCATCACTCGGAGTATGAAACATCCCTCGTTCCTCGTGCTCGGATTAACACTTAGTCCAAGCAATGCAACACATAAGCATGGCAAACATGCAGTATGACTTAAGTGTGCAAACATGCAACTAACTCAAGCATGCAACAAGCATATAAGCATGATGTGAGGTGACAACCTATGACAAAATGCAATATGAACATGCGAACATGCAAGGCATGTAAAGCTAAACAAGTATGCAACAACATACGAAATGAAACAAGCATGCGACAACATGGTAAGATGGGCTTACACTAAAGATGGACAGCTCTCAAATAGGTCCAAATCAATAGCCAAAAGTGATGAATTGATGGCATGAAAGCATGAAATGGCAAGACAAACATGCGTGCCAAATGGCTCAAGTATTAAGGCATAAAGATGATAACTCTTAAGCACACTTAAGGAGCAACAAACATGGATGTATAACAATGAGGTAAGCTCTGAAATATATGTAAAGTGATGCCAAATCAACTCAACAATGCAAGCATGGGATGTTATGATGCTCAAAGCTCAAAGTAAGCAAGGGGACTTAAGCCATAACCATACAAGGCAAGCCCCAAAGAGCCAAGGGGACCTAAAACAGTCCTAGATCAGGTCCAAACAAGACCAAAACTAAGCTCAAAGCTAGCCAACATAGGCTAGAACACAAAACCTAAAAAAAAAAAACATGGAGCATGCAAGGCTTTAAAGAGGCAATGCACTACACCTATTGGAACCAATCATGGCAAGACTTGGACAACATAAAACCGAGTTACATCATGGTATAATAAGACCCAAAATGCACTGAAATGATGAGCCAAATGCTTAGGCTAAGTGGCATGCATAAAAGCTCATTCTTGAGGCATAAAGCACAAGCTCTATAAAGCATTCAAGGCATGTCAAATGCAAGTGAACAACAACATTTCATGGACTGAAATAGCATGTAGAATGAGGGCAAGGCATGCAAACATCACATGTATGGCATGGTAGGGGCCTCAAAACCCAAGACTAGCCTAAGCATTTACACTATAGCTATACAAAGCATGAGTGATATGGCCATGGCAGCCCAAAACAGTCCTAGAACAGCTCAAAATAAGCATAAAATCATGTTAGAGCAAAGCCAAAATATGCTAGTATAATGAGTCAAAACATCATGCACAAAGGGCTAGTAAACAAGATTTGTTCTACACCTATATGGAGCATGCAAAGGATGATCAAACCAACTATGGACAGGGTCATGACATGCCAAATGATGACCAAATACATGCTGAAATGTAAACCAAACAAGCTAACATGACATGGCAAAGCATGGAGCATATGAAGCTAGTTTAGGGGGGTTTACACTACAAGTGTATCATGCAAGCATGGAGTGACAAAACTGACCCAAAACAGATTCATGGCATGGTAAAACATCACCAAAAACCTACTGAAATGGACTCAACACAAGCTAAGCACACATGCTACTTTGATGAGCTATGAATGGAGTTACACTACACATACAAGATGCATGCAAAATATGACCAAACTAGCCATGGACAGGGCCAAGGCAGGTCCTAGAAGTCACAAAAATAGGCCTGAACCAAGCCTCAAAAATGCATAGAGGGATGGTCCTTTGGAAGGCCAAAAATACAAGCAAAGAGGAACCAAAAGAGAGGGGGCCACCCCCTTTGATTAAGGACCTCAAAACCACACCTTTACCATTGAAAATCCACTGGATTTTAGTGGTAGGAAGGCCAAACCAAGGCTAGCTCGGAGGCCTTAAGGCATGGCTTAAAACAAAGCCAAACAAAGCATGCAAGAGGGCTACACACCCCTAACAGCAAAATGACCTTAAACAAACTTAAAAAGGACTTAAATACAAGACTTTTTTCAATTATAATGAAAGCCTAAATCAATATGCAAAGAGAGCTAAAGCAAGGTGCAAGAAAATGCAAAAATGGGAAAAATACTTACCCTTGAAGACCCTCTTCGAAACCAGCAACTTCAGGGGGTGGAAACCAGTTTTCAGAGCTCAAGAATCCCTCCCAAGAAGCTTAGTCCAATGGTGGTGGTGTATCTCTATGTGTTGTAGTGTAAAAGTGCAAGGAAATCCAATTTCTAAGCACAAAATACAAACAATATAGAGAGAATGAGAGGTTTTTCTCTTTAAAATGACTGAACCTCTAGCAAAGAGAGAGGCCTCTTGCTTATGTAGAGGAATGCAAAGCCAAAGCTTCTTCAAGAAGCTTTGCAAGGGCTTCATCCCTCCATACGCCTGTATGGAGGGGAGAAAACAAAAATCCAGCTGGCTCAAAAGATCTGGAGAAAAACCAGCTGAGACAGGAGGGGTGCCGGCCATCATCAATGGCCGGTAGTGGCTCACTGATGGCCGGCAAGGCATCATCAATGGCCGACAGGCACAAGGCAATGGCCGGCAGTGCCATGCCATGGCCGGTAGTGAACCGAAAGGTCCACTAAGAGAGGACCTAGCCAAGGTCCAAGAAAGGGGCAGAAATGATACAAGATCCGGGAAGCTCGAACCGGTGACGTTCCGCCGCGACAGTCGAGTACTCAGCGAGCAATCGAACTAGTTGTCGGGTGTACCTACAAGCACAACCAAGTCTTGAGGACGGTCAAAAATGGGGTGTCTACACCTATGTAACTTGATTCTACTACAGTTCGGTCCTCTCCCTAAATGTCACAAACACGAAATTTGCCCATCTACATCATAATTCTGGATCAAAACTGTATTTTTGCCTGATTTGACCCAGAATTTTCTATGTTCATCTCAGAAGACGATCCGTACATTGGTAGACAAAGAATATGTGGCCATTTAATCCTTAAAATGGTTAAAATTCCTTATTAACTCAAAGTTTTTGATTGCTTAAGATGCTATTACTGTATTTTGAATGTGGGTATCACAGTTGAGGCCCAAAAACCTCAAGAACGAGATGAACGAAAATAGGAAATGTGAGAAAAGAGTTTGAAACTTACCGATTAAGGGCTTGAATATGTCCTTTAAGTGGTGTGGATGCTCCAACCACGACATAGCTTCGTTTGCCGCAGGGAAGACGTTCCGATCAAGGCACAGAATACAGAAGAACAGAGGTTGGAGGCCCTGGTTGGGTTGGACAGTCAAGGATGAAGGGGAACAGTGAAGAAAGAGAGGTATATAAGAGTTATATATTTCATACACAAAAAGGCGCCATGATTTAAAAATTTTAGGAATCACACCCAACATGATGATGAGATACACGAACCACTAAGAGGGCACATGTGTCCATGAGAAGACATTGTGTCAGCGTGGGTGTGCTGTTTAGGGCATGAGATTTGCACCGACCGGATAGGTTAATCCAAATCATGCTGAAGCAGATCTGATTGAGTAACAACTGAGAGGGAAATTTGTGCCGAACAGATGGGCCAAGCAAAATTCAAATTTGGGTTGTTGTCTTGGATCTCATAACTGAGTTGGAAGGACGGCCAAGTATTGGATCGAGATGTCTAATTGACTTGGGCCAAGGGTCAAGCTCAGTTTAATGGAAACCTAGCTTTCAATCGGGCTAAGGATTGGTGGCCAATGACTTCGACCGAGCTCTAAAACTACGTGGAATTTGCCATGGAAGGTGAGCATGATTAAACTAGGCTAAAGAAGGTCGGCGACTCAGCCCATGACCGAACTGAGTGTGTTGGCCAGGCCCTTATGCCAGACCAAGAAGCGGTCAAGAAGGTAATAAGACCCTCCACTGAACTGCGTATTCTAACTGAGAAGGGCTACCCCTAGCTTGACCGAGATGCAAGTCAAACAAATAGCTAGAAAAATGATACATGGCAATCCAGCCAGGACCGGTCTTGTCTAGTTGATGTATAAGACGAACTGTGCAAGAGTTAGCTCCTTCAATGTGAGCTACGTAGCCCAATCTGAGTGCGATAGGGAAAACCCGATGTCCATACGCGTCAATACCGCTTGGAGGTTGGGTTAATACTGTTTGGCAATATTGGCAGATACACGTGTGAGGCAAAAAAAGGATAGTACATCCACTGTCTAAGAAAAGACGAGCAAGGTAGTGCGTACACAAACTATATAAACCCTGTGGCACCTCCATGCAAAAGGTCTACAACTTTTCTTACTCAGAGCTACCTTTGCTTTTGTCTTTCTTCTCTCTCTAAGGGTACTAACTTGATCATCGGAGTGATTTTGCGGCACCACACCCGCCGGGTAGATCATTATCATTGTGCTTTCAAGCTGAACAACATCATTCGAAGTAACTTGGAGCTTGGACGCAAGGAGTATGGAAGTAAAGAATATTTACTCCCCGTACACTACGGTTTGTAAATAATTTTATCTAGTTTTCATAATATTTTTCAGAAATAGCATAGATTTTCAAGATTTTTAGTTATTTAAGAAATAGTCCAGCACTGTTTAGATTTATCGATTGTTGAGAAAATCAGGTTTTCTTCCAAACCTCTCACTCTTTTTCGATAAAAAAATTTTTTCCATGAAAGCTAAGAAAGGTTTTTACATAAAAATAAGGTGAAGGAGATTTTTCTACATTTTGCTAGAATTTTTGCAAGTGGGCTGTAAATATCGATTTTTTTACCACAAAGCTTGAGATAAGAGAAAAAAAGTAAGAAAAGAGGGTAACCATGGATAATTTTTCACTTCTATTGTGATGAAAACATACTAATTAATGTCTATTCAACTCAAAAATTTAGACTCAATAATGTTCCTTTGGAAATCATGTGAGATAGATGTTGAAAAAGATAATTTTGCACCTTTTGAGAGAAAACACAAGTAAGGGTAAGAGAAAACACAAAGGTGAAACAAGACTCAATTCTTTTCATTTTTGACACAAGAGCACCATTACAACAAATCTGAAAATATTATTTTTAAACCTCTAAGAGCATGTATTTGAAAAATAAAAATAAAAGAGAGGGTTGTGTTGTGGCTTACTTGAATGCTTAGTGAAATGTTTGCTCAATTTCTTTCATTTTTTCTCTCCTCCACCACCAAAGCTCTCTCTCTCTCTCTCTCTCTCTCTCTCTCTCTCTCTCTCTCTCTTAGCCGAAAGTGGGAGTGTAAATGAAATGAGTATGGATGTGCAAAATATGCAAGAGAGGTGATCTATTTACAAAAAAAAAAAAATATGTGGTGAAAGGTCCAAAATGTCCTTTGGTTGGAATGAGATGGAATTAAGTTGCATTTAGTTAGAATGTAATGGAATGAGGGATGATTAGGACCTTCATTATATACTTAATCATGATTTAGTTAGGTTTAAGACTAATTAATCCATTCTAGTTATAAATATATTTATTGCAAATCTTTCACACAAATGATTTGATTTGATTCTCTTGATTTTAGAGATTTCAATTATAGCCTAAAGGGGGTGTAGCCGGCCATGTGCTTGGATTTGGGAAGATTATGTGTACAATTCATATAAATTTTGTAGATTTTGTGTACATACAAAGATTGAATTAAGGTACTAATTTGGGGTCAATTTGTAATTTAAGTAAAATATAAAGGCTAAGACCTTAATTTCTGAATTGGAACATTTACGTAAGTATAGTGTTTAATTAAATTAGTATTGGAGAATTCAATTCGATTAAATTTCTTTTATTTCGAATTAAAGGACAAATCGTAACAAGAACTGGAAACCTAGGGTTTTGAGCGACGAATATAGTTAGGAAATTAATTTAATTATTATTAGGGCTTTGGAAATGATCTCTAAGTCCCTGGGTTCAATCAAGGTTTGAAAACAAAAGTAAGGGTTTATAGCTAAAATAATTCAAAAGTAAGGGTCTAAATAAAATTACAAAGGTCAGGGGCCTCATGGTTTAATATTAGCATGTAGAAACAATTACTAAGCTATCGAGGTCAATTAGGGTTTGTACAGGTCTGTTCGCGATACGTCTTCGGTTCTAGGGTTAAATTTGCGAATAAACAAGGAATTAAAGATTTTATTATAATAACTCAAAAGTCTGGGACTTAATAGGATTTACAAAAGTTATGGGCCTTACATCTTTAATGTTGAGTTGCAATTTAGCCTCTCATTCTTCTTCTCCTTCCCTCACATTTGCTTCTTTAATAACTTTTGATTTGTGCATCTCGCAACCATAGTTGCGTGGTAAGGTCACCGTTGAATCACTGAATCGGCATCGGAAATGCAACATTCAAATAAGATAGAGAGAGAGAGAGAGAGATGAGGGGAATGAGAAAGAGAGAAAGATGAAAGGAAGGGGAACTAGATTTGAGCCAGATCTGAGTTCACCATTCGCAAATCTGAGTTCAAATCTGTTACATTTTTGTAATTGGCAATCCCGTTTGACAAAACTCATTTTAGTTGTAATTTTATTCACTTTTATGTTTCAGTGATACTGTGAGTGCTTAGATGCAAGTCCAACCCGAATTGTTCTTGTTAGAGGAGTTTGTGCTAACATTTTGTATCTTGAGCAATCCTTGTTTGCCACTTCGTTCACTATGTACGGGGCGCGGGGGTCTAGGGTGCAGCTCCACCTGGCAGGTTCAAGGCAACGCCCTCGAAGCCAAAGTTGTTTGACCATTCGAGAGGTCATTTGTGCCCTCGAGTGATGAAATAGAGCTTCCGGTATTTCAGCCTGCAATCAAAACTTCTAGAAAACTTGTTTTACTGCTTGAGCGGTGGATTTTACGCTCGAGCGGTTTGCCTCTATGTTTTGCACCACCACTACTCATACCATTGAGCAGTGAAGTGTGCGCTTGAGCGGTCTTCACGGCCCTATTTTCTATAAAGTGCATCGTTCTCTATTTTTTTAGATTCTCAAAGAGGAGAAAAGTACAAAGTGTTCTACATTGGAGGGTGTTTTTATAGGAGTTTCCATAGTGTATATAAGGTGATCGATTGATCAACGAACAATAGAGTCTCAAACATCAAGGGTTGATTTTTTTGTTTATTCACATAAATAGAGAGGTGTTCTTAGGTGGACTCTGAAGAACTTGGGCCTAAAACTTTGATGGATTCTGGAGTGGCTCATCGTCATGGATTGGATATCGGTGTTGTGGATTCAACGTTTGGCAAAGCAGTTCTGAGGTAAAGACGGTGGTGGAAGAGACACATCAGGTTTGGTTCAATTTGGGCGTGAATTCGCTAGGCAATTAAGAGTACTCATATGTAATTCTTTTATGTCTTCTTAGTGGATTATCTTGTGACTTTAGCTCATGATTTTTTTTTTTATCACAATTGGAGGTGCTCCAATTAGGATTTTTTTCATGTTAAATCGTTTTGTCAATTTGTCGTTGATTGTTTGATTAGGATTGTTATTTATTGTTTTAAATTGAAATATAATCACAAGTCAATATCTCGAGGGTTATTTAGATTTTTCAAAATCTGCTACTGTCAGTCATCTAAATCGAAGATCTGGAAATCCTTGTTATCAACTCCTCCGGCGTCGACAGCACACTGTTCCAGCTGAGGCAAAGTTTGACAGAGGTTACAGATCCAACGAATAGGTCAGAATGGACTCCTTTTCTTTGTGTACTCCAATGATCGAAATCCTAGAAAATTTGATCATGGCAGACAAGGGCAGACCCAGGATTCGTCGATGGGGTGGGTTAATATTAAGGTAAAATTACGCAATATATTTTAAGTATAATCACATAAGAAAAAAAGAATTTAATAATATAATCTAGATTAATATCTAAATTTATTGATTCGAAACAATCTAACTAAGTTGTGCTTGACGAGTCTTTAGAGATTCGAATTCATCAATTACAGAATCTAGATCAATTTTCAAAGTAAAGTCTCATTCAAGGTTGAGAGACAAACAATCAGCAAGAAACTCATCCCCCATTGAATTGCGAATGGCAGTTTTAACATGCTTCATAGCCGAAAATGCTTTTTTCGTAGTCGTTGTAGAAACAGGAAGGGTCGACACAAGACCAATCAATTTGTAGATCATGGTGTAATGCTAGAACTTTCTTGTCACATATAGTTCTCGGCACAAATTGGCAAGGGTAGATATCTTACGAAACTCGGGATCACAAACAACATCAAGCTTATATTGCATTAATTGACATCTCAAAGCATGGATGTCCTGAGAAGTAAAATCTTGGGGACAAAATTTCTCGACAAGATTGCAAATATTATCCACATTAAAAGATCTAAAATTGCCACTAGGATCCAAAGCCGAGCTAAGAGAAAGAAGCTCCACTACCCCATCATTAAATATATGTTCTAACTCTATCAATTGAAAATCAATTGAAGAATTGAATATGTCAAAGTGATAATGATACTAAATTGTAATATGATCTTGTTAACGATGACGACTTGTACCCTCTTCATAAGGAGAACTCATATCATGCACCGCAATGTTATTTCGATTGCAAAATGACACCATATTTGCAAGAAAAATATCTCAGTCATCTTGTCTAAGTTTTTTAAGGAGAGCTTTTGTTGTGGAGACTAATTTCATCACATTTAAGATGTCTTAAGTTTTATGTTGTAAGGCTTGACAAGGTGTATTCACAATTCCCAAAATGTTGTCCATCAAGTGCAAGACAAATACGAATTCAAAGGTCATCATTACTTTGTAAACAACATTAGCTTGCTCGGGAATTTGTTGATTTGTACTCTTTTTGAGACTTTCAACAGCTACACAAGATGCCTCATACATATCAATCAGGTTTCTAACAAAGTCATAACGCAAGCTCCAATGAACAGCTCCAACTTGATGCAAGGTGTTAGCCCCAAGGTTATTCAAATTTAAATTCTTATTGATTTTGATTATTGGCAAATATTTTGAATTCATTTTGTTATTCAAAGTTTTCAAAACAATAGTATACAAATTGTGCTTCAATGGTTCTAGAAGTTATATGATTCTAGAGTGCTGTTTTTCAATGATTTTTGGCCCTTCAAAACATGAGATTAGCACTTGGTTGCAAAACTCTATCCATGCTTAAAATAGGTCCAAAGGTTGACACCAAGATAGCAAGGGTCGACACCAGAATAAAGATTACAATGCCTAAGTGTTCCAACTTCAAGGGTCGACAACAGCACAGCAAGGATCAACACTAAATTTCATAATGCAATCTAGCTGCAAGGGTCGACACCAAGACAGTAAGGGTCGACACTAAATTTCGGTATGCAACCCAGCAATAAGGGTCGACACCAAAAACAACAAGGGTTGACACTAAATTTTAGAATGCAATCCAGCAGCAAGGACTAACACCAAGAATGATAAGGGTCGACACCAGGAACACTTGAAACTTAACTCAGAGAAGAGAAGAGAGCAAAGGGTCCACACCCAATCTGCAAGGGTCAACACTCTAGGTTTCAAAAATCCAGCTGCCAAATCAGATCTGGACTGACACAGCCCTTTTCTCAACCACTTTTTTAGATTTATGTGCAGAATGTGTCATCTTTTCTAACCCCTGAGCAGATCTTCGAGCACCATATCTTCTCCAAGAAGTTGACTTATGAGGTTGAGCATTAAATAAAAGCTTGTGCAATTAATGAACCTTCTCTTCCCAAGACTTGCCTACAGTCTGCATTCACCATACTCTTATCAAACACAACTGGAAGATATCCTCCATGATTTGCTCCAACGGCTAGAAGATTCAAATCTCCTCTCTCCAACAGCTAGAAGCCATTAATGCTATAAAGATGAAGCTCTCATTGTTCAATCAACGCTTCTTCTTGAATATAAGAAACCCAATGCATTCAAGACCATTCCAAAGCTTTTAATATACTCCATTATACTTCCACTTTAATATCTGAGTGAGTCTTAAATTGCCTATGAGCTTACACTTTCATATCCATCTTTTGAGAGAGAAAAGTTTGTAAAAGAAGACAGTTGTACCTCTTACTCTTATTCTTATTTTCTGAGTGAAACACTTATAAAGTGAGGCATTTTAGTTGAGAGGTTCTCAACAGATTGAAGTAAGTCCTTTGTAAAAATCCACAAGCTAGGTGAAGCTTGGAGGTGCATTGATTCATAGTGAAGAAATTCTCAAAGAGGTACCTTGAAGAGTGGACGTAGGTCGGTGAGCCAAACCACTATAAATCTTGGTGTTGAGCTCTTCTTTCCCTCTTCTCTATTTTCTGTATATTAAATACCTGGTGCATTTACTCACTTAGTTCTTTAAAATTTACTTTCTATTCAAAAATTTTAATTACCCAATTCACCTTCCTCTTAGGTTGCTTTCCTGTGTAACACAAGGTACCAATTTGATTGGCCCCTTTACCAGATTGATGCTCACCACTAGCCAACATATTTTAAACCTCACTCCTATGAAAAGATTTTAACTCACCAAGGCGCTTTGGAGAAAAAGCAACAAGATTGACAATACGACTCAAGTGAGAAAAAAATTGCCAAACATTAGGCTTATCTTTTGCTGCTGCGATTAAGGCCAATTGCAGACGATGTGCAAAGCAATGTACATAATATGCAGATGGGCAATCTTTAAGAAATAAAGCTTGAAGTCCATTCCATTCGCTACGCATATTGCTAGCACCATCATATCCTTGATGACACATGTTTTGAATAGGGAGATTAAATCAAGAAATAAAGCCAATTGCAGACGATGTGCAAAGCAATGTACATAATATGCATATGGGCAATCTTTAAGAAATAAATCTTGAAGTCCATTCCATTCGCCATGCATATTGCTAGCACCATCATATCCTTGATGACACATGTTTTGAATAGGGAGATTAAATCGAGAAAAGATATTTGATATCTCTTTTTTAAGAGTCAATATAGATGTATTTCCGACACCCACAATATCAAAGAACTGTTCCCCTAGCAAACCATCATTCTTGATGTATCTCAAAATAAGGGCCATTTGTTCTTTTTTAGACTTGTCTTGGGATTCATCAACAAGAATACAAAAATAACCTCCTACAACTTCATCAAAAATCATATTTCTAACTCTGTTAGCAAGTATATGCAAAATCTCCTTTTAGATCCTCGGAGAAGTGTATTTGGCATTTTGTGGAGCATTCTTTAATACTCCCTCCGTCCCAAAATAATGGTCCCTTTTGGGGAATCTAACTTTTTTTGGTAGTACAATTATTGCACTTTTAAAAAGTTGGTTTTCCAAAATTACCCTTTGATAGTACACTTTTTTGTGAATATCAATGTTATAATTGTACTTTTTATATTATTTATGAATTTAAAAGAAGGGCAAAATGGGAAATTTATATTATTTTTGTACTTGATTTTTGAAGAGGGACTAATATTTTGGGATATTGAAAAATGGAATAAGGGACTAATATTATGGGACGGAGGGAGTATAATACTCTCAAGTGCATCATTCCCTCTCACCTTGAACTTTAATAATTCAATTAGATTACCTTGATTCAATGAAGTCGAGCTTTCATCATGACCTCTAAAACCAAGTCCTTGAAGAGAAAGTACTTGAATGGTTTCAATTGTTGCCTTTACCCGCATTCGATTTTTCAAAATCTCTTCTTTTGATTGCGCATTCAACACTTTTTCAATGTGTTGGGAAGATTTCTTTAAATTGTCATGACTAATAACACAATGACTATGCGATGAAGATGCAAGTCCAACATGAAGCAAAAAAATACATTTGGATCCATCATTTACTCTCTTCCAATTGTTAAAACCCTCATCAACAAGCGCGCATGAAAAATAATATGCTTTATCCTTTGAAGGAGAATACCCTAACCAAGAAAATTGTTTAAACCAAATATGTAGGAATCGGCGATTCTGTTTTCCAAATGAGAACCTAGGATACTCAAGTTTAGATTGATAAGGCCCCAAGTTCACATAAGCTCGTCTAACCTCATCTTGTTGATTAACCGAATATTCAAAAATTTGCAAGCGTAATCTAGGATCCCGTTCAATAACAGTTGAATCAAATTCGCTTGGTTTATTTGCTTGAGGCATGAAAACTGCACATTAGAAAATGAGGTTTTAACAACATTGGATATTGTACTATTAGACTTCTGTTTTGATTGATAGAATGAGAAAAGAGTTTTGCCTTTTATTAGTGGTGGAGGTTCCATTATTTATAACCTGAAAAAAAAAAAAAAAAAAAAAAAAAAAAAAAAAGTAGCTCTATTTAATATTAAACCAGAGTATATTTGCAATAATTTTAAATATTAGGGTATTTAATATATATCCTCAATAATTTTTATTTAGGCTTTCATTATTTTTATATATGTCCAAAAAAACTCATTCAAAGTTCAAAAACTAAGAACAATATAGAACATTCAACAAGGTAGCATCATAAAAAAACTAAGAGTAATATACTATCTGTTGCATAAAGACAAAATTTCAAAACCATTGTTAATCAAATCCATTCTCAACCAACGAAATAAAATAATTGGTTAATTACACTTACAAAAAATGTTAGGAAAGTGGAGCTGCTATAAACTGCTTCATACAACGGAAAAAGGGTCGCTACCTATCTATTGGAAGATGTAAGGATTGTTTTGGAAGATTTGTTCTTTAAACAAATACAAACCTATTGGTCTACCTATGTATTTTTTTTTTTTTTTTTGGATAAGTATTGGACTACCTATCTAAAAAACAAACAAAAAAAACTATTAACCCTTATTTGGGGTTGGACTGGAAAAGGTCAGGAGGCTGGGTTAGGCTGGTTTGGGAAAAAAAATTTCTACATATTTTTTACTTTTTGGGCTAGGCTGCAACCACCTATGCCCAACCCTAGGTCCGTCTTTAATGACAGAGATGAGCAACGTCGTCTTGGTGGTGAAAACGTTGCTTAAGGTAGGTCTTGAGGATCTCCATGACAGACACCAAGCGCTTCATCTCAAGAGTACATCGAACGGTGTAGATGGATCTGGAAGAAAGGTTAGGGGTGAGCATAGTCCAGATTGGTCCGAATTTAGGTAAAACCAGGACCAATCCGTTATTTACGGTTCTTGAAAAATTGGAACCAATCCATTTAAACACAGATTAAATCGGTTTAAGACCACAGATTCACATAATTAAATAACAAAAAAATATATAGAATATTTTAATTTCATAAAAATATGAACATATCATATTAGTTCCACAATAGCAATATGTCTTTCTATAATAGCGACATACTATTCTAGTATTTAAACAATTATAAGAAAACTAGTTCTATTATAAGTATTTTGATCATTAAAAATTAAAACTAAAAATCAACAAACAAAAGCAATAAAAAAAGATGCTACGCAAGTTTAAGTTTTATATAAAATAAAAGAAGATATTATGCGAAAAAGAATATAATATAAATATAAACTATTTGTATACGGTCTGGATCGGTCCCAATCTAAAATCATAGGGTTCAATCTAGAACCGATCCATGATTACGGATTTTTAATTCTTTAATTTAAAATTAAACCACAGATTCAAAAAATCAATTCAAACTTAACAGATTTAACTGAACCAGATCAAATTATAAATTTCACAAATTCCTTACACAATCCTAAAAAATGTAGTAGACAACAGGGATAGAAATGGATAAGAGGTTAAAGGAGAGTAGGCTAGGATTTTGGGCAATGATGAGTTTTCCCACAAAACAAGAACGACAGCAATAAAATAGAGGAAGGGGATCGCCGGTGGTAGAGGTAGATCGTTGACGATAAAGGCAAAGAGAGAAATGATAAAGGGAGAGTGATATATATATATATATATATATATATATATGTGTGGATAATTTAATTATTTTGTAGAAGTTTGTACAAATTTTTTAAAACCAAAACCTTTAAAAAAGGAATATCTAAAATTAAATTTATAAACCAAATGCTTATAAAAAAAATAATACTTAATAATTAAAAACAATGAAAAAAAAATTGAAGTTTTAAATTTCAAATGCTAACTGTTAAGCGGGAATATGAAAAGTTTGTTTTCTTCTTTTCGATTTGGCGGGAATATGTAAAGTTAAAAAACTAGTTTTTCACCGCTCAAAGTTGGCACCGTTGAACTATACTTTAAACTGGTCAGACGTTGATAAGCTGTCTTTCTGCCATAATTCTGCAGTGGCAACTTTCTATTAGTGTTGATCAACAACTGTCAATGATAATGTGGTGCACTCAATAATTTCTCGTTAGCAACAGATGGGCAAAATTCAAATCTACAAAACCCTTACAAGCCACTGGTGCCAACCAAACAAGATTCCACACCAACACTAAGCTACAAATACGTAAAGAACTCATGTTCCAACACATTTTCATTTCAAATTGGAAACAAATCACAAAAAGCAAAAGCATAAATAAAGAGGAATCTATCTCAAATTGTTTTCATTTTTTCTAGAAAAAGAGAGTGATAAAAAGAAGCCATAAAGCTTCATCATCCACTGCATAAATTTACATTGCAATTACAGTCACTAGTAAGTCTCTCAAACCCAACTCTCAACCTAACAGTAAACCTTACAACACTCTCACCACAAATACCATAAAGTAAAAGGTCTAAAGAATTGTAAAAGACAAATAAAAAAAAAATAAAGTGAAAAAACAACAACAATTAGCACTAAGACCCCTAACCCTATTCTTTTATTTCAATCAGCACCCTACTGGAGTCGCCACTGCCGTCTTCACCTTGGGAGGTCGTCCTCTACCCCTAGGCGACCCACTCGCCGTCAGTGGCCCACTCGCCGTCAGCGGCGGCGGCGGCGCACCACCACCAGTCTTCGCCTTCTTCGGCGGCCTCCCACGGGGACGACCGCTGCCGGGAGACGGCGTCTTGATCTTGGGCGGAGGGGGTGGATCCGAGGGGTCTCTGGACTTGGGTGGGCGGCCTCTGGGTCGCGGCGGCGAAGCCACGGCGTCCGGCGGGAGATCCGACTTGGGCTTCGGTGGCCGACCACGGCCGCGTGGCGGCGGCGAGTTGGGGTCAAGCTTCATGTAGTTGTTCTTGACCATGACGAGCTGACCGCTCTGCTTCATCTTGTTCAAATGGTGAGAGAGGAGAGTCATGTGAGCGGGAGGAAGCTCGCCGTAGGTGTCTTCGATGTGCTTCGAGATTGCAGACTTGTTCGAGCCGTTCTTGTCATCCAGAGCTTCGATGGCAGCCAAAATCATCTGCAAAAGGAACCCAAAAAAATCTAAAATTAGTGGAAACCCAATTACCCACCTCAAATCAAGGTAGATCGTGGCAGAAAATACTGTGTTGGATAGCGAGAAAATGAACGCAAAGAAAATACATTTTGTTGTTTTACCTCAGGGTACTGGGGGAGAGTGGAAGCAGTAGCTGATGGAGGTTGAAGTGGGGGATTACTACTGGCCTCAAAAGCTGCCATAAGTTAAGAGAGAGAGAGAGAGACACAGACAGAGACAGAGAGAGACTGTAGAGAAGAGAGAGGCGGATGCAGAAACGGCAAGGGGGTGGGAAGAGATTTAAAAGGTCGGGGTTACAAGGGTTCGGATCCAGCAAAAAGAGAAGGGATGAGTCTTTGAGAGTTCATCCAACGGTTAGGGGTTGTTTTTATGGGTGAGAATCTAAGGGTTGTGTTTTCTCCATGGAATACACGGATCGATGACGTGGTACTATGGTTGTTAAGAAAGCCATTTTTTTTTTGTTGGCAAATTATACCAACACCCCCTTGATTTGTCTGAAATCACACTATCACCCCTTTATTTTTTGAAATCATATTAACACCCCTTCTCAGTTTACAAAATTACATAATATAGTGAAATTACTATTATACTCATATTATTTTTACATATTTTATATTTTATATTTTTTTATCTCTCTCTCTCTCTCTCTCGTTGCAACTAAAGTATAACCATCACCACAAAACATAGTAGCTACCATCAAAGCAACGGCTAATAATCGACCGCTACCACCACTCATCTACCCTATAAAACACCACAGATTAAATACCTAGTGGAACCGCAACCACTAGCCAATCAAACTAGATTTAATTTTGGCCAAACACAAACATTCATCTTTTCCTCTCACCTTCCATTCCACCACCTGCAAGAACAACCATCTACCAAACCCACATAACCCATTTTACGATTGGATTGCGATAGATGAGGATTGTGTTATGAATAGTGTTGATACCACATTTTTGCCTGGCTTTCTAAGGCAATCACACATCATGTAATTACATAATTTAAAACATTAAAAAATAGAATTTTAAAATAAAAGGAATGAAAATAATAAATAGCAAAAAAAAATTAAAAAGAATAAGAAAATCTAAAAAATAGATGACAAATATAATTTTAAAAATAATCATTCATGTTTTATAATACAAATTTCATTCAAACATATAGTTATTGATGTCTAATTATCTTAATTTATAGTATGAATATTTTGGTCTACGATTTTAAAAAAAAATGGTTGGAATGTATTGCAGTGCCTCCTCCCGTAACCTCTTCATTTCTGCCTCGCACCATCTAATGTACATGGATTCCATGTTCAAGAGCTAATCCGGATCTAGGTGCAATTCTTCCATACATGCCAAATGGGATTTGTAATGCTATTCCAGTAGGAATAAGACAACGATCTTGTATTGGTCACAAAATGGGCATATTAAGCCTAAATGTTCTCTCAAGTTGAGATGACCAACTTAAAATAAGCCAAACCCTTAAAAATAGTAATAATAATAAAGAGAAATTTATTATAAAAAAAAAGAAGAAGGTATTTCAATCACAATAAGAAAAAATATATTATTTAATACAATGCATTTATAATACTTGCTTCTTTCTATGATAGGGGTAATTACTCTTATTTAATACATTCTTGTAACGTCTATAAACAAAAGATATTAAACCATCCATCATATTCATTAAATAATAACACATATATAAGTAATTATCTTTCATTAGTTTTCAATTAAGTTTACAAAAGAGTAACATATGTAGATATACATTCACAAGCCTATCCCTAAATCTATAGCATATGTTATATAATATAATGAACATCAAGCAAATAAGAAATGCTCTCAAGGCTTACAGCTTTCCAAGACAATACTTAGTTACAACAAAATGGATATAAATCTAATACAGTTAAAGCCCTAGGCTTATACAAATAAATACAACAAAAGAAACAAAATGAAACTCTTGCTCCCAAGTCCTCCCAAGCTATTGCCTTGGCGAAGACATATCATTAGCACCTAAAAATTGTTTTCCCCACAAAAAATGAGCCAAAACCTAGTAGAAATAATCCAACACAGTATATGAACCTTAACAAAGTTATACGGCAAATGCATATGCAATGCTCATACCAAAACATTTTATATCTCTTTCAAAACCATGCAATGCCAAATTTATATCACAATTCATAAAACATTTCCTTTTCAATAGAAAACAGGATTGTGAATACAACTCTGTGAATCTTTAGGTACGTGTCTGCAAGTAGATTATACAAATACTATCAATTTGTCATTTTTATCGGGTATTAATCAAAAGGATCGACACCTAACCGCGCGGGTTTATGGTATTTACCAAGGACACATAGTCCAACTTAACATTATAACCACACCTCTTACCCAAATTCACCAAGTATTTACCCTTTTTTCTCAAAACAATATACATTTTCAATGTGATATGCAAATGGATGAGAAAATAGTTTCAATTCACTTAGTTCTCATGCAATTTCTACAGCAATCATAGTTATCCTCCACCGATAACCAAAAGCAGATATCTGAAAACAATTAAATAAATTTCATAAAGATAAACTTTTCAAATTTCAAGATGTGAGTGGTAATACATACTCAACTCCACCATCCTCATCAACATCAACTCCATTTATCAAAACAAAATCAACATTTGAGATTTCTCTGGCAAAAACCCTCTTTTCTTTATAAACCATTTCCCAAGGTAAAAATCCATCTTTTCATCATATCTCAATATTAATTATCTATCCACAATTACTTTCGATAAACCATTTGAAAACCCCTCTGTTGTTATCAAGCCAAAACCCTAGGTCATTCAAAAATTCACTTTTTCACAATATTGTTTTACAAATAGCATATAACTAAGTTAAAAATCATAAGAAAGTGCGAAGAATCCCTACCTCAAGCTTAGAGGGGTGGAAGAGAAAAACTCAGAAAAACTCAACGTTGGTGAAACTACAAACCTCTTAGATCAAAAGAAAGTCCTTAAGACGATTTACAATCTATTTCAAAAGACCAATATGAGAAGGTACCTCTAGGTGAGTAGATCTGAAAATCTAAGTGAGAAGAGTTGAGTTTTGAGAGAAAATAGAGAAGTCACGGTTAGAGAGGGAAAAGAGAAGTAACTAATGAGAGAAAAGTGCTTTTAGGTCTATTTATAGTGACTAGGTATTAATAGAATAATAGCTCCAAAGCCCAATGAAAAGAATAAGTCAAAAATTCTCAAACAGTAAGGCCTAAGCCGAACAAAAAACGGGAAATGACTCACAGGGGTCAACCGACAATGGTGTCGATCCTCAAAAAGAAAAAGATGAGACACAAAAGTTGGCTGCAGACAAAGGTCGACCGTAGGAACCTATGGTGTCGATCTTATTTTTCAGTAGACAATACAGAATAAAACAGCAAGGGAAGGGTCAACCCTTGGAACTCATGATGTCGACCCTATTTTTCAGTAGCGATTTCTAGGATTAAGCAGTAAGATAGTGTCGACACCACCCAGATTAGTGTCAACCCCAAATTTCAATAGCTCTACCAAGAACATAGCAACAAGGTGGTGTCGACACCACGACGAGTGTCGACCCTAGGAGCCAAACAAAACAAGAAATGGAAGGCAGTGTCAAGAATGGTGTCGAACCTCAAAGCCAAAACCAAACATAAAGAGAGATGAATGACCGCTACGGATATGGTTTACCAAATTTAAAGGCAATAAATGGGTCGGGTTTAAGCCCAAATTGCTATAATTCTTAACAAATTCTCACTTTTTAACAAAATCCCCAAAACAAAAGGGCAAATGCTAACAAGTGCCCTTATGCATTGTTTAATGTTGGAAAGTGTGCATAAAGTGTATTGAAAATATGTAAAAAAGTAAGAAAGTGTATTGATTTCAATAAAAGTATATTGAATTTAGTGAAAAGTGTCTTATTTTCTTCAAAAAAAAAATTCATTTACTTATATCCTAGTGGTATTTGTTAACAAGACCCAAAGAAACAAAGAAAAAGAAAAAAAGAAGAAGAAGCTACATTTAAAAAAATAAAAACATAAAACAAAATAAGAAAATTAATTGGTGATATGTACACCCAGCAGTATAATATATTAAAGAGCTAATTGTTGAAAAGGTCAACCTAAAAAGGGTATAAGGCATTAGGTCTAATGGATATTTTTTGTTAGTGAGAGGTCCACCTTTTGTGAAATGGTTTGGTGAGAAGTCCTTTATTTGTTTTAAAGGACATTTTGATTTCAATTTTACCCTTTAATTTATCTGTTGACTTTTTTTTATCTATTGACTCTTGTTAATTATATCTTCAAAAATTTTCCTATCTATTCAAAAATTTCTCATATCTGTTTAAATTTTTTCCTATCTGTTCAATTTCTTTTTACCTTATCTATTTAATTTTTTAATCTGTTTCAATTTAAATTCTCCTTATCTGTTCAAATATCTATCCAAATAAAATCTATTTTTTTTGAAACTTTTCTATTCAAAAAATGTTATCTATTGAAACGTTAATTTTTTTATCTATTTAAATTATTTTCTATCGATTCATTCCTATATGTTCATTGTTTTAGTCAAGCGGCCACTTGTTTAGCCAGCTAGCCAATTTTCCAATCAGTTCATCAGTTCATTCAGCTGGGCGCTAAACGAATCAGCCAGCCCGTCAATTTTTTCATTTGGTTGGACAACAAATCAGCCGATCGGCCAATCAATTAGCCAGCTGGCTATTTTCGATATTAATCCATAATGGAAAACTATAGAAGTTGCATAGACTCAATGGTTTGTCCTTTCAAGTCGCATTTTGAGTGTCTTTCATTCCAGTAACTGTAAATAGGTGTGTTTGGATTGTTCTTGCTTTGTTTTTTCTTTCATTGAGTCATTTTTTGATTTTTGGTCAGTTGAGGCTCGATGTCCAGTTCAGAACTCATTGAAATTCAATCATTCTCATATTTAAATTCAAGAACAAAATGTTTTCATACTTAAATGATGCGCCATTCACGCCATAATGTGCAAACAATGAAACTTCTTTTATTGAAAATTCAGGGTGAAGCCCCGATCAGTATTACAAAAGAAATTAAACTAAACTAAACAAAACAAAACCCAAAAAAAAAGAGATGAAAATTTCAAGAGTAACAAAAAGAAAAATCTGAAGCATTGGTGCTCCTTCCTAAGCAAAAATATAAAACAAAAAAGAATAAAAGACAATAAAAGGAAAATTAAAAATACAAAAAAACAGAGGGATAGACTTTTTCTTAAATTCTGACAGCAGTTTGGTGGCGAAGATAACCAACTTCATTTGTGGACAACTTCATCGCTCAACTTTACCGTCAATTGCCTCACCACATCATTACTCTTGAGAAGCCCTTGAAGACTTTGTCTCAGCATTGGCAAAGCTCCCAAAAGAGATTACTACTTGCGGGCCGTCAAATGAGGAGCACCAAGGAGCTCCAAATCGGGTAGCAGAGGTCGCCTGTTGTTTCAGCTTCTTGTTTTGTTTTTTTTTTTAAATTACTAATTTCTTCGCAAGCATCCTTGTACATACGTTAGAGCAGGGAGAGTTGTGCGTTTAGTTGGTGTACTTCACTTGTCCTACCTTGCAACTGACGAGACAAATTAGAGACCATGGTTACGGTCTCTACACAGGACTTCAATGTGTAGTGGTTGGCATCAATGTCGGACTGTGTTGCCATCAGTTGCTCGACTAATAGCGCAGGAAAGCTAAAAACATGGGTAGGGGCAGAGGCACTCTATCGAGGTTCAGAGGAGCTGGTGTTAACAATCTCGATTGGGGAATCGTTAAGGTCAAGGAAGAGAGTGAGATGACAGTGAGAAAAGGCCATGTTAGAGGAGAGTAATGCCTCCAAAGAGAAAATTTACAGAGTAATGGTAGAGAGAGTTTGCAGCTTTCTACTCTACTCTGTCGCAGAGCTCAGTTTAAGAAGAAGTTGAAAAAAGAAGAAGCCAAAGAAAAGGGATTGCCGAGGCAATCTTTGATAAATGGAGGTCAATTCAGCTGCTGTCGGTCAAGCGCCGTGATTGTTGAAATTGCACGCCGGACATAATGCTCGACAAAACCGAAAGAGGCAGAGAGAGAGACAAAAACAGGGGAGGAGAGAGAGTGTGTGTATATAATATGTATATGTATATATATTCGTATGTCTGTGTATCCGTATGTGTCCGTATATATATATGTATATGTATGTATCCGTATATTTACATTGGTCTGTGTCCGTATACGTATGTAATACATATTTTGTATATCATTTGTATGTGTCCGTATATATATATATATATTTTTTTTGTATGTGTATGTATATATATGTAATACGTATTTTGTATATCATTTGTATCCATATATATATATATATATATGGTGTGTATATAAATTTCAAAAAAAAAATTCAAAAAGAAATTTTCAAAAAAAAAAGAGAG
The DNA here is from genome assembly GCF_055761805.1 of Camellia sinensis. Classification (NCBI taxonomy): domain Eukaryota; kingdom Viridiplantae; phylum Streptophyta; class Magnoliopsida; order Ericales; family Theaceae; genus Camellia; species Camellia sinensis. Next base: position 59,692,086 of record NC_138971.1, read on the forward strand.
AAAATTTTGAAAACCAAAAAAATCATTTTGTATATTCATCTGTTGTGCATCCCTCATATTATGTTTGCATCATATCATATTGCATATTGTATGTCTCACATTGCCCCTTCGTATTTTTGCATTCACCATCACACTTGCACTATGTATTACATCTATCATGCATGGTTACAATTGTCACGTTGTTGCATCTCTTGGTTACAATCCATTCACTTCACTTGAATTGTTCAAACATTTTGGTTATAACTTTTCTCCTTTATCTGGTTGAAAACCATCCCCTATTTCGTATTGAGGTATATTCTAGGTCTCGCTTGTTGGTTAAGAAGACCTTTTTCTCTTTTATACGGTTGAAACCCATCCCCTATTTTGTATTGAGGTATGATCTAGGTCTCGCATGTTGGTTAAGACTTCTTTTTTCTTTATCCAATTGAAATCAATCCCCTATTTCATATTGAGGTACGGTCTAGGTCTCGTTATTTAATTAAAACCTTATTTTCTCCTCTCATGTGTGTTTGGATTGTACCCCTTTGTTATATTTGTTTACATGGGGCTTGCCTCACCATATATTACATATTGCATTGCATAAATCATGCACTTTCAAAAAGAAAAAAAAAAGAATCTAGCTTTCAATTGCATTAACATATCATTTATATGGTTATAACTATCACTATTACATCACTTAGCTACAATCAAGGGATTTAAAAAGTGACCGCAACCATTACGTAACGCCGTTACATAACAGTTTTGGTGGTCATCGCCACCCGTTATGGGCACTTTTGCAGTGTGATTGAGATTCACAGGTGTATCGGCCGTAGCGGCTGCCGTAACAGCCGTAACGGCCTGTTATACACCGTTACGTAACGGTTCCGAACTGTTTCTTTCAAAAAAACACACACAAAAAAAAAAAAAAAACTGAAAATGGAGAAAGAGGGGTAGAGAGAAAAGAGAAGATAAAGAGAGAAAATGGAAGAGCAAGAGATAGAGAGAGAGAGAAGAGGGAAGATGAAGAACATGTTATTGATTTGTTGAAGTTGTAAGACTTATACTATTCTATTCAGCTGCTATCACTCAACCATTTTGTTTGTGTGTGTCTATCTATATATTGTTTGAAAATAATAATAATAATAAGTGTGGTCATTATCTATTTGGCTTGGTTAAAATATGTATGTATATATATATATATATTTAGGCTCTTATTTATTCGTTTACTTTTGTCATTGTTTATCTTATATATAATAGTTAGTGATTGATTTTTTGTATAATATAAAGTCATTAATTATTAAAATAAAATGTAAAAAACTCAGTTTATAGTGATTTAAAAATATAAAATATATTGGATCATACTTAAAAATTTACAAAAATTGATCAATATTTATTTTAAATCCAATAAATATGATCATGAAAAAAAAATATGCGTATCGGTAAGTTTTTTTCAAATTGTGCAAAAAATAAAAAAATTCACGGTTTCGGTTACCGTAACCGTTACGCTACGGCCTTTACATCCTGCAACCACAACCGTGCCACCGCCACCGTTATGGTGATCGCAATCGCTTTTCAGAACCTTGGCTACAATCTATTCATCAACATTTGATTACAACCTTTTTCATCAGTTAATGCTGGCCACCTTTTTTTTGGGTTGAAGGTTAAAACCACTCGGTTAATACTAGCCTTTTTTCGGGATGACGACACTATCCCTTTATCGGGTTGTTGATTCAAACCACCTTCAGTTAATACCTCCCTTTTTCTTGGGTTGTTAGTTGAAACTATCCGTCGGTTAATATCTCCCCTATTTTGGATTGAAGGTTAAAACTATTAATCGATTACATTTCCTTTTCTTATGTGGGTGTGTTTTGGATTTTATCCCTTTTTACACTTCATATCATTTGCATGAGGCTTGCCACACTATTGTCATCCTCACATATTACCTATTGCATTACATTGCATTGCATGAGCCATAAATTTTCAAAAAGAAGAAAAATCGGTTGTGCGAAAGCGCGTAAGTCCAACTTTCAATTGTATTTCGAGCATGTCATTTGCATTTTGCTCTTGAACTACGCTGGTTCGATTCCTTGCAAAGGGATATGTAGGCAACTCTCGGGTTCAACCAACTACATTTGCATCTTTTTTGTTTACCTAAGTCTTACGGCCTTGTCAAAAGGGTCATCTTCGAACTTTGACATTCACTCACATCATGAAATGACTTTGAGTTTTGTAAAAAATGGGCAACTGTAGACACCTCATTTTGACCGACCATAAGACTTGGGCTTTTTTTTTTTTTTTTTATTACCCGATGATGAAAATAAGAATGTGTTTCTCACAACATTCTCAGTAAGAAAGATGAAATTTGTGCTTCATTCCTAACCTCAAACTTGTCTTGGCCAAGTGTTTTAGACCCGTTTAAAACTCTCTTTTTTCAAAATATTCCTTTTACAAATAGTTTCGATAATTTTGCTAAAAAACCCTACTTTCCCTATAAAAAAAAATTAAAAAAAAATTGTCAATGAATAGTGCCAGCATAAATAGTAGTCGGTCAGCCAAATAGTGCATGAATTGTAGCCGACCAGCCAACTTTTTGACTGGTCGACTAATTTTCCCAAGAGTAGGACAATTTCAGTAGAATTCTTAATGAAAGAGTGTGGGTCATGCCATTTCAAATCTTTTGTTGATACATTCATGCACGAGATGGACCTCCTCATCCTCCATTATCCTCCATTATTAAAAGAGTGATTGTCTTCTTCCTAAAAGGGAGTATCTAAAGTCTTGACCCATTGTCATCCCATCAACCTTGTCTCCCAAATTGTCTTTTTTCCTCTCCGCCTTCCCTGATTGCTTATAGAGATAGAGAGGATCAGAATGTGTGGAGAGGAGAATCAATTAGAGAGAAAGAATAGATTAAGAAAGGAGAGATAGAGAGAAAAAGATAGAAGTTGAAGCTTTGAGCTGTAAGCTTCCAAATATACACTAATATACCAAGTTATATACATCAAAAATAATCTAAAAAATTCTGTTATAACCATATTCAAGAGCTTTGATCAAAAGAGAGTGAGTGTTGTTGAAAGGGAGAAAAATAGAGAGTTATATAACTCCCCCCCCCCCATATACACTGTTAAACCACCCAAAAACACCATTCTAGCAAGAATTTCGAATTTTTAAACTAAAAATTGATAACACATTTCCTAAACTTGAGGGTGATTAAAAAGAAATTTAGCAATCAAGTCCTTTCCTTGGAATGTGGATTTTGAACACTTTTACTTTCTTGTATTTTCTTTCCTATATTGCGTTTCTTGCTTTGATTTTATGTCATAAACTGTTATATCCTAATTGGAAGTGGTGAGTTAAGCCACCCACATACCCTTTGTTTGCTCTTTGTTTGGTATTATAACAAAACAAAGTTTCTGGTCTGGTCTAATTGGCTGGCCGACTAATTTATTGGCTATTGGCGGGCCGACTACTTTTTTGGCCAGGCAATCCTCTTTTTGCCGGCCAGCCACTTTCTCCTGGACAGAACCCAGTAGCCTCCCGGTGTTGAGCAAAACAGTCTTTTATGGTCTCCAAAGTCTCCTGAAGCTTCTGTTTTTCTTTTAATTTAAGAGAGATTTCTGAGGATATATCTTGTTGTAATATTTTCTTTCTCTCTTCCCTTATTCAGATATGCAATTATTATGTTGTAATAATTCTCCACCCCATTTCTTTCTATTCTATTCTTTTACTCGCTTTCCTTATTTGTACATATGTAGTATGTTTTGCTTGTCATTATATCCATGTTATACATCCATGCTTCATGCATCTTGATTTGACTAAGTTTGCATTTGGTGGTTTAATCGATTATTACGTGATTTTGTGCACAACTTCACGTTCTTGATATGAATTACATGTTATATATTAGAAGTCAAATCACCAGTTGCATATCGTGAATGAATTGCATTAAAATCTTGTATATAGGATCATACATGTTTTATTAACTTTATTTTGTAATTGTTTGTAGGACGTCGGTAAATATATAAGTTTTTATGTTTTAACATCCCGCTTGTGTGTGTTTTTCTCACTATGTTTCACATTCTACCATGTGGTTATGTGCTTATTTGATATAACTTAATGCATACCAATGGATGAAGGTTGTGTTGTTTGATTTGGAATAGAATTGATTTTCATGTTTACAAAATTCATTTTTCTATGTTTGAGCACGTTATTCAAAACATTTTTAAAATACATGAAATCAAATTGTTCCAAAACAAATGACATAGTCTATACTTATTTGCTTCACATAGTAATTTTAGTGTTTATTAAATAACTAGATGAACATATAGAGCATGTAAAATTCATATCATTGCTTAGTAAAGGCCGATCTTTGATCGGGTGAGTGGAGGCGTTTAATTAATAACCTTCCCCTTTCATATCTAAGGTTCTGAACCAAGCATCCTTGGTTACGACGAACAGTGGTCGTGGCACAAGTCAGGGGTTTCCTAATTTTTTCAAAATATTAGGTGATGACTCTGAGATCTAATAACGTAGTCTATTTCTAGCAAATGTTTTGCAATAAAAATGGATTTTCTATCAAAGTTGCCAAACCTGGACTCTCATCTACGTTTTACATTGCATTCGTGAGACTAGATGGAAAAAAAATTGAGGGTCTAAACTATTTAACACCCATGGGTACCCCTCGAGCAATGTTACACCGCCGCTCTCGTGGTTCTTGTCAATCGTCGCTCCTCTCCGACTCCTCCTCCAATCATCGCTGTCGTACTCGCTCTCTTTCTCCTTAGGTAGATCGCATTCATCTTCATCATTCTCCATTACCGGGAGGGCCCAACCCCGATCTGCCTCGCTCGTCGTCACCGTCGTTGCTGCTGGTGTGAGACAGGCATTGCAAGACTAGTATGTCTCTCTCTCTCTCTCTCCGAAGCCCTCTAAGTTCCAAGTTCTTGTTGAGCAGTACTTCTAGGCCAAGATCTTCGTCTTTGAAGAAGCCATTGGAGCCTCTCCGCTGCGTCGTCGCCGTCGCCAGCTGTCTCTCCTCCTTTGTCCTTACGATGAATCCACTCTCGACTATTAATATATTTTGAGTTATTCAATGGATCCAAAGTTATTCATATATATTCTAAGTTACGAGATCTATCATTGGATTTTCATGTTCTTTGATATGTGTTTGCCTGATTTGTGTATTGTTTGTAGAGTTCTAGAAATTTATTCTAGTTATCTAATCTGCCCTAGATTTAGAATGGTGGCTATTGGATTTTCATTGTCTTCAGTGTTCTTGTTTGTTGATAGATCTGTAGATTTTGATAGTTGAGATGAAGTAGTAATTTGTATTGATAATATATGTTTGTGCACACATGTAATTATGTATTTATATATGAATAACTTTGGATTCATTGTTCTGTTGAACATGTTCATCTGTGGATCTGGGAAGTGAAGAAGGGGACAACATGTTCATTAATCATGATGATAAAGAAGATGAAGGGAAGCCCTGGTTCAACAGATAAGAGAGAGATCTACATTGATCATCAGATCAACAGATCTGTATTGTTGTTGTTGTTGTTGAACAAATAAAACAAACATATAATTATTTTTTCTTTGTTTTTGTTTTTGTTGTTGATCATTCTAACGATAATTTTTTTTTCCCTCTTTTTTTTTTTTGTTTTGTTGAACAAATATCCCTTTTCTCTTTTTCGAGAGCTAAAAATTACAAAGTATTGTGCGATATTGAAAGAGTTGCAAAAAACCCTTGCACATCTTATTTGCTGTTGTTGTGTGCATTTCTCAGATCTGATTTGTTTAGATCTATTCAATTTATTTATTTATTTTTGTTATTGTTTTTGTAGATAAGATTTTTTTTTTTTGGTAGTAGTAGTAGTAGTTGTAGTTGTTGATGATGAGGAAAGAGATTGTTGTTGTGGTGATGGTTATTGATGATGATTACAACAGAGAGAATTTTTTTTTCTTTTTCAACAGATAGAGAGAAACACATAATGAGAGAAAAGAGAAGTGGAGAGAGAAGTAGATAGAGTGAGAAAAGAGAAATGAAAAAAAGAACAGATAGAGAGCAAAAAGTTTAAAAATGATATGAATTTGAACAGATAGAAAAAATAAGTTATAAAAATTCAACAGATAGGTTAAAAAATTGAACAGATAAAAAATTTGAACAGATAAAAAATAACTTGAATAGATAGATATCTATTTGAACAGATAGTCAACAAAAATTCAACAGATAAAAAAGTCAACAGATAAATTAAGGAGTAAAATTGAAAACAAAATGTTCTCCAAAATTAATAAAAGGACTTCTTACTAAACTATTTTATAAAGTGTGGATTTCTCACTAACAAAAAATATCCACTCAATCTAACGCCTAGTACCCTCATTATTTTAGACTTTTCAACAATTAGGGGAAATTACAACATAGTGGTTATTTAATAAAATAATTACAAATTCATGACAAAATTTTTGGGTTCAGTTATTAATGTACATAAACTTTATCACTTATCTGAAATTATAATATACAATTTATATATATTAAAAACAGAATTTTAATTGCTCAATTTGTTGGAATCCAATGTTGAGGCTGTATTTGAAGTTAATTCAAATTAGCAAATTTTAGTTCATATACAGTCAAAAGTTCTAAAAAATGTTGAGCAAAACTTGCGTTGTTGCAATTAGGCCTGTTCAGATTGTATCGCTGTTGGCGAATAAAAAAAATAATAAATTTTATTAACAGTAATATTATATTCACACAATTTCTGTCCCTTAGAATTCTTGAATATGATTTTGACCGGTAAGAAGGGCTCGGAGGAGGAAATTGTGTGGATAAATCAGGGGTTCAGAGGAGGAAATTTGGCCTTGGTGCCCCAAAAATAGTTAAACCCCCTCTGCTATAATCAGATAAGGTTCAGCTAGCTCGGTTATGATCATCGTTGTGAGCTGTAGGGTAACTGTTTGGCTTGGGATGCAAATTTTAATTAATATTTTCATTTTCACGTTTTAAATATTGATTGATACATAGTAGAATTTCACACTTTTCATACCATTATCCACCGCTATACTAACTTATACGCCGATACATAGTCGTATCACCAATAACAATACATGGCACCCCAAACCAAAGAGACAATTGTGTACGGTATACCAATTCCCAGATTCAACATAGACTTGCATTTTGCACGAACATATTTGATTCAACGTCCTCTCTCTGTGATGTCATGTATACAAATTAAAAACATGTCATCCTAAGCTAACCACACCTTGGCTTTCATCTAATACTCTATATGTTAAAAATTAAAAAATTAAAAAGCCAAAAATACATATCAATAAAAAAACAACACAAACCTACTATACACAAAGAAAAAAGCAAAATCACCTATGAATGTGAGCCTAACCTTGCATGGGACGTTTTCCGTGAGGGTCTGATCGCGTGCTTTTATGTGATGTGCTACGAGTTGCAGTTGCAGAAGCAGTTGCAGTTGCAGTTGCAGTTGCAGAGGCAGAGGCAGAGGCACTTTGACTGTTTGTATTGGTGGCGGAGCTGGATGTTTGGGAATTGGATTCACCTGATGTTCCAGCAGTGAACGATAACGATGCATTGGACCTACGCGATCTATACCTGGACCCAGGGAATCCAGGCCTTGTTGGTTCCTCTAGGATGGCACTGCCAGGCTTCTTCGACAGCATTACCACCACACGATCCATGGAGGGTCGATTTCGTGGATCAGCTTGGGTGCACAACAATCCAATCTGTACACACATTGCTACCTGTTCAAGTACGGCTGATGATGATGCCAATGTTGGATCCATAACCTCCAAGCTCCTATCTTTCTTGTACAACTCATATGCCTGCATGATAGCGATGAATTTATGAGTAGGTGGTGGAAAAAGCAGTAAAAAATGTTGTGTCTGTAGCAGAACCTTTTCATGAAAGAAGAGGAATGATAGGTGGGTTGTCAATTCAAGGTTCACTTATTTTCACCATTTGTAGTCACTTGGAAATTTTGGTTATGAAGTTTCCACTCAGAATTTCAATCTTTACGGCAAATGTCAAACGTGCAGGTAAAAAGTCAGCTCAAAATGATGTTGACCATTCTCTGCTTACAAGTTCTAATTACAAGCTTACAACCATAGGCTGCTAGAAGGACAGCAAAAACAATAGGATCACAGGAAAATTTTGTTGAAGAAGATTGATCAAGTGCTTACCCATTCTAGCAGATTTTGAGCACCGAAACTAGGGTTGAAATTTGAGTTCTTCTGACCGCTTATCAGCTCCAAAACCACAACCCCAAAGCTGTATACATCTGCTTTTGGAGACAGACGTCCATGCATGACATATTCAGGAGCCATATACCCACTGTTTCCAAGTACAATCATCTATTAGTAACCATACCAGTCAGTTTAGGAGTTGGATGTAGTGACAATATGCTCGACCCAATTGCTAAAACTACTATTGAAAAGTAAGAAAGGTCATGTGATTGGCAACATACTTGGTGCCAGCTACACGGGTATTCACATGCGATTGATCTTCAGGGAAGAGGCGGGCCATGCCAAAATCAGCAATTTTTGGGATCCATTTATCATCTAGTAGGATATTGCTAGCCTTGATGTCACGGTGGGTGATTACATTGTGCGAGCCTTCATGAAGGTAAAGCAAGCCCCGGGCAATGCCTGTGATAATGTCATACCTCCGCTTCCAATCAAGCACATCTCTACCAGACTCTGAATCAAAACCATCACAAATAGCATCACTTCCATTATTAATCTTCTCTCTCCGTTCTATTCAAACTTATTTGACTTTTTGGATAAATACAGATAACCATATAAAATAAAGAGACACTAAAGGGGGGCAACCTGTATACAAAAGAAAACACATCACATCTATTCAATTAAGAATATCATCCACATTGAATGAAATGTTACCATAAAAGAGTTGGAATTGGCCAAGACATTCAAAGTTCAACACATTAGGTCACTATCACATGCATATAATATATGTTTACAGTCTCATTGGCTGTTTCTATCACATGGTGACATGCAAGATGACAAAGCACATAATTAAATAAACATACGTATAATATATGACCACAGGTGATGAGATCATTCCCAAACTGCAAGTATCAAAACTGACAAACTGACTGCGCCACCCAATTTCAGCAGTTATCTGATCAAGGCACAAGAGAAAACGAGTAGGACTGACCAAAACAAGGCAATAAATATAACTAGTAGCAGCCGACCCCGCTCCTCAACTACTCAAAATAACATTTTGGACTCCTAGGGATTTTAGTGTAAAGATATCCTTAAATGTTCCAAGTTTACGACTCAATGACACTAAAGAGCAGTGACGAGACAACTATGGCTGCTCGAAACTAGGGGTGGGCGCGGGTCGGTTGCGGTCACGGAATCTCCAATCCGCCATCCGTCCGCCATATTTGGCGGATTGGAGAAAATCAATCCGCATCCGTCCGCCAATTCGGCGGATGTGGATTGAACGGTTTGGCGGTTTGGCAGATGGATGCGAATCGGTTTGGCGGTTTAAAATTTTATAAATTTTCAACATAATTTAACTTGTGCATTTCCTCAAAAAAAAAAAAAAAAAAAAGAAAATATTACAGTTAATAACTTTAAAAAATAATTACAATCACTGCATGCCTTATCCAAAGTAAGAAAGTTTGAAACTTTAAAATATTACAATCACTGCATGCCTCATCCACATACTACAATCACACCATGCCTTATCCACATAAAGTATTACAATCTGTGGTTCTTAAAATATAAAAACAATTCAAACCACCAAAACCACGAACAGAGCAGTAGTAGAGACTGTATTTTTTTGTATTGTTATATCTATATCTGTTTTTGAAGATAAAAACCAACCAGTATATATCATATTTTTTATTTATTATTTTAGAGATAGATTTAAAAACCAAAAAATATAGATAAATAATACGTTTATTTTTTCAATTCAAAAAAGATATTCAAGTTGAAAACTTTTTTTCAACAGAATATTTAAACTCTTTTTTAATTAAAAATGCAAACAGAATATTTAAACAAACTGAAAACACAAAGTCTTATAAATTACTAGAGATGTTCGCGGTTTGGCGGTTCAGTTGCGGCCAAAGGAATCTCAAATCCGCCATCCATCCGCCAGATTGGCGGATTGGAGAAAATCAATCCGCAATCGTCCGCTCGTCATTACACATCCGTCCAAAATGCGGCGGATCGGTTCAGTTCGATCGGTTTTGGCGGATCGGTATATCCGCTGCTTACCCCTACTAGAAACAATAGATTATTACTCCTTCCAGTCCAACAGAAGACCAAGACAGAACATAGTGTATCACTAAAGAATAAAAAAACATAGAAAAACAAAGAGCAACACTATATTCTACATAATAACCTTACCAATCAATTGAAAATTTGAACAAACGGAAAAGAATGGATAAAACATCATTGAAGTGTGAATTAGTGACTGTTACTCATATGAATTTTAAGAATCTCAGCACTGCCAAATCCAAGAGAATTCTTCAAAAGAAGATTCATGGTTTTAAGATACTCACAGAAATATAGATTTTTCTGTAAAATAAAGATCTATTAATATGATTACTATGTACACAGTTTGAAGTTATTCAACCTAGGTTTGGTAACTTTAAAGTGTATCATCTGACCTTTTCAAATCCAGAAGGAATAAAACAGAAAACCTATTAAATGTAGGTTTAATTGTCAAAATGCCTTACAAGACGGTGGGGAAAAAAACCTTGACTAAAATCAAAATTTTCATCCTCTATGATGCCAAAAAGGGATTTATGCAATATCCAGATTCTCCAATAGAACAAGACTAGCAACTTAAGGTGTGTTCCCTTCCAATTTTGAACAGCCTTTTGAAGCAAAACCAATTTACAGATGCCGAGTTACATAGGCACAAAACATACATTTCATTTTCATTCACCCATTTCACACGATTATTCCTTGGTTTGTATGATGAAGACTTCAATAAACAATTATGTGCAATATCAAAAAAGATTCTTCAAAAGTTTGACAGCCACTCAACATAGATCATTTTTTAAGAAAATGAAAATTGAATAGCATTTTGCTCCTATTTACACTATAACGTTTCACAGGGTATTTGGAATGTGTTTGTTTAACCCCAATGAATAGCAATTAGACGAATTTCAATATCTGCTGCTTTGATATAGAGGGTTTGTGCTACCCATTTTTTCTCTAGCAGATTGCACCATTGCTCTATGCCTTTGCACACAATTGAACATCTAAGCTATAGCAGCTGAATCTGATCCATTTCAAGAGGAGAGAATAAATATCATGGCTGTTGAGATCACCGCAGATCAAGCAAAGTTCAATATTGAGTAGTATTATGAAGATGAAAATAATACATGTAAGGCTGTTCGAGACCAACCAATCTCTGTTCTCAGAATGGGTTCATTTCCTTCTCATAAATTCAAAAAATGGTTTCTGCTACAAGGTTATGTACTTTTCAAAAGGCAAATGTCAAGCAATATTTCTTATGATGGATGGTTAGGTAAACAAAGCATAGTCAATCTCTTTCCTGAAGGCTGTATTTGGTTTAAGAATTTGGAGAAAGATTTGAAAAAAGAAAGAGAAAGGAAAAGGACAGTGAAATATTTCACTTATGCTGTGTTTGGTTGGGGGATTTGAAGAGGAATTTGGAAAGAGAAATGAAAAAAGTAGGTGAAATATGAATAAAATATACTTAAATTTCACATAGTTTCACACACCTGTTCCTTTTCTTTTTCCAACTCCTTCTTCAAATCCTCCAACCAAACACAGCATTAGTTTCACCCAGCTTTTCTCTTTTCCTTTCTAAATTCTTTCCCAAATCCTTCAACCTAATATAGCCTAACGATGTATTTGGTTGGGAGATTTGAGATGTATTTGGTTGGGAGATTTGAGAATGGATTTAGAAAGGAAAAGGAAAAGGGAAAGGGAAAAGAAAAAAGCAGATGAAATGCGAATAAAATATATTTACATTTCACATAGTTTCACACAGTTTTTCTCTTTTTCTTGTCAAATCTCTTCTCAAATCCCTCAACCAAACACAACGTAAGGGTCTGTTTGGTTGGAGGATTTGATGAGGGAAATGGAATGAGAAAGGGAAAAAGAAAAGGAAAAGGAAAAGAATTGATAGGATTAGAATCTGGAGCTATGTTTGGTTGAGCTAAAACATGATATAAAACAAAAAGTGAGATTAAATTTCTCACTCACTTTCTTTTTCCTTGCTTTTCCCTTGTGTTTTCTATTATAGCCAAACAAAGCGTCGGATAGCATTTCTTTTTCCCATTTCATTTCTATCATCAAATTCTTCAACCAAAGACAGCCTAAAAACTTTTCGTGCTTGCTTACACCAAACAATGTTTGAAAACTTAACACCTAACCATGACGGCTAAAATCAATTAGGTAGTTGAAAATTTATAGTTCAACAAGTTCAAAATTCAATTATGGTGCCCTAAATTTAATCTCCACACAAATAAGAATTGAATGGTTCCATCAAGAAAAGATCAAAAGCAGTGCAGGACTTACTGAAGAGATACTTGTCGAGACTCTCGTGAACTACATACTCGTAAACAAGCAGCTTCTCTGCACCGTGTGCACAATAACCCAACAAATTCACAACATTACGGTGCTGAACGCGAGCCAACAGCTTCGCCTCATTCATAAACTCCTTCTTTCCTTGCCCCGAGCTCTGTGCAAGCTTCTTCACAGCAATCTCTCTTCCATCATCCAATTTCCCCTAAAAAAAATCCCAACAATTATGTATATATATTTATAGAAATACATGTAGAGTTACAGAATTGAGTGAAATTGTACCTTGTAAACAGGGCCAAAACCGCCTTCGCCGAGCTTGTGATCGGGGTGGAAACCTTTGGTAGCGGAAACTAGGGTTTCGAAAAGGAATTGCTTCTGTTCTTGTGCGGCGATCTTGGTTAACTCTTCTTCTTTGTTTCCGTCTGATTCATTCATTCGTCAATTAGAGAGCCACAAAGAGAGAGATGAACACAACATATATGTAGAATTGGATGAAAAAGAGATATGTATACAAATACCTTTATCAGATTTGAAAGGTTTGAGGAAGTTTTTCATGAAATTGGCTGCTTTGGTCATGATTTCCTAGAAATGCCCATGAAGAAGAAGATATTGAAGAGTTTTGGGGAGTTGGTAGAGCTCAGAGAGAGGGATGGGTTGAGATTTGATTGGGTTGTGGTGGAGCTTTGAAGAAGATTTTGACTCTCTCTCCCTAAATCTACCTCTCTATCTATCGCCGTGAGTAGATATGATATGAGATTGAGTACGGAGACAAGGAACAGAGCGCGTTGACTGGACGTTCACTTTTAATAGGTTGACGGTTTCTCCCTCCGAGTCGGTGTTCATATATTAAGATTGTTTGAGATTGACGGTTGTACGTGTAGTAGTTGGTGTTTAATTAGAACTACTACAGTGCGCTCTAATGAGCCGGTCACATATTAAAGAAAAAAAAAAATAAATAAACAACCAAACAGTAAGGTAAAAGATAAAATATGAAGAAAAAAATGATAAATTAATGCTCTATTAAAACTCTTTTTTAAAAGATCTAAATCATTTTTTCAGAAATTATTACAATGATGAGGCAAGGGGTGATGAGTTTTTAATTATTATGCGTTGTTTTAGAAGGTTGATGAAAAGTTAGGCTCCGTTTGGTAGAGCTTTGTAACTATGATTTGAGAATATGAGTTGTATTTTGAGTTTGTGTGTTTTAGAATTATGATTTGAGTGTAGAAAATTTGTTTGGTTATGGTTTTTGAATAAAGTGTTGAATTGAGTGTGGAATTGAGTGTAGAATTGAGTTTTGAAAGTTTGATTTGACATGTGAAGTAAGAAAATTTATTTGGTTATGAGTTTTGAAAAGAGTTTTCAAAACTTAATTCAAATTGTTATAACTCATAACAAAACACATTACTTTCACATTATTGAAAATTTTGATCAACACTCATAACCAAACTCTTTTTAAAATTCAATTAAAAAATTTATTATTAACAAAAAATAACATTAATCAATTTTTTAATTGAAAATACTAAAAAGGAAATAATTTTTTTTCAAAATAAATATTCAAAAAATTTAAATCATAAATATTTAAATAATTTAAATAATCTAAAAAATTTAATAAGTAAAAAATTAAAATAAATATTCAAAAATTTTAAATCGTAAAAATTTAAATAATTTAAATAGTTAAAAAATTAAAATAATTTAAAATTTTAATATTTTAAATTTAAAAACAACTCTACACTTAAATCGTAACCAAACACATAAAACAAAACTCAATTAAAAAATTATTTTTAAAACTCATAACCAAACACATAACTCGAAACTCCATACTACTTTCACAACTCTACACTCAAATCATAACTAAATACATAACAAAAAAATTAAAATATTTAAAAATATTTTTATAAAATAGAGTTTGAATTTATTTTTATAAAATATTTTAAAAATTAAAAAATTAAAATCGTAATATTTAAAAATATTCAAAAAATTAAAAAAATTAAAAAAATCGTAACATATTTAAATATTAAAATATTTAAAATCTTAACAAAATTAAAATATTTTTAAAATATTGATTTGAATGGAGTTTTGAAAAGAGTTTTGAATTATGTGTTTGGTTATGAGTTTTGAAAAGTAATGATTATGTTTTGAATTGAGTTTTGAGAAATGAGTGTAGAATTATGACTTAAAAACCCTAAACAAACACCACACTCAAAAGTGAGTGTGGAACTAGATTTTGAAAACTCCACCAAACGGAGCCTTAATTTTTTAAATTTTTTTTTTAAATCTTTTCTTCTTTTTTTTTATGAAAAAAAAAAATAGAAAGGTGGTATAATTTTAAAAAGTCAAAAAAAATTAAGGTTGTGTTTGATAAAGTTTTGTAAATATGATTTGAGAGTGTGAGTTGTATTTTGAGTTTGTGAGTTGTGAAATTATGATTTGAGTGTAAAAAATTTGTTTGGTTATGGTTTTTGAATAGAATGTTGAATTGAATTTTGAATTGAGTGTAAAATTGAGTTTTGAAAGCTTGATTTCACATGTAAAGTAAGAAAATTTGTTTAGTTATGAGATTTGGAAAGAGTTTTCAAAACTTAATTCAAATTATTATAACTCATAACAAAACACACTACTTTCACACTATTGAAAATTCTGATCAACACTCATAACCAAACTTTTTAAAATTCAATTAAAAAAAAATTATTATTAACAGAAAATAACATTAATTAATATTTTAATTGAAAATACTACAAAGGAAATAATTTTTTTTCAAAATAAATATTCAAAAAATTTAAATCATAAATATTTAAATAATCTAAAAAATTTAATAAGTAAAAAATTAAAATAAATATTCAAAAAATTTAAATAGTAAAAATTTAAATAATTTAAATGATAATATTTTAAATTTAAAAATAATTTTACACTCAAATCGTAACCAAACACATAAAACAAAACTCAATTAATAAATTATTTTTAAAACTCATAACCAAACATATAACTCGAAACTCCATACTACTTTCACAACTCTATACTCAAATCGTAACCAAATACATAACAAAAAAAATCAAAATATTTAAAAATATTTTTATAAAATAGAGTTTGAATTTATTTTTATAAAATATTTTAAAATTTTAAAAATTAAAATCATAATATTTTGAAATTAAAATATTTAAAAATATTCAAAAAATTAAAAAATTAAAAAAATCATAACATATTTAAATATTAAAATATTTAAAATCTTAACAAAATTAAAATATTTTTAAAATATTTAAAAAATTAAAATATTGATTTGAATTGAATTTTGAAAAGAGTTTTGAATTATGTGTTTGGTTATGAGTTTTGAAAAATAATGATTATGTTTTGAATTGAGTTTTGAGAAATGAGTGTAAAATTATGATTTAAAAGCTTTAAACAAATAACATACTCAAATCAATAGGTGGAACTATATTTTGAGATGCTTGTCAACGGAACCTAAAAAATTGACTTTTTTTGGTGCTGGTCAAGAGGCCTCTAAGTTGAATTATGAAAAATTTATAAAAGTTTCAAATATTTTTCATTATTTAGTACTTTTGGTATAAGTTTAGATGATTTTCAAATGAGTAGTTATTAAAATTATAACATTCATCACTTTTACGTTAGATTTTTAAAAAATAAAAGTGTTAGTGTCCATTTATAAATAAAATGAAGCAATGTTAATTCAATTCATTATGCTCTTCTTTTTTTTTTTTTTGTTTAAATGTGAGTCGTTAAATATTTTATTAAAAAAATTATCAAATACTTACGTTCATGGGTGTCACGTTTATATGAGTATTTGATAAAATTGAAAACAAATTATAAATATATTATAAAAGTTTGTTCAAAATATGATTTGTTCTCTATAATTTTAAAAATTATATCATGCTCCATAAATTTATAATTTCATAACAAATGATCCAATAAATTATCAAGTCAATTAATAATTTTTAATAATGTCATAAATTTATTTTAATTAATAATTCATGTAATTTTATTATTGTATAGGAGAGCATGTATTAATTTTATTTTTTTAGTTAATTTTATTAAATAAAAAATTTTGATAATGGGTTATTTGTAATTTTTCAAATCACAAAACACAATTCGTATTTTAAACAAATCTCAAAAAATTATATTTATAATTTATTCTAAAACTTATAATAATATTTATAGTATCTCAAGCATTGTTCAATTCTTGTTTTTGATAATTTCAACCATTTGTTTTGGGGGAGCATGTCGGGTCCACTATTCATAATAAAAAAAAAAATAAGGGTTCGGTTTCACTTAAATTATAATATCAAATTGAGAGTGTTTAGATTTGGTATGTCCATTTTAGAATTGATTTCAGTGATTTAAATCATTCACTTTTTACGACTAATTGAACACAATATTAATGTAAAAAATTAAAATAATTGGACATCGAATGTTATAATTTCAAAAATAGTCATTCATTTTTCGCAATACAAATTTAATCTAAATATATAGTTACTAATGTCCGATCATCTTATTTTTTGCATAAATATTCTACTCAGTGAATCCTATAAAGTGAAGGGTTTGCATCACCGAAATCAGTCCCAAAATAGACCTACTAAACCCAAACACTCTCTCAAATTGAAATGTCCAACTAGAGAGAAACCAAACCCAAAAAGTAAATTGAACAAATATCGATAGTGTTTATTACACTTTATACCTTTAAATTATTGTCAAATTATTTATTTAATTTTTAAACTATCAATTGAGTTTCTTAAGTCTCTAAAGTATATAAATCAAATTTATATAGTCGTTAAACTATCGATTGAATCTATTAAATTTTTAAAAATTCAATTGAAACATATTTAGTTCATGAAAAATTACAAAAAATAAAATAAAATATCTGTAGTAGTTGGTGTCATAATTGACAATAGGCTACTTCTCCTCTCCTATGAGAAATCAAAAATGATTTAGACTTCTAAATAGAGACCTCTAATGAAATATTAATTTATCTTTTGTTTTTTTGGTCTTTTATTTATTTATTTATTTTTTAGGTGAGCAGTTTATTAGAGCTGCATTGTAACAACTCTAATTAGAGCTCTACAACACTTTCGATGAGAAATTATCAGATCTATTGGAGAACTCTAATTAGAACTGTTACAGTACAGCTCTAATGAGCTGGCCACATATTAAAGAAAAAAAAAAAAAAACAAACAAACAAACAAACAGCGAGGTGAAAGACAAAATATGGAGAAAAAAAAGATAAATTAATGTTCTATTAAAACTCTCTTTTTAAAGGTCTAAATCATTTTCGAGAAATTATTACAATGATGAGGCAAGGGGTGATGAGTTTTTAATTATTATGCGTTGTTTTAGAAGATTGATGAAAAGTTAATTTTTTAATTTTTTTTTTTGTGATTTTTTCTTTTTTTTTTTATGAAAAAAAATAGAAATGTGATATAATTTTAAAAAGTCAAAAAAAATTAAGGTTGCATTTGGTAAAGTTTTGTAAATATGATTTGAGAGTGTGAGTTGTATTTTGAGTTTGTGAGTTGTGGAATTATGATTTGAGTGTAGAAAATTTGTTTGGTTATGGTTTTTGAATAGAATGTTGAATTGAATTTTGAATTGAGTGTAGAATTGAGTTTTGAAAACTTGATTTGACATGTGAAATAAGAAAATTTGTTTGGTTATCAGATTTGTAAAGAGTTTTTAAAACTTAATTCAAATTATTATAACTCATAACAAAACACACTACTTCCATACTATTGAAAATTCTGATCAACACTCATAATCAAACTTTTTTAAAATTCAATTAAAAAAATTATTATTACAGAAAATAACATTAATCAATTTTTTAATTGAAAATACTACAAAGGAAATAAATTTTTTTCAAAATATATATTCAAAAAATTTAAATCATAAATATTTAAATAATCTAAAAAATTTAATAAGTAAAAAATTTAAATAAATATTCAAAAAATTTAAATAGTAAAAATTTAAATAATTTAAATATTCAAAAATTTAAAATAATTTAAAATGTTAATATTTTAAATTTAAAAACAATTTTACATTCAAATCGTAACCAAACACATAAAACAAAACTCAATTAATAAATTATTTTTAAAACTCATAACCAAACACATAACTCGAAATTCCATACTACTTTCACAACTCTACACTCAAATCGTAACCAAATACATAACAAAAAAAATTAAAATATTTAAAAATATTTTTATAAAATAGAGTTTGAATTTATTTTTATAAAATATTTTAAAATTTTAAAAATTAAAATCGTAATATTTTGAAATTAAAATATTTAAAAATATTCAAAAAATTAAAAAATTAAAAAAATCGTAACATATTTAAATATTAAAATATTTAAAATCTTAACAAAATTAAAATATTTTTAAAATATTTAAATATTTAAAATATTTAAAAAATTAAAATATTAATTTGAATTGAATTTTGAAAAGAGTTTTGAATTATGTGTTTGGTTATGAATTTTGAAAAATAATGATTATGTTTTGAATTGAGTTTTGAGAAATAGGTGTAGAATTATGATTTGAAAGCTCCAAACAAACAACATACTCAAATCAATGGGTGAAACTATATTTTGAGATGATTACCAAACGGAACCTAAAAAATTGACTTTTTTTGGTGCTTGTTAAAACGCCTCTAAGTTGAATTATGAAAAATTTATAAAAGTTTCAAATATTTTTCATTATTTAATACTTTTGGTATAAGTTTAGATGATTTTCAAATGAGTAGTTATTAAAATTATAACATTCATCACTTTTATGTTAGATTTTTAAAAAATAAAAGTGTTAGTGTCCATTTATAAATAAAATGAAGCAATGTTAATTCAATTCATTATGCTCTTCTTCTTTTTTTCCTTTTTTGTTTAAATGTGAGTCGTTAAATATTTTATTAAAAAAATTATCAAATACTTACGTTCATGGGTGTCACGTTTATATGAGTATTTGATAAAATTGAAAATAAATTATAAATATATTATAAAAGTTTGTTCAAAATATGATTTGCTCTCTATAATTTTAAAAATTATATCACGCTCCATAAATTTATAATTTCATAACAAATGTTCTAATAAATTATCAAGTCAATTAATAATTTTTAATAATGTCCTAAATTTATTTTAATTAATAATTCATGTAATTTTATTATTGTATAGGAGAGCATGTATTAATTTTATTTTTTCAGTTAATTTTATTAAATAAAAAATTATGATAATGAGTTATTTGTAATTTTTCAAATCACAAAGTACAATTCGTATTTTAAACAAATCTCAAAAAATTATATTTATAATTTATCCTAAAACTTATAATAATATTTATAGTATCTCAAGCATTGTTCAATCCTTTTAGTTTGTTTTTGATAATTTCAACCATTTGTTTTGGGGGAGCATGTCGGGTCCACTATTCATAATAAAAAAAAATAAGGGTTTGGTTTCTCTTAAATTATAATATCAAATTGAGAGTGTTTAGATTTGGTATGTCTATTTTGAAATTGATTTCGGTGATTTAAATCATTCATTTTTACGACTAATTGAATACAATATTCATGTAAAAAATTAAAATAATTGGACATCGAATGTTATAATTTCAAAAATAGTCATCCATTTTTTGCAACACAAATTTAATCCAAATATATAGTTATTAATGTCCGATCATCTTATTTTTTGTATAAATATTCTACTCAGTGAATCTTATAAAGTGAAGGGTTTGCATTACCGAAATCAGTCCCAAAATAGACCTACTAAGCCCAAACACTCTCTCAAATTGAAATGTCCAACTAGAGAGAAACCAAACCCAAAAAGTAAATTGAACAAATATCGATAGTGTTTATTACACTTTATACCCTTAAATTATTGTCAAATTATTTATTTAATTTTTAAACTATTAATTGAGTTTCTTAAGTCTCTAAAGTATATAAATTAAATTTATATAGTCGTTAAACTATCGATTGAATCTGTTAAATTCTTAAAAATTCAATTGAAACATATTTAGTTCATAAAAAAATTATAAAAAATAAAATTTCTATAAGTATCAGAAATTAGTAAAAGACCCTATCTAGTCAAATTTTTATTTTATTTTTGAAAAATGGGCATCAATTCTTATAGTATCTAGTATTTTATGCTAAATTTCATTTATAGTTTCTAATTGGCTGTTTTTAAGTTTTTGCTAAATTCTTTTCATAAATTAATTAATGTGTTATTTTGTTTTATTATTATTTGTAGTGACGTGTTATTATTTAAATTCTTTAATTCTACTTCTTCAATATATCTAATACTCATATAATTTTATTAAGAAGACTGAGAAAAAGAACTCTAATACTAATTTAAACACACAACGAGATAAAATATTTTTTAAAGACAAAATAAAAATTTAAGATTTTTCTATAATAAAATCTTAATTAGTTAGAGTCTTTTACTAATGTATAATACTTATGGGCTTTTATTTTATTTTTGTAATCTTTTCAGGGACTAAGTATGTTTGAATTAAATAGTTTATAGATTTAATAAATTCAATCGATAGTTTATAAACTAAATAGATTTTGATTTATATACTTTAAGAACTGAGTAGACTCAATTGATAGTTCAAGAACTAAATAAATAATTTAGAGATAGTTTAGGGGTGGAAAGCATAAGAAACCCTTTTCCTTTATTCTCAATAAATAATATTGCCAAAGGAAGTAGGATCGTTCTAACTGTTAAGGGTCCCTAAATGGCCTGTAGACAAAAAAACTAAATATTACCCAACTCGGCTAATTCATCCCAACCCGCTTGAGTGTGCATCCCGTTTTAATAATTTAGAGTTTTAAACAAAGGTTTGTAACCTGAGTCCACCCATAAACCCGATCCAACCCAATCCGTAAGAATCCACATGGATAAGTCTAATATTTAGTTCGCTTTTTTTTGTTACCATATTTAAAATTTTAAATTTTTTTCTTTTCTTTTTTCCCCCTCCACTTGTTAGTATTATATGTTACTTGATTTTTTTAATTATATAAGATGTAAAAAGGTTACAAAAAAAAATAAAAAAATACTATGAATTATGTTGAAAAGTAAACAAGTAAAATAACTAATACTACAACGTATAAGAGTTTTAGAAACCAATGTTTTGGTTTCTAAAAGTGAAAATTTTATTGCAAAAAATATTTATGGACCAATTTCTATCATTGCGAGGATAGTCGCTAAAAGGTCGTTCTAAAAAGTTAAAAATAAGGCTTTTAGTAATAAATTGACTTTTAGGGACAAAATAATTTGGTCTCAAAATGATTTATTTTTTGAGACAAAAAATTTGGTCCCAAATAGATAATAATTCATCACTAATGTCCAATTTTTGTTACAAAAAATATAATAACGACATTTTTTGCAACAAAAATATTTGGTTCTTAAAAAATAATTTTGTCCCTAAATTTTGGTCCCCAAAACCTTAATTTTTTGTAGTGTAATGAAAATATTAAAAATATGTGAATGAAAGATGTATCAAACTTAATAATATTAAGTATAATGAAAAATGTGTAACCCGGTTTGGTTTGATTTTGGCCAGTAAAATGTAGACTTATGGGTGAGATGTGATTTTAGTTTTTTAAAAAGGTCTGGCCTGTATCAGCCTATTGACTAGTCAAAACTCACAAAATTCGTTAAAATATGAAATTTAGACACAATAATTGGGGGCTTTTGATTACCCCTACTAATAGTTTTGAGTTTATCATCGAGTACTAAATTTTTTTACCAAATATCTCACATGTGGGTCCTATATAAGTGTGAGATTCACACTCATATAAGACATTTGATAATTCTTTAGTAGAAAATTTAAAGCCTCTAGTATTTTTCGTTTATCGTCGCTTCCCTTCAACATTTATTAATTACATTATTTATATAAAAAATTAAATTGATTAGACATCAAAAAAAAAAAAATCACTTCATCATGTCATATTTTTTGAGAAAAAAAATAAACAAATTATATGATTTTAAAGATAATCGTAATATAATCTGATAAAATAATTATCGAAAGGAAAATAAGAGAAGGTGTTTCAATCACCTGGCCAATCATTTACTTGAACAAATATCATTTTTGTTATCTTCTTCATGGAAGATCACATATAAATTTTCACTAATGCTTGGGGCCTCGAATTGTCGAGCCTCGAATGCCTTGAAACTTTCTCTCTCTCTAACCAACGCTGGGCCTTCTCTCTCTCTCTTCAACCAACAAACAAAGCACGGTTCTCAATTCACCAAACCCCCCTCTCTCTCTCTCTCATTTTTGATGTCCACTGGTGTCGCCACCACTGCCAACTTTGGCAATGCCAGTCCCAGACTACACACTGCCGCCCATCGCCGCCGCATCGGAGATTTCATAGATTACGATAAATCATCAGATTGTTATTTATTAAACGGAGTCGATTACGATTACAACCACCGTGACCATCGGGTGATTCGGTACATGTGGTTGCTGAGGAAGATTGAGGTGATAAGGAGGTTAGCGATTACGCAGTGTTTGGTTTAAGGGAGGAATGTGGGCCGTACGATATTCACAGCGCTGATGATGATGGTGGTGGTGTCTGTGTTTGTGAAGGTCTCGTTCATGGTGGCTGGTGGGAATGTGGACGAGGGGTGAGTTGGAAGAAGAGAAGAGAGATTGCTTGGGAGTGAGTTAGAAGATGAGATGAGAGATGCTTGGTGGGAATGTAAATGTCTCGTTTATCATTGTCGTGGTCGTTAGAGAGAGAGATGTTTTTCTGGTAGGTGATGAGAGTCCAGCTCTTCTTGACAACAGCGGTTTTAGAGATAGCGGTGAGGAGGGCCCATTGCTTTGTTTGTTGGTGGTGGCGGCTGTGTTGTGGGTAGGGGTGGGCAACGGTTTATCCGATCCTCAAAAATCGCCCAACCCGCCCAATCCGCATATAAATGGGCGATTTCGCAAATATAACGCAGGCGGATGTGTAGACGTCCCCGAACGTCTCGGGGGAAATCCCCTGTTCTGTTCGTTTGGGCTCACTACAGTTCAGGACTCAAATGTCACAGTCCTGTATCTAATCTCGCAGAGTGCAATGCAAGACCGATGAATCATCAAAGAGTCCAAATCCAGCTAATCGTTTTTAAAACAGATTTTTTTAAAGAAGTGCCAAACATGGACTGCTTTGTCAGATACAGAGTCGCCACCTAAATATTTTATTTTTGGAAAAATTTAGGAAACCCTGACTCGTTGCCTAAGGCACGTGTCCGTCATCACCAAAGTTGCCTCGGCTCGGGAACTTGGGTACGATTGGGGAAGGTCACTTCGTGAGCACCCCCGCTTGCCCGATCAAAGATCGGTCTCTACTGACCACGATATCGGATTTTGAAAACATTATGCATTCTTATTCTGGTTATTAGCCTAGATTTACTATGTGATACGCACAACATACAAGTATAGACTGGATCGCCTGAATTGGAACAACACATCTCATGTTTGTTTATTTTAAAAAATGGTTTGATGGTGCTACCCGCAAGTAGGCTAAGACGTGGATTTGCCACCCTCGGGTGGGCTTAGAAAACAAGATGATTTGCCACTCTCAAGTGGGCTTAAAACTCACAGTCAATGCATTATTTCTATTCAGATAATCCAACCTTCACCCACAGGCATTCAGGCATGTATATCACATAAGCATATAGCCTCATAGTAAGCATGCTATCATGGCAGTCACTCACACACATGCAAGGATGCTAAAGCATAAACACTTACCGAGTACTCCAAGCAAAAACAGAAGCTATGTTAGAAAATCCATGCATGATCCTAACTATGCTGAAATGCCTAATGCAACACATGCAGGAATGCAACTACAATAGGCTCGACTATTCTATGAATGGCATATGAGATGCTACAGCTAACATGTATTCAACTTAGAATTGAAATATGATGCAATTAGTATGATGCGCCGAGCCCGGTACATGCAAGACAGATGAATGGATACAAACATGCGAGCATAAGTATGCTAATTGAAACATACCCTAATCTAACCATTATAAGCTGGTAAATAAAAGGGAGAAAGAAGTGGGGTTGGAAGACATACATCACACTCACGCACACTTATTACAACATTGCCCTCGCTCGGAGGGTTCGAATAAATAATACAGTCCAAATAAATAATTACAGTCCGAATGAATGATTAAATATTACAAAACCCTAATTAATTAACAAATTAACTAGGAAAGAAAATAAACTAGCATGCAAATTCATGGACCGCCTCAGCTATGTTCCAAATGATGAAAGATGCACGCTCGAGTTGCTTTGCGCAAAAATCCATTGCGATGCCCCGATTCGCCTCTGTTTGTAATTAATTCTGGAATGTTGTGCAAGGCTTTAGAAAGTTGTTGATTTTTGATTTGCTGCAACAGAGAATAAGAAAAGGGCATGGCAAAGTATTTTCACATATGTATGCACATCTCGATCCTCGTGCCATCAATCACGCATCTCGATGCACGATGGCCGAGGAGTCGAATTGCATGACTCGATGTGAAATGAATGCACATATAAACATAACAAGGCCTAGACTCCATCATGGTTAATCCGGAATGTCGGCGACCGAGAATTGAGACACGTTTCGTCACTTGGAGTACGAAATGTCCCTCGTTTTCTATGCTCGGGCTAACTCCTATCCCAAACACAATGCAAATGAGATGGCATACACAATGCGACTAACATGTAACCTAACATACGCAATGCTATGGACTAAAATGGCATACACGATGCACGTGATGTAACATGGCATACAAAATGCTCTAACATGCAATCTAGCATACGCAATGCTATGGATTAAAATGGCATACACGATGCACGATGGACTTATACCAATATGAGTGGACCTCAGCCACACTCACATTAGCAGCCATATGATGGAAATGAGACAACCGAAACACATGCAAACATGCACGATGCAAGGGATCGATCCTAAGGCATCAAATGCCATTCTACCAAAGCATGGAAAATGATATGGCATACAAACACACAAATTCTAGCTCTGAAACATGATATAAAATGGTCCCAAAACATGCAAACATGGCACACAATGCAAGCTAGGGGGCCCGGGTACCAAAACTAGTGAAGTGCGCTACTCTAAAGGTACCCAAAACAATGGACTAAAGGCAAAATTAACCCTAAATAGACCCTAGGCAGGTCTGAAACAGTGGGGAAATGGCCTAAAATGATGGCTCGGAATGCAGCGAAATAAAACTCATTCAATGGTCGGTAAATGAGGCATACAAGCCCGACTCTCAAACGCATTTAAAGAGTATAAAACATGACAATATAGCATTCAAACAAGATCTGAAATATGATGTATAATGGGTCCAAAACATGAACACACCTCAGTATATGCATGTAATGGACCCCGAAACTCAAAGCTAAGCAAGTGTATTGAACCACAAGCATGCAAAACAAACACCATTCAACTATGAGACCCAAAAATAGAGCTAGGGTAGTCCAAAATATGCACAAAATCAGTTTAAGGCATGGCCAGAATGTGTTAGAATCAAGGGTCAACAAAGCATGCTAAGAAAGCTAGTGAACCATGATTTACACTATAGCTATATGAAGAACATGAGGGCTCACCAAACCAGCCAAAAACAGAAGTATGCCATGCCAAAATATGCCCAAATAACCACTGAAACTCAGTCAATGCATGTTAGAATGAGGTGCTCCTTTGAGAGGCCAATAAGAGGGTTGTTCAACACATGTATGATGGACACACAAAATGACAAAATGACCTCTAGGCAGAAGTTATGAGGGTCCTAAAACCCACCAAAAAGACCCTGAAATTAGTCTAGGAAGCATGCAAATGAAAGCCCCTTTGAAAGGTCTTGGATGGGATTGCTCTACACATGCAAAATAGACACTTCATATGGCAAAATGGGCTAAGGACAGAGCCAAGGAAGACCTTGAAACTCACCAAATAGGGCCTGAAATGTGACTTCACAACATGCAAGTAGGAGCCCCTTTGGAAGGCCAAAAGGGCCAACAAACAAGACAATGAGAGAGGGGGTCACCCCCCTCTGACTTTGGCTCTCAAAACGGTGTACTAGCTACTGAAAATCCACTGGATTTCAGTGGCTAGAAAGCCAAACAAAGCATGAAACAAAGGCCTAGATGCAAGGCTCAAAACAAGATACAAACAAGCATACAAGGGGGTAGATGACCCCTAACAGAAAAATGCCCTTAATCAAACTTCAATAGGGGCTCAAAATAAGACACTTTTCAGTTTATGACAAATCTCGAAAATGCTTGCAAGCAAGGCTAAGATAGGAAGCAAAATAAGCCTACAAAGAGGGATGGAGCATACAAGGAGGTAGATGACTTCAAACAGAAAAATGTCCTTAATCAAAATTCAAGAGGAACTCAAAATAAGACACTTTTCAGTTTAAGACAAAACCCAGAAATGCTTGCAAATAAGGCTAAAGAATGAAGCAAAACAATGCCAAAATGGGAAAAATAGAGACTTACTCTTGTAGAGAAGACCTCCAGCAACTTCTGGACCAAGATGGTGAGCCTTCAACCTCTTCAAATCAATTCCAAGATGCTTGGATGGATGGTGGAGGTGTTGTGCTAAGGGTTGGTGTGCAAATGGCCAAGAATGATAGAGTTTAGAGCTTGGGATGGAGAGATATGGAGAGTTGTATGCAAAGTGTCTTAACCAAATTCTTCAACCCTTGTAAATGGAGAGGAAAGCCTCTCTTATAGAAGACAAATGGCCAAGGCTTCTTGGAGAAGCCTCAAGTGAAGGGTGCAAGCTTCTAACAGAAGTTAACCAAGAGGGTCAAGCTTCTTGAGGAAGCTAGACCAAAGGGGTCAAGCTTCTCCTAGAAGCTAAGTAAAAAGGGCTAAAGCTTCCTTAGGAAGACAAACAAGAGGGTCAAAATCTCAGAGGATGGGTCAAATGCTTCACAGCTGGCACAGCTGTGTTGCACTCAAGAAGGCCAAAAAGCAGAAGGTAAGCCAACCAGTTCAAGTGGTCGGCCGACCAGGGTTCAAAAGGGTCAATGTGAAATGCTAGTCGGCCATACCAGAAAGGTGGCCTCCTAGATGAGTACAACACAGCTGTATGGTGGGAGACCAGAAATTATGGCCCAAGAGAGAGAAAAACCAGCTTTCTAGCAAGGTTCAAAAGGGTCAGGAAGAAAAGCTGGTTGGCCTACCCATATTGGTGGCCTCCCAGATGAATACAACACAATGGTGGTATGGGAGACCAGAAATTATGGCCCAAAAGTGAGAAAAACCAGCTTTCTGTCAAGAAAACCGGCTGGAGGAGAGAGAAAATGGTCTCCAAAAGAATTGCTGGTCTCCCACTATAGTACCACCTTCCAAACAAAGAAAATAGGGTCCATACCAAAAATGAACCCTAACCGATGCAAAACGAGGGTTCGGGGGCCAAAACACGCGGCCTAGGGCCCCGAAAACAGGCTGTTAGGCACCGGAGGTGGCGCGCGACCACGAAGGTGACCTCTCAGGCCACAGTGTCCCTCAAAAGAGAGGAAACAAGGTGTGTGCCAAAAACCAAAGCAAACGGAGGTAGTTAAGCGGTCCCGAACTAAGGCACACGGCTGATGGCTCCGAAAATCGGAAACTGGTCTCCAAACGGGAAAAATGGCCTACGACCACGAAACGTAGCCTACGGCCACTAAGAGATGGTCTATGAGACTTCTCCCTCCCTTCAGGAAGAGAAAACAGAGAAAACAGGACCTGGTTCGCAAATCGAGGCAAGGCACGAAAAAGGTTCCGAAGCCTAGAGGCAAGGCTCTCAGCCGAGATTCTGTAACCTCAGAATGAGCACAATATGCAACATCACCGAGCGCTCAGTTGGTGACGTCTGAGTCTTAAGGTCGGTCAAAAATGGGGTGTCTACAGGATGCGGTTTGAAATATGACATATTTGGGGTTGTAGGCGGGTTGCGGGTTTAACCCACACCCGCAGGAAACCGCCCGCACTTTATTTATTATTATTATTATTTTTTATCTTAACTATTGATTTCATTTCTATATCCCACCTAGATATTTTTGTCCAAAACAAAACACCATTTATTTTTTGAACTTACTCTAGCATTACATTTGCTAATAATATTATATCAATTGAAACTGAATAAATATTGATTATATTATTATTGTTACATAACTAAACTTGTCCCGAATGAAATATGGTTTGGAATTTGAAATTCCTTAATGAATATGGAGTTATAGTTTAGGATTTTGAAATATATGCTTGTATTAGTTTATGATTTGATTTAAGATTTTGAATGATTTGTTTGTGTTACGAATTTATTTTGTTGTATTTTTAATTTGATAAGTTTTAATTCATTAATTATTAACGTTGGAGCATTTTAGAAAATGGGAAGACAATAGCCTAAAATAAATATTTACAAAATGGGAAAAAAATAAGGCTCAAAAATAAATTTTTGAAGAAAAAAGTTCAATTCGCAAACCGTTCGCAACCGCCAGTACATCCGCGAACCCTGTCCGCACAAACCGCAAATCGCACTGTGGGCGGTTGCGGGTTGTCTTTTTCCCAAACCGCATAGATGCGGGCGGGTCCAAACTGATCTGCAAACTGTCCAAATCTGAACCGCGAACACCCCTAGTTGTGGGTATGGATATGCTTGCTTCTCTCTCTATATTTCTATGAAATGTTTCTGAAATGAAAGGCGAGGAGAGAGATTAATCTGCAGTTATATTTACATGGATGTGTGTGTATACTAGCTCATTCGAGCCATTCACGGCAGACCTCATTCGAGGTTTGTAGTAATTAGGTAGACTTCTTTTTATATAAAATTGGACAAATTATAAATGCATCTCTTGAAATTTGTTTTAAATACGATTTGTTCCTTGTAATTTTAAAAATTATATCATGCCCTTCAAAATTTCTCATTTCATAAAAAATGGCTCATTTTATCAAGAAATTATTAAGTCAATTAATAGTTTTTAATGACATTAGAAATTTATTTTAATTAATAATTCAAGTAATCTTATTATTGTATAGGAGGACAGTTAGAAATTTTATTTTTTCAGTTAATTCTATTAAATAAAAAATTCTGATAAGAAAATATTTGTAATTTTCTAAACCATAGGGGACAATCCGTATTTTAAACAAACCTCAAGGGAGTGTATTTGTAATTTACTCTACATTCTTATTCCATTTTTAAAAATAATGAAAAAATAACTCTCAAAAGTAAATTCAATTCTATTATTCAATTCTATTATTTAGATTGAGTGAAATGTACATGTGGGGATATATTTTCTGAGTACCAACACGTGGCAAGGTGACACCGACGTGTCAGCCGAGGTGCCACGTGTCTTGGTCGTTGTGCCGAGGTCATCTCGGCTAGGCCAAGGTTGCCTCCGAAGATATCGGAATCCGAGATAAGCGGATAAGGGATAAGAGTCCTAGAATGAAGAGGGAACTCAACTTGGATATGGACAAGAGTCCTAGATTGGGAGAAGACTTCAGTTTGGGTAAAGATAAGACTCTTAGAGAGTTTATCCTAATCCCACTGGGAGTCCCAGATTAGCAGTAATCCTAAGTCCATTAGGGCCAGGCTCCTTTTGGGACTAGGATTGTATTGGCTATAAAAGAGAGGCACCCCCATGGGTCTAAGGTATGCTTTTGATACTCAAGCTTGTGAGTTTAGTACTTGATTTATCTTTGAGAGATATACTGACTTGATCGTCGGAGTGCCCCCGGGTGGTCGAAACCACCACGGGATTCTTATATTTCTGTTGCAGGTTAGTCAGGTGCCATCTATTCTGCCAGTGCTCTCCAGCTGGTTACTAAGCGGGCAGTGTGGTCAGAAAATCACTCACACAATTTGGCGCCGTCTGTGGGAAAGAAAGAAGAATAGATGGCCAATGACGGACAAAAGGATCAGATTAGAGACAACGCTCCTGCTGGGAGGGGGAGACCTATCGATCTCGACGTTGAAGTGGACGACCGCAACACAGAAACTTGTGACCAGAGTCATGGAGTGAAAGATGCCGGCCAGGAAGGTGACGCACCAAAGACAACAGATCGAAACGGATACTACAACGAAGATGACCTCCAGGTATGGAAGGATAGATACCTGCGGAGGAACGAAGACCCTTCCAGAAGGGATGCAAAGACAAGGGGCATGAGCGCTCCCAAGGAAATAACATTCAAGTATAGAAGAACTCATCCTGAGTGAGCAGATCCTGGATTCCAGATCCTGGATCTCGAATCCGAGAAGACATGATCTCAGCCTAGACAAGTAGGCCCGAGAAGACGAGAGCTCAACCTAAGTGAGCAAATCCAAGATTCCAGAAGATAAGATCTCTACACCTGAGTCCGAGAAGAGAAGAGCACAATGATCAGATCTCAGATCCCAGAAGATAAAAAGAAAACACACAAGATCAGACTAAAGTTGGCTAGAATTGAGAAGTATGCTAGGGCCGAGGAGGATATGCCGGGAACAAAGGCATCGGAACAAGAAAAGAGAAACGGCTCGCTGATGCGAGGCCGAAAATCAAACTCAGGTTGGAGCCAAGTAAGATCAATTGAGAAACCAAGGCCGACAACCTCGGCTTGAATTCGACCTCGGCGACAAGGTCGAAGCTACATATATGATAAGAACCCAAGTGGATTTTAAGTTCACACTGGGAGCGCAGAGAAGAAGAATACGTTTACTGCTTGTTGAAATTTGTAGCAATTTACAAGTTGGTTAAACCAATATGATGTTTACCACTTGTTGAAATTTGTGAACAATTTATAAGTTGGTTAAACCGAAAGTATTGCCTAACACTTGTTGAAATTTGTGAAAAATTTACAAGTTAAGTTAAGCCGAGATAATGTTTAACCGAAGTTAAGCCGAAGATGATGTTTAACCGAAATTAAACCGAGATGATGCTTAACCGAAGTTAAACCGAGATGATGTTGAAACTTGAGAAGAGTGTACAAGATTGAAGACTATGGTTAAATACTTGTTGAAATTTGTAGCAATTTACAAGTTGAAGTTAAGCTGAGATGGTTCCTTATCTTCACTTGTTGAAATTTATAGCAATTTACAAGTTGAAGTTAAACTGAGATGGTTCCTTATCTTCACTTGTTGAAATTTGTAGCAATTTACAAGTTGAAGTTAAGCCGAGATTATTCCTTATCTTCACTTATTGAAATTTGTAGCAATTTACAAGTTGAAGTTAAACCGAGATGGTTCCTTATCTTCACTTGTTGAAATTTGTAGCAATTTACAAGTTGAAGTTAAGCCGAGATGGTTCCTTATCTTCACTTGTTGAAATTTGTAGCAATTTACAAGTTGAAGTTAAGTTGAGATGGTTCCTTATCTTCACTTGTTGAAATTTATAGCAATTTACAAATTGAAGTTAAGCCAAGATTACTGTTTCTCTTCGCTTGTTTAAATTCATAGCAATTTACGAGTTGAAGCAAAGCCGAGGTTATTGCTAAACACTTGTAGCAATCTACAGGTTGGTTAAACCAAAGAAGATGCTTAACACTTGTTGAAATTTGTAGCAATTTACAAGATAACGTTAAGTCGACATATGATCATCTGTTGAAATTTGCAGCAATTTACAGGTTGAGGAAAAAGCTAAGTATGTTGTTTAAACACTTGTTGAAATTCGTAGCAATTTACAAATAGATTATTGTTTAACACTTGTTATGTTAATCCTTGTTGATCCCTGTTACAGTATATGTTAATCCTTGTTGAAATTTGTAGCAATTTACAAGTAGGCTAGACCGAGATCACCATTTAAACACTTATTGAAACTTGAGAAAAAGTTTGCAAAGTTAACATTGAGTAGTATATGTTTCATACTTGTTAGAATTTATGAAAAGTTTGCAGGTCAGTATCTTGCCGAAGTAAAAGTTTTGTAGCTATTATACCCGATGTATGTAACCCCGAGAAGATTGCACAAAGGAGGTAAAGTATGAAAGGCATACAAAATATTCTAAGTATAGAATCATGCAAGAGCAGTTAGAAGAAGATCAAAACAGAATTCGTCATGATTGGCACGCCTTCACCTTACAACATCATCTTGGGAAGGCCATGGTTGCATGCAATGGGGGCAGTTCCCTCAACGTTGCATCAACTATTGTGGTTCCCCATAGAACATGGGATTGAAGAAGTCAGAGGAGACCAACTGCAGGCAAAGAATTGCTCCATGGCAGCAATGAAAACTACCTGCAAACATTCGGGAACTAGGGAAAGCAGAGATTGAAGACGAGGACATGGAGGTCCTAGATGATGTCGGCAAGGAGCCAGCCGAAAAGAGTGAAGAGACACTGAAGAAAATCCTCGTCCAGGAGGGCGACGAAGAGCGCTTCTTTCTTCTCGGCTCAGGCTTAGTCGAAGAAGAAGAATGAGAATTGAAAACAAAACTACTCGGCATCAATGGCAGGATATAGAAGACAATTGGGAAGACTTCTCAGCAGCCTTCTCGGCCTCGAGCTCAGCCTCGATCTCCTGAAGAGTTTGATCAAGGCTCTTCTCAGCGATTGACACCTCGGAGTTTGAAGGCAAAGATTGAATGCAAGAATCTGGAAAAAGACACAGAAAACAGAAACAAGAATGTAATTCGTAATCAAGAATGGTGATAAAGCTATCAAGAAATCAAGACAAAAAGATTGCACAAGTGTGTTAAGCCAAGAACAGTGGCAGAAATCAACAGATGTGTGAACAGTGTATATTCAAGAAGATGATTTGGAAATGACGGGTAAAACAAGCAATGGTGATTAACAATGAAGCAGAGCTTCTTGGAAAGCAACAAGAAATAAAACTAGGAGGAACAGTGGCTTACCAGAAAGAGGGAAGCCGAAATGAGAATTGCCGAAGTCTGACGACAATGACAGAATGGCGTAAGCTTCACCGGAGGAGAGGAACGAAGACAGTTGTAGAAGCTTGAAAGCTTGGAACAATGACGGATTTAAGCAAAAGAGCTAGAACGAGAAAAAACCAGAGGATTGAATGCAAAAGAGAAAAATAGTCAAGAAGACGACAAAGTTCAAGAATAAAACCAAGTGCACAGGCACTAAGTAAGTATGTGAAGAACAAGAAAGTAATGAACCAGACATGATGCTAGCAATAGAAAGCGGATATGACAAAGAACAGTTCCAGGCATTTTAGCAATAAGAAATCAAAAACTTGAAAACAGACGAGAACAGAAGGCCACAGATGGCAAATAAACAGATTCAAAGTAAATCAGAAGAGTTATGAAAGATTGAGCTTAATAAAAAAGTGAGAGTTTATATGAAAATCGCCGGAGTCAAATAGGTGACTGGAAATCGGGAACTTACTAGAGAGTATGAGTGGAGCAGTTGCAAAACTCTTGGAGTTTACGAATTAATGGAACCAGAATCTCGGCTAGGAGGTGCGATTTCAAACAGCTTGGAAAGCATGAAACTTGATTCTTGACACCAGTGGACAGTAAAGTCCAGAGAACTTTGAGGTCGGCGAGTTTGATCTCGGACAGAGGGGCACAGATGAACGAACATTGTAGGTTCCATCACCTCAGAATGCTGAGGTAATTGAACCTAGGGGGCAGTTGTGGGGATATATTTTCTGAGTACCAACACGTGGCAAGGTAACGCCGACGTGTTAGCCGAGGTGCCACGTGTCTTGGTCGTTGTGCCGAGGTTATCTCGGCTAGGCCGAGGTTGCCTCCGAAGATATCGGAATCCGAGATAAGTGGATAAGGGACAAGAGTCCTAGAATGAAGAGGGAACTCAACTTGGATATGTACAAGAGTCCTAGATTGGGAGAAGACTTCAGTTTGGGTAAAGATAAGACTCTTAGAGAGTTTATCTTAATCCCACTGGGAGTCCCAGATTAGCAGTAATCCTAAGTCCATTAGGGCTAGGCTCCTTTTGGGACTAGGATTGTATTGGCTAGAAAAGAGAGGCATCCCCATGGGTCTAAGGTATGCTTTTGATACTCAAGCTTGTGAGTTTAGTACTTGATTTATCTTTGAGAGATATATTGACTTGATCGTCGGAGTGCCCCCGGGTGGTCGAAACCACCGCAGGATTCTTATATTTCTGTTGCAGGTTAGTCAGGTGCCATCTATTCTGCCAATGCTCTCCAGCTGGTTACTAAGCGGGCAGTGTGGTCGAAAAATCACCCACACAGTACAATATCGACGATCTCACAAAGAATGCATTTCAATAAATTTACATTTATTGATCTCATCTTTTACGGAATCTATTCCCTTTGCTTGTACAAGGGTCACCCATACTTGAGTGAACTATCGGGGCTAGACACATTTGTCGCCAACCACTTCATTTGGGAACTCAAGCAAAAGGCGAACATTATCTGGTTTCATTGAGTGTCCACTTTTGAAAACGAGTCAAGCTTGGAGAGGATAACAAGTAAGGAAAGATTAAAGAAGTTGAGCTAATCAATCCACACTTGCCTTTCTACTCTTTCTCCGGAAGCAACATTAGTGATGATTTTTTTCTTTCTAGATGTGGCTTCGTATTCTCTCCGTTTTTCACCCAAATTATTGCAAAATTAGGCTTGGACCAAAGACCTCAAAGGCGTTGAAGGTGAACCCACCTTTAGTCGATGTTCCACATTCTCCTTCTTAAACCGTAAATCTAAACCCTAAAATTTGAGCAGTTCTAGTAAGATTTGTAACATGAATACCTTTATGCTTTGTAGAGATATAAGGTGCCATTCTACCATGGCCAAAATGATTTCCTATGCATTGACAAGATTGATGATACTATCAGAGTGAAACACGGGATCTAAAAAAGAGCAGAGGCTAGACTAGAATTAGTTTATCGAGTCTTTCAAACAATACTATAAGTAACTGGTTTGTCTGAAAATATACATGTCCATATTTTCCCACCACAACGTGCATTTTGTGTTATTACTCGCCGCCATGCTTCTATTTGTCTAGATGTTATAAGACGTAACTTCCTTCTTTTTGGGGGTCAAGTAGTGTCGAACCCAGATCAAGTCCTTTTAAAAGATGTATTAAAGTTCAAGTTGCACACATTTTTTATTTGTAAAGAAGATCCATATTCTTTGTTATTTCAATTTTTTGTGACTAATTTGTCATTAGATCTTTCTGTTATTTTATTTGGGTACATTGATCAATTTTTCATCCTTTATAGTACCTTCTCTTCTGATCTTCTTCCTCCATAAAAATCTCATTTCGGCCTCGTTTGGGAACAGGCTAATTTAGTAACTTTTTGGCTATTTGGCTAAAAAGGTAGATAAAAAAAACTTGTATGTTTGGGATGACTTTTTGGCTAATTACGAAAAGATGTGCAAAAAGTAGAGAGAAAAGAGAATCTTTGACTTTTTGGTATGGGTTGTTGGCTTTTTAGCTAATTTAGTAACTTTTTGACTAATTAGCTAAAATAGCCTCTTGCCAAACGAGGCCTTCAAAACACTAATTCGTTGTTATCATGGTTGTACAGAAAATGAGTACTTGGTTGAAATGGAAATGGGCATGAAGACATTTTTTGTTTTAGAGTCATATGTACGTGATTGTATGGATGTATTAATTGTTAGTAGATTAAAAACTTATTGAGTATTATTATTCAGGTTCAAAAATTATGTTTACTTTTCAAAACTTAATGATTGTATGTTTACTTTTCAAAAATTATGTTTACTTCTCAAATGGCTCAAAACTTAATGAGTATTATTATTCAGATTTTGCTCCGAAAACGACGTCGTTTTGACAATTTTAAGCCATTTGAGCCACTGTTTTTATGGCCCTCTACCATTGCTGAAATAGAATATGTAAGATAGCTTTTTTTTTCTCTCTCTCTCTCTCTTATTTTCATTAATCATTAACCAATCATCTCTCTTACACATCATTAGGTCTAGAAAATGATTATAAAAAGTGGACTTATATATCGTTTTCCAAACTTAATTTCATGTAAATTTATTAAATAATTTAGAATATTATGTAATATTATTTATGTGGTGTTTCTCAACAATAAGAAATTACAATTTACATGTAGTGAGTCATTCTCTATCTTCTAATTATCAACAAAGGTGAGTTACTGTAATCTATCCATAAGACTTCTCACTACACACCATAGACAATGGTACGTAGTGCTATGAGAGTACGTAATAATTACCTGTAAACCCATATATGTCAAGACCAGACAATACGTCCAAAATGTCAAAGTCCGAAAAAAAGTAAGTTTCAAATTAAGAGGCACTTCAAAAAAAAAAAAAAAAAAAAAAAATTGTTTTTTGAATCAAGGGCAACCATGATTTTACATACTAAGAAACTGTTTGAAAAGAAGAGAAGAGAGTGTACAGATAGGTACAATCTCAGGCAACCAACCACGAATAGATGGTATGTTTATGAAAAAAGAAAAGGGCTACCTCTCAAATCGTCAAAATATGTAAGATTTTTTAACATTTTATATTAGTTTTATTCCAACGGTACCTCAAATTAAAATTGGGTACCCAAATTTTACAAATGATTTTCAATTTTGCAATGATTAACTCTCAGTTTAGAATTTTACTAATTTAGAAACACAAAAATTGCACTGACTTTTTAGTCAATGACGGTGAAATTTTACTGACTTTGTTGGTAAACATTTAA
Source organism: Camellia sinensis (assembly GCF_055761805.1). Lineage (NCBI taxonomy): Eukaryota > Viridiplantae > Streptophyta > Magnoliopsida > Ericales > Theaceae > Camellia > Camellia sinensis. The sequence continues at coordinate 59,729,173 of NC_138971.1, forward strand.
ATTTCACTAAATTTAGTGAAAGTTCACTGACTTGTGATTAGCAACAGTAAGATTTCACTAACTAATAGTGAAATTCACTGAATTAGCTAGGGAAGATTTACTGTTGTTGATTACAAGTTCATGAAATTTTACTGAATTTTAGATGTTAGTGAAATTTCACTAAGGATAGCAAACTTAGTGAAAATGTTGTAATTTTTTTTCTTTAGAATTTTATCTTTATTATTGATCTTGTTTGATAGATCTCGATGATAAAAGGTTTCCAAAAATAAAAACTTTACAAAAAACGGGAATCCACATCAAAAGTTATTGAATTTTCAAGTTTTGAAATCAATTCGAAATATACAACCATGTATGCTATATTGCTTACTTGATTCAAGCATTAGGGTTTTTTTTGTCCAAAAAAGGTTGTGTACTTTAGCAGGGCTTATACTGATAAGCGTTATAAAAAAATCTCTAAATTTTATTTGTGAATCTCAACATAAGAGAGAGAGAAAAAAAAAACCCTTATCAAATTTTGACATTTTATCAAACTCTTGGTATTGCTATAATATATTATTAAAAAATGGGATGAATTTAAAAGAATTGTTACCAACTTCTTATTTTTGACATAGAGGCATTATTATTTTTAATTATTTTTTTTATTGTTTTTTTTAAAGTCAATAGACAGGTTGCATTCAGCTAAATTCAATGTCCTTCAAGCTTACAGTCAAAAGAAGTAATGTCAACAGTTTCGTAAATGATCAAATCAAATGTTAAGAAAAGTTATTGGGTGTTTGCAATTGAGTGTTTGCGATTGATTATTTTAGTGACTTTGTTACTTCTTCTCTTTTTTTTCTTTTTTTTTTCTTTTTTTTTTTCCATATTTTTTAGGTTATACTTGATTAGACCAACTAGAAAAGTAATATATGTATATATATATTTGAAAAATAATTCACTAAAGACAAAAAAAATGTCCAAGATAGTTAACTTTTTTGTTTTTGTTTTTAATTATGTTTTCTGCTTTTAGTGATTTTTTTTTTGAATTTTCAAATTATTCTAAATTAGGCAAACCGCATAGAAAAAAAAAAATTGACACAAATTAAAACAAAAATCACAAGAAATAAAAAAGTTTTGAAAAAAATGATTTTTTAACTAGATGCCAAATGAAATCTTGAAACAATAAGAAAAGGGCAAGAGGAAAGGTTAAAAGCAATGCTCAATGTCTTCGATCATAACGGTTACTCGTAGCATTAGTTTAATAAAGTATTTTTTAAAGGGAAATGTTACCATGGGCATATGTATATAGTAAATAATTACAATTTTTATAGTTAAAATTAGGGAAAATTATTTATAAGTCATATTAGGGAGACTTATGCTCCATATGGTCTTACTAAAAACTTATGTTCCCCTAAGTCCTGTGTGAAGTTTGTTGACACATTTACCCTCAATATTAGTTGTTAATATCATAAATAATGGTAAAACCATATATATGAAATTGAATGTTACCATAGATTAAGTTTGCGAAACGTAACGTGACACCTACATAAACGTAACGTAACGTGACCATATCAAATGGAACATTACATAAACGTAACGTGACACCGTAACGTGACACCCACATAAACATAACGTAACATGTCACATTCTGTTTCGCAAACTTACTAGGTTTTTGATTTTTTAAATTGAATGTGAAAATGTTACTTGTTCGTATATTTTAAAATTCACATTCATATAGATATGATCTATGGTAACATTCAATTTTCTATACTATAGATTAAGCTTGCGAAACGTAACGTGACGCCTATATAAATGTAACGTAACGTGACCATATCAAATGGGACATTACATAAACGTAACGTGACGTGACACCTACATAAATGTAACGTAATGTGACACCTACATAAATGTAACGTAACGTGTCACATTACGTTTCGCAAATAGGATCTTGTGGAATACATTCTCATCTAAATAGTACTTGAGACTCTATAAGAAATTACACAAGACTTAACATAGCATAAGCGTCCGAAATAGGACTTATAAATAAGTCTCCCTTAAAATTATGATTTTTTGTGATGAAAATTATAATTTTTGTATTGAAATTATGAATGGTGAAATTATGGTGTGGGGATATATTTCTTGGGTACCAACACATGGCATGGCGACGTCGACGTGTTTGGCCGAGGTGCCACGTGTCGTGGAAATTATGCCGAGGTAATCTCGGAGTTGCCGAGGTTATCTCCGAAGATATCGGAATCCGAGATAAGCGGATAAGGGACAAGAGTCCTAGGACAAAGAGGAGACTTAGCCAAGATAAGGATAAAGCTCTAAGGGAGTTTATCTTTGTCTCTTGAGAAATCTTAAGTAAGCACTAAATTGAAGTCTATAAAAGTCATGCTTCTAGTAGGACTTGAGTTGAGTTAACTATAAAAGAGAGGCACCCCCATGGGTCTAAGGTATACAATTTTATACTCAAGCTTGTGAGTTTCGCACTTGATTATCTTTGAGAGATATACTGACTTGATCGTCGGAGTGCCCCCGGGTGGAAGAGCCACCGCCGGAGCCCTTTCTTTCTGTTACAGGTTACTGGAGCCATCTATTCTGCTGGTGCTCTCCAGCTGATTACTAGGCAGGCAGTGTGGTAAGAAAATTACCCACACAATTTGGCGCCGTCTGTGGGAATCTTAGAAGAATAGATGGCCAGTGATGGACAAGAGGAAAACATTGGGGGCGAAACTCCTGCTGGGAGTAGTAGACCAATCGACCTTGACGTTGAAGGAGACAACCACAGTGCAGAAAATCATGACCAGGGCCACGGAGAAAAAGACGTCGGCCAGGAGGGCGACACTACAAAAAGGACAAACCAAAGCAAGTACTACAATGAAGATAACCTTCAGGTTTGGAGGGATAGGTACTTACGAAGGGATGAGGAAGTAAAAGACTTGGCAAACAAACTGGTAGACCTACAGTCAGTGGTCAACTTCATGATGCAAAACAATGTTATGCAGCCACCGTACCCACTGCAAGATACACCGATGCCAGCGATTAATACCCAGAAGGGGGGAAGAAAAGCAATCCCCGAAGCCCCTCAACACACCAGGAGTGCAAGCCACTCTCACCGACGTTCCAGGGAAGTCGGACGAGAGGAACCAAGGCAAGAAGAGTCCCGAAGGGCACATCGCATGAAGGATCCAGGGCCAAAAGAACATCGGCATGTTCCAGGGCAAGCGCTCTGCTTTGACACAACCCATGGAAAAAGATCGAAACGGGCCCACCACGAGGCCGAAAGTAGTGTGCCAAAAAGATTGAAGTCCGGAGATAGCCGAGCTCCAGGTAGGAGTAAGGAAGACTTGAGGGACTACTTCAAAAGGAGGCAGCAGAATGTTGAAACCGAGGTGACTTCTAAAGTTAAGCCGAGAACACCATTCTCGGTGGAACTGGATAAATTTGAAGCACCAAAGAGATTCAGTATGCCGAGGTTCCAAATTTATGATGGTAAGTCAGACCCCAACTTTCATGTTGGACTATATCTGAATTCAATGGCATTATACAGTGGGAACGAGCCATTGCTCTGCAAAGTATTTCCCTCATCCTTTGGGGAAATTGCATCCGATTGGTTCCATAAACTGCCAAAGGGAAGCGTAAAGACATGGGAAGGACTGGCCGAGATGTTTGTAGCCAGGTTTGTGACAAACAAACTACAGCCCCTGAGGGTCGACGCCCTGATGGCTTTAAGAATCACCAAGGAAGAAGGCCTTAGGGCCTACGCGAAGAGATACTACGAGGTGTTCAATCGAATACCCGAATGCAACCAAGAAGTGGCGGTCGTATCTTTCAAGAACGGCCTGAAAGAAGTCGCCCACTACGGAAGTCTTTGGCAAAAACACTGCCAAAAAGCATGGAAAAACTCATGGCTAGAATTGAGAAATACGTCAGAGCCGAGGAAGACACATCGGGAAACAAAGAGATAAAGCAGGAGAAAGCAAACGGCTCGCCGAAGCGAGGCCGAGGTAACAACGGACCACCCAAACAAGAAACGGAATTAAAGGGCAAACAGGCAGTGACGACGGTGTTCCGAATCCCCATCCATAAAGTCCTGGATCAAATACGAAACCAACCCTATTTCAGACCTCCAGCAAGAGCACCAGGGGAATTCATGGGAAGAAACATGGGTAGGCGTTGTGCTTACCACAATGAAGAAGGGCACCCAACCCAGGGTTGCAGAGCCCTAAAAGCACACTTAGAAGACTTGGTAAGGCAAGGCCATCTGAGGGACCTTGTTGATGAGGCCAGGACCAGAGAAGAACAGGCAAGATTGCCACAAGCACCAGCAGCTCCACCACCTCCAGCACAGTAACCACAGGTAGGAGGACCAAGGGTGGTTAATGTGATCCACTCAAGGGTCAACGAGAATGAAGTCAAATGAGAGACGCAGAAGGTAAGGCATTTACAGCATGTCAACCATATCGGGGAAAAAAGACCTCGGCTTGAAGAAATCCAAGGACCAATGATAACCTTCACTGAAGCCGACCTAGATATGGTCCAGCATCCACATAATGATGCCATGGTAGTATCCCTCCAGGTTGGGGAATGCCAAGTAAAACGCATCCTAATAGATCAAGGCAGCTCTTGTGACATAATGTATATCAGATGTTACAAGGAGCTGGGCCTTTATCCTGACGACCTGGAACAATCCAACAACCCTATGGTCGGCTTCAATGGAACGCCGACATGGCCACTCGGCGCAGCAAGCGTGGAAGTACAAGCCGGTACTAAGAAGATCAAAACAGAATTTATGGTGATTGACACACCCTCACCATATAACATCATCTTGGGAAGACCATGGTTGCACGCAATGGGGGCAGTTCCCTCAACATTACATCAACTACTACGGTTCCCCACAGAGCATGGAATTGAAGAAATCAGAGGAAATCACCTGCAGGCAAAAAGTTGCTCCATGGCAGCAACGAAGTCCACTTGCAACATTCGAGAGCCAAAAGAGGCAGAGATTGAAGACGAGGACATGGAGGTCCTAGATGATGTCGGCAAGGAGCCAACCGAAAAGAGTGAAGAGACACTAAAGAAAATCCTAGTCTAGGAGGGCAACGAAGAACGTTTCTTTCTTCTCGGTTCAGGCTTAGCCGAAGAAGAGGAAAGAGAACTGGAAGATTTTTTGAGAACCAACATCGAGGTGTTCGCCTGGACACCTTATGAAATGCCTGGCATCGACCCTGAGGTCACTTGTCACAGACTGAATGTCGACAGGTCGGCAAAACCTGTGATTCAACGAGCCAGAAGACCGACGTTGACGCACGTCGAAGCAGTAGAAGAAGAAGTAGACAAACTTCTGGAAGCCAGGGCCATCCGAGAAGTTCACTATCCGACATGGCTGTCCAACACAGTAGTAGTGACAAAGAAGAATGGTAAATGGAGGGTCTGTGTAGACTTTACTAGCCTCAACAAAGGCTGCCCCAAAGACAGCTTTCCTCTGCCCAAGATCGACCAACTAGTAGATGCAACTTCAGGACATGAAATGATGACTTTTCTAGATACATACAGGGGGTACCACCAGATTGCCATGTACCCTCCAGACGAGGAGAAGACTGCGTTCATCACCCCTAAAGGCTTGTACTGTTACAAGGTAATGCCTTTTGGGCTGAAAAACGCAGGGGCAACTTACCAAAGGTTAGTAACAAAAATGTTCAAGCACCTGATTGGCAAAACGGTAGAAGTCTACATCGATGACATGGTCGTGAAGACCAAAGAATCTAAGGGACATCTTGCCGACCTAAAAGAGATATTTGATATACTCAAAACATACCGGCTCCGACTCAACGCATCAAAGTACGCGTTTAGAGTTGGATCAAGTAAGTTTCTAGGGTATCTGGTAACGAGGAAGGGCATAAAAGCCAGCCCAGACCAAATCAAGGCCATCCTAGAGCTCCAGAGCCCGACGTCGGCGAAACAGGTTCAGATGATTACTGGAAGAGCCGCAGCCCTAAACAGATTCATCAGCAGAAGCTCAGATAAATGTAGACCCTTCTTCAACTTGGTGAAAAAAGCCACAAACTTTCTGTGGACAAAAGAAAGCGAAACCGCTCTAGCCGACCTAAAGAAGTACTTGACAACAACTCCGGTTCTTTCCAATCCAGAACCAGGGGAAGAACTGTTTTTGTACTTGACAGTTTCAGAACACGCAGTAAGTGCAGTACTAATCCGAGAAGAAAAAGGGGAGCAAAAAGCAGTTTATTATGTAAGCAAAACCTTGGCCAATGCAGAAACAAGGTATCTGCTGCTAGAAAAATTAATGCTGGCCTTAGTAATGGCTTCAAAAAAGTTGAACCATTATTTTCAGGCACACAAGATTGTGGTCTTAACAGAGCGCCCACTAAAGTCCTTGTTACAACAAGAAGACTTAACAGGAAGGATAGCAAGATGGGCAGTGGCCCTGGGCCAATATGACCTGGAGTTCAGGCCGAGAACAGCAATAAAGGGCCAAGTTTGGCCGACTTCGTGGCAGAATTCACCCCAGAAACCATGGAACATCGGGCTCCATTGAGCCGAGATGAGCAGCATCCCAGCAAGCCAGGAGAAACCCAGCCAAAGGCAAAAGAACAAAGGAAGGAAAAACTCAGACCCTGCAGCATCTACATCGGCGATTCATTCAGACTTTTCGTCGATGGAAGTTCAAACCGTCAAGGAGCGGGGGCAGGAGTACTGCTGATATCTCCTGATGGAGAAATAATAGAACAGTCCATCCGTTTGGGGTTCAAGGCCTCAAACAATGAAGCGGAGTACGAAGCATTAATTGCAGGGCTAAAACTGGCAGCAGTAGCAGAAGCAGATGAGGTAATAGTTTTTTGTGATTCACAACTTATTGTTAACCAGTCAACAGGTGAATTTGCAGCCAGGGACGAAAGGATGTCAGCATATGCAAAAGAGGTCATTAGATTAGCAACTCTATTTCAGAACTGTCGACTACTCCAGGTTAGCCGAGATGACAACACCTACGCCGACGTGTTGGCTTACCTGGCAAGTTCAATTCAGACTGGAAAAACAAGAACCATTATGATCGACTACATGTCGGGCCCGAGCATAGGACCAGAGAGCACAAAGCAGCAAGCAATGTGTGTGGACATGGGGCCAAGCTGGATGGACGCAATTATCGCATTCCTGAAAGAAGGAAAATTGCCAGAAGATCGTAAGGAAGCACACAAAGTTAGATTGAAATCTGCAAGATTCTGTCTGACAGAAGATGGACATCTTTACGGAAGATCCTTCACTGGACCCCTTTTAAGATGCGTACACCCTTTGAGGTTGAAGATTTCCTTTATGAAATCCATGAAGGAATTTGTGGAAGCTACGCTGGGGGCAGATCATTAGCCCACAGGGCCATTACCCAGGGGTATTGGTGGCCCTACATGCAAAAGGATGCTGAAGCCTACGTGAAGAAGTGTGAACAATGCCAAAGGTTTGCACCTTTGATACATCAGCCAGCTGCTGACCTGAACCCAGTATCCAGCCCTTGGCCGTTCGCCTAATGGGGCATGGATCTGGTTGGGCAACTTCCCCAGGCAACTAGGCAAAGAAAATACTTGCTGGTAGCAACAGACTACTTTACAAAGTGGATAGAGGCAGAACCTCTTGCCAAAATCCGAGATGTGGACGTCAAGAACTTTATATGAAGAAACATCATCACCAGATTTGGGATTCCAAGAGCAATAGTTGCCGACAACGGAACACAGTTTGACAGCAAACTCATCAAGAACTTTTGTGCAAAATTCAAAATCAAGAATTATTTCTCAACACCAAGTTTTCCCCAAAGTAATGGGCAAGCAGAGGGATCCAACAAAGTAATTCTGGATGGAATAAAGAAAAGACTGCAGGCAGCAAAAGGAAAGTGGGTAGACGAGTTGCCCAACGTGCTTTGGGCATATCGGACTACATCGAGAAGATCAACAGAAGAATCCCCCTTTGCCATGGCTTATGGCACAGAAGCAGTCATCCCATTAGAGATCGGCATACCAGGGATCAGAACCCAAGGAGTAGAGAATGACACCAATGACATACTCTTAGCCCGAGATCTGGATCTCTTGGAAGAACGAAGAGAGAAAGCTGCAATTCAGCTTGCAGTATACCAGCAACAGCTTACCAGAGCTTACAACAAGAAGGTCAATCCAAGAGATTTTCAAGTCGGCGACCTAGTCCAGAGAAAGGTCGTCGGGAACAAGAAGGATCCCAGAGAAGGCAAGCTTGGCCCAAACTGGGAAGGACCCTACAGAATTACTTCAGTATTAGGCAATGGAGCTTATCGGCTTGAGGACAATGAGGGCAAATCATTGCCCAGACCTTGGAATACTTGTAATTTAAAATTTTTCTATCATTAGATGTGCATCATTTTTTGGCCGATATCATCAATAAAGGCCTTTCAGAATTCTTTCAACACATATGATTGACGAAATCATATTGGTGTTTTTTGAAACATGAACAATGAGAACCCAAGTAGAACTCAGGTTCACATTGAGGGCAGAAAGAAAACGAATGCGTTTACCACTTGTTGAAATTTGTAGCAATTTACAAGTTGGTTAAACCAAGATAATATTTAAAATTGAAATTAGACCGAGCTGATGCTTAACCGAAGTTAAGCCGAGATGATTCCTTGTCTTCACTTGTTGAAATTTGCAGCAATTTACAAGTTGGAGTCAAGCTGATTCCTTGTCTTCACTTGTTGAAATTTGTAGCAATTTACAAGTTGGAGTCAAGCTGATTCCTTAATTCACTTGTTGAAATTTGTAGTAATTTACAAGTTGGAATTAAGCTGATTCCTTATCTTCACTTGTTGAAATTTGTAGCAATTTACAAGTTGAAGTTAAGCCGAGATTACTGTTTCTCTTCACTTGTTGAAATTTGTAGCAATTTACAAGTCGAAGCGAAGCCGAGGTTATTGCTGAACACTTGTAGCAATCTACAGGTTGGTTAAACCAGAGAAGATGCTTAACACTTGTTGAAATTTGTAACAATTTACAAAATAATGTTAAACCGACATGTGATCATCTGTTGAAATTTGCAGCAATTTACAGGTTAAGGTAAAAACTAAGTATATTGTTTAAACACTTGTTGAGATTTGTAGCAAATTACAAGCAGATCATTGTTATAACTTGAGAAAAATTTATAATATATATTAATCCTTATTGAAATTTGTAGCAATTTACAAGTAGGTTAGACCGAGATCACCGTTTCAACACTTGTTGAAACTTGAGAAAAGGTTTGCAAAGTTAACATTGAGTAGTATATGTTTCACACTTGTTAGAATTTATGAAAAGTTTGTAGGTCTGTATCTTGCCGAAGTAAAACGTTCTTGGAACCGAGGTACGTAACCCCGAGAAGACTGCACAAAGGAGGCAAAAGGGAAAGGCATGCAAAATATTCTAAGCACAGAACCATGCAAAAGCAAATCAAACAGAAATTAAAAGATCGAAGCATTCAGATAATACAGTTGTAGTCCTTCATAAAAGAGGGAACAATCCAAGAATAAACCGCTTGGAAGAAGGCACATCGGCCATACAAAGAAACTTATATTGTCCACAAAAGAAAACAAGTACAAAAGACAGGAAAGATTAAGATTTTTCGGCTTCAGAAAGGATTTGGGTCTGGACCTCATCCGATTCTTGAAAAACTACCTCGGCAGATTCCTAAGGAACTACTTCGGCAGCCTTTTCTGCAGCCAGCTCGGCATAGATTTCAGTAAGTGTTTTGGTAAGACTCCTTTCAGCCAGAAGGAGGTCGGAAGATAACGTCCCAATATCAACTTCCTTGGGTACCTCCTCAACCTCCTCATCCTGGGTTAAGTCCAAGATGGGCTCAATTCGAGAAGGAGACTTGACCCCAGCATCACCCTTGGGTTTCTTCATCAAGGCCTCAGCTTCATGATCATTTTCATCCTCAGGCTCAGACCTAGATTTTTCTTCGGCTTCACTTGGAGGAAATGGTAGAGGAATAGCGTCGGCATTACGGAAAGGCGAGTCAGCAGGGAGATCAAGTCTTTTTAGCAGAGACATCCAACCAAGGAAAAATCCCCTGTTGCATGCTTGCCTGACTTGAAGCTTGTACTCCTCAGCGACGTCGGCCATGCCCTGCGCATAAGCCTTTTCATCAGCTTCTTTGATTTCAGCCTTTTTCGTGGCCAAGGCCTCCTAAAGTTCCTTCTCGGCTTGGGTCGCCTTGTCCTCGGCTTCATTTTTCTGCACTTCGGCAACTTTCTTTATAGCTTCAGCAGCCTCGGCCTTTTCTTCGGCCAAAGTTTGGGCTTTAGTGGCAGCCTCGGCCTGGTCTTCCAATTTCTTCATTTTTGCTTAAAAACCCGTGTTGATCTTCTGAAGTGCAGAATACTCCTTCTGCAAGTCAGTTAACTTCTCCCTGTTCTCAAAAGATTGCATGGAGAAGGAGTGGGCATGCTGAACAGCCTGAAAGAACACAAAAACGAGAAGTTATTACAGAAGTTTTACAAACAACAAGGAAAAGACAGGTTACCAAGTGAAGACACTTACTTGAACACAGCGTTGAAGCATGAAAGCGTAATTTTCATACTCACTCATTCCAGCATTCTTTTCTAGATCACCTGGAAAAAGAAGAGCTGTACTAAGGGCAACGCCGACATTAATATCGTCGGCGCTATCAGTAGCCATGACCGACTTGTCCTCCAGGGTAATCTCGGGTGTCCAGGGGACGTTTGGCACTTTGGATTTTGAAGTCGTTGCAGAGGAGGACCTCGGCCTCTTTGACTTTGAAGATTCTGATGGCTGGGTCTCTGCGTACCTCTTCCCAGCAGAGGGTTGGGATTTGCTGCTTTCAGCCAGCTTGGAGATAGGCAGGGCATCCTCGGCCTCAACCTCAGTTGCCTTGGCCTTGGGCTGAGCCTTTTTGATTCTTTTTGGCTTCGGTGGGGGCATGGATTGAGTTGGTGCAGCATCAGCATCAGTCGGAAGGTCGGCTAAGAGATTTTGGGCAATTGGCTTTGCACGAGCCATTTCGGCAGTTTTGACAAGGCGTCGCCAACGTTTTCTTTCTGGTATTGGGATCAAGTATGGGGCCGAAGTGGATGGTTGATTGGTTGGGTCAGATGTGGACTCTTGATCTGTTCGGGATGAAGAAGCGGTTATAGTTGTGGCAGTAGGTGGAGAGAGGCTCTTCTTCTTTTTCTTTGGGACGTCGGGCAATGTGGATTTATATGTCGGAATAAAGTTTAGTAACAGGGGAGCCTTGCGCTTGTGAATTGGAAGTTCTAGAAGCTTCTTTAAATCTTTTCCAGGGAAGAAGGATTGACGAAAGTTTTTGGGTGGCTGATGAATATCTGCAAGACAAACAAACAGACATTAGAAACAGACAAAGTTTTGAAGACTTGGAAAAGAAATAACTAAATATTGATGCTGGACTCTTACCCTTGCCCTCTTTAACTGTTCGAGAAAGAGGGTAGAGGTGAACATCTTCGTCTGGGCCAAATTCTCAATTTCCCGAAGCAATGACAAAGTCATCCCCGGCTCCCTTGTTGGAATCCGGGAGGTCGGCTACAATTTTGAACTCGGTAGACCTCGGCTTGAGGTAGTAGACATAACCTCTTTCCTTCAGGTTAAGGGGGCACATGGTGTAACAAAATTGGATATCTGCAAGGGTGATCCTAACGTTCTCTTGCCTAGCCAGGGCTATGATACCATTAATCACTCGATAAGAGTTGATGGTAAGTTGCATAGGGTTCAACCTATAGAAGTGAAGAACCTCGCGAAAGAGGGGATTGAGTGGAAGCCGGAGTCCACATTCAGTAAAGGCTACAATAGGAAAGGGCATCGTATGATCTGTGGGCATGATAGAATCACCATCCCCAGCAAGCCTAAGGTGAACATCGGCTGGGATGGAGAACTCCTGCCTAAAGTATTCAAGTTTTGTTGGGGAATTTACTCGATGTCTCCACATACCCATAACGTCGGCCTAAGTTCAGAAGGCTGGGTTTTAGAAAATAGGTGTTTCAAAAGGGTTGCTAGAACCTCGGTTTCAAAACCTGGGTGAGAACTGGTAAGGTTTGTTTCAGTTTTTCCTAAAGATTGAAGGTTCTACAGACAAATCCCAAACCTAAAATTATAAAGACGAAGATCGAGGGCACAGATCTGGTAAAAACACAAAAAACAGAGAACAAAAGCGAAGTTTCAAAGACAGGAACAGGGATGGGCTATCAAGAACACGAAGAATACAAAAGGGTTGAGGGCCAAGAACAGTAGTGAAACAGTGCAAGTGTTCATGGCATGCAAAAAAAAAAAAATCATGAAATAAGACGCATTCAGGTGAATGATTCACGAATAGCACTTAAACAGAACAGTAATAGCAAGAAACTTCAGAGACAATCAAGAATTAGAAAAAGAGGGTAAGGGGGCCAGTTGCTTACCGGATAAAATGAAACCGAAGCAATATTCACCGAGACCAGACGACAGTTGTAACAGTAACGAAAGCTTCGCGGGAATAGAAGAGTAAGGATGGTCACAGAATTTGGGACTTAGAGCAATGGTAGATTCGAAGAATGCTAAAGCTTTTAGAGAGAAAGAAAACAAGAAATCAGAATGCAAAAAGTAAAGAAAGGAAAAGGAAAAGAAAGGTTTTGTAAAAAAACTTAAAATGGCGGCAAAACAGGGCATTTATTGCGACTGGAGCACCGGATACGTCAGACGGCGCAGACGAATAAAAGATAGCTTTCAGGCGCGTCATAGACACGGGCCAATGAAGACAGAGCACGTGAAAGGAACGGTTAGATGTGCATGACAGCTCATACGCGTGGTGGAGTTCATTTGGATTCTTGTTCTCTGAAGAGAACACATCGGCTTGAGAATGCATTATCTCAGCCAAATAGTTTTTGAACCACTATCCAGAAAGAAATATCGATATAGGTTCCATCACCTCAGAATGCCGAGGTAATAGAACCTAGGGGGCAGTTGTGGGGATATATTTCTTGGGTACCAACACGTGGCATGGCGACGCCGACGTGTTTGGCCGAGGTGCCACGTGTCGTGGAAATTACGCCAAGGTAATCTCGGAGTTGCCGAGGTTATCTCCGAAGATATCGGAATCCGAGATAAGCGGATAAGGGACAAGAGTCCTAGGACAAAGAGGAGACTTAGCCAAGATAAGGATAAAGCTCTAAGGGAGTTTATCTTTGTCTCTTGAGAAATCCTAAGTAAGCACTAAATTGAAATCTATAAAAGTCATGCTTCTAGTAGGACTTGGATTGAGTTAACTATAAAAGAGAGGCACCCCCATGGGTCTAAGGTATACAGTTTTATACTCAAGCTTGTGAGTTTAGCACTTGATTATCTTTGAGAGATATACTGACTTGATCGTCGGAGTGCCCCCGGGTGGAAGAGCCACCGTCGGAGCCCTTTATTTCTGTTACAGGTTACTGGAGCCATTTATTTTTCCGGTGCTCTCCAGCTGATTACTAGGCGGGCAGTGTGGTAAGAAAATTACCCACACATATGGTATCCACTCCTAGAGTAAGTTTGGTACGATGGAATGGATTGAAATGGAACATCCATTTTAACTTTACATTCCCTTCTCTTGTTTAATATGTCTTATTGAAGAGGGAATGGTCATTCCAATGGAATGACTATTCCAACAAAATGTTGGAATGCCTATTCTTCCCCCAACTTAAACACTACAAGAAAATGTACCTTTGGCGACCAAATTTGGCAACTAAAACATTTTTGGTCGCCAAAAGTCAGACCTTTAGCGACTAATTTTCGTATTGTTCGGCAATGTTGTGAATTTTAGCTACTAAATTTTTTTAGCAGCCATATAATAGTTATTGGCGACTAAAACAAAATTTAGTCGCTAAAAATATGCACAATAAGTGACTAAACAGTTTATAGTCAGCGTTTGTCCAAATTTTAGGCTACTAATTCTACTTTTAGTTGGCGTACACTGCCTTTTTCCAACCAAAAAACTTTCGTCGCTAAAAGATAGGGTTATTTATTAGGTAACTCTTTGCCGACTAAATAATTTAGTTGTTGATTAATTAGTTTTTGCCGACAAAATAAATATTTAGTCGCTAAAGGTAGGAAATTTGTTTTGGAGGGAAGCGTAAATATTGGCGCCCTCCCCTTTGTTTCACACACACACACAGATCACTCACAAACACACAGACCATAGACCACTCACAAACACACAGACCACTCACTACCAAACTTGACGTCGACTTCACCGTTGCAGGTCGCTACAGCCACCGCTGCCGCCGGAAATCACCATCGCCACTGTTGCAAATCATAGGTTTTTGTCTCTCTCTCTCTCTCTGTCACTCTCGATCTTCTCCCTCTCAAGCCATCTCTTTATTTCTCTCTCTCCCTCCTTTCCCGTATTTCCCTATCTCTCACATTTCATCTAGGGTTTATTTTTGTATTGATTTCGTAAATGGGTTTGGTTGAAGTGTTTGATTTGTACGAAATTAATTAAATCTTGATGTCCAAAATGGGTTTGATTTTAGTTTTGTGAGTTTGATTTTAGTCATTACATTATATCATAAAATCACTTAAAAACATTATTAATTAGCTACCACTACCATTCCCTTCTGCCACCACCACCTTACCACCCCTACAACCACCACCTTATTGCCACTTCCGTTACAACTACAACCACTACCACTACTATCGTCGTCACAATTACAACCACTGTCACCACAACCACTGCCACCATTGCCACAACCATTATCACTACTACCATTCTACCACTGTTATCACCTCAACTACCACATCACCACTACCACTACCACTACCACTACCTTTACCTAAACCACACCACCATACCATCATTACGAGAATCACCACTCTACCACCATTGTCATCACTACTACCATTGTTGCCCTGACTACTACACCACAACCACGACAACACCACCTTACCATCACCACCAATTATACATCGATCTACTATTGCCATCACTGCCTATCACCACCACCATACCACACTACAACGACCATTGATGCCACAGTAGCCGCCACCATTACCACAACTCATAGTATCACTTTTACAACTATCAACATTATTATAATCTATATGAATTTTTAAATTGGTTGTTACTAGCTTGTTTGAAAAATAATTAAAAAAATAAAAAAAAAATTGTTTCATTCTATAATTTTAGTAGGCATACCAAAACATAATAACGAGAATTGTCATTTTATTCTTATGCCATTCCATGTTGATAACCAAATAATGGAATAAAAAATGAGTATTTCATTTCATTCAACATTTTATTCCATTCTCATTTCATTTAATTCCACCATATATACCAAACATGCTATATCGTTATGAATAACTAAAGTTATGTTTTATGGTAAAATTTATAATTTTTGTGATGAGTAAAAGGTTATATTTTTGTGATGAGAAAATATTACAATTTTGGACAAATTACAAATATATCCTTTGAGATTATGATTTGCCCTCCTATAATTTTAGAAATTACATCTCGCTCCTTGAAGTTTCTAATTTCACAACAAATGACTCCTTTTATTAATAAAGTATCAAGTCAATTAATAGTTTTTAATAATGTCCGAAATTTATTTCAATTAATAATTCAGGTAATTTTATCATTGTAAAGGAGAGCAATTATCAATTTATTTTTTTCAGTTAATTTTGTTAAATCAAAAATTATGATAAAGAGATATTTGTAATTTTTCAAACTGTTTTTAAACAAATCTCAGGGGGTTTATTTATAATTTGTCCTATATTTTTTTTAAGGTAAGTGTATAGCGACTCTAGTTTAAACCCGACCCGTTTGTTGTCTTGTACATGGGTTTTCTTGCCCTGATGGTTGTTCATGTCTTCTTCCATCATATTCCTTGTTGAGTTTGGTTATTGGAGTATCTTTGTTGTGTTTGTAATAGGTTGGGAGTTAGTCTTTTCAAAACTGTGTTGCCCAGATTTTGCTTATTTGCTTGAGTGAACTTTCTTGCGCTCAAGCGAACTTTGAGGACTTCCAGTACTTTTACAGGTCTGCAAAACTACTAGGAGTATGGCATTATTCGATCAAGCAGTGTTTCTTACGCTCGAGCAGTGTTTCTTACGCTCGAGCAGCCTTGGCTCGAGTGGTCTTTCTTGCGCTCGAGTAGTCTTTTGGAACTCTTAGTACTTTTGCAAGCCTGCAAAAGTACTGGGAGGGTGGTATTCTTTGCTTGACCAATTACTTTGTTTGCTCGAGCAATCTCACTTGTTGTGTCTGATCGCTTGAGCTACTATTCCTGCGCTCGAGTGGTCTGCGCGTATATCAAGTTGTAAAGATCACTTTTTAGATCACTTTTTTCACTCATCTCTCTCTCTCTGAATCTCATATCTTCTCTCTCTCTCTCTCTAGTTCTTGAACATTTGATCTAAATACACCTTGATCTAGTGATCTTCTCACCCTACATCCTTTGTTAAAAAGGTAGAGCATGTCAAGGGTTTCGTTTTAATCAAAGAAGCTCGTGTTTTCGGTTCTGTCAAGTTCTACCCATCTTTTCCTTGTGTCTTTACTTCTTTGAGGTAGGGATTACTTTGACTCTTTTTTTATGATTTTTAACTTAATTATTTGTCTTTTAAAAAGGATATTATGATTTGGGGATTTTTGGTTAAAATCTAAGGTTTTGGATTTGAAATCAAAAGAGGGGTTTTCACAATGGGTTCTTGTATATGATTGTAGCTTTGTAAAATTGGTTTGGTGGTGATAAATAGTGGATTTTATCCATGGAGATTGATTTTTAAAGAACTGAGGTTTTTTGCCCTAAATTGTGAGAATTTGATTTTTGTAAAGAGAAAATGAAATTGATGTTGGTTTCATGAAATTGGGATAATGATGATGATGATGATGGTGGTGGTGGAGTTGGATATGAATTATCGCTCCTATTTGGAAATGTTGGAAAATATATCTATGTTGAAAATTAATTATCTATTTAGAGATATTCATTTTGGGTTATCAGTGGAGGATAGCTATGATTGTCATAAAAATTGCATGAGAATTAAGTGAATTAAAACTAATTTCTTATCTATTTACATTAGGTTTTATAAGATATTTAACACATTTAAAATGTTTATCGTTTTGAGAAAAATGGATGAATATCTTGGTGGATCTGGGTAGGAATGTATTTGTGGTATTATGTTGGCCTATACATTCTTGGTGAAAGTCCAAAAACCCGCGCGGTTAGGTGTCGAGCCTTTCGGTTAATACCGATAAAAATGACAAATTGGTAGTGCTTATAGCCTACTTGTAGACATGTCCTAGAGATTTCCAGTGTTGTATCCACTGCCCTGTTTTCTATTGTAAAGGAAGTGATTTCAAGAATTGTGATATAACCTCGCATTGCATGGTTTTAGAAAAAAATTAAAAATGTTTTGACACGAGCATTTGATATACATTCACCTTATAACTCTGTTAAGATTCATACAGTGTGTTAAAGTATCTTTACTGGGCTTTGGCTCACTCTATGTAGAAAACCATTTTCAGATGCTGATGATATACCTCCGCCAAGGCAATAACTTGGGAGGACTTGGAGCCAAGAGCTTCTTTTTTGGTTGTTGTTGTATACATTTTGTACAAGCCTAGAGCTTTATTTGTATTGAGTTTAAACTCATTTTTGTTGTAACCATGTACCGTCTTGGAAAGTTATAGCCAATAGGGCATTACCACATCTGTTTACTCTTATTTCATATCTAGATTCAGAGTTAGGACTTGTGAATGTATTACTGCATGTGTTACATTTGTAAAATGATGAAACCATATGAATGAGAGAAGATTATATTTAAACATCTGTTGTTATTTAATATCTTGTGTGGGATGATCTTATTGTAATATTTCCGGAGCGTTATAGAGGGCCAATTAGTAAGCATTGAGATTTTAATTAAAAATGTTATAAAATATGTGAAAACTCACAAAATATTTTAAAATTGATAAATGTCTTGTCTGTTTTTTTTTTTCTTCATATATCTTAAAGATAGTTGTAAAAAATTAAAAAAAATATTTTACTACAAATAATAAAAAAATAAATAAATCTAATATGTGTTTATTACCATTGAAAAATGATTATCTAGGTGACATAATTATTATTTTCTAAATAATATTTCAAAGTGACAATTTTTAATGAAAAATTAAAATAAACTTAACATATAAAAATAGGAAAATTTAGTCTAACATCCCTCTTCAACTTTTACTAATGGGAGAGATTTATAATATAATTTTTTTGCAGCCTAAGGTCCCCCACCCACACCTATATATCACACCCACTCTCATTCTCTTTCTCTCTCTCTCTCTCTCTCTCTCTCTTAACCTTCACACCGATGCCTCATTAACCTCCGCAACACCGCCGTGATCGCCTCTGCCGCGAAGCACTTCGAGTACATGTTTAGTGTGGATTTCGAAGCTTCCATGGTAGAGGTGACTGTGTGATGGATCACTCTCTCTTATCTTTGATCTGTGGAGTAAATCAAATTTGCATTTGAAAACTCAAATCCTAGAAATTTATATATGTGCATCAATGAGTGCTTGTTTTGTGCCTGATTTGTGCAGAGGATTTCCAGTGAGATTTTTGAATCAGAAAGAAATTGGAACCAACTTAAGGTGGATGGGGTTTTTGAGTGCTGATATGGTAGATGGGGTTTTATACATACACACACACGCACACACACACACACATATATATATGAATATGATTTTTCTATTTCCACAATCTCCAATGAGCAAAATCACTTGCATATTCTTGTAAAATATCCACATTCCAATTACAGTCATAGTCCCTGAAGCACAACCATGGATTTGACCTAGATAATGGATGGCATAAAGAATGGGACATTCAGCTCCAAAAAGCCTAATTTTCATCTGTTTCTTTTCTTTATCCTCTCTATCCAAAAAATGCTTCAAGAAGTTCATGTGTTTCAGAATCCGATGACACCAAGTAAATATTTCATTCAAGTATCCTTTTTCTCCCCCATTATAGTGTTTAATTTTGTAGTTCAATTTTCTCTAGTTTGGTCAAAACATAGAGAGAATTGTGAACAAATCAAAGAAAAATTAGTCAAAACACAAAGAAATTTCTAAAACCTAGAGAAATTTCAAAACACATGGAAAATCAAAGAAATTAAGCAAACTAGAGAAATTTCAAATCAGAGAAATTTCAGAACACGGAGAAAATTAGAGAAATTTCAATCAGAGAAATTTCAAAACACAAAGAATATAACACTCTGAAATAATAACCAATATTTATCCCATGGCAGTTATTAGATAACAATACATTTCTGAACATAATATCCATCCATTCATATACTTCAAATGTACAAAAGAGTAACAAATGCATTTATACATTCATAAGCCCTAACCCTGAATTTATAGCATGTGCCACAAACTAATAATATTAAAAGTCAAACAGATATATGAGTGCCTTAATGGCTACAACTTTCCAAGTCGATACTTGATTACAACAAAAGTGAGTTTGAAACTCAATATAAGTGAAGCCCTAGGCTTGTACAAAATAAATATAACAAAAACAAAACAAGAAGCTCTCGGCTTCAAGTCCTTCCAAGCTACGGTCTTGATGGAGGCATGTCATCTGCACCTGAAAATGGTTTTTCATATAGGGTGGCCCAAAGCCCAATAAGGATACTCTAACACAGTGTATGAATCTTAACAAAGTTATAAGGTGAATGCATATGCAATGCTTATGTCAAAACATTTTATATCTCTTTCCAAAACCATGCTATGCCAAGTCTATATTACAGTTTATGAAATCATTTCCTTTACAATGAAAATAGGGTAGTGGATACAACACTGGGAATCTCTAGGATGCGTCTACAAGTAGGCTACAAGCAATACCAATTGTCATTTTTACCGGTACTAATCGAAAGGCTCGGTAACTATCTGCGGGGATTTCTGGACTTTCACCAAGGACACACAAGTCAACTTAATACCACAACTACACTCCTACCGAGATTCACCAAAGGTATTTACCCTTTTTTTTTTTCTTCTTCTTAAAACGATAAACATTTTCAATGTGTTAAACATGTTACCATGCTCAATGCAAATGGATGAGAAATTAGTTTCAATTCACCTAATTCTCATGTAATTTCCACAATAATCATATATATCCTTCACCGATAGCTTAAAACAGATATCTCTAAACAGATAATTAATTTCCAACAAAGATATACTTTCCAACTTTTCCAAATAGAAGTGATAATTCATATCCAACTCCATCACTATCATCATCATCGTTCCAATTTCATAAAACCAACATCAATTCCATTTTCTCTTTACAAAATCAAATGTTCACAAATCAGGGCAAAATCCATTTTTTTTTAAAATCAACTCCAAGGATAAAAATTTACCATTTCATCACAACTCATCCACATTTACAACCTATATACATATTCAAGAACTCATTTTGAAAACCCCTATTTTGATTTCAAACTAAACCCTAGATTTTTATCAAAAATTCCCAAATCATAATAACCTTTTAAGAGACAAATAACTAAGTTAAAAATCATAAAAAAAAGACAAAGTAATCTCTACCTCAAAGAAGAAAACACAAAGGAAAGATGAATATAACTTGATGGTACCGAAAACACGAACTTCTCCAATTAAAATGAAGCCCTCGACGTGCTTTACCTTTTTATCAAAGGGTCTAGGGTGAGGAAATGTACAGATCGAGAGTATTTGGGTCAAATGTTCAAGAACTAGAGAGAGAGTGTGTAGATCTAAAGTTTTGAAATGTTTAGAGAGAGAGACATGAAAAAGTGATTCAAAAAGTGACTTTTCGAAACTGATATACGTGCAGACCGCTCAAGTGTAAGAATCAACAAGTGAGATCGCTCGAGCAAACAAAGTGACCGCTCTCGCGAAGAACACCACCCTCCTAGTGCTTTTGCAAGCCTGTAAAAGTACTGAGAGTTCCAAAAGATTGCTTGAGTGCAAGAAGGACTGTTCGATCCAAGACTGCTAGAGCGCAAGAAACTCTGCCTGAGCGAAGAATGTCATACTTTCAATAGTTTTGCAGACCTGCAAAAGTACTAGAAGTTCTCAAAGTTCGCTCGAGCGCAAGAAAGCTCGCTCGAGCGAGCTAGCGAAAACCTGGGCAGCAATAATTTTGAAAATCTAACTCCTAACCTATTTCAAATACAACCAAGACATTCTAATAACCAAATCCAACAAAGAATGAGATAAAAGAAGACATGAATAACCATCAAGACAAGAAAGCCAGGATCCAAAATAATGAATGGGTCGGGTTTAAACCAAAATCGCTATAGAGAATGTTTAGTGAGTTACCCCTGATTCGACATTCTTCTTTTTCTACTGTTGAAATTCAAGCAAAGCGAATTTTATCTGGATTGTGTGAATTTTCTCTGGATGTGAAAATTGTGTGAATTTTCTCTGGTTGTGATCATTGTTTGAAATTTTGTGAATTTTCTCTAGATGTATGAATTTTCTATGGTTGTGATCACTGTGTGAATTTTCTGTGGTTGTGGTCACTATTTGTAATTTTATGAATTTTCGCTAACTGTGATCACTGTATGAATTTTCTCTAGCTGTGGTCACTATGTGAGTTTTCTCAAACATTGTGGGATTGTGATGTGTTCTAGAGAATTTTCAGTGAAAATGCCTAGAGAAATTCTAAACATGAACACACAAACACACTCAGAAAAATTCTAAGGAGATTCTAATATGACCAGAGAAATTCCAAATATGAACACACAAGCACACTTAACAAAATTTCTCTGGTTTCAAAATTTCTCTAGAAAAATGTTGAGGAACCCCAACCACTATGAAAATATTGCATGTCCTTTATCCTAATATCAGGGATCTTTAAAAAAATTCCCCATAAAAAATGGGTTATATTTTATAAATTGCCAACATCAAAATTATGAGAAAATATTATTGAAAAGTTTAACATTAAACCCAACAACATTTTACTCTATAAAATAGTTAAATTATAAATAATAGATGGTCTATCTATAATAATTAGTTCTATTTTTTTTTCCATTCTCAAGAAAAAAGAAAAAGAAAAAAAGAATTAACATTTATTTTTTGGGGTAACCAAAATTATATAGTAAAATCTATTTTTTTATTAGATAGATTATAATATTAAGTTAATATAATTGATCAAACAATTTACATGATAGCATATTTTAACTCAATCTATTATTATTAATAATAAAAAATGCATATTTTAAAGGAAGCAATATTGAAAAAAATATAAACGTAAAACTCTAGTATAATAGTGGTATTTGAGAAAGGAAAAACCATTATATTATTTTCCAGACATATTTTCTAAAATTCTAAAATGTAAATTAATTTAGAAAAAATTTATTTTCTAATTAATAAAAAAAATTAAATAAAATTTGAAAATTAATAATCTATTATTCTTGTAACAAAAATTAAAAACAATTTATATTTTGTATAATCATTATTAGAAGAATTTAAAATTTTAATTTATTTTCTGTATAAGAATTTTTAAAAGGAAAAATAACCAATAAGTCCTATTTTGGTCTTAAAAATACTATTGAATCCTATTAAATTTCAATATAGACAATTAAATTCTATTTTTCATAACATATTTTTAAAAAGTTTATTGCTCCATAATGGCAGATGTTATTTCAATTTGAACCCTCACTTAATATGAACTCCCGTCATTTTTTCGTGACTGAACTCTCGAACATATGACCGAAATTCGGGAACACAGGCCCCAACATTGTTAATTTGTTTGGGAACAGGTAACTGAACATTTATTATTTGTTTGGAAATAGATAACTGAAACTCGTGGAGATCGCAGAACCCACGAAAAGGGAATTTTGAATTACCAACAAAAAATCTTACATTTATTTCCTCAAGTTGTGAACAAATATATGGACATGAAGTAATAATCACCTTCATAGGTTTTGTTAGGGTTTTTGGGAGAGGCTTTTTGGGGTGTGGGGGTGTAGGGGTGTACATTCAATTGAATGAGTGGAATGTTTTCGCAAGATAATTTTGGTACTATTTGGGGAGAGAAAAGAAATTTTAAGGGTTTTAGAATTTATAAGCGGGGGTCTAAAGAAATGAGATGTCTAAAATAATTAATGGGGTGCTAATAGTAGCACTCATCTTTTGAAACCTTTTATCACAAATTGGACTTAATTGTTTATATTGAAATTTGATAGGACTCAATAGTAATTTTAAAATAAAAAACATGATTTATTGATTATTTTCCCTTTTTAAAATGCTTATGTTTTAAGAGACTTTGAAAAAATTTCCTTATTGATTAATGGATTAATAATGGCATATGTTTGTATTTTAAAATTTACTTTAATTTAATTTTTATTAATTAATTGTTTGAGAGATATTACCATATTAATCAAATCTAATATTTTCATGAAATATGTATTTTTATTATTTATACATTTAATAATTTGAGAAATTTGTGTTGCGCTTTTAAGTCTCAAAGCTTATATTATAGTATCAAACTGTGGACCTGGCTCTTGAGAGGAGAGTATGGTATTGGTGGGTCTTAATCTATATCCATGTCAATAATCTAAACCGTTTAATGTGTAAAACACGTCGAGTATATTATCCTTGCAAAAAATCACGTTGCTTGGATATTGATAACCATCAGATCGTATTTCTGTCGCAATTTATTTAAAAAATTATATATGAAAATGCAATCTAATCAATTAGTTATTGATATCCAATCAACGTGATTTTTTACAAGGATAATGTACTTGACAGGTTTTACACATTAAACAGTTTGAATTATTGATATGAGCCCAGATTAAAGCCCACCAATGCTGAACTCTCTTCTCTAGTGACTGGAGAGGAGCCAGGTCCTAGAACTCTGATACAATTTTATCTATTATCCCTCCTCATCCGATATGATATCAAGTCTTTCTAAATTAATCTTACAATCAAACAAACGATGCCTAAACTAGAAAATTGGATAAATCAAATTGATTTTTTTTAGATTTAAAAAAAAAAAAGAAAAAAGGTAAGCCCTACAAATTAGGTATAATTATATTGGACTCTTGTAAGGTGTTAATTTGCAAAATATTTAGCACTATTTTCATTAGTAATTCATCAATCATATAGATAAAAAAAAAATTATATTGTCATCATTTTTTATTTATACTATAAAATGTATATTTTATATTATTTATTTTTGTGTCTTCATGTAATGAGCATTTGGGGCCCCTGAAGTTAACATGACAACAGTCTCTCTATGGCCCTTTGAGGTGACTCAAATTTAAAACCTTAGATTATGTCTATTTTAATATTTTTAATCTTACGAAAAAAGAAGTATGTGTAAGTGTACCAAAATAATGCATCTTATTATATTTGTTTTTAATTTTTTTACTTATTTTTGAAGAAGTGTCAATGTAATTGACCTTTAAAATTTTGATTATGTCACCATCTGAAAAAATAAGCCTGTCTAACATTAGATCTTTCTTTCCTTTATATTTTCAAACTTTTTGTTTATAAGCACGGAAGGGGTATTGTTTACTTTTTCTTTTTATTCAATTGCAAAGTCCAATGGAAGTATATCATGTTTTGTATTTGTCAAAGTCTTGACCAACACATAACTTGAAGAACAAGAATTACTCTTAATGAAATGTTTATAATTTGTGCTATAAAAGCTGTTCAATCCGCTAAAGTCTCTGCATGTGTTTGGTGCAGCTTTTTCCAAATTGGAAATCATACAAATTTTTAGTGCACATCACAAATAGATTTAGATATAAATTTCTGAATAAATATATAATGTTTACTATTTAACATCTCTTATAAAAGTGTATTTTTTTTTTAAAAAAGTTTTTTTTATCTTTTTTACATATCTTTTCATAAAAAGTTAAATAATATATTTATTTAGATCATCCTAAATACCCTCTTAAAGTTGTGAACAAAAATAAATTGTTCAAATATATAGCCCGTTCAATTATTTATCTCCAAACAACTGCTTTATATTCATAGATCTAAATCTAAACATTTGATATTTGTTCAAAAATTTATATCTGAATATATTTGAGTGTGTACTAAAAACTTGTATGATGTGCAAATAGAATTGCCCTTAAAAAAATACATAAATTAAAAGTATCATTTTCTTTGTCCAATGATAAAAGATAATTATATATTTTTATTTTATTTTAACTAAACATAAATCAGTCTTGAAAACTAACTTGCAAGGAAAGGGTGTCCAAGATGATTATATACACATGGTCAAAACTTATGTTCACCGATGTGGTATTTTAACATACTACCATGCTTCGCAACCGACGTACACGCCAGCTTACTCTATTGACATTGACCTAGTGGTAGCCCTTTCTCTCCTGAAAGCTTCATTTAACTATCAATATTCAACACAATTTTCGTTATCTTAATCCAGCTTATAGGTCGCCCCCTCCGCAGTTCGAATTGCAAAGCTACATCCATCTGATCCTATACTTGCATAGATGTGTTCGATCCCATACTCAACATGGTGGTTAGTTCTGATTCCAAATAATACTCACCCTTAAAAATTGGTTTGCAATGGGAGGGTGCCTAAACCTATGTTAACGTTCTATCTAATCATTTATCCTATTTACTATTGGGGCAATTACATGCAGGTGGGAGAAAGAAAAAAATATACCAACACACCATAGCCTTTTATTTGCACACCCCCACAGACATACTTGCACCATCTATATTTTTGTAATTTTTTTCTATCTCCCACCTACATGTAATTCCCCCTTTACTATTTCATGCTATAATTATTCCCATAATTCTATCATATATCCAATCTTTCATCCCATTTAATTATGTGGTATAACTTATCTCTCATGATCTTATTAATAATCTTATCATATCTACTTCTATAAAAAATAATCCAGCAATCAAACGTGCCCATAAGCTATAAGTTAAAATTGCATAAATCAATGTGGCACAAGCTCCTAAAATAAAATAAAATAAAAATATCTATATAACTATCTATCTATTTATATAGGCAAATGTAGTGAGTATTCTTAGGCCTCCCAATTTCTATCTCTAATTTTCTACAAAATTTAAAATTTTGAAAAGTTATCCGATTACAAACTTATCAAAAGAAAACAAACAAAAAAAAGAAAAGAAAAGAAACTTATTCAAAAATATTTGAATTGCCAATCTATAGAAAGATAATCTATATGTACCAAAAAAATTCAAAATAAAGAAGATTCAAATTTGGATTGGAATATATAAAAATAATCTGTACTTGTTTATCCAATCTCAGATCTCTCACCTCCTATATAAACAGTATCTTTCAATTCATTAAAGCACATGTAAAACTTTTCACGATATCAAATATGATCATTTGTATTCAAGTCTAAAGGTTTGACCACTAACATAAATATTAAATTATTAATTTTTCATTACTTTTTAAACTCAGACACAATGGTCTTGTTCTCTTGAGGTTAGCCCATGTTGCTTTTTCTCTCTCTATATAATTTTATATTGTTATATATATATATATATATATATATATGACTAAAATGCTTGACACAGTTGTAATTTTTTTCTAGAGAGATTTTCAATTTTGCAATTTTTTTTTATGGCATTAATGTTGAATATTATGTGCCATAAAAAAATCAAATTTATAAGAAATTTATTTGTGTATATCATTTTCATAAGGAATATCCCACCAAACCAAAAATCTCTATAATGTTTGAATGACTTGAGAATTTGAGAGTAATTTAAATTCCTCATTGAGTGTTCATTATCTTTTTATGCTCAAGATCTTATCTTTTTAGAATCTTTTGGTGATATGGGTTCACATATCACCAAAAGATTGGGGCATAGTAGGTGTAACTTGGGATTTGAGAGTGTGCTCCATTTAAGTCTCAAGTTCAAATAGGGAGGTAAGAAAAATTGAAAAAATCAACCAACCAATTGAACCGGACCAAAACGGCTATATTTTGTCTATTTTTTAATAAGAATCGGTCTGTGTGATTTTTTAATTTGATTTTTTTTCAATTTTTAGTTCGGTATTGGTTCGAGTACCTTGTGCACCGAACTAAACCGAAACTGACTGCTTCAACATATATTGTTTTTGTAATATATATAAATATATATATAATGATATTAATAAGTATAATAAATTATTAATCTCAATTAATTAATCTAATCATCTCTATAATCTAAGTTAGTAAACACTTATTATATATTGTTGATGCAGTTTTTGATGGTAGGACGGATTGGACTGATCCACGCTCCTTAAGCCTAATGTCCGAATGACCAAGCCCACCAGAGAACCTGCACAAGAGTTTAACGGGGAACGGGGAGTCCCCTAGTGAACCCTCCGACGAGCAAGTTAGAGAGAAAGAGTGAAATATGTAGATAGATTAGAGATAGAGAAGCTTAACCTTCTTCTTATCTTCAACGTTTGCTTATATCCTTTGGTAATCATTTCGTTGTCCCTTCCGACTTGTCACCTTGGCCGAAAGTCTATGCTGTAGCTTATCTTGTTCAGGGTAAGGGCGTGCTGTCCCGACGGAGAGGTGTTGTCATAATAAATGCAGTGAGGGGCTGCATTAATGGCGATGTACAGTGGCAATAACTTTGCAGATCTTTGTCTGCTGATGTGGCTTGCCCTTTACCTGCCACGTGTCTGAATATCATTGGTCCTTCATGCCATGTTGACTTTCAGATGGTGCTGGGCCTTATCAGTTGGGTTATGTATTGGGCCTTAAGTGGTAGGCTTGGGTTGTTCATAGTGGATTATGGCCTTTATAGGCCTACCCACGTCAGTAGTCCCCCATTCCCAAGCACAGCTTTAGTCCAATGAAGGGAATAATGAGGAAGATGGGGGTTGAAGGTCAAGGGAAAGGAACGACCGACCAAAAGTGGCCGAGTGAAAGAACCGACCGTGAGGAGGGCCGACCACGAAGGGTAGCCGAGTGGAGGGATCGACCATGAGGAGGGCCGACCGCGAAAGGTAGCCGAGTGGAGGGACCGACTATGAGGAGGGCCGACCGCGAAGGGTAGCCGAGTGGAGGGACCAACCATGAGGAGGGCTGACCGCGAAGGGTGAGGTGGCGGGGTGCGGGGCTTGAGAGGCAGCGCGTCACGTGATGACTTGAAATGGAAAAGACAGGGTAAGGGAATGGGGCAATGAATTGTGGTCGTACACGTGGCAGCATCTCGTGGTGGGGGAGGTTAGGCGTTGGGCCAGAAGCGAAACGAAAGGTCATTATAGGGTTTTGAAAGGACAGTTTTGGCGGTGTTTTGAAAAATTTTCAAACTGGCGAAATTTAATACGGACCCTTGGAATACGGTCAAACCTTGGGCCTTTGGGATTATTCGCTTTACCTATCTTTGTGCAAAACATCAAAACATTCCAAGCGTAAACTCCTTCGTTGCTAATGATAACGATATGCCCCTGCAACACTTCTTGGATTTTCTTGCGCTCGCATCCGAAGCTATTCGAAGACATACGAGAGAGATAGCACAAGAGGAAGCAACCACCGCAAGGGTTGATCCCCTAGGGGATGATGACACGGTTGACCTGGCGGAACAATATAGGAGGGAGAGGCAAGTGGAGAAGTCAAGGGAGCCGGCGGGTTTACCTCGTCCGTTGACAATGATAGCGGCTTTGAAGCCGATTAGCCAAGCTGAGCCAGATCACTGGCATACGAAGGCCGACAAGTCAACCGTTACAGTGGAGGAGTTGGAGGGTATGCGGAAAAAATACCAGGTGCTTGAAGAAATAGAGTTAATGTTAGCAACAGCAACGGAGAGGCCATCCGACGCCCAGCCAGGGGAGTTTGCCCTCTACGAGGAGGCGTTGAAAGGAGGGTTGAGGTTGCCGCTTCCACGGGTGGTAATGGATGTCCTCAACCGACTAGAAGTGGCGCTAGGCCAACTAATGCCCAACGCATGGAAGATTGTACTGGTCTGTGCAAGTGTGTGGCCGAAGGCGAACGAGGGAGCGGCCATGACGGTGGATGAGTTTTTGCCTACTATAAGGCCTCAGGCCAGCAAGAAACTTGGGTCACTTTGTAGGTGGCGATAGGAAGGGGTTTGGTGGTGGGGTTGCCGTCATCAATTAAGGGATGGAGGCCGCGGTGGTTCTACGTATCTACGAACGACGGAGTTAAAGTACGCATGGTGTGGAGAGTACCCACCAAGTCTATAGAGCCAAAGCTGGGGGCGGCAGCGGAGAAGAGGGTGAAGAAGGTGAAGACATGGAGGGAGAAGGAGGGCGTCAGATGGGACGATCTCGTTCAGCCGTCAGCTTTGTTTACCGCAGGATTGGGCCCTCAGCCGACTGGTGGGGATCTGGCACTGGCAGAGCTTGAGGCGAAAAGGAAATCGCAAGAGGCAGAGGACCGGACCATTTTTGCCAAAGCCAATAAGTTCAAAGAAGCGCAGTTAGGCCCGCCACCAAAATCGGTCGCGAGGGAAAGAATTCGACCACGCCCCAAGCCGCTGGGGGAAAAAGACTTGGGCAGTTTTGAGCCACGATCGCCCCCCGTTGATCCAGTGAAGGAAAGGGCAAATAAGAAGGGGGAGGTCTTGAAGAAGAAGAAGAAGATGAGGGTTACCCCTAAGGGGGCCTCAGATGCGCCTGGGTCGAAGAAGGATAGGGCGGGTGGTGAGGGCACTCTGATGGTGGAGGAGAGAGGGGAGAAAGGGGTGGAGGCTACTCTAGAAATGGTGGTTGCCCAAGAAGTGCAGGGAGAGAAGAGTCAAAGGGTCCTAGAGGAAGAAGGGCACATAAGCGCCCTCGATCCCAAGATGCAATTGGAGAGTGGGTCAGCTGACCCTAAAGAAGTGATGGAGCAGCAGCCCAAGGAGGGCCCTGCGTCCCAAGGAGAAGGGGTCAGACTGACGACTGCTATCTACCACGCTCGCGCAGTGTTTGGGCGGCTGGAGAGAGAAGAAGGCCCAGCCAGGGCGGCTGCAGATCGCCTTGTGGGGATTGTGGACGACGCAGCCGTGCGCTCGGTGGCCAGGTTCAATGAGGCTGAGCTGCTAAGGGGGTTGTGCTCTGCCCAAATGGAGGTAACCACCTTAGCAGGGGCTCTGCTGAGAAAGATGGCGGCTGCGAAGGTCAAGTCGGAGGAGGTTAAGGCCCAACTTGCAAGTTTCAAGAAGGAGAGTGTAGGCTGGGAGAAGGCTATGCGAAGTGCGTGTCCCAGGGGTTGGCAGGAGATTGAGAAGGCAAAAAAGATGGAAGTGTTGGCGATCATTCAGTGTAATGTTGTGGCTCGAGCCCGTGCTGAGCTGCTGGCGGCCAAGTTGGAGCTAGAGGACGAACGCCGCAAGGTAGTGTCGCTCGAGTTCCAGCTAGCTGGCGAGCAGAAGAAGCTGAGAGATGCTTAAAATGCCTGCACGGTCGCCACTGAGCGGTTTGAAGAGGCGATGACCAATAATGAAGAACTGCGCGCCCAGTAAATCAAAGAAAATGATGAAGCAGACCTGAAGATTACTGGGCTGCAAAAGGAGTTGGGAGATGAGCGTGCTAGGGCAATAGAGGAGAGGGCGAGGTTGCAAAAGGAGTAGGAGGAAGAAAAAACCAAGGCAGCCTCTGAAAGGGCAGCATACCCCAACCTGTGCGTCGCGGCAATAGATCAATTCAAGGGGTCTGCTGAATTTCTGATGGCAGTCGATGCCGCAGTCGCCAGCTACATGGCAAGGGGGTGTCTGGGGGGGCGGGCCTGTCGGGAACGATCGCTGGGGGCAAGACTGAAGCAGAAGTTATTGAGAGCTTCCAGCGGTCGGACTTCTACAAACACGAAATGGCTGAGTTCTGGGACAGTGGCTGGAAGATGTTCAAGCAGAAGGCAGAAGAACTGTTCCCAGACTTGAACCTTAGCGGTGTAAGGATTGATGAAGACGACGTGGCCCAGACCCCCCTAGATAAGGGCGTTGAAGAAGAAGACCTTGTTTCAAGTGAGGAAGAGTGACTGGTGTGAACAAAACCTGTACTTAGGGTTTTGGGTATTTATTGTGCTTTGGGTTGTACAAGTTTTTGTTTTGTTTTGTTTATTGTTTTTTTTTTCTTGAATTGCTGTAATGAACTTATGTACAAGTTTGTGAATAAATAAAATTTGAGTTGTGTTTTCATTCCATCGTTTTTGCTTGTGCATCTGGAATGAATAAGAATGGTGACTTGTGTATGGGGCTTAGTGTAAGAGAAACTCAATGCAAAGCCAAGGTTGAAATGTAAGAAAAACTGAATGCAGAGTAAAGCTAAGGAAAACTCAATGCAAAGTGAAGTTGAACTTGTAATAAAAACTCCATGCAGAGTGAAGTTGAAAATGTAATAAAATTAGAAGTTTGTGTTTGCACGCTGCTGTCTTTATTTTGGTGAGTCTGAAGTGAATGAGGGTGGTGTATTCAAGTTAGGTTTGATTTGTAAGGAAAGAGGTTGACTTGCAAAAGTTGATAAGTAAGAAAATAATCTGACTTGTAAAGGAAACATGTAAGAATGTCAAAGATGTGAAGTTTCAAATTATGCCCAAAAATGGAGTTTTAAATCATGTTGCAAGAGTGTTGGTAAATAAAAGATGAGTTTGGAATTTGACTAAGTGAAGAGTGATGTAAAAACATGGACCTGGAATTTTGACTAAGTGTGTCTACTAATGCCACAAGCATGAAGTTTGCATGAATGGCCTTGACCGAGCTCTGCATGCGTGCTCAGTTGGGGTTAAGCTATGATGAACTGACTCTGCAAGTAATTCAGTAGCTTGAAGTAACTCAGTCTGGCTGAGGCTGTGTAGGCTCGGTTTGGCTGAGGCTTTTATGCTCAGTCTGGCTGAGGGTGGTCACGCTCAGTCTAGCTGAAGCTGGTCATGCTCAGTCTGGCTGAAGCTGGTCATGCTCAGTCTGGCTGAGGCTTGTCATGCTCGGTCTGGCTGAGGCTTTGTATGCTCGGTCTAGCTGAGGCTTTGATGCTCAGTTTGGCCGAGGCTTTTATGCTTAGTCTGGCTGAGGCTTTGTATGCTCGGTCTGGCCAAGGCTTTTACGCTCAGTCTGGCTGAGGCTTTGTATGCTCAGTCTGGCCGAGGCTTTGATGCTCGGTTTGGCCGAGACTTTTATGCTCAGTCTGGCTAAGGCTGCAATCAAAGCGTTATTTGAAAGATCACTCATATATTTGAGGTATAAGCTTGTTGTCATTAAGGTGTAGCCCATTTGATCAGAAATTTACATCACATGAGAGGAGGATGAGGACAATGAAGTATGCAAATTGTCAAAAAAGGAAATACAGTAAAAGATTGATACAAGAATTGAACTTTTATTGAAAATAGCGCTTCAAGTGCTCGGCGTTCCATGGGTAAGGGAGCTCGTGGCCTTCCATGTCCTGAAGTCGGTAAGTACTTGGGCGAGGTCTGGTTTTAACAATGTAAGGTCCTTCCCATTTGGCTGCCAGTTTGCCCTCAGCGGTATTCTTGGTGGCGAGGGTTACTTTGCGCAAAACAAGGTCCCTCACGGCGAACTCCCTTGGTTGGACTTTGCGGTTGTAGTGAGCTCTCATTTTCTGTTGGTATGAGGCCCGTCTGACTGCAGTGGTTTCTCGGAGCTCTTCGATTAGGTCTAGGTCTACCCGACGCAGCTCTTCAGTTAGCTCTGGATTCAGATGTAGAACCCTTGGGGTAGGAAGACCAACTTCCACTGGGATGACCGCCTCAGCGCCGTATGTTAAGCGAAAGGGGGTCTCCCCAGTAGGAGTCTGAGCGGTAGTGCGGTAGGCCCAAAGTACATTTGGTAGTTTCTCAGCCCAAAGTTCTTTAGCAGCTTCTAACTTGGTTTTGATGATCTTCAGAAGAGAATGGTTGGTGACCTCAACTTGGCCATTGGCTTGGGGGTGACATGGGGAAGAGAAACATGGCTGGATTTGAAGCTCTGCACAGAATTTCCTAAACTTGGCATTGTCAAATTGTTTGTCGTTGTCGGAGACGATGGCTTGAGGGATGCCAAATCTGCATACGATCGACTGCCAAATAAACCTGGTTGTGTTCTGCTCGGTAATTGTGGCAAGGGGTTCTGCCTCCACCCATTTGGTGAAGTAATCAATGGCGACAATGGCAAATTTGGTTCCAGTGGGCAATGGGCCAACCAGGTCGATCCCTCATTTGGCGAATAGGTAGGGGCTGCAAAGCGTGATCAACTTTGTAGGAGGAGTATGGGAGATGTTGGCAAAACGCTGGCACTTATCACAGTTGAGCACGAAGTCTATCGCATCCTGATTAAGAGTAGGCCAGAAATAACCAGTGCGGAGGATTTTGTGGGTGAGAGATCGGGCGCCTGAATGATTACCACAAATACCCTCATGGATTTCTCTCATCACGTAGGTTGCTTGAGCAGGATTGAGGCATCTGAGGTTTGGGCGTGAAAAACCACGTTTGTATAAGAGGTCGCTGACAAGAATGTAGTTGGACGACCGGGCCCTGACTTTGGCGGCCTCCTGTTTGTCGTCTGGAAGTTTCTCCGTTGTCAGATACAAAAAGATGTCTGCCGCCCATGGGATAGGTTCATTTTGGAGGAAGTGGACTTCCTACAGGTTGGGGGAGATAGTCGGGTTGGTCAGGTATTCGATACGGACCCCGTGGTTGAGATCTGACTAGTCTGCAGAAGCCAATTGGGCCATCTCATCTACCTTGGAGTTTTCAGCCCAAGGGATGTGCTTGATATGGAAGATATTGAAGAGGCGAGCAAGGGGGAGAGCAACATCCCTATATGCCTGCATGGTGTCCTCCTTGGCGTCGAATTCCCCCGTAATTTGCCCGACGATAAGCTGGGAATCGCTGAACACCCGGATGTGGCTGACACCGATGTCTTTAGCTAGGCAGAGACCTGCTATCAATGTCTCATATTCAGCCTCATTATTGCTTGCATCAAACAGGAAGTGGAGAGCACATTTGAAATAACCACCGTCAAGGGCGGTGAAGATGAGACTAGCCCTACTGCCTTTTTTGCGGGATGATTCGTCGACGTTGAGGGTCCAAGAGTAGGGGGTCTTCTGGCTCGGTAGGGGTTGGTGGGGGCGGAGGAGTTGTGGTTGGGGTGAGGTTAGTGAATTCCAGGATGAAGTCGGCAACAGCTTGTCCCTTAATTGCTGTCCGAGGCCGATACGAGATATCAAACTGACTGAGTTCGACCGACCATTGCATAAGCCTGCCGAAAAGCTCTGGTTGTTGCATTATCTTCTTCAGCGTTTGGTCAGTGAGGACCACTATGGAATGGGCTTAGAAGTAAGGACGGAGCCTTCTGGAGGCAGTAATCAAGGCCAATGACACTTTTTCTAACAATGGGTAGTTCTGTTCCGCCCCCCGAAGGGCCCGACTGATGTAGTAGACCGGTCGCTGGACAGAGTTGTCTTCCCTGACGAGTGCTGCACTGACTGCAATGTGTGACACGGCTAGATAGAGGAAGAGGGGTTCGCCCGTGATGGCTTGGGAAAGTAAGGGGGGTTAGCCATGCACTGTTTCAGTTGTTGAAAGGCCTTTTCAGATTCAGCCGTCCATTCAAAAGTTTGCCGAAGAACTTTGAAGAAGGGGAAGCACTTATCCGTTGCTCGGGAAATGAAGCGGTTGAGGGCGGCCACTCGGCCAGTAAGCCTTTGAACCTCCTTGACCATTCTGGGTGACTGCATTTCGATTAAGGCCTTGATCTTTTCGGGGTTCGCCTCGATGCCCCGCTGACTAACCATGAATCCTAAAAACTTCCTCGATCCGACGCCGAAGGCACATTTTTTCGGATTGAGCTTCATTTGGTACTTTCGTAGGGTGGCGAAGGTTTCTCGCAGGTCGGCCAGATGATCGGTGGAGAGCTTGCTCTTGACCAGCATGCATCGACATATACTTCCATGTTCCGGCCTATCTGATAACGGAAGACGGCGTTGACCAAATGTTGGTAAGTGGCCCTGACATTCTTTAACCCAAATGACATCACACAGTAGTGGTAGGTGCCTCGGTCGGTGATGAAAGAGGTGTGTTCCTGGTCATGAAAGCCGCAAGGATGACCTTGTCATCGTTTTCCGCTACCTGCAAGGCTTCGGTGTTGAAACGGGTAACGAAACTGCGCAGCGACTCCCCCTCGGTCTGACGGATGTTGAGGAGTTAGGTTGCTGGATGTCGCTAGCGCTGGGCTCCAATAAAATGGCTGAGGAAGGAGTCACTGAGATGCTGGAAAATGGAGACGGAGTCTGCTGGTAACTGGCTAAACCACAGCCGAGCTGACCCCTTCAGTGTCATGGGAAAAGTTCGATACATGATCTCGTCAGGGAATGCATGGAGGATCGTGAGGGTTCTGTAGGTCTCCAGATGGTCGACTGGGTCCGTCGTACCGTCAAAAGAATCGATGGTGGGCATTTTGAACTTGGGAGGTAGAGGTTTGTCCCGGATGGAGGCAACAAATGGTGAGTTTGCTGTGGTAGAGGGTTTATGCTGCATGTTCTGTATGACCCCTTGGAGTTGGAGCTTCATGGCTCGGAGTTCTGCATCCCAGAGAGGGATGTTATCACCACCGGAAGGCAGCGGGGGTTGGATGCTACTTGCTTCTCCTTCAGGGGTTGGTTCCAGGACTGATGGATGCGAGGGTCGGGGTGGTTTATTTATATTAGGAGGAGGAGGTTGCGAGCCTTCCAAGTTGGGTGGATAGGGCTGCAGAATAGTATAGCTCGGGGTTCGTTCTTGGTTGGGCGGGATATCTGGGGGTGGTGGAGGAGGCATAGGAAGGTTTCTTTGGAGTAGAGCATTTATCAGGGCTTGGTTTTGCTCGGCCATGCGGTTAATGCTGTTGGTAAGTTCGACGAAATACTGTGGTGGGTTATTTGGATTGGGGGGGTCGGCTTGGTGGTCGGCAGCATTTTTGTAAGAAGCCATGGATCTAGTCGTGACCATACACTTTGATGGGTATCAAGAAAGGGTTATTGAGACAGGGTCTCCGGCGACAATGAACACAACTGGCGTGAGGAGCAAAGCTTTCCCACAGACGGCGCCAACTGTTGATGCAATTTTTGATGGTAGGACGGGTTGGACTGATTCACGCTCGTCAAGCCTAATGTTCGAATGACCAAGCCCACTAGAGAACCTGCACAAGAGTTCAACGGGGAACGGGAAGTCCCCCAGCGAACCCTCTGACGAGCAAGTTAGAGAGAGAGAGTGGAATATATAGATAGATTAGAGATAGAGAAGCTTAACCTTCTTCTTGTCTTCCACGTTTGCTTATATCCTTTGGTAATCATTTCGTTGTCCCTTCCGACCTGTCACCTTGGCCGAAAGTCTATGCTGTAGCTTACCTTGTTCAGGATGAGGGTGTCCTGTCCCGACGGAGAGGTGTTGTTGTAATAAATGCAGTGAGGGGCTGCATTAATGGCGATGTGCAGTGGCAATAACTTTGCAGATCTTTGTCTGCTGATGTGGCTTGCCCTTTACCTGCCACGTGTCTGAATATCATTGGTCCTTCATGCCATGTTGACTTCCAGATAGTGTTGGGCCTTATCAGTTGGGTTATGTATTGGGCCCTAAGTGGTAGGCTTGAGTTGTTCATAGTGGATTATGGCCTTTATAGGCCTACCCACGTCATATATAATCTTAATTCTAACTCATTATTCTTGAAGCCTTAGTATTTATTTATTTATTTATTGTTTGTTTGTTTTTTTGTTAATCTATAAATTTGAAAGTATTTATTAAATAGATGGATTGGATATGTTTGAAGTGGTGGACAAATAGCTAATTCAATTTTTCACATAGATTGGTGACTATATTAAAAAGTGACTCAAGTTTGAAAGGTCTTATACTGATTAAACCATACCGAACCAACTGTTTCTGTCACGCCCCACGTTTTATTACCCGGTTAACATTACCAAATATGTTGTTATAGTCCATTTCATTAATACAATATGGAAGGGAAATCCATTGACATCCATTAATACATGAAGGTTTCCTTAATCTCATATACAAATTGAAATGCAACATGAATTACAATTAATTAAATTGCTCGTAGGCTTACACTATTATATAAAAAGAGAAATGGTTTAACCCTCTTTACATCAACGGCGTTCCACTAACAAGTAAAGGCCACATGGCCAACACGTAAGGAAGATAACCGATCTTGTATCACTTATTGACTTGTACTTGAAAAAGGATTAACAACATGAGGTGAGCACAAAGCCCAATAAGGATCTCAACATGATCCTAAACAATAACAACATACAGATAGCTATGATTATGATGCTTCATGTCATAGAATATAAATAATGTGACGGTTTATAATCAAAATACTTATATATATATATATATATATACTTCTCAAAAAAATTCATCCAATTTGCTCAACAATACATAATGTTCTCTTTCCCTTCTTTTACATTATCCATTTAAAAAAGAACATATATTAACAACGCATTTTTGATAACGTGTTCACAAAATCAAATGCTTTTCATTGTTTACACTCTCAACCATCACATACACCCATTTCTAATACATGAATGACCTTTTCAAGCCCTAAGCCAACGGTAATGAAACATTTCTACAACCCATTCGACACATAAACTTACATACAATACCTTTAACACAAAAGAAACTAACGTACATGCCAAGACTACTACACAATTATATGAGACAATCAGACCTCATCAATCCATATTAACAAAACATAACAATTATTCAACTTTACCTCTTTTCAATTCATTAAGCCCATAACACTAGATTAGGGTTTTTCCCTCCTCTCAACATAAACATGATAAACTACTCCCCACTTAACCAAACAACAACCAATTCAACAATTTCAACCCCCAAGTATCAAACCCTAGATCCCCTTTTATGATTAAAAAAAAAAATCCATAATAAATATGATTTTTATGCAATAAAATCTATCATATGTCTATCTATAGACGAAGTATTGAAGAGAAACAAAGAAATCTCTACCTCAAGCAACAAGAGGAGAAAGCCCAAAAATCCGACTTTGACCAAAATATGATCCACTCAGATTACTAGAAAGCTCTCCTTGTGCTCTACATTTTGGTATATGAAACTAGGTTGAGATTTTGAGTGGAAGGAGATGAAATCCAATCTTAAAAGCTTAGGATTTTCGGACATGAAGGAAGGAGAGAGGAGAAAAAGAGAGAGAAATTATCTCGATTTGATCAAAAAATAACTTTTTAAAGTGTTGATCTCGAATAGATTGCTCAAGCGATGAAACTTGCGCTCAAGCGTCAGAGACATAAGACCGCTCAAGCTATAAAGCTTTCGCTCGAGCGTAGAAGTTCAGACTTTCAAAAGTACTGGATAATCTGCAAGACCGCTCGAACGAATAACCTATTGCTCGAGCAATGGAGAAGAAAAACTAACAGGTTATTACAGTTTCAATCGGTTTGGTGGCAACCCAAGAGGGGGGGTGAATTGGGTTATTAAAAATTAAAAATAACACAATATTCAGAATTTTAATAAATAAAAAAAACAGAATAATAATTATCAATATAAAAGTAGAAGAGATAGAGAGAGAAAATCAAACACTGTGATTTATAGTGGTTCGGCACGCCAGGCCTACGTCCACTCCCCAAGGAACCTCCTTGAGAATTTCTTTACTATCAATTGAATAAATACACCACCAAGCTTGTGGATTTGGCACAGGACTTACTCTTATCTATTGAGCCTCACTCAACAATAAATGCCTTACCTTTACAAAATCTCTCACAAAAATAAGGAATAAGAATAAGTGGTAATTGAACCCACTTTTACAATAATTCTCTCACAAAGAGTAGATATGAAAGTGTAAGAACAAAAGCTAGACTTAGATCTGAAAGTGAAAGAGCAGAATACTCAGAATTTTGGAGCTCACAGAAATATTTTCTCTTCAAGTTCTTGATTTTTCTCTACATCCAACACTTCTATTTATACACAAAAATATACCCGTTGGACGCTCCTTGCTGACGTCATGGCTCACATAAGCACGCTCCTGACGTCATGGCTTACATAAGCACGCTCCTGATGTCATGGCTTACATAAGCACACTCTTGATGTTATCGCTTACATAAGCACACTCCTTGATTTTGAATAGTCAGCAAAAGATAAAAAATAAGACTGATTTTTTCTTTTTGTTATTTCAAACATGGAGCCACCATTTTTGTAGACAATTTAATACAAAGTTCACAACTTTCAAACAAACAAATAATTTTCTCCATCTAGTTTATAATATATATATACACACATATATATATATATATATATATATATATATATAACTCCATCTTTTTCTTCTTGTTTAATTATAATATGATATAATCAATGTAATGTAAAAAATTTAATAGCGCACGTGATGTATTCTGCATATAATGTTATATAAGTTCTGATCAAAATTTTGCATACAGAAAAATCTCTATAAATTATATTTATGATGGATCTGAAAATATATGCCCTCTTTAAAATATTGTATATGTTGTAGAGATTTTAAACTAAATATATTTTACCACTCCATATTAATTTTGTCAAAATAAGACAACCCATAAATATCAAATTTGTCAAAATAATACAACCAATCAATCATTTTTGTTAAAATAATATAATTAATCAATTTGTCAAAAGATGAATAGTAATTAACCCTATTTTTCAAAAAGTGAATAGTAAAGTTTTTGAAAATATTTAAAATAATATTTAACATAGATATTTTAAAAAGATAATATTGTTTTATTTAAATAATATTTAACAAATATATATATTTTAAAAAGATAATAATTTGTGTCAAATAATATGTATATTAACTAATATATTTTAGACATCATCAAAATTAAATAATATGATTAACACGGTCTATATCAGTGCTCAAAATAATAAACCGACATTATCGATTCGACGAAAAATTTCACCTAAATACTAACTGTACTAAATTGATTACATCCCTAGGTTCAGATCCCAGTAAGGGTTTGTTTATTTGGAAGGATTGGAGGAGAGGATTGGACTCCATATCTAATTGACCATGGAGTCCATCGTTTGGTTGAGAATTTATAGGCTGGATTAGGAGTCCCACCAGATTATAAATCCTATCTTTGGTGGACTATAGCGTCCTAAGGAGATCTGGAATAGAAATGGTGAGATTGGAATCCCAAGGAATTAAGTTATAAAATGATACATTTTCTTTCTATGTATTTGATTTCATTATGTATTGTATTTAGTAAAATAAATAAAATATAAAAATCTCATTTAATTTATTTTTTATTAATGTTTATTTATTTCATTAATTTTTACAGATGTTTTATTGATGTTTTATTTTAAATTTTTGTTGATATTTTATTTAATTTTATTATTTTTTATTTTTTAAAAATAAATTCATTTAAAATTTTATTTTAAAAATAACACAAAATTTTATTATTTTATTATTTATTTAATTTTTAAAAAATAAAATAAAATAAAATTTTATTTAATCTAGCCAAAAAAAAATTAAAATATTAAGGGTAAATTACACTTACCTCCCCTGAGGTTTACCTTAATTACAGGGACCTCCTCTGCAGTTTCAAAAATTACACAGACATCCCCTGCTTTTGAAACTAATATACAGATTTCCCCTTCCCGTTAAAAGAACATGGACGACGTTAAGTTCACAACCAAAATGATCATAATATGCTTAATACAAAAAAAAATCCTAATTCATTCCATTGCCTAGGGTTCACGATCAGAAATTCGAAGAGAGGAGAAGAGTAAGCAACGAAGGAATGGAGGAGAAGATGATGGCATAGGGATTTTTTCGAACATCTGATCCGATTATCTTTCATAGTGCAAAGTGTGAAAGAGTTTAATCGGTTTGTTTTGTGATTTACGACTGCCAAGTAAGTTCATTAACAAATATGTTGAAGATCGAAATTTCTGAAAAAAAAAATATGCAATACATGGGTTTAGGGTTTACAAATGAAGGATTTTCTAGAGTTTTGTTAGTGTAATTTTGAACAAATTTTTATGGTTTCAAAGTTGTATTTTTTGGTATTTAAGGTTTTTCTAGTTCATAATCAAATATTGTAATTTTTTTGGATTATTCAACACTATTACTTACTAGATTTGGAGTATAAAAAGGGTTTGTTAGATTTTATTGAATTATTTTTGATTTAGGGTTTTTGTTCGATTTTGATTTAGGGTTTTTGTATTATCTGTTTAATGTTGTGAAAAATATACACAAAAATTACAATTTTTTTGGATTGGTAAACATTATTACTTAATATTATGCATTATTCTTGATTATCAATTTGTTTATTTGGTTCAATCATGGTAGCTTTTGAATTAGTTGAATCTGTTTTGCGTAAAATTAATTAAATTGGTTCAATTTGTTTATCTGTTCAAATTTGTTTATATGTTGAAATGAAATGTTTATCTGTTGAAATTAAATGTTTATGAGTTTTGTTATCTATGATCATTTCAGCTATGGCTGCATCTTCTTCATTTGATTTAGTCATCCATTACAAGGGTAAAGCGGACAGGGTATACAATGTTGATCCTGATATGTATTATCATGTTGATATATTGAAGGATGTACATGATTCAGTTCTTAGTAACATAGGTTTGATTGAGGCTCTTGCAATTCATTTGTACTGTGATATACCTGGTGTGGGGATATATTTTTTGAATACCAACACGTGGCATGGTGACGCCGACGTGTCAGCCGAGGTGCCACGTGTCTTGGTAGTTATGCCGAGGTTATCTTTGGCGAGGCCGAGGTGATCTCCGAAGATATCGGAATCCGAGATAGGCGGATAAATGGATAAGGGGCAAGAGTCCTAGATAAAAGAGAAGACTTTGCTAAGATAAGGATAAAGCTCTTAGGGAGTTTATCTTTATCTCTTGAAGAGTCCAAAGTTGACATTGAATTGGAGTCCATAGAAGTCAGACTTCTAGTGGGACTTGGATTGAGTAAACTATAAAGAGAGGCACCCCCGTGAGTCTAAGGTACGCAGTTTTATACTCAAGCTTGTGAGTTTAGCACTTGATTATCTTTGAGAGATATACTGACTTGATCGTCGAAGTGCCCCGGGTGGAAGAGCCACCGCCGGAGCCTTTTCTTTCTGTTACAGGTTCACTGAAGCCATCTATTCTGCCGGTGCTCTCCAGCTGATTACTAGGCGGGCAGTGTGGTCAGAAAATCACTCACACAATTTGGCGCTGTCTGTGGGAACTTAAAAGAATAGATGGCCAGTGACGGACAGAGGGAAAACATTGGGGGTGACACTCCTGCTGGGAGTGGCAGACCAATTGATCTTGACTTTGAAGGAGACAACCACAACACAGAAACTCATGGCCAGGGCCACGGAGAGAAAGACGTCGGCCAGGAGGGCAACACTTCAAAGAAGACAGACCAAGGCAAGTACTATAACGAAGATAACCTTCAGGTATGGAGGGATAGGTGCCTACGGAGGGATGATGAAGTAAAAGACTTGGCAAACAAGTTGGCGGACCTACAGTCGGTCGTCAACTACATGATGCAAAATAATGTCATGCAGCCACCATACCCGCTGCAGGACACACCGATGCCCGCAACTAATGCCCAGAAGGGAGGAAGGAAAGCAATCCCCGAAGCCCCTCAGCACACCAGGAGTGGAAGGCACTCCCACCGACCTTCCAGGGAAGTCGGACGAGAGGAGCCGAGGCAAGAAGAGTCCTAAAGGACACATCACATGAAGGATCTAGGGCCCAAAGAACATCGGCATGTTCAAGGGCAAGCACTCTGCTTTGACACAACCCATGGAGAAAGATCCAAACGGGCCCACCACGAGGCCGAAAGTAGTGTGCCAAAAAGATTGAAGTCCAGAGATAGCCGAGCTCCAGGTAGGAGTAAAGAAGACTTGAGGGATTACCTCAAAAGGAGGCAGCAGAATGTTGAAGCCGAGGTGACTTCCCCAGTTAAGTCGAGAACACCATTCTCGGTGGAACTGGACAAATTTGAAGCACCAAAGAGATTCAGTATGCCGAGATTCCAAATTTATAATGGTAAGTCAGATCCTAACTTTCATGTTGGACTATACCTGAATTCCATGGCATTATATAGTGGGAACGAGCCATTGCTCTGCAAAGTATTCCCCTCATCCTTCGGGGAGATTGCATCCGATTGGTTCCATAAACTACCGAAGGGAAGCGTAAAACATGGGAAGGCCTGGCCGAGATGTTTGTGGCCAGGTTTGTGACGAACAAACTACATCCCTTGAGGGTTGACGCCCTGATGGCTTTAAGAATCACCAAGGAAGAAGGCCTTAGGGCCTACGCGAAGAGGTGCTACGAGGTGTTCAATCGAATACCCGAATGTAACCAAGAAGTAGCGGTCGTGTCTTTCAAGAACGGCCTGAAAGATGACTGCCCACTACCGAAGTCTTTGGCAAAAACACTGCCAAAAAGCATGGAAGAACTCATGGCAAGAATCGAGAAGTACGCCAGAGCCGAGGAAGATACATCGGGAAACAAAGAGATAAAGCAGGAGAAAGGAAACGGCTCACCGAAGCGAGGCCGGGGTAACAACGGGCCAACCAAACAAGAAACGGAATTGAAGGGTAAACAGGCAGTGACGACGGTGTTCTGAATCCCTATCCATAAAGTCCTGGATCAAATACGAAACCAGCCCTATTTCAGGACACCAGCAAGAGCACCAGGGGAATTTATGGGAAGAAACGTTGGTAGGCGCTGTGCTTACCATAATGAAGAAGGGCACCCAACTCAGGGTTGCAGAGCCCTAAAAGCACACTTAGAAGACTTGGTAAGGCAAGGCCATCTGAGGGACCTTATTGATGAGGCTAGGACAAGAGAAGAACATGCAAGATTGCCTCAAGCACCAGCAGCTCCGCCTCCTCCAGTACAATAACCACAGGCAGGAGGACCACGGGTGGTTAATGTAATTCACTCAAAGGTGAACGAAAGCGACATTCGGGGAGAAACCCAAAGAGTAAAACACCTACAGCACGCGAACCAGGTCGGACACAAAAGACCTCGGCCTAAAGAACGCCAGGGACCGATGATAACCTTCACTGAAGCCGACCTAGAGATGGTCCAGCATCCACATAATGATGCCTTGATAGTATCCCTCCAGGTTGGGGAGTGCCAAGTAAAACGCATCCTAATAGATCAAGGCAGCTCTTGTGACATCATGTACGTCAGATGT
The DNA here is from genome assembly GCF_055761805.1 of Camellia sinensis. Lineage (NCBI taxonomy): Eukaryota > Viridiplantae > Streptophyta > Magnoliopsida > Ericales > Theaceae > Camellia > Camellia sinensis. The sequence continues at coordinate 59,773,243 of NC_138971.1, forward strand.
TACAAGGAGCTAGGCCTTCATCCTGACAACCTGGAACAATCCAGTAACCCTATGGTCGGCTTCAATGGAACGCCGACATGGCCACTAGGCGCAGCAAGCGTGGAAGTACAAGCTGGAACTAAGAAGATCAAGACAGAATTTATGGTGATTGACACACCCTCGCCATATAACATCATCTTGGGAAGACCATGGTTGCATGCAATGGGGGCAGTTCCCTCAACATTGCATCAACTACTACGGTTCCCCATAGAGCATGGGATTGAGGAAGTTAGAGGAGATCAACTGCAGGCAAAGAGTTGCTCCATGGTAGCAACGAAGCCTACTTGCAGCATTCGAGAGCCAAAAGAGGCAGAGATTGAAGACGAGGACATGGAGGTCCTAGATGATGTCGGCAAGGAGCCAACCGAAAAGAGTGAAGAGACACTAAAGAAAATCCTTGTCCAAGAGGGCGACGAAGAACGCTTCTTTCTTCTCGGTTCAGGCTTAGCCGAAGAAGAGGAAAGAGAACTGGAAGATTTTTTGAGAGCCAACATTGAGGTGTTCGCTTGGACACTTTATGAAATGCCTGGCATTGACCTCGAGGTCACTTGCCACAGACTGAATGTCGACAGGTCGGCAAAACCTGTGATTCAACGAGCCAGAAGACCGACGTTGATGCACGTCGAAGCAGTAGAAGAAGAAGTAGACAGACTTCTAGAGGCCAGGGCCATCCGAGAAGTTCACTACCCGACATGGCTGCCCAACACAGTAGTAGTGAAGAAGAAGAACGGTAAATGGAGGGTCTGTGTAGACTTCACCAACCTCAACAAAGCTTGCCCCAAAGACAGCTTTCCTCTGCCCAAGATTGACCAGCTAGTAGATGCAACTTCAGGGCATGAAAGAATGAGTTTTTTGGATGCATACAGGGGGTACCACCAGATTGCCATGTACCCTCCAGACGAGGAGAAGACCGCGTTCATCACCCCTAAAGGCTTGTACTGTTACAAGGTAATGCCTTTTGGGTTGAAAAACGCAGGAGCAACTTACCAAAGGTTAGTAATAAAGATGTTCAAGCACCTGATTGGCAAAACGGTAGAAGTCTACATCGATGACATGGTCGTGAAGACCAAGGAATCTAAGGGTCATCTTGATGACCTAAAAGAAGTCTTTGATATACTTAAAACATACCGGCTCCGACTCAACGCATCAAAGTGCGCGTTTGGAGTTAGATCAGGTAAGTTTTTAGGGTATCTGGTAACAAGGAAGGGCATTGAAGCCAGCCCAGACCAAATCAAGGCCATCCTAGAGCTGAAGAGCCCAACGTCGGCAAAACAGGTTCAGATGCTTACTGGAAGGGCCGCAGTCCTAAACAGATTCATCAGCAGAAGCTCAGATAAATGCAGACCCTTCTTCAACTTGGTGAAAAAAGCCACAGACTTTTTGTGGACCGAAAAATGCGAAGCCGCTTTAACCGACCTAAAGAAGTACTTGACCACAACCCCGGTTCTTTCCAATCTGGAACCAGGGGAAGAACTGTTTTTGTACTTGGTAGTTTCAAAACACGCAGTCAGTGCAGTACTAATCTGAGAAAAAAAAGGGGAGCAAAAGGCTGTTTATTATGTAAGTAAAACCTTGGCCGATGCAGAAACAAGGTATCTACCACTGGAGAAATTAATGCTAGCCTTAGTAATGGCTTCAAAAAAGTTGAACCATTACTTTCAGGCGCACAAGATTGTGGTTTTAACAAAGCATCCACTGAAGTCCTTGTTGCAGTAAGGAGACTTAACAGGGAGGATAGCAAGATGGGCTGTAGCCCTAGGTTAGTATGACCTGGAGTTCAGGCCGAGAACAACAGTTAAAGGCCAAGTTTTGGCCGACTTCGTGGTAGAATTCACCCCCGAAACCATCGAACATCGGGCTGCGTTAAGCTAGGATGAGCATTGTCCCAGCAAGCAAGGAGAATCCCAGCCAAAGGCAAAAGAGCAAAGGAAGGAAAAACTCAGATCCTGCAGCATCTACATCGGCAACTCATTTAGACTATTCGTCGATGGAAGTTCGAACCGACAAGGAGCGGGGCAGGAGTACTGCTGATATCTCCAGATGGAGAAATAATAGAACAGTCCATCTGTTTGGGGTTCAAAGCCTCAAACAATGAAGCGGAATACGAAGTATTAATTGCAGGGCTAAAACTGGCAGTAGCAGCAGAAGCAGATGAGGTAATAGTTTTTTGTGATTCACAACTTATTGTTAACCAGTCAACAGGTGAATTTGCAGCCAGGGACGAAAGGATGTCGGCATATGCAAAAGAGGTCATCAGATTGGCAGCCCTATTTCAGAACTGCCGACTACTCCAAGTTAGCCGAGATGACAACACCCACACCGACGCGTTGGCTAACCTGGCAAGTTCAATGCAGACTGGAAAAACGAGGACAATTATGATCGACTATATGTCGGGCCCTAGCATAGAACCAGAAAACACAGAGCAGCAAGCAATGTGTGTGGACATGGGGCCAAGCTCGATGGATGCAATTGTTACATTCCTGAAAGAAGGAAAGCTGCCAGAAGATCGTAAGGAGGCACACAAAGTCAGACTGGAATCGGCAAGATTCTATCTGACAGTAGATGGACACCTCTACAGAAGGTCCTTCACTGGACCGCTTTTAAGGTGCATACACCCTTTACAGGTTGAAGATTTCCTGTATGAAATTCATGAAGGAATTTGTGGAAGCCATGCTGGGGGCAGATCATTAGCCCACAGGGCCATTACCTAGGGGTATTGGTGGCCCTACATGCAGAAGGATGATGAAGCCTACGTAAAGAAGTGTGAACAATGCCAAAAGTTTGCACCTTTGATACATCAGCTAGCTGCTGACCTAAACCCAGTGTCCAGCTCTTGGCCGTTTGCCCAATGGGGCATGGATCTGGTTGGGAAACTTCCCTAGGCAACTGGGCAGAGAAAATACTTGCTAGTGGCAACAGATTACTTTACAAAATGGATAGAGGCAGAACCTCTTGCCAAAATCCGAGATATGGACGCCAAGAACTTTATATGGAGAAACATCATCACCAGATTTGGGATTCCAAGAGCAATAGTTGCCGACAACGGAACACAGTTTGACAGCAAACTCATCAAGAACTTTTGTGCGAAATTCAAGATCAAGAATTACTTTTCAACACCAAGTTTTCCCCAAAGTAATGGGCAAGCAGAAGCATCCAACAAAGTAATTTTGGATGGAATAAAGAAGAGGCTGCAGGCAGCAAAAGGAAAGTGGGTAGACGAGTTGCCCAACGTTCTTTGGGCATATCGGACTACACCGAGAAAATCAACAGGGGAATCCCCCTTTGCCATGGCTTATGGCACAGAAGCTGTTATCCCATTGGAGATCGGCATCCCAGGGATCAGGACTCAGGGAGTAGAGAATGGCACCAACGACATACTCTTAGCCCGAGATTTGGATCTTTTGGAAGAACAAAGAGAGAAAGCTGCAATTCAGCTCGCAATATACCAGCAACAGCTTGCTAGAGCTTACAACAAGAAGGTCAATCCAAGAGATTTTCAAGTCGGCGACCTAGTCCTAAGAAAAGTCGTCGACAACAAGAAGGATCCCAAAGAAGGCAAGCTTGGCCCAAACTGGGAAGGACCTTACAGAATTACTTCGGTATTAGGCAATGGAGCTTATCGGCTAGAAGATAACGAGGGCAAAGCACTGCCAAGACCTTGGAACACTTGTAATTTGAAATTCTTCTATCATTAGATGTGTAGTATTTTTGGCCGATGTCATCAATAAAATCTTTTCCCTTTTCTTAAAACACATATATTTAAAGTTACATATTGGTGTTTTTGAAGACATGAATAGTGAGAACCCAAGTATAACTCAGGTTCACATTAGGGGCAGAGAGAAGACAGATTATTCCTTAATTCACTTGTTGAAATTTGTAGCAATTTACAAGTTGAAATTAAGTTGATTCCTTATCTTCACTTGTTGAAATTTGTAGCAATTTACAAGTCGAAGTTAAGCCGAGATTATTCCTTAATTCACTTGTTGAAATTTGTAGCAATTTACAAGTTGGAATTAAGCTGATTCCTTATCTTCACTTGTTGAAATTTGTAGCAATTTACAAGTCGAAGTTAAGCCGAGATTATTCCTTAATTCACTTGTTGAAATTTGCAGCAATTTACAAGTTGGAATTAAGCTGATTCCTTATCTTCACTTGTTGAAATTTGTAGCAATTTGCAAGTCGAAGTTAAGCCGAGATTATTCCTTAATTCACTTGTTGAAATTTGTAGCAATTTACAAGTTGGAATTAAGCTGATTCCTTATCTTTACTTGTTGAAATTTGTAGCAATTTACAAGTTGAAGTTAAGCCGAGATTACTGGTTCTCTTCACTTGTTGAAATTTGTAGCAATTTACAAGTCGAAGTAAAACCGAGGTTATAGCTTGCACACTTATAGCAATCTACAGGTTGGTCCAACCAAAGAAGATGCTTAACACTTGTTGAAATTTGTAGCAATTTACAAGATAATGTTAAGCCGACATGTGATCATCTGTTGAAATTTGCAGCAATTTATAGGTTGAGGTAAAAGCTAAGTATATTGTTTAAACACTTATTGAAATTTGTAGCAATTTACAAGTAGATCATTGTTATAACTTGAGAAAAATTTACAGTATATGATTAACACTTGTTGAAATTTGTAGCAATTTACAAGTAGGTTAGACCAAGATCACTGTTTAAACACTTGTTGAAACTTGAGAAAAAAGTTTGCAAAAGTTAAACATCGAATAAGTATATGTTTTATACTTGTTAAAATTTATGAAAAGATTGCAGGTCAGTATCTTGCCGACGTAAAGCTTGTAGTTATTACACCCGAGATATGTAACCCCGAGAAGATTGCACAAAGATGGCAAAGTATGAAAGGCATACAAAATATTCCAAGTATAGAACTATGCAGAAGCAAATCAAGAGAAATTAAAAGATTAAAGCATCCATAGAAAAACTTGCAATTGTGTACAAAAGAAAGGCACATCGGCCATGAAAGGAAGCTTACATTGTCCAGAAAATAAAACAAAGTACAAAGGTGCAAAAGAAAAGACATGAAAGCTAAGACTTTTTAGCATCAACAACTGGCTGGATCTGAACCTGAGAAGTCTCCTGAAGAGATACCTCGGCTTCTTTATCTGTAGAAATCTCGGCGTCGATCTCAGCAAGGGTTTCATCAGCGCTCTTGCCAACTGGAGGAACATCAGATGACGCTTGTTCAGGAGTGGTTTCCTTGATAGCCTCCTCATCCTCCTCATGAGTCAAGTCTAGGACTTGATCATCCTGAGGAGGAGACTTGGTCTCACTGGTATCCTTGGGCTTCCTTACCAAAGCTTCATCATTATCCTTATCCTCATCCTCAGATTTAGACTCAGATTCATCTTCAGCTTGGCTTGGAGGAGGAGGAAATGGAAGAGGAATAGCGTCGGCTTTGTGCAGTGGCGAATCGTCAGGAATGTTAAGCTTCTTGGCAAGGGCCATCCAACCAAGAGAGAAGCCCCTGTTGCATGCCTGCCTGACTTGAAGTTTATATTCCTCAGTGACGTCGGTCATGCCTTGGGCGTAAGCCTTCTCACCAGCTTCCTTAATCTCGACTTTTTTGGTGGCCAGAGCCTTCTGAAGCTCTTTTTTGGCTTGGGCCTTTTTTACCTCGGCCTCTTTTTTCTCGGCCTCGGCAACTTTTCTGATAGCCTCAGCAGACTCCGCTTTTTCTTCGGCCATCTGTTGGGCCTTAGTGGCAGCCTCGGCCTGATCTTCCAGCCTCTTCATCTTTGTCAGAACAGTTTTGTTTTCCTTTTTCAAGGCAAAAACCTCCCGCCTCATATTGGTCAACTTCTCCCTTGTTTCAAAAGCTTGCATGGAGAAAAAATGGGCATGTTGAATGGCCTGAAAGAACCCAAGGGAAAAGTTATTACATAAACCTTGCAAGTATAGAAAAAAGGGACAAAAAGACAAATTACCAAATGGGGGAACTTACTTGTACAGAGCGTTGGAGCATGAGGGCGTAGTTCTCATACTCGCTCATCTTGGCATTTCGCTCAAGATCACCAGGAAGGAGAACAGCAGTACTGAGTGCCATGCCGACGTTTATGTCTTCGGCACTGTCAGAAGCTAGAACAGGCTTATCCTCCAGGGTGATTTCAGGCACCCAGGGGACTCTTGGTACTTTGGAACCCGAGGTCATCGCAGACGATGACCTCGGCTTCTTCGATTGAGTGGACTATGACGGCTGGGCCTCAGCAGACCTCTTGGCAAAAGCAGAAGCACTCTTTTTACTCTCAGCCAATTGTGAGATGTGTAGAGCATCCTCAGCCTCAACCTCAATAGCTTTGGCCTTGGGCTGAGCCTTTTTTATTCTTTTTGGCTTTGGTGGGGGCATGTATTGAGCTGGAACAGTATCAACATCGGCAGGTAGGTCTGCTAAGAGATCAACAGCGATAGGCTTCGGGAAACCCATCTCAGCAGTCTTGACAAGACGTTGCCGACGTTTTCTTTCTGGTATTGGGATTAAGTATGGGGCTAAAGTAGATGGCAGATCAGCTGGGTCAGAAGTGGATCCTTGGTCTGCTCGTGATGAAGAGGCGGTTTGAGTTGTGGCAGTAGGAGGAGAAAGGCATTTCTTCTTTCGTTTAGGAACGTCGGGCAAAGTCGACTTGTACGTCAGAATAAAATTCAGTACCAGTGGGGCCTTGCGCTTTTGGATTGGCAGATTTAGGAGCTACTTTAAGTCTTTGCTGGGAACGTAGGATTGGCGAAAGTCTTTTGGTAACTTACGAACGTCTGTAAGAAGAGATAAACATTAGAAACAGATAAAATATTGAAGACTTGAATAGAAACAACTAAAGTATTGACATTGGGCTCTTACCCTTGCCCTCTTTAATAGTTCGGGGAAGAGGGTAGAGATGGGCGTCCTCGTCTGGGCCAAACTCCCAATTTCCCGAAGCAATAACGTAATCATCTCCAGCCCCCTTGTTAAAGTCTGGGAGGTCAGCTACGATTTTGTATTCTGTCGACCTCGGCTTAAGATAATAAACGAAGCCTTTTTCCTTCAGGCTAAGGGGGCACATGGTATAAAGTACTGAATGTTGGCCAGGGTAATCCTAGCGTTCTCCTGCCTAGCTAAAGCTATGATGCCATTGATCACTCAATAAGAGTTTATGGCAAGTTGCATAGGGTTTAACTTGTAAAAGTGAAGAATTTCGCGAAAGAGAATGTTAAGTGGGAGCCGGAGTCCGCACTCAGTAAAAGCTACTATAGGAAAGGGCATTGAATCATCTGTGGGCATGATAGAGTCATTATCTTCAGCTAGCCTTAGATGGACGTCGGCAGGAATAGAGAACTCCCGCCTAAAGTACTCGAGTTTGGTCGGGGTATCTACCCTATGTCTCCACATACCCATAACGTCGGCCTAAAGACAGAGGGCTAGGTTTCAGACAGAAAAGTGTTCTTAAGGGGTTATCGGGACCTTGGCGAAACCCTAGGTATATGCTGGTAAGGATTGTTTCAGTTTTTCCTAAAAATTGAAGGTTCTATAGACAAAGCCCAAACCTAAATCTATGAAGGCAAAGATGGAAAGAAAGCAGAGATTTGGCAAAGACACAAAAAAAAAAAAAAAAAAAAACAAAGGCGAAATTTCAGAAACAAGAACAAGGATGGGCTATCAAGAACATGACGAATACAGAAGTAAAAGGTCAAGAACAGTGGAAAGAAAAGTATTGAAACAATGCAAATGTTCAAAATATGAGTGAAATCATGGAATAGACGCATCCAGATAAATAGTTCAGCAAATCAAAGGTTTGAATAGAGCAATAATGGCAGTAAGTAGACGAAAGTACATAGAAGAAATTGGGAATGAGAGGAACAGAGGCTTACCAGAACAAATGAAGACGGGATGAAAGTCGCCGAAGTAAGACAACGGCTGTAGACACGATGAAACGGCGAAACCCTCGCTGAAATAGAAGAATGAAGATGGTCGCAAAGCTTGAAGCTAGAGCAATGGCGGATTTGGGAGAGAGAGAGAGAAAGCCAGAGAATCAAGAGTAAAAGTAAAAAAATGAAGACAGAAAGTAAAGTTTTGTTAAAAAATTGAAACGGCGGCAAAACAGGGCATTTATTGCGCCTGGAGGAACGTATGTGTCAGACGGCGCAGACAGGTGAAAGACGGCTTACAAGCGTGTCACAGACACGGGCCAATGACGATAGAACACATAGGGGGAACGGTTGAGAAGAAATGCATGACAGCTCATGCGCGTGAGGGAATTTGTTTGAGTTCTTGTTCTCTGATGAAGGCATGTTGGCCTAAAATGAATAATCTCGGCCGAAGAGTTCTCACACCGAGGTACTGCAAGAAAATAAAGATATAGGTTCCATCACCTCAGAATGCCGAGGTAATAGAACCTAGGGGCAGTTGTGGGGATGTATTTTCTGAATACCAACACGTGGCATGGTGGCGCCGACGTGTCAGCCGAGGTGCCACGTGTCTTGGTAGTTATGCCGAGGTTATTTTTGGCGAGGCCGAGGTGATCTCCAAAGATATCGGAATCTGAGATAGGCGGATAAATTGATAAGGGGCAAGAGTCCTAGATAAAAGAGAAGACTTTGCTAAGATAAGGATAAAGCTCTTAGGGAGTTTATCTTTATCTCTTGAAGAGTCCAAAGTTGACATTGAATTGGAGTCCATAGAAGTCAGACTTCTAGTGGGACTTGGATTGAGTAAACTATAAAAGAGAGGCACCCCCGTGGGTCTAAGGTACGCAGTTTTATACTCAAGCTTGTGAGTTTAGTACTTGATTATCTTTGAGAGATATACTGACTTGATCGTCGGAGTGCCCCCGGGTGGAAGAGCCACTGCCGGAGCCTTTTCTTTCTGTTACAGGTTCACTAAAGCCATCTATTCTGTCGGTGCTCTTCAGCTGATTACTAGGCGGGCGGTGTGGTCAGAAAATCACTCACACACCTAGTACTGATAAGAGAAGAATGTTAGAAAATGATCTTGATGCACTAGATATGTTTTACATGCAAAGTGTGAGTAGAACAATTAATTTGTATGTAGATGTTGTTTATTCATGTCACGCCTCGAATTTTATTACTCGGATAACATTACCAATATTTGTTAATTAAGTCCATTTACAATAACATTTCATCATCGGATGAAATGATGAATAATTAAATATACATATTCCCTCTCGTTATACAACAATGACATTTACATACTGTAGACGTGCCCGTGGGCCTCGCTACAGTTCGGACTCGATTTGTGTCACGGTTCTTAATCTGAACAAAAGAGTCCAAATCTAGCAAATCGTTTTGAAAAAACAGATTTTTGAAAGAAGTGCCAAACATGGACTGCTTTGCCAGATACAGAGTCGCCACCTAAATATTTTATTTCGGGAGAATTTAGGAAACCCTGACTCGGTGCCAAAGACCACGTGTCCGTCATCACCAAAGTTGCCTCGGCTCGGGAACTTGGGTACGATTGGGAAAGGTCAGCTATGAGCACCCCCTCTCGCCCGATCCGAAGATCGGCCTCTACAAACCATGATATCCAATTTTGAAAACGTTATGTGTTCTTATTCCGGTTATTAGCCTAGAATTGCTATGTTGTGCGAACAGCAAGTATAGACCAAATCGCCTAAATTGGAACAAAACATTTCATGCTTGTTTTGAAAATGGTTTGCTACTCGCAAGTAGGCTAAAATGCAGGTTTTGCCACCCTCGAGTGGGCTTTTAGAAAAGATGGTTTTGCTACTATCTAGTGGGCTTAAAACTCACAGTTTTAATGCGTTATCCCAATTTAGGTAATTCAACCTCCATCCACAGGCATTCAAGCAGTTATATCACATAAGCAACTAGCCTCATGGTAATCATGCAATTATGGCAACACTCACACGCATGCGGTATGCTAAAGCAAAAGGACTTACAGAGTACTCCAAGCCAAAACAGAAACTAGTTAGTAATCATATGCATGATCATAGTTTATGTTAAGATGGCTAATGTAACACATGCAGAATGTCACTTAGATAGGCTCGGCTAATCTAAACATGGTATGTGAAATGCTACAACTATCACGTATTCAATTTGAAATTGAAGTACAAATGCAGTTAGAATGATGTACCGAGCCTGGTGCATGCAAGGCAAATGTATGAATGCACGCATGCATTGCATAAGGTATGCTAATTTTAAAGATGCCCTAGTATACCATCATAAGCGGGTAAATAAAAGGGAAGAAAGACGTGGGGTTGGAAGACATACACCCACTCACGCACACTTATTACACAATTGCCCTCACTCGGAGGGTACAAATAAATATTACAGTCTGAATAATAAATACATTAATTATTACAGAATTTCTAATTAATTAATAGAAAGAATGCCAAAGAAGGAGAAAGGTGGCCACAGCCTCTGCCTCGGGATGCGTGAATGATGCATGCTCAAACCCGCCTTGCCCGGAAAGTCCGTACCATACCAAGGCTGCCTCTGTTTACACTGCCCTGCTTCTCTGAAAATTACCACAGTTCTGGGATAGGTTCCTTGCACACTGTAGAGTACCACCGGCTGGAGGAGGTGCCCACCGGCCATATGTAATTTCCGTCGGCTGCTGTTTGAGTTATCGGCCATTCACAAATGGCCGGTCGGCATTGGATGCTGCCGGTCGGCAGAAGCTTCCTGCAGAAGACAGTTTTGACAGCAACAGAGGACAGACAGTATATGGCATGGGATTTCAGGCACATGTGAGCATGGTCACGTTCCCCATCATGCTTTGAACTCAGGGAAGCATGGCCCTCGATCCTCGAGCCATCAATGGTGCATGATAGCCCAAGAGATCAAGCTCGCCACTTGATGTAAAAATGCATGCAATCACACAAGTGAGGACTAAGACCCTATCATACCGAAGTCAAGGGCCCCGGTGACCGAGAGTCAAGGCGCATTACATCACTTATAGTATGAACGCTCCTTAACCCTCACACTTGGTTTGACACCCCAAACCAAGTAATACAATGCATGTTATGGGAACAATGACTCAAAGATACAACATGGGATTAAAATGCAAGGCATGCCAAGTGCCGTGCAACTAATATGGCAAGTATGCAATGCTAGGCATACAAGATGCAAATGCAATGCAAACATGGACAACCTAAGCAATAGGATCAACATATTACAACACTTGATGAAGCAATCATGCAATAGACAGGAGACAAGCAAGCAATGGTGGGCTTAAACCATGAAGGGGCAGACCTTGATCTACCCCAAAACAGTGGCCAAAAGTGTCCAAAATGGTGGACAAACACTCATGCCAACAAGCAAGCCAATGGACCTAAAACTAAGGCACAAAAGGGGGGGATTTCACTTCCACCGACATGACCACTCATGGCATGAATTGGACAAGTTAAAACAGAAACTTAGCAAGCAAAAATAGACCCCAAAACATACTAACATGGCAGCTAAAGTGGCTCCGATGAGATGCATGCACCAAAGCTCATATCTAGGCATAAAAGGCATACCCTCAAAGCATGAAAGAGGTCACTTATGTACACATACAAGCATGATTTATGGGCTGAAATATGATCCTAAATGATGCCAAATCAATGAGGATGGTCATAGCTACGCATGCTAGAAGTCAAAATGCTCAAAGCTTACAAGCCAAAACACAAAGAGAGGACACCAAATAAGGCAAGCATGACTGAAATAGATGGCCAACAGGCCTTAAACATGGTAAAATAATGCCAACACCATCATGGGACTAAGCCAACACATGCAAGAATCATGGCCTAAACACAAGATGCATTTCTAGGCCAAATGGAGGAATGCAAAGCAAGTATATTAAGCATGCAAAAGGCCACAAATCCGACCAAAAACAGAGATTACATATGACCTAAAAACACCCAAAAACCTCTGAAAAAAGGCCAAAACCAATCAAGCATGCATGTTACCCTTTAAGCCAAAATGCAAGGAAATAAGACAATGAATGGAGAGGGGTGTCCCTCCCCTATGCAAGACTTCAAACCACCTTCCTCACCACTGAAAATCAGTGAGAAGACCAAAACACTTAAGCAAACAAGGCCTTACCAAGGAGGCAACAAAAAAGGCCAAATAAGGCCTAAGATGGTGAGTTTGAACTCAAACCACAAAGGACCCTTAATGAAAGTTCTTAAGCATGAAAATATAAGCCTTTTTTATGTTATGCACAAAAACTAAATCAGCAAGCAAGATAGGTAAAAGACTAGTGCAAGTTTGGGGAAATTAAAGCAAAGTGCTCACCTTTGAAGCACACCTCAAGAACAGCCAATGCAGCCCTCTTCTTTTGACCAAAACAGCCCCAAAACTCAAGAATCAACCCTCAAAGCCCCTCAATCTCGGAGCAAGGTGTAATAGTGTGTGTATTAGTGCAAAAGTAAGGTAAAAGCACACTTTTAGGCCAAGAAACACACACAAGGGAGGAGAGAGAGGTAAATATAGAGAGAGGGTGTATCTATATGTATAAGCTCTGGTTTTTGCCTTCAAAATTTCTAACCTAGAACAAGGAGAAGACCTCTCCTCTTATAGAAGTCCCTCTTGCCAAGCTTACACAACAAGCTTGCTTAGAGGCAAATCCCTCCATACACGTGTATGGAGGGAAGCAGAGTTGGTGCCAGCTATCACAGCTGGCACAAAATATCTACATAAAGTAGATGAACAGTAATCAGCTGCTCAAAATTGCCATTTTGACAAAATTTAGTGCCGACCGGCAGCAAATAATACCGACTGGCAAAATATATTGCCAACGGAAACAAAATACCAGCCGGTGGCCTCTGGCCATGGCCGGTGATGTGTGGGGATGCCTCACAAGGCATTCCCTGCCCTTCCAAGGCAAAACACAAGTGTTTGGTGTGAAACCAGACACTAAACGGTCGAGTTCGGAGATCTTGAGGCAAGGTGCGTAGCCGGGACTTCTGGGAACTCCAAACGAACACAAACATGGATAATCACCAAGTGTTCCAATGGTGACGTCTAAGTCTGGAGGACGGTCAAAAATGGGGTGTCTACACATACAAATAAAAGAAATGTCCTAAGGCTTACAATAAAAGAGAGGACACTACTCTTTATAAAGAAAATAGCACTCAGCCAAACAACAAATGAAGTAGTACAATCCATCACTGCATTACACTTATGAAATGGTAAAACCCATTATTTGATCTTCAAATCCGAAAAGATTCCTTATACACATGTACAAGCAGGGGGTGAATAACCACTAGCTCACCAAGCAATCTCATATTAAAACATTAGAAGATATGCAGGTACCAAAATACTCATACATATACGTGAAATCATATCATGTCATAACCATATGATTTTATTACATAATCTCTTAAATCCAATTTATTTAGTTAACCACAACAAGTTAACTTAAATAAATCAATATGTTTCAATAGCAACAAGACATCATTTTCAATTCATTCAATTATCTCATTATTAATTGAATCAAATAATTAAATAATTCATCAAATCCATTTTATACGGTCTTATGAGATGAATGCATATGCCATGTCATGCTCAAAATATTTTTCTCATCTTTTGAAAATCTTACGCACAATGCCATTTTGAAAAACACATTAATCCAACAATTTCAATAAAATTCCAAAATGGTAAATATGACTCAGGTAATCCCTAAGCTGGTGTCTGTAAGTAGACTATACAAGTACTATCAATTTGTCATTTTTACCAATATTAACTGGAAGGCTCGACACCTGTAATCTGTCATTTTTACCAGTATTAACTGGAATGCTTGACACCTGTAATCTGTCATTTTTACTCGTATTAACTGGAAGGCTCGACACCTGTCATCTATACCACCTATCAAGACTTACCAACGTATTTACCCCAAAACCAATTCATGGAAAACTTGTTTTCTTAACATTCATTTCTCAATGTAAAGTTTTCAAATCAAATCTCAAAACTTATCATTCTCAAATGAATTGATATGCCAATGCAATCATTAATAATACAATGCAATGTTTCATCCACTTTCAATACTTCCACACAACATTCCCATTGTGGTCAAAATTCTCATTTCCACATTTCAAAGCAATCTCACAATTTAGTCATTTCAATACAATAACAACCTTTTAAACAACGATTTTCCAAAACTTCAACAAGTCTCACATTCTATGAAAACTCATAATTTATATGTATATAAATAAATAACTTTCAAACATCATTTGTTTTGACACACAGTAAATATAACATCTTCAAAGATTGACAATATCTTTCTTAAAAACCCCCAATTTCTAGGTTTTCTCACCAAAACTGCTCATCGCCAAAATATTTGAAGGAATCTCACCACAATCATCGTTCTTCAATCAATATAGTCAAAACTCTCAATTTCTATTTTAAAGAAACTAGAAAGTAAACCCACTTTCAAAAAATCACTCTTCTTCTTGAATCAACAATAATTTTTCAAAACTAATCAAAGGATGATTTTGAAAATCATCTAGATCTTGCAAAAACATATATATAACTCAAAGAAAATCCTTATATATTAAATATTACCATTTCCATCCTACTATGTCAAAAGTTATGGTATAATCTCAATAACATACTTTTAACCATAACGGATATAACCTTTTAACCAAAACTAATTTAATCCACTAAATTAGTAAGTTTATTATATTAAAAAATTTTCAAATTAATAATACCAAACCTAACTTCACATGCCTCATCCCTCAAACATAACCATTTTTCATGCCTAGCTACTTAAAGAGGTAATATTTTTCCCAAATTCTCTACCAATAACAATTTCACAATTTTTTCTAAAATAACTTAACCAACATGATATTTACATAAAAAAAATTATGAAATACGCCTAATAGTAACATTTTTAAGGTTACGAGTTCGAAAGTCCACATTTCACATTTTTATTTTCATAAAAATGAACACAACTTAAACATCAACATATCATCTTTTATAAAATATCGTGAATATAACACTTTTAGAATTTTTAATCTCAAAACAACTCTATAATTCATACTTAAGCATTTACTCCATATTCCTTAACATTAATTTATTTTTCTCAAAAATAAATTCCAAATTAAAGAAAAAAAATTCAACTTTATATTTCTCAAAATAAATCATATAATTATAATATGATGTAGATACAATCATACAACTATTAAATTTTATTTTCGGATTTCTTTGCAAAATTATCAACACAAAATGATTTTCCCAAATCAATCTCAAAATGCCAACATTCTTAACATTTCAACATAATTTTTTCTTCCAAAAATTATCAAACAAAAATCTGAAAATATATATATATATATATGCAATATGTCTTATAATGATATATTTTCTCAAAATAATCCTAACATAGCTTTAATGTAAAAATATGAAGAAAGTCTCTACCTCATATAATGAAGAAGAGTAGATCTAGAAGACAAATCTTACTCGATCATGAATTCGAGACTACTATTGCGAAGATCACGATGAGCTCTCCCACTTTCATTTACAACACTTTTGCAAAATCTCACTCTAAAGACTTTCATTTCAAGCTCAAAGATTGAGCGACAATGGTGAATATGGAAAGAGAGAGAGAGAGAGAGAGAGAGAGAGAGAGAGAGAGAGAGACGTTGATATATATATATATATATATAGGGAGAGAGAGAGAGAGAGAGAGAGAGATGAGCTCCCTATTCAGCCCAAGAAAAGCAAAAAGGAGGAGGAAGGAAATGGAGTGGTATGGGGGACAACTCCATGTGGGTTGTCTTTCCAAAAGTGGTTTCTTTTCAAAAAAAATAATTTAATTTTTGTAATAATACATCAAAATTTTATAATATAAATTAGAAAATGATATAATTTTCACCATATGATACACACCACAAGTTCAACTTTCAAATATATATTATAACCATATATAATAAATAATTACAACTCCCAATATGGTTGCTACTAATCACGTAATTAAAAAGGATCAAACAGTTAAATATGAGTTATAAACAAACTCAATTTAAATTGAATCCAAGCCATGGGTCTTGAATTAAACTCCCACCCATAAGCCAAACATGGCCCAATTATATACCAAAATAGACCCAACAATTCTATCCAAATCATAATCTAAACATTAAAAATTAAATAACAAAATTCTGCTATAAATTAAACTGAACACCAATCAGTCCGTGAATTTGCATAAAATAAATACTCATCATTAAATTTTGAAATTTTTATCCAACGTGCTAGACTCATATGGGAACAACATATAAAAATTTCATAATTTTCTGAGATTGGGAACTATTTTAAAAAAATACAAAATCGAACTATTTTCCCATAGAATTTACATAGCACTCAAATTCGAAAATTTGCTCAATTAAATTATGCACTGGCTATTTTTAAAAAAAATTTTTTGGGTCATTACAATTCCATTGGGTGTGAGGGTGGATAAGTTAATGCTAGGGATGAAAATGCTGTAGAAATAGATCAATCAGTACATGATGGTGATGGTGATGTAGATGGGGATGATGAGTACCACATGGATGATTTTGTTGGGTTTAGTGATGAAGACTTAGATTGGAATGAAAATGTGGATGCTGAAAATGAATCTGATAGCACAAGTAGTGAATATGTGTTAAGACAAGATGATGGCTTAAGTGAAGATGATGGTACACTTAGTGATTATCAACCAAGGGATGATGTAATGGTGTATGATGTTAATACTGATGATGACTTGGATGATGAACCTATCTGTAGACCTAAGAGGAGGGATTTCAAGGGAAAACAGTTTCATGCTCCCTATGATGATAAAGAGCCATATTTGAATCCAAAAGGGGAAGTGGTATTGGAAAAAATGGATGATTTTTGTAGATGTAAACAGCTTTAGAGCTTTATTGAAAGATTATATAGTGGAAACTGGCTTCAAGGTTGTGAGGGACAAAAATGAGAAGTCTAGGGTAACTGCCCATTGTGCTGCTGAGGGATGTCCTTGGAGGATTCATGCATCTCCTCTACCAGATGGGATAACTTACAAGATAAAAACCATAGTTTCCCAACACATATGCAGTAGGTTGAACCAAAATACTGAGGCAACTTCAAATTGAATAGCAAAAAAATTAGCTGACAGTTTTGAAGAAAATCCAGACATGGGGATAGATACAATGCAAGGCAAGTTGAACAAGATGTATGGGATTGATGCTTCAAAGATGCAGTTGTACAGAGCTAAAAAAATATGTAGAGATGAAATAGAGGGTAACCATGGTAGCCAATATGTGCTACTACCAACATATGCTGCATAGATTAAGAAGACAAATCGTACTAGTTTTGTGAAGATCAATTATGATAACCCATCCAAGCCAATCTCAGAGGATGAACCCACAACAAATGAATAGCCTACAATGAGTTCTAACCCAGTATTTAAAAGAATTTTCATCTCATTTGAGGCAATGAAAACAGGGTTTGTTAATGGATGTAGACCCTTCGTAGGAGTAGATGGTTGTCACTTAAAGGTTCCTTATGGTGGAGTGCTAATTTCAACAGTTGGTTTAGATGGAAATAGTGGGTTGTTTCCACTGGCAGTAGGAGTAGTGGAGTGTGAATGTAAGAAGAGTTGGACATTTTTCCTACAACACTTGAGAACAATACTGAGTGATGCATTGCCCACTAGGCCTTAGACCATCATGTCTGATGGACAAAAGGGTCTTGACACAATTGTGACTAAAATCCTACCAGAGGCTAGCCATAGAAGATGTTGTATGCATTTGTTTAACAACTTTAGAGGTAAATTTCTTGGAATGATCTTAAGGAAGAACTTTTGGAAGGCAGCAAGGGCTTGGAATCAAAGGGCATATGATGAGGCGATGCACACCATTCAAGGTATCTCATAGGAAGCATATGCATGGTTGCAAAAAGTTCCTGTTGAAACAAGGTCTAGGAATGCATTTGATAGTAGGATAAGAAATGATCATATCACAAATAACATGACAGAATCATTCAATAATTGGTTGGGGATTTCCAGAAGTAAACCAATTTTGACAATGTTAGAGACCATAAGATGTAAGTTAATGGGCAAGTTTTAAATGAGGTATCAAAAAGCATTGCACTGGCAGTCCAACGTAACTTTGAACATTAAGAAGAAGCTTGATAAGACCTTGTATGAGTCTAGAAAGTGCAAAGTAGAGTATGCATGGGAGTAGGAGTATGATATTAGGGATAATCAGGGAATGAGACGCATTGTGCATGTAGGTAAAATGAGTTGTTCTTGTAGAGAGTGGGAGATTTCTGGGATTCCATGCACACATGCTATGGCTGCTATCTTACACAATAGAATGAATGTGGAAAACTTTGTGCATCCCTATTACTCAAAGCAAAAATATTTGATGGCCAATGGTGGGATTATACATCCAATATCAGACCACACTATGTGGACACTGATAAATGAGGAGCCATTGTAGCCACCACCTCTGAAAAGATTGGTAGGAAGACCAAAGAATTCCAGGAAAATGGCTGCTCATGAGCCTCCTACAGGCACAAGTCAGGCCAAGAGGTCTTTTACTTTGAAATGCAATTACTGCAAGGAATTTGGACACAATAGGAGGACATGTCAGAGAGGTCCAATCAGGGGTGGCAGAGGAGGCAACATTTCATCTAGCAAAAGCATAGGTTCTTCATCTGACAAATGAGGCAGATCTGTGGGCAGAGGAGGTAGCATTTCATCTGGCAGATGCATGGGTTCTTCTTCTAACAAAGGATGTAGATCTGTGGACAGAGGACACAACACTTCATCTAGAAGAGGAGGCACTTCATCTGGAAGAGGCAGAGGCAGAGGCAGAGGAAGCAGTTCATTTGTATACATCTTTTCTTTTCTTTGCCTTGAATTTTTTTTTTTGGTTTCTTTTTACTATTGTTATTATGGTACTAATTTTAGTTTGCAACTAATTTTGGCTTGCAACTTAGGATATTCCAAGTGGGAGGGACAGAGGAGGCACTTTATCTGGGAGAGGCAGAGGTAGAGGCAGAGGAAGCACTTCATCTGTAACCATCTTTTGTTTTCTTTGCCTTTGTATTTTTTTTTTCTATTTTTATTATGGTACTAACTAATTTTGGTTTGCAACTATTTTTTTTTTTTTGTAACTCAGGATATTCCAAGTGGGAGAGGTAGAAGTAGAGGCTCATCTGGAAGAGGTATTTCAGCTGAGAATGTCTGGTCAGTGCTCTAAATTGTTTGGTTTGCAAGTCATGAATTCAATACATTGTTTGGTTTGTAAGTCATGAATTCAATACATTGTTTGGTTTGGTTGTTTGTTACAGATAAATGGTGCACTTAGTGATGGTTTTTGGGTACACATGTGTGACAATGAACAGGTACAAAATGTTGGAAAAGTGGTGTATTATAAGGCTTATTTTGGGCCAATTTTGAGCCCAAAATTGAGTGGGCCCCGAACATCTTTTGGGGCGAGTCCGAAGAGGTGAAGTGTTCCTTGCCGCATTGCAAGTCACACGGTGAAGACGGTTCGTTAAAACCATTTATGAGTGAATGAGAACATGACGCCGTTTTCAGGTTTGTGAAATGGACATTTAAAGTTTTCAAGTGGGTTTCCTTGTGAGGCTTGTCCCACATTGAAACTTTAAGAGAGTTTTGTTGAGTATATAAACTCTAGCCTACAACACTTGGGTTGGGCCCCAAGGGGCACCCCAAGTTTGTAGAAGGAAGGAGTTATAGATAAAGTGTACCTTAGCCCAAACCACCACACACGCGCGCGCGCCGCCGCCTCCGTCCGGCCGAGCCGGGCACGGGTGTGGGTCGGTTCTTATATTAATTTTTTGGGCAAAATTTTATCCATTTCCGGTCCATTTTATTCCTGACAGATTAAACAGTTCTTACATTTTAGATCTGTTTGAACACAGACAGATTCAAATCTGTCCAGGTTTTCTAACTGCATCTGTTCATAACAGTTGCATATCTGTTAGGCAGTTATGAACAGATTCAAAACTAAGGTTAAACAGTTTTCAATCTGTTATATATTTTAGACAGATTCATATGTGGAAAAATTGCCCAGGCAGTTTCAGCAACAGTTATATAACTGCTACAGTTGGTATATCTGTCCAGATCCGTTTGAATTTCAAAACAGTGTCTGTTGACACAGTTTTGCACCTGTTCATGCTCTAAATTGCACCTGTTCAGGACTGTGATTTTTCCTATAAAAACAGCCATAATTCCAGCAGTCTAGAGGTCTGAAAATAGTCTGCATTATTTATATTGCTGTCCAACTTTTATTTAGGGGATTTTCCTCCATTCTAGTTTTAGGAAAATTACAAAGAGAGTATAGAACACAGGTTTTAATTCGTCGAACAAATTTATTTGAAGTGCTTCTATAAATTTGTGAAGATCATTGTATCCTAGGAGATAGACGCCACTCAACCGTAAGCACCGTAGCAGGGTGAATTTGTCTTAAGGACAGAGTGTCACACACTCGACTTGATCTTAATTTTAATTCGGTTCGATAAATAAATCCGGTATGTTATTTATTTATTTTGTTTGAATTTATTTCAAGTTATTTTATTTACACAGAAGATTGTTCCAACAATCTTAAGACAGATCCGAATTATTCTGTTTACAGAATTTTTCGTTTGTTTCCCTTTTTCATTCTTTGTAAATAATTTCGAAAAAAAAAATTATTTTCTGTGGATTTACAAAATAATATTCTGGTTGGAAAAACAAATAGTGATTATATGTTATTTGACAGATAGTAGTAATATACTGTCTATTTTCTTTGACAACTAGTAGTACGATACTGGTGTCATTAACAATTCAGAATATATTTTTGTGAAATTTTGTCAGAAAATTAATTTTGGTTTTTAGAAATTATTTTCTGAGTTTTCATTAATTAAAATTCTGTTTTAGTATTTTAATTATTGAAGTGTTACAGAAATTAATTTTCTGTGTGGAATTAATTTGGTTGAATAAAATTTTATTTTATTTCCAAATTAATTAGAAAATAAAAGTTACATTCTTGTTTCTTTTATTTTTACAGAATTTAAATTTTGTGAATTTGGATTAGTTTTCTGTGTGGAATTAATTTGGTTAAATAAAATTTTATTTTATTTTATTTCTAAATTAATTGAAAATAAAAGTTACATTTTATTTTGTTTCTTTTATTTTAACATAATTTATTTCTGTAGTTTTGGTTTAATTTGTTTAAAAAAAAATTTATTTTATTTTCAAATTAATTGGAAGTAAAAGATATAATTCTTATTTCTTTTATTTTTACAGAATTTAGAATTCTGTGTTTATGGTTTAATTTTCTGTGTAGTATTAAATTCTAATTATAATTGTGGTTTATAATTTAGAATTTATGGCTACTAAAACTGGTCAAACTAATGTTCAAACCAGTACTGGTATGGTGATTGCCATTACACCAACCTCTCCTTATGTTGGGACTGTGCCAGTCAATCATGGTAAACAGCTAGAGAAGTTCTTAAGAACTGATTTTTGCAAAGGCAAAGGAAGAACAAGTAAGAAGGTTTCTGTAACCGAAATGGATATAATTTCTAATGGTGTAGATGTCATAAATCTTTCTGCAGTTGTTTCCGAGGCAAATCTTGTCGGAAATCCTAAAGAATGGTGGGTGGAAACTGGTGCTACTCGCCATATTTGTGCCGACAAAAAGGTGTTCACATCTTATTCTACAGTGAACAATGGTGAACAACTTTTTATGGGCAACTCCTCAACTTCCAAAGTTGAAGGACAAGGAAAGATTGTACTTAAGATGACATCTGGAAAGGAACTCACTCTCAACAATGTGCTGCATGTACCGGACATTCGCAAGAATTTAGTTTCCGGATCTTTGTTGAGTAAGAATGGGTTTAGACTAGTCTTTGAAAGTGACAAGTTTGTACTTACCAAAAACGGGATGTATGTAGAAAAATGTTACATGTCTGATGGTCTTTTCAAGTTAAATGTAATGACTGTTGTACCTTCTGATATTAATAAAAATACATCTTCTTCTTATTTGCTTGAGTCTTCAAATTTATGGCATGGTAGACTAGGACATGTTAATTATGGATCTTTGCGTAGATTAATTAATATGGAATGTTTACCTAAATTTGGCATTGATTCAAATCGTAAATGTGAAATTTACATTGAGGCAAAATTATCTAAAACTCATTTTTATTCAATTGAAAGAAGTACGGAACCACTTGAATTAATTCATAGTGATATTTGTGATTTTAAATCAATTCAAACTAGAGGTGGGAAAAAGTATTTTATCACTTTTATAGATGACTATACTAGATATAGTTATGTTTATTTAATTCGAACCAAGGATGAAGCTTTGGAAGCTTTCATTCAATATAAGAATGACGTTGAAAATCAACTTAGTAAGAAAATCAAGAAACTTAGAAGTGATAGAGGTGATGAATATGAATCACCTTTTGGTGAATTTTGTAAAGAACATGGAATAATACATCACACTACCGCTCCTTACTCACCTTAGCAAAATAGAATTGCTGAAAGGAAAAATAGGACTTTAAAAGAAATTGTGAATGCTATGTTAATAAGTTCTGGATTACCTCAGAACTTGTGGGGGGACGCAATACTTTCTGCTAATTATATACTTAATAAAGTACCCCGAAAGAAAGTGAATCAAACACCTTATGAATTGTGGCATGGAAGAGTACCATTCTACAAATACTTAAAAGTGTGGGGGTGTTTGGCTAAAATGGCTATTCCTAGTCCTAAAAAGATTAAGATAGGTCCTAAGACCATTGATTGCATTTTCATTGGTTATGCCAAGAATAGTAGGGCATATCGGTTTTTGATTCATAAATCAGAACATTCCGAAATACATGTAAATACTATTATTGAATCTCGAAATGCATTTTTCTTTAAACATGTATTTCCAAATAAGACTAGACAAGAAACTAGTAATAATAAGAGATCTTTTAATGCTATTACTAGTAATGATCAAGAACATGATCAAGAGCAAGAGTTAGATCAAAATGAGGAAGAGGAACCTAGGCGTAGTAAACGTGCTAGAACCTTAAAATCTTTCGGTCCAAATTTTCTAACATATTTGTTAGAAAATGAGACTTTAACTTTTAAAGAGGCTATGTCTAGTCCTAAAGCTCCTTTATGGAAAGAAGCTGTCAACAGTGAAGTTGAATCCATCTTGCAAAATCACATTTGGGAATTGGTGGATTTGCCACCAGGTTGTAAACCTCTTGGGTACAAGTAGATTTTCAAAAGAAAAATGAAAGTAGATGGATCAATTGACAAATACAAGGCAAGACTTGTGGTCAAAGGTTTTAGACAAAAAGAAGATCATGATTACTTTGACACATACTCACCGGTTACTAGAATAACATCCATTAGAATGCTAATTGCCATTTCATCTCTATACAATCTAGACATTCATCAAATGGATGTGAAAGCCGCTTTCTTAAATGGTGAGTTAAATGAAGAAATTTACATGGAACAACCAGAAGGTTTTTCTGTTCCAGGAAAAGAAAAGAAAGTGTGTAAATTGGTTAAATCATTATATGGTTTAAAACAGGCGCCAAAGTAATGGCATGGGAAATTTGACAAGGCAATGATGTCAAATAGATTTAAAATTAATGAATGTGACAAATGTGTTTATATTAAAAACACAGACAAAGGTTATGTCATTGTATGTCTTTATGTGGATGATATGCTCATCATTGGTAGTAATAATGATCTGATTAAAACTACTAAGCAAATGTTGAATAAACATTTTGACATGAAGGACATGGGCATTGCTGATGTAATTCTTAGTATGAAAATTACCAAACCATCAGAAGGATATGCTTTGCCATAATCTCATTACATTGAGAAAATACTTGACAAATTCAGCAAAGATGATGATCATCTTGCTAGAACACCTATAGATGTTAATTTGTATCTTTCTAAGAATGTACAGGAAAGTATTTCTCAATTAGAGTATGCCCAAATTATTGGAAGCTTAATGTACTTGATGAACTGCACTCGCTCGGATATAACTTATGCAGTAAGTAAATTAAGTAAATATACAAGTAATCCGGGAGTAGAACACTGGAAAGCAATTATAAGGGTTCTAAGATATCTCCGATTTACTCGTAAACTTGGGCTTAATTATACTAGATATCCAGCAGTACTTGAAGGATATAGTGATGCAAATTGGATATCGAATACTAGAGACTCAAAGTCCACCAGTGGGTATGTCTTTACTCTTGGTGGGGCGGCTGTATCTTGGAAATCTTCCAAACAGACTTGTATTGCTAAGTCTACTATGGAATTAGAATTCATAGCTTTAGACAAAGTTGGAGAAGAGGCAGAATGGCTTCGCTACTTCCTTGAAGATATTCCAATATGGCCAAAATCGGTGCCTGCTATATGCATATATTGTGATAGTCAATCAGCTATAGATAGAGCACAGAGTCATATGTATAATGGTAAGTCACGACACATTCGTCGTCAACATAACACCGTAAGACAACTACTCTCTAATGGAATTATTTCCATAGAATATGTTAAGTCTAAAACATAGCGGATCTACTAACCAAAGGGTTAGCAAGAGAGCTAGTTGAGAATTCATCGAGGGAAATGGGACTAAAGCCTATTAAATAAGAGTTACCACAACGGCAACCCAACCTAGTTGACTGGAGATCCCAAGATCTAGGTTCAAAGGGACAACCGAGTTGTGATTGACTTAGAAGGATCACAGGGGAGTCTAACTCCTACCTATTTCTAGGATAAAATAGTGATGTCTGCAGTGTTTTAGGTTAAGTAAAATTTTAATGATTCTTATAACTAGGTAAACCTAGTGGGGTATGGCAGGATACTCTTCATAAGAATCACCTATATGAGTGTGAACTGGGCCGGTTCTATGAGATTTGTGAAGGGCTACAATTCTCTAGAGCACTCATAAAATACCAGGTTGTTCAGGGCCAAAATGAACACAATAGTGAGAACTAAATTGTGTCTGGGGATATACTGTGTGAGTTCTATTGTCTTGGTTTACACAAATGGCTGAACAGTTCAAGACATCATATTCACTGGTTAGCTAGTAAATCCGATAGTGTCTCACAAGGGAAGGTTCAAAGCCAAAAGCTACCTATCATTTGCAGAATATTTCCAATTTCTGTACTCTCTGTATTTAGATCATGTTGTTGCATTTTCTCTCCGTCAAATTCCATTCATGTGGGGGATTGTTGGAAAAATGGTGTATTATAAGGCTTATTTTGGGCCGACTTTAAGCCCAAAATTGAGTGGGCCCCGAACGTCTTTTGGGGTGGGTCCGAAAAGGTGAAGTGTTCCTTGCCGTATTGCAAGTCACATGGTGAAGACGGTTCGTTAAAACCATTTATGAGTGAATGGGAACATGACGCCGTTTTCGGGTTCGTGAAATGGACATTTAAAGTTTTCAAGTGGGTTTCCTTGTGAGGCTTGTCCCACATTGAAACTTTAAAAGAGTTTTGTTGAGTATATAAACTCTAGCCCACAACACTTGGGTTGGGCCCCAAGGGGCACCCCAAGTTTGTAGAAGGGAGGAGTTATGGATAAAGTGTACCTTAGCCTAAACCACCACACACGCGCGCGCGCCCCTACCGTCCGTCCGGCCGAGCCGGGCGCGGGTGTGGGTCTATTTTTATATTAATTTTTTGGGCAAAATTTTATCCATTTCCGGTCCATTTTATTCCTGACAGATTAAATAGTTCTTACATTTCAGATCTGTTTGAACAAAGATAGATTCAAATCTGTCCAGGTTTTCTAACTGTATCTGTTCATAACAGTTGCATATCTGTTAGGCAGTTATGAACAGATTCAAAACTAAGGTTAAACAGTTTTCAATCTGTTATATATTTTGGACAGATTCATATGTGGAAAAACTACCCAGGCAGTTTCAGCAGCAGTTATATAACTGCTACAGTTGGTATATCTGTCCAGATCCGTTTTAATTTCAAAATAGTGTCTGTTGACATAGTTTTGCACCTGCTCATGCTCTAAATTGCACCTGTTCGGGACTGTGATTTTTTCCTATAAAAACAGCCATAATTCCAGCAGTCTAGAGGTCTAAAAATAGTCTGCATTATTTATATTGCTGTCCAACTTTTATTTAGGGGATTTTCCTCCATTCTAGTTTTAGAAAAATTACAAAGAGAGTATAGAACACAGGTTTTAATTCGTCGAACAAATTTATTTGAAGTGCTTCTATAAATTTGTGAAGATCATTGTATCCTGGAAGATAGACGCCACTCAACCGTAAGCACCGTAGCGGGGCGAATTTGTCTTAAGGACAGAGTGTCACACACTCGACTTGGTCTTAATTTTAATTCAGTTCGATAAATAAATCCGGTATGTTATTTATTTATTTTGTTTGAATTTATTTCAAGTTATTTTATTTACACAGAAGATTGTTCCAACACAAACTATATAGATAGTGCATAGTGCTTATAGAAAATGCATCCACTTTTGTTTTTTTTTATTGTGGGCATCTTGATCATACTTTTGTAACTATGATGTACTGATAGATGAGGTGCATAGTAGTAAGATACATGTGTGACAATGAACAGGTACAAAATATATAGATAGTGCATAGTGCTTATAGGATGATGCACCCACTTTTGTTTTTTTGTTGTGGACATCTTGATCATACTTTTGTAACCATGATGTCAATTTCAACTAACTATGAATCATTAAATGTAACTATGAAGCATGGATATTTGAACTTGTTTATAAATGTCTGAAGCACTCATAATTGGATCACAATTTGGGATTTGCCATGCTTTCATTCCAAGAGAAAAGTAGTATAAGCTTGTTGTCTTACACTTACACTTACATATTTCTTTACAAAAACTAGCACAATACTAGGATATCCTTGCATTTCATATCCATAGAACAAGCTTTACCTATGATAAATGGGTTACTTCATAATGGCAACAAACAAAGCAAACAGACTTATCACTAAACTTATGACTATCAGTAGCTTCATATATCCTTGGTTGTCTTCAACTACTTGCATTCTTGTATGCATATCCTTGAAATTACCTTGAGGTAGTGGCTTTTGAACAGTATCAATAGCTTCATCAATTGAGTTAAGAGGTTTGCACCAATCCCAGAATTTGCATTTTTTTTTTCTGCACAAGCATAGTACAACTTTCCTTTGTTTTTGTTTCTTTCAGATTGTGTCACCTTGATAGCTGCTTTTTCACCACACAAACATGTTTTGCTTCTATATTTCAGTATGTTGTTTCCATCGTTTGATGATGCCATATCAATGAACCTGTGCATGCATTAAAAAAAAAAATTACATAGTTCACCTATAAATAACATACACAGAACTAGGAAAGAGAAAGAGAGAGAGAGAGCTCACATAAGATCTTCATCCATATCAAGCAATGTTGTAGAAAGAGAGAGAGAGACTTTGGAGGGAGACTTAACAGTTGCTTTGGGAATTGGAGGGAAATAGTAAGCAAAGGAGTGCATTGTTTTATATAGGATACCAAGGGTATTTTGGCAAGGGTATTTTGGCCATTTCCAGATTTATGGAGATTGATGTCATTGATTTTGTTACTTTATTGACGTCAAGTTAATAGCAGGAGGGGGATCTATATATTAGTTTCAAAAGCAAGAAAGGTCTGTGTAATTTTTGAAATTGCAGGGGAGGACCCTGTAATTAAGGTAAACCTCAGGGGAGGTAAGTGTAATTTACCCATGTATTAAAGACAAATTTAGTATTGCTATTACTTAGTAAACAATTAAGAAATGTAAAATAGTCAATTGAACATTTATCATTCTTATAATATTCCAACTAAATTAACATTGGATTAAATAAGATAGTTATTTCCAGGCATCTAATCCCATTAGAAACAAACATGCATTTCCAATCAAATAGTCCAGAGACTACATATCTCAAGATTAATAGTTTGATGGATTATAATCTTCCCTTATCTACTCTGTCTAAACAAACATTATGTGGACTTTATGTCTTCTTTTAAAACTCTTTTCTTTCTTGGAAGAGCAAAAAGTAGACTTTTATTTTGCAATGCTTAATAAGGTCCAAATCTAGTGCAGAGATAGAATACTGGGCTATGTCTGCAGCCACTAGTGAAGTGGTTTTGTTACGCAGATTTTTATCTGATCGTAGGGTTCATCTCACCGCTGCAACGCCTATTCATTGTGACAATAATGACGCCTTTCAGATTGCAACCAACCCTACCGTTAATGAGCGTACCAATAATAAACGAAGTGGCTTTACCCTTATATAGGCCTCGTTTGGGAAATGTCTATTTATTTTTTTTAACTTTTTGATTGTTTGACTATTTTAGTAGGCTATTTTAATTTTTGTATTTGAAAAGTTGGGTTGAATTTTTTGGTTGATTGTTGTATTGAAAAATGTGTTTGAAATGATGTTTGAGCCTAAAATGACAAATTTGTCTCTAACCAAAGACATTAATGTTTTTCCAAAATTGGTCTAATGGGGCAAAATTGTCATTTACTACTTGTGGTGGTAGGTTGTCAACGTGACAATGGCTTAGGCAACTCTTTTTTATTTTTTTTATTTTTAATATAGGTTAGTGGCTTAGGCCATTGTTTGAGGCTATTTGACTTTTTTAGTGTTTGAGGCTATTTTAATCCCAAACCTAGATTTCCAAATAGCATCATAAAAAATAAAAAATAAAAAATAAAAAATAAAAAATAAAAACGGGCGCTTCACTTGCGAGAAACGCATGGATTAAAAGAGATATTATGAGTGTTTGGGAAGTTGCTATTTTAGTAGATTATTTTAATTTGTAGCTATTTTAGTAGGCTAAAATTTTTGTGTCTGGAAAAATGATTAGATTTTTTTTGTAGATAGATATGATCTTTGTAAAAGAAAAAATAAAATGATTATGAATTTGATGTGACATTTTGTCTTATTAACTACTTTAACTTATTTTGTCTTTTTGTAAATTTTAGCTTAAAGGTGGCTAAAATTTTTCTTGTCCAATCGTGGTTTGTTTATTAAATCAATTGGCTTTGTTTTTTTCTTTTTAAATCATTTTTTATTTTAAAAATCCAAAACATAATTTGGTAAAACTAATGAAAAAATAAAAATATTGATATTTTTACATAATTTAAATTTAAAAATTAGTTTTTATTACTTAATTTTATCAAATTAGTTCATATTTTTTGATTTTTTTCTTTATAGAAAATTGTGTCATAAAAAAAAACCAAACATATCCTCATTTTTTATTAGGCCGTGCACAGTGCATTTTAACGGTAAAATAATAAACCAAATTGTGAATAGTAAATTGACAAATAACCAAATCATGGTTTGAACGATTTGAATTTGTCGGTTGATTGAAGAATAATCTTAAACAATTATTAAGTATTTACATAATATATAACATTATTTTACATAATATTTTTCATATATATAACACTAAATAATTTTATATAATATTTTGCATATACGTAACGCTAATTTGTAATAAATTTTACATCTTAAATCTCTGTCATATTTACTTTGATATTTCATTAGAGGTAAAATAAAATATATTAACAATTGCAGAGCGATATGATTTTAAATGCGGATTATAAATTTTAAACCACATATCAAATTAACCAACAATTAACGGACAAATCGGTACGAATTGAACGATATTTTGTACAATTTTTTTTTTTTTTTTTTTTGGAGAATCATCATAATTCAAACCTCTAGCACTATTTATTTTGAACTTGTTTAAATTGACATGCAACCTTTGGTTTCGTGTGTTCTTTTTTTTTTTGGAGGTAATAAAAATTTTATTAATTCAAGAATATAAATTACATCAAAATAATAAAGATTGAGGAAAGAAAAAAATATAAGACATCCTAAAAGTTGGTACAACCCGACAAAAATTTATAAGTTCCATCCAAAATTCCCAAAGGAAAGCGCACCTACAAGTTTGTCAAGATGCCAAACAAAGAAGTATTACCATAAAAGAAAGGATAAATTACACTTTGTCCCATTTAAGTTTCAACATTTTGCTTTCCTTTGGTAAGAATTTTTTTTCCTAACTTTTTAGTTTTTTTACCATTTTAGCTTGATTTAAAAAGTTTCGTTTGAGATGAACTTTTGATTTTTTTTGTAGTTTTGTGAGAAAAAAAAAAAGTAAAATCATTATGGTTTGGATGTGATATTTTATCTTATTGACTTTTCGGTCTATTTTGTCTTTTAGTAAGCTAATTTAATCCCAACCATCTTACCAAACAATCCCTTATCAATATATATATATATATATATATTTTCACTTGAATCTTTTAAATTTCAAATTTTCCTAGTTTGACCCAATAGCCTACATATTTCCAAAAGTGGACGACAAATAACACGTGGACAACCATGTGACACAAAAAAACATTGTTGGATAAATTATACTTTACTCTTAAGTTTTAACATTTTCCTATATTGGGCCTTAAGAGTGTTTCTTTCATTTTAATCCCCAATGTTTCTAATTTATTCTAACAACCAACATCTGTACAAAATTAGATGAATGATAGCTATGTTGCCCTCAATTCAAAACCCATACTCTATCATTTCTTTCTTCCCAAAAACTATTGAAATGACAATTGAATTTGAGAGAGAGAAAGAGAGAGATTGTCTGATAGTATCGATTTGAATGGGCTGTGATGGTGATGGTGGTTTTGAGGTGTTGGTGATGGCAACAAAGAGAATGACTGCTATTAGCACCTACCTAATTTCTTTGGACCCTCCACTTTGAACCCCTACTCATCTAAATAAGTTTCCTCAATTTTCTCTTTGAACCCCCACTTTAATTTCAATTATACCCTTCATTTTTTGAATCTAACTTTTCTTCTGCAATGTTCCTTACTGTTGGCAGTCCCACCCTGCCGGCTTCGAGTTTGCGACGCCATCGTCTTTGATCCAATACTCAAACTCTTTACCGGACTTCCCTTAGTCTTCCCCAATCCACTCTCCGTTGTTACCCAATCAAAATCATCCCAAAGCTTCCTTGCCAACGTCCTCCTCTTACTAACCCCAACCTCATTATCACCATTGCTATTTCTCCTCCTCTCTGAACTCTTCAACTTTAGATCTACCTCCTCACTGCCATCTTCCTCATCGATCACCGCCGTGAGCCAACGTGAACTGCTTCATCACTATCGGTGTCAGAGAGAACAACAAAATAATCTTATATTGCAACCTGAAGCTTCAATTAAAACAAATAAATATATATGCATGACAGAGTTTGAATAATTATAGACTTTCTTTTATAGAATCTAGTTTCAACTTATATATACATATACACACACAGAGAGAAAATATATGTATATATACATAGATCAATAACAGCTCCAACCTTCCTTCACCTAATTGCAACCTCTTGCTCCCATTATCCCCATGATCAATCCAAACCCAAAATCAATTCCCCAGTCACCAATCCAAATCTTCATAGCCCCAAACCCAAAGCATGACTTCCCTACTGACTGTTGAAGGATTCATGTCTCTCTTTGTTGTTAAAGGAGGTCGCTAGCGATAGTGGCAGTGGTGGTCACTAGTGGAGATGATGGTGAAAAGGTTGGTGGGTTAGGGTTTGGGAAATTGGGGTTAAGGTTAGAGTTTGGGAAATTAGGGTTAGAATGTTAAGGATGAGAGTAAAAATGTAACTTCATGTTTGAATAAAATTAGAATTAAAAAAAAATAAAAAGAGTGATTCTACTTACACCTGAAAAAGAACTTATTACACCCTTCAATTTTTATTTATTTTTATCACAATATTATCCTTTTGTGTAAAATTACCAATTGATCCTTAAACCCTAAAAAATGAAGCAACAATTTCTGATCCCACACACCACTCTGCACTCTCTTTTCTATACTCTTCTTCCACCTTCAACAGTCCTCCCACACCATTCGCCCATCTACTTCAATTGACCCGCAACTCCCCCCTCACTAGCATCCTCCTCTACCACCACCTCCTTCCGACTTCCCTCACAACAACCATTTCTGGCCACCTCGACCCTCTCTTCTCCCGCTGCGATCGTCTTTCCATACGTCCTCCGCCGTTATGACTCTCCATCTACCCTCTTCCTTCATTGTCGCATCTCTCTTTCCAGCCATATTCTTTGCCGCTATTCTCCTCCTAGCGATGACCCATCTTTGTCTTAAACCACCCCATGAATCCCTCATACCATTTGCCATCATGCACGCCAGAGAGAGAAAAATTTCAGATGTAGGTTTTGTCAAAGAATAAGAAGAGACGGTGGGGCCGCGATTCGTATGGAAGAAGGGATGGTACATAGGTGGTGGAAGGGCTGGACAGCGGTTTTGGAGAGGAGGAGAGACGACGAAAAGAAAGAGGATGAGTGGGGCAGAGTTGTCGGAGGTAGAGAACAGTTGGCTGATGATGTGAAGTGACGGTGAAGGATAACTAGTGGTGGTGAAGGTGAAAGAGATAGTGGTAGGAGGTGGTGGGATGAAATTAGGGTTTTAAATGTGAATGGGTGTAAAGAGAGGATGAATTGGTAAGGATGAGGATATATTAGAAATTATGAATAATATAATAAGATAAAGGGTAGTGTAATAAGAAATAGTGTGTAAAGAGATAAATATGTGGTGTAAGTAGAATTACCCAAATAAAATAGATGGAGGGTCCAAAGGGAAAAAAGTAGGTGTTAATAGCAGCACTCATTTCCCAATTTTAGTCATAACTGCAAAATGCATCGCCACTGACCAAAAATTCTTTAATGCAAAATGAACATTTTTTTAGAATAACATTTTCTTACTAAACAGGCAATCACCGAGTTCTTGTATGGTGGAGCTTTTTTTAAGTTAAAAGCTGATAATTAGAAACCAAAAGCTAAAAGCACTCCTACCACAACTTTCAAATAATTAGCCTTTTCAGTTTAGTTAAGCTATTTCTACTTAATAAGCTATAAGTAGAAGTTGCACCAAATAATCTGAGACAAACTCCCAAATCAAAATAAGCTATAATCACCCCCCAAAAACTGTAACAAACAGTTCCTGAATCAGCTAAAAACCCCAAAAAAAATCAACAAGCTCTAGCATGTACAGATTAGAAGTTACATTGTTGCAATGCATCTCCACTGACCAAAAATTCTTTAATGCAAAAAGAACATTTTTTTTAGAATAACATTTTCTTATTAAACAGGCAATCACTGAATCAGCTAAAAACCCCAAAAAAATCAACAAGCTCTAGCATATACAGATTTAGAAGTTACATTGTTGCTAGTTGTGGGTAGATCCTACATATACAGATGAAGCATTCAATGTGAAATCAACTCCATCATAAACTTTATCACTCCATAGTGACACACCTATGCAAATTCACAGTTTCAAATGAAGTCCCGCATTTTGCGTGATAATTATTGATTCGATGGATGATGATGATACATTGAACTTGGGAGATCTTCTGTACCTGCAACCGGGGTATCCAGATCCAGGTCTCCTTGGTTCTTCTAGTGTGCCAGGTTTCTTTGACAGCATTACCACCACCCGTTGCATGGTGGGTCGATGTTGTGGATTGGATTGGGTGCACAGCAACCCAATCTGTACACATACTGCTACCTGATCAGGGATGGCCGATGATGTCAATGTTGGATCCATAACCTCCAAGCTCTTATTTTTCCTGTACCGCTCATATGCCTGCATCAATGATGAATCATGTTACACCTTATAAATGAGTTCAGCCACAATTCGGTATCACAAATGGCTAAATCTGTCACAAAGAGTTCAACAAATTGTAATCGGTAATTATCAATAAGGTCCAGCCTTCAAGGGTTGACACATAATCCACTAGGGCTTGGATTGACATAAACAATACAGATAAGAAATATGCACACAGATCTTGGTGGATCTATTGTACAAAATATACAATATTTTACTCAAACTTAATGTTTTTATAAAATTGACACAGAAATATTATTGAAAACTGGATTATATATATATATATATATATATTTTCCCTCTATGAACCTTACCATGAAAAACTAGGAATGATAGAAGAGTTGACAATTCAAAGTTTACTCATTCCCACCACTTCTTGTTAAAAAGTGTGAGACGATAGTCTGTGCCTTGGTTGGTGGGTGAAGAGGTCAAACTATTTAATCAAAACTAATTAAAATTTACCAAGCGGATTATTTAATTCAATCAATCAGTTCCAACATATATCAATGAAACATGTCATTCACACAATATCTCAGTAATAATAATAAGATCAATGACATTGTATACGTGGAAAAACCATTGGGAACAACTATTACACTCTGCAATCGCGTTAGCGCTACCATTACTGTTACAACAGTCGTCGCCATTACTTGGTCAAGGGTGGCTGCAGCCCCCTTGGCCCCCTCTCCTTCCGTCATTGTGGACCCTACTCTGACTATCAGTTCTAATTACAAATTTACAACCACAGGTTGACCATCACAGTTGACAATGTATTTGGGAGAGGAAAAGAAATATAAAAAATAAATCAAAAAATTTCTGTCACTCAAACATTCTGGTCTAACCCATTTTACAATTAGCCAATTCTCGGTTGTACGCCCTACACGTGTGAAAAAACACAGAAAAATGGTTAAGATTGCTATTCACAACAGAAAACAAAAGAAGTTAAAACATTCATTGGAATTTTATAGTAGAATTTTATAATTGTCCAATTATGGTTAAGACTCTTAAGACCACAATTTTAGGGTGTTCATTCCATTTATAAGTGTACAACAAAAATGATCACAGGAAAGATGGATCAAGTGCATACCCATTCCACTAGATTTTGAGCATTTAAACTAACAGAAGTTGATTTTTTCTGACCACTTATCAGCTCTAAAACCACAACCCCAAAACTGTATACGTCTGCCTTCGGAGATAGATGTCCATGCATGACGTACTCAGGAGCCACATACCCACTATTTTCAAGTACAAACATCAATTAGTAACCATATCATGGATTAAAACTAGAAAAGAAATGTTAAGGCTCAACAACGTACTTGGTACCAACTGCACGGGTTTTGACATGCGTTTGATTTTCAAGAAAGAGGCGAGCCATGCCAAAATCAGCAATTTTTGGAACCCATTTATCGTCTAGTAGGATATTGCTGGCCTTGATGTCACGGTGAGTGATTGCACTGTGTGAGTCTTCATGAAGGTAAAGCAAGCCCCGAGCAACTCCAACGATTATGTCATACCTCCGCTTCCAATCAAGCACATCTCGTCTACCAAACTCTAAACCAAGATCATCACATTAATCCTCTCCCCATTCCATTCAATCTCATTAATAAAGTATGTCATCCACGTTTAATTTAAAGTTGCCAAGCTTAAAAAAGGCCAAATAAGTCACTTTTTCTGCAAACTTTCTTGTTTTTAGTTAAACAAAATAAAATAAAATAATTTAAATGTGTCAATTTATTATTTATTTTTTAGTTTTAGGTCATTCTAAACTGGAAGGGTTTAAAAAATAATTTTTTTCAAAAAAATCTAAAAATAGTTCACTAAAGACAAAATAAGTTTAAAAAAGAACTTTCTTGTTTTTTTTTTTTTTTTTTTGTAGTGGATTTTTTTTCCAAAATTTTAATTTTTACTTTTCAGATGTGTTTCCCCATTCCCCAATCAGATTTTTGGATGTGAGCTATACTCCGCAAGGAGCCAAAAGAGTGTGAGGCCTTGCCCAGCCATTTGACCCCTCTGCTGGTGTGACTAGGAATGCTCTGTGGGCTGGCTGTTAAAATTAGGTTGACTTGCTTAGCACTCCTTCTTGGTACCAGTCCATAACGATCAAAGTTAATTTGCGAACCTCTAACTAAATTACCAGGACTTCAAAGAAAGTTAAGCTACATCCTACAAGAAAGAGAATAATAGATCTAATTGGTTCTAATGTAATCTATCTAGTTATCAACCTAGAGGAGAAACAAGACAACGTAACAAGATAATTAAGACAAGATGATTAAGAATCGGGTATGAATTAGCCCCTTCATACACAAGCTTTCTTGATGTTGGAAGTTGGGGTTTGGTTCTGTAAGCTTATTTCATCTAGTATGACCTAAAACTGAAAAGGCTTTTGAAAAAATTTAAAAGAAGTTCATTAAAAATGGAAAGAAAAGAGAAGGAAAAAAAGTTAACAAAAAAGTTACTAAAAAAGCATTTTCCAATTCAGTCCTGAGAATTAGGTTGCTATGCTGAAAATGATGAACCTTGCCACCACAATAGAGTTGGAGTTAGTCAAGACATTGAAAGTTTCAAAAGATGGGGCTCTAATACAAACATATTAATATAACTACACCCTTGGAAGTTCCAAGCCTATAGAGGGATGAAGAGACAGCACTGGCTACAAGAAACAAAAATTAATATTGTTTTCTTTACAGAAAACCAAGCAGACATGTGTTGTAACTTGTATCACTGCAGAATTAAAAAGTAGAATGACAAAGAATAATGCTACATTGTCAATAAGAATCGTACCAATCGATTCAAAATTTCACAAAATAGGAAAATAAAGGGGAAAACACTAGCCAAGCATGAAATAGTGATCTTTACTCTTAACAAACTTCAAGAACTTTCATCACTGTCAATCTGAATTTTTCTTACTAATGAATATGATTGGTGATTTTCAATTAAGCACAAAAATATAGATTTTCGCTATGTTAGTATGTACACAGTTTGAAAATGTGAAAATAGTTTCAACTCCCCTATAAATAGCTGGAAACAAATACCTACCCAAATTTTGATAAACCTCAAAAATAAAATTAAATAGAATAAATTTCATCTAATCCCAATTTTTTTTTTTTTGGATACCCCATTTGATGGGGCTTAAGGCTTGGTTTGGTTTGGTTT
The DNA here is from genome assembly GCF_055761805.1 of Camellia sinensis. Classification (NCBI taxonomy): domain Eukaryota; kingdom Viridiplantae; phylum Streptophyta; class Magnoliopsida; order Ericales; family Theaceae; genus Camellia; species Camellia sinensis. The sequence continues at coordinate 59,810,038 of NC_138971.1, forward strand.
ATGTTTTTGTTGATAAATAGTCAAAAACAGCTCTGTAACTACTAGAAGATTGTAAAGAAAAATAAGAAGGGATGCTCATTAATTTGATTTTAGTCAAAAAAAAATTTACCATCATATATTATGCTAAGAGGACTATACAATATCCACATTCTTAATCGGACATGAGTAGCAACTTAAGGTGTTATCCTTCCCAATTTTGAACAAACTTCTATAATGAGATTAAATTCCTGATGCAGAGTTACATATGCTCAAAGCATACATTTCATGCATGCACCTATTTGGCATGATAATTCCTTGGTTTCTGTGTGGAAAGACTTCAAGCAAACAACTCCATGCCCTTCTAAAAAACGATTCTTCAAAAGTTTAACGGCCACTCAACATAGAATCATTTTTCAAGCGACTGAAAAATGAAGAACATTGTGCTCCCTTTTGCACAACAATGTTTTCTAGGGGCCTTTAGAATGAGTGTTTGTTTTACTCTGATGAATAGTAGCAGTTAGAAATCTTTCGTAAATGGTCATGAAGGAAAGACTAGAAAGTCCATGCAACCAAATTTTTCTCAAGCACATTGAGATTTGCTGTATTTCACTATCCCTCAGTACACAATTGAACATCTAAACTATAGCAACTAAAGCTGATTATTTTTTATTTTCTTTTTTCTAATTTTTTTTCCTTTAAATGAGAATTTATTATAAGCAGCAGAAGCTGATTCTTTTCAAGATGGACAGAATGTATATGAGTCTGTTGAGTTGAGATCACTCCAATCAAGAAAAGTGCAACATTGGGTAGTATTATACCACCATTGACAATTTAACGAGGAACATCCATTTAAAAAGATGAAAAGAACACATAAAAGCTACTTGAGACAGACAGATCTCTGCAACATTCCTGTGTTATAATGGGCTCACTTCCTTTCTCATTAGATCCAAAAATGGTTTCTGCTTCAAGGTTTGTACTTCTCAAAAGGCATATGTCAAGTAGCATTTCTTATGAAGAATGATTAGATGAACAAAGCATAGTTTAGTTCTTTCAAATCATATTTCTCAAATGCAAGTTGTTTGGCTCATATTTCACACTTCCATGTTATTTTGTGAAGTACTTCAAAGTTGAAGTCATATTTTGAAATGCAAAACTTACTATTTCAAAAGATAATTTAGGTTTGAAAAATAAGTTCAAAATATTAAAAAAATATGATTTTAAAAAACTTGACTTTAAAGAAAAACTCCACCTAGGATAGTAGGAATTGGCTTGTTACACCAAACAATGATGGTTTGACAATTGTTTATTTATTTATTTTTTTTTTTATTATAAAAAATGTAAATGCTAAAAGATGGATGTATTTAATAATTGCTATTTTATTATTATTATTATTATGAAAAGTTTAGTGGGCCCCTTTAAACTTATGATTTTAGAATAAATGAACCATATTAAAATGGTCTTTGCACTATTTTAGTGAGATTTCTTCAAAATATATATATATATATATATATATTTTTAATATCAAATATTTACTATGTTAGCCAAACTAATTACAAAACTTGGGTTTTGCTTGTTTTCAAAAAGCAGAGATAGCCAAACAGGACTTGAATTTCAATTCAGCTATCATGCACCATGGTTTGAAAGTACACTAAATTTACAGGAAAAGTTAAAATGTAGTAGTTTAAAATAGAACAGGGCTTACTGAAGAGATGCTTGTCGAGACTCCCATGAGTTACATACTCGTACACAAGCAACTTTTCTGCACCATGTGCACAAAAACCCAGCAAATTCACAACATTGCGGTGCTGCAGCTGCGCCAACAGCTTTGCCTCATTCACAAACTCTTTCTTCCCCTGACCTGAGCTCCGGGAAAGCTTCTTCACCGCAATCATTGTTCCATCATCCAATTTCCCCTGCATATCCAAAAATAACCCAACAATTACATATACAAATAAACATATGTATTAGGACTGCAAACAAACCAACATCTTCATGAACCGGCAACAGCTCGAGCTAGGGTTGTTAAAGCTTGTTTAAGCTTGGTTCATTTGCTAAATGGATGAGCTCAATTGCAATTTTTAGAATATTTTAGTAATCTAGCTGAGTTCAAGTAGATCTAAGCTCAACTTGATAGACTCGTGAACGCAAGAAATATAAATTAATATTTATTTTTAATAATATATCAGATATATTACATTTCTCTATTTATTTTTGGTGTGTAAACTTTCTTATTTAATTGATGAAATTTTATTATTAATATAAGCATATTTTTACATGTTACTCAAAGTTTTCTACTTTTTTCACTTAACATGTAAAATAATTTAAATTTGATTTTTAATTTCAAGCTCCAGCATGAACTTGACTCGTTTATATAATCGAGTTGACTTGAGTTATTTAAGCTCAAGCTTAACCAAGTGTTTCTTTGGGATTTCCTAAAAAATATGTAGAAGTCAAAAAATTATTTAAAAAGTTAAAAAATTAACATTATTTACGAAAAGTTTGGATGGAAAAAAAGGTGCAATAGTCAAAGGACAAAAAGACAAAATTGTCCTACTTTTTGTCCGTTCTTATGAGAGATGCACCACTAGCATACTGCCACATGTGCTTGTTCAAATCAATGTACCCAAACAATACAACCAGTGCACCATCAATGTACTGCCACGGGTGCAAAAGAAAAAATAAATTAAAAAAAAAACAACAACAAAACAAGTGCAGCATCAATTGCACAACCATACTGACATGCACGGATTGCATGTACTTAGATGGGTAAGAAAGTAATTTTGATATTTTATATAATATTTTAATATATATTTTTTCGTAAAAAAGTTAAAAAATTATCCTAAATAATCATTTTTTTTCTTGGATTTTTTTATCAAAAATTCAAAAAGTACACTTATATAATTCATTCCAAACAACTTCTAATTCTAATTCTTAATGAGCCGAGCTCAAACATCCCAAATTCCGACTCAACTCATTTGCAACTTATATACATACAAATACACACATCTATTCTATTATTATTATTATTATTATTATTCATCATCAAGCCACCCATCAATTATTAAAACATGCAAAAATTTACAAATCGTGTGTGCTATTTTGAAAAGCAAGTTAAAACTTAACTTAATAACTTTTTTTAAAAAAAAACATGCAAATTAAAAAAAAAAAAAAAAAAAAAAAAGGAAGTAATGTAGTGAGTTAATAGTACCTTGTAAACAGGGCCGAAGCCGCCTTCACCGAGCTTGTGAGCGGGGTGAAAATGTTTGGTTGCGGAAGTTAGGGTTTCGAAAGAGAATCGTTTCTGATCTAGTGCGGGAATCTTCTTCTCTAACTCTTCTTCTTTGTTCCCCTCTGATTATTCATTCCTCAATTATACACAAATATCATAATAAATTCAACCAATCATAATATACATGTAGGGGAGAGAGAATTGGATAGAAAAGCCATATACCTTTATTATCAGATTTGAAAGGTTTGAGGAGTTGTTGAATGAAGTTGCCTGCTTTGCTCATGGTTTTCTACAAATGCCCATCAATAACAACAACGAGAAGAGATTCAAGAAAAATTCTAATTTGGAGAGAGAGAGTTAGAGAGAGAGATGGGTTTGTGATTTGATTTGATTTGGTTTTTCTGTTTGTGTTAGTGAGTTGTGAAGGTAATTTGGGTTTGAGGTCTCTTTGAATGAATGTATGGAACTGAGATTGATTCGGTTTTGGTTTGTTTAAGGTTTTTCTTGGACTTTTTTGAAGCTATGCTACTTGCAAAAATTCAAAGGTGGATATTCCACCACACATTTGGGTCGTCTGGTCTTCTTGCTTTCAAATTTTTTTTTTAAAAAATTATTATTATTTTATGAAATAGAAACCGACAATTCCAAAGCCTCCGTTTGAGAAGTAGTTGATTTTTTGATTTTTTAGTTTTTTTAATTTTTTTAACTTGAACTAAAAAGTTTAGCTTGAGAAGTACCTTTTAGGTCTTTGACTTTTTTAAATTTTTTTATAAGAAAAAAATCTAATAATTATGAGTTAGATATGATATTTTATTTATTGTGATTAAAATAACTTATTTTATCTTTTAGACGGTACAAAGCCTGTGAAACTTACAATATTCTATTTTAATAATTTAAATTATTCAATTAGTTACTTCATCCGCACATAAAATTATATTAACTGAGTATCAATAATTTATTAAACATATTTTATTCTTATTAATACTAAATATAATTTTTAAAAATATCTTGTTAATAAAAATATATTATAATTAAGGACTATTAATATCTAATAAATATAATTTTTTTAAAAATAAAATACTCAATTAATTTACAACAATTCGAGTATCAAAGCTCATAGTATCCCAGAACTCAATAATACGATTCAATCAAAAAAAATAAAAAATAATACGATTCAATCACGTGCACGCGAGACAAAGCAACTCCAAAAGCAAAATATACAGAGCCACCACTTTCAATAGGAGTCCTAGCATTACTCAAGAATGGCAGAACATTTCCCCTTGACGGGGGGAAACAAGTTGTCTTCGTGGAAAAGTAAATGGGGAAGCTAGGCAAGGTCAATTGGACTACCGAGGTCGTGGCTCAGTGGTAAAAGTATTGCTTTTTTATAGTTATGAGTTAATAATTTATTTTATTTATTTGTATTTTTAAAATATGATTTTACACTGTATTTTTAATATGATGTTTAGAACGTGTTTTAGAAATACGTTTTCAAAACTTTGCAGAGTTCTCTGCAGCAATCGCGCTTTTCAGATTTTTTTTTTCAAAATTTGGCCTAATGGGACTTTCGGCCAGTCGTCCGGCCGGTTGACCGGAATAGTGATTTTTTTTTTTTTTGTAATTGATATGTTAATTTTTATATAATCAAAAAAAAAATTTTTGAAATTTTTAAAATTTTTTATGTACTTTAAAATAATTTTGAGTTGTATGTTTAGTTATGAATTATAAATTTTTATATCAAATATCAAATGTCACATCAACAATTCCCCACTCAAATCAAAACTCTTCTCAAAATTATTTTTAAAACTCTTTACCAAACAAATTTTCTACACTCAAATCATAATTTCAAACCCCACAAACTCACAATACAACTCATACTCTCAAATCATAATTAAAAAACACAACCAAACGCAGGCTTACTAGATTTTCCAGCGACTTTTTGCAGAGATCTCGTGCTGTGCTCCGATCGAAACTTGGCTTTGGCTGGGGCGGTTGATGAGCTTCACTGATACTTCAGTAGTGGGTTCCTTCCTATGAATTGGGTTAAATCAGGCCAAAAACTAGTAAACCACGGGGCCTGAGCCCATGAATGCCATGATGACACTTCATAGCATCTTTTTTTTAAGTTCAAAAAGAAAAAGAAAAAGAGAGAGAGGGTCAATTGGTGTCTTAAAATATTCAACTTTGATTTTGATTGATTTTTTAAAAATTAAATTTTTTATTTTTTATTTTTAATAAATATTTTTAATATTTTAAATAAATTTTTAACTCTCTTAATGCACATACTTAGATGCATCTAAAAAATAAAATATTTAAAAAAATTAATAAATACACAACAATACAAAAATATATTGAATTTTTATTTTTATTTTTTTATATGTTTTGTATTTAATGAATTTTAAAAAAAAAATTCATAAATATTATATTTTTTTAAGTGTATTTAGGTTAGGTACATCTAAAAAATAAAAAATAAAAATATTAAAAATTTTGACTAACAACAAGAAAATATGAATAATAAAAAATTTAATTTTTTAAAAAATGAACTAAATTTTTCAAAACCAAACAAGGTGATTGTTATTTAGGTCGAGAGTGGAGTCTACAATTTGTGGTTGGGCGATGGACAATAAGTCAACATCGTCTGTAATGTTATTTGGACGTAATCTCAGCAAAAAGAATTACAAATTGCACTACAAAATGGCACCATAGAGGATCTTTGGTGATTGGTGGGAATATTGTGTCCTAAGGGCATCTTCTGTAACCATCCTCAGATTAGCTATCGAAAGTTTCACTTTATTAGTTTAGCTAATCATTTTTTCAATACACATTCCAACGACACTCTCTACTTTAACTATTCCCTTTAAAATATTAATAAATACAAGCACAGGGAAAGAGAGACAGAGGGGAGAGACATAGAGCTTCGTCTGTGATCGTGAGTAGGTCGGCGTCGATCGTTCTCGTTGCGTTCTCGTCCGCCGTCGATCGTGACTTGTTTAGTGTCGATTCTCCTCCTCCTGCTCGATCGGCCTCCTCTGGTGTTGATTTTCCTCCTATGGGTTGGCCCTCTTCCTTCGGCATTGATCGTGAGTTGTCCGGCGTCGATCCTCCTCCTTTGGCTTCCTCCTCCTCCTCCGGCGTCGATCGTTAATCGTCGATCGTAACCAAAGCTTGGAGTGCTCAAAAGAAACTAATAAAAAATTGAGAGGCTACTGAACAGTGCCTCGTCTTCCCTAGCGAGGTATTGTACCTGAAAATCAAAGTAGCTAACCACCAGCGAGGCTGCTGGAGATGAATTTTTTGCTTTTAGCTAGCTATAGTAACAAAAATAGAGGAATAGAGAGGCTTCTGGAGATGCTCTAATACCAATTAATAATTTTTCAAGAAAATGAGATGGGATAAACAAATATTGCCCCTTTCTCATTTTTCATCTGCATAGAAAAAATTAGTGTAGAGATATGTCTTGGCATATAAAGTTGGAAAAATGAAATAGAATCATATTTTTTTAAATTTAGTGATTTATAAAAGATATAATTGATATAATTGATAAAAGATATAATTGATTAATAATTAAAAAATATATTAAAAAGAAAGTTATCATAAATGCTCTAACACTCTAATAGGTTGCTACACTGTTGACTTTGAAAATGGACTTAACTTTTTGTTAGAGCAACAATACTATTGGGGTTGGGTGCATGATAAATTTGTCACGTTCCCGAAATATAACAACGATAATTCTATAAGGTACCAGAAATGCGGAAACTAACAAGATTTCAACCCATCATTAATTCTCTGAAAAACGTTACAAAAATGCCACATGCATTATAAATTTATAAATCTTAAATTCTTAACCTATAGCATATAACACATAGTGATATATAGAAATGAAAAAAAAAAATACAGATAAGTTCATACTTTAATGGTTACATATTTTCAAAACAATGCTTGGTTACAACAAAAGTGGGTCAAGCTCAGAACAAATAAAAAATCTAAGGTTTGTACAAAAGATATTTACAATATAAAAACGAATGAGCCTTCGACTTCAAGATCCTCTCAAACTTAGTCCTTGGCAGAGACACACTATCAGTACCTAAGGTTGGTTTCCCTATAGGGGTGAGCTAAAACCTAGTAGAGAATACTTAAACACACTATATGATGCTTAACAAGTCATATAGTGAATGCATATGAATGTCATTTACCAAAACGTTATACTTTTCTCCATCAAAACAATGCAATGCCATGATTATAAATTAATTCGTAAAACAATACTTTTTAAAATCATAAACCAGGGCAGTGGATATATAACGCTGGGAATCTCGAAGTATGTGTCTGCCAATAAGCTATACAAGCACTACTAAAGCCATTTTACCGGTACGAACCTGAAGGATCGGCACCTAACCGCGTGGGTTTCTAGACTTTTACTAAGGACACACAGACCAACATAGTTAATACCACACCCCGTAACCAAATTGACCAAGGTATTCACCTATTTTTCTCAAAACGATACATTTTCAATGTATAAACATGATATAATGTTCAATGTAAGATGTATGACTAATTGGTTTCAATTAACCTAATCCTCATGCAATTTTTACAGCAATCAAAACTATCTGCCACTGATAGCCCAAAACAGATATCTCTATACAAAGGATAAATCACCAAGCAGCAGATATTATTTCATAATCTCAATGTAGGAGTAATAATACATATCTAACTCCATTCTCATCATTAATAAATATGTTCGTATTATTATTTCAAAAGCTCAACATTTTCCCATTTTTCCTTAGTTCAAAACCAATGATTTCCAAAATTTCCAACAAAACATCTATTCCTTTCAAAAACACAGTTGAATGAGAGATTTTCAAAATTTCAACCCAACTTATCAATATAACCATCTCCACAACATTTCCCATGAACCCATTTGAAAACTCATCTTTTATACTTCCAAAACTAATCTAAATCAAACCCACAACTCCCAAATCACCACTCTTTCAAGGAACACATAACAATGCTAAGAATCATATGAAGAGGTTAAAGAAATCCCTACCTCAAAGAAGAAAAAAATAAGAAAGCGTAACACTGCCCGGGAGGGTACCCACTGGTGTTAACAGTTCGAACTCTCGATCTCTTGGATCTAGTCTCACGAGTGCAATGTGAAACGTAGATAAGAGTCCACGTTTGACAACTTTTAGAAAATCTATTTTATTGCAAAAATATTTGTCAAAAATAGATTGCATCATTAGATATCAAAGTCACCACCTAATATTTATCTTGAAAAAATTAGAAAACCCGTGACTCGTGCCAAGGCCACTGTTCGTCATAGCCAATGATACTTGGCTCAGAACCTTAGTTATGAAGGAGAAAGGACGTTAATTGAGTACCCCTACTCACCCGATCAAAAGATCAGCCTTTATTAACCATAATATGATTTTTATTAACTTTATATGTTCATGTTCTGATTCTTTGTTAAATCCTAAAAATTTACTATGTGAAAGCAAACAAGTATAGACTATGTCGTCCATTTTGGAACAATTTGATTTCATTATTTTGAATAGTGCAATCATAAAAATCAATTTTATTCCAAATTAAATAACACAACTTTCACCCACAAACATGCATAGAGTTATATCAAATAAGCACATAGTCTCATTTTTACTAAACATAGTAGAAAATCACACACAAGCAAGATGTTCAAGCACAAAAACTTACATTTTTATTGGTGTCCCGCAAAGAGGTACAAAACAAAGTTAGTAAAAATATGCATGCTTCTATATACAAGATCCTATTGCAATTCACTCATGAAATACAACTACAAATCCGGCTTCTAGTATATGACATGTGACAACTCAAAGCATGAGGTAGCACACAAAATCACATAATAATCAATTAAACTCATAAATGCAATTTTAGCCGGATCTTAAGGCATAAAGCATAGATGCAAAGCATGGATATGTTAAAAAGCAAAATAACATGCATATTTATAGATAAGGAAAGCATTTGAAAGAACAGGATCGAAAGAAACAAGGAGGGAAATTATTACATCACTTTGAATATTACACATCCAAATGGAGGGGAGAGGAATAAACATTACAACAAAATGAAAACCTCACAATCACTCTCTAATATAGGAGGCCTCAAAGACTGTCGGAAACTCTTCTGCTCATCACCGAAGGTTACTGGGTTCTATCCAGGGAGAAAAGTAGTTGGCCGTCTAAAAGAGGAGCTGGCCGGCCAAAAAAGTGGCCAACTAGCCAATTAATTGGCCGGCTAACCTATAAATTGGTCAGCTGGCCAATAAGGCCAAGCCGAAAACTCTATTTTGTTTAAATACCAGAAAAATAGATAGAAAAGAGGCAAGTGGCTCAACTAACCACCTCTAGTTAGCTTACAACAAGTTTGTAATATGAAATTAAAGTAAGAAAAACAATATAAGAAAGAAAATAAAAGAAATACAAAAAATAGAAAAGTGTGCAAAAGTTACCTTCCAAGGAAAGGATTTGATTTCCAAACTTCCTTTTTCTTACCCTCAAGGTTATGGAAGCATGTTCTCAATTCTCAATTTGAAAGCTCGAAATTCTAGTTAAAATGGTGTTTTTGGGTGACTTAACAGTGTGTGCGGGGAGTTATTTCAACTCTCTCTCTCTCTCTTTTCTTTCTTTTTTTTGTGGAAAACACTCACTCTATTTTGGATTAAGACTCTTGAATACCACTCTCATAGAATTTATGGGCTTGGTTTGGTATATTGAAAGGAGAATGTCAGTATGTATGGAGGTTTTGGCTAAAAAACTTTCACTTCTCTCTTTTCTCTCTCAATTCCATTCTCCTCCCTTTGCATTCTGATTCTCTCTATCTTTATAAGCAATCATAAAGGTTTGTTAAGTCAAGGAGGTGGGAGACCATGGTGGAGGGACAAGGTTGATGGGTGGTTGAAAGGAATACAACCTTATGGAAAAGAACAAACCTTATTTTGACAATGGAGGCACAAGGGAGATAATGGAGGGTGACAAAGGGTATATCTCGTGCATGTATGTACCAAGAAATATCTAAAATGGCATGGCCCACACGCTTTCATCAAGAATTTACCGAAACTGCCTTGCTTTTGAGAAAATTAGCCGGCTAGCCAATTTCTTGGCTGGCCGGCCAAAAGATGATCCACCCGGCCAAAACACTAGCCGGCCGGCCATATTCTTGGCTGGCTAGCCAAAACAATGGCCAGGGTTGACTACTTTGTGTGAAAGAGGATTTTTCGATAGAATTCACGTTCTTTCCTTATATTTCCACATTGTTCTTTGCTCAATTTCCTGAGAAAATATTTCATTTTAAAGTTTAAAAGTAAGCCTCAGAACACTACGAAAATATTCAGAACATAGTGCGGAAAGAAAGTTTTGAAAGAGAGTTTTGAACAAAATTTAAGCATTTGGCCAAAATAGGCTTAGGTTTGGAAGTGAAACATAAATTCCATCTTTCTTACCGAGAATTATGTGAGAAACACATTCTGGTTTTTATCATCGGGTAATCAAAATGAAGCGCCCAAGTCTTAGACCCGGTCAAAATGGATTGTCTACAGAAGAGCAACCCCAAAATCAACGGAGTCGGATCCTGAACTTTTTCTAATTAAAACAACCACCTCTATGCGCTCTACTTTTTATCTCAAAGCACCAAGGTCACAAGATTCAAGGATTTGGGTGTAAGGGAATATTTAAGCAAGAGTTAGAGAGAGGGAGAGAAAGAGTGAGTGACGAAATCCAATAAAGAAATCTTTTAGAGAGAGAGAGAGATCAAATAGTGAAAGAAGAGATCTTTTTCTCGCACTAATATACCCATAGACCGCTCGAGTGACTAAACCATTGCTCAAGCATCATACATAAAGAACTACTTGAGCGACCATATCATGGCTCAAGCGCATAATGACCCCTTCCAGAAGTTCAGATTTGCAAAGAGACTGCTCAAACGAATTAAATACCGCTCGAGCGTTAGACACAGAGTACTGCTTGAGCAACCAAACCATGGCTCGAGCAAAGAATACCCCACTCCTAGAAGTTTAGACTGCAAACATAGCTACTAGGAGGAAACAAAGATTGCTCGAGCGAAGGAAATACCGCTCAAGCAAACCCAAAAAGAACCAAGCATAATCCTTTTTAAAAAACTAATTCCCAACCTGTTTCAAACAATCTCACAACCATAATATCAATTCTCCAAACAACAATATAAGAAAAAAATGGGTATAGACAACCACAATGTGCACCAGATTTCGAATAAAAAGGGTTGGGTCTTAACTTGAGCCGCTATAATCTCCCCCCTTAGAAAATTTCATCCTCGAAATTGAATGAAGATAACGACAACAAAAGATAACATCAACAACAACACAATTCACGTTCAATAGCATAAAGACAAAATAATCCAACTCAATACATCGAAATCTCAAATTTCCAAAACATTCATATTGTTCATATATTAAGACAAAACGTGAAAGTAGTACAAAAGACTCAAATATCAACAAACATATCCAAATACTTATCACAGACTTCAGCCTCATGCTCTCAAATTGCTTTCTCAACCCCATGGTGTTGCTACAACACTTTAACCAACGAAATAGTCTTGCCTCGCAAGACTTGATCCCAAGTATCTAACACTTGAACCAATCTTTTCTCATACGAGACATCTTCATCCACTTCTAAATTGGTCTAATCCAACATGTGTGAAGGATCAGGCTCGTACTTCTAGAGCATATTGATATGAAACATGTCATGAACCCTAGAAAGTTGGGACAGTAAGGCCAAACGATAAGCTATCTCCCCGATTTGTTCTAGAATCTCAAAAGGCCTAATGAATCTAGGAGACAACTTCACTTTCTTCCCAAATCTCATCAAATCCCGTCTCAGTGAGATTTTCAGAAACACGTGATCCCCTAACTCAAAAGACAAGAGTCTCCTCCTTCGATAGGCGTAGCTCTTCTGATGACTCTGAGCCGAAACCAACCTCTTGCAGATAAGTACGACCTTCTCCATCATTTCCCGAACTAATTTCGGACCCAACATAGGTGTGTCACCCACCTCAATCTAATACATAGGAGATCTACAAGGTCGGCTATGCAGGCCCTCAAAAGGTGTCATCCCAATACTTGCTTGAAAGATATTATTATAAGAGAACTCTACCAAAGGCAAATGCCTCTTCCATGACCCCTTAAAATTGAGAACGCAAGCTCGAAGCATGTTCTCTAGAATCTAAATGGTGCGCTCAAACTGCTCGTCAATCTAAGGATGATAAACGGTGCTAAAAGTCAACTTAGTGCCCAAGGCACTCTGTAGGCTCTGCCACAACTGAACCGTGAAACGTGGATCCCTATTTGTACCGATAGTCACCGGAACCCTGTGAAGTCGCACTACGTCTTTACCATATAAATTGGCAAGAAAGTCTATCGAGTCACTCGTGCATATAGGTATAAAGTATACTGACTTGGTTAACGGGTTGACAACTACACACATGGCATCATGACCCCGTTGAGTCCTCAGAAGACCCACAACAAAATCCATAGTGACATGCTTTCACTTTAACTCAGCTATATGTAAAGGTTGCAACAAACTCGCTGGTCGTTGGTGCTTGACCTTCACTTGTTGCCAAGTAAAACATCTCGAAACAACCAAAGCCATATCTCTTTTCATCCCTCTCTACCAAAACTGACGGGAGAGGTCATGGTACATCTTTGTGTCTCCCGCGTGTACCGCAAGGCGTGAATGGTGAAACTCTCGGAGTACCTCCTCTCTACAAGACTTTAGCACAAAAAGGTGGTTTAGATATCTCGCACTCGAGTCCAAATAAACATTCAAATCCTTCTCTACTTTCCCACCGGAGATCTTCCCTCGGATGGTCTCTACTTTGTGATCATACTGTTGTGCCTTTTTAAATCGGTTAACCAAAGTAGGTTGGCAAACACGGTAAATAAAGTGGCCAACTCAACGGACTCGCCAAGGTAGAAGTCAAACTCACCGGTAGTGCCCAATATCTCTCATTCTAGGATAGCAATACTTGCTACTCTGCTCATGGACTTCCTACTTAAAGCATTGGCTACTACATTGACCTTCCCCGGATGATAATGTAACTCAAAATCGTAATCCTTAATAAACTTTATCTATCTCCTTTGCCTCAAATTCAAGTTTTTCTATGAGAATAGATATTTCAAACTCTTGTGATCGGAAAACACCTCAAATCTCACTCCTTACAGATAATGCCTTTAGATTTTTAAGGCAAAAATCACTGTCGCTAGCTCTAAGTCGTGCGTAGGATAATTTTTCTCATACTTTTTCAATTGCCGTGAATCATAGGCTACAACTTCCCCTTCCTACATCAAAACACAACCTAAACCTTCTCGAGATGCATCATAATAAACTGAATAACCCAAACCTTTCTCTGGAATAATCAAAATTGGAGTCGTAATGAGTCTAATCTTAAGTTCTTGGAATGACTTTTCACAAGCCTCACTCCACACAAATCTAACTCATTTTCTCGTTAACTTAGTCAATGGCAAAGCCAGTCTAGAGAAATCTTTTACAAAACGTCGGTAATACCCGACTAAGCCCAAGAAACTTCAGATCTCAAAGGCGTTCTTAGGTTGCTCCCAATCTTGCACTACATCTATTTAGATGAATCTATAGTCACCCCACCCCCGGACACCACATAGCCTAGAAACTTAACTTCATTGAGCCAAAACTCACACTTCATGAACTTAGCATACAGACAGTGTGCTTTAAGCAGCTCAAGTATAACCCGCAAGTGTTCTTCATGTTCCTCTTTAGAGGGTGAGTAGACTAAGATGTCGTTGACGAAGACAACTACGAACCGATCTAAGAACTCACGAAAGACTCGATTCATCAAGTCCATAAACAAAGCTGGTGCATTGGTTAGCCCAAAAGGCACACTAAGAACTCGTAATGGCCATACGGCGTTTGAAATACCATTTTCTGAATATCCTCCTCCTTTACCCCTAACTGATAATACCTAATCTCAAATCAATCTTCGAAAAGTAACAAGACCCCTTCAACTGGTCAAACAGATCATCTATTCGTGGCAATGGGTATTTATTCTTAACAGTTACCCAGTTCAACTTACGATTGTCAATACATAATTGCAATGCGTCATCCTTCTTCTTCGCAAAGAGAGTCAGACTACCCCAAGGCGAGGTACTAGGGTGAATAAAGCCCTTATTTAACAAATTCTGGAGCTACACCTTCAACTCACGCAACTTGACTGGCGCAAACCTATATAGTGCCATGAAAATTAGAGCCACACCCAGTGCCAAATTGATAGAGAATTCAATCTCTCTATGTGGTGGTAACTCTATAAGATCCTCCGAAAAGACATTCGGATACTCTCGAACTACTCTCAGCAAGTCACCCCGAATTGTATTACCTTTATTAGCTATCGAGATGGAAAAAATGAAACTCTACTCTTCTCGACCCTTAAGGACATATAACAAAGGAATAAAACTATCACCTCGGTCACACAGAAAGTAAAACACACCCCTGAGGGTGTACACACCGACACCTTCCTACGATGGCAATCTATTAAAACTCAAAAATAAATCAACCAATCTATACCCAGAATCACATCAAAAGTATACATATCAAAAACAACAAAATCAAAAGAAAGTCGACGATTTGCGACCTCAATGTCACAAGTGCGTCACACTCAACCCAATGCCACCCTACCCCCGATAAGTGTCTCAACAAACAGATGAGACTCTAACTGATCAAACTCCAACCCCAAAGCAGATGCAAAAGAAAATAAAATAAAGGAATGAGATGCACTAGTATTAATCAACACATTGACTAAGGAATTGAATATCAAAAAGTTACCTCTCATAACTAAAGGTACCGGAAACTACTCTGGCATGGTAACAACATACACACGCCTTGAAGGCCTCTGATCAACTTGCTCACCCTTGAGAGCATAGGCCTGAAGAACTGACTGAACCGAAGTGGCTCCCTGATTGGCCTTTGAGGCCTGAACGGACTGAGGTGGTTGATAGGTCTATGTCTGCCTTGAACCAGATGCACCAGATGCGCCATCCGACAGAGGGAAAAACCTCCTCAAATGCCCAGACTGCCCAGCTGCCCTCTCCCTTGACCTTAACTCTGAGAACGAGTAGAAAACAGTGCAGACTGTTGCCTTCTTGCTATATACGGGCAAGCTAGAGACCTGTAACCCAACTGACCATACTTAAAACACGTGAACCCACCCTAGTTGCCTATTCGTGAACTAGAACTCAACACCGAAAAGGTGAACCAAGACTACAAAGCCTAGAACTACTGCGGGGTAAAACCCCTCTGCCTCTTGTTATCCCTTGCATCATCTTGAGACTCCTGCCCTCTCTACTTGGAGCCTCTCATCCGTTTCTCTTCCATCTAAATCACCACCTCTAAATGGGATGCCGATTCGACAAGGCACCCATAATCCCGAACCATAGATCCAGCCACTTTGAAAAGGAGCCCAATCCTCAATCTCTTCTAAAACTCGATACAACGGTGTTATTTTGTTACAACGAGTTTCGGTGTAAACCTAGAAAGGTTAGTGAAGGCCGTTTCAAACTTGGCCACCAGTGTACTCAACTATTTGAGCTTCAAAAAATGCTCTCTCAACTTCTTCCTTGCTTTGGGTGGTAAAAACTTATCCTGGAAGGCATTAACAAAAGCCTTCCAAGTCACCAGGATACGGCCTTTCGCAAGCTTCCACCATTGACGTGCGTCGCCCTTCAGTTGACAGGCTAAAAAGTTCACTCTCAAATTGTCGTCTTCAATGCCAAGCATCTCAAATGTCATCACTATTTACTCAAGCCTCTCATCAGCCTTTAATGGCTCCTTCGGATCACCCGCAAACTTATCCAAATTCGACCGGAAGAACTCCATCTTCAAAAAAGATGGCTTTATCTCTACAACATGAGCCTGGACTTGATTCTCAGCTCTGAGAATGTCCATGGATTCCCACAATGCTCTTGCCATTTTCACGGCTAAGGTGCCCATGGCTTGTTGACCTACTGGTTTGGCCACGTTTGCCTAACCAACTCCTTCCTCTTGTGCCAGAATCTCATCTGGAATCAGCACTTCCTACTATTTAGGCTTGCCACACCTACCAACACCACGTCCGCGTCCTGACATACTAATAAAGGTAACACAAAGTTTACCATATTCACAATGTGCCATAACTAATTCACACATGTCCTAAGACAGTGGACTACACAATAATTCACTCCACATAAGCACCAAATCACGTATTCACAAACAAATTTGTTTTCTAAATAATGACCGTTCCGCGACCTTGCCCGAGTTCCTGTAAAATTAGCAGTGATCAAGTGATTTTCTAATGAGACTCCTAGGAATTCGTAGACACAACCAATATCTTAGAAACTAAATTTTATACTTACTTAACCACATAAACATGTTGTCACATAGCATACTAGGTAGACGTCTATTACTATCTGGCGAGACAAATCCATTGTGGTAATAACTACCCTCCACGAGCCCAAAGTATTCAAACCCGATAAGCTCTAATACTAAGTTGTCACACCCCTAAAATATAATAACAAATAACCCCATAAGGTACACCAGATATACGGAAAACTAATAAGGTTTCAATCCTTCATTAATTCTCTGGAAAACATTACAAAGGGTCTCATATGCATTATACATTCATAAATCCAAAATTATGAATCCATAGTATGTGACACATAATGATATATAGAAATAAAAGGAAATACAGATAAGTTCATACCTTAATAGCTACATATTTCCAAGATGATACTCAATTACAACAAAGGTGGGTCAAGCCCAAAACAAATAAAAAGCCTGAGGCTTGTACAAAAGATATTTATAATACAAAAACGAATGGGCCTTTAGCTCCAAAATCCTCCCAAGCAAAGTCCTTGGCGGAGGCATACCATCAGTACCTGAAAGTTGGTTTCCATATAGGGTAAGTTAAAATCTAATAGAGAATACCTTAACACACTATATGATGCATAACAAAGTCATATGGTGAATGCATATAAATGCCATTTACCAAAAGGTTACACCTTTCTCCTTCAAAACAATGCAATGCCATGATTATAAATCAATTCGTAAAACAATTCTTTTTAAATCCCTATTTTATATTTCCAAAACCAATCCAAATCAAACCCGCAACTCCCAAACTTTCAAGGAACACATAACAAGGCTAAGAATCATATGAAAAGGTCAAAGAAATCCCTACCTCAAAGAAGAAACAGAAAGATAAGGCAACCCCAAAATCAATGGAGTCAGATTTTGAACTTTTTCCGATCAAAACAACCACATCTATGTGCTCTACCTTTTATCTCAAAGCACCAAGGTCACAAGATTCAAGGATTTAGGTGTAAGGGAATATTTAAGCAAGAGCTAGAGAGAGAGTGTGTGTGAAGAAATATGATAAAAAAACCTTTTAGAGAGAGAGAGAAATCAAAAAATGAAAGAAGAGATCTTTTTCTCGTGCTGATATATGCACAAATCGCTCGAGCGACCAAACGACTGCTCCAGTGTCAGACATAAAGAACTGCTCGAGCGACCAAATCATGGCACAAGTAAAGAACACCCTGCTCCCAGAAGTTTAGACTACAAACACAAATACTAAGAGGAACCAAAGACCGCTCGAGCGAACCTGAAAAGAACTAGGTAGAACCCCTTTTAAAAAACTAACTCCCAACCTGTTTCAAGCAATCTCACAACCATAATATCAATTCTCCAAATAACAATATACGAAAAGAATGGGCATAGGCAACCGCAATGAGCACCAGATTTCAAATCGAAGAGTATAAAGGGTTGGGTCTTAACCTGAGCTACTATAAATTGACATTTCTAGGTTAACTTAAGGGTAAATTACACTAACACACCCTCAATACTTCTGAAATCATGCCGCACCCCCTTTATTCTTGTGAAATATTAGTATCACCCATTGTCATGTAACTCTGTTTAATGTAATAATAAGATTACTAATGAAATAATGGAGTCTAGATATTATGTGTGTAAAAAGAATTGAATAAGTTGTCCAATTAAAAAGTAACAATTTTATGTTCAATTTAGTTGATTAAACAGATTAACATATAAAACAATCAACACATGAACACATGATTTTACATAAAAAGTCACAGTCCCAACACTCAGAGAACATCGACTAAAGATCCAAGAATACAAGTACAAAATCGAGAGGACTTTCAACTTTAACTTAGGTTTACCTAACATGATGTATTGTAGTTACTCCACGAGCACAATTTGACTCAGTTAGCTTTCTTGATCTTCAGGACAACACAAAACTTTTGCTCCGATCTCCGTTTATGAACAGCTTCGATTACCCAATTGGCCAAGAGTGTAGAACACATAATGCAAGAATGCAAAAGTTTTAAAAGATGTTTTTAGATTTTTGAAACTCAACTCTTTAGAGAGAATATATAAATTTTAATCTGACTCAGTTAGGTTTCTTAATCTTCAGGACACCACGAAACTTTTGCTCCAATCTTCGTTCACGAACGACTTCGATTACCCAACAGGCCAAGAGTATAGAACACACAATGCAAGAATGCAAAAGTTTTAAAAGATGTTTTTAGATTTTTGAAACTCAAATATTTAGAGAGAATATATAAATTTTCTTTGAAAAATCAATAGTTGAGATCCCTAAAAACGGGTTTAGAAAAAGTTTTTTTATAGAGAAAAATGAATTTCCTAAACAAATAGACTTAGGATTAGAAAAACACGGAATAGTGATCGAACGCAAAAGGAAGAGCGATTAATCGCCCCAAAAGAGATTGATCACCTATCGATTGAAAATTTTTGCTAAACAATTTAAATAAAACGACTATTGATCGATCGATCGTGCCACTAAGGTAAATCAAATTTTGCAAACAATTTTAAAAATAGGTTTTGGAAAACTCTTCAAAATCTTTTTGTACAAAATTTTTTCCAAAATAGTAGTAAATATGTATGCAAATATTATCTTAATGGGTACTGGAGCAAAATTTCCAATGTTTATTTGCAAGGCGATCGAGTGTGGAAATTAGCACTATATCCTCACAAAATTAAGCAACTCTATTTACAACCAATTTTAATCAGAAAAAATAGCTAATCTAAAATATCCTATTTCAACTAAAATACCATTGTTTAATTAGTTAAATTTCTACTTAAATTAGGGATACATTATAGAGATAAAGAAGAACACAAGATTAAAGAGAGAAAAGCATGTCACTACTGTGACTACTACTTCCACCACCATGAGAGAGAGAAAGAGAGAGAGAGAGAGAGACAGAGATGTTACTCCAACCAATGACTACTCATTCCACAACTATCCCTGATACGTTGTCGCTACCAACACCAAACCATCTAACATCACACTATCAACTCTCTATCAAAAATTGCATCCACTTTACCATTGTTGTAGTTACCTAGCCCTCCATTACCACCGTTGATATTGTATTTGCAACGATGTACCAAACAAAGTGATGGAACAATTTATGTATGCCAACTGTTCGATGAAATGCTTATCTCATGGTGGGTGTATTCCATAAATCTTGTAAGCTTTGGAGGGGTTATGGATTGGATTGGGGACTCTAGTAAAGGTGACTGTAGATATGGTATATGCAAGTTGGATTGAGGGTGAAAAATCTAGAAATCCCCTAAATGTTGATTTGTGATTATGTATCAATTTTAAGCACTAAACAACAATCCCAATCAAACAATCAAAACAAATTGACACAACGATTTTACGTGGAAAAACCACAATTAGACACCTCCAATTGTGATAAAAAAAAACCACGGGCAATAGCCACAAAACAATCCACTAAGAAGATATAAAGGAATTACACAAGTATACTCTCAATTACCTAGCTAATCCATGCCCGAATTGAACCAACCTCTATGTGCCTCTTCCAACCCCGTCTTCACCTCGGAATTGTCTTGACGATGAGCCACTCCGGAATCCACCAAAGCTTCAGGCTCGAATTCTTCAGAATCCACCGAAGAACAACTCTCTCTTTTGTGTAGAACAAACAAATAATCCTTTGATGTATACTCTTTAAACCATGAGTTGAATACTCAATCAAAACATCAAAGAAAACTAGCAAAATATCCCTAGATATAAACCCTAGAACCTAAGAAGAAGATCTGGAGAAGTAATCTTAAAATCTGACAAAAACTCATACTTATAGAAATCTGGAACTACGAGGCTCGCTCGAGCGAAGACTCTCGCTCGAGCGAGGAACCAAAAATGCGTGTTTTCCATAAGTGGCTTCGCTCAAGCCACGCACCCTTCGCTCGAGCGTACATTCATCTCTTTCGGGTTTTTTTTGCCAGACGCAGTCTTCGCTTGAGCGAGCAAGGGCGGACATGCAACTTTGAATGCAATTTTGCATTTTGCTTCGGGGGCGTTGCCCCTTGACCCCGCCATGGCGCTGCCCCGGACCCGCCAAGGGGCGCTGTCCCCTCGACCCCCGCCAGTTGACCGGGCAGCTCGATCCCCGTTATAATCAGCGAAGTGGCAATCTTGAAAGTATTAACATCACAAACTTCTCTGCAAGGCACAATTCGGGTTGGATTCGCATCTAAAAACTCATAGCCTCATTGAAATAAAAATGCGAAAACAAATACAACTAGAAGGAGTTTTGTCAAACGGGATTACCAAGAATAAAAACCTAACAGAGGGGTTTGTGATGGCAGTGTTTGAAAGCCCCCTTTCTTTTTTAATTTTTGTGATCTGTTGGTGAAGTTATAGAAGGTGTTGTTAGTGTTAATGGTTTTGGCTTTGGGATGCAGTAATTAGAATTTGGTAGATTTGAGAGGATGATAATTAGTGGTGCTAATAGGTATGCTGCATGATTGTGCTGTGTAATTGTTTATGTTGGTACTTGATATGTGTAAATCTGCCAATGGGTATTGACCTTTTTGTGATAGTTCTTTGTGTATGTGTATCATGAATTTTTGTTTTTATCGATGGCCATCTAATCGTCTTAGTGGTGGGTGGCGTAACTGAAGTTGATCTAATTTATATTAGTTGCAGATTAAGGTTAGAAGTGATTTTCTCATGCAAAATTTTAAACTTTAACTTCTTGTTTATCCTTCCTTATCTAATATTTTCATGAATGATAAATCTATGCATCATTGGTGGTATTTGTATTAGTTTTTCTTCTGTTTGGAAAAAATATATATTTATTTTCAAGGTTAGATGATATGGTATGGATGAATTATTTTTTACTGAAGAATTGATGGATTTGAGACGATAATTGATGGTGTTAAGTTAAATTAGGCATGCTCTGCATCCATTTAAACTTACACGAATTGAAAAAAATCATTCTGTATTCATTCGTGTAATTAGCGAATGCGGATTGAGCGGGCCATGCAGATTCGCAAGTTAATACGGATTGGTTTGGTAATTTGTGCTTTATTGTTTTGGACATTTTTTTGAACTATTTTTCAGTGATTCTTAACTATTTTGCACCCAAAATTTTTGGTTGTTTATTTTTTATAATAAAAATAAGGGCAAATTAAAACAATAGTCCTTGTAGTATAGTCCTTGTGTAATTTTGGTCATTGTAATTTCAATTGGCTTGATTTTGACCTTAAATTTATGACTTTGTTTTAATTTGGTCCAATTGATTACAACTCTTAATATTTGTTTTTATGAAAAATATGTATATAAGTCACATGTGCCATATTTTTAAAAGTAAAATTATAAATTTACTCAATTTAGTGAGTTAACCTCCAATTCGTAATTATTTCCATCAAAAACATGAACGGCAATATCAATTGGACTAAATTGACACAAAATTTAAAATTAAGGGTCAAAATTAAGTCAATTGAAAGTGTATGGACCAAAATGACACAAGGGGTAAAATATAATGGCCATCTGTGTAAATAACAAATATAATTACTCGAAGGTCCTTTTCTTAACACAAAACATAAAAGCACAACTTCATTTTCTTAGGAATGTTGGTGAATCAAGTTGGGTCGAGTGGCCTCCTATCTGTCATCCGTCCGAACTTAAGCAGACTGGAAAAAATGCATTTGCATCCGTCCATTAGGGCCTTTGAAATCATTCATTTTGTAGCGGATTGATTTGGGTCATTCAATTTTGACAGATCATATGGATGTTTGTCCACCTCTAAGTTAAATATATAAGGAGAAAGTTATTTGTATATTGTATATGTGGGAAAGATAACTCTAATGAAGGTAAAATAGAAACTTAGAAACAAAATTTTGCGTAACTATTTCGTTTAGTCAATAATGCTTGACTAACGAGAGGATTAAACTATTACAAAAGCTTTCAAAGCAAGAGAGGTGAGTGATATTTCAGAGAATAAAGGAGCTGACAATTTTATTTTAGAAGTATTAAGGGGGTGTCGATGTAATTTACTCTTAACTATTGTATGTATATTTTTAGGGATAAACTACCGATAGATCCTAATAGTTAGACTGAATTCCTATCAAGTCCTAATAAAATCGTCGCTAAAAATATTTTTAGGACGATTTTTTACATATGTCGCTAAAAATTGACAATTAGTATTTTTTTTGTCACGTTTTTTTTTTTAAAATTTCGTTGAAACTTACAATTAGTGACATTTTCCTATGATGAAGTTTTCAACCTGTCACTGAAAGTTGAAAATTAGTGACATTTTTTTAAATTGTCGCTAAAACTTATAATTAGTGACTTTTTATGATAAAATTTTTAAACTGTTGTTGAAAATTAACGATTAGTGACATTTTTTTAATAGTATTTGATGAAAAATGTCATTAACTATCATAAAACCTATAAGACAATAAGTCTACTTATTAAGACTTACACGTAAATCTCTCATTTTTTTAGCAATGTTTGAGAAAAATTTACACACTACTTTACTTCCCATTTCACATGGGGTGCTTGACCAATATTCTCACTTCGTGTGAGTCTTATCTCTCTTGAAATTTAGACAGGATACAATAAGTCTTATAGTTTTGGTATGAGGGTAAATTACCAATAAGTTGTACTTTTGGGATTTATTACCCATTAAGTCCTAGTGATAAATTTATCATCAGTCTTTTTTGTTTTGATGAATAAATTTACAGTGATAAATTTATCAATCAGGACTGTAAAATGCTTGGGGGTACCCGTGCCCCTTAAATAGTTCGGACCCTCGATTTATTTTATCTAGTCTCGCGAGTGCAATGTGAAACATAGATGAGAGTCCAGATTTGGCAACTTTTATAGAAAATCAATTTTAGTGCAAAACCATTGCTAGAAATGGACTACATCACTAGATCTTAAAGTCGCCACCTAATATTTTGAGAAAATTAGAAAACCCTTGTCTCATGCCAAGGCCACTGTTTGTCATAACCAAAGATGCTTGGCTCGAAACTTTAGGTATGAGAGAGGAAAGTCATTAATTGAGCACCTCCGCTCACCCGATCAAAAGATCGACCTCTACTAAATCATGATATGAGTTTTATTTGCTTTATACATTCATGTTCCAATTATTACTAAATCCTAAAAGTTACTATGTGAAGCATACAAGTATAGACTATGTCATTCATTTTGAAACAACTTGATTTCATGCATTTTGAAAGAGTTTTGAATATGTACAACTCAAAGAAATTGTATTTACAAACATGAAAACCAATATCATTCCAAATTAAGTGACACAATCTCCATCTACTAGCATTCATACAGTTATATCAAGTAAGCAAATAACCCCATGGTAGGATGCTCAAACATAGTAAGAAAAACACACACAAACGGAATGCTAAAGTATAAAAACTTATATATTTACCGACGTTCTGCGAACAGTTACAAAACAAAGTTAGCGAAATATGCATGATCTTATATACAAAATTCTAATGCAATTTATTCATGAGATGCAAGTAAAGATTTGGTTTCTAATATATGACATATGAATCATCCTAAGAACATGAGGTAGCGCACATAATCACATAGGAATTGATTAAATCTACAAATACAAACTTAGCCGAATCAAGATGCATAAAATATGGATGCAAAGCATGTATATGATTAAAAACAAAATATTATGCATATTCACAAAGGAAAGAAAATTAAAGAATGAGATAGAGAGAAGCGGGGCGAGAATTATTACAATACTTTGAATAAATAATTACAAACCAATGAGAGAATAAAAAGGAAAATAATACAACAAAATAAAAAATAAAAACCTCACAAAGCACTCACATGAAAGTAAAATAAAAGCTTCACGTACCTTGGAGACCACCGGAAATTGGTATGCTCAACATCGAAAGACTACGTTGTTCTATCCAAAAGAAGTTAACCGACAGGCCCACTAGGCCAACCGACCAACTAGGCCTATCAAAACATGTCTGATTGCAACACTAAGAAAAGAACAAATAAGGAATATGTAGATGGCTTAACTAACTACTTCCAGTTAGATTACAACAAAACTAATATGAAACTAAAGTAAGAAAACAAATATAAGATAGAAAGTGCAAGAAAATGAATAGGAGATAGAAAATGCAAGAGAATGAAAGAATTGAAAACTAACTGCTTCCGGTTATATTACAACAAACCAATATGAAACAAAAGCAAGAAAATGAATTTGAAATATAAATGAAAGAATTGAAAATTCTCCTTTCAAAGAAAGAGTGGACTTCTTGATTTCCAAACTTTCTCTTGATCACCCTCAAGGTTGTGAATTATGATCTTAATCCTCAATTCAAGAGCTTGGAATTTGAGCTTAAAATTATGGTTTTGGACAAGTGTCTGATCACTCTTTAATCTTCTTCAACTTAGCAAGACTATTTTCTCTTTGATCAAAGCTTTAGGACTTGGTTCTTGAGTGGTTTTTGCAAGGAAAGATGAGATGTATAGAGGGTTGGTAATTTCACTAATTTGGCAAAACAACTCTCTTGTTTTCAAGGCTTTCTTTTCTCTTAAATTTAACTTAAATTTAGCATTCTCTCTACACTTCTCTTCCAATTCCCTCTCAAACTCAAGACTAGAGCTCTTATTCTATAAGCAATGCAAGTGGGCAATGATGGAAGACAAAGTGGAAGACATGAATGGAGCACTTAGGGAAGATAATGGAGCTAATAGAGGACTATGGAGTTAATGGGAGACAAAAGTGGAGCATTCATAAGGATAATGGAGCAAATGGAGCACTAATGGAGCTAATGGGAGACCAAAGTGGAGCATTATCCTCAATGGATCAAGCATTAGTCAATGGAGGGTAAGTAGACATGCATTTGGTGCAAAAATGGGTCAGAACATGGAATAGTGGAGTGCCCCACACAAGAAAATCGAGCCCATTGCTTCACAGGTCGCGACCGCAAGCAACCTCGTCGCACCCGTAGTTGTTATGTAGTCGATCGCGTGGACGACAGGGCAGTCTACCGACTAGAGGAAAGTTTGCCTATTTTGCTCCAATTTAGCCACGTTTTGCTCCAGGTGTCCAACAAGACCTAAATACTTGACCAAAGTAGGCTTAGGGTTGGGAATAAAGTTCAAATTCCGTCTCTCTTACCGAGGATTTTGTGACAAACATATTTTGATTGTCATCATTGGGTAATCAAAAGAAAGTACCCAAGTCTTGGGGCTAGTCAAAATAAAGTGTATACAAGGGCCTTAATAGGACTGATTGGTAAGTGCCCATTGGTATCATTATATTGAACTCCGTTAAAATTTTAATTTGTATAACAATTAACCTTGTTTTCATTAATTGTTCGTTAGTTAAATAAATAAAAAATGACATTATCATATATTTTACATTGAAATGTATATTTTACCTTATTCATCCTTGTATTTTTACGTCATTTATATTAGTTCTCATTTTTTTAACCTTACTAAAAGAAAAGTCAATGTAATTATACTAATATTGTGAGGATGTTATAATTTTTTGGACACTCAGTCCATAAATCCAAATTTAGATTTTGTTCGACCAAAAGTTCAGACGCTCAAATACTTTGCTCATAAGGACAAAATTGAGCAAAATGACCAAAATACCCATTTTATATATATTGCATCTGAACGCCCAAAGAAAACCTTAACACAACCATGTTATTTCCTCTCTATGTCTCTCTCTCTCTCTCTCTCTCCTACACAAACCATAATCGTTTCTCTCTCCTCTATCCATCTCCAAATCATGCGCTAAAATACCTTTATTCTTCGGTATACTCTGACAAGATCTTCATTGTCCTTGCCTATATGTAGAACCTCACCAGTTTTCTCTTTCACTGTAACCGATCGAACCAATCTAGCTAAGCCCAGCTCGTGAAAGTCAACCTCAACTCCGATGGTGGCAGCGGCAAAATCGAGGTCATGGGATTCTGATCTATCCATTTTTGATGAGAACGATCCTCCAGCAACTCAAGAGTTGGTAAATCTAACATTCTCTCTAGATTCACCAGAAACGAGTTTAGTCTCAAGTCCAAGTCTACCATTGGCGTCGAATTCACCAATCGCAGTCAAGGCTCAGATTTGGGACACCATCGACCAAGAAAGGTTCATATCTAAACCCTTATTTCTCTCTCTCTTTATATATATATATATACACATATGATGTTGTGTCTATCGATTCTGCAATGTGACACTACTGCTCTATTTCACTGATTGATGAGTTGTATATGTTCGTAATGTAAAATTATTTTTTGCTTTAATTGTTTTAATTTACTTTTATTTTTTTGCTTTTTGTTCTTCAGATCTGGAAATTCTGGTCACCGGTGCCAAGATCTGAGTTGAGGAGTCCGCCTTCAAATCTGTTGCCATTTTTACCTAGGGTTAGGGTTTTGTACCACTCTATTCCCTTAGATCTACCCATCTATCGCCATCTCCATCTACATCACTCTCTTTCTTTTTGTTCCCCCTCTCTCTAGATATATATTTGATCTCAGAGTTGTTGCAGATGAAAATGATGATCAGTTGAATGTGTTGGATTTTTTAATTATTTTTTTTTATTTTTTACATTTGAGCTCAGATCTATTAAATGTGTTGAATATATGTGTTAGATCTTGTGTGTAGGTGTGTTGTTGTTGTTGTTGATAATGATGATTATGATGCTAATAAACAGATAGGATTTGGTAATGATGTTATTATTGATGAACATATAAGATTTTTTGTTACTGATGAACAAATAAGATGAATATATAAGATTTGTTATTATTGATGATGATTTTGAACAGATGAGTAAGAGAGAGATAGAGAGAGACAGATAGAGAAAATAAATTTTTGAACATATAGGATTTTGGTTTGGCATGATATTTCAACAAATAGAAAAAAAATTAAATTAAATAGATAAAATTTTAATATGTAAAATTTAGAAAAACAAATTTAACATATAGGAACAAGAATTGAACTGAAAAGATCATAAAATTAAACAAATAGGTAAAAAAAATTGAATAGATAGATAAAACAAATTGAACAGATATATATATATATATATATATATATATAAATTTGAACAGATAGTCAACTTATAAATTAATAGGTAAAATTATAAACACTATGTCCTCAAGGACTTCTTACCAAACTATTTCAAAAATGGTAGACCTCTCACTAACAAAAAATATCCACTGGACTTAATGTCTTATGCCCTCCTTACATTAGACTTTTTAACAATTATCTCTAATTTTTTTCAAATGTCAAGGGAGTGAACTCATGCCGAATCTCATCATCCCTTCTCAAATTTGTGTGAGCCCAAGCTTAACGCATCCCATTCAACTCTGCATGAGTAGCTGCTTCACTCCTCCCAAACTATAAATGCATTGAGATGAGTATTATTCTCAGTTTATGTGATTAGATAACTTACTAAATCTAAAAAATATTTGAATTTGTATTATTTATATTTTGAACTGATCTCAAACAAGATTGAATCAAGACAAGTTTAGCTAACTTGATTTTGCGTAGTACATATAAACTTATTAGACTAAATAATAAATTATTTAAGTTTAATTTAAAATTTTAATGAGCTTTATAGGGGTTTTTTTTTTTTGTGATAATGTTGTCAGTTTTGTGTTTACCAAATATAAGAAACAAGTTTTTATTTTTTTGGTAGTGGCTAGTAACAACAATGGATGTGGATGATAGGTGGAAGTGGCGAGGAAAGGAGACGAAAGTAAAAATTTGTTTTGAAATCAAGTAAAAAAAAATGTTTGCAAAAATGTTAAAAATTTTGGAATCGTTTTTATTTATTTAGTTATTTTAAAACAAAAATATATATATATTAAACAACAATTGTTTTCAATTTCAAAAAAATAAAAATGAAAACAAAAACAATAATCATGAGTTTTAAGTATGATATATTTGCATAACAAAATTGATCTCAAACTGTGGAGGTACAAAATTAAGACAAAAATTAAGTATGGACTTAAGTACTGAGGTCGCCTCTGTTAGATGAGCAAGTATAATTAAAAGAGCATGAGCTAAAACCTAAGGAAAGTAGGTCAATAGAGGGCCGGAACAAGTCCAACCCGCCAAGGGTTCGAATGGGATCTATGCAGCAAAATAGCTAAGTCAAGTTGCGGAGGCAACACTTGTAGAGGTCAAGTTACTGAGGCACTTTGCCTTAACGCCGCCAATCTCAATATTGTCAACGCCACTAGCTCTAGTATTGTTAGCGCCGCCACTTGAACTTGCCACGAGAAAGAGTTGTTATAGCAACCATAGCTGTTGCTATTAACTTGCAGAGGCATTACTTGCTGCGGTCAAATTACAGAGGCAACACCGCCATCTCTAGCATTGTCGGCGTCGCCATTTGAACTTGCCGAGGGAAAGAGTTGTCGTAGCAACTACAACCATCGCAACTAACTTGCAGAGGAAAGACTCTATTAGGATGATAGCAACCTTTGAGGGAGGTTTTTTCTCCATAAGTAGAGACTAATGTTTGGCGTTGATAGCAGGCCTTAAAGAATTATTAGCTCAACGCTGATAGTAGGCCTCGAAACTCACTAGCTTGGCATTGATAGTAGACCCCAAAGCTTACTGGTAGGAGCAGATAACAGGCCCTCTATATACCAGTATACCTATAGCGATTCCGATTTTAACCCGACCCTTTTACATCTTGAACTCAGGTTTATTGGTTCCATGTTGTTGTTTATATCTTACTTTCCTTGTATCTCCTTAAATTTGGCTTTAGGATTGTTGTGGTTGTATTTGGGACAGGTTGGTTGCTTGGTTTCCAAACTCTTATTGCCCATAATTCTGCTCATCCGCTTGAGCTGCATTTCTTGCGCTCGAGCGGGCTTTGTAAACTCTCAGTATTTTGTAGGTCTGCAAAACTATTGTGAGAGTGTATTCTACGCTCGAGCGGATCTTTCTGCGCTCGAGCGGGCTTAGCTTGAGCGGCCATTCTTACGCTCGAGCATTGGTTTGTTGTCTGCAAAACTACTAGGAGTCTACATTCTGCGCTCCAGCATCACTTTTTGTGCTCGAGTGAAACAACTTATTGTGTCTGACGCTCGAGCGTCAACTCTTGCATTCGAGTGGACTGTGCGTATATCAGTTCGTAACAGCCACATTTTTCATCACTTTTTCATCTCTTTCTCTCTCTAAAACACTTCAAAACCTTAGATCCTTAGCTTCTCTCTCTAGAAATCACATTCTCTTTATATTTTCACCTAGGTCTATTAGTTTCTCTACCCTAGTGTCATTGGGAGAAAGGTAGAGCATCTCAAGAGCTCCATTCTGATCTGAACAAAAGTCGATTTCAGCGTATTTGAGGTTTTCTCCGTACTTTACCCGTCTTCTAACTTTGAGGTAGGGACTTTCTACACTTTCTTATGATTTTAACTTAGTTATTCGTTGATTGTGTAGATAATGTTGGGATTTGGAGGATTTTAGACAAACCTAGGGTGTTGGCTTAAAATCAAAATAAGGGTTTTCAAATGGAGATGTTGAAAGTGGTTGTGGGTATAGATATGAGGATGTGTTATGCTAAATTTATTGATTTTGATGCATGGGTTGAATTTGGGAGAGAATGGGGTTTTGCCCTAAAATATTTCAAATAATGATTTTGTTTATATTGGAAATATGAAATTAGATGAATGTTTAAATAAATGGTGAAGTTGGATGTGTATTATCTCTCACCTATGAAAATTTGGATAATTTATCTGTCTTGGAGATTGTATATCTGTTTAGAAATATCTATTTTGGGCTATCGGTGGAGGATAGCTATGATTGTTGTAGAAATTACATGAGGATTAGGTGAATTAAAAGTCATCTTTTAACTATTGTCATTGAATATGATTGTGTGTTAATACATTGCATATGTATGATATTTGAGAGGAGAAAGTGAATCTACTCCATGTTTGGGATGGACTCCATTCAATTAAGTTGGCCTATGTATCCAGGATGAAAGTCCCGAAAACTACGCGTATACATGGGTGTCAATTCTCGCGGACTAAATTTCCATAACATGGCAAATTGAAGTATTTGTGTAATGGTTATATTGATTAGGGAACCACTAAGTTGTAGCCTCAATTGGGTTGTCTAGATAACAATGGGTTTGACTCATGAATTAAGGTGAAATGAATTGTCATGAAATGAATTAAGATAAAACAGATTGAGATATGACACTTGGCATATTATGATCTTGTAAGAATACGAATAAGTTTACCATGGGCATTATATATGCATATCATACTTACATCTTTGTTAAGATTCATACATTGTGCTACATTATTTCTACTGGGCTTTGGCTCACCTTACTTGGAAAAAACCATTTTCAAGTGCTGATAATATGCCTCCACCAAGGACTTAGTTTGGGAGGATTGTGAAGCTGAAGACTCACTTTTGTTTATTTTGTATTTACCTTTTGTACAAGCATAGGGCTTTATTTGTATTGAGCTTATGACTCATTTTGTGTAACCAAGCATGGTCTAGGAAAGATATAAGCCTTTAAGGCATATGAATATTTGTTTAGCTTTCATTCAATCTACTACTTGTAACACATGTTGTAGATTCAAGATGAGTTATTTATGAATGTATATTGCATATGTCACCTTTTGTAAATTAAACTCTGATTAATGAAAGCATGTTGTTTCAATTATACTTCTACTTATGAGATGAGTCTATCGTATTTATTTTGGGACATTACAATACCACGGTGACCCTGTGAAGATAGAAGCATGACAGCTCGAAAGCAAAGGACTCCCTTTCCATTTACCTAGGTTATGGACATGTCTTGGTTGCACAGGTAGGAACAAGGAAGCCTCTTTGGGCTTGGTACAAGGCATAGCCCTTACTGTGGCCCGCGTCTTGGGAAGTTTGTGAGTCTGTGGTTAGATGGCTAAAGATGAAGGAGCTGCTAAGGTAAACACAAACATGGCTAATAACAGGCTATGAAGTCCAAAGAATGCATATCTTGGCCAAACTGAACTGAAAAGACAAGTGCATCAGCAAGTACTACCGCTGCAAGTGCACTTGCTGAGGGTCAAAAAGGAAGTTATTGATGTATGTGCCAAATAGATAGTACAATGGCACATACTGAGACATATGTGCCAAACAGGTAGTACATAGTACATGCAGAGGGACATGTGGCAACCTTAGCCTGATAGTCCAAGATAGAATATTCCATGTGATCCCCAAGGACACGTGTTCTCAACTTATTTGGTCACTTGGTATTCTTTGGTACCAATGAATAACATATAAATAGGACCCATTTCCTAAGGCCAAAGGAGAACTTCTTGGGATCTGGGGGATACGCTACCCATTTGTGCATTGTCATTTCTTTCTTCTTAAACCACTTGTTCCACCCTCACTCAACTACTCATTCTCCAACCTTTCTAGATTTGTTGACTCATTAACATAGTTTTACCTCTCTGATTACTCTCATAATCATTGTTCATTTCGAATCCCCGACACAAACAAATTTTTAACGAATCGAATATAAGTTTAGAACAAGTAATTTGATATGTTTTACAATCCTATACATAAATACCTTCTATTACATGGTATGCGCTTTTGTACGTTGTATACTCATACGGAGGTTATGATTTCCACTCAAGTACAAGTTAGTTAGGGATTGTTTGGAATGATCTATGAAAAGATGTGAAAAAAAATAGATAGATAATATAATACAAAAAAGATAAAAATAAAAAAGTGTGTTAATATAAATCATACCATTTATGCTACATAGCTCGAATCCTCCCTTTCCCGAATCCTCCGAATTCAAAACGACGTCGTTTCGTCGTTTTGATTTTTTTTTATTTTTTATTTTTCAATAACACAGAAGAAGAGAAACAAAGAAGAAGAAGAGGAAGAAGAAGAAGAAAGAAAGAAGAGAAAATGAAAGGAGCAAAGCAGAGAAAGAGAGAGAGATCATCTTCATCATCAACCAAAAATCAAACCCATCCCAACACATCATCATCAACACAACTTCATCATTAACCAAAAATCAAACCCACCCCAACACAGCACAGATACACAGCACAGAGGGCTAAAAAAAATGTAAAAATCAAAATAGAAATCAATCAAAAAAATGTAAAAATCTAAAAAACAATTTCAACACAACATCCTCGTACACAAATCAAAGGCGGAGATCAGAGATCGGAGGCAGAATCAGAGATCGGAGGTGGCGAACATCTTCATCGGCAAACATCTTCATCAACAGCAACATCATCACCATCAACACATCATCATCGCCATCAACAACACATCTTCATCTCCATCTCCATCACCGCCATCACCCTCCTCTTCCTCTATTCTTCCTTCTCTATTTCTCTCTTTCTCTCTTTCTTTTGGATTTGATTCAAAAGAGAAACGAGAAGTGGAAGGGAAAGAAGGAAAAAAAAAAAAAAATCTTCTTGAAAACGTCATTTTCAAAATTTAGGCCATTCAGGAAAATATATTTCAAGCTACAAACCATTTTCCTAAATCATACCAAACAAGCTCCTAATGTAATACTTTTATGGCATGTTTGATTGGAAGGATTAAAGCATGGGATTAGGATTATTAATCCGTAGGCCCAATCATCCTATGTTTGTTTTGACATTTTAGTTTAGGACTATTAATCTAATGGATAATTAATCCAACAAATTTGTAGGATTATTAGTAATGGGGTAGGGGTGGGATAATTAATACCACACTAATTTGATAGGATTATTAATACCTCACTATTAGTATTGTGAATCAAACATGACCTTAAGGTTTGGTTAATATTGATGGCTGTTTAGTCATATCTCTGTCCTACACCATTTAAATAATAATAAATAAATAAAAAGTGCTTAACTCAGCAAAACTTTCAATGAACCTACCTTGGGTGATTAAAAACCAAATTAAATCAACAAATTCATCCTATGACCCTTTCAAAATCTCTGTTTTTTAAAATTAAAAATAAAATCTAGAAGCCGGCGCTGATTATTAATATTTTGAAAAACAGCCGAAAGTTTAGCTAATAACAGCCTGACGATAAAATAATAGAGAGCACATGTACAACTTCATACCAAAAAAAAATTTAAAAGATAATAAATAAGAAAGTTCTTAACATAAACAATTCTAGTGTTTGGTGGTTATGCAAGTCTATTAAATTAAGTTTAGCAATCTGTCAATTATTTATAAATTTATTTAGGGGATTTTTAGGGATCTCTAACTTACATGTATATGAAGCAGTTCTAATCATTTATTTATTTATTTATATTTACTAAAAAAATAAAAATAGAAATTCCTTAATCATTAGGTTTAGGGGATAATGATCTAGCCTCTTACACAGCCTGGCCTTTGGTGTTTTTACTTTACAGTCTTGCATGAAAAAGAGAATTGGGTTTACATTCCCTTACCTGGTTTTCCTCCCCATTTTTCTATGTTAATATTAGCAAACAAAAATTTTGGATTTGAAAAGAAAAGAAAGTGTATATGAAATTGGGTTTGTGATTATTAATATCGTATGAAATTGGGTTTGTGTAATCATAAGATATTATGATTTCAACCATTTCATTAAGAAAAATGTTTGGAATCCCCAAAAAAGACGATCCTCATAACCCCTACTGATGTATTGACCATTGATATGTTTGAATTTTTTTTGAGAGTTGTGTCTGACAGTGACATGAATGGTTCAAATCATTTTAGGGGTTCTGAGGGTTGTGTTTTGTGGGGATCTCTATCATTATTGTTTCATTAATTCCAATGAATTTCTTTTGAATGATTGTACAAGATGAGAATAGAGTCTATCAAAATTCAAAACCAATCCAACCAAGCCATCCCCTGTTTGGCTGTGTTCTGGTTCATTTACATTTTCGTTTTCATTTTCATAATTTTTGAAATAAAAATAATGAAAAATTTGAAAACACCCGTTGTATTTATATTGTTTTAATGTTTGTGGGAAAACAATATTTGAACATTTGAAAATAGCTTTATGATGTTTCCTCAAAGTAGGTTGTTAAAAAAAAAAAAAAAAACACTAAAAACATTCTTCAGAAACATTTTGCCAAGCAAATTTTATGCATTTTCAAAACATGAACAGGAGAAAAAAAGAAAAAGAAAAAAAGAAAATCCTACCAAATAATTTAGCATACATGAAGACAGATGGTGAGCTACTTCAATTAATGATCTTTGTTTACATACCAAAGGGCAGGGCACCCATAAATATTGTGTTGCATACCCCTTGATAACAATTCTGGTTTGAAAAATGATATTTTTACTTTTATACAAAATTCATAACCAAAAAAAAAAAAAGTGATAGTGACATTTGTAAAATTATGAAGATAATAGTAAGTGTTTTCATGAAAATTAAGGAACCGCAATGTATCACATAATTTTGTATAAAAATTATGTTTGTATATCATTACTCTTCTGGTTTAAATAAGCATTTTAGTGATAATCATAAGTTTATACCCACCACTTAGTTGTTTATTGCTTAAAGCATGATCCAAAGCAAAAGCAATCTTTGCTGCTTCAGCTAATTATTTGATTTTATATTTTACATCATTTTTTGCACATCCATTTCCCTCATAAACTTTAAAACAAAGAAAAGAATGAAAGCTGGCTTCAATCAAGTATTAAACACTCACTCACTTTATATACTTACAAATGGGTACATGTATACAACTAAACCAACTTTGCTCCTTCAAAATAATAACCAAACCTCATGTGATGAAATGATGAAAGACAGAGATGGAAAAAGAGTAGGCACTTGCCCCTCTTTTCCCTCTCCAAAAAACAAAACAATTAAAAATTTGAAAAACATTTCCTACTCCTGTCTATAATGAACTAGTACTAGGCTTTTTTTTCTCACAACACACAAAAGGACAGGGTGGCTTCATCTAACTAACCTGCACACACATACACCCATCATCAACTTTTCCTTCAAAAGGTGAAGATGGGCACTAACCCACAAAAACTAGGGCTTACATGGTCACAAAAAAACAAAAACAAAAAGACAAAGGTAGGAGGACTTCCAATTTTGTAGTCCACCAAGATGAAAAAACAGACAGACATATCAGGAGCTTCCCTCTCCCGTCAAGGGACTTCCTGTCTTCAAAGACTCAGAATTTAATCAGCATTTGCATTTGATCATCTTCTTGCTGGTGCTCTCTTTCTGTCCCAAGTCCACTGCCGTTAATGAACTCCGATAGCATGATCTGCATTTACAATTCAAATCAAGAAAGGAATTCAAACTACAATTTAGTACTAGAATGCTACAAAAATCAGTAGTGACAATAATAACAGAAGGGTGCATCAAATTACCTATTTTCTTGTTGACCATAATGGTTAAGCACAATGTCATACTAGAGCACCGTCGCTCAAATTCCTCACTCGGAGATCCACATTCCTCAGATCGCGAAGATGCTGTAAAATCTCTTGAAGAAGATCCATTCCCTTATCTCCTTTCTTCAAGGAGTTAATGCAATGCTTTAGGAACTCTCTGTCTGCCTCGAGAGCTTGTAGCCTCCCATAGAGATGATCCACCTCCTCTTCAATGGCAGTCTTCCTGTTTTCCCTGTCAACACTTCTGAAAACAGCAGTCTGCAACATATCAGAATCAAAATCAAAACCATTTACATGTCCATTCTCTACTACATCTTCGTATTCAGCATTAATTGCATTGAAAAGTGGAAGAAGTCTCTTTCCCTTTGCACCCATGATTCTTTTCTCTTGATGATGTTTCCCATTCATTTCCTTGTGAAAACCATTGACAACCCCATTGACAACCCCATTAGCTTCTTGACCACCAAAATCCGAGTCCCCATCCAAATGTTTGCCATTCTCTTCGTAGAAATGTTCAATAGGCTTTACGTCCTCAAATTGTTGTTCCTCTTCATCGTCCAATGTAAATAGCTTCTCCTCCAAAACCTTGAGGTGCTCTAGGATGGACATCCTCTCTTCCTCAAAGTTAGACAACGATTCTTCCAAATTCAAAACTGCATCGACAGGGGTGTTGTGGTTGCCATTTTCTAGATCAACGCTATCTTCTTCTTCCTTCGCATCTTGATTTAGATCAATAGACAGACCATCACTATCCCCAGCAATACTAGAAGAAAGAAAGGAACTTTCACTTCTAGTACTACCATCCTTGCTTTTTCGCAACATCCTCATCCTTTCTTTGGCCTCGTACTCCAACACCTTCTTCCGGTACACTTCCAACTCTTTCTCAAGCTCTTGTTTTTCCTTCTCCTTCTTTACCATGAGTTCATTCAAAAGCTGCAAAGCTTCTTGATCGTACTCGGATTGTTCTTCCATCATTCTCTGGTACTGCAGAGCTTCCATTTGCATCGCAGCCTTCTCTTCCTGAAGCCTATTTATCATTGCCATTGTCTGATTTGCAGCTACTGCAGAAGCGCTTCTCTCTTCTTCTAGCTCTGTGTACAAAGCATGTAATGCCTTTCTCTCCGCTTTTAATACTGATTTAAAACGTTCAACAGTCAAAATTCCTTCACCCCCTTCGAACTCACTTAGAACACTTCCATCCAAAGACTCTTCAGTTCCTGATTCTTTTTTCTCAAGCATTAACAATTTCTTGTGCAGGTGATGGAGACTTTCTATAGAAGTGGGCGTATCAGGAACTTTCTCTTCCTCAATCTCATTAAGCTCCGAGCCTAGTGAAGTTTGATTGTTTATCGCATGCTCACTCACCTCAACTGATATGGTTTTTAACTTTACTGACTCTTCCTCAGCTTGCTTAGAACCTAAAGTAAAAACAGTTGACATTAAAACCATTTTTTATTGGGGAGTCTTTGAGAGTAATAAAAAAGACAGCCTAGTGCACGAGACTCCTTACACTGCGAATTTATTTCTAAAGGATATAAGATAAGGAATTGAGGCTTACCCTGATCGTCTTCTGCATTGAAGTTATCAAAACTGGTAGAAGAATCTTCATTTATGCATGTAAATGGAGAAAGAATTTCTTGATTTTGAAACTCATCTGTTGGTTCCAGATCAGGAATCTCAGTTCCTATTGATACCTCTCGTTCATTTTCATTGATGGCCAATTGAAATGTGTCTTCTGCGACTGCATATATAGAATCAATAGTTTAAGATTTTCAATCTAAATTTAACATTATAAGCATAAAATAAAAATGAAATCAAGTTTTTTCTAGAGCACAAGTGTACCTGCAGGAACATCTGAATCCGTTTCTTCTGCTTCTGCTACCGCTGTTTCTTGACCATCATAGGCATCCTTAGATGTAGGTTGGGGCTCAACAAGTTCATACACCTCCCTCACCAAATCACATTCTTTGGCATGGAATATAAGAGAATTCTCATTCTCTTCTATTTCCATGGATTCAAGCACTGCAAATTTGGCTTCCTTAAATTCATAGACAGCCTCAATTTCTCCCGAACTTGACTTATTCTCCACAATCGATTCATTTCGTGCCTCATCGCACCACTCAGAACCCAAATTGGTTTCAACATTGACATAATTTTCATCATCTTCCTCCTTGATTCTGTAATTACTCGAATTTTCCTCGGGTGTTAAATCGAACAATTCAACCGGAATCAACCCATAACCATCATGGCCGACAAAGAACTCCAGATGCTGAGTATGGATTTCAATGGATGGAACTTGTTTGGTACCAGAAAACAGATCTCCCATGATCAGACTTGGGTTATTTTCTTTAATGGATTCTTGCTCTGCCTCCATAACCAGACCTACTTTGTCATCTTCATCACATTCCAACTCTCTCAATCCAGAATTAGATACAGAAACAGAGCAATCCATCTCTGTTTCATTGACCTCAGAAACCATCTGGTTCTCACCTTTGTCCTCAATCCCATCATCATGGCTTGGACCCATCACCATATCTGATTTGCTTCGATCCGAATTATCGAATTCTTCAATCTGATTATCATCATCATCATCACCACCATCCCCTCCTTCTGTAATCAAATTTCCTTTCTGGGTATAGTCCAAAACACCCCAAGAAGGCTTGATCACAATATAAGGAGAGTAAATTTTTTTCTCCAAGCTCACACCACAACAAGAACATTTCAAACCCATTTCACCATTCTCAGTTACCTTCTCTGTTTCACTTTGAATCATTGCAATCTCTTTAACCCATGGAAAGAAATCCAAATTCGTTGATACCCCATAATTTCCCTGTCGCGAGGATGAGCAGTCCTCGCACAAATCTTGTGATTCGGCCACTTTCTGATGATTGGAGCAGTAATCCAGTTTGGAAATCTCTGTGGCGTGGGCTTCACAGAGAAGATCTCTGTGTAAATTCTTGTTCTTTGTGGGTTCGAAAATGTGATCGATACGAGAACACCAGAGGCAGGGTGTTTTGAGGCCGAAGTAATCTGCGAATTTGATGATCAGATAAGAGAACAGAGAATTGAGGAGGAGAAGAATTATTAGAATCCATTCGAGGACTGCGTAGATGAGAATTAGGGTCATTTTGTTGGTGTTTCTGTGCAACATGGTTGCGAATTTGTTGGCAGCCATTGCTGGTGCTCTCTTTCTTGGTATATACAGGAAGGAGAGAGAGAGAGAGAGTTAGTTATAAGATGAACCAGCAAAACTGGTTTATTTTGTGAGAGAAAGAAGAGAGGTACAGACAAGAAACAGGGGAGATAGTGGTTTTATGAGAGAGAGAGAGAGGGGTTTAAGGGAAAGTGGTTTTCTTCAGGGAGAGGGTTTGAATGAATTACTTTTCATTGTTTATCTTATTTTATAAAAAATATAACTCGAAAATGTTGTATATAATAATATTATAAATGACGGACTTTTCTCCAATATCAAATACTGAAATCGTCGACAACGAATAGGGTCGACAAAATAAATTATTTTAGTTATGACAAATAAAATATCATATTTAATTCATAATTATTATACTCTTTTTTTATAAAAAAAGTCAAAAAAATTAACAAGTTAAAAAATTCTTCCCAAACCAAACTTTTTAACCCAAACTAAAATAGTTAAAAAAATTAAAAAGTTAAAAAACCAACCCACTAACCAAATGAAAGCATAACATAGTTGGGAAATTCAATTGGAGAGAAACAATTACCATGATATAATTAGAATAATGTTTTATGTATTAATTAAGTGTATTAATTAGTATATTAATTAATGATGTGATATTATTTAAGAGATTTTTGATATTTATAATGTGATTAATGAGTGATATCAATAATAATATCATATCTAGAATTGATATACTAGTTAGTATTAATTAGTACATGTAGTACCACCAATATAATTAACATCTTAGGCTTATTTTGAAAAGTAAGTTAAAAGTCACTTCCCAACTTTTAACCCACTTCTCTCTCCCACAAAAGAGTCAAAAAAGAAAAATGTTAGAGACCCCAAATAAATTATCAAATATTTTACCAAATCTCTCACATAGAGACCCACATACATGTAATTTGTGTGAATCCCACCTATATAAAAAATTTAATAATTTATTTAAAATTCTTAACATAACTCATCCAAAAAAAAGTTAAAAAATAATTTTTAACTATATTTTCAAAACACTCCTAATATTTTTCACTGACTTCTTTATGTGTCAAGTAGAAAGAAGGCCAGACTCGAATCTCCTTGGATTTGATAAATAAAACCCTTACCACTTGGTTAGCACATAACATGTGATATATATATATATATATATATATATATATTTATTTCAATTACATATGCATCACCTATTTATAAAGGGAAGAATTTTGGTGATGTTTCATAACCTGGATTCTTGTAAACATGATTTTATCCATCCCGAAAAATACATAGTGGTATTTTAAGAACTTGGTAAAAAATTAATTTTTTTAATTTTTTAATCTATTTTATTTTTTTGTGAGTAAAAAATATGAAAAATTATATGATTCAAAATAGATAAAAAGTTAAAAGTTGACTTTTTATTGACTTTCCAAAAAACTCCATAATATATGTGTTTTTAATCAAAATTAAAATTTATATTTTATAAATTTAATAATGCATCCATCATTGGGGACACACTACGGCAATAAATTAATTGTAGGCAAAAATACGACTTCAATTATAAAATAACATGATTTAGGAAGTAGGTTTTAAAATCGTATAAATTTGACAAAGAATTTTAGCTTTCATGGTGAGACAGCCAAACAAGACTTTCAACTTCAGAAAAGAATTGTGCGAGTCAAAATAATAGGAATTGTTTTCGAATTTTTTGATTTAATTCTTTGAGCTTGTGACTTTTCATCTTGATGATACAGTTTATTTCAGTGAATGGAGGGAACTGGTCCAAACTCCTCAAACCCAAGTCTAAATGATCAAGCCTACCGGACAACCTGCAAACAAGTTCAGCGGAGAACGGGGTAGTCCCCTAGTGAACCCTCTGACGAGCAAGTTAGGAAGAGAAGTAGAGTATATAGGGAGAGATTAGAGATAGAAAGCTTAACATTTTTCTTGTCTTCAACGTTCGCTTATATCTTTTGGTAATTATTTCGCTGTCCCTTCCGACCTGCTCTCCTCGCCGAAAGCCTATGCTGTAGCTTACCTTTTTCAGGGTAAGGGGGTCCTGTTCCCACGGAGAGGTATTGTCGTAATAAATGTTGTGATGGGCTGCATTAATGGTGATGTGCAGTGGCAATAACTTTGCAGATCTTTGTCTGTTGATGTGGCTCGTCCTTCTCTTGCCGTGTGTCTGAATGTCATTGGCTCTTTATGCCATGTTGGACTCCAGCTATCCTGGACCTCACCAGTTGGGTTATACACTAGGCTCCAAGTGATGGGCTTGGATTGTCCATAGGTGATTCGTGGCCTTTATGGGCTTATACACGTCACATCTTGACATCTTTAAATTTTTTATTTAATACTTAACATCTTTAAATTTTTACTAAAATATCATTTTTGTCTTTATATTTTTAATTATGACAATTAATTTTTAATATTTTATGTTGAATTTAATATTAAATTTCCATCCATGTTAATGAAGTTGACGAAATTTTAAAAATGAAAGAATTAAAATGGATGGATGGAAATGAAAAAAAATAATGGAAATTAATATTTTACAAATTTTACATTTCAATTTTTAAATTCATCCATGTTAATGAAGTTGACGAAATTCTTTCATTTTTGGATGGAAATTAATATTTTTTCATTTATCAATTGAAATGTAATTTTCACTAAATTTGTTTGGTTATCTCTGTTTTTCTGAAAATTAAG
This sequence comes from Camellia sinensis, assembly GCF_055761805.1. Classification (NCBI taxonomy): domain Eukaryota; kingdom Viridiplantae; phylum Streptophyta; class Magnoliopsida; order Ericales; family Theaceae; genus Camellia; species Camellia sinensis. Next base: position 59,851,788 of record NC_138971.1, read on the forward strand.
TTTTTTATTTGTCATATTATTTTTAGTGAATATTTTTAATATTTTACTCAATTTTTTTATTTTTTAAATACACTTAATTTAGATACACTTAAAAATATCATATTTGTAAAAAAAAATAAAAAATTCACCAAATATAAAAAATACAAAAAAATAGTTCATCTTCATATTTAATTGTATTCAATGAATTTTTTAAAAAAAAATTGTATAAATTTTATACTTTTTAAATATATTAAAATTAAGTAGATATAAACAATAAAAGTAATATTTAAAATTACCAAAAATATAAATTAAAAATTATTTTTAAAAACTCCTGAATCAAAAAGAGTTGTAGGTTTATGTATCGTGTTCCTGTTGGGAATGCTGCATTTGTTTATTTTTTGTTATACTAATTTTTATAGTGCAAGTGCATTTGGGATTAAAATAATTGAGGATAATTGAGGATGCAATTGAATCCCAGTAGGTGATAAACTTACCTTTGGATCCAAACACTTTTTCTCAAAAAACATTCACGTCCCGCTCCCACTTTTGTTTCATTTCATTTCTAGGGCATCAAATGAAAGAGGGCCCCTCAGTAAGCATAAAAGGAGTTGGTGGGGCCACACTCAAAGGTAGGTAGGTGTTGGGGCCCACTAAGAATTCTTGGTGCCGGAGCTCATCATGTATGTCTCTTTTTTCTTATTCTTATTCTGCTGTCAATGGAATTATGGAAATAATAATATATATATACTGTAGTTGTTTCCTATCAAGACATTCTGCTCTTTGTTTGACAATGGGTAAATGTGATTTTTTTTTGTTTTTTTGAATTGGGACTAAAATGAGGTTGGTGGGTTTTTACTAGATTAAAAAATTAAAAATATTTGATTACAAATATTTATGAACAGACTACCAAACTTTTTTGAATATTTGTTTCACAAATACATTTTAAAATTGAAAACTACCAAACTTTTTTGAATATTTGTTTCACAAATATTTATGAAATATTTGATTACAAATATTTGTGAAACAAATTCAAAAAAAGTTTGATTACAAATATTTATGAACAGATACAAGAATTTTCAAACACATTTTTTCTATAGTTCCATAAAATTCTAGGACAATTTTTTCTACACTTTTCTCTCACAAAAAAAAAAAAATAAAAAAGTCAAAAAATCTTTCGTAAACCACAGGCTAAAATAGTCAAAAAAATCAAAAAGTCAACCCACTTCTCAAACGGAGGCTAAATCAAATATTACACCCTTGTCTTCAAGTTAATTAAGAATGTTTTAGAAAAACACCAAATACTCCCCCCCCCTCCCTCCAAATTGCTTTTGCTTTCACATAAATTTTGCCCTACCCAGGAATAAAATATGCAGATACCTCTCCAAAATTATTTTATTACTTTGAAAAGTGACACATCCTTCAAAATTGGGTACTACATTTGATTGGGTTTGTTAAAACAAAAGTGTGTGGTCAAGATTTGCACCTTTTGCTGGAATTTGAAATTAATTAAGCGGACCGCCTTTGTGTTCTTCTACAGCGAAATTTTGATCTAATTTTTTCATATATGATCTTTCCAAAACATACATATATGAAAACTAATTTTAATGTCAAAGTTTGGTAGTTTAAAACTCCTACTGTCCCACAAAAATGAATCTTTGTTTCACAAATACATTTTAAAATTGTCCTAGAATTTTATGGAACTATAGAAAAAATGTGTTTGAAAATTCTTGTATCTGTTCATAAATATTGTAATCAAGGACGGACCGATGATTTCATATAAGAGGCAAATATATATATATATATATATATATATTTTAAATCTTGCAAAAAATAAATAAATAAAAAGAGAGTATGAAATATAATATGAATTTCTATAAATATAAAAAGTGAAAATAATAGCACATTTTTTGTATTCACATTTAGTTACTAAAGATAGCAATTATAAAACAATCTATCTATTAAACTGAGGCCTTTTGAGTTGGTATACTTGACACTTTTCATGTTATTAAGAATCGACAATAAAATCTCGTCCAATTAATGTATTTCTCAATAAATATAATCAAATAACTAGTTGTTACCTAATTATATATTATTTAGAAACTAGAGCTTGTAATTAACAATAATTGTAAGAAATCAATTTCTTTTATTATATTTTGTTTATTTTTTTAATGTTATATTTTGATCTTATGTTTCATAGATATAAACTGACAGACACTTAAAATTTCTAAAAGAAGAAAAATGTAGAGCTGGTGAGTCTCTATAATATCTTGATAATTGTAACTAATAATACTACTATAATGAAGAGTGTTTATAAAATTGTAGGGGTGTGATCGCCCTCTCTAGGCCCATTCTTGATTGTAAACTAAATACTCGTTTGAAATTTTTATGGGTGAAGTTGTTTGAATCAAAGAGATTTATGAAACTTGCAAAATATGAACACATTAGTAAAATGGACTCATTTGAAATAAACTTTGTGAAACTTGTGAAATATGAATGTATTTGAAATGTGAAAGCAGTTTACATGTTTCATTATTTTACATTATATGAATCGATTTCATTAAATTGAAGATTTGCAATAGCAAACAAACAAATAAATAAAACATAAATATTGAAAGAACCAAAAATAAATTAAGTTTTTCTAAGCTAAAAAAAAAAAACGAACATAACCATACCTAAGTTGTTCGTGTTTTTTAAGCTTGGAAAAAATTAATTTCTTTTTGTCTAATTTAGAATTTTAAATTTTGATTGAATTTTTTTTTTTGATTTTTAAGTTCCTCTAGTCTAAAGTGCAGTTTGATTTAAAAGTTTATTCCTTACTCTCATTTACATTTTCATTGCCACTATTTTTCGTAGTATTTCTTTGCATCTTCTACTTTTTCACTATTCTTAACTAAGAAAAGCATAAGGAAAAGAAAAACAAAGAAGAATAACCAACAGAAACTTGTTGTCCTTATTTTTCACTAAGTACTCATTTGGCTCAGTGTTTTTTTTACTGGATTTTTAAAATAATTATATTATTTATGATAATTTTTAACTCACTTTTCAAAAAATGAGTTTTTTGTTTTGTGTTTTTATGGTTTTACTGATTTTTTTTTTTTTAATTTTACATATTTTTTATTTTTATTTTTTAGATACATCTAATCTATTTTAATAATATTTACGATTTTTTTTAAAACAATTCACCAAATACAAAAAATACAATATATATATATATATATATAAATTTAGTGTATTTTCATATTTTATTGTATTCAATGAATTTTTTAAAAATTTGTGTACAAATTATATATTTTTTAAGTATATCTAGATCAAATGATCTAAAAAATGATTAAAATATTTTTAAAAATCCCTAAAAATATAAAAATACTAATTAAAAACTCATAAAATTATTTTTAAAAACTCCAAACCAAATAGAGTAGATTTTTTTTTTGCTGTTTTATTAAAAACTAAGACTTAAAGCTTTTTTTTTAAAAAAAAAAAAAAAGAAAGGCCAAAAGCCAAATAGTAAAACCAAGGACAATTCTTAAGTGTGCAAAGTACATATCATATGTACTTACATCAGTTCTCATAAATATGTATAAGTTATCTCATAAAATCGCGTAAATTTTCACAAACATACATAAGTTAATTCATAAAAAATTTGAGAAATCACAACTTACGTATATTTGTGAAAACTTGTATGATTTTATAAGATAACTTATATATATTTATAAAAATTTATACAAATATATATGATATGTACCTTGCAAAACCACACGTCCCACTAATACAAAAAGGTCAAAATAGTTTAGGAATGAGCATGCACTACTCTTTGCAATGTGCTAGGATTACGCTAAGTTGAACTTATCATGCGTACTTGTTCTATTGTAAAGCCACTATTCACTCGCACTTCACTGAGCGATAAAGGATATATAAATCAACTTGTTATTTTCGTCTCATCTTATTCATTTAATTTTATTCCAAAATTTTTTTGGCTCTTGAATTGACATCACCACAATCCACACTTAAATGGTCACACACACATTTCCATATTAAGCTTATTCAAATGAGCAAGGATCCTCTAGAGTGATTTTTTTCTAAAGTTTCCTAGAGTGCTACATTGTGTGGTTGAGATTTACTGGCAAGTCACATCAATTTTTCTGATGTGACTTGCCAATAAATCTCAACCACACAATGTAGCACTCTAGGAAACTTTAGGAAAATTTCACTCTAGAGGATCCTTAGGCCAAGTTTGGGAAGACTAAATAAGTGTACTTTTTGTCTTTTTGGACTAAAAAATTGAGATTGAAAATATGGATGTTTGGGTTAACTTTTTGACTTTTTATGAAAAAATGTGTAATAAAAAATTGTAAAAATTGGTTTGTAGAGGAAAATTTGAATTGGGAGTTGTGCAGCCGTAATTGTTGACTTTTGGTGAATAGTGTTAACTTTTTAACTTTTTGAGTAACTTTTTGACTTTTTGGCTTATTTGGGACTTCCCAAACTTAGCCTTAGTGTATTCAAATGTATTAAGCTCGTCTCATGGGAGACCCATCCAAGCACATTGTCATATAAAACCCATCGAAGCACGTCCTCCCGTGAGGTCCATCTGAAATTCTTAGTTGGTGTCAGGGCGGAATCAGAATTTTATTATCGGATAAACACATATGTATGTACAATATGATATATAAATTACATCTATACACATAAAAAAATAAATAAATTCCAATATCATAAAAGCAATCTCTAATAAGATAAAAAAGATTTTTTGATATAAAATGAACAAAGAACACATGATGGGAAAAGAATGAGATAAGTATTTTTCATATTAATAGGAGGCCATTTATGTATAAAATGGAATATCTATTTTTAAAATGTTATGATAAATCATATTTTTCACAAAAATAGCGAAGCCATGACCCTGTATAGTTTTCTTCTAGTTCCGTTCTGGTTGGTGCTAATGCTAATATCATTCCTAATGATTTAGACTGCATTGTACAATATTGTCCATTTTAAATTAGTTTTGTAAAACTTTAATTACAACCCGTTATACAATGAAAGTTCAAACCTTACACTTGTAAGGCACTACACTCAGACTTCACCTAGTATTGTTCGACAAGTACATGAACTTGCTACATACATCTTATCTCATCCATATTAGTTCCAATCCTCACAAGTTTTGGCTCTTGGATCAAAATCATCAATTTGTTTTTAATATATATATATATATATATATATTATTAATCATCTAATTGAAATGCAAAGGTCAAGCTTGAATGGTGATAAAAAAAAGTAATCAAAAGAGAAGGAAAGCAAAATAATTTGCTCATTATTTTTTTGGGTCTTGTGTTAAGGGCAGTTGTGGGAACTTTAAGTATGGCTAAACAGATGATTCTCAAATTTTGTATGGAAAAGGCGAGAAAAGTGAAACCAGAAGGGGTAGATTATGAAACCTCATTTAAAGCTTATTCTCTCTTTGAAAAGTTGTAATGTTGTTTTCTTTTTCTTTATTTTCTTATCAGCCTTTTAGTTTATTGACCAAAGGACAGTAATTTACGACCCACAAAAAGCAGATTACAATTGAACTCAGAATTGTATGCACATTAGGCACAAATTAAACACATTCCATGGCAGTGTTTGGGTGATCACAATTAAACTCAACTATTAATTTATTTGTTAATCGGCCCGCTCCATCAAAACCAAAATAATTTGCCAAACACCTTCTGATTCTTTGATTGAAAAATTCAATATTCAATATTGGCAACTAAAAAAAGTAAAAATACTAATTATTACGAGCATAAATATAAAGAGAGATGTTACCTTATATTTCAATGGTCTCAAATGGAGGACCCAGTTAGGCAATAGGCATTATCTACATGGCTCGCGTGATTAGAAAGACATCATCCAAACCGAAGTAATAAATGACATTATTAGTATTTTTGCTTATTAATCTTATACAAATAATTATACAATTGACCCTTTTCTTATATACAATCATACCCAAAACATAGTTTAATTTAAAAAATATATATATATCTAGATAAAAATTTTAGACCATTTCTTGGGTGCACCAAAGATTCACACCTCTAAAAAATAAATAAAGTAGGACATTGAATTTTGTTAAAAATTCTAAAAACACTCATCTAATTTAAAAGTCACATTTTGTTTTTTTTCAAACTTTTTGTCTTTAGTGTTTTTTTTTTCCCTTCAAAATTGTAAAAAAAATTCTTACTTTTTAGGTCCATCTAATGTAGATCGATCTAAAAATTATATTTTTCCCTCCTAGCTTCTAGGAGTACTCCTTCTCTGATGTACTTAATGATTGGGTCCATCCAGCTTGGGCCATAACCGGTGCACAATATTAGCTGTATGTCCGGTTCTACTTTTGATGAAATACTCAACCGAGACAAGAACTCAACCGCAATGGTTATGGCCTCTATTTTTTCCATCGTTGAAGCAAGGGTAGACAAGGTATCTGCATGGGAGTTTTGCTCTCTGCTTATTTGGATAATCTTGAATTTTTGAAAAGATTTGACCATGTCCTGGACTTTGTTTAGATAGGCTTGCATCCTTTTGTCCCTAACGACATACTCCCCAGTGAGTTGGTTAACCACTAATTGGAAGTCATAGTGTACTGTGAGGTCTTAAATGTTGAGAATTTTTGCAATCCTTAATCTTGTGAGTGAGGCCTTATATTCTGCTTCGTTATTCGAAGCCTTGAATCCAAGACGGATTGCTTGCTCGTGGAGAATGCCCTCAGGGAAAAGTAAGGCCATACCAGCTCTTGCCCCTTTCAGGTTTGATGCACCATCCACGAAGAGCTTCCAGTTGTTCATATCACCTACATATAGCTTCCATGTTGAGTTATTGCCTTGTCCTGGCTGACCTTGTTGCCCAGCTTTTGTAGCACTGGACTGCTATGGTAATGCCAATTTCAGCTTTTGTCCTTTCTCTTGGGGTTGCTCCTCGTAGGTCGTGCCCTGTGGCCTCCCTAGTTCTGCGGCTGGTAGCACATCAGCTGTAGAACTTAGTTGAGATCGTTCAACTAAGAATTTTGTGATGAAGTCGGCTAGGACTTGGGCTTTGATGGCGGTTTTGGGCTGAAAAGTGACGTCGAATTCTCCTAACTCCATGGTCCACTTAGCAATTCGCCTAGAGAAGTCATCTTTTTGAAATAGGCTTTGTACAGGATGTTGGATTAGCACTGTGATATGGTGACCTTGGAAGTAGTGCACAAGTTTCCTCGCAGCAGTCATTAAGGCCAGGGCTAACTGTAGACTGCCCGAACTCCACTCCACGCGCGAGGGCGTGAATTGTAATTCTTAGCTACTACAGTTCGGACTCCTAACACGGTTCTATATCTAGTCTCACAAAGTGCAATGTAAGACTGATAAATCACCAAAGAGTCCAAATCCAGCAAATCATTTTTGGAAAATCGATTTTAATCAAGAAGTGCCAAACATGGACTGCTTTGCCAGATTACAGAGTCGCCACCTAAATATTTTATTTTGGAAAATTTAAGAAATCTTGACTCGTGCCAAAGGCCACGTGTCCGTCATCACCAAAGTTGCCTTGGCTCGGGAACTTAGGTACGAGGAGGGAAGGTCATGAAATGAGCACCCCCGCTCACCCGATCAAATGATCGGCCTCTACTAACATGATATGTTGTTTTATAGACACATACGTTCTTATTCCGATTATTAACTAACTTTACTATGTGATGCGCACAGCATACAAGTATAGACTAAATCGCTCAAATTGGAACAAAACATCTCATGTTTGTTTTTTAAAATGGTTTGAATTTGTCACCTTCAAGTGGGCTTAAGTGCGGAGTTGCCACCCTCAAGTGGGCTTAAAACATGATTTGTCACAATCAAGTGGGCTTAAAACTCACATTTTGACAAATTATTCTAATTCAAGTAATGAAGCCTTCATCCACAGGCATTCAAGCAGTTATAGCAGTTAAGCACATAGCCTTATGGCAAGCATGCTAAACATGGCAACACTCAGACTCATGCAAGTATGCTAAAGCGTAAACACTTACAGTGTACTCCGAGCCAAAACAGAAAACTAGTTAGTAATCATGCATGATCCTAGCTATGTTAAGATGCCTAATGCAACACATGCAAAAATGCAACTAAAATAGGCTTGGCTATCTAGAATGGCATATGAATGCAACACTTGATAATATGCTTTGAAACACGTATTCAGGAAAGTGTATTGAAACACAATGCAGTTTGAATGATGCGCCGAGCCCGGTGCATGCAAGACAAATGAATGATGCACACATACGAAGCATAAGTATGCTAATTGAAACATGCCCTAAAACTAACCATCAAAAGTTGATAAGTAAAAGAGAGAAAGAAATGGGGTTGGAAGACATGCGCATGCACACACACACCCTTATTACAAAATTGGCCCTCTCGACGGAGGGTTCAAATGAATACGCTAAGCTAGCTACGCTGAGCTTATTTAACTAATCTAATAATCTAATTAGACTAATTATTACACAACCAAATTGAATAACTAGCAAATACTAAGCTAATTATTACAAAACTTTAACTAATTAACAAATGAATTAATTAAATTACACATTCATGCTAAGCGTTAAAGTATGTGAACTAGGCTGCCTCAGCTCTGCCTTGAAGAAGTTGAAGATGCATGCTCGATTCCCGTCCCGGAAAGCTCCCCGGTTGCTCTCTTGAGGCTCTGTCTGCAGGGTGTCCTTGAGAACTAGCTGCTGGATCTTACCAAAACAGTGCTGAGGAGTACACCAGTGGCCTGCCGGCCATGAAGAACTACTACCGACCCCCCTGCCGACCAAGGATGCACACTGCCGGCCACAAATGAAGAGCTGCCGGCCAACAATAAGAGGGTGCCGGTCACTAGTGTGCTGTGACGCCAAGCTGCAGCAAAGCACAAAATAGAGAAAATGAAGGGTCTCCCAAGGATATGTACGCACTATGCCACTCTATATCACTTCAAAACATCAATAGATGGGGCATCATTGGATCCAAGACCATCAATCACGCATCTCGATGCATGATGGTCAAAGATCCAACATGTGCAAATTCAATAAATGCATGACAAACAAGATACCAAGACCATCTCCTTATCATGAGAAATCAAAGGCAATGGAGACCAAGGAAGATTGGCTCATTTCATCACTTCAAGTATGAGCTAATCCACCTTGTGCTCAACCACAACTCCAGGTTGAACACAATGCAATGCACACAAACAATATGACACGCAAAACTCTTATGCTAATCTTGACATGTTAAGATGGCATGCAAGACTCTAACATGTAAACACTCATGCACAACATGTTAAGGGGCCAAGAACACCGAGGCTAATGAAGAGGATAACACTATAAGCATGCATCACAATGCTCAAACATCCAAACCAGCTCAAAACAGAGTTTTATCATACCCAAAACAGTGGCAAAACATGCTGAAATGGAAACTCAAAGGACTAGACAAACATGCATACATCTTGAGCCACAAACAAGGCACAATGCTCAACTCTCAAAGAGCACTTAAAGAATGAAAAACATGGAAGTGTGACAACACTATATGCTCTGAAATATCATTTCAAATGATGCCAAAACATGCAAATACCTCAAGTCAAGCATGCAAGATACCTTAAAACTCAAAGCTATTGCACTACAAGCATGCATAACAAGCATCATATGACCAAGAAGCCTCAAAAAAGAGCAAAAGCATGCTAAAACATGAGTAGAAACTTGCTGGAATGGAGCCAAAACATGCTAGAATAATGGGTCAAAACACCAAGTATACTAGGCTAGTGAGCAAGGTTTACACTACAAGTGTAAAAAGAAAATGAAGGATGCTCTAACTAACCAAAAACAGAGTTGTATCATGCCAAAATAACACCAAAAACATGCTGAGATAGAACCAAAATAGGCTAGCATGATGGATCATGGCATTGAACATACAAGGCTAAATGGCAAGTTTACACTACAAGTGTAAAAAGCATACATGAGGTGACCAAACCAGCCATGAACAGAGTTATATCTGACCTAAAAACTCACAAAAACATGCTCACACTAAGCCTCAAGAGGATAGAAATACATGCTCATTTGATAGGCCAATAACACAAACAAACAAGACAAGAAGAGAGAGGATCACCCCCTCTCATTTGAGGCCTCAAAACCACATTTCTACCACTGAAAATCCACTGGATTTCAGTAGCTAAAAGGCCAAACAAAGATGAACTCAACGGCTTTAAGAGATGACTCCAAGCCTAAGCAAATAAGGTACACAAGAGGGTAGAACACCCTCAACACCAAAGAGGCCTCAAACAACCATCTTAAACACTTAAAATCAGAGCTTTTTATAGTTGAAAGTAAGGCCTAAAACAATATGTAAGGATGGCCAAATAAGCAATGAATATAAAGTTCTAAAGAGGATAAGAGACTCACCCTTGAAGTACAGCAATAACAGCAAGTTTCTGAGGCAAAATCAAGCTAAAACCACTCAAATACAACCTCCAAAAACCTCAGCTCAAGAGTGAAGGTGTTATACTAGGTGTTATAGTGCAAAAGTGAAGAGAAAATACACTTTAAGACACAAACTAGCACAATATATATATATATATATGTAGAGAGAGAGAGAGACAGAGAGTGTGTGAGAAATATAGAGAGAGAGATATATTGTCTCTAAAATTTGCTGAACCTCTGTAAAAAGAGAGGAGCCTCCCCTTATATAGAGGCATGCAATGCATAGCTTGTTGAACAAGCTTGAAATGGGCTTCATCCCTCCATACACGTGTATGGAGGAGGGCTTAGCGAAAACGAGCTGGCTCAAAAGATCTAGCACAAAATCTGCTGAGACAAAGTGTTTTGCCGGCCATCAGTGGTGGCCGGCAGTGACTCATTGATGGCCGGCAGGCTTCATCAATGGTTGGCAAGGCTAAATGCATGGCCGGCAATGCCAAAAAGTGGCCGGCAGTGCACCATGATAAGCATGCTGAAAGGACCAACACATGGTCCAAAAATGGGACACAAAGGATACAGGGTTTGGAAAGCTCAAACCTGTGACGTTCGGCCGCGAAATTCAAGTGCTCGACGAGCAATCGAACTTGCCACTGGATGTACCTACAAGCATATCCAAGTCTTGAGGACGGTCAAAAATTGGGTGTCTACAGTTGCCCCTCTTTGACAGATCTCGGAAGTCATAAAGTGGCGGGAGTGAATGTCAAAGCCTAGAAACGACTCATTTTTTACAAGGCCAAAGACTCAAGCAAACATTCAATATAATCATAGAGAGATGCGCCCACAGGCTGGGCCAAAATGCAAATGACATGCACAATGCCGAACATAACTTATGATTATGCAAAGAGGACTGTAATGAAACATCTAGATGCAAATGTTATGCGAAGAAATGCTACAGTAAACTCGTACACAAGCAAATAAGTAAACACGCCATGCGTGGGAATTACAGACCGAACTATATTTTATGCAGAAAGGATGTAAGAAAATTATGCAATCTCAGTGAACATGTGCGATAGATACACAAAGCGAACGTGTGATAGATACACAAAGTGAGCAAAGTGCGATAGATACCCAAAGTGAATGTATGATGGATACACAAAGTGAGTATGTGTGATAGATACACAAAAGGTGAACGAAGTGTGATAGATACCCTAAGTGAACATGTGTGATAGATACACAAAAGGTGAACGAAGTGTGATAGATACACTAAGTGAGCATGTGTGATAGATGCACAAATTGAGCATGTGTGATAGATACACAAAGCAAACGTGCGATAGATACACAAAAGGAATGAAGTGTGATAGATACACTAAGTGAACATGTGTGATAGATACACAAAGGTAAACGAAGTGTGATAGATACACTAAATGAACATGTGTAATAGATACACTAAGTGAACATGTGTGATAGATACACAAAAGGGAACGAAGTGTGATAGATACAAAAAAGGTGAACGAAGTGTGATAGATACACTAAGTGAACATGTGTGATAGATACACAAAAGGGAACGAAGTGTGATAGATACACAAAAGGTGAACGAAGTGTGATAGATACACTAAGTGAACAAAGTGTGATAGATACACTGAGTGAACATGTGTGATAGATACACAAAATGAGCAAAGTGTGATAGATACACTAAGTGAACAAAGTGTGATAGATATATTAAGTGAACATGTGTGATAGATACACAAAATGAGCAAAGTGTGATAGATACACTAAGTGAACAAAGTGTGATAGATACACTAAGTGAACATGTGTGATAGATACACAAACTGAGCAAAATGTGCTAGATACACTAAGTGAACAAAGTGTGATAGACACACTAAGTGAACATGTGTGATAGATACACAAAATGAGCAAAGTGTGATAGATACACTAAGTGAACATGTTTGATAGATATACAAAATGAGCAAAGTGTGATAGATACACTAAGTGAACAAAGTGTGATGGATACACTAAGTGAACAAAGTGTGATAGATACACTAAATGAAAATGTGCGATACATACACAAAACATAATCAATTTTAAACGGAACTCCTCTGAATAAACTACACATCCAATATCTTCTGGTTGCGCTAGCTTCAAATGAACCGTACATACAATATCGTACATGAATGAGAAAGAAACTTAATAGGTACAATGCAATACAATGCATGATGTTTAAAGAATGCAATAAACAAACAGAGCGGCGCTTTAGAAAGCACCTCACGGGGTGAGTGGCGACGAACCGCTCTACTCTGACGGGGATCTCCCCTTGTGTTCTTCGAACTCTTTCCTTCAACTCACAGTATAAAGGTTCTGAAATGCCGACAATGATTCTTCACGTAGAACACTTTGGATGCCACTTTTCTTCCTGACCATATTCACAACTTTCTCTATTCTCCAACGAGGTGACAGACTAGGTTGGTTCAGTATCTAGAATTGAGGTGCATACACGCTATCTCAACCTATGGGGCTTCCATACAGATTTCAAGCCGAGGATACACCCCTAGGTATTTAAACCAGACTTTAGTCTTAGAAATCCCGAACCTTTTCGTTCTAGGCAACTGCCATTCGAATTCTAGTTCCTACCGTCGCAGTTGGTCTCCTAGGAACTCATTACAAACATAGCCAAGATACTTCTTGTAGGAAATGGTACTCAGGAAGAGCACTTCTGATCGCCATTCTAGCTTGAAGCAAACTTGATCTTGAGCTTGGGGTAGAGGCACACTCATACTTCGAAGCATTGACAAGGCCTGACGAGGTGCATACGGAATGCAATCACGGAATTTTCTGAAGTCGAAACACACTCAGATGCTCTAAATTTTCCTTCTTTTCTTTTGCTTTACAGTCCGAAACCTATGTAGCTTCAGATAGGTCCTTCCTTTACTGTTCTCATATGACCAGGGTTGAACCCTGCAGTTTTATGAAAGAACAAATCCTGTTTTGTAGAAATGTGGAGAATGACACAGCACTCTAAGCACAAAATGATTTTTTTTAAATTGGAAAATGAGTTCTTAACCGGGTATTAAGCCTACAACTGCCCACAGTCAAAACGACTCAACAAAGAGAAAACAAAGGTAAAACAACCTAAACGCATCTATTGACACTCGAAACGACTCAAAACAAGAATCGAGACAAACAAAAACACAACAAAACACAAGACTCAAATGTGCACAGGGAGCCTGTTTCTTCGGGTATTGTTTCCCACCCTTTCTTATTTGTGATTCTCACATCACTCGGCCCTCAGGCTTTGTTTTTCTGAAAAGCCCCTTTTCTCACTTTTTCTCTCAGCGCACATCTCTCTATTCTTTAATATCTCTTCTTTTTTATCCCTCCCTTGGGTGGTTGATGGATAAACAGGAAGTTGCGGGCTCTTGCCCCTAGCATTCTGCTAGACTCTCATTCTTTCGCTCACAACAGTGAACTTTCCCACAAAAGGGTTACGCTACAACTGGGTGTGTAGCAAATTTGCAGCTGACATCGATTGATGACGTCCTTAGCCAGTTCGGATGTGACCAGACCTTTTTGGATAAGGGAGTGGACTATTCTGCTCCCTTTCCAGTTCGTGCTTCGCACTTGACTTGATACCTCGCTGCTCGGAGGATGAGAGAGCTTTCGGCCCTTTGCTGTTAGCTTCAGTTGTGCCCTTTTTTGGTAGGTAGAGTGTCATTTCTAGCAAGTGGAGTGCCCTTTCTGGCAAGTATGGTGACAATAGGGGGAACATATAGAAAATCTGACTCAACTGTGCCCCTAGTTCATCATTTTGACCATTTTTTTTTTTACTAAAACAATTTTGACCAAAATGAGAGTTAGATTAGCATACTTGTTCGATTTTTTGATTTGAAAGCATGCAAGTTAGGCTATGAGCACTGAAAATTTTCCTTTTTTGGGTCCAAGAAGTGGTCCAGTTTTTAAAAAAAAAAATGAAATAATTTTCAAGAAAATTAGTCAACCTCATTAAAAATTCTCAAAACTATTTTTTGCAAATGGTCACTGCTCAACCAATACAAAATCTACTCTCGAGATGCACAACCTCAAATCCAAAACAATGGAAAATTGCCCCTTGTCTAAATGGCACTGCACAGCAATGGAAAGTTACCCCTTGTTTGAATAGCACCGCAGCACACTGTACGGCAACGGAAAGTTGCCCCTTGTCTGAATGGCATCACAGCGTACTGTAATCAGTCCCCAAAGTGACGATCGCAACCGAACTCTCGGATACAAAGAAAACAAAGATAATACAACCATTACATGGACACAGTCGATTTGAAAGTGTTTATGGCTGGACTTCAGAATGAAGTTGCTTACGTATCCCACAAATGGGAATCAAGCCTTACGTAATTCGGGGTTAAGGTACACTCGGGTATTAACCTCTCCTTTTGCGCTCTAAATTTTGCCAAGGCCGCCCTTTCTGGGTTTTCAACCTTGCGAGCTCTGTTTTTCTTTTCTTTTCATTTCTTTTCTTCTTTTCTTTTCTTTTTCTTTTCTTTTCATTTCTATTTTTGTTCTTTTTCTTTATTTTCTCTTCTTTTTCATTTGCTCTAACTTTTGCCTGGGTTGCCCTTCCGGGTTTTCGGCCCAGCGAACCTCTCAAGGGTAAAAAGTTTAACTTGGTCCATGTTGAATGGTTTTGAGATCTCGAAACCATCTGAATCTAGGAGAATGGTTGCTATTCGTTGATGATGTAGAAGTCTATCCAATGGGGGTTGAAGTTGCCCCTAGTGTTATGGATAGGAACTTGGTTGTCCTTCGGCGAAAATTTTCTTCTTCCAGCTACTTAAATTTGGCTTTTTTGCCGATTTTCATTGGTTTGCAGAATGATCCATCTATTGAATCTTCGAGCACATCTGACATTTTTGCCCCTAGTTCGAGAGGTGCTTCTGATCTAGCTTCGCAAGCTTCCTTTGATAACATCTGATCTACTTGCCCCTAGTTCAAGGGTTGCTTCTGATTAGGCC
Organism: Camellia sinensis; assembly: GCF_055761805.1. NCBI lineage: Eukaryota > Viridiplantae > Streptophyta > Magnoliopsida > Ericales > Theaceae > Camellia > Camellia sinensis. Next base: position 59,867,199 of record NC_138971.1, read on the forward strand.
ATACAAGCCTCACATTGTGGTTGACCGTTGAACATTCTGAGTCCAAGTTCATGGTTTGAAAGCAAAAGGGGTCGAGTCTCGAGGCTGAGAGTGATCCTATGCTGCACAATCTCAAAAGCGATTCCACACAGGTCTTCGCAAGATCACGCAAAAACATTTTTTGAAATCTTTTAAGAAAGCGACTAATCGCTCGCGAAGACAATGTAGAACCAATCTGGATCAAGCCACGACCAAGAAACATACTTTGAGGCGCATGAATCCTGCTCTGACTGGTAGTGTTACCTCTCTGACCGGCCAGACTGGGTTTGAGTTGAAGCCCATAAGTGGCGAATCAACCTTCCCGAGGTCCTGACCCTTGGTAAAGTTTATAGTACATAATTTCAATCGCGCTTCCTTCATCCACTAATATTCTCTCCACCCCGAATTCATCCATGTCTAGTTTAATAATCAAAGCATCTAAGTGACGTTGGACTAGTCCTTGCATGTCCTCTTCAAAAAATGAAATGACTGGACCTTTGGAGCTGGCCTCAATCCTTAATCTTTTACTTCCCAAGGAATACTCTGCTTTGTAAACCTCCTTGAGGTGCATTGCTTTCTGTATCTCTCCATGGTGCGCTACTCCATGGATGACATGGATCATCCCTCTTGGGTGCTCTGTTGTTGCATCATTTCCTTTGTGTTGATTATTCTGCCCATTTCGTTACTTTTCTCCTAGGAATTCGTTCAAGTGCCCAGTGGCCATCATCTCATCGATGTATCATTTAAATGAAAAACAATCTTCTGTCATGTGTCCCACATCATTATGGTAGGCGTATTTTTCCCTCTGGTTTCGTATCTTTTGGATCTCCCTTCATTTTGGCTGGCCACTTGAACCAAGGTTTATTTTTGATTTTTAGAAGTATCTGCCAAATCAGAAGTCTAAACACAGTTTGAATAACATAATCTGTGTTTTTCTTTTTGGTGGTCTAGCTTTTAACCTCCTTTGCCTCCTTGCACGGAGTACTGGTCGTTTGTGCGCTGGTCTGTACACTACCCTGCCCTGTAGACTTCTAATCTTCCTCAAGCTTCTTGTACCGATTGATCATGAATTGCAGATCCGAGACTATCTTGGGTGGGGTTTTAGTTAACGACTACCACAATTTGTCCTTTGGTTGAAGCCCTTGCCTGAAAGTTAAAATCGCCACTTTATCCGAACAATCCTCCTCTATCTCGTGGAAGGTTTCTCAGTAAATTTGAGCATACTACTTAATAGTCGGGTCCTCTGTCTTCTTTAACACCATGAGGGTGTCTAGCCCCTTCGCTCTTTTGCTATTTACTATAAACCACTTAGTGAACTTATCGGCCAGCTGTGTTCCAACTGTCGATGGATTCTACCTAGAGCTTGTCATACCAAGCGCAGACAATTCTACCCAGACTTGAAGCAAAAATTCTGCACATGAGTGCCTCGTTATCGTTCCAAAGGGCCATAGCATGGCGATAATGGCGTAAGTGGTTTAAGGGATCTAATCTTTCATCATAGAGCTCAAACTTTGGGATACTGAACTTTTTGGGTGGTTTTTCCCTGGAAATCCTTTTTATGAAACTACCCTCTTATCGATTGTTTTGAAAGCAATTCCCTCTGTCTGCTTCTGAACAAGGTTTCAAACTTTTGGGTCTAGTTGGGTGACTTCTTCAGTTTTTCGTGTAGTTGTCTTCCACGGAGCCCTACGGCTAGTGATCATATAGCTAGCGGCCCTGTGGCTTGGCCTGCCATGTGGGTTAGTCTATCCTGATATTTTTAAAACTAATCTAAAGTGTAGCCTGGTCTGGTTTTAGGCTGCCCTCTGCTACTTCTGGGTATTAATAAATGCCCTTATGTCCTCTATGGAGAAGTCGGGGCTCTGGGCTGGACCCGATCTCCTTGGTCGTTTTTCTCATGCTACTTCCCTTATGCGCAAAAAAGACCTTAAATCGTCTAAACATGGGTAGTCCTCATTTTGTTGCTTCTTTCATTTGGACGACTGGCGGTGCCCTTCAAAGCCAAGTAGATTACTTGCCATATGGCTGGTTTTGCCTACTCTATAGGTTGGTACAGGCCTTGGATTTGCCTCAGTACGCATCCTTCCATTGGACCATTGTGTGTACCTTTTTCTAGGAGGGGGGGCATGAGCCTCCCTTATTCAATCTTTGGGGCGCCAGCAGTTGGTTATAGACCTGCTTCAAGGTCTTGACTTGGTCGGTGAGTTCCTTGAGTTACTGAGTCATAAAGCATATGATTTGGTCGCGATTGGCCAATTCTTGCATCCAGTTGTTATTTTTTTAGAGTTTTCGATGGCGAGTAAGTTCCTCTCTTCTTGCTCACGTCGTTCTTGCGACGTTCCAGCATTCAAAGGACGCCTTCATTGGCTTAGGGAGAGGTTTCCATCGTGTTCTTCTTTGATAAATTGGTTGGCATTTTCTACCACTATAGATAAACTGGAATCTTAGTAGATGGAGTAGGGTTTTTAGTTGTAGGATTCCCATAAACAGTGCCAAATTGTGGTAGGTAAAAATTGAACCACTAGGCTGCGGCGACGACGCCGACGCCGACGCCGACGCCGACGCGGCGGATATAGCTTAATTCTTGACCTGGAAAACACTTAGAGAAAGGTAAAATGGGCGGCTAGAGCAGCTCGGAAACCCTCAAATACCTAAGTTAGAGACAAAGTAGACAAAGGTGCAAGATTCTAAGAGTAGGGTTCAGGTCAAAATGAATGTGTACCTTAATGGTGCTAATTGCTTCCCCTTTTATAGCTGGCTCCTACCAGCCATTGTAGGCTATTAGGTCTCTCCACACTCCTTATGTCAACCCCATTTCTTTAGGGTTTATGTTCCACCAAGTGCGGATTTTTAGGAGTTGGTTGGGCCTAAGATGGAGGTACGTGGGTTGATTGGGTCTACGCCCTTCTTGGGGGTGCTTACTATTGCCTTTCTTCTATCCTAAAATTCCCCTAACCTGGTCTGGTCCTGGGCCTTTAGGCCAGACCCAAATTATCTTGAGCTGACTTTTCATTTTGCTGGTGTTGTGACTTTCATGTTGCCATTCCAGGACTTTTAGTCCTGCCTCAGCCCGATTTGTTTTAACCTCCCATGGACATTGTCTATGTGGCTCGCATGATTAGAAAGGCATCATCCAAACAAAAGTAATAAATGACATTATTAGTATTTTTGCTTATTAATCTTGTACAAATAATTATACAATTGACCCATTTCTTATGTACAATCATACCCAAAGCATAGTTTAATTTGAAAAAAAAAAAAAAAAAATCTAGATGAAAATTTTAGACCATTTCTTGGGTGCACCAAAGATTCAACCTCTGAAAAATAAAAAAATAAAAAAATCAATCGGTTTGAGGTAATTTGCAAATATTATGATAATTACATGAAGTAAGATATTGAATTTTGTTAAAAATTCTAAAAACACTCATCTAATTTAAAAGTCAAATTTTTTTAAACTTTTTATCTTTAGTGATTTTTTTTTTAAATTGTAAAAAAAATTCTTACTTTTTAGGTCCATCTAATGTAGATCGATCTAAAAATTATATTTTTCTTTGAGAAAAACCCAAAAAAAGTTTGCTAAAAAAAAGAAAAATTCCAACTTTTGGGGGTTTTTTTTAGTGAATTTTGTTTAAAAAAAATTTCATCTGTTTAATTGAGTAGAATCTAAAAATATAAAATATTATAAAAGGTCACTACAAGGCAAAAAAAAAAAAAAAAAAAAAAAAAAAAAACTAATAAAAAAACTAATTTTCTACTCAAACTAATAAGATCGAATTCAAACATCATGAACATTGGCAATCTTAAGTTCCGTTTTGTTCATAGAGAAGCAAATCAAGCGACAGAATTTTTGACGAAAGAAGCTTCTTCCTCACTTATAGCGATTGTAATTATTAGGAAGTCCCTCCTAATTACTGTTCTTGAGCTTGATGGCCTCAGTCTTTGAGATATGTTATAACTTCTACTTTTTTTTTTTTTTTTTTTTTTTTTTTAGGCGCACGGTCACGGGTTCGATTTCTCACTAGATGAGTGCTTGCAGCAGTTTGAAAGGGGTACACGGCTTCCTCCGGGCTACGTACCCCGCAGAATTAGTCCTGGCTTCCCGAAAAACTAGAGGGTTGGAGATACCTGCGTTATCAAAAAAAAAAAAAAACTTCTACTTTTTATTTATTTATTATTATTTTTTATATTATAATAAAACTATGCTTTCCTGTTGGGGAAAAAAATCATCATCTGAGGGGTACTAAAAAAACTTTTCATCTAAGATGGGTACTAATTTAAGGCCCTCAAGAAATGTATCAATCCTTTTCAACAGAGTGTGTGTGGATAAATCTTCAAACTGTTGCCCCAATTCATCATGGGGATAAGCCTTTTTTTTTTTGGTGATGGTTGAGTACCGTCCAAGCCTTGCATGTCTTGGTCCACCATCGCTTCTCCTGGAGGACAGTTTGGATTCACATTGGGCTTTGGAAAATCAAATTTGACACCTGTCTGATCACATTGGATTTTCCACATTCATAATAATTCCCTTATCTTTTAAAACTTCTCCAGTATTATTGTGGGTATATTTCCTTCCCTACAATAATTTTTAATAGTGTGTAAGGCACCGTTTGGGAAGAAGTTAGTTGGGTTTTTTTAGCTATTTTAGCCACAAAAAATAAAATAGACTATTTTAGCCATAACAAACAAAACATCACATCCAACCCATAATCATTATACTCTTCTCTCACAAAAAAAGTCAAAAAAGCCAAAAAGTCAAAAAGCCCTTCCCAAACCAAGCTTTTTAGCCCAAGTTAAAATAGTCAAAAAAACCAAAAAGCCAAAAAACCAACCCACTTTCCAAACGGAGGCTAAAGCTCGGCGTGGACAGTGGCGGAGTTGAACAATGGTGATGGAGATGACATTGACACGGACGGTGAGCTTTCAAACAGATCTTACTTGATTTGATACAAATCTTACTTTTTAGATCACATCTTTAAGAATATCAGTGATTTTTCTTAGTTGATTTTTTTGACATATTTTTATTCTTTTTTTTTTTTCATTTCGTTGTTTGGTTGGAATAGTTCTTTTGGGGTCTTATTTATGTATGTGATTGTTTATTAATATAAAAGTTTTCCATGTTCTCAAAAAAAAATTATGTGACCCACTACTTTGTATTAAAATTTAAAGTTAAAATGTTAAATGTCAACTTGTAAATAGAGTATTCTTCAAAGTATTGAATATACATAATGGAAAAATTCTACTGTACACTACACATCACTCAAAAGTATGTACCATATGCACTTTATTACGTATTTTTGTAATGTTGTTATATATTTTTGTGATAAATATTACATATTTTTTTTGTAAAGTTATCATAATTCATGGTTCAAAAATGAAATTATGTATTTTGTGGTAATATTACTTATTTTTTTGATAATGATAAAAAAACATTGGAGTAAAAAAATGTATAACATTACTAAATATGTAACTCCATTTCTAATTCTATGAAAAAAATAGATCATATTATCACAAAAATAAATAACAATGATACATATAATATACACATTTTAAAAGATATACCATCTTGTAATATGGAATATATAGCTTATTTCGAGACTTTATAACCCCTATATTGAGGATTATTTTGTCCCAAGGAGAGAGATAACACGTCTGTTAAAATAAATAAATAAAGGTGAGATGACATATCCTGAAGTAACGTTTTTGCCACAAAATAAATGCTCTATTCAAGATAAGCTGTTCTAGAATAACCCAAGGGGTTGTGGCATTGTTGTAAGGCCTTAGGGTTTAAGCCCCAAGATCACAAGTTCAATTATTTCCTTGGGCTAATTTCTTGAGCGAAGCACTGTTGGTTAGGAGGTTGGACCTCAAGGATGCCTAATCAGCTACTTGGTATGAGTTTAATGCTCCCCGCTGTGCGAGTCCTGACTTAATCGAAACTTGCCTTGGGAGGTCGGGACAAACTTCTAGGTTATAGTCTCTTACTCGGAACGGACAACAGGAAACTTGCCTTGGGAGGTCGGGACAAGCTTCTAGGTTATAGTCTCTTACTCGAAACGGACAACAGGACACCCTGGTGATCTCCTCATGAGACGCTGCCTTGGACCTGCGGGAGGGTGAGAGGATTTCCCTGTAACCAAAAAAAAAAAATTATTCTAGAATTACCTATCTCAAGATAACTTATTTCGTTTAATGCTATTCTTTCTCAAATCAATCCTGACTTTTTTTTTTTTTTTTTTTTTGGATAAACCAAACGTGGCTGATGATAATGAAAATTCATGATTGAAAATGGGAAGCGTGACATTCATCTATCTTCTATTTGTAGTGAAGGCTGTGAAATTTTATTCTCTTCATGTCACCAGATAGTATTTTTTTTTTCTTTTTAAAAGAAAATTACATAAAGAGATACACACTTAAACTAGTACACATTATGATAATAATTTCATTATCATTTTCTTTTATTCTTAGCACTCGTTTGGGAAGTTGGGTTGGGTTGGGATGGGTTGAGACTAAAAATAGTCATAAAAAGATAAAATATACTTTTTAGTCCCAGATTAAAAAATGTCACATTCAAATCATAATTTTTTTTATTTTTTCTTTCACAAAAATCAAAAATCTTATTCTAAACGAGATTTTTTAACCCCAAGTTAAAATAGCAAAAAAGTCAAAAAGTTAATCCACATCTCAAACGAAGCCTTACTTATTTGAATTACACTCATATCACATGTGACACCTACTAATACTAAATAATTTTGTGCAGCTAGTCCATATATTAAAGCAGCCAAACATAGCCCCAGAATTTGACAAATGTCATGTTAAATTTAATAATAATGCTATGTGTACCAATTGATATATTAATTGGTATACTAACGAATGGTGTGGCATAATATTAAGGCCAAGTTTGACTTCTACAAAATAATTCATCTTTTTATCTTTTTATCATCACATCACCTCTTTACTTTTCTACATATCTTTTCGTAAAAAGACAAAAAGTATACTTATTTAGGTCATCCTAAACAACCCCTAACTATTTCTTCAACTAATAATAACCGTGTTTGTTATCATGTGCCCTTAGAGCACATATTAAGAGTTTAATAAATGATTTCAACTATTTTTATTTATATAGGAAATGTAAAACAAAATTAGAAATAAATATGGTATTTTTAAAAAATTAATGAAGTTGTCGTGTTTTTTTCATGGACGGAAATGCCCTATTCTTTGAGTGATGAAATTGACAAAAATATAAGATTCTTTTAGGACCTTTTTTAGGTGTGCCTTACATATGGTATGCAACGCACTTACAACCTTTCTATTTTGCATTTACACCTTTCTTTGTATTGGGTTATACCAAAATATTTAAAAATTTACACATTGGTGACCTGCTAAGCAGGTTACTTTCCAAGTAAATTAATAAAATAATATATTATATGACTAAAGGTGTAAATTGTCACAAAAAAGTGTAAATAATTTCACAAGAGGGCGTAAATTTTTACAAAAAACGTAAATCTTCACAAAAGGCATAAGTAATTTCAGAAAAATGCATAAGTGATTTTTGAAAACTTACACCATTTGGGAAAACTTACGTTTTTTATAAAAACTTACGCCTTTTGTGAAAACTTACACTTTTTTTGAAAACTTATAACTTTTTTGTGAAATTACTTACATCTTTTCTGAGAACTTACGCTTTTTTGTGAAATTACTTACACCTTTTCTGAGAACTTACGTCTTTTATGAAATTACTTACACATTTTGTGAACACTTACTCCTTTTGTGAAATTACTTAAAAAAGGTGTAACTTTTGACAACTTACACATAATACTTACATCTTTTGTGAAAGAAGTTACACATTTTTTGAAAAGTTCCACCATATGTGAAAAATTTTCTTTCATAAAATTTACACATTTTGTTAAAACTTATATCTTTTCTGAAAACTTACACTTTTTCATGAAAATACTAACAACTGTTCTGAAAAGTTACTCCTTTTGTGAAATAAATTTTTTCATAAAATTTACACATTTTCTTGGATTTTACACCATTTGTGAAAACGAAACTTACACACTTTTGTGAAGTCACTTACATCTTTTGTGAAATAACTTACACTATTTCTAAAAAGTTACACCTTTTGTGAAATAATTTCTTTCATAAAATTTACACATTTTGTTAAAACGTACACCTTTTTTGAAAACTTGCACATTTTCATGAAAATACTTACACCTTTTCTGAAAAGTTACTCTTTTTGTGAAATAATTTTTTTCATAAAATTTACGGGTGTGTTTGGTAACGTTTACGTTTTCAGTTTATATTTACAAAAATTTTATAAACTGGTTTTTGTTTATTTTTAGAAAAACATAAACTACAAACGGGTTTGGTAATTAACAAAATGTTTAAAAAACATTAAAAATATAAAAAAGAGTGAGAAATGGCAAGTGGTGGCAAATGGCGGCGGAAGACGGTGTTGGAAAGTGGTGACGGTGGGTAGTGGGTAGCTGGTGGTGGTGGGTGGGTGGTTGTGGCAGATGGGTGGGTGACGGCGGCGGGTGGTGGGTTGTAGCAAGTCGGTGGTGGCGGTGGTGGCGGTGGCAGGTGGGTGGCGGATGGCTGGTGGTGACGGGTGGGTGGTGGTGGCGGGTGGTGATGGTGGGTGGGTGGGTGATAGTGGCGGGTGGTGGGTGGTAGCGAGTGGGCAGTGGTGGTGGCAGGTGGGTGGCAGATGGCAGATGGCAAATGGTGGTGGGTGATGGCGGGTGGGTGGTGATAGTGGGTGGGTAGGTGATAGTGGTGGGTGGTAGATGGTAGCGAGTGGGTGGTGGTGGTGGTGGTGGTAGTGGCGGGTGGTGGGTGGTGATGACAGGTGGGTGGCGGATGGCGGGTGGTGGTTGGTGGTGGCGGGTAGGTGGCAAGCGGTGGTGGTGGCGGTGGGTGGATGGGTCACGATGGCGGGTGGTAGGTGGTAGCGAGTGGGTGGTGGGTGATAGTGGTGGTGGTGGGTGGTGGTGGTGGTGGTGGTGGTGGGTGGGTTGCAAGTGGGTGGCTGGTGGTGGCAGGTGGTAGATGGTGGCGACAGGTGGGTGGTGAGTGATGGTGGCAAATAGATGGCGGGTGGTGGTGGCGGGCGGTGGATAGTAGTGGCGGGTGGATGGCAGGTGGAGGGTGGTGGTGGTGGTGGTGGTGGTGGCGGCGATGGGTGGGTGGTGGTGGCAAGTGGGGTGACATGTGGGTGGTGGGTGGTGGTGGCAGGTGGGTGGTGGAGGCAGGTGGTGACAGGTGGATGGTGGTGGCAGGTGGTGACAGGTGGGTGGTGAGTGGTGGTGGCAGGTGGTGACAGGTAGGTGGTGGCAGGTGGTGACAGGTGAGTGGCGAGTGGTGGTGGCAGATGGTGGTGGGGGGTGGGTAGTGGGTGATGGTGGCGGAAGACAGTGGTAGAAAATGGTGGCGGGTGGTGGCTAGTGTTGGGTGGTAAAAAAAAAAAAACTGAAAACTCAAAATGGAAATACATTTTTTGTGTTTTCATTTTTTGGCCAAATTTATAAACTGAGACTAATGATTTATAAATCAAAAATTTTACCAAACAAGTTTTTAAAATTTTTGTAAATATAAACAGAAAACTGAAAACGTAAGTGTTACCAAACGGCACCTACACATTTTCTTGGAACTTACACCTTCTGTGAAAACGAAACTTACACCTTTTGTGAAGTTACTTACATCTTTTTTGAAAAAACTTACACTATTTCTGAAAAGTTACACCTTTTATGAAATAATTTCTTTCATAAAATTTATATCTTTTGCTAAAACTTACACATTTTCGTGAAAATATTTACACCTTTTTTGAAATGTTACTCCTTTGTGAAATAATTTTTTTTATAAAACTTACACATTTTATTGAAACTTACACCTTTTGTGAAAACGAAACTTACACCTTTTGTGAAGTGACTTACATCTTTTGGGAAATAACTTACACTATTTCTAAAAAGTTACACCTTTTGTGAAATAATTTCTTTCATAAAATTTACACATTTTGCTAAAACTTACACTTTTTCGTGAAAATACTTACACATTTTTCGAAATGTTACTCCTTTTGTGAAATAATTTTTTTCATAAAATTTACACATTTTATTGGAACTTACACCTTTTGTGAAGTGACTTACATCTTTTGTGAAATAACTTACACTATTTCTGAAAAGTTACACCTTTTGTGAAATAATTTCTTTCATAAAATTTACACATTTTGCTAAAACTTACACATTTTCTAAAAATTTACACCTTTTTGTGGAAATACTTACACCGTTTCTGAAAAGTTACTCCTTTTATGAAATAATTTTTTTTATAAAATTTACACCTTTTATTGGAACTTACACCTTTTGTGAAAACGAAACTTACACCTTTTGTGAAGTTACTTACATCTTTTGTGAAATAACTTACACTAATTCTGAAAAGTATTTCCACGAAAAGGTGTAAGTTTTCAGAAAATGTGTAAGTTTTAGCAAATGGTGTAAATTTTATGAAAAAATTTTTCATGAAAGGGTAACTTTTCAGAATTAGTGTAAGTTATTTCACAAAAAATGTAAGTGACTTCACAAAAGATTTAAGTTTGGTTTTCACAAAAGATGTAAGTTCCAAGAAAAAGTGTAAATTTTATGAAAAAAAATTATTTCACAAAAGGAGTAACTTTTTAGAAAACGGTGTAAGTATTTTCACGAAAAGGTGTAAATTTTCAAAATATGTGTAAATTTTAGCAAAATGTGTAAATTTTATGAAAGAAATTATTTCACAAAATGTGTAACTTTTTAGAAATAGTGTAAATTATTTCACAAAAGATGTAAATAGCTTCACAAAAGTTGTAAGTTTCATTTTCACAAAAGGTGTAAGTTTCAATAAAATGTGTAAATTTTATGAAAAAAATTATTTCACAAAAGGAGTAACATTTCAAAAAAGGTGTAAGTATTTCCACGAAAATGTGTAAATTTTTAGAAAAAGTGTAAGTTTTAGCAAAAGGTGTAAATTTTATGAAAGAAATTATTTCACAAAATGTATAACTTTTCAGAAATAGTGTAAGTTATTTCCCAAAAGATGTAAGTCACTTCACAAAAGGTGTAAGTTTCGTTTTCACAAAAGGTGTAAGTTCCAATAAAATGTGTAAATTTTATGAAAAAAATTATTTCACAAAAGGAGTAATATTTCAAAAAATGTGTAAGTATTTTCACGAAAAGGTGTAAGTTTTCAGAAAAAGGTATAAGTTTTAGCAAAATGTGTAAATTTTATGAAAGAAATTATTTCACAAAAGGTATAACTTTTCAGAAATAGTGTAAGTTTTTCCACAAAATGTGTAAGTGACTTCACAAAACGTGTAAGTCTTATTTTCACAAAAGGTGTAAGTTCCAATAAAAGGTGTAAATTTTATGAAAAAAATTATTTCAAAAAATGAGTAATTTTGAGAAAATGTGTAAGTATGTTCACAAAAAGGTGTAAATTTTCACAAAATGTGTAAGTTTTAACAAAATGTGTAAATTTTATGAAAAAAAAAATTTCACAAATGATGTAACGTTTCAGAAAAGGTGTATGTTTTTCACAAAAGGTGTAAGTAATTTCACAAAAGGTGTAATTTTTGTTTTTACAAAAGGTGTAAATTCAAACGAAATGTGTAAATTTTATGAAAAAAAATTATTTCACAAAAGGTGTAACTTTTAACAAAATGTGTAAATTTTATAAAAGAAAATTTTTCACAAATGGTGTAACGTTTCAGAAAAGGTGTAAGTTTTTTTACAAAAGGTGTAAGTTCTAACAAAATATGTAAATTTTATGAAAAAATTTATTTCACAAAAGGTGTAACTCTTCATAAAAGGTGTAAGTAATTTCACAAATTACACTTTTGGCAACCAAAAGGAATTTAGTTGTTAAAAGTTATATTTTTGGGGACTAAAAAAATTATTGGTCGGCGTTGGTTCAATGTTTTGCTACTATATTATTTTTGTGGATATATATTATTTATTGGCGACTTAAAAATGAATTTTGTCGTTATATATGATGCTAATAGGTGACTAAAAAAAATTTAGTTAGCGTAAGTCTTAAATTTTAGGCTACTAATTCTTATTTTAGTTGTCGTATACAATTATTTGCCAATAAAAGGAAGTTAAGTTGCCAAATAACAAGCTTATTTTTCGGTTACTCTTTGCTGACCAAATAATTTTGTTGGCAAATATAAATTTTTGGTGACTAAAAAAATTTAGTCGTTGTATGTTCAATTTTTGCGACGACAAAAAAAATTAATAGCCAAATTATACTTTAGCTACAAAAGATTAGTTATTATTGATTAATATATATGGACAAATAATATATAAATTTTGGGTGACTAAAAAAATTTAGTCGTCATATGTTCAATTTTTGCGACGACAAAAAAAATTTAATACCCAAATTATAGTTTTAGCTACAAAAGATTAGTTATTATTGATTAATATTTATCGACAAATAATAGTTCACTCGCTAAAGGTTGAAAATTTTATCACCATTGGCGCCCCTCTTCTCTGTTTCACACCAACACTTTCTCTGTTCTCACACACACACACACACACACACACACACACACACACACAAAGAGTAGTTACCACCAAACCTCACCCCAACTCACCACCCAACCATCGCTGGCCACCGTTGCTCACCGACGTTGCACGCCACCGTCGCACATCGCCACTGCTGCAAATCACCACCGCCGCTGCTGTAGGTTTTTTTTCTTTCTCTCTCTGTTGATCTTGGTCTCTCTCTGTCGATCTTTATTTCTTCTCTATCGATCTCCGTCTCTCTCTGTCGATCTCCGTCGATCTTGGTCTCTCTCTGTCGATCTCCGTGTCTCTCTCTCTCTATTCCTCTATATTAAAAACAAGTTCTCTTTTACATTGAGATACTTGGTTGGATTTGGACTGGTTTTCCAAGCCTGTCTTACGGCCATTACAAACCCCTAAAATCTTATAGCAATTTACCACTAACATTTCGCCAATCCAAATGCTAAAATTCTTGGAAGATCTTTCTGGTGCAGTTATAGGGTTAAATTAACCATGGAGACCTTTTAAAAAAAAAAGAAAAGTTTGTTCCCAGCGCTCAAGGCTCCCACTTATTGCAGGTTTTGGGAGAGGTAGTAGGCAGACAACCTTCCCCCCCCCCCACCTTTTATGATGTATAATTTACTCTCTTAATTATAATAATCCCAAAAATTATCATCTCATCTCAGTTCATGACATGCTTAATTCGGTTAGTTTCTATTTTGAATGCAATGTGCAGCCATGAGTCAAAGTTTATCCAAATAATTGTTCAAGAGATTGTGAGTAAATTGGATTTCATGGTCTTAAGTGTTACCCCCTATCAAACTGGAATAGATTCTCATGTAAAAGACATTAATCTATGGTTCCAATGTGGGTTGAACAATGTCAGCGTAATGGTGATCCGTGGGATGGGTGGAATAGGGAAGACAACCATTGCAAAAATTGTTTATAACCAAAACTTCAACAAATTTGAAGGTAGCAGTTTTCTTGCAAATATCAGAGAAACTGCAAAACAACCTAATGGTTTGGTTTGTTTGCAGAGACAACTTGTTTCAGATATTCTGAAGTGGAATAAGGAAAGAATTTACTGTGTTGCTAAGGGAATCAATAAGATTAAAGATGCTATGTGCTGTAAAAGAGTTCTAGTTGTTCTTGATGATGTTGATGATTTGGACCAAGTAAATGCATTATTAGGGATGCGAGATTGGCTTTATCCAGGAAGTAAGATTATGATAACTACTAGACATGTGCAATTGCTAAAGGCTGATGAAGTGTACAAGTCGTATGTGGTTAAGGAATTGAATGATGATGAAGCACTCTGTCTCTTCAGTCGGCATGCCTTTGGACAAGACAAACCTATTGAAGCTTACATGGAGCACTCAAAAATGGTAATGCACCACTGTGGTGGCCTTCCACTAGCTCTGGAAGTCTTGGGCTCTTCTCTGTCTGGTGAAACTATTGATGTATGGGAAAGTGCATTAGCAAAATTAAGAACGCATTTTCCCGAGAAAATTCATAATGTGCTTAAAATAAGTTATGATTCTTTAGATGATCATGAGAAAAATTTATTCCTTGATATTGCTTGTTTCTTTGTTGGACAGGACAAAGATTACACAGTTAAAATACTAGAGGAATGTGATTTCTCCATAACAATTGGTATTCAAAATCTCGTTCATAGAGGTCTCATAGAAGTTAATAAAGATAACAAGAAGCTGATAATGCACTAAGTGCTTAGAGACATGTGTAGGGAAATTGTTCGCCGGGAATCACAAAAGGAACCTGGAAAGCGCAGTAGAGTGTAGACACCCCATTTTTGACCGACCTTAAGACTCAAACGTCACCAGTTGAGCGCTCGGTGATGTTGCATATTGTGCTCGTTCTGAGGTTTCAGAGTCTCAGCTGCGAGCCTTGCCTCCGGACTTCGGGGCTCTTTTGTGCCTTGCCTCGGTTTGCGAACCGGGTCCTGTTTTCTCCATTTTCTCTTCCCAAAGGGAGGGAGAGGTCTCATAGACCATCTCTCAGTGGCCGTGGGCTACGTTTCGTGGTCGTAGGCCATTTTTCCCGTTTGGAGCCCGGTTTCTGATTTTCGGAGTCGACGGCCGTGTGTCTCGGTTCGGGACCGCTTAACTACCTCCGTTTGCTCCAGTTTTCGGCACGCACCTTGCTTTCTCCCTTTTGAGGGACACTGTGGCCCGGGAGACCACCTTCGTGGTCATACGCCACTTCCGGTGCCTAATAGCTTGCTTTCGGGGCCCCGAACCGCGCGTTTTGGCCCCCGAACCTTCGTTTTGCATCCGTTTTGGTCCATTTTTGGTAGGGACCCTACTTTCATTGCTAGGGAGGTGGTAGGATGGTGGCCGGCCATGTTTTCTCCTGAAAAGTCAGTTTTCTCATTTTCTCTCTCCAAAAGTCGGTTTTTCTGACAGAAAGCTGGCTTTTCTCACTTTTGAGCCACAATTTCTGACTTTTCATGCTACTATTGTGTTGTGCTCATCTGGGAGGCCACCAATATAGGTAGGCCGACCAGTAATTCTTCTTTAACCCTTTTGAACCTTGCTTTAAAGCTAGCTTTTCTCTCTCCTATGTCACATTTTCTGGTTTTTTTCCACAAGGTTGTGTTCTACTCATCTGGGAGGCCACCTTTCTGGGTAGGCCGACCAGCAATTGTTTTTGAACCTTTTGACCCCTGGTCGGCTGACCAGGGGGAGTGGCCGGCCGGCCACTTGAACTGGCTGGCCTGCTTATTGCTTTTCCCCTTTTTGAGTGTAATCCAGCTGTGCCAGCTGGAGATCATTTGGTGCATCCTCCATACACGTGTATGGAGGATCTTTGAAGCTTCCAAGAGAAGCTTTGGCCTCTCTTCTCTATAAGAGAGGCCCTCCTCTTCATCTCAGCTGGTTAGACACTCTTGCTTAAGGCTCATCACCTCCCACCTCCATTGCTACTATTCCAAGCTCCAAAACCCTAACTTCCTTGGTCCATTTACACTACAACCCATAGCACCACACCACCATCATCCATTCCAGCCCCTTGGAAATCATTTGCAGAGGTTGAAAGCTCATTTCCTTGGACCAAAGGCTGCTGGAAAGTTAGGCTACAAGGGTAAGCTCCTATTCTCCCCATTTTTGCACTATTTTGTTCTATATCTTATCTCATTTTTCTTACATTTTTGGGCTTCGGCCTGAACTAAAAATAGTCTTATTTTGAGCTCATCTTCATGTTTTATTTGGACTTTTCTCTGTTTGAGGTCTTCTACTCCCCCTTTGTACTTTATCCCTCTTTTGGGGCTTATCTTGCATGATATATTAGCCCTATTTTTTAGTATTTTTGGGCTTTGAGCCAAACTGTGAAGTACCTTATTTTGAGCCCTTCTTCAACTTTATTGAAGGGCTCTTTACTGTTTGAGGCCATCTAATGCCCCTTTCCTCTTATCTCTCTTTTAGGGCTATTTTTGCATCATATTTTAGCCTTACTTGTGAGCATATTCGAGATTTTCCATAACCTGTAAAGTATCTTATTTTGAGCCCCTCTTCAACTTTTTTAAAGGGCTCTTTACTGTTTGAGGCCATCTACTGCCCCTTTCCCTTTATCTCTCTTTTAGGGCTATTTTTACATGATACATTAGCCTTATTTGTGAGCCATTTTAGACCTCGGCCTAAACTAAAAAAAATATTGTTTTGATATCATCTTTATGTTTGATTAAGGTCTATTCTCTGTTTGGGGTCATCTTCCCCTATGCATGCTTCATTCCTTCATGATTAGGGCCATGCATTAGAGCACTTGCATTGGCCATGGTTTGGCCTCTTAGCCACTGAAATCTAGCGGATTTTCAGTGGCTTTGATGCATTTTTGAGGGCCAAAATTAGAGGGGGGTGACCCCCTCTCTCCTTGTTTTGTTTGGGGATCTTTTGGGCCTCCCAAAGGGACCCCATTTTTCATGCATCGAAGTCACTTTCCAAGCCTCATTCTGAGGGTTTTGAGGTCTGCCTTGGCTCTGTCCGAGGCCCATTTCACCATATTTTAGGTCTACGTTGCATGTGTAGACCAATCCCATTCAAGGCCCTTCAAAGAGGCCTTTCTTTGCATGTTCCCTAGACCAATTTCAGGGTCAATTTGGTGAGTTTTAGGGTTGTCATATTTAATTTCCAGAGTTGGTTGTGCCATGCTAAGTGTCCTTGATGCATGTGCTTAATTACCCCTTGTTTGGCCCTCTAAAGGAGCCCCTCATTTTTGCACATGTTGGCTGCATTTCAGTGATTATTTGGACATATTCTGACATGTTTTATTCACTGATTTTTTCTAGTTTGGTGAGATTTCATATGGTTCATATGCATGCCATGTAAACCATGTTTGCTAGTCAAAGTTGCATGATATTTTAGTCCATCATGCTAGCATCTTTTGGTCATGCTTTGAACTAGAAATGTTCATGTTTTGGGACTGCCTTGCCTCTGTCTTTGTGCTTCATGGTCAAATAATGCATGCTTTGTATAGCTACAAGTCAATACATGTGCCTAGTTTTGAGTTTCGGGGCTTACTCCATGCGTCGGGCGCCATGTTTGCATGATTCGGGACCATTTAGCATTATGTTTCAGTGCTGAAAATTGCATGTTTGAATGCCATGCTTCATCCTTGCCATGCTTTGGTAGAGTGGCATTTAATGTCTTAGGTTCGGTCCTCGATTTGCGTGCATGTGTGCACACATTTCGGTTGTCTCATTTTCATCTCATGGCTACTGATGTGAGTGTGGCTGAGGTCCTCTCATATTGGTGTAAGTCCATTATGCATTGTGTATGCCATTTCATAGCATTGCGTATGCTAGGTTGTATGTTAGAGCATTGTGTATGTCATGTTGCATCAAGCATTGTGTATGCCATTTCGTAGCATTGCGTATGCTAGGTTATATGTTAGTCGCATTGTGTATACCATCTCATTTGCATTGTGTTTGGGATAGGAGTTAGCCCAAGCACGGGAAACGAGAGACGTTTCGTACTCCGAGTGACGGAACGTGTCTCAATTCCCTGTCGCCGACACTCCGGATTACCCATGATGAAGTTTAGGTCTTGTTGTGTTTTCATGTGCATTCATCTCCTATTGAGTCGTGCAATTCGACTCCTCAGCCATCATGCATCGATATGCGTGATTGGTGGCACGAGGATCGAGGATTACACTCCCTGAAGAGTAGTCATACATACATATGTGAAAATACTTTGCTATGCCCCTTTCTTGCTCTCTGTTGCAGCAAATTAGAAATCAGCAGCTTTCTAAAGCCTTGCACAGCATTCCAAAAACAATTGCAAACAGAGGCGAATCGGGGCATCGCAATGGATTTCTGCACCAGGCAACTCAAGCATGCATCTCCCATCATTCGGAACAGAGCTGAGGCAGTCCATAGGCTTGCATGCTGATTTATCGCTTTCCTAGTTAATTTGTTAATTAATTAGGATTTTGTAATATTTAATTATTTATTCGGACTGTATTATTCATTCAGACTGTATTATTTATTCGGACCCTCCGAGCGAGGGCACAATTGTAATAAGTGTGTGTGAGTGTGATATATGTCTTCCAACCCCACGTCTTTCTCCCTTTTATTTACCAGCTTATGATGGTTAGATTAGGACATGTTTCAATTAGCATACAGAATGATAGCATGTTTGCATTCATTCATCTGTCTCGCATGCACCGGGCTCGGCGCATCATACTAACTGCATTGTATTTCAATTCCAAGTTGAATACTTGCTAGTTGTAGCATTTCATATGACATCTTTAGAATAGCCGAGCCTATTGTAGTTGCATTTTTACATGTGTTGCATTAGGCATTTCTGTATAGTTAGGATCATGCATGGATTTCTAACATAGCTTCTGTTTTGGCTTGGAGTACTCGGTAAGTTTTATGCTTTAGCATCCTTGCATGTGTGTGAGTGACTGCCATGATAGCATGCTTACCATGAGGCTAATTGCTTACATGATATAACTGCCTGAATGCCTGTGGGTGAAGGTTGGGTTATTTGAATTGGAACAATTCATCAATTGCGAGTTTTTAAGCCCACTTGAGAGTGGCAAATCATCATGCTTTCTAAGCCCACCTGAGGGTGGCAAATCCATGTCTTAGCCTACTTGCGAGTAGCAAACCGTTTTTTAAAACAAACATGAGATGTTTCGTTCCAATTCAGGCGACCCAGTCTATACTTGTATGCTGTGTGCATCACATAGTAAATCTAAGCTAATAACCAGAATAAGAACGTATAATGTTTTCAAAACTAGATATCATGGTTAGCAGAGGCCGATCTTTGATCGGGCAAACGGGGGTGCTCACGAAGTGACCTTCCCCAATTGTACCCAAGTTTCCGAGCCGAGGCAACTTTGGTGATGACGGACACGTGGCCTTAGGCAACGAGTCAGGGTTTCCTAAATTTTTCAAAATAAAATATTTAGGTGGCGACTCTGTATTTGGAAAAGCAGTCCATGTTTGGTACTTCTTTCAAAAAATCTGTTTTCAAAAATGATTTGCCGGATTTGGACTCTTTGATGATTTCATCGGTCTTGCATTGCATTCTGCGAGATTAGATACAGGACCGTGACATTGAGTCCTGAACTGTAGTGAGCCCAATGAACAAAACGGGGGGGGGGAGGGGGATTTCCTCCCGGGACGTTCGGGGACGTCTACATAGAGTGTGGTGTTATAAGGATGCCTTCAATGCCTTCTCTCTCTCTCTCTCTCGCTCTCTCTCTCTTCATTGTAGTGACTATTTTTCCATCCTGGTATAGGAAACATTCTCCAAAATGGTTTTAATTTTCTATGATGAAATTCATCCCAAGCTAGTTGGAGGTTCTATTGTAAGAGAGTAATGAATTTAGAGCTGCCTATAAGCACGGGTACTCCAAAAATAGTGTCGTACATGTCATGACCCGAACCCGCCCCTATGGGTTAAGGACATAATCGGCCAGTAATCAAGGGATTACCTATGGCCTCAAATCAAACCAAACGTAACTCATCAGAGTAAAGGGGCCAAACGGAAGCAAAATTACAAAATTGTCCATAAAGTTGTGCTTACATGGCACATCATAACAATCCATACATATACATGTTAATAACTCACATCCGAATATGTAATAACATAAAGTTCTGTACAGACAGGATCACTCAAGTCTAAGTCAGCCAGTCAAAACTATATACAACCATAAACCAAAGTTCTTGCCAACATGAGAAAATATAGCAACTAGCAAAAGGGTGAAAACAGGTCTCGTGCGTGAGACTTATGGGCTGACTCTTCAAAACCTTGACTGTTTCTCACAAACTTTACTGAGGCTGGGTTTGGACCTCTCTTGGCTCACCTACAAACACATGAATGAGCGTGAGCGAAAGCCCAATGAATAATATCAAACAAAGAAGATATACAAACAGTATTTAGAACGACATGCACCAAACGGGCTTGGGCCCAATTCATATTTTTATCTAGTATATATATGTAGGTCAAGTAACTGCGGTTCCAAACACATCAGACGGCCTCAGGCCCAATCCATTCATGTCAAACGGCCTTTGGCCCATTTATCTTTCGTTCATGTCAAACTGGCCTTTGGCCCATTCATACTTTCATTCATGTCAAACCGGCCTTTGGCCCATTCATTCTTTCATTCATGTCAGACTAGCCTCTGGCCCATTCATTCTATCATTCATGTCAAACTGGCCTTTGGCCCATTCATACTTTCATTCATGTCAAACCGGCCTCTGGCTCATTCATACTTTCATTCATGTCAAACTGGCCTTTGGCCCATTTATTCTTTCATTTATGTTAGACTAGCCTCTGACCCATTCATTCTTTCATTCATGTCAGATTGGCCTCTGGCCCATTCACTCTATCATTCATGTCAGACTGGCCTCTGGCCCATTCATTCTTTGATAGCAAACATTTGTCCACCATTCAAATTAACAAACTTATAAGACTTACATGGAAGTAAGCAATTAGACAGATAACATATATCTTTATTAAGATATTACTCACAGTGATCGGCTGGTTGATTTTCCTTGGAGCTCAACCCTACATATTCCATGAACACAATGGGTTACAAACAATCCAATCCGTTCTTAATTCACATATTCCTTTTTAGGCTTCTTTCTTATTTTTTTAATTCATTCATAATGCTCAATGCATGCCTAAGAGTACTTAAAAGTGAAAGAGAACGGAAAACGGAAAACGAGACACAGAACACATTTACAAAATTTCAGAAACAGGGGTCCCCGCTCAAGCGTGGGCTTTCCCGCTCGAGCGGACCCATTAGGTCTGCAAAAGTACTGGTTACATCATTTTTACGCTCGAGCGTGGACTCGAACGCTCGAGCTGAAGGTCATTCTACATAGCTCCCCGCTCGAGCGTGAACTTCCCCGCTCGAGCGGATATCATGTCTGCAAAAGTTCTGGGAGCTCGTATTTCCCGCTCAAGCGGCGGTTCCCCCGCTCGAGCGAACATCATAAATTCTGGGTTTTCCAAAATTGTTCTTCAAGTTCAAATTCGACCTCCAAAGGTCCAAAACCCATAATCTTGGTTCAAAACATGCAAAATATACTATACCACATGAGAACATGAGTATATGGGACCGAATTGTTCAAAATCACCACTTAATTCTCAAATAAATTCTCATTTCTCTTGTATGGTCCAAACTCATGTGCTCCAGCTTCACACCAATTTCATAACTTCATCAATCATACATGCATGTCAATTTTTGACTTTATTTCTATTTCAAATGGTCAAATGGTGTTCAAAATCATGAAGCTACACAAAATTACTCATGCATGTAAGGTTTGGTGCTTAATTCCTCACATTCAACATGCCTCATGCTTGAACATACAAAATTACAACAATTATGCATATGCATGTTTACACAAGCTCCAAATTCAACAAATCCAATTCAAGTTATGTTCTTGATCATCATCAAGCCTTGAACTCACAAAGTTACAATATTAAAGTTATGAATTCATAATCAATCACTCACCTAGAAGTTCAATCTTCCCAATTTATGATCAACTCTTGAGTTGGTCTTCAATTTATTCAAGCTTCTTGAGCAATTCATCAACTTGAGCTCTCTCCCTCTCTAACTGACCCTCTCTCCCTCTCCCTCTCTTTAGAGTGATTCTCGGTTTTGAGCTCAAACAAATGAAATAAAAGTGTAGTAAAGTCCTTTATACAAGCCCTCTCTCAACACATTTCATTAATAATTAAATAATTGAGCACTAACCCATTAATTTAATCTAATTAATTTGATCCGAATCAATTTTCAATTAAATTTCACCGTAAGCTCTAAAAATTACGCTAATCACAAGGGTGTGGTCAATTTCGGTTTCTATGGCCGATAGGACCTTCAATTTAATTTCCAAAGCAGAAACTCAAACTGATTTTCCTACGGTGAACAGATAGAAATTCAAAACCACATATATTCACATAAATGGCACACAAAATCATATCAGACACATAATCAAATTCATAATAAAGACCAATTAGCTTAATACGGAATAGGGTTATCACAGTACAAGTACTGGGTACTTACCGGGTGCAGGTGCGTGCACCGATATGGCGGTACGGGTATGCCGAATACATGCTGGGTACAGCAAATACGTTTGGGTACGTCGTGGGTACGACACGTGTACGGCGAGGTGATTTTTTTTTTTTTTTTTGTGCAGCTACTAGAATTTGTTGTAGCCTTTATTATTATTCTCTCAACTTAAAAAATCATCAAGTAATTTATTTCCAACACCCTTTACTCATGAATCATGGTTTTGCCATCTTTCACATCATGTTTTAGGCAATCAAAAAAAAGAAGAAGAAAGAATTATATAAGTGTTTAGAGAAGCTGTTCTCGCTGTTCTCCTTTTAGTTTTGAAATTGAAACTTTGATTTGTATGTTGGATGTTTAGCTATAAATTTTTTTTAAAAAAAATTGACGTACTCCAACCGTACCCGTACCTTACTTTTTTAAGAATTTGCCGTATCGGCGTACCCGTACCTGTATACGTGCCCACACCCGTGCTTCATAGGTAGCTGCAGATTCAGACAAGGACAAAGTGACATCTCAAATTTTGAATAAGTACAGGTTTGACTTTAAAATGTACACATTTGTCATTTTGGACAAAAACATATTTGAAGTGTTGACTTTTAATTCATTTTCTCCAAGTTGCCTCATTAAAAAATTATGACACTTTCCAAAAATACATTTGAGTCTAGTTTTTAACCCTGTTGATCTTGCATGAATTCATTGTGTTTCAAAAGATATTTGATATCCCAAAAAAAAAAACAATGACAATAGGTTAGAATCTATCCGAGTATAATAAAATAGGTAATTCTCCCTTAAATTTAAGTCAAAAGTGGCCCATCTTATGTCAAAATAAAGATAACAAAGGAGGCTAGGTGATGTAAAATTTTTAAAGTGTGGTTCAAAATACTATAAGAGATATGACCTTGAAAGAGGACTATTGTGTAGGCAATGTGCTGGAAATTTGGTACAAAAGTCTTTTTGAGTTTTATAATTGGTCAAAGTGCCTCAAAGTGCTCTTGAAAGGTTCATGTAGGATGTACAAGTTTCTTAAGCCTCACCATAAACATCCCAAGCCTTTAATCATAGAATTAAATAAAATAAAATTAAAAAAGTGCATATAACCAACTATACATAATGAGATTGTTAACTAGGACAACCAACTGCTCAAAATGACAACTTCTTGAACACAGAAATTGTAACAATTACCATCTTGAGAAGGAACGGAAAATATAAATAACTTGGACAGTTTGGTCAATGAAACCCACATTTTTTGTTTCATTCTCTAGCTCCATCACCTCAATGCCTATAATTTAAGCAAAAACAAAAAAGCCCTCTCTCAAATTCGAAGATGTGACACAAGCACTAACTATCTTCGTTGGTACGTCAGCAAGTTAAGAAACTATAAAGTTTTTTATATTCGGTAGAAGGCAGGCTGAAACTCTGGCCCAACCAAGTGCAACTAAGGATTGAAAGACTTCACAATGTGATCTTATGGGGCCTTAAACCTCAGAGAACAGCTAAGAATGTTCATTACAATTATTTAAACACTATCCATTTTGCATTAAACTCATATAATTTCACAAGTGACTGTAGACGTCCCCGAACGTCCCGGGAGGAAATCCTCCCTATTTTGTTCATTGGGCTCACTACAGTTCAGGACTCAATGTCACGGTCCTGTATCTAATCTCGCAGAGTGCAATGCAAGACCGATGAATCATCAAAGAGTCCAAATCCGGCAAATCGTTTTTGAAAATAGATTTTTTAAAAGAAGTACCAAACATGGACTGCTTTGCCAGATACAAAGTCGCCACCTAAATATTTTATTTTGGGAAATTTAGGAAACCCTGACTCGTTGCCTAAGGCCACGTGTCCGTCATTACCAAAGTTGCCTCGGCTCGGGAACTTGGGTACGATTGGGGGAGGTCACTTCGTGAGCACCCCCGCTCGCCCGATCAAAGATCGACCTCTACTAACCATGATATCTAGTTTTGAAAACATTATGCGTTCTTATTCCGGTTATTAGCCTAGATTTACTATGTGATGCGCACAGCATACAAGTATAGACTGGATCGCCTGAATCGGAACGAAACATCTCATGTTTGTTTTTTAAAGCGGTTTGCTACTCACAAGTAGACTAAAATGTGGATTTGCCACCTCAGGTGGGCTTAGAAAACAAGGTGATTTGCCACTATCTAGTGGGCTTAAAACTCACAATTGATGAATTGTTCCAATCCAAATAACCCAACCTTCACCCACAGGCATTCAGGCAGGTATATCATATAAGCAAATAGCCTCATGGTAAGCATGCTATCATGGCAGTCACTCACACGCATGCAAGGATGCTAAAGCATAAAACTTACCGAGTACTCCAAGCCAAAACAGAAGCTATGTTAGAAATCCATGCATGATCCTAAGTATACAGTAACGCCTAATGCAACACATGCAAAATGCAACTAAGATAGGCTCGGCTATTCTAAGATGGCATATGAAATGCTACAGCTAACACGTATTCAACTTGAAATTGAAATACAAATACAGTTAGTATGATGCGCCGAGCCCGGTGCATGCAAGATAGATGAATGAATGCACACATGCTATCATACTATATGCTAATTGAAACATGCCCTAATCTAACCATCATAAGCTAGTAAATAAAAGGGAGAAAGACGTGGGGTTGGAAGACATACATCACACGCACGCACACTTATTACAATTGTGCCCTCGCTCAGAGGGTCCGAAAGAATAATACAGTCCGAATGAATAATACAGTCTGAATAAATAGTACAGTCCGAAATGAATAATTAAATATTACAAAACCCTAATTAATTAACAAATTAATCTAGGAAAGCGAGTAAATTAGCATGCAAGCCTATGGACTGCCTCAGCTCTGTTCCGAATGATGGGAGATGCGTGCTTGAGTTGCCTGGCGCGGAAATCCATTGTGATGCCCCGATTCGCCTCTGTTTGCAATTAATGCCGAAATGCTATGCAAGGCTTTAGGAAGCTGCTGATTTCTGATTTGCTGCGACAGAGAGCAAGAAAGGGGCATGGCAAAGTATTTCACATATGTATGCATGACTACTCTTCAGAGAGTGTAGTCCTCGATCCTCGTGCCACCAATCACGCATCTCGATGCATGATGGCCGAGAAGTCGAATTGCACGACTCGATGTGAAATGAATGCACATATAAACACTAC
Source organism: Camellia sinensis (assembly GCF_055761805.1). Classification (NCBI taxonomy): domain Eukaryota; kingdom Viridiplantae; phylum Streptophyta; class Magnoliopsida; order Ericales; family Theaceae; genus Camellia; species Camellia sinensis. Next base: position 59,892,467 of record NC_138971.1, read on the forward strand.
AAGACCTAAACTCCATCATGGGTAATTCGGAGTGTCGGCGACCGGGAATTGAGACACGTTCCGTCAGTCAGAGTACAAAACGTCCCTCGTTTCCCGTGCTCGGGCTAACTCCTATCCCAAACACAATGCAAATGAGATGGCATACACAATGCGACTAACATACAACCTAGCATACGCAATGCTATGAAATGGCATATACAATGCTCGATGTAACATGGCATACACAAAGCTCGATGTAACATGGCATACACAAAGCTCTAACAGGCAACCTAGCATACGCAATGCTATGAATTGAAAAGGCATACATAATGCATAATGGACTTACACCAACATGAGTGGACCTCAGCCACACTCACATCAGTGGCCATTAGATGAAAATGAGACAATCGAAATACGTGCACACATGCACGCATACTGAGGACCGAACCTAAGGCATCAAATGCCACTCTACGAAAGCATAGCAAGGGATGAAAGATGGCCTATGAACATGTAATTTCCAGCACTAAAATATGATGCTAAATGATCCCGAAACATGGAAATATGGCACCCAATGCATGGAATAAGCCCCGAAACTCAAAACTAGTCCAATGCATTGAACCACAAGTATACAAAGCAAGCATTATTTGATCATGAAGTCTAAAGACAGAGCCAAGGAAGTCCCAAAACATGCACATTTTCAGTTTAAAGTATGACCAAAAGATGCTAACATGATGGACTAAAATAGCATGCAACATTGGCTAGTAAGTATGGGTTACATGGCATGTATATGAAGAAAATGAGAACTCATTAAACCAGCCAAAAACAGTGAATAAAACATGCCAAAATATGCCTAAATAATCACTGAAATACAGCCAATGCATGCAAAAATGAGGGGCTTCTTTGGAAGGCCATTCAAGGGGTTGTTAAGTACATACAAGATAGACACTTCGCATGATCAAACCAATTCTGGATATGAGTTATGACAGCCCTAAAACTCACAAAATTGGCCCTAAAATCAATCAAGGAAGCATACGATGAAAGGACCCCTCAAAAGGCCTTGAATGGAATTGTTCTACACATGCACTATAGACATCAAATATGATCAAAAGGGCCCTGGAAAGACCTAAGGCAGACCTTAAAACCCACAAAATTGGACCCAAAAAGTAACTTCAATGCATGCAAAATAGAGCCCCTTTGGAAAGCCAATGATACTAGTAAAGAAAATGAGGGGTGAAAGGGTCACCCCTCTATGATTTCAAAGCTCAAAACCTTATCAAAGCCACTGAAAATCCCCTGGATTTCAGTGGCTAAGAGGCCCAAACAAGTCCAATGCAAATGCTCTAATGCATAGCCCTAAATATGAAGGAATGAAGCATGCAAGGTAGGAGATGACTCCCAATAGAAAAGTGACCTCAAGAAAACTTAAAGAGGAGGTCAAAACAAGGCTTTTTCCAGTTTATAACAAATCTCTAAACTATTCACAAGTAAGGCTAAAGTATGATGCAAAAATAGCCCTAAAAGAGAGATAGAGGGTAAGGGGAAATAGATGGCCTCAAACAGCAAAGTTCCCTTAAACAAAGTTGAAGAGGAGCTCAAAATATGACACTTTCTAGTTTATGAAAAAGCCCAAAAATACTTGCAAGTGAAGCTAAGTAATGAAGTAAAAAAATGCAAGTTTAAGGGAAATAGGCACTTACCCTTGAAGAGCCGACCTCCAGCAGCTTTTGGACCAAGTTGGTGAGCTTTCAACCTGTGCAAATGACTTCCAAGGTGCTGGAATGGATGACGGAGGTGTGGTGCTAAGGGTTGTAGTGCAAATGGACCAAGAAAATTAAGGTTTTGGAGCTTGGGATAGTAACAATGGAGGAAGGAGGTTATAAGCCTTAAGCAAAAATGTTCAACCAGCTGATATGAAGCCAAGGAAGGCCTCTCTTATAGAGAAGACAGGTCAAAGCTTCTCTTGGAAGCTTCAAAGATCCTCCATACACGTGTATGGAGGATGCACCAAATGCCCCCCAGCTGGCACAGCTGTAAAGTATTCAGAGAGGGCAAAAAACAAGAAGCAGGCCGGCCAGTTCAAGTGGCCGACCGGCCACTCCCCCTAGTCGGCCGACCAGGGGTCAAAAGGTTCAAGCCCCAAAGCTGGTCATCCATGAAGCCCTTGAAGTTAGCTTTCCAATGCCACAAACCTTGCATTAAAATTCCTCCTGTGCAAAACGTTATGCCAGTTTTGGTGAAGCCGCGCAGATTCGGTCCAAACGGACTTCAACCAACCATATCTCCCCCACCCGGACTTGTCCTTAGGAGATTCTTGAGTGAAAAATGAAGCCCCAGAAGTAATATTTCCAGTGGTGGTGGCCTCATATCTTAATTCCTCCTGTGCAAAGAGTTATGCCCGTTTCGGTAAAGCCGCGCAAATGTTTTCTCTCCTTCCCGGATTCATGCTGAACCACTTTTGTCCAAAAAAACTGGTCGGCCATCTGATTTTCTTGTTCTCCATGTGGCCACATTGAATCCCCAGAAGTTAGCTTTCCAATGGTGCCAACCTCGCATTAAAATTCCTCCTGTGCAAAGAGTTATGCCCGTTTCGGTGAAGCCGCGCAGATTTGGTCCTATCCGGATTCATGCCGAACTTCTCCCAAACTAGTTTTGCTTTCTCTTCTCCTCTTTTCTTCAACTCCAAACCCCTAGACAAGGTGTTTTGAAAGATTTTTCAAAGATTTCATCTCTCTTTCATTCATTTCCACTTTGGCCTTGCTCGGTTTACCGAAAAGCGCAACATTTGACAAAATGCGAGCCTCGGAACATCGTAAAAACTTTATTTCAAAAACGTTTTGAAAGAGAGGGTTTTAAGGTCTAAAATCTTTTGATCAAGATTGTTTTGGTTCAAAAAGGGGTACGAAGTTGAGATTTGACTCTCCTCTTGCCGAAGAAATCGACCCTTTGCACTGCACAACTTCCAAAACCATCAGTCGCGTCCAAGTCTTAAAGGCAGTCAAAAATGGGGTGTCTACAGTGACCTAAAGAAAAATGCTAAAACAAACAATATTACAGACAAGTGGCCTCAAAATTAGAAATGGTTCTGAAATGGACCAATTAAAAAACATAGAATATTGTATAATACTGATATCAAATTTACAGATAGTTTTCATCTAATCCTATGACTGCAAAAGAGGAATATTATAGTTAGCAAAAACCTAAATGCACCATGGACCAAAACCAAAACCACTATATCATACAAAAACATAGTAACAAATGGAAAAATGAGAAACATAAGCAAATGTCCCTATACAAGCTATAGAAATGAAAAAACTTCAGATCAATAATTTACAAAGTTGGAAGCCAGTGTCAGCTATCTCAAATCACAAGTTAAGCCCACATATCATGCACATCATAAATAATGCAATAAAAACGCCAATTCCCATGTAAACTTAAAGTTTTCTTTTTAAAATATAAAATTAGTGCCCTAATACATTTAGCATAAGGGCACATGTTTGCTCTTGTTTTTCTGTTTCACTTCTAGATTCCTCTATTATTTCTTCCAAACTTATCACAATATGGATGATTTTTGCATTATGAAAAAGTTAAGATCATGGCAAAAGCAAGCAAAATAAAGCACAAACATGTGTCTACTTTAATAAGAAAATAAACTTACATAATCAGTTCTCAACAAATGAGAAAGAAGCAAAAGACACATGTACACAAACACAAACATGTTGAGAGCTACTTTATATATATATAGAGAGAGAGAGAGAGAGAAAGAGAGACAGAGACAGAGACAGAGTAACAAAACAAAAAATGGTAATTTATACTTACAAGGAAAATAAATAATTGGAATAGGGACACATTAGTTTCCTAAATTTCTGTATGCCATATCGGGATTTAATTCATTGTTTAAATTAGTTTGCTCCATAGAAAGATTGAGTGTAGTTGAGGCTTCTAGTCTAAATATGGTTGTAAGCTCCTCCAAAATTGTTCAATAAATTTGTCGAATTAGACCATAGATAGAAGGATGTTCCTAAAACTATTTACAATTGACATAAAAAAAAAAAAATCAAAACTATCAAGCCCATGATTTGCAAGACTTCACAAGTTTAAGTTCTTAACACTTAACAGTGAAAATGTGAATCGAAGCTAGAAATAATAAGGACGCATAATTTATAGCTAACATTTAACTGGAAGTTGGTTGCTCAAGATCTTTGATTCATTTCATCTAATGTTTTAAAACATGAACAATTCAATAAACCATAATTGTGTATTCTATCCCATATTTGGATTAATTTAAGATTATGATGAGAGATTCACAAAATTTTATTAATTTTGTAATTTAACTAATTAGTCCAAATTTTACCCCCCTTTTTTTTCAACAAAAAACTTTTACTAACGTCTATTTCCTTAGTCTACAAATAAGGCCAAAATTTACCTTCTTTTTTTTACCTTCCCAACAAAAAACTAATTAGTCCAGAAATCGATTGAGAAAAGGATAGACGTTATTGTTGCAGATAGAGAGGTTTTGGGTTTAGGGAATTGTACAGGGGTTGAAGTTAGGATGAGGGTTTAGGGTTTAGGGAAAATCGCTAAAGTAAAGAGGGCGAATATATATATATATATATATAGAGAGAGAGAGAGAGAGAGAGATAGACAGACAAAGAGATAGACAGACAGAGAGACAGAGCTCCATACTTGATATCTGGTTGAAGAAAATGCCTTATTATCTTGTCGATGGAAATCAACTGTAGTACAGAGATTCAACAATGAAACCCAACAGAGGCTGGTTGTTGTTGCTGGAAATCAAGGGTTACACAGTGAACCTTACACAAATGGTGAGAGCAACAGAGAGAAATAGAAGAAAAATGAGAGAAGAAAAAGAGAGTTGCTGAGAGAAGAGAGAGAGAGACGAAAGGGTTAACCGGTTGCCCAGGTTTCCATTTTTCCCAATTAAACAATTCAATGGTCCTGATCATTTCTTTCTAATCCAAGGGTTAATACTTAGGGTGCATATGGTGTACAACCTTAAGAGGGTTGCACACTTAAACAGAACCCGTCAATTTATACCAAACATAGACAGATGCATCGAATTCAAAACCTGTGATTTACCTAGATGAGATTGGTGATGATACTTGAGAGAATGCCCAAACAAACAATAACAGGTTCCGCAGCAAAGGCAAAGTTATTAGGCTAATAATAGAGTAGTTTTGGGAGGATAGAATACATACATTGAATGAAATTCAAATTTCAGTGGTCATTTGAACACTTTGTGAAAGAAGTTTAAACCCAAAAAAGTAGCATGGCGTAGAAATGTATAACATTAAGGCGCTAGGAATGAATAAGCCATCAAGAGGTATGAACTATAAAATAATTAGAGAAAAATACCTCAATGCCCTTACAGCAGTAACCCAACTACCCTCACTAGTAGGCAAGAGACTAAGACAGACTCGATCAGCCACTACCTGTAATTCCACAAACATATGAATCTCAAAGAAACAAAAAAAAAAAAAAAATGCCAAGTAACGATAACTTCAATAATTACAACATTATGTATACCTTCAAAAAGCTCAACAATGGATACATAGAACCAAACCTAGAAACCACCATTACAAACTGCCTCATCAAACATAGCAAATAATTGTCCGATCCATACCAAATAAAGCTCCAAAAAAAGTTTACAAGATAACATTAAAAGGAGTAATTTTCTTAGGCGAAGCATTTTAGTCTTTCAGTTTGTTTTGTTTTGTTTCCTATTCAAACAAACCAGCTCAACAAAAATTTCAAGTCGAGGCTCCAATTAAATAACAACTCAACCAAACAATTTACTAGTTCAAGAAATCATGACTAGAATAATACAATTTAAAAGAGAACAGAGCAGAATATAGACAAGGTAACCCAATAACATGACTTCTGACAATTTGAGCTACTTTACAATATAAATCAACTCATTAAACACTAAAGTGAAACTTGGGGGTGAAAGTGTCATCCACTCATATGCTTACACCCCATCAAAGTTGATGGGAGATATTCGATAGAGGATTGACATTGAAACTTGACCAAAACTATGTAAACATTTGATTGTCACAATTGAAACTAAAAACAAGGTGAAACTTAGGTCAAAGTAAAGGGGTGCAAAGTGCATGAAATTGTATTTCATAGAAGGTAAGGCCTACTCTAAGTTGTAGCTTTACAATGACATGGCTTATAAAAGGCCCTTGGTTATTATTATTAGTAAGATAGATTCCTAGAGCATCTTGCCCTTTTTTCTATTAGTAAGGTTATCAAAAGATATCGACCAAGCCAAAACTTGAGTTTGATTGTAGGGGCACACATTAGCATGCCAACAACATATAAAGGCTTTTGTTGCTTGCTTTAAAAAATAAAAAAAAAACAAAAAAAAAAACACACACACACACACAACAACATATAATTCAACTCATTAAACACATAGTCTAGAACATATGCATATATGTATGTATGTGTGTACATAGTGTGCAATTCATAAGTAAACTAGCATTTGATACGCAAAAGAAAATAAATAAACAAGAGAAAAAAAAATGACAAAATGAATTAAAAATCACTGAGTAAATATAATTTGATGGGACTTAAGGCTTGGTTTGGTTTGAGCAAACATAATCTAAACCAAATACACTAACACACACAAATATAATCATTTAGCTCTTGAAGTAATACATTTACTTTCATCATATATTGCAAAACTGCATATAAATCCAATCCAAGATTACTTTGAGCTACAAATTTTCTATAGATTGAATATAAACAGATAATTTATTATTTTTTAAATATATATTCCACAATTATTGCCACTGGATCCGCAATTACGTTAAAGTCCCCATGTTTTGCAAAGTAGGTTTTAAGTTTTAACTAGGACTAAAAAAAGAGACCATAACCTCTTCCAATTCCTAGAATAGAAAGCAGACTTCAAATGGGGAATGACCATATTATATGAACCCAACTGTCTTTGTATTTTCGTTCAAAAATAAAAAAAATTTGTCTTTGCATTTTTGGGTCATTTTTGGTTTTAGACCAGGAAATAAACAAAACACTATTAGCATTACGAATTGAAAAGTTATTTTCATTGATAAGGTTTTAAAAAGGGCACTATTGGAAAATAAAACGATTAATGCTATGTGAATATAAAATTCATACATAAAATTGAACGATATGATTGCTCAAGCATATTGTTTTGACATTGCTTTTGTGACATTTTGTATAACAATTATGTTTGTAAATCATTTTTCAAATTAAAAAAATGCAATCAAAACATGAGAGAGCAGGAGAGAGAGAGAGAGACCAACAGAGAAAGAGAGAGGAGCTGTTAAGTCAAGACAGCAACTGGTTGAGAAGGTTTCAAGTTTTTTCCATTACATTATTCAATGGCTCAGATTAGTTTATGGAGATTCAATGGTTAAGATATAAGGTGCACATGGTAACGGGACCCAAAAATCAAAAGTGACAAACTAGTGAAAAAGATATTGTTTATTTTTTGCAAGAAACATTTATGTATATTTTGCAAGAAATTAAAAAGCAACCTACCATGTTACTATGGGTTGTACACAAAATTTAACAATCTTACATTTTCCAACATTATCATTTATCGTGCTAAACAACAAGGGGAAAAAAAAAATTCAAAATTTTCCCTTTTTCACACTTTCCACTTCTTCAATCCTAAAGTTTGACAATAATCTTTCATGGTTGCTAGGAAAGCCTCCACGCTTAGAGGGAAGACAGTAATTCATGGATTATCTTAGCATCAATACACTTCGAAAAAAGTATGCAGAGGAAATTTATTTTATTAAACATAAGCTTCATGTGGATTGAAAATTAAAATTAAAATCGTTAACAGAGAAAATTCATTTTATTCAACATAAGCATGTTGACTGCATTTTAGCTAAGATTAAAATCATATAATTCAATTCTTTTTAGCTTTTCACACTTTTTTAATGGTTGGAGTCTTTTCCCCATTATCTTGTCAACTGCTCATGCTTAAACAAGGATACAAGTGAAGTTCAAGCACTATTTGATTAGCATTTTTAGAGGTATTTCTATTCTATGTGAACTACGTTCACTTATATATATATATATATATATATATATGTATGTATGAATGTTTTTAAAAACCAATTAAACAAATGATTTACTTGAGATGGCTATTTAATTGAACTAGAACAACAAGTATTAAACATTACCAAAAACACTTACAAATTGGGAGGTCCCAACCACAAGTTATAGTTGCTTCATGTGAATATCACTAAATATATTTTGGGATAAATCTTCGGAGAACATGTTAAAGTCAATCACAAGTTTTCAACATCTAAATGCAATGAAAATATAGTTCCAAAATACATTTGTTTAAATTTCTAACAAACTAGGCATTTTTACAAACATCTTAAATGCAATCAAAATTCAAATAACATAATTACACCTATAATTTTAATGCCAAAATTTCTTATGAAATATTTTGCAACAACTCAAGAACAAGTCATGAAAGCAACAATATGGTTACAAAATACTATATTAATTAATGTAAAAATGGATTATTTCATTAAGAATGTCAACGGAGATATATAAACAGCAAAGTAGAACAAAATCATTACCAAGCCTTACTTCAGTACAAATTTCGAATCAGTGTGAGCCAAGAGAGACTGGAATAGAAATTCAGATAGCACTAGAGACAAAAAATAGGGTAACAATCAGAGAGTATAGTTTTAGAAGAGGGAGGATTTCAGAAATATACACAGAGAGTAAAAAATGGGAAGAAGAGAGTTTTAGAAGAGGGTTTAGGGTTTCAGAAATAATCAGAGGGAGGCATACCTTGTTGATTGCTCTTCAAAAAAAAATTCCTTCGTTTTCTTACAAACCAAAAAGAGGCTCACTGGGTTAGATTAGAGTTTTAAACCGAATAGCCACTTAGAATTTGCAGTCAGTCAAACTAGAGGAAGACAGACGAATGAGTGCAGTAGAGAGAGAAGAGAGAGAGGAGCAAGGGAAGAGATCACTCGAAGGAGGGAGTAGCAGAGGGAGAGGGAGGGAGAGAAACGAAAGAGTGAAAGTAGAGAGAGAGAGAGAGAGAGAGAGAATACCCTATGGAAGAAGAAGAGAGATGGTCAACCGGTTGCTCTCCGGTGGTCCAATTTTTCAAAATTAAAGAATTCAATGGTCAGGATGTATTTGTGTAATCCAATGGCCAATAATGAAGGTGCATATGATGTGCAACTCTTTAGGGTGCACACTGCAACAGGACCCTTAAATTTATGTCAAATCAAATAAATTTTTTAACTCGTAGTTTAATAAGATTGTGTAGTTAAGATTTTATACATGTAGCAATTATTGTACATCTACAGGGAGCTAGGAAGAAAATGTTGTGCACCCGAGATCGGGGGAAACAAATGCGAGGAACTCTATGCTGGCTTCATGTTTGGCCAAGTCGTCCTCTTTCATAAAAAACCAAGCTTCAATGCCAACACCTAATCTCCTAGGTCGAAAATTAATTGAATTCTTGAATGGTAACTTAGCGAAGCTCCCTCCTCTCGGTTTTTTCCACCCAAAATCAACTGGGTATAATGGGAAAAAGAAATTACTAGTAAAGATGATAGAATTATTCTCTAATTTGCTAGAATTCACGTTGGTAGAGCTCGACATTTCAATCACATTGCCTCCCTCTTGGAGATTTTTAATATAATCATTGTCGATTTTCTTTATTGCTTCTCTCATTTGGTTAATAAAATCACAGCCCTCGATTTCATTAAAGTCTATGAATGGTACAAATGTAGCAAAACGACTCAAATTATCAAAATAAGAATGATAAATTGGGAGATGTAACATTGTTGATTTTTTCAAAAACAATAATGCTTGAGAGTTCTAATTTGAGAGCTTTAATGGCAGTCCCACGTCGTGATATGATGTTTTGGCTTGTATAATTTTTTTTTTAATTTGTCACATTAATAGAGCTCATATTAAAACTATAATTTTAGAACTTTCTATCACTGCCCTTTCAAAAAAATTATTTGCAAGACTATTATTAATTTTGGTCACAAAAAATATTGTGGGAATCTTGATGCACATCACATGGGTTGGGATTTTTTATTTTTTTTTTGGGTTTGTTTGTTTGTGTATGCATGGGTTGGGATTGAAGGACACGTTTTCATTTGTTTCATCTGCAATTTAAATTAAATTCCTCATTTTGATTTCTTTTTTTTTTAATTATAATAATTAATCCTTTACATTTTCAATCAACTTATATTGTGTTCTTTTTGTTCGTTTGGTGTTAAAATTATTAAAAAAAAAATTATCATAAAACCCCCACATATGACATTTTAAAGGCAAAATGTAATTTCTTTTTTCTTTTATAATTTTTTTTAATAATAGTTTCTTTTTTATTTTCTAAATTTACAGCCATAGGCTACCCATTCCCTAATGGGGTTAGAAATATAGAAGGGAGAAAAAATATAGTGAAAAAATAAAAAAAAGTAAATTAAAATGAAATTAGATTACTTGTTTTCTTTTATTAAAAAAAATATCTAATATGAGTCTCGTATGACAATTTCTGTTAACAGAAGAACCATAGGCAGTGTTTGGGAAGATTTTTTTTGGTTTTTTTTTTCACCAAAAGACAAATTGGTTACAAAAAAAAAAAAAAAAAAAAAAAACAAATCCAAATAAAATATCACATCAAACCCCATAATCATTTTACTTTTTTCTCACAAATATCACATCCAACCACAAAAAAAACCTAACTATCTTTCCAAACAAAAAAAAAAATTTCTCCAATAATATCCTATAACTAAAAAAATCTACAAAAAAAATCCACTTTCCAAATACCCACTATATCTCGACCAAAATTGTAATAAATTGACTAGTAAAATTTAGAATAATGTTTGGTAACTCGAGAGATTGCCCCCTCGAATCCCCCTAATGCCCAAAACGACGTCGTTTTGGGCATTAGCCTTTTTTTTTTCTTTTTTTCCTCCATTTTCGAGTCTTCTTCCTTCCATTTTCCTTCGAGTCTGCAGAGGGAGAGAAAGAGAAGAGAGAGGGAGAAAGCTTGCCGATCGTCGCCTGTGCCTCCGCCGTCACCAATCGTCAGCTCGCCGCCGCTGATCGTCGCAGCAGCAGCTCGTCGCCTCCGCCGATCGTCAGCTCGTTGCCTCCGCCCCCTGCCTCCGCCTCCAGCCCCATTTGTTGGGCCCCCTCCAGTCCCTCCCCCTCCTCCTTCCTCCTCCTCCTCCTCCTCCCCCTCCTCCTCCTCCTCTTTCTTCTTCTCCCTTCTTCTGATCTGCAAAAAAAAAAAAAAAATTCAAACGTCGAAACGACGTCGTTTTTAGATTAGGGGGATTCGGGGAGCTCATTTTCGAGCTCCCTAGCACGACCGTAAAATTTAATATTAAGAAGGAAAATGGTCGAGGCCTCGAATTTGAGGCCTCGAATTTGCCTCGAAATTCATTATTATTTATTTTTATTTTTTTCAAAGCTGTGTTAGTGTGGTTTTTTTTTTTTTCTCTCTCTTTTCTTTATAGGGGTGATTATATATAGGGGTGTGCTAAAAAATTAAACATTTTATAAGTGAGTTGGATTTGATTGATTGGGTAATAAAATTGACTGATCAATTTTTTTTAATTTAATTTTATTTTATTTGTTAGGCTGTGTTCGTTTTTTTTTTTTCTTAATTTTTTTTAAAGGTAGTTATGTGTAGGGGTGTGCCAAAAAACTAGACATCCTATACCAACTCATCGTATAAAATTATACAGAATTAACGAATTTTAATTAACAGTCTGACTGATCAGTCAATTAAGTTGGACCGATTAAGTAATAAAATTGACTGATCAGTTAAACTGTTGGTTAAATTTTATTAATTTCATATAATTTTATATGATGAGATGGTGCGAAATGTGTAATATTTTATATTAGACTTTTAAAAATATATATTAATACACATAACAGCCGGAAAAAAAAAAACGGTATTCGAGCCAAATTCGAGGCCTCTATCACTACTGTATTAAGAATAAGGGAGCAAGTATTTAAACTTTCTTCATTTTTAAGTCCATGTGAACCCCATGAGATTTGGGGATTCTAAATTCTACTACTCTCTTTCATTAAAAAATGGCGGGAATATTGATGCACATCAAATGAGTTGGAATTGAAGGGCGCACTAGGAATGGCAACGGGGCGGGGCGGGGCCGGGGATCACCCTCCCCGTCCCCGATCCCCGATGGCAGAACTTCCCCCCGTCCCCGTCCCCGTCCCCGTCCCCGACGGGGAACCAACTACCACCCCCACCCCCGCCCCCTAACGGGGATCGGGTTTCCCCGACCCCGAAAATCCCCGGCCAAAAAAACAACATCAACAGAATATTTGGGCTCAAATGCAACATCAACAACATCAAAAAAAAAAAAATCAACAACATCTCAACATCAACAGATCATTAACAACAGAGAACAGATCAACTACACAAAAAAAAAAAAAAAAAAAATTTGATAGAATAAGACAGATCTGAGAGAGAGATGGCCACGGCAGAGGCAGATCGAGCAAATCTACATCGGTGAAAAGCTACTGAGGGACGATGACCACGGCAGAGGCAACGGCGTCGGCAGATCGAGTCGACGAAGGAGGTAGGGGCGTTGGAAGAGGCAACGGTGTCGGCAGAGGGAAGAGAGAGAGAGAGAGAGAGAGAAGGACAATCGGAAGAGTGAGGTGAGGGTGAGATAGAAGAAAGAGTGAGAGAAGAGAAGAGAGAGAGAGTCTGTAAGAGAGAGTTGTAGATCTGTAAACAATTAACATATATATAATATAATATTATAGATAAGAGCTATAAGTTTACAGATATATAATATATAATATTATTGTTTACAGCCTGTAACCAAACCAAACATACATATATATATATATAAACTATAATATATAAATCGGGGGATAACCGGGGCGGGAGATGAAATATATATCACCGTCCCCGACCCAAATATCACTGGGGATTTGTTTTTAAATACCATCCCCGGCCCGTCAGGGGTATTTTTTGGGAAAAAACCACTCTTATCGGGGACGGGGGGTCGGGTCCCCGTCGGGCCGGGTTGAAATTGCCATCCCTAGGGCGCACCTTCATTAAAAAAAACGGTGGCAATCTTGATGCACATCACATTTTTTATTTTTTTATTCAAGTGAAAATAAGACAAGCAGTTTAAGAGTAATACAAATATACATAAATTTGAGAATTCATCAAATTGAAAAATTCAAGGGTTGTTTGGGGTGTTTTAAATAAGTATATTTTTTATTTTTTTAAACTAAAAAATTGAAGAAAAAAATATGAATGTTTGGATTAACTTTTTTATTTTTTATAGAAAAATATATATTAAAAAATTATATAAATTAGTGTATAGGGAAAAATTAGGATTGGGAGTTGTACAGTCATAATTTTTGACTTTTGGTGAATAGTGATAACTTTTTAACTTTTTGAGTAACTTTTTAGCTTTTTGATTTTTTAGCAACTTGCCAAACTTGGCCTCAGTTCACACTTCTCTTTAAAATCGAGGTGTTAGACAAATTGGAATCTTATAATCAGTATAAATGGAACAATTTTAGGCAATGTAGAACACATTCCAAACATATCATACAAGGAATTATTCCATTCACATAACCTAGAAAACCATTCAACTTGTTTGGTTTTAGTTTTTTGAAAACCTTTTTAAAAAATTATACTTTCTTATTTTTCATATATTTTTTTTATTTTTATTGAATTTTTTTAATATTTTAAACAATTTTTAAAATTCTTAAACACACCTAACATAAATACACTTAAAAAGTATAATTTTTATGAAAAAAATCTTTAAAAAATTCACTAAATAATGTGAATGGAATAATTCCTTGTATGATATGTTTGGAAAAATGTGAATGGAATAATTCCTTGTATGATATGTTTGGATTAACTTTTTAAAAAATTGAAGAAAGAAATATGAATATTTGGATTAACTTTTTTATTTTTTATAGAAAAATGTATATTAAAAAATTATATAAATTAGTGTATACAAAAAAATTAGGATTGTGAGTTGTGCAGTCGTAATTTTTTACTTTTGATGAATAGTGATAACTTTTTAACTTTTTGAGTAATTTTTTAGCTTTTTGACTTTTTAGCAACTTGCCAAACTTGGCCTCAATTCACACTTCTCCTTAAAATCGAGGTGTTAGACAAATTGGAATCTTATAATCAGTATAAATGGAACAATTTTAGGCAATGTATAACACATTCCAAACATATCATACAAGGAATTATTCCCTTCACATAACCTAGAAAACCATTCAACTTGTTTGGTTTTAGTTTTTTGAAAACCTTTTTAAAAAATTATACTTTCTTATTTTTCATATATTTTTTTAATTTTTATTGAATTTTTTTAATATTTTAAATAATTTTTAAAATTTTTAAACACACCTAACATAAATACACTTAAAAAGTATAATTTTTATGAAAAAAATCTTTAAAATCTTTAAAATCTTTAAAAAATTCACTAAATAATGTGAATGGAATAATTCCTTGTATGATATGTTTGGAATAATGTGAATGAAATAATTCCTTGTATGATATGTTTGGATTAACTTTATTCCAAATGTATTTTAAACAATCTTTGATTTTCATTTTAAATACACTGTTTGGAATCAAAGATTGTTTATGAAAATCAAAGATTGTTTTTGTTCCTTGTGTGAATGGAACGTGTATTCCAAATGTATTTTTTTAAAATCTTTAAAAAATTCACTAAATAATGTGAATGGAATAATTCCTTATATGATATGTTTGGAATAATGTGAATGGAATAATTCCTTGTATGATATGTTTGGATTAATTTTTAAAAAATTGAAGAAAAAAATATGAATGTTTGGATTAACTTTTTGATTTTTTATAGAAAAATGTATATTAAAAAATTATATAAATTAGTGTATAGGGAAAAATTAGGATTGGGAGTTGTGCAGTCGTAATTTTTGACTTTTGGTGAATAGTGATAACTTTTTAACTTTTTGAATAACTCTTTAGCTTTTTGACTTTTTAGCAACTTGCCAAACTTGGCCTCAGTTCACACTTCTCTTTAAAATCGAGGTGTTAGACAAATTGGAATCTTATAATCAGTATAAATAGAACAATTTTAGGCAATGTAGAACACATTCCAAACATATCATACAAGGAATTATTCCATTCACATAACCTAGAAAACCATTCAACTTGTTTGGTTTTAGTTTTTTGAAAACCTTTTTAAAAAATTATACTTTCTTATTTTTCATATATTTTTTTTTATTGAATTTTTTTAATATTTTAAACAATTTTTAAAATTTTTAAACACACCTAACATAAATACACTTAAAAAGTATAAATTTTATGAAAAAAATCTTTAAAAAATTCACTAAATAATGTGAATGGAATAATTCCTGGTATGATATGTTTGAAATAATGTGAATGGAATAATTCCTTGTATGATATGTTTGGATTAACTTTTTAAAAAATTGAAGAAAGAAATATGAATATTTGGATTAACTTTTTTATTTTTTATAGAAAAATGTATATTAAAAAATTATATAAATTAGTGTATAGGGAAAAATTAAGATTGGGAGCTGTGCAGTCGTAATTTTTGACTTTTGGTGAATAGTGATAACTTTTTAACTTTTTGAGTAACTTTTTAGCTTTTTGACTTTTTAGCAACTTGCCAAACTTGGTCTCAGTTCACACTTCTCTTTAAAATCGAGGTGTTAGACAAATTGGAATCTTATAATCAGTATAAATGGAACAATTTTAGGCAATGTAGAACACATTCCAAACATATCATACAAGGAATTATTCCATTCACATAACCTAGAAAACCATTCAACTTGTTTGGTTTTAGTTTTTTGAAAACCTTTTTAAAAAATTATACTTTCTTATTTTTCATATATTTTTTTTATTTTTATTGAATTTTTTTAATATTTTAAACAATTTTTAAAATTTTTAAACAAACCTAACATAAATACACTTAAAAAATATAATTTTTATGAAAAAAATCTTTAAAAAACTCACTAAATAATGTGAATGGAATAATTCCTTGTATGATATGTTTGGAATAATGTGAATGGAATAATTCCTTGTATGATATGTTTGGAATAATGTGAATAGAATAATTCCTTGTATGATATGTTTAGATTAACTTTATTCCAAATGTATTTTAAACAATCTTTGATTTTCATTTTAAATACGCTGTTTGGAATCAAAGATTGTTTATGATATGTTTGGATTAACTTTGTTCCTTGTGTGAATGGAACGTGTATTCCAAATGTATTTTTTTTAAATCTTTAAAAGATTTACTAAATAATGTGAATGGAATAATTCCTTGTATGATATGTTTGGATTAACTTTTTAAAAAATTGAAGAAAAAAATATGAATGTTTCGATTAACTTTTTGATTTTTTATAGAAAAATGTATATTAAAAAATTATATAAATTAGTGTATAGGGAAAAATTAGGATTGGAAGTTGTGCAGTCGTAATTTTTGACTTTTGGTGAATAGTGATAACTTTTTAACTTTTTGAGTAACTTTTTAGTTTTTTGACTTTTTAGCAACTTGCCAAACTTGGCCTCAATTCACACTTCTCTTTAAAATCGAGGTGTTAGACAAATTGGAATCTTATAATCAGTATAAATAGAACAATTTTAGGCAATGTAGAACACATTCCAAACATATCATACAAGGAATTATTCCATTCACATAACCTAGAAAACCATTCAACTTGTTTGGTTTTAGTTTTTTGAAAACCTTTTTAAAAAATTATACTTTCTTATTTTTCATATATTTTTATTATTTTTATTGAATTTTTTTAATATTTTAAACAATTTTTAAACAAACCTAACATAAATACACTTAAAAAATATAATTTTTATGAAAAAAATCTTTAAAAAATTCACTAAATGATGTGAATGGAATAATTCCTTGTATGATATGTTTGGAGCGGAGCCCTCCTCGTCTGTGGTGGTTCGAGTTCGTCGCCTTCTTGGCGATCGTTATCACCATCATCATCACCACCATTAATATTTAGAAATTCGTTATCACTATCTATATATACTGAGGTTATTTTTGGGAGCAATTCTGGCCAGTTTCGTCTCTATGGAATAAACCGATCAATGACCACAGAACTCAAGACAGGCTGTAATGCCTTCAAAATAATACGTAAAACCCATCACTTTAGACATGCATTGATATAAAAGAAACCAACCATTTATATTCATCAGAGTAATTCTTACAACTGTATTACATGTTAACAACAAAAGCAAATGCCCTATGAGCCTACAGCTTTCCAAGTTAACACTTGGTTACAAAAAGAAGAGTGCTAACTCAATACATATTAAGCCCTTGGCTTAGATTTACATGTAATACATCAAAATAAACAAAAAAAAAAAAAGTCTTCAACTCTTATCATCATCCAAGCTATGTCCTTAGACGTGCATACTACCTGTACCTGAAAATAATGTCCCATATAGGGTGAGCCAACGCCCAGCAGAGATATGCTAAACACAGTATGAGCAATAACTAAGACATTAGCAAGTGATAAATGTTCAATTTTCATAAACCAATTCATAACCCATTTCCATTTCATGACCACTATGTTCATGTTTTACTTCAATTTCCCTTTCTTATCCATTTCACAATTTACATCGACGGCTCAGAACTTTGCCAACCACTGATATGAGACAATGACTCATGTTAAACATTTCCCATTTTACAATAGATAAACATACTAGTTATATCAACATCTCAATAGATAAGCATACAAGCTGTATCCACATTTTAACAGATATGCATATTAGCTATATCAACACTTCCAATGATAAGCATATGAGCTGTATCAACACTTCCAAAGATAAGCATATGAGCTATATCAACACATTATCTGACAAGCATATGAGCTCTGTCAGTGGAGTCCATCCCCTATCTCCTCCCAAACAACATCCATTCACATTATTTAGCAGAGAGATGGGGGCAATAATTACATTAGACAGTCGTTGCCATTACAAAGTTGAAGCTCTATTCTTCTTCACCAACGGAAAATGAAAATCAAACTCTTGTATAAGTTGATTTTGATGCCATTTATTATGTACAATACAATCACTCTGTTTAGACCTTGACTAACTTACCAGCTCAGTGCGGCTCCCCAATCAATAAAAAGAAATTTTAAAACCAACTCTCCCAATCGGTGATTATTTAGCAAAAATAAAATTTTAAAAATTCTACTAAATATATTGTAGGGATGTGAGATTTACATGAGATTCATATTATGTAGGTCTCATATCTATGTGAGATATTTGATAAAATTTTTAATAAAATATTTGATGTCTCTAGCATTATTCATATTTAGTAGAAAACTGTTTGGGACTCATAAAGGAGGACCTATGATTATTACTGATGTATTGATCATTAATATGTTTGAATTTTTTTTAGATTGTGTCTGACAGTAACCCTGTTTGGTAGGGCTTATTTCCAGCTTATTTTTTTAGCTTAATTTAAGCTATTTTGATGTGTTTGGTTCAGCTTAACAATACAGTTTAGAATTTTTTATATGTCAAAAATCAACTTATTCTTTAAGTGGGGAAAAAGAAACTTAATTTATAAGTCAAAAATCAGCTTATGTTCACAGTTATAAGCTATAAGTTGTTAAACTATAAGCTATAATCACTTTTCCATACCAAACGGGGCCAGTGACACGAATGGTTCAGATATGGGAGTTGTATTTTGTGGGGTCTCTATCAATACTGATTTAGTAATCCAGCAGTACACTATGTAGTATTTTATGATACGATGATGCTACCTGCACCAATTAGTGTACACACTAATATACCAACTAGTATTATGATATCATTAATGACCTTATTTATTATATAAATTATAAATATTTAAAATTTTTAAAATTATGTCACATGAATTTATTAATACAGTAATATATACACTAATTAGTGCAGCATTATTCTTTATGATAATATGATGGATGAAAAAGATAAAATATTAATTATTTAAGTTAGCTGATTTAACATGAATGGGCTCACTCACTCACTCACTCATATTCTCACCTGAACACTCACTCATATGCTCACCTGAAAAGGCAAAGGCTTGGGAAAGTCGGCAATCACACCAAAAGCCACAATAATCAGGGGTTAGATTAGAAGAGGTGACTACCATAACATAACGTGTCTTGATTGACTTGGTCGAATTGAATTCCACACTCCACAACAGAGTTCGAAATCAAAAATAAGAATTGCTCCATTGTCGAAGCTCCATTGTTAAAAAGGGGTAAAATGCTTTGATTCTTATCCTTTTTAGGTAGTTTGATTTGAATCCCTAATATATATGTATATATATATATATATATAATACATGTTATGTTTGTGAACATTGTGCTCAATATGTACATGTAATAATATGTATCTGTATGAGGAACTGAACATTCTATTCTGTGCTGTATTTGCAATGTTTGTTCCTCCTTTGTATAATCTGATGTAGATTCAGAGCAGTGAATTCTTTTATGCATATTATTGCAAGCAAAATATGATAAATCCATCTACATGGTATTTGATGAGAATAATCAAAAATCATAATTCATCTGTTTGAAATGCTTAGTGATTGCTTTATGTTCCCTTTGCCTAACAATGTCTAGGTGTCTTGGAATCTGTTATTCAGAGAACTTAATCACTTCCAGACGTGCTAGTTGTACAATCCCTCCTTACCTATAATGTTTATTTGATCATAACAGGTGTAATCAGAAAATTATTATACAAGCCAAACGCGATTAATAATGGATCAGATTAGCATTCAGAAAGGAAGAATTGTGACCCCAGAAGAAGGTATGGTATATTTCTGATTGCTATTTCTCTCTCTCTCTCTCTCTCTCTCTCTCTCTGATTTTATCTGTTGCTTCCATTCAAAGGAAGCAGCTAGAGAAAGGCCATACATATAAATCTTATCCTAAGTGAGCATGTTGTGATATCTTTTGATCAAATCAAACATGTGTACAAAGATGTTAGTAAGTGATGCACAAGGTAGAGGTCCACTATTCGACTCCAGATCCTCTCCTTGCCTTCCTACTTGCAACAGTGGAGATTCACTCTAATTTTTTTTTTTTTTTAAATAGCCAGATCTGAACCGTTGAATCATCTTAGGGTACATCTCTAACGTCACAAGTTAGGAGGTAAGGAGAGAGAGCAATGAGAGGATCCTAATTCCCACTATTCGGCTCACACACAATATCTTTCCACCATGTGGAGGCTTAATTTATATTTATAATTTTATAAATTAAAGTCTTTAGTATTTAATATTTATTTTCTTCTTGTTATTAATTTTTCTATTTTATTAAGGTTAACCTATATATAATAGGCTTTGGTATTATATTAGGCAGCCTTCAATTAATGAAATTGACAGTTGTTTAAGGTTGCGACCTTTGTGTGATTAGGATTGTGGCCCTTGCGTGCTTCTCTTCCTGATTCTCTCTCCTATTCTTTCTCTCTGTTCTAATTCAGGGAGAAGTTTAAGTGTCACAATCCCAACCCGTCCCAAACAGGATGGCGTTGTGACCGGCCAGTAGTCATAGACTATCAAGGGCCTAACTTTCAAAACAAGTTGGAGTCTTAGGATAATTGGGGCAATTTTTTTTATATTTTTTAGTACGGAAGCCATTATTTGTTTATATTAAGTCCATTCGAAACATCCACTCAGAGCAATGCATAACTACATGAAATGAAAGCATTCATTCCTCTTGGATCGTTATCTTACATTATTACATAGTCTAAACGACAAGGTAAAATAAGCACATATGACAAGGCTTTACAAATCTAGCACAACCATACAAGACCAGTTTCTATTCAAACTTCTCTTCGTAATCCAACTCTTCATCACCTACATATATTTAAGAGAAAGGGGTGAGCCATTACCCAGTGAATAATATTACAATTTAGTGGTAAATGAATGAATTTCAATCTCATTTGCAAAGCATAATATCATATCATATTTTCAAAAGCATTCGAACATTTCTCATCATAATATTTCATAATCAAAACATGATAGCACGGTACATCCATTAGGGCGAAGCGAAGGAATAACCGGTTTGATCACCGATTAAACAACCCACTCTCAGGTGGCGAAGGAGATCTCAATAATGGCCATGGTATATTTAACTGTCCCCCAATAGTTAGGACTATCTAAAGGATGCCGCAATAGATTTATCAAAATATAGGATATACATTCATTCGGAAGCAAAATAAGGATTTCACAAAATATGATATATCATCGAGTTTACAAAAAAAATTTCAAACATAACTTTACAATAATATTATTCACACATGGCTTGCAAACAATGAGGTTTTCCCCCCTCCGAGTACTTGACCTACACAAAGCATAAGCAAGACGTTGAAAGCACTTAAACTAACAAGCTTCTAAATTCATTTCAGGTGTTCTAACTTAACTTTGTGTTTCTTAATATTTTCTTAGATTATCCAAGACTTTTCTAAGCCTAATTCAAATCTAAATCAAGTGTCAAACATGTATCAAATGCGTGGCTAGAAGCACCCTAGGTGATTAAGGCCTGAAGAATGTTGAAGTGTGTCAAAGACGTAAGTTGAAGGGCCCTAAGTATTCCACATCAGTTTCATATACTATGCATTGAAAAATATCATGTTTAGGTATTTAAGGTTTAAGGAAATAGGAAGAAATGAAAAGAACTAAGTTATGAGAGGAATTAGCATGAAATGGTTAGGAAGAAAGTAAGCAGCCTTCACTAATTTAAACATATCTTTTTGTATATTTGGAATTTGGATGTGAGACTACCACCATTGAAAACTAAACTTCCGGGACGTGAATTTAGAATCAAGAATCATGTAAAACCGAGTTTGGGTGAGAGATATACCCATTTGAAGTTGTGCTGAAACAAAGGTTATGCACGTGCAGGACAAGGTGCGGGAAGGTTAGGGCACGTGCGGGAAATCTGGCCGCACGTGTGGTTATTTCAAAATGCAAAATGGGTTCTGGAGGGTTGGGCCGCATGTGCGGGAAATCTAGGGCACGTGCGGGAAATTCTTGGTTGGACGGGCTGAAGTTGTTCTTCATGTTCTTGAGGTTCCTAACTCCAATTTCTTCACCTAAAAGACTCAAAACATGATGTATAATGTTCCAAAACATGAAAGTATGATACAAGATTCATGAAAACTCAATTGTATGCAAGGATTTCAAGATTAAACTAACAAAAAAATAAAATTTTATTCAAGAGCTCTTTAATTTTTTTTCTCTCTTCCAATTTCTATAATTTCTTCATTTTCATTCCTTTAAAACAAGATTTTAAGGCTTCAAAACATGAATAAATGATGTGGATTTTGTAGGAAAACATTCATATGCAATGAATTTAAAGTTTACACCAATCAAAACGTGATTTTCTTGCAAATTTTTTGAACCCTTCCTATTTCTCAAACTCTTTCCTATCTTCCTCAATTTCAATCTCTCAAAACTTAGTTTAGATGATCTTCTAGCTAGATTATGGCAACAATACAAGAAAGAGGGTTGAATTTCTTACCTATTAATGATTTTCCTTGAATTTCTAGGCTTCGAATTGAAGCTCCTTTGATTTTTCTTCGATTTCCTCTCTTTTTCCCTTGTTTTTTTCTTCTCCTTTGTCTCCTTTGTTCTTCTTTCTTCTCCTTTTGTTTTGACTCTACAGATTTTCTTCTTCTTGTTTGGTTTTATTGAGTTAAGGCAAGACAAAAGTTAAATAATACAAAAAGGAAGGTGCTTGTTTGCTTCACCTATGTGTATGCTTCACCAAATCCTAATTTATTTGCTTAGTTTAGCTTAGCTTAATCAAGTTTACCTTATTATTTTACTAATTGTCCCATTAGCTTAATTAACCAAGCTTTAGTCCTAACCAATCATGCTTACTCTTTAATCCTTATTAGCCTAAATAAACTCTTAGAGCTCTCTCTCTCTCTTTCTATATTCTTCTCTTTTGTTTTGTAGGAAATGTTGAGGTGTGTGTATGCATCACAAAGGATTAATTAGCTTAGTCAATCAATCTTAGTTATAATTAGTCAAGTTTAATCTCTAATTAATCAAGGCTTAACTTAATCTTGCTTAGCTTAATTACAATTACAGTTTACTAATTCTACTTAATTAGCACTAATCCCGATTAGTAAAAACAATATAGCATCAAAATTGCATGCACATTAGTCTAAGAGATCTTTAAGCTCCTTGATTAGTGAATAGGGAAACTCAAAATTTACTAAATTCAACCTAGTAGTCCTTCCCTAACTCTCAATACAAGACATAAGGATTTCCATGTTCGAAGCTCTATATTAACATATACTTTCAAACTCATTCTCAAGTATATTCGTTGGTTTGACTTCTCAAGGCATGTTTCTCACTTTTAATTCTTAAGAAGTTTTAATTCAAGTAGGCATATAACATAAGGCGGGGCTTAGGGTATTCAAGGATGAATAATAATATAGTTATAGCACGTGACATTCGTTGGGGTGCCACATTACGTTTAACACTCTCCTTTTATTCTAGAATCTTCCTTTTGATCCTATCTTCTCTTTTTTCTGAGTGAGAGCTTTTGCTGCTTGGTTTTTCCCTCTTTTTTTTTCCTGATAGTATTGTTCATATACAATGCACTCTATTATAAATTATAATACACGGTCACCATTTGAGGTGTAGTTGTTTAACAAATTTGAAAAACTTGGCTCAAATTCTGAGCCTGTTACATTATTCCCCTGCACATTTTTTATTTAACTGATGTGTATGCTTGTGCATTTTTGTTTGTAATTTGATAGTTATAATGTTATCATGTTGCAGGGAATGGCCTTGAAAAAATAATAGACAAAGTACAGGTTTGGATGGAGTGGAGGTTTTTTCAATTTAATTCTTCTATTTTATTTATTTATTTATTTTTCTGTTTAAAACTCATCACATATGCATCCCTCTTTTCTGAATTATTAGGCTCCAGTTGCGGCAGTTGTGGTTATGGCTTGTAACCGTGCTAATTATCTTGAAAGGGCTCTCAAATCTATTCTAAAGTATGCTTAATATTTGTGAGCATTTTCTAGTGCTCCTGATTAATTTGCTCATATTTCAACTAACTCACGGTTACAAAATTCTTCATATTCTCCAGACATCAAAGTTCTGTTCCTTCAAAGTATCCCCTTTTTGTATCCCAGGTACTTTTTTAAGTAGGGATTCTAGTCAACACAAGTTTAGATATGTTTGATTGGTAATGAGAGATCAGGAAGGACAAGACAGCTAAAGCTAGTAAATTTCTGTAGGATGGAGAAGATCCTGATGTCAAAAGTAAGGCTTTGAGTTACAATCAGCTAACCTACATGCAGGTAAATTATTTTAATTCTCTAGAGAGGAATGCTGATGACAAGAGTATGGTTCAGCAAATTTTCATCAACTCATACATTTGTCTATTAATTTTATGCCATGGAAAGCTCCTTTCAAGAAACATATAAATCTTGTGTTAGAGATGCCATATGTTTTCATGACGTAATTTCTACCCTTTTGTGAGACTTTTTGTTAATATGTCTAGCTTAAACACTAACTTCAGTTGGTTGCAGCACTTGGATCATGAACCAGTGCACACCGAGAGGCCCGAGGAAATGATTGTATACTACAAGATTGCACGTAAGGATTTATCTTTTTCGTCACTAACTAAAAAAAAAAAAAAAAAAAGGTCCCCTTTAAGCATCTTTGTTGATGTCTTTTAATGCTGGTGTTTTCTAGGTCATTACAAATGGGCACTGGATCAATTGTTTTATAAACATAACTTTAGTCGAGTTATCATACTTGAAGGTGCAACAATGTTGCTTTGTGCTGCCTTTTTTACTTTCTCTCTCCTTTATTTTTATTTTTATTTTTATTTTTATTTTTCAATGGAAATGTTAAGCAATTGGCTAAAAATAAATTTCCATGGAATACAGATGATATGGAAATTTCCCCTGATTTCTTCGACTATTTTGAGGCTGCAGTTGCACTCCTTGAAAGTGATAAGTGAGTCCTATTATGAAGTACATTTCGTTATTTGAAGTTCAAGATCGGAGTCTGCAACCTCTAACTATCTTTTTGCTTTTGTTTGTATGAATCCAAAATAGGTCCATTATGGCTGTTTCTTCATGGAATGACAATGGACAAAAGCAGTTTGTGCAGGATCCTTGTAAGTTCATTTGGTGCTTGTATCGGTAAATAATTATTCTTCTAGAACTAAATGTAAAGCTAACTGATAAACCTGCATAGAGGTTACAGTTATTAGTCATTTTGCAGTAACTCCAAGGAGTTTTTGTCCCCCAGGGACTTCTCAGTGGCTTAGGTCGCATTCCCCTCCATAGATTCCAGTTCAAGTCTCCTCAACTGACCTATTAAAAAAAAAGTTTACTTTGGAGATTTTTGCTTCCAAGGTTCTTGTGAAGGCATTATAACTTTCATGTTTGGATTGAAATTATTTTACTTGATTCTAGCAGGCAAATGAATGTTGCATCGTATAAAGATTATTCTTTAAATCAGAAATCTTGAGAAATTGTTCTCTTATCAGCTTTATTTTACACTTTGTAGACATGCTTTACCGTTCAGATTTTTTCCCTGGACTGGGGTGGATGCTGGCTAAATCTACGTGGGATGAACTCTCTCCAAAGTGGCCAAAAGCATATCCTTGTGGTGTATTGAGTCATAGTTTGTTGTTCATACTTGCATATTACTTTAATGCATCTCTTTTGAACATTTTCTTTGACATAATTTTTCACTTATTGGGATGATTGGTTGAGGTCAAAAGAGACTCACAAAGGTCGACAGTTTATCCGTCCAGAAGTGTGCAGAACATATAATTTTGGAGAACATGTATGTACAATGTTCAGAAGTGATTTTCTACTTGGTGAAACAACATTACTCACTCAGAAAACTTAAACATTTTTTTGTTATCATTGCTATAAAATTAGAACCATGTCATTGCTCAAGATATTGTTCTAAATGTATGTTGCTTTGAAATTTGGCACCAGGATAAAAATTTATTGTTGAAGATTGACTCTTAGTTATTTCTCACACAAACGAAGTTACACCATGCATGCACGCACCCACCCACACACACCCTTTGCATCCATGCGTTACCTTGTTCACCCATTTCCTGACAAAGTAAACATATCGTCATATTTCTTCTATAACAATAATCATCTTTAAATAGTTTTGACATTTAACGTTAATTATTATTCACTGTTTCCCACAGCTATGGTTTCCTGACAACCTTGCTTATTTTTGTCTTACTCTGATTTCCTTGCAGGGTTCTAGTTTGGGCCAGTATTTTAAACAATATCTTGAGCCAATTAAGTTGAATGGTGTTCAGGCATGTGAGCATTTTTTATTTTATTTTTTTGCATAGAAAATATGATTTTAGTTTGTGCGCAATTCTTATAGCATCGATGATATTTTACTTTTGCTGAAAGGTTGATTGGAAGTCAATGGATCTGAATTACCTGATGGAGGTATAAGATACATTTGAAAATGGCTATCTGAGGTGAACTCAGAATTTACTGTATTTATGCCTAAATTTTTTAACCCCCACTTTTTCAGGACAAGTATGTTAAGCACTTTGCTGACATGGTTAAAAATGCAAGACTTGTCTGTGGAACTGATGATGTTCTGAAGGAATGTAATATAGATTGTGATGTGCGCATTCAGTACAAAGACAAGACAGATTTTGAACACATTGCACGTCAATTTGGCATTTTTGAAGAATGGAAGGTAGTGCAACTTCCGATTCATTTATCTAACAATAGAAACCGGGTGATTTTGTTGATTGATTTTTAGTATGGATCTGAAACACAATTTATTGACACTTGCACACACCTTGTTGGTTCTTAAAAAATGGCTATGGTACCTTTTTTTTAACTTCATTTTCTTCACTAAATATAGAAAATCTTAATATTGGGTCAATGTTGTGATTGACTAATTTCGTAAGACAATATCTGGATATGTATTTTGACTTTGTGAATTAAGCACCTTTTAATGAAGTTCTTGTTTCCTATTGAACTAAAGAATTCAAATAATGTTGAACTTCTCCCTCTATCTCTCTCATGCTTTGATACGCTTTCTTGGAGATGCAAAATTATACATTTTTTTAATCATTTAGAATTTGAAGGCCTTTTTCACACATGTACACAATATGGTTGTTATGATGGTAGTCTCATTGTTTGAAATTGTTTCCCCTTCAAAGAAATCACAACCATTGTTTTGTGTCCTTTCCCAGTATGGCGTGCCAAGAACAGCGTACAAAGGAGTAGTTGTTTTCCGATACCAAAGCCCAAAGCATGTATTCCTTGTTGGCCCAGAATCTCTCCAACATCTTGGGATTTAACATGCTTAGTAATGATTGAGGTTTAGTGATTGCAAGTCATATGCATTCATAATGCTATCTTAAGTTATTATGTTTTGTAGAATCAATTTGGAACAGAGATCTAGAGTATATAAATGTTATGATACTAATGTCCATGAAGGTCTCTTTTGTTGACGGATTTAGTAAATAAGTTAATAGTTTTTGAATAAAAAATTATCCTTAGAATGAAAAAAGAAAATAACAACTTTAGTAGTGATTAGCATTTCATTTTTAAAAATATAATTTCAAAATTGAAATTGTATTCTTTGATCTCACGACTTTAACAAAATAAAATTAAATAAAACATACATTGGTAAATTTCTTCAAAATATCTTGTATCAAGTAAATAAATTTAAGGGTAAATTAACAATATTTCCTTACAATTTTCTTAATTACATATTAGCTTCTGTTTTTTATTTAATAATTACATCTTTACTGTTGGTGAATGAGAGCTATTTCACAAGTATTTCTTACAAATGATCCTTTTCTTTCATTCCAGGGAACTTGGTTTTTGTTTGCTATTTTTTCTTAAGCCTATTTTCCAGTCTAAAGACAAGAAGTGATGACATTAAAGGAAACAACATCAAAAAAAAAAAAAAAAAAAAAAAAAAAAGACAGGAAATTTATTTGGAAAAACCACTTACACTAATTGCTTTTGAGAAAATTTTCAAAATAAAAACATTACCCTAATATTATATTCAAATTTGAGGGTGTACGTACACAACAAATTGTGATTGTACAATAATATTACAAATGACTTAATACCTATAACAAAACCATAACTAATCTTTCTTGCTTCTCATGTACAACTTTCCACGAGCATCCTCATTGATAATATGGATCAGGCTTTCTGGAAAATCAACCGGCTGCAAAACAACATCATTAGCTCCAAGGTCCATCTTTGCGAGATAATCCGCAGCCCGATTAGATTCGCGTCATGAATGAGAAATTTCGAATTGGTCGAACTTGTTTAGAAGTCGCCAAATGTGGTCCAATCCGCTATTAGCCGTTGAATGAAAGCACTGTTGCTCTTTCTTAATTGTTTTGATGACACTCAACGAATCAAACTCGATCCAAATATATTTAATATTCAGTTTGAACGCATGCATGAGACCTGTCCATATGGCCCATAATTCGACTACGAAGATGTTATGTACATCTTTGGGAGGAAGAACTGAGGAGACATAAGCACAAATGGGAAGACCATTGTAATCACGTAGAAGACCACCATAACTCGTGGTCCTAACATTATTTCGACCACCACGTATAGATCTATCAGTGTTTAATTTAATCCAGCTGACTTTTGGTTTTTTCCATATACATCATTTTTCTATTGCGAGAGAGTGTTGAAGAAACTTAAGGATGATCAAAGGTTGTTCATCATCAGCAGACAGGAACGTAGGGAACCATGGAGGTGGAGGTGGAGGTGGAGGTGGAGGTGGACGTATTGGTGTCGGCAACGGCAACCACGGAGTTGTCGTCTCCATATCAATAAAGCTGAATCCACCAAATGAAGATGAGCAAACCCGAGTGTGTAACATCATATTACTAATATGCAATGAAAAACAAAGAAACCAACCCAACGATGAAGAAGAAGAAGATTACCGAAGATCACCAAGTGTATGATGTGTGAAGACCACCAAGAATGAATCAAGTTATTAAACCGTGAACACCAATCCAAGGAATGAAGTCACTACAATTGAAGTTGTGCAGTGTATACATACTAGTGCAAATCCTAGTTTGGATGGATGACCAACACAATTAATAACCAGGCGCAATTATCAATAACCAGGCGCAATTATCACGCGTTATTGGACTCAAGAAAATTAATTCGGGGCATTTCCCATATTAAGCCTTTTTTATATCTTATTTTTCAAACTAGGCCTAGTTTAGACGGATTTCCCAAACTAAGCTAAAGCGCTATTACAAATCGTGTTTTTACTGTTTGGAGCCCAAAATTTGATGAATAGTGAAAGCGCTATTACAAAACGCGCTTTTAATTAAGAAATCGCTATTTTAAATCGCGCTTTTAGTATAAAAAAATTTTCTGAAGAAAACGCTATTTGAAATCACGCTTTCACTGTGCGTATAAATTTTTTTTTTTTTTAGAAAACGTTATTTCAAATAACGTTTCTATTGTCAACACAAACCAAAACCAACCCACACTCTGACACACTCACACACCCACACCCACACCCACACCCACACCCACAACAACACTGTAGCATTGAAATAATATAATTTTTATATATAATAATAATTTATAATAATCAATTATATAATTTTTATAATTTTCGTAAATATAAATCATTTTTAGGTTATAGATGGTTTGATTTATAATACGTATGTAAGGGTAAAAATTTTTATAATCAAAAATAATTTATAAATTATCAAAAATAATTTATAATACGTATGTATTATAAAATTTTTTATAATAATTTATAATACGTATATATTTACTTTAAATAAATTATATATAATACGTATGTATTATATATATAATTTTTATATATTTATATATTTACTTTAAATAAATTATTAATAAATATATAATAATTATTTTATAAAATAAATTATTAATAAGAATTATTGATTGTAAAATAAATTGATTACTTTATAAAATAAATTCATTATAATTTTTATCAGTAATTATTTATTGTATATTTTTAAATAATTTATAAAGATTATAATCAATTTATAAATAATTTTTGCAATTTTTATAATCAATTTTTACATACGTATGGCAATAATTTTTATAAATTATTTAAACCATACGTATGTAAGGGTAAAAAATTTTAGGTTATGGATGGTTTGATTTATCATTTATCAAAATTTTTACCCGTAAACCATACGTATGTAAATGTGAAGATGGGTTTACTGTAAATGTAAATGTGAAGATACGTATTAAATTATTTACATACGTATTAATTATAAATTTTTATAAATTATTTTTGAATAATACATACGTATTATAAAATGTGAAGATGGGTTTACTGTAAAAAATTTTAAATCAAAAATGTAAAGATTTAAATAATACATACGTATTATAAATTATTATAAAAAAATTTATAATACATACGTATTATAAAATTTTATTAATAATTTATTTTATAAAATAATTATTATATATTTATTAATAATTTATTTAAAGTAAATATAAAATACATACGTATTATAAATTATTTTTGATAATTTATAAATTATTTTTGATTATAAAAATTACAAAAATTATTTTTGATTATAAAAATTTTTACCCTTACATACATACGTATTATAAATCAAACCATCTATAACCTAAAAATGATTTATATTTACGAAAATTATAAAAATTATATAATTGATTATTATAAATTATTATTATATATAAAAATTATATTATTTTAATGCTACAATGTTGTGGGTGTGTGTGGGTATGGGTGTGAGTGTGTCAGGGTGTGGGTTGGTTTTGGTTTGTGTTGACAGTAGAAACGTTATTTGAAATAACGTTTTCTAAAAAAAAAAAAAAAATTTATATGCACAGTGAAAGCGCGATTTCAAACAGCGTTTTCTTCAGAAAAAAGATTTTATGCTAAAAGCGCAATTTGAAATAGCGATTTCTTAATTAAAAGCGCGTTTTGTAATAGCCCTTTCACTATTCATCAAATTTTGAGCTCCAAACAATGAAAACGCGATTTGTAATAGCGCTTTAGCCTAGTTTGGGAAATCCGTCCAAACTAGGCCTAGTTTGGAAAATAAGATACAAAAAAGGCTTAATATGGGAAAAGCCCCAATTAATTCTCTTATCAATAGCTAGAAGCAATTATCAGACATGTTATTGGACTCTCTCCAATCTTCCATCAGACTGAGTCATCCAGTCCGGCCTAATGGGCCTGTTTTTAGGTCCCGCTTCGATAATCTGAATCGTTCATGTTTTAAGATTTATCGAATACATCATCTCTATAAAAAAAATTAAGTTAATCGGATAATATAGACCACATGTTTGGATTAATTTTGTATAAATCGTTTATTCTCTCATCGTTTATTTTTTTTATACAAAATTGATCCAAACACGTGATTATCGTTATCCAATTAACTTGATTTTTTGTATGAATGATTTAATCGACGAATCTTAAAATATAAATAGTTCAAATTATAGAAACAAGGCTCAAATGTGAGTCCACTAGGTCCCACTGTACCTCTCGAGTCCAATGGAGAAATGGAGAGAAGCCAGTCTCATTGCCCAATCCAACGGAACAAATTCAATGATAAAATGAATGGAGCTGATTTATTAGTAGACATAGAATTATTTGATTGGTTGGATTATAGCATTGAATTGAGATTATTAATTCATAAAATTCACATTTCAATATTTGATTATAATTTTTGTTATCTAAATTAGTTTTCGATAGACATTCTATTCAACAAAATTAAACATATTATGAAAATTTTTTATTTTCATATTCATTGCAAAACAAACGTGATCTCAATAATATAGTTGGATAACCAATCATTCACTAATCTATCTATCTATCTATTTATCTATCTATATGTACGGGGAGCAAATATTCCGGCAAGCCCGTACTCCTTTCTTCCGAGCTCCGTTTCCGTCCGATCACCTGCGAGCAAATAACGGTGAGCTACCCGGCGGTGTGTGGCCGGAAAAACCCTCCGACGATCAAGTTAGCACACACCTTAGGATGGAGAGAGAGAGAGAGGAGTGTTTGAGTGTAAGAATTCCTTACAAAGTGTTCGTCTGTCTGCATATGGGGGGCACAGACATGCTTACATACCCTCTGCGCCCCATATCCACTCCCAGTCATCTCCTGACACGTGGCTCCGCTATCCCATCTGTCAGCATAAACCTTGCTGAATATCACCTAATCTCAACTGCCTGCCTTCTCAGCTGGAGCTCGGCAACCGAGCTTCTCTATCCACGGTCGTGCTGTGCTTCATACCCAAGCACTTCACGGGCTAAGCCCAAGGAGGACCGGGCTAGGCGGCATCGCGGCAAAGCCTAGCCCGGGGCACCTCCTGCGGTCGGCCTTCCTACCGGTTTAAACGATTACCTCGACTGACCATGCCTTTCCAGGCGCCGGTCATTAAGCTTGACTGGCTCCACCATCGCCTGATCAAGCAGCTCGGTCCAACCGAGCACTGCCTTGCCGAGCAGCTTCTTTACGGTCTAGGGCAGCACGTGCTTGGCCCAACTCCTGGCAGCCCATCTCCTGGCGGATCGCCGGTCATCTCGGCCCCATGCACCATTAGGCTCTCAACTTGCTCGACCGTTGCCTCGGCCCAATTCCAGATCATAAATCTTCCTCTCAATTGCCCCTTAATTCCGTCCGCGCGAGCGTGACTGGGATTACCTATACTTCGACCGGGGTAACATTTCTTCGGTCTTCAAAATGCCAAAGGGCGACCGGGCTAGTTAACATTACTGTCTGCAACTTGCCCGGTTAAACTCCTCGGCTGACGTCCTCTTCTTTGAAAGTAGCTCGGTTGGCTCTTCGACTCTTCAACCTGTCTCTTCAGTTCTGACGTCGCCATAAATGGTGACACGTGGCGGGCTGCCATTGGTTCTCGAGCAGCCAACCCGCCGTTTTTGCCAGAATTTTGAATTTGGGCGATCTCTCCTGTCTATACGTACAAGACCCTTCTAACTCAATTTCCTCCTACTGTCATTCTGCTATCCGACTCGCCAGAGCTCTAGCATCTTCCTCCAAGCCCCGCTTGCCATTCTTTGCGTTTGTGCTCGAAGGACAAGTAGTTGCCCCTCACTGGTAAGACCTTCCAACCCTCTTTTGTTGCTATCTTCTTAAATATTTCTCACATTAGGGCACTAAAACATAGTTCTTAGGTCGTAGCCATAGAAATTGTCCAAAACCTGCCACTATTCATGGTGTTCTTCGTTTTTCATGAAGAACACTGAAGAACTGGGGTAGACCGGGCTCCTGGTCTTCCTTTGATCCAAAAAACCAATCTAACCGAGCAAATAACATGTTTGTCTCAACCCCAACAAAAACCGAGATAACAA
Source organism: Camellia sinensis (assembly GCF_055761805.1). Lineage (NCBI taxonomy): Eukaryota > Viridiplantae > Streptophyta > Magnoliopsida > Ericales > Theaceae > Camellia > Camellia sinensis. The sequence continues at coordinate 59,925,852 of NC_138971.1, forward strand.
AAGGAAATGGTCGCTCAACCGGGCTAACAACTGGTCTGCTTGGGCGACTGAGCTCTTTAGTTAGCTTAGACGACCGAGGCGGTTTGGCACTCTTAACGACCGAGCTAAAGTCCAGCTCCTTCCGCGCGACCGCGCTCACACTTACACTTGCCATCCTTTTCCTGCAGAGTCCAAGGGAACCACTGTCCATTCCTCAGGCTCTCAAGACCGAGCAATTACCAATTGCCACTGTGCCAAACACCTCAGCCGAGCTACCTTAGTCCGGCCACAAATGGGGAAATTCCGCTTCCTAGTGGATACTCCGGCCGCGCTAGCTGCATTCAGAGAGGAGTACGGCATCCCGGCCGATGTCCATCTCGAACTGGTAGAAGAGGAGACAACACCCTGGGGCAGACTAGACCAATGCCCCTTCACCGTGCTGTCAATTGTCGAAGGAGGCCTCCGTTTCCCACTAAACTCACTTATCACCGAGTTCCTCCGCCGCACCGGGCTAGCACCTACACAAGTGTCCACCAACACTTATCGAATTATCAACGGCGTTCATGAACTAAACAATCGGCTAGGCACCAACTTAGGTCTAGCCGAGATATTGAGGCAATACACGATGGGTCACACCGGTGACGGCGTAGCTTATTACTTGAAAATCAGACCGGGCAAGGAAAAAATTGTAACCGGCACCCCGGATAAAGATCTGCACGACGACGATTTTTTCTGGGTGTCGGGCAATTACGAAACAGCCGAGGTGCCGGGCTGGTTTATAAGTAAGAACTTCGGTTCCTCATGTAAGCCGCTCAAACTTGCTCGGTCAGCTTACCACTTTATTCTGTAATTAACCGGTTTTCCTGTTTCTTTTGCAGCAATCCAAGCCTTGCAAGCCAACTATCAGTTTTCCAACGTAGAGGCAATTCGGACCGTGCTTCGATATTCCCACCGAGATTGCAACGATTTGCTCAGTTACACTCCGACCTACAGGTACTCTGCTCCGCGCCGGAGCAGAGTAACAGACTTCCTCCGTGCTCCTTCGCCACCTTCAGACCCTACCCTTCCTGACATCCCCTTAATCCGGTTGACAGACGAACAAGAAATGGCCAAAAGAAGCCGAATCAAAAACCTTCTTACTACAACCTCGGCCGAGATACCGAGCGTCGTCGCCCGCTCCCCGGCTGCCAGTCAATCAAGCGCCGCTGTGGTCGCCTTAGCTTCTCCAGCCGCCGGGCAGTATAGCCAAGAAACACGCCGGGCTGGCAAAAGACCACAGGCAGATCCCTCTGCCGAGCTCATCGTCGAACTGATAACCGAGCAACCTGCCGACAGGGTCAGCTCCATCCCAGCATGGCGGCCGCAGCTGAAGCACCGGGGCAAAGAGATCTCGGCAAATGCGTCGGTCACAGGCGACAAGGAGCACTTGCTTGCCTTCGACCTCTCAAAGGCTCTGCTGCTACCCAGCGACGTGGTTGGAAGCGACCATGTTCCTAACACCCGACTGGTCAAATCCGCCGTGAAGTCCATGACCAGGGTAAGAAGTTCAATCTTCTGCTTCAATTTTCGCAAGTGTTTGCACGGTTTCTTCTCTGATCAAATTCTCATTTTGCAGGCCATCCAAAAGCAGCACTTGGTCATGGAGCGCATCCACAGGCTTCGGCAGAAGGCGAGTGATACCGCCAGCCAAGTCGAAAGCCTCCAAACCGAGCTTGGCCGAGCAAGGTCATCCCTCGAAGCCGCCAGTTCCGACAACAACCGACTGCTCGGCCAACTTGAAGCAGCCGAAAAAGAGAAAGACGGGCTCCGGGCTGAGCTCGACGAGCTTAAGAAGTCCAGGAAAAAAGACTGCGAGGACGCCAATAACGCCGGCTTTAACGAAGCCGAGGAAAACTACAAGAAACAAGTCTTTGCCACCCAGGACATTTACTTCAAGGCTGGGTGGAAGGCTGCCTGTCAACAGCTCGGTCAGGGTCCTGACACTGACGTATTTTCCTTTCCACCGGCTGTCTTCTTACCGACCTACCTCATTCCCTATGCCAATGACACCTTCAGCGCGCTGCAAGCTGAGGCCGAGGAAGGGCTCTCGGTCGAGATCATGTATTATGATGCGTTCAAGCAGCTCAAACTCTGGGAGACAGACTTGGCTCCGGCAACTTCGCCACTGGTTGGTTTCAACTTGCAGCCGGAGTGGCCCTTGGGAAAGATTATCCTACCGGTCAAAGCAGGATCCGTGGTCAAGCAAGTGGAGTTTTGGGTGCTACAAGTGCCTTCGACGTACAACCTTATCCTTGGAAGGGGATGGCTTCACGCTATGCAAGCTGTAGCGTCGACCTACCACCAGGTGATGAGATTCCCCTCGGCTATGGGGGCAATCGAGGAGATTTGGGGCGATCAGGTCATGTCCAAGCAGTGCATCGTGGCGGTCAACGAGAGCCGAGCTGCCAAAGGATTCGTTCAAATGATTGAGGCACCGGAGGACCAGGGTGTCTTGGATGATGTGGGCACCAAGGCCGAAGACAAGGTTGTTGAGGAATTGGTTGAGGTGCGAATTGATACAGAACAGCCGGATAAGTTCTTCTTGCTCGGCTCAAGTCTCACGGCCATAGAGAGGACCGAGATGGTTGAGTTTTTGATGGCCAACATCGAAGTCTTCGCGTGGTCGCCTTACGACATGCCTGGCCTCGATCCAAGTTTTATCTGCCATCACCTCAATGTTTTCCCTGGAGCAAAGCCAGTCATCCAGCGAACAAGAAGATCGGCACTGCATCACGCTGAGGTAGTTGCAGAGGAGGTGAAGAACCTGCTTGAGGCACGAGCAATTTAGGAAGTGCACTACCCTCGGTGGATTTCCAACATAGTAGTGGTGCCCAAGAAGAATGGAAAGTGGCGAGTTTGTGTCGACTATAAGACAGTCAACCGAGCTTGTCCCAAAGATAGCTTCCCTTTGCCGCGAATTGACCAGCTTGTGGACTTGACGGCTGGACATAATAGGCTCAGTTTCTTGGATGCCTACCGCGGCTACCATCAGATCGCCATGCATGGGCCTGACCGAGAGATCACCTCTTTCACGACTCCAAGGGGACTCTTCTGCTACCGAGTCATGCCTTTTGGTTTGAAAAACGCCGGGGCAACCTTTCAGAGGATGGTGACCAAAATGTTTGCTCCTTTGCTTGGCCGGACAATAAAGGCTTACATTGATGATATGGTGGTGAAGAGCCGACATGAGGTAAACCATTTGTCCGACTTAGCCGAGATGTTTAATGGCAAACATCTTGGTCACCATCCTCTGAAAGGTTGCCCCGGCGTTTTTCAAACCAAAAGGCATGACTCGGTAGCAGAAGAGTCCCCTTGGAGTCGTGAAAGAGGTGATCTCTCGGTCAGGCCCATGCATGGCGATCTGATAGTAGCCGCGGTAGGCATCCAAGAAACTGAGCCTATTATGTCCAGCCGTTAAGTCCACAAGCTGGTCAATTCGCGGCAAAGGGAAGCTATCTTTGGGACAAGCTCGGTTGACTGTCTTATAGTCGACATAAACTCGCCACTTTCCATTCTTCTTGGGCACCACTACTGTGTTGGAAATCCACCGAGGGTAGTGCACTTCCTGAATTGCTCGTGCATCAAGCAGGTTCTTCACCTCCTCTGCAACTACCTCGGCGTGATGCAGTGCCGATCTTCTTGTTCGCTGGATGACTGGCTTTGCTCCAGGGAAAACATTGAGGTGATGGCAGATAAAACTTGGATCGAGGCCAGGCATGTCGTAAGGCGACCACGCGAAGACTTCGATGTTGGCCATCAAAAACTCAACCATCTCGGTCCTCTCTATGGCCGTGAGACTTGAGCCGAACAAGAAGAACTTATCCGGCTGTTCTGTATCAATTCGCACCTCAACCAATTCCTCAACAGCCTTGTCTTCGGCCTTGGTGCCCATATCATCCAAGACACCCTGGTCCTCCGGTCCCTCAATCATTTGAACGAATCCTTTGGCAGCTCGGCTCCCATTGACCGCCACGAAGCACTGCTTGGACATGACCTGATCGCCCCAAATCTCCTCGATTGCCCCCATAGCCGAGGGGAATCTCATCACCTGGTGGTAGGTCGACGCTACAGCTTGCATAGCGTGAAGCCATCCCCTTCCAAGGATAAGGTTGTACGTCGAAGGCACTTGTAGCACCCAAAACTCTACTTGCTTGACCACGGATCCCACTTTGACCGACAGGATAATCTTTTCCAAGGGCCACTCCGGCTGCGAGTTGAAACCAACCAATGGCGAAGTTGCCGAAGCCAAGTCTGTCTCCCGGAGTTTGAGCTGCTTGAACGCATCATAATACATGATCTCGACCGAGCTTCCCTAATCGATCAAGATCCGTTTAACATCAAATTCCTTGACGCGCAGTGTTACTACTAGGGCATCGTTGTGCGGCGTCTGGATACGCTCTAGATCCCTTGAGGTGAAACTAATCACGTCTTTTTCTTCAGTCTTCCCCCTTTTGATGGCAGGCTGTACCGACAAAACTTCCCTCATATGTTCTGCCTTTTTTATCATGCCCCGGAGTTCGCAAACACACTCCGGTTCCACGATGCCGTGGATGACATTAATAACTCCCTGTGGTGGTGCGTCTCGGTCATCCTGTCCCCTGGGATCGACCGGAGCCTGATTCGGCTTCACGCCGCCATCAATGTAAAGGTCGAGGTGCCCGGCCGCGACCAGCTCTTCTAAGTGTTGCCTCAAAGGCAAACAATCCTCAGTCCGATGGCCTCTCTCCCGATGAAATGTGCAACGATACCGTGGATTGTAACCCTTTTGTCCATCGCCCAACTTAGCAGGAAACCGGACATACTCCTCGTCTCGGATTTCACTAAGTATGCGATAGATTGGAATCTTGAAGACCGTGGTTATGCCAGTCCTTGCCTTCAACCTTCTGTTTGCGTCCGCTACGTCATCTCGGGGGTAGTCATCCCGATCATTCCGACGTCCTCTACCCCGGTTTTTGCGATTCGAGCCACGGTCCAATTTCTCTACTCGGTCACTTGAGCGGCTGGACTCTTGCCCAACTGCGTGCACTTTGCCTGTTGTCTTCTTGTCTGTTGCTACCGGAGTTGCCTTCACGGTAGAAGCTGACGCGTCATCCTCTACTCGAATGTGCTCATTGATGCGCTGCATGAGCTGGCCCATGGAGGTCGGTTGGTGCATGGTAAGCGAGTCCCGCAGTCTATGGCCGACCGGGAGGCCACGCTTATATTGCGTGATTGCAAGGTTGACCGGGCAATCCAAGATCTCGTTGAAGGTTTCCCAATACCTTAAGTTGTATACCTTCAGTGTGTCGCTCGGTTCCATCTTGACACTTAGCAAGTGATCGACTTCCTTTGGTGTTTTTGTGTTGGTTTTGAAGTGTGTAACAAACGCCTCGGCCAACTGATGCCACCTTTGTATGCTCCCTTCCGGCAACCTCTCGAACCACTTTAAGCCCAGCTCGCCAAAACTTGACGGGAGGATTAGGCACATAAGTCCATCATTTCGTCGATATCCGGCCATAACCTGTTGGAAATGGCTTACGTGCATGTAAGGATCAGTTTTTCCGTCGTAGAGAGTGAACTTAGGCTGGTGGAAGCCTGCCGGAAGCGATGTTGTTTCTATTTTTAGGGAAAAAGGGATGGCACTCAGCCTGGTCAAGTCCGTATCTTCATAGAGTGGCACCGCTTGGCGGGGTGGAGGCATTCCAACCTCCTCGCTAGAGTAGACCCCGTAGGATAGCCGCTGGAACGCCGGTATTCTCTGAGCTTCGCGCCGGCGAGCCTGCTCCTTTAAAACCGCCCATAAATCCTCAGAATGAGCGGAGTAAGAGTACCTCGACGTCGTCACCGAACGTGAGGGTTTGTACGTGCTGTCTTGTGCGCTAGACTTTTCTGCATGCGCGTCGGGATCACCAACCTGGTAACTTCTGGTAATAGATATGGACTGAGTGCGTCGCTGACTCTGACCGCCTGAACGGCGGGATGGGGTGCGCTCACTGTGGTCACCCACTCCAGCTACACATTTCCCTTTGACATGCCACTTCAGATCCTCCATCTCCGCCGCCATTCGCCGGATGACAGCGTCTTAGTCCCTCAACTTATTTTCTAGACGTCTGGCGTGTGAGTCTCTCCTCCACCGGTGACCGTCTGGACTCCGTGAATGACCATGACTTCTTCCGCGCTTATCCCGCGCGTCTCCTAACTGTCCTCCGGTGGGCGTCCCCAAGTCTGCCATTGGATGGATGGCGGGAGGACCTTCTCTCCTTCGGGTGAACTCCGGGGTGGCTCCGTCTATGGCAGACAACGGAAACTCGTCGTTGTTCGCCATGGACGGCGATCAGATGAACCTGGAAGACAAGGTTTTGTCTGTCAAGATTCCCACAGACGGCGCCAATTGTGCGGGGAGCAAATATTCCGGCAAACCCGTACTCCTTTCTTCCGAGCTCCGTTTCCGTCCGATCACCTGCGAGCAAATAACGATGAGCAACCCGGCAGTGTGTGGCCGAAAAAACCCTCCGACGATCAAGTTAGCACACACCTTAGGATGGAGAGAGAGAGAGAGAGAGGAGTGTTTGAGTGTAAGAATTCCTTACAAAGTGTTCGTCTATCTGCATATGGGGGGCGCAAACATGCTTATATACCCTCTGCGCCCCATATCCACTCCCAGTCATCTCCTGACACGTGGCTCCGCTATCCCATCTGTCAGCATAAACCTTGCTGAATATCACCTAATCTCAACTGTCTGCCTTCTCAACTGGAGCTCGGCAGCCGAGCTTCTCTATCCACGGCCGTGCTGTGCTTCATACCCAAGCACTTCACGGGCTAAGCCCAAGGAGGACCGGGCTAGGCGGCATCTCGGCAAAGCCTATCCCGGGGCACCTCCTACGGTTGGCCTTCCTGCCGGTTTAAACGATTACCTCGGCTGACCACGCCTTTCCGGGCGCCGATCATTAAGCTTGACTGGCTCCACCATCGCCTAATCAAGCAGCTCGGTCCAACCGAGCATTGCCTTGCCGAGCAGCTTCTTTACGGTCTGGGGCGGCACGTGCTTGGCCCAACTCCTGCCCGGCCCAACTCCTGGCAGCCCATCTCCGGGCGGATCGCCGGTCATCTCGGCCTCATGCACCATTAGGCTCTCAACTTGCTCGGCCGTTGCCTCGACCCAATTCCAGATCATAAATCTCCCTCTCACTATACATTATATAAGCAAAATGAGATTTTTAGTGAAAAGAGTTAAGAGAGGTCCAAGTGTTCAATCTAAATTTCTTGATTTTTCAATTTAAAAAATAATTAATAAATCACGCACTAACACTTTCTATTTTAAACAAAGAGTGCATTCTTTATTTCTAAAATCATTCATTCCTTACCATCAAACAAGGAAAGAGTGTTCCAATTAAGAAAAAAATAATGAATAATACTATATGCGCCATTGGTATATCAATCAGTATACTAACAGATGGTGTAGCATAATTTTAGAAGTTTTGAGTATTTTAAATTTGTATAATGGGTGGGGTCGTAATTTTTTTATCTTCAAATTCAAACTTAATTTTTTTTATCTTTATCTTATATTTATAGAATCTCACTCTTACTCTTCCTTTTCAATTGAGTTTATTCGATCGAGTGTATTTCAAAAAAATTAATTAGTCCTGCGTATTTATATAAATATAGTGAAATCACTCAAATCTATTATTTAAATACTCATCTAAATTAATATTATAGTATTTAGTTCATTTTTAACATGTTTAGTATTATTTATCACATTTTGTTACTTGCCCCTGCATGCATAGCACGGGTTTTACGCTAGTTCTATATATTGATAATTCTTCACTATTAATATTAAAGAGAGGTTACAATGTGCACCCGTGCATGTGATATGCTTTTCATAATTTTTTCACAAAATTTCATAACTTAAACCCAAAATATCATAATTTTTTCACTATAAATATCATAACTTTTTTTCATTGAAAAATGTCATAACAAAATCTCAAAGTGTCATGACAAAAATCACAAAATGTCGTGACAATATCGTTCTTAACTTTAAGGTGCGCATCATAAATTCACTATTTATAAATTTACTACAAAATATCATAACATACATTCCAAACAATCATAACATTCATCATAAAAAATCATAACTGTTTTACAATGTGCACCATTTGAAAGAGTGCACATTGTAAATTTCTCCTTAATATTAACCATGTTAATTAAGGCCATAAATCCTTAACCAACCAATCATGATGGAGATTATTTTGGTAATGGTATGTGGGTATCATAATAACAAAATGAAACCAAAAGTTCTATATAGATTATTAAAATTTATTTATTTATTTTAAATCTTAATAATTTATGTAATTTTAAAATTAGGACTCTCTTTGATAAATATGATAGGGTATTAAATCAATGAGTAAATAAAATTTGTTTAATTTGTTAATCTCTGTAGTGTATGTCAAATAAAATATAATAAAATAATAAATTTAATATTTCAAGAATTTTTTTTAAAGACATCAAATTTTGAAATACTAAATTACCACAAACTTTCAAATAAATTTAACATCTCTAAATTTGAAAATTTAGGTGAAAATATTAAACACATCCATACACCAAAAAAACATGTATAGAGATTTACATAGCTCGGTAGAGAGTACACGTAGGGACAAAAAATAACAACAAAATTGACATTAATATGTGAATTCATATTAGACAGTTCACAAATTTCAATTTCTACAGCACAATTTCTTTTTGTTCACCGTGCATTCCATTTATAGCATGAATTTGTAGGAACTACAAGAAGGAAGGTGTGAACTACAAGAAGTAAACTAAAAAAATTCAATAGATGTCAGAGCAAGAAAAAATTCATATTCAAAATATTGTAGGATGTTGCTAGTAGGTGTAGCTAGACTAGGCTAAACAAAGATGTCCTTGCGCCATTAAAGACGCAATGCAATCATCGAACATCTCTTCGATACACTTGAACTTGAATCTCAAACTTCTCAACTTAGAAGTGTTCAACTTATAATATGGCCTATCAAGTGCCTCGAACTTGAAATATAGGCCACATGTAAAAATCATCAGTTCATCAATCACTATTCCATGTACACATATAATCCATACATAATTGCTATATATAAATCTCCCCTCCCTTGATCATAGGATAATAAATACTCTCTTGTCACGAAAATTGAATATTTTCTTACGAACTTTCATAAATTTTAATATTATGCATGTTTTCACTTCAAAAATGTCGTCAAAATTATAAATTAAAAAAAAAAAAAAAAAAAGATTTGGACCTTGGAACATCAATATTACAAGAGCAATGGAAGGTTTTACAAACTAATAATCTAAAATAGAACAGTTTAATGTTGATAACATTAATCTCTACTGAGAAAACAATACCAATCTCTTGGGAATGGGTACTGTTGGATAGCATCGAGACAACATGGAAACAAGCTCATTATTGTCGACAACAACTGAGCTACAAAGGTATCATCCATGCACATTTTTATGCTCATAAACAAGGATGTGGCAGAGTGCTACATCATCAATGTGCACATATCCCATCCTTCCATGCCAATGAAATTTCTCAGTCTTTCCTATTTATTTATTTGAAAGATCAAACACAACCAAACTGTAAGTCAAATAAGTAAATTAGTGAAGGGTTTATAAATAGTACTGTCATTGTGCTTCCAAACTCCAGTTTGGTTACAAATACAAGTAACAAGATAACAGTTACTTAACACCACTGACTGAACTTTGGAAAGTGAAGAAAAATGGCAAGGGGTGAACGGTCACCAGATCGATCTTGTTATACTTGCAGAATTCCCATGCAGTCCTCTCAGCTAGGGTTTTAGATAAAGTATACCAAATCTTTCATATATAATAAACCAATTATGAGATGAAGGCCATATACATAAATATATATTAGTTAATGCAGCTGCAGGTAAGAGGCTGGTGTGATGAGTTTCAAATAAGTAGTGTGATATTATAATTTGTTTTGCTAGTACATGGAAGCAGGCCTATATAGTAAAATTGCAATGTTGGAATAATTTTAATTGGATAATTAAGATAATATAATTAACCTGGAGTCTTTCACAGAGCTCCAAGATGATTCATCCAAAGGCACATTTGGGTCGAAATCATCTCTTGCCCTTACGGTTGAAGAAGATGACGTGAGAATCACTCGATTTAGTGATGGATTCTTCTTACATGAACTCAAGATGTTCAATGTACACATTATTCTAAAGAACGCAAACAAGCATGCACATTCAAGAGAGGAAGCAGAGATGATCCGGTTAGAGCATGCACCTTGAAACAGGTGGGTGGTAGTGGTGACGGAGGGTATCAATCTCCCAAAGAGAACTTCCTGTACACATGTTGCCAATTGTTGGGCATTTTTATCTTCTGAAAGACATAAAATGCTAACAAGAAAAGAAGAATAGCAGTCAAGAAGAATGAAAATTCATACATTAATCATACAGGATATTTGCAGACTGATGAAGGCAGGACAGTTACCAGCTAAATAGTGAAATCAAACGAATAACATGGTGTAAAAGGTACAAATTTGTAGGGCCCGTAATTGTCAATAAGTAGGACTCCCGGGTTTTTGTAGACTTCACAACAGATAATAGCAGACAAAAAGACATCAAATATCCATAAGCCACAGGGAAGCATTAAACTGAAAATTGCTTCAATCTGTGCATCCTTCTCACAGGCCAGAAAGCTGAATGGATCAACAAAGTACTCAAGGTGACTAGCTACCAATGAAGTCTACTCCCAATTAGTTGGGATCGACAATATGGATCCATCTCAATGTCCTCATTTATAAATACATACTAGAAGGCTACACAAGTGCGATGCATGTACAGAAAAGATGGCCGTAACCGTCATCTAAGCAGTTGCATAAGGTTAATTTGGATATGAGAAAATGCGTGACATAGCTTCAAAACATGTTCTGAATTGTGTGCTTTATATGATAGAATATATATATTGTTTTAAAATAAAGAAGCAGAGCAAGAGAAACAATAGAAGCAGGTTCAAGAAAGTACTAGCCTTTATAAGGTCTTCCAAACTCAAACAAAAACACAAACGCAGTTATGCATATTCAAGATTTCTCTGCATAAGATTAATTTGGATATGAGAAAATGCATGTCATAGCTTCAAAACATGTTCTGAATTGTGTGCTTTATATAATGGAATATATATATTGAGAGGGTAATTTTGGTGAAAATTAGGCCGAGCTATGCGATGGACATTATGACCCAAAGCACGAAGGGCTGGGTAAAAAGGCTGTAAGATTACTCCGGCCCAAGAGAGGTAAAAGATTACTCCGGCCCAGAAGAAGTGTAAAGTTACTTCGGTCCGGAAGCAACCTGTAGTTAGGCCGGTCTCAGAGTTAGTTCGGTTATAACGTATTGTGGTTAGAACGGTCATAACCTTGCTACTCGGAAGCTCGGTCTAAACATACCATGGGTTGTACATGAGAGAACCGAGATAAGGAGGAGTAAAAGGAAGAACCGAACTAAGGATAGTTCAGCCTACTCTGTGGCTCAGCATAGCCAGTTTTATTTCGGTCATATTGTGGTTCGGCCATGGTAAAAACCATCTCACTTAGTTTAAGCAGTGAGGGGGGTGTTGAAGGATAAGCATTATCCTACAGGAGTATGAATCCTAGGAGGACTCTGCATGGAGGAGTAGAAGTCCTACTAGGATTGTGCCACACGAAATCTATAAAAGCTCACAAACATCACCTTTGGAGAGGTAACACACAACTTTGCTTTCTGAATACATAGAGCTTTTGTCTATTTGTCAAGTTTACCAACTTAGGCATCAGAGAGGTTTCCGGCACACACCCGCCGGCTAGCTCACGTTTGTGTTTTCAGGTGATAAAGCGACGATGTACGGAGGAGCGCAGACTTGGTCAACAGGATTATACGAGAAGGTTTATTTCTTTCCCGTACAATTGGCGCCATCTGTGGGAAGTGCAGACAGAACAAAACCTCTTGACTAAAAGCTTCTCCTCTTTACGAACAATGGCGCATATTGAAGAATTGCCGCATTCCGCCATCGACGGGCAAACTCCAGATGGGGGAGCAAGGCGTGAAGGATTGCCTTCTATCCCTTCCATGGCAGATTTGGAGCCCCAATGACATAACCCCAGGAGAGATACTAGGGGAAGACGGACTCACAGCCCCCGTCAATCTCGCTCGCAAAGTCCTGACAGGCAAAGACGGAGGATTGATCCTCAAGCTTTGGAAGATCGCGTGAAGGGGCAAGACGAATTGATAAGGAAGATGGCGGCCGACATGGAGGCGTTGAAGCGCCAAATGAAGAATAAAGAAGTGGCGACAGGAGAGGGGCGCAAAAACAAGACGCCCCCTCGCCACTCAGAAAATTGTAGTAAGAATACCACACCCTCGCAAAGAGAGAGTAGAAGCCTCAGGACAGGCGATACTCAATCCTGGTCTTTCAGAACTCGTCACTCCAGGTCTGAGAGGACGAGATCTGAAAGATCATACACTGAAGGAATCACGTATTGGCCCTCACATACGCACCAAACCAGATCTAGACAGACGGAGTTACCCAGATCATCCAACTTACGAACCGTGCTCGAAAAAAAAGCACGATGCAAGGAGGATGCCAGGGCACGGGATCCGCACAGAGTTTCTGCCTTACAGCGGTTGGCTCCTCGAACGCATGGAAGCGTCGAGGTTGGAATGCCAATACCGCGCCCTGCCTACGAACCAACGGACAAAGCATTAGCAAGACTACAGACTTCGCCGTTCGTTCCGGCGATTGAAAACGCGCCCCTACCAACAGGCTTCCTTCAGCCCAAATTTACTACATATGAAGGGAAGACGGACCCCTACTCACACTTGAGCCACTTTCGCCAGGTCATGGCTGTATATAGGCGAAACGAGGCCTTAATGTGCATACTCTTCCCATCTAGCCGTGGCGACCTAGGCTTGACTTGGTTCGAGAAACTTCCAGAGGGCAGCATAGCCTCTTGGGCGCAATTGGCAGAGGCCTTCGTAACAAGGTTCTGAACAAACACCAAAACCCCAGTAGAGATCGACCCGCTACTCGCCATCGACATGGGCAATAAAGAGACCCTAAGATCTTACAATAGTCGCTACTGGGAGACATTCAATCAGATTGGGGACTGCCCCACCAATCTCGCCATTGCACAGTATAAAAGAGGCCTTCCAGTCGGGAACAAACTAAGGGACTCGATCACCATGACGCCACCCCTCACCATGGAAGCCCTGATGGAAAGAGTGCATCAGCACATCAGGGTGGAAGAGGATGACGCACGTGCCAAAGCAAAATCTGGTGCGACCGCAATACCAGAAAAGAAAACCCCAGCAAAGGTCAATGCAGTAGATCGTCAGAACAGAAACGGACGTGGCAGACGAGATAACGGAGAAGACCCGGATAAAAGATGGTTGAGAATCCGCACTGCCATAACCACGGTGTTCAAAAAACCGATATATCGGATTCTGAGCGAAATAAGAGATGAGCCTTTCGTCAAGTGGCCAGCCAAGCTAGGAGAAGCTCAGAAGGACTATGACGAAAGATCACGGTGCACCTTCCATAAAGAAAAGGGACACCGCACTGAGAATTGCACACCATTGAGGCAACACTTGGAGGAATTGGTAGCAGCAGGACACTTGGATAAATACATTGAAGGAGGAACGCAACCAGCCCCCCAGGATCACAATAACCCCAATGGGATGCCAATCAACGCCCCGCCTCAAGGCATTATCAATGTGATACATGGAGTCTTTGAACCCGAGCGTGTATGCGAGCTCAGAGGATCAATCAAAAAGGCAGAACACTTAAGAGAGGTGCTAAGTGCCCAACCTGCCACCAAGAAGGGGAAGACAGAGGCAACAAACGTCATGTCTTTTTCGGATAAAGACTTGGAACGGATATATTGCCCTCACAATGATGCCCTGGTCGTCACTCTCCGAGTCAAGGATTTTGACGTCAAGCGGATTCTGATTGACCAGGGTAGTTCATGTGAAATCATGTACTACGAAACATTTAAATAATTGAAGCTACAAGAAAAAGACTTGGCACCTGCTGTATCACCCCTAATTGGATTCAACTCTATGCCAGAATGGCCTGTCGGCAAAATAATTCTTCCAGTTAGAGCAGGAAGCGTGACGAAACAAGTGGAGTTCTGGGTATTAAAGGTCCCCTCCGCTTACAACATCATCTTGGGCAGAACATGGCTACATGCCATGCGATCGGTGGCGTCATCCTACCACCAAGTAATGCGGTTCCCCAACGACACCGGTGTAATTGAAGAAGTCTATGGAGATCAGATCATGTCAAAACAATGCTTCGTCACGGTAAATGGCAACCGCACTGCCAAAGGATACGTTCATTCGGTAGAAGAACCTGAGAGTAATGAGCTATTCGCAGATGTCGGCAAAGCGGCAGATCAGAAAGTAGTGGAGGACTTGGTAGAGGTAAAAATAGATTAAAAGAACCCGGATAAGTTCTTTTTGCTCGGTTCGTCATTGTCCAGCACTGAGAGATTAGAGGTCCTAGAATTCTTAACCTCTAACATCGAAGTGTTCGCCTGGACACCCTACGACATGCCAAGCATTGATCCAAACTTCATCTGTCACCAACTCAATGTCCACCCATCCGCCAGGCTAGTCATTCAGCGCACACGCAGATCGGCACTTCACCATGCCGAAATAGTGGCAGGGGAAGTAGGAAACTTGCTGGAGGCAGGAGCAATTAGAGAGGTGCACTACCCAAAATGGATCTCCAACACGGTCGTAGTGCCAAAGAAGAATGGCAAATGGCGTGTCTGCGTCGACTACAAAACAGTCAACAAGGCATGCCCAAAAGACAGCTTTCCTCTACCACGGATAGATCAACCAGTAGACCTAACGGCGGGCACAACCGACTTAGCTTTCTGGATGCATACAGAGGCTACCACCAAATCGCCATGCATGAACCAGACCAGAAGGTCACATCCTTTACAACTCCAAGAGGACTATACTGTTACAAGGTCATGCCTTTTGGCCTGAAGAACGCAGGGGCAACATTCCAACGAATGGTCACCAAGATGTTTGAACCATTGTTAGGAAGAACGATGGAGGCTTACATCGACGATATGGTGGTCAAAAGCAAGGATGAATATGACCATCTCAAGGACCTAGGAGAGATGTTTGATATCCTGAAGAAGCACAAGTTGCGCCTCAACGCATCTAAGTGTGCATTCGGTGTAGGATCTGGCAAATTCTTGGGCTTCCTTGTGACCAACTGGGGTATAGAAGCGGACCCCTCCCAGATCAAAGCAATTCAGGAGTTGGAGAGACCAAACTCGGTAAAAGAAGTACAGCATCTCACCGGCATGGCGGCCGCACTCAATCGGTTCATCAGCCGATCGTCGGACAGACTACGACCATTCTTTCAAGCTTTAAAAGCCAAGTTCGAATGGGACAAAGAATGCGACCAAGCACTGGAAAGCCTGAAAGAATACATGTCCTCCCCACCATTACTGGTCACCCCAATGCCAGGAGAAGAACTCTTCCTATACCTTGCAGTCTCTCAGCACGCAATTAGCGCAGTGTTGGTCCGTGCGGAAGGAATTCAACATCTGCCCATCTATTATGTCAGCAAGACATTGCTGGGAGCCGAAACAAGGTATTTGCCACTGGAGAAACTGGCATTAGCCTTGATGATGGCCTCCAGGAAATTAGCACACTACTTTCACGCCCACACCATAGTCGTCCTCACAGCTTTCCCACTAAAAGCTTTGTTTGAGAGGGCTAACTTTTCTGGGCGAATTTTGAAGTGGGCAATAGAGTTGGGACAATTCGACATCAAGTTCCAACCCAAGACCGCAGTAAAGGCCCAATCTTTGGCAGACTTCGTCGCAGAGTTTACTCCTGGAAGTCATCATATCTGCCCAGTCGACCTAACTGACACAACCAAACTAGGGATGGAAGATGACGCCGGAATAGCGCAATCCCTAGCAAAAGGTACTCAGTCAGACTCCAAGGCAGACCGGACTAAAGATAGCAAGGAAGAAACAAACCAAGCTCCAACAAACCAAGACTCACCAACAAATAAAGACTTGGTTCAATCAGATAGCGAGGGGCAGACAGCAAGCATGGACCTTGAAGAAAACACCAGCAACGTTCTTAACCCCACGACATCATCCGACCCCTCCACCTGCTGGAAGTTGTTCGTTGGTGAGATGTGGAAGCTCTTTGTGGATGGAGCATCCAACCGGCATGGTGCAGGGCTTGGCATAGTCCTCATCTCACCAGACGGCTTGGTTGTGAAGCAAGCAATCAACCTTGGCTTCCCAGCATCAAACAACGAAGCAGAATATGAAGCACTTCTAGCAGGACTCAAATCAGCATACCATATGAAGGCTACCGAATTAATGGTGTACAGCGACTCACAGTTGGTGGTAAACCAAATTTCTGGCGACTATGAAGCAAAGGATGACAGGATGGCCAAGTACCAAGAATTGGTCAGAACAGAGATCAAGAAATTTGAAGTAGTAAGAATAGAGCAAATCGGCAGGGAGAAAAATAGTAGAGCAGACGAACTAGCAGGCTTTGCCTCAATGGCAGACACCTCCATCCCTCATCCACTACTGATCGACTACCTACCGAGACCAAGCATTGAGGACCCCGAAGCAGAAGAGGTATGTTGCACAGAACTAGGGCCCTCATTGATGGATCCCATCATACTATTCTTGAAAGATGGCGTCCTACCAGAAGAAAAGAAAGAAGCCAATAAAATTAGAGCAAAATCACAACGATTTTGGCTCTCTCCATCTTTGGCATTATACAAAAAGTCGTTCTCAGGACCCTATCTAAAGTGTGTCCACCCCAGCAAAGTAGAAGCATTCTTGTACGAGATACACGAAGGAGTGTGCGGAAGCCATCAAGGAGGAAGATCGCTAGCTTATAGGGCCATTTCACAAGGATACTGGTGGCCATACATGCAGGCAGGCTCCGAGAAATATGTGAAAAAGTGTGAGAAATGCCAAAAATTCGCACACCAAATACATCAACCAGCAAGAGAACTACTACCATTAATTAGCCCATGGCCTTTCGCAATGTGGGGCTTGGACATAGTAGGACCACTTCCAACAACACCCGGCAACAGAAAGTTCTTTCTCGCAGCAACAGACTACTTCACAAAGTGGGTGGAAGCAGAAGGGCTGGGTAATTTTGGTAAAAATTGGGCCGAGCTATGAGATGGACATTATGACCCAAAGCACGAAGGGCTGGGTAAAAAGGCTGTAAGATTTCTCCGGCCCAAGAGAGGTAAAAGATTACTCCGGCCCAGAAGAAGTGTAAAGTTACTTCGGTCCGGAAGCAACCTGTAGTTAGGCCGGTCTCAGAGTTAGTTCGGTTATAACGTATTGTGGTTAGAACGGTCATAACCTTGCTACTCGGAAGCTCGGTCTAAACATACCATGGGTTGTACATGAGAGAACCGAGATAAGGAGGAGTAAAAGGAAGAACCGAACTAAGGATAGTTCGGCCTACTCTGTGGCTCAGCATAGCCAGTTTTATTTCGGTCATATTGTGGTTCGGCCATGGTAAAAACCATCTCACTTAGTTTAAGCAGTGAGGGGGGTGTTGAAGGATAAGCATTATCCTACAGGAGTATGAATCCTAGGAGGACTCTGCATGGAGGAGTAGAAGTCCTACTAGGATTGTGCCACACGAAATCTATAAAAGCTCACAAACATCACCTTTGGAGAGGTAACACACAACTTTGCTTTCTGAATACACAGAGCTTTTGTTTATTTGTCAAGTTTACTGACTTAGGCATCGAAGAGGTTTCCGGCACACACCCGCCGGCTAGCTCACGTTTGTGTTTTCAGGTGATAAAGCGACGACGTACAGAGGAGCGCAGACTTGGTCAACAGGATTATACGAGAATGTTTATTTATTTCCCGTACATATATATATATAGTTTTAAAATATAAAAGCAGAGTAAAAGAAACAACAGAACATGCTCATAGTGGTTCAGAGTAGAAGCATTACACAAAAAAGAGGAGATTTCTATATATCTAAGAAAAGATAGAAAAATAAAGATATGCATCCAGTTAAAAATTCAACATGTGTTCATGGTGGTGCTGGTGGCATGGGGTAGGGCAAAGCCGATTATTCAAATACATGAAAATTTATAGATCGCGAAGCAGAAACTTACTCATTGCATCATTTTTTACAGGATTACTTTCCTCATGTTGAAATGATCAATGGGAAGGAAGAACTTTAGAGAGAGAGAGAGAGAAATAGAACTTCAGGTTTTTTGAAGCGATGGTGCTCACCTTAGTAGATGATGGTGCTCACTTTCCTCGCCGGATGAATCTGAGATTGAATCACCGAGCTGAAGAAGGTTGAACTTCGAAATAACCTTCAATCGATCAATAGATCTTCAATCAATCTGATCTAAGAATGATAAAGTAGATGAAACCTAGCATACCTGAATCGAATGATTCCATCAGTAAATATCATCTTCAAATCGAACTTGAATGTGAGAAGAGAAGGGTTGCAGATTGATCGATTAATAAATGAAGGGGTTTGAAGCGAGAGAAACGAGGGGTTTGCAGATGTTAAAAAAACATCTCTTTTCTATAAGGGAAAAAAGAAACTTGAGACAATCCAATAATTCAACAAGATACATTATTGCTAGATTGTTCCACCTTGTTCTGTTTAACATATGCTTTTGGATGTTGACAATGATCTTTGCAATCACCTTCTTTAATAAAGACTCCTAATCAAAAAGAAACAAACATAGGAATCTTGTTCTCACAAAACTAGAAGGTCATTTAAGAGCAAGATAAAATTAACAAGAGCCATGAACAGATACAGCGGAGGATATAAAGAAAAAGAAAATTAGTGTTGAAATCTGTCTAACATACATATATATGTATATACACAATTATAAGCTTCCCATTTAGGGAAAGGACAGCTCTTCAAGCATGAAATAGTAGGAGCTCCATGGCATAAGGCTTGAGCCTCACAATCCTTATTCTTTAAATAATCAAAAAAATTAAATATCAAAAAATATCACTATGTGGCACATACATATACAACAAAATGCACTGATGATATACATGAACATATAGGCATGTGTGTGCGCGCTAGTGTAAGTGTTTTCCACTCTAACCATAATATGTAGCCAAAGAATGCTTTGTTTACTAGTAGTTCTAATCCTAACAAATATTAGGAGAAGTTCAGAAAAAATCACATTCTGGGAGCAGCTTACAACCTTCTCATCTCAGGGGAGAAAAAGAAAGAATTCCTTGTCATGCCACATGCCTAGAATAACCAGAAAAAAGAAAGAATTTCTTGCCGTGCCACATGCCTAGAATAACGATAATTGGACACACCTTGCATTGTATAAGCAAAATTCAAGTTGAAAGAAACATGTTACATCAAGTCAGCACTTGTCCCAGGAAAACAGACAGAAGAAAATTTATGTTTTTGCCGTGTAATTCCAAGCTAGAGGCCAGAATTCACAGATTTGATGCATCCTAATAATGTATAAAAAAAAAAAATCAACTAATTTAACAGAAATGAAGTATTGTAAAATAGAAAATAGAGAGAATTACAAACTTCCATATTAAACAGAAGCAGGGAGCCACCTGATCCATTCCACACCTCATGTTTAGCTTTCTCATCCATGCCTTCTAAAGGGGGGATGTGTGATAAGATACAATTAAAAAAGCAAAAATGAAATTTTCTAATTTATTTAACAGCCAAACAGAGAGCAATGCCAGTCATCAAGCCACCTAAAACTTCAATCGCACATCAACATGTGCAAGCAACCATGTGACTATGTAAGGCAGGCTTCACTACAAATACCATTCGTGTGAAATCAAGCAATGAGTAAGTAATCATTCATTTAATTTATTTCACATCTAAATCTTATCACAAAGAGAAGAAGAGTAAAGATTAAAGAAAGGGTTAATCTGCACAGAAAGGGTTGTTTATACAAGTAACACTAACCTTGTTCTTGAATGACTTTTGTCGTCACCGTCTACACTCACAATTTTATTGTCTTGAGAGGAGGGAAATTGTAGACCAGATTAGAAAATAACAAAACTATGAGTACAAATGTAATAAAAGAATAACTAAGAAAACAAAAGGTTGAAGGTCGAGCCAACTTTTCTACAGTGATGTAAGTAAAATAACTGTAGCAAGAAGGAATTATAGTATCCATCAACAAAACTTCATTTGGAAACTTATATACTTATAGGTACGATATTACCCTAAAATTTATCCCAGACAATAATTAAATCAATGAAACACAAAATAAAATTTATGCAAAAATGATAAGCCTGTAACATGAGACAATTTTCAGAATTCAAAATTCCAAAACTGGGTTTCTAAATATAACCAATCCAAAAATGGAAGCAAGTATCTGAGGCTGAGTTGTTTGGACATTGCATTTTACTTTTTGTTTACCTATGAAGCACAGATACTTTTACTTTGTGAACAATATCCATCTACATAAGGCAGCATGACCTTGATTGGAAAATCAGCTTGGCATTGTTGGAGGGTAGGATGTCGAGAAGGCAAATCATCTCAAGCATGTGCACTGTTGTTAAGGTTACAAGTAGGCAGTCCAACCAAAGAATGCCTGCATTTTATTATTCACTGCTTACATACCTCAACTTCAACTAAATTATATTTTTTGAGCTTTTGAGCTCAGGTTGTGTTTGGATTAGGATGGTTCAGTGCAATTGAAATTGAATATAAACATTCAAACTGTAACTAAATTCAAACACCAACAGGGCAACATGTATTACCCATCAAGTCCTCAAATGAATACACACGCACACAGATGTAATAGCAATTAACATGTCTTGAACTGAACACCAAACTAGGCCAGCAAATTTTTGTTGTGTCCATTTGTTCTAATATATTTTCAATCATATAATATTGAGAAAGAGAAAATCTCAAGACATTCGTACAACTAAATATACATTAGAATAAAGAGATTTGGAGACTGAATCTCAATGCATCATTGTCTTCCAAAACATTATTACATTCACAACTATTACTACTATTACTCGTATTAATACCCGTCTGACAAAAAATCCCTAGGAGAATGGATTCATTAATAATTGAAATATTTGCAACTCCAATTACATTAACATCTATCAAAAAGAAAAGAAAAGAAAAGAAAAGAAAAGGCATTGTAGAGAAATATGAAAAATGGAAAAAGAACCAAGTAAACGGCTTCTTAGCATATAAGCTACAAAATAGACATTGTCAATAAGTCAAAACTTGATAACAAAAAAAACACCACTTGCTTCACAAGAACTCAGTTCGCTTGTTTCTTTCCCTTGTTTTTTTTCTTGTCCTTTATTCTGTTTCCTTTTTCTTTCTTCTCCTTTCTTCTTGACTCTACAGATTTTCTTCTTTGTGTTTGGTTTTATTGAGTTAAGGCAAGACAAAAGTTAAATAATACAAAAAGGAAGGTGCTTGTTCACTTCACCTATGTGTATGCTTCACCAAATCCTAATTTATTTGCTTAGCTTAGCTTAATCAAGGTTACCTTAAGTATTTTACTAATTGTCCCATTAGCTTAATTAACCAAGCTTTAGTCCTAACTAATCATGCTTACTCCTTAATCCTTATTAGCCTAAATAAACTCTAGAGCTCTCTCTCTCTTTCTATATTCTTCACTTTTGTTTTGTAGGAAATGTTGAGGTGTGCGTATGCATCACCAAGGATTAATTAGCTTAGTTAATCAATCTTAGTTATAATTAATCAAGGTTAATTTCTAATTGACCAAGGTTTAACTTAATCTTGCTTAGCTTAATTAATCACGAGTAAAGTTCACTAATTCTACTTAATTAGCACTAATCCCGATTATAAAAACAATATAGCATCAATATGACAAGCACATTAGTCTAAAATATTTAAGCTCCTTGATTAGTGAATAGGGAAACTCAAAATTTACTAAATTCAGTCCTTCCCTAACTCTCAATACAAGACATAAGGATTTCCATGTTCAAAGCCCTATATTAATATATACTTTCAAACTCATTCTCAAGTAATTATATTCTTTGGTTTGTCTTATCAAGGCGTGTTTCTCACTTCTAATTCTTAAGAAGTCTTAATTCAAGCAGACATATAACATAAGGCAGGGCTTAAGGTATTCAAGGATGAATAATAATATAGTTATATCACGTTACATTCTTTGGGGTGTCGCATTAAGTTTAAAACTTTTCTTCAATTCTACAATCTTCCTTTCAATCCTGTCTTCTCTTTTTTCTAAGTGAGAGCTTTTGCTACTTGGTTTTTCCTTTTTTTTCCTGATAGTATTGTTCATATACAACGCACTCTATTATAATAGACGGTCACCATTTGAGGTGTAGTTGTTCAACACATTTGAAAAACTTGGCTCAAATTCTTAGCCTGTTACATTATTCCCCTGCACATTTTTCATTTAACTGATGTGTGTGCTTGTGCTTTTTTGTTTGTAATTTGATAGTTATAATGTTATCATGCTGTCATTTTAATTCTTCTATTTTATTTATTTATTTTTTTGTTTAAAAGTCATCACATATGCATCCCTCTTTTCTGAATTATTAGGCTCCAGTTGTGGTTACGGCTTGTAACCGTGCTAATTATCTTGAAAGGGCTCTCAAATGTATTCTAAAGTATGCTTAATATTTGCGAGCATTTTCTTGTGCTCCTGATTAATTTGCTCATATTTCAATAACTGGATATGTGTATTTTGACTCTGCGAATTAAGCTCCCTCTAATGAAGTTCTTGTTTCTTATTGAACAGAAGAATTCAAATAATGTTGAACTTCTCCCTCTATCTCTCTCATGCTTTGATACGCTTTCTTGGAGATGTAAAATTATACATTTTTTTAATCATTTAGAGTTTGAAGGCCTTTTTCACACATGTACACTATATGGTTGTTCTAATGGTAGTCTCATTGTTTGAAATTGTTTCCCTTTCAAAGAAATCACAACCATTGTTTTGTGTCCTTTCCCAGGATGGCGTGCCAAGAACAACGTACAGAGGAGTAGTTATTTTTTGATACCAAAGCCTGAAGCGTGTATTCCTTGTTGGCCCAGAATCTCTCCAACATCTTGGGATTTAACATGCTTAGTAATGATTGAGGTTTAGTGATGGCAAGTCATATGCATTCATAATGCCATCTTAAGTTATTATGTTTTATAGAATCAATTTGGAACAGAGAACTAGAGTATATAAATGTTTTATGAACTGATATCCATGAAGGTCTCTTTTGTTGACAGATTTAGTAAATAAGTTAATAGTTTTTGAATAAAAAAATTATCCTTAGAATGAAAAAAGAAAATAACAACGTTAGTAGTGATTAGCATTTCATTTTTAAAAATATAATTTCAAAATTGAAATTGTATTTTTTGATCTCACGACTTTAACAAAATAAAATTAAATAAAACATACATTGGTAAATTTCTTCAAAATACCTTGTATCAGGTAAATAAATTTAAGGGTAAATTAACAATATCTCCTTACAATTTGCCTAATTACGTATTAGCCTCTGTTTTTTATTTAATAATTACATTTTTTACTGTTGGTGAATGAGGGCTATTTCACAAGTACTTCCTACAAATTATCCCTTTCTTTCATTTCAGAGAACTTTGCTTTTGTTTGCTATTTTTTCTTAAGCCTATTTTCCAGTCTAAAGACAGAGGAAGTGACGACATTAAAGGAAACAACATCCAAAAAAAAAAAAAAAAACAGGATACTTATTTAGAAAAGCCATTTACACAAATTGCTTTTGAGAAAATTTCCAAAATAAAAACACAACCCTAATATTATATTCAAATTTGAGGATGTACATACACAACAAATTGTGATTGTACAATAATATGATAAATGACTATGACAAAACCATAACTAATCTTTCTTGCTTCTCATGTACAACTTTCCACGAGCATCCTCATTGATAATATCGATCAGGCTTTCTGGAAAATCAACCGGCTGCAGAACAGCATCATTAACTCCAAAATCCATCTTCGCGAGATAGTCCGCAGCCCGATTAGATTCACGCCATGAATGAGAAATTTCGAATTGGTCAAACTTGTTCAGAAGCCGCCAAATGTGGTCCAATCCGCTATTAGCCGTTGAATGAAAGCACTGTTGCTCTTTCTTAATTGTTTTGACGACACTCAACGAATCAGACTCGATCCAAATATATTTAATACCCAGTTTGAACGCATGCATGAGACCTCTCCATATGGCCCATAATTCGACTACGAAGATGTTATGTACATCTTTGGGAGGAAGAACTGAGGAGACATAAGCACAAATGGTAAGACCATTATAATCACGTAGAAGACCACCATAACTCGTAGTCCTAACATTATTTCGACCACCACGTATAGATCCGTCAGTGTTTAATTTAATCCAGCCGACTTTTGGTTTTTTCCATATACACCATTTTTCTGTTGTGAGAGAGTGTTGAAGAAACTTAAGGATGATCAAAGGTTGTTCATCGTCGGTAGACAGGAACGTAGGGAACCACGGAGGTGGAGGTATTGGTGTCAGCAGCGGCAACCACGGAGTTGTCGTCTCCATATCAATAAAGCCGAATCCACCAAATGAAGATGACCGAACCCGAGTGTGTAACATCATATTACTAATATGCAATGAAAAACAAATACACCAACCCAACGAAGAAGAAGAAGAAGAAGAAGAAGAAGAAGACGAAGAAGAAGAAGAAGAAGAAGAAGATTACCGAAGATCACCAAGTGTTTGATATGTGAAGACCACCAAGAATGAATCAAGTTATTAAACCGTGAACACCAATCCAAGGAATGACGTCACTATAAATGAAGCTGTGTAGTGTATATATACTAGTGTAAATCCTAGTTTCCTAGTTTGGATGGATGACCAACACAGTTAATAACTAGGATCCTAGTTTGGATGGATGACCAACACAATTAATAACTAGGAGCAATTATCAGACGCAATTATCAATAACAAGGCGCAATTATCACGCGTTATTGGACTCAAGAAAATTAATTCTCTTATCAGTAACTTGGAGCAACTATCAGACGTGTTATCGGTCTCTCTCCAATCTTCCATCGGACTGGGTCGTCCAGTCCGGCCTAGTGGGCAGGTTTTTAGACTTTTCCATGATTTGAATCGTTTACATTTTAAAATTTATTGAATATATTATTTCTATAAAAATAAAAAATCAAATTGGATAACGGAAAACACGTGTTTGGATTAATTTTGTATAAACCGTTTATTTTTTCACCGTTTATTTTTTTTTACAAAATTGATCCGAACACGTGATTGTTGTTATCCGATTAACTTCATTTTTTGTAAAGATGATATACTCGATAAATCTTAAAATATGAATGACTCGAATTATAGAAACAAGACTCAAAAGGGAGTCTACTGAGTCCCACAATACCTCTCTAGTTCAATGGAGGAATGGAGAGAAGCCAGTCTCATTGTCCAATCCAACGGAACAATTTCAATGATCAAATGAATGGAGCTGATTTATTAGTAGACATAGAGTTGTTTGGTTGTTTGTGTTAGTGTTAAAGGTGGAGGTGAGAGGTGTTTTTAATGCGCGTGAGCTACACAGCTTGGTCGTGCCGTTTCCAATATATGGGAAGTCACGTGCCACATAAATTTCTCTTTCTATATTCATCTTCAAATTTAAACTTAATTTTTATTTTTATTTTTTATTTTTATCTTATATTTATAGAATCTCACTCTTACTCTTCATTGAGTTTATTCGAATGAGTGTATTTCAAAAAAATTAATTAATCCTGCACATCTATATAAATATAGTGAAATCACTCAAATATATTATTTAAATACTCATCTAAATTAATATTATAGCATTTAGTTAATTTTTAACATGTTTAATATCATTTATTACATTTTGTTACTTGCTCATGCATAGAATGGGCTTTAAGCTAGTAAAATTTATTTATTTTTAAATCTTAATAATTTATGTAATTTTGAAATTAGGACTTTCTTTGATAAATATGATGGGGTATTAAATCAATGAGTAAAATTTATTTGTTTCATTTGTTAATCTCTGTAGTGTATGTCAAATAAAACATAATAAAATAAAAAATTACTTCGAGAATTTTTTTTTAAAGACATCGAATTTTAATACTAAACTATCACAAACTTTCAAATAAATTTAACATCTCTAAATTTGGAGATTTAGGCGAAAATATTAAACACATCCATACACACCAAAAAAAAAATACATAGAGATTTACATGTCTTGGTAGAGAGTACACAAATGGGACAAAAAATAACAAAAAATTGACATTAATATGTGAATTCATATTAGACCGCCCACAAATTTCAATTTCCAGAGCACAATTTCTTTTTGTTCACCATGCATTCCATTTAAAGCATGAATTTGTAGAGGGAGGGGAAACATATATATATTATTCTTATTCATAATAAATCATTGAAAATATTAGAAGGAAGGTGTGAACTACAAGAAGTAAATTTTAAAATTCGATCGATGTCAGAGCAAGAAAAAGTTAATATTCAAAATATTGTAGGATGTTGTTAGTAGTTGTAGCTAGACTAGGCTAAACAAAGATGTGCTTGCGCCATTAAAGAAGCAATGCAATCATCGAACATCTCTTCGATACACTTGAACTTGAATCCCAAACTTCTCAATTTAGAAGTATTGAGCTCATAATATGGCCTATCAAGTGCCTCGAATCTGAAATATAGGCCACATGTAGAAATCATCAGTTCATCAATCACTAATCCACGTACACATACAATACATACATAATTGCTATATATAAATCCCCCCTCCCTTGATCAGAAGATAATAAATTCTCTCTTGTCACGCAAATTGAATATTTTCATCCAAACTTTTATAAAATTTTAATATTATGCATGTGTTTCACTTCAAAAATGTTGTCAAAATTCCCAAAAAAAAAAAGATTTGAACCTTGGAACATCAATATTACAAGAGCAATGAAAGGTTTTACAAACTAATAATCTAAAATAGAACAGTTTAATGTTGATAACATTAATCTTTACTGAGAAAACAATGCCAACCTCTTGGGAATGGGCAATGTTGGATAGCGTCGAGACAACACGGAAACAAGCTCATTATTGTCGACAACAATTGAGCTACAAAGGTATCGTCCATGTGCATTTTCATGCTCATAAGCAAGGATGTGGCAGGGTGCTACATCATCAATGTGCACATATCCCATCCTTCCATGGCAATGAAATTTCTCAGTCTTTCCTATTTGTTTATTCGAAAGATCAAACACAACCAAACTGTAAGTCAAATAAGTAAATTAGTGTGCTTCCAAACTCCAGTTTGGTTACAAATACAAGTAACAAGATAACATTCCTTAACACCACTGACTGAACTTTTGAAAGTGAAGAAAAATAGCAACGAGCTAGCGAGTTGGTCAGCAACAGGGGAATGCATTAATTACTACCTTCAAGCAAGCCGAGGACATCAGATGCAGTAGTACACAAATGAGGTGACAAACTAGGTCCAACAACAAATGAGGGGAGAATGGTCACCAGATCGATCTTGTTATCTTTGCAGAACTCCCATGCAGTCCTCTCAGCCAGGGTTTTTGATAAAGCATACCAAATCTTTCATATATAATAAACCAATTATGAGATGAAGGCCATATATATAAATATATATTAGTTAATGCAGCTGCAGGTAAGAGGCTGGTGTGATGAGCTTCAAAATGCGTAGTGGGATATTATAATTTGTTTTGCAGTGTACATGGAAGCAGGCCCATATAGTAAAATTGCAATGTTGGAAAATAATTTCAATTGGATAATTAAGATAATATGATTAACCTGGAGTCTTTCGCAGAGCTCCACAGAACTCCAAGATGATTCATCCAAAGGCACATTTGGGTCGAAATCATCTCTTGCCCTTACAGTTGAAGAAGATGAGGTGAGAATCACTCGCTTTAATGATGGATTCTTCTTACATGAACTCAATATGTTCAATGTACCCTCAATTGCAGGTATCAAGATTTCAGCCTATTCCAATAATATTGCACCACTTCAAATATATATAAACTGGATGTATATACAATGCTAACAGTAACATGCTTACAGATTGAATGATTGAATGAAGGGTCTATTAACACGAACATGCCTTTGGATCAGAAGATGGTTGGCCCAAAACAGGGGAAGCAATATGGAAGACACCGTGACATCCCATGATTGCGTCGTCAAAGCTGCCCTCCTCCATTAGATCAGCCCTCACCAACTCAAGTCTCTCCTTGGCTCCTTCCAGCCTCCACAGATGCCGCAATTTCTCATTGTTTCCTGCCTATTCATAGCAAATAAACTTTAGTTACAATATACACAAAATGTAGTTTTTGATTTCAGAGAGAGAGAGAGGGAGAGACAGATACCGGGGTCCCTAACTGTTCCAATGACACGATACCCAGACAAGAGAAGTCTCTTGATCAACCGATAAAACCAGAAGCAACTGTCACGCATACTCTTCCTTTTGATTCAAACTTCTCGTCCATATTAATTTCCTGTGCTCAATTAACCAATAATTCCAGCACTGCTTTCTCATTCTGATTGCAGGATATATATATATATATATATAAAGCAGCATGGCCTTTGATTGGTACATCAGCTTGGCATTGTTGGGGGGTAGGATGTGGAGACGGCAAGTCATCTCAAGCATGTGCACTGTTGCTAAGGTCACAAGTAGGCAGTCCAACCAAAGAATGCCTGCATTTTATTATTCACTGCTTACATACCTCAACTTCAACTAAATTATATTTTTTGAGCTTTCGTGCTCAGATTGTGATTGGATTAGAATGGCTCACTGCAATTGAAACTGAATATATACATTCAAAACTATAACTAAATTCAAACACCAACGGTGCAACTGCATGTGTTACCCAACAAGTCCTCAAATGAAAGTTTAGGGATTCTAAATTAGGAAAGACAATGTCTATTTGAAATATATATAGGTATATATACATATAGATATACAGAGAGAGAGAGAGATGATTCTAAATTAGGCCAGCCAATTTTTGTTGTCCATTTGTTCTAATATATTTTCAATCATATAATGTTGAGAAAAAAAAAATCTCAAGACATTCGTACAACTAAATATAAATTAGAATAAAAATATTTGGAGACTGAATCTCAATGATTCATTGTCTTCCAAAAAATTATTATATTCACAACTATCACTATTATTACTCGTATTAACAACCGTTTCAGAAAAATCCCCATGAGAATCGATCCATTAATAAGTGAAATATTTGCAACTCCAATTACATTAACATCTATTAAAAATGAAAAGAAAAGAAAAGGAATTGTAGAGCAATATGAAAAATGGAAAAAGAACCAGGTAAACGGCTTCCAAGCATATAAGCTACAAAATAGACATTGTGTTAAAAATCATGTATTATTGATTGATTCTTTTATATTGATTGTTACAATGATTCCTATATATAGAAGAGTAGGTGGTAGTAGGTGGTAGATGGAGTAGGTAAAGTGGAGGTGGTAGTGGTGTAGTGGGTTAGGTGAAGTGGAGGTGGTAGTGGTGTAGTGGGTTAGGTTTAGTGGAGTGAAGTAGGTGATATGGAGTAGGTAAAGTGGAGGTGGTAGTGGTGTAGTGGGTTAGGTGAAGTGGAGGTGGTAGTGGTGTAGTGGGTTAGGTTTAGTGGAGTGAAGTAGGTGATAGATTTTAACAGCCCCCCGCAAACTCAAGGGGGATAGGAACGAACCAACTTGAGTTTGGAGAGAGTAACAAAACAAGAAAATACATAAAAAATAAAAGAGGATAGGAGACACTGTATGGTCGTGTCAGACCGTTGTAGAAGACTGTATGGTTATGGCAGACCGATGTAGAAGACAGTTTATGGGGTCATGTCGGACCGTTGTAGCAGACAATGCTGTGACAGTTGTTGTGACAGTTTACGGAGTCTTGCTGGACCCTTGTAGAAACTAACCGGAATCAATGTCGGGACAGTTTACAGAGTCTTGTCGGACCCATGAAGGAGCTAACCGGAATCAATGTCGGGACAGTTTACTGAGTCTTGTCGGACCCATGAAGGAACTAACCGGAATCAATGTCGGGACAGTTTACAGAGTCTTGTCGGACCCATGAAGGTGCTAACCGGAATTAATGTCGGGACAGTTTACAGAGTCTTGTCAGACCCATAAAGGAGCTAACCGGAATCAATGTCGGGACAGTTTATAGAGTCTTGTCGGACCCATGTAGAAGACAGTTTATGGGGTCATGTCGGACCGATGTAGAAGACACTGTATGAGTGTGTATATAGGCTGCCCAAAAGATATACATGTAGATATATATATCGAACCCTCAAAAGTCGCGCCCTCAAAAGGCGCGCCCACTTCATCAAAAGGCGTGCCCGACAGAAAGCGTCGAGCCATCAAAAGGTGAGCCGGAGACGCGGCGAGGCACGTGACTACCTTGGCTTGCGCGCCCGTTTTGTCGTCTGTCGGCAAGTGGCGCGCGATGCGCGGATCGGCCCTGGCTATTTAAACCAAGGGTGAGGCAGAGGCTGTGCAAACCAGTCTGAAACCGCCGAACATTTGCATTCTGAAATACTCTGTGTTTTCTGAGAGAGAAACTCTGTAACCAACTGTTACACTCTGGATCCAACCCTTCTCTGAAAGTACCAGTCGGAAAGCGCTGTTTCGCTGAAACACTCAGCAACCCATAACATGGCCTCTTCTTCCCGTCCAGCTACCCAGAACATGGCCTCTTCTTCCCGTGGTCTGCTTACTCTCTTTCCAGAACTGAACGAGCCCACAAGAGAAATAACTGGTGCGGTGGCCAGTGAACCTCAACCAAACACCTCTGGTTTTGCTCCGTTGAACTTTCCGATGCGGTCGGTGGAGCAAAAAATGGCGGTGCAGTCGGATGTGGAGGCCAATCAGTATACTCTGAAGGCATGTGTGGAAAGCATGACGGCGGTCACAAACTTGTCGAACCGGCTGCAGAGTAGAACAAATGAGGTGCAGCATTTAAACTCCCAGCTGGCTCTGCTCCAACGCATGTATAAGGATGCGCGAGCAGAGATAAGTGTGCTAAAGACAGAAAACAAGGAGCTGAAGCGGAAGGCCACCGTGATGTTCCGATTTGGAGGTCCGCCGTATACTGCAGTGGAGGAGCAGGGGGTAGTGATCGTGCCCAGTGGAGTGGGAAACACGGAGGCAACACCGTCAAGGGCCGTCCAAGACGGAGGCAAGAAGAAGAGACCTGCAGCAGAGTAGAGAAGAAAAATCCCACGGTGGGTGTGGGTGTTTTGTTTTGGTTTGGTTTGGTTTTTTTTTTTTTTTTTTTTTTTTTTTTTGATGTAAAAGTGTGATCGGGGTTGATCCCCGGCATGAAGAAATGACAAGTGTGTGGAATGTTGGTGGTGTTATTTTGTGGGGTTGTTTTGTTTAAGAATAAAAATAAAATAAAAGAAAATAATGGATAAAGAAAATAGAGAAAAATATTGGGGGATGGACATATGAAAAACATCGGTGTGATTTTTTTTTTTTTTTTTTTTTTTTTTTGAAAGTAAGGGAATCGAATAAAAATAAATAAATAAATAAAGAAAAATATGGTGATGGTGATGAAATGATATGTATGGTGATGAGGAATATATAATGATAAATAAAAAAATAATAAAGGAGGGAATGGGGAACAGGGTGAATCGAGAGTGCAAGTTGGAGTGGATGGGTGTGATTAAATAAATAAATAAATAAAAAAAAAAATTTAAAAAGTAGACCAACTAAGCTTTATAATAATGAAAATAAAGGTTGGAGAGTGCAAGTTGGAGTTAGTGAATTATGCCTTTTCTTTTCCGGCCTGGAGATACTAAATGCTTTGCTGCAACTTTAAAATGAATTATATATATATATAGATAAAAGAGAAAGAAGGTTGGGGCGGTTGATTAAAAAAACAAAAAGAAAGATGGGGTTTGATGATTATGCTTGTTAAAAAAGACTAAAAAAAGACACCAAAAGCCCTGTGAGAGTTAACGGCTGTGGTGTGCTGCGTGTGTGGAGAACCAATCTCATCAGCCAATTTGTACGAAACAAAGTAGGTAATTCTCGCCGGAGACTCAACATTTGATATTCTCGGGAATGAATCTATGCTTTTCTCCGAAACTCTTTCCGGCGAAGACGAAGAAGACGGTGACGGTGACGGTGACGGTGCAGCCGGAACCGCCATTAATTCCGGCGATATGGGCTTTCTTAGACATAAGTTTGAGGAAATTGGATTCGCCGGAGCTCCACCCATTGCCGCCGCTTGGACAGCAAAGTTTCCGGCGGAATTATGAAAATGCAGATGTGGGTTCTGAAGATGAAGAGTTTTACTCTCCGAGAGGGTCTTCTGGCGGCCATGAGAGCTCCATCGACACCGGATCGGCATCCAGAAGAACATTCGCCGCCGTAACAGCGGTGGAGAATTTCGATGTCAGGAGTAGTGAAGAATCGAGTTCGTCTCTGTATTCATAGCTGCTCCAGAACCCGAAGCCCTGGTCGCTGAAGTTGAGGCCAAGGAGGAGAAAGTTGTGGAAGAAGTAGCTGAGGTGGTGGCAGAGTTAAAGAAACTACAGAGTCTGTCAAGGCACCCGAGCCGGTGATTGAAGCTCCTAAAGATGAAGTTGTTGTTTGAAAAGGAAGAAGAGAGACAAGAGTTCAGTTATGGAATTTGTGGCAGCGGATGGAATTTGTGTAGAGGTCCGGCGGGCGGCCAAGATGAGACTGCCGCCCGCCAGTGAAGCAGAATAACTAGGTTGTTAACCTTGCTCTGATACCATGTTAAAAATCATGTATTATTGATTGATTCTTTTATATTGATTGTTACAATGATTCCTATATATAGAAGAGTATGTGGTAGTAGGTGGTAGATGGAGTAGGTAAAGTGGAGGTGGTAGTGGTGTAGTGGGTTAGGTGAAGTGGAGGTGGTAGTGGTGTAGTGGGTTAGGTTTAGTGGAGTGAAGTAGGTGATATGGAGTAGGTAAAGTGGAGGTGGTAGTGGTGTAGTGGGTTAGGTGAAGTGGAGGTGGTAGTGGTGTAGTGGGTTAGGTTTAGTGGAGTGAAGTAGGTGATAGATTTTAACACATTGTCAACAAGTCAAAACTTGATAACAATAAAGACGCCACTTGCTTCACGAGCACTCAATTCTCTGGCGCTTTGCAGAACCATGACCGTGATCTTCAGATATGTCTATGTTTTTGTTATCAACACCACTAGTAAACAACTCGTCATTTTCTTTATATTTGAAAGTCCAACCAAAAAAATCAGACTCCGAGAACAAAGAGCTGGGAGTTGCCTTGTAGAATGCAAGTGGAACCTGTTTTACCCTTCGTCCAATCTGCAAAGTGGATTAAGTCTTTTTTTGAATTGAATCACGTTAATGAAAGCATAATTGAATATTCTTTTTCTTTTTCTTTTTCTTGTGTAAATAGATGCAAATATACCTCCGCTCTAAATATTGTTGCATATGAACCAGAACTGAAATCTTTAACCGCAACTTCAGTCGTTTTGCTTCTTACTGTCAAATCGTTATCAAGCGACAAAACAAATCTAAAAAAAGACGAAAGTAGGTATTGTCAATGAAAAGGAAATGCCAAACAATGTAATTAAAACACATTATTCTAAAGAACGCAAACAAGCATGCACATTCAAGAGAGGAAACAGAGATGATAAGGTTAAAGCATGCACCTTGATACAGGTGGGCAGTAGTGGTGACGGAGGGTATCAATCTCCCAAAGAGAACTTCCTGTACACATGTTGTCAATTGTTAGGCATTGTTTTCTTCTGAAAGACATAAAATGCTAACAAGAAAAGAAGAATAGCAGTCAAGAAGAATGAAAATTTATACATTAATCATACAGGATATTTGCGGACTGATGAAAGCAGGACAGTTACCAACTCAATAGTGAAATCAAAAGAATAACATGGTATAAAAGGTACAAATTTGCAGTCACGTAATTGTCAATAAGTAGGACTCCCGGGTTTTTGTAGACTCCACAACAGATAATAGCAGACAAAAAGATATCAAATATCCATGAGCAACAGGGAAGCATTTAACTGAAAATTGCTTCAATCTGCGCATCCTTCTCACAGGCCAGAAAGCTGAATGAATCAACAAAGTACTCAAGGTGACTAGCTACCAATAAAGTCTACTCCCAATTAGTTGGGATTGACAATATCGATCCATCTCAATGTCCTCATTTATAAATACATACTAGAAGGCTACACACAAGTGCGATGCATGTACAGAAAAGATGGCTGTGACTGTCATCTGAGCAGTTGCATAAGGTTAATTTGGATATGAGAAAATGCGTGACATAGCTTCAAAACTTGTTCTGAATTGTGTGCTTCATATAATAGAATATATATATTGTTTTGAAATATAGAAACAGAGAGAGAGAAACAACAGAAGCAGGTTCAAGAAAGTACTAGCCATTATAAGGTTTTCCAAACTCAGACAAAAACACAAAAGCGTGTATGCATATTAAAGATTTATTTGCATAAGAATAATTTGGATTTGAGAAAATGCATGTCATAGCTTCAAAACATGTTCTGAATTGTGCGCTTTATATAATGGAATATATATATATTGTTTTAAAATATAGAAGCAGAGTCAGAGAAACAATAGAACATACTCGTAGTTGTTCAGAGTAGAAGCATCACACAGAAAAAGGAGATTTTTATATATCTAAGAAAAGATAGAAAAACAACATGCTTTGACAGTGAATCCCCCCTACCCAACCTCAACTCTGTGGGTGTACTGTACATATGTTCATGGTGGTGCTGGTGGCATGAGTTGGGGCAAAGCAAAATATTCAAATACATGAAACTTTACAGATCTCGAAGCATAAACTTACTCATTGCATCAGTTTTTACAGGATTACTTTCCTCATTGTTGAAATGATCAATCCCTGATTTTTTACTAGATATTTCTGGTTCGGTAGATATTTCTGGTTTGGTACAGGAGTCCTCGGTTTCACCATCCTCCACTCTAGAATTATCCCTAGAAGTTCCATCACCATTCTCCTGCACAAATGTCGAAACTTCCTTGTTCTCAAATAGAAAATATTAAAAAATGCTGAGTGCAAGCTCTTCTGAATGCTGCTATAAAGAGTAAAAAATAATCAAAAGATCAAATAGATATAAGGAGAACATGGTCCAACCCAAGTAAACTCAAATCTCTAAACTTTTAAGAATTGTAAAATATAATAAAATCTCTAAACTTAAAGAAATGTAAAATATTCCATTTCAGTTGAGACATGAGAGAGTGAGTAGCGTCTACCTATCAATTTCATAATTCTCCAGCTCACTATTCTATAAAGCATGAGCAGTTTCTACCTATCATATGAAATTTCCTTGCAATTCAAAACATATTTATCATTCACACACTGCAGTAAACAAATTTCTCCACTTTATGCACTTTGCTTTAACTATATTAGCAATGTTCATAAATGGTCGATTCAAGATAACAATGGCCACTTTAGCTGTAACCTAGGCATAATTTTCCACAATATGATTCAACAATACCACATCATCCTTGCTCATCTTGTACCTCTATTCTCCGGCACAAAGCTCTATAGCAAATGAATAGCAAAGTATATCTTCATAATTTTAACATTCGATTTACCTTCACTACATGCATTACTATCAATGACGTATTGGTCAACTTAAAAATTTATGTTAATTTTGCTATTATGAAAACATTGAGACCATGTATTTTGTTCTAGCATTTGAAGAGAGAGAGAGAGTCACAGTTTGTGTGTTTGCATGCCTAATAATATTATGCACAGCATAAGTCCCCAGTTTCATTTGCACGAATCCAACAACCATGATGTCATATATATTTTGCAAAGATTTCAAAGACAAACAATTACGTTGATACAAGAACTTAAGTGCAAATTGCTACCCGATGAACCAAACAGTTGATTGAAGGATGTCTCCGCAAAAGGTTGTGAATCAAAGCAATAATGACCAACGCTCCTGACGGAGGAACTGAAAGTGACAGTCTGCTCAATTTCTTAGCAAAAGCAGCAGCTAAATATGCTGGAAGAAGTGGTGATTTTAGGCATGAATCAAGAAGCTGCAAATAATATATTGCAAAAGTTAGAAAATTCAGCCCAAAATAAAATGAGTTTTTTTGTCCAAAATAACACTATTTTATAAAATAAAATAAAAAGGATTCCCAATCTAACACTCTTTAACAATTAATTCCCATTATAATGTTTTTTATGCCACCTATGTTACTTTGTTAGCTTTTTTTTAATACTTTTTTACATGCCATGTCGGCATTTTTATTCTTCTATGTAACATTTAATTAAAACAAACCAACCTACATAACTGCCAATCCAAAACCATTGCTCACGGAAAGGGCAGCTGCCATATTCACAAAGTTAATCAAAGCCACAAGAAGTCCTACAATCAATTAAGTTCATTTTCAACTTGATTGCTTAATCAATCTGTTGACCATAATAACTGCTCATGGTGCTGATAGACCCACTATTTATAGAACTGGGTTTTTTGAAAATGTAATCTTGCCACTTAAGAAAGTATATATATATTTACAAGTGCTTTAAAACTTTAGAAATAAAATATATATATTGATGTAGGACGAGTAGGGATTACCTTCCCACAAGTAATGAGCCGAGTTAAGTATACTGGCAGCAGTAACAATAGACTTATAGGGCTGGATTTAGTAGGATTTTATGGGAGCAAAAGTATTTAAAATAGGAGTTTAAGGATTTGTAAAAGGGTAGGGTTTTGGGAATGAAAACACAAGTGTTTAGGGGCTGTCGGGTGGCTGTTCTGAGCACTGTGAACAGTGACGCGAACAAACAATAGCCTTGTTGGATAGAAGAGGGGAGAGAGAGAGAGAGAAGAGGGGGGGGGCGCTTCACCCTCACAAGGGATAGGCCAATCACACAAACACAATCTCGAATTTTCATAATATTAACTCCTCTATTGAATTATTAAGATTACACATATATTTATAGGCTAATAACTCTCCTAATTTTGTAAGGACTATAACTCAAATTTAGAAACTAAAATTATTTACCAACTACTAATATTCTAGACCGACTATGACTTTCAATTCTACTTCAATCATAATGGGAAACTTTAATGACTTCTAATTCTACTTCAATATCAAAATAAGAAATTTAGACTTTTGACCTATATATAATGACCCATTTAATAACTTGGCTCAAAATAAAACCCATGGGAGACCCCTACAACCCATGTTTAACAATTATTGGAATTACCATCATCATATATTATAGTAGTTTCAAGTAGGAAGGAGTACAATTATGATTGAATATAAAATTAGTTGAAGAGTTACTAGGTGAATAAGGCCAACATCAAGATAATTATTACTACCTCCGTCCCAAATTATTTGTTTAGTACAGAAAACAAAAACTTAAAAATAATGACTGTGTCATAATTTTCAAAAAAAAAAAAAAAATCCACAAATTAGAAGTACTTCATGAGATCTTTCAATTAGTGAAAAACATTTGAAAATTTTCATGCGAGAATACATTATTTTTAAGTTATCATTTTTCATGCCGGACAAATAATTTGGGACAAAGGGAGTTAATTAATTACAGAATTCTACTAATTAGTACATATAAAAATATGTAAGTTCTACCGGGGAGGGGGGGGTGTCCCCACCAGCTCCTCCCTGTATCCAACATTGACTGTACTGTGTAGATATACACACACACATGCACAAACACATAATTCGTAGATGTCACCTGGCTACTGAATGGAGAATGTTTATAAGCAAAACTAAAAACTATCCCAACAACATATTAAGATTCAGATTTTCACTAGACTACTGAGAAATGAACACGACACCCAAATTGGCCTAATATTTTTAGTTTACAAAACAATTAATTATAAACCACAAAAGATCACCTCAAAAAATTTTGCCCGATGCTTTGCCATAAAGATGGAGGGTACCAATAGTGCAAAAAGCTTCTCATAGAAGTTAGGATACTCAAGGCCATGCTGTGTCATAAGAATGTACAAGCTGCTAAGAGCCATGACACTGATAACACCTCCAATGTCATATGATCTCGTCAGAAAATCACTGCATATTGTGAGGTAAAGTGTAAGAAATATGATTCCTATATATGAATGAATGAATGTTACCCTGAGAGCTTCTTCGGATTGGGGAGATACGGCAATATCGATGAGGGAATTGACAAAATCATCGAACTTGGATCGGAGCCAAGTGCGGTAGATGAATTCGGGATCTTGGGGGTCGCCTTGGGGGTGGGAAGGAAGGTCAGGGAGGATAGGAGTGAAGAAAGACTGAACGGAGAGAAGAGCTTCGAGGGCGTAGTACGGCGGAGAGGTACCGGAGCAGACGAAGCTCATGAGGAGAGGTAGGTTGTTGATGTGAGCCCTGGAAGACAGAAGCTGGTGGCCTAGGGTTTTCAGCTCTGAAATACTGTATTTCTCTCTCTTGTTCTTCTTCTTCTTCTTCTTCTTTGATAGAATGGAAGCCATTGTTGGGGTTTGCGAGATGCTCTAATCTACTCTACTCTACTCTACACTACTCTTGTTGGAAATCTGAACGAAGAAACAGAGAGAGACAGAGAATAACGAAGAAGATCAGATACTTCCTGAGAGGGTAATTTTTGGGAAAATTGGGCCGAACTTCGAGTTTGGTTTTGAGGCCCAAAACGCAGTGGACTAGGTAAAAAGGCCGTACAGAATACTCCGGCCCAGAAGGGCAAAGTTACTCCGGCCTTGGGAAGACAAAGCTACTTCAGCCCAAGGAAGAGTAAAATTACTCCGGTCTGGAGGCAATTCACAGTTAGGCCGGTCTCAGAGTTAGTCCGGTCGCAGTATGTTCTGAGAAGACCGGTGTCGGAATTAGTCCGGTCGTGACTTACATTGGTTAGGTCGGTCCGAACTTGTTACCTGGAAGTTTGATCGAAGCGCATCAAGGTCGAACAGGGCAGCCGAAGTAAAGAGTTGGAGGAGAAGACCGAGCTAAGGATAGTTCGGCCTTCTGTGGCTCGGTATAGCCAAGTTTACTTCGGTCAAAAGGAAGTTCGGCCGTAAAGAAAACCATCCCACTTGGTTTGAGCAGTGGGGGAGGGTGTAAAAGGATAAGCATTATCCTTAAGAGATTGAATCCTAGGAGGACTCTGTATGGAGAAATACAAGTCCTACTAGGATTGTGCCATATGAAACTTATAAAAGCTCACAAGCATCACCTTGGAGGAGGTAATTGAACATAATCTTTCTGAGAACTTAAAGCTTTGTCTATTTGTCAAGTTTTCTGACTTAGGCATCGGAGAGGTTTCCGGCACACACCCGCCGGCTAGCTCACGTTTGTGTTTTCAGGTGACAAAGCGACGTCGTACGGAGAAGCGTGGACTTGGTCAACAGGATTATACGAGGAGAATTATTTCCTCCCCGTACAAATTGGCGCCGTCTGTGGGAAGAACAGACAAGAACAAAAACCTCTTGACTAAGCTTCTTCTTTTCTCATTCAATGGCACACATTGAAGACTTGCCGCAGTCCGCCGTCGACGGACTAACTCCAGAAGGGGGCGCAAGGCGTGAAGGATTACCTGCCGTCCCCCCCATGGCGGACTTGGAACCCCAACAACATAATTCCAGGAGGAGTGGCAGGGGAAGGCGGAATGGCAGCCCTCGTCACTCTCAAAGTCCCGACAGGCAAAGGAGGAGGATTGATCCTCAAGCCCTGGAAGATCGCGTAAAGGAACAAGATGAACTAATTCAAAGAATGGCGGCGGACATGGAGGCTTTAAAACGCCAAATGAAGACCAAAGATGTGGCGACAGGAGAGGGGCGCAAGCACAAGACGCCCCCTCGCCACTCAGAAAGTCGTAGTAGGAAAACTACACCCTCTCAAGGAGAGAGCAGAAGCCTCAGGACAGGCGACACTCACTCCTTATCTTCAAGGACTCGTCACTCCAGGTCTGAGAGGACGAGATCCGAAAGATCATACACTGAAGGAAGCACGTATTGGCCTTCACATTCACACCAAACCAGATCCAGACAAACCGAGCTACCCAGGTCATCCGACTTACGAACCGTGCTAGAAGAAAAAGCACGATGCAAGGAAGATGCCAGGGCAAGGGATCCACACCGAGTTTCGGCCTTACAACGGTTGGCTCCTCGGACGCACGGAAGCGTCGAGGTTGGAATGCCAATACCGCGACCGGCCTACGAACCAACGGACAAGGCATTGGCAAGACTACAGACCTCGCCGTTTGTCCCAGCGATCGAAAACGCACCCCTACCATCAGGCTTCCTTCAGCCGAAGTTCAATACATATGAAGGGAAGACGGACCCGTATTCACACTTGAGCCACTTTCGCCAAGTCATGGCCGTATACAGGCGAAACGAGGCCTTAATGTGCATACTTTTCCCATCAAGTCTGGGCGACCTGGGCTTGACTTGGTTCGAAAAGCTCCCAGAGGGTAGCATAGCCTCCTGGGCCCAATTGGCAGAAGCGTTCGTAACAAGGTTTCGGACAAATACTAAGACACCGGTGGAGATAGACCAGTTACTCTCCA
The DNA here is from genome assembly GCF_055761805.1 of Camellia sinensis. Classification (NCBI taxonomy): domain Eukaryota; kingdom Viridiplantae; phylum Streptophyta; class Magnoliopsida; order Ericales; family Theaceae; genus Camellia; species Camellia sinensis. The sequence continues at coordinate 59,966,432 of NC_138971.1, forward strand.
TCGACATGGGTGAAAAAGAGACCCTCAAATCTTACAACAGTCGCTACTGGGAGACATTCAACCAGATTGGAGACTGCCCCACCAATCTAGCCATTGCGCAATATAAAAGAGGCCTACCAGTAGGAAACCGATTAAGGGACTCGATCACCATGACGCCACCCCTCACCATGGAGGCCCTGATGGAAAGAGTACATCAGCACATCAGGGTAGAAGAGGATGGCGCGCGTGCTAAAGCAAGATCAAGCACGACCGCGGCACCGGAAAAGAAAACCCCTGCCAAGGTCAACACGGTTGACTGAAGTAACAAGAACGGACGTGGCAGACGAGATAACGGAGAAGACCCCGACAAAAGATGGTTGAGAATCCGCACTGCCATAACAACGGTGTTCAAAAAACCAATATATCGGATTCTGAGCGAAATCAAAGACAAGCCTTTTGTCAAGTGGCCAGCCAAGCTTGGGGAAGCTCAGAAGAATTACGACGACAGATCACGGTACACCTTCCACAAAGAAAAGGGGCACCGAACTGAGAATTGCACGCCACTAAGGCAGCATTTGGAAGAATTGGTGGCAGCAGGCCACTTGGATGAATACATTGAAGGAGGAGCACAACCGGCCCCCCAAGATCATAATGACCAACCCAACAGAATGCCAAACGATGCACCACCACAAGGCATTATCAATGTAATTCATGGAGTTTTTGAACCTGAGCGCGTATGCGAGCTTAGAGGTTCGATCAAGAAGGCTGAGCACTTTAGGGAAGTATTAAGTGCCCAACCCGCCATCAAGAAGGGGAGGACAGAGGCAACAAACGTCATGTCCTTTTCGGATAAGGACTTGGAACGAATTTACTGCCCCCATAATGATGCCCTGGTTGTCACTCTCCGAGTCAAGGATTTTGACGTCAAGCGGATTCTGATTGACCAGGGTAGTTCATGTGAGATCATGTATTACGACACATTCAAACAACTAAAGCTGCAAGACAAAGACTTGGCACCTGCAGTTTCTCCCCTGATTGGATTCAACTCCATGCCAGAGTGGCCTGTCGGCAAAATAATCCTTCCAGTCAGAGCTGGAAGTGTATCAAAACAGGTGGAGTTCTGGGTATTGAAGGTCCCCTCCACCTACAACATCATCCTGGGCAGAACATGGCTGCATGCCATGCGTTCGGTGGCGTCGTCATACCATCAGGTAATGCGGTTCCCCAATGACGCCGGTATAATTGAAGAAGTCTATGGCGATCAGATCATGTCAAAACAGTGCTTCGCCACAGCAAATGGAAGCCGAGCTGCCAAAGGATACGTTCATTCGGTGGAAGAACCAGAGAGTAATGAACTATTCGCTGACGTCGGCAAAGAAGCTGATCAGAAAGCAGTGGAAGACTTGGTGGAGGTAAAAATAGATGAGAAGAACCCGGATAAGTTCTTCTTGCTTGGTTCATCATTGTCCAGCGCTGAGAGATTAGAGGTCATGGAATTCTTGACCTCTAATATCGAAGTGTTTGCCTGGACACCGTACGACATGCCAGGCATTGATCCAAACTTCATCAGTCACCAACTCAATGTCCACCCATCCGCCAGACCAGTCATTCAACGTACACGCAGATCGGCACTCCACCACGCCGAAATAGTGGCAGAAGAGGTGGGCAACCTGCTGGAGGCAGGAGCAATAAGGGAAGTGCACTACCCAAAATGGATCTCCAACACCGTCGTAGTGCCAAAAAAGAATGGTAAATGGCGCGTCTGCGTCGACTACAAAACAGTCAACAAGGCGTGCCCGAAAGATAGCTTCCCTCTACCAAGGATAGATCAACTGGTGGACTTAACGGCAGGACATAACCGACTTAGCTTTTTGGATGCATACAGAGGCTACCACCAGATAGCCATGCACGAACCAGACCAAGAGGTCACTTCCTTCACAACACCAAGGGGGTTATATTGCTACAAGGTCATGCCCTTTGGCCTAAAGAACGCAGGGGCGACATTCCAAAGGATGGTCACCAAGATGTTTGAACCATTGTTAGGCAGAACAATGGAGGCGTACATCGACGACATGGTGGTCAAAAGCAAGGATGAGAATGACCATCTGAAAGACTTAGGCGAGATGTTCCAGATCCTGAAGGAACACAAGCTACGCCTCAATGCGTCCAAATGCGCATTCGGAGTTGGATCTGGCAAATTCTTGGGCTTCCTGGTGACCAACCGAGGTATAGAAGCCGACCCCTCTCAGATCAAAGCGATCCAGGAGTTGGAGAGACCAAACTCAGTCAAAGAAGTGCAGCATCTTACTGGTATGGCGGCTGCACTCAACCGGTTCATAAGCAGATCGTCGGACAGACTACGACCGTTCTTCCAAGCTTTAAAGACCAAGTTTGAGTGGGATGAAGAATGCGACCGAGCTCTGGAAAGCTTGAAGGAATACATGTCTTCCCCACCACTACTTGTTACTCCAGTACCTGGTGAAGAACTCTTTTTGTACCTAGCAGTCTCTCAACACGCAGTCAGCGCAGTGTTGGTTCGTGCAGAAGGAATACAACACTTGCCCATCTTTTATGTCAGCAAGACATTGTTGGGAGCCGAAACAAGGTACTTACCATTGGAGAAACTAGCATTAGCATTAATGATGGCATCCAGAAAATTGGCGCACTACTTTCATGCCCACACCATAGTTGTCCTCCCGGCCTTTCCACTAAAAGCTCTATTTGAAAGGGCGAACTTTAGTGGGCGAATTTTGAAGTGGGCAGTGGAGTTAGGACAATTCGACATCAAATTCCAACCCAAGACAGCCATAAAAGCCCAATCTTTGGCGGACTTCGTCGCGGAATTTACTCCTGGAAGTCATCATATCTGCCCAGTCGACCTGACTGACACAACCGAACTAGGGACAGAAGTTGACGCCGGAATAGCGCGACCCCTAGTGGAAGGTAATCCAACCGAACTAGGGACGGAAGCTGACGCCGGAATAGCGCAACCCCTAGTGAAAGATAGTCCATCAAGCATAAAGGCAGACCATACTAAGGACAACAAGGAGGAGCCAAACAAAGGCTCACCAGCAGTTCAAACAGAGGACGAAGGGCAGACAGCCAACCAGGACTTTGAAGAAAACACCCTTCTTGACCTCACGACATCATCTGATCCTTCCACTTGCTGGAAACTATTCGTTGGAGAGATGTGGAAGCTCTTTGTGGATGGAGCATCCAACCGACATGGTGCAGGGCTTGGCATAGTCCTCATCTCTCCAGACGGCCTGGTTATAGAGCAAGCAATCAACCTTGGCTTCCCAGCATCCAACAATGAAGCGGAGTATGAGGCGCTTCTCGCAGGACTCAAGTCGGCACACTTCATGAAAGCAACCGAATTAATGGTATACAGTGACTCACTGCTAGTGGTAAACCAAATTTCTGGCGAATACGAAGCAAAGGATGACAGAATGGCCAAGTACCAAGAGCTAGTCAGAACGGAGATCAAGAAGTTTGATGTGGTAAGGATAGAACAAATTGGCAGGGAGGAAAACAGCCGAGCGGACGAGCTAGCAGGCCTTGCCTCAATGGCAGATACATCAATCCCTCATCCATTACTCGTCGACTTCCTACCAAAACCAAGCATAGAAGACCCCGAAGCAGAAGAAGTGTATTGCGCAGAATTAGGGCCCTCTTGGATGGATCCCATCATCCGGTTCCTAAAAGACGGCATCCTACCAGAAGAGAAAAAAGAAGCCAACAAAATAAGGGCGAAGTCGCAGCGGTTTTGGCTATCTCCATCTTTGGCATTATATAAAAAGTTGTTCTCTGGGCCTTACCTCAAGTGCGTTCATCCCAGCAAAGTAGAAGCATTCCTGTTTGAAATACACGAAGGGGTATGTGGAAGTCATCAAGGGAGAAGGTCGCTCGCCTACAGGGCTATTTCACAAGGATATTGGTGGCCCTATATGCAAGCAGACTCAGAAAAATATGTGAAGAAGTGTGAAAAATGCCAGAAATTCGCGCACCAAATACATCAACCAGCAAGAGAACTCCTACCTTTAACTAGCCCATGGCCTTTCGCAATGTGGGGCTTAGACATAGTAGGACCACTTCCAACAGCACCCGGAGGCAGAAAATTCTTTCTCGCAGCAACAGACTACTTCACAAAATGGGTGGAAGCAGAAGCATTGGCATCAATCAAAGAAAAAGATGTAAAGAAGTTCGTTTGGCAAAATATTATCACTCGGTTTGGCATACCAAAAGCACTGATCTCAGACAATGGAACTCAGTTCGACGGCAGAATCTTCAGAAGCTTTTGTGAAGAATACAAGATAGAGTTCTACAATTCCACACCAGCGTATCCTCAAGCAAATGGGCAGGCTGAAGCATCAAATAAAGTCGTCTTGGATGGACTAAAGAAAAGGCTAGAGAAAGCAAAAGGCAAGTGGGCGGATGAACTTCCTCATGTTTTATGGGCCTACCGCACCACACCTCGGCGATCAACAGGAGAAACACCATTCTCCTTAGCATATGGAATGGAAGCGGTGATCCCACTAGAAGTTGGCCTCCCCACAATTCGAAGCGAAAATTTTGATCCAGACTTAAATGGAGAAGCCATAGCCTTAGAACTCAACCTCGCAGAAGAAAGAAGAGAAAGAGCGTTGGTCCACATCGCCGCATACCAACGAGAGTTAATCAAAAAATACAGCAAAAAGGTTCATCCAAGACAATTCAAAATTGGCGATTGGGTACTGCGCAAAGTAATGGGAAACACCTTGGTCCCAGGAGACGGCAAGTTAGGCCCCAATTGGGAAGGTCCCTATAAGGTGGTTGGGTTAGCCGGCAAAGGGGCATACCACCTAGAAGACAAGGATGGCAAGGCAATCCCTAGGCCATGGAATGCGGCCAATCTCAAGTTATTTTACTTTTAGTTTTTCTTTTTTAAAACGTGTAATTTTCTCTTCCTTCAATAAAATGAGCAATTCTTTTTAGCACAAATTATTCTTTGTAAAAGTTAGCTTTAGAGACTAAGTTTATTGCAAGCATTCTATTCCAAGTTAGCTGGAAAAACTAACTTCAATGGTTGGCTGGAATAAACCAACACTTGTTACTCTTCAGCCGAAGTAAGTGTGAGGCTGAAGAGTGGTTGGCTGGAATAAACCAACTCTTGTTACTCTTCAGCCGAAGTAAGTGTATGGCTGAAGAGTGGTTGGCTGGAATAAACCAACACTTGTTACTCTTCAGCCGAAGTAAGTGTATGGCTGAAGAGTGGTTGGCTGGAATAAACCAACACTTGTTACTCTTCAGCCGAAGTAAGTGTATGGCTGAAGAGTGGTTGGCTGGAATAAACCAACACTTGTTACTCTTCAGCCGAAGTAAGTGTAAGGCTGAAGGGTGGTTGGCTGGAATAAACCAACTCTTGTTACTCTTCAGCCGAAGTAAGTGCAAGGCTGAAGAGTGGTTGGCTGGAATAAACCAACACTTGTTACTCTTCAGCCGAAGTAAGTGCAAGACTGAAGAGTGGTTGGCTGGAATAAACCAACACTTGTTACTCTTCAGCCGAAGTAAGTGCAAGGCTGAAGAGTGGTTGGCTGGAATAAACCAACACTCTGTACTCCTTAGCCGAAGTAAATGACTAAGGAGTGGTTGGCTGGAATAAACCAACTCTTTGTACTCCTTAGCCGAAGTAAGTGCATGACTAAGGAGTGGTTGGCTGGAATAAACCAACTCTTTGTACTCCTTAGCCGAAGTAAGTGCATGACTAAGGAGTGGTTGGCTGGAATAAACCAACTTTTGTTACTCTTCAGCCGAAGTAAGTGTATGGCTGAAGAGTGGTTGGCTGGAATAAACCAAACTCTTGTTACTCTTCAGCCGAAGTAAGTGTAAGGCTGAAGAGTGGTTGGCTGGATTAAACCCAACACTTAATACTCCTCAGCCGAAGTAATTATGTCGGCTAAGGAGTGGTTGGCTGGTAAGTATAGTTTAACCAACCAAAAACCGAAATAACACTTGGAGTAATAGAAGACATTACAAACGCAAGCATACACACAATAACCGGAATAAGAAGAAGTAAAATTTTCATTCAAAGAGAAGTCATTACAAGGGGGCTTAGTTCGGTTACAAAGGAGAAAAAGTAAAAAATCAAGAGAAAAGTTCATCAATTTCAGCATCGAAAACCGCATCAGCATCAACTTGAAGACCGGTCTCCGGAGGGAGCTCATCCACACTAGGGCGAGCCACTTCGGCTACGGTTCCACTGGGAGGTTCTGCAGTTAGGTCTTCAGCAGTGGGCACCGACCGAACTGGCTGGTCCACATTTTCGGCCGGAGTATCTTCATCAGAGGCATCATCAGAGTCATCTTCCAAAAACTGTTGTTGCAGAGCAGCCGCGTACTTCGCCAGGGACTTCGGTATAAAATAATCTGGAGGGTTGAAGACCTCGGTCTGTTGATCTTGACCGAGCTTCTCCACTGCCGCCCTCCAGCCGCATTTAAAGAACAGCTCCTTTGCAGCGTCACATTGTTGGACGTAGGCGTCTTCGGCCTTCTTGTAACCTTGTTTATAGCCCTCCTTTTCGGCCTCCACCATGTTTTTTCTTAATTCACCTATTTCGGCGTCTTTCCTCCTCTCAAGCTTCACCAACTCCCGCAAATACTTGTCCTTCATAACGATGGCAGCTTTCTGCTTCTCCGCTTCCGCCGAATTAACTAGATCGGCAAGACGGCCGTTTTCTGCTTCTAGCTCGGCCATCCTCTTTTCGGCTTGTAGTAGTTCGGCCGACTTGGCTTCGGCTTCCGCCATTGCCTGCCTTGTGGTTTTGCGGAGCTCTTGGACTTTCCTATAAGTGACATTGTTCTTTTGCAAGGCCTGGCAAAACAAAAATCTCATCTCAGCCGAAGTAAAAGTTAGAAAAATTTAGACAGGATAAAGCAGACAGCTACTTACCAAGATCATGGACTTGGAAGCAGACCGAATTGATTTCATTTCGGTGTTCAGTTGCTTCAAGTGGTGCTCCATGTCCTTGGGGAGGCACACACTTTTGGCCAGGTTAAAGGCCAGTTGGTGGTCTTTTTCAGCCACGACCGAATCAGTGGCTTTGATGTTTCGGTCATTGAAGATCAAAGGCGGAGCCCACTTCGGAGAACGGTCTCGGTCAGTTTGCTCTGGTTGGGAAGCAGGACGAGGACTTTGGGGGACGGATTCGACTTCGTCAACAAGTTGCTGTTCGGCTGACGCAGATCGGGCGCGTTTTGAAGGGCGCGATGAAGAAGGCCGTTGTGAAGGAAGGGCTACGACGGCGGGCTGAACCTCAGTAGTTGGTGTTACTTCGGCCCTAGTTGTTGCGGTCAGGAGGGCCCTAACTCTGCTCCTTTTCGCCATCTCTTCTTCTGCTGTTAGAGGGACAAGCCTTATCTCGGGCAAAGTTGGGTCCGGCTCCGGTGCTTCCTCGAGAAGAAAATCGGTTACCTTTGCTTTGCGGCGACCGCTGTAACGGTAGGTCGGTTCGAAATTTAGAAGCTTGGCCCAATCTCTTTCTTTAACCCGAAATGCGGCTCGCAACACTCCGAGGTTGGGATAGCTATACAAGGAATGGAGATGGGCAAAATCTGCAAAAAAGAGAAGTGTTAGTTCGGCTAATAGACTAAACAACCGAGATAACTTACAAAGCAGAAGACCGAAGTAAAATTACCAGGCTCTCCCATTTTCCAATTTATAGGTCGGCCAGGAATTTGAGCCTGAAAATCCTCAAAGTTCCCAGAGACCCAAAAGAAATCATCATCGTTAAGATCTTTGTCCGGAGTGTGCTTAATTATCTTCTCTCGGCGGCGGCGAATTCTAAGGTAATATACCCACCCAGCATTCTTTGAACCGATGGAATACTGATGGAATATTTCGGCTAGGCCGAGATTTAGTCCGGTTTGATGATTTAATGCGGCTATTCCCATTATGATACGATATGTATTGGTAGACAGTTGGGTGGGGCACAACCTAGTCTGTCTAAGAAATTCGCAGATTAGCGGTTGAACAGGAAACCGTAGTCCGGTTTCTATTATGGATTGAAGGGTAAAAGGGACGAAGCCTTCATTGTCCCAGGGAGTAGCATCTTTCTTGGCCAATACCAGTTGGACATCATCAGGAATCTGGTAGTCCTGCCTAAATTCGGCCATGCCACCAGGGGTTTCGACTAAATATCTATACTTACCCATTTGTTGTATAAATTACGAATAAATTATTTCGGTACAAAAATTTGGCTCAGTAGCTCGGTTGAGCACACGCAGGAGTGTCTGGGCAACCTAAGTCTGCAAGGTAGAAAACAAAGGGGTTAAGCACAGATCGATTGGACCGCGCTACAAATTATAAGCAAGATATACAAATCCTACTTCGGCTTAGTGGGCTGGTTCTACCTCGGCTCTTCAGAATGTTTGTTAGCACGGTTTTGAGCACATTAGACCGGTTTAACGTCTAGGGGCAGCTTTCTGAGTTCGGTCTAAAAAACTAAGAAAGCTGGTCTAGTCCCAAGGCCTAAAACGGTTACAGTATGAGGAAAATTACTTCGGTTGAGCTCTTAGGGGCGGCTTTCTAAGTTCGGTTTAAGAACTAAGAAAGCCGGCTTGGCCCCAAAATCTTAGCTCGGTTATAGACCGAAGTACCTAGTTCGGTATGAGCAAGCTTGTTCGGTGATCCTATCTTGGCTAGAGTGGGTCAAAAGAAACTACTGATATTCCTACAAGTTCTAGTCCGGTTATGTTCTGAGTCTATTCACATACATGACACAAACAGTATCCAAGTTCGGTCGGGACGTGATTCTGGATCAAAATCGAAATTTTTTCTCTAGGGTATATGACATATACATAGAGTTCTAATGGTTTCTCCATAAAAGTACAAAAGCGAATCAGAAATGGACAAACTGTTTGCAAAAAACATACGGAGCATGGAAAGCAAAGTACGAAAACAAAGAAAGCAAGAAGGATAGGCTTGCTTACCTGTATAAGAGAGAAGCTAGAAATGGAGGCAATGGCAGCAATGGAGACACGAACACAGCAAACTCAAAAACTCAGGAACCAGGGGAGAAGAGAAAATGAAGAATCGAAGGTGAGTGATTCAAGAAGGAGAAAGGCTGTTTTGTGAAAAGGGAGAGAGAAAAAAGGCGGCAAAAAGAGGCGGGAACAGTACGAAAATTCTGAAGGACGGCGCGACAGTTGGCCACAGCCTATCAGAGTTTGCCACGTGTCACGGGAATGGGAAGCGATACAGTCGCTGTGATTGAAGAGACGTTTTGACCGGACATAGTTGTACCCGAGGTAAACTTAGCTCGGCTGGAAAGGCTAAAGGGTTTTTAGCTCGGCTGAAAAAGCATGACAAACTCTAGCTCGGCCAGAAGGCTGGTAATCCCAATCATGTTGCACAGATGGAATTAAGGGGCAATTGAGAGGGTAATTTTTGGGAAAATTGGGCCGAACTTCGAGTTTGGTTTTGAGGCCCAAAACGCAGTGGACTAGGTAAAAAGGCCGTACAGAATACTCCGGCCCAGAAGGGCAAAGTTACTCCGGCCTTGGGAAGACAAAGCTACTTCAGCCCAAGGAAGAGTAAAATTACTCCGGTCTGGAGGCAATTCACAGTTAGGCCGGTCTCAGAGTTAGTCCGGTCGCAGTATGTTCTGAGAAGACCGGTGTCGGAATTAGTCCGGTCGTGACTTACATTGGTTAGGTCGGTCCGAACTTGTTACCTGGAAGTTTGATCGAAGCGCATCAAGGTCGAACAGGGCAGCCGAAGTAAAGAGTTGGAGGAGAAGACCGAGCTAAGGATAGTTCGGCCTTCTGTGGCTCGGTATAGCCAAGTTTACTTCGGTCAAAAGGAAGTTCGGCCGTAAAGAAAACCATCCCACTTGGTTTGAGCAGTGGGGGAGGGTGTAAAAGGATAAGCATTATCCTTAAGAGATTGAATCCTATGAGGACTCTGTATGGAGAAATACAAGTCCTACTAGGATTGTGCCATATGAAACTTATAAAAGCTCACAAGCATCACCTTGGAGGAGGTAATTGAACATAATCTTTCTGAGAACTTAAAGCTTTGTCTATTTGTCAAGTTTTCTGACTTAGGCATCGGAGAGGTTTCCGGCACACACCCGCCGGCTAGCTCACGTTTGTGTTTTCAGGTGACAAAGCGACGTCGTACGGAGAAGCGTGGACTTGGTCAACAGGATTATACGAGGAGAATTATTTCCTCCCCGTACACTTCCTTCCTTCCTTCTACATACAAAAACACTCACACAGAAAGTTGGAAAAACCATGCCTCCCTCCCTCCCTCCGCGGCGCTCGAGTCGAGTTCTGTGATCAAACGTGATTTTGGGCTCTGTTTGGCACACAGGCTCTTGTTATCTTGTCCTGAGTTAAGACTTTTCTTGCACCAACTCGGATTACCCTATGCCCCGATTAGTGGAGACGAGACGAGGGCCTTGTTTGGTAGGATTTATTTTCAATTTATTTTAATTTTTAGATTAATTTAAGTTATTTTGATATGTTCGATTCAGTTTAACAATACAGTTTATAGTTTTTTGTAAGTCAAAAATCAACTTATTCTTTGAGTGGGAGAGGAGAAGCTTGATTTATAAGTCAAAAATCAGCTTATGTTCACAACTATAAATTATAAGCTGTTAAACTATAAAGTATAATCACTTTCCTACAGCTCTACCAAACGGCTCACGTTTGTTTGGTCATGTAAGTGCAGGGAACTCATCAACGGGTAAACTAAGAATCAAGATGGGCTTAGCCTCCTGTCACGACCCAAACCCGGCCCTATGGGTTTAGCACCGTAACCGGCCAGTAATCCGAGATTACCGAAGGCCTACTTATCAGTAATATAGTAAATCAGAGTACAGGGCCTGGCGGAAGCCAATACAGTAAATAAATAATGTCCAATGAGCTGTGACAGTCTACATGCCAAAAAGACTTTTCATACATTCATACATATACAAACGGTGCAGTCTATACAAAATTTACAATCATTCAGACTAGGGACTCAATCCCTGCATGACAGTACAGTAAACATTCAGTCTAAACAGAACAGTAGAACGGTGCAGAAGGGGGATTCCTAAAACATCCCTAAGCCTTAGCAGATAGGCTCGGAACCTCGCAGTGAGGCACATAGGCTGGCTTGACAAAACTAGAGTTACTCTGACGCTCCTAGCCGCGATCTGGTGCCTGTACACCTACATATATATATGAGCAGTGAGCTAAAGCCGAGTGAATAACATAAAGCGTAAAGGGGTTTAGAATGAATGTCCTTACAGTAATGAAAACAATTCAATTCAAATAGTATTTCAGTTGTTTAGTACAGTAAACAGTCATATGTGGTACATCCATTAGCATAACAGTAACAGTAGGTCTTAAAAGACCGAACAGTAATGATGGCCATCAGTCAGTAAACAGTAGTGGTTCCACGAGAGAACCGACAGAGATCTCTGTAACAGTAACAGTAACAGTAAACAGTAGGTGCTAAGGATGCCACAATACAGTTCAGAATATAGGACATACATTCATTCAGTAAACAATATCAATTCAGTAAACAGTTCAGTTCAGTATTCAGAAGATAATCATTTGAACATATCTTTACACAATTGTTACTCACAGAGTTTGGGCTACAGTAGGCTAGAGCGCGTCTCCCCAGTTGCCAACCCTACACAGTTAACAGATTGAACACACACTAAGCTACACAGCCGGGAAAGATAATAACTTAATCCCTAATTTGCCTTGGTGTGTTCTACATCTATATCCTCATAAGATGTCTTAAACTAGGCCTAAGAATGCCTAGAATGGGATGAGGATGCAAAGATGTACATTTAAAAGCATTTTCAGAAAAACAGAGTTCCGCTCGAGCGCATGTTTCCCCGCTCGAGCGGTAATGCAACAAAGGTACACGCTCGAGCGTAAACTTTCCCGCTCGAGCGTACCGTAAAAGTACTGGATGGGTGAAATCTCCGCTCGATGCCCGCTCGAGCGTGAGACCTGCTTCCGCTCGAGCGCCCAATCCTCCGCTCGAGCGGACTGTAAAACAGTGCAGAGATACTGGATGCTCGAATTCTACGCTCGAGCGGCACTTCCTCCGCTCGAGCGGAAGTGCAGAATCTGGAAATTCCAGATTGCACCTCCAAGCTCAAACTCACCTTCAAATGCATCAAAACCAATCCTCTTGGGCCCATTTTCTGGAAAACATTTATAAACACATAGAATAACATGATTCAAAGCTCAATTTGAGAAATCAAAGCCCAAGGGTGTTTTATTCAAACTCAATTTCAAATCATTTTCAAGAACAATCTTCAAACATGACATGCATGATCTTTAAATAACTTTCAAGCTTCAAAACATGCTCTAGTGAGCCAATTGATTCCAAAACATGATGAAAACATGGACTACTCTTAAAACATGGACATGCATGTGACAATTTGCCATGAATTCAACTCAAAATCCAACAATACTAACATGCATGCAAAGATTGAGCTTCAATTCACCATTAATGGACCAATTCATGACTTAGCTCTACAACTAGACATGAACCATGCAAGAACTAGTTCAAACACAAGAATGAGAAGATGAAATCCTTACCTAGAGCTTGTATTCAAGGTTTAGGAGTCCAATTAGGCAAATCTCCTATGATCTCTTCAAGCCTTTCAAGCCAATTCTCTAGAACAATTCCACTCTCTCACTTCCTCTCTCTCTAGTTCGGTGGTGTGCTCAAAATATGGCTGAAGAAAATGTTTTGATAAAGCATACACAAGGCTTCAAATATGAGTAAACAAAGGCCCCACTAAATGGCAAAAGTGCAATTACGTCAAACTCTTTAATTGGCTTATTTTAATCTAATTTAATCATACCTAATCAGTTTTCAGATAATTATACCATAAAATCACATTAATTATGTTGATCATAAAACTTCAATCAATTTCTAATTCGGCCGCCGATAAGGCCTTCAATTAGCAGTTTAAACATATAAGCATGAACAGATATTCATACAATCAAACAGATAGAATGCAATTTAACTAACATATACTCAATCAATTCAGTTCCAGTTTTCAGTCAGTCGTTTCAGTACTTTAATCAGTTCATTTATCAGTCGTAATCCGTTAAGTTATCAGTCATAACCAATTCAGTCATCGGTAATCAATGTTTAACGGTAATCAGTGGTGAGGGTTGTTACAGTCTTCCCTCCTTATAAAAAGTTTAGTCCTCTAAACTTGAGTTACCTTCATTCTGGAAGAAAACAGGATTTAGTGGAAACAGTTCAGGATATCTTTTGGCCATGTCATCTTCCCTTTCCCAAGTGGCATACATGCCACCATGGTTCTGCCAGTCGACTTTCACTAGCGGGATCTCTTTGTTCCTCAGTTTCTTGATCCGTCTGTTTACAATCTGTATAGGCCGTTCCTCGTAAGTGTAGTCATCACTCAACACTACATGAGTAGGCTCTATTACATGGAAAGGATCCCGGAGGTAGTCTCTCAACATAGAAATGTGGAAGACGTTATGCATATGTTCCATTTCAGGAGGAAGCGCAACTTGATACGCCACCGGATTAATTTTCTCAATAATCTCATACGGTCCGACGTATCTTGGCGCTAACTTGCCTTTGACTCCAAAACGAGTCTGGCCCTTCATTGGTGTCACTTTCACAAAAACGTGATCACCCACTTCATACTCTCTGTCTCGTCTTCTAACATCTGCATAACTTTTCTGTCTACTTTGTGCAGTTTTCAGTATTTGCTGTATCAGTTTCACTTTCTCAGTGGTTTCATAAACAATCTTGGGCCCAAGCAAAGGCCCATCACCAACTTCTGCCCAGCAAATCGGAGATCTACATTTTCTGCCATACAATGCCTCGAAAGGCGCCATACCAATACTCGAATGGTAGCTATTGTTGTAAGCGAATTTAACTAATGGCAGGTGACTTTCCCAATCTCCCTGAAAATCAAGGACATACATTCTCAGTAAATCCTCCAGAGTTTGGATGGTCCTTTCTGACTGTCCATCTGTCTGAGGATGATAGGCACTACTTAGTCTCAGTTCAGTACCCAGTGCAGTCTGTAGGCTTTGCCAAAACCTCGATGTAAACTTTGAATCCCTGTCAGAAACAATAGACACAGGCACTCCATGCAGTCTTACAATCTCATCAATATAGATAACGGCCAATTTGTCCGCATTATAGATTGTCTTGACAGGTAAGAAGTGAGCAGATTTGGTTAGTCTATCAACAATAACCCAAATTGAATCCATACCTTTTCTGGAGCGAGGCAATCCCACAATGAAATCCATCGTGATATGCTCCCATTTCCACTCTGGTATGGGTAGAGGTTGCAATAATCCGGCGGGTCGTTGATGTTCAGTTTTGACCTGTTGGCAATGAAGACATTTGGACACAAAGTCGGCAATTTCTTTCTTCATTCCCGGCCACCAGAAATTCTGTTTCAGATCTTGGTACATTTTCGTATTCCCCGGGTGGATAGATAATTTCGAATTGTGGCCTTCTTGCAGGACCCTTCTTTTCAGTTCAGTATCATTCGGTACACACAGTCTTTCATGAAATTTCAGTACATTATTCTCAAATTCGAATCCCGGTCTCGATTTAGATTCTCTTTCTTCGATGATCTTCTTCAAGAAGTCATCCAGTTACTGTTTCTCTTTAATCTCTTCAATCAGTGCCGGTTGAGCAGAAATAACAGCTAAGGTTCCACCTTGTTCTCTCAAAATAATTTCAATTTCAGATTTTTCAAGGTCACAAAGCAACTCTTTCTGTCCGGTAAGCAAACATGCTAAGCTTCCAATTGATTTCCGGCTCAATGCATCGGCAACGGTATTGGCTTTTCCCGGATGGTACAATAGCTGTATGTCATAATCCTTAATCAGTTCTAGCCATCTCCGCTGTCTCATGTTCAATTCTTTCTGTGTGAAGAAATATTTTAAACTCTTGTGGTCGGTATATACTTCACATGTCACCCCGTACAGATAGTGACGCCAGATTTTCAGTGCAAATACTACTGCAGCAAGTTACAGATCATGGGTCGGGTAGTTCTTTTCATGCGGTCTCAGTTGACGGGAAGCATAAGCAATCACTTTCCCATTCTGCATTAAAACACATCCCAAACCCTTATGAGAAGCATCACTAAACATAGTATAACCGTCCATACCTGATGGTAAAGTCAAAACCGGTGCAGTCACAAGTCGAGTTTTCAACTCTTGGAATGCTGATTCCCTTTGGTCAGTCCAGTCAAATGATGTCCCCTTTTGAGTTAACTGAGTCAATGGTAGGGCAATTTTGGAGAAATCTTTGACAAATCTTCTGTAATATCCAGCCAATCCCAAAAAGCTTCGGACTTCAGTCACATTTGTTGGTCTAGACCAGTTCACTACAGCTTCAATTTTCTGTGGATCAACAAAAATCCCATCTTTGCTAACAACATGCCCCAAAAACATAACATGGTCAAGCCAAAATTCACATTTAGACAGTTTAGCATACAGTTTCTGTTCTCTTAAGGTTTGTAGGGCAAGTCTCAGATGATGTTCGTGTTTTTCTATACTCTTGGAGTAAATCAATATGTCATCAATAAATACAACAATAAAATTGTCAAGGTATGGTTTAAAGATTCTGTTCATGAGGTCCATAAATACAGCTGGTGCATTCGTGACTCCAAAAGGCATAACTAAAAATTCGTAATGTCCATACCTCGTTCTAAAAGCAGTTTTATCAATGTCTTCCGGTTTAACCTTCAGTTGATGATACCCCGATCTAAGATCGATTTTGGAAAACACTTGTGCACCCTGTAACTGATCAAACAGGTCATCAATACGCGGTAATGGGTATTTGTTCTTTACAGTTACCTTATTCAGTTCACGATAGTCTATACACAGTCTCAGTGAGCCATCTTTCTTCTTTACAAACAAAACAGGAGCGCCCCATGGCGAAGTGCTAGGCCTGATAAACTTCTTATCCAGCAGTTCCTGTAGTTGCACTTTCAGTTCCTTCAGTTCAGTTGGGGCCATTCTGTAAGGAGCTTTCGATATCGGCTGTGTACCCGGAATCACATTAACCGCGAATTCAATCTCCCTGTCAATCAAATCCCCTGGCAGATCATCTGGGAATACATCTGGGAATTCCCTGACTATAGGAATGCAATTCACATCAGTTTTAACATTATCATCAGTAGACACAGTCAGTACAGAACACAGATATCCTTTACACCCCTTTCTAATTAATTTAACGGCTTTCACTGACGAAATCAAATACGGAGGAGGTACTACTCCACTCCCATTAAACACGAATTCAGGCAAACCAGGTGGACGGAAAACAACTTGCTTGGTCACACAGTCAATAGTGGCATGATATTTTTGTAACCAATCCATCCCCAATATTACATCAAAATGATCAATGTTCAATGACAGTAAATCAATAAACAGATGCATATCCCCAACAATAATTTCACATGCAGGGTACATATAAGCACATGTCATGGATCCCCCTACCGGTGATGATACGGCTAGCAGATAGTTCATGGGTTCTAAGGGTCTATTCAATTTCCGTGAGAAAGCATGCGATACATAAGAATGTGTAGACCCCGAATCAATCAATACATATGCATTTTGCGTACAGATAGAGAGGATACCTGACACAACGGTCTCTGTATTTTGCACGTCTCCCGGTACTAGGGCGAACACTCGGCCCTGCCTCATGGGCTCTTTCCCGGTAGCTCTGGGGTTAGGCTTTGGTGCTACAGTTGATGCTGTTGCGCTTGGTGCAGCTTTACTACTGGCTTGTGGAGCAGATGGGCAGTCTTTAACCATGTGGTCCACCTTGCCACACCTGTAACAGGCTCCAGATATTCTGTAGCAGACCCCTTTGTGCTTCTTGCCACAATCAGAACAGGGTGGTATGAACCCACTTCCTTGGCTGGGGCTGGTTGTCGTCCCCGTATTCTGTTTCTTGTTGGCCGGGTTATGCTTGCCTTTCTTAAATTTGAAACCCTGCCTTTTACCATGCCATTCAGTTGTTGGTGTTTCAGATTGTTTCACTGCTGCAATGTTCGACTCGGCCATCAATGCCCGGTCGAGAACACCCACAAAAGTCGGTAGCTTTAAAACATTTATTCGGTCAAGTATTGCAACATTAAGGCCACCCTCAAATTTTCTGGCCTTCTTATACTCAGTATCCACCATATGCGGTGCATATCTAGCAAGCTCGGTGAATTTCGTCTCATATTCCGCAACAGACGTTGTGCCCTGCTTCAGCTGTTCGAATTCAGTCACTTTCCTATCCCTGACACACTGTGGGAAGTACTTTTCAAAGAAGGACTCCTTGAACTGAGCCCAGGTCATAACAGTATTTGCATCGCGGATTAACATCCACCACCTTCTAGCTTCTTCCTATAGAGTAAAGGTGGCTAACAGTACCTTGTGTGCTTCAGAGCACGGGAACACCTCAAATAATTTTTCTGTCTCAAGAACCCACGCTTCAGCTTTTAACGGTTCCAGTCCTCCCTGAAAGGACGGCGGTTTCATTTTGCTGAATTTCTGGGTCAAAGTAATAATATCCCCATCATTCACATTCACATTAGGCTCCGGCTGTACCGGAGGAGGAGGAGGTGGGGGCTGTTGGTTCTGTTGCTCAAGTCTAGCAGTTATCATTTCCATCATTCTTTCCATTCTTCTCATTCTTGCCTCAGTAGATGAGGATTCAGGTTCATTTGCATTGTCCATTTCACTATAAGTAGTTATAACAGTTTTAAACATAAGCAGTCATTTGTTTAACAGTTAACACGTTAGCATGCATTCAGTCATAACTCAGTCATAACATAACCACACACTTTTCATGCTCATGAGATGCCCTAATTACTTTTCTAGGACACCCTATAGCTCATTTGGACACGTGTGTGCGGTATAACTCGTGGTTAGGTATCGCTCTGATACCACTCTGTCACGACCCAAACCCGGCCCTATGGGTTTAGCACCGTAACCGGCCAGTAATCCGAGATTACCGAAGGCCTACTTATCAGTAATACAGTAAATCAGAGTACAGGGCCTGGTGGAAGCCAATACAGTAAATAAACAATGTCCAATGAGCTGTGACAGTCTGCATGCCAAAAAGACTTTTCATACATTCATACATATACAAACGGTGCAGTCTATACAAAATTTACAATCATTCAGACTAAGGACTCAATCCCTGCATGACAGTACAGTAAACATTCAGTCTAAACAGAACAGTAGAACGGTGCAGAAGGGGGATTCCTAAAACATCCCTAAGCCTTAGCAGATAGGCTCGGAACCTCGCAGTGAGGCACATAGGCTGGCTTGACAAAACTAGAGTTACTCTGACGCTCCTAGCCGCGGTCTGGTGCCTGTACACCTACATATATATATGAGCAGTGAGCTAAAGCCCAGTGAATAACATAAAGCGTAAAGGGGTTTAGAATGAATGTCCTTACAGTAATGAAAACAGTTCAATTCAAACAGTATTTCAGTTGTTTAGTACAGTAAACAGTCATATGTGGTACAGCCATTAGCATAACAGTAACAGTAGGTCTTAAAAGACCGAACAGTAATGATGGCCATCAGTCAGTAAACAGTAGTGGTTCCACGAGAGAACCGACAGAGATCTCTGTAACAGTAACAGTAACAGTAAACAGTAGGTGCTAAGGATGCCACAATACAGTTCAGAATATAGGACATACATTCATTCAGTAAACAATATCAATTCAGTAAACAGTTCAGTTCAGTATTCAGAAGATAATCATTTGAACATATCTTTACACAATTGTTACTCACAGAGTTTGGGCTACAGTAGGCTAGAGCGCGTCTCCCCAGTTGCCAACCCTACACAGTTAACAGATTGAACACACACTAAGCTACACAGCCGGGAAAGATAATAACTTAATCCCTAATTTGCCTTGGTGTGTTCTACATCTATATCCTCATAAGATGTCTTAAACTAGGCCTAAGAATGCCTAGAATGGGATGAGGATGCAAAGATGTACATTTAAAAGCATTTTCAGAAAAACAGAGTTCCGCTCGAGCGCATGTTTCCCCGCTCGAGCGGTAATGCAACAAAGGTACACGCTCGAGCGTAAACTTTCCCGCTCGAGCGTACCGTAAAAGTACTGGATGGGTGAAATCTCCGCTCGATGCCCGCTCGAGCGTGAGACCTGCCTCCGCTCGAGCGGAGGATTGGGCGCTCGAGCGGACTGTAAAACAGTGCAGAGATACTGGATGCTCGAATTCTACGCTCGAGTGGCACTTCCTCCGCTCGAGCGGAAGTGCAGAATCTGGAAATTCCAGATTGCACCTCCAAGCTCAAACTCACCTTCAAATGCATCAAAACCAATCCTCTTGGGCCCATTTTCTGGAAAACATTTATAAACACATAGAAGAACATGATTCAAAGCTCAATTTGAGAAATCAAAGCCCAAGGGTGTTTTATTCAAACTCAATTTCAAATCATTTTCAAGAACAATCTTCAAACATGACATGCATGATCTTTAAATAACTTTCAAGCTTCAAAACATGCTCTAGTGAGCCAATTGATTCCAAAACATGATGAAAACATGGACTACTCTTAAAACATGGACATGCATGTGACAATTTGCCATGAATTCAACTCAAAATCCAACAATACTAACATGTATGCAAAGATTGAGCTTCAATTCACCATTAATGGACCAATTCATGACTTAGCTCTACAACTAGACATGAACCATGCAAGAACTAGTTCAAACACAAGAATGAGAAGATGAAATCCTTACCTAGAGCTTGTATTCAAGGTTTAGGAGTCCAATTAGGCAAATCTCCTATGATCTCTTCAAGCCTTTCAAGCCAATTCTCTAGAACAATTCCACTCTCTCACTTCCTCTCTCTCTAGTTCGGTGGTGTGCTCAAAATATGGCTGAAGAAAATGTTTTGATAAAGCATACACAAGGCTTCAAATATGAGTAAACAAAGGCCCCACTAAATGGCAAAAGTGCAATTACGTCAAACTCTTTAATTGGCTTATTTTAATCTAATTTAATCATACCTAATCAGTTTTCAGATAATTATACCATAAAATCACATTAATTATGTTGATCATAAAACTTCAATCAATTTCTAATTCGGCCGCCGATAAGGCCTTCAATTAGCAGTTTAAACATATAAGCATGAACAGATATTCATACAATCAAACAGATAGAATGCAATTTAACTAACATATACTCAATCGATTCAGTTCCAGTTTTCAGTCAGTCGTTTCAGTACTTTAATCAGTTCATTTATCAGTCGTAATCCGTTAAGTTATCAGTCATAACCAATTCAGTCATCGGTAATCAATGTTTAACGGTAATCAGTGGTGAGGGTTGTTACACCTCCAGGCCCGGCTCGCTCTAAATTTCAAGGCTCACTCCCGTCTCAGATCTAGGGTCATGAGCTTAGACCAGCTAATGAGATAGAATTGGAACAGTCCATCTTAAATTTTAAATTCCAGCTCTACTCACGGCTTCCAATCATGTGCCCAATTAGATTTGGGCCCAAATGGGCTTGTCTTGGCCCTAGTTTAGCGTTTTTATTAAATTCAACATTTATTAGTGTTCTATTCACTTATTTTTATCGATAATATTACATGCACTAATTAATATAAACACTAGTGTACTAACTAGTGTTATGTCATACTGATCGCACGTATTATATAAATTGTAAATACTCAAAACCTCTAAAATTATATTACATCATCTTTATAGTTTTATTAAATTCAATATATGCACACATTTAATATAAGTTTTACTAAAAATACATATGCACACAAAAAGTTGAGAGACAGAAATGAAGAATAACCCCATAAATCAATAAAATCCAACAAGAATAAAAAAGATAGTATGAGAGGAAACAAATGATTTTGATTTGGAAAAAAACATGGGACATTTTGAGATTCCGCGTGAGCCAAATAATTTCCCCCAAATCACAAGTAGGTAATGATTAGGTCTGGAGGTTTACTCCCTCCCAAGTCTCAAGTTCGAATCCCATAGCTAGCAAATGCATGCTTTGCGCCCACAGACTATAAGGCATAAGCCCTGTTTCAGAAAGCCGTGTTTCAGAAAGCTTGTTTGGCCTGTAGGAATTTAATCTAGTGCGCATAAGATGGCTTAGAATACCTTACATAACAAAAAAATATATATAATTAAAATAATTTCTCCCAAACTTGTGATTCCCCCAAACATAGCATTGTCATAGGGTTAGGAGGATGTTACCTATCCAACTTTGCGCTAAAAATTGTAATAGCTACTACTAGCATCTCATCATATCATATCATATATATATATTAGTATAAGTGATGTTTTTGCCTTATTTAGGTGACAAATTCTAAAGGCTTAGTGTAACGATCCAGAACCGTATACCATGATTACCAGTAATTAATTATGTGTTAGCATGATTTAATTGAAGATTATCTGTTGAACTTAGAAAATACCTGTTGAGATTACGACTTCGGGACTGAAATTGATGACCGTAATGGGTTCGGAAAATGAAATTGAATACGCCTATGTGATACCGGGAATTTTTAGAACCATTTGAGGAAATAAATTAAGGACTGAATTTCGTCTGATTCGTAAGTCATGTTTGGCTTAAGTGTTTTGAGCATAATGGTTTATTTTGTTATATCATAGATAAGGATGGATGTTTTGACTCATTTGACTCAAACTAAAGAAAAAGAAAATATCTGGGAAGAGAGAAAGGAAAGGGAAAGAAGAAGAGAAAAGGGGGTTAAGCTCAAATCTTCTCCAAACTAAGTGGTTAAGGTAAGATTTCCATGAAATTGATTGTTGATTCGTGGTATTTAGCATGTTGAACACAAGATCATGGCTTTAAAATGGTATGATTCATGGTTTATTGGCACTTTTGAAGGAAACCTCCATGGATGTTTCGAAATGAAGCTTTTATGCTCAAGTTTATGATTTTCTATTTTACTCCAAGATTTGATCTTCTATTGTTCCTTATGGGTTTTGATTTGAAGTTTTGATGTTGATTTAAGATGGGTTTTAAGTATTTTGGGTCTTGGATTTCATAAATGTGGAAAGTGATTTTGTAAAGAGGAGAATGAAGCTTGGAGGAAGAACCAGAAATTCGGATTTTTCTCTGTACGCTCGAGCGGAGGGAAGCCCGCTCGAGCGGTGAAAACAGCCTCCCAGCAGTTTTGGGACTTTTTACAGTACGCTCGAGCGGCCAAAGTGGCGCTCGAGCGGGAAGGCCTTTTTCAAGAAAATTTTGGGGAAATTGCAGACTTGATTTTAACATGTTAATTGCATCATTTATCATCTTATAAACATGAAATGAGTATGAATCAAAGTAAAGAAAGATTAGAATGAACATGAAATGAAGTAAAGGAAAGAATGAAGTGCATGAATTAAGTGATATAATGATAATGTGTATTGAAGAATGTGTTCTAATGTTGATATTTGCAGGTCAAGATTTGAAGACCGTGCATTCGGTTTCGGAAACCCTCTGTGAGTAACATTTCTGTAAAGATATGTTATTATGAACTATGTTTTAAATGTATTACGTTATGCTATGCTTTGAAATGCGAATGTTTTCCGTGAACGAATGTCCTGATTTGCGAATCTAGTATGGCATCCATAGATAGTTGGGTCATGGGGGCGGGAACATGCAGGCCCATGCGTCATGAGTCATGGGGAACGGCATGGAAGGACAAGCCCATGACTAGTTACGAGATCTCGTAGACTGTTGACTGATAGACTGTTATGAAAGGTTCTGTGGAGTATGCCATTACGTATGTTCTTATGATGACTGATGACTGATATATGCTTATGATTGATTTATTGTGGATTTATGAAAATGTCGGACTTCGTTCACTAACCTCCTTACTGTTATGTTACTTGCTGAGCTCTAGCTCATTGTTTGTAATTATGTATTATAGGTGAGCATTCTGGAAGTCAAGCCTAGGCGGGTTCTCGAGCCGAGCCGCTGTTTTGAAGCCTAACAAGTGTTTTGTGTGCTCCGAGCCGGGGCTAGGCCTGGAAGGCCGTTTTGTGAGCTTTGTCTTGTTGTATCTGTGGCTTTTGCCTATGTGTTGTATATGATCTTTTATTGTATATGATGTACATTAGTGGGTAAATTAACCACATTTTTGGCATGTAATGTATGTTCATATAAATGCACAGCTCTTTGGACTATTAGTGTTTTGTTTTCGCTTCCGCAAGCCCCGCTTATGTATGTTTTGTACAGAAAGGCCTGTGGTAATCTAGAATTACTGGCCGGTTACGATGCCAACCTTCTCGGGGCAGGTTTGGGTCGTGGCACTTAGGGTGTGTTTGGTTTGTGTTTTGAGATAAAAAAAATTAGGGGGTGAGTTAAAAAAAAAAATTAGCAAACATTGATTTATGAGCCTCTTCCAAAATTCTTCTTTTCAGCTCGGCATCATTAGGAACACAAAGTCTCCCTTGGAATTTCAAGACTTGTTCTTCAATTATAAATCCCGATCTGGGCTTAGTTTCAAACTTATCACACATTTTCTTTAGAAATTAATCATCTCTCTATTTCTGTTTAATCTCTTCAATGATCGCTAGTTGTGTGAACATTGCGGCTAAAACACTGTCTTGCCCATGACACACAACTTCTATTTCAAGTCTGTTTAGATCTTGTAGAATTTCCTTTCAGTCAATCAGCAAACATGCTAAGGTTCCTACATTCCTTCTGCGAGAGATTTTTTTGTGAATGTAATAGGTGTCGTCACAAACAAAAAATTTAAAAAAATAAAAAACCAATATTGTTTTGATTTAACATTTATTTTTTCACCCATTTTTTCATCTTCCTATCTCTCTGTCTCTTTCTTTCTCTCTCTCTCTCTCTCGCTAATCTCTCTTCTCTTTCTCTCTCTCTTCTTCACTCATCACTTTTGCCTGTCTGTCTGTCTTTCTCTCACACTCTCTCTCTATCTTTCCCCCCCACTATGTTCGCGTTGCTCACTCTCTCCCTTCCCTCTTCTTGATTTACCGATCTCCCTCTCAATTTATCAATCTATTTTTTCTCTATCTCGCTCTTTCTCATCTATTTTCTCTTTCAATCGCTCATCTTTCATTTCTCTTAATCACTCATCTATTCTCCTAGCCTACTGTTGTCGAAAAAGAGAAAAGTCAAAAAATAAAATGGGCCATTCTCTCTCTCTCTCTCTCTCTCTCTCTCTCTTTCTCTCTGTGTATGTCTCTCGCTTATTTCTCTTCTATATCTTTCACTCATTGCTCTTCTCTCTGGCTCTCTCATATCTCTTCGCTCTCTTTCTCTCTTGCTCATTTCTCTTCTTTCTTTCTCTCTCTCTCTTTGTCTATCTCTCACTCATCTCTTGTTTCTCTTTTTTTTTCTCTCTCTATCTATCTCTCTTTATCATTCATCTCTCTTCTCTCTCAATCACACTCATCTTTTTCTCTTAGCCCATTGTTGTTGAAAGAGAAAAAAGTAAAAAAATGAAATGGGTCTCTCTCCGTCTCTCTTTCTCTGTGTGTCTCTCACTCATCTCTCTCTTCTCCATCTCTTGCTCGTCTCTCTTCTTTCTCTTTCTATATATATATCTTGTTCATCTCTTTTTTCTCACTCTCTTTGTCTATCTTTTGCTAATCATCTATTGTTTCTTTATATTTTTCTGTTTCTCTCTCTCTCTAGCTCTCATTCCGCAACAAAATGGACACGGAGGTTTTTAGCAAAAAAATGAGTTTTTTTGCAATGACAACCTCCTCCCGTCACAAATAAAGGTTTTTGGCGATGACAATCCACCATCGCAAATAAAAAAATTAGTTAAACAACGTCGTTTTATTGTTTAAATTGTCATTTGTGACGGTGAAGCTTGAAGTCGAAAAACAAAAAAACAAAATCTGAGCGCTACTTTTTTTTCCCTCCGTGCTCGTTTTTCCCCCCCTTCAACCAAAAATCCCTAATTTTTGAACCAAAAACCCTATCAAAAATCCCCATCTCTTCTCTCTCTCTCTTGATTAACTGTGAGCAGCGGCGAACGGCGGCGAGCATCGAATTGACGGCGTGCATCGAATTGACGGTGTCAAGCGATGGCATCGAGCAGTGTGAGACGGCATCGAGCAGCGTGTGACGGCGGCGAGCGAGCGATGACGGTGCGGCATGTCTCTCTTCAATTCTCTCAGTCAGTCTTAATCTCTGAACTAGGTTAGCTATTCTTTTTCTTCGTCTTCACGTCTCTACTCTACCGGTTTAACTGAAATTTTTGTAAATTCATTGAAAATTATGTCATATGGATTTGAGAGATTGTCATGAGAGGAGGGAGGGAGCATATATAATTTTCTTTAACTTGACTATCACAAGAGATCTTAGATTTGAAATTAGCATATTGAGATTTAATGGAATGATAGTGGAAGAAGAAGAAGAAGGCTCCATGGATGTAACGTTTCTTCAATTTCCTACCTAATTATAATATTTATTGTGTAATGAAGCAAAGAGATTGCTTCCTTTGTGCTTTAGTGTTGGCGTCTGTTTGCTTTCATTTTTACTTTTTTTTAGTTTTTACATGGCAAAAAAATTGTATGTGATCTAACTCGAGTATTCTATCTGTAATTTTTTCTTGCCAACAAGTCTATAAAACTTGGTAAACATATTTCTTTTTTGATTAAACTCGATAAACAGATTTTGATGTGATACTGGGACCACAATGCAATGAATGTGGTGCAAACAATTCTATGATTTTAGGGCAATAACGGAGAAGTGGAACAAAAACTAAAAGTGTGTTTGGATATTAGATTTGTAGAGGAATTTATTGAAGAAAAAATTAAAAAGAAAGGGAATTTTTTTTTAACTTTTGCAGGGTTATTTATTTATTTATTTTTCTTCCATAAATTTCTGATCCAAACACACAGGGGCTTAAGATTGAGAATGATTTGGGAAGGAAAGCTCTACTAGTTGTTGCATTACTTATTTCAAACGACAATTACCCATAAACTTGGACAATCATGGTTCTAAACTTCATGTACCAACCATATTCTGTACATTAATTCAAATGAATTTTAATGTCATTGATCAATTTAGTTAGTGTGGGAATTTTCCTATTAATCTTTGCGAGCCTTTGTCTGCTTTCACAGAATATGGGCTGCACACACTGATAAACTTGGCAATCTTCTGTTTTAGTATCGTGATAAATTGTGAAACAACATTGGGCTGAGTGAGCACTTTTATCTTGTAATGAAACAATTACATATTTGAGGAATGAAACTCCATTACTATAGATACTACAAGGAATTTGAAACAAGTTTCCCTTCAACATAAGATGTGCATACTTCAGCCAATGTCATTATTTATAGCTTATTCCCTCCACCCCTAGGCACGAGAGACTTGTGGGAGAATACGGGACTCGAATCGGATTCCCGGTTTGGGAGTTAGAGGTAGATTTCGATCTACGTAAACTAGTTCCTGAAGAAACTTAGAATTCGAGGTGTTAAGGGCCCAAAATCACCAAATGGTGTCGGATTAGCATGAAACTTGGCACACACGACTTCCTAGGCATGAGAGGCTTGCAGGAAAAGACGAGACTCAAATCGGGTTCCCGGTTTGGGAGTTAGAGTAGGATTTCGGTCTAGGCAAACTAGTTCCTTAAGAAACTTAGAATTCGAGGTGTTGATGCCCCAAAATCACCAAACGGCGTCGAATTAGCACGAAAACTGGCATATACAACCGCCTAGGCACGAGAAACTTGTGGGAGAAGACGGGACACGAATCGGGTTCCCGGTTTGGGAGTTAGAGCCGGATTTTGGTCTAAGCAAACTAGTTCTTTAAGAAACTTAGAATTTGAGGTGTTGACTTCCCAAAATCACCAAACGGCGTCGGATTAGCACGAAACTTGGCACATACAACCGCATAGGCACGAGAGACTTGTGGGAGAAGACAGGACTCGAATCGGGTTCCCAGTTTGGGAGTTATAGCTGGATTTCGGTTTAGGCAAACTAGTTCCTTAAGAAACTTATAATTCGATGTGTTAACACCCCAAAATCACCAAACAGTGTCGGATTAGCACGAAACTTGGCACACATGACCGCCTTGGCACGAGAGACTTGTGAAAGAATATGAGACTCGAATCGGGTTCCTAGTTTGAGAGTTAGAGCCAGATTTTGTTTTGGGCAAAATTATTTACTTAGTTATCTTTGTAATTGTATAGTAGTTAAATTTTTATTTTTATTTTTGTAATTAACATATTAACACATAATTATATTGTCATTAATTATTTTTGCTTTTTGTTTTTAGATATTTCCCGAGTAGGATTTTGCTTCTTGTGGAATGCATGTATGTGAAAAATGTGAATAACTTTTCTTTTTGTTACCCACGGAGAATGATGAGGAAAACTTTTGTTTTTGGTTTATATTATTTTGAATTGTGAACAACATTATATATTTAAACATTAAATGTATTGTGCAACATTATGTAGTGGGGTAATTTTGTTGATGTCAAGTTATAAATGCAAGAATATTCCTATTATGGAGAAAGTGTTATTTCTATACAGGAATTTTTATATTATTATGCAATTATTGGTTTCGTTTTCATTTTTTTTCATTTAATATAGGTAATTTGAATATTTTTAATAATTTTATTGTAGTTTTTTTTTTTTTTTGGGGCTGCGATGGCACCACAATGTCTCAAAAAACATTAGAGTTAAAATGTATTTTTTTTGGCGACATAGGCAATGCCATCGTAAAAGAATTTTAGTGACAGAGGTCATGCCGTCGCAAAAATAAAATAAAATATCACAACAACATTTTTTTGCCCTCTCAAATAATTTTTTTTGTGACGGTATAACATTGCCGTTGCAAAAGGTCTCAATTTTTACATATTATAGGCGATAGTAAAACGCTATCGCAAAATCCAACATTTACCGTCGCAAAAAATAGACGATGGCATCATGCTGTCGCTAAAACGTTTTAGCAACACCCTCTGTTGTGACCCCCACTTTGCTGTCACTAAAAGTCATCTGCCGTCGCTAAAAGTTTTTTGAGATGGCATTAGAAGTTTTAGCGAAGGTTAACTTACTTTGAGGTTTCATTGGAAACATGCCTGATCAACATGGCTTTTGGTGGAAATCTCTGAGAGTTTTGGGACAAGTAGCTATCCCCGTAGACTTGGCTCGATTAATTGAACACAGTTTTGTTTGATTGAACACAATTTTGTTTTAAGGGTAAAAAAGAAAAAAACAATTAAACACAATTTTGTTTAATTAAAGGGTGATTCTACTTACACCATTACTTGATCTCTTTACATGCTTCATATGAGTTTTTTTTTTTGTTTCCCTTTAATTTTATCCATGTGAGAAATTACCTTCAAGGACAAAACACTAAAATTAAATATATTTTGTTATCTCCTTACACCCCTTGGTCTTTAATCCCCACTCCTCATTTTCCTTTCTTAATTTTTTTTTTCTCTTACATATCTCTTTTCGAAAAGTAAGAATCATAGTATTTTGATCATTAAAGAAAGCAATAGATGAAGAAACGGTGGTGAAGAACCACCAAAGAATTGAAATGTTGAGTTTTTTAATTTTATTTATTTGATAGGTTTTTGTTTTGTTTTTCTGGACTGGTGTTTGACTTTCGTTCGGTGTTTCGAAATCGAACAAATAAAATAGTCTGACATTACATTGCCGAACAAAAAATATAAATCTGGTAACCAATTACCGAATAAAATATAGATTTCCAGCAACCCCAAACCAAATGTTTTTAATTTGTTTGGTTTCTCATTATCATGTATTTTCAGTTTTTTTTTGCCTGGAAGGATTATACTTATACTCATTGCAACAACACAAGTACTGCAATATTAGTGGACTCTAGTCATGAATTCATTACAGACAAAGTTTGTTAAGTTTTTTTTTTTTTATGAATATGATTTTTTCTTATTTTTAATTTGTATTGAGTTTTATTAATAATTTGACGTATAAATGCATTTATTATCTTTAGGTTTTTCCTAGTTGTGAAGCATTAATTAAATGGGCTTTTGACATTGGGATGCAGATTGAATTTGTCATTGTTATAAAGATATCAAATGTGGGAGGCAATGACAGAAAACCAAGAGTTATACTTGCTTGTAAAAGAAGTAGTTACTATAGAGACAACATGAAGATCAAAGGAGAACGATTAAGGCTGTTAGGTTCTAAAAAGTGTGGATGTCTATTTCTATTAAGGGGGTAAAAATTACCTACAAATTACCAAGACGAATTGTGATAACATGTTTGATTGATGGATCCAAATAATGACAGATTTTATGGGTACTTTATGGATATTCGTACACTTTATATTTTTATGAATAATTTTATGGATACTATTTATGTATAATTTTATGTATGCGTGTTTGATTTATAAATTTTTTATGGATCTTTCAAGGAAAAAGTAAATCTTTCAATGTACAGTGATAAGGGCCTAAACAACTCTATTGTAGTTTGGTAACACGACACTAGAGTAATCTCATTTGTATAACAATGTATCATTGAACATTCACTTCACAAGTGGTCCAAATTAATTTATTGTTATCATCTAATTAGACGGCAACATAATGTTGGGAAAAAAAATATTGTCCGATAATATGGCACGGGAGTAATTCAAATTAATTAGCGTTATATTACCAAATAGGCTCACCACAAATTAAAAAATTATTGTTTAGAAGAAAGTGTCTCTGTAAATGTATAGTAATAAAATCTTAGAGAGATCTATTTTTTCTGGTAACATAACATCGGAATAATGTAAATTGTTTACCATCGTGTTACCAAAATTAGTGGTGTAAAGAGATAAAATAGTTAATTTAGGGTTAGTTTTGATAATATATTGGGGGTGTAATGAGAATTATAGGCTGTGTTTGGTATAGCTTTGGAAATGTAATTCTACCATTTAGTTTGAGTACGGCGTTTGTTTATAGTTTCAAAACACATTTCCACACCCACGTTTGAAAATGCGTGTACCCGGACGTCCCCCGGACTTCTCCCAAGACGTTCGGCTGGTTGACTGGAACAGTATTCTTGAATTTTATTTTATGTTGTTTTGCACTTGTTATTTTTATATGTTAAATAAAAAAATATTTTTTAACGTTTTTTTTAATTTTTTTTTATTAGTTTTGAATAAATTTTTGGGTTGTGCGTTTGGTTATGAATTATAAGTTTTTGTACAAAAATTATATCACATCACTCAATTCAAAAACTCTTTTCAAAATTTTTTTCAAAACTCTTTTCAAAATTCATCCACCAAACAAATTTTTTACACTCAAATCATAATTTCAAACACACACAAATTAAAAATACAACTCATTCTCAAATTATATTTACAAAATTTTATCAAATATAATAATATTTTTTATAATAATGTAATGAGATGAAAGTTGTAAAGAAGTTAAATAGCATATAAGTAGAATCACCCTCCATTAAATACTGTATTCCATCAATGCCCTTAAACCCAAACAAGACAAATAATGAAACACAGGGGCAAAACACTGTTCATCCATGTCCAAAATTATCAATCAATGTTTATTTCTCTCCATGAGTGCATGCAAGGGTTTACAGAGGTTTTGAAGAAGAAGAAGAAGAAGAAGAAGAGATAATGGAGGAAGCATCAGAGCATAACAAAAAGCAGAGCGTGCCTGTGCTCCCATGGATGAGAAGTCCTATTGATGTTAGTCTCTTCGATGAATGCCCTCTTAATCTCCTACCTTTTCTTGATCCCAGGTACTCTTTCTCTGTGTGTGTATATAGTTGTGTGTTTGTGTATGATTATTATGTATGTATTTTGTTGTTTATCTTTCATAATTCTCAACATAAATTGATTAAATTTGTGAAGAGTTCATCAATTCTAACCGGTTTAGAATGGTTGATTGAGGAATTGATAAATTTGTCTATTGCTATCACATTTTCTATTCCTCTGACATCTCTCTACATATCCATCTCTGTTGCTTTTGCCTAGGGTTTTTCTTCCATTTGTTCTTCTCAGGAAATTTACCTTATCCATATATACTAAATATTATAAAGAAAGAATGAACATCAATATCTACCCGTATAAAAGTGAAAACAACATCGAAACATGTATGTAGGAAGCAATTTTTTTCTTCTTAAATTCACATTTGTTTACAAACTAAAACAATTGTTGATCGATTTCGTTGCACTTTTGGACAGACGGGCACAACCAGAAGGAGAACTTCTTTCTCTTTGGTTTGGATTGAACCCGTCCCTGTGACCTATCAAGATAATTACATTTCATTTTCTATACTTGCAATTTTTTCACAACTTCTACATGTATTCACAAATAAGAGATTTTGCAATTCTATTTTTTGAGGCAATAAATAAATAATATTTTTGTAATAAAGCTTATTAAAGCAATAGACAAGATAGGCAGTTAATTCATTTCACAAACTTAGTATAGCAAATGGGTTTTTTAAAAGTCATAGGGGGGCCGATTGCCCCGCTTGCCCTCCTCTGGGTCCATCCCTGTCATTAGGTATGGTTAGTTCCCAGGGTTCTAGCAGTGCATACTTCACGGATTAGGTTTAAATTTGTCTTTTCTTTCCCCCCACTTTTTTAGAAGAGTCTGTGCAACTAGGATTTATATTTGTTTAGCTATTTACTAGGTTTTGGCTGACTGTGAAAGGTGTAGGCTTAAACTAGTCACAAAGAATTATATGAGTACACTATGTGGACTTAGCCTTTGAAAATTTTAAAACTGAAGGATCTTATCGATTAGAATGTGTTGTGGTGTCTCTAATGATAAGTGTATTTTAAGGGACTTTTCCTAGTTCACCCAAAAATTTGTTGTGTTTTAAAAGCTCCATAAAATACTAGTACACATGCATGCCCAAATCCAATTGAATCGAACCTCCACAAAATAACCCCAAACTCAATTCCATTTGAAAAATTGAACCTATTTTGTGTAACTTTTGGTAAGTTGAAAGTTGAGAATTAGAAATCATAACATAAAAACATTCACCTCTAGTTTTTGATAATCAATTATTTTTCAATTTATTTATTTATTTCTAAAACTATTAAGCAGAAACTACACCGAATATATTGGTATAAAATTTCAAATTAAAAAAAGCCTATAAATAGCCTTAATATAATGCACATGGCTATTATTGACTAGATGCGACTGAACAATTGGTTGTTTGTTATGACTTAAATATTTCAACTTTTAGTTTTAATTAAGTTGAGATAACATTTTGATGTAATCTATAGTAAAAATAGTTTAAGCTTATTTGCACTTATTTAAGGCAAAATAGGTTGATTTTAGGTTTTTTACAGTCACACCCTATGAGGTTTATGAATAATACAAATTCTTCCCTCACATCCTAGACATTACACTGACCCTCTTATCAGAATTTGTCTATTAACACCACTAACAGAAAAAAAAATAAAATGGCTTTATTACCTTTCTTCCCTTCTCTCTTCCTCCCGTTCAACATGACCCAATTTTACTCTCTCTCTCTCTCTCTCTCTCTTGAGGCTCCATCTCAGCCCTAACAATCACCCCCAAAACACCATCGCTATACAAACACCTTGTTGACACATCATATCAATTAAAAATATTTAGAAAGTTGGCTATTTGACACCACGTGGTTGGCTATTTGAATATATCTAGCAACATCAATGTATTGAGTATGCATTTGCTTTGCAAAAAACAACTAAACAAGTACAGATGTTCTCATGCAAACAAATTGTTATGTTTGTTTCTTGTTGTGCCTCCACCCAACCATAGCCACAACCTATAGAATACACCATCTCTTTATTTATTGGCTTTGAGAGTTCAATTCTTCAATTGATTCAACAATTTTACAACAAAAATAAAAAGCATGCAGCAACTAATGGTGCCCAAGAGGGTTCCACTGAGTAGTCAATTGGAAAAAATTCTTACCATATACCCACCATCACCTACACCATTACCTAACATCACCATCATGGTATCACCCATTTCGAGTATTATTTGAAACACCTAGTACCCCCTTACAATTATTCCTTAATCACTCTAAATCCATCCTACCTAGACCCCAATCCACTCTCCATTGGCCACCTACTCCACCGGTAACCCAATCCACACCATCACCAGCCCTATAGCACCATCTCCCTCTTTCGCCACCTACACCACCAACCTGAAAAGAGAGAGAGAGAGAGAGAGAGAGAGAGGGAGAGAGAGAGAGAGAGAGAGAGAGGAGGGGGTAAATCACCTATTGTTGTCCGCACTTTGAAATAAGCAAGGTTGTGGTGGAGAACCGACAAGTAGCTTTGATCGGCAAGGCTGGTGTTGGAAAAGAAACACAACATTAGACCACCAAGGAGGATCGCGGTTGTTGTGATCCTCATTCTCCCACTGAAAATGTCATGGCTGCGTGTGGACATAAGATCCCTCTCCCTTTCGTTCTACTTTCTCGTCGTTCTCCCTCTTTTTCTCCACTTAAATTTTTGGTTAGTGTATATTTAGGGTTTTATTGGGTATGGGTAGGTAATTCGGGTTGGGTTAGGGTTAGGGGTTAGAGTAAGGTTAAAATTGGTATTTTTATAACTTTTTACGTTGATGTCATTGTCATCCAAAGCTGTTAGTTGACCTAACCCCCATTAACAAAATGGGGCAAAATGTAATGCGATTTCGAACCTCAAGGAGTGCAATGAAATTCAAATGTCGAGGGGGAAATTGTAGTAAAAACAAACCTCAGGGGAGTGTTAATGTAGTTTACCTTGTTTTTAAAAGGTTGACTAGAGGGGCTCTTTGTCACCTTTTTACTTTAGGGAGACATTATTTTAATCAAAAATTTATTTAAATGTAACACATCTTTCTTAAATATTATCATGCCCATTTTTGAATTTCTAGTCAATAAAAATAAAATAACGTTTGACAATATAAATTCACTTTACTATTTACTTAAATAAACCTCTGTAATTTAAATTTATAACATTTTTAACATCTATATTTTAATATATTAAAAGGAGCACGTAATTTGGTGTTCATGAAGTTTTGTGAACTTTTACATTTTTTAGAGGCAACCTTTGCTTATTATGTTTTAACCATTTAAAGACCCTTGATATATAGGTAAAAATGTACAATGCTTTTCACCCACTTAATAATTCAATCATTGTTGTGACTCTTACATTGAGGTTTAGGCATCATTTTTCCTTTAGCTTGAAGGAACTTTTTTTCGCCCTGGAGCTTGACATTGAGCTTCAATTTTGATTACCTATTTGATTACTGTAAAATGGCTTTCACTCTGTTACTCCCTTGAATTATATTGCTTATATTTTTGTGGTTATGGTTAGTTGTGAATTGTTCTTATATTAGGTTGGAGGTGGCTTTGGAGAATATGGGTTTTACTTCCCTCTTTCCAGTGCAAGTCGCAGTCTGGCAAGAGACAATTGGACCTGGTTCCTGTGAGTGAGACCTTTGTATAAATTCACCAACTGGAAGTGGGAAGACGCTAGCCTATGCTTTGCCAATAGTGCAAATGCTGTCAACTCGTGCAGTTAGATGTCTTCGTGTTTTAGTGGTGTTACCCACACGTGATTTAGCCGTGCTGGTTATACATTCACCTTTACGTACCGATTTCCCATTTTTGCACATGTCCTGGTGATTCTACTTAAAGGGATATTGCTGCCATCAATCTCTCTCACTCAAACACACACACATTGGGCATGCATGTTTTCTTCATTATGTGTTAATTCTCATCTCATAATCATGGAACTATTAGTGTTTTTTACCCCTAAGCTTGACTTAGATAGATGAACTCGCAATTGTGTTGCAGTACCAAAGTTGATTGAACTATTCATGACCTTAAGAATACGTTTGAGTACCGTTGTATTTGTTTTGTTTTAGTTGTTTGTTAAAATTCATGAGAAAATACATTTATTTTCATTACATTTATAAAGACACATCTGATGTGATTGAGATAGGTGTTTTCTTCATGCAAAATTGTATGTATGTTTGGGGATTGGTGTGCTGATTGTTGTATTAATTTATATGGGCTTCGTTGTGAACTTCTAAAGCTTTGTTCATTGGACGTGGGATATTATTATAAGGTTGATGGCTAGATAGACTGTCAAAGGATCATTTTAATTAAACTGCCTTTACCTAATGGTTGTCTTGGCAATTCAAGGCGCTGGAAGATTAGAATTCTTATACACCTGATCACCACTTTTTATTCGCACAAACTTGGTGAGATTGGTGTTGGATCCTCCTCTATGTGATTTTCAGCTTGAGCTTTTACTATTCACCAAGAAAAAGGGGACCATTTTAATTGACAAAATGAAAGAGGGATGAAAGAATAAATTGGCTATCAAATTTAATTGGTTCTGCCTACAAAATTATATGCAGATGCAAAAGAGGGAACATGTTTGTGAATTGGTATGAGTTTTGCATGTTTTGAAAAAAAAATGTGATGGAATGTACTTTAAGCTATATTTCTAAGAAATGTCTATGAGGTGAGGGTGTTGCAAGGTGGAGTGGGAAAAAATGACGAAGCTTATTTTAGAAATGACGAATTAATAATCAAGGAAAGGAGCATTAAGATAAATCTGGAAGCACATAAAACAGTTAAAACATATTCCTAGAAGGTGCCTCATGGCACTGATGAAAAAAAGTAATAATTGGTGGCTTTGGAAAGGGGAGAGGAAGGTATGGAATGTTATTTGAACCTGAGAAATCTCCTAGGTTGAAGATGTTTCTTTGGATCCTTAAATGGGAAAATTGGATTCATGTTGTTGGATACTCCAAAAGAAAGAGGAGCTCATGTTTCCAATGATGGTCCAACTAAATGGTATGTTGATTTGATGTTTAGTCAGTGCTACCTTTATGCTTATCATATTTATGATTATTTTTCCATTACGAAGTACAAATATTCTAGACCAACTAGGATTGTAAATAAAATTCAAATAACATTACTTGACCTACTTTATGATCCATGGACTATAACTACTACTACTCGTGGTGAACAATTATTGAAATTACCAAACTACCTCCAACTACAAAAACATAATATAACGGCATAAATCTGTTCAGTAGTGTGCTAAATTATAATAAACACAAATAAAGACTTAAAACTTTCTAAATCTTCACTCCATGATGTTCTAATTGTGCTCCATGTGAAATTCCAGATCTATCCTTTTTGTTCTTTCCGTACTTGCCATCACATTCATCCTTTGGAAAACAAGTGGACTAATGTGAATGTTATGAATACTAGAGGGGAACTGTATCAAGGTCTATTTAATGCTCCCTTGAAAGGTATCTATTTCCTTTTTCTTTTTTTTTTGGGGTTTCAGGTTAAGGAAGTCTTTGCTGCTATTGCACCTGCAGTGAGCTTATCTGTTGGTTTGGCAGTTGGTCAATCTTCAATTGCTGATGAAATTTCTGAACTTATTAAGAGACCTAAGCTTGAGGCAGGTATCTGTTATGACCCCGAAGATCTTTCGCTGGATTTAGAAAGTTCAGTGGACATTTTGGTGGCTACTCCTGGCAGGCTGATGGATCATATAAATTCTACGAAAGGTTTTACACTTGAGCATGTTTGTTATCTGGTGAGTAGCAGATTGTGTTGATTTCACCTTTCACATATAATTCTGATGTAACTTTTGTTCCCTACAGCATTCCATTTTCTGAAATAATGGTTTCAAATATGTTACGTATTTATATTATGTATTTTTTGTATTTCATCAGATTGGAATATTTTGTTAATGACTGGAGTGTTTAATGGATTGCTATTGATTAGCACTAGTATTATATGGTCTGAGTGTATCTCCACTTATAAAGCGAGTTTATTTCTTACAAGCAAACTTTAGTCAACTTCGATTTACATATTTTTGGAGTTGTGATAAATACTGTAATTAAGTTAATGATCTATATATGTTTACATATTATGCTGCTGCAGTTGGATTACAATTTTATGATTTTTCATGAGTCCATACTTAAATTCATGATACCACCAAATGCTTCCGTCAACGTGTTTCAAAAATTGCAGTCATCATTGCTTGTCCTTCTGTTGGTATCTTGTTGCTGTGATGGTTTATCAGTGGAAGAATAAAAAATTACAACGAACAAATTGAACTTCAGCAATCAAAACATTGCGTTTAACATCCATAGCTTTTAATTTGAATTTTCTTTAGAAGACTATCTTTTGACGAGGTCAATTTTTCAGGTTGTTGATGAAACAGATCGATTACTCAGGGAGGCATACCAATCCTGGCTGCCTACTGTTCTTCAATTAATCCAATCTAGTGTTGGAAGTCTCTTCCCTCATGCCAACACTTTCTTTCCTTCCCCAGTTGGTTACTTGAAAACCAGAAGGAGATCGTGAGTTCTAATTTCTTTTACCTCCTTTCTTGTAGTAATTGGTCAGTGACAGTAGTATTGCGTGGTATATTGTGCATGCTTTGGATACACCTGCAGATAAAACTGCAGTCAGGTATCCATTATCGTATTATATATAATATAGCTGATAGAATAATATCTTTGGTTTGATTATTCTATTAGCTATTATTTCCTTATTCTATTATTTCCTTATTTGTGCCTTCAAGGCTTCCATTGCAAGTTACTTATTATCAATATAAAAGAGGATGGTTGTCTAATCATTCCCTAAGTTCTTCTCTCTCAAACAAACATGGTATCAGAGCCTTAGGGTTACCATCTCATTCTCCACCTTCACCCATCACCACCTAACTGCTGCCCACTGTGTTTTGACCCTCTCTTCTCTGTCCAGGGCCTGCGATAGTCACTGGTGAGCACCCAGGACCAGCCAACAGTCCCTCGTTCTTGTTTGGCTCCAGCCGAAAGCTCCTTGGCCTATTTTGGCTTCAACCGACAGCCACTCTGAGGCTTCTTTGACCACTGCATGTTTTGATTGGTTCATCTCACCACTGTTCCTCAAGTCTAGCAAGGTTTTGCCTTATTTGAGGATAGCTTAGCCTTGTTTTGATTGGAGGTTCCTTTTCCATTTTGTGTATTTATTTTTTTTTGGGTCATTACATTTCGCTATTGCCCAGCTTTGACTGATTGGTATGCTCCTATCATGGTTTGTAATTGACATTGCTTGGTCCAGTTGATTTTATTCCCTCTTCCAGTATTTGTGATTAGTGCTGGTTGTTATTCGGTTTGTAGAGTATAAATGGTTGACCTTACT
The DNA here is from genome assembly GCF_055761805.1 of Camellia sinensis. Lineage (NCBI taxonomy): Eukaryota > Viridiplantae > Streptophyta > Magnoliopsida > Ericales > Theaceae > Camellia > Camellia sinensis. The sequence continues at coordinate 60,004,531 of NC_138971.1, forward strand.
AGTGAATCCACCACTACTTCTCAGACAGCTAGAGGGGAGAGTCCCATTATGACTATTACATCCGAAAACCTAAACCCTAGCCTAAAAATCACCACCTCTTTGTTTAATGGGCAAATTACAAACACCTCCCCTGAGATTTGTTGAAAATACAGATTTCTCCCTGAAGTTTGAGAAATTACATCCCACCCCCTGAGGTTTATATTTCTATAACAAATTGACCCTTGAGATTTTTATTTTCATACAGATTCCTCCCTAATTTGACCTAATTTGTTATGAAAATTTGACCCTCAGGGGGTAATTTGTAATTTCTCAAACCTCAGGGGGGAATTTGTATTTTCACCAAACCTCGAGGGGGGTGTTTGTAATTTGCCCTTGTTTAATGGTTAAAACTATCTTGCTTGGTCACAGTGTCTGACACTTTTCTTGAAGAGTAGAGGGAAGATGGGTTATGTTGATGGGAGGATCAAGGCACCAGGAATCACTGATCCTGGTTATAACCAATGGGAGATTACCAATTCTTTAATTATGGGATGGCTCATTCATTCCGTGGTAACTGATATAAGGGAAGGCTACTTGTCTATGAAAACTGCCCAGGATATTTGGGATGCTATGGTCACTACCTATTCCCGAAAGAGGAATTTCTCATAGACTTTTGAGTTGCGTCGTTCTATTGAACGCTCAGTACAGGGGGATGTGACTGTCCTTTAATACTTCACTTTTCTTATCAATGGCTGGAAACGTCTTGATAATCTACAGGATTATAAGCCTGTTTGCACAATTGATTCAGTAGGTTACTAGAAGTTTATTGAACATGAACGGGTCATCAAATTTCTGGAAGGTCTCAACTTAGAGTTTGATCCTATTCGAAGTCTTGTCCTTGGTATGAATGTTCTTCCCTCCCTTCAGGAGGCCTTTTCCTATGCATAGAACGAAGAGAGTCGTTGTTCTGCTATGCTGCCACCTACCTCTACAGAGCGCTAAGTCTTACTTTCTGCTCCTCCTAGGGAAGGTACTAGTCTGCCTTGTACTTCCTGTAGTCCTTCAGAGATGGATACACTATTCTGTGATTATTGTCGCTGGCCAATACATACCGGTGAGACTTGTCAGAAGATTCATGGGGTTCCTTCTGGTGGTTGTGGTGACCGTTCTGGTAGTCACAGGGGTTGCTCTGGACGGTCTTGAGGATGCGGGTGTAATCCACGTGCACATCATACTAGTGCAGTGGATACTCCCGATGCCTCTTCAGTTGCTCCTCCTAGTGGTGATATATCTGGATTGTCTTCTTTTGAGTTAGAGGATGCTTTGCGCCACCTATTGGATCGTTGCTCTTCTACTACTCCATTGTACATCCTCCTTGTCTTTTGCTCACTCAGGTAACTTAGTTGCTTCTCCAAGTGCTTTTCTATCTCATAAGTCTTTACCTTGGATTATTGATTTTGGTGCCTCAAATCATATGTTTGGGTCTTGTGATTTGTTCTTGGAATACAAGCCTTCTTCAGGTTAGAACAAAGTTAGGATCGCTGATAGTACTGTTTCTTCTGTTTCTGGGAAAGGTTTAATCCATGCCACTCATTTTCTACCATTATCTTCTGTTTTGCATGTTCCTATTTCTTTGTCAATCTTTTATCATTGAGTTGTCTTACTTATGACTTGAATTGTAGTGTGACTTTCTTTCCTGATTATTGTCTGTTTCAGGACCTTATCACGAGGAAGACGATTGGCAATGGTAGAGTAGAATGTGGTCTCTATATCCCGAATCAGGCGGACAAGTTGGCACTTCATTCTATCAAGTTTCCTGCCACCAAGGAATACCTGTGGCTGTGCATCAGTGTTTTGGGCACCCATCATTTCTATTGATTAAGCATTTATTTCCTTATGTTTTTACAGACAATAATGTCTTAGAGTTTCATTATGAGTCTTGTCAACTTGGAAAAGAACATAGAGCTTCTTTTGCTCCAAGCTTTAATGAAAGTTTAGTACCTTTTTCCTTAATTCACTCTGATGTTTGGGGTCCATCTCGTGTTGTGTCTTTAAAAGGTCATAGATGGTTTGTTACTTTTATCGATGATTTTTTTCGTACTACTTGGGTATGTCTTATGAAAGACAAAAGTGAGGTATTTTGTGTGTTTTGTAATTTCCATAAAATGATATGTATTCAATTTGGGGCGATTGTCAAAATATTGCGTTCTGATATTGGGGGTGAGTATATTGATTCTGGTTTAGCAAGCTATTTTTCCATCCATGGCATTATTCATCAGACTTCTTGCATAACACTGCTCAACAAAATGAGGTTGCAGAACGCAAGAGTCATCATCTTCTTGATATAGCTCGTTGCCTGTTTTTTTCTATGCATGTGCCTTGGTCTTATTGGGGGGACGCAGTTCTCACTGCTGCCTACCTCATCAACCGTCTCCCAACCCAAGTGTTGCACAAAAAATCTCCTCTCTAGGTTTTCTCAAGTTCTGAGTTTGTGTTCTCTATTCCCCCTAAAGTCTTTGGGTGTATATGTTTTGTCCATAATCATGCTTCTTCTCGTGGTAAATTTGATCCTAACTTTATGAAGTGTGTCTTTTTGGGTTACTCTCTTACTCAAAAGGCTTATAAGTGTTATCATCTTCCATCTCGTAAGTGGTTTGTCTCCATGGATGTAACATTCTTTGAGTCACAGTCTCATTTCTTGTCCCAGTCCTCTTTTCAGGGGGAGCCTTGGTGTGAAGGGATTCTTGAGTCTGTATCAGTTCCTGGCTCATCACTAGTGGTGGAGAACATAGAAGGTAAACTGACTACTTGTGGTGAAAATACCGAATGTCTATGTCAAGGACAAAGACAGATAGAAAGTTATTTGTATACAAGAGACCACTTTTGATCATCCACTGCTATCTTCTTCTTCTGATGAGATTCCAGGTAACTCTGAAACCCTTATTCCTCCTGAGTATACTGATCTTGATATTCCTATTGCCTAACGAAAGGGTGTGAGGTCTTGTACTAAGCATCCCATTTCTAATTTTGTGTCCTACTCTAGTTTGTTTCCTTCTCATAGAGCTTTTGTGTCCAAAGTTTCTTCTCTTAGTATACCTAATCATTTTCAAGATGCTCTTGCTACCCTTGAGTGGAAACATGCCATGATAGAAAAAATGAAAACACTTCGTAAGAATGGCACTTAGGAATTAACTGAGTTACCTAAGGACAAAAGACCTGTGGGATGCAAATGGGTGTATTATGTGAAACATAAAGCAGATAGTTCAATTGAGTGTTACAAGGCTAGACTGGTAGCAAAGGGCTTTATTCAGACTTATGGAGTAGACTATCAAGAGATCTTTGCACTAGTGGCTAAGATGAATTTAGTCATAGTACTTCTTTCTCTTGCAGCTAATCTGGATTGGTCACTTCATCAGTTTGATGTAAAAAATGATTTCTTACACGGTGATCTAGAAGAAGAGGTGTATATGGACATCTCTCTTGGCTTTGAGGACCATCAAACAAGGTTAAAGTATGCAGGCTTTTGAAGTCATTATATGGTGTCAAATAGTCTCCAAGGGTTTGGTTTGAGGTATTCACACAGGTTATGCTCCGATATGGCTTCAAACAGAGTCAGACTGATCACACTTTGTTTGTGAAGTATTCCTTACATGGTAAGACTACAACGCTCATTGTTTATGAGGATAACATGGTGCTTACTGGAGATGATAGTGAGGAAATACCCCGGTTGAAGAAATATTTAACAAACGAGTTTGAAATCAGTGTTATTAAAGGTGTGCCTAGGCCTAAGTCCCATCTAGGCCCAAGGTTTGCGCCTTGTAGTGTTCCAAGCTAGGCGATTTCGATAAGGCACGTCTAGGCGTGCGTCTAGGTCCAAGTCCCATCCAGGCCCAAGGTTTGCGCCTTGTAGTGTTCCAAGCCAGGCGACTTCAATAGTACCTAACTGGCCCAAGGCTTGCGTGTTGAGGGCTTTTTTTATTTTTTTTTATTGTTGCTTTAATTGGTTTTGTTTAAAATCTGACCATTGATTTAATATGGTGTAGCTACAGAAGATCCTCACATTTATTACAGATGCCAATACATTGGGCATTCAACCCCAAATCAATGACAGAAGAAAAATTAGCCCTAATTTCTAATCTCCAAAAAACACTAAATGTTTAACATTTCATTTTGTTTATGCTAAACCCTAAATTATTTACTTGTATTAAATTATATATTTTTTTCTGTGCAAGGTGCGCCTCAATTCGGTGAAGCATGCGCCTCGCCTTTGCCCCTTGAGCCTAGGCCCTAGGAGACGTTGGCGCCTTGGTGCGCCTATCGCCTTTAATAACACTGTTTGAAATAAAAGACCTGGGAAATCTGAAATATTTCCTAGGTATTGAGGTTGTCCGGTTCCAGGATGGAATTTTCATCTGTCAGAGAAAATATGTTCTTGGCCTATTGAAAGAAACCGGGATGATTGGGAGTAAAACTTGTGATACACCACTAGAGCCAAACCAGAAGCTTAGTGATGATAGTAGGGGAGCTATTGTTGGCAGGGGGAGTTATCAGGGAGTAATGGGTAAGCTCATTTACTTATTCCATTCTTGTCTTGACATTGCCATGGCAGTTAGTGTGGTTAGCCAGTTCATGCATGCACCTCACGAGACACACTTGGCTGCAGTAATGTGCATCCTTAAGTACTTGAAATACTCTTTTCCGGAAAAGAGTATTTTTTTAAACATGATCATCTTCGGGTGGAAACTTATACAGATGCAGATTGGGCATGATTAGTACTAATGGAAGGTCTACATCTGGTTATTGTACCTTTGTTGGAGGTAATTTGGTTACTTGGAGGAGCAAGAAACAAAATGCAGTCGCCCGGTCTAGTGCAGAGGCCGAGTTTAGAGCCATGGCACAAGGTGTATGTGAACTCTTATGGGTCAAGTTGCTGCTAAGTGATCTGGGGATTAGTCATATTGATTCCATGCGACTTTACTGTGGTAATAAGGCTGCTATTAACATAGCTCACAATCTAGTTCAGGATGACCGAATGAAACATGTGGAGATTAATCGCCACTTCATTAAGGAGAAACTCACCAGTGGCACTATATGTACTCCTTTTGTGAAGTCAGCTGAACAACTGGCAAACATTCTCACCAAGAGAATTGGAAGCAAACCATTCTATGTGCATGTCAAGTTAGGCATGAGAGACATCTTCGTACCAGCTTGAGGGGGAGTGTTACAATAATATCTTTGATTATTGTGTATTGATTATTCTATTAGCTGTTATTTCCTTATCCTGTTATTTTCTTATTTGTGCCTCCAAGGCTTCCATTGTAAGTTACTTATTATCAATATAAAAGGGGATAATTGTCTAATCATTCCCTAAGTTTTTCTCTCTCAAACAAACAATAGCAACTGTTGGTTTACTGGTGAATTGCCAGTTATGGTGGTCTTCACTCTTTAGAAGCCATGATAAGAAACGATTGAATGTGTGTTTCATACTCTTGAAACTTTTGTGGTCTAAGCAATTTGTATTGGAACCCACATATTAGTCTAATACCATACTGACACTTAACAATTGTCCACTAGGGAATCTTTGAGACTCATGGACGCTTTGATCTCATTGTTTTACCACTGGATTAAAGGTGGGGAGTTTCAGATCCTTGTAGGCATTTGTGGAGACTTAACTTTTTCTTCAATTTTCCTGTTTAATTTTTGTCCAAATGTCTAGTGAAGTATTTTCCATGTGACAGTTAGCTTGTACTAACAATTTATTTTAATTTGTTGTAGAGGTGTTGAAAGGGGATTTAAGGGCAACTCTTATCCTAGGCTTGTGAAGATGGTTCTATCTGCCACGCTAACCCAAGATCCATGCAAGCTTGCCCAGCTTAATCTGCATCACCCTTTGTCGTTGACAACTGGGCAAAGACGTTATCAGCTCCCTGAACAACTAGAATCTTTCAAATTGGTATGATCTCATAACTATACTAGTAAATATGTAATACTTTGTATAAATGCTTTTGGTCATTTTCAAATCTCGTGGGTTGTACTACTTTTTACTGCATTTGCATTTTGGCTGTGTGATTCAAATTAATGAGATGAGTTGAGCTAAGTGGTGGGTAGCTCAAGTTTGGCTCAATGAAATTGAAACTTAAGCTGGAGCTCAGCTCATTTATTTTATGAGCAATCTCAGCAGACCTTCTAGTTAATCCAACCTTGGCCCGAGCTCGATAGGCTTGGGATACCTGATAAGCTTATTGAGCTGAATAGATTAACAAGTTAATGATGGTGCTTGGCTTGTTTATCTCATGAGAAATCATGGGCTAACCTCTGATTGAGCAAATCATGGCCATACTTAAGTAGATAGATTTGTCTTGCAGCGCTTATTGGGTGTGTAAAAAAGACCTGCAATGGCAGAGATGGGAACTTTACAAAGAGCAACTTCTGTCGAAGTTTGAGAATAAATTAGAGTCTCGACGCCTAATGCATTAAAAGAAAACAAACTTATTATTCATTATTCAGGCACCAGGTACAAAAAACTATTTCTTTTAATGCATTGGGAGTCAAGATTCTAATTATTCCGGCACCGTGTATGAAAAGCTTGCAATTTAGAAAGTGATGCTGCTAAAACTTATCATTTTCCTTGCGTGCTGATCTTTTAAAAATGGAGTCATAATTCTATTCATGACCCAAGGTTTTAAATCTAAATGTCTATTTCAGTTGTTGGTTATGTTTAAAATAGAAGCAAAATCTGTATTCCTGAACATTATTTGTTGAAATGGTTGTGAAAAACTGAAACCAAGGCATTGGTATGGCTTGAGATCATATCAAAGATGTTCAAGTTCTTGAGTCTGTTCAAATGTACATCCTTAATTGGGTGATCTGCTTCCTTTGTTCTGATTAAATTTAGTATGACTTGTCCACCTTTAATCTCATTTTTGGCATGAATTTTTATGCTTACAAAAATCAAATGGCACATCAAATTTATTTAAACAGATGGGTATTTTGTTGTTATGCCTCTTCTTATTGTTTTTATTTTTTATTTTTGGTTTTCATTTAGGTTATCCTCTTTTCTTTTCTTTTTTGGGTAGGATTTGGCCTAAGCTCAATAACTCACAACCTAAGTTTCATGCTTCTTATATTGCTATAGTTTTATGATTTGATAATCATTGAAGAGACTATTGTGCTAAGAGTAATTTTTATTTAGTTTTAACATACAACATTTTGTATAAGATTGAATGGAGATTGGTTAGCTAGGAACTATGAAGCACCACCACTTCAAAATAGGTGCCGTAGCCATGTTTGAGACACGAACATGGCTGGAATAATGATGGGAGAAAACATTTTCTATAAGACTTAATGGAGATTGGTTAGTGAAGAACTATGAAGCACCGACACTTCAAAATAAGTGTTGTAGTTGTGTCAGAAGCATTTTTTTAATAATATTTTTTGGGGGACACGTTGGGTCATACTTTGAGACACAACGGGGTCATTTTAATTTTTCAAACCTAATTTTGAGGGTTATATTATAATATTTGGAAACAGCAGAGTTGAATTTAATAAAAAAAAATATAAAACTCATATCGAACCATTGACAATGCAACATAGATCTAAATACAATTGTGAATTTGAGAGAAAGGCTTCTAATAATTTCTGGAACGTGTAATGCAATGTAACACAAATCTAGTATTTGGCTTATTTAAATCTAGTTTGTTTGTGTTTTTCTTTTAATGCCAGTTTTATTAATTTTGGCTATTTGTGGATGTATTACTAATATAAATAGCAAATAAAATATATAATTTTTTTTTGACGTATCCTATCGTGTTCATGTCTTAATTGTTTTTGAAATCGCCATGTCTCATGTTTGTGTCTATATCTGTATCCGTGCTTCCTAAGTTAAGAATCATCGACAGGGACATGTTCACATGTAAATTTTCAAAAAATGCAAGACATGACACATAAAAGACATGCAAAAAAAAAAAGAAAAAAAGAAGTGTATGTTATATATATGATTATTTAATGTAATGTAACATAACACTAACTAAAATTGAAATAACAACATATTCCTTAACATAATAATCACAATTACAATTACGCTAGACCATCCTATAATATAACAAATTTATAGCTACAATCACAATAGTGTATCTTATTACATAAATTAGGTGTGTTCACCAAAACGTGAAACCCAGCCTATCTGACTAGACTGCCCGACCCGATGAGCAGCGGTCGGTTGCAATTTGTTAAAATATAATTTTTTGGGTATTGGTTCAATTAACGGGTTTAGATATTTGGGACCCGTTGAAACCGAACCGACTGAATATATATTGTAAAAATGTTACCTTGCCTCCTATCAAGTTTTTATTGGTCTTGGGGATTGCACATTATCTGCGTGGCACGTGTGTTATGATATCTGGAAAACTCTCAAACATGTTTCTCTTTTATCTAAACGTCAATCTCAAAACTCTCAACTACTTTATCTTTTTTTTAGGCATTGTATCTATCCTTCTCTCATTCTCTCTCTTTCCGTCAACAAATTTCTCTTTTTTCCATGTATCTCTCTTTGTTATTCCCTCGTTCTCTCTATTCTCTCTCACTTACTGTTAACCACTTTCTCTCTCTCCCATGCATCTCTCTTTCCCTCATTCTCTCTCTTCTTCTCTCTCACTATTCTATCAGATATTCAATTGTAACCCTAAACTCCAAAAACCTTACTGTCTTATGATATGAATATCCAAAGGGAAAGCCCTATTCCTTTTCATGGTCGATGACCTTCAAGCTTCATCAATGATGGATTTATGAATTTTTAAAGTTGATGGTGACTTCGTGAATGTGTAGGAGTAGTATCGATAGAAGATAAGTTGAGAAAGAATAGATTGAGATGCTTTGGTCATATACAACGGAGACCAGCAGAGGTAGTAGTGAAGAGATGCGATACAGTGACGGTAGATGGTAGTGTTAGAGGAAGGGGTAGACCTAGATTAATGTGGACTAGTGTAGTAAATAGAGATATGAATCTTCTTAATTTGACTAGTGAAATGACCTTGGATAGAGTCGAGTGGAGAAGGAGTCCTGCGGCCGATCCCATTTGATGGGACTTAAGGCTTGGTTTGGTTTGGTTTGATTTATGGTGATTTCGTTGGGAATACGCATCAAATGATTGATCTTGAAGCTTCGAGAACGATGATGGTAAAATTGCAGATGGTTGGATGCGGTAGTGATGTCAATTGATTTAGATCTATTGATCCTCAAGTTTAGTTTTTATTTTAATTTAAGTTTTTTTTTTAGTTTAGTTAATTTTTTTTGGTATACCAGAATCATGTTTATATGGAAGTGTTTTTTGTTCTTCTTTTGGTCATTGAATCTGTTGAATCTTGTGAATCTAAAATTGCTTTTCCAATTGTTTTGATATTTGGCTTTTGTAATTTCGAAACCCGTTCGAATCCGACCACCAAACCAAAGGAGATGGATGGACAGTTTCGAATTAACATGCGGTTGGACATGATTGAACATGTTTCCAAACCAAACAATTTTGATCAAGTAGCGGGTTTGAGTCAAACCACACCTGACTCGACCTATGAACACCCCTAACATAAATGTAAGGGTTAATTACCCTTTTAGTCCCAAAGTATCAAGTTTGTGTCATTGTTGTCCCTAGTGATTAAATTGTGTCGATTTAGTCCTCCACCTAACTTCATTTTAGATGACGTTAAAGTTGGGGGTAAATCTGAAAATTTGATTAAAAAATTACTCTTTAAGTTCCTAAAGTCAGCAATCTGTGACATTTTGGTCCTTAATGTTTAAATTGCGTCAATTTAGTCTACAATATATGAAAAGTGTTTCGATTTGCTCCCCTACGTAATTCCATTTTCTTCTCCCTTCTTGTCTGAACTAGGATAAAATGTGAAAAATGATAAATATTAAATACATATAATCAAAATATGAAAAAAAAGAGCCAACATCTTTGGAGGGAAATATTCTCACTGTGGTAAGAAAACGTAACTTTTGCGATGCCCAAAAAAAAAAAGAATTTTTTTTTTTTTTTGGGTTTCCCAAAGCTTACTTTTTACAATGAATGAGATCCTCGTTGCCAATTTTTTTCGTCGAGAAGTTTTTTGGGGACATTGTTTAATCACGATTGTACTGCATCGTCCAATATGTTTTGATATATATAGGAACATATTATATATACTTATTGGATGACATGAATATTTCCCTCCAAAGATATTCTCTCTTTTTCCTTTTTTTTTTTTAGTGTTGCTATTAGCACCACCTTTCTTCTTTGGACCCTCCATCTATTTTATTTTTTTTAATTCCAATTTTATCCAAACATAAAGTTACATTTTTATCCTCATCCTCATCCTCATCCTCAATATTCTAACCCTAATTTTCCAAACCCTAAACCTAATTTCCCAAACCCTAACCCACTAACATTTTCACCACCATCTCCACCGGCGATCACCACTACCACTGCCATTGTCGTCGGTGACCTCTGTCTCTCTTGCATCACTTCTTTATCCGTCGTGAATCGCCTCATTTATCTAGGGTTAGGGTTTTGCAGGTCTCATAATCTCTCCAGCAATGGTAGCTCCTCCGGTTGAGTTCGTCCAGTGCTTCGGCCGAAAGAAGACCATGATCTCCATCGGCAATGAGAATCCATAGATTTGATCATACGAACTAAAGAAAATCAAAAAATACATTGCACGATTCGTTTTTATGATCATCTAATCATCGATTCAGCTCGGTGAGCTCAATCTGAGGGAAGATTTGTATCAGAGATCGAGTTCAGACAAATAAGAAGAGTTCGAAATCAAACCTCAACCGTAGGATTGCTGCGACTGTCAAAGATCTGTCATGCATGGACGGATTGGATCGTCGCCATGGATCGTAGTTTAGATCTGCTGAGAGAGAGAGAGAGAAACCAGATCTGGAAAAAAAAGGAAAAGAAAAGGGGTTGTGGTGGTCGGAGGTTGTGGAAGGGTGGTCGTCGGAGGGGTTGGGCTGTCGGTGGTAAGAAAATTGCAGAAAAAAAGTTGGGGGTCAAAAAAGATAAGGGGTATAGTTGGTATTAAAGTGGGGGTTCAAAGAGAAAATGGGGGGATTCATTTTGCTGGGTGGGGGTTCAAAAGAAATTTTTTTTTGGGGGGGGGAGGGAGGCAAAGTAAATAGGTAGGTGCTAATAGCAGCCCTCTTTTTTTTTTCCCCACTTTTTGCTGATATGTATTTTATGGTTTCCATACTTTACCCCTGGTTCAGATGAAGAGAAACAAAATTAGATTGAAGGATCAAATTATAAACTTTTTACTAAATTGACACAATTTAAACACTGAGGACTCAAATGACACAACTCTTATTATGGGGATTAAAAGAGTAATTTTTTAATGGGCAAGTTATGATGGTAGTCCCTATGCTTTGGTTCTTGTGTCATTTTGATTCCTATAATTTCAATTGGCTTGGTTTTGACCGTGAATTTATGATTTTATCTCAATTTGGTCCAATTGATTATAACTCTTAGCATTTTTTTTAATGAAAAATATGCACATAAATGTCATGTGTTATATTTTTAAGGGCAAAATTATAAATTTACTAAATTCAGTGAGTTAACCTCAATCAATTTAGTGATAATTTTTCGTAAAAAACACTAACGATATTATCAATTGGACCAAATTGACACAAAATTTTAAATTAAGGGTCAAAATTGAGCTAATTGAAAGTGTAAGGACCAAAATGGCACAAGGGGTAAAATGTAAGGACCATTGGTGTAATTTGCCCTTTTTTAATTGAATTTTTATATTTACCGTTTGCTTTAACGGCATCTACAAATGAAGTTTGGTTGGGGGACCAAATTGAGACACTTTTTATGATTAAATTGTGAACTTGAAGAGGGATTTTATCTGATTGGTCTGTTTTTAAATGCGAAATTTAGTTAAACTTCACCTTCCAAACAATTGTTATTCTTCCCCAATAAATTGTTGCATGGATGTTTCATGAGCATTTTCCTCCCAATCTTCTGTGCAGATATGTGAATCAAAGCATAAACCCTTGTATTTAGTAGCCCTTCTCCAAACATTGCAAGAGGAGAAGTGCATTGTTTTCACATCGTCAGTGGAGTCAACCCACAGACTCTGCACCTTACTGAACTTCTTTGGTGATTTACAAATCAAGATCAAGGAATATTCAGGTCTTCAGCGTCCGTTCGTAAGAAGGTAATATCTGAGTTAGTCTACTTGATTGGTAATATTTATACATGTAGTTCACTTTTAATTCGTTCATTTCTATATGCACGATTAAATTCATGTCCTGAATCGTGGATTCTTTTATGTTATAAAACATAATGCATGTGGTCCACATGAATGGGGTGGACTAAAACACGACAAAGTAGCCAAGGACCAAAAGGGATCGTATAATTGTTTAATTTTCATAGCTGTAGCTAATGAACGCCTGAAGTCTGACTCTTATAAATTGTTTAATTTTGTATTCAAGAATTTACATGGTCAGTCTACCCAATATTAGGTGCTATTGGCTATAAAATACTAGATTTTTGTGAGCATTGTGTATCTGCACACAGGGCATGAGCAATTTTATTCAAATTCATAGTATTGAGAATTTGATTTGCTTCACTTTTTGTGTGTATAAACGCGCGCGTGTGTGTGTCCATACGCATTAGCTTGTGTACAAGAAAAAGAGTGATGTTTTGGATAGAAATATGGCATTTTAATTGCTAACTAAAAGAAGATGAAAGGTTTCAATTATATGGGTGCTGGTCTCTTATTTGAATTGCTTTCCACTTGAAGTAGAAACTATCAGTCAGGTTTAGTATAACTTAATGTAAATGATAAATTATTATTGTCAGAGCTTTCATAATTTATATTGGATGACAAATAGGGAGATAAAAGAACATTAAATTATATGGACTGCCCACATTTTGTTACTTAGGGTTGGTCTAGAAAGTGTCCTTTTAGCTAAAATACAATGTGAAAAAAATTGATGTGTTTGGGAATGACTTTTTAGCTTTTTACAAAAAAATGTGCAAAAAGTAGAGAGAATGAGGAGCCTTTGACTTTTTTATGTCTTTTTTGGCCTTTTAGCCTTTTTAGTGTCTTTTTGACTTTTGGACTAAAAACTTCACTTCCCAAACGCACCCTTATGTTATGTTTGGTTGAGGGATTTGGAAAAAAAGGAAAGGGAAAAATGCGTGAAACTATGTAAAATGTGGGTATATTTTATTCACATTTTACTTACTTTTTTCTTTCCCTTTCTAAATCCCTTCCCAAATTCCTCAACCAAATACAACATTAGTATCATGCTGTATAAACGGTAGGTTAGCAAGGCAAAATTGTTCTATGGGAACAGCAGTTCTTTAACTTTTGAAGAACATGTCCAACCCTTGGCTTCTCTTATTTCCGATTTTCATCTGTAATCTTTCATGCTATAAAGCTCGAGCTTAATCATAAATTAGTCTAAACTAGATTCAAATCTAATGAGAGTGATTTTTTTTTTTCTCTAGCAAGACATTGAGGGCATTCCGGGAAGGGGAAATACAAGTACTTGTTTATCCTGATGCAATGACTCGTGGAATGGATGTTGAAGGGGTGAGAAATGTCATCAACTATGATGTGCCTGCATATATAAAGACATACATTCATCGGGCTGGGAGGACTGCAAGAGCGGGCTAGGCAGGACGTTGCTTTATGCTTCCACGTAAAGATGAGGTATGTTGTCTGTTTAAAGTGCGTGGAGGAACCTTTTTTTTAGTTGAAGAATAAAATTTTGCCCATTTTGTATCGTTGGACTTTTGGGAACGGTAAACCAATTTGTTGAGCAATTTTGGATTTTTATGATCATTTTTTGCTAGAAAGGAAGTGTGACAAAGGCTTTTGTCTAGAGAGGTGTCTAGGAGGCTTCTTGTTCCTCTAGTTGTTTTATATTGCATCCCCTTCAATGCTTTCTCTAATGAACTTTTCATTTTCACTCCCTCTATCTTTGTGACGCTATACACGTGGAAAAGTGATGTTTCTTCAAATCATATACTTCATTTTTCATTTGTACAAGTATAGAAAGTATAAATAACCATTTTAGTGATCAAAGACTTCAGTTGGGTATTGTAGGTTGTTTTTATTTTGGTGTGGAAATCATTCCATTGTTTTTATTTTAGAGTGGAAATCATTCCATTTCTTGGTTGGACTCTTGTATTGTTAAGCTGAGATGGGAGCCAAGTAGAGCAAACTGAGGTCACTTGACCCCAAAGAAACTCTCAAAATATTCCAATATTGTAGAGATTTTGCAGGTTTTTTCATTTTTGAACATACTAAGATTTTGAAGCAAGGATGCGTCAATTTTAAATATTAAAAAGTGAGTTACCAATATACACAATTGCTTTTTTTTATTTATAGTTCCTTCCTTTAAATTTTTTCATTCTTTTGTACGTGTTAAAAAGTTGAACCTCACTCTAACTATCCATACCTCATCCTATGATGCAAGTTGATGATTACATCACAATGGAGGAAAGAAGTAGGAGTAGTTTTCCATTCTTGTAATGGTTAATCTTTCTTAAACCAAACCAAACCAAGTCTTAAGTCCCATCAAATGGGGTCGGCTATATGAATCATTCTTCTCCACGCGGTCCTATCAAAGGCCATTTCGTTAGTTAAATTAAATAGATCCATATCTCTATTTACAACGTTAACCAACGTTAATCTAGGCCTACCCCGTCCCCTAGCACTTCCATCTACCGTTATAGCATCGCATCTCTTCACTATTACCTTTGTTGGTTTCTATTGAATATGACCAAATCATCTCAATCGATTCTCTCTCAACTTATCTTCTATCGGTGCTACTCCTATCCATTCCCAAATACACTCATTCATAATTTTGTCTTGTCTAGTCTAGTCTTGCCACACATCCACCTTAACATTCTCATCTCAGCCACGCTCATTTTATCTACATATTGTTTCTTGGTTGCCCAACACTCCGTCCCATACAACATCGCTGGTTTAATAGCCGTTATATAGAACTTACCTTTAAGTCTAGTGGGTATTCGTTTATTGCACAGTATCCCAGACACACTTCTCCATTTACGCCATCCCGCCTTAATCCTATGGGCCACATCCACATCAATATCCCATGCTGTTGTGATAATTGACCCTAATTAGCGAAAATGTTCACTCTTGCACAGTTCTTGGTTCTCAATCCTCACTTCTCCTCTGCTTTCATTGTTACTGTTACTATTTTCACTCCATGTACTCTCTCTTAGTTCTGCTTATCCAGAATCCAACTTTGTATTAACTCTTTCTCTAGTCTCATCCACTAGCACTATATCGTCTGCAAAAAGCATATACCATGGCACGTCATCTTGGATATTTCTCGTCAACTCATCTCTAACTAAAGCAAAAAGATAAGGATTTAAGGTAGATCCTTGGTGTAACCCTACAGTGATAGGAAATTTATTTGTCTCTTTAGCAGGCGACCTAATAGTGGTCACAATCCCTTCATACACGTTCCCAATCACATCGATGTAACCTTTTGCCACCCCTTTCTTCGCTAACACCCACCATATTATATCCTGGTGCACTCTATCATATGTTTTCTCAAGGTCGATAAATACCATATGAATGTCTTTTTTTCTTTTCTCCATACTTTTCTATCACTCTAACCAAAAGATAGATCGATTGCATTATTGACTTGCCAAACATAAACTCAAATTGATTTTCTGACACCTCTTTTATATCTCGTAATTGGCGTTCTATCACCCTCTCTTACACTTTCATTATATGACACATTAGCTTGATTCCTCTATAGTTGTTGCAATTCTAGACATCTCCTTTATTCTTATAGATTGGCATTAAAATATTCTTCCTCCACTCATCTGGCATGTTCCCAGTCAACAAAATTTTGCTAAACAACCTAGTCAACCAAGCAACCCCTTTTTTACTTAAACACTTCCAAGCTTCAATAGGGATATCATTTGGTCCTAAAGCCTTATTTGATTTCATCTTCTTAAGTGCAATCTCCACTTCAAAGTTTCTAATCCTGTGATAGAACCTATAGTCTTAGTTTATCGTATTACTGGCTATTTCTTCCCCTATTGCCGTACCTCCATGATCCTCATTTAATAGTTTCTCAAAATAATTCTTCCATCTTTCTTTAATCTCTTCATCCCTCGTTAATACCTTAGAATCCTCACTTTTGATGCACTTAACTTGATTAAAATCTCTTGTTTTCCTCTCCCATATCTTAGCAAGTTTGTATACCTTCTTCTTTCCCTCCTTACTATCTAGTCTAGTGTATAGATTATCATAAGCTTCAACTTAGCCTCTCTCACTACTTTCTTGATCTCCTTATTAGCCAATCTATTGCTCTTAAGGTTTTCCTTAGTTCTATCATTTTGCCACTTTTTAAAGTACTCTTTTTTTGCCTTAACTACTGCTGGAACCTCTTCCCTCCACCAAGTTTCCCTAGAGCTGGGTCCCGTTCCTTTCGACTCTCCAAGCACTTCCTTTGAGATTCTCCTCATACAATTGGCCATCAAGTTTCACATATTGTTAGCATCATCTTCCAAGTCTCAAGTACCTTCCTTATCCATTCTATTCTTAAATATTTCTAATTTATCCCCTTTTAGATCCCACCATCTCGTCCTATTTCCTAGCTTGGTATTGCCCTCTAAAACATAAATCTAATACCAAAATCCTATGTTGAGAGGTCAGGCTCTCTACAAGAATCACCTTACAATTATTGCATTTTAGGCAGTCCACTTTTCTCACTAAGAAGTAATTTATTTGGCTTTTAACTGATCCATTCTTAAAGGTTATCAAATGCTCCTCCCTCTTCTTATACATAGTTTGGCCACCACCAGGTCAAAAGCCAACGCAAAATCTAAAACACTCTCTCCATCCTCATTTCTGTTACCAAAACCGTATCCACCATGCACCCTTTCATAGCCTAGTTTATCTACGCCTACATGGCCATTAAAACCTCCACTTATAACTAGGTTTTCTCCTATGGTTATCTCCTATATGATCTCATCCATTTGTTCCCAAAAATCCCCCTTAGTCTAATCATCTAATCCTACTTGAGGGGCGTATGCACTAATAACGTTCACTATATTCCCTCCAATAACTAGTTAACTAACATAATCCTATCTCCTTTCCTAATGACCGCTACTACATTCTCCACAAGACTCTTGGCAAATTAATCTTTCTTAACTAAACAAATAGAATTAACTTTAGATTGTAGATGATTGATCTGAATTAAATTTGTTGAAATTTGTACTTGATGAAAATTATATATTTGAAAGCATTAGTTAACTTATCTGGTAAAATATTTTCGCAATAGTATTAAAGATCTAAAGATCTGGTTGAATATTTTCGCAATAGTATTAACTTTTCTGGATAGGGAAAGGCTAACCCCCATTGTATAACATTAAATCACAAAAAGCATACATATGTGTGCAATGGGGGAAAGGCTAACCCCCATTGCACGCATTTGTGGAATTTGTTGTTTAGATTGTTTGTGTCAGATTGATTTGCAATTTGGGTTTTACTTTCATTAGTTTCTGAATTGGAATTGATTTAACATTGCTTTTTATTACTTAAACTATCTATTATCATATCTATATGTGATTACTTCTTAAACAAATTGCGTAGGTTCATTTTTTAAGGTTTTTCTTTTCTCTAGTTGTAAAATTAAAATAAATATCTTAGTATCTATAACATAAATATACAGTTTCAGTGTTGTTACCCAAAAGACAACCTAAGAGGGGGGGTGAATTAGGTTTTTGTAATTAAAATTAATAATACCATAATAAAAATTATGACTAGCACAATAGATAAATATAATTGATAAAATAAAAATAATTAAAACAAGTGTTTTAACAACTATGTTAGTTAATGATTTTAGCACAGTAAAATGTGAAATATAGCTATGGCAATTTAAAATAAAATAAAGAGATAAGGGAGAGAGAGACAAACAAATTTATAGTGGTTCGACTTCAACTCGGCCTACGTCCACTCCTCAAGTTTCACTTGAGATTTTCCACTATACTCTAGCTTCACGGGGTGCTAACAACCTTTTCACAGATGGAGCAATCCTCCACAGATTTTACACTGACTTTCTAAGTCAAGAACACTGAGTGTACTACACTCTTACAAGGTTGAAAAGAATGTGTTTTTGCTTTCACAGAAAGCTACAAGAATTATCTCTCAAAGATAGATATAAAAATGAAGCTCTAGTTTTTCTGTAAACCTCACACAGGAAAGATGCGTTTAAAGTTATAAGGCTCAGTGTATAATTTCTGAGAATAGATGTGAGTAATTATGGATCAAAGAATATTTTTAGGTTTTTGTAACTTGTTTACATTAGAGGTTTTGGTATATATAATGAAAATTATAGCCGTTTATAGCCGTTGTACTCCATTATTACTAATTTTGCTGGAAATTTGTGTTAATAAGATAGTGGCATATGATAGTGGTGTTGGTGGCATATAGTGGCATGTATAGAATATGATAGTGGTGTTGGTGGAAGATAGTGGCATGTATATAATATGATAGTGGTGTTGGTGGCATATAGTGGCATGTATAGAATATGATAGTGGTGTTGGTGGAAGATAGTGGCATGTATATAATATGATAGTGGTAGATAGTGGTAATATATAATAGGTAAGTGGCATATAATGGGTTATAATGATGTTTGTAATATCTCCTATATAAGGAGTGTCATTTGGTCTTGTAAGATAAGAAGTTTTGAATATAACAGAAATATATTCCTTCTTCCTCATATTTTCGGAGTTCTTCTTCCTCATATTTTCTAAGTTGGTATCAGAGCAACAAAAAACACAGCAGCCCTAAAACCGTCATAGCCATGTCGGAAGTCATTCCGGTGAAAACGTCCAACTCTCACTCTGTCCAAATCACTACCATCCGCCTAAATGGTGATAATTTTCTCCGCTGGTCACAATCTGTTCGGATGTATATCTGTGGGCAAGGAAAGATCGGTTACATCACTGGTGACAAGAAGGCTCCTGCTGTTAATGATCCGCTGTTCGACAGTTGGGACGCTGAAAACTCCATGGTTATGACATGGTTGGTCAATTCCATGGATGAGGATATAAACTCTAATTACATGTGCTATACTACTGCACAAGAATTGTGGGATAATGTTAGTCAGATGTATTCTGACCTAGGAAATCAATCTCAAGTTTTCGAATTAACTTTGAAGTTGGGAGAGATTCGTCAAGGAGATGATTCCGTCACCAAATATTTCAATTCGTTGAAAAGGTTGTGGCAGGATCTTGACATCTTCAACACATACGAATGGAAATCGGTTGACGACTGCAACCACCACAAGAAAACTGTGGAAGACAACCGTATTTACAAGTTTCTTGCCGGCCTCAACATTGAGTTCGATGAAGTGCGAGGAAGAATTATTGGCAGACCTCCTCTCCCATCCATGGGCGAAGTATTTGCCGAAGTCAGAAGGGAAGAGAGCCGAAGGAGCGTCATGCTTAAGAAAAAAGGTACTGGTGAATCAATTGAAATTTCTGCTTTAATTAGCGATGCTGCGGCCAACAAGGTTGCAAATTACCAGCGCAGGTTTGATGATAAGCCACGGGTCTGGTGTGATTTTTGCAACAAGCCTCGCCATACACGCGAAACGTGTTGGAAGATCCATGGCAAACCTGTCAACTGGAAAAGCAGCAAACAAGGAGAGAAGAATCGTGGCTTTCCTACCGCTAATGAAGCCGATTCAGGTCCCTTCAACAAAGAGCAGATTGATCAACTCTTAAAGCTGATAAAATCCAACTCCTCATCCGGTACTCCTAGTGTTTTGTTGGCACAAACAGGTAGAAATCCTAAAGCCTTCTCTTGCCTAAACTTCTCTCCGTGGATCATAGATTCCGGTGCCTCCGATCACATGACTAGTTTTTCCCATTTATTTAGTACCTATTTCCCTTGTTCTGGTCATGACAAAATCAGAATAGCCGATGGTAGTTTTTCACCTATTGCAGGAAAATGATTTATTAAACTAACTGAGAAAATTAATCTCAATGCTGTTCTTCACGTCCCCAACTTATCCTGTAACCTTTTGTCTGTCAGTAAACTATCTAAGGATTCTAATTGTCGTGTTACATTTTTTGAATCCCATTGTGAATTTCAGGACCAGAACTCGGGGATGATGATTGGGCGTGCTAGGATGCTTGAAGGTCTTTACTACTTTGATGAAGTACCTGTTAGTAATAAAAAAACTCAGAGCTTTAATAGTACTAGTTCAATCTCTGTTCGAGAAAAAATAATGCTATGGCACTATAGGCTAGGACATCCTAGTTTTCTTTATCTGAAACATTTATTTCCAGCATTATTTAAAGGGATTGATTGTTCTTCTTTTCATTGTGAAAGTTGCATTTTTGCAAAATTTCATCGCTCTACTTATTTGCCAAAACCTTACCAGGCTTCCAAACCTTTTTATTTGATTCATAGTGATGTTTGGGGCCCTTTTAAAATCACTACTCTTTCTGGTAAAAAATGGTTTGTTACATTTATTGATGACCATACCCGCTTATGTTGGATTTATTTGATGAATAAAAAATCTGACGTGAAAAATTTATTCACAAATTTTTACAATATGATTGAAAACCAATTTCAAACCAAAATTGGTATTTTACATTCTGATAATGGAACAGAATATTTCAATGAGCAGTTGGGTGAGTTTTTTTAAAAAAAGGGGATTTTTCATCAATCTACATGTCGGGATACCCCTCAACAAAATGGCATTGCAGAACGAAAAAATAAACATCTACTTGAAGTAGCACGTGCTATAATGTTTTACATGCATGTTCCTAAATATTTATGGGGTGAAGCAATTTTAACAGCCTCTTATTTGATAAACAGGATGCCTACAAAGGTGTTAACATACAAAACACCTTTTGATTGTCTCAAAACTTTTTTTTCCTGACACGAGGTTGTTTTCTGATTTACCTGCCAAAGTTTTTGGATGTATTGCCTATGTTCATGTTCCCAGTCAATTTCGTTCAAAACTTGACCCCCGTGCTATAAAATGTGTTTTTTTGGGTTATTCCTCAAACAAAAAGGGGTATAAGTGTTTCGATCCTCAAACCAAGAAATTTCATGTGAGTATGGATGTGTCATTTGTGGAAACAAAATCCTATTTCCCCAACACTTCTCTTCAGGGGGAGACAAGTGGAGTAGAAGACCGTTTTTGGGATATTTCTATCCCGCTCCCCAATGTCATTTATCCTACACAAAAACCACATCTGTCTGATAATGATCACTTAGGAGAACCAAGTTCTATGGTGCCTAGTCAAGAAGATTCTTGTTTATGGGGAGAAGTACTACAACATGATCTAAATCCTGAGCTTCAGGTTTATACTAGGAAGCGATTTCATCTGAGGAATAATGACCCGAATGTTCATCCTAATGACCCGAATGTCCACCCGAGTTCTGGCATCGAAATTTTAGGTAATCCTATTCCTTCTATTTCCGACCTTGATGTTCCTATAGCAATTAGGAAAGGTGTCCGAAATTGCATTAAACATCCTATTGCAAATTACCTCTCCTATCAAAGACTGTCTAAAAACCATAGAGCTTTCACATCTAGGATTTCACACTTGTTTGTTCCAAGGAATATACAGGAAGCATTGGATGATCCGAATTAGAAATTAGCAGTCATGGAGGAGATGAATGCTTTAAGGAGAAGTGGTACTTGGGAGATAGTTGATCTACCCAAAGACAAGAAAACAGTTGGGTGTAAATGGGTGTTTACGATAAAATGTAACGCAGATGGAAGCATTGAGAGATACAAGGCGAGACTGGTGGCTAAAGGCTTTACGCAAACTTATGGGATCGACTATCAGGAGACGTTTGCTCCTGTTGCTAAAATAAATTCCATCAGAGTACTGTTATCTCTTGCAGTAAATTCAGATTGGCCTCTACATCAACTTGACATTAAAAATGCATTTCTTAAGGGTGATCTTGAAGAGGAGGTGTTCATGAGCCTACCGCCGGGATTTGAGCAGAGACTTGGAAGCGACAGAGTATGCAGATTGAACAAGTCATTATACGGACTCAAACAATCACCAAGAGCGTGGTTTGAACGCTTTGGGAAGGCAGTTATCAGTTGTGGCTTCTCGCAGAGTCAAGCAGATCACACAATATTTTATAAACATTCAAAAAACAGTAAAATTGCAATTTTGATTGTTTATATTGATGACATCATTTTAACTGGTAATGATGAAGCAGAGTTAGCAGGCCTCAAAAAGAAACTCGCAAAAGAATTTCACATTAAGGATCTGGGAGCCCTCAAGTATTTCCTCGGAATGGAATTTGCAAGATCCAAGGAAGGTATATTCGTTAATCAGAGAAAATATGTTCTTGATCTCCTTGGAGAAACAGGTATGCTTGGTTGTAAGATGGTGGAGACTCCGATCGAGCCTAACTTGAAGTTACAAGCTGCTAAGGCTGAAGAAGTCAAAGAGAGGGAACAATATCAGCGACTTGTAGGGAAATTGATTTACTTGTCTCATACGCGGCCTGATATTGCCTTTGCAGTCAGCATGGTAAGTCAGTTCATGCACTCACTAGGGGCAGAGCACTTTGAGGCCGTTTATAAGATCTTAAGATATTTGAAAGGAACTCCAGGGAGAGGCTTACTGTTCAAGAAACATGGACATCTTCAAGTTGAAGTATACACAGATGCAGACTGGGCAGGAAGTGTTACAGACAGGAGATCAACATCCGGATACTGCTCCTTTGTAGGTGGGAACCTAGTTACATGGCGGAGTAAAAAACAGAATGTGGTAGCTAGAAGTAGTGCAGAAGCAGAGTTCAGAGCTGTTGCCCATGGAATCTGTGAAGTAATGTGGATTAAAAGAATTCTTGAAGAATTAAAGCTTTCTCACCCGACACCTATGAAGGTCTATTGTGACAACAAAGCAGCTATATCTATAGCTCATAATCCAGTTCTACATGATCGCACAAAACATATAGAAGTGGATAAACATTTCATCAAGGAGAAAATCAATGCTGGCATAATCTGTATGACCTACCTTCCAACAGGTGAACAATTAGCTGATGTGCTAACGAAGGGACTACACAAGAAGCAATTTGATAAGCTGACTAGCAAGCTGGCTATGGAAGATATCTTCAAACCAGCTTGAGGGGGAGTGCTGGAAATTTGTGTTAATAAGATAGTGGCATATGATAGTGGTGTTGGTGGCATATAGTGGCATGTATAGAATATGATAGTGGTGTTGGTGGAAGATAGTGGCATGTATATAATATGATAGTGGTGTTGGTGGCATATAGTGGCATGTATAGAATATGATAGTGGTGTTGGTGGAAGATAGTGGCATGTATATAATATGATAGTGGTAGATAGTGGTAATATATAATAGGTAAGTGGCATATAATGGGTTATAATGATGTTTGTAATATCTCCTATATAAGGAGTGTCATTTGGTCTTGTAAGATAAGAAGTTTTGAATATAACAGAAATATATTCCTTCTTCCTCATATTTTCGGAGTTCTTCTTCCTCATATTTTCTAAGTAATTTGAATATTTTCCACTCCATTATTACAAATTTGAATGTCTTCCACACCTTTTGAACTGCTGCTGTGTTGGGCTGTTTGAACCTCTGTTTTTGGGCTGTTTGAAGTCCTGATTTAATCAAATATTAAATACATTCTAACAACATTTAAGATAAAGATTTAGGTGAGAAATAATGGGGCAAAATAAATTTTAATTTTATTAAAACATAAAATCCTCAAAATAAATGTTGATTATATTTTTCGCTTTCAAATAAATCATCAAAATAAATTTTGATTATATTTTTCGCTTTTAAATATATCATCAAAATAAATTTTGATTCTATTTTTCTCTTCCAAATAAATTAAAACATAATTAAATAAATCATCAAAATAAATAAGTCTAACAATTTCTCCCTTTTTTATGATGACTTAGAAAATATGAAGAAGAAGAACTCCGAAAATATGAGGAAGAATGAATATATTTCTATTATATTCAAAACTTCTTATCTTACAAGACCAAATGACACTCCTTATATAGGAGATATTACAAACATCATCATAACCCATTATATGCCACTTACATATTATATATTACCACTATCTACCACTATCTTATTATATACATGCCACTATCTACCACCAACACCACTATCATATTCTATACATGCCACTATCTACAACCAACACCACTATCATATTCTATACATACCACTATCTACCACCAACACCACTATCATATTCTATACATGCATGAACACAATTTCCAGCACTCCCCCTCAAGCTGGTTTGAAGATATCTTCCATAGCCAGCTTGCTAGTCAGCTTATCAAATTGCTTCTTGTGTAGTCCCTTCGTTAGCACATCAGCTAATTGTTCACCTGTTGGAAGGTAGGTCATACAGATTATGCCAGCATTGATTTTCTCCTTGATGAAATGTTTATCCACTTCTATATGTTTTGTGCGATCATGTAGAACTGGATTATGAGCTATAGATATAGCTGCTTTGTTGTCACAATAGACCTTCATAGGTGTCGGGTGAGAAAGCTTTAATTCTTCAAGAATTCTTTTAATCCACATTACTTCACAGATTCCATGGGCAACAGCTCTGAACTCTGCTTCTGCACTACTTCTAGCTACCACATTCTGTTTTTTACTCCGCCATGTAACTAGGTTCCCACCTACAAAGGAGCAGTATCCGGATGTTGATCTCCTGTCTGTAACACTTCCTGCCCAGTCTGCATCTGTGTATACTTCAACTTGAAGATGTCCATGTTTCTTGAATAGTAAGCCTCTCCCTGGAGTTCCTTTCAAATATCTTAAGATCTTATAAACGGCCTCAAAGTGCTCTGCCCCTGGTGAGTGCATGAACTGACTTACCATGCTGACTGCAAAGGCAATATCAGGCCGCGTATGAGACAAGTAAATCAATTTCCCTACAAGTCGCTGATATTGTTCTCTCTCTTTGACTTCTTCAGCCTTAGCAGCTTGTAACTTCAAGTTAGGCTCGATCGGAGTCTCCGCCATCTTACAACCAAGCATACCTGTTTCTCCAAGGAGATCAAGAACATATTTTCTCTGATTAACGAATATACCTTCCTTGGATCTTGCAAATTCCATTCCGAGGAAATACTTGAGGGCTCCCAGATCCTTAATGTGAAATTCTTTTGCGAGTTTCTCTTTGAGGGCTGCTAACTCTGCTTCATCATTACCAGTTAAAATGATGTCATCAACATAAACAATCAAAATTGCAATTTTACTGTTTTTTGAATGTTTATAAAATATTGTGTGATCGGCTTGACTCTGCGAGAAGCCACAACTGATAACTGCCTTCCCAAAGCGTTCAAACCACGCTCTTGGTGATTGTTTGAGTCCGTATAATGACTTGTTCAATCTGCATACTCTGTCACTTCCAAGTCTCTGCTCAAATCCCGGCGGTAGGCTCATGAACACCTCCTCTTCAAGATCACCATTGAGAAATGCATTTTTAATGTCAAGTTGATGTAGAGGCCAATCTGAATTTACTGCAAGAGATAACAGTACTCTGATGGAATTTATTTTAGCAACAGGAGCAAACGTCTCCTGATAGTCAATCCCATAAGTTTGAGTGAAGCCTTTAGCTACCAGTCTCGCCTTGTATCTCTCAACGCTTCCATCTGCGTTACATTTTATCGTAAACACCCATTTACACCCAACTGTTTTCTTGTCTTTGGGTAGATCAACTATCTCCCAAGTACCACTTCTCCTTAAAGCATTCATCTCCTCCATGACTGCTAATTTCCAATTCGGATCATCCAATGCTTCCTGTATATTCCTTGGAACAAACAAGTGTGAAATCCTAGATGTGAAAGCTCTATGGTTTTTAGACAGTCTTTGATAGGAGAGGTAATTTGCAATAGGATGTTTAATGCAATTTCGGACACCTTTCCTAATTGCTATAGGTACATCAAGGTCGGAAATAGAAGGAATAGGATTACCTAAAATTTCGATGCCAGAACTCGGGTGGACATTCGGGTCATTAGGATGGACATTCGGGTCATTATTCCTCAGATGAAATCGCTTCCTAGTATAAACCTGAAGCTCAGGATTTAGATCATTTTGTAGTACTTCTCCCCCTAAACAAGAATCTTCTTGACTAGGCACCATAGAACTTGGTTCTCCTAAGTGATCATTATCAGACAGATGTGGTTTTTGTGTAGGATAAATGACATTGGGGAGCGGGATAGAAATATCCCAAAAACGGTCTTCTACTCCACTTGTCTCCCCCTGAAGAGAAGTGTTGGGGAAATAGGATTTTGTTTCCACAAATGACACATCCATACTCACATGAAATTTCTTGTTTTGAGGATCGAAGCACTTATACCCCTTTTTGTTTGAGGAATAACCCAAAAAAACACATTTTATAGCACGGGGGTCAAGTTTTGAACGAAATTGACTGGGAACATGAACATAGGCAGTACATCCAAAAACTTTGGCGGGTAAATCAGAAAACAACCTCGTGTCAGGAAAAAAAGTTTTGAGACAATCAAAAGGTGTTTTGTATGTTAACACCTTTGTAGGCATCCTGTTTATCAAATACGAGGCTGTTAAAATTGCTTCACCCCATAAATATTTAGGAACATGCATGTAAAACATTATAGCACGTGCTACTTCAAGTAGATGTTTATTTTTTCGTTCTGCAATGCCATTTTGTTGAGGGGTATCCCGACATGTAGATTGATGAAAAATCCCCTTTTTTTCCAAAAACTCACCCAACTGCTCATTGAAATATTCTGTTCCATTATCAGAATGTAAAATACCAATTTTGGTTTGAAATTGGTTTTCAATCATATTGTAAAAATTTGTGAATAAATTTTTCACGTCAGATTTTTTATTCATCAAATAAATCCAACATAAGCGGGTATGGTCATCAATAAATGTAACAAACCATCTTTTACCAGAAAGAGTAGTGATTTTAGAAGGGCCCCAAACATCACTATGAATCAAATAAAAAGGTTTTGAAGCCTGGTAAGGTTTTGGCAAATAAGTAGAGCGATGAAATTTTGCAAAAATGCAACTTTCACAATGAAAAGAAGAACAATCAATCCCTTTAAATAATTCTGGAAATAAATGTTTCAGATAAAGAAAACTAGGATGTCCTAGCCTATAGTGCCATAGCATTATTTTTTCTCGAACAGAGATTGAACTGGTACTATTAAAGCTCTGAGCTTTTTTATTACTAACAGGTACTTCATCAAAGTAGTAAAGACCTTCAAGCATCCTAGCACGCCCAATCATCATCCCCGAGTTCTGGTCCTGAAATTCACAATGGGATTCAAAAAATGTAACACGACAATTAGAATCCTTAGATAGTTTACTGACAGACAAAAGGTTACAGGCTAAGTTGGGGACGTGAAGAACAGCATTGAGATTAATTTTCTCAGTTAGTTTAATAAGTCCTTTTCCTGCAATAGGTGAAAAACTACCATCGGCTATTCTGATTTTGTCATGACCAGAACAAGGGAAATAGGTACTAAATAAATGGGAAAAACTAGTCATGTGATCGGAGGCACCGGAATCTATGATCCACGGAGAGAAGTTTAGGCAAGAGAAGGCTTTAGGATTTCTACCTGTTTGTGCCAACAAAACACTAGGAGTACCGGTTGAGGAGTTGGATTTTATCAGCTTTAAGAGTTGATCAATCTGCTCTTTGTTGAAGGGACTTGAATCGGCTTCATTAGCGGTAGGAAAGCCACGATTCTTCTCTCCTTGTTTGCTGCTTTTCCAGTTGACAGGTTTGCCATGAATCTTCCAACACGTTTCGCGTGTATGGCGAGGCTTGTTGCAAAAATCACACCAGACCCGTGGCTTATCATCAAACCTGCGCTGGTAATTTGCAGCCTTGTTGGCCGCAGCATCGCTAATTAAAGCAGAAATTTCAATTGATTCACCATTACCTTTTTTCTTAAGCATGACGCTCCTTCGGCTCTCTTCCCTTCTGACTTCGGCAAATACTTCGCCAATGGATGGGAGAGGAGGTCTGCCAATAATTCTTCCTCGCACTTCATCGAACTCAATGTTGAGGCCGGCAAGAAACTTGTAAATACGGCTGTCTTCCACAGTTTTCTTGTGGTGGTTGCAGTCGTCAACTGATTTCCATTCGTATGTGTTGAAGATGTCAAGATCCTGCCACAACCTTTTCAACGAATTGAAATATTTGGTGACGGAATCATCTCCTTGACGAATCTCTCCCAACTTCAAAGTTAATTCGAAAACTTGAGATTGATTTCCTAGGTCAGAATACATCTGACTAACATTATCCCACAATTCTTGTGCAGTAGTATAGCACATGTAATTAGAGCTTATATCCTCCTCCATGGAATTGACCAACCATGTCATAACCATAGAGTTTTCAGCGTCCCAATTGTCGAACAGCGGATCATTAACCGCAGGAGCCTTCTTGTCACCAGTGATGTAACCGATCTTTCCTTGCCCACGGATATACATCCGGACAGATTGTGACCAGCGGAGAAAATTATCACCATTTAGGCGGATGGTGGTGATTTGGACAGAGTGAGAGTTGGACGTTTTCACCGGAATGGCAGCGGCAGGGGTTGAAGTGGTTCCGGACGTGACTTCCGACATGGCTATGACGGTTTTAGGGCTGCTGTGTTTTTTGTTGCTCTGATACCAACTTAGAAAATATGAAGAAGAAGAACTCCGAAAATATGAGGAAGAAGGAATATATTTCTATTATATTCAAAACTTCTTATCTTACAAGACCAAATGACACTCCTTATATAGGAGATATTACAAACATCATCATAACCCATTATATGCCACTTACATATTATATATTACCACTATCTACCACTATCTTATTATATACATGCCACTATCTACCACCAACACCACTATCATATTCTATACATGCCACTATCTACAACCAACACCACTATCATATTCTATACATACCACTATCTACCACCAACACCACTATCATATTCTATACATGCATGAACACAATTTCCAGCATGATGGCACACAATGATGTTTTGATTTGATTTGATTTGGGAGTAAGAAAGCTCCTTTCAAGTCATGCTCCCTGAATTCATTTCTAAATACATAGGTTAGCACATGTGTAATAAATAAGCTTTAATTAGAGACATGATATGAGACTAAGATATCAAACTATAAATACATAATCATCAGATTAGTTTTCAAATAATACCATAATTTGAAAATAATACTATAATACATAACATCATGTAAGAAATAATGTATAGAGAAAGAGAGAGAATAAATTGTATGTATTATTATTGATTGATATATTGATATCTATTATAATGATTCATGATTCCTATATATAGAAGAGGGTGAGTGTGTAGTAGGTAAGGAGTAGGTGAAGT
Organism: Camellia sinensis; assembly: GCF_055761805.1. Taxonomy (NCBI): domain Eukaryota; kingdom Viridiplantae; phylum Streptophyta; class Magnoliopsida; order Ericales; family Theaceae; genus Camellia; species Camellia sinensis. Next base: position 60,033,916 of record NC_138971.1, read on the forward strand.
GGAGGTGGTAGTGGTGTAGTGGGTTAGGTTTAGTGGAGTAGGTGAGGTGGTAGTGGTGTAGTGGGTTAGGTTTAGTGGAGTAGGTGAGGTGGTAGTGGTGTAGTGGGTTAGGTTTAGTGGAGTAGGTTTAAGTGGGTGAAGTAGGTGGAGAGTAGGTGGATTTTAACAGCCCCCCGCAAACTCAAGGGGGATAGGAACTAACCAACTTGAGTTTGGAGAGAGTAACAAAACAAGAAAATACATAAAAATAAAAAAGGATAGGAGACACTGTATGGTCGTGTCAGACCGTTGGTGAAGACACTGTATGGGGTGTCATAACGTTGTAGAGGACACTGTATGGTGGTGTCAGACCGATGTAGAAGACAGTTTATGGGGTCATGTCGGACCGTTGTAGAAGACAGTTTATGGGGTCATGTCGGACCGTTGTAGAAGACAGTTTATGGGGTCATGTCGGACCGTTTGTAGAAGACAGTTTATGGGGTCATGTCGGACCGTTGTAGAAGACAATGTTGTGACAGTTTACGGAGTCTTGCTGGACCCTTGTAGAAACTAACCGGAATCAATGTCGGGACAGTTTACAGAGTCTTGTCGGACCCTTGTAGAAACTAACCGGAATCTATGTCGGGACAGTTTACAGAGTCTTGTCGGACCCATAAAGGAGCTAACCGGAATCAATGTCGGGACAGTTTACAGAGTCTTGTCGGACCCGTAAAGGAGCTAACCGGAATCAATGTCGGGACAGTTTACAGAGTCTTGTCGGACCCATAAAGGAACTAACCGAAATTAATGTCGGGACAGTTTACAGAGTCTTGTCGGACCCTTAAAAAATGCACCCTCAAAAGGTGTGCCCAATTTTTCAAAAGGCGTGCCATCAAAAGGCGTGCCCAATCCATAAAAAGGTGTGCCGGACATGATGATGGCGAGGCACGTGGGCGCCTTGGCTTGCGCGCCCGTTTGTCGTCTGTCGGTAAGAGGCGCGCGATGCGCGTGGCTGCCTCGGCTATAAGACAGAGGCTGAGGCTGAGGCAAAAACACCTGTGAGAGATATTCTGAGAGAGATTTCTGAGAGAGATTCTGTATAACACTCTGTGGCCCAGAAAATGGCTTCGTCTTCGTCTTCCCGTGGACTGCTCACCCTCTTTCCCGACCTCAACGAGTCAACAAGAGAGAGAACTGGTGCGGTGGCACTGGAACCTCAACCAAGCGCCCCGGAGTTTGCTCCGTTGAACTTTCCGATGCGGTCGGTGGAGCAAAGAATGGCAGCGCAGTCGGATGTGGAGGCCAATCAGTATACTCTGAAGGCATGTGTGGAAAGTATGACGGCGGTCACAAATTTGTCGAACCGGCTGCAGAGTAGGACAAATGAGGTGCAGCAGCTAAACGCCCAACTGGCTCTGCTCCAACGCATGTATAAGGATGCGCGAGCAGAGATAAGTGTGCTAAAGGCAGAAAACAAGGAGCTGAAGCGGAAGGCCACCGTGATGTTCCGATTTGGAGGTCCACCATATGCTGCAGTGGAGGAGCAGGGAGGAGGCAACTTGCTTGGTGGTCGAGGAAGCACGGAGGCAACACCGTCAAGGACCGCCCAGGACGGAGGCAAGAAGAAAAGACCGGCAGAATAGACGAGAAGAAAAATCCCACTGTTCCGATTTGTGTTGGTTGTGTTTTGTTTTGTTTTGTGTTTTTTTATTTTTATTTTTTTTTTTTATGGTGTAAAATGCTGATCGGGGTTGATCCCCGGCATGAAGAAATAACAAGTTTGTAAAATGTTGTTTTTTTTTTTTTGTTTGTTTTGGGAGTGTTTTGTTGAAAAAATAAAAATAAAATGAAAGAAAACAAGGGAGAAAGAAAATAGATAAAAAATATTTATAGATGGATTATATGAAAAACATCAGTGCGATTGTTTCAAAATAAAGTGGGGTATTTAAAAAAGAGGAAAAGTGACTTGGAAAAAATAAATAAAAATAAGTGATTTTTGAAATCAAATGGAGGAGAGAGAGGGACAAACCCATGTGATAAAGTGGAGAGAGAGTCGGTGAGTGGGGTGCAAAAGGTGAAGGAGAAATGATGGATTGAAAATGGTTTGGGTCAAAAGTGGACACTGTTAGTGGGGAACATGAGTGCATTGATTATTTGATATAATAATAATAATAATAAAAATAAAAAGTTAGAACAGTTGGAGAGAATGAGTGGAGTATGGTAAGGGTTTCATCCAAAGCCAAAATTCCTGCAGCGAATCACTTCGCAAATCCTAGCATGAGCTTTTTCTCTTTCCAGGCTTATTCATGAATTTCCTGGTGATTTCAAGAGCCTCTGGTGGCATTGTGGCAGAGAACACCCCAACCTGGATTTTGGGTGACAGCAACTGAGAACACCCCAACCTGGATTTTGGGTGGCAGCAACTGGAAAATATCATAGATCTGATTTTTAAAAACCTCGTGACAGCATTTCATCAGCTTCATCCAAGACAAACATTTTGATGTAAACAGGGCGAAGTGATTGTCTCCGCAACATGTCAAACACACGACCAGGAGTACCAACAACAACATGAACCCCACTGGAGAGAATGTGCTGATCTTCGCGCACACTAGTCCCTCCAACACAAGCATGAACCTTCACACTTTGCTGGGCAAGTTCAAGAGTGGGTGGAAGAACCAAAGCTTGGCACTCAACCAAGCTATAATCTAGCTGCTGCAGAATTCCAGAGCAGAATGTTGCAATGTTTCCAGTTCTAGACTGTCTTGTCATATGAGGTGAAGAATTCTTCTCCATCAGCCTCACACATGACTACAGTTGCACAAATCTTTGTTGATTTTATCAGCGGAATAGGTTGAGGTCCGGCGGGCGGCTAAGGTGAGGTTGCCGCCCGCCGGAGAAGCGAAAATACTAGGTTTTAAACCAGCTCTGATACCATGTAAGAAATAATGTATAGAGAAAGAGAGAGAATAAATTGTATGTATTATTATTGATTGATATATTGATATCTATTATAATGATTCATGATTCCTATATATAGAAGAGGGTGAGTGTGTAGTAGGTAAGGAGTAGGTGAAGTGGAGGTGGTAGTGGTGTAGTGGGTTAGGTTTAGTGGAGTAGGTGAGGTGGTAGTGGTGTAGTGGGTTAGGTTTAGTGGAGTAGGTGAGGTGGTAGTGGTGTAGTGGGTTAGGTTTAGTGGAGTAGGTTTAAGTGGGTGAAGTAGGTGGAGAGTAGGTGGATTTTAACACATCATATAATTTCTCCCCCGGTGACATTATCAAAAGGAAATCATGGGTCAGAATCTGGAGGAGGAGGAGGAAAATGATAGTGATAAATGGCATCAAAAAATAGATAATCAAAACATATATATACATATATATATGAATCGCCCGCGCCTCTCTTTTTCGTTGAAAATCGCGTCGAACACGCGGCTTTGCTTTTGCGTCAGCCGACCGACAAAAGCAGCTCTCCTCGATTACCGCTTGCCTTGGCTATCTCTCCCTCCTTGTCTTTTTCTCTTTAGCCTCTTCTCTTCAGCCGCCTTCTTAATCACACTCATCTGCTTCTTCTTCTTCACCACTCTCTTCTGTTCTTCTTCCTCATCGAGCGGCAAAAAAAAAACTGAACGGAGGAGGCCAAACCTCAGTCTGTTCTCTTCTATTTCTCTGCAACTCATTTCTTTTACACCTCTCACCTCTAAACCATGGCTTCCTCATCCCGTCCCCTCATTCTATATCCGGGCCTGAACGATCCCATAAGCTCTGCTGGACCGAGTGCCTCGACTCATACACTTCTTGTCATTCCTCTTCCTAACCTTCCTATGATGTCGATTGAGCAAATCATGGCAGCTCAATCTGACATAGAAGCCAATCATTTCACACTGATGTCTTGTATGGAGACGGTGACGACAGTCACAAAATTGGCTCACCGATTGTAGAACAGGACGAGTGAGCTCCACCAGGTCAACGCCCAACTCTCTCTGCTCCAGCGCATGTACAAGGATGCGTGAGTAGAAATAGGCGCGCTGAAGGCCGAAAATAAAGAGCTTAAACGGAAGACCACCTTCATGGCCCGATTTGGAGTAACGTCGTTCGTGTCCTTTGATAATCAGTGGGGAGTCGTCGTTCTCGACGAAAGCACGGGGGCAGGGGCGTCAAGGGTCGCCCAAGGTGAGAAAAAGAAGAAGAAAACGATGGAAAAGGCGAGTAAGTAAGATCGGCGTATGGCCGGAAAAAAATGAAGGGTTTTTTTTTTTTTTGTTGTATGTTTACTTTGATCGGCATGTGGCTGTAAAAAAAATGAAGGGCGTCTTTTTTTTTTTTATGTAAATATTTGTATTTTGATTTGTTTTTGTTTTTGTTTTTCTATTTAAGCACTGAAAAATGAAATTAAAAAGCAGAATGAGAAAAAAATAAAAATAAAAGAAATTAATCCTAATAGCAAAATAAAAAAAATAAAAAAAAATAATACCAGCAGAAATTAAACTTAATGGGATGTTGGTGTTGCTGGAATGGTAGTGCAAAAAAAAATACCATCAATGTATGCAAAGTTAACTTTACCTCATGATGCAGAACCAAAAAAAATTACACAGTTGAGAATAGTAAACTGTTAAGGAAAATAAATGTATGAAGGACTTGAGAACATTCAACTGATATAAATGTTTTCATATCAATGTAGCAATACACATATATCATTTTAACAAAAATTCAAGTTTCACAGGCATAACAAAACTTTTTAAGTAGAAATCGACATTCGAAGCTCGCCACGAATAATATTGAAGCGATCCTCGCTTAGGGATTTTGTGAAAATATCTGCCAATTGCTTGTCGGGGTTTACAAATTCAAGTACAATATCCTCTTTTTGAATATGATCTCTTAAAAAATGATGTCGAATTTCAATATGTTTTGTTTGTGAGTGTTGAACCGGATTTTTGCTTAAATTGATGGCATTAGTATTATTACATTTAATAGGGATATGATCATAATGCAAATCAATGTCCTCCAATTGTTGTTTCATCCAAATTATTTGGGCACAATAACTTTCAGAAGCTATATATTCAGCTTTAGCCGTTGATAAAGCAACATAATTTTGCTTTTTGCTAAACCAAGATACTAATGAGTTACCAAGAAAGTGACAAGTGCCACTGGTGCTTTTCTATCAAGTTTGCATTTGGCAAAGTCGGCATCCAAGTAACTAATTAAATCAAATGCAACATCTCTAGGATAAAACAGTTCCAAATTTTGAATGCCAACAAGATATCTAAAAATTATTTTAACAGCACTGAAATGTAATTTCTTAGGATTTGATTGATATCTAGCACACATACAAACACTAAACATAATATTGGGTCTACTCGCAGTTAAATAAAGAAGTGAGTCGATCATAGCACGATATTTTGTTTGATCAATGGACTTACTTTTTTCGTCATTGTCTAGCTTAATGGATGTGCTCATAGGTGTTCCATCTATTTTTGAGTCATACATACCAAACTTTTTGAGTAGTTCTTTTGTGTACTTAGCTTGGTTGATAAAAATTCATTCCTTACATTGTTTGATTTGAACCCCAAGGAAATAATTTAGCTCCCCCATCATACTCATCTCAAACTCACCTTGCATACACTTAGCAAATTCCTTACACAAGGTTTCATTAATAGTACCAAATATAACGCCATCCACATATATTTGCACAATAAGTAAATCATCATTTTTAGTTTTAACAAAAAGTGTTGTGTCAATTGTTCCTTTAGAAAAATTATTTTTAATCAAAAATTTACTTAATCGTTCATATCATGCACGAGGTACTTGTTTCAAACCATATAAAGCTTTTGATAGTTTAAAAACATGATTTGGAAAAGCATGATCTTCAAAACCTAGGGGTTGTTTGATATAAACTTCCTCATTTATAAAACCATTAAGAAAGACACGTTTTACATCCATTTGATAAAGTTTGAAATCTCTAAAACATGCAAATGCAAGTAACATGCGAATCGCTTCTAATCTAGCAACCGGAGCAAAGGTTTCATTGAAATCAATATCTTCTTCTTGATTGTACCCTTGTGCAACTAGTCTAGCCTTGCTTCTTATAATTGTGCCGGATTTATCAAGCTTGTTTCGAAAGATCCTGTTAAAATCCACCCACTACACCACTACCACCTCACCTACTCCACTAAACCTAACCCACTACACCACTATCACCTCCACTTCACCTACTCCACTAAACCTAACCCACTATACCACTACCACCTCACCTACTCCACTAAACCTAACCCACTACACCACTACCACCTCCACTTCACCTACTCGACCTACCACCTACTACCACCTACTCTTCTATATATAGGAATCATTGTAACAAATCAATATATCAATCAATAATAATACATACAATTTATTCTCTCTCTTTCTCTATACATTATTTCTTACATGGTATCAGAGCTAGTTTAAAACCTAGTATTTTCGCTTCCCCGGCGGGCGGCAACCTCACCTTAGCCGCCCGCCGGACCTCAACCTATTCCGCTGATAAAATCAACAAAGATTTGTGCAACTGTAGTCATGTGTGAGGCTGATGGAGAAGAATTCTTCACCTCATATGACGAGACAGTCTGGAACTGGAAACACTGCAACATTCTGCTCTGGAATTCTGCAGCAGCTAGATTATAGCTTGGTTGAGTGCCAAGCTTTGGTTCTTCCACCCACTCTTGAACTTGCCCAGCAAAGTGTGAAGGTTCATGCTTGTGTTGGAGGGACTAGTGTGCGCGAAGATCAGCGCATTCTCTCCAGTGGGGTTCATGTTGTTGTTGGTACTCCTGGTCGTGTGTTTGACATGTTGCGGAGACAATCACTTCGCCCTGTTTACATCAAAATGTTTGTCTTGGATGAAGCTGATGAAATGCTGTCACGAGGTTTTTAAAAATCAGATCTATGATATTTTCCAGTTGCTGCCACCCAAAATCCAGGTTGGGGTGTTCTCAGTTGCTGCCACCCAAAATCCAGGTTGGGGTGTTCTCTGCCACAATGCCACCAGAGGCTCTTGAAATCACCAGGAAATTCATGAATAAGCCTGGAAAGAGAAAAAGCTTATGCTAGGATTTGCGAAGTGATTCGCTGCAGGAATTTTGGCTTTGGATGAAACCCTTACCATACTCCACTCATTCTCTCCAACTGTTCTAACTTTTTATTTTTATTATTATTATTATTATATCAAATAATCAATGCACTCATGTTCCCCACTAACAGTGTCCACTTTTGACCCAAACCATTTTCAATCCATCATTTCTCCTTCACCTTTTGCACCCCACTCACCGACTCTCTCTCCACTTTATCACATGGGTTTGTCCCTCTCTCTCCTCCATTTGATTTCAAAAATCACTTATTTTTATTTATTTTTTCCAAGTCACTTTTCCTCTTTTTTAAATACCCCACTTTATTTTGAAACAATCGCACTGATGTTTTTCATATAATCCATCTATAAATATTTTTTATCTATTTTCTTTCTCCCTTGTTTTCTTTCATTTTATTTTTATTTTTTCAACAAAACACTCCCAAAACAAAAAAAAAAAAAACAAAAAAAAAAACAAAAAAAAAACAACATTTTACAAACTTGTCATTTCTTCATGCCGGGGATCAACCCCGATCAGCATTTTACACCATAAAAAAAAATAAAAAAAATAAAAATAAAAAATAAAAAATAAAAAAAAACACAAAACAAAACAAAACACAACCAACACAAACCGGAACAGTGGGATTTTTCTTCTCGCCTATTCCGCCGGTCTTTTCTTCTTGCCTCCGTCCTGGGCGGTCCTTGACGGTGTTGCCTCCGTGCTTCCTCGACCACCAAGCAAGTTGCCTCCTCCCTGCTCCTCCACTGCAGCATATGGTGGACCTCCAAATCGGAACATCACGGTGGCCTTCCGCTTCAGCTCCTTGTTTTCTGCCTTTAGCACACTTATCTCTGCTCGCGCATCCTTATACATGCGTTGGAGCAGAGCCAGTTGGGCGTTTAGCTGCTGCACCTCATTTGTTCTACTTTGCAGCCGGTGCGACAAGTTTGTGACCGCCGTCATGGTCTCCACACATGACTTCAGAGTATACTGATTGGCCTCAATATCAGTTTGCACCGCCATTTTTTGCTCCACCGACCGCATCGGAAAGTTCAACGGAGCAAAATCAGAGGTGTTTGGTTGAGGTTCACGGGCCACCGCACCAGTTATCTCTCTTGTTGACTCGTTGAGGTCTGGAAAGAGAGTGAGCAGACTACGGGACGAAGAGGCCATTTTCTGGGCAGCCGAGTATTACAGAGTGTTTCAAGATTTGCAGCTCTTAGAGACACTCTCTCAGCAAAAGGAACTATCTCTCTCAGCAACACGAAGAGTTTTTTTTCAGAGTTTTTTAGCGGGTTTTCTGCCTCAGCCTCAGCCTCAGCCTCCGCTTCGATTTATAAAGACCTTGACGAAGAGGCAGACACGCGCATCATGAGCCGCTCGGCGCTCGCCGACAACTTGGCACGCCTTTTGATGGCACGTCTTTTTATGGATTGGGCACGCCTTTTGATGGCACGCCTTTTTATGGATTGGGCACGCCTTTTGATGGCACGCCTTTTGAAAGATTGGGCACACCTTTTGAGGGTGCGACTTTTTAGGGGTCCGACAAGACTCTGTAAACTGTCCCGACATTTGATTCCGGTTAGCTTTTCCAAGGGTCCGACAAGACTCTGTAAACTGTCCCGACATTGATTCCGGTTAGTTTCTACAAAGGTCCAGCAAGACTCTGTAAACTGTCACAACATTGTCTGCTACAACGGTCCGACATGACCCCATAAACTGTCTTCTACATCGGTCTGACACCGCCATCCAGTGTCCTCTACACCGTTATGACACCCCCATACAGTGTCCTCTACAACGTTATGACACCACCATCCAGTGTCTTCACCAATGGTCTGACACGACCATACAGTGTCTCCTATCCTTTTTTATTTTTATGTATTTTCTTGTTTTGTTACTCTCTCCAAACTCAAGTTGGTTAGCTCCTATCCCCCTTGAGTTTGCGGGGGGCTGTTAAAATCCACCCACTACACCACTGCCACCTCACCTACTCCACTAAACCTAACCCACTACACCACTATCACCTCCACTTCACCTACTCCACTAAACCTAACCCACTATACCACTACCACCTCACCTACTCCACTAAACCTAACCCACTACACCACTACCACCTCCACTTCACCTACTCGACCTACCACCTACTACCACCTACTCTTCTATATATAGGAATCATTGTAACAAATCAATATATCAATCAATAATAATACATACAATTTATTCTCTCTCTTTCTCTATACATTATTTCTTACAGATCCATTTGGTACCGATAATGGTATGATCTTTAGGTTTTGGCACAAATTCCCACATTTTGTTTCTCTTAAATTGGTTAAGCTCTTCATGCATAGTTATCATCCAATATTCATCGAATTCGGCTTATTGAAAGTTTTTAGGCTCAATATGTGAGAGAAAAGCCAAGTTACTACAAATGTTTCTAAGTGAAGAGTGAGTTTCAATACCTTTTGTAGGGTCACCTAGGATTAAATCCTTAGGGTGATTATGAACAAACTTCCATTCTTTTGGGAAATCATCATTGTTTCCTCCTTCTTCTTGAGGTGGGAGAATAGGTTGTTCAATCTCTTTGTTCAACCTACATGGTTGGTTCTCTTCTTTGTAGATACTTGAATTTTTCACATTTGGTTCCAAATCTATATTATCACTAACAATTTGCTTTTGAGCAGAGATGTTAGTTTCATCAAATGCCAAATGTATAGATTCTTCCACAACAAGAGTTCTTTTATTAAAAACATGATAAGTTTTGCTAGTTAAGGAATAGCCAAAAAAAAATTGCTTCATCAGATTTTGAATCAAATTTAGCTAAGTTATCCTTACCATTATTATGCACAAAACATTTACAACAAAAAACATGCAAGTGACTAATGTTGGGCTTTCTATCATGCCAAAGTTCATAAGGAGTCTTTTTGAGAATAGGTCTAATTAATGCACGATTTAAAATATAGCATGTGGTGTGAACGGCTTCGGCCCAAAAATATTTAGGAAGATTATTTTCGCAAAACATTGTTCTGCTCATCTCTTCTAAAGTTCTATTCTTCCTTTCTACTACACCATTTTGTTGAGAGGTTCTAGATGCTGAAAAATTATATCCAATACCATGCTCATCACAAAACAATTCAAATTTCTCATTTTCAGGTTCTCTACCATGGTCAGTTTGAATATTAGTAATAAGAAAACCTTTTTCATTTTGAATTCTACGATAGAGTTTTGTGAAAGAAGAAAAGGTTTCATCTTTGTGTGCTAAAAATATAACACATGTAAATCTTGAATAATCATCAACAATAACAAGACAATAACGTTTACCACCTAGATTAGATGTCCTTGAAGGACCACATAAATCCATATGTAATAGTTGTACAGGTCTAGTTGTGGAAATATGAGATTTTGATTTAAATGATGTTTTGGTTTGTTTTTCTTGTTGACAAGCACTACAAAGATGATCTTTTTCAAATTTAATTTTTTGAAGTCCAATGACCAAATCCTTTCTCAAAAGTTTAGCAATTAAATCCATATGAGCATGACCAAGTCTTCTATGCCATAACCAACTATTTTCATTATTAACATATAAACATTTAACATCACTAGCATATAGATCATTAAGATGAAAAACACAAACATTATCATGGCGATTACTAATGAATAAAGCTTTATGATCATTTGTGCTTTCAATTGTGCAATGTGATTTATTAAAAATAACTCGATTACCTTTATCACATAATTGACTAATAATAAATAGGTTATGCTTAAGTCTATTAACAAGTAAAACATTTTCAATAGAAGGGTTAGGAGAAATACTGATGCTACCAATACCGATGATTTTTCCTTTCTTATTGTCTCCAAAAATAACAAATCCTTCATCTTTCGATGATAGTTTAATAAGGAATGATTTATCTCCGGTCATGTGTCTGGAACATCCACTATCAAGGACCACTTCTCTTCTTTAGTTTTGGACTCAAAACAAACCTACAAGATGACAATCAAGTGTTGGTTTTTGGTACCCATAGTTTCTTGGGTCCTTCTTGGTTAGTTTTGTTAGATCCCTTAACAATCCAAATCTTTTTAATTCCCATGTTTATATTATTTTTGAATGGACAAGAAGATATATAATGACCTTTCTTTTTACAATAATGACAAGTACTATGAGGGTGAGTCATGAGAGGTGCATTTTCAAAAATTATATTGTGATTCTTTTGTTTTTTAATAGGGTCATATCTAATGCCCGCCTTATTGAAAACACATCTTTGATTTCCAAGAAGCATGTTAAGATTATCTCTACTTTTTACAAAATTTTCAAGTGTTTTTGTTAAATCTTCAACATTGTTTTGTAAAGCAGTTTTCTCATTAGAGATGGTGTCAAAATCATTTTTCGAAACAATTTTTCTTTCTTTAATTCTTCTACATTATAGATAAAGATGCAACAGATTTCTTCAACACATTATTTTTGGCACAAACTTTTCTAAATTCATCTTGTGGTTCATGGAATGAATTTTTAAGTTCTTCATAAAGAGTAGTTACCTTATCTTGAGTAGAGTCTTCATCTTTAAGACCCATGAGACATAAGTTGGCTACTTCATTTTCAATTTCATCACTTGAGCTTTTATCTTCACTTTCTCCCCAAGCTGCTACCCTGGCCTTTTTGTTTCTTTTGTAGTCTTTTCCATGATTCTTCAATTTTGGACAATCCATCTTCATATGTCCAGGATTTTTTCACTCATAGCAAATTATAAGTTCTTTCTTGTTATCTTTGTTGTACTCTTTCTTGAAAGGTTTTCTTCCTCCATAATTGTTTTTCTTGAAGTGCTTTTTGAGATTTCTACTAAACATGGCATAGCTTTCATCCTCACTGGAGTTTTCATGTTCTTCTTCATTTGATGAGGCTTTGAATGCAATTCCACTTTTCTTTTTGTTTTTAACATCCTCATGTCCTTTCATGGTGATCTCATGAGTTATAAGGAAACTCATAAGCTCATTCAATCCAAGTGTAGAGAGATTTTTGGCTTCTATAATGGCTGTGATCTTTGCTTTCCAATTCTTTGGTAAACACCTAAGAATTTTTCTTACCAACTCACTGTTAGTATAAGTTTTGCTAAGAGATTTCAAAGAGTATAATTTCAGTAAATCTAGTAAGCATACTTGGAATAAATTCATCAGAGTTCATTTTAAACAATTCATAACTATGAACAAGCATATCAATATGAGATTCCTTCTCTTGGTTTGTACCTTCATACGTTACCTCAAGTTTGTCCAAAATTTCTTTTGCCGAATCACAACTTGAAATTCTACTATACTCCTTAGAGTTTAATCCACAAACAAGGGTGAGTTTGGCTTTCGCATTGGCTTGCAATAATTTATGGTCTCTCTCATCACATTCATCTTCAGTTTTAGGTACACTAATATTGTCTACTAATTTGGTAGGAATTTTTGGACATTTGGTGACAGTAATCCACATGGCATAATCAGTGGCTTGTAGGTATGGGGTCATCTTATCCTTCCAATGACTATAGTTGTTTCCGTCAAACAATGGTAGCCTATTTGTGACTTGTCCTTCAGCTAAGGTTGCCATGGATCGAAACTCCTAGATGGTTAAATCTAAAACAAGAGCCTAGGCTCTGATGCCAATTGTTACCCAAAAGACAACCGAAGAGGGGGGTGAATTAGGTTTTTATAATTAAAATTAATAATACCCTAATAAAAATTACGACTAGCACAATAGATAAATATAATTAATGAAATAGAAATAATTAAAACAAGTGTCTTAACAACTATGTTAGTTAATGATTTTAGCACAATAAAATTTGAAATATAGCTATGGCAATTTAAAATAAAATAAAGAGATAAGGGAGAGAGGCAAATAAATTTATAGTAGTTCGGTTTCAACTCGGCCTACGTCCACTCCTCAAGCTTCACAGGGTGCTAGCAACCTTTTCATAGATGGAGCAATCCTCCACAGATTTTATACTGACTTTCTAGGTCAAGAACACTGAGTGTACTACACTCTTATAAGGTTGAAAAGAATGTGTTTTTGCTTTCACAGAAAGTTATAAGAATTATCTCTCAAAAATAGATATAAAAATGAAGCTCTGATTTTTCTGTAAACCTCACATAGGAAAGATGGGCTTAAAGTTATAAGGCTCAGTGTATAATTTCTGAGAATAGATGTGAGTGATTATAGATCAAAGAATATTTTCAAGTTTTTGTAACTTGTTTACATTAGAGGTTTTGGTATATATAATGAAAATTATAGCCGTTTATAGCTGTTGTACTCCATTATTACAAATTTGAATATCTTCCACTTCAACCTTTTGAACTGCTGCTGTGTTGGGCTGTTTGAACCTCTGTTTTTGGGCTGTTTGAACTCCTGATTTAATCAAATATTAAATACATTCTAATAACATTTAAGATAAAGGTTTAGGTGAGAAATAATGGGACAAAATAAATTTTGATTCTATTAAAACATAAAATCATCAAAATAAATGTTGATTATATTTTTCGCTTTCAAATAAATCATCAAAATAAATTTTAATTCTATTTTTCCCTTCCAAATAAATTAAAACATAATTAAATAAATCATCAAAATAAATAAGTCTAACAAGTATATAACAAGAAAGTATTTTGTTGTTAATTATGTATAATTAAAAGCTGATATTACTTCCATAATTTCCCAGTTGAAAAAATATCTGGCTGTGTCACTGTTGTTAAGGTTAGAGATGCGGAGGGGGTAATTTAAATATGAAAAGTTATTTCTAACTCAATTTAAATTTGATTTTTATTGCTTCATAGTAGTTTATTGGCACTGATCTCTAGATCAATTATTGTGTCACATTTTTGTGCATGTGACCTCCTAAAAGAGTTACTGGGCACCCAGTGTGGTGCTGCTATTTAGAAATATGGTTTTTTGCCAACAAAAAGAAATGTGAATGAGAGGAGGAATGGTATTGCTTTGAGATAGGTCTCAACATAACTCTTTTTGTGCTCATCCTTTGGTTAAAGTTGCCAGAAATCACCAATTCTTTCTTTTCTTTCAGGTTAAGCGATTCAAGAAGCTGTTACAGAAAGCTGACAACAACTATTGTCCTGTTCATTCTGTTCCTTCCGATTCCATAGAATCATTTCGCTCAACATACACATCTGGTAATTTTTTGTCTTATTTTTAGTGCAGGCCATGAGAACAGGATTTATTTATGGCTGCAGTTGGTGCCAATTAGATATGTTTAAACACCAATCACCCAATGGATATAATGTTCCTACGTTTTCCTTACTAAGAAACGGGAGAATGTAACTGTTTGATCTAAACAGTCACCACACTAAAAGCTGCTAAAAGGTTCTGTAACTGTTTTTAAAGATTGGAATTGGTAGTTTAAAGTTAACTAAGACTTACTTTTAGGGTCCGTTTTTATAGATTTGGATTTCAAATCAAGGTATTTGACCTTAATCGTTCAAAACAATAACTCAAATTTAGATATGATAGTTTGTGTATGAATTTCTAGATAGAGCTAAATAGCTTTATCATGATGGTTTTGAAATAATTGTAAATCATGCTAAGGATTCTCTTTCTAATTGTAAGGATCCTACTAAAATGTATATATCTTCTATCTCAACTTGTCTTTTTCCATTATTTTTCTATCCATTTAGCCTCAAATCCCTTGATTTGAAATCCATAACTATACAAATGGACCCTCAAATTTTTAGAACCCCTTTAGATGTTGTACACATGCTACACCTACAAGTGTCTGCACAGGCATGTGTGATTTGGATATTGTTTGCTTATAGTAATTTGGAAGTCTTTTATCTTTTTTTTTTGAACTAGGAAGTCTTTTATCTTGTTCTTGACATTTGAGACCAGTAGAGAAAACAAGAATTTGATCTAAACAGCTGTGGTTGCTAAATGTAAGTTATATCCTTCACTATTTATTCACAATAAGATGAGAAAAATTATATACAAGGAGTAGAAGAATAAATAATTATTAGAGAAACCAATAGAAATACTCAAAGCACTGGACTTGGATTTAACTGGTCAGTTTAAGACAACTTTAACCCAAAAGCAAACGAATGCATTGCAGTTGCTCAGTCAGCCTGCCCATTAGTGTGTGCTGA
The DNA here is from genome assembly GCF_055761805.1 of Camellia sinensis. Taxonomy (NCBI): domain Eukaryota; kingdom Viridiplantae; phylum Streptophyta; class Magnoliopsida; order Ericales; family Theaceae; genus Camellia; species Camellia sinensis. Next base: position 60,049,100 of record NC_138971.1, read on the forward strand.
ATCGAGCTGCTTGAAGAGTGAAGGACAAATCTCAACTCTGCTCTAGTGATGAGCATGACGCCAAGGGTGAGAGCCTGATTCTTAAACATAACTGGAATCACCTACATGTGGGATGTCACAGTTGTTAACCGCCTTTGGATCATTTAGCTCAGTTGTCTTTTAATTCTTTGCATTATGCACAACTGAAAGAGTTCGACATTCCAGATTGATCTGCCCCTTTCATAGAGTCTCTCCCTCTATCTATCTCTGAATATTTTTATTTTCAGCTTTTTGAATACATAATACCATTATTAAGTTAATAGAGGGAGGAAAAAAAGGTTTGACTAAGTAAAAAGGTTTGCATCAAATCTAATTTGATATTAAACTGTTAGTTTTGTTCCTGTTGTATATTGTTTTTATTTTCTGTTGCTATATTTGGTTGGGCATACATGTGGGCTATGTTGAATGTGGCTTTAGTTTTGTGTGGATTAGCATTTAGCTGTTTTGCCAACACTTGCTTGTTCTTGCCAATGTGTCAACTCTGGAGAAATTGAAAGAGAGTGTCAAATCAGAAACATACAGGAAGCACAAGTTTAAATTCAAGTCTTCTGGCATGGTTAAAGGAAAGGAAAACAATTCGAAGGCGTGAATTTTGTTTTTATAGCAGGAGGTCTATTCCATCACAAGTTAAATTTTGTAGTGTACATAAGGTGAGTCCCAATTTTTTGGTGTAACTTCTACAGTTTTGATTAATGTTGTTAATGACTTTATGTAACTTGCTGCGTAGAAATTATTAGCCTTTCAACTAAGTCTATAGAGAATGTTATATGGAAGAAGATAAAACCCTTTTGATATTTGTTTGTATAGTACTTCTTGAGAAGGATTTGTATTGCACGAAAGTCTACTTCAGTGTGCCCAATCCCCCTGAGAAGTGTCTTCTTGATCTTCACACACACACACAGACACACACATGTATAGATCCATGATTCTTGTTCAGGGGACAAGCCATGGTCAACAAGAAGTTATGCCAAAAATGTTGGAAAAAAATAAATTTTAAATGAACTACATAAATTTCAGTTGTTAATTTTGGATTTTGTTTACTGTGCCCTTTGGGCCCATGTTAAGAAGTTTAAAAAGTTTGTACATTCACAGTTTCATGCATAATGCATGGTTATCAAAATCAAAATCCGGATCATACGATCCTACAATCCTAAATTGTCAAGACGATCCAAATTGTTGTAGGATCGATATTATAGTAGGATTGTAAGTAGGATCATATGGGATCGTAGGTAGGATCGCTGGATATATGATTTTTCACTTTATTTTTAATATATATCATTATGATTTGTATTTTTACCTTATTTTTAATAAAAAGTAGAATTTTATGATCCTTGATCCGATCCTACGATCCAATCCATGAGACCTTCGTCACTTGCACTTTTATCCACAGGTATGATTGTCACCCACAAGTGTGATCTGCAAGTTGGCTCATCTGTGGGTTTTCAAAAACTTGCGGGTGAGCCGCAAACCTGCGGGCAACCTGTTTCTTGAGTGTTTTCCATCCATTCATTTGATTCGACTTCTTATTCGCTCATTTTGAAATAAATGGGTATTTTGGTTTGCAAAAATGCAGAGACGAACAAAGTCAAATGATCGAAATGACATATCAATCCTTGAAAATTCACTTTAAAAATGTTTTTAAAGGCTTGAAAACATTTTGGCTGAAAAGGGTTTCAGGGTTGGGAACTATCTCTTCTTGAAAGGCTTTGCTTGAAGCTAGTTGGGGACCATCTTCGTTTCATCATTATGGGATCACCTCGGAGTGCCCGGGCATTAAGGCTGGTAAAAAATGGGATGTCTATAATCTCTTCTCTACCTTCTTTTTCTATTTTCTTTGTTGCATTTTCTAACATGTTGATGACTTAGTCTATGCTTCTAGGTTCGATTTATTGTGATTTTTGGATGATGTTGCTATATTGTTGTGTTTGGAAATTTCCATGACTTGAGATGCGTCATATGATATTCTAGTGGCAACCAGCTCTATAAGTTACATTATTATGAGTTTATTTGCATTAGTGTTCTTATGCATTTTTGTATTTCTAATTCTTTTTCTTTCTCTTTGGTTTGGTGCGGAGGAGTACTATGTGAGTTTTCGCTCCCTTTTGCATCTCGCATGTTTTTTTTGTTTTTTTGGAACTTTTTACGTACAAAGCATGCTTTTATGAGGTTATGTGTTTACATGATAGATCTCTATGATTATTTCTTGATTAGAGGACGTTTTGCCTAAGTTGGAAACACTTTTATCCCTTCTAAATGAAGTTTCTTCCTTTATTTTTTTTTTGGAAATTCTTATCAGAACATTTTATTTTTCCAAAGAAAGGGGGAATAAAGCATTCCAAAGTGAGTCATTTGTCCTATTGATTACTTCACATAGAAAAGTAGCTTTCATAATCAGAACATGGACGTATTTGGTAATGAATCTCACTTCAAAAATTAGTAGAGGCCGATCTTTTGATTGGGTGAGTTGGGGTTGCTCAATTAATGACTTTCCCCTCTCATATCTAAACTTTCATATCAAGTTTTCTAGTTACGCACAGTCAATGACCTATATTGTTCGGAGTTAGGGTTTCCTAGTTTTCCCTAAAAGATTAGGTGGCAATTCCAATTATAGTGATATGCTCTTTATTTGGCATTTCGTTAGATAAGTGGATTTTGTAGGTTATTATCAAATCTAGACCCTTACCTGATTCACATTGCACATTGTGAACAAGTCAAAGGTGGACTGTTAGGCCCACGGGCACACCCACAATAAGTTTAATAAAGGGAAAACTGGCATGTTTTATGAGCAAAACTTGATTTTGTTGACTTAAAGAAATTTGACTTTGGAAAGTAATTTTGAGAATGAATCAAGTAAGGAAAGGAGTTTTCTATTAACATGTCATGGTTAGGTTAAGGATATGAATATGTGCAGCACATTTATTACAACTGTTTACATATACTTCAGCAAAGACTATAATTTTTACATTTATAAGTTTCATTTTAAAGCAATATTAGACGATTGAGATACTCTCCAAGGGCCCATATAGGGAAGATATTTCTGTAGGCAGAATAACTTATCATACAATTCTTGTTGAACACTCCCATAATTTCCTGTCACACCAAAAAAAAAAAAAAAAAAAAAAAAAAAAATTCCAATATATAAATTAATCCATCATGTCCTTAAATTGAAAATTAACCTCAAACACCTAGTATAATTATTACCTGTTGTGGAAAATCTCCATTTTCCATTTGGGAATTAATTAATACTTTTGCAGCACGATGCAATGGGGTTGGATCTCTCTCGGCCTGCTCATTGTAAATTGGAAATTGGAAATTAACATAACAAACGAGTGCTTAACAATTCGTGAATTACAGTTTTCGTAGAATGTGCTCAACAAATTAATCTTGTGAACTCTATGGACACACCTGCCCAGCTACAATGAGAGCCAACATAGCCCATCCAGTGTTTACTACATGTGATTTGTTTCCTTCTATATTTGTGTAAACCTGTTCTCATACGCACAACAAATAAAGGTGAGGGGAAGCAATTCATGTTTGTAATTGAAATCTACTAGAATTTGAAAATCTTTGTCAAAAACTAAACTAAATTTTGCATTATGAGAAGTTTAAACTTTTCACAATATTAAAGACTTGTAAGTGAATGGTTAGGCTAAACCCTAAACCCTAAACAATAGCGCTATATATGAGGTAAGATTACCTTTGTTTTGGCATGAAAGGCAGCTTTCTCCCCATCCACCAGAATCAACTTGTTTGGATAATAAGAAATCACATGCTTTTCTGATACTATAACTGTTTTGGAAGGTCCTTCCACCAGACACCAACCCCTTTATCCCAAACCATGTCCCATAAGTATAACAGACTCCCCACGATCCATACCTACATAAGAACTTTAACCATGCTAAGTGGCTTATCCCATGGAATTTAAACCTTTATTTATTTATTTTTCAACGGCTAGTGAGAATAGTTAATTGTTAAGGAAGATGTGAAAATTCAGTGCAGAAGTAGTAGTTTTAACTTATAATAAACATCAAAAAGAAAGGTTGAAAAACACTTGATTATAATTAGAATCTCCAATTCAGATCAATACCAGTTACCAGGGACTTAACCTTCATACCATTGATTTGAAAAGTAGCAGACCTACCCAAGGATCAAAATTTCATGTTAACTGTATATACCAGAGTCTAGTGGGCAAACTTGGTCACTGACACCATCTTTGAAGTGTGAAGTTTCTTGGTTTGTTGTCAAGTTTTGCCAAATTTATGAGTATGTTGGTTCATGTGGTGCGACTTGACCATCAGTGTGAGACAATACCTTAAAAGAAACTAGCAATTTTTTATAGTGGGTGTTTGGAAAGTGGGTTTTTATGTAGGTTTTTTTAGTTGTAGGATATTATTAGATAAAATTTTTTTGGTGTTTGGGAAGATAGTTGGGTTTTTATGTGGTTGGATGTGATGCTTGTGAGAGAAAAAGTGTAATAATTATGGGGTTGGACGTGATATTTTGTTTGGATGTATTTTTTTTGATTTTGTAAAAAGTTTGTCTTTTAGTAGAAAAAATCAAAAAAAAATTCGGAACTCAAGTTCCCAAACACCACCATAATAATAATAATAATAAAATCCTTTTATGATATGAGGTCAGAACAAAGCCACAAAGTCCCCATGTCGTTTTGGATAAAGTGTAATTGTTAACTCAGTTAATTATAGATATAAAATGACTATTATATCCTCAAACCTTATATCCTTTTTGTTACTCTCTCTCTCTCTCTTCTATTATACACATAATTTATAATTTGTAACATTAATTCACATAAATCACAATTAATCATAAATTCTTAATTATTTATTGTAATTCCTAACAATTTAGTCTAGTTTTAATTTAATTATATTTTAGATGAATCCATGATTATTTTATTTTATATTTTAATTAATTATAATTTAGATCAATCCTCAATTATATTTTTATTTTATTTTATTTTATTTTAATTAACATCTTAATCTAATTTTAAGTTTGCAGAAGATGTGGTAAAATTGTCCTTTTGTTATGTTAATTTCACTTTCCATTAGTTTGGATTGAAAAACTAATGATTAAAGCTTCATTTGGCATTGGCTAATATAGTTAATTTTTTTGTGTTGACACTTTTTTAGCTTGGTTTTTTTAGATTTTTTGATTTTTTTGACTTTTGTGAGAAAAAAAAAAAGTGATGATTATGGGTTGGATGTGATATTTTGTCTTATTAGCTTATTTAGTCTATTTTGTCATTTTGTGTTTTTTTAGTCCCAGAATGATAGCCAAACCAAGGCTAAGACTTTAGTCGAAAATGACATGAGGATTTTCTGACAATATTTGAACCATAGGACGGTAAAGTTCTTAAGCTTCAATCCACGAGAAAATAAAATGAATTTTGGCCTAAAACAAAAATGGTTGTTTCAGCTTCTAAAAAATTGTTGTGTAAATATTAAGTCTTCCATGGGCTTTGATTTTTCTTTACTAGTGATGCTTGTTACCTGCAAATTCATCCACTTGAGTTAGCAAGAACACAATTCATTTGGAGTCCTCGCTTTCCCAACTCAAAACATGGAAAAAGCAAATTATGGGATTAGAAAGAGTGGACGGCGCTGATGTGTCTGGAGCAGCTGCTGAAGTGTGTACACCGTAGTGGCCGTAATGCAAATGATCTCCCCGATGGGCAACCTGGAATGCCTGGTACAATAACTCCCAGATCTCTGCAATGGCCTGCAAGGCATGCTGTCCATCACGTCTCAAATAGGCGTCCTCAGCCAAGTGAAACGACCTCCCAGCTCCAGCCACCTGAACAAACATTCAGACGTATTATTAGGCTAAAGTTGACTGAAAGTAAATCAAGTATGAATTTACTAATTATCTGACACATACTATGATACTCACCAATGCCTCAAGATAAGGCCCAACTCCCTGATATCCAGACTCAGACACGTGGCTCGAATTCCCGACTAGTAGGTGTGTATGTTGTCGATACCACAACATCTAAGGGTCGAAAGAGGGGATCACCTCATCGCTGTAGTCAGCCTGTACAATACTGTCCCGGCGGGCATCCCACAACTGTATATATGGCATATAAAATAGATGCTGGTCAGTGCCAGCTCGGCCACGCCTATCAGTGACGTGCAACTGCCAATCAGTGTCGAACCGATCCGGCACGGACTGCACACGACCAAACTGCCGGAGGACACGATGGGGGAGATGCCACTCAACCACGTCAAAACAAATAAGTGGCACTCTCGCAATCCATATCTCCTGACCCAGTCGGCAGTAGTCGGGGAGCGTACCGAGTACCCCAGCGTAAGGCTGCCAGATAAACTACAATGACGACAAATAAATTAAATTTTGCTCGTGAACACAAAACATATACAATTAAGAAGACAACTAACACGCAATCAAAAAATTTCATACCTCGCCCTCGATCATCCGGTCCAGCTGGTCTCTATAAACTACCACTACGTGGGTCGAGACGACCTCGTGGCCCATGTTAACCCTCCACCGGCTACCTCGCGGTCCGGTGGGCAACTGCATGTCCCCTATAGGAAGCTCACCAGGACCAACCAGTTGCCGCCTAGACGGGGCAATGCGAATCAATCTCTCCCATGCCCAAATCTGCAATAGTTTGAACACAATTACAATACTGATATATGGCATACAATATGAATTGACATGTAATAAAATTGCTTACTAACCTGTAGCAACACAAGTGGTCCTCCAATCTCCCTCGTACCCACCTGAGCTGCTCGACATAGTATCCTATACAACCATACCAGAGCCGCGCTACCCCAGCTGTACTGCCCAATCTCCTCAATGTCTCTCAGCAATGGCAAGTACATCAGCTTGAGCAGGTTCTGTGACTTATCAGGGAGAAGTACCCCCCCAATAAGCCACAGAATATATGCTCGGGTATGCTGCTGTACCAACTCATCTGGAGCATGATCTGGAAGATGAGCAAACTGCTCAGCCAGCCACCTCACCTTCAGTCTACCTGCCTGTAAATCTGCTGGTGTAGGTGCTACTCCCAATAGCTCAGCACATAGGGCTATCCACTGCTCCGTCGCGAAAGATGGGTCAACTCCAGTAACTGCTCGGCCATCAATCCGAAAACCATATAGGACAGATACGTCCTGCAACGTGACGGTGGCCTCCCCGATCGGGAAATGGAATGTATGAGTCTCTGTGTGCCACCTCTTGACGAGAGCAGTGATGAGTGCATGGTCCAGTCGAATGTGCCCGATACGATACACACCATAGAATCCCGCGCGTAATAGATACTGCAAGACTCTATGGTCCAACGGATGCTCCCACAATCCAGAATCTGCCCGACGGCATGTCAACACGGTGCGTGCCTCATCCTGCACAACAGAATGACCAGTTTAAATAATAGCATTATCACGAAATATACAACAAAATGCAATGTATTTTAATTGTAAGCGTAAAGTCCAACAAACGTTATTGCATACCGGACGGTCTCACATACTGTCAGCCCGATGTGCCTGTCTGAACAGTGGAACCTCCTCAGGTGCATGTGCCATGAAGCCTATACAACTGAAATATTAGATCATCCATATCAAAATCTTTTTTAATCATAACATAACAACATAAAAACTGTAATTATTGATTTCGTACTTAACGATTTAAAATACAATGAAGTAAATCTTATGGGTTCGACAGAAGACAAATTTGTGTGCCACTTACACGGAAGCAATTCGAAATTAATGATTACATTTATGGCATATTTTACAAAACTTAAATATTGATTTTGTAATGCTAAAAGTTTGAATAAATTATAAATTTTGCAAATTACATATAAAATTTTGTAATTGTGAACAATGACTGCAGCATTCTAATTTTTAAAATTTTAATTTATAATAGGTTAATTTTTTTAAAATTTGTAAATTTTTTAAATTATAAAATGTAAACAATGATTGCAGCATTCGATATTAAATTTATTCAAAAATATGAAATTTTGAAATGGTAGAAGAACTACATGATTAAGTATAGAATCTTGTGATACACATTTCGAATCAAGTACACAGTGAAAAACTAGTATACATTTTCAATAAATTATACAAGTTTGAATAAATTATACACATTTTTAATTTTGCATTACACATTTTTGAATCAAGTACACATTTATTGATACACATTTTAAATGTACGACCCCGTTTACAAATAAAGAATTTAAAAATACATAATTAAATGATCAATTACAAATAAAGAATTTCAAAATGATATATTACAACATGTAAGTATTACATAGTCTTCATCGACCAAGTCGCGCCGGACATGTTCGCCTGTCATGACCTGTCTGGTGGCACTCACTGCAACGAGCTGTCAAGCGCCTGTCTGATATATCCATCTCATTCGGAATACGAGCCATAGATGTACGACCCTGTTTTATTTCTTGCAGACGAAGTTCATTAGGCATTAAGGTCCACTGCGGATCATCCCAATAATCTTGATGCGGTATTGGATTGAATTTAGTTTCCCAAACCCTCATGTATACAGGAAGCCTATATACTGGATCAACGTACTGGAATGGATTGTCACCGCATTCAGACATTACAGCGAGCATATGGGAACATGGATAGTGTCTTATCTCATATTTCCCACAACTGCACGTGGGTTGATTCATCCGCACAATCTGTCTATTGCGACCTCGTCCACGGCGAAAAGATATTTGCACCTCAAATACACGGCGGGGCCTATAAGACAATATTGATACAAACTAATCAAGTTCATGTTTTTAGGTGTAATTAACTCAACAACATAATAATAACAATTTTTTCACATTACAAACTAACCTGTCATACGATATCAACTGGAAAGTATTTCCCCTTGCGATACCCTCCTCGATAGTTTTTTGCATCTCTCTAGGGTATTGGAACTCATTGCGTACATATGTTTAAGCTTGGGCTCCCATCTCGTCAAAATATTTGATGAGCCGTCGAAATGTAAATTCAACCATAGCTGAGATAGGTAAGTTCCTTGCACCTTTCAAGACGCTGTTGAAGCACTCTGCATCATTACTGGTCAACGCCCCCCAGCGATATCCACCGTTATATGCAAGGGCCCAGTCCTCAGGATTCATCTTGTGGACCCAATTGATGGTTTCTTGGTTAATAGCCTGTATCTGATCTAAGTAACCGTTACACTTTTGTCGTTGATCAACACTCCCTGCTTTCCATAGAAGTTGTTTGAGCTCCTTATTTCTGAAATGTGTGTTAAAGTTACTGCAAACATGTCGAAGGCAGTGCCGATGATGTCCAACAAATTGGAGCGAGGGATTCAGCCAATGCCGCCTCACAGCAGCTAAAATACTCTCAGCTCGATCAGATATCAAAGTCACTCCCTGTCGGTCCATGACAATATGTTCCTTGATATTTTGAATGAAGAACGACCAAGACTCCAAACTCTCCCTGTCGACAACAGCGAATGCAAGTGGTAATATTTTGCCATTGGCAGTGACAATCGTTGCTACAAGCAACACACCAGTGTATTTACCGTATAAGAATGTACCATCTATAGTTATAACAGGCCTACAATATCTAAAGCCATCGATGACGGGTTTGAAAGACCAGAAAACAAAGTGGAAGACGGGCATAATGGTTGTATGCCCGGTATATCTGTGCTTCCATGTCACGATGGTGCCAGGATTAGATGTCTGTGATGCATGCATGAATTTAGGCAACTGCCTATATGATTCATCCCAATCACCGAATACCATTTTAGTTGCCTTTGCCCTTGCATGCCACGCCTTCTTGTATGATATACTATAGTTCATGGTCTTTTTTATATCTTCAATGACATTCTTAATTGGCATATCAGGTTCATTCTGCATACGACAATCAAATATGAGTTGAATTATCTGGGTGTGAACACTATAAACAAACAAATATGTATATATATGTAAACATTTATTTTTTATACTAACCGCAACTTGTCCCAAAATATGAGAAGTAATGTAATTGGAGCTAATATTAGTGTGGTCCCTGTTCATTCGTGGGTATAAACAATGGTGAGGACTCCTGTACTGCTTTATTTCAAAAAGACCATGTTTTCTACTAAGAGATGCACGCAACCACCAACTGCAGTCGTGCTTGCAAGCAGACACCCAATGGTCTCGCTTGGAGGTTACGACCTTATACTCTCAATTATTTGTTGCATGGTACAATTTCACAGCATATAGAAGTTGCTTCTTATCAACAAAAACCATTCCTCTGTCCAACTCTGGATTTTCAGCGCTCCAGATCCGGTTACGGGGAACGACATCACGGGTACTAATGTCAAAATCACCACCCATGTGAATGTTGTCATAGAAAGGGATTTCAACTCTAGGTGGAATGGGGGTATTTTCAGGGTCAACGAGAGCCTGGGCGTCATGTTCTTCATCATCATCATCATCTGATCCGCCTAATAAATTTTCTTTATCACACATTTCATTGTCATCATCGTTTAGGGCGACATTAGGACCGTATATGTCACTGTTAGCAAACTGCACCTCGTTCACTGTTTCAGCCATATTACGAGCAACTTCAACCGGAGTGGTATGATGGCTGCATGTGGGCACATCTTGTGTGTTATTGTCAAATTCATAATCATATCCACCACGTGAACTTGATTCCACACCATGGTCCTGAAATGACTGTTGTGTGTAGCACAGTGGATAACATTGACCGGATTCATACATAGGAGACTGAAACGCTGTTGTGTCAATTCCATGCGTTAGCAATGTAGTGAACGGACGAGAATCCATTTGTGTCATGTTCAGGATATTGTGTACAACCTCTTTATCAATTTAGACTTCCAAACAATTTGGTGCTTGAAAACTTGCACCGATACTTAATACGGTGTTCAACGCCTCATCGTCATTGATCGGTAATATCTTGTATTTGTTGTGTGTTTGCCACTGGCGATAAGGATATCTACATTTGAAGGTTAATCGGACACTTTCCCCGTAACTTGCCACCTTTGACATAAACATCTCCTCCAAATTGCTAAGCGTGGTGCCAATTTGCACTGCATATATCCCTTTCGGCTCAGCATCATATGAGACGCCTTCATCGGGATCCCGAATTATGTTTCCCCCCCCAGTAGAAAGTAATTGGAACAGTCTCCATATACTTGCTTCAATTAAGACAAAAAACATTAAAATAGCAACAATATACTTATTACTTGTGACGCAATTAAAATAGCAACAACATTGTTCATAGCAACAATGTACTTGTAAAAGAATTATATGAATTTTAAATCATTCAATTACAATTACTTGTGACGCAAAAACTTTATTCAAGTAATCAGTAATTGTAATCCAACAAGCAATATTGATTACTTGAACAAATATGAGTTAAAATAATGATAATGCTTTAGATTTTTTAGCTTTTTAAGAAACATATCTTACAACACATACAAAATTAACATCATGCTCTTCTGTTATGCTTTTTACATTATTTATTATGATTAAGATCATGCTCTTGTGCACATTAAAACAAATTCAGCAAAGTTTTAGGTCTGATTTGTAACCACGTTTTGTTAATTAAAAGCGTGGATTGTACCACACTTTTAAGATTTTACAAATTGTTCGCGGGAGGGGCACAAAAACAGTGAAAGCGTGGTTTGTAGCCACATTTTAGCTTAGTTCATGAATTCTGTCCAAACTAAGCTTACTTTGGAAAATAAATTACTATTTTGCCTTAATTTGGGAAAAGCTCCTAATTTGGGCAATGATTTAATCGTACGCATGTAAATGGTAACAATTTTAAAAACACTTATTTTGAGGATATTATCTCCCAATCTTGATCTATTCAGACATTAGTTTTTCGATAAACTAGACAGATATATCAATAATTTTGAATATGAAGACATTATGAAAATTCTTCTTTTATTTTTCTATTCATATAATTTTATAGTATAATTTGTATCAAGTATTGTATTTATTCAGTGCGATTGGACAAAATTAGACAAGTCATACAAAAATCTTAAATCATAGTGTAACTTTTTCTATGAAATTATTATTTTTTTCATTGAGTTGAAATAACTCGACTGATTTTGTATGACTTCTTCTTAATTTTTATTTCAAACATTGTTCACGTAATTTTTTAAAACTGATGGTCCAATTAGTGAGATTTATGGACAATTAAAAAGAAGTTATTTTTATTTGCTCAAGCTTCTGCCAATAGGGACCTTAATGACAAAATTATTTGGTAGGTTATTTCCTATGAGATTATTCCCTAACTTAGGGAAATAACCTCATACGAAATAACTTAGGGAAATAACGTAAGAAATAACATAAATAAAAAATAAGTCAATTGGATAAAAATAAGTTATTTACGACTTTGTTCGAATTTAATTCAATTTATTACAATTATTAAAAACTAATGAAAAATGCATATATGAGCAATATGTGTCCCTCTTTAAGAGCAAATTTATAAACTTTACAAATTTATTGAGTTAAAATCAACTAACTTAGTAATTATTTTCCGTTAAAAATCCTAATGTCTTTATTTATTAGACCAAATTACATGTAGAGATGCCACCATGTTAAAGGTCAAAATTGAATTAATTAACAGTATAAGAATAAAAATGACATAAGAAGCAAAATTTACAGACTACTAATATAATTTATCCTAAATTTAAAATTAAAAAAAAATGTTAAAAAATCAGCACTAAACAATGGATTGTGCCAACTTTTGTACTTATTTTTTTTAACTTATCAAACTTATTCAAGTTTTTTTAACAAATATGAATTCCATTTTTTTTTTCCACCTAAACCCATTCGCTACAATTGAATTGAACAGGATGGGTTGTTTCAAACTTGCTTTTCTTTAATTTTTAATAAGTTTTTCCTTTGGCCGCAGAATATGGTTGGTGGTTACTATTCAAAGGGGGAAAAAAATTGCAGGTTTCAATTAAAAAAAAGTCGTAAAAAGTTAAAACTTAATTGAATAAACATAATGCAGGGGCATAGAGAATAAGTCAATTGGATAATTCAAGTGGGTAAAAATTATCGAGAATGAGTCATTTTATAAATCAAATATTTTAATTTTTTCAAACATAATTCTTAAACAAATTATTTTTTTTTATATCAAATGTTTTGATAATAGCATTTTCCATGACGACTTGAAAGGCCTCTTTTGGCAAAGAGGTAAAAAGTAATTTTTTGACTTCTAATTTTTTGTGGATCAAATTTTTTGACCTCTAATGTTTTGGTAATTTTTTTGTGGATCACTTCTAAAAAGACATTTATTTATATCAAATTTTTTTACTTCTAATATTTTGGTAATTTTTTGGGAAAGAGGTAAAAACGCATTTTGGGTTTCACTCAGACTATTCACGGCGAAGGATACGGCCACCCTCTCAGAACTGAAAATTTTCTCCCCCTTTCCCCTTAATTTTCTCCTCATTTTCTTTTAATTGAACTTACTTTTCTTTTATGCCAAACATCCCCTTATACTTTCCATAATAGAGAAATAAAAAATGATATAATGATCAGTTGGATCTATGGACTCGGGATAATTAGTACTAGACTAACCATGACAATTTTAAACATAGTTCCTTGTAATTCAATTTTGTATGACACTGATATATATTATATGATTCTATTTTTAATTTTTTTTAATATATCGTAAATATTGTTAGACTGTGCTTAATTTATTGGAATGAAAATAAAAGGAAATGGCATTATTATTCCTTAAATATGTTTTGATTAAAAAGGAAAATTTGTGGAAAGTGAAAGAAAAAAATAATAACAATTTCGAAATTTTGAAAGAAATGGATAGAAAATTTTGAAATTTTAATTATAGATAATTTTTATATAGACAAAATTAGATTTTCTTGTGTTTTGCCATTTTTTTTTCAAGAAATTATAAAGTTAATTACGATAATAATATACAAGAAAATTATTATTATTATAGATAATTATTTATTCATTATGTAAAAATTATTTGTTCCTAAAAAAAATCATATAACATTATTAAAAAAATTTAACTTATCATAAATTTCTTAAACCCTAATTTGTTAAACCATAACTCTCATTTCTGATTTCACAATTTAAAACCCTAACCCTAATTGAAAAATGATTGCACATTCATCAATTCAAAACCCTAACCGTAATTGAAAAACGATTTCACATTCATCAGTTCAACATCCTAATTCAAAACCAAAACCCTCACTTCTGATTTCACATTCAATAGAAAACCATAACCCTCATTTTCTCATTTCAAACATAATATCTAAATTTTTCTAAATAGATTGAACATTCAACATATGTCACATTGAACAGAAATCTGATTTCACATTCAACAGATTTCACAATTATGAACATATTTAAGATAAATATAAACCATTCAACATTCACATTCAACAGATTTCTAAACAGATTTCACAAATATAAACCATAATCCTTATTTAAGATTTAAGATTTCACATTCAACAGATTTCTAAACTATTTCACAAATATAAACCCTAACCCTTATTTAAGATTTAAGATTTCACATTCAACAGATTTCTAAACAGATTTCACAAATATAAACCCTAACCCTAATTTATTATTTCTGATTTGACAACATTTTCACATTCATGAACCCTATTCTACCAACATTACACGAAATATCTAAATAATGAATCTAACACAAAACACCAAAGTTGGCCAAAAGTGCCCGAAATTGTAAAATTATTGGGTATGGTATGGTTTAATTTTAAAATGTCCAATTGCCGAAAATTGTAAAATGTCCAAATGCCCAAAATTGGCTTTCATTTTTTAAGTTTAATTGGGTATGGTTTAAAAAAAATTGTAATGAAATTAAATTATTAAAATTATTCAACCAATTTGACCCAAATCATTTAGGATTTTATTTTCTCTACGTTTTGACATAATTTGTTCCTAAAAAAAATCATATAACATTATCAAAACAATTTAACTTATTATAAATTTCTTAAACCCTAATTTTTGAAACCATAACCCTCATTTTTTATTTCACAATTTAAAACCCTAACCCTAATTGAAAAATGATTTCACATTTATCAATTCAAAACCCTAATTCAAAACCAAAACCCTCATTTCTCATTTCACATTCAATCGAAAACCATAACCCTCATTTTCTCATTTGAAACATAATATTTAAATTTTTCTAAACTTCAGGTTCATTCAACGGATTTCACATTCAACAGATGCCATAAATGTAATCCTAATTTCTCAAATTTCACATATACATTAACCAGATTAAGAGAGTATTTTTAAATCATATTAGGGTTTTAACCATAGAACGATTATGGCATTTTCACAATTCATTTAGGATGAATTTAGAGTATTTTTATGGCATATGTAACAAAAATCTGATTCAATTCGAAGTTAATGTTAAATGTTAGATTTAACCATAGAACGATTTAGAACTATATTCATGAACCCTATTCTACCAACATTATACCCACTTTCACAACCACAAAAAACACAATAAAGTAGATCAAGAGAGAGAGACAAAAGGCATACCAACGAGAGAGAGGACAAAGAGCAGAAAGGGAGCTCGTGCACAGCGAGAGAGAGAGCAATAAGAGCAAGAGAGAGAGAGCAGGAGCGAACTGTGTGTATAAGAAGCGTGAATGCAAATGACGGGGCTGGGGAGGTTTTATAGCAGTTCTAAACTCGTGGTTACAAACCACGAGTTCACTTAAAAAAATTGTATAAAAATCGTGGTTCGAAAGAGCGAGTTCAGAAGAAATATGTTTTTTGATAAAATCGTGGTTAGGAAAAGCGAGTTCAGAAATAAAATATTTTTTTGATAAAATCGTGGTTAAAAACAGCGAGTTTAGAAGAAATTTTTTTTTGATTAAAATTGTGGTTTGGAATAGCGAGTTCAAAATTAATTAAAAGCGCGTTTTGTAATCACGATTTTAAGATTTCCCAACTTCCACGCGAGAGAGGCGTACATGTGTTGAAATCGTGCTTCACAACCACGATTTAGCTTATTTTGGAAAATCTTTCAAAACTAGGCTTAGTTTGAAAATTAATTTACTATTTTGGCTTATTTAGGGAAATGGCCCTTATTCTTTATGATAATATGATGGATGAAAAAGACGAAATATTAATTATTTAAGTTAGCTGATTGAACATGAATGGGCTCACTCACTCATGAAAATTCAATGCTCACCTGAGAAGGCAAAGGCTTGGGAAAGTCGGCAATCACACCAAACATAACGTGTCTTGATTGATTTGGTCGAATTGAATTCCACACTCCACAACAGAGTTCGAAATCAAAAATAAGAATTGCTCCATTGTCGAAGCTCCATTGTTAAAAAGGGGTAAAATGGTTTGATTCTTATCCTTTTTAGGTAGTTTGATTTGAATCCCTAATATATATGTATATATATATAATACATGTTATGTTTGTGAACATTGTGCTCAATATGTACATGTAATAATATGTATCTGTATAAGGAACTGAACATTCTATTCTATGCTGTATTTGCAATGTTTGTTCCTCCTTTGTATAATCTGATGTAGATTCAGAGCAGTGAATTCTTTTATGCATATTATTGCAAGCAAAATATGATAAATCCATCTACATGGTATTTGATGAGAATAATCAAAAATCATAATTCATCTGTTTGAAATGCTTAGTGATTGCTTTATGTTCCCTTTGCCTAACAATGTCTAGGTGTCCTGGAATCTGTTATTCAGAGAAATTAATCACTTCCAGACGTGCTAGTTGTACAATCCCTCCTTACCTATAATGTTTATTTGATCATAACAGGTGTAATCAGAAAATTATTATACAAGCCAAACGCGATTAATAATGGATCAGATTAGCATTCAGAAAGGAAGAATTGTGACCCTAGAAGAAGGTATGGTATATTTCTGATTGCTATTTCTCTCTCTCTCTCTCTCTGATTTTATCTGTTGCTTCCATTCAAAGGAAGCAGCTAGAGAAAGGCCATACATATAAATCTTATCCTAAGTGAGCATGTTGTGATATCTTTTGATCAAATCAAACATGTGTACAAAGATGTTAATAAGTGATGCACAAGGTAGAGGTCCACTATTCGAGTCCAGATCCTCTCCTTGCCTTCCTACTTGCAACGGTAGAGATGCACTCTAATTTTTTTTTTTTTTTTAAATAGCCAGATCTGAACCGTTGAATCATCTTAGGGTACATCTCTAACGTTGCAAGTTAGGAGGTAAGGAGCGAGAGCAATGAGAGGATCCTAATTCCCACTATTCGGCTCACACACAGTATCTTTCCACCATGTGGAGGCTTAATTTATATTTATAATTTTATAAATTAAAGTCTTTAGTGTTTAATATTATTTTCTTCTTGTTATTAATTTTTCTATTTTATTAAGGTTAACCTATATATAATAGGCTTTGGTATCATATTAGGCAGCCTTCAATTAATGAAATTGACAGTTGTTTAAGGTTGCGACCTTTGTGTGATTAGGATTGTGGCCCTTGCGTGCTTCTCTTCCTGATTCTCTCTCCTATTCTTTCTCTCTGTTCTAATTCAGGGAGAAGTTTAAGTGTCACAATCCCAACCCGTCCCAAACAGGATGGCGTTGTGACCGGCCAGTAGTCATAGACTATCAAGGGCCTAACTTTCAAAACAAGTTGGAGTCTTAGGATAATTGGGGCAATTTTTTTTATATTTTTGAGTGCGGAAGCCATTATTTGTTTATATTGAGTCCATTCGAAACATCCACTCAAAGCAGTGCATAACTACATGAAATGAAAGCATTCATTCCTCTTGGATCATTATCTTACATTATTGCATAGTCTAAACGACAAGGTAAAATAAGCACATATGACAAGGCTTTACAAATCTATCACAACCATACAAGACCAGTTTCTATTCAAACTTCTCTTCGTAATCCAACTCTTCATCACCTACATATATTTAAGAGAGAGGGGTGAGCCATTGCCCAGTGAATAATATTACAATTTAGTGGTAAATGAATGAATTCCAATCTCATTTGCAAAGCATAATATCATATCATATTTTCAAAAGCATTCGAACATTTCTCATCATAATATTTCATAATCAAAACATGATAGCACGGTACATCCATTAGGGCGAAGCGAAGGAATAACCGGTTTGATCACCGATTAAACAACCCACTCTCAGGTGGCGAAGGAGATCGCAATAATGGCCATAGTATATTTAACTGTCCCCCAATAGTTAGGACTATCTAAAGGATGCCACAATAGATTTATCAAAATATAGGATATTCATTCATTCGGAAGCAAAATAAGGATTTCACAAAATATGATATATCATCGAGTTTACAAAAAAAATTTCAAACATAACTTTATGCTGGAAATTTGTGTTAATGCATATAATAAGATAGTGGCATATGATAGTGGTGTTGGTGGTAGATAGTGGCATGTATAGAATATGATAGTGGTGTTGGTGGTATATAGTGGCATATATATAATATGATAGTGGTAGATAGTGGTAATATATAATATATAAGTGGCATATAATGGGTTATAATGATGTTTGTATTATCTCCTATATAAGGAGTGTCATTTGGTCTTGTAAAATAAGAAGTTTTGAATATAACAGAAATATATTCCTTCTTCCTCATATTTTCGGAGTTCTTCTTCCTCATATTTTCTAAGTCTTTACAATAATATTATTCACACATGGCTTGCAAACAATGAGGTTTTCCCCCCTCCGAGTACTTGACCTACACAAAGCATAAGCAAGACGTTGAAAGCACTTAAACTAACAAGCTTCTAAATTCATTTCAGGTGTTCTAACTTAACTTTGTGTTTCTTAATATTTTCTTAGATTATCCAAGACTTTTCTAAGCCTAATTCAAATCTAAATCAAGTGTCAAACATGTATCAAATGTGTGGCTAGAAGCACCCTACGTGATTAAGGCCTGAAGAATGTTGAAGTGTGTCAAAGATGTAAGTTGAAGGGCCCTAAGTATTCCACATCAGTTTCATATACTATGCATTGAAAAATATCATGTTTAGGTATTTAAGGTTTAAGGAAATAGGAAGAAATGAAAAGAACTAAGTTATGAGAGGAATTAGCATGAAATGGTTAGGAAGAAAGTAAGCAGCCTTCACTAATTTAAACATATCTTTTTGAATATTTGGAATTTGGATGTGAGACTACCACCATTGAAAACTAAACTTCCGGGACTTGAATTTAGAATCAAGAATCACGTAAAACCGAGTTTGGGTGAGAGATATACCCATTTGAAGTTGCGCTGAAACAGAGGTTATGCACGTGCAGGACAAGGTGCGGGAAGGTTAGGGCACATGCGGGAAATCTGGCCGCACGTGTGGTTATTTCAAAATGCAAAATGGGTTCTGGAGGGTTGGGCCGCATGTGCGGGAAATCTAGGGCACGTGCGGGAAATTCTTGGTTGGATGGGCTGAAGTTGTTCTTCATGTTCTTGAGGTTCCTAACTCCAATTTCTTCACCTAAAAGCCTCAAAACATGATGTATAATGCTCCAAAACATGAAAGTATGATACAAGATTCATGAAAACTCAATTGTATGCAAGGATTTCAAGATTAAACTAACAAAAAAATAAAATTTTATTCAAGAGCTCTTTAATTTTTTTTCTCTCTTCCACTTTCTTTCATTTCTTCATTTTCATTCCTTTAAAACAAGATTTTAAGGCTTCAAAACATGAATAAATGATGTGGGTTTTGTAGGAAAACATTCATATGCAATGAATTTAAAGTTTACACCAATCAAAACGTGATTTTCTTGCAAATTTTTTGAACCCTTCCTATTTCTCAAACTCTTTCCTATCTTCCTCAATTTCAATCTCTCAAAACTTAGTTTAGATGATCTTCTAGCTAGATTATAGCAACAATACAAGAAAGAGGGTTGAATTTCTTACCTATTAATGATTTTCCTTGAATTTCTAGGCTTCGAATTGAAGCTCCTTTGATTTTTCTTCGATTTCCTCTCTTTTTCCCTTGTTTTTTTCTTCTCCTTTGTCTCCTTTGTTCTTCTTTCTTCTCCTTTTGTTTTAACTCTACAGATTTTCTTCTTCTTGTTTGGTTTTATTGAGTTAAGGCAAGACAAAAGTTAAATAATACAAAAAGGAAGGTGCTTGTTTGCTTCACCTATGTGTATGCTTCACCAAATCCTAATTTATTTGCTTAGTTTAGCTTAGCTTAATCAAGTTTACCTTATTATTTTACTAATTGTCCCATTAGCTTAATTAACCAAGCTTTAGTCCTAACCAATCATGCTTACTCTTTAATCCTTATTAGCCTAAATAAACTCTAGAGCTCTCTCTCTCTCTTTCTATATTCTTCTCTTTTGTTTTGTAGGAAATGTTGAGGTGTGTGTATGCATCACAAAGGATTAATTAGCTTAGTCAATCAATCTTAGTTATAATTAATCACGTTTAATCTCTAATTAATCAAGGCTTAACTTAATCTTGCTTAGCTTAATTACAATTACAGTTTACTAATTCTACTTAATTAGCACTAATCCCGATTAGTAAAAACAATATAGCATCAAAATGGCATGCACATTAGTCTAAGAGATCTTTAAGCTCCTTGATTAGTGAATAGGGAAACTCAAAATTTACTAAATTCAACCTAGAAGTCCTTCCCTAACTCTCAATACAAGACATAAGGATTTCCATGTTCGAAGCTCTATATTAACATATACTTTCAAAACTCATTCTCAAGTATATTCGTTGGTTTGTCTTCTCAAGGCATGTTTCTCACTTTTAATTCTTAAGAAGTTTTAATTCAAGTAGGCATATAACATAAGGCGGGGCTTAGGGTATTCAAGGATGAATAATAATATAGTTATAGCACGTGACATTCGTTGGGGTGCCACATTACGTTTAAAACTCTCCTTTTATTCTACAATCTTCCTTTTGATCCTATCTTCTCTTTTATCTGAGTGAGAGCTTTTGCTGCTTGGTTTTTCCCTTTTTTTTTTTCCTGATAGTATTGTTCATATACAATGCACTCTATTATAAATTATAATACACGGTCACCATTTGAGGTGTAGTTGTTTAACAAATTTGAAAAACTTGGCTCAAATTCTGAGCCTGTTACATTATTCCCCTGCACATTTTTTATTTAACTGATGTGTATGCTTGTGCATTTTTGTTTGTAATTTGATAGTTATAATGTTATCATGTTGCAGGGAATGGCCTTGAAAAAATAATAGACAAAGTACAGGTTTGGATGGAGTGGAGGTTTTTTCAATTTAATTCTTCTATTTTATATATTTATTTATTTTTCTGTTTAAAACTCATCACATATGCATCCCTCTTTTCTGAATTATTAGGCTCCAGTTGCGGCAGTTGTGGTTATGGCTTGTAACCGTGCTAATTATCTTGAAAGGGCTCTCAAATCTATTCTAAAGTATGCTTAATATTTGTGAGCATTTTCTAGTGCTCCTGATTAATTTGCTCATATTTCAACTAACTCACGGTTACAAAATTCTTCATATTCTCCAGACATCAAAGTTCTGTTCCTTCAAAGTATCCCCTTTTTGTATCCCAGGTACTTTTTTAAGTAGGGATTCTAGTCAACACAAGTTTAGATATATTTGATTGGTAATGAGAGATCAGGAAGGACAAGACAGCTAAAGCTAGTAAATTTCTGTAGGATGGAGAAGATCCTGATGTCAAAAGTAAGGCTTTGAGTTACAATCAGCTAACCTACATGCAGGTAAATTATTTTGATTCTCTAGAGAGGAATGCTGATGACAAGAGTATGGTTCAGCAAATTTTCATCAACTCATACATTTGTCAATTAATTTTATGCCATGGAAAGCTCCTTTCAAGAAACATATAAATCTTGTGTTAGAGATGCCATATGTTTTCATGACGTAATTTCTACCCTTTTGTGAGACTTATTGTTAATATGTCTAGCTTAAACACTAACTTCAGTTGGTTGCAGCACTTGGATCATGAACCAGTGCACACCGAGAGGCCCGAGGAAATGATTGTATACTACAAGATTGCACGTAAGGATTTATCTTTTTCGTCACTAACTAAAAAAAAAAAAAAAAAAAAAAAGGTCCCCTTTAAGCATCTTTGTTGATGTCTTTTAATGCTGGTGTTTTCTAGGTCATTACAAATGGGCACTGGATCAATTGTTTTATAAACTTAACTTTAGTCGAGTTATCATACTTGAAGGTGCAAAAATGTTGCTTTGTGCTGCCTTTTTTACTTTCTCTCTCCTTTATTTTTATTTTTATTTTTCAATGGAAATGTTAAGTAATTGGCTAAAAATAAATTTCCATGGAATACAGATGATATGGAAATTTCCCCTGATTTCTTCGACTATTTTGAGGCTGCAGTTGCACTCCTTGAAAGTGATAAGTGAGTCCTATTATGAAGTACATTTCGTTATTTGAAGTTCAAGATCGGAGTCTGCAACCTCTAACTATCTTTTTGCTTTTGTTTGTATGAATCCAAAATAGGTCCATCATGGCTGTTTCTTCATGGAATGACAATGGACAAAAGCAGTTTGTGCAGGATCCTTGTAAGTTCATTTGGTGCTTGTATCGGTAAATAATTATTCTTCTAGAACTAAATGTAAAGCGAACTGATAAACCTGCATAGAGGTTACAGTTATTAGTCATTTTGCAGTAACTCCAAGGAGTTTTTGTCCCCCAGGGACTTCTCAGTGGCTTAGGTCGCATTCCCTTCCATAGATTCCAGTTCAAGTCTCCTCAACTGACCTATTAAAAAAAAAGTTTACTTTGGAGATTTTTGCTTCCAAGGTTCTTGTGAAGGCATTATAACTTTCATGTTTGGATTGAAATTAGTTTACTTGATTCTAGCAGGCAAATGAATGTTGCATCGTATAAAGATTATTCTTTAAATCAGAAATCTTGAGAAATTGTTCTCTTATCAGCTTTATTTTACACTTTGTAGACATGCTTTACCGTTCAGATTTTTTCCCTGGACTGGGGTGGATGCTGGCTAAATCTACGTGGGATGAACTCTCTCCAAAGTGGCCAAAAGCATATCCTTGTGGTGTATTGAGTCATAGTTTGTTGTTCATACTTGCATATTACTTCAATGCATCTCTTTTGAACATTTTCTTTGACATAATTTTTCACTTATTGGGATGATTGGTTGAGGTTAAAAGAGACTCACAAAGGTCGACAGTTTATCCGTCCAGAAGTGTGCAGAACATATAATTTTGGAGAACATGTATGTACAATGTTCAGAAGTGATTTTGTGCTTTGTGAAACAACATTACTCACTCAGAAAACTTAAACATTTTTTTGTTATCATTGCTATAAAATTAGAACCATGTCATTGCTCAAGATATTGTTCTAAATGTATGTTGCTTTGAAATTTGGCACCGGGATAAAAATTTATTGTTGAAGATTGACTCTTAGTTATTTCTCACACAAACGAAGTTACACCATGCATGCACGCACCCACCCACACACACCCTCTGCATCCATGCGTTACCTTGTTCACCCATTTCCTGACAAAGTAAACACATCGTCATATTTCTTCTATAACAATAATCATCTTTAAATAGTTTTGACATTTAACGTTAATTATTATTCATTGTTTCCTACAGCTATGGTTTCCTGACAACCTTGCTTATTTTTGTCTTACTCTGATTTCCTTGCAGGGTTCTAGTTTGGGCCAGTATTTTAAACAATATCTTGAGCCAATTAAGTTGAATGGTGTTCAGGCATGTGAGCATTTTTTATTTATTTTTTTTGCATAGAAAATATGATTTTAGTTTGTGCACAATTCTTATAGCATCGATGATATTTTACTTTTGCTGAAAGGTGGATTGGAAGTCAATGGATCTGAACTACCTGATGGAGGTATAAGATACATTTGAAAATGGCTGTCTGAGGTGAACTCAGAATTTACTGTATTTATGCCTAAATTTTTTAACCCCCACTTTTTCAGGACAAGTATGTTAAGCACTTTGCTGACATGGTTAAAAATGCAAGACTTGTCTGTGGAACTGATGATGTTCTGAAGGAATGTAATATAGATTGTGATGTGCGCATTCAGTACAAAGACGAGACAGATTTTGAACACATTGCACGTCAATTTGGCATTTTTGAAGAATGGAAGGTAGTGCAACTTCCAATTCATTTATCTAACAATAGAAACCGGGTGATTTTGTTGATTGATTTTTAGTATGGATCTGAAACACAATTTATTGACACTTGCACACACCTTGTTGGTTCTTAAAAAATGGCTATGGTACCTTTTTTTTAACTTCATTTTCTTCACTAAATATAGAAAATCTTAATATTGGGTCAATGTTGTGCTTGACTAATTTCGTAAGACAATATCTGGATATGTATTTTGACTTTGTGAATTAAGCACCTTTAATGAAGTTCTTGTTTCCTATTGAACTAAAGAATTCAAATAATGTTGAACTTCTCCCTCTATCTCTCTCATGCTTTGATACGCTTTCTTGGAGATGCAGAATTATACATTTTTTTAATCATTTAGAATTTGAAGGCCTTTTTCACACATGTACACAATATGGTTGTTCTGACGGTAGTCTCATTGTTTGAAATTGTTTCCCCTTCAAAGAAATCATAACCATTGTTTTGTGTCCTTTCCCAGGATGGCGTGCCAAGAACAGCGTACAAAGGAGTAGTTGTTTTCCGATACCAAAGCCCAAAGCGTGTATTCCTTGTTGGCCCAGAATCTCTCCAACATCTTGGGATTTAACATGCTTAGTAATGATTGAGGTTTAGTGATTGCAAGTCGTATGCATTCATAATGCAATCTTAAGTTATTATGTTTTGTAGAATCAATTTGGAACAGAGATCTAGAGTATATAAATGTTATGTATACTAATGTCCATGAAGGTCTCTTTTGTTGACGGATTTAGTAAATAAGTTAATAGTTTTTGAATAAAAAATTATCCTTAGAATGAAAAAAGAAAATAACAACTTTAGTAGTGATTAGCATTTCATTTTTAAAAATATAATTTCAAAATTGAAATTGTATTCTTTGATCTCACGACTTTAACAAAATAAAATTAAATAAAACATACATTGGTAAATTTCTTCAAAATACCTTGTATCAAGTAAATAAATTAAAGGGTAAATTAACAATATTTCCTTACAATTTGCTTAATTACATATTAGCCTATGTTTTTTATTTAATAATTACATCTTTACTGTTGGTGAATGAGGGCTATTTCACAAGTATTTCTTACAAATTATCCTTTTCTTTCACTCCAGAGAACTTGGTTTTTGTTTGCTATTTTTTCTTAAGCCTATTTTCCAGTCTAAAGACAGGAAGTGATGACATTAAAGGAAACAACATCAAAAAAACAAAAAAAAAAAAGACAGGAAATTTATTTGGAAAAACCACTTACACTAATTGCTTATGAGAAAATTTTCAAAATAAAAACGTTACCCTAATATTATATTCAAATTTGAGGGTGTACGTACACAACAAATTGTGATTGTACAATAATATTACAAATGACTTAATGCCTATAACAAAACCATAACTAATCTTTCTTGCTTCTCATGTACAACTTTCCACGAGCATCCTCATTGATAATATGGATCAGGCTTTCTGGAAAATCAACCGGCTACAGAACAGCATCATTAACTCCAAGGTCCATCTATGCGAGATAATCTGCAGCCCGGTTAGATTCGCATCATGAATGAGAAATTTCGAATTAGTCGAACTTGTTTAGAAGTCGCCAAATGTGGTCCAATCCGCTATTAGCCGTTGAATGAAAGCACTGTTGCTCTTTCTTAATTGTTTTGACGACACTCAATGAATCAGACTCAATCCAAATATATTTAATACCCAGTTTGAACGCATGCATGAGACCTCTCCATATGGCCCATAATTCGACTATGAAGATGTTATGTACATCTTTGGGAGGAAGAACTAAGGAGACATAAGCACAAATAGGAAGACCATTGTAATCACGTAGAAGACCATCATAACTCGTGGTCCTAACATTATTTCGACCACCACGTATAGATCCATCAATGTTTAATTTAATCCAGCCGACTTTTGGTTTTTTCCATATACACCATTTTTCTGTTGCGAGAGAGTGTTGAAAAAACTTAAGGATGATCAAAGGTTGTTCATCATCGGCAGACAGGAACGTAGGGAACCACGGAGGTGGAGGTGGAGGTGGAGGTATTGGTGTCGGCAACGGCAACCACGGAGTTGTCGTCTCCATATCAATAAAGCCGAATCCACCAAATGAAGATGAGCGAACCCGAGTGTGTAACATCATATTACTAATATGTGATGAAAAACAAAGAAACCAACCCAAGGAAGAAGAAGAAGAAGATTACCGAAGATCACCAAGTGTATGATGTGTGAAGACCACCAAGAATGAATCAAGTTATTAAACCGTGAACACCAATCCAAGGAATGAAGTCACTACAATTGAAGTTGTGTAGTGTATACATACTAGTGCAAATCCTAGTTTGGCTGGATGACCAACACAATTAATAACCAGGCGAAATTATCAATAACCAGGCGCAATTATCACGCGTTATTGGACTCAAGAAAATTAATTCTCTTATCAATAGCTAGGAGCAATTATCAGACGTGTTATTGGACTCTCTCCAATCTTCCATCAGACTGGGTCATCCAGTCCGACCTAGTGGGCCTGTTTTTAGGTCCCGCTTCGATAATCTGAATCGTTCATGTTTTAAGATTTATCGAATACATCATCTCTATAAAAAAATTAAGTTAATCGGATAATAGAGACCACGTGTTTGGATTAATTTTGTATAAATCATTTATTCTCTCATCGTTTATTTTTTTCTATACAAAATTGATCCAAACACGTGATTATCGTTATCCGATTAACTTGATTTTTTGTATGAATGATTTAATCGGCGAATCTTAAAATATGAATGGTTCAAATTATAGAAACAAGGCTCAAATGTGAGTCCACTAGGTCCCACAGTACCTCTCGAATCCAATGGAGAAATGGAGAGAAGCCAGTCTCATTGCCCAATCCAACGGAACAAATTCAATAATAAAATGAATGGAGCTGATTTATTAGTACACATAGAATTATTTGATTAGTTGGATTATAGCATTGAATTGAGATTATTAATTCATAAAATTCACATTTCAATATTTGATTATAATTTTTGTTATCTAAATTAGTTTTCGATAGACATTCTATTCAACAAAATTAAACATATTATGAAAATTTTTTATTTTCATATTCATTGCAAAACAAATGTGATCTCAATAATATAGTTGGATAACCAATCATTCACTAATCTATCTATCTATCTATTTATCTATCTATACATTATATAAGCAAAATGAGATTTTTAGTGAAAAGAGTTAAGAGAGGTCCAAGTGTTCAATCTAAATTTCTTGATTTTTCAATTTAAAAAATAATTAATAAATCACGCACTAACACTTTCTATTTTAAACAAAGAGTGCATTCTTTATTTCTAAAATCATTCATTCCTTACCATCAAACAAGGAAGGAGTGTTCCAATTAAGAAAAAAATAATGAATAATGCTATATGCGCCAATTGGTATATCAATTAGTATACTAACAGATGGTGTAGCATAATTTTAGAAGTTTTGAGTATTTTAAATTTGTATAATGGGTGGGGTCGTAATTTTTTTATCTTTATCTTATATTTATAGAATCTCACTCTTACTCTTCCTTTTCAATTAAGTTTATTCGATTGAGTGCATTTCAAAAAAATTAATTAGTCCCGCATATTTATATAAATATAGTGAAATCACTCAAATCTATTATTTAAATACTCATCTAAATTAATATTATAGTATTTCGTTCATTTTTAACATGTTTAGTATTATTTATCACATTTTGTTACTTGCCCATGCATGCATAGCATGGGTTTTACGCTAGTTCTATATATTGATAATTCTTCACTATTAATATTAGAGAGATGTTACAATGTGCACCCTCAAAAAGGTGCATGTGATATGCTTTTCATAATTTTTTCACAAAATTTCATAACTTAAACCCAAAATATCATAATTTTTTTACTATAAAAATCATAACTTTTTTTCATTGAAAAATGTCATAACAAAATCTCAAAGTGTCATGGCAAAAATCACAAAATGTCATGACAATATCGTTCTTAAC
Organism: Camellia sinensis; assembly: GCF_055761805.1. Taxonomy (NCBI): domain Eukaryota; kingdom Viridiplantae; phylum Streptophyta; class Magnoliopsida; order Ericales; family Theaceae; genus Camellia; species Camellia sinensis. The sequence continues at coordinate 60,077,229 of NC_138971.1, forward strand.
TTTAAGGTGCGCATCATAAATTTACTATTTATAAATTTACTACAAAATGTCATAACATACATTCCAAACAATCATAACATTCATCATAAAAAATCATAACTGTTTTACAATGTGCACCATTTGAAACAGTGCACATTGTAAATTTCTCCTTAATATTAACCATGTTAATTAAGGCCATAAATCCTTAACCAACCAATCATGATGGAGATTATTTTGGTAATGGTATGTCGGTATCATAATAACAAAATGAAACCAAAAGTTCTATATAGATTATTAAAATTTATTTATTATTTTAAATCTTAATAATTTATGTAATTTTAAAATTAGGACTCTCTTTGATAAATATGATAGGGTATTAAATCAATGAGTAAATAAAATTTGTTTAATTTGTTAATCTCTGTAGTGTATGTCAAATAAAATATAATAAAATAATAAATTTAATATTTCAAGAATTTTTTTTAAAGACATCAAATTTTGAAATACTAAATTACCACAAACTTTCAAATAAATTTAACATCTCTAAATTTGAAAATTTAGGTGAAAATATTAAACACATCCATACCACAAAAAACATGTATAGAGATTTACATAGCTCGGTAGAGAGTACACGTAGGGACAAAAAATAACAACAAAATTGACATTAATATGCGAATTCATATTAGACAGTTCACAAATTTCAATTTCTACAGCACAATTTCTTTTTGTTCACCGTGCATTCCATTTATAGCATGAATTTGTAGGAACTACAAGAAGGAAGGTGTGAACTACAAGAAGTAAACTAAAAAAATTCAATAGAAGTCAGAGCAAGAAAAAATTCATATTCAAAATATTGTAGGATGTTGCTAGTAGTTGTAGCTAGACTAGGCTAAACAAAGATGTCCTTGCGCCATTAAAGACGCAATGCAATCATCGAACATCTCTTCGATACACTTGAACTTGAATCCCAAACTTCTCAACTTAGAAGTGTTCAACTTATAATATGGCCTATCAAGTGCCTCGAACTTGAAATATAGGCCACATGTAAAAATCATCAGTTCATCAATCACTAATCCATGTACACATATAATCCATACATAATTGCTATATATAAATCTCCCCTCCCTTGATCATAGGATAATAAATACTCTCTTGTCACAAAAATTGAATATTTTCATACGAACTTTCATAAATTTTAATATTATGCATGTTTTCACTTCAAAAATGTCGTCAAAATTATAAATTAAAAAAAGAAAAAGAAAAAGATTTGGACCTTGGAACATCAATATTACAAGAGCAATGGAAGGTTTTACAAACTAATAATCTAAAATAGAACAGTTTAATGTTGATAACATTAATCTCTACTGAGAAAACAATACCAATCTCTTGGGAATGGGTACTGTTGGATAGCATCGAGACAACATGGAAACAAGCTCATTATTGTCGACAACAACTGAGCTACAAAGGTATCATCCATGCACATTTTTATGCTCATAAACAAGGATGTGGCAGAGTGCTACATCATCAATGTGCACATATCCCATCCTTCCATGCCAATGAAATTTCTCAGTCTTTCCTATTTATTTATTTGAAAGATCAAACACAACCAAACAATAAGTAAATTAGTGAAGGGTTTATAAATAGTACTGTCATTGTGCTTCCAAACTCCAGTTTGGTTACAAATACAAGTAACAAGATAACAGTTACTTAACACCACTGACTGAACTTTGGAAAGTGGAGAAAAATGGCAAGGGGTGAACGGTCACCAGATCGATCTTGTTATACTTGCAGAATTCCCATGCAGTCCTCTCAGCTAGGGTTTTAGATAAAGTATACCAAATCTTTCATATATAATAAACCAATTATGAGATGAAGGCCATATATATAAATATATATTAGTTAATGCAGCTGCAGGTAAGAGGCTGGTGTGATGAGTTTCAAATAAGTAGTGTGATATTATAATTTGTTTTGCTGGTACATGGAAGCAGGCCTATATAGTAAAATTGCAATGTTGGAATAATTTTAATTGGTTAATTAAGATAATATAATTAACCTGGAGTCTTTCACAGAGCTCCAAGATGATTCATCCAAAGGCACATTTGGGTCGAAATCATCTCTTGCCCTTACGGTTGAAGAAGATGAGGTGAGAATCACTCGATTTAGTGATGGATTCTTCTTACATGAACGCAAGATGTTCAATGTACCCTCAATTGCAGGTATCAAGATTTCAGCCTATTCCAATAATATTGCACCACTTCAAATATATATAAACTTGATGTATATACAATGCTAACAGTAACATGCTTAAAGATTGAATGATTGAATGAAGGGGCTATTAACACGAGCATGCCTTTGGATCAGAAGATGGTTGGGCCAAAACAGGGAAAGCAATATGGAAGACACCATGACATCCCATAATTGTGTCGTCAACGCTGCCCTCCTCCATTAGATCAGCCCTCACCAACTCAACTCTCTCCTTGGCTCCTTCCAGCCTCCACAGATGCCCCAATTTCTCATTGTTTCCTGCATACATCATAGCAAATAAACTTTAATTACAATATACACAAAATGCAGTTTTTGATTTGAGAGAGAGAGAGAGAGAGAGAGAGAGAGAGAGAGAGAGAGAGAGGGAGAGACAGATACCGGGGTCCCTAACTGTTCCAATGACATTATACCCAGACAAGAGAAGCCTCTTGATCAACCAAGAAGCGATAAAACCAGAAGCACCCGTCACGCATACTCTTCCTTTTGATTCAAACTTCTCGTCCATATTAGTTTCCTGTGCTCAATTAACCAATAATTCCAGCACTGCTTTCTCATTCTGATTGCAGGATATATATACATATATAAAAGGCAGCATGACCTTTACTGGTACATCAGCTTGGCATTGTTGGAGGGTAGGATGTGGAGAAGGCAAGTCATCTCAAGCATGTGAACTGTTGTTAAGGTTACAAGTAGGCAGTCCAACCAAAGAATGCCTGCATTTTATTATGCACTGCTTACACACCTCAACTTCAACTAAATTCAAACATTCAAACTGTAACTAAATTCAAACACCAATGGTGCAACTGCATGTATTACCCGACAAGTCCTCAAATGAAAAGTTAGGGATTCTAAAGTAAATTTGGAAAGATGATGTTTATTTGAAGGGGGGGTGGGGGGAGGGAATTGCCCAAAATGATAGATGTAATAACAATTAACATGTCCTTAACAGAACGTCAAACTAGGCCAACCAATTTTTGCTGTGTCCATTTGTTCTAATATATTTTCAATCATATAATGTTGAGATGGAGAAAATCTAAAGACATTCGTACAACTAATTATACATTAGAATAAGGAGATTTGGAGACGGAATTTCAATGCTTCATTGTCTTCCAAAAGATTATTACATTCACAACTATTACCATTATTATTCGTATTAACACCCATCTGACAAAAATCCCCATTTGAATGGATCCATTAAGAGGTGAAATATTAGCAACTCCAATTATATTAACATCTATTAAAAAAGAAAAGAAAAGAAAAGAAAAGGCACTGTAGAAAAATATGAAAAATGGAAAAAGAACCAAGTAAACGGCTTCCAAGCATATAAGCTACAAAATAGACATTGTCAATAAGTAAAAACTTGAGAACAAAAAAGACACCACTTGCTTCACGAGCACTCAATTCTCTGGCGCTTTGCAGAACCATGATCCTGATCTTCAGATATGTCTATGTTCTTGCTGTCAACACCACTAGTAAACAACTCGTCCTTTTCTTTATTTTGAAAGTCCAGCCAGCAAAATCAGACTCCGAGAACAAAGAGCTGGGAGTTGCCTTGTAGAATGCAAGTGGTACCTGTTTTACCCTTCGTCCAATCTGCAAGTGGATTAAGTTTTTATTTGAATTGAATCACATTAAGGAAAGCATAATTGAATTTTCTTTTTTTTTTTTCTTTTTCTTGTGTAAATAGATGCAAATATACCTCCACTCTAAATATTGTTGCATATGAACCAGAACTGAAATCTTTAACTGCAACTTCAGTCGTTTTACTTCTTACTGTCAAATCATTCTCAAGCGACAAAACAAATCTAAAAAAAGAAGAAAGTAGGTATTGTCAATGAAAAGGACATGCCAAATAATGTAATTAAAACACATTATTCTAAAGAATGCAAACAAGCATGCACATTCAAGAGAGGAAGCAGAGATGATCCGGTTAGAGCATGCACCTTGAAACAGGTGGGTGGTAGTGGTGACGGAGGGTATCAATCTCCCAAAGAGAACTTCCTGTACACATGTTGCCAATTGTTGGGCATTTTTTTCTTCTGAAAGACATAAAATGCTAACAAGAAAAGAAGAATAGCAGTCAAGAAGAATGAAAATTCATACATTAATCATACAGGATATTTGCAGACTGATGAAGGCGGGACAGTTACCAACTAAATAGTCAAATCAAACGAATAACATGATATAAAAGGTACAAATTTGTAGGGCCCGTAATTGTCAATAAGTAGGACTCCCGGGTTTTTGTAGACTTCACAACAGATAATAGCAGACAAAAAGACATCAAATATCCATAAGCCACAGGGAAGCATTAAACTGAAAATTGCTTCAATCTGTGCATCGTTCTCACAGGCCAGAAAGCTGAATGGATCAACAAAGTACTCAAGGTGACTAGCTACCAATGAAGTCTACTCCCAATTAGTTGGGATCGACAATATGGATCCATCTCAATGTCCTCATTTATAAATACATACTAGAAGGCTACACACAAGTGCGATGCATGTACAGAAAAGATGGCCGTAACCGTCATCTAAGCAGTTGCATAAGGTTAATTTGGATATGAGAAAATGCGTGACATAGCTTCAAAACATGTTCTGAATTGTGTGCTTTATATGATAGAATATATATATTGTTTTAAAATATAGAAGCAGAGCAAGAGAAACAATAGAAGCAGGTTCAAGAAAGTACTAGCCTTTATAAGGTCTTCCAAACTCAAACAAAAACACAAACGCAGTTATGCATATTAAAGATTTCTCTGCATAAGATTAATTTGGATATGAGAAAATGCATGTCATAGCTTCAAAACATGTTCTGAATTGTGTGCTTTATATAATGGAATATATATATATATATATAGTTTTAAAATATAGAAGCAGAGTAAAAGAAACAACAGAACATGCTCATAGTGGTTCAGAGTAGAAGCATCACACAAAAAAAAGGAGATTTCTATATATCTAAGAAAAGATAGAAAAATCAAGATATGCATCCAGTTAAAAATTCAACATGTGTTCATGGTGGTGCTGGTGGCATGGGGTGGGGCAAAGCCGATTATTCAAATACATGAAAATTTGCAGATCGCGAAGCAGAAACTTACTCATTGCATCAGTTTTTACAGGATTACTTCCCTCATGTTGAAATGATCAATGCCTGATTTTTTACTAGATATTTCTGGTTTGGTACAGGAGTCCTCGGTTTCACCATCCACCACTCTAGAATTATCTCTAGAAGTTCCATCACCATTCTCCTGCACAAAAATCAAAACTTCTTTCTTCTCAAATAGAAAATATTAAAAAATGCTGAGTGCAAGCACCTTCTGAATGCTGCTAAGGTACATAACGATTAAAAAATAATCAAAAGATAAAATAGATATAAGAAGAATATGATCCAACCCAAGTAAACTCAAATCTCTAAACTTTTAAGAATTGTAAAATGTACTAAATTCTCTAAACTTAAAGAATTGTAAAATATTCCATTTCAGTTCAGACATGAAAGCGTGAGTAGCATCACCTATCATATCAATTCCAGAATTCTCCAACCCACTATTCTATAAAGCATGAGCAGTGTCTACCTATCATAAGAAATTTGCATGCAATTCAAAACATATATATCATTCACACAATGCAGAAAACGAATTTCTCCACTTCATCCACTTTGCTTTAACTATATTAGCAATGTTCATAAATGGTCGATTCAAGATAAAAATGGCCACTTCAGCTGTAACCTAGGCATAATTTTCCACAATGCGATTCAATAATACCACATCATCCTTGTTCATCTTATACCTCTATTCTCCTGTACAAAGTATAGCTTCATAATTTTAACATACGATTTACCTTCACTACATGCATTACTATCAATGGCGTACCCTGGGACTCCAAAGTAAATAAATCCTTTGTTCAGCTTAAAAATTTATGCTAATTTTGCTATTATGAAAACATTGGGACAATGTATTTTGCCCTAGCATTTGGAGAGAGAGAGAGAGAGAGTCACAGTTTGTGTTCACATGCCTAATAATATTATACATAGCATAATTCCCCAGTTTCATTTGCAAGAATCCAACAACCATGATGTCATATATATTTTGCAAAGATTTCAAAGACAACAATTATGTTTATGCAAGAAGTTAAGTGCAAATTGCTACCCGATGAACCAGATAGTTGATTGAAGGATGTCTCCGTAAAAGGTTGTGAATCAAAGCAATAATGACAATTATTTAGTCCCTAAAAAAAAATTGTCCCTAATTTTGGTCTCTAAAACCTTAATTTTTTATAATGAACACTCCTGACGGAGGAACTGAAAGTGACAGTCTACTCAGAGAAGTTAGGATACTCAAGGCCATTTTGTGTCATAAGAACGTACAATCTGCTAAGAGCCATGACACTGATAACACCTCCAATCTCATATGATCTCGTCAGAAAATCACTGCATATTGTGAGGTAAAGTATCAGATGTAAGTATAAATTAAGTAATATAGCTTAGAAAAGAGAATGATATCTCAGCACGTGGGCTCACCATAACATGATTGGGTTTGACAAATAAGGGATAACTGCCTGATGAAGAGTAACAAGAACCTGAACATCAGAAGACAGGCATGGCAGGGAAACACACGTCATTAGAAAGTTGTGATAAGGATTAAATGAAACTAATAACTCAAAATAACAAAGAAAAAGCTACATAATGTCATATGAATGAAGAGTCAGATGGACATAACTGGCAGCATGAGGCAAAGGGAACGACGAGTTTTTCAACCAATCATTACCAAAAGCAGTTTAGAGATAGTGAAGTCTGAAAGATCAACTCAAATCCAATAATGAATTCACTTTATTGGCTCAAAATAACCATTAGAGAAAGAAATTAGAAAGTCAGTCTAAAAATCAATAGTGAAGACAAATCAAACCATACACCAAGAGTCTAACTAGATCCAAACAATAAAAAACAAAAAATACATATTAAACAATCAATATGCACAAGAGCAAGAAGTTATTGTCACTATGAGGTTTACCTCCTTGTACAAATCAATCGGCATTACTGGAAAATGCACTTTTAACGGCGTTTAAAAAATGCTGCTATAGGTACTAAAAACGTCACTAATTCTTTTTGTGACGTTTAGTACCAAACGCCGACAACGCGACCCTCACTATAGCTTTATGGCATTTAAAATACGTTGTTATATTAGTATGGGCGGCATTTTTAAAAATGCTGCCAAATGTCCTCCCCTAATGGTACTATGACATCACTATAATATTTAGCGACGTTTTTGAAATGCCGTCATATCTTTTTATTTAAAAATCTAACCATCAGATTTAAGGTTTAGGTGGCGTTTTGAGAAACGCTGTGATATCTTCTTCTTTTTTTCTTTTTTTAATTGTGCTAATTTTATGTGATTGAATAACACTAATATGAAATAATAAATCCTATTAAAATAGCAAATGCAGCATTAATTCACTTTCCCATTCAATTTAATATCCAATCACCATTACTTACAAAATAACATATCCACAAATGACGTTTTAACATTACCCGCAAAATAACATATTCAAAAATTGAATTCAAAATTCTCAACCAAAAAATTACTACTTTGGGCCACACAACATATCAACCAGACACCTCCCACCACTAAAATCCTAAAAAATAGATTATCAAATTAAAAAATATCAAAATAAAATGGAATTTTGAGTTTTATAACATTACAGTTGCGTTTGGTAGAGTTTCGTTAATATGATTTGAGAGTATGAGTTGTATTTTGAGTTTGTGAGTTTTGGAATTATGATTTGAGTGTGGAAAATTTGTTTGGTGAAATAGTTTTGAATTGAGTGGGGAATTTTTGATGTAGCATATGATATTTGATACAAAAACTTATAACTCATAACTAAACATACAACTCAAAATTCTATTAAAGCACATAAAAAAAATTTAAAAAGAAAAATATTTTTTTCGAATATATAAAAATTAACATATGTCAATTGCAAAAAAAAAAATTGCATTGTTCTGGTCAACTGGCCGGACGACCGGTGGGATGTCTGGTGGGACGACCGGTTAGGCCAAATTTGAAAAAAAAAAAAAAAATTTAAAAATCGCGCCTGAGACAGTTTTCTGCAGAGTTTTGGAAATACATTTTGAAAGCCATATCCAAACATGAAGTTGGAATGTATAGGTAGCATTATAGTTTGGAAATCATTCCAAACACAACCTACATTTCTTTCTTTCCTCAAAAACTGCCTTCCACACACGATGGGAAGGTTGAACCAATAAATTGATGTTTCACCTAAATTTTTTCCTTCACCATAACAAAATTTATTCATCACTGGACTTGAAACTGCAAGATTTTAAATGCTCAAACACATGTATTCAATTAGTTCATAAAGATAAAATTCCAATGGTGTCACATAAGAAAAACTGACAAAACCTGACATACCAACTCAATTGGTCACCAAACAAAACATATACTATGATCAAAAAGGCACAAAAAACTGTCAAAAATAAGTAGACCACAAAAAATAATAAATCAAGCCAAAAAAGTTGTAACCAAATGCTAAGAATACTACCAAATCCAGATTCTGATATTTTGTCACATATCCATGTTATAGTCATTGCACCACACACCAAAAGAAAACTTGTCACCATCACATGATTCACCCTGCAAATAGCACATAACGTAACAAAACACATGCCCTTTTAAGAGACCAATCAGAAACAAGCTAATAATTTTATCAAATCATTCACTAATTTACCAAAACGAATTAAACATGAGATTCTACTTGCAAAATTACCTGTGACCAGCTGCATAGATGGAATATGGAAGAGAATAACAAGAAAGAATCAGAGCCTCCAGTATAGCAAAGCCAAGTGACAGCCACCATCCGGAGAGATAAATTACCACACAAAAAAAAAAAAAAAAATGAAGTCAATATGGCTTGCAACCTTCATTGTAATGACCAATAACAGAATTGGCTATAAACAGCAAGGACTCATATCACTGCTTGAAATGAATAACTAAACACACATATAACTCTTTATCTTTTCGTGACCGTCCAAGCCTTCTTTCCGCAGCTTCACCAAAGAGGGAACAACGTGACAAAGTACCTACAAACATGATTGGTCGTACAGTATTAGTATTGAATGGCAAGTTCAATAGTGAAAAGATGAAAGAATAAATGAAGACAATAATCAAGTTAAGAAATAATGAACATGATGGGAGAAACTTTGGCAGAAAGCATGTAATCAATAGCAATCTTATTTCAAGTAGGAGAGCACATATCACACTGTCAGTAAGAAAACTATGGAAATTGAAGATGAAGATGTTGAATTGAGCTGCATAAGTTGTATATCATCCAGCTGGTAAGCATTAAAGTAATGTTGAACAACAGCAACATATAACATGGTTTTCATGGTAGTAGAAGAATAGAGCTCCACAGAACAAAAGCATTTGACAAACAGCTTCTCTCAATTGGAAAGAGACATTTTCTCCCCTTTGGATGATTAGTGCTCTCCCTAATAACTCTCTTTGCAGAGACCAAAGAATAAAGTCGAAGCAGAGAAAATAAAAAACTCAAAAAGAGAAAAATGGTGCAAACCTTTATCACCCCCTTCTTAGTTATTCAGAAGAGAGAGTAGTGATTTCTAGAGTCGGTGGACTGATATTGCCAATCAAAAACGAAATCGCTTGGTGGACTGAGATCACCAATCAAAACCCGGACAAAATTGTTTGGTGGACTGAGATGAAGCATACAACTGTGACACAACCGTGAATAACACTCACCCCTAGTTCGGGTCCCCTGATATTTTTTAAAATTTGGGGCCTTAGCCACCGCTTTGTGGCATTGCATAAGGGCTGGCTTTGAATATGTAGAATAAACAGGTTCAGGCATAATGCAAAACAATTATACATTGGTTACTAGGCTTAGTACCCAAGTAGACATTCAGGGGCAACCAAGCTCAACCCATTTAAGTTTACAAAAATTTAAGATGTTGATCACTGAAGCTACTCATCCACCCAAGTAACTAGCATCAACTGAAATTTGAAGGAAGCATACAAACTTTTACTGTCACATACTTGAAGTGATGCTGGAAATAGAAATCCAGGTATGCACATAAATATGTGTACTCGCATGCTCATACTAACCCGCATAAAACAGAGTAACATTAGCAGGCCACTAAAAATGAAGGATATATTTGTGCATAAAGCATAAAGCATAAAGCATAAAGCTGTGTTTAGTTATGAGTCCAAAAGTACCTGAGTGTTGCAAAATTGAGGGAAAAAAAAAACAAAAATCAAAGCTTCAGTAAAGACCAAAATAATAAAAACAGCATGAAATCATGACATATTACCCTGTATGTCATTCATAATCACCTAGTGATGTATGTTGTAGACTTTTAAATCACCTAGTGATTACATTAAATTTTCTTTTGGAAACTATGCTCCTTATTTATAGAATCATTATGCTACTGGGGAACAATTTTTTCCAAAAGAGAAGTCAACACAATCATGACCACATGGCCACTGAATTTTACTAATGAGAATCTATAAATATATTAATTTGTAAGCTTGGAAGCATTCTATCATTCATTATGCATAATCTTTTTATCTATTACTCATTGGAACAATTATTTCCATATTTATTTGTATCTAGACAGTAAGTTCCTTTTACAGTCGCATCTTTCACTCTTATTTCCTGCTTAAAGCCCCTAATCTTGTAACTGGAATAAGTACCAAAGATTCAAAAACTTAACTCCTAAAAATCAGCTAGAACCATTAAACTTTGCAACCCTAACAACAATGCCATTAAGAAAGTATAATATGTGCATACATCAGAATTGGGACCAAAAATCAGATCAGCATAGGAAAAAAACAAGCTAATATTGTTGATGCTAATTTAGGGTTTAAAACAGGGTAATAAAAAAAGGCAGAGAGTGAAAAATAAAGAACACTGATTGAAAAATCAGTTCTAGTGATGTGGGGAAAAATAAATGAGATGTGTAAAACACTGATTGATCAATAAAAATTGATCAATAAAAAACAGAGATTAAACTTCGTCAGAACATTGATTGAAAACCCTAGGAGAAGAATCGACGGGAAGGAAGAACTTTAGAGAGAGAGAGAGATAGAACTTGAGGTTTTCTGAAGCGATGGTGCTCACTTTCCTCGCCGGATGAATCTGAGATTGAATCACCGAGCTGAAGAAGGTTGAACTTCGAAATAACCTTCAATCGATCAATAGATCTTCAATCAATCTGATCTAAGAATGATAAAGTAGATGAAACCTAGCACACCTGAATCGAATGATTCCATCAGTAAGTATCATCTTCAAATCGAACTTGAATGTGAGAAGAGAAGTGTTGCAGATTGATCGATTAATAAATGAAGGGGTTTGAAGCGAGAGAAACGAGGGGTTTGCAGATGTTAAAAAAACATCTCTTTCCTATAAGGGAAAAAAGAAACTTGAGACAATCCAATAATTCAACAAGATACATTATTGCTAGATTGTTCCAACTTGTTCTGTTTAACATATGCTTTTGGATGTTGACAATCCTCTTTGCAATCACCTTCTTTAATAAAGACTCCTAGTCAAAAGAGTAATGTTAGAGAACTCAAATATTCTACAAAAAGTTTTATTAAATGTCTCACATAGGTGGGTGTGGAATCCACACAATGTGGGGGTCTCACAACATGTGAGACATTTAGTAAAACTTTTGGTAGAATTTTTGGGGCCTCTAGTATTTTTGTAATCGAAAAGAAACAAACATAGGAATCTTGTTCTCACAAAACTAGAAGGTCATTTAAGAGCAAGATAAAATTAACAAGAGCCATGAACAGATACAGCGGAGGATATAAAGAAAAAGAAAATTAGTGTTGAAATCTGTCTAACATACATATATATATATATATATATGTATATACACAATTATAAGCTTCCCATTTAGGGAAAGGACAGCTCTTCAAGCATGAAATAGTAGGAGCTCCATGGCATAAGGCTTGAGCCTCACAATCCTTATTCTTTAAATAATCAAAAAAATTAAATATCAAAAAATATCACTATGTGGCACATACATATACAACAAAATGCACTGATGATATAAATGAACATATAGGCATGTGTGTGCGCGCTAGTGTAAGTGTTTTCCACTCTAACCATAATATGTAGCCAAAGAATGCTTTGTTTACTAGTAGTTCTAATCCTAACAAATATTAGGAGAAGTTCAGAAAAAATCACATTCTGGGAGCAGCTTACAACCTTCTCATCTTAGGGGAGAAAAAGAAAGAATTCCTTGTCATGCCACATGCCTAGAATAACCAGAAAAAAGAAAGAATTTCTTGCCGTGCCGCATGCCTAGAATAACCATAATTGGACACACCTTGCATTGTATAAGCAAAATTCAAGTTGAAAGAAACATGTAACATCAAGTCAGCACTTGTCCCAGGAAAACAGACAGAAGAAAATTTATGTTTTTGCCGTCTAATTCCAAGCTAGAGGCCAGAATTCACAGATTTGATGCATCCTAATAATGTATTAAAAAAAAATTCAGCTAATTTAACAGAAATGAAGTATTGTAAAATAGAAAATAGAGAGAATTACAAACTTCCATATTAAACAGAAGCAGGGAGCCACCTGATCCATTCCACACCTCATGTTTAGCTTTCTCATCCATGCCTTCTAAAGGGGGGATGTGTGATAAGATACGATTAAAAAAGCGAAAATGAAATTTTCTAATTTATTTAACAGCCAAACAGAGAGCAATGCCAGTCATCAAGCCACCTAAAACTTCAATCGCACATCAACATGTGCAAGCAACCATGTGACTATGTAAGGCAGGCTTCACTACAAATACCATTCGTGTGAAATCAAGCAATGAGTAAGTAACCATTCATTTAATTTATTTCACATCTAAATATTATCACAAAGAGGAGGAGAGTAAAGATTAAAGAAATGGTTAATCTGCACAGAAAGGGCTGTTTATACAAGTAACACTAACCTTGTTCTTGAATGACTTTTGTCATCACCGTCTACACTCACAATTTTATTGTCTAGAGAGGAGGGAAATTGTAGACCAGATTAGAAAATAACAAAACTATGAGTACAAATGTAATAAAAGAATAACTAAGAAAACAAAAGGTTGAAGGTCGAGCCAACTTTTCTACAGTGATGTAAGTAAAATAACTGTAGCAAGAAGGAATTATAGTATCCATCAACAAAACTTCATTTGGAAACTTATATACTTATAGGTACGATATTACCCTAAAATTTATCCCAGACAATAATTAAATCAATGAAACACAAAATAAAATTTATGCAAAAATGATAAGCCTGTAACATGAGACAAAATTTTCAGAATTCAAAATTCCAAAACTGGGTTTCTAAATATAACCAATCCAAAAATGGAAGCAAGTATCTGAGGCTGAGTTGTTTGGACATTGCATTTTACTTTTTGTTTACCTATTGTAAGAATTTATGTATTATTGATTGATTTTATGTTGATATATATTACAAATGGTGAGTGGCTCATTATATAGGAGAGGGTGAGTGTAGTAGGTGAGGAGTAGGTGAGGAGTAGGTGGTGGTAGGTGATGGTATATTGGTGGTAGGTGATGGTAAATTCTAACAGCCCCCCGCAAACTCAAGGAGGATAGAAACTAACCAACTTGAGTTTGAAGAGAGGAACAAAACAAGAAAATACATAAAAATAAAAAAGGATAGGAGACACTGAATGGTGGTGTCATAACGTTGTAGAGGACACTGTATGGGGCTGTCAGAACGTTGTAGAGGACACTGTATGGGGGTGTCATAACGTTGTAGAGGACACTGTATGGTGGTGTCATAAGGTGTAGAGGACACTGGATGGCGGTGTCAGACCGATGTAGAAGACAGTTTATGGGGTCATGTCGGACCGTTGTAGCAGACAATGTTGTGACAGTTGTTGTGACAGTTTACAGAGTCTTGCTGGACCCTTGTAGAAACTAACCGGAATCAATGTCGGGACAGTTTACAGAGTCTTGTCGGACCCTTAAAAAGTCGCACCCTCAAAAGGTGTGCCCAATCTTTCAAAAGGCGTGCCATCAAAAGGCGTGCCCAATCCATAAAAAGGCGTGCCATCAAAAGGCGTGCCCAATCCATAAAAAGACGTGCCATCAAAAGGCGCGCCAGACACGCGGCGATGCACGTGATCGACAGTGCGCGTGTCGGCCTCTTCGTCATGTGCTATATAAATGAAGGCGGAGGCTGAGAGAACATGTGGAAATCAAACCCGTCTGAAACCTCTGAAAAACTCTTCGTGGGCTGAGAGAGATACACTGGTAACACTCTGTAAACACTCTGTAACCAACCCATCTCTGAAACACTCAGCAACCATAACATGGCCTCTTCTTCCCGTCCAGCTACCCAGAACATGGCCTCCTCTTCCCGTGGTCTGCTTACGCTCTTTCCAGAACTGAACGAGTCCACAAGAGAAATAACTGGTGCGGTGGCCAGTGAACCCCAACCAAACACTTCTGGGTTTGCTCCTTTGAACTTTCCGATGCGGTCGGTGGAGCAAAAAATGGCGGTGCAAACTGATATTGAGGCCAATCAGTATACTCTGAAGTCATGTGTGGAAACCATGACTGCGGTCACAAACTTGTCGCACCGGCTGCAGAGCAGGACAAATGAGGTGCAACAGTTAAACTCCCAGCTGGCTCTGCTCCAACGCATGTATAAGGATGCGCGAGCAGAGATAAGTGTGCTAAAGGCAGAAAACAAGGAGTTGAAGCGGAAGGCCACCGTAATGTTCCGATTTAGAGGTCCGCCATATGCTGCAGTGGAGGACTATGGGGGAGTGAACGTGCTCGGTGGTGTGGAAAACACGGAGGCAGCACCGTCAAGGGCCGCCCAGGAGGGAGGCAAGAAGAAAAGACCGGCGGCAGAGTAGAGAAGAAAATCCTGCCTGTGGATGTGGTTGTTTTGTGGTTGTTGTGGTTTTTTTTTTTTTTTTTTTTTTTTTTTTTTTTGGAATGTAAAATGGTGATCGGGGTGAGCCCCGACATGAAGAAATGACAAGTTTGTGAAATGAAAACGAGTTGGTGGTGAATGGATTTGTTGTTGTTGTTGTTTTTTTTTTTTTTTTTTTTTTTTTTGGTATTGGAATAAAAATAAAATAAAATAATAAGAGAATGGAAAAAGGATGATACTCACCAACTGTGTTGTAGAATATTGAAGTATTGATGAAAAAGAAAGATAGAAAAAATAAAAAGAAAATAAAATAAAGTTTTGTGAAAAATCAGTATATATATATATATATTGATGAATCAGTGGATATAGGGTGAGTGAAGGATAATAGTGTGGGAAATATATTATAATAATAAAAGATAGTGGGGTTGATTAAAGTGGACAACGGGACCAGAGAGAGATAGTGGGTTGATTAAAAAAAAAAAGATTGTGGGGAAAGAATAAAAAGAAAAGTATAGGTTGGAGAGTAGGTCACATGGGAGAGAGAAAAACAACATAATTGGGTGATCAGCTGGCAGCATGTGGACATGAGTTCTGTCAATCGTGCTTGGTTGAACAACTAGAATCTGCCAAAAGGAGCAGAGAGAGAGAGTGACAGTGTGTGCTATGTCCCTCCTGTGTGATCTAACCCGAAAGAGAGCTATAGAGAGAGAGAGAGAAGAGGAGAGGAGAATAATTCTTTTAAGGATCCACGAGAGCACAGCCCCGTTCTTCGTTGATATCTTCCCAACCATCTCATAATGCTCCAAATCTTCTTCACCGGCGATGGATGAAGGGTCCTTCAGTTTCGATTAATCTTCATTTTTAGTGTCGTCTGATTTTGTTCTTCAAGGGCAGCTCACGCAACTCAGCAACATCGATTTCATTAGCTGTATTCTCGGGTCTGTAGTACCCAGTCACTGGATCAGGCACCCAAGAAGTCTTTGTTGCCTCTTCTTCCCCACCTTTCTTCCCTATCACGCCGCCTCTTGCGGTCACGGGTCCTAACGCAACTCCTCGTGATGCTGCCGCGTATCCCCGCCTGGTAACAGCAAGGGAGATTTTCTCAAAATGGGGAGATAGTGGCGAGGTGGATTTGAAATATGAGTTGGAGCATCTAATCATCTTGACAGCCAGTAGATGTCTAATCGGTGAAGAAGTACGCAATAAGCTCTTTGCTGATGTGTCTGCTCTCTTCCATGACCTCGACAATGGGATGCTCCCCATTAGTGTTATATTCCCATACTTGGAAAAGCAGAGTTTGTGAACCCAGATGGGAGTGTGAAGCAGATGCCAAAGATGTTGAGCAAATTAATGGTTACATATCCGAGGGAAAGAGGATTTGGGCAATGATGGGAAGGTATGTGTAGAAAATAAGCGGAATAGATTGAGGTCCGGCGGGCGGCTAAGGTGAGGTTGCCGCCCGCCGGGAAAGCGAAAATACTAGGATCTAAATCTGCTCTGATACCATGTAAGAATTTATGTATTATTGATTGATTTTATGTTGATATATATTACAAATGGTGAGTGGCTCATTATATAGGAGAGGGTGAGTGTAGTAGGTGAGGAGTAGGTGAGGAGTAGGTGGTGGTAGGTGATGGTATATTGGTGGTAGGTGATGGTAAATTCTAACACCTATGAAGCACAGATACTTTTACTTTGTGAACAATATCCATCTACATAAGGCAGCATGACCTTGATTGGAAAATCAGCTTAGCATTGTTGGAGGGTAGGATGTCGAGAAGGCAAATCATCTCAAGCATGTGCACTGTTGTTAAGGTTACAAGTAGGCAGTCCAACCAAAGAATGCCTGCATTTTATTATTCACTGCTTACATACCTCAACTTCAACTAAATTATATTTTTTGAGCTTTTGAGCTCAGGTTGTGTTTGGATTAGGATGGTTCAGTGCAATTGAAATTGAATATAAACATTCAAACTGTAACTAAATTCAAACACCAACAGGGCAACATGTATTACCCATCAAGTCCTCAAATGAATACACACGCACACAGATGTAATAGCAATTAACATGTCTTGAACTGAACACCAAGCTAGGCCAGCAAATTTTTGTTGTGTCCATTTGTTCTAATATATTTTCAATCATATAATATTGAGAAAGAGAAAATCTCAAGACATTCGTACAACTAAATATACATTAGAATAAAGAGATTTGGAGACTGAATCTCAATGCATCATTGTCTTCCAAAACATTATTACATTCACAACTATTACTACTATTACTCGTATTAACACCTGTCTGACAAAAAATCCCTAGGAGAATGGATTCATTAATAATTGAAATATTTGCAACTCCAATTACATTAACATCTATCAAAAAGAAAAGAAAAGAAAAGAAAAGGCATTGTAGAGAAATATGAAAAATGGAAAAAGAACCAAGTAAACGGCTTCTTGGCATATAAGCTACAAATTAGACATTGTCAATAAGTCAAAACTTGATAACAAAAAAAACACCACTTGCTTCACAAGAACTCAGTTCGCTTGTTTCTTTCCCTTGTTTTTTTTCTTGTCCTTTATTCTGTTTCCTTTTTCTTTCTTCTCCTTTCTTCTTGACTCTACAGATTTTCTTCTTTGTGTTTGGTTTTATTGAGTTAAGGCAAGACAAAAGTTAAATAATACAAAAAGGAAGGTGCTTGTTTGCTTCACCTATGTGTGTGCTTCACCAAATCCTAATTTATTTGCTTAGCTTAGCTTAATCAAGGTTACCTTAAGTATTTTACTAATTGTCCCATTAGCTTAATTAACCAAGCTTTAGTCCTAACTAATCATGCTTACTCCTTAATCCTTATTAGCCTAAATAAACTCTAGAGCTCTCTCTCTCTTTCTATATTCTTCACTTTTGTTTTGTAGGAAATGTTGAGGTGTGCGTTTGCATCACCAAGGATTAATTAGCTTAGTTAATCAATCTTAGTTATAATTAATCAAGGTTAATTTCTAATTGACCAAGGTTTAACTTAATCTTGCTTAGCTTAATTAATCACAAGTAAAGTTCACTAATTCTACTTAATTAGCACTAATCCCGATTATAAAAACAATATAGCATCAATATGACAAGCACATTAGTCTAAAATATTTAAGCTCCTTGATTAGTGAATAGGGAAACTCAAAATTTACTAAATTCAGTCCTTCCCTAACTCTCAATACAAGACATAAGGATTTCCATGTTCAAAGCTCTATATTAACATATACTTTCAAACTCATTCTCAAGTAATTATATTCTTTGGTTTGTCTTATCAAGGCGTGTTTCTCACTTCTAATTCTTAAGAAGTCTTAATTCAAGTAGACATATAACATAAGGCAGGGCTTAAGGTATTCAAGGATGAATAATAATATAGTTATATCACGTTACATTCTTTAGGGTGTCGCATTAAGTTTAAAACTTTTCTTCAATTCTACAATCTTCCTTTCAATCCCGTCTTCTCTTTTTTCTAAGTGAGAGATTTTGCTACTTGGTTTTTCCTTTTTTTTCCTGATAGTATTGTTCATATACAATGCACTCTATTATAATAGACGGTCACCATTTGAGGTGTAGTTGTTCAACACATTTGAAAAACTTGGCTCAAATTCTTAGCCTGTTACATTATTCCCCTGCACATTTTTCATTTAACTGATGTGTGTGCTTGTGCTTTTTTGTTTGTAATTTGATAGTTATAATGTTATCATGCTGTCATTTTAATTCTTCTATTTTATTTATTTATTTTTTTGTTTAAAAGTCATCACATATGCATCCCTCTTTTCTGAATTATTAGGCTCCAGTTGTGGTTACGGCTTGTAACCGTGCTAATTATCTTGAAAGGGCTCTCAAATGTATTCTAAAGTATGCTTAATATTTGCGAGCATTTTCTTGTGCTCCTGATTAATTTGCTCATATTTCAATAACTGGATATGTGTATTTTGACTCTGCGAATTAAGCTCCCTTTAATGAAGTTCTTGTTTCTTATTGAACAGAAGAATTCAAATAATGTTGAACTTCTCCGTCTATCTCTCTCATGTTTTGATACGCTTTCTTGGAGATGTAAAATTATACATTTTTTTAATCATTTAGAGTTTGAAGGCCTTTTTCACACATGTACACTATATGGTTGTTCTAATGGTAGTCTCATTGTTTGAAATTGTTTCCCTTTCAAAGAAATCACAACCATTGTTTTGTGTCCTTTCCCAGGATGGCGTGCCAAGAACAACGTACAGAGGAGTAGTTATTTTTTGATACCAAAGCCTGAAGCGTGTATTCCTTGTTGGCCCAGAATCTCTCCAACATCTTGGGATTTAACATGCTTAGTAATGATTGAGGTTTAGTGATTGCAAGTCATATGCATTCATAATGCCATCTTAAGTTATTATGTTTTATAGAATCAATTTGGAACAGAGAACTAGAGTATATAAATGTTTTATGAACTGATATCCATGAAGGTCTCTTTTGTTGACAGATTTAGTAAATAAGTTAATAGTTTTTGAATAAAAAAATTATCCTTAGAATGAAAAAAGAAAATAACAACGTTAGTAGTGATTAGCATTTCATTTTTAAAAACATAATTTCAAAATTGAAATTGTATTTTTTGATCTCACGACTTTAACAAAATAAAATTAAATAAAACATACATTGGTAAATTTCTTCAAAATACCTTGTATCAGGTAAATAAATTTAAGGGTAAATTAACAATATCTCCTTACAATTTGCCTAATTACGTATTAGCCTCTGTTTTTTATTTAATAATTACTTTTTTCACTGTTGGTGAATGAGGGCTATTTCACAAGTACTTCCTACAAATTATCCCTTTCTTTCATTCCAGAGAACTTTGCTTTTGTTTGCTATTTTTTCTTAAGCCTATTTTCCAGTTTAAAGACAGAGGAAGTGACGACATTAAAGGAAACAACATCCAAAAAAAAAAAAAACAGGATACTTATTTAGAAAAGCCATTTACACAAATTGCTTTTGAGAAAATTTCCAAAATAAAAACACAACCCTAATATTATATTCAAATTTGAGGATGTACATACACAACAAATTGTGATTGTACAATAATATGATAAATGACTATGACAAAACCATAACTAATCTTTCTTGCTTCTCATGCACAACTTTCCACGAGCATCCTCATTGATAATATCGATCAGGCTTTCTGGAAAATCAACCGGCTGCAGAACAACATCATTAACTCCAAAATCCATCTTCGCGAGATAGTCCGCAGCCCGGTTAGATTCACGCCATGAATGAGAAATTTCGAATTGGTCAAACTTGTTCAGTAGCCGCCAAATGTGGTCCAATCCGCTATTAACTGTTGAATGAAAGCACTGTTGCTCTTTCTTAATTGTTTTGACGACACTCAACGAATCAGACTCGATCCAAATATATTTAATACCCAGTTTGAACGCATGCATGAGACCTCTCCATATGGCCCATAATTCGACTACGAAGATGTTATGTACATCTTTGGGAGGAAGAACTGAGGAGACATAAGCACAAATGGGAAGACCATTATAATCACGTAGAAGACCACCATAACTTGTAGTCCTAACATTATTTCGACCACCACGTATAGATCCGTCAGTGCTTAATTTAATCCAGCCGACTTTTGGTTTTTTCCATATACACCATTTTTCTGTTGCGAGAGAGTGTTGAAGAAACTTAAGGATGATCAAAGGTTGTTCATCGTCGGTAGACAGGAACGTAGGGAACCACGGAGGTGGAGGTAGAGGTATTGGTGTCAGCAACGGCAACCACGGAGTTGTCGTCTCCATATCAATAAAGCCGAATCCACCAAATGAAGATGACCGAACCCGAGTGTGTAACATCATATTACTAATATGCAATGAAAAACAAATACACCAACCCAACGAAGAAGAAGAAGAAGATTACCGAAGATCACCAAGTGTTTGATATGTGAAGACCACCAAGAATGAATCAAGTTATTAAACCGTGAACACCAATCCAAGGAATGACGTCACTATAAATGAAGCTGTGTAGTGTATATATACTAGTGTAAATCCTAGTTTCCTAGTTTGGATGGATGACCAACACGGTTAATAACTAGGATCCTAGTTTGGATGGATGACCAACACAATTAATAACTAGGAGCAATTATCAGACGCAATTATCAATAACAATGCGCAATTATCACGCGTTATCGGACTCAAGAAAATTAATTCTCTTATCAGTAACTTAAAGCAACTATCAGACGTGTTATCGGTCTCTCTCCAATCTTCCATCGGACTGGGTCGTCCAGTCCGGCCTAGTGGGCAGGTTTTTAGACTTTTCCATGATTCGAATCGTTTACATTTTAAAATTTATTGAATATATTATTTCTATAAAAAAAAAAATCAAATTGGATAATGGAAAACACGTGTTTGGATTAATTTTGTATAAACCATTTATTTTTCACCGTTTATTTTTTTTTACAAAATTGATCCAAACACGTGATTGTTGTTATCCGATTAACTTCATTTTTTGTAAGGATGATATACTCGATAAATCTTAAAATATGAATGACTCGAATTATAGAAACACTTAGAAAATATGAAGAAGAAGAACTTCGAAAATATGAGGAAGAAGGAATATATTTCTGTTATATTCAAAACTTCTTATCTTACAAGACCAAATGACACTCCTTATATAGGAGATATTACAAACATCATCATAACCCATTATATGCCACTTACATATTATATATTACCACTATCTACCACTATCTTATTATATACATGCCACTATCTACCACCAACACCACTATCATATTCTATACATGCCACTATCTACAACCAACACCACTATCATATTCTATACATGAACACAATTTCCAGCACTCCCCCTCAAGCTGGTTTGAAGATATCTTCCATAGCCAGCTTGCTAGTCAGCTTATCAAATTGCTTCTTGTGTAGTCCCTTCGTTAGCACATCAGCTAATTGTTCACCTGTTGGAAGGTAGGTCATACAGATTATGCCAGCATTGATTTTCTCCTTGATGAAATGTTTATCCACTTCTATATGTTTTGTGCGATCATGTAGAACTGGATTATGAGCTATAGATATAGCTGCTTTGTTGTCACAATAGACCTTCATAGGTGTCGAGTGAGAAAGCTTTAATTCTTCAAGAATTCTTTTAATCCACATTACTTCACAGATTCCATGGGCAACAGCTCTGAACTCTGCTTCTGCACTACTTCTAGCTACCACATTCTGTTTTTTACTCCGCCATGTAACTAGGTTCCCACCTACAAAGGAGCAGTATCCGGATGTTGATCTCCTGTCTGTAACACTTCCTGCCCAGTCTGCATCTGTGTATACTTCAACTTGAAGATGTCCATGTTTCTTGAATAGTAAGCCTCTCCCTGGAGTTCCTTTCAAATATCTTAAGATCTTATAAACGGCCTCAAAGTGCTCTGCCCCTGGTGAGTGCATGAACTGACTTACCATGCTGACTGCAAAGGCAATATCAGGCCGCGTATGAGACAAGTAAATCAATTTCCCTACAAGTCGCTGATATTGTTCTCTCTCTTTGACTTCTTCAGCCTTAGCAGCTTGTAACTTCAAGTTAGGCTCGATCGGAGTCTCCGCCATCTTACAACCAAGCATACCTGTTTCTCCAAGGAGATCAAGAACATATTTTCTCTGATTAACGAATATACCTTCCTTGGATCTTGCAAATTCCATTCCGAGGAAATACTTGAGGGCTCCCAGATCCTTAATGTGAAATTCTTTTGCGAGTTTCTCTTTGAGGGCTGCTAACTCTGCTTCATCATTACCAGTTAAAATGATGTCATCAACATAAACAATCAAAATTGCAATTTTACTGTTTTTTGAATGTTTATAAAATATTGTGTGATCTGCTTGACTCTGCGAGAAGCCACAACTGATAACTGCCTTCCCAAAGCGTTCAAACCACGCTCTTGGTGATTGTTTGAGTCCGTATAATGACTTGTTCAATCTGCATACTCTGTCACTTCCAAGTCTCTGCTCAAATCCCGGCGGTAGGCTCATGTACACCTCCTCTTCAAGATCACCATTGAGAAATGCATTTTTAATGTCAAGTTGATGTAGAGGCCAATCTGAATTTACTGCAAGAGATAACAGTACTCTGATGGAATTTATTTTAGCAACAGGAGCAAACGTCTCCTGATAGTCGATCCCATAAGTTTGAGTGAAGCCTTTAGCTACCAGTCTCGCCTTGTATCTCTCAACGCTTCCATCTGCGTTACATTTTATCGTAAACACCCATTTACACCCAACTGTTTTCTTGTCTTTGGGTAGATCAACTATCTCCCAAGTACCACTTCTCCTTAAAGCATTCATCTCCTCCATGACTGCTAATTTCCAATTCGGATCATCCAATGCTTCCTGTATATTCCTTGGAACAAACAAGTGTGAAATCCTAGATGTGAAAGCTCTATGGTTTTTAGACAGTCTTTGATAGGAGAGGTAATTTGCAATAGGATGTTTAATGCAATTTCGGACACCTTTCCTAATTGCTATAGGTACATCAAGGTCGGAAATAGAAGGAATAGGATTACCTAAAATTTCGATGCCAGAACTCGGGTGGACATTCGGGTCATTAGGATGGACATTCGGGTCATTATTCCTCAGATGAAATCGCTTCCTAGTATAAACCTGAAGCTCAGGATTTAGATCATTTTGTAGTACTTCTCCCCCTAAACAAGAATCTTCTTGACTAGGCACCATAGAACTTGGTTCTCCTAAGTGATCATTATCAGACAGATGTGGTTTTTGTGTAGGATAAATGACATTGGGGAGCGGGATAGAAATATCCCAAAAACGGTCTTCTACTCCACTTGTCTCCCCCTGAAGAGAAGTGTTGGGGAAATAGGATTTTGTTTCCACAAATGACACATCCATACTCACATGAAATTTCTTGTTTTGAGGATCGAAGCACTTATACCCCTTTTTGTTTGAGGAATAACCCAAAAAAACACATTTTATAGCACGGGGGTCAAGTTTTGAACGAAATTGACTGGGAACATGAACATAGGCAGTACATCCAAAAACTTTGGCGGGTAAATCAGAAAACAACCTCGTGTCAGGAAAAAAAGTTTTGAGACAATCAAAAGGTGTTTTGTATGTTAACACCTTTGTAGGCATCCTGTTTATCAAATACGAGGCTGTTAAAATTGCTTCACCCCATAAATATTTAGGAACATGCATGTAAAACATTATAGCACGTGCTACTTCAAGTAGATGTTTATTTTTTCGTTCTGCAATGCCATTTTGTTGAGGGGTATCCCGACATGTAGATTGATGAAAAATCCCATTTTTTTCCAAAAACTCACCCAACTGCTCATTGAAATATTCTGTTCCATTATCAGAATGTAAAATACCAATTTTGGTTTGAAATTGGTTTTCAATCATATTGTAAAAATTTGTGAATAAATTTTTCACGTCAGATTTTTTATTCATCAAATAAATCCAACATAAGCGGGTATGGTCATCAATAAATGTAACAAACCATCTTTTACCAGAAAGAGTAGTGATTTTAGAAGGGCCCCAAACATCACTATGAATCAAATAAAAAGGTTTTGAAGCCTGGTAAGGTTTTGGCAAATAAGTAGAGCGATGAAATTTTGCAAAAATGCAACTTTCACAATGAAAAGAAGAACAATCAATCCCTTTAAATAATTCTGGAAATAAATGTTTCAGATAAAGAAAACTAGGATGTCCTAGCCTATAGTGCCATAGCATTATTTTTTCTCGAACAGAGATTGAACTGGTACTATTAAAGCTCTGAGCTTTTTTATTACTAACAGGTACTTCATCAAAGTAGTAAAGACCTTCAAGCATCCTAGCACGCCCAATCATCATCCCCGAGTTCTGGTCCTGAAATTCACAATGGGATTCAAAAAATGTAACACGACAATTAGAATCCTTAGATAGTTTACTGACAGACAAAAGGTTACAGGCTAAGTTGGGGACGTGAAGAACAGCATTGAGATTAATTTTCTCAGTTAGTTTAATAAATCCTTTTCCTGCAATAGGTGAAAAACTACCATCGGCTATTCTGATTTTGTCATGACCAGAACAAGGGAAATAGGTACTAAATAAATGGGAAAAACTAGTCATGTGATCGGAGGCACCGGAATCTATGATCCACGGAGAGAAGTTTAGGCAAGAGAAGGCTTTAGGATTTCTACCTGTTTGTGCCAACAAAACACTAGGAGTACCGGTTGAGGAGTTGGATTTTATCAGCTTTAAGAGTTGATCAATCTGCTCTTTGTTGAAGGGACCTGAATCGGCTTCATTAGCGGTAGGAAAGCCACGATTCTTCTCTCCTTGTTTGCTGCTTTTCCAGTTGACAGGTTTGCCATGAATCTTCCAACACGTTTCGCGTGTATGGCGAGGCTTGTTGCAAAAATCACACCAGACCCGTGGCTTATCATCAAACCTGCGCTGGTAATTTGCAGCCTTGTTGGCCGCAGCATCGCTAATTAAAGCAGAAATTTCAATTGATTCACCATTACCTTTTTTCTTAAGCATGACGCTCCTTCGGCTCTCTTCCCTTCTGACTTCGGCAAATACTTCGCCAATGGATGGGAGAGGAGGTCTGCCAATAATTCTTCCTCGCACTTCATCAAACTCAATGTTGAGGCCGGCAAGAAACTTGTAAATACGGCTGTCTTCCACAGTTTTCTTGTGGTGGTTGCAGTCGTCAACTGATTTCCATTCGTATGTGTTGAAGATGTCAAGATCCTGCCACAACCTTTTCAACGAATTGAAATATTTGGTGACGGAATCATCTCCTTGACGAATCTCTCCCAACTTCAAAGTTAATTCGAAAACTTGAGATTGATTTCCTAGGTCAGAATACATCTGACTAACATTATCCCACAATTCTTGTGCAGTAGTATAGCACATGTAATTAGAGCTTATATCCTCCTCCATGGAATTGACCAACCATGTCATAACCATGGAGTTTTCAGCGTCCCAATTGTCGAACAGCGGATCATTAACCGCAGGAGCCTTCTTGTCACCAGTGATGTAACCGATCTTTCCTTGCCCACGGATATACATCCGGACAGATTGTGACCAGCGGAGAAAATTATCACCATTTAGGCGGATGGTGGTGATTTGGACAGAGTGAGAGTTGGACGTTTTCACCGGAATGGCAGCGGCAGGGGTTGAAGTGGTTCCGGACGTGACTTCCGACATGGCTATGACGGTTTTAGGGCTGCTGTGTTTTTTGTTGCTCTGATACCAACTTAGAAAATATGAAGAAGAAGAACTTCGAAAATATGAGGAAGAAGGAATATATTTCTGTTATATTCAAAACTTCTTATCTTACAAGACCAAATGACACTCCTTATATAGGAGATATTACAAACATCATCATAACCCATTATATGCCACTTACATATTATATATTACCACTATCTACCACTATCTTATTATATACATGCCACTATCTACCACCAACACCACTATCATATTCTATACATGCCACTATCTACAACCAACACCACTATCATATTCTATACATGAACACAATTTCCAGCAGAAACAAGGTTCAAAAGGGAGTCCACTGAGTCCCACAATACCTCTCTAGTTCAATGGAGGAATGGAGAGAAGCCAGTCTCATTGTCCAATCCAACGGAACAATTTCAATGATCAAATGAATGGAGCTGATTTATTAGTAGACATAGAGTTGTTTGGTTGTTCGTGTTAGAGTTCGTTTGGCAAGGAAGGTTGGGGCTAAAATAGCCACAAAAGACAAAATAGGCTATTTTAGTCACAAACAAAACATCACATCCAATCCATAATCATTATACTCTTCTCTCACAAAAAAAGTCCAAAAAGTCAAAAAGCCAAAAAGCCTTTCCCAAACCAAACTTTTTAGCCTAGGCTAAAATAGCCAAAAAAGCCAAAAAGCCAACCCACTTCCCAAACGGAGGCTTGGTGTTAAAGGTGGAAGTGAGAGGTGTTTTTAATGCGCGTGAGCTACACAGCTTGGTCGTGCCGTTTCCAATACGAGGGAAGTCACGTGCCACATAAATTTCTCTTTCTATATTCATCTTCAAATTTAAACTTAATTTTTATTTTTATTTTTTATTTTTATCTTATATTTATAGAATCTCACTCTTACTCTTCATTGAGTTTATTCGAATGAGTGTATTTCAAAAAAATTAATTAATCCTGCACATCTATATAAATATAGTGAAATCACTCAAATCTATTATTTAAATACTCATCTAAATTAATATTATAGTATTTAGTTAATTTTTAACATGTTTAATATCATTTATTACATTTTGTTACTTGCTCATGCATAGAATGGGCTTTAAGCTAGTTCTATATATTGATAATTCCTCACTATTAATATTAATCATATTAATTAAGGCCATAAATCCTCAACCAACCAATCATGATGGAGATTATTTTGGTAGTGGTATGTGGCTATCATAATAACAAAATGACACCAAAAGTTCTATATAAATTAGTAAAATTTATTTATTTTTAAATCTTAATAATTTATGTAATTTTGAAATTAGGACTCTCTTTGATAAATATGATGGGGTATTAAATCAATGAGTAAATAAAATTTGTTTCATTTGTTAATCTCTGTAGTGTATGTCAAATAAAACATAATAAAATAAAAAATTACTTCGAGAATTTTTTTTTAAAGACATCGAATTTTAATACTAAACTACCACAAACTTTCAAATAAATTTAACATCTCTAAATTTGGAGATTTCAGCGAAAATATTAAACACATCCATACACACCAAAAAAAAAATACATAGAGATTTACATGTCTTGGTAGAGAGTACACAAATGGGACAAAAAATAACAAAAAATTGACATTAATATGTGAATTCATATTAGACCGCCCACAAATTTCAATTTCCAGAGCACAATTTCTTTTTGTTCACCATGCATTCCATTTAAAGCATGAATTTGTAGAGAGAGGGGAAACATATATATATTATTCTTATTCATAATAAATCATTGAAAATATTAGAAGGAAGGTGTGAACTACAAGAAGTAAACTTTAAAATTCGATCGATGTCAGAGCAAGAAAAAGTTCATATTCAAAATATTGTAGGATGTTGTTAGTAGTTGTAGCTAGACTAGGCTAAACAAAGATGTCCTTGCGCCATTAAAGAAGCAATGCAATCATCAAACATCTCTTCGATACACTTGAACTTGAATTCCAAACTTCTCAATTTAGAAGTATTGAGCTCATAATATGGCCTATCAAGTGCCTCGAATCTGAAATATAGGCCAAGGGAAGATAATAAATTCTCTCTTGTCACGCAAATTGAATATTTTCATCCAAACTTTTATAAAATTTTAATATTATGCATGTTTTCACTTCAAAAATGTTGTCAAAATTCCCAAAAAAAAAAAAAAAAAAAGATTTGAACCTTGGAACATCAATATTACAAGAGCAATGAAAGGTTTTACAAACTAATAATCTAAAATAGAACAGTTTAATGTTGATAACATTAATCTTTACTGAGAAAACAATGCCAACCTCTTGGGAATTGGTAATGTTGGATAGCGTCGAGACAACACGGAAACAAGCTCATTATTGTCGACAACAATTGAGCTACAAAGGTATCGTCCATGTGCATTTTCATGCTCATAAGCAAGGATGTGGCAGAGTGCTACATCATCAATGTGCACATATCCCATCCTTCCATGGCAATGAAATTTCTCAGTCTTTCCTATTTGTTTATTCGAAAGATCAAACACAACCAAACTGTAAGTCAAATAAGTAAATTAGTGTGCTTCCAAACTCCAGTTTGGTTACAAATACAAGTAACAAGAAAACATTCCTTAACACCACTGACTGAACTTTTGAAAGTGAAGAAAAATAGCAACGAGCTAGCGAGTTGGTCAGCAACAGGGGAATGCATTAATTACTACCTTCAAGCAAGCCGAGGACATCAGATGCAGTAGTACACAAATGAGGTGACAAACTAGGTCCAACAACAAATGAGGGGAGAACGGTCACCAGATCGATCTTGTTATCTTTGCAGAACTCCCATGCAGTCCTCTCAGCCAGGGTTTTTGATAAAGCATACCAAATCTTTCATATATAATAAACCAATTATGAGATGAAGGCCATATATATAAATATATATTAGTTAATGCAGCTGCAGGTAAGAGGCTGGTGTGATGAGCTTCAAAATGCGTAGTGGGATATTATAATTTGTTTTGCAGTGTACATGGAAGCAGGCCCATATAGTAAAATTGCAATGTTGGAAAATAATTTCAATTGGATAATTAAGATAATATGATTAACCTGGAGTCTTTCGCAGAGCTCCACAGAACTTCAAGATGATTCATCCAAAGGCACATTGGGGTCGAAATCATCTCTTGCCCTTACAGTTGAAGAAGATGAGGTGAGAATCACTCGCTTTAATGATGGATTCTTCTTACATGAACTCAATATGTTCAATGTACCCTCAATTGCAGGTATCAAGATTTCAGCCTATTCCAATAATATTGCACCACTTCAAATATATATAAACTGGATGTATATACAATGCTAACAGTAACATGCTTACAGATTGAATGATTGAATGAAGGGTCTATTAACACGAACATGCCTTTGGATCAGAAGATGGTTGGCCCAAAACAGGGGAAGCAATATGGAAGACACCGTGACATCCCATGATTGCGTCGTCAAAGCTGCCCTCCTCCATTAGATCAGCCCTCACCAACTCAAGTCTCTCCTTGGCTCCTTCCAGCCTCCACAGATGCCGCAATTTCTCATTGTTTCCTGCATATTCATAGCAAATAAACTTTAGTTACAATATAAACAAAATGTAGTTTTTGATTTCAGAGAGAGAGGGGGGGAGACAGATACCGGGGTCCCTAACTGTTCCAATGACACGATACCCAGACAAGAGAAGTCTCTTGATCAACCAAGAAGCGATAAAACCAGAAGCACCTGTCACGCATACTCTCCCTTTTGATTCAAACTTCTCGTCCATATTAATTTCCTGTGCTCAATTAACCAATAATTCCAGCACTGCTTTCTCATTCTGATTGCAGGATATATATATATATATAAAGCAGCATGGCCTTTGATTGGTGCATCAGCTTGGCATTGTTGGGGGGTAGGATGTGGAGACGGCAAGTCATCTCAAGCATGTGCACTGTTGCTAAGGTCACAAGTAAGCAGTCCAACCAAAGAATGCCTGCATTTTATTATTCACTGCTTACATACCTCAACTTCAACTAAATTATATTTTTTGAGCTTTCGAGCTCAGATTGTGATTGGATTAGGATGGCTCACTGCAATTGAAACTGAATATATACATTCAAAACTATAACTAAATTCAAACACCAACGGTGCAACTGCATGTATTACCCAACAAGTCCTCAAATGAAAGGTTAGGGATTCTAAATTAGGAAAGACAATGTCTACTTGAAATATATATAGATATATATACATATAGATATACACACACACACAGAGAGAGAGAGAGAGAGAGATGATTCTAAATTAGGCCAGCCAATTTTTGTTGTCCATTTGTTCTAATATATTTTCAATCATATAATGTTGAGAAAAAAAAAATCTCAAGACATTCGTACAACTAAATATAAATTAGAATAAAAATATTTGGAGACTGAATCTCAATGATTCATTGTCTTCCAAAAAATTATTATATTCACAACTATCACTATTATTACTCGTATTAACAACCGTTTGAGAAAAATCCCCATGAGAATGGATCCATTAATAAGTGAAATATTTGCAACTCCAATTACATTAACATCTATTAAAAATGAAAAGAAAAGAAAAGGAATTGTAGAGAAATATGAAAAGTGGAAAAAGAACCAGGTAAACGGCTTCCAAGCATATAAGCTACAAAATAGACATTGTCAATAAGTCAAAACTTGATAACAATAAAGACGCCACTTCCTTCACGAGCACTCAATTCGCTGGCGCTTTGCAGAACCATGACCGTGATCTTCAGATATGTCTATGTTTTTGTTATCAACACCACTAGTAAACAACTCGTCATTTTCTTTATATTTGAAAGTCCAACCAGCAAAATCAAACTCCGAGAACAAAGAGCTGGGAGTTGCCTTGTAGAATGCAAGTGGAAACTGTTTTACCCTTCGTCCAATCTGCAAAGTGGATTAAGTCTTTATTTGAATTGAATCACGTTAATGAAAGCATAATTGAATATTCTTTTTCTTTTTCTTTTTCTTGTGTAAATAGATGCAAATATACCTCCGCTCTAAATATTGTTGCATATGAACCAGAACTGAAATCTTTAACCGCAACTTCAGTCGTTTTGCTTCTTACTGTCAAATCGTTCTCAAGCAACAAAACAAATCTAAAAAAAGAAGAAAGTAGGTATTGTCAATGAAAAGGAAATGCCAAACAATGTAATTAAAACACATTATTCTAAAGAACACAAACAAGCATGCACATTCAAGAGAGGAAACAGAGATGATCAGGTTAAAGCATGCACCTTGATACAGGTGGGCAGTAGTGGTGACGGAGGGTATCAATCTCCCAAAGAGAACTTCCTGTACACATGTTGTCAATTGTTAGGCATTGTTTTCTTCTGAAAGACATAAAATGCTAACAAGAAAAGAAGAATAGCAGTCAAGAAGAATGAAAATTTATACATTAATCATACAGGATATTTGCGGACTGATGAAAGCAGGACAGTTACCAACTCAATAGTGAAATCAAAAGAATAACATGGTGTAAAAGGTACAAATTTGCAGTCACGTAATTGTCAATAAGTAGGACTCCCGGGTTTTTGTAGACTTCACAACAGATAATAGCAGACAAAAAGATATCAAATATCCATGAGCAACAGGGAAGCATTTAACTGAAAATTGCTTCAATCTGCGCATCCTTCTCACAGGCCAGAAAGCTGAATGAATCAACAAAGTACTCAAGGTGACTAGCTACCAATAAAGTCTACTCCCAATTAGTTGGGATTGACAATATCGATCCATCTCAATGTCCTCATTTATAAATACATACTAGAAGGCTACACACAAGTGCGATGCATGTACAGAAAAGATGGCTGTGACTGTCATCTGAGCAGTTGCATAAGGTTAATTTGGATATGAGAAAATGCGTGACATAGCTTCAAAACTTGTTCTGAATTGTGTGCTTTATATAATAGAATATATATATTGTTTTGAAATATAGAAACAGAGAGAGAGAAACAACAGAAGCACGTTCAAGAAAGTACTAGCCATTATAAGGTTTTCCAAACTCAGACAAAAACACAAAAGCGTGTATGCATATTAAAGATTTATTTGCATAAGAATAATTTGGATTTGAGAAAATGCATGTCATAGCTTCAAAACATGTTGTGAATTGTGTGCTTTATATAATGGAATATATATATATATATATATTGTTTTAAAATATAGAAGCAGAGTCAGAGAAACAATAGAACATACTCGTAGTTGTTCAGAGTAGAAGCATCACACAGAAAAAGGAGATTTTTATATATCTAAGAAAAGATAGAAAAACAACATGCTTTGACAGTGAATCCCCCCTACCCAACCTCAACTCTGTGGGTGTACTGTACATATGTTCATGGTGGTGCTGGTGGCATGAGTTGGGGCAAAGCAAAATATTCAAATACATGAAACTTTACAGATCTCGAAGCATAAACTTACTCATTGCATCAGTTTTTACAGGATTACTTTCCTCATTGTTGAAATGATCAATCCCTGATTTTTTACTAGATATTTCTGGTTCGGTAGATATTTCTGGTTTGGTACAGGAGTCCGCTGTTTCACCATCCTCCACTCTAGAATTATCCCTAGAAGTTCCATCACCATTCTCCTGCACAAATGTCGAAACTTCCTTGTTCTCAAATAGAAAATATTAAAAAATGCTGAGTGCAAGCTCTTCTGAATGCTGCTAAGATACATAAAGAGTAAAAAATAATCAAAAGATCAAATAGATATAAGGAGAACATGGTCCAACCCAAGTAAACTCAAATCTCTAAACTTTTAAGAATTGTAAAATATAATAAAATCTCTAAACTTAAAGAAATGTAAAATATTCCATTTCAGTTGAGACATGAGAGAGTGAGTAGCGTCTACCTATCAATTTCATAATTCTCCAGCTCACTATTCTATAAAGCATGAGCAGTTTCTACCTATCATATGAAATTTCCTTGCAATTCAAAACATATTTATCATTCACACACTGCAGTAAACAAATTTCTCCACTTTATGCACTTTGCTTTAACTATATTAGCAATGTTCATAAATGGTCGATTCAAGATAACAATGGCCACTTTAGCTGTAACCTAGGCATAATTTTCCACAATATGATTCAATAATACCACATCATCCTTGCTCATCTTGTACCTCTATTCTCCGGCACAAAGCTCTATAGCAAATGAATAGCAAAGTATATCTTCACAATTTTAACATTCGATTTACCTTCACTACATGCATTACTATCAATGACGTATTGGTCAACTTAAAAATTTATGTTAATTTTGCTATTATGAAAACATTGAGACCATGTATTTTGTTCTAGCATTTGAAGAGAGAGAGAGAGAGTCACAGTTTGTGTGTTTGCATGCCTAATAATATTATGCACAGCATAAGTCCCCAGTTTCATTTGCACGAATCCAACAACCATGATGTCATATATATTTTGCAAAGATTTCAAAGACAAACAATTACGTTGATACAAGAACTTAAGTGCAAATTGCTACCCGATGAACCAAACAGTTGATTGAAGGATGTCTCCGTAAAAGGTTGTGAATCAAAGCAATAATGACCAACGCTCCTGACGGAGGAACTGAAAGTGACAGTCTGCTCAATTTCTTCGCAAAAGCAGCAGCTAAATATGCTGGAAGAAGTGGTGATTTTAGGCATGAATCAAGAAGCTGCAAATAATATATTGCAAAAGTTAGAAAATTCAGCCCAAAATAAAATGAGTTTTTTTGTCCAAAATAACACTATTTTATGAAATAAAATAAAAAGGATTCCCAATCTAACACTCTTTAACAATTAATTCCCATTATAATGTTTTTTATGCCACCTATGTCACTTTGTTAGCTTTTTTTAATACTTTTTTACATGCCATGTTGGCATTTTTATTCTTCTATGTAACATTTAATTAAAACAAACCAACCTACATAACTGCCAATCCAAAACCATTGCTCACAGAAAGGGCAGCTGCCATATTCACAAAGTTAATCAAAGCCACAAGAAGTCCTACAATCAATTAAGTTCATTTTCAACTTGATTGCTTAATCAATATGTTGACCATAATAACTGCTCATGGTGCTGATAGACCCACTATTTATAGAACTGGGTTTTTTGAAAATGTAATCTTGCCACTTAAGAAAGAATATATATATTTACAAGTGCTTTAAAACTTTAGAAATAAAATATATATATTGATGTAGGACGAGTAGGGATTACCTTCCCACAAGTAATGAGCCGAGTTAAGTATACTAGCAGCAGCAACAATAGACTTATAGGGCTGGATTTAGTAGGATTTTATGGGAGCAAAAGTATTTAAAATAGGAGTTTAAAGATTTGTAAAAGGGTAGGGTTTTGGGAATGAAAACACAAGTGTTTAGGGGCTGTCGGGTGGCTGTTCTGAGCACTGTGAACAGTGACGCGAACAGTAGCCTTGTTGGATAGAAGAGGGGAGAGAGAGAGAGAGAGAGAGAGAGAGAGAGAAGGGGGGGGGCGCTTCACCCTCACAAGGGATAGGCCAATCACACAAACACAATCTCGAATTTTCATAATATTAACTCCTCTATTGAATTATTAAGATTACACATATATTTATAGGCTAATAACTCTCCTAATTTTGTAAGGACTATAACTCAAATTTAGAAACTAAAATTATTTACCAACTACTAATATTCTAGACCGACTATGATTTTCAATTCTACTTCAATCATAATGGGAAACTTTAATGACTTCTAATTCTACTTCAATATCAAAATAAGAAATTTAGACTTTTGACCTATATATAATGACCCATTTAATAACTTGGCTCAAAATAAAACCCATGGGAGACCCCTACAACCCATGTTTAACAATTATTGGAATTACCATCATCATATATTATAGTAGTTTCAAGTAGGAAGGAGTACAATTATGATTGAATATAAAATAAGTTGAAGAGTTACTAGGTGAACAAGGCCAACATCAAGATAATTATTACTACCTCCGTCCCAAATTATTTGTTTAGTACAGAAAACAAAAACTTAAAAATAATGACTGTGTCATAATTTTCAAAAAAAAAAAAAAAATTCCACAAATTAGAAGTACTTCATGAGATCTTTCAATTAGTGAAAAACATTTGAAAATTTTCGTGCGAGAATACATTATTTTTAAGTTATCATTTTTCATGCCGGACAAATAATTTGGGACAAAGGGAGTTAATTAATTACAGAATTCTACTAATTAGTACATATAAAAATATGTAAGTTCTACCCGGGGGGGGGGGGGGGGGGGGGGGGGGGTGTCCCCA
This sequence comes from Camellia sinensis, assembly GCF_055761805.1. Taxonomy (NCBI): domain Eukaryota; kingdom Viridiplantae; phylum Streptophyta; class Magnoliopsida; order Ericales; family Theaceae; genus Camellia; species Camellia sinensis. Next base: position 60,112,895 of record NC_138971.1, read on the forward strand.
CCAGCTCCTCCCTGTATCCAACATTGACTGTACTGTGTAGATATATACACACACATGCACAAACACATAATTCGTAGATGTCACCTGGCTACTGAATGGAGAATGTTTATAAGCAAAACTAAAAACTATCCCAACAACATATTAAGATTCAGATTTTCACTAGACTACTGAGAAATGAACACGACACCCAAATTGGCCTAATATTTTTAGTTTACAAAACAATTAATTATAAACCACAAAAGATCACCTCAAAAAATTTTGCCCGATGCTTTGCCATAAAGATGGAGGGTACCAATAGTGCAAAAACCTTCTCGTAGAAGTTAGGATACTCAAGGCCATGCTGTGTCATAAGAATGTACAAGCTGCTAAGAGCCATGACACTGATAACACCTCCAATGTCATATGATCTCGTCAGAAAATCACTGCATATTGTGAGGTAAAGTATCAGATGTAAGTATAAATTAAGTAAGAAAGCTTAGAAAAGAAAACGATATCTCAGCATGCGGGCTCACCATAACATGATTGGGTTTGACAAATAAGGGATAACTGCCTGATGAAGTGTAACAAGAACCTGAACATCAGAAGACAGGCAGGGAAACACACGTCATAAGAAAGTTGTGATAAGGATTAAATGAAACTAATAACTCAAAAGAACAAAGAAAAAGCTACATAACGTAAAAATGAATGAAGAGTCAGATGGGCATAACTGGCAGCATGAAGCTAAGGGAAAGACGTGTTTTTAAACCAATCATTACCAAAAAGCAGTTTAGAGTTAGTGAAGTCTGAAAGATCAACTCAAATCCAATAATGAATTCACTTTATTGGCTCAAAATAAGCATAGAGAAAGAAATTAGAAAGTCAGTCTAAAAATCAATAGTGAAGACAAATCAAACCATGCACCAAAAGAGTCTAATTGGATCCAAACAATAAAAAACAAAAACAAAAAAACAAACTAAACAATCAATATGCACAAGAGCAAGAAGTAACTGTCACTATGAGGTTTACCTCCTTGTACAAATCAACCGGGAGTGGTAACCTAAGAAATGATATCCAAGCTTTAGTAAACTTCAATTTCATCTTTTTGGCAATATTAACTGCAGACAATACCTGAAAACAATAAAATCCTAAAACATTGGTACTGCAAATAAAGTATTACAAGAACCAGAAATACTTTTTGTGTATTACTTAGGTGTAAAAACAAAACAGTTCTAAAGAAAATAAGAAAAACAAAGACAAGAAATTATCAGTATGAGATTGGCTTGGAATACGTAGTTACTGAACAAAAAAATCTCTTTTCTAGAAGGGAAAAAAGAAACTTGAGATAATCCAATAATTCAACAAGATACATTATTGCTAGATTGTTCCACCTTGTTCTGTTTATCATCTGCTTTTGGATATTGAGAATGCTCTTTGTGATCACCTTCTTTAATAAAGACTCCTAATCAAAAAAAAAACAAACATAAGAATCTTGTCGCCACAAAACTAGAAGGTCATTTAAGAGCAAGGTAAAAATAACAAGAACCATGAACAGATACAGCAGAGGAAATTTAGAAAAAGAAAATTAGTGTTAAAGTCTGTCTAACATACATATATATGTATAAACACAATTATAAGCTTCCCATTTAGGGAAAGGACAGCTCTTCAAGCATGAAATAGTAGGAGCTCCATGGCATAAGGCTTGAACCTCACAATCCTTATTCTTTAAATAATTAAAAAAATTAAATATCCAAAAATATCACTATGTAGCACATACATATACAACAAAATGCACTGATGATATACATGAACATACAGGCATGTGTGTGTGCACTTGTGTATGTTTTCCACTCTAACCATAATATGTAGCCAAAGAATGTTTTGTTTACTAGTAGTTCTAATCTTAACAAATATTAGAAGTTCAGAAGAAACCACATTCTGGGAGCAGCTTAAAACCTTCTCATCTTAGGGAAGAAAAAGAAAGAATTCCTTGTAATGCCGCATGCCTAGAATAACCATAATTGGGCGCACCTTGCATTGTATAAGCAAAATTCAAATTGAAAGAAACATGTTACATCTAGTCAGCACATCTAGTCAGCACTTGTCCCAGGCAAATAGACAGAAGAAAATTTATGTTTTTGCCATCTAATTCCAAGCTAAAGACCAGAATTCACAGATTTGATGCATCCTAATAATGTATAACAAAATTTACAGCTAATTTAACAGAAATGAAGTATTGTAAAATAGAAAATAGAGAGAATTACAAACTTCCGTATTAAACAGAAGCAGGGAGTCACCTGATCCATTCCACATCTCATGTTCAGCTTTCTCATCCGTGCCTTCTAAAGGGGGGATGTGTGATAAGATACGATATATCTTGTGAATAGGGAGCTCTACACTGCAACACACCAGCAAGACTTCAGTGCTTTTGTGTGTTTTTTTTGTTTTTTTTTTAATATAGGCTAGGTTCACTAGAATAAAATTCTAAAACGACACACGTCTACATAAAAAAGCGAAATTGAAAATTTCTAATGTATTTAAAAGCCAAACAGAGAACAATGCCAGTCATCAAACCACCTAACACTTCAATTGCACATGCAACACGTTCAAGCAACCATGTGACTGTGAAGCAGGCTTCACTACAAATACCATTCATGTGAAATCAAGCAGTGAGTAACCACTCATTTAATTTATTTCACATCCAAATCTTATCACAAAGAAGAGGAGAGCAAAGATTAGAGAAAAGGTTAATCTGCACAGAAAGGGCTGTTTATAAAAGTAACACTAACCTTGTTCTTGAATGACTTTTGTTGTTGCCGTCTACACTCACAATTTTATTGTCTATAGAGGAGGGAAATTGTAGACCAGATTAGAAAATAACAAAACTATGAGTACAAAATGTAACAAAAGAATAACTAAGAAAACAAAAGGTTGATGCCTGAATTTGAAAATTACTAACACAATTAACAAATATGCAGAATAAGTACCAGAAATGTCTTTCGCCCCCTGAGTTCGAGCCAACTTTTCTATAGTGATGTAAGTAAAATAACTGTACCAAGAAGGAATTATAGTATCCATGAACAAAATTTCATTTGGAAACTTATATACTTATAGGTACGATATTCCCCTAAAATTTATCCCAGACAATAATTAAATCAATGAAAGACAATAAAATTTATGCAAAAATGATAAGCCTGTAACATGAGACAGAATTTTCAGAATTCAAAGTTTCAAAACTGGGCTTCTAAATATAACTAATCCAAAAATGGAAGCAAGTATCTGAGGCTGAGTTGCTTGGACATTGCATTTTACTTTGTGTTTACCTATGAAGCACAGATACTTCTAAAAGGGAGGCTTATCCATATTGGATACCAACACTCCTTAGATACTCGCAGATGCGTATCCGATACTTAATAAAAGTATTGGATACTTCTTAATTTAATTTTCATTAATTTTGAAATATCGGATACTTAATTTTGAAGTATCAGATACTCTAAGTCATGTATTACATCTTTTACAAAATTAGAATAACATTTCTTGCATAGCATTATAATATAATTGAGAGGATAAATGCAAGAATATTTTTCCAATACTTAGCTTAGTTCTTTAATAAAAAGAACATGATGAGCTAAAGTAATAAAATTTGTCAAATTGGTGTATCCTTATTGTATCATGCTTGTCCCCTATAACTACATAGAACATAATGATTAACAAAAGAATATAACAATAGTAAAATTAATACCATCAATAAAATACACAAGAAAACTTGCATACGACATTTTTGACTAGTGCAAAATGGAAAAACAGGGACAAATTGTGGATTGGTCTATTATTGTAATATAAACATACTAGACTTGATATTAAAATGAAACATTTACAAGACCAATTGAAAATTAAAAAAGTAAATTAGCTATTGGCTTAAATTAATACTTAATTCTTAAAGATTAATAGTTAACATTACGAAATTATAGTATAATTTCTCAACATTCTTCTGCTTATGTGTTACTCACTAGTAATTAAAAAAAATTTAATATTTTTTTTACAAACGTATCCTAGCCATACCCATATCTTATTTTTTTAGGTTTTGTCGTATCACCGTATATGTATTTCATATTGATATCCGTACTTCCTAAGTGTTTACCATATGTAATTGAGAAAACAACAATACCACATGCACCGCCTTGTGCACAACTTGGTGAATGTGTGGACGACATTCACACGTCGTGCAAAAAGTTATCCAAAAAATTTGTGTGGGCAGTTTTTCTATTCAGAAAAAGATTAGAGATTGTTCCTGGATAACATGTCATGTATTGGTACTTGGATACATGGAGCATGCTCCATGATTTTGTACTTCTAAGGTTCAATCATCCCTTGATGATGATAATAATAATAATAATAACAAAATTTATGTTACAAAAAAGTATATACAAATAAATGTATATACACCGCATGCATTTCAACTGACTGTGATAAAAATCTAAGCCATCAAATATGCACAGCATGAATTGATATTGTGTTACCGATAGCCCTAAAATAACAAGTGTTGGTTCATAAATATGCAACCATGTAAAAATTATGAATCCCCCAAGAAGGAGAAGGAGAAGAGAGCAACAAGTGAAGATAATGGTGTACACATACATACCGGATGTCAATGTAGTTGAAGTACTTTGACACAAGTAAATCTAAGAAAATTTCAATTCCCACAGTTGAATGAAGCTGCAAATGGAAGCAAAACGAGAAATGGAATTAGGGGTATGTGACAACAATAATAACAACAACAACGGAAAGTAGAAAGGTTAGAGTCATACAATTATTACTTGAGAAAAATGAAGCAACAAACTTACAATGCTGTAAATAAACCTGTGGTATATAGAGGAGTGAAACCTTCCCCCATTCCCAACCTTGACGAACTCCATTATCGTATCCAACACAAGTTCCTAATAAAATTATATTCCAAAAAAAAAATGATAAATTAAATTGACGGTGCCTAGAGAAGAAGATGGAAATGAATGAATGAATGTTACCCTGAGAGCTTCTTCGGATTGGGGAGATACGGCAATATCGACGACGGAATTGACAAAATCATCGAACTTGGATCGGAGCCAAGTGCGGTAGATGAATTCGGGATCTTGGGGGTCGCCTTGGGGGTGGGAAGGAAGGTCGGGGAGGATAGGAGTGAAGAAAGACTGAACGGAGAGAAGAGCTTCGAGGGCGTAGTACGGCGGAGAGGTACCGGAGCAGACGAAGCTCATGAGGAGAGGTAGGTTGTTGATGTGAGCCCTGGAAGACAGAAGCTGGTGGCCTAGGGTTTTCAGCTCTGAAATACTGTATTTCTCTCTCTTGTTCTTCTTCTTCTTCTTCTTCTTCTTCTTCTTCTTCTTTGATAGAATGGAAGCCATTGTTGGGGTTTGCGAGATGCTCTAATCTACTCTACTCTACTCTACACTACTCTTGTTGGAAATCTGAACGAAGAAACAGAGAGAGACAAAGAATAACGAAGAAGATCAGATACTTCCTTCCTTCCTTCTACATACAAAAACACTCACACAGAAAGTTGGAAAAACCCTGCCTCCCTCCCTCCCTCCCTCCCTCTGCGGCGCTCGAGTCGAGTTCTGTGATCAAACGTGATTTTGGGCTCTGTTTGGCACACAGGCTCTTGTTATCTTGTCCTGAGTTAAGACTTTTCTTGCACCAACTCGGATTACCCTACCCATGCCCAGATTAGTGGAGACGAGACGAGGGCCTTGTTTGGTAGGGTTTATTTTCAATTTATTTTAATTTTTAACTTAGTTTAAGTTATTTTGATATGTTTGATTCAGTTTAACAATACAGTTTATAATTTTTTGTAAGTCAAAAATCAACTTATTCTTTGAGTGGGGATGAGAAGTTTGATTTATAAGTCAAAAATCAGTTATGTTCACAACTATAAATTATAAGCTGTTAAACTATAAAGTATAATCACTTTCCCACAGCTCTACCAAACGGCTCACGTTTGTTTGGTCATGTAAGTGCAGGGAACTCATCAACAGGTAAACCAAGAATCAAGATGGGCTTAGCCTCCAGGCCCGGCTCGCTCTAAATTTCAAGGCTCACTCCCGTCTCAGATCTAGGGTCATGGGCTTAGGCCAACTAATGAGATAGGATTGGAACGGTCCATCGTAAAATTTTAAATTCCATCTCTACTCACGGCTTCCAATCATGTGCCCAATTAGATTTGGGCCCAAATGGGCTTGTCTTGGCCCTAGTTTAGCGTTTTCATTAAATTCAACATTTATTAGTGTTCTATTCACTTATTTTTATCGATAATATTACATGCACTAATTAATATAAATACTAGTGTACTAACTAGTGTTATGTCATTTTTAATGATCGCACGTATTATATAAATTGTAAATACTCAAAACCTCTAAAATTATATTACATCATCTTTATAGTTTTATTAAATTCAATATATGCACACATTTAATATAAGTTTTACTAAAAATACATATGCGCACAAAAAGTTGAGAGACAGAAATGAAGAATAACCCCATAAATCAATAAAATCCAACAAGAATAAAAAATATAGTATGAGAGCAAACAAATGATTTTGATTTGGAAAAAAACATGGGACATTTTGAGATTCCGCATGAGCCAAATAATTTCTCCCAATCACGAGTAGGTAATGATTGGGTCTGGAGGTTTACTCCCTCCCAAGTCTCAAGTTCGAATCCCATAGCTAGCAAATGCATACTTTGCGCCCACAGACTATAAGGCATAAGCCCTGTTTCAGAAAGCCGTGTTTCAGAAAGCTTGTTTGGCCTGTAGGAATTTAATCTAGTGCGCATAAGATGGCTTAGAATACCTTGCATAACAAAAAAAATATATAATTAAAATAATTTCTCCCAAACTTGTGATTCCCCCAAACATAGCATTGTCATAGGGTTAGGAGGATGTTACCTATCCAACTTTGCGCTAAAAATTGTAATAGCTACTACTAGCATCTCATATATATATATATATATTAGTATAAGTGATGTTTTTGCCTTATTTAGGTGACAAATTCTAAAGGCTTAGGGTGTGTTTGGTTTGTGTTTTGAGATAAAAAAAAAAAATTAAAAATTAGGGGGTGAGTTAAAAAAAAAAAAATTAGCAAACATTGATTTATGAGCCTCTTCCAAAATTCTTCTTTTCAGCTCGGCATCATTAGGAACACAAAGTCTCCCTTGGAATTTCAAGACTTGTTCTTCAATTATAAATCCCGATCTGGGCTTAGTTTCAAACTTATCACACATTTTCTTTAGAAATTAATCATCTCTCTATTTCTGTTTAATCTCTTCAATGATCGCTAGTTGTGTGAACATTGCGGCTAAAACACTGTCTTGCCCATGACACACAACTTCTATTTCAAGTCTGTTTAGATCTTGTAGAATTTCCTTTCAGTCAGTCAACAAACATGCTAAGGTTCCTACATTCCTTCTGCGAGAGATTTTTTTGCGAATGTAAAAGGTGTCGTCACAAACAAAAAATTTAAAAAATAAAAAACCAATATTGTTTTGATTTAACATTTATTTTTTCACCCATTTTTTCATCTTCCTATCTCTCTGTCTCTTTCTTTCTTTCTCTCTCTCTCTCTCGCTAATCTCTCTTCTCTTTCTCTCTCTCTTTTTCACTCATCACTTTTTGTCTGTCTGTCTGTCTTTCTCTCACACTCTCTCTATCTTTCCCCCCCACTATGTTCGCGTTGCTCACTCTCTCCCTTCCCTCTTCTTGATTTACCGATCTCCCTCTCAATTTATCAATCTATTTTTTCTCTATCTCGCTCTTTCTCATCTCTTTTCTCTTTCAATCGCTCATCTCTCATTTCTCTTAATCACTCATCCATTTCTCCTAGCCTATTGTTGTCGAAAAAGAGAAAAGTCAAAAAATAAAATGGGCCATTCTCTCTCTCTCTCTCTATCTCTCTCTCTCTTTCTCTCTGTGTATGTCTCTCGCTTATTTCTCTTCTATATCTTTCACTCATTGCTCTTCTCTCTGGCTCTCTCATATCTCTTCGCTCTCTTTCTCTCTTGCTCATTTCTCTTTTCTCTCTCTCTTTGTCTATCTCTCACTCATCTCTTGTTTCTCTCTTTTTTTTCTCTCTCTATCTATTTCTCTTTATCATTCATCTCTCTTCTCTCTCAATCACACTCATCTTTTTCTCTTAGCCCATTGTTGTTGAAAGAGAAAAAAGTCAAAAAATGAAATGGGTCTCTCTCTGTCTCTCTTTATCTGTGTGTCTCTCACTCATCTCTCTTCTCTATCTCTCTCATCTCTCTCTCTTACTCGTCTCTCTTCTTTCTCTTTCTATATATATATATATATATATCTCTTGTTCATCTCTTTTTCGCTCTTTTTCTCACTCTCTTTGTCTATCTTTTGCTAATCATCTATTGTTTCTTTATATTTTTCTGTTTCTCTCTCTCTCTAGCTCTCATTCCGCAACAAAATGGACACAGAGGTTTTTAGCAAAAAAATGAGTTTTTTTGCAATGACAACCTCCTCCCGTCACAAATAAAGGTTTTTGGTGATGACAATCCACCATCGCAAATAAAAAAATTAGTTAAACAACGTCGTTTTATTGTTTAAATTGTCATTTGTGACGGTGAAGCTTGAAGTCGAAAAACAAAAAAACAAAATCTGAGCGCTACTTTTTTTTTCCCTCCGTGCTCATTTTCCCCCCCTTCAACCAAAAATCTCTAATTTTTGAACCAAAAACCCTATAAAAAATCCCCATCTCTTCTCTCTCTCTCTTGATTGACTATGAGCAGCGGCAGACGGCGGCGAGCATCGAATTGACGGCGTGCATCGAATTGACGGCGTCAAGCGATGGCATCGAGCAGTGTGAGACGGCATCGAGCAGCGTGTGACGGCGGCAAGCGAGCGATGACGGTGCGGCATGTCTCTCTTCAATTCAATTCTCTCAGTTAGTCTCAATCTCTGAACTAGGTTAGCTATTCTTTTTCTTCGTCTTCACGTCTCTACTCTACCGGGTTAGCTGAAATTTTTGTTTAATTTTATAAATTCATTGAAAATTATGTCATATGGATTTGAGAGATTGTCATGAGAGGAGGGAGGGAGCATATATAATTTTCTTTAACTTGACTATCACAAGAGATCTTAGATTTGAAATTAGCATATTGAAATTTAATGGAATGATAGTGGAAGAAGAAGAAGAAGACTCCATGGATGTAACATTTCTTCAATTTCCTACCTGATTATAATATTTATTGTGTAATGAAGCAAAGAGATTGCTTCCTTTGTGCTTTAGTGCTGACGTCTATTTGCTTTCATTTTTACTTTTTTTTAGTTTTTACATGGCGAAAAAATTGTATGTGATCTAACTCGAGTATTCTATTTGTAATTTTTTCTTGCCAACAAGTCTATAAAACTTGGTAAACATATTTCTTTTTTGATTAAACTAGGTAAACAGATTTTGATGTGATATTGGGACCACAATGCAATGAATGTGGTGCAAACAATTCTATGATTTTAGGGCAATAACGGAGAAGTGGATCAAAAACTAAAAGTGTTTCTGGATATTAGATTTGTAGAGGAATTTATTGAAGAAAAAATTAAAAAGAAAGGGAATTTTTTTTTACTTTTGCAAGGTTATTTATTTATTTATTTTCCATTTCTTCCATAAATTTCTGATCCAAACACACAGGGGCTTAAGATTGAGAATGATTTGGGAAGGAAAGCTCTACTAGTTGTTGCATTACTTATTTCAAACGACAATTACCCATAAACTTGGACAATCATGGTTCTAAACTTCATGTACCAACCATCTTCTGTACATTAATTCAAATGAATTTTAATGTCATTGATCAATTTAGTTAGTGTGGGAATTTTCCTACTAATCTTTGCGAGCCTTTGTCTGCTTTCACAGAATATGGGCTACACACACTGATAAACTTAGCAATCTTCTGTTTTAGTATCGTGATAAATTGTGAAACAACATTGGGCTGAGTGAGCACTTTTATCTTGTAATGAAACAATTACATATTTGAGGAATGAAACTCCATTACTGTAGATACTACAAGGAATTTGAAACAAGTTTTCCTTCAACATAAGATGTGCATACTTCAGCCAATGTCATTATTTATAGCTTATTCCCTCCACCCCTAGGCACGAGAGACTTGTGGGAGAATACGGGACTCGAATCGGATTCCCGGTTTGGGAGTTAGAGGTAGATTTCGATCTACGTAAACTAATTCTTGAAGAAACTTAGAATTCGAGGTGTTAACGGCCCAAAATCACCAAATGTTGTCGGATTAGCATGAAACTTGGCACACACGACTTCCTAGGCATGAGAGGCTTGCAGGAGAAGACGAGACTCGAATCGGGTTCCCGGTTTGGGAGTTAGAGCAAGATTTCGGTCTAGGCAAACTAGTTCCTTAAGAAACTTAGAATTCGAGGTGTTGATGCCCCAAAATCACCAAACGGCGTCGAATTAGCACGAAAATTGGCATATACAACCGCCTAGGCACGAGAGACTTGTAGGAGAAGACGGGACACGAATCGGGTTCTCGGTTTGGGAGTTAGAGCCGGATTTTGGTCTAAGCAAACTAGTTCTTTACGAAACTTAGAATTTGAGGTGTTAACTTCCCAAAATCACCAAACGGCGTCGGATTAGCACGAAACTTGGCACATACAACCGCCTAGGCATGAGAGACTTGTGGGAGAAGACAGGACTCGAATCGGGTTCCCAGTTTGGGAGTTAGAGCTGGATTTCGGTTTAGGCAAACTAGTTTCTTAAGAAACTTAGAATTCAATGTGTTAACACCCCAAAATCACCAAACAGTGTCGAAGTAGCACGAAACTTGGCACACATAGCCGCCTTGGCACGAGAGACTTGTGAAAGAATATGAGACTCGAATCGGGTTCCTAGTTTGGGAGTTAGAGCCAGATTTTGCTTTGGGCAAAATTATTTACTTAGTTATCTTTGTAATTGTATAGTAGTTAAATTTTTATTTTTATTTTTGTAATTAACATATTAACACATAATTATATTGTCATTAATTATTTTTGCTTTTTGTTTTCAGATATTTCCCGAGTAGGATTTTGCTTCTTGTGGAATGCATATCTGTGAAAAATGTGACTAACTTTTGTTTTTGTTACCCACGGAGAATGATGAGAAAAACTTTTGTTTTTGGTTTATATTATTTTGAATTGTGAACAACATTATATATTTAAACATTAAATGTATTGTGCAACATTATGCAGTGGGGTAATTTTGTTGATGTCTAGTTATAAATGCAAGAATATTCCTATTATGGAGAAAGTGTTATTTCTATACATGAATTTTTATATTATTATGCAATTATTGGTTTCGTTTTCAATTTTTTTCATTTAATATAGGTAATTTGAATATTTTCAATAATTTTATTGTAGTTTTTTTTTTTGGGGGGGGGGGCTGCGACGGCACCACAATGTCTCAAAAAACATTAGAGTTAAAATGTATTTTTTTTGGCGACATAGGCAATGCCATCGCAAAAGAATTTTAGTGACAGAGGTCATGCCGTCGCAAAAATAAAATAAAATATCACAACAACATTTTTTTGCCCTCTCAAATAAATTTTTTTGTGACGGTATAACATTGCCGTTGCAAAAGGTCTCAATTTTTACATATTATAGGCGATAGTAAAACGATGTCGCAAAATCCAACATTTACTGTCGCAAAAAATAGACGATGGCATCATGCTGTCGCTAAAACGTTTTAGCAACACCCTCTGTTGTGACCCCCGCTTTGCTGTCACTAAAAGTCATCTGCCGTCGCTAAAAGTTTTTTGAGATGGCATTAGAAGTATTAGCGAAGGTTAACTTACTTTGAGGTTTCATTGGAAACATGCCTGATCAACATGGCTTTTGGTGGAAATCTCTGAGAGTTTTGGGACAAGTAGCTATCCCCGTAGACTTGGCTTGATTAATTGAACACAGTTTTGTTTGATTGAACACAATTTTGTTTTAAGGGTAAAAAAGAAAAAAACAATTAAACACAATTTTGTTTAATTAAAGGGTGATTCTACTTACACCATTACTTGATCTTTTTACATGCTTCATATGAGTTTTTTTTTTTCCCTTTAATTTTATCCATGTGAGAAATTACCTTCAAGGACAAAACACTAAAATTAAATATATTTTGTTACCTCCTTACACCCCTTGGTCTTTAATCCCCACTCCTCATTTTCTTTTCTTAATTTTTTTTCTCTTACATATCTCTTTTCAAAAAGTAAGAATCATAGTATTTTGATCATTAAAGAAAGCAATAGATGAAGAAACGGTGGTGAAGAACCATCAAAGAATTGAAATGTTGAGTTTTTTAATTTTATTTATTTGATAGGTTTTTGTTTTGTTTTTCTGGACTGGTGTTTGACTTTCGTTTGGTGTTTCGAAATCGAACAAATAAAATAGTCTGACATTACATTGCCAAACAAAATATATAGGTCTGGTAACCAATTACCGAATAAAATATAGATTTCCAGCAACCCCAAACCAAATGTTTTTAATTTGTTTGGTTTCTCATTACCATGTATTTTCAGTTTTTTTTTGCCTGGAAGGATTATACTTATACTCATTGCAACAACACAAGTACTGCAATATTAGTGGACTCTAGTCAAGAATTCATTACAGACAAAGTTTGTTAAGTTTTTTTTTTTTTTATGAATATGATTTTTTCTTATTTTTAATTTGTATTGAGTTTTATTAATAATTTGACGTATAAATGTATTTATTATCTTTAGATTTTTCATAGTTGTGAAGCATTAATTAAATGGGGTTTTGACATTGGGAAGCAGATTGAATTTGTCATTGTTATAAAGATATCAAATGTGGGAGGCAATGGCAGAAAACCAAGAGTTATACTTGCTTGTAAAAGAAGTAGTTACTATAGAGACAACATGAAGATCAAAGGAGAACGATTAAGGCTGTTAGGTTCTAAAAAGTGTGGATGTCTATTTCTATTAAGGGGGTAAAAATTACCTACAAATTACCAAGACGAATTGTGATAACATGTTTGATTGATGGATCCAAATAATGACAGATTTTATGGGTACTTTATGGATATTCGTACACTTGATATTTTTATGAATAATTTTATGGATACTATTTATGTATAATTTTATGTATGCGTGTTTGATTTATGAATTTTTTATGGATGTTTCAAGGAAAAAGTAAATCTTTCAATGTACAGTGATAAGGGCCTAAACAACTCTATTGTAGTTTGGTAACACGACACTAGAGTAATCTCATTTGTATAACAATGTATCACTGAACATGCACTTCACAAGTGATCCAAATTAATTTATTGTTATCATCTAATTAGACGGCAACATAATGTTGGGAAAAAAAATATTGTCCGGTAATATGGCACGGGAGTAATTCAAATTAATTAGCGTTATATTACCAAATAGGCTCACCACAAATTAAAAAATTATTGTTTAGAATAAAGTGTCTCTGTAAATGTATAGTAATAAAATCCTAGAGAGATCTATTTTTTCTGGTAACATAACATCGGAATAATGTAAATTGTTTACCATCGTGTTACCAAAATTAATGGTGTAAAGAGATAAAATAGTTAATTTAGGGTTAGTTTTGATAATATATTGAGGGTGTAATGAGAATTACAGGCTGTGTTTGGTACAGCTTTGGAAATGTAATTCTACCATTTAGTTTGAGTACGGCGTTTGTTTATAGTTTTAAAACACATTTCCACACCCGCGTTTGAAAATGCGTGTACCCGGACGTCCCCCAAACTTCTCCCAAGACGTCCGGCTGGTTAACCAGAACAGTATTCTTGAATTTTATTTTATGTTATTTTGCACTTGTTATTTTTATATGTTAAATAAAAAAATATTTTTTAACATTTTTTTAAATTTTTTTTTATGAGTTTTGAATAAATTTTTGGGTTGTGCGTTTGATTATGAATTGTAAGTTTTTGTACAAAAATTATATCACATCACTCAATTTAAAAACTCTTTTCAAAACTTTTTTCAAAACTCTTTTCAAAATTCATCCACTAAACAAATTTTTTACACTTAAATCATATTTTCAAAACTCATAAACTCAAAATACAACTCATATTCTCAAATTATATTTACAAAAACACAATAATATTTTTTATAATAATGTAATGAGATGAAAGGTGTAAAGAAGTTAAATAGCCATATAAGTAGAATCACCCTCCATTAAATACTGTATTCCATCAATGCCCTTAAACCCAAACAAGACAAATAATGTGGAGCATCTATTTACACACACCAAATACCCTCTTTGCACATCTTTCTCACTACACACACCAAAAAAATTAATTCCTAATTAATCTACTCACTACACACACGGTTTATTCCACATCTGCCCTCACACACACACACACCCCTCGACCCCAAACCCAGCTCTCTCCCAACGGTGCAAATACACACACCCATTGAAGCTTAAGCTACATCTTCAACCTTGAGGATACATACACCCATTGAAGCTTAAGCTACATCTTCAACCTTGAGGATACACACACCCATTGAAGCTTACCGTGTGCAAATACACATACACAGCTTTCATCCCCAAATACACACACACAGCTTTCATCTTCAACCTCTGTCAGTAACAATAAATCACAAACCTACTGTTGAAATAAATCACAAATGAATTAATCAAAACGTAGAGTTTTGTTTTTATCATTTTGAAAACGGACGAAGGCCCACGGAGTGTAAACAAACCATTCGGAACTGGTTTGCCGAAATTAATTCATTTGTTCGGAAGTAGGATTCCGAAATTGGTGATTTATTTCAACAGTAGGTTTCCGAAACTTTTTGATTATTTCGGCAGTCAACTTCCGAATATATTAAATTCAAACAACAATCAAGTTCCGAAATTAATTTTTTGTTTCGGATTTCAACTTTCGAACAGTATATATACTTTCGGTTTTAAACTTCCGAACAGTGTTTTTCTTTTTTTTCTTTTTTTTTTCCTCTCCCTTCTTCTGTATATTCTTTTTACATTTGTGGTAATCTCTTATTGAGTGATAAATAATTTGAGAAAATGTATGAAAATTTTAATTAGTGTAACATAATTTATACCTATATGAATCAATCACTATGCATTGTATTTGAGATCACCTTTTGAAAACTTGTTTGAGCTTCAATGGATACTAACATGGAATTGAAAAATGGTATAGCTTTGTTTGGGGATAGAATTAGGGAATTCGAAACTGTAAATTTGGTATACAGTTTGCAATTTTTTTTTTTTACTTCATTCGGAAGTAGTTGTCCGAATTTATTTTCAACTTTCGGAAGTTGAATGTTGTAAAAGTTAACTTTGTTCGGACAACAACTTCCGAAATTAAATAATTTTTTCGGACAACAACTTCCGAAATTTATTAGTTTGTTCGGACAACAACTTCCGAAAATAAATAATTATTTTGGTAGTAGATTTCCGAACCAAATAACACAATTCGGCTCTGGTTATCCGAAGACGTTGGAAAAAAAAAAAAAAGAAACTCGCATTTCCTTCACTATGTTTCTCATAAATACTTATTTGCTGATTTTTAGAAGACAAATTCTCCATATCAATAATGAATGAGGAAGAAGCTACGAATAAGGAAGGTTGAAGCTTCAGCTTCAACGTGAAGTCTAGATGTGTGCATTGAGATGAACGTGAAGTCTGGATGTGTGCATTGAGATGAATTTGGTTGATGTCTAAAATAATAATTTCACTTAGGAATAAAATTGTAATAAAATTAAATATCATTAAGTGTGTGTATAGAGGGGATTAGGTGTGTGTATATAGAAGCTCCCCAAATAATGAAACACATGGGCAAAACACTGTTCATCCATGTCCAAAATTATTAATCAATGTTTATTTCTCTCCATGAGTGCATGCAAGGGTTTACAGAGGTTTTGAAGAAGAAGAAGAAGAAGAAGAAGAGATAATGGAGGAAGCATAAGAGCATAACAAAAAGCAGAGCGTGCCTGTACTCCCATGGATGAGAAGTCCTATTGATGTTAGTCTCTTCGATGAATGCCCTCTTAATCTCCTACCTTCTCTTGATCGCAGGTACTCTTTCTCTGTGTGTGTATATAGTTGTGTGTTTGTGTATGATTATTATGTATGTATTTTGTTGTTTATCTTTCATAATTCTCAACATAAATTGATTAAATTTGTGAAGAGTTCATCCATTCTAACCGGTTTAGAATGGTTGATTGAGGAATTGATAAATTTGTCTATTGCTATCACATTTTCTATTCCTCTGACATCTCTCTGCATATCCATCTCTGTTGCTTTTGCTTAGGGTTTTTCTTCCATTTGTTCTTCTCAGGAAATTTACCTTATCCATATATACTAAATATTATAAAGAAAGAATGAACATCAATATCTACCCGTATAAAAGTGAAAACAACATCGAAACATGTATGTAGGAAGCAATTTTTTTCTTCTTAAATTCACATTTGTTTACAAACTAAAACAATTGTTGATCGATTTCGTTGCACTTTTGGACAGACGGGCACAACCAGAAGGAGAACTTCTTTCTCTTTGGTTTGGATTGAACCCGTCCCTGTGACCTATCAAGATAATTACATTTCATTTTCTATACTTGCAATTTTTTCACAACTACATGTATTCACAAATAAGAGATTTTGCAATTCTATTTTTTGAGGCAATAAATAAATAATATTTTTGTAATAAAGCTTATTAAAGCAATAGACAAGATAGGCAGTTAATTCATTTCACAAACTTAGTATAGCAAATGGGTTTTTTAAAAGTCATAGGGGGGCCGATTGCCCCGCTTGCCCTCCTCTGGGTCCATCCCTGTCATTAGGTATGGTTAGTTCCCAGGGTTCTAGCAGTGCATACTTCACGGATTAGGTTTAAATTTGTCTTTTCTTTCCCCCCACTTTTTTAGAAGAGTCTGTGCAACTAGGATTTATATTTGTTTAGCTATTTACTAGGTTTTGGCTGACTGTGAAAGGTGTAGGCTTAAACTAGTCACAAAGAATTATATGAGTACACTATGTGGACTTAGCCTTTGAAAATTTTAAAACTGAAGGATCTTATCGATTAGAATGTGTTGTGGTGTCTCTAATGATAAGTGTATTTTAAGGGACTTTTCCTAGTTCACCCAAAAATTTATTGTGTTTTAAAAGCTCCATAAAATGCTAGTACACATGCATGCCCAAATCCAATTGAATCGAACATTCACAAAATAACCCCAAACTCAATTCTATTTGAAAAATTGAACCTATTTTGTGTAACTTTTGGTAAGTTGAAAGTTGAGAATTAGAAATCAGAACATAAAAACATTCACCTCTAGTTTTTTGATAATCAATTATTTTTCAATTTATTTATTTATTTCTAAAACTATTAAGCAGAAACTACACCAAATATATTGGTGTAAAATTTCATATTAAAAAAAGCCTATAAATAGCCTTAATAAAATGCACATGGCTATTATTGACTAGATGCGACTGAACAATGTGGTTGTTTGTTATAACTTAAATATTGCAACTTTCAACTTTTAGTAATAATTAAGTTGAGATAACATTTTGTTGTAATTTATAGTAAAAATAGTTTAAGCTTATTTTCACTTATTTAAGGCAAAATAGGTTGATTTTAAGTTTTTTGCAGTCACATCCTCACATCCTAGACATTACACTGACCCCCTTATCATAATTTGTCTATTAACTAACACTGCTAACAGAAAAAAATAAAAAGACTTTATTACCTTTCTTCCCTTCTCTCTTCCTCTCGTTCAACACGACCTAATTTTACTCTCTCTCTCTCTAGTCTCCATCTCAGCCCTAACCATCAACCCCCCAAAACACCATCGCTATACAAACACCTTGTGGACACATCATATCAATTAAAAATATTTAGAAAGTTGGCTATTTGACAACATGTGGTTGGCAATTTGAATATATCTAGCAACATCAATGTACTGAGTATGCATTTGCTTTGCAATAAACAACTAAACAAGCATAGATGTTCCCATGCAAACAAATTGTTATGTCTCTTTCTTTTTGTGCCTCCACCCAACCATAGCCACAATCTATATAATACCCCATCTCTTTATTTATTGGCTCAAAGAGTTCAATTCTTCAATTGATTCGACAATTTTACAACTAAACAAAAAGCATGCAGCTACTAATGGTGCCCAAGAGGGTTCCACTGAGTAGTCAATTGGAAAAAAATTCTTAGCATATACCCACCATCACCTACACCATCACCAGCCCTGTAGCACCATCTCGCTCCCTCTTTCGCCACCCACACCACCAACCTAAAAAGAGAGAGAGAGAGAGAGAGAGAGAGAGAGAGAGAGAGAGAGAGAGAGAGAGAGAGAGAGGAGGGGGTAAATCAACTATTTTCGTCTGCACTTTGAAATAAGCAACGTTGTGGTGGAGAACCAACAAGTAGCTCTAATCGGCAAGGCTGGTGTTGGAGAAGAAACAACACAACATTAGACCACCAAGGAGGATTGTGGTTGTCGTGATCCTTGTTCTCCCACTGAAAATGTCATGGCTGCTCGTGGACATAAGATCCCCCTCCCTTTCGTTCTACTTTCTCGTCTTTCTCCCTCTTTTTCTCAACTTAAATTTTTGGTTAGTGTGTATTTAGGGTTTTATTGGGTATGGGTAGTAATTCGGGTTGGGTTAGGGTTAGGGGTTAGGTTTGGATAAGTAAGGTTAAAATTGGTATTTTAAAACTTTTTACGTTGATGTCATCCAAAGCCGTTAGTTGACCTAACCCCCATTAACAAAATGGGGCAAAATGTAATGCGATTTCGAACCTCAAGGAGTGCAATGAAATTCAAACGTCGAGGGCGAAATTGTAGTAAAAACAAACCTCAAGGGGTGTTAGTGTAATTTACCATTGTTTTTGAAAAGTTAACAAGAGGGGCTCTTTGTCACCTTTTTACTTTAGCGAGAAATTATTTTAATTAAAAAATCATTTAAATATAACTCATCTTTCTTAATAATTATCATACCCGTTTTTGAATATCTAGTTAATAAAAAATAAAATAACGTTTGACAATATAAATTCACTTTACTATTTACTTAAATAAACCTCTGTAATTTAAATTTATAACATTTTTAACATCTATATTTTAATATATTAAAAGGAGCAAGTAATTTGGTGTTCATGAAGTTTTGTGGACTTTTATTTTTTTTAGAGGCAACCTTTGCTTATTATGTTTTAACCATTTAAAGACCCTTGATATATAGGTAAAAATGTACAATGCTTTTCACCCACTTTATAATTCAATCATTGTTGTGACTCTTACATTGAGGTTTAGGCATCATTTTTTCTTTAGCTTGAAGGAACTTTTTTTTTCCCCCTGGAGCTTGACATTGAGCTTCAATTTTGAGTACCTATTTGATTACTGCAAAATGGCTTTCACTGTTACTCCCTTGAATTATATTGCTTATATTTTTGTGGTTATGGTTAGTTGTGAGTTGTTCTTATATTAGGTTCGAGGTGGCGTTGGAGAATATGGATTTTACTCCCCTCTTTCCAGTGCAAGTTGCAGTCTGGCAAGAGACAATTGGACCTGGTTCCTGTGAGCGAGACCTTTGTATAAATTCACCAACTGGAAGTGGGAAGACGCTAGCCTATGCTTTGCCAATAGTGCAAATGCTGTCAACTCGTGCGGTTAGATGTCTTCGTGGTTTAGTGGTGTTACCCACACGTGATTTAGCCGTGCAGGTTATACATTCACCTTTACATACCGATTTCCCATTTGTGCACATGTCCTGGTTATTCTACTTAAAGGGATATTGCTGCCATCAATCTTTCTCACTTAAACACATGCACATATTGGGCATGCATCTTTTCTTCATTATGTGTTAATTCTCATCTCATAATCATGGAACTATCTGTGTTTTTTACCCCTAAGCTTGACCTAGATATATGAACTCACAATTGTATTGCTGTACCAAAGTTGATTGAACAATTCATAACCTCAAGAATACGTTTGAGTACTGTTGTATTTTTTTGTTTTAGTTGTTTGTTAAAATTCATGAGAAAATACATTGATTTTGATTACATTTATAAAGACACATCTGATGTGATTGAGATAGGTGTTTTCTTCATGCAAAATTGTATGCATGTTTGGGAATTGGTTTTCTGATTGTTGTATTATATGATCTTCATTGTGAACTTCTAAAGCTTTGTTCACTGCATGTGGGATATTATTATAAGGTTGATTGCTAGACAGACTGTCAAAGGATCATTTTAATTAAACTGCCATTACATAATGGTTGTCTTGGCAATTCGAGGCACTGGAAGATTAAAATTCTTATACACCTCATCACCACTTTTTATTTGCACAAACTGGGTGAGATTGGTGTTGGATCCTCCTCTCAGACCAAGTCATGTTTTGTGGCTGTGTTTATATGGATGTATAAGACTGTTCTTTTGCTCTATGAACAAGTTTTCTTTTTATGTACATGAAGTGATGTGTAAATGCTGTACCTATGACGTCACTCGTATGTTTATAAAAGTTTAAGATTATCAGTCTCATGTATGTCTGCACAGCTCGATGGGCTATGTATTTTTTATGTATTTACTTCTGCAACCCCTAACTATATGTTATTATGCTAAGAGGCCTTCGATAATCCAAAGATTAGTGGCCGGTTACATCGCTGAACTCATAGGGACGGGTCAGGGTCGTGACACAGACGCACGCTCGAGCGCAAGAGTTTTCGCTCGAGTGAAGAAACAATTCCACAGGGCTAGCTCGAGGGTAAGAAAGCTCGCTCGAGCGAAGAATTTTAGACTAAATTTTATTTAAATATCAACTAAGAGGATAAATGGGTTGAACAGTCAGGTTAGGATTTATGTAATTTGAACTCTCTAGCCCGCTCCTCAAACACTACTTGTATCACATGCCTTTCAAATATGCCACCTACTGCTGCCAACTATACTAGCAGATTCCAAAGAACATCCTTAGGCCATTTAGATATTTGCCATATTTGGATAGCTGCAAGACAGACAGTAGTTCCTAAAAAAATGTAAGAACTAAAGGGCATGCAGGCCACACTCTTTGTACTTGGACAAAGAGCAAAATGATGTGGTCTACTGTTTCCACCTCTTTGCCACAAGGGGCAAGAATCCATAGAAAGCTATCTCTTTTACCTTTAGAATGTTACACCTGGAAATATACGCAAGACTCATTTTCATGGGGACATTTCAAGCTTGTAGTGTCCTTTCATGACCAAATCTGCTTCCATATGCTTGTGGGAATTTGAACTAGTCTTGGTGGGCTTTCCTTTTTTTGGTGGCCAGCCTATTTAACATATGATACATGGCCCCCCTCCCCAAATCTAGTTACTATAAGTTAATAACTATTGACTTTCTTGTGCTAGGCTGAATTTGAAGCATGTAAGAGGAATGCTTCTATATGGGCCACCAGGTTCTGGAAAAACCTTGATAGCACAAAGCATTTGCAAATTTCTAAATGCAAAAGAGCCCCTGGTCTCTTTCTCTCTCTCCACTTTTTTTAATCTTATTTTGACACTTCTTTTTCTCCTCCTATTCATGCGGATTGTAAATAGACCGGATGTGTTAGATGCATTCCAAGGTCAATCAGAGAGGAAAATAAGGTCACTCTTTAAAGTGGCCGTTGAGGATGAAAATAAATTTGGTAAAGATGCGCACATATGTTCATTCTAAATTCACTTCGTTGTGCTTTTATAGTGAGATCATTTAATCTTTTCTTTCAGGAGCTAAAAGTGACCTACACATCATCATATTTGATGAAATTGATTCCATTGTTAAGGTGAGCACAGATACAACATTTGCTCATTCTAAATGCTGTTAGTTGTGTTACCTACAATTCGTGTTATATATATGTGCGTGTGTTAATTTCATGATATCAGACTTAAGGTTTTTGACATAATTGAAGTATTTTTTCCCTGTTTGGGTTTGACTTCATTTTGGTGTTTTCGTATTCCCATGGATTATATGTTCAGTTTCTCCCATTTCATTCCCATGTCATACGTGGCCAATTTGTTGCTTGTGTGATGTTTCTTTATTCCTTATTGGTAGTAGTGATATGTACTCCAAATTAGTAATTGTAACTCATCTTTTGAAACATTGACAATAAGATACAAGGCTTGAGTTTCATGCTTCTATATCAATATGCTTTTGTAAGACAAACATTCACTATTGAGTGTGTAGTCCAGATTAATTAGCATTGCTTTCACATTATTTCTATGCCCTATGATTTGTGATTTCAACTTGTCATCCACTTTTAAATGTTTTTATTAATTTAAACAACCTATGCTTTTAATCAGTGTGAACAATCAACATAGAAATGCTATTCTATTCAGAAAGTTTTGAATTCTGAAAATAGCAGGCAGTGTATCCTATCCGAAGACCCCAAAGGTAATGGTCACCTAGGCAAGAAACCATTTTTCTAGAAAGTGG
Source organism: Camellia sinensis (assembly GCF_055761805.1). NCBI lineage: Eukaryota > Viridiplantae > Streptophyta > Magnoliopsida > Ericales > Theaceae > Camellia > Camellia sinensis. The sequence goes on from NC_138971.1 coordinate 60,135,308, forward strand.
TTCCTAAACAATAAGCACTCAATTGTTTTGTGCATAAATACAGAAAGCACTTGACTGACCTTAGGTAATCATCACATCTGCATGTACTTCATAGCTTTACCATGACAGTTGTATTGAGCATGGGATCCCTTTATCCCAAAACCTCTACCCACCGCACATATAGCATCTCTCGTATTAAAATTGAAGGAGGCTATCTCTAGGGAGCCTTACAGGTGCATTTGGCCTTCCTTCCCAGATTAAGGGGATTGTCCACCTGTGTGCGCTTGTATCCACTTGAGCTATTCACTTCTGGACCTCTAAAACAACTCCTCACTCTTTCTTTTCCCAAAGCCATCTTTGCTTTGACCTAGCTAGTATCTGATGATGTAGTGTCATCTCAGCATCCTCCATAGTTCCTAGATAGCTCCCTTACTAGGTCATGTAGCCTCAAATCACACACACAACTACATATAGAACTTCAATTTTTTTTCCTAATATAAGGAGGTAAGAAAGATCCTTAAGAAAATAAAGCATGATCTCTCTCAAAATATATTTCTCTCAAAATAAACTCCCTCTAAGTTTGGAAATGTTGAGCTCTAGAGAGTGTTGGGAGAGATAGAAAATGTCTTGGAGAGATGCCAAAATGGTCTTGGAGAGGTGTCTCAACAAATGAGCAAAGGGTCCTTTAAATAGACCTGAGGCAGGGCACTTTTGCGGGCGTGGTCAGCCTTGGTCGCGACCGCGGTGTCCCTTCGCGGGTTGCAGAGCAAATTTTTGGGAGCTGGTCATTTGGGCAAAGCCTGGTCGCGGGCACGATGTGCATGCTCGCAGGTGCGACCGTGCTGTGTGTGAATCGCGGGTGCGATGGTGCTTCTCGTAGGTAGGAATGGCAGCGGGGCGGGGCAGGGCGGGGCCGGGGACCACACCCCCCGTCCTCGATCCCCGACGGGGAGCCTATCGCCATCTCCGTCCCCAACGGGGATCGGGTTTCTCCGACCCCGAAAATTCCTTGGTCCAAATCTGTTCAACAACATCATCAACAACAACCCTGGTCCAAATTTGTTGAACAACATCATCAACAACTTTCAACATCAACAAAATCATACACATAGAGAGAGAAAGAGACACACACACACACACACACATACACATACATATATACATACATATATGTATACATTCACACAGAGAGAGACACACATACATACATATATATATACACACAGAGACACACACACACATACACACGTATACATACACACAGAGAGAGGACGGTGGAGGAGCTCGGCGGAGATCGGCGGCGATTACGAAGGAGATCAACACAGATCTGAGATTTGTGTATCTGTGTCAGAGAGCGAGAGAGAGAGAGAGAGTGGTGATTGCGACGGCGACGGCGACTTTGACATCGTGGACAGTTGCGGTGGCACTGAGGAGAAGGAGAGGTGCAAGAGTGAGAGAGAGTAGAAAGAAGCGAAGGAGAGGTGCGAGAGTGAGAGAGAATAAAGGGAAGAGAGAGTGAGACAGAGGGGTCATAAATTTTTGAGGGATATATATAGTAGGTTTACTTCGGGGGGGTAACAGGAACGGGGTCGGGGTGGGGGACGGGCTAGGGCCGGGGTTGGAAAGCATATTACCGTCCCCGGCCCAAAAGTCAACAGGGATTCATTTTCGAATACCATCCTCGGCCCGTCGAGGGTATTTTTTGGGGAAAAACTGCTCTAATCGGGGTTGAGGGGGCGGGTCCCCGTCGGGCCGGGTTTAAATTGCCTTCCCTACTCGTGGGCGCGATGGTGCACGCAGCTGAGCAGCTTTTTTTGACTCTTTGCTTCATATTTCTTGTGCATTTTGCTCCACGCTTTGTCAGCCTATCCCACAGACAAACAGTGCTTGCTATCGATGAAGATCCAACAAAATCCACAAAAAGTCCACACATGTGAAGCTCTATCCTTTCATCCCAAAGTTGCCATTTTCAAACTTGAAAATTCAACAGCATTATCTCCATATCTTGACAAGCATTATGAATCCTGTTAATGTATAAGAAGATAATGAACAAGAAAATAATAAAAACAAAAACACTTTGAATAAAAAATCATCATATTAAGTTTTGTGAAGAGAGGTATTACCAAAACATAAATCTTAAATTTCTTTAGGATAAAAAATCCTAACCATAAACAAAGGGTAGAGGAGGCAACAATGAGAAAGTAATCATAAGCTTTAAGAGAGAGTGAGCGTGGTCTTCTTTGGTTCCATATGTATATTGCAAATCATGTCTTAAATATGTTCTTGGTTTTTTTGCAAAAAAGAGGGGCAGCTATGGGATTACACCATATGGATGATAGGCTTGTAAGCCCACTACTTGCAATGGTTAATATCTCTCATATTTCGTTTTTCAATTTTTTTATTTTTATTGTTTCTCCTTGTCTAGGCAATACTTGAAAATTTGCATGCCTTTAAGATTGATGGCCGGAAAGCGTTTAACAACATTTTTATTATTGGTACTACAAATCGAAAGGAGCTTATAGATGAAGCCCTGCTGAGGTAACCTTCTCTTCGTTGTGTTGTTCTTTGCTGATTTCTTTATTCTTTTTGAACAATGTCCCACAATTTTTGAACTCGAATGGTATGTTCAAATTTTGAGTTTATCAAGTAAAGAAAAATGAAATTATTTAAACATATTTATCTTTTATGGGTAACCAAATATATATATATATATATATATTTAAAAATAGCTATTTATTTTATTCTCATTTTCCTAACTCAATAAAAAAAAAACGTACTTTATTTATTGTATTTGTTTGTAGGGAAGGTAGAATCGAAATACATGTCAAAGTAGAGTACCCAGATGAGCAAGGGCGCCTGCAAATTTTGGGCATCTACACAACGAACATGGGACAAAATTTTGTACTCAATAGAGATGTGAATCTTCATGAAATTGGTAAGTTGTTTGAGCAATATTGTTGTGTAAGCGGAAACATCAAATCATCATTTATGAAATGAGATTGTGCGTGTGCTTGTTTGCACAGCTTGCAGGACGGATGGCTGTAGTGGCTCTGCCCTTGCATCTCTAGTCACTCGTGCACATTCATATGTTGTGGTCCACACAGTGGAGAATGGATTACTGCAGCATATCAAGGATGATTTCAAAGTAACAATGAACCACTTTCTCCGTGCTATAGAAGATGTTAAGTCTGGACTTCAAGAATCTGACTTGGAGCCAAGCAGGTAATACACATCAACATTTATTTTTGTAACCGAATGACATAACGTACATATTGTAGATTTATTTAATAGAAAATGTGATTTCAATTAAAACATGTTTCCTGCTAAAGGTAGATTTCCTGCTAAAATATAGGAAACATGTTTTAATTGAAATCACATTTTCTGTTAAATAAATCTACAATATGTACGTTATGTCATTCGGTTACAAAAATAAATGTTGATGTGTATTACCTGCTTGGCTCCAAGTCAGATTCTTGAAGTCCAGACTTAACATCTTCTATAGCACGGAGAAAGTGGTTCATTGTTATTTTGAAATCATCCTTGACATGCTGCAGTAATCCATTCTCCACTGTGTGGACCACAACATATGAATGTGCACGAATGACTAGAGATGCAAGGGCAGAGCCACTACAGCCATCCGTCTTGCAAGCTGTGCAAGCAAGCACACGCACAATCTCATTTCATAAATGATGATTTGATGTTTCCGCTTGCACAACAATATTACTCAAACAACTTACCAATTTCATGAAGATTCACATCTTTATCGAGTACAAAATTTTGTCTCATGTTCCTTGTGTAGATGCCCAAAATTTGCAGGCACCCTTGCTTATCTGGGTACTCTACTTTGACATGTAGTTCGATTCTACCTTCCCTACAAACAAATATAATAAATAAAGTACTTATTTTATTTTATTTTATTGAGTTAGGAAAATGAGAATAAACTAAATAGCTATTTTTGAATATATATATATATATATTTGTTTGGTTACCCATAAAAGATAAATATGTTTAAATAATTTCATTTTTCTTTACTTGATAAACTCAAAATTTGAACATACCATTCGAGTTCAAAAAATTTGGGATATTGTTCAAAAAGAATAAAGAAATCAGCAAAGAACAACACAACGAAGAGAAGGTTACCTCAGCAGGGCTTCATCGATGAGCTCCTTTCGATTTCTAGTACCAATAATAAAAATGTTGTTAAATGCTTTCCGGCCATCAATCTTAAAGGCATGCAAATTTTGCACGTATTGCCTAGACAAGGAGAAGCAATAAAAATAAAAAATTGATAAACAAAATCTGAGAGATATTAACCTTTGCAAGTGGTTGGCTTACAAGCCTATTATCCACATGGTGTAATCCCATGGCTGCCCCTCTTTTCTGCAAAAAAAACCAAGAACATATTTAAGATATGATTTGCAATATACATATGGAACCAAAGAAGACCAGGCTCACTCTCTCTTAATGCTTATGATTACTTTCTCATTGTTGCCTCCTCTACCCTTTGTTTATGGTTAGGAATTTTTATCCTAAAGAAATTTAAGATTTATGTTTTGGTAATACCTCTATTCACAAACCTTAATATGATGATTTTTTATTCAAAGTGTTTTTTTTTTTTTTCTTGTTCATTATCTTCTTATACATTAACATGATTCATGATGCTTGTCAAGATATGGAGATAATGTTGTTGAATTTTCGAGTTTGAAAATGGCAACTTTGGGATGCTCAAATTGGCTGTTGTCTCAGCTTTTTGATGTCAACACATGGGTGAAAGGATAGAGCTTCACATGTGTGGACTTTTTGTTGATTTTGTTGGATCTTCATTGATAGCAAGCATAAGGATAAGGCTTTGACAAAGGGATGGACTTTACAGAGCAAAATGGTGGCTTAGGGAGGCTGTTTGTCTATGGGATAGGCTGACAAAGCGTGGAGCAAAACGCGCAAGAAATATGAAGCAAAGAGTCAAAAAAAGCTGCTCAGCCGCATACACCATCGTGCCCGCGAGTAGGGATGGCAATTTAAACCTGGCCCGACGGGGACCCGCCCCTCGACCCCGATTAGAGCGGTTTTTTCTCGAAAAATACCCCCGACGAGTCGGGGATGGTATTCGAAAATGAATCCCTGTTGACTTTCGGGCCGGGGACGGTGATATGTTTTCCAGCCCCGGCCCCCACCCCATCCCCGTTACCTCCCCGAAGTAAACCTACTATATATATCCCTAAAAAATTTATGACCCCTCTGTCTCTCTCTCTCTCTCTCTTCCCTTTACTCTCTCTCACTCTCGCACCCCTCCTTTGCTTCTCTCTACTCTCTCACTCTCGCACCTCTCCTTCTCCTCAGCACCACCGCCACTGTCTGCGATGCCGGAGCCGCCGTCGCAGTCACCACTCTCTCTCTCTCTCTCTCTCTTTATGTGACACAGATACACAGATCTGAGATTTGTGTTGATCTCCTCCGTCATCGCCGCCGAGCTCCTCCGTTGTCCTTTGTGTGTGTGTATGCATACATGTGTATGTGTGTGTGTCTCTGTGTGTATATATACATGTATGTATGTGTCTCTCTCTGTGTTAATGTATACATGTATGTATGTATGTATGTGTGTGTGTGTCTCTTTCTGTGTGTATGATTTTGTTGATGATGTTGATGGTGTTGATGTTGAAAGTTGTTGTTGATGATGTTGTTGAATAGATGTGGACCAAGGTTGTTGATGGTGTTATTGAACAGATTTGGACCAGGGAATTTTCGGGGTCAGGGAAACCCGATCCCCGTTGGGGACGGGGATGGGGACGGTGATAGGTTCCCTGTTGAGGATTGGGGTCGGGGACGGGGAAATTTTCACCATCGGGGATCGGGGACGGGTGTGGTCCCCGGCCCCGCCCCGTTGCCATGCCTACCTGAGAGAAGCACCATCGCACCCGCGATTCACACACAGCACGGTCGCACTTGTGAGCATGCACATCGCGCCCGCGACCAGGCTTTGCCCAAATGACCAGCTCCCAAAAATTTGATCTGCAACCCGCAAAGAGACATCGCGGCCGCAACCAAGGTTGACCACGCTCGCGAAAGTGCCCTGCCTCAGGTCTATTTAAAGGACCCTTTGCTCATTTGTTGAGGCACCTCTCCAAGACCATTTTGGCATCTCTCTACAACATTTTCTATCTCTCCTAACACTTTCTAGAGCTCAACATTTGAGAGTTTATTTTGAGAGAGATCATTTTTGTAAGAGAGAATATTTTGAGAGAGTTTGTTTTTTGAGAGAGATCATGCTTTATTTTCTTAAGGATCTTTCTTACCTCCTTGTATTAGGAAAAAAAATTGAAGTTCTATATGTGGTTGTGTGTGTGATTTGAGGCTACATGACCTAGTAAGGGAGCTATCTAGGAACTATGGAGGATGCTGAGATGACACTACATCATTAGATACTAGCTAGGTCAAAGCAAAGATGGCTTTGGGAAAGAAAGAGTGAGGAGTTGTTTTAGAGGTCTAGAAGTGAATAACCAAAAAGCAAGAGATAGAGATGGCTAGATCTTCTTTATGCATGAAGATGGAGGCTATATTTAGAAGGATTGGGTTACATAGGCCAACTCGCCTAGTGGCCTCAATAGTTGGAATGGTGGTCAAGTGTGCTCAGATATGAACAAGTCACTTGTCTTTGTCACACTCTAGAGTTCTCTTCCCGTCGAGATCTCTCCAAGGTCGGTCAAGTGCAGATCCCCCCAACGAGAATAGTATGAGGCATCTCGACAAATCTTCATTTCCAATATACCAAGTCCAAAATTCCTATGATCTCATGTAGAGTCATGAGGTCTTTTGGGTGCCCCGTAATTGTGGCACCAAGCCTAAAGGTGTCCCGAGGCTCTTCTATCTGATGTAGAGTGGCATGAGTGTATTAGGGTGACTGAAATGGAAAACAAGTGTAGAATCATATAAGAGATGGAAACTCGACTTGGCAGAGGGGGCCCAAGTGTGATGGCTCAAGTGGATACAAGCGCACACAGGTGGACAGTCCCCTTAGTCTGAGAAGGAAGGCCAAATGCACCTGTAAAGCTCCCTGGAGATAGCCTCCTTCAATTTTAATACGAGAGATGCTATATGTGCGGTGGGTAGAGGTTTTGGGATAAAGGGATCCCATGCTCAATACAACTGTCATGGTAAAGCTATGAAGTACATGCAGATGTGATGATTACCTAAGGTCAGTCAAGTGCTTTCTGTATTTATGCGCAAAACAATTGAGTGCTTATTGTTTAGGAACCACTTTCTAGAAAAATGGTTTCTTGCCTAGGTGACCATTACCTTTGGGGTCTTCGGATAGGATACACTGCCTGCTATTTTCAGAATTCAAAACTTTCTGAATAGAATAGCATTTCTATGTTGATTGTTCACACTGATTAAAAGCATAGGTTGTTTAAATTAATAAAATCATTTAAAAGTGGATGACAAGTTGAAATCACAAATCATAGGGCATAGAAATAATGTGAAAGCAATGCTAATTAATCTGGAGTACACACTCAATAGTGAATGTTTGCCTTACAAAAGCATATTGATATAGAAGCATGAAACTCAAGCCTTGTATCTTATTGTCAATGTTTCAAAAGATGAGTTACAATTACTAATTTGGAGTACATATCACTACTACCAATAAGGAATAAAGAAACATCACACAAGCAACAAATTGGCCACGTATGACATGGGAATGAAATGGGAGAAACAAAACATATAATCCATGGGAATACGAAAACACCAAAATGATGTCAAACCCAAACAGGGAAAAAATACTTCAATTATGTCCAAAACCTTAAGTCTGATATCATGAAATTAACACACGCACATATATATAACACGAATTGTAGGTAGCACAACTAACAACATTTAGAATGAGCAAATGTTGTATCTGTGCTCACCTTAGCAATGGAATCAATTTCATCAAATATGATGATGTGTAGGTCACTTTTAGCTCCTGAAAGAAAAGATTAAATGATCTCACTATAAAAGCACAACGAAGTGAATTTAGAATGAACATATGTGTGCATCTTTACCAAATTTATTTTCATCCTCAACGGCCGCTTTAAAGAGTGACCTTATTTTCCTCTTTGATTGACCTTGGAATGCATCTAACACATCCGGTCCATTTACAATCCGCATGAATGGGAGGAGAAAAAGAAGTGTCAAAATAAGATTAAAAAAGTGGAGAGAGAGAAAGAGACCAGGGGCTCTTTTGCATTTAGAAATTTGCAAATGCTTTGTGCTATCAAGGTTTTTCCAGAACCTGGTGGCCCATATAGAAGCATTCCTCTTACATGTTTCAAATTCAGCCTAGCACAAGAAAGTTGTTAGAATTTACCATCACCTACCACCACTACCACCTCACCTACTCCACTAAACCTAACCTACTACACCACTACCACCATCCACTACACCTACATCTATATAAGGAACCATTTGTAATAGACAGAATATTAAGATCAATATCAATCAATAATACATCAATTTTTACATGGTATCAGAGCAAGATTGAGAAGCTACTAATTCTGCTTCACCGGCGGGCGGCAGTCTCGCCTTGGCCGCCCGCCGGACCTCTACACATACCTTCCCATCGTTGCCCTTGACCTCTCATTTTCATAGCCAAATCTCCTACAAATACAGAAAGATCTGAACCAGTATTCACACGCCTATCACCTGTGCTGAAGCCTGCCCAATTTAGGTGGAAGAGAAAACCTCGCTGGTGTGAGCGAAGCAGCTGTTGACGTAGCATTCGTGCATCCATTGTTGCAGGACAATACCGTCTCTCTCCTCCCTCAGGTTTTCTTTTGGTGTCTCTCGCTTCGGTGTTTCTCTCTCCTCCTACATCCTCGCTCGGAGGATCAATTGCTTTCATCTTGGCAGCGCGGTTCCACAGTCGTAGTTTTTCAGCACAAAAGTTTCTAAGTTGCTAAGAACAGACGGAAACAAACTAGCAGTTCGCACAGCTGGAAATATGGCACAAGCCAGCACTGCTATCACACAAGAAGATACCCTAGACTGGGTCAAAAAAGGACAAGAGAAGAATGCTCCATGTTGTATAATCAAAAGAATGGTCCATGAATTGTGCTGGTGGGCCCTACCACTAGCAAAAGCAATTTATAATCATGAATTTTGCTCCATGAAAATCGGCAGAGAGAGCACATGCATATGTGTGTTGCTTTTCTCTCTCCCATGTGACTCCACTGTAAAAGGTCACCCAATACACACACCCACGGGATTGACAGACCCACATGCACTTTCTGATGCCAACATTTTTTAATCAACCCCACTCCATTCTCTTATTTTAATATATCTCTATATATATATATATATCTATGTTTATTTTATTGCACAGACCATCATTCTTTTTTCCACTACCAAATATTATACTAGCCTTCATGGATTTCACTGGCTTCCACCACTTCATTTTATTTATTATGATTATTCTTATTTTCACAAAAAAAAAAAAAAAAAATACTCTTGCTGATCCACCACTTCGTTTTATTTATTATTATTATTATTATTATTCTTTTCAAAAAAAAAAAAAAAAAAAAAAAAAATCCATTCACACCCACCTCAGTTTTCATTCCAGAAACTTGTCATTTTTTTCATGCCGGGATCAACCCCGATCAGCATTTTACACCAAAAAAAAAAAAAAACACACAAAACAACCACATCCACAAGCAGGATTTTTCTTCTCTACTCTGCCGCCGGTCTCTTCTTCTTGCCTCCGTCCTGAGCGGCCCTTGACGGTGTTGCCTCCGTGCTTCCTAGACCACCAAGCAAGTTGCCTCCTCCCTGTTCCTCCACTACAGCATATGGTGGACCTCCAAATCGGAACATCACGGTGGCCTTCCGCTTCAGCTCCTTATTTTCTGCTTTCAGCACACTTATCTCTGCTCGCGCATCCTTATACATGCGTTGGAGCAGAGCCAGTTGGGCGTTTAAATGCTGCACCTCATTTGTCCTGCTCTGCAGCCGGTGCGACAAATTTGTGACCGCAGTCATGGTTTCCACGCATGACTTCAGAGTATACTGATTGGCCTCAATATCAGTTTGCACCGCCATTTTTTGCTCCACCGACCGCATCGGAAAGTTCAACGGAGCAAACACAGAGGTGTTTGGTTGAGGTTCACTGGCCACCGCACTCGTTATTTCTCTTGTGGACTCGTTCAGTTCTGGAAAGAGCGTGAGCAGACCACGGGAAGAGGAGGCCATGTTCTGGGTAGCTGGACGGGAAGAAGAGGCCATGTTGCTGAGTGTTTCAGAGACGGGTTGGTTACCGAGTATTACAGAGTTTCTCTCTCAGAAAACGCAGAGTTTTTCAGAGGTTTCTCTCAGTTTTTTTGTCTCAGCTTCTGCCTCCACCTCAGCATCAACCTTGGTTAAATAGCCAAGGCAGACACGCGCATCGCGCGCCTCTTGACGCCAGACGACAAAACGGGCGCGCCAGCCAAGGCGCTCACGTGCCTCGCCATCATGTCCGGCACACCTTTTGATGAATTGGGCACGCCTTTTGATGGCACGCCTTTTGAAAAATTGGGCACACCTTTTGAGGGTGCGACTTTTTAAGGGTCCGACAAGACTCTGTAAACTGTCCCGACATTGATTCCGGTTAGCTCCTTCATGGGTCCGACAAGACTCTGTAAACTGTCCCGACATTGATTCCGGTTAGTTTCTACAAGGGTCCAGCAAGACTCCGTAAACTGTCACAACAACTGTCACAACAGTGTCTGTTACAACGGTCCGACATGACCCCGTAAACTGTCTTCTACATCGGTCCGACATGACCCCATAAACTGTCTTCTACATCGGTCTGACACGACCACACAGTGTCTGCTACAACGGTCCGACATGACCCCATAAACTATCTTCTACATCGGTCTGACACCACCATACAGTGTCCTCTACAACGTTATGACACCCCCATACAGTGTCCTCTACAACGTTATGACACCACCATCCAGTGTCTTCACCAATGGTCTGACACGACCATACAGTGTCACCTATCCTCTTTTATTTTTATGTATTTTCTTGTTTTGTTACTCTCTCCAAACTCAAGTTGGTTAGTTCCTATCCCCCTTGAGTTTGCGGGGGGCTGTTAGAATTTACCATCACCTACCACCACTACCACCTCACCTACTCCACTAAACCTAACCTACTACACCACTACCACCATCCACTACACCTACATCTATATAAGGAACCATTTGTAATAGACAGAATATTAAGATCAATATCAATCAATAATACATCAATTTTTACAAAAGTCAATAGTTGTTAACTTATAGTAACTAGATTTGGGGAGGGGGGCCATGTATCTTATGCTAAATAGGCTGGCCACCAAAAAAAGGAAAGCCCACCAAGACTAGTTCAAATTCCCGCAAGCATATGGAAGCAGATTTGGTCATGAAAGGACACTACAAGCTTGAAATGTCCCCATGAAAATGAGTCTTGCGTATATTTCCAGGTGTAACATTCTAAAGGTAAAAGAGATAGCTTTCTATGGATTCTTGCCCCGTGTGGCAAAGAGGTGGAAACAGTACAAAGAGTGTGGCTTGCATGCCCTTTAGTTCTTACATTTTTTTAGGAACTACTGTCTATCTTGCAGCTATCCAAATATGGCAAATATCTAAATGGCTAAGGATGTTCTTTGGAATCTGCTAATATAGTTGGCAACAGTAGGTGGCATATTTGAAAGGCATGTGATACAAGTAGTGTTTGAGGAGCGAGCTAGAGAGTTCAAATTACATAAATCCTAACCTGACTGTACAACCCATTTATCCTATTAGTTGATATTTAAATAAAATTTAGTCTAAAATTACCCTCCAAAAATGGAATGAGTTTGCAATTACTACCATTAGAAAGTTGCCTCGTCATCACTTACTGTTATCTATTCTTGGATTCTAGGGGGAATTCACAACATTTTTTTCTAGTGTTCTTTTCTATTGATTAAGAGGTGACCTCATTATCTGTAGCTATTATCAAATTCTTCACCTCTATCTTTTATACCCAACAATTTCAACCTATTTTACTACACTTTGTTGTACTTTTCAGTTATAAACTTGCTATAATAAATTTAGAAATATTAAAATAATTATGTTACTAGTTAGTATTCATGTTATTGAGTAATCACAAGACAATAATATATTTAAAGGTTATAATGTCTTTTATATATGTTAGTGGATGAAAATATTATGCATAAGAATTCATAAGAATTATTATTTTTTTAATATCAAAATCCTATGAAAGTAGGGGATCAACTTGGGGTTTATGGCTTAGAGCTAAAAAATTCCTTTCCATACAAAAAACTAGCAAAGGTTTCACAATAAGCTCCAATGGGGTATATTGAAACTACTCTTTTTGTTTCACTTGTTAGCATTCAAAACTATTTTCAAAGCATTTTTACATACATATATATATATATATATATTTTTTTTTTTTTAAAATTTAAAAACATTTTCACCCACCTCTATACTCCTATACATATACTGAGATTATTGACAGCTCAAAGGGTGTTAGCATTTTCTTTATCGAAAATATGTAGTAATTTGAATGAATAGCTAAATTACCAAAGGAAACTATAGTATAAGTGCCGGTTTGATTGGGCAGATTATAACATAGGATTAAGATTATTAATCCATGGGACTCACATTGCATTGTTTGGTCGTGATTTTTGTTATCGGGACAATGAACACTTTATCCAACACAATTGACAGATTAATCCTACAACTAATAATGCAAAACAAATATATATATATATATATATTGCAAAATAAACGTGAATAAGAAGGAATTATTTATCTCAATAATTCACAGAATAACCAGTCTTACAATAAATTTGAATACCTCTTTGCTACAGAAGGAGGAACCATCCGTGAGCCAAATGCAGACTGCAGTATTTGAGCGAATTGGGATGTCATGCCTCCAATGCTAAGTGATATCAGTACTTCTTCCAATGATTCCATATTGAAGCCTTCCCTAAATATGTTTTTAAATGTTTCAGCTCCACGGATTAGGGTACCCTGTGATCAACCATGCCAACAACTTTGAATAATTCTTACTGTTTGGTGCAGCTGTGGGATTATAGATTTAGATTTAATTAGTAGAGTAGTGTTTTGTTGAATAAGTTGTAAAATAATTTTTTGCTGTGTAATGTCTTTTATGCCCTTATAAGATATAAAAATTGTTATTTTTTCATTTTTTTCAGTTTTAATTAAAAAAAATTATTTCATTAATTGTGAAATAAATTGTGCAATTTATTTAATTTTGTTTAATTTATTAATTCATTACAATTAATATCAATTAATATTCATGTATTTTGTTTCATTTATATCAATAATTTTTTTTCATTACAGTTAATAATATAAAAATTGTTATTTTTTTAATTTATTAATTCATTACAAAATATACCAATTAATATTTCTTTTTTTCTTTTTCTTTTTTTTCTTTTCTTCTCCTCTCCTCTGTCATCCGTACGCCACCATTAAAGAAATCTCATTTTCCCTAAATTTGTCACGCAACTCTACTTTTAAAATGGTGTATATTAGAATTTTTTTAATAATAATATTAAAAAATTGCCAGACAATTCTATTACAAAATTATATAAATTTTTATAAATTTAAGTCACTTTTTGAATTTATAAAAACTTAAATAATTTGGTGATAAAATTCATATCATTATACACTGGAACATTGTTCATACAAATAGAGAAATGTCAGAGGCCAACAAACACAGTTGTCATTCATTACCAGTGATTGTGGAACTTCAACTATGGCTTTTGTGTGCTTACGGATCATCCCTTGCTTTGGGGTGGTCTGGGATTCACTCTCACGAAGAGAAACTTCCACAACACTGCAGACATACAAGCTTCCTTTCTCCCCTTTTTCCTTATTTGGGTTCTTCTTTCCTTTTCTCTTACTTACTTTGGCTTTTTTCTGTTTCCTAGATACTTTTGGTTTTTGCTTTTTGGAAACTTTTGGCCCTTGTGTTGTTGAATCAACCACACTTCTAGCTTTCACTGTGGCATTTTGTTTTTTCTTCATGCTTTTTGACTGATAAACAACCCATTCACCTTCATTATCATTGTCGATAGTGATTGGGTTAGCAGATGCTTTCTCTTGAGGAGGGAGCTCGATAATCTTAGAGTCCAAAAGTTCCTGAATTTTATCTTTCAGAACAAAGCACTCTTTTATCGGATGGCTAATCAAACGATAGTAGGGGTAATACTTTGGATCGTTGGTCTTTCCTACCTCATGTGGTCTTTTCACCCCAGGGAGAGCAATCAACTTTTGCTCCAACAGATCTTCAAATAGGTCTTCGACCAGATCATCCATGAAAGAACATTTTTTCTCCAACCTCTCTTTCATAGTCAACTTTTTAAATTCCTAGGGCTTTTTAGCCCCTACTACAACGGGACCCTTCTTTCTGGTTTCGATTGTAGCTGCAGTCGAGGACTCAACCCTTTCAATGGCCCTAGGCCTCCTTTGTTTAGCTAGATGCAACTCCATATCATGAGCTTTAGTGCATAGATCATTGAATCCTTCAAAAGTTTGAGCCATAAGAGTCGTAGAGAGCTCATGTCAGAAGTTGTTAAGGCACATCCGAATTAACTCTAATTATGTAAACTTTTGAGGACAAGCAAATGTTAAAGCGCGCCATCTTGCAATGAAATCTGTAACAGACTCATTGTCACGTTGCTTGGTCTCAATCAGTTTTGGTACTCTAACTCGCCTTTGTGTGTTGCAGAACTGTTTAAGGAACTCCTTCACCATAGAATCCCAATTTAGGATTGATCCCTCAGGAAGGTTAGCATACCAAGTAAATGCAGAACTTTCAAGTAATTGAACAAATAGTTGCAGGCACAGGGCCTCATTCTGGGCTATTGGCCTACACCTTGAAAGAAAATGAGCCACATGTTGTCTTGGATCTCTTGTTTCATCAAACATTTTGAAATTTGGTTGGGAAAAACTAGAAGGGAATGGAACAGCATCTACCCATGCTGGGTAAGGTTTTGTAATTATTCGAAAGTTCTCATCATCTTTTTCTTTGACTTTCTTTACTTGTCTCCTCACCATATCATCAATCATGGCCATGAGCATTGGATTCATACCACCACTGGTTCGATTAGAGTAACAAGGACCATTGCCCCCTGGGGCTAGTGTACTTTGTATGCCTACAGATGTCCCCACAACAAATTGTGCCATTTGTTTGGGCGCACTTCCTGGTCCTATCATTTGGGCCTGCAACTGTTGCATTTGCTCCAACATAGCAGCCATTTCCCATTCTCTTCTCTCAAGTTGTTCTTGTAGGGCCACCACTTTTTCCTTGAGACCTTGGTCTTGTTGGACCTGCGAATTTTCACCTTCTTTCTGAACCGCAATCATCATAACTGCGACTTTGTTGATATCTTTCAATTCATTGTTTCCAATATTCGTTGAAACAAACGAGATAGAATCATCTTGTTCGTATAAAAGATTATCAACCCCCACAACATTACTCATATTTGAAGCATCTGACTGCGATGCTTTGTTTTGAGCCTGACGGGTTATGGACCTTGTTACAGGCCCTTTTCTTATTCCCTCCATAGATAGTTCAACCAAAGTAGAAATATTTCCCAAGGATTGCTTACCCTCCTCCACCTTGGATTTTCCAACAAAGACAGGACTTTCAATTTGTTTTTGGAGTTCATCTTTCAAGAGAGCCCTTTCAATAGCTCCTATAACATTTGTTGCCACTGTTCTTAGTTCCAATTTCTTTAAGGCCTTATTTCTTCTTTGCCTTTGTCTTTTCGAAACTGGATCGGATGACATATCAAGTCGAGCCCCTAGAGGCATAGAAGGAACCGTTTGCGTTTTTGCAAATTCCTCATGAATTTTTAAAACAGTCTCTACCTTTTTAGAGCGGACCAATTGATGTTGATTCAAATCCCGTTGGGCCAACAGGTGTTCCTTATTCGAACCTTGTCAGGCCAACGGGTGTTCCTTATTCGAACCCTGTCGAGCCAACGAGTGTTCCTTTGGCTCCTGAGAGTTGACTGAGATTTGGTTTGACCGATTTTGTGCTCTGAACAGAACTATCGGTTCATAGGCCGAAACTGTTTTTTCAACAACAGGGCCCTTTTTTCCATCAACAGGAGTTTGGGTCATTACCCTCCCCCCAATGGCCCTAATGATGGCCATGTTTTCAGCAGAGGCTTTTTTCTGGGCAGACTCCACCATTTTAATGGAGTCTTCTACCTATTTAAGTAGTTGGGCCGCAACGTTTTTTGTTGCCCCCGTTGAAGCTGCAACAAAAGTCGTAGTTGCAAACTGATTAGCCTCCTTTGCCTGAATTAGAAAGCTCTTCGTTCTGGCTGTGGCCCTCACGATTGCGTACTGCTTTGACGCATTCACATAATCTTCAGTAATCTTTCTCAAACTTTTAGCTTTCTGGAGAAGTGTGACTTTCTTCGTCACACCAGTTACCTTTGGGACAGCCAAGAGCTTTCGCTCCAGAGCCCCTTGGGTGATAGGGGAAAGTAGTGCATCTTTCTAGGATTTCGCTGGTTCTACCTTTGGGACAGCCAAGAGCATTCGCTCCGAAGCCCCTTGGGTGATGGGTGCTATCTCCACCCTTGATGATTTCAGAACCACTGGAGTGTAGGTTTGTCTCCTGACAGTTGCTTCAGCATTCCTATAACAAAGAATACATTAGTAAGTTTCAACTATATATATATATATATTTTTTGTTCTTCAAAAGATGGGAGGAGAAATATGTCCCACTGGGCGTGCCAGAATTTGTAGACACAAATTTTAAAACATGAAGTGTTTCAACACATTTCAAAATTTTATGTTACAAATATCCACTGTTTAGTTTTTGGACTAAACAATGTTGATTATTTGAATAGCATGTTCTTATTTCCGATCTGTATTTCAGATCGTTAATTACACATTTTATACAAATGAAACCTCCGATTAATGAAGAACAAAATAAACAACAAAAGACAATTTAAGAAAAATAAATATTTTATTGAAATTGTTATGGGCTTTGAACCCTCGAATACAAAATACAATTCTTGGGTTTGGAACCCTTTACCTATTCATCGTCATTAGCGTAGGGTCTTGAGTTCTCTAGACTTTTCTTCTTCTTTTTCTGTAACGACTTCTTTAGCTCTCAATTTCTTCTCTCTTTCTCTCTTTCTCTGATCTTTTCATTTCTGATTTTTTGATCCCCGTCTTGTGTGATGGTCCTCATATTTATAGAGGGCCATCAGGTGATAGGAATGCCTCATCTTCAATTTGAATTTCAAATTGAATGATAGCGCTATTTGAATTTTTAATAATAGCGCCATCTAATTAATCGTATATCTGATTAACCGGATTGATCTTTGGGGTTTCATCCTGTGTGGTGTTCTTGTTGTGGGCTCTATAGGTGTCATCTTTCGTAGGCTCCACGTGTCATTTGAGCATCTTGAATAGCGTCGTTAAGATACGACGTTGTTTTATTTATACACTTCAACGGAGCAAGTTAATCATTTTGGGAAGTGATTGCCTACAACAATCTTATCGTAGGCTCTATGTGTGTCATTGACTGTATTTGAAATTTAAACATAAATTTGGTTAATCATTTTGGCAATTTGGAAGTCTTAAATCTTTTTTTTTGAACTAGAGGTCTTTTATCTTGTTCTTGACATTTGAGACCTGTAGAGAAAACAAGAATTTGATCTAAACAGCTGTGGTTGCTAGATGTAAGTTATATCCTTCACTCATTTATTCACAATAAGAAGAGAAAAAGTATATACAAGGAGTAGAAGAATAAATAATTATTAGAGAAACCAATAGAAAAACTCAAAGCACTGGACTTGGATTTAACTGGTCAGTTTAAGACAACTTTAACCCAAAAGCAAACGAATGCATTGCAGTTGCTCAGTCAGCCTGCCTATTAGTGTGTGCTGAATCGAGCTGCTTGAAAAGTGAAGAACAAATCTCAACTCTCCTGTAGTGATGAGCATGACGCCAAGGCTGAGAGCCTGATTATTAAACATAACTGGAATTACCTACATGTGGGATGTCACAATTGTTAACCACCTTTGAATCATTTAGCTCAGTTGTCTTTTAATTCTTTGCATTATGCACAACTTAAAGAGTTTGACATTCCAGATTGGTCTGCCCCTTTCATAGATTCTCTCCCTCTATCTGTCTCTGAATATTTTTATTTTCTGCTTTTTGAATACATAATGCCATTATTGACTAAGTTAATAGAGGGAGGAAAAAAAAGTTTGACTAAGTAAAAAGGCTTGCATCAAATCTAATTTGATATTAAACTTTTAGTTTTGTTCCTGTTGTATATAGTTTTTATTTTCTGTTGTTATATTTGGTTGGGCATACATGTGGGCTATGTTGAATGCGGCTTTAGTTTCGTGTGGATTAGCATTAGCTGTTTTGCCAACACTTGCTCTTGTTCTTGCCAATGTGTCAGCTCTGGAGAAATTGAAAGAGTGTCAAATCAGAAACATACAGGAAGCACAAGTTTAAATTCAAGTCTTCTGGCATGGTTAAAGGAAAGGAAAACAATTCGAAGGTGTGAATTTTGTTTTTCTAGCAGGAGGTCTATTCCATCACAAATTATATTTTGTAGTGTATATGAGGTGAGTCCCAATTTTTTGGTATAACTTCTACAGTTTTGATTAATGTTGTTAATGACTTTATGTAACTTGCTGCGTAGAAATTATTAGCCTTTGAACTAAGTCTATAGAGAGTGTTATATGGAAGAAGATAAAACCCTTTTGATATTTGTTTGTATCGTACTTGCTTGAGAAGGATTTGTATTGCACGAAAGTTCACTTCAGTGTGTCCAATTCCCATGAGAAGTGTCTTCTTGATCTTCACACACACGCACACACATGGATAGATCCATGATTCTTGTTAAGGGAACAAGCCACGGTCAACAAGAAGTTATGCCAAACATGTTGGAAAAAAATAAAATTTTAAACGAACTACATAAATTTCAATTGTTGTAAATTATGGATTTTGTTTACTGTGCTTTGGGCGCATGTTAAGAAGTTTAAATAGATTATACATTCATAGTTTCATGCATGGTTATCAAAATCGAAATCTGGATTGTACGATCCTATGATCCTAAATTGTCAAAACGATCCAAATTGTTGTAGGATCGATATTATAGTAGGATTGCAAGTCGGATCGTATGGGATCATAGTTAGGATTGCTGGATTTATGATTTTTCACTTTATTTTTAATATATATCGTTCTGATTTGTATTTTTATCTTACTTTTATATAAAGTAGAATTTTATGATTCTCGATCCGATCTTACGATCCGATCCATGAGACCCTCATCACTTGCACTTTTATCTGCAGGTATGATTGTCACCCACAAGTGTGATTTGCAACTTGGCTCATCTGTGGGTTTGCAAAAACTTGCGGGTGAGCCACAAACCTGCGGCCAACTTGTTTCTTGAGTGTTTTCCATCCATTCGTTCGATTTGACTTCTTATTTGCTCATTTTGAAAGAAATAGGGATTTTGGTTTGCAAAAATGTGGAGACGAACCTTTTATCAAAAAAAATAAAAATAAAATAAAAATGTGGAGACGAACAAAGTCAAATGATCTAAATGACATCTCAATCCTTGAAAGTTCACTTTAAAAATGTTTTTAAAGGCTTGAAAACATTTTGGCTGGAAAGGGTTTTAGGGTTGGGAACTATCTGTTCTTGAAAGGCTTTGCTTGAAGCTAGTTGGGGACCATCTTTGTTTCATCATTATGGGATCACCTCGGAGTGCCCGGGTATTAAGGCTTATTGTAATTTTTGGATGATGTTGCTATATTGTTGTGTTTGGAAATTTCCATGACTTGAGATGCTTCATATGATATTCTAGTGGCGACCAGCCCTATAAGTTACATTATTATGAGTTTATTTGCATTAGTGTTCTTATGCATTTTTGTATTTCTAATTCTTTTTCTTTCTCTTTGGTTTGGTGCGGAGGAGTACTGTGTGAATTTTCGCTCCCTTCTTTTGCATCCTGCATGTTTTTTTGTTGAACTTTTTATGGACAAAGCATGCTTTTATGAGGTTATGTGTTTACATGATAGATCTCTATGATTACTTCTTGATTAGAGGACGTTTTGTGTAAGTTGGAAGCACTTTTATCCCTTCTAAATGAAGTTTCATCCCATTTTTTTTTTTTTAAAGAAATTCTTATCAAAACATTTTGTTTTTCCAAAGAAAGGGGGATAAAGCATTCGAAAGTGAGTCATTTGTCTTATTGATTACTTCACATAGAAAAGGTAGCTTTCATAATCAGAACATGGACGTATTTGGTAATGAATCTTACTTAAAAAATTAGTAGAGGCTGATCTTTCGATTGGGTAAGTTGGAGTTGCTCAATTAATCACTTTCTCATCTCATACCTAAACTTCCATATCAAGTTTTTTAGTTGCGCACAGTCAGCCACCTATATTGTTTGGAGTCAGTGTTTCCTATTTTTCTCTAAAAGATTAAATGGCAACTCCAATTCTAGTGATATGATTTTTATTTGGCATTTCGTTAAATAAGTGGATTTTGTAGGTTATTATCAAATCTAGACGCTCACTTGATTCACATTGCACATTGTGAAGAGTCAGGTGAACTGTAAGCCCATGGGCACACCCACAATAAGTTTAATAAAGGGAAAACAAGCATGTTTTATGAACAAAACTTGATTTTGTTGACCTAAAGAAACTTGACTAAGGAAAGTAATATTGAGAATGAATCAAGTAAGGAAAGGAGTTTTCTATTAACATGGCATAGTTAGGTTAATTAGTTTTGTAGAGTTGCGATGGAGTTGGATTTTGTAGAGCTCGGTGGAAGATTATATCAGTCATAATTCAAGAGAATATTCGACAGTGGTTGGAGCCAATTGTGAAGTGAAGATTGAACCAGTGTTCATGGTAAGGATATGAATATGTGCAACACATTTATTACAACTGTTTACATATACTTTAGCAAAAACTATAATTTTTACATTTAGAAGTTTCAGTTTAAAGCAATATTACATGATTGAGATACTCTCCAAGGGCCCATATAGGGAAGATATTTCTGTAGGCAGAATAACTTATCATACAATTCTTGTTGAACACTCCCATAATTTCCTGTCACACCAAAAAAAAAAAAAAAATTAATCCATCTTGTCCTTAAATTGAAAATTAACCTCAAACACCTAGTATAATTATTACCTGTTGTGGAAAATCTCCATTTTCCATTTGGGAATTAATTAATACTTTTGCAGCACGATGTAACGGGGTTGGATCTCTCTCGGCCTGGTCATTGTAAATTGGAAATTAACATAACAAACAAGTGCTCAACAAATTAATCTTGTGAACTCTATGGACACACCTGCCCAGCTTCAATGAGAGCCAACATAGCCCAACCAGTGTTTACTACATGTGATTTGTTTCCTTCTATATTTGTGTAAACCTGTTCTCATACGCACAACAAATAAAGGTGAGGGGAAGCAATTCATGTTTGTAATTGAAATCTACTAGAATTTGAAAATCTTTGTCAATAACTAAACTAAATTTTGTATTATGAGAAGTTTAAACTTTTCACAATATTAAAGACTTGTAAGTGAATGGTTAGGCTAAACCCTAAACCCTAAACAATAGCGCTATATATGAGGTAAGATTACCTTGTTTTGGCATGAAAGGTAGCTTTCTCCCCAACCACCAGAATCAACTTGTTTGGATAATAAGAAATCACATGCTTTTCTGATACTATAACTATCTTGGAAGGTCCTTCCACCAGACACCAACCCCTTTATCCCAAACCATGTCCCATGAGTATAACAGACTCCCCATGATCCATACCTACATAAGAACTTTAACCATGCTAAGTGGCTTATCCCATGAAATTTAAGCCTTTATTTATTTATTTTTCAATGGCTAGTGAGAATAGTTAATTGTTAAGGAAGATGTGAAAATTCAGTGCAGAAGTAGTAGTTTTAACTTTAAATAAACATCAAAAAGAAAGGTTGAAAAAAACTTGATTACAATTAGAATCTCCAATTCAGATCACTAGTAGTTACCAGGGACTTAACCCTCATACCATTGATTTGAAAAGTAGCAGACCTACCCAAGGATCAAAATTTCATGTTAACTGTATACACCAGAGTCTAGTGGGCAAACTTGGTCACTTGACACCACCTTTCAAGTGTGTAGTTTCTTGGTTTGTTGTCAAGTTTTGCCAAATTTATGAATATGTTGGTTCATGTGGTGCAACTTGACCATCAGTGTGAGACAATACCTTACAAGAAAGTAGCAATCTTTTATAATAATAATAATAATAATAATAATAATAATAAAATCCTTTTATGATATGAGGTCAGAACATAGCCACAAAGTCCCCATGTCGTTTTGGATAAAGTGTAATTGTTAACTCAGTTAATTATAAATATAAAATGACTATAATACCCTCAAACCTTATATCCTTTTTGTTACTCTCTCTCTCTCTCTCTCTTCTATTATACACTTAATTTATAATTTGTAACATTAATTCAAATAAATCACAATTAATCATAAATCTTAATTATTTATTGTAATTCCTAACAATTTAATCTAGTTTTAATTTAATTATATTTTAGATGAATCCTTATTTACTATTTATTTTATATTTTAATTAATTATAATTTAGATTGATCGTTAATTATATTTTTATTTTATTTTATTTTATTTTAAGTAATATCTTAATCTAATTTTAAGTTTGGAGAAGATGTGGTAAAATTGTCCTTTTGTTATGTTAATTTCACTTTCTATTAGTTTGGATGGAAAAACTAATGATTAAGACTTTAGTCGAAAATGACATGAGGATTTTCTGACAATCTTTGAACCATAAGACGGTAAAGTTCTTAAGCTTCAAACCACAAGAAAATAAAATGAATTTTGGCCTAAAACAAAAATGGTTGTTTCAGCTTCTAAAAAATTGTTGTGTGTAAATATTAAGTCTTCCATGGGCTTTGATTATTCTTTACTAGTGATGCTTGTCACCTGCAAATTCATCCACTTGAGTTAGCAAGAACACAATTCATTTGGAGTCCTCTCTCTCCCAACTCAAATCTTGGAAAAAGAAAACTATTGGATTAGAAAGAGTGAACAAACCATGAGCCATCAGGCAGTTGTATGCTCTCAATGAAATTAATTGCTTTTACGATACATGCTTCTACTTCTTTTCTCCTATATCCTGGATAGGAATTCATGAATGATCTAAGGCCTTGTATTGCAGCTGAGGTGCACTCAACATACCTACATTATAGGATGACATTGTTAAATATATATGTATATATATATATAAAGATTCATGGGAGAGGAAATAAAATGTGATTTTTTTCTTCTTATTTATCACAGTAGCTTTGCTTTGTTTCACACTATTTATCTTTATGTTACAGATGATTCTTCTAAATAGAAAAAAAAACAAAAATGCTTCAAAATTCTTGTTTCGTTTTAAATTACATAAAACATTAGCAATTAAATTAAATGGTGTAATGGTCTTTTGATTGTTAGCAACACTGAAGTGTTGGCAATAAAAAATTGTCACTAGGAGTGTGCAAATAATTCGTAGAAATTTGCATTATCTTACTGATAATCTATGATGATATCTCCAAATGTTTCAGCTGGGTTAATCATCTGTGAGTGAGACAAGTTGCATGAAGCTTCTATTAGTTAAACATTCGATCCCTTGTGGGTAGAGCATAACTTAAAAGATAGAAAGAAAGCACCTACCTCCAACCATGTGTAGGATCGTGTGCGCTCATATGATGCGAAGCCTCCATTGTTGTTCTGTAATTTAAAAGAGAAGCAAATCAATTATATTTTTATGTAGAAGCACTTTGTTTGATGACATGGTTCACTATTATGGTCATATTGTTGAATTCACCCATGTGTGAAAGGGGTGATCATCCAAGTCAAGTTTGGTTGGCAACAATGGGAAGGCAACCAACCAAAGTCCACCTTGGCGGCCACCAACCATCTTGAAGAGTCAAGGATGGAGGCTGCCCAAAGGCTCTCCCACCTACTCCCTCACCTATAAATGGAGGTTGAGAGGAGAGAGCAAAAGGTGAGTAAGTGAGTGAGGAAGAAAACCGTGAACCAAAGAGTGCGAGAGATGTGAGGCGGAGAGACCGTCTCTCTCGGTGTGAGCGAGGGAGACGGGTGAGTGGCTGAGTGAGGAGAGTGTGAGCTCCTCCTCTATTGTAATCTTTCTGTAATCTCCTCATTGGTATAGTGATAACCGGTTACTCTCCCGTGGACGTAGGCATTGGGCCGAACCACGTAAAATATTGTGTCTCCTTGTGTGTGGGTGTGTTTTTCTGCTTGCAATGATTTCTATAAGGTCTTGGGCGGGATCCCAGATCCCAACAAGTGGTATCAGAGCCTCGTCGGTGGCGTTTCGGAACAAAAACAGCGTGGTGTTCGAAACTGCCCAGAAATCAAGTTGCTCGAAATCAGGTTTTGAGCATACCAGGAGCAAGGGCTCGAGAAGAGGAGTCCAACCATATAAAGCAGACACCCAGAGGAGTTGGCACGCGCCCCCACGCGCCGCCTGAAGAAGGCGAGTGAGGCCCAGTCTCGGCACGCGCCCCCACGCGCCGTGAAGGCAGACGGCGCGTCGGCCCAGTCGCATGCACGCGCCCCACGCGCGGATGAAGGAAGAAGACGAGTGGGAGAGGCGCGTGTATGGCACGCGCGTGCCACGTCATCAGCCACGTCATCTGCCACGTCATCCGCAGGAGGAAGAATCCTGTGTTTCGCGGCTACGGTGCAGCCGCAGATCTGAGGCGTACAAAATGTTTTGGCTAGATCGAAGCCATTTGGAGTCCGTTTTTGGTGATCCAATAGTGGTTTCCGACTATTTGGAGTATTCCGGACACATCCGTACGGTCAGATTTTGGAGACGGAGTTTCTGTAAAAAGAAGGCAGATTAGAGTGGCAGACGGCGTTAGAGACAGTGGATGGAATATTTCGTTGGTACACGGAATATTCCTTGAACTTCTGAAAATTACAATTTGGCCCAGAATTTTCAGAAAATTGTGGTGTGGCCCAGTTTTCGGGGAAAGTTTTCAGTGAGGTCCCTGGAAGTGCAGCGAAGGTTGGTTCTAGCTAAACGGATCGCTCCGGACGCAACCGCGAGGACAGAATAGTGAAATTCTGAACGGTTTGGAAAGATTGTCAAAACATGGGTGTTTGTCATCTTCAATACTCAAAGGAAGGTTGCCGGATATTGTGGAACGCTGCGGATTCACTGAAGAGGTTAGAATGGGCAGATTCTGACCCGATTGGACAACCAGATACAGATTGAGATAGATCATTGAAGACCAGAGGAGATCAGGCTTGATCAAATGGCAGATCGAGGGAGATCAGGATTGGTCAGGGGCGATCAGAGGATTGCAGACATGATTATCTCAAGATCAAAGGTCTAGGAAAGTTCTGTCAAAAAGACACTGTCTAAGGAGACTGGTTCTTAAGTGGGACCGGTTGTGACCCCACCAGTCTTTCCTGGGAACTTTCCTGGTTGTTGAGGTGATCGGAGGATCTGGTTCAATCAAAAGAAAAGACCATTCATCGACAGATAGATGATTTGGCAACCAGTACAGGCTCAGGGAAATACTGTGGCTGTTGGAGCTACTGTATACGAGAAGGTACTAATGGTATGTGGACATGTAGAACAATAGTTGCAGAGGAGCATACTAAGCGCAGAAGTACAATTGCAGACGTGCAACAGTGCAAGGGTACGCTAGAGTGTCGTACAGAGGCGCGAGAAGAGTGTGCAGCAGCGGGTTGTTGACAGTTCACAGGAACTTCCAGACAGAGAAATTGAGACAGGTAAAACGCAAGAGTGCGTGCCAAGGAGTGGCAAGTCTTATTTCTCTATGGTGGTTTCTTTAGTTCCATGGCAGCAGATGATAGAGTTGATGCAGATCTCTCAAGCAAGCTTGACGCAGGGAGACCAGAAGCCATGGGTGCGAGCACTATGCACGGAGTTGCATAGTGGTAACTTGTACAGACTGGTGGAAGTTGTCTTGACAGAAGGGCTAACTGTCAAACATCAGTACGGACAAGTGAGACAGAACCGAACATCAGGGATTGCAGCACAGACAACAAGCGTATGTGGAAACGCCAGGAGGTTGTTCAGAAGTGCAGAAGGGCAAAGGCTGGTTGTTCAGAAATAAGCTCCGAGCAAGGAAACTTGAGGATGTTGATGTGTCAAACTCTGAAGTTTTCTAGTTGCTCCAGTGTTCATCATGCAAGGAGTTGCATGATAGTCAAGGGCATCCAAGCAGGGGGTGCAGGACATCCAATCAGGGGGTGTCGGATATCTTGGTTGCGCAAGTTCAAGGATAGCAGGTATAGACATCCGAGACAGGAAGCATGGAAGAGATCTGTGGGAGATAGGAGCAGTGGCTCTCTCCAAATCAGAGAGTGGTGTGAGTTGAGTTGAGGATGTCGGATTCCCTCCTCCTCTTGTATCTCTGGTGTTTTATCTCTAGCTTCAGGGGATGCAGCGTCCCAGTGAAGAGATGCAGACTATGTTGAATTTGGGCGTGACAAGATTAGCAGCAGTGTGTGCAGTGGATCACCTCACATGGGTTGAGGGGGTGATTTGTTGAATTCACCCATGTGTGAAAGGGGTGATCATCCAAGTCAAGTTTGGTTGGCAACAATGGGAAGGCAACCAACCA
Source organism: Camellia sinensis (assembly GCF_055761805.1). NCBI lineage: Eukaryota > Viridiplantae > Streptophyta > Magnoliopsida > Ericales > Theaceae > Camellia > Camellia sinensis. The sequence continues at coordinate 60,161,993 of NC_138971.1, forward strand.
AAGTCCACCTTGGCGGCCACCAACCATCTTGAAGAGTCAAGGATGGAGGCTGCCCAAAGGCTCTCCCACCTACTCCCTCACCTATAAATGGAGGTTGAGAGGAGAGAGCAAAAGGTGAGTAAGTGAGTGAGGAAGAAAACCGTGAACCAAAGAGTGCGAGAGATGTGAGGCGGAGAGACCGTCTCTCTCGGTGTGAGCGAGGGAGACGGGTGAGTGGCTGAGTGAGGAGAGTGTGAGCTCCTCCTCTATTGTAATCTTTCTGTAATCTCCTCATTGGTATAGTGATAACCGGTTACTCTCCCGTGGACGTAGGCATTGGGCCGAACCACGTAAAATATTGTGTCTCCTTGTGTGTGGGTGTGTTTTTCTGCTTGCAATGATTTCTATAAGGTCTTGGGCGGGATCCCAGATCCCAACACATATTATATTATATTGTAATATTTAGTTGTGAAAAGTTCGTAATTGGTGATCAAAAAAAAAAAAAAAAAAAAAATTAGAAGACAGCGGTTTTTATTTTTCAAGACTGATGTGTTTTAGTTGTAGAAGTGTTGTGTTATGTGACTAAAGTTTTGGTCACAAAAAGTTGATGTGGGAGGGCAAAAATTTAAGCGGGAGTTGTTAATCTTTTAGTGACTAATATAATTTGGTTGCAGATACTAATACAATGTCGATTTGGCTGTTTTTATATAGATTATATATTTGGTGACTATAACCTTTTGTAGGAGAAAATAATCTATTGAAACCTTGATGAAATTGAAGTGTTGATGTAATGTCTTGGTTCTAAAACCTGGCTTGAAACCCACTTGTACGGATGCCCCGACACACTTTCGGGATTGTGAATGGATGAATAATGTCGTTGTTATCTTATATACTATTTTTTGTACTTTGCACATTGTTGGGGGTTGTTGTTACACTTAGAACTGTCCTAGGGTAAAGCAGAACATAATCTGTCTTAGGCACCATCGCGCCCGTGATGTGTAGATGTCGAGACTGCTACCAAAAACACCTCCCATTACTTTTGCCTGAGTGAAAAACTTGCGCTCGTGAAGGAGACCGCCGCAGCTGCAACTGTGTCTATCGCGCCCGCGATGAAATGGGTCGCATCCGCGATCTGTTATTCTATAAAAACATAGCAATGCACGAAAAGATCACTTTTGATACACCTTTCTGCACTCTCTCTCTCACTCATGTGAAAATTTGACCTAGTTCTTGGGGCTTCAACCTTGATTTTGGAGCATCTAGAGTTGGGATTGATCTCGACTCTTACTTGGGTATTGTAGGACTTCACTTTAATCTCGGCCAAAAGTGGATTAGAGCTTCTATCTTTGCTCTTAGCTTCTCCTCTTCTCTACAGGAGGTACGGTTTTAATTCATTGACTCAATATGAGTTTATTGGTGTACTTATGGTAGTTTTGATATAAAACTACCATGTTGTTGATGTTGTTGTTGATTTGGAAAAAACATGGTTATGAGGTTAGAGTTCGATGATTTGGGTGGGTTTTCTCTGTTAGTTTCTTATCAAACCTATTATTGTTGTAACAAAGTGCATGTGAATACTTTAATTTGAGAAAACTCCAACTTGTAAACAAAATCCTTGAACTTTTGAGTTTGGAATGTGAGAAATGGTTGTTGAAGTGTTGGGAAGGTAGTGTTATTGGTTGTTGATAGTTGTTCTCATTCATTTATGATTGAGATTTTGTTGACAATGAAACCCGTTGTTGAACCGTGGTGCATGGAACACGTTTTGCAAGAAATGAACATTTTATTATTGCATTGGTATTATTAAAAACATGGTTTTAATTGAACGGTTAGGGTGAATCCCGGTCATGTATGGTGAGATTGTGAATGGTTAATTTGGCTCTATAGTTCATGATGAAAGACCAAAAACAAGGGCAGTTAAGTGCCAAGGCCCTCCAGTTAGTAACCAGTAAATTTGGTGATTTAGGTGACGCTTGGTGATGGTCACTGGCAGAGTGTAACTTCACATAGTGCACTGGGATAAGTGGTGCTTAGCGATGACCACTGACAAATACATGGACTTGAGAGGATTCACCGGGTCTTAGTGTTTATGTTGGAAAATGGTGGTTTAGACAAAACATTTTAAACACATTATATTTGTATAGGATCATGATCATCCATACTTGTGGATTTGTATTGGTTTCTGAAATGTTCCCTACTGGACTACATGTTTATCCTATGTGGTTGAAATCTTTTTAGTTGTTGATGGTGTGCAGCAACCTTAAGGCGATGCGCTGGGATTTGTGCTTGAGCTTGAGGAGCCTGATATTCAGGCCTAGGGCCTTTCTTTTATTTAGGCCATGAGCCATTTTTGTTAAGGGTTGAACCCTTTTGTCTTGTAAGCCTCGGGGCAACGTATAATGTTTTTGTATATGTATATAGACATGACGCTTGCAATAGAACTATTTCATGATATGAATGATGTTAATATAAGCATGTATTTAGACTTCTTTTATTCATTGTCTTTTCATTTAGGGCAAGTTTGGCATCTCTTAAAAAAGTTAAAAAGTTATTTTTTATCAAAAAAAAATATTAAAAAATTATTTTTCCACACATCCATACAACTCAGCAATGTCCAAAAAATTACACAGTTTGAGTGTAATTTTCATACACTGTTGTTCGGCCTGTGGGGGCTCATCACGGGTCCCGTTTTGATAATCTGAACCGTTTAATGTGTAGAACTCGTCGAGTACTGTATGTTTGTAAAAAGTCACATTTTTCGGATATCGATAACTACATGATCAAATCAATTTTGTATAAAAAAAAGGATGGTGTTATAATTAATGATTGAAAAAAACAAATCTGATCAGATAGCTATCAATATCCGATCAACGTGATTTTTTATAGACATATAGTACTCTACGAGTTCTACATATTGACGGTTCAGATTATTAAAATGGGACCCGTGATGGCCTCCACGGGCCGAACAAAACCGTCTATTGCAATGCCTGAAAAGTAGCCAATAATTTCTTATACCTCTCCAATCTTCTCTACACACTTCTTTATATAATAAAAAATTAACCCAAACATCCATATTTTTTTTCTCAACTTTTTAATTCAAAAAAATAAAAAATATAGTTATTTAGGACCCCAAACAATCCCTTCGTATTTAATAGATTATTCACATAGGTCGGATCTCGGAAATCCGGAGTGTGACAGTTGATTACAAGCAACCCTCACTCCTCTCACACTCCCATTGTGTGGCACTCACCAGCGCCATCACTGTCAACGCCACCATCCTCGCTTCTCCACCGTCAGTGGTGCTATCTTCATTTCTCCACTATCAACTCCCGCCTTCATTGTTTTACATATGGTCGGTCTCTCTCTCTCTCTCTCAATCTTTCTTTTTTTTTCTTTTTTTTTTCTCTGTTCTTGTCTGTCTCTTTGGTTTCCCTAAAATTTCAAAACTGTAACAATCCTAGATTTTAATTTGTAACTTTTGGATTATTATTTTTGAATTAGAATTTAGAGAACAATCTATAACTGGAATCCCTTTGTTTTCAATACATATGTAATTTACAGTAAGAATTATCATGAATGAGGAGTATGTGTGTGATTTAGTTGAATTATTTCACTAAAACATTTCATCTCATATGTAATTTTCATAATGTAACAATCAGAGGCATATATATATATATATATATATATATTTATCATTGTATTGTTGGTTCTTGATTTCAATTAACACAATATTATTTTTTATATTTTATTTTTTAGAAATCAATCACAAATATTAATAAAAAAATTCAAATTCTGCAATTAGCTTTGCAACAACTTCAAAACAGAGCAAAACACCCTGTTTTTATTCATGAACTCTTGGCTGAGATATGTTCCATGTTGGAGGAGCTAAATCTAATTTTAGTTTGTTGTTTTGTGAAAATTTTGGGAGATACATCTAAACATGTTTGCACGAGCTTAGAATTTTTGACCCTTTGGAATCGTAGACTTTCTTTGTAAATGGATGGTTTACATGGATTTTTTTTTTTCAATTTTTTTTTATTCAAATAATAATTATATAGTCTGTTTGATTGAGTGGATTATAATATATGAATTGGAATTATTAATCTATGAAATTCATATTTTAGTTTTGGTTGCAATGTTTATTATTTAGATTAAATTACAATAAAGATTCTATGTAACAAAATTGACAAAATTTTAATTGTATAACTAATAATGCATAATAAATATATAATTGACGTTATGTATGTCCATATCTATTACAAAACAAATGAGGACAAGGAGATTATTTGTCCCATTAATTCAGTTGGATAACATATATCGCTTACCACTAGGCAATTGTTGGTTCACAAGGATTAAAAACCAACATTTTCTTTGGATTGAGTGCTCATCAAACATCTTCCTTAGTTGCAGTGGTCAAGTAATGAGATCTCCAATTAATCTGCAGCCTTCACCACTGTAACTAAGAAATAACTCTGGGTGTTTTTCATTCTAAAGCACACAATTTAAAGGCTTACATCAAGATTTTATGCTAAAGTTTTAGTATGAAAATGTTTTGCATGTTGTCCTGGCTCACTAGTTAAGATCCTCAAGAGTAGTACCTGAAGAGAGAGAATAAAATTGACTGCATTATATAACTGATCTACTGCTATTGTTTCTCCAACAAGGGTAGATGGCAACTGGGATAGCATGAGTGCTGCCTGCATAAAATTATATTATACCATAAATGAAAACATTTTTTAAGCCATCTTTTAAACTTAGAGAACTCCATTACTAAAATTGTAAATGTCCTATCTAAGGTACATTTTCATGCCAAAAGACTGGGTAAGCATGGATACTTTCATATTGGAGTCGTATTCGTATCACAAACCCATACATACCAAACACTCATGGATATGTATGTGATAGTTCCTAAACATATTGAATACTTTATTTTTTTTATATTTTTTTTAAAGAATATCAGCTACCTTAGATAACATATTTGAGTTATTATGAAAGAAATTGTAATAATATTTGCATAGGATTAGCGTATAATTGACAAGAATAACTTCTCAATACTTTACAAAGAAGAAGAAAATATTTTTAAAACTTATCCAGTTGACATACCCTTATAAATGTGTCATATATGTATTTCATATTCATATCCATATATAGTTTTTAAAAAGTAAGGACAACTATGGAAATATGATGATCCTAAAGTTAGATTTCAACACAAACACTTTGTGTATAACACATTTAACTATATGAAAGTGAGAAATACAAAGGAGAAAAAATAGTTTAGATGTGATATCGAAATGAAAATTTCAAAAAAAAAGAAAAAGAAAAGTGTAACGTGGTTGGTCATTGACTCACCTTGTACAACACAATACAAAAATTATTAAAATATTTTTTATGAAGATAACCTGGTCGTACCCATATCTATTTTTAAAGTTTTTTCATATTGTTGAATTCATATCGTATCATACCTGTATCTTATATCCATACTTAGAAAAATACATATTGGCTCATGCTTTTGACAAAAAAAAAAAAAAAAAAAAAATTAGAAAAGGGAAGGGAGATAGATTTCTATGTTTTATGTTTCCTCTAAGGAAGTGTTTGTTTGGATGGACTAAACAAGGGCGGACTGCAATATAATGGACTTTAGTCCTAAATAAATAATCCCTAGACTATTTAGTTATAAATGATATATGTATTACCCAATCTTTACTAAACTAACCAAACGATGGATTAGTAAATTTATTGGACATAGAGTCCAGTCCCGCACTTCAATCCCATGAAACAAACGACCCCTAAAAGTTTTCTACAGAATATGTTTTAAAACAACATTAGTATATCTTTTACTTATGAAATTTTAATGCACCTTCTAAGGACCATCTTAAACTTTCTGAAGTTTATGGAAACAATCTACCTTTAAACCTTCTGCAGTGCAATCTGATACAGGCCAACCATTATCTGGGGTAGAGAAAGGCCACCCACCCTTTGAAATGTGACGGTACCAGAAGCTAAGATTGCCTGAGCTGTCATTCCGAACCTTTAAGCCAAAATCAAATTCAAATTAGTACAACTCATATATTTGACATAATTAGAATAAATTTTTTATACATGAAGAACATTGTTCACCAAAGTTCTAACTTGCCTGTGAGATCCTAATGAACTCATGGGATTTTTTAAGCATTGAACCATATTCATCAACCAGATTGGTAGAGAGAATTGCTTGGACGGCAAAAGCAACATCCCATAACTGGGATCCATTGTAACCCTGACATTGAAATATTGTCTTTGGTTTTTTAGTAGTTCAAAGAAAATCTGTTAGACGGAGGTATCACCTTCCTTCTTTCCCATTACTTTGTTTCATACTTGTAAGTTCTAATTAATTGCCAACGAGTGTGTAACAAGTTTAATTGGGATAAAATACTTGATAGAAAACCTGCATTTTCATTCCATCTTCAGCCACCCAGAGATAATCTTTGATCCTTGAGAGGTGTAGCTGATTTGCCATTGAATTTGGATCATCCACCCAACAACATATCATGTTTAGTACCTATGGTTAGAAAGCATAACTTAGTATTCGGTACAATTCTTACACTCCCAAAAATAAAAGTAGTTTGTTATAGAGTGACAAGTAGATAGGTTAATCATAAGTTATTGAAAATTGTCCATGTATACCAAAGTTTATTACAATTTAACAACCTATGCATTCCCTTTCTAGGATATTCATGCTTATGATTTTTGCCAAAATGGTTGGATATGCATATGTTTGAAAAAAGAGAAAACATGCATATATAGAGATAAAACTAAGCACCTTATTTACTGGTCCAAGACAGATATATTTTGTATTCTCATCCTCATAGTGAATATGTTCCAGTACCACGCTTAGTGCCTTTTTTCTTAGCCTATAGAAAGGCCATCGCATGAGAAGAGGCTCCCCAATCTTATGTAAAGAATCCCAAAGGATGTCTTGTATCATGGGATGTGGGTAGTACAAATCTTCCTGCAACACTAGATTGGATATTATAAATATTATCATGATTATTACATATTCATTTGAAACAATGGCATAATTATTAAGTAAAATTGCATTACATGATTGATCTTTGATTGAAATGCATCCAACAGCAACGGCAGGGAAAGAACAAATTATGTTTTCAATTGAGATTAACATGCTAGAGTTGATAATGGGATGGTTCAAATTTGTTTGGTCAAGTTAATTTTGGCTCAACTTTAAGGGAAATGATTTGGAGCCCTAAAAAAGCCCCCCCTAATCCCCAAAACGACGTCGTTTTGGGGAATTTTTTTTTTTTTTTTGCCTTGGTCTCAATTTTCGGGGGATTAGGGCTCCCCAAATTAGGGGGATGTAGCACAGCCCCAACTTTAAATACCTAGTTATAGGGAAATGATTTGGAGCCCTAAAAAAGCCCCCCCTAATCCCCAAAACGACGTCGTTTTGGAGAATTTATTTATTTATTTATTTATTTATTGCCTTGGTCTCAATTTTCGGGGGATTAGGGCTCCCCAAATTAGGGGGATGTAGCACGGCCCGTAGTTATATTTAACTTAGTTGTTTGACATAGAGATGTAATTGGGTATAGCCTATCACTAAAATTTGTGTACTAAGTTTAGTTGTTGATATCAGTATGTTCATTAAAGCAATATGGTGGAGCTAGTGACATGGAACGATAATTGAATTGATTAAAGAAATAATATTTAATAACTAATTTTGATAATATTTTATATTTTGGTATTTATTTTTTTTGGTTTTTAGTTAGGACTTCTTGACTAGATCATGACAATTTGTGGTTCTTGTGTTTTTTCCCCTTTATTCTTTGTGTTTTCGATATTTTTTATTTTCACTTTCTGATCAATTCTCCGTAGATTTTGATTTTGGGATCAATTGAATAGTTGAATAGATTTCTTAATAGTTGTTCAATGTCAGTTAGAGTCTTCAAAATGAAAAGAAACTGAGCAAGGATAAATATGTATCAAACTATACCTTAGCGCATAGGTATCTAGCTTGGTTCCAATCAATCTGATGGTAGGGATGTGTATACAACTCTCTTCTCAATGATAAAATGGTAGCATTAATTGGCCCCACGAACCTCTTCCCATATAAATATGACATTGGTAGGTACACCATCCTACAATGACACCACATACGCCCTGCATAAAGTGGAACATCTTTTGTAATTTTGGTTGTTGATGTATTGATATGCCAATTTATATGACATATCTGTAAGCCTACTTACTCTCTTAATGTATATTGCGTTCTTTAATATTGTGAAGCATAAATCCAAACACACGCATTATGCATACATACATAACAAGATTAAAAATAAAAATAAAAAAGGCATTTGCACATTTATTTACATACACATCCTAAAATGTAGTACAAAAATTAGAGTTAGTTACTATTTCATGTGCTTTGTACATGCCATGCCACGCTATTCCATCTGAAACATTATTCACCATTCTTTTGATAAAAGTTTTTGTAATTATACTAGAGAAAATGCATAGAGAAAACAAAACCCAACAAAAAGTAGAAGTAGAGGGTGAATAAAAAGTAGAAGTAGAACCTGGGTGTATGGGAAAAAAGTAAGGTAGGAGCCATATCTCTGGGGGTAGGGGATTGTTGCCACTCCATTCATAAACACCAAGTACCTACCAAAAGGTGAAGAATACCCACCATGTAAATCCCTCATTAGACCTTAATTCTATAATAACAATTAAGATGATTATAATAATTACATTATCGGTGCCATGCCTCATGATTATCATAATATATTTAACACCATTTTAATATTATTTTGTTCTTCTTTCCCATATAGTACAACCAAATGGCTTTATCTTATTTCCTTGAATACATTATATCAACAATAAACTTGGAACAAATGTAGAATTAGTTTTGGATAACTTTTTTAAATTAGTCAAAAATTGCTAAGCAACAATATAACAAGAAGACAAAGAAAAAGAAGACAACAAAATTATACCGAAAGCCAAAACTTCCCCCATGAAGGAATGTGCGTGACACCACCATGATCAAGAATCCATTTTCTTGCCTTCTCCATGGCTCCATCTCCACCATTCATCCTTTCTCCAAGCAATCTCAAAGTAACATAGTTAAGAGCTGTACAAAACATGGTACTGCTCCCTTCTATATGTAATCCCCAACCTCCATTGAAATTCTGCAAATATAATTGGATCATAGTCGTTCTCAATTTTCACCCAAAAAGAAGAAGAAGAAGAAGACATGTTAGCTTCAACACTCTTGCCCTTATCATTTTTCCATGTTCTGTTGTACTCTTGTATTTTGAACATTCCTAACCCGCTTTACTAAATTAAAATTCTCTCGTCATATGTCCTGATAGTTATGTAGTATTTTTACTAATGTTGGGTTGCAAAATAGATTACGCTAAGGTTTAACCATAACTATGCAAGTTCAAACCCAAGTATATTTGCATTGTTTGTACCATAATTGCATAAATTGGGAGTGAGTTTATGGTTGGAAGTGAGTTTCCTACTACTAATATTTGTACCTATACATCAAAATGAAAAGAGATAATTACCTGATGATTATATAGGTAACGACAAATTTCCAGTTGATGCTCTTGTGGCAATATTGTGTTTAAGGCTCCCATGATAGACAAGCTGATAACCTATGAAATGATGCGATCGATACTTTAGCAAGCAAGAGTTGGGCAAATAATTACAAATAAATGGAAGACGAATTTTTTATTATCATATGCAAGTTTTTATGCATTCGATCCCCTGTAATTCAATGCTACTAGTAGGCATATATTCTCTAATTTTTGTATTTAGATCGTGGGGTGAGAAAATCAAAGAAATAATTGTGGTCTCTCATCTAGTTGAGAAAAGAAAAAGTATGATTGTATTTATTCACTCTCATGTTTGGATGAGTAAGAAAGAAAGGTATGTGATATAGGAATATGGATGATATCTCTTTTTCTTCTTTAGTAGTTTGATGAGCAATCTCGGTATTATAAAAAATATACAATCAATCAATTTGCATTCCACCAAAGCTTACCACTTTAGTGAGAAATGGAACTCAGAAAATAAGGGACTTTTCTTTCTTTCCATTTCTCATCATTTCCCATCCAACTTATAAACCAAACATGAGAAAAAATTTATATATATATGTAGAAATTTAATGTATAAAGAGAAATAGAGAATTGTATTATTGATTGATATTATGTTATATTGATATATTGTATTACAAATCAGAGTGGCATTATATAGGAGAGGGTTTGGGTAGTAGGTGAGGAGTAGGTGAGGGTAAATTGGTGGTAGGTGGAGTGTAGTAGGTGAGTGGGAATGGTAAATTCTAACAGCCCCCCGCAAACTCAAGGAGGATAGAAACTAACCAACTTGAGTTTGGAGAGAGGAACAAAACAAGATAATACATAAAAATAAATAAATAAAAAAAAAAGAAAGATAGGAGACACTGTATGGTCGTGTCAGACCGTTGGTGAAGACACTGTATGGTGGTGTCATAACGGGGTAGAGGACACTGTATGGTGGTGTCATAACGTTGTAGAGGACACTGTATGGGGGTGTCATAACGTTGTAGATGACAGTTTATGGGGTCATGTCGGACCGTTGTAGAAGACAGTTTATGGGGTCATGTCGGACCGTTGTAGCAGACACTGTTGTGACAGTTGTTGTGACAGTTTACGGAGTCTTGCTGGACCCTTGTAGAAACTAACCGGAATCAATGTCGGGACAGTTTACAGAGTCTTGTCGGACCCGTGTAGAAACTAACCGGAATCTATGTCGGGACAGTTTACAGAGTCTTGTCGGACCCTTGTAGAAACTAACCGGAATCTATGTCGGGACAGTTTACAGAGTCTTGTCGGACCCATAAAGGAGCTAACCGGAATCAATGTCGGGACAGTTTACAGAGTCTTGTCGGACCCCTTAAAAAATCGCATCCTCAAAAGGTGCGCTCAATTTTTTAAAAAGGCGTGCCATCAAAAGGCGTGCCCAATTTATCAAAAAGTGCGCCGGACATGATGGCGAGGCACGTGAGGGCCTTGGCTGGCGCGCCCGTTTGTCGTCAAGTGGCGCGCGATACGCGTGGCTGCCTTGGCTATTTAACCAAGGTTGATGCTGAGGCTGAGGCTGAGGCTGAGGCAGACAAAAAACTTCTGAAAATCCTCTGAAAAAAAAAACTCTTCCTTTGCTGAGAGAGAAACTCTGTAATACTCTGTAACCAACCCGTCTCTGAAACACTTAGCAACATGGCCTCTTCTTCCCGTCCAGCTACCCAGAACCTGGCCTCCTCTTCCCATGGTCTGCTCACGCTCTTTCCAGAACTGAACGAGTCCACAAGAGAAATAACTGGTGCGGTGGCCAGTGAACCTCAACCAAACACCTCTGTGTTTGCTCCGTTGAACTTTCCGATGCGGTCGGTGGAGCAAAAAATGACGGTGCAAACTGATATTGAGGCCAATCAGTATACTCTGAAGTCATGTGTGGAAACCATGACTGCGGTCACAAACTTGTCGCACCGGCTGCAGAGCAGGACAAATGAGGTGCAACAGTTAAACTCCCAGCTGGCTCTGCTCCAACGCATGTATAAGGATGCGCGAGCAGAGATAAGTGTGCTAAAGGCAGAAAACAAGGAGCTGAAGCGGAAGGCCACCGTGATGTTCCGATTTGGAGGTCCACCGTATGCTGTAGTGGAGGAGCAGGGTGGAGTGAATTTGCTTGGTGGTCTAGGAAGCACGGAGGCAACACCGTCAAGGGCCGCGCAGGACGGAGGCAAGAAGAAGAGACCGGCGGCCGAGTAGAGAAGAAAAATCCCACTGTGGGTGCGGTTGTTTTGTTTGTTTGTTTGTTTGTTTGCTTGTTTTTTTTTTTTTTTGATGTAAAATGGTGATCGGGGTGAGTCCCGATATGAATAAAGCAAGTGTGTTTGGCAAACTCGAATGGTAGGTGTGGTAATGCAGAAAAATCAACTGGAATGAATTTTTTTTTTTTTTTTTTTGGTGAAAATAATAATAATAATAATAATAATAATAATAATAATAATAATAATATTGGTATCATGGAGTGGGCGGTGGTACAAAAATATTGTGTAGAAAAAGAGGGAGATGGTGGAAAATTATTGTTTAGACAGAGAGAAGGCATGTGAGGTGTAAAGTGGAGGACAAAATAAAAGAAAAAAAAAGGTGGGAAATGTGATGATTTCTGTCCCTTCGCACAAAAACAGTACCACTAAAAGATGTTGTGGCTGCAAAGCCTGAAAAACTCAATGCATCAGTGGTTGATGGCGGAGACAATTGGAGTGTGGGACAGAGACAGCTTCTGTGCTTGGGGAGAGTCATGCTGAAACACAGCAAGATTCTGTTTATGGACGAAGCAACGGCTTCTGTCGACTCCCAGACCGATGCTGTCATTCAGAAAATCATTCGCGAGGACTTTGTGTCGTGTACAATAATCAGCATAGCTCACAGAATACCCACAGTTATGGACTGTGACAAAGTGATGGTTATGGATGCTGGATGGGCAGGGGAATATGAAGCCCCATCTCAGTTGCTCGAGAGGCCTTCGTTATTAGCCCAGCAATACTCAGATTACTATGCATTTAGAGGCCATGAGGTGTACCAAACACCATTCAAGGAGGGGAAGAAAAGAGGGTCTGAGAAGCTTGATCAGAAGCAGGTTGTCCATAGGAAGTCCATTGATGCATTTGGACAGAGGACTTCACAGTATAGAGGTGTCACAAGGCATAGATGGACCGGTAGATATGAAGCCCATCTATGGGACAACAATTGTAAGAAAGTTGGAAGAGGCAGGAAAGTGAAGGTATGTGTACAAAATTCCAGCGGGCAGCGAAGGCAAGGTTGCCGGCCGGCTGCCCGCCGGTGAGAAAACAAAATACGGGCCTAAATCTTATGGCTCTGATACCATGTAGAAATTTAATGTATAAAGAGAAATAGAGAATTGTATTATTGATTGATATTATGTTATATTGATATATTGTATTACAAATCAGAGTGGCATTATATAGGAGAGGGTTTGGGTAGTAGGTGAGGAGTAGGTGAGGGTAAATTGGTGGTAGGTGGAGTGTAGTAGGTGAGTGGGAATGGTAAATTCTAACAATATATATATATATATATATATATATATATATATATATATATATGTACTGGGAGCAAATATCCGATGCTGTCCGTAATCCTCATGTCCAAGCTTCACGTCACTCTGATTAACCTGCAAACATAACGATGGTGAGCTACCCGGCAGTGTGTTGCCGGAAAACCCCTCCGACGAACAAGTTAATACACTTTTTTGAGAGAGAAAGAGAGAAAAGACCAAAGAGAGATAGAGCCCTGGGTTACTAGAAAATCAGATCTCTTGTATGGAGGCGTTGCTTAGTCTATATAGTCTTTGCGTGCGCTGCTCTGCTCGTCCTTTCCTGGTTGCGTGGTTGTACTGCCCTCTCTATTCTTTACACGGGTACCTGTCCATACCGCCAAACAACGTTGGCCAAACTGCCAAATGGTATTGACGCACACCATTGGCGAGTTTCTCTTCTCACACTCCAATTGGACCACTTGGCAATTTCCACCGAGCTAGGCATAGCCCGGTCAGTTCCAACTTCAATTCCGGCGGACCTTCAGGGTCAAGCTCAATAACTAGCTCGGTTTGTCCAACTCCATTTGTTTCCGTTGACCTTGCTCGGCCCTGGACCATCGCTTCACCTAGCTCGGCTTAACTTGGTCCAACTGACGGACCTTGGGCAAACTCAGACGCATGATCTAGAACCTCAGCCAAATTGCCCTCGGTTATGCCAATTCGGTCGCATAATCCAACGGCAAGGCCCAAATCACAGCTAGCTCGGCCCGTTTGCTCGGTACAAACTCCCCTCTCAATCACATACATAGCTCGGCCCACACTTTTCCACCAAGCACATACATAGCTTGGCCCATTAAGCTCATTGGATTTTTTCCTCTCTCAATTGCCCCTTAATCCCATCGGTTGCAACCTGATTGGGATTATTTTATTCTTGTATAATCTTCATTTCAACTCGGTTTGTCATCTAGCTACATGATAGCTCAATCAAGTTTTATCACTTGTTTTCGGGGCCCGTGCTGTACTGCTACACAAATCTTCATAGCTCAAAATTTTCAAAATGTTCTTCGATTTTTGTGTTAATCACTTAACCAGCTTAGCTCGGTGGTTTATTTCTCGGCAAGTGAAATCAACGCAACTCCTTGGTAAGAAAAATAAACTTAGCTCGACGATTTACTTCTTGGCCAGCAAAATTAGCTTGGTAACTTCCTTGGCAAGCAAAATCAACTCGACAAGGAACTCCAAAGTTGGCGAGCAAGGTCAGCTCGGCAATTTGCATCTTGACGAGCAAAATCAGTTTGGCAAAGAACTCCAAGGTTGCGAGCAAGGTCAGCTAGGTGACTTGCTTCTTAGCGAGAAAAATCAGCTCGGCAAGGCACTCCAAGGTTGGCGAGCAAGGCCAGCTCGGCCACTTGTTTCTTGGCGAGCAAAATCAGCTCGACAAGGAACTCCAAAGTTGGCGAGCAAGGTTAGCTCGGCAACTTACATTTTGGCGAGCAAATTAGCTCAGCTAGAAACTTAAAGGTCGGCGAGCAAGGTCGATGAGTAAGATCAGCTTGGCAACTTGCTTCTTGGCGAGCAAAAATCAGCTTGGCAAGGAACTTCAAGGTTGGCGAGCAACGTCAGCTCGGCAACTTGCTTCTTGGCGAGCAAAATTAGGTCGGCAAGGCGCTCCAAAGTTGGCGAGCAAAAATCAGCTCGTCAAGGACTTCAAGGTTGGCGAGCAACGTCAAATCAGTAACTTGCTTCTTGGCGAGCAAAATCAGGTCGGTAAGGCGCTCTAAAGTTGGCGAGCAAGGCCAGCTCGGCCACTTGCTTCTTGGCAAGCAAAAATCAGCTCGGTAAGGACTTCAAGGTTAGCGGGCAATGTTAGCTCGGCCACTTGCTTCTTGGGGAGCAAAATCAGCTCGGCAAGGAACTTCAAGGTTGGCGAGCAAGGTCAACTCGGCAACTTGTATCTTGGCGAGCAAAATCAGCTCGGCAAGGAATTCCAAAGTTGGCGAGCAAGGTTAGCTCAGCAACTTTCTTCTTGGCGAGCAAAGTCAGCTCACTAAGGAACTCCAAAGTTGGTGAGCAAGGTCAGCTCGACAACTTGCTTCTTGGTGAGCAAAATTAGCTCGGCAAGGAATTCTAAAGTTGGCGAGCTAGGTCGACGAGCAAGGTTATCTCAGCAACTTGCTTCTTGGCGAGCAAAATTAGCTCGGTAAGGAACTTCAAGGTTGGCGAGCAAGGTCAGCTCAACAACTTGCTTCTTGGAGAGCAAAGTCAGCTCACCAAGGAACTCCAAAGTTGGTGAGCAAGGTCAGCTCGACAACTTGGTTCTTGGCAAGCAAAATCAGCTCGACAAGGAATTCCAAAGTCGGTGAGCTAGGTCAGCTCGACAACTTGCTTCTTGGAGAGCAAAATCAGCTTGGCAAGGACTTTCAATGTTGGCGAGCAAAGTCAGCTTGGCAACTTACTTCTTGGCAAGCAAAATCAGGTCGGCAAAGAAATCTAAAATTGGCGAGTAAGGTCAACTCGGCAACTTGCTTCTTGGCGAGTAAAATTAGCTCGGTAATGAATTCTGAAGTCGATCAAAACCATCAACAACCCTCTTGCCGAGCAAAATCCGCTCGGCAAGGAATTCCAAAGTTGATCAAAACTATCAACAAACCTCTTGCCGAGCAAAATCCGCCCGGTAAGGAATTCCAAAGTTGAACAAAATCATCAACAAACCTCTTGCCAAGCAAAGTCCGCTCGGTAAGAAATTTTGATCTTTCCGTCAAAATGATTGTTAGTTGCCCCTTGGACCGCGCTAAATCTGTTTGGTGGGATGAAAATACAACACTTCTCAAAAAACGATGTACTTGTTTCATTATGTCAATAGTAGAAAGGGTTACAAACGTAAAACTAAGAATAAAATTGCATATTGGCAGCATTCGGCATTCCGAAAATAGATCGGCCATTTATATTTTGCGAGTTTTATGCCCATTTCCTCGTCCTTCTTACTAACATCTTCCAAAATCGAACTCCCTATATCTCAGCCATGGTTGTTTGCATGACAATCCTCTTGTTCGACTGCATAAACCTTTCCCACTATTTGCTTGTCCTCTACTACCAAACTTGCCATCACGGTAACTGCGGCTACATCATTTTCGATTCGGATGTGCTCATTAATGTGTTGCATGAGCAGTTCCATGGTCGACGGTTGATTCATTGTGAGCGAGTCTCTTAATTGATGTCCAACTGGAAGACCGCGCTTATATTGAGTGATTGCAAGGTTGGTTGGGCAATCAAGAATCTCGTTGAAGTCTCTTAATACTTAGTGTTATACACCTTCAAAGAGGCGCTCGGCTCCATCTTTATTCCCAACAGATGGTCAACTTCCTTGGGCGTTGTGGTGTTTGTCTTGAACCTGGTGACAAACGCCTCTGCCAACTGTTGGCACCCCTCAATACTTTCCTCCGGCAGCCTCTCGAAACATTTCAGGCCCAATTCGCCTAAACTCGATGGAAAAATAAGGCACATCAATACTTCGTTTTGCCTGTGTCCAGCCATACCTTGCCGGAAATGGTTGACGTGCATGTAGGGATCGATTTTTCCGTCATAGAGCGTGAACTTGGATTGGTGGAACCCAGTGGGGAGCGGCGTGTTCTCTATCTCAATGGAAAAAAGGGTGGTGCTTAGCTTTGCCAACTCTTTGTTTGGTGGCACGTGTGCCGCCAAGCGTGGTAGTGGCCTTGCGACCTTTTCACTGGCTTGCCCTCTAGGGGCCAGCGGCTGCAATGTAGACACCCTTTGCGCTTTCTGTCGACGAGCGCGCCCCTCTATCACATCCCTCCAAGTCTTTCGACCGGTCGGAGCGTAAATATCTTGACACCGTCGTTGGACGTAAGGGACAGTAACTGCTGTCCTGCGTACGAGATGTCACCGCCGGCGCGACATAGTCTCCAACTCTGAAGCTTCTCATGACGGTGAGTGAAGTGGTGCGGCGTCTATTCTGACTGCCGAAACGACGAGAATGGGCATGCTCACTGTGGTTTCCCACTTCAGCGACACCATTTCCCTTCATCTGGCGTTTCATGGTCTCCATCTCTGTCGCCATCTTCTTGATGATGGTATCCTAGTCTCTTAGCTTGTTTTCCAGGTACTGAGTGTGTGAGTCTCGCCGTCGGCGATGCTCTTTTGGGCTAACAAAGCGCCTAGGACTCCCCGTGCGCTTGTCTCACGCATTTCTAGAAAGTCCTTGCATGGAGGTCTCCAAACCAGCCATCGTCGGAATGGCAGACAGGCCATCTTTGTGCCGAACGGACTCTGGCATGATGTCGTCAATGGCAGACAGTGGAATGTCGTCGTGGTTTGCCATAAAAGATGACCGGAAAAGCTTGGAGGATAAGGTTTTGTCTGTCGGATTCCCACAGATGGCGCCAATTGTACAGGGAGAAAAGATCCGATGTTGTCCGTACTCCTTGTGTCCAAGCTTCACGTCACTTCAATTAACCTGCAAACACAACGATGGTGAGCTACCCGACGGTGTGTTGCCGGAAAACCCCTCCGACGAGCAAGTTAGTACACTTTTTTGAGAGAGAAAGAGAGAGAAGACCAAAGAGAGATAGAGCCCTGGGTTACTAGAAAATCAGATCTCTTGTATGGAGGCACTGCTCAGTCTATATAGCCTCTGTGTGCATTGCTCTGCTCGTCTTTTCCTGGTCGCATGGTTGTATTGCCCTCTCTATTCTTTACATACGTACCTATCAATACCGCCAAACAACATTGGCCGAACTGCCAAACGGTATTGACGCACACCATTGGCGGGTTTCTCTTCTCACACTCCAATTGGACCGACCAACCTCAATTCCGGCTGACCTTCAGGGTCAAGCTCAATTACTAGCTCGGTTTGTCCAACTCCGTTTGTTCCCTCTAACCTTGCTCGGCCTTGGACCATCGCTTCACCTGGCTCGGCCTTGGACCATCGCTTCATCTAGCTCGGCTTAACTTGGTCCAACTTCTGGACCTTGGGCAAACTCAGACGCATGATCTAGAACCTGAGCCAAACTGCCCTCGGTTATGCCAATTCGGTCGCATAATCCAACGACAAGGCCCAAGTCACAACTAGCTCGGCCCGTTTGCTCGGCACATACTTCCCTCTCAATCACATACATAGCTTGGCCCACACTTTTCCACCGAGCACATACATAGCTCGGCCCATTCTGCTCATTGGATTTTTTCCCCTCTCAATATATAAATATTTTCATTCTGTATCATTCTCATCAAATCACTAAATCCAAATGGACAGCAAAAGCATATTTTTCACTTTTTAGTTTTGGAAAAAGTTTCCTCAAAGCACATGGATGGAAGGAAAACATTTCAAAATTTAACATTTAAGTGATTTGTGCCCCAATTTTGTAAAGAGGAATATTTTATAGTTTGAATTTGCTGCAGTTACTTATCTACTAATGCACTACTAAGGCAACTAACTAGGTAGAGGCATCAAAGAGGAAAGATAGAGGTAATGTGGTTGGTGAGGTCAAAGCAAGTTCAAACTTGAATGTTGGAAATGTTTCCAACATGTTTCTAGTCCTTACATCAACTTTAGGCAAATGAATCCTCTCCCATGGTGAAATTTTGATTCCTTCATGTCTCTTCTCATTGGAATGAGCTAGAGTGAATGAGATACATGACATTGTTTCTTTTTTGTCTTAACTTAGACTCTTGGGGTTGTGATAGACTTATCTTAAAAGGGTTTAGGTTTTGTTAGTGTTGGCCGTTTGAGCTTGAGGCTCGTTGCTTTTGCATTTGCTGCCTTTAGAAGGTTTGTATTGGACACTATTGTGTATTTTCTCCTTTTGATAATAAAATATTCACTTACTCAAAAAAAATCTAGATGGAATCAAAATTTATATACTCACATGTTCCCGCTCTCTTTTGTTAATTAGTAACAAAATATGAAAGAGTTTATATGAACGAAAAAAATGTTAAATATCTTATATCATTACTTACCTTTAATTGTCACTATAATCATAACTTCGGACAAGAAATCAATTACATGATACGTCTAATTAATTGATGATACAAAATGGTTAAAAATTTTGCCACAAAACATTTTTATTATTTGAACTTCAACTTCTCTAGTGCGTGAAATGACGACCTTGCCATTTTTACAAAAGTGAAGTTGAGTTATGTCCGACTCTGGTGCAAGAATGTTTGGAGGGTGTGGTCAGAAATTATTAAGTGGTGGGCGTTGGTTCGGGTGGTGCTAGGTTCTACAAGCCTGTTATGGGAGTGGTGGAAGAGTTGGAGGTATAAAAGAGCAAGGAAGGTTATTTGAAAGGTGATCCCATCCATGGTACTATGGTCAGTGTGGGGACTTAAAAATAATGTGTGTTCAATCAAATTGAGAAGAATTAATTGATTTAATTAAATTTGAGTTGTTCTTTGGGCTAATATGAGATCTGAGCTAAGGGGTTTGCCAATGTCACAGTTGCTTAGTTGTCGCCGACAATTGTGTTTTTGCATATAGTGCTTTGAATTGGAGCAAAGGAGCATCGTCAGAAATTTGTTACTTCTATGGGCAACAGTTGTGCTGATGGTAAAGGATTAGAAAATGACTTTTGAACATAGTTGTTGCTTTATATGATATTTTTATTTTTTGTTCTTTCCTTGGCTTTCGTTGGAAATCTCAAAACTCTCGTCTTTGGAAAGTGCTGGCATATGATTGGGTGTGCCTTTTTGTGGCAACCTAGTTGGGATGGAGAGGTTTTGCTATGATGCTTTGTACATTTTCCATGTTATTTATGTATTCTCTTCTGTGTTTTGTGCCTTCGGTTTGCATCAATAAAATCTCTCTTCTGTTGTTCTAAAAAAAAAAAAAAAGTCATATCCCAAACATTGATGACAATAAATATGAGTCATACCAAACCAGGCATAAGAAAAAGGGGGCCACCATAATCCCCAGGCCAGTGCCCATCCTCAGCTTGGAGGGATGCGTAGAACCTTAGGGCCTTTCTCAATGTGGTTTCCACTGCTTCCTTAGTTACTTCTTCTTCACTTCCAACTTTCAGCCGTGATAACTTCATCTCACATGGATTCTTGTTTGCAAACTATTTGTACATTAGGAATAAAAGCAATGTATCAACAAATCAATATTCAAATATATATATATATTACAATTAGACTGATCAACAAAAAAGAAACGCACAAATTCTGGGTGGGCTTTTTTATTTCTTTCGGGTGGTGTTCTTCTATAATTTTTACAAATGGACAATGCAAGACAATGATAATTGAAACTAAAACACAACGAAATGCGAGTTACCTGAAGTCTCATGAGCAGATCTGAACTATGTTTAACTTCAAACCGGTTCTTGTAAAACTCGTGGCGAAGTTTTTCAATTTGAGTTCGTTGCTCAGTTGTTCCAAGATTTGGGTCGAACTCCCAAAATTGTCTACCAATGTGATTATTTACACTTTTGAGGCATGGATCATTGCTTTTAGAGAGTACAATTTTCCACATTTCTTTTCTTTGTTGCCTCGAATGTAATTCTTCCAGAGCCTAGAAAGTAAATGTTAAGTTTAACAGCATCTAAAGGCGAGACCCTTAATTTTCTTAAGACTACAATCGAACATCAAACAACTACAAACTTCATTAATGATCCTTGTTTAGTTTCAGTTTGGTCTTTATTAATATTTCCATTCAACACAGCTGTCTTTTAATTTTAATTTTTAGTTTAAATTTGTTCAATCAATAATAGTCATTTAATTTTTTTTTTTAAAATGATAATGTGCAGTACAAACGACAAACTTTTGTGGGCAAAATGATTCTCTCTCTCTCTCTCTCTCTCTCTCTCTCTCTCTCTCTTTCACACCTTCTTCCCCCTCCATAGTCATTTTGATCACCAACCACATAAACTTTTTTTCTCTGCCATGTATGGAGGATATACATTGTAAGAGAAAGAGATGTTGTATGCTTTTATCTTCTTTTCCCTCTATATTCATTTTGATCACCAACCATACAATCTTTTTTTTCTTCTTTTCCATGTATATATATAGAGAGAGAGAGATATTTGTTTGAAAGACAGAGAGAGAGTGATGCATAGTGTTTGGCCAAAGAATTTTTAGAACTTGTAGACAAACAAGGCAAAGGCAAAAGGCACTAGTAGATGCAAGACAACACGTGCTCAAAATGGCATGAAATTCTGTCGGGACATGGAAAATGATGTGGCAATCAATGCCCATCCCTTTGCCATGGCCAACAATTGATTTCGATTAAATTCCAATGTTTAGGCTTTTAATTTTACCATTTTCTATTTTTTGAAATAATTGATTTGTCTATAACTTAGTTTGGAAGAATCCAATTGGGGCTTGATTGTTTCCAGAATATGTATTGTTGATTATAGTTTGCAGCTTTGAGCTTAACTCAAATCTTTCCATTTTAGGAAATTTTTGTAATTTCTTTGATTTAGGCATGATTAGCAAGTATTGCCTCTTCTGTTTATTTCCCAGTTTAATTAAGACTTCGTTCTATTATAAATAAGAGTTGTAAGCCTTAGGGAAAAACACTTTTGATATATTATAAACACTTTGTTGAGAGAATTCTCTTATTTCTCTTATATTTCTGATAATCTTTGGATTCAACAGACTGCAGAAGAGTTGCAACTTTTTTTGGTACGCTGCATTTGTTTGTATCAAAGCTTAGGCTCAGTTCTTGATCGATCATCATGGTTCAAGGAGTTTGTGGTGGTGGTCAACAAGCTGCTGTTGAAAATGTGTACGAGCGCAATGATGTTGTGCGACTAGCACAACTAGAAGCCCAAATAACACAACATTTCACTAAACAGATCGAAGCATTAGGAGAGCAGCTTGGTGCCATGGCAGTTGATAAAGGTGCACCTCAAAAATGTCTTCCAAATCCACAGTGTGTGGGAGGATATGGATGATATCAAGGATGAAATCAAGAACCTATTTGGTGCATACAGACCGTCAATGAGATGACTGGTGGCAAAATGTACGTCTAATCGGTGGGAATTGGGCTTCAAACTTGATATACCATAGTTCAAGGGTTGTTTACAACCTAAATGAATTGGGTGGCTGCAATAGAGGAGATCCTGGATTTCAAACAGGTTCCCCTTGACAAAAGGGTTCCTTTGGTGGCAACAATAGAAACAGATTTGGATGCGTCATGGGAAACAATAGATCAACACGTTGGAGAAACTATTAAAGCATATGGGTGCGGTATTTTTGCCCCACAACTAATTGAGGACGTTGTACTAACAACTCCAGAATTTGCGGCAACAACCTCGAATTGTCAATGATTATACATTATCTTGGAAACTCAAATGTTTTCCAAAGCAGCGGAGGAAACCGCTCTAACCCTCTAGTCCCAAATAGGAAGGAATACTATTCCGCTGGCCACCATAGAAAACGTCGTGGCACATGACCAACCTAATTGGCCGTCAAGTAGCGGCGATTCAACCCACTGTTTCAAGTACGGTTAAACTAGACATCGAATGGTAGAATGCAAGAAGAGTGGTCGTTATGGCAAAGGATTATTTGTAGGCAATGTGTAGAGTGACAATGAACTAGTGGATAAGGAATATGACCTTTAGTATGATGAGGATGATGTTAACGAAGAACTTGTATAGGGTGATGACAATCCATGGTAATTCGGACGACTTGTTTTACCCCTCAGAAAGTTGATGGTGATGATTCGCTTCGCAATAACATACTTCAGTCTACTTGCACTATTGGTGTGAATGATTGCAACGATCCAGAAATTTAATTACTCTTTGAATTTCATATTAGTATTTAATCACAATTGAAAACATACATAATTTATTTTATATGTAATTGGGGTTAAAATATAACTATCAAGAAGTTTGTGGCTAAAATGTAAATATAAAAATAGGAAATTGTCACCTTGAATTTGAGTGAGACATATGGCATCTTGCAGGCAAGGAAAATTTATCAATATATATAGGCGTGGGTTTTAGAAAAAAAGAAAGAAAAAGATGAGAGAATAAAAGAGTAGGAGAAAAGAAACGAAGCTGTTGAGACTGGGAGGTGAGAGTTGGATAGATAATTGATTAGAAGTCTGAATGGATGATCAGATAGTTAATTAGTGTTCATAATTTGATATATAAGTGAGTTGTGTTATACCTTGAGTTACTATAAACTGTTTTTATGTAAATCATGCTTTGTAAACTATATTAGTATTTCAAATGTATTATTTGTTGAATGATCCCTACTTGTGTAAAACAAGAAACTTATAGATATAACTGTTTATTAAATATGATTTTGACAATGATTTGGTAAATAATCATCTAAGTAAATGTTTTTGTAAGTACCACTACAGAGGTTTCATGTCTTGGGATATTTAAATAAGCATTGACTCTCTGATTATTACTATGGTGACCCTCTAGTATGGAACAAAGTGTTGTGTGGAGTTACGTGCTACATTATTGTGGGAGCCACCTTTAAAATCCGTTTAAGTCATCACTTGAGTCCATACATCTATATTATCATGGATCCATTGACCTTCTGTTCTAATTGTCACTCCAATGATCTTTTGTTGTGGAGCAAAGTGCTATGTGAAGCTATACGAGTCACTTCTTGAGTCTATATATTTGTTTTGTCACTAATCTTCTAATCTGTGCTTGTGGATATGGTTATATGTTTCGTATGGTACAATATATATATATATGATTTCTGAAATACAATTCTATTATTTGAAGTGGACTATAACAACTTATATATTTTGACTAAAATGTTATCATCTGATCAGTTTTAGCCTAAATGTTTATCTATGTAATTTTATGAGCGTTATACTCTCGGTATGATACTCTTCACTCTGCAATATACTTATAAGTTTACCAATTCTCAGGAGATGATGTTTAGAGAGGGAGGTGTGTGTATGGCTCATTTTGAGAATGGAACTATGGAGTAGATGCACAATGCATTTTTGTAATATTTGTAAAAGTCGACCTATTTAATTAATGGCCTTTGTTATAATTAAATAGAAACTTCGATGTATGTTTTGCTATCATATTTAATTAATTATTTTTGCATGCATTTATTTATTTAATTGTCCTGTAATCGGCCTTGGGTAATCACAGTTACTAGGAGTGGGTCGTGACAATGTGTGTTGCCTTGTCATTGATTTTGGCAGTTGTGAAAACGTTGTTTTAGAGGAAGTTGTTCGAAAGTTAGGTTTGGCGACAGATAAACTGATAAAATTGATGTATAGAGAAATAGAGAATTGTATTATTGATTGATGTATGTTATCTATTACAAATGGTGAGGGGCTCCTTATATAGGAGATGTAGTGGAGTAGGTGGTAGTGGTAGGTGTGTAGTAGGTGGTAGTAGGTGGTGGTAGGTGTAGTAGGTGGAGTAAGTGATGGTAGGTTTTAACAGCCCCCCGAAAACTCAAGGGGGATAGGAACTAACCAACTTGAGTTTGGAGAGAGTAACAAAACAAGAAAATAGACGAATACATAAAAGAAAAGAGGATATGAGACACTGTATGGGCGTGTTAGACCGGTGGTGAAGACACTGTATGGTTGTGTCATAACGTTGTAGAGGACACTGGATGGTTGTGTCAGACCGTTGTAGCAGATAAAGTCTGGACAGTTGACGAGGTCACACCGGACCGAGGGAGAAGCTAACCGGAATCAATGTCGGGACAGTTTAGGGGGTCATGTCGGACCGTTGGAAAAGTCGCACCCTCAAAAGGTGTGCCCAATCTGTCAAAAGGCGTGCCATCAAAAGACGTGCCGGACATGATGGTGAGACGCGTGACCACCTTGGCTTGCGCGCCCAGGCTGTCGTCTAGCGCCGAGCGGCGCACGATGCGCGTGTCTGCCTTGGCTATTTAACCAAGACGAAGGCTGAGGCTGAGGCTGAGGCTGAGGCTGAGACAAAAAAACTGCTAAAAACCTCTGAAAAACTCTTCGTTTTCTGAGAGAGATATTCGTTTGCTGAGAGAGATACTCTGTAACACTCTGTTGCCCAGAAAATGGCCTCGTCTTCCCGTGGTCTGCTCACTCTCTTTCCCGACCTCAACGAGTCAACAAGAGAGATAACTGGTGCGGTGGCCCGTGAACCTCAACCAAACACCTCGGGTTTTGCTCCGTTGAACTTTCCGATGCGGTCTGTGGAGCAAAAAATGGCGGTGCAAACAAATATTGAGGCCAATCAGTATACATTGAAGTCATGTGTGGAGACCATGACTGCGGTCACAAACTTGTCGCACCGGCTTCAGAGTAGGACAAATGAGGTGCAACAGTTAAACGCCCAACTGGCTCTGCTCCAGCGCATGTATAAGGATGCGCGAGCAGAGATAAGTGTGCTAAAGGCGGAAAATAAGGAGCTGAAGCGGAAGGCCACCGTGATGTTCCGATTTGGAGGTCCGCCATATGCTGCAGTGGAGGAGCAGGGGGGAGTGAGTGTGCTTGGTGGATTAGGAAGCACAGAGGCAGCACCGTCAAGGACCGCCCAGGACAGAGGCAAAAAGAAGAGACCGGCGGCAGAGTAGGTCGGTGGGTGACCGTCTGCAGAAAAGAAAACAAATCTGTTGTTGTTGTGATGGTGATCTTGTGTGGTTTTTTTTTTTTTTTTTGTGGTTGTGGTGTAAAATGTGGATCGGGGTGAATCCCTGAGATGAATAAAATATGGTTTGTTGTGCAAATTTGTAAATGGTTTTGGGGTTTTTTTTTTTTTTTTTTTTTTTTTTTTTTTTTTTTTTTTTTTTTGAAAGGAAAAAATATGTGTCAAAATAAAGTTGGGGTAAAAAAAAAAAAAAAGAAAAGATAAAAAGCTGAGGTTCAAGGAAAAGTTGGGCGGTGGAAAGAAGAAAAAGAAAATATATATATATATATATATAAGAGAAAGAATGTTTGGGGCGGTGGAAAATGTGATGATGGTTTTGGGCGGAGAATATTTGAGAATGGAAAAGGGTATATAATAATAATTAGAAAAGTGAATGGGTGGCCCGAGGAGGCTGCAAGTCAGTGCTCTAAGAAGAATAAGAAAATGAATGGGGTTGCCTTTTGATTATTTATTTATTTATTTTTTTGTTACTTCCTCATAGATGCAAAGTGTCATAAAAGGGATCAAAGAGCACATGGGTTCTTAGTTTGTTCATAATAATAATAAAAGGAATTAGTGGAAAGAGGGTAGTTGAGTATCAGGGGAAACAAAGTAGGCTCAGGTGCTCATAGATGGATCGGTGTGTTTTGGTAGCAGCACGGCAAGGGTGAAACGCCGATCGCAACGGGAGCGCGGCGGAGGCGTGGAAGCTCGCCAACGAGACAATTGGTGGTGAGCCTCGCCACGTGGAGTTGTAGTCGGAGCCACCACCGATGGCGGCGACGAACAGTGAGGAGAGAGAGAAACCCGATGAGGAGATTGAGGATGTAGATTCCGAGAGCGTACGATACGGGGTAGAAACCAGGGAAGACGACAACTCGGAGGACGTATATGATCGCGATTGTGGCGAACGCGATCCAGCGCTTGCGTACGTATGGGTTCGACCTGTCGAGTAAGTATTGATACCGCTGGCTCACGGCGAAGCTCCACCGTGACACGGCCGCTGCCGGAGAACAAGGCCAGGTATCAGCTGAAGTGCCGCCGCTGGCTCCGGCATCCATGTTTTCTCTCTCTCTCACTCATGGTTGCAGAAATCAAATGGTTCAGGTCACCAAAGCTTGGATTGCTGAGCTTTAATGTCCTGAAGCAAATGTCGTAGATCTCTCGATATTGAGCGACCTACCTACACCAATCTCAACAGGCTCGTCTCTCTGCGCAATGATGGGAAGGTATGTGTAGAAAATAAGCGGAATAGGTTGAGGTCCGGCGGACGGCTAAGGTGAGGTTATCGCCCGCCGGTGAAGCGAAAATACTAGGTTCTAAACCTGCTCTGATACCATGATAAAATTGATGTATAGAGAAATAGAGAATTATATTATTGATTGATGCATGTTATTTATTACAAATGGTGAGGGGCTCCTTATATAGGAGATGTAGTGGAGTAGGTGGTAGTAGGTGGTAGTGGTAGGTGTGTAGTAGGTGGTAGTAGGTGGTGGTAGGTGTAGTAGGTGGAGTAAGTGATGGTAGGTTTTAACAGAAACATCCATGCGAGGTAACAGGGCAACGAGGTAACAGTGTCCAAACGTTGCTCAGTTAATTTCAATTGGGGCAAAATATAGGGATAAAGCGTGGTGTGATGTGATTACCACGGATGCCTATCATCACTTGTTGGAAAGGCCCAGACAGTATGATAGGGTGCCTAACGTGATGAAAAGAAGAACACTTAAAAGTTTCTTGTTCGATAAAGCAAAAATTGTACTTTTACCAATAAAAAAGGTAGTATCCATACCTTTCCCGAGTGACGGGAGTAATTTGTCAGCAAGGAAAATGTTCTTGGGGGAAGTGGAAAAATCAAAATTGTGCATGTGCTAGAGGGAAAGGAGTGCACTGCTTACAATATAGTTTCACAGCGAATAGAACCCCTAATTGAGGAATTCAATGACCTATCTTATCTAGTTCCTGGATCCAGTCTACTGAATCGGCCTCATTGGCCCTGTGTGGTAGATCTATGGGAAAGTGATTATAACTTATACCCTAACAGCTTATAACTTATAACTGTGAACATAAGTTGATTTTTGACTTATAAATTAAGTTTCTCCTCCCCCACTCAAAAAATAAGTTGATTTTTGACTTACAAAAAGTTATAAGTTGTATTGTTAAGCTGAACCAAACACATCAAAATAGCTTAAATTAAGCTAAAAGCTGAAATAAACTCTACCAAATAGGGTCATTATTGAATAAGCCCAAAAGAGTATGCAGAGTTGAAGCGTCAAGTGGAGGCGCTATTATCCAAAGGCCACATTCGAGAGAGCCTTAGTCTATGCGCCGTACCTGTTCTGCTCACGCCCAAGAAGGATGGATCATGGCGGATGTGTTTGGACAGTCATGCAATCAACAAGATCACAATTTGGTACATATGTCCCATTCCCTAATTAGATGATTTGCTAGATCAGTTGAGTGGTGCAATGATATTTACCAAACTTGATTTGAAAACTGGCTATCATCATATTTGACTCCGACCTGGAGATGAGTGGAAAACTACTTTCAAGACCCATGAGAGGTTATATGAGTGGTTAGTTATGCCATTTGGGCTCTCTAATGCCTCAAGTACATTCATTGAAGTCATGAACTAGATTTTTTGTCCTTTTATTAGCAGGTTCGTTGTGGTATATTTTGATGATATTTTAATTTATAGCCCTAATGTTAAAATACATCCCAGGCATAATTGAGAGGTCCCTACAGTATTGAGGATATAAAAATCCTTTGCTGTTAGGAACAATTGCTCTTTCATGATACACAGTGTCTTGTTTTTGGGTTATGTGGTTTCTAAAGCGGGGTTAAGGGTTGATGAGTCCAAGGTTCAGCTATCAAACAATGGTCATAACTACGGACTATCCACGAGGTTCAAAGTTTCCATGGCTTGTTATCCTTCCACCGCAGATTCATTCCCAATTTTAGCTCTATTATGGCACCAATAACCGACTATATGTAAATAGGACAATTTACTTGGACGGATGCAGCAACCAAGGCATTTGGCCTGATCAAACAGAAGCTAACTTCAATCCATGCTCTCACCCTCATGTATTTTGAACAATCTTTTAAGCTACATTGCAATGCTTCTAAAATCGTGATTGGCACTATTTTGAGTCAGAAAGAAAGACCTATTGCAATTTTCAGTGAGAAATTAGGAGGTTCCAAGCTTGATTACAGTACATATTCTTTGCACTGCTCCAAGTTTTTAAACATTGAACCTCTTACCTAGCCTACAATGAGTTTATCCTTTATTCTAACCATGATGCTTTGAAGTACATAAACAACCAGGATAAACTATCATCATGACATGCAACATGGGCAACATATATCCAACAGTTCACTTTCGTCAGCCCCCATCCCCATGAGTTAGGAGCCTCGAACAAAATGGCAGATGCATTCAATTGACGAGCTTCTCTAGTGATCACTACGCATACTGATGTACTTGGTCGTGATTTGTTTTGTGAATTATTATCTACTGATATGTATTTTGGCCCTATTATGTGTAACATAGAAGTAGGGAAGCAATCTAAGTATCTATTGTAACATCATTTCATATTCCAGGGAATCAGTTGTGTGTGCCTAATAAAAGCCTACGACTGAAGATCCTAAGAAAACTACAAAACGAGAGCCACGTGGGGCATGATCAGGCACTCAAGTTAGTAGCAGATTCTTACTACTGGCCAACAATGTGCAAGGAAGTTGCTAAATATGCGGATGGCTGCCGCATTTGTCAAGTTTCCAAGGGCACTGCTACTAATGTTGGCTTATACATGCCACCTCCAATTCCAGATTAGCCATGGACTAATGTCAGCATGGACTTCGTGTTAGGATTGCCAGAGACATAGAATGGGAATGACTCCATCTTTGTAGTGGTGGATAGATTCTCCAAGACTGTTCATTTCATTGCTTGCAAGCAAACTATTGACGCTATCAATGTTGCTTAACTCTATTTTCGGGAAGTCGATCGTCTACATGGGCTACCACAATCAATTGTTTCAGATAGAGACACCCATTTCCTCAGTAATTTTTGGTGATGTTTGTGGCATTTGTCTAACACCAAGTCAGATTTTCACAGTGCTTATCATCCCCAAACATATGGATAGATGGATGTTGCCAATCAGTCGTTGAGTAGTTTACTCTGTAACCTCGTAGTAGATTATCTCAAGTCATGGGACCAAAACTTGTAACAAGCTAAGTTTGCTTACAACCGCTTCACCCACCAGAACACTGGGTTCAGTCTTTTCTACATCACTTATGGGTTTGACTTAGCCCCTGTTTCGGAGTTGAAGCTTGTTCATGGAAAAGCAGAGGATCTAGTTACACAACTTTAGGAAATTCACAGGCACAGACCCAACAACATTTACATGAACCTACAACTAAAGTACAAGTGAGATGCTGATAAGAAACACCAAGCAGTGGAGTTTGAGATGGGAGATTTTGTTCGGGCTATCTTAACTAAAGACTACTTTCCTATGGAAGAGTACAACAAGTTAGCAGCTCGAAAAATTGGGCCCTGGAAATTACAAAAAAGATCAACTCAACTGCTTATAGATTAAAGCTTCCAAGCCATATTTGCACATTTGATGTATTCAATGTCAGGCATCTTGTCCGTTACCATGCTGATCATTCTGATGATGATGATACAAATTCTCTTCAACACAGGGAGGATGATGCAAAGTGTTTGGCTATAAAGTTTTTGGAACTTGTATATGGACAAACAAGGTGTCACGGGTTGCCTTGCAAGGCTAACTCCGTGACGTTTCGCTCGCGGTGGTGTGGCCATTTGAGTGCTCAAGAGTGGCCGTTGGAAGTGCCCCAACGTGGCCTAACATTGGCCCCAAGTAGCCCAAGGCATGTAGGCCACTAATAGCCAGCAGATAGCAAAGTTGCCGCCCATGCCAACAGCCAACCAGCTCTGCCAGCAGCAGCAAACAGCGCTGCCAGCAGCAGCAAAATACAGCAGCAGCAGCCAGCAGTGGCAGCCAACAGTGCAGAACTTTGGCGCGTCGTTTTGGCATTCAAACGAAGGAGTTTTGGGCTGAAATTTTTACTGGAGATAGGTCTTAGGGGAAGTGTTTTCCCGACCAAGTTTTGTGATTTTTCTCAATTTGTAGAATTTATGAAAAATCATTATGACTCCTCGGACATGTATGATGTTTCCTCCTGCCAGATGAAAAAGGGCTCAACAAGCTACTATAAGGGGGTATGGTGTGCTACCTACCTACCTCCCCGCCCAAACTAGGCTTGAAGTGAGCAAACTTGGGGCAACTCAAGGACGGGCTTTAGGCATCCAGAGGGGTGTCTAGAGTCACCACGTGGATTTGGGAGCCCCGTGGATGGTGCAATGATGTAGGCACTGCGCGACCCTCCCGGGTGAGAGGTCCACTACGTTGTTTCCATTATGCCACGCAATATGGTATCTTTGGGACTTGTTTTGGACCGAATGGGCTATCGAGGCACCACTAAAGGCCTCGTGTGCCAACTCTAGTGCTTGGTTTGGGTTCAACCTTGCACGAGGGGATCTCGTGGCTTAAGCTAAGCGGTTGGAAGGCGACACCGCATATGTGGGATATCGAATGAAGGCATCAAGCTATACAATGACTACGTCCATTGAGGGACTACATTATGCTACGAGCAAGCTACGGATTGAGACGTCGCCTTACTCATGCTACACGTTGGTGCAACACTAAGGTGGGCAATGGCCTTAAGCGGAATCTAGCACACGTGTTGGCACGAGGACTACGCCGTGGGCAAGAGATTGACCCTCGGTGGCTTGTGGGCTTCGCATGACCGAGTGGCTACCCAATATGCATCTATTGAGGCATGCTTGACCCTGCGACACTTCGAGATGCTATTAAAGACCCAACATGCAACGTTGGCTTGTCGGCTAAGTTGAGGACCTTCGCTAGCACATTGTTGTGTGGCTAGGCACCTTGATGACATAAACCTAAGTTGGGCGAGCACCTTGCTTGAGATATGCTTGGCGCTATGTAGCGACTTATGCCGTGCTTGGTGCACTGGAGGCGTCAGGCCTACTTGTGACATCCGGGTGAAGACGGAGCTTCCTTGTGAAGTTGTTTTGCTTGACAAAGCATTGAGCATAACTGTGGAAACGGGTGAGATCATCAACACTCGATTTGTCAACGAGCTATGGCGGGCTTAAACTTGGTGGAGTTTGAGCGCCACACCGGCAAAAATTGATCCGCTGCGCCTTTAAAGGAGTCGGCCCGTGACACAAGGCCAAGGCAAAGTCAAAAAGGCACTAGTAGACACAAGATGGAACGTGCTTGGGATGCCGTGGAATTCACTCAAGAAATGGAAAATTGTGTGTCAATCAATACCCTGCCATGGCCTATGATGGATTTCGGTCAAATTTCATTGTTTAGGCCTTAATTTTGCGATTTTTCCATTTTTAGAAATAATTGAGTCTATAACTCGGTCTAGAAGAATCCAATTAGGGCCAAGTTTTTTTCCAGAATATGTATTTTTAATTATAGTTTCCATATTTGAGCTTAACTCAGTTCTTTCCTTTTTAGTAGTTTTCGTAATTTGTTTGATTTAGGCTTGATTAGCCAGTACTGGCTTTTTCCGTTTATTTCCTAGTTTAATTAGGATTTTGTTCTATTATAAATAAGAGTTGTAAGCCTTAGGGAAAAACACTTTCGATATATTACAAACACTTCGTTGAGAAAATTTTGTTCCCCCCCCATATTTTTAGTAATCTTCGGATTCTACAAATTGTAGAAAAGTTGCAACTTTCTTTGCTGCGCACGATTCTTCTGTTGTACACGTTCTACGTTGCGGCAGAGAGAGAGAGAGAGAGAGAGAGAGAGAAAAGTATTTTACAGGTGCTGTTATGCGGCTAATGTTACAGGGGTGGGGGTTGAAAATGCTAATAGAGAATGGTGCAGAAAATGAAGAGGGGTGGAGAATGGGATGGTTCATCTTACATGGATTCTGTACAACAAAATCTACAATTAGTTATTTATTGAACTCTTAGCATAGTGAATTTTGATGGTATATAATCAAAGAAAGGTTACTAAACGATTGACGAATATCATGAGCGACTACAAGGTAAAAGTTTTCCAACACATGAAATAGAGTTCTATAACAACAAAGAAATTATATTAGAGGGCAAAATTATCATAATTTCTTCAATCAAAGCACTATGGACATAATAGAATCTTGCTTCTTAATACACATATTTATGTGAAATTATTGAATAATCAGAATCTAATGTATATATATATATATATATGTAAGTTCAACAATTAATGTGACTAATAAATACAAAGAACTGATAATTAAAAGAAATAAAACAAACTTACTCAACCAAAAAATAATTAATCTTTACCTGTAATAAAAATTGACCAAATTATGATCAACATCTTAATTTTGATCAAATTATGATGCGATTCAGATTGCAAAAAATTTTCTTATCTAAAATAAAATTCTTCCATTAGAGTCCAAAATGTAATACAAGATGCTACCCAAGCTTTGATGAATAGGTTTACTTCATGAGGACAGCCATTATGCTAAATAGAGAAAGTATCATCAATTGGACTGATTAAATATCGCACTAAATAAATCAACTCGACTTTCACAATGACAAAGGGGGAAAAAAGTAGAATTTTTTCATGAAAAAATAAAAAAAAACTACTATTTTTCGGCTTTAATTTTGGGAGTCTATTTATGAAGATTAAAATAATATGCACTACTATGTGCAAATAGTGTGTAATTAAAATTGTTATAGTGATAGTGTGCAAGCATTGTGTAAATAAAGGGATAAATTACCAGCAGATCTTAATAATTAGACTTAATTCCAAACCTCTCTCAAAATACATGAACAAAACGCATCATTAATGTTTGGCTATCCTGTTTTTGTCTGAGTTTTTTGCTGTGTGTGTGGTGGTATTGGTGTTTTAGGTGTAGTATTTTCACAGGTGATTGTTTTCATTGCCAACTTTTCGTGTCTTTCTTTTAGAGTTTATTTTGGTAGGGATTGAGTTTTGCTTTAGTGTGCCAATTTTGTTGTCGTATGTCTTTAGACAATGTTGTTCTTTCCTTTTCCTTTATTACCTTCTTGTATTTTTATATTTCGAGTTAATAATAATTTTTTTTTTTACCTATTAAAAACAAAAACAAGTAAATGTTCACATAACTATTTTAAATCCATTAATCTAACTCTGAAATTCATTCCTGAAATTACTAATGCCTCCTTCATGGAAAGCTTTTGTAATAGTATAGATAGATTAAGAGTGTAAAAATAGCCCGCAACCCATGTGTGGCCCAGGATGAGCCCGATCCAGTTAGGCCCGGGCTTGAGGCCAACCCAAGACCCTAGGCCTGGGCTTGAGACGTCATTTTGAAGCCCAGCTTGCTCAAGGCCCACTTAAAATCCGACCCGAGGCCCAGTGTCATTTTTAATGGAAAATAATAAAATTTTGATAATAAAAAACAAAAAAAAAAACAAAAAATTGTTCAGGCTCAGGCCCAGGCCCACCGGCCCGCCCAAGGTCAAAATAACCCTTGGGCTTGCGCCTAATTTTTTGGCACATGGGTCAGCTTGGCCCAACCCAAATTTTGATCGGAGCCCGTGAGACCCGATATGGGTTGGCCTGAACCCAAGCCCGGATGAGCCAGACCGGGCCAAATTTACACCCCTAAGATAGATTGCATAACTAAATAATGGTTTTAAATAGAAAGAAGATATTATAGGCTAAATGACATAAATTTAACATAAATAGATAGATATAGAAAATATTAGTATATATGATATGGATTCAGTTACCTTATTTCAGAGAAGATATACTGACAATGTTCTAACCAGTGTCTGACTTCCTGCCAAAAAAAATAATAATGGTTTCAGGTAGAAAGAAAGTAGAATTATTGTGAGATGAATTTCAAAGGCTACAACAGTGTCTATTTATTTACTGCATGCATGCAGGGGCAATAAAGAGAGTATGGTATTACATGACATTTTTCATTTGGGATGGATTTTTTTTCAAATTTAAATTTAAATTTAAATTTTATAGAATTGTTTGAGCATGTGGAGGTCATCATAGATTTCATTTTGATTATTCAAAATGTTTATTTTGAAATGTCATTCAGGGATATCATCCATACAAAAATTAGGTCGACTCGATAGCCGTAACATTTTATTTTTATTTTTTAGAGATAAACGTGATAAAATGAAAAATGTTATGATTATCAGACTGACCTAATTTATTTTCAAAAATGACATACACAAATGACCTTGTGAAATGAATTGATCAGATTCTCGAAATGAGATTTATGATGGGCGCCTGAACTTGAACTTGAACAATTTTCTCAAGTTCATATTTGAAGTTCAAGAAAAATCCAACCCTTTTTTGTGACGCACACAAAAATGTTCTTTTCTTGAAGAGAGTTTATATGAAATAAATAGACAATTTAACGTTCCATTTCTTTTGATGGAAAATGTATGAAAAACTTTTTTGCCATAAAATATTTTCTTATGATTTGTTGAGAACTTGAAAGTAATGTGCCAATAATGATGGTGCTGGTGACATGGTCAGTTCATATTAAAATTTAAATTTCACATACAAATTGGCAGATTCGTATCATGTGTCGAATCAAACTAGATAATTTACCAATTCTCAAGCCAAAGGAACCAGACTGGTTCAGCTACAATATTGCGGACAAAAATAAATAAATATAAGTAAATAAATAGGAAAATGTTTGGGACTTCCTTTTGGGAGACTCTCACCACCCCCACAGTGATGTGGACCAATGATATATTTGTATTGTTTTTTTTTTTCTTTCTCTTTCTTACTTGGATCAATCACAAATGAGTAGGGATTGTAGAGGTAATATTTTGTGGGGATTTGAATCATTGCTGAAATAAATATATTCAATCTTTAAACCGAATGGGGGTTAAGCATCAAATGCGTAGATAGCCAGATTTATATTTATATTATTTGAGTAGTGCTATTTTAACTGAAATATTAAATATATTTTTAAATTTAAAAATTAGACTAATTGTTCAAACCAAAAAAGGGGAAACATGAGACTACTTGACTGGTTGGTTACATAGTGGGATAAGTATTCAAAATGAAAACTTCGACTTCTTTTCTACCTTTTTGGGATTTTAATTCCACTTTGAGCTTAAAAGAGTTATAAAAACTTGAAAAAAAGGTATATCATTGAGTTTTGAAGAGTTGTTCATGATTTTAAAACTTCTACTATCGCTGCACTTAATTCTTAATACATCTGATAGTCTCAATATCAATACACCACGATTGATATCAATATGTGTTCTAATATCGGGATTTAGAACCATGGTTGGCGGTGACAGTGGTGGCTGCTATAGTAGTTATGGGGTGGTTGGGGCGTGGGGGTAGTGAAAAATATATTTGTTCAAATAAATTTGTTTTCATTAAACATGCAAAATATATATCATACCAAACGTTTAAAAAAAGACATATATGTTTTGTTGAAACAAATGAGGGTAAAAAATTGAATAAGTACATACAGGCATGCGCGCGCAGTGAGAGAGAGAAGATAAAGAGTTTGCTAGCTAGAAATATAGAAATTATGTAGTTGAGAAGTGAAAAGAATTGTATCAGAGAGTACTTAGTTTCAAATGGGATTTGATCTAGTTTTTATAGCAAAAAACAGTCTTGTTATTGTAGATTATTTAGAGGAGGACTTCACTAGATGTCAAAGTATATTTAATATTAGACACTTAATGAGTTAAAAATGAACCATTCCACAAGAAAACCCCTTGAGAGATGAGATAGAAGTATATATTGAAAATGATTAAATGAGAGATCTTGCTGATGAGAGTGAAGATTTTAGGGGCCAGTGTTGAATAAGGGTGAAGATTTTAGTGGACCAATGTTGAAGGAGACAGGGCCGACCTGACTTTGTGGTGTCAAGGCGAATTTAAAAAATTGGAGTCCATATTAAAAAAAGAAAATTTGGTTAGTTCTAAACTTTCTTTTTTTTTTTTTTTTTTTTGGGGTATTGATACAAAATTTACTTATATTTATAAATATTAAAATTACTAATTTGTTTTATGTGTGCTATGCACAAAAATTATTTAAAATATTAGGTGATAAATTCAATTTAAAATATTATATTAGTGTCTAATTCGATTATAATTCTTTTTTCACAATAATCATAATATTATTTTTTAAAGCATTTTATTTAATTTTTATAATTGACACAATCATAGTTATTGAGATAGACATAAATCATAATTATTTAAATAAATTTTGGACATTTTCGATAACTAACATTATTAATTTATTTAATAATTTATGACCTAACTGAATGAATGCAAAATTTGATCAACTTCAACTTAAAAAAAAAAATAAAATTATATCATAATATTTAAGCATTATTACACGAAAAGTGCTTAAGGTGAGTTGATTCAAAAGTATGATTTATGATTATATAAGTAAGAACGTGAGAGTTAATCATATTAATGTATAAAAAAATTACAAATTCAAATCATAAATAGTGTTCTCAAAGGCAATTAGGTACAAAACCTTTACAACCTTAATAATTTCAGTTCTCAAAGGGATTTTGATTAACTATATGACATATCATGATAATAGTAAATTTTTTTATTCCGGCCAAATTATCTTTGCATATCTTTTCTAGCAGAGCGCATGAATGTGCATTATCAGTAATACTATAATTCAAAATTTTTAATATTTATTCAAGAAACATGTGCCTTAAATATATACAATAATTCTGATGAATCATTATTCTTTAAAAGAATACTCCACACTATTTATTATTTGTCAATTTATCATCTAAAGGTTTGTACCATATGCATTTTATAATTATAGAAGAAAATTGTATAACTTCATAATTTCTGAGTCATAACTAAGAAAAAAAAAAGAGTCATAACCTAATACAAAAAAGTCATAACTAATATATTAAAATAATGTTATAATTAAATAGGAAAATTGGTCATAACTAAAGAAGAAAATGACATAACTAATGGTGAATATGATATGCAGGTGTGTATAATAGAATTCTCAAAAAAGTATTAAGTTTCATTATTTTAATAAATCAATATCATATTGGATGTTATTATGTAAATCACGTCTAGAATATGATGTTTGTTATATAATCACAGTGCGGTTAATTTTAATTATTTATTTTAATAATCTTAGCCTTATCGTTCTATAAAAGTGTTACTTGAATAGTTATATATAATAAATTTAGTTAAATTGTTTATTTATTTTGATAATTTTAGTTCTATTGTGCTATAAAAGTGTAATTATCATATAATAATTTTATATGATATATATATTAAATTATAAGATAGTAAAATAGACGCTCTTTTTGATATTAAAGATAATAGTTAAATTAGAAAGAGAATTAGTAATATAAAATTAAAAGTGATTCTAATTATTTAATTTGATTTTAATTTCTGTATTTATTTTGAAAATAAAAATATGTAGAAATAGAACTACACAAAATTTATTTCAAAAATTAAATATAAAGATGTTGTGATTAGACAGAGAAGAAAATACATAAATTAATTATGTAGAGTATTGATTTTTACTTTGATATTTACTTTGCTATTCTTTTTGAATTATTCATACATATTGTATATAGGTATATAAAATTTAAATTAAATATAAATATTTTGTAATAAATAATTTCATGTTATATAAAAAAGTAAATATAAATTAATATTAAGATATCAATAAGATAGACAGAAAATAAAAAATATAAAAGAAAATTAATTTGATTTGTACGATGCACATAATTAAGCATATTTTGTCTTATTTATTTATTTGTATATCGAGATAATTTTTTTTTCAAATATCATAATAATTATATATATGAAAAATAAGTATTTCTCAAATAGAATCTGATAGGAAATTTGTGTCGAGCAACTGGGTCGAGTAGAATCTAGCATGGGCCATGTTCCCAACCGACCAACCAGGCTACGAGGATCACGGAAGTCGAAGCCAAGGTTAGTGGTGGGCTTGAATCGTGGACCGGGCTGGATAGCATGGTCTTAAACCAAGGAAAAGACTGCGAGTAAGTTAGATCGGCGCCCAAAGGTCAGACCGGTTCGAATGTGTGCCCAAGAAAGGATTCTTGGCCGGGCAATGAGTTTTAGTCATGAAGGGTTACCTGCAGCTCAATCGAGCAGTAAGTTCACACTGTGAAGGGCTAAATGTAGAGTAGCCGAGCTACAAGCTGACGTGGCGAAATGGGCAACATTGAGCCCTGCGTTGAAGCCTTGCAAGAGAGAGTTCGACTCTGGGAATGTTGAAATTGAACTGAGCTAGGATAGCTCGATGGGTAGGAACTACGTTGCCCAATTAGAGCACGAGGAGGAAAACCCGCCAATCGTTCATGTCAATTCTGTTAGGAGGTTTAGCTAATACTGTTTGGCAGCATTGATACGCATACGTGTAAGCAAAATAGAGGATAGTACATCTACGTGTCCAAGAAAGGACAAGCAAGGTAATGCATGCACAAACTATATAAATCCTGCGACGCCTCCATGTAAAAGGTCTTCAATTTTTCCATACTATGAGCTACTTTAGTCATTTTCTTCTCTCTTTAAGGGTGCTAATTTGACCGTCGGAGGGGTTTTCAGGTAACACACCCGCTAGGTAGCTCACTGTCGTCGTGTTTTTAGGCTGTGTGATGCCATTCAGAGCAACATAGAGCTTGGTCGCAAGGAGTGCGAAAGTAAAAAATATTTACTCCCTGTAACGCCCTCAAAATAATAACATTAAACCCATCAATATAGACATACATTGATATATATAAAAGTTCCACATTCTTCTATTCAACAGAGTTTCATTACAAAAAGTATTACATGTTAACAACAAGAGCAAATGCCCTAAAGGCTTACAGCTTTCCAAGCTAACACTTGGTTACAACAAAAGAGTACTAACTCATTTACACATTAAGCCCTTGTCTTGAATATACATGTAATACATCAAAAGGGAAAATACAACAAAAGTCTGCCCGCCTCTAGCCTCCCAAGCTACGTCCTTGGAGGTGGCATGCTACCTGTACCTGAAAATGATGTTCCCATATAGGGTGAGCCACAGCCCAGCAGAGATATACTAAACCAACTATGAGTAATGACTAAAAGATTAACAATTGATAGATGGACAACACCGATACATCCGCATATATCACATCACAATTTCATAACATACGAATCTATGTCACTTTCCATTTTCCATCCTTATTTAATAGATTAGCATATTAGCTATATCAACACATCAACAGATAAACATCTTATGCATCAACAGATAAGCATATAAGCTGTATCCACACTTCACTAGACAAGCATATGAGCTGTATCTACGCTTCACTAGACAAGCATATGAGCTGTATCTACACTTCTCAAAGATAAGCCTATGAGCTGTATCTTCACTTCTCTAGACAAGCATATGAGCTGTGTCTACGGAGTTCATCCCCCATCTCCTCCAATCCTATCCGGTTTAGAGGTACATCCCCCATCTTCTCCTAAACCGCGGAGTACATCCCCCATCTCCTTCTCTACACACAATGCATATAAACACAAGGGTTCTATACACAATCAATCAATACATAGAATTAATGTATTCAATTCACCGTCATACTCTGTGACACAATCACTCGATTAGTTTTAGTTTGCCTAATCATCATGCATTGTCTACAACAATCAAGACTATCCTCCACCGATAGCCCAAAGCAGTTATTTCTAAATAGAAAATAAATGCACAAAATGGATATTAAATCGACATTTCAATTAGGTGAGCAATAAATGATCCAACCACACTCTTTAGTCCCATACATTCCCGATTTCAACATTCTCAATTCAATTCCTCATTTCCAACAATTAATTATACAAATTAATTAACCAATGTAATTAGGGCATATTCCATAATTAACATCACAACCCTTAGGTTCCATTTTCATTAATGTTTTAACATTAATTTCACTTTTTCATGCCAAACATGCATTTAGGTTTTATATGATTAAAACCCCAACTTTTGTAAAATTACACAAAGGCCCGAACTTTCTCAAAATTCCCCAACAACTCCCAACATATCGAAATGCCAAAATTTAAAGACATAACTCATAAAGAGGAGTAGGATATCCCTACCTCAAATTCGGAGCTCAAGGGAAGAAGGTGACGAAACTTAACGTGCTCCAAAACTCGAAATTTTTAGATCAATGCAAAGCCCTCAACGATCAACCCAACTTTTGTAAGGACCAAAGGTGAGGAATACACCCTAGCTAGATCAATACCTAGAGAGAAGTTGAGGTTCTAGTGAGAGGAGCTCTCAAATGGAGATTTTGAAAAGTAAGAGAGAGAAAAGGAGTTGAAAAAGTGATCCAAAAGTCAGATCTCGGATTTATATAAAAGTCGCCCCGCTCGAGCGTCACTCACAGACTCTCGCTCGAGCGTCAACAATCCCGCTCGAGTGGCGGATACACACTCCCAGAACTTTTACAGAACCAGGTCTCCGCTCGAGCGTCAAACCTCCCCGCTCAAGCGTCACACACAACATCCCGCTCGAGCGTAAAAACTCCCGCTCGAGCGCACAACACTGCAGAGGAGATATTGGAAGATGGAAAACTACGCTCGAGCGTCGGAAACCCCGCTCGAGCGGACAGATAACAATGAAGGGCCCGCTCGAGCGTCAAAATCCTCGCTCGAGCGTGAAGGCCAAAATCTGGGCAACTACTCTTGGTTTCTAAGTCCAACCAACCTATTTCAAACCCGCCCAACACAACCCAAGACTTGAATGCAAGGAGTAAAGGATGTAAACAAGACATATACAACAACCAACTCCACGGAACCTAAGTCCGGGTACAACAGTTAAAGAAAAGGGAAAACCGGGATCGCTATACTCCCTGTAAAATTGGTCCCACCTGTAGGAATCAAAACATATGAAACCTTGTCCTCCAAGCTTTTCTGATCACTTTCAATGGCGAACAACGATGACATTCTGATGTTCGCCATCGATAACATTTTGCTAGAGTCTGTTCGAAGGCGCGACGACTTGCTCGCCATTTAGACCATGGAGGCCTCTATGTGAGGAACTCACAGAGACGTGCAAGACAAACGCGTGAGGAGTTCAGGGCACTTATAGAGCCCTGAAGGGTGCCAGTAACAGCGTGGGTCACACACTTAGAATCTAGAAAGCAAGCTGAGGGATCAAGAAGTAATCATTCAAAGGATGGCTATGAAGATAAAGGATATGAAGTGCGCTGGAGTGGGAAACCACAGTAAGTACGCCCAGTCCCACCATTTTTTACAGTCGGAGTAGATGACCAACTCCTTCACTTTCTATCATGAGGAGTTTTAGAGTCGGTGACTCTATCACACCAGTAAAAAGGTCTCACACTCAAGAGAGTAGTTACTGTCCCTCGCGTCTATCAATGACGATGAGATACTCATATTCCGTTCGATTAGATAATTTGAGAGATGTTTTGGAGGAATGGGCATGTCGGTGGGAGGCCTAGAGGATGCCGACGCTCTAACAGTTGGCCCCTAGAGGTCATGTAAGCGAAGAAGTTGTAATGCCTTGCCATGCTTAGTGGCGCACATACCGACAGATATAGACTTGGCGAGGCTAAGTGCCACCCCTTGTCCCCTTGAGATAGAGAACGTGTCACTTCCTGCCGGTTTTCACTAGCAAAAATTCACGCTTTAGGAAAAAAAAAAAATCGATCCGTACATGCACGTTATAGCTAGGCATAGACGAAATGATACATTAATGTGCCTAATTTTCCCATCGAGTTGAGGCAAATTAGGCCTGAAATGGTTCGAGGGGTGGCCAGAGAAGAGTATCGAGAAGTGACAGTAGTTGGCAGAGGCATTTGTCACCAGATTCAAGACAAACACCAAAACACCCAAGGAAGTTGACCATCTGTTGGGAGTGAAGATGGAATCGGACGATTCCTTAAAGGTATACAATGCCAAGTATTGGAAGATGTTGAATGAGATCATTGATTTCCTAGCTAACCTGACAATCACTCAATATAAGCGCTATCCACTAGTCGGACATAGATTGAGAGATTCGCTCACAGTAAATCAACCGTCAACCAAAGAGTCGCTCATGTAATACATCAATGAGCACATCCGGTTTGAAGACGACACAGCCGCAACCATTGTGAAAGTAAATCTGGTAGTGGAAGACAAGAGGGTAACAGGAAAGGTTCACGCGGTTAGATAGGAGGAAAACCGTCTAAACAACAGTGGAAGAGAGCAAAACCATAAAAATAACCGCAATAACAAGAACAATAACCCCAACCAGGCTGACAACCCCTGTGATGCTACAGAAGATGCCAAGAGAAAATTAAATGCCCGAACTGGCATCACCACGGTCTTTAAAATTCCTCTTTATCGCATCCTTAGCGAGATCCGTGATGAGGCATACGTCTGATGGTCGGCTAAGTTGGGGGATGCCCAGAGAGGTTTTAACCCAAGATATCGCTACACCTACCATAATGAAAGGGGCCATCGCACAGAGGATTGCGTGCGTTTGAAATGTACTTGGAGGAATTAATTGTGGCTGGGCATCTGGACCGGTATATCGACGATGACATTGGAGTGGCACCAAAAGGGTAAGCCAAGCCAAATGTCTTAGCAAGCTGAGATACCCCCCCAAGGAGTCATCAATGTAATCCACGGGATCATCGAGCCAATGCGAGTATGCGAGCTTGACGGGATGATCAAGAAAACAGAACGTATGAAAAAGGTTCTGTCTGTTCAATCGGTTCTCATGAAGGGGAGGACTGAGGTGAAGGACGTCCTCACATTTTCTAGCAGAGCCTTGGAGAGAATCCAAACCCCACACAATGATGCGTGCCCGTTAAGGATTTTGATATTAAATGCATTTTGATCGACCAAGGAAGCTCGGTCGAGATAATGAATTATGGCGCTAGCAAGTTGACCAAGGAGTTTGGCATTGTCAACATTAGCCATCTCTAACAAAGCCTTGGCTCACCCTAGCTCTGTCTCCAGAAATTTTCTTGCACGGTCCTATCAGTCACCTTCTGACACAAATTGACAACACGATCCATGACAATATGGGACTTCTGGATTGCTTGCAAAAATGAAAAATAACTAGCAGCTAAAACCGTGAAAAAATTTCAACTTTGAGAGTAAACACTTACCCTGGCTATGGACTTCATTGCGGATTTGACCGTCTGGGTATCTTAAACGTGGTCGCTTTGCGTCATGTCGGCTGGAAACAATAGTGCCTTCGATAGATCAAAGGCAATGAGATGTTCTTTGTCCTTATTGATAGAGGCATTTGTTGGGATAACTTTTCCTTAGTGCTTCAACTTGGGCTGCTAGGCAGGCGCGGGCTTGACTTCTTCGACCGACTATTTAGTACTTGGCTCGGTTACCAATTTAGCAGAGGAGTCAGTTCCACAGGCCCTCTTGCTAGTCCAGTGTGTTTCTGAACTGGTGGATTAGATGACGATGGTAGCCAAGGCTAGCATTGTCCTTGACCTTTTCCTGGTTGCTTGCATGGACGGTGATGAACTGGATGCCATCTTAGAAGAGACAGCATCAATGAGATTCTTAATCTTGTTCCTCTTCGCCATCTCTTCCTCTTCAGTTAAGCAGATAAGGGAAACATTTGGAATGGTTGGATTTGGTGGAGGGGAAGGTTCTGCTAGGAAATCAATGACTTTGCTTTTGCACTTTGCCGAATATAAGTAGGTTGGCTCATAACCAAGGAGATTGTGGTAATCACATTTCTTGCATCTTAGCACGACCTTCACTGTGTTTTCATTTGGATAAGGATACAAGGCTTGTAACTTAGCGATATTTGTTGAAAATGATTAGTTAGCTCGGAATAACAAGTGAAAATAATTTGATCCGCTATTGAGTTCAGCTTACTTGTTGTGCCATTATCTTTACTTATGTACCAATCGGGCACATTAGCGGTCTCATAGTTGCTGGTTACCTAGAAAAAGTCATTGTTGTGCAAGTCTTTGTTCGGGGTACTAGTCACTAAGCATTCGCGGCCTATCCTTATTTTTA
Organism: Camellia sinensis; assembly: GCF_055761805.1. Lineage (NCBI taxonomy): Eukaryota > Viridiplantae > Streptophyta > Magnoliopsida > Ericales > Theaceae > Camellia > Camellia sinensis. Next base: position 60,206,684 of record NC_138971.1, read on the forward strand.
AGTACTAGTTAAAGCCATTGCTTGTGTGGCCGAGCGTGTATTGGCGTAATATCTCGGCCTAGTTGAGATTCAAGTTTAGCCAGCGGTTTAGCTCGGCAACTACATTTATTATCCGAAAAGTGTTGGTGGATACTTGTGTGGGGCACAACATGGTTCGTCTTAGGAACTCGCGAATTAAGGGTTGCTCTGTGAAGCGGAGCCCCCTCTCTACTATTGACAACATGGTGAAGGGGCAAGCATCCTCCCTGCCTATGGGAGAATATCTTCCTTGCCTAATTCGAAGTGAATGTCCACTGGAACGCTGTAATCCATGCAAAACTCGGCTAGTCCACCCGGCATGTTTGCCAGGAAGCGATAACGCCCAATAGAGCTTGGTGTGGTTTGCTCAGTAGAACGTGTTGGCCTAGTTATGAACATAGACTGCTCAACCTTTGAGGACACTAGTTGTGTTGGTGTGCCTAGTCTCCTAAAATTCTATACGGTGAAAAACCAAGGTTAAGTGCCTGTGCAAGTGTTAGAATAGTCACTCTAATAAGTGCAGTTAAGTTGGATTTTAGCTCAGTCATGTAAACATGTGGGATTTGTACAGTTAAATGCAAGCAAGTTGGATATGAGCTCAGTTGCCCAAACTAGAGCTGGATATTAGCTCGGTCACCTGAACAGAGCTGGATTATAGCTCAGTTAGACGTTTTAGTTCAGTCGTGCGACTATGTTGACTGTTAGCTCAGTTGTGCAGTTAAATAAATTCTAGATCGATATTTATTACTTGATCTGCTCCTCACAAAGTCACAAACACAGAGTTTGCTCGGTCGAATTCAAATTTTAGATCAAAATTGGGTTTCCGTCCAGTTTTTCTTAGGTCTTATGGTGTTCATATTGGAAAGTGATTGTGCACACTGAGATGGAAGATTAAGGGCCGTTTAACCTCCTAAATCAGTTTTAGATCGTGTCTCATTCAAACATTAAGGATTAAATTGTGCAAACTACCCCATTTTAGTGCATAAATGTCAAGCTTAAGGCCCAAAAACACGAAGAACATCATGAACTATAATGAATGAGGTTTTAAGGTTAGAATAACTCACGATTTGGGACGACGATCGTAGGTCTAGTCGGTGGAGACGCTTTGACAAAGAACACGACTCGAATAGTGCAAGTAAAGGCTTCGGTTTGGGGGGAATATGTTAGAAATCGAGGAGATGGTGCTTTAGACACAAAGGTTTCACCTGAAGAGGAAGATGAACAATGTAGGACAGTTCATGTGTATTAGTTATATGTATATATGTTGTGAATGAAGATGTGCCATAATTTGAATTTTATAGATTTGTGCATGATAGATGAGCGGTAGCACGGATCCATTGAGGATGTGCCATATGGCATTGAAATGACGGGGTGTCAGCAAGGTAGGTGAAAGGGTTAGGTTGTGGTGAGCTTCAGCCAAGCTAGCTTAAGAAACCAGACAAGGTTAGCTTAGCTAGAAGAAGTAATCCTAGTCATGCTAAAACAGACAGAATTATGGGACAATTGGGAGGGAAATTTGTGTTGAACAATTGGGCTGAGCAGAATCTAGCATGGGCCATGTTCTAAACTGACCAACCGGGCTATGAGGATCATGGAAGTCGAAGCCAAGGTTAATGGTGGCCTTGAATCGTGGGCCGGGTTGGATAGCGCCATCTTAAACCGAGGAAGAGATCGCAGGTAAGTCAAATCGGTACCCAAAGGTCAGACCGGTCTGAAGACGTGGCCAAGAAAGGATTTTGGGTCGGGCAATGAGTTTCGTCGTGAAGGGTTACACTTAGTTCAATCGAGCAGTAAGTTTGCATTATGAAGGGCTAAATGTAGTGTGGCCGAGCTATAAGCTCACGTGGCAAACTGGGCAACATTGAGCCCCGTGTTGCGACCTTGTAAGGAAGAGTTTGACTCTGGGAATGTTGAAGTTGAACCGAGCTAAGTTTAGCTCGGTGGTTAAGAACTACGCTGCCCAATTGGAGTGCGAGGAGGAAAACCCGCCAATCGTACGCGTCAATATTGTTTGGAGGTTTAGCTAATGTTGTTTGGCAGTATTGACATGCACACATGTAAAGAAAAGAGAGGATAGTACATCCACATGTCCAAGAAAGGTTGAGCAAAGTAGTGTACGCACAAACTATATAAACCTTGCGATGCCTCCATGCAAAAGATCTGCAATTTTTCCATACTCTGAGTTATCCTTGCTTTAGTCCTTTTTATCTCTCTCTAAGCGTACTAACTTGACCGCTAGAGGGGTTTTTCGACATAACACACTCGCCGGATAGCTTACCGTCATTGTGTTTTCAGGTTGTATGATGTCGTTTGGAGCAATACAGGGCTTGGTCGTAAAGAGTATGGAAGTAAAGAATATTAACTCCCCGTACAAAATTCATATAAAATTGGTTATTATAATTAAAATTGAATTTATGTAGAACTTTATATATAAATAAAAAAGACATGTTGATTTGAATTTTTTTTAAAAAATAACCTTTTAAAATGTTTCACATAAAAAAACGAAAAATACTATATGTGTGTGTGTGTGATGTTACAATCATGCTATAACTAAAATAAACATAAACATTACATTATTTATAGGAGACCCTAATATACATACAAGGATCAAGGTCGGACCACATGCATATCAGATTTGATGAATCAATCATGAAAGACAATGATTTGGATATAATTGAGTATATCAAATATCAACCTTCGCTTGTCCCCACCACCACCAGCAGAGGATGAAAACGAAATGGACAGCTCATAAATAGATATAATACTAAATAATATACAAAAACAGAATATAAATTATTCAAAAAAATTTTACAATCCATTATTTAGTTTGGGACCATAACAGCACGTACATTCATTAACATTTGTTTTCAGATTTTTATTTGTTATTTATTATTTATTTATTTTGCTTGCATGACGATAATTTGTTCATTTGGTCAGAGAGATAGTGACCTTTTTTTTTTTTTTTTTAAGGGTACTTGGGTTAGCTGTTGAATTTAAAACTTTTGGTCTATTCTTTTTTGTCTAAAAGCAAAACAACAATTTGAAATATCATATTATTTTTATTTATTTGTCTATGTGTCTATCTATCTGTTTAGTTGTTCACTTATCTATTCACCATCGTTGTCAATAGCCAATGACTTTTCTAGTTATAACAACTTTCCGGTGACTTAGTTGCGACGGTGGATGATAACAAGTAGTGTGTGAGAATATAAAGGGAAAGTAGAGATATAAAAAGTACATGAATAAAAATGGAAGAAAAAACATCCTTTAAAATAATGACTTACACTTCTCACCAATGTATTTCATTAACTATATCTTTAAAACCATAACAAACCAACACTGTCATATACACCCATAAAGTGAACTTATGACCAATTTTTTTCTTATTTTTATCACCATTCTTCTCATGTTTTGCAGATTTTGAATCTTTCCTTTGCAACGGCATAAAAAGTTTCATATGTCTTCAGTTTGATGAGAATAACGCACATGAACCACAATGAAGCAACCTAAGCTTAGTACCAATGCATTTTTTCCCCATTGGTATTGATTTTTGACATTAAAACATTCTTACCAGTTGATTTCTAATGAACCGCTTAACTTGAAACGCCTAAAATATATTATAATCCACGTAAAGGATATAAATAATAAGTTAAGAATAATTTTATTATTTATATTCTTGATATAGTTATGGTTTTAGATATTTATGTGAGTATTTAGTCAAAGTAGCATAGCTTTCTATGCTTGTCATGAATATCCGAATTTTTTTGTTGAACTAGTTTCTTATGAAGCCTCCCCACAAACATGCTATCAAATTAACATATTTCCATAGGGTAAATTACAGTCTAATGCCTTTCGATTTTATCCTAAAATTTTTATATTATCTCAATTTGGTCTAATTAATAAAAAGAGTTGAGGAATTGCATAAAAAATTCGCAAGTGATGCACATGGCATGTTTTCAAGAGCAAACTTATGAATTTCCTCATATCTCTATCAACTCAACGAGGTTGGAGCTTGTTTTAGCTCCAAACTCCTCTTTATTGATGTAATTTTAATATATTTAATCAATAAAGTCTTCTTTTCGCCGATAAAAAAAAAACTCAACGAGCTAACTTACTCAAGGATAAATTAGGTTCATATATATATATGGATTTTTCTTAAGTGTGTAATGCATATGGTATGCAATGCTTATATATATTTGTGGTATTAATTATGTAATTTTATGGTTTTTATTTTATATATATATATATATATATATATATGTGGTTCTAGTACATAAATTATTTTGAAGATAACCTATTTAGCATGTTACTAAGCAGGTCACCAATATTAAAATAATAAATTATATTAGTTATAGCGTAATAGAATTACAAAATTTCATAACTAATCTATAAAAGTACGTAACACTACCATTAATATGTGTAAATTTTTTTTTTTAAAAAAAGAAGAAGAACAAAACCATTTAATTATGTAACAAATCATTAAATGTCGTAATGATGAACTATACTATAGCATAATTTGTGTGTTTTAACTAAAAAAAACCACTAAGTACGGTGTAATAGAATTATAAAATTTCGTAATGAATTCATAAAAAATACATAATCGCACCATTGATATGAGTAAAAGTTAATTTTTTTTTATTAAAGTACGTAACAGATCCTTAACTGTCGTTACTCACTATAATCATAAATAATGAATTATATTTTAGCATAACTTGCGTGTTTTAACTAAAACAACTACTAGGTACGGCATAATAGAACTATGAAATTTCATAATGAATCCAAAAAAAAAAAAAAGCATAACGTTACCATTAATATGCTTTAAAGTTAAAAAAATATTCAAAAATTTCAATGAAGTGTGTAACGGATCATTAAGTGTCATAACTCAACATCATCACAAATAATAAACTATACTTTGGCATAACTTGTGTATTTTAACTTGAAAAACCACTAGCTATGGCGTAAAAGAACAACAAAATTGCATAACGAATCTATAAAATCCATAATGCCACCATTAAAATGCCTAAAAAGAAATTAGAAAAAAATCATTAAAGTACGTAACGGATTGTTAAGTGTCGTAACTATGAATCATAAATAATGAACTATACTTTGGCATGAATTGTGTATTTTAACTCAAAAAAATACTAACTATGGTGTAAAAGAATTAGGAAATTGTGTAACGAATCTACAAAAATGCATAATGCCACCATCAAAATGTGTAAAAATTAAAAAAAAAATCGAAAAAAAATCATTGAAGTACATAATGAATCATTAACTATCGTAATTCACCATAATCATAAATAATGAACTATATTTTAGCATAAATTGTGCGTTTTAACTAAAAAAATTACTAAGTATGACATAATAGAACTATAAAATTTTGTGCCAAATCCACAAAAATGCATAACATTACCATCAATATGCGTAAAAGTTTAAAAAAATTAGAAATAATCAATAAAGTACGTAGCGGATCATTAAGTGCCATAACTTAGCATAATCATAAATAATAAATCATACTTTGGCATAATTTGTGTGTTTTAACTCGAAAAACTACTAGCTTTGGCGTAGAAGACTATGAAATTGTGTAACGAATCCATAAAAATACATAACGCCACCATTAAAATGTGTAAAAGTTTAAAAAAAATTAGAAAAACATTATTAAAGTACGTGACAGATCATTAAGTGTCATAACTCAGCATAATCATACATAATGAACTATACTTCGGCATAACTTGTTTGTTTTAACTCAAAAAAACCCACTAACTATGGCGTAAAAGAATTACTTAATTACGTAACAAATCTACAAAAATGCATAAGGCCACCTTTAAAATGCATATAAGTTTTAAAAAAAATCAGTAAAGTACGTGACAAATCATTTATTGTCATGATTGACCATAATCATAAATAATGAACTATATGTTGGCATAATTTGTGTGTTATAACTAAAAACACCACTAGTTACAACATAATAGAACTATAAAATGTCGTAACGAATTCCCAAAAAATGCATAACGTTACCATTAATATGAGTGAAAGTTAAAAAAAAAAAAATTAGTAAAAATCAATAACGTACGTAATGGATCATTAAGTGTCGTAACTCATCGTAATCATAAATATTGAACTATATTTTGGCATAACTTGTATATTTTAACTCAAAAAAATCACTAGTTATGGCATGATAGAGCTAAAAATTGTGCAACGAATCCATAAAAAAACGTAGTAGTACCACTAACATGCGTAAAACAACCAAATAGTAGAAAAAATCATTAAAATATGTAGCGGTTCATTAAATGTCGTAACTTAACATAATCATAAATAATGAACTATACTTTGGCGTAACTTGTGTTGTTTAACTAAAAAAACCAATAGTTGTGGCATAAAAGAACTACGAAATTGCATAACAAATCTACAAAACACATAATGCCACCATTAAAATGTGTAAAAATAAAAAATAAAAAATTAGAAAACAAATCATTAAAGTACGTAACGGATTATTAAGTGTCATAACTCAATATAATCATAAATAATGAACTATAGTTTGGCATAACTTATGCGTTTTTAACTCTAAAACCACTAGTTATGGCGTAAAAGAATTATGAAATTGTGTAACGAATCCATAAAAACACCTAACGCCACCATTAAAATGCGTAAAAGTTAAAAAATTTAGAAAAAAGTTATTAAAGTGCATGACAGATCATTAAGTGTCGTAACTCACCATAATCATAAATAATGAATTATACTTTGGCATAACTTATGTGTTTTAAGTCAAAAAACCACTAGCTATGGCATAAAAGAACTATGAAATTGTGTAACGAATCAACAAAAAACATAACGCTACCATTAATATGCCTAAAAGTTAAAAAAAAATGGAAAAATCATTAAAATATGTAACGAATCATTAAATGTCATAACTTACCATAAGCATAAATAATTAACTATACTTTGGCATAACTTGTGTCTTTTAACTCAAAAAACCACTAGCTGTGGTGTAAAAGAACTACAAAATCGTAACGAATCCACAAAAATGCATAACGTCACCATTAATATGCATAACAGTTAAAAAAAAAATTAAAAACAAAATCATTAAAGTACATAACCGATCATTAAGCTTGTTAGGCTTTTGTAATTGACAATCCCGTTCGACAAAACTCAGTTCAGTTGTAATTTTATTCGCTCTTATGTTTCAATGACGTTGTGAGTATTTAGATGTGAATCCACCCCAAATCATGTCTATGCAAAAGAGTTTGTGATCTTGGCGCTTCCATATTTGCTACTTCACTGACTATGTATCGGGATCGAGTTGACTGTTTGCCACTTCGCTAATTATGCGAATCTAAGCCAAAATTGTTTGGCCGCTCGAGTGGTCGTTTGCGTGCTCGAGCGGTGAATAGGAGCATCCAGTATCTTTTCCTGCAAACAGAACTTCTGCAAAACATGTTTTACCGCTTAAGCTGGTGAAAATTATGTTATGCAAATTGTGTAATTAAATAAAAATAAATAGATTCATATTTAATAATTTAAATTATAGAACAAGAAGTCTTGTAGGAAATTACAGTTAGATGAACAGAAATACATAACAAGACAAGAAAAGAAAGCAAACCAAAGCCTGTGTGATACCATAGTCTCCTTAAAACAGATTAGCCACCGCATCGTGGGTGTTGTTTGTTTCCCAAGATACGATGCTTAAAATCTGCAAACACAGAAACACCTTCTGTTTAGCTCTGGCAAACCGATAATGGTAGCACTTTCTCACACAAGAAGAAGAATATAGGAGCAAACTGACTGTATATTATGGAAGCCAAAAATTTTGCGATGACAACCAAAGAAATTGGTCTTTATTTATACACAAAGGGGAAAAGATGAGGAGTCTTCCTGCAACAAATGCATGATTCAAGTTCCGCAAAACTGCCTAACTAATGTAGCAAAACTGATGGGATTTAAGTGTGTGAGTTACACATTTTATATACATATGTATGTATATCTGCAGCCACCAAACAAACGTGGCCCAAAAAGATTAGGTTGGTGGACCACCAATCCGGTCCAGCCAAAACCTAACCTATTTCAACAAGCCTCAAGCCCCAAGCCCCAAGCCTAAGCCCAAGTCCCAAGATCCAAGATCCACGATCCACAATCCATGACCCACGGACCATAAACCCCAGACCCGGACTCGGCCTGGGAGGGCAAACGGCTTATATGCGCGTGCTTGTGGCAATTTTTACTTAACCAACTTGGATTATAGTTTTGGCCTAAGTCCATCCTTGAAGCATCCATAACTCCCTTCATTCTGAAAATTTAGATGCCCTGAAGGGCTCATGCCCTTATCAAAATATTGAGGTTTCAATACCTACAATATTTTCCTCTACAATTAATATGGGATAGGTAGTTATACACTATTTCCAATACCTCATTCACGAGGATAACTTTATGAGACAAGTTTTCATTCAATTCCTAATATTTTTGGCCATTCTTTTTTGTGGTATAAAGATCTTATTACAAAGAATCTAAACCTATTTGATCACAGTTCAACCAGTGGTTGGGACCTACTTTAATTTTACATTAAAGTCACCATAAAATCATTTTTTCCAAAAATCATTTTTTCCAACAATCTCCCACATGAATAAAAATTGACCGAATAAAGAAAACGAACAATGTTTAACAACAAAGACTCGGAGAGAGAGCACATAGATAAACCCTGTATCAAAAAAGGTAGTTGTTGGCCTTGAATCTTTTGTAGTGAAAGCCTATCAAATTTACTGGCTGACCAGTGAATGTAATGTCTTGAACGGTTCTGCCGTTTTTGTAAACCGAGACAATAGACCTCACTGTAGACACCCCATTTTTGACCGACCTTAAGACTCAGACGTCACCAACTGAGCGCTCGGTGATGTTGCATATTGTGCTCGTTTTGAGGTTGCGGAGTCTCAGCTGCGAGCCTTGCCTCCGGACTTCAGGGCTCTTTTGTGCTTTGTCTCGGTTTGCGAACTAGGTCATGTTTTCTCTGTTTTCTCTTCCCGAAGGGAGGGAGAGGTCTCGTAGATCATCTCTCAGTGGCCGTAGGCTACGTTTCGTGATCGTAGGCCATTTTTCCTGTTTGGAGCCAAGTTTCTGGTTTTCGGAGCCGTCGGCCGTGTGCCTCAGTTCGGGACCGCTTAACTACTTCCGTTTGCTTCAGTTTTTGGCACACACCTTGTTTCCTCTCTTTTGAGGGACACTGTGGCCCGGGAGACCACCTTCGTGGTCATACGCCACTTCCGGTGCCTAACAGCCTGTTTTCGGGGCCCCAGACTGCGCGTTTTGGCCCCCGAACCTTCGTTTTGCATCCGTCTTGGTCCATTTTTGGTAGGGACCCTATTTTCATTGCTAGGGAGGTGGTAGTATGGTGGGAGGCCACCTTTTCCTCTTGGAAACCAGTTTTCTTTTTTTTTTTCTCTCTCAAAAAGCCGATTTTTCTAACAGAAAGCTGATTTTTTTTCACTTTTGAGCCACAATTTCTGGCTTTTCATATCACCATTGTGTTGTGCTCATCTGGGAGGCCACCAATATGGGTAGGCCGACTAGTAATTCTTCTTGACCCTTTTGAACCTTACTAAAAAGCTGGTTTTCTTCTCTCCTGGGTTACTTTTTCTGGTTTTCTACCATACAGCTGTGTTGCACTCATCTGGGAGGCCACCAATCTGGGTTGGCCGACCAGCATTTCACCTTGAACCTTTTGACCCCTGGTCGGCCGACCATGGGGAGTGGCCGGTCGACCACCTTAGCTGGTCGGCCAGCTTTCTGCTTTTTGCTCTTCTCAAGTGTAACACAGTTGTGCCAGTTGTGAAGCATTTGACCCACTGTCCGAGACTTTGACCATCTTTTTGATCCTTTTTAGTTGGTTTTGACCCCCTTGCTTAGCTTCTTAGAGAAGCTTGACCCTTTTGGTTAAAGCTTCTTTGAGAAGCTTTGAACCCCTCTTAAGGCTTCTCCAAGAAGCCTTGGCTCTTCTCCTCTATAAAACCAACACTCCCCCTCCATTTGCAAGGGTTAGAAAGTTTAGCCAAGGCATATACACTCCACCCTCCATAGCCTTCTTCTTCAAAGCTCCAAACCCTAATATTCTTGCACCATTTGCACTACACCTCATAACCTACCACCTCCACCATCCATCCAAGCATCCTGAAGCTGATTTTCAGAAGTTGAAGAACTCCTTCCTTGGTCCAGAAGCTGCTGGAGTCATTGTCTACAAGGGTGAGTCTCTATTTCCCCCATTGTTGCATTATTTTGCTCCATTGATTAGCCTTATTTTCAAGCATTTTTGGACTTTGTCATAGACTGAAAAGTGTCTTCTTTTGAGCTTCTCTTGGAGTTTGATTAAGGACACTTTTCTGTTTGAGGCCATCTACCTCCTTGTATGCTTTATCCCTCTTTGTAGGCTTATTTTGCATCATATCTTAGCTCTATATGTGAGCATTTTCGAGATTTTCCATAAACTAGAAAAAGTCTTGTTTTGACCTCCTTTTTAAGTTTGATTGAGGTCACTTTTTTGTTTGGAGTCATCTTCTTCCTTGCATGCTTCATTTCCTCATGCTTTGAGCTATGTATTTGAGCATTTGCATTGGCCTTGTTTTGGCCTCTTAGCCACTGAAATCCAGTGGATTTTCAATGGCTTTGATGTGTCTTTGTACTCCAAAATCATAGAGGGGTGACCCTCTCACCCCTCATTTTCTTTACTAGCTTTGTTGGCCTTCCAAAAGGGTTCCATCTTGCATGTTGTGAAGTCACATTCCAGGACTTATTTTGTGAGTTTTATGGTTTGCATTAGCTCTGTCGGGAGCCCATTTTGCCATATTTTATGTCTATGATGCATGTGTAGAGCAATCCTATTCAAGGCCTTTCAAAGGGACCTTTCATTGCATGCTTCCTAGACCAATTCCAGGGCCTATTTGGTGAGTTTTAAGGTTTTCATAACTCATTTCCAAAGGTGGTTTTGACCTCTTATGTGTCCATCATATAGGTGTAGAGTAACCCCTTTGCATGGCCTTCCAAAGGAGCTCATCATTTTTGCATGCATTGACTGAGTTTCAGTGGTTATTTGGGCATATTTTGGCATGGCATACATATGTTTTTGACTGTTTTAATGAGCTTTCATATGCTTCATATAGTTGTAGAACAACTCATGGTTCACTAGCTTTCTTTGCATACTTTGTGGGCCCTTGATTTTAGCACTTTTTGGCCATGCCTTAAACTAATAATATGCTTATTTTGGACTGTCCTAGCTCTGTTTTTGGGTCTCATGTTTGAATGATGTTTGTTTTGCATGCTTGTAGTTCAATACCCATGCTTAACTTTGAGGTTTGAGGTCCATTGCATGCATATGCTGAGGTATTTTCATGCTTTGGGGTCATTTTGCATCACATTTTAGAGCTTATACGAATGCCATGTTGCCATGTTTTCATCTCTTTAAATGCGTTTGAGAGTCGGGCTTGTATGCCTCATTTACCGACCATTGAATGAGCTCCATTCCGTTGCATTCCGAGCCATCATTTTAGGCCATTTCCCCATTGTTTCAGACCTGCCTAGGGTCTGTTTGGGGTTGATTTTGCCTTTGGTGCATTGCTTTGGGTACCTCTAGTGTAACGCACTTCACTAGTTTCGGTACCCGAGCCCCCTAGCTTGCATTGTGTGACATATTTGCATGTTTCGGGACCATATTTCATGCTGTTTTAGAGCTGCAATTTATGCTATTCCATGTCATGTTTCATCCTTGCCATGCTTTGGTAGAGTGGCATTCCATGCCTTAGGTTCGGTCCTTGGTATTTGTGCATGCGTGCACCCATTTCGGTTGTCTCATTTTCATCTAATGGCCACTAATGTGAGTGTGGCTGAGGTCCACTCATTTTGGTATAAGTCCATCGTGCATTGTATATGCCATTTCGGACCATAGCATTGCGTATGCTAGGTTACATGTTAGAGTATTGTGTATGCCATGTTACATCGAGCATCGTGTATACCATTTCATAGCATTGTGTATGCTAAGTTGTATGTTAGTCGCATTGTGTATGCCATCTCATTTGCATTGTGTTTGGGATAGGAGTTAGCCCAAGCACGGGAAATGAGGGACGTTTCGTACTCCGAGTGACGGAACGTGTCTCAATTCCCGGTCGCCGACACTCCGGATTACCCATGATGGAGTTTAGGTCTTGTTGTGTTTTCATGTGCATTCATTTCACATCGAGTCGTGCAATTTGACTCGTCGGACTTCATGCATCGAGATGCGTAATTGGTGGCACAAGGATCGAGGACTACACTCCCTGAAGAGTAGTCATGCATACATATGTGAAAATACTTTGCCATGCCCCTTTCTTGCTCTTTGTTGATGCAAATCAGAAATCAACAGCCTTCTGGAGCTTCGCACAACATTCCGGGATTAAGTGTAAACAGAGGTGAATCGGGGCATCACAATGGATTTCTGCGCCAAGCAACTCAAGCATGCATCTTTCATCATTCAGAATAGAGCCGAGGCGGTCCATAGCTTGCATGCTAATTTACTTGCTTTCCTAGTTAAACTGTTAATTAATTAGGGTTTTGTACTTATTCGGACTGTATATTATTTATGCGGACCCTCCGAGTGAGGGCAATGTTGTAATAAGTGTGCGTGTGTGTGATGTATGTCTTCCAACCCTACGTCTTTCTCCCTTTTATTTACCAGCTTATGATGGTTAGATTAGGGCATGTTTCAATTAGCATACTTATGCTCGCATGTTTGCATTCATTCATCTGCATTGCATGCACCGGGCTCGGCGAATCATACTAACTGCATTTGTATTTCAATTCTAAATTGAATACGTGTTAGCTGTAGCATCATCATATGCCATGTTTAGAATAGCCGAGCCTATTGTAGTTACATTTTTGCATGTGTTGTATTAGGCATTTTTGTATAATTAGGATCATGCATTGATTTCTAACTAGTTTCTGTTTTGGCTTGGAGTACTCGGTAAGTGTTTATGCTTTAGCATCTCTGCATGTGTGTGAGTGACTACCATGATAGCATGTTTACCATGAGGCTAATTGCTTATGTGATATACCTGCCTGAATGCCTGTGGGTGAAGGTTGGATTATCTGGATTGGAACAATTCATCAATTGTGAGTTTTAAGCCCACCCGAGGGTGGCAAATCCACGTCTTAGCCTACTTACGAGTAGCACCATCAAACCATTTTCAAATAAACAAACATGAGATGTTTTGTTCCAATTCAGGTGATCCAGTCTATACTTGTATGCTGTGCGCATGATATAGTAAATCTAGGCTAATAACCGGAATAAGAACGCATAATGTTTTCAAAACTAGATATCATGGTTAGTAGAGGCCGATCTTTGATCGGGCGAGCGGGGGTGCTCACGAAGTGACCTTCCCCAATCGTACCCAAGTTCCCGAGCTGAGGCAACTTTGGTGATGACGGACACATGGCCTTAGGCAACGGGTCAGGGTTTCCTAAATTTCCCAAAATAAAAATATTTAGGTGGCGACTTTGTATCTGGCAAAGTAGTCCATGTTTGGCACTTCTTTCAAAAAATTTGTTTTCAAAAACGATTTGCCGGATTTGGACTCTTTGATGATTTCATCGGTCTTGCATTGCACTCTGCGAGATTAGATACAGGACCGTGACATTGAGTCCTGAACTGTAGTGAGCCCATATGAACAGAACGGGGGATTCATCCTGCCGGGACGTTCGGGGACGTCTACACTCACACAGGAGTTAGTCCAACCATTGTTCTTGTTCTCACTGGTGTGTCCGGTATGGCCCTAAAATACTAGCTTGGTTCAGTAAGCGTTTTTAAAGAATTTATCCTTATTAATTCTTAAATAAGCGGTCCCACATCGCATTCACATAGGTGACCTATATAACGTATTTCATTATACAACGGTTGATTATTCATATCACTTAGGTCATTAAAAGCATTACCTTAACCTTCTACCCTCACAGGGTATCACTGTATAAAGGAATAGGCAAGGGGATTTACTACTTCAGTGACTCACCCGTTACACATAGTTAGGTTGTCCCTTTGAACCTAGATCTTGGGATCTTTAGTCAACTGGGTTGGGTTTTCCGTTCTAGTAATATTTACTAAAGGCCTTAACCTCATTCCTTTTGACGACGTTTCTATAAACTCTCGAGTTAACCCTTTGGTTAGCTGATCCACAATGTTGTCCATAGACTTTATATAGTCTAGAGATAATTTCATTAGAGAGTAGCTGTCGTATGGAATTATGTCTACGATAGATATGTCTAGACTTTCTATTATACATATTACTTTGTACTCGACTAATCGCCGATTGGCTATCACAATGAATACAGATAGCAGGCATAGGTTTTAGCCAACATGGAAAATCTTTAATGAACTAGCGAAGTCATTCAGCTTCTTTAGTTGCTTTATCGAAAGCAATAAAATCAGATTCCATTGTTGATCTCGATATACAATGTTTGCTTGGAAAATTTTCAAGACATGATTACCCCTTCGAGGGTAAACACATAACTACTAGTAAATTTGGAGTCCTTTATATCAAATATCCAATTAGCGTCACTATACCCTTCTAGTACCGCTGGGTATCTGGTATAATACAGCCCATAATCCTAGGTGTAGCGGATAACCCAACACCTGTATAATGTCCCTCCAATGAGTAGCATTATGATTACTCGTGTATCTATTAAGCTTGCTAACAAAGTAGGCTATATTTGGCATCGTACAACTCATCACATACATCAAACTTCCAATGACCCGAGAATATTCTAGCTAAGAGACTCTCTCACCATTATTTTTGGTCAGGTGTAGACTCAAGTCTATCGGTGTTCTAAACACACTCGTATTTGATTTACTAAAATTCTCAAGTATCTTCTAAACATAATGAGATTGAGAAAGTACAATACCCCCAGATGTTCTGGTAATCTTAATACCTAGTAGAATCACATCTATAAGACCTATATCCTTCATGTCAAACTTAGAGTTTAACAATCCCTTGGTAGTTTTAATCATTTCATCATTACTACCAACAATGAGTATGTCATCAATGTATAGACACAATGACATAACTTCTGTTAGTGTCTTTAATATATACGTATTCGTCACACTCATTGATTCTAAGTCCATTTGACAATATAACATTATCAAACTTCTCATGGCATTACTTAGGAGCTTACTTCAAACCATATAATGACTTGACAAGCTTATAGACTTTCTTATTTTTCCCTGGAGCTAAAAACCCCTCGGGTTGCTCCATGTAGATTTCTTCATTTAAATCCCCATTTAAGAAATTTGTTTTTACATCTATCTGATGTATCTCTAGACCACGTAAAGCGGTTATTGCAATCACTATGCGAATGGATGTTATCCTTATTACAGGTGAATACATATAAGAATAATCCAGGCATTCTCGCTGCTTGTATCCTTTGATAACTAACTTAGTGTTATACTTATCAATTGACCCATCAACTTTCATATTTCTTCTATAGATCCACTTACGCCTCAAGGCCTTACTGCCTAGGGATAGATCAACCAACTCCCAGATATGGTTTTGTAAAATGGAATCAATCTTACTCTTAATTGCTTCTTTCCATAAAGGACTTTCAGGTGAAGTCACAGCTTCAAAAAAAGTTCGAGGTTCTCCCTCTACTATATAAGTCAAGAAGTCTGGACCAAAAAACTTAGAAGTCCTAACCCTTTTACTCCTTCTTGGCTCCTTTTTGGCTCATCTACCTTCTTATCTTAATCACTATCACTAGAATCATCTTCAAGTTCCTTCTCAGAGCTTTGATCCTCTCATTGGGTTCGACAAGGAAACATGTCCTTCAAGAATGAAAAATTCTTTGACTCCATAATGATATTCTTGTACACACTTGAAATATCAGACTTGTGCACCAGAACCTTATATACACTACTATGTTTTGCTTAACCAATGAATATACAATTCATAATTTTCGGACCTATCCTAACCCGCTTGGGTGTAAGTATCGTTACTTTTGCAAGACACCCCCACATTTGTAGAAAATTATAGGAAGGCTTGTGACCTTTCCATAATCCATATAGAGTCTAGTTCTCTTTCTTCTGAGGTATTCTACTTAGAATGTAATTCGTGGAAAGAATTGCTTTCCCTCATAAGTTCTGTGGCAACCTAGTACTTATCAACATTACATTCATTATTCCTTAGGGAAATTACCAATAGGTCCTACTTTTAACACTCATTACCCATTAAGTCCTATTGATAAATTTATCAAGTGATAAATTTATCAGTTTCTTATTTTTATGAATAAATTTATAGTGATAAATTTATTAGTCTCTTTATTTTTATGAATAAATTTATAGTAATGAATTTATCAGTCTCTTATTTTTATAGTGATAAATTTATCAGTTAGGACCTATAGGTAAATAAGTCTAGTTAATATGACTGATTGTTAAGTGCCCATATTTCCTTCAACGTACTATTTTTTCGCTTAGCGACACCATTTGACTGAGGGAAATAAGGCACTGTAGTCTGGTGGATAATTCCAGATTGAGCACAAATCTCAATAAATGGTGATTCATATTCTCCACCACGATCACTTCTTAAAGCCTTGATCTTTCGATTTAGTTGATTCTCAACTATATTCTTAAAAAGAATAAATTTATCAATTGTCTCATCTTTGCTTTTAAGCAAATACACATAACAATATTTAGTGCAATCATCAACAAAAATGATGAAGTACTTGTTGACACCATGTGATTGTACAACTTTCAAGTCACACACTTCATTGTGCACTAAATCCAAAGGCTCGGTACTTCTTTTAGCAAAATGAAATGAAGTCCTTGTCAATTTTACTTCTACACAAGTTTACAGTTGTGATTTGGATTAATCTTGAAAGATAGTATGTGATCCAACTTGATGAATCTATGTAAAGAGTCAAAATTTACATGACCCAGTCTACCATGCTACAATTCAGGGGAGTCAAGCATATAAGTAGAAGAAGAATTTTTCTCATTCATCTTAGGGATAATAGTCATTATATTGAGCTTAAACATATTGCCAGACATATACCCCTTCCCCACATAGACTCCGCTCTTGGTTAACACAACCTTATCAGACTCAAACACCATGTAAAAGTGATCGTAAGACCAAATTCTTATGAATGTTCGGCACAAATAGGACATCGTTCAGAATTAGCTTTTTTCTTGAAGTCATCTTCAGGACCACCTTGCCTTTACCCGCAACAGTTGAGGTCGCAGAATTCCCTATGAACAATTTCTCACCATTTGAAATTGGTTCGAAAGATGTGAACATCTTCTTCTTGGCACAGATGTGGCAAGTGGTCCCAGTGTTCACCCATCATTCTTTCGGGTTGGACCCCACCATGTTCACCTCAGAGACGATAGTTGACAGATGCATGTTCTCCACATCTTGAGATAGATCATCCATCTCAGCCATGTGAGCCCGACTTTTGTTTCGTAAGGCTTCTTTTTCTTGTAGAAATCAACAGCCGGATGCCCATCGCTTCCATAGTTGAAGCACTTTCCATTGAACCTAAAAGTAGGTTCTTGCGACTTGTAGACCGGCCTTTTGGAGACACCACCTCTAGCCCCAGCTTTGAGCTTTTGCCTGTCGGTGGCTTCTTATTCACCCTCAAGGATTGGCCATGCTCAACCATTTTTGCTTTCACAATGGAGGTACTCCCCATTTTCTTCCTATTGTCTTCCTCAATGCGGAGCTTGACAATGAACTATTCGACTATCATCTCCTTTCGTTTGTGCTTCAAGTAATTCTTAAAGTCTTTCTAGCCGTTAGGTAGTTTCTCAATCAAAGCAGCTGCCTGGAATGATTCACTCGGTAACATTACCTCTGCATAAATCTCGTGTAGAATAACTTGGAAATCTTGGACTTGGTTAATGCTGGTTTTAGAGTCCATAATTTTGAAGTCTAGAAACCGGGCTGTAACAACCCACATTCATGTCCTAGTCATGTTTGCATGCATTTATATGTTTTGCCATGTTAAGTTTGCATTCATGAATCTTGTCTTGTTTTGCTTAAGTGTTGCTTGCATGCTTTGTCCCTTCTCTGCTATGTTAAGCCTAGGTCATGCCAAGCCTGGATTATGTTAAGCCTAGATCATTCCAAGCCGAGGTCATCTTCAGTCTAGAATTATCTTGGAACCCCTTTGTTTGACCTCCACCTTCGCCTTGACATATTGGCCGAGATGTCATTATCTAGGCCGAGGTGTTCATCACCAAGGCCGAGATGTGTATTATCTAGGCCGAGATGTTACCCTTGTACCTAAGTGATCTTGCCCTGGAGTGGTATGACCTAGACCGAGGTGTGGCACATCTAGGCCAAGGTGTGGCACAGCTTAGTCAAGTGTTGTCCTTCCTAGCTTAGGTCATTGTCACTTTAGTTGCCGAAGCTTTGTCCTTAGCCGATGTCATCACTTGCCGGAGTGCCTTACTGGGTATCTTGTTAGATACACTTTGTCATAGTCTTGTCTTGTCAATCTATCACCTTTTTGAGGAGAGCCAACCAGCCGTTGCCACATGTCCAAGCTGAGTGTTAAGTCAGCCGGCAGACGGAGAAAACCTATCATTTCTATATCCTTGTTTTGAAGTAGAGAGATAAGCTCTAGAAGAGGGAGAGGAGTTCTTGAGGGAGGGTAGATTTCCAAGCTTGATCCCTAGAGATCGAACCGTTAAATCCGTGTTCTAAGGTTAGATTCTTGATCTGCTCATGTTGTTCTTTATGTTCATGTTATTGCATTGCATGATTGAATATGATTTGTAAGCCATGCATTGCTTTGAAGTTCGGTTTTAGAAAGAGAAAATAACATTCATGTGTTCTTCAAGAAAAGTCATGTTTTGATCCGAAGGCTCATGCCAAGATCCATGTTTTTGTGTTTGTTTTCATATGATTTCCAAGCATGGGTACCCAGGTCCATGTTTTCGAACTCATAGCATGAAATCCCAGATTTTTGTAATAAAGAAGTTATGATTTTAGCATTCATATTCTTCATGGTCTTCATGTTCATGTTCTTCATGTTCTTCACGGGTGGAAACCCAGATCTCCAGACCTCACTTCCCTAAGTGTAGTCGCCGAGATCACTCTTACCTAGACCTCACACTTAGGCCGGCATCGTATCTCACCTTGGCCTACCTTGCATGATCACTTACACCGTTAGTTTGTCTTTTGCGCACCTTGGCATGCAGCCGCATGCCGAAGCCTAGGTAGCCACACCTCGGCCAGGAGGTGTGGGACGTCGGCAAAGACCTGGTTGGTACCCAGCATGTCTTCTCGACATGTAAAACAGTGTTTTGACTTCCAGCATGTTTCCCGAGATCATTAGCACGTATGTAAGACTTGTTTTGAGAAGTGCATTCAGTAGACTTTGCTATGTGTTTGTAGGACTTGGACCTTTGCCTTGATCCCGACGTCCCAAGAGCTATGTGAGTGGTATTTTTAATAAAGCTATGCTATAAAGTTTTGATAAAGCTTTGCCTTGTTTTGATAAAAGTATTTGTTAAGCATGAATGATTATCCCTATTTTGTGTATCAAGTACTATCTTGTTTTGATGACATTCTTGGAAAGTCCTTACGTGCTGGTGGACTCTAAGCATTTGCAGCACAAAGTTTGGAAGTCCTTACGTGCTGGAGGACTCTAAGCATTTGCAGCACAAAGTTTGGAAGTCCGTACGTGCTAGGGGACTCTAAGCATTTGTAGCACAAGTCCTTAGTGCCAGGGGACTATAATGCATCTGCACCATTGAATTGAGATATCTCCCTTGTCTTGCCTTGTTTGCCACTGGCGGTTTACCGCGTGGGTTTGTTTGTCCGAGATGTCATCACTTGTATTATAATGATGCTAATAAGCAACCCTTGAAGCTTGACAGATTTGCTAGATGGACTTGGTTCATCCTTTGACTTGCACTAATTATGTTATGTATCGTTTGATAAAGATCTTGAATACCAGTCATGCAAACCCCTTTATTATTTATACCATTCACTGAGTATCCAAGCTCACCCTCTCTCTATATATATGTAGGTAACAAGCAAGAAGTCGGCTACGCCGAGATGTGTGTTTTGTATGTATGTTATGTCGGCAGTGAGGATGTCGGCAATCTTGAAGCTTATGTATTTTGAACATGTTGGCTTAAGAAGCCTTTTATCAAAGATGTAATATGTATTTTTGTACTTCATTTTATTTGTACTCAAGTTTTAAAGCTATGTAAAGATGTATGCCATTCCATTTGACTTATGCACGGCTCTTATGGACTAATTAGATTTGTATGTATTGCTTCCGCACATGTTAGCCCCATATATTTATACTCTGATTGTGTGTAAATTTTGTAAGTGGCATTCGGTAATCTCGGATTACTGGCCATCACGGCACCAAACTACTAGGGGCGATTTGGGGTCGTGACACGGGCAATGACAAATTCATTTGCCCCAGCATCCTCGATCTTGTGCTTCTTGTCCAAAGCATTCCATAGCTCATTTTTTGACTTCTTAGCATAAAACATATTGAACAATGTATCTGCCAAGCCATTCAGAACATAGTTCCGGCAAAGGAAGTCCCACTACTTCCAAGTATCTAGATCCATGAGCTTTTTCTTGTCTTGCTAATGCTCTTCCATAGCTGGTGGATTCTCACTCAAAAACCTCACGAGGGTTAGAGTATTCAGGTAGAATAACATCTTCTGTTGCCACCTCTTCAAATTCACTCCTTTGAACTTCTCCGGGCACTCATGATGGCTCAACAGTCCTCCCAGAATAGCAGGAGTAGCAACTAGATTGACCATAGAGGTCACAACAACTCGATTGACCACAGAGGTCACAGTAAGAGTTGGCAAGCCAGTTGACCCGGTGTTCTGATCCCCACCAACATTAGCAGCAACAGTAGCAGCATCAGTTACAGTTGCCATTTCTAAAAAAATATAACAAAATTTCACTATTCTGTGTCTATAGAAACAAAACTTAACATTAGAAAATTCCAAAGTTAGAAATTTAATTCAAAACTAGTCTCACCACTTACCCTAGAATCGAACATGGTCAGGAAAGTTTTCAGGAAGATTGGAGGGGTCACATCGGTCCCACTTAAGACCCAGTTAACCTTAGACAAAACTTTCAAGAGCATGTTAACTCCTAATCCATGGGATAAAAATTTAGAATTATGTTTTCCAGGGAATAAACCAGATTAAAACAAACTAAGTTCCAAAAACTTATAGGCAATTTAAAAAATTGCTACAACAATTTACAAGCAAATAAAAATGCTTCCAAAAATACAAGAAAACAACCTTGCTTCAATAAAGTTGGCAATTCAACCACAACTAAAACTTAAGCAAACATTGCTTCAAATATAAGAATAATAAACCAATCCAATTAAGGCTTTTTTTTGTCCAAAAATTCCTTTCTACGCTTACTTATTTCTATTCAACAAAAAGGTTAATAGTCCAAAACTTTTGGTTTTATAGTCCCAAATTCAATTCATTTTTTTTCCCCATTCCCTTTCGCATATGTATTCCTGTAAAGAAAATTAGCAAAAAACACACCAAAATACAAAACAAATAATTGGGAAAAAAAAAAACTATAAAAGCAATATACTATTTAAACCCTTCTAGCAAACTATTTAAAAGCAAGATTAACTAATGAATTAAAATGCTAGACAAGTTACAAAAACTTATAACTCTAAATAATTAAATTAAAATTAATAGGCAAGAGTTACATATGAAATTATTACATAATAAGCATGTAAATAATTCTAGCAATTAACATGCAAATACACTAAAAA
Source organism: Camellia sinensis (assembly GCF_055761805.1). Lineage (NCBI taxonomy): Eukaryota > Viridiplantae > Streptophyta > Magnoliopsida > Ericales > Theaceae > Camellia > Camellia sinensis. The sequence continues at coordinate 60,228,473 of NC_138971.1, forward strand.
ATTTAGAAAGCAATTACCATGCAAATTACATTACAAATGTAGAAAATAATAAGCATGCATATTATATTAGAAAAGTAGAAAATAATTAGCATGTCAATTTTAACTCAAACATTTAAGCACTCATGAACATGCAAATTGTATTCTAAAACTATAAAATAAAGAAGCATATAACTCAAGATAGGAAACTAAAATCATGCTTATAAAATTATTCAACTAATAAACCGTAGATAATTTATTTCCGAAATTCCTAATTATCAACCGCATGTAAATAAAACTATTTTCCCTTGTCCAATAGTAATAAGCATGCAGTTTACCAGCAGCCAAGCAAGAAGCAAACCATGAAACAATTACTTAATTCCTTGAACTTCTAATCATGAATAGTAGGCATTCTGGAAAATTCTTATCATTCGGAACCAGTAGGAAGCATATATTACAAATATATTAAAATATATGTGAAATCCTAACTATGCACAGCAAGTAAATGAAATAATTACTCCAAGGGAATTGCACAAAGAATATGTGATGATCACGGTTCCTGGGAAAGCAAAAGTTCAGTTTTCAGAAAATAAATAAAGCAGTGCAGGTTTGAATTAATATTTTATATTCAGACAGTAACAAAAATAAACAACTATTATATATATACATAGCTCATACAGTGTGCAAAACTCTCGGGGAAGCCAATCTATTAGACTAGCATGAAACTATTTTCTTTTCTAAATACTAACAAAAGGAAAAATAGTATACAATTTTAATTACATATGAATCTATTTGTTAATTCCATGAGAAACATAGAATCTGTTTTAAGATTATTGTGCAAATTGTGTAATTAAATAGCAACAAACAGATTCATATTTAATAATTTAAATTATAGAATAAGAAGTCATGTTAGAAATTACAATTAGATGAACAAAAATACATAACAAGACAAAAAAAGAAAGCAAACCAAAGCTTGTGTGATACCACAGTCTCCTTAAAACAGATTTGCCACCTCATCGTGGGTGCTAGAGGTATGTCAGCGTTTGTCTCCCAGGATACGACGGTTAAAGCCTGCTAACGTAGAAGCACTTTATGTTTAGCTCTAGCAAACTGACAATGACAGCATTATCTCACACAAAAAGAAGAATATAAGAGCAGACTGACTGTATAATATGGAAGCCAAAAATTCTGTGTTGACAACCAAATAAATTGGTCTCTATTTATACATATACAAAAAGGGGGAGAGAGAAGGAGCCTTCCTGCAACAAATGTAGAATTCAATTTCTGCAAAACTGCCCAACTAATGCAGCAAAATTGATGGGACTTAAGTGTGTGAGTTACACACTTTATATACACATATGTGTATATCTGCAGCCAACAAACAAACCTGACCCAAAACGATTAGGTTGGTGGACCACCAATTTGACCCAGCCCAAACCTAACCCATTCCAACAAGCCTCAAGCCTTAAGCCTTAAGCCTTAAGACCTAAGCCCAAACCCAAGTCCCAAGATCCAAGATCCACAATCCATTACCCACGGACCACAAACCCGGACCTGGACCACGTGGACGAGCGGCGTGTATGCGCGTCTGTGGCAATTTTTGCATAACCAACTTGGACCATAGTTTTGATCCAAGCCTATCCTTGAAGCATCTATAACTCCCTTTCTTCAGAAAATTTGGATGCTCCAAAGGACTCATGCCCTTATCAAACTCTCGATGTTTAAATACCCATTAATGCTTTCCTTTACAATCAATGTAGGATATGTAGTTATATACTATTCCCAATACCTCAATCATGAGGCCAACTTTATGACACAATTTCTCATTCAATTCATAATGGGTTTTTGTCATTTTTTTTGTGATGTAAAGATCTTGTTACAAAGAATCTAAAGCATTTGATACCACCTCAACTGGTGGTTGGAATCTACTTTAATTTCACATGAAAGTCACCATAAAACCATTTTTTCCAACAAGTTACGCTCGAGTGGTCAACCTATATGTTTTGCACCGCCTTTACTCACACCGCTTGAGCGGTGAAGTGTGCGCTCGAGTGGTCTTCGTTATCCTATTTTCTATAAAGTTCATTGTTCACTTTTTTTAGGGTTTTGTCACGCCCCACTTTTTATTGCGCGGTTATCATTACCAAAATCTTTTATTAAAGTCCATTTTCATTGATACAGTATGCAAACAGGTCCACCAACATCCATAATTATAAAATAAAATAAAAAAATTCTCTCAACCGCCCATATATAACAAAATGCAACATGAATTACAATTAAATAAATTGCCTGTAGGCTACATTGTTACATAAAAAGAAAGGGTTCAACCCTCAATATAGTAAAGGCCTTCCACCAACAAATAAAGGCCCCCTCGCCAACATCTAAAGAAAATCACCAATCTTGTATCACTTATCAACTTGTACCTAAAAAAGGATTAACAACATGAGATGAGCATAAAGCCCAGTAGGGATCCCAACATGGTCCTAAACAATAACAACGTACAAATAACTATGATCATGAATGCTTCATATCATACAATATAAATAATGTGATGGTTCATCATCAAGGTATACTCATATATATACTTTTTCCAAAAATTGTCCAATTTTCTAAAGAATACATAATGTTCTCTCTTCCTTCTCTTACATAATTCATTTCATAAAGAACCTATATTAACAACTCATTTCTTAGAACGTGTTCATAAACTCAATTACCTTTCATTCTTTACAATTCCAACCCCTCAAATACATCCATTTCTAATACATGAATCACATTCAAGCCCTAAACCATGGGTAATGAAACATTTCTACGGCCCGTTCGACACACAAATTTATATACAATACATTTAACACAAAAGAAAATAATGTACATGACAAGACTACTATACAATTATATGAGATAATTTGACCTCATTAACTAAACCGCTGCCACATATAATATACACAGATAAACCAGTTCAACATTGAAACCCTAACCCATACTCTACTTGGCTCAAGCACAGTAAGCCAAGGATACAACTTTCCACAATGAAACACCAATTTACTAGACAACAGCTAGAAGGTAATGGTACCTCTGCCAAGTTCTCCAGGCGCTAGTTGAAAATTCGACCCTCGTGAACCTTTCGAAGCCTGGCCTGCTCAATTTTGGTACCGATATCGGACTCAACTAGACTGATGAGACTGAGTCCGACTAGTTTCCAAGACACCCAAAGAATTCACACGCTTAAGGAACAAAAGTCTAACATGGCCTAAATGACCACAATCAAAACAAGCAGCAAACTTCTTACTCTGTGACTAGACTGAAGCCTAAACCTCATTAGACCTCCCAACGGACAAGTCTGGAACCATCGACAAAGACAAGGACTAAGCCTAGGATTGAGCATGCACTCGTTTCTACCTCTTACTGAGCCTAGAGTGCTAATGAACAGCAAGAGTGGCTGAAATGGCCTTTTTCCTAACTAAACCAACACTCATATCCATGGCCTCCACATGAGTTGCCGCCTCAACCAGAGCATAGTAATTCTTTCATATAGATCCAACTACCTTATCTCAGATATCATCACGTAACCGTCTCTCAAACTCATAACAATATCGCTCCTCCGTTGCCATCAACTCTGGAGCAAACCTTAACAAACTCGTGAACCGTATCTCAAACTATGCCAACAGAGTAGCATCTTGACACAACTCGACAATTTGTTCCCTCAACGTTTACCGAGCAAAAGAAGGGAAGTACTTGGCCAAAAATGCCTCTGTGAAAGCAACCCATGTGTTACCTACAGTGTTCTTAGCATACTTCCACCAATACCCAGCGTCCCCCTTCAATTGGAAACTCGCCAAAGAAATACTCAACCCTCATCTTCGACTTTGAGCATATCAAGAGTCTTGATAATTTGTTTTAACCAATCATCTACCTCTAATGGTTTAGCCTCCCCTAAAAACTTTGGTAGATTGGAGCGAAGAAATTTCTTAGTAAGCTTGAGGGTGTGCCAGCTGTCCCCCTCATTATAAGTTAGAGCCTCCTGTACCGCTCTCACAATCTCGCGTGTAACTTCATCACCGACAGCCAACGTTGCAACTACATGTGTTAAAACCCAAAACAGAACCAAAACAAAACCCAAAACCCAAAACAAAACCAAACTTAGTGCATAAAACCCAAAACAAAACCAAACTTAGTGCATAATACAATGGGCTTCCCTAAGACAAACACTCACCACTGCTAAGCTACAAGACACACTTAGCCCAAATTTCATAGTCTTATTACACATAACAATTTAAACACTTAATTACATAATCAAATCAAGTCCACAAAGATAGTTACTCGTTCCGAAACTCTCAAGGAATTCTTATCCAAAACGACATTGACTAAGCGTGTTTCCAACAAGACCTCAAAGCAAGTTCACCAACTTCAAGTACTATCTAGGAAACTTAATCCCATGCTCACATAAATGCAACACATAAATCCTAGCACTTATCCCATCTATATGCAACGCCCTTACAAAGCATAGCAAACCTATTGTGGTAAAAACCACTTCCAATGAGCCCAAAGTATTCAAACCCAACTCGTTGTGATACCAAGTTTCCGATACCAAGGAGTGATGAAACTTGTGCTCGAGCGTTAGAGACATAAGACCGCTATTCAAGATTAGCACTTTAAAAGTCACTTTTTGGTCAAATCCATGTCATCTCTCTCTCTCTCTCTCTCTCTCTCTCTATCTTTCCTCCATGTTCGAGAATCCTAAGCTTTTAAGCTTGGATTTCATCTCATTCCACTCAAAATCTCACCCTAGTTCCATGTAGCACTCTAGGATTTTTTCCTTTGCTCGAGTGCAAGAGTTGACGCTTGAGCGGTCTTGCGAGGCTCCCAGTACTTTTGTAGGTCTATCCGAGATTCTGAGAGTGAGTGATTTACGCTCGAGCGTAGGAGTTGTTGCTCAAGCGGTCTGTCTTGTCTGTGTTTGTTCGCTCGAGTGTAGTGTAGCACTTTGTACTTTTCGGGACTAGTGGGATTGCACTTGACATTCTTATTATTGTATCTGGAGCCTCTTTATTTTATTTTGGGATATTGATCAAAGTGGTAACAAATGGCAAAACAAGATTGAACTAAAAACTTTGATTTCAATAATTTTTCTATGAACATCCATCACTCTTTTGTCCTTTTCTTTTTCCACACTTTGAATTTGGATGTGAGGATAAAACCAACATTGGAAAGCTTGTTTCCGGGGCTTTGATTTGGACACAAGATCGACCCAAAACGGAGTTCGGAGAAGAGAGTTATGCCCGTTTGAAGTTTTGGTATCTATGTTGGAAGTAAGTGCGCTCGAGCGTCTGAAGTTGTGCTCGAGCGGACTGCGCAAATTCAACAGTTTAAAAGGTGCCTTTCTAGATCATTCTCTCCACTTTTCTGTTCTCTCTTCCTTCCTCTCATCCTAAGTCCGAAAACCCTTGATTTCTTGACCCAAATACCTTCCATTTCTCTAAGATTTGGCTAAAATCTCTCACCAAAAAGTGAAGAATACATCAAGATCTCATTTTGCTATCGATTGGATTTTGGTTTTATGAAGGAATCTCATCAAAGCCTTGCTTTCTCGCTTGATCCATGAGGTAGGGATTTCTAGTTCTCCTTCAATACTTTTATTTATTGTTAGATTTGTAGTATTTTCTTTATACAAATACAAAATTTACATTTTTAAGCATATTGTGAGAAATCATGGCATTGGGGGTTTAGGGTTTGTAGTGTTTGGGTTTACTTTTTGAGTTATGATTTTGGGTTATGAATTTGGGGTGTATAAGCAATAGAAGAGTCGGAATAAAATGTATTTTTGTTAAAAACTTTAATTTCCCTTAAAACCCTAGTTTGGTTCATAAAGATAGGTGATGGTTTTGCTTAAATTGAAAGTAGTATTATGAAATTGAGGTGTTAAATTACACATATATAAGTTTAATTGAATTTTGAAAGTGTTTGGAAATTTATGTAAAAGTTGCGATTGAACTGTTATTGTTGATCTTTTAAATTATGTTATAATATGAACCTAAATTTGGGTAAATGAATTGTCAATGGTATGGATGATATGAGATTTTTGATAAAATGATAAAGTGAATATTTAAGAATTTTATTATGTTATATTGAATTGCATTGAGTTATGTTAAATTGTGTTAAGTCTAAGTTGGGTTAAGATGAGTGTGAAAAATGATAAATGGGAGATTGTGAAATATGATGGTGTTATATGAAGGAGTTCAATCAAAGAAATTAATGTTAGAGGTTTAATTTATAGCCTTGGGTAGTAATTGATAATCAATGTGTTGTGAAAATTGAATTTGAAAACTTGATAACAATATGGAAAAGTAAAGAAATAGTTTGAACCCAAGAATTGTGAATACTTTAAAGATGAATCTTTATGCCTCTATGGATGTGCTGTCGTATTAATGATTTAATGGATAATAGAGAAGGTGGTGGAACATTTATGTACATGTTTTGTAAATGGAATTTTAGCATATGGTGGATGTGTATTGAACTAATGTGTTACGGAAATAATGGATGATGTGTCGGCTTTGCCGACTAATCACAATGACAGATGACTCGAAAAAATTTATGGAATGTAATGTTGTTTCGGGGTCCGTTTCTCGCCGTATTTTGAGCCGGCAAAGCATGACGCTTGAAATAGGTTCCGCCTTCCTTCCGGAGTAGTGCCCAGTAAAGTGTGTGGTATGTGAGGTTTTGCGTTCCTTTCGATTTATGACCGATAAAGCGTGAGATTTCGCGTTCTTTCCAACTTGTGACCGATAAAGCGTGAGGTTGCGCATTTCTTCCAGCTTGTGGCCGATAAAGCGTGTGACTCATGGAGATGACTTGTTAATGGATCCGGTATTTGAAATGAAATTATTTGAAAGAATAGAAATTGAAATGGTAATTGGATTAGGGGTTGGTGACGATGAACTCACTGGACTGCTTGTGAATATAAGGGAAGATTATGAGTTTTGTTTTGTAAATAATTGAGAAATTGAATTAAAAAGGGTTTGTTATTCTTGTATTATGTTTGAACTCTGATCCTTTGGACTTTGATGTTATGGAGTATAGTAATTGGAAATAGTACAACGGAAAAACGGAAATGAAATGAGGAATATTAAAATGGAAATGAAATGAGGAATAATTTGGAATTGGATTAATAAATTTAAGATGATGTTTCTTCTTAAGTGTACTTGTTTTCAAAGAGAATTTATGGCTTCCTAATGATGAGAGACAACATTTATGGCATGGAGTTTTCTTAAAGGTTCAAATGAAATTTTAAGAAAAAGATACTCTTCATATAATATTTTGAACTTACAAAACATCATCTTACTATATGGTATCACTTTGCATGTATGATCATTTCTATCTATGTGATAGTTATTGCTTTAGAACTATGAGATTTCCTACTGGGCATTAGTGCTCATCCCTCATTGTTTTATTTATTTTTTTTTTAAGGAAGAGAATTCAGGTTCATTAGTTGAGGAGTTGAGAAGTCCATGAATCTCTTATGTGTAATCTCATTGTAGATGTGAATGAAATGAATTTTGTACATTGATGTTTGTAATTATTTATTTGTAACTCTGTAGCGGAAGCTTGACATGTATTATTGTTATTGTTGTATTCATTGAGAGAGAGAACATGTATTGTTATGTTTTTATTACTCAAAGGTAATAGACATTTGTAAAAAAAAAAAATTAAAAAAAAAATAAAGACCTAAATTAAAGGCTTTTGGTAACGTTCTGAGCATTTAAAATTTTGGGGCGTGACATTCCATATACCAAAACGTATAACACGAAAGGGATCTAGGGTTTGATACTTGGGGATTGTAATTATTAAATTGGTTGTTGTTTGGCAAACTTGGGAGTAGTTTATCATGTTTATATTGATAGAGGGAAGGGAAAAGCCCTAATTTAATGTTATTGGCTTAATAAATTGAAAAGGGGTAAAGTTGAAAGATTATTACATTTTGTTTAATATGAGGTGTGTAAATGTGTTAATTGCTAAAAAGGAGAGTTAACCATTGAAAAAATCTTAAAAACTCTGAGATATTGATTTGTGATTATGTATCAATTTTAAAAAATCACGGGCAAAAGCCACAAAACAATCCACTAAGAAGGCAAAAAAGAATTACACAAGTGTACCCTCAATTACTTAGCAAATCTATGCCCGAATTGACCTAACCCTTATGTGCCTCTTCTACCACCGTCTTTACCTTAGAATTGTCTTTCCCAATATTGAGTCCACAACGCCGATGTCGAATCCACAATGATGAACTACCCCAGAATCCACCAAAGCTTCAGGCCCAAGTTCTACGGAATTCACCGAAGAACAACTCTTTCTTTTGTGAATAAATGAAAACAAACAAACCCTTGATAATGTTGATATGAAGTTTACGGATCCATTGATCACTCTTAAATCATCAAGGAAATACTCAGAAAACATCCTCCAATATAAAACACTTTGTATCTTGTTCCTTTCTCAAAATCAGAATGGCTAAAATCCTAGAAACAGTTAACAACGCACTTTATAGAAAACAAGATTGCGCAGATTGCTCTGTAAAAATACTAGATGATCTTTTTCTTCGCTCGAGCGCATAAATGACCACTCGAGCGGTCAAATAACTTTGATTGCATTTTTGTTTTTTGCTTCGGGGGCGTTGCTCCTCGACCCCCGACGTAGTCAGCGGAGTGGAAAATATGAAAGAATTAAGAACACAAACTCCTCTGCAAAACACAATTCGGATTGGATTTGCATCTAAAAACTCACAACCTCACTAAAATAAAAGATCAAATAAAGTTACAACTGAAAGGAGCTTTGTCGAACGGGATTGCCAATAACAAAAACTTAATAACCATGATATTTAGATTGTTTTAGACTAATATGTTGAGTTGAGTTGAGTTGAGTTGAGTTAAGTTATGGTTTTGATATCCATGGATTTGGTTTTGTGAAATGAAGGGAATGAATTTTTGGATAAAGAATTTGATTATAGTATTGCGTGTATTAAATGCATATGTTTAGAGGTTTTGTCTTTGGTTATCGGTGGAGGATGACACTGTTGTGTTGAATAGATTATGTGCATGTATTACACTTGGGTTATATATGCCTTTTTACATGTTGTGATTGTTAGTAATATATATTGCACTGAGAATGAGAGGTACCATTATCTTCCAACTAGCGCCTAGAGAATTGGCTATGCTTAGAATGAGGTAATGGTACCTTTGTGTTAAAGGTATTGTACATAAATTTATGTATCAAACGAGTTGTACAAATGTTTCATTGCCCTTGGTTTAGGGCTTAGAATGTGATTCATGTATTAGAAATGGGTGTATTTGAGGGGTTGGAAGTGTAAGAAATGAAAGATGATTGAGTTTATGAACATATTCTCGAAAACGCGTTGTTAATATAGGCTCTTTATGAAATGAATTATGTAAGAGAAGGAAGAGAGACCATTATGTATTCTTGAGAAAATTGGACAATTTTTTAAAAAAAGTATAAATATAAGTATACTTTGATTATGAACTATCACAATATTTATATTGTAAGATATGAAGCATTCATGATCATTGCTATTTGTACATTATTATTGTTTAGGACCATGTTGGGATCCCTACTAGGCATTATGCTTATCCATGTTGTTAATCCTTTTTGAGGTACAGGTCGATAAGTGATATAAGATCGGTGATCTTCCTTACATGTTGGCCACATGGCCTTTATTTGTTGGCGAAAGGCCTTTACTGTATTGAGGGTTGAACTCTTTCTTTTTATGTAACAATGTAGCCTACGGACAATTTATTTAATTGTAATTCATGTTGCATTTTGTTATGTATTTGCGATTGAGATTTTTTTTTTTTATATTTTTAATTTATAATTATGGATGTTGGTGGACCTATTTCCATACTGTATCAATGAAAATGGACTATAATAATGGATTTTGGTAATGATAACTGTGTAATAAAAAGTGGGTAGTGACAAGTTTAACTTGTCCAGACTTTTGGATAAAAAAGAAAAACCAAAGTGTGGTATATCGGAGGGTGTTTTATAAGTGTTTCCTTGATGATTTGAGAGTGATCAATGAATCTACGAACTTCATATTGAATTTATCAAGGGGTTGTTTTTTCTGTTACGTTCACAAAAGAGAGATGTGTTCTTCGGTAGATTCCAAAGAACTTGGGCCTGAAGCTTTGGTGGATTCCGGAGTGACTTATTGTCGTGGATTTGACATTAGCATCATGGATTCAACGTTGGGCAAGACTGTAGACGCGCCCGAACGTCCTGGGAAAATCCCGTTTTGTTCATTGGGCTCACTACAGTTCGGACTCGAATGTCACGGTTCTGAATCTAATCCCGCAAAGTGCAATGCAAGACCGATAAATCACCAAAGAGTCCAAATCCGGCAAATCGTTTTGGAAAACTGATTTTTGTAAAGAAGTGCCAAGCATGGACTGCTTTGCCAGATACAGAGTCGCCAACTAAATATTTTATTTTGGAAGAATTTAGGAAATCCTGACTCATGCCTAAGGCCACGTGTCCGTCATCGCCAAAGTTACCTCGGCTCGGGAACTTGGGTACGATTGGGGAAGGTCATTTCATGAGCACCCCCGCTCGCCCGATCAAAGATCGGCCACTACTAAGCATGATATCTTGTTTTTGAAAACACATGTGCTCTTATTCCGGTTATTAACCTAGAATTACTATGTAATGCGCACATCATTCAAGTATAGACTAGATTGCCTAAGCTGGAACAAAGTATCGCATATCCGTTTGTTTTGAAAATGGATTGAAGTTTGCTACTCGCAAGTAGGCTAAAACACGGGTTTCGACGAATTATTCCAATTCAAGCAACCCAACCTTCACCCACAGGCATTCAGGCAATTATATCACATAAGCACATAGCCTCATGGTAAGTATGCTATCATGGCAGTCACTCACACGCATGCAAGGATGCTAAAGCATAAACACTTACCGAGTACTCCGAGCCAAAGAAATAAGCTAATTAGAAAACATGCATGAATCCTAACTATGTTAAGATGCCTAATGCAACACATGCAAGAATGCAACTAAGATAGGCTCGACTATTCTAAGATGGCATATGAGATGCTACAAGTAACATGTATTCAACTTGAAATTGAAATACGATACAGTTAGTACGATGCGCCGAGCCCGGTGCATGCAAAACAGATGAATGGATGCAAACATACGAGCATAAAGATGCTAATTGAAACGTGCCCTAAAGCTAACCATCATAAGCTGGTAAATGAAAGGGAGAAAGACGTGGGGTTGGAAAACATACATCACACACACACACACTTATTACAACATTGCCCTCTCTCGGAGGGTCCAAATAAATAATATAGAATCAAATTAACTAATTATTACATAACACTAGCTAATTAACAAATTAACTAAACTAGCATGCAAACTATGTAAAATGGGCTGCCTCAGCTCTAGTTTGAATGATAAAGGATGCATGCATGCTCGAGTCGCTTTGTCGGGAAATCCATCGCGATGCCCCGGCTTGCCTTTGTTTGCAATTGACCTCAGAACACTGCACAAGGCTCCAGAAGGCTGAAACTCCACCCCGGGTATCTGTGGAAAGGTTGCCGACTAGCTGTGGGCAAGGGAGACCACCTGCCGACCACCCTTGGTGGTGAAGACCAGAAAAGGTGGTCGGCCTGCCAGAAAACCTGGTCGGCTGACCAGTTCATTCTCCTGGTTTCTGCTTTTTCTGCAACAAAGGCAAGAGAGAGAGAAGGCAAGGCATTTTCAACATATGAGTGCCCGACCATTCTCCCCATCATTGCATAAGCTCTAGGGAGTGTAGTCCTCGATCCTCGGGCCACCAATCACGCATCCCGATGCATGATGGTCGAGAAGTCGAATTGCACGACTCAATGGGACATGAATACACATATAAGCAACTAAAACCAACAACTCCATCATGGATGGTCAAGAATGTCGGTGACCGGGAATCGAGGCACGTTTCATCACTTGGAGTATGAAACGTTCCTCGTTTCCCGTGTTTGGACTAACTCCTATTCCAAATACAATGCAACAAGTAGAATGGCATGGCATGTACAAATGCAACTCTAGTATGCAATCCTAAATGTAATGCGACTAAGTGATACAAACATGCAAAGGATGACATGCAAGCATGCAACTAGCAGACACAATGCTATGGACTAATCAAGGGCATACTCAATGCACGTGGATTATATGGCATGCATACACAATGCATTAACATACGCAATGTTATGAACGAGGCATACGCAATGCAATGATCGAACATGCGATAACATGGATTATATGGCATACACAATGCAAGATGGACTTAAACCAAGATGGATGGGCCTCAGCCGCACCCAAATCAGTGGCCAAACATGATGAAAACAAGGCAATGACACACATACAAGCATGCACAATGCAAGGGATCAAAGCCTAAGGTAAGAGATACAACTCTACAAAAGCATTGAAAGGATGAAATATGGCATACAATGGCATAAGTTCCACCTCTGAAATAACATGCAACATGGTCCCGAATCACGCAAACAACTCACACAATGCATATTAGGAGGCTCAAATACCGAAACCAGTGAAGCACATTACACTAGAGGTATGCAAAGCAATGCCCAAATGAACAAACCAACCCCAAACAGTCCCTATGCAGGCCCAAAACAGTGGCAAAATGGACTGAGATGATGGCTTAAAATGCACAAAAATGAAGTTCATGCAATGGTCCATAAATGAGGCATACAAGCATAACTCTCAAACGCATTTAAAGAGTGGAAAACACGGGAACACGACACAAGTATAAGCTCTGAAATAACATGCTCAATGATGCCAAGATATGGAAACACCTCAAGTTAAGCATGCAAAGGGGTTCAAAACTCAAGGCTTAGGCAAGGGTATTACACTACAACCATGCATGGCAAGCATCGTTCGACCAAGAGGCCTAAAAATAGAGCTGAGGAAGCCCAAAATATGAATAAAATTAGTTTGGACCATAACCAAAATATGCTAGAATGGAAGGCAAAAAACAACATGCATTTCAAGCTAGTAAGCCATGATTTACACTACAACCATATGAAGCACATGAGAGGCTACCAAACCAGCCAAAAATAGAATCATGGCATGCCAAATGATGGCCAAAAACCCACTGAAACATGACCAACACATGCAAGAATGAGGTGCTACTTTGATAGGCTATGCAAGGGATTGTTCTACACATGCAAGAGGCAAACAAAAGGTAACCAAACCAGCCATAGACAGAGTCTAGGTAGGTCCTAAAAGTCACTAAAAAGGGCCTGAACCAAGGCTAGGAAGTGTGGAGATATGGGCTCCTTTGAAAGCCAAAAATGCAAACAAACAAGGCCAAAAGAGAGAGGGTCTCCCCTCTCTGATTTTGGCCCTCAAAACTACATGCCAACCACTGAAAATCTGCTGGATTTCAGTGGCTAAAATCCCAAGCAAAGATCAATAGAAAGGCCTCATGGCATGGCTCAAAACAAGGCTAAATAGAGCATGAAAGAGGGTAGAAGACTCCTAACACCAAAATAGCCTTAAACAAACATGAAAATCACTTAAATATGAACCTTTTTTCAGTTGACAACAAAGCTCAAATAAGCATGCAAATGAGACTATGAGAAGGATCAAAATAGTGCTTAAAAGAGGGAAAAGTGATCACCCTTGAAGCTCAGCAAAACCAGCCAACTTTGGGACCAAAAACCAGACCTTTAACCTCTGAAAATGGCCTCTAAGGATCTCAAAGCAATGATGGAAGTGTATGGCTATGAGGTGTAGTGTAAAAGGGTCAAGAACCATGCACTTTTGGAGCCAAAATGTAGAGATATAGAGAGAGATATATTTTTTTGCCTTAGAGGAAATCTGAACCTGTGCCAAGGAAAAGGAGGGCCTCTCTTATAGATAAACAAGGTCAAAGCTTCTTCAAGAAGCTAAAAATCAAGGCTCAAGATCCTTCATACATGTGTATGGAGGATGTAGTCTGTGCCTTCCAGCTGGCACAACTGGCAACAATTCACAGAGACAAAACTGGAGAGAGCAGGCCGACCAGTTAAGGTGGTTGGCTGACCACTTCCCCTGGTCGGCCGACCAAGGCAAGTGGTCTCCCAAAAAAAAAGGTTGGTCGGCCAGCCCATTTGATGGTCTCCTAATTAAATGCAAGCTAGTGGTATGGTGGGAGACCAGCAAATGTGGCTCAAACATCAAGGAGACCAGTTTCCCGACAAGAAAATCATCTGGCGGGGAAAAGTGGTCTCCAAGGAGAAAAGGTGGTCTCCCACCCTTGTACCACCTTCCAAACAATGAAAACAAGGTTCATGCCAAAAATGAACCAACACCGATGCAAAACGAGGGTTCGGGGGGCAAAACGCGCGGCCGGGTGCCCCGAAAACAAGCTGCTAAGCACCAAAAGTGGCGTGCGACCACAAAGGTGGTCTCCCGGGCCGCAGTGTCCCTCTAGACAGAGGAAATAAGGTGTGTGCCAAAAGTCGTGCCAAACGGAGAATGTTAAGCGGTCCCGAACCGAGGCGCGCGACCAACGGCTCCGAAAATCGGACACTGGTCTCCAAACGGGAACAGTGGCCTGCGACCACGAAAAGTAACCTAGGGCTACTGAGAGATGGTCTACAAGACCTCTCCCTCCCTGCGGGAAGAGAAAGCAAGACCTGGTCCGCAAACCGAGGCAAAGCATAAAAGGGTCCCGAGGTTCGGGGGTAAAGACCTCAGCCGAAACTCCGAAACCTCAGAACAAACACAACATGTGCAATCACCGAGCGCTCAATCGATGACGTCTGAGTCTTATGGTCGATCAAAAATGGGGTGTCTATAAAGACAATTCTGAGGTGAACACAGTAGTGGAGAAGACACATCGGGTTTGGTTCAATTCTGGGGATTTACTAGGTAATTAAGAGTACTCTTATGTAATTTTTTTTTGTCTTCTTAGTGAATTGTGTTGTGACTGTGGCCTGTGATTTTTTTTTAATCATAATTGGAGGTACTCTAATTGTAATTTTTTTTTTCACGTTAAATCGGTATGTCAATTTACCTTAATTATTTAATTGAAATTAATATTCACTATTTAAAATTAAAATATAATCACAAATTAATATCTCGAAATTTTTTGATTTTTCAAAGCTTTGCCTCTCAATAACGCTAAGTGGAAGAAATGGAGGCATATTGCGTATATGCCAAGATATACAACGAGAACACCTCTATTGGTGTTTATTAAATCTATTTCATAATAAATGTTGATGGTAAAGTGGCAGTCGAGGCGGCAAAGGTGGACAAACAGTGGCGAAGCCACATAAAGGGCAGGGGTCACGTGCCCCTCTCGATTTTGGATTATTATTTTTTTTATATAAATAAAATTTTAAATAAAAATAATATTTATAATAAAATATTAATGGTATTTTTAAATTTATGAGAACAATAATGACTGTTTTATTGAAAATGAAGAGCCTACAACAAATTATATTTTATGTATGAAAATTTTGTGAAAAAATCTCAATATAAAGGTGATATCCATAATTATTGATATGTAAATATAATTAATCTCACTATATATATGTAAAAGTTATTAGAATGTTAATTATATTTGTATGTGGAGTTTACCTTTCATATATTATTTTACTATTAGTTGGTGATATCATATATCAATGATGATGTGATATCAATATTATATGAAGTTTTTACTTAAATTTTGTAAAAATTTAATTTATCTTACCATTATATAATTTATTTTAAGACTTAATATATAACTTTTTTACATTGCCCATGATGCACTAGTTATACGCAATACTTGCTTTTCGATTTTACTTGAAATTAATTGTAAAAGTTTATGTGAAATACTTTTGAAATAATTTATTTAAGTTTTTGTCTAGGAAGCATAGATACGGATACGAGATACGGATACGACACGTGTCACGACCCGAACCCGCCCCCATGGGTTAAGGACGCAACCGGCCAGTAATCCTAAGATTACCTACGGCCTCAAAACAAAACAGACTCAACACATCAGAGTAAAGGGGCCAAAAGGGAAGCAAAATTTAAAACTTTATCCATAGAGCCGTGCTTATATGCACATCAAACAAACCATACTCGGATACGTTAATAACCCACATCGAAAGTACAGTTTGACAAAATTCATTACAGACAGGATCATCCAAAACGAGTCAACCTATAACAGACTATGTACAGACATACACTAGGCCCTTGCCAACAAGACAAAACATAAGTACATACAAAAAGGGCAAGGATGGCCTCATGTGTGAGGCACAAGGTTGACTCTCCCAAAACTCGTGTTGTTCCTAGCAGGCTTCACTGGGACTGGGTTTGTGCTTCTCTTGGCTCACCTACAAACACATGAATGAGCGTGAGCGATCGCCCAGCGAATAATATCAAACATGACAGTTACATAACAAAATGTAGAACAACATGCTCCAAACGGCCTTTGGTCCAATTCATACTTCTATTTAACAATATATATATATATATATAACTGTACAAAATTCAAATCAAGTAACTGTAGTTTCAACCATTCTGGCCTTTGGCCCATTCAGATTTCCATTCATGTCAAAACGGCCTTCGGCCCATTCATTCATGTCGAAACGGCCTTCGGCTCATTCATTCTTATCAAAACGGCCTTCGGCCCATTCATTCTTATCAAAACGGCCTTCGGCCCATTCATTCATGTCAAAACGGCCTTCGGCCCATTCATTCTTATCAAAACGGCCTTCAGCCCATTCATTCTTATCAAACGGCCTTCGGTCCATTCATTCTTATCAAAACGGCCTTCGGCCCATTCATTCTTATCAAAACGGCCTTCGGCCCATTCATTCATGTCAAAACGGCCTTCGGCCCATTCATTCTTATCAAAACGGCCTTCGGCCCATTCATTCTTATCAAACGGCCTTTGGCCCATTCATTCTTATCAAAACGGCCTTCGGCCCATTCATTCTTATCAAAACGGCCTTCGGCCCATTCATTCATGTCAAAACGGCCTTCGACCCATTCATTCTTATCAAAACGGCCTTCGGCCCATTCATTCTTATCAAACGGCCTTCGGCCCATTCATTCTTATCAAAACGGCCTTCGGCCCATTCATTCTTATCAAAACGGCCTTCGGCCCATTCATTCATGTCAAAACGGCCTTCGGCCCATTCATTCTTATCAAAACGGCCTTCGGCCCATTCATTCTTATCAAAACGGCCTTCGGCCCATTCATTCATGTCAAAACGGCCTTTGGTCCATTCCCAACTAACAATTCATAAAGTTTATAAGGGAATAACAATTGGACATTGATAAGCTTTCAAATATTGATATTACTCACAGTGATTGGCTTGTGGATTCGCCCTGGAGCTTGACCCTACACATTCCATGAACACAAAAGGGGTCATTAACAATTCAATCCGTTCCTTAATTCACATATTCCTCTTTTAGGCTTTATTCTTATCTCATTAGCTCATTTACAATGCTTAACATAAGCCTAAGAATGCTTGCAAGTGAAAGAGAACGGAAAACGGAACACAAAATGCAAAAACAGGATTTCAGAAAATAGGGTCCCCGCTCGAGCGTGGACTTCCCCGCTCGAGCGGACCCTTAGGTCTGCAAAAGTACTGGTTGCCTTCAATTCCAGCTCGAGCGTGAACTCGGCCGCTCGAGCGGACTGCCTGTCTACATAGCTCCCCGCTCGAGCGTCAACTTCCCCGCTCGAGCGGGAACCATGTCTGCAGAAAATGCTGGGAGCTCGATTTCTCCGCTCGAGCGTCAGGTTCCCCGCTCGAGCGGACATCAAAATTCTGGGTTTTCCAGATTGTGTTCTTGAGCTCCCTTCAACATTCAAACTGTCATTTCATGCTTTTGGTGGCTCCAATTTCACATATACTTGTACTAACATGGTATAAACACCAAAATACATCTTCATGGAGCCCAATTTCATAAATCAAATACATGCATGGCTCAATTTAATTCAAGCTCAATTCTATCATACACATTCATGCATTCCAAAGCTCCTATCTTTAATTATTCAACATGCATGCTAATCTTGACTTCATTTTCATTCCAAATAATGCAAATGGTGCTCATTCTCATGGAGCTCAACAAAAACATGCTTGCATGTAAGATTTAACACCTTTATTTCCATATTCAACTTAATACATGCATGATTATGCAAAATCATGGTGATCTTACACATACATGTGCACATTAGCTTCAAATTCATCAATTATAGCACAGCTCTTGTTCTTGATCACCAATAAATCTTTAATTCACAAAATCACAAGTTCAATCTCATGAATTTACTCACCTAGGAGCCTTAAACACCCAAGCTCTAGCCAAATCTTGAGCTAAATCCCCAATTTCCCAAGCTTGAGCCAAAAATTACACAATTCTCTCCTTCTCTCTCTCTATAGCCGGCTCTCTCTCTCTTTATTTTGAGTCCCAAATTCAGCCAAATGAAATGAAGAAGAGAGGATGGAGAGTGTAGTGACTTAACAACAAAACCCACTAAGGCCAATATAATATTAATAAGGTAATTGGGCTCTAATTCATCAATTTAATCAACTTAATCTGACCCGAATCAATTTCTAATTAAATTTCACCGTAGGCTCTAAAAATTATGCCGACCACAATGGCGTAATCAATTTCGGGTTCTGTGGCCGATAAGGCCTCCAATTTAATTTCCGAAGTGGTAAAATCAAACAGATATTCCTACGGTGAACAGATAGAAATTCAAAACCACATATTTTCACATAATGGCATACAAAACCATAACAAACACATAATCACATCTTATTAAGGACCAATTAACATATTACGGGACAGGGGTATTACAGTCTTCCCCCCTTTAGGAAGTTTGGTCCTCCAAACTTAATTCACCTTTAGTCAGGCACAATTCGGAACACTTTTTATTCAATGGTTCCAACCCTTTTGGTAGTTAGCTGCTTAGTCTCAAAATCGAGCAACACTCTGCTCTCAATCAGTCAAAGACTCAACTTTTCCTCCATACAAGACTTGTATGGTGTCACACCAAACTAGAGCGCAAGCTACTGTCGTAGACAAAGTTTGCCAATGATGGATGGATTCTCCCAACTACCTTGGAAATCTAAAACATACATTTGGAGCATTCCCTCCAGAATCAAAAAGGTTCCTTCTGACTGTACATCAATTTACGGATGGAAAGTAACGCCGAATCATAATTCAGTTTCGTAACAAATTCATAATTCGTCCAGATCATACACAGAAATCATAAGTCATGATTAAGTTTACGTGATACGTCCATTAGCATTAACAGATCAGAACGGAACAGAGTAGAACAGAACATATGCACGTGGGGTCACGAATAACCAGTTCCATAAAGGAACCTCCGGATCCGGGTAACATAACAGAACAGAAGCTGAGCCCCCATTGCCTCTTGAAGGCTTTTCAGAATTCAAACACATTTTAGAATTTCTGTCTAAACAATAGATACTGGGACCCCATGTAAACGAACGATCTTATCGATGTAAACAGTGGCTAGTCTACAAGCATCATACAAAATTTTATAGGGAGAAATGGGCAACTTCAATAACTTTAATTTCAATAGCCCAAATGGGCCTTATACCTTGGGTGCTCAAGGTAGCCCCACAACGAAATTCGTAGCCACCTATTCCCATTTCCATTCCAAAATGGAGAGAGGTTGAAGTAGTCCCGCCACTATCTAAAATTCAACTTCGACCTGTTGGCACCAAAAAAAAAAAAAAAAAATATTTAGACATATTCACCAACTGACCTCTTCAAGGTAGGTCACCAACATATTTATTTCAATGTCAGCTAACTTTATCACAGAAGTTCGGTTTATTCCGTGTCACGAAAGTTCAATTCATTCTTCAATGATTCCACGATTCACAATCCAATTCGGTATTCAGTCTAGTGACGCATCACAGTTATCCAAGGTCAATCAAAAGTCTTCAGAAATTCAAAGTGGATCCAGACACTGATTCCCTAACCAACAAAGGTAGTATCGAGGCAATTACCCATACAACGCATATAGTCCGTACATCCCCATAGTACCAATTGTAAAATACAACAACACTGAGGCAATCGACGTCTAATAGAATACACGTATTCTCAGTTCATTCAACAGTTTACAATTTGCAATTCACAATTCAATAAGGCAATCCATATACGTAAATCCCCATGATGTCAAGGCGTTATCAAAGGAGTCGATCGCATGCCAAACACAATTCACACATTCTCAAGGTTCCACTCACAGAATATAATGACACTGGGTGGTTATTCACAAGACGTACTGAATTCGCGCATTTCCGGACAATCAGGGTTTTTCAAAGCTCCTTGGATGTTAAAACATTTACATAATACCAAAGGATGACATTCCGAACAAAACAAAGGAATAATCGTCTCGGAATCGAAGCACACCCGTTCGCGACCGTCGGTGGCCGATTCCAGATCGATTAGTCAAACCCACCCGTACGAAACCGTCGGTGGCAAAAGGTATCTCAATCAAAGGTGCTACATAGGCTTAACGTCCCCTAGCACGAAAGGACACTCTAAGAATGTCATCAAAGCAACACAACACCATTCACTATAACCTGATTTTCCCAAAATCTGATAATACTGAAGCAACCACTCTCCCTTACAAAACATGTTCTGATCAGTCAAAGACAAAAGTTTAGTACTGCTCAAAATCAAATCAATCTACCGTCATCGGTTCCCATAGTGTCAAACAACAAAATGGAACAACACTCCTTACGACACCCAATCACGGGGTTTGTACAATTCGGTTCATTTTTAACACATATGTCCTCAATAGTTGGGGATTGATTCTCAACGACGTTCATAGTTAGATCAATCTGTTGATAGCCCCCAAAAGGTCTTTCAAATAAGTCAAGTATCCCAAATGAATTCAAGTTTTGGGCCTATCAGTTTTTTTTTCTGCCAAGAATAATCTGGCTATTTATTTATAGACAATTCTTAACCCCCTTTTTCAGAATCAACTTAGATAGAGGTTCTTATCAATCAACCCAAGCAAAGGTCTTGTCAGATTAGATCAAACAAGGGCTCCATCAAATTATATCAAATGAGGGTTCCATCGGAACAATATCAGGCAAAGGTTCTATCGGATCGAATCAGATAACAATTTTCTCAAACAGGGCACATTCGGTTCTGTAAGGCATACTTTGTTTGCTTAGGTACACGGTTGATAGTTTCTTAACTGCCCTAAGTTCATCAGTTCTCCAAGTCAAATCGGAGTCATTCATCACAACTGTTCATATCAAAGTGTTTCAAATTACGTACAATACGGTATTGTCCACATGAGTTCAGGTATAGTTACATAAGCATGCAAGTGTTCATATCAGGAAGTACGTATCATAATCAGTATAGCAGTTCCCAAATAAGCCTTATATGCAAGAACATGGTGCACAGTAATACATTATACAAAGTTCCTCGGGTACACATAGTATGGGATTGTTACGCAAAAGTTCCAAATTAGTCACATCACCCAGTCAACTTTCTACCAATCAACACATAAGCATTCATTTGTAAACAGTATAGATACCTGGGATAATGGTTACAACATTCTGAGTGCTTTCTAGGATGAGTGTGATTACTCCATCCTGAGTAGCAATTCCTACCACTGGTACGGATTTAGCCAAGGCAGGGGATTCATTCACATTTCGTTCAATCCGGGGACAGTTCCTTGCCGTATGGTCCATTTTACCATATCTATAACGAGCCCCAGAAGTCTAAACTCCTCGGTGTTTCTCACACTAGTGGTGGCAAAGGTTCTTGCCGTAGCGGCAACTGACGCTGTTGTCTCAAGATCTCTGCCAATTCTTGTACTACTCTTTCCGGACTATCAAGTCGGGCTGTGGAAGAACCTTCTAACCCGTATGCCCTTAACTTGCCCATACTCTACACAATTCTTATCAAACTTTACCAAATACTGGGATGCCCAATACGAAATTAAACACAAAATCACATGAGTACATTCGCACATAGGCACATTGTTATATTCTCCTTTCATATATCGTACGCAATTGATCACTTACGTAACAGATAATTGCATATTTATCAAATATCGCATGCTGAACATTTACTAAGTAATTATATACTCAAATCATGTTCATATTTCAAATAGACACCCGTAGGCAGAATTGAATGCACATAAACAACTTTTCATGTATGTGCATTATAACAAAACAAACTTGTTGTACACATTAGTGTAACAATTTATATCTCATTTCGAATCATGTGTGGTACTTCTTTTAGCGTGACATATCATGTTGGTCAAGCATATCAACATATCTCTTACATAGGCCACGGTATTATTTCCCCCGGGCGAGGGCCTGTGCCACGGTATTATTTCCCCCGGGCTAGGGCTTCATGACCAGAAGCCACAGTATTATATCCCCTGGGCGAGGGCCTCCGCTAAGGATACCACAATTATGTTCAAGGAGAATTTAGGAAATCATTCATTTATATCAAACATAGCTTTATACTTAATACAGAGATTCACAAGTATGCATACACCAGAGAGCATACGTATTCCAAAGGTTTACCATGCAAGCAATTTACAAATTATAGCACATGACTGTTCATACCGAAACACTTAAACATATTCTTGATGCTTTCAGATTTATATTTATCACGTGAATGCATCCTAGATCTTTTCTAGACGCTTATTGCTCTTTTGGACAAGTGTGTGAGTTATTAACTCGTGCTCTGATACCACTCTGTCACGACCCGAACCCGCCCCCATGGGTTAAGGACGCAACCGGCCAGTAATCCTAAGATTACCTACGGCCTCAAAACAAAACAGACTCAACACATCAGAGTAAAGGGGCCAAAAGGGAAGCAAAATTTAAAACTTTGTCCATAGAGCCGTGCTTATATGCACATCAAACAAACCATACTCGGATACGTTAATAACCCACATCGAAAGTACAGTTTGACAAAATTCATTACAGACAGGATCATCCAAAACGAGTCAACCTATAACAGACTATGTACAGACATACACTAGGCCCTTGCCAACAAGACAAAACATAAGTACATACAAAAAGGGCAAGGATGGCCTCATGTGTGAGGCACAAGGTTGACTCTCCCAAAACTCGTGTTGTTCCTAGCAGGCTTCACTGGGACTGGGTTTGTGCTTCTCTTGGCTCACCTACAAACACATGAATGAGCGTGAGCGATCGCCCAACGAATAATATCAAACATGACAGTTACATAACAAAATGTAGAACAACATGCTCCAAATGGCCTTTGGTCCAATTCATACTTCTATTTAACAATATATATATATATATATATAACTGTACAAAATTCAAATCAAGTAACTGTAGTTTCAACCATTCTGGCCTTTGGCCCATTCAGATTTCCATTCATGTCAAAACGGCCTTCGGCCCATTCATTCATGTCGAAACGGCCTTCGGCCCATTCATTCTTATCAAAACGGCCTTCGGCCCATTCATTCTTATCAAAACGGCCTTCGGCCCATTCATTCATGTCAAAACGGCCTTCGGCCCATTCATTCTTATCAAAACGGCCTTCGGCCCATTCATTCTTATCAAACGGCCTTCGGCCCATTCATTCTTATCAAAACGGCCTTCGGCCCATTCATTCTTATCAAAACGGCCTTCGGCCCATTCATTCATGTCAAAACGGCCTTCGACCCATTCATTCTTATCAAAACGGCCTTCGGCCCATTCATTCTTATCAAACGGCCTTCGGCCCATTCATTCTTATCAAAACGGCCTTCGGCCCATTCATTCTTATCAAAACGGCCTTCGGCCCATTCATTCATGTCAAAACGGCCTTCGGCCCATTCATTCTTATCAAAACGGCCTTCGGCCCATTCATTCTTATCAAAACGGCCTTCGGCCCATTCATTCATGTCAAAACGGCCTTTGGTCCATTCCCAACTAACAATTCATAAAGTTTATAAGGGAATAACAATTGGACATTGATAAGCTTTCAAATATTGATATTACTCACAGTGATTGGCTTGTGGATTCGCCCTGGAGCTTGACCCTACACATTCCATGAACACAAAAGGGGTCATTAACAATTCAATCCGTTCCTTAATTCACATATTCCTCTTTTAGGCTTTATTCTTATCTCATTAGCTCATTTACAATGCTTAACATAAGCCTAAGAATGCTTGCAAGTGAAAGAGAACGGAAAACGGAACACAAAATGCAAAAACAGGATTTCAGAAAATAGGGTCCCCGCTCGAGCGTGGACTTCCCCGCTCGAGCGGACCCTTAGGTCTGCAAAAGTACTGGTTGCCTTCAATTCCAGCTCGAGCGTGAACTCGGCCGCTCGAGCGGACTGCCTGTCTACATAGCTCCCCGCTCGAGCGTCAACTTCCCCGCTCGAGCGGGAACCATGTCTGCAGAAAATGCTGGGAGCTCGATTTCTCCGCTCGAGCGTCAGGTTCCCCGCTCGAGCGGACATCAAAATTCTGGGTTTTCCAGATTGTGTTCTTGAGCTCCCTTCAACATTCAAACTGTCATTTCATGCTTTTGGTGGCTCCAATTTCACATATACTTGTACTAACATGGTATAAACACCAAAATACATCTTCATGGAGCCCAATTTCATAAATCAAATACATGCATGGCTCAATTTAATTCAAGCTCAATTCTATCATACACATTCATGCATTCCAAAGCTCCTATCTTTAATTATTCAACATGCATGCTAATCTTGACTTCATTTTCATTCCAAATAATGCAAATGGTGCTCATTCTCATGGAGCTCAACAAAAACATGCTTGCATGTAAGATTTAACACCTTTATTTCCATATTCAACTTAATACATGCATGATTATGCAAAATCATGGTGATCTTACACATACATGTGCACATTAGCTTCAAATTCATCAATTATAGCACAGCTCTTGTTCTTGATCACCAATAAATCTTTAATTCACAAAATCACAAGTTCAATCTCATGAATTTACTCACCTAGGAGCCTTAAACACCCAAGCTCTAGCCAAATCTTGAGCTAAATCCCCAATTTCCCAAGCTTGAGCCAAAAATTACACAATTCTCTCCTTCTCTCTCTCTATAGCCGGCTCTCTCTCTCTTTATTTTGAGTCCCAAATTCAGCCAAATGAAATGAAGAAGAGAGGATGGAGAGTGTAGTGACTTAACAACAAAACCCACTAAGGCCAATATAATATTAATAAGGTAATTGGGCTCTAATTCATCAATTTAATCAACTTAATCTGACCCGAATCAATTTCTAATTAAATTTCACCGTAGGCTCTAAAAATTATGCCGACCACAATGGCGTAATCAATTTCGGGTTCTGTGGCCGATAAGGCCTCCAATTTAATTTCCGAAGTGGTAAAATCAAACAGATATTCCTACGGTGAACAGATAGAAATTCAAAACCACATATTTTCACATAATGGCATACAAAACCATAACAAACACATAATCACATCTTATTAAGGACCAATTAACATATTACGGGACAGGGGTATTACAACACGATACGGATACGGCGATACGACAAAACCTAAAAAAATAGGATATCGGTATGGCTAGGATACGTTTATGAAAAATATATTTTTTAAAATTATTAATAGTGAGTTACACATAAGCTAAAGAACGTTGAGAAACTACAATGTAATTTCATAATGCAAAATACTAACCTTTAAGAATTTTGTATTAATTTACACTAATAACTTGATTATTTTTTAAATTTTTAGTAGGTCTTGCAAATATTTCATTTTAATATCAAGTTTAATATATTTATATTACAATAATAGAACAATTCACAAATTGTCCCTATGCTTTTTCCTTTGACACTAGTAAAAAATATTGTATTCAAGTTTACTTGCTTATTTATTTATTGATATTTAATTTTACCATTGTTATATTCTCTTGTTAATTCTTACTTTCTATGTAGTTATAGGGGACATGCATGAAATAATTAAGATACATCAATTTGATAAATTCTATTATTTAACTCATTATGCTCTTTTTATCGAAGAACTTAACAAAGTATTAGAAAAATATTCTTATATTTATACTTGTAATTATATTATATTATATTACTATGCAAGAACTGTTACAATTCTAATTTCATAAAACAAGTAAATATGACTTGGAGCATCCAATACTTCAAAATTAAGTTTCCGATACTCCAAAATTAATGAAAAAATAATTAGAAAGTATCCGATACTTTTAATAAGTATCTGATACATATCTACGAGTATTCAAGGATTATCGGTATCCAAGATGGATACGATACGGATACGTCACACTGTTTGAAGTATCCGTACTTAATAGGTTTTTGTACTTAATATTAATTCAAAAATTATTATTATCTTCTTATGGTTGATTATGGAAAAAAATTGAAAATGTAATTAATAAGTACCCTTTCTGATAGTTTTTTGTCTCCACCACTGTGGACAAAGGTGGTGGCAAGTGGAGACGACGTCAACAGTGGCGACGAGGAGTGGTGGTGATAGTGCTGTGGTGGAGAAGATTATCTTTGTTTATTGTTAGGTCAATCTCTTCTGTGTAACTTTAGATATTACGTTTTTTTTTTTTTTGAGAAGTTTGGAATTAGATTGTTTTTTAATCTAACAGTTTATGTTATTTGATTTTTAGTTTCTTTCCGAAAAAGAATCTATATATAGTTTTTTTCTTTTTTCTTTTTTGTGTGGTTATGTTTAACTCTCATATTAGAATTAAGTGTGTGATTTCTACAATTCAACATTTTCCTCTATATATGCATCAAACTGTTTATATTTTTCCACCTTGTGTTAGGAATTCAACTAAGATATTAGTAATAATAACAACAAACAGTCATGAAAAAACAATTTTAATAGAGTTGTGTTCCTTATTTATTTTATATATAAAAAATTAAAAAATAAAAATGGGCAACAGCAATGGGCATGAGATGGTGCACCTTGTGCGCGGCCATCTCAAGAGTATATATTAGTTACTGAACTGTGCCAATTTGATTGAGAAACTTGGTTCTGGGTTTGATTATTCTAAAGGTAAAGATTTTGGTTATCTGATTTAGAAGTTCTCTCAACTCTTGAGCTTCACCATTGATGCTCACAACTGATGAACCACATGCTTAATTAAATGTTGTATATAAATACCATAAAATATTATTTTATGCTTAATGGAACTTAAATTCCCTTTTTAAACTAACCATTGCCCTTTAAGCTTCTTTTAAAAGTACAAACTTGCAGAATTTGCTGCATCATTCATTTTGAAGTGTGGTTCAGAAAGCCCAAGTGATCATAAAGTTTGTTCACATTTGTATAGTTGAAGGGATAGCCCTTAGGTGTGATAGCGTAGCAATGGCTGTCTCCTAAAATTGTATTGAGGGTTATGGATCTTGATGTCATTCATTAGTTAATGGATGATTTTTAAAGTCTTGAAAGTGTGAAAGAGACCGTAAAAGTTTGTTTGAAATTTTTGGATGGGAAGGGAAAGAAAACTTCTATTAGTATTGCTGATTCCGAAAAGGCTTCATTATATGAGTATTTCTATAACCATATTTCAACAAAAATAGATGGATGAATAAGGAGTTGGAATTTTTGATGGACTACGATAAGTTTTCTATCTGAAAAACTGATATAGGAGAAGTAATATTTTTCTAATTTCTTTGAATTGGATAATAAAGCTTAGAACTGTCTATGTGTGTTTGACCATGCTTATATTTGGCTTGGTTCCTCTAGTATTCAGATTTTTGATATGAAGAACTCTGATAGATGGTCTGGTGGAGGTGGTGGAGAGGAAGCAACACAGCATAATAAAAAAACAGGGAGTCTAGAGCCAGAAAAGATGTTCCATTTGGTAAGGATTTCAAAATATAGTTTCACTCTTGATTTGAGTGTGTTGTTTGTTTGGATCTCTCAAATCATTATTCTACACCTATTTCTCAAAATTCAATTCAAAACATAATTATTACTTTTCAAAACTCATAACCAAACACATAATTCAAAACTCTTTTCAAAACTCAATTCAAATCAATATTTTAATTTTTTTAATATTTTAAAAATATTTTAATTTTGTTAAGCTTTTAAATATTTTAATATTTAAATATGTTACGATTTTTTTTTAATTTTTTTAAATATTTTAATTTCAAAATATTGTGATTTTAATTTTTTAAATTTTAAAATACTTTATAAAAATAAACTCAAACTCTATTTTATAAAAATATTTTTAAATGTTTTAATTTTTTTATTATGTATTTAGTTACGATTTAAGTGTAGAGTTCTGAAAGTAGTATGGAGTTTCAAGTTATGTTGTTGGTCATGAGTTTTAAAAATAATTTCTTAATTGAGTTTTGTTTTATGTGTTTGGTTACGATTTGAGTGTAGAGTTGTTTTTAAATTTAAAATATTAAAATTTTAAATTATTTAAATTTTCTGAATATTTAAATTATTTAAATTTTTACGATTTAAATTTTTTGAATATTTATTTTAATTTTTTACTTATTAAATTTTTTAGATTATTTAATTATTTATGATTTAAATTTTTTGAATATTTATTTTGAAAAAAAATTATTTCCTTTGTAGTATTTTCAATTAAAAAATTGATTAATGTTATTTTCTGTTAATAATAATTTTTTTAATTAAATTTTAAAAAGAGTTTAGTTATGAGTGTTGATCAGAATTTTCAATAGTGTGAAAATAGTGTGTTTTGTTATGAGTTATAATAATTTGAATTGAGTTTTGAAAACCAAACAAATTTTTTATCTCACATATCAAATCAAACTTTCAAAACTCAATTCCACACTCAATTCAAGACTCTATTCAAAAACCATAACCAAACAAATTTTCTACACTCAAATCATAATTTCATAACTCACAAACTCAAAATACAACTCATATTCTCAAATCATATTTTCAAAATTCTACCAAACGCAACTTTTTGCCCATTGTTGCACTTTGATTCAAGTTTTTTCAAAAAAAAAATTAGTGAGAACGGAGATATAATTCATTATACAAGATATAGTTTTACAAAGAAATTTGCAATTTGGTTTATTCTCTTGATTAAAATAGGATTTATTTTTTTTTATTTTTATTATTATTATTTTTGTAGATACTTATCAGCCTTCTAACTCTTGCTTTTGATAAATTGTTCCAGATTTAGTTAGTTCCTGTAGGACAATCTTCACTGTATTTAAAAGATTTAATTCTATTGTGTACAAAACAACAACTAGAATTTAAAGAAATAAAGAAAAGGAGAGAATTTGTTTGATTACAAAAATCAAACTCGAAATAATAAATAAATAAATAAATAACATATTTTATTTTGTTACACAAACAAAATTTAAATCTGATTTAATAAATAAAAATAACACTGAAAATAAATTAAATAACTTACTTGATTTAATTTCTTCGAATTATTTTCTGATCAAGTCCAGTGTTTGACACTGTGTCCTTAAGACAGATTCGTCTTCTCCACGGTGCTTTCAGAATTTGGGCGTTTATCTCCCAGGATAAAATGATCTTCCACAAACAATAGCAGCACTACAAATTGTTTGCCTTACGAACACACTAAGTGTTTACACTCTTTCTTTCAGAAATAAAATGCAACAAAATGAAGAATAGAATAAGCAGAGGTGAAATACGAAATTTCTGAAATAATAACATCAAATGAGGGTGGTCCTATTTATAGATGTAAAGGTGGCTCTTGGTTTTGAATTGAACAGGTATGATACCTATTGGTTTTGAATTCAAACAGATAACAAAAAACGGGAAGGGCCTTGTTTGGATGTACAGAAAATCCAAATCAGTTTAATTTGAATTCTGGATTTTATTTTACCAAAAATAAAATTAAATTCAAATGTTTTTGACCCAAAAAGATTAGTATTGGGCAGAACAAGTCCAACCCAACCACACACCACGCACCCGCGCCCAAGCCTAGGCCCAGCCCAGCCCGACGGACGGCGGCGCGCGCGCGTGTGGTGATTTTTGGGTCCAATGGGTCTAGCCCATTTTGCCCATAACCTCTCCCTCTAAAACACTTGGGTACCCCTTGGGGTACACCCCAAGTATCTCACCCAAGCCTTATAAACCCTTTCAAAACATCCCACCAAATCAATGTGGGACAAGCCAATTTACAACTTTAAGGAATTTCCACCAAAACTCCATTTCCATGGAGCACACTTTGGCTTCAATTTCCCATTCACTCGGTAATGGTTTTGAGCAACCAAATATACCACGTGAATCACAACGCGGCATAGAACGCGTTACCACTTTGACCCGTGTAAATTGATGCACGGGGCCCACCTAAAAAATAGACAAATCTTGAGAAAAAATTCTGGTTTTACCCAGAATTTTTCTACCATTTCCAACAGTTCCTTGCCTGCCATTCTCCTAGTGGATCTCATTTGCATAGAAAGCATCTAAAGTTCAATTACAACACTTCAAATGCAACTCAGTTCGATATATAAGCATGCTAATCTTGGGGTTAAAGTTTCTAACTTAGTCTATTTATGGTTTTTGAATGCCTTACCCTGTTTTTATACCATGCTTTTTGGATTCTATAATCTCATTGCCTATCACTCTGTTTTTTACATAGCACATTTTAAGAATGAAGTTGGAGCTTTACTATGGTCTTGTTGTGTATATATTGATTACTGTGCTACAGGAAGTTTACAATTGTTTGTTATGGTTTCACAATGCATAATTTGTTTACTAGCTATGACATTCAAAATCCTCTGATATGGATTGCTGAAGAGATCCAACGAAGAGATAAGTTTTGCACAGTAGATTTGCAAAGATAAACATAATAGGCGCCACCCAACCGCAGTTGTCGGTAGGGGACAATCCAATGATAAAGTTAGCAACTTGAATCAAAGAAAGTAGATGAAGAATTCAAGAGTGTTTGTGTGCTGTGTTACAGAGATCAGGCCTCTCTTACCTTCTATAAGATGCTTTCCTTTTATAGATGGGAGGTGTGATTTTGCTTAATGGATATTTGTTTGGTGAGCCTTGTTGGTCTTGGCCCATTCTTAAGACTTATTTGGGTTGGACCCAAGTGAGTCAGAATTTTGTAAGCTATCACAATTGCCCCAAAACTTTCATTTTCTTTGGTAGAAGGACTAAGAGTTTTTTTTGTCGAGTTACTGTACACACTCCATTTTGACCGACCCTAAGACTTGGGCGCTTCCTTTTGATTACCCGATAATAAAAAATAAGAATGTGTTTCTCACATAATTCTTAGTAAGAAATATGGAATTTGTGCTTTATTTCCAAATCTAAGCATATATTTGGCCAATGCTTAAATCTCGTTCAAAATTCTCTTTCGAAACTTTATTTCCACGCTTTGTTTCGAATATTTCATAGTGTTCCAAGGCTTGTTTTTAAACTTCAAAATGAAACATTTTTTGAGAAAATTAAGTAAAGAACAGTGTGGAAATAGAAGGAAATGACGAGAATTCTGTCAAAAAATCATGTTTCATGCAAAGCAGTCAGCCCTGGCCAACTTTTTGCCTGAGAGGCCACAAAAGTGGTCGCCCAACTAAGAAAGTGACTGGCCGGCCAGTAAAGTGGGTAGGTGGTAGGAAAAGTGGCAGGCCAGCCACCATTTTGGCCGGGTAGCTCATCTTTTGGCTGGCTAGCCAAAAAAGTGGCAAGCCGACTACTTTTTCCAGAAGCAGAGCAGTTTCGGCAGAATTCTTGATAAAAGCGTGTGGGTTATGCCCATTTAAGATCTTTTATCTTAGATACACCTCCCTCATCCTCCATTATCATCCTTTAGCCCCTTTGTCAAAAGAAGGATTGTCCTCTTCCCAAAAGAGGGCATCCATTTTAAACAATCATTGTCCCCCTATCAACCTTGTCCCCTCACCTCCTTGATTGCATTCAGTTGAGATTCTATATGAGAGATAGAGAGGGATTAGAATGAGGGGAAGAGAGTTGGATTGAGAGAAAAGAGAGAGTTAGAGAGAAAAAGAAAAAAGCTTAAGTTTTTGAGCAAAACACTTATATACACTGATATTCCAAACTTCAACACACCAAAACCATTCCATGAATTCTGATGTTGCCATATCCTAGTAGCCTTGATCAAAAGAAAGTGAGTGTTCTTGAATTTAAGAGAAAAATAGAGAGTTGGAACAAATCCCCCCAAACACTGTTATATATCCTAAAAACACCATTCTAACTACAATTTCAAAATTTCAAATTGAGAATTGAGAACACACTTCCATAAGCTTGAGTGTAAGCAAAAGGAAGTTTGGAAATCAAATCCTTTCCTTGAAAGGTAAATTTTGCACACTTTTCATTTTCTTGTATTTCTTGCATTTTCTTTCCTTGAATTGATTTTCTTGCTTCAATTTCATATTATACACCTGTTGTAAGCTAACTTTAAGTGGTAAGCTGAGCCACTTGCATATTTTCTATTTGTTTTCTAGTGTTTTGAACAAAATAGAGCCTTTGGCCTAGCTTGAGTGGCTAGCTGGCAGGTTTTTTGGCAGACCAGATCCTTTTTTGGCCAGCCACCACCCTTTTCCATGATAGAATTCCAGCATCCTCCGACGATGAGCACAACAGTTTTTAACAGTCTCCGAGGCCTCCTGCAGCTTCTATTTTTGTTGTTTTTAGTTTAATTAGAGAGTGTATGTGAGGTTTTTTTTTTTTTTTAATTATGTTGTAATTATTTTCCTTCCTCCATTTTATTCGGATTTGTAATATTTCAAAGCGATGTAATGATTCCCCATCCCGTTTCTTTTTATCCTATTCTTTTATTTTCTTTCCATATCTATATATATGTTGTATATTTTGTTTTGTCATCATATCCATGCCTTGCATCCATTCTTTATGTCTTAAGATCCGACTAAATTTGCATTTGTGGGTTTAATCGGTTATTATGTGATTTTGTGCGTTATCTCATGTCTTGAGATGTTTTACATGTCATATAGTTTACAAGCCGGATCTGTAGTTGCATTTCATGTGTGAATTGCATTAGGATATTGTATGTAGGATCATGCATGTTTACTAATTTTGTTTTCGTGCCTATTTGCGGGACACCGGTAAATATGTAAGCTTTTATACTTTAGTATCTCGCTTGTGTGTGTTTTTCTTACTATGTTTAGCATCCTACCATGTGGCTACGTACTTATTTGATATAACTCTATACATGTCAGTGGGTGAAGGTTGTGTTATTTAATTTGGAATAAAATTGATTTTCATGATTACATTATTCAAAACATTTTCAAAAGAATGAAATAAAATTGCTCCAAATTGAATGACACAATCTATATTTGTTTTGCTTCACATAGTAAATTTTAGGATTACTAATAATCAGAATATGAACACATAAAGTCAATAAAAATCATATCATGGTTAGTAAAGACCGATCTTTCGATTGGGAGAGCGGGGGTGCTCAATTAATGACCTTCCTCTTTCATACCTAAGGTTCCAAGCCAAGTATCCTTGGTTACGACGAACAGTGCCCTTGGCACGAGTCATGGGTTTCCTAAATTTTTCAAAATAAATATTAGGTGGTGACTCTGAGATCTGATGATGTAATCCATTTCTGACAAATGTTTTTGCAATAAAATAAATTTTCTAAAAGTTTCCAAATGTAGACTTTCTTTTATGTTTTACATTGCATTCATGAGACTATATCCAAGAGACCGAGGGTCCGAACTATTAATGTGCGCGGGTAACTCCTGGGCAGTGTTACAGTTTCTAGCGACTGTACTAGGGATATTTTGAAACCTTGACTTGAACTCCATGATATGTTTTTTATTTTTAATTATATGTTCATTGCATGCATTGGTGGGCCTAAGTCCTGTGCTCGTCACCTGTTATCCTGGACGGCTATTCAGCTTTGGGCGGATTGATGGTCATGGGCTCTAATATGGTGGGAACACAAGCCTTGGAATGAGGATCGCTACGTACTACTTGATCCACCAGATTGGGCAGGTATATCGATATCTTGTTGAGGTATCCCTTTTGACCAGATTGACCTATCTAGCGAGCTCTAGCAACTTCCAAAACTAAGGGAGGATGCTACCCCATTTCAGGATGTATAATGCCACTTGTTTGAATAGTGGAACCCCAGATCATTTTGAGGGGCTGAATTCAATGTGCATAATGATCAATTGAGCCGAAGTGCTGCCAAAATTCTGATAGGAAATTCCATTTGTTTTGCTAGGTAGTTGTAGCACCATAGCTTCAGAATGATTTGATATCCCCCAAGTTTTGTGGACTCTTGCTGGTAGGCTTAGTAGAACCGCAAAGTTGGTTCATGGACAACTAGTGTTAGTTTCTTTGCCTCCAGTTACAAGGAGGAAGGTTAAAACCTCATTGTTAGAACATTGCCAGCTAGAATTTCCAGGATCTGTGATGGATCTACCTTTAGTGGTGATGAACCCACCTCTAGTAGTCATGGACCCACCTCCAGTGGTTCATCCGGTTTTGGACCCATCTCCACTAGTTGAGGGACCTCATGAACCTAATCTACAAGAAGATCTTAGGGTTCCTACACAACTATTGGGAGGACTATTCCCCACAGAAATTGATGGAGTTGACCCAACTGTGCTGAAAATATCCAAACTGGAAAAAATGTTCAAAACCTCACAAGGGATAAACTCTGTTCCAGACATCAAGGATGTGCTTACAGGAACAACTATGAGGTTGCTTGAGTGGTTCAAAATACCGCACATGGATCAATTTGATAAGGCTGGTGACTCTATGGTTCATATCCACCTATTCTCAGACATTTTGAAACGTATGGGCCTATCTTGGGCTCAAAAGCTTTCCTTATTCGGAAGAACCATGTTAGGGGTGGCTGTTATCTGGTATGCCAAACTAGAACATAGTAAAATAGAGTTGGGAGAAGTTAGCCAAGGCTTTCGTCACCCAATATTCTTACAATACTTAGATTGAGGTAACCATCTGGGAATTGGAGACAAGTCGACAAGAGCCCAACGAGAGCTTTATGGCATTTCTCACTAGATGGAGGGCCAAGGCAGCAATGATGACAAGCCATTCCTTGGAAAAGGATCAAGTCCATATGGTTGTCAAAAATTTGCATGGAAGACTACTGCAGAAAATAATAGTTCTTCCACTCTTTAACTTTAAGGACCTCTAGAGATTAGAGTTCAAATTGAGAATGCTATAAGACAACGGATCATTATAGACGGAAATGAGCCCATGGGAAAGTCATTCACTAATAGTTCCAATGCTATTACTAGTAGTAGCACAGCTACCAATACCATACCCTCAAAGATCAACACAGCAACTGTCACCACTACCAATCTTTCTGCCAACTCTAGCCCACAAACAACCACTTCAACTCAACCTTAAAATTGAAAGTTTCACTCTCTCCACATGTCTCCAATATGAGCCATGAAACTGCTAGTGAAAAAGGGACACCTCAAGCTCCTTAATCCTCAATCTCTTCCTAATCGACTTCCACGCAGCAATGACCCCAACAAATACTGCGTCTTTCACCAACAACATGGTCATGAGACTGATCGTTGTTTTCACTTACATCACGCTATTCAAGATCTCATCGACAACAAAACTATAGCTCCGCCTAAACCTCAAAAACCCAATGTCATCTCCAATCCATAACTCCGCCACCCCAAAACCAAGTCCCACCACCTTCCCATCTCAACCTCATCTATATACTACCATCTACCTTCAACCCCAACATATACATCACACCTTCCCATGTACCCAAACCCGAGGTGCTTATTCCAGAAAGCATTGGTTTATTCATGATATATGCACCTCAATTCCTGCCAAAACCCCAACACCTTGTGGTGGCAGATGATTTGGAGCCAAAATTGGGCATTATGGCTGATAGTCTCACAGGTATGCACTTCCTTCCTTATGGTTTTTCTAAAAATTATAGATTTTCTAGCGCAGGAACAGCAAACTTTGAGGGATATTATGATTATTGCTGTAATTGGGGATGGACCACCTACTAATTGCACAAAGATGCGATGGATGGCATGCACTGATTTAGCAATTTGGGAATGCTTTTATTTTAATTTTTGAATTGGGGGCTAAGTCTGAACCTGATTTCGTCGGTCTGTGGAGTTGAGATCAGGATCGAGTTAGTCTTATGAGTTAAAATCTGGTGATTTTGGGGGTGTTAACCTGGATATCATTGTTTTTTCTGTGTCAGTCTTTTAGCTTTGCTTTCGAGTTTGTTTTGACCATTGAGCTAGAAGTTCTAAATGAAAAGGCAGTAATTTTCACCTACTTTTCAGTGCCTTTAAATCATTGCATTGACCAAAATTTTCAAAACCTTTTCTAAAAATTTTGATAAAAATAAAGAGGAAGGAATTCCTCAGGATTTGCAAAATTTGATCAATTGAGAAGAAGAGATGTGTGCTAAGCCCTTAATAGATGAGATCATTGCTGTTAATGTGGGTACTGAGAAGGATCCTGGCTCAGTTCAGATTGATTCCATGTTGTCTTCAAAGGATTATGAGTGACTAGTCGCTTTATTAAAAGATTTCAAAAAAAATATTTTTACATGGTCCTAAGAAGGCATGCCTAGAATTGATCCTGAGATTGTACAACATAAGATCCCTCTCGACCTGAGGCCCAATCCCCTAGCTTTCAAACCATGATTCAAAATTTTCAATAATCAACTGGAGTATGAAGGCTTGCATAGCCAGATTGGAAGAAACCCTTGAACTAGGGGCAATAAGGTCAGATATGATCAAAGATTTAAACCAGGTCGTTTCTCAAACCAGTGGAGACTAGAAAGAAAATCAAATCCTGGAATTTGAGAGAAGGAGATTTATTGCTAAAGGACAATCATGTTCCTATCCATGACACCAGGGGCAAATTCAGACTCAATTGGAGGACTTCCTATATCATCAAGTGTATTTGTTCAAGTGTAGCAGCCATTCTCATGGATTTAGATGGCCTAGAGATCTCAGAACCAATCAACATGAACAAGTTAAAGTACTATCCTTGAGGGGCTCGCTGGGTCGAAAACCCGGAAAGGCGACCCAGGCAAAAGTTAGAGCAAAAAAAAAAAAAAAAACAAAAAACAAAACATAGAAAATAAAAAAAATTAAAAATAGAAACAAAAAAATTAAAAATTAAAAAAAGAAGAAGAAGAAGCTCGCAAGGTCGAAAACCCAGAAAGGCAGCTTTGGCAAAAATTAAAGAACAAAAGGAGAGTGTTAATACCCGAGTGAACTTTATCCTGGAACTACGTAAGGCTTGATTCTTATAATTGGGATACACAGGCAACTTCATCTTGAAGTTCGGCCCTAACTGTTTTCAATTCACTCATCCCGTCCATGTTTGATTGGAATATTCTTACTTGACTCGACTATCTTGTCCATGTTCAATTGGCTCATATCCGATCAATTCAGTTGTCCTATTCCTTCTTCATAAAAGATTAAGCTGCAAGACAGATCTAGTTCATATTTGAAATTGTACATCTCAAGAGTTAATCCCATGTTGGTCGGGTAGTGGCCATTTGCAAAAGCAGATTTTGATGATTTTTAATCAAGTTGACTAATCTTCTTGAAAATTATTCCATCCAAAACTGGACAATTTCTTGGACCCAAAAAAGGAAAATTTTCAGTACTTACGACTTGACTTACATGATTTCAAAATAGAGAGTGGAACAAGCATACTAATCTAACTCTTATATTGGTCAAAATCTTTTTAGCAGAAAAGCCAAAAAAAAACAAATTCAAAGAAATGAACTAGGGGCACCATTGAGTTAGGTTTTATGTCTTTTCCCCGTATTATCAAAAGTCTCCATTGTCAACCCACTCGCCGGAAAGTGTGTAATAGTTGTCTCCAGTAATGTATCGCGCCTGTGATTTCATACACCGCGCCCGCGATCGTCACGCCCGCGGTGTTTCGAATTGTGCCTGCAGTGAAGCTTTGTATCCTTTCATTCCAGCAAGTGTCAATACGTGTTTCTGTATTGTTTTTGCTTTGTCTTTCTTTCATTAAGTTTTTTTTTTTAAATTTTTCCGACCACTTGTTTATGCAGTCGGCCATTTTTTTAGCCAATTCATCAATTCGTTCAATCGGGTGGCTCATAAATCAACCGGCCTGTTCGGCCAGCTGGCTTGTCCGTTGTTCAGCAAGGTTATTCATAAATCAGCCAACCCGTCAATCGTTCAGCCGACCAGCCAATTTATGAACCCAAAATGAAAAACTACAAAAGTTTCGTAGGCTTAATGGGTTGTCTTTCAAAGTCTTGTTTTGAG
Organism: Camellia sinensis; assembly: GCF_055761805.1. Lineage (NCBI taxonomy): Eukaryota > Viridiplantae > Streptophyta > Magnoliopsida > Ericales > Theaceae > Camellia > Camellia sinensis. Next base: position 60,266,670 of record NC_138971.1, read on the forward strand.
TGTCTTCCATTCCAGCAAGTGTAAATAAGTGTATGTGGATTTCTTTTTCTTTGTTTTTCTTTCATTGCGTTATTGTTTGATTCCTGATCAGTTGAAGGCTTAATGTCCAATTTAGAATTCAATAAAATTCAATTATCCTCAGATTCAAATTCAAAACAAAATATTTTCATGATTAAGTGTTGTACCATTCACGCGATGATGTGCAAAAGGGAAAAAACTAAAATTTCTTTTATTAAACTTCAAGCTGAAGCCATTATAATAAAAAATAAAAAAAACAAGGAAAATTTCAAAACAAAAAAAGAAATTTTCAAGCATTGGTGCTCTTTCCTAAGCAAAACAGAAAACAAAAAAGAGAGGGGGGGGAACACAAAAGAGAAAAAATTGAAAATACAAAAAAAAAAAAATAAGAGAGAGAGAGAGAGACTTTTTCTTGGTTTTCTAGCAATAGCTCGGCAACGAAGATTGCGAATTGACAGCCTTTGTAGACAGCTTCGTCACTACCATCAGTTGCCTTACTTTACTATTTACTCTCGTGAAGCCTTTGAGGACTCTACCTTGGCATTGGTAGAGCTCCCAAAAGAAATTACTCCCCACCGACCATCAAAGGTGTAGTATGAAGGACCTTCGAATCGGGCCGCAGAGGCCGCCTGCTGTTTCAACTCCTTGTTTTGTTTCTTTAGTGCACTAATTTCTGCTCAAGCATCCTTGTACATGCTTTGGAGCAAAGAGAGTTAGGCGTTTAATCGGTGCACCTCACTTGTCTTGTTCTTCCACCGGTAGGACAAATTGGAGACCACGGTCACTGTCTCCACACAAGACTTCAGTGTGTAGTGGTTGGCCTCAATATCGGACTGTGCTACCATTATTTGTTCAATTGATAGCGCAGGAAAATTGAGAACAAGGACAGGGGCAGGGGCACTCTACCAAAGTTCAAAGGAGCTGGCATTAACATTCGGGGTAGTGTTAAGGTCTGGGAAGAGAGTGAGGGGATGACAAGAAGAAGCCATGATAGGAGAGTATAATACCTCTGAAGGGGAAATTTACGGAGCAATGGTAGGGGGAGTTTGAAGTTCTCTACTCTCTCTCTTTCATAGGCCTCGTTTAAGAAGAAAAATGGAAGGGAAGAAAAGGCCAAAGAAGAGCAGATTCTCGAGGCAATCTTTGAAAAATAAGGGGCACTGTCTAGCTACTGTCGGTTAGGCATGCCACGATTGTTGAAATAACATGCCGGACACGACGCTGAGGGAAGACAAATGAGGTAGAGAGACAAAAAAATAAGGGAGAGAGAGAGAGCGTCTGTATATGTATTTGTATATATTCTGTATATATATAGGCATATGTATACCATATATATATTTTTTGTATATATTTTGTCTCCGTTTGTGGCCATATACGTGTATGTATCTACTATGTTCGTATATGTATATCTAGCTCATATTTATTTATATATATATGTGTGTGTGTATACTGTATATATATATATATATATGTTTTGTGTATTATATGTATGTATTTGTATGTTTATTTGTATCCGTAGGTGTATATATGGTTATGTATAGAAAATTTTCAAAAAAAAAAAAAAAAAGACTTTTTGAAAGAAAAATGAAAAAAAAATTCAAAAGGAAATTTTGAAAAGAAATCAAAAAAAAGAAAAAAAAAATTTTGAAGGAAAAAAAAAATTCGAAAACAAGGAAAAAAAATTCGTGTTAATCTGTTTTGCATCCATCATCTTATTTTCGCATCCAATATATTATTTTTCTCACATTACCCCTTTATGCTTTGCATTCACCATCACACTTGCATTGTCTATTACATTTGTCATGCATGGTCACAATCCATTCACATCACTTCAAAATTTTTAGTTACAACTTTTCTCCTTTACCCGGTTGAAAACCATCCCCTATTTAGTATTGTGGTACGATCTAGGTCTCACTTGTTGATTAAGACCCCTTTTGTCCTTTACCCGGTTGAAAACCATCCCATATTCGTATTGTGGTACGGTCTAGGTCTCGTTTGTTGGTTAAAACCCCGTTCTCTTTTACTGGGTTGAAAATCATCCCTTATTTCGTATTGTGGTACGGTCTAGGTCTCGCTTGTTGGTTAAGACCCCTTTTCTCTTTTACCCAATTGAAATCAATCCCCTATTTCGTATTAAGGTATGGTCTAGGTCTCGCTGTTAGATTAAAACCCTCTTTTCATCTTCCGTGTGAGTGTGTTTAGATTGTATCCTTTTGTTTGTTTCATTTGCATGAGGCTTGTCTGACCACCTGTTGCATTACATTGCATAAGTCATAAAAAAAGAAAAAGAAAAAAAAAATTCAATTTTCAATTGCATTAGCATATCATTTGCATGGTTACAACTATCATTGTTGCATCACTTGGCTACAATTCATTCACATCAACATTTGATTACAACCAATTTTCATCAGTTTATGTTGGGCCCCTTCTTTTGGGTTGTAGGATCAAACCGCTCGCTTTGTACTGGCTCTTTTTCGGGGTGATGAAACTATCCCTTTCTCGGGTTGGCAGTCCAAACCACCTTTGGTTAATACCTCCATTTTCTTGGGTTATTAGTTGAGACTATCCATCGGTTAAAACAATTCGTTGGTTACATATCATTCTCTTATGTGAATGTGTTTGGGTTATATCCCTGGTTATGCTTCATATTACCTATTGCATTGCATTGTAGTTCAAAATCTTGGCCTCGTGAAGTGTGTAAGTCCAGCTATCAATTGTATTTCAATTGCATATCATTTGTATTCTATCTCTAAACTATGCTGGTTTGATTCCTTGCAAAGGGATACGTAAGCAATCTTTGGGTTCAACCAACCTACATTAATTTCATCTTGTTTGTTTGCCCAAGTCTTACACTATTGTCAAAAGGGTTGTCTTCGTCCTTTGACTTTCACTCACGTCAAGAAAATGACATCGAGTTCTGTCAAAGAGGGACAACTGTAAACACCCTATTTTGACCGGCCCTAAGACTTGGGCGCTTCCTTTTGATTACCCAATAATGAAAAGTAAGAATATTCTTTTCGCATAATTCTCAGTAAGAAAGATAGAATTTCTGCTTCATTTCCAAACCTAAGGCTATTTTGGGCAATGCTTAAATCCCGTTCAAAACTCTCTTTCAAAACTTTCTTTCCGCGCTTTGCTCTGAATATTTTCATAGCATTCTGAGGCTCATTTTTAAACTTCAAAATAAAACTTTTTTTGAGGAAATTGAGTAAAGACCAATGTGGAAATAGGAGGAAATGACGAGAATTCTGTTGAAAAATCCTATTTCCTGCAAAGCAGTCAGTCCTGGCCAACTTTTCGGCTGACTGACCACTTTAGTGACTGGTCAGCCAGTAAAGTGGCCAACTAGCAAGAAAAGCGACCGGCCAGCCACCATTTTGGTAGGGTAGCTCTTCTTTTGTTGGCCAGCGAAAAAAGTAGCTGGCCGATTGCTTTTCCTAGAAGCAGGGTAGTTTTGGCAGAATTCTTGATGAAAATGTGTGGGTCATGCCCATTTCGGATCTTTTATGTTGGATACACCATCCCTCACCCTCAATTATCATCCTTTAGCCGCTTTGTCAAAAAAAGGATTGTCCTCTTCCCAAAAAAGGGCATCCAAACCATCATTGTCCCTTCATCAACCTTGTCCCCCTACCTCCTTGATTGTATTCAATTGAGATTCTATATGGAGAGAAAGAGAAGGATCCGAATGAGGGGAAGAGAATTGGATTGAGAGAAAAGAGAGTTAGAGAGAAGAGAAAAGCTTATGTTTTTTAGCAAAGCACTTATACACACTGATATATCAAGCTTCAGTACACTAAAACCATTCCATAAATTCTGATATTGCCATATTCTAGTAGCCTTGATCAAAATAAAGTGAGTGTTCTTGAATTTGAGTAAAAAATAGAGAGTTGACACAACTCCCCCCTCAAACACTGTTATATAACCTAAAAACACCATTCCAACTATAATTTCAAAATTTTAAATTAAGAATTGAGAACGCACTTCCATAAGCTTGAGGGTAAGCAAAAAGAAGTTTGGAAATCAAATCATTTCCTTGGAAGGTAAATTTTGCACACTTTTCATTTTCTTGTATTTCTCTCATTTTCTTTCTTTGAATTGATTTTTTTTGCTTCAATTTCATATTATATACCTGTTGTAAGCTAATAGTAAGTGGTGAGTTGAGTCACCTGCATATTTTCTGTTTATTTTCTGGTGTTTTGAACAAAACAGAGCCTTTGGCCTAGCCGGCCACTTTAGTGGCTGGCTGGCCAATTAAGTGGCCGGCAGATAGGTTTTTCGGCCATCCAGCCACCCTTCTCCAAGACATAATTCTAGCCGCCTCCGACGATGCCGATGGTTTCCAAGGCCCCCTACAGCTTCTGTTTTTATTGTTTTTAGTTTAATTAGAAAGTGTATGTGAGTGGTTTTTTTTATAATTTTGTTGTAATTATTTTTCTTTCCTTATTTTATTCGGATTTGTAATATTTCAAAGTGATGTAATAATTCCCCATCCCCTTTTTTTTTTCTATCCCGTTCTTTTATTTGCTTTCTATATTTGTATATATGTTGTATATTTTGTTTTGTCATCATATCCATGCCTTGCATCCATGCTTTATGCCTTAAGATCCGGCTAAATTTGCATTTGTCGGTTTAATCGGTTATTATGTGATTTTGTGTGCTATCTCATGTCTTAAGATGTTTCACATGTGATATTGTTTAGAACCTGGATCTGTAGTTACATTTCATGTTTGAATTGCATTAGGATCTTGTATACAGGATCTTGCATGTTTACTAATTTTGTTTTTGTGCCTATTTGCGGGATGCCAACATGCTTATTTGATATAACTCTATGCATGCCAGCGGGTGAAGGTTGTGTTATTTAATTTAGAACAAAATTGATTTTCATGATTGCACTATTCAAAACATTTTCAAAAGCATGAAATCAAATTGCTCCAAATTGAGCGATACAGCCTATATTTGTTTTGCTTCACATAGTAAATTTTAGGATTATTAACAATCAGCATATGAACACATAAAGTCAATAAAAATCATATTATGGTTAGTAAAGGCCGATCTTTCGATCGGGTGAGCGGGGGTGCTCAATTAATGACCTTCCCCTTTCATACTTAAGGTTCTGAGCCAAGCATTATTCGTTACGAAGAACAGTGGCCTTGGCATGAGTCACGAGTTTTCTAATTTTTTCAAAATAAATATTAGGTGTCGTTTCTGAGATCTGATGACGCAGTCCATTTCTGGCAAATGTTTTTGCAATAAAATGAAAAGTTGTCAAATATGGACTCTCATCTATGTTTCACATTGCACTCGTGAGACTAGATCTAAGAGATTGAGGGTTCGAACTATTAACTCGTGCGGGTACCCCGCTGGCGGTGTTACAGTTACGCTGTTCAAATAAATGTTAGATCTCCTGGTAAATGAATAAAATAAATGAATGAATGACTATATGAATGTATGTATAAATATATGTATGTCTAGGAAATTAGGGCTTCTCTTCGAATTCGGAGGCTTTTGCTAATGGCGCCCCATGCGAAGCACAAAGATTGCTCTGTATTCGGAGGCTTGTTGATGGTGGTTCGTGCAGAGCATGGAGATTGCTCCATATTCCTAGACTTTTATTGATTTTGAGTGGCGATCAATTTCAGACATTGCAAGGATTTTGAATAGTAAATCCTATGTTATTGATTGCACGTACCAAATGATGTAGACTTGTTAAGCACAAAAAAGTGAAAAGCCGAAAAACTTACATCAATAGGAGAATTTGTGTTGATGTGTAGAGTTCCAGGGCCGGGGTAATTTCTCGTTTTGCCGTGGCAAATATAAAAAGAGAATCAAAAAATTACCACCCACTAGCAGCTCTAATTGACTATAAAGCATTGAAGAATAGTCTAAGGCACTACTCGTGAAATTGTATTATCATGCTTCTATGTGTAATCAATGTTGATGTAGCGAAATTGCTAAGGCATCTTTGTTGTGCTAATTGCATATATAGCGTGCTTGCCCCATTGCTTTCGAATGATATTTGTTATTCAAAAGGAATTTGAAATGGACTCTAGCCAAAATTGCCCCATTGTGCATTTTGTGGGGCGGGATCGACATTGGGAACAAAGGATTCTGGCATTTATGGAGTTGGGAAGTCGCTAATTCTACAAATTTTTGGTACGTAAATCGCAAAATCTAACCGTAGGGATGTGTCCAAAATTCGCTAAATAGTTGGAAATGACTATTAGATCGTTGCGATTGGACTTTGGACGACATAGATTTGGCCAAAACATATCCAATGGTTCAAATCAATAAGTGGCAATTAAATCGCAAAGCATGGGATGATTTATTCATTGGTTTGCTGGTTCATTTTCTCCGGCAAAACAGTTGACTTTCTGGGCAAACTTTGACCGGCCCATATGGCATTGTTTAAGCTCCAATTTCTATCCAGTTTTTTCCGTTCAACTTGTCGTGATGAGTACTTCACACTGGCATATTCAAAATTGGATTTCGACAACTTCAAAAATTTCAATTTGCTGAAAATTTGATCTTTTCCGCAATCATCAGCGAACATTGATTAGTTCTTAGCACTTTTATTTGGTGGGTCTAGACTCCTCGAGTTGACATGAACCCTCTAGTATATCCAGATTTTGATTTCGACACCTTCGAAATCATGATAAATTTCAAGTTGAGATGCTAATTCTATGCCGTGACAGTAGCACCAATCAATGTGGATGCACTTTTAATTAAATCATGAGATTTTTGTAGAAGAGATAGATGAATTAATAATTGTTGTTGTATTTTATTTATTTATTTATTATTATTATTATTTTTATTTTTTTTGCGAAGATGACATGTTGTGAAGCATGTTGCCGAGCCGAAATTAAGAGAAATTCAAGTTGTGGGTCCTGTACCAGTTGGCAATATATGGCCTAGGTGACGACTGGATGATTGATGAAGATGGATGATTGTGGCCTAACTCCACAATCTTGCTGTCGAAATTGCATGTCGATCAAACACGATCTGCCCATTGATCTTTCGTGTAACCTTTTCTATTGGCCGGTTTATTGATCCTAATCTAAGACTCGGAATTTATAGAATTGGATTCCAAAAATGGATTCTAGACGGCGAAAAACTCTAAGGTAGTCATTCCTGAAGTTATCAGACCACCCAATTAACCCGAATGGCTAAGATGCAACAAAGCACCTTGCGCCGAAAAGCACACGATAAACTCTCATGTTATCTTCTTCATGCGACACAATGTTAATAGCAGAATTTCTAGATTCGAATGACTGACGTTGAGCCCTTGTATCTCCCGCAGCATAAATCTAATTTGCCTCATTTTTGCAGTGGGATTTATCTCATGGCCTAGCGTTCATTCCATCATTTATACACCTCATTCTACCTTTGTTTGGATGTCGAGACTGCCGAAATTGACCATAATTAAGATTGTGCTACTCTTTTTTTTTTTTTTTTGTATGGTATTGTATTGTTCGGCTCTTGTCCTCAGTTAAAGTGTGGTCGGTTGAAGGAAGGCGTTCAGCAAAAGTGTTATTGGCGGAATGTGCTCGGTAGAGGAGTGCGCTTGGCGGAGGAATGGACTTGACAAAAGTTCTTGGAAAGGCTCACAGTGGGCGGTGAATATGCACTCGGCAGCGACTAATTGGCAACTCTTCTCAGTCGTTTATGTTGCCAAAACACTTGGTCGGCAACCTCTCGGTTGTTTGGCTTGCCGAAATGCTTGGTCGGCAACTTCCATGGTTTACCGAAACATTTCCGCGATGCTTATTTTCTAGCTTTGTTGAAAGTTCTTGGTCGGCAATACTTCATCTCTTGTTTGCTGAAACCACTTGGTTGGCCACTACTGTTGGCTTTTTGTTTTCCGAAATGCTTGATTGGCAAGTCCTTTTGGCTATGCCGAGAACACTTTATTACACTCGCAATACTATTGCCAGCAAAACTACTTTGGTCTTACGCTTTGCTGAGTGTTTGGCAACTTGGCCGTTTGGCTATTTGCTGCAAGAGACATGGATGATCATTGCCGAAATAATCTTGTTGTGACAATGAGTAGGCACCTCCGAGAGAATGGTATTGCCGAACAATCATTGGAGTAGCATCGCTGAACAACTTCTTTAGGTGGAGCATCACTTCAACGAGGTTGCCATTTAGGTCTTGATACCTTGGGTTTTTGGCTTACCGAGACACTTGGTCAGTGACTCTTCTCAATCTTTGTGTGTGGGTGAAAATCTGACCACACTGCCTGCTTAGTAACCAGCTGGAGAGCACAGGCAGAATAGATGGCTTCAGTAACCTGTAACAGAAAGAAAAGGCTCCGGCGGTGGTTCTTCCACCCGGGGGTACTCCGACGATCAAGTCAGTATATCTCTCAAAGATAATCAAGTGCAAAACTTAATACTCAAAACATAAATTGCATACCTTAGACCCACGGGGGTGCCTCTCTTTTATAATATACTCAATCCAAGTCCTACTAGAAGTATGACTTCTATGAAATCCAATTTAGTGTTTACTTTGGACTCTTTAAGAGATAAAGATAAACTCCCTAAGAGCTTTATCCTTATCTTGGTTACGTCCCCTCTTCGTCTTAGGACTCTTGTCCATTATTTGTTTATCTCGGATTCCGATATCTTCGGAGTTAACCTCGGCCTCGCCGAGATCATCTCGGCGTCACGACCAGGACACGTGGCACCTCGGCTGACACGTCGGCGTCACCATGCCACGTGTTGGTATTCAGAAAATATATCCCCACAACTGCCCCCTAGGTTCTATTACCTCGGTATTCTGAAGTGATGGAACCTACATCGATATTTCGACGTTTCTTTTCTGAGTAATGGCTAAAAAAAACCGTTTAGCCGAGATAATCCACTTCGAGCCGATGTATTCTCTTCGGAGAACAAGGTTTCGAACGTACTCTCCCACGCGCATGAGCTGTCATGCATATCTAACCGTTCTTTTCACGTGTATTGTCTTCATTGGAGCGTGTCTGTGACGCGCCTGAAAGCCGTCTGTCATTTGTCTGCGCCGTCTGATGCGTGCGTTGCTCTAGGCGTAATAAATGCCCTATTTTTGCCGCCGTTTCACGTTTTTGTCAAAACTTTTCCTTGCCTCTTTCTTTCTTCACTTTTTCATTCTGATTTCTTGCTCTTTCTCTCTGAAGAAGCTCTTTCGAATCTGCCATTGTTCTAACTCGAAGTTCTGCGATTTTTGGTCCCTTCACCTTAGCAAAGTTTCCTCCGTTTCGTTGTGCCTGCAATCGTTACTATTTCTCGGCGTCGTTCTTTTCGACTTCATTTGTTCTGGTAAGGCCCTGTTTCCTTTACTCCCAATTTTTTATGTGTTTTTACCATTACTGCTTTGTTTGCTCGATTTCTCTCATATTTTGAACATTTGCACTGTTTCAACATTTTTCTTGCCATAATTCCTGACCTTTATCCCTTTGTATTCTTCATGTTTCTGATAGTCCATCTTTGTTCTTGAATCTGAAACTTCGTCTTTGTTTTCTCTTTTTTGTATCTGTCTCAGATCTGTGCCTTCGATCTTGATCTTTATAGTTCTTAGGCTTGGGATTTGTGTGTAGAACCTTCAAATTTTTAGGAAAAACCGAAACAAGCCTTATCAGTCCTTTCCTAGGCTTTTGGCGAGGTTTTTGCAATCCTTCTAAAACGCCCATCTTCTGAAACACACTCCTTTTTGTTTAGACCGACGTAATGGGTATGTGGAGGCATAGGGTAAATACCCCAACAAAAATTGAATACTTTAGGCAGGAATTCTCTATCCCAGCCGATGTTCACCTTAAGCTAGCTGGGGACGATGATACCATCATGCCCACAGACCATACGATGCCCTTTCCTATAGTTGCCTTTACTGAATGTGGACTTCGGCTTCCACTTGATCCCTTGTTTCGTGAAGTTCTTTATTTTTACAAGCTGAACCCCATGCAACTTACCATCAACTCCTATAGGGTGATTAACGGTATTATAGCTTTAGCTAGGCAGGAGAATCTTAGGATCACCCTGGCCGACCTTCAGTACTGTTATACAATGTGCCCCCTCAACCTGAAGGAAAGGGGCTTTGTTTATTACCTTAAGCCGAGGTCTACCAAGTACAAAATTGTAGCCGACCTCCCAGACTCCAACAAGGGGGCTGGGGATGACTTTGTTATCGCTTCGGGAAATTGGGAATTTGGCCCAGATGAAGATGTCCACCTCTACCCTCTTCCTCGAACAGTAAAAGAGGGCAAGGGTAAGAGCCCTGAGCCAACACTTAGTTATTTTTATTTAAGTCTTTAATACTTTCTGTTTCTGACGTCTGTTTCTTTGTCCTGCAGATCTTCATCAGCCACCAAAAAACTTCCGTCAATCCTTCTTCCCAGGAACAGATCTGAAAAAACTCCTTGACCTTCCAGTCCATAAACGAAAAGCCCCACTGTTACTAAACTTCATCCCTACATATAAATCCACTTTACCCGACATCCCAAAAGGAAGAAAAAGAGTCTCTCTCCACCTACTGCTACAACTGTAACCGCTTCTTCATCCCGAACAGATCAAGGATCCACCTCTGACCCAACCAATCTTCCATCCACTTCGGCCCCCTACTTAATACCAATTCCAGAACGTAAACGTCGACGAAGACTTGTGAAGACTACCGAGATGGTTCGTCCAAGGCCTGTCGTTCAAGATCTTCTTGCTGACCTTCCAACCGACACTGATGCTGTACCATCGCATGCGATGCCCTCACCAAAGTCGAAAAGAGTAAAAAAGGCTCAGTCCAAAGCCAAGGCCACTGACGCCGAGGCTGAGGATGCTTTGCCTATCTCTCAACTGGCTGAGAGCAAAAAGGCTACCTCTGATTCCACAAAAAGATCCGCTGAGACCCAACCCTTGGGGTCCACACAATCAAAGAGGCCAAGGTCATCGTCTGCGACGACCTCGGCGTCAAAGAAGCCCGATGTTCCATGGGCTCCTGAACTAACTCTGGAGGATAGGCCTATCATGGCCAGTGAAAGTGCCGACGATATTAACGTTGGTGTCGCCCTCAGCACTGCTCTTCTTCTTCCGAAGGATTTGAATCAAAATGCTGAGCTTAGTGAGTATGAGAATTACGCTCTTATGCTCCAACACTCCGTTCAAGTAAGTGTTCGTGTTTGTACTTGTGATTCTTCCTTCTTGTTTCTTACTGAGAATATTTTCTAATACTTCTGTTTTTTCTTCAGGCCATCCAACACGCCCATTCATTTTCAATGCAATCTTTTGAAAATCGGCAAAGGTTGGTTGATATGAAGAGGGAAGCATCTTCCATGAAGAAAGAGATCAAATCTCTTGAATCAAGGATGAAAAAATTGGAAGATCAGGCCGAGGCGGCTACTAAGGCCCAAACTTTAGCTCTTGAGAAGGCCGAATCCGCTGAGGCCGTTAGAAAAGTTGCTGAGGCTGAGAAAAGAGAGGCCGAGGCTAAGAAGGGCCAAGCGGAGAAAGAGCTCCAGCAAGCTCTGGCCACCAAAGAGGCCGAAGTCAAAGAGGCCGATGAAAAGGCCTATGCCCAGGGTATGGCCGACGTCGCAGAGGATTATAAACTTCAAGTCAGGCAGGCATGCAACGGGGGATTTTCCCTTGGTTGGATGTCCCTTATAAAAAAACTTGATCTTCCTGTTGACTCGCCCTTTCGTAAGGCCGATGCCATTCCTTTACCATTTCCTCCTCCAAGTCAGGTTGAATCAGAGACTGAGGCTGATGCCGAAGATGAGGATGAAGGAAAAAATGATGATGAGGCCTTGGTGAGAAAACCCAAGGATGCTGCTGAAGCTAAGTCCCCTCCTCCTGCTGAGCAAGTGACGGATTTAACCTTGGATGAGGAGGGTGATGAGGTTGGGGGGGCACCCAAGGAAATTGCCATCGGGCAACTATCATCCGACCTTCTTTTGGCTGAAAGAAATCTAGACAATACGCTGGCTGAGATTGATGCTGAGATTGAAGCAGAAAAGGTTGCCGAGGAGGTTCCACCAGAATCGTCCGAGGTCCCAGTCCCTGCAGCGGCTAACATCGAAGAGTCTTGAAAAAATGTCTTTTGAACTTTTTTCTTCTTTTTCTGCACTTTGCAATTTGTACTCTCTTTTAATTTCTGGACAATGAAAAACTCCTTCTTATGGCCGACGTAGCTTTTTCTCTATGTAACTGCAACTGCTCTTTCTATAGATGTTTTTTAATCTTGTGATGTTCCGTTGATTGCGTCTGCGTAATCCTATACTTAGAAATTTTTGCATGCTTTTCCATTTTGCTTCCTTTGTGCAATCTTCTCGGGGTTACATACCTCGGGTATAACTACAAAACTTTTACTTCGGCAAGATACTGACTTGCAAACCTTGCATAAATTTTAACAAGTATAAAGCATATACTACTCAATGTAAACTTTGCAAGCTTCTTCTCAAGTTTCAATAAGTATTAAACAGTGATCTCGGTCTATCATACTTGTAAATTGCTACAAATTTCAACAAGTAGTAAACAATATACTTAGCCTTTACTTCAACCTGTAAATTTCTGTATACCTCAGCGAGTGATCATATGTCGGCTTAACATAAACTTGTAAATTGCTACAAATTTCAACAAGTGTTTAAGCATCTTCCTTAGGTTTAAGCAACCCATATATTGCTATGAGAACTTAAGTAATAACCTCGGCTTAATTCCAACTTGTAAATTGCTACAAATTTCAACAAGTGAATTAAGGAATAATCTCGGCTTAACTTCAACTTGTAAATTGCTACAAATTTCAACAAGTGAAGATAAGGAATCAGCTTAATTCCAACTTGTAAATTGCTACAAATTTCAACAAGTGAATTAAGGAATAATCCCAGCTTAACTTCAACTTGTAAATTGCTACAAATTTCAACAAGTGAAGATAAGGAATCAGCTTAATTCCAACTTGTAAATTGCTACAAATTTCAACAAGTGAATTAAGGAATAATCTCGGCTTAACTTCAACTTGTAAATTGCTACAAATTTCAACAAGTGAAGATAAGGAATCAGCTTAGTTCCAACTTGTAAATTGCTACAAATTTCAACAAGTGAATTAAGGAATAATCTCGGCTTAACTTCAACTTGTAAATTGCTACAAATTTCAACAAGTGAAGATAAGGAATCAGCTTAGTTCCAACTTGTAAATTGCTACAAATTTCAACAAGTGAATTAAGGAATAATCTCGGCTTTTTCTTTGCCCCCAATGTGAACCTGAGTTTGACTTGGGTTCACATTAATTATGTCTTCAATAAACATCAATGTATAACTTTATCAATCATATGTGTTGAAAGAATTCTGAAAAGACTTTATTGATGATATCGGCCAAAAAATGATGTATATCTAATGATAGAAAAATTTCAAATTACAAGTATTCCAAGGTCTGGGTAATGCTTTGCCCTCATTGTCCTCAAGCCGATAAGCTCCATTGCCTAATACTGAAGTAATTCTGTAGGGTCCTTCCCAGTTTGGGCCAAGCTTGCCTTCCCTGGGATCCTTCTTGTTCCCGACGACCTTTCTCAGGACTAGGTCGCCGACTAGAAAATCTCTTGGATTGACCTTCTTATTGTAAGCTCTGGCAAGCTGTTGCTGGTATACTGCAAGCTGAATTGCAGCTTTCTCTCTTCGTTCTTCCAACAAATCCAGATTTCGGGCTAAGAGTATGTCATTTGTGCCATTCTCTACTCCCTGGGTTCTGATCCCTGGGATGTCGATCTCCAATGGGATGACTGCTTCTGTGCCATAAGTCATGGCAAAGGGGGATTCTCCTGTTGATCTTCTCGGCGTAGTCCGATATGCCCAAAGTACGTTGGGCAACTCGTCTACCCACTTTCCTTTTGCTGCCTGTAGCCTCTTTTTTATTCCATCCAGAATTACTTTGTTGGATGCCTCTGCTTGCCCATTGCTTTGAGGAAAACTTGGTGTTGAAAAATAATTCTTGATCTTGAATTTTGCACAAAAGTTCTTGATGAGTTTGCTGTCAAACTGTGTTCCGTTGTCGGCAACTATTGCTCTTGGAATCCCAAATCCGGTGATAATGTTTCTCCATATAAAATTCTTGACGTCCACATCTCGGATTTTGGCAAGAGGTTCTGCCTCTATCCATTTTGTAAAGTAGTCTGTCGCTACCAGCAAGTATTTTCTTTGCACAGTTGCCTGGGGAAGTTGTCCAACCAGATCCATCCCCTATTGGGCAAATGGCCAAGGGCTGGATACTGGGTTTAGGTCGGTAGTTGGCTGATGTATCAAAGGTGCAAACCTTTGGCATTGTTCACACTTCTTCACATAGGCTTCGGCATCCTTTTGCATGTAGGGCCACCAATACCCCTGGGTAATGGCCCTGTGGGCTAATGATCTGCCCCCAGCATGGCTTCCACAAATTCCTTCATGAATTTCGTAAAGAAAATCTTCAACCTGCAAAGGGTGTACGCACCTTAAAAGCGGCCCAGTGAAGGACCTTCTGTAGAGATGGCCTTCTGCTGTTAGACTGAATCTGGCCGACTTCAGTCTGATTTTATGTGCTTCCTTATGGTTTTCTGGCAGCTTCCCCTCTTTTAGGAATACAATGATTGCATCCATCCAGCTTGGTCCCAAGTCCACGTACATTACTTCTTGTTCGGTGCTCTGTTTATCTATGCTCGGGGCCGACATGTAGTCGATCATAATTGTCCTTGTTCTTCCAGTTTGAATTGAATTGGCCAGGTTAGCCAACGCGTCGGCGTGGGTGTTGTCATCTCGGCTAACTTGGAGTAATCTGCAGTTCTGAAATAGGGCTGCCAATCTGATGACTTCTTTTTCATATGCCGACATTCTTTCGTCTCTGGCTGCAAATTCTCCTGTTGACTGGTTAACAATGAGTTGTGAATCACAAAAAACAATTACCTCATCTGCCTCTGCTGCTGCTGCCAGCTTTAGCCCTGCAATTAATGCTTCATATTCTGCTTCATTGTTGGAGGCTTTGAACCCCAAACGGATGGACTGTTCTACTATTTCTCCATCTGGAGATATCAGCAGTACTCCTACCCCTGCTCCCTGGCGGTTTGAACTTCCATCGACGAATAGTCTGAATGAATCGCCGATGTAGATGCTGTAGGGTCTGAGCTTCTCTTTCTGTTGCTTTTTTGTCTTTGGCTGGGATTCTTTTTGCTTGTTGGGACAATGCTCATCTTGGCTCGACGGAGCCCGATGTGCGATGGCTTCAGGTGTGAGTTCTGCGACGAAGTCGGCCAAAACTTGGCCCTTTATTGCTGTTCTCGGCCTAAACTTTAGGTCAAACTGGCCTAGGGTTACTGCCCATTTTGCTATCCTTCCTGTTAAGTCTCCTTGTTGCAACAAGGACTTCAGTGGGTGCTCTGTTAGGACCACAATCTTGTGTGCCTGAAAGTAATGGCTCAACTTCTTTGAAGCCATTACTAAGGCCAGCATTAATTTTTCCAGTGGTAGGTATCTTGTTTCTGCGGCGGCCAAAGTTTTACTTATATAATAAACAGCCTTTTGTTCTCCTTTTTCCTCTCGGATTAGCACTGCACTGACTGCGTGTTCTGAGACTGCTAAGTACAAAAACAGTTCCTCCCCTGGTACTGGGTTGGAAAGAACCGGAGTTGTGGTCAAGTACTTTTTTAGGTCGGTTAAGGCGGCTTCACATTCTTCTGTCTATAGGAAGTCTGTGGCTTTTTTTACCAGGTTGAAGAAGGGTCTGCACTTATCTGAGCTTCTGCTGATGAATCTGTTTAGGGCTGCGGCCCTTCCAGTAAGCACTTGAACTTGCTTTGCCGATGTCGGGCTCTGTAAGTCCAGGATGGCCTTGATTTGGTCTGGGCTGGCCTCAATGCCCTTTCTTGTTACCAGATATCCTAAAAATTTACCTGATCCAACTCCAAAGGCGCACTTCGAGGCGTTGAGTTGGAGCCGATATCTTTTGAGTATGTCAAAGACCTCTTTTAGGTCGGCAAGATGACCCTTTGATTCCTTGGTCTTCACGACCATGTCGTCGATGTAGACCTCTACTGTTTTGCCAATCAGGTGCTTAAACATCTTTGTCACTAACCTCTGATAGGTTGCTCCTGCGTTTTTCAACCCAAAAGGCATTACCTTGTAACAGTACAGGCCTTTAGGGGTGATGAACGCGGTCTTCTCCTCGTCTGGAGGGTACATGGCAATCTGGTGGTACCCTCTGTATGCATCCAAAAAACTCATCCTTTCATGTCCTGAAGTGGCGTCTACCAGTTGGTCGATTTTGGGCAAAGGAAAGCTGTCTTTGGGGCAAGCTTTGCTGAGGCTGGTAAAGTCTACACAAACCCTCCATTTGCCATTCTTCTTTTTTACTACTACTGTGTTGGACAGCCATGTTGGGTACTGAACTTCTCGGATGGCCCTGGCCTCCAGGAGTCTGTCTACCTCTTCTTCTACTGCTTCGACGTGCATCAACATCGGTCTTCTGGCTCGTTGAATCACAGGTTTTGCCGATCTGTCGACATTCAGTCTGTGGCAAGTGACCTCGGGGTCAATGCCTGGCATTTCATAAGGTGTCCAAGCGAACGCCTCTATGTTTGCCCTTAAAAAATCTTCCAGTTCTTTCTCTTCTTCTTTAGCTAAGCCTGAGCCGAGAAGAAAGAAACACTCTTCGTCGTCCTCCTGGACGAAGATTTTTTTAGCGCCTCTTCGCTTTTTTCGGCTGGTTCTTTCCCGACGTCTTCTAGGACCTCCATGTCCTCATCTTCAACTTCTGCGTTCCTTGGCTCTCGTATACTACAGGTGGACTTCATTGCTGTCATGGAGCAGTTTTTTGCTTGCAGTTGATCCCCTCTGACTTCTTCAATCCCATGCTCTGTTGGGAACCGCAGTAGTTGATGCAACGTTGAGGGAACTGCCCCCATTGCATGCAACCACAGCCTTCCCAAGATGATGTTGTATGGTGAGGGCGTGTCAATTACCAGAAATTCCGTCTGGATCTTCTTAGTGTCGGCTTGTACTTCCAAGCTTGTTGCGCCTAGTGGCCATGTCGGCGTTCCATTAAAGCCGACCATCGGGCCGCTGGATTGTTCTAAGTCATCAGGGTGAAGGCCCAGCTCCTTGTAACATCTGACATACATGATGTCACAGGAGCTGCCTTGATCTATTAGGATGCGTTTCACTTGGCACTCCCCAACCTGGAGGGATACTACCAAGGCATCATTATGCGGATGTCGGACCAATTCCAGGTCGACTTCAGTAAAGGCTATCATCGGCCCTTGGCATTCTTCTGGCCGATGTCTCTTCTCCCCGACTTGGTAGACATGCTGTAAATGTCTTACCTTCTGGGTCTCCCCTCTGACTTCGTTTTCGTTGACCCTTGAGTGGATCACATTAACCACCCTCGGTCCTCCTACTTGTGGTGGCTGTGCTGGGGGAGGTGGCGCTGCTGGTGCTTGAGGCAACCTTGCCTGTTCTTCCCTTGTCCTGGCTTCATCGACCAGGTCCCTCAGAAGGCCTTGTCTCACCAGGTCCTCCAAGTGTGCTTTCAAGGCTCTGCAACCTTGAGTTGGGTGTCCTTCTTCATTGTGGTAGGCACAACGTCTACCAACGTTCCTTCCCATGAATTCCCCTGGTGCTCTTGCCGGAGCCCTGAAATAAGGTTGGTTTCGAATTTGATCTAGGACTTTATGGATTGGGATTCGGAATACCGTCGTTACCGCCTGTTTACTTCTCAACTCTATTTCTTGTTTGGTCGGCCCATTGCTGCCTCGGCCTCGCTTCGGTGAGCCATTGCCCTTTTCTTGCTTTACCTCTTTGTTTCCCGATGTATCTTCTTCGGCTCTGGCGTACTTCTCAATTCTTGCCATGAGTTCTTCCATGCTTTTTGGCAATGTTTTTGCCAAAGACTTCCGTAGTGGGCAGTCATCTTTCAGGCCGTTCTTGAAAGACACGACCGCTACCTCTTGGTTGCATTCAGGTATTCGGTTGAACACCTCGTAGTACCTCTTCGCATAGGCCCTAAGGCCTTCTTCCTTGGTGATTCTTAGAGCCATCAAAGCATCAACCCTCAGGGGTTGCAGCTTGTTGGTCACGAACCTGGCCACAAACATCTCGGCCAGGCCTTCCCATGTCTTTATGCTTCCCTTTGGTAATTTATGGAACCAATCAGATGCAATTTTCCCAAAGGATGAGGGGAATACTTTGCAGAGCAACGGCTCGTTCCCGCTATATAATGCCATTGAATTCAAGTATAGTCCAACATGAAAGTTTGGATCTGACTTGCCATCATAAATTTGAAACCTCGGCATACTGAATCTTTTTGGTGGTTCGAATTTGTCCAGTTCCACCGAGAAGGCTGTCTTCGGCTTTATTGGGGAGTTTACCTCGGCTTCAACATTCTGCTGCCTCCTTTTGAGGTAGTCCCTTAGGTCTTCTTTGCTCCTTCCTGGAGCTCGGCTGTCTATGGATTTTAGTCTTTTTGGTACACTGCTTTCGTCCTCGTGGTGGGCTCGTTTGGATCTTTCTCCATGGGTTGTGTCAAAGCAGAGTGCTTGCCTTTGAACATGCCGATGTTCTTTGGGCTCTGGATTCTTCATGTGGTGCATCCTTCGGGACTCTTCTTGCCTCGGTTCTTCTCGTCCGACTTCCCTGGAAGGCCGGTGAGAATGCCTTCCGCTCCTGGTATGTTGAGGGACGTCGGGGATTGTTTTTCTTCCGCCCTTCTAGGCGTTGGTTGCTGGTATCGGCGTATCTTGCAGCGGGTATGGTGGCTACATAACATTATTCTGCATCATGAAGTTGACGACTGACTGATGATCTGCCAACTTGTTCGCTAATTCTTTTACTTCCTCATCCCTCCGTAGGCATCTGTCCCTCCATACCTGGAGGTTATCTTCATTGTAGTACTTTCCTTGGTCTGTCCTTTTTGACGTGTCGCCTTCCTGGATGACGTCTTTCTCTCTGTGACCCTGGTCACGGGCTTCTGTATTGTGGTTGTCTCCTTCAATGTCAAGGTCAATTGGTCTGCCACTCCCAGCAGGAGCGTCATCCCCAATATTTTCCTGCTGTCCGTTACTGGCCATCTATTCTTCCTTCGTTCCCACAGATGGCGCCAAATTGTGTGGGTGAAAATCTGACCACACTGCCTGCTTAGTAACCAGCTGGAGAGCACAGGCAAAATAGATGGCTTCAGTAACCTGTAACAGAAAGAAAAGGCTCCGGCGGTGGTTCTTCCACCCGGGGGCACTCCGACGATCAAGTCAGTATATCTCTCAAAGATAATCAAGTGCAAAACTTAATACTCAAAACATAAATTGCATACCTTAGACCCACGGGGGTGCCTCTCTTTTATAATATACTCAATCCAAGTCCTACTAGAAGTATGACTTCTATGAAATCCAATTTAGTGTTTACTTTGGACTCTTTAAGAGATAAAGATAAACTCCCTAAGAGCTTTATCCTTATCTTGGTTAAGTCCCCTCTTCGTCTTAGGACTCTTGTCCATTATTCGTTTATCTCGGATTCTAATATCTTCGGAGTTAACCTCGGCCTCGCCGAGATCATCTCGGCGTCACGACCAGGACACGTGGCACCTCGGCTGACACGTCGGCGTCACCATGCCACGTGTTGGTATTCAGAAAATATATCCCCACACTTTGCTTGCCGAAACCTCTTGGTTGGCAAGTTGGTAAGTTTGGCTTGCTGAAACAGTTCTTCAGCAACTACTCTTTGTCTGGCCGAAGACATTTGATCATCTCCTTTTGGCTTTGTTTTGGCTGAACAATAATGCTAAACCAATCCAACTCAAACTGTGCAAAAATTTTAGTAAAGTTCATAGTTTTATATAAACAATAAATTCATGAAATTATATTTAGAGCAGCAATGTTAGATATCGTGAAAAATCTTTTATGAAAATGGTCATGAAAGATTTGTGATCTTTAGATTACACTTACAATAAAACACCACACATTAATCATGCTAATCTCAGGGTCACAAATTTTTCATGATCATTTTCATGAAAAATTTTTCATGATCCCTAACATTTCTCTATTTAGAGAGATAGAGTTAGAAGTTTAAGGAAATGAAATATCATGAACCTTTATAGTAATTGAAGTTGTCCTAACTTTACCAATTTTTCTTGCCGAGGATACTTCTAAAGAGAGAAAGTGAAGACCCAGAATGCATCTAATTGCAATACGTGGGTCTTGAACCTAGCAACCCATTGCTAAAGCTCTTTATGCATGAAAATATTAGTTTTTCATATATATATATTTTATAGCTTCATATGTAGAGTCTAAAAAATACGAAAGCAAGTTATTGTTAAAGTTCTTTATGCATGCAAATATTAGTATTTCATTTTATTTTCTTTTAGCTTCATATGCAGAATCTAAAAAATATGAAGTCGAGAGATCCAAATAAATAAATATTGGTTTCCATGGTCTTTGTCAAATTTGTTTTAGCCGAGAGAAAAATAAATAAGTAAAGACCAGGGGTGAATTTGGCCGATCAAAGCTGCTCTCACAAAGAAAAGTGTGAAACCCATTTTTAGAGAGAGAAAAAGAAGACACAAAAGACCCATGAACTCTGTTTTGTTTTAAAACTTCTCCATCAACATTCACCATGAACAAACGTTTCCACAGAGTTTGTAAGCACACACTGTGGGGATATATTTTCTGAGTACCAACACGTGGCATGGTGACACCGACGTGTCAGCCGAGGTGCCACATATCGTGGTAGTTACGCCGCGGTGATCTCGGAGTTGCCGAGGTTACCTCCGAAGATATCAGAATCCGAGATAAGCGGATAAGGGACAAGAGTCCTAGGATAAAGAGGAGACTTAGTCAAGATAAGGATAAAGTTCTTAGGGAGTTTATCTTTATCTCTTGAGGAATCCAAAGTAAGCACTGAATTGGAGTTCATAGAAGTCATGCTTTTAGTGGGACTTGAATTGAGTAAACTATAAAAGAGAGGCACCCCCGTAGGTCTAAGGTACGTAATTTATGTTTTGAGCATTAAGTTTAACACTTGATTATCTTTGAGAGAAATACTGACTTGATCGTCGGAGTGCCCCCAGGTGGAAGAACCACCGCCGGAGCCTTTTCTTTCTGTTACAGGTTAGCTGAAGCCATCTATTCTGCCAGTGCTCTCCAGTTGATTACTAATCGGGCAGTGTGGTCAGATTTTTACCCACACAATTTGGCGCCGTCTATGGGAATCTTAGAAGAATAGATGGCCAGTGACGGACAGAGGGAAAACATTCGGGGCGACACTCCTGCTAGGAGTGGCAGACCAATCGATCTTGACGTTAAAGAAGATAACCACAGTATAGAAAATCATGACCAAGGTCACGGAGAGAAAGACGTCGGCCAGGAGGGCGGTACTTCGAAGCGAACAGACCAAAGCAAGTATTATAACAAAAATAATCTTCAGGTATGGAGGGATAGGTGCCTACGGAGAGATGAAGAAGTAAAAGACTTGGCAAACAAGTTGGCAGACCTACAGTCAGTGGTCAACTTCATGATGCAAAACAATGATATGCAGCCACCATACCCGCTGCAAGATATGCCGATGCCGGCAATTAACATCCAGAAGGGAGGAAGGAAAGCAATCCCCGAAGCCCCTCAGCACGCCAGGAGTGGAAGGCACTTGCCCCGACCTTCCAGGGAAGACGGACGAGAGGAGCCAAGGCAAGAAGAGTCCTGAAGGACACATCGAATGAAGGATCCAGGGCCCAAAGAACATCGGCATGTTCAAGGGCAGGCACTCTGCTTTGACACAACCCATGGAGAAAGATCGAAACGGGCCCACCACGAGGCCGAAAGTAGTGTGCCAAAAAGATTGAAGTCCAGAGATAGCCGAGCTCCAGGTAGGAGTAAGGAAGACTTGAGGGATTACCTCAAAAGGAGGCAGCAGAATGTTGAAGCCGAGGTAACATCCCTAGTTAAGCCGAGAACACCGTTCTCGGTGGAACTGGACAAATTTGAAGCACCAAAAAGATTCAGTATGCCAAGGTTCCAAATTTATGATGGTAAGTCAGATCCCAACTTTCATGTTAGACTGTACCTGAACTCAATGGCATTATACAGTGGGAACGAGCCATTGCTTTGCAAAGTATTTCCCTCATCCTTTGGGAAAATTGCATCTGATTGGTTCCATAAACTACCAAAGGGAAGCGTAAAGACATGGGAAGGCCTGGCCGAGATGTTTGTGGCCAGGTTTGTAACAAACAAACTACAGCCCTTAAGGGTCGACGCCCTGATGGCTTTAAGAATCACCAAGGAAGAAGGCCTTAGGGCCTACGCGAAGAGGTACTACGAGGTGTTTAATCGAATACCCGAATGCAACCAAGAAGTGGCGGTTGTGTCTTTTAAGAACGGCCTGAAAGATGACTGCCCACTACGGAAGTCTTTGGCAAAAACATTGCCAAAAGGCATAGAGGAACTCATGGCGAGAATCGAGAAGTACGCCAGAGCCGAGGAAGATACGTCAGGAAACAAAGAGATGAAGCAGGAGAAGGGAAACGACTCGCCGGAGCGAGGCCGAGGTAACAACGGACTGACCAAACAAGAAACAGAATTGAAGGGTAAACAGGCAGTGACGACGGTGTTCCGAATCCCTATCCATAAAGTCTTGGATCAAATACGAAACCAACCCTATTTCAGAACTCCAGCGAGAACACCAGGGGAATTTATGGGAAGAAACGTTGGTAGACGTTGTGCTTATCATAATGAAGAAGGACACCCAACTTAGGGTTGCAGAGCCTTAAAAGCACACTTAGAAGACCTAGTAAGGCAAGGCCATCTGAGGGACCTTGTTGATGAGGCCAGAACAAGAGAAGAACAGGCAAGATTGCCTCAAGCACCAGCAGCACCGCCTCCCCCAGCACAGCAACCACAGGCAGGAGGACCACGGGTGGTTAATGTAATCCACTCAAAGGTGAACGAAAGCAACATTCGGGGAGAAACCCAAAGAGTAAAACACCTGCAGCACGTGAACCAGGTCGGATACAAAAGACCTCGGCCTGAAGAATGCCAAGGACTGATGATAACTTTCACTGAAGCCGACCTGGAGTTGGTCCAACATCCGCATAATGATGCCTTGGTAGTATCCCTCCAGGTTGGGGAATGCCAAGTGAAACGCATCCTAATAGATCAAGGCAACTCTTGTGACATCATGTACGTCAGATGTTACAAGGAGCTGGGCCTTCAGCCTGACGACCTGCAACAATCCAACAACCCTATGGTCGGCTTCAATGGAACGCCGACATGGCCACTGGGCGCAGCAAGCATGGAAGTACAAGCTGGTACTAAAAAGATCAAGACAGAATTTATGGTGATTGACACACCCTCGCCATATAACATCATCTTAGGGAGACCATGGCTGCATGCAATGGGGGCAGTTCCCTCAACACTACATCAACTACTACGGTTCCCAACAGAGCATGGGATTGAAGAAGTCAGAGGAGATCAACTGCAGGCAAAAACTTGCTCCATGGCAGCAATAAAGACTACTTGTAGCATTCGAAAGCCAAAAGAGGCAGAGATTGAAGACGAGAACATGGAGGTCCTAGAAGATGTCGGCAAGGAGCCGACCGAAAAAAGTGAAGAGACACTAAAGAAAATCCTTGTCTAGGAGGGCGACGAAGAACGCTTCTTTCTTCTCGGCTTAGGCTTAGCTGAAGAAGAGGAAAGAGAACTGGAAGATTTTTTAAGAGCCAACATTGAGGTGTTCTCCTGGACACCTTACGAGATGCCTGGAATTAACCCCAAGGTCACTTGCCATAGACTGAATGTCGACAAGTCAGCAAAACCTGTGATTCAACGAGCCAGAAGACCGACGTTGATGCATGTCGAAGCAGTAGAAGAAGAAGTAGATAGACTTCTGGAGGCCAGGGCCATCCGAGAAGTTCACTACCCAACTTGGCTATCCAACACAGTAGTGGTGAAGAAGAAGAACGGCAAATGGAGGGTTTGTGTAGACTTTACAGCCTCAACAAAGCCTGCCCCAAAGACAGCTTTCCTCTGCCCAAGATTGACCAGCTAGTAGATGCAACTTCAGGGCATGAAAGGATGAGTTTTTTGGATGCATACAGAGGGTACCACCAGATTGCCATGTACCCTCCAGACGAGGAGAAAACTGCGTTCATTACCCCTAAAGGACTATACTGTTACAAGGTAATGCCTTTTGGGTTGAAAAACGCAGGAGCAACTTACCAAAGGTTAGTAACAAAAATGTTCAAGCACCTGATTGGTAGAACGGTAGAAGTCTACATCGATGACATGGTCGTGAAGACCAAGGAATCTAAGGGTCATCTTGCCGACCTAAAAGAGGTCTTTGATATACTCAAAACATATCTGCTCCGACTCAACGCGTCAAAGTGCGCGTTTGGAGTTGGATCAGGTAAGTTTTTAGGGTATCTGGTAACGAGAAAGGGCATTGAGGCCAGCCCAGACCAAATCAAGGCCATCCTAGAGCTGCAGAGCCCGACGTCGGCAAAACAGGTTCAGATGCTTACCGGAAGGGCCGCAGCCCTAAACAGATTCATCAGTAGAAGCTCAGATAAATGCAGACCCTTCTTCAACTTGGTAAAAAAAGCCACAGACTTTCTGTGGACAGAAGAATGCGAAGCCGCTTTAACCGACCTAAAGAGGTACTTGACCACGACTCCGGTTCTTTCCAATCCAGAACAAGGGGAAGAACTATATTTGTACTTGGCAGTTTCAGAACATGCAGTCAATGCAGTACTAATCCGAGAAGAAACAAGGGAGCAAAAGGCTGTTTACTATGTAAGCAAAACTCTGGCCAGCGCAGAAATAAGGTATCTACCACTGGAGAAATTAATGCTAGCCTTAGTAATGGCTTCAAAGAAGCTGAACCATTACTTTCAGGCACATAAAATTGTGGTCTTAACAGAGCATCCATTGAAGACCTTATTACAGCAAGGAGACTTAACAGGAAGGATAGCAAGATGGGCCGTAGCCCTAGGTCAGTATGATCTGGAGTTCAGGCCGAGAACAGCGATTAAAGGCCAAGTTTTGGCCGACTTTGTGGCAGAATTTACCCCCGAAACCACCGAACATTGGGCTCTGTTGAGCCAGGATGAGCATTGTCCCAGCAAACAAGGAGAATCTCAGCCAAAAACTAAAGAGCAAAGGAAGGAAAAACTCAAACCCTGCAGCATCTACATCGGCAACTCATTCAGACTGTTTGTCAATGGAAGTTCAAACCGACAAGGCGTAGGGGCAGGAGTACTGCTGATATCCCCAGATGGAGAAATAATAGAACAGTCCATCCGTTTGGGGTTCAAGGCCTCAAACAATGAAGCGGAATACGAAGCATTAATTGCAGGGCTAAAACTGGCAGCAGCAGCAGAAGCAGATGAGGTAATAGTTTTTTGTGATTCACAACTTATTGTTAACCAGTCCACAGGTGAATTTGCAGCCAGGGACGAAAGGATGTCGGGATATGCAAAAGAGGTCATCAGATTGGCAGCCCTATTTCAGAACTGTCGACTACTCCAAGTTAGCCGAGATGACAACACCCACGCCGACGCGTTGGCTAACCTGGAAAGTTCAATACAGACTGGAAAAACAAGGACAATTATGATCGACTATATGTCAGGCCCGAGCATAGAAAAAGAGAACACAGAGCAGCAAGCAATGTGTGTGGACATGGGGCCAAGCTGGATGGATACAATTGTTGCATTCCTAAAAAAAAGAAAGCTGCCAGAAGATCGTAAGGAGGCACACAAAGTCAGGCTGAAATCGGCAAGATTCAGTCCGACAGAAGATGGACACTTCTACAGAAGGTCCTTCACTAGACCACTTTTAAGGTGCGTACACCCTTTACAAGTTGAAGATTTCCTGTATGAAATTCATGAAGGAATTTGTGGAAGCCATGCTGGGGGCAGATCATTAGCTCACAAGGCCATTACCCAGGGGTATTGGTGGCCCTACATGCAGAAGGATGCTGAAGCCTACGTAAAAAAGTGTGAACAATGCCAAAAGTTTGCACCTTTGATACATCAGCCAGCTGCTGACCTAAACCCAGTATCCAGCCCTTGGCCGTTTGTCCAATGGGGCATGGATCTGGTTGGGAAACTTCCCCAGGCAACTGGGCAGAGAAAATACTTGCTGGTGGCAACAGATTACTTTACAAAATGGATAGAGGCAGAACCTCTTGCCAAAATCCGAGATGTAGACGTTAAGAACTTTATATGGAGAAACATCATCACCAGATTTGGGATTCCAAGAGCAATAGTTGCCGACAACGGAACACAGTTTGACAGCAAACTCATCAAGAACTTTTGTGCGAAATTCAAGATCAAAAATTACTTTTCAACACCAAGTTTTCCCCAAAGTAATGGGCAAGCAGAAGCATCCAACAAAGTAATTTTGGATGGAATAAAGAAGCGGCTGCAGGCAGCAAAAGGAAAGTGGGTAGACGAATTGCCCAACGTACTTTGGGCATATCGGACTACGCCGAGAAGATCAACAGGGGAATCCCCCTTTGCCATGGCTTATGGCACAGAAGCAGTCATCCCATTAGAGATCGGCATCCCAGGGATCAGGACCCAGGGAGTAGAGAATGGCACCAATGACATACTCTTGGCCCGAGATCTGGATCTTCTGGAAGAACGAAGAGAAAAAGCTGCAATTCAGCTTGCAGTATACCAGCAACAGCTTGCCAGAGCTTACAACAAGAAGGTTAATCCAAGAGAATTTCAAGTCGGCGACCTAGTCTTGAGAAAAGTCGTCGGCAACAAGAAGGATCCCAGAGAGGGCAAGCTTGGCCCAAACTGGGAAGGACTCTACAGAATTACTTCGGTATTAGGCAATGGAGCTTATCGGCTTGAAGATAACGAGGGCAAAGCACTGCCAAGACCTTGGAACACTTGTAATTTGAAAATTTTCTATCATTAGATGTGCATTATTTTTTGGCCGATGTCATCAATAAAGTTTTTTTCAGAGTTCTTTCAACACATATGACTGATAAAATTACATATTCTTTGGAGACATGAATAATGAGAACCCAAGTAGAACTCAGGTTCACATTGGGGGCAGGGAGAACAAGAATGAGTTTACCACTTGTTGAAATTTATAACAATTTACAAGTTGGTTAAACCGAGATGATGCTTAACCGAAGTTAAGCCAAGATTATTCCTTAATTCACTTGTTGAAATTTGTAGCAATTTACAAGTTGGAATTAAGCTGATTCCTTATTTTCACTTGTTGAAATTTGTAGCAATTTGCAAGTTGAAGTTAAGCCGAGATTATTCCTTAATTCACTTGTTGAAATTTGTAGCAATTTACAAGTTGGAATTAAGTTGATTCCTTATCTTCACTTGTTGAAATTTGTAGCAATTTGCAAGTTGAAGTTAAGCCGAGATTATTCCTTAATTCACTTATTGAAATTTGTAGCAATTTACAAGTTGGAATTAAGCTGATTCCTTATCTTCACTTGTTGAAATTTGTAGCGATTTACAAGTTGAAGTTAAGCCGAGATTATTCCTTAATTCACTTGTTGAAATTTGTAGCAATTTACAAGTTGGAATTAAGCTGATTCCTTATCTTCACTTGTTGAAATTTGTAGCAATTTACAAGTTGAAGTTAAGCCGAGATTATTCCTTAATTCACTTGTTGAAATTTGTAGCAATTTACAAGTTGGAATTAAGCTGATTCCTTATCTTCACTTGTTGAAATTCATAGCAATTTACAAGTTGAAGTTAAGCCGAGATTACTGCTTCTCTTCGTTTGTTGAAATTTGTAGCAATTTACAAACTGAAGTGAAGCCGAGGTTATTGCTTAAGCCCTTATAGCAATATATAGGTTGTCTAAACCAATGGAAGATGCTTAACGCTTGTTGAAATTTGTAGCAATTTACAAGCTGATGTTAAGCCAACATGTAATCATCCGTTGAAATTTGCAGCAATTTACAAGTTGAAGTAAAAGCTAAGTACATTATTTAAACACTTGTTGAAATTTGTAGCAATTTACAAGTAGATCATTAATTAACACTTGTTATAATTTGAGAACAGTTTACAGTATATGTTAACACTTGTTGAAATTTGTAGCAATTTACAAGTAGGTTAGACCGAGATCACTGTTTACATACTTGTTGAAATTTGAGAAGAAGCTTGCAAAGTTAACATTGAGTAGTACATGTTTCATACTTGTTAAAATCTATGACAAGTTTGCAGGACAGTATCTTGCCGATGTAAAGCTTGTAGTTATTATACCCGAGGTATGTTACCCCGAGAAGATTGCACAAAGGTGGCAAGATATGAAAGGCGTGTAACACATGTTAAGTATAGAATCACACAGAAGTAATCCAGAGAAAATAAAAATTGAAGCATTCAGAGGAAAACAGTTGCAATTGTATACACACATCGGCCATAAGAGGGAGCTTACATTGTCCAGAAATTGAAACAAAGTACAAAGTACAAAAAAAGAAAGACATCAAAGTTGTGATTCCTCAGCCCCAAGAGCAGTTTGGGTCTGGACCTCGGAAGTTTCTTGTGAAACCACTTCGGCAACCTTCTCTACCGCCAGCTCGGCGTCAATCTCTGCTATTGTTTTATCAAGACTTCTTTCAGCCAGAAGAAGGTCGGATGATAGTTGCCCTGGAACAGCCTCCTTGGACACCTCCTCAACCTCACCATCCTCTTCATCTTGAGTTAAGTTGATGACCTGCTCAGTGGAAGGAAAGGACTTGGCTTCAGCAGCATCCTTGGATTTCCTCACTAGGGCCTCATCATCATTGTTGTTTTCATCCTCAGCCTCAGACTCTGATTCATCTTCAGCTTGGCTTGGAGGTGGAGGTGGAGGAAATGGGAGAGGAATAGCATCAGCATTGCGGAAAGGCGAGTCAACAGGGAGATCAAGTTTTTTTATCAGGGACATCCAACCAAGGGAAAATCCCCTGTTGCATGCCTGCCTAACTTGAAGCTTGTAATCCTCAGTGACGTCGGCCACGCCCTGAGCATATGCCTTTTTATCAACCTCTTTGATTTCGGCTTCCTTTGTGGCCAAGGCTTCCTGAAGTTCCTTCTCGGCCTGGGCCGCTCTCGCCTCGGCCTCTTTCTTTTGGGATTCAGCAACTGTCTTGATGGCCTCAGCAGATTCAGCCTTTTCCTCGGCTAAGGTTTGGGCTTTGGTGGCAGCCTCGGCCCGATCCTCCAATTTTTTAATCTTTAATTCAAGAGATTTATTCTCCTTTTTGAGGGAGGAAACCTCCCTCCTCAGGTCGACCAGCTTCTCTTGATTCTGGAAAGATTGTATTGAAAATGAGTGGGCATGCTGGATGGCCTGAAAGAAAACAGAAGTGTTAGAAAATATTTTTAAGTACAAAACAGAATAGAAGAAAAAGTACTAAGCAGGAACGCTTACTTGAACAGAGTGCTGGAGCATTAGGGCATAGTTCTCATATTCACTATACCCGGCATTCCGCTCCAAATCACCAGGAAGGAGCAGCGCCGTAGTAAGGGCAACGCCGACAT
Source organism: Camellia sinensis (assembly GCF_055761805.1). Taxonomy (NCBI): domain Eukaryota; kingdom Viridiplantae; phylum Streptophyta; class Magnoliopsida; order Ericales; family Theaceae; genus Camellia; species Camellia sinensis. The sequence goes on from NC_138971.1 coordinate 60,296,142, forward strand.
TAATGTCATCGGCGCTTTCATTGGTCATTATGGGCCTATCTTCCAGAGTAATCTGGGGAGCCCAGGGAACATCAAATTTTTTGGACCCCGAGACGACGACCTCGGCTTCTTGGGTTGAGTAGATTATGATGGCTGGGATTCTGCACGCCTCTTCCCAGCGGAAGGTTGAGATTTGCTGCTTTCAGCCAGCTTGGAGATGGGTAGAGCATCCTCAGCCTCAACCTCTGTAGCCTTGGTCTTAGGCTGGGCCTTCTTGATTCTTCTTGGCTTCGATGGGGGCATAGGTTGTATTGGAACAGCATCGACGTCTGTTGGAAGATCGGCTAGGAGATCTTGGGTGACAGGCTTTGGGCGAACCATCTCGGCAGTTTTTACAAGTCTTCGCCGACGTTTTCTTTCTGGTATTGGGATTAGGTATGGGGCAGAAGTTGATGGTTGGCCCGCTGGATCAGAGGTTGACCCTTGGTCAGCCCGAGATGTTGATGCTGTTTGAAGAGTAGTAGCAGAGGGAGGAGATAGGCTTTTCTTCTTTCTTTTTGGGACGTCGGGCAGAGTTGATTTGTATGTTGGAATAAAGTTCAGCACCAGTGGAGCCTTGCGCCTCTGGATGGGAAGATCTAGGAGCTTTTTCAGGTCTTTGCCTGGGAAGTATGATTGGCGAACGTTTTTTGGTGGCTGATGAAGATCTGCAGGACAAACAAATAGACGTTAGAAACTGACAAAATTTTGAAGACTTGAAAAGAAACAACTAGGTATTGACGCTGGGCTCTTACCCTTGCCCTCTTTAACTGTTCGAGGAAGAGGGTAGAGGTGAACATCTTCGTCTGGGCCAAATTCCCAACTTCCCGAAGCAATAACAAAGTCATCCCCGGCTCCCTTGTTGGAGTCTGGGAGGTCGGCTACAATTTTGAACTCGGTGGACCTCGGCTTGAGGTAGTAGACGTAACCTTTTTCCTTCAGGCTAAGTGGACACATGGTATAACAATATTGTATATCGGCAAGGGTGATTCTAACATTTTCTTGTCTAGCTAAGGCAATGATACCAAAAATCACTCGATAAGAGTTTATGGCAAGTTGCATAGGGTTCAACCTATAGTAGTGGAGAACTTCGCGAAAAAGGGGATTAAGTGGAAGCCGAAGTCCGCATTCAGTAAAGGCTACAATAGGAAAGGGCATCGTATGATCTGTGGGCATGATGGAATCGTCATCCCCAACTAGCCTGAGGTGAACATCGGCAAGCATGGAGAACTCCTGCCTAAAGTATTCGAGTTTGGTTGGGGTGTTTACCCTATGTCTCCACATACCCATAATGTCGGCCTAAGTTCAGAAGGCAAGGTTTCAGAAAGAAGGCGCTCTTAAAGGGTTATTGGAACCTCGGCAAAGCCCTAGGTAAGGACTGATAAGGTTTGTTTCAGTTTTCCCAAAAAATTAAAGGTTCTATAGACAAATCCCAAACCTAAAACTATGAAGGCAAAGATTGAAAAGCGAGAATTAAAGATAGAGATCTGGAAAGAAAAAACAGAAAACAAGAAACACAGAATGATGTTTCAGAATCAACGAATAGAGGTATGGTTCTCAAAAGGGAAAGAAATACAGAAGTAAACAAGTCAAGAACAGTGGCAAGAAAAGTGTTGAAATAGTGCAAGTGTTCAAGATATGAGCAAAATCATGGAACAAACACATCCAGATGAACAATCCAAGGTTTGAACAAAACAAAAATGGCAGCAAGTAAACGAAAGCGCATAGAAGAAATTGGGAATAAGAGGAACAGAATCTTACTAGAACAAATGGAGTGGAATGAAAGTCGCTGAGGTAGGGCAACGATTGCAGACACAACAGAACAGCGAACGCTTCGCTGAAATAGAGGAATGAAGATGGTTGTAGAGCTTGGAGTTAGAACAATGGTGGATTTGAGAAAGTTTAGAGAGAGAGAGAGCCAGAAATTCGAATGCATAAAGTAAAGGAGAGAAGACAGAAAGAAAGGTTTTATCAAAAACTTGAAACGGCGGCAAAACAGGGCATTTATTGCGCCTGGAGGAACGCGTGCGTCAGACGGCGCAGACAGAGGAAAGACGGCTTACAGGCACGTCACGAACACGGGCCAATTAGGATATAACGCGTGAGTAAAACGGTTGAAAATTGATGTATGACAGCTCATACGCATAAAGGGATTCATTTGAATTCTTGTTCTCCGAAGAGAACACGTCGGCCTGAAATGAATTATCTCGGCTAAATAGTTTTTTGAGCCAAATATACAGAAAGGAATATCGATATAGGTTCCCTCACCTCAGAATGCCGAGGTAATAGAACCTAGGGGGCAGTTGTGGGGATATATTTTCTGAGTACCAACACGTGGTATGGTGACACCGACGTGTCAGCCGAGGTGCTACATATCGTGGTAGTTACGCCGAGGTGATCTCGGAGTTGCCGAGGTTACCTCCGAAGATATCGGAATCCGAGATAAGCGGATAAGGGACAAGAGTCCTAGGATAAAGAGGAGACTTAGTCAAGATAAGGATAAAGCTCTTAGGGAGTTTATCTTTATCTCTTGAGGAATTCAAAGTAAGCACTGAATTGGAGTTCATAGAAGTCATGCTTCTAGTGGGACTTGGATTGAGTAAACTATAAAAGAGAGGCACCCCCGTGGGTCTAAGGTACGTAATTTATGTTTTGAGCATTAAGTTTAACACTTGATTATCTTTGAGAGAAATACTGACTTGATCATCGGAGTGCCCCCGGGTGGAAGAACCACCACCGGAGCCTTTTCTTTCTGTTACAGGTTAGCTGAAGCCATCTATTCTGCCAGTGCTCTCCAGTTGATTACTAAGCGGGCAGTGTGGTCAGATTTTTACCCCCACACACACATATGTATATACAATTCAAGAACCGATTTTAAAATAAGTTTAATCAGAGAGAAAATAGATCACCATCAAAGTGTTGCTGAATTTTTACTTACAGTAACATGTTTGCAATTTACTTCGTTGAGCTCTTTCAGACGATTCCCACAGACAGTGTTAATTATAAGACCTGGAATTCTCTCACATGAATTGTTAAAGAGATCCAAAGAAAAGATGAGCTTTAGCTTGTAGATCTATAAAGATAAACATAGTAGGCGCCACCCGACCAAGGTTGACAACGAGGACACTCCAATAATAAAGTTAGCAACTTTAATCAAAGAAAGTAGATGAAAATTTCAAGAGTGTTTGTGTGCAGTGTTGTAGAGATCAGGCCTCTCTTACTTACTATGAGATGCTTTCCTTTTATAGAGTTTTTTTTTTTTTTTTTTAGCGGAGGGGGAGGGGGTTTATGATATTTGCTTAATGAGCATTTGTGTGGTGGGCTTTCTTGTTAATCTTGGCCCATTCTTAAGACTTATTTGGGTTGGACCCAAGTGAGTCAGGATTTTTTAGGCTATCACAGTAGCTATGAATTTATGCACAAACTTGGAATTCCTAATCCATTCAAGAACCTGTAGCCATCTTAATGTTGTTTTTCGTTTTGACCATGTATCTTAATAAAAAAGAGGAAAAAAAAAAAGGTATGCATGTAAATCAACATAATTATTCATAATCTCTACTCATAATTTAATTTAAGCATGTTAATTCTTTTATGCAAACATTTGCCCCTGGAGATGGACTCCGTATGTGTTCCCATGTTTTATTCATAGTTTGTTAGAAACTTTATAAGATTCAAATTGTAGATCACGTAGGTAGTGAGAGAAAATGTAATACCTTCAACACTGAGTTGTATCAATGCAATTCCTTTAGTCTCAGTGTGTTTGAGATACTATCCAATGTAAGAACTTGGAGTGTGTTGAGTACATTGCATTGAAGGGGTGTGTTTAGTCTGTTACCAAGTTGTGGATCATTATGCGTTAGTACTTTTTTTTTTTCCTAAAAGGAAATAAAAATAATTATTATGAAAAAAAAAGTTGATAGACGAACTCTGCTTGAACCAATGGTGTTAGCATGGGATGTGGTAGGCAATTCAATTCTCTCAAACATAGCTCTCAAGTTCAGTCAAATATGCTTTCATAAAACAAAAAGCGGCAAACATGCAACTATTCAAGAAATAGAGAGGTACATATGAATTATAAATTAAAAACAAAAAAAAAAACAAAAACAAAAACAAAAATCAAGAATAAGAATAAGAATACATATATGCCTTAGGTTATGCATCAATTTTATATGGAAAGGTAACACCACACCCAATAACCCAGATAAAGCACTACTAAAAAAATCACTTTTTGCGACTGCTACAAGCCATCACAAATAATTAAAATACAATTGCAAAAGACCTTTTGCAACAGCAAATAGGGGTCGCGAATGTGGGGGTGGCAAATATTTTTTGTAATGATTATCAGATGAATTAATGAAAGAACGAAATATTATTAGTTTCCGCATATGTAGTGTACCTTATAGGGTTACCTGTTGTTGTTATTTAGGGGCATTATACTTCATCTCGACCCATGTGTTTAGCCTACCCAGAGTTGGTAGTTTGAAAACCTTGAATCCACAAGCACGAAAAACGGGTTCAAGGTAATTATCATTGAGCATGTTGCAAATAGCAATCCTACCAACTAAGGAGCAATTCATGCTCAGAGGATTCCAAAATATTATACGATATATCAACACCACCATTACCACCACCACCAAACATAAAAAGGAAAGGTCGAGGATGCGATGCAAGCTCTTCATCTTGGGTTTAAGGTTAGAAATAGAAACATGACAAAATTTAACATCACCATGTGAGCTTATAGTGTAAATCATGCCATTACGATAGAGAACATCATTACAGGACAACAATAACCTACTACACACTTCAGTCCAATCTTTGTCGCCTGATTTGATGTTGGTCTGTGACGCCCCAAATTCTACTCTAAGGGTTTGCGTAACATCACTAAAGAGTCCTTTAGCCAATAGCCAAAGATCCTAGGAAGGTCAAAGGAGTCAACATAGCCTCCCTTCTAAGTCCAACCACCTTAGATAGCAAGCTATCTTTTTGACAAATCTTAAGACGTATTAACACAAGGTCTCATAAATAATGCGGAGATAGGCATAGGATTACAAAAGAAAAAATAATAATTACAGTGTCTCAAATCTTAAATTACAAAATGAGTTCCATTATTATTACAATCAATAAATAAATAAATAAATAAAAGCACGAATAGACTCATAAGCAAAATAGCTTCTGACTTTCTCTAAAACATACACAAGTTTTCAAATGTCTCGTACTCTTCATCGGCCTCGTATGTTTCCTTTATACCTGGCATGAATGTCGTGAGTTTTGAATGCCCAGTAAACGCACACACACCCCGTCCATTTTCACAATCCAATACACAATAGCAATTAAAACAACAGGGAAAGAAACATGATATTCAAAAAAATAACAAGGGTTACATGGTTAGTAGTTAGTAAACTAGAAATCCCCCAAAGAGATTCATCTTCCTAACCATAAGAATCGAACGCAGATTATTCGGTATGCCCTCTCTTTTGCTGCTTTGTTGTAGAACTTACCTTGGATGCCTACCAACGGTTATCTACCGTGTAGCGTCAACCACAGGGCCTCAAAAGACACGGTGATAATGGGCCTTGCACAAATCTCTCCTTACACCAAAATACCTAGGGTCCGAACACAACCGCTCTATTCAAGGCTTCCGAAACAACAGCTTGTGCAAGACTTTACTTTCAAGGGAAACACGTCCCACTAATCAATTCAATTTGAACATAACTTTATCTCATAACAGTACTCTTGTAATCGAAACCCCATTAGCCACCCCATTAAGTTTCCATTTAGATTAACGTTTTAAGTTAGTTAGTACAATCAAGTAACAAAAGAACAAAATTGCATAAATGTGAGCATCATCGAAGGAATAAAATAGAAGGTATACAACCATGACATATGTAATATCATACCAAGACATGATCATATATTAATAAGTATATTCATGAACACAAGAGCGTAAAATACCTATGCCAAACAAAATTTCCAAATTTAGTACTACTTAAAAATTGAAGTCAAAAGGGCTATTTCAGATTTTTCCTACACTCGGCCTTCCTATGATTCGTGATTTAACCTAGCTTTCAGAACATGTTTCAGAAATGTGATAGCTTTTCTAGATTTTTAGTTATTTAAGAAATACTCCAGTGTTGTCCAGATTTGTCGACCGTTACGAAAATCGGATTTTCTTACAAACCGCTCATTCTTTTTCGATGAAGCAAATTTTAATTGAAAGATAACTCTTTAAGGAAGATATTTACATAAAATTGAAGTCCATGATATTTTTCTACATTTTTCTAGAAGTTTTGAAAGTTGGCTGTAAAACAGATTTTTCATGCACGATACTCAAAATAAGAAGATTTGTGAGAAAAGAGGCCAACTAAGGAAAAAAAATTCACTTCTTTTGTGATGGGAACATACTAAATAATGTATCATTAACTTAGATTTTTTAGAGTGATGGTATGCCTTTGGAAATAATGTGAGATATGTAAAGAAAAAGATAGTTTTGCATTTATTAAGAGAGAATATGAATAGAAGAAGGGTTAAAGCCCAATTCATCAAATTTGAACACATGAATACCATTACAACACATTTGAAAATATTATTTAAGCCTCTAATAACATTTATTTGAAAAAGGAAAATAAAAAAGAGTTATGTTGTGGCTTACTTGGTGTTTAGATGGGTTGATTACACAATTTTTCCTCTCCTTCTCCACCAATCTCTCTCCTTCTTTCTTTTTCTTATCTCCACCGTGGGTTGAGTGTGTGAGTGTGTATGTGTGCTCAAAAAGTGGAGATGAGTGGTATATTTATAGGAATTTTTTTTATATAAAATGCCTATTTTACCTTTGGTTCCAATTCAATTGAATAGTTCTATGATTTAGTTTCAATGTAATGGAATGAGGGGTGATTAGGACCTTAATTATATACTTAACTATGATCTAGTTAGGCTTAGGTCTAATTTAATTTAATCTAGTTACAAGTACAAATCTTATATGTACAAATCGGTACCAAAGTCAAAGACATATCCCATGATTTTAGCAATTTATCCCACTTAGTACATTACATATATGTAGCTTCTGGGGTGGCTGCCCACATGGGAAGGATTTGAGGGGATTTTTATTTATATTTTGTGTACAAAAGAGTTGAATATAATTAAGGGTACATATATGTATATAATGGTACCAGTTTCGGGTCAAAATATGATTTAAGAAAAACATGAGGGCCAAAGCCTTAGATTATGAATTTGAATATTTAACTAAGTGTCGTATTTATTTAGAATTTGGGAATTTAATTCGGTTAAAGTTTCTTTGTTTTGAATTAAACGGCGAATTGTACTGAGAACCAAAAACCTAGGATTTTTGTGTGAAAAATATATTTAGAAAATTAACTTAATTATTATTATGGTTTTAGAAATGGTTCCTGAGATCTTGGATTCAATCAAGATTTACGAGTTTTCAGTTGGCGCGCGTTTTCGACTCTATAACTAAAATTGAAAACAAATAAGGAATCGAGGGTCTCTATTGAAATTGTTCAAAAGTAAGGGTCAAAACAAAATTACAAAGGTCAGGAGCCTCATAATTAAATAATTAATATTAGCATGTAGAAATGATTACTAAGCTATCGGAGCCGATTTGGTTTTGTATGGGTTTATTCGCGATACATCTTCGATTCTAGGGTTAAATTTGTGAATAAACGAAGAACTAAGGGGTTTTTATTATAATAACTCAAAATTTAGGGACGTAATAGGGTTTACAAAAGTTAGGGGTCTCACATGGTCAATGCTTTATACCACCATATATGACCATGACTACATAATCATGGGGAGCTAATGCAGTGTCAGCGGACAAAACAACCTTACAGATAGCTAACTCAGTGATGTAATCATATTCATCAATTAGGGTAAGTGTGGAAGTAAACAATACAATTCTCATTACTAAAGAGTATGAAACTCGGCTCATACTTTTATACAAGATGTATTTGTTACAATTGTATTCTCAACAAAACACTCATGCTGACCTCACTCATACAATAACCACTTCAATCCTAACTAACTAACTAACTAACTAACTAACTAACTAACTAACTAACTAACTAACTCTCTCTCTCTCTCTCTCTCTCTCTCTTGCCTTAGTTGAACTACTTGGGCTGCCACTTACTTTTTTCTAACTTACATGTCCTTCAAACTGACGGGGGCTAAAAACACCATCAGTTTGTTCTTCAAATATTGAAAGTAGGAAACAGAGAATGGCTTGGTGAATAAATCTGCCAACTAATCAATAGTGGGGACATATTTGAGCAAGATACGCTTAGCAAGGACCTTTTCACAAACAAAATGATAGTCTATTTCGATGTGCTTAGAATGAGAGTGAAAAAAAAAATTTGTGGCAAGAGCAATGGCAGAAAGATTGTCACACCATAGATGAGGCAAAGTAGGAGAAATGATGAACAAATTAGTGAGAAGAATTTGAATCCAACTAAGCTCGGCAACTGCATGAGCTAGGGCATGATATTCAGTTTCAGTAGATGACCAAGACATCATAGCTTGTTTTTTGGAAAACCAAGAAATAAGATTTGTACCAAGTTTAGACACCCCATTTTTGACCGCCCTTAAGACTTGGGTGCCTCAAGTTGATCACTCGATGATGAAAGTTATGATGTACAGCCGTTCGATTTCTTCAGCAAGAAGAGCTTTTAAATCCCAACCTTACACCCCATTTTTGACCAAAATTATTTTGACCAAAACTATTTTAGACCTTAAAGCCCTTTTTTTCAAAATATTTTTCTAAATGTTTCTACGATGTTCCGAGACTCGCATTTCGTTTAAATATTGCACTTTTCGATAAACCGAGCAAGGACAAAGTGGAAATAAATGGAAGAGAGGTGAACTTTATGAAAAATATTTAAAACATCTTATTTAAAGGTTTGGAGTTGAAGAAAATTAGAGGAGAGGGAAGAAAACTAGTTGGGGAAGAAGTTGGGCATCAATCTATTAAGATAGAAATAAGCAATCTTCACTAAAATAGGCATATTTCTTTGCACACTTATAATTTAGATGTGATTCTACCACCATTGGAAAATAGACTTCTGGGGTTTCAATTTAGACTTAAGAATGACCTAAACCCGAGTTCAGACGAGGGAGATATGCCCATTTGAAGTCGGATCTGGAAGCAGATTTTTGTGGCCAGCCACCCACTAATAGTGGCCTGCCGGCCACTTATGTAAACTGCAGATATTTGTTGCCAGTTGTCCCCTAAAAGCTCCAGCTATTCCTATACAGATATTTCGGAGGCTGTTTTTCTATATATACAAGGCCAACCCTAATCTTTTTAGGTTATAAAAAATTCCAAAAGGCCAAATTCTTGAAAATCTCTCTCTCTATCTTGCAACACACAGACCTTACCCAAACACTTCCTAAAGCAATATTGGAGCTCTCCTTGCTGAGATTATTGAGTCCAAATTTCATCCCTTGAGAGTGAGAACTTGTGGGTTTGTTAACAAAAGAGTTGCTTTGCTTCAAGAGGTATATTTTTGAGCATCTTTACACTACTCGTTTTCTATATTTTCTAGCTGATTTTGAACTATTTTTATGTGTTGAAACTTTTGGTTTAAAACTACCAAAGGTGGAGGGGTTAACCATCATTCTTTGAACCTTATTCTCTAAGCTTTTCCCTTGTGTTTCCCATTTTTTTCTCAACTTTTTTTGAGCTTTTTACCACTAATTTTCAGAGGTTTTCAGAGGCCAAAAATATGGTTTTGATGTCCCAAAAAAGGAGGGGTTAGTGGCCCCCTCCTTTGATTTATTTACTAGCTTAAATTCTCCATTATTTTAGCTTACTCATTTAGTTGTTTTTACCTCAATTCCAGCACTATTTTTGCTTACTTTAGGATTGTTTTTATGTGTTAGTTTCATTTATGCTTTGTATTGCATGCTTGTAGTGTAATGGTCCTCATAAGGTTGGTGGTTTAGGCCTTAGCCACCAACCTATTTGAGTTGATAGCATTTATTTCTTGCTTTCCATACTTGTGTTCACCTCTAACCAGCTCTACAACCTCCCTCCTTTCTTGGCCTTTTCTCTTTGTTTTGAGAGTTGCTTCAAAAAGAGTGTTGTTTAAACTTGAAGGGTGATATTATACTTAATGGTTTAATCCCTTTGGAGGTTCATTACCAACAACATGATCTCTTTTTCATGTCTAAAACAACCCTTTGTTTGACACTTCTTTCCATTAGTGGACTTAATCTTCATTTTGGACTAAATGAATTAAGGAATGGAAAGGTAATTAAAATGGAGTAATAAATTGGGATTAAAATGAAGCAAGATAATAAAATGATTTGGTGTTCAATCGGACGTTAATTGAACACATGGAGACTTGGGTCATTTCGTACTTGTTAGTGATGAAATGGTTCAGGTTTCCACGGTTAACCACTTCCCTTGATCAATCCATGATGGGGAGGAGGTTTTGAGAGTCTTTTATTGTGCATTTATCAAAATTGTATCCCTTGGTTCATAAGTTATCATGCAATGAAATTGCGCAGATTGATGGCTTGCGAATCAAGCCTACCTCTCCTTTAAGCTATTTAATGATAAGGAAAGGCAGCGTGGACAAACATCCCTTGAGAATGCTCTGTTTGTGCTCTGTTTGTTCTCTATTGCAATAGGAAATCACCAACATTAGTGGCCAGCCTGCCACTACTTCTGGGTTGCCGGGCACTTTTTCCAGGTAGGCAATGTCCTTTTTCTAACAGAGTAGAGCAAAGGTTGAGGTAGAAAAATAGTACAATTTTTTAACTGTGCAACAGAGGCATTCTGGTAGCAAAACGGGGGGCTTTTTCTGTGGAAATCCACATCCATGCATGAACCATCCCTCGATTCTCGGGATCCGTGAAATAATATTGTAGTAGTAGTATGTTGTAATTAAAGTAGTGGGCTTGTAACTAATTAGTTAATTTAGTAGAATAGCTAGTTAGTTTTGTGTTGTACTTAATTAATTAGCTAAAGTAGTTAGTTAATTTATGGTGTTGTAATAATTAGCTAGGATAGTTAATTTACTTCATTTGGTTTGTAATAGTTAGTTAATTCGTAGTAATTAACTAGAACATTCATTCGGACCCTCTTGTGCGATGGCCAAACTTGTAATAATATGTATGTCTTCCAACCCTACGTCTTTCTCCATTTTATTTATTTATGATTGATAGAATAGAGCATCATGTTTCATTTAGCATATTTCATGATTTGCATCCATTTGTCTTGCATGCATCGAGGGTCAGTTCATCATTCTAAACAAAGCATTGTAGTTTATATACTTCGTTGAATACATGTTTAAACCGCATGCTATCAAGTTGTTTCAAATGACATAACTAGTAGCCGAGCTTATTAGTTGCATATTGCATGTGTTGCATTAGTCATATCGCATAAATTAGGAACATGCATTTTTCTAATTATTTTGCTTTGTTTGGCTTTAGCGTATTACATAAGTGTGATTGTTGCCATGTTTAGCATGATTACCATGGGGTTAAGTGCTTAAATGCTATATCTACTTGAATGTCTGTGGATGAAGGCCAATTGCTTAAATTGGAATAATTTGAGTAATGTACATATGCGATCACTTTTTCAAGTGGTACATATTTAAACATTTTTCAAAACAAACATGAATCAAAGTGTTCTAATTTTTACAAATTAGTCTAAACTTGTGTGCGCATCACATAGTAAGTTAGCCTAATAATCGGAACAAGAGCATACAATGTAAATAAGAATCACATCATGATTAGTAGAGGCTGATCTTTGATCGAGTGAGTGGGGTGCTCAATTCATGACCTTCCCCTTTCGTACCTAAGTTCCCGAGCCAAGACAATCTTGGTGATGACGGACACGTGGCCTTTGGCACGAGTCATGGGTTTCCTAAATTTTCCAAAAATATTTAGGTAACGACTCTGTATCTGGCAAAGTAGTCTATTTTTGGCATTTTCATTCAAAATCGATTTTCCAAAAGGTTTTCCAGATTTGGACTCTTTAGTGTGTATCTATTTCACATTGCCCTTGTGAGATTAGATTCAGAACAACGGGGGTCCAAACTGTAGGGCTAGTCGTGTCCGAAAAGAGCACGAAAAGTCGAGCTACGCCAAGAATGATGCAACAACCATAAGTTGATTTCCAATCAGCGATATTATCGGCCCAATTTGAGTTGGAAAAGGCATGAACATCAAATGTGCTGGGGGTGTAAGTTAAGCTATAACAATCCGGGTTTTGGACCTGACCTTCATCGTATTCCAAACTTGGGTTTGCAACATAATATTGTATCTATGTTCCATTTTCCTCCTTTAACTCTTGAATTTGAGTTTTTAATTATGTTAGGCATGTTTGGGACTTGTTGGTTGTTTGTAGGTTCAAATAGTTTCTTTCTCGATTTTGGCTTCCTCGATCGAGCGAGGCTTCCTGCGCTTGAGCAAGCTTTTGTGAAACCTGCTTTTTCGCTCGAGTGAGATTTCTTTCGCTCGAGCGAGTTTTGAGGGTCTTCAGGTTTCTTCTCAGACGCAGTTTCCGCACGAGTGAGCCTTCTTGCCCTCGAGCGAGACTGTAGACGTCCCCGAATGCCCCGGGAGGGTGAGTCCCGTTCTGTTCATTAAAGGGTTACTACAGCTCGGACTCTCAAATTGTCATGGTTCTTAATCTTGAACCAAAGAGTCCAAATCTGGCAAATCGTTTTGAGAAACAGATTTTTTGAAAAGAAGTGCCAAACATGGACTGCTTCGCCAGATACAGAGTCGCCACCTAAATATTTTTTATGGGGGAATTTAGGAAACCCTGACTCGGTGCCGAAGGCCGCATGTCCGTCATCACCAAAGTTGTCTTGGCTCGGGAGCTTGGGTACGATCGGGGAAGGTCAGCTGTGAGCACCCCCTTTCGCCCGGTCCGAAGACCGGCCTCTGCTAACCATGATATCCGATTTTGAAAACGTTATGTGTTCTTAATCCGGTTATTAGCCTAGAATTACTATGTTATGCACACAGCAAACAAGTATAGACTAGATTGCCTAATTTGGAAACAAGCATTGCATATCCGTTTGTTTTGAAAAGCACTTTGGAATTTGCTACTCGCAAGTAGCCTAAAACACGGATTTCAACGACTTTTTCCAACTCAAACAATCCAACCTTCACCCACAGGTATTCAAACAGTTTATCTCATATAAGCACTTAGCCACATGGTAAGCATACTATCATGGCAACATTCACACGCATGCAATATGCTAAAGCGAAAATACTTATATCGTACTCCGTGCTAAAATAGTAAACTAGTTAGCAAACATGCATGTCCTAGTTCATGTTAAAATGACTAATGCAACACAAGCAAAATGTGATTAGGATAGGCTCGGCTAATCTACGATGACATGTGAAATGCTACAACTAACACGTATTCAATTTGGAAATTGAAATACAGATGCAGTTAGAATGATGCGTCGAGCCCGGTGCATGTAAGACAAATGAATGAATGCACGCATGCATTGCATGAGGTTTGCTAATTTAAACGTGCCCTAATACTAACCATCAAAGTAGGTAAATAAAAGGGAAGAAAGAAGTGGGGATTGGAAGACATACACACCACTCACACACACTTATTACAGATTTGCCCTCGCCCGATGGGACCAAATAAATAATACAAATTAATTAACTACGCAAGCTAATTAAATATTACTCTAGACACCCCATTTTTGACCGACCTTGAGACTCAGACGTCACCAATTGAGCACTTGGTGATATTGCATAATGTGCTTGTTCAGAAGTTTCAGAGTCGCGGCCGTGAGCCTCGCCTCCGGACTTCCGAACCCTCTTCTGTGCCTTGCCTCGGTTTGCGAACCAGACTCAGTTTTCTCTGTTTCCTTTCCTGAGGGGAGGGAGAGGTCCTGTAGACCATCTCTCAGTGGGCGCGGGCTACATTTTGTGGCCGTAGGCCATTTTTCCCATTTCGGAGCCCGGTTTTCAGTTTTTCGGGACCGTTGGCCGTGCGCCTCGGTTCGGGACCGCTTAACCATCTCCGTTTGCTCTAAATTTTGGCATACATCTTATTTTCTCCCTTTCAAGGGAAACTGGGGCCTGAGAACCCCACTTCGTGGCCGAACGCCACTTTCGGTGCTTGGCAGCCCATTTTCGGGATCCCGAACTGCGTGTTTTGGCCCCCGAGCATTCGTTTTGCATTGCTTTTCGTTCATTTTTGGCAGGTGCCTCTGTTTCATCACCAGGAAGGCCGTAGAAGGGTGGGATGCCAGCAATTATCTTGGCAACCAGTTATGTTCCATTTTCGCCCTCCGACACCCGTTTTTCGCACTTCCGGGCCAATGTTGAACACCTTGGAGCCATTTTCTTCAAACCCAAACCACATATTTGTGATGTACACACATGTGAGGACCCTAAAAGTTTATGGCCGGCCATTAATTCCATTTGAACCTTTTGAACCCCTCCTCAAAATGGCTTGTTCTCTCTCCTTTTTCAGAGTTTCCAAATTCGAACCACAGGGTTGTGAAGAGGAGACCTGGGAGGCCACCTTTTTGTGGTGGCCGGCCACTAATTATTCTTGACCTTTTTGACCCCTAGCCGGCCGGCTAGGGGTGGTGGCCGGCCGGCCACCTGCAGCAAAAGTAATGGGCCGGTCATGTTCCTCTCTCCTTTCACTTTACAGCTGTGCAGCTGTTTCCCCCAAAAAATATCTATATCCGGGGGATATTTTGTGGGGGAACAAGAGGCTTCATTTTGGCTCCACTTTGGCTAGACTCTTCTCTCTCTCTCTCTTGGATATTGCTGGCCTCCCAACTCAAGAAAAGGGGTTACAAGAGTTGCTTGGAGGAGATACATGCATAGCACCCCATTTCCTTCAGGTTTTGGGCTCCATTTCTTCATCATCTTCAAGCTCTACCATCACCCCTCCATGCCAGCAGCAAGGGGAAGAATTCTAGCAGCTTAGAGTCACCAAATCTGGTCCAAGAAGCAACAAAAGTGTTGGTCTTCAAAGGTAAGTCCAATTGCCCTCCTTTCTAGCTCATTTTTGCACCATCTCTAAGCCATACATGCTTGCTGATTTGAGCTCCGACCAAAACTGAAAGTGGCCTTCTTTTAAGCTCATTTTCTTGTTTCATTAAGGGCTCTTTTGAGGCCCCCATATTGCACTTGCTTCAATATCCCTCTTTTGGTCCCCATTCTTGCATGCTTTGGCAGCCCACTATGCTTCCATTTTTGGACGATTTACAGGCCTAGATATGGCCTTATTTTGACCTTCTTAACATGTTTTATTAAGGGTCTTTGCTTGTTTGATGAATATTTTGCATACTTTGTGTTATAGCCTCTTTCGGGCCTCATTTTGCATTGCATTTCTAGCATGTTTGTATACTGTTTTTGGGTTTTTACAGTTCTGTAAATAGTCATAGTTTTGGTCCCTCTTCAATGTTGTAGAAGGGAACTTTTCAGTTTGGGCATTGCATATATCACTTGCCTCTTTGGCTACCTTTTGGCCCTTTTTCTTGCATAAGAGCTTAGCCATATCTCTGTTTGTTTTTAGGGTTTTTACAGTTCTGTAAATGTGCATATTTTGGGCCCCTCTTCAATGTTGTTGAAGGGCCTTAACCTGTTTGGAGTTAGTAGCTGTGAGTTGCTTCATAATCTCATGTTTAGGGCCATTTTTGCATGCCATTGTTGCCCTATCCTTGCTTGTTGTTTGGCCATGATTTGTACTGGAAAAATGCTTATTTTGAGGCTGCCTTGCTTCTGTCTTTTCATTCCATGTACCAATTATGCATGCTTTGTATAGCTGTAGTTCATTCTATGCGCCTAATTTTGCATTTCGGGAGAGATTCCATGCATCGGGTGTGTTTTTGCCTCATTTCGGGGCTGTTTTCCCCCACTTTTCATTGCTGAAATTCCATTAGCATGTTTGCATATCATTTCCATGCCATTGCATTGCGTATGCCATCGCCTCGGTTTGCGTGCCCGTGTGCACGCATTTCGAGGCACTTCATTTTCATCCATCGGCCTCTTATGTGAGTGTGGCTGAGGCTCTCTCATGTTAGTATAAGTCCATGTTGCATTCTATATGCCATTTTAGCCGTATTGCATTGTGTATGCCATTGTCTCGATTTGCATGCCCGTGTGCACGCATTTCGAGGCACTTCATTTTCATCCATCGGCCTCTTATGTGAGTGCGGCTGAGGCTCTCTCATGTTAGTATAAGTCCATGTTGCATTCTATATGCCATTTTAGCCATATTGCATTGTGTATGCCATTTTCTCGGTTTGCGTACCCGTGTGCACGTATTTTGAGGCATGTCATTCTATAGCATTGTGCATATTAGGTTGTATCTTAGTTACATTTCATGCATATCATGCATATTGCATCATGTTCGGAATAGGAGTTAGCCCGGGCACGGGAAACGAGGTGCATTTCATACTCCGAGTGACGGAATGTGTCTCAATTCCCCAGTCACCGACACTCCGGATCATCCATGATGGAGTTAGGTCTTGTTGTGTTTTCATGTGCATTCATTCTATATTGAGTTGTGCATTTCGACTCCTCGGCCATCATGCCTCGGTATGCTTGATTGGTGGCACGAGGATCGAGGCATGCATATATCTGTGAAAATACATTGCTATGCCCCTTTCCTGCTCTCTGTTGTAGCAAAATGAAGAATCAGCAACTTTTCAGAGCTTGGCACGCTCTCCAAGAATAACTGCTAAACAGAGGCTAATTGGGGCATCCCGGTGGATTTCCGCGCAAGACAACCCGGACATGCATCATCCATCAGAAGCAAGGCAGTCCCTGGCTTGCATGCCAGTTTTATTTATTTTCTTAGTTAATTTGTAAATTAATTAGGAATTTGTACATTACTTGGACTGTAACATTTGGACTGTACTATTCTTTCATTTGGGACTATATTATTTATTCGGACCCTCTGCACGAGGGCAAAACTGTAATAAGTGTGCGTGTGTGTGATGCATGTCTTCCAACCCCACGCCTTTCTCCCTTTTATTTATCCGCTTATGATGGTTAGATTAGGGCATGTTTAAATTAGCATACAGTATGATAGCATGTTTGCATTCATTCATCTGTTTTGCATGCACCGGGCTCGGCGCATCATACTAACTGCATTGTATTTCAATTCTAAAATTGAATACATGATAGTTGTAGCATCTCATATGCCATGTTTAGAATAGCCGAGCCTGCTATAGTTGCATTTTGCATGTGTTGCATTAGGCATTTCTGTATACTTAGGATTCATGCATGATTTCTAATGAGTTTCTGTTTTGGCTTGGAGTACTCGGTAAGCTTTATGCTTTAGCATCCTTGCATGCGTGTGAGTGACTGCCATGAATAGCATGCTTACCATGAGGCTATGTGCTTATATGATATAACTGCCTGAATGCCTATGGGTGAAGGTTGGGTTACTTGAATTGGAATAAATCATCAACTATTTGTTTTAAGCCCACTAGATAGTGGCAAAACCACCTTTTCTAAGCCCACCTGCGGGTGGCAAAATCTGCATTTTAAGCCTACTTGCGAGTAGCAAACCATCTTTCAAATAAACAAGCATGAAATGTTTTGTTCCAATTCGGGCGACATAGTCTATACTTATATGCTGCGTGCATCACATAGTAACCTAGGCTAATAGCCGGAATAAGAACACACAAAGTTTTCAAAAATAGATATCACGGTTAGTATAGGCCGATCTTTGATCGGGCGAGCGGGGGTGCTCACGAAGTGACCTTCCCCAATCGTACCCAAGTTCCCGAGCCGAGGTAACTTTGGTGATGACGGACACGTGGCCTTTGGCACCGAGTCAGGGTTTCCTAAATTTCCCATTAAAAAAACATTTAGGTGGCGACTCTGTATCTGGCAAAGCAGTCCATGTTTGGCACTTCTTTCAAAAATCTGTTTTTCTCAAAACGATTTGCCGGATTTGGACTCTTTGGTTCAGACTTAGAACCGTGACAAATTTGAGAGTCCTGAGCTGTAGTGACCCCAAATGAACAGAACGGGAGCTCGTTCCTCCCGGGGCGTTCGGGGACGTCTACAGTTTTTGGCGACTCTGCTGTGGATTTAGAGAACTTGACTCGAACTCATGATATCTGTTTTCGACTACACTTGTGTGTTTCTTTGTATTGCATTTGCATTGGTGCGCGTAGGACACCGTGTTTGCCATCTGCTATTCCTAAACGGTTTGCCGGAGGCTTGTCTTGTCAAGGCATGACCATAAGGCTGACCGGTTGTGGGCTCTGCCAGTATGGGAACATGAACCCCGGTTTTACCGGGGCACCCTCTTTGACCATTCGACCTAGTGCATATTCGGATCCATAGTGACCATTCCAAACTAGGACAGGTTGCTTACCCGTTTATAGGTTGTTTGAAGCCGCTGCATGCGTAGTGAAACCCTAGCTCCTGACAAAATAGGACAGAGAAACCCTACCCCAACATAAGGGTGTTTTGGCTCTCACTTATCTGTTATGTGCTTTAGAGTGCGTCTCTACAGGAATGCATGTATCAGTTTGTAAGTCTGGGCATCAGGCCTGCGGGCATTACTATCAGTATTTGGGAGTCAGCTTTACCTGCGGGTATCAGACTCAGATTTGAGGCAGAATTTTGGGGCAGAATTCAGTAGAGGGCACACTCATTCAACTATGCTCGTATCTGTTCAGATGAAATCAGGCTGAGGTGCTGTCTGTTTTCTCTTTTGCTAGGTAGTCTTGGAACCATAGCTTCAGAAGGCTTTGATATCCCCCGGGTACATTGGACTAGTGCTGATAGACTTTGTTAGGTCAGAAATTCAATTCAAGGGCAACCAGTGTTCTTTCGCTGAGGCAAGGTAAAGAAAAGCCGGTCAGGGCTCATCTGTTCATCTAATCCGTCAGTCGCCAGTCACATCACCTTTGTTCAGACTCAGCAGACCGTGATGGCACAAGGTTCAGAAGAATTTGCGGCCGTGATATCAGCGCTAAATCGGGGAACTGCCATGCAAGCTGAGACCAGAATTGAAACGCAGCGCCCATCTGGGGCATCTGCCTCACATCCAGCTTTGGGACCCCAGCCGAACTTTGACCCAATTCCGCCAGTTGAAGATTTGCAGTGTCTGAATCCTCAAGAAGGGTTGGCTCAAGCTCAGGTGCTCAGACCCCTGGTGCAGCCTAATGAGAGAACTCAACCCTTTCATGTTGATGAGTTCAATCTGACTGCAGTGAAAATTACAAACCTTGAGAAGCAATTCAAAAAGGCACAGGGCCTTAACTCCATTCCTGGCATTGAGGATGGGCACACCGAGGCTTCCATCCGGCTCCCAGACAGATTCAAAATGCCATATATCGACCGTTTCGACGGGTCTGGAGATCCAATGGTACATATCCGACTTTTCTTAGATGTCTTGAAGCCGATGGGTCTGACTAAGCCACAGAAACTCTCTCTGTATGGAAGAACCCTGTCGGGTGTAGCAGCTACTTGGTATACTAAATTGGAGGATACAGTGAAGCAAAACTGGGAAGAACTGGCTGAGGCCTTTGTCGATCAGTATTTCTACAATACCCAAGTTGAAATGACCATCCAAGAGCTTGAAGCAACCCGCCAGAACCCAACCGAGCCTTTTGTGGAATTCGTTGCAAGGTGGAGAGCAAAGGCAGCACAAATGACAGATCGTCGCCCTTCTGAGAAGGATCAAGTGCAGATGATGGTCCGAAACCTCGAGCATGATATGTTGCAAAAGTTGATAGTTGCTCCACTATTCACTTTCAAAAGTTTGCATGAACTGGGGGTTCAAGTCGAGAATGCGTTCAACAGCGGGATCATTCCCAGGACAAGGGAACTGACAAGGAAGGTGATTTCAGGGAGTACCAACGCTGGTAGTAGCGCTATTCCCAAACCCACCGAAATCAATACAGTCACCATGGCCAACCCTTTTGCCAAACCAAGCATAGAAACAACCGGCCCAGTCCGAGCTCAGGGTAGAACTTTCACCCCCCTCTATATGAGCCTGACTAGCACACTAAAAGCCTTGATGGAAAAAGGGCATCTCAAACCCCTCGATCCTCAACCTCTTCCCAACCCACTCCCAGCCAGACATAACCCCGCCAAGTACTGTGTGTACCATCAGCAGCGCGGTCATGGCACCGACCGTTGCTACCGCCTTCGTCATGAGGTCCAAAATCTCATCGACAACTGGACGATAGCTCCACCTTCAGACCCCAATGACCAAACATCTCCTGCCTACCTCAATCACATCCACATACTGCCATCCACCTTTGACCCCAGCATATACATCACCCCGGCCCATCTACCCAAGCCTGAGGTGTTTATCCCAGAAAGCATGGACTTATGCATGATGGGTGCACCTGAACCTCAACCATCTCAAACCCGTGAACCCACTGCTTCTGAGTTGATGGGAATGATTAAAGATCTTCAAAAAACCGTGACAGATCTGGCCTCCGGGACATTGGCTCCATCATCGACCACACCACGTACCGGGAACTTCATGTCGAAAGACTCCCCGATGTTGGGACGGGCTGCATTTGAGGAAAGCCAATCTCTTGACAAAGTGGAAGCGACTAGTAGGAGCAAGGTAGGGGCAGGCATTGGTCCCCATGAACACTTTCGGTGGGATATTGAGGCTTTGAAAGCTGAGGGACTGAACAAAGAGCAAGTCCTCGCAGTTGTTGCAAAAGCTGTGGATGACACTTTCGCTGCTCAAGTTGGGGTCGGTCTGAATCAAAGGGAACATCGGGAGAAGGACTGTCATACTAGAGACGATCCTGCTATCTCTAATCCTCCACTCGGAAGAGATCGGCAAACCAGGCCAGCACCTGCCAATCCCTTTGCTGGTGCGCCCAGTAAAAATCCACAAGCCTTGAAGTACCAACCCCGAGGTCGGAGGGTCTTCCATGCCCTCTATATGCCTTTGTCCAAAGCTCTCCAAATCCTTGTTGGACAAGGCCATCTCAAACCCCTTGAGCCTCGGCCTCTCCCAAACCCTCTTTCGGCTACACATGATACTACCCAGTACTGCGCGTACCATCAACAAACTGGCCATACTACCAACGCCTGCTTCCGTCTTCGCCATGAAGTATAGGATCCATTTGACAATGGGGTCATCCCCGCACCAGGTCCTGCAAAATCTATCGGCACTTGATCAGTGAACTTGTAGGGGATAATGTGATATGATCGAGGGATGAACCACCTGCGGGCAGCGCCCAGTTTACTCCAGATATGGTGGACGGCATGCACTGTTTTGAGCATTTGCAAATGCTAGTTTTTGTACTGTCTGACTCGGGTATTGGGTCAGTCTTGTTGTTTTGTTTTGAGTCTGCCTTTTTGCTTTAAGTCAGTCTCTTTTTATTTTGGGTCTGTCTTGTTGTATCGAGTCAGTCCTATTGTATAGGAGTCGGGTGATTCCAGGGGGTGTTACCTCGGGCATCACCATTTTGTTTTGTGTTTGTCTTTTCTTTTTGTTTTGAGTCTGTTTCTGCCAGGAAGCCAGTTGTGCCAACAGGTTTGAATGAAACAGCAGTGGTTTTTCACGCTCTTGTGTTTGCCTCGGCCGTGTGCCAATTGTGCCAGAAAGTTTGAATGAAACAACAGTACTTTTCGCCTACTCTTCTGCACCCCGAAATCATTGCATTGACCTAAGTTTTTCAAAACTTTTTGAACACCGCGGTGAAAACAAAGAGGAAGGGATTCCTCGGGTTTTGCAAAATTTTGATCAATTGAGAGAAAGAGAGGCGTGCTAACCCTTTAACGAATGGAATCATGCTTGTTAGCGTAAGTACTGGGAAGGATCCTGGCTTGATCCAGATTGGTTCTACACTATCTTCAGCGCGAGCGATTTGTCGCTTTCTTAAAAATTTTCAAAAACAAAATGTTTTGCGCGGTCCTGCGAAGACTTGTGTGGAATCGCTCTTGAGATTGTGCAGCTTAGGATCACTCTCAGCCTCGAGACTCGAGCCCTTGCTTTCAAACCTTGGGCCCATTCAGAACGTTCAACGGTCAACTACAATGTGAGGCCTGTGTGGCCAGATTCAAAGCAGCCCTCGAACAAGAGGCAAGGAAGTCGGGTCAAGAAGATCAGGTCTCATCAGAAGAAGTTTACGAAGCTTGAACAGCAGCCATTCTCCTGGATACAGATGGCTTTGAGATCCTAAAACCATTTGGCATAGACTTGTCACACTTCGCTAGGCCGAAAACCCGGAAGGGCGGTCCAGGCAAAAGTTAGAGCATGAAAAGAAGAAAAAAAAAAAAAAAGAACAAAAGAACAAAAGAAAGATGCAAAGAAAAGAGCAAAAAAAAGAAAATAAAAAAAAAGGGAAATGAAAAAGAATGAAAAGATACAAAAATTGAAAAAAGAAGAACAAAGCTCGCAAGGTCGAAAACCCGCAACGGGCGCCTTGGCAAAAGTTAGAGCCAGAAAAGGAGAGGTTAATACCCGAGTGTACCTTAACCCCGAACTACGTAAGGCTTGATTCCCATCTTTGGGATACGTAGGCAACTTCATTCTGAAGTCCAGCCGTAAAACAATTCGATTGTGTCCATGCGATGGTTCTGGTCATCTTTGTCTTCTCTGTATCTGAGGATTTGGTTGTGTTCGTCACTCTGAGGACTGCCTACAATGCGCTGCGGTGCCATCCAAACAAGGGGCAACTTTCCGTTGCCATTCAATGTGCCGCGGTGCCGTTCAAACAAGGGGCAACTTTCCGTTGCCATGCAGTTCCCCTCAAGCAAGGGGCAATTTTCCTTCGAATCTGAAGTTGTGCATCTCAAGAGCGGGTTCCGTGCTCGTTGAGCAGTGGCCGTTTGTAAAAATAGTTTTTGAGAATTTTTAATGAAGTTGACTAATCTTCTCGAAAAGTATTCCATTTTCAAAACTGGACCATTTCTTGGACCCAAAAGAGGAAAATTTTCAGTGCTCATAGCCTGACTTGCATGATTTTAAATCAGAAATTTGAACGAGCATGTTAATCTAACTCTCATTTTGGTCAAATTTTTTTTTTTAGGAGAAAACTAAAACAAAAAATGGTTAAAATAATGAACTAGGGGCACAGTTGAATCAGGTGTTCTGTCTTTTCCCCTTTGTCAAAATACTTGCCAGAAAGGGCACTCTATTTGTCGGAAAGGGCACCGTATTCGCCAGAAAAGGGCACAACAAAGGGCAGAAAGCTCTCACATCCTCCAAGCAACGAGGTATCAGGCAAAGTACGAAGCACGAACTAGAATGGGGCAAGATATTCCACTCCATCATCTGGACAGATCTGATCATAACCCCTTTGTGGGAGAAACTCACTGTTGTGAACAAGAAGAAGGATCTAGCGGAATGCTAAGGGCACGAGCCCACAATTTGCTGTTTATCCATCAACCACCCAGGGGAGGGATGAAAAATGAGAGATTGAAGAATAGAGAGACGTGCGATGAGAGGAAAAGTGAGAAGAGGCCTTTTTCAGAAAAACAGAGCTTGAGGGCCGAGTGATGTGAGAACTACAAATGAGAAAGGGTGGGAAACACTACCCGGCGAAACAGGCTCCCTGTGCACGTCTAAGTGTCGTGTCTTTTTGTTTTATCTCGATTCTTGTTTTGAGTTGTTTCGAGTGTTACTCGATGTGTCTAGGTTGTGTGCCTTTTATTTCCTTGTTGAGTCGCTTTGCTGTGTTCAGTCGTAGGCTCAATACCCGGTTAAGAACTCATTTCTCAATTTCAAAAAAAAAAAAATCATTTTGTGCTTAGAGTGCTGTGCCGTTCTCCACATTTGTACAAAACAAGATTCATTCTTTCATAAAACTGCAGGGTCCACCCCCGATAAGTGTGAGCGGTAAAACAAGGACCTATCTGAAGCTATATAAGTTCTGGACTACGAAGCAAAAGAAAATAGGGAAAATTTTGAGCATCTGAGTGTGTTTCACCTTCAGAAAATTCTGAGATTGCATTCCATATGTACCTCTTCAGGCCTTGTCAGTGCTCTGAAGAATGAGCGCGCCTCTACTCCAAGCTTAAGCATGCTTCAAGTCAGAATGGCCATTAAAGCAGCAGCAGCAGATGTTATCTCTCGCCAATATGAACAGGGTGTGCCCCTTTGAGCTAAGTGTGTTGCAAAGTCTTCTAAGAGGTAAATCAGAGGCATCAGAGTACGTATTTGATGCTCCTATACTACATAGAATGTGCACTTTCATATACACTTCTGTGACATGCGTGTCGCGCATCGTTACGATTCATACATAGAATATGCTCGCTTTCGATTATGCATAGAATTTGCTTTCAATATTGCATAGAATATGCTCCTGTTTCTTGCATAGAAAATGCTCGTATCTTTTGCATAGAAAATGCACTCTTCCATACTTGCATAGAAAATGCACCTCATTTGCATAGAACATGCATTCACTCGCACTATCTTGTGCACTTACACTTTGTATCTCACTAGCACTGTCTTGTGCATCTTGTGGTTGTATCTCA
Source organism: Camellia sinensis (assembly GCF_055761805.1). Lineage (NCBI taxonomy): Eukaryota > Viridiplantae > Streptophyta > Magnoliopsida > Ericales > Theaceae > Camellia > Camellia sinensis. Next base: position 60,320,592 of record NC_138971.1, read on the forward strand.
CTCGCACTATTTTGTACATTGCATTTTAATCGCGCTGTTTAGCGTATCGCACTGTCTAGTGCATTTCAAATCAATCGCACTGTTTAGCGTATCGCACTGTTTAGTGCATTTCAATCGCGCTGTTTAGCGTATCACACTGTCTTGTGCATTTCAAATCAATCGCGCTATTTAGCGTATCGCACTGTTTAGTGCATTTCAATCGCGCTGTTTAGCGTATCGCACTGTCTTGTGCATTTCAAATCAATCGCGCTGTTTAGTGTATCGCACTGTTTAGTGCATTTCGATCGCGCTGTTTAGCGTATCGCACTGTCTTGTGCATTTCAAATCAATCGCGCTGTTTAGCGTATCGCACTGTTTAGTGCATTTCGATCGCGCTGTTTAGCGTATCGCACTGTCTAGTGCATTTCAAATCAATCGCGCTGTTTAGCGTATCGCACTGTTTAGTGCATTTCAACCGCGCTGTTTAGCGTATCGCACTGTTTAGTGCATTTCAAAATCACTCGCACTATTTTGTGCATTGCATTTCAAATCAATCGCGCTGTTTAGCGTATCGCACTGTTTAGTGCATTTCAAATCAATCGCACTTTCTTGTGCATTTCAAAATCAATCGCGCTGTTTAGCGTATCGCACTGTTTAGTGCATTTCAATCGCGTTGTTTAGCGTATCACACTGTTGAGTGCATTTCAAAATCACTCGCGCCGTTTTGGGCATCGCACTGTCTTGTGCATTTCAAATCACTCGCGCTTTCTTGCGCGTTGCACTGTTTTGTGCACCTTACTTGCATTTTGCATGCATTCCATCGCGCTATCTTGCGCATCTCACCTGTACTTGTTAGTGCATTGTATCGCGCTATCTTGCGCACCTTATTTGAATCTCGCTGTTTTGTGCATTCACTTTGCTCGTACTGTTTTGTACACCTTTAGCATCGCACTATTTTGTGCATCTGTTTAGCACTGTTTTGTGCATTCACTCTGCATCGCACTGTCTTGTGCGCTCTGTGGTCTAGGAGACCTTAAATCCTGCATCTTTATTCGCACTGTCTTGTACACTCACCTGGTCTAGGAGACCTTAAATCCTCTAAAGGTGCAATTCCTTTGGTGTTTGTCGTGCCCGAACGACTTCTGGTGGTTTGGTATAGCCACCTGTCTGTGTTTGCAGTGAGTTCCTAGGAGACCAACTGAGACGGTGGAAACTAGAGTTCGAATGGCCTATGCCTAGAACGCAAAGGTTCGGGATTTCCGAGACTAAAGTCTAGTTTAAATACCCAGGGGTGTATCCTCGGCTTGAAATCTGTATGGCAGCCCCATAGATTGAGATAGCATCTGTATGCACCTCAATTCTGGATACTGATCCAACCTAGTCTGTCACCCTGTTGGAGAATAGGTCAGGGAGAAAAGTAGTACCTGTGGTTCAACCAAGAAGAAGCGAGAGATCCCCAGCACCATCAGGCACGATATTGTACGTACGGTTCATTTGAGGCTGGTGCGACCAGACGAATCGCGCAGGTATCGTATCTTCTCCGTGTGAGACGCAACGAGAATTGAATAATTCTCTGCATTCTTAACTGCATGAATTGTAGTTGTTGCTTTGCATTCTTGCTTAAAATTGTTGCATCTACTTGCGAATACTTGCTTCATTACAGCTTGCTGCATTTGCATGATCATAAGTTATGTTCGGCTTCTTGCATTATCATTTGCATTTTGCCCCTGCCTGCAGGCACAGTTCTTCGCTATTTTGTATGTTTGTCTAAGTCTTCGGCCTTGTCAAAAATGGGTCGTCTCTGGGCTTTGACATTCACTCCCGTCATTCTTATGACTTCCGAGTTCTATCAAAGAGGGGCAACTGTAGACACCCCATTTTTGACCGACCTTGAGACTCAGACGTCACCAATTGAGCACTTGGTGATATTGCATAATGTGCTTGTTCAGAAGTTTCAGAGTCGCGGCCGTGAGCCCCGCCTCCAGACTTCCGAACCCTCTTCTGTACCTTGCCTCGGTTTGCGAACCAGACTCGGTTTTCTCTGTTTCTTTTCCTGAGGGGAGGGAGAGGTCCTGTAGACCATCTCTCAGTGGCCGCGGGCTACATTTTGTGGCCGTAGGCCATTTTTCACATTTCGGAGCCCGGTTTTCGGTTTTTCGGGACCGTTGGCCGTGTGCGCCTCGGTTCGGGACCGCTTAACCATCTCCGTTTGCTCTAAATTTTGGCATACATCTTATTTTCTCCCTTTCAAGGGACACTGGGGCCTGAGAAACCCACTTCGTGGCCGAACGCCACTTTCGGTGCTTGGCAGCCCATTTTCGGGACCCCGAACTGCGTGTTTTGGCCCCCGAGCATTCGTTTTGCATTGCTTTTCGTTCATTTTTGGCAGGTGCCTCTGTTTCATCACCAGGAAGGCCGTAGAAGGGTGGGAGGCCAGCAATTATCTTGGCAACCAGTTATGTTCCATTTTCGCCCTCTGACACCCGTTTTTCGCACTTCCGGGCCAATGTTGAACACCTTGGAGCCATTTTCTTCAAACCCAAACCACATATTTGTGATGTACACACATGGGAGGACCCTAAAAGTTTATGGCCGGCCATTAATTCCATTTGAACCTTTTGAACCCCTCCTCAAAATGGCTTGTTCTCTCTCCTGTTTCAGAGTTTCCAAATTCGAACCACAGGGTTGTGAAGAGGAGACCTGGGAGGCCACCATTTTGTGGTGGCCGGCCACTAATTATTCTTGACCTTTTTGACCCCTAGCCGGCCGGCTAGGGGTGGTGGCCGACCGGCCACCTGCAGCAAAAGTAATGGGCCGGTCATGTTCCTCTCTCCTTCCACTTTACAGCTGTGCAGCTGTTTCCCCCAAAAAATATCTATATCCGGGGGATATTTTGTGGGGGAACAAGAGGCTTCATTTTGGCTCCACTTTGGCTAGACTCTTCTATCTCTCTCTCTTGGATATTGCTGGCCTCCCAACTCAAGAAAAGGGGTTACAAGAGTTGCTTGGAGGAGATACATGCATAGCACCCCATTTCTTTCAAGTTTTGGGCTCCATTTCTTCATCATCTTCAAGCTCTACCATCACCCCTCCTTTCCAGCAGCAAGGGGAAGAATTCCAGCAGCTTAGAGTCACCAAATCTGGTCCAAGAAGCAACAAAAGTGTTGGTCTTCAAAGGTAAGTCCAATTGCCCTCCTTTCTAGCTCATTTTTGCACCATCTCTAAGCCATACATGCTTGCTGATTTGAGTTCCGACCAAAACTGAAAGTGGCCTTATTTTAAGCTCATTTTCTTGTTTCATTAAGGGCACAACCCTGTTTGAGGCCCCCATATTGCACTTGCTTCAATATCCCTCTTTTGGTCCCCATTCTTGCATGCTTTGGCAGCCCACTATGCTTCCATTTTTGGACGATTTACAGGCCTAGAGATGGCCTTATTTTGACCTTCTTAACATGTTTTATTAAGGGTCTTTGCTTGTTTGATGAATATTTTGCATACTTTGTGTTATAGCCTCTTTCGGGCCTCATTTTGCATTGCATTTCTAGCATGTTTGTATACTGTTTTTGGGTTTTTACAGTTCTGTAAATAGTCATAGTTTTGGTCCCTCTTCAATGTTGTAGAAGGGAACTTTTCAGTTTGGGCATTGCATATATCACTTGCCTCTTTGGCTACCTTTTGGCCCTTTTTCTTGCATAAGAGCTTAGCCATATCTCTGTTTGTTTTTAGGGTTTTTACAGTTCTGTAAATGTGCATATTTTGGGCCCCTCTTCAATGTTGTTGAAGGGCCTTAACCTGTTTGGAGTTAGTAGCTGTGAGTTGCTTCATAATCTCATGTTTAGGGCCATTTTTGCATGCCATTGTTGCCCTATCCTTGCTTGCTGTTTGGCCATGATTTGTACTGGAAAAATGCTTATTTTGAGGCTGCCTTGCTTCTGTCTTTTCATTCCATGTACCAATTATGCATGCTTTGTATAGCTGTAGTTCATTCTATGCGCCTAATTTTGCATTTCGGGAGAGATTCCATGCATCGGGTGTGTTTTCGCCTCATTTCGGGGCTGTTTTCCCCCACTTTTCATTGCTGAAATTCCATTAGCATGTTTGCATATCATTTCCATGCCATTGCATTGCGTATGCCATCGCCTCGGTTTGCGTGCCCGTGTGCACGCATTTCGAGGCACTTCATTTTCATCCATCGGCCTCTTATGTGAGTGCGGCTGAGGCTCTCTCATGTTAGTATAAGTCCATGTTGCATTCTATATGCCATTTTAGCCATATTGCATTGTGTATGCCATTTTCTCGGTTTGCGTGCCCGTGTGCACGTATTTTGAGGCATGTCATTCCATAGCATTGTGCATACTAGGTTGTATCTTAGTTGCATTTCATGCATATCATGCATATTGCATCGTGTTCGGAATAGGAGTTAGCCCGGGCACGGGAAACGAGGTGCATTTCGTACTCCGAGTGACGGAATGTGTCTCAATTCCCCAGTCACCGACACTCCGGATCATCCATGATGGTGTTAGGTCTTGTTGTGTTTTCATGTGCATTCATTCTATATTGAGTTGTGCATTTCGACTCCTCGGCCATCATGCCTCGGTATGCTTGATTGGTGGCACGAGGATCGAGGCATGCATATATCTGTGAAAATACATTGCTTTGCCCCTTTCCTGCTCTCTGTTGCAGCAAAATAAAGAATCAGCAACTTTTCGGAGCTTGGCACGCTTTCCAAGAATAACTGCTAAACAGAGGCTAATTGGGGCATCCCGGTGGATTTTCGCGCAAGACAACCCGGACATGCATCATCCATCAGAAGCAAGGCAGTCCCTGGCTTGCATGCCAGTTTTATTTATTTTCTTAGTTAATTTGTAAATTAATTAGGAATTTGTACATTATTTGGACTGTAACATTTGGACTGTACTATTCTTTCATTTGGGACTATATTATTTATTCGGACCCTCTGTGCGAGGGCAAAACTGTAATAAGTGTGCGTGTGTGTGATGCATGTCTTCCAACCCCACGCCTTTCTCCCTTTTATTTATCCGCTTATGATGGTTAGATTAGGGCATGTTTAAATTAGCATACAGTATGATAGCATGTTTGCATTCATTCATCTGTTTTGCATGCACCGGGCTCGGCGCATCATACTAACTGCATTGTATTTCAATTCTAAAATTGAATACATGATAGTTGTAGCATCTCATATGCCATGTTTAGAATAGCCGAGCCTGCTATAGTTGCATTTTGCATGTGTTGCATTAGGCATTTCTGTATACTTAGGATTCATGCATGATTTCTAATGAGTTTCTGTTTTGGCTTGGAGTACTCGGTAAGCTTTATGCTTTAGCATCCTTGCATGCGTGTGAGTGACTGCCATGAATAGCATGCTTACCATGAGGCTATGTGCTTATATGATATAACTGCCTGAATGCCTGTGGGTGAAGGTTGGGTTACTTGAATTGGAATAAATCATCAACTATTTGTTTTAAGCCCACTAGATAGTGGCAAAACCACCTTTTCTAAGCCCACCTGCGGGTGGCAAAATCTGCATTTTAAGCCTACTTGCGAGTAGCAAACCATCTTTCAAATAAACAAGCATGAAATGTTTTGTTCCAATTCGGGCGACCTAGTCTATACTTATATGCTGCGTGCATCACATAGTAACCTAGGCTAATAACCGGAATAAGAACACACAAAGTTTTCAAAAATAGATATCACGGTTAGTAGAGGCCGATCTTTGATCGGGCGAGCGGGGGTGCTCACGAAGTGACCTTCCCCAATCGTACCCAAGTTCCGAGCCGAGGCAACTTTGGTGATGACGGACACGTGGCCTTTGGCACCGAGTCAGGGTTTCCTAAATTTCCCATTAAAAAAACATTTAGGTGGCGACTCTGTATCTGGCAAAGCAGTCCATGTTTGGCACTTCTTTCAAAAATCTGTTTTTCTCAAAACGATTTGCCGGATTTGGACTCTTTGGTTCAGACTTAGAACCGTGACAAAATTGAGAGTCCTGAGCTGTAGTGACCCCAAATGAACAGAACGGAAGCTCGTTCCTCCCGGGGCGTTCGGGGACGTCTACAATTACAAATTGCCTAATCAGTCAACAAACTAATTTAAACTAGGAAAAGTAGTAAACCGCCTCGGGAGGAGAGCCAGATGCAGCGCATGCTCGGGTCCTGCTCGGAAGTGCACGGCCATGCATAGTCTGCCTCTGTTTTCCCTGCTCTGCCTCTCTGAAGACTGCCAAAGTCTCAAGGATGCTTCTCTGGATACTGGGAATCACCACCGGCTGAGTAGAATTACCATCGGCAGTGAATTGTGGTCACCGACACAAAATGAATCCATCGGCTGGTGATTTACTGCCGGTCGGCAATGTATACTGCCGGTCGGCAAAGAATGCCTGCAGAACCTGCAACTCACAGCAGCAGAGGACAGAACTTGCATGGCAATACAATTCAAACAATGTATGCACCAATCATGTCCCCTATAATGTTTGTGACTCAAAAGGGCATGTGTCTCGATTCTCGGACCGCCAATCACGCATTTCCATGCATGACGGCCCAAAGAATCAAGTGTGTAACTTTCATGTCAAATGAAATGCAAACCAAACAAACGAACCAAGGCCCAATTCCTATCACCAAGTCAAGGAACAAGGCATGCATGCAAGATGCAATGCAACCTAGGCATGCAAGCTAAGGATGCAGCATGGCATGGCAAGACACTTATGCAAGCATACAAGCAAACATGAGGCAATGCAAACTGATGAAAAGGTGGACTTATACATGATTTAGGCAACTCTAAATAGGCCTAAAACAGTGGCCAAAACCCAAGGAATTGGGATCAAACATACATACACACATGCAAGTAAGTTGGACCAACACTTAGGCATTAAATAAGCAACTCTAAGGCACACTTGAAAAGGGATATCATGGACAATTAGCATGCAACATAAGCTCTGAAAATCATGTTAAAACATGGTGCCAAACCAAGCAACAAGGCAAGCTAAACATGCAACAATGGTTCAAGCATTCAAGGCTCACCAAAGAGGCAATGGACTACACTTAGTACAACCACACATGGCAGGACTTAGGCAACCAAAAACAGAGTTTTAACACATGAAACTAAGCCCAAAAGACCAATTAGATAGCATCTAGATGGTTTGAATTTAAAGGCATGCATAAATGCTAAAACATGGAGCATGCAAGGCAAGCTTCCAAAGCTTCAAAGAGGCATCCAAGGCAAACATATGAGCATGTCAAAGGGACTGAAATAACATGTAGGGTGGTTCCAAACCACCGAAATGATGCAAGCAACACATACTACACATTCACATACTTGAAGCATACAAGCTCAAATACAAATGAGCTATACTACGCATGCCAAGATCAACCCAAACAACTATGGACAGACCTAAAACATGGCAAAATGAGCACACAACCTTCACAAGGCTAAACCTAAAACATGCTAGAGCAAAGGCTAACAACCTAAGGCATATTAAGGCAATAACAAGGCATTACATGGTAGGTATGCTAAGTATGCATGGTGTACCAAAACCAACACACAACAAGGTTATATCATGGCATAATAAGCATGGAAAACAGCCAAGACATGATCAATACACACTCTAACATGATGCTCCCTCAAGAGGCCAAAAAGGGTCCCTTTCAAGGACAACAAGGAGAGGGGGTGGCCCTCCCCTTTTGGAGACTTCAAGGCACCATCTCCGCCACTGAAATCCCTCAAGATTTCAGTGGTGAAGAGGCCCAAACACCAAAGTCTCAAAACTTGCACAAAAAGGAGCCTTACAAGGCTTAGGAGGGGTCAAACAAACCCAAACCACAAAACACTCTTAATAAACAATCAAAAGGGCTAAAAAACAGAACTTTTTTGTATTATACAATAAGCACGAAAACAGCTCTAAGATGGGTAGAAAAGCGATGCAAAAATGGGGAATAAAAGGGAAGTTTCTCACCCTTGTAGATTACCTTCACAAATGATGCTCCAACAGCCCTCCTTGGCTTGAATCCAGCTCCAAAACACCAAGACCAGCCTCTTAGAACCTCAGTAGCTAAGGGAAGGTGAAACACTATGTGTTTGTGTGCAATAGTAAGACACAAACACAATTAAACACACACAAAGGTAAAAAGAGAGAGGTATAGAGATAGAATGTGTATGGATCCTAACCCTAGAACTCAAAACCCCAATATGGCTGTCTAAACTCTCTAAAGTGTCTAACCCTAAAGCCAAGAGAGAAGACTCTCTCTTATAGAGCCTTTTGTCTTGTAAAGCTTACAAGACAAGCTTCTAAAGAGAGAGATCCCTCCATACACGTGTATGGAGGGGAGCCAAATGCAAGACAGCTGTGATAAAATATCTGCAAAAGCAGATGCATAGTAGTCGGCCGGCCAAAGATGCCATTTTGGCAAAAGTGAGTGCCGACCGGCAATAAATAGTGCCGACCGGCAATATACATTGCCGATGGTAGCAAAAACCAGCCGGTGGCCTCTGGCCATGGCCGGTGATGTGTGGGGATGCCTCACAAGGCATTCCCTGCCCCTCCAAGGAAAAACGCAAGTGTTTGGTGCAAAACCAGACACTAAACAGTCGAGTCGAGAGATCCTGAGGCAAGGCGCGCGAGCCGAGACCTCCGGGAACTCAAGACGAACACAAACATGGATGATCACCGGGTGTTCAAACGGTGACGTCCAAGTCTTGAGGACGGTCAAAAATGGGGTGTCTACAGTTGCCCCTCTTTGACAGAACTCGAAAGTCATAATAATGACGGGAGTGAATGTCAAAGCCCAGAGACGACCCATTTTTGACAAGGCCGAAGACTCAGACAAACATGCAAGACAAACAAGGTATGCGCCCGAAGGCAGGGGCAAAATGCAAGACAATGCGCGAAGCCGAGCATAACTTATGATCATGCAAAGAAAGCTGTAATGAAGCATACATGCGACAACTTTAAGCTAGCATACACCAAACTACACTACAATGCAGAAAGGATGTAAGAGAATTATGCAATTCTCGATACTTCTCACTCGGAGGATACAATACCTGTGCGGCTCGTCTGGTTGCACCAGCCTTAAATGAACCGTACATACAATATCGTGCCTGCAAAGAAAACAGACTTAACAGGTACAATATTGTTAGCAACATGCATAACAATGCAAAAATAGATGCAAAATGATATGCAATATATACAAAACAATGTATAAATGATGCAAATGAAGATGTAATGCAATTGAAACAATGCAAACTATATGCAAAGCAATTGAATCATGATCCAATCGTGAGCGGTTCAAAACCCTACCTATGTCAAATAGATTGATGGAGGTAACAAGTCCGTCTACCATAGAACGGTCAACTGAACTATGAGTAATGTAGACGGACACAAGAACAAGTATTGGAGGGGGATTGACACAAGTGGGGAAATGACCCACTGGGGAAAGGACTACGATCCTAATGCTGGATGCAACAATTACACTACAATGTAATATATATACAGATAATGCTGGGGAAATGGAAATGGATATGGCACGCGGGCCAAACCAAATCTTGCCTAGGCAAGGCATGTACACATACAAGCCACGTCTAACATAGAACGGTCCACTGAACTATGCTTCGACACGAGAAGTATGGGCACATACCAGACCAAGCTCAACATGGAAAGGCGCAAGCCATAGGCGGAGGTGATGTAATGAGTGCATGCAAACTACAATGCAATATCTACAAATATGCGATGGAATGGAAAGGCAATATAATGGATATGGCCTTCGGGCCAAACCAAATCTTGCCTAGGAAAGGCATGTACACAAACAAGCCGCGGCTAACATAGAACGGTCCACTGAACTATGTTTCGACGTGAAAAGTATGGGCACATACCAGACCAAGCTCAATCATGGAAAGGTGCAAGCCGTAGGCGGAGGTAATGCGGTGGATGCATGTGATCTAAAATGCAATAGATATGGCACGCAGGCCAAACCAAATCTTGCCTAAGAAAGGCATGTACACAAACAAGCCGCGGCTAACATAGAACGGTCCACTGAACTATGTTTCGACACGAAAAGTATGGACACATACCAGACCAAGCTCAACATGGAAAGGCGCAAGCCATAGGTGGAGGGTGATGCAATGAATGCATGCGATCTAAAATGCAGTATGCACTACGTTTTAATGATGCGTGACAATACAATTATATATTTTGTTTTGTTTTTGTTTTTGGAATGCAAATGATGCATGAAATGCATGGAATGCGCGATAACACGCGGCTTTAACATACATATATAATGCAACTCATCAAAAGTCGTTCGGGCACGACAAACACCGAAGGACTTGCACCTTCAGAGGATTTAGGGTCTCCTAGACCGTATATACCTGTGCGGTTCGTCTGGTCGCTCCAGCCTCAAATGAACCGTACATACAATATCGTGCCTGAAAAGAAAACAAACTTAACAGGTACGATGTTATTAGCAACATGCATGACAATGCAAATGAAAGCAAGACAACGCAGGTCGCAAGGAATGTAAGACAATGCAAATGAGGCACGCATGCTAATGCAAATGACGACACACGTGCCAATGGGAATGAGGCACACGTGCCAATGGGAATAAGGCACACGTGCCAATGGGAATGAGGCACACATGCCAATGAGAATGAGGCACACGTGCCGATGCAAATGAGGCACACGTGCCGATGCAAAATGAGGCACACGTGCCGATGCAAGTGTGATACGCATGCCTCATAAGATGCAAAATGATACAAATGAGACACGCATGCCTCATAAGATGCAAAATGATACAAATGAGACACGCATGCCTCATAAGATGCAAAATGATACAAATGAGACACGCATGCCTCACGGAATGTAAAATGATGCGAACGGACTTAAATGCGTAACAACGCACGTGTTTCGGAATGCATGACAATGCATGGTAAGGGAATGCACGACAACGCGAACGATGCGCGAGGCGACGTATGTATTGAAATACATGACAATGCTTGTAATAAAAATGCAATGACAATGCATGAGAGATGTGCATGACAATGCAAGGGGTGCGTGTTACAACGCATGTAGTATGTGCATAAAAATGCAACTGTGAGGCGCATGATAGCGCGATGTAATGCACCGAAATTGCGCGATGAACGCGTGCAACGCACACGGGGTAACTTTTGGATCTTGTAAAAGGCAAAAAGGATACCAAAGGATACAACATTGTATGAGTTGGAGTGCTACGCACAGAAGACGCGGTCCGAGGTCAAAACGGAGGCCGGTTGAGCGTCGGAGATACACTTTCTTGCACTTTCTTGAGCTATGAAGACCAAAAACTACTCATATGGCCTAAAAAAGGTTGTGGGAACACCACCGGCCGGGAGGGGAAGCCACAGGCTGTCCACCGGCTGTAAAATAATTTCATCGGCACAATATTCTGCCGGCCGGCACAAAATGTTGCCGACCGGCAAAAAGTTCCTGAGTCGGGGCAGATTCGATATTTCACCATGGGTGTTTTAAAATAGGGTTTCTAAACCCTATTTCTCACTTCCTCCGCCGAAATTCCACACCCTCTCTCTCTAGAGTGTTTTCTTCTCCTCTTTTCTCCATTTCTTCGCATTCTACGCCTGTTTCGTCGTCGGATTCGCGATTTTCTTCGCGTTTCGGACATTTTCAACCGAACAAATCTTTGTTTCGGTGCCTCTTTTGTTGTTCCCACCTTTTTGGGGTTTGTTCCCCTCGATTTCCTCTTGATTTCCGTACTCTTTTCACATCCCGGCCTTTTCAGCCATTTTCGACCTTCTCGGGGGTTGACTTTTCGATTGACTTTCTATATTCTAGCCCGGTTTTCCTCCCTCTAGCTATTTTCTCACCATTCTTGACATGGTCGACGATATTCCACAGGGCGGGACTCTCCCGGATCATGAGATGGATCCCGGGGTTGAGTTTCTCCCGCTGAGCGTCCGCCCGTTCGACCCGGCGACCTACCGGCCGGTGATTCATGTTCTGCCCCCTGACGGACTGCGCCAGTTCAGGAGTTTCGACAGGCACGTGCCACCCGAGCTTTTACTGCGTGAGCCTACCTCCCACCTGTCCTTCGGCGCTTCCGAGGTAACTTTCTTTTCTCTGCTTTACTTTCTGCAATGTAGGACACAAAACTGTCGTAGCTGGTTGTGCTCTTTAACTGCTTTAGCTCAGATACCCTGCATACTGTAGTTGATTGTAAACATACGTACAACTGATACCTGCTTGAGACTGACACATGTACACACACTGCACTGGCTTTGAATCACATGGCGCACACTGTATTTCACTGCCTACACACTGATACCCGGTATTGGCTTGAGTCTGAAAACATGCACACATGCTATACTGTACTGAACCACCCGAACACGCTGACGCATCACACGTTGTAGTTCACTGTAAGCACACCGGTACCCGGTATTTGTTTAAACTTGTCAAACTTGCACACATGCTACATCTGCTCTGAACCACCCGAACACGTTGACGCATCACACGTTGTAGTTCACTGTAAGCACACCGGCACCCGGTATTTGTTTGAGTCTGAAAATATGCACACATGCTACATACCTATATGCTTCTTAGAATTGCATTTTGAATGTTACCTTGCAATTGTTATTTTTTTGTTTACAGGGGGATTCCCATACCATTCGTGGGTATGGGAATACTGGCGCTCGGGATTGGTATGCCGAGCTTCCCGACGCGGTTCGCCACATCGTGGACCAGGCGGGCTTCGGCGTTTTCTGCAGGGGACTATCTAGGCTCACGACTTGTAGGCCCTTACTCGCCGCTCTAGTGGAGAGGTGGTGGGACACCACCGACTCGTTCCATTTATCTGCGATGGGAGACATGATGATGACTCCCTATGATTTCTCGATGCTCACAGGCATCTGGGTAGGGGTTGATCCGATCCCCTTTGATACTGACATCGACGAGTGGACTACCGCTCAGATCTATCTGCTTGGTGAGGTGCCACCTCTCGCGCGTCCTGGCTACGTCCGATATTCCTGGTTCGAGGTGCAGTTCAGGGTCCAGCCCACCCTTGTTGATGCAGCCCTGATGACTCCGGAGGCCGCGGAGAGATACGCACGCGGCTTCCTCATGTTCTTGTTTGGGACGACCATTTTCGCCGACCGGGCGAACACCGTGCCTCTCTGCCTGCTCAGCACACTGGTGGACGTCAGAGACATCTTGCATTACGACTGGGGTGGCGCCGCTCTGGCCACTCTCTACGGATATATGAGCTCAGCTTCCCGCGGCAGCGGACAGTTGCTCGGGGGCTGTTGGCGTGTTTGGGAGGTACATTTCTTTTTCTGCCTTTTATTTCTGTCCTATATTTTCTGTACTCTGTACACTGCACACACTGTAGTCTGCTTTATACTTGTTGTATACTGTACACACGGCACACACATACTCTGCTTTACACTGACTGTATACTGCTCACACTGCACACTCTGCGCAATACACTGCACAACACATGGCTTTGCTATTTCTGCTTTTACTCTATATTCTGCTTTATCTGATAAATGCACTGGTATTTACCTTGCAGTTGTGGGTTTATGCCTACTTTCCTAGGCTCTCTCCCGTACCGGAGATGGAGACTCCTCTGGTCGTCCCTTTTCGCGTTGCTTTGACGGGAGATGCACCCGGAGGCCGCGAGAGACATTTAGCTTCTTCCGCCGCTTCTTCGACACCATCACCCCCGCAGAGGTATGTTTTACTTGCAGTTCATTTAAGCTTCGCCTTTCCACTGCATATTTCAATAACAGTAGATAACAGACTGTATGTCACTTTCAGGTCACTTGGCAGCCTTGGGCTCCGTTGTCAGCGACGATTCGGGACCGATTTGCCGGTGTTGTGGAGACCTCGCATTTCCGGATCTTACTGGAGGGCCCGGTCTGTCGGGCTTGGTACCTGGGTGAGCGTTTCCTACGCCAGACCCTAGGGTTACCGGAGCAGATAGTCCCGGTTCACCCTCCTGAGGACATAAGGGAGACCGAGAGGCTCACTACCGAGCAGATGGCCGATTATACTATCGGCTGGGAGGCGACCCGCTTCAGAGGCATCGGCGACTACAGAGAGTACGTACAGACGTACATTATGCGGTCTCTGAGCGGCGGCCGTCGAGCTGAGGGAGCCAGGCCCGTGGCGCCAGCAGTTAGGGCAGGAGCGGGAGCTGGAGCAGGAGCATCGAGGAGGGCTCGGGTCCGTGGCAGGGGCGGTGTTCAGGGAGGACGGGGGACCGGTTGGCCTGTTCTGCCCACTTCATTGACTTTCCGAGGGCAGGGTGGGGCGACCTATCAGATCCCCTTCGCCCCTCCGCCGGCTGATCACGAGTTTGTCGGTGTCCCCGACTTGTCTCCAGTATGTATTACTGCATTTTTGTACAGTCATTTCATTTCAGTTTATTTGATATTCCACAGAATATTGATGCATCTGATACTTTTGCAGGCTTCTTCTGAGTACACCCGGCAGTCATTGGAGATGAATGCCTCCATGATGGGGATGCTACAGCGGACCTTTGATCTCCTGGCCCTCTACAGCATTCCGGTATGTTCTTCTGATCACGGCCTCAAATCACTCACAAGCTGATTCACGTAATCTGATGCATGGCACGACACCTGATACACTGATCTCATAGCGTCTGATACACTGCATACACTGCATTCTGTACTGTACTCTGCACTGATAAACTGCTCACGGCATTCATACATTGTACTCATACACTTCATTCTGCATTGATAGATTGTCCACGACATTCACACACTGTACTCATACATTGCATTCTGCACTGATAAACTGTCCACAGTATACTGATGCATTTGCCTTTTATGTACTTTTTCAGCCTCCCTTCCAGATTCCCGTGGTAGGAGGTGCTCCAGCTGGACCTTCCGTCCCTGCCCGAGGGAGAGATGAGGAGGGCAGAGTATTCCCCCGCACCAAGGCGGGGCACACTCATGTTGGGAGTAGTTCGCGGGCTCCCGTCCCTGATGATGACGACGATGAGGATGACGAGTCGGAGGTGGAGGCAGAGTCGGAGGCGGAGTCATCGGAGGAGGAGACCGGAGGCGGTTCTAGCTCGGGCTCTGATGACAATGCTGATGATGCTCCTGGACCTTCGTCCAGGAAGAGGACTAGGACAGACCGATAGCCCTCGGAGTCGCTTGACATGGATACAGATTTTTGTTGTTTTTTCCTCTTTCTTGTACTTTTCCTTTTTGTTGGTAGTTAGGATACTCTGTACTGCCGCAGGCAGATTTTTGTTTTCCAAAACTTGTGTATTTGAAAAAGATAGATAATGAAATGAACAAACTTTTTTGCTTAAAAAGTGTTACATTTGCATATCTCATGTATTGCATCGCATCACACCATATTACACCTCGATGTGAATGGAATTGACCTGTTGTTTGAAAAATTGAGCACTTGCACGGTAATAATCAAATAACTAAATAGCCAACAGCAAAATAACCCAAGCAACCCACTGCCTGATTCTGGACACACAGCCCTTACTCTACTGGGGATTAACTTGTTTACAGCCCGTAACACAGCATTTGGTTCATTTTGCGCATAGCAAACTTTAAACACAACAGCCCAATCTGACAAGACGGCCTTCAAAGGTGAAACCGTCTAGGGTTAAAACATGCTCGGATGCCCCAAATTTTCCCTTCCTTCTTTTGGTTCGCCCAAATGTAGAGAATGGCACAGCACTCTGAGCATAAACGATTAACTTTCGGAAAAGGGGTTTTCTTAACCGGGGTATCGAGCCTACAACTGGGCACAGCGGGGAGGACTCAACAAAGGTACACGACCTAAACACAACGAGACACGCTCGGAAGAAACCTAAAGCAAAGGTTGAGGTAAACAAAACAAAAGATACGACATACAGACACGTTAACGAAGGCGGGGGACCTCGGATCACGAGGAGCCAGTTTCTCTGGGTATCGTTTCCCACCCTTTTCTCATTTGTGATTCTCACATCACTCTGGCACTCAAGCTCGGTTTTTCTCTCAAAACCCTTTGGCTCACTTTTTCTCTCAACTTACACCTCTCTATTCTTTATTCTCTCATTTTTTGTCCCTCCCCAAGGTGATTAATGAATGAATAGGAAGTTGCGGGTTAATGCCCAATGTTGTTAGCTCACAGCTATTTCTTCTGGTGGGTAGAGTGCCCTCCTGGCAAGTATGTTGACAACGGGGGAAAGACAGAATGCCTGACTCAACTGTGCCCCTAGTTCATCATTTTGACCATTTTTTGTTTTTGCTTTCTACTAAAACGGTTTTGATCAAAATGAGAGTCGGATTAACATATTTGTTTGATTTTCGATTTGAAAACCATGCAAGTCAGGTTGTAAGCACTGAAAATTTTCCTTTTTGGGTCCAAGAAAATGGTCCAGTTTTGGAAAATGGAATAGTTTTCGAGAAAATAGTCAACCTCAGTAAAAATTTTCAAAAACTATTTTATAAACAGTCAATGCTCAACGAGCATGGAACTTACTCTTTGAGATGCACAACCTCGGATCGGAGGCAATGGAAAATTGCCCCTGGCTTGATGGGGGTGGATGGCAACGGAAAGTTGCCCCTGGTTTGAATGGCGTCTTGCGACGACTGGTGGCAACGGAAAGTTGCCCCTTGTTTGGATGATGCCGCAGCGATCCGCAAGCAGTCTTCATTGGTAGTGGTCGAATTCTTGGACACAGAGATGACGAAGACGATCACAACAAATATATGGACACGGTCTCCTTGGAGGCGTCGGCGACTGGACTTTGGGATAAAATCAGAACCATTGCATGGACTGAGACGCTATGAAAGCGTTGGGGGCTGGACTTCATGATGAAGTTGCCTACGTATCCCAAACATGGGAATCAAGCCTTACGTAGTTCCGGTTAAGGTACACTCGGGTATTTTAACCTTCACTTTTCAGGCTCTAACTTTTGCCAAGGCGCCCAATGCGGGTCTTCGACCTTGCGAGCTTCTTTTTATTTTCTCCTTTTTTGTTCATTTCTTTTTCTTTTCTTTTCCGCATTTTTTTCTTTTCTTTTCTTTTCTTTTCTTTTTTGCTTCTTTTTTTTTTTGTATTTTTCTCTTGCTCTAACTTTTGCCTGGGTCGCCCTTCCGGGTTTTCGGCCCAGCGAGCCTCTCAAAGGGTAAAAGTGTAACAAGCCCATGCCGAATGGTTTTTGAAGTTGAAGCCTCTCTGTATCTAGGAGGGCGGCTGTCGCAATGATTTATAGGAGAATCCATCATGGCTGCTCCACGAGCTTCTTCTGGTGAGAGCTAATCTTTTGATTCGGCTTTGATGCCTCCTGCTCGAGGGCTGTTTCTAATCTGGCCATAAAGACCTTACATGACGTTTGACCGTTTGAACTTTCTGAACGGGTTCGAGGTTCGAAACGGACGGGTTGAATCTTGAGGCTGAGAGCGATCCTAGGCTGCACAATCTCAAGAGCGGTTCCACACAGGTCTTCACAGGGCCGTGTAAACATTTGTTTTTGAAAGGTTTTAGGAAAACGACAAATCACTCGCGCCGAAGATAGTGTGGAACCAATCTGGATCAAGCCAGGGTCCTTCCCAGTACTCATGCTGACAAACATGATTTCATTTATAAAAAGGCTTAGCACGTCTCTCTTTCTCTTGAGATGATCAAAATTTTGCAAAACCCGAGAAATTCCTTCCCCTTCATTTTTATCACCGCAGTGCTCAAAAGAGGTTTTTTCTTTTTTGAAAAACTTAGGTTAATGCAATGAATTTGGTGCGCAGGAGAGCAGGCGAGATGTACTGTCAGCCCAATCAAATTCTCTGGCACTTATACTGAAAGCAAGCATGAAAGTGAGATAGCAACAGCTGTTTCATTCAGATTTGTTGGTGTAATTGGCCCCTCGGCAGAAACAGACTCAAAAACAAAAACAGGTAATTACAAGACAAAACGGTGTTCGGGACAACAACCCCAGAATCACCTGGTATTCTATACAAAGGGGACTGACTCGCTACAACAAGACAGACCTTTAAGCAAAAAGACTGACTCAAGACAAAGAGACAGACTCAAAACAAAAGACTGACTCGATACCTAAGCCATAATTTACAAACCTAGCATTCACAAATGCTCAAAGATACGTGCCAGACGCCACATCCAAAATATACCAGATGCCGCCCGCGGGTGGTTCACCTTCTGATTACGTACTTGCAGTATCTGTGTCCTCAAAATCCAATAACTGGGTGGTAACAGACTTGGCTGAGGTGGGCGGGAGGATAACCTCGTTGCCAATCAAATCTTGCACCTCATGACGGAGGCGGAAACAATTGTCGGTTGCATGGCCTGTCTGCTGGTGGTACGCGCAGTACTGAGCAGCATCATGCGTAGCGGGGAGATTCTTCGGGAGAGGATGAGGCTCCAAGGGTTTAAGGTGCCCCCTCTCGGCAAGGATCTGAAGTGCCTTGGACAGAGGCATGTAGAAAGCATGAAAGGTCCTGCGCCCCCGGGGCAGGTACTTTGGAGTCTGAGCGCTCTTACTAGCCGCACAAGCGAAAGGGTCGGCAAGCGCCACCTTAGCTTTCTGATCTTTCCCAGGTGCAGGGGCGGGAATAGGAGGAACTGTTTTGGCATGACGGGGCCCATCCCGATTTTCCAACTGACTTGAACTACCCTCAGGTGGAGTGGGGAAAGCATCCTCCATAGTTTTTGCCACAACTGCGGATACCCGTTGCTTGTTCATCCCCCCGGCTTTCAAAGCCTCGACTGCCCACAGCAGTTGTTCAATGCGATCGGCATCTGCCTTCATTTTGTCTTTTCCTCTGGCCTCAGCCTGATCGAGGGTTTGGGTTGATGTTGATATGTCATTACCATAGCTGGAGGCCATCTCTGGTTTCCTAAGTTCGATCACAATTCGCCCCAACAACGGGGGTTCCTGGGGTACAAAACTCCCGGCATACGATGCTGCTAGAGGTGAAGCTGACATTCCGTAGGCGAGATCCGCCACAGACCTCTGGAGATCACCTATCATCCCCATTAGTTCAAATGTAGTAGGCTCACGAGCCTGGTATAGTTGGGGGGCCCAAACCGGGTGCGCAACAGGCGACCTGGGTGGATGTGGCATATCAATGTTGGTCTCACTTTGTAGAGTGATCCCTTGCTCTAATGCAGCTGTCATAACCACGATCTCTTCTGAATTCTACGTCATCACAAGTCCTGCCTCGGCAAGGGGGAACACTAGTTATTCTGTATCAATTCTTTGGACACTCTGAACTGAAAGGAGAAACAAACAGCATTTCAGCCCAAACAGACCAAACACGGGTGTAGCCAAACGACTGCACTCTACTACTGATCACTGTTCCCCAGAAATCACTATCCCAAAAACTGAACTTGATACCCGCAGATAACTGATTCTCAACAACACTGATACTGGTGCCCTCGGGCCCGATATTCAAACTTGCAAACTGATATGTACGTTCCTGTAGAGATACATTCTAAAAGCACATAGCAAGTAAAGAGAGCAAAAACACCCCTATGTTGGGGTAGGGTTTCCCTGTCCTATTTTGTCAGGAGCTAGGGTTCCACTATGCATGCAGCAGTTTCAAACAACCTATAATCGGGTAAGCAACCTGTCCTAGCTTGGAATGGTCACTATGGATTCCGAATATGCACTAGGTCGAATGGTCAAAAGGGGTGCCCCGGTAAAACCGGGGTTTGTGTTCCCATACTGTCAGAGCCCATAACCGGTCAGCCTTATGGTCATGTCTTGACAAAACAAGCCTCCGGCAAACCGTTCAGGAATGGCAGATGGAAAACACGGTGTCGTAGGCGCACCAATGCACATGCAATGCAAAGAAACACACGAATGAGATCAAAACAGGATATCACGAGTTCGAGTCAAGCTCTCCAAGTCCCCAGCAGAGTCGCCAGAAACTGTAGACGTCCCCGAACGCCCCGGGAGGGTGAGTCCCGTTCTGTTCATTAAAGGGTTACTACAGCTCGGACTCTCAAATCGTCACGGTTCTTAATCTTGAACCAAAGAGTCCAAATCCGGAAAATCGTTTTGAGAAATAGATTTTTTGAAAAGAAGTGCCAAACATGGACTGCTTCGCCAGATACAGAGTCGCCACCTAAATATTTTTTATGGGGGAATTTAGGAAACCCTGACTCGGTGCCGAAGGCCACATGTCCATCATCACCAAAGTTGTCTTGGCTCGGGAGCTTGGGTACGATCGGGGAAGGTCAGCTATGAGCACCCCCTTTCGCCCGGTCCGAAGACCAGCCTTTACTAACCATGATATCTGATTTTGAAAACGTTATGTGTTCTTAATCCGGTTATTAGCCTAGAATTACTATGTTATGCACACAGCAAACAAGTATAGACTAGATTGCCTAATTTGGAAACAAGCATTGCATATCCGTTTGTTTTGAAAAGCACTTTGGAATTTGCTACTCGCAAGTAGGCTAAAACACGGATTTCAACGAGTTTTTCCAACTCAAACAATCCAACCTTCACCCACAGGCATTCAAACAGTTTATCTCATATAAGCACTTAGCCACATGGTAAGCATACTATCATGGCAACATTCACACGCATGCAATATGCTAAAGCGAAAATACTTACATTGTACTCCGTGCCAAAACAATAAACTAGTTAGCAAACATGCATGTCCTAGTTCATGTTAAAATGACTAATGCAACACAAGCAAAATGTGATTAGGATAGGCTCGGCTAATCTACGATGACATGTGAAATGCTACAACTAACACGTATTCAATTTGGAAATTGAAATACAGATGCAGTTAGAATGATGCGCCGAGCCCGGTGGATGTACGACAAATGAATGAATGCACGCATGCATTGCATGAGGTATGCTAATTTAAACGTGCCCTAATACTAACCATCAAAGTAGGTAAATAAAAGGGAAGAAAGAAGTAGGGATTGGAAGACATACACACCACTCACACACACTTATTACAGATTTGCCCTCGCTCGGAGGGACCAAATAAATAATACAAATTAATTAACTACGCAAGCTAATTAAATATTACAAATTGCCTAATCAGTCAACAAACTAATTTAAACTAGGAAAAGCAGTAAACCGCCTCGGGAGGAGAGCCAGATGCAGCGCATGCTCGGGTCCTGCTCGGAAGTGCACGGCCATGCATAGTCTGCCTCTGTTTTCCCTGCTCTGCCTCTCTAAAGACTGCCAAAGTCTCAAGGATGCTTCTCTGGATACTGGGAATCACCACCGGCTGAGTAGAATTACCATCGGCAGTGAATTGTGGTCACCGACACAAAATGAATCCATCGGTTGGTGATTTACTGCCGGTCGGCAATGTATACTGCCGGTCGGCAAAGAATGCCTGCAGAACCTGCAACTCACAGCAGCAGAGGACAAAACTTGCATGGCAATACAATTCAAACAATGTATGCATCAATCATGTCCCTTATCATGTTTGTGACTCAAAAGGGCATGTGTCTCGATTCTCGGGCCGCCAATCACGTATTTCCATGCATGACGGCCCAAAGAATCAAGTGTGC
Source organism: Camellia sinensis (assembly GCF_055761805.1). Lineage (NCBI taxonomy): Eukaryota > Viridiplantae > Streptophyta > Magnoliopsida > Ericales > Theaceae > Camellia > Camellia sinensis. The sequence goes on from NC_138971.1 coordinate 60,342,091, forward strand.
AACTTTCATGTCAAATGAAATGCAAACCAAACAAACGAACCAAGGCCCAATTCCTATCACCAAGTCAAGGAGCAAGGCATGCATGCAAGATGCAATGCAACCTAGGCATGCAAGCTAAAGATGCAACATGGCATGGCAAGACACTTATGCAAGCATATAAGCAAACATGAGGCAATGCAAACTGATGAAAAGGTGGACTTATACATGATTTAGGCAACTCTAAATAGGCCTAAAACAGTGGCCAAAAACCAAGGAATTGGGATCAAACATACATACACACATGCAAGTAAGTTGGACCAACACTTAGGCATTAAATAAGCAACTCTAAGGCACACTTAAAAAGGGATATCATGGACAATTAGCATGCAACATAAGCTCTAAAAATCATGTTAAAACATGGTGCCAAACCAAGCAACAAGGCAAGCTAAACATGCAACAATGGTCCAAGCATTCAAGGCTCACCAAAGAGGCAATGGACTACACTTAGTACAACCACACATGGCAGGACTTAGGCAACCAAAAACAGAGTTTTAACACATGAAACTAAGCCCAAAAGACCAATTAGATAGCATCTAGATGGTTTGAATTTAAAGGCATGCATAAATGCTAAAACATGGAGCATGCAAGGCAAGCTTCCAAAGCTTCAAAGAGGCATCCAAGGCAAACATATGAGCATGTCAAAGGGACTGAAATAACATGTAGGGTGGTTCCAAACCACCGAAATGATGCAAGCAACACATACTACACATTCACATACTTGAAGCATACAAGCTCAAATACAAAGGAGCTATACTACGCATGCCAAGATCAACCCAAACAACTATGGACAGACCTAAAACATGGCAAAATGAGCACACAACCTTCACAAGGCTAAACCTAAAACATGCTAGAGCAAAGGCTAACAACCTAAGGCATATTAAGGCAATAACAAGGCATTACATGGTAGGTATGCTAAGTATGCATGGTGTACCAAAACCAACACACAACAAGGTTATATCATGGCATAATAAACATGGAAAACAGCCAAGACATGATCAATACACACTCTAACATGATGCTCCCTCAAGAGGCCAAAAATGGTCCCTTTCAAGGACAACAAGGAGAGGGGGTAGCCCTCCCCTTTTGGAGACTTCAAGGCACCATCTCCGCCACTGAAATCCCTCAAGATTTTAGTGGTGAAGAGGCCCAAACACCAAAGTCTCAAAACTTTCACAAAAAGGAGCCTTACAAGGCTTAGGAGGGGTCAAACAAACCCAAACCACAAAACACTCTTAATAAACAATCAAAAGGGCTAAAAAATAGAACTTTTTTGTATTATACAATAAGCACGAAAACAGCTCTAAGATGGGTAGAAAAGCGATGCAAAAATGGGGAATAAAAGGGAAGTTTCTCACCCTTGTAGATCACCTTCACAAATGATGCTCCAACAGCCCTCCTTGGCTTGAATCTAGCTCCAAAACACCAAGACCAGCCTCTTAGAACCTCAGTAGCTAAGGGAAGGTGAAACACTTTGTGTTTGTATGCAATAGTAAGACACAAACACAATTAAACACACACAAAGGTAAAAAGAGAGAGGTATAGAGGTAGAATGTGTATGGATCCTAACCCTAGAACTCAAAACCCTAATATGGCTATCTAAACTCTCTAAAGTGTCTAACCCTAAAGCCAAGAGAGAAGACTCTCTCTTATAGAGCCTTTTGTCTTGTAAAGCTTACAAGATAAGCTTCTAAAGAGAGAGATCCCTCCATACACGTGTATGGAGGGGAGCCAAATGCAAGACAGCTGTGATAAAATATCTGCAAAAGCAGATGCACAGTAGTCGGCCGGCCAAAGATGCCATTTTGGCAAAAGTGAGTGTCAACCAGCAATAAATAGTGCCGACCGGCAATATACATTGCCGATGGTAGCAAAAACCAGCCGGTGGCCTCTGGCCATGGCCGGTGATGTGTGGGGATGCCTCACAAGGCATTCCCTGCCCCTCCAAGGCAAAACACAAGTGTTTGGTGCAAAACCAGACACTAAACAGTCGAGTCGAGAGATCCTGAGGCAAGGCGCGCGAGCCGAGACCTCCGGGAACTCAAGACGAACACAAACATGGATGATCACCGGGTGTTCAAACGATGACGTCCAAGTCTTGAGGACGGTCAAAAATGGGGTGTCTACAGAGACTTGTGTATTCGTTCCTTCGCTCAAGCAAGAACTCTTGCGCTCGAGCGTGCGTCTGCTTTTGTAGCAGACCTGAAGCTTTGAATTGTGTGCTCGAGCAAAACTTCTTGCGCTCAAGCGAGATCAGTTGTTATGTCTGGTTGCTTGAGCGACAAATCCTTCACTCGAGCGAGGATCGCGATCTCAGTTTTTAAACATAGCGATTTTAGATCATTTGGACACAACACTTTTTCTACTCTTCATTCCTCTTCTCTTCCTTTTCGAAACCCTAACCTTCTACCATCAAATACCTCTCATACACTTGTGATTCACCCAAAATCATTTTCTAGGGGCGGAGAGCACTTGAAGAGGGTCATTCTCAACCGATTGGATTGTGGGTTTGTGGTAGATTCGTGAAGGGGCTTGGACATTTGGCTTTATAGTTGAGGTAGGGATACTTTTACCCTTGTTTGTCTTCGTCATTGAAGAGATTTATGGTATTTAATGAGATTTGTGGACTAATTGATGGTTTGATGATATTGAGCCCATATTCTTTTTTTTTATTCTTTTGTTTATCAATGGTTAGAGATCTCTCACCTCTCCCTTTCAAAAATGATTAGGAATGTGATTGAGGAATTAGATTAGTGACAAAGAATAAGAAACCCCAAATTTGTTAAAACCCTAAATTTTTAATTTAATAGGAATCACTTAGTATGATGAAATTTCCTCTTGAATCATAGACTTGGATAAGTAATGGAGCAATGCAATGTGGGCAATGACGTGATTAGAGAGCTGGTGACTTGAATGCTATGATTCTTTGAATTTTATGTGTTGCTTATCTATGATTATGCTTGATGTTCAAATGTGGGATTGCAATGTGATTTACATTGTTGACATGCATGAGTCTTTGTGTGTGTGTCGGTGAAAAGTAGAGATGGTGTTGTGTTGGTACCCGCGGGGGGAGTTTAAAAAGGTGCCCAATTGCCCTGTCTAGGCTTGTCGTTGGACGAATGTGGGAAAAATATTTTTGGGTGTCCACACAGTCCCACCGTATGGTAGCCGGCAAAAGTGGAAAAACGGATGATTTTCTTAGGGTGCCCACCTCCCGCCGTATAGTAGCCGGCGAATGTGGGGGTTGTCTTTACAAAGTAAATGTTGTTCTTGATTGGTGTGAGTAGAGAGGAGTGTATTCTATTTCTCATGTTTGTGGATATTTGATTGTAGTACTTGATTGATGTGAGTTGTAATTATCATACTATCTTAAAATACTTCATTATGAATTGTTGATTGTACTCTTGTGAAAACAATCTTGATAGAACGTTTTACCTCATGGAAATCATTATCTCATTCAAAGGATTAGATACATGGATAAATGTATTCCTACTGGGCATCTAGCTCAATCCTAATCTAATTTTTCAGGAATCGATGAAGGGCAGCCTCATTGAAAGATTGGTTCAAGCACTAGCGTTATCAACTTTTGGGAACTAATTGAAGTCAAGGACTCTAATAGTTATGTGTATATTTTGGGGTTTTTGTAACAGAACTACCTTTTTATGTTTTGTAATGTTGTATGCCCAGGAGGCCTTACTTTTATAAGCTATCTAGTTCACTGAACAGAGAGAGAATGTTTTGAACTTCATGGGAATGTGATGTATGTAATGTAAACGTTTAACTCTTTGTTCAATGAGAAAGATGATTTTGTGTGAGTGTTCATGAATATGGTATCGGCGTATGTTTTGGTGTGTTTTTCTAGGGCTTTACGTAAGCCATGAGTAAGAGTGCCTTTAACATAGTGAAATACTCGTTTAACAGTTGCAAAATTAGCATTGGTGGGTTGATGCATATGTTGACAAGCTTGATTGACCACCAAGGATAAGTCTAGATGCGTGATGGTAAGATATTGTAATGCCCCAACAATGGATCGCTAAAGAGAAGGATTAAAAAAGAGAAGAAAAGCATTTAAGGACAACCCAGGTTTGACTGATATAAGAGATGAACAAGGCTTACACTCAATGAGGCCAGCCTTTTGTAGAATTTCTTAGGTATAGTTTTGCTGTGAAAGAAAATTTTGGTACCCTGTAGCTGGCATAGAAATATCAAGGAAGTAAGACACATTGCCCCAACACTTCCATTGAAAAGGCCAAATGCATTTGAGCAACCAAAGATCGAATGTTAACGGGATCACTTCCAATAAGAAAAAATATCATCAAAATAGACAACTAATATAGTGATGGACGAGGGAGCCTTGTGAATAAAAAGAGAACTGTCACAATGACTGTTATGAAAACCTTGAAAGAGAAGAAAAGCTGAAAAAGTAGAATACCAAGCTCTTGGAGCTTGTTTAAGCCCATATAAAGCTTTATGTAACTTGCAAACATGATAGGGAGAGGAAGGATCCACAAACCCATGAGGTTAAATCATGACCACCTCCTCTTCAAGCTTGCCATGTAGAAAAGCATTGGAGATGTCCAATTGCTTGAGAGTCCAATTATGATGTAAAGCAAGACATAAAAGAACTCTGATGGTGGCTAACTTGGCCACAGGACTGAAGGTCTTTTGAAAATCCACACCCTCTTCTTAAAAATACCCTTTAGCAACTAGTCTTCCTTTGTGTCTGGCAATGGTACCATCTGAGTTTCTCTTTATCTTAAACACCCACTTGCAGCCTATAGCTTTCTTACATGAAGGTAAAGAGACCAAAGACCATGTTTGATGTTTTTGTAAAGCACTATATGCCTCTTCCCTGGCTTTATACTAAATAGGAGATTGAAAAATAGCCTTATAGGTTGGTGGTTCTACATTTGTATACAAAGAAGAAGAAGAAATGCTAATAGGTGTAGAAGGATGATGGGATTTAGATCTAGTAATCACAAAGTGGGAGTTAGAGATAAGAATAGGTAAAAAAGAAGGAGGATGAGGTACAAGAGGTAAGTTAATAAAGAGAATGAATGGGTATAGACGAAGAAGTAGAGGAATATGACTGAAAAAGACCAGTTGAAGAAGAATGAGGTGGATTAGACAACGGAAGAGTTTTAGCAAATGGATGAAAGACATGCTGAATAGGTGCAGAAGCTTGTGCTACTGGTAAGACAGTCTGAGGAACAGATGATGTTGCAGTTTGTGTGGCAGGTTGTGTGGCAGGTTGTGTAGCAATCTGTATAACAGTTGGGACTGCAATCTGTGTAAGAGGCTAAGTAGTGGACTAAAGAGAGGTTCAGAATAAGGTATTTATAGCCTCCAATGAAAGAGTAAAAACAAAAGAGATATGAGATGAAAATTGAAAGATAGTCTCATGAAAAATAACATGCCTAAAGAGATATGTTTTCCTAGTTTTAGGATCGAAACACATGTATCCTTAGTAAAATGATGGTAACCTAAAAACACACAAGCCACTGATCTGGGATGAAGCTTGGATTAAGCATATGTCTTAACCAAGGAAAGCATTGGCATCCAAAAACCCTAAAATAGAAGAATCTGGGAGGACCTCAAATAGGGATTTGTTAGCAAGCACATCTGAAGGCATTCTATTAATAACAAAAGTGGAAGTGGTAACAGTATCAAACTAGGAATGAAGAGGAAGAGAAGAATGATAAATTAGTGCAACAGAAGTTTCAATAATGTGCTTATGCTTTCTCTTAGCAATACCATTTTGAGAGGAAGTATATGGACATGAATGTTGATGGACAATACAATGAGATTGAAGATAATGCTGCATTTTATTGCTAAAATACTCAGTACCACCTTCAGTTCGAAACACTTTAATAGAAGTGGAAAATTGCCTTTCAACATAGGCTTTAAACTCTAGGAATTTAGAAAACACTTCACTCTTATAAACTAAAGGTTATAACTAAGTAAATCTACTACAATCATCCACAAAAATCACATAAAACTTGAATCCAAAAGTAGATTTAGTAAATTGTCCCCTTACATCACTATGAATCAAAGAGAATGGCTGATGAACAGTAGAATTTGACAGGTGAAATGGCAATCTACGACTTTTGGACACACAACAATCTGTACAAGAAGTAAAAGCATCATGCTTATGCAAAGTACAAGGCAACTTCTTCTTTTGAATATCAAATTTATGAGAAGAAGGATGTCCTAGCCTATGATGCCAAACTTCAGCAGATACAAACTTATTAGAGATATTATGAAAGTAAGCTTGAGACAAATCTAATGCTTGAAATAAAACAGCTAGAGACGAGACTAAAAATGATAGAATCCATGAGTGTTAGTACCCTGGTGAAGAATTTTCTTGGTGACTTTGTCCTAAATCACAAGTGAGAAGCGTCAAAAGTGATTGTACAATTATTATCATTAGCAAGGTTTTGAACAGAGAGAAGATTAGAAACAATAGAAAGAGGGTGTGACTCCTGGTTGAGAGAAAAGGAAAACTGAGGAGTAGACAAGATACCTTTACCTATGTGATGTATAGGAATAGACTAACCATTGCCAATGCTGATATTATCAGATCTAAAATAAGGCTGATACAGACTCAGATTGTGTAAATCATTGGTCATATGATCAGTAGCAGTAGAGTCAAGATACCAAGGTATGGAGGTGGAAATTTGAGAATACGTGCTAGGAAGAGGAGTGGAAGAAGCAAAAGATTTTGGATTTTGTGGAGAAGACTGAACCTGAGGCTGATATGGAGGATCCAATTGATGCCAGCAATTAAAAGCTAAGTGATCAAATAGACCACAAATTTGGCAAGTAAGACCAAATCTTATTCTTTCCCTTGAACCAGATCTACCATTACCTCTATAGTGATTAGAATTTTGACCTCTGCCCTTTCTAGATGAGTACTTTCCTCTATAACTATTAGATTGTCATCGAGAAGAAGCATTAGAAGAACTGGAGTTAGGGCCTCGAGTTGCAGAAAATTCAACATCAATTTCCTTTGAATACAGTAAAGAACACAAGTCATCCATGGTAATACTTTCAGCTTGAGCCCTAATAGTAGTCTTAAATGAATCATATTCATTAGAAAGGCCATTCAAGGTGATCAGTACAAGATTTTCATCAGCAATGATCATAGATGCAAGAGCCAGTTGATTGGAGATATCCTTGATTTGAACCAAATAAACTTCCATAGAATCTAACTGTTTGGAAACAGTATTCAAATAATTTTTGAGCTAATAGATGTGTGATCAGGAAAGAGTTGTGAATCGCTTAATCAAAGCACTCCAAACCTCAAAATAATGTTCCAAATGCAACACAGTTGAATAAACTAGAGGAGACAGAGTTACTGTAAGACAACTGAGTAAATATGCATCTATAATGTCCCGTGTCGTGCGTTCTGGAGTTGGAATCTCAGAACCACTGGCATTCTTGATGAATGCAAGAGGAGGAGATGATGATCCATCAACGAATCGAAGAAGCTCTATTGCTCACAAAATATTTTGGAATTGACTCCTCCAGATCACAAAATTTAAAGCATCTAGCTTTACAGTAACAAAGGAGAACAAATTCGAGATGAGTAAAGACAGATTCGAAGGAATTGAATGAGAAAAAGAAGAAGTCATGGTAGATTACAATCAATTTGAAGAAATTATGTTCAATTTATGGAACCCTAGCAAATTAAGAAGACCAAAACCAAAAAAAAAAAAAACTCTAGTAGATCAAGAAGAAGCCATGGCAGACCAAGATCGTCGCTCGTGAGAGCTCACCGCTCTGATACCATGTAGAAGTAAACAATACGATTCTCATTACTAAAGAGTATGAAACTTAGCTCATACTTTTATACAAGATGTATTTGTTATAACTGTGTTCTCAATAGAACCAATCATGCTGACCTCACTCATAACAGCAACCACTTCAATCCTAACTAACTCTCTCTCTTGCCTTACTTGAACTAGTTGGGTGTTGTGGGATGCTCTAAGGGCATCTGAGCACGCCCGACAGTTCGAACTCTCAATCTTCGATCTAGTTTTACGATTGTAATATGAAACACAAATGAGAGTTCAGATCCGATAGATCCCTAGAAAATCCACCAATCGCAAGATTTGCTAGAAATGAACCGCATCACCAAATCTCAGAGTCGCTATCTAATCTTTTGGGAAAACTAGGAAACCCATGACTTGTACCAAAGGCCACTGTTCGACACAACCAAAAATGCATGGGTTTGAAACCTTAGGTATGAGGGGGGAAAGTCATTAATTAAGCACTCCCGCTCAAGCACCCCCACTCACCTGATCAAAGGATTGGCCTCTACTAAACCATGATACGAGTTTTATGGACAATATATGCTCATGTTCTCAGTATTATTAATGCTAAATTACTATGTAGAGCAATCAAGTATAGACTGTGTCATTCACTTTAGAATGTATCGATCTCATGCATTTTAGAAGAGTTTTTGAAAAATGTACAACTCAAATTAAACTGAGCTCACAAGCATAGTAATCAATACTGTTCTAATCTAAGCAACACGACCTCCATCTACCTACAATCATATAGATAGATCATACTAGACATAATAAGAAAATAATGCACATGTGAGATGCAAGAGCTACAAATACTCACCTAATAATTACTCACATCCGACAAAAAGATGAAGAAAAATGTTAGCAAAATATGCATGATCCTAAATGCAAAATACTAATGTAATACATACACAAGAATGCTACTTAGGACTCGACTACTGACACATGACATGTGGATCATCTCAAAGTATGAGGTAGCGCACAAAATCACATAGGAAATGGTAAGCCCACAAATACAAATGATCTGAATCCAGATGCATGAAATATGGATGCAAGGCATGGATATGATGAAAAAGAAAACGTTATGCTATCAACAGATAGGGAAAGCATAGAAATAAAAGAGATAGAAAGAAATGATGACTGGAAGACATACATAGCAAAGGGATAGAAAGAAATGGAGGTTAGAAGTTATTATAACATGCCTTTACAATGAAAGAAATAAAAGACGTAGGGTTAGAAATTATTACATCAATGAAATGAATAGAAAGAAGTGGGGCTGAAAATTATTATAACAATGAATTTATTTAATTAAATAGAAGCTGAATCTAACAAATCATGAGAAGATAGGGAGAAAAGTATAACAGAAGCCGCAAGTGCCCATGAGATCATCTACCGAAAATTGCTCTGTTCTGCTCTATTTTTCTTAGAAAAGTCATCTGGCCGAACAAATAAATGGTCTGACCATACGAAAGATATGTGGACCGTACCCTTTATCTAGCCGACTAGATAGAAGATCTGGAAAACCCTATTCTTGTGCAGCAGAGCCAAAATAGAGCAAAGAAAACATTTCCAAAGGATGCTTATCATGGAGATGATCAAGGAAGATGTAGATAGTTTCATCCATCACACCGCAACAAAAAATGCCACATAATATGTACAAAAGCTATTAAATGAACAAAAACTAATATGTGCATGAATTGAAACTAAAAGAAAGTCAAGCCCAAAGAAATAGATGGAAACCTACATTCATCTCTTTGTGGGCAAGGTAAATTAATACCCAAGTCCATGCTATTAATTGGAGAGTGCCACCATTTCTAAGGGAAAAACTTAAGTGAGAGATTACATCATCAATAGTAATTGGAAACTTATTCTCTTACCCATGGAATATAGATTCAACATCCATTTCCATGCTCAAAGTTGATTGAGAAGAAAGTTTCTAACACTTTTGATAAGGAATCTTTCACTCAGACTTCAAAGAATGCAAGGAGAGAGAGAGAGAGAGAGAGAGAGAGAGAGAGAGAGAGAGAGAGAGAGAGAGAGATAACAAAGGATGATCCAAGGGATTCCGTGAAACAACCACAAAAACCCATTAGGATTGATTATGGATTGAATCACATGAACCAAAACACTTGGATGATGAAGAAGAGATGAGAAAATTGCATGATAGTAAAAAGAAGTTACACTACAATTCTACGGACAGTTGGCAAAGCTCTTAACATCCCAAAGCTAAGAGAATTACATGAAAGTAAAGAGATTACACTACCATTCTGTGGATGGGTGGCAAAGCCCTCCACATCCTAAAGCTAAGATAATTGCATGCCAGAAGAGTTACATGAAAACAAGGAGAGATTACACTACAATTCTATGGGTGGGTGGCCAAACCCTCTATAACCCAAGGAAAATCACATGTTAGAGCAACAAAACTATGGAAAAGAAAAGAAAGAAGAGAGAATAAGATGAGAAAGTTTCAAAGTTTACCTTTCAAAGGAGTGAAGAGTTTTTGATTATCAAATTCTCTACTTAACACCCTCAAGGCTCTTAGAGATAGTTGAACCCTCAACAACAAGCTCCAAGAACAAGCTATAATGGTGTTTGGGCTGTGTATCAATCAAGAGAGAAGCGGAAGAGATAAAAGGCTTCGAGTTGAGGTGGTGTATTGGCCAAGACAAGTGGGATAGAGATCTAGCTTCTCAAAAACAATTCTCCTCCCTTTCAAATGAAGCCAAAAATTCTCCACCCTTAAGAATGGGGTGGAGAGGTGTATTTATAGACTTTTGAAGCAAAATATCTGAAATATTTGTGTAAAACTTACATAATAAGCTAATTTTTCTGAAACTGCTCTGTTTCGTGGACAACTCATTCGACTAGCAAATTATTCATTTGGCTAGCACTTTTTTTGTACGGCCAGATGAAAACTATGTGGCCATATCAATTTTTTGAAGGGGAAAACAACGGTTTTTTTTTTTTCCCCTTCAGATAGTTCTCCCTCCTTCCATTCATGCCCACTTTGTCTTTGCTTGATTTACTAAAAAAGTATGACACTTGAAGTTTGAAATGTGAGCTTCAAAACAATGAGAAGATGTTTAGAACTACAAGACCAAAACATTCTGGAAAAGGGTTTTGAATAAATCTAAGGTAGTTTGGCCAAAACAGGTACTAGGTTGGAATTAAAACTTGAACCCAGCTCTCCTGCTGAGGAAATTATAAGATAGTACATTTCAACTTTCATCATCAAATGTTTGGAAGGAAGCGCCCAACTCTTAAGGCCGGTCAAAATACCTATTTTTGATACACTTACAGTAAGAAAACAATGTTCTGGACGATACGTCTTAATAGATGGAAGATGAATAATACTAACTCCTGATATTGTTCCTTTGATGTAGAAAGGATTTACAAGCGTTATAGATAGAGAATCATCAGCCATGATCAACCAACCATGGGATGAACCACAACACCTTCCCTAAGAATTATGCAAAACTGGTAAATTCAAGTCATGTACCACAATCTTCATAGCGATCCCAGTTTTGCCACTTCGCTGAGTATGTCGGAGATCGAGCTGCCCGGTCAGCTCGCGGGGGTCTAGGGGGCAGCGCCCCGAAACAAAAATGTAAAATGCATTAAAAGTTGTTTGTCCGCTCGAGCGGCCGTTTATGCGCTCGAGCAGAGAATATTTGGTTCCAGAAGTTTGACCTGTCAGCAAAAGTACTGGGAAAGTGTATTTGACGCTCGAACGGGGCTTTCCACGCTCGAGCGGACCGTGTTATATCAGTTCGTGAATCTGATATGTCAAATCACTTTTGTATATCCCTCTCTCTAAAAACCATTTCCTCTCCCTTCTCTCTACATTTCCCTACACCAAATTGGATCAAAACCTTGATTTCTCAAGATCCATTAGAGTTCTGCCATAGGTTCTTCATCAAAGTTGGTTAACTTCTTGAGGGATTCATTGTGTGCGGTGAAGATCGAGTTTCGACACCGTTGATTTTGGGGGTTTCATCTCATTTCTTCTTCAAAACTTGAGGTAGGGATTTTCTTAGAGTTATATATATATTTTTGCAAGATCTATATGATTTTCGAAATCATCTTTCGATAGCTTTGAAAATTGATTGTTGATTCAAGAAGTTGAGCAACTTTGAAAGTGGGTTTGTCTCTTGTTCTTTTAAAATGATCTTATGGGTTTTGATCTTCGTTGATTGAAGAAAAGATGATTTTAAAAAGTTTTCTTTCAAAAGATTTGAGTTGCATAGTTTTGGTGAGAAAACCTAGAATTTGGGATTTTTTTTTAAAACGAGACTGAAAATCCAAGAATGATATTGTTATATTTATTTTGTATGTCAAAATAAATAGATGTTTGGAAAATTTTTTATTTATATTTATATAAATGATGACTTTCGGGGAATATAAGAATTGTTGTTCATTTTCAAAATTATTGTTCAAAACGTTGAAATAGCCTTGAAATAACTAATTGTCGAGGATACTTGAGAAGAGGGAATCGTGTTATTCCTTGGATGATGAATTGGAATAAAAATATTTATATTCATCTTGTGAAATTGGCATATCAATTCATTTGATTACATTAAACTTTGAAAGTTGAGTTGAAAACTTGCATTGAGAAAAGAATGTTGAGAAACAAGTTTTCATAGAATGGTTTTGTGGTAAATACGTTGGTAAGTCTTGATAGGTGATATAGATGATATTGAATAAGTTGGCCTGAGAGTCTGGGGTGAAAGAGCGAAAACCCGCACGGATAGGTGTTGAGCCTTCTAGTTAATACCGGTAAAAATGACAATTTGGTAGTACTTGTATAGTCTACTTAAAGACACCGACCTAGGGATTACTAGAGTCGTATTTACCGCCCTTGAAATAAATTGTTAAGTTTTGAACAATTGAAATTGCATGATATCATTGAGCATGATGGTTTTCAAAAGATGAAAATGTGATTTATCTTCAAAAAGGGCATAGCATAGCATGTGCATTTCATCTCTTGAGACTTGTATAAAATGTATATACTTTTTTAAGAATTTCTTATTGGGCTTTATGCTCACCCTACGGGATTTTTGTGCAGGAAAAGATGTGGTGATCCCACCCAACTAGGGGCGTGGAAGTATGTGTGTTGGGAGTACAATGCTTTTATTTTGCTGTGACTCTGTGTGTAAGCCAAGGGCTGTGTTTGTGTGGGTTTGAATAACTGTTTTGTGTAACTAGGCTTAAGCCTTGGAAACTTGTAAACCCTTGGGGGTATTTATTTGTTTATTTACTTGTTTTTGGATTAATATATTGTTGCATAAAGAACTATTGTATCATGTAATGTAAGTTTGGATATTTATATTCGGTTTTTCTTAAAAGAGCCATGATTGTTGTATTTTCATTTGGGCTATAAATTTGGAGCGTTACAACTTGGTATCAGAACTACTGGGTTTGAATACTTGGAGCTCGTGGGAAGTGGTTATTTAACCACAATGGGTTCATTTAGCATGCTTAGGAAGTGTTATGCATTTTGTGACTATGTGATAACATGCTTATGTCACTAAATGGGTATGGGATTGGACTTTTGGGATGTTGTTTGCACCTGTTAAATTCCTTGAGGTCTTATTACAAGGGTACTTGATCAATACTCATTCTACTAAGAATTCTTGACTTTTCGTGGGACGAATCTCATCATAAGAGTATAATTCGTATGTGTTTACATGACTAAGTGCTTATGTGGGGTGGCATTTAATTGTTATATGGTAGAGGAATATATAGCATTATTGTGATCAAACATGTAAGGCAAGCTGAGGGCAAGTGTGGGTTACTGTGATAAATTAATTCTATTGTCATTTATAGGATGTCAAGAAGAGGTCAAACTTGTGGTAGTAGAGGCAAGAGGCGTGGTAGGGTTCGCCGGGCGTCGACTTCCGTTTGCTTTTGTGGGTGGAGGGCAGTTAATAGTACCACCACCTAACCGATCTCAAAGTCAGTCTCAATCTTAGAATAAAGGTCAAGGGTTTAATTGTTATCAGTGTGGTCAGCCGGGGCATATGAAGAGAACTTGTCCATAGTTGGGAGGTGTATCTGGCGCACCAGGGCCGAGGTAGACTCAGAGCCACCAGCAGGCTCAATCAGTCCAAGCTTTATAAGTCAATCAGGGAGCCGTTTCGGCTCAGTCAGTACAACAGGCCTATGCTCCAAGAGGGGAGCAAGTCAATCAGGGGCCACAAGGGTGCGTGTATGCTATTATCATGCCAGAGCAGTTGCCAGAATCCTCAGTTGTGAGAGGTATTTTTGTTGTGTGTAATTCTTTGGCTAATGTATTGATAGACACGGGTGCGTTTCATTCATTTATATCTACTACATTTGCTTCTGCATTGGGGTTAGAGGTAGCACGGTTAGTGCCTCCACTCAGAGTAGAGTCACCTATTGGGGTTTTCGTGATTGTGAAATAGAAGTTGCCGGGCGTCGACTTCCGTTTCTTTTGTGTTGCTAAATATGTCGAGTTTTGATGTCATTTTAGGCATGGACTGGCTGTGTTCTTATCAAGCTGTGATTGATTGTTACCGTCAGAGAGTTACAGTGTGCACTTTGGATGGTGATCGTTTCTATTTTCTAGGGAACTGAGTTGATAGAGCCTTGTCGCCAGTTGTTGACCCTCGTAGTAGGAGCAAGCTTAGTGGCCTTCTTGCAACTCTCTTGGATAGTGAGAGTGACGGGGCTTGTGTTGAGTTACCAAGGGTAGTTTGTGAATACCCAAATGTCTTTCTAGAAGATCTTACTAGTTTACCACCTCACCGGGAGATCGAGTTCTCCATTGAATTAGTGCCTAGTAGTGTCATCGTATAGATTTGTACCCGCCGAATTGCATGAGTTAAAGATTCAACTCCAAGAACTTTTAGACAAGGGCTTCATTCACCCTAGTACATCGCCTTGGGAGTGCCGACTCTCTTTGCGAAGAACAATGATGGGTTATTGCAATTGTGTATTGATTACCGCAAGTTGAATAGAGTTACAGTTAAGAACAAATATCCTCTACCCAGAATAGATGATTTGTTTGCCCACTTAGAGGGTCTCATTACTTCTCAAAAATAGATTTGAGGTCGAGGTACCATCAGTTGAGAGTCCGGGAGGGGGACATTCAAAAGACAGCCTTTCGTACTCGTTATGGCCACTATAAATTCCTTGTAATGCCTTTTGGGTTGACCAATACACCGGCTTCCTTTATGGATTTGATGAACATAATTTTTCTGGAATACTTGGACTGTTTTGTGGTCGTCTTTGTGGATAACATCTTGATTTATTCAACCTCTGGAGAGGAACACGAGACTCACTTGCGGGTAGTGTTGGGTTTACTTAGTGAGCACCAATTGTATGTCAAATTTGAAAAATGCGAGTTTTGGTTAACAGAGGTGAAGTTTTCGGGGCATGTAGTGTCTAGAGAGGGAGTGACTGTGGACTCCTCAAAGATAGATGTCGTACAGGATTGGGAACAACCCAAGAATACTTTTGAAATCCGGAGTTTCTTGGGATTAACGGGGTATTATCGACGTTTTGTAAGGGACTTTTCTAGACTAGCTGCACCTTTGACTAGGTTGACTAGAAAGGGTATCAAATTTGTGTGGAATGAGGCTTTTGAAAAGGCATTCCAAGAGCTTAAGACTAAATTGACTACCGCACCGGTTTTGATAATTCCGGAAAGGGGTTTGAATTACACTGTCTATTGTGATGCGTCCAGGGATGGACTTGGTTGTGTCTTGATGCAAGAGGGAAAAGTTGTGGCCTACAGTTCATGACAATTGAAAACTTATGAGAAAAATTACTCCACCCATGATCTAGAATTAGCAATGGTGATTTTTCCTTTGAAAATTTGGAGGCATTACTTGTCGGTGAGAAGTTTGAAGTCTTCTCCGATCATAAGAGTTTAAAGTATTTGTTTTCTCAAAAAGACTTGAATTTACGACAACGGAGATGGATGGAATTTATGGAGGATTATGACTTTGAGTTACACTATCATCCAAGAAAGGCCAATGTGGTGGCCGATGCTTTGAGTAAAAAATCTGTGAGTAGTTTGGCAAGTGTGGCCATTCGAGAATGGGATATGCTAGATGTTATTGGCAAGTTTGATTTGAACTTAGGTGAGTCCGGAGAGAGTGCTATCTTGTTTACTTTGAATGCTCACCCTACCTTGGTTAGTAAAGTCATAGAGGCGCAACAAGGAGACCGTGATGTGGAATCAATCCGTGTTAAGATTTCCAATGGAAAGGAAGAGAAAGGTTTGAACGTTCACTCGAATCTGAGTGTACGTTACCTAGACCATTTTTTTGTACCAGAATCTTGTAGAGAAGAAGTACTTCGGGAGTTCCATCACTCACGTCTTGTGGTACACCCGGGAGGCACTAAAATATATCATGATCTTAGTCGTCAGTTTTGGTGGAGGGGTATGAAATGGGATGTCGCTTTATTTGTATCGAAGTGCCTTACTTGTCAACAAATGAAGGCCGAACACCAAAGACCGGCGGGTTTGTTACAACCCTTACCGATAGCCGAGTGGAAATGAGAGTGTGTTACCATGGATTTTGTAGTTGGGCTTCCTAGAACACAACAAGGCAATGACGCCGTTTGGGTGATTGTTGATAGGTTGACTAAGTCTACCCATTTCATTCTGATGTGCACCAGTGACTCAGTTGAACGCTTGGCAAAGTTGTACATTAGAGAGAAAGTTCGACTTCATGGAGTCCCTGTGACTATTGTGTCGGATAGGGATCCTCGTTTTACTGCCCGGTTATGGCAAAGCCTTCAAGAAGCGTTGGGAACTAAATTGACTCTTAGCATCGCTTATCTTCCTTAAATCGATGGACAGTCGGAACGTACCATTCAAATTTTGGACGACATGCTTAGAGCTGGTGTCCTTGATTTTAAGGGGCCTTGGGAAAGGCACTTACCATTGATTAAGTTTGTTTACAACAATAGTTACCAAGCTAGTATTGGGATGGAACCACTTGAGGCCTTGTATGGCCAACCTTGTAGATCACCGATTTTTTGGGCAGAAGTAGGTGATGCACCATTACTTGGTCCGGAAATTGTTAGAGAGACAACCAATAAAGTTGTTCTCATTCGGAAGAGATTAACTACGGCCCAAAGCCGACAAAAGAGTTATGCCGATAAGAGGACACAACCTTTATCTTTTGAAGTTGGTGACCATGTGTTTCTAAAAATCTCACCAAGGCGGGGTTTGATGAGATTTGGTAAGAGTGGTAAATTATCTCCAAGATTCATTGGGCCTTTTGAGATCTTAGAACGAATTGGGGAAGTGGCATACCGGTTAGCTTTACCGCCACAACTTTCAGGAGTTCACAACATATTTCATGTAGCTATGCTTAGGAAGTATGAACCCGACCCTTCTCATGTGCTTGATTGGGCTGACTTGGAGGTAGATGAGGATGCCTTTTACGAAGAACGACCGGTTCAAATATTAGATACCCGGGAGCAAGTGTTACGGGGCAAAACTATACCACTGGTAAAAGTGTTGTGGAGACACCATGGGATTGAAGAAGTGACGTGGGAACGGGAGGCGGAAGTCTGCTCCAAATATCTGGATTTGTTTGAAAATGCTTAAGTTGCTTTTCTTTGTAATATTCCTTAGTGTTGAGGGAAACGTATTTAAAGTTGTTAACCACATGTTGATATGTGCGTTGTTGTTTTAAGCATAAGGTTGTTGAGAGTTGCCATTACTTTTTGAAAAATTTCATGTTTATGTGTATTTGGGAGGTTGTTGTTAACGAGAAAACCATGGTGGAAATGGTGGAATTTGGTTGAGAGTTAGTATTGTGATTTGAAAATGAAATAGCGTGGTTTTGATCGCTAGAAACCCTTTGTTTGGGTAGTTTGATTTGAAATTTCAGGAATGAAATTCTTTAAGGGGGGAAGGTTTTAGCGATCCCAGTTTTGCCACTTCGCTGAGTATGTCGGAGATCAAGCTGCCCGGTTAGCTCGCGGGGGTCCAGGGGGCAGCGCCCCGAAGCAAAAATGCAAAATGCATTAGAAGTTGTTTGTCCGCTCGAGCGGAGAATATTTGGTTCCAGAAGTTTGACCTGTCTACAAAAGTACTGGGAAAGTGTATTTGACGCTCGAACGGGGCTTTCCACGTTCGAGCGAACCATGTTATATCAGTTCATGAATCTGATATTTCAGATCACTTTTGTATATCCCTCTCTCTAAAAGTCATTTCCTCTCCCTTCTCTCTACATTTCCCTACGCCAAATTGGATCAAAATCTTGATTTCTCAAGATCCATTAGAGTTCTGCCATAGGTTTTTCATCAAAGTTGGTTAACTTCTCGAGGGATTTATTGTGTGAGGTGAAGATCGAGTTTCGACACCGTTGATTTTGGGGGTTTCATCTCATTTCTTCTTCAAAACTTGAGGTAGGTATTTTCTTAGAGTTATATATAAATTTTTGCAAGATCTATATGATTTTCGAAATCATCTTTCGATAGCTTTGAAAATTGATTGTTGATTCAAGAAGTTAAGCAACTTTGAAAGTCGGTTTGTCTCTTGTTCTTTTAAAATGATCTTATGGGTTTTGATCTTCGTTGATTGAAGAAAAGATGATTTTGAAAAGTTTTCTTTCAAAATATTTGAGTTGCATAGTTTTGGTGAGAAAACCAAGAATTTAGGATTTTTTTTTAAAAAAGAGACTGAAAATCCAAGAATAATATTGTTATATTTATTTTGTATGTCAAAATAAATAGATGTTTGGAAAATTTCTTATTTATATTTATATAAATGATGACTTTCGGGGAATATAAGAGTTGTTGTTCATTTTGGAAATTATTATTCAAAACGTTGAAATAGCCTTGAAATAACTAATTGTAGAGGATACTTGAGAAGAGGAAATTGTGTTATTCCTTGGATGATGAATTGGAATAAAAATATTTATGTTCATCTTGTGAAATTGGCATATCAATTCATTTGATTACATTAAACTTTGAAAGTTAAGTTGAAAACTTGCATTGAGAAAAGAATGTTGAGAAACAAGTTTTCATGAAATGGTTTTGGGGTAAATACGTTGGTAAGTCTTGATAGATGGTGTAGATAATATTGAATAAGTTGGCCTGAGAGTCTGAGGTGAAAGACCGAAAACCCGCACGGATAGGTGTTGAGCCTTCCGGTTAATACTGGTAAAAATGACAATTTGGTAGTACTTGTATAGAGATTACTAGAGTCGTATTTACTGCCCTTGAAATAAATTGTTAAGTTTTGAACAATTGAAATTGCATGATATCATTGAGTATGATGGTTTTCAAAAGAAGAAAATGTGATTTATCTTCAAAAATGGCATAGCATAGCATGTGCATTTCATCTCTTGAGACTTGTATAAAATGTATATACTTTGTTAAGAATTTCCTACTGGGCTTTATGCTCACCCTACGGGATTTTTGTGCAGGAAAAGATGTAGTGATCGCATCCAACTAGGGGAGTGGAAGTATGTGTGTTGGGAGTACAAGACTCTCATTTTGCTGTGACTCTGTGTGTAAGCCAAGGGCTGTGTTTGTGTGAGTTTGAATAACCGTTTTATGTAACCAGGCTTAAGCCTTGGAAACTTATAAACCCTTGGGGGTATTTATTTGTTTATTTACTTGTTGTTGGATTAATGTATTGTTGCATGAAGAATTATTGTATCACATAATGTAAGTTTGGAGATTTATATTCGGTTTTCCTTGAAAGAGCCATGATTGTTGTATTATCATTTGGGCTAGAAATTGGGGGCGTTACAATCTTCCCTTGGACAAGGTCATATAAGTGGCATTTCCATTGTTGTTGTTATAGGGAATCGGAAGAAGAAGCACAACAAGAAGAAGAAGAAGAAGAAGAAGAAGAAGCACAAGAAGAAGAAGGAGAAGGAGGAAGAGGTAATAGAAGCAGTGGAACTTTTTTTTCTGAGTTGGGTTTCGAATCGACGATTACGATTGCAAAGATCAAGGGAAGCATTATGCCATCTTACGCTAACAGCACCAAACCTGTCGTAGTCGGCCAATGGGATTAATTTTTCCAATATGAAATCGAGAATGTCATTTGGCAGCTCAGCCCAATCTAAAGAGTATTCCAATGAGGAGCCTGTTGTGATCACGATGCTCGCTCCGAATCTTCATCTCTTCTTATCTGGTTCTTCTGGGTTGAAGGACACCATGACCATGGTTGGGTTGTGAAGTAGTAAAGAGAGAAAGAAGGGAGTGATTTTCTTTGAAAGTCAAAGCTTTTGATGATCTGATCCTGATCTCGATTTTCCTCCTGTCCTGGTTGCGCTTGCTACTAATCTTCCTGAGCAAGGGTCCTCTCCTTGCCTCCCTACTTGTTAGGTTATTGGGTCCACTGTTGGGTTCAATTTTGATAATCCGAACCGTTCACATTTTAAGATTTGTTGAGTATATCATACCTGTAAAAAATCAATATGATCAGATATCAGAAACCATGTGCTCTGATCATCGAACTAAAAACCATTTTTAAAAAAAATTTAATAAACAATTTTCCGAACACATGATTTTTGATATTCAATCAAGTTTATTTTTTACAGGTGTGATATACTCAACAAATTTTAAAATATAAATGGTTCTGATTATCAAAATTGAGTCCAAAAGTGAACCCCGTGACTCAGCAAGTAGAGAGGTAAGGAGAGAGAATAAGGAGAGGATCCTCACTCAACCTTTCTACTCTAGAGAATAAGGAGAGGATCCTCACTCAACCTTTCTACTCTAGAATTGCATATCTGTCTATGTATCTCTATCTATTTATACAAAATATATTGAGAGGTTTACAAATCCAAACTCCACTTTAATACTACTAAATTCATTCCCAATTTCATCTGGTTTCATACTACACAACATGCATCTATAATTGGACCGCCACTGAAACCAAATCCATTTAGAATTGGAGTTTCCATATCAAAGTCCTAACGACCACGATATAACTACATTATTTATTTATTTTATCATATTATTAGCAGTTAACCATTTGATTCACGGGATAAAAAAATAAAATAAAAAATAATATTTCATAAACTTTAATTTAGTAAAAAATCTCATTTCATTTTTGAACCCCTAGCAATCTTGTATGCCCTTATGATGTACGCTAATTTGAATTTTTTTTCATTTTTTTTGTATATTAAACTTCAAAAATTTCATATCTTTTGTTGTACATATATATAAATACATATGGGTAACATTCATTTTACCTTCTTATGTTATGACTCGATAGCATTTTACCTCTTTGTCTTTTAAAAATATCCATATACGATCATGTGATTTTCGACCAAAATGCAACATTAGCACCGTTAATGTTAATAATAAAAAGACAATTATACCTTTTTATGTATTCTTCTATTTTTGGCTCTCTTTGTAAATAAATAAATAAATTTATCTCCATGACTAAGTAAAAAAAATTAAAAACTAATTTATGAAACTATAGTTTCCTAATTATTTTTTTAATAAACTTAATTTTTAATTTTAATTAATTTATGATTTAATTTTTTAAATATATATATATATGTACATGTTTAATTTAAAATGTTATTAAATAATCAATTGAGTTAAAAATTAGATTAAGGCCTCGTTTGAAAATAAGCTAATTTAGTAACTTTTTGGCTATTTGGCTAAAATATGAGCTAAAAAAACTAGTATGTTTGGGATGACTTTTTGACTTTTTACGAAAAGATGTGTAAAAAGTAGAGAGAAAAGAGAATCTTTGACTTTTTTGTATGGATTGTTGATTTTTTGGCTAATTTAGTAACTTTTTGACTAAAATGGATGGTTTCCAAACGAGGCCTAAGATACTTTCATGATTTAATTTGATGGTAATAAATTAAGTTACTTAAGTTAATTTATGATTTAATTTTATATATAGGAGGGGAGGGGGGGGGGGAGGTGGGCTATTTTTATGATGTAACTATAGTATTTTAGTTTAAAATCACATGGGAGGTATGTGACTATTTTTTATAAAAAACAAGAAGGTAAAGTGCTATTAAGTCATACCACAAGGGGTAAAATGAATTTTACCCTATATATATATATATATATATTTATTTATATTTTGAGTAAAAGTCATTTTACTGTTTGTGGTTTGAGGTCAGTGTATTTTATCCCCTTTATGGTTCAAATATAGTCAGAAAGCCCCATGTGATTTTGAACCAAAATGCAACCATTAATACCATTAACTATAGATGTGAAATGACCGTAATACTTTCAAACCTTTTTTCTCTCTCTCCTCTCTCATACACATAATCTATAATGTCTAATATTAATTTAATTAAATAACAATTAATTATTAATTCTTAATTATTTATTGTAATTATTGACTTTTTGCTCTAATTTTAATTTAATTATATTTTATATCACAATTAATCCTAAATATTTAATAATTTTTCATAATTTCTAACTTTTTAATCTAATTTTAATTTAATTATATATTAGATCACAATTAATTCTAAATTCTTAATTATTTATTGTAATTCCTAACATGTCAAATCTAATTTTAATTTAATTATATTTTAGATCAACTCTTAATTATTAATTATTTATATTTATATTTAACTATATTATATTATACTTCAGTATCATGTTAGCAATTTTCATCTGATTATAGACAACATATAACGGTAGAGGTAAAATTGATACCATAACCAATAGTTTAAGTGTAAAACAACATGAGATAGATTGCAAAATGAGTGATAATTTGAGAAGCAAAATTAATTTTCCTCAATCTTAAAATCACCTACATAAAGAGGCAAATCAATTTTGCTTTCTCAATCGATTCTAAAAACTATTGGTGGTGACCAACCCTGCTAATCGATTGCTCAATCAATTTTTTAAGCAATTGCCACATAGGCAATTGATTGGGAAATCATTTGGTGGTGTACAAGTAATCTAATCAATTAGTCAATTACCCAATCAATTAGCGGCAGCAAAGTGATTCAATCAATAATCAATTAATGATGTCCAAATCATCCAATTCATCAATCATTTGATTCCAATTCCAATGTCAATTCTAATGAAATTCAATTCAAATTGAATTGCGCATCCATTACATCGCTTTGTTGTATTTTCATTTAATATTTTAGATAAATTATACTTTTCACTTTTATAATTTGATTCAAATTTTAATTTAATTTCTATTCTTTCAAATTAATTTATTATCTTATGAATAATTATATTGTAAATAATAATTACGTAGCTATTGCTTCAAAATTGCATAGCATATTTTATAAACTTATTTAGATCGTAATCAATTAGTAGTATTAATCACAAATTATCAACATCATATTTTTTACAAAATTTACTAAATATTGTGTTGTTAGAGACATAAAATTTACTAAAAAGAGAACTAATAGAATAATTCAAGAAATTATATATTTTCAACAACCGCTAGATTTACTATCTCAAGCATAAAAATAATAAATAAATAAATAAAATAATATATATAATAAAAATAAAAACAAAAAATAAATAAATATTTAAACTAAAATAAAAAATAATATAAAATTGTGAACCAAAAACTTGTGTAAATAACAAAGTAATTTAAGGACCATATTGCCAAAAAAAAAGGATAGTATATACAAAAGAGCTCTCTCTTGCACTGAAGTAAAGAAATTAGATCCATCAGAGGGTAACTAGTTATACAGGTAACCCTTTTTAAATCATTAAAATATTGAAGGGTCAAGATCAATTTGTTTTGATTGAATAATTTATACCTAAATTGCATATGGTATGCAACCCTTAAGAGTTGCACACGCAAACACTACCCTATATATATATATATATATATATAAGAAGCAGTTGTTTAAATTTTTTTTTTTTCGATTTTATCTTCTTATTTTGAATATTTTATTAATGGTAACGTATATGTTGAGTGAAGTTTTTTTTTTTTTTGCGCAAATATTCTTAGTCAATTATGAAACAAATATCTTTTATTTTTTAACAAATTACATACACCTCTAAAAGGTTTGTTTAAAATATGAATCAGTCATATAATATTAGAAATTATAACTATCGTTATAAATTTTAGTTTAACACAAAATTAGGAAAACAAAATATTCATCTATACAATAATAAATTATCAAAATTATTTATTAAAAAATATTTCTCATATAATTAAAAATGGTTAATTGACTTAATGTTTATTTATTAACAAAATGATTAACTGAAAAATAGTTTTCATATCATTAAAAATTGTTAATTTAATTAATGATTTACTCATTAATAAAATTAGTCATTTGTTATGTAAGTATGATTGATGTATTAATAAAATTAGTCATTTGTTTGTATATGTATTTTCTTCGACTTCTTTATCAGTTCAATGAATTATCTTGGTAGTTTTTTTTTTTTTAAATAGGGGAATTATTTAAATATTTGTTTTATATTTATCTGTTGAAAAAAGTTACAATCCACAATTTTTTTTAGGGCAAATTACATATACCCCCTCGAGGTTTAGCAAAATTACAGATACCCTCCTGAGGTTTGAGAAATTATAGATACCCCGCTGAAGGTACTATTTGCATAACAAATTAGGGAGCAAATTGTTAAGAAAATATAAACCTCAGAAAGCGATTTGTTATGAAAATATAAACCTCAGGAGGTATCTGTAATTTCTGAAACCTCAGGGGTATCTGTAATTTAGCTAAATCTCGAGGGAGGTATATGTAATTTGCCCTTTTTTTTAATGAATTCAGAAAAATGTTAAGGACTCATAAATATGGTAATAGAATTGGAGTCTACATCATTAGATATATAACAAATCAAAAAAATGATGCATGTCATACCATATAATTATATTATATATCTAATGATTTATTCTTTTCAATTTCATAAAACAATATTCTAATTTTTAAAAAATTATCAAAATACGAAACTTAAACATACTGTAATAATAGTCTGTGCTTTGCACGAGCATTTTTAAACTAATATATATATACATATATATATATATATATATATATAGAGAGAGAGAGAGAGAGAGAGAGAGTAGGGTTGAGGCCACGGATTTAATACAAAAATTCATCATCGTTTTTTGAAGCAAACATTGCTTCATTCTAGTGGCAATACTTTAGTACGGGAGTAGAAGCAAAATCTTACAAGTCACTTGACCAAAATTTAGGCCAAGTTTGGTTATCCTAAATAAATATACACTTTTTATTTTTTTTTCATCACATCATCTCTCTATTTTTCTGCACATCTTTTCGTAAAAAGACAAAAAATACACTTATTTAGGTCATTCCAAACAACCCCTTAGTATGTCAAAGATGTTACTCTTAGGCTTGGGGATTTCTCAAACAATCACTATGTACAATGGAACTATGTAAGATGGAAATTCAGTAAGAACTTTCATAGCAAAATTTGGTACAAATATATCATGAATTCTACCCCATGCTCAAGCAAATAGACAAGCAGAAGCTTTAAATAAATTTATCAAAGAGGTATAATACATTGACACAACCCATTATTGGATGTGTTACAAGACTACAAAAAGATCTAGTATTAGAGCAACTCCTTATGATTTACTATATGGGCATGGGCATGATGTAGTTTTACTAGTTGAGATTGATGTTGAGTCCTTCAAAGTAATGGCTCAAAATTATTTAAGTTTTGGCCAATATCAAAGCATGATGCTATTGTATTGGCCCTAAATAATATACCAATCCAAAGAAAATAAGTTTTGACGAGTTATAACCAAAGAGTTTAATAAGAGAACTTTGATGAAGGAGACTTGAAGAACTTTTATACATTAAAACTCTTATATTACTCGATCATATTTGGATCATGAAGTCACTTAGCTCTCAAAGAATTCTAAAAATCTCATTCATGAGTGACATAAACACAATTTGATTCTTTGATATTAATTTTTGATAAATTTTATCTTTTTCATATCATATTTTAATTAAAAAAGTGTCCCATACACTGAACTGTCTTAATAAACTATATATACGTATATATATATAAAAAAAAAAAAAAAACAGTGTCTTAAGAGAACTCAAAACTCCATTTCACAGGGTAACAATAAGAGTTTTGGGGCCCTCGAAGAGAATATGCAGCAATGTATAAAATCCCTACTGTAAAAAAATTCATCAAGAAATCTATCCTATCATTTACTAGTGAGATGCCCATCTATACATGTCATATGTCAAAGTCCAGTCTTTTGTTAGTCAGATTCTAATCCATTTACTAGTGAGAAAGGCCACCAAATCTCTTCCTTGACACCTAAATCAACTAAGGCTAATATGACCAATTTGTTTGTACCCCTTCACCTAACACACGTCACACATACCAAACCTAGTATTTAGCCAAACATAACCAACAATTACACATAACCGAAATTGTTTCATCTTCATTATCAAAGCGCTATCTTGTACAAAAAAATATATGATTCAAGCTCTGAAATCATCTATGCTATAAAGATTGGAATACACAACGCCACAAGCTGCTTCAACTCACCTCTCAATACACCAAAATCAACAATGCCCAGGTACATTACGCTATTTTAGATGTTCCAACATGTAGTTAAAGAAGGCCTGTGCTTCCGAATGGATTATTTGCTTGTGGATGAGCAGCAGCATTAGCAGGAAATGCTCCAAACCCAGCATCGCCAAAGGGATTTTGTGGGCTCATCATCAAATGTTGCTGCTGTGGCTGCGGATAGGCAGGTTGGTATGGACCAAAAGGATTGTTCTGCTGCTGATCAATTGTTGCCATTTGCATTGCTTGAGGATGGGCGACATTGTTAGAAAAAGCAAATGGATCTGAGACTTCAAATGGATTTGGGGCTGGTCTTCCGTACATGGGCTGCTGAGAGGCTCTGTATGCACCTTCGTCGTACAAACTATTCAGAGTGAGCGAGTCCATTCCACCAGCCTGACATTTAGTGGTCAAGGAGCATATGTGAAATCTGAGAGGGAATTTGCAACATTTGCAAGTGTAATAGTAATAAAACAGTAGAAACCATAATACCAGTGGCGTGTATATGATTTTCACAGCATAGCGCACACATTCCCGACACTACCAATTTAATTCAGCGGCCATGAAAGAAATTTTCTAATAGAGATTTGCCTATTTCATTCAGGTAATTGAAGGGTACAGAACAACCGGAACGATAGGTACAGTTTCTTTACCTTGGATGTAAGCTGTCAACAACTAGTTTCCTCACCCTCAGGCGCCTCAATTCTCTACCTAAATTCTGACTTTCTTTTTAACACTTTTTTAGTAAGTGACAAATTTTTTAAAAATTGTTAATATTATTTTGTTTATCAGTGTTTGGCCATGTACTTATAACCTATGTTACATGAAATTGGGAGCAAATATGTGCTAAGTAAATTCATCTAAATCTCATATCTAACATGTACAAGACACTAGGACACTTTCATATTTCTTCAATATTTTTTTTTAATCAACAACAAAGATGAAGTATAATTACAATTTTGTTTTTTTCTAAACAAGAGGGTAAAATGGCGTTTTCGAACTAACTTGGAACATTATGAATAAAATGGGAGTATTATTATAATAAACTCAAGTACTTGGCATAATTGATGAATGCATGTCCAACTAAGCATGTCAAATCCATATCTCATACCCTTACTCAAGAGTCCAGTGTCAAATGCTAGACACTGATACTACATATACAGATTTAAAAGAATCCATGTAACATAGGTCACAATAATGTGTTTACTATACAACGAAAATAACCAATGCTTAGGCCATCATTTTTAAGAGTCTACTAGAAGTGGTAACATATTTTATTCATACTGATCGAGACATGATTGTAGGTCGTAGAAGTCATACCAAGTGCACAAAACTCCCTCTTACAGCAAGATCTGGGAAAGGTAGTAGGTAGGCAACCTTATCCCCAACTTTTCTTTTTTTTTTTTTTTTTTTTTTCCCTTTTTATGTAGGGAGGCTGATTTTCTGGGGCAAATAACACTAACCATGCTGTGGCTAAAAGCAATGAATATAAATATGGGGAAAAAAAAAAAAAGAGCAGACATAAGATCCTACCAGTTGCCTCTCACTAACAGAAGAGGCGTTGCTGCTAGATGTGGTGACCAAGGCAAGTTCCCATCCAGTAGGATCCAGATCTCTTGCTTGAACAGCACCAGAATCAAATGATGAAGCAGTAGTACCTGGACAGATACAGATTATTACTTTTCTTATAAAACATAATATGCAACGGAATTAGGTTTAGCATATCTTAATTACCAGACGGAACAATGGCTAAAGACAAAGCATTGCTTTCTTCAATTGCAGATGCATCAGGTGTGGTGACAGATAATCCCTGGAAAACCCAAAAATTGAGAAGGTTTATCTCACACACACACACACACAGAATAAGAGTTGAGAATTTTACCAGCAGATCTCCAGTATCCAAGTTGGTTGGAGGAGGAGGGGGATGGGGAGAAACCACACCATCCGACATAGAAACATCCTCTGAAGGAAGTGGCATAGGTTCATCAATGGATACTGCTGCATCTTCAGGAGAAACTTCTTCTGGTTTATACGTCAATTGGAGCCTTTCTGGATATTCCTGATTCATAATGACTACCATATATTAATCCCACAGCAAATAACTTGTAAAATCAGAGTTGAATTGGCAAGAAGTAATAGAGTTAAACAAATACAAATCACAAGAAAGAATCAATGTGGTTACTAAAATAGCTATGGCAGGGAAGTTCAGTACAATTCAGAAAATATTTTGTGCAACAAGAATTTGTTATTGCAAATGAATTTATCACACTGACCAATGTCTCTCTAGGGGCGGAAACCATCCGCGGTGCCTCTCTAATATATTCTTCCATGGTTACAAGAAAGGACTCTGGAGGCTGGAAAAGACGAACAAAATGTCAAGTTAGTATCGGTTGAAACAGTAGAATTAAAGAAAAAAAAACAATATAACCAACTAAATATTATATTCAGTCAAAGCATCATCACCTCTCTCAAAGCAGGAAATTGGAAATTTCTAGCAAGTTCCAAACCTTTGCAAACTTCATAAAAATCAGCAAGGCTCCGAGCCTGCAGAAAACACCAATCTTTTTAGTAATACATGTGAAATTTGAATAATTTAACCCTAAAATCTAATATTCAGGTCCATCACAATTAAATTTAACAAACTACGAAAAGTCAATTTGGAAATTGCAACAAGAGTCAACCAAGGTGATTCAAAAAAATAAAAAGAAAGAAAGAAGAACCAATCACCTGCTGTCCAGCTCGTTTATATACATCTAGGGATTTGATTGCTTCATGTCTTGGCATCTCAAAAAACTGAACCAAAAAATTAAAAAGAGAATGGCTAAGTGAAAATTGCCACATAGCACCTCGTTGAAGTAATCTTGAAAGAAAATAAAGGCAATTCACCTTATCAACCAGATTGATGATTCCATCATTAATTGCACAATAAATCTTAAAACTCTCCTTGAGTACCTGAAATTACATACATTGACAAGGTCAGGGACAATTTATACATTATTACATTCCACATCAACTAGGAAAATAGGATAGTTAAATGCATAATAAATGTTCTCTCTTTTTCTTTTTCTTTTTCCTTTTCCTTCCTCAACCAGTGGTAGCAGATGTTGGTTACAAGGAAAACACGTGCATCAAATTTAATGGATCAAGTTCCTCCCCCACTATACGTTTTCACATACAAACACGAGGGAGAGAGGTTGGGGGCTACAAAATTTCAGACAAACATGTCAAAATAAATGGGTCGGCAACAAGGCTTTTGTATTGAACAAATTAATCAAAGTTTCAAGACAGCTACAATTCCAAGCAAAGAAACTACAATTCAAATTTTATTTGTGCTTTTATGTAAAACCAAGTTCTTTTGCCTTTTTTTTTTTTTTTTTCATGAATAATGACTGGCAACTAACATTTTCTATATTTACAGGGATGATGGCTGATGCTTAATTTATCTTCTTTACACGGTCCTTAAAATATCATTGAAAACCATTTTAGTAACAATTCTTTTTAAACTTGGGTACCATGCATGAAATATAAACCACCACACATACCAGAGCCAGGGCATACTGTATTACGTAATTGCCGACCGCTGCTCCTTCAGGCTGTGAAGTAGATGTAAAATCAATTTTCATTCACAGTTTTTAAAAATATTAGATAATCACACAAAGATCAATCTCAGAAATAGAAACTTATATGCATATGAATCCTAAGTTTTCAGAAAGCGTACCCTGCATCCAATGAGACGATACAGCAGCTGCTGCAAAGAGGGTAACTGCTCCAACAGTTCTTCACTGTCCAGCTCCCTAGTTCTGCTGTAGCCCTATGAGCAAAAAGAAATGATATTGGAAAATGTCAGACCCAGACCAATAAAAACAGATGGCACCCAGAATGTTTCAATATAATTGACACCCCAGTCACCATGACTCAATATCATCCCAGATACAAGTTCACTTTACAATTCATAATTAATGAAAACATAAGCAGTATCTGAAAGAATTTAGAAGGGATGGGGGGAAAAAAAAGGCAATAGATAACCAGTGTTAGCGCCCATTAATCAGGGGTGCTGCAAGGTGTGTGTACATTAAGAAGTTTCCAACCATAGTTTTAATAGATTGACTCAAGGATTCATCAGGCCTGCGCAGTTCTTAAGCACCTAAGGCTGTGTTTGTTTGCCAATTAGGTTAGGTGGGATTGAGAGATTGAATTACTAGGGTGGTGGTATTAGGTTGGAGGCTAAATTGTGTTTGTAATTGGCTTGTGTACTAGTATGGTTGTACAAGTTGGTTGGGAATAAATCTATGAAAATTAAATAAAAGTCCTCAATAAATAAAAGGTGGCTTTGTTATTTTTCTAAAGTGGGGGTAAATTGTATTTTTCAACTCCAATCCCAAGGGATTGGTTGTCCCATAACATTTTTGCAACACAAACACGATTTATGTGAGGACCACCAGATTGCTAATCAAATCCCAACACATATGGAGTAAAACAAACATGGCTTAAAGGCTCAAAAAAATTAGCAAGGATCTTATCATGGCTCACAAATCAAGGCTTGATAAGAGTGTGCCTTTGCATGCTCTATGACTCAAATCATGCGGACTATGCTCATCACATCCACTTTTCTGTTTACTGATCAGCTTTCTATTTACTAACTTTTCAACTTCTCGGTGACCAATATTGACTTTTTTTTGTTTGGTAAGCACAAAATTTTCAAACACTTCTGTTTTCTCAATTTGCCACATAAAGTTTATTTATTGAGCCATGTTTTCAACAATCCCTCAATTCCATTCCATAAGGAATTTCTAGAAATCAACAATAATGGAATTATGGAACCCATTAAGAATATTATTGTAGAAAATTTGAAAATGTGTAAGAAAGGTACATATATTTTTGTCTTTGCCTTTTCATCTATTTTATTTCCCTTCTTTAATTATGTTTAAATATTTTTTATACAGTATTTGTCACTAATGATCTCAAGGCTTGTCACCAAATGATCAAAGGCTTCCATGTTTTAAAATATTGTTCAAATACACACACACACACACACACAGAGAAAGAGAAAAGATAAATTTTATATTGGTAAATGCCTTCATATCCCTAAAGTAAACATGCACACCATGTATTGAATCTTTAAAGCTCTTTCAAGCATTCAACATTCAATTAGCTTTCTTATTTATTACTCCCTTCATCCCACTTGATGCGTCTCAGTTGACTATGCACAATTTAAGAAAGTTTAAACAAAAGTTGTAGGCAATGATTGTATTTAAACAAAAGTTTAAAGAAGGGTAATATTTTTCAAATCAAACCAAACCAAGCCTTAAGTCCCATCAAATGGGATCGGCTACATGAATCCTTCTTCTCCACTCGACTCTATCCAAAGCCATTTCGTTAGTCAAATTAAGAAGACTAATATCTTTATTTACTATACTAGCACACGTCAATCTAGGTCTGCCCCTTCCCCTAACACTTCCATTTATCGTCACTCTATCGCATCTCTTCACTACTACTTTTATTGGTCTCCATTGTATATGACCAAACCATCTCAATCTATTCTTTCTCAACTAATCTTCTATTGAATATACTCATTTCTAACTCTGTCTTTTCTAGTCTTGTCACACATCCACTTTAGTATTTACATCTCAACAACACTCATCTTATCGACATGTTATTTCTTAGTTGCCCAACATTCCATCTCATACAACATCACTGGTCTAATAGTTGTTCTATAAAACTTTCCTTTTAGTCTAGTGGGTACGCGTTTATCGTATAGTACCCCAAACGCACTCCTCCACTTAAGCCACCTCCGTGTTAATTCTATATACTACATCCGCTTCAATCTCCCCAGCCATTGTGATAATCGATCCTAAATAACGAAAATGTTTACTCTTAGGTAGTTTTTGGTTCTCAATTTTCACTTCTCTTCTGCTTCCATTATTACTGTTACTAAAATTACATTCCATGTACTCTGTCTTAGTTCTTATCCTAAATCCTTCTGATTCAAAAGTTTCTCTCCAAATCTCCAATTTAGTGTTAACTCATTCTCTAGTCTCATCCACTAATACAATATCATCTGCAAAAAGCATACACCATGGCACATTATCCTGAATATTTCTCATCAACTCATCCATAATTAAAGGAAAAAGATAAAGACTTAAGATTGATCCTTAATATAACCCTATAGTAATTAAAAATTCACTTGTCTCTCCAGCAAGCGATCTAATTATGGTCACCACACCTTCATACATATCCCTAATCACATCAATGTAACCTTTTGTCACCCCTTTCTTTTCTAACACCCACCAAATTATATCCCGCGACACTCTATCATACACTTTCTCAAGATTGATAAACCATATGAATGTCACTTTTATTTTCTCCATACTTTTCTATAACTCTCCTTAAAAGATAGATCGCTTCCATTGTTAACCTACCAGGTATACACCCAAATTGATTCTCTGACCCCTCCGTTATATCTCGCAGTCGACGTTCCATCACTCTCTCCCATACTTTCATTATATGACACATAGCTTGATTCCTCTATAATTGTTGCAATTCTAAACATCTCCTTTATTATTATAGATTGGCACTAAAATACTCTTCCTCTACTACTTTGGCATTTTTCTCATCAAAAAAATCTTGCTAAATAACTTATTCAACCAAGCAACTCCCTTTCTACCCAAACATTTCCAAGCTTCAGTAGAGATATCATTGGATCCTAAAACCTTATTCGATTTCATTTTCTTAAGTGTATTGGGTCCTAAAACCTTATTCGATTTCATTTTTTCAAGTGTAATCTCCACTTCAAAGTTCCTAATCGTGCAATAGAACCTGTAGTCCTGATTTTCCTTATTAATGCCTACTTCCCTCCCCTCCCTTTTGACCTACCTCCATGTTCCTCATTTAACAACTTCTCAAAATAGTTCTTCCACCTCTCCTTAATCTCTTCATCCTTTACTAACACCTTCGAGTCCTCACTCTTGATGCACTTAACTTGATTGAAATCTCTTATTTTTCTCTCTTATCTTAGCAAGTTTGTATATCCTCTTCTCTCCCTTCTTACTATCTAGTCTGGTGTATAGGTCATCATAGGCTTTCAACTTAGTCTTTTTCACTATTTTTTTGACCTCCTTATTAGCCAATCTGTAGCTCTTAAGGTTTTTCTCAGTTCTATTAGTTTGCCACTTTTTAAAGTACTCTTTTTTCGTCTTTACTACCGCTTGAACCTCCTCTCTCCACCACCAAGTTTCCCTAAAGTTGAGTCCCTTTCCTTTCGACTCTCCAAGAACTTCCCTTGAAATTCTCCTCATACAATTGGACATTGAGTTCCGTATAGTGTTAAATATCTTTTTTATCCATTCTATTCTTAAATATTTCTAGTTTATCTCCTTTTCAGTCCCACCATCTCGTCCTACAACACCCACTATCCTTCCTACCTTGGTATTGCCTTTTAAAGCACAAATCTAGTACCAAAATCCTATGTTGAGGCTTCAGGCTCTCTCCAGGAATGACCTTACAGTCGCTACATTTTAGACGGTCTCCTTTTCTTACTAAAAAGGAATCTATTTAGCTCTTAATTGACCCACTCTTAAAGATTATCAAATGATCCCCTCTCTTCTTATACATAGTATTGGCCACAACCAGGTCAGAAGCCAACGTAAAATCTAAAATACTCTCTCCACCAAAACCATATCCACCATGCACACCCTCTTATAACCTAGTTTATCTATTCATACATGGTCGTTGAATCACCACCTATAACTAGGTTTTCTCCTACGGGTATCTCCTTTAATACCTCATCTATTTGGTCCCAAAAATCTTAATCTGATCATCTAATCCTACTTGGAGAGCAAATGCACTGATAACGTTTACTATATTCTCTTCAATAATTAGTTTAACTAACATAATCCTATCACCTTTCCTAATGATTGCAACTACATTTTCTGCAAGACCCTTGTCTTATTCTTACCTCATGACATCTACCAATTCCATAGTTTTACCAATTAAAGTCCATACATTCCATGTAGCTACCTTAAACCTATAGTCTTGGACTTGCTTCTTTATCCGCGCTCGTCCAAAAAAAAGCGAAAACCTTGGCTTATTTTTCACCGCACCCAGACTTTTCGAAACACCCGAAGGCAGGCGCAACGCATCACTTAATGGGAACGATGTAGCATTTAATCGATTCAAAATAAGATTTATGTTTATAAGGGATCTGAGTAGCTTTTTTATGTGTTGGCTGTCGGCTTTTTGACTTCTCAAACCAGGACAAAAAATGGGACATCCAAACATGAATAGTGTGACACATAAAATGGGAAAGAAGAAGAATTTAAAAAGCAAACTATATTTACCTCGGCAGTTCTAATTGAAAACCAAATAGTTAATGGTTATGCAAAGAAGAAAGAACTAAAGCCACAGAACTCCTGATTGAAAAAGGAACGTTGAGTATTGTAATCCTATTACTTATCAATTCCATCTCATATTTTAACTGTGAACCCTTTAAATCTCTGTTCACCTCTCAGTAGAACTATTATTGACTCATCTGGTGCATACCTTCTCCTGAGCTTGGCCAGGTCTAGGGAGACGCTCAGCTTCAATATCATATTTCAGAATCCTAAAGCATTCAAGTCGTTCCTCCAAAAACAGTGCATATGTACGTACCCAGGCAGAGCAATCCCAAGCTACAGGGAGGGGAAAAAAAAGTTAGCAAAAAGAATAAAACGTTCAAAAGCAAAATTAACAAAATAATTCATGTCAGCAAGATACAAGTCAACAATAATTTAAATAAATTAGAAAAATATAGTGTTAATTAACCAATAGGGCTTGAATCATCCTTGAAATTAGACAATTGGAGAATGCGTCCTCTTTGTTGGAAATTCAGAAGTTCTTCTCTAAAAGTAGGGTCTCCCTCCCTCAAAGCCCTATGGACAACTATCAGTGTCTTTAATGCCACCTGTTGACCAAAAAACAAAAAATAATCATAAATAGAAGCGTATGAACAAGATAATTATGAGCTAGACTTTTGGCTATATTTTAAGCATCAATTGTCAATCAAGAATATAGATAGCTACATTGATTGGCATGGATCCAACATTTTCAGAGGAACATTTAAATGTAACAAAGGGCATAGCAATAAGGAAAAGACAAACAAAAATAAGAAAATGGTTCAAATCTTGTTGAAGCTTTACAAGATGAACATAGATTAAAATAATAATAATAATAAAGCTGATCCTGAAATTCTGATGACAAATGGAGAAACTAACACACACAAACAATGAATATTACTAAAAAAACAGTCAAAATATAGAAGACACAAAAAAATTACTTTGCAGTAATAAGAAAATGTAACTAAAATAAATAAATAAATAACAAAAAACAATCCTTCTCTTTATTTAAAACTATAGCACCTAGTCGGTAGCAAGGATTCATGTACTTGTCTCAGGTATGTGTCCTAGTGTTGGAATTATGTGAACTCCAAATTTAGTGGCATGGGGATAATAAAAATACGCTTCCCTTATCTCTTTAGGAAAAAATCGTGATTTTATGTAACACCATGCGTTCAATACAGACAACTCAGCCATTTAGAAGGAATAATGTAGGAAAGAAACGTGATAAGTTTGTTTTCAAATACACATGCATTAAATTTAAGTCATCAAATATGCTTGTTGATTACATATCAAACCAGATGTCTCAACCACCTACGCCATACCCATGTCTAGCATTCACATGTCAGACATGGATACTTGATACTTCTCACATTAGAAAGTTCCATGCAAGGGTAAACGCAGATGGGAGAGGAGGGACAGGGCAACTGCCTGAAATTTTCAAATTTTCATATCATTGATAAGAAACATAGCGTTTAAAGTTTTATGAAAATATTCTTTATTATTGAATTTTTTATAAAAAGAAAATTTCCTTATCATTGCTTTTGTTTTTTTGGGAAAATTTAACATTCGATCATTATTGTCTTCTTTCAAGCATTCAACATTTTGCTACAGATAAATATGCCCTCTTAAAGTATAGATAGAACCCTGACCAAAAAGTTGTCTCCTTCGAGGAGTATATTATCGAAAAAAACAAAAAGCTAGATATACCTAGTCCATGCATTACATATTTAGTAACATACATGACTACCATATAAATAATTACAAATCATCTTTAGTCCATGCATCAAGATTCGTCCCCGAGTCTTAGTCATGGATGAAATAAGTAAATACATTCAGGATGATATTCTATGGGCATATATTGTCCATATATGATATTGTTCTAGTGGATGAACCTAAGGAAGAAATTAACACTAAATTAAAAATCTGAAGCAACGCACTCGAGTCAAAAGAGTTCTAATTAGTATAAACAATAAATAATAAATAAAATACTTTTGTAACAATAAAAATAGAAATAATGGAAAAGTGAAGATTAAAATTATGGCATAACAAATAGTGAACATTTTAGTTACTAAGGCCTATTTTGGCAACATCACTTTTTACCCTAAAAGCCTAAAAGTCCCTAAAAAAATCAAAAAACCAACATCCTATACCAAAAAGTCAAATATTCCATTTTTTCTCTACTTTTTACACATCTTTTCATAAAAATCAAAAAGTTATCCCAAACATACTAGTTTTTTTTTACATCACATTTTAGCAAAAAAGTCAAAAAACTACTAAAAAAGCCCGTTCCCAAACGAGACTTTAGCTTTGAAAAGTTGAAGCTGGTGTTTTCTATAAAATTGTAGTAGATTAGTTCAAGTGGAGGAGTGTTTCTATCATATTTGTGATCAACAAATATTAACAAAATTGAGAAGAAAATTCTATAGAACTGTTATGCGGTTAGTGATAGAGAGAGAATGTTTGGCTAATAACAAACAACATGATCATAAAATGTGTGTTGCAACTTGCAAAGATGTAGATGCTTAAATAGATGTGTGGTAAGATTAAGAAAGGCAAACTTAGAAATAAATATATTCATGAAATGATAAGAGTAGCACTAATTGAAGATAAGTTGAGAAAAATTATTTAAAGATTGTTTAGTCATGTATAACGAAGACCTGAAGATGCAACTATTAGGAAGATATAAATTCATTTGATTTGACTTACTAATTAGCCTTGACAAAGTGGAATGACAAAAATTATTCATATAGCCCACCCCACTTGATTAGGACACAATGCTTAGTTTGATGTGTATTATGAGGTGTACATAAATATTGGATGATGTTCACCTTTTACGCTTAAAAAGTGGTCATATGAGGTGTACGTGACCATTTTCCATTTAAGCTATTGACAAATGTTATCAATTGGACCAAATGAAGACCATGTCCAAAATGAATGGCTAGTTTGCCGCAATTGGAACTACAACGACCAACTTGATAATGGTAAAGACATAAAGCTATGTTACTGGAATGTGGATTGTTTGTAAATTTTGGAATCACCCACAGACAATTAGTTAGACCCAGAGGTGGTAAAAGAAATATAATATAGCTAAAAGAGCATTATTATTGTTATCGTCCAAGTAGAAAAGAAGGCAAGGATTCACTGTTGGGTAATAACTTAATAAGCAGTTTGTATTGGACTATAGCAGAGTGTAAATAACAATACAAGAGCAATCACATGAACCTGGGGTACAAATCAAGAGCTCAATTCTTAGTGTTTTAGTTTCACCTTTTCAAAGACAGGACATCTGATTAAGAGAAAATGCAACATATTTTTCTCAAGTAATCCATATGCAGGCATGTAAATTGAGAAACACTAAACTCCCAGTTTCCCACAATGGCATCTGATTAGATCCATGACCATATTTAGGCCTCATTTGGGAATCATGGATTTTAGCCAAAAAGCTAAAAAAATCACTATAAATTGTTACATCAATTTCTCTATTTATCTTTTCGTAAAAAATCAAAACCCCAATTGAAATAGACAATTCCCAAATGAGCCCTTAAAAATAGTAATAATCAACAGTAAAGTAACCAACAGTGAAAAGTAAACCACTAAACATATGAGGTAGCACCAAATTCAAGCCAAACCCAAATCGAATCTACGCAATTGGGGCAAAATTTTTACAACATTGAATCCAAAAACATCAAAATCCATACCGTCCAATTATGGGTCTTGGCCAATCGCCTCGCAAGCGCATGAATGCAGTATGCAACATCGGCTCGAGATCGAATCGCTGACGTGGCAGAAAAAATCTCTGAAAAAAAAATAAAAAACCCAAAAAATAAATAAAATAAAATCAAAATTGGAAAACACGAGAACAGAAAAATGGATCTGCGAATAAAAACTCACTCCTGAGGTGTCTTTCTTTGGGTGGACACTCAACGTGGTTCGTGGCTTTAACGATCGCAACGTCCACATCCTAATCATAGAACCCCCATCAAATTCAAGAATTGAATATATATGTAGAGAGAGAAAGAGAGAGAGAGAAGACCTTGAAATCGCTATTGACATGGGCGAGTCCGACTTTGGTGCTATCTTTGAGGGCACCGTAGGCTTTGCGCCATGTCTGTAGCGTTCCCATCTGTCAAATACACTATTCCGTTGCCGCTAAGATCGATCGCTCTCTCTCTCTCTCTCTCTCTCTCTCTCTCTCTACGTGTTCTTCAGACCTTTCTCTTCTCTCTCTCTCCTTGAAGACTACAACTGCAGAAGAAATGGGTTGTTACTCTCTCTCTCTCTCTCTCTTCGCTCGCCTTTGTTGAAGC
Organism: Camellia sinensis; assembly: GCF_055761805.1. NCBI lineage: Eukaryota > Viridiplantae > Streptophyta > Magnoliopsida > Ericales > Theaceae > Camellia > Camellia sinensis. Next base: position 60,381,088 of record NC_138971.1, read on the forward strand.
TTTTTTTCCGACCTTGCTGGCTTTTGGCGGTCCCTCAATTGGGTGTAATTGATATGTCATCATTGTTAATTTTATGGTATATAAAAATGGTCCCTTTTTTTTATTATTTGAAAATAGATGACATAAAAATGGCGTTAGGTTTTAGGGGTGAGTATGGTCCGGATTGGATTGGATTGGGATAAAATCAGGACCAATTCGTTTTTTACGGTTCCTAAAATATTGGAACCAATTCAATCCGTTTAAATCATGAAATCAATCCGAACCAATCCATTTAAATACGGATTGGATCGGTTTAGGACCACGGATTCACATAATTAAATAACCAAAATATATTTATAACACTTTAATTTTATAAAAATATAAACAGCGCTATATTAGTTCCACAATAGCAACATATTTTTCTATAATAGCGACATACTGTTCTAAAATTTAAACAACCATAAGAAAATTGGTTTCACTATAAGTATTTAAACCATTACAAATTAAAACTAAAAACCAACAAACAAGAGTAATAAAATAAGATATTATATGGTTTTAGGTTTGAGTTTAGATTTTATATAGAATTAAGAGAAGATACTATGGGGGAGGATGTATAATAAAAATATAGACTATTTGTATACGGTTCGGATCGGTTCTAATCCGGAACCGTGGGGTTCAATCCGGAACCAATCCGTAGACTACGGATTTTTAATTTTTCAATCCGGAACCGAACCGCGGATTCAAAAAACCAATCCAAACCTATCGGATTGGACTGAACTGGATCGGATTACGGATTTTACGGATCGCTTGCTCAGCCCTATTAGGTTTGACTTTAATATTTGTATATATGGATTTGTGTAATTTATAATAAAGTTTCAAAATACGATTAAGAGCAGTGACTGGTATATTTTTATGATTTGAATTATTTATTTGTAAGATTTATTGACTATTTCGTGCTTACTGAAAATCATATTAATTAGATATCAATAACTATATGATTGAATTACATATTTTTTATGTCATTTTTTAAAAGAAAAACTTATTGTTTTTTTTTTTTGATTATCGATCATATAATTATCGATATCCGATTAATATGATTTTTGGAGGGATAAAATACTCTACAAATCTTATAAAATGAACGGTTGTAATCATAAAAATAAGTCTATAATACCCTTCAAATTAAGATACAATAACCATTGTTGTGCTTTTAATCCTTCAACATAATATTTGTTAATAAAATGAGCCAACTAAAATTGAATACGTGGCTGTATGTTTTTACAGGTGGATCTCACACGAGCCACGAGAAGGTCCACTGAAGCCTCTGTTGTACACTAGCTTGAGACAGAAAAACAGAATAAGGCCAAGTTTGAGAAGCTGAGAAAAAGTCACAAAGTTAAAAAATTAACATTATTCATAAAAATCAACAATTACGACTGTACAACTCTTCATCCTAATTTTTCTCTATAAATTAATTTTTATAATTTTTTAATACACATTTTTTTATAAAAAGTCAAATAGTTAACCAAAACATTCATATTTTTTTTTTCAATTTTTTAGTCCAAAAAGACAAAAAGTGCACTTATTTATGACACCCCAAACAACCCCTAAGTAATCTATTTTGCAAAAATCATATGCTTGGTTATCGTTTTTCAAAAATACTTTTTAGAAAATTTATTTTTTTATTTTTCGTATTTTTTTATTTTCACTAAATATTTTTTCAATATTTTGAGATTTTTTTTTAATTTTTAGACATACCTAACACAAATTACCTAAAAAGTAAAAAAAAAAATTGAAAAAAACCTTTTAAAAATTCACTAAATACCAAAAATATAAAAAAAAATATGAGAATTCAGTACATTTTTTATATTTTTATGTATTTATTAATTTTTAAAAATATTTTTTCAGAAATTTTTTATTTTTTAGATACATCTAAGTAAGGTGCATCTAAAAAGTAAAAAAAAAATTAAAAATATTAATTAAAAACAAAAAACACGAAAACCAAAAAACTCAATTTTCAAAAAACTTATTTCAAAAAACTCAAACCAAACACATTGATATTAATATGGTGATTTTATACATATTAATTGGTATATCAATTAATATATTAACATATATTATAAAATTATTATTTTTAAATTATAAATTTTACTTATTATATAAATTATAAATTTTTAAAATTTCTAAAATTATATTATATTATCCGTTAATATGTTAAATTACTACATCAATTGATACGTATAATTTTATTGTATTAATAAAAATAATATACAAACTCACTTTCTAAGACTTATTTTCTACACTTAATGATATATAAGTAATTTAATTGATTGATGATTAGAGAAAATATAAAAAAAATTTATTATTTTAAATATCTTAATTAATTATCATATCATTAAATTTAAAAATTAAATCTAGTTTTTAGATTTATATAGTAATACCCCTTTACTAATACATTGTCCTACTAACACTGACAAACTTTGCCCAACGTTAGCGTCAGCATCTGCGTATAAGTGTACGTGTAGATGTTTATATGCATGATAAGTGTATTTAAATTTTGTTTGGCATAACTTATTTTAGTCCATTTTTTTATCTTGTTATCTTTTTTAGATCATATTAATCAACATCTGTTCTCTACTTTTTTACATATTTTTTTATAAAAAGTCAAAAAGTGTACTTATTTAGGGTATCCCAAACCAGCCCTTAGTTTAAGTTTTTTGAATTTAATTTTTTTTTAATTAAATTTTTTTATTTTTTATATTTTTTGTTTATAGTGAATATTTTTAACATTTTAAGCAATTTTTTATTTTTAATATGCACCTTACTTAAGTGTATTTAAATAGTAAAATATTTGTGAAAAAAATATTTTAAAAATTAATAAATACACAAAAATATGAAAAATATACTAAATTTTTCTATTTTTGGTATTTAATGAATTTTTTAAAGATTCTTTTTACAATTATTATACTTTTTAAGTATATTTAGGTTAGGTGTGTCTAAAAAAATTTTTAAAAAAAATTGCTTAAAATATTTTTAAAATTTAGTGAAAACGAAAAAAAAAACGAAAAACGAAAAAGTAAAAAGTAAAATTTTCTTAAAAGTGAATTATGAAAATTGAAACTAAACAGAGTGAATAATAGATTCTAAGGTTTTATATAGAAATTCACTATTTTAATTAATTTTTTAGTTGTTTATAAAAAAAAATGTAAAAAAATAAAAACAATAATATGATAGTTTATAATGTTTTTTTAATTTTTTTGACTAAAATCTATCATCCTAAACAAAGCTTAAGGCTTTGTTTGGGAACAGGCTAATTTAGTAACTTTTTGGCTATTTGGCTAAAATATGAGCTAAAAAAAATTAATATGTTTAAAATGACTTTTTGACTTTTTACGAAAAGATGTGCAAAAAGTAGAGAGAAAATAGAATCTTTTTGACTTTTTTATATGAGTTGTTGTTTTTTTGATTTTTTTAATGATTTTTTAACTTTTTGACTAAACGGGACTCTTCCCCCAACGAGGCCTAAGGTCTGATAAAGGTGTATTAGTTTAAGACCTCTTTTAACAATTAAGAAAAAAGTAAGTTTATTAACTTATTTGGGTCGTATTACTTCTCTATTTTTTTGTATATTTTTTCAAAAAAATCTATTCCCTCTGTCTCAAAATAACAGTCCATTTTTGGAGAATCTAACTTTTTTTGTAGTACAATTATTGCACTTTAAAAATATTAATTTTTAAAAATTATCTTTTGATATTACATTTTTTAAGAAATATCAATTGTCATAATTGTATTTTTTGTGTTGTTAATGAATTTAAAAGAATGAAAAAATAGGAAATTTATATTATTTTAATCCTTAATTTTTGAAAAATACCGAATATTTTGCGATAATGAAAAATAAAATAAAGAATTAATATTTGGGGACGGAGGCAGTAATAAACTCAAAAAAAATCACTTTCCAAAATAGGCTTAAGTAAATTTTGTAAGCATTATAAAAAAAAAAAATTCCTAATAATATAACAATGATGAAAGTTTGCGTTACGAACGTCATTTAACAAGAGTGACATTGAAGATGAAAAAAAGATGCGATAGAAACCCGAATTAAATTGAATTAAATAGTAAATAATTACATGTTAATTGGTAACACAATTAAAATCAAGGTTATTAAACGATTAGAGTAACAAAAAAAAAATTCATGCAGAAAAATCTCAAATACTTAGGAAAAGGATTTGTTGGGTTTGAGTAATGTTATAATTTTTTTTTTTTTGGGGGGGGGGGGGGGGGGGGGGGGGTTGTTGTGGTGAATGTCATTTTCATTCAAGAAGTGTCTGATTGAACATTTCATTCCGTATCAAATAAGAGGGTTGAACAATTCATTCCGTATAAGCTCAAATAAGAGGGTTGTTGTCATGTACTTTTAAAAAGGGTGAATGGATCAAACTCTAAAGACACGTTACCAATAAAAAAAATAAAATCCTACACATAAATCAAAGTGAGAAAATGGGAACAATGATTTACGTGAAAAAAAAAATAAAAAAAAATCACTCTAAATAATGACAACCAAATTTGTTGTTAATCACACACTACAATGTGATTACCAAAAAAAATTGAAATTTTAAAAATCAAATTTAAGAACAAAATTATTTAATAGGAATTAATTATTTTTGTTATAAAAAGTATCGTCATTATATTTTTAATAACAAAAATTAGACATTAGTGATAAATTATTATCATTTTGGGACCAAATTTTTGTTAAAAAATAAATCATTATGAGATCAAATTATTTTATCTCTAAAAGTCTATTTATTAGTGACATTTTTAAAATTTTGTCGCTTAAAGTCTTGTTTTTGATTTTTTGAAACGACCTTTTAGCGATTATCCTCACGACTATAGAAATTGATCCATAAATGTCTTCTGTGACAAAATTTTCACTTTTAGATATCAAAAAAATTGATCTCTAAATCTCTTATATGTTGTAATGGTGGCTTTAATCTTCTTGGATACTCTTGATTCAATAGCACAATTTGGCGGCATCTGTGGAAAAGAAAAGAGAATAGATGGCCATCGACGGACAAAAAGAGAAGATTGGGAACGACACTCCTACTGAGAGTGGGAAACCTGTAGACCTTGACGTCGAAGAAGATAACTGCAACAAAGAGACTCACGATAAGAATCACGAAGGAAAGGACGTCGGCCAAGGGGACGTACCAAAGAAACGGACCGAAGCGGGTATTACAACGAGGACAACCTGCAGGTATGGAAAGAAAAATGCCTGCGGAGGGACGATGAGGTAAAGGCCATGGCGAACAAATTGGCGAACCTACAAACAATGGTCAATTTCATGATGCAGAATAACGTCATGCAGCCACCATACCCACTACAAGATATGCCGATTCTAGCGACCAATAAAGATGCCCAGAAAGATGGACAAAAAACAGTCCCTACAATCCTCCAGCACACTAGAACCGAGAAACATTCTCATCGGCCTTCAAGAGAGGTCGGGCGAGGAGAGTCAAGAAGGGGAGATTCACGGAGAACGCATCATACCAAGGAAGCTAACCCCAAAGAACATCGGCATGTTCAAAGGCAGGAGTTATGCTTCGACGCAACTAATGGAGAAAGGTCCAAGAGGACTCACAATGACACAGGCAGTAGTGCACCGAAGAGGCTGAAATCCGGAGATAGCCGAGTTCCTAGGCGGACCAAAGAGGACTTGAGGGATTATCTCAAGAGGAAGCAACAAAATGCCGAGGTAACTTCCCCACTTAAGCCGAGAACTCCATTCTCGGTAAAGTTGGACAAATTTGAGGCCCCGAAAAGATTCAGTATGCCGAGGTTACAGATATACGACGGTAAGTCAGACCCCAACTTTCACGTCAGTTTATACCTGAACTTAATGGCATTGTACACTGGGAACGAGCCGTTGCTTTGCAAGGTGTTCCCCTTATCCTTCGGGGAAATCGCATCGGACTGGTTTCACAAGTTACCGAAAGGAACTGTGAAACCCTGGGAAGGCCTGACCGAGATGTTTGTGGCCAGGTGCGTGACAAACAAACTATAACCATTGAGGGTAGACGCCCTGATGGCTCTAAAAATTGGCGAGGACGAAAGCCTGAGGGCCTATGCCAAAAGGTATTATGAGGTATTCAACCGATGCAACCAAGAGGTGGTCGTCGTATCATTTAAAAACAGCCTGAAAGATGATTGCCTGCTCCGAAAATCACTAGCAAAGACATTGCCAAAAAGCATGGAGAAACTTATGGCTAGGATAGAAAAGTATGCCAAGGCCGAGGAGGACACGCCGGGGACAATGGCTCCGAAACCAGAGAAGAAAAATGGCTCGCCGAAGCGAGGCCGAGGTGATGGTGGACACAACAAACTAGAGATAGGACTAAGGGCTGCACAGGCAGTCACAACCGTCTTCCGAATCCCGATTTATAAAGTCTTGGAGAAAATCTGAAACCAGCCTTATTACAGAGCACCAGCAAGGGTACCAAGAGAATTTATGGGAAGAAGTCTTGGTAAGCATTGTACTTACCACAATGAAGCTGGTCATCTGACTCAGGAGTGCAGAGCCCTGAAAGCACATCTAGAAGACCTGGTAAGACAAGGTCATCTAAGGGACCTGGTAGACGAGACCAGGACAAGAGAAGAACAAGCAAGATTATCCCAAGCACCAGCAGCACCGCCACCCCCAGTACCGCAACCACAAGGAGGCAGCCCTCGAGTGATCAAGGTGATTCACTCAAAGGTAAACGTGAATGAGATTAGGGGGGAAACCCAAAAGGTAAAACACCTACAACATGTGTATCAGGTCGGGAAGAAGAGGCCTAGGGCAGACAAGAGTCAGGGACCAGTAGTACCCTTTACCGAAGAAGACCTGGAGATAGTGCAACATCCACACAACGATGCCTTGGTAGTATCCCTCCAGGTTGCGAAGTGCCAAGTGAAGCGCATCCTAATTGACCAAGGCAGCTCTTGTGACATCATGTATGTCAAATGTTACAAGGAGTTTGGCCTTTACCCAGACAATATGGAGCCGTCCAATGGCCTAATGGTTGGGTTCAATGGAACGCCGACGTGGCCACTGGGAGCAGCAAGTTTGGAAGTGCAGGCTGGCACCAAAAAGATAAAAACAGAATTCACCATAATTGACACACCCTCCCCCTAGAATGCTATCTTGGGAAGGCCATGACTGCATACAATGGGGGTTGTTCCCTCAACATTGCATCAGCTATTGCAGTTTCCAACGCAGCATGGGATAGAGAAGGTCAGAGGGGATCAGCTGCAGGCAAAGAACTGCTCCATGACAGCAATGAAATCCACCTGCAGCATACGAGAACCATAAAAGGCAGAGATCGAAGACGAGGACGCGGAAGTCCTAGAGGACGTCGGCAAGGAGCCAGCCGAGAAGAGTGAAGTAGCCCTGAAGAAAATCCTCATCCAGCAGGGAGATGAAGAACGATTTTTCCGTCTTGCCTCGGGCTTAGTCGAGGAAGAGAAAAAAGAGCTAGAGGCGTTCTTGAGAGCAAACATTGAGATGTTTGCCTGGACGCCTTACGAGATGCCAGGCAATGACCCCGAGGTCAGTTGCCATAAACTGAACGTAAACAGGTCGGCCAAACCTGTAATCCAACGAGCAAGAAGGCCGACATTGATGCATGTTGAGGCAGTGGAAGAGGAAGTAGACAGACTTCTGGAGGCAAGAGCCATTCGAGAGGTAAATTACCCAACATGGCTATCAAATACAGTGGTGGTGAAGAAAAAAGATGGTAAATGGAGGGTCTGCGTGGACTTTACCAGCCTAAACAAGGCATGTCCCAAAGACAGTTTTCCTTTACCCAAGATTGACCAGTTAGTGGATGCCACTTCAAGGCATGGAATGATGAGCTTCCTAGATGCCTACAGGGGGTACCATCAGATAGCTATGTACCCCGCAGATGAGGAGAAGACTGTGTTTATCACTCCAAAGGGGCTGTATTGCTACAAAGTGATGCCTTTTGGTTTGAAGAATGCAGGAGTAACTTACTAGAGATTGGTAACCAAGATGTTCAAACACCTAATTAGCCGAACAGTGGAGGTATACATCGATGACATGGTCGTGAAAACCAAGGAACCTAAGGATCATCTGGAAGACTTAAAGGCAGTCTTTGACATCCTAAAAATATATCGGCTCTGACTCAATGCGTCAAAATGCGCATTTGGAGTTGAATCTAGTAAGTTCTTGGGATACTTGGTGACCAGAAGGGGCATTGAGGCTAGCTCAGATCAGATAAAGGCCATCTTAGAGCTAAAGAGCCCGACGTCAGCAAAACAAGTGCAGATGTTGACGGGAAAGGCTGTAGCCCTGAATAGGTTCATAAGCAGAAGCTCAGACAAGTGCAAACCTTTCTTCAACTTAGTGAAAAAAGCCACGGACTTCTTATGGAACGAAGAGTGCGAAGCCACCTTGACCGACTTGAAGAAGTATTTAACCACAGCTCCAGTTCTCTCAAACCCAATACCTGGAGAGGAGCTATTCTTATACTTGGCAGTTTCAGAGCATGTAGTAAGTGCAGTAGTAGTCAGAGAAGAAAAAGGAGAGCAAATGACAGTTTATTACGTGAGTAAAACCCTAGCAGATGCAGAGACCAGGTACTTACCCTTGGAGAAGTTAACACTGGCTTTAGTAATGGCTTCCAAGAAGCTGAACCATTACTTTCAAGCCCACAAAGTTGTGGTGTTGACTGAACATCCATTAAAGTCCCTATCACAGCAAGGGGATCTGACAGGCAGAATAGCTAGATGGGCAATGGCCTTGGGCCAATATGACCTGGAATTCAGACCCAGGACAGCAATCAAAGGCCAAGTCTTAGCCGACTTCGTGGCCAAGTTCACACCAGACACCGTCATACATCGGGCTTTGTTGAGCCGAGGTATACAACGTCTAAGTAAGCAAGGAAGAACCCAGCAGGGGATAGCCGAATAGAGGGACAAAGAGAAACTCAGGCCCTGTAGTATTTACATCAGCGACTCCTTCCGATTGTTTTGTTGATGGGAGTTCAAACCGACAAGGAGTAGGGGCAGGAGTAGTACTAGTATCACCAGATGGGCAGATACTGCAACAATCCATTCGTTTGAGGTTCAAGGCCTCAAACAATGAAGCAGAATATGAAGCACCAATCGCAAGGTTAAAGCTGGCAGTAGCCATGGAAGCCAACGAGGTAATAGTCTTCTATGACTCCCAACTCATAGTCAACCAGGCAATAAGCGAATATGTAGCCCGAGATGAAAGGATGTCGGCCTATGCAAAGGAAGTGGGCAGACTGGTAGCCTTATTTCAAAATTGCCGATTACAGCAGGTAAGCCAAGATGACAACAGCCACACCGACACTCTGGCCAACCTGGCAAGTGCAATAAAGCCTAGAGGGGCAAGAACGATAATGGTTGACTACTTGCCAGGTCCAAGCATAGAACCACTGAACACAGAGCGCGAAGGAATGTGTGTGGAGATGAGACCAAGTTGGATGGACGCAATAATAGCATTCCTTAGAGATGGGAAGCTGCCAGATGACCGAAAAGAAGTGCACAAGATCAGACTGAAGTCGGCAAGATTCAGTTTGACAGCAAAAGGACATCTCTACAGAAGATCTTTTACTGGACCCCTTCTGAGGTGTGTGCATCCTGCACATGTTGAAGATTTTCTGTACAAGATACATGAAGGAATATGTGGAAGCCACGCTGGGGGCAGGTCACTTGCTCATAGGGCCATTACACAAGGGTACTGGTGGCCCTACTTGTAAAAAGATACAGAAACCTATGTCAAGAAGTGTGAAAAGTGCCAAACGTTTGCACCTTTGATACACCAACCAGCAGCAGACTTAAACCCTGTATCCAGTCCTTGGTCGTTTGCCCAATGGGGCATGGATCTTGTTGGAAAACTGCCTCAAGCAACTGGGCAAAGGAAGTACCTACTGGTAGCAACAGATTACTTCACCAAGTGGGTAAAAACTGAACCCCTGGCCAAGATTCGGGACGTGGATGTGAAGAACTTCATATGGAAGAACATCATCACCAGGTTTGGGATCCCAAGAGCAATAGTTGCAGATAATGAAATGAAATTTGACAGTAAGCTAATTAAGAGCTTCTGTGCAAAATTCAAAATCATGAATTATTATTCAACCCCAAGTTTTCCTCAAAGCAATGGACAAGCAGAAGCATCCAACAAAGTTATCTTGGATGGGATAAAGAAGAGGCTGCAAGCAGCAAAGGGAAAGTGGGTGGATGAGTTGCCCAGTGTACTCTGGGCATATCGAACTACGCCGAGAAGGTCAACGAGGGAATCCCATTTGCCATATCTTATGGCACAGAGGCAGTAATTCCACTAGAGGTCGGCATCCCAGGAATCAGAACCCAGGGAGTAGAGAATGAGACTAATGATGTATTTTTAGCCCGAGATCTGGATCTGCTAGAAGAAAGAAGGGAGAAAGCAGCAATTCAGCTGGGGGCATACCAACAGCAGCTTGCCAGGGCTTATAATAAGAAGGTCAACCTAAGGGAGTTTCAAGTCAGTGGCCTCGTCCTGAGAAAGGCCGTTGGCAACAAGAAGGATCCCAGAAAGGGCAAGCTTGGCCCGAATTGGGAGGGACCCTATAGAATCATCTTGGTATTGGGCAATGGGGCATATCGGCTTGAAGATAGTGAAGGCAAAGAGTTGCCAAGACCTTGGAATACTTGCAATCTGAAATTTTTCTATCATTAGACTTTCTTGTTCTTTGTTATTAGTCGAAGTAATAATAAAGTTTTAGCTTGATTTTTTACACTTGTGACTGATAAAATACTTGACGATGTTTCTGGAATACATGCATAATGAGAACCCAAGTGAAACTTAAGTTCACATTAAGGGGCAGAGAGTTGGAAAGTGGTTCTTGGAAAGGTTGAATTTACAAGCTAAAATTAGTTTAACGCTTGTTGAAATTTAAGTTTACAAGTTGAAGTTAAACCGAGGTCACGTTTAACGCTTGTTGAAATTTAAGTTTACAAGTTGAAGTTAAACCGAGATCACGTTTAACGCTTGTTGAAATTTTAAGTTTACAAGTTGAAGTTAAACCGAGGTCACGCTTAACGCTTGTTGAAATTTAAGTTTACAAGTTCAAGTTAAACCGAGGTCACGTTTAACGCTTGTTGAAATTTTAAGTTTACAAGTTGAAGTTAAACCGATGTCAGGTTTAACGCTCGTTAAAATTTAAGTTTACAAGTTGAAGTTAAACCGAGGTCATGTTTAACGCTCATTGAAATTTAAGTTTACAAGATGAAGTTAAACCGAGGTCATGTTTAACACTTGTTGAAACTTTAAGTCTACAAGTTGAAATTAAACCGAGGTTGTGTTAAAGGAGGATTGGTTTAAACATTTGTTGAAATTTTTGAAAAATTTTACGAGTTAAGCCAAGGTTGAAACCGGAGAAGTACATGCATACATGCCGAGATAAAAGCGTTGGTTTGTATAACCGAGGTATATCACCCCAAGAAGATTACACAAGGTGTACTTTGAAGACATGCAAAATATTCTAAGTATAAGAGTCATACAAGAGCAGAAGAAAGAAGACAAACATTCAAAGAAGAGATTAGAGAATGCATTCAGAGAAGAAAGAAGGCACTTCGGTCTAACATTGAAAAGTAATTGTTTAGATTACAAAAGTGGCACATCGGCCAAATTGAAGCTTAAAAGAAAGGAAAAAGTCTATGGTACAAAGAAAAAGATCTTAAACTGAACTATTCAGCAGTGGTAGCGGTCTGTGCCTCGCCAGCGGTAGGTTGTGTCTCACCCGAGAAGACAGTTGGGAAGACTTCTCAGCAGCTTTCTTAGCTGCAAGCTCGGTATCAATCTCTTGAAGAGTTTGATCGAGGCACTTTTTGGCGATTGGCACCTCGGAGTCTGTTTTCTGGGAGGTGGCATCTTTGGAGATTTCATCATCATCTTAAGACAAGTCCATGACTTGCTCATTCAAAGTAGGGGACTTAGCCCCAACAGCCTCCTTGGTCTTCCTCACCAAAGCTTCCTCCTCAGACTCAGAATCGTCCTCAGATTGGTTTGGAGTAGGAGGGAATGACAAAGAGAGGACGTCGGCATTCTTGAGGGGGGAGTCCTCGAGGACATCAAGCTTTTTGAGGGCAACCATCCAACCAAGGGTGAAACCCTTGTTGCATGCCTACTTCACCTGACTCTTGTAGTCCGCCGTGACATCGGCCACCCCCTCAACGTACGCCTTCTCATCAGCAGCCTTGATCTCGGCCTCTTTTGTGGCCAAGGCATCCTGAAGTTCTTTTTGGGCCTCGGCCATCTTTTCTCGGCCTCTTTCTTTTGGGCCTCAAGAACCTTCTTAACAACCTCTGCAGCGTCTGCTTTTTCCTCGGCCGCATCCTGACCTTTTATAGCTGCCTCAGCTTGATATGCCAAGGTCTTCATCTTGTCCTTGGCCCTGTTAAGGGACTTCTGTAAAGCGGCGACTTCCCTGATCTTGTCGGCCAACTCCTTCCTCATTTCAAAAGTTAGTAAAATTCTCTGAGTATGAAAGAATGGAGAAAGAAAAATACCGAAGTGTGAAAGACTTACTTGAACGGAATGCTGGAGCATCAGAGCGAAGTTTTCATACTTGCTAATCTCGGTGTTTCGGTTGAGATCGTTTGGAAGGAGCAAAGTCGTAGAGAGGGCGACGCCAACTTCGAGGTCAGTCGCACTGTCGCCAGCTCTGACCGGCTTGTCCTTGATGGTGATCGAGGGGGCCCAGGAGGCATCTGGTTTCATTGGCCTCGAGGTTGTGGCCGACTCAGACCTCGGCCTTTTTGACCGAGTTGATTGGGATGGTTCGGCCTCAGCGGGCTGATTCTCGGCGGCAGAGGGGGTCTTCTCACTCTCAGCCAATTTTGAAATTAGCAAGGTGTCCTTAGTATCAATCTGAGTCAACGTTGCCTTGGGTTGGGCTTTCTTCAGTCTTTTCTTCGGCTTTATGGTGCTGGTTGAGCGTCAACGATGGTAGGGATGTTGGCCAAAAGATCCTCTGCGATTGCTTTTTTGCAGCCCATCTCAGCGGCGATTGCAGTTCGGTGTCTTCGTCGGCGTTGAGATGGAGGGATCAGATATGGAGCCAAAGTTGATGGTAGCTCAGCTGAATCAGAGGTAGATCCCTGATCTGGCCGAGATGATGGAGTTGTTGGAGGTGATGTGGCGGACGGAAGAGACTTGCTCTTCTTCTTCTTCGGAATGTCGGGAAGAATCGACTTGTAAGTCGGGATAAAGTTGAGCAGTAGGGGGGCTCTCCGCTTGTGAACTGGCAGGTCTAACAGCTTTCTCAAGCCTTTGCTCCGAAAAAAGGACTTGCGAAAGCCCTTTGGTGGCTGTGGAAGAACTACAAAAAGAAGAGCACAAACGTTAGAACAAAGTATTGAAAACTTGGAAGAAAAAAAAGCAAGGAAATGTGACATTTGGCTCTTACCATCTCCTTCCCTGAAAACCGTTTGGCTTAGGGGATAAAGGTGGAGGTCATCGTTTGGTTGAAACTCCCAATTACCCGAGACGATAAAGTAATCATCTCCAGCACTGTTGTTTGAGTCTGGGAGGTCGGCAATGAGCTTGTACTCAGTGGACTTCGGCTTGAGGTAATAAACGTGGCCTTTTTTCGATTTCAGGTGACACATGGTGTAGCAGTACTGGATGTCGGCAAGGGTAACCCTAGTATTTTCTTTTTTGGCTAGGGCGATTATACTATTGATAACTCGATAAGAGTTGATGGTAAGTTGCATTGGGTTCAATTTGTAGTAGTGGAGGACTTCTCGGAAAAGGTTGTCAAGTGGAAACCTAAGTCCACACTCGATAAAGGCCACTACTGGGAAAGGCATGAGGTCCACGTCGGGCATAATGGAGTCCTCCTCCCCTGCCAACCTGAGGTGGACGTCGGCAGGGATAGAAAACGCCTACCTAAAGTACTCTAACATAGTTGGGGTGTCTACCCTATGCTTCTACATACCCATGATGTCGGCTTAATTGGAGGAGTTAGATTTCAAAAGGAAGTGTTTTGTAAGGGTTTGAGGGACCTCAGCTAAAACTTAAAAATGAACTATGGTAAGAGTTTGTATGGATCTAAAGGGAATTCGTGTCAATTCTTCCTAAAGTTCGTAAGTTCTATAGACAAATCTCAAACCTAAGTCTAGGCAAGTGAAGATTAAAGGCAAGAATCTGGAAAAAAACACGGCAAACATAAACAGGAATGTGATTCAGAATTGAGAACAATGATGAAACATCAAGAACACAGTGACAAAGTCCGTGCAGGTGTGTAAGGCCAAGAACAGTGGCAAAATCCAACGAATATGTGAACAATGTGTGGATGTTCAAGAATGGATTGGTCAAAATAGTTATAAAACGAACATACTCAATACGTGGTGGAAATCAAGACACAAAATTAAATGATCAAAGACATGAGCAAGTACAGCAGTGGAGTTCTTTGAAGCAAAAACAAGAAATTTAAAACAAGAGGAATAGCCGCTTACCAGAGGAATGAAGCCGGTGATTGAGTACGTTGAAGTCAGATCACGGTAACAATCGGAAGAGGACAGCGAAAGCTTCACCGGAGGAGAGGAATAAAAGTAGTTACAGAGCTTGAAGATCTGGGACAATGGCGGATTTGAGAGAGAGAAGTTAGAGAGAGAAAGAGTTGGGATCTTGAGAACGAGGATGCCAAAGTGAAGAGACAGAGAGAGAGAGAATTGATTTTGATCAAACGCGGAGAATGGCGGCAAAATACCATCAATGCGTCTAGGGCGACGTGCTTGTCAGATGGTGCACCCAGACACAAGGCGACTTACAAGCGTGTATCAGGTACAACCCAGAAGGAGAAAGGCACATGGCAAAAATGGTTGAGTTGATTATGCGTGACAGCTCATACGCGTGAAAGAGCCCTTGGAGTTCTTGATTTAATGGGGCAGTACCTCGGCTTGGAGGATGATCTCGGCTGAGAAACTTGAACAAACCTGGTTAATGGTTCTGAGGCATTTGTGAAAGTAGGCTATAGGTCTTGGACATATTGAGCCGACAATTACTGACTTCGGCAATAAATCTTGCAACGAGCTTAACCGACGTGCTAGATGGAAAAAATGATATAGGTTCCATCACCTCAGTATGCCGAGGTAATAGAACCTAGGGGGCAGTTGTGGGGACATGAATTCTGAATGACGACACGTGGCCAAGGTGGCGCCAAAGTGTCAGCCGAGGTGCCACGTGTCCTGATCAAAACGCCGAGGTGATCTCGGTTAGGCCGAGGTTATCTCCGAAGATACCGGAATCTGGGATAAGCGGATAAGGGACAAGAGTCCTAGAATGAGAGAAGACTTCAGTTTGGATAAAAATAAGACTCTTAGGGAGTTTATCCTAATCCTACTGGGAGTCCAAGATTAGCAGTAATCCAAAGTCTATTAGAGCTAGGTTTCTATTGGGACTAGGATTGAGTTGGCTGTAAAAGAGAGGCACCCCCATGGGTCTAAGGTATGCTTTTTGTATTTTGAATAGTGAGTTAAGCACTTTTGTTATCTTTGAGAGATAACTGACTTGATCGTCAGAGTGCCCCCAGGTGGATGAACCACCGCCGGAATCTCTTCTTTTCTGTCACACCCCAAACCTGGGTATGACCGGCCGTGGCCCACAGGGCCTTAGCCCAAGGCACACGTAAGTCTAAACACGCATTCAATCACATTGAACAACTGAACAATAGTCCAATAATAAATAACCAAAACTCAATCCAGACATGTCACAATTATAAATGGCAAAATCAACAGTAATTAAAAACCAGCCAAACTTATGGGATATAAACAACCCACATATCAAAAATAATCCTAAATGAACTTTGATAAGAATAAATATAAATATGCACAAACTTGACATAACACTCTAAACTAAAGGAATGCCCTAGAGGTCCATGCAATTGAGTCCCCGCTACGCCATGAGTCCACTCTAAGTCCTTTTCTAACACCTGGAAATGGTAAACAACTAAGTCAGCTGATAGCTCAGTGAGTAGCAACATGGATAGTAAATACAGTTTTGAAAACAGGGTTCAATTCCAAAATAAAATATATATCACAGAAACTAGATTGGCATACAGTTTGGTAAATACAATCTTTTTCAAAAAGAATGTTCCACAGTTCAACACTTAAAATACTCATGTCTCGCAAGAACATGACAAACGACATTTTCCACTTAAAACAGATTATAACATGAACACCAATAATTTTCTGGGTACCAATAAAAACAAATAATCTGCCACACATTTCTCAGGCTATAAGCCCCGTTGGATCCAATACCGAACTAAGAGTTATCCTCAGGGTGGCACCTGGGCCTTTTCTCAAAGACGATCCGATTGAAGGTCACCTAGTTATTTTTAAAGGTCTTTTCCTTACAATCGTTGAGCACTAGAGTCATCACGGCCCAACCCGGATCTGTTCCCTAGTGGCCAGAGTCACCACACACAGTGGAATAATTTCCCTGGACTAAATACACACATGGTCCCAATAATCAATACACATCAGTTTCGCAAAACATGGTAGTTCATCATTATAAACATGAGACCAAAACAAATAGTTTACAGTATGCCAAGTTCACACATGTTTCAGAAATAATTTGATTCAATTGATAATATAATAATTTATCAAAACAGTTTAATCATGAAACAACAATTTAATTTTCCAACAGTTCAGGGTAGGGGAACATTTATAAAAATATGTAGCATGAAACTACTCACCTGGAAACGAAATAATATAATCCTCGAATAGAGTATGAAATTCCAACTAGTGCCCTGAACCAATATGAAAACTACACGTCACTACTAATTTAAAAATACTAAAGAATACGAACTAAGTAACCCCAATCTAAAGCGCACTAACACAGCTCAACCCAACTCACCGTTACTCTTAAATATTATCTAAGTTCATGTTCTTCAAGGTTTAAAATCACCCAAGACATGGGTTCCGGTCAAAACTTAATTAAATGTGACTTTAAGATAAAACAGAATTTCATACAAGCCTTCCCAACTTATTCGCTAACTTTGAAAATTACAAAACCCACTCCACGCTATTCGAAAAATTCCAATTACCTCCAGATATGATCTAATATATCCTAAGTTTCAAACCCAATTGGTTTCACTTGATTTTCTTATCAAAATAATTATCTACAATTTATTATATCCAAACAGGTTATTTTCAGCAGCACTTTAAAGAAATTGACGGTTCTCTTAATATACACAAGCAATCAATGCAAGGCCAAAAACGTTCGAAACTAGACTCGTAACCGGTTCTAATGACACTAATTTGATAATTTTTGGATTTATACCCAAAGAGAACAACACTCCCGAATTTACTGTTTCGGACTGGTTTCCTGGACAGATTTGAATACCTCAATTTATATGGATTTCGACTCCCAAAAATTATGAAAAAAATCAGATACGCAATTCAATATGTAATTGATCTACTGTAAAAAATTTCAGATTAAAATTCATCCGTTTGATATGGTTTCTTGATTTTTAAAGTTTGCGATTCTGTGCAGAATTTTTGAACTAAGAATTACACCCATTCTTTACACATAAATTTAGCTCCTCAGATATCTTAACAGTGTACACATATATATACAAAATACATAAACCTACAACCTCTCCATGAATGAATAAAATAATTATAGAATAAGGATAAAGAACAAAAACAAAGAGAAGAAGAAAGATAGAGACCTACCACACACCCAAAAGTTATTCCTTGTTTGCAAACCCCCCCCCCCTCCCCTTTTTTTTTTTCTTCTTTTCTCTCAACTTCTTTCTCCCCATGGCTGCTGTGGCTGCTGCTATAGAATGTATTAGGAACCTAGGGTTTTTCCTTTCTTTTCTTTGTTATACATAACATAAATGACTTTAGACAAAAATGTCCTTTGTTTTATTTTATTTTATTTTATCTCTCCATAAATTTAAATAAAATACAACTACTATTAGATCAAAATATGCTTACTAATTTGACACTTAATTTTATTTTATTTATTTATTTATTTATTTTTTAAATAATAAATCTTGCCTTTAAATTGAAGACTTTCACCATGAATTTATTTTAGGTTTCAAAATTAATTTAAAAAATCCTCCAATAATATTTAATTTGCACCTTAGAATATTTAATTTGCACCTTAAAATTCACCACCAAAATATTTGAAATTGTAATATTATTATTTAATTATTTACTTAATTTTTATATTCGGGTTCTCACATTCTCCCCTCCTAAAAAAAAGTTTCGTCCTCGAAACTAACCCGAGTAAATCATGAGAATAGATATGGGTACTTCTCGCGCATCTCGTCCTCGCGTTCCCAAGTCGCCTTTTCAACTAAATGATTACGCCACAATACCTTAACCAATTTAATGACCTTTCTACGCACATTTTCTCTTTCGAATCCAAAATTTAAACTGGTATCTCCTCATACGAAAAATCCTCTCTAATCTGAAGCAGCTCATAATCTATCACATACGACGGACTGTGCACATATTTCCTCAGCATAGACACGTGAAACATATTATGCACTCCTGCCAACCTACGGGGTAGAGCAACACGGTACGCAATCTCACCAACCTTCTCCAATACCTCAAATGGACCAATGTATCTAGGACTCAACTTTCCTTTCCTTCCAAACCTGATGACTCCTTTCCATAGTGATACTTTCAAGAATACCATATCCCCCACATGAAACTCTAAATCTCTCCTACGATGATTAGCATAACTTTTTTGTTTACTCTGAGCAGTCAATAATCTCTCTCTAATGGTGATAATTTTTTGTGTAGCATCCTCCACCAAATCAAGTCCCAACATTTGTCTTTCACCAACCTCATACCAACACAAAGGAGACCTACACTTCCTCCCATACAAAGCCTCATAAGGAGCTACTCCCAAACTAGAATGATAACTATTATTATACGCAAACTCCATGAGCGGCAAATAATCATCCCAATTACCTCTCCACTCCAAAGCATAAGCCCTCAATATATCCTCAAGGATTTGAATAGTCATCTCCGATACCCCATCTGTCTAAGGGTGATAAGCTGAACTAAAATTTAACCAAGTACCCATAACTGACTGTAACGCACCCCAAAACTTAGACACAAAACGAGGGTCCCGATCTGACACTATTGACACAGGTGCACCATGCAATCTAACAATCTCCTTCACATACAACTGTGCAAATCGAGTTGGAGAATAGGTCATCCGTACTGCAATAAAATGTGCTGACTTGGTTAATTTATCAACAACAACCCAAACTGCATTGTGATTACTACTAGTACGAGGTAATCCGCACACGAAATCCATGGTAATACGATCTCACTTCCACTCTAGTATAAGTAAGGGTTGTAGTTTTCCCGCAGGTTTCTGATGTTCTACTTTAACCTGTTCACACACCAAACACTGTGCCACAAATTCTGCAATATCTCCCTTTATACCATTCCACCAAAAATGTTCATAAAGATCCCGATACATCTTAGTACTTCCAAGATGAATGCTATAACTATAACTAGAACTATGTACCTCTACCATAATCTCCTTCCTCAAATCACCACCAACAAAAACACAAATTCAGCTACGGAATCTAAGCAACTCGCCATCACTAACCACAAAGTCTACATTCTTACCCTCTACCATCTCTCTTTTAATACGCTCACACTGGGGGTCAATCTCCTGTGCTAAACGAATCCGTTCTCTCAAGGTTGGCTGAACTATCAATTGACTACAATAAGCCCTATCACCAGGCGTAACAACCTCAAGCCTCAAACGTCTCATGTCTTCCACCAAACAACTCTCAATAGAAAAAGCTGCTACATCTCCAACTGCGACCTTCCTACTCAAGGCATCTGCTACCACATTTGCCTTCCTCGGATAATATAAAACATTCACATCGAAATCTTTTAGTAACTCAAGCCATCTTCTTTGCCTCAAATTTAGTTCCTTCTGTGTGAAAATATACTTTAAACTCTTATGATCAATGTAAATCTCACATGACTCTCCGTAAATAATGTCGCCAAATCTTAAGAGCGAAAATCACTGCTACTAACTCCAAGTCGTGCATAGGATAATTTCTCTCATGTACTTTCCACTATCATGACGCATAAGCAATCACCTTCCCATGTTGCATGAGCACACATCCTAAACCCTATCGTGAATCACTATAAATCACAAAACTACCACCACCTGTAAGTAAGACAAGGATTGGAGCTGATATCAACCTTTGTTTAAACTCTTGGAAGCTACACTCACAATCATCATTCAACTCAAACTTACCTCTTTCCTAGTGAGATTTATAAATGGCAAAGCCATACGGGAGAATCCTTCCACAAACTGTCTATAATATCCAGCAAGCCCTAGAAAGCTACGTACCTCTGTCACAGAAGTAGGTCGTGGCCAATCAATAATTGCTTCCACTTTCATGCTATCCACAAATACCCCATCTTCACTCACTACATGACCCAAAAAGGATACACTGCTCAACTAGAATTAACACTTCTTAAATTTTGCACACAATCTCTTCTCCCTAAGGATCTGCAGTACTACCCTCAAATGCTGCTCATGCTCCTCCTTACTCGATTAAATTAGGATGTCATCAATAAACACTACCACAAATTTATGTAGTTGGGGTTTAAATACTATGTTCATTAAATCCATGAATGCGGCTGTTGCATTTGTGAGACCAAAAGGCATCGCCAAAAACTCATAATGCCCATAACGGGTTCTAAAAGCAGTCTTAGGAAAATCCTCATCCCTTACTTTCAACTGGTGATAGCCTACCTCAAGTCAATCTTAGAGAATACTTGAACTCCCTACAATTGGTCAAATAGGTCATCAATACGTGGCAAAGGATACATATTCTTCACTTTGACTTTGTTCAGTTCTCTATAATCAATACATAATCTCATAGACCCATCCTTCTTCTTCACAAACAACACAGGTGCTTCCCAAGGTGAAACACTAGGCCTAATAAAACCTTTGTCTAGCAACTCCTGTAACTGAGTTTGTAACTCCCTCAACTCCAACGGTGCCATTCTATAGGGTGCTTTAGAGATAGGTGTTGTTTTAGGGATCAAGTCAATGGAAAATTCAACCTCACGGTCTGGAGGAAGACCAGGTAGATCCTCTGGAAAAACATCAACAAATTCCCTCACTACAGGCAAGTCCTCTAACCTCTGCTCTGGTTGTTCAGTACTCACCACACAAGCTAAATAACCACGACACCCTTTTCTCAACATTCGGTTAGCCTGAAGGGAAGAAACAAAACAAATAGAAGACCCTTTTCCATCTCCCTGAAAGAAAAACTCATGTTGCCCTAGCATAGCAAAAACTACCCTCTTTCTAAAACAATCAATAGAGGCATGATGCTTCGTTAACCAATCCATCCCCAAAATCACGTCAAAATCCTTCATCTCTAAAGAAATCAAATCCACTGGAAAAATCCTACCATCCATCTTTATCTCACAAGATCTACAAACATCTCCCAATACTACTATTTCTCCTAATACTACTGTTCCACCTAATGGAGTAGACAAGGTAATACAAACATCAAAGGCTCACCAGGAATAGACAATCCAAATAGATATCTAGGTACTAACTCTTAATCTCCAAAATTAAATCAAGAAAGATTCAACACAAGTTTAAACAAAACGAACTAAGCCAAACACTACTAAGGACTATAGGGACTTGGACCTCGTCTAAATGATGAAATGCAAGATATGTAACTCGATAACTATAGCTCTGATACCACAATTGTCACACCCCAAACCTGGGTATGACCGGTCGTGGCCCACAGGGCCTTAGCCCAAGGCACACGTAAGCCTAAACACGCATTCAATCACATTGAACAACTGAACAATAGTCCAATAATAAATAACCAAAACTCAATCCAGACATGTCACAATTATAAACGGCAAAATCAACCGTAATTAAAAACCAGCCAAACTTATGGGATATAAACAACCCACATATCAAAAATAATCCTAAATGAACTTCGATAAGAATAAATATAAATATGCACAAACTTGACATAACACTCTAAACTAAAGGAATGCCCTAGAGGTCCATGCAATTGAGTCCCCGCTACGCCATGAGTCCACTCTAAGTCCTTCTAACACCTGGAAATGGTAAACAACTAAGTCAGCTGATAGCTCAGTGAGTAGCAACATGGATAGTAAATACAGTTTTGAAAACAGGGTTCAATTCCAAAATAAAATATATATCACAGAAACTAGATTGGCATACAGTTTGGTAAATACAATCTTTTTCAAAAAGAAGGTTCCACAGTTCAACACTTAAAATACTCATGTCTCGCAAGAACATGACAAACGACATTTTCCACTTAAAACAGATTATAACATGAACACCAATAATTTTCTGGGTACCAATAAAAACAAATAATCTGCCACACATTTCTCAGGCTATAAGCCTCGTTGGATCCAATACCGAACTAAGAGTCATCCTCAGGGTGGCACCTGGGCCTTTTCTCAAAGACGATCCGATTGAAGGTCACCTAGTTATTTTTAAAGGTCTTTTCCTTACAATCGTTGAGCACTAGAGTCATCACGGCCCAACCCGGATCTGTTCCCTAGTGGCCAGAGTCACCACACACAGTGGAATAATTTCCCTGGACTAAATACACACATGGTCCCAATAATCAATACACATCAGTTTCGCAAAACATGGTAGTTCATCATTATAAACATGAGACCAAAACAAATAGTTTACAGTATGCCAAGTTCATACATGTTTCAGAAATAATTTGATTCAATTGATAATATAATAATTTATCAAAACAGTTTAATCATGAAACAACAATTTAATTTTCCAACAGTTTAGGGTAGGGGAACATTTATAAAAATATGTAGCATGAAACTACTCACCTGGAAACGAAATAATATAATCCTCGAATAGAGTATGAAATTCCAATTAGTGCCCTGAACCAATATGAAAACTACACGTCACTACTAATTTAAAAATACTAAAGAATACGAACTAAGTAACCCCAATCTAAAGCGCACTAACACAGCTCAACCCAACTCACCGTTACTCTTAAATATTATCTAAGTTCATGTTCTTCAAGGTTTAAAATCACCCAAGACATGGGTTCCGGTCAAAACTTAATTAAATGTGACTTTAAGATAAAACAGAATTTCATACAAGCCTTCCCAACTTATTCGCTAACTTTGAAAATTACAAAACCCACTCCACGCTATTCGAAAAATTCCAATTACCTCCAGATATGATCTAATATATCCTAAGTTTCAAACCCAATTGGTTTCACTTGATTTGCTTATCAAAATAATTATCTACAATTTATTATATCCAAACAGGTTGTTTTCTGCAGCACTTTAAAGAAATTGACGGTTCTCTTAATATACACGAGCAATCAATGCAAGGCCAAAAACGTACAAAACTAGACTCGTAACCGGTTCTAATGACACTAATTTGATAATTTTTGGATTTATACCCAAAGAGAACAACACTCCCGAATTTACTGTTTTGGACTGGTTTCCTGGACAGATTTGAATACCTCAATTTATATGGATTTCGACTCCCAAAAATTATGAAAAAAATCAGATACGCAATTCAATATGTAATTGATCTACTGTAAAAAATTTCAGATTAAAATTCATCCGTTTGATATGGTTTCTTGATTTTTAAAGTTTGCGATTCTGTGCAGAATTTTTGAACTAAGAATTACACCCATTCTTTACACATAAATTTAGCTCCTCAGATATCTTAACAGTGTACACATATATATACAAAATACATAAACCTACAACCTCTCCATGAATGAATAAAATAATTATAGAATAAGGATAAAGAACAAAAACAAAGAGAAGAAGAAAGATAGAGACATACCACACACCCAAAAGTTATTCCTTGTTTGCAAACCCCCCCCCCCCACCTTTTTTTTTTCTTCTTTTCTCTCAACTTCTTTCTCCCCATGGCTGCTGTGGCTGCTGCTATAGAATGTATTAGGAACCTAGGGTTTTTCCTTTCTTTTCTTTGTTATACATAACATAAATGACTTTAGACAAAAATGTCCTTTGTTTTATTTTATTTTATTTTATCTCTCCATAAATTTAAATAAAATACAACTACTATTAGATCAAAATATGCTTACTAATTTGACACTTAATTTTATTTTATTTATTTATTTATTTATTTTTTAAATAATAAATCTTGCCTTTAAATTGAAGACTTTCACCATGAATTTATTTTAGGTTTCAAAATTAATTAAAAAAATCCTCCAATAATATTTAATTTGCACCTTAAAATTCACCACCAAAATATTTGAGATTGTAATATTATTATTTAATTATTTACTTAATTTTTATATTCGGGTTCTCACATTCTCCCCTCCTAAAAAAAAGTTTCGTCCTTGAAACTAACCCGAGTAAATCATGAGAATAGATATGGGTACTTCTCGCGCATCTCGTCCTCGCGTTCCCAAGTCGCCTCTTCAACTAAATGATTACGCCACAATACCTTAACCAATTTAATGACCTTTCTACGCACATTTTCTCTTTCGAATCCAAAATTTGAACTGGTATCTCCTCATACGAAAAATCCTCTCTAATCTGAAGCGGCTCATAATCTATCACATGCGACGGACTGTGCACATATTTCCTCAGCATAGACACGTGAAACATATTATGCACTCCTGCCAACCTACAGGGTAGAGCAACATGGTACGCAATCTCACCAACCTTCTCCAATACCTCAAATGGACCAATGTATCTAGGACTCAACTTTCCTTTCCTTCCAAACCTGATGACTCCTTTCCATAGTGATACTTTCAAGAATACCATATCCCCCACATGAAACTCTAAATCTCTCCTACGATGATTAGCATAACTTTTTTGTTTACTCTGAGCAGTCAATAATCTCTCTCTAATGGTGATAATTTTTTGTGTAGCATCCTCCACCAAATCATGTCCCAACATTTGTCTTTCACCAACCTCATACCAACACAAAGGAGACCTACACTTCCTCCCATACAAAGCCTCATAAGGAGCTACTCCCAAACTAGAATGATAACTATTATTATACGCAAACTCCATGAGCGGCAAATAATCATCCCAATTACCTCTCCACTCCAAAGCATAAGCCCTCAATATATCCTCAAGGATTTGAATAGTCCTCTCCGATACCCCATCTGTCTAAGGGTGATAAGCTGAACTAAAATTTAACCAAGTACCCATAACTGACTGTAACGCACCCCAAAACTTAGACACAAAACGAGGGTCCCGATCTGACACTATTGACACAGGTGCACCATGCAATCTAACAATCTCCTTCACATACAACTGTGCAAATCGAGCTAGAGAATAGGTCATCCGTACTGCAATAAAATGTGCTGACATGGTTAATTTATCAACAACAACCCAAACTCACACTAGAGAGTGGATGTGTAGACTCTAGAAATCACTTCTTCTATATGTTGAGTGTGTAAGTAGATGTAATTGTAGCATAATTATTTCCCAATATAATAAAACTAGTGTGAGTTATATAAACATAAGGGTGAATTACACCGACAGTCCTTATAGTTTGGGGTTTGTGTTACTTTGATCCCTGGCTTTTCAATTGTGACACATTTGACCCTAAATTTTAAATCTTGTTCCAAATAAGGACAATTGAAGATACTATTGGATTTTTTAAGGGTAAATTCATCAATTTGATAAAGTATAAATTAATTTGACAAAAATAAATGTCAAAAAATTATTTTTGAATATTTAAAAATTATTTCTACCTACTAAAGATAAAATTATATAAAATTGATAAATCTGTTAGACATTTATTTTTTTTACTAAATTAATTTTTATTATGTATTTGAATGATGATCATGTAAAATTAATTTCTAAAAACTAATCATGTAATTTTTATCAATTTTACATAATTTTATCTTTGGTGGGTAGAAATAATTTTTAAAAATTTTAAAATATTTTTTTGACATTTATTTTTGTCAAATTAGTTTATATTTTATCAAATTGATGATTTTTCCCTTGAAATTAAGCAATGGTATGTTTAATTGTCCTTATTTGAAACAAGATTCAAAATTCATGGTCAAATGTGTCACAATTAAAAAGTCAGAGACTAAAGTGACACAAGTTCCAAACTATAGGGACTGTTAGTATAATTTCCCCTAAACATAAGTAATTGTTTGTGCAAAAAATATAAAAATATACTTTTGACTAAAACAATGCCTAAGTTGTATAAAAATAGGGGTAGAAAATATCTGACTTCTGAAAATAGGAGGTTGTGTGAAACTCAAATGGATAAAAAGACCACCTAGTTTTTGTTTTGCCTTAATAAACATGACTTATAATCTCCAAGGAGTTTGAAAAATTAAGAAGAGAGATAAATAGGAGGAAATGAACTCAAAAACATTGACTTTAATAAATTCAGCGGATTGAACATTAACAAGTTTGAAAAACATGAAATTAAGTTACAAATGAGATGTAAGGACAATCTAAGTTCCAAAACAATGCCAATGAAGGCCAAAAACAAATAATTTAACATGGATGCCAAGAATTAGGGCTAAATCTATGGCAAATATGCCTTTCAAGACTACTCTTAAGTTGAACTAGGACTAAACTAGGGCTAAAAAGTAGTGGTGCTTTGTACTATACTAAGTTAAATGGTTGATTGATTAGAGTTTGTTCTATCTTCAAATGGGTATTTATAGATGCTAAGACCTCCTGAGAATCACAAACTACCTCCAAAAAATCAGCAGTAACCTCTTGAAGAATCTCTATGATCTTTTGAAAATGGATTGTTGGAAAGCCTCCTAAGCAACCTCTTTCATCTTCCTCCTCCTTCTCAGCAAATGGTTGATTGTTCCCCAAGATTAGGGGCTGTTATAACCTCCTTCAAATATGGACCCTTGGAGGTCGGGTGGGGGTCTTGGATGGATGACATGTGCCCTTACTTGGACCAAGAAATCCCTTTAAAATAGTAGTTGTTGGACAATTTGAATTCTGACCATTGGATTTAATAAGAAGTGGCTGCTGGACCTTCTCGATGATTGCCAGTTGTCCACTTGATGCATTATCTCAATATATATATATATATATATATAATAATGAATATATATATCCATGGATGCACGTGATCCCCTTTTCTAGGGATTTGATCACCAAATCAAATCATGATTGTATCAAATCCACCACCAAATCTATCACCATTTTGGGATGATAAAACTACAAGCTTTGAGTCACCAAAGGCACACATGGCACCTCTCATTGGTGGGTCTTTTTTGGTACAAACACTACCTCCCTCAAGCCTTATTCTTGAGCAAAGAATGAGGCTTGATTTGATTGCCACTTTTAGAATCCTCTTGATAAGCAGACCTTTAAGAGGTGAAACTTAACAAGTACCCTTGCATTCTTATGTGTCCTTATGGATTAACTGTTGTAGATGTATCAAGCCTCTTAGATACTTTCTGGAGACTTAACAAACCTTCTGAGATCTTCTAGATCCTTATTAGATCTTCTAAGTTAGTTGTTGCAGACTTGATAAGACTTTATCAAGATCTTCTGAACTACATTCTACAGATCTAACAAGGCTTCATGAAGACCTTCTAGATCTTGAACACCTCTCAAGTATACACCAATATCTTAGATCTCATGAACAAAGATCGGGTAGTTATGAACTAGCAACTGAACACTTTTGTTTTGACCCCCTTTCTCTCTACCAGACTTGAGTAAGTTTCTTATAAGAGAATATTGAAGTGGATAACTAGTTCCACTGCATGAAACTTCTGGGATTCTATAAAGGAAGCTTGTTTAGTGTGCTAGAAGGCCTAAAATGTTGGTCAGACTTGAAACTACCATTACGCCTTCTCAGACATTCTGCAAGGCCTAAAAACTTCTACATGAGAGGCTTGCTACACCTTAAGGCCTATTCTTTGGCCTAAAAGGCCTAAAGTACATGTTAGGCTTGAGTGATGTTAGGCCTTTTCAGATCTTTTGAAAGGCCAGAACTTCTGATTCGGCGTTTCAAACGAGAAATAACTTGCAATTTTTCTTTAAAAAGCCGAATTTATTATAGGTTAAGCTTTTTACTTGATTTATACTGTTTGTTTCCTTCAAAACCTCCTTTAAGCTTTTTGATGAATCATTTTGAAGAATAGAGATGCAAGTTCGGTCTATGAAACTTTCTATATCACTTAAGACTTCTTGCAATCATCTTCTCGTTTTTGTGTAAGCCATGTGAATACTATTCTTTTCTAATGTGCCCCAAAAACCCAATGTGGATGTAAGTTTTCATGTACTAAGCCAAGAGTTGGCATAACATATAATGCTTTTTGGTTTTTTGAGAGATGCCAAAAAGTTCTTTATCAAATAAAGAAGCATGAGGTTGTTCATCACCTTCTATGACATAAGAAAAAAATTTATGCCCCCCAGCCAAAATTTCATCAATTTCTCTAACATTATTTTGCCCCAATTGTGCACTTTTTAAAGGAAAATTTTGTTGGATCTTCTAATCCATATTTCGGCTACTTGAATTTTAACTTGATTTTAGAGTTGAGTTGAAACTCAATCTCTTACTTGATTGTAGGATAAGGATTTTTGGCAAGATCATTTCCACGTTCTAACGACCTGTGAGGATGACACCCTCCGCGCTCTATTTCTTGTCTCCCTAGGATTGGGCCATGGAATGATGAATCTTGATAAAATCCCAAGGGAGTTGAAGAAGGAGGAACTAGTGAATGTTGATGAAAGTGGTGTTGAGCAAACTAATTTTGCCCTGTCAACCATAGAAGGATTGAACAACGGATTGTGCCTCAAAATGGGTTGACCTTAGGCATTGTTGATGGGTCTTTTCTCACTTGCTTGCCAATTGGAAAAGCCAAATCTTCTTTCTGATGCTTTTCTAGGAAGAGGGCCCCTGGAGTCTAAACAAAGACCTCTTAGATAGACTCCATAAGGTTGTAAATGAGTAGTGACTGGTGTAATGAGAAAATTCCTTCGGGATGTTGCTTCTAAGATAGCCGACTGTGAAAACGGTTACCTCTTTTCTTCAAACATTGCCACAATCTCATTGATGGCCCTTGTGAGCGCCTTCAAGAGTGTAGTGACATAACAAGAAATCTCTTAATCTGCTCTTTTAAAACAATCCTTGATGTCTTCTATTGCGTGGTGTAACTCCTGAGAGAACTCCTGCTGCACAGAAAAAGGTTGCTGTAACTTTGAACCATAAATATCTAATCCATTAGTAGAGAGTTAGAAAAACAGATGTTTCCTGCCCCCCTTGGGCCGACCGAGACCAACTATAGGAGAATTATACAATAGGTTAAAAGGATTCCATATTGGTGTGAGAAAATCTTCTTTGAGAGTCCTCTAAACTCCTGATTGTTGGATAGAAAGATCAGTCCTTCTCTCTAGGGTCCTCTGAACATGATGCCCTCTGATGTTTGTAACTCATCCTCTTGAAATAAGAGTGGTGGATGATGAACCATGACCATTCACAGGAGGAGTTAGAATGTCGATCACTGGACCTTTAGGCACGGTGCCTTTTGATTACTATCTAATGATTCCAAATTGTGGGGCAGCGGACTGAGCAAATGGATGCATTCTATCTCCAAACATGGCCACCATCTTGTTAATAGTCCTTGTAAGCTCTTGTTGAGACTCCATCTCATTAAAAGATCATGAAATCTCTTAGGAAACTTCACGATTCCCTTTAATGAGATAATTTCTAAGTTTTTCTACGGTATGTTGTAACTCCTGGGATAGGACATGTTATGCTACAGAAGTGTGATGTGCATTCGAGGCAGGATTGTATGTTGATGTCTTACTAAGTTACTGACCTCCTACAGGATTCTCTCCTTTACCTCTTCTCACATTTTCCCTTGGTAACTCCATGGGTCCCACTAGGCGTACTAAAAGATGTTTGTGTAAAAAATACAAAAATATACTTTTGATTAAAACATAGAAGGATTGGTGAATTGTGGGCGTGTACCTAAGTTGTATGAAAATAGGGATGAAAATTTCTGACTTTTGAAAACATGAGGTTATGTGAGGATCAAATGGATAAAAGGCCTCCTAGTTCTTGTTTTACCTCAATAAAGATGACTTAAAATCTCCAAAGAGTTTGCAAAATCAAGAAGAGAGGTAAATAGGAGGAAATGAACTCAAAAGTACTTACTAAGCACAATCTAAGTTCCAAAACAATGCCAATGAAAACCAAAAACAAATAATTTGACACGGATGCCAAGAAGTAAGTCTAAATCTATGGCAAATATGCCTTTCAAGACTACTCCTAAGTTGAACTAGGGCAAAACTACGGCTAAAAAGCAATAGTGCTTTGTATTATATTGAGTTGAATGATTGATTGATTGGAGTTTGTTCTATCTTCAAATGGGGTATTTATAGATGCTAAGATCTTATGAGAATGACAAGTTGCCTCAAGAAAATTAGTAGCAACCTCCTGAAGAATCTCCATGAACTTTTGAAGGTGGATTGTTGGAAAGCCTCTTGAGTTGCACCGGTCCCATTTTCCTCATTCTTCTCAACAAATGGTTGATTGTTCCCTAAGATTAGGGACTGTTATAACCTCCTTCAAATATGGACCATTGGATGGTGGGTGGGAATCTTTGATGGATGACATGCGTCCTTGGTCAAAGAAATCCCTTTAGTAGATTTTGGACAATTTGAATTTTGACCATTGGATTTAATAGGAAGTGGCTACTCGATCTTTCGGATGATTTCCACGTGTCTACCTGATGCATTATCTCAATATATATAATAATTAATATATATATATATATATATATCCATCGATGCACGTGATCCCCTTTCTTAGGGATTTGATCACCAAATCAAATCATGATTGTATCAAATCCACCACCAAATCTATCACCATTTTGGGACGATAAAACTACAAGCTTTGAGTCACCAAAGGCACACATGGCACGCTCTCATTAATGAGTCATTTTCGATACAAACAGTAATGTTGTCAAATTACATATATGATAGACTTTGAGTATAAGAGGCTATCATTCCACAAAAGCCATGTTTGATAGAACGAACTCAATTAAATGGGATTAACATACCTAGGACTGTTAGTCTTAGAATTTTGAATTCATTTCAATTGTATGACATATCCCATGTTTATATATATATATATATATATATTTAGAGGGGGACAACATATTCCATGTTTGGATTGACTTATAAGAAATGATTGATAAAATTATATCAACTTTACATCTTAACTAATTAGTCCAAACTTTTTTTAATCCTTCATTTTGTATTGTACCTCCCTCTTAGGATTTAATATTCTCTCATATGGGGGAATATTATGTCCAGATAGATTATTAATCCTAACCTCAATTTTCTTCTCTAAATATCGGACTATATAAATACATTTTATAAGGTGATTAGTCAATCTTACGGGCATGTCCGCACAAACAAACATGGCTAAAAAGTATAGACCAAATTGTCTTTTCACTCGAACTTGCAATCTAGCTATGAGGGGGTGTTTGAGAAGATAATAAAATAGTCAAAAGATTGAAAAGCTATTAAAAAAGTTAAGAAGTTCTATAAAAAAAAGTCAAAAATTTCTTTCATTCTTTTTTTTTTTTTTTTTTTTGGTTTTGCACTTTTTTGTTTTTTATATACAAAAAGTCAAAAAGTCATTCTCAAATACTTTTGGCCTTGTTTTGTTTCTTTTTTAGAATTTTTTTTCATAATTTTAAAAAATAGAAACTAATTCTATAAAAATAGATATTAAAAAAAAATTTAAATTTTAAAATTATTTCTGACCTCCTAAAAAATAAAATAATGTAAAAATGATAAGTATTTTTTATTTTTGTATTTATTTCACCAAATTAATTTTTATTCTTTTTTGTCATCTCATGTTTTAACTAAGAAATTATTTTAAAAATTCACTTTCCAACCAACCTAGGTGTAAATAGAATGGAGCACCATTGAATAATTTTTCAGAGGCAAACTTAAAAAAAAAGGCAAACTAAAAAATTAAAAAAAAAATCAAGGTTTGTGATGTAGGCCGAAAGGTACCACATTTAGGCCACTTAGGTTACATTTTTTTGTCTTTTAATTTTATTTATTTGGTGGAGATTATGTGTTTCGTGCACTTGTACAGATTTGACAGGAAATATGAAAATTCAATCAAAAGGGGGGCGCGAAATCAGATTCTCCGAGCGAGACGTGAAAAATTCGAGTCCACCAGACCACCGCACGTGCGGCCAAGTTCCACCGCACGTGCGGTCCACCACCGCACGAGTGGCCAACACCACCGCACGAGCGGCCAACCTAGGGACGCGTGCACGGATTTTTTGGTCTATTTTGCTCCGAATAAAAGACAGAAAATCAGTCACAGTTAGGGTTCGAAAATTGAATACAGAAAGGAGGGAGGCTAGGGTTCCAAAGGGGGAGACACTACCAAAGCTTGGAAAACACTTCCATGGGGGCTTCTTCTTCATCTTCTTCCTCTTTCCACTCCTCCATGAGTGGCTAGTCGTCTTTTCTAGGGTTTTGATGAAACCCTAGTCATGTAATGGAATTTTTCATGAGCTTTCATTGTAACTTGGTTTGAATGAATGTATGGATGTTTTAGAAGTTTATAAATAATTGTTTCGATCTTCTCTTCAAGCATTTTACTCTCTGTGATTGTTTAATGTTTTCCATACATTAGTATTCTTTGTGTTTGTATTCAAAGTACGAGACGAGTCATGCTATGAGAGACGGGTCGTTTTGCTAACATAGTTTAGAGCAAACGACTCGTACTACTTGGGATGATTCGTGTCTATACATTGAATGCAACAACCCTCTTGATCAATATTTTAAACTTGTAGTTATGAAATATTGGATAATTCAAACCGAATTGCGATTGATGGTTGATGTTAAGTCTCACTCATATGGTTAGTGGTGAATTCTCTACCCTAGGAATTTTTTCCCGAAAATTAATATCTCAAACCCTAGATTTTAATATTCTTCAATTTTATTTAATTGCTGTTTAGGTATAGAATCAATCTTATCTTTTTAATCAAAATTAATTTAGGAATTTTGCGATTGAATTAATTTAATTTCACAATAGTCCCTATGGATCGATACCTGGACTTGCCATTATTCTGATTGAATTTGGTATAGTTTAGTATTTAATTTTGGTGTGTTCAACGACCCATCAAATTTTGGCGCTGTTGCCGGGGACTTCTGGCGAAATTAGTTAATTTAAAGTTACATTCTTACTTTAATTTTTAGTTTAGGATTTTATGCTTTTGGTGTTGCTAAGTGTGCAGAGTGGTTGAAATTGGAGTTATCATTGAAGTGCAAGCGGAGCGCTGCCGAGCTTAAATAAAAACCGCAGAACTAAAGTGAGTAAATAGAAGCAAACACTCACAAGCAAAGCACCAAAGTGCTAAAACGAAAGCCAAAGCTCAAACAGAGGTTGGAAACAACATCTACATGTCAAGCATCTACAAGACGAGTAAAGAGTTTTCGTTAAACCGCTGTGAGTATTTCTTCCTTTGGTATTTTGCTTTCATACTTAGTGCACAGAGTCAGTACTTGTTGTGTGTGTTTGGGTAGTGTATGCACGGGCGTCGTTCTTGTCGCCCTGAATTGTGGAATTTGGACCTTGAACTAGAAAGGACCCTTAGGAGACTTAGGACCTCTGCCCGTATTCCTAGGCTTGAATATTCATACATTGAGCCATTAGAGATGGCAGATCCTAATGTCCCGAATGTGCCCAACCGGACACTTAAGGATTATTTTACACCCACTGCATATACATCACCATTATGCATCCAATTACCCAATACCATTGCTGCTCATTATGAGATTAAGTCCAGCACCATACAAATGCTCCCATCATTCCATGGACTAACTCATGATGATCCTTATAAGCATTTGAATGAATTGCTGGAAATTTGCTCGACAGTGAGGATCCAGAATTTCACAAATGAAGCCTTAATGTTGCGATTGTTTCCATTCTCATTAAAGGATAAAGCCAAACACTGGCTAAATTCTTTACCTGCTAACTCAATCACAACTTGGGACCAATTACAGCAACGGTTTTTGGAGAAGTGCTTCCCCATAGGTAAAACCAACCAACTTAGGCGAGCCATCACAAACTTTGCTCAAATGGTTGGCGAGCAATTCCATGAGACGTGGGAAAGACTTAGAGACCTTCTCCAACAGTGTCCCCACCACCAAGTACCTGATTGGCAACTTGTTCAAACATTTTATTATGGCTTAACTGAGCCACACCGCCAAATGGTGGATTCGTCCTGTGGTGGGACATTTATGTCTAAAAATGATGTTGAGGCATGGCAATTGTTTGAGAACTTAAGTGATAATTCCCTTCACTATGCCTCCGCAGCCCGGCAAGTCCGGAAACCCATAGTTGGAGCCCCGAAAAGAGGAGGCATTTATGAGGTCGGGCAAAACCTAGAGTTAGCCCAACAAGTAGAGGCACTGTCCCGCAAGATGGACCAATTATTAGCTACGGGACATGCCCCTACCCAACAAGATCAGCCTCACTTTCACGAGGCATGTGTTATTTGTGCGAGCCCTGCTCATGACTTGAGTGAGTGCCCTTCGGCATCACAATTTCCGAAGTTAGTCCAAGAGCATGTAAATGCAGCTCAAGGATTCTCCAACCCGGGTAATGATCCATACTCCAACACATACAATCCGGGATGGAGGAATCACCCTAATTTCTCATGGAGACCCCCTTCACAAGGCACTTCTTACAATCCTCCACCACCAAGGCAGAATTTCAATAATTTTGCCAACCAATCATCCTACCGACCACCACAACCTTATCGACCCCCACAACTGTACCGGCAACTATTCCTCAAGGCAACTCTGCCTTTGAGACTCAGGTGTTGGATGTTCTCTCAGAACTTAAGGGGTTAGCACCGATAGTTCACTCCCACACTCACTCTATTGCCAAGATAGAGACCCAAATGGGTCAAATGGCTATCAACATGAATCGGAGAGAGGAAGGAAAATTACCAAGTCAAACTGTGGCCAACCCTAAGGGACAATACGGGGCAGAGAGTTCGGGTGGGAATGGTAAGCAACATGAGCAAGTGCAGGCGGTGGTTGCTTTGAGAAGTGGTAGGGAGCTAGAGCCTCAGTCAGTTGCGTCTGATGCAACTAGAGTTAGGAAGGGTGACCACGGTGGTTCATCTAGTGAGAGTAAGGGTGAGGGGGAAACACTTAAGAGGGATGACTTAGTCCCTAGCACTTCATTTGAGCTTAAGGCACCATATGTGCCTAAGGCACCTTTTCCCCAGTGCCTTGATACACCGTCCCCTTTTAATAAGAAGGCGACATCTTTGGAGGCAATGATGGAGGTCTTTAAACAGGTAAAAATCAACCTCCCCCTGTTGGAGGCTATTAAGCAAGTACCATCATATGCCAAATTTCTGAAGGACCTTTGTACGCAAAAGCGTAAATCTAGGACACATGTGTCCCAAAAGGTCCTACTCAGGGAGCAAGTAAGCTCCATCTTGTTGAATGACACACCTCCTAAGCTTAAGGACCCAGGTGCCCCAACCATTGCATGCATTATTGGGGACCATTTCATTGATAGGGCCTTATTAGATTTAGGAGCTAGTGTAAATTTGTTGCCGTACTTTGTGTACGAGGAATTTGGGCTTGGCGAGTTGAAGCCCACTACTGTTACTCTTCAGTTGGCCGACCGGTCCCTCAAAGTGCCACGAGGCATGATTGAGGATGTGCTAGTTAAGGTTGATAGGTTCTACTTCCCTGTTGACTTTTTGGTTTTAGATATGGAACCGACAGCCAGTTCGAGGAAACAAATCCCGGTGATTTTGGGTCGACCTTTTTTTTTTTTTTTGAAGCAGCCAAAGAAACCTTTATTGATGACCAAACCATACAGGATGAGAGTACATCAAAAAAGGAGAGGAAAGGGGTTTGGAGAGGAACCAAACCGAAACAGAAAAAAAAGAACAAAGCAGAAAAATGAAAATGCAAAACAAGACCAGCAGTCCAACCTCAACCTAACCCAAAGCTGAGAAGAATCTGAAGCTGAAAAACAACAGGCCAAAACAGCAGTCAAACAGTCCCGAAGGGAATTGAGCAGAGCACAACAAACTTAAAAACAGACCAACCCCTCCAGGAAACTGATATCTAAATTAGCCACATAGGACAGATTTACTCCCCAAACAGTACCTGATTTGTCTTAAATTGGACAGGAAGTCCTGGACAGTGAAATTGAAGGCCTTGAAACTCTGGTTCAACCACAGTGCAACTCTGATTTTAACCAACTCGCATAGGTCATCCAGGTGAGATTTTGGGTCGACCTTTTTTGGCTACGGCCAATGCATGCATTAATTGTCGGACCGGGGTTATGGAAGTTTCATTTGGTAACATGCAAGTGAAACTTAATGTTTTCCAAGCATCACAACAACCTCACGAGAGAGAGGAGTACTTATTAGTGGATGTTGTGGATGAGATTGTCGATAAGGCTTTGCCCTCCATTCTTGTAAAGGACCCTTTAGAGGCTTGTCTAGCTCATTTTGGGTTTGAAAATTTTGATATAGATGGGTCAGTTGAGGAGGTGAATGTCTTGCTTAATTCTTCTTCTACACCGGATTTTCCTTCATGGAAAGCCCGGTTTGAGTCACTTCCTCCTCTGTCGAGAGAGCCTGCCGCACCATCTTTGGTTACACCACCTACACTTGAGTTGAAGCCACTTCCGGCCACACTCAAGTATGCATTTTTAGGGCCCCAGCAGACTTTACCGGTCATCATTGCATCTGACTTGACTGTAGAGCAGGAGAGTCAGTTAATGAGTGTTCTCGTGGCACATCGGAGTGCTATAGGGTGGTCAGTGGCTGATTTGAAAGGGATAGATCCCTTCGTGTGCGTGCATTATATACACCTAGAGGAGGACACCAAACCTTCTCGCGAAATGCAACGGAGACTGAATCCTATTATGAAAGAGGTGGTGAAGAAGGAGGAATTGAAATTATTGGATGCGGGTATCATATACCCCATCTCAGATAGCAAGTGGGTGAGTCCCACACATGTGGTGCCCAAGAAGACAGGCGTCACCGTTGTTGAGAATGAGGGAGGAGAGTTAGTCCCCACACGAACCACTACTGGGTGGCGAGTGTGCATTGATTATAGGAGACTAAATTCCTCGACTAGGAAGGACCATTTTCCCTTACCTTTCATTGACCAAATCCTAGAGCGGTTAGCGGGGCAGGGGTTCTATTGTTTTCTTGATGGCTACTCGGGGTATAATCAAGTCTCGGTGTACCCCGCTGACCAGGAAAAGACCACATTCACATGCCCTTTTGGCACTTTTGCTTACAGGCACATGCCCTTCGGGCTATGTAATGCACCGGCGACCTTTCAATGGTGTATGATGGCCATTTTCTCCGACATGGTGGAGAAATTTTTAGAGGTTTTTATGGATGACTTTTCGGTGTTTGGACCGTCTTTTGAGGAATGCCTTAGGAACTTGACTAGAGTGTTAGAACAATGTACTGAGGCAAACCTAATCTTGAGTTGGGAAAAGAGCCATTTTATGGTTCGTGAGGGTATAGTGTTGGGACACATTGTGTCCCCTCGAGGTATAGAGGTTGACAAGGCTAAGGTTGACCTCATTGCAGGCCTTCCTCTACCCAATTCCGTGCGTCAAATTAGGTCTTTCTTAGGGCATGCAGGTTTTTACCGTAGGTTCATCAAAGACTTTAGTAAGATATCACGTCCTTTGTGTAGTCTACTGGTTAAGGACGCACCTTTTATCTTTGATGAGGCATGCTTAAAGGCATTTGAAACACTAAGAATGGCCTTGACCACCGCCCCAATCATGAAATCACCAGATTGGTCGTTTCCCTTTGAAATCATGTGTGATGCCTCTGATTATGCTGTCGGGGCTGTGTTGGGCCAAAGGGTCAATAAGGCACCATTTGCTATATTTATTATCAAAGAAAGAGACCAAACCTAGATTGATTAGATGGATTTTGTTGCTTCAAGAATTTGACTTAGAGATCCGTGATAAGAAAGGATCCGAGAATGTGGTGGCAGATCATCTCTTCCGAATCCTTGTTGAGTATAATAGTGACCCTTTTATTTTGCATGATTCGTTTCTGGACGAACAACTCTTTGAGCTGTCACAAGCGAGCCCCCTGTGGTTTGCACATATTGTGAATTACTTGGCCATTGGGCAAATTCCACATAATTGGTCTAAGCAAGAAAAAGACCGATTCTTTTCGCAGGTCAAGTATTACTTTTGGGAGGATCCAGAGTTGTTTAAATATTGCTCCGACCAAGTGATCCGACGGTGTGTGTCGGAGAGTGAGGTGCATAGCATTCTTATATTTTGTCATTCTTCTGCATGTGGCGATCATTTTAGTGGGCATAAAACGGCCGTAAAGATTTTACAGAGTGGGTTTTATTGGCCCACAATTTTTAAAGATGCCCATCAATTTTGTAAAACTTGTTTGCGCTGTCAGCAAATGGGTTCGATGTCTCGGCGTGACATGATGCCAATTTCCCCTATTCTTGTGGTAGAAATATTTGATGTTTGGGAAATTGATTTTATGGGCCCTTTCCCGTCGTCATTCGGGTTTGAGTACATTCTCTTGGCAGTAGATTATGTGTCTAAGTGGGTGGAGGCAATAGCTACCCGAACAAACGATCATAGAGTGGTAATCAAATTTTTGCATGAAAACATCTTTAGTCGTTTTGGGTTTCCTAGAGCCATAATAAGTGATCAGGGTACACATTTTTGTAACCGGTTCTTTGAGTTGGTAGTTAAGAAATACTCTATCACTCATAAAGTTGGCACTCCATACCACCCTCAAACTAGTGGCCAAGTGGAAGTCTCAAATAGGGAGGTAAAGCACATAATTGAGAAAACTGTGAGACCGGATAGGAAAGATTGGTCACAACGGTTAATTGATGCATTATGGGCGTACCGTACTGCTTATAAGACACCCATTAGGATGTCACCATATAGAGCGGTGTTCGACAAAGCTTGCCATCTCCCGGTTGAACTTGAGCACCGAGCATTGTGGGCCATAAAGAAGTTTAACTTCGATATGGCCGCGGCGGGGCTCAACCGGAAATTGCAACTCAATGAGTTGGAGGAAATCTGAAATGATGCATATGAGAGTTCGAGAGTTTTTAAAGCTCGGACTAAAGAATTCCATGACAAGCACATCAATAGGAAATCCTTTGAACCCAACCAAAAAGTGTGGCTTTTTAATTCAAAATTGAGACTCTTTCCGGATAAGTTAAGATCAAGATGGGATGGCCCCTTTGTAGTTGTTGAGGCATTTATTCATGGCGCCGTTGAGGTGCGAGATCCAAAGACTGGCCACACTTTCAAAGTGAATGGCCAAAGATTGTAACCATATATAGAGGGGATTGAAAATGGAGATATGATTGAGTCCATTGGTTTGATGGACCCATTTTACTACGATTAAATGATTGATTTCTTGTTCACTTTTCTTTCTCTTCTATGCTATTCTATTTTTCTTTGTTCTTGTTATGCTTTACGTGCATCTAGGAGGCTTTAAATCCTCTAAAGGTGTAATTCCTTTGGTGTTTGCCGTGCCCGAACGGCATCTGACGGTCTGGTATAGCCACCTAACCGTGTTTGTAGTGAGTTCCTAGGACACCAACTGAGACGGTGGAAACTAGAGTTCGAATGGCAAAGCCTAAAACACAAAGGTTTGGGATTTCCGAGACTAGAGTCTGGTTTAAATACCCAGGGGTGTGGAGATTGCTTCAAAACTACCTCGGCTTGAACTCTGTATGGCAGCCCAATAGGTTGAGGTAGCTTTAGGCGCCTCGATTCTGGATACCGAATCAACCTAGTCTGTCACCCTGTTGAAGAATAGGGAAAGTTACAAACACAGTTAGGGAGAAAAGTAGTACCCGTGGTTTTCGCGTGAAGATTATACCTTTAGTGGGCATTCCGTTATGTTCTCATGTGCTATATTTATTTCAGATGTCAATTGAAGGTAGAAATGGTTAAGTATATTTGGGTTGTACTAGCCCGAAGGCTATAAACTACGTTGGGTTTTATTACTTGGGGGATTCTGAAGTGGCAACTTTATGCCATAACTTTGGTGCCTTTTGTTAGGTGCTGGGAGTTAGTTTTCCATTTTCTTGAAGCATGTACGCTTGTGAGTGCTTCTTGTTTTTGTTAAACTATGCTGTTGCAATGTAGCAGAAAAAGGTCATTGCATGCGTGTGGGTGGAAGGGACCCTCCGTAGCCTGCATAAGGCATTGATGTGTGTTTTTATTTTTAGTTTGTGGCACATCTCTTATTAACTAATTTCTGAGATGCTTAGCTCTTTGAGGTCTCAGTCATATTTAAGAGCAATTTTAGATGATTAGAACTTTGTGGTTTTTGTCAAAAAGCATGCTTCTTAGTTTAATTTCTTTGTGTTTCATTCTTCAAAAAAAAAAAAAAAAAATCAGCTCAGACCGCTCGAGCGGTTGGGCTCGCCGCACGAGCGGCCCAGCTCAAGATGGCTACTGTCTAACGCTGCAGGAGCGGTCCAAATGCGCCGCAGGAGCGACCCAAAATCCCCGCTCGAGCGGCCCACTCGGCGCACGAGCGGCCCAGGTCCAAGCCAAAAAAAAAAAAAATCAGCCCAAACCGCTCGAGCGGTTGGGCTCACCGCACGAGCGGCCCATACCAATTTAGCTACTGTCTACGGCCGCTGGAGCGGCCCACTCTTAAAAATAAAAAATAAAAAAAAATTGTTTTGTTTATAATTTATAATACATACATAAATAAATACATAAATACATACAATTCATTTTTTTTTAAAAATAAATACATAAATAAATTTTAAAAATAAATAAATAAATATACAATTTTTTTGTACAAAAAAAATAAAAAAATAAAAAAATATTTTTTTTGTTTATTTATTTATTTATATATATAATTAAATAATAATAATAATAATAATAATAATAATAATAATAAATAAATCGTATTTTATTATTATTATTATTATTTTTTTATTTTATTATTTATTATTTGTTTTTTTTATTTCCTATTTTCGAAAAA
Source organism: Camellia sinensis (assembly GCF_055761805.1). NCBI lineage: Eukaryota > Viridiplantae > Streptophyta > Magnoliopsida > Ericales > Theaceae > Camellia > Camellia sinensis. The sequence goes on from NC_138971.1 coordinate 60,422,151, forward strand.
AAAAAACCTTATCTAAACCCCACAAACCCACTATCTTCACCATCTTCTTCTTCCTTCTTCTTCCCTTCTCTTCTTCTTTCTTCTTCCTCCCCAAAACCATCTCACCGCCGGCGTCCTACAACCCTCTCTGTCCGTCAAATCTCCGGCGACCACCATTTTTTTCGGGCGAATCACCACTCTTTTTTCTCTCTTTCTCCACTTTTTCAAGGTAATTTTTTTCCTTTTATGTGTAGATTGTGGAGTCTTTGATGTTGTTTTTCTGTTTATTTATTTATTTTTTTTAGATCTATTGTTCATCCAAAAAAAAAAAAAAAATTTTGCGAATCTGGGCAAGAACACCATCGCCGCACGTGCGGCCCCCACTCGGCGCATGTGCGGCCCATGCCAGAATAAAAAAAAAATCAGAAATAAAGTTAATAATAATAATTTAGTTTATTTTTATTTCCTCCATTTGTTTAGTTTAAATAATTTCATTAGTGATTATGGTTAGTTTAATTAGTTAGTGGATTATTTTTATTTTTATTGTGTTTGTTTAGTTAGTGATTTCATTTTTATTTTTATTTTTATTTTTATTTTTATTTTATTTATTTATTATTATTTTTTTTAACTCTATGATGTAATTGTTCATTTAATTATTCAGTAGTTTAGTTTTTTTTTTAATTTTATTTCATGATTTTTTATTTCATTTTATTTCGTTTTTTTTTTAAAAAAAAAAATTTAATGTTTAGTTTAGGTTATTTTATTCTCTACTTTAACCTCTTCTGTAATTTAGCTATTTTATAGCTTAGTTTATTTTATTTTATTTTATAGTTTAGTTACTTTAATTTAATGTCATTTTTATTCATTTATTTAATTATTTTCGTTTTTATCTCTTAAAAAAAATAAAAAAAATTGGTGATGTGAGGATGATCCGGTTTTGAATGATTTATGCCTACATGCTATTTCTGATGAATGTTCCTATAATGGTTCCACATTTTTGGTTGTGTTGGTTGAACTATTTTGTGCAGATATGGCTTCATTATCCCGCCGAGCACCCAAACGGCCTCGCACTGCCAACATTGCATTCAGGGATACGCCAACAGATGCTTGGGCCACCAAACCGGTGGTATGTGATACATCATTTGATGTGGACTTCTTTTGTCAGCATCAAACCACTACATGGAGTATTCAACAACTTGAAGACCGGGGCCTCCTGGGCATCTGCACTGTCACTGAACCGGCATACCCGCACGTTGTGCGCCTCTTTTATCAGCATATGTACGTCAGCGACGAGGCCCCAGGAGCTCTTTGCTCCATTGTTGACGGAGTGGAGTTAGTGGTCACTCTAACTTCAATTGCCGAGGTCCTCCACTGTTCCATGGACCCTATTAATGCAGAACAGTTCCCGGTATTCACTCGGGAACTCACCATCCCGGAATTGGTGACTGAGTTTTATGAGGGGCGTCAGGAGGATGACAACCGTACGAGCATCAGACGGGCTAATTTACCACGTCGCCTTCTCTTCCTCGATGTGGTCCTGAAAAAGAATGTCATTCCTATTGGCCACAAGGAAGAGCGGAGAGGGGACTTCCTCCGTGCCTTGCATCGGTTTGACCTCGGGTTTTGGATTGACATCCCTACCTTGATCTACAATCAGATGTATAGAATCCTAAATGAAGTCAAAATCCGCAATACACGGGGTAGTTCTATATGGGCCCTCCCTTTTGCCAACCTCATTACAGCGCTCATAAAAGCCCAAGGGACATACCCACTGCAGGCCATTGAGGTTCAGCTTCCGCCGGCCCTATTTTATGGTAGAACTCACTGGCGTCAAACCACTGCTCGCCTACCGCCTCCACTAGTTCTTCCTGAGGCCCCAACAAATCCTAATGATGCCCCAGTTGAGCCTGCAGCCACACCAGCGCTGGCACCACCGCCATTCCGTATGACGAGGGCGCAATATCAGGCTATTATGGATAATCAAGCCACCCTTCAGCAATCTATGGTTGATCTCCGGAACGACTACCAGGCTGACCGGGATTATTCACGGGTGGCATTTGATAGGTATCAGCAGTCAGTTGCCTCTTTGCACACTGACTTCTATGCATACCGGGATTCGAGTGGGCAGCGGTTTGATCAGTTTGATCAGCAGTTTGATCAGTTTGATCGGCAATTTGATCAGCATGGTACTAGGGTTCATGATGAGGCATTCGAGACTCGGACACTGATGCATGCCCTATTTGAGCAGCATTTCCCACCACCACCACCAGATCCACATCAGTGATTTCTGTATATTTCCTTTATTTTCTTTCATTTCATTTTGTTTATTTTCTTTTCCTTTCTCTTTTATTTGTACTTAAAAAAAAAATATCGAAAACTGTGTTTGGGTGTCCTTGCCTCACTGGATGTGCGCCCATGATGTCTGGTAAGATCCTCTCTCTCATTTTACTATCTCATGTCTACTTGCTTACATTGAGGACAATGTTATATTCCAGTTGGGGGTGAGGGTATTTGTAATAAATATTCATGTCTGTACTTGCTGCACTTGATTTGCACCACTTCACTTAATGTTTACTTTGTGCCAGTATGGTAATGATATGAACATATGTTAATTGGGGAATATAGTGGGCTTGTATGAAAAGGGTTTATTGGGTAAATACTCACATGTGATGTTTGCACTAGGATAGTTGTTTATGTTTGTGTTTGTGGTATTAGTACACTTGTCATGAGTATGCCTTAATTCACATGAACACACTATCATAGCAGTGACCTCTTTATTATAATCCCTGGTGTACATCATTGATAATGGTTGAGGTTGCAGAAAAGAATAAATGAGTAGCCAAGATTCTCTTTAAAAAAAAAACAACAACAACAACAACAAACTTGACTTGTTTGGGTTCGTAGCCTCTTTAACTCGAGTTATTAAGCTCGTAAGGGTGTCTCTACACCTAGTGCCCTAAAACCGTCTGGTTTGGGAGTCATTGGCCCAATACTTGCTACATGGGTTAATTAGAAAGCTTAAGGGACCTAGACATTGCACAGTTAAGGAAAAATAAAGAGAATGACTAGTTCGGATTCGTAGCCTTTTCAGCTCGAGTTATTAAGCCCGTAGGGGTGTCTCTACACCTAGTGCCCTAAAACCGTCTGGTTTGGGAGTCATTGGCCCAATGCTTGTTACATGGGCTAAATAGAAAGCTTAATGGATCAGGACATTGCACAGTCTAAAAAAAAAAATATACTTGAGAAGCTTGGTTGCAACAGTTTAGTTTTTCTGTATATGTTGAGTGTTATTATGAGTTACATTGGGCTATTATAGTGGACAGTTAACTAATATGGTGATGGCACTTTACACCGAGGGTACTAATGATGTGTCTACTAGCATTCACAAGTACATGGGACTCTACTTTTGTATTAACTGAATTGTGGTTTAAGCTCAATAGATTCCTTCATACTTGCCCACTATGCCTTTAATGAATCATCATGTTTTAATATCACACTGTAGTGACACATAAGTTGGTTGTTGTGTGGAGTAGTGTGGTTAATTGTTGTTGAGCGGATTTGAATATATTGATGTTTGTGGGTATCATTTCTGAAAACCCTCACGAGACTATACTCGTCCACTTGGGGTAACCTTGTGGTTTAAAGGCTTGTTGCATATGCTAAATGCAATCATGTTCCCTACGAAAGTGACTGAGAGTATTTTATTTTTCTTATTTCTTTTGTTTTGCTTGAGGACTAGCAAAAATGTAAGTTGGGGGGTGTGATGTAGGCCAAAAGGTACCACATTTAGGCCACTTAGGTTACATTTTTTTGTCTTTTAATTTTATTTATTTGGTGGAGATGATGTGTTTCGTGCACTTGTACAGATTTGACAAGAAATATGAAAATTCAATCAAAAGGGGGGCGCGAAATCAGATTCTCCGAGCGAGACGTGAAAAATCCGAGTCCACCAGACCACCGCACGTGCGGCCAAGTTCCACTGCACGTGTGGTCCACCACCGCACGAGCGGCCAACACCACCGCACGAGCGACCAACCTAGGGACGCGTGCATGAACTTTTTGGTCTATTTTGCTCCAAATAAAAGACGGAAAATCAGTCACAGTTAGGGTTCGAAAATTGAATACAGAAAGGAGGGAGGCTAGGGTTCCAAAGGGGGAGACACTACCAAAGCTTGGAAAACACTTCCATGGGGGCTTCTTCTTCATCTTCTTCCTCTTTCCACTCCTCCATGAGTGGCTAGTCGTCTTTTCTAGGGTTTTGATGAAACCCTAGCCATGTAATGGAATTTTTCACGAGCTTTCATTGTAACTTGGTTTGAATGAATGTATGGATGTTTTAGAAGTTTATAAATAATTGTTTTATTCTTCTCTTCAAGCATTTTACTCCCTGTGATTGTTTAATGTTTTCCATACATTAGTATTCGTTGTATTTGTATTCAAAGTACGAGACGAGTCATGCTATGAGAGACGGGTCGTTTTGCTAACATAGTTTAGAGCAAACGACTCGTACTACTTGGGATGATTTGTGCCTATACATTGAATGCAACAACCCTCTTGATCAATATTTCAAACTTGTAGTTATGAAATATTGGATAATTCAAACCAAATTGCGATTGATGGTTGATGTTAAGTCTCATTCATGTGGTTAGTGGTGAATTCTCTACCCTAGGAATTTTTTCCCGAAAATTAATATCTCAAACCCTAGATTTTAATTGTCAATATAATTCTTCAATTTTATTTAATTGCTGTTTAGGTATAGAATCAATCTTATCTTTTTAATTAAAATTAATTTAGGAATTTTGCGATTGAATTAATTTAATTTCACAATAGTCCCTGTGGATCGATACCTGGACTTGCCATTATTCTGATTGAATTTGGTATAGTTTAGTATTTAATTTTGGTATGTTCAACGACCCATCAGTTTGAGTCTTGTAATAAAGTAAAATAAAATTTTAATTTTGTTGATTTAAATATTAAAATTTTGATTTGTTTTTAATCCAAACCATTTGTCTATTTCGGTTATGTAAAATTGATGAAAAATTAGTATTTTGGTGATTAAGCTCAATGAAAAAGGTATTTCAATTATTTTATATATATCTATATTGAATAACTAAAATATTCTTTTTACATCAGTTTTATTTAATGAAAATAAGAAAATATTTTAGATTGAAAACAAATTAAATTATTAGAGTTTAAATTAACAAAATTAAAATTTTATGATTTATTTTGTTATAAGACTCAACTCTAAGAGTTTTTAATTTTTATTTTTAATTGTCTTTTTTATTTTTGCGGGGAGGGGGGGGGTTGGGGTTTGAGTAGGGACTATTAAACTTCAAGAAGCCTTTTTGTTATAAAAATAAAGAAATAAAACTTCAAGAAGACTTTTTTGGATATGAAAAATAGATATGTAGAGGCTACTTTACATACTCGCCAATGAGTATTGCCTCTTAGTACCCACAACATATTTATAGGGAATCCTATCGCATCTACATCAGGGCTAAAGCTAAGGCTCCCGCGTGCTCTGGGCGCTAACACCTCTATTATATATTTTCTAATTAGCAACCAATCATATCACTCATCATTAGATCTAAAAAGTAAGTTTATATATCATTTTCTTAAGAAGAATACGAACATTATTATAAAACATTATTTTAATTCAAAAAATATACAGACTTAACCCCCTAAACTTTTCACTTTGTTTTGTTTTGAACTTCAAAAACAGTTTGTAAAATTTTCACTTTTAATTTTTCATGCTTTATTGTATTTAGTAAAAAATTTCATATTTTTGCCATTTTTTATTTACCTAATCTAAATATACTTAAAAAGTAAAATGTTTGTAAAGAAATTAAAAAAAAAAAAAGTTACAAAAACATGCTAGATTTTATATTTTTATATTTAGTGAATTTTAAATACAAAATCATAAATTTTATACTTTCGAAGTATCTAGATTAAGTGAATTTAAAATTAATTTTTTTGAATAAATATTAAAAAAATTACATAAAAAAATGGGTTTATTATATCACTTTGTTTGGTTTTGTAATTTTTAAAAATGGTTTTTGAAAATTTAAACCATTTTTTGGGGGGTAAATTACAAACACACTCCCTGAGGTTTACTTAAATTATAAATTGCCCCCTGTGATTCTAGAAATTACATTATGCCCCCTAAGGTTTCTAATTTCATAACAAATAGGTCTTTTTATTAGTAAATCATCAAGTTAATTAATAGGTTTCAATAATGTTAAAATTTTATTTCAATTAATAATTCAAATAATTTTATTATTGTATAGATGAACAGTTAGAAATTTCACTTTTTCAATTAATTCTGTTAAATAAAAAATTCTGTCAGAGAGATATTTGTAATTTTCCAAATCATAGGGGAGCAATTCGTATTTTAAGCAAACCTCAAGGGGTGTATTTGTAATTTACCCAAATTTATTTTCTTTTCAAAGTCCATTAGAAATCATTATAATTAAGAAAAATTTCATTAAAAACCCTAGCTCTACTCTTTCACCTTCAACCTCATCTCAATTTTTTTTTTTTAAAAAGGATAAAATAAATTTTAATGATTTCTAATGAACTTCAGATAGAGAATGTGTGTGGGAGTAAGAGAAAATGTGATGTCCTAGGTCATTGACCCTGTGACGTCTCAAAAATTAGGAACATCAGATAATATATTAACAAATAAATGCAAGGTTTATGTAAGGTTACAAGAGTAGGAAATGTCACTAATGAGTCATTTGGTTAATAAGCAAGCAAGATCTCAAGAAGATCGGAGGAGTTCAATATGGCCTCCCTTCTAAGTTTAACCACCTTAGATAGCAAGCTACATTTTTGACAGATCTTGACAAAGTATTAACACAAAGGCTACATGACTTGACGGAGTATAAGGATATGTTACAAGTGTTATATATATATATATATATATAAATTACAAAATCATGTCTTATATACAACATAGGGTCTATCACTTACAATCTCATAACACGTTTACAAACTAGTTTATAATCCTCCTAGGGTAGCCGTACATCCTCAAATGCTTTAGCTTTGCCTTCGACTGGTCTAATAGTCTTCAATACCAGGCATGAAACGCCATAAGCTTTGAATGCCCGGTAAACACACACACACCCCATCCCCTTTTTTTCCAATCCAATACACCATCACATTTATAGCAAGCAAGTAATGAAGCATGATATTCAAGTTAATGACAAGGATTACAAGGTTAGATGTTAGTATTTTAGAAATCTCCCAAAGAGATTTCATCCTCCCAACCACAAGAATTGGACACCAGACTATTCAAAAATCTCCATTTTGCTACTTTGTTGCAGAACTTACCTCGGATGCCTACCAATGGTTATATACCGTGTAGCGCCAACTGTAGGGCCTCAAAAGGGACAACGAAAAGAAAAAGGTTTTATCACCCAGAATCCAACCTTATCCTTCCAAAAAAGTTTTATCCTCCTGAATGTCCCATCCGGACCCAACCTTGTCTCACCAATCAAACCATCCCAAAGAGTCTGAATACGTCCGTTTCATTCTAGAGTTTACGCGACAACCGCTTGCGCAAGACTTAACCTTCAATTAGGGAGCAAATCCCATCAATCCATACATAACACATTATCATCTCTTCATTATTCAAGTGATCGAAAACCCAATACCACCCCAATTAAGTTTTCCGTTGAGTTAAATGTTTTAAATTAAAGTTAGAACAACTTAACAAAGTAGTAATATTCACATAAGCATGAACATCATCGATTGAAGAAGATAAGGAACATAACCATAACACATGTAATATCATAACAAGACATGATCACGTACTAATAAGCATATTCATGAACATAAGAGCATAAAACACCCATGCAAAACTAAATTTCCAAATTCAATACCATTTAAAGATTGAAATCAAAAAGACTATTTCAGATCTTTCCCGAACCTAGCCTTCCTATGTTTCGTAGAGAATTTAATCTAGTTTTCATAACATGTTTCGGAAATGGAATAGATTTTCTAGATTTTTAGTTATTTAAGAAACACTCCAGTACTGTCCAGATTCGTTGACCGTTACAAAAATCGACTCCTCTTGCAATCCGCTCATTATTTTTCAACGAAATCAATTTTCCTTGAAAGATAACTCTTTAAGGAAGATTTTGAAGTAAAATGGAGGTCCAAAAGATTTTTATACATTTTTATAGAATTTGTGAAAGTTGGATGTAAAACAGATTTTTCTAGCACAGTTCTTGAAAATAGAAATTTGGTGAGAAAAGAGGTCAACTAGGGGAAATTTTCCACTTCTCTTGTGATGAAAAATTGCTAAATAATATGTATTAAACTCATAAATTTAAGGTGAAGGTGTGCCTTTGGAAATTTTGAGAGTTTGATATGGAAAAAGGTAGTCTTATACCAATTAAGAGAAATACAAGGAGGGTAGAATCAAGGCTCAAATTCTTTCATTTTTAACACGATAATACCATCAAAAAACATCTGAAAATACCATTTAAAACTTCTAATAACATATATTTGAAAAAGGAAAATGAAAGAGAGGGTTGTGTTGTAGCTTACTTAAATGCTTATGGAACTAATATTGCAAGACTTGCTCTCTTCCTCTTCTTCTCCCTCCCACAAGTTCACTCTCCACTCCACTCCTCTCCCTCTCTCTATGTTGTGTGGGTGTGGTGTTTGATATTCAAATAGATGGAGGATGGTGGTGTTTTTATAGGAAAAATAGTGTGAATTGTCAAAAATGTCCTTTGGTTGAAATGTAATGGAATTGAGTTGCATTTAGTTCAACTGAAATGGAATAGTGGATAATTAGGACCTTAATTATGTATTTAATTATGATCTAGTTAGGCTTAAGTCTAATTTAATCCATTCTAGTTACAAGTACATTAGATATACACATGTATATATATAGAATTGGTACCAAAGTCATAATTATTTCCATGATTCAAGGGATTTGTCTCTAAAGTACAATGATTATAGCCTAGGAGGTATGATGGCTGGCCATGTGCTCAAGATTTGGGGAATTTTCCTATTTATTTTGTGTACAAATTCCATAGATATTGTGTACAAAAAGATTTGGTGAATAAGAGGTACAAATATATATATATATATATATACAATGGCACTAACTTGGGATCAATTTGTCATTTAAGTAAAATATGAGGGCTAAGGCCTTAATTTATGAATTGGAACATTTATTTTAGAGTAGAATTTAACTAAGTTAGGATTAGAGAATCTAATTTGGTTTGAATTTCTTGTTTCGAATAAAAAGGCTATCAACCGACGAGTGTGATAAAAATCGGAAAAACTTAGGGTTTTTCAGTGGTAATTCTATGTTTATGGAGTCAATTAATAAGTATTAGGGTATTAGAAATGATTTCTAAGTTATCAAAATCGATTAGGGTTTGTGAGTTTTCAGTTGGTGCATGTATTTTAATCTTAGGGTTAAAATTGCAATTAATTAAGAAATTGAGTGATTTCAAAGAAATAATTTAAAAGTAAGGAACTTAATAGGGTTTACAAAAGTTAGGGGTCTCACAGACCCGACTTGATTGTACCTTTTTGGACTTACTTTTGGAGCCTTTGGACTCTCGTGACATTTTAGCATGTTAGAATTCGCGTGTTGAACCTTGTTTAGCCCTCCTTGATGTTTACGAGTAAGAAGTTTTTGTTTTTGGCGTAAGGATGAAAAACAAGAATATAGAAACACTATAATTAGAAACCTATTCAGAATTCTACTGCATGAGCAATCGAGAAACAGTAGGAGTGAGAGGAGCCACCGCACGTGTGATCATCGCTCAAGTGGCGGTGAACTTTGCACGAGCGGTTGCCCTTGAGACACATTTTGCTTGACCTCTACACAAGAAACAGATGTGGGCCGCATGAACAACCAATATTCACCGCACGAGTGGCCAATCACAATTCAATCTCGAATTTTGTGCACCTTTTTGACGAATTTGATGTCCTTCCCTCCTTTTCCCTCATAACTCTTCTCTCTCTCTCTCTCTCTCTCTCTCTCTCTCTCTCTCTCTCTCTCTTTAAAACCTCTCTTTCTCTTTTTTCTCTCTCTTTCTCTACAACTATCACCAAAACTTTACATCTTTCTCAATCCAAACAGATCAAACAATATTTTGACCCTAGTTCTTGAGGACAAAGTAAAGAGCTCGGCGAGAGCAACATTTTGATCGGTCAAAATCCAGCAACATTGATATTTGGGAGTTTTCTTTTGATTCTTTTCTTTTCTTCAAGAGGTAGGGATTTCTTTAATTTTTCTTAATGTAATTTTTATGTATGGATATGTGTTATTTTCATTATATAAATTTTGGAAACATGGTAGAGATTTTTAAAGCATGAGTTATAAAAGTTAGGGTCTATTTGTGTTTGGTATTTCTTGAGTATTTCATCATGTATAGTGATTTTGCGAGACCTTAGAGTATATGGAAATCTTAAGATGGAAATGCCCCAATTATTTATAGAAAAACCCTAAAAGCTAGGGTCTATTTGTGTTTGGTTTTTCTTCACACAGTAATTAATTGAAGAAATTGGAAAAGTTAAATTTAATATTGTGAATTAATGAAAGTAGTACGAATTGAGAGCACATGTTTTAAGTAACTTGATTTAGATCATTGATGAGTTGAAAATATTACATTACATACATTATTGATTTCACTGAGAATGATCATGTACATTATTATTAGTTATGTATAAATTGTTGTCTAATTGAAATATTGAATAGGGATAATTGTCTAGTTCAAAAAAAAAAAAAAAAAAGAGAAAAAAAAGGGGAGGGGGGTATTTGTTATTGTTAATAGTGGCTAATGATATTGTGCGAAGAATGTGTTAACTTAGGGTGTTATGAAAATCATTTGGAATTGGGTAATGAAATGGGGATTTAACACACTACAACAAAAAGCAGTTTTAGCGACCAAAAATGTAAATTTCGTCGCTGAAAGTAGGACAATACTAAAACAGTTTAGTAGCCAAATGTATACTTATTAGTGACTAAAAATCAGTTTAGTCACTGATTATATGGGTTTTAGCGACTAAAACAATTTTAGTAGCCAAAAGTGAAGGTTTTTGGCGACTAAAAGACATTAGTAGCCAAAAGCATAGGTTTTGGCGACTAAAAAATGGTTTGGTCGCCGGTTGTAGGTGTTTTATCGACAAAAAAAAATTTTGTAGCCAAAAGTAAAGGTTTTTGGCTACTAAAAAAAATTTAGTAGCTAAAAGTGGACAATTGGCAACTAAAATTGAGTTTAGTCGGCAAAAGTGGCGGCTTTTTTAGTGAACGAAAGTGGTTATTTTTAGGCGGAAATTAATTTTTTTAGCGACTAAATTACTGGTAGTAGCCAAAACTAAGGTTTTTGGCGACTAAAAAAAAATTTAGTTGCCAAAAGTGGCTCCTTTTTTTTTTAAATAAATAATTTATTTTTTACATAAATCATATTGAATAAAAATAATTATGTTGATATATATAGTTTAATATTAATACGGGTCAATATACTATATAAATAATATATTTTGCATATATATTTGTGTGGTGTTATTCTGGCATAGTGGAGAGAGTGTGTTGGTAGAGGTTTAGAATGTGGAGTGGTTCAAAACTTGGGAAGAGCAGAGGGTAATTTTTTTTTTCCTGAGATAAGCTTTTGGCGACTAAAACGGGTGATCACCAAAAGCTTCAGTATTGGCGAAGAAAAAAATAGTCGACAAATGTATAAATTAAAAAAAAAAAATTCACTATTGGCGACTAAAAAGTTTAGTCGCCAAATGTATAATTTAAAAATATAAATGAGCTTTGGCGACGAAAATTTTAGTCGCTACAGACTTGGTTTTTGGGCGACTAAAAGTTTGTTAGTCGCCAATACCTTTCGCGACAGTTTTCTAGCGACCAAGCCGGCGACTAAAAAATTTAGTCGGGGAAACTTAAAACCCGACTTTTGGTGACTAAAAATTCCCTTTTGGCGACTAAAAATTTAGTCGCCAAATGTGTTTTTTCTTGTAGTGACATGATAAAGATACACAAAGTATGAACTTGTGTAATTAAGTAGCCATTTGAGGGAGAAAGCAAATGACATTAGACTCGGGGAAGATATGTTTTATGCTTATGATGCGTTTGGTGATAATTCTTGGTAAGTTTGTTTCATTTAAATCCAAATCAAGCTATATATTGTTTATATCGGAATATATTGTTAGAAATATCTGTTTGCCAATAGGTGGAGGATTAAATTATTTGTTGTAGAATTTATGGGAATTGGTCGAATTGAAACCTTACATGTTATGAAATTATTGTCAATTAATTACATAAGTGGAACGGTTATCGTTTATATTGAAATATGTGATAAAAGTGCTATAAAAAGGTCTCAATTTTCGTCTGGTTAGCACCCAGTAAAGTGGATTGTGCTTCGAATGAGAAGTTCAAATTTCCTTCTAGCTAGTGTCTAGTAAAGTGAATTGCGCTATGAATGAGAGGTCCCAATTTCCTTCCAGCTAGTGCGTGGTAAAGTGGTTTGTGCTTCTAATGATAGGTTTCAAGTTCTTTCTAGTTGGCTCCTGGTAAAGTGGGTGGTAGTGTCTTGACGAATCCGAATTGTGTTATATGTTTGTAATGTTACGTTTAATATATGTATATGTGTTATAATGGGTGCCCAATTGCCTCTCTATGCGTATGGCTATAAAATGTGGGTGATGATTTGGAGATCTTATGTAGTGATGATAGTTGGTTGTAATTATAATAATTTATATGATGTTATAGATTATTAAAGTCATTCACGACTCAACTAGTATTGTAAGTACTAAATTGTAATGTGATTGTTGAGATTGCTTTAAATCGTCTATCATAATGGATTTGTGAATGTTTTTCTTGAAATTGTTTTCTTTAAAACAATATGAAGTTGACAAATTCTTTTAAATCATTGAAGACAATAACAAAAGATAAAGAATGAGCTTTTGTTTGAAGTGTTAAAGAATGACTTCTGATGAAAGATATATCTACGTACGTATATTTTGGATATTGAAAAGGAGAATATTATATATACATATATATTATATGGAGCATTCATGATCATATGTATATATAGAATTATATTAATTAGAATTATTGGAATTCCTACTGGATTATAGATTCATCCCACGTTGTACAGATCCCACGTTGTACAGACATGGAAGTTTATTGAGTTGAGAAGCTTTCTCAGGTTTTTCAGCCACATGCCTTTTATATGTAAGCAGAATGCTATTGTATTTTGTCAAGGGTTATACCCTTTTTATTCATATAATTGTAAGCCTAAGGGTATTTCTATCATTTGTAATTGTTGGAGCATCACATGTATACACGAGAGGAAATTTCTATTGTTAAATCTTATTATGATTGTAGCTTCCGTATATTTATTTATGAAAATGGATAATAATGATGGTTATGGCAATATAAATCGGATTCTAAAAAATGGGGCGTGATAGAAAAGATTGAACAATTTGTTCATTTTATCGTTTTTACTAATAACATTAGGAAGTGTATGACATTTTGATAGTTAAAGGGTCTAATTGTACCCTTTCACTTCACAGGTAAAATGATAGTTTATGATAGTACATAGGCATAAAGTGACACTTTATGATAGTTATAAGGGTCTTCATGTAATTAACCACAGTTAAAACATACTTTAGTTATAAAATGACTAAAATATAGTGCTTGATTTTCAATCTCACAATTCACTTATGACAGAATGACAGATGAAGCGTTTGTGATACATTTTGATAGTTAAAGAAATTTATTTGTACTCTTTTTAGTTAATGAATTAAAGTGATTTTTTATATAAATAACTCTAAAACTAACATCGTTAGTAATCTATTTTGTAATAGACCTTCATCTCTTGTTTTTCAGCCAAATTGCATCCTGAAGCACACGATGTATCCCCAGAAACAACTTTGTGAGTACGATCTCACAATTTAAATTATTTGTTTGTTTGTTTGTATTGCTATTGTTTTTTTGGGAGCATTGTGAGTAAGGATGTAATCGATTCGGTATAGTCGGTATTTAGGTAAATTTTTTATTTATCAAACCTATCATGTCAATTTTATTATTTTGATAATCGATACAAACAGTTTCTCCCATCAAACCGTACCAAATCGTACCAATTGAAATGGTTTGGTTCAGTACTATTTAATCGATTTAGAACCTTTCAATTTTGTGTCACAAGCTATAGTATAGTCACTAATCTATGTAAAAACATATATTTAGTCATTTGTCCATCAATTCAAATATACATAATCTATCCATTTAATAAACACTTTCCAATTCCTAGATTAACAAAAATATTATAAAAAGAAATACTAAGGTTTCAAGAATAGTGAGTTACTGTTAAACTTATATATAATAAGAGTTTACTAATCTAGATTACAGAGATAATAAGACTAATTAATTGAGATTAACAATCCATTATACTTATTAATATAATTATATTATTGGAATATATATATATATATAAGGGTTAATTACAAAAAAAATCTCAAGATTTCACGTGTTTTTCACTTTAAACCCCAGTGTTTCAATTTCGACAAATTAATACCGTGAGATGGTTTTGTTGTTATATTGTGGGGGCATTACAACATGGTATCAGAGCTATTGGGTTTGAATACTTTGGGATCATTAGGAGTGGTTAGAACCACCATGGGTTCCCTTACTAGATGATATTAGGAATAAATCTGTTATGCTATGTGATAGTATACTTATGTGACTAAGTGTGTATGGAATTTAATTTCTAAGATATTGATTTGGTCTACGAGTTTCTAGAAGTCCTGTTAGAAGAGCAGTTGATAACTGGTGTGTCTAACTGGGACTCTAGCAATGTCGTGGAATGATCATTATCTGGAAAAGAAATTCGTATATGTGACTATGTGCGTATGTAGCATGAATTAATTGGTGTCCATCTTTGTAGGACAAGAATGAGTTAGCTTCGGTATATTTGTAAATGTGCTAATTTCTTATGTTACCTTCATTAGGATGTCAGGATGTGGACGTTGTGGCGGTAGACGTAGCAGGCCTCGACATCAGGAGGTGCTATTATCGGATGATATTTCAGCACAGGAAGAAGTGGTTGGTCAAGCCAATGTGGCTGAACTAGTTGGTCAGTAGGCCATGGGCGCTTTGGCTTGTGAAATGACCAGAGCTTTGTGGGAATCCATAGACATTCTCAAAGCTGAGAATTAAGTCCAGGCCCAAGTTGCAGAAGCAGGGCCATCATTTTTGAAGAAAGAGTTCTTTCGATCGAATTCGGATGAGTTTTTAGGAGATGCAAAGGAGCCACTAAAGGCAGATGAGTGGTTAGAGCAGATGGTGAAGACGTTTGAAATTCTTGGCATCGAGCTGAAGAGAGATGTAGGTCAGTGGTAGAAGTATGTACGTGGGTGCATTGGAGTGACTTGGAAGGCTTTTGTCAATGCCTTCCAGGACAAGTTTTTGCCTTCCACTATTAGGGAGAAGTTGAGGGAGTAGTTTTTGAAGCTCAAGCAGCTTAACACACTGGTGGTAGAGTTTAAGGCTTCCTTTACTAGTTTGTCAAGTGTAGCTCGACTTTTTCGCGCCCTCCTTTTCGAGACGTCAAAATAAGCCCTACAATATTGGACTTCCGCGGTTTTGAATCTAATCTCACAAGTACAATGTGAAATTGATAAACACCAAAGAGTCCAAATCCGACAAATCTTTTGAAAAATCGATTTTGAATCAAATTGCCAAAAATGGACTGCTTTGCCAGATACAGAGTCGCCACCTAAATATTTTATTTTGGGGAAATGTAGGAAACCCATGACTCGTGCCAAAGGCCATGTGTCCATCATCACTAAGATGGTCTCAGCTCGGGAACTTGGGTACGAGAGGGAAAGGTCATGAATGAATTTGAGCACCACCGCTCGCCCGATTAAAGATCGGCCTCTACTAATCATGGTATGATTTTTATCAACATTATATGCTCTTGTTCTGATTATTAGGCTAGCATTACTATGTGATGCACGCACATACAAGTATAGACTAACTTTGTAAGAATTGGAACACTTAATTCATGTTTGTTTGAAAATTGTATTTCGAATACGTATCACTTGAAAAAGTGATTGCATATAAACATTGCTCAAATTGTTCCAATTCAAGCAATAAGCCTTCATCCACAGGCATTCAAGCAATTATAGCATTTAAGCAATTAGCCTCATGGCAAGTATGCTAACATGGCAACAATCACATACATGCGATATGCTAAAGCAAGTAAAGGCTCACCTAGTACTCCAAGCTAGAATAAACAAAAGAGTTAGAAAAAATGCATGATTCCTAACTATGAAATATGACTAATGCAATGCATGCAACATGCAATTAATAGGCTCGGCTATTAACATGGCATATTAATCAATTAAATAACATGCGGTCTAAGCACGTATTCAAAGAAGTACTAAACTAACAATGCAAGTTAGAATAATGAACCGAGCCTCGGTGCATACAATACAAATGGATGCAAACATGAAGTATGCTAAACAAAACGTGATGTCCCTAAACTAACCATCGTAAGCTAATAAATAAAAGGGAGAAAGATGTGGGGTTGGAAGACATACACATTATTACATTGCGCTCTCACGAAGGAGAGTCCAAATGAACTAAGCTAATTAACTAACTAATTAAAGCTAAGCTAATTAAGTTAACTAGTACAAACCAAAATGAATAACTAGCTAAACTACTTAACTAATTTTTACAACAAATGAATCAACTAACAATTCTAGTTAACTAACTAATTACAAAACAAAATTGAATAACTAATTAATTAACTAATTACTTATAACACTTTACAAAATTAACTAGCTACAACTAATCAATTACAACAATTTAAACTTAAAACATGCTCGGCACGCGAGGAATGCTCATGCACTTGCTCAATTTCCACTCAAAAAGCCACTGTTTTTCTTCTAGAGGGCCTCTGTTGCGCAATAAAACACTAACATTGTTGCCCACTTCCAGAATAACTCTACTTTACCAAAAGAACACACTGCTAAATTTTGCATCAATGGCCGGCCGGCCGGCCAGTGATGAGGGCTGCCGGCCACTAGTGATGGCTGGCTGGCCATCAAAGGTGGCCTATCGGCCATAGAAAGTGGCTTGCTGGCCACTATTTCCTAGTCTACCTCGCTGCAACAGAAAACAAATAGCGCATACACAGGGTATTTCAAGGGTTTGTTTGCATAACTCACCCCTCATTTTCATGAACAAATCAAAGGAGTAGTGAGCTTAAGACACAAACCATCAACTCAAGCAATTTCATTGCATGATGGCTTGTGAACCAAAGTGTGCAAGTTCAATAAATGTAACAAAACAAGACACAAAAACCACCTCCCAATCATGAAAGATCAAGGGAAGTGATGACCTTGGAATCTTGAATCATTTTATCACTAGTAAGTATGAAATGGCCCAAGTTCCATGTGTTCAATTAACGTTCGATTGAACACAACCAAATTGTTATCTTGCACCATTTTAGCCTCAATTTTATTTGCTTCATTTTAGATTACCATCCATCTTTTAATCAATTGAGTCCAAAGGGTGAGTTTAAGTCCTCTAATGGAAAGAAAGCTCAAACCAAGAGTTGTCTTCGGCATGAAAGAGACATCATACCATTAGTAATGAACCCCTAAAGGATTAAACTATTAAGCATGACATCTCAATCTCATGTTTTAAACAAACAAGTTGTTTGAACCACTTTCAAAGCAAAACAAAAGCCAAGAAATGAGGAAGGTTGCAGAGATTATTAGTGCTAAAAATGAGTGAGAAAAACATAAATAAATGTTATCAACTCAAATAAGATGGTGTCTAAGGCCTAAAACACCAAGCTCATGAGGACAATTACACTATAAGCATGCAAAACAAAGCTTAAATGCAACCAATAGCCCAAAAAAGTGCTAAAGCAGGTCTAATGCGGTCCTAAAACATGCTGGAATTGAGCTAAAAATAGTTAGACTAATATAAAACATGGCACAAACTAGGCTAGTAAGTAAGACACAAGGAGGGGAGGCTAACCCCTTCAAATTTGGACTTCAAAAAATAATTTTGGCCACTGAAATAATTTTGAAAAAAAAGTGTTTCAAGGCTCAAAAAAAGATGATGCAAGAGTGGGAAATACAAGGGCTAAGGCCTTCAAAACAAGGTGTAAAGAAGGGTGAACCACCCTTTAACGTTCAATGGCCTTAAAATACAAGCTTTAGCCTAAAAGATAGAGTTTTTATAGCCCAAAAAAAATTGGAAAACAACAATAATAATAGTAGAGAAAGAAAGCAAATAGGCAAAGTCTTATACCTCTTGAAGAGAAGAAGCAATTCAAGCAACAAAACCAAGACAACACACCCTTCAAGAGCTCCAATAAGGCTCTAGGATACCTCAACTCAAGTATGGAGAGCTTTGGTTAAGGGTGTATAGGCAAAGGTTAAGGATTTGTAGGCAAAAGTGTAGAGATTTGCTAGAGAGAGATGAAAGATTTTGATCTCAAAATTTTCTAACCTTAAAACATGAGAGGGAGGCCTCTTATATATAGAAAACCTGAATTCTGCTCAAGCATATCCATCCCTACACATGGGGATAGATGCATGCATCTGTGCAAATAGCTGGCACAACTGTCATAAAATATCTACAAAAGAAATTGGTGACCGGCAAGCCACATCAGTGGCTGGCAACCAACAAGTGCTGGTCGGTAGCCCAAAAAGGGTGACCGGTAGGCCATCAGGAGCTGCAGACTTGATGAACCAAGGCTTGGTCCAAGGATGAGGCAACGAGGGTGTAAGGTTTGAAAGGCTCAAAGCTGTGGCATTCCGCTGAGGACTTCGAGCACTTGGCAAGCATATAAATTCATCATCGGGTGTGCATGTGATGGCATCCAAGTCGTAAGGGCCATCAAAAATGGGGTGTCTACATCGAGGTTTGTACCGGAGCTTGTAGCAACGGAGAAACGCCGTTGCTTGGAGTTTGAGAAGAGGTTGAGGACAGAACTCCTTTTCAAGGTGGTTGCGTCCATGATTAGGGATTACGATCGTCTTGTGGATGCAGCGGCTCACTTAGAGACCATGATTCAAACTGAGGAGGAGAGGATGAGGGGCTCAAAGTAGAGGAGTTAGGAGGTTCATGGAGGAGACTTGGGACAGTAAGAGGTAAAGTGGTTCCACCCTACAGCAATCCCAATGAGCACAGTCTAGGTCCACTTTCTCAGTACCGAGTTTTGGTTCTGGGAGAGCTGGTCAATAAGGGATCACTTGTTTCAAGTGTGGTTAGTTGGGCTACAAATCTGTAGTTTGCCCACAGAGTAGTGGAGGGCAATAGTTTGCACCGTCTCCAGCTCGTTCTTAGAGTCAAAGTAAGAGAAGAGGTTAGCCGTCTACCTGTCATCAGTGTGGGCAGTTGGGGCATTTGAGAAGGTTTTTTCCTCAAGCAGGTGGCATGTTTGGCGCGCTTGGTTCGAGGCAGGCACTGAGCCATCAGCCTTTACTGTCAACTTAGGCCTCGAGGGCCAATCAGGGAGCCTCTTCAGCTCAGTCAATATATCAGACTCGTGCTCCAAGGGGTGTGCAGGTAAAGCAGAGACCTACAGGGCATGTGTTTACTGTTACCATGATAGATTTGTTGCCAATACCTTTGGTAGTGAGAGGTAACTTGTTGTTGTGTAATTCTATTGCCAATGTATTGATTGATACTGGTGCATCGCATTCTCTCATTCTGTCTGCATTTGCATCATCATTGGGGTTAGAAGTGGCTCAGTTAGCATCTCCATTTAGGGTAAAGTCACCTGTTGGTGGTGAGGTTGTGTTGGACCAGGGGTGTCGAGGTTGTGAGATAGAGGTTATCGATCGCCGACTTCCTTTTGTTTTTCTGTTGATTGACATGTCGAGTTTTGATGTTATTTTGGGCATGGATTGGTTGTCATCCTATTAAGCCATCATAGACTGTTACCGTCAGAGAGTCATGGTGTGCACCTCGACTGATGATTGTTTTTATTTCCAGGAGGACCAAGTTAATATGGCATTGTTTCCAATGTGTGATCCGCGTGGTCAAGGTGAGCTTAGCCTCCTTCTTGCGAACTTCTTGGGTGTTAAAAGTGATGTGGTCCGAGTGGAGTTGCCGAGGGTAGTTTGTGAATACCCGAACGTCTTTCCTGAGGATCTCACTAGTTTACCACCTCACCGTGAGATTGAATTCTCTATTGACATAGTGCCTGGCACGGTATCGCTTTTCATGGCACTGTATAGATTTGCACTCGTCAAGTTGAGTGAGTTGAAGATTCAACTCCAGAAATTGTTAGATAAGGGCTTTATCCGCCCTAGTACTTCGCCTTGGGGAGCAACGACTCTCTTTGCCAAGAAGAAGGATGGCACATTGCGACTTTGTATTAATTACCGAAAGTTGAACCGGATAACTATTAAGAACAAGTACCCACTACCTTGAATAGGTGATTTGTTTGACTAATTGAAGGGATCTTGTGGCTTCTCTAAGATAGACTTCAGGTCGGGTTATCACCAGTTGAGAATGAAGGAGGAGGACATCCAAAAATGGCATTCCGTACGCGGTATGGCCATTATGAGTTCCTAGTGATGCTTTTGGGCTAACCAACGCACTGGCCTTGATTATGAATTTGATGAACTGAATCTTCAGTGAGTTCTTCGACCGTTTTGTGGTTGTCTTTGTTGACAACATCTTGTTTTACTCACCCTTTGAGGAGGAATACAAGGAATATTTGCGGATTGTACTTGAGTTACTTAGAGCTCACAAATTGTAAGCTAAGTTTGGAAAGTGTGAGTTTTGGTTGAAAGATGTGAAATTCTTAGGCCATGTAGTATCTAGGGATGGGGTGACTGTAGATTCTTCAAAGATTGAGGTAGTGCAAGATTGGGAACAACCTAAGAATGCCTTTGAGATCTAGAGTTTCTTGGGGTTAGCCGAGTATTACCATTGTTTTATGAAGGATTTCTCTAGATTAGCCTCACCTTTGGCTAGACTGACGAGAAAAGGAATTAAGTTTGTATGGAGTGAGAATTGTGAGAATTCATTTCAAGAACTTAAGGTTAGACTTATTACTGCTCCAGTGTTGATTATTCCGGAGAGGGGTTTGAGCTATTCAGTGTATTGTGATGCGTCTTAGGAAGGTTTAGGTTGTGTCTTGATGCAAGAAGAGAAGGTAGTGGCATATGGCTCACGGTAGTTGAAAACACACAAGAGAAACTATCCTACTCATGACCTAGAGCTAGCAGCAGTGAAGATTTGGAGACATTACTTGTATGGTGAGAGGTTTGAGGTATTCCTTGTTCATAAGAGTTTGAAGTACCTGTTTTCACAGAAGGATTTGAATTTGAGAGAGAGAAGGTGGATGGAGTTCATGGAAGATTATGATTTTAAGCTACACTATCATCTGAGGAAGGCCAATGTAGTAGCCGATGCCTTGAGTAGGAAATCCATTAGCAGCGTAGCTAGTATTGCCATCCGGGAATGGGAGATATTGGGCGCTATTAGTGAGTTTGACTTGTATCTTGGCGAGTCTGTTGAGTCGACAACTTTGTTTACCATAGTTGCACATCAGACAATTGTGAGCCGAGTTGTAGAAGCACAACGAGGTGACCATGAAGTAGAAACCCTTCGAGAGAAGATATCTAGTGGGAAAGTGGAGAAGGGCTTGAACGTGTATTCTGACTTGAGTGTTAGATATCTTGATTGTCTTTTTGTGCTGGAGTCTTGTAGAGAGTAAGTACCCTGAGAGTTCCATCATTCATGCCTTGCGGTACATCCAGGAGGCATTACCATAACCTTAGTCGCCGGTTTTGGTGAGGGCGGATAAAGAGAGACATAGCCTTGTTTGTATCGAGGTGTCTTACTTATCAACAAGTGAAGGCCGAGCATCAGAGGCTAGCAGGTTTGTTGCAACTCTTGCCTATAGTCCAGTGGGTCTTTTGAGGACTTAACGAGGTAATGATGTTGTGTGGGTGATAGTCGATCGGTTAACTAAGTTAACACACTTTGTACCTATGCGCATGAGTGACTTGGTAGATTACCTTGCCGACCTTTATGTTAGGGACATAGTGAAACTTCATGGGGTCCTTATGACTATTGTTTCAGATAGAGATCCACGTTTCACGGCTCAGTTATGGCAGAGCCTACAGAATGCCTTGGGCACTAGGTTGACATTTAGCACCACCTATCATCCTCAAACTGATAGGCAGTCAGAGCGTACCATTCAGATCTTAGAGGATATGCTTCGAGGTTGTGTTCTTGACTTTAAGGGGTTGTGTGAGAGACACTTACCTTTAGTGAAGTTTGCCTACAACAATACCTTCCAGGCCAATATTGGCATGACGCCTTTTGAGGCCTTGTATGGCCGACCATATAGATCTCTTGTGTGTTGGGCCGAGGTAGATGACACACTTATGTTAGGTCTTGAGTTAGTCTGAGAAACGACAGAGAAGGTTGCACTTATCTGTAAGAGGTTGGTTTCAACTTAAAGTCGTCAAAAGAGTTATACGGACCGTAGGAGGAAATCGTTATCATTTAAGGTAGGAGATCACGTTTTCTTGAAAATATCACCTAGACGGGATTTGATGAGGTTTAGGAAGAGCATGAAGTTATCTCCTAGATTTATTGGGCCTTTTGAAATCTTTGAGCGCATTAAGGAGGTAACTTATCGCTTAGCATTCTTGCTATAGCTTTTTAGGGTTCATGACGTGTTTATATCTATACGCTTCAGAAGTATGAGCCGAATCTGTCACATGTGTTGGATTGGACCGAGTTAGAGGTAAATAAGGATGCCTCATACGAAGAGAGACCAGATAGTAGCCACTCCTGATAGAGTTCATCCATAGGCTAAAGAACATCAGAAAATAAGCAGATATACACCATAAGGTCACCAATTCCATCAATCTATCAATCTATGGCATGTTAAATCGTTTAGGCAACTTGATAGTTGTTTCTACATACCCATCTTCGATGCCTAGGATAAAGTTGATTCCCTGTTACCTTTTAAACAGTTTTTCCAACTTGGCTCAAACTCATTCGTTTCCAGGGAAAAGAGTCATCCTGTTGGTTGTGGAATGGAAAAAGGTACTCCCAATGATTGCACAGGAACCCTCAGGTCTTCTTGTAAGTTGGGTTTAGAAAATTTCTCAGCTGGTAGAGTTGGGATTGGTTGAGTCACCGGAAGTGGTTGAGTAGCGGATGCTAATGGGTCGTTTTACACACCAAAAATAAACTCTAAACTGTACCAAATTCCTTAGAATAATGGCAAGTCCAAGTATCGATCCACAGGGACAATTGTGAAATTAAATTAATTTAATTGTTAAATTCCTAAATTAATTCTGATGAAAGAGATAGTTGTTCATAACCTAATGATAATTAAATTAAACAAAGCGATTAAATTAGCAATTAAAAATGATTAAATTAGCGATTAAAAATGAAATTGGAATTACTGATTGTGAAAAAACCTAGGGTATTGAATTCACCACTAGTTACATAAACAAGGTTTCAATTTGAAAATCAATTATGTTACGGTTCAAACCAAATAATACTTTGCAACTACAAGTTCAAAGTATTGATCAAGAAAATTAACACATTCAATGTATAAGCACGAGCCATCTCAAACAGTATGAGTCGTTCGCTCTAAACTAGGGTAGCAACACGACTCGTTCCTCTTAGTATGGCTCGTCTTATACCTTGAACATGAAAGAATAGAAAACCATTGTATGGAAAACATTCAACAATCACTGAAAGCAGAATACTCGAAGGAATAATGGAAAAATATATTAGAAAACTTCTTGAGAACCATACAACTCTTCAAACCATTACATAAAAGAAAATCAAAAAGAAAACTTATTTACTTGGCTAGGGTTTCATCAAAACCCTAGAAATAGGAGCCTAGCCACTTATGGAAGATTGGGAAGAAATAGAAGAAGAAGAACCCTCCATGGAAATTGCTCTTGAAGCTTGAGAATCCCCTTTTTCCGAACCCTAGCCTCTTCTCTCTCTTAGAATTTTCAGAACCCTAATCCAGCCTTTCCTTCTGCCTTTTATATCTCTAGCTTTTCCCTATATTCAAAACATCAGGCGCACGTACGGCGAAGGTTCCGCATGTACGGGGAATGGGCCTCCGCACGTGCGAATTCCTTAGGCTATGTTTGGCTACGATGGATAGGCTACACGTGTGGAAAGCATTTTTCTCTACAATTTCTGTATTTTTGCTCATTTTATGCTCCTACTATGTCCAACCTGATTGACATTAAACATGCATAAAATATATAATTTGACAGGCAAATAGGGTTAAGAGATCCTAATTATTGGCCTCAGTGTTGTACAATTTAGCCTCAATCAGATGCCCTAGATGGGCGTTGCAATTTAGCAAGAGTATCACCATGGTTAGCAACCATATTGGCAATAACATCCATGCTTCGTTGAAGGGCCAACAACATGTCCACTATATTTTTTGAAACCTGTGCCATCACTGATTCCGATAAATTGAGCAAGGATGATCTAGCTGGTGAAGAAGGGGTACTTTGGACAGTTGATGAGGCTTTTGCTCTTCTTCTTCGTGTAACCGGTGGCAAAGAAACAAACATTGGCTGTCCTTGAACCAAATCTGTAGTCTTACAGAGTCTACCAACGTGAGTCCACAGAACTTGAGAGATATTAGAGCGTTTTGAAGCTATAGCGCCATACTACCTTCAAAAATAAAATAGAACCCTCAATCAAATTTTGATAGCATTTTGGCTCAATTGATTACTGCTAATTCATGCTGAAAAACTGAACTCAACCCCACAAACTAAAATGCTTGAACCACTCATCTGAATTTGAGAATCCCTGTATAGATCCCATACATCCCACATAGCACATAGCAAGAAAGAGAACAAACACCCCTATAAGGGGTAGGGTTACCCTATCCTAGCTTTGAAATGATCTAAGGTTTCACCAAAGAGCTAGGGGTACTAGCGCAGGATTACCCAAGCATTTAACAAGAAAATTAAGACCAGAAATCTGAATGAGGTAGATATAGTGTTGAAGGACAATCGGTCTCCAATTTACGATCCTAGGGGCAAG
This sequence comes from Camellia sinensis, assembly GCF_055761805.1. NCBI lineage: Eukaryota > Viridiplantae > Streptophyta > Magnoliopsida > Ericales > Theaceae > Camellia > Camellia sinensis. The sequence continues at coordinate 60,447,196 of NC_138971.1, forward strand.
TTTAAACGTAATTGGACTAGTCCTTACATCATCAAGTCAATTTGGTTGGGAGAAGTGGTTATTTTGATGGATCTAGATGGATTGTAGTTTTCGCAACCAATCAACATGGACAAGTTGAAAAAATACTATCCTTGAAAGGCTTGCTGGTCTAAAAATCCGAAAGGGTAACCAAGCAAAAGTTAAAGCAAGAAAAAAAAAGAAAATGAATAAAGTAGAGCTCGCAAGGTTAAAAACCCGAAAGGGTGACTTTGGCAGAAGTTAGAGTGTAAAATGAGAGAGTTAACACCAGAGTAAACCTTAACCGTGAACTACGTAAGGCTTGATTCCTGTCCTTGGGATACGTAGGCAACTTCATTCTGAAGTTCGGCCCCAACCATTTTCAACTCGATTGTCCTATCCTTCTTTTCTGTGATAAGTATGGTTGCAAGGAAGATTCAATTAGCCGTACAATAGTGGAAGAAAGTACAAAAAGTCTTGCCTGAGGATTTTATTCAAGGTTGTGCATTTTGAGGGTTGATTTCAAGTATGTTAGGTAGTGACCGTTTGCAAAAATGTGTTTTGATGTTTTTAACAAAATTGATTGATTTTCTCAAACACCTTTTGCAAAATAGACCTTTCATTAAACCTGAGAAGAAGCTTTTCAATACCTACCAATCTTTCTTACATGATTTCAAAACAAAAGTGGAACAAACATGCTTATCCAACTTCCATGTTAATTAAAGCATTTTACATCAAAAAACTAAGGTCAAAGCAATAAATTAGGGGCATAGTCAAACGCTCTCCTCGCAGCATCAGAAGATTTCGCTACCAAAGATGCACCTACATGTGCCTCATCTCCAAGCCAAAGTAGGCACTCACTAGAAAGAACACAATTGAAGGCAGAGTCAAGAGCTCTCTTATCCTCCAGAGTGTTGTGTATCGAGAGAGGTGCCTAGCCCGAAATAAAAATGAGGTTGGATACTTGATCTCATCAATAGAGCGAGTCTGATCATGTCCAAGCTGTTGCCTGAATTGGAAAAGTACAAGATGCAGTTTGTTAGGCCAATCAATTGTACACCCGATTGACGGAACATGCTATACGTTATTAGAGGTAAATTTAGTTAGGAGGAGCCCCAAGTAATGTCCACTGTAGACCTGCTGCACATCCAGTCGCACCACAAGCCCTCTAAAGAAAAACCTATTGTCTAGGCTCGAAAGAAGTAGTTTCTAATTGAGTATTGAGTACATGGAGCCAGTACTTTCGATTTATCCATCAACCATACTTAGGGAGGGATGAAAACTAAGAGAGATTAAAGAATAAAGAGATGTACGCTGAGTGAAAAAAGTGAGAAAGGGTTTTGAGGGAAAGAATTGAGTGATGAGGGCCAGAGGGATATAAGAAATATAAAAGTGAAAAGGAGTGGGAAACAATACCTGAAGAAGTAGTGGACTCCCTGCAAACCGGGAGGTCTCCCATCTACAAAATACGTCCAAGCCCATCAAAGTCTTGGCTAACACTAAGCCCACACAACTCTAACCTTCCTGGAGTTGTTAGGCTACCTCGATGAGCCTGACACTTGCCCTATCACGGCTAGGGGCAAGCAAGTAGTGTGAAAGTAGGCACATGCAAAGTGCATACTAACAATGCCCTCACCAAATAGGGTCATTCCTATCTCAAATGATAGAAAATCGGCGAATTAATCTAAACAAGTCCAAACCTTTCACTGTGAGCCAGGGATCGAGCCTTATTCGGAGTTAGACTACACATCCAAGCTAAGGCTTGAGCATGGCTGAAATTGGGCTGAGTCTTGATTTCTTTATCCTGGGATAACTCCATCAATGCTCGAAATTCCTCAATGGTCAGACATAAATCTTGTACACCGACGTGGAATACATTTGTAATTGGATCACAGTAGCGAACTGTCACTTCGAAAAAAGGAAGATGGAGTGGGGTCCAACTCAAATGTAAAAAGCATTTAGGTCGAATTCCACAAAACTCACTTTATCAATGCCATCCGAAGAGGCTATCCAATCCTGGAACCTAGCTATAGTTGGAGCCTCCATTTTCAAAAGAAACTTCTCAGTTTTTCCACTTATGGGCGAAGAAACAGCTGCGGACCATCTTTCAAAGGGATAATGTTACTTGAGTGCTTGGCAATTGTATCCCATTGTTTGATCGACCCCTTGACCGGCTAGCCATTTTTGGCTTCACCGGATAAATTCATGGCCGGCTGACCCTTAGAGTTGTAGAAATAGTGTGGTCTTGCAGTCTAACCTATAGATTTTGTTTTAGATCTTAGTTTGAGTCATTTTCATTCTAATAAGTTTAAATAGGCGTGTTTAGGTTATTTTTATTGTGCTACACATTTATCGAGTTACATTTTGTGTTTTGGTCAGTCATAAGCGTAATATCAAATTCAAAACCCGTCTAAACGCAACCATTTTCAATTTCAATATCAAAATAATGGATGCTATGTGCTCAAGTGCGGTGCCATGCGTGTTTAGCTATCCAAGATGATCCAAAAACAAAAGTATTCATTTCATTACTTCCTGGTCAAAAAGTGTTACAAAGTTTTTACAAAAACCTTTCAAAGCTATACATGATGTTCTAAACTACAAAGCAAAATAAATGTACAAAAAGAGAAATGCAAAAAGAAAAGAATCGGAGCTGGCTCACCCTCTTCGTTCTCTTCGACGGTGGAATCCCATTATCATCTCCATAAGCGCCGCTACCCTCACCCCCAACATCGGCATCTGCATCACCTTCAATCACATTGCCACTCTCTACCATCATCACTAGAGCCACTGGCACTCCCGCTACCACTGGCATCATCTCTAGAGCTACTGGCACTCCTGCTAGCACTGGCATCATCTCTAGAGCCATATTCATTAGAACCACTGCTACTACCACTATTTTCCTCATCATCACCATTACCATCAACATCGCTACCCTCCGAGTGCTAGATGTCAATACTCGTATCTTTGTCCCCCTCGCTATCCTTGAACGTCTCATTAGTAGTAAGATCCTCCTCCCTAGAAGTGGTAGGAGTCCTCTCTAAGGAGGAAGAGCTTTTCACTACCTGGGTACATATACCTTTACCTCTACCTCTACCTCTACTAGGGGTATCTCTGTCGTAGTCTCTGTCTGCACCTCTCCCTCGAGCTAGAAGATGTCTTTCTCTCCTCCCAACTGCAAGAGGAGGCATCATCGGTACCGTATCAAGCTGAAATGAGGGTTGGCAAGGAACAAAATGTCAGACAGAAAGAGTACAAGGATGAAGAGAGTTTATCAGAACATACTAGGGCAGAAGTATGAGAGAATGGGTCAGAATGAGATACCTAAACCCCAGTTGTGGCAAGGGCATTCTCCCTTCTCAGCACCATATGGACTAGGGACTCGATGACATATTGCTCAGTATAGGTTACAGAAGGTTGCAAGCAGAGTAAGGCATGAGTATAGGAAAATAAGAGCAAAATGAATCAGTGTGCAGGTGTCTGAGAAAGATGCAAAAGACATAAGATGTACCTGTCGCATATCCAGAGTAAGTGTGAGCACCCAGTCCTTAAGAAACTCTAGAGAAACCTCCCTAAGGGCACTACTCGGTCTCATGTATGTGATCGAGAATATAAGTGCGAGAAAACCGGTGACAGGGTTAATCGCCAGAACAACAGTTGTATGAACGACACATCCTAGGGTAGGAGCATCAGCATCAACATCAGCACAAGCCTCAAGTACTCGAGCAATGTCTGGAGTGATGGGAGGCATAATATGAGACTGCAAGAATGTGGCATAATATCTAGGCACATGGAACATATCCTCATCCTAATCATCCATCATGGCCTCGAGCTCAACCATGTCAGTAATCAGGTATGCAGTCTTCATACGGATGGGCGATGGAAATGGAATATCTAGAACCACGTGCTCCAGGGTCTAGCGGAGGAAGCGCTCTCCTAGGTACCAAGCCCGGTTAAAGGGTCCCTCAAAGAGTATGGAGACTATCTAAGATTCGGCATACCACTCCCGCCCGGCCTAAGGCATAGCAACCCAAAGGCGCCAGTCAACTTGCATGCATAGAAGAATGAGTTGTAATTAGACGTACAGGTGAAGAAATGCAAAAAGATAAAGCGGATTGAAATTAGTGTGGATTTTGAATGTTTACCCGGGTAGGAGTAATGGTATCAAAGAAGTAGCGAAAGTGGGTGAAGCTACGAGACTAGTGATCCCGCGACCTAAGGGCCTCGTCAAAGTACAGAGACCAAGGCACTGCCCAACCGATTTCGTATATTGGAATTGGGGCTAACTCGGGGAAGTAGGAGTACACCCATATCTGCACAAAAAAGGGAAATGCATCGGATAACAATAAAAAATGAGGTCATGAATGAAGTATAATGTGCAAAGCAGAAAATACAGCAAAGTGAACTAAAAGGGATAGAGTGTACCTCCCACGCTCACCAATATCCTCCAAGAAGTCTCACCTTCTGGCAGAAGGATGAGCTCGCATAACTAAATAGGGTGGTTAGGCCGGCGTTTACCCAATCATAGTCCTTCATCCAGGGAATGTCCACCATTATGCTCAAGAAATGCAGTCCAACAGTATTTTTCCTATTCACAAATAAGGTAGTACCGAGGACATATAGAAGAAACCCGCAAGCATGCTGGGTAGTGGCCTTCGGAGTATCGGGATGTGTGTTATGAAACTTCTGGTATAGCTAATTGTATTGAATGATCTTTGGGCTGTCCTGTAGGGGAATGGCCCCGAGCAAATAGTGCTGAGCAACATCCAAGGATTCTATATCTGAATCAAAAGGGATTAAATCACCCCCTACGGGAAGACTGGTGATCATGGAAAAGTCATTAGGGGCCATCATCATCTCTCCTGTAAAAGAAAAGTGAAAGGAGTTGGTGGTATCCCATCATTTCTCCATGAGAGCCGCAATAGCTGAACGAGTAGCTTTGAGCTGAGTAATCCCCGAGCAAAACGTGCTAAAGCCGGTCTGCTCCACTAAGGCCTGAACTCTAGCGGGGAAAGCCTTGTACTAGCGACAAGGAAATAGGACCATCTCATACCCCTTCATCTGTCGGCTATCGTCTTGTTACATGAGAATCGATTGGTATAGTATAAATACGGATAAATGCAAATAAACACATGGGTTTGGGATCAATGCTAACCAGTCGTGCATCATAGGATAGGTGCAGTTGTCGCTCTCAAAATAGCACATTTGGAGAAACTCCAAGCCTAAACTCGATAAAACTAAGCATGCTATCGTGAATCAGATGATGGACATTAGGCAAGTAGGTGGCTGGGTCGAATGGCCTAAGGTGCACCAGTGATAACTCTAGACCAAATATAGAAGCGATGATATCCGCTACTGCCAAGTCCAGATCATCTACTTGGATACCTACATCCTTGGCAAGTACATGGATATCAGCCTTAGGGGCCAGAAAAAGCAGGTCAACCTCCGGGATAGCAGGAGAAGCATCCCTATAAGGAATATCAGCATCTATCAAGAGCGATAGGTGTGGGTAGACCAAAAATAAGGGAGAGGGAGGAAGAAATACCAAAGTCCAACTCAGGGCACCCAAAAATCCGAAAAACAAAGAGAAAAGTGAGAAATCAAAGGGAATGAGCAGGAAGCTTGATTGAAATGTGTGAAACACGTAATAAGGAGTAGGAAACTCAAACTCAACCGAATCACAAACCAATCAGTTCAAAATGAGGAGGAAGATGGTGATTTCGAAGGAAAATGGACATGGGTTGTTGGCTAAAACGAGGAGATGAGAAAATCTAGAGAGAGAGAGAGAGAGAGAGAGAGAGAGAGAGAGATGAAGTAGGTAAGAGGGGAAGTGTGTTTTGGAAAGTGTAGGAGTGAAGGCTACTATTGGTTTATATTTATAAACTTTTCAGGATGTGAAAGGTCAAAACTGTCCCTAGAAAACCCAAAACAGCCAGCCGAAATCCCTTTTGTTCGGCCGATCACCTTTTTGACCAACAACCAAAATAAGTAACCGGTAGGCATCTTTTGTATGGGCTGAGTCCTATTATTGTTCAAATGAGATGAGTTTGTGACTAGAAGAAAGAGTTAGTGCTAATCAGGCTTGGTGGAAATTTAATATGTCCATATGTAGCCAAAAAATCAGACCATACAACAAAGGAATCTGATTGATTCATAAGAAGACTTCTATTGAATAGCGAGGATTACAAAAGAGTTCCGACTAAAGAGATGGTCCTAGTCCATTACAAATTGGCCATATTTCACAAGAGGATAGTTCTAGAACACACAAGTCCTAAACATCATTATTTTATATGTGTCGAATGCTTTATGTACATGAAGATGTGTACCTTGTTCTTCGAAGAGAAAAATGAAGACAACGTGTGCCCAAAGTTGGCTTAAGTCGCGAAAGAAAGGCTACAATGATGTAAGAAGTGTGAAAGGCCTTCGGGTGCATCTTTATCATTGCCAGAATTGTTGTGATCATTGAAGTTTCCCTCTACATCAGAAACAACTTCTATGTCATCCTCATCATCGCTACTTACCCCTAGAGAATATGGAGTGGGCGATCGAAGCAACTCAAAGCCTTTATCCTAAAACCAAAAGAGCCATTTTATTGAAGAAAGAAGTGAAGAACGACAGTACGAAGTGGGAAATAGGCTGCAAAATTAGAGTATTTACCCTAAAAAGATGGTGGAATGAGAGGACAAAGATCTCATTGGTAAGGCACCTTGATTGTACTCATAAGTCAGCATTGGGCCAAGTTTGTAGAAACGACCATGAGCACAAGCATAGCTCAGGGATCGACTATAAATCTCCTTGTAGCCGCGAACTCTCCTCCCATTGTTGTTGGTGGGTTCCTCCGGAATAACCCATGGTTCTTCTCTTCTTCTACGGATGAGTCTTCTTTTGCCACCATAGCCTCTGGAAAAAGTTATTGAACATACTACCTCTAAATTAGGAACCACGGCATCGTCAGAGTTTTCTCGGATGAACCAGAGAATTCTAAATAGTGAGGGAGGTCCATATCCTAAGAGACACTGGGAGAGAGAGGAAGGGAAATGTTGTATGCCATTTGAAGAAAGGAAGTACACATAAGGCCACATAAACAACAAATTCGGGTGGTTGTAAATGACTTGTAGGCAATATACCACCTTTTTCACAAACTATCAGGGGTTGAAAAGTGAAGACAACCTCAAAAATTGCTCGAATAGGACAGCCAAATTCATGGTTGGCTAGCCAATCCAAGTAGTAGCCGACAGAATCTAAGAAAGTTGCTCCAAGTAATTTGGTGAGTCTCGGTATGTCAGAACATGAGCAAGGATGCATTTTTAGAATTCAAAAGAGAAAAGGGTGCTCAAACGTGCGCATAAACACTCAGATTTGAAACAAGTCAAGCAATAAGAGATCATCCACAAACAAAACATGGTTATATATATGAGCTACGAACAACAAAGTCAGTTATAGTCTGATGGTTACAAAAAAGTTTCCTTGGATTTTAGATAATTACATTTGAGGTTCCAACAAGCTATACAAAGAAAAGTAAAGACAAGAAGAAAAGAAAACAAGAAAAGATGCCAAAAAGTGGGACTAGTTGGGACATGAACTAACCATCTCGTGCGACCATCCCGAGAGATAACGGGATACCAACTCCACCCAACCCGGCATCGCCATTACTAGAATCATTGCCAAAAATACTGCTACTGACAGAATCGTCATTCAGGGTCGCCCAGCTCGTCATCCTCCTCATCATCACTCCTGATGATGACCACCTTAAAAGGGGCAACCTTGTTCTGCAAAAGAAGAAATATGAATGAAGAAGTAAGAAAGTTGTGTATAACCACTCAAAACAAATTCTCATCTTTAAGACAACTAACCACATGATGGAAATCAGGAAAAAGTGGAGGAAGTGAACTCGGTGACAAGGGGACGCATTCTCGTCCTTGCCGTCCTCAGATTTCCATGCCTTGTCACTCATGAGGAGCCTTTCCTGGACCACAGTAGCATCTTCACCCATGAGCCCAACTCTATATGGGCTTACCATTTGCTACCTATCCATGACTGCTGGTGTCCCGCAAGGTTGTCCTAAGTCGTGCCTTCTTGTAGGTGTCGCAATGTAAGCGTGCTTCGGGTCAACCGTCAGTGATAGCCATGATGAGAGCCTCTACCACAATGTTCCCAGAGGAGGTGTCACTATTCTTTGGTGTGCTTAGCTCATTGAGACCGATTGTGAAGATAGGAGGAAATGGAAGGAAATCATCATTGGCCATTAGTGGCAATCAAAAGGAGTTCCAGAGAGTTGGGAGAGTAATTTCGGATGGAAATGATGGGAAGATGGATGGTCACACCTTTTTATAAACTTTCAAAGTTGTGAAAACACTATTCTGACTTTGTGATTACTTGAAAAGGCCAATCGACTACTTTCTAATTCGGTCGGCTAGTTTTCTAGCCGGCCAAACTATCATCAGTAGTATGTTGGAGAAAATGTGCTTAGAAATGTGTAGTGGTTACCCAGTGATGTGTGGATGCCATCCTTGTCATGTTTTGAGGTATGGTTGTTCAATGGCACCAGCAAAGAGGAACCCTATTTTGTTGTGTTTTTCTTGCATTTGCCTCAGCAGTATAATGCTTCTATTATTGCAGTCACTCCCTATACGTGCGAAGTGTGAAACCTTCGGTTAATACTGCCTCTGGAGTGGGTTGGCAATTAACACCACTCTCAGTTAATACGGCCCTGGTGTAGGTTAGCAGTTAACACCACCTCGGTTAGTATAGCCCAATACGTGGGTTGGTGGTTAACACTACCTTGGTTAATACTGCCCCATGTGCAGGTTTGAGGTTAACATCAGCTCGGTTAATACCGCCCCCTGCGTGGGTTGACGGTTAACACCACCTCAGTTAATACTGTCCCTTACACGGGTTGCCAGTTAACACCACCCTCGGTTAATACCATCCCCTGCGTGGGTTGACGGTTAACACCACCTCAGTTAATACTGTCCCTTACACGGGTTACCAGTTAACACCACCCTCGGTTAATACCATCCCCTGCTTGGGTTAGCGGTTAACACCACATCAGTTAATATTGTCCCCTGCATGGATTGGTGGTTAACACCACCTCAATTAATATTGCCCCGTGCGCGGGTTGGCAGTTAACACCATCTTTTCTCCTTTCATATTGTGATATGTTTAGAATGTGTTATGGAGTTTCTTATTGCTATGATTGATGGTCATATGTGACTTTGGCTGTGGCCATCCTTGTCTGTTTCCCTCTTGTGTCATGGCACGTATGGGTTTTGCATTTCTTTTATTCATATGGAGCATGCTTGTATGTGTTGTGCGTCGTCCTTCATACTTTCCATGGTTTTTAGCTTGTATTGTATCATTTGCATGAGGTCCTCCTCTTTCTTTTGCCCTTTTTACAGCTTCATCTTTATTCCACCTCGTCACCTTTCATGGCATTCACATCATCAAGCTTTTCAAAACTCCAGCAGCGTGGTACATGTAAGCCCAATTATCAAATTATGGTAGTGCATGCCGTGTAAGCCCAACTTTTTAAATATGTTTCGAGAATGGTATTTGCATTGTGCTCCTGAACTAAATTGGTTTGATTCCTTACAAAGGGATACGTAGGAAATCCTCGGGTCCAACCAAATTTTATCTTTATTTTGTTTGTTTGCCTAAGTCTTACGGCCTCGTCAAAAGGGTCATCTTTAGGGTTTGACATTCACTCATATCATGAAATGATGCATCGAGCTCTGTCAAAGAGGGGCAACTACAAACACTCCATTTTTTACTAACCTTCAGACTTGGGCACTATCTTTTGAATTCTTAATGATAAAGATAAGATGTGTTAATCTTACAAATTTCTACAGCAAGCAGCTTAAGGATCAAGCTTTAAACCCTCTGAATGCATGTTTTCGACAAAATATTTTTTGACCAACATGGAAACTGCTTTCAAAATGAATTTTAGTGGTGTAATTCCAAACATTACCACAATGTTTTGAGGCCCATACTTTCGAAATCAAAGCATTGTATTCTTTCAAACAAATTGAGCAAAGAATATAGTGGGAATAAATGGAAGGGATGAAATCCTCTGAAATACCCGTTTCTCCTTTCAATTCAGGCTACCTTCTCTTGTTGATCTGATGATGTGCTTTCTGGTTGGCCAGACACCCTATGTTGGCCGGTCATAAATACACTCAACCGATCACCAAAGGAAATGACCAGTTGAATATTCCGAGTACAGAGAATTTTCAAAAATTTTAGCTTGTCCAGCACACTTTTCACAAATATCTTAGATATTTACACCCTGAGCTTTATATATGGAGCTCGATAGCTCATTTCAAAAGGGTTGGAAGTTCTTCCCAAAGCTCATAAGAGCCTCTTGACCCTTCTCTCTCTTGACCACATCTCTTACCTACTACCCTTTGATTTTGGACACCTAAGCTCCATTAAAGCTTGATCCTATGCTCCTTGCTAAGACTCTTGGACATTAAACAATACATCTAAAGTGACTAGAGGGAATTAAAAGGGAGTTTGTAAACCAAAAGGATCTACCCTCCTAGGAGGTGATATTCTTGCACTTTTAATCATCTTACTCTCTTCTTTTCTTTGTTTCAAGCTTTGTTTTCACTATGTAACTGTTATAGAGATGTAACAAGTCCTCATGGATGTGGAGGGAGTAGATTTAGCCATCCATCCATTGAGTTGTTAGCCGTTTCGTTACTTTCTTTGGCTTTAACTTCTATTTCTTATGTACCTTGGACCCTTGTGGATGTGTTTGGGAGTAACTATTAGCCATCCATTCACAAGTTCAATAAGTAGAGTAGCTTTTCTTGTTATTATACTTCTCTTCTTCATCTATTCTATCTCTCAAGTATATCAATCCATGTGTTTTAATTCCTTACTCAAAGTCAATAAGTGCTAGGGGTTGTTTCATAGGATTTCTTGGGTGATCCGTGGGATTGGGTATTGAAAAAGTTGTATCCTTACCTTTTCATTGAGTATTTTAAAAGCAAAACAAGAGATTTTGGGTCAAAGGAAGTTGAAACCTCATTTTTCAATCATTTGTGAACATAGAAAGGGGTGTAAGCATCCTTGTTTAATGAATAGATGAGAAGTTTTTCAATAAATTTGATGAATCCTTTGTTTTAATAAGCAAAGCTTCCACCAATAAATGATTTGCATTAATCTATGCTCTCCACTTAATAGCATGTACTTGGGTATTGATTTGCCCTTATTCACAAAGAGAAGATGTAGGTTCCTATCCATTTCTTGGGCTTGAATTTGTTCTTGTCTTTGATTCATTTAATTATTGATTTATTGCAAAATATATGTTGTACATATCTGTTTATATCATTGTTGAGGGTTGGAACCCCTATACCTCTTCCCTACGTGATCCCTATGAGCAGAGGAGTTAGTAAGGGATGAGCACCCCTCAAAAATGTCATTTGGCTTCTATTCTAGAAAATTTGCACTAACTTGAAGAAGAATTCGGCTGGCCACTTCCTTGTTCGGTCGACTCATTTTGTGTCTAGCCAAATGCCCCTTTCCAAGAACAGAGCAAGCAGTTTCTGAGGAGTGCTCTCTTGGATGGTTCTAGAACTCCTAGCTGATTTATTTAGTATTATTTGTTAGATTTAGCAATAGTTTTTCTAAATCAATTCATCTCTATATTAATTTCTCCTCCCTCTCTTTCTCTTATTATTTGTTCAATGTTGTAATAATCTCTCTCTCTCTCTCTCTCTCTCCTCCTTTCTTATTTGAATTATTGTAATAAATTTTAACCCACGTCTTTCTAACCCTTTTATTTACATTCTTTACAGCATCACGTTTTATTGATCATACATGTATATTGCATTCATTTTTTTTATGTATCTGGGTCCAGTTCATTCACGTTTGTGAAATTGTTATTCTTCAAGATGAGTATGTGTGTTGCCCTTAAGATGATATCCATGTCATGTGTTAGCATCCAGACTCTCAAGCGCATGTCGTGTATGTATTGCATTAGTCATTTGTATATAGGATCATGCATATATGTATATATCTATACATTTTTTAGGACTCACCTCGGAGTACTAGGTAAGAAATTTTTGGTTTAGCATATTGCATGTACATGTTCCTTATTAAATTTGTTGCCATATCATGAGGCTAAGTGCTTAGATGAGATATATACTTGAATGCCAGTGGATGGAGGTTGTGTTGCTAGTATTGGAGTGTAATTGATTTGTATGTTTTTGGGTTTGTACAAAAAGGCTTTTAAAAAATGCATGAAATCTAAGCATAATCAAAATCAATGACATAGTCTATATTTGATTGCCTCAGATAATGATGATAGCTTTATTAATAACCGGAATATGAATATATATTGATTATAAATACCACATCATGACTTAGTAGAGGCCGATGTTTTGATCGAGCGTGAGAGAGGTGCTCAATTAATGACCTTTCCCTCTCATACCTAAGTTCCCCGAGCCGAGACACTTTGGTTATGATGGACAATGGCCTTTCGCACGAGTCACGGGTTTTCTAATTTCTCCAAAAGACTAGGTGGTGAATCGGAAATCTGGTCATAGTCCATTCTTGGCAAATGCTTTGCAATAAAATGGATTTTCTCTAAAAATTGATGGATTTGGACTCTCATTTTCTATTTCACATTGCACTAGTGATATCAGATCAGAAATTGGGAGTTTGAACTGTTGGGTGCGCTTGGTAACCACAAAGGCATCCCAGAGTGGCCCAAACCACAAGGGGGGTAAAGTAAAATTTGCCCATAGGTAAAGTTCCTAGAATTTCAAAATCTAAGAGAATAAGGAAATATTTTACTTTAAAAGACAATAATAACTTTGCAACCCTAAACCTTCTTTTTTAAAGCTGTTTCTTTTCAAAGACGTTCTATTTGCATTTTTTTTTTCTAACTCTTTCTCTTTGACGATGTTTTGTTTACGTTCTCTCTGTGTATGTGTGTGTATGTGTATTTCTTTCTCTCTTCAACGCTTTAGATCCAAAAGTTTGTTATCAGCTCTATCCGCCATCACCACCACTATCACAATTACCATGATCAATCATAGTATCGTTTGCTACTGCTAATGTTACCATCCACCACCACCATCACCATCACCATCACCATCTACTATCGTCATTATTGATCATAGCCACCATCTGTTACCACCATCGTCACCATCTTTCAACTATCATTTTATTCATATCTCCATCACGTTTATTTCTGACAATAAAGTTCCTCACATAATCTCCTTTGATTAATGTATGTTTATCTCTTCTTGTTTTTTTTTTCTCCTCTCATTCTTCTCTTTCTCTCTCTGTTATCTTTCTTTCATTTTTCTCTACTCTCTTTATATTGCACAATAAAAGTTCACCGTCTTAGAGAAATTTCACTAAGACAGAAGGTGAAAATGTACTTAAAATTCATCATTTTAGAACACTCAATTTGATTTTTTATATATAAATTTGAAATTAAGGGCTTAATTTTTGTAATTGATTCTCAAATTTTTAATTTTTAATTTTTTGATGGAAATTTCTCTGCGTTTGGACAGTGAAATTTTCAATGTGCAAAAGTTAGTAAAATTTTACTATTTCACTAACATTCTATGACGACCCCAACATGCATATCATTATTGTATTTATGTTATTATGTGAATTTGAATGCTTATGTCCCTAATTTTTGTTTATATCTATTTGATTATGGAATATCTGTTAGGATATCTGATTCAAATTAGAAATTGAAGACCTAAATGAATTCAGAAACAGAAATTGATAAGTTTAATAGACTAATTAGAGTATTTAAAACTTTTTGAGAAGTTTAATTAAAATTTGATTCAGATTAAAAATAATTAGAAATAATCAATTAGAATTGAGTGAAATTAATTAGCCTTAAGCTTACTTAATTAACTTAAGCTAATCTAACCCATATATATATATATATATATTATGTATTATAAGTGAGATTTGATCTCATTCTTCATTATCTTGGCTAAGATTTAGAGAGAGAAGGAGAGCAAACTCTAGAGAGAGAGAGAGAGAGGAAGAATTGTGTAGAGAAGAAGAGTAATTGAGGGAAATTAACTTATAGAACTTCAAATTCAAGCTCTAGGTATGTATCTAACCTCTAAATCTTGAATTTAATCCAACTAAGAAGTGTATTCAAGATGATAATTAAGATTATGTAAGGGAAATTGTAGAATTAACTTGAAGATGGTAGAAATTGGTTTAATATGGACATACATGCATTAATTCATCATTTTTTAGTTTGATTTTCAAAACCCTCACATACATGAAGTTTATACTTCTTGTTTTTAAGAATTCTTTTAAAAATTACACTTATTACTTCAGGTGTAGACATTTTGAAAGGAAAGAGTTGAATTCTTTACATGCATGGCTAAATTGTGAAGTTTTGAGTTTGGTTTTATGAATTGAAAGAGATTTTGGGTCAAAGACTTGTAATTGAACAAGTATTCTTCATTTAGAAAGTGTTTTCATGTCACGACCCAAACCCGCCCCTAAAAATTTGGTCCACGACCGGCCTGTACATAGGCCTCAAAACAGAATTTTAAAATAATATTTAACCATATATGAGGCCTTAGGCGGAAACAATAACAATAAAAGACAACATCCATTGAGTTTGTACATACATGATGGTTTAATTGGATTTAAGCATTTAATTACATTCCAAATATACCTATACAATCACAGATTTTATATAGATCTTACACACTCTTACATAAGACTTAATAATTTATAAGAGTCCCAACAATAAATTAAGGCCTCCACGTGGAGACATACCCCAGGTGACTTGGCAGACAAGCGAACCTCAGTACAACTCTAGTGTCAATTCCCGATGGCTCACCTACAGAAATATACATAAAACAGAATGAGCAAGGCTCAATGAATAATAGCAACTTAAGAAGGTTAATTGAATAAGCAAAACCTTGGATAAAATAAATAGACAGATACCACCATATACAGGTCTTATCTATAACTATATTTCAATACGATCTCAGGTTCACATATAATACAGAACGGCCTCGGGCCCATATATAATACAGAACGGCTTTACGCCCAGTAATATACAGAACGACCATAGGCCAAGTCTTTAAACAGAATGGCTTTAAGCCCAGTAATATACAGAACGGCCATAGGCCCAGTCTTTAAACAAAATGGCTTTAAGCCCTTGAACAGAGTGGTATTGAGCCCTTAAACAGAGTGGCATTAAGCCCAGAATGCAAAACGGCCTCAGCCTTGTTCATGCATGTATGAACCCAAGAGGTGTCTCGTACGGATTCTAGAGGTGACTCACACTGTAGCACTTAGTGTCGTACAGCACTTTGTTTCATATCAGAAAATACAGATTGGCCTCAGGCCTAACAGATCACACAGAATGGCCTCTGGCCTAACAGATCATACAGAATGGCCATAGGCCCAGATTGGCTTTAAGCCCAGTTCATGTATGTATGGACTCAAGAGGTGTCGCACGGATTCTAGAGGTGACTCGCATTGCAACACTTAGTTTCGTACAGCACTTTGTACCATACCAGAAATCATTAGGTCTTAAAGACTAAACAGTCCATATCATGTCATAACATAGCATAACCGGAACGGATAAACATAAACAGAATAATCTTAGCTTCCTAAGAGTACCATTATACAATAGTGCACATAAGTTTCTCATGGTTTAGTTACAGATTAACACAGTTGTCTCGCGTATAACAGAATAAGAATAGTAACTATTATAGATAGCATAATGTTAAACCTTTGCATTCATATCGTAGGTTCTGAACGACCTCGGGTCCATATGTAACACAACAGAATTATTTCAGATTCATACGGATACACATAGCTTTTCCAATTATTCTGATTCTTCGGAGATATCCATACTCGATGACTTATAACTGAACGGCCTCAGGCCCATTAGTAGCAAAACGGTATGCTCTCATACTTACACTGAAACCGTTATTCAAGAATGAACATAAGTTCCCTTTATTCATTAAGAAACGACGTAATTTACTTACGAAGAATAGAATGTTAATATTAACTATTAATCAGAACGATACAGAGGTATACACATTTGTTTAATCGTTCATATACGTTAACATAGTTAACCTGCAATTAACAGAGTGCTAATGGTAATTATTAGCTATAAGTAAAGCATACTATGACAGTACTACTACTCACAATGATCAGCTCCTGGTAGTACTGGGATGATGTCCTCGTCTCGACCTACAAGTATAGTGTACAACACATAATATGAGATTATACTTGATCCTTTACTATTCTCTTTGATCATTCAATCACTTAGCCATGGTGGTACCAAGCTCATTATTCTTTAATAAGTTATTATCCATGTCTCAGAAAACAGGAGAAATCGATGGGAAATGGTTTAGGTGAAGAAATGGTACAAAACTGGTTGACAGAAAGTGAATAGTCGTCACTAATTTTGGCATAACTATTTCTGTATTTAGAATTTGAGAGTGAGATTACCACCATTGGAAACTAGACTTCCGGGGCTAGATTTTAGGCTCAAGAATCACTCAAAACAGAGTCCGGATGGAAAAGATATGCTTGTTCAAAGTTGACTGGACAGAGCTATCTCCGCACGTGCGGGGAAATAGTGTCGCACGTGCGGCCCTGGACAGTTTGCAGTCCGAAAATGGCTGAAAAATTGAGACTTCTCATTTTCAAAATCAAACCTCAATTCCATGTAAATCAAAGCCCAAAACCCTTTAATACATAACAAATTTCATATTATTAATCTCCATCAAACATCATAACCTCAAACTATTACTCAATTTCCAAGCACAAGAACATAATATAGCCATAGTTGGGGTTCAAAGCTCACATCTTCTATATCAATCCTTGATTTCATGTAATTGATGCTTTAAACATAAGGATTCAAGATAGGTAATCATACCTTAGTTCAATCTTTGTCTTCCTTTTAATTCTCCTCCATTTCCTCAAGCCTCCATGGTTGATCTCCCTTCTCTTTCTTCAATTCCCTTTAAACCCCCATGATTGTTAAGCTTTTCTTCAAGAATCTTGGTCTCTCTTCTCTTTTCTCCCTTACGGTTCTCTTCTCTCTCTTTTAGATATTTTGGCTCCCAAAAGATGAGACTAACCACTCAAAAACATGTCTATATATCCAAATAAACACACACACATGACTTAACACAATAGGGAGAGCCAAACGTGGCCTTACGAATCGTGCAAAATTAAATTTCAATTAAAGTTCTCAGGTGACTCTAAAAATTACGCTGATCATAAATATGTCCCGTGCTCCGGTTTCTGAAGCCTCTAGGGCCTTCAATTTGCAGTATAAAGTTAACCACCCAAACGTGCATTAACGAATCAGACAAATTAGATTTCCAATTAATTTTCCCAAATAGTTCTAAAAATTCCCATTAACATACCCAAGTACTCAATTTTGATTTCTGAACCCATAAAGGTCGGTAATTTCAATTTTAAATCCGTAACTCAACAGATAATGATTTCTTATACGCATTTTGGGGTCATTACATTTCATATGTTAGTACTAGCCATGAAAGTTCTTGGACTTTAAACATGTGTTTTGAAAGCTCAAAATTCTGTTTTGAAAACCCAGATTTCAAACTCATCGCTCGAGTGGTGACCACTCAAGCGCACTTCATAGGCATCCAGTATTTTTGCAAAGACATTGCACATTGCTCAAGTGATCAAGAGTTTGCTCTAGCGAACTTAGTTTTCAATGTACTTGGCTTGAACGACCATCAAGCCTAGATTTCGAGCATCCAGTACTTTTGCAGACTAACCAGACTGTTCAAGCAACCAAAGGATCGCTTGAGCGAACACTCTGTTTTCAGTAACTTCAAAAATACACTTTCATGTGCATGCCTTCACTTCCATATTCTTTTAGGCATTCTTAGGCATTGATTGGACTATATTAAAGAAGGAATAAGCTAGAAACATATTTAAAGAATTGAATTAAGATAGAATGCTTGTTTGAATGTTGTGTTTCAATGTGTATTTGTTATGTGTTTTGTCTAGGTTGGTCATCTGAGGCCTAGCTTTTATTCAAGCCCACTGTGAGTAACATCTCTATAAAGCTATGTTTAAAATGTATTTTGAATTGTTCAAGAATCATGTTTTGAAATCTTATTTTATACCTATGAATGAATATCCTTTTTGAAAATGTATTCGTGGCATCTTTTAGTGAGGCCCTTGCCTAGGGACAAAATACCATGGCTCATGAATTAATTGAAACACAGAGATCTCTGATGTTTGACCCGTTGTGGTCCCATTGAATTGACCTTAATGGTCCCATTTGTTTCGGCATATCGAATTATTATTACTCTATTGGATGTTACCACATATAATGGTTTGAATGGATATTGTTAACACAAAGGATTGATATAATTGAATATATGAATTGTTTGGAAGTTGAAAGATATGTTTTATGAGATGTTAGATTTCATTCATCAACCCTTTATATTGATGTTACTCATTAAGTTTAAGCTCATCCCTTTCCTTATATATATATGTAGGTGAGTACATGGATCGTCAACTTTAGAGTTGCTTTCGAGAGTCCATCCTTTTAAGAAGCCGTTAGTCAAGTGCCTTTGTGTTGGGGCGTTGCTTGGTCTCTAGTGGAGACAAACTTTTGTCAAACCCTTTTGTTTAGTCCTTTGTGTTGTTTATAAATGGAACATGTATGTATGTATTTATGTTTAAAAGTTGAAGTTTAAGTTTAATGTGAATATTATTATGGAATGATGAATGAGTTTTATGTTTCCTATGAAGTTTATCATGTAAGTATAGCTCAACGGACTCGATTTATTATTGATAATTGTTTCCGCTAAGCCCCGTTAATGATAATCAATTTTGTAATTGTTATTGAGGCTGTAAGTAATCTATGATTATTAGCCGGTCATGACGTAGACCTCTAGGAACGGGTTCGGATTGTGGTACTTTCCCAGTAAAATTATATATTTTTTGAAGGATTTTACATTGTTCATGAATCTTATTTTATAAATCTTGATGAAATGATTATAAAAATATAAATTTGGTAAAAAATAGAAATATAAATAAAAAAGTTATTAAATTTAAAATTTTAATTCACTTCACTAGCATTGAAAATTTTATTGTCCTTATTCTTCTACAAACTTAGAATGAGGAGCTAAAAAAAATTTCCCAAGCTTTTATATAATTTTCCCATAAAAAATGAATTTGATTTATACTGTAAATATTTTTTAAACTTAAAATATTATTATAAGTTATTTTTGTTATTGTTGAGTGTCTCACTTAAATTAAAACATCTCAATTTTGTTTGGTTTTTTAACGATCAAACACATCCCTAGGGACCTCTAATACGAATAATAATTTCTAAAGATTCTCCATTGATGTATTGGAGGAAAACTAGCTTTGACCTTGAAGACATTAGGTCACCTACTCTATCAAAGAAAATAAAATACAACAATAATTCATCCCATTAAAAATATCACCACTAATAGCACTAATGAATTAAAAAAAAAAAATTACAACTCCAAGATCAAAATATTACATCATTCATGACGGAACCCACTGCCACCTAATTAGTGGGAGCACTAATTAGTGCTCCCAAACATTTTTCAATAAAATATTATTGGTCTGCACATACTCTTTTTAAAAAATGAATAGTCAAAAGATAAAGACACTAATGATTATAGTGTCTTTTGGGAACGGATCAAAAAAGTCGGTTTTTTAATTTTTAATTTTTTTAGTTAAAAAAATTAATTTTTTTATCTAAAATAATTCAATTTTTTTGCATAAAAAATTACTAAAAAAATTAAAAAATTTAAAAATTAATTTTTTACCAACTTCTTAAAACACCACTATGTAAACTTTTGATTTTTATATTAAATTTGTGAATTATAAAAAGTAAATAAAAATTATTATTTCTTTCTCTATAAATTTAAATTCAAACACATGAACACTTTTACCCATTAAAATCAAATAGTATGGAGCTATTAGCCTGACAAACGTATACGAGTTTAATTCTATTAAGAGAGTTGTTATGTACGCATAGGTATGTAGTATGCATTTAACATAATTATAACATCTAATAATAAATACTATAATATGTTTTAATTTTTCTCATTAAACTAGTTTAATATTTTTTTATCACAAATTGCTCACATATTTTCACTATATTATTCATAACATAACTATATGTAGACGTCCCCGAAGGGAAATCCCGTTCTGTTCATTTGGGCTCACTACAGTTCGGACTCAAATTGTCACGGTCCTGTATCTAATCTCGCAGAGTGCAATACAAGACTGATGAATCATCAAAGAGTCTAAATCCGGCAAATCGTTTTTGAAAACAGATTTCTTTGAAAGAAGTGCCAAACATGGACTGCTTTGCCAGATACAGAGTCGCCACCTAAATATTTTATTTTGGGGAATTTAGGAAATCCTGACTCGTTTACCTAAGGCCACGTGTCCGTCATCACCAAAGTTGCCTCGACTCGGGAACTTGGGTACGATTGGGGAAGGTCACTTCGTGAGCACCCCCGCTCGCCCGATCAAAGATCGGCCTCTACTAACTATGATATCGAGTTTTGAAAACATTATGTGCTCTTATTCCGGTTATTAGCCTAGAATTGTTACGTGATGCGCACAGCATACAAGTATAGACTGGGTCGCCTGAATTGGAACAAAACATCTCATGTTTGTTTTGAAAACGGTTTGCTACTTGCAAGTAGGCTAAAATGCAGATTTTGCCACCCTCGGGTGGGATTAGAAAACATGGTTTTACAACTATCTAGTAGGCTTAAAACTCACAGTCAATGCATTATTCCAATTCAGATAACCCAACCTTCACCCACAGGCACTCAGGCAGGTATATCACATAAGCAAATAGCCTCATGGTAAGCATGCTATCATGGCAGTCACTCACACGCATGCAAGGATGCTAAAGCATAAAACTTACCATGTACTCCAAGCCAAAACAGAAGCTGATTAGAAATCATGCATGAATCCTAACTATGCTGGAATACCAAATGCAACACATGCAAAATGCAACTAAAATAAACTCGGCTATTCTACAATGGCATGTGAAATGTTACAACTAACACGTATTCAACTCAGAATTGAAATACAATGCAGTTAGTATGATGCGCCGAGCCCGGTGCATGCAAGATAGATGAATGAATGCAAACATGCGAGCATAAGTATGCTAATTGAAACATGCCCTAATCTAACCATCATAAGCTGATAAATAAAAGGGAGAAAGACGTGGGGTTAGAAGACATACATCACACACACGCACACTTATTACAACATTGCCCCCCTCGAGGGGTCCGAATAAATAATACAGCCTGAATAAATAATTACAGTCCGAATGAATGATTAAATATTACAAAACCCTAATTAATTAAGAAATTAACTAGGAAAGCAAATAAACTATCATGCAAATTCATGGACCGCCTCAGCACTGTTACGAATGATGAAAGATGCATGCTCGAGTTGTCTTGCGTAGAAATCCATTGCGATGCCCCGATTCGCCTCTGTTTGCAATTAATCCCAGAATGCTGTGCAAGGCTTTAGAAAGTTGCTGATTTCTGATTTGCTGCAACAGAGAGCAAGAAAGGGGCATGGCAAAGTATTTTCACATATGTATGCACACCTCGATCCTCGTGCCACCAATCACGCATCTCGATGCACGATGGCCGAGGAGTCGAATTGCACGACTCGATGTGAAATGAATGCACATATAAACACAACAAGGCCTAGACTCCATCATGGTTAATCCGGAGTGTCGGTGACCGGGAATTGAGACACGTTTCGTCACTTTGAGTACGAAACGCCCTCGTTTCCCATGTTTGGACTAACTCCTACTCCAAACACAATGCAATATACATGACATGCACAAATGCAACTAGCATGCAATCCTAATGCAATGTGACCTAACCATGCAAACATGCAAGGATGAGATGCAAACATGCTACTAGCATACACAATGCTATAAACTATATGGCATACACAATGCGACTAACGACCTAGCATACACGATGCTATGGACTAAAATGGCATGCACAATGCACGTGATGTAACATAGCATACACAATGCTCTAACATGCAACCTAGCATATGCAATGCTATGGACTAAAATGGCATACACAATGCACATGATGTAACATGGCATACACAATGTTCTAACATGCAACCCAGCATACGCAATACTATGGACTAAAATGGCATACACAATGCACGTGATGTAACATGGCATACACAATGCTCTAATATGCAACCTAGCATACGCAATGCTATGGACTAAAATGGCATACACGATGTACGATGGACTTACACCAACATGAGTGGACCTCAGCCACACTCACATCAGTGGCCATATGATGGAAATGAGACAACCGAAACACATACAAACATGCACGATGCAAGGGATCGATCCCAAGGCATCAAATGCCACTCTACCAAAGCATGGAAAAGGATGCAATATGGCATACAAACGCACAAATTCCAGCTCTGAAACATGATACAAAATGGTTCTGAAACATGCAAACATGGCACACAATGCAAGCTAGGGGGCCCGGGTACCGAAACTAGTGTAGTGCGTTACACTAGAGGTACCCAAAGCAATGCACTAATGGAAAAACCAACCCCAAACAGACCCTAGGTAGGTCTGAAACGGTGGGGAAATGGCCTAAAATGATGGCTCGGAATGCAACGAAATGGAGCTCATTCAATAGTCGGTAAATGAGGCATACAAGCCCGACTCTTAAACGCATTTAAAGAGTATAAAACATGACAATATGGCATTCAAACAAGCTCTGAAATATGATATATAATGGCCCCAAAACAAGGAAATACCTCAGTATATGCATGTAATGGACCCCGAAACTCAAAGCTAAGCATAGGTATTGAACTACAAGCATGCAAAAAAAATATCATTCGACCACAAGACTCAAAAACGGAGCTAGGGCAGTCCAAAATATGCACAAGTTCAGTTTAAGGCATGGCCAAAAATAGCTAAAATCAAGAGTCAACAAAGCATGCAAAGAAAGCTAGTGAACCATGATTTACACTATAGCTATATGAAGCACATGAGGGCTCACCAAACCAGCCAAAAAAAGAAGTATTCCATGCTAAAATATACCCAAATAACCACTGAAACTCAGTCAATGTATGTTAGAATGAGGTGCTCCTTTGAGAGGCCAACAAGAGGGTTGTTCAACACATACAAGATAGACATGCAACATGGAAAAACCACCTCTGGAAATCAGTTATGAGGGTCCTAAAACTCACCAAAAAGACCCTGAAATAGGTCAATGAAGCATGCAAATGAAAGTCCCTTTGAAAGGCCTTGGATGGGATTGCTCTACACATGCAAAATAGACACTTCATACGGCCAAAAGGGCCCCGGACAGAGCTAAAACAGACCTTAAAACTCACCAAATAAGGCCTGAAATGTGACTTCACAACATGCAAGTAGGGGCCCCTTTGGAAGGCCAAAAGGGCCAACAATCAAGACAAGGAGAGAGGGGGTCACCCCCCTATGATTTTGGCTCTCAAAGCGGTGTCCTAGCCACTGAAAATCCACTGGATTTCAGTGGCTAGGAGGCCAAACAAAGCATGAAACAAAGGCCTAGATGCAAGGCTCAAAACAAGAGGCAAACAAGCATACAAGGGGGTAGATGACCCCCAACAAAAAAATTTCCTTAACCAAACTTCAAAAGGGGCCCAAAACAAGACTCTTTTCAGTTTATGACAAATCTCGAAAATGCTTGCAAGTAAGGCTAAGATAGGAAGCAAAATAAGCCTACAAAGAGGGATCGAGCATACAAGGAGGTAGATGACCTCAAACAGAAAAGTGTCCTTAATCAAACTTCAAGAGGAGCTCAAAATAAGACACTTTTTAGTTTAAGACTAAACCCAGAAATGCTTTCAAATAAGGCTAAAGAATGAAGCAAGATAATGCAAAAATGGAGAAAATAGAGACTTACCCTTGTAGAGAAGACCTCCAGCAACTTCTGAACCAAGATGGTGAGCCTTCAACCTCTACAAATCAGTTCCAAGATATTTGGATGGATGGTGGAGGTGTTGTGCTAAGGGTTGGTGTACAAATGGCCAAGAATGATGGAGTTTAGAGCTTGGGATGGAGAGATATGGAGAGTTGTATGCAAAGTGCCTAAACCAAATTCTTCAACCCTTGAAAATGGAGAGGAGGGTTAGTTTTATAGAGGGAGAGGGCCAAGGCTTCTTGGAGAAGCCTCAAGTAAAAAGGCCAAGCTTCTAAAAGAAGCTAAGCAAAAGGGTCAAGCTTCCTCAAGAAGCTTGACAAAAGAGTCAAGCTTCTCTTAGAAGCTAAGCAAAAGGGTCAAAACCTCCTTAAGAAGACAGACAAGAGGGTCAAAATCTCGGAGGATGGGTCAAATGCTTCACAGTTGGCACAACTGTGTTGCACTTAGGAAGGCCAAAAAGCAGACGGCTAGCCGACCAGCCAAGGTGGTCGGCCGACCACTTACCCTAGTCAGCCGACCAGGGTTCAAAAGGGTCAATGTGAAATGCTGGTCGGCCATACCAGAAAGGTGGCCTCCTAGATGAGTACAACACAGCTATATGGTGGGAGACCAGAAATTGTGGCCCAAGAGAGAGAAAAACCAGCTTTCTAGCAAGGTTCAAAAGGGTCAGGAAGAAAAGCTGGTCGGCCTACCCATATTGGTGGCCTCCCAGATGAATACAACACAATGGTGGTAAGGGAGGCCAGAAATTATGGCCCAAAAGTGAGGAAAACCAGCTTTCTTGTCAAGAAAACCGGCTGGAGGAGAGAGAAAATGATTTTCAAAAGAATTGCTGGTCTCCCACTATAGTACCACCTTCCAAACAATGAAAATAGAGTCCATACCAAAAATGAACCCTAACCGATGCAAAAGGAGGGTTCGGGGGCCAAAACACGCGGCCCGGGGCCCCAAAAATAGGCTGTTAGGTACCGGAAGTGGCGTGCGACCACGAAGGTGGTCTCTCGGGTCACAGTGTCCCTTAAAAGAGAGGAAACAAGGTGTGTGCCAAAAATCAGAGAAAACGGAGGTAGTTAAGCGGTCCCGAACCGAGGCACACGGCCGACGGCTCCGAAAACCGGACACTGGTCTCTAAACGGGAAAAATGGCCTACGATCATGAAACGTAGCCTACGGCCACTAAGAGATGGTCTACGAGACCTCTCCCTCCCTTCGGGAATAGAAAATAGAGAAAACAGGACTTGGTTCGCGAACCGAGGCAAAGCACAACAGAGCCCCGAAGTCCGAAGGCAAAGCTCGCAGCCGAGACTCTAAAACCTCAGAACGAGCACAATATGCATGATCACTGAGCGCTCAATTGGTGACGTCTGAGTCTTAAGGTCGGTCAAAAATGGGGTGTCTACAGTTGCCCCTTTTTGACAGAACTCGAAAGTCATAAGTGACGGGAGTGAATGTCAAAGCCCAGAGACGACCCATGTTTGACAAGGCCGAAGACTTAGACAAACAGGCGAGATAAACAAAGATGTGCCTGCAGGCATGCCCGTAGGCAGGGGCAAAATGCAGAATGATATGCACCAAGCCGGACGTAACTCATGATCATACAAAGCAGCAAGCTGTAATGAAGCAAGTATTCACAATAGATGCAATAGTTTTAAGCAAGAATGCAAAGCAACAACTACATTACATGCAGTTTAAGAATACGGAAAATTATTCAATCCTCGCCACGTCTCACATGGAGAAGATACAATACCTGTGCGGTTTGTTCGGTCGCACCAGCTTCAAATGAACCGTACATACAATATTGTGCCTGCAAAAGAGAGAAGCTTAACAAGAACAACATAGTTAGCAACATATGTTCAACGCTATATCGAATGCAGAAAAACATGGTGTCGATGGGAGAGTGCATCGTAATGCGAGGAGAAATGTGCGCGACAATGCAAGTTAAGCAAGAACGCATGACAATACCAATGAAACGTGCACAACAATGCAAGTGGTGTGCATGAGAATGCAAGTGACGTGCATAACAATGCAGGATAAGTACAACTTCGAATGCACATTTGACACAAAACAACGGGCAAAGAAATGCAAGTTTCGACGAGGGCGACTCAATCGCGGCCTCCGGTTTACGTCCCGGAAGGGTCACAACGTACTCAAAAAGGATACATCTTGCTTTTGACGAGTAACGATGAAACACGCATCGAAAGTTGGAGTTGAAGTTCCCGCGGAGGGATTTCGATCACTACCAAAATTTGCAGAGAGCTCAAAGAGGCATTGGGGACCATCTTGGGAACACTACCGACCAGGTTTGGAGGCCACCGACCAGGTTTGGTGCAGGGGGTGGTCGGCCTACCAGAAAAGGTGGTCGGCCGACCACCTAGACAAAAACAGGGGCAGTTTGGTACATTTGCATCGGATCTTTAAATACACTCGACCAAAACACTTTTCCTCACAACTTCAAGTCTGAAATCAGCTCTCCTCCCTTCCTAGACCATTTTTCCTCTCAGATCTGCGCTTTATACGCATTTTCAATGCCCCACGCAAAGTTGTTTCGCGAAATCTTTCAGTTTTCTTCACTTTGAACCGATTAAATTTTGATTTTGGTGCTTCTTTCTCCATTTTCACCACTTGGGGTAAGTTTGACTCAATATTTGGAACATTTTCTTAGGAGTTGACTTTTGTTGACTTTTTCCTTTCTCGAGAGTTGACTTTTGTTGACTTTTTCCAATTTTGGCTCATTTTGCTCATTTTTGCTCCTTTTTGCAGATTTCTTGAGATGGCGGGTCATTTCCCTCATGGCGGAGGTCCTCCAGGTGTAGGGGGTGAGCCAGATATCATGTCTTTGCCTCCGAGGGTTTGGCCATTCGATCCCGAGAGATATCACCCTCGGGAGCATATCCTTCCCCGGGCCGTCTTCTACCATTTTATCGATTTTGATGATCGAGCACCTGTGATCTGCTATTGCGGGAGCCAGAGTCCCACCTCTCTCATCAGGCACGGGAGGTATGTACTTCACTTTTACATTTTTCGCAATGTATTATGCATTTTCTGTGCATTTCATGCTTTCGCTATGTTTATCTGCTCATTCTAGCACACAGCTTGTTCTGAACACTTAGTCTATCACACAGTATTTCGTTTACATTTTGAACACACAACTCAATCACTTGAATTTCCAAACACGCAGCACACACTCGTTGAGAGTTCAACACGCAGCCTAAACTGTTGAGGTGAACACACAGCCCATTGTTTCCGAAGTTTGAACACGCAGCCCAAACACTTGATGTTGAACACACAGCTCGAACTTTGAGATGAACACACAACCCACTATTTCTGAAGTCTGAACACGCAGCCCAAACACTTGGTGTTGAACGCACATCTCGAACTTTGAGATGAACACACAGCCCACTATTTCTGAAGTCTGAACACGCAGCCCAAACACTTGATGTTGAACACACAGCTCGAACCTTGAGATGAACACACAGTCCACTATTTCTGAAGTCTGAACACGCAGCCCAAACACTTGATGTTGAACACACAGCTCGAACTTTGAGATGAACACACAGCCCACTATTTCTGAAGTCTGAACACGCAGCCCAAACACTTGATGTTGAACACACAGCTCAAACCTCGAGATGAACACACAGCCCACTCATATACTTCATGTTGAACACACAGCTCACATATTTCAATTCCGAACCCACAGCTCATATGTTGATTGTGAACACACACCACACACTCGTTGAGAATTGAACACACAACTTATGGCATTGTATCTGATTTAATTTGCGCACAGCTCATATTTTCATGTTAAACTGAATATATGTATTCATTTTGAATGCAGGTATCTTCCCGTATTACACGGGGATACGGCTCCATCGTTGCGAGGGAGTGGTATACAGAGCTCCCGGAGGCCATTCGTGATTGGGTTGATTAGGCAAGGTTCGGACCCTTCTGCGTGGGGATATCTCGCTATCCTGCTAGCAGGACGTTGATGGGCACCCTTGTAGAGAGATAGTGGGACACCACCAACTCCTTTCATTTCTCGACTACCGAGGACATGACTATGACCCCGTTCGACTTCGCTGTGCTGACAGGCCTTGACGTGGGAGGCTGGTCGATCCCTTATGACGAGGACATGGGCGAGTGGGAGGCTGCCTGGATTTATCTGTTGGGGGCTCGCCCACCGGTTGACAGATCATCGGGCAGGGTCCGGTACACTTGGTTTTCCACACATTTCAGGGGGACCGAGCCCGAGACTCCTGAGGAGATAGCACAGTACACTCGAGGGTTCTTGATGTTCCTCCTCAGGACCACTCTGTTCTCCGATAGGGGGAACACCGTCGGACTCTATCTGCTGAGTGCTCTGGTAGACCTATCACAGGTCAGTCGGTATGACTGGGGTGGCGCTGGCTTGGCTACCCTCTATTGCTACATGAGTGCGACCTCCCGCGGACGGGGCAACATAGTTGGCGGTTATTGGAGAGCCTGGGAGGTACTTTCTGCCCTCTCGATTTACATTTTTGCTTTTTGTTATCTGTACACTGCACACACGGCACACTTTACATTTTGTACTTTGCATTCCGCTCTTAGCATTTTGCATTCTCTGTACACTCTGCATTCACATTCTGTACTCAGCATTCCGTATTCTGATGGCTATTGCTCTGTTTTCCACAGTTATGGGTTTTCGTGTACTTTCCGACGCTGGCCCCGGAGCTCGAGGTGGTGGTGCCTCTCACGATCCCTTACTCACTTGTATTCGAGGGCCAGTACCGGCCGAGGGCCCGGGAGACTTTGCCCTACTTGCGGCAGTATTTTGACATAGTGCGGACGACCGAGGTAATTCAAAACTCTCAGTTCCCCATGTTTTCATCTTTGATTCATCTTGCACATTTATGATTTCTAATCGGCCCATGCATTGGTTATCCGCAGATCACATGGAAGCCCTGGGCGCCCTTAGGTGGAAACACCCGATTTCAGTTTGCTGGGGGGTGTGCCGCTTCTCGGTACAGGATCTTATTTGAGGGGCCCGTTGGTAGGGCCTGGTTTCTGGGGGACCGCTTCATGCGTCAGACTATGGGCTACCCCGAGCAAAGTGTCCCCACAGCACCTCTGGTCGATATGCGGTCTACTGAGGGGCTCACTCCCCAGGATATTGAGTCGGCCATGCTGGGCACTGATGTACTTCTGTATTTGGAGGAGGGGGAGTACGCGACCCACCGTCATACATACTTGATGCCTCCATTGACAGGTGTCCGTACTCCCACGAGGAGGTCTGCTGGCATACCATCATCGAGTCGAGCTCGGGTTGCAGATATCCCTTCTGCCAGCAGGGTCGGTACATCTAGAGGTGGGGCTGGACTGGTTCCCCCGATTCCCCCGACTCATCATCACGCCGGGTGGCCAGATATCCCCACCGAGTTGACAGGATGGCGATACGGGACTGCCTACCCGATTTCGATAGAGCCTCCATTGCCTGATCACCGATACGTCAGAGATCCTGACTCGCCACTGGTATACTTTACAGTTTTGATTTATCACTCAAATACTTGGACATTCATTCATTTACTGATAACTTGCATTTGCATCTACAGCCTCCCAGCGAGTATACTGAGGGGTTGCTCGGGTTGGTGGCCTCACTCGAGGGTATGGTCCTGCGGAGGGAGACGCAGCTATTCATTGCTGGTGTTTCGGTATTTTTCAGTTTTCTTGCATTTATCATACTTTTGATGACATGCTGAATTCAACTATTTCACTGCATTGGTTGGCTGTATGTGTAAAGCACATCTGACACACACCACATTCATATACTATATCTGTATACACCTACTCTTTGTAGTTCTTGCATCTGCATCTGATATACATACTTTGGCTGACGTATTCAAATTGCGCTCTTTCTTTTCAGATGCCTCCGCTACATACTGGGCCACATGCCGAGCCGTCCAGGCCTGCTCGGAGAGCTGGGAGAGGGGGTTCGACTCGCGGCCGAGGCAGACGCAGAGCACCTGTCGTAGAAGAGGAGTCCAGCGAGGAGGAGGAGCCTGCACATCCCCAGTCAGAGACATCCGTTGGCAGAGAGGATGACTCTGGTTCCGGTTCCGGTAGTGGAGATGATGCCGACTCCGATTCCGAGGGCGGCGACTCCGATTCCGATGATGATGATGGTGCAGAAGTTGTTCCGCAGAAGAGGACGAAGAGGGCCTCTTATTCCTGTGCTTGATAGCACTGATGCAGCTGTTCCTGCTTTATTATTTTTTTTTACTAGTAGTTGTAGTACATTGTACGTTATTAGGCAGTTTTATTTTCTGTAAAACTTGTACCCTTGTTGTAAAATGTTGTAACAAAGAAAGCATGATGGAATGAAACAACTTTTTAAAAAGGTGTTGCATTTTATGTTCTTAGCATTGCATCGCATTATTTTGCACGAAAATGAGATTGAATGGAATTGTGCACTGAAAATTGCCAAGTCAGGTAGTGAATCGACACAACGAACTAAACGACTTAACTTACTAAGAAACAACAAATCGTTAGAAAGTTTACAACCTGATAAGCAAAACACAGCAATGTTAATTAAACAAAGAGTAGCAACTCAATATACGAAATTCGATGACTCGATAAACAAGACTCGATAAACAAAACAACTCGATGATCAAAACAACAACTCAAGAAGCAAAACAACAACAACTCGATAAACAAAATGCATTGCGGACGATCAGAGTGACGGAATGCATCCGAAATAGAGGAAAACTCGCACCTTCAACACTCCCGATGCATGGAAATGCTAGGAACCTTCTTCTAGAGGCTAGGACAAGACCAAAGCCCCACTTGTCTTCATGGCCGACCATCAGAGGGAGCTGGCTGACCGGCTTTTTTTATTGGAGAACAAGGGGGTGGTCGGCCTACCAGAAAAGGTGGTCGGCCGACCACCTGGATTGGCATCCACCAAATTGTTGACACGTGTCCTCCGAACAGTGCCTTATCCTCTATAAAAGTTCCAGCTTCGTGGTTCATCCATTTTATCTCAGTTTTGCACCAAAATGGAGGCGTTCCTTGTCCAAAATCTCACAGCTTGGATTGCTTCTCTAGATGGCTCGAAAAAGTTAAACTTCCGGGGCTTCGGCTTGAATGCACTATTTACGCTGGGTCGTACTCCGTTGCATCTTCCTTTCCTCCATGCCGCGACAAGGTTTTGGCATCCGATAACACGTTTTTAGCTTTAGCGGGCAAGATATGCGTCCTACCTTCGAAGATTTCCAAGCTTTGATGGAATCCGAGCGCAATGAGGAAATCTTACCTCAACTCCGATTTGGCCATGTTCAAGCCTTAGGACGAATGTGCGACCTTACTTTACATGATGCTCGATCATTGGTTCACGACGAGGAGCTGGACATCCCAAGCTTGGTTCGCTGGTTTTCTGATGCTGGTGACCGCGGCGACCATCATTGGATGGGCTATCGGTGACACACGCTTTGCCTATGCTTGCTATCTCATTTCTTGCTTGCCCTGGGCTCCGGTGGATTCAGTGTCTGGTTGATCGAGGTTGCCCGAGGTTTCAAGGAGGGCAAGAATTGCATTGCCATGACATTGGCTAAGACATTGATGGGCTTAGACGCTTTTCATCACCGGGAGACGGCTAGGCTTGCGGGGAGCCCACTACTATTGCAGATAATGTTTCCCACCCAATCTCACATATGTATTGCTCACATCACTCGGCCCTCAGGCTCGATTTTTCTCACAAAACCCTTTTCTTTCTTTTCTCTCATCGTACATCTCTCTATTCTTTATTCTCTCATTTTTTATCCCTCTCCAAGTGTGGCTGATGGACAAGTTACAGATCGTGGAGTCTTGCCCAGCATACTCAGCTCGCGGCTAATTCTTTCGACAACGCCTGGTCGATGCCCTGGATGAGGGGTGGTGGTACAACTAGATGTGCAGTTTGTCCGCAAACCGCATCGCTTGGCACTGTCCTTGGCTCAACCTGCCGGCAATGAGTTACAACATGACCCATCAACCTGGGATTCAATTGATTAGCATGACACACTGTGTCTTCTATTTTTCGTTCCGGTTCCGGTACTAGTTCGGACATGATCAGACCTTCCCGCCAGAGGGGATAGAGTACCTTGCTGCATTCCCAGTCCGAGGCGCACAGCTTGCCCGGTATGCCACAGCATGGAGGACTAGAGAGCTGCTGGCCCCGCTCCTACTTTCAGTTGCACTTTGTCTGATGAGTGCTTGGATTGGCTTAATGAAGAGGCACAGGAAGGGCCCACTTTGGCATCAGAGGCTTCGACCAGCTCTGGGAGGGGGCGCAGGAACACCTGACTTATTTATGCCCCAGATTTATTGTTTTATTAGTACTTTTAAGTTTTATTTACGAATGTAATAAAAAGAAACTTCAATTTGTATGCAAGAGCAGGAGAACTCTGTATTGAAATCAATGAAATTGAAGGTTGTGGGTACTGAAAATTTTCCGCTTTGGTCCAAAAATGGTCTAAGTTGTAAAAAGATTAATTTTGAACAAAGTCAACTTTTATTAAAACTTTTTAAAACCATTTTCGATATGGATCAGAACTGGACACGCCTGAAACCTGTCACTGAGATGCATAACCACAGATCCTAGCAACTGGAAAGTTGCCCCTAGTCTGAATAGTACCGCGGCACTGCAAGGCAACAAAAAGTTGCCCCTAGTCTGAAAAGCACTGCACCGGGGATCATACCCGAACTCTCGAATGCTGAATAGACAAAGATGGCCGAGATGATCAAATGGACAAAGTTGATCAGGGAAAACTTTATGGCTGAACTTCAGGATGAAGTTGCCTACGTATCCCAAAGATGGGAATCAAGCCTTACGTAGTTCAGGCTTCAGGTTCACTCGAGTATTTTCACTCTCATTTTACGCTCTAACTTTTTCCAAGGCCACCATTTGCGGGTTTTCAACCTTGCGAGCACAGTTTTTGCAATTTCAAATTTTAAGTGCTCTGATTTTTGCCTAGGTCGCCCTTTCGGGTTTTCGGCCTAGCGAGCCTCTCAGGGGTAATATTTCTTCAACTTGTCCATGTTGATCGGCTATGAGAACTCTAGGCCATCTAGGTCCATCAGAACCACAGCTCCACCTAACCAGATAGACTTGATGATATAAGGGCCAGTCCAATTGGGTCTAAACTTGCCCCTAGGGTCGTGGATGGGAGCTCGGTTGTCCTTAAGCACCAAATCTCCTTCTTTTAGATTCCTAGACTTAACCTTCTTGTTGAAAGCCCGGGCAATTTTGCGCTGATAACCTTGAACATGGTACAGTGCTTTCAGTCTTCTCTCATCAAAAAGCATGAGCTCTTCAAATCTGCTCTGCTGCCAATCTACTTCGGCTATTTGACACTCAGCCAGTACTCGCAAAGACGGAACCTCAATTTCAATAGGTAGAACGGCCTCCATCCCATAAACCAATGAATATGGAGTCGCCCCAGTAGAAGTTCTAATTGAAGTCCGGTAGCCCTACAGAGCAAATGGCAGCTTATCTGGCCAGTCCCGGTAGGTTTCCACCATCATCTGCAGTATGTGCTTGATGTTCTTGTTGGCAGCCTCAACCGCTCCATTGGTTTACGGCCGGTATGTGGATGACTTATGAAAAGCCACGTTGTATTTCTCCAACAAGTCAATCACTTCCTTCTTGAAGTGGGAACCATTATCTGAAATGATCTCGTTTGGGACCCTATAAAGACAGATGATGTTGTTTCTGATAAACTTTGCAACGTGCGACGCCTTCAACACCGCATAAGATTGGGCCTCAACCCACTTTGTGAAATAATCTATCGCGACTAGGATGAACTCATGCCCATTTGACCCCTTCAGAGTAACAGCCCCGATCACATCGATTCCCCAAACTGAGAATGGCCATGGCGAAGTCATATTGTACAACTTCGACGGCGGAATGTTCATGCGGTTGGCATGGATCTGACACTTGTGGCATCGCCGAACAAAGCCGATACAATCCTCCTCCATGGTGGACCAATAATAACCTTGTATGAGGATCTTTCGTGCCAGCATTACCTCGTTCATATGCACACCGCATTCCCCTCCATGGATGGCCTCCATCAGGCGTTTCGATTCTTCAGCTTCAACGCACAGCTTATGCATTCCCAAATGACCTCTCTTATACAATTTACCTCCGCAAATGATGAACTGAACGGCCATTCTTCTGATTGCCCTTTTATCCTTGGCATTTACCCCTAGTGGATATGCTTCTTCTCCAAGAAATTCCAAATATCGTAATACCAAGGGTTCTCATCTTGAACCTCATCTATAGCAGCAATTGACTCGTAAGCCGGCACAAATTTCTGGTCGATAATGACTGGACGCATCCGGACTCCAAACGGGATGTCTATCATGGAAGATAGAGTTGCTAGTGAATCTGCGAACCTGTTGTTTTCTCTTAGTAGATGAGTGAAGTTTAGCTTCTCAAATCGAGGACTCAGCAGGTCCAAGGTTTGGTGATACATTATCATCTTTTCTTTTTTGACTTTCCAGTCTCCTTTTGCTTGAGACACAACAAGGTTCGAGTCCCCGATGACGTCCAACCGTTTTGCCCCTAGTTCTAGGGCTGCTTCTAGACCGGCAATGCATGCCTCATATTTTACTTCGTTCTTCGAGACTTTGAATCGAAGTTTGAATGCTAGAAGGATACGGGAATTGTCGGGTGCTATCAGTAACACCCCTATCCCATACCCCGTACTGGTTTGACGCTCTGTCAAAGTACATCATCCAAGTTTCGTCATCGATATGCAAAATGGCCTCATCTGGGAATAAGTACTCAACTACTTCACCTCCTTCCACTGGATGATCGGCAAAGAATTCTACTATTGCACTTCCCTTGACTAACTTGCGCGTCACATATTTCAGATCGAATTCGGAAAGCAACAGCAACCAATGAGCTAGCCTACCCGTAAGTGCCGGTTTCTCGAAGAGATATTTGATGGGATCTAGTCGTGAAACCAACATTACGGAGTGAGCTAACAGGTAATGCCGCAGCTTCCTGGTAGCCCATACCAAAGCTAAGCAAGCCTTTTCCAATGGTGTGTAGCGAGTCTCATACTCTAGTATCTTCTTGCTCAGATAATAGATGGCTCTCTCCACTTTGTCCTCTGATTCTTGCGCGAGCATGCAACCCATTGTAGTCTCAGTTACTGAAAGATACAAAATCAACGGTCTCCCCTGCTCTGGCAGTGACAACACGGGCGGGTTCTGTAAGTACTCCTTAATCTGTTCAAAAGTAGCTTGGCATCGACCGTCCCATTGGAATTTCTTTCTTTCTTCAGGAGGCCAAAAAGTGGTTCACAAGTCAAGGTTAATTTTGAGATAAACCGTCTTATGAATTGCACTTTACCCAGAAAGCCTCGCACCTCCTTTTCAGTCCTTGGTGGCGGCATTGCTAGGATGGCCTTGATTTTGGAAGGGTCGACTTCGATACCTCTCTGTGTAATCAGAAACCCCAGAATTTTCCCTGCTGTAACACCAAACGTACACTTCTGAGGATTCAGCCGCAACCGAAATTCTCTGATCCTTTGAAAAAACTTTTGTAAGGCGGTGTAGTGGCCCTTTCTTTTCTTGGACTTGACAATCATGTCGTCCACGTACACCTCAACCTCTTTGTGGATCATGTCGTGCAATATTATGGTCGCGGCCCGTTGATATGTAGCTCCAGCGTTCTTCAGCCCAAATGGCATTACCCTGTAGCAATAAGTCCCCCACGGGGTGGTGAATGCAGTCTTTTCTCGGTCTTCAGGTGCCATCACTATCTGGTTGTAGCCCGAAAAGCTATCCATGAACGAAAGTAAAGCATGCCTCGCTGTGAAGTCCACTAGCTCGTCGATATACAGCAAGGGGAAGTCGTCCTTCGGACTAGCTCTGTTCAAATCCCTGAAATCCACGCATACTCGAATCCTGCCATCCTTCTTCGGCACCGGAACGATGTTGGCCAACCAAGTTGGGTATTCGGATACCAGCAGGAAACCTGTGTCAATTTGCTTGGTGACCTCTTCCTTAATCTTGAGAGCCCAGTCCGGGCAGATCCTTCTGAGTTTTTGTTTAACGGGTCGGGCCTCGGGGTCAAGAGGGATCCGGTGCTGTACAATCTCAGGATCGATTTCAGGCATGTCTTCATAGGCATGTCTTCATAGGACCACGCAAAAACATCTTTGAAATCTTTTAATAAAGCAACTAAGCGCTCGCATTCCTCCAAAGACAACGTGGACCCGATCTGGACTAGCCGCGGGTCCTCCTCAGTACCAATATTCACAGTAGTGATTTTATCCATTAAGGGTTTGACAAATCTTTCCTGCTCTTGTTCAATTAAGCGTTGCAAAACTGGAGGAATTTCTTCATTGTCGTTTTCATCAAAATTTTGAAAGTCTGAGTTAATGCAATAAATCAAGGGCACAGAAAAGTACTCAAAAACCACAGCCACACTATTCTCATTAAGCACATCCAACTCGTCCGATTCTTCGGTTATAATAGACTCAAAAGAGAAAGAAAAAGACGACCTAGACAGGACTGTGGTATCCGGGTTATCACTCCCTGGAATACCGGACTCAGACTTAGTCGAGCTGGAACCTGATTCCGACTCAACAGACTTGGTGGAATCAGATTCCAACTCACTACCTGACCCGGTGCTGCTTGACAAAAATCCCTCTTCATACCGCCAAATAAGAGAGGGTGCGATAGATGCATCCAAAATGTTTGCTGGTAGGCCCGCAGCCGTTTCATTCCCGATCACGCATACCGAGAAGTTATCCCCCAAGCACTTTTGTTCGATCGAAGGATCTGAAAGTAGACACATTTCACTTTCGGCGTCCTCAGACTCCACTTTCTTGCTCTGCTCAGCCTCAGCTAATGGGTCCGTCTGCTCTTCGGCAACGCCATTCCCGGATAACTGCAGGTCAAAGAAGATCTCAAAGCCTAGTATGTGCTTCCTCTCCGCGTTCAACCATGGTTCCGAGAAGCCACAAAATGGAAAGTCCTCCCCCTCCTAGACAAAGCATCCGTTTAGGGTATCCTGGATGGGCCGGTGCATTAACTCATATGGCTTCCCTGCCTTTTTTGCTCTGGCTCTCCCATCCATCTCCTTACCTTTCCTTATCCAATCCTCTTTGGTGGGTAGATAACCCAAGCCAAAGGTGTGTGGGTTGTGTGGCACTTCAGCCAACGTTGCAACGCCCTTCCGGCCGCTCTTTTCCAATCCCATCCCGGGGATGTGTTCAAGCTTGTTCATGAGGTATACTGATTGAGCACTGACATACACCGCCTCATTAACAGCCAAAATGTTCTGCACGACCCGGGCCTCAGCTAGAGTGAAACTGGATAAGAACACATCCTCCATACCGTGCTCAATTTCCAGGACTGGTGTAGATACCTCTGGTGGTGGATGGATCGATGAATTCCCAAAAACAATGGCTACTCCCTTCCCATGGGGGTATTTCACCATCTGATGTAAGGTGGACGAAACTGCCTTCACCTGGTGCAGCCACGGCCGCCCCAAGAGTAGATTGAAGGTCGCAGGAACTTCTAAGACGTAAAAGTCAATCTCATGCTGTCCCGGCCCAACCTTGGTCTGAATTTTTACTGTCTCCATTACTTCTCTGCTTGTGTTATTATATGCCTGAATCACCTGGGCTGTCGGCACAAAGTCCGTGGTCTTTAAACCGATTGCATATGCGGTTCTTGCCGGGCACACATTGATGGCAGACCCTGTGTCGACAAGCACCACGGGTATCCATTTGTTTCTACACTCCACAGAGATGTAAAGTGGCTTGTTATGGTTCGCACCCTCAGGTGGTAGTTCTTTGTCAGAGAAAGTCAACATCGAGGTAGCCCCTCCCAGAAAAACTAAGCCCACCAGCTATTCGGGCGTGGTGTCTATTGAGAGCTTGGCCTTGTCCATGGCCGATAAGACAGCTTGTCGATGCACTCGTGATGCCATAAGCAGTCCCCAGATGGAGATGTCTGCCTGTATCTTTTTCAACTGCTTCAGTACAGCCTCTTCTTCAAGTTGCTTCTCTTTCTGTTTCTCCGCCTCCTTATCTTTTCCAGAAGCCTCTGGCTGATCTAGATGTGGGGGCTTGAAATACCGCCCGCTTCTAGTCATTTGATCGACTTTGCCGATGTACCAGCTATCGTCTGGCTGGTTGCTTCCTCAATCCTTATCCGTGTGGGCAAGACATAGATCATCGTCTTCCCACCACATTCCGTCGGCAGCCAACAGACACCTGTCCGGCTCCGGTGTAATTTTACTCGCAGCATTCTCTATCCTCATACATACAGCACTTTCAGTCCCCTCAGGGGCCTTAGCTTTCCTGATTCTCTCAGAATCCCTGAACCTTTCTTGTTCCAACTGCGTCAGTACAGCTGGCTGTTCAACACTTCCCGCATTCACAATGCCCAAGTCTTGAGCAAAATTCTTAGCACCGGCGCTCTCCGGCGATGCATTCTGATCTCCGGCCCTTCTGGCCACAACTGATGTTCTTGCCCCTGCCGGGCCCCGTTCCAACTGAGTTTCATCGACAACATCTGGTAGGTCATCAAGCCACCCGGTGACCTCTGCTGACTCCTCAAAATCTGACCAGTTGACTACCATGCCCTCTGGATCTTGTTCATTGAAAAATTGGAGGTTAGCAAAGTCCCCTTCCACAGCTGCCAAGTCATCTATCCTCTAACCAGATTCATCCCCCTGTATCACACAAAGCTCTACCCCTGCCGACAATTCCACATTTGGCCCAACCTAGCCTACTGATAGAATATAGTCACTCGGACTGTATACCTCCTCAGCAAAACTCCCAAATTCCTCAGATTCTGACTCAACAATCCCATTCTCCCCTGAAATCTCCCATGTTCTGTCTTCGACAGTCACCACCATTGGTTCGGGTTGGGTTCTGGAGATGTTCAACATGCAAAAGTTAGTGCAGTCAAGAAGGAGCACCTCCGGCTTGGGTAGGTGGGACAGGGTGATATATATGCTAGGATCGTAAGACACGACCCCAGTCTGGATAAAGTTGATACGTTTGGCGGGTGGAGCTTGGTTGTGCGGTGGGAGAGGGCTTGTTGTGACATTGGATTTTTCTGGAGACACAATCACCTGCTTGTCAACGAGATCCTGAATCTCGTGACGCAATCTAAAACATTGGTCAGTGTCGTAACCATGTCGTTGGTGATATGCGCAGTATTTTGCTGGGTTATGAGAGGGAGGGAGTGGATTTGGCAATGGCCTCGGCTCTAGGGGCTTTAGGTGCCCTTTCCTGATTAATACCCCCAGAGCCTTGGACAGGGGCATATATAATGGGGTGAAGGTTCTCTGGCCTCGAGGTTGGTATTTAGTGGTTTGTGTGTTGCTTCCAGACGCGCTGGAGAAAGGTATAGCTGCCATGGGTCTTGGAGGGGGAATGGTGGTGACTATGCTTACTTTTGAAGCTCTAGCATTTGTAGCATTGCTGGTGCCTGTATTGTTGTTGCGGTTGAAGGTTCTTCTGGGTTGCTCTCTGTCATTATCAATCAAGCCCTGCTTCAAGACATCCTCAATCTATACTCTCATCTCATGCAAATCTGAAAAGGTAGGGAAAGGGAGCACGATCATTTTCTGCATCAGCTTAGGCTGGAGATTGCGCACAATCATCCGGATTTGATCTTTATCAGTAGGCCTTAGGGTCATCATTGAGGCCTTCGCCCTCCACTTGGCTACGAACTCCGAAAAGCTCTCCTTAGGCTCCTGCCTTGTTGTCTCAAGATCACGGGTTGTAATCTCGATTTACGTGTTATAGGAGTATTGTGCAATAAAAGCCTCGGCCATCTCATCCCAGTTCCACTTAACATCGTCTTCTAATTTTGCGTACCAGATAGCGGCCACACCCGACAGGGTCTGGCTGAATAATGAAAGCTTCTGCGATCTGGTGAGGCCCATTGGCCGTAGTATATCTGAGAACAATCGGAGATGCACCATGGGATCCCCAGATCCGTCAAAGCGGTCGATTTGTGGCATTTTGAACCTATCTGGAAGCGTCACAGCCACGTCAGTGTACCCGTCCTCAATGTCTGGGATGGACTTTACCCGTTGGGATTTCTTGAACAACTTCTCAAGCTTGCTCAATTTCAATGCTGTAGGGTCGACCACTAACTCGAAGGGAGAATTCGGTAGATTGGCAGGTGTTTTAGATAGCTGGGGTAAAATTGGGAGCGGAGCCGGCCCTACCGGAATGTCCATACCTTCCTGGACATTGGGTGTTTCCCCGGGTGTCTGAACCCCTGGTAGTGGAGGAGCTTGATGTGAAGCAGATGCCCCGGTTTGTTGTTACAGCCTGGCAATTAATTCTGCTTGTTGGGCCATGATCTCGGCTTGTTGTTTGGCAAATTTATCTCGACGAACAGCGTCCTGCTGCATGGCTCTCATGGTCTCCTGCATCTAAC
This sequence comes from Camellia sinensis, assembly GCF_055761805.1. Classification (NCBI taxonomy): domain Eukaryota; kingdom Viridiplantae; phylum Streptophyta; class Magnoliopsida; order Ericales; family Theaceae; genus Camellia; species Camellia sinensis. The sequence continues at coordinate 60,487,604 of NC_138971.1, forward strand.
GCATCATTTCCTCAACTCCTGTCGTTCCTGCCATATTGCCCTGATCTATCTGAACTACCGGTAGGTCTAACTCTGGAGTAGCCTCGGGAAGCTCAACCTGACTGTTCAAAGTCCACTAATCTGGCAATCTTTGCTCGGATACACTGCGTTTTCTCGACCTCCGTCTGATAACTGGGGGTAGAGAATGGAACATTGGTTGTCCGTCGACCAGATCCTCAGATCGATTGAGTCGGCGACCTCTTGTCCAAAGTGCTTGGGGAATATTTGCTTGGTCTGAGGCAATTGTGCTAAACTACCTAACAAAAAGATAAATAAAACAATAATAAGGAAATAAACAACCAGACAAACGGACAGCATAATGGCTTTAAATAAATACACAACACACAGTTGGGCATCACAACACACAGTCGATAAGCTGAAAATACAGTTCTCAAACACTGATCATTATCCCCAAATGATTGCCTCCAAAACTGAATCTAAAACCCGCAAATAACTGATCCCCAAAATACTAATCTGGTGTCCGCAGGCCTGATGCCCAAACTTGCAAACTGATACATGCATTCCTGTAGAGATGCACTCTAAAAGCACATAACAAGCAAGTGAGAGCCAAAACACCCCTATGTTAGGGTAGGACTTCCCTGTCCTATTTTGTCAGGAACTAGGGTATCACTACGCACGCAGCGGTTTCAAACAACCTATGATCGGGTAAGCAACCTGTCCTAGCTTGGAATGGTCACTATGGATTCCGAATATGCACTAGGTCAAATGGTCAAAAAGGGTGCCCCGATAAAACCGGGGTTTGTGTTCCCGTCGTGGCAGAGCCCGCAACCGGTCAGCCTTATGGCACGCTTCGCAAAGCGAGCCTCCGGCAAACCGTTCAGGAACCGCATACAGAAAACACGGTGTCCTAGGCGCACCAATGCAAATGTAATGCAAAGAAACACATAAGTGTAGTCAAAACCAAATATCACGAGCTTGAGTCAAGTTCTCTAACTCCCCAGCAGAGTCACCAGAAACTGTGGACGTCCCCGAACGTCCTAGGAGGGAAATCCCATTCTGTTCATTGGGGCTCACTACAGTTCGGACTCAAATTGTCACGGTCCTGTATCTAATCTCGCAGAGTGCAATGCAAGACCGATGAATCATCAAAGAGTCTAAATCCGGCAAATCGTTTTTGAAAACATATTTTTTTGAAAGAAGTGCCAAACATGGACTGCTTTGCCAGATACAGAGTCGCCACCTAAATATTTTATTTTAGGGAATTTAGGAAACCCTGACTTGTTTGCCTAAGGCCACGTGTCCGTCATCACCAAAGTTGCCTCGGCTCGGGAACTTGGGTACGATTGGGGAAGGTCACTTCGTGAGCACCCCTGCTTGCCCGATCAAAGATCGGCCTCTACTAACCATGATATCGAGTTTTGAAAACATTATGTGCTCTTATTCCGATTATTAGCCTAGAATTGCTACGTGATGCACACAGCATACAAGTATAGACTGGGTCGCCTGAATTGGAACAAAACATCTCATGTTTGTTTTGAAAACGGTTTGCTACTTGCAAGTAGGCTAAAATACAGATTTTACCACCCTCGGGTGGGCTTAGAAAACATGATTTTGCCACTATCTAGTGGGCTTAAAACTCACAATCAATGCATTATTCCAATTCAGATAACCTAACCTTCACCCACAGGCACTCAGGCAGGTATATCACATAAGCAAATAGCCTCATGGTAAGCATGCTATCATGGCAGTCACTCACACGCATGCAAGGATGCTAAAGCATAAAACTTACCGAGTACTCCAAGCCAAAATAGAAGCTGATTAGAAATCATGCTTGAATCCTAACTATGCTGGAATACCTAATGCAACACATGAAAAATGCAACTAAAATAGGCTCGGCTATTCTACAATGGCATGTGAAATGTTACAACTAACACGTATTCAACTCGGAATTGAAATACAATGCAGTTAGTATGATGTGCCGAACCCGGTGCATGCAAGACAGATGAATGAATGCAAACATGCGAGCATAAGTATGCTAATTGAAACATGCCCTAATCTAACCATCATAAACTGGTAAATAAAAGGAAGAAAGACGTGGGGTTAGAAGACATACATCACACACACGTACACTTATTACAACATTGCCCCCCTCGAGGGGTCTGAATAAATAACACAGCCCGAATAAATAATTACAGTCCGAATGAATGATTAAATATTACAAAACCCTAGTTAATTAACAAATTAACTAGGAAAGCAAATAAACTAGCATGCAAATTTATGGACTGCTTCAGCTCTATTCCGAATGATGAAAGATGCATGCTCGAGTTGCCTTGCGCAGAAATCCATTGCGATGCCCCGATTCGCCTCTGTTTGCAATTAATCCTAGAATACTGTGCAAGGCTTTAGAAAGTTGCTGATTTCTGATTTGCTGCAACAGAGAGCAAGAAAGGGGCATGGCAAAGTATTTTCACATATGTATGCATACCTCGATCCTCGTGCCACCAATCACGCATCTCGATGCACGATGGCCGAGGAGTTGAATTGTACGACTCGATGTGAAATGAATGCACATATAAACACAACAAGGCCTGGACTCCATCATGGTTAGTTCGGAGTGTCGGCGACCGGGAATTGAGACACGTTTCGTCACTTTGAGTATGAAACGCCCCTCGTTTCCCGTGTTTGGACTAACTCCTACTCCAAACACAATGCAATATGCATGACATGCACAAATGCAACTAGCATGCAATCCTAATGCAATGTGACCTAACCATGCAAACATGCAAGGATGAGATGCAAACATGCTACTAGCATACACAATGCGACTAACGACCGAGCATACGCGATGCTATGGACTAAAATGGCATGCACATTGCATGTGATGTAACATGGCATACGCAATGCTCTAACATGCAACCTAGCATACGCAATGCTATGGACTAAAATGGCATACACAATGCTCTAACATTCAACCTAGCATACGCAATGCTATGGACTAAAATGGCATACACGATGTACGATGGGCTTAAACCAACATGAGTAGACCTCAGCCACACTCACATCAGTGGCCATATGATGGAAATAAGACAACCGAAACACATACAAACATGCACGATGCAAGGGATCGATCCTAAGGGATCAAATGCCACCCTACCAAAGCATGGAAAAGGATGCAATATGGCATACAAACACACAAATTCCAGCTCTGAAACATGATACAAAATGGTCCCGAAACATGCAAACATGGCACACAATGCAAGCTAAGGGGCCCGGGTACCGAAACTAGTGAAGTGCGTTACACTAGAGGTACCCAAAGCAATGCACTAATGGAAAAACCAACCCAAAACAGACCCTAGGCAGGTCTGAAACAGTGGGGAAATGGCCTAAAATGATGGCTCGAAATGCAACGAAATGGAGCTTATTCAATGGTCGGTAAATGAGGCATACAAGCCCGACTCTCAAACGCATTTAAAGAGTATAAAACATGACAATATGGCATTCAAACAAGCTCTGAAATATGATGTATAATGGCCCCAAAACAAGGAAATACCTCAGTATATGCACATAATGGACCCCGAAACTCAAAGCCAAGCATGGGTATTGAACTACAAGCATGCAAAAGAAATATCATTCGACCACAAGACCCAAAAAAAGAGCTAGGGCAGTCCAAAATATGCACAAGATCAGTTTAAGGAATGGCCAAAAAGAGCTAAAATCAAGAGTCAACAAAGCATGCAAATAAAGCTAGTGAACCATGATTTACACTATAGCTATATGAAGCACATGAGAGCTCACCAAACCAGCCAAAAATAGAAGTATGCCATGCTAAAATATACCCAAATAACCACTGAAACTCAGTCAATGCATGTTAGAATGAGGTGCTCCTTTGAGAGGCCAACAAGAGGTTGTTCAACACATACAAGATAGACATGCAACATGGCAAAACCACCTTTGGAAATTAGTTATGAGGGTCCTAAAACTCACCAAAAAGGCTCTGAAATGGGTCAATGAAGCATGTAAATGAAAGCCCCTTTGAAAGGCCTTGGATGGGATTGCTCTACACGTGCAAAATAGACACTTCATATGGCCAAAAGGGCTCTGGACAGAGCTAAGGCAGACCTTAGAACTCACTAAATAGGGCCTGAAATGTGACTTCACAACATGCAAGTAGGGGCCCCTTTGGAAGGCCAAAAGGGCCAACAATCAAGACAATGAGAGAGGGGGTCACCCCCCCTCTGATTTTGGCTCTCAAAATAGTGTCCTAGCCACTGAAAATCCATTGGATTTCAGTGGCTAGGAGGCCAAACAAAGCATGAAACAAAGGCCTAGATGCAAGGCTCAAAACAAGAGGCAAACAAGCATACAAGGGGGTAGATGACCCCCAACAGAAAAATTCCCTTAACTAAACTTCAAGAGGGGCTCAAAAAAAGACTCTTTTTAGTTTATGACAAATCTCAAAGATTCTTGTAAGTAAGGCTAAGATAGGAAGCAAAATAAGCCTACAAAGAGGGATGGAGCATACAAGGAGGTAGATGACCTCAAAAAGAAAAGTGTCCTGAATCAAACTTCAAGAGGAGCTCAAAATAAGACACTTTTTAGTTTAAGATGAAACCCAAAAATGCTTTCAAATAAGGCTAAAGAATGAAGCAAGATAATGTAAAAATGGGAAAAATAGAGACTTACCCTTGTAGAGAAGACCTCCAGCAACTTCTGGACCAAGATGGTGAGCCTTCAACCTCTACAAATCAGTTCCAAGATGTTTGGATGGATGGTGGAGGTGTTGTGGTAAGGGTTGGTGTGCAAATGGCCAAGAATGATGGAGTTTAGAGCTTGGGATGGAGAGATATGAAGAGTTGTATGCAAAGTGCCTTAACCAAATTCTTCAACCCTTGCAAATGGAGAGGAGGGTTTGTTTTATAGAGGAAGAAGGCCAAGGCTTCTTGGAGAAGCCTCAAGTAAAAAGGCCAAGCTTCTAAAAGAAGCTAAGTAAAATGGTCAAGCTTCTCTTAGAAGCTAAGCAAAAGGGTCAAAACCTCCTTAAGAAGACAAACAAGAGGGTCAAAATCTCAAAGGATGGGTCAAATGCTTCACAGTTGGCACAACTGTGTTGCACTTAGGAAGGCCAAAAAGCAGAAGGCTGGCCGACCAGCCAAGGTGGTCAGCTAACCACTTACCCTGGTCGGCCGACCAGGGTTCAAAAGGTTCAATGTGAAATACTGGTCAGCCATACCAGAAAGGTGGCCTCCCAGATGAGTACAACACAGCTGTATGGTGGGAGACCAGAAATTGTGGCCCAGAAGAGAGAAAAACCAGCTTTCTAGCAAGGTTCAAAAGGGTCAGGAAGAAAATCTGGTCGGCCTACCCATATTGGTGGCCTCCCAGATGAATACAACACAATGGTGGTATGGGAGACTAGAAATTATGGCCCAAAAGTGAGGAAAACCAGCTTTCTTATCAAGAAAACTGACTGGAGGAGAGAGAAAATGATTTCCAAAAGAATTGCTATTCTCCCACTATAGTACCACCTTCCAAACAATAAAAATAGGGTCCATACCAAAAATGAACCCGAACCGATGCAAAACGAGGGTTCGGGGGCCAAAACACGCGGCTTGGGGCCCCGAAAACAGGCTGTTAGGTATTGGAAGTGGCGTGCGACCACGAAGGTGGTCTCTCGGGCCACAGTGTCCCTCAAAAGAGAGGAAACAAGGTGTGTGCCAAAAATCAGAGCAAACGGAGATAGTTAAGCGGTCCCGAACCGAGGCACACGGCCGACGGCTCTAAAAACTAGAAACTGGTCTCTAAATGGGAAAAATGGCCTATGACCACGAAACGTAGCCTACGGCCACTGAGAGATGGTCTACGAGACCTCTCCTTTCCTTCAGGAAGAGAAAACAGAGAAAACAGGACTTGGTTTGCGAGCCGAGGCAAAGCACAAAAGAGTCCCGAAGTTCAGAGGCAAGGCTCGCAGCCGAGACTCTGAAACCTCAGAACGAGCACAATATGCATCATCACCGAGCGCTCAATTGGTGACATCTGAGTCTTAAGGTCGGTCAAAAATGGGGTGTCTACACTATAATAATTCATAATTTTCATTTTAAAATTATATACTATAGACTTGCTTATTCATAATTTTTACTAGACATACTAATGCCGCAACTTGACATAATATCCCTTACGATATATGTTTTTAAGAGTGCATCATAAATTCTTCTTTACAATAATTTTTAGTTATTGAGGAATTTAACAAGAGCAATGAGCATAGAAGAAGCTCTAAACATAAGGTTCATGCTGATTTTGAGTTGGAACTGTCAAGGGATGGGGCGACCCCTGACAGTCCAAATCCTCCGAGGGTTAACCCATCGTCCTTCGATAGTGTTTTTAATGGAGACCAAAAATAAGAGTGGGAAATTGGATAGAATTCAGCGTCGGTTGCAATTTTCTCATAAGTGCTATGTTGATCCTGAGGGCCTCTCGGGGGGCTTGGCGCTTTGGTGGACAGATGAGGTGGATGTTCAGGTCCGTCTTAAGTCAAAACATTTCTTTCGCAGTGTTGTTGGGACGGGCAGTTTGGATAGGAATTTGGCAGTATCCTTTGTGTATGCGCCTCCAAATCGAAAGCTCCGAAATGAATTTTGGGGGATCCTTCGTGATCAGGCCTTGGGCAATCGTTATCCCTGGTTATGTGTTGGGGACTTCAATCAAATAGGGTCTATGTAGGGAAAACAAGGAAGAGTGGAATGTAACAGAACTCAGATTTCTGGTTTTCAGGATATGTTGTCTGATTGTGCACTTATGGACTTGGAATTTAAGGGCAATGCTTTTACTTGGTCCAACAATCAGGTCAGCCAAGACAATGTACAAGAGAGATTGGACAAAGCTTTTGCAACTGCAGAATGGAGAGAACTATTTCCCTACGCCCAAGTGTTTCATGAGAGCCGAATTGGATCTGATCACTGTCCGGTTCTAATCAACTGCTGTGTCCCATCGAAGAAAATTCCTCATCAATTCAAATTTGAAACCATGTGGTCTACTAGTCCGAGATGCAGCGATGTTATTAAACAAGCATGGAATCAGTGCCCTCTTGGATTAACTATGTTCCAACTTGTTCAACGTCTAAAATCTTGTCACAGAAGTTTAATGGAATGGTGTAAGGACGAATTTGGGAACAACAAGTTGAAAATAGATTTGCTCAAAGGCAGGCTGGATGCAATTCACTGCCAACCACCCTCCGAAGATAATTTTCATGCACAATACTCAATTCAGGCTAAATTGGAGGTTTCATTGGAAATGGAGGAAATGTTTTTACACCAACGGTCACGGGTCAATTGGCTCTCTTATGGGGATCAAAACTCCGCCTTTTTTCTTGCTACTCTCATTCAAAGATGTCAACGGAACCAACTGTTGAGGCTCAAATCTGAGGAGGGGGTTTGGCTGGAAATTGATGAGGAAATCAATAATCAGTTACATGGGTACTTTTCTAGTCTCTTCTTATCTGGTGGGGCGAGGAATATGGAGGAGGCCTTAGCGGTGGTGTATCCTGTTATCATAGGGGATATGAATGAGAGACTTACCAGGACTGTCTCAGAGGAGGAGATCAAGACAGCGGTATTTCAACTTGGATCAATCAAAGCCCCAGGTCCTGATGAGTACCTGGGGTTTTTTTACCAACATTATTGGGAGGCCATTGGGCCTGGAGTGTGTCAGGCGATTCAAAGTTTTTTTGATAGAGGTTTCTTACTCAAGGAGATGAACCAAACCAATCTTGTCCTCATTCCCAAGGTTAAGACCCCTGAAAAGTTATCACAGTTCAGACCAATCAGTTTGTGCAATTTACATCTGAAAATCATCACCAAGATCTTGGCTAATCGACTGAAGAGCATTTTGGGTGGTGTCATTTCTTCAAACCAGTCGGCCTTTGTCCCAGGACATCTAATCCAGGATAATATTTTGGTGGCTCACGAAGCTTTCCACTTCCTCTGTGACAACCCTCACTACTGATTAATGCTAATCTATGATTAGGCATGTTAATTGATTGACTGACTGAAGCACTGAACTGATTGATTGAGTGTGTCTGTCCAAGTGCATTTCTATCTGTTCGACTGTCAAATTATCTGTTCATGTTTTATGTTTTAAACTGCAAATTGAAGGCCTTATCGGCGGCCGAGCCAGAAATTGATTAGCGTTATGTGCTAATTAGAATGTATAGAATTTTATGGTATATTTACTTGAAATGTGATTTGGTATGATTAAATTAGATTAAATAGCATTGAAACACAAAAGTCCAAGTATTTACCATAATGCCATGTTAGTGGACCACTTAGGCAACACATGTTGAAGCCCTATTACATTTAAACAAAACATTTGTTCAGCCACTCTTGAGCCCTCAACCGACTAAGAGAGAGAAAGTGTGAGAGAATTGAGTTGTTCTTGAGAGTTTTAGCTGGGAATTTGAAGAATCATAGAAGAGATTGCCTACTTGAGCTTCTAGTCTTATAATTGGAGACATAAGGTAGAGTTTATACCTTCTTGTTCATGAATTCGAGTCATTTTATTGCATGGCATGAAAGTCTAGAGATTAAAGACATGAATTAGCTTCATATGTTGAATTAAGAGCTAAATCCATGCATGCATGTTGCCATTCTTGAGTGTTGAAGTTAATGTTCATGAAATTCCACATGCATGTTCATATTTTTGCAATGGACCATGAATTCATCTTGTTTTTGAGGGAATTGGCTCATTAGAGCATGTAATTGAAGCTTTGATCTTGGTTAAATACTTGCATGTCACATTAAAGCTATGTTCTTGAAATTTGGCTCAAAATTGTGTTTAATTGAACTACCTTTGGGTTTTGATTTCTCAAATTGATCTTTGAAACATGTAATATTATGAGTTTTGAAGTGTTTTCCAGAAAATTAGCCTAAAAGGATCGAATTTGGTACATTGAAACTTGTTTTTGAGCTTGAGGTTCAAATCTGGAAATTCCAGATTTTAGACTCACGCTCGAGCAGAGTGACTGGCGCTCGAGCGTGATATTCGCGCATCCAGCACTTTACACTGTTTTACAGTCCGCTCGAGCGGGGTACTGGATGCTCGAGCGAGGACTTGTGTCACACGCTCGAGCGGGTATCGAGCGCCCAATCGAGCGTAACTTTTACACATCCAATACTTTTGGCATGTTTTACATTCCGCTCGAGCGGGGTAACTCGCGCTCGAGCGGAGTATTTTGTTTGCCTATACGCTTAAGCGGGTAAACCCACGCTCGAGCGGGACCCCTGTTTTCTGAAAATTTTGTTAAGTGTTTTAAAAGGGCATCTTTGCATCCTCATTTCATCCTAGGCATTCTTAGGCCTAGTTTAAGGCATCTTAATGAGGATATTGATGTAGGACCACGCCGAGTCGAGTTAGGGACTAAGTCTTTGATTCCCGAATATGTAACTTAGTGTGTGTTCGTTCTGTAACTGTGTAGGGTTGGCTTTCGGAGACGCGCTCTCGCTGCTTATAGCCCAGAACTCTGTGAGTAACAATGTTGTAAAGATATGTGTGAAAATGAATATTTTCTGAATGATCAACCGAACTGTTTTCTGAACTGTTTACTGTTAATTGAATGAATGTTTGTCCTTTATTCTGAACTGTATTATGGCATCCTTAGCAACTGCTGTTACTGTTACTGCTACTGTTACAGAGATCTCTGTCAGTTCCTCTCTTGGAACTTATGTTTACTATTACGATGGCCATCATTGACTGTTCGGTCTTTTAAGACCTACTGTTTACTGTACTGTTCTGCTAATGGATGTACCACATATGACTGTTATGACTGAATGACTGATATACTGATTCAATAAACTGTTTTCGTTACTGTAAGGACATTCATTCTTAACCTCTTTACACATTATGTTATTCACTGGGCTTTAGCTCACTGTTTATATATATATGTAGGTGTTCAGGCACCAGACCGGAGCTAGGAGCGTGGGTTAGACTCCCTTTTGTCAAAGCCATCCACTATGCCTCACTGCGAAGTTCCGAGCCTGTCAAGCTAGGGCTTTTGGGGTGTTTTAGTTTTCCCCCTTTTTGTTTATGTTCTGTATAGACTGAATGGTATTGTACTGTACTGTTCTAATAGGGATTAAGTCCCTGTCATGAATGATTATATAAATTGTACATACTGTTTTGGTACTGATTGTATATATAGATATGAAAGTCTTTTTGCATACAGACTGTCACAGCTCATTGGACATCTTTTAGTTACTGTTTTGGCTTCCGCCAGCCCCTATACTCTGTATTACTGTATTACTGTTAAGCAGACATTCGGTAATCTCGGATTACTGGCTGGTTACGGTGCTAAACCCATAGGGGCGGGTTTGGGTCATGACATCCTCAAGACTCATAAGATTGGCAAGTGCTCTAATATGGCGGTCAAACTGCATTTTAACAAGGCGTATGACCGAGTTGAGTGGGATTTTCTTGAGGTTGTTCTTCGGAAAATGGACTTTAATGAGAAATGGATTAAATGGGTGATAGAATGCGTTACAACAGTGACGTTCTCAATTTTTGTCAATGGAGCTAAGCGAACTTGTTTTAAACCATCGCGAGGACTCCGTCAAGGAGATCCATTATCCCCCTATTTGTTTCTTCTAGTGATTGAGGTACTCTCAAAGCTTCTGCACCAAGGCCTCAAGGAACATCAATTTTTGGGGCTCAAGGTTCGTAGGACTGGCCCAATGCTATCCCATCTGTTGTTTGCGGACGATGCCTTATTGTTTTTAAAAGCTGATTTGGACCAATGCAGAAATATTCTTCGAATCTTGGAGGTGTATTGCAAAGTTTCGGGATAGTCGATTAATTTTGACAAATCAGGGATTCAATTTTCAGCGTCAGTAACACCATTGGTGGAACATCAAATTTGTAATTTAATGCAGATGAGACCAGTGGGGGCTGGGGAAAAGTATTTGGGATTGCCATCGTGTTGGGGTCGCTCCAAAAAGGATGCTTACAATTTTTTGGTAGAGTGGATGATGGATAAGCTTCAAGGTTGGAAGACAAAATTTCTATCTCGTGCTGGCAGGGAAATTTTACTTAAACCAGTAGCGCAAGCCATTCCGACATATGCTATGGCTTGTTTTCATTTTCCCAATAATTTGTGTGAATCAATGAACTCCATGATGAGCAATTTTTAGTAGAAAGGTGATTCAAAGAGTAGAGGGATTGGCAGCTTGGGATAAACTGTCCTTGCCAAAAGCCAAAGGGGGTTTGGGGTTTCACGATTTTCGAGCTTTTAACAAAGCCTTACTCGCTCGACAAGGATGGCGTCTTCTCAAGTACCCCAACTCGTTTGTAGCAAGGTTCTTGAAGGGTATTTACTTTCCTAATTCTGATTTCTTACATGCTTCGAAAGGAGCCCGAGCTTCTTGGGCTTGGGCGAGTCTCCTTGAGGGCCGCAAGATTCTACAGCAGGGGATGCAGCGGCAAATCTCAAATGGGGCTTTAGTCAATTTTTGGGAGGATAAATGGGCTCCAACGGATAAGGATTTCCGCATCAAAACTGTAAGCCAGCTGGGTGCTCCATTTCGAAAGTTAAAGATGCTATTAATCCGACCACTAAATCCTGGAATGTGGGGCTGCTGAAAAATTTGGTCTCACGATCGGACATCCGCAATATCTGTGCCATTCCCATTTCGATTGCCAACACAGATGACACTCTTATTTGGCACCATGATCCTAAGGGCCTGTACAAGGTCAAATCTGGGTATCAAGAGGAGATCGTGTTCCAGCAAGCTCAGCTCACTGACAAACCATCCACTTCTTTTCACATCCCTGAACCGGTTTGGGAAATGATCTGGGGCCTTCCAGTCCCTCCAAAACTTAAAGATTTCTGGTGGTGTTGCTGTCACAACTCTTTGGCGACGAAGTAAAATATCTATAAACGTAGATGTACTCGGGATGATGTCTGCCCGGTTTGTCATGGTGAGCCCGAATCTATTGAACATTTACTGTGCGAGTATGCATGGACTAAAGCTGTTTGGTTTGGTAGTGATTTGGGTTTGACTTTCCAGGTTGGTATTACGTCTATATTCAAATGGATGTGTGATCTGTACGCTGCCTTCTCCAATAGCAAGGATCGGGTACTGTTTTTCAGTAAGGTATTGTGGGTGAGTTGGCACATTTGGAAATCCAGACATGATTTGGTTTTTAATGGCTTGTCTGTGGATCCCATATCTACCATTTTCCAAGTTTCAAGGGATAGTCTGGAGTTTCCTTCAGTGGCTTCCCAACATCATTCTGGGGATAATCTCAATCCTGCACCAGTGGCAGTTTCCAATGGGGGCTGGACAGCTCCTTCACCTGGATGTTTTAAAGCAAACTGTGATGTGGCTATGGCTCCAGATTCAACCTCAGCTTCTATTGCAGTTTTGTTTCGGAATTGTGAGCTAGTCGATGGGGTTGTGCAGCGGCTAGAGGTGCACTCTGTCATGCAAGGGGAGGCGTTTGTGATTCGCAAGGCTTGCCTCATGGCCAAAATTCTTAATCTCTCTCAAGTTGAAATTGAAGGGGATAACAAAACAGTCATCTCGCTTTGTGTTTCCGAGGACGCTCCTTCCTGGGCGTGTGCTCCTCTCATTGTGAATATTAGAGCTTTAGCTCGATGTTCTAACCTATCCTTCCGCTGGTCACCTTGGACGGAAAATGGGACAGCCCACTGGACTGCGAGAGCCTCTCTATTTGGTTCTTTGCCAGTTAACTGGGTGCTAAATCCTCCTAAGCCTTTGGTGCAAGCTTTGAGCAGAGCTCTGTTTTCTTTGCTTAGTTTTGTTCCCCTGTTTTTCTTTAGTTCCTGTGTTCCAAAAAAAAAAAAATTGGGAATTTGTAGATCCTTTTTTAAATCTAGTTTGAGTGGTAATATGACTTCAATTACAACTTTGTTATCTCCATAGTTACTCATTACAGATGAATGATTGAAAATAAATAAATAGAAAAATGTTATTTACCATAAAATTATATTTTGAATTTCATTCCGAGAATGAAATGGATGGTGTAAATTTAAAGTTAAGTTAGTTGAATGTGGTCCATAGAATTTTTTTTTTCTTTTTTGAATTTCTAGTATTGTTGAGAATAAATATTAAGCTTATGTTCGGCTTTGGATAGATATAGATCTCAAATCAAATGATTTGACTTTATCATTGAAAAAAAAATAACTCAAATTTATATATGAAAGTTTATGAATTTTAAGGTTGAATTAAATAATTTTATCATGATATATTTAAAATAACTATATAAAATTAGCTATTTGAATCATATAAAGGCCCTGTTTGGTACAGCTTAATTTCAACTTATTTCAGCTTTCAGCTTAATTTAAGTTATTTTGATGTGTTTGATTTAGCTTATAGCTTATAGCTTTGTGGAAGTCAGAAAACAGCTTATTCTTTAAGTGGGGCAGGAGATGCTTTAAGAATAAGCTGGAAATCAGCTTAAGCTGAAAGTTATAAGTTATAAGCTGTTTAGGCATAAGTTATAAGCACTTTCCCACAGCTCTACCAAACAGGGCCAAAGGATGTTCTTTCTAGCTATAAAAATCATACTAACTATTTATATTCTCTCTCACAACTTGTCTTTTATCATTATTTTTTAATCTATTTAACATTATTGATTTAAAATTCACATCTATCTAAGCGGATTCTAAGTGTTATAGTAGTTGTAACAAAAGACATCATTAATAAAAGGTAGGCAATTTTTTTCATAATCCAAGTCTGTGGGATTCACTATGGACTCTATTTAGAAGATCTAAGTCATTCATTTTTTAGGACCATCTACAATGACAGAGCTAGAAAATTAATTTAGTGAGGGTAGCTATTAACTACAATCTCAAGTTTTTCCTCGTAATCAACAAAAATAAGATAATAATATTTTTTGAGCTAATACTAAGCATAATGTTTATTACAAAATTTTTAAGATATGAGCAAGTTCGTACAACAAAATGTTTGATATTTCTCTCAAAATCCAAACTCCAAACCTGTCTTTAGAAATTTAAAGGAACAACCAGTTGAGCTACACTCAAATTTTTTTACAATTGATCCCAACGGGTTTTCATCTTTTAGAAACTTGTCATAGTAGTATCATTATCAATGTCATGGGAAAATAAAATAAAATGTTCTACGTATACAACTAAGATCGCTTGATTTTTTAGCACAAAACACAACAAACCAAAATTCATAATTTTATCACAAATAATCACAAATTAAAATCTATAGTTTTAACTAATCAAAACACATGTGAGATCTTACATAAAAATGAGGGGGTGAGTTGCAAGATCCGTATTGAGGGGTAGATGCATACCTAATAGAAAATGGGAGTACATTTCATACAAGTCAAAAGTTACATTACTGCTACTACTACTACAACAACAACAATAACAACAACAACAACAAAAATAAATAAATAAATTTGAAAAGTGGGGGGGAGGGGAGGGGAGGAGAGAGGGGGGGGGGGACGTGACCCCCTTGGACCATTCTTACTTTCGTCCCTGGTCATATGTATATATCATTTATAAAAAAAAAATAAAACTAAGTTGATTGAATACTTATAACATTTTCATTTTAGCGATGTATTGTCTGTTTTCAAAACATATTTGTTCATTTTTTTAGACAAATACGATAAAATAAAGAAGCTATAATCATCAGATCAATCTAACTTTTTTATAGATTATATATATAGAACTTTCAAAAATTGAACAACTTACTATTCATGACTTAAAAGTCCAGACCTTTCCCTTCACATTTCTTTTTACACACTTTCGTCTTTACTATTGCCTTCTCTGAGCCAAAATTCTGGCTCGACCACTGCCCACTACTGCCCGCTTTCTCCTCTACCAACTACCGTCAACCTTTTTCCCATCTTTCACTCTTTCCATCCATCTACAAATCCAAATGCATTTACCTTAAAGAATATATATATAAACAACAAACAACCAAAAAAAAAAAAAAAGAGAAGTAAAATTTATATTTAAAATTTATATTTAAAATATATATAATAATTATAAATAAATAATATACAAGATTTTGGGTATCATTTTCAATATTTTTGGTGCAATTTGCATTATTTTTAAAAGTGAAGTCGAAACTACTTCTGACTTTGGTTCACCAAACAAATTGAGATAGTTCGGTCTTTGGTAGCCAACCAATTTAAATTTGTTTAGATTTTGATAGCCGAACATAGCTAATTAATCAATCTCAGCCTATTTGGTGGGATATGGCCGAACAAATATGATTTGTTCAGCCGTTTCCAACCGAACAAACCAACTTTGTTTGGCCATGTCTCACTGAATAGACAAAATTTGTTCAGCTCTAGTTCGCTAAACAAAACAAAAATGCTGAAAAGAATTTGTGAAATTGGTGGTTGCGAGGGAGGCTATGGAGTGATGATTGGGCGATGGGGGATTGCAAGCCATGGCAGTGGCATTGCAGGGTGGTGCTCGGAGGTGGTGATGGCATCGGCGGTGGCTATAGTAGTTAAAGATGAAGGCATTAGGGTTTGAAAGATTGAGTGTAAGGAAAAGGTAAGAGGTTAGGAATGAAGGTATATGTGAAAAAAAGAAGTGTGTGAAGAGATGAAATAAGATTTTTGAATATTTGAGGGAGGTGAATTTAGAAAAATAGTGTTGTTAGGATCAAGCACTTACCATCTCACCAAAATTCATAGGTAGTGGTAAAGATGCAACTTTATTTCCTTATATGCTTGGCAACGCAATGCCCCACACTAAGTGGCAGGTGGGCATGAGGGGTTGTGCTATAAGTGCCAACATGATGGGTTGTCAAGCACCGATGCCACGTCCATACGTGACAGCGAGTCCACAAGGTGATCACTGGCCCTGTAACCAACAATTATATAAGGAGGTAAAATTATGTGTAAATAGAATTAACCCCCATTCCTCTCCATTTTCCCCCTCCAATATATATATATATATATACCATTTTACCCTTACACAATGACCAAAAAGGCAAAGAAAAACAATGCCTAGCTCTAGTCAACCACACCTTAGCTTTTGACTAAATGCAACGTAGCTTCGCCCAGCTCTTTTAACCACTCTTTCCAATCGCTGCTAGTACTTCCTTCTCCCATCATCGCTGTCTTTACCTTCTATACTACCTTTGTCACTATCTCCTTCTCACATCGTCGTTGCCTTTACATTCTGTGTGGGTGATTTTCCGACCACACTGCCCGCTTAGTATCCAGCTGGAGAGCACTGGCAGAATAGATGGCACCTGACTGACCTGCAACAGAAATATAAGAATCCCGCGGTGGTTTCGACCACCCGGGGGCACTTCGACGATCAAGTCAGTATATCTCTCAAAGATAAATCAAGTACTAAACTCACAAGCTTGAGTATAAAAAACATACCTCTGACCCATGGGGGTGCCTCTATTTTATAGCCAATACAATCCTAGTCCCAATAGGAGCCTGGCCCTAATGGACTTAGGATTATTGTTAACTTGGAACTCCCAGTGAGATTAGGATAAACTCTCTAAGAGTCTTATCTTTACCCAAACTGAAGTCTTCTCCCAATCTAGGACTCTTGTCCATATCCAAGTTGAGTTCCCTCTTCATTCTAGGACTCTTGTCCCTTATCCGCTTATCTCGGTTTTCGATATCTTCGGAGATAACCTCGGCCTTGCCGAGATCACCTCGGCATCACGACCAGGACACGTGGCACCTCGGCTGACATGTCGGCGTCACCTTGCCAACAAGTAGCAAGGTGACGCCGATGTGTCAGCCGAGGTGCCACATGTCTTGGTTGTTGTGCTGAGGTCATCTCGGCTAGGCCGAGGTTGCCTCCGAAGATATCGGAATCCGAGATAAGCGGATAAGGGACAAGAGTCCTAGAATGAAGAGGGAACTCAACTTGGATATGGACAAGAGTCCTAGATTGGGAGAAGACTTCAGTTTGGGTAAAGATAAGACTCTTAGAGAGTTTATCCTAATCTCACTGGGAGTTCCAAGTTAACAATAATCCTAAGTCCATTAGGGCCAGGCTCCTATTGGGACTAGGATTGTATTGGCTATAAAATAGAGGCACCCCCATGGGTCAGAGGTATGTTTTTTATACTCAAGCTTGTGAGTTTAGTACTTGATTTATCTTTGAGAGATATACTGACTTGATCGTCGGAGTGCCCCCGGGTGGTCGAAACCACCGCGAGATTCTTATATTTCTGTTGCAGGTCAGTCAGGTGCCATCTATTCTGCCAGTGCTCTCTAGCTGGTTACTAAGCGGGCAGTGTGATCGGAAAATCACCCACACAATTTGGCGCCGTCTGTGGGAAAGAAAGAAGAATAGATGGCCAATGACGAACAGAAGGCTCAAATTAGAGATAACGCTCCTGTTGGGAGTCGGAGACCTATCGATCTCGACGTTGAAGGGGACGACCGCAACACAGAAACTCGTGACCAGAGTCACAGAGTGAAAGACGCCGGCCAGGAAGGTGACGCACCAAAGACAACAGATCGAAGCGGATACTACAACGAAGATGACCTCCAGGTATGGAAGGATAGATACCTGCGGAGGAACGAAGACCTTTCCAGAAGGGATGCAAAGACAGGGGGCATGAGCGCTCCCAAGGAGATAACATTCAAGTATAGAAAAACTCATCCTGAGTGAGCAGATCCCGGATTCCAGATCCTGGATCCCGGATCCAAGAAGACATGATCTCAGCCTAGACAAGTAGGCCCGAAAATGAGAGCTCAACCTAAGTGAGCAAATCCAAGATTCCAGAAGATAAGATCTCGGCATCTGAGTCCGAGAAGAGAATAGCACAATGAGCAGATCTCAGATCCCAGAAGATAAAAAGGAAACACACAAGATCAGACTAAAGTTGGCCAGAATTGAGAAGTATACTAAGGCCGAGGAAGACATGCCGGGAACAAAGGCGTCGAAACAAGAAAAGAGAAACGGCTCGCCGATGCGAGGCCAAGAATCAAACTCAGGTTGGAGCCAAGTAAGATCAATAGAGAAACCAAGGCCGACAACCTCGGCTTGAATTCAACCTCGGCGACAAGGTCGAAGCTACATGTATGATGAGAACCCAAGTGGATTTTAAGTTCACACTGGGGGCGCAGAGAAGAAGAATGCGTTTACCACTTGTTGAAATTTGTAGCAATTTACAAGTTGGTTAAACCAATATGATGCTTAACCGAAGTTAAGCTAAGATGATGCTTAACCGAAGTTAAGCCCAGATGATGTTTAACTGAAGTTAAACCGAGACGATGCTTAACCAAAGTTAAGCTGAGATGATGCTTAACCGAAGTTGAGCCCAGATGTTGTTTAACCGAAGTTAAGCCCAGATGATGTTTAACCGAAGTTAAACCGAGACGATGCTTAACCGAAGTTAAGCCCAGATGATGTTTAACCGAAGTTAAACCGAGACGATGCTTAACCAAAGTTAAGCCGAGATGATGCTTAACTGAAATTAAGCCGAGATGGTTCCTTATCTTCACTTGTTGAAATTTGTAGCAATTTACAAGTTGAAGCTAAGCTGAGATGATTCCTTATCTTCACTTGTTGAAATTTGTAGCAATTTACAAGTTGGAGTTAAGCTGATTCCTTATCTTCACTTGTTGAAATTTGTAGCAATTTACAAGTTAGAGTTAAGCTGATTCCTTATCTCCACTTGTTGAAATTTGTAGCAATTTACAAGTTGGAGTTAAGCTGATTCCTTATCTTCACTTGTTGAAATTTGTAGCAATTTACAAGTTGGACTTAAGCCGAGATTACTGTTTCTCTTCACTTGTTGAAATTTGTAGCAATTTACAAGTTGAAGTGAAACCGAGGTTATAGTTTGCACACTTATAGCAATCTACAGGTTGGTCCAACCAAAGAAGATGCTTAACACTTGTTGAAATTTATAGCAATTTACAAGATAACGTTAAGCCGACATATGATCATCTGTTGAAATTTGCAGCAATTTACAGGTTGAGGAAGGAGCTAAGTATATTTAAACACTTGTTGAAATTCGTAGCAATTTATAAATAGATTATTGTTTAACACTTGCAATGTTAATCCTTGTTGATCCCTGTTACAGTATATGTTAATCCTTGTTAAAATTTGTAGCAATTTACAAGTAGGCTAGACCGATATCACCTTTTAAACACTTGTTGAAACTTGAGAAAAAGTTTACAAAATTAACATTGAGCAGTATATGTTTCACACTTGTTAGAATTTATGAAAAGTTTGCAGGTCAGTATCTTGCCGAAGTAAAAGTTTTGTAGCTATTATACCCGAGGTATGTAACCCCGAGAAGATTGCACAAAGGAGGCAAAGTATGAAAGGCATACAAAATATTCTAAGTATAGAATCATGCAAGAGCAGTTAGAAGAAGATCAAAATAGAATTCATCGTGATTGACACGCCTTCACCTTACAACATCATCTTGGGAAGGCCATAGTTGCATGCAATGGGGGCAGTTCCTTCAACATTGCACCAACTACTGCGGTTCCCAACAGAACATGGGATCGAAGAAGTCAGAGGGGATCAACTGCAGGCGGAGAATTGCTCCATGGCAGCAATAAAATCCACCTGCAGCATTCAAAAACCAGAGAAGGCAGAGATTGAAAACGAGGACATAGAGGTCCTAAATGATGTCGGCAAGGAGCCAGCCGAGAAGAGTGAAGAGGCACTGAAGAAAATCCTCGTCCAGGAGGGGGATGAAGAACGTTTCTTTCTTCACAAGTTTAGCTGAAGAAGAAGAAAGAGAATTGGAAACTTGTTTGAGAGCAAACATTGAGGTTGGCCAAACCTGTAATCCAACGAGCAAGAGGACCGACGTTGATGCACGTCAAAGCAGTAGAGGAAGAAGTAGACAGACTTCTGGAGCCCAGGGCCATTCGAGAAGTCAATTACCCGACATGGCTATCAAATATAGTGGAAGAAGAAATGATAATCAAGGAGCAAGGAATGTTAACATCGGCCAACAGCAGACATTTTTCAGAAGCAAAAAAGGTTACATATGCAAAGAAAACAAAAGTACAAAGATGAAGACCCTAAGAACTAGGGACTAAGGCAAGAATGTCGAACTAATCTACTTCAAACGGTTGACAATGGTTCAGCATTAGCAGTCAACTGGAAGAGCTTCTCTACCATGATCTCGACAACAATTTCAAGAAGGGACGTAAGACTATGCAGAAAACAGAAACGAAGACAAGAATCTGGAAATACAACAAGAAAAAACAAGAAAAGAAAAATCAGAGTCAAGAAGATGACAAAATTCAAGAATAAAGCCAAGTGCACAGGCACTAAGTAAGTATGTGAAGAAACAAGAAAAGACACGATGCTAGCAACAGAAAGCGGATATGACAAGAACAGGTGCCAGGCATTCAAACAATTCAAGACTTGAAGACAGACAAAAATAGAAGGCAACAAAAGGCAAGTAAACAGAATCAGAAGAGTTATGAAAGATTGAGCTTAATAGCAAGTAAAGAGTTTATGAACCTACCAAGTGAAATGAACGCCGATATGAAAATCGCCGGAGTCAAATAGATGACTGGAAATCGGGAACTCACCAGAGAGTGTAAGTAGAGCAGTTACAAAGCTCTTGGAATTTACGAATTAATGGAACAAGAAACCTCGGCTAGGAGGTGTGATCTCGAGCAGCTTGGAAAGCATGAAGCTTGATTCTTGACACCAGTGGACAGTAAAGTCCAGAGAACTTTGAGGTCGGCGAATTTGATCTCGGACAGCGGGGCACAGATGAACGAACAGTGTAGGTTCCATCACCTCAGAATGCCGAGGTAATAGAACCTAGGGGGCAGTTGTGGGGATATATTTTCTGAGTACCAACAAGTAGCAAGGTGACACCGATGTGTCAGCCGAGGTGCCACATGTCTTGGTTGTTGTGCTGAGGTCATCTCGGCTAGGCCGAGGTTGCCTCCGAAGATATCGGAATCCGAGATAAGCGGATAAGGGACAAGAGTCCTAGAATGAAGAGGGAACTCAACTTGGATATGGACAAGAGTCCTAGATTGGGAGAAGACTTCAGTTTGGGTAAAGATAAAACTCTTAGAGAGTTTATCCTAATCCCACTGGGAGTCCCAGATTTGCAGTAATCCTAAGTTCATTAGGGCCAAGCTCTTATTGGGACTAGGATTGTATTGGCTATAAAAGAGAGGCACCCCCATGGGTCTAAGGTATGCTGTTGATACTCAAGCTTGTGAGTTTAGTACTTGATTTATCTTTGAGAGATATACTGACTTGATTGTCGGAGTGCCCCCGGGTGGTCGAAACCACCGTGGGATTCTTATATTTCTGTTGCAGGTCAGTCAGGTGCCATCTATTCTGCCGGTGCTCTCCAGCTGGTTACTAAGCGGGTAGTGTGGTCGGAAAATCACCCACACACATTCTATTATCACTGTTGCCACCTTATCTTCTTTCTCTTTCTTTTCCACTGTAGCCTCTCATCACTACTGCCACCTCATCTTCTTTATTCTTCTTCTTCTTTTTATTTTTCCTCCTAAATCGTCGAGACCCTATCCCTTACTGCAAATCCCTAACCCAACCCCTTCATTCTCAAACGACATCCTAATCCAGCTCTATTTTCGTCGCAAACCCCTATTATATTCCTTTCTTCTTCTCCCTTGTCCTGTCATTCTTCTTCATCTTTGTCCCTAATTCCCTCTCTAAACCCTAAATGAGAGAGATTAAGAAAGGAGAAGGAACAAGGGGAAATGAAACCTCTAGATCTAGGGTTTAGGGAGAAGGGTGAGGAGAATGAGAAAATGATGAGGTGATAGGCAGGGGTCGCTGATGGGTTACAAAGGAAAGGTTGGCAGGTGAGGGGAGTGACAGGGTAACAGAATGGATGGTGGAGATGGGTGGCGAGAAGATGAGATAATTGCGGGTGATCAATAGAGGCGGTAGAGGTGGTTTGGGCAACAAAGGTGGTCTCGATGGTAGGTAGGTGAGGGTGGTAAAGTTGGGATTAAATGGGTAATAAAAATTCAAAATTCAAAATTTCAATTGAGGTGTCCAAACGAATAGGATGCCCATTTAAATTATGGAGATACATTTAGGCCTCGTTTGAAAATAGATTTTTTTAGTAATTTTTTGATTTTTTTGTTAAAATGTGATGTAAAAAAAATTAGTATATTTGGGATAACTTTTTGACTCTTTACGAAAAGATGTGCAAAAAGTAGAGAAAAAAAATAATCTTTGACTTTTTGATATGAGTTATTGTTTTTTTGATTTCTTTAGTGACTTTTTGACTTTTTAGTTAAAAGAGCCACTTACCAAACGAGGTCTTAGACCCACCTTTATCTATCACAATATTTTTTAGTGTACATCAACCACCAGTTCAGCTTGTAATTTTAGTTATTGTTTATAACAAGATCTTTTAAGGGTTTGTCACATTACGTATAATAACAATTAGGGTTTGGCTGAGCGTATGGGTTTTATAGGTCTATTTAGAATTGATTTTGATAATTTGAATTGTTTACTTTTTAAAATTTATTGAATAAAATATTTGTATAAAATTAAAATGATTGGATATCGATAGCTATATATTTGAATCAAATTTATATTATAACAATGGATAACTATTTTTAAAATTATATATGTCATCTATTTTTTTAAAAATAAATATGATTCAAATATATAGTTGTGAATGTCTAAACCAAACCCAAGTTATCTTCAGAGTTGTCCAGGTGTGTTCAAGCCCAAATTTTAACCAGAAATTGTCTGTCTAAATCCGACCTAAGTTGCCCGAATTGCTCAAAAAATTGAGTTTTTTTTTTTTTTGGGTGCAACTAAGTTAATTAATTTGTCAAAATTAGACTCTATTAATATTTTTTTTTTTTGTAAAACCATAATAATGTCAAACTAAATAATTTATATGATGTAAGAGATATAAGAATTAAAGAATCGATATGCCGCTACGGGGGCTTTTACAATTTCTAGTGAGAAAAAATACAAGGTTTTATATTGTGTTATTTGTGTTTATAATATATATTTAATGTGATGTAATAATTTAAATTATTTTAATATCATCAAATCACCAATAATTTATATACATATTTAATATTTTTATATATTTATGTGTATATAAATCGGGCTTTGGATTGCTCGGGTTATTTGGTATCTTTGCCTAAACCTGCCCAACTTTAATTTAGACTTTTGAATTTTTACCTTAAAATGTACCGAATTCAAAAATATTTTTTTTAAATTCTAAAAAGTTCAAACTAGGCTCAGATTGCTCAGGTTAAGCTGTAAAAGTTACCCCCTAATATCATGGAGACAAATTGATAATAAACAATAATATTACAAACCCTCCCTTATCAATCTAGAATTTATTTATAAAAAAAAAACAATGGCTTAGATTGATTTCATATGTAAACCTCACACTTTATCAATTCAATTTTCACTACACAAATATATTCAGAATAAATTTAGCATTCGTATGACTGAGTTGTTAGCATTTTTTTATAATAAAAAACGTAAAACCTATCTTTAAAATAAAATTAAAAAAGAAAAAGAAAAAGAAAAAGAAAAAACCTAATAATATAATGCAAAGCTTGAGGCATCACTTTTGAACTGTCCTCTTCAAACCATATTCCCTGAGAAGCATCCATTTGAAAGGCGCATGTGCACCCATGTGCACCCGCCGCTTGCCACCGTAGCATCATCACCATATGCCAAAAACCTCCCATTCATAAGGTATGGTTGGGATTGGAGTGTTTTAATAATTTTTTTGAAAAAATTACAAAAAAAATTAATTTTTTTTGAAGGTACCTAATATTAAAATTTTATAAGATAAAAGATATATAATATTTTTATAATAGTTAGGATCTCTTAACATTTTTACAGAAAAAATTCGACACAGAAAATTTTTAATTTTCGCAGATAAATTTCTCTTATTTCACACAAAAATTTTATCGATAAACCTTAGTTAATAAAAAAACATATTGGACATCTCCTACTACATAAACTTGAAAAGGAATGTTTTCACTAATTTTTTATTTTTAAAGATTTGACTTTTATAATAAAATAAAAATAATTTTTTAATTTTGTTAATTTAAACTCCAATATTTTTTTATTTGTTCTCAATGTAAATCATCTACTTATTTTCGTTGAGTAAAACTGAAAGGAAAAAAAAAAAAGATGATATTTTAGCCTCTAAACCTAACGAAAAATTATATTTTAAACATTTTGTATACAATTATATTGAGTTGAACGAGTAAAATAAATTTTTTTTTTTTTCGGTTTTACTCAATGAAAATAAACGAACAGTTTAAATTAAAAAAAAATTAAAATATTAGGGTTTAGATAGGTAAAATAAAAAAATGTAGGGTTTATTTTGTTGCAAAGATTAGACTAGAGTTTTTTTTTTTTTTTTTTTTTTGTTATTTCCCCTGAATTTTTTTAGTTAATGTGTTTAGAAATTTGTTAAAACAGTTATTTTAATGTTTAAATTATGTTAGTTTAACCCCAGTGTATAACAAATGATTATGTGTTGTAAAGGCTTGTTTTAGGGACAAAACCAGCAAAAAACAAAGAAAGGAATAACCAAATCATACGTTTACATCATTGGAATGTACAAACTTGCAACAAAATTGTCACAAAGCAACATACGCAGTTCACCAAGGACAGTGAGGCAGTTAGCTGAGAAGTAGATAATGGAGCGGATTTGGATAAATCCGATCCAATCTGATTATATATCCGATTCATAAATTACTGAGACGAACTAAAAAGGTCTGAATATTAGTCTTATTTGCCATGTAAAAATGGGTGTAAGAATGCTATAATAGCAAAAAAAATTGACAGGGTTGGATTTATTGATTGGACATCTGAATAAGGTGGATTCGGATTTGGATTCGGATTTGAATTGGCCATTATCGGATAATCTGTTAAATTTGGATTCAGATGGATGACTAATAAGGTAGTGTTGAATTTTTTGTATTTCGGCTGAATCTGATCTGTTGATGGGCCTATGTGAGTTGATCATGCAACATCTGCAAATATTTCAAGCAAATGGATGCAAATCTCAGAAGCCTTATGTTAGATAGATGCCATTTCAGATATGAGGTCATAATTTATTATACAAATTCACAAAATATAATTTGTATCAAATGGGGTTGGAAAAAAATGAAATTTGTTGTTACATAATTAGGTCATCAAGAAAAGGGGTACTGAATGGAAGCTTTACGATCCCAGAAGCTACTAGAAATGACAAAATCCAAATTGGTAGAACGAATTGGAAGACGGCCATCAAAATATTTTTCCCTGCAAAGTGATTCCAAAGAACACAAATTAAGCTAGTCGCCAAGAAGTGAGAGTTAGTTCAGAAATACCATGGAACGAGCTGATAAGTGAATCGCAATAGGAGGGTAACAACATATGTAGTTAAGCATTTGAGAGATGAAAAACAGATTAGAGCAGCAAATGATACCACCAACACCCCTTCATGAAGTTAAAATTATTGAGCCAACAACACAATGGAAGCTTAAATTCCCAGTAAATTCCGCATAAATTCCCTGTAAATTTGATAAAGTGATCGATGGCAATGAGAAGAACTTTCCTTTCTTCTGCAGCAAAACAGTTGAGCTCTTGCGAAAAAGTGTAAGGTATGAATTTTTCCAATTTTCTACTGTGCTGGCGTGTGTGTGTGTGTGTGTGTGTGAGAGAGAGAGAGAGAATGCTAGAAAAATGTTTCATCCAGTAATTACCTAAAAATATTCTATAAATAGAAGCCCCAAAAAAAATTTAAGAAGCAATAACTAGAAGCCAAGAAATTGATTAGGAAAATATGCATATGATGATTTTTTTTATCAGCAAAAAAGAATTTCTTTATTAATGAGATAAAAAAAAGAATTACATCAATAAAGGACAAAGAAGCACGGAAATCTACATCATAGCCAACCCGACTCATCCCAAGTAGGTTGGCACAAGAAAGGATCGCAAAATCATGTGCAAGCACTTCCAACAAAACCAGAAAAAAAGGTTGGCAAGAGGTCAAACCAAAACAGAAAGGAAGCAAGAACAACCGAAACATTACCAAAAACAAACAATGACCCAGCTACCCTATTCCAGAATCAGCCTGAAAGCAACAGTATAAACTTACTTCCCAAACCCAAAATCATCAATTAATATGCATATGATTAACAAGACATGCTAAGAGAATAGATTACTGCCCTCATTTATTTCACTGTAATGTGTTGTATAAACGATAGTTTTCATATGCTTCTTCAAGAAATTTGTTTTTCCTAGACAATTTACAATAATACATCTAAACTATTTGCTCACTGGACTGGTAGTTTGCTTGGACATATGTTCTTGACCATGCATGAGTGGATGCGGACATAAAGGAAATTGCAGCTACACATGCTTGTTCGCCTTAACAGCTTAGACTATGAAATTTCTGTAACCCAACAAAAATTGGGCCGAATTCAACTTATATATTTAACTTTGAATTAGAGTCATCTCCTGGATCTGAGTTAGGACTTGAAAAAAGACAATGGTCTGACACATCCCTTTTATGGAGCAGCAGAGTTGTACAACCGCTTATTGAAAAGGGACGTTTATTGCGAAAGATAAATCACCAAGATTAAAATTTAACAACTATTTTACCATCTTTGTTAATATGCCCATACCTGATGATCTACATCTACTGACAGCTTTGAAGGTTCGACTACAAATTGGTTGTGCTATACAACAAGTTAATACCACCTATGCAACTACCCTTCACTATCAAATGACATATAATGTTCAAAACCATGCCTTTGATGTCCACTACATAATGTTTGTTCTCCTCCTTTAGGAATGGAGTACAAGCTTCAACTCAATAGTTGCAGATATTAAAGACAACAATGAATATGCAAGGACATAAAAAAATATAGTATCACTGCCTTTAGGTAAATCACATCAAAGCAGAAGTTCTGCCATTTAGGATGAAAACTCACCCCAACTATTGAGGAAGAATCAATAATACATTACATATGTACTCTCTAAGCCCCAAATTAAA
The DNA here is from genome assembly GCF_055761805.1 of Camellia sinensis. NCBI lineage: Eukaryota > Viridiplantae > Streptophyta > Magnoliopsida > Ericales > Theaceae > Camellia > Camellia sinensis. The sequence goes on from NC_138971.1 coordinate 60,514,594, forward strand.
GCTCCACAAGAAGATGGAGAGCAGACAATCAAATCTAGGGTTGAGCTTCCACACAAAAGCATGGTCATTTTTCAACTTTGTTATCAAACTAATGTCTTTTGGGATCCTCAATGCTATTTGCTGGGGAATCGGGAAGCCCACGAACACGCAACAATATCGGGCTAATCTGTCGGTGAGAGACTCTAAAGTCCACATGCATACTACCAAGGCCCAATATTCAATAGAACATTGCTCTCAGATGGTTATAGACTATGGTATCTTAAGCATCTTAACCTAACCATAAAACTAAATTCCTGAGTTTCAATTTCAATCAAATATATATATATATATATATATTGGTCAGTAAAGAATTACAACAAAAGAGCTGATAAACAATAGTTTGACTGGTTAACCGTAAACTCGTGCACTGAATATTCTTTAGTATTATTATTAAATTGCACAAAACAACAATTTTTTCTTGTTTCTTTTTAGGACTACCACAAACAGAAGAACTATTAATCAAGAAATTGAGTGAAAAAAACACAGAATTACACAGACAGAGAGCTCAGAATCTAACAAAAAATGAAACTAAAGATGAACAAATAGCAGATTACCAATTGAGTTAGAAGATCTCTCAGTCCGATCAATGATCCACTCTCCAGTCTCCCGGAGCTTCCTTTCCACAGGCCCCTCAGACTCTCCCACTGAATTCGAAAAGATTGAATCAAACAGAGTCTTGCCCTGTTCCGAATTCCTAAAAAAATTGAAGAAATCAAAATTAAAATTGTTCAGCACCACAACAAATAAGCATTATTTTCCACAGAAAATCAGCATCAAATGAAGTGGGTTTTGCCTGTTGCTGGTGTCTCTGTCCCGAAAAACACCGGCGCCTATTACTTTTTCGATTTCAGCAACAGAGGGTTGTTTTTGTTTTTGTTTTTGTTGTTTCTGTTTTAATTGGAGATGCTTTGCTGCTGTGGTTGAAGGGTTGGGAGTGTTTATCCTATGCAATGGAGGCTTTGGATTGGTATGAGGAGGAGGAGGAGGACGGTTATTGTTGGATAGAGAAGCAATAATAATGTGAGGTTTTGTGGAGGAAAGGGAGGTTAAAAAATGCATGATGACTCTCTCTCTCTCTCTCTCTCTCTCTCTCTGTGTGCGCCACTGGTTCGCTTCTTGGTATGGTATCTGTATGTGTGTATATCTATGGTGTGTATGTGTGGGATGTATGCACGTTATAATTTAAAAAAAAAAAAAAAAAAAAAAAAATTATACAATTTGTTTGAGTCATAATTAAAAAAATAAATTATAAATAAAAAAAAATATAACCAGAGTATATACAGGACATTCTTTTTAAAAGTGTATACATTAAAAGAAAAATATTATAATACACATCCTTATGTATCTTATAATTAAAACAGGGGTAAATTATAAATATATTTTCTAAAATTTATTTAAAATATGAATTCTCCCTATATTTTGGAATATTACAAATACTTTCATGTTAGAATTTTTTATTTAACAGAGTTAATTGAAAAAGTAAAATTCCTAACTATTTATCTATACAATAATAAAAATATCTAAATTATTAATTAAAATAAAATTTTAACATTATTAAAAACTGTAATTAACTTGATGATTTATTCATAAAATGACTTAGTTATTATGAAATTAAAAATCTTAGGAGACATAATGTAATTTCTAGAATCACATAGGATAATTTATAATTTAAATAAGCCTCGGGGAATGTGTTTGTAATTTACCCAAAAAAAAGGGCATTACTTTAATTCTCTAAATCATAACTAATATATATATCATAACTAAACACAACATGAGTCATAATTAAAATAATATTATAATTAATGAAAAAAAATTAATTGTAACTAAAAAAATTAGCATAACTAAAAGGGGGATTTTTTTTAAGGTCCATGGTATTAAGATTTTATAGCATAAAGGACACTCAATATTTTCATAATGTCTAAGGTCCCTAAACATCGATCCAGAGAAAATTCAGCCCAGAGAAAATCTGATTTAGAGAAATTCTAAAAATTTCTCTGGACTTCACTCTTCAGAGAAAATCCGGGCTTTCCAGAGAAATTTCTAACTTAAGCCTTCGTACTGGTGTACTGATCGTGAAATTCTGAAAATCTGATCGTGAATAACTAACACATATCGTGAACGGACCAACAAAATTTTTATTCTCATTCGTACTGGTGTACTGAAGTGTAACGACATCATAAAGCCAAAAACACCAATACATATCATATTTAAAACTATGCCCTCAAACGTGCGATGTGGTGCGAATTCCAAAACATAAAGATCTCAAAGTATGATCAAGCGGTTCGAAGTGTATTGGGGATGTGGAGAGTGATTTTGGGAGTGGGGGATTCATGCCATTATCTACCTAACTAATTAAAGGTTGTTTTCCACTTCAATGAATTAATAACAGTTTAGAAAGCATCAAACTTGGAGTGAGGATTATCCAACTCCAATTTTCTTAATTCTGTCTAATAAAAGCAAGTTCTCAACTTTGACATTTATAACACCATGAATTTGTTTTTCTAAGGGAGTTTGAGGTTTGAAAGTCAGTATAGGCATTTAAATTTACAGTTTTCTGGAATCTGAACTTTGTCTTTCTAATCACAAAGAAACAGAGTCATCTTTAAGATCCGAACCCATTGCTTCATCTGAGATATTTTTCTTTATGCTTGTTTTATTTTTATTTTTTTGATCAATTAATGCTTGTTTTATTTAGATGACATGTATTGTATCGTATTCTGCAAGTTCTCTCTACCATTAACTTGTACAGATTCATATTGATTAAAGAGTCAACAGGTAAGGGTTATTTCTCTTTATTATGATAGTTGATGTCATCTATCATTGTACAGATTCAAATTAACGCCTTCATCTTTGTCCAGAGAAATTCTAAGAAGTCTAGAGAAATTTCTCTCCAGAAAAATTCTGGACCTTCCAGAGAAATTCCTAAAGCCTTCATCATCTTCTTTGTCTAAAGAAATTCTGAGAAGTCTAGAGAAATTTCTCACCAGAGAAATTCCTAAAGCCTTCATCATCTTATTTGTCCAGAGAAATTCTGAGAAATCCAGAGAAATTCTAGACTTCCCAAAGAAATTTCTAAAGCCTTCATCATCTTCTTTGTCCAGAGAAATTCTGAGAAGTCCAGAGAAATTTCTCTCCAGAGAAATTCTAGACTTCTCAAAGAAATTCCTAAAGCCTTCATCATCTTCTTTGTCCAGAGAAAATTCTGAAAAGTCCAGAGAAATTTCTCTCCAAAGAAATTCTGGACTTCCCAGAGAAATTCCTAAAGCCTTCATCATCATCTTCTTTGTTCATCATCTTCTTCCTTTAGAGAAATTCTGGGAATCCAAAGAAATTCCAAAACAAAATCACTTCCCAAAATATGCCTTGGAATAAATAATTCCCATGTTTAATCATTTAATTTATTTTCTTTAAAAAAAATAAAAATTGATATTTAATCTATACACACACTGATATTTAATCTCTCTCTCGGTAGCTTTGACAAAAAAAAAGATTAAAATTGATGTTTAATCTCTCTCTCGGCAGCTTTGACAAAAAATACACACACTGATATACACATGACACAGCAGCACACACGGGTATGGAGACCATAGAAACCCATTTCTCTCTAATCTCTCTCTCTGCTTGTCCGATCTATACACACATGTCTCACATGGAGGGGAGTAAGCACCCACTTCTATCAAGAGACGGACCTATCTCTGAAACTATCTCTCTCTCTCTTAGACTATCATCTTTGGTTCTATCTTGTGATGGGTTGGAGGGGTGTTAAAGTTGGTGGACCAAGTGGAAACTCAATCTCTCTCTCTCTCTCTCTGTTGAATTCAGGAAGAGGAGAACACACGGATGAAAAGGGAAGGAAGTTATGATATGAGGGGTGGGTGTCTAGAGAGAGAAAAGGTCGTGAGGAAGGTGTGGTTCATGGGGGTGGGTTGCATTTTGAAAAGGAGAGATCTCACACTCTCTCTCTCAGGTTAGGGAGGGAGAAGGAGATACACACATCCATTTTGAGAGACTCCATACACAACACAACACACCACATTGATATCAATCATTTCATATGGCGTCGTCGAGCCATGGTAGAAGACCTTCATACGCCGGTTCAACCGGAGCAAGAAGTGACCGAGGAGTTCTTGACATAGGGATCTTAGATTGATCGAGCTGGATCGATGAGAGAGAGAGAGAGAGAGAGAGAGAAGAGCAGCGATGAGAGAGAAGAGGTGAGACGTGAGTCTGAGAGAGAGAGAGAGAGAGAGAGAGATGAAGGTTTGAAGCCGTGAGGTACACGTGAGGTTGAGAGACCTTACACATCATAAAATAATATTATGAATCTCTTCCATTACTAAAAATAGAAGAGGAACCTTAGACTAATTTTCCCCTAACTAAAATTACATATGATATATTTTTTTTAATGGAGTGTATATCAAAATTTCCCATATTAAAATTCCAGTATATATAATTTATATTATGTATATATAGCTAGAAAGCATGTGAGCAGGAAAATATCTACCATTTCGGATAAGCAAACTCACAGGTGTTGTTGTGGGTCTTGTAATTTGTCCGGTTTGGATTGGGTTGATTTAAATCCACTTGGTGCTACGGGTGCACAACCCAATTGGATAAGTTCCAGTAACATATATATATAGGTTTTATTTATTTATTTATTTATTTATTTTTAACAGAACATATACATATATGTTATGCACGAGGCTTTTCGGGTTTCATGCATAATATTTTAATTTTAAATTTAATTAATTTAGTGATATGATTTGATACTAGGGATTTTTTTTTTAGGGTCTCTGATATTAAGATTTTATAGCATAAAGGATATTCAATATTTTCATAATGTCTAAGATCCCTCAACATTGATCCAGAGAAATTTCAATCCACATAAATTTGCTCCAGAGAAATTCTGGACTTCCCAGAGAATTTCTCTGGGTTCAATCCAGAGAAAATTTAAATTTCTTTGGATTCATTTTGACCAATTTTCTCTAGTTTCAAATTTCTTTGGGTTCATTTATAAACCAGAGAAAATTCAAATTTCTCTGGATTCATTTTAACCAATTTTCTCTAGATCACAATATCATTTTATGAAATCATTTTGGCAGACCTTAGACCAATTTCTCTGAGTTCAAATTCAAATTCTTCCTCCAGAGCAATTCTTTGATAGCCTTCATCATCATTATCATCATCATCATCATCATCATCATCATCTTCTTCTTCTTCTTCTTTCTACATCAAATAAGTAATTGTAATAGCACCATGAAAGCCATATAAGCAATAACACTTTGATAGTATCAACACAAATACACAACATGACAAATGATTAACTGGAGGTAGCATGAGGCAATAACAAAGCTTCCAGAGAAATTTGAACAACCCAAAGATCTACCAGAGAAATTTGAACAACCAGAGAAATTTAAACAAACCAAAGACCTACCAGAGAAATTTGAACAACCAGATAAATTTGAACAATCTAGAAAAATTCTCTGGTCCAAACCATTGCAAGGTTTATGTTCTTAAATCTGTTGTTTAATTAATAGTTGGGGTTGATTTATTCAATTGGTTGTTGTTGTTGAAGGCAGAGAAAACGGTAAACAAATCAAAAAAAAAATTAAGCAAACCAGAGAGAATTTTTTTAGTTTGGAGAGAATTTCTCTGGTTTGGACCAGAGAAATTCAAAGCTAGATGGTTGTTGTTGTTGTTGAAGGCAGAGAAAATGATAAGGAATTTCTCTGGATATCTACAAAGTTGTGTCCTCATGGGCATTGAGGTCATGAGAGCATCCTCTCAGGCATCCTCTTGCCGTCATCGAATGAGGAATCGTCCGCCATAGCAACAAGCTTGAATGTGTTTTGATTCATCGTCAAATCGATGTCAGTTAGGGTTGAATAGGAGTGCGAGGCATTTCTGAAATCAAATTCGGAATTGGCGGTGGTGGTTGAAGCGGTGGCGTTGAGAGGGCTGTGAGTGTAGGGATCGAGGCCCCGAACGATGAGCTCTCGCTTGATATGACTGTTCCAGTAGTTCTTGATCTCATTGTCGGTTCTACCTGATAATCTTCCAGTTATCAATGACCATTTAAAAAAACAAATTCAACAAAATCAACAATTGTAGTTTCATAATTTGGATTTCCTTTTTGGATTCTATTTGATTGCCGAGAAAACAAATTCATAGCTGCCAAGCAACTAATTCAAAAAGTTGTCATGATTTCTTTTTTTCAGATGCGAAACAAAAGCTGATGAAAAGTAATTAGAAATGAAATTGAATGAGAGAGAGAAATAGTATACTTGTTTCTGAGCAAGCTGTGAAGTTTAATAATGAATTCGTCTTCTTGTTCAGTGAAATTCCCTCTCTTGAGATCAGGACAGAGATAGTTAATCCATTGGAGTCTGCAACTCTTGCCACAGCGAAGTAAGCCTGAGTCAAATTTCTCTGATATATGTTTAGGGACCTTAGATATAAAAAAATAATATTGTGGATCTCTTCCATTATTAAAAGTGAGAGAGGGACCTTAGACTAATTTTCCCTTGATACTATATTCTAATCCTAGTAGACTTGACTTACTTGCCTCCATACTCTCACCTTAACTAAGCTCTTCTAATTTTTTTATTTTATTTTTATTTTTTTACAAAAAAGTTGGGTCAAATACAATCATTTTTGGAAATTTTGCTATTCCTATGATTTGGTGCTAAAGAGATTCTAAAATTATTGTCCAAGTTTTGTAGTAAAATATATATATATATATATATATTTAATTCAATAATTCATTCATTAATTATTTATAAATTAATTTTAAAATTTTAATAAGAATAAAATGCTTATTCCAGTACTTTTCTCAATGAACCACTATTGATTGCAACATATCTTAGGTTTTATTGGTTCCACTTATTTTGCACTGGATTTTAGTTTCAAATTTGTACTATTATATAAGTAAAAACGTATGACTTTTTTGAAGTTGAAAATCTCAACCTATTTTTCACATATTTTTTGAATTTCATAGTACTTAAAATATAAATGTCATCCTATAATTACTCTAAAATTTAATATTTGGAAAAGATTGAGAGCTTTAATGAGCTGGCCCCCACATACAATATGAATTTTTTTTTTAATTTTTTTTTTTTAAACTTTGCCACATCACTAGAGCTCAAATTAAAATTCTAAATTTAGAACTCCGTATCATTTCCCATTAACAAATTATGGAACTCTTTGTTTGTGTTCAATATTTTCTAATTCATACCATATTTATTGAATTAACAATAATATTCAGCTTGTTTGGTTTTTTTTCTGAAAACAATTTTCAGAAAATTCTACTTTCTTTTTTTTTTTTTGTTTTTACTGAATTTTTTTAATATTTTAAGCAATTTTTAAAATTTTTAGATATACCTAACATAAATATACTTAAAAAGTAAAAACAAATGTGAAAAAAACCTTTTAAAAATTCACTAAATATCAAAAATACAAAAAAAAAAATGAGAATTCAGTATATTTTTTGTATTTTTATGTATTTATTAATTTTTTAAAAATATTTTTTCACAATTTTTTTACTTTTTAGACACATCTAAGTAAGGTGCATCTAAAAAAGTAAAAAAAAAATGTTTAAAATTTTAAAAATATTCACTAAAAATAAAAAAATACGAAAAATAAAAACTCATTTTTCAAAAAACTTAATTCAGAAAACTCAAACCGAACACATTGATTATTATTTGATTTTACATTACAATACCAATCACAAATTTTAAGAAAAGAATACTAATATATTTTTGACAATATAGCACTCTGATAGTAGAGCTTTAAAGAAAGCTCTATTTATGTAGCAACACTACAACATATAAAAGTTTTAGAGATCAAATGTTTTGGTCTTTAAACGGGGAAATTTTTTTAAAAAAAACATTTAGGAACCAATTTCCATCTTCATGAGGATAGTCGCTAAAAAATCGTCCTGAATAGTAAAAAATAAGGCATTTAGCGACAAAATTTTGAAAATGTCACTAATAAATAGATTTTTAGGGGAAAAATAATTTAATCTCAAAATAGTTTATTTTTTAAGACAAAAAATTTGATCCCAAAAAGATAATAATTCATTACTAATATCTAATTTTTGTTGCTAAAAATATAATGACACTTTTCGCAACAAAATTATTTGGTCCCTAAAAAATAATTTTGCCCCTAAATTTTGATTTCTAAAACCTTATTTTTTTGTAGTGCAAGGCCCAAAAAAAAAAAAAAAAAAATCTAACATAATACATCATATCACAGTGGAACCTATCACAATTAGAACTTTGGAAAATGTTTGATAGCTCAAAATTTTGTAGCCCAAATAGCTCAAATCTGTCAAAACGACGTCATTTTACACTCATTTATACTCAAAACGACGTCGTTTTGAGTAATTTGAACTATTTGAGTCACAAAATTTTGAACTATCTAGCATTGTTGTTAGAACTCCCTAGGGCCCTTTTTTTATAGCTCTCAATCACTTTTGTTCTATGAATTAATTTTTCTCTAGCAGTTTTCAATTACCTCAAACGATTTTGAAATACCTAGCTACTTTTGCTCATGACAGTTTATTTTTTTCTTGGTTAACGAACAACAAAGCTACCCAAGATCTAGAGAGTGGGTCAACTGTCAATCATCCTCGATCTTTTCGCACATCCACGAGCACCACCACCTTCCAAGCCGATGGTTTTATCCATGAGCACCACTGCCTTCCAAGCTGTCGTAGATGAAATTGGTCGTACTAGATGAACACCTTAACTTCCAGTTGAAGAAGGACGTCTACGTCTACACAAGTTCACTCCGGAAGCCTCTAACAGTGATTGTACCAAACTGGCTGTTCGTGTTAAAGGAGCATCATCAACCACAAACTGAAGGTAGTCGAGGACCTCTAGATAGGCCCACTAGGCAAACGTCAATCATGCTTGATAGTTTGAGCAAAATTTTTAAGGGCATGAAAATATTTGTTGCTATAAGATGTGTTAAATCAGACTTGAAGAAGGAAAACAATGCCTTTGAAGTTTTGATCTGTTATGTAGGTTGGCACGTTGTGTGTTTGCTATATGTGCATTATCAGTGTGGAGGGTTTGTCTTGAGAATGATGATGAAACCATTACGTTGTTAAGAAAGTGGAGAGATAAAGAAGGAATGATATTTTTATGGTTATGATGCTCAAGCACAACTGCCTAGAAGAATCGTGCTAAGGTTGCGATTGAGCCTATAAACATTCCTGAAGACTGAATTGGATATGTTGAGTTGTAAGCGCAAAAAAGAGGTATTTTTATTCATTGCAAAATCCTTGCACACAACAATAACGTATACAAGAATTAGTGGTAAATCCGTGTTATGCACAATTTAATAATGTGTAAATTTTTTAATAATGCATTAAGTTTTAATTTAAATCATAATGTAGGGGAATCATCTTCTCAAATTTCATAAATAAAGACAATAATACGTCAAAGAGAATATTCAAAAAATGTTATAAGCATCCAACTAATCTATTTTTCTTGAAATAATAAACTTGATTTCTAACTAATGAAACAATACTTGCAATAAATAAAATGTTTCTCAATGAACTAATAAATTAAAACTATCTAAAACGTACATATGCTAAAAAAACGTAAATCAAAACTAATAAAGTATTAAAACGTACATATGCTAAAAAAAACTAATAATAAACTGAATATCATAAATCAAATCTATCTATATTTAATAAATTAAAACTCAATAGATATAGCTCATCGTGTCCAAATGTTCCAAAAAGTACCTGTTAAAAAAAATAGAAAAAAAAAGTATTAACATTTTTTTCTTATCTTTTTTTTTCCATACAAACTCACTTTAAAAATATATATTACCTTATGATGAGTTTTGAGTTAATTGTCCTCATTTTCGGGTTGTTGCTCCACATCAATATCTTTACAACTATTGTTTTGTTGTTGCGGTTATTTCATTTTATTATCCTCATCAACCTCTCTATAAAAACTTTGTCCATCAATGTTAAGCCAATTAACATTATCTTCAGTTACAACCGTTGCACGATTGGGACTTTTATGTATGTACTTGCATAAGTACTTTATCAAGTTGATGTGTGCACAATGCTCAACATTGATATGGGCATCAATGCTCAACAAAAAAAAAAACATTGAAAAATATATATATACACACAAAGTAATAAATACTAAAAAAATTACATACAAAATAAGAAAAAAATATTGAATTGACCTTGTAATGGTTCTCAAAAATCATAAAAAATATTAGAATTAAAAAATCTAAAATTTTCGAGATATTGATTTGTGATTATGTTTCAATTTTAAACAATGAATAATAATCTCAATTAAACAATCAAAGACAAATCAACACACCGATTTGACGTGAAAAAATCACAATTAGAGTGCTTTCAATTGTGATAAAAAAAAAATCACTGACCAAAGCCACAAAACAATTCACTAAGAAGGGAAAAATGAATTACACATGTATGCTCAATTACCTAGCGAATCCACGCCCAAAACGAATCAATTCCGATGTGCCTCTTCCGACACTGACTTCACCTCGGAATTGTCTTGCCCAACGTTGAATCCACAACACTGATGTCGAATCTACGACAATGAACCACTCTAGAATCCACCAAAATTTCAAGCTCAAATTTCCCATAATCCACCAAAGAACAATTCTCTCTTTTGCAAATAAAAGAAAACAAACCCCTTGATGATATTGATAAAGTTCATGAATCTATTGATCTCTCTTAAATCATCAAGAAAAGACTCATAACGCATCCTTTAATATAAAACACTTTGTTTTTTCTTTTTCTCTAAAAATCTAGACAACTCAAACCTTAAACATGCAAACAACACATTTTATAATAAACTGGATTGCGAAGACTGCTCGAGCTTACACTTCACCACTCGAGCGATGTGAGTAAAGGCGATGCAAACATATAGGCTGACTGCTTGAGAGCGCAACTTTCACCACTCGAGCGCAACTTTCACCGCTCGAGTGAAAAAACTTACTTTTCAGAATTTCAAGTACTCTGCAAAAATACTAGATGATCATTTTCTCCCGCTTGAGCGCACAAATGACTGCTCGAGTGGTCAAACAAATTCAAATGCATTTTCGGTTTTTGCTTCGAGGGCATTGCCCCTCGACGTCACCTGAGCGTTGCCCCAAATCCGTAAATAGTCAGTGAAGTAGCAAACATGAAAGGATCAAGATCACAAACTTCTCTACCTTAGCACAATTCGGGTTGGATTAGCACATAAACACTCATAGCCTCACTAAAACAAAAATAGTGAATAAAATTATAACTGAAAGGAGTTTTGTCAAACAAGATTGCCAATTATAAAAAGCTAGCAATCTCCCCCTTTGAAAATTCCATGACAAAACACACCTAACAAAGAAAATCATAAACGCCCCAACCTATTACAACTAACAAAAACAGACTTCTTTATCAAGGACATGATTTACCAAACAACTATTAGTGCCACAAGAGTATATGAAACCAATAGACATATGACAAGATTTTCTTGAAGCATGAATAGATGATGATTTTAAGAAAATGTAACATGAATAAATGAAAGTTATGGAGATTTTAAGAACATGTAACATCAATTCTCCACAACATCTACAAGGCTAATATATATAACATAAATACGATTTTCAACACAAGTCTTAAATATCAACAAAATGTCTGGATACTTCTCATGAACTTCTGCCTCACACTCCCAAGTTGCCTCATTAACCCCGTGGTATCACAATAACACCTTAACCAATGGAATTGTCTTACCTTACAAAACTTGGTCATAAGAGTCTAAAACTTGTACCAGTCTCTCCTCATACGAGGCATCATCATCTATCGCTAACTCAGTCCAATTCAACATATGTGAAGGATCAAGTTCATACTTCCGAAGCATACAAATATGGAACACGTAATGAAACCTGAAAAGTTGGGGTGGTAAGGACAAACGATAAGCTACCTCTTCGATCTGCTCTAGAATCTCAAAAAGCCTAATAAATCTAGGAGACAACTTCCCGCTTTTTCCAAATCTCATTAAATTCTGTCTCGGTGATATCTTCATAAACATGTAATTTTCTACCTCAAAGGACAAAGGTCTCCTCCTATGGTCGGCATAGCTCTTCTGGCGACTCTGAGTTGAAACCAACCTTTTACGCATAAGCGCAACTTACTCTGTCATTTTCCAAACTAATTTAGGACTTGACATAGGTGTGTCACCCACCTCAACCCAACACACTGGAAATCTATACAATCAGCCATACAAGGCCTCAAACGGCGCCATACCAATACTCGCCTAAAAGCTGTTATTATAGGCCGACTCCACTAAAGGTAGATGTCTCTCCCACGACCCCTTAAAATCCTAAACACAACTTCAAAGCATACCCTCTAAGATTTGAATGGTTTTCTTGGACTGCCCGTCAGTCTAAGGATGATACACGGTACTAAACGTCAATCTAGTGCCCAAGGCATTCTGTAGGCTCTGTCATAACCAAGCCGTGAAACAAGGAGTTGAACTATGTCCCTAACAAAAAGGTCAGCAAGATAATCTACCAAGTCACTCGTGCGCATAGGTACAAAGTGTGTTGACTTAGCTAACTGGTCGACTATCACCCACACAACATTAGTACACCGTTGAGTCCTCGGAAGACCCATAACAAAATCCATCATGACATGCTCCCATTTTCACTCAACTATAGGTAAGGGTTAGAACAAACCCACTGGTCGTTGGTGCTCGGCCTTCACTCGTTGACAAGTAAGGCACCTCGAAACAAACAAGGCTACGTCTCTCTTCATCCCCTTCCACCAAAACTAGTGGCTAAGGTCATGGTACATCTTTGTGCCTCTTTGGTGTACTGCAAGCCCCGAATGGTGAAACCCTCCCACTCAAGATTCTGGCATGAAAAGATGGTTTAGATACCTCACACTCAAGTCAAAATACACAGTCAAGCCTTTCTCCACCTTTCCACTGGCTATCTTCCATACTTCGTGATCACTCCGCTATGCTTCTATAACTCGACCCACTAACATAGGTTGCACAACTACAGTGAACAAAACAGCCGACTCAATGGACTCACTAAGATGCAAGTCAAACTCTCTAAAAACACCTAATAGCTCCAATTCCCAAATGGCAATACTAACTACATTGTTTACGGATTTCATACTCAAAGCGTCAACCACTATATTAGACTTTCCCGGATAATAGTGCAACTCAATACCGTAATCCTCCATAAACTCCATCTATCTCCTCTGTCTTAAATTCAAATCTTTCTATGAAAACGAATACTTTAAACTCATGTGATCGGAAAACACCTCGAATCTCTCTTCATATAAGTAATGCCTCTAGATTTTGAAGGCAAAAATCATCGTTGTTAGCTCTAAGTCGTGAGTAGGATAATTTCTCTCATGTGTTTTCAACTGCTACGAATTGTATGCTGCCACGAATTGTATGCTGCCACTTTCCCCTCTTGCATTAATACACAACCCAACCCTTCTCGAAACGCATCACAATAAACTAAATAACTCAAATCCCTTTTCAGAATAATCAACACTAGAGTTGTGGTGAGTCTAATCTTAAGCTTTTGGAACAATTTTTCACGAGTCTTACTTCACACAAACTTTACTTCCTTCTTCGTCAATCTAGTCAATGGTGAGACCAATCTAGAGAAGTCTTTCACAAAACGTCTGTAATACCCAGCTAAACCCAAGAAACTCTGAATCTCAAAGGCATTCTTAGGTTGCTCTCAATCTTGCATTGCCTCTATCTTAGAAGAGCCTACTATCACTCCTTCCCCAGACACCACATGGCCTAAGAACTTAACTTCTTCTAACTAGAACTCACGTTTCCCAAACTTCGCATATAAACGGTAGGCTCTAAGCAACTTAACTACGATTTGCAAGTGTTTCTCGTGTTCCTCCTCAGAGGGTGAATAGATCAAGATATCGTCGACAAAGACAACCATGAAACAGTCTAAGAGCTCGTGGAAGATTCGACCCATAAAATCTATAAACGAAGCCGGTGCATTGGTTAGCTCAAAAGGCATCACTAAGAACTTATAATGGCCATACTCCGTACGGAATGTCATTTTTTGAATATCCTCATCCTTCACCCTCAATTGATGATAACCCGATCTCAAGTCAATCTTAGAAAAGCAGCAAGACCCCTTCAACTGGTCAAATCGTGCGGGTTTCTACACTTTCACAAAGGATACACAAGCCAACATCATAATATAGACACCCCATTTTCGACCGACCTTGAGACTCAGACGTCACCAGTTGAGCACTTGGTGATACTGCATATCGTGCTCATCCAGAAGTTTCAGAGTCTCGGCTGTGAGCCTTGCCTCCGGACTTTCGGACTCTTTTGTGCTTTGCCTCGGTCTGCGAACCAGGCTCGTTTTTCTCTGTTTCTTTTCCTGAGAGGAGGGAGAGGTCCCGTAGACCATCTCTCAGTGGCCGTGGGCTACATTTTGTGGCTGTAGGCCATTTTGCCCATTTCAGAGCCCGGTTCCCGATTTTCGGAGCCGTTAGGCCGTGTGCCTCGGTTCGGGACCGCTTAACCATCTCCTATTGCTCCGGTTTTTGGCATGCATCTTATTTACTCCCTTTTGCGGGACATTGAGGCCTGAGAGACCCACTTCGTGATCGAATGCCACTTTCGGTGCTTAATAGGCAGTTTTTGGGGCCCCGAACTGCATGTTCTGGCCCCCGAACATTCATTTTGCATCGGTTTTCGTTCATTTTTGGCAGGTACCTCTGTTTCATCCCCAGGAAGGCCATAGAAGGGTGGGAGGCCAGCAATTGTTTCAGCAACCAGTTATATTCCTCCGGCGCCCTCCGACACCCACTTTTTCTCACTTCCAAGCCAATGTTGAATACCCTTGGGCCATTTTCTTGAACTTTTAACCACATATTTGTGTTGTAGACACATGGGAGGACACCAAAAGTTGGTGGCCGGCCAGTAATTCCACCTGACCCTTTTTAACCCTTCCTAAACATGGCCTATTCTCTCTCCTGTTTTACAGTTGACAATTTTGAACCACAAGGTTGTGTTGAGGACACCTGGGAGGACACCATTTTGTGGTGGTCGGCTAGAAAATATTTTGACCTTTTTGACCCTTGGCCGGCCGGCCATGGGGGGTGGCCGGCCGGCCATCTGCAGCTCCAAAACCTGGCCGGCCATTATCCTTGCAGTGTGTATGTTCCAGCTGTATATCTGTTCTCCCTCCAAAAAACCTGTATCCGGGGGACAACTTTTGGGGGGAAACTTGGCTTGTTTTCCCCCCAATTTTTCCCTCCTTTTCTCCCCCTCTTTGGTCTATATACTTGGTCTCCAACATTGGTCCAAGGGTTACAAAAAATTCCCTAAGAGCTTCTTGCATGGTATCCCTCTCCATCTCTATCTCCAAGCTCAAAAACAACCAAATCCTATCTCATTTTCACACCATCACCAAGCACCACTCCACCACTTCCATTTCCAGCAGCTTGGGGAGCTTTCCAGCAGCTAGGAGGCACCACTTCTCAAGCCAAGAAGCAACCAAAGTTTGGTCTTCAAGGGTGAGTAGCATTCCCTCTCTTTTGAGCTTTTTCTGGTATCATTTCTTAGCCATACATGCTTGCTGTTTTGAGCTCCGGCCCTAACTGAAAGTGGCATTTTTTTGAGCTCCTTTTCACTTTTTCTTAAGGGCCTCTCACTGTTTGAGGCCCCCTTGATACACTTGCTTCATTATCCTTCTTATATGCCATAATCTTGCATAGTATTTTTGGCCTATGTGTGATCTGTTTTGGAGCATGATATAAACTGTAGATAGGATTATTTTGAGCCCTTCTTCAACATTGAAGAAGGGCTCATTACTGTTTGGGACCTCCATGTGCCACTTGCCATTATACCCCTCTTTGGTCCCCATTTTTGCATGATTTATTAGCCTATTGTGCTTTTTTTTTTGGGCTCTTTTCAGAACTGAAAACAGTCTTATTTTGGCCCATTCTTCATGTTTCATTAAGGGCCTTTCATGGTTTGAGGCATCTTTTATATACTTTATGTTATATCTCTCTTTTTGGCCTCATTTTGCATAGCATTTTGGACATATTTGCATACTGTTTTGGGTCCGGTCATCAACTGTAAAATGATTTATTTTTGGCCCCTCTTCAACATTTTTGAAGGGCCCCTTTGTGTTTAAGGCCAGCAACCACCACTTGCTTCTTTGGCCATCTTTTGGCCCATTTCCTGCATGAGAGTCTAGCCATACCTGTGCTGGTTTTTGTGGTTTTCCATAAACTGTAAAAGATCATATTTTGGGCCCCTCTTCAACTTTGTTGAAGGGCCCTAATCTGTTTGGGGTCAGCAGCTGCGAGTTGTTTCATTATCTCACATTTAGGGCCATTTTTGCATGCTATTTTTGCCCTATTTGTGTTTGCTGTTTGGCCATGCTTTGAACTGTAAAAATGCTTATCTAGGGGCTGCCTTGCTTCTTTATTTTCATCTCATGTTCAAATTATGCATGCATTGCATAGCTATAGGCCATTTCATGCGCCAAGATTCATGTTTCGGGACTTGTTCCATGCATCGGGTATCATTTCGCTTTGTTTCGGGGCTGTTTTCCCCCTCGTTTTGCTACTGATTTTTGCATGTTTGCATATCATATTCCATGTCTTTGCCATGTCTCATTAGAGTGGCATTTCGGTGCCTGAGGGTCGGTCCTCAGTTTGCGTGCACGCGTGCACGCATTTCGAGTTGTCTTGTTTTCATCTGATGGCCTCCTATGTGAGTGTGGCTGAGGCTCTCTCATGTTGGTGTAAGCCCATTATTGCATTGCGTATGCCATTTCATCCATAGCATTGTGTATGCTCGGTTGTGTATTACCTTATTTGCATTGTGTATGCCATTCCATAACATTGTGTATGTTAGGATTGTATCTTAGTTGCATTTCATGCATGTCATGCATATTGCATCGTGTTCGGGATAGGAGTTAGCCCGGGCACGGGAAACGAGGTGCGTTTCGTAATCCGAGTAACGGAACGTGTCTCAATTCCCAGTCACCGACACTCCGGATTATCCATGATGGAGTTAGGTTCTTGTTGTGTTTATATGTGCATTCATTCTACATTGAATTGCACAATTCGACCCCTCGGCCATCATGCATCGATATGCGTGATTGGTGGCACGAGGATCGAGGCACGCATATATCTGTGAAAATACATTGCCATGCCCCTTTCCTGCTCTCTGTTGCAGCAAAATGAAGAATCAGCAACTTTTCAGAGCTTGGCACGCATTTCAAGAATAGGTGCAAACTGAGGCTAATTGGGGCATCGTCATGGATTTCCGCGCAAAGGCAACCCGGGCATGCATCATTCATCATCCGGAATGGAATCAAGGCAGTCCCTGGCTTACATGCCAGTTTATTTATTTTCTTAGTTAATTTGTTAATTAATTAGGAATTTGTACATTATTTGGACCGTAAATATTTGGACTGTACTATTCTTTCATTTGGGACTGTATATTTATTTGGACCCTCTACGCGAGGGCAATGTTGTAATAAGTGTGCGTGAGTGTGATGTATGTTTTCCAACCCCACGTCTTTCTTCCCTTTTATTTATCCGCTTATGATGGTTAGATTAGGGCATGTTTCAATTAGCATACAGTATGACAGCATGTTTGCATCATTCATCTGTTTTGCATGCACCGGGCTCGGCGCATCATACTAACTGCATTTGTATTTTAATTTCAAAGTTGAATACTTGTTAGCTGTTGCATCTCATATGCCATGTTTAGAATAGCCGAGCCTGCTATAGTTGCATTTTTGCATGTGTTGCATTAGGCATTTCTGTATACTTAAGATTATGCATGATTTCTAATGTAGTTTCTGTTTTGGCTTGGAGTACTCGGTGAGTTTTATGCTTTAGCATCCTTGCATGCGTGTGAGTGACTGCCATGAATAGCATGCTTACCATGAGGCTAATTGCTTATGTGATATAACTGCCTGAATGCCTGTGGGTGAAGGTTGGGTTACTTGGATTGGAATAAATCATCAACTGTTTGTTTTAAGCCCACTAGATAGTGGCAAAACCATCTTTTCTAAGCCCACCCGAGGGTGGCAAAATCTGCATTTTAAGCCTACTTGCGAGTAGCAAACCATCTTTCAAAAACAAACATGAAATGTTTTCTTCCAATTCGGGCGATCCAGTCTATACTTGTATGCTGTGCGCATCACATAGTAACCTAGGCTAATAACCGGAATAAGGACACACAATGTTTTCAAAAATAGATATCATGATTAGTAGAGGCCGATCTTTGATCGGGCGAGCGGGGGTGCTCACGAAGTGACCTTCACCAATCGTACCCAAGTTCCCGAGCCGAGGCAACTTTGGTGATGACGGACACGTGGCCTTAGGCAAACGAGTCAGGGTTTCCTAATTTTCCAAAATAAAATATTTAGGTGGCGACTCTTTATCTGGCAAAGCAGTCCATGTTTGGCACTTCTTTCAAAAATCAGTTTTCTCAAAACGATTTGCCGGATTTGGACTCTTTGGTTCAGACTTAGAATCGTGACATTTCGAGAGTCCTGAGCTGTAGTGACCCCAAATGAACGGAACGGGAGCTCAACCCTCCCGGGGCGTTCGGGGACGTCTACAGTTTCTGGCGACTCTGCTGGGGATTTAGAGAACTTGACTCGAACTCATGATATCTGTTTTTGACTACACTTATGTGTTTCTTTGCATTGCATGTGCATTGGTGCGCCTAGGACACCGTGTTTGCCATCTGCTATTCCTGAACGGTTTGTCGGAGGCTTGTCTTGTCAAGGCATGACCATAAGGCTGACCGGTTGTGGGCTCTGCCAGTATGGGAACACAAACCCTGGTTTTACCGGGGCACCCTCTTTGACCATTCGACCTAGTGTATATTCGGATCCATAGTGACCATTCCAAACTAGGACAGGTTGCTTACCCGTTTATAGGTTGTTTGAAACCGCCGCGTGCGTAGTGAAACCCTAGTTCCTGACAACATAGAACAGGGAAACCCTACCCCAACATAGGGGTGTTCTGGCTCTCACTTACTTGTTATGTGCTTTTGGGGTGCGTCTCCATACGAATGCATGTATCAGTTTACAGGGTTTGGGCATCAGGCATGCGGGCGTCAGTTCAGTATTGTGGGTATCAGGCCTGCGGGCATCAGTCAGTATTTGAGAATCAGTTATCTGCGGGTATCAGATTCAGATTTTAGGACAGTGATTCAGGGATAATAATCAGTGTTGGAGGACAGTATGTATTCAGCTTGTCAATCGTGTGTTGTTATGCCAGGCTGTGTGTCATGCATTTATTTTAAGCTGTTATGCTGTCCGTTTATCTGTTTATTTATTTCCTTTTCGCTTTATTTATCTTTTGCTAGGGCAGGTTCCAGCACAATTGCTTCCAACCCAGCAGACATTCCCCAAGCACTTTGGATACGAGGTCGTCGACTCAATCGATCCGAGGATCTAATTGACGGACAGCCAGTGTTCCATTCTCTACCCTCGGTTATCAGGCAGAGACCGAGGCAGCGCAGTGTATCCGAGCAAAGGACTACCCCCTCAGTGGACAGTCAGATTGGGATCCCAATTACTGCTATAGAAATAGACTTGCCAATAGTTCGGACGAACCAAGGCAGTATGGCAACACCGACAGGAGTCGAGGAAATGATGCGTCAGATGCAAGAAACCATGAGAGCCATGCAACAGGACACCATTCGCCGGGATGAGTTTGCCAAACAACAGGCCGAGATCATGCAGGTAGAATTAATCACTAGACTGCAACAGCAGAATGCGGCATCTGCTTCACACCAAGTTCCTCCTCCGCCAGGGGCTCCCTTACCCGAGCAGGCACCTACCGTTCAGAACGTTCTGCCAACCACTCAGAACACCGTGCCAAATATCCAGAACCTTCAAGAGGACAGGAATCTTCCAACGGGGCCAGCTCCGCCCCCGCTTCCGCCACAACTGTCCAAGACCCATACACCCAATCACCCGGACTCTCCCTTCGAGTTCGAGATTGATCATACAGCTCTGAAATTGAGCAAGCTTGAGAAGCTCTTCAAGAAATCCCAAGGGGTAAGGGCTATTCCGGATATCGAAGATGGATATACTGATGTGGCCGTGACATTGCCCGATAGGTTCAAGATGCCGCAAATTAACCGTTTCGACGGATCTGGAGACCCCATGGTCCATCTTCGGCTATTCTCAGACATCCTGCGGCCAATGGGCCTAACCCGACCACAAAAGCTTTCACTGTTCGGCCGAACCCTGTCGGGTGTGGCCGCCCACTGGCACGCGAAGTTAGAGGATGAGGTTAAAAGAAATTGGGATGAAATGGCTGAGGCCTTTGTCGCGCAATATTCGTACAACACTTAGATTAAGATTACAACTCGTGATCTCGAAACGACAAGGCAAGAACCCAAGGAAACTTTCTCAGACTTTGTAACTCGGTGGAAGGCAAAGGCGTCAATGATGACTTTGAGGCCCACGGATAAGGACCAAATCCGGATGATTGTGCGCAATCTCCAACCAAAGTTGATGCAAAGAATGATTGTACTCCCCTTCCCCACTTTCTCAGATTTACATGAGATGGGGGTACAAATCGAAGACGCAATGAAGCAAGGTCTGTTTGACCAGGATAGGGAGCAACCGAGGAGGACTTTCAACCGTAACAACAATGCAGGCCCGAGTGGCGCTGCAAACACAAGAGCCTCGGAAGTCAGCATGGTCACCACCATTCCCCCTCCCCTTCCAAGGCCCATGGCAGCCACACCCTTCTCCGGTGCATCCGGGAGCAATACTCAAACCTCCAAATACCCCCCAGAGGCCAAAGAACCTTCACCCCATTATACATGCCTTTGTCTAAGGCTCTGGGGGTCTTGATCAGAAAGGGACATCTCAAGCCCTTAGAGCCGAGGCCATTGCCGAATCCACTCCCTCCCTCTCACAACCCGGCCAAGTACTGTGCATATCACCAGCAGCATGGCCATGATACTGACCAATGTTATAGGCTGCGTCACGAGATTCAAGACCTCGTTGACAAAAATATGATTTTGCCGCCAGAAAAACCCAACGTCACAACCAACCCCCTCCCTACACACAACCAAACTCCACCTCCCAAAAGAGTCAACCTTATCCAGACTGGGGTCGTGTCTTACGATCCTAGCATCTATATTACTCCCACCCACCTACCTAAGCCAGAGGTGCTCCTTCCCGACTGCACTGACCTTTTGTGCATGTTGGACATCTCTACAACCCAACCCGAACTAGCGGTGGTGACCGTGGAAGATAGTGCAGCAGAGGTTGCAGAGGGGAATAGAATGGTCGAGGCTGGGTTTGAACAGTCTAGAATTTTTGCTGAGGAAGCCTACGACCCAAGTGAATACATCCTATCGGTGGGACAATCCGAGCTGAGTGTGGGGTTGCCAGAAAGTGCAGAACTGTGTATGATCCGAGGGGGGGGATTTGAGCAGAGATCAGATGATCTGACAACTGTAGAGGAGGACTTCGCCAACATGCAATTTTTCGATGATCAGGAACCAGGGGATGCGGCAATCAACTGGTTTGACTATGAGGAATCGGCAGAGGCCACTGGATGGCTCGATGATCAACCAGATGTAGTGGGAGGATCATAACCAGAACAGGGCCCGGTAGGGGCGGGAGTATCAGTTGTGGCCGGAAGGGCCGGAAGTCAAAGTATATTACCGGAGAGCGCCGGTACGAAGAATTTCGCTCTGGACGGAAGCATTGTGGATGCAAGAAAGGCTGAACAATAAGCTGCGCTGACGCAGATAAAACAACAAGGTTCTGAGAGAACCGGGAAAGCTAAGATCCATGAAGGGATCGAAAGTGCTGCGGGCACAAGGATAGAGGATGCTGTGGGCATACAGACTGAAAGTGTTGTGAGCACGAACATGCCCGAACCGGACGGGTGCCTTTTGAATGCTAGCGGAATGTGGTGGGAAGACGATGACTTATGTCTTGCCCACACGGATGAAGATTGGGGAAGCAATCAACCGGATGACACTTGGTACCTCGATGAGGTGGATCACATGACGAGAAGCGGGCGGTACTTCAAGCCCCCGCACCTAGACCAACTCGAGGCATCCGGGAAGGATAGAGAAGCAGAGAAATAGAAGGAGAAGCAGATTGAAGAGGAAGCTGTGCTGAAACAGCTAAAGAAGATACAAGTAGACATCTCCATCTGGGGACTGCTTATGGCATCGCGAGTACATAGGCAAGCTGTCCTATCTGCTATGGACAAGTCCAAACTCTCCATAGATACTACACCAGAGCAGCTGGTTGGGCTGGTTTTTCCGGGAGGAGGTTCCCCGGCATTAACCTTTTCAGACAAGGAGCTACCGCCTGAGGGCACAAATCACAACAAACCCCTCTATATTTCCGTGGAATGTAGAGATAAGTGGATACCGGTGGTACTTGTTGATACCGGGTCTGCTATTAATGTCTGCCCGACCAGAACAGCGTATGTAATCGGGTTGAAGCCCGTGGACTTCGTCCCGACTACTCAAGTGATCAGAGCATACGACAATACCAACAGGGAAGTGATGGCGACTGTCAAAATTCAAACCAAGGTTGGTCCAGGACAACACAACATTGAATTTCATGTCTTGGACGTTCCCGCAACCTTTAACCTACTTTTGGGGCGACCGTGGTTGCACCAGGTCAAGGCAGTCTCTTCCACTCTACATCAGATGCTGAAGTACCCTCACGGGAAGGGGGTAGCGATTGTTTTTGGGAATTCATCAATCCATCCGCCGCCGAAAGTGTCCACGCCTGTCTTAGAAATCAAGCATGGCACCGAGGGTGTGTTCTTATCGGGGTTCACTTTGGCTGAGGCTTGAGTGGTACAGAATGTCATGGCTGTGAATGAGGGGGTGTATGTCAGTGCTCAATCCGTCTACCTCATGAACAAGCTACAACACATCCCCGGAATGGGATTGGGAAGAAGCGGCCGGAAAGGTGTCGCGGTATTGGCCGAAGTGCCACACAACCCTCACACCTTTGGATTGGGTTATCTGCCCACCAGAGAGGACTGGGTGAGGAAGGGTAAAGAGATGGCCGGAAGAGCCAGAGCAAAGAAGGCTGGGAAGCCGTTTGAATTAATGCATCGGCCCATTCAGGGTACCCTAAACGGACGCTTCGTCCGAGAGAGGGAAGACTTTCCATTTTGCGGCTTCCCAGAACCATGGCTGAACGCGGAAAGGAAGCGCGTGCCTAGTTTCGAGATCTTCTTCGACTTGCAATTACCTGGGGATGACGTTGCCGAAGAGCAGACAGACCCATCAGCTGAGGATGAACAATGTAAAGCAGTGGATTCTGAGAGCGCCGAACTTGAGATGGGGGTAGCACTAGCGTGTCTACTTTCAGATCCTTCGATCGACCAAAAGTGCTTGGGGGATAACTCCTCGGTTTCCATGATTGGAGATGAAACAGCTGCGGGCCTTCCAGCGACTATCTTGGATGCATCTATCGCACCCTCTCTCACTTGGCAGTACGAGGAGGGATTTTTGTCCAGCAGCACCGGGTTAGGTAGTGAGCCGGAATCTGATTCCACCGAGTCCTGTGAGTTGAAATCAGGTTCCAGCTCGACTGAGTCTGAGTCTGGTAATCCTGGGGATGATAACCCGGATGCCACAGTTATGTCCAGGTCGTCTTTTTCTTTCTCATTTGAGTCTGTTGTAACTGAGAATTCGGACGATTTGGTTGAGCTTAATGAGAATCAAGTAACTGTGGTTTCTGAGTACTTTTCTGTGCCCTTAATTTATTGCATGAATTCAGACTTTCAAAATTTTGATGAAAACGACGAGGACGAAATTCCTCCAGTTTTGCAACGTCTAATTGAGCAGGAACAGGAGAGATTTGTCAAACCCTTAACAGATGAAATCATTACCGTGAACATTGGTACTGAGGAGGACCCACGGCTGGTCCAGATCGGGTCCACGCTGTCTTCGGAGGAACGCGAGCGCTTAGTCGCTTTATTAAAAGATTTCAAAGATGTTTTCGCGTAGTCCTACGAAGACATGCCTGGGATCGATCCTGAGATTGTACAGCACCGGATCCCCCTTGACCCCGAAGCCCGACCTGTTAAGCAGAAACTCCGAAGGATCCTCTTCGACTGGGCTCTCAAGATCAAAGAAGAGGTCACCAAGCAAATCGATGCAGGCTTCCTACTGGTATCCGAATACCCGACTTGGTTGGCCAACATCGTTCCAGTGCCAAAGAAGGATGGCAGGATCCGGGTATGCGTGGATTTCAGGGATTTGAACAGAGCTAGTCCGAAGGACGACTTTCCCTTACCGCATATTGATGAGTTGGTGGATTTTACAGCAGGGCATGCTTTACTTTCATTCATGGATGGCTTCTCAGGGTACAATCAGATAGTAATGGCACCAGAAGACAGAGAAAAGACTGCATTCACCACCCCGTGGGGAACATACTGCTACAGAGTAATGCCATTTGGGTTGAAGAATGCCGGAGCTACTTATCAACGGGCCGCGACCACGATATTACACGACATGATCCACAAAGAGGTTGAGGTGTACGTGGACGACATGATTGTCAAGTCCAAGGAAAGAGAGGGCCACTACACCGCCTTGCAAAAGTTCTTTCAAAGGATCAGGGAATTCTGGTTGCGGCTAAATCCTCAGAAATGTACTTTCGGTGTTACAGCAGGAAAAATGCTTGGGTTTCTGATTACACAAAGGGGCATCGAGGTCGACCCTTCAAAAATCAAGGCCATCTTAGAAATGCCACCACCAAGGACTGAAAAGGAGGTGCGAGGCTTTCTGGGTAAAGTGCAATTCATAAGACGGTTTATCTCAAAATTAACCTTGACTTGTGAACCACTTTTTGGTCTCCTGAAGAAAGGCAAGAAGTTCTAATGGGACGGCCGATGCCAAGCTGCGTTTGAACAGATCAAAGAATATCTTCAGAACCCGCCCGTGTTGTCGCCACCAGAGCCAGGAAAACCGTTGATTTTGTACCTTTCGGTGACTGAGACTACGATGGGCTGCATGCTCGCACAAGAATCGGAGGATAAGGTGGAGAGGGCCATCTACTATCTAAGCAAGAAAATGTTGGACTACGAGACCCGCTACACTCCACTCGAGAAGGGTTGCCTGGCTTTGATATGGGCTACCAGGAAGCTGCGGCACTACTTGTTAGCTCACGCCGTAATGTTGGTTTCACGACTAGATCCCATCAAATACCTTTTCGAAAAACCGGCACTTACGGGTAGGCTAGCTCGCTGGCTGCTGTTGCTCTCCGAATTCGATCTGAAATACGTCACACGCAAGTCAGTCAAAGGAAGAGCAGTGGCAGAGTTCTTGGCCGATCATCCAGTCGAAGAAGGTGAAGCAGTTGAGTATTTATTCCCAGATGAAGCCATTTTGCACATCGACGATGAATATTGGACGATGTACTTTGACGGAGCATCAAATCAGTACGGGTATGGGATAGGAGTGTTGCTGATAGCACCCGACAATTCCCGTATCCCTCTAGCCTTCAAACTCCGGTTCAAAGTCTCGAACAATGAAGCAGAATATGAGGCGTGCATTGCCGGCCTAGAAGCGGCCTTGGAACTAGGGGCAAGGCGTTTGGACGTCATCGGCGATTCGAACCTTGTTGTTTCTCAAGCAAACGGAGACTGGAAAGTCAAAGAAGAAAAGATGATGATGTACCATCAGACCTTGGACTTGCTAATCCTTCGGTTTGAAAAGCTAAACTTTGCTCATCTTCCAAGAGAGAACAACAGGTTCGCAGATTCTCTAGCAACTCTATCTTCTATGATAGACATCCCATTTGGAATCCGGATGCATCCAGTCATCATTGACCAGAAATTTGTGCCAGCCTATGAGTCGATCGCCGCTATAGATGAGGTTCAGGACGAAAACCCCTGGTATTATGACATTTGGAATTTCTTGGAAAAGGAAGCATACCCGCCAGGGGTAAATGCCAAGGATAAGAGGGCAATCAGAAGAATGGTCGTCCAGTTCATCATCTGTGGGGGTAAACTGTATAAGAGAGGTCATCTGGGAATGCACAAGCTGTGTGTTGAAGCCGAGGAATCGAAGCGCCTGATGGAGGCCATCCATGGAGGAGAATGCGGTGCACATATGAACGGAGTAATGCTAGCATGGAAGATCCTCAGACAGGGTTATTACTGGTCCACCATGGAGGAGGAATGTATTAGTTTTGTTCGGCGATGCCACAAGTGTCAGATTCATGCAAACCGCATGAACATCCCGCCGTCGAAGCTGTACAACATGACTTCGCCATGGCCATTTTCAGTTTGGGGAATCGATATGATCGGGGCTGTCACTCCGAAGGGGTCGAATGGGCATGAGTTCATCCTTGTTGCGATAGATTATTTCACGAAGTGGGTCGAGGCCCAATCATATGCGGTGTTGAAGGCGTCACACGTTGCAAAGTTTATCAGAAACAACATCATTTGTCGCTATGGGGTCCCAAACGAGATAATTTCAGATAATGGTTCCCACTTCAAGAAGGAAGTGATAGACTTGTTGGAGAAATACAACGTGGCTTTTCATAAGTCATCTACATACCGGCCACAAACCAACGGAGCGGTCGAGGCCGCCAACAAGAATATCAAACACATACTGCAGAAGATGGTGGAAACCTACCGGGATTGGCCAGATAAGCTACCATTTGCTCTGTGGGGCTACAGGACTTCAATCAGAACTTCTACCGGAGCGACTCCGTATTCATTGGTTTATGGGATGGAGGCTGTTCTACCTATCGAGATTGAGGTTCCATCGTTACGAGTATTGGCTGAGTGTCAAATAGCCGAAGCAGATTGGCAGCAGAGCAGATTCGAAGAACTCATGCTTTTTGACGAAAGAAGACTGAAAGCACTGTACCATATTCAAGGCTATCAACGCAGAATTGCCCGGGTTTTCAACAAAAAGGTTAAGTCCAGGAATCTTAAAGAAGGAGATTTGGTGCTCAAGGATAACCGAGCTCCCATCCACGACCCAAGGGGCAAGTTCAAACCCAATTGGACTGGTCCCTACATCATCAAAGCTATCTGGTCAGGTGAAGCTGTGGTTCTGATGGATCTAGATGGCCTAAAGTTTTCACAACCGATCAACATGGACAAGTTGAAGAAGTACTACCCCTGAGAGGCTCGCTAGGCCGAAAACCCGAAAGGGCGACCTAGGCAAAAGTTAGAGCACAAAAAAATTAGAAAATATAAAAATTGAGCTCGCAAGGTTGAAAACCCACAAAGGGCGATCTTGGAAAAAGTTAGAGCGTAAAAGGAGAGTGAAAATACCCGAGTGAACCTAAGCCTGAACTACATAAGGCTTGATTCCCATCTTTGGGATATGTAGGCAACTTCACCTTGAAGTTCAGCCATAAACTCTTCCTCGATCAACTTTGTCCATTTTGACCATCTCGGTCATCTTTATCCATCAGCATTCATCGCGATCTCCGGTACAGTGCTATTCAGACTAGGGGCAACTTTCCGTTGCCGCAACGATGCAGAGCAATTCAGACTAGGGGCAACTTTCCGTTGCCATGCAGTGCCGCGGTACTCTTCAAACTAGGGGCAACTTTCCAGTTGCAGGGATCTGGGGTTGTGCATCTCAGTGACAGATCTTTGGCGTGTCCAGTTCTGATCCATATCGAAAATGGTTTTGAAAAGTTTCAATAAAAGTTGACTTTGTTCAAATTAATCTCTTTACAACTAAGACCATTTTTGGACCAAAGCGGAAAATTTTCAGTACCATAACCTTCAATTTCATTGATTTCAAAACAGAGTTCTCCTGCTCTTGCATACAATCGAAGTTGCTTTTTATTACATTCATAAAGAAAACTTGAAAGTACTAATAAAGCAATAAATCTGGGGCATAGTCAAGTCAAGTATCTCTGCGCCCCCTCCCAGAGCTGGTCGAAGCCTCTGACGCCAAGCTAGGCCCAACCTGTGCCTCCTCGTTGAGCCAATCCAAGCACTCGTCAGACAAAGTGCAACTGAAAGTGGGAGCAGGAGCCAAGAGCTCTCTAGTCCTCCATGCTGTGGTATATCGGGCAAGCTGTGCACCTCAGACCGGGAAAGCAGCTGGGTACTCAATCCCCTCTAGTGGGCAAATCTGATCATGACCAAACTGGCACAGGAACCGGAACGGAAAGTAGAATACGCAGTGGGTTAGACCAATCAACTGGATCCCGATCAGCCGGGACATGCTATAGCTCATTGCCGGGAGATTGAGCCAAGGACAACGCCAAGCAATACGATCTGCGGACAAATTGCACATCCAGTCAAACCACCACCCTTCGTCAGGGGCATCGACTAGGCGCTGTCGAAAGAAATAGCCTCGAGCCGAGTAGGCCGGGCAAGAGTCCACAATCTGCAATTTGTCCATTAACCATACCTGGGGGAGGGATGAAAAATGAGACAATAAAGAATAGAGAGGTGTACGATGAGAGAAAAGTAAGACAAGGGTTTTGTAAGAAAAACCGAGCCTGAGGGCCGAGTGATGTGAGCAAATACATATGTAAGGTTGGGTGGGAAACATTACCTGCAGCAGCAGTGGACTCCCAGCAAATCTGGTCGTCTCCCGGCGATAGACAGAATCCAAGCCCATCAGCGTCTCGGCCAAGGTCATGGCGATGCAGCTCTTTCCTTCTCTCAAGCCTTGGGCAACTTCAATCAGACGAATGCTAGCTCCGCCGAAGCCCGAGGAAAGCAGAAAGTGAGACAGCAAGCACAAGCAAAGGACGTGTTGCCGGAAACCTTGCCAATAATGGTTGCTGCGGTCACCGGCGTCAGAAAAGCGATGGATCAAGCCAAGGATATCCAGTTCCCCATTACAGATCAGAGATCGAGCGTCATGCACGGTGAGTCCACACATCCGCCCTAAAGCTTGGGCGTGACCAAAGCAGAACTGGGGCAAGATCTCTTCACGACATTCAGACTCCATCAAAACCTGAAAATCTTCAAAAGTTGGACATACCTCTTGACCGCCGAAGCTAAAGACGTGCGTCACTGGGTTCCAAAACCTCGCCGCGGCATGGAGGAAAGGGAGATGTAGCGGAGTGCGACTCAGCGTGAATAGTGCATTCAAGCCGAAATCCCGGAAGTTCAACTTTTCCGAGCCGTCTAGAGAAGAGATCCAAGATGTGAGATTTTCTGTAAGAAACGCCTCCATTTCTTGTGCAAAGCAGTGATGAAATGAATGTTCCCGAAGTTGAGGCTTTTATAGAGGGAAAAACACTATTCAGGGGACACGTGTCGAAAATTTGACGGCTGCTGAAATAAGTGGCCGGCCGGCCACCTTTTCTAGCTGGCCGACCAC
This sequence comes from Camellia sinensis, assembly GCF_055761805.1. Classification (NCBI taxonomy): domain Eukaryota; kingdom Viridiplantae; phylum Streptophyta; class Magnoliopsida; order Ericales; family Theaceae; genus Camellia; species Camellia sinensis. The sequence goes on from NC_138971.1 coordinate 60,543,969, forward strand.
ATTTCTCCTTTCCAACACAAAAAACTGGCCGGCCGGCTCCCAAAATTTTTCGGCCATGCTCCAGTGTATGCCTATGGCCCTGTTTTACCCTCTGAGGGAAAGTTTCAAGCATTTCCATGCAACGGATGTGCCGAAGGCCTCTATTTCCCTCTGTCTTGGATGCGTTCCGTTGCCCAGATCGTCCGAAGTACACTTCACTTTGTTAAGTCTTGTTTTTCGAGTTGTTGTTTTGCTTATCGAGTTGTTGTTTTGTTTATCGAGTTGTCGTTTTGCTTATCGAGTTGTTTGTCGAGCTGTCGTATTTCGTGTTTTTGAGTTGTTACTCTTTGTTTAGGCTTTTTTTTTTTTTTTTTTTTTTTAAAGTCTTGTTTATCAAATTGTCAACATTATTGCATTTTGTTTATCGAGTTGTAAACTTGCTAGGATTCTGTTATATCTTAGTAAGTTGAGTTGCTTAGTTTGTTGCGTCGGTTCACTACCTGACTTGGTGATTACACAATGCACATCCCCATTTAATTTCTCCTTTGTGCAAAATAAAATGATGCGATACGATGCTAAAAGTTTAAAATACAAACACCTTTTCAAAAGCTGTTTCATTCCATCATGTTTTACAACAAGCTAAGGCACAAGTTTTACAGAAAAATAAAACTGCCTAACAATATGCAAAGTGCTACAAACTACTAGCAAAAAGGAAAATAAAGCAGGAAACAGCAGCATCAATGCCCTCGGGAGCGGGAATGGGAGGCCCTCCTCATCCTCTTCTACGGGACAACCTATGCACCACCATCATCATCCGGGTCGAAGCTGTCGTCCTCAAGATCCCCCTCAGCCTCGCCTCCACTCCCGGAACCAAGACCGGAGTCCCCCTCCTCAGCAGATGTCTCTGACTGACGGTCTGTAACCTCATCCTCCTCCTCCTCATCGGGCTCCGCCTCTATAACATGTGCCCTGCGTCTGCGAGAGGACTCTCCTCGAGCCCCTCGGAAAGGCCTGGATGGCCCAGCTCCTCGGGAAGGCCTGGATGGCCCAGCTCCCCGAAAAGGCCCGGGTGGCCTGGCCTGCGGTTGAGCATATACCGGAGGCATCTGAGAACAAAGAATTCAAAGTAAATACATCAGTCCAAATATGTACGTCAGATGCAGATGCAAGCAAAAACTACATGGAGTGGGTGCATGTAAACACAGTGTACAAGCGGGGTGTGTACCAGATGTGCTTTACACAAATAGCCTATCAATGCAGTAGAAATTAGCATGTCATCAGAAGTATGATAAATGCCGGAAAACTAAAGGGTACCTGGAAGCCCATGATAGACAACTGTGCCTCCCTCCGCAAGACCATGCCCTCGAGTGAGGCCACCAATCCGATCACCTCCTCCATGTACTCTCTAGGTGGCTGCAAATACAAGCTCAAATCATCAGTGAATAAAGGAGCGTCTAAGCATTTGAATGATAGATGAAAAGCAGTAGAACATACCGGCGGTGAGTCGGGATCAATGACATATCGATGACCAAGCATCGGAGGCTCAATCGGGATCGGAATCGGAGAGGTAGTCCCAAACTGCCACCCCATCAGCTCAGTCGGCATATCCGGCCACCCAGGATGAGGAAGAGTCGGAGGAATCGAAGGAACCGGTCTACCCCCATCTCTCGATGTACCAGCCCTACTAGTAGAAGGAGCGTCTGTAGCCCGAGCCTGGGCCTGACTCAAAGATGGTGCACCAACAGGTCTCAGCGATGGAGTACGGACTCCCGTCAATGGGGGCATCAGATTGTGTGGCGATAAGTGGCATAGTCCCCATCCTCGAGATGTAACAAAGCATCAGTGCCCAGCATAGCACTGACTACATCCTGGGAAGAGAGCCTAGCAGCAGTTCACATACTGACTGGGGGTGCTGCGGGAGGGTCCTGAGAAATGTACCCCCATACCTGACGCAAAAAGCGTTCCCCCAGAAACCATGCTCTACCAACCGGTCCTTCGAGCAGGATCCTGTATTGGGAGGTGCCCGATCCTCCGGCATACTGAAATCGGAGACCATCACCCAAGGGCGCCCAAGGCTGCCACGTAATCTGCAGATAACAAGTGCATAAACCAATCAGAAATCGGGAATATGCGGGGCAAATCAAAGATGAAAATGGAAGGGACTGAGAGTTCTGAAGTACCTCCGATGGGCGCACTGTGTCAAAATACTGCCGTAGATAAAAGAGAGTCTCTCGGGGTCTTGGCCGATGCTGGCCCTCGAACACCAGTGAGTACGGGGTCATGAGGGGCCCTACCACCTCCAACTCTGGGGCTAACGTCGGGAAATATACGTAGACCCATAACTGAGAAAAGCAGTGCAGAATGTAAATACAAAGTGCTGAGGGCAAAATACAGACTGTGAAGTGCGTTATGTGTACAATGTACAAAGTAATGAGGAGCAGAAATGTAAATCAAGAGGACAGAAAGTACCTCTCAGGCTCTCCAATAACCGCCAAGTAAGTCTCCCTGCCCGCGGGAGGTCGCGCTCATGTAGCAGTAAAGGGTAGCCAGGCCGGCGCCACCCCAGTCGTACCGACTGACCTGTGATAGGTCAACCAGAGCGCTCAACAGATATAGCCCAACCGTGTTCCTTCTATCAGCGAACAGAGTAGTCCCGAAGAGGAACATAAGAAAACCACGGGCATACTGCTCTGTCTCCTCAGGAGTCCCGGGCTCCATCTCCGCCCTTCGAAAATGGGAAGAGAACCAAGTGTATCGGACTCTCCCGGAAGCTTTGTCAACAGGTGGGTGGGCCCCCAGCAAATGTATCCAAGCGGCCTCCCATTCGCCCATGTCCTCGTCGTAAGGAATGGGCCAACCTCTTATGTCCAGGCCAGTCAATACAGCAAAATCCAGCGCGGTCATAGTCAAATCCCCAGTGGCAGAAAAATGAAAGGAGTTGGTGGTGTCCCACCATCTCTCCACCAAAGCTGCCATCAGTATCCTCCTGGCAGGACAACGCGATAACCCAACGCAGAAGGCTCCGAACCCCGCCAGATCTACTAAATCCCGGACAGCCTCCGGGAGCTCAACATACCAATCTCTCGCAGCGGTGGAGCCATATCCCCGCACAGTGCGAGAACCAACCTGCATTCAGAATGAACACATGTGTCAGTATAAAAATGAATGAGCTGTGTGCCAATGAAATGAATGAGCTGTGTGCCAATGAAGTGGATAAGCTATGTGCAAGTAAATATGGGCTGCGTGTTCAGAAAATCAGAGTTTGGACTGTATGTTCTACTCTCAATCAGTGTGGGCTGTGTGTTCACCTTCAATTTGGGCTGCGTGTTCAGAAAATCAGAGTTTGGACTGTGTGTTCTACTCTCAATCAGTGTGGGTTGTGTGTTCACCTTCAACTTGGGCTGCGTGTTCAGAAAATCAGAGTTTGGGCTGTGTGTTCTACTCTCAATCAGTGTAGGTTGTGTGTTCACCTTCAACTTGGGCTGCGTGTTCAGAAAATCAGAGTTTGGACTGTGTGTTCTACTCTCAATCAGTGTGGGCTGTGTGTTCACCTTCAACTTGGGCTGCGTGTTCAAAAAATCAGAGTTTGGACTGTGTGTCCTACTCTCAATCAGTGTGGGCTGTGTGTTCACCTTCAAACTTAGGCTGCGTAGAAAATCAGAGTTTGGACTGTGTGTCCTACTCTCAATCAGTGTGGGTTGTGTGTTCACCTTCAAACTTGGGCTGCGTGTTCAGAAAATCAGAGTTTGGGCTATGTGTTCTACTCTCAATCAGTGTGGGCTGTGTGTTCACCTTCAACTTGGGCTGCGTGTTCAGAAAATCAGAGTTTGGATTGTGTGTTCTACTCTCAATCAGTGTGGGCTGTGTGTTCACCTTCAAACTTGGGCTGCGTGTTCAGAAAATCAGAGTTTGGGCTGTGTGTTCTACTCTCAATCAGTGTGGGCTGTGTGTTCACCTTCAACTTGGGCTGCGTGTTCAGAAAATCAGAGTTTGGGCTGTGTGTTCTACTCTCAATCAGTGTGGGCTGTGTGTTCACCTTCAATTTGGGCTGTGTGTTCAGAAAATCAGAGTTTGGGCTGCGTGTTCTACTCTTAGTCAGTGTGTGCTGTGTGTTCACCTTCAAATTCGGGCTGTGTGTTCGACAAATCAGTGTTTGAGCCATGTGTTCACTTCTTAACTAATGTGTGCCGTGCGTTCGCAATCAATTAATGAGCCGAGTGTTCAGAAATTCAAGTGTTTAAGCCACATGTTCAGGATGCAAACAAAGTACTATGTCATAGGCTAAACTGTGTGTTCAAGCATGGCAAAGACACGAAATGCACGAAAAATGCAGAAAATGAAGTAAATACCTCTCGTGCCTCATAGGAGAGGTGAAGCTCTGGCTCTCGCAGAAGGAGATCCCCAGGTGCTCGCTCGTCAAAATCAGTAAAGTGACGAAAAATGGCCCGGGGAAGAACATTTGTCGGCGGCACATACCTCTCGGGAATAAAGGGTCGAACCCTCGGAGGCAAAGTCATGACATCAAAATCATCCCCGGCACCCGGAGAGCCTCCACCATGAGGAAAATTACCCGCCATTTCAACAAATCTGCAAAAGGAGCAAAAATGAGCAAAAATGAGCCAAAATTGGAAAAAGTCAACAAAAGTCAACTCTCGGGAAATGAAAAAGTCAACAAAAGTCAACTCCCGAGAAAATCTTCCAAATATTGAGACAAACTCACCTCAAGTGGCGAAAATGAGAAAAGAAGCCTCGAAATCAAAATTTAATCGGTTCAAAGTGCTTGAAACTGAATGTTTTCGCGAAAACAACATGCGTGGGGCGTTGGAAAACGCGTATAGAGCCCAGATCTGAGGGAGAAAATGGTTTGGGAAGCAAGAGGAGAAGATTTCGTGGCTGAAGTTATGAGCTCAAAGTGTTTGGGTGAGAGAATATAAAGAAAAGAAGGTGAAAAGACCAAATTACCCACGGATTTGGGCAGGTGGCCGGCCGGCCACCTTTTCTAGCCGGCCGGCTATTCTCTTTTTTGAAAAGTGGCCGGTGGCCTCCCCTTGGGAAAATAACTGGCCGGCCGTATCTCCCACATGCTCACCTAGCTCTCTGCAAATTTTAAGGAAGATTGGAGTTCCCGGGACCTGAAAAAGTTCAAGAAAAGTGCACTTTCGGTCGCGAAATTGCTCCGCCGGAACTTCAGTTTCAAGTTTTGACATGTGTCTCATCATTATTCATCGAAATCAAAATGTATCCTTTTTGAATATGTTGTAACCTTTCCAGGAAGTGAATTGGAGGCCGTGATCAAGTCGCCTTCGCCGAAACACGCGTTTCTTTGCTCGTTGTTTCGTAACAAACGGGCACCTTGATTTATGCTCGTTTTGCACTATCATGCACATAACTTGCATTCTCATGAGCATACTTGCATGATTATGCACATTTCTTGATATTTCCATACCTATGTGCTTGAGCATGCATTGTCACGCACATTCCTTTCTCGCATCGCGATGCATTCACTCGCCGGCACTGCGTGTGTCAAACTTTCGGAATCACATTGAATATATGTTGTTAGCATATTGTGCTTGTTGAATTTCTCTCTTTTGCAGGCACGATATTGTATGTATGGTTCATTTGAGACTGGTGCGACCAGACGAATCGCGCAGGTATCGTATCTTCTCCGTATGAGACGCGACGAGAATTGAACAATTCTCCGCATTCTTAACGGCATGAAATGTAGTTGTTGCTTTGCATTCTTGCTTAAAACTGTTGCATCTATTTGCGAATACTTGCTTCATTACAGCTTGCTGCATTTGCATGATCATTGAGTTACCTCCGGCTCTGTGCATATCGCTTTGCATTTTGCCCCTTGCCTGCGGGCACATCTTTGTTATCTTGCCTGTTTGTCTAAGTCTTCGGCCTTGTCAAAAATGGGTCGTCTCTAGGCTTTGACATTCACTCCCGTCACGTGTGACTTTCGAGTTCTGTCAAAGAGGGGCAACTGTAGACACCCTATTTTTGACCGACCTTGAGACTCAGACGTCACCAGTTGAGCACTTGGTGATATTGCATATCGTGCTCATCCAGAAGTTTCAGAGTCTCGGCTGCGAGCCTTGCCTCCGGACTTCCGGACTGTTTTGTGCTTTGCCTCGGTTTACAAACCAAGCTCGTTTTTCTCTGTTTCTTTTCCTAAGGGGAGGGAGAGGTCCCGTAGACCATCTGTCAGGGGCCGTGGGCTACATTTTGTGGCTGTAGGCCATTTTGCCCATTTCGGAGCCCGGTTCCCGGTTTTCAAAGCCGTCAGGCCGTGTGCCTCGGTTCGGGACCGCTTAACCATCTCCTATTGCTCCGGTTTTTGGCATGCATCTTATTTACTCCCTTTTGAGGGACACTGAGACCTGAGAGACCCACTTTGTGGTTGAATGCCACTTTCGGTGCTTAATAGGCAGTTTTTGGGGCCCTGAACTGCGTGTTTTGGCCCCCGAACATTCGTTTTGCATCGGTTTTCGTTCATTTTTGGCAGGTACCTTTGTTTCATCCCCAGGAATGCCGTAAAAGGGTGGGAGGCCAGTAATTGTTTCAGCAACCAGTTATATTCCTCCAGCGCCCTCCGACGCCCACTTTTTCTCACTTCCAAGCCAATGTTGAATACCCTTGGGCCATTTTCTTGAACTTTTAACCACATATTTGTGTTGTAGACACATGGGAGGACACCAAAAGTTGGTGGCCGGCCAGTAATTCCACCTGACCCTTTTGAACCCTTCCTAAAAATGGCCTATTCTCTCTCCTGTTTTACAGTTGACAATTTTGAACCACAAGGTTGTGTTGAGGACACTTGGGAGAACACCATTTTGTGGTGGCCAGCCAGAAAATCTTTTGACCTTTTTGACCCTTGGCCGGCCGGCCATGGGGGGTGGCCGGCCGGCCATCTGCAGCTCCAAAACCTGGCCGGCCATAATCCTTGCAGTGTGTATGTTCCAGCTGTATATCTGTTTTATCTCCAAAAAACCTGTATTCGGGGGACAACTTTTGGGGGAAAACTTGGCTTGTTTTCTCCCCAATTTTTCCCTCCTTTTCTCCCCTCTTTGGTCTATATACTTGGCCTCCAACATTGGTCCAAGGGTTACAAAAAATTCCCTAAGAGCCTCTTGCATGGTATCCCTCTCCATCTCTATCTCCAAGCTCAAAAACACCCAAATCCTACCCCATTTTCACACCATCACCAAGCACCACTCCACCACTTCCATTTCCAGCAGCTTGGGGAGCTTTCCAGCAGCTAGGAGGCACCACTTCTCAAGCCAAGAAGCAACCAAAGTTTGGTCTTCAAGGGTGAGTAGCATTCCCTCTCTTTTGAGCTTTTTCTGGTATCATTTCTTAGCCATACATGCTTGCTGTTTTGAGCTCCGGCCCTAACTGAAAGTGGCATTTTTTTCAGCTCCTTTTCACTTTTGCTTAAGGGTCTCTCACTGTTTGAGGCCCCCTTGATACACTTGCTTCATTATCCTTCTTATATGCCATAATCTTGCATAGTATTTTTGGCCTATGTGTGATCTGTTTTGGAGCATGATATAAACTGTAGATAGGCTTATTTTAAGCCCTTCTTCAACATTGAAGAAGGGCTTATTACTGTTTGGGACCTCCATGTGCCACTTGCCATTATACCCCTCTTTGGTCCCCATTTTTGCATGATTTATTAGCCTATTGTGCTTCTGTTTTTGGGCTCTTTTCAGAACTTAAAACAGTCTTATTTTGGCCCATTCTTCATGTTTCATTAAGGGCCTTTCATGGTTTGAGGCATCTTTTATATACTTTATGTTATATCTCACTTTTTGGCCTCATTTTGCATAGCATTTTGGACATATTTGCATACTGTTTTGGGTCCGGCCATCAACTGTAAAATGCTTTATTTTTGGCCCCTCTTCAACATTGTTGAAGGGCCCCTTTGTGTTTAAGGCCAGCAACCACCACTTGCTTCTTTGGCCATCTTTTGGCCCATTTCCTGCATGAGAGTTTAGCCATACCTGTGCTGGTTTTTGTAGTTTTCCATAAACTGTAAAAGATCATATTTTGGGCCCCTCTTCAACTTTGTTGAAGGGCCCTAATTTGTTTGGGGTCAGCAGCTGCGAGTTGTTTCATTATCTCACATTTAGGGCCATTTTTGCATGCTATTTTTGCCCTATTTGTGTTTGCTGTTTGGTCATGCTTTGAACTGTAAAAATGCTTATCTAGGGGCTGCCTTGCTTCTGTCTTTTCATCTCATGTTCAAATTATGCATGCATTGCATATCTATAGGCCATTTCATGCGCCAAGATTCATGTTTTGGGACTTGTTCCATGCACCGGATATCATTTCGCTTTGTTTCGGGGCTGTTTTCCCCCTCGTTTTGCTACTGATTTTTGCATGTTTTCATATCATATTCCATGTCTTTGCCATGTCTCATTAGAGTGGCATTTCGGTGCCTGAGGGTCGGTCCTCGGTTTGCGTGCACGCGTGCATGCATTTCGAGTTGTCTTGTTTTCATCTGATGGCCTCCTATGTGAGTGTGGCTGAGGCTCTCTCATGTTGGTGTAAGCCCATTATTGCATTGCGTATGCCATTTCATCCATAGCATTGTGTATGCTCGGTTGTGTATTACCTTATTTGCATTGTGTATGCCATTCCATAACATTGTGTATGTTAGGATTGTATCTTAGTTGCATTTCATGCATATTGCATCGTGTTCGGGATAGGAGTTAGCCCGGGCACGGGAAACGAGGTGCGTTTCGTACTCCGAGTGACGGAACGTGTCTCAATTCCCAATCACCGACACTCCGGATTATCCATGATGGAGTTAGGTTCTTGTTGTGTTTATATGTGCATTCATGCTACATTGAATTGCACAATTCGACCCCTCGGCCATCATGCATCGATATGCGTGATTAGTGGCACGAGGATCGAGGCACGCATATATCTGTGAAAATACATTGCCATGCCCCTTTCCTGCTCTCTGTTGCAGCAAAATGAAGAATCAGTAACTTTTCGGAGCTTGGCACGCATTTCAAGAATAGGTGCAAACTGAGGCTAATTGGGGCATCGTCATGGATTTCCGCGCAAAGGCAACCCCGGCATGCATCATTCATCATCCGGAATGGAATCAAGGCAGTCCCTGGCTTGCATGCCAGTTTATTTATTTTCTTAGTTAATTTGTTAATTAATTAGGAATTTGTACATTATTTGGACCGTAAATATTTGGACTGTACTATTCTTTCATTTGGGACTGTATATTTATTTGGACCCTCTACGCGAGGGCAATGTTGTAATAAGTGTGCGTGAGTGTGATGTGTGTCTTCCAACCCCACGTCTTTCTTCCCTTTTATTTATCCTCTTATGATGGTTAGATTAGGGCATGTTTCAATTAGCATACAGTATGACAACATGTTTGCATCATTCATCTGTTTTGCATGCACCGGGCTCGGCGCATCATACTAACTTCATTTGTATTTTAATTTCAAAGTTGAATACTTGTTAGCTGTTGCATCTCATATGCCATGTTTAGAATAGCCGAGCCTGCTATAGTTGCATTTTTGCATGTGTTGCATTAGGCATTTCTGTATACTTAGGATCATGCATGATTTCTAATGTAGTTTCTGTTTTGGCTTGGAGTACTCGGTGAGTTTTATGCTTTAGCATCCTTGCATGCGTGTGAGTGACTGCCATGAATAGCATGCTTACCATGAGGCTAATTGCTTATGTGATATAACTGCTTGAATGCCTGTGGGTGAAGGTTGGGTTACTTGGATTGGAATAAATCATCAACTGTTTGTTTTAAGCCCACTAGATAGTGGCAAAACCATCTTTTCTAAGCCCACCCGAGGGTGGCAAAATCTGCATTTTAAGCCTACTTGTGAGTAGCAAACCATTTTTCAAAAACAAACATGAAATGTTTTCTTCCAATTCGGGCGATCCAGTCTATACTTGTATGCTGTGCGCATCACATAGTAACCTAGGCTAATAACCGGAATAAGGACACACAATGTTTTCAAAAATAGATATCATGATTAGTAGAGGCCGATCTTTGATCGGGCGAGCGGGGGTGCTCACGAAGTGACCTTCCCCAATCGTACCCAAGTTCCCGAGCCAAGGCAACTTTGGTGATGACGGACACGTGGCCTTAGGCAAACGAGTCAGGGTTTCCTAAATTTTCCAAAATAAAATATTTAGGTGGCGACTCTTTATCTGGCAAAGCAGTCCATGTTTGGCACTTCTTTCAAAAATCAGTTTTCTCAAAACGATTTGCCGGATTTGGACTCTTTGGTTCAGACTTAGAACCGTGACATTTCGAGAGTCCTGAGCTGTAGTGACCCCAAATGAACGGAACGGGAGCTCAACCCTCCCGGGGCGTTCGGGGACGTCTACACATAACCATAATCACACTCCTTAACCAGATTCACCAAGGTATTCATTTTTTTTTTCCCTCAAAATCAATATATTTACAATGTTCAATATGAAATGATGCTCGAAGCACATTGTATGAGAAATTAGTTTCAATTTAACCTAATCCTCGTGCAATGTCTACAATAACCAAAACTATCCTTCACCGATAGCCCAAAACAGATATTTCTATCCAACAGTTAGTCTCCAATCAAAAGATATAATTCCATTTTTTTCAATGGGAGTGATATCACATATCCAACTCCACCATTATCATCAACATAATCATTGTTCCAATCTTATAAAACCCAACATCATTTTCATTCCCTTCCACAAATCCAAATATCCAAAATTTAGAACAAAACCCATTTTTTCTTACAAAATCAATTTTAAGAAAAGAAATCCATCATTTTAACATATCTCACCCATAAACACATTCTCACAACCATTCTTAATAATCCATTTAAAAAAAATCCCTCTTTTGATTTCAAACTCAAACTCTAAGTTTTTCCAAAAATCCTCAAACAATTAAACCTTTCAAAGAGCAAATAATTAAGTTAAAAATCATATTAAAGGTCAAAGAAATCCCTACCTCAAAGTAGAAGACAAAAAGGAAACAAGGGACAGCCAAAAATACTAACTTCTCTGATTAGAATGAAGCTCTCGACATGCTCAATCTTTTACTCCAAAGGACTAGGGTGAAGAAATCAAAGGATTGAGAGTATTTAGAGCTAGAAAGTAAGAACTTAGAGAGAGAGAGAGTGTGTGGATTTAGAATTTTGAAATGTTTAGAGTGAGAATGAGACGAAAAGGTGACTCAAAATGGCCTTTTCTCGGACTGATATGCACAAATTGCTCGAGCGACCAAAATATCACTCAAATGAATGGACGCAATAAGTACATGGGTTCTCAAATCCAAAAGCAAGAAAATGGGTCATGTCTAAACTGGATTGTTATACCGAAATCCACCAAAGAACAACTATCTCTGTTGCTAATAAAAGAAAACAAACAAACCCCTTGATGATGTTGATATAAAGTTCATGGATCCATTAATCACTCTTAAATCATCAAGGAAATACTCATAGAGCACCATTCAATATAAAACACTTTGTTTTTTCTTTCTCTCTGAAAATTTGGACGGCTCAAACCCTAAAACGAGCAAACAATGCACTTTTATAGTAAATTGGATCGCGAAGACCGCTTGAGTAGTGTGAGTAAAGGCGGTGCAAAACATATGGGCTGACCGCTTAAGCGCAACTTGCACTGCTCGAGTGGTAAAACTTGTTTCCCAGAAGTTCAGGCATTCTGTAAAAATATTAGATGATTCTTTTCTCCGCTCGAGTCCACAAATGACTGCTTGAGTGGTCAAATAGCTTTGACTATATTTTTTCATTTTGCTTCGGAGGCATTACCCCTCGACTCCGTCTCGGCGCTGCCTCGAACCCCATACACGGTCAGCGAAGTGGAAAACACAAAAGGATCAAGATCACAAACTTCTCTGCCTAAGCACAATTTGGGTTGGATTCATACATAAGCACTCATAGTCTCACTAAAACAAAAGAGCAAATAAAATTATAGCTGAAAGGAGTTTTATCAAACGAGATTGCCAATTATAAAACCTAACAAGAACGATTCCCAAACTTGCAAAATGTACCACTGAAGGATGTGAGTTATTGTGAGAAGATGTGTAGATGAGAGAGACGGATTGAACTTGACCGGAATAAACTGAATAGGGAGAGACGTATGTGTGGGAGTTGTGGACTTCTATTTTTTTTTTTTAATTAAATTTACGTGATAGACATCTGATTGAGGGAATTGTGGATGATAAATATGCATGAGTAAATTGTGAGAATGAGAGTTATGGAAGTTGTGATTTTTTTATTTTTTAATAATAACATGATAGACATTGGATATTTGTAATATTATATGTGTTTTTAATTTATTTAAGTTATAGATATTTGTGAATTTGTATTCTCCATTAATTTATTTAAGTCATTAGGTTAGTGTGAGACGTTTTTTGGTTAATTTATTTCAGTTATGGGTATTTTTAATTTATTTAAGTTATAAATACTTGTGATTTTGTATTTTATTATTAATTTATTTAATTGAGAGTGGGAGATGTAATATGTGATATTTGTGGGTTTGTTGAGTGAATTGTAGGAATGAGAGTTGTGAAAGTTATCAATTTTTTTTTTTTTTTTTTTTTTTTTTTTTTTTTTAAACAATGTGATGTACATTGGATATTTGTAATATATATATATATATATATATTTAAGCTATGGGTAATTGTGGGTTTGTATTTTTTTTATTAATTTATTAAATTGAGAGTGGAAGACATGATATGTGATATTTATGAGTTTGTTGAATGAATTGTGGAATGAGAGTTGTGTGAGTTACGGTTTATTTTATTTTATTTAAATAACGTTACAGACATTGAATATTTGTAATATATATACATTAATTTATTTAAAGTTATAGATATTTGTGGGTTTATATATATTTTTTATTAATTTATTTAAGGGTAAAACACTAATAAATCATAAAATATAATTTTGTGAACTGTTTAATCATTTATTTTTATTTTTTTTTAATGAACTAAAAAGTCCTATTAAAGTGGAAATTTCACAAAAAAATAGTCACTCACGTGTTTGGGTTTTACTTTTTAGGAATAAAAGTGGATTTTTCTAAATGTGAAATTACACATTTGGACAAGAGTAATGCTACGGACTCCAAAAGTTCTACTAAAATTTCTACAAAATGTCTCACATGGGTGGACACACATTATGTGGGTCACAGGTGGGTCCCACACCCATATAAGATATTTGGTAAAAATTTTGGTACAATTTTTGAGATCTCTAGCATTTTTGTTTGGGCAATCCACGCTATAGCGTTTTGGATTTTTCCTCCTGAAACAAATCTCACATTACGAATAAGAATGTAACACTCCAATAACGTAATACTCCAATATAATACACTAAAAAAAATTTAGTGTACTTTTTTTAAATGTAACAATATAATACTCAAAACTTTTTTCAAACGTAACACTCCAATATAACACACAAAAAAAACTCCTTAGTGTAATTTTTCCAAGAAAAATGCTTGGGAGCACTAATTAGGTGGCAGTGGGTCCCGCCATTAATGATGTGATGTTTTGGTCTTGGAATTGTATTTTTTTTTTTTTTTTACTTTTTTAATGCATTAGTGCTATTAGTGGTGATGTTTTTAGTGGGATGAATCATTGTTATTTTTCCAAAAGTAACACTCCAATGTAACACACACACATGCAAAAAAAAAAAAAAAAAATATATATATATATATATCTTAGTATACTTTTTCTAAACATAACACTCCAATCAATGTAATCCCAAATGTAACACTCCAATATAACCCCCAAAAAATAATAATAATAAATATATCTTTAGTTTACTTTTTTCAAACGTAATACTTCAATTAATGTAATGCCAAACGTAACACTCCAATGTAACACATAAAAATACTAAACAACTTCTTAGTGTACTTTTTACAAGTGTAACACTCACAGTTTGAAATTATACATTTGTCCAAAACTTATTACATAATTTTTGTACTCCTTTTCGAATAGTTTGAAGGATCCACATTCTTTATTTGGAGTGTTACGATCGGAAATAGTACACTAAGGAATTTTTTTTGGTGTTATGTTAGAGTGTTACACTATGTAATTTTTTTTTTTTTTTTTACAGTGTTACATTTGGAAAAAGTATACTAACAAGGTTTTTTTTTTTTTTTTAATCTTACATTGGAGTGTTGCACTAAGGAATTTTTTTTTTTTTTTTTTTTTAAGTGTTGTATTTTAGTGTTACGTTTGGAGAAAGAAAATATATATATATATACTAATGAGTTTTTTTAAGTCTTACATTTGAATATTGTGTTTTAAAAAGACATACTAAGGAATTTTTCTTAGAGTGTTACATTTGAGTGTTACGTTTGGAAAAAACATACTAAGAAATTTTTCTTAGGGTGTTTCATTTGAGTATTACATTTGGAAAAAATATATTGAGGAGCTTTTTTTGAGTCTTACATTGGAGTATTACAGTTTAAATTATATGTTTGCTCAAAACTTACTACTGAGTTTTTGTATTCCTTTTAAAATACTTGAAGAATCTCATATTTTAAATTATTTGTAGTACTTTTGAAATATTTAAAAAATCTTACATTTCAAATCATTCTAAATAAAAAATATTCACGTATAAAAATTAAGCCCAAATTTAATTCTTATAGATTGTGTATCTTATCTTTCTAACATAAAAAGGGGGAAAAAAAATAATAACAAAGATATAACCGTAAATCTAATTTTCAAATAATATATTAAATCTCCCTTTTCAAAATCAATGGGACTAACTGATCTATTAAAAAAACTCTTGGGAATAAATTAATCACCATTCTTAAAAATGAAATTTATAGGTAAATTTTCCTTTATTTAATTGAGAGTGTGATTTATTTAATGAGAAAATATATGATAAATCTAATTTAGAGTGTTAAAATATTAGGTGCAGTGGATATTTTTTTATTGGCGAAAGATCCACCATTTGTAAAGTAATTTGATGAAAAGTCTTTTTATTAGTTTTGGATAATATTTTATTTCTAATTTCACGCCTTACTTTATTTATTGATTTTTTTATCTGTTGACTTTACATTAACTATCTGTTCAATTTTTGTTACTATCCATTCAATTTTTGTCACTATCTGTTCAAATATCTGTAAAAAGTTCATTATCTGTTCAATTTTTGTTTATCAGTCGAGATAACAAACCAAACCAAATTATCAATATGTTGATATTATCTATCAAAATTATCAATCTGTTGAAATTATATATGTTGAAATTGCTACTTTTTTCCTATATGTTAAAATTTACAGAACATATTTCCCTTGTCTGTTGAATTATATCTCTCTCTATTACTTGAATTATATCTCTTTCTTCATTACCTGTACAAATAAAATTGAAATTAAACAACAAAAAATCAATCTGTTGAAAATCTATTTGTTCAACAGATCTGTCCAAAATTTATGATCTATTCAAAATTTTAGTATCTCTCCTCTTTTATCTGTTGCAATCTGTTTCTTGATCATCATCATCTTCATCAACAACAACAACAACAACTAAAAAAAGTAGAGATTTAGATCTCTCCGCAGATCTGTAACGAGAGACAGATAGAGTAAACAACAACAACAACAACAACAACAACAACAACAAAAATCCTAAATAATCTGGATTATCAGAGCCCAAACTCTCTACAAGCCGCTAATCTGTCAAAAAAATAAAGAAATTAAAGCAGAATCAAAGCACACACACACATATATATATACACAAATTGATATAAATATATGAGGAGATTAAGATGGATTTACTGAGTAAGGAGGTGTAATTGGATGTCTGGTTTTCTACATTCGATAACGATTTCAGAGAGAGAAAGAGAGCTTGTATGGGCCTACAGTGGTCAGATCTACTCGGATCTGGCGGATCCACCAGCGGATGAAGAGGAGAATATGGTGGTGTGGTGATGGTAGAACGAATCCACCAAAAGACCGTTCGATCTTGTTCTCCCTGGAGTAGATCTAGAGATCTCAATGTCATTGTTGTTTTTTGGCGGCGGAAGCGGAGGCGGAGGCGGAGGCGGATGAGGATGCGGCGGTGAAGGCCATCTTCAGATATACGATGCCATCGCCGCCGCCATCACCGTCGGTCTTGGCTAGGGGATTCCACTGAGATTGGTGGTGAGGGAGTAAGATGGGTGGTGAGGCAGCGAGAGAGAGGCGGTAGAGGAGAAGATCGGCTGCTGAACAAGGCGAACGAGGGAAATCGTCGGAGCCGGTGGTGGAGAGGCGGTGCGAGAGGGAGGCGAGAAGAGCAGTGGAGAGGGAGATAGAGAAAGAGACGTTGGAGTCTGGGGAGGAAGGGATATAAGCTTCTTTGGTCTGTGAACAATATTTATATATAGGGATAGTTTGGTCATTTTGTCCAAGCTTCTCGTTTTGAACAAAGTATTCCAGTGCCTTCACTTTTAACCAAACAAAATTGAAAATTGGCCTTTTTGCGCAAGCGCCCATTTTTAATTTATTTACGTTATAGATATTATTGGATTTTACTTAATAGATATCTGATCGAATGAAATGTAGGTGATAAATATGAATTGTAAGATAAAACTTGTTTTTTTTTGCTTTTCTTTTCAAAAAAATAAAAATAAATAACGTGATAGATATTAAATACTTGTAATATATATATATATATATATATAATTTATTTAAGTTCTTAGATATTTGTGAAGTTTTTTTTTAAAAATTCGTGATAGACATTAGATACTTGTAATTTGTATATATATATATATTTATTTATTTAACTTATAGATATTTGTGGGGTTTTTTTAATTTATTTTAAATAACATGATAGACATTGATATTTGTAATATATATATATATATATATATATAAATTTATTTAATTTATAGATATTTTTTTAGTTTATATTTTTTTTATTAATTTATTTAAATTATGTGATAAACGTATGAATGAGTGAATTATAGGTGAACTACTTTTAATCTGAAAAATGTAAGATTTATAAAAGTCGAAGAAGATATCAATCCAGGTATAAAAGCGGTGTCTTTCTTTTTTACTTCTCAAGAACTCCTATTTTCCAAGAAATTAAAATTTTCTTTGAGATCTAATTATTATTATTATTATTATTATTATTATTATTATTATTTTGAATTTGAAGAAATCGCTTTTGACGTTAAAAAATAGTTTATATATTTTTTATTAATTTATTTAAATTATATGATCGACATCTGATTCAGCGAATTCTAGGTAAACTACTTTTGATCTGAAAAATGTAAGATTTATAAAAGTCGAAGAAGATATCAATCCTAGTATGAAAGTGGTGTCTTTCTTTTTTACTTCTCAAGAACTCCTATTTTCCAAGAAAATAAAATTTTCTTTGAGATCTAACTATTATTATTTTTATTATTTTGAATTTGAAGAAATCCTTTTTGACGTTAAAAAATAAAATAAAATAAATTAAATTCAAGATTTGATGGATTGTTCAAGGTACATATTCAAATGAATATATGAAACTAATCGAATTATATGAAAAATAAATTAAATTAAATTAAATCCTTTTTGATATATGAAAAGAAACTAATCGAATATGATTAAATCGAAAAAGGGTAAATTATAAATACATTTTTGAGATTTATTTAAATTATAAATTATTCTTTGTGATTCTCGAAATTACATTATGTCTCTTAAGATTTCTAATTTTATAACAAATAGATCATTTTATTAATAAATCATCAAATTAATTAACAGTTTATAATAATGTTAAAATTTTATTTCAATTAATAATTCAGATAATTTTATTATTGTATAGGTGAACAATTAGAAATTTAACTTTTTCAATTAATTTTGTTAAAGAAAAAATTCTAACAGAGAGGTATTTGTAATTTTTCAAACCACAGGAGATAATTTATATTTTAAACAAATCTTAGGGGGTGTATTTGTAATTTATCCATCGAAAAACAAACGCAAGCTTCAAATTAAAAAGTAAGCAAGTTCAAACTATGCAAAATGTAATAACGGGGAAGATGAAATTATCTGTAGATGAGCTAAAAATTATTGGGAAAAAGAAACATATACACACAAAAGTAATAATACACTTAAAAAATGCATATAAAGTAAGAAATAATATTAGGAGCATAAAAAATAGAGAAGATGAAAATATATGTAGATGAATTGAAAAATATAGGGAAATATATATATATATATATACACACACACGCAAGTAACAAACATTGAGAAAATGCATATAAAGTAAGAAATAATATTACACTAACCTTGTAATGATTTTCACATATCATCAAACTTACAAGATGTAACAATAGAGAAGATGAATTATTATGTGCATAAAAATGGAGAAGATGAAAAAATGTGTAGAAGAACTGAAAAATATTAGAGAATATATATACACACACACACAAAGTAACAAATACTGAAAAAAGTACATATATAATAAGACATAATATTACATTAACCTTGTAATGATTTGCAAAATATAACAATGGAGAAGATGAGTTATTCTAAGAAAATGAATAGAGAAACGTGTCTATGGGAGTTATAGGAGTTGTGGGTTACTATTTATTTTTATTTTTTTAATAACGTGATATTAAATTGACAGTGGGATATATATTATTGTGAGTGATAGATGTGGATGAATATAAGTGAAATAGATATTATTGTGGGTGATGGATATGAATGAATATTTTATTATTTTACTTTATATTTTATATAGAGAGAGGGAGTGAGAAGGCCTAAATAATGGTGTAACGCCTCAAAATAATACAACAGCCCACCTCATAATATTCGATGGAAAAATATAAATTTACATAATATTAACCTTTTATTGATTTGATTACAGCATATTAAAAGATGACATACGCATGTATGCATTCATAAATCCTAGATCTTGAATCTATAACATATGACAAGTGTAAATGGATTAAAATAAAAGGAAGGCTATATCTTTCCAAGTCATTGCTTGGGTATAACAAAAGTGAGTTAAATTCAATATATAAAAAGCCCAAAGTTTGCACAAAATAATTACTCAAAAAGAAACAAAATAAGCTCTCGGCTCTAAGTCCTCCCAAGTTATATCCTCGCTGGAGGCATATCATCAACGCTTGAAAGTTGTTTTCCATGTAGAATGAGCTAAAGCCCAATAGAGATACTTAAACATAAATGTATGAAGCTTAACAAGGCCATAAGTTGAATGTATATGCATGTCATTTGCCAAACATTATAATAACTCTTTCAAAATAATGTAATGCCAATATTATATATATATATATATATCAATTCATGAAGACAGTACTTTTATAGTAGAAAACAAGACAGTGGATATAAAACACTGGAAATCTCTAGCTAATGTCTGCCAATAGGCTATACAAGCACTATCAAAGTCATTTTACCGGTACTAACTGGAAGGATCAACACATAATCGTGCAAATTTCTAGACTTTCACTAAAGACATACATGTCAATATAATAAACCACAACTACACTCCCTAACTAGATTCACCAAGGTATACATCTATTTTTCTCAAAATAATACATTTTCAATGTTTACTTATGAAACAATACTCAATGCAAGATGTATGCGTGATTAGTTTTAATTAACATAATCTTTATGCAATTTCTACAACAATCAAAGTTATCCTCCACCGATAGCTCAAAACATATATCTCTACTCAACAGATAATTTTTCAACAATAGATATATTCTCATAAATTACAAAATGGAAGCGATAATGTATATATCCAACTCCGCTCTCATCATCAACAGATACATTCATCTTATCTTTTCAAACCCAACATCTTTTTTTTTTCTTTTATAAATCAAACATCAATGATTTTCTAATAAAACATCATTTACTTTCAAAAACACATTTAAGAAAGGAATTTTCAACATTTCAACACAACCCAACAATATTCACACTCCCACAGTCTTTCTCAAGAATCCATTTAAAAAAATCCATCTTTTATATTTCAAAATCAAACTTTAGATTTAAACCCAAAATCCCCAAATCATACTACCTTTTTAAAGAACAAATAACCAAGCTAAGAATCATACCAAAGGTTGAAGAAATCCCTACCTCAAGAGTAGAAGAAGAAAAGAGCAAGAGTAGAAGTTTGACGGAACTGAAAACAAAATCTTCTCCGATTAAAACAAAGCTTTCAACGAGCTCTACATTTTTCTCTAAGGAAATATGATGGAAAAATCAATGGATTTGGGTAAATCTGAGATATCTAGGCAAGAACTAGAGAGAGATAGAGTGAATAAATTAGGTTTAAAAGTATTTTAGAGAGAATGAGAGAGATGAAAAAGTGACTGGAAAAGGCTTCTCCCTGATCTGATTAACGCACAAGACTGCTTGAACGACCAAACTATCGCTCGAGAGTCAGACACAATAAGTGACACCGCTTGAGCGACCAAAACACCATTTGAGAACACAATGACCCCCTCTCAGAAGTTTAGACCTGCAAAAGACCGCTAGAGCGAAGATCACCCTACTTCTACAAGTTCAGACCTACAAAATTACTAGGAGATCTCAAAGACCGCTCAAGCGACCAAATCACCACTCGAGCAAACAAGAAATGAAATGGACAGCAACTGTTTTGAAAAACTAACTCCTAACCTGTTTTAAACACAACCAACTCTAAACAACCAAACTCAACTAACAACAAGATGATAAAGGTATAAACAATAATTAAAGGTACGAAAATTTTGGATCTAAGAGCATAAAAAGGGTCTAAACAGGAATCGTTATAATCTCCCCCTTAAGAAATTTCGTCCCTGAAATTTAAATCAAACCTTAAACACATATTATTCCAATTGCAATATTAACTCATATTAGAAACAGTGGTATAACATAGCCATTTAACCCATAAACACTACAATTTTAAATTTCCAAACATCGTAACATTCATATATTGCAAAGCAATGAAATTTAAATACAAAATACTTCTCACGGACTTCTACACCGTGCTCCCAATTTGCCTCCTCAACTCCATAATGCTGCCATAACACCTTAACCAATGGAATAGTCTTGCCGCTCAAGACTTGGTCCCGAGTATCTAACACCCGAACTAGTCTTTCTTCATACGAGGCATCCTCATCTACCTCTAATTCGGTCCAGTTCAATAAGTGTGAAGGATCAGACTCGTACTTTCAGAGTATACAGATATAAAACACGCCATGAACCTCGAAAAGTTGGGGCAACAAGGCCAAACGATAAACTACCTTCCCAATTCGCTCTAGAATCTTAAAAGGCCCAATAAATCTAGGAGATAACTTCCCGCTCTTTCTGAATCTCATCAAACCCTATCTTGGTGATATTTTAAGAAACACATGATCTCCCATCTCAAAAGACAAAGGCCTCCTCCTACAGTCGGCATAGCTCTTCTGACGACTCTAAGCCAAAATCAACCTCTTACGAATAAGCGTAACCTTCTTCGTCATTTCCTGGACTAATTCAAGACTTAACATAGGTACGTCACCCACCTTGGCCCAACACATTGGAGATCTACACAGTCGGTCATACAAGACCTCAAAAGATGCCATACCAATACTCTCCTAAAAATTGTTATTATAGGCAAACTCCACCAAGGGTAAATGCCTCTCTCATAACCCCTTGAAATCAAGGACACAAGCCTGAAGCATGTCCTCTAAGATCTAAATGTTGCGCTCGGACTATCCATTAGTCTAAAGATGATAGGCGGTGTTAAATATCAACCTAGTGCCTAAGGCATTCTTTAGGCTCTGCCACAACCGAGCCGTGAAATGCGAATATCTATCCGAGATGATAGTCACTCGGACTCTGTGAAGTCGAATTACGTTCCTAACATATAGGTCGGCAAGATAATCCATTGAGTCACTCGTACACGTAGGTATAAAGTGTGTTGACTTGGTTAACCGGTTGACTATTACCCATACGACATCATTACCCTGCTGAGTCCTTGAAAGACCCATAATAAAATCCATCATGACACGCTCCTATTTCTACTCAGCTATAGGTAAGGGTTGCAACAAACCAGCTGGTCGTTGATACTCGGTTTTCACTTTTTGACAAGTAAGGCACCTTGAAACAAACAAAGCTACATCTCTCTTCACCCTTCCTCCACCAGAATTGGTGACTAAGGTCTTGATACATCTTTGTGCCACCTAGGTGTACTACAAGGCAAGAATGATAAAACTCGCGGAGTACCTCCTCTCTATATGATTCTGGCACATAAAGACAGTCTAGATACCTCATACTTGAGTCAGGATAAACATTCAATCCCTTTTTTACCTTTCTGCTGGATATCTTCCATTTGATAAATTCCACTTCGCAATCATTTTGTTGTGCTTTTATAACTCGACTAACTAGAGTAGGTTGTGCAACTATAGTGAACAAAGCAGCTAACTCGAAGGACTCGCCAAGATGCAAGTCAAACTCGCCTACTACACCCAACATCTCCTATTTCTAGATAGCGATACTAGCTACACTGCTTACGAATTTTCTACTCAATGCGTTAACCACTACGTTGGCCTTTCCCAGAAGATAGTGTAACTCGAAATCATAATCCTTTATAAACTCCATCCACCTCATTTGCCTCAAATTCAAATATTTTTGTGAGAATAAATATTTCGAACTCTTATGATCAGAAAACACCTCAAATCTCTCCCCGTACAGGTAATGCCTCCAGATTTTTAAGGAAAAAATCACTGCTGCTAACTCTAAATTGTGAATAGGATAGTTTCTCTCATGTGTTTTTAGCTGTCACGACCCATACGCTACCACTTTTCCCGCTTACATCAATACACCATCCAAGCCTTCCTGAGACGCATCACAATAAACCGAATAACCCAAACTCCTCTCTGAAATAATAAAAATTGAAGCGGTAATGAGTCTATTCATAAGCTTCTAAAAAGACTTTTTACAAGTCTCACTCCACACAAATTTAATTCCCTTCCTTGTCAATTTGGTTAACGGTGAAGCCAATCTAGAGAAATCTTTCACAAAATGTTGGTAATACCCAACTAAGCCCAAGAAACTCCAGATCTCAAAAGCATTCTTAGGTTGTTCCCAACCTTGCACTACGTTTATCTTAGATAAATTTACAATCATCCCTTCTCCAGACACCACATAGCCTAGAAACTTAACTTCTTTGAGCCAAAACTCACTCTTCCCGAACTTAGCATATAAATGGTGTGCTCTAAGCAACTCAAGTACAATCTGCAAGTGTTTTTCATGTTCCTTCTCGAATGGTGAGTAGACTAAGATGTCATTGACGAAGACAACCACGAATCGATCGAAAAATTCATGAAAGACTCGATTCATTAAGTTCATAAGCGAAGTTGGTGCATTGGTCAATCGAAAAAGCATATTAAGAACTCATAATAGCCATACCGTGTACGAAAATTCATTTTTCTAAATATCCTTTTCTTTCACCCTCAACTGGTGATACCCCGATCTCAAATCAATCTTCGAAAAACAGTACGACCCCTTTAATTGGTCAAACATATCATCTATTTGTGATAATAGATACTTGTTCTTAACAGTTACTCGGTTCAACTTCTGGTAATCGATGCACAGTCGCAATGTGCCATCTTACTTCTTTGCAAAGAAAATCGATGCTCCCCAAGGCGAGGTACTAGAGCGGATGAAGCCCTTACCTAAAAGCTTTTAGAGTTGAATCTTCAACTTGTGCAACTTGACGAGTGCAAATCTATATGGTGCCATGGAAATTGGTGTCGTGTCGTGCTGGGCACTAAGTCAATGAAAAATTCAATCTCCCGGTAGGTTGGCAAACTAGTAAGATCTTTGGGGCAAACAAGTAAGATCTTTGGAAAAAAACATCCAGGTATTGTAGGTGTCCTGAGGGTACCCAAGTGTGCCCAATAGTTCAGACTCCCAATCTCTTGATCTGATATCGCTAGTGCAATGTGACTCAAAAAATGAGAGTCTAAATCGTTCAACTTTATAGAAAATCCATTTGTTGCAAAATATGCTAGAAATGGATTATATCACCAAATCTCACATTCGCCACCTAATCTTTTAGAAAAATTAGGAAACCCATGACTCGTGCCAAATGCCACTGTTGATCATAACCAAAGATACCTTGGTTCGAAACCTTAGATATGAGGGGGGGGGGAAGGTCATGAATTGAGCGCTCCCACTCACCCGATCAAAAAATTGGCCTATACTAAGCCATGATATGATTTTTATAAACATTATATGCTCCTGTTTTGATTTATTAAATAATGCTAAAATTACTATGTGAGGTAAATGAGTATAGATCATGTCACTTATTTTGGAATGTTCTGATCTCATGCATTTTTGAAAGATTTTTGAATAAATGTACAACTTAAAATGAAATTGAGCCCACATACACATCAATCAACAACATTCCAACCCAAGCAACACAACCTTTATCCATTGGTATTCAAGTAGGTATATCATTTAAGTACTTAGCCATATGGTAAGATGCTAAACATGGTAAAATAACATACACAACCGTGATGTCAAAGCTGTAAATGCTCACCTAGTATTCTTCCATGACAAGCCAAAAAATAATATGCTATATACATATGCATGATCCTATACATGATCCTATACATGATCCTATATACAAGTAGCTAATGCAATACATATACAAGAATGAAACTATAGATTCGGTTGCTAAGTACATGATATGTGAATCATTTTAAGGCATGACTTAGCGCATGAAGGTGTATAGGAATTGATAAAACCCACAGATACAAATTAGCCGAATCTTAATGCATGCAAAGCATGGATATGATAAATAAAATATGATGCTATACAGAAAGTGCATAAATAAAAGGGTTAGAAAGACATGGGATTGGAAAATTATTACAACAACTCAAATGAGAAGGAAGAAGAAATGGGAGGGGAAGAAATTATTACAACAATTGAATGAATAATAATAAAAAAGAAAAAAGAAGTGGGGTTAGAGGAGTTATTACAACAATGAATTAATTCAACCAGTTACTGCTGAATCTAACAAATCATATTAAGCAATTAAAATAAACCACCCAGTAGCTCCAGAATCACCCAGGACAGCACTCCCCAGAAACTATCTATTCTGTTCTTGGGAAAAATTATCCGACTAGACACAAAAATAGGCCAATCAAATAGGGAGATGGCCGGCCGAATTCATCTTCCGGATGAGATTTGGCTCAGTGTAAAATTTTCAAAATAGAAGCCACAAGACAGTTTCTGGGGATGCTCATCCCTTTTGCGCCCTTTATTCATAGAAACCACTTGGGGAATAGGTAGATGGGCTATAGCCCTCAACAAATATATAAACAAATATATACAACATATATTTTGCTAAAAAAAAAAAAATCAAATGGATCAAAATCAAGAACAAATTCAAGCCCAAGAAATAGATAGGAACCTACATATTCTCTTTGTGAATAAAGACAAATTAATACCCAAATCTATGCTATTAAGTAGAGAGTGTAGATTAATGCAAATCATTTCTTGGTGGAAGCCTTGCTTTTAAAACAAGGGATTCATCAAAACCATTAAAAACTCCTTATCTAGTCATAGAACAAGATGCTTCCACAATTTTCTATATTCACAAATGATTGAGAAGGGAGATTTCAAGGCCCTTTGACCCAAAATCTCTTGTTTTACTTCCAAAAAATAAACAAAAAGAAAGAGAACAAAACTCTTTCAATATCAAATCTCAATAATCACTCAAGGAATCCTATGAAACAACCACCCTACTCATTATCTTTGAGCATAGGTTGAAACATATAGGTTGATACACTTGAGAGGTGAAGAGGAGGAGTGTAACAACAAGAAAAGCTACTTTATTTATTGAACTTGTGAATGGATGGCTAATAGCTATTCCAAAACACATCCACAAGGGTCCAAAATGCATAAGAACAAGAAATTAGAGCTTAGGAAAGCAAGAACATAAATGAAAAGCTATCAACTCAATAGATATGTGTAGACACCCCATTTTTGACCGACTTTAAGACTCAGGCGTCACCGATTGAGCGCTTGGTGATATTGCATATTGTGCTCGTTCAGAAGTTTCAGAGTCTCGGCTGCAAGCCTTACCTCCAGACTTCCGGACCCTTTCGTGCCTTGCGTCGGTTTGCGAACCAGGCTCTGTTTTCTCTGTTTTCTCTTCCCGAAGGGAGAGAGAGGTCTCGTTGATCATCTCTCAGTGGCCGTAGGCTATGTTTCGTGGTCATAGGCCTTTTTTCCTGTTTGGAGCCCGGTTTTCGATTTTTCAAAGCCGACGGCCGTGTGCCTCTGTTCGGGACCGCCTAACCACCTCCGTTTGCTCCGGTTTTTGGTATACACCTTATTTCCTCCCTTTTGAGGAACAATGTGGCCCGAGAGACTAACTTTGTGGTCGAATGCCACCTCCGGTGCTTAACAGCCCATTTTCGGGGCCCCGGGCTGCGCCTTTTGGTCCCCGAACCTCCATTTTGCATCCGTTTTGGTTCATTTTTGGTGGAGACCTTATTTTCATTGTTAGAAAGCTTGTAAGAGGGTGGGAGGCCAGCAATTTTTCTGAAAAGCCAGTTTTATTTCTTCATCGTTCTCCGTCGCCCGTTTTCCTCACTAGAAAGCTAATGTTGACCACTCCTGGGCCACTTTCTTTAGCCCTAAACCCCATATTTGTGTTGTACACACCTGGGAGGCCACCAATATGAATAGGCCAGCCAGTAATTGTCTCTGACCCTTTTGAACCCCTCTAAAAAGTTGGCTTTTCTCTCTCCTGGTTCACATTTTCTGAGTTTTGACCACATATTTGTGTTATGCACACATGGGAGGCCACCTTTTTGGGGTGGCCAGCCAGCAATTTTGATTGACCCTTTTGACCCCTGGCCGGCCGGCCAGGGGGGGTGGCCGGCCGACCACCTGAACCTTTTGAACCTGGACGGCCATGATCCTCTCTCCAAGTGTATTCCAGCAATGCCAGCTGTTTTTCCCCAGATTCTGTATCCGAGGGTCTGTCTTTTAGGGGGAAATTTGAATTATTTTTTCCCCCCTTTTCCCTTGGCCTCTCTCCCTCTATTAAACCAACACTTGAGCTTCATTTTTAGAGGTTAGAGATTTTTGCTAAGGCACACAACCATCTTCCTCCATAGCTCTCCCTTCCAAGCTCTAAAGTCCATTTATCCTTGGCCATTTACACACCAACCCATAGCCTACCACCTCCCTCATCCATTCCAGCCCCTTGAAGCTGATTTTCAGAGGTTGAGAGCTCACATTCTTGGACCAAAAGCTGCTGGAGGTTGGCTCTACAAAGGTAAGTCACTACCTCCCTCTTTTGGCCTTATCTTGCATCATATCTTAGTCTTATTTTCAAACATTTTTGGGCTCCGACCTAAACTGTAAATAGTCACATTTTGAGCTCCTGTTCATATTTGATCAAGGACTTTTTGCTGTTTGAGGTCTTCTCCTTACCCTTTGTGTTTAATCTCTCTTTTAGGCCTATTTTTGCATGGTATTTTAGTCTTATTTGTGAGCTGTTTTGGAGTTGGTCATAAACTTTAAAATGTCTATTTTTGAGCCTCTCTTCAACTTTGTTGAAGGGCTCTCCTCTGTTTGAGGCCAGCTGCTACCACTTGTCTCTTTATCCCTCTCTTAGGCCTTTTTCTTGCATGTTGTTTTAGCCTCACTTGTGTTTATTTTCGAGACTTGGTATAAACTATAAAGTGACTTGTTTTGAGTCCCTTTTCAACTTTGTTGAAGGGCTCTTTGCTATTTGGGGCCAGATGCTGTCCCTTGTCTCTAATCTCTCTTTTAGGGCCATTTTTGCATAATAAATTAGCCCTATTTGTGTTCACTTTTGAGATTTGTTATAAATTGGAAAAAGTCTCCTTTTGACATCATATTCATGTTTGATTAAGGGCATTTTCTTTTTTGAGGTCATATGCTTCCTTATATGCTTGATTGTCCCTTATTTTGAGCCTTACACCTAAGCTCTTGTTGCATGCTTGGTTTGGTCTTCTAGCCACTGAAATCCAGTGGATTTTTAGTGGCTAGCACACTATTTTGAGCTTCCAAATCAGAGGGGGGTGACCCCCTCTCACCTTGACTTGTTTGGTGGTCATTTTTGGCCTTCCAAAGAGACCCTATCTTGCATGCTTTGAAGTCACTTTCCAGGGTCAATTTGGTGAGTTCTAAGACTACCATATTTGATTTTCATAGTTTCTTATGCCATGCTAAGTGTCCACCTTGTATGTTCTTAATAATCCATTGCATGGCCCTCTAAAGGAGCTCATCATTTTTGCATGCATTGGTTGCATCTCCATGGTTATTTGGGCATATTTTCACATGTTTTATTCACTAATTTTTTCTGGTTTGGTAGGATTCCATGTGCATCCTATACTTTCCATATAACTCATGTTTGCTAGTCAAAGTTGCATGCTACTTTAGTCCATTTTGCTAGCATCTTTTGGCCATGCTTTGAACTAGAAATGTTCATGTTTTGGGACTGCCTTGGCTCTGTCTTTAGACTTCATGATCAAATAATGCATGCTTTGTATAGCTATAAGTCATTCCATGTGCCTAGTTTCGAGTTTCGGGGTTCATCTCATGCATCGGGTGCCATTTTTCCATGTTTTGGGACTGTTTAGCATCATATTTCAGTGCTGGAATTTGTGAGTTTGTATGCCATCTTGCATCTCTTGCCATGCCTTGTTAGAGTTGCATGTTATGCCTAGGATCGGTCCTCGGTTTGCGTGCATGTGTGCACGCATTTTGATAGTCCCATTTTCACCTAATGGCTACTAATGTGAGTGTGGTTGAGGTCCACTCATGTTGACGTAAGTCCATCATGCATTGTGTATGCCATTTCATTTCATAACATTGTGTATGCTAGGTTGTATGTTAGAGCATTGCGTATGCCTCGTTACATCGTGCATTGTGTATGCCATTTCATAGCATTGTGTATGCTAGGTTACATGTTAGGATTGCATTCATGCATGTCATGCATATTGCATAGTGCTTGGGATAGGAGTTAGCCGAAGCACAGGAAACGAGGGACATTTCGTACTCCGAGTGACGGAATGTGTCTCAATTCCGTGTCGCCGACATTGCGGATTACCTATGATGGAGTTTAGGCCTTGTTGTGTCCATATGTACATTTATTTCATATTGAGTCGTACAAATTGACTCCTCGGCCATCATGCATCGAGATGCGTGATTAGTGGCATGACGATCGAGGACTACACTCCTTAAAGAGTAGTCATGCATACATATGTGAAAATACTTTGCCATGTCCCTTTGTTGCTCTCTGTTGCAGCAAATCAGAAATCAACAGCCTTTCGGAGCTTGGCACGCATCCCGAGAACAATTGCAAACAAAGGCAAACCGGGACATCGCAGTGGATTTTTGCGCAAGGCAACTCAAGTATGCATCATCCATCATTCGGAACAGAGTTGAGGCAATCCCTAGCTTGCATGCTAATTTACTGCTTTCCTAGATTAATTTGTTAATTAATTAGGATTTTGTATTTATTCAGACTGTAATTATTCATTTGGAACTGTATATTATTCGGACCCTCTGCGCGAGGGCAATATTGTAATAAGTGCGTGTGTGTGTGATGTATGTCTTCCAACCCCACGTCTTTCTCCCTTTTATTTACCAGCTTATGATGGTTAGATTAGGGCATGTCTCAATTAGCATACAATATGATAGCATGTTTGCATTCATTCATCTGTTTTGCATGCACCGGGCTCGGCACATCATACTAACTGCATTGTATTTTCAATTCCAAGTTGAATACATGCTAGCTGTAGCATTTCATATGCCATGTTTAGAATAGTCGAGCCTGCTATAGTTGCATTTTTGCATGTGTTGCATTAGGCATTTCTGTATAGTTAGGATCATGCATGGATTTCTAACCTAGTTTCTGTTTTGGCTTGGAGTACTCGGTAAGTTTTATGCTTTAGCATCCTTGCATGCGCGTGAGTGACTGCCATGATAGCATGCTTGCCATGAGGCTATATGCTTATGTGATATAACTGCCTGAATGTCTGTGGGTGAAGGTTGGGTTATTTGGATTGGAACAAATCATTGACTATGAGTTTTAAGCCCACTAGATAGTGGCAAAATCATGTTTTCTTAAGCCCACCCGAGGGTGGCAAATCCACGTCTTAGTCTACATGCGGGTAGCACCATCAAACCATCTTTCAAACAAACAAACATGAAATGTTTTGTTCCAATTCAGGCGACCCAGTCTATACTTGTATGCTGTGCGCATTACATAGTAAATCTAGGCTAATAACCGGAATAAGAACGCATAATGTTTTCAAAACTAGATATCACGGTTAGTAGAGGCCGATCTTTGATCGGGCGAGCGGGGGTGCTCACGAAGTGACCTTCCCCAATCGTACCTAAGTTCCCGAGCCGAGACAACTTTGGTGATGACGGACATGTGGCCTTAGGCAACGAGTCAGGGTTTCCTAAATTTTCCCAAAATAAAACATTTAGGTGGCGACTCTGTATCTGGCAAAGCAGTCTATGTTTGGCACTTCTTTACAAAAAATCTATTTTCTCAAAACGATTTGCCGGATTTGGACTCTTTGGTTCAGATTGAGAACCGTGACAATTTGAGTCCGAACTGTAGTGAGCCCAAAATGAACAGAACGGGATTCACCCTCCCGGGACGTTCGGGGACATCTACAATATGTGGCTAAATTCTAGTTCCCTCCACATCCATGAGGACTTAATTAACACATCTATGTACAACTATAATGAATTATAGCACTAGCAAGCAAGAAAAGTATGCAAAAGCACAAGAAAATAAAGAAAACAATCAACTCAATAGATGGATGACTACATCTTAGTTCCCTCCACACCCATATAGACCCATCACATGATTACAACAAGCCAATAATGAGATACAAACCTTATAAACAAAGAAACAGAGGAAGAAAACGAGAAAAAGGATCAAAAAAATTCCAACTCTTACCTTTTCAAAGCAAGGAAGAGTTTTTGATTACCAAACTTGCTTCCAAACACCCTCAAGGTTCTTGGATATGGCTCGAACACTTAGCAAGGAGCTTCAAGATCAATCTTTAATGGAGTTTAGGTAATGTATGTAGGAGGGAAAAGATAAAACACTGAGAAACTTTTAGGTGGAGGGTCGTTTTTTGCTCTCAAGCCTTTGAAAATGATTCTTTAACTCTTCCAAAACAATTTTCCAACCCTTAACAATGAAGAGGGGAGGTGTATATAGAGATTTTAAGGTAAAAATATCTAAGATATTTTCATGGAGGACATTTGTGGAAGACAAATATCTAAGATATTTGTGAAAGATATTTATAGAGGCAAAATATCTAAGATATTTGTAAAAGATATTTGTTGAGGCAAAATATCTTTGAAAAATATCACCTGTGCATGGAAGCTAAACGCAAAATATCTAGATATTTGTACAAAGCTTACAAAGGAAGCTAAATGTGAAAATATCTTAGATATTTGCAGAAAAAGCCAAAATTTTCGAAAATACTCTGTATCCCAACAATTCAGCCGACCGCATCATTATTCATCTGGCCGACTACATTTTGTATCCAGCTAAAAATTGTTGGATGGCCAAATAAAAAATATACCGTTAGATCAATAGGGTAAAGTTAGTATTATTTGAAAGGAGAAACAAGTATTTCAAAGGATTTCACCATTTCCATTCATTCCCACTATATCCCCTGCTAGGTCTACTAAAAAAGACAATATTTGGAGTTTTAAAAAAAACAAGCCTTGGGACATTGTAGAAATGTTTGGAATTGCACAACTAAAAGATTTTAAAATAATAATAATAATAAATAAATACATAAATAAAGGTCAAAAATAGTTTGGCCAAAAAGGGTGTAAGGTTGGGTTTAAAGCTTAAATCTAGCTCTCTTGCTGAGGAATTTGTAAAATAACACATTCCAACTTTCATCATCGGGTGTCCGAAAGAAAGTGCCCAAATCTTAGGGCTGGTCAAAATGGGGTGTCCACAGGTATTCACAAACTACCCTCATCAAGTCACCTCGAACTGCGTCATTCTCATTACTTAAGAAGGTCGCAAGAAGAAAATTAAGCTCGTCCCCGACCGCGTGAGTCATACAATAGCAACAAAAATCTATTCACTCAATCCCTCAGAAAACAAAAACAATCACCATTCAAGGTGCACACGGTAACGCTCCTACGGTGACAATCTATGATGGCATGGTATAAAGACGACCAATCCATGCCTAGAATGATATCGAAACCCTACATGTTTAATAAAATGAAATAAAAAGGAAGTCGGCGACCGACAACCTCTATCTTACAATCGCGACATCCCTGATCCAAGACAACCTTACCCCAAACTAGTGACTCTACCCTGAGTCGAGATGTTAACCGAGCCATTTCTAACCCCAAAACCGATACGAATGCAGAAGAAATGAAGGAATGAGATGCACTAGTATCAATCAACACTTTGGAAATAGAGTTAAACAACAAAAAGCTACCTCTCATAGCAAAGGTGTTGGAAACTGATCCAGCGTGGTAACATCATACACATGCCTTGAAGGCCTCTGATCCACATGTTCATCCCTTGGAGCATAAGTTTGGTATATAGATTGTGCCAAAGAGGTTGCCTAATTGGCCCTCAAGGCCTGTGTTGACTATGTTGGAAGATGGCTCTGTGTCTGTCTCGAACCAGATGCACCAGATGTGCGACCTTATTGAGGATAAAACCTCCTTAAGTTCCTTGACTGCCCACACTGAAAATTGGTAGGCGGCTGCCTCTTCCTCGGCCTTGACCTTGAGAATGAGTCAAGGATGGCATAAACTGTTGCCCTTCTGCTCTCTGCGAGCAAATTGAAGATTTGTGGCCTAATTGACCACACTTGAAGCAAGTAAAACCATCCTAGTTACCTCTTCCTAAACTAGAACTTGGCACAGGAAATGTGGATCTAAACTGCGTAGCATAAGACTACTATAGGGCGGAACCCGTTTGTCGCTTGTTATCCTTTGCATCCCTTTGAACATTTTGGCTCCTCTACTTGGAGCCCCTCATCCGCTCCTCCTCTGTTTGAATCACAATCTCTAAATGAGATGCCGCTTCCACTAGGCGATTGTAATCCTTAATCATAGACCCGAGCACCTTAAAAAGGAGACTGGTCCTCAATTGCTTCTCAAAATCGATGTAACGACTTTCTTCCGTTGCCATAAGTTCTGGTGCAAACCTAGATAAACTTGTGATACTCAAGAGGTCTTCTCCGAACGTCTGCATAATTTTTCTGTCGGTCTTGAGCTGTTTTGAGCCTTTGCCGGATAGTTTTGATCTTTTCAGAGGTGTCTTGTACAATTTCAGGCCCAAGCAAAGCTCTGTCCCCGACCTCTGTCCAACAAATAGGTGATCTACACCTCCTACCATACAAAGCCTCATATGGTGCCATACCGATGCTGGAGTGGAAGCTGTTATTATAAGCAAACTCTGCAAGCGGCAAATAGTCTTCCCAACTCCCCTGAAAATCCAAAGCACACATGCGAAGCATATCTTCCAAAGTTTGTATCGTTCGTTCTGACTGGCCATCCGTCTGTGGGTGGAAGGCAGTACTGAACCTTAGTTCTGTTCCCATAGCTTCCTACAAACTTTTCCACAATCTAGATACAAATTTCGGATCCCTATCTGACACAATGGACACCGGAACTCCGTGTAACCGGACAATTTCATCAACATAAATAGTAGCCAATCTATAAGCAGTAAATGTAGTTTTGACAGGCAGAAAATGTGCAGATTTGGTCAGTCTATCAACTACAACCCAGACAGAATCCATACCTCGGGAAGTCCGAGGTAGGCCAACAACGAAATCCATAGTCACATGTTCCCACTTCCACTCAGGAATAGGGAGAGGTTGAAGTAGACCGCCTGGTTTCTGATGTTCAGCCTTAACTTGCTGACACTGAAGGCACTTGGACACATATTCTGCAATCTCTTTCTTCATTTTAGGCCACCAATAGGTTTGTTTCAAATCCCGATACATTTTATTATTGCCCGGATGCATAGCAAATACGGATCTGTGGGCTTCATCTAAGACCCTCTTCTTTAGTTCCGTGATATCTGGGACACATATTCGGTTTCGAAATTTCAACATTCCATTCTCGACACTGAACTCTGCTTTTGGGATCACTTCAAATTCATCAATGACTTTTCTGAGGAACTCATCTTCCTTCTGTTTCTGCTTGATTTCATCAACAATTGCCGGTTCGGCTGTAATAGCGGCTATCAATCCGCCCTGTTCACATACCATTACCTCAATTCCAGACTTCTCAAAGTCTTGCAAAATCTCCCTTTGTTCAGTAAGCAAATAAGCCATACTCCCTGTTGATTTTCTGCTCAAGGCATCAGCCACTGTATTAGCTTTCCCGGGGTGATACTGAATTTCTAGGTCGTAATCTTTTATCAATTCTAGCCATCTTCTCTGACGCATATTCAACTCTTTCTGCGTGAAGAAGTATTTTAGGCTCTTATGATCTGTGTAGACTTCACACTTTGCCCCATACAGATAATGCCGCCAGATTTTCAGAGCAAAAACCACTGCGGCCAGTTCTAGGTCATGTGTTGGGTAATTCTTCTCGTGCGGCCTCAATTGCCGAGAGGCGTAAGCAATAACCTTTTCGTTCTGCATTAACACACAACCCAAACCCTTATAAGATGCATCACTGAAAATCACAAAATTTTCCGTACCTGAAGGTAGTGTCAAAATCGGTGCGGTAGTCAATCTCGTCTTCAATTCGTAAAAGGCTGATTCTCTTTCACCATTCCACTCAAATGGTTGTCCTTTACGTGTCAATTGGGTAAGAGGCACAGCTAATTTCGAAAAGTCCTTTACAAATCTCCTATAGTACCCAGCTAAGCCCATGAAACTGCGAACTTCTGTCACATTAGTTGGTGTAGGCCAATTCACAATTGCTTCTATTTTCTGCGGGTCCACTGAAATTCCTTCCTTGTTGATCACATGCCCTAAGAAAACAACCTCATCCAACCAAAACTCACATTTCTTTAGTTTAGCAAATAATTTCCTTTCCCGAAGTACTTGTAAAACAGTCCTCAAATGATGTTCATGTTCAAGTCTATCTTTAGAATATATCAAAATGTCATCGATGAAGACTACAACAAACTCATCAAGGTAGATTTTAAAAATTCTATTCATTAAGTCCATAAATGCTGCCGGAGCATTAGTCACTCCAAATGGCATAACAAGAAACTCAAAATGACCATACCTCGTTCTGAATGCAGTTTTCTCAACATCTTCTGCCTTAACCTTCAGCTGATGATACCCGGATCTCAAATCAATCTTAGAAAACACTTGTGATCCCTGCAACTGGTCAAATAAGTCATCAATACGGGGTAAGGGATATTTATTCTTTATCATTACCTTGTTCAATTCCCGGTAATCAATACACAGGCGCAAAGTACCATCCTTCTTCTTTACAAATAACACTGGTACACCCCAAGGCGAAGTGCTAGGCCGGATAAACCCTTTATCAAGAAGGTTTTGCAACTGTTCCTTCAATTCTTTCATTTCGGCAGTAGCCATTCTGTAGGGATTTTTAGAAATAGGCTGGGTGCCCGGCACGGTCTCAATAGTAAACTCTATCTCCCGGTCTACCAATTCCCCTGGTAATTCATTTGGAAACACATCTGGGAACTCTCTAACAATGGGAATATCATTCAATTCAACATTCACTGATTGTTCAGTCAATACATAACACAAATAACCCTGGCACCCCTTCCTGATCAATTTACATGCTTTCATTGCAGATATCAAATATGGTGGAGGCACTACCCCATTTCCCACAAACACAATTTCTTTCTGTTCTGGTGGTTTAAACACAACCCTCTTTGTCACACAATCTATAGTGGCACAATATTTGGTCAACCAGTCCATGCCCAAAATTACATCGAAGTGTCTAAAGTTTAAGGGCAACAAATCTATATATAGGGTAGCATCCTCAATATGCATGTCACAAAACCGATATATATAGTCACATAGCACAGATTCCCCCGATGGAGCAGACACACATAACAAATATGGCAACAATTCTAGGGGTCTTTTCAGTCTAGATGCAAATGCATATGTCACAAATGAGTGCGTTGATCCAGAATCAATTAACACAAAAGCATCCTGATTACATATTGAGATAGTACCTGAGACAACGGCATTGGCGTTCCGTGTGTCACCCGGAACAAGCGCAAAAACTCTCCCCTGTCTCACTGTGTCCCCGGTAATAGCGGATCTCACAGCATTTCCCGGCTTTGGGATCGATGCAGTTGAACTAGCTGCCAGTTTCCCACCGTTCTGATTGCACTCTCGGGCTATGTGCCCTTGTTTCCCACACTTGAAACAGGCTCCCGATGCACGGTAACAGACTCCATGGTGCCTTTTGCTACAAATGTTGCACATGGGAGCTGTGTCTCGGGAAGAACTTGAAGTAGTTGAGGAGCCCGTGTTTTGCTTTTTCAGAAATTTCTTCTTCGGAAAGAAGCCTTGTTTTTTGTTGCCTTTCCATTCTGTTGTTGGCTTAGCTTGTCTAGCTATGTTAGCCTCTGATATGATGGCCCGGTCAAGCACCCCAATGTAGGTCTCCAACTTCAGGGCATTCACTCGCTCTAGGATGTCACTTCGGAGCCCACCTTCAAAATGCCTTGCCTTCTTATAATCAGTGTCAATTACGTGTGGTGCAAACCTGGCCAACTCAGTAAATTTGGCCTCATACTCAGCTACAGTCATGCTGTCTTGTTTGAGTTCCATGAACTCTGCCACTTTCCTATCCCGGACACACTGCGGGAAGTACTTGTCATAGAAGATTTCCAAAAATTTCGCCCAATCAACATCTCTGTGGTTTTCCCTCATCAACATCCACCATCTTCTCGCTTCATCTTCTAGCATAAAGGTGGCTAGAAGCACTTTCTGTGTATCCGAGCACGGAAACACCTCAAACAGTTTTTCGATCCCAAGAACCCAAGCCTCAGCTTTCAAAGGGTCTAGTCCGCCATGGAACTGTGGTGGTTTCATTTTCTTGAATTCCTTTGTGAGA
The DNA here is from genome assembly GCF_055761805.1 of Camellia sinensis. Lineage (NCBI taxonomy): Eukaryota > Viridiplantae > Streptophyta > Magnoliopsida > Ericales > Theaceae > Camellia > Camellia sinensis. The sequence continues at coordinate 60,580,974 of NC_138971.1, forward strand.
GCTATTATCCGGTCATCATTTTGATCATTTGGCACGGGTGGTGCCGGAGGTGGAGGTGGCGGGTGTGGTTGCTGCCACTGTTGTTGCCACTCCTGTTGCTGTCTCAAAGCTTCTGCCATTTCTTGGATCAGTCTTTCCATTCTGTCCAGTCTGGCAGTAGAAGATTCCTCTAACTCATCACCTCTGGTCCTCACCATCTGATTAAACTTACATTATATTTCATACAAAAGGTACACAAGTATGCATACACTAAGAAGCACATATTTCCAGATAATTTGCAATGCAAGTAGTTCACAACTTACACATATAATTATTCATAACAAAACATTTAAGCATATAACCAATGCTTCCAAACTCGTACTTATCACATGAATGCATCCTAGATCTTATCTAGACGCTTATTGCTCTTTTTGGACAAGTGTGTGAGTTATTAACTCGTGCTCTGATACCACTCTGTCATGACCCGAACCTGCCCCTATGGGTTAAGGACACAACCGGCCAGTAATCCTGAGATTACCTACGGCCTCAGGCCAAAAGAGACATAACCTGTCAGAGTAAAGGGGCCAAACGGAAGCAATAAATAAAAACTTTGTCCATTGAGCCGTGCTTATATGCACATCAAACAAACCATACTCAGATACGTTAATAACCCACATCAAAAGTACAGTTTCACAAAATTCATTACAGACAGGATCAACCAAAACGAGTCAACCTATGACAGACTATTTACAGATATACATAAAGTCCTTGCCGGCAAGACAAAACATAATTACATAGCAAAAAGGCAAGGGTAGGTCTCAAGAGTGAGACACAAGGCTGACTTCCTCAAAACTCGGATTTTTCCTAGCGGACTTCACTGGGGCTGGGTTTGGACTTCCCTTGGCTCACCTACAAACACATGAATGAGCGTGAGCGATAGCCCAGTGAATAATATCAAATGCAGAAATTACATAACAATGTAGAACAACATGTTCCAAACGGCCTTGGGCCCAATTCATACTCCTATTCATGGCAAAACGGCCTTCGGCCCATTCACTTATGTCGAAACGGCCTTCGGCCCATCCATTTCTGTCAAAATGGCCTTCGGCCCATTCATTTATGTCAAAACGACCTTTGGCCTACTCGTTCATGTCAAAACGACCTTCGGCCTACTCGTTCATGTCAAAACGACCTTCAGCCTACTCGTTCATGTCAAAACGGCCTTCGGCCTACTCATTCATGTCAAAACGGCCTTCGGCCCACTCACATGTGTCAAAACGACCTTTGGTCCATTCATTTACATCAGGACGACCTTTGGTCCATTCATTTATATCAAAATGACCTTCGGTCCATTCGTTCACATCAGGACGACCTTCGGTCCATTCATTTATATCAAAACGACCTTTGGTCCATTCATTTATATCAAAACGACCTTTGGTCCATTCATTTATATCAAAACGACCTTTGGTCCATCCATTCATTCCTGTCAGACTTTTGTCCACAATCCCAATTAACAACTCATAAAGTTTAAGGGAATAAACAATTGGACATTGACAAGCTTTCGAATAGTTATATTACTCACAGTGATCGGCTTGTGGATGCGCCCTGGAGCTTGACCCTACACATTTCATGAATACAAAAGGGTCACTAGCAGTTCAATCCGTTCTTTAATTCACATATTCCTCTTTAGGCTTTATTCCTATCTCATTACCTCATTTACAACGTTTAACATATGCCTAAGAGTGCTTACAAGTGAAAGAGAATGGAAAACGAAACACAGAACGCATGAACAAAATTCCAGGAAACAGGGTCCCCTGCAAAAGTACTGGTTGCATGAAAATTACGCTCGAGCGTGGAATAGAGCGCTCGAGCTGAAGGCCTGTCTACAAAACGCCACCCTCGAGCGTGAGGTATCCCGCTCGAGCGGACATCCAACTCTGCAAAAGTGCTGGGAGCACGATTTTCCCGCTCGAGCGGCCATTACCCCGCTCGAGCGGACATCAAAATTCTGGGTTTCCCAGATCGTGTTCTTGAGCTCCAAATTGGTTTTCCAGCTACATTACTTGCATGCAATGGCCCAAATTACACATTTACACATGCTAACATGCTACTAATACAAGATTACAACATTATGAAGCTCAATTTCTTGATTTATCCGTATGCATGTCCCAAAATATGTCAAACTCAACATCAATATAACGAATTCATGCATTCAAGCTCATATCTTCTCAATTTGTACATGCATGTGATGAATCAACCACATTCTCAACTTAGATGACACAAATGGTGTTCAAAACATGAGTTTCAACTAAAACTCTACATGAATCATGTGTTTCAAGCTCAAACATGCAAATCCAAAGTAATTTCTTACATGCATGAGTTCTAAGACTTCAAACTCAACAAAAATCAACTCATTACATGCTCTTGATCACAAACAACCCTTGAACTCACAAGATCACAGTTTCAAACTTATGAATTCAAGACCAAAAGCTTACCTAGAGGCTCAATTTCCCAAACTATAGCAATTTCTTGAGTTTAATCTTCCAATTCTTCACAATTTTGAGCCAAACACCCAACTCTCCTCTTTTTCCCCTCTCTAGCTGACTCCCCTCTCTCTCTCTCTTGCGTTTAATTCAGCCAAGGAGAATAATAAAGAGGATATTTGAGTGTATAGAGCCTCACTTAGTCATAATATAATAATAGAGAGTAATTGGGCACCCATTTTACCAACTTAATCAACTTAACCTGGTCCAAATCAATTTTTTTTTTCAATTAAATTTCACCGTAGGCTCTAAAAATTATGCCAAACACAATGGCGTAATCAATTTCGGGTTCTGTGGCCGATAAGGCCCTCAATTTAATTTCCAAAGCAGGCTATTCAAACAGATATTCCTACGATGAACAGATAAAACTTCAAAATCATATATATATATATATATATATTCACATAATGGCATACAAAATCATGCTAAACACATAACCATAAACAAATTAAGGACCAATTCAGCATAGTACAGAACAGGGGTATCACACAAGTGCTCTTCTAACAGGTCTTCTAGAAACTCGTAGACTTAACCAATATCTTTGAAACCAAATCCCATACCCATTTAGTCACATAAACATGTTATTACATAGCATATCAGGTCTACTTCTAATATTATCTAGCAAGGTAAACCCATTGTAATAAAAATCATGTCCTACGATTCCAAAGTATTCAAACCCATTAGCTCTGATATCAAGTTGTAACGCCTCAAAATAATACAACCCACCTCATGATATTCGATAGAAAAACAAAAATTTACATAATATTAACCTTTTATTAATTTGATTACAGCGTACCAAAAGATGACATATGCATGTATACATTGACAAATCTTAGATCTTGAATCATAGCATATGATATGTGTATTAGTTTCAGTAGCTATCAATTCTAATTTATAAACAAAATTATAATTAGAATTTACAGTACACAGAAAATTAAACCAAATTCACAAAATTAAATTCTGTAAAAATAAAAGAAACAAGAATGTAACTTTTATTTTCCAATTAATTTGAAAATAAAATAAAATTTTATTCAACCAAATTAATTCCATACAGGAAATTAAATTCTTTAAAATAAAAGAAATTAGAAAATAACTTTTATTTTTTCAATTAATTTGGAAATAAAATAAAATTTTATTCAACCAAATTAATGCCACACAGGAAATTAAATTCTGTAAAATAAAAGAAATAAGAAAATAACTTTTATTTTTTCAATTAATTTGGAAATAAAAATAAAATTTTATTTAACCAAAGTAATTCCACACAGAAAATTAATTTATGTAACACTTCAATAATTAAAATACTAACATAGAATTTTAAGTAATGAAAACTCAGAAAATAATTTCTAAAACCCAAAATTAATTTCTGAAAAAATTTCACAAAAATATATTCTAAATTGTTAATGACACCAGTATCGTACTACTAGTTGTCAAAGAAAATAGACAGTATATTACTACTATCTGTCAAATAGCATATAAGTACTATTTATTTTTCCAACCAGAATATTATTTTGTAAATCCACAGAAAATAATTTTCTTAAAAGAAGAAAGAGAAAAGGAAACAAACGAAAAATTCTGTAAACAAAATAATTCGAATCTGTCTTAAGATTGTTGGACCAATCTTCTGTGTAAATAAAATAAATTGAAATTAAATCAAACAGAATAAATAAATAACGTACCGAATTTATTTATCGAACCGAATTAAAAATAAAAGACCAAGTCGAGTGTGAGACACTCTGTCCTTAAGACAGATTTGTCCCGCTACGGTGCTTATGGTTGAGTGGCGTCTATCTCCCAGGATACAATGATCTTAACCAATTTGTAGTAGCACTCCAAAACAAATTGTTCGGCGAACCAAACCTGTGTTCTATACTCTCTTAAATTTAATCTAAAATTAATTTATGAAGAATAAATGCACTAGAACAAAATGGACAGCAAAGAGACAAAAAACAGACTGATTTCTTTTTTTTTTAATCATACCTTAGATTGCTGGAATATGGCTCTATTTATAGGCAAAATTTACACAGCCTGAACAGGTGCTATTAGACAGAACAGGTACAAAAGAATTTCATCATTACTTATGTAACCTTTTGCCATGGAAACAACTCAAATATCTACATTACAAACATGCATGCATGAAATGAGTTCCAAATCAACACAATGAACCAATTCTAGACTTGAATCACTAGAGGCTCAAGAATCTAACATGAATGAGCTCAAACACATTACAAAGAGGGGTTGAATTCCTTACCTAGAGCTTTAGTTACAAGGTATGGAAGTTAAATTTGCAACCTATGTTCCAATTCCTTCAATTTCCAAGCAATTCACAAGGTAGAACTCAATTTCTCTCCCTCTCCCTCTCTTGGTCGGTTAAGCACAAGAAAATGGCTGAGCAAATGTGTTTTGATTCAAGTATAAGGCTCAAGTGTGTGTATATGAGATAGTGGCAAAATGGTAAATATGGTAAACTCTTTAATTGGCTTATTTTAATCTAATTTAATCATACCTAATCAGTTTTCAGATAAATATACCATAAAATCACATTAGTTATGAGGGTCACGGAACATCAATCGGTTTCTAATTCGGCCGCCAATAAGGCCTTCAATTTGCAGTTTAAACATATAAACATGAACAGATAATCAGACAATCAAACAGATAGAATGCAATTAACTAACATATACTCAGTCAATTCAGTTTCAATTTCAGCCAGTCAGTTCAGTATTTCATTCAGTTCGATTATCAGTCAGTTATCAGTTCCGTTTAGCAGTAATCGGTGATTATCGGTAATCGATCAGTCCTTAATCAGTAAACAGTATGAGGGTTGTTACAGTCTCCCCTCCTTATAAAGAGTTTAGTCCTCTAAACTCGAGTTACCTTCATTCTGGAAGAAAACAGGATTCAGTGGAAACAGTTCAGGATATCTTTTGGCCATGTCATCTTCCCTTTCCCAAGTGGCATACACGCCACCGTGGTTTTGCCAGCCAACTTTCACTAACGGGATCTCTTTGTTCCTCAGTTTCTTGATTCGTCGGTTTACAATCTGTATAGGCCGTTCCTCGTAAGTGTAGTCATCACTCAACACTATCCGAGTAGGCTCAATCACATGGAAGGGATCCCGGAGATAGTCTCTTAACATAGAAATGTGGAAGACGTTATGCATATGCTCCATTTCAGGAGGAAGCGCAACTTGATACGCCACCGGATTGATTTTCTCAATGATCTCATATGGTCCGACGTATCTCGGTGCTAACTTGCCTTTGACTCCAAAACGAGTCTGGCCTTTCATTGGTGTCACTTTCACAAAAACGTGATCACCCACTTCATACTCTCTGTCCTGTCTTCTGACATCTGCATAACTTTTCTGTCTACTCTGTGCAGTTTTCAGTCTTTGCTGTATCAGTTTCACTTTTTCAGTTGTTTCATACACAATCTCGGGCCCAAGCAACGGCCCATCTCCAACTTCTGCCCAGCAAATTGGAGATCTACATTTTCTGCCATACAATGCCTCAAAAGGCGCCATACCAATACTCGAATGGTAGCTGTTGTTGTAGGCGAATTCAGCTAAGGGCAAGTGACTTTCCCAGTTTCCCTGATAATCAAGGACACACATTCTCAATAAATCCTCCAGAGTTTGGATGGTCCTTTCCGATTGGCCATCTGTCTGAGGATGATAGGCACTACTCAGTCTCAGTTCAGTACCCAGTGCAGTTTGTAGGCTTTGCCAAAACCTCGATGTAAACTTCGAATCCCTGTCAGAAACAATAGACACAGGCACTCCATGCAGTCTTACAATTTCATCAATATAAATAACAGCCAATTTGTCCGCATTATAAATCGTCTTGACAGGTAAGAAGTGAGCAGATTTGGTTAGTCTATCAACAATAACCCAAATTGAATCCATACCTTTTCTGGAGCAAGGTAATCCGACGATAAAATCCATCGTGATATGCTCCCATTTCCACTCTGGTATGGGTAGGGGTTGCAATAATCTGGCAGGTCGCTGATGTTCAGCTTTGACCTGTTGGCAATGAAGACATTTGGATACAAAATCAGCAATTTCTTTCTTCATTCCCGGCCACCAGAAATTCTGTTTCAGATCTTGGTACATTTTCGTATTCCCCGGATGGATAGACAATTTCGAATTGTGGCCTTCTTGCAGAACTCTTCTTTTCAGTTCAGTATCATTTGGTACACACAGTCTTTCTTGAAATTTCAGTACATTATTCTCAAATTTGAATCCCGGTCTCGGTTTGGATTCTCTTTCCTCGATGATCTTCTTCAAGAAGTCATCCAGTTGCTGTTTCTCTTTAATCTCTTCAACCAGTGCTGGTTGAGCAGAAATAGCAGCCAAGATTCCACCTTGTTCTCTCAAAACAATTTCAATCTCAGATTTTTCAAGGTCACAAAGCAACTCTTTCTGTCCGGTGAGCAAACAAGCTAAGTTGGCAATTAACTTTCGGCTCAATGCATCGGCAACAGTATTGGCTTTTCCCGGATGATACAATATCTGTAGGTCATAATCTTTAATCAGCTCTAGCCATCTCCGCTGTCTCATGTTCAGTTCTTTCTGTGTGAAGAAATACTTTAAACTCTTATGGTCGGTGTATACTTCACATGTCACCCCGTACAGATAGTGACGCCAAATTTTCAGTGCAAACACCACTACAGCAAGTTCCAGGTCATGGGTCGGGTAGTTCTTTTCATGTGGTCTCAACTGTCGGGAAGCATAAGCAATAACTCTCCCATTCTGCATTAAAACACATCCCAAACCCTTATGAGAAGCATCACTAAATACAGTATAACCATCCGTACCTGAGGGTAAGGTAAGAACTGGTGCAGTCACTAATCGAGTTTTCAACTCCTGGAAAGCAGATTCTCTTTGGTCAGTCCAGTCAAATGATGTCCCCTTCTGAGTTAACTGAGTCAATGGTAGAGCAATTTTGGAGAAATCTTTGAAAAATCTTCTGTAATATCCAGCCAATCCCAAAAAGCTTCGGACTTCAGTCACATTTGTTGGTCTAGGCCAGTTCACTACAGCTTCAATTTTCTGCGGATCAACAGAAATTTCATTTTTGCTAACAACATGCCCCAAAAACATAACATGGTCAAGCCAAAATTCACATTTAGACAGTTTAGCATACAGTTTCTGTTCTCTTAAGGTTTGCAGGGCAAGTCTCAGATGATGTTCATGTTCTTCTATACTTTTGGAGTAAATCAATATGTCATCAATAAATACAACAATAAAGTCATCAAGGTACGGTTTAAAAATTCTGTTCATGAGGTCCATAAAAGCAGCAGGGGCATTCGTGACTCCGAAAGGCATAACCAAAAATTCGTAGTGTCCATACCTTGTTCTAAAAGCAGTTTTATCAATGTCTTCCGGTTTAACCTTCAGTTGATGATACCCCGATCTGAGATCAATCTTAGAAAACACTTGTGCACCCTGTAACTGATCAAATAAATCATCAATGCGTGGCAATGGGTATTTGTTCTTTACAGTTACCTTATTCAGTTCACGGTAGTCAATGCACAGTCTCAGTGAGCCATCTTTCTTCTTGACAAACAAAACAGGAGCACCCCATGGCGAAGTGCTAGGTCTGATGAACTTTTTGTCTAACAGTTCTTGCAGTTGCACTTTCAGTTCTTTCAGTTCAGTTGGAGCCATTCGGTAGGGAGCTTTAGAAACTGGTTGTGTTCCGGGAATCACATCAACGGTAAATTCAATCTCCCTGTCAGTCAAGTCTCCTGGAAGATTATCTGGAAAAACATCTGGAAATTCTCTGACTATAGGAATGCAGTTCACATCAGTTTTAACACTATCATCAGTAGACACAGTCAGTACAGAACACATATATCCTTTACACCCCTTTCTAATTAATTTAACAGCTTTCACTGACGAAATCAAATACGGAGGAGGTACTACTCCACTCCCATTAAACACAAATTCAGGTAAACCAGGTAGACGGAAAACAACTTGCTTGGTCACACAGTCAATAGTGGCATAATATTTTTGTAACCAATCCATCCCCAATATTACGTCAAAATGATCAATGTTCAATGGCAGTAAATCAATAAACAGATGCATATCCCCAACAATGATTTCACATGCGGGGTACATATAAGCACATGTCATGGATCCCCCTACGGGTGATGATACGGCTAGCAGATAGTTCATAGGTTCTAAGGGTCTATTCAATTTCCGTGAGAAAGCATGCGATACATAAGAATGTGTAGACCCCGAATCAATCAATACATATGCATTTTGTGTACAGATAGAGAGGATACCTGACACAACGGTCTCAGTATTTTGCACGTCTCCCGGTACTAGGGCGAACACTCGGCCCTGCCTCATGGGCTCTTTCCCGGTAGCTCTGGGGTTAGGCTTTGGTGCTACAGTTGATGCTGCTGCGCTTGGTGCAGCTTTACTACTGGCTTGTGGAGCAGAGGGGCAGTCTTTAACCATGTGGCCCACCTTGCCACACCTGTAACAGGCTCCAGATATTCTGTAGCAGACCCCCTTGTGCTTTTTGCCACACTCAGGACAGGGTGGTATGAATCCACTCCCTTGACTGGGGCTAGTTGTTATCCCCGTATTCTGTTTCTTGTTGGCTGGGTTGTGCTTGCCTTTCTTGAATTTGAAACCCTGCCTTTTACCATGCCATTCAGTTGTTGGTGTTTCAGATTGTTTCACTGCTGCAATGTTCGACTCGGCCATCAATGCCCGGTCGAGGACACCCACAAAAGTCGGTAATTTCAAAACATTTATCCGGTCAAGTATTGCCACATTAAGGCCGCCTTCAAATTTTCTGGCCTTCTTATATTCCGTATCCACCATATGCGGTGCATATCTGGCAAGCTCGGTGAATTTCGTCTCGTATTCCGCAACAGTCAGTGTGCCCTGCTTCAGCTGTTCAAATTCAGTCACTTTTCTATCCCTAACACATTGAGGGAAATACTTTTCAAAGAAGGACTCCTTGAACTGAGCCCAAGTCATAACGGTATTTGTATCACGGATTAACATCCACCACCTTCTAGCCTCTTCTTGCAGGGTGAAGGTAGCTAACAATACTTTGTTCGCTTCTGAGCACGGAAACACTTCGAATAATTTTTCTGTTTCCAGAACCCAAGCTTCAGCTTTTAACGGTTCAAGGCCTCCCTGAAAGGATGGCGGTTTCATCTTGCTGAATTTATGGGTGAGAGCAATAACATCCCCATCATCCACATTCGCATTAGGTTCCGGCTGTACCGGAGGAGGAGGAGGTGGGGGCGGTTGGTTCTGTTGTTGTTCAAGTCTAGCAGTTATCAGTTCTATCATTCTTTCCATTCTTTCCATTCTTGCCTCGGTAGACGAGGATTCAGGTTCATTTGCATTGTCCATTTCACTATAAGCAGTTATAACAGTTTTAAACATAAGCAGTCATTTGTTTACCAGTTTAACACATTAGCAGATATTCAGTCATAACGTAATCACACACTTAACATGCTCATGAGATGCCCTAATCACTTTCTAGGACACCCTATAGCTCATTTGGACACGTGTGTGCGGTATAACTCGTGGTTAAGTATCGCTCTGATACCACTCTGTCACGACCCAAACCCGGCCCTATGGGTTTAGCACCGTAACCGGCCAGTAATCCGAGATTACCGAAGGCCTGCTTAACAGAAATACAGTAAAACAGAGTACAGGGCCTGGCGGAAGCCAATACAGTAATTAAACAATGTCCAATGAGCTGTGACAGTCTGTATGCAAAAGATTTTCCATGCATTCATACATAAATGGTACAGAACAGTATGAACAATATTCACATCCATTCAAACTAGGGACTCAACCCTACATAACAGTACAGAAAACATTCCGTCTGTACAAAACAGTACGGTCTATACAAAATTTACAGTCACACAGTACAGGGACCTAATCCCTGTATAACAGTACAGTAAACAGTCAGTCTATACAGAACAGTTAGACAGTACAGAAGACAGGTGGGGGAAACAACCAAAACACCCCCAAGCCATAGCATGGCAACTCGGAACCTCGCAGTGAGGCGCAAAGGCTGGCTTGACAAAACTGGAGTAACCCTGACGCTCCTAGCTCCGATTTGGTGCCTGTACACCTACATATATATATGAGCAGTGAGCTAAAGCCCAGTGAATAACACAATATGTAAAGAGGTTAAGAATGAATGTCCTTACAGTATGAAAACAGTTCATTTCAATCAGTCATTCAGTTGTTCAGTACAGTAAACAGTCATATGTGGTACATCCATTAGCACAACAGTAACAGTAGGTCTTAAAAGACCGAACAGTAATGATGGCCATCAGTCAGTAAACAGTAGTGGTTCCACGAGGGAACCGACAGAGATCTCTGTAACAGTAACAGTAACAGTAAACCGTAGGTACTAAGGATGCCACAGTACAGTTCAGAAATAAAGGACATACATTCATTCAGTAAATAATACCAATTCAGTAAACAGTTCAGTAAACAGTTCAGTTCAGTATTCAAAAGATAATCAGTTGAACATATCTTTACACAATTGTTACTCACAGAGTTCTGGGCTACAGTATGCTAGAGCGTGTCTCCCCAGTTGCCAACCCTACACAGTTCACAGGTTGAACACACACTAAGCTACACAGTTGGGAAATCTCATAACTTAATCCCTAATTTGCCTTGGTGTGTTCTACAACGATATCCTCATCTAAATGTCTTAAACTAGGCCTAAGAATGCCTAGGATGGGATGAGGATGCAAAAATACACTTAGAAAATATTTCGCAAAGTTTGCTGAAAATAGGAGCCTTGCTCGAGCGAGACTTTCTACGCTCGAGCGTAAGCCCAAAATCAAAGGCTTCGCTCGAGCGAGGAATCCTTCGCTCGAGCGGTCTGCAAAACAGTAAAAGTACTGGATGCTGAAATTTTACGCGCGATCGTCGCTCGATGGTCGCTCGAGCGGAGCCCTGGACAAAGGTGCTCGCTCGAGCGGGGAATCCTTCGCTCGAGCGAGGAAGCCAAATCTGGAATTTCCAAATCTGCCTCCCAAGCTCAAACCAAGCATTCAACCACTCCAAACTCGACCTCTTGGGCCCAAATTCTGGAAAACATCATTAAATTCAATGTATAACAAGTTTCAAAGCTCAATTTATGAATTCAAGCCCCAAAGGTGAGTCAATTAAAACCACATTCAAACCCATTTTCAAGAACAACATTCAAACATGTCATGCATGAGTTTCAAACCAAATTAAATCTTCAAAGCTTGTTCAAATGGACTCATTTCTTCAAGAACATGATGAATTCATGGGGTATGACCAAAAGATGGACATGCATGTAACCTTTTGCCATGGAAACAACTCAAATATCTACATTACAAACATGCATGCATGAAATGAGTTCCAAATCAACACAATGAACCAATTCTAGACTTGAATCACTAGAGGCTCAAGAATCTAACATGAATGAGCTCAAACACATTACAAAGAGGGGTTGAATTCCTTACCTAGAGCTTTAGTTACAAGGTGTGGAAGTTAAATTTGCAACCTATGTTCCAATTCCTTCAATTTCCAAGCAATTCACAAGGTAGAACTCAATTTCTCTCCCTCTCCCTCTCTTGGTCGGTTAAGCACAAGAAAATGGCTGAGCAAATGTGTTTTGATTCAATTATAAGGCTCAAGTGTGTGTGTATATGAGATAGTGGCAAAATGGTAAATATGGTAAACTCTTTAATTGGCTTATTTTAATCTAATTTAATCATACCTAATCAGTTTTCAGATAAATATACCATAAAATCACATTAGTTATGAGGGTCACGGAACATCAATCGGTTTCTAATTCGGCCGCCGATAAGGCCTTCAATTAGCAGTTTAAACATATAAACATGAACAGATAATCAGACAATCAAACAGATAGAATGCAATTAACTAACATATACTCAGTCAATTCAGTTTCAATTTCAGCCAGTCAGTTCAGTATTTCATTCAGTTCGATTATCAGTCAGTTATCAATTCCGTTTAGCAGTAATCGGTGATTATCGGTAATCGATCAGTCCTTAATCAGTAAACAGTATGAGGGTTGTTACAGAGGGATTACCTACAAAGGAAGCAACAAGATGCCGAGGTAACTTCCCCAATCAAACCGAGAACGCCGTTCTCGGTCGAATTGGACAAATTCGAAGCCCTGAAGAGGTTTAGCATGTCGAGATTTCAGATATACGACGGTAAGTCAGACCCCAACTTTTACGTCGGTTTGTACCTGAACTCGATGGCGTTGTACACTGGGAATGAGCCGTTGCTTTGCAAGATGTTCCCCTCATCCTTCAGAAAAATTGCATCAGACTGGTTCTACAAGTTGTCGAAAGGAACTGTGAAAATCTGGGAAGGCCTGGCTGAGATGTTTGTGGCCAGATTTGTGACAAACAAGTTACAACCATTAAGGGTGGACGCCCCAATGGCCCTAAAAATCAGCGAGGACAAAAGCCTAAGAGCCTATGCCAAAAGGTATTATGAGGTATTCAACCGAATACCAGGATACAACCAAGAGGTGACGGTTGTGTCGTTAAAGAACGACCTGAAAAGATGACTGCCTGCTTTGAAAATCATTGGCAAAAACATTGTCGAAAAGCATAGAGGAGCTTATGGCCAGAATAGAAAAGTATGCCAGGGCCGAGGAGGACACGCCGGGCACAAAGGCATCAAAACAAGAGAAGAAAAGCGGCTCGCCGAAGCGAGGCCGAGGTGATGGCGGATACAACAAACCAGAGACGGGATTAAGGGCTGCACAGGCAGTCACAACCGTATTCCGAATCCCAATTTACAAGGTCCCCAGGCGAGTTCATGGGAAGAAGCATTGGCAAGCACTGTGCTTACCACAATGAAGCTGGACATCTGACTCAGGGGTGCAGAGCCTTGAAAACACATTTAGAAGACCTGGTAAGATAGAGCCATTTAAGGGACCTAGTAGACGAAGGTAGGATAAGGGAAGAGCAAGCAAGACTACCCCAGGTACCAGCAGCACCGCCACTCCCACCGCAACCGCAGGCAGGCAGACCTCGAGTGATCAATGTGATTCACTCAAAGGTCAATGACAACGAAATCCGTGGGGAAACTCAAAAGGTAAAACACTTACAGCATGTGTACCAGGTTCGTCAGAAAAGACCTAGGGCAGACGAGTGCCAGAGACCAATTGTGTCCTTTACTGAAGAAGACCTGGAGATGGTGCAGCATTCACACAACGATGCCTTGGAAATATCTCTCCAGATTGAAAAGTGCCAAGCGAAGCGCATCTTAGTTGACCAGGGCAGCTCTTGTGACATCATGTATATCAGGTGTTACAAGGAGCTTGGCCTTCACCAAGATGATCTGGAGCAGTCCAATGGCCCAATGGTTGGGTTCAATGGAATGCCACCATGGCCCCTGGGAGCAGCGAGTTTGGAGGTGCAGGCTGGCACCAAGGAGATAAAAACAGAGTTCATCATAATCGACACCCCCTCCCCTTACAATGTAATCCTTGGAAGGCCATGGCTGCATACAATGGGGGCTGTTCCCTCAACATTGCATCAGCTATTGCGGTTCCTAACAGAGCATGGAATAGAGGAGGTCAGAGGGGATCAGGTGCAGGCAAAGAATTGCTCAATGACATCAATGAAATCTACTGGCAACATTCGAGAAGTAGAAACAGTAGAGATAGAGGACGAGAACGTGGAAGTCCTGGAGTCGGCAAAGAGCCAGCCGAAAAGTGTGAAGAAGCCCTGAAGAAAATCCTTGTCCAGCAAGGAATGAAGAACACTTCTTCCTTCTTAGCTCGGGCTTAGCTGAGGAAGAGGAAAAGGAACTGGAGGCTTTCTTGAGAGTAAACGTTGAAGTGTTTGCATGGACACCATATGAGATGCCAGGCATTGACCCCGAGGTCACTTGCCATAGACTGAATGTAGACAGGTCGGCCAAACCTGTCATCCAGGGAGCAAGGAGGTTGACACTAATGCATGTTGAGACAGTGGAAGAGGAAGTGGATAGACTTCTGGAGGCCAGAGCCATTCAAGAGGTAAATTACCCAACATGCCTATCGAACACAGTGGTTGTAAAGAAAAATAATAGTAAGTGAAGGGTTTGCGTGGACTTCACCAGCCTGAATAAGGCTTGTCCCAAAGACAGTTTCCCACTGCCAAAAATTGATCAATTGGTAGATGCCACTTTAGGGCATGGAATGATGAGCTTCCTGGATGCCTACATGGGGTACCATCAGATAGTTATGTACCCCCCAGATGAAGAAAAAACTGTATTTATTACCCCAAAAGGGCTGTATTGCTACAGAGTAATGCCCTTTGGATTGAAAAATGCAAGAACAACTTACCAGAGATTGGTAACCAAGATGTTTAGACATCTAATTAGCAGAACAGTAGAGGTATACATAGATGACATGATCGTGAAGGCCAAGGAACCTGAGGGTCATTTGGAAGACTTAAAGGCAGTTTTTGACATCCTTAGAACATATCGACTCCGACTTAATGCATCGAAGTGTGCATTTGGAGTTGGGTCTGGTAAGTTCTTGGGAAACTTGGTAACCAGAATGGGCATTGAGGCAAGCCCAGATCAGATCAAGGCCATCCTAGAATTGAAGAGCCCAACATCAGCGAAGCAAGTGCAGATGCTGACTGGAAGGGCTGCAGCCCTAAATAGGTTCATAAGCAGAAGCTCTGATAAATGTATACTGAGAGTCCAAGTTTAGCAATAATCCAGAGTCCATTGGAGCTAGGCTTCTATTGGGACTAGGTTTGTGTTGGCAATAAAAGGGATGCACCCTCATGGGTCTAAGATACACTTTTTATATTCTGAATAATAAGTTGAGCACTTTTGCTATCTTTGAGAGATAAGCCCTGTTTGGTAGAACTGTGGAAAAGTGATTATAACTTATAGCCTAACAGCTTATACCTTATAGCTGTGAACATAAGCTGGTTTTTGACTTATAAATTAAGCTTCCCCTCCCATACTCAAAGAATAAGTTGATTTTTGACTTACAAAAAGCTATAAGCTGTATTGTTAAGCTAAACCAAACACATCAAAATAGCTTAAATTAAACTAAAAACTGAAATAAGCTGGAAATAAGCCCTACCAAACAGGGCCATAATTGACTTGATCGTTAGAGTGCCCCTGGGTGGACGAACCACCGCCGGAATCTCTTCTTTCTGTGACAAGTTATTTGGGTTTAATCTATTCTACCGGTGCTTTCCAACTGAATACTAATTTGGCAGTGTGGTCGGAAATCGACCCACACATTTATCTTGTTTTTCAAAACTTTAAAACACCAACTTTCAAATTGAAAAAAAAAAAACTATTGCTTGGTTAGAGTTTTCCAAAAATACTTTTTAAAAAATTCTACTTTTTTGTTTTTCGTATTTTTTTGTTTTTAATGAATTTTTTTTTAATATTTGAAGAAATGTTTTTAATTTTTAGACATACCTAACATAAATATACCTAAAAAGTAAAAAAATTGTGAAAAAAAAACCTTTTAAAAATTAACTAAATATAAAAAAAAAGAAATACGAGAATTCAGTATATTTTTTTTTGTATTTTTATGTATTTATTAATTTTTTAAAATATTTTTTCTCAAATTTTTTACTTTTTAGATACATCTAAGTAAGGTGCATCTAAAAAATTAAAAAAATTGTTTAAAATTTTAAAAATATTCACTAAAAACAAAAAAATACGAAAATGTTTAAAATTTTAGATACAATGTTTTTTTTTTAAATTGAAAAAACTGAATTATTTTTGTACAAAACTGAAAATTTTGTGTCTATAAAGGAGCATGATGATGGAACATTGATGTGGAAAACTGAAAAAATAAAAATAAAAAAAAACTTTAAAAATAAATAAACTGATAATGTTCTCAGTTTTAAAATTGGAAAAAATTGATAATGTTTTTGGTTTTATTAGATAATTGAATCAAACTAATAAGTAGAAGGGTAAAAATGTTTAATCTTATATTCTGTTTTTTTTCCCATCAATTAATGAAACAATTATCTGAAACATTATTATGCAAAATTGGTAATGTTCTTAATTTTAAAAATTAGAAAAAAGTGATAATATTTTCAGTTTTACTAAATAAGACTTATTGGTTCAAAAAATTTTAGATAGGAATTGAGCTACCATAACATTTGTAAATAGAACTTTTAGGTCAATAACTCTTTATTGATGTATTATATTAAAATGAAACCCAACAAATAACAAACATAATGAAAATTAAAGACAATAATTGTGTACAATATTTGATAAAATTCGATTTGAAACTATTTAAAAAAATTTGTAATGTAAATAGTTTGGGGTTACGATTCTTTATAATTTTAAGGGGGGCAAACTACTGAAATTTTGGAGGTGTACTTTAATTTAAAATTATCTTACTAATTTCTAATATAATATACCTACTTTTTAAAAAATTTCAGTCCCCTGGATCCGTCCTTGTACATACATATATTATTTTATGTCATCACACATAATTCTTACACTCCGTGGTGAGAAATGACAAGGATTGATAAAAAATTACTCTTTTCTCATGTTTGGTTTATAAGTTAAGTGAGAAATTATGAAAAAGAGGATTCTCTTACTTAGCTTATTTCATTTCTCACCAAAAGTGATAAGATTTGGTGAGAAACAAATTGATTAGTTGTAAAATATTTATAATACTAAGATTGTTCCTTAAAATACAAAGGAAGACAAAAAAATCTCACTCATATCTTTCGTGCTTTTTTAACCATCTAAACATGATAGTGAAAAAAATACAATCATTTATTTTATTTTCTCCCTCACATGAGAGACCACAACAATTTTTCTTTTTTTTTCTTGCACTCCAATCCAAGCAAAGCGTTAACTCAAAGCACTCATTAATAATTTTAAATTGCACATAAACATAAAGGTATGGGGTCCAAAATGAATGGTAATAATAGTATCACTTAGAGAGGCAAAACTATCCTAATCAGTGAATAATTTGGGGGCCATAGAGTGACTGACTGCGTGAGAGTAGAGCAAGTGGTTCAAGCAAAGAATGTAGTAGTAAAAATAGGCAGCATCTCTCCAAATCTCCAAAAGTTCTCTCCTCAAATTTGAGATGAGTCTTATTTATAGGCTTTTCCTTGTTACTGAATCTACCAAGTGGCCAAATAGAGTGATGACACGTGTCCCTGCGGATCACTCAAAATATTCCTATCTTGACCGCCAAGCTTTGGTGGACACATGTCCCTCGATATGTGCTGCTTTTGGTTTGTACCTCGGAAGATGCCGTTGTTGGTACTTTCCTCAGAAGGTTTCGTTTTTGGTACCTTCCTCGATGGTACTTCATGCAACATTTCCTTAGTATAGTTTCCCAAAACATACTTTCTCAGGAGTTGGCAGCCATGTTTGTATCCACCTAATGACTCCTCTACTTTTAACTACCTAACTACAAGCTCACAGCTTCTCAGGGCGTAGGCCACATCGAGGCTTAGACGTAACCACGCCGTCTTTTGTACTAAGCACGAGGGGGCTTTCTTGGTCCTATAAGCTTTGGGACTTGTTATTTTTAGTGGCAAAATAGTGGGTTTTGGGGCTTACTATCCGCTTCACGCATCAATCTTTGTTTGTACAAAGAGGAGGCTTCCCTCGAAGGTTGCTATCACCTTAGAGAGTTTTGCCTCAGATAGTAGTTCTTGAGGCTGCAATCACCTCGGATACTCTTTCTTTGGGAGGGTACGTGTCAAGTACTGTCTTAAAGGCAACGTCGAAATGGTCTTCTAGCGTGGGGCGGTGCCTCAGTGAGTCACCTCGGATATTGGGCTACGGTAGGTCCTACCTCAGACAGTTGCCTCAAATATTTCCACCTTGGATGGCCTATTTGGATCCATCGGGTCAGTCCTCATTTGACCCTCTTGTTGACCCACTTTCATTGGGCTTTGGCCCATGTCCATTTAATCATCATTATTTTTCTAACCAAGGCGACTTCGGGGATTAGGCCAACACTTACTTTCTACCCCTCTACAAAAGGAATTGAGACAACTACCTCAAATATCACTTGTAATCATCAACACTTTGGAACGAGAGCAAGACTTCACCATTCTTGGTCTATGGCCATGTGGCCCACCTCTTTGTTGGTGATGTTCATGGCCATTTTTTCCCCCAATGAATTGTGAAGCTAAATATGTAAGGGTGTGGGGTACTATGACCTGATAAGAATTGAATACCAAGTTCTAAGTTGAACAGGGGTTTGAGCCTCCCTCGGCCTGAATTTTTTGGTATTTGTTAAATTTTGGTTACTTTCGTATTATTTTAATTTCTATATTTATAAAGAGATGAGGGTGCACCTCTTATATTATAAGATAGTTGTAATTATTTTCTCAACATAGTGAAAATCACAATGGTTATAGATGTAATCTTATTATGAAGTGAACCACGTAATTTTTTTGTACTTCTTGTGAGTGCATGTTTTTTTTTTTTTTTTTTTTTAATTTTTTAATTTTTTTTATGTGTTTAATCTTTCCTCTTATTTGCTACTTTGTGTCTCACTAATTCTCGTTCAGAATTGTCGTTTTCCTAAGAAGGGTAGATTGGGTAATATATATATATATATATATATATAAATACAGATTATGGACTTATCCCTTCAAAATTTAAAAATTCAAGAACCTTAATTATGAACTACTTTTAAATAAGACCTGAACTTACACAAACTTATTCTCAAGGCAGTATCCCTAATTTTTCTATTAAAAATTAAAAAAGTAATGATTAAAGTATAAACAAAGTTAACTAAAAACAAGAAAAATGTTTCAAAGCTCTACAGGTTGCTCTAATGATGTGGCAGCTATGTGGATCCCACCTGAATGTGATATTTTGGTTTTATTATTATTATTTTTTTTTGAAAGTTGCCAGCTCAGTAGAGTTCTGTTTAGAACTCTACTTTTAGAGCTCTAGATCATCACTGCCAAAAACAAATAAACATCAAACTAAAAATTATTTTTGAAAAATGAAAACAAACGAATCATGTATTGTGCCAAAACCCAAAAAATAACAGAACTCCAAAAAGGAACAAACAACAACCCCTAAGGCTAAAGAAAGCAACAGAACCAACAAGACCAAAAGTGCATCAAAGATCAAAATAGAGCATCCAAAACGGGGTAGGGCTAAAACTTACTGTTACACACCATCCGAAAGAATGTATTTTCATAGATATTAGGAGAAATTATAAATACATTGTCTAAAATTTATTTACAATATGAATTGCACGTGTGATTTTAAAAAATGAAAAGTGTCTTTCCAAATTCATAATGGCATAAATCAATTATAAATACACTTATTAAGTCAATTTATAGTTTTTTTTTTTAATGATTTTAGAAATATATTTCCATTTATTATCTGATTATTTATTGTTGCATAGGAGAGTAATTAGGAATTTTATTTTTATTGTTATCTCTGTAAAATAAATACTTCTGACAAGGGATATTTGTAATTTTCAGAAAATAAGAGTCAATTCTATTTTAAACAAATCTGAGGAACTGTATGTGTAATTTATCCTAGATAATAACATTCTTATTAAAAAATACAAGAGGTTAAATATGACTAATTATTAAAAAAATGATGATACTTGAACATCCAATGATGTTTGGATAAATTAAACCACCGGTCCCTTTAGTTCGAGCAAACTTTCACTTTGGTACTCGTAGCTTTAATTTGAAAATTTTTATATCTAATTTTAAATTTTGCTGTAATATTGTCCCTCCGTCATGCGTGGTTAAGATTTTGAACTAAAAAAAAATCACGTATAAAACTAAAAAGTTCAAAATGGAACTCAAAACAAACTATAGGGGCTGCTAGTATTATGAATATATTACATTAGTAGTCTCTATAATTATTTTTTAATTTCACTTTGATTCCTCTAGTTTTATATATGGTCTTTTTTCGTATCAAATTATAGCAGTAAGTGACGAAGGAACCACATTATAACAAAATTGAAAGTATAAAGATCAAATTGTTCATAATGAAATTACAATGACTAAAATGATACTTTTTTTAAAATTATATAATTTATTCTATATATTTAATAAAAACTTTAGTACATATAACATTGCTCCTAAAAAACACAAATTATTACATCCTCATAAATTTTACCTAAAAATGTCAATATATAATTTAAATTCACTGTCAACATGCACCACAATAGACACTTTCAATCTTCACCACACAATCTCTTTATTGACAAAATTCAAGACAGTAAATATGGGTCCCTTTAACCATTTCAGTTGCCTCAATCCAGATTATGCCCCTTTGTTGTGAGTATAGTGGGGCTCACTTTGCATCTCGTTTTTATAACTTGAACTGTTATTTTTAGAGAATATCAAAGTAAAATATTCTTGTAAAAAAATCATATTGATCATATGTCGATCAAATTTGTATTTGTAAAAATAAAAGCTATGTGTGATTTTGATCATAGAACTGAATAAAAATTTAATTTGATCATAGAACTATCGATGTTCGATTAACCTCTAACCCAATTAAATTTGTATATATAAAAATAAATGCCAAGTGATTTTAATTATAAAACTGAATACAAATTTAATTTAATCATAAAACCACTAATATCTAATTAATGTGATTTTTTAAAAAAAAAAAATTCTGCTAGACATGTTTTAAAAAAAATAGTTTATATTATCGACCTGAGAGTCGGAGTGATCCTATCATACCCATATGGTGTAAATTTGACTAGACTTGGGCTGGCCCATTGTCGGGCTATGCAAGCTCCTGTTAAAATTCAAATTAAGCCGTGCAGTTCACGTATGAAAAATCTAAGCTTAAGTTCAGACTCAAACCCAAACCCAAACCCATTAAAAATAAGACCACGGATTGGATCACTAGTGGATGGGTCAGATTTACACCCACAACAGTGGCTGCTGCCAAAAAAGAGAGAATGTAGGTGACTGACAAGTTGCACCCATAATTAATGATGTTTTATATTTTGCTAGGTTCATTCAATTTCTTAGTATAATTAAGTTAAGATAAGAAGAAATGTAATCGAGCCGGTCCATGTGTAACCCGTATCAATGTTTTTAAACCTGGACCGGATCAGTCGGTCGGACCGGTTGAATCGGGCCTTGTTCCGTTCTGGTCCGGTGAATTCTCTAAACCCGGAGTGGGACCAAAACCGGAAAAAATCGGTGACCCAGTGATCGAACCGGGAAAACCGGTGACCCGGATCGGGTCAAGATGGTTGGACTGGCTTGGTTTTTTCCGATTTTTTTTTCTTTCTTTATTTCTTTCTTATATATTTATATATATATAAATATATTTCAAAATTTTGATTAAAAATTTTTATTTCAAGAGTCTCCTCTCATAAGGAAGAGTCTCATTGAAAGTTTGAGAAAATTATGAAAATCTATTCCTATTTATAGGAAAAGATTTTTCAAAGAGAACCTACAAAATTCTATGTGGGATTCAACCAAATTATTTGAAACATATTGATTGGAGGGAGGGTTGAAAATTTTATTTCCTTCCAAAATTAAATTTAGCATTCAATCAATTTGTTTAGAGGGAATGTTTAAAAAATTTAATTTCTTTAAAATAAGTGATTTTTTTAATCAATTATGACTTTATTAAATATTACTAATAAATACTATACAACAAATTTTATTTTTATTTATTTATAATTTATAGTTATATTTTTTTAATTATATAATATTAATTATGATATCACAGTTCGATTGCTTTGACCCGACGATTGAATCGGTGACCCGTCCACCCGATCCCTTTTTCGATTTGCTCACCAATCTAGTTTCGAAAACATTGACCCGCATTTAATGGTAACCAAGGGCGGCTCCAAGGCTTAGCCAGGGGTGTCACCCGAACCCCCTGGCTGAATAATTATTATTATTATATAATATTAGATTTTAGGAAAAAAATTAGTAATTGAACCCACTAAAATACAACTTTGAACCCATAGTTTTAAATCCTACTCTTTTGAACCCACTATTTGATAGTGTTGATGATAAGCTTATTATGCAACGATTTCAAAATATGAAATCTCGTCGTGATCAATTATAGAAACTCATGTATTAGCATGTCTTTTTGCTTAAATAATAGTATCAATATATTGAAATATTTTTTTTATAATTTTAGAATTTAAATTAATTTGTTGATTTTTTTCTCCATATATAATATAATAATTAATATAAATTTTTTGTAAAATATATAATATTTAAATTTTTGATTGATATTATTGGCAAAAATTCCTAGAGTCGCGACCGATGATTACAGTGTCAAAGTCTTGAAAAAACAGTGATTATTGTTCAACTACGTCAATTCCCACCTCAATCCCGCGCGTCAATCAAGATGATTCTTTTCCAGTATGGGTCCCTTTGACAATTCAGATGCGTCAATCCAAGACGATTCCTTTCATTATGGGTCCCTTCACAATTTGAGCCGACTCTCAATTGACTCGTGCGATCTACGGCTAAATTTTTTTTTTTTTTTAGGAAAGACTATTTAAAATTTTTTAGGTAAGTGATTGTGTACTATAAATTAAATTGTGTATTGTGAAATTTATATGGGGTTAATATAAGATGTGAAAATTAATTTATGAATATTTTTTTAAATTAATAATGGTGAGTTTGTAGTATTATTCTTTTTTTAAAGGGTAAATTATAAATATTTTGTGATATTTTTTTAAAATATAGATTGCCTCATGTGATTTAAAAAATTATAAATATCTCTTTGTCAGATTTTTTTATTTAATGAAATTAATTTAAAAAATAAAATTCCTAATTATTCTTCTATATAATAATAAAATTAGTTGAATTATTAATTAAAATAAATATTTAATATCATTTAAAATTATTAATTAACTTAATGATTATTTAGTAAAAGGGGCCATTTGTTATGAAATTAGAAACATCAAGAGGTGGGATGTAATTTTCAGAATCATAAGGAACAATTCGTATTTGAAGCAAATCTTAAGGAGTGTTTGTAATTTTTTTTAAATAATATTTTATATATGATGTATGTGTTATAAAAAGAATAATACTAATTTTAATTTAGAATTCAAGAGTGATTCTAATTATTTGTCTTGCAAAACTAAACCTTGTCATTCTATAAAAGTATTACTTGAATACTTATTTATTGACGTGTATAAGCCCATAAAGGCCGTGAATCACTATGAACAACCCAAACTCATCACTTGGAGCCCAATACATAACCCAGCTAGTGAGGTCCAGGACAGCTGGAATCCAACATGGCATAAAGAGCCAATGACATTCAGATACATGGCAGGTGAAGGGCGAGCCACATCAGTAGACAAAGATTTGCAAAGTTATTGCCACTGCACATCACCATTAATGCAGCCCATCACTGCATTTATTACGACAACACCTCTCCGTCGGAACAAGACCCCCTTACCCTGAACAAGGTAAGTTACAACATAGACTTTCGGCAAGGAGGTCAGGTCGGAAGGGACAGCGAAATGATTACCAACCATCAAACCGACCCTACCAATCCAAACAACCCACCACAGTATATCATTGAGCTTACCAACAGCATTAACCGCATGGCCGAACAAAACCAGGCCTTGATAAATGCTTTACTCCAAAGAAACCTTCCGATGCCTCCTCCACCACCTCCATATATTCCACCCAACCAAGAAAGAGCCCCGAGCCATACTATTCCGCAACCCTATCCACCCAACTTGGAAGGTTTACAACCTCCTCCCCCGCATATAAATCTACCACCTCCACCCCCGCACTCTTCGGTCGTGGCACCAGCCCCGGAAGGGGAAGCCAGCAGCGTCCAGCCCCCATTGACTGACCATGGTGACCACATTCCCCTCTAGGACGCTGAACTCCGAGCAATGAAGCTCCAACTCCAAGAGGTCATGCAGAACATTCAGCATAAACCCTCTACCATGGCAAGCTCACCATTTGTTGCCTCCATCTGGGACAAACCTCTACCCGCCAAGTTCAAGATGTCCACCATTGACTCTTTTGACGGTACAACGGACCTAGTCGACCATCTGGAGACCTACCGTACCCTCATGATCCTTCATGCCTTCCCTGACGAGATCATGTGTTGGGCTTTTCCCGTGACACTGAAGGGGTCAGCTCGACTATGGTTTAACCAGTTACCAGCAGACTCTGTCTCCACTTTCCAACATCTCAGCGACTTCTTCCTTAGCCATTTCATTGGAGCCCAGTGCCAACGCCGCCCTGCAACCCAACTCCTCAACATCCGTCAAACCGAGGGTGAGTCGTTGCGCAGTTTCGTTATCCGCTTCAACACCGAAGCCCTGTAAATAGCAAAAAACGATGACAGGGTCATCCTCACGGCTTTCATGGCCAGGCTACGATCGTCCGATTTCCTCTTCTCCCTCTCCATAAACCCCCCGATCTCCATGGCAGCCCTACTCTCCAAAGCTTAGAAATACATGAATGCTGAAGATTCACTAGCCGCTCGGCAGGATCCAATACCTAAAAACCCGACCCCCGGAGAAAAGAGAAAAGACTCAGAACCCAGAAACACCCGGTATAACAACCAAACATCTCACTATACCGACCGACCTCCTCGCGCTGACCGGTCGGCACCAGCCCAACCGCTCGATCGGTTCGAGCGGTACACACCCCTTAATTCTTCCATGGAACAAGTCCTCCAGCAGATCCAACGAGACTACCCCCTCAAATGGCCCCTACCCTCACGGATTCCTTCTAATCGGAAAGACCAGTCCAAATATTGTCGTTTCCATCAGGACCATGGCCATAACACTGATGACTGCATCAACCTCAAGGATCAGGTCGAGACCCTAATTCGTCAAGGGCGTCTCAACCGGTTCACGGACACCCGTCCACAGCAGAGGCAAAGAACCGAGCTCCTCAGAAACAACCGCCGACGTACCCTACCCCGGCAGCCAGCCCAACCTAACTAAGGCCATGATCGCCCCCTACAACAACCTTGGCCGCCAGGTAATCCCCCTCTGCCAATTGGTGAAATTCGAGTCATTTCAGGTGGCTTTACTTGTGGCGGACCATCCCTCTCCGCTCAGAGGGCAGAACTCAAGAAGATAAGGCAAGACTCGGACAAAGCAGTTGCCACGGTAGACCGACCCTCCAAACAGCCCAAGCAGTGGACAGAGCCCATCACCTTCACGGACGCCGACTGTACAGGCATCTGTTATCCTCATGATGACCCTTTCGTCATTTCTGCACTCCTCTCCAACTATAAGGTCAGACGGGTTCTCATCGACAACGGCAGTTCTTCAGACATCATATTCCTCAACTGCTTCCGCCAGCTCAAGATTGGGGAGGAAAGTCTGGCTCCCCTCCAAGCCCCTTGGTCGGTTTCACTGGCGACCGGGTGACCTCCATCGGCTCCATCGATCTCCCCCTCACCATTGACAAATACCCACGACAGACTACCAAGTTGCTCACTTTTCTTGTGGTCGACTGTCCCTCTACCTACAACATCATCCTTGGTCGCACCGCCCTCAACGCTTTCCAAGCTATCACTTCAACCTACCACCTCGCCATGAAGTTCCCTACCGACCTGGGCGTCGGGACAGTAAGGGGCGAGCAGACCGTAGCCAGGGAATGTTATGTCGCCTCACTCAAGGAAGTCAAGCTGAAGGAGGCCATGATCATTGAAGGACTTGACGTCCGAGCTGAGGACGAGCTGGTTAGAGGAGAACCGGTGGAGGAGCTCGTTGAGGTTCCCATCGATCCACCAACCCAATGAAAACTACCAAGATCGGCAGTCAACTATCCCTCCAAGCTAAGGCCGACCTTACTGCCCTTCTAATCGAGCACAATGATGTATTTGCCTGGACCCATTCAGACATGTCGGGCATTGACCCCTCTTTCATAACTCACCGCCTCTGCATCGAACCCCATTTTCGACCTTACCGCCAGAAGCAGCGCATCTTCCATCTAGAGCGCAATACACTTATAGCCGTAGAGGTTGACAAGCTCTTTGAGGCCCAATTCATCAAAAATGTGGATTATCCTAAATGGTTGTCAAACGTAGTCCTAGTCCGCAAGAACAATGACAAATGGTGACTCTGTGTCGATTACTCTGACCTAAACCGAGCTTGCCCCAAAGATAGCTGTCATCTTCCTCGCATAGATCTGCTGGTCGACGCCACGGCCGGTCATCAAATGCTCAGCTTCATGGATGCTTTCTCTGGGTACAACCAAATCCTGATGTACCCGTCCGATCGGGAACATACATCCTTCATTACCGACCGAGGTACCTACCACTACCGCGTGATGCCATTCGGACTGAAGAATACTGAGGCCACCTACCAACGGTTGGTTAATGCCGTTTTCCATCATCAGATAGGTCGGAATATGGAAGTATATGTTGACGACATGCTAGTCAAGAGCAAACTCTCTATTGATCATCTGTCCGACCTGCGAGAGACCTTCGCCACCCTACGCAAGTACCAAATGAAGCTCAACCTAGAGAAGTGCGCATTCGGCGTAGGATCTGGAAAGTTTCTGGGTTTTATGGCCAGTCAGCGGGGCATTGAAGCTAACCCTGAAAAGATCAAGGCCTTGATTGAGATGCAGTCACCCAAAACGGTTAAGGAGGTTCAAAGGCTCACTGGCCGAGTTGCGGCCCTCAACCGCTTCATTTCCCATGCAACAGATAAGTGCCTACCATTCTTCAAAGTTCTTCGGCAAACGTTTGAATGGACAACTAAATTTGAAGGGGCTTTTCAGCAGTTGAAGCAGTTCATGGCCAATCCTCCCTCCTTTCACAAGCAATTACGGGCGAGCCCCTCTTCCTCTATTTAGCCGTCTCAAGCACCGCAGTCAGTATAGCTCTTATTAAGGAAGACGACTCTGTCCAACGGTCGGTCTACTACATCAGTCGAGCTCTCAGGGGAGCAGAGCAGAATTACTCGTTGTTAGAAAAATTGTCCTTGGCCTTGGTCACCGCCTCCAGACGACTCCGTACTTACTTCCAGGCCTATTGCATGGTGGTTCTCACCGACCAACCCTTGAAGAAGGTCATGCAACAACCAGAACTTTCTGACAGACTCATGCAGTGGTCAGTGGAACACAGTCAGTTTGACATCTCCTACCGGCCTCGAACAGCAATTAAGGGACAGGCTGTCGCGGATTTCATCCTGGAATTCACTAATCCTACCCCAACCGCTGTGCCTCCACCCCTACCAACCCCTACTGAGCCAGAAGACCCGCATTCATGGACTCTCAACGTCGACGGATCATCCCGCAGGAAAGGTAGTGGGGCTGGCCTCATTCTTACCGCCCCTGAGGGTGGCTATTTCAAATGTGCTCTCCGTTTCTTATTTAATGCCAGTAACAATGAGGCCGAATATGAGGCATTGATAGCAGGACTATGCCTTGCCAAGGACATTGGAGTCAGCCACATCCGGGTGTTCAGCGACTCCCGGCTCATTGTCGGCCAGATTACGGAGGAATTCAATGCCAAGGAGGACACAATGCGAGCTTACAGGGATATGGCCCTTCCCCTTGTTCGCTTCTTCAATACCTTCCACATCAAGCACATACCTTGAGCGAAAAACTCCAAGGCAGATGAGATGGCTCAGTTGGCCTCTGCAGACCAGTCCGACCTCAACCACGATGTCCGCCTCGAATACCTAGCCCACCCAACCATCTCACCCGACCTACAAGAAGTGCAGTTCCTCCAAAACGAACCTATCCTTTGGGCGTCCAACATCTTCCTATTTTTGACAACGGGAGAACTTCCAGATGACCAACAACAGGCCGCCAAAGTCAGGGCCCGGTCGTCCAATTACATCCTGGTCAGTGGCGTCTTGTACAAACGTGGTTTTTCACGCCCATACCTGCGATGCCTCAATTCGGCTCAAGCAACCTATGTAATACGGGAAATCTATGAGGGAATTTGTGGTAATCATTCGGGCGGCAGGTCTCTAGCCCATAAAAGACTCCGTACTGGTTTTATTTCTGGCCAACTCTCAATCAAGATGCGACTGATTTCGTGCTCAAATGTGTTAAGTGTCAACGTTTTGCCACCATCCCCCATGCTCCTCCTACAGAGTTGATCACACTTTGTAGCCCTTATCCGTTCGCCAAATGGGGGATCGACTTGGTCGGTCCACTTCCCACCGGTCGAGGCCAGACCAAGTTCGCGATTATCGCCATTGATTACTTCACCAAGTGGGTAGAGGCAGAACCCTTTGCCACCATCACCGAGCGGAACACAACCAAGTTTATCTGGCAGTCGATCGTTTGCAAGTTTGGCATCCCTCAGGCCATCGTCTCCGACAACGGCAAACAATTTGACAACGCCAAGTACAGGAAGTTTTGTGCCGACCTCCAGGTTCAACCATGTTTTTCTTCCCCCGGTCATCCCCAAGCCAATGGCCAAGTCGAGGTCACCAACCGTTCTCTCCTAAAGATCATCAAAACTAAGCTAGAAGCTGCTAAGGGACTTTGGGCTGAGGAACTACCGAATGTACTTTGGGCTTACTGAACTACAGCTCGGACTCCCACTGGGGAAACCCCTTTCCGCTTAACATACGGCGCTGAGGCGGTTATTCCAGTAGAAGTCGGTCTGCCTACTCCCAGGGTTTTACATCCAGATCCAGCACTAACCGAAGAGCTTCGTCGGGCAGACCTGGACCTGATTGAAGAACTCAGAGAGACCACTGCTGTCAGACTGGCCTCATACCAACAGAAAATGAGAACACACTACAACCGCAAAGTCCGACCAAGGGAGTTCGCTGTAGGGGACCTTGTCTTGAGAGAAGCAACTCTTGCCACCAAAAATCCGATTGAGGGTAAACTAGCAGCCAAATGGGAGAAACCTTACGTTGTGAAAGCCCCACCACGTCCGGGCACCTACCGACTTCAAGACATGGAAGGTCGAGATCTCCCCCACCCATGGAACACCGAACACCTAAAACGTTACTTTCAACTACTTTTATATTGCTCAGTTATTATATTTTCTTTTCGGCAAATTTACACATTCTTGATATCCCCTCACGCAATGTAACTTTTTGATTAACTGGGTTACACTTTCCCTGCTAACAATTGTATATCTCAGTTATCTGTATGGTGTCTCAATGACGTTTTGATTGCAGCACTCATGAAAAGCCTCAGCCAGACTGAGCATCAAAAAGCCTCGTCCAGACCGAGCATCAAAAAGCCACACAATATTTTTATAGTGGTTAAAGTGCCCCAACATTTTCACAGAAAAAATTTGACTTAAAGAAATTTCTGTCCCAACACAGAGAAATTTCAATTTTACAGAGAAATGTCATCGAGGGATTTTAGGTAATTAAAAAAAAAAAATCTTGAACCTCTCCTACTACACAAAGTTGGAGAGATGTTTCACAAAATTTTCCTATTTTTTACCAAGAAGCTAGCTTTTTAGATAGTGTCCAAAGAAAATCAATCCAAATAAATTTTAATTTTTTTTGAAACTAGGTTCTTATTTGCTTATCTTTTACCAATAAGCTAGTTTTTTAGCGTGTGTCCAAAGGAAAAATAGGCATTTGTACAAATTTTTTACCCCCTCAACTAAAATCATATATTTGGATTCTTTTATTATAAAATTACATAGTTTTATGGGCACTGGAGTCATAATTCATCAGATCCTTCAAAGCAAAATGCAAAATACAAAAACAAGGGGGAGGGGGTCACAACCAAGAAATATCCAATAATGCTAGACTGGGATTTTCTCCATTTACATATTTAATGGTTATAAAATAGGACGGTAAATTTATAATTAATTTAATTTAAAAAAGATTATTATATTACCGTTAAATAATGAATGTGAACCTCTCCATTACAAATATGCAAGGGAGACTCAACAGTTATTTGGTCATTTTGAAGCATTGTTTATCACCAATCATAAGATGACACTTGTCAGTTTTTTAACTAAATATTGAATGGCACTATTCAACCAATCAATTCAAAATTATATAAGGGCACCTCCATATTTGCTCCAAGACTACCAAGTAATTTTCCACTGTATTGCTGATTGCTATTTATAGAGGAATTCATGTTTGGGTATGAACTTGTAGGATAAGAAGTAGCAGAGTCAGTGTTGAGAGAGAGTGTATTGTGTTGATCATCATGATCACTAATGGTGTTGTTGTGGTGGTGTGGCGGTGGTTATTGGTGCTTATAGTAGTGTTGCTACCACTTTGCTATGGTGGCATAGTAAGCATTTCTGGTCAGAAACTTGATGGTGTTTACAAGCTGTTGAAGCACTTCAACAAGCCTTCACTTAAATCCATCAAGGTCCTCTCTTCAACACCCTTTTCTTCTCTCTCTCTCTCTCTCTCTCTCTCTCTCTCTATATATATATATATATATATATATTTGCATGTTTTTGTATTATGTATTGATTTTCCATTAATGTTTTGTTGTGAAAAACATAGAGTCAAGATGGAGATATAATCGGCTGTGTTCATATCTCTCATCAGCCAGCTTTTGACCATCCTTTACTTAAGAACCACACCATTTAGGTCACCTCTTTCTCTCTCTCCGTGTGCATGTGTTGGTTTCTAATGATGTATATAAAAAATGGGTTAAAATTCACTTTACATCACGTGGTATTGCTCAACATTTTACCCTTCTGTCTTTTAAAAATATGCAAATGCCTTCCATATGATTTTATAACAAAAAATGTGAAAGGACTTCTTTATGCTCATTTCGGTACCAGTGTAGTTCTCCTATCTTCTTGTATTAACAAAAACAATACAATCACCATTTATGTATTCAACAGAAGCACCACTATCAATTTGAATGGAAATCCTATTGTATTTTTATTTTTAATTGAATAAAAAATATTTCCGTATTGAATTTTAATGGAAGTGTTGGAAAAATAATTTAATATAGGCATATTTTGGGCTGTCTTTGAGCCCAAAATTTGAGTAGGCCCCAAACGTCTTTTGGGGTGGGTCTGAAGAGGTGAAGTGTTCCTTGCCGCGTAGTAAGTCGCACGGTGAAGACGGAACGTCAAAACCATTTATGAGTGAATGGAAAGTTGACGTCGTTTTCGGGTCTAACATTAATTTTTTAAATAAAATTTATTTGAATTTTTTCAATAAAAATTATATTCAAATTTTGGATTCCTAAATGGTTTCCTAAAATTTGTAATTATGAGAATTTAATTTAATTCTAAATTCAAATTTTAGGTTTCTAAGAAGTTTCCTAAAGTTTGTACCTCTTTATTTATTTATTTAACTATTTCAATAGTTTAATATATATGTATATATATATATATATATTCAATTAGTGTAATATATATATATATATATTTGAAATAGTTTAAATAAATAATGTTCCAACAGATTTGACTTGGTCCACCTACCGATCACTTTTCATTGTTTGAATAAAAAAAATATTCAAAAGTGCAACGGTCAAGAAGTCTGTTTGATTTTCTAAACTGTTTGAACCTGTTCATTTGTTTTCACGTCTATTCATTCAAAAGTTTGGTATCTGTTCAGACAGCAGCTTTGCCTATAAATAAAAGACCAATCCAGCAGTGTTTGTGACCCGATTTTTGAGTCTGAAATTTTGTCCTTTGGCTGTCCATTTCCTTTTAGTGCATTATTCTTCATATATAATTTTAGGAATAAATTTTCAGAGAGTTAGAACACAGGTTTTGTTCGCCGAACAAATTGCTTGGAGTATTACTACAATTTGTGAAGATCATTGTATCCTGCGAGATAGACGCCACTCAACCGTAAGTACCGTAGCGGGGCGAATCTATCTCAAGGACAGAGTGTCACACACTCGACTTAGTCTTAATTTTAATTCGGTTCGATAAATAAACACGGTATGTTATTTATTTATTTTGTTTGAATTTATTTCAAGTTATTTTATTTACACAGAAGATTGTTCCAACAATCTTAAGATAGACTTGAATTATTCTGTTTACAGAATTTTTCGTTTGTTTCCTTTTCTCTTTCTTCTTTTAAGAAAATTATTTTTTGTGGATTTACAAAATAATATTCTGGTTGGAAAAACAAATAGTGATTATATGCTATTTGACAGATAGTAGTAATATACTGTCTCTTTTCTTTGACAACAACTAGTAGTACGATACTGGGGTCATTAACAATTCAGAATATATTTTTATAGAATTTTTTCGGAAATTAATTTTGGGTTTTAGAAATTATTTTCTGAGTTTTCATTACTTAAAATTCTGTTTTAGTATTTTAATTTTTGAAGTGCTACAGAAATTCATTTTCTGTGTGGAATTAATTTGGTTGAATAAAATTTTATTTTATTTCCAAATTAATTGAAAAAATAAAAGTTATAATCTTATTTCTTTTATTTTATAGAATTTAATTTCCTGTGTGGAATTAATTTAGTTGAATAAAATTTTATTTTTTGAAAAATAAAAGTTATATTCTTATTTCTTTTATTTTACAAAATTTAATTTCTTGTGTGGAATTAATTTGGTTGAATAAAATTTTATTTTATTTCCAAATTAATTGGAAAAGAAAAGTTACATTCTTGTTTCTTTTATTTTTACAGAATTTAATTCTGTGAATTTGGTTTAATTTTCTGTGTAGTGTAAATTCTAATTATAATTTTGTTTTATATATTAGAATTGATGGCTACTGAAACTAATGCCCAAACAAATATTACTGTGGTGGCTGCGATTGTACCAACCCCCTCTCCTGTGATGACAGCACCAATAAATCACGGAGAGAAGTCAGAGAAGTTCTCAGGAACTAACTTTAAAAGATGGCAATAGAAAATGTTGTTCTTTCTTACAACTCTGAACCTAGCTCGTTTCTTCCGTGAAAATACTCCTATCCTGAAAGAGGATGAAACCGACAGGCAAGTGGTTGCTGCGGTTGATGCTTGGAAACATGCCGATTTCCTTTGCCGGAACTATATCTTGAACGGACTTGACAACACATTATACAACGTCTACAGTCCAATCAAGACAACAAAGGAACTTTGGGAATTGTTGGAAAAAAAGTACAAAACGGAAGATGCAGGCTCAAAGAAATTTGTGGTTGACAGATTCTTGGATTTTGTAATGATTGATTCAAAAACTGTGATCAGCCAAGCTCAAGATTTCCAACTTATTCTGCATGACATTTACACAGAAGGCATGTCTTTCAGTGAATCCTTCCAAGTTGCAGCCTTAATTGAAAAATTACCAAAAGGCTGGAAGGAATTCAAGAACTACCTCAAACACAAGCGCAAAAAAATTTCTATGGACGAGTTAATTGTGCGTTTAAGGATTGAGGAGGACAATCGCAATTCTGAAAAGCGGGTTGGTAAGCATCCTATGGAGTCTAAGGCAAATGTGGTGGAACATGCTTCAAAAATCAAGAAACGAAAGTCTTCTGGAAAAAGTTCATCACAAGGCTCTAAAGGGGGGGAGGGGAAATAAAAAGTACAAGTTTAATGGCAAATGTTACATCTATGACAAAGAGGGACATCGGGCCAAAGATTGCCGCAGCAAAGGCAAAGGCAAAAACAAAAGGAGAACAAACAAGAAGGATGCTCAAGCCCATATGATCGAAGTGGACAATATTTCCAATGGTGTCGATGACATCAATCTTTCTGCAGTTGTTTCCGAGGCAAATCTTGTCGAAAATCCTAAAGAATGGTGGGTGGACACTGGTGCTACTCGTCATATTTGTGCCGACAAAAAGATGTTCACATCTTATTCTTCAGTGGACAATGGTAAACAAGTTTTTATGGGCAACTCCTCAACTTCCAAAGTTGAAGGACAAGGAAAGATTGTATTCAAGATGACATCTGGAAAGGAACTCACTCTCAACAATGTGCTGCATGTACCGGACATTCGCAAGAATCTTGTTTCCGGATCTTTGTTGAGTAAGAATGGGTTTAGGCTAGTATTTGAGAGTGATAAATTTGTACTTACTAAGAATGAGATGTATGTAGGAAAAGGTTACATGTCTGATGGCCTTTTTCAAGTTGAATGTAATGACCGTTGTACCCTCAGTTATTAATAATACTACATCTTCTTCTTACTTGTTTGAGTCTTCAAATTTATGGCATGGTAGATTAGGACATGTTAATTATGGATCTTTGTGTAGATTAATTAATATGGAATGTTTACCTAAATTTAACATTGATCCAAATCATAAATGTGAAATTTGCGTTGAGGCAAAATTATGTAAAACTCCTTTTTATTCAATTGAAAAAAGTACGGAACCACTTGAATTAATTTATAGTGACATTTGTCATTTTAAATCAATTCAAACTAGAGGTGGGAAGAAGTATTTTATTACTTTTATAGATGACTATACTAGATATAGTTATGTTTATTTAATTCGAACTAAGGATGAAGCTTTGGAAACTTTCATTCAGTATAAGAATGAAGTTGAAAATCAACTTAGTAAGAAAATCAAGAAACTTAGAAGTGATAGAGGTGGTGAATATGAATCACCTTTTGGTGAGTTTTGTAAAGAACATGGAATAATTCATCAAACCATCAAACCACCGCTCCTGACTCACCTCAGCAAAATGGAATTGCTGAAAGGAAAAATAGGACTTAAAAGAAATGATGAATGCCATGTTAATCAGTTCTGAATTACCTCAGAACTTGTGGGGAGAAGTAATATTTTCTGCTAATTATATACTTAACAAAGTACCTCGAAAGAAAGTGAATCAAACACCTTATGAATTGTGGCATGAAAGAGTACCATCTTACAAATACTTAAAAGTGTGGGGGTGTTTGACTAAAGTGGCTATTCCTAGTCCTAAAAAGACTAAGATAAGTCCTAAGACTATTGATTGCATTTTCATTGGTTATGCCAAGAATAATAGTGCATATCGGTTTTTTATTCATAAATCAGAACATTTCGAAATGCATGTAAATACTATTATTGAATCTCGGAATGCATCTTTCTTTGAACATGTATTTCCAAATAAGGCTGGACAAGAGACTAGTAATGAGAAAAGATCTTTTGATGCTATTACTAGTAATGATCAAGAACAAGAGTTAGATCAAAATGAGGAAGAGGAACCTAGGCGTAGTAAACGTGCTAGAGCCTCAAAATTGTTTGGTCCAGATTTTCTAACATATTTGTTAGAAAATGAGCCTTTACCTTTTAAAGAGGTTATGTCTAGTCCTGAAGCTCTTTTATGGAAAGAAGCTGTCAACAGTGAAGTTGAATCCATCTTGGAAAATCACTCTTGAAAATTAGTGTACTTGCCACCAGGTTGTAAACCTCTTGAGTACAAGTGGATTTTCAAAAGAAAATTGAAAGCGGATGAATCAATTGACAAATACAAGGCAAGACTTGTGGTCAAAAGTTTTAGATAAAAAGAAGGTCTTGATTACTTTGACACATACTCACCGGTTACTAGAATAACATCCATTAGAATGCTAATTGCCATTGCATCTCTATATAATCTAGAAATTTATCAAATGGATGTTAAAACTGCTTTCTTAAATGGTGAGTTAGAGGAAAAAATTTACATGGAACAACTAGAAGGGTTTTCTGTTCCAGGAAAAGAAAAGAAAGTGTGTAAATTGGTTAAATCATTATATGGTTTAAAACAAGTGCCAAAGCAGTGGCATGAAAAATTTGACAAGGCAATGATGTCAAATGGATTTACAATTAATGAGTGTGACAAATGTGTTTATATTAAAAACATAGACAAAGGTTATGTCATTGTATGTCTTTATGTAGATGATATGCTCATCATTGGTAGTAATAATGATATGATTAAAACTACCAAGAAAATTTTGAATAAATATTTTGACATGAAAGACATGGGCATTGCTGATGTAATTCTTGGTATGAAAATTACCAAAACATCGGAAGGATATGCTTTGTCACAGTCTCATTACATTGAGAAAATACTTGACAAATTCAGTAAAGATAATGATGATCTTGCTAGAACACCTGTAGATGTTAATTTGTATCTTTCTAAAAATGTACAGGAAAGTATTTCTCAATTAGAGTATGCCTAAATTATTGGAAGCTTAATGTACTTGATGAATTGCACTCGCCCAGATATAACTTATGCAGTAAGTAAATTAAGTAGATATACGAGTAATCCGAGAGTAGAACACTGAAAAGCAATTATAAGGGTTTTAAGGTATCTCCGATTTACTCGTAATATTGGGCTAAATTATACTAGATATCCAGTAGTACTTGAAAGATACTGTGATGAAAATTGGATATCGGATACTAAAGACTCGAAGTCCACCAGTGGGTATGTCTTTACTCTTGGTGAGGCGGCTGTATCTTAGAAATCTTCCAAACAGACTTGTATTGCTAGGTCTACTATGGAATTTGAATTCATAGCCTTAGACAAAGCAGGAGAAGAGGCAGAATGGCTTCGCCACTTCCTTGAAAATATTCCAATATGGCCAAAATCGGTGCCTGCTATTTGCATACATTGTGATAGTCAATCAGCTATAGGTAGAGCACAAAGTCATATGTATAACGGTAAGTCACGACACATTCGTTGTCGACATAACACCGTGAGATAACTACTCTCTAATGGAATTATTTCCATAGAATATGTTAAGTCTAAAGACAACATGGCGGATCCACTAACCAAAGGGTTAGCAAACGAGTTAGTTGAGAATTCATCGAGGGGAATGGGACTTAAGCCTATTAAATAAGAGTTACCACAATGGTAACCCAACCTAGTTAACTGGAGATCCCAAGATCTAGGTTCAAAGGGACAACCGAGTTGTGATTGACTCAGAAGGATCACTGGGGAGTCTAACTCCTACCCATTTCTATGATGAAATAGTGATGTTTGCAGCATTTTAGGTTAAGTAATACTTTTAATAATTCTTATATCTAGGTATACCTAGTGGAGTATGGCAGGATACTCTTCATAAGAATCACCTATGTGAGTATGAATTGGGCCGGTTTTATGAGTTTTGTGAAGGGCTACAATTCTCTAGAGCACTTATGAAAGACCAGGTTATTCACGGCCAAAATGAATACAATAGTGAGAACTAAACTGTGTCTGGGAATATGCTGTGTGAGTTTTATTGTCTTGGTTTACACAAACGGCTGAACAGTTCAAGACATCATGTTCACTGGTTATTTTGTAAATCCGATAGTGTCTCACAAGGGAAGGTTCAAAGCCAAAAGCTACCTATCCTTTGCAGAATATTTTCAATTTCTGTACTCTTCGAATTTAGATCATGTTGTTGCATTTTCTCTCCGTCAAATTCCATTCATGTGGGGGATTGTTGGAAAAATAGTTTAATATAGGCATATTTTAGGCTATCTTTGAGCCCAAAATTTGAGTAGGTCCCAAATGTTTTTTGGGGTGGGTCCGAAGAGGTAAAGTGTTCCTTGTCGCGTGGCAAGTCACACGGTGAAGACGGAACGTCAAAACCATTTATGAGTGAATGAGAAGTTGACGTCGTTTTCGGGTCTAACATTAATTTTTAAATAAAATTCATTTGAATTTTTTTAATAAAAATTATTGTGAGAATTTAATTTAATTCT
The DNA here is from genome assembly GCF_055761805.1 of Camellia sinensis. Taxonomy (NCBI): domain Eukaryota; kingdom Viridiplantae; phylum Streptophyta; class Magnoliopsida; order Ericales; family Theaceae; genus Camellia; species Camellia sinensis. The sequence continues at coordinate 60,618,913 of NC_138971.1, forward strand.
AAATTCAAATTTTGGGTTCCTAAGTGGTTTCCTAAAATTTGTAATTGTGGGAATTTAATTTAATTCTAAATTAAAATTTTAGATTACTAAGAAGTTTCCTAAAGTTTGTACCTCTTTATTTATTTATTTAACTATTTCAATAATTTAATATATATATATATATATATATTCAATTAGTGTAATATATATATATATATTTGAAATAGTTTAAATAAATAATGTTCCAACAGATTTGACTTGGTCCACCTACGGATCACTTTTCATTGTTTGAATAAAAAAAAATATTCAAAAGTGCAACGGTCAAGAAGTCTGTTTGATTTTCTAAATTGTTTGAACCTGTTCATTTATTTTCACATCTGTTCATTCAAAAGTTTGGTACCTGTTTGGACAGCAGCTTTGCCTATAAACAAAAGACCATTCCAGCAGTGTTTGTGACCTGATTTTTGAGTATGAAATTTTGTCCTTTGGCTGTCCATTTCCTTTTAGTGCATTATTCTTCATATATAATTTTAGGAATAAATTTTCAGAGAGTTAGAACACAGGTTTTGTTCGCCGAACAAATTGTTTGGAGTACTACTACAATTTGTGAAGATCATTGTATCCTGCGAGATAGACACTACTCAACCGTAAGTATCGTAGCGGGGCGAATCTGTCTTAAGGACATAGTGTCACACACTCGACTTGGTCTTAATTTTAATTCGGTTCGATAAATAAATCCAATATATTATTTATTTATTTTATTTGAATTTATTTCAAGTTATTTTATTTACATAAAACATTGTTCTAACAGGAAGTAGCATCCAAATCTAAACTATAAATATATACATGCATACATGTATATACAAAGTTGCACATATAAATATATATATACATATATATCTATTTATGAAAAGTAAAAGGTGAGAGATTTATTGTTAGTGGTGAAGGTTTTAATTGTTATTGGGGATTGCGAATTAATGGTGCTGCAAATGTGGAGGGAAGGTCTTGTTTAATTGAAGGGAAAATTATACCAACCGTCTTTATGATTTGGAGCTTCTGTCATTTTATTTTTTGACATTTTAATTGTATTATATTTGATCTTAAATTTTGAATATTATTTTAAATAAGGATAATTAAAAATATTATTACTTAATTTGAAGAGTAGAGTCATCAATTTGATAAAATATAAATTAATTTGACAAAAATAAATGTCAAAAAAATATTTTTCAATTTTTTAAAATTATTTGTATCTACCAAAGATAAAATTATGTAAGATTGATAAATTTTTTACACATTTATTTAATTTTTTTACCAAATTAATTTTTATTATATGTTTGAACGTTGATCGTGTAATGGATGGTTGTTTTCGTTTTTATTAAATTAGTTTTTATTTTTCCAAAATTCAAATATGACGACAATTTTGATATCATTATTTAACCAATCCATTCAATCAAAAAATCCAAAACTAAAAATATTTTATATATTAAATATATTAATTATACATCAAAAGCCTAACAACCATACATTACATGATCATTATCCAAACACATAATAAAATTAATTTGGTAAAATAAATAAATGCGTAAAAGATTTATCAATTTTACATAATTTTATTTTTGGTGGGTAGAAATAATTTTAAAATTTTTAAAATATTTTTTTGATTTATATTTTTGTCAAATTAATTTATATTTTATTAAATTGATAACTTTGCCCTTGAAATTGAGTAATAATATATTCAATTATCCTTATTTAAAACAAGATTCAAAATTTAGAATCAAATGTGTCACAATTAAAAAATTAGGAATAAAAGTGACACGGATCCTAAACTATAGGGACTGTTAGTGTAATTCACTCTTAATTGAATCTTTAAATCTATCTAATCTCTTTCTAGAATATGTGCAATATACTTCTCAGTTACCACCATTAACTCAATATTACAACTGTCCACGTCTTCATTCTATTGATGCAAATAAACAAAAAAAAAATAATAATAATAATATGAAGAAATCATGGATTTGGGATGGGGAAGAGTTGGCAGTGATTAGTAATATATGTATAGTTATATTCAAAAGTTTTGGATTATAACAAATTGAATGGTTGGATGTGAGTGAGGCAGCGGGTTGAGAAAGAGGGAAGTGGATGGGGAATTGAGTGTATTGAGGTTTGGGTTTTGAAGTAGGAAGAAGATGAAGAAAATGAAGGGCAAATTTGACCTTTTACAATAGAATTTGACATTATCCACTCTCAAAGTTGGCACGTGTTTTGCAAATTCTGTCAAGTTTGGCAGCATAAATAACGGTAAGGAAGTTAACTGCAAGATGATCAAAATCACATGGGTCCCTTCTGCTATTTTTAAATGATAGAGGGTAAAATAAGTCAAATTATAAGGGGATAAAATGTATTTTGTCTTAAAAAAAAAAAAAAACTTACCGCTGTGGTAAAGTCGATTGTTAAGTACAAGTAGTAATGCTTTATTTATCTTTTTTTTTTTTTAATCAATAATATTAAAAATTTATAAAAAATATTAGGTAGAAAAGCACATCTATAAATCATAATCATTCAAGTACGGCATCGCACTAGTTTTCAATTTATACCATCCATGTCATTTTTGAGATAAAATTCATAACACAATTTTACGGTGCATATTTTCCCCTTTAATACCACATTTAGGGTATCATATGTGAACATTGTATTAGAGAAAAACATAAATGGTGAGACTCATTACATCAATAATATGCTGACATATACAAGGGTAGAGCTACACTGGACTTCCAAAAAGGTTTAGTAATATATGTATAGTTATATTCAAAAGTTTTGGATTATAACAAATTGAATCCAGAGACACAAAAAAATAATAATTTTGGGGTTTATATTAGAGGTAAAAATAGCAATCAAATTTATACAATTTTTTTCAGTCTTTTAGAAAGAAAAAGAAAATATTATACAAACTATTTTATAATTTTTTTTACTAATTCATATGTCATGCAACAATGCATTTTAAAAACTGAAACATAATATATCACAAAAAATTTACTTCTATATATAACTATTAAAATTTTATTTAAACATATAACAAAGTTTATAATAAAATTAAGTACCAAAATAATCTAAGTTAGAGTAGTACCCCAAAAAATGTACAAACTATATAAAAAAGTATTACTTAAACATTATCATTCTTGCATTTTTAATTGTAAGATTACTAATCAAGCTAGCATAATTAAACTTATCAGCAAAATTCATTCAACTTTTTTTTTTTTTTTGGTGACATAGTTAACTGAAGGTAATTTTCATTTTCCAAAAGCAATTGTAATAATTATAGTCAATAGTATATTACACACAATTTATACATTTGATAAACAACCATACATCAAATAATTCACCACCTCAATTTAGTTTTTTGGTTTCTTTATGTGGGCCTTTTTTAATGAGCAAGTATAATAGTTGATTTTTTTTTGAGGCCTGTTTCTCAACCAATTTTTCAAGGCCCAAAACGGCTACTTACTCGGCTTTCCCTCAAAGCCGGCACTGACAATATTATTTGTATTTGTAGAGAAATTATTTATTATGTAACTCGAATTTGCGCAAGCAAGGTAGCTCAACTTTTTGTGGTGGTATCAAGTGAAATTTTAAATAGAAGCTTTCTGATATTTATTTAAATTTAAATGAAAATTAATTAAAATTTTTAATTTTAAAATTTTTATATAAATTTAATTTTTATTGTTTTTGAAGATACTAAATTACTAATTAAGTGTTTACAAAAAAAATTTCTAACTTATTTTTTCAATTGATAATATGTTTAGTCCACTTACTAATTTTACAATCAACTTTAGAGGGAAGATGTTAGGTTTCTAACACATGACTATTTTGGGGGCCAAAATATAAATTTCATTTTATCTAGAATATTTTAGTACATATGTCTTTTATATATTTAATTAAGTACAAATATGGATTTGAGCATGTGAGACCTTGTCAACTTATTTTTAAACTCGAACAAATAAAAAAAAATAAAAAAATAGGTTCACCCAACCTTTTGCTTAAAAGCACCGTATATAAGATTAGAAAAATGATGCAGACCACTAATTAGTGGTTGCTCTAATGATGTGGTAGTGGGTCCCACTCACTGCCACATGTATTTTGTGTCTTAGTTTTTTTTTTTTTTTTTTACTTTCCACATCATTAGTGATGATGTTAGTGGTAGAAATTTAGTGGTCTGTAGCATTGTTGATAATATTAATATTAAGAGTCTTAAAAACTTGACATCTTTTCAAGTATGAACCCTTATACAGCCTTTTGAGTTAATGCACCTGTCACACCCCAAACCCGCCCCTAAAAGTTTAGGCATGACCACCTCAAAAATGGACATAAAACCTGATAAATATAACTTATAGGGCCTAAACGGAAGCATTTAATATCATATAATAACGGAAAATAATATCCATTGAGCTATCACTACTATGCCAGGATCACAGATAGAACATAATGCAGATAAATATACAGTGACGTGCATCTGGAGATGGCTAAATATATATACATATACAGACCCAGCCCTTACGGTCAGGCGTATAACGAAAACATGGGAAGATAAACGGATTACATACACATCAAGCTTAACAGACATTTAGGGTACAAATTAAAAACTTAGCAAAACTCCCTGACATGAGCGGTCATCTTCTAAGGGCTTAGGTACTCAAGGATTGACAACTGGGTAACGGAAGCCACAGGCTAAGGCTGACCTCCGGTTGAGTGCCTACAGAGACAGACATAAAATAAAGTGAGCCAAGCTCAGTGAATAATAGCACATAACAATTCAATGCTCAACATGAATTATAATACATATCCGTGCATTTATCAATAAAGAGCACATATGGTTAACTACATTCTGTAATTATTTCCAAAATAGCCATGGGTCCAGAAATATCAGAACGGCCTAGCGGCCCAGAAATAACAGAACGGCCTAGCGGCCCAGAAATATCAGAACGGCCTACCGGCCCAGAAATAACAGAACGGCCTAACGGCCCAGAAATATCAGAACGACCTAGCGGCCCAGAAATATCAGAATGGCCAAGCGGCCCAGAAATATCAGAACGGCCTAACGGCCCAGAAATATCAGAACAGCCTAACGACTCAGAAATATCAGAACAGCCTAGCGGCCCAAAAATATCATATGTATGGACTCAAGAGGTGGCTCGCATGGATTCTAGAGGTGGCTCCCACCAAAGTGTAGCACTTAGTTCCATACAGCACTTTGTTCCATATCAGAAATCAATAAGTCTCATCATGTCATAATATAAACGAAACGAACATCATAACGAAATAACCACAGATATCATCAGAACAGACTGGTCTTATAGTCATACAGAGGCATATAGATTATTCCAATCCTTTACATGAGTTAAAGTAGTTAGTTTACGTGTAACAGAATACTAGTGGTAATCATTAGCAATACATATAACGTATCTCACAAATTGCACATGTGCCATCACAATGCTATTTGTAGGGACAAAATAATTATCTCATAACAATCTTAAACCATCCTTAATAAAACTGAATAGTTCGGAATACATAAACATCATTGTTCCATTTGTTCTCCATGAATCATTCAGGTTAATCTACGGATAACAGAACATTAATAATGTCTTTTAACAGTCATTAATAATGTCTTTCAACAGTAAATAAAACACACTACCATAGTGTTATCCAATTCTGTTAATCCCTTTTAGACAGATATCTACGCCACAAGACATATGTTGAACCAAACAGATGGTAGGAGTCTTCGATAGAACTTTCAAGGTATTATGTTCCCATTTCAAATATCAAGTTCCCGGTAACCGGGATTACTTCACAAACTTTTTCTGTTAATCATTCTCATGGTTTCATAGCTTGTACGCAGTCCTTATGCAGAATCATGGGTAATTTATAGATTGTAGCACATTACCGATAACCATTAATCGTAGGCGGAATACAGAATAGTTTCAGAGTCATACCAATGGATGCCGAATCCTTCTATGTTCACACCAATTCTCAAATACAAACATGTTAACATAATTGCCATGGAAAAACAGAATGTTAATAATAATAATTATTAACGGTAATTGATGTACATTTATAGTACTATTACTCACAGTGTGTTGGTGGAGCATTTATTCCTCCCGAAGCGTGTCCTACACACATATGATGTCACACATTAATTCTCTAAATCATTTCCCTTAATTTCCTTTCTCATTTTCACATGATTCACAATACTCATAACAAAGTCCATTCGCGAATTTTTAACATTATTTCGAAACATCTCAGAAATCCAATTAAACTTGTACATGTATAATTCACCCCACCAATTCCATGATTCTATTTTCAATTTGGGCAACCTCATTATTTATCATCACAACTTAACCTAGGGTGTCCAAGAAAAATAAAGTTTCCATAAAAATTCAAACTTCTCATACCATTACCTTACATCCTAATTTTCTCCTTGATTATACATCTAAGGATCATACTCCATCACCTTAACCCATCAATTGAACCCTCAATGCTTCAAACCCGAAATTCCCAAATCTCATAATTTACTCTATATGCTCAAAAATGCAAATTCGTACATTAATACAATGGAAATACCACAAACCTATCTCTTGATGTAAGTATTGAAGAGTATTAGAACCCTTACCTCAAGAATCAACAAAGGAGCAAGCTTGAGGAGAAACCTTCGCAAATCCGAGTTCCAATCGGGTAAAAACATTGATCTTTTCTTATTCTCCATCCTTGATGCAAAAATCATGGTGGATTGTTGCTCAAAATAGAGGAAATCAAGGTTTTGAGGCTAGGGTTTCGGACTTAGGAGAAGAGGAAAGAAGAGAGGGGAAAGAAAATGTGGAAAAAGATCTCAAAATCCCGTTTTTATGTTGCTGTACTCGCAAAACCCGCTCGAGCGTCCTTATTCCCGCTCGAGCGTACCTGCTCTCAGCACAGATTCCAAAACTTCAACCATGCGTAACTCTCTCATCCGGACTCCGTTTTAGGTCGTTCTTGTGTCCAAATTGAAGCCCCGGAAATAAGCTTTCAAATTGTTCTAACTTCGCATTCAAATTCAAAGTGTGGAAAAAGAAAAGGGCAAAAGAGTGACTATTGGACATAAACAAATTGTTCGAATTAAAGTTTTTGGTCCTGTCTTACTTTACCATCATATAACCTCCTCAATCAATACTCCAAAATAAAATAAGAAGGTTCCAAATACACTGATACAATGCCAAGGGCAATCTTACTTTCCACGCTCGAGCGTCGCTTCCACCGCTCGAGCGCGCACAGAGCAATAAAGCAATCCGCTCGAGTGTCAATTCCTTCGCTTGAGTGGAGATTCACAACTCCCAGAATCTCAGGTTGTCTGCAAAATTGCTGGGAACCCCAAAAGTCCGCTCAAGCGTCAATTCCTCCGCTCGAGCGGAGGGAAAAATTTTGGGTCGTCACAGCACCAACCCATCCAGGGAACCCTAAATGGACGCTTCGTCCGGGACGGGGAGGACTTTCCATTTTGTGGCTTCCCAGAGCCATGGTTGAATGCAGAGAGGAAGTGCGTGCTGGGGTTTGAGATCTTCTTCGACCTGCAGTTATCCGAGGATAATGTTGCCGAAGAGCAGACGGACCCATTAGCTGAGGTTGAGCAGAGCAAGAAAGTGGAGTCTGAGGACGTTGAAATTGAAATGGGGGTAGCACTGGCTTGTCTACTTTTAGATCCTCCGATCGAACAGAAGTGCTTGGGCGATAACTTCTCGGTCTCCATGATCAGGAATGAAACGGCTGCAGGCCTACCAGCAAACATTTTGGATGCATCCATCGCACCCTCTCTCATTTGGAATTATGAAGAGGGATTTTTGTCAAGCAGCACCGGGTCAGGTAGTGAGCCGGAGTCTGATTCCACTAAATCTATTGAGTCGAAATCAGGTTCCAGCTCGTCTGAGTCTGAGTCTGAGTTCGGTAATCTTGGGGGTGATAACCCGGATACCACAGTCCTGTCCAGGTCGTTTTTTTCTTTCTCTTTTGAGTCTGTTGCAACAGAAGAATCAGACAGTTTGGATGTGCTTAATAAGAATGATGTGGGTGTGGTTTCTGAGTACTTTTCTGTGCCCTTGATTTATTGCTTAAATCAAGACTTTCAAAATTTTGATGAAAACAAGGAGGAAGGAATTCCTCCAGTTTTGCAACGCTTAATTAAACAAGAGCAGGAGAGATTTGTTAAACCCTTAATGGATGAAATCACTACTGTGAATATTGGTACTGAAAAGGACCCGCGGCTGTCTAGATCGGGCCCACGTTGTCTTCGGAGGAACGCGAGCGCTTAGTCACTTTATTAAAAGATTTCAAAGATGTTTTTGCGTGGTCCTACGAAGACATGCCTGGAATCGATCCTGAGATTGTACAGCACCGGATCCCTCTTGACACCGAAGCCCGACCCATCAAGCAAAAACTCAAAAGGATCCGCCCGGATTGGGCCCTCAAGATTAAGGAAGAGGTCACCAAACAAATTGATGCAGGGTTCCTGCTGGTATCCGATTACCCGACTTGGTTGGCCAACATCGTTCCGGTGCCAAAGAAGGATGGCAGGATTAGGGTATGCGTGGATTTCAGGGACTTGAACAGAGCCAGTCTGAAGGACGACTTCCCCTTGCTGCATATCGATGAGTTAGTAGACTTCACATCGGGGCATGCTTTGCTTTCGTTCATGGATGGCTTCTCAAGCTACAATCAGATAGTGATGGCACCTGAAGATCGAGAGAAGACTGCTTTCACCACCCCGTGGGGGACATACTATTACAGAGTAATGCCGTTTGGGTTGAAGAATGCTGGAGCTACATATCAACGGGCCGCAACCACGATATTACATGACATGATCCACAAAGAGGTTGAGGTGTACGTGGACGACATGATTGTCAAGTCCAAAGAAAGAGAGGGCCACTACACCGCCTTGCAAATGTTCTTCTAAAGGACCAGAGAATTTCGGTTGCAACTGAATCCTCAAAAGTGTACGTTTGGTGTTACAACGGGGAAAATGCTGGGGTTTCTAATTATACAGAGAGGTATCGAAGTCGACCCTTCCAAAATCAAGGCCATCTTAGAAATGCCACCACCAAGGACTGAAAAGGAGGTGCAAGGCTTTCTGGGTAAAGTGCAATTCATAAGACGTTTATCTCAAAATTAACCTTGACTTGTGAACCACTTTTTGGTCTCTGGAAGAAATGAACGAAGTTCCAGTGGGACAGCCGATGCCAAGCTGCTTTTGAACAGATCAAGGAATACTTACAGAACCCACCCGTGTTGTCACCGCCTGAGCCGAGAAAACCGTTGATTTTGTACTTGTCAGTAACTGAGACTACAATGGGCTGCATGCTCGTGCAAGAGTCTGAGGACAAGGTGGAGAGAGCCATCTATTACCTGAGCAAGAAGATGCTAGAGTATGAGACCCGCTACACACCGTTGGAGAAGGCTTGCTTAGCCTTGGTATGGGCTACCAGGAAGCTGAGGCACTACCTGTTAGCTCACTCCGTAATATCTTTTCGAGAAACCAGCACTTACGGGTAGGCTGGCTCGTTGGTTGCTGTTGCTTTCCGAATTCGATCTAAAATATGTGGCGCGCAAGTCAATTAATGGAAGAGTAACAGCAGAATTCTTAGCCGATCATCCGGTGGAAGAGGGTGAAGCAGTTGAGTACTTATTCCCAGATGAGGCCATTTTGCATATTGACGATGAAACCTGGACGACGTACTTTGACGGAGCATCAAACCAGTACGGGTATGGGATAGAAGTGTTGCTGATAGCACCTGAAAATTCCCGTATCCCTCTAGCCTTCAAACTCCGATTCAAAGTCTCGAACAATGAAGCAGAATATGAGGCATGCATTGCCGGTCTCGAAGCAGCCCTGGAAGTAGGGGCAAAGTGGTTGGACGTCATCGGGGACTCGAACCTTGTTGTGTCTCAAGCAAAAGGAGACTAGAAAGTCAAAGAAGAAAAGATGATAATGTACCACCAGACCTTGGACTTGTTAATTCCTCGGTTTGAGAAGCTAAATTTCGCTCATCTGTTAAGAGCGAACAACAAGTTCGCAGATTCACTAGCAACTCTATCTTCCATGATAAACATCCCGTTTGGAGTCCAGATGCGTCCGATCATCATTGACTAGAAGTTTGCTCCAGCATACGAATCAATTGCTGCCATAGATGAGGTTCAGGACGGGAACCCCTGGTATTACAACATTTGGAACTTCTTGGAGAAAGGCGTATCCACCAGGGGCAAATGCCAAGGATAAAAGGGTAGTTAGAAGAATGGCCGTTCAGTTCATCATCTGCGGGGGTAAGCTGTATAAGAAAAGTCATCTGGGAATGCATAAGCTGTGCGTAGAAGCCGAAGAATCGAAGCGCCTGATGGAGGCCATCCATGGAGGGGAATGTGGTGCACACATGAACGGGGTAATGTTAGCTCGGAAGATTCTCAAACAGGGTTATTACTGGTCTACCATGGAGGAGGATTGTATCGGCTTTGTTCGGCGATGCCACAAATGTCAGATCCATGCAAACCGCATGAACATTCCACCGTCGAAGCTATACAATATGACTTCGCCATGGCCATTTTCGGTTTGGGGAATCGATGTGATCGGGGCTGTCACTCCGAAGGGGTCGAATGGGCATGAGTTCATTCTAGTTGCGATAGATTATTTCACGAAGTGGGTTGAGGCCCAATCTTATGCGGTGTTGAAGGCGTTGCACGTTGCAAAGTTTATCAGAAACAACATCATCTGTCGTTATGGGGTCCCAAATGAGATAATTTCAGATAACGGTTCCCACTTCAAGAGGGAAGTGATTGACTTGTTAGAAAGATACAACATGGCTTTTCATAAGTCATACACATACCGGCCGCAAACCAATGGAGCGGTTGAGGCCGCCAACAAGAATGTCAAACACATACTGCAGAAAATGGTGGAGACTTACCGGAACTGGCCAGATAAGCTGCCGTTTGCTCTATGGGGCTACCGGACTTCAATTAGAACTTCTACTGGGGCGACTCCGTATTCATTGGTTTATGGGATGGAGGCTGTTCTACCTATTGAAATTGAGGTTCCGTCTTTGAGGGTGCTGGCTGAGTGTCAGATAGCCGAGGCAGATTGGCAGCAGAGCAGGTTTGAGGAACTCATGCTCTTTGACGAAAGAAGACTAAAAGCACTGTACCATGTTCAAGGTTATCAGCGCAGAATTGCTAGGGCTTTCAACAAGAAAGTTAAGTCCAGGAATTTGAATGAAGGAGATTTGATGCTTAAAGATAACCGAGCTCTCATCTACAACCCTAGGGGCAAGTTCAGACCCAATTGGACCGGTCCCTACATCATCAAATCTATATGGTCAGGTGGAGCTATCGTTCTGATGGACCTAGATGGCCTAGAGTTCTCACAACCGATCAACATGGACAAGTTGAAGAAATATTACCCCTGAGAGGCTCGTTAGGCCGAAAACCTGAAAGGGCGACCTAGGCAAAAGTTAGGGCATAAAAAATTTGAAATTATAAAAACTAAGCTCGCAAGGTTGAAAACCCGCAAAGGGCGGCCTTGGCAAAAGTTAGAGCGCAAAAGGAGAGTGAAAATACTCGAGTGAACCCGAACCTGAACTACGTAAGGCTTGATTCCCATCTTTGGGATACGTAGGCAACTTCGTCCTGAAGTTTAGCCATAAAATTTTCCCTGATCAACTTTGTCCATTTGATCATCACGACCATCTTTGTCTATTCAGCATTCAAGAGTTCAGTTATGGTCTCCGGTGCAGTGCTTTTCAGACTATGGGCAACTTTCCGTTGCTATACAGTGCCACGGTACTATTCAGACTAGAGGCAACTTTCCAGTTGCTGGGATCCGGGGTTGTGCATCTCAGTGACAGATCTCAGGTGTGTCCAGTTCTGATCCATATCAAAAATGGTTTCGAAAAGTTTTAATAAAAGTTGACTTTGTTCAAATTAATCTTTTTACAACTTAGACCATTTTTGGACCAAAGTGGAAAATTTTCAGTATCCACAACCTTCAATTTCATTGATTTCAATACAGAGTTCTCCTGCTTTTGCATACAAATTGAAGTTGCTTTTTATTACATTCATAAAAAAACTTGAAAGTACTAATAAAGCAATAAATCCGGGGCATAAATAAGTCAAGTATTCCTGCGCCCCCTCCCAGAGCTGGTCGAAGCCTCTGATGCCAAGCTGGGCCCAATCTGTGCCTCTTCATTGAGCCAATCTATGCACTCATCAGACAAAGTGCAACTGAAAGTAGGAGTGGGGGCTAGGAGCTCTCTAGTTCCCCATGCCGTGGCATATCGAGTAAGCTGTGCGCCTCGGACCGGAAATGCAGCAGGGTACTCTATCCCCTCTGGCGGGCAAATCTAGTAATGGCCGAACTGGCGTTGGAACCGGAATGGGAAGTAGAACACACAGTGAGTTAAGTCAATCAACTAAATCTCGGTCTGTTGAGACATGCTGTAACTTATTGCCGGTAGGTTGAGCCAAGGGCACCGCCAAGCAATACGGTCCGCAGACAAGCTGCACATCCAATTGAACCACCATCCCTCATCAAGGGCATCGACTAGGCGTTGTCGGAAGAAGTAGCCACGAGCTGAGTACACTGGGCAAGAGTCCACAATCTGCAACTTATCCATCAACCACACCTGGGAAGGGATGGAAAACGAGAGAATAAAGAATAAAAAGATGTACAATGAGAGAAAAGTGAGAAAAGGGTTTTGTGAAAAAAAAAACGAGCCTGAGGGCCGAGTGATGTGAGCAATACATATGTGAGTTTGGGCGGGAAACATTACCTGTAGCAGTAGTGGACTCCCCGCAAATCTGGTCGTTTCTCGGCAATGGAAAGCGTCCAAGTCCATTAATGTTTCAGCTAATATCATGGCAATGCAGCTCTTGCCCTCCTTCAAACCTTGAGCAACCTCGATCAACTGGACACTAGACCCTCCGAAGCCTGAGGCAAATAGGAAATGAGATAGCATGTACAAACAAAGGGCGTGTCGCCGAAAGCCCTGCCAATGATGATCACCGCGATCACCGGCATCAGAAAATCGGCAAATGAAACTCGGAACATCCAGCATTCCGTCACAAATCAAAGAGCGAGCATCGTGCATCGTGAGCCCACACATTCGCCCTATCGCTTGGGTGTGGCTGAAACGAAGCTGAGGCAAGACCTCTTCGTTGCGCTCAGATTCCATCAAAGCTTGAAAATCCTTGAAGGTAGGACATACCTCTTACTCGCCAAAGCTAAAGACATGTGTACCGGGTTCCAAAACCTTGCCACGGCATGAAGGAACGGAAAGTGCAGCGGGGTACGACTCAGAGTGAATAGTGCATTTATACTGAAGCCCCGAAAATTCAGTTTTTCCGAGCCGTCCAAGTTGGCAATCCAAGCCATGAGATTCTGTGCCAGAAACTCTTCCATTTGGAGCAAATCAGTGTTGAATTAAGAAAAACTACGAAGCTGAGGCCTTTTGTAGAGGATAAGATAGGTGGAGGACAGGTATCAATATTGTGGTGGTTCTTGCCATTTTGACCGGCCAGCCATAAATACAGCCGACCGACCACCATGTTTGGCCGATCGGCTAGTTATAATGGCCGGTGGCCATTTATTCTAGCCGGTGACCTCTTTATTTGGCCGATGGCCTTCCCTCCTATCCTCTGAGTTTTTCCATTTGCTAAAAATGCTGAAAACTTGTGACTGGTTCCACTTCCAGTGTCTTTAGTGGTTGATTTTGCGGAGTCAGGCCTATTGGCTTATCAAGTTGTTGTATATTTGCTTATCGAGTTGTATTTCACTCTCTTTAAGTCTTTATTTGCTTATCGAGTTGTACTTGCACTTGGTTAGCCTATCGAGTTTTTTTGTTTTGCTTATCGAGTTGTAAGTCGGTCCACTACCTGATTATTACGATGCAAGTGCTTAATTTTCAAACAAAGTTCAATTTCATTCACATTGTTATGTGATGCCACGCGGTGCGATGCGTAGAAACTACAAATGTAACACCTTTTTGAACAAAATAACTGTTTCATTTCCATCATGTCTTTGTAAAAATACACAGTCTTGAAAAGTAAAACCTGCTTGAGGCAGTGCAATGTGCTTGAAACTAACAGTAAAAAAAGAAAGTAAAGCAAAAGGAGAGCAGGGCAGCAGAGTATCAGGATTGATACCGGTAACCCCTCCCCCTTTTTTTTTGGGCAACGCACATCCCGCGCCCTGATTCGGGTCAATTATGTGGTTTGGCACCTTCATTACTCAAGACAGTACAAGAAAGTACACTTTCTAATGTTTACTGCCTTTGTGTTGACCTCGAGCCATATCTTCTATGTGTGATGCTCGGTGCGCGCAAAGAGTATCCTTCTTCGTATCCTTTTATATATCTTGCGAATTCCACAAACCACTTCAATTATGCTTTGTTCTGACCGTAATTGTCGCGCACATTTCAAGTTCTTTTTATACACATTGCATGCGTTCTCGCGTTATGCTTTACTTACATGTGTTCAAGTTCCTTTTATACACATTGCATGCGTTGTCGCGTTATGCTTTACTTACATGTGTTCAAGTCCCTTTTATACACATTGCATGCGTTGTCGCGTTATGCATTACTTACATGTGTTCAAGTTCCTTTTATACACATTGCATGCGTCGTCACGTTATGCTTTACTTACATGTGTTCAAGTTCCCCTTTTATACACATTGCATGCGTTGTCGCGTTATGCTTTACTTACATGTGTTCAAGTTCCTTTTATACACATTGCATGCGTTGTTGCGTTATGCTTTACTTACATGTGTTCAAGTTCCCTTTTATACACATTGCATGTGTTGTCGCGTTATGCTTTACTTACATGTGTTCAAGTTCCATCTTCACGTATTGTGCACGTTGTCACGTGTTCTTTACTTACATGTGTTTGCGCCTTCATAGCATTGTTATGCTTGACCGAGTTGCATTGTTACATTTCCTGCTCGATTTGTGTTGTCACGCACTTTCAATTGCATTGTCATGCATGTTGTTAACGATATCGTACCTGTTAAGTTTTCTTTCTCTTTTAGGCACGATATTGTATGTACGGTTCATTTGAAGCTGGTGCAACCAGACGAGCCGCACAGGTATTGTATTCTCTATGTGAGATGTATCGAGAATTGAATAATTCTCTTACATCCTTTCTGCATTGTAATAGTGGTGTTTGTTTCAGTTTTTCAGAGTCAACTTATGGCTTTTAGCTTTGAAAAAGTTATTTTGGACTGCTTGGTTAAACTTATTTCAAACAGCTTCTGATTCTAACAGCTTATTTTAACTCAAAAAAGCTGATTCTGAGAAGCTGCTCACCCCTTGCTTCTGATTATCAGCTTCTGCTGTGGACATGTTAATTTATGGTTATACTCTTAAATTTTTTTATTTTTTATTTTTTTAAAAATAGAAAAAGATTCAAATGG
The DNA here is from genome assembly GCF_055761805.1 of Camellia sinensis. Taxonomy (NCBI): domain Eukaryota; kingdom Viridiplantae; phylum Streptophyta; class Magnoliopsida; order Ericales; family Theaceae; genus Camellia; species Camellia sinensis. Next base: position 60,634,358 of record NC_138971.1, read on the forward strand.
ACTATAGATTATTATTATTATTTTTTATGAGAAATGTAGACAAATAAAAAATAAAAATTAATTAAAAAAGCTATTTCACAGCTTATTTAACAAACACTACTCAGCAACTTAAATCTATAATCCAACAGCTACACCAAACTGATTAACAACTTCTAATTAAAGTCATAATCTATAATCTGTTAAGCTATAATCTATAAGTTGTTTTAACAGCTACACCAAACGGGGCCAATGTAGCTTGGTTCTTGCTTAAAACTGTTGCATGTTATGCTTCGTTACAGCTTTCTTTGCATGATCATGAGTTATGTTCGGCTTCTTGCATTGTCAGTTGCATTTTGCCCCTGCCTTCAGGCGCATATCTTTGCTTGTAGCTTGTATGCTTTGTCTAAGTCTTCGGCCTTGTCAAAAATGGGTCGTCTTTGGGCTTTGACACTCACCCCCATCATTGTTATGACTTTCAAGTTCTATCAAAGAGGGGCAACTGTAGACACCCCATTTTTGACCGTCCTCAAGACTTGGACGTCACCATTTGAACACTCGATAATCATCCATGTTCGTGTTCGTTTTGAGTTCTCGGAGGTCTCAGCTACGCGCCTTGCCTCAGGATCTCTCAAATCGGTTGTCTTGTGCTTGGTTGGACCAAACACTTGTTGGTTTTTACTTTGGAAGGTAGAGAATGGCTTGTTGGCCATCCCCACGCCTCACCGGCCATGGCTTGAGGCCACCGGCCGTGTCTTCTTGCCACCGGCCATTGGGGATGGCCGGTCGGCACTTTGTGTGGCCGGCCGACCATTTATTTGGCCGATGGACTCCTTTTCTGGCCGGTACCACCTTTTTGCCTTTTTCAGGCATTATGCATGCTAGCTATGCCAGCTGGAGTGCACGGATTTGTCCTCCATTGTATGGAGGAATTGCACCCTTTACACCCTTTTGGTCCTAGTTTCCTCAAGAAGCTTAGACCCTTTGCTCAAGCTTCTTGAGGAAGCTTGACCCTTTGCCTTAGATTCCTCAAGAAGCTTGGACCTTTAGGTTAGCTTCCTTGATAACTTGACCCCCTTGACCCTTTTGTTTAGCTTCCCTTAGAAGCTTCAAGCCTTCATCTTGCTCTATATAAGGAGACCTTCCCTCTCCTTTGAGGGGGTTCCGCAAAACCAGAGATAATACATATATATCTTATATATACTCCACTCTCTCTCTATATCTCCCTCTCTCTCTTCATTTGTGTGTGTTTGAGGGCCTAAAAGTGTGTTTTCTTCTTAGTTTTGCACTAAAACACATAGCATTACACCATACTTCGGTTGTAGAGGTGTTGAGAGTTTGTTCTTGGAGTTTTGAGGTGGTCTTGATCAGAAGAAGGGGGCTGGACTTGCTGTTCTTGAAGTGCTCTTCAAGGGTAACACTATTGCTTTATATTCCCCAATCTTGCATTAGCTTTTACCCCCCTTTGCATGTTGTTTTGAACTTTGTGTATAACTGAAAAAAGTCTTGTATTTGCATGCTTAAGATGTTTCATTAAGGTCATTTTGGTGTTGGGGGTCGACCTCCCCCTCTTAGGCCTTGTTTGGCCCTTTTGTGCCTTCTTTGGTTGAGCTTTGAATACCTTCGTGTGTTGGTCTTCTCACCACTGAAATTCAGAGGATTTTTAGTGGTCAAGAAGTAGTTTTGAGGTCTTCTATAGGGGAGGGACACCCCTCTCCCTTTGTGTCTCTTTTGTCCATGTTTTTTGCTCATAATGGTAGCATGCATGAGTAGTTGTCTTTGGCTCCATTTCAGAGGTTTTTGGGTGTTGTTAGGTCATAATATGCCTCTGTTTTTGGTCGGAGTAATGGTCCATTTCATGCATTATACACTTGCCTTGTATTCCCCCATTTTGCCTAGAAGTGCATCTTGCCATTAGACCATCATACTTGCATGTTTTCTTCCTAGCTTTGTGAAGCTTTTGGTCATGTTTCATCATGCTTGAGGTCTATTGGGTGTTGATTTGGTCATACCTTTCATGCTTTGTATAGTCTCTTTGCATTCTAGCATGTTGGCATCGGGTGTGTGAGTCATTAGCATGCATTATCTTGGCTATTTCAGTGATTTGGAATCACTTATTAGGTCATTTCAGTCCATATTTTATGCTTACATGTTTACATTTTGTTATCCTTTCAATGCTTTGAAGAGATGTGATCCTATGCTCCATATATAAGCCATTGTGCATACTTATGTGTTTAAGTCTTTGGGGCTTTCATATCAGCGGGTTTTGGGGCATATTTTGATGCATAGAAACTCTATTTTTGGTTGCTTAGTCCATGCCAGGAGTGGTCATGATAGTTGTAGTAGAATGCTCCTTGTTATGCCTTAGTCTTAGGCCCATTGGTATGCATGTTTGCATGAGCATTTGTCCACCATTTCCACCACTTTTGGCCACTGTTTTGGGACATGGTTGAGGCCTCCCATTTCAGTTTAAGACCACCCTTGTATATAGTTGCATGCTTAGCACGATGCATGTTGCATTTCATTAGTTGCATGCTTGCATTATATCTTGTTTGCATGTTTGCATATTGTTTAGCTGAGTGCATCACATAGTTTTGTTGTATGCTTGACATGTTCATATTGCATTAGTTTAGCTTGCATGAGTAAGTAGTGTCATGTTGCATTAGCTTAGCATGCTCATATTGCCTTGCATCACTTCGCATTGTATATGGCATACATGCATTGCATCTTGTTTGGTTTGGGGTGTCAAACCAAACTTGAGGAATGAGGCGTGTTCGTGCTAAAAGTGATGAAACACGTCTCACTCCTCAGTCATCGATGCCCTTGACCTCAACATGATAGGGCATGAGGCATTCATTTCTTTTGTGCATGCATTTACATTGAATGGCAAACTTGGCCTCTTAGGCCATCATGCATCAAAATGCATAATTGATGGCCCGAGGGTCGAGAGCCACGCTCCCTTGAGTCCATTGCATGATAGAGAGTGTGGCCATGCTCATATTTGCTTGAAAATTCTATGTCATACACTGCTTGCCCTTTACTGCTGCCAATTGCAGGATTCTGCAGGATGAAATAGCCAGCCGGCCATTTGTAGTGCCGACCGACCATCAGTGTCTAGCTGATGGTCCAAGATTTAGCTGATGAGCATATTCCCATGGCCGGTGATCTTATTCCTTGGCCGGTGGAAATCCAAAACACTCAGGAGGAAGTTCAAAGCAGTTCTGGAAACTTTCATATCTTTCAGAGGAACAAGGAGTGTAAACAGAGGCAATAGTGGCATGGTACCGAGTTTCCGGGCGCGGCAAATCGAGCATGCATCATCCCATCATTCCGAGGCAGGGCTGCGGCCACCTTCTTTTTATAATTAATTTGTTGATTAATTAGAAGTTTTGTAATTAATTAATTAGTTAGTCAGCTAGTTAATTAGTTAAATCTGTATTATTTATTCGGACCCTCCGAGTGATTGCAATTATGTATTAAGTGCGCGTGAGTGTGTGTATGTCTTCCAATCCCACGTCTTTCTTCCCTTTTATTTACTAGCTTTCGATAGTTAGTTTAGGGCATGTTTAATTTAGCATACCTTATGCTATGCATGCGTGCATCCATACATTTGTCTTGCATGCACCGGGCTCGGCGCATCATACTAACTGTATTGTATTTCAATTCCAAGTTGAATACGTGTTAGCTGTAGCATCATCACATGCCATCTTAGAATAACCGAGCCCATTGTAGCTGCATCTTGCATGCGTTGCATTAGCCATATTAACATGAACTAGGATCATGCATATGATTACTAACTAGTTTTTGTTTTGGCTTGGAGTACTCAATAAGCATTTATGTTTTAGCATCCTTGCATGAGTGTGAGTGTTGCCATGATAACATGCTTGCCATGAGGCTATGTGCTTACGTGTTATAACTGCCTGAATGCCTGTGAGTGAAGGTTGGGTTACTTAAATTGGAACAATGCATTGAATGCGAGTCTTAAGCCCCCCCTCTTGAGAGTGGCAAAACCATGTTTTTCTAAGCCCACTCGAGGGTGGCAAAATCTGTCTTTTAGCCTACTTGCGAGTAGCAAACTGTTTTCAAAACAAACATGAAATGTTTTGTTCCAATTTAGGCGACTTAGTCTATACTTGTTTGCTGTGCGCATCACATAGTAAATCTAGGCTAATAACCGGAATAAGAACGCATAATGTTTTCAAAACTAGATATCATGGTTAGTAGAGGCCGATCTTCGAATCGGGCGAGCGGGGGTGCTCATAGCTGACATTTCCTAATCGTACTCAAGTTCCCGAACCGAGGCAACTTTGGTGATAGCGGACACGTGACCTTAGGCAAACAAATCAGGGTTTCCTAAATTTCCGTCATAAAAAATATTTACGTGGCGACTCTGCATCTGGCAAAGCAGTCCATGTTTGGCACTTATTTACAAAAATCTGTTTTCACAAACGATTTGCCGAATTTGGACTCTTTGGTTCAGATTTAGAACCGTGACAATTTGAGTCTGAACTGTAGTGACCCACAAACGAACAGAACGGGACTCATCCTCCCGGGACGTTCGGGGACGTCTACAGCAGCGTACACCGTCACGTTAACAATGTAGGCACAGTGTAGTGACAGCCTAGTCCCACAACTGGTAAAGGACAATTTTACCCCTTTAGATCAATTTTGAAAAAGTGAGGTTAGTGGCAAATTTGTTATTTTAGCTTCAAACATTATTTCAAACACATTTTTCAATATAACAACTCGAATTAAAATTCATCCCATCTTTCCGAACACAAAAACTAAAATAATCTACTAAAATAATTAGAAAGCCAAAAAATCTTAAAAATAACCATTTCCCTAACACTTACAAAGTTTATTTGCACCTGAATCTTAAACAAAAGATTTTTGAATGTTTGGACCAAAAGCCCTTTAAAATATTGTGAAATATTTCCCATCATTTTAGGTTCTGGAAAGAAAAATGCTTGGAAGCATTAAAAAATGATCATTAGAGGGAGCACTAATGATGTGGCAGTGGGTCCCGCTCACTTTCTATGCCTTATTTTTATTTATTTATTTATTTTTTGTCATTTCCAATATATTAGTACTATTAGTGATATATTTTTTAGTGGTCTAAATCATTGTTGTTCTGAAAAATTATACTATTGCCAATTGTCTTTCCTTCGATCCACTTATCTTTTGTCTGAATTAGTCTTTTTTTAAGTTTTTTTCTTCTTTCTTAGCGACTTGAAATACACTTTAAAATTCATTACTTTTGTTCAACTCACTAAAATTTTTTTTGGATTCATAAATAAGAAAGCAATTAAAAATATGAAAAGCATATATCAAATTGATTAATAACTCAATAATAATTAAAACGTCAAAAATTATCGAGCCTAAACCCAACAATTACTATTAATTACATACCTATAACAATCATTAAACTCAAACCTAACAACCACCATGACAGAAGATAAATTTAACACGCCTAAGCCCAACAATTACTATTATAATTCCATATCTTTGACAATCATTAAACTCAAACTTAACAACCACCATAAAAGGAGATGCAGTAATGTTAAAGACCTCAAAAATTTTATTGAAGTTTTTATCAAATGTCTCACATGGTGTAGGACCCACACAAGGGTCCCACACCTATGCGAGACATTTAATAAAACTTTTAGTAGAATTTTTAAGATTTTTAACATTTTTGTAGAAGATAAATTTAACAAGACATAAGATTCAAACTCCTCTAGAATTCACAACTTCACACCATAAAATGGTACTATACAATTATTGGAATTGGAATCATTGTTGTGCTAAAGACACATCAGTGACTGTTGTGCCTCAATTTAAAGTGCATTATGAGATTATTTTTATAATCTAAACCGTTCATTTTGTAGGGTTTGTTGAGTACTTTATGCTACCGAAAATCATATTAATCGGATATCAATAACTATATGATCGATAATCAAGAAAATAAACAACATGTTTTTCTTTTGAGAAATAGTATAAAAAATATGTAATTCGATCATATAGTTAGTGATATATGATTAATATAATTTTTGATAGGCATAAAATACTTAACAAACCCTACAAAATGTACAGTTCAGATCATAAAAATAAGCCCATAATACATTTCAAATTGAGGCACAACAATTACTATTGTGCCTTTAACACATCAGTAATCCCATTTCTACAATTATCAGACCAAATGTCTTGATTAACTCGCTAAGCTTACACGTTCTATGAAATTAAATTATGTGAGCTTAGTTCATGATTAGTTTAATTAGATTTCTTTTGAGATTAATTCAATTAAAATTGATTTGAGATAAACCCCAAAGACAAATAAACCAAGCTTTAATAACTCACTAATTGACCCAAATCGACTTGTCTACTATTAGCATAGCCTAAACAGTTTGGGAGGCCATAAATATCAATGTATATCACTAATTAGTCTAACTTAGTGCGCAGAACTTTTACTGTAAATTGTAGATATATATATTAAAAAAAAAAAAAAAAAAAAAACTATACGTGGACGAGATAGGATTTACATCTAAGATGAATTTGTACCACACATTACGGTTTCGTTTGATTTACGTTTGAAATTGTGATTTTAATAAAAAAAATTAATTTTTTAAAAAAATTCATAATCAAATTCTTTTCAGAATTCTATTTTTAAAAAAAAATTTAAAAAAAATTATTTTGTTTTTTAAAATTATTTTTGAAATTATGAGTTGAGTATGAAATTGTATTTTGAGTTATGAGTTTTGAAAAAAGTTTTAAGTTGTATTTTTTTTTAGTATACACTGTATTTCAAACAATTGTGCGATGTATTTTGTTTTAAATATTTGAGTTGTGTTTTTTAAAATATTTAAAAAATTAAAAAATTATATTTTTTATTTTAAATATTTTTTTACTTTAAATATTTTATTTTATTTTGTAAATATTTAAAATTTTTAAAATATTTTAATATTTTTAATATTTTAAATTTTCTTTTACCTTTTTTTGAATATTTATTTTTTTTAAATTTAAAAAAATTTGGATCGCCATATATGTTTAAATTATAATAAATCATTTTGCCTATACTTAAAAAAATAAAAAATGTTATTTTTCTAAAAAATAAAAAAATATTTTTTTCAAAAAAATATAAAATAAAAAATAATTTTAAAGAACGAATTAAAAAATATTTTTTGAATTTTTTGTTTAATAAAATTTTGAAAGGAGTTTTAAAAATAGTTTGATTATGAGTTTTGAAAAGAATTTTTGAATTGAGTTTTGAGTTATATACTTGGTTATGAGTTTTGAAAATAATTTTTGAATTGAATTTTGAGTTATGTATTTAGTTATGATTTGAGTGTGGAGTTATGTTTTGAGTTTAAAATATTGAAAAAATATATTTAAAAAATAAAATAAAATATTTAATGTTACAAAAATTAAAAATTATTTAAAATAAAAATTATATATTTAAAAGAAAAAAATAATTTTTCTTAAACATTTTTAAATATTTTAAAAAAAATAAATCCAAAAAATTTTAAAATACAACTTAAAATTCAAAAACTCAAAACTCAAAACTCAAAATATAACTCAAAACTCTTTTTCAAAATTCAAAATTTAAAAACTCAAAACATTTTTCAAAACTCACAATTAAACAAATTTTTACTTTTCAAAACTCAACTAACAACTATAAATTCAAATCATGATTTTAAAATTAAACCAAATGAAGTTTATATTTTTTTTAAATATTTTTTTAGAATAAAATTCTGGGTATGATTGGCGTTAATCTAATGGTTAGAGTGGTCCAGAATAGAGATGCAATCCTTTTGTTTTGTCTTTTTCCATTTTCTCTCTTACAGCTAAACATGATGCACCATGTACCAACCATCTAACTGAAACTCCAAAAAGATAAGGATTCACATAGAAACTTCTAAAATGAGCTGCTCATTGAGCTTCCAAATCCCCAAAGCTCTGCCTTCTCTCTGCCAATCCCACTGTAAAGTCCCTTCTGTCTCCATTCACTCTAAACAAAAACAATCCCACAATCCCAAACCAAACAAGGTATATCTCTATGCTATATGCATACATTTTCTTTACTTTACAGATTTGCATCATTTTCTCTACAATTCAATTTTAAAAGCCCTGTGATTTTCATGAACTCTGCACAACCAGGAACCAACAACTATTACCGGAAAACTCATCAGCTACTTTAATCCTAAAAAATCTTGTTTGGCAATCCAAGTTGGAGCACTTTTGAGCTCTGTAAGTCTGCAAGAATCTTTTGTTTTACAAGTCTTTTATCATTCGTTATTTTTTTTTTTAATTTTAAATTTAAATGAAATTGATTTGAACAGGTTGTGCAATTACCAGCATATGCAGTCACTGGAGTAAATGATGAAGAAGACATCATATGGGTATTGATACAGTTAGCCATTTCAGCCTTCTTCTACTTTCTTGTCGCCCCGGTGAGTGAAAAGTTTCTCAATCTATACAAAATTCTTCAACCTGTATAGAAACCACACAACCCTCTTGCATGGGTGTCTGGGACATACTTCATGTGAGAGGGTTATGTCCGGTTTTGTAATCCATTTCTGTATTCATAGATTTTTTTCATCTATATATATTATGTTGTGTTTTTATCATCTGCTCTTGAATGGTGAATGTTGGGTGAAAATAATTAATGATAATAAATTTTTTTTTTCGGGGGGTTGGGTTTGAATGCAGCCCATTATAATGAACTGGCTGAGGATCAGATGGTACAAGAGAAATTTGTTGGAGATGTATTTTCAGTTCATGTTTGTCTTCTTGTTCTTTCCAGGGTGAGTGCCTCCTCTTCCTTCCTTCCTCCTAAAGTTCAGCAATAGTTTGGTTAATTTGATGTCTACATTTTATTCAATTTGAGCAAAAATAAATTTTTCTAAGTTGCAAATATAGCTCATTGAACCCGCAAGAGTACCCAGCGGTTAAAGGGTTAAATTTTGAGATAAGTCATAATTTCAGACATTTTAAGTTCGATTCAGGTTGATGTTTCTTGACTTTATTTCAAGTCTCTGATTTTTTAAGTAATTATAGATATCCAAAGAGATAGCTCTAAGGGTCTGTTTGCTTAGGTTATAGGGGATGAGATTGGATTACGATCGATGTGAGATCTACTAATATTGTGCTCGTTTACAAAATGGGGAACGAGATTCATAATACCTTAGGACTATGATAGGGCTTCATGGATGGGATTAGTAGTCCTCATGGGAGATGGTATTAAAAAAACAATGTCTTGGGATTAGAGAAATATTTACTATTTTGCCTCATATTATCTTACCTAATTTACTTTTTTTCTATCATTTTTTTATTTAAATTATTCTACCGTTTTTCACTCCACCATTCTTCATATCAAAATAATTTAATATAAAAACATAATAGTATAATAATATTTATACCAAAAAATTTTATTAAAAAAATAAAATAGTATCAAATACATATAGATAATTGGATATCCAGACCAACTTGAACGTAACTTCACTAATTCCAGAATCCTGAAATTAATAATCGGTCAAATCTCCAGTAGCTCATTGGGATGATGTTGAACTTGATTTTCCAATCTTATTCTCAATATATTACATTGCATTAATCAATGAACCCATAAAGGGATAGGCCAGGACAAGTAGGATAAATTAGGGTCGTATTTAATTCAAATTAGGATTTTGGGGGTAGAATTGGAGTTGGCTATTGGTAACCCCTTCTTGTGGTAGAATGATTAACATTAAAATTCTCCTAGATCCAAGAGGAGTGAAGTCCTAAAATTATACCTGTACTTTCTATAATTTGCCTTTTAAGTTTATGTCTAATTATATCAATTTTATCATTGCATTTTTCATGTGTTAATTTAACCTAAGTGATAAAACTTTTTTAATACTTGGACTGAAATCAAAAGGTAAAATAGTTTACTTACTCTCCTCAAAATGATTGAAGGGTTAGTATCCAATTTAAAACAGTCCATTCCCTTTTGAATGGAGTATTTTATCCTTAAATATATTTAATTTGTTAATGAATGTTATTAATTTGACTAAATTAACACAGTGTGAAAAATTAAAATTGATACAATTTAAATTATAAGGATTAAATTGAGACAATAAACAAATAACGAGAACCGTGATTATTTGACCAAGAATATATTTTAAAATTAAGGGGACGACATATCATAATGACTTTGAAGTTTGGGAGTGTCTGAAAAAAATCAGGGAAATAATTTAATTTCAGATTTCACACCTCTTAATTTAAATGGGGAAAGAATACAGATCCAGACCAACTTCAACAAGTTTAAATTAACAATAATAAAGATACGTGTATAAAAAAAATACTAAAAACAAGAACGAATAATTTAGATTCAATCTATGTATTATAAGGTTACATTTATAATGAATCTTGACTACACAATTAAATTTCTTTTGAAACATTTCTGTGTATGTATCATTCCGCGATTAACATTGTGGAGAAAAAACAACATTTCATTTTTTTTCTTCCCTTTTAACCAAAAACAGTATATTTCTTAATGATTTAACTACTTTGACTGGATTATGTTGGAACAAAGGGTCTTGAATTCTTCAAATTATGGTTTTCGGGTCTTCAAAATTTGGCAATGGTCTTGTCTATATAGAATAGAAAATTAGTGCTTCAAGTCGCGTTACTAAGTCACTTTCCTAAAGACAATATATGTATCCACCAAAAGGTGTGCAGGGGGTTACAACAAATTTGCCTCCAGGATACAATGAAGCCTGATCTAAAGATCTAGTCTATCAGCGTCTGCACTAATGACAATAGATCAGAATACTCTTGATATGATCAAGAAAACCAAAACACTGATAATCAAATCTACAGAACTTGATTATCAATAAGAAAAATATAAATTTGCTTAAGAAATTCTTGATCGAAAATTTAAAATCAAGAGGGAGAGAGAGAGAGAGAGAATTGCAGGAATGTTTTTAGGATTTTGGATGATATGAAATGGCTGATTTCGTAGCCTATTGATAGGCCTTGATGGATCTGATCGAATGGTCATGTCCCTTGATCGCATCCGATCAGATCTGACCGTTGGATTGACGATCTATGGTGCAGATCATTTTGACACCGAATAGGTGCCTTGACTAATCACACCTGATCACGATTGGGTGCCATCTCATCTGTACGATTGCGCACATCACCAATCAACAGCTATGATCAACCCGCTCTAGATCGGACACACAACCGTTTGATCGGTTGGTTGACTCATCATCAACGACGACACGTTACTGCCACGTGGAGTTGACTGTATTCCACGTCACCCATGCCACATTGGATCCATGTCTTCGTTCCAGCATGTCTGATGCAAATAGGAAAATGCCCTCATGGCATCGATGCATCTGTGCTAAGTGCAAAGTCTGCCATCAAACGCCACACAGCCCACTGTCCACGCCACGCACGCGCGCGCGTGTGCTGGTGCGTGTGCGGATGGTGCGAAGCACCATTCTTGCGGTGTGGGTGCATGCACACTAGCTTTCATCCCACAATTCCATATTCAAAGGAATATTCCATGTAACACTTTATTAAGTGTTTTATGTTTTCCTCTCTTTCCGATGTGGGACAAAGTCCCCAAGCTTAATTAATGCTTTCTAAAGAAAAACAAGGAAGGTTTTGAAAACACCCAAAAAACTAAACTATAAATTTTAAAAATCATTTTGAAAATTTCCCAACATTCCCCCACCATTTTCAAAATACTAGATGATGACTCTTGGTTCACTTGGCAGCCTTATGTATAGGTGAAGATATCTTACAATTTGAATCATTCACTTAGTGAGGACATCACATCGTTAGACAAGATGGCATAGTAGACTTGTCTTTGAACTAGCGATCTTATATGACTAACTAGACATATCTCACGCACAGTACAGGTTACCTCAAGTATTCAAACAAGCCGACACGTGGATTGGCCTTGTAGTTATGTCCTGTTTCATGAGCGCTCTAGAGTCAAGCCCTTGGACTCATAGGAAGCGGCACCACCTCCTACACTCACATAGGTAAGATTACTGAGAGTACCCATGTAATTTACAGTACCCCAACAACCCAGTTGTAAGCTTATTAAGAGTTTGCTAACTCATCATCTTCTTTTCACATTACATATACCAAGTACTTCAACCTTGGAATGAAAATGAAATAAAACTAAGTGCTTACAATCACGACATATGGTATACTTGGGCTCATTGAACTCAAAACTTGATGTTTCTTCAAGAGTTGAGTCGAGTTTCCACCAGGAGTGATTATGTTAACTTTGCTTAAGACCTATCCCCTTTGATATTTTCCACACCAAATTCCTTGCAAGTCCCTTTGTTAAGGGGTCAGCCAAGTTTTCACTTGATTTTACATAATTAATGGTAATCACACATTCTGTGATTAACTGCTTAACACAACTATGTCTTAGTTCTATATGCCTGAACTTTCCATTATAGACATGGCTGTAAGCCCGTGATAGAGTTGCTTCACTATCACAATGCAAAGATATTGGTGGCATAGGTTTTGGCCATATCTTAATCTCTAACAAGAGATTCCTTAGCCACTCTGCCTCTTTGCTACAAGAAGCCAATGCTACAAACTCTGATGCTATGGTTGAGTCTATTATGCATGTTTGCTGCTTAGATCCCCAGGAGATAGCTTCTCCTCCAAGAGTAAAAATCCAACCACTCGTGGATGAGTGATCTTCACGGTCAGTTATCCAACTAGCATTCGTGAATCCTTCCAGTACTACTGGATAGCCATTATAGACTATTCCATAGTCTATTGTTTTCCTCAAGTACCTATGTACTTGGTTAACAGCATGCCAATGCACACTACTGGGATTACTACTGTATCTACTAATTTTTCCCACTGCAAAAGCAATATCAGGTCTAGTGCAAGTCATGGCATACATCAGACTACCCATTACTCTTGAGTATTCTAGCTGATCAACAACTCTTCCAGTATTAGGATACAATTTCAAAGTTGAATCAAAAGGTGTAGACATGGTTGTACGATTATATTGATTAAATTTCTTAAGAATTTTCTCAATATAGTGCGACTGGGTTAGAATCAAATTATTGTCCTCTCGTTTGATCTTAATACCCAGAATTACATCAGCCAAGCCCATGTCTTTCATACTAAAGTTAGACGACAAGAAACTTTTAGTACTTTCAATGACATCATTGTCAGTACCAAAAATAAGCATGTCATCTACATATAGGCATATGATTACACCGCTATTTCCAATAAACTTATTGTACACGCACTTATCAGATTCATTTATCCTAAAACCATTTGACACTATTACTTTGTCAAATTTCTCATGCCACTATTTTGGAGCTTGTTTCAGTCCATATAGTGACTTCACGAGTTTACACACTTTGTGTTCTTGACCCTATATAACAAATCCTTCCGATTGTTGCATATAGATTTCCTCATCTAACTCTCAATTTAGGAAAGCAGTCTTAACATCCATTTGATGGATTTCAAGCTTATAGATTGAGGCTAAGGCAATCAACACTTGAATGGTGGCGATTCTAGCCACCAGAGCATATGTGTCAAAATAATCAATACCCTCATTTTGAGTAAAACCCTTGGCAACTAGTTTTGCTTTGAACTTGTCAATTGTGCCATCAACTTTCATTTTCCTTTTGAAAATCCATTTACAACCAATGGGTTTAGATCCAGGTGGCAAATCAGCAAGTATCCAGGTATTGTTACCCATGATAGAATCCATCTCATCGTTTATTGCTTCTTTCCAGAAAGCAACATCTTGAGACTTCATAGCTTCCTCAAAGGTTAATGGATCTGAATCCATATTCAAAGAAATCATTATTTGCTTACAATTAGTTTTTCTAGTTCCTTCTATAAGGTAAACAATGAAATCAGGGACAAATGACTTCTCAGTCCTAGCCCTCTTACTCTTCCTTAGCTCAATAGGCTCATTAGGTTCATTAGGCTCAATAGGTTCATGTCGTTCCCTTTCATCTGTAGACATCAAAGGAGTTGATTCATTTTCTTGATTAGAATCCAACCTTGGAATGGTTGTAAAATGATTCTCATAAAATACTGCATCACGTGATTCAATGATAGTATTTGTTTCCATTGAACTATTGGGCTCTACTACTAGAAACCTATATGCTTTGCTATGTATAACATAGCCAAGGAATATGCATTCAATTCATTTTTCACCTAATTTCTTCCTTTTAGATTCAGGCAATCTGATTATTGCTCTACAGCCCCATGTTTTCAAGTAACCAATATTAGATTTCTCGTTTTTGCAAAGTTCATAAGGAGTAACATTTCTTCCCTTGAGAGGAATTCTATTGAATATGTGACAGGCAGCGAGCAAGGCTTCATCCCAAAAACCAAAACTTAAACTGGAATAAGAAAGCATAGGATTAATCATTTCTGTTAATGTCCTATTCTTTCTTTCAGCTACTCTATTTTGTTGTAGTGTGTAGGGTGCAGACTTCTCATGAATAATACCAACATTTTCACAATATTCTGGAAAATGGTATTCACTGCCTCTATCAGACCTAAGTCTCTTTATTTTGACATTACATTGATTTTCTACTTCTGTCTTAAAAATCTTGAATTTATCAAGCACCTCATCTTTTGAATGCAAAAGATAAATATGACAGTACTTAGAAAAATCATCAATAAATGTTACAAAATATTTCTTACCACCTCTAGTGGGGGTACTATGCATGTCACATACATCACTATGCATAAGTTCAAACAAAGAGGTGGTTTTATCTACTTTAGAAAATGGAATGCGAGTAATTTTAGATTGTACACAAAATTTGTATTTTTCAAACATATCAATATTATACGTAGGAATTAAACCTAAATTAACCATATTATGCATTTTCCTAGTATTAACATGACCTAAACAAGCATGCCATAAAGAAAGAGAATCAACAATATAAGCAGAAATAAGTATTATTGATAACGTTAAGTTTGAACATTCCTTGTACATGTAGCCCCTTCCAACAAAACTCCCACCCTCAAACAGGACAAATTTGTCCGACTCAAATACTAACTTGAAACCATGCTTGTTAAACAGGCTTCCAGATACAAGGTTTTTCCTGACATTAGGTACATGATAAACATCTTTAAGACTTAGGACTTTTCCAGATGTAAACTCTAGATCCACCGTCCCTTTGCCTTTGATAGCAGCAGTTGAAGAGCTGCCCATGTAGAGAATTGTTCCATCACTCATTTGTTCATAAGTAGTGAAACGACTCTTGTCGTTGTAGACATGCCTTGTTGCTCCTGAGTCAATCCACCAGTCACCAGCATCTTCGAGCATGTTCACCTCGGATACAACTGCCACGAACTTGTTCTTGGCATTTGATGCTTCTAGCTTTTTCTTGTATAACCGACATTCATTTCTAAAGTGCCTTGGTTTGCCACAGTGTCAGCAAGCGCCTTTCAGCTTCTTAGAATTTTTCTCGGGTTGGGGTTCATGCTTACGCTTCTTTTTGTTGAACCTCTTACCATCATCCACCATGTGAATCTTGGACGTCTGAGCCAATTGGTTATCTTTACTTCCAAGTAACCTTGACTCTTCCTCAACTCGGAGGTGTTGAGCCAATTCCTCTAAAGTAAGATCTTCTTTTTTGTGTTTTAAAATTTTCTTAAAATCCTTCCAAGAAGATGACAGTTTCTCTATTATAGATGAAACTACAATAGATTCATCCATGTTCATATTCTTTTGTCGAAATTGACTCAGAATATGGTGGATCTCATGGAATTGTTCCATAATGGGCTTTGTATCAATCATTGTAAAACGCATAAAATTACTAACAAGAAATTTCTTACTGGTGGCATCCTCGGTGAGATACTTTGACTGTAATAAGTCCCAGAGTTGCTTTGTCGTTTCCAGATGTTGATACACATCGAATAGAGAGTCTGACAGTGCATTCAGAATGTGTCCTCGGCAAATGTAGTCGTCATTCTCCCATTTGGTTCTGGCACAGGTTTGCTCTAAAGTCTCGTCTTTTTGCTCTGTTGGATAAGGGGTAGTTAGCACATAGACCACTTTGAGAGTGGTGAGCAAAAAGTGCATCTTCTTTTGCCAGCGTCAGAAATTTCCTCCATCGAAATGATCAAGCTTCATGAAATCTTGAGTCATTTTCTGAATAGACATCGGCATATCTAAATTTTGTCTTTAGATTGTTGGAACAAAGGGTCTTGAATTCTTGAAATGATGGTCTTCGGGTCTTCAAAATTTGGCAATGATCTTGTCTATATAGAATAGAAAATTAGTGCTTCAAGTCGCGTTACTAAGTCGCTTTCCTAAAGACAATATTTGTACCCACCAAAAGGTATGCAGGGGGTTATAACAAATTTGCCTCCAAGATGTAATAAAGCTTGATCTAAAGATCTAGTCTATTGGCGTCTGCACTGATGACAATAGATCAGAATACTCTTGATATAATCAAGAAAACCAAGATACTGATAATCAAATCTGCAAAACTTGATTATCAATAAGAAAAACAGAGATTTGCTTAAGAAACTCTTAATTGAAAAGTCAAAATCAAGAGGAAGAGAGAGAGGGAGAGAGAGATAATTGCAGGAATGCTTTTTTAGGATTTTGGATGATATGAAATGGTTGATTTCGTAGCCTATTTATAGGCCTTGATGGATCTGATCAGATGGCCATGTCCCTTGATTGCATTTGATCAGATCTGACCGTTGGATTGACGATCTATGGTGCATATCATTTTGACATCGAATAGGTGCCTTGACTAATCACACCTGATCACGATCAGGTGCCATCTCATCCGTACAATCGCGTACATCACCAATCAATGGCTATCACAACCGTTTGATCGGTTGGTTGACTCATCGCCAACGGACGATACATCATTGCCACATGGAGCTGACTGTATTCCACGTCACTCATGCCACGTCGGATCCATGTCATCGTTCCAACCTATCCGATGCAAATAGGAAAGCGCCCTCATGGCGACTTGCGCCGATGCATTTGTGTTAAGTGCAAAGTGCGCCATCAAACGCCACACAGCCCACGCCATGCGCGCGCACTAGCTTTCATCCCACAATTTCATATTCAAAGAAATATTCCATGTAGCACTTTATTAAGTGTTCTATGTTCTCCTCTCTTTTCGATGTGGGACAAAGTCCCCAAACTTAATTAATGCTTTTCAAAGAAAAATAAGGAAGGTTTTGAAAACATCCAAAAAACTAAACTATAAATTTTTAAAACCATTTTGAAAATTCCCCAACAGATTATCCCACCTCAATTGATTTGGCTAAGTATTTGAAAATTTGGCAATCAAAATTTTAGATTGAGATTAGACTTTCTCATTTAAATTCATAGATGTTATTATGCAAATCCACTAGCAAGAATAATTAAAAGGAAATTTACAAACCATAAAAAAATATATAATAAACCTCGACCATATTTGGCTGCCACTAATAGCACTGGCTGAGGATGACCACACAAGAACAATATCTAAGAGCATCCACTATGATTAGTCAAAATAACGTGTTATATGGTAATATATATATGCATATATATATATATATATAAATTGTCGAGTGGCATGTAGCCGTGTCTTAGGGTGCAGTGATATGTGAAAAGTCTAGAGTTTGAGTTGATGGATCAGCGGCGGTCTCTTTAAATTGTAACTTAAATTTATTAACATACTAACATTTTACCTTTGACCAAAAAAAAAAAAAAAATGTGTGCACGTAGGTTATACAATGAAAACGTTAAGGGTGTCTTAAAATAAGAGTAGGATTCACTTGAGTATACATAAATGTGTGTGTAAAATGCAATACCAACATGTGCATTGTTGATGCTCTAAATCATCTTCAATTGTCAGGCCAAACAATCCTAACTTGATTACTACTCCTCCAGTACATATAGTCCTATCTTGATAACTTCTTTTCTTTTTAGCCACTTCCCTGTGTAGCCTAACTTGATACCTTGATACCTTCTTTCGTTTTTGGTAACAAGGGTATTCAAGATTGTCCTAACTATTCTTGGAGTACATTTAGCCCATTTCACCCACTTGGCAGCCAACCTTTTGGCTAACATAGTAAAAAAAAAAAAAAAAAAAACCATAAAAATGTCAAACGATTAAAAAAAATTAAAATGTCACATTGCACACATCAGTCATCTACTTTTTTTTTCACAACTATCTATTCAACTAAGTTTCGTTTGGCAACCATTTATTTTAGTTTAAAAGTTAAAAAATCATTAAAAAAAAGTCAAAAAGTTAACAAACAAACAAACAAAAAAAACTAATTTTTGCACATTTTTTTTTTTTATAAAAAACTAAAAAATCATCCCAAATATACTAGTGATTTTACCTCAGATTTTAGTAAAAAAGTTAAAAAATTACTCAAATAACATGTTTTCAAACCAAGCCTAAAAAAATAAAAAATAAATTCCAAACATTACCTCATAAAAAAATTAAAATATCAATAGCCACTGAAAAAGTCACGTTGTCAAACACGCATAATTATCGAGCACAAACTACACTTTACCCCTAGGAGTGCACAAAAGATATTATCATGGCTCAACTTTATCACTCAACTAATCCTTTGGAGTAGTTTGGCCATCTATTTTGACCATATAGTTGTTAATTTTGTGGAATGAAGATTATGTTACACATAATTTCCAAGTGAGTAAAGTCGCACCTAGCTTAACTTGTAATGCCTATCATCCAAAGTAATGCACAATGTTAAAGTTCACATGCAAAATAATTTTTTCATACAATCAGTTAGAGAGAATAAATGAATGAAAAACTAAATCATATAGCTGTGATTCAAACCTTAATAATGATGACACTAGTCCTCAAAAAAAAAAATAATGATGACACTGGCTATCGGGATCTAGACATAAGTGGACTATCGGTCAAAGTTCTCAAGAGTGAAAACAACCAAATTTGGAGAAAATATAAGGAGTTGGGGGCACTTAGGTAAGATTTTGGGATATAAGCCTTAAGATCTCAGCTTCTATACTCTTCAAAGTCAACTCCCAAGAGTTTGGTGCAGTGGTCCTACAACGGTCCTCTAATGCTGTGTTTGGTTAAGTGATTTGAGAAGATATTTAAAAAAAAAAAAAAGCAAAATAATATGTGAAACTAAGTGAAATATAAATATATTTTATTCATATTTAGGATTTGAAAAATGACAGGAAAAAAATATGTGAAACTAGGTGAAATATAAATATATTTTATTCACATTTCACATTTCTTTTTCCTTTCCAATTTCTTTTCCAAATCCCCGACCAAATACAACGTAAGTGTTGTACAAACCGTATTCAGGGTTTGGGTGTGGGATCAAATCCTAGCTACTGTACTCTCTAACTTAAATAGTATGTACTTTGTAGAGTCTGAACACACTCAAAGGTTGCCCCTCGTGTTACTCAGGTTAAATCGACATTAGGTAGTTGATTCCGAAATCAATAGAGGACAGATTTGGAGAGTTTACTCGTTAACTAAAACAAAAACCCAAACTTGCAGAGAGTTCATTTTATGCAATGTGGATTGGAATCAGCTGGACAGTCATGTTGATGCAAGTTGATTCATGATTATGACAATAATGCACCTGATTGTGAAGAAGAAATAACAAACAGAAGCTCAATGAAAAAAAATAAAAAATAAAAAATAAAAAAAATTGACAAGTAAAACGAAAGGTAAAATTTGAGATTCAATTCTAATGAAATCCTTATAGATGCTTTTCGGTTTTTTACTGATTATATTTGATTTGGAATTTTAGATTGAGCTCTGATTTTAATCGTTGTTTATTCAAAGTTCATTTGATCAATTGTATTTTTCCCCCCATTTCCAGTGTGATGCTTTGGGCACCATTTCTGAACTTCAGAAAATTCCCAAGGGATCCATCAATGAAGTATCCATGGTCTACACCTGAAGATCCTTCCAAAGTCCGAAACTCATACCGTAAATATCCTTGGGCTACCCCTGATGATTACGAATAACTTGCTTCGATGATTCATCATCATGCAACTTCAAGACGAAATTTATTACAACAAATTATAAAGTTAATTGGTTCTGATTTTGTTTTCATTTTTGTAATTTTAGAAACAAAATAATAATAATAATAATAATAATTGATTACATCCATCATTTTCATGTTGTTTCTAATTTTGTATAAATTTACTTATTAGTGCTTAGTTCTGAATAAACTGTTTTCCAGAAATATTCGCCAAACGAGTTTTCTATGTTTTTCAAAAAATGAAATAAAATCAAACACAAGCAACGCCTGCTTCCCAGAAAAAACCAGACACTCAAACATGGTCACTCGAACAAAATCATAACAGAATTATATCAATTCAAATAAAGCCCCACCCCCATTACCAATATCCAATTGAATCAAAATCCAGGACCAAAAAAAATAAAAATAAATTAGAACTTAAATATCTAAACAAAAAAAAAACAAAAACAAAAACAAAAACAAAAACAAAATAAAAGCTATCTCATCAAATCCGTTTTGGATTCAAGCAGCATTAATCCCAGAATACACATGCATCCATCTCTATAAAATTAGTTTGGAGGTATTGAAAATTTTGACTTACAAGGGGATTTCCACACCTGAAGGCGAAAAAAAGCAGAACAATTGCCGGCATTGATACTTTCTTTCTTCTTGCAGTAGTGCTTGAAACTATTTCTAATTTCAGTATACCATCGAGGCTCATAAAAGTATACAAACGGTACCTGATTCTATGCCGCTTTATTATGGGGGCAAATCTGATTACTTTGTCTATGCCGAATATTGCTGAAAAGCAGAACTTGTTACACTCGGAAGGATTGCTGAGAGAACAATACAGATAATTTGTTCCAGTCCCAGGACTCCATGCTTGGGGACATGACAGCAGCACCGACACCGAATGCAATGATAACAAAGACCATGCTTTTCAAACACCCATGGCCACGTGATAGCCTTCCCAATATCAGCTTACAGTACTTGTCTGCATCCTTGAAGAGCGATTGACGAGCAGTATCCTCTCCACCAGCCAACGCTTCCTCATTCTACAAGACGGAAAAAAAAAACAATTGCTGGAAGAATCACATCACATGATGCGCATATATGTGCAGATGATGTTTTAATCTTGTTTCCTCAGTCCTTTTGTTGATATAACAGTGCTACTTGCACATCAGACAACTTTCTTGCATGGGTGTGGGACCCACAAAAAGGTGGGACTAAGGTTGTGTCTGATTCTGTAATCAGTTTATGTATTTCTACATTTTTTCTTACATAAAAGGCTTCACATGACCATCAAGAAATAGTGGTTCCACCAGACATTCTTGTTGAAGTTGAGGAAAGTCCTTGCATTGCAACGCTAACTAATAATGATTAGGTTTCTATGCCATGCATACTGACGAAGATCAACCTGGTAGATTGGATGATCTTGATTGCCATCATGGAATGAATCTTGATCATTATCAGTTAGCCTTGCAAGAACTTTCTCAACTTCAACAAGGAGATCTATTGGGAACCCTCCTCGAGTGGAGATACTATATGCAATGATTAATCGTGAGTGGGCATCTGTTATATGCCACAAACAACAGAGAGGAACAGTGAAACACAGAAAGAGAGAGAGAGAGTACCTTGTGCCTGAAACTCTTGAGGGTTTCTCTCAGAGCATCAAGAGAAGACTGCTTCACAGAAAACTCCTTCCATTCCTCGGCAAGCTTTCTCAGAATAGAAACACTCACGTCTACTTTTTCAATATAGATCTTGTCCTGTTTACATTAAATTTACAGCAGAAGAGATTTTATTCCCAACCCTTGAAAAATAAATGGAAAAGACAACTTTCATAAGGTTCAAAGTGCATATATCAATTAACGAACTCACCCACTGCTTGTAACAATCAGGGTTTTGTGTCAAGCACCAGATAAAAATGCCCGTTGCTTCCTTGGACAGCTCAGGGTTGCCTGCAAATGGTTCAATCTCAGACTGAATTTATAATGAAATTGTAAAAGAAAAATGTTCATTCAAGCAGTGGTTTACATACATGTGTTGTGTGTTATGTGTTTACATACATATATGTCATATATGTATTTCCCTGTCTAGTCATAAAAATGGCATGTGCATATATATATAAGGGTTGGGCTTCTCTCATGTTGGCCATCTCAACATGAGAGAGCATTTGGGCTTCTCTCATTACGCAGAATATTCATATAAAAAATTAAAATGATTGGACATCGTTAACTATATGTTTGAATCAAATTTGTATTACAAAAATTGGATGGCTATTTTTAAAATTATATTTGTCATTTATTTTTTTAAAACAAATATGATTCAAACATATATAGCTACCAATGTTCAATCATATTGATGTTTTGCATGAATATTCTACCCAACGAGTTCTAAAAAGTGAACGGTTGGGATCATCGAAATTGGTCCAAAATAGGCCTATCAAGCCCAAACGCTCTCTCAAGTTGAGATGACAAGTTGAGAGAAGCCAAACCCTATATAATATTATATATATTATTTTTTTCTTCACATTTTTTTCATAAGATTTGAAGATACATATACATATTTCTCACATATAAATAAATCAGCAATGAGTATTTTGATCATAAAATTGGTATGGCAATTCACATGCCAATTGTTTGCCATCTCTCATAATAGAGAATGTTAATAGAAAGTTGAGCTTGAAACAAATCAAAAGATCAAGGGGGTCAAGTGTAACAATTTTTAGTTGAGGGCGCAAACTGATAAGATCCTATATTTGAGGGGTTAAAGTGCAATTTATCCTAAAACAAATTATACAGAACAAGCAACAGAGATGAAAAGGCAGGCAGTTCAAGTTCAAAAATACCTTCTCCAGCTGCTTTCAGTACAAGAGTCATTATTTGCTGTGAAACTTGTTTCATGGCTTTGCTTCCAGTAGAACCAGCAAGAGCCACCTCTTTGAGAGCAGGATATACTGCCTCAAACCTTTCAGTTGCCTGCAAAAAGTACCACAATGAAAGGTCAGGATACTAATCACTTCGAATATTTAACAGAAACTGCTATTACCAAAAGATTCAATAAATGATCAAACAACTGAAATTGAAAGTACCCACCTTTATTCGAGCAGAGGAGGCAGGGAACGTCACCCGCATCAACAAGTCAAAGGCCGAAGGTGGCAACAGACGCTCCCCTCTTTTGACAGCTCCATTTACCAAAATGGTACGAGCTTTGGGGACAGACAAAATTCTGCAATTAAACAAAAAAATAATCAAATTAACAGAAGATATGGTAGTAGTGAAAATGATATCAGGAGACTAAATGGTTCCAAACCTTTCCACCAACTGTAAAATCAAATCTCTGGATTGCGGATTACAATTTGATTTGCCACCAACTATAGGCAAGAGGTTGTGTGCCCACGCATACAACCCTACAGTAAGATCTCCTTGACAGGCCTACACACGAACATCATCTAATGGCATTAGATTCTCTTTTTCCTTTTCTTTTTTCTGTAACTAAATATCCAATGCGTTTAACATTATACACTCGCTCACCTGAACTATAATCCATACAATGACTGGAAGCTTATCTGGTCCTTGAAACTTAGAATTTTCCCTCAATGTTGGCAATATACCAATCAAAACATCAGGCTTCCGTCGTAAGACCATAGCTAAAACTGTAAATATAGCAACCTGCCAGTTCAAGAACACTTGAATTGCTTATCAGCAAACAATTAAGCGAAATTTTGGTAAAAATTTTGGGTATAACACATTTAGTAGAAATTTTGGTAAAGATTTTGGGGTCTAGCATTTTTCATAGAAACCAAAACAAAAACAATAGAGAGATGTCCTGGGTATAGTGACAAAAACTGAAAGACATGACAGGTGAACCAAGTCAGACCATTACTGGAGGACGATAAGAAAAAATTAGCAAATTAAGACATTAATATTTAGGTAACAAGCCAGTGCTTTCTGACCTCAGCATCACTGTGGAGAGGGCCAGACTGTCTTCCCACACTGCATAATTGTGATTTGAAAGAAAAAATGACCACCATCCAAGTTTTGCATTCAGTATTGCATATTTAACCAGCTTGTGGGCAGTATAATCAGGATGCCCAAAAAAAAAAAAAAAATCCCCCCCCCCCCCCACCAAAAAAAAGCAAATGATTTTTGTTTTTTTTTTTTTTCCAGAAATGCTAGGAACATAAACAGATGTCTCACAAAGGGTGGATCCACATGTGGGCCCCACCTCTTATGAGACATTTGTGTCCCATTTTGTATTTGGTCCTATGTGACTTATTGTTATTTTTCTCTCCCAAGAACTTGAATATGAGACTCTCACTTACTTTCATATTATAATAACCAACCATTAAAGCCACTTAAAGACTTTGTTAAATGGAGCTTTGAATGTGTCACTATTTCCTTTTTCCTTTCTTTCCCTGGTAAACAAAATGCAATTAAACTGACCAACACACATACGGGGGAATGCCTCCAATAACATCCCTTTTTACTGAGTACACTGGTAAACCAGATCTTATGAAAATGCAAATTATGACAGAATTTAGCATACACGTACCTTTTAAACTCACTGCTCTTAGGGTGCTCTTAATCTTCTAAATTGGTGCTTCTGCACTCTCGCTCTACCTCTACACTCTGGTTACTTGAGTGGCATGTCAACTTTTCAAAATAGCTAACCATATGACCACTAAACTTATTTCCATTTTACCCATCAGAGGATCTGAAACATGTCTCCATATATTGAATAAAAGGATTTGCTAACGTATCAGGAGTTGAAATCCACCTTTTTCATTGGAATATCAAATCCAAAGAAGCTACCAGCAACAGGCACCCACAAACTTAAATCAAAATTCGTTTAAAGCAAGAATCAAGGGAGTAAACCCCCCGACACAATCTTCAATATAATCTCTCTAAAACCATCCTCATCTGCATAAAGACACAATATCCCGCAAGGCCATCTTGTCCATAATATTTATTTTCCCTCTCCAAATGGTCCAGAATTCAATCCATTCCAATGTCTATATTATACGCCTGACATACCCCAATCTTTCTGCAAACATCAAATTCAAAACCAACCATCCCTAAACCTGAACATCAACCAAACAAGGGGGAAACTATCTGACAGTTTTAAACAGTGAGAAAGAAAAATACACCTCATGGAAGAGAACTGAGAACATGAGCTGTGATGGAGGTGACCTACAAACAAAGTGATTCTTGAATGATATACCAAAATTATCGTCTGAGAAGAGAATGTCAACTAGAAAATGGGTATATACAGAGAATTTGACAGGGAGCTCTGTAGTCCATGTGCAAAAAAGTTTTGGGCTAAACTAAAGTTGATATTCATGATCAACGTAGATTAGTCCACTGCTGATATAGTTTCATTTATGTTCCACTAGGAATGATAATTATTTTATTAATTTTTCAGATTCCACGGACTTGTAGTAGTGAATCATCCACTGGTTGTTTTTTGGGTTATGTTATTGGGTCTAACTGATGTAGGACAAATGCAATGTGCACTCTCCCACAAGCCAGGATCCAATATAGGGTAGCAGTGAGCAGTGAAGGGCTTTATAGCTTTTGTGGACATAAGGTTGGTACAAAGATGGAGCTTTTATAGTTCGTATGGGGATAATAGAAGAGAAAACGTTTGCACTTTGCAGTAAAATAAGGTTAGAAAAAAACAAATTTATATATATATATTCTGGACTGTTTTCAATGTTGTGAACAACATCGGTAAGCAGCACTAGTAGCTTTTTTAAGTTATTACCATGGTTGATTGGTTGAAGGAATAATAGGCTAAGCCAGTAAAATAGGGCTTAAACATAAAACCTAAAAGGTGACTCAAATCTCATTAGGAGGATACGAAGTTCAAAAAAGAGAAAAATCTAATATAGCGAAGAAGAAACAAGAAGAATCCATGCACCGCATCAAAAGGCCTGTGTGCATCATATCTATGATTAGAATTTTATTGCAAAATCCTCAAAGAGTATAATGTTGCAAAGTTTCTCTAAAACTTCTTTAGTGAATTAAATAAAAACATCATCTTTATAGACTTCCAAAGACTCCTAAAAATGGTTGACTCAAAAATAATATATTAACACATTTAATTTTTTTTCAAACCCACCTAAACCAATTAAAAACTATACCCAATAAAATGATGCAAGTCACAATCTACAGTCAAGGACTAAAGACAATATCCAAAAGAAATTGAAATTACACAATATCCCTAGCCTATGAAACATTAAAACCACAGAGAACAGAAAAAATCCATACCTAACCTAAATAGTCATAAAATTAGGACTCTACAATGAGTTTATGGTTTGTATCAACAAAATATTTTTGAGATCACTTCAGATCGCTAAATTCATTAATTGGAAACAAAAGTGTACTGTGTTGCAAAACTTAAATCGTTGCACCATTAGTGTTTCTGGTAACACTGTTTCAGACACATCACTCAAACACCAATCAACTTTGAAAAGTTTTTTTCAGAAAAATACTGCATTTAAAAAAGAAGGAAAAAAAGATTGCAACCCCCAAGTAAAAACAAACCACACAAGACCTATACCAAAACAAGATTCATCCAAATAACATCAACCTACTCTTCCTCAACACTCGTCAAACAAAATAAGAAAAAGTTCCCCTCTAAATTCCTCAGTTTCACTGGAAACAAGCAGACCCATCACGTAACAAGATGCAAGAAAAAGAATGCCAATTTTAATTGGGGTAAAAGATCACAATTCCACAACGGCAGAAATACCACAAAGCTATAAGCCAAATCAGCTGGGGACAGTACCCTCAATTAAACTGTAAACACATTCATGGGCCAGTTGTTTTAATTGATGCTACTGAATTAATGAAGTGTATCTCCTTCCACAATTATAATATAAATTACAAATGGCCTAAGACACAGGTCCTACACCTTTCTAAAATCCAATGATGGTAAAAGGAGGGGAATGTGTCAGTTAAAAATCCACCTTCCAAAACCCACACTTAGCAAAATAAAATAACTCATGAACTTATTTGCTCCCCTTCTCGAAATACAAATTAAAAATAAGAGATAGACTAATACATAATGAAAAGATAGTTCCCATGTCCTAAATGCTCTCACATATGCCAGGCTGATACTTGCATAATGCACATTTATTAGTACATAAACAAAATAAAGACAAAGAATTCCACGCAATAATTCTAAAACAACCTAAACAAAGTAGAATCATCACTTATCAACAGCATCATATCTGAAGAAGCTCCTCAAGAAAGTATCATATTCAACAAATTACCTGAGATTTTAATGAAGTTGATGGTGCACCCTTTTTGGAGCCTTTAACACTTGCTTGTTGGCTTCCTAAGTTAGCAAGAATGCTATCTAATGACCACAATGCAAAGGACTGAAGTGCCTCAGAGGGTTGTTGGTTGATCCAATAAACTGATGTCTTATAAACATCTTCAGAAATATGAATAATAGGGATCTGTTGAAAATAAAGAACTTATTATGCTTAGGTCAATAAAAGAGAAATTCAAAAACCAAAAACAAAGAATCAAGAAAAGAAAAAAACAAAAAGAAACATAAAAACAATATAATTGGGATGATAAACCATGAAAAAGTCATAACAGTCATATAGGATCATGATTTTAAGATACACATTTTATCATGCATGCTTGAAGTTTGAGCTACGAAATATGAACAATATTGTGTTCAATTCAGGCTCAACATATCTTGGGATACAAAATCCAACCTTGCATTTCAATAAAAGCAAGTGCTATTGACCACAAGCAAGCAATGCTCTACGCTTCGCTTCACTTATCAAATGATTAGGATGGCCATCAGGCATCAAACATTGGACAATGGAGTAAATGTCATACAACCAGAAATATCAAATAGAATTTCTACAAGAGTGAAATGAATACTTAGGGCCTATCACTTTAAAATAAAATACCATGAAAAAAAAAAAAAAAAATGAACATGGACTGTAATTTAGAAAGCTCCACATTGTCAGTCACGTCATTTTAAAGAGGAATTCTATGTGAAAATTATGGTTGTGTTTGGAAGGATTTTCAAACTGTAATTCTACCCACGCATTCTAATATCATGTTTGGATAGGGTTTTCAAACTATATTTCCACAAAAAACAGAAAACTCTGTGTTAGGCGCCATTTTCAATTTTTTTTTTTTTTTGAAATTTGGCCTAACCGGTCGTCCCACCGGATGCTTCACTGGTTGACCGGCCAGTTGACCAGAACAGTACAAATATATATATATTTTTTTTTGCAATTGACACATGTTAATTTTTATATGTTCGAAAAAAATATTTTTCAAATTTTTAAAATTTTTTTACGAGCTTTAATAGAATTTTGGGTTGTGTGTTTGGTTATGAGTTATAAGTTTTTGTATCAAATATCATATGTCACATCAAAAATTTCCTACTCAATTCAAAACTCTTTTCAAAACTCTTTCACCAAACAAATTTTTCACACTCAAATCATAATTCAAAAACTCACAAATTAAAAAATACAACTCTTAAGGGTGGTTTAGGATGATCTAAATAAGTGCACTTTTTAATTTTTTATGAAATATGGGTTGAGTATGGATTGGGTTTGAAGTGATGTGTTAGAGAAGTGATGCGATTTAAATAAGATGATGTGACTTAAATATAGGACAGTGATTTTTTGACTTTTTGACTTTTTTAGATCATGCCAAACAAAGCCTTACTCTCAAATCATATTTAGAAAGTTTTACTAAACGCTTCCTATGTATCTTTAAAAATAATCGATAATACTTGTCAAAAAAATGTTCAGAATTTTCAGCCTTCCAAAAAAAGGTTCAGAATTTTTCAGAGTTCAACTTATCTTGAACGTATTATTCCTTAGCAAAAACATCTAAATTTCTTACTTCCATCTCTCAGTTATATTGCAACATTTTTTTTTTTTTTGCATTCATATTGATGGCCTTCATGTTACAAGCATATTAAAACATAAATGAGAAATAGTTATCTTTGCAACACCGAATCAGTTCACAAATCATCAAGTGGCTATGCCCCATTTCAACATAATAACATGGCATGATAGCACATTTGGGTTATTGTAGAGTACTAAATTATTGCAGGCATTGGATTTCAAAACACAAATCATTTCAAATTATTACGCAAAGAATCTCTAAGGAATTAAAAAAAACAAAGCAAAATGAAACAATTAGAGGCAAACTCACATCAGCAATCTTTGCAACGGTTGACTCCCTGAACAACTTAGTCCATGGAAATTGAGATGCACTCACAGCCGAAAATGTGCGACCAAAATAATCCGCAAACCGCATCAGCTGTATATCGTGTTGCGATTCATACAACCCCTACAAGAAATTTACAAAAAAAAATATGATCTTGTTAACGATGCACACAATGAATTATCAACTACCTCAAACCAAATCACATAGAACACAATCAAAATTCACAAAATCGAACAAACTCACCGATACTTCAACCAGAAACGCCGCCAGATCAACCGCATCGATCTGCGCCGCCGCTTCCGCAACCGTGACTTTCGGTTTCTTAGGTTTCTTTACCTTTGCCTTCTTCTCATTAGCAGCTCCATTCTCAACAACCTCACTAGCTCCTTCGAAATCGCTATCATCACCTTCATCGTCGGATCGGAGCTTCGATCTCACAGGCACCTCCGATTGCAAAGCGATCGCCGCTCTCTGAGCCTCTAATCGCCCGCGACGCTCCTCCGAATGTTTCTCGAGCGACGAGAAAACCTTATCGGATCCGCCGGCGGCGTCGGATCCGTTGGTCAAACCCTTGCCGGAATCCGACTGATTCGCCGGAACCTTCCTCTGGCGCTTGGCGTACGTCACCTTTTGCCATCCATGGTTGTTGTTGTCGTTTCCATTGCTGGTCACGCCGTCTTCGAACGTTGCGCCCTTGTCTTCCATGGTTTCTCTTTCTTTCAAGAGATAGTACAGAGAGAGACAGAGAGAGAATCGGACAGAGCGAGAGAGAGAGAGGAAAAGAGAGCTTCGTGGTCAGATCAGAGAGAGGATATAAGGCGTTGACCGTGTAAAATTGACCTCGGTTGGTGGATGTAATAACGAGAATGCCACGGGAATGAAAAGGCAACGTGATTTTCGAGGTGAAGAGAAGGAGAGAAATCGTAGATCGCTAGTTCCCGTTGGATAATATCTAGGGGAAGGATTTAATGCAGAAGGTGCACCGTTAAAGTGTGGTAGGCAGATTTAAGTCAAAATAGGCGACTAATAACAGGCAGTAGAGGATGGACAAATTAAAGATTTGGGTACGCGTTGGCAGTAGAGGATGGACAAATTAAAGATTTGGGTAGGCGTTGTTCGGTGAGTGGCTGTATTATCTTTGTGATGTAAATTGTTATTAAAATTGTTAGGTATTTTAAAAGTTTTATTAAACTTTTTATGAAATATCTTGTGTGAGATTTAAGGTTATTTTAAGAAGATTATAATCAATTTTTTTTTTAATGAAAAGTTGTTTATAAATTGTTTATAAGTATTTTTTTTTGTGAGAGAGAAAGTGAGTTATAATTTGAGAAGTGGATTATAATTCACTTTTTAAAATATACCTTATATGGCATTCACATGAGTTGGTTTGGAATAACCTATAAAAGTTAAAAAGTTATTAAAAAAATCAAAAAATTTAGGGCAAATTACATATACACCCCTCGAGGTTTGGTTAAATTACAGATACCCCTGAGGTTTCGGAAATTACATCCCGCCCCCTGAGGTTTGTATTTTCATAACAATTTACCCCCTGAGGTTTATATTTCATAACAAATTACCCCCTAATTTCTTATGCAAATATAGCATTCAGGGGGGAATTTGTAATTTCTCAAACCTTAGGGGGGTATTTGTAATTTAGCCAAACCTCGAGGGGTGTATATGTAATTTGCCCAAAAATTTATATTATTTTGGGAAAACTTATGGGGAAGCTTAGAAAGTAAAATTATTATTTTGTTTTTTGAATTTAACTATACAAAAATTAAAAAGTTAAAAATCAAAAAGTCAACAAAGGTAAAATGATTATTTTGATTTTACTACAATATTTTATTACACATGTTTACATAAAAAGTTAAAAAATTATCTCAAATATATATATTTTTTGCACTACTTTTTTAGTCAAAAAAAAAAAAATTTAAAAAGTATACTTACATAACATATCCCAAACAACCCCATTTTAATAGGACTTTTACAATCTATAACATTATTCAATGTCATTTCTACTACATACTTTTTATTTTTTATTTTTTTGGAACTAATTTCTACTACATACTTCAGTTCATCTAACGTCTTCGTTTGGAAAAAGTTAAAATAGTTTGACTTTTTAATTTTTTTGCTATTTTAGCAAAGCTTTTTTAGCCTCATTTTATTTTTGTTTTTCATTTTTTTGAATTTTGTGAGAGAAAAAGTGTAATGATTATGATTTCAATGCCATATTTTATCTTATTAATTTATATAATCAATTTTGTCTTTTGTGTTTTTTAGCCAAAAAATCAAAACCAAACCTAGCTTAAGGCTTCGTTTGGGAATGTATTTTTTTAACAACTGTTTGACTTTTTGGCTAAAATATGATGTAAAAAAAAACTAGTATGTTTGGGATAATTTTTTGATTTTTTGCGAAAAAATGTGCAAAAAGTAGAATAAAAAGGAAATTTTTGACTTTTTGGTATATGTTGGTGGCATTTTCGCTGTTTTAGTAATTTTTTGACTTTTCAACTAAAAAAGTCACTTACCAAACGAGGCCTAAGTTATATGTGGTGGCGTTCCAAGTGGATTGATCAAAATAATTCAAAGAGAAGGAAGTGATTATTTGGTGATTTTGTGCATTGTTTAGGAGAATTTATGGGTGTGTTTGGTTTAGTTTTGAGAGAGAAGTTTTGGAAAAGAAAATTCAAAAAAGTGTTTGGTTTGAGATATTTCTCAAACAAATTTCAAAATTACTTTTCTCTCTCTTACACATCAATTAGTCACTTTTTCTTTCTCCTATCTTATTTTCAATTACTTTTTCTCTCTTATACACATCTACTCAATTACAACAAAATATCAAATCATCTCAAATTCCTAAACTCTAAAACTACTTTCAAAATATACAACCAAATAAATTAAAAAAATTTCTAAACTCTCTTCCCAAAACTTTTTTTGAAAATCACTTTCTCAAAAGTAAACCAAACAATCCTATGATTTTGATGAGTGTCAAGCTGTGTATTAAAAAATCAACAAAAATGAGTAGAGCCTTTTTGGAAATATATAAAAAATAAAAATAAAAATCAACTTATTAATTTATTAGTTTATTTAGGTTACATTATCTCTTTATTTTTTATTTTAATTTTGTGTATATTTTTTTTTTTTATAAAAATAGTCAAAAAAAAGTCAATAAGCTAACTTTTTTTTTCCTACTTCCTAAAACGACCTTAAGTGGATCGTTATAACTAATGAATATCAATTTGAGCCACCATAAGAAAGAAAAAAAAAGGAAAAAAAAAAAATTGGTAATAAATCTAATTTGAAGTGTCTAAAGTATTAAGTCGAATGAATATTTTTTTTATTAGTAAGAGTTTCACTCTTGTAAAATAGTTTGGCAAGAAATTTTTTTGTTTGTTTTGAAGGACATTTTATTTCTAATTTTACCCATTAATTTATCTATTGACTTTTTTTATCTGTTAACTTTTTTTGACTATCTTTTTAAATTATTTTCTATATGTTCAAATTTTTTAACTATCTGTTCAAATTTTTGGTCTATTTGTTTAAATATTTTTTTATTTGTTCATTTTTTAACTTATCTGTTGAATTTTTATAACTTATTTTTTCTATTTGTTCAAATTCACATCATTTTTATACTTCTCTTTTCTCTCTCTATTTGTTTCTTCCTCAACTCCACAAATCTCTATATATATATATATATATACATACATACATGAAACATAGAACTATCATTTATCTGTTTAAATTTTTTATCTATTTAATTTTTTTATCTGTTCAAAACAAATAAAACAAGATAAATTATATACATGAAATAAATAAATTGTTTTATCTGTGCAAACCTACTTTTATTATTTTGAACCTATCTGTTGAACACAAAATGAGAGAGAGAGAGAGAGAGAGAGAGAGAGAGAGAGAGAGAGAGAGAGAGAGAGACCAGTCGATGGCTTGAAAGCAGCGAAGAAAGCAATAGTTTCATCCAACAATAATTCAAAAAAAAAAAAACTGCTAAAAAAAAGACTTTTGGAGTTAGATCTAACAACAACTAATCAACAACACCAAAACATTAAAAAAATAAATACAAATAAATAAATAAATAAAAAAGAAGAAGAATAAAGGGAAAAAAAAAAAAACAGATCCACAGATATGGAGTGTAGATCTGAGTTGGTCGTGGTGGGTTTGAGGAGGTGTAATGAGATTGTTGGTTAGCTGGATGACACGTGAATCAGATTGAGATTAAAAGGTAAGGAGCTCAGCGAATCAATGTTTCGTACTTTTATACACTTGCTCCCCTACACATATACAATAAAATAACAACAAAACAATGAGTGAATCATAGACGCATCTTCATCGATTACAAATGCAAAAATGAAAAGCAAAAAAAAAAAAAGATTTAAATAGGAGGAAAGGGCAAAGTGAATCTGCCACAACCTAAACCCGACTCTAGAGGTTTAGACCGTAACCGGCCAGTAATCCCAGATTACCCGGCCTCAAAGACAGAATTAACAAAAATATTTAATAATAAATGGGCCAAAAGCAAAAGCAGATTAACAAATTTTGTCCAATGAGCTGTGCATATATAGCATATCACAAACATCTTATTTAGTTAATAATTCACATCTATTCATAAACGAAAGATGTTATAATGCCAACACCACTCTCAAGATCATTAACATACAAAACTCAAAACTTATTTACAGACAAGGTCAAACATAACCAATAAAACGAAACAAAAGACAAAAGGGCAAAAGCCTCATGCATTAGGCATCTTGGGCTGACTTCACAAAACTCTGTAATCTTTTCACAAGATCACTGGAAATGGTCATCTCGCTGCTCATCTACATATATATAAATACGGAGTGTGTGAAAACCCAGAGAATAATATCAGAGTAAAGAGGTTAATGAATGAGATTCGCATATAAATAAATCATACTTATAATATAAAACATTGGAAATACTCTTCTCATTTATATCATATTCAAATAGATCATGTGACACCCCCACTTTTGGGCATCATATATTAATATAAATAATTCAACATGGTTAAGTATTAAGTTTTGATATAACAGTTAAAGAAGTACGTTCCAAAGCTTAATCTTAATACAACCCCAAATGTTTGATTTCTTACACCAATCTCTGGACATTGTTACATTAATACATAAAATTTCACCAAAATAGACAAGAAGATGGGCTAGATAGGCGTTAATGGCCAAGCTAAGACAGTTCAAAGTTAACCATGGTTGAACTTCGACATCTTCGACAAAAGCTTCCTTGAGATTTTCTCTTTTTTCTTCACCTAGCATTAAACGTCGGAAGCTGCAAAACCCAATAGAATACAAGAAACCCAAAAAAACTAACCACTTCATACAGTTTGAAAACTTATGCAATAATAACATAGTGGAGTTAATTAACAACATTTAAAAATATACAATCATCACGAAAAAGATAATAGCGTAGCAAAAACAACATATATATATATATATATATAGACATGATCTATTATGAATATATTCACAATGCAAATGTCAAGTTATCATAGAGTTCATAATGTAATCTCATTTAATTGTAAATTCGGTGAGCCTACGGTGACTCCCTGTGGAGTGTCGTCTTATCCAACCATCGACCCTGGCCAAGGACTATTCTGCACCTCCTCTTGATTGCGAGGCACTGGATCTAAAGATGCCACGTGCTGAATTAAACACTCAGTGCGTATCATCAGTGGTCCGTCTCAAGAGAACCGGCTTTCTAGAGGTACTCTCTCTATGTGAGACCCTCACTACCACCCTTATCCCAAAACCAAATTCGTTAGGTCAGAATACGATCTAGGCCATGTCAAGGCTTCGTAAGCTAAATAATCACTTTTCCTTAGAACCAGGTCGCAGCCTGCACCAACAAAACATCGATGTACCTTTTCCATGTATTCATTCGCATGCGCATGGTCCAAAACTGCCCATTTCATTTTTCCCATATTATGGTTATAATAGCTCTTGATGAAAATACACATATCATGATTCATTCCAACTGATCAAGCATATTTATGTGCATGCAAGACAAAAATATGTAAGAACGAGGCAATACAAAGAGGTTTTAAGCCATCACTAACTTGATTCCAGATTTTGAACGGTTTCCAACAAACTATCCCCTCAAATAAAAATATAAAAAGGATAGTAAATGATATTTAAATTTTTTTATTTTTGGTGGTGTTATAGATTATTAAGTTGGGAACATTTTTGAAGAGGGCTCGAAGTCATTTGGCCACTGGAAGATGTCAAAATAAATTTAAAATAGTAGGTAGCTCCAAATTCGTCATGTTTTTGAAAAACAAACATATCTTACCCCATACTTTATGAATGAGTTGAAACTTATGGCATTGGAAAGATAACTTAAAAACCTCACGTCGTCAATTTGAATCACTCAAAATTTCATTTAGTGGAAGAAACCGTGGCTATGTAAAGTAGGCTTTGCTACTGTTTTAACAGATGAGGTGAACATAAAACATATTTTTGGCTATAAAATAGTGTCAAATAATTTTTGCATAATTCTCGCATATAAATAAGACCCTAAAATAATTCGAGTAGATTTTTAAAATAATAAATAAGGGATTTATTTCATGGTTTTGAAGTGAAAACAAATTCTACACAGTGTAGTTTCTGTTCAAATAAGCAATGGGTTGTCTCCCTTAGTTCCCTACTTAGGCATGCTAGGCTACATTAATTATGGGGAGGTATTTTTCTTGCATTCAAGAGGTAATACAAGTTATGACAATAGAGCAAAGAGAATATAAAAATAAAAACAAGAAATATGACAAGTGAGTTCATCTAAGGCGTGCACGAGAGACCTCTCCTATTGAGTTTACTCTTGTTTCCTTCATGTATTATATGACATATCAAATTGCTTTGCATACATTTTTCCAAAACTTAAAGAAGTGGAGTATTTCTAAGTATCCTACCTTAGTGAAGCTTTGAAAACCTTTCAAGTGATGAGTCTTTCCTCTTCTCTTTTCCTCCTTCTTCCTCTCTTTCTCTCATTTCTCTCTTTTCTCTCTCTCTCTCTACTCTCTAGCTCCAGTCTAAGTGGGGAGTTGGGGGAGCTTGTGTTTCATATATAGACTAAAATGAGAGGGGGAGTTTGGAGAGAATATTTGGTGAAAAAATCCATGCATGTATGGCCATTGGAGGGTTGTCTACCCAACGAGCACACTTATGACAACCTATCTCTTCACTCAAAGATAAGAAAAAGGCTAGTTAAGCATTCTAAGAGGGTCGCACTTTTGAGATGAATCTTCATATAAGACAAAATCATCCCTTCCCTATGAGAGTTGACTTGGCCGGCCTCCCCTCTCTCTAATTTCTTTTTTTTTTTTTTTTTCATTTTTTCATATATATATATACACACTCATGAATAAGACAACCAAGTGAGGACAAAATTCTAGATTACCTTTAGAAGCTTCCTCAATCTAATTGTGAGGATTAGTGTTAATTAGGATTTATTTTAATCAAGGCCTCGAAACAATGATTAATTTAAAGTGTGACAAACTTCTATATCTTATGCATTAAATTAGAATAACTTTTCAAGAAAAAGATAATTTTTATTTAATAAATTTGTTACAAAATTCCTGAGCCTTACAACCTATCCTCCTAAAAATAATTTTGTCCTCAAAATTACATTCTTCTTACTTATATAGTTGTGGATAGCTGAGGCGCATAGCATCCTCTCTCTCCCATGTTGATTCCTCTATTCCTCGATGTCTCCAAAGTACTCGAACCAGCAGAATTGCCTTTCCTTGCAATATTTTGTCTTTTCGATCCAAAATCTCCACTAGCCTTTCTTCAAATGTCGTATCAACATCCAGGTTGATCTCTTTTCAATCGATGACATGTGATGCATGAGGCTCATACTTTCGTTGCATCGAGACATGGAAAACGTTGTGCACTCCGGCAAACTGGGGAGGCAGCGCTAACAGATCGGCCACAGTTCCCACTTTACCTAAGATCTCAAAGGGTCCTATATAACGAGGTGTGCTAATTTTCCTTTCTTCTCAAAACGGAATGTTCCTCGACGTGGCTTGACGTTTAAAAACATATGGTTGCCTACTTCAAACTCCAATAGCCTTCTTCATTGGTCAGTGCAACTCTTTTGCCAACTTTGAGCTGTTAGGATTCTCTGCCGTATTAACTTCACTTTCTCGGTGGTTTCCTGAACTATCTCTGGACTTAATAAAGCTGTTTCCCCACCTTTGTCTCGCACAACAGCGATCTGCAAGGTTGTCCATAAAGAGCTTCATATGGTGCCATACTGATTCTGGTTTGGAAACTACTATTATAGGCAAATTCTACCAAGGGCCAATGCTTCTCCTAACTTCCTTTAAAATCCATCACACAAGCTCGCAACATATCTTCTAGTGTTTGAATGGTCCTCTCGGATTGTCCATCGGTCTGCTGGTGAAAGGCGGTACTGAGGCATAGTTTTATGCCTATGGCTTTTTGTAGGCTCTCCCAAAAGTAGGATGTGAAACGGGGGCCTCAGTCTGATACAATAGAAACTAGCACCCCATGCAATCTGATGATTTCCTTGATAAATAACCGACTGAACGCTTCCAACTTCTCGGTTGTCCTTTTAGGTAAGAAGTGGGCGGTCTTGGTCAGTTGGTCCACAATTACCCAAACACAGTCGTGTCCTAGAGGGTTTCTTGGAAATCTGGACACAGAGTCCATCGTGATGTGCTCCCATTTCCACTCTGGGATTAGAAGCGGCTGAAGTGTTCCTGCTAGTTTTTGGTGCTCGGCTTTTATTTGCTGGAAGGTGAGGCATCTTGATACATATGTTGCTACGTCCTTTTTCATGCCATTCTACCAATACTGACGCTTCAGATCTTGGTACATCTTTGTTCCCCCTAGGTGTACTGCAAAGGCTGACTGATGAAATTCATTTAGCACCTTTTCTCTCAAGGGTTCGATGTCAGGCACGAACGTCCAACCTTGAAATCTTAAGCCATCATCCTTAGAGATGTCCCAACCAGGTAACAACATGCTTGATGTAAGTCGTGCCTTGAGGAAAATTGTCTCCTGGTCATACTTTTGGGCTTCTAAGACCTTATGGAGTAACTTGGGAGTAGAGACTAAGGCATACAAATAGGTCCTTTCACCTTGTAGTTCCAATCAGACTCCAAACTTGTTGAGAGTCTCCACCATTCCCACTTTTTTACTACAATACTAGCCATGACTTCCCTTGACTTGCAACTTAATGCATCGGCTACTGGATTAGTTTTCCCTAGGTGATAAGACAATGTGAAATAATAATCTTCAAGGTACTCTATCCATCGCCTTTGCCTCATGTTTAAATCCCTTTGGAAGAACAGGTATTTAAGGCTTTTGTGGTCCGTAAAAACTTCAAGTTTTTCACCGTACAGATAGTGCCTCCAAGACTTGAGCGCATGCACTACGGTTGCCAACTTTAGGTTGTGAGTGGGCTAATTCTTTTCATGGTTTTTCAATTGTCTGGACCCATAGGCTATGACCTTCCCTTCTTGCGTTAATACACTTCCTAGTCCTTCCTTAGAGGCATCACAGTGGACACTGTACCCAATAGCTTGGGGATGATCAAAATTGGGGCCCTTGTTAACCTTTTCTTCAACTCCTGGAAGGACCTTTCACAAGCATCACTTTTCTCAAATTTTACCCCTTTTTGGGTCAGTCGAGTCAACGGTTTAGCTAGTTTCAAAAAATCCTGGATGAATCTTCTATAATAGCAAACCATTCCTAGGAAGCTTCTAATTTCAAAAACTGTCTTGGGATGCTTCTATTCGGTGTAGACACCCCATTTTTGACCGCCTTTAAGACTTGGATGCGACTGATAGTTTTGGAAGTTGTGCAATGCAAAGGGTCGATTTCCTCAGCAAGAGGAGAGTCAAATCTCAACTTCATACCCCTTTTTGGACCAAAACAATCTTGATCAAAAGTTTTAGACCTTACAACCCTTTCTTTCAAAACATTTTTGAAATAAAGTTTTTACGATGTTCCAAGGCTCGCATTTTGTCAAATGTTGCGCTTTTCGGTAAACCGAGCAAGGACAAAGTGGAAATGAACGAAAGAGAGATGAAATCTTTGAAAAATCTTTGAAAACACCTTGTCTAGGGGTTTGGAGTTGAAGAAAAGAGGAGAAGAGAAAGGAAAACTAGTTTGGGAGAAGTTCGGCATGAATCCGGATAGGACCAAATCTGCGCGGCTTCATCGAAACGGGCATAACTCTTTGCACAGAAGGAATTTTAATGCGAGGTTGGTGCAATGTGGCCACATGGAAAACCAGAAAATCAGATGGCCAACTAGCTTTTTTGGTCAAAAGTGGTTCAGCATGAATCCGGGAAGGAGAGAAAACATCTGCGCGGCTTCACCGAAACGGGTATAACTCTTTGCACAGGAGAAATTAAGATATGAGGCCACCACTGTTGGAAAGCTTACTTCTGGGGCTTCATTTTTCACTCAAGAATCTCCTAAGGACAAGTCCGGGTGGGGGAGATATGGTTGGTTGAAGTCCGTTTGAACCGAATCTGCGCGGCTTCACCAAAATTGGCATAACTTTTTGCACAGGAGGAGTTTTAATGCAAGGTTTGCGGCGTTGGAAAGCTAACTTCAAGGGCTTCATAGACGACCAGCTTTGGGGCTTGAACCTTTTGATCCCTGGTCGACTGACCAAGGGGAGTGGCCGGCCGGCCACTTAAACTGGCCAGCCTGCTTCTTGCTTTTTGCCCTCTCTGAATACTTTACAACTGTGCTAGCTGGGGGGCATTTGGGGCATCCTCCATACACTGTATGGAGGATCTTTGAAGCTTCCAAGAGAAGCTTTGACCTCTCTTCTCTATAAGAGAGGCCCTCCTCTTCATATCTAGGGGTTAGACATTTTTGCTTAAGGCTCATAACCTCCCTCCTCCATTGTCACTACTCAAAGCTCCAAAACCCTCACTTTCTTGGTCCATTTGCACTACAACCCTTAGCACCACACCTCCATCATCTATTCCAGCACCTTGGAAGTCATTTTCAGAGGTTGAAAGCTCACCAACTTGGTCCAAAAGCTGCTGGAGGTCGGCTCTTCAAGGGTAAGCGTCCATTTCCCTCAAATTTGCATTTCTTTGCATGATTGGTTAGCCTTATTTACAAGCATTTTTGGGCTTCGACCCAAACTGTAAAGTGTCTTATTCTGATCCCCTCTTCAACTTTGTTTAATGGAACTTTGCTGTTTGAGGTCATTTACTTCCCCTTATCCTCTATCTCTCTTTTAGGGCTATTTTTGCATCCTATTTTAGCCTTACTTGTGAGTATTTTCGAGATTTTCTATAAACTGGAAAAAGTCTTGTTTTGACATTTTCTTCAAGTTTTGTTAAGGTCCCATTTCTGTTTGGGGTCATCTTCCCCCTATGCATGTTTCATCTTTTCATGATTAAGGCTATGCATTAGAGCACTTGCATTGGCCTTGGTTTGGCCTCTTAGCCACTGAAATCTAGTGGATTTTCGGTGGCTTTGATACATTTTTGAGGGCCAAAATTAGAGGGGGGTAACCCCCTCTCTCCTTGTCTTGTTTGGGGGTCTTTTGGGCCTTCCAAAGGGACACCATTTTTCATGCATCGAAGTTTGCTTTCAGGCCTCATTCTGTGAGTTTTAGGGTCTACCTTAGGTCTATCCAAGGCCTTTTTGATCATATTTTATACCTACAATGCATGTGTAGAACAATTCCATTCGAGACCTTTTGAGGGGGCCTTTCATTGTATGTTTCCTTGACTGATTTCAGGGCCTATTTGGTGAGTTTTAGGACTTTCATAACTCATTTCCAGAGTTGGTTTGGTCATGCTAAGTGTCTATCTTATATGTGCTTAACAACCTCTTGAATGGCCTTCCAAAGAACCCCCCCATTTTTGCATGCATTGGCTGCATTTCAGTGATTATTTGGGCATATTTTGGCATATTTTATTCACTGTTTTTGACTGGTTTGATGAGTTCTCATTTGCTTCATATACGTGCCATGTAAACCATGCTTGCTAGCCAATGTTGCATGCTATTTTAGTCCATCATGTTAGCATCTTTTGGCCATGCTCTAAACTAGAAATGTGCATGTTTTGGGACTGCCTTGGCTCTGTGTTTAGACTTTATGATCAAATAATGCTCCCTTTGTATACTTGTGGTTCAATGCATTGGACTAGTTTTGGGTTTCGGGGCTTATTCTATGCATTGGGTGTCATATTTCCATGTTTCAGGACCATTTAGCATTATGTTTCAGTGCTAAAAATTACATGCTTGAATGCCATGCTTCATCCTTGCCATGCTTTGGTAGAGTGGCATTCAATACCTTAGGTTCGGTCCTCGGTATGCGTGTATGTGTGCACGCATTTCAGTTGTCTCATTTTCATCTAATGGCCACTGATGTGAGTGTGGCTGAGGTCCACTCATGTTGGTGTAAGTCCATTATGCATTGTGTATGCCTTTTCAATTCATAGCATTGCGTATGCTAGGTCACATGTTAGAGCATTGTGTATGCCATTTCATAGCATTACGTATGCTAGGTTGTATGTTAGTCGCATTGTGTATGCCATCTCATTTGCATTATGTTTGGGATAGGAGTTAGCCCAAGCACGGGAAACGAGGGACGTTTCGTACTCCGAGTGACGGAACGTGTCTCAATTCCCTGTCGTCGACACTCCGGATTACCCATGATGGAGTTTAGGTTTTGTTGTGTTTTCATGTGCATTCATCTCATATTGAGCCGTGCAATTCGACTCCTTGGCCATCATGCATCGATATGCGTGATTGGTGGCACGAGGATCGAGGACTACACTCCCCGAAGAGTAGTCATGCATACATATGTGAAATACTTTGCCATGCCCCTTTGTTGCTCTCTGTTGCAGTAAATCAGAAATCAGCAGCTTTCTGGAGCCTTGCGCAATAGTTCGAAAACAATTGCAAACAGAGGCAAATCAGGGCATCGCAATGGATTTCCGCGCCAGACAACTCGAGCATGCATCATTCATTATTTGGAACAAAGCTGAGGCAGTCCATGGATTTGCGTGTCAATTTACTCGCTTTCCTAGATTAATTTGTTAATTAATTAAGATTTTGTAATATTTAATTATTCATTTCGGACTGTATTATTCATTTGGACTGTATTATTCTTTCGGACCCTCCGAGTAAGGGCAATGCTGTAATAAGTGTGCGTGTGTGTGATGTATGTTTTCCAACCCCACGTCTTTCTCCCTTTTATTTACCAGCTTATGATGGTTAGATTAGGGCATGTTTCAATTAGCATACAGTATGATAACATGTTTGCATCATTCATCTGTCTTACATGCACCGGGCTCGGCGCATCATACTAACTGCATTTGTATTTCAATTCCAAATTGAATACTTGTTAGTTGTAGCATTTCATATGACATCTTTAGAATAGCCGAGCCTATCTTAGTTGCATTTTGCATGTGTTGCATTAGGCATCTTTGTATAGTTAGGATCATGCATGGATTTCTAACATAGCTTCTGTTTTGGCTTGGAGTACTCGGTAAGTTCTATGCTTTAGCATCCTTGCATGTGTGTGAGTTACTGCCGTGATAGCATGCTTACCATGAGGCTATGTGCTTATATGATATACCTGCCTGAATGCCTGTGGGTGAATGTTGGGTTATCCGAATTGGAACAATTCATTAAATGCGAGTATTAAGCCCACTAGATAGTGGCAAATCATCTTGTTTTCTAAGCCCACTTGAGGGTGGCAAATCCACATTTTAGCCTACTTGCGAGTAGCAAACCGTCTTCAAAACAAACATGAGATGTTTTGTTCCAATTCAGGCGATCCAGTCTATACTTGTATGCTGTGCGCATCACGTAGTAAATCTAGGCTCATAACCGGAATAAGAACACATAATGTTTTCAAAATTAGATATCATGGTTAGTAGAGGCCGATCTTTGATCGGGCGAGCGGGGGTGCTCACGAAGTGACCTTCCCCAATCGTACCCAAGTTCCCGAGCTGCGGCAACTTTGGTGATGACGGATACGTGGCCTTAGGCAACGAGTCAGGGTTTCCTAAATTTCCCAAAATAAAATATTTAGGTGGCGACTCTGTATCTGGCAAAGCAGTCCATGTTTGGCACTTCTTTCAAAAAATCTGTTTTCAAAAACGATTTGCCAGATTTAGACTCTTTGATGATTCATCGGTCTTGCATTGCACTCTGCGAGATTAGATACAGGACCGTGACTTCGAGTCCTGAATTGTAGTGAGCCCAATGGACAAAACGAGGGGGATTTCCTCCCGGACGTTCAAGGACGTCTACAGTTTTTGGCGACTCTGTTGGGGATTTAGAGAACTTGACTCGAACTCATGATATCATGTTTTGATTACACTTATGTGTTTCTTTGCATTGCATTTATATTGGTGCGCCTAGGACACTGTGTTTGCCGTACGCTATTCCTGAACGGTTTGCCGGAGGCTCGCTTTGCGAAGCGTGCCATAAGGCTGATCGGTTGCGGGCTCTGCCACGACGAGAACACAAACCCCGGTTTTACCGGGGCACCCTTTTTGACCATTCGACCTAGTGCATATCGGAATCCATAGTGACCATTCCAAATTAGGACAGGTTGCTTACCCGATCATAGGTTGTTTGAAACCGCTGCGTGCGTAGTGAAACCCTAGCTCCTAACAAAATAGGACAGGGAAACCTTACCCCAACATAGGGGTGTTTTGGCTCTCACTTGTTTGCTATGTGCTTTTAGAGTGCGTCTCTACAGGAATGCATGTATTAGTTTGCAAGTTTGGGCATCAAACCTATGGGCACCAGTTCAGTATTTTGGGAATCAGTTTTACCTGAGGGTATCAGTTCACAGACAGAATTTTTGGGGCAGAATTGATCAGAGAGTGCAGTCATTCAGTTGTGTTCGTATCTATTCTAGTGAAATCAGGCTGAAATGCTCTCTATTTTCTCTTTTGCTAGGTAGTCCTGGAATCATAGCTTCAGAAGGTTCCAATATCCCCCGGGTACACCGAACTTGTATTGATAGACTTTGTCAGGTCAGAGATTCAGTTCAAGGGAAAATTAGTGTTCCTTCGCCAGAGGCAGGGTAAAAAGGCCAGTCAGGCACAGATCACCAGTTCAACAGTGTCCAGCTCAACGATCATTATCCATTTCACCTGTGCGCAGTTGGGGTTGAGATATCTGCTTCCACTTTAGAGAGGGAATACAAACCTGTCCAGTAAAATCCGCAGTTTTCAGGTAATATGGAGGACATGATGCATCAGCTCCAAGAAACCATGCAGGCTATGCAACAGGATGCTGCCCGCCAGGCAGAAGTGGCTGCACGTCAAGCAGAAATAGTGGCCCAACAGGCAGAGTTAATTGCCAGGCTGCAACAGCAAACCGGAGCATCTGCTTCGCACCAAGCCCCTTCCCCACCGGAAGTTCCAGCACCCGAGGAGACAGCAAATGTCCAGGAAGATACGGACATTCCAACAGGGCCAGTTCCATCCTCGATCCCACCTCAGCTATCCAAGGCACAGATCAACCCACCGGATTCTCCCTTTGAGTTCGAGGTGGACCCCACGGCACTAAAAGTAAGCAAGCTTGAAAAGTTATTCAAGAAATCTCAGGGTGTGAAGTCCATTCTGGACATTGAGGATGGGTATACCGATTCGGTTGTGACTCTGCCGGACCGATTCAAAATGCCGCATATCGATCACTTCGACGGCTCTGGAGACCCAAGGGTGCACCTCTACCTATTTTCTGATATCTTGAGGCCAATGGGTTTGACCA
Organism: Camellia sinensis; assembly: GCF_055761805.1. Classification (NCBI taxonomy): domain Eukaryota; kingdom Viridiplantae; phylum Streptophyta; class Magnoliopsida; order Ericales; family Theaceae; genus Camellia; species Camellia sinensis. Next base: position 60,679,305 of record NC_138971.1, read on the forward strand.
CAGCTCAGAAGTTATCTCTCTTTGGCCGAACCATGTCTGAGATAGCCGCAATCTGGTATGCGAAATTGGAGGATTCCGTGAAATGGAACTGGGAAGACCTGGCTGAGGCCTTTATTGCTCAATACTCCTACAACACACAGATCGAGGTCACAACTCGTGATCTCGAAGTCACCCACCAAGAACCAAAGGAGGGTTTCTCGGAATTCGTGACGAGATGGAGAGCAAAGGCCTCAATGATGACTACAAGGCCTTCCGACAAAGATCAGATCAGGATGATTGTTCGGAATTTACATGGCATGTTATTGCAGAAAATGATCGTACTACCACTGTTTACCTTTCCAGACCTTCATGGAATGGGGGTTCAAATCGAGGATGCCATCCGACAAGGGATCTTTGCAGAAGATAATGAGCTGTTGAAGAGAAATGTTGCTCGCAGTTCCAATGCTACTACTGATGGTAGCATAGCTGCGAAATGCTCAGAAGTAGACACCATCACCACTTCCCTCAATGGCCAAAAAACCGCTACTTCAAATCAGCCCCAAGCCCAAAAATTCAATCCACTTTACATGAGTCTCTCTCAAGCTTTGGAAAAGCTGCGAGAAGAAGGGCACCTAGAACTTCTAGAACCCCAACCCCTTCCAAACCCTTTTCCACCAAGATATAACCCAGCTAAATACTGTGCCTATCATCAACAACATGGTCATCATATGAACCGTTGCATCCACCTCCATCATAAGATTCAGGATCTTATTGATGAAGAGACCCTAGCTCCACCCAAAGGACCTTAGGTTAGTACTGACTCGTCACCTCCCCACCTCAACCTCATCCATACACTACCATCCACCTTCGACCCCAGCGTATACAACACCCCAGCCCATCTATCCAAGCCTGAGGTGTTCATTCCAGAAAGCATGGACTTATGCATGATGGATGCACCTGGACCCCAATCATCTCAAACCCGTGAGCCCACTACTTCTGAGCTGAAGAGAATGATCGAAGATCTTCAGAGAACTGTGACAGATCTGGCCTCCGAGACATTGGCTCCGTTATCAACCACATCACATACCAGGGAGTTCATGTCAAAAGGCTCCCCAGTCTTGGAACAGGCTATATTTGAGGAATGCCAATCCCTTGGCAAAGTAGAGGCGAGTGGAAAGAACAAGATAGGGGCGGACATGGATTCCCATGAACATCTTCTGTTGGCTGTTAAGGCTTTGAAAGCCGAGGGACTGAACAAAGGGCAAGTGCTCGCAGTTGTTGCAAAAACTATGGACGACATTTTCGCCACTCAAGTTGGGAGCAGTTTGAATCAAGGGGCAAGCCGGGAGAAGGGCCGTTGTACCAAGAATGTTACTTTCAGCTCTAACCCCGTGCTCGGAAGAAATCAGCAAACCCGGTCAGCGCTTGCCAATCCCTTTACTGGTGCGTCCAACAAAAATCCACAAACCTCGAAGTATCTACCCCGAGGACAGAGGGTCTTCCATGCCCTCTATATGCCTTTGTCCAAAGCTCTCCAAATCCTTGTTGAACAAGGCCATCTCAAACCCCTTGAGCCTTGGCCTCTCCCGAACCCTCTTCCGGCTACGCATGATGCTACCCAGTACTGCACGTACCATCAGCAAACTGGCCATACTACCGACAACTGCTTCCGTCTTCGCCATGAAGTACAGGATCTATTTTACAATGGGGTCATCCTCCTGCCAAGCTCAGCAAAGTCTATCGGCACTGGATCGGTGAACTTGGGGGATAATGTGATGTGATCGGGGGATGAACCAGCTGCGGGTGGCGCTTGATTAACTCCAGACGTGGGAATGGCACGCACTGTTCTGAGCAATATGCAAACACTAGTTTTTGTGCTTTCTGACTTAGGTATTGAGTCAGTCTTGTTGTTTTGTATAGAGTCAGTCTTTTCTTACTGAGTCAGTTGGGTCTGTCTTGTTGTACCGAGTCAGTCCTATTTTGTTGGAGTCTGGTGATTTTGGAGGTGTTACCTCGGACATCTCTTGCTTGTTTTGTGTTTGTCTTTTTGTTTTCTTTTGAGTCTGTTTCTGCCGAGGAGCCAGTTGTGCCAACAAATCTGAATGAAACAACAGTAATTTTCCCACTCTTGTGTTTGCTTCTGTCATGTGCTAGTTGTGTCGGGATTTAAATGAAACGACAGTACATTCCACTTGCTCTCTTGTGCCCTGAAATTATTGCATTGACCTAAGTTTTTCAAAACTTTTTCTAACACGATGTGTTGAAAACAAAGAGGAAGGAATTCCTCAGGATTTGCAAAAATTTGATCAATTGAGAGAAAGAGAGGCATGCTAAGCCCTTAATGAATGAAATCATGTTTGTTAATGTGAGTACTGAGAAGGATCTTGGCTTGATCCAGATTGGTTCTACATTATCTTCTGCGCAAGCAATTAGTCGCGTTCTTAAAAGATTTAAAAAAAAAAAACATGTTTTGCGCAGTCCTGCGAAGACCTGTGTGGAATCGCTCTTGAGATTGTGCAGCTTAGGATCACTCTCAGCCTTGAGACTCGACCCCCCCTTTTCTGCTTTCCGACCTTGAGCCTTAACTCAGAATGTTCAACGGTCAACCGCAATGTGAGGCCTGTGTGGCCAGATTCAAAGCAACCCTCGACCTAGAGGCAGAAAAATGTCCGATTGTGCTCGAAGAGCTGAAGATGGATCGTTCCGCAAATCAATGAAGATCGACAAGAATGCCAAATCCCAGAAGGGAGGAAAGAAGAAAATACTATTGAAGGACAATTGAGTTCCTATCCACAACATTAGGGGCAAATTCAGCCCCCATTGGATGGACTCCTGCATTGTCAGCGAACGGCAGCCATTCTCCTGGATTCAGATGATTTCGGTATCTCAAAACCATTTGACGTGGACAAAGCTACACTTTTACCCTTGAGAGGCTCGCTGGGCCGAAAACCCGGAAAGGCGACCCAAGCAAAAGTTAAAGTAAGAAAAAAAGAACAAAAAGAACAAAAAGAACAAAAAAAAGAAAAATGCAAAAAAAAAAATGAAGAAAAAGAAAAGAAAAGAAAAGAAGAAAAAAATGAAGAAAATGAAAACAAAAGATGAAGAAGAAAAGAAATGAAAAAGAATTGAAGAACATAGCTCGCAAGGTTGAAAACCCGCAAAGGGCGGCCTTGGCAAAAGTTAGAGCGTAAAAGGTGAGGGTTAATACACGAGTGTACCTTAACCCGAACTACGTAAGGCTTGATTCCCATCTTTGGGATACGTAGGCAACTTCATTCTGAAGTCCAGCCGTAAAACACTTCAAATTGATTGTGCCCATGTAATGGTTTTGATCATCTTTGCCTTCTCTGTATCCGAGAGTTTGGTTGTGTTCGTCACTTTGAGGACTGACTACAATGCGCTGCGGTGCCATTCAAACAAGGGGCAACTTTCTGTTTCCATTCAACGGGCTGCAGTGCCATTCAAACAAGGGGCAACTTTCCGTTGCCATTCAATGCACCGCGGTGCCGTTTAAATAAGGGGCAACTTTCCGTTGCCATGCAGCTCTCTTCAAGCAAGGGGCAATTTTCCTTCGGATCTGAAGTTGTGCATCTCAAGAGTAGGTTCTGTGCTCGTTGAGCAGTGACCATTTGCAAAAAATAGTTTTTGAGAATTTTTTAATGAGGTTGACTAATTCTCTCGAAAATTATTCCATTCTCTTAAAACTGGACCATTTCTTGGACCCAAAAAAGGAAAATTTTCAGTGCTCATAGCCTGACTTGCATGATTTTAAATCAGAAAATTGAACAAGCATGTTAATCTAACTCTCATTTTGGTCAAAATTGTTTTAACAGAAAGCCAAAAACAAAAAATGGTCAAAATGATGAGCTAGGGGCACAGTTGAGTCAGGTGTTCTGTCTTTTTTCCATTGTCAACACACTTGCTAGAAAGGGCACTTTATCTGCCAGAAAGGGCATTCTACCTGCCAGAAAGGGGGACCACTGAAGCTGACCACAAAAGGGTAGAAAGCTCTCACATCCTCCAAGCAACGAGGTATCAAGCCAAGTGTGAAGCACCAAACTGGAATGGATCAAGATGTTCCACTCCCTCATCTGGATAGATCTGATCACATCCAAACACCCCAGTAGAGCATCATCAACCGATGTCAGCTGCAGATTTGCTACACACCCAGTTGTAGCGCAATTCCTCTGTGGGAGGAATTCACTAGCTGTGCGCAGAAGAAAGAGAATCTAGCAGAATGCTAGGGGCAAGAGCCCGCAACTTTTTGTTTATCCATCAACCACCCAGGAGAGGGATAGAAAATGAGAGATTAAAGAAAAGAGAGATGTGCACTGAGAGAAAAAGTGAGGAAAAGGGTTTTGTGAGAAAAGCCGAGCCTGAGGACCGAGTGATGTGAGAATCACAAATAAGAAAGGGTGGGAAATAATACCCGGAGAAACTGGCTCCTCGTGCACCAAGAGGTATCTTGCCTTTGTAACACAGCTGAGTGTTGTGTCTGTGTGTTTTGTTTGTCTCGATTCTTGTTTTGAGTCGTTTGAGTGTCAATAAATGTGTTTAGGTTGTTTTACCTTATTTTTCCTTTGTTGAGTTGTGTTTAGGTTGTTTTACCTTTCGTTTTCCGTTGTTCAGTTTTTTTCACTATGTTCAGTCGTAGGCTCAATACCCGGTTAAGAATTCGTTTCTCAAATTCAAAATGATTCGTTTTGTGCTCAGGAGTGCCGTGCCATTCTCCACATATGTGCAAAACAAGATTTGCTCTTTCACAAAAACCGCAGGGTTCTACCTAGGTCGTGTGAAAACAGTAAAACTAGGACCTATCTGAAGCTATGAAAGTTCCGGACTGCAAAGCAAAAGAAAAAAGGGAAAATTTGGAGCATCCGAGTTTGTTTCAACTTCTACAGGTTCCGTTTTTGCATCCCATCTTTTCAGATCGGACTGTCTGTTCAGACTGAGCTGTGTGCCGAGTAAACTGAAATACTGTGTTATGAGCTGTGTGTTCAGAATGAGCAGTGTGCTGATACAAGCTATGTGTTCAAAGTGAACAGAATACTGTGTTGACTGTTTCACTGTTTCAAGCCAGAATGGCGATCAGAAGTACTCTCCTTGAATACCATTCCCCGTCAGAGTAAAGCGGTTTACCGCCACTCACTCCATGAGGTGCTTTCTAAAGTGCCACTTTGTTTGTTTATTGCATTCCCTAAATGTCATGCTCTACATCGCTTGTAACATGTGCTGTATCATCGCACTTGTTGCATTCATTTGCATCTTGTATTATCTCTTATTGTTTATCCTTTTACGCTGGGCAGCGTTTAGGATCGTGGTCCCCCAGGACTTAACTTAGGATGCGTGGAACGCGCTCCTGAGTTACCTGACCTCTTCTCACGATTTCAGCATGGTTAGAGTGTTCATTTCCTCACGCAGTTTCAGCGTGTTTGGAATTTATCTCAGGTTGTATTGTGTACGCACCTGGGCAGTTGTTTTCGGACCTCTTCTCACGATTTCAGCGTGGTTTGAGTGCCCGTTTCCTCACACGATTTCAGCGTGTTTGGAATTTATCTCAGGTTGCGTTGTGTATGCACCTGGGCGGTTGTTTTCGGACCTCTTCTCACGATTTCAGCGTGGTTAGAGTGTTCCCATTCCTTACGCGGTTTCAGTGTGTTTGGAATTTATCCCAAGTTGCGTTGTAGACGCGCTGGGCGGGTTGTTGGACCTCCTCTCATGATTTCAGCGTGGTTTGAGTGTTCCGTTTCTCACACGATTTCAGCGTGTTTGGATCTTATCTCAGGTTGCGTTGTGCGTGCACCTGGGCGGTTGTTTTTGGACCTCTTCTCACGATTTCAGCGTGGCTTGAGTGCCCGTTTCCTCACACGATTTCAGCGTGTTTGGAATTTATCTTAGGTTGCGTTGTGTACGCACCTGGGCGGTTGTTTCCGGACCTCTTCTCACGATTTCAACGTGTTTGGAATTTATCTCAAGTTGCGTTGTGTACGCACCTGGGCGGTTGTTTTCGGACCTCTTCTCACGATTTCAGCGTGGTTAGGGTGTTCCCATTCCTTACGCGGTTTCAGCGTGTTTGGAATTTATCCCAGGTTGCGTTGTAGACGCGCTGGGCGGGTTGTTGGACCTCCTCTCACAATTTCAGCGTGGTTTGAGTGCCCCGTTCCTTACACGATTTCAGCGTGTTTGGATCTTATCTCAGGTTGCGTTGTGCGCGCACCTCGGTGGTTGTTTTCGGACCTCTTCTCACGATTTTAGCATGGTTTGAGTGCCCGTTTCCTCACACGATTTCAGCGTGTTTGGAATTTATCTCAAGTTGCGTTGTGTATGCACCTGGGCGGTTGTTTCCGGACCTCTTCTCACGATTTCAGCGTGGTTAGAGTGTTCCCATTCCTTACGCGGTTTTAGCGTGTTTGGAATTTATCCCCGGTTGCGTTGTAGACACGTTGGGCGGGTTGTTGGACCTCCTCTCACGATTTCAGCATGGTTTGAGTGTCCCGTTCCTCACACGATTTCAACGTGTTTGGATCTTATCTCAAGTTACGTTGTGCGCGCACTTGAGCGTTTGTTTTCAAACCTCTTCTCACAATTTCAGCGTGGTTAGAGTGTTCTTTTCCTCACACGATTTCAGCGTGTTTGGAATTTATCCCAGGTTGCGTTGTAGACGCGCTGGGCGGGTAGTTTTTGGACCTCCTCTCACGATTTCAGCGTGATTGGAGCCTCCCCTTCTTCACACGATTTTAGCGTGTCTGGAATTTATCTTAGGTTGCGTGGAACGCGCTCCTGATTGATTTTCTTTGTTCTTCCTCCACTCATTAGTCCAGCGTGGTTGGAGTGTATGTCACCCTTTGCATCTATTGTACTCTCTGTTGCATCGCATCTATTATCTATTGCATCACATCTATTACATCCATTGCATCATATCTGTTTTATCGTCTGGTCTAGGAGACCTTAAATCCCGCATCTTCATTCACACTGTCTTGTGCACTCTCTGGTCTAGGAGACCTTAAATCCTCTAAAGGTGCAATTCCTTTGGTGTTTGTCGTGCCCGAACGACTTCTAGTGGTCTGGTATAGCCATTTGCCTGTGTTTGCAGTGAGTTCCTAGGAGGCCAACTGAGACGGTGGAAACTAGAGTTCGAATGGCTCTTGCCTAGAACACAAAGGTTCAGGATTTCCGAGACTAAAGTCTGGTTTAAATACCCAGGGGTATATCCTCGGCTTGAAATCTGTATGGCAGCCCCATAGATTGAGATAGCATATGTATGTGCCTCAATTCTGGATACCGAATCAACCTAGTCTGTCACCATATTGGAAAATAGGGAAAGCTGCAACCATAGTCAGGAAGAAAAGTAGTACATGTGGTTCAATTGAGAAGAAGAGGAAGATTCCCACATCAGCATGAGGTAGGACATTGCCGAGGTAAGTCATCGCCAATTGCCCCTGTAAGGTACCTCCCTTTTCCTAGCTGTCACATTGCATTTTAGTCATTATAGTGCATTGCATAAATCCTGAATTTTCAAACTGGCTTCGTGTAGCGTATAAGTCCAATTTTCAAATCGGCTTCGCGTAGCGTATAAGTCCAATTTTCAAACCGACTTCGCGTAGCATATAAGTCCAATTATCAAAATCTTCCTGCATATCATTTTGCATCCTGCCCCTGAACTACGCTGGTTTGATTCCTTGCAAAGGGATACGTAGGCAGCCTGCGGGCACAACCATTTATTTATCTATATTTTGTTTGTTTGTCCAAGTCTTCGGCCTTGTCAAAAATGGGTCATCTCTGGGCTTTGACACTCACTCCCATCACTTCTTGACTTCCGAGTTCTGTCAAAGAGGGGCAACTGTAGACACCCCATTTTTGACCGCCTTTAAGACTTGGATGCGACTGATGGTTTTGGAAGTTATGCAGTGCAAAGGGTCGATTTCTTCAGCAAGAGGAGAGTCAAATCTCAACTTCATACCCATTTTGGACCCAAACAATCTTGATCAAAAGATTTTAGACCTTAAAACCATCTCTTTTAAAACGTTTTTGAAATAAAGTTTTTACGATGTTCCGAGGCTCGCATTTTGTCAAATGTTGTGCTTTTCGGTAAACCGAGCAAGGACAAAGTGGAAATGAACGAAAGAGAGATGAAATCTTTGAAAAATCTTTGAAAACACCTTGTCTAGGGGTTTGGAGTTGAAGAAAAGAGGAGAAGAGAAAGGAAAACTAGTTTGGGAGAAGTTCGGCATGAATCCGGATAGGACCAAATCTGCGCGGCTTCACCGAAACGGGCATAACTCTTTGCACAGGAGGAATTTTAATGCGAGGTTGGCGCCATTGGAAAGCTAACTTCTAGGGCTTCAATGTGGCCACATGGAAAACTAGAAAATCAGATGACCGACCAGCTTTTTTGGTCAAAAGTGGTTCAGCATGAATCCGGGAAGGAGAGAAAACATCTGCGCGGCTTCACCGAAACGGGCATAACTCTTTGTACAGGAGGAATTAAGATATGAGGCCACCACCGTTGGAAAGATTACTTCTGGGGCTTCATTTGTCACTCAAGAATCTCCTAAGGACAAGTCTTGGTGGGGGAGATATGGTTGATTGAAGTCTGTTTGGACCGAATTTGCGCGGCTTCACCAAAACTGGCATAACTTTTTGCACAGGAGGAGTTTTAATGCAAGGTTTGCGGAATTGGAAAGCTAACTTCAAGGGCTTCATGGAAGACCAGCTTTGGGGCTTGAACCTTTTGACCCTTGGTCGGCTGACCAGGGGGAGCTGCCGGCCGGTCACTTGAACTGGACGGCCTGCTTCTTGCTTTTTGCCCTCTCCGAATACTTTACAGTTGTGCCAGCTGGGGGGCATTTGGGGCATCCTCCATACACGTGTATGGAGGAGCTTTGAAGCTTCTAAGAGAAGCTTTGACCTCTCTTCTCTATAAGAGAGGCCCTCCTCTTCATATCTAGGGGTTAGACATTTTTGCTTAAGGCTCACAACCTCCCTCCTCCATTGTCACTACTCAAAGCTCCAAAACCCTCACTTTCTTGGTCCATTTGCACTACAACCCTTAGCACCACACCTCTATCATCTATTCCAGCACCTTGGAAGTCATTTGCAGAGGTTGAAAGCTCACCAACTTGGTCCAAAAGCTGCTGGAGGTCGGCTCTTCAAGGGTAAGTGTCCATTTCCCTCAAATTTGCATTTTTTTGCATGATTGGTTAGCCTTATTTACATGCATTTTTGGGCTTCAACCCAAGCTGTAAAGTGTCTTATTTTGATCCCCTCTTCAACTTTGTTTAAGGGCACTTTGCTGTTTGAGGTCATTTACTTCCCCTTATCCTCTATCTCTCTTTTAGGGCTATTTTTGCATCCTATTTTAGCCTTACTTGTGAGTATTTTTGAGATTTTCTATAAACTGGAAAAAGTCTTGTTTTGACATCCTCTTCAAGTTTTGTTAAGGTCCATTTCTGTTTGGGGTCATCTTCCTCCTATGCATGCTTCATCCTATGCATGCTTCATCTTTTCATGATTAAGGCTATGCATTAGAGCACTTGCATTGGCCATGGTTTGGCCTCTTAGCCACTGAAATCTAGTGGATTTTTAGTGGCTTTGATGCATTTTTGAGGGCCAAAATTAGAGGGGGATAACCCCCTCTCTCCTTGTCTGGTTTGGGGGTCTTTTGGGCCTTCCAAAATGACCCCATTTTTCATGCATCGAAGTCTGATTTCAGGCCTCATTCTGTGAGTTTTAGGGTCTGCCTTAGGTCTGTCCAAGGCCTTTTTGATCATATTTTATACCTACAATGCATGTGTAGAACAATTCCATTCAAGGCCTTTTGAGGGGGCCTTTTATCGTATGCTTCCTTGACTGATTTCAGGGCCTATTTGGTGAGCTTTAGGACCTTCATAACTCATTTCCAGAGTTGGTTTGGTCATGCTAAGTGTCTATCTTATATGTGCTTAACAACCCCTTGAATGGCCTTCCAAAGAACCCCCCCATTTTTGCATGCATTGGCTGCATTTCAGTGATTATTTGGGCATATTTTTGCATGTTTTATTCACTGTTTTTACCTAGTTTGATGAGTTCTCATTTTCTTCATATACGTGCCATGTAAACCATACTTGCTAGCCAATGTTGCATGCTATTTTAGTCCATCATGTTAGCATCTTTTGGCCATGCTCTAAACTAGAAATGTGCATGTTTTGGGACTACCTTGGCTCTGTCTTTAGACTTTGTGATCAAATAATGCTCCCTTTGTATACTTGTGGTTCAATGCATTGGACTAGGTTTGGGTTTCAGGGCTTATTCTATGCATTGGGTGTCATATTTCCATGTTTCAGGACCATTTAGCATTATGTTTTAGTGCTAAAAATTACATGCTTGAATGCCATGCTTCATCCTTGCCATGCTTTGGTAGAGTGGCATTCAATGCCTTAGGTTCGGTCCTCGGTATGCGTGTATGTGTGCACGCATTTCGGTTGTCTCATTTTCATCTAATGGCCACTGATGTGAGCGTGGCTAAGGTCCACTCATGTTGGTGTAAGTCCATTATGCATTGTGTATGCCTTTTCAATTCATAGCATTGCGTATGCTAGGTCACATGTTAGAGCATTGTGTATGCCGTTTCATAGCATTGTGTATGCTAGGTTGTATGTTAGTCGCATTGTGTATGCCATCTCATTTGCATTATGTTTGGGATAGGAGTTAGCCCGAGCACAAGAAACGAGGGACGTTCGTACTCCGAGTGACGGAACGTGTCTCAATTCCCTGTCGCCGACACTCCGGATTACCCATGATGGTGTTTAGGTCTTGTTGTGTTTTCATGTGCATTAATCTCATATTGAGCCGTGCAATTTGACTCCTCGGCCATCATGCATCGATATACGTGATTGGTGGCACGAGGATCGAGGACTACACTCCCCGAAGAGTAGTCATGCATACATATGTGAAATACTTTGCCATGCCCCTTTGTTGCTCTCTGTTGCAGTAAATTAGAAATCAACAGCTTCTTGGAGCTTTGCGCAGTAGTCCAAAAACAATTGCAAACAGAGGCAAACCGGGGCATCGCAATGGATTTCCGCGCCAGACAATTCGAGCATGCATTATTCATTATTTGGAACAAAGCTGAGGCAGTCCTTGGATTTGCGTGTCAATTTACTCGCTTTCCTAGATTAATTTGTTAATTAATTAGGGTTTTGTAATATTTAATTATTCATTTCGGACTGTATTATTCATTTGGACTGTATTATTCTTTCGGACCCTCCGAGTGATGGCAATGCTGTAATAAGTGTGCGTGTGTGTGATGTATGTTTTCCAACCCCACGTCTTTCTCCCTTTTATTTACCAGCTTATGATGGTTAGATTAGGGCATGTTTCAATTAGCATACAGTGTGATAGCATGTTTGCATCATTCATCTGTCTTACATGCACCGGGCTTGGCGCATCATACTAACTGCATTTGTATTTCAATTCCAAATTGAATACTTGTTAGTTGTAGCTTTTCATATGCCATCTTTAGAATAGCCGAGCCTATCTTAGTTGCATTTTGCATGTGTTGCATTAGGCATCTTTGTATAGTTAGGATCATGCATGGATTTCTAACATAGCTTCTGTTTTGGCTTGGAGTACTCGGTAAGTTCTATGCTTTAGCATCCTTTCATGTGTGTGAGTGACTGCCATGATAGCATGCTTACCATGAGGCTATGTGCTTATATGATATACCTGCCTGAATGCCTGTGGGTGAATGTTGGGTTATCCGAATTGGAACAATTCATTAAATGCGAGTTTTAAGCCCACTAGATAATGGCAAATCATCTTGTTTTCTAAGCCCACCTGAGGGTGGCAAATCCACATTTTAGCCTACTTGCGAGTAGCAAACTGTCTTCAAAACAAACATGAGATGTTTTGTTCCAATTCAGGCGATCCAGTCTATACTTGTATGCTGTGCGCATCACGTAGTAAATCTAGGCTAATAACTGGAATAAGAACATATAATGTTTTCAAAATTAGATATCATGGTTAGTAGAGGCCGATCTTTGATCAGGCGAGCGGGGGTGCTCACGAAGTGACCTTCCCCAATCGTACCCAAGTTCCCGAGCCGAGGAAACTTTGGTGATGATGGACACGTGGCCTTAGGCAACGAGTCAGGGTTTCCTAAATTTCTCAAAATAAAATATTTAGGTGGCGACTCTGTATCTGGCAAAGCAGTCCATGTTTGGCATTTCTTTCAAAAAATCTGTTTTCAAAAACGATTTGCCGGATTTGGACTCTTTGATGATTCATCGGTCTTGCATTGTACTCTACGAGATTAGATACAGGACTGTGACTTCGAGTCCTAAACTGTAATGAGCCCAATGAACAAAACGGGGGAGGGGGGGGGGATTTCCTCCCGGGACGTTCGGGGACATCTACATTCTGTTACCGCTTTAACCTTTGCCAGGTTCACTGAGATTTCATTCATGGAGACGACACGACCCAGAAATTTCACCTCATTTAGCCAGAACTCGCACTTACTGGCCTTGGCATACAATTGATTCTCTCTTAAAACTTGTAGTACAATCCTTAAGTGTTTCTCATACTCCTCTTTGACATACGAGTAAATTAATATGTCGTTAATAAATACTACCACAAATTGATCCAAGTATGGTGTGAATATTTTATTCATTAGGCACATGAACACACTAGGCGCATTGGTTAACCTGAAGGACATGACCATAAACTCGTAATGACCATGTCAGGTTTGAAATGCAATCTTGAAGACGTCCTCATCTCGGATTCTAAGTTGGTGGTATCTGGACTGAAGATCGATCTTAGAAAAACACTTCGACCTTCGAAGTTGGTTGAAAAGGTCGTCGATCCTGGGCAATAGGTATCTATTCTTGATTGTAACTCTATTAAGTTGGCAGTAGTCAATACAGAATCTAAGGGTGCCGTCTTTATTCTCAGCGAATAATGCTAGTGCTCCCCAACGCGAAGTTCTTAGTCTGACGAACCCTTTGTCCAATAATTCTTGTAATTGAGTTTTTAACTCCTTAAGCTCAGCTGGGGCCATATAGTGGGGTGCCATGGATATGGGTGACATCCCGGGTTGTAATTCGATTGTAAAGTCCAATTCTTGTTTCGGGGGTAATCTTGGTAACTCATCTGGGAAGACGTCTTCATATTCACACACCACTCTAGGTAGGCCTAGGTCCATCCGATCTTCATCTCCCAAGGTTAGGCTAGCTAACCATCCCGCCAACTGGTTGTGCTATCATGATATTCAGAGAAATGGTGACAAGGACTCTTGCCTATCCCCCTTAAATTAAAAGCAGATGCCATCCACTGAACGGGCGGTTACTGTCTTCTTATGGCAATCAATAACTGCCTTGTGGGCAGATAACCAGTCCATCCCTAAAATGACATCGAAGTCTATCATCTTCATATCCCGTAAGTCACAGGTTAAACGTAACTTCGAGACTCTTAGCTCACAAGACCTGCATACTAGATCTACTCGAGTATGTCCTCCTGCGGGTGATGCCACACTCGTCGAATTTTCTAACTGTTTTGGCTCTAAACCCAAGGCTTTTACACATGCAGTAGATATGAAAGAGTGGGAAGCTCTAGAATCAAATAGCACGTTCACACAAGAATTCATAAGGATTAGAGTACCTTGAATTGTGACGGCTCCCTTTCCTCATTCAGTGTGTACACTTTTCCGGTAGTTCATGGGTTAGCTTTCCACGACTTCTTACCATTCTTGGTACCCTGGAGCTGCGAAGCTGATGTTCCAGCATTCACTATTGCTTGAGCTTGTATCCCAGCTAGTTGAGAGTTGTAAGCCGGTTTGGCCCCAGCACTGGGCTGATACTTGTTTTGCTGGGTGGCCCTTCCTTACCCTGAACCATAACCTCCTGTCTGAGGGTACTCACTTCTTTGGTGGCCCACCTGTCCACAGCCAAAACATTTGCCGAACCATTCCTTCCCTTGGTGATTTTGTCAGTACCACTGCGATTGTTGGGATCCTCTGTTGTAAAGGGAAGAGGTGTTCTGCGAACGGTTGTTTCAAATCGGTCCAGCTCCTTTTGAATGACTGTAGTTCTTAGCAGCGTCTTCTTTCTCCCGCTCCATCATCAGAGCTCGGTCCACCACTTAGATGTAGATGGTCAGTTGGATGGCCATCAACCTTTCTCAGATTCTGGATCCAAGCCTCACTCAAACTTCCCTACCTTATCTTCTTCTTCTGCCACTAGGGCTGTGGCATGCCTTGATAGGGTTTCAAATTGAGTGGCGTATTGGGTCACCGTCATCTTTCCCTGCTTGAGGTGCAGGACCTCCTGAATCATTTCTTGCTTGACAGATTTTGGGAAGTAATTTTCCAAGAAGAGCCTTTCAAACTGATCCCAGGTTATCTGAGCTATAGGACGTGTGTCGGTCACCATAGACCACTAATAATTAGCCTCTCCCTCAAATTGGAAAAAGGTTAGGGTTACCTTGTCTCTGTCGTCTGTGACCTCCATGGTTGTCAGGATTTTGTTCATCTGCCTTATCCAAGACTCGGCCACTAAAGGGTCAGAACCACCAAAAAAATTTGATGGATTTAACTTGTGAAATTTTGCTATCAGTGATTGCCTTCAGTAAATTATTGTCTGTCTGTTTCTTTTTCATCTAGGCAGGCCTTGAACACCATCAGTGATTGCCCTCAGTAAATTATTTACTGCTAGGTTTACATCTTCAGGGTTTTGTTGTCGCCCAGCATCCTTGGTCCTTCTTGACATTCTGCAAGGGTATTAATTTATACTATTGTTATTATGTAAGTATTTATTTAATTATTTATTTTGTGTGGACAAGTATTCAATAGGTTCAATTGGAACCGAAATTCTTCATTGCATTAAAAGATCGATTACATAACTGGGAATTATAACTACTACATAACTGAGGGAATTCTCTCATGCCATTACTAATAACTATAAGACTAGGCTTTTACAATGAGATCACAACAAAATTAAGCAACGTAGTTTACTCTTCCTTCAATCCCTCTTAATTGAAGAGCCATGAATAGTGTTGATGCACTTGCTAGGCATATTCTCAGCTCTCATCGTAAAGTCTGTAGCACCTCCAATGGACTAACAGTCTAGGTCCTTCCAATCCCACGTGCTGGCCTAGAATCTTTACAGGGACCTCTTCGTAGGTGAGTGGGTCATGGAAGTTCACCGTCCTATCTGTAGGGATAATCTTTCCGGTTTGTGGGGCTGCTAAAAAAATGTCCTGTTGGTGGAAAAAGTTGGTGTAATTGTCGGCCAAGGTTGGTGGTAAAGGGTTAACCTCGTACATGGTCCCAACAAATTCCCGGACGACTCTTACAGGTCCCACATATTTATCGTCCTCCCTTCGATGCTTCCACTCGCAAGGTATTAGTGGTTCTAGCTTGACATAGACCCATAGTCCAATTGGGAATGCCACCTCTTGCGCCACATTTCCTGAGTCTGTCTCGCCTTGTTCGAAGGCATATTCTATGAAGGAGATGGGGTCTGACTCCGTGTTGCTCTCTTCACCTTCAAACATTTCAGGGGGAAGGACAGCTAAGGGTTCCACAAAGTTTATTTCCACATCAACCTCCTCGTTCACCTCTTCCATCACTTCTTCTTCCGAATCCTCTTCCTCTGGTTCAGACTCTAAAGTGTCTGCCCCTATTTCTAGATTGCTTAGTAATGGCTGCTCTTTTGGCTTAGATTCTGGATCCAAGAGCCAGACATCATTGTGGAATGGGCTCGATATCCTACAGAGAAAATACGACACTATTATACTATTGGTAAGGTTTTAGATTATAAAATTTTTTAATTGAAGCATACTAAGAGACGTGTGCTTAAGTCCACCTAAGGTCTCAAGGGTTTCTGGACCTAAGCTTTGATACGAAACTGTAACACCCCCACTTCAAGGAATCATATATTAATATAAATAATTCAACATAGTTAAGTATTAAGCTCCAATATAATAGTTAAAGAAGTACGTTCCAAAGCTTAATCTTAATACAACCCTAAATGTTTGATTACTTACACCAATCTCCAGACATTGTTACGTTAATACATAAAATTTCATCAAAATAGATAAGAAGGTGGGCAAGACAGGCCTTAATGGCCAGGCCAAGATAGTTCTAAGTGAACCATGGCCGAACTTTGGCATCTTCAACAAAATCTTCCCCTAGATTTTCTCTTTCTTCTTCACTTGGCATTAAATGCCGTGAGCTGCAAAGATACAAGAAACCCCCAAAAAGAAAAAAAAAAAAAAACTAACCACTTCATATAGTTTGAAAACTTATGCAATAATAACACAGTGGAGTTAATTAACAACATTTAAAAATATGCAATCATCACGAAAAAGATAATAGTGCAGCGAAAACAACATATATATGTATATAGACATGATCCATCACAAATATATTCACAATGCAAATGTTAGGTTATCATAGAGTTCATAACGTAGTCTCATTTAATTGTAAATTTGGTGATCCTACGATGACTCCCCGCGGAGTGTCGTCCTATCCAACAATTGACCCTGGCCAAGGACTATTCTGCACCCCCTTTTGATCGCGAGGCACTGAATCTAAAGATGCAACGTGCTGAGTTAAATACTCAGGGCATATCATCGATGGTCCATCTCAATAAAACCGGCTTTCCAAAGGTACTCCCTCTGTGTGAGACCCTTACTGCCACCCTTATCCCAAAACCAAATCCGTGAGGTCAGAATATGATCTGGGTCGTGTCAAGGCTTCACAAGCTAAATAATCACATTTCCTTAGAACCAGGTCGCACCCTGCACCAACAAAACATCGATATACCTTTTCCTTGTATTCATCCGCATGCGTATGGTCCAAAACCACCCATTTCATTTTCCCCATATTATGGTTATAATAGCTCTTGGTGAAAATACACATATCATGATTCATTCCAACTGATCAAGCATATTTAAGTGCGTGCAAGACAAAATATGTAAGAATGAGGCAATACAAAAAGGGTTTAAGCCATCACTAACTTGATTCCAGATTCTGAATGGTTTCCAACAAACTATACCCTCAAATAAAAATATAGAAATGATAGTTGTAGACATGCGCCCGCGAGGGACCCCGCGCTACAGTTCAAACTCGATTTGCGTCACGGTTCTTAATCTGAACCAAAGAGTCCAAATCCGACAAATCGTTTTGAGAAACAGATTTTTGAAAAGAAGTGTCAAACATGGACTGCTTTACTAGATACAGAGTCACCACCTAAATATTTTATTTTGGGGAATTTAGGAAACCCTAACTCGGTGCCAAAGGCCACGTGTCCGTCATCACCAAAGTTGCCTCCGCTCGGGAACTTGGGTACGATTGGGGAAGGTCAGCTATGAGCATCCCCTCTCGCCCCATCCGAAGATCGGCCTCTACTAACCATGATATCCGTTTTTGAAAACGTTATGTGTTCTTAATCCGGTTATTAGCCTAGAATTACTATGTTATGCGCACAACACAAAAGTATAGACTAGATTGCCTAATTTGGGAATAAGCATTGCATATCCGTTTGTTTTGGAAAAACACTTTGGAATTTGCTACTCGCAAGTAGGCTAAAATACGGATTTCAACGAGTTTTTCCAACTCAGACAATCCAACCTTCACCCACGGGCATTCAAACAGTTTATCACGTAAGCATCTAGCCACATGGTAAGCATGCTGTCATGATAGCATTCACACGCATGCGGTATGCTAAAGCATGAAAATACTTACATCGTACTCCGTGCCAAAACAATAAACTAGTTAGCCAACATGCATGGTCCTAGTTCATGTCAAATTGACTAATGCAACACATATAGGATGCAATTAGAGTAGGCTCGGCTAAGCTAAACATGGCGTGTGAAATGCAATCAATTGATGCACGTATTCAATTTGGAATTGAAGTACAAATGCAATTAGCATGATGTTCCGAGCCCGGTGCATGCAAGACAAATGTATGGATGCACGCATGCATAGCATAAGGTATGCTAATTTAAACATGCCCTAATCTACCTTCATAAGCAGGTAAATAAAAGGGAAGAAAGAAGTGGGGATTGGAAGACATGCACACACACACACCCACACTTATTACAGATTCACCCTCGCCCGGAGGGACCAAATAAATATTACAGATGATTAACCTACAAGCTAATTAAATATTACAGACCATCTAATTAGCTAAGCAAATTAACTAATCTAGGAAAAACAGATAAACCGCCTCGGGAAGAGAGCCCAATGCAATGCATGCTCGGTCCTGCTCGGAAGTACACTGCCATGCGCAAGCTGCCTCTGTTTTCCCTGCTATACTCCTCTGAAGACTGCCAAAGTCTCAGGATGTGCTTACTGGATGTTGAGGAGTGCCACCGGCTGGAGGGAATCATCACCGGTTGTGATTTGGTGTCCATCGGCACACAATGAATCCATCGGCCACCGATTTATTGCCGGTCGGCACTCTATGCAGTCGATCGGCAGGAAGTTCCTGCAGAACCTGTTTGACAGCAGCAGAGGATAGAACTTTGCATGGCAATGCAATTCAAGCCATATGTGCACCAATCATGTCCCTTATCATGTGAGTGAGTCAAAGGGACATGCTCCTTGGTTCTCAGACCATCAATCGCGCATTTCCATGCGTGATGGCCCAAGGGACCAAGTGTGCACATTTTGATGTCAAATGCAATGCAAACCAACAAACCAAAGCCCAATTCCTATCACTAGATCAAGGAACAAGACATGCATGCTAGATGCAATGCAACCTAGGCATGCAAGCTAAGGATGCAACATGGGAATGCAAGATGTACATGCAAGCATGCAAACAAACATGCATGGTAAGCATGCAAGCAAGCAAAGGATGGACTTAAGCATGATTTAGGCAGCTCTAATTAGGCCCAAAACAGTGGCCATAAGTGCTATGAAATGACGACTAAACACACATACACACATGCACATGTTAAGGGGCTAATACTCAAGCACAAAAGGGCAACTCTCAAGCACACTTGAAAGAGGCATAACATGGACTAATGGCATGCAAGGTAAGCATTGAAAATCATGTTACAAAAGGTGCTAAGCCAATTTAAACAAGATAAACAAGACATGCAAACAAAGCCAAAAACCCAAGACAAGCCAAGAGGCTTAAACCAAGACTAAGTCAACCAAGCCTCACAAGGCTAAGAGGACTTAAAATAGGTCTAATGCGAACCTAAACAACACCCAAGGGACACCTAGATGGCATCTAAGTGGCTCAAATTCAAAAGCATGCACAATGACCAAAACATGGAGCATGCAAGACAAGCTTTCAAAGCTTCAAAAAGGCATCCAAGGCAAGCATACAAGCATGTTAAAGGGACTGAAATAACATGGAAAATGGTCCCAACCCACTAAATTAAGGCAAGGATGCATGCTATACATTCACACACTTAAGGCCAACAAGCCAAAAATGCAAAGGGGCTATACTAAGCATGCCAAAGTCGACCCAAACAACTAAGGACAGACCTAAAACATAGCAAAATAAGCACAAAAGCTTCACAAAGCCAAGCCTAAAACATGCTAGAACAATGGTTTATAATCTAAGGCATGTTAAGGCAATAAAGTGGCATTACAAGGCATGTATGCTAAGCAAGCATGGTGTACCAAAACCAACATACAACAATGCTATTTCATGGCAAAATAAGCACAAATAACAGCCAAGGCATGGTCAACATGAGGCTTAGCTAGGTGCTCATTAAAGAGGCAAAAATGGCCCTTTTCAAGGACAATAAGGAGAGGGGGTGGCCCTCCCCTTTTTGGGACTTCAAGGCACCATCCTTACCACTGAAATCCCTCAAGATTTTAGTGGTGAGGAGGCTCAAACACCAAAGTCTTGGAGCTCACTCAAAATAGCACAAAATGGAGTCCCTCAAGGCTTAAGAGGGGGCCAACACCTCCAAACCACAAAACACTCTAAACAAACTATTTAGAGGGCCCAAAAATAGAACTTTTTTATATTATACACTAAGCTCAAAAATAGTTCTAAGATAGGCAAAAATAGTATGCAAGAATGGGGTAAAAAGGGGTAAGATTGTTACCCTTGTTGACCTTCTTCAACAATGGAGCTCCAGCAGCTTTTTTAGGTTGAAACCAGCTTCAAAACCTCCAAAACAACCCTTTGGCCCTCAATAACCAAGAAAAGGTGTAGTAGTGTGTGTTTGTGTACAATACTATGAACAAACACACCTAGAACACTCAAGAAAGAGAGGTATAGAGATAGAATATATAAATTCCTAACCCTAATATCAGAGCTCTCTAACTATGTTGTCTAACCTTTTTTTTTCTCTAACCATAAAGCCAAGAGAGGAGGGCTCCTCTTATAGAGAAGCCAATCTTGTAAAGCTTACTCAAGAAGCTAACAAGGAAGCCATCCCTCCATACACGTGTATGGAGGGGAACAAAATGCAAGCCAGCTGTATTAAAATATCTGCAAAAGCAGATGAACAGTAGTCGGCTGCTCAAAATGGACTGCCGACCGGCAACAAACAATGCCGACCGGCAATATACATTGCCGATGGCAACAAAACACCAGCCGGTGGCCTCTGGCCATGGCCGGTGATGTGTAGGGATGCCTCACAAGGCATTCCCTGCCCCTCCAAGGCAAAACACAAGTGTTTGGTGCAAAACCAGACACTAAACAGTCGAGTTCAGAGATCCTGAAGCAAGGTGCGTAGCCGAGACCTCCGGGAACTTCCAAACGAACACAAACATGGATGATCACCGGGTGTTCAAACAGTGACGTCCAAGTCTTGAGGACGGTAAAAAATGGGGTGTCTACAATAGTAAATGATATTTAATTTTTTTTTTGGTGGAGTTATAGATTATTAAGTTGGGAACATTTTTGAAGAGGGCTTAAAGTCATTTGGCCACTAGAAGGTGTCCAAATAAATTAAAAATAGTAGGTAGCTCCAAATTCGTCGCGATTTTGAAAAACAGACATATCTCACCCCATACTTTATGAAATGAGTTGAAACCTGTGGCATTGGAAAGATAACTTAAAAGCCTCACATTGCCCGAATCATTTAAAATTTCATTCTGTGGAAGATACTGTGGCCATGTAAAGTAGGCCTTCTTGCTGTCTTAATAGTTGAGGTGAACATAAAGCATATTTTTGGCTATAAAGTAGTGTCAAATAATTTTCGCCAAATTCTCACATATAAATAAGACCCTAAAATAATTCCAGTAGCTTCAGATTTTCAAAATAATAAATAAGGGATTTATTTCATGGTTTTGAAGTGAAAACAGATTCCGCACAGTGCAATTTCTGTTCGAATGAGCAATGGGTTGTCTTCTTTAGTTCCCTACTTAGGCATGCTAGGTTACATTATTTATGCGGAGGTATTTTTCTTGCATTCAAGAGGTACTACAGGTTATGACAATAAAGGAAAGAGAATATAAAAATAAAAATAAGAAATAAGACAAATGAGTTCATCTAAGGCATGGAAGAGAGACCTCTCCTGTTGAGTTTGTTCTTGCTTCCTTCATGTATTATAAGACATATTAGATTGCTTGGCATACATTTTTCCAAAACTTAAAGAAGTGGAGTATTTATAAGTATCGTACCTTAGTGAAGCTTTGAAGACCTTTCAAGTGACGTGTCTTTCTTCCCCTCTCTTCCTCTTTCTTCCTCTCTTTCTCTCCTTTCTCTCTTTTCTTTCTCTCCCTCTCCACTCTCTAGCTCCAGCTGAAAATTGTAAGTGGGGAGTTAGGGGAGCTTGTGTTTCATATATAGGCTAAAATGAGAGAGAGAGTTTGAAGAAAATATTTGGTAAAAGAATCCATGCATGTATGGCCATTGGGGGGTTGTCTACCTAACAAGCACACTTATGACAGCCTTTCTCTTCACTCAAAGGTAAGAAAAAGGCTGGTTAAGCATGCTAAGAGGGCTACACTTTTGAGATGAATCTTCATATAATACAAAATCAATCCTTCCCCAAGAGAGATGACTTGGCTGGCCTCCCCTCTCCCTATTTTTATTTTTATTTTTTATATACATATATATACACATTTATGAATAAGACAATCAAGTGAGAACAAAATTCTAGATTGCCTTTAGAAGCTTCCTTAATCTAATTGTGAGGATTTGTGTTAATTATGATTTAGTTTAATCAAGGCCTCGAAACAATGATTAATTTAAAGTGTGGCAAACTTCTATGTCTTATGCATTAAATTAGAATAACTTTTCAAGAAAAAGATAATTTTTGTTTAATAAATTTGTTACAAAATTCCTGAGCCTTATAGATCATAACAAAGCAAAACAACCTCGGGTCCAATCCATTATGCTTAAAACATATCAAACGAACAAAATGACCTTGGGTCTATCATCACAAAAGGACCTTGGGTCCAACATATGCAATACCACCTTGGGTCCATCATATACAAAACCACCTTGGGTCCATCATTACAAAACAACATTAGGTCCAACATATGCAAAACGACCTTAGGTCCATTATATACAAAATGGCCTTGGGTCCATCATTACAAAACAACCTTGGGTCCAACATATGCAAAACGACCTTAGGTTCATTATATACAAAACGACTTGGGTCCATCATTACAAAACAACATTGGGTGCAACATATGCAAAATGACCTTGGGTCCATTATATATAAAACGACCTTGGGTCCATCATTACAAAATGACATTGGGTCCAACATATGCAAAATGACCTTGGGTTCATTATATACAAAACGACGTTGGGTCCATCATATACAAAATTATGTTGGATCCATCATGCTTTAATCTTTGTCAAGTCAAATTCAAAGTCACATCAAAACATTCAAAGTCTCATTCTTATTTCACAAATCATAACTTTCAAGACTTATTATCACGATCCAAACCCACTCCTATAGGTTTAACATCACGACCGATCAGTAATCCAGAGATTACTTACGGCCTCAATAAACAAAATCAATCATAATTTAAGTTATAGGCCTTAGCGGAAGCAATATGAAAAATAAAGATGAACCATTGAGTTGTGCATACATGAAAAACCTCATATAATAACTGTCCAACCATTCTTACACCACGATGAATCCTTAGCACTTAGTATATAATTCAAACATTCAGGGTATTAAATTCAAAACAACCCGCAAATAACAAAACAAAAGAACAAAATAAAAGTGTATCACAATAGGGGTTTTGACTTGCTTGGCTCCAGTCAAGCCCAAGCTTATTCCAACTAGGGAGCATCTCAAAACAGTTGACACAGGGGCAGACTCCGGGGCTTTCTCTATCCTTGATGCTTAGTTTCCTCACCTACATATACATATACATAGTAAGCTAGGGCCCAATGAGTAATAACAGAATAAAGGAGTTAAATGAATGAAATTCAATAATATTTCAATACAATTCCTATTTCAGTGCAATTCACAATGATCAAATAATAGCACAATAGCAATAGTCTTTTCAAATGATACATCCAATAGAGTAACAATATTTCAATGTCAATGGGACCACAAAGGTCTATCAATGGGACCATGAGGGTCGATCAATGTTCCACAGTCAATGTGACCATGAAGGTCTAACATTAGAGATCTCTATGTTTCATTTAATCCAATGGGCCACAGAATTGTTTCCCCCGGGCGAGGGCCAATGGGCCATGGTATGGTTTCCCCTAGGCAAGGGCCAATTAATCAACGGGCCACGGCATTGTTCCCCTTGGCGAAGGCCTCACAATTGGATGCCACGAATACAATTCAAAGATGAACTTCATTCATTAAAGGAAACCAACATTCCAATTAACCAATAATATCAAAATTTTGAAAGTTAATATACTTTGAACATATCTTTATAAAGTTACTACTTACAGTGGGTTAAATCGATGCTAGGCCTCAAATGCTCACCAACACAAAATACATAACAAAAACACATTGAGGTTCCATTTCGATTTAACGTTTAATCCCCATTCAATTCTCTTCTTTTATGTTTCTATGTCAATTCCTTAGTATTGGTGTCTTAATCAATGTCTAAGAATGCTCTAATAAGCATGAGGATACAATGATGCACTTATGAAAGCTTTTTGAAAGTTGCTGAAAACAAGTTGTTTGCTCGAGCGCACACTTTGTCGCTCGAGCTGTCTATCAATATGCAAAGTGGTCGCTCGATCGGACACTTGGTTGCCTGAGCAGTTTGTAAAGACTACAAAAGTACTGGATGCTCGATTTTCATGCTCGATTTTCATGCTCGACGGTTGCTTGATAGTCGCTAGAGCCACATATTGAGTAAAAGGGAGTTTGCTCGACCCTGTGTAATTGTTTGCAAAACTACTGGGAGCTTGAAATGTATGCTTGAGCAATACTTCCATCACTCGAGCGAACTGCTCGAATTCTGGATTTTCTAGAATTGTGTTTGAAGTTCAAACTTGCCATTCAAAGGCCCAAACCTTGCATGATTGGTACAAAAACTTGGTAAATCATTGTAGAACATGAAAACATAGTCAATTTGAAACCAATTACTCAAAATCATGCTCCAAATTTCCAAATTCAAGCTTAAACTATATAGTTAAAACCATGAATGGCATGAGTTGAACTCTTTTCTTTTCAAAATAAGATCAAATGAATTGAGGTGTGTAAAATCATGTAAAACTTCCAAAGATGGTCAATTTAACTTTGCGCATGAAGAGAATTTCATGAAATTCAAACTTAAAATGATGATTCATGCATGCATGTCTCAATTGTACTCTTATTTGACAAATCCAAAGAGATTCTTGCATTCATTACCCAATTACATGACATTAACCCTATGAACTACATGAACTCAACTCCTACTTAAATTATTTACAAGAATTATGGTTGGAGATCATACCTAAGGCTTGAATTCAAGTGTATTCTAGCTAAAATCTTTAAATCTCCTTCAATTCCTTTACAATTCTTTTCTCCCTCTCTCTAGAGTTGATTCTCCCTCTATTTCTCTCCAATATCTCAGCTAAGTATATATTTTGAGCTCAATTATGCTTATGTGATATATATATATATATAGGTGTGATTAGCTTAGCCAAATTAAGCTTTCTTAGAGATAATTAATCCAACTTAGTTTTGATTAATTATAATGAATTCTAATTATTTTGATTCGAATCAAATCTCAATTAAAGTTGTCATAAAATTCTAAATATTCCAATTAGCCTATTAGGCTAGTCGATTTTGGTTTCTGAAGCTGTTAAGGCTTTCAATTTCTGTCTAGAAGTTGCCAATTCTAATAAACAAACATATATTCACACTTAAGCATACAATTTAGCAATTAAACTCACACAAATAAATATATTAAAATAATGTACGCATTGGGGTCATCGCAGTCTCTTTCCCTTAGAAAGTTTGGTCCTCCAAACTTAAGTTACCTTCGTATGGAAACAAATGTGGGTATCGTTGCCGCACCTTATCTTCTTTTTCCTAAGTGGCGTCTTTCCCATTATGTTCCCTCCATTCTACTTTCACCATTGGAATCGATCTATTTCTCAATTGTTTCACCTGTCAGTTAATAATCTGCACTGGCCATTCTTCGTAGATCATGTCTTTATCTAGAGCAATTCGGTGATAATCAATTACATGGAATGGATCTCTAAGATAGCCTCGAAGCATAGATACATGAAATACGTTGTGTATCTGTTCTATTCCCGGTGGTAAGGCAATTCGATAAGCAACAAGACCCAATCTTTCAAGGATCTGAAATGGTCCAACATAACGAGGAGTCAGTTTCCCTTTTCTACCGAATCTTGTCTACCCTTTCATCGGTGTTGCTTTGATAAATACATGATCTCCCATTTCATACTCTAAATCTCTTATTCGCCAATCCGCATAACTCTTCTGTCGGCTTTGTGTAGTTTTGAGCCATTGTTGAATGATCTTTATCTTTTCTGTTTTTGTGTTGCATAAGGTCTGTCCCATATATAGCCCTGTCACCAACCTCAGTCCAATAAACTGGAGATCTATGCTTCTACCATACAGTGCTTCATATGGCGCCATACCGATGCTAGTATGGAAACTATTATTATAAGCAAATTCAGCTAATGGTAAATATAGTTGCCTTGGAATTCCAACACACACATACGAAGCATGTTCTCTAAAGTTTGAATAGTTCTTTTTGTTTGTCCATCAGTTTGCGAATGAAAAGTTGTGTTGGACCTTAACTCTATTCGCATTGCATTGTGTAGACTATGCCAAAATCTAGAAACAAATTTAGGATCCCTATTTGATACAATAGACACTAGAACACCATGTAAACGGATAATCTCATCAATGTAAATGGTGGCAAGTCTATAGGTATTAAATGAGGTTTTCACAATAGGAAAATGAGCAGACTTTGTTAACCTATCAACTATAACCCAAATAGCATTCATACCTCTAGATGTTCGAGGTAGACTAACTATGAAGTCCATGGTTATGTGCTCCCATTTCCATTCTGGAACAGGGAGGGACTGAAGCAAGCCTGCTCATTTTTGATGCTCTGCTTTCACTTGTTGACGTTGTAGGCATTTGGAGTTGAATTCGGCAATCTCTCTTTTCATATTGGGCCACCAATTCACTAACTTCAAATCTTGATACATTTTGGTATTCCCTGGGTGCATAGCAAACATTGACTTGTGAGCTTTTTCTAGGATTCTTCTTTTTAGTTTTGTGTCATTGGAAACACAAAGTCTCTCCTGAAATTTAAATACTGAGTCTTCAATTGTAAATCCCGGTTTAGGTTTAGCTTCAAACTCATCACAAATCTTCTTTAGAAACTGTGACGCCCAAAAATCGGGAACATCAGATAATATATTAACAATTAAATACAGGGTTTATCTATGGTTACAAGAGTAGGAAACGCCACTAATGAGTCCTTTGGCTAATAACCAAGCCAGATCCCAAGAAAGTCAAAGGAGTCAAAATAGCCTCTCTTCTAAGTCCAACTATCGTAGATAGCAAAGCTACCTTTTTGACAGATCTTGACAAGGTATTAACACAAGACCTACATGAGTTGACAGAGTATAAGGATAGATTACAAATGTTATATATATAAATTACAAAATCATGTCTTCAAATACAACAAGTGATTAATCACTTACAATTTTACAAAACTAGTTCCTAACTCTCATATGATAGCCATATGTCTTCAAATACTTCAGCTTTGCCTTCGACCGGTCTAATAGTCCTCAATACCTGGCATGAAATGCCGTGAGCTTTGAATGCCCAGTAAATGCATACACACCCCGTCCCATTTTCCCAATTTAATACACCAACGTATTTATAACAAGCAAGGAGTGAAGTATGATATTCAAGTCAATAACAATAATTTCAATAAAAGAGGAACGGAATATGACATTCAAATAGATAACAAAGGCTACAATATTAGTGGTTAGTATTCTAGAAATCCCCCAAAGAGATTTCAACTCGGATTATTTGGTATGCCACATCCCATCAATCCATACATAACACATTATCATCTCTTCATTATTCAAGTGATCGAAAACCCAATACCAACCCTTAAGTTTCCCATTGAGTTAAAAGTTTTAAATTAAAGTTAGAACAACTTAACAAGGTAGTAATATCCACATAAGTATGAGCACCATCAAATGCAGAAGATAAGGAATATAACCATAATACATACAATATCATACCAAGACATTTTCATATACTAATATGCATATTCATAAAGTCCAAAGCACAAAACATCAATGTAAACAGAATTTCCAAATTCAGAGTCACTTAAAGATCAAGATAAAAAGAACTATTTTAGATTTTTCCCAAATCCGGCATTCCTATTGTTTGTAGAGAATTTTATCTCGTTTTTAGAAAAATTTTCAAAAATGGAATATCTTTTCCAGATAATTAGTTATTTCAAAAATACTCCAACTCTGTCGAGATTCGTCGACCGTTATAAAAATCAGATTTTTTCACAAACCGCTTGCACTTTTTAAATGAAACCAATTTTCCTTGAAAACTAACTCCTTAAGGAAGATTGTTACACAACATTTAGGTTCATAAAATTTTTCTACATGTTTCTAGAATTTTCAGAAGTTGGCTGTAAAATAGATTTCTCTTGTAAAATTCTTGAAATAAGAAAGTTGGTGAGAAAAGAGGTCAACTAGGGGAAATTTTCCACTTCTCTTGTGATGAAAACATGCTAAATAATATGTATTAAACTCAAAAATTTGAGGTGCAGGTGTGCCTTTGGAAATTTTGAGAGATTGATATGAAAAAAGGTATCCTTATACCGATTAAGAGAAATACAAGAATGGTAGAATCAAGGCTCAACTCCTTTCATTTTTAACACAATAATGCCATCAAAACACATCTGAAATGAATGTTTAAAACTTCTAAGAGCATGTATTTGAAAGGAAAAATAAGAGAGAGTTGTGTTGTGGCTTATTTGATTGCCTAGTGAAGTGTTTGCATAATTTTTTCTCTTTTTCCTTTCCTCAACCACCAAAGCTCTCTTCTTCTCTTTTTCTCTCCCTTAGCTGAAATGTGTAGAGTGTGAGTGTCTTTGATGTGCAAAAATGCCAGGGGAGATGTCCTATTTATAGAAAAAAAATTATGGTGGAGAGTCGAAAAAGCCCCTGGTTGGAATTGGATGGAAGAATTTGTAATTTGTTAGAATGGAATGAAATGGAGGTTGATTAAGAAGATTAATTATAATTTGGAACATGATTTAGTCCTAGTTTGATCAAGATAGAACTAGATTGAAAACTAGTACAAACATATCACCATGATTTGGGAATTTAGTCAAAATTCTTCATGAAATCAAGCATTTTTGTCCCAAATAGTACACAAGGGTTCCTTTAGGGTGGCCAACCACTTGATGATGATTTGATGGAATTAATTTATTTTTTTCTTGTGTACAAATGTTGGAAATTATAAAATGTAGTGTATAAAATAAGTTTTAAGGTACAAGTGTATATATGTATAATAGTACTTGTTTGGGGTCAATAAGTGATCTAATAAAAGTGTGAGGGCTTAGGGTTTAATTTATGAATTGGAACATCTATTTTAGTGCATAATTAAACTAAATTTCGATTAGAGAATCTAATTTGGTTTGGATCTCTTGTTTCGACTAAACAGGTGATCAACCAATAAACACGATAAAAATGAGAAAAACCTAAGGTTTTCAAGTGGTAATTCCATATTTAGGGAGTAGAATATTAGAAAATGATTCATAGGTTACTGAAATCGATTAGGGTTTGTGAGTTTTCAGTTGGTGCATATATTTTGATCATAGGGTTAAAATTGTAATTAATTAAGAAACTGAGGGACTTCAAGGAAATAACTTAAAAGTAAGGGACTTTTAAGAAAATAAAATTTTCAGGGGACTCACAGAAACTCATCATTCATTGCTTTTGTTTGGCCTCTTCGATAATTTCTAATTGTGCGGACATTGCGGCTATCAAACCATTTTGTTCAAAGGCACCACTTATATTTCAAGCTTTTCAAATTATTGTAGGAGCTTTTTCTGATCTATAAGCAAACAGGCTAAACCTCCCACATTCTATCTGCTAAGTGCGTCTGCCACTGTATTGGCCTTGCCCGAATGGTAATGAATTTGTAGATCATAGTCTTTGATCAATTCAAGCGATTGCCTTTGTCGCATGTTTAATTCATTCTGCGTGAAAAAGTACTTCAGGCTTTTATGATTTGTGTACACTTCACATTTAGCCGTATACAAGTAATGTCGCCATATTTTCAGTGCAAACACAATTGTGACAAGCTCTAAGTCGTATGTTGGGTAATTCTTCTCATGTAGCCTCAGCTGTCGAGAGGCATATGAAATCACTACGCAATTATGCATTAAAACATAACCC
The DNA here is from genome assembly GCF_055761805.1 of Camellia sinensis. Taxonomy (NCBI): domain Eukaryota; kingdom Viridiplantae; phylum Streptophyta; class Magnoliopsida; order Ericales; family Theaceae; genus Camellia; species Camellia sinensis. Next base: position 60,709,067 of record NC_138971.1, read on the forward strand.
AAACCTTTATAAGATGCATTGCTATAAATTACAAATCCTTCGATACCTGAGGGTATAATAAGGATTGAGCTGTGTCAATCTTGTTTTTAGTTCTTGAAAAACTTATTCCCTCTGTTCTATCCACACAAATGGTTCCTCCTTTTTGAGTCAATTAGGTCAACTATACAACAATTTTTGAGAAGTCTTTAACAAATACTCGATAATAACCTGCCAATCCCATAAAATTGCAGATCTCAGTCACGTTAGTCGGGCTAGGCCAATCAATAATTGCTTCTATCTTATGAGGGTCAACAAAGATACCATTTTTATCAATAACATGTCCCGAAAATGCAATCTTCTCTAACCAGAATTCACACTTTTTGAATTTCCCATACAATTGTTTTTCGCTAAGTGTCTGAAGGGTCATTCTCAAGTGTTGTTCATGGTCATTTCTAGATTTTGAATAGATCAAAATGTTATCAATAAACACAATAATGAATTTGTCCAAAAAGGGTTTAAAATTATATTCATCAAATCCATGAATGTTGCGGGTGCATTTATGACTCCAAAAGGCATGACTAAAAACTCATAGTGTCCATACCTAGTTTAGAAGGCAGTATTTTCAATATCTTCAGCCCTTACCTTCAACTTATGATATATCGATCTCAAGTCAATTTTTGAAAATATCTGAGCCCCTTGCAATTGATCAAATAAATCCTCAATACGAGATAATAGATATTTATTCTTCATGGTTACCTTATTGAGTTCCTGATAGTCGATACATAGACGAAGAGTACCATCTTTCTTTTTCACAAAAAGGATTGGTGCACTCTACGACGATGTACTCGGGCGAATAAACCCATTGTCAAGCAATTCCTGCAACTAAATTTTCAATTCTTTCATTTTTGTAGTAGATATGTGGTAGGGAGTTTTAGATATTGGTTGGGTATCCGATATTACATTAGGTGTAAATTCAATCTCCCTATTGACTAATTGTCTGGGTAACTCATCTGGAAATACATCAGGAATGTCCCTCACCACGGGTACATTGTCCAAGGTAATTTCCATAGTTTGTTCAGTCGTTACACTACATATATACCATCAACAACCCTTACTAATCAATTTTTGAGCTTTCATAGCAAATATAAGATATGGTGGTGGAACTACCCCCTTTTCCTTGAAATAAAATTCATCCTGTTTGGGAGGTCAGAATATCACTCGTTTTAAAGAACGATCAATAGTTGCATGGTATTTAGATAGCCAATCCATACCCAAAATAACATCAAAATGCCTCATGTCTAAAGGTATTAAATCAGCATACAAAACAACATTCCTTGAGTAATAATTCACATGCAGCATATACAGATGAACATAACATAGATCCCCCCGTAGGTGATGCAACACACAATATATATCTCAATGTTTCCATAGGTCTATTCAGAGTTTCAACAAACACCATAGAAACAAATGAATGTGTAGACCCTGAATCAATTAAGACATATACAAGTTGATCACAGACATATATTGTACCTGACACTACTACCTCCGTATTCTGAGTATCCCTCGGTACAAGATCAAAAATCCTTTATTGTCTCATGTCATTTCTTGTTGTGGATGATGTTGCATCTAGTTTTGCTATTGGGATAGACCTAATGGAACTAGTAGTACCTCGGTTACCACCCTGGTGTGGCTGTGTACAATCTTTTGCCATATGTCCAACTTTTCTACATTGATAGTAGGCCCTTGTAGTACGATAACAAACACCTTGGTGCTTATTTCCGTACACAGTGCAAGTAGGTATTGATTTGCCACTTTGGTTTGACCCAGAGTTACTGGAAGCCCCAGACTTTGACTTCTTGTTTGTTGACGTTGTTCCTTTATTAAAATTCTACCTTTTGCCTTTCCATTCAAATTTCTGACTAAGGTTGGCCATGATTGTTTCTGACATCAATGCCCTATCTAGTATATCCACATATTTTGGCAATTTGAGTACATTAATCTTCTCCAAGATTGAATCACATAGGCCTCCTTCCTTGCCTTTTTGTAGTGGGTGTCTATCATGTGTGGCACAAAACGGGCCGATTCTATAAATTGGGCCTCATACTCAGCAACTGACTTGCTTCCTTGTTTCAACTGCTCAAACTCCGATACTTTTCTATCTCTGACACAATGAGGAAGGTACTTCTTGTAAAAAATTTCTAGGAATGGAGCCCAATTGATATCTTTGTTTTCTTCACACACTAACATCCACCAATGTCTTTCTTCATCTTCTAAGGTGAATGCGGCTAACAAGATTTTCTGAGTCTCAGGACAAGGAAACACTTCAAATAGTTTTTCTATTTTGAGTACCTAGGCTTCAGCTTTAAGTAGTTCCATCCCCCCATGAAAAAAAGGATGGTTTCATCTTCTTGAATTCCTTAGTCAATGCAATAGTACATTCACCAGTTTGACACTCCGGTACTGGAGGTGGCATAGGCATTGGTGGTGGGGGCGGCGGTAGTTATTGTTGCAACTGTTGTTGTTGTTGTCTTAGGCTCTCGGCCATGTCGTGCATCATTCTTTCCATCCTGTCCAACCTTGAGGATGTTGATTCGTCTAGCTCATCACCTCTTGTTCTCACCATTTTCTATATGAAACTTTGTATTATAACAAATACAATATACTCACACACACAAATTCATAAATTCAATTATGCACAAGAATGCAATCCTTAAGTCTTTTCTAGACTCCCTATAGCTCAATTTTCAAGTGAGTGAGATGTAACTTGTGCTCTGATACCACTTTGTCATGACCCAAACCCGCCCATATAGGTTTAGCATCATAACCGGTTAGTAATCTTGAGATTACCTGCGGCCTCAATAAACAAAATCAATCTCAATTTAATTTACGGGGCTTAGCGGAAGCAATATGAAAAATAAAGATGAAAAATTAAGCTGTGCATACATGAAAACCTCATATAATAATTGTGCAACCATTTTTACACCACGGAGAATCCTTAGCACTTAGTACATAATTCAAACATTCAGAGTATTAAATTCAAAACAGCCTCCAAATAACAAAACAAAAGTGTAGAAGACCATCTTTGGCCCTATTCCCTCACTAGCAGTAGTTCTGATTCACAATAGGGGTTTTGACTTGCTTGGCTCCACTCAAGCCCAAGCTTACTCCAACCAGGGAGCTTCTCAAAGATTGACATAGGGGTAGACTTTAGGGCTTTCTCTATCCTTGATGCTCAGTTTGCTCACCTACATATACATATAAATAGTGAGCTAGGGTCCAGTGAGTAATAATGGAATAAATAAGTTAAATGAATGAAGTTCAATAATATTTCAATGCAATTCCCATTTCAATGCAATTCACAATGATCCAATAATAGCACAATATCAATAGTCTTTTCAAATCCGATAAAAAAAAAGTCTTTTCAAATGATACATCCAATAGAGTAACAATATTTCGATATCAATGGGACCACAAAGGTCAATAAATGGGACCACGAGGGTCGATCAATGTTCCATAGTCAATGTGACCACGAAGGTCTAACATTAGAGATCTCTTTGTTTCATTTAATCCAATGGGCCACGGTATTGTTTCCCTTGGGCTATTGGATGTCACGAATATAATTCAAAGATAAACTTCATTCATTAAAGGAAACCAACATTCCAATAAACCAATCATATCACAATTTTGAAAGTAAATATGGTTTGAACATATCTTTATAAAGTTACTAGTCACAGTGGGTTAAATCGATGCTAGGCCTCGAACGTCCACCTATACAAAATACATAACAAAAACACATTGAGGTTCCATTTCGATTTAACGTTTAATCCCTATTCAAGTCTGTTCTTGTATGTTTCTATGTCAATTTCTTAGTATTGGTGTCTTAATCAATGTCTAAGAATTCTGTAATAAGCATGAGGATGCAATGATGCACATATGAAAGCTTTTTGAAAGTTGCTAAAAATGGGGTGTTTGCTCAAGTGCACACTTTGTCGCTTGAGTGGTCCATCAATATGCAAAGGGGTCGCTCGAGCGCACACTTGGTCGCTCGAGCCATCTGTATAGACTGCAAAAGTACTAGATGCTCAATTTTCACGCTTGATGGTCGATCGATAGTCGCTCAAGCCAAGTACTGAGTAAAAGGGAGTTCGCTTGAGCACACAATTGGTCACTCGAGCCACTATGCAATTGTCTGCAAAACTACTAGGAGCTTGAAATATACGCTCCAGTGACACTTCTATCGCTTAAGCGAACTACTCAAATTCTGGATTTTCCAGAATTGTGTTTGAAGTTCAAACTTGCCATTCAAAGGCCCAAACCTTGCATGGTTGGTACAAAAATTTGATAAATCATTGTAGAACATGAAAACATAGTCAATTTGAAACCAATTACTCAAAATCATGTTCTAAATTTTCAAATTCAAGCTTAAACTATAAAGTTAAAAACATGCATGACATGAGTTGAACCTTTCTCTTTTCAAAATAAGATCAAATGAATTGAGGTGTATAAAATCATGTAAAACTTCCAAAGGCGGTGAATTAAACTTCATGCATAATTCAAACTTAAAATGATGATTCATGCATGCATGTCTCAATTATACTCTTATTTGACAAATCTAAAGAGATTCTTTTATTCACTACCCAATTACATGAAATTAACCCTATGAACTTCATGAACTCAACTCCTACTTAAATTGTTTGCAAGAATTATGGTTGAAGATCATACCTAAGGCTTGAATTCAAGTGTATTCTAGCTCAAATCTTCAAATCTCCTTCAATTCCTTTACAATTCTCTTCTCCCTCTCTCTCTGTAAAGTTGATTCTCCCTCTCTTTCTCTCTAAAATCTTAGCTAAGTATATATTTTGAGCTCAATTAAGCTTATATGATATATATGTGTTTGTGTGTGTGTGTGTGTGTGTGATTAGCTTAGCTTAATTAAGCTTTCTCAGAGATAATTAATCCAACTTAGTTTTGATTAATTCTAATCAATTCTAATTATTTTGATTTGAATTAAATTTCTATTAAAGTTGTCATAAAATTCTAAATATTCCAATTAGCCTATTGGGCTAGTCGATTTTGGTTTCTGAAGCTGTTAAGGCTTTCAATTTCTGTCTCTAAGTCGACAATTCTAACTGGTATTCCATAAACAAACATATATTCACACTTAAGCATATAATTTAGCAATTAAACTCACACAAATAAATGTATAAAAATAATCTAAGCATTGGGGTCGTCACACTTACCATGGGAGCATTTAAGAAAATAGCGTATAACAAAATATCTTTACTAAGATATTACTCACCTTGAGTCGGTTGTTGTTCTTCCACAACATTCAAACCTACACATTACACATAACCATATACATTGGAACACATAGTTCGAATCAAATAATTTAACTTCTCATTTCCAATTCAATCATTCATGTTGGTTTCTCACTTATTAGTTCCTTAATGAGTCATAATTCATGCCTAGAAAATGTTCCGAAGAAGATGAGAACGAAGACATGAACACAGAAGGACTTATCAAAATATATTGAAAATGGCGTGATCGCTCGAGCCACCTTTTGGCTGATCGAGCGGACTCCATGGACTACAAAAATAACTGGGATGATTTGATTTGCACTCGAGCCAGCACTTGGTCACTTGAGCGGTCCAACAATATGCAGACGGTTCACTCAAGCCACCTTCTTTGGAAAGAGAGAAAGTGTATGTGTGTGTGTATGTGTATGTGTGTGTGTGTGATTGTGTGAGATAAACCGTGTATATGATATATATATATATATATAAGGGGTTTTTGGTCATTTTTGCTTAAAATTGTCCTTTCGGAAAAAGCATTTTAGCACCTAGACCTTTGGACCAAAAAAATTCAAATTGGACTTTTAGACCAAAAGGCCAAAATAAACTTTTTTTTTTTTTGATTGATCCATTAAATTTGGGTTGCTCGAATTGTCAAAATTATGTAAGCTGGATGACCAGCATCAACCTTGTCAATTGCGATTGTCACATTTGTCAATTGCGGTTATGTTAACTGGCATTCGCTCAGGTGACCACCCGGATGATCTGCAGGACAACTTGTATGCACAAATTCAGGCAATTTGGGTGAGCCAAAATTCAGTGGATCTAACGTTGTTGAATAAAATAATTTTTCCGAATCTAAGATGTGATGCATCAAATTCATTCATAGTTTAATTACACCAATACTCTTTGAACTATGGGATTGCCTTCTCTTATGTTGGGTATTCAACTTGAGAGAGAATTTGAGCTTAGTGGGCCCATTGTAAGCCCAATCTTGGTGATCCAAATCGTTCACCTTTTAGAACTCATTAAGAAGAATATTTATGTAAAAAATCAAGATGATTGGATTTCGGAGCTATATGTTTAAATTACATTTGTCTTTAAAAAATGGATGATTATTCTTGAAATTATATTTTTCGCCCAATTTTTAAGATAAATATGATTTAAATATATAGCTACTGAAATCCAATCATCTTAATTTTTTATATGAAAATTTTTCTCAATGATTTCTAAAAAGTGAACACTTTGGATCACCAAAATTGGGCTCACAATGGGCCCACTAATCCCAAATGCTATCTCAAGTTGGATTGTGAACATGAGAGAAACTAAACCTTTTAAGTATTAGTTAAGATATCATTTTACTATCCTATTTATAATTCCATACAATATAAATGATTCAGATCATCGCTCAGATGAGGGTGCATAGCAGCACCTCTAAGTCCCTTTCAAACCATCTCTAAAAAGGATGTATTAGTACTGTACGGGGAGTAAATATTCTTTACTTCCGTACTCCTTGTGATTAAGCTTTGTGTTACTCCAAACAGCATTGTACAGCCTGAAAACACAGCGATGTTGAGCTACCCAGAAGGTGTGTTGCTGGAAAACCCCTCTGACAGTCAAGTTAGCACCCTTGAGGAAAAAGAAAGAATATAGAGAGAGGGGGAGAGAGTCGTTAGAATTTGGTTACCCTTCCCAGAATGAAGTTGCATGCCTTATCTAGGCTGCTGCCTTACTTTCTAAGGTTGTGCGTACACTACTTCTTTTGTCCTTTGCTGGACACGTGGTGGTACTACCCTCTCTTTTCTTTACATGAATGCGCATTAATACTGCTAAACCGCCAAACGGTATTGACACGTACTTTGAGCAGATTCCTCTCCTTACTCCATTGGGCCACGTGGAACTCCCTGACTGAGCCATCACTTCTAGCTCAATTTCACTTCAATTACCTTTAATTGCGCTAATTTTGCATGTTCTTATGCCAAGCTAACTCCATTTGGCCTATCAAGTTGTCTCACAGCTCGGCCAAGCCTTTTCAAGATTCTTCGAGTTCATCCCAATCGAAGTCCTCATTTGCTTGTTACTTGCACAACTTCTACATGCTAGCTTGGCTAGGGATCTTTAGCTCGGTCTTGGATGACAGGTTCATCCTTGGCTCAACCCTATCATTATCAAGTTACAGGCTCTACTTGGCCCACAATCCAAGTTCATCCAACTTGGTCTAACATCCGAGACGACGCGCTAGTTCGGTTGCACGGTCTAAAGCAAAGGCCTGCACTAGATTTAGCTCAGCCCATTTGTTTGACACAAATTTCCCTCTCAATTGCCTCTTAATTCCATCTACCTTGGCATGACTAGGATTACCATATTCTTCCAAGCTAAATCCCGAACCCGGTTTCACGTCTTTAGAGTGGTGCACTTACTAATCAATCTGACATCACATCTCTTGGCGGACACATGGCATTTTGATGGAGTCATTTCTTAGTGCAAGCACAGAGTAGTTCGATGGGCCCAGCTCATTCATTTTGCTAGGCCCATTTTTGTTTGTTACTGTTCGTTTTGCTCGATCTTGATGGAGTTCAAGGTTGTCTACTGCTCGGCCGGTGGAGCTTTTTGACTTATTTCCAAATATCTCGATGATGCAACACATTGTTTGGCCCACACTTTATTGCCTTCGCTTAGGTCATTGGAGTGTGACTGGTCTATTGTGGGCCTGTTTTTGCTCAGTTGTCTTGGGCTAACCCCATGTGTTCCTAAAATCTATTCAACTCTCTGTGGGCCATTATATACTCGCGAATTAAATACCATTGTTGAGTATGGAGCTTGGTAGTTTTCAATTGGAATGGGCCCATAGCCTTTTGCATATCACAACTCTTTACGATCACGAGCGTCCCTTCAGAGCTTAGTTCGCCATATCTTTGATTGCTGCTTGGTTCATTCTTTTCGGTCTCCAAGCATAGCACATCCACACTACTCGATCATGGCCTTGACTGACTTGCTCAATTTTGACGAGTGAGTCTATCTATTTGGTTTGCTTCATAGTGATCGAAAAGCCACGGTTGCGTTCATTTTGCATGGCGAAATGATGGCCCAACTCGGGATTCATTTACACCTTCTCTTGGTTGAACCCTTGCTCGGTCATTAGTTTGCTCGTTGCCCGGACAAACGTTATGTGACTCCTTAGCTCAATTGAAACTCATAGCATGGTCAAGAGCCACATCCTCATTCCACTTTTGTTTAGTTCATCTATGAGGTGCGAGCTTAGTTCAGCCCATGATCCAAGCTTATCAACCAACTTGGCCCTTATCACCTAAGTTCAAGTAAGCTAAAAAAATCACCAGCCTGGTTGCACGTCAATTGCGTAACCGCATAGGTTGAACCTTACTAACTCCAAGTAAGAATACCGAGCAAAACATTACACCATGCTAACCTTGCTCGGCGAACCTTTCTCAAGCTAAACACACCGGTCAAAGACTTAGCATGACCTTCCAACCTAGTTAATAACTTATAATGTCTTTATGCACGATCAAAACTATACATCGTTTGTCTAGCAGACACTCGCATGTCGTTTGCAATGCCAACATCCAAGCTCCGTTTGCCTGGTCGATGTCCAAGCACCGTTTGCTCGATTCAAATTGTTAAGCCTAACAAAATCCGTTTGCAAGGTTGCAAGAGTCAAGCTTAGCAAAGTCTGTTTGAAAGGTCCTAGAGTTAAGCCTAGCGAATTTCGTTTGCAAGGTCGCCAGAGTTAAGCCTAGGGAAGTTCGTTTGCAAGGTCAATTTGCATGGTCTGTTTACAAGGTCGCCAAAGTTAGCAAAGTCCATTTGCAAGGGTGCCAGAGTCAAGCCTAGCAAGGTCTGTTTGCAAGGTCAGTTTGCAAAGTCACCAGAGTAAAGCCTAGCAAAGTTTGTTTGCAAGGTCGGTTTGCAAGGTCACCAGAGTCAAGCCTTGGTGGGCTTTGCCCGATCCACCAGTCTGATAGAGATGTCCCGCTCAATTGCCCCTTAATCCCGTATGCTACTCTAAGCATAATTGATTCTATATTTCTTAAACTCCGAGCAAAAATTCTAGAGTCCAATATGACTAGACCTGACTCTTGATTTGCGTGGCCAAAACTCCATTGCCTTTTAGATTGTTAATGATAACCTTTTTTAAAACTTGTTCTTCAAAACGTAACCGAGCTCATCTTCAGCCATGCAAAATTTGAAATAGGTTTGACCAAGCACAACTTCAATAATTCACTTCTGAATGGATCACAAACTGTGCAAGGCTTCTAAAATTCACCATACACCAGGCATAAGCACATCCACTCTACAACTATTCAAACATGGGTAAATATTGAACTCCTGAGATAGACATTACAGCTTCCCTCCCAAGCTGGACTCCTGCTTTAACCTACAAAGGCAAAGCAGTGATCTAGACTGTATCGATTGCCCATGGTCTATGCTCCATTGCATGATTAGGGGTTTCTCAAAGTTGAACAAGTCATCAACTATTTACATCGAACAAATTTCACTTGGAAAAGAGAATTAAAGTTTTACCAAGGGGTAGCAACATCACTTGCCCCATAGATCGTGCTCCAACTGTACAGTTAGGATCTCTCAATTTGGACAAAACACCAACTTAATCTTTGTGGATCAAAATCAACTCAGCGCGAAATCTCCTTCTTGGCGAGAAAAATTAGCTTGGCAAAGAACTTCCTTTTTGGTGACCAAAATTAGCTTGATAAGGAATTTCCTTCTTGGCGAGTAAAATCTGCTAAGCATGGAACCCTGAAGTTGGACAAACCACAAACTTACTTCTTAGCGAGCAAAATCAACTCAGCAAGGAATTTCCTTTTTGGCGAGTAAAATCCACTCGGCAAAGAATTCTAAAGTTGAACAAAACCTTCAACAAACCTCTTTCCAAGCAAAATCTACTTGGCAATGAATTCCAAAGTTGAACAAAACCTTCAACAAAACTTCTTACTAAGAAAATCTCTCTCGGTAAGGAATTCTGAGGTTAAAAACCTCTTGTTAAGTAAATTTCACTCGGTAAGGAATTTCAAAGTTGAACAGAACACCAACTTTCATCTTGTTGAGCAAAATCAGCACGACAAGGAATTCCGAAGATCAAAACCAACAAATCTCATGCCGAGCAAAATTCACTTGGTATGGAATTCTAAAGTTGAACTAAAGAAGTAGGAAAGGCTACAAAAGTAGAACTAAAAATAAAACTTCAAATTGGTAGTGTTCCACGTTCTGGGAATAGATCGACTATTTCACTACAACAAATTGCACTTTCAGCGTTGGCTTTTCACTACAACAAATTGTACTTTCGACTATTTCGGCGTTGGTTCAAGATATAGCTACTAAAATATTTTAGTCGATAAGTATTACTCATTAGGGACTAAATTTAAATTTAGTAGGAAAAAATTCCACTTTCAGCGACTAAAAAGGATTTTGGTCGTCGTTAGTCTTCATTTTAGGCTACAAAAAATAAAATTAATCGACAATATTGTTTTTTTCCCAACGAAAATTAAAATTAGTTGAAAAATAGGACTTTTGGCGACTAAGATTTTCGTTGCTGTTGACTTATATTTGGCTACAAAAGGATTTAGTTGGCATATATATTCCTTTGCCGACAAATAGAGAAATTAGTCGCTAAAGGTTGAATTTTCAACGTGTGCCAATTCCTTTATTTCCGCGTACGCTCCTCTCTCTCTGTTAGACAACACAACTTCATACTTTTGTATTGCACACACACTGTCCTTCACCAAACCTCACAAAAATCATCTCCCTCACTGTAGACTACCGTACAGAGGACATTGCGACAACCACCGCCACAGCACAAATCACCATCGTCATAGCCGCACATCATAGGTTCTCTCATTTTCTCTGTCTCTGTCTCTGTCTAACTGTCTATTTGTCTGTCTGTCTCTGTCTGTCTCTCTCTCTCGCGCGCGCGCTCTCGCTCTCTCTCTTACTCGAGCTCTCTCACATAGTCTCTCTCTATCTCTCTGTCTCTGTCTCTGCCTCTCTCTCTCTCTCTCTTGCTTTCTCTATTTCCCCATTTTCTGACATTGTTGTTTCAGGGTTTATTCAAATTGTAATGTATGTGCCTGTAATTTATTAAAAATTTCAAAGATGATGCTTAATATATGTATGTGTATATATAATATTTGTACATGTATTGCAGGCATCTCTCTCTATTTCTCTCTCTATTTCTCTCTCTCTCTCTCTCTCTCTCTCTCTCTCTCTCTGTTTCGTCATTTTTTGACATTGTTGCTTTAGGATTTATTCAAAATTTAATGTATGAGGCTGTAATTTATTAAAAATTTCAAAGATGATGTTTAATATATGTGTGTGTGTATATATAATGCTTTATCTACATATGTAGGTGAATCAATCACTAGAATTATTGTCACTCAACAACAACTGGATCATTCAATCTACACTACATAAGGTACCGAGTTTGTATCCTGAAATTTTTCATGAAGTGGGTATATTTTGTTTTAATATTATTTATTATCTCTTTATGCTCTTTATGGCTTTGATGGTGGCAAATAACTATTAACTTATGTGATGCTGCCCCCAATATGATCATTGGATATAAAATGCTTGCTATTGCTTTGTTGCATAAAATTGTACACTATGATTGGTGTTTACCCAGTTGGTAAAATATGAATTCGACTCGATCTTACAATAATTACAAACATTTTAACGTTTCCTAGAATTATGACATTAGTGGATTCTGCAAACATCAGAACTATACAACCAAAAGGTTTGATGTAGCTCGGTTTCTATGGATACTATTCAAATTATAAAAATTCCTAGCCTTGAATTGCAGATTTTCTTCTCAATGTCATGTTTCCAATTTTGCCTTGCGTTAATTTGATTGCTACATAGCAAGTTATTTTATTTATTTATTTTGTATTAAGGGCTAGTCTTAATCTTCTCCCTTGAGTAATTTTATTATGCATTTTAAATTTCTTCTCTAATTGTTCATTTTTTTAACTAACTATTAATTTCTATCTGGGTTTTTGTGTTCTTTTATCATGAAGACAATATTGCATCTATTGTGGGCAACTTAATTGCATCTACTGTTGGTTTTAACTGTACTGACTTTTGTTTTTCTTTACTTGCATTTTTAGGGGTGGTTTTAATTATTTGTAGTATTTAGTAAAAAAATAAAGAAGAGAATAATCGTTTCAATCATTCTCAGTCTTGGGTTTTCTTTGATAAACTTGCAACAGATTCGTAGTCTATCACCTCCACAACCAAACTTCATATTACACATTGGGAATGCTATTTAATGGTGAAGCCTAAGCACATTCTCTTTCATGTCTTTTATTATTTTCACTAGGTTTATATATTTCTATATGATTGATGGGTTTTATCAAATAACCTATGATTATAATGGGTGATTACTAATCAAATATAAGAATTTCATCAAATAACCTTTGTTTTTACTTAATGTATATTACGTTTGCAAATATATTGCAACTAGAAGCATGGTTCTTGGGATGAATACTGGTTGGCATAAGAAAACAACAGCTGCCAACATAACATTAGCCTTAGCAACATCTGCACATGACATTGCCACCCCGATGACTTTATCCGATGAGATGCAGCCACCGGATGACACTCAAACAGTTGTGGAAGAGACACAGGCTCATGGTATAGGTAAGACCGTTGTACTTAATTATTGTCAATTATACATTTGGGACATTATTTGCAATTTTCATGTGTGACTTGCTGTCCTTTCTTCACTAGGGAAAACTAGGTCAACTCGTGTACGCGGACCTACACTAGGAAAAGGAGTGCAAAAAAAAATTGCTAGCAAAAAAGAGGGAGAAACTGTATGTTTATGTTAATCGCTTGTTGAATGCACTCATTGGAGGGAATGCCACCCCAGCAACAAATGAGTTGGGACTGTAGATTAGGTGGTTGTGCCCTTTTAAGGGAGTGAAGTCATGGAATAAAACTGATCAGAGTATCAAAGATGCTGTTGTATAAGCTGTGCCAGTAATTATTGACCTTGAACTAAAAGTCTTCATTATGTATATTTGCAATTGGCGCAATTAATTTATGTAATACTTCACATATTTATGCTTGCAGGACAAGTTTGAAATTGGTGAGGATTTTCATACTGATGAACAAGCTTAAGAGATCGTTGATAGAAAGGCCTATCTCTTATACAAAGATTGGAGGTCCAACCTAAAGAATACTTCAAAAAACTTGAAGAAGAGGGTGTTGATGACCCGTATAGTCATCTGCCTACAAGAGTTTGCTTGAACAATTAGAAACATATGATTGATGTGGCTAGGAAAGATGAATCTCATTTGGTAACAAACAAATGTAAGCCACTCTAGTGCTTTAAAATTGTATTATGCGATGATATGTAATAATTCTTGAATAATTCCTTTTTCTTAGAAACAATCAAAAGTTGGTAAAGCAAATGGGAGTATGTTACCATACAATTATACAAGTGGATCTCAGTCATTTCCAATAGCAATGTCGATCATTGTAAGAAATTGTTCATTTGAAAAATATTTGTCATCACTTATGTAACCAAAAGTCATGGTTACTACTTTGACGAATTAATTTTCTTATTTGAAATTAGCAGGTAGATGAGAATGGAGAGTTGGATTTTTTGAAATTTTATTCGAAATCACACAAGTCGAAGAAGACGAACAAATGGATTCATCTCAAATGTGGTGAGCTATATGTAAGTATTGAACTCTTTTTTCAACTGTATTTAATATTAATTAGTATCTAGTAGCACAAAATTGCATGTTATTCTTTGTGCTTTTGTTGAATAGTCTACTCCTTTTCTATTTTTTTTTTTGTGTGTGTGTGTGTGTAATGACAAGATGAGAAGGTAAATCTACAAGTGGCAGCCATGGAAGCGGGGACGCCATTGACACATGAGGACATTTCATGGCAAGTGCTTGGCCAGAGAAAGAATTACTTGCATGGATTTGGGATTGGCCCATGTCTCTCTTCGCCATATGATAGTGCGACATGAGCTCGTGACAAACATATGAAGGCACTGGGAGCCGAGATGGAGGTTGTTCGTGAGGAACGCCAAAGAGATCACGAAGAGTTGATGAAGGAGAAAGAAGAGCACCAGAGCGATCATCAAGAGATGATGAGGGAGAGAGAGGAGCTGATGAAAGAAGTAGAAGAAGGAAAAAGAAAAAGCAAAGAAGGAGGTGAAGAAACAAGTAGAAGAAAAAAAAGCAAGGGAGGCGCAACAAGAGCAACTTAATCATCTGAACAACGTGTCTTTTGCCAAGTTGAGATGGTCATCGTCCTATTTGGAAAGAAGAACTTTATTTATATGATAAACAAAGTGGTACACAAATACTTCACATATTTACATTATTGTTTTGGAGCACTTGGAATTTTTTTGACATTATACAAATAAGAGGAGAACAGAAACAACACATTAATTCATTACTTATTTAATTAATTATGTAAAAAAAAGAAGAGAAGCGGAGAGAATAATTAATGATGCATATTTCCCATGTTATCACAACAATGGAATTTAGTCAAATGATAAACTTCAAAAAAAACACATAGGACCTATGCCAAAAGACCTTAATTAGCACACCTTGGACTTATGACAACAGACGAAATATAATTCGCACGTGTAGGTTGGGAGTTAGAGAAAAAAATGCCTCAAACTTAACCGAAAAAGGGCGTCAAGGTGGTGAAACCGGGAAACAGCCCCTGAACCTCCCTATGGATGTCACAGACATCTTCTCCATGATAGATAAGACTTGTGACAATAGACAGAATGTAATTTGCACTTATAGGTTAGGAGTTACAGCCAAAAACACCTCAAACTTAACCGAAAAAGAGCGTTAAGGGGGAAAAACTATGAAAGAGCCTCAGAACCGCTATATGGATGTCATGGCCAGCTTCTCTATGACAAATAAGACCTGTGACAACTGAAAAAATGTAATTTACACTTGCAGGTTGGGAGTTGAGCCGAAAACGCCTCAAACTTAACTGAAAAAGGGCGTTAAGGTGGCAAAACTATGTAACAGCCCCAAAACCACCGTATGGATGTCACGACCAGCTTCAGCATGACAAATAAGACCTGTGACAATAGATGGAATGTAATTCGCACGTGTAGGTTGGGAGTTAAAGTAAAAAATGTCTCAAACTTAACCGAAAAATGGCGTTAAGGTGACGAAACTGCAAAACAGCCCCTGAACCACCCTATGGATGTCACGACCAACTTATCCATGAAAAATATTCCCTATGAAAATAGATGGAATTTAATTTTCACTTGTAGGTTAGGAGTTAGAGCCAAAAACACCTCAAACTTAACCGAAAAAGGGCGTTAAGTGGGGGAAACTACAAAACAGGCCCCAAACCACCATATGGATGTCATGGCCAACTTTTTCATGACAAATAGGACCTGTGACAATAGATGAAATGTAATTCACACATGTAGGTTGGTAGTTAGACCCAAAAATGCCTTAAACTTAGTCGAAAAAGGGCGTTCCAGAGGCAAAAATTCAAAACAGCCCCCCAACCACCATGTGGCTATCATAGATAGTTTTCCTAGGACAAATAGGACCTGTGAGAATAGACAGAATATAATTCGCAAGTGTAGGGTGGGAGTTAGAGCCAAAAACGCATCAAACTTAACCGAAAAAGGGCGTTAAGGGGGCGAAACTGTGAAACAACCTTTGAACCGCCATATGGATGTCATGGCCAGCTTCTCTGTGACAAATAGGACTTGTGACAATAGATGAAATGCAATTTTCAATTGTAGGTTGGGAGTTAGAGCCTCAAACGCCTCAAACTTAACCAAAAAAGGGCGTTAAGGTTGCGAAATTGCGAAACTATCCCTGAACCACCGTATGGATGTTGCGGCTAGCTTCGCCATGACAAGTAGGACCTGTGACAATAGATAGAATGTAATTCGCATGTGTAGGTTGGGAGTTAGAGGCAAAAACGCCTTAAACTTATTCGAAAATGGGCGTTGCAGGGGCAAAAATTCAAAACAACTCCCGAACCACCGTGTGGCTAGCACTGATAGCTTTCTTGTGACAAACAGGACCTGTCACAATAGACGGAATGTAATTTGGACCCGTAGGTTGGGCGTTAGAGCCGATAACACCTTAAACTTAGTCGTTAAAAGTCAATCTTTAGTCGTCTAACCTATGGGAAATCTCACAAACTCTAGTTTAAAGATTGACAACTTTATGAAAATAATATCCACAGATTCTAATAATTGCCTTTGTATATTTATAGGCCGAAGAAATTACAGAAAATATTTTTTGTGCAGTTGGTTGGAATAAATATTGCATGATATATATTTATGCTTTTATTTCAAAGAAGGCATTTATAGATTGTTTTACCTTAAATGCATGTTACAACCTTTTCCTTATGTCTGGATCAATTGATATTTTGTAACCAATTGCAATCTTTTTTTTTTTAGATGGATTTTTGCGTGGATTTATGGACAATCCATTTTGGTGTATGGAGAAGAAATTACACTTTTGTATACAACTAATACTTTTGTCATCCTCGGTTTTTGTGTAGTTCATTATTTTGCAAACCAATTGGTAATACCTGCCGTGGTACATACATCACCTTCTATCGTGGGACATATATCACCTTTTATCATGGTACATAGATCACCTTTTGTCATGGTAGAAATTACGATGGTAATTTGTACCATGCCAAATGTCTATTTCGCATGCTAGTACATGTATTTTTTTTTTGTATACGGAGGGCTTGATTTTCGTATGATTCTATATTTTTTATTGAATTATTATTTTAGTTTGGACAATAGTTGGTTTGTATGGACTTTGACATTTAAAGTTATTCATTTTTTGTATATGGATGCAGATGTGGAATGATTATTAGTATACGTATTACAAGTTACATGGAATATAGATAGGTTGCGGAGAATTTATAATTTTGCAATAAAACATAAGATCATGTTTTTGGCCACTAAATTGTTAGTAGCTAAAAAAAAAGAAAAATTGGGAAAATAGTTTTGGAGACTAAAAGTTTAGTAGCCAAAAAAATAATCAAACATTTGGTGACTAAAATATTTTGTAGCAAAAAATAATCAAATATTTGGCGACTAAAATATTTCGTAGCTAAAAAAAAAATTAAGCTGAAGAATAAAAAAACTTTTGGTAACTAAAAATTTAGTAGCAAAAAATGTGAGATTTTAGGCGACCAAATGCTTAGTAGCCAAAACACAAAATATTTGCCGACTAAAATCTTAGTAGCCAAAAGCATATGACTTTAGGCGACTAAACCTTTAGTAGGCAAAAAAATTTGACTTTAGGCGACTAAAATCTTAGTAGCCAAAACATTGTTATTTACTTTAGGCGACTAATATATTTAGTAGTTAAAAATCTTTTTCGTGGCTAAATGCTTAGTTGCTAAAAGTAAGTGAAGTTTTTAGCTACAAAAAAATTAGTCACCGAAAATATGATATTTAATTTTATTTTAAACCTTTTGGCGACTAAAAACTTAGTCAGCAATTTACTACGTTTGGCGACTAAAATAATTTTAGTCGCCAATGATCTTTCTCGACAATTCTTCCACGACTAATTCTGCGACCAAATATTTTTGCCGCTAAAAGCCTTCGGCGACTAAAGATTGACTTTTGGCAACTAAAAATTTAGTCGCTAAAAGTGAAAATTTTTGTTGTGTTTATATCCTACAAGTTGTATGCTTCTTTTCCTCGAGCTTCTTATCGATGTCTTCCAAAATCTATTTCCCTAGATCTCTTCAATTGATCACTCCTTGAGGAGGGACGTCTTCGATTTCTAGGCCATTTGGCAAGGCTTCTCTTGAGGAGCCGTCCTAACCCCTCTATCAATGTAGCGATCCAAATACCCTGCCGCCATCAACTCTTCCAAGTGTAGTTTAAGTGGCATGCAATCTTCTATTTGGTGCCCTCTCTCATTATGAAAGGTGTAATGGTATCTTAGATTAAATCCCCTTTGAGCATTCCCTAACTTGGTTGGCCACTGGACATATGCCTCGTCATGGATTTCACTCAGGATGCAATAGATTGGTATCTTGAAGATATAGTGATGCAAGTTTGGGCTTTTAACTTTCTTCCGGCATCTTTGTCCTTGCCACGTGGATTGTTAGCTTGGTTAAAGTTGCGGTTATTGCTGTTAGTACCTTTGTTCTGATCTCTTCCGCGGTTGTTTGGACGTGAAAAAACTAGAAATCTCCTAGATATTGATTTGTAATTATGCATCAATTTTAAGCAATAAATAACAATCCCAATCAAACAATCAAGACAAATCAACACAACAATTTTAACGTGGAAAAACCACAACTGTAGCACCTCCAATTGTGATAAAAAAAACCATGGGCAAAAGTCACAAAACAATCCACTAAGAAGACATAAATGAATTACAAAAGTATACTCTCAATTACCTAGTGAATCCACGCCTAAATCAATCGACCCCTATGTGCCTCTTCTAGCCCTATTTCCAACTTGGAATTGTCTTGCCCAACATTGAATCCACAATGCCGATGTCGAATCCACGACGATGAGCTACTCCAGAATCCACAAAAGCTTCAGACCCAAATTCCACGGAATCCATCGAAGAACAACTCTCTCTTTCTTTAATAAACCAAACTAAACAAACCCTTTGATATAATCCACTCAATTCATTATTAAACTCTCACAGATATCAAACGAAACAAGCAAAGAAGCTCCAGATAAAAACCCTAATACCCAAGGAGAAGATCTGGAAGCCATATCCTAAAATTGGACTGAAACACGTAATTATAGAAAACAGATCCGTGATCTCTGCTCGAGCACAAGAATGGCCGCTCGAGCGGATCTACGCTCGAGCAGAAAAAAATAACTCCCAGTACTTTTGTAGGCGAGTGAAACTTCTGAAAGATTGCAATCTTTGCTTTAGCACAATAATGGCAGCTCGAGCGGACAAACAACTTCGATCCCCGACATAGTTAGCGAAGTGGCAAACATGAAAGAATTAACTCTTGAAACATTTCTTCAAGGCACAATTCGAGTTGGATTCACATCTAAAACTCACAGCCTCACTTAAATACAAGATCGAATAAAATTATAACTAAAAGGAGTTTTTTCAAACGGGATTGCCAAGAATAAAAACCTAACAGGATGGTTATCCTCTTGTCTGACAGCATGAACCTTTCCTATAACTCTTTTGTCTGCCACTATCAGATTTGTCTTCACGGTATCAGCGGCTGTGTCATCTTCAACCCTTATATACTCATTGATTCTTTGCATGAGCAACTCCATGCACTACAACAAAACTGGGTTTTATGGCTTCACATCAGCGACATACAGTAAATGCAAGCTATGGTTTCTCATTTTTACGACTTGTTTTTCTTGCATGTCGTAAATAATTTCCCAACCACTATGTGTCTATTACGTAGGTCGTGAATACTAATAACGATGATTTTTTTAACGACTTGTAATGTTAGTCATAAATAATAAAACTTTCTGTGACGTGCATATGGTATGTCGTTAATACATTAACTATACACAACACGTGTACACTAGCTGTTAAAAATATTGAATATTTTACAGCGCACAAAAAGTTAGACGTTAAAAGTTTCACTTTCCATGACGCACAAAAAGCTAGCCGTTTAAAATATTGCACTTTCCACAACACGCAATTGCTGTCGTGAAAGGTACGACCGAAAAAAAGTAAGCAAAAATGAAAATTTTGAGTAGTTAAATATATTTTACTTTACACGGCAAGCAATTGTTGCCATAAAAAGTGTGGCTAGAAAAACAAGGTGCCAAAATGAAAATTAATTAGCGCCAAATAAGAAAATAAGAAATTTTCAAACACCCAAAAAAATCAAAATATTAGAATATGAAAACCCTCACTCTCTCTTTCTCACAATCGCTAATCTTTGCACCAGTTTCTAGGGTTCCAGTCTCCACACTCATACTTGCACACACAAAAATGGAGCATCAATTTTCATAGATTAGACATGGCCTTTAATTGATCTCAGCCTCGGCTTGAAATCTAGAGAAAGTATGGTAGAGGATGGATCAGAGAGAGAGAACGAAAGGCTATCGACAATGGATTTGGTTGAATCTCGATCGGTATTTCAGGACGAGGACAAGCTAGAGATCAAGGACGAGGAGGACGACGAAGATTTTCCACTGCAAATAGGCATGGATTCAGATGACAATGATAATTCCAAGCAAAGACTCATTCGGTCAGGCCCTCAGATCAATTCATTTGATGTCGAAGCACTTGAGGTCTCCGAAGCCCAACGGAACGACTTTGAGGAAAATTTATGGAGCTAATTTGGTATAATATGGATTGTGTTAGCTATATATTATATGGATTTATAGTTTTTAGATCAGAGTTGTTGTAAGATTATGGGTTTTGATAATTGCACTATGCTATGCAATACGGGTGTTTGTTTTTACTGTAGGATTGCTTGGAGAACCTAAGAAACAAATGGAAATGTATCAATTTTTAGATCTATGATGTGATGGTAACTCAAAAGAAAACTTAATTATGTAATTTTGATACTTATCTATCCCATGTTTTAAATATTTATTTATTTTTAACCTTGATCACTTTTTAGTGTGATATTTAGTAATTATTTTTTTTGAGTTGCATGACTTCCTAAAAAGTTAATAATTGTGTATAGTTGTGAGAATATATTCTATTTTATTAATATGATTACCAAATTATAATATTTCAGTCCTATTGTTTCAGAAGGTTTTTCATTTCGATTATTGTGAATTACTCCTGAAGCACTTCAACATTGGATTGGTTCATTCTGATTGAAATGAGAACAATTTTTCAATCTGTTTGAAAATTTCATTTAGCTTTTTAGCATCCAGGATATACTATCTTAAGTGGGTTATCATGAAAACAAAATTATTTGGGTAGTACTAGCTCTGTCCAGAGATTCTTCTACAATGCTGAAATTTGTAGATATTCATATCCATTATCCATATATGATCTGAAGAGCTCTGTTTGCTGATCTTGCTAAAGTAGCAAGGTTGTATTTTTGTCATTTTAAATTTTTTAAAATAATCTTTATCATGATGTTCACATCTTGATTTGGGTTTAATTTGATTTGATTGTAGAAATAAGCAAAGCAGGGCCTCTGGTTAGGTATGAGCGTAAAATTGCTACGGGTGATCTTGTGGATGGGGAGAGTTGTCAGGTATTGCAATAAATTCACTTCTCATGTTTGATTATAAGTTTCAAAGGAAAAGTTAGTAGTTTGTATGTCTCTTTCGAATTTTCTCCAGCCTAGAAGGTTAAGTTTCTCATATTCGATCAAAATTTTAGGTGAAGTAGCTGTGTATCAATTAGTTATCATGAGCATACCACTACCTTTGGGTGTACCATTTGGGATTTGTCACTTATAAACATTAATTTATCAATTGTTGTGGATTGTTATATAGGAGTCTTCAATACAATTAAAGGAAAAATAAATAAATATATTTTATCAATTTATACAATATATTCTTTAAGAAAATTAAAGAAAAATCAATGTTAAATATTTTCTTCTAGAATGTATGCTAAAATGCCATATGATTTTCCATATTGATGAAAGGGTCTAGATCATTGTTTCTTCTTGTTTGTGATGTGTAATTTTAAATTTTTGAATGAGGAAAGTTGAAGTGAATGTATGTGGATGGATGTGGCTATTATTACCAATAATATGAAGAGAAAAAAAAAAACAGAGAGCTACTTTAGACTAATTTATGATTCTTAGAACAATTACAGTTAAACCAAAAAGAGAAAAAAAAAAGGGGAAAATTATTAATTAAAAAATTTAAATGTTCATTTTAAGATCAAAAGAATGTCTCAGAAAATTTGAATCTCATATAAATTTGTCCTCAAAGTGAGTTTTAGCACCATATAAATTTGTCATGCACTGCCTTCACAGTGAGTTTCAGCACCATATAAATTTTTCCTCAAGTTGATTTGAATTTCAAAGGTTTGGTTGTTTAATTTTTGACTTCACATCGGTTCTATTTTTGACATAATTCATACAGAGGGGATCCCATGATGGAAGATGACATACATGATTTGATTCCAGTACTTCGACCATATTAGCGCCAAGCAACTTACTGGATGGTACAATGAGAAAAAGAGGCTTCTGAATGTTCAAGTTCATGTTTAAGTGCAAGTGAAAGAAGTCAGTTCTTGTCTCCCTTATGTATGCTAGTGAATTTAATCGACTCACATTCAACAATGTTTTACAATCCATTTAGATATGATTTTTACCATATTTAAAGGCTTCTCTATCTCTCTCTCTCTCTCTTCTTCTTCTTCTTCTTCTTCTTCTTCTTTTTATTATTAATTTATTTATTTTTTGCATTAGATGCACCTTTATATTAGCCACAGCCTAAATGGGCATACTGTGGTTAAGTGAATCTGGTTGTGCCACTTTATTTTACTTGGGACCATAAACCTTACTCTACCTCATTTTGGACCATTGTCTGGTATGTCTATATCCTGGTCCATCTTCTTTTGGCTTCTATGCCCACCTTGAATTTGAATCCTATCACTTTTTATTATTTAGGCATTTTGTCTTTATTGCATACATGTTCAACTATTTTATTGATCTTGCCACTCGTGCATTTCAACATTCAATTATTTCTTTTATATGGCTATGTTGCTTTCCAAGTCAAGCTGCCAGGTTTTCCAAAGTGGGCGTTGAGCTGAGCTGAGCCTCTTCCTTATTCCTTAGGATGACCCTTGAGGAAATGATATTTCGACATGGCTCGTAATAAGACAAAAGGCCCCTCAGCAGCTGTTTTGAATTTAAGGATAGTTTTTGGATGGTTTTGAACTTAAGGATTTTTTTTTGGATCATTTTGAATGTTTTGGTGGTTTTGAACTTAAGGATAGTTTTTAATGTTTAGAAACATAGTTTTTGGATGGTTTGGAATGTATAGATAGTTTTTGGATGTTCAAAATATTTTTTTTTTTGGGATGTTTGAAATAATATTTTGGTGGTTGATTGATATTTATATATATACTTTTGTGAAACTTGTTTGTAATGTTTTCGTAGATTGTACAAAATAGGTGAAATAAAAACTACTAATTTTTTTTTTTATAAAAATTATACATATTCTACGGCATGCAATAAATGCTGCGAATATTGGGCTATCTACGGTTGGCAAAATTGGCCGTTGTATTAAATATTCAACGACTAGCAATAAATGTCGTGGTTTTTCCCTTGAATTAACGAAATGCAAAAGTAGTTGTAGAAAAGTCAAACACAATGCACAAGATTCTTTGTTAAAGGATTTTTAACGGTCTAGTGCGGCATGCCATTGAAGCGAATGACTTTCCATGACTGGTTATTGTAAGGCTTTACATTGCGTGTCATAGAATTCTCACCACGACGTGCATTTCATGTCGTTAAAAGTGAGTTTTGTTGCAATGATGGTCATGGGCTGATTCAATGTAAGAGAGTCTTTCAGCCTATGTCCGACAGGAAGACAACGCTTGTATTGGCTGATCGCCAAGTTTGAGCGGCATTCATGTATCTCATTGAATGTTTCTCAATACTTGGTGTTGTATGCTTTCAAGGATTCACTTGGTTCCATCTTCACTCCCAAAAGATGGTCAACTTACTTTGGTGTCTTTGTCTTGGTTTTGCATTAGGTGACAAATACCTCGGCCAATTGTTGCCACCTCTCGATACTCTCCTCTGACAACCTCTCGAACCACTTTAGGCCCAATTCGCCCAAATTCGATGGGAAAATAAGACATATTAAGGTCTCATTCCATCGGTGCCCAACCATAACTTGTCGATAATGGCTGACGTGTATGTACGGATCCATCTTTCTGTCATAGAGCATGAACTTAGACTAGTGGAAGCCAGCAAAAAATGACGTGTTCTCAATCTTAAGAAAAAAAAGGGAGTGGCTCTCAATCTCGCCGAGTCCCTATCAATTAGTGCATGCACCACCAAGCTTGACGGCGACATTACGACCTCTTCATTTGCATCAACTCTAAGAGCCAACCTCTACAGTGCCAGCACCCTCAGGGCCTCCCTTTGGAGTGCTCGCTCCTCCAAGATGTCTCTTAGATCCTCCGATCGAGTGAAGTATGAGTATTTAGACGTTGACGACGAATGTGAGTGGTAATAGCTAATGTCCTGAGTGTAGGACCTCCCTGCCGATGATACGGAGTCACCGACTTTGTAGCTTCTAGTTATGGAGAGTGAGGGTGTCTCTCGCCTACTCCAACTGGCTGACCGATGAGATTGGATGTGCTTATTGTGGTTTTCCACTTTAGCAACACCATTTCCCTTAAGTTGCCAATCATAACCTTCATCTCTCTCACCATCCTTCAGATGATGGCATCCTAGTTGCTTAGTTTGCTCTCGCCGATAGCCTTCATGGCTCTATGAGCGCTTTGAGTTCCTTGCGTGCTTGTCTCGCACATCTTTAGGGGGCCCTCATGTGGGAGATTTCTAGGCCTACCAATGGTGAAATGGAGGGTAAGTCGTCACGCCTCTGGACAAACTCTGGCGTAATGCCATCAACGGCGGACATTGGAAGGTCATCGTTGTTTACCATTGAAGTTGATCAAAAAAGCCTGGGTTACAAGGTTTTGAATGTTAAGATTTCCACAAATGGCGCCAATTGTATGGGGATTAAATATTCTTTACTTTCGTACTCCTTGCGACCAAGCTTTGCGTTACTCTAAACGACGTCGAACAACCTGAAAACACAGCGATGGTGAGCTACCCAGCGGGTATGTTGCCAGAAACCCCTCTGACAGTCAAGTTATCACGCTTGAGGAAAAAGAAGAAATGTAGAGAGAGAGAGAGAGAGAGAGAGTCATTAGAATATTGTAGTTGGTTTTTCGTGCTCCTCAAAGGGGTTTAGTCTCTTCAGATACGATATCCCTACAGTTTGGACTCCTGCCGTTCTGAATCTAGTTTCATAAGTGCAATGTGAAATAGATTAAACAAATGAGAGTCCAAATTCAGAAAATCTTAGAAAATCCATTTATCATTAGAGATGCCAAAAATGGACTGCATTGCCAGATTTCAGAGTCGGCACCTAAATATTTTTGAACAATTTAGGAAATCCGTGACTCGTGCCAAAGGCCACTTATTCGTCATAACCAAAGTGTTTTGGCTCGGGAACTTAGGTATGAGAGGGGAAGGTCATGAATTTAGCGCCCTACTCACTCGATCAAAGATTGACCTCTACTAATCATGATGTGATTTTTATGTACATTATATGCTCTTGTTCAGATTATTATGCCAACGTACTAGGTGAGACACACAAGTATAGACTATTTCGCTTGCTTTGGAAATGACTTGATTTTATGTTTGCTTGAAAAGAATTTTGAACGATAGGATCTCCACTTCCATCGAATCTATCGATATGAGGCATTTTGAACTTTTTTGGCAATCTTATAGAGGCCTCAGTATAACTGTCTTCAATGTCTGGGATGGAATTGAAGCCTTGGGATTTCTTGAGTGCCTTTTCTAGCCTGGCAATTTTTATCATAGCAAGGTCGATGTCATTGATGTTGAAAGAAAGAAGTCCCACGTGGGGCTGTGCCAGAGGCCTAAAAGCTTAAGCTGGTGCTAACATTTCTTGGGGATTTGGGACTTGAGGGTTTTCAGCTGGTAGGTGGATCCAGGTTCGGCTGGGCAGCCAGGATCAGATGTACAGTAGATACCGATACGCTAGATGGGTGTCGCATTTCAACAATAGTCTCATCCTGAGTGGTAATTCTTTGGTTCAATGTATCCATGGTTTTTTTTGAAAAGCTACCATCATAGTAGCAACCTCCTTTAGACTACTGTGTGCCATTGTGAGTCTGGAAGAGTTAGCTATTGGTGAATGGAGTGGGTGAGAATGGACAGGCGACTACTGAGTGCCCTGTGTTGGCAAAAACTGTCTGGTTTTTCTCCTCCGAACAACTGGTGGGAGAGAGACTAATGTTGGCTGGCCGTTAGCTAGATCTCGGATTTTGCATAGCCAACTGGCGTGAGTCCATAAAACTTGGAGGATATCAGATCTCTCTGAAACTATGATTGCAAGACTACCAAGCAAAAGAAATAAAGAAATGGAAAACAATAATAAAAAATCGGACAACACCTGAGCCCATATTTGCAACAGGTATGATCATAGTTGAAGGACTGCATTTCCCACTAAAATCTGCCCCCACAAATTGACATCAACTGTACCACTAATATGAAGTATTCCTGTACAGTTTCACTGTAAAGCATATACCAGGTAGAGAGAGCCAAAACACCCCTATTGGGAGGGGGGGGGGGAGGGGAGGATTATCTTGTCCTAGTTTTTGGCATGATCTAGGGTTTCACTGCTTCAAGCATATGGGTGAGCATCCTGTCCTATATTTGGAACAGTCACTATAGGTTTACTATATGCACTAGGCTGAATGGTCAAAAGGGTACCTCAGCAAGATCACTTAATATACCTCTCACACCTAACACCGAGAAGTGAAAGGAGGATCAAGCGGTACGACGATAATCCGATCCAAGGGTTGTGTTTCCAATATGGTAGAGCCCATGATCCGCCAGCCTTTTGGCAAGCTTTTTAGGCAAGTCTCCAGCAAGCCATCTAGGAATAGCAGATGAAAAACACAGTGACTTAAGAGCACCAATGCAAATGCAATGTAAAGAACATATACGTGTAGATAAAATTCCACATTATGAAATTCAAGCGAAGTTCTATAAATCCCCAACAGAGTCGCCAGAAACTGTAGCTAGTTTTTCGTGCTCCTCGGAGGGGTTTAGTCTCCTCGGATACGATAGCCCTATATTTCGGACTCCCGTGGTTTTGAATTTGATTTCACAACTGCAATGTGAAATAGATTAAACAAATGAGAGTCCAAATCCGACAAATCTTAGCAAATCCATTTATCACTAGTGATGCCAAAAATGGACTGTATTGCCAGATTTGAGAGTCGCCACCTAAATATTTTTGAGAAATTTGAGAAACCTGTGACTTGTGCCAAAGGCCACTTGTCCGTCATAAGCAAAGTGTCTTGGCTTGGGAACTTAGGTACGAGACGGGAAAGTCATGAATTGAGCAGCCCACTCACCTAATCAAAGATTGACCTCTACTAATCATGATATGATTTTTATGTACATTATATGCTCTTGTTCAGATTATTATGCTAACTTACTAGGTGAGGCACACAAGTATAGACTATTTCGCTTGCTTTGGAAATGACTTGATTTTATGTTTGTGTGAAAGAATTTTGAATATGTGCTACTTGAAAAAACAAGCTCATATTTAATCAAAGTCATCCCAATTTAAGCGAAATAGCCTTCATCCAAAGGCATTCAAGAGGTATATCAAATAAGCACTTAGCCTCATGGTAATATGCTTTACATGCCAACATAAGCACACATGCAATATTCTAAAGCAAGAAATGCTCACCTAGTACTCAACCGAGGCAAGCCAAAGAGAAGAAACCAATTAGAAAAATGCATGCTCTAATATGGAAAGTGACTAATGCAACACATACAAAATGCAACTATCAGATTCGGCTTCTTAACATGTCATATGGAGAAGGGAGAAAGGGATACAACACATGGTAATGATATAAAACAAAAAATATGATACTTTATGCGACTATAGTAAGAAAGTAAATAAAAGGGAGAAAGAATGGGGGTTGGAAGACATACAAAATATTAGAAGTGCTACAAATTTGCCTTCACACAAGAGTGTCCGTATGAATGTCCTAATTAACTAACAAACACCAAATGAATTAACTAAATTAACTAACCATTACAAGTTCAAATGAAGCTGACTAATTAGTTACAACATACTAATATTAAAGCGTTAATTTAACCGAACAGGAGGCGAGGAACCATATGTGCGCAACGGAGAACATCCCCTTGGAAACCTTTCTATTTGCTACCAGAATCTGCCCTGTTTGTAGTCAGAAATTTATTCTATTTTGGCCTCAGGTTCTGCTCTGTTCTGCCTCAAAAATGCCATTGCCTATACAAAATAGGTGGCAGCTCGGCCTTGAAAAGTGGCCGGCCGTATAGAATGGTGGCCGGCTAGCCAATGTTTTTTGGGAAATGCGCTGCTACAACAGAGCTGAAACAGAGCAAAAACAGAATGTTTCTAGGAGATGTTTATCCTCTCTACCCTTCCCTATCATGAAGATGATCGAGGGAGGAGTAGATTCGATTCATAAATCATCAATTGTCATAAATTTGTTGCGTGATGATCTTAGACCCAATAGGACAAAAGCTCAATAAAAGGAAATGACAGATCAACAACACCTTCTCCCTATGATGGAGTTAGCTCAAGGAAAAAGGTGGACATTACTTCTTGAATCATTGAACATCACTAAAGAGTATACAATGAGTCAAGACGCAATAGGTTCAATATAATGTCTGATTGAACTCAACTCAATTCTATTACCTTTTTTTTTTAACCTCTTTTTACTCCAATTTTATTAGCCACTTTTCATTACCTTTCCATTTCTTATATTTTCTTCATTTTTTTTCTCCAAAAGTAATAATTACGTTCACTAAGTCCAAAAAGTGATAAAGAGTATCAAGCATTGACTTAACCCAAGAAATGAGCTTTTCAAGCCATTTTCTACGGAAAAATTATAAAGGAGGAATCAAACTCATTTACGAGCGATAATGAATTTGGAATCAAAACCGAAAGGGGCGATAATGACCCCAAATCCAAACCCTATAACAAGCTATAATGAAGCCTTCCTGTATGATTTCCAAGGGTCTAAACTAGAAAGTTAGTCTTTTAGAAGTAAATGCACTGGTGATAAAGAGAAATGTCAAACAGGAGGTTGTGCTTAGCATGAAAGAGATGTAATGCCTTGGTAATGAACCTCTGAAGAGATTAAACCATTAAGCATTGAAGGTTTTTTTTCTTATGCCTTGAGCAACAATCCTTTCTTTGATAGAACTCTTAATCAAAGGAACAAAGAAAGGAGGGAGAGTGCAGAGATGATTATGCAAAGGTGATTATTACAAGTTTGATATTTACATGAAAATTATGAAAAGAGTGCTTTCAACTCAAATAGATTGGCGACTATGGCCTAAACACTCAAATCAATGAGGACTTACAACAACACAATCATAGTATTCATAGCATAAACTAAATAAACACACTAAATAGCCGCTAAATAGCACAAAATAGTGCTGAAAATCATTTTAAAAATGGTAGAAAACTTGAACAAAATGGAAAGAAAGAAGCCTAGTAAGCAAGCCAAAGAAGGGTGGCTAGCCTCTCCTCTTTTGTGACTTAAAATCACATTTTTAAGCTTAAAAACACTCTGTAAAATAGTGTGAAAAAGTAAAGGAAAGAGATAGAAAAAGATGGTACAAAATCTCAAAGATTACCCTTTAAAGAGAGGATGCTCTTCTAGTTCACAAACCATAAGTTGAACACTCTCAAGAGCAAAAATTTGTGTTCAAGAATCTTAGCAAGAGGCGTCAAGTTTTGGCTTAGGAGGTGTATGTATGGTGTATGTATATTGCAAGGGAGAGAGGTAGCGTGTTGGACAAGTTTTTGCCCTTGGAGAATTTTTCTAACCCCAAACCATGAGGGGAGGCCATGTATTTATAGAAAAACAGGTCCTTACGTCAGAAATATCTGTAATGAGCCAGCTAGTGCAAGACATGCACATGGGGACAGCTGGCAGCCAAAAATTTATGTTTGTCACTGAACATGGTTAGCTAGCTATGAAGGGGACGGCCAGCCAACCAAATATGGCCTGCCAGCCACTTGCTAGCTAGTAGGTCTCTGAGTGGTCAGGCTAGAAAAAAATTAAGTTTTGGTTCAAAGGGGGTGGAAGGTTTAGGTTCTGAAGCTCAAAAACCAAAGCCTTTTTCTGAAGAAATTGAATGATTTACACATCGTAACAATTCATCATCGAGTGTTCAACACAAGGCGCCCAAGTCTTAAGGGTGGTCAAATATGGGGTGTCTACAGTTGCCCCTCTTTGACAGAGCTCGAAGTCATGAAATGACATAAGTGAATGTCAAAGTCCAAAGATAAC
The DNA here is from genome assembly GCF_055761805.1 of Camellia sinensis. Classification (NCBI taxonomy): domain Eukaryota; kingdom Viridiplantae; phylum Streptophyta; class Magnoliopsida; order Ericales; family Theaceae; genus Camellia; species Camellia sinensis. The sequence continues at coordinate 60,739,353 of NC_138971.1, forward strand.
CCATTTGATAAGGCTATACGACTTGGGCAAGCAATCAAAATGTAAATGCAATTGGTTGAACTTGAAAGCTGCCTATGTATCCCTTTGCAAGGAATCAAACCAGCGTAGTTCAAGGGCAAGATGCAAATGATATGCAATGCAATGCATTTGGAAGCTGGAATTACATGCTTCACGATGTCGGTTATTTTTGAAAATCCATGATCTTGCAAGATAATGCGATGAGCAATAACAAGATGATAACATATGAAAGAAACAAACCTCTAGCTTTAAATCAAAACAAATCTAACCGTGTCTCATATGGCAAGGAGTAAGCAAATAACAATTCCAAACACGTTTCATGTGAAATAAGGGAAAATGGTGAAATCATCAGGCGTATCTCACTGTATTTCATACAGAGAGAGGGAAAGTTTTAATCAAGTAAAAGATACGAGCCAACTACATATTTCATAGAAGGGACAAAAGGTACAAGCCAAATCACACTTACGTGATCAAGGTGAAGCGATGCAAACCCAAACTATGCTTCAAGCAGAAAAGGGTAAAAGCTCTATGCCAAACTACGCTCCGCGTAGAAAGGGTGGCAGGTGCAAGCCAAACTACGTTTCAAGCAGAAAGGGAAAAAGCTCCATGCCAAACTACACTTTGCGTAGAAAGGGTGGAGGGTGCAAGCCAAACTACACCTTGCGTAGAAAAGGGAAAAGCTCCATGCCAGACTACGCTTCACGTAGAAAGGATGGAGGGTGAAAGCCAAACTATGCTTCCCGCAAAAAGGATAAAAACTCCATGCCAAACTACGTTTCATGCAGAAAGGGTGGAGTGTGCAAGCCAAACTACACTTCGCGTAGAAAGGGTGGTGGGTGCAATCCAAGCTATGCTTCGTGCAGAAAGGGTAAAAGCTCAATGCCAAACTACGCTTCGCGTAGAAAGGGTGGAGGGTGCAAGCCAAATCACACTCATGTGATAAGGAGAGGGATACAAGCCAAATTACACTCATGTGATAAGGGGAGGGGTACAAGCCAAATCTCACTCACATGATAAGGGGAGGGGTACAAGCCAAATCACACTCATATGATACAGGGAGGGGTATAAACTAATCGCACTCACGTGATAAAGGGAGGGTGCAATGACCCGAACCTACCCCTATAGATTAAGGTCATAACCAACCAGTAATCATGAGATTACCTACGGCCTCAAACAAGATTAAACGTATTTTAAGTATAAATATGGGGCCAAAGTGGAAGTAGACTTTCAAAACATTTTTTCCAATGAGTTGTGCTTACATGGCATATCAAAACATTTCCCATATATTGGATAATAACTCACACCATAAACCAAAATTAACATCTTGTACATCTAGGATCATTGAAACATGTAGTTAGCCAAACTGAAAGTTATATACGTAGGTGATCCAACGGAATCACCAAGGTAGCAAAGGAGTAAAACAAAAGAACAAAAACAAAGTCTCATGCGTGAGACATCTAGGCTGACTCTACAAAACTTGGGTTTTTCTCACATTCTTCACTGAGGTCGGGGTTGGACATCTCTTTGTTGACCTACATACATATAAATAAGAGTGAGCGATAGCCCAGTGAATAATACCAAAGTAAAGAGGTTATATGAATGAGACTCATATTAAGTACATCGAACCCATAAATTTCATATACAAATGACCTTAGGCCCATTCTTTGTTTTCGTTGTACATGTCAAACGACCTCGAGCCCATTTTAGATCCTTATCAAACATATCAAATGGCCTTGGGCCCATTGTATAACTTTTTCAGATTCATCAAACGGCCTCGGGCCCAATTCAAAAACTTATGGTGTATCAAACGGCCTCGAGCCCATTATTTTCCATATTCATATTTATGCGCATTTCATATTCATGATCATGATCAACTTTTTATTCAAACGGCCTTTGGCCCATTACATTCATATTCAAACGTATCAAATGGCCTCAGGCCCAAGTCATTCATATCAAACGTATCAAACGACCTCAGGCCCAATTCATACATATCAAATGGCCTTGGACCGAAATCATGCTCTTCGTAGAGCCTTATAAAAAAATTAGGCATATCGAATATCATTCATGATTCAAATCAGCAAATCCATGAAGCTTGTACAAAAATAGCATTTGGAAGACAGCATACTTGAAATATCTTTACTAAGATATTACTCACAGTGTTCTGTCGATGGATTTGCCCTCGCACTTGGCCCTAGAAGCTTCAACCCTTTCAATTATAGCCAATGCTTGAGCTAATCCTCCTAGTTCTTGAATTCACTTACAAATCATCAATGATGATCCCTCTCTCTCTAATTCAGCTCACTTTCTGTCTAGAGTGTGTATTTTCAGATTTTTGAGCTTATCAAATGAGCTTAAGTGTGTTTTACACACACACACATATATATAAATATATATATACTTGGTGATTACCTTAAGTTAATCAAATTGAATTAAGAATAACAATTGTACTTAATTTAATCAATTTAATCTAATTATTTTGATACAAACCAATTTAAATTAAATTTCTCACCGTAGGCTCTAAAAATCACACTAATCACAATGGTACAGTCAATTTCATTTTTTGCTGCCTCTACGACCTTCAATTTTCAAATTATAGCAGTAAATTGGACAGATTTTCCTATGGTGAACAGATATGATGTCAAAAATACAAACTCTCAAATAATTTGAACCCAAATTAAATTAAGCACATAATCACAAACACAATCATGATTAATTAACATAATACAAAATAGGGTTATCACAATCTTCCCCCTTTTAGGAAGTTTGGTCCTCCAAGCTTATTTTACCTTCATCCAGAAACAAGTGTGGATAGCGTAGTCGCATTTCATCCTCCTTTTCCCATGTCGCGTCTTTTCCATAGTGTTCTTTCCATTCTAACTTCACCATTGGGATGGTCTTGTTTCTCAATTGCTTCACTTGCCGATTAATGATCCATTCTGGCCATTCTTCATATTCCATATTTTCATGAAGTCCTATCAGGTGGTAGTCTATTACATGAAATGAATCTCAGAGATAACCCCTTAACATCGAAACATGGAATACATTATGCATATCTCGGTGGCAAAGAAACTCTTTAAGTACTGGACCAAGCCTTTCTAGAATTGGAAACTGTCGGATGTAACAGGGCGACAATTTAACTTTTTTTACCAAATCTTGACTGGCCCTTCATCGAAATCACACGGATAAATACATGATTGCCAACCTCATAGTCAAGAGGCCTCCTTCGAACATCTGCATAATTCTTTTGCCAACTTTGTGCTGTCTTGAGCCTTTGTGTAACGATCCCAAAATCCGTATCCGAAATTACTTTTATGTCCTTGTGGGATAATGCATTTTAATTTAGTGATATCTGTTCGAATTGAGGAATTATCTGTTGAGCTACGGCTTTAAAATTTAAATTACCGACCTTTATGGGTTCAAAAATCAAAATTGAGTGTTTGGGTATGTTAATGGGAATTTTTAGAACTAATTGGGAAAATTAATTGGAAATCTAATTCGTCTGATTCGTTAATGCATGTTTGGGTGGTTAACTTTGTAGTGCAAATTGAGGGCCTTAGAGGCTTTAGAAATCTGAACAGAGGACATATTTATGATCAGCACAATTTTTACAGTCATTTGAAAAGTTTAATTGAAATTGGATTTTGTGCGATTCATAAGGCCACGTTTGGCTCTCCCTATTGTGTTAACTTATGTGTGTGTATATTTAAATGTATATATGTGTGTGAGAGGAGGAGTTGAACTCATCTCTTAGAGCCCAAAAATATGTACAGGAGGAGAGGGGATGATACATGAGAGAGAGAGGAAGAGAGAGAACTCAAAGAGAAGAAATGGGAGAAGACATCAAAGGCTTGGCTTGAATTCATCATAGTTATGCAAAAACAAGTGATGTAAAAGGTTTAAGGTAAGATTCTTCCACTCAACTCTTGAAGATCATAAGCTAAGGAGTGAGTTCTTGGGTTATCTATGATTGTGTGTATGGGTTATGGTTCTTCAAGAGGCTATAGAAGAATTCCACCATGAGAGTGAACTTTGGACCCCAAACCATGTCCACTCTACATTTTTGTGTTTTAGTTCATAATCTTGTTCTTGTGCTTGAGAGTTTGAGTAGTATTTTGGGGTTATGATCTTTGATGGAAGCTAATAATGTGAAATTTATCATGTATTAAAGAGTTTTAAGCTTTGATTTACATGAAATTGAGGTTTGATTTTGAAAAGGAAAAGTTCCAAATTATACAACCATTTTTGGACTCAAATTTTGCCCAGACCGCACGAGCGGCCACAGCACCGCATAAGAGGAACATGAAAATAGAGCATTGCATTCTTCTTAACCCACCGCTCGAGCGGCCGAGTCCACCGCTCGAGTGGCCCAGTCACCGCACGAGCGGTCAAAGTGGGCGCACGAGCGGCCATCCCCGTTTCAGCATATACTAGGTAACTTTGAATAAGCATATCGTTTGCATCCAGACTCCATTTTGAGTGATTCTTGAGCCTAAAATCAAGCCTCGGAAGTGTAGTTTCCAATGTTGGTGGTCTCACCCTAAAATTCTAAATAAAGAAATAGTTATGCCCAAATTAGTGATGACTGTTCACTTTTTGTTTACTGATTTGTACTGTTTCTTCGTCTGAACCATTTTCCTATCGATTCCTCCAATCTTCTGAGACATGGATTATGACTTATTACAGACTAATGAGTTTAGTATCAATATGAGTAATTGATTAAGGAGTAAAGTAAGGAATCGGGTATGTTCTTATAACAATATGTGCATTGTGTTGTAGGTCCAGACGAGGACATCGTCCCATTGCTGTCAGAAACTTATCACTGTGAGTAATAGTAGTGTAACGATGTGTTTCACTTACTTCCTATGATTATGATTTATGTATTGTTATTTGTGAATGGCCTATCCCATTGATATTGTGTTTTGATTAAATTAATGGATATGATTAAATAATGGTATTGATATGGACCTAAGGTCGTTCTGTCCCTAGTAATAGACGTGGGCCCGATGCCATTATGATGTGAATTGTTCTGTCCCTATTAATGTAGTGATCCATTTGCTTTCTGTTAATAGTTATTATTAACGCTCTGTTATTCGCAAGTCAACTATGCTAACCTTTATGAACAATTGGAAAATCTGTGTACATCTGTACAACTCTGGAATTATTCTGCTTTGTTGGTACTTAGGCCAGAGGCCATTCTGTATAATGTGTTAGGCCAGAGGCCGTTCTGTATAATCTGTTAGGCCAGAGGGCGTTCTATATAATCTGTTAGGCCATAGGCCGCTTTGTATAATCTGTTAGGCCAGAGGCCGTTCTGTATAATCTGTTGGGCCTGAGGCCGCTCTACATAATGTGTTGGGCCTATAGCTATTTTGTATTCTGCATGGTCTTGAAGCAAGTCTATATTATATGTGAGCCTGAGACCGTATTGAAATATAGTTATGGATAAGACCTGTATATGGTTGGTATCTGTCTATTTATTTTATCCAAGGTTTTGCTTATTTAATTAAGCTTCTTACATTGCTATTATTCACTGAGCTTTGCTCATTCTGTTTTATGTATATTTCTGTAGGTGTGCCATCGGGGATTGACACTAGAGTTATATTGAGGTTCGCCTGTCTGCCAAGTCACCTGGGGTATGTCTCAACGTGGAGGCCTTAATTTGTGTTGGGAGTCATAAATTATTAAGTCTTATGTAAGTGTGTGTGAGATCTATATAAATTTTGTGATTGTATATGTATATTTGGAAGTGTATTTAAATGCTTAAATCCAATTAAACCATCATGTATGCACAAGCTCAATGGATGTTGTCTTTTATTGATATTGCTTTCGCTTAAGGCCCCGTATGTGATTAAATATTATTCTAAAATTCTGTTTTGATGCCTATGTACAGGCTGGTCATGGACCAAACTTTTAGGGGCGAGTTTGGGTCGTGACAGGTCGTATCTGAGCACGAGTTAAGATCTCACACACGTGTCCATTGAGCATTAGAGTGTCTAGAATGCATTTAAGTTGCATGTATCTAGTAACGAAAGGATATGATGTGCATTTTAAAAGATGTATGTGGGCTTGTACAATACGTTGAGTATTGAGATTAAGAAAGAGAATTCTCATGGACTTTGAGGTAATAAAAGAAGATTCATATGTTTTGTATCATAGATTGAGTTTTGTGACTAAGGAAAATTGGATAATTATTATGAAGTGAGAATGGGTTACATCAGGCTAAAGTTTTGAAAGATGTGGAATATCGGTGTTCTTCGGCTATTCAAATTGATAAGTATAAGCATGTTTGTGGAAACGTAATGTGAAAAGAGATTAAACTTAGCTTCTATCTGTGTTTTATGTGAAATTAGACCAGGAGGAATTTTGGGGAAACTGAGGTTGTTGTTAATCAATGAAGTGTATGACAATTGAGAAATACAATGATTAATGACGAGTATGGGACTTGAGAATGGTTTGATATAAGAAGTAGAGATAAAGGAATTGCCCTACTCATATCCTTGTATGCTTGTGCGTGTTATGACTAAGTATGCGAAACTATGTGTTATGGAGTAATTAATGAATGATATGCAATGTGCTAACAGTCTGCATCTTATGACTTTAGGAGTAGGGATGAAATGAAATATTAATAAATACAAGTATCATGATCTGTGATCACATAGTATTTGGTGGAATTGTATGGAAGTTTAGTGATACAGGGAAATTGAAATTTTGACTAGAATGTTGGTGGTGTTGAGTATGTTAATTTGTAGAGATAGAGTGTATGTTGAGGAAATTGAGATATGCATGTTGGCGAAGGAAAATATTATCTGAAATCTTGAACTATAGAGCTAAATGACTTGGTATGATATTATGTATTAAGCTAATTTGTATTTAGTGTCTTGAGGGAAAGGTTGTAAGAATGAGGTGTTGCTTATGCTGTCCTACCACGTGTAAGAATACGAATGGACATTGTTAATGTAGTGAGATTATATGTTTGTTAATCAAATTACTTCGGTTATTGAAATGGACCATTGGTGAAAAGAAGGTCATGTTGTGAATCTTTCTATGGGATAATAAGTGAAGTTTTGCTCCTCCTTTCAGTTCGAACATATATTCTTGTGAATGAATGTGAATAAAAGGAAAATTGTGCTTCTTTTGTGGACTGCCATTTGTCTGAAAGACATAATGTTGTTTTGATACGTTTGTTCTGAACCTAACATATTGCTACCATAAACTCACCGTTACTAATTAAGGATGAAATATTTGTATGAGAATTAATTCAAGGCTTGTTCCTTTATTGTGATATGAAAATGAGTGCTTATTGGAATGAAACTTATGTGATCTGTGTTATTTAGAAATGTCATACCATCGATTACATTCGGTACTTTCGACATAGATAAATAATGTGTGGTCTTGCGTGAGTTGACCATAGACCTAAGTGAGTAATGTCTTGTAAAGATGCTTTCGTATAAATGATTTTGAAAATGGTTATGCTATACGATGTTTAATGAAATCTACATTTTGGTTACGAAATGTTCTATATGATAAGTGTTTTCTGAAATGATAAAATATGCTATGAACTTCCGACATGTTTATGATATGATGAGTTTTCTGAATAATTTCCCCAAAATGACTAGATATGCTATGAAACTCCGATTGTTCAGGATATGACAAGTTTTTTGAAAAGATATTTTGTTATGAATGAACGAGTTTCCCATCTGATAATCTAGTGTGGTATGCTTAATGAATGCTCTCTGTTGAACTTGAAGTCATTCTGTCTTATCTGTTATAAGTTGAACCAAGGGTTGTTCTGTCAAAGTTTAAATATGTATAATACTATTGGGAATTATCCCACCATCTGATAATCTTTGAAAGGTCTGATAAGTTTCTGAATAATGTCTCTGAACAACGTATTGTGTGTAATTATGAAAGGTTTGATGAATTTTATGTATTACATATTTTTGGAAAATGTTTTTGTCCATGATAAGAATGTTTTACTAAATATTATTCTAAAATTCTATTTTGAGGCCTATGTACAGGCTGGTCATGGACCAAACCAAATATGGAAAAAAGGAAAAAAAAAAAAAAAAGATCGGATTAGGCATGATACTCAGCCTACTTTGAAGTTACTGGAACAAGGATATAATAGCTTTATGGTGAATGTGTTTTGCGCTTGATGCCATGATGTTGACTTTAAGATCTTCCAAGCAAATATGGATTTTAAATGATTGTTGCCTTACTGTAGTTTGGGAATTGTGACAATTAAGGTTTAATCCGTATTTGATTTTGCTAACAATTTATTTTGGAATTTGGGTTACTATTTGAAGTCTAATGGAAATCTGATTCGAATTGATAAGTTTAATTCTGGTTATTTGAGCCTTCATTGAAGCTGAGGATTGGAAACTACATTTGGTTATTCGAAAACTTAGACCTCATTTATCCCATCTGCTATGAAAGTAAATCGCTTGGAGATACTTCAAATTACCAAACCATTGTTCTGAATATTTAACTTGTTAGTGAGCAAGAGCCATAAGGTCGTTTAGAACTTATTTGTTTATTCTGGGTTTAATTGCTGTAGTATGTTTGTGCCATTTGAAACCCGATCGAGTAGTGAATGTTTTTGTAACATTTGAGAAATTATGATAATTGGGGTTGTTTATGAACCTAAGGAGTTTGAATTATGTTTGATAGCTTATGAGTTGCATGCAATCGAATACTTGAAGTGAATTCATTTTTGAACACCCTTAAGTTATTATCAATTGGGTTACCAATTAGCCAGTAAAGATGAATTACTTGTGATTCTAGGGGCAAACTCCATTGGAATTGACTGTATAGGATTGTAAATGACTAAATAATTGAGAAATGTTGTATATCCAAGATGAAACTTGACATGTGGCAAGGAGAATCAAGTTTGGAGGACCAAACTTCTTAAGGGGGGGGGGAAGGGGAATGTAACGACCCCAAAATCCGTATCCGAAATTACTTTTATGTCCTTGTGGGATAATGCATTTTAATTTAGTGATATCTATTCGAATTGAGGAATTATCTGTTGAGCTACGGCTTTAAAATTTAAATTACCGACCTTTATGGGTTCAAAAATCAAAATTGAGTGTTGGGTTATGTGAATGGAAATTTTTAGAACTAATTGGAAAAATTAATTGGAAATCTAATTCGTCTGATTCGTTAATGCACGCTTGGGTGGTGAACTTTGTACTGCAAATTGAGGGCCTTAAAGGCTTTAGAAATTTGAACAGAAGACATATTTATGATCAACACAATTTTTAAAGTCATTTGAAAAGTTTAATTGAAATTTGATTTTGTGCGATTCGTAAGGCCACGTTTTTCTCTCCCTATTGTGTTAACTTATGTGTGTGTATATTTAAATGTATATATGTGTGTGAGAGGAGGAGTTGAACTCATCTCTTAGAGCCCAAAAATATGTAGAGGAGGAAAGGGGATGATATGTGAGAGAGAGAGGGAGAGAGAGAACTCAAAGAGAAGAAATGGAAGAAGACATCAAAGGCTTGGCTTGAATTCATCATAGTTATGCAAAAACAAGTGATGGAAAAAGTTTAAGGTAAGATTCTTCATCTCAACACTTGAAGATCATAAGCTAAGGAGTGAGTTCTTGGGTTATCTATGATTGTGTGTATGGGTTATGGTTCCTCAAGAGGCTAAAGAAGAATTCCACCATGAGAGTGAACTTTGGACCCCAAACCATGTCCACTCTACATTTTTCTGTTTTAGTTCTTAATCTTGTTCTTGTGCTTGAGTGTTTGAGTAGTATTTTGGGGTTATGATCTTTGATGGAAGCTAATAATGTGAAATTTATCATGTATTAAAGAGTTTTAAGCTTTGATTTATATGAAATTGAGGTTTGATTTTGAAAAGGAAAAGTTCCAAATTATACAACCATTTTCGGACACAAATTTTGCCCAGACCGCACGAGCGGCCACGGGCACCGCACGAGCGGAATGCAAAAAAAAGTAGAGCATGGCATTCTGCTTAACCCACCGCTCAAGCGGCCCAGTCACTGCACGAGCAGCAAAAGTTGGCGCACGAGCGGCCATCCCTGTTTTAGCATATACTAGGTAACTTTGAATAAGCATATCATTTGCATCCGGACTCCGTTTTGAGTGATTCTTGAGCCTAAATCAAGCCTCGGAAGTCTAGTTTCCACTGGTGGTGGTCTCACCCCCAAATAATAAATACAAAAATTGTTATGCTGAAATTAGTGATGACTGTTCACTTTTTGTTCACCGGTTTGTACTGTTTCTTCGTCTAAACCATTTTCCTATCGATTCCTCCTATCTTCTGAGACATGGATTATGACTTATTACAGACTAATGAGTTTAGTACAAATATGGCTAACTGATTAAGGAGTAAAGTAAGGAATCATGTATGTTTTTTTAACGCTATGTGCGTTGTGTTGTAGGTCCAGATGAGGACATCGTCCCACTGCTGTCAGAAACTTATCACTGTGAGTAATAGTAGTGTAACGATGTGTTTCACTTACTTCCAATGATTATGATTTATGTATTGTTATTTGTGAATGGCCTATCCTATTGATATTGTGATTTGATTAAATTAATGGATACGATTAAATAAAGATATTGATATGGACCTAAGGTCGTTTTGTCCCTAGTAATAGACGTGGGCCCGAGGCCGTTATGATGTGAATTGTTCTGTCTCTATTAATGTAGTGACCCACTTGCCTTCTGTTAATAGTTATTATTAACGCTCTGTTATTCGCAAGTCAACTATGCTAACCTTTATGAACAATTTGGAAATCTGTGTACATCTGTACAACTCTGGAATTATTCTGCTTTGTTGGTATTTAGGCCAGAGGCCATTCTGTATAATCTGTTAGGCCAGAGGCCGTTCTGTATAATCTCTTGGGCCTGGGCCCGCTCTTCATAATGTGTTGGGCCTATAGCCGTTTTGTATTCTGCATGGGCTTGAAGTCAGTCTGTATTATATGTGAGCCTGAGACTGTATTGAAATATAGTTATAGATAAGACCTGTATATGGTTGGTATCTGTCTATTTATTTTATCCAAGGTTTTGCTTATTCAATTAACCTTCTTACATTGCTATTATTCACTGAGCTTTGCTCATTCTATTTTATGTATATTTCTGTAGGTGAGCCATCGGGGATTGACACTAGAGTTATACTGAGGTTTGCCTGTCTACCAAGTCACCTGGGGTATGTCTCCATGTGGTGGCCTTAATTTGTGTTGGGAGTCATAAATTATTAAGTCTTATGTAAGTGTGTGCGAGATCTATATAAATTTTGTGATTGTATATATATATTTGGAAGTGTATTTAAATGCTTAAATCCAATTAAACCGTCATGTATGCACAAGCTCAATGGATGTTCTCTTTTATTGATATTGCTTCCGCTTAAGGCCCCGTATGTGATTAAATATTATTCTAAAATTCTGTTTTGAGGCTTATGTACAGGCCGGGCATGGACCAAACTTTTAGGGGCGGGTTTGGGTCGTGACACATTGTTTATGATTTTAATCTCTTCAGAAGTGTCTTGCACAATCTTGGGCCCAAGCAAAGCTCTATCTCTGACTTCTGTCCAACAAATTGGCGATCTACACTTTCTACCATACAAAACATCATACGGTGCCATACCGATATTGGAGTGGAAACTGTTATTGTATGCAAACTTTGCTAGTGGCAAATAATCCTCCCAACTCCCTTGAAAGTCTAAAGCACAAATTTTGAGCATGTCTTCCAATGTCTGTATGGTCCGTTCTGATTGCCCATCTATTTGTGGATGGAACGTGGTACAGAATGTCAATTCTATTCCCATTGCTCTTTGCAAACTTCTTCAAAATCTAGACACAAACTTCAGATCTCTATCTGATACAATAGATATTGGAACTCCGTATAAATGAACAATCCCATCAATGTATATAGTGGCTAATTTATATGAATCCATGATGATTTAGTAGCCATGGCCATGCAATACTCAAATTAAACGGACAGGAAATGCCAGAGGCAAAAAATAGGCCAGGCTCGGATTCACGTGAAATTTGGTGGGTCAATAGAAAATGCGATTTTAGGAAGGATTCATGATGATGTAGCATGCACAGCGATACACTTCTCGGATCAAACAGACAGGTAATGCAAAAACAAAAAATGGGCAGGGCTTGGTGTCACGTGAAATTTGGTAGGTCAATAGAAATCATGATTTTAGAACGGATCCATGATGATGTTGCATGCATGATCGTACAATTCTTGGATTGAACGTACAAGCAATACAAAAGCCAAAAATAGGTCGGGCTCAGAATCGCGTGAAATTTGTTGGGTCAATAGAAAACGTGATTTCAGGACGAATCCATGATGATGGCCATACAATTCTCGGATCAAAGAAATAGGCAATGAAAAAGCCGAAAACGAGTAGGGCTCAGAATCGCATGAAATTTGGTAGGTAGAAAACGTGATTCTAGGTTGCATGCATGGCCTTACAATTCTCGGATTAAATAGACAGGCAAAGAAAAATCCAAAAATGGGTTAGGCACGTAATAGCGTGAAATTTGGTGGGTCAATAGAAAACGTGATTTTAGGATGGATCCATGATAATGTAGCATGCATGACCCTATGATTCTCGGATCAAACAGACAGAGAATACAAAAGCCAAAAATGAGTCGGGCTCGGAATTATGTAAGATTTGGTGGGTCAATAGAAAATGTGATTTTAAGACTGACTCACGATGACGTAGCATGCATGACCACCCGATTTGGTGGATCAAATGGTAAGGCAAAGAAGAATTCAAAAACAGGTAGGGCTTTGAATAGTGCAAAATTTTGTGGGTCAATAGAGAACATGATTTTAGGACTGATCCATGAATGTGTAGCATGCATGGCCATACGATTCTCGGATCAAATGGACAAGCAATGCAAAAACCAAAAAATGGGTAGTGCTTGGAATTTTGAAAAATTTGATGGGTTAATAGAAAACGTGATTTTAAGACGGATCCATAATTACGTAGCATGCATGACCACGCTATTCTTGAGTGAAACAGACAGACAACGCAAAAGCCAAAAATGGACCGGTCTCGGAATCGCGTGAAATTTGTTGGGTCAATAGAAAATGTGATTTTAAGATAGATCTATGATGATGTAGCATGCATGACCATATGATTCTCGAATGAAACGAACAGGCGATGTGAAAGCCAAAAACAGGCGGGGCTCTAAATCACATGAAATTTGGTGGGTCAATAGAAAACATGATTTTAGAAAGAATACATGATGACGTAGTGTGCATGGCTATATAATTCTCAGATCAACTAGACAGGCAATGCAGAATCCAAAAATGGCCCGAGCTCAGAATCGTGTGAAATTTGGCAGGTCAATAGAAAACGTGATTTTAGGATGCATCCATGATGATTTAGCATGCATGGCTATAAAATTCCCAGATCAAACGGACTGGCAATGCAAAAGCCAAAAACGGATCGGGTTCAGAATCGCGTGAAATTTGGTGGGTCAACAGAAAACGTGATTTGAAGAAGGATCCATGATGATGTGCCATTCGTGGCCATATAATTGCCGAATCAAACGGACATGCAATGCAAAAGCCAAAAATAAGTCGGGCTCAGAGTCGCGTGAAATTTGCTTGGTCAATAGAAAATGAGATTTTAAGAAGGATTCAGGATTATATAGCATGCATGGCCATACAATTCTCGGATCAAACGGACTGGCAATGCAAAAGCCAAAAACGGGTCGGGTTTGGAATCACGTGAAATTTTTTGGGTCAATAGAAAACGTGATTTTAGGAAGAATTGAAGATGATGTTGAATGCAAGGCCGTACAACTCTTAGATCAAACAGACATACAAAGTAAAAGCCAATATCGAGCCGAGCTCGGAATCACGTAAAATAGAAAACGAGATTTTAGGAAGAATCCATGATGATGCAGCATGCATGGCCATACAATTTTCCAATCAAATAGACAGGCAATGCAACAACAAAAAATGGGCAAGGCTCGGTATCGTGTGAAATTTGGCAGGTCAATAGAAATCGTGAATTTACAACGGATCCATGATGATGTAGCATGCATGGCCGTACAATTCTCGGATCAAACGTACAGGCAATGCAAAAGCCAAAAGCCGGCCGGGCTTAGAATCGCATGAAATTTGGTGGGTTAATGTAAAATGTGATTTTAGGAAGGATCCATGATGATGTAGCATGATGGCCAAACAATTCTCATATCAAAAGGACAAGCAATGCAAAAGCCAAAAACAGGTCGGGCTTGGAATCACGTGAAATTTGGTGTTTCAATAGAAAATATGATTTTAGGAGTGATACATGATGTTGTAGCTTGCATGGCCATACAATTCTCGGATCAAACGGACTGTGTAGCGACCATAATTTTCTTAAGTCATTATTTTATTATTATTATGGTTATTATTATCTTATTTTATTGTTGGCTTTATTAATTAGGGGGTTACATGAGATTTAATGTGATATTTAATGGATTTAATGTTGTAATTATTAATTGGGTGGTTACATGAGATTTAATGTGATATTTAATGGATGTAATGTTGTACTTATTAATTGGGTGGTTACATAAGGTTTAATGTGATATCTAATGCAACAAAGAAGTATTCAACTAGGTTATTATATATATAATAAGGTTTAGGAGATCAAAAGAAAAGGGAGAGACCAAGTTGAGAGAGAGAGAGAGAGAGAGAGAGAGAGAGAGAGAGAGTGAAAAATCAAAGAAGACAAAGAGAGGGACGGCGGCAAGGAAGAAAGAGGAGAGGGAAGAAAAGGAAAGATTAGAGTTTTGCTTTGGTGGTTTTATTAGTTTTTCAAATATTTCTTGGATCTTCAAAAAAAAAATATTGTGAGTACAAAACCCACTTCCCTTGATTTATGTTTAATTCGTTGTTTTTATTTATTTATTTATAATTATTTGAGGTTGAATAGATTTTATATTTGCATGTAGATGATTGATTGATTTTAATTATTTTGATTAAGTTGTGTATGCCAGGTTAAGGGTGTTTATATGGATTTATTTTATGGTTGTAATCACACTTATGGTTATATGAAATTAAAATAAATTAGAAACCCATAGATAAATTCCTTATACTCCACCGTGACTCCATGGATTGTTGTTTTATTTGAGTAATGGTGAGAAAGAGTGTATAAAAAAGTGAGGATTATGAGAGTTGTTTAATGCCTTATGCCCGGCATTGTTATATTTGTCTCATGATGTTGATGAGATGTTATTTATATTGTTGCCTCGTTCTCATGAGTGGACGAGTGCTTTGATTTGCGCGCGTACGTATATGCTAACCATCCCTGGAGTGTGAGTCAAACTCGGGACGATATCCCCGTGCAAGTTTGGCTTCGGAGCGGTGTTAGATATACGGGAGGCACATGGGATATATGTGTAGGCCAGAAGTGGAGGGCCGAAGTGGTGGAGTTAAGGAACAAAGAATTTAATTATGAGTTTATTGATATAGTGTGAATTGTATTGATTTGTACATGTTGATAAATAGTAAATGATTTCGATAAATTATGAGATTTGAGTAGAGGCATGCATACGTGATTTTGGACGACTTTTGTGTTGTAGCTTTTTATTAAAAAGATCGATTAGAACTTATAATCGAATGACCTTGGTTATTGTCGGTTTGATTCATTTTGATAATGCAGATTTTATAAGCTGTTTTAACCCACGAAACGAGCTCATTTTTATTGGTTTCGCGTAAATTGAAGTAAAACATTATTCTGCGCACTTTTCATGTTTTGAACATTTCCGAAAGAAAAATCACCTTAGGGAAGTTTTTGTTCATCTTCAGCTTCAGATTTTTCGATTGAATTCCATCTAGGTTTTTCTCTCAACCTATTCAGTTTCTGTTAAATTTGTTTGCGTTGTCTTTTTGGAAATTTAATTCTGTACAACTTTTGTTCTTTGAGTCTTGGTCAATTTGAATTATTTAAGCATGAAACGGTGCATTTTTATACTTCTTTAGCAAATTACTTATGATTAAATTTTACTAACTTTGTTTTGCAGGATGGTGGGTCTTACTAACTTTTTATGCAGGGCTGACCCACCATATTTTTAATTATATTTTGTTTATTTATAATCAATTTATATTTAGTTGTGTACGGGCAATAAACTAAATGCCACCGTATCTCGGGAAACTACCCATTCGTCTCAGTGCGGTTGGAACTACTTGTCTTGTCCCGTAACAAGAATTAAATATATTTTTGTTTGTGTCTGATAGACACGTGGGTGTCAATTCTTGTACTCATACCAGTATACCTGTATACTGACCCGTTTTGTCTCTTGGCAACTCAGGTGCGTTCTGTTTGAGCGCAGTCGAGCTTCCTTTGCGGGATTAGTTGAGGCTATGGTGGTGACGTGGAATTACTTTAGTTGTTGGACTTGTCATTTGGATTTCTTTTGTTTTCTTGAGCTTAGGGTTGATATTAGTTTATGTATTTATTATTTTTTTTTTATGACTTTAGTATTGGAATAATTTGGCTTGGTTTGTAACCGTACTTTATTTAAGATTGTTTTGACTATTTATTGTTATCTTGATGTTGAGGTATTGGTTAGTTATGAGTTTATGGTGAATGGTTTGGTTTGCGTTTAGTTTTTGTGTTTCACCCCTAGGATTTGGATGATGGAATATTGATTGGGGTTAGTCCTAATATAATATTTAATTGTCCAAATTTTGGGGCGTGACAGACTGGCAATGCAAAAACCCAATATGGGCCAGGCATAGAAACGCGTGAATTTGGGTGGATCAACAGAAAATGTTATTTTAAGAAAGATCCATGATGATGTAACATGCATGGCCATACAATTCTCTAATCAAAGGACAGGCTATGTGAAAGCCAAAAACGGGCCAGGCTTGAAATCGCGTGAAATTTTGTCGGTCAATAAAAAATGTGATTTTAAAAAGGATACATGATGATGTAGCATGCATGGCCATACAATTCTCGGATCAAATGGACAAGCAATGCAAAAACCAAAAAAGGGTCGTGCTCGAAAACGTGTGAAATTTGGTGGGACAATAGAAAATGAGATTTTAGAACGGATCCATAATGATGTAGCATGTATGGCGATACAATTCTCTGATCAAATGGACATGCAATACATAAACCAAAAACAAGCCATGCACAAAATCACATAAAATTTGGTAGGTCAATAGAAAACTTGATTTTAGGAAGGATCCATCATGATTTAGTATGCTTGGCGATACATTCTCGGATCAAACAAATAGGCAATGCAAAAGTCAAAAATGGGTCGGGCTCGAAATTGTTAGAAATTTGGTGTGAATAGAAAACGTTATTATAGGATGGATCCATAATGATATAGCATGCATGGTCATACTGTTCTCGGATCAAAAGGAACGGCAACGCAAAAGCCAAAAAGTAGGCTAGGCTCGGAATCGCATGAAATTTGGTGGGTCAATAGAAATTGTGATTTTTGGAAGGACCCTTGATGATGTAGCATGTATGGCCACTCAATTCTCAGATCGAACGGACAGGAAATACAAAAGTCAAAAATGGGTCAAATTCGTAAACGGATTAAATTTGGTGGGTCAATAGAAAATGTGATTTTAGGAAGGATCCATGATGATGTAGGATGCATGGCCATACAAATCACTGATCAAACGGATAGGTAATGCAAAAGCCAAAAATTGGCCGACCTGAGAATCGTGCGAAATTTTGTGGGTCAATAGAAAATATGATTTTAAGAAGAATCCATGATCATATAGAATGCATGCCCATAAAATTCTCGAAATAAGGGGACAGGCAATGCAAAAGCCAAAAATTGGATGGGCTCGGAATATCGTGAAATTTGGTGGGTCAATAGAAAACGTGATTGTAGGAACGATCCGTGACGATGTAGCATGCATGACAATACAATTTCCGCATCAAACGGACAAACAATGCAAAATACAAAAACGGACGTAGCTTAGATTCGTGTGAAATTTGTTGGGACAATAGAAAATGTGATTTTAAGAAGGATCCGTGATGATATAGAATGCATGGTCGCATAGTTCTCTGGTCAAATGGACATGCAATGCAAATGCCAAAAACATGCCAAGCTCGGAATCCCATGAAATAAAAAATGTGATTTTAGGAAGAATCCACGATGATGTAGCATGCATGGCCAAACAATTCTTCGTTCAGACAGACAAACGATGCAAAAGCCAAAAACGTGTTGGGCTCAGAATCACGTGAAATTTGGTTGGTCAAAAGAAAACGTGATTTTAGGAGGATCCATGATGATGTAGCTTGCATGGCCACAAGATTCTCGGATAAAACGAACAGGCAATGAGAAAGACCAAAACGTGCCAGGCTCAGAATCGCGTGAAATTTGGTGGGACAATAGAAAAAGTGATTTTTGGATGGATCCTTGATGATGTAGCATGTATGGCCATATAATTCTCGGATGAAACGGACAAGCAATGCGAAAGCCAAAAATGGGTCTGGCTCGGAATAACATTAAATTTGGTGGGTCAATAGAAAACGTGACTTTCAGACGGAGCCGCGATGATGTCATATCCTTGGCCATACAATTCTTGGATCAAACAAACAGGTAATGCAAACCCGAAAATTGGGTCGAGCTTGGAATCACGTGAAATTTGGTTGGTCAATGTAAAATGTGATTTTTAGGAAGGATCCATGATGATATAGCATGCATGGCCAAACAATTCTTGGATCAAACGGACAGGCAATGCAAATGCCAAAAACGGGTTGCGCTTGGAATCGCGTGAAATTTGGTGGGTCAATAGAAAACGTGATTTTATGAGGGATCCATGATGATTTAACACGCATGACCATATAATTCTTGGCTCAAACAGACTGGCAATGCAAAAGCTAAAAAAGGGCTTGGCTCAGAAACGCGTGAAATTTGGTGGGCCAACAGAAAACGTGATTTTAGGAAGGATCAATGATGATGTAGCATGCATAGCTATACAATTCTCTGATCAAATGGACGAGCAATGCAAAAGCCATAAATGGGCCGGGCTCAGTGTCGTGTGAAATTTGGTTGGTCAACAGAAAATGTGATTTTAAGAAGAATCCATGATGATGTAGCTTGCATGGCCTACAACTCTCGGATCAAACGGACATGAAATGCCCAAACCAAAAACGGATCGGGCTCGAAATCCCGTGAAATTTGGTGGGTCAATAGAAACTGTTATCTTAGGAAGGATTCATGATGACGAAGCATTCATGACCATACATATCTCAGATCAAACAGACAGGCAATAGAAAACCCAAAAAATGGGTCGGGACGGAATCTCGTGAAATTTGGTGGGTCAATAGAAAATGTAATTTTAGTATGGATCCATAATGATGTAGCATGCATGGCCATGCAATTCTCAGATCAAATAGACAGGCAATGCAAAAACCAAAAATGGGTCGTGCTCAGAATCGCGTGACATTCGGTAGGTCAATAGAAAACGTGATTTTAGGAGGGATACATGATGATTTAGCATGCATGGCTATAAAATTCTTGGATTAGAAGAACAAGCAATGAAAAAGCTAAAAACAGGTTAGGCTCAAAATCGTGAGAAATTTGGAGGGTCAATAGAAAATGTTATTTTAGGATGGGTCCGTGATTATATTGCATGAATGGAAATACTATTCTCGGTTCATATGGACAAGCAATGCAAAAGCGAAGAATGGGCCAGGCTATGATTCATGTGAAATTTGATGGGTCAAAAGAAAACGTGATATTAGGAAGGACCTATGATGATATAGTAAGCGTGGCTATACAATTCTTGGATAAGACGGACCGGCAATGCAAAAGCCAAAAATGGGCTGGGCTCATAATCGGGTGAAATTTTGTGAGTCAATAGAAAACAAGATTTTAGAAAGGATCCATGATGATGTAGGATGCATGGCCATAGAATTCTCAAATTAAATGTACAAGCAATGCAAAAGCCAAAAATGAGCCGGGCTTGGAATCACGTTGAACTTGGTGGATCAACAGAAAACATGATTTTGAGATGGATGCATGGTGATGTAATATGCATGGCCAAACAATTCTCGGATTAGACAGACAAGCAATGAAAAAGCTTAAAATGGGTCAGGCTCGGAATCACGTGAAATTTGGTGGGTCAATAGAAAACGTGATTTTAAGGCGGATACATGACGATGTGGCATGCATGGCCATACAATTCTCGAATCAAACGTACAGGGAATGCAAAAGCCAAAAATGGGGCCGGGCTCGGAATCGCGTGAAATTTGGTGGGTCAATAGAAAATGTGATTTTAGGACTGATCCTTGATGATATAGCATGCATGGCCATACAATTCTCGACATGCAATGCAAAAGCGAAAAACGGGCTCGAAATCATTTCAAATTTAGGGGGCCAATAGAAAAAGTCATTTTGAGACGGATCTTTAATGTTGTAGCATCTGTGGCATACAATTCTCGGATCAAACGAACAGGCAATGCAAAAGCCAAAAATGGGCCGATCTCGGAATCACGTGAAATTTGGTGGGTCAATGTAAAACGTGATTTTAGGAAGGATTCTTGATGATGTAGCATGCATGGCCAAACAATTCTCAGATCAAATGGACAGGCAATGCAAATGCCAAAAACGGGTCGGGCTCTGAATCGCGTGAAATTTGGTGTTTCAATAGAACACGTGATTTTAGAAGTCATCCATGATGATGTAACTTGCATGGCCATACAATTCTCGGATCAAATGGACTAGCAATGCAAAAGGCCAAAATGGGTCGAGCTTAGAAACGCGTGAATTTGGGTGGGTTAACAAAAAATGTGATTTTAAGAAAGATCCATGATGATGTAACATGCATGGCCATACAATTCTCTGATCAAAAGGATAGGCTATGCGAAAGCCAAAAATGGGCCAGGCTCAGAATCGCATGAAATTTTGTCGGTCAATAGTAAACGTGATTTTAAGAAGGATCCATGACGATGTAGCATGCATGGCCATACAATTCTCGGATCAAACGGACAAGTAATGCAAAAACCAAAAAAGGGCCGGGCTCGAAAATGCATGAAATTTGGGGGGACAATAGCAAACGAGATTTTAGAATGGATCCATGATGATGTAGCATGCATAGCCATACAATTCCTCTAATCAAATGGACAGGCATTACAAAAACCAAAAACAGGCCAGGCAAGGAATAGCGTAAAATTTGGTGGGTCAATAGCAAACTTGATTTTAGGAAGGATCCATCATGATGTAGCATGCTTGGTGATACAATTCTTGGATCAAACAAATAGGCAATGCAAAAGCCAAAAAATGGGTTGGGCTCAGAATTACGAGAAATTTGGTGTCAATAGAAAACTTTATTTTAGGATGGATCCATAATGATATAGCGTGCATGGTCATACTGTTCTTGGATCGATAAGAACGGCAATGCAAAAGCCAAAAAACGGGCCAGGCACAGAATCGTGTGAAATTTGGTGAGTCAACAGAAAATGTGATTTTTGGAAGGACCCTTGATGATGTAGCATGTATGGCCACACAATTCTCAGATCGAATGGATAGGCAATGCAAAAGTCAAAAATGGGTCGAGCTCGTAATCGGATTAAATTTGGTGGGTCAATAGAAAATGTGATTTTAGAAAGGATCCATGATGATGTAGGATGCATGGCCATACAATTCTCTGATCAAACGGATAGGTAATGCAAAAGCCAAAAACTGGCCGAGCTCAGAATCATGTGAAATTTTGTGGGTTAATAGAAAAAATGATTTTAAGAAGAATCCATGATCATGTAGAATGCATGCCCATATAATTCTCGAAACAAACAGATAGGCAATGCAAAAGCCAAAAATTGGTCGAGCTCATAATAGCGTGAAATTTGGTGGGTCCATAGAAAGCGTGATTGTAGGAACGATCCATGATGATGTAGCATGCATGACCATACAATTCCCTCATCAAACAGACAAACAATGCAAAAGCAAAAAACGGATGGGGCTCTGATTCGCGCGAAATTTGTTGGTACAATAGAAAATGTGATTTTAAGAAGGATCCATGATGATGTAGAATGCATGGTTGTACAGTTCTTGGGTCAAATGGACATGCAATGCAAAAGTCAAAAATGAGCCAAGCTCAGAATCACGTGAAATAGAAAATGTGATTTTAGGAAGAATCTATGATGATGTGGCATGCATGGCCAAACAATTCTTTGATCAGGTGGACAGACGATGCAAAAGCCAAAAATGTGTTGGGCTCAGAAACTTTGGTTGGTCATTAGAAAACGTGATTTTAGGAGTATCCATGATAATGTAGCTTGCATGGCCATAAGATTCTTGGATAAAATGGACAGACAATGAAAAAGACAAAAACGTGCCAGGCTCAAAATCGTATGAAATTTTGTCGGACAATAGAAAACGTGATTTTTGGACAGATCCTTGATGATGTAGCTTGCATCGCCATACAATTCTCAGATCAAACAGACTTGTAATGCAAAAACCAAAAATGGGTCGGGCTAGGAATAACGTTAAATTTGGTGGGTCAATAGAAAACTTGACTTTCAAACGGAGCCACGATAATGTCGCATCCTTGGCTATACAATCGTTAGATCAAACAGACAGGCAATGCAAACCCCAAAAACGGGTCGAGCTTAGAGTCACATGAAATCTGGTTAGTCAGTGTAAAACGTGATTTTTAGGAAGGATCCATGATGATATAGCATGCATGGCCATACAATTCTCAGCTCAAACAGACATACAATGCAAATGGCAAAAACGGGTTGGGCTTGGAATCGCGTGAAATTTGGTGGGTCAATAGAAAACGTGATTTTAGGAGGGATCCAGGATGATGTAGCACACAGGACCATACAATTCTCAAATCAAAACAGATTGGCAATGCAAAAGCCAAAAACAGGTCGGGCTTAGAAATGTGTGAAATTTGTTAGGTCAACAGAAAACGTGATTTTAAGAAGGATCAATGATATTGTAGCATGCATGGCCATACAATTCTCTGATCAAATGGATGTGCAATGCAAAAGCAAAAAACAGGCTGGGCTTGGCATTGTGCAAAATTTGGTCGATCAACAAAAAATGTGATTTTAAGAAGGATCCATCATGATGTAGCATGCATGGCCATACAACTCTCGGATCAAACGGATAGGCAATGCACAAACCAAAAACGAACCGAGCTCGAAATCACATGAAATTTTGTGGGTCAATAGAAAATGTTATCTTAAGAAGGATCTATGATGACGTAGCATTCATGACCATACATATCTCAGATCAAATAGATAGGTAATGGAAAACTCAAAAAATGGGCCAGGACGGAATGTTGTGAAATTTGGTGGGTCAATGAAAAATGCAATTTTAGGATGGATCCATGATGATGTAGCATGCATGGCCATACAATTCTCAGATCAAATGGACAGGCAATGCAAAAACAAAAATAGGTCGTGCTTGGAATTGCGTGAAATTTGGTCGGTCAATAGAAAATGTGATTTTAGGAGGGATCCATGATGATGTACCAGATGGACAGGCAGTGTAAAAGACAAAAATGGGTTGGGCTCAGAATCGCGAGAAATTTGGTGGGTCAATAGAAAACATTATTTTAGGATGGATTCGTGATTATATTGCATGAATGGCCATACTATTCTTGGATCAAATGGACATGCAATGCAAAAGTGAAAAATGGGCCAGACTATGAATCACGTGAAATTTGATGGGTCAATAAAAAATGTGATTTTAGGAAGGACCCATGATGATGTAGCAAGCATGGGCATACAATTCTCCGATTAGACAGTCAGGGAAAACAAAAGGCAAAAATGGGCTGGGTTCGTAATCATGTAAAATTTTGTGGATTAATAGAACATGGGATTTTAGAAAGGATCCATGATGATGTAGGATGCATGGCCAAAGAATTCTCAGATCAAACAGATAGGAAATGCAAAAGCCAAAAACAGGCCGGGCTCAGAATCGGGTGAAATTTCATGGGTCTATAGAAACTGTGATTTTAAGAAGGATCTATGATCTTGTAAGATGTGTGCCCATACAATTCTCGAATCAAATGGACAGGCAATGCAAAAGGCAAAAATTGCCCAAACTCGAAATCGCTTGAAATGTGGTGGGTCAATAGAAAATGTGATTTTAAGAAGGGTAGATGATGATGTAGCATGCATGGCCATTGAATTCTTGGATCAAATGGACAGGCATAGAGAAATCCAAAGAGGAGCTGAGTTCGGAATATCGTGAAATTTGGTGGGTCAATAGAAAACGTGATTATTAGAAGGATCCATGATGATGTAGCATGCATGGCCATTAAATTGTTGCATCAAATGGATAGGCAATGCAAAAGCCAAAAACAGGCTGTGCTCGAAATCTTGTGAAATTTGGTGGGACAATAGAAAACGTGGCCATACAATTCTCGAATCAAATGGACCGGCAATGCAAAAGCCAAAAAACGGGCACAGCTCGGAATCGCGTCAAATTTGGTGGCTTAGTAGAAAACGTGATTTTAGGGTGGATCCAAGATGATGTAGCATGCTTGGCCATACAATTCTCGGATCAAATGGGCAGCCAATGCAAAAGCCAAAAAGGCTCGGGCTTAGATCTTGTGAAATTTTTGGGTCAATGGAAAAAGTGATTTGAGTAAGGATCCATAATGATGTAGCATGCATGACCATACAATTCTTGAATGAAATAGACAAGCTAGGCAAAAAAGCCAGAAACGAGCCTAGCACAGAATTGAGTGAAATTTGGTGGTCAATAGAAAACTTGATTTTAGGAAGAATCTATGATGATGTATCAAGTATGGCAATACGATTCTCGGGTAAAATGGACAGGCAATGCATAAGCCAAAAACTAGTTGAGTTCAGAATAACATGTAATTTGGTGGGCTAATAGAAAACATGATTTTAAGAAGGTTCCATAATGATGTAGCACGCATGGCCTTACGATTCTCGTATCAAACGAACAGGCAATGTCGAAAGAAAAAATTGGATCAGGCTCAAAATAGCGTGAATTTTGGTGGGTCAATAGAAAATGTGATTTTCAGACGAATCCATGATGATGTGGCATGCATGACCATACAATTCTCGGATCAATAGGACAGACAATGCAAAAGCCAAAAATAGGTCAGGCTCAGAATCGCGTGACATTTAGTGGGTCAATAAAAAACATGAATTTAGGATGAATCCATGATGATGTAGCATGCATGGGAATACAACTCCTAGATCAAACGGATAGGCAATACAAAAGCCAAAAACGTGCTGGGCTCAGAATTATGGGAAATTTAGTGGGTCAATAGAAAACATGATTTTAGGATAGATCCATGACGATATAGCCTGCATGGCCACAAAATTCTCGGATCAAACGTACAGGCAATGCAGAACCCAAAAATGGGTCAGGCTCAGAATTGCATAAAATTTGGTGGATCAATAGAAGACGTGATTTTGGGACAGATCCACGATGATGTAACGTGCATGGCCAAACAATTCTCGGATCAAACAGACATACAATGAAAAAGCCAAAAACTGGCCTGTGGCAACCTTGTTCTGTGTTATGTTAATTAATCATGATTATGCTTGTGAATATGTGTCTGATATGATTTTGAGTGCTAATTGCTTCTGTGAAGTTATATCTGTTTATCATAAGAAAATCTATCCAATTCACTGCTATAATTTGAAAATTGAAGGCTGTAAAGGCGACAGAAACTGAAATTGTTTGTGTACCATTATGATTACCATGATTTTTAGAGCCAACGGTGAGATTTGATTAAAAATTGATTCAGAGAAAAATAATTAGATTAAATCAATTAAATTAAGGCACAATTACTTAGCCTTAATAAATTTGATCAGGCAAGCTTATATATATGGGCCTATTTACACTTAAGCTCACCTTTTTGAGCTCAAAATCTGAAATACACTCTAGAGAGAGGAGGGATGGTTCTGGAGAGAGAGTGGAGGCAAAGTATGAGAATTGAGTAAGAAGCTTGGAGATTGAGAAGATTCACTCAAACATTAGCTAGAATTTGGAAGATTGGAGCTTCTAGGTGAGTAATTGAACTCAAAACCATGTGCAAATCTATAGTTGAGTGAATTCAACGACATTATGAAGAATTTGAGGTCCATTTGTTCATGCATGTATAGAATTGCTACGAATTGCCATGAGAATTTGCATGATCTAGCATAAGGCTTGTTAAACATGAAGAATTGTGCACCAAAGTTTACATGCATGCGTAATTTTGATGAGCTTCATGATTTTGAGCATTGTTTTTGCCATTTGAAGTGGAATTGGAGTCAATAATTAACATGCATGCATGATTCATGAAGGTATGAAGCTTGAATGCATAAGTTTTGAAATTGACAAGGAGAATTTGGAATGATTTGGAACATGGACCATAATTTTAGTCAATTGGTTTCAAATTAACAATGTTCACATGTTAGACAATGTTTCTTCATGTTTTGGTGTCACTTTGCAAACTTTGGATGTTTAAGAGTGTGTTTTGAAATTCAAACAGAATTATGGAGATTCCAAAATTCAACTTGTCCGCTCGAGCGTGAAAATTTAGCTCCCACAGGTTTTGCAGAGATTTGTACAGTGGCTCGAGTGGCAGAACTTACGCTCAAGCATCAAAAATCTCACTCGAGCACAAAATTCATGCAACCAGTACTTTTACAGAGTTTTGTAGGCCGCTCGAGTGACCAAAGCTGTGCTCGAGAGGAGAGCCCTGTTTCATAAATTAAATTTTTTTTTTATGTTTTGTTTTCTGTTATCTTTCATTTCTAAGCACTCTTAGGCATGCATTGAACATTGTAAATGAACTAAAGGGATAAGAAAGAGGCTTAAGAAAAATAAAATATTAGGAAGAAATTGAATCGCTTGTGACCTAATGTGTTACGAAATGTGTAGGGTCAAGTGTAAGGGCAAATCCATCGGCAGAACACTGTGAGTGATGTCTTAGTAAAGATATTGTCAAGTATGCCACTTTCCAAATGCTTATTTCAGTATAAGTTTCAAAATTTTGTTAATTTGACTTGAAAATGAGCATTCGTTATGCCTAATGATTGTATAAGGCCGATTGACTATGAATATTATTATGGATACAAGTATGAAGTACGTATAAATATGAATGTAAAAATAGTGGGCCAGAGGTCGTTTGATACGATGATTGGGCCCAAGGCCGTTTGACAGGAATAATTGGGCCTGAGGCTGTTTAACACGAATGAATTAGGCCCGAGGCCCTTTGGCATGAATGAATTGGGCCCGAGGCCATTTGACATGAATGAATTGGGCCCGAGGCCATTTGATAAGAATAAATTGTGCCCGAGCCCGTTTGACACAAATGAATTGGGTTCGAGGCCATTTGATAGGAATGGATTGGGCCCGAGGCCATTTGACAGGAATGAATTGGGCCCGAGGCCGTTTCACATGAATGAATTGGGCCCGAGGCCATTTGATAGGAATAAATTGGGCCCGAGGCCGTTTGATAAGAATAAATTGGGCTTGAGGCCATTTGATATGTTCGAGCCTGAGGTCGTTTGTTATATTTGATGGAGATATGAATGGGCCTAAGGTTGTTTGATGTATTTGACAAGGGAACTATATGTTAGCGATTTCATTCATGTAACCTCTTTACTTTGGTATTATTCACTGGGCTTCCGCTCACTCTTATTTATCTGTATGTAGGTGAGCAAAGAGATGTCCAAACCCAGCCTCAGTGATGAATGTGTGAGAAATCCAAGTTTTTGTGAAGTCAGCCCGAATGTCTCACGCACGCGACTTTGTTTTGTCTTTTGTTTTGCCCCTTTTTGCTATTCTGGTAAACAAGTTAAATCACCTATGTATGTAAACTTTTGTTTAGCTAAGAATATGTTTTGATAATCCTGGATGTACAAGATGTTAACTCTGTCTATATGTGTGAGTTATTATGGATGCTTTTGAAATGATTTTGCCAAGCCATGTAAGCACAACTCTTTGGACAAAATTTTTAAGTCCGCTTCCATTTTGGCCTCATTTTCTATCATAATATATGTTTGATATTGTTTGAGGCCGTAGGTAATCTTATGATTATATTGCTGGTTATGACCTTAACCTACAGGGGCGGGTTCGGGTCATGACACGGCCAGGCTCGAAATCGCATTAAATTTGGTGGGTCAACAGAAAACGTGATTTTAGGGTAGATCTGTGATGATGTAGCATGCATAGCCATACAATTCTCGGATCAAACGAACAGGCAATGCAAAAGCCAAAAATGGGCCAGGCTCGGACATGTGAAATTTGGTGGGCCAATAGAAAATGTCATTTTAGGACGAATACGTGATAATGTAGCATGCATGGCCAAACAATTGTCAAATCAAACGAACATGCAATGAAAAAGCCAAAAAAGTGCTGGGCTCAGAATCGCGTGAAATTTGGTTGGTTAATAGAAAACAGGATTTTAAGACGGATCGATGGTGATGTAGCATGCATGGCCATAAAATTCTCGAATCAAATGGACAGGCAATGCAAAACCAAAAAATGGGTCGGACTCGGAGCCGCGTGAAATTTAGTGGGTCAATAGAAACCATGACTTTAGGGCGGATCCTCGATGATATAACATGCATGGCTATACAATTATCTAATCAAACAAACATGCAATGCAAAAGCCAAAAACGGTCCGGGCTCAGAATCGTGGGAAATTTGGTGGGTTAATAGAAAATGTGATTTTCAGATGGATCCATGATGATGTCGCATCTATGTCCATACAATTTTCAGATCAAACGGACAGGCAATGCAAAAGCCAAAAATTGGTGAAGCTTGGAATCGCGGGAAATTTGGTGGGTTAATGTAAACGTGATTTTAGGAAGATCCATGATGATGTGACATGCAAGGTCATACAATTCTCGGATCAAATAGACTAGGCAATGCAAAACCCAAAAACGGGTTAGGCTCGGAATTACGTGAAATTTGGTGGGTCAATAGAAAATGGTATTTTTGGAGGGATCCATGATGATGTATCATCCATGGCCATACAATTCTAAGATCAAACGGACTGGCAATGCAAAAGCCAAAAATGTGTCATGCTAAAAAACGTGTGAAATTTGGTGAACAGAAAACGTGATTTTAAGACGGATCCATGATGATGTAGCATGCATGGCCATACAATTCTTAGATCAAACGAACATGTAATGTGATTTTAAGAAGGATCCATGATGATATTTGGTGGGTCAATAGAAAATGTGAAATTTGGTGGATCAATAGAAAACGTGACTTTAAGAAGGATCCATGATGATATAGCATGCATGGCCATACAATTCTCGGATCAAAAAGAGATGTAATGCAAAATCCAAAAATTGGCAGAGCTCGGGATCGCGTAAATTTGGTGGGTCAATAGAAAACGTGATTTTAAGAAGTATCCATGATGATGTAGCATGGATCAAATGGACATGCAATGCCAAATCCAAAATCGAGCGGGCTTGGAATAGCGTGAAATTTTGTGGGTCAATAAAAGACGTGATTGTCGAAACGATCCATGATGATGTAGCATGCATAGCTACACAATTCTCACATTAAACAGAAAAAGCCAAAAACAGCCCGGCCTTAGAATCGTTTGAAATTTGTTGGATCAATAGAAAACCTAATTTTAGAACCGATCCATGATGATGTAGCATGCATGGTCAAATAATTTTGGGATCAAACAGATAGGCAATGCAAAATTTAGAAATAGGCAGATCTCGGAATCACGTGAAATTTCGTGGGTCAATAGCAAATGTGATTTTAGTACGGATCCATGATGATGTAGCATGCATGGCGAAAATATTCTTGGATCAAACGGATAGGCAATGCCAAAGCCAAAAATGGGTCAAGCCCCGAATTGCGTGTAACTTGGTGGGTCAATAGAAAATGTGATTTTAGGACGGATCCATGATGATGCAGATTGCATGGCCATAAAATTCTTGGATCAAATGGACAGGCAGTGCAAAAGCCAAAAATGGACCAAGCTCGGAATCACTTGAAATTTGGTGGGTCAATAGAAAACGTGATTTTAGGACGTATCAATGATGATGTCGGATGCATGGTGATACATTTCTCAGATCAAACAGACATGGAATGCAAAAGCCAAAAATGGGCCGGCCTTAGAATCGCGTGAAATTTGGTTAGTCAATAGAAAATGTTATTTTAGGACGGATCCATGATGACGTAGCATGCATGGGCATACAATTGTCGGATAAAATGGACAGGCAATGCAAAATCGAAAAACGGGTCAGGCTAGGAATCACATGAAATATGGTGGGTCAATAGAAAACGTGATTCTGGGGAGGACCCATGATGATGTAGCGTGCATGGCCATACAATTTTGGGATCAAACGAATAGGCAATGCAAAAGAATAAAATGGGACAGGCTCGTAAATGTATGAAATTTGGTGGGGTGATTGGAAAACGTGATTTTAGGATGGATTCATGATGATATAGGAAGCATGGTGACACAATTCTCGAATCAAACGGATAGGCCATACAATAGCTAAAAACGGGCCAGCCTCGGAATCGCGTGAAATTTGATGGAATAACAGAAAATGTGATTTTGGGACGGATCCATGATGATGTAACGTGCATGGCCAAATAATTCTCAGAACAAACGGAAAGACAATGAAAAAGTCACAAACAGACCGGGCTTGAAATCACGTTAAATCAGGTGGGTCAACAGAAAACATGATTTTAGGGCGGATCCGTGACGCATGCATGGCCATACAATTCTCAGATCAAACGGACAAGCAATGCAAAAGCCAAAAACGGGTTGGGCTCGGAATCACGTGAAATTTGGTGGGCCAATAGAAAACGTGATTTTAGGACGGATCCGTGATATACATGCATGGCCTTAGAATTGTCAGATCAAACAGACATGCAACGGAAAAGCCAAAAAAGGGTCGAGCTCATAATCACATGAAATTTGGTCTATCAATAGAAAACGTGATTTTAAGAAAGATCAATTATGATGTAGCATGCATGGCCATACAATGATCGAATCAAACAGACAGGTAATGCAAAACCAGAAAGAGGTCGGGCTCAGAATCGCATGAAATTTGGTGGGTCAATAGAAACCATGATTTTAGGACGGATCCTTGATGATGTACCATGCATGGGCATACAATTGTCTAATCTAACATACATGCCATGCAAAAGCCAGAAATGGTTCGGGCTCAGAATCGCGTCAAATTTGGTGGGTCAATGGAAAACGTGATTTTCAGACGGATCCACAATGATATACCATCTATAGCCAAACAATTCTTAGATCAAACGAACAGGTAATGCAAAAGCCAAAAATGGGTGAAGCTTGGAATCGCGGGAAATTTTGTAGGTCAATGTAAAACGTGATTTTAGGAAGATCCATGATGATGTGGCATGCATGGCCATACAATTCTCGGATCAAACGGTCAGGCAATGCAAAAGCCAAAAATGGGTCAGGCTTATAATTACATGAAATTTGGTAGGTCAATAGAAAATGTTATTCTATGAGGGATCCATGATGATGTAGTATCCATGGCCATACAATTCTCGGAATAAACGGAACGATAATGCAAAAGCCAAATATGTGTTGGGCTAAAAAACGTGTGAAATTTGGTGGGTCAACAAAAAACGTGATTTTACGACGGATCCATGATGATGTAGCATGCATGGCCATATAATTATAGGTTCAAACAGACCGGTAATGTGATTTTAACAGAACATGATTTTAAGAAGGATCCATGATGATATAGCATGCATGGCCATACAATTCTCAGATCAAATGGACTGGCAATGTAAAAGCCAAAAATTGGCCAAGCTGGGAATCATGTGAAATTAGGTGAGTCAGTAGAAAACGTAATTTTAAGAAGGATCAATGATGATGTAGCATGCAAGGTCATTCAATTCTCGAGTCAAACGAACATGCAATGCAAAATCCAGAAACGGGTGGGCTCAGAATAGCATAAAATTTGAAGGGTCAGCAAAAAACGTGATTGTAGGAATGATCCATGATGATGTAGCATGCATGGCTACACAATTATGGCATCAAACAGAAAAAGCCAAAAACGGGTCAGGCTCGAAATCTTGTGAAATTTGGTGGGTCAATAGAAAACTTGATTTTAGAACAAATTCATGATGATGTAGCATGCATGGCTGAACAATTTTTGGATCAAATAGACAGGCAATGCAAAAGTCAAAAACTAGCAGATCTCAGAATCGCGTTAAATTTGGTGGGTCAATAGAAAATGTGATTTTAGGACGGATCCAGGATGATGTAGCATGCATGGCCAAAATATTCTTGGATCAAATGGACAAGCAATGCAAAAGCCAAAAACGGGCCAGACCTAGAAGTGTGTGTAATTTAGTTGGTCAATAGAAAACGTGATTTTAGGATTGATCCATGATAATGTAAACTGCATGGCCATAAAATTCTCGGATCAAATGGATAGGTAATGCAAAAGCCAAAAATGGACTGGGCTCGGAATCGCTTGAAATTTGGTGGGCCAACAGGAAACGTGATATTTCTATGTATCAATGATGATGAAGGATGCATGGCCATACTATTCTCGGATCAAACAGACATGCAATGCAAATGCCAAAAATGGGCCAGGCTCGGAATCGCATGATATTTAGCGGGACAACAAAAAATGTAATTTTAGGTAGGACCCATGATGATGTAGCATGTATGGCATACAATTCTTAAATCAAACGGAAATGCAACGTAAAAGCCAAAAATGGACGGGTCTCAAAATTTCGTGAAAATTAGTGGGTCAATAGAAAACGTCATTTTAAGAAGGGTCCATGATCATGTTGGATGCACGCTTATAGAATTCTTGAATCAAACAGACATGCAATGCAAAAGCCAAAAATTGGCCGGTCTCGAAATCTCGTGAAATTTGGTGTGTCAATAGAAAATGTGATATAAAGAAAGAAGCATGATGATGTAGCATGCACGACCTTTCAATTCTCAGATCAAACAGACAAGCAATGGAAAACTAAAAAATAGGCCAAGCTCGGAATAGCGTGAAATTTGGTAGGTCAATAGAAAACGTTATTGTAGGAACGATCCATGATGATGTCGCATGTATGGCCATACAATTCGTAGATCAAATGGATAGGCAATGCAAAAGCCAAAAAGTGTCAGACTAGGAATCCCGTGAAATTTGCTGGGTCAATACAAAAAGTTATTTTAAGAGAGATCCATGATGATGTAGCAAGCAGGCTATAAAATTGTCTAATCAAACAGAACGGCAACGCAAAAGCCAAAAACTAGTTAGGCTCGGAAACCC
The DNA here is from genome assembly GCF_055761805.1 of Camellia sinensis. Lineage (NCBI taxonomy): Eukaryota > Viridiplantae > Streptophyta > Magnoliopsida > Ericales > Theaceae > Camellia > Camellia sinensis. The sequence continues at coordinate 60,772,557 of NC_138971.1, forward strand.
GTGAAATTTGGTGGGTCAACAGAAAACGTGATTTTAAAAAGGATCAGTGATAATGTAGCATGCATGCCCAGACAATTCTCAAATCAAATGGACAAGCAATACAAAAGCCAAAATGGGATGGGCTTGGAATTGTGGGAAATTTGGCCGGTCAACTGAAAATGTGATTTTAAGAAGGATCCATGGCGAAGTAGCATGCATGGCAATACAATTCTCGTATCAAATGGATAGGCAATGCAAAAGCCAAAAATGGGTCGGGCTTAGAATCGCATGAAATTTGATGGGTTAATAGAAAACGTTATTTAGGACAGATCCATGATAACGTAGCATGCATGGCATTACAATTCTTGGATCAAATAGAGAGCCAATGTAAAACCCAAAAATCGGCCAAGCTCGAAATCACGTGAAATGTGGTGGGTAAACAGAAAGCGTGATTTTAGGAAGGACCCATGATGTAGCATGCATGGCCATACAATTCTCTTATCAAACGGACAGGCAATACAAAAGCCAAAAAATAGGCCGGGCTCGTAATCGTGTGAAATATGGTGGGTCAATAGAAAATGTGATTTTAGAAAGGATTCATGACTATGTAGGATGCATGGCCTTAAAATTCTCGGATTAAACGGACAAGTAATGCAAAGCCAAAAATGGGCTTGTCTCAAAATCAAGTGAAATTTTGTGGGTAAATTGAAAACGTGATTTTATGATGGATCCATGATGTTGTAGCATGCATGGCCATGCAGCTCACAGATCAAACAGACAGGCACTGCAAAAGTCAAAAATGAGCCGGGCTCTAAATCGCTTGAAAGTTGGTGGGTCAATAGGAAACGTGATTTTAGAACGGATCCAAGATGATGTAGCATGCATGGCCATACAATTCTTGGGTCAAATGCATAAGCAATGAAAAAGCCAAAAACGGTCCGACTTGGAATAATGTAAAATTTGGTGGGTCATGGGAAAAGGTGATTTTAGGATGGATCCGTGATGATATAGCATGCATGGCCATACAACTATCATATCAATCACACAGGCAATGTAAGAGCCAAAAACGAGCCAAGGTCGGAATCGAGTGAAATTTGGTGGGTTAATAGAAAATGTGATTTTAAAAAGAATCCATGATGATGTAGCATGCATGGCGATACAATTATCGGATAAAACGCATAGGCAATACAAAATCCAAAAAATGGGTCGGGCTCAGAATCGCATGAAATTTGGTGGGTCAAAAGAAAATGTGATTTTAAGAAGGTTCCATGATGATGTAGCATGCATGGCCATACAATTTTTAGATCAAACGGACAGACAATGCCAAAACAAAAATATGGGAGGGGCTCAGAATCACGTGAAATTTGGTGGTTCCATAGAAAACATGTTTTGAAGAAGGATCCATGATGATATGACATGCATGGCCATACAATTCTAGTATCAAATGGACAGGTAATGCAAAAGCCAAAACTAGGCCGGGCTCAGAATGGCTTGAAATTTGGTGGGTCAAAAGAAAACGTAATTTTGGGAATGTTCATGATGATGTATAGTGCATGGCCATACAATTCTCGGATCAAACAGATAGGAAATTTAACAACCAAAAATCAGCCGTGGTCAGAATCACGTGAAATTTGATTGTTGATAGAAGTCTTGATTTTAGGCAATGTCATAGAATTCTAGGATCAAATGGACAGGCAATGCCAAAAGAAAAAAATGGGTCAGGCTTGGAATGACATGCATGCCCATACAGTTCCCGGAGCAAACGGACATGCAATGCAAGATCCAAAAAAGGGGCTGGGCTCGAAATGGTGTGAAATTTGGTAGGTCAACAGAAAACTTGATTTAGGAGGGATCCATAATGATCTAGCATGCATGGCCAAACAATACTTGGATCTAAGGGACAGGCAATGAAAAACCAAAATTAGGCCAAGCTTGGAATCTCATACAAATTTGGTGGATTAATAGAAAACATGATTTTTGGAAGCATCCATGATGATGTAGCATGCAAGGCTTTACAATTCTCGAATCAAACGGAGAGGCAATATAAAATCAAAAAATGTGTTGGGCTTGAAAGTGCGTAAAATTTGATGGGTCAATGGAAAACGTGATTTTAGGAAGGATCCATGACGATGTAGCATGCATGGCGATACAATTCTCGGATCAAAAGGGTAGGCAATGCAAAAGCAAAAAACGAGCTAGGCTTAGAATCGCGTGAAATTTTGTGGGTCAACAGAAAACGTGATCGTTGGAAGGACCCATGATGATGTAGCATGCATAGCCATACAATTCTTGGATCAAACGGATAGGCAATCAAAAAGCCAAAAACGGGTCGGGCTAGGAATCTTGTGAAATTTGAGGGGTCAATAGAAAACGTGATTTTAGGAAGGATCCATGATGATGTGGCATGCATGGCAATACAATTCTCGGATCAAACAGAACAGTAATGCAAATGCCAAAGACGGGCCAGGCTCGAAATCGTGTGAACTACAGTGGGTTAATAGGAAACGTAATTTTAAGTAGTATCCAGGATGATGTAGCATCCATGGCTATACAATTCTCTAATCAAACAGACATGCAATACAAAAGCCAAAAACGGGGCGGGCTCAGAATCGGGTGAAATTTGGTGGGTCAATAGAAAACACGATTTTAAGAAGGATCCATGATGATGTAGCATGCATGGCCATACAATTCTTGGATCAAACGGGCCGCCAATGCAAAAGCCAAAAATGGGCCAGGCTCGAAATCACGTGAAATTTGGTGGGTCAATAGAAAACGCGATTTTATGAAGTATTCGTGATGATGTAGCTTACACGACTATACAATTATCTGATCAAATGGATAGGCATTGCATAAGCCAAAAATGGGCCGAGCTTGGAATCGCGTGAAATTTGGTAGGTCAATAGAAAACATGATTTTGGGACGGATCCATGATGATGTAGCATGCATGGCTATACAATTCTCAGATCAAATGGACATGCAATACAAAAGCCAAAAATGGGTATGTCTTGGAATCGCATAAAATTTGGTGGGTCAATAGAAAACGTGATTTTGGGAAGGATCCATAATGAAGTAGCTTGCATAGCCATACAATTCTCGGATCAAACGGACAGGCAATGCTAAAGCCAAAAACAGGCCGGGCTCAGAATCGCATGAAATTTGTTGGGTCAATAGAAAATGTGCTTTTAGGAAGGATCCATGATGATGTTGGATGCATGGCCACACAATTCTTGGATCAAACAGACAGGCAATGCAAAAGCAAAAAATGGGTCGGGCTCAGAATCCTGTGAAATTTAGTGGGTCAATAGAAATCGTGATTTTAAGAAAGATCCATGATCATGTAGGATGTATGGCCATACAATTCTCGAATCAAACAGATAGGCAACGAAAAATCCAAAATCAGGTCGAGATCGAAGTAGTGTGACATTTTTTGGGTCAATAGAAAACGTGATTTTAGGAAGGATCCACGATGATGTAGCATGCATGTGCATACAATTCTCTCCTCAAAAGTACAGGCAACTCAAAACCTAAAAATGGGCCAGGCTTAGAATTGCTTGAAATTTTGAGACACAATAGAAAACGTGATTTTGAGAAGTATTCATGATGATATAGGATGGATGACCATGCAATTCTCAGATTAAATGGAGATCGACAATGCAAAAGCCAAAAACGGGTCATGTTTCGAATCGCGTGAAATTTGGTGGGTCAGTAGAAAACGTGATTTTAGGACGGATCTATGAAGATGTAGCATGCTTGGCTATACAACTCTCGGATCAAACAGACAGGCAATGCAAAAGCCAATAACGGGTTGGGCTCAAAATCGCGTGAAATTTGGTGGGTCAATAGAAAACGTGATTTGAGGGTAGATCCATGATGATGTAGCATGCATGGCCATACAATTCTTGGATTAAACAGACAGACAATGCAAAAGCCAAAAACGAACTGGGTTCAAAATCGCATGAAATTTGATGGGTCAATAGAAAACGTAATTTTAGGACAGATCCATGATGATATAACATGCTTGGCCATATAATTCTCAGATCAAACGAACCGACAATGCATGAGCCAAAAATGGCTCTGGCTTGTAATTGAGTGAAATTTGGTGGGTCAATGGAAAATGTGATTTTAGGAAGGATCCATGATGATGTAGAATGCATGGCCATTCAATTCTTGGATGAAACGGACAGGCAATGCAAAAGCCAAAAATGGGTCAAGCTCGAAATCACGTGAAATTTAGTAGGTCAATAGAAAACGTGATTTTAAGAAGGATCCATGATCATGCAGGATGTGTGGCCATACTATTCTGGAATCAAACGGATTGGCAATGCAAAAGCCAAAAATGGGCCGGGCTCGGAATAGCGTAAAATTTAGTGAGACAATAGAAAACAAGATTTTAAGAAGTAGCCATGATGATGAAGAATGGATGGCCATACAATTCTCGGATCAAACGGGACCGGTAATGCAAAAACCAAAAAATGGGCTATGCTCGGAATCGTGTGACATTTGGTGTGTCAATAAAAAATGTGATTTTAGGACGGATCTATGATGATGTAGCATGCATGGCCATACAATTGTCGGATCACATGGACAGGGAATCAGAATCGTGTGAAATTTAGTAGGTCAATAGAAAATGTGAGTTTAAGAAGGATCCATGATCATGTAGGATGCATGGCCATACTATTCTTTAATCAAACGGATTGGCAATGCAAAAGCCAAAAACAGGCCTGGTTCGGAATCATGTGAAATTCAATGGGACAATAGAAAACTAGATTTTAGGATGTATCCATGATGTTGTAGGAAGGATGGCCATACAATTATTGGATCAAACGGACAGGCAACGCAAAAGCCAAAAAATGGGCCTGGCTCAAAATTATGTGAAATTTGGTGGATAATGTGATTTTAAGACGGATCCATGATGATGTATAATGCATGACCATACAATTCTCAGATGAAACGGACAGGCAATGCAAAAGACAAAAACAGGCCAGGCTTGGAATCGCGTGAAATTTGGTGGGTCAGTAGAAAACATGATTTCAGAAAAGATCCACGATGAAATAGCATTCATGGCCATGCAGTTCTCGGATCAAACACACGAGCAATGCAAAATCCAAAAACGAACAGTTTGGAATGGCTTGGAAATTGGTGGGTCAATAGAAATCGTGATTTTAGGACGAATCCATGATGCTGTAGCATGCATGGCCATGCAATTCTTGGATCAAATGGACAGGCAATGCAAAAGCCAAAAACGGGTTGGTCTCGAAATCACATGAAATTTGTTTGGTCAACAGAAAACATGATTTTGAGCAGATCCATGATGATATAGCATACATGGCCAGACAATTCTCGGATCAAAAGGAATGCAATGCAAAAGCCAAAAATAGGTCATGCTCAAAATAGCATGAGATTTGTTAGGTCAACAGAAAATGTGATTTTTGGACGAATCAATGATGATGTAGTATGCACGGCCATACAATTCTCGAATTAAACAGACAGGCAATGCAAAAGCCAAAAATGAGACAGGCACGGAATCGCGTGTAATCTGGTTGGTCCATAGAAAACGTGATGTTAGAATGGATCCATGATGATGTAGCATGCTTGGCTATACAATTCTTGGATCAAATGGATAGGCAATGCAAATGCCAAAAACGGGCCAAGGTCCAAATCGCGTGAAGTTTGGTGAGTCAATAGAAAATGTAATTTTAGGAAGCATCCTTGATGATGTAGCATGCATGGCCTTACAACTCTCATATCAAATAGACAGGAAATGAAAAGGCCAAAAAAAGGGGGCCGGGCTCGGAATCGTTTGAAATTTGGTGGGTCAATAGAAAATGTTATTTTGAGATGAATCCATGATGTTGTAGGATGCATGACCATACAATTCTCGGATGAAACGAATCGGCAATCCAAAAGCCTAAAACGTGGCCAGGCTCGGAATAACGGAATAACGTGAAATTTGGTTGGTCAATAGAAAATGTGATTTTAGGAAGGATCGAACTGAAAGGCAATGCAAAAGCCAAAAAATGGGTCGGACTTAGAATGGAGTGAAATTTCATGGGTTAATAGAATTCGTATTTTTGAGAAGGATTGATGATCATGTAGCACTCCTGGCCATACAATTGTTGGATCAAACGGACAAGTAATGCAAAACCAAAAATGGGTTGGGGTTAGAATTGCCTGAAATTTGGTTTGTCACTAGAAAATGTGATTTTAAGAAGGATCCATGATTATACATCATGCATGGCGATACAATTCCCGGATCAAACTGACAGGCAACGCAAAAGCCAAAAATGAGCAAGGCCTAGAATCGAGGGAAATTTGGTGGGTCAATAGAAAACGTGATGTTAAGAAGATTCCATGATGATATAGCATGCATGGCCCTAAAATTCGCACATCAAACGGACAAGCAATAACAAAAGACAAAAATAGGCCAATCTCAGAATCACGTGAAATTTGGTGGTTCAACAGAAATGTGATTTTAAGATGGATCCATGATAATGTAGCATGCATGGCCATACAATTCTTGCATCAAATGGGCATGCAATGCAAAAGCCAAAAACGTGTCAGTCTCGGAATCGTGTGAAATTTGGTAGGTTAATAGAAAATGTGATTTTAGGTAGGATCCACGATGATGTATCTTGCATGGAAATACAATACTCAGATCAAACGGACCGGCAATGCAAAAGCCATAAACCGGCCAGGCTCAGAAACACGTGAAATTTGGTCGGTCAATAGAAAATATGATTTTAAGAAGGATCCAGGACAATATAGCATGCATGGCTAGACAATTCACAGATCAAATGGACAAGCGATACAAAAGCCAAAAATGGGCCGGGCTCGGAATCGCGTGAAATTTGGTTAGCCAACATGAAACGTGATTTAAGAAGTATCCATAATGATGTTGCATGCATGGAGATATAATTCTTGGATTAAACGGACAGGCAAAACGAAATGCAAAAATGGGCCAAACTCGGAATCGCATGAAATTTTGGTGGGTCAACTGAAAACGTGATTTTAGGGAGGACCCACGATGGTGTAGTGTGCCTGGCCATATAACTTTGGGGTCAAATGGACAGGAAATGCAAAATCCAAAAATGGGCAGGGCTTGTAACTGCATGAAATTTGGTGGGTCATTGGAAAACGTGATTTTAGGTAAGATCCATGATGATGTAGCTTGCATGGTGTTACAATTCTCGGATCAAACAAACAAGCAATGCAAAAGCCAAAAACGGGCTAGGCTCAGAATCGCATGAAATTTGGTGAATGAATAGAAAATGTGATTTTAGGACGGGTCCATGATGATGTAGCATGCATGGCCATACTATTCTCGGATCAAATGGATAGGCAATGTAAATGCCAAAAGTGAGCCAGGCTCGGAGTCGCATGATATTTAGTGGGACAACAAAAAACGTAATTTTAGGTAGGATCCATGATGATATAGCATGTATGGCATACAATTCTTAGATCCAACGGAAAGGCAATGCAAAAGCCAAAAATGGGCCGGTCACGGAATCGCATGAAAATTGGTGGGTCAACAAAAAACATCATTTTAAGAAGGGTCCATGATCATGTAGGATGCACGCTTATAGAATTCTTGAATCAAATGGATAGGCAATGTAAAAGCCAAAAATTGGCTGGTCTCGGAATGCCGTGAAATTTAGTGTGTCAATAGAAAACATGATATTAAGAAGGAACCATGATGATGTAACATGCACGGCCTTTCAATTCTCAGATTAAACGAACAGTTAATGAAAAATCAAAAAAATGGACCAGGTGCGGAATAACATGAAATTTGGTGGGTAAATAGATAATGTCGTTGTAGGAAAGATACTTGATGATGTCGCATGCATGGCCATACATTCTTGGATCAAATGGGCAGGCAATGCAAAACCCAAAAACGGGTCAGATTAGGAATCGCGTGAAATTTGCTAGGTCAATACAAAAAGTTATTTTAAGAGAGATCTATGATGATGTAGCAAGTAGGCTATAAAATTGTCGGATCAAACTGAACGACAATACAAAAGTGATAAACAGGTCGGGCTCAGAAATGCGTGAAATTTGGTGGGTCAACAGAAAACGTGATTTTAAAAAGGATCAATGACAATGTAGCATGCATGGCCTGACAATTCTCAGATCAAATGGACAAGCAATGCAAAAGCCAAAATCCGGATGGGCTCAGAATCATAGGAAATTTGGCTGGTCAACTGAAAACGTGATTTTAAGAAGGATCCATGACGATGTAGCAAAGCATGGCAATACAATTCTTGGATAAAACGGAAAGCCAATGCAAAAGCCAAAAACAGGTAGGGCTTAGAATTGCATGAAATTTGATGGGTTAATAGAAAACGTTATTTTAGGATGGATCCATGATGACGTAGCATGCATGACATTACAATTCTCGGATCAAACAGAGAGGCAATGCAAAACCCAAAAATGTGCCTAGCTCGGAATCGCGTGAAATATGGTGGGTTAACAAAAAACGTGATTTTAGGAAGGAGCTATGATGATGTAACATGCATGGCCATACAATTCTCGGATCAAACGGACAGGCAATACAAAATCCAAAAACTGGGTCGGGCTCGTAAGTGCGTGAAATTTGGTGGGTAAATGGAAAACATAATTTTAGAAAGGTTCCATGAGGATGTAGCATGCATGGCGATACAATTCTCGGATCAAACGGGCTGGCAATGCAAAAGCCAAAAACAGGACAGGCTTAGAATCACGTGAAATTTGCTGGGTCAACAAAAAATGTGATTTTAGGAAGGACCCATGATGATGTAGCATGCATGGCCATACAATTCTTGGATCAAACGGACAGGCAATACAAAAGCCAAAAATGGGTTGGGCTTGTGATCGGGTGAAATATGGTGGGGTAATAGAAAATGTGATTTTAGGAAGGATTCAAGGCGATGTAGGATGCATGGCCATAAAATTCTCGGATCAAATGGCCAAATAATGCAAAGCCAAAAATGGGTCGGTCTCGGAATCGCGTGAAATTTTGTGGGCAAATTGAAAACGTGATTTTAGGACGGATCCATGATGTTCTAGCATGCATGGCCGCACAACTCACGGATCAAACAGACAGGCAATGCAAAAGCAAGAAACGGGCCGGGCTCAGAGTCGCTTGAAATTTGGTGGGTCATTAGAAAATGTGATTTGAGGACGGATCCATGACAATGTAGCATTCATGGCCATACAATTCTCGGATCAAACAGGTAGGCAATGAAAAATGCAAAAGCAGGACAAGCTCGGAATCGCGTGAAAGTTGGGGGATCAATAGGAAACGTGATTTTAGGGCAGATCTAAGATGATGTAGCGTGCCTAGCCATACAATTCTTGCTTCAAATGCACAAGAAGTGCAAAAGCCAAAAACGGTTGGGCTCGTAATCGTGTCAAATTTGGTTGGTCAATGGAAAACATGATTTTAGAGTGGATCCATGATGATGTAGCATGCATGGCTATACAATTTTTGGATCAAATGGACAGGCAATGCAAAAGCCAAAAGAGGGCTGGTCTCGAAATCATATGAAATTTGGTTGGTCAATAGAAAACATGATTTTTTGGGCGGATCCATGATGATGTAGCATGCATGGCCAAACAATTCTCGGATCAAAAGGAAGGCAATGCAAAAGCCAAAAATGGGTCGTGCTTAGAATAGTGTGAAATTTGTTGGGTCAACAGTAAATGTGATTTTCGGACGAATCAATAATGATGTAGCATCGATGGCCATACAATACTCGGATCAAACAGACAGGCAATGCAAAAGCCAAAAACGGGCTAGGAATGAAATCGTGTATAATTTGGTGGGTCCATAGAGAACGTAATTTTAGAATGGATCCATGATAATGTAGCATGCTTGGCTATACAATTCTCGAAGCAAACGGACAGGCAATGCAAATGCCAAAAATAGGCCAAGCTCGGAATCGCGTAAAGTATGACGGGTTAATAGAAAATGTGATTTTAGGAAGCATCCATGCTGATGTAGCATGCATGGCCTTACAACTCTCAGATCAAACGGACAGGAAATGAAAAAGCCAAAAAATGGGGGTCAGGCTTGGAATCGTTTGAAATTTGATGGGTCAATAGAAAATGATATTTTAAGACGGATCCATGATGATGTAGGATGCATGACCGTACATTTCTCAGATGATGGACCAGTAATTGAAAAGCCAAAAATGGGGCCAGGCTCAGAATAATGTGAACTTTGGTCGGTTAATAGAAAATGTGACTTTAGGACGAATTAAACAGACAGACAATACAAAAGCCAAAAATGGATCAGGCTCGGAATGACGTGAAATTTCGTAGGTCAATAGAAATCGTATTTTTCAGAAAGATCAATGATCATGTAGCACTCTTGGCCATACAATTCTCGGATCAAACTGACAGGCTATGCAAAACCAAAAATGGGCTTGGGTTAGAATTGCGTGAAATTTGGTATGTCAATAGAAAATGTGATTTTAAGAAGGATCCGTGATTATGCATCATGCATGGCGATACAATTCCCGTATCAAACTAACAGGAAAAGCAAAAGCCAAAAATGGGCAAGGCCCGGAATCATGGGAAATTTTGTGGGTCAATAGAAAACGTGATGTTAAAAAGTTTCCATGATGATGTAGCATGCATGGCTATAAAATTCTCGGATCAAATGAACAGACAATACCAAAAGAAAAAAATAGGCCAGGCTTGAAATCACGTGAAATTGGTGGTTCAACAGAAAACATGATTTGAAGATGGATCCATGATAATGTAGTATGCATGGCCATACAATTCTTGCATCAAATGGATAGCCAATGCAGAAGCCAAAAATGAGTTGGTCTCGAAATCGCGTGAAATTTGATAGGTTAACAGAAAATGTGATTTTAGGTAGGATCCATGATGATGTATCTTGCATAGCCATACAATACTCGGATGAAATGAATAGGCAATGCAACAACCAAAAACGGGCCGAGCTCAGAATTGTGTGAATTTTGGTGGGTCAATAGAAAATGTAATTTTAAGATGGATCCATGATAATGTAGCATGCATGACCATACAATTCTCGGATGAAACGGACCAACAATGCAAATGCCAAAAAAAGGGCCTGGCTTGGAATCGCGTGAAGTTTGGAGGGTCAAAAGAAAATGTGATTTTAGGAAGGATCCATGATGATGTAGCATGCATGGCTATATAATAGGCAAGGCAAAAGCCAAAAACAGGACGACTGGGAATCGCGTGAAATTTGGTGGGTCAATAGAAAACATGATTTTATGAAGGATCCATGATGATGTAGCATGCATGGCTATATAATTCTCGGATCAAATAGACAGGTAAGGCAAAAGCCAAAGATGACACGCGCCCAGAATCGGGTGAAATTTGGTGGGTCAATAAAAGCATTATGTCATGAGTGATCAATGATGATGTGGCATTCATGGCCATACAATTCTCGGATCAAACGGACTGGCAATGCAAAAGCTAAAATTGGGCCGGGCTCAGAATCACGTGAAACTTGGTTGGTCAACAGAAAATGTGATTTCAAGAAGGATCCATGATGATGTAGCATGTATGGCTATATAATTCTCGGATCAAACAAAAGGCAATGCAAAAGCCAAAAACGGGCTGGGATCTGAATTGTGGGAAATTTGTTGGATCAATTGGAAACGTGATTTTGTGAAGGATCCATGATGATGTGAAATGCATGGCTGTACAATTCTTGGATCAAACAGACAGGGAATGCAAATGCCAAAAATGGGCCGGTCTCAGAATCACATAAAATTTGGTGGGATAATAGAAAACATGATTTTAGAAGAATCAATGATGATGTAGCATTCATGACTATACAATTCTCGGATCAAACGGAGAGGCAACACAAAAGCCAAAAATGGGCCAGCCTCGGAATTGCGTGAAATTTGGTGGGGTAGTAGAAAACGTGACATTAAAAAGAATCCACGATGGCGTAGCATGCGTGGCTATAATTTTCAGATTAAACGAACAGGCAATGCAAAAGCCAAAAATTGGTTGGGCTCGAAATCCCAGGAAATTTGGTTGGTCAATAGAAAATGTGATTTTAGGACGGATCCATGATGACATAGCATACATGGCCATACAATTCTCAGATCAAATGGATAAGCATTGAAATAGCCAAAAATGGGCCGGGCTCAGAATAACATGAAATTTGGCGGGCCAATAGATAACGTGACTTAGAAAGAATCTGTGATGATGTAGCATGCATGGCCATACAATTCTCGGTTGAAATGGATAGGCTTGGATCCATGACGATATAGCATGCATGGCCACACAATTCTCCGATCAAACAGATAGGGGATGCAAAAGCCACAAACTGGTTGGGCTTGGAATTGGGTGAAATTTGCTGGGTCGATAGAAAATGCGATTGTAAGAAGGATCCATGATGATGTAGCCTACATGGCTATAGAATTCTTGGATCAAATGGACAAGTAATGCCAAAGACAAAAAGGGGCTATGCTTCGGGTGAAATTTGGTGGTTCAATAGAAAACGTGATTTTAAAAAGGATTCATGATGGTGTATAATGCATGGCCACATAATTCTCAAATCAAACGGATAAGCAATGCAAAAGCCAAAAAAGAGTCAGGCTTGGAATCGCGTGAAATTTGGTAGGTCAATAGAAGACGTGATTTATTTTAGGAAGGATCCATGATGATGTATCATGCATGGCCAAACGATACTTAGATCAAACAGACAGGTAATGCAAAAGCAAAAAAAGGGTCAAGTTCGGAATCACATGAAATTTGGTGGCGCAACAGAAAACGTGATTATAAGACGAGCCATGATGATGCAGCGTGTATGACCATACAATTCTCGGATGAAATTGAAAGGCAATGCAAAAGCCAAAAACGGGTCAGGCTTAGAATTGCATGAAATTTGGTGGGTCAATAGAAAATGTGATTTTAAGATGGATCCATGATGATGTGGCATACATGACTATATAATTATCGGACGAAACAGACAGGCAATGTAAAAGCCAAAAAAGTTCCTATCTTGGAATGGCGTGAAATTTGGTCAGTCAATAGAAAATGTGATTTTAGGAAGGATCCATGATGACGCAGCATGCATGGCTATATAATTCTCGGATCAAACGGATAGGCAAGGCCAAAAATGAGCTGAACTCAAAATCATGTGAAATTTGGTGGGTCACTAGCAGACGTTTTTTTATGAGGGAGCCAAGATGATGTAACATGCATGGCCATGCAATTTTTGGATCAAACGGACCGGCAATGCAAAAACCAAATACAGGCCAGACTCAGAATCGCGTGAAATATGGTGGGTCAATAGAAAACGTGATTTTAGGAAGGATCCAGGATAACGTAGCATGGATGGTCGTAAAATTCTCAGATCAAACATACAGGCAATACAAAAGCAAAAAATGGGCAGGCTCAGAATCTTATGAAATTTGGTGGGTCGATAGAAAACGTGATTTTAGGACTTATCCATGATGATGTACCATGCATGGCCACACAATTCTCGGATCAAACAGACAGGCAATACAAAAGACAAAAACGGGTCGGGCTCGAAATCACTTGCAATTTGGTGGTTCAATAGAAAACGTGATTTCAGGATGAATCATTGATGATGTAGCTGTAGACATTCCCGAACGTCCCGAGGGAAATCCCCGTTCTGTTCATTTGGGCTCACTACAGTTTAGGACTCAAATTGTCACGGTTCTAAATCTGAACCAAAGAGTCCAAATCCGGCAAATCATTTTTGAAAATATATTTTTTGTAAAGAAGTGCCAAACATGAACTGCTTTGCCAGATACAGAGTCGCCAGCTAAATATTTTTTATAGGGGAATTTAGGAAACCCTGACTCGTTTGCCTAAGGCCACGTGTCCGTCATCACCAAAGTTGCTTTGGCTCGGAAACTTGGGTATGATTGGGGAAGGTCAGCTATGAGCACCCCCGCACGCCCGATCCGAAGATCGGCCTCTATTAACCTTGATATCTAGTTTTGAAAACGTTATGCGTTCTTATTCCGGGTATTAGCCTAGATTTACTATATGATGCGCACAGTATACAAGTATAGACTGGGTTGCCTGAATTGGAACAAAGCATTTCATGTTTGTTTTGAAAATGGTTTGCTACTCGCAAGTAGGCTAAAATGCAGGTTTTGCCACCCTCAAGTGGGCTTAGAAAAGAAGGTTTTGCCACTGTCTAGTGGGCTTAAAACTCATAGTCAATGCATTATTCCAATTCAGATAACCCAACCTTCACCTATAGGCATTCAGGCAGATATATCACATAAGCACATAGCCTCATGGTAAGCATGCTTTCATGTCAATACTCACACTCATGCAAGGATGCTAAAACATAAATGCTTATCGAGTACTCCAAGCCAAAACAGAAACTAGTTAGTAATCATATGCATGATCCTAGTTCATGTTAAGATGGCTTATGCAACACACGCAAGATGTAGCTACAATAAGCTCGGCTAATCTATGGATGGCATATGATGATGCTACAACTAACATGTATTTAACTTGGAATTGAAATACAATGCAGTTAGTATGATGCGCCGAGCCCGGTGCATGCAAGACAAATGTATGGATGCAAAACATGCGAGCATAAGGATGCAAATTTAAACATGCCCTAATCTAACCACTGAAAGCGGATAAATAAAAGGGTGAAAGACGTGGGGTTGGAAGACATACACACACCCATGCACACTTATTACACAATTGCCCTCGCTCGGAGGGTCCAAATAAATAATACAGTCCGAATAAATAATTAAACTATTCTAGCTAATTAAATATTACAAAACTTCTAATTAATTAAACAAATTAACTAAGCTATGGAAAACAGTAAAAGGCCTCGGGAAGAGGGATGCACGCATGCTTAGATTGGCTTTGCTCGGAAATCCATTACCATGACACATGTTGCCTCTGTTTACACTACTCTACACCTCTGAGACTAGCACAAATCCCAAGGATGCTCCAGACCCACCTTCTGAGCATTGTGGAAGGTCACCGGCCAAAAGTAAAGGCCACCGGCCATCCATCGACCATGGAAATTGATATCGGCCACAAATGTTTGGTCGATCGGTAGTGTAGATGGCCGACCGGCCATATCTTCCTGCAGAAACTTGTTTTGACAGCAGCTGAGGACATACAAGGCATGGCAATGCATTTCAAAGCAAATGTTTGCATAACCACACTCCATATCATGTTTAAGACTCAAGGGAGTATGGTCCTTGATTCCCAGACCACCAATCGTGCATTTCGATGCGTGATGGCCCAAGTAACCAAGTGTGCATTTTGATATCAAATGAAATGCAATGCACATAAACAAACAAATGAGGCCCCAACCTCTATCACTTGATCGAGAGGCAAGGCATGCATGCCAATGCAATGCAACCTAGACATGCGAACTAAGTATGCAACATGGCAATGCAAACAAGCATACAAGGCATGTGACAATCAGGCTAATGATAAGTATGCAAGGTGTAATGTCAACAAGCATGGAACAAGGCCAAATATGCAACAACGCATAAGGCAAGCATGCAACATATGCAAAGGATGGTCTTAAACTAATTTAGGCAGCCTTCAAACTAGCCCAAAACATTGGCCAAAAGCTATGAGGATGGGGCCAAATGCACATACAAGCATGCATGCAAATGGACCAACACTTAAGCATCAAAGAGACAACTTTTAAGCACACTTAAAAGAAGATAAACATGGACACATAGCATGCATAGAAAGCTCTGAAAATCATGTTATAAAGGTGCCAGACCAAGTAAACGAGACAAGCTAAACATGCAACAATGGTCCAAGATTCAAGGAAAGCCTAAGAGGGCTTAAACCATGGCTAAGTCAAACAAGCCTGACAAGGCTAAAAGGACTTAAAATAGGTCCAAGGTAGACCTAAACAAAGTTAAGGACACACCTAGACGGCATTTAAGTGGTCTAAACATGCAAGCATACAAAAGAGGCCACACATGGAGCATAAGATGACGACCTTGTAAAGCATTAAAGGGACATCAAATGCAAGCATACAAGCATATCATGAGGACTGAAATGATGCTATAAGTAGTGCCAAACCACTGAAATGATGCAAGGATAGCATGCTAGAGGGGTCACTGCTCAAGGCATACAAGATAGCTTGCATGGTAGCTATACAAAGCAAAGCATGGATGACTCAAATGACCAAAAATAGTCCCTTAGCATACTAAAACAAGCATAAAAGCTTCACAAAGCTAGGCCAAAATCATGCTAGAACAAGGGTTAAAACCTAAAGCATGTTAACCCAAAAATATGGCATTACAAGACATGTATGCAAGGCAAGCATGGTGTGTCTAAACCAAGCAAAAACAAAGGTAATACATGGCAATATAAGCACAAAACAGCTAAGGCATGGCCACCATACACTTAAACAAGATGCTCACACATGAGACAAAAATGGCCCTTTTCAATGACAACAAGGAGGGGGTGGCCCTCTCCTTCTTAGGATCTTAAGGCACCATCCTCACCAATGAAATCCCTCAAGATTTCAGTGGTGAGGAGGCCCAAACAAAGTGGTCCCGGAGCTCGCCAAAATAGCACAAAAATAGGGCCAAACAAGGCCTAAGAGGGGTCAAATACCCCCAAACGACAAAGCAACCTTAAACAACTATGTTAAGCACTCAAAATCAATACTTTTATTAGTTATATAAAAAGTCTAAAAATAGTTGCAAGATTGGTTAAAAAGCTATGCAAAAATGGGGAATAAAGGGTGAAGTTCTTACCCTTGATGACCCTCTTCACAAACAATGTTCCAGTTGGTTCTTCATGCTTGAATCCACTTAAGAACACCAAGAATAGCTCTCTGGCCCCTCAGAAACCAAGAGAATGTGTAACTCTATGTGTTTGTGTGCAATAGTAAGACTAAAACACACACTTATGTACTAAAGAGAGAGATATAGAGATAGAATAGCTACAACTATGAACTAGCCCTAACTCAGAGCTCCCTCTGTATTTTTTGTGTGTGTAACCCGAATGGAGGGAGAAGAGGCTCCCTCTTATAGAGTTCACTCTTGCAAAGCTTCTCAAGCAAGCTAGTCAAGAGGGAGATCCCTCCATACACCTGCATAGAGGGGAACAAAGTGGGTGCCAGCTATCATAGCTGGCAAAAAATATCTGCCAAAAGCAGATGCACAGTGGTCGGCCAGCTAAAAATGTAATTTGACCAAAATAGATGGCCGACCGACCATCCAGAGTGCCGACCGACCAAATATTTGGCCGATGGCAACAAAACCCAGCCGGTGGCCTCAAGCCATAGCCGGTGATGTGTGGGAATGGCCAACAAGCCATTCCTTACCCCTCAAAGGCAAAACACAAGTGTTTGGTGCAAAACCAAACACAAAACAGTCAAGTCGAGAGATCCTGAGGCAGGGCGCGTGGCCGAGACCTCCGGGAACTCACGACGAACACAGACATGGATGATCACCGAGTGTTCAAACGGTGACGCCCAAGTCTTGAGGACGGTCAAAAATGGGGTGTCTATAGTTGCCCCTCTTTGACAGAACTCGAAAGTCATAACAATGACAGGAGTGAATGTCAAAGCCCAAAGACGACCCATTTTGACAAGGCCGAAGACTTAGACAATCATGCAAGACAATAAAGATATGCGCCCGAAGGCAGGGGCGAAATGCAACTGAAAATGCAAGAAGCCGAGCATAACTTATGATCATACAAAGAAAGCTATAACGAAGCACAGACAATGCAACAGTTTTAAGCTAGCACAAACCAAACTACACTACAATGCAGAGAGGATGCAAGAGAATTATGCAATTCTCGATACGTCTCACTCGGAGGTTACAATACCTGTGCGGCTCGTCTGGTTGCACCAGCTTCAAATGAACCGTACATACAATATCATGCCTGAAAGAGAAAGAAAACTCAACAGGTACAGTATTGTTAGCAACATGCATAACAATGCAATCAAAAGCTGCGCGACAACGTGAATGCAGGATTTAAGGTCTCCTTAGACCAAGGGGTGCACAAACAGTGCGATGATATGCAATTGAATCTAACATAATGCAAATGATATGCAAAATCACAAAACAAATGTAAAAACAATGCAAATAATATGCAAAACATACAAAACTATATATAAACAATGCAAACGATATGCAATGCAATTGAATCATAATCCAATCATGAGCGGTTTAAAACCACACAAATGTCAAAAAGATTGATGGAGATGCAAAGTCTGTCTACCATAGAAAAGGTGCCGCAACCCTCAAACCACAATACCAGCAGTGGAATAGGCGCTTACACATGCAGAACTATGAGTGATGTAGATGGACACAGGAACAAGTAATTGGGTGGAATGACATAAGTGAGGCATGCTCTGCTCAGAAAAGATTATGAATCTAATGCTAGATGCAATCGAACTATATTACAATGCAGTATACACAGTGGATATGGCGTGCGACTGAAACACATCTTGCCTAGGAAAGGCATGTACACATGCAAACCGTGTCTAACACAGAAATGGTGCCGCAACCCTCAAACCACAATACCAGCAGTGGAATAGGCGCGTACACAAAAGTCTCAGGTCCATGCTTCAACGTGAAAAGTATGGGCACATACTAGACCAAGCTCAACATGGAAAGGCGCAAGCCATAGCTGGATGTGATGCGGCAAATGCATGCAAGCTACAATGCAACATATACAAATATGCAATGGAATGGATTATTTACAATGGATAAGGCCTGCGGCCCAAACCGTATCTTGCCTAGGAAAAGCATGGACACAAACAAGCCGCGTCTAACACAGAAAATGTGCCGCAACCCTCAAACCACAACACCAGCAGTGGAATAAGCGCGTACACATGCAGAACTATGCTTCGATGTGAAAAGTATGGATACATACCAGACCAAGCTCAACATGGAAAGGCGCAAGCCATAGATGGGGGTGATGCAGTGAATGCATGCAAGCTACAATGCAATATTTACAAATATACAATGGATGGAATATTTACAGTAAAATGCATGACATATGCAATATTTACTGTGAAATGCATGACATATGCATTATATATAATGAAATGCATGACATATGCACTATTTACAATGATGCATGACATATGCACTATTTACAGTGAAATGCATGACATATGCATGTTTGTTTTTTGTTTTGTTTTTTGAATGCACGGCAATGCATGATGAAGGGAAAATGCATGATAATGCATGTTTTTTTTTTGTTTTTGAAATGCAAATGATGCATGTTGTTTTTGTTGTTTTCCTTGTTTTTTTTGAGATGCAAATGCATGATGATGCATGATTTTGAAACGTGCAACAACGCGCTGCTTTTGAGATGCGTGACAATGCAAATGTTCTTGGAATGCATGACAACGCGCGGCTTTTGAAATGCATGTGAACTCGAATATGCGATGACGCGCATCGCTTGAAATGAATGCAATGCATGTGGACCCGAATGCGCGACAACGCGTGTTGCTTGAGATGAACGATAGTGCATGTGGACAGTGCACATCAATGCAAGTTGTGCTTGTTACGACGTGTGTATGCATTCAAAAACCAAAGGACTTGCACCTTTAGAGGATTTAAGGTCTCCTAGACCGAGCGTGTCTAAAGTCTTGCCATGCCGAGTGATTTTGAATGCGCGACAACGCACGTCACTTGGAATGCATGACAATGCAATATATTTACAACGGAATGCATGGCATATGCATGTGAGGTGCACATGACGATGCGCAACAAGGATCATGCCTAATCAAGCACCAAAGATCTTGCACCTTCAGAGGATTTAAGGTCTCCTAGACCGTGCATAGTTAAGGTCTCACCAGACCGTACGTGTTTAAGGTCTCGCCAGACCATGTGATTTAAAATGCAAAACAATGCAAGTAAGGTACGCAAATGCAAGACAATGCATGTGGGGGCAACTTTCGAATCTTGAAAGAGACAAAAGGATACAAAAAGGATACACTGCACCCGTATTCAGGTGCCACGCACAGAAGACATGGTCTGAGGTTGAAACGGAGACCGGCTGAGCTTCGGAAATGCACTTTCTTGCACTGTCTTTAAGCAATGAAGGCCCCAAACCACACCTCTGACCCAAAAAAAAGGTTATAGGAGGTTCACCGGCAATCAGGGGAGGTCACCGGCTGTCCACCGGCCATCAGAAAAGTCTACCGCCCAAATATTTGGCCGACCGGCCAACAGTGTGGCCGACCGGCCAAACATCCTTGAATCGGGGTAGTTTGGTCTTTTGGCCTCGGGTCTTTTAAAATAGGGCCTCTAGCCCTATTTTCTTCACTTGTTCCTGGTCGAAAACTCTCTCCCTCTCTCACTAGATCATTTTGCTTCCTTCATTTCTCTAGTTTCTTGTGTTTTCAACACTTTTTCGTCGTTCGATTCGCGAATACCTCGCCGTTTCGGACGTTTTGAACCGAACGAAACTTCATTTCGGTGTCTTTTTCTTGATTTCCGCCACTTGGGGTTTGTTTCCCCTGAGTTCCTCTTGATCTTCGTGCCTTTTCCATATTTCGACTTTTCCAGCCATTTTCCGCTCTCTCGGGGTTGACTTTCTGTTGACTTTCGCATTCTAGCCCGGTTTCCACATTTCCGGCCTTTTTCACACTCTCTTTGAGATGGCAGACGATCTTCCATAGGGCGAGACTCCCCCGGAGTATGAAATGGATCCCGAGGCCGAGCTCTTGCCTCTGAGCGTCCGCCCGTTCGACTCGGCGACCTACCGGCCGGCGATTCACATACTGCCTCCCGACGGACTTCGCCAGTTCTGGAGTTTTGACAGGACGGTGCCTCCAGAGTTTCTCCTGCACGAGCCGGAGTCACATCTATCATACGGCGCTTCCGAGGTATATTCTTTCCTGTTTCATTTTCCGCAATGTAGAACACTTAACTGTCATAGTTGATTTTGTTCTTTAACTGCTTAGCCCGGATACACCGATACACTGTATGTTGTAGTTGACTATGAACACACTTGCACTTGATATCTGTTTGAATTGGAACAAGCGCACACATACTGTGTTTGCCCTGAACCACTCAAACATGCTGACACGTCACATGTTGTAGTTTACTGCAAGCACACCACCACTCGATGTTTGTTTGAACTTGAGAACGTGCACACATGCTGTATTGTCACCAATTCTGAATGCTTTTCAAAACTGTACATTTTATATGGCTTCACACCTGTTTGCTTTCGAATACAGGGAGATTCCCATGCCTTCCGAGGGTATGGGAATGTTGCCGTCAGAGATTGGTATATGGAGCTGCTAGATGCGGTCCGCCACATTGTAGACCAGGCCGGCTTCGACGCCTTCTGCAGAGGACTTTCCTAACTTACTGCAAGCAGGCCTCTTCTCGCCACTCTGGTGGAGAGGTGGTGGGACACCACCGACTCATTCCACTTCTCGGTCGCGGGAGACATGACGATGACTCCCTATAACTCCTCGATGCTCACCGGCATCGGGGTAAGGGGTGATCCGATCCCCTTCGACACAGACAAGGATGAGTGGGAGGCCGCTCAGATTTACTTGCTGGGCGAGATGTCGCCTCCTGCGCGCCCAGGATTCGTTAGATATTCATGGTTCAAGAGCCACTTCAGGGTTCAGCCGGCGTTGGCCGAGGAGGCACCGATGGCTCAGGAGGAGGTGGAGCAGTACGCCCGCGGCTTCCTCATGTTTCTGCTGGGGACCACCATTTTCGCCGACCGGGCAAATACCGTGCCCCTCTGTTTGTTGAGTGCGCTTGTGGACGTCACGCGGATCTTGCGCTATGATTGGGGTGGCGCCGGTTTGGCCACGCTGTACGGATACATGAGCTCAGCTTCCCGTGGCAGCGGACAGCTGCTCGGGGGCTACTGGCGAGCTTGGGAGGTACATTTGCTTCTTCTGTTTTTCATTTCTGCTTTCCATTACCTGTACTCTGTACACTGCACACACTGCGGTCTGCTTTACACTAACTGTATATTGCACACACGGCACACATATACGCTGTTTTTCACTGACTGTATACTGCACACACTGTACACTCTGCACAATACACTGCACAATACATGGCTCTGTGATTTCTGCTTTATTCTGCATTCTGCTTTATCTGATAAGCATACTGATACTTACTTCACAGCTGTGGGTCTACGCCTACTTTCCGAGGCTCCCGCCTGTGCCTGACGAGGAGACCCCTCTTGTCGTTCCATTCTCCCGACGCTTCGATATGAGGTGTGTGCGGAGACCACGAGAGACGTTCATATTCTTCTGCCGTTATTTCGACACCATCAGCCCCGCAGAGGTATGTTTAGAACTTGCAGTTCATTTAAGCTTCGCTTTGCACTATATTTTCTAATAACAGTAGATAACAAACTGCATGCCATTTGCAAATCACTTGGCAGCCTTGGGCTCCATTGCCAGCTGGGATTCGGGAGCGATTTGCCGGTGTGGAGGAGACTGCCCGCTTCAGGCTACTATTAGAGGGCCCTATCTGTCGGGCCTGGTACCTGGGTGAGCGCTTTTTGCGCCAGACCCTGGGTTTGTCAGAGCAGATAGTTCCAGCTCTGCCCCCTGAGCATATGAGGGACACCGAGAGGTTCACTCCTGAGCAGATGGCTGATTATACGATCGGCTGGGATTCGATACATTATAGAGGCATAGGCGACTACACAGAGTATGTCTGTACGTATATTATGCGGCCTTTGAGCAGTGGCCGTCGAGCTGAGAGAGAAAGGATGGCGGCGCCAGTGGCTGGAGCACGTGCAGGTACATCGAGGATGGCTCGAGTCCGTGGCAGGAGTGGAGCTCGGAGAGGACGGGGGGCTAGTTGGCCAGCACTGCCCACGACGATGACATGCAGAGGGCGGGGTGGGGTGACTTACCAGATCCCCATCACTCCTCCTCCGGCTGATCATGAGTTAGTCAGTTTCTATGACTTGCCTCCGGTATGTACTACTGTATTTTGCATTTTGTGCTGTCATTTCATTTCATTTCGTTTAATATTCTGCAGAATATTGATACTTCTAACACTTTTACAGGCTTCCTCCGAGTACACTTGCCAGTCCCTGGAGTTGACTGCTTCGGTGATGGGGATGTTCCAGCAGAGCCTCGATCTTCTGGCCATGTACAGTATTCCGGTATGTTCTTCTGACCACGGTCTCAAACCATACATAAACTGTTTCACATAATCTGATGCATTGCCTTGTTAACATAATGCTCAATACACTGCCCTCACAGCATCTGATACACTGTAGCCCACAGACTGTTCACAGCATTACTCATGGCATTCATACACTGCACTCAGTCACTACATTCTGTACCGTCATACTGCTCATAGCATTCATACTCTGTACTGATACTCTATCTTGCGTAGCATACTGATGCGTCTGCAATTTGTACTTTTTAGCCTCCATTCCTGATTCCTGCTGCAGGAGGTGCTCCAGCTGGACCTCCGATTTCTACCCGAGGAGGAAGAGATCGCAGAGTATACCCCCGCACCAAGGTGGGGCGCACTCATGTTGGGAGTAGCTCTCGGGCGCCAGTTCCAGATGACGACGAGTCTGAGGCAGAGGAGGAGGCGGAGCCATCTGAGGAGGAGACCGGAGATGGCACTGACTCGGGCTCAGATGACGGCGCTGATGATGATGCTCCTGGACCTTCATCTAGGAAGAGGACGAGGACAGACCTCTAGGCCTAAGACCATTCGACATTGATCCAGATTTTTGCTGTTTTTCTTCTTCTTGTTTTGCTTTTCTTTTTGCTGATAGCTAGAGTACCTTGTACTGCCGCAGGCAGGTTTTTGTTTTCTCCAAAACTTTGTACTTGAAAAAAATAGTGAAATGAAACAAACTTTCTGTCTGAAAAAGTGTTACATTTGTACATTTCATACTTTGCATCGCATTGCATCACATTACACCTCAATGTAAATGAGATTGATCTTTTGCCTGAAAATCAAACACTTGTATTGCAATAACCAGGTAATGAACCAGCGAACGGAAAAATAACTCAAACAACCCATTGCTCTATCCGAACACTCGACTCATACTCTGCTGGGGATTAATCTTCATACAGCGAATCCTAAACAAACAGTCCAATCTGAAAAGACGGAATACAAAGGCGGGATCGACTGAATTTGAAGCACACTCAGATGGAATCCGAAACCCAAAAGCTTCAGAGAGGCCCAGGTTTTTCTGTTCACACTTATCGGGGGTGGACCCTGCAGTTGTATGAAAGAACCAAATTATGCTTTTGCACAAATGTGGAGAATGGCACAACACTCTAAGCACAAAATGATTAATTTTTGCAATTGAAGAAGGGTTTTTCAAATCGGGGTAGTAAGCCTACAACTGGACACAGTGAGAATGACTCAACAGCGGAAACAAAAATGGTAAACAACCTAAACACAACGAGACACACTCGGAAAATACTCAAAACAAAGGTTGAGGTAATCAAAACAAAAGACACGACATGCAGACGTGTTAACGAAGACGGAGGACCTCAGATCATGAGGAGCCAGTTTCTCTGGGTATTGTTTCCCACCCTTTCTCATTTGTGTGATTCTCACATCACTCGGCTCTCAGGCTCGGTTTTTCTTTCAAAACCTTTTGGCTCGCTTTTTCTCTCAACTTACACCTCTCTATTCTTTATTCTCTCATTTTTTTATCCATCCCCGGGGTGTTTGATGGTTGAATAAGAAGTTGTGGGTTCACACCTGATACGGTTACCTTACGGCTATTTCTTCTGGTGGCGTTTGGTCGATGCCCCAGACAAGGGAATGAAGTATCTTGATCCATTCTGATTCGTGCTTCGCACTTGGTTCGATACCTCGTTGCTCGGAGGTTGAGAGAGCTTTTAGCCCTTTATTGACAGCTTCAGTTGTGCCCTTCTTGGCAAGTATGCTGGCGATGGGGGAAAGACAGGAAGCCTGACTCAACCGTGCCCATAGTTCATCATTTTGACCATTTTTCGTTTTGGTTTCTACGAAAACAATTTTGACCAATATGAGAGTTAGATTAACATACTTGTGCGATTTTTGATTTGAAAATCATGTAAGTCAGGC
This sequence comes from Camellia sinensis, assembly GCF_055761805.1. Taxonomy (NCBI): domain Eukaryota; kingdom Viridiplantae; phylum Streptophyta; class Magnoliopsida; order Ericales; family Theaceae; genus Camellia; species Camellia sinensis. Next base: position 60,797,546 of record NC_138971.1, read on the forward strand.
TATCAGCACTGAAATTTTTCCTTTTTTGGGTCCAAGAAAATGGTCCAGTTTTGGAAAATGAAACAATTTTTGAGAAAATGGTCAACCTCAGTAAAAATTCTCAAAACTATTTTTGCAAACAGTCACTGCTCAACGAGCGCAGAACTTACTCTCGAGATGTACAACCTCGGATGGGAAGGAAAACTGCCCCTTTTCTGAAGGACACTGCATGGCAACGGAAAGTTTCCCCTTGTTTGAATGGCACCGCAGCGCTTTGAATGGCAACAGAAAGTTGCCCTTTGTCTGAATGGCACCACAGCGCTTTGAATGGCGACGGAAAGTTGCCCTTGGTTTGAATGGCGACTCATGGCAATGGAAAGTTGCCCCTTGTCTGGATGACGCCGCAGCGTATTGTAAACAGTCTTCCTTAGTGATGATCACAACTGAACTCTCAAATACAGAGAAGACGAAGATGGTCAAAACCAATATATGGACACAGTCGCTTTGAAAGCGTTGGGGGCTAGACTTCAGAATGAAGTTGCCTACGTATCCTAAACATGGGAATCAAGCCTCACGTAGTTCAGGGTAAGGTACACTCATGTATTAACCCTCACTTTTTTATGCTCTAACTTTTGCCAAGGCCGCCCTTTGCAGGTTTTCAAACTTGCGAGCTTTGTTCTTCTTTTCTTTTCCATTCTTTTGTATTTTCTTTTCCTTTTTCATCTTTTCTTTTCATTTTTTTTCCTTTTCCTTTCTCTCTTTTTTTTTTGCATCTTTTTTTGTATTTTTCTCTTGCTCTAACTTTTGCCTGGGTCGCCCTTCCGGGTTTTCGGCCCAGGGAGCCTCTCAAAGGGTAAAAGTGTAACAAGTCCATGCCAAATGGTTTTAGGATCTCGAAGCCATCTGTATCCGGGAGGGTGGCTATTGTTTTGACTTGCAAAAGGATCCATCTTCGGCTCTTCGAGCACATCGGACACTTTTTGCCCCTAGTTCGAGGGGTGTTTCTGTTCTAGCTTTGCGAGCTTCTTCTAATGAGGTCTGATCTTCTTGATCTGACTTTCTTGGCCTCTTGTTCAAGGGCTGCTTCAAATTTGGCCACGCAGGCCTCATGCTGTAGTCGACCGTTGAACATTCTGAACTAAGGTCCAAGGTTTGAAAGTAAGGGCTCAAGTCTTGAGGCCGAGAGCGATCCTAAGCTGCATAATCTCAAGAGCGATTCCACACAGCTCTTCGCAGGACTGCGCCAAACATTTTGTTTTTGAAATTCTTTTTTAAAGAAAGCAACAAATCGCTCGCGCTGATGATAGTGCAAAACCAATCTGGATCAAGCCTGGGTCCTTCTCAGTACGCACGTTAACAAACATGATTTCATTCATTAAGGGCTTAGCATGCCTCTCTTTCTCTCAATTTGATCAAGTTTTTGCAAAACCCGAGGAATTCCTTCCTCTTCATTTTTATCACCACAGTGTTCAAAAAGTTTTGAAAAAACTTAGGTCAATGCAATGAGTTTGGGGTGTAGAAGAGTGAGTGAGATGCTCCGCCTTTTCATTCAAATGCTCTGGCACAACTAGCTCAAAGTAGCGATAAGCACGAGAACATGATAGCCGCAGCTGTTTCATTCAAGATTTCCTAGTTGCAACTGGCTCCACAGCAGAGACAGACTCAAAAGAAAGCAAAAGGATAATTACAAAACAAAACGGTGTTCGAGGCAACAACCCCGGAATCACCTGACATTCTATACAATGAGACCGACTCGACACAACAAGACGGACCCTTTAAGCAAAAAGACTGACTTAAGACAATGAGACAGACCCAAAAGAAAACAAAGAACTAACTCGACACCCAAGCCAGAAATTGAAAAACTGCATTCGCAAACGCTCTTAAGAGTGCGTGCCAAACGCCATATCAGAAGTACACCAGGCGTCGCCCACAGGTGGTTCAACCCCTGATCACATACTTGCAGTATCCTCAATGTCCAACAACTCAGTGGTGACAGACTTTGCTGAGGTAGGTGGGTGGATGACCTCATTGTTGATCAAATCTTGCACTTCGTGGCGAAGGCGGAAACAACCGTCGGTGTTGTGACCAGTTTGCTGGTGGTACACGCAGTACAGCGTAGCATCATATGTGAGAGAAAGATTCTTCGGTAGAGGTCGAGGCTCAAGGGGTTTAAGATGCCCCTTTTTAGCTAGAATTTGAAATGCCCTAGACAAAGGCATGTAGAGGGCGTAAAAGACTCTGCGCCCTCGAGGCAGATACTTCGAAGTCTGAGGGTTCTTGCTAGACAAACCAGCGAAAGGGTCGGCAGGCACTGCCTTGGCTTTCTAATGTTTTCCTGGTGCAGGGTTGGGAGCAGAAGGGACTGTTCTGGCATGACGGGGCCTATCCCGATTTTTCGCTTGGCTTGAACTACCCTCGGCTGGAGTAGGGAAAGCATCATCCACAGCTTTAGTCATGACTGCAAATACTTGCTGCTTATGCATCCCCCCGGCTTTCAAAGCCTCGACTGTCCACAGCAGTTGCTCTACGGGATCAGCATCTGTTCCTACTTTATTTTTACCTCTAGCCTCAGCCTGATCGAGGGTTTGGGTTGCTACATCAGATCAAAACCCGATTGTTGTTGGCATGTCACGGTCACAGCTTGAAGCAACCTCAGGTTGGCTGAGTTTGATCACAATTTGCCCCAGTAGCGGGGGCTCTTGCGGTATAAAATTCCCGGCATATGGTGCAGCAGGTGGCGAAGCTGACATTCCATAGGCCAGATCGGCCATGGATCTCTGGAGGTCACCGATCATTCCTATTAACTCAAACGTGGTGGGTTCACGAACTTGAAACATCTAGGGTTCCCAGATCGGGCGCGCAGCAGGCGACCTGGGCGGATGCGATACATCAACATTGGTCTCATCCTGCAAGATGATCCCTTGGTGTAACGCGGCTGCCATAACCACAATTTCCTCTGAACTTTGGGTCATCATAAGTCCGCTGAACTAAACGGTGATTGACGAATCAAATATCTGTCTTGCCTCAGTGAAGGAGAACACTGGCTATTCTGTACTAAATCTCTGAACCTAAATCTCTGAACTGAAAGGGAAAACAAGCAGCATTTCAACCCAAACGGAACAGACACAGACGTAGCTGAATAACTGTACTCTACTACTGATCACTGTTCCACAAAATCACTGCCCCAAAGACTGAATCTGATACTCGCAGATATAACTGATTCCCCAAAACACTGATACTGATGCCCTCAGGCCTGGTACTCAAACTTGCAAATTGATATGCACATTCCCTGTAGAGATACACTCTAAAAGCACATAGCAAGTAAATGAGAACCAAAACACCCCTATGCTAGGGTAGGGTTTCCCTGTCCTATTTTGTCAGGAGCTAGGGTTTCACTACGCACGCAGCGGTTTCAAACAACCTATAATCGAGTAAGCAACCTGTCTTAGTTTGGAATGGTCACTATGGATTCCGAATATGCACTAGGTCGAATGGTCAAAAAAAGGGTGCCCCGGTAAAACTGGGGTTTGTGTTCCCATATTGGCAGAGCCTGCAACCGGTCAGCCTTATGGCACGCTTCTCAAAGCGAGCCTCCGGCAAACCGCTCAGGAATAGTAGATGGCCAACACGGTGTCCTAGGCGCACCATTGCACATGCAATGCAAAGAAAACACATAAGTGTAGTCAAAACAAGATATCATGAGTTCGAGTCAAGTTCTCTAAACTCTCCAACAGAGTCGCCAGAAACTGTAGACGTCCCCGAATGTCCCGGGAGGGAAATCCCCGTTCTGTTCATTTGGGCTCACTACAGTTCAGGACTCAAATTGTAACGGTTCTAAATCAGAACCAAAGAGTCCAAATCCGGCAAATCGTTTTTTAAATAGATTTTTTGTAAAGAAGTGCCAAACATGGACTGCTTTGCCAGATACAGAGTTTCCATCTAAATATTTTTTATAGGGGAATTTAGGAAACCCAGACTCGTTTGCCTAAGGCCACGTGTCCGTCATCACCAAAGTTGCTTCGGCTTGGGAACTTGGGTACAATTGGGGAAGGTCAGCTATGAGCACCCCCGCTCGCCCAATCCGAAGATCGGCCTCTACTAACCATGATATTTAGTTTTGAAAACGTTATGCGTTCTTATTCCGGTTATTAGCCTAGATTTACTATATGATGCGCACAGCATACAAGTATAGACGGGGTCACTTGAATTGGAACAAAGCATTTCATGTTTGTTTTGAAAACGGTTTGCTACTCGCAAGTAGGCTAAAATACAGGTTTTGCCACCCTCAAGTGGGCTTAGAAAAGAAGGTTTTGCCACTGTCTAGTGGGCTTAAAACTCATAGTCAATGCATTATTCCAATTCAGATAACCCAACCTTCACCCATAGGCTTTCAGGCAGATATATCACATAAGCACATAGCCTCATGGTAAGCATGCTGTCATGGCAATACTCACACTCATGCAAGGATGCTAAAACATAAATGCTTACCGAGTACTCCAAGCCAAAACAGAAACTAGTTAGTAATCATATGCATGATCCTAGTTCATGTTAAGATGGCTAATGCAACACACGCAAGATGCAGCTACAATAGACTCGGCTAATCTATGGATGGCATATGATGATGCTACGACTAACACGTATTCAACGTGGAATTGAAATACAATGCAGTTAGTATGATGCGCCGAGCCTGGTGCATGTAAGACAAATGTGTGGATGCAAAACATGCGAGCATAAGGATGCTAATTTAAACATGTCCTAATCTAACCACTGAAAGCGGATAAATAAAAGGGAGAAAGACGTGGAGTTGGAAGACATATACACCCACGCACACTTATTACACAATTACCCTCGCTCGGAGGGTCCAAATAAATAATACAGTCCGAATAAATAATTAAACTATTCTAGCTAATTAAATATTACAAAACTTCTAATTAATTAAACAAATTAACTAAGCTATGGAAAACAGTAAAAGGCCTCGGGAAGAGGGATGCACGCATGCTCGGATTGGCTTTGCCCGGAAATCCATTGCCATGACACATGTTGCCTCTGTTTACACTGCTCAACACCTCTGAGACATGCACAAATCCCAAGGATGCTCCTAACCCACGTTCTGAGCACTGTGGAAGTTCACCAGCCAAAAGTAAAGGCCACCGGCCATCCATCGACCATGGATGTTGATATCGGCCACAAATGTTTGGTCGATTGGCAGTGCGGATGGCCGACCGGACATATATTCCTGCAGAAACTTGTTTTGACAGCAGCTGAGGACATACAAGGCATGGCAATGCATTTCAAAGCAAATGTTTGCACAACCACACTCCATATCATGTTTAAGACTCAAGGGAGTATGGTCCTTGATTCCCGGACCACCAATCGCACATTTCGATGCGTGATGGCCCAAGTAACCAAGTGTGCATTTTGATATCAAATGAAATGCAATGCACATAAACAAACAAATGATGCCCCAACCTCTATCACCTGATCGAGAGGCAAGGCATGCATGCCAACACAATGCAACCTGGACATGCGAACTAAGTATGCAACATGGAAATGCAAACAAGCATACAAGGCATGTGACAATCAGGCTAATGACAAGTATGCAAGGTGTAATGTCAACAAGCATGGAACAAGGCCAAATATGCAACAGCGCATAAGGCAAGCATGCAACATATGCAAAGGATGGTCTTAAACAAATTTAGGCAGCCTTCAAACAAGCCAAAAACACTGACCAAAAGCTATGAGGATGGGGCCAAATGCACATACAAGCATGCATGCTAGAACAAGGGTTAAATCCTAAAGCATGTTATGGCAAAAATATGGCATTACAAGACATGTATGCAAGACAAGTATGGTGTGTCAAAACCAAGCAAAAACAGAGGTATTGCATGGCAATATAAGAACAAAAATAGCTAAGGCATGGCCACCATACACTTAAACAAGATGCTCACACATGAGGCAAAAATGGCCCTTTTCGAGGACAACAAGGAGGGGGGGTGGCCCTCTCCTTCTTAGGACCTTAAGGCACCATCCACACCACTGAAATCCCTCAAGATTTCAGTGGTGAGGAGGCCCAAACAAAGTGGTCCCGGAGCTCACCAAAATAGCACAAAAATAGGGCCAAACAAGGCCTAAGAGGGGTCAAACACCCCCAAACGACAAAGCAACCTCAAACAACTATGTTAAGTACTCAAAATCAAGAATTTTATTAGTTATATACAAAGTCTAAAAATAGTTGCAAGATTGGTTAAAAAGCTATGCAAAAATGGGGAATAAAGGGTGAAGTTCTTACCCTTGATGACCCTCTTCACAAACAATGTTCCAGTTGGTTCTTCAAGCTTGAATCCACTTAAGAACACCAAGAACAGCTCTCTGGCCCCTCAAAAACCAAAAGAATGTGTAACTCTATGTGTTTGTGTGCAATAGTAAGACTAAAACACACACTTATGCATTAAAGAGAAAGATATAGAGATAGAATAGCTACAACTATGAACTAGCCCAAACTCACAGCTCCCTCTGTATTTTTTGTGTGTGTAACCCTAATGGAGGGAGAAGAGGCTCCCTCTTATAGAGCTCACACTTGCAAAGCTTCTCAAGTAAGCTAGTCAAGAGGGAGATCCCTCCATACACGTGTATGGAGAAGAGCAAAGTGGTTGCCAGCTATCACACTTGGCACAAAATATCTACCGAAAGCAGATGCACAGTGGTCAGCCAGCCAAAAATGTAATTTGACCAAAATAGATGGTCGACCGACCATCTAGAGTGCCGACCGACCAAATATTTGGCCGATGGCAACAAAACCCAGCCGGTGGCCTCAAGCCATGGCCAGTGATGTGTGGGAATGGCCAACAAGCCATTCCCTGCCCCTCAAAGGCAAAACACAAGTGTTTGGTGCAAAACCAAACACAAAACAGTCGAGTCGAGAGATCCTGAGGCAGGGCGCGTGGCCGAGACCTCCGGGAACTTAAGACGAACACAAACATGGATGGTCACCGAGTGTTCAAACGATGACGTCCAAGTCTTGAGGACAGTCAAAAATGGGGTGTCTACAGTAGCATGCATAGCCATACAATTCTTGCATCAAATGGATAGCCAATGCAGAAGCCAAAAATGAGTTGCTCTCGGAACCGCGTGAAATTTGGTAGGTTAACAGAAAATGTGATTTTAGGTAGGATCTATGATGATGTATCTTGCATAGCCATACAATACTCGGATGAAAACGAACAGGCAATGCAACCACCAGAAACGGGCCGAGCTCAGAATTGTGTGAATTTTGGTGGGTCAATAGAAAATGTAATTTTAAGATGGATCCATGATGATGTAGCATGAATGACCATACAATTCTTGGATGAAACGGACCAACAATGCAAATGCCAAAAAAGGGGCCTGGCTTGGAATCACGTGAAGTTTGGAGGGTCAAAAGAAAACGTGATTTTAGGAAGGATCCATGATGATGTAGCATGCATGGCTATATAATTCTTAGATCAAATGGATAGGCAAGGCAAAAGCCAAAAACAGGACGACTAGGAATCACGTGAAATTTGGTTGGTCAATAGAAAACATGATTTTATGAAGGATTCGTGATGATGCAGCATGCATGGATATATAATTCTCGGATCAAATAGACAAGTAAGGCAAAAGCCAAAGATGACACGCGCCTAGAATCGGGTGAAATTTGGTGGGTCAATAAAAACATTTTGTCAGGAGTGAGCAATGATGATGTGGCAATCATGGCCATACAATTCTCGGATCAAACGGACCGGCAATGCAAAAGCTAAAATTAGGTCGGGCTTAGAATCGCGTGAAACTTGGTTGGTGAACAGAAAATGTGATTTCAAGAAGGATCCATAATGATGTAGCATGCATGGCTATGTAATTCTCGGATCAAATAGAAGGCAATGCAAAAGCCAAAAGCGGGCTGGGATCAGAATCGTGTGAAATTTGTTGGATCAATAGGAAACGTGATTTTGTGAAGGATCCATGATGATGTGAAATGCATGGTCGTACAATTCTTGGATCAAACAGACAGGGAATGCAAATGCCAAAAATGGGCCGGTCTCAGAATCACATAAAATTTGGTGGGATAATAGAAAACATGATTTTAGAAGAATCAAGGAGGATGCAGCATTCATGACTACACAATTCTCGGATCAAACGGAGAGGCAACACAAAAGCCAAAAATGGGCCAGCCTCGGAATTGCGTGAAATTTGGTGGGGTAGTAGAAAACGTGACATTAAAAAGAATCCACGATGGCGTAGCATGCGTGGCTATAATTTTCAGATTAAACGAACAGGCAATGCAAAAGCCAAAAATTGGTCGGGCTCGAAATCGCAGGAAATTTGGTTGGTCAATAGAAAATGTGATTTTAGGACGGATCCATGACGACATAGCATACATGGCCATACAATTCTCAGATCAAATGGATAGGCATTGAAATAGCCAAAAATGGGCCAGGCTCAGAATAACATGAAATTTGGCGGGCCAATAGATAACGTGACTTAGAAAGCATCTGTGACGATGTAGCATGCATGGCCATACAATTCTCGGTTGAAATGGATAGGCTTGGATCCATGACGATATAGCATGCATGGCCACACAATTCTCAGATCAAACGGATAGGGGATGCAAAAGCCACAAACTGGTTGGGCTTGGAATTGGGTGAAATTTGCTGGGTCGATAGAAAATGCGATTGCAAGAAGGATCCATGATGATGTAGCCTACATGGCTATAGAATTCTTGGATCAAATGGACAAGCAATGCCAAAGACAAAAACGGGCTGTGCATCGGGTGAAATTTGGTGGTTCAATAGAAAACGTGATTTTAAAAAGGATTCATGATGATGTATAATGCATGGCCATATAATTCTCAAATCAAACGGACAAGCAATGCAAAAGCCAAAAAAGGGTCAGGCTTGGAATCGAGTGAAATTTGGTAGGTCAATAGAAGACGTGATTTATTTTAGGAAGGATCCGTGATGATGTATCATGCATGGCCAAACAACACTTAGATCAAACAGACAGGTAATGCAAAAGCAAAAAAAGGGTCATGTTCGGAATCACATGAAATTTGGTGGCTCAACAGAAAACGTGATTATAAGACGAGCCATGATGACGCAGCATGTATGACCATACAATTCTCGGATGAAATTGAAAGGCAATGCAAAAGACAAAAACGGGTCAGGCTTAGAATTGCATGAAATTTGGTGGGTCAATAGAAAATGTGATTTTAAGATGGATCCATGATGATGTGGCATACATGACTATATAATTATCGGACGAAACAGACAGGCAATGAAAAAGCCAAAAAAGTTCCTAGCTTGGAATGGCGTGAAATTTGGTCAGTCAATAGAAAATGTGATTTTAGGAAGGATCCATGATGACGCAGCATGCATGGCTATATAATTCTCGGATCAAACGGATGGGCAAGGCAAAAGCCAAAAACGAGCCGAACTCAAAATCATGTGAAATTTGGTGGGTCACTAGCAGACGTTTTTTTATGAGGGAGCCAAGATGATGTAACATGCATGGCCATGCAATTTTTGGATCAAACGGACCGGCAATGCAAAAACCAAATACAGGCTAGACTCAGAATCGCGTGAAATATGGTGGGTCAATAGAAAACGTGATTTTAGGAAGGATCCAGGATAATGTAGCATGGATGGTCGTAAAATTCTCAGATTAAACATACAGGCAATAAAAAAGCAAAAAATGGGCAGGCTCAGAATCTTGTGAAATTTGGTGGGTCGATAGAAAACGTGATTTTAGGACTTATCCATGATGATGTACCATGCATGGCCATACAATTCTCAGATCAAACGGACATGCAATGTAAAAGACAAAAACGGGTCGGGCTCGAAATCACATGCAATTTGGTGGTTTAATAGAAAACGTGATTTTAGGATGAATCATTGATGATGTAGCATGCATGGCCATACAATTCTCAGATCAAATGGACTGGCAGTGCATAAGCCAAAAATGGGTTGGGCTCGGAATACCATGGAATTTGGTAGGTCAATCAAACAGGTGATTTTTGGACAAATCCCTGATTATGGAGCATGCATGGCTATACAATTCTCGGATCATATGGACGGGCAATGCAAAACCAAAAAATGGGTCAGGCTTGAAATCGCATGAAATTTGGTTTGTCAATAGGAAATGTGATTTCAAGACTGATCCATGATGACGTAGCATACATGGCCATACAATTCTCGGATCTAATGGATAGGCAATGAAATAGCCAAAAATGGGCCGGGCTCAGAATAACAAGAAATTTGGTGGGCCAATAGATAACGTGATTTTAGGAAGCATTTGTGATGATGTAGCATGCATAGCCATACAATTCTCGATTGAAATGGACAGGCTTGGATCCATGATGATATAGCATGCATGGCCACACACTCAGATCAAACGGACAGGAGATGCAAAAGCCAAAAATGGGTCGGGCTTGGCATTGGGTGAAATTTGTTGAGTCAATAAAAAATGTGACTGTAAGAAGGATCCATGATGATGCAGCATGCATGGTCGTAGAATTCTTGGATCAAACGGACAAGCAATGCCAAAGACAAAAACGTGCTAGGCTTCGAGTGAAATTCGGTGGTTCAATAGAAAACGTGATTTTAAAAAGGATTCATGATGATGTATAATGCATGGCCATATAATTCTCAAATCAAACGGACAAGCAATGCAAAAGCCAAAAAAGGGTCGGGCTTGGAATCGTGCGAAATATGGTAGGTCAATAGAAGACGTGATTTATTTTAGGAAGGATCCATGATGATGTATCATGCATGGCCAAACAATACTTAGACCAAATAGACAGGTAATGCAAAAGCAAAAAAAGGGTCAAGTTCGGAATCGCATGAAATTTGGTGGCTCAACAGAAAACGTGATTATAAGACGATCCATGATGATGTAGCATGTATGACCATACAATTTTTGGATGAAATTGAAAGGCAATGCAAAAGCCAAAAACGGGTCAGGCTTAGAATTGCATGAAATTTGGTGGGTCAATAGAAAATGTGATTTTAAGATGGATCCATGATGATGTGGCATACATGACCACATAATTATCAGACGAAACAGACAGGCAATGTAAAAGCCAAAAAAGTTCCTGGCTTGGAATGGCGTGAAATTTGGTTAGTCAATAGAAAATGTGATTTGAGAAAGAATCCGTGATGATGTAACATGCATGGCTATATAATTCTCGGATCAAACGGATATGCAAGGCAAAAGCCAAAAACGAGCCAAACTTAGAATCGTGTGAAATTTGGTGGGTCAATAGAAAACATTTTTTTATGAGGGATCCAAGATGATGTAACATGCATGGCTATGCAATTCCCAGATCAAACGGACCGACAATGCAAAAGCCAAAAACAGGCTACACTCAAAATCGCATGAAATATGGTGGGTCAATAGAAAATATGTTTTATAAAGGATCCAAGATAACGTAAAATGAATGGTCATAAAATTCTCGGATCAAACATATAGGCAATGCAAAAGCAAAAAATAGCCAAGCTTAGAATCTTGTGAAATTCGGTGGGTCAATAGAAAATGTGATTTTACGACTTATCCATGATGATGTACCATGCATGGCCATACAATTCTCGGATCAAACGGACAGGCAATGCAAAAGCCAAAAATGGTGAGGCTCGAAATCGCATGCAATTTGGTGGTTTAATAAAAAAAAAGTGATTTTAGGACAAATCCATGATGATGTAGCATGCATGGCCATACAATTCTCAGATCAAACGGACTAGCAATACATAACCCTAAAATGGGCCAGGCTCAGAATACCATGTAATTTGGTGGGTCAATCGAACACGTGATTTTAGGATGGATCCCTGATTATGGAGCATGCATGGCCATAGAATTCTCGGATCAAACAAACAGGCAATGCAAAATCAAAAAATGGGTCGAGCTTGGAATCGCATGAAATTTGGTTTGTCAAAAGAAAATGTGATTTTAAGAAGGATCCATGGTGATGTAGTATGCATGGCCGTACAATTCACGGATAAAATGAACAAACAATACAAAACCAAAAATCGGCTAGCCTTGGAATCACGTGAAAATTGGTGGGTCAATAGAAAACGTGATTTTAAGAAGGATCTATGATAATGTAGCAGGCATGGCCAATCTCAGATCAATCGGGCAGGCAATACAAAAGCCAAAATCGGGCCAGGCTCGAAATCGTGCGAAATTTGGTGAGTCAATAGAAAATATGATTTTAAGATGGATCCATGATGATATATCATGCATGGTCGTTCAATTCTTGGATCAATCGAATAGGCAATGCTGAACCCAAAAAACAGCAGGCTCGAAATCGCATAAAATTTGGTCGGTCAATAGAAAAAGTGATTTTAAGAAGTTTCGATGATGATGTAGCTTGCATGGCCATACAATTCTCGGATCTAATGGACAACCAATGCCAAAAGACAAAAATAGGCCGAGCCTAGAATTGCGTAAAATTTGGTGATTCAATAGAAAATGTAATTTAAGAAGGATCCATGATGATCTAGCATGCATGGCCATACAATTATCTAACCAAATGGACAGGCATCGCAAAAGGCAAAAATGGGTCAGGCTCGAAATTGCGTGAAATTTGGTAGGTCAATAGAAAACGTGATTTTAGGAAGGACCCATGATTATGTAGAATGCATAGCCATACAATTCTCAGATCAAACAGACAAGCAATATAAAAGCCAAAAACAAGGCAGGCTTGGAATCGCGTAAAATTTGGTGGGTCAATAGAAAATGTGATTTTAATATGGATCCATGATGATGTAGCATGCCTGGCCATACAATTCTTGGATCAAACGGACAGGCAATGCAAAAGTTGAAAACGGGCCAGGCTTGGAATCGCGTGAAACTTGGTGGTTTAGTAGAAAACGCGATTTTAAGAAGGATCCATGATGATGTAGAATGCATGGCCATACAATTCTCAAATCAAACTGTAACAAGCCCGCGGGGGACCTCGCCACAGCTCGGACTCGACTTTCGTTAGTCACGGTTCTAAGTCTGAACCAAAGAGTCCAAATCCGGCAAATCGTTTTTGAGAAAACAGATTTTTTTGAAAGAAGTGCCAAACATGGACTGCTTTGCCAGATACAGAGTCGCTACCTAAATATTTTATTTTGGGAAATTTAGGAAACCCTGACTCGGTGCCAAAAGGCCACGTGTCCGTCATCACCAAAGTTGCCTCGGCTCGGGAACTTGGGTACGATTGGGGAAGGTCACTTCGTGAGCACCCCCGCTCGCCCGGTCATAGACCGGCCTCTACTAACCATGATATCAATTTTTGAAAACATTGTGAGTTCTTATTCCGGTTTATTAGCCTAGGTTACTATGTGATGCGCACAACATACAAATATAGACCGGGTCGCCTGAATTGGAACGAAACATTTCATGCTTGTTTTTGAAAATGGTTTGCTACCCGCAGGTAGGATTTAAAACATTTGATGATTTATTCCAATTTAAGTAACCCAACCTTCACCCACAGGCATTCAGGCAGTTATATCAGATAAGCACATAGCCTCATGGTAAGCATGCTATTCATGGCAGTCACTCACACGCATGCAAGGATGCTAAAGCATAAAGCTTACCGAGTACTCCAAGCCAAAATAGGAATTCATTAGAAATCATGCATGATCCTAACTATACAGAAATGCCTAATGCAACACATGCAAAATGCAATTATAGCAGGCTCGGCTATTCTAAGATGGCATATGAAATGTTACAACTATCATGTATTCAACTTTGAAATTGAAAGTACAATGCAGTTAGTATGATGTGCCGAGCCCGGTGCATGCAAAACAGATGAATGAATGCAAACATGCTATCATACTGTATGCTAATTGAAACATGCCCTAATCTAACCATCGTAAGCTGGTAAATAAAAGGGAAGAAAGACGTGGGGTTGGAAGACATACATCACACTCACGCACACTTATTACAATTATGCCCTCGCGCAGAGGGTCCGAATAAATATACAGTCCCGAATAAAAGAATATTACAGTCCAAAATATTACAAAATCCTAATTAATTAACAAATTAACTAAGAAAATAAATAAAACTGGCATGCAAGCCAGGGACTGCCTTGCTTCTGATGGATGATGCATGTCCGGGTTGTCTTGCGCGGAAATCCACCGGAATGCCCCAATTAGCCTCTGTTTACACCTGTTATTCTTGAAAAGCGTGCCAAGTCCCGGAAAGTTGCTGATTCCTGATTTTGCTGCAACAGAGAGCAGGAATGGGGCATAGCAATGCATTTTCACAAATGTATGCATGTCTCGATCCTCGTGCCACCAATCACGCATACCGAGGCATGATGGCCGAGGAGTCGAAATGCACAACTCAATATAGGATGAATGCACATGAAACTATAGCTAAAACCTAACTCCATCATGGATAATCCGGAGTGTCGGTGACTGGGGAATTGAGACACGTTCCGTCACTCGAAGTACGAAACGCACCTCGTTTCCCGTGCCCGGGCTAACTCCTATCCCGAATACGATGCAATATGCATGATATGCATGAAATGCAACTAAGATATAATCCTAACATACACAATGTTACGGAATGACATGCCTCGAAATGCGTGCACGCAGGCACGCAAACTGAGAAAATGGCAGAATGTGATCTAAGATACAACCTAGTATGCACTATGCTATAAAAATGAGATGCCTCGAAGAGCGTGCACACGGGCACGCAAACCGAGAAAATGACAGAATGCAATCTAAGATACAACCTAGTATGCACTGTGCTATGAAAATGAGATGCCTCGAAGTGCGAGCACACGGGCACGCAAACCGAGAAAATGACAGAATGCAAACTAAGATACAACCTAGTATGCACTATGCTACAAAAATGAGGTGCCTCGAAATGCGTGCACACGGGCACGCAAACCGAGGCAATGGCATACACAATGCGTGCACACGGGCTTATACCAACATGAGTGAGCCTCAGCCACACTCACATAGGATGCCGGCGGATAAAAATGAAGTGCCTTGAAATGCGTGCACACGGGCACGCAAACCGAGGCAATGGCAAAATGCGATGCAATGACATGAAATGAATAGCAATCATTCTAATAGAATTTCAGCACTAAGATATGGGGGAAAACAGTCCCGAAATGAGGCGAAATGACACCAAATGCATGGAATTGTCCCGAAATGCGAATTTAGGCACCCGAAATGGCCTATAGCTATGCCAAACATGCACAATATGGACATGCAATGCAAAGACAGAAGCTAGACAGTCCCAAAAAAGGCACTTTCACAGTTATAAACATGGCCAAACAGCAAGCATAGGTATGGCAAAAATGGCATGCAAGAATAGGGGCCAAAAGAGGGGTAATGAAGCAAGTGATATAAGAAAAATCCAAATTGAACAATTCCCTTCTACAACACTGAAGAGGGACCAAAAATATGAATATTTACAGTATATGGTAGCCCCAAAATCAGTATACAAACATGATAGAAATGTGATGCAAAATGAGGTTCAAAAGTGGCTATAACATGAGGTATGCAAAATATTCACCAAACAGCCAAAGACCCTTAATAAAACATGTAGAATGGGCCAAAATAGGACTATTTACAGAACTGTAAAATGGCCAAAAACAAAAGCATGATAGGCTAACTAAACATGCAAGAATGGGGAATAAAAGAGAGATATAACATGAAGTGGCATATGGAGGTCCCAAACCATGAAAGGACCTAAATGAAATATGAAGAATGGACCAAAATAAGAACTTTTTCAGAACTATAAAATGGCCAAAAACAAAAGCATGGTAGGCTGCCATTGCATGCAAGAATGGGGAAGAAAAGAGGAGTATAAAGGTAAGTACAACATGGAAGTCCCAAATGGTGTTGAGCCATTCTTCAATGTTGAAGAGGGGCTCAAAATAAGCCTAATATCAGTTTACAACATGCTCAAAAACAGATTACTCATAGGCCAAAAATAGCATGCAAGATTATGACATATAAGAGGATCAATGAAGCAAGTGCATCATGGAGGGCTCAAACAGGGTTGAGCCCTTAATGAAAAGTGAAGATGAGCTCAAAAGAAGGCCCCTTTCAGTTAGGGCCGGTGCTTGAAACAAAAAGCATGTGGGGCTTACAAATGGATCTAGAAAAAGGGTCAAAGAGGAGAAATGTTACTCACCCTTGAAGACTAAAGCTTTTGTTGCTTCTTGGACCAATTTGCAGCTCCTTTAGCCTTTGAGAAGCCTTCCTTGTTACTGGAAATGAGGTGGTGGTGGTAGAGCTTGGTGGTGTAGAAGAAATGGTGATTAGGGACTTGGAAGTTTTCAAGGAAATGAGAGGGATAAAGATGGCTTTGTGTATGGAAGCTTGAAGAACAATTTTTCTAACCACAACAAATGATATAGCTTGCTCGTTATAAGGGCCAAAAAGGGGGTGTAAAGGTGGGGGAAAAGGAGACAAACTTTCCCCCACAAAATATCTCCCGGATAAAGATATTTTCTGGGGGATAAAGCTCCACAGCTGTAAAGTGCACAGTGCAAGGAGCTCGGCCGGCCTGTTACTTTTGCTGCAGGTGGCCGGCCGGCCACACCCCCTAGCCGGCCGGCTAGGGGTCAAAAGGGTCAATCAGATTTAGTGGCCGGCCACCAACTGATGGTGTCCTCCTATCTGTGTACAACACAACCCTGTGGTTAAAAGTCCAAGAAAGTGGGTCCAAGGGGTTCAACATTAGCTCGGAAAGAGGGGTTCAAAAGGGTCAGGTGGAATTACTGGCCGGCCACCAACTTTTAGGGTCCTCTCATGTGTGTACATCACAAATATGTGGTTCAAAGTTCAAGAAAATGGGCCCAAGGTGTTCAACATTAGCCCGGAAGGAGGGGGTCAAAAGGGTCAAGTAACATTAATGGCCGGCCACCAACTTTTAGGGTCCTCCCATGTGTGTACATCACAAATATGTGGTTCAAAGTTCAAGAAAATGGGCCCAAGGTGTTCAACATTAGCCCGGAAGTGCGAAAAACGGGCGCCGGAGGGCGTCGAAGGATGTATAACTGGTTGCTGCAACAATTGCTGGCCTCCCACCCTTCAGTGACCTCTCCAGTGATAAAACAGAGGTACCTGCCAAAAATGAACGAAAACCGTTGCAAAACGAAAGTTCGGGGGCCAAAACGCACAGTTCGAGGTCCCGAAAATGGGCTGTTAAGCACCGAAAGTGGCATTCGGCCACGAAGTGGGTTTCTCAGACCCCAGTGTCCCTCAAAAGGGAGCAAATAAGGAGTATGCCAAAAATTAGAACAAACGGAGGTGGTTAGGCGGTCCCGAACCGAGGCACACGGCCAACGGTCCCGAAAAACCGGAAACCAGACTCCGAAATGGGCAAAATGGCCTACGGCCACGAAATCTAGCCTGCGGACATTGAGAGATGGTCTACTGGACCTCTCCCTCCCCTCAGGAAAAGAAACAGAGAAAACCGAGTCTGGTTCGCAAACCGAGAGAAGGCACAGAAGAGGGTTCGGAAGTCCGGAGGCAGGGCTCACGGCCGCAACTCTGAAACTTCTGAACGAGCACATTATGCAACATCACCAAGCGCTCAATCAGTGACATCTGAGTCTTAAGGTCGATCAAAAATGGGGTGTCTACAGTTGCCCCTCTTTGACAGAACTCGAAAGTCATAAGTGACGGGAGTGAAAGTCAAAGCCCAGAGACGACCCATTTTTGACAAGGCCGAAGACTTAGACAAACAGGCAAGATAAACAAAGATGTGCCCGCAGGCAAGCCCGCAGGCAGGGGGCAAAATGCAAATGATAATGCAAAGAGTCGGAGGTAACCCAATGATCATACAAATGCAGCAAGCTGTAATGAAGCAAGTATTCGCAAATAGATGCAACAGTTTTAAGCAAGAATGCAAAGCAACAACTACATTTCATGCAGTTAAGAATGCGGAGGATTATTCAATCCCCGCCACATCTCACACGGAGAAGATACGATACCTGCGCGATTCGTCTGGTCGCACCAGCCTCAATTGAACCGTACATACAATATCGTGCCTGCAAAAGAGAGAAATTGCAACAAGTACAATATGCTACCAACATATATTTAATGTGATTCCGAAAGTTTGACACACGCAGCGCCGGTGAGTGTATGCATCGCAATGCAAGAGTGGAACATGCGTGACAACGTATGCTCAAACATAGAGGTATGCCAATATCAAGAAATGTGCATGTTAATGCAGGTATGCTCATGAGAATGCAAGTTATGTGCATGATAGTGCAAAACGAGCATGAATCAGGGTGTCCGTTTGTCATGAAACAACGAGTATGGAAACGCGTGTTTCGGCGAAGGTAACTCAATTACGGCCTCCGACCCACTTCCTGGAAAGGCTACAACTCATTCAAAAAGGATACACTTTGATTTCGATGAATGATGATGAGACATATGTCAGATCTCGAAGTCGAAGTTCCGACGGAGCAATTTCGCGACCGGAAGTGTACTTTTCTTGAACTTTTTCAGGTCCCGGGAACTCCGATCTTCCTCAAAATTTGCAGAGAGCTAGGTGGGCATGTGGGGGACATGGCCGGCCGTTTATCTTCCCAAGGGGAGGTGGCCAACCGGTTTTCCATAAAGTAAATAGCTGGCCGGCCAGTTTTCCAAAAAGGAAATGGCTGGCCGGCTAGAAAAGAGGGCCGGCCGGCCATATGCCCAAAACCGGGGGCTTTTTGGTCTTTTCACCTCCTTTTTGATGCTCCTTCAATCCAAGACTTGGGGCCTATATAAGGCAGCCGAGATCCCTTCCTTCCTTGCCTCCTACAACACTTTCTTCTCCAGATCTGAGTTTCATACGCGTTTTCCAACGCCCCGCGCAAATTGTTTTCGCAAAAATATTCAGTTTCAAGCACTTTGAAGCGATTAAGTTTCGGTTTCTGAGCTTCTTTTCGCATTTTCGCCACTTGAGGTAAGTTTGTCTCAATATTTGGAAGATTTTCTCGGGAGTTGACTTTTGTTGACTTTTTTATTTCCCGAGAGTTGACTTTTGTTGACTTTTTCCAATTTCGGCTCATTTTGCTCATTTTTGCTCCCTTTGCAGATCTTCTGAAAATGGCGGGTAATTCTCCCCACGGCGGAGGTTTTCCAGGTGCCGGAGATGATTTTGATCCCATGACTCTACCCCCGAGGACCCGACCCTTTATTCCCGGGAGGTACCGTCCGCCAGCACATGTCCTCCCTCGTGCTGTCTTCCGTCACTTTACTAGCTTTGACGAGCGAGCACCCGGGGATCTGCTTCTCCGAGAGCCGGAGCATCACCTCTCTCATGAGGCCCGAGAGGTATTTACTTCATTTTCTGTATTTTTCGTACATTTCGCACCTTTGCCATGCTTGAACATGCAGTTTAGCTTATGACATAGTACTTTGCTTGCATCCTGAACATGTAGTTTCAACACTCGAATTTCTGAACACTCGGCTCATTAATTAATTGCGAACGCACAGTACACATTAGTTAAGAGGCGAACACACGGCTCAAACACTGATTTGTCGAACACACAGCCCGAATTCGAAAGTGAACACACAGCCCACACTTTAAATTTTCTGAACACGCAGCCCAGATTAGATAGTGAACACACAGCCCACACTAGTTGAAATTTGAACACGCAGCCCAAACTTTAAATTTTCTGAACACGCAGCCCAGATTAGAGTAGTGAACACGCAGCCCACGCTAGTTGAAATTTGAACACGCAGCCCAAACTTCAAATTTTCTGAACACACAGCCCAGATTAAATAGTGAACACGCAGCCCACACTGATAGAAAGTTGAACACGCAGCCCAAACTTTAAATTTTCTGAACATGCAGCCCAGATTAAATAGTGAACACGCAGCCCACACTGATAGAAAGTTGAACGCGCAGCCCAAACTTCAAATTTTCTAAACACGCAGCCCAGTTGAATAGTGAACACGCAGCCCACACTGATAGAAAGTTGAACACGCAGCCCAAACTTCAAATTTTTCTGAACACGCAGCCCAGATTAAAATAGTGAACACACAGCCCACACTGATTAAAAGTTGAACACGCAGCCCAAACTTCAAATTTTTCTGAACACGTAGCCCAGATTAAAATAGTGAACACGCAGCCCACACTGATTGAAAGTTGAACACGTAGCCCAAACTTCAAATTTTTCTGAACACGCAGCCCAGATTAAATAGTGAACACGCAGCCCACACTGATAGAAAGTTGAACACGCAGCCCAAACTTCAAATTTTCTGAACACGCAGCCCAGGTTAGAATTTGCATGTAGCTTATTTCACTTCATCGGCATACAACCCATTTCATCTCATTGGCACACAGCCCATTCATCTCATTGGCACACAGCCTATTTCATCTCATTGGCACACAGCCCATTTCATCTCATCGGCACACAGCCCATTTCATCTCATTGGCACACAGCCCATTCATTTCATTATTGACACATGTATTCATTCTGAATGCAGGTTGGTTCCCGCAGTGTGCGGGGGTATGGTTCCACCATCGCGCGGGACTGGTACGCTGAGCTCCCGGAGGGTGTCCGAGACTTAGTAGATTTGGCAGGATTCGGGCCCTTCTGCGTCGGGTTGTCACGTTGTCCTGCCAGGAGGACACTGATGGCATCCTTGGTAGAGAGATGGTGGGACACCACCAACTCCTTTCATTTCTCTACTACCGGGGACATGACCATGACGCCTCTAGACTTCGCTGTGTTGACTGGCTTAGACATAGGAGGTTGGTCCATCCCTTATGATGAGGATATGGGCGAGTGGGAGGCCGCTTGGATGTATCTATTGGGGGCTCGCCCGCCTGTTGACAGGGTTTCTGGGAGAGTCCGATACACTTGGTTCTCTTCCCACTTCCGGCGGGCAGAGATGGTGCCTGAGACTCCCGAGGAGACAGAGCAGTATGACCGTGGTTTCCTTATGTTCCTCTTCGGGACTACCCTGTTCGCCGATAGAGGGAACACAGTCGGGCTATACCTGCTGAGCGCTCTGGTTGACCTATCACAGGTCCATCGATATGACTGGGGTGGCGCCGGCCTGGCTACCCTTTACTTTTATATGAGCGCGACCTCCCGCGGGCGGGGCGATTTACTTGGCGGCTACTGGAGAGCCTGGGAGGTACTTTTCTGTCCTCTTGATTTACATTTCTGCTTTTCATTATTTGTACATTGCACTCACAGCGCACTTTTACAGTCTGTATTTTGCTCTCAGCATTTCGTACTTACATTCTGCACTTCTTTTCTCAGCTATGGGTCTATGTATACTTTCCATCATTAGCCCCAGAGTTGGAGGTGGCAGGGGTTCCCATGACCCCATACTCACTGGTGTTCGAGGGCCCGCACCGGCCGAGACCTCGAGAGACCCTCATTTACCTGCGACAGTACTTTGACACTGTGCGGCATTCGGAGGTACTTCAGAACTTTCAGTTCCTTTCATTTTCATCTTTGATTTGCTCTGCATATTCTCAATTTCTGATTGGTTTATGCATTTATCATCCGCAGATCACATGGCAGCCCTGGGTGTCCCTGGGTGATGGTCTCCGACTTCAGTATACCGGAGGGTCGAACATCTCCCAGTATAGGGTCCTGCTCGAAGGGTCGGTTGGCAGGGCCTGGTTCCTGGGGGAACGCTTTCTGCGCCAGGTATGGGGGTATCTTTCTCAGGATCCTCCCGCAGTGCCCCCAATCAGTATGCGGACTGCTGACAGGCTCTCTTACTCGGAGGTAGTCGGCGCCATGCTGGGTAGTGATGCTTTACTATATATTGAGGAGGGGGACTATGCCACTTACCGTCACATATATTTGATGCCTCCATTGACGGGAGCTCGTATCCCGATGATGAGGCCTGCCGGTATGTCATCCTCGGGCCAGGCTCGGGCTCGGGCTGCAGACGCCCCTTCTACTAGCAGGGCTGGTACATCTAGAGGTGGGAGTAGACCGGTTCCTCCGGTTCCGTCGACTTATCCTCATCCTGGATGGCCAGATATGCCGACTGAGTTGATGGCGTGGCAGTATGGGGCTATCTCTCCGACTCCGATCCCGCTAGAGCCTCCGATGCCCAGTGATCGCGCCATTGATCCTGACTCACCGCTGGTATGCTCCACTGTTTTTCATTCATCATTCAGATGTTTAGACATTTTTTTGTTCACTGATGATTATGAACTCATTTTTGCAGCCACCGCGTGGGTACATGGAGGAGGTGGTTGGACTGGTGGCCACACTCGAGGGCATGGTCCTGCGTAGGGAGGCACAGTTGTCTATCGCGGGCATTCAGGTACCCTTCAGTTTTCTGGCATTTATCATACTTCTGATGACATGCTGATTTCTACTACATCGATAGACTACTTGTGTAGAGCTCATCTGACACACACCCCACTTGGACACTGCATTTACATGCACCCACTTCACGTAGCCTTTGCTTGTATCTGCATCTGATGTATATATTTGGACTGATGTATTTGAATTGAACTCTTTGTTTTCAGATGCCTTCATGGTCCGGTCAGCCGCAGGCCAGGCCACCTGGGCCTCCTTGGGGAGCTGGGCCATCTGGGCCTTTTTAGGGAGTTGGGTCACCCGGGCCTTTTTAGGGGGCGGGGCCATCTCGGCCTTCCCGAGGAGCCGGGCCATCTAGGCCTTTTCGAGGAGCTCGAGGAGGGCCCGTCCGCAGACGCAGGGCTCACGTTGTAGAGGTGGAGCCTGATGAGGAGGAGGAGGATACTGAGGAGGAGGAGGAGGCTACCGACAGTCAGTCAGAGACGTCTGCTGAGGAGGGGGGCTCCGGTTTTGGTTCGGGGAACAGAGGTGAGGCTGAGGGGGATCCTGAGGATGACAGCTCTGACTCAGATGATGATGATGGTGCGGAGGTTGTCCCGCAGAAGAGGTTGAGGAGTGCTTCTCGTTCCCGCTCCCGAGGATATTGATGTTGCTATTTCCTGCTTTATTTTTCTTTTTGCTAGTAGTTTGTAGCACTTTGCACATTGTTAGGCAGTTTTATTTTTTGTAAAACTTGTACCTTTGTTTGTTGTAAAGCATGATGGAATGAAATAGCTTTTGAAAAGGTGTTTGTATTTTAAACTTTTAGCATCGTATCACATCATTTATTTTGCACAAGAATGAAATTGAATGGGAATGCGTATTGTGTAATCACCAAGTCAGGTAGTGAACCGACGCAACAAACTAAGCAACTCAACTTACTAAGATATAGCAGGACCTTAGGAAGTTTGCAACTCGATAAGCGGAATGCAACAACGTTGAAAACGCAAATAAACAAGACTTTAACAAAGATTGTTTAAACAGAGAACAATGGCTCAAAAACACGAAACACGTCCGCTCGACAAACAACTCGATAAGCAAAACAACAACTCGATAATCAAAACAACAACTCAATAAACAAAACTCAGCAACAACAGAGTGTACTTCTGATGATCTGGGCACCGAAACGCATCCGAAACGGAGGGAGATGAAGGCCTTTGACTCTCCCGTTGCATGGAAATGCTTGGAACTCTCCCTCGAAGGGTAAAACAGGGCCAAGGAGATACACTGCAGCATTGCCGGCCATCCCTGGGAGCCAGCCGGCCATTTTTGTGGAGAGAGACAGCTGGCCGGCCATTTCTGAAAAAGTAAATGGCTGGCCAGCCAGAAAAGGTGGCCGGCCGGCCACTCAGTCCTGCAGCCACCTGGTTTTTGACATGTGTCCCCGTGAATAGTGTTTTTCCTTCTATAAAAGCCTCAACTTCGGGAACATTCATTTCATCTTAGTTTTAGACAAAGATGGAGGCGTTTCTCGCAGAAAATGTCACATCTTGGATCTCTTCTCTAGATGGCTCGGAAAAGCTGAATTTCCGGGGTTTCGGCTTGAATGCACTATTCACGCTGAGCCGTACTCCGCTACAGCTTCCTTTTCTCCATGCCGCGGCAAGGTTCTGGAACCCAGTGACGCACGTTTTTAGCTTTGGCGGCCAAGAGATGTGTCCCACTTTCGAAGATTTTCAGGTTTTGACGGAGTCTGAATGCTCTGAAGTGATCTTGCCCCAGCTCCGTTTTGGCCATGCGCAGGCTTTAGGGTGGATGTGTGGGCTTACGGCGCATGACGCTCGATCTCTGATCTGCAGTGGGGAACTGGACATCCTCGGTTTGATCCATCGTTTTTCCGACGCCGGTGACCGCAGCAACCATTATTGGCAGGGTTTCCGGCAACACGCCCTCTGCTTATGTTTGTTGTCTCACTTTCTTCTTTCCTCGGGCTTCGACGGGGCTAGCATTCGCCTGATTGAAGTCGCCCAAGGTTTGAGAGAAGGAAAGAGCTGTATTGCCATGACCTTGGCCGAGACACTGATGGGCTTAGATTCTGTCTATCGCCGGGAGGCGACTAGGTTTGCCGGGAGTCCACTGCTGTTGCAGGTAATGTTTCCCACCCGACCTCACATATATATTTGCTCACATCACTCGACCCTCAGGCTCGATTTTTCTCAAAAAACCCTTTTCCTCACTTTTTCTCTCATCGTACATCTCTCTGTTCTTTATTCTCTCATTTTCCATCCCTCCCCTAGGTATGGTTAATGGACAAGTTGCAGGTTGTGGATTCTTGCCCGGCCTATTCAGCTCGAGGCTACTTCTTTCGGCAGCGTCTAGTCAATGCTCTTGACGAAAGGTGGTGGTTCGATTGGATGTGCAATTTGTCCGTAGACGGCATTGCTTGGCGTTGTCCTTGGCTCAACCTCCCGGCAATGAGCTATAGTATGTCTCGGCTGATTGGGATCCAATTGATTGGTCTAACCCACTGCGTATTCTATTTTCTGTTCCGGTTTCTGCGTCAGTTTGGTCATGATCAGACCTGTCCACCGGAGGGGATTGAGTACCCAGCCGATTTCCCGATCCGGGGTGCACAGCTTGCCCGATATGCCACGACATGGAGGACTAGAGAGCTCCTGGCCCCTGCTTCAACTTTCAGTTGCACTTTGTCCGATGAGTGCTTGGATTGGCTCAACGAGGAGGCACAGGTTGGGCCTAGCTTGGCATCAGATGCTTCGTCCAGCTCTGGGAGGGGACGCAGAGATACTTGATTCAACTATGCCCCAAATTTATTGCTTATTTAGCATTTTCAAGTTTTCGTTATGAATGTACTAAAAAAGCAACCTCGATTGTAATGCAAGAGCAGGAGAACTCAGTTTTGAAATCAATGAAATTGAAGGTTGTGGTACTGAAAATTTTCCGCTTTGGTCCAAAAATGGTCTTAGTCGTAAAAAGATTGATTTGAACAAAGCCAACTTTTATTAAAACTTTTCAAAACTATTTTCGATGTGGATCAGAACTGGACACGCCGAAGATCTGTCATTGAGATGCACAACCCCAGATCCCTGCAACTGGAAAGTTGCCCCTAGTCTGAAGAACAATGCGGCACTGCAAAGCAACGGAAAGTTGCCCCTAGTCTGAGTAACTTTGCATCGTCGTGGCAACGGAAAGTTGCCCCTAGTTTGAACAGCACTGTACCGGAGATCGCGATAAATGCTGATGGATAAAGATGACTGAGATGATCAGAATGGACAGAGTTGATTGGGAAAAAGTTTATGGCTGAACTTCAAGGTGAAGTTGCCTACGTATCCCAAAGATGGGAATCAAGCCTTACGTAGTTCAGGCTGGGGTTCACTCGAGTATTTTCACTCTCCTTTTGCGCTCTAACTTTTGCCAAGGCGCCCTTTGCGGGTTTTCAACCTTGCGAGCTTAGTTTTTATATTTTCTAATTTTTTGTGCTCTGACTTTTGCCTAGGTCGCCCTTGCGGGTTTTCGGCCCAGCGAGCCTCTCAAGGATAGTATTTCTTCAACTTGTCCATATTGATCGGTTGTGAGAACTCCAAGCCATCTAGATCCATCAGAACCACAGCTCCACCTGACCAGATAGCTTTGATGATGTAAGGACCAGTCCAATTGGGTTTGAACTTGCCCCTTGGGTCGTGGATGGGAGCTCGGTTGTCTTTGAGCACCAAATCTCCTTCTTTTAGATTCCTGGACTTAACCTTCTTGTTGAAAGCCCGGGCAATTCTGCGTTGATAGCCTTGGATGTGGTACAGTGCTTTCAGTCTTCTTTCATCAAAGAGCATGAGTTCTTCGAATCTGCTTTGCTGCCAATCTGTTTCGGCTATCTGGCATTCAGCCAATACTCGTAACGACGGAACCTCAATCTCGATGGGTAGAACAGCCTCCATTCCATAAACCAATGGATATGGAGTTGCTCCAGTAGAAGTTCTGATTGAAGTCCTGTAGCCCCACAGAGCAAATGGCAGCTTGTCTCGCCAATCCCGATAGGTTCCCACCATCTTCTGCAGTATATGCTTGATATTCTTGTTGGCGGCCTCAACCGCTCCGTTGGTCTGCGGCCGGTATGTAGATGACTTATGGAAAGCCACATTGTATTTCTCCAAGAAGTCTACCACTTCTTTCTTGAAGTGGGAACCATTATCTGAAATTATCTCGTTTGGCACCCCGTAGCGACAGATGATGTTGTTTCTGATGAACTTTGCGACGTGCGACGCCTTCAACACCGCGTATGATTGGGCCTCAACCCACTTTGTGAAATAATCTATCGCTACTAGGATAAACTCATGCCCGTTTGACCCCTTCGGGGTAACAGCTCCGATCACATCAATTCCCCAGACTGAAAAAGGCCACGGCGAAGTCATGTTGTACAGTTTTGACGGTGGGATGTTCATGCGATTTGCATGGATTTGACACTTGTGGCATCGCCGAACAAAACTAATACAATCCTCCTTCATGGTTGACCAGTAGTAGCCCTGTCTGAGGATCTTTCTGGCCAGCATTACTCCATTCATGTGTGCACCGCACTCCCCCCCATGGATGGCTTCCATCAGGCGTTTCGACTCTTCAGCTTCTACACAGAGCTTATGCATTCCCAGATGACCCCTTTTGTACAGCTTACCCCCGCAGATAATGAACTGAGCAGCCATTCTTCTGATGGCCCTCTTATCCTTGGCGTTTGCCCCTGGTGGATATGTCTCCTTTTCCAAGAAGTTCCAGATGTCGTAATACCAGGGGTTGCCGTCTTGAACCTCATCTATGGCGGAAATCGACTCGTATGCTGGCGCAAACTTCTGATCAATAATGACTGGACGCATCCGGACTCTGGACGGGATGTCTATCATAGAAGATAAAGTTGCTAGTGAATCTGCAAACCTGTTGTTCTCTCTTACGAGGTGGGTGAAATTTAGCTTTTCAAACCGAGGAATTAGCAGATCCAAGGTTTGGTGGTAAATTATCATCCTTTCCTCCTTGACTTTCCAATCTCCTTTTGCTTGAGACACAACAAGGTTCGAGTCCCCAGTGACATCCAACCGTCTTGCCCCTAGTTCCAGGGCTCCTTCCAGGCCAGCAATACATGCCTCATACTCTGCTTCATTGTTGGAAACTTTGAACCGGAGCTTGAATGCTAAAGGGATACGGGAATCATCAGGCGCTATCAGCAACACCCCTATCCCATACCCATACTGGTTTGACGCTCCGTCAAAGTACATCGTCCAAGTTTCATCTTCGACGTGCAGAATGGCTTCATCTGGGAATAGATACTCAACCGCTTCATCCCCCTCAACCGGGTGGTCGGCAAGGAACTCCGCTACCGCTCTCCCTTTTACTGATTTGCGCGTTACATACTTCAAATCAAATTCGGAGAGCAACAGCAGCCAGCGAGCCAGCCTACCCGTAAGTGCTGGTTTCTCGAAAAGATATTTGATGGGATCCAAACGCGAAACCAACATTACAGAGTGGGCTAACAGGTAGTGCCGCAGCTTCCTGGTTGCCCATACCAAGGCCAAACAAGCCTTCTCCAGCGGTGTATAGCGGGTCTCGTAATCCAGCATCTTTTTGCTCAGATAGTATATGGCCCTTTCCACTTTGTCTTCTGACTCCTGCGCGAGCATGCAGCCCATGGTAGTCTCAGTTACCGAAAGGTACAATATCAACGGTCTCCCCGGCTCTGGTGGTGACAACACGGGTGGGTTCTGTAGATACTCTTTGATCTGCTCAAAAGCTGCTTGACATCGGCCGTCCCATTGGAATTTCTTTCCTTTCTTCAGGAGACCAAAAAGTGGTTCACAAGTCAAGGTTAATTTAGAAATAAACCGTCTTATGAATTGCACTTTACCCAGAAAGCCTCGCACCTCCTTTTCAGTCCTTGGTGGTGGCATTTCTAAGATGGCCTTGATTTTGGAAGGGTCGACCTCGATGCCCCTTTGTGTAATCAGAAACCCTAGCATCTTCCCTGCTGTAACATCAAACGTGCATTTCTGGGGATTCAGTCGCAGCCGAAACTCTTTGATCCTTTGAAAGAATTTTTGTAAGGCGGTGTAGTGGCCCTCTCTATCTTTGGACTTGACAATCATGTCGTCCACGTACACCTTGACCTCTTTATGGATCATATCATGCAATATTGTAGTTGCTGCCCGTTGATACGTAGCTCCAGCATTTTTCAACCCGAATGGCATCACTCTATAACAATATGTACCCCATGGGGTAGTGAACGCAGTCTTCTCCCGGTCTTCGGGTGCCATTACTATCTGATTATAGCCTGAGAAACCATCCATAAACGAAAGCAAGGCGTGTCCCGCCGTGAAATCCACCAATTCATCAATGTGTGGCAAGGGAAAGTCGTCCTTCGGACTGGCCCTGTTCAAATCCCTGAAGTCTACACAGACCCGAATTCTGCCGTCCTTCTTTGGCACCGGAACAATGTTGGCCAACCAAGTTGGGTATTCAGATACCAGCAGGAACCCTGCGTCAATTTGCTTGGTGACCTCTTCCTTAATTTTGAGAGCCCAGTCCGGGGGAATCCTTCTGAGTTTCTGTTTGACAGGTCGGGCCTCGGGGTCAAGAGGGATCCGGTGCTGTACAATCTCAGGATCGATTCCAGGCGTGTCTTCGTAGGACCACGCGAAAACATCTTTGAAATCTTTTAATAAAGCGACTAAGCGCTCGCGCTCCTCTGAAGACAACGTGGACCCGATCTGGACCAGCCGCGGGTCCTTCTCAGTACCAACATTCACAGTAGTGATTTCATCCATTAAAGGTTTAACAAATCTTTCCTGCTCTTGATCAATTAATCGTTGCAAAACTGGGGGAATTTCTCCCTCGTTGTTTTCATCAAAATTTTGAAAATCCTGATTTAAGCAATAAATCAAAGGCACAGAAAAATACTCAGAAACCACATCCACATCATTCTCATTAAATATTTCCAAGCCGTCAGATTCCTCTGTTACAACAGACTCAAAAAAAATGAAAATGACGACCTAGACAGGACTGTGGCATCCGGGTTATCACCCCCAGGAATACCGGACTCAGACTCAGTCGAGCTGGAATCTGATTCCGACGCATAAGATTCGGTAGAATCAGATTCCGGCTCACTACCTGACCCGGAGCTGCTAGATAAAAAGCCTTCTTCATATTGCCAGATGAGAGAAGGTGCGATAGATGCATCCAAGATCGGCGCTGGAAAGCCCGCAGCTATTTCATCTCCAATCACAGAAACCGAAGAGTTATCCCCCAAGCACTCTTGGCCGATCGGAGGATCTGATAGTAGACTCACCAGTGCTACCCCCATTTCAAGCTCTGTGCCCTCAGGATCCACTGCTTCACATTGCTCAACCTCAGTTGGTGGGTCTGTCTGCGCTTCGGCAACGTCATCCCCAGATAATTGTATGTCGAAGAAGATTTCAAAACCAGGCACGCGCGTCCCCTCCGCGTTTAGCCATGGCTCCGGGAAGCCGCAGAATGGAAAATCTTCCCCCTCCCGGACGAAGCGTCCGTTTAGAGTACCCCAGATGGGCCTATGCATTAACTCAAATGGCTTCCCGGCCTTCTTTGCCCAGGCCCTTCCGGCCATTTCTTTTCCTTTTCTCACCCAGTCCTCTTTGGTGGGCAGATAACCCAGTCCAAAGGCGTGAGGGTTGTGTGGCACTTCGGCCAACACTGAGACGCCCTTCCGGCCGCTTCTCCCTAATCCCATCCCGGGGGTATGTTTTAGCTTGTTCATGAGGTAGATAGATTGTGCACTAACATACATGCCCTCATTCACAGCCATGACATTCTGCACCACTTGAGCCTCGGCCAAAGTGAACCCCGATAAAAACACATCCTCCGTGCCGTGCTCAATCTCCAAGACAGGTGTAGACACTTCCGGCGGCGGATGGATTGATGAATTCCCGAAAACGATCGCTACCCCTTTCCCGTGGGGGTACTTTAGCATCTGATGTAGAGTGGAAGAGACTGCTTTGACCTGGTGCAACCACGGTCGCCCCAAAAGTAGGTTAAAGGTTGCGGGAACGTCCAAGATATGAAATTCGATACTGTGTTGTCCTGGATTAACCTTGGTTTGAATTTTAACAGTCCCCATCACTTCTCTGCTGGTATTGTTGTATGCTCTGATCACTTGGGTGGTTGGGACGAAGTCCACGGGTTTCAACTCGATTGCATATGCCGTTCTGGTTGGGCAGACATTAATTGCAGACCCGATATCAACAAGTACCACCGGTATCTACTTATCTCTACATTCCACAGAAATATAGAGAGGTTTGTTATTACTTGTGCCCTCAGGCGGTAGCTCCTTGTCCGAAAAGGTTAATGCCAGGGAACCTCCTCCCGGAAAAACCAGCCCAACCAGTTGTTCAGGTGTGGTGTCTATGGAGAGTTTGGACTTGTCCATAGCAGATAGGACAGCTTCTCTGTGTACTCGTGATGCCATTAGCAGTCCCCAGATGGAGATGTTTGCTTGTATCTTTTTTAACTGTTTCAACACAGCTTCATCTTCAATCTGCTTCTCCTTCTGTTTCTCCGCTTCTCTATCCTTCCCGGATGCCTCGGGTTGGTCCAGGTGTGGGGGTTTGAAATACCGCCCACTTCTCGTCATGTGGTCAACCTCATCGAGGTACCAAGTGTCATCCGGTTGATTATTCCCCCAGTCTTCATCCGTGTGGGCAAGACATAAGTCATCGTCTTCCCACCACATTCCATCGGCAGCCAACAGACACCTGTCTAGCTTTGGTTTAGTTGTACTCGCAGTATTCCCTGTCAACATGCTCGCAGCATTCTCTATCTTCGTGCACGCAGCACTTTCAGTCCCCTCAGGGCCTTTAGCTTTCCTAATTCTCTCAGCCTCCTCGAACTTTTCTCGTTCCAGCTGCATCAGTACAGTTGTTTGTTCAACATTTCTCGTATCCATAATGCCCATGTCTCGAGCGGAATTCTTAGCACCGGCGCTCTCCGGCGATACAACTTGACTTTCGGCCATTCCGGCCACAACTGATACTTCCGCCCCTGTCGGGCTCTGTTCTGGTTGGGCTTCCCCCACTGCATCTGGTTGATCCTCGAGCCATCCAGTGGCCTCCGCTGATCCCTCATAATCGTACCAATTGATTGACGCATCCCCCAGTTCCTGGTCATCGAGAAATTGCAGGTTGGCAAAGTCCTCCTCTACGGCTGTCAGATCATCTGCCCATAGCCCCCGATCCATCCCCCCGGATCATGCATAGCTCTCCTGTCTCTGGCAATTCTATACCTAGCCCAATTCGGCTCGTTGATAGGATGTACTTACTTGGATCATAGGCTCCCCCAGCAAAATTCTGTCTAGTCCCAGATTCAACAATCGCATTCTCTCCCAAAATCTGCCCTGCCCTATCTTCGACGGTCACCACCATCGGTTCTGGTTGGGTTTTAGAGATGTCCACCATGCACAAGAAGTCAGTGCAATCGGGAAGGAGCACCTCCGGCTTGGGTAGGTGGGTGGGCGTAATATAGATGCTAGGATCGTAAGATGGGACCCCAGTCTGGATAAAATTAATTCTTTTGGGAGGGGGAGGTTGGTTATGTGGCGGGAGAGGGTTGGTTATGACATTGGGTTTATCAGGAGGCGCGATCACCTGTTTGTCAATAAGATCTTGGATCTCATGACGCAATCTGTAACAACGGTCGGTGTCGTGACCGTGTTGTTGGTGATATGCGCAGTACTTTGCTGGGTCATAAGAGGGGGGGAGTGGATTCGGTAATGGCTTTGGCTCCAGTGGTTTTAAATGATTTTTTCTGATCAATATTCCCAGAACTTTGGTCAGGGTCATATATAGTGGGGTAAAGGTTCTTTGGCCTCGCGGTTGGAATCTGTTGGTTTGTGTGTTGCTTCCGGACGCGCCGGAGAAGGGTGTGGCAGTCATGGGCCTTGGAGGGGGAGGGGGAGTGGTGGTGACCATACTAACTTCTGAGGCTCTCGTATTTGCAGCACCACTCGGGCCCGAATTGTTGTTACGGTTGAAGGTCCTCCTCGGTTGTTCCCTGTCGTGGTCAAACAGACCTTGTTTCATTGCGTCTTCGATTTGCACCCCCATCTCATGTAAATCTGCGAAAGTAGGGAAGGGGACTACAATCATTCTCTGCATCAACTTTGGGTGGAGATTGCGCACAATCATCCGGATTTGATCTTTGTCAGTGGGCCTTAAAGTCATCATTGACGCTTTTGCCCTCCATCGGATCACAAAGTCCGAGAAAGTTTCCTTGGGCTCTTGCCTTGTCGTTTCGAGATCACGGGTTGTGATCTCGATCTGAGTGTTGTATGAATATTGCGCGACAAAGGCCTCAGCCATTTCATCCCAATTCTTCTTCACTTCATCTTGTAACTTTGCGTACCAATGGGAGGCCACACCCGACAGGGTTCGGCCAAATAATGAAAACTTCTGTGGTCGTGTTAGGCCCATTGGCCGCAAGATGTCTGCAAACAGTCGGATATGGACCATGGGGTCGCCGGTCCCGTCAAAGCGGTCGATTTGTGGCATTTTGAACCTATCGGGGAGTGTTACGACCTCCTCGGTATATCCATCTTCGATATCCGGCATAGCCTTGACCCCTTGGGATTTCTTGAATAGCTTCTCCAGTTTGCTCAATTTCAGAGCTGTATGATCAACCTCGACCTCGAAGGGAGAGTCCGGGTGATTGGGTGTGTGGACCTTGGACAATTGTGGTGGAAGCGGGGGCGGAGCTGGCCCCGTTGGAAGATTCGTGTCCTCTTGTAAATTTTGGACATTCGGCAGGGTATTTTGGGCATTTGGTGGGGCGTTCTGAACAGTAGGTGTCTGCTTAGGTAATGGAGCCCCTGCCGGAGGAGGGATTTGGTGTGAAGTAGATGCTGTATTCTGTTGTTGCAGTCTAGTAATCAGCTCAGTTTGCTAGGTCATAATCTCAGCTTGCTGCTTAGCGAGTTCATCTCGGCGAACGGCATCCTGCTGCATGGCCCGCATGGTTTCCTACATTTGGCGCATCATTTCCTCAACTCCTGTTGGTGCCGTCATACTGTTTTGATTTGTCTGAACTACTGGCAGATCTGTCTCAATGGGGATCTCAATCCGACTGTCCACTGATGGGGGAAACCACTGTTCTGGTGATCTCTGTTCAGATACACTGCGCTTTTTCTGCTTTCTTCTGGTAACAGGGGGTAGAGAATGGAACACTGGCTGTCCGCCGATTAGATCCTCAGATCGATGGAGTCGACGACCTCGTGTCCAAAGTGCTTGGGAAATGCCTGCTGGGTTGGAAGCAATTGTGCTAAAAACTGACCTAGCAAAAGATAAATAAAGCGAAAAGGAAATAAATAAACAGATAAACGGACAGCATAACAGCTTAAAATAAAATGCATGACACACAGCCGGGCATAATCAACACACAGTCAATAAGCTGAATAACACACTGTCCTCAAACACTGATTATTATCCCTGTATCACTGTCCCCTAAAACAGAATCTGATATCCGCAGATAACTAATTCTCAAATACTGGCTAATGCCCGCAGGCCTGATACCCATAATACTGAACTGATGCCCGTAGGCCTGATGCTGACAATACTGAACTGATGCCCGCAGGCTTGATACTCAAACTCATATACTAATCTGATGCCCGCAGGCCTGATACTGTCAATACTGAACTGATGCCCTCAGGCTTGATGCTGTCAATACTGAACTGATGCCCGCAGACTTAATACCCAAACTCATATATTGATACATGCATTCCTGTAGAGACGCACTCTAAAGCACATAACAGATAAGTGAGGGCCAAAACACCCCTATGTTGGGGTAGGGTTTCCCTGTCCTATTTTGTCAGGAGCTAGGGCTTCACTACGCACACGGCGGTTTCAAACAACCTATAAACGGGTAAGCAACCTGTCCTAATTTGGAATGGTCACTATGGATCCGAATATGCACTAGGTCGAATGGTCAAAGAGGGTGCCCCGGTAAAACCGGGGTTTGTGTTCCCATACTGGCAGAGCCCACAACCGGTCAGCCTTATGGTCATGCCTTGACAAGACAAGCCTCCGGCAAACCGTTCAGGAATAGCAGATGGCAAACACGGTGTCCTAGGCACACCAATGCAAATGCAATGCAAAGAACACACAAGTGTAGTCAAAAACAGATATCACGAGTTCGAGTCAAGTTCTCTAAATCCCCAGCAGAGTCGCCAGAAACTGTAACAAGCCCGCGGGGGACCTCGCCACAGCTCGGACTCGACTTTCGTTAGTCACGGTTCTAAGTTTGAACCAAAGAGTCCAAATCCGGCAAATCGTTTTTGAGAAAACAGATTTTTTTGAAAGAAGTGCCAAACATGGACTGCTTTGCCAGATACAGAGTCGCTACCTAAATATTTTATTTTGGGAAATTTAGGAAACCCTGACTCGGTGCCAAAAGGCCACGTGTCCGTCATCACCAAAGTTGCCTCGGCTCGGGAACTTGGGTACGATTGGGGAAGGTCACTTCGTGAGCACCCCCGCTCGCCCGGTCATAGACCGGCCTCTACTAACCATGATATCAATTTTTGAAAACATTGTGAGTTCTTATTCCGGTTTATTAGCCTAGGTTACTATGTGATGCGCACAACATACAAATATAGACCGGGTCGCCTGAATTGGAACGAAACATTTCATGCTTGTTTTTGAAAATGGTTTGCTACCCGCAGGTAGGATTTAAAACATTTGATGATTTATTCCAATTTAAGTAACCCAACCTTCACCCACAGGCATTCAGGCAGTTATATCAGATAAGCACATAGCCTCATGGTAAGCATGCTATTCATGGCAGTCACTCACACGCATGCAAGGATGCTAAAGCATAAAGCTTACCGAGTACTCCAAGCCAAAATAGGAATTCATTAGAAATCATGCATGATCCTAACTATACAGAAATGCCTAATGCAACACATGCAAAATGCAATTATAGCAGGCTCGGCTATTCTAAGATGGCATATGAAATGTTACAACTATCATGTATTCAACTTTGAAATTGAAAGTACAATGCAGTTAGTATAATGCGCCGAGCCCGGTGCATGCAAAACAGATGAATGAATGCAAACATGCTATCATACTGTATGCTAATTGAAACATGCCCTAATCTAACCATCGTAAGCTGGTAAATAAAAGGGAAGAAAGACGTGGGGTTGGAAGACATACATCACACTCACGCACACTTATTACAATTATGCCCTCGCGCAGAGGGTCCAAATAAATATACAGTCCCGAATAAAAGAATATTACAGTCCAAAATATTACAAAATCCTAATTAATTAACAAATTAACTAAGAAAATCAATAAAACTGGCATGCAAGCCAGGGACTGCCTTACTTCTGATGGATGATGCATGTCCGGGTTGTCTTGCGCGGAAATCCACCGGAATGCCCTAATTAGCCTCTGTTTACACCTGTTATTCTTGAAAAGCGTGCCAAGTCCCGGAAAGTTGCTGATTCCTGATTTTGCTGCAATAGAGAGCAGGAAAGGGGCATAACAATGTATTTTCACAAATGTATGCATGTCTCGATCCTCGTGCCACCAATCACGCATACCGGGGCATGATGGCCGAGGAGTCGAAATGCACAACTCAATATAGGATGAATGCACATGAAACTACAGCTAAAACCTAACTCCATCATGGATAATCCAGAGTGTCGGTGACTGGGGAATTGAGACACGTTCCGTCACTCGAAGTACGAAATGCACCTCGTTTCCCGTGCCCGGGCTAACTCCTATCCCGAACACGATGCAATATGCATGATATGCATGAAATGCAACTAAGATATAATCCTAACATACACAATGCTACGGAATGACATGCCTCGAAATGCGTGCACGCAGGCATGCAAACCGAGAAAATGGCAGAATGTGATCTAAGATACAACCTAGTGTGCACTATGCTATGAAAATGAGATATGCTATGAAAATGAGATGCCTCGAAGTGCGTGCACACGGGCACGCAAACCGAGAAAATGACAGAATGCAAACTAAGATACAACCTAGTATGCACTATGCTACGAAAATGAGGTGCCTTGAAATGCGTGCACACGGGCACGCAAACCGAGGCAATGGCATACACAATGCGAATGACATGAAAATGTGATATGGGCTTATACCAACATGAGTGAGCCTCAGCCACACTCACATAGGATGCCGACGGATGAAAATGAAGTGCCTCGAAATGCGTGCACACGGGCATGCAAACCGAGGCAATGACGGAATGTGATGTAATGACATGAAAACATGATATGGGCTTATACCAACATGAGTGAGCCTCAGCCACACTCACATAGGATGCCGGCGGATAAAAATGAAGTGCCTTGAAATGCGTGCACACGGGCATGCAAACCGAGGCAATGGCAAAATGCGATGCAATGACATGAAAATATGATATGGGCTTATACCAACATGAGTGAGCCTCAGCCACACTCACATAGGATGCCGGCAGATAAAAATGAAGTGCCTCGAAATGCGTGCACACAGGCACGCAAATCGAGGCAATGGAAAAATGTGATGCAATGACATGAAAACATGATATGGGCTTATACCAACATGAGTGAGCCTCAGCCACACTCACATAGGATGCCGACGGATGAAAATGAAGTGCCTCGAAATGCGTGCACACGGGCACGCAAACCGAGGCAATGGCAAAATGCGATGCAATGACATGAAATGAATAGCAATCATTCTAATAGAATTTCAGCACTAAGATATGGGGGAAACAGTCCCGAAATGAGGCGAAATGACACCAAATGCATGGAATTGTCCCGAAATGCGAATTTAGGCACCCGAAATGGCCTATAGCTATGCCAAACATGCACAATATGGACATGCAATGCAAAGACAGAAGCTAGACAGTCCCAAAAAAGGCACTTTCACAGTTATAAACATGGCCAAACAGCAAGCATAGGTATGGCAAAAATGGCATGCAAGAATAGGGGCCAAAAGAGGGGTAATGAAGCAAGTGATATAAGAAAAATCCAAACTGAAAAATTCCCTTCTACAACACTGAAGAGGGACCAAAAATATGAATATTTACAGTATATGGCAGCCCCAAAATCAGTATACAAACATGATAGAAATGTGATGCAAAATGAGGTTCAAAAGTGGCTATAACATGAGGTATGCAAAATATTCACCAAACAGCCAAAGACCCTTAATAAAACATGTAGAATGGGTCAAAATAGGACTATTTCCAGAACTGTAAAATGGCCAAAAACAAAAGCATGATAGGCTAACTAAACATGCAAGAATGGGGAATAAAAGAGAGATATAACATGAAGTGGCATATGGAGGTCCCAAACATGAAAGGACCTAAATTAAATATGAATAATGGACCAAAATAAGCACTTTTTCAGAACTGTAAAATGGCCAAAAACAAAAGCATGGTAGGCTGCCATTGCATGCAAGAATGGGGAAGAAAAGAGGAGTATAAAGGTAAGTACAACATGGAAGTCCCAAATGGTGTTGAGCCCTTCTTCAATGTTGAAGAGGGACTCAAAATAAGCCTAATATCAGTTTACAACATTCTCAAAAACAGATTACTCATAGGCCAAAAATAGCATGCAAGATTATGACATATAAGAGGATCAATGAAGCAAGTGCATCATGGAGGGCTCAAACAGGGTTGAGCCCTTAATGAAAAGTGAAGATGAGCTCAAAAGAAGGCCCCTTTCAGTTAGGTCCGGAGCTTGAAACAAAAAGCATGTGGGGCTTACAAATGGATCAAGAAAAAGAGTCAAAGAGGAGAAATGTTACTCACCCTTGAAGACTAAAGCTTTTTTTGCTTCTTGGACCAATTTGCAGCTCCTTTAGCCTTTGAGAAGCCTTCCTTGTTGCTGGAATTGAGGTGGTGGTGGTAGAGCTTGGTGGTGTAGAAGAAATGGTGATTAGGGACTTGGAAGTTTTCAAGGAAATGAGAGGGATAAAGATGGCTTTGTGTATGGAAGCTTGAAGAACAATTTTTCTAACCACAACAAATGATATAGCTTGCTTGTTATAAGGGCCAAAAAGGGGGTGTAAAGGTGGGGGAAAAGGAGACAAACTTTCCCCCACAAAATATCCCCCGGATAAAGATATTTTATGGGGGATAAAGCTCCACAGCTGTAAAGTGCACAGTGCAAGGAGTTCGGCCGGCCTGTTACTTTTGCTGCAGGTGGCCGGCTGGCCACACCCCCTAGCCGGCCGGCTAGGGGTCAAAAGGGTCAATCAGATTTAGTGGCCGGCCACCAACTGATGGTGTCCTCCTATCTGTGTACAACACAACCCTGTGGTTAAAAGTCCAAGAAAGTGGGTCCAAGGGGTTCAACATTAGCTCGGAAAGAGGGGTTCAAAAGGGTCAGGTGGAATTACTAGCCGGCCACCAACTTTTAGGGTCCTCTCATGTGTGTACATCACAAATATGTGGTTCAAAGTTCAAGAAAATGGGCCCAAGGTGTTCAACATTAGCCCGGAAGGAGGGGGTCAAAAGGGTCAAGTAACATTAATGGCCGGCCACCAACTTTTAGGGTCCTGCCATGTGTGTACATCACAAATATGTGGTTCAAAGTTCAAGAAAATGGGCCCAAGGTGTTCAACATTAGCCCGGAAGTGCGAAAAACGGGCGCCGGAGGGCGTCAGAGGATGTATAACTGGTTGCTGCAACAATTGCTGGCCTCCCACCCTTCAGTGACCTCTCCGGTGATAAAACAGAGGTACCTGCCAAAAATGAACGAAAACCGTTGCAAAACGAAAGTTCGGGGGCCAAAACGCGCAGTTCGAGGTCCCGAAAATGGGCTGTTAAGCACCAAAAGTGGCATTCGGCCACGAAGTGGGTTTCTCAGACCCCAGTGTCCCTCAAAAGGGAGCAAATAATGAGTATGCCAAAAATTAGAACAAACGGAGGTGGTTAGGCGGTCCCGAACCGAGGCACACGGCCAACGGTCCCGAAAAACCGGAAACTGGACTCCGAAATGGGCAAAATGGCCAACGGCCACAAAATGTAGCCTGCGGACATTGAGAGATGGTCTACTGGACCTCTCCCTCCCCTCAGGAAAAGAAACAGAGAAAACCGAGTCTGGTTCGCAAACCGAGACAAGGCACAGAAGAGGGTTCGGAAGTCCGGAGGCAGGGCTCACGGCCACAACTCTGAAACTTCTGAACGAGCACATTATGCAACATCACCAAGCGCTCAATCAGTGATATCTAAGTCTTAAGGTCGGTCAAAAATGGGGTGTCTACACAAACGGATAGACAATATAAAAGTCAAAAAGAGGGCGAGCTTGGAATCGCATGAAATTTGGTGGGTCAATAGAAAATGTGATTTTAATATAGATCCATGATGATGTAGCATGCCTGGCCATACAATTCTTAGATCAAATGGAGAGGCAATGCAAAGGCCAAAAATGGCCAAGGCTTGGAATCGTGTGAAACTTGGTGGTTCAATAGAAAATGTGATTTTAAGAAGGATCCATGATGATGTAGAATGCATGGCCAAACAATTCTCAGATCAAACGGACAAGCAATATGAAAGCTAAAAATAGGGCGGGCTTGGAATTGCGTGAAATTTGGTGAGTCGATAGAAAATGTGATTTTAATACGGATCCATGATGATGTGGCATGCCTGGCCATACAATTGTCGGATCAAATGAACAGGCGAAACAAAAGCCAAAATCTGGTCGATCTCAGAATCGCGTGAAATTTGGTAGGTCAATAGAAGATGTGATTTTAGGAAGGGTCCATGATGATGTATCATGCATAGCCATGCAATACTCCTGATCAAATGGACTGGCAATGCCAAAGCCAAAAACGGGCTGAGCTCGGAATTGTGTGAAATTATGTGGGTCAACAAAAACATGATTATAAGACAGATCCATGATGATGTAGCACGCATAACCATACAATTCTCAGATGAAACTGACAGGCAATGCAAAACTAAAAAATGGGCCAGGCTCAGAATTGCGTGAAATTTGGTGGGTCAATAGAAAATGTGATTCTATGAAGGATCTATGATGACGTTGCATGCCTGGCCATACAATTCTTAGATCAAACGGACAAGCAATTGAAAAGCAAAAAATGGGTCTAGGTTCGGAATTGCTTGGAATATGGTGGGTCAATAAAAAATGTGATTTGAGGATGGATCCTTGTTGACGTAACATGCATGGCCATATAATTCTCAGATCAAATTGACACGTAATGCAAAATCCAAAAATGGGTCTGGTTCGGAATCACGTTAAATTTGGTGGGTGAAGAGGAAACGTGATTTTAGGACAAATCGATGATGATGCAGCATGCATGTCCATACAATTCTTGCATAAAACGGACAGGCAATGCAAAAGCCAAAAATGGGCCTGGCTCAGAATCGCGTGAAATTTGGTGGGTCAGTTGTAGCTTTATTTGAAAAAGGTTCCATGATGATGTAGCATGCATTACAATACTTGGATCAAACGGATAGGGAATGCCAAAAGAAAAAAAACTAGTCGGGCACGGAATATTGCAAAATTTGGTGGTTCAATAGAAAATGTAATTTTAACAAGCACTGAAGATGATGTAGTATGCATGGCCGTACAATTCTCGGATCAAACAGACAGGCTTCGCAAAAGCCAAAAATGAGTCAGCCTCGGAATTGCGTGAAATTTAGTTTGTCTATAGAAAATATGATTTTTGGAAGGATCCATGATAACGTATCGTGCATGGCCATACCATACTCGGATCCAAAGGATAGACAATGAAAAAGCCAAAAACGACCCGGGATCAAAATCGCATGAAATTTGGAGGGTCAGTAGAAAACGTGATTTTTGGAAGGATCCAAGACGATGTAGTATGCATGGCCGTACAATTCTCAGATCAAATGAACAGGCAATGCAAAAGCAAAAATTATGCTGGCCACAAAATCGAGTGAAATTTGGTGGGTTAATAGAAAATGTGATTTTGGGACAGATCTATGATGATATGAGCATGTATGGCCATACAATTCTCGGTTCAAACAGAAAGGCAATGCAAAAGCCAAAAATATATCAGGCTCGGAATCGTGTGATTTTAGGATGGATCCATGATGATGTAGCATACATGGCCAAACAATTCTCAAATCAAACGGACATGCAACGCAAATGACCAAAATGGGTCAGGCTTGGAATCTTGTGAAAATTGGTAGGTCAACAGAAAATTTGATTTTAGGAAGATCGATGATAATGTAGAATGCATGGCCATACAATTCTCAGATCAAACTGACAGGCAATGCAAAAGCCGAAAAGTGCCCAACTCGGAATCACATGAAATTTGGTGGGTCAATAAAAATTGTGATTTTAGGAAGGATCCGCGATGATGTAGCACGCATGGCCATACAATTCTTGGATCAAATTGCCAAGCAATGCTAAATCCATAATCGGGCTCCAAATTGCTTTGAATTTGGAGGGTCAGGGGAAAAGGTGATTTTAGGAAGGATCCAAGATGATGCAGCAATCATGGCCATACGATTCCTAGATCAATTGTACATGCATGGCTATACGATTCTTGGATCAAATGGACAGGCAATGCCAAAGCCAAAAATGGGCCAGGTGCAGAATCGCATAAAATTGGGTGGGTCAACAGAAAATGTAATTTTAGTAAGTTTTCATGATGATGCAACATGCATGGCCATACGATTCTCAAATCAAATGGACAGGCAATGCGAAAGTAGAAAACGGGTCGGGCTCGGGATCACATGAAATTTGGTGGGTCAGTAGAAAACGTGATTTTAGGAAGGATCCATGATGATTAAGCATGCATGACCATACGTTTCTTACATCAAATAGACAGGTAATATAGAAGCCAAAAACAAACTAGGCTCGAAATAGAGTGAACTTTGTCAGGTCTGTAGAAAACATGATGTTAGGATGGATCCATGGAGATACAGCATGCACCAACATACAATTTTGGGATCAAATGGACATGCATTGCAAAATCCAAGAACGGGCCAATCTTGGAATTGCATGAAATTTGGCAGGTCAATAGAAAATGTGATTTAGGAAGGATCGATGCTTATGTAGTGTGCGTGGCGATACGATTCTTAGATCAAGTAGACAGGCAACGCGAAAGCAAAAAATGGGTCAAGTTCGGAATCGCGTGAAATTTGGTAGGTTAGTAGAAAATGTGATTTTAGCAAGGATCCATGATGATGCAGTATGCATGGCCATACGATTCTTGGATCAAATGGACAGGCAACGTGAAGGCCAAAAACGGGTTGTGTGTGAACCCGAATATACAAATCAAATAAATAATTAAGTAGTAATTATTTTACAATCTCAAATATTTTGCTTGTGAATCTTTAAGTGCAAACTAAATATTATTGGGGAGGGGGGTCTTTTAATTAATTTTAAAACCAAAAATAAATTTAGGGTGGAAGCCTTTAATTTAGTGGAAGGATTTATTTAAAAAAAAATAAAAAAAAATAGAGAGGAGGATGTGACTTGAACTCTAGACCACAAAATTAATAATTAAGGCTG
The DNA here is from genome assembly GCF_055761805.1 of Camellia sinensis. Taxonomy (NCBI): domain Eukaryota; kingdom Viridiplantae; phylum Streptophyta; class Magnoliopsida; order Ericales; family Theaceae; genus Camellia; species Camellia sinensis. The sequence goes on from NC_138971.1 coordinate 60,840,286, forward strand.
TTACCATTTGAGTTGAATATAACTTATACATATATGTTGTATATTTATCTATTTATTTGACCCACACATGCTTTAAGTGTGGCCAACCACTAGTATCAAATAAAATAAACACAAACCCTACAATCTTATTTGTTCACCACAAGTTAGCAGCAACCGTTTAGCAAGCACACCATTAGATTTTCTAGTTAATTCATTGTCTTGGGTATGCATTTTTCACCATTTTCCTTCCCTGTTTTCTTGAGTTCTTATTATCTATGATCATATTTTCATTGATTGAGCGTTGACGTGAGCAAGCAGTGTTTTGATTGGAATTTTATTAATAGTTTTTTTGGTGCTCATACAAGTTGTGTTGATGGGATTTTAGAACTCGCAACACGTGGGGTATAGGTGTTCCTTTTGTGAATTCTAGTGATGGCCCCTCCACTGTAGAAGTGTAATAGTGGATCTTAAGTAGCTGTGCATAGTTAAGTGTTGTGTTTGAAGGTTGTACTAGTTGAGTGTTGGAAAATAGGAATTAAATTGGTAACTTAATAATGGAGTATTTCTTAATTGAAAAAAAGAAAAGAAAAATTCTGTTCAAAACCACAAACTTTAAAAATCAAGAAACCATATCAAACAAATGAACTTTGAATTGAAAGTTTTACAGTAGATTAATTTTATATTGAATTGATTTCCAGAAAAAGATTATCTTTATGAAAAGTGTATGCCAATCTAGTTTCTATGATATATATCTTATTTTGGAATTGAACCCTATTTTCAAAAACTCTATTTACTATCCACGTCGCTACTCACTGAGCTATCAGCTGACTTAGTTGTTTATCACTTCTAGGTGTTAGAAGGATTTACAGTGGACTCATGGCGTAGCAGAGTCTCAATTGCATGGACCTGTAGGACATTCATTATTTTGTTTTAGCTTGTTTTGTCAGTTTTGTGCATACATTGTGGTTGGATTTTATTTAGAATTATTTCTTTTTGTGGGTGGTTTGTGTTCCATTTAGTATACGTTTTTGGAAGTTGGTTATGGCTGTTTTTACCATTTATACTTGTGACTTATCACTAGATTGGGTTTTGATTTATTTATTTTTGGGCTATCGTTACATTTATTCTTTGTGGTTTTGGGTTTACGTTTAGGCTTACGTGTGCCTTGGGCTAAGTCCCTGTGGGCCACGACCGGTCATGCCTAGATTTGGGATGTGACAATTGGGGTATCAGAGTTCTTGTTTATTGAGTTACATATCTTACATTTCATCATGTAGACCAGGTCCGAGTCCCTAGAGTCCTTAGTAGTGTATGGTTAAGTTAGTTTTGTTTAAGCTTGTGTTGAGCTTTACTTGATTTCATTTTGAAGGTTAAGAGATGGCTCGTAGATATGCACATTGTTTGGCTATTCCTTGTGAGCCTTTGGATGAATGTATTGTTGTCTACTTCATTTGGAGTAACAGTATTGTTGGGGGATGTCTGTAGATCTTGTTAGGTAGAGATGGATGGTAGGATTTTTTCCAGGGGATTTGATTTCTTGAGAGATGATGAACTTTGACATGATTTTGGGGATGGATTGGTTGACGAAGCATCATGCTTCTATTGATTGTTTTAGAGAGAGCGTAGTTTTTGCTATGCCAGGACAACATGAGTTTTTGTTTCAAGGAGATCGGAAAGGGCCTTCTATTTATTTTATCTCTTCCCTTTTGGCTAACCGAATGTTGAGGAAAGGGTATCAGGGTTACTTAGCTTGTGTGGTTAGTATCGAATAGCCATGAGAGAAGTTAGAGGAGTTACCTATAGTGAGTGAATGTGTTGATGTTTTTCCAGAGGATCTATTTGGACTTTCTCCAGATGGTGAGGTAGAATTTTTCATTGACTTGGTCTCCAATACAGCTCCTATCTCTAAAGCACCCTATAGAATGTCACCGTTGGAGTTGAGTGAGTTACAAACTCAGTGTAACAGCGCCCGCGTGGGGCCTCGTGCTACAGTTCGGACTCGATTTGTGTCACGGTTCTTAATCTGAACCAAAGAGTCCAAATCTGGCAAATCGTTTTGAGAAACAGATTTTTGAAAAAGTAGTGCCAAACATGGACTGCTTTGCCAGATACAGAGTCGCCACCTAAATATTTTTTATGGGAGAATTTAGGAAACCCTGACTCGGTGCCGAAGGCCACATGTCCGTCATCACCGGAGTTGTCTCGGCTCGGGAGCTTGGGTACGATCGGGGAAGGTCAGCTATGAGCACCCCCTTTCGCCCGGTCCGAAGACCGGCCTCTACTAACCATGATATCCGTTTTTGAAAACTTTATGTGTTCTTAAACCAATTGTTAGCCTAGAATTACTATGTTATGCGCGCAGCAAACAAGTATAGACTAGATTGCCTAATTTGGAAATAAACATTGCATATCCGTTTGGTTTGAAAATGCTTTGGAATTTGCTACTCGCAAGTAGGCTAAAATACGGATTTCAACGAGTTTTTCCAACTCAAACAACCCAACCTTCACCCACAGGCATTCAAAGCAGTTTAACACATAAGCATCTAGCCACATGTTAAGCATGCTGTTATGGCAACATTCACACTCGTGCGATATGCTAAAGCAGAAATACTTACATAGTACTCCGTGCCAAAACAAAGAACTTGTTAGCAAACATGCATGATCTAAGTCCATGTGAAGTGCCTAATGCATCGCATACAAAATGTTGCTAGAATAGGCTCGGCTATCCTAAACATGTCATTGTGAAAATGCACAATTATCACGTATTCAGTTTGAAAATTGAAGTATTGATGCAATTAGCGTGATGTACCGAGCCTAATGCATGTAATACGAATGCATGGATGCACGCATGCATAGCGTAAGGTATGCTAAAATAAATGTGACCTAATACTAACCATCAAAGCAGGTAAGTAAAAGGGAAGAAAGAAGTGGGGATTGGAAGACATTCACACACCCACACACACTTATTACAGATTTGCCCTCGCTCGGAGGGACCGAATAAATATTACAAATTAATTAACTACGCAAGCTAATTAATATTACAAATTAACTAATTTAATTAACAAATTAAATTAAATTAATTAAAGCAGGAAAGCGTCTCGGGAAACGCGCCACCATGCACAAGCTGCCTCTGTTTTCCTTCCTTTCCTCCTCTGGAGGCTGTCAAAGCCTCAGGACTACATCCTTGGACAGAGGGGATCACCACCGGCTAGATGAAACTTCCACCGGCAGTGTAGTATGGCCATTGGCACAAAATAGGGACTGTCGGCAGAGAAAATTGTGCCGGTCGGCACATTACACTGCCGGTCGGCAGAGTATTCCTGCAGAACCTGCAACTCACAGCAACAAAGGGCAAAACAAGGCATGGCAGCATATTTCAAGGTATGTATGCATCAACCATGTCTCTTATCATTGTGATGACTCAAAGGGACATGTGCCTCGGTTCTTGGACCACCAATCATGCATTTCCATGCATGGTGGCCCAAAGAACCGAGTATGCATCTTTGATTTCAAATGTATGCACACCAATCAAACAAATTAGGCCCAATTCCTATCACCAATTCAAGGAACAAGGCATGCATGCAAGATGCAATGCAACCTAGGCATACAAGCTAAGGATGCAACATGGCATGGCAAGGCACTTATGCAAGCATACAAGCATGCATATGGCAATGCAAATGGATGCAAAGATGGACTTAAACATGAATTAGGCGACTCTAAAATAGGCCTAAAACAGTAGCCATAAGTGCTAAAGAGTGAGGGCTAAATGGCATACACATACACATGCACATAAGGACCAACACTTAAGCATGAATCAAACAACATTCAAGCACACTTGAAAGAAGGAAACATGGACAAATTAGCATGCAACATGAGCCTTAAAATCATGTTATAAAATGATGCCAAATCAAATTATAAATCAAGTCAAGCATGCAACAAAAAGTCCAAGTGTTCAAGGCAAGTCGATAAGGCATTGAACTACACTTATCATGACCAAACATGGCATGCATTAAACAACTACAAACAGATTTTTAGCATGTTAAAACAAGGCCAAAGGACTCCTTAGATGGCATCTAAGTGGCCCAAATTCAAAGGCATGCAAAGGCACCAAAACATGGAGCATTGCAAAACATGCTTTCAAAGCATTAAAGAGGCATGCGAGGCAATCAAACAAGCATGGAAATGGGACTGAAATGACATGTAGAATGATCCCAAATCACCAAAACAATGCAAAGATGGCATGCTACACATGCACACACTCAAGGCCAACAAGCCCAAATACAAAGGAGCTATATAATGCATGCAAAGAGCAACCCAAACGACTATGGACAGAGCTAAAGCATGGCAAAATAAGCACATAAACTTCACAAATGCAAGCCTAAAACATGCTCCAACTAAGGCTAACAACCTAAGGCATATTAAGGCATAAACATGGCATTACATGGCAACTATGCTAAGCATGCATGGAGTTCCAAAACCAACTTGAAATCATGTTATATCATGGATATATAAGCATGAAAAACAAATCAAATATGCTCAACACACACTCAAGCATAGGCTTCCTTAAGAGGCCAAAATGTGCCCTTTTCAAGGACAACAAGGAGAGGGGGGTGGCCCTCTCCTTCTTGGGACTTCAAAGCATCATCTTCACCACTGAAATCCCTCAAGATTTCAGTGGTGAAGAGACCTCAACACCAAAATCCCGGAGCTAGCACAAAATGGCTCAAAATGAGGCCTTTTGAGGCCTAAGGGTGGTCAACAACCCTCAAACAACAAAACACTCTTAATAAACAATAAAGAGGGCTTAAAAATAGAACTTTTTTATGTTATACAATAATCACAAAAACAGCTCTAAGATAGATGAAAAATCAATGCAAAAAAGGGGGGGGGAAAGGGACTAGTTTCTCACCCTTGTAGCCTTCTTCAACAATGGTGCTCCAATGGCCTTCTTGAGCTTGAATCTAACACCAAAATCTCAAAACACACTCTTTAGAACCTCAGCTCCTAGAGGAAGGTGAAACACTAGGTGTTTGTGTGCAATAGTAAGGCACAAAACACCTAGTGAACAAAATGGAAGAGAAAGAGAGATAGATTGTGTATGTCTAACCCTAACCCTAGAAAACCAGAGCTCTCCTCTGTCTTTTCTCTCTCTAAAATGTCTAAGCCCCTCTCCTTTTTCCCTTTTTTGAGAGCTTCTCTCTATAAGCCTCTTGTAAAGCTTACAAGACAAGCTTTGCAAGAGGGAGATCCCTCCATACACGTGTATGGAGGGGAGAAAAAGTCACACAGCTGTCCAAAAATATCTGCAAAAGCAGATGAACAGCAATCGGCCGGCAAAAAATGCCATCTTGGCCAAACAAAGTGCCGACCGGCACAAAAAAGTGCTGACCGGCAACAAATAGTGCCGACCGGCAAACTATATTGCCGGTGGCAGCAAAAACCAGCCGGTGGCCTCTAGCCACTGCCGGTGATGGGTGGGGATGGTCTACAAGCCCCACCCTGCCTCTCAAAGGCAAGATGCAAGTGTTTGGTGCAAAACCAGACACTAAACGGTCGAGTTCGGGGATCCTGAGGCGGGGCGCGCGAGCCGAGACCTCCGGGAACTCCAAACGAACACAAACATGGATAATCACCGAGTGTTCAAACGGTGACGTCCAAGTCTTGAGGACGGTCAAAAATGGGGTGTCTACAGTTGCCCCTCTTTGACAGAACTCGAAAGTCATAACAATGACGGGAGTGAATGTCAAAGCCCAGAGACGACCCATTTTTGACAAGGCCGAAGACTTAGACAAACATGCAATACAAATAAGATATGCGCCCGGAGGCAGGGGCAAAATGCAAGACAATGCACGGAGCCGAGCATAACTTATGATCATGCAAAGAAAGCTGTAATGAAGGAAACATGCAACAGTTTTAAGCTAGCATACCAAACTACACTACAATGCAGAAAGGATGTAAGAGAATTATGGAATTCTCAAAATGTCTCACTCGGGAGATACAATACCTGTCCGGTTCGTCTGGTCGCACCAGCTTCAAATGAACCGTACATACAATATCGTGCCTGAAAAGAAAACAAACTTAACAGGTACAATATCGTTAGCAACATGCATGACAATGCAAAATGGATGCAAAACGAAATGCAATATATACAAAACAATGTATAAACAATGCAAATGAAGATGCAATGTAATTGAAACAATGCAAGCTACAGGCAAAGCATTTGGATCGTGATCCAATCACGAGCGGTTCGAAACCACACCTATGTCAAATAGATTGATGGAGGTAACACGTCTGTCTACCATAGAACGGTCAACTGAACTATGAGTATTATAGACAGACGCAAGAACAAGCATTGGGTGGAATTGACACAAGTGGGGAAACAACCCGCTGGAGAAAGGACTACGATCCTAATGCCGGATGCAAAAATTACACTACAATGTAATGGATAGATATGGCACGCAGGCCAAACCAAATCTTGCCTAGGAAAGGCATGCATACATACAAGCCATGTGTAACACAGAAAAGGTGCCGCAACCCTCAACCAACATATCAACGTGGAATCGGCGCGATACACATACAGAACTGTGTTTTAACATGAAAAGTAAGGACACATACCAGACCAAGCTCAACATGGAAAGGCGCAAGCCATGGGCGGAAGGTGATGCAATGAATGCATGCAATCTACAATGCAATATCTACAAATATGCAATGGAGTGGATATGGATACAATGGATATGGCACGCAAGCCAAACCAAATTTTGCCTAGGAAAGGCATGTACACATACGAGCCATGTGTAACACAGAAAAGGTGCCGCAACCCTCAACCAACATATCAGCGTGGAATCGGCGCGATACACATACAGAACTGTGTTTTAACATGAAATGTAAGGACACATACCAGACCAAGCTCAACCTGGAAAGGTGCAAGCCATGGATGGAAGGTGATGCAATGAATGCATGCAAACTACAATGCAAATGCATGACAATGCACTATGATGCAATGACTATGATTGCAACTTTCCCTATCTTACCAACAGGGTGATATACTAGGTTGGTTCAGTATCCAGAACTGAGGCGTAGACATGCCGCCTCAACCTATGGGGCTTCCATACAGATTTCAAGCCGAGGGTAAACCTCTGGGTATTTAAACCAGACTTTAGTCTCGGAACTCCCGAACCTTTGCGTTCTAGGCATAAGCCGTTCGAACTCTAGTTTCCACCGTCCCAGTTGGTCTTCTAGGAACTCATCGCAAGCACAGACAGGTGGCTTTACCAGACCACCGAAAAGTCGTTCGGGCACGACAAACACCGAAGGAATTGCACCTTCAGAGGATTTAAGGTCTCCTAGACCGGAATGCAAAATGTATGCATGACAATGCATGTTGCATGGAATGCGCGACATCACGCGGCTCAAGAAGTGCACGGCAATGCGAACACTAAAGGTCTTACACCTTCCAAGGATTTAAGGTCTCCTAGACCGTACGTGTTTAAGGTCTCGCCAGACCATGCGTGTTTAAGGTCTCGCCAGACCGGCGGTATTTACAAGACGCGTGACAATGCGCTGAAGGTTTCGCACCTCCAAAGGATTTAAGGTCTCCTAGACCGTGCGTGTTTAAGGTCTCGCCAGACCATGCGTGTTTAAGGTCTCGCCAGACCAGGCGTGTTTAAGGTCTCGCCAGACCAGGCGTGTTTAAGGTCTCGCCAGACCAGGCGTGTTTAAGGTCTCGCCAGACCAGGCGTGTTTAAGGTCTCGTCAGACCAGGCGTGTTTAAGGTCTCGCCAGACCAGGCGTGTTTAAGGTCTCGCCAGACCATGCGGTATTGCACGACGGTATGATGCGCAAAACAGCGCAATGCGTTAGGCAACGCAAGTGCACAGGACAGTGCGATGGAATGCATGCAAAATGCAATGAGATGCGCAAAACAGCACGAAATTGAAATGCACAAAACAGTGCAATGCGCAGAACAGCGCGAGGTTTGAAATGCACAAAACAGTGCAATGCGCAGAACAGCGCGAGGTTTGAAATGCACAAAACAGTGCAATGCGCAGAACAGCGCGAGATTTGAAATGCACAAAACAGTGCGATGCGCAAAATAGCGCGAGCAATACAATGCACAAAACAGTGCGATGCGCAAAACAGCGCGAGGAATTGAAATGCACAAAACAGTGCGATGCGCAGAACAGCGCGAGGTTTGAAATGCACAAAACAGTGCGATGCCAAGTGTGACATGCATGCCACACGGAGTGTAAATGGGCTTAAATGCGCAACAACGCACGTATTCCGGAATGCATGACAATGCATGGAATGGAAATGCAATGATGATGCATGAGAAATGTGCACGATAATGCAAAGGGGTGCGTGTTGCAACGCATGTAACACGTGCATAACAATGCAAATGTGTGGCGCATGACAGTGCAATGTAATGCACCGAAGTAGTGTGATGAACTCGTGCAACACACATGGGGCAAATTTTGAATTCAAAAGGATACAAAAAGGATACACCTTGCACGAATTCGAGTGCTACGCACCGGAGACACGGCCCGCGGTCAAAACGGAGGCCGGTTGAATGTCGGAGATGCACTTTCTTGCACTTTCTTGAGCTAGAAAGACCACGAACTTCTCATATGGCCTAAACAAGGCTGTGGGAACCCCACCGGCAGTAAGGGGAGGCCACCGGCTGGCCATCGGCACAAAAACAATTCCATCGGCACAAAAAAGTGCCGGCCGGCACAAAACATTGCCGACCGGCAAACAGTTCCTGAATCGGGGCAGTTCTGTCTTTTCACCTCGAGTGTTATAAAATAGGGCTTCATGCCCTATTTCCTCATTTCCTACCGCCGAAAACCCTTGCTCTCTCTCTCTAGAGTGCTTCTCTCTCATTTTTTCGCCCGTTTCTTCGCGTTCTACGCTCGTTTCGTCGTCGGATTCGCGATCCTCTTCGCGTTTCGGACATTTTCCACCGATCACATTCTCGTTTCGGTGCCTCGTTCGGCGTTCTCGCCTTTTCGGGGTTCATTCCCCTCACTTTCCTCTTCATTTCCGTGCCTTTTCACATTCCGGCCTTCCCGGCCATTTCCGACCCTCTCAGGAGTTGACTTTTCGGTTGACTCTTCGCATTCCGGCTCGGTTTTCCCTTTTCCGACCATTTTCACACCACTCTCTACATGGCGGACGACATTCCACGTGGCGGGACTCCCCCGGACCACGAGATGGATCCCGGGCTCGAGCTCTTACCACTGAGCGAGCGCCCGTTCGACCCGGCGACCTACCGGCCGGCGATTCACGTTCTGCCCCCAGACGGCCTGCGTCAGTTCCGGAGTTTCGAGAGGTACGCGGCCCCTGAGCTACTGCTGCGTGAGCCTACCTCCCACCTTTCATTCGGCACTCCCGAGGTAACTCTTCATCTTCTGCTTTACTTTCTGCAATGTAGGATACAAAACTGCCATAGTTAGCTGTATTCTTTAATTGCTGAAATCTGATATGTCGTAGACCGTAGTTGACTGTAAACATACATACAACTGATATCTGCTTGAGACTGACACATGCACACACACTGCACTAGCCCTGAATTACTCAAACACACGGCACACACTGCATTCTACTGCACATACACTGGTACCCAGTATTTGTCTGAATCTGTCAAATTTGCACACATGCTACATCTGTTCTGGAACACCCAAACACGCTGACACAGCACACGTATTTTCTGTAAGCACACCGGCACCCGGTATCTGCCTGAATCTGACAAACTTGCATACATGCCATATCTGTCCTTTCAAAACTGCATTTTGAATGTTGTCTTGCCATTGTCATTTTCTGTTTGCAGGAGGGTTCCCATACCATTCGCGGGTATGGGAATACTGGTGCACGGGAGTGGTATGACGAGCTCCCTGATGCGGTCCAGCGCATCGTGGATCGGGCGGGCTTCGGCACCTTCTGCCGAGGGCTCTCTAGGTTGTCCACCTGCAGACCTCTTCTTGCCGCTCTGGCGGAGAGGTGGTGGGACACCACCGATTCTTTCCACTTTTCTGCCGCAGGGGATATGACGATGACCCCTTATGACTTCTCGATGCTCACAGGCATCGGGGTAGGGGGTGATCCGATCCCCTTCGACACTGACATGGATGAGTGGACCGCCGCTCAGGTCCATCTACTGGGGGAGGCCCCACCGCTAGTTCGTCCAGGCTTCGTCCGATATTCCTGGTTCGAGGCACAGTTCAGGGTCCAGCCCGCACTGGGGGAGGTGCAGATGACCCCAGAGGACGAGGAGAGGTATGCTCGCGGCTTTCTCATGTTCCTGTTCGGGACTACCATCTTCGCCGACCGGGCGAACACCGTGCCTCTCTGTCTTCTCAGCGCACTGGTGGACGTCCGGGACATCTTGCACTATGACTGGGGCGGCGCTGCTCTGGCCACCCTGTACGGCTATATGAGCTCGGCTTCTCGTGGCAGCGGCCAGCTGCTTGGAGGTTACTGGCGGGCTTGGGAGGTACATTCCTTCTCCGCTTTTCCTTTCTGTCTCGTACTTTCTGTACTCTGTACACTGCACACACTGTAGTCTGCCTTAGACTTGCTGTATACTGTACACACGGCACACACATACATTCTGCCTTACACTGACTGTACACTGTTCACACTGTACACTGCACACAATACACGGCTCAACACACGGCTCTGCCATTTCTGCTTCATTCTGTATATTCTGCTTTATCTGATGGTCATACTGACATCTGTTTTGCAGTTGTGGGTTTACGCCTACTTCCCTAGGCTTGCACCCGTGCCAGTTGCGGAGCCTCCTCCGGCTGTTCCCTTCTCGAGTCGCTTTGACGGGGGATGCACCCGGCGACCACGGGAGACATTCGGCTTCTTCCGCCGATATTTCGACACCATTACCCCGGCCGAGGTATGCTTTACTTTCAGTTCATTTAGCTTCGCTTTCCCACTGCATGTTTCAATAACAGTAGATAACAAACTGTCTGTCATTTTCAGATCACATGGCGGCCATGGGCTTCCTTGCCGTCGGCGATGCGGGGTCGGTTCCCTGGTGCTGAGGAGACCTCGCGTTTCCGGATTTTGCTGGAGGGCCCGGTCTGTCGGGCTTGGTACCTGGGGGAGCGCTTTCTACGCCAGACCCGCGGGTTACCTGAGCAGATAGTCCCGGTTCACCCTCCTGCAGAGATGAGGGAGACCGAGGGGCTGACCCCTGAGCAGCTGGATGATTACTCCATCGGCTGGGAGGAGGCCGGCTTCCGAGGCACCGGCGACTATCAGGAGTACGTGCGGACGTACCTGATGCGACCTTTGAGCGGCCGTCGAGCAGAGGGGGCCAGGCCTGTGGCATCGGCAGCTGGGAGCGGAGTAGGAGCAGGGGCCGGATCTTCGAGGAGGGCCCGGGTCCGTGGTAGGGGCGGAGTGCGGGGAGGACGAGGAGCTGGCTGGCCTGCCTTGCCCGCTGTACTGACTTTCCAGGGGCAGGGTGGGGCGACCTATCAGATCCCCTTCGCCCCTCCACCGGCTGGGCATGAGTTCATTGACATCCCCGACCTTCCGCCGGTATGTATCACTGTACTTCGTACAGTTATTTCATTTCAGTTTACTTGAAATTCCACAGAATACTAATGCATCTGATACCTTTGCAGGCTTCTTCTGAGTACACCCGTCAGTCGTTGGCGATGAATGCCTCGATGATGGGGATGCTCCAGCGGACATTTGACCTTCTAGCCGTCTACAGCATACCGGTATGTCCTTCTGACACTGGCCTCAAACCATTCATACACTGCTTTGCATAATCTGATGCACGGCACAACACCTGATACACTGATCTCACAGTATCTGAACACTGCATACACTGCACTCTGCACTGTACTCTACACTGACAAACTGCTCACGGCATTCATACGCTGTACCCATACACTGCATTCTGCACTGATAAACTGCTCACGGCATTCTTACTGTATTCATACGCTGCATTCTGCACCTTTAAACTGTTCACAGTGTACTGATGCATTTCCCTTTTGTGTACTTTTCAGCCTCCTTTCCAGATTCCCATGGCGGGAGGTGCTCCAGCTAGACCTTCTGTCCCTGCTCGGGGGAGAGATGAGGAGGGCAGGATATTTCCCCGTACCAGGGGAGGGCGTACTCACGTCGGGAGTAGCTCGCGAGCTCCAGTCCCGGACGATGACGACGACGAGGAGTCAGAGGCGGAGGCAGGGTCATCGGAGGAGGAGACCGGAGACGGTTCTAGCTCGGGCTCTGATGACGACGCTGATGATGCTCCTGGACCTTCGTCCAGGAAGAGGACCAGGACGGACTGACAGCCTTCCGGAGTGCTCGATGCAGATTTTGCTATCTTTTCTTTCTTTCTTTGTACTTTTCTTTTTGTTGGTAGATAGATTACCTTGTACTGCCGCAGGCAGGTTTTTGTTTCCAAAACTTGTACATTTGAAAAGATAATGAAATGGAACGGACTTTTTATCTGAAAAAGTGTTTACATTTACACATTTCATGCATTGCATCGCATCTCATCATGTTACACCTCAATGTAAATGGAATTGATTGGTTTTCTGAAAATTGAACACTTGCATTGTAATAATCAGATAAGTTAAACAGCCGACAGCAAAATAACCCAAGCAACCCACTGCCTGATTCTGGACACACAGCCCTTACTCTGTTGGGGATTAATCTGCACACAGCCCATAACACAGCGTTCGATTCATTCTGCACACGGCAATTCTCAAACAAACAGCCCAATCTGACAGGACGAACCTCAAAGATGGAACCGGTTGGAGTCGAGACACGTTCAAATGTAGAGAATGGCACAGCATTCTGAGCATAAGCGATTTTTGAAATCGAATAAGGGTTTTTCAAACCAGGATACCGAGCCTACCACTGAACACAGCGGGGAGGACTCAAATATAGGTACACGACCTAAACACAACGAGACACGCTCGGGAGAGACTCAAAACAAAAGACGAGACCGCCAAATGAAAGAGACACGACACACAGACGCGTAAACGAAGATGGGAGACCTCGGACCACGAGGAGCCAGTTCAATCTGGGTATTGTTTCCCACCCTTTCTGATTTGTGATTCTCGCATCACTCGGCCTTCAGGCTCGGATTTTCTCTCAAAACCCTTTTCCTCTCTTTTCTCTCAACTCACACCTCTCTATTCTTCATTCTCTCATTTTTCATCCCTCCCCGGGGTGTTTGATGGATAAATGGAAAGGTGTGGGTTCATGCTCAACACCGTTAGCTCACAGCTATTTCTTCTGGTGGGCAGAGTGCTCTTCTGGCAAGTACGTCGATGACGGGGGAGAGACAGAACGCATGGCTCAACTGTGCCCCTAGTTCATCATTTTAACCTTTTTTCGTTTTTGCCTTCTACTAAAACGGTTTTGATCAAAATGAGAGTCGGATTAACATACTTGTTCGATTTTTGATTTGAAAAACATGCAAGTCAGGCTGCAAGCACTGAAAATTTTCCTTTTTTGGGTCCAAGACAATGGTCCGGTTTTGGAAAATGGAATAGTTTTTGAGAAAATAGTCAACTTCAGTAAAAATTTTCAAAAACTATTTTTCAAACAGCTGATGCTCAACAAGCACAGAACTTACCCTTCGAGATGCGCAATCTCGGATCGGAGGCAATGGAAAATTGCCCCTGGTTTGAAGGGGGGTGGGAGGCAACGGAAAGTTGCCCCTAGTTTGGAAGGCGGCTCACAGTGGCTCGTGGCAACGGAAAGTTGCCCCTTGTTTGGATGGTGCCGCAGCAGTCCGCAGACAGTCTTCATTGGCGGTGGTCGAGCTCTCAGACACCGAGGTGACGAAGACGGTCACAACAAATATATGGACACAGTCGCCTTGGGAGCGTTGGCGACTAGAGTTTGAAGTCGAAACCATTGCATGGACTGGGACGCTTATGAAAGCGTTGGGGGCTGGACTTCATGATGAAGTTGCCAACGTATCCCAAACATGGGAATCAAGCCTTACGTAGTTCCGGTTAAGGTCCACTCGGGTATTTTAACCTTCACTTTGTTTGGCTCTTATTTTTGCCAAGGCGCCCAATGCGGGTTTTCGACCTTGCGAGCTTCTTTTCATTTTCTTTTGTTCGTTTCTTTTTATTTTCTTCTTTTTTTTGCTTTTCTTTTTTTTCTTTTCTTTTTTCTTTTCTTCTTTTTTTGTATTTTTCTCTTGCTCTAACTTTTGCCTGGGCCGCCCTTCCGGGTTTTCGGCCCAGCGAGCCTCTCAAAGGGTAAAAGTGTAGCAAGTCCATGCCAAATGTTTTTTTTTTGAAATTGAAGCCTCTCTGTGTCTAGGAGAACGGCTGTTGCACTGATTTGCGGAGAATCCATCAGGGTTACTCTACGAGCTTCTTCCGGCGAGATCTACTCCTTCTGATTCGGCCTTGGTGCCTTCTGCTCGAAGGCTGTTTCGAAACTGGCCACACGGGCCTCCATGGCGTTTGTCCGTTGAACTTTCTGAATATTCTAAACGGGTTCAAACTTGGAAAACAAATAGGTTGAATCTTGAGACTGAGAGCGATCCTAGGTTGCGCAATCTCAAGAGCGATTCCACACAGGTCTTCGCAGGGCTGCGTAAAACATTTGCTTTTGAAAGTTTTTAAGAAAGCGACGAATCGCTCGCGCCGAAGATAGTGTGGAACCAATCTGGATCAGGCCAGGGTCCTTCTCAGTACTCACGCCGACAAGCATGATTTCATTCATAAAAAGGCTCAGCACGCCTCTCTTTCTCTCAAAATGATCAAAATTTTGCAAAACCCGAGGAATTCCTTCCCCTTCGTTTTCATCACCGCAGTGTTCAAAAGTTTTTTTTTGAAAAACTTAGGTTAATGCTATGAGTTTGGTGCGCAGGAGAGCAGGCGAGATGTACTGTCAGCCCATTCAAATTCTCTGGTCCTTATGCTGAAAGCAAGCATGAAGGTTGAGATAGCAACAGCTGTTTCAATCGGCTTTGTTGGTGTAACTGGCCCCTCGGTAGAGACAGACTCAAAACAAAAACAGATAATAATTACAAAACAAAACGGTGTTCGAGGCAACAACCCCAGAATCACCTGGTATTATATACAACGGGGACTGACTCGATACAACAAGACAGACCCTTAAGCAAAAAAAAGACTGACTCAAGACAAAGAGACAGACTCAAAACACAAGACTGACTCGGCATCCAAGCCGGGATTTACAAAACTCGGTTTCACCGATGCTCAAAAATGCGTGCCAGACGCTTCATCCCAAAATGTACCAAATGTTGCCCGCAGGCGGTTCTCTTCACATACTCGCAGTATCTGAGCCCTCGAAATCCAACAACTGAGTGGTGACGGGCTTGCCTGAGGTAGGTGGTAGGATAACCTTATTATTAATCAAATCCTGCAATTCATGACGAAGGCGGGAACATCCATCGGTGCTGTGACCGGACTGCTGGTGGTACGCGCAGTACAATGTAGCATCATGGGTGGCGGGGAGATTCTTCGGGAGCGGCCGGGGCTCCAAAGGCTTAAGATGCCCATTCTTCGCCAATATTAACAATGCCCTAGACAAAGGCATGTGGAGGTCGTGAAAGACCCTGCGCCCTCGGGGCAGGTACTTCGCAGTTTGAGGATTCTTGCCAGATGCGCTGGCGAAAGGATCGGCTGGCGCTGCCTTGGCTTTTTGAACCTTTCCCGGTGCAGGGTTGGGAACAACAGGAACTGTCTGGGCATGACGGGGCCCATCCCGGTTTTCTGCCTGGCTTGAACCGCCTTTGGTTGGAGCGGGGAAAGCATCATCTACAGCTTTGGTCACTATCGCAGATGTTTGTTGTTTGTTCATCCCTCTGGCCTTCAGAGCCTCGACTGCCCACAGCAGTTGTTCAATGGGGTCGGCGTCTATCTTTGCCTTGTCCTTTCCCCTGGCCTCAGCCTGATCGAGGGTCTGGGTTGGTGCTGGCATGTCGTGGCTATAGCCGGAAGTCACCTCTGACTGGCTGAGCTCTATCACAATCCGCCCCAGTAGCGGGGGCTCCTGTGGTACAAAATTCCCGGCATACGGTGCCGCTGGCGGTGAAGCCGTCATTCCATAGGCGAGGTCTGCCACAGACCTTTGGAGATCGCCTATCATCCCCATCAATTCGAAGGTGGTGGGCTCACGAGCCTGGTATAACTGGGGAGCCCAAACCGGGTGCACAACGGGCGACCTGGGCGGGTATGACATACTGATGTTGGCCTCACTCTGCGGAGCGGTCCCCTGCTCCGATACAGCTGCCATAACCACAATTTCTTCTAAACTCTGTGCCGCCATAAATCCTGCCTCAGCAAGGGGGAGACACTGACTATTCTGTTTCAACTCTGCGACTCTCTGAACTGAAAGGAAAAACAGACAGCATTTCAGCCCAAACTGATCAAACACGGGTGTAGCTAAACAACTGTACCCCACTGCTGATCACTGTTCCCAAATTTCTGTTCCCGAAAACTGAACCGATACCCGCGGATAACTGATTCTCAACAATACTGATTCTGGTGCCCTCGGGCCTGATACTCAAATGTGCAAACTGGTATATGCATTCCTGTAGAGATACACTCTAAAAGCACATAGCAAGTAAAGAGAGCCAAAACACCCCTATGTTGGGGTAGGGTTTCCCTGTCCTATTTCGTCAGGAGCTAGGGTTTCACTACGCACACAGCGGTTCTCAAACAACCTAATATCGGGTAAGCAGCCTGTCCTAATTTGGAATGGTCACTATGGATCCGAATATGTACTAGGTCGAATGGTCAAAAAAGGGTGCCCCGGACAAACCGGGGTTTGTGTTCCCATACTGTCAGAGCCCATAGCCGGTCAGCCTTACGGACATGCCTTGACAAGACAAGCCTCCGGCAAACCGTTCAGGAATGGCAGATGGCAAACACTGTGTTCCTAGGCGCACCAATGCACATGCAATGCAGAGAAACACATAAATGAGATCAAAACAGGATATCACGAGTTCGAGTCAAACTCTCTAAAAATCCCCAGCAGAGTCGCCAGAAACTGTAACAGCGCCCGCGTGGGGCCTCGTGCTACAGTTCGGACTCGATTTGTGTCACGGTTCTTAATCTGAACCAAAGAGTCCAAATCTGGCAAATCGTTTTGAGAAACAGATTTTTGAAAAAGTAGTGCCAAACATGGACTGCTTTGCCAGATACAGAGTCGCCACCTAAATATTTTTTATGGGAGAATTTAGGAAACCCTGACTCGGTGCCGAAGGCCACATGTCCGTCATCACCGGAGTTGTCTCGGCTCGGGAGCTTGGGTACGATCGGGGAAGGTCAGCTATGAGCACCCCCTTTCGCCCGGTCCGAAGACCGGCCTCTACTAACCATGATATCCGTTTTTGAAAACTTTATGTGTTCTTAAACCAATTGTTAGCCTAGAATTACTATGTTATGCGCGCAGCAAACAAGTATAGACTAGATTGCCTAATTTGGAAATAAACATTGCATATCCGTTTGGTTTGAAAATGCTTTGGAATTTGCTACTCACAAGTAGGCTAAAATACGGATTTCAACGAGTTTTTCCAACTCAAACAACCCAACCTTCACCCACAGGCATTCAAAGCAGTTTAACACATAAGCATCTAGCCACATGTTAAGCATGCTGTTATGGCAACATTCACACTCGTGCGATATGCTAAAGCAGAAATACTTACATAGTACTCCGTGCCAAAACAAAGAACTTGTTAGCAAACATGCATGATCTAAGTCCATGTGAAGTGCCTAATGCATCGCATACAAAATGTTGCTAGAATAGGCTCGGCTATCCTAAACATGTCATTGTGAAAATGCATAATTATCACGTATTCAGTTTGAAAATTGAAGTATTGATGCAATTAGCGTGATGTACCGAGCCTAATGCATGTAATACGAATTAATGGATGCACGCATGCATAGCGTAAGGTATGCTAAAATAAATGTGACCTAATACTAACCATCAAAGCAGGTAAGTAAAAGGGAAGAAAGAAGTGGGGATTGGAAGACATTCACACACCCACACACACTTATTACAGATTTGCCCTCACTCGGAGGGACCGAATAAATATTACAAATTAATTAACTACGCAAGCTAATTAATATTACAAATTAACTAATTTAATTAACAAATTAAATTAAATTAATTAAAGCAGGAAAGCGTCTCGGGAAACGCGCCACCATGCACAAGCTGCCTCTGTTTTCCTTCCTTTCCTCCTCTGGAGGCTGTCAAAGCCTCAGGACTACATCCTTGGACAGAGGGGATCACCACCGGCTAGATGAAACTTCCACCGGCAGTGTAGTATGGCCATCGACACAAAATAGGGACTGTCGGCAGAGAAAATTGTGCCGGTCGGCACATTACACTGCCGGTCGGCAGAGTATTCCTGCAGAACCTGCAACTCACAGCAACAAAGGGCAAAACAAGGCATGGCAGCATATTTCAAGGTATGTATGCATCAACCATGTCTCTTATCATTGTGATGACTCAAAGGGACATGTGCCTCGGTTCTTGGACCACCAATCATGCATTTCCATGCATGGTGGCCCAAAGAACCGAGTATGCATCTTTGATTTCAAATGTATGCACACCAATCAAACAAATTAGGCCCAATTCCTATCACCAATTCAAGGAACAAGGCATGCATGCAAGATGCAATGAAACCTAGGCATACAAGCTAAGGATGCAACATGGCATGGCAAGGCACTTATGCAAGCATACAAGCATGCATATGGCAATGCAAATGGATGCAAAGATGGACTTAAACATGAATTAGGCGACTCTAAAATAGGCCTAAAACAGTAGCCATAAGTGCTAAAGAGTGAGGGCTAAATGGCATACACATACACATGCACATAAGGACCAACACTTAAGCATGAATCAAACAACATTCAAGCACACTTGAAAGAAGGAAACATGGACAAATTAGCATGCAACATGAGCCTTAAAATCATGTTATAAAATGATGCCAAATCAAATTATAAATCAAGTCAAGCATGCAACAAAAAGTCCAAGTGTTCAAGGCAAGTCGATAAGGCATTGAACTACACTTATCATGACCAAACATGGCATGCATTAAACAACTAAAAACAGATTTTTAGCATGTTAAAACAAGGCCAAAGGACTCCTTAGATGGCATCTAAGTGGCCCAAATTCAAAGGCATGCAAAGGCACCAAAACATGGAGCATTGCAAAACATGCTTTCAAAGCATTAAAGAGGCATGCGAGGCAATCAAACAAGCATGGAAATGGGACTGAAATGACATGTAGAATGATCCCAAATCACCAAAACAATGCAAAGATGGCATGCTACACATGCACACACTCAAGGCCAACAAGCCCAAATACAAAGGAGCTATATAATGCATGCAAAGAGAAACCCAAACGACTATGGACAGAGCTAAAGCATGGCAAAATAAGCACATAAACTTCACAAATGCAAGCCTAAAACATGCTCCAACTAAGGCTAACAACCTAAGGCATATTAAGGCATAAACATGGCATTACATGGCAACTATGCTAAGCATGCATGGAGTTCCAAAACCAACTTGAAATCATGTTATATCATGGATATATAAGCATGAAAAACAAATCAAATATGCTCAACACACACTCAAGCATAGGCTTCCTTAAGAGGCCAAAATGTGCCCTTTTCAAGGACAACAAGGAGAGGGGGGTGGCCCTCTCCTTATTGGGACTTCAAAGCATCATCTTCACCACTGAAATCCCTCAAGATTTCAGTGGTGAAGAGACCTCAACACCAAAATCCCGGAGCTAGCACAAAATGGCTCAAAATGAGGCCTTTTGAGGCCTAAGGGTGGTCAACAACCCTCAAACAACAAAACACTCTTAATAAACAATAAAGAGGGATTAAAAATAGAACTTTTTTATGTTATACAATAATCACAAAAACAGCTCTAAGATAGATGAAAAATCAATGCAAAAAAGGGGGGGAAAGGGACTAGTTTCTCACCCTTGTAGCCTTCTTCAACAATGGTGCTCCAATGGCCTTCTTGAGCTTGAATCTAACACCAAAATCTCAAAACACACTCTTTAGAACCTCAGCTCCTAGAGGAAGGTGAAACACTAGGTGTTTGTGTGCAATAGTAAGGCACAAAACACCTAGTGAACAAAATGGAAGAGAAAGAGAGATAGATTGTGTATGTCTAACCCTAACCCTAGAAAACCAGAGCTCTCCTCTGTCTTTTCTCTCTCTAAAATGTCTAAGCCCCTCTCCTTTTTCCCTTTTTTGAGAGCTTCTCTCTATAAGCCTCTTGTAAAGCTTACAAGACAAGCTTTGCAAGAGGGAGATCCCTCCATACACGTGTATGGAGGGGAGAAAAAGTCACACAGCTGTCCAAAAATATCTGCAAAAGCAGATGAACAGCAATCGGCCGGCAAAAAATGCCATCTTGGCCAAACAAAGTGCCGACCGGCACAAAAAAGTGCTGACCGGCAACAAATAGTGCCGACCGGCAAACTATATTGCCGGTGGCAGCAAAAACCAGCCGGTGGCCTCTAGCCACTGCCGGTGATGGGTGGGGATGGTCTACAAGCCCCACCCTGCCTCTCAAAGGCAAGATGCAAGTGTTTGGTGCAAAACCAGACACTAAACGGTCGAGTTCGGGGATCCTGAGGCGGGGCGCGCGAGCCGAGACCTCCGGGAACTCCAAACGAACACAAACATGGATAATCACCGAGTGTTCAAACGGTGACGTCCAAGTCTTGAGGACGGTCAAAAATGGGGTGTCTACACTCAGTTATAGGAGTTTTTATACAAAGGTTTTATCAGGCATAGTGTTTCACCTTGGGGAGCACCTGTGTTATTTGTGAATAAGAAGGATGGGTTTATGAGGTTGTGTATTGTGTATCGGGAACTGAACAAAGTCATAATAAAGAATAGGTATCCTTTGCCACGTATTGATGACCTATTTGACCAATTGCAGGGAGCTTAGGTATTCTCTAAGATTGACTTGAGGTCAAGCTATCACCAATTGAAGGTGAGGGGTGAAGATGTTCTAAGACAACTTTTAGAACCAGTTATGGGCATTATAAGTTCTTAGTGATGATGCCTTTTGGTCTCACAAATGCACCGGCTGTATTCATGGATTTGATGAACAGAGCTTTTAAACCCCAGCTAGATAAATTTGTGGTAGTGTTTATTGATGACATCCTAATTTATTCAAGGAGTATGGAGGAGCATGAGTAGCATTGAGTGTAGTACTGCAAATCCTTAAGGAGAAGTGACTATATGCAAAATTTAAGAACTGTGAATTCTAATTGAGCAATATGTCTTATTTGGGTAATGTGGTGAGTAAAGACGGGGTATCTGTGGATAGCATGAAGGTGACAGGAAATGTTGATTGGTCACGACCTACTTCTGTGATAGAGGTACGTAGCTTTCTAGGGCTTACTGGATATTGCAAGCGGTTTGTGGAAGGATTCTCCCGTATTGCTTTGCCACTTACCAATCTCGCTAGGAAAGGGGTAAAGTTTGAGTGGAATGATGATTGTGAGCGTAGCTTCCAAGAGTTCAAACAAAGGTTGACATCAGCTCCAATCCTTGCCTTATCTACAGATAGAGGTGGTTTTGTGATTTATAGTGATGCTTCACGACAGGGTTTGGGATGTGTGCTTATGCAACATGGGAAGGTGATTGCTTATACGTCATGACAGTTGAAAGTACATGAGAGAAATTATCTTATGCACAACTTGGAGTTAGCAGCAGTGATTTTCGCTCTTCAGATCTGGCGACATTATTTGTATGGAGAGTCATGTGAGATTTACATTGATCATAAGAGTTTGAAGTATATTTTCACACAAAAAGAACTAAATTTGAGGCAAAGAAGATGGCTTGAGTTGCTAAAAGATTACGATGTGAATATTTTGTATCATTTGGGGAAGGCAAATGTGGTGGCAGATGCCCTAAGTTGGAAGGTCGCAGTTGGAGATGTAGTTGTTTTGTCTATTGAGAGTTGTTTGGTGGAAGACATGGGACGTTTGAGGCTTGAGGTTGCTATGCCTGGTGATAGGGCTTATTGTAGTAAATTAACAGTTCAGCCGACCTTAAGAGAACTGATTCGTTTAGCTCAAGAAATTGACCCCCAGTGTGAGCGTATTAAAGGAGAGATGACAGAGGGTAAGCATGTTGACTTTGTGGTTAGTGATGATGGGTTGCTTAGATTCTGTAGCTGAATTTATGTTCCTTCCGGTGGTGATTTGAGGAAGGAGATGATGACGGAAGCACATAGTTCTAGTTACAGCAGTCATCTTGGAAGCACTAAGATGTATTGGGATCTTCATGAACATTTTTGGTGCAATGGTAGGAAGGGAGATATTGCAGAATTTGTGGCAAAGTGTTTGGTGTGTCAATAGGTTAAAGTAGAACATCAGAAACTCACGGGGAAACTACAACCCTTACCTATACTAGAGTGGAATTGGGATCATATTATCATTGACTTCGTGTGCGGATTACCTCGTACTAGTAGTATCATGATGCAATTTGGGTAGTTGTTGATAGATTAACCAAGTCAGCACATTTTATTGCAGTACGGATGAACTATTCTCTAGCTCGATTTGCACAGTTGTATATGAAGGAGATTATTAGATTACATGGTGCACCTGTGTCAATAGTGTCAGATCGGGACCCTCGTTTTGTGTTTAAGTTTTGGGGTGCGTTACAGCCAGCTATGGCTACTCGATTAAATTTTAGTTCAGCTTATCACCCTCTGACAAGTGGGCAATCGGAGAGGACTATTCAAACCCTTGAGGATATGTTGAGGGACTATGCTTAGGAGTGGAAAGGTCATTGGGATGATTATTTGTACCACATAGAGTTTGTGTATAATAATAATTATCATTAGTTTGGGAGTAGCTCCTTATGAGGCTTTGTATGGGAGGAAGTCTAGGTATCCTTTTTGTTGGTATGAGGTTGGTGAGAGGCAAATGTTGGGACCTGATTTGGTGGAGGATGCTACACAGAAAATTGTCACCATCAGAGAGAGATTATTGACTGCTTGGAGTAGACAAGAAAAATATGCTGATCATCGTAGAAGAGATTTAGAGTTTCATGTTGGGGATATGGTATTCTTGAAAGTATCACCATGGAAATGAGTCACCAGGTTTGGAAAGAAAGGAAAGTTGAGTCCTAGATACATCGGACTATTTGAGGTATTGGAGAAGGTTGGTGAGGTTGTGTACTGTGTTGCTCTACCCCTTAGCTTGGCAGGAGTGCATAATGTGTTTCACGTGTCTATGTTGAGGAAATATGTGCACAGTCCATCGTATGTGACAGATTATGAGCCGCTTTAGATTAGAGAAGATTTTTTGTATGAGGAGATGCCTACTCAGATTTTGGATTCAAAAGAGAAAATGTTACGTACAAAGGCCATTAAATTGGTTAAGGTACTGTAGCATAGTCATCTAGTTGAAGTGGCGACTTGGGAATGCGATAACGAGATACGTGAGAAATACCCACATCTATTCTCATGATTTACTCAGGTTGGTTTTGAGGACGAAACTTTTCTTTTAGGGGGGGAGAATGTGAGAACCCAAATATACAAATCAAATAACTAATTTAGTAATTATTTTGCAATCTCAAATATTTTGCTTGTGAATCTTTAAGTGCAAACTAAATATTATTCGCGCGGGGGGGGGGGGGGAGGGGGGCGGTGGCCGGGTCTTTTAATTAATTTTAAAACCTAAAATAAATTTAGGGTGGAAGCCTTTAATTAAGAGGCAAGATTTATTTTTAAAAAAATAGAGAGGAGGGTGTGACTTGAACTCTAGACCACAAAATTAATAATTAAGGCTCTTACCATTTGAGTTGAATATAACTTATATATATAGATTGTATATTTATCTATTTATTTAACCTACACATGCTTTTGGTGTGCCCAACCACTAGTATTAAATAAAATAAACACAAACCCTACAATCTTATTTGTTCACCACGAGTTAGCAGCATCTGTTTAGTCAAAAGGGAGGGGAAGAAGTGGTGAGCAGGCACACCCTTATACTTTCGAGTGAATTCATTGTCTTGGGTTTGCATTTTTCATCATTTTCCTTCATTGTTTTCCTGAGTTATTATTATCTATGATCGTATTTTCATTGATTGAGCGTTATCGTGAGGAAGCAATGTTTTGATTGGGATTTTATTAATATTTTTTTTGGTGCTCCTACAAGTAGTGTTGATGGAATTTTAGAACCAGCAACACGTGGGGTATAGGTGCTCCTTTTGTGAATTCTAGTGATGGGTTCTCCACTGTAGAAAGTGTAATAGTGGATGTTAAGTAGCTATGCATATTTAAGTTTTGTGTTTGAAGGTTATAGTAGTTGAGTGTTGGAAAATATGAATTAAATTGGCAACTTAATAATGGAGTATTTCTTAATTCAAAATATATATATATTTATCTGTACAGAACCACAAACTGTAAAAATCAAGAAACCATATCAAATGGACGAATTTTAAACTAAAAGTTTTACAGTAGATTAATTACATATTGAATTGCATGCCAGAACTTTCTTATAATTTTGGGAGTCAGAATCTATATTAACTGGTGCGTTCAAATCTGTTTAGAAAACTGGTGTACAATAGTAACTTCAAAAGTATTTTTATCTTTTGGGTATACATCCAAAAATTATCAAATTAATGTCATTAGAATTGGTTATGAGTCTAGTTTCTTAAATTTTTGGCCTTGTGTTGATTTCTTGTGCATACTAAGAGAACCATTAATTTCTTTAAAGTGCTGCAGGAAGCAACTTGTTCGGATATAATTAATTGTAAATAATTATTTTGATAAGAAAATCAAGTAAAACCAATTGGGTTTGAAACCTAGAATATATTAGTTGATATCTGGAGGGTTTTGGAATTTTTCGAACAGCATGGAGTGGGTTTAAAATTTTCAAAGTTAGCGAATAGATTGGGAAAGCTTGTTTAAAATTCTATTTTATCCTAAAATTACTTTTAATTAAGTTTCAATTTGAAGCCATGTCTTGGGTGATTTTAGACCTTGAAGAGCATGAGCTTAGGTAATATTTAAGAGTAACGGTGAGTTAGGTTTAGACGTGTTAGTGCACTTTAGTTTGGGATTACTTAGTTTATCATTCCTTTTAGTAGGTTTGAATTAGTAGTGACGTGTAGTTTTCATACTTGGTTCAGGGCATTAGTTGGACTTTTATACTCTATTCGAGGATTGCATTATTCTGTTTTCAAGTGAGTAGTTGCATGCTACATATTTTTATAAATATTCCCCTACCCTAAGTTGTTGGAAAATGAAATTGTTGTTTTATGACTAAACTGTTTTGATAAACTATTATATTATCAATGGAATTAAATTATTTCTGAAATGTGTGTAAACTTGGCATACTGTAAACTATTTGTTATGGTCTCATGTTTATAATGGTGAACTACTATGTTTTGCAAAACTGAATTGTATTGATTATCGGGACCATCTATATATTTTAGTCAAGGGAAATTATTCTATTGTGTGTGGTGGCTCTGGCCTTTAGGGAACAGATCCGGATTAGGTCGTGATGACTCTAGTGCTCAACGATTGTAAGGAAATGACCTAGGCTAGTCTAGGCTAGGTGACCATCAATTGGATCGTCTTAGAGAAAAGGCCCAGGTTGCCACCCCAAGGATGACTTTTGGTTCAATATTGGATCCAACAAACTTATTGCCTTGAGAACTGTGTGGCATGTTACTTGTTATTCTTCGTACCTAGAAAATTATTGGTGTTCATGTTGTAGTCTGTTTTAAGTGGAAAATGCTATTTATCACGTTCTTAAGATACATGAATATTTTAATTGTTGAATTGTGAAACCTTCAAATAGATTATCTTTATCAAAAGTGTATGCCAATCTAGTTTCTGTGATATATATCGTATTTTGAAATTGAATCCTTTTTTCAAAAACTATATTTATTATCCATGTTGCTACTCACTGAGCTATCAGCTGACTTAGTTGTTTATCACTTCCAGCTGTTAGAAGGATTTAGAGTGGACTCATGGCATAGCAGGTCTTAATTACATGGACCTCTAGGACATTCATTATTTTGTTTTAACTTGTTATGCCATATTTTATTTAGAATTTTTTCCTTTTGTGGACAGTTTGTGTTCCATTTAGTATATATTTTTAGAAGTTGGTTATGACTGGTTTTATGACTGGTTTTACAATTTACACTTGTGACTTATCACTAGATTGGGTTTTGATTTATTTATTTCTGGGCCATTGTCACATTCTTTGTGGTTTTGGGTTCATGTTTAGGCTTACGTGTGCCTTAGGCTAAGTCCCTGTGGGCCGCGGCCAGTCATGCCTGGAATTGGGGTGTGACAATTGTGGTATCAGAGCTGTAGTTTATCGAGTTACATATCTTGCATTTCATCATTTAGACAAGGTCCGAGTCCCTAGAGTCCGTAGAAGTGTATGGTTAAGTTAGCTTTGTTTAAGCTTGTGTTGAGCTTTACTTGATTTGTATATTCAGGTAACGCAAAAGCCATAAACGGGCCGAGCTTGGAAGCCCGTGAAATTTGGCGGGTCAGTAGAAATCGTTATTTTAGGAAGGATCTATGATGATGCAGCATGTATGGCAATACGATTCTTGGATCAAATGGACAGAGAATGCGCATGCCAAAAACGGACCAGACTTAGAATCGTGTGAAATTTGGTGGGTCAGTAGAACACATGATTTTAGATAGGATCCATGACGATGTGGCAAGCATGGCCATATGATTCTTGGATCAAATGGACAAGCAATGTCGCAGCCAAAAATGAGGAATAGCTCAGAATCGCGTGAAATTTAACGAGTCAGTAGAAAACATGATTTTAGAAAGGATCCAAGATGATGCAGCATGCATGGCCATACGATTCTTGGATCAAGTGGACAGGCAATGTGAAAGTCAAAAATAGGCCGAGCTCGGAATCACATGAAATTTGGCGAGTTAGTGGAAAACATGATTTCAAGAGGGATTTATGCATGATGATGCCGCATGCATGGCCATACGATTCTTGGATCAAACGGACAAGTAATGCGAAAGCCAAAAACGGGATGAGCTCAGGATCCTGTGAAATTTGGCGGGTCAGTAGAAAACGTGATTTTCGGAAGGATCCATGATGATGTAGCATGCACGGCCATATGATTCTTGGATCAAATGGATAGGCAATGCGAAAGCTAAAAACAAGCGAAGCTGCAAATCGCGTGAAATTTGGCGGGTCAGTAGAAAAGGTGATTTTATGAAGGATCCTTGATGATGCACCAAACATGGCCATACCATTCTTAGATCAAATGGACAGGCAATGAGAAATCCAAAAACGGGCCAAGCTCCAAATCGCGTGAAATTTGGCAGGTTAAAAGAAAACATGATTTAAGAAGGATCTATGATGACGTAGCATGCATGGCCATATGATTCTTGGATCGAATGGATCGGCAATGCAAAAGCCAAAAACGGGACTCATTCGGAATCGCGTGAAATTTGGTGGGAATCCATGATGATGCAATATGCATGGCCATACAATTCTCAGATGAAATAGACAGGTAATGTGAAAGTCATAAACGGGTCGGGCTTAGAATTGTGTGAAATATGGCGGGTGAATAGAAAACGTGATTTTTGTAGGGATTCATAATGATGTAGCATACTTCGCCATACGATTTTTGGATCAAATGGACCGGTAATGCGAAAGCCATAAATGGCCTGGCCTCAAAATCGCGTGAAATTTGGTAGGTCAGTAGAAATCATGATTTTAGGAAAGATCCATGATGATGCAGCATGTATGGCCGTACGAGTTTTGTATCCAATGGACAGAGAATGCGAAAGCCAAAAACAGACCAGGCTTGGAATCATGTGAAATTTGACGGCTCTGTAGAATACATTATTTTAGGTAGGATCCATGATGATGCATTATGTATGGCCATACCATTCTTAGATCAAATGTACAGGCAATATGTAACGCCCTCAAAATAAACCCATAATAGCCATAACATCAACATGCATTTATAAAAGAAAACGAAACATTTGAGTTAGTCATCAGAGTATTCTTATTGACAGACATTACTTGTAACATCCTGCAACATCAAAATAAATGCCCTAAGGGCTTACATCTTTCCAAGCTAACACTTGGACACAAAAAAAATGAGTACTAACTCATTTACAAGTTAAGCCCTAGGC
Organism: Camellia sinensis; assembly: GCF_055761805.1. Classification (NCBI taxonomy): domain Eukaryota; kingdom Viridiplantae; phylum Streptophyta; class Magnoliopsida; order Ericales; family Theaceae; genus Camellia; species Camellia sinensis. The sequence continues at coordinate 60,868,419 of NC_138971.1, forward strand.
TTGAATGTTTACATGAAATCCCAAAAATAACAAAATAAAACATATAACTAAAGACAAGTCTTCAAAATCCCAAACATCAAATCCTTCCAGGCTATGTCCGTGGAGGTAGCTTATCACCTGAACCTGAAAATGATGTTCCCATAAAGGGTGAGCCACAGCCGAGTAGAAAAATACTAAACCAAATATAAGCATTGAATAAAGCTATAGCATTCAATAGATGGTTAATCAAGATAATCAATTTTATTATTAAACAGTCTCATGACACTAATGTCTAAGACACATTTCACTTTCCATTATTATCAACATGGCTCAGAACCTGGCCAAACGTACAACAGTGAATTATATATCATAGTCGCATTACTTCCAATATCAACAAAACAAATGAGACTCATGCTCATATCAAAACACTTCATACTTCCCATTTGATACACATTTTAGTGCTGTATCAATAATCATGTAAAAACACTTCAATATAATAAGCACACATAAAAATGGTGCTAATGGAGTCCATCCCCTATCTCCTCCCAAACAAAAATCCGGTTTAGAGGTCCATCCCCTATCTTCCCCTAAACCGTGGAGTACATCCCCTATCTCCTCTCAAACAAAAATCCGGTTTAGAGGTCCATCCCCTATCTTCCCCTAAACCGTGGAGTACATCCCCTATCTCCTCCCAAACAATATGCAAATGCAATGCTCAACCAATACACGTATTTTCAGTATTAAATCAATAGTCAAAATTAATGACTTAACCAATGTGATTAGTTTCAGTTATTCCTAATCCACATGCAATGTCTACAACAATCACGACTATCCTCCACCGATAGCCCAAAACAGTTATTTCTAGACTGGAAATAAATATGTCAACAATTTAATAGGTGAGTGATTTAAATCATCCAACTACACCATTTAATCTATGAATTCATCAATTTCATGAATTTAACCAAATTCCCCAATTCCCTTAAATTAATTTTACAAATTAATTAATTAATACAACTAGGGTTTTTCCCAAAATTATCTAAGTGACCTCAACATCTTAAAATACCAAAACTTAGAACAAAGCTTATAGAATAGAGTAGGAAATCCCTACCTTGAAGATCACAACTAAAATAGAGAAGATGGAGATGATGACCCAAAATCCAAAGTGCTCCAAATCCTCTCTTTTTCAGATTAAAAGAAAGATCTCGTGAAGCTCTACCTTTCTTCCAAAGGAACTAGGGTAGAAGACCACCGGAAATAGATCAAATCTTGGAGAGAAGGTAAGAGTAGAGAGAGAGACTCTCAAGGGGCGGTTTTTAAAAGTTAAGAGATGAAAAGGTAGGTCAAAAAGTGATCAGAAAAGTGAAATCACGGACTGATGTAGTCGACTCTACGCTCGAGCGTAGAAAGCCCCGCTCGAGCGTAAGACACAGAATCATGCTCGAGCGTGAAGAAAGCCGCTCGAGCGTCGATTGCACCCTCACAGAAGTTTTGCAGGCGCTGCACCCGCTCGAGCGTCAAACTCCCCGCTCGAGCGGAGGAGCAAAAACAAGGGATCACGCTCGAGCGTAAAAACTACCGCTCGAGCGGAAGAACTGCAGAGCAAAATACTAGGAGATGGAAAATCCCGCTCGAGCGTTAAAACTCCCGCTCGAGCGGAGAAGCAACAACGAAGGGCCCGCTCGAGCGTTAAAACCTCCGCTCGAGCGTGAAGGCCAAAATCTGGGCATCACCTATTGGCATCAACAATCAACCAACCTGTAACAGACCCGCCCAACACAACCTATAATTCAAATACTAAGAGATTAAAGGACAACAACAACCAATAAGTAATGACAGGATCCACGGAACCTAAGTCCGGATACAATAATCTAAAGAGAAAAGACCGGGGTCGCTATACAATACGAAAACCAAAATTGGGCCAGGCTTCGACTCGTATTTGGTGGGTCATTAGAAAACATCATATTAGAAAGGATGATGATGCAAGATGCATGGCTGTACGATTCTTTGATGAAATGGTCAGGCTCGGAATCACGTGAAATTTGGTGGGTCAGAAGAATATGTGATTTTAAGAAGAATCCATGGTGATGCAGCACACATGGCCGTACGATTCTTAGAACAAATGGACAGGTAATACAAAACACAATAATCGGCCAAGCTCGGACACGAGTGAAATTTGACGGCTCAGTAGAAAACGTGATTTTAGGAGGGATCCATGCATGGTGATGCCGCATGCATGGCGATACGATTCGTCGATCAAATGGATAAGCAATGCAAAAGCCAAAAATGGGACGGGCTTAGAATCCCGTGAAATTTGGTGGATCAGTAGAAAACGTGATTTTAGAAAGAATCCACGATGGTGTTGCATACATGGCCATACGATTCTTGGATCAAATAGACAGGGAATGAGAAAGTTAAACATGAGCAAAGCTCCAAATCGCATCAAATTTAGTGGGTTAGTAGAAAATGTGATTTTAGGAACGATTCTTGATGACGCACCAAGAATGGACATAAGATTTATAGATCAAATAGACAGGCATTGTGAAATCAAAAAACAACCAAGGCTCCAGATCGCATGAAATTTGGCAAGTTTGTGGAAAATGTGATTTTAGGAAAGATTCATGATGTTGTTGCATGCATGGCCATACGATTCTTGGATCAAATGGATAGGCATTGCAAAAGCCAAAAAATAGGCCGCGCTTGTAATCACGTGAAATTTGGCAGTTTGTAGAAAACGTGATTTTGGGAACGTTCCATGATGGTGCAAAGTACATGGCCAAATGATTCATTGATCAAATGGATAGGCAATGCGAAAGACAAAAAGAGGCCCAGCTCGAAATTGCTTGAAATTTGGAGGGTGTATAGAAAATGTGATTTTAGGAAGGATTCACGATGATGCAGCATGCATGACCATACGCTTCTTGGATCAAATGGACAGGCAATGCGAAAGCCAAAAATAAGCAAAGCATCGAATCCTATGAAATTTGGCAGGTCAGTAGAAAACGTGATTTTAGGAAGGATCCTTGATGATGCCCCAAGCATGGCAATATGATTATTAGATCAAATGAACAGGCAATGTAAAAGCCAAAAAGAGACTAGGCTCTAAAATGTGTGAATTTTGGCAGGTTAGTGGAAAACGTGATTTTAGAAAGGATCCATGATGATGTAGCATACATGGCTATACGATTTTTGGATCAAATGGATAGGCAAAGAAAAATCCAAAAACAGGTCGCACTCCTAATCACGTCAAATTTGACAGTTTAGTAGAAAACGTGATTTTGAGAATGTTCCTGTGGGCTCGCCTTTTTCCGTGCCCCACCTTTCGGAAAGGGTTTGAAAAGAAAAGCCTCACAATTGGGACTCGCGTGGTTTTGAATCTAGTCGCACAAGTGCAATGTGAAATGGATAATTACCTAAGAGTCCAATCCGAGAATTTTTTTTGAAAAATCGATTTTAAATCAAATAATGCCAAAATTGGATTGCTTTGTTAGATACAAAGTCGCCACCTAAATATTTTGTTTTTGGACAAATTTAGGAAACCTTGACTCGTGCCAAAGGCCACATGTCCGTCATCACCAAAGTTACCTTGGCTCGGGAACTTCGGTACGGGGTGGGAAAGGTCATGAATTGAGCACCCCCGCTTACCTGATCAAAGATCGGCCTCTACTAACCATGATATGTCATTTTATAAACATTATACGTTCTTATTCCGGTTATTAATCTAACCTTACTATATGACGCGCACAAGCAAATATAGACTAAATCGCAAGAATTGAAACATTTCAAGTCATGTTTATTTTGTGAAAATAGTTTGAATTTGCCACCGTCAAGTGGGCTTAAAGATGCGAATTTGCCACCGAACATAGTAGGCTTAAAACAGGATTTTGCCATGACAAAGTGGGCTTAAAACACACATTCGTTGAATTGTTCTAATTCAAACAACAAAGCCTTCATCTACAGACATTCATGCAGTTTAGCATTTAAGCACACAGCCTCACGGCAAGCATGTGAATCATGGCAACACTCACACTCATGCAAGTATGCTAAAGCATAAAAGCTTACTGAGTAGTCCAAGCTAAGAAAGAAAACAAAGTTAGAAAAATGCATGAGTCAAAACTATGTTAAATGACTAATGCAAAACATGCAATAATGCAACTAAATAGGCTCATCTACTTAATCATGGTATTTGCAACACCTTGATAGCATGCTTTGAAAGGCGTATTCAAAGAAGTATTAAAATTGCAATGCAGTTTGAATGATGTGCCGAGCCTCGGTGCATGCAAGACAAATGAATGGATTCAAACATGCGAGCATAAGGCATGCTAATTGAAAATTTCCCTAATCTAACCATCAAAAGTGACGAAATAAAAGGGAGAAAGATGTGGGGTTGGAAGACATACACACACGCACACACACACACACACTTATTATAACATTATGCCCTCGCGAAGGAGGGTCCGAATGAATAAGCTAAGCAACTAGCTATGCTAACTATTACAACACTTGAAATGAATTAACTAACTATTATAAGCTAATTAATTATTACAAGCCGGAATCGAATAACTAGTTACACTAACTAATTAATTACAACACTTGAATTAACTAGTTATTCTAAGCTAACTAAAGCGATTATATAGTTAACTATCTAAGCTAATTAAATAGTTACAACACTTGCATGAATTAGCTACCCCTAATCAGCGAAGAAAAGCAACTAAACGGCCTCGGGGGCGAGGGACATATGCATGCTCAGTTGGTTTCCACCCGAAAAGGCCACTACCTCACTACTATAAGACTCTATTTGCACACTTGAACACCAAAAAAGCTACCAACTTCCAGAACACCTCTGCTCCCCTTTTCCATCACGCTGAGCAACTTTCTTCATTGATGGCCGGTCGGCTACAAATGGTGGCCGGTCGGCCACGCCTGAAGTTTCTTTTGCTGCAACAGAGAGCAAACAGAGGCAAAACAGTGTATTCTCAAGGTGTGTTTGTACTGTTACGCTTCTTATCATCGCACAAGTTCAAAGGAGTGTAACTCTTGGCCCTTAAACCATCAACCAAGCTTGTACAATCTTAATGAATGCACAAACAAGACCGAAACAACCACTACCTTATCATGCATAATCAAGGGCAATGGAGACCAAGAAAAGTGACACATTTCATGGCTTTTGAGTATGAAATGTCACATTTTCCTTGCGTTCGAATTAACGTCCGATTCGAACACATGCAATGCAACACGAAAGATGCTTATCTTGCCTCTTTTACTCGTTCATTTTGTTTACTCATTTTACATTACCGATTCATTCTTTAATCGATTAAGTCCATTGGTGATTGTCCTCTAAGGGAAAGAGGGCTTAAACCAAAGGTGCCTTGGGCATGAAAGAGACCTCATGCCATTGGTAATGAACCCCCAAAGGGATTAAACTATTAAGCATAAATGTCTCAACAAGTCTTGAGCTTAGATACATCTCACCATACACATGTATGAAGATGCAGCTCAGTGAGCAACAACTGGCACAACTGTCAACAAATATCTAGAAAAAAAGACTAATGGCCGTCGGCCACCACTGGTAGCTGACAAGCACAAGCCATGGCCGATAGATTCTAGGATTGGCCGACAGGTCACCCTCTCTTCCAGGCTAGAGGCAACAAGCTCTTGGTCCAAAAACATGCCCAAAACAGATAAGGTTAGAGGCTCAATGACAAGGCGTTCCAGCGAGGACTTCGGGCGCTCAAAACAAACACAAACAAGCACAATCATGGAGTCTACAAACGATGACGGCCAAGTCTTGAGGACAGTAAAAAATGAGGTGTCTACAGTTCCATGATGACGCATAATGCTTGGCCATATGATTCTTGGATCAAATGGATAAGCAATGCGAAAGATAAAAACAGGCCTGGATCGAAATTTTGTGAAATTTGGCGGGTCAGTAGAAAACGTGATTTTAAGTAGGATCCATGATGATGCAGCATGCATGGCCATATGATTCTTTGATCAAATGGAAGGGCAATGCAAAACCAAAAATGCGTAGGGGCTCGAAATCGCGTGAAATTTTACGGGTAAGTAGAAAACGTCATTGTTGTAAGGGTCCATGATGATGCAGCATGCTTGGCTATACGATTTTTGGATCAAATAGACAGTAATGCGAAAGCCATTAACGGGGCAGGGCTTGGAATCGCATGAAATTTGGCACGTTCGTAGAAATCGTGATTTTTGGAAGGATCCATGATGATGTAGCATGTATGGCCATACGATTCTTGGATCAAATTGATAGAGAATGCGACAGCCAAAAATGGACCAGGCTTGGAATTACGTGAAAATTAGTGGGTCGGTAGAATACGTGATTTTAGGTAGCGTCCATGATGATGCAGTATGCATGGCTATACAATTCTTGGATGAAATGGACATGCAATGCGAAATCCAAAAATGGGCTAGGCTTGGAATCACGGGAAATTTGGTAGGTCAGTACGTGATTTTAGGAAGTGTCCATGACCATACAGCATGCCTGGCCATACCATTCTAGGATAAAATAGAGAGGCATTGCGAAAGCCAAAAATAGGCCAGGCTTACAGTTCCGTGAAATTTTCGTAGGTCAGTGGAAAATGTGATTTTAGGAAGGATCTATGATGATGTAGTAAGCATGGCCATACGATTCTTAGATGAAATAGATAGGCAATGAGAAAGCCAAAAATGGGCCAGGCTCCAAATCACGTGAAATATGACGGGTCAGTAGAAAACGTGATTTTCAGAAGGTTCCATCATGATGCCGAAAGCAAAATGGATAGGCTATGCGAAAGCTGAAAATGGGCCAAGGCTCAGACTCACGTGAAATTTGGCGGGTCAATATAAAATGTGATTTTAGGAAGAATCCAAGATGATGTAGCATGCATGGCCATAAGATTCATGGATCAAATGGACAGGCAATGCAAAAGTCAAAGAGGCGTTGGTCTCAGAATCGCGTTGGCCATAAGTTCAGTAGAAAACATGATTTTGGTAAGGATCCATGATGATGCAGAATACATGTCCATACGATTCTTGGATCCAATGGACAGGCAATGCGAAAGCCAAAAACGGTCCTGGCTCAAAATTGAGAGATATTTAGCGGGTTAATAGAAAACCCGATTTTAGGAAAGATCTGTGAAGATGCGACATATATGGCCATACGATTCTTGGATCAAATGGACAGGTAATGCGAAAGCCAAAAACGGTCCTGGCTCAAAATTGAGAGATATTTAGCGGGTTAATAGAAAACCCAATTTTAGGAAAGATCTGCGAAGATGCGGCATACATGGCCATACGATTCTTGGATCAAATGGACAGGCAATGCGAAAGCCAAAAACAGGATGGGCACGGAATCGCATGAAATTTGGTGAGTTAGTAGAAAATGTGATTTTAGGAAGGATCCATGATGGTCTAGCATGCATGGCCATACGATTCTTGGATCAAATGGATAGGCAATGCGAAAGCCAAAAATGGGCCAAGCTCGAAATCCCAAGAAATTTACATGGTCAGTAGAAAACATGATTTTAGAGAACGTACGATTCATGGATCAAAAGGACAGGTAAAGTGAAAGACGAAAACGTGCTAGGCTCGTAATCACGTGAAATTTTTTGGGTCAATAGAGAACGTATTTTTGCATGGATCCATGATGTTGCAGCATGCATTGCCATATGATTCTTGCATCAAATGGATAGGTAATGCAACAGCAAAAAATGGGCCGCGCATGGAATCGCATGAAATTCTGCAGGTCAGTGGAAAACGTGATTTCTAGAAGGATCCATGATGATGTGTCATGCATGGTCATAAGATTCTTGGATCAAATGGACATGCAATGCGAAAGCCAAAAACGGGTTGGGCTCTAAATCGTGTTAAAGTTGGCGGGTCAGTAGAAAACGTGATTTTGGAAAGGATCCATGATGATGCAGCATGCATGGCCCTACAATTCTTGGATCAAATGGACAGCCAATGCGAAAGCCAAAAACGGACTAGGCTCAGAATCGCGTGAAATTTGGCCAGTCAGTAGAAAACGTGATTTTAGTTAAGATCCATAATGATGCAGCGTACATGGCCACAGGATTCTTGGTGCAAAAGGATTGGTACTACAAAAGCCAAAAATGAGCGAGGCACGGAATCACGTGAAGTTCGCCGGGTCAGTAGAAAACGTGATTTTAGAAAGGATCAATAATGATGTAGCATGCCTGGCCAAACGATTCTTGGATCAAACAGACAGGAAATGCGAATGCCAAAAGTAGGTCAGGGTCCAAATCAGAAGAAATTTGTCGGATCAGAAGAAATTTGTTGGGTCAGTAGAAAACGTGATTTTAGGAAGGATCCACGATGATGCAATATGCATGGCCATATGATTCTTGGATCTAATGGTCAAACAATGTGAAAGCCAAAAACGGGTCGGGTTCAGAATTGCATGAAATTTGGAAGGTCAGTAGAAAACATGATTTTAGTATGGATTCATGATGATGTTGCATGCATGGCCATATGATTCTTAGATCAAATGGATAGACAATGTGAAAGCCAAAAACGGACCGGGCTCAGAATATCGTGAAATTTGGCAGTTTAGTAGAAATCATGATTTTGGGAATCTTCCATTATGATGCAGATTGGATGGTCATACGATTCTTGGTTCAAATGGATAGACAATGCAAAAGAAAAAAAATAGGCCTAGCTTTGAATTGCGTGAAATCTACACAAACGCACCAATATCCATTTTTCTTCTTTACAACCACGGTTTATCTTTTGGGTCAACGTTTAAATGGTGTTGGGCCACCATTGGATCTACCCTTCACATTTCATATGGTGTCCAAGCAAATACATCGATGTTGCCAAGTAAGAAGGAAACCAGCTCGCATCTTTCAATTTCGTTCAGGGAAGTGCCGATCATGAAGAACTTGTTAGGGTCCCCATTGATTTCAACCCGATCAAGGTCTTTAGTCGCCTTCTTGCTGGGGTTTTCCTAATGTCCTTGAGGCTTTCTCGATCTGGTACTGTAATCGAGTTCACTTCTAGTTCCTTTGGCCTTTTTGCAGAAGTAATAAGATAGCATGTTTGTGCCGATTTCTGAGAGCCCCTAATTTGTTCAATGCAATATTTTGTTGGAAAGCGAAGTAGTTAATGGTAGGTGCTTGGCACAACCTACATGGCATGCAGCCAGGTTCTTCCTATGATAAGATTATATGGTGACGAGAGTTTGACGACCAGAAATTCCATGTCGACTGATTTGTTACCCGCCTGTACCGGTATTGTGATCTTGCCGAAAGGGTACTTGGGGTTGGCGCTAAAACTGAACAACGGGTAATCAGCCAGAAACAGATCTGAATTAGTGAAACCAAGGTTAATGAATGTCTTGTAATACATTATTTCTGAGGTGCTTCCCTGATCGATCAGGTCATGTTTGACCGTGAATCTGTTCATGCGTGACGACAAGGGGATCAGTGTGGGGGAGAGTTATTCCATCTAGATCAGTGTTGTCAAAGCTAATCTTGCCAGTTTCGTGGGGCTGTTTGGCTGGTGTGATCGGCTTGGACGAGCTGCGGTGCAACTGAACGGCGATGGTAGACTGTATATCATGTGAATTACACTAAGTGTAGGTGAATCTGGCCGTAGGGCTACTGTGTTTGGTGGATTGTTCTTTGGGATATGTTGCGCCAACCGGCCATCTTGCACTAACTCCTTTAGGTGATCCTTCGGTGCATAACAGTTGTTAGTGTCGTCGCCATGGTCCTTGTGATATTCGCACTTCCTATTCCTCCTTCTAGTATTAGGCGGCCCCATCATCTTGGATGGCTGTTTAAGCAACAGAAGGTGCTGGACTTTGGCTAGGATTTTACTGATCAGCTCCGCCAAGTCTGTATACTTTTTGTCGGAACGTTTGGTGCGCCTACTATCCACTTGATATTGCTCATTTGAACGGTGTGAACACTGCCCGCTTGATCGGCGCGAATCACGCTGGTTGTCCTAGCCCGAATCGAAGGCTCAAGGCTCCTTGGTGTTATGGGGCTTATCGACTGAACCAGACCAGTCGGGGTCGATTTCACGACTTTTTCTACGGCCTTGACACGGAGGGCATCATCTTCCACCTTGCAGTACTCCTCAGCTTTCTTCATTAGTGCCCAGACTGTTTTGGGAGGCCATTTGGTCAACGAACTTCGGACAGGACTATTGGGGTGTAACCCTATCTTAAAGGCAGTAATGGCTGTGGAATCGTTGTAGGCATCATCCACCAAGTTGAAACACTCCAAATAGCGCCAAATACTTACGGAGGGTCTCTTCTGGCTTAATTTGCATCGCCCAGAGAAAGTCGGCTTACTTTGGCTGAACCTCATTGGTGATGAATCTTGCCCCAAAGGATTTTTGGAGTTAATGAAAGCTTTTTATTGATGCCGGCTCCAGTTTATAGTACCATCTAACGACTAATGGTCCCAGGCTACTTGGAAGCATTCGACACATAAGGGCCTCGTCATCAGCATGTAATGTCGTCGCTTATTTGTAATGATGAATGTGCTCCGTGGGGTCTGACTTTCTGTCGTATAAGGTGAATGTTGGTGCTTTGAACTTTTTACGCAGCACAACCCTTGCAATGCGTCATACGAAAGGGTTGTGCCTGTCCTTGTCATATGAACCAACATTTCCTTCCCTTCGCATGTGCCGTACATACAGACTTCCCTCGGACGAGCTAGATACATCAACTCGTCCCTTCTTTCTAGGTTCTTGAGATGGTGAGTCGGAATCACTACCACTATCATGTTTCCGATGTCGACGTCGTCGATCATCTTTCTTCTTCTCTGGCGATCGACCCTAGTCATGACGTGCAGCTTGTTGAGATTTAGCTAACTTTAGGGCAAATTCCTTACGCAAGCGCTCATTATCAGCCGCCATGTCTTCTAGATGTTGTTCGTTTCATTTTGCTTGATCCATGATCATCTGCGTAGTCTTATGCATAGAGGTTGAAGGTGAAGTTTGAGCCACTGGGCCAAAGTTCATAGCCCTTCACATGGTGATAATCTTCGGTCCAAGCATGTTTCTTGGAGTAACAACATCTCTTGGTGTAGCATTGTCAGCAAAGAGTGAAGGATCATCTGTCACACCTGCCATGAACACACTTGAGTATTCCCACAGATGGCGCCAATTGTGGTGATGTGGTTTGGAAATACTCTTTGACCCAAATAGATGATCTTGATCCATTAGTTGTTACCTGAAATGGAATTGAACACTCCAGTCGGGGGTGCCAGAATTAGCACTCCGACGGACAAATCAGTATTTTCGCAAGTTATCTTCCTCGTTTTCACATACCTCCCTATGACTGATGCTTCTCCTTTTTATATTGTTCTCCTGGGGCCCACTTCCCATCATCACCTTTCACCATCACATCTGGGACCCCTAGATGTGCCAAAAGCTTTTCGACAAACACGGCCCGCGGGATAGATTCAACTCAGCCTTGGTCTTCCTCAGATGGCTCTGGTCATGCCGAGTTATCCTCACCATTCTTCTCGGCAAACTCTTTGAGCAGCTCACCTAAGCGGTCACATTTATTCAGCCCCCACACATGGCCATACGATTCTTTGATCAAATGGACCGGCAATGTGAAACCAAAAATGAGTTGGGCTTGGAGTCGCCTGAAATTTTGAGGGCCAGTAGAAAACGTGATACTTGTAAGTTCCCATGATGATGTAGCATGCTTGGCCATACGACTTCTAGATCAAATGGACAGGTAATGTGAAACCCATAAACGGGCCAGGATCAGAATCGCATGAAATTTGGCGGGTCTGTAGAAACCGTGATTTTTGAAAGGATCCATAATTATGCAGCACGTATGACCGTATGATTCTTGCATCAAATGGACAGAGAATGCGGAAGCAAAAAATGGACCAGGCTTTGAATCACGTGAAATTTGGCAGGTTAGTAGAATACGTGATTTTAGGTAGGAACCATGATGATGCAGCATGCATGGCCATACGATTCTTGGATCAAATAAACAAGCAATGTGAAAGCCAAAAATGGGCCAGGCTCGGAATCGCAAGAAATTTGGCAGGTCAGTAGAAAACGTGATTTTAGGATGTATCCATGACCATACAGCAAGCATGGCCATATGATTCTAGAATAAAATGGATAGGCATTGCGAAAGCTAGAAACAAGCCAGAGTTGCAATCGCGTGAAATTAGGGCAGGTGAGTAGAAAATGTGATTTTAGGAAGGATCTATTATGATGCAACAAGGATGGCCATACGATTCTTAGATGAAATTGACAGGAAATGCGAAAGCCAAAAATGGGCTAATCTCCAAATTGCGTGAAATTTGGCGGGTTAGTAGAAAATGTGATTTTAGGAAGGTTTCATCATGATACAGCAAGAAAAATTGACAGGCAATGAAAAAGCCGAAAATGGGCCGCGGCTCGGACTCGCATGAAACTTGGCAAGTCAGTATAAAACGTGATTTTGGGATGGATCCACGAGGATGTAACATGCATGGCCGTAAGATTCTAGGATCAAATGGACAGGCAATGCAAAAACCAAAAAGGGCTCGGCCTCAGAATTGCAAGAAATTTGGCAGTTTAATAGAAAACATGATTTTGGTAAGGATCCATGAAGATGCATAATACATGTTCGTACAATTCTTGGATGAAATGGACAGACAATGCGAAAGCCATGAACGGGCCTGGTTTGAAATCGCGAGAAATTTAGCGAGCTAATAGAAAATGAGATTTTAGGAAGGACCCACGATGATGCGGCAAGCATGGCCATACAATTCACGGATCAAATGGACAGGCAAAGTGAAAGATGAAAAGGTGACAAGCTCGGAATCACGTGAAATTTTGCTGGTCAGTAGAGAATGTATTTTTGTAAGGATTCATCATGATGCAGTCTGCATTGCCATACGATTCTTGCATTAAATGCACAGGCAATGCAAAGCAAAAAATGGGCCGCACTTAGAATCGAGTGAAATTCTGCGGGTTAGTAGAAAACATGATTTTAGGAAGGATCCGTGATGATGCGTCATGCATAGCCATACGACTCTTGGATTAATTGGACAGGCAACGCGAAAGCCAAAACGAGCTAGGCTCCAAATCGCGTTAAATTTGATGGGTTAGTAGAAACGTGATTATAGGAAGGATCCATGATGATGCAGCATGCATGGCCATACGATTCTTGGATCAAATGGACATGCAATACGAAAGCCAAAATTGGATTGGGCTTAGAATCATGTGAAATTTGGTGAGTCAGCAGAAAACATGCTTTTAGTTAGGATCCATGATGATGTAGCATGCATGGCCACACGATTCTTGGATCAAAAGGATAGGTACTGCGAAACCCAAAAATGGTTTGGGTGCGGAATCGCGTGAAATTCAGCGGGTCAGTAGAAAACGTGATTTTAGGAAGGATTCGTGATGATGTACATTGCATGGCCAAATGATTGTTGGATTATATAGACAGGCAATGCGAATGCCAAAAATAGGTCAGGGTCCAAATCGCGAGAAATTTGTCGGGACAATAGAAAACGTGATTTTAGGAAGGATCCATGATGATGCAGCATGCATGGCCATATGATTCTTGAATCTAATGGACAGGTAATACGAAAGACAAAAATAGGTTGGGGTCAGAATCACGTGAAATTTAACAAGTCATTAGAAAACATGATCTTAGTATGTATTTGAGATGATGTTGCATGCATGGCCATATGATTCTTGGATGAAATGGATAGGCAGTGCAAAAGTCGAAAACGGGTCGGGCTCAAAATATCGTGAAATTTCGCAGTTTGATAGAAATCATGATTTTGGGAACATTCCATAATGACGTATAATGGATGGCCATATGATTCTTGGTTCAAATGGATAGGCAATGTGAAAGACAAAAATCGGCGTAGCTCTAAATTGCGTGAAAATTTGCAGGTCAGTAGAATATGTGATTTTAGGAAAGATTCATGATGATCCAGCATGCATGGCCATACGATTCTTCGATCAAATGGACAGGCAATGCGGAAGACAAAAATGGTCGGGCTCGGAATCACATGAAATTTAGCAAGTCAGTAGAAAACATGATTTTTGGAAGCATCTATAATGATGCAGCATGCATAGCCATACGATTCTTGGATCAAATGGATAGACAATGAGAAAGCCAAAAATGGGTTGGGTTCAGAATTGAGCGAAATTCAGGGCGTCAGTAGCAAATGTGATTTTAGGAAAGATCCATGATGATGCAGCATGTATGGCCATACGATTCTTGAATCAAATGGACAGGCAATGCGAATGACAAAACTGGGCCATGCTCGGAATCACATTTGACGGGTCTGCAGAAAATGTTAGTCTAGAAAGGATGATAATGCAGCATGCATGGCCGTACGATTCTCAGATCAAATGGATAGGCAAGACAAAAGCCAAAAACTAGCCAGGCTTGAAATCGCTTGAAATTTGGCAGGTCAGTAGAAAACGTGATTTTATGAAGGATCCATGATGATGCAGCGTGCATGGCCATACGATTCTTAGATCAAATGGATAGGCAATGCGAAAGCCAAAAATGGGTCGGGTTCCAAATAGCAAGAAATTTGTCGAGTCCGTAGAAAACATGATTTTAGGAAGGATCCACAATGATGTAGCATGCAACGCCATATGGTTATAGGATCTAATGGACAGGCAATGCGAAAGCCAAAAATGGGTCTGGCTCGGAATCGGGTGACATTGAGCAGGTCAGTAGAAAACGTGATTTTCGGATGGATCAATGATGATTCTTGGACCAAATAGACAGGCAATGCAAAAAGTTGAAAACAGACCGGGGTTTGAATGGCATGAAATTTGGCAAATCAAAAGAAAATGTGATTTTAGGAAAAATCCGTGATGATGCGGCATGAATGGCCATACGATTCTTAGATCAAATGGACAGGCAATGCGAAAGCTAAAAATGGCCAAGCTCGGAACTACGTGAAATTTGGCAGGTCAGTAGAAAACAAGGTTTTAGGAAGCATCCATGTTGATGCAGCATGCATGGCGATACGATTCTTGGATCAAGTGGACAGGCAACGAGAAAGCCAAAAACGGGCTGGCCTTAGAATTGCACAAAATTCGAGTGGTCAGTAGAAAACGTGATTTTAGGAAGGATATGATGTAGCATGCATGGCCATTCGATTCTAGGATCAAATGGATAGGGAATACGAAAGCCAAAACTAGGTTGTGCTGTGAATCACGTTTGATGGGTTTGTAGAAAACGTCAATTTAGAAAGGATGATGATGTAGCATGCATGACCGTACGACTCTTAGATCAAATGGACAGGCAATGCAAAAGCCAAAAACTGGACAAGCTCGGAATCGCGTGAAATTTGGCGAATTAGTAGAAAGCGTGATTTTATGAAGGATCCATGATGATGCAGCATGCATGGCCATACGATTCTTGGATCAAATGGACAGGCAATGCAAAAGGCAAATATGGGCCAAACTCAAAATTGCCTGAAATTTGGTGGGTCGCTAGAAAACATGATTTCAGGAGGGATCCTTGCATGATGATGCTGCATGCATGGCCAGACGATTCTTGGATCAAATCGACAAGCAGTGCGAAAGCCAAAAATGGGCCAAGCTCTGAATCCCATGAAATTTGGCGGGTCAATAGAAAACGTGATTTTAGGAATGATCCATGATAATGCAACATGTATGGCCATATGATTCTGGGATCAAATGCAAAAGCCAAAAATGGGTCAGGTTCAAAATCCTGTGAAATTTGGTGGGTTTGTAGAAAGTGTGATTTTAGAAAGGATCCATGATGATGCAACATGCATGGCCATACGATTCTTGGATCAAATGGATAGCCAATATGAAACCCAAAAACGAGCAAAGCTCCAAATCACGTAAAATTTGGCGGGTCAATAGAAAACGTGATTTTAGGAAGGGTCAATGATAATGTATTATGCACGGCCATATGATTCTTGGATCAAATAGACAGGTAATGCAAAACCCAAAAACATGCAAAGCTCTAAATCGCGTGAAATTTGGCAGGTGAATAGAAAACGTGATTTTAGGAAGAATCCATGATGATGTAGCAAGCATGGCCATACGATTCTTAGATCAAATGGACAAACAATGCGGAAGGCAAAAACGTGCCAGCCTCCAAATTGCATCAAATTTAGCAGGTCAGTAGAAAACGTGATTGTAGGAAGAATCGATGATGATGTAGCTGTAGACGCGCCCGTGGGCCTCGCTACAGTTCGGACTCAATTTGTGTCACGGTCCTTAATCTGAACCAAAGAGTCCAAATCCGGCAAATCATTTTGAGAAACAGATTTTTGAAAAGAAGTGCCAAACATGGACTGCTTTGCCAGATACAGAGTCGCCACCTAAATATTTTTTATGGGGGAATTTAGGAAACCCTGACTCGGTGCCAAAGGCCACGTGTCCGTCATCACCAAAGTTGCCTCGGCTCGGGAGCTTGGGTACGATTGGGGAAGGTCAGCTATGAGCACCCCCTCTCGCCCGATCCGAAGATCGGCCTCTACTAACCGTGATATCCGTTTTTGAAAACGGTATGTGTTCTTATTCCGGTTATTAGCCTAGAATTACTATGTTATGCGCGCAGCAAACAAGTATAGACCAAATCGCCTAAATTGGAACAAAACATTTCATGCTTGATTTGAAAATGGTTTGCTACTCGCAAGTAGGCTGAAATGCAGATTTTGCCACCCTCAAGTGGGCTTTAGAAAAGATGGTTTTGCCACTATCTAGTGGGCTTAAAACTCACAGTTTTAATGCATTATTCCAATTTAGGTAATTCGACCTCCACCCACAGGCATTCAAGCAGTTATATCACATAAGCAGCTAGCCTCATGGTAATCATGCTATCATGTTAATGTTCACACTCATGTGAGATGCTAAAGCATAAAAAGCTCACCTAGTACTCCGTGCCAAAACAAGAACATGTTAGCAATCATGCATGATCCAAGTCCATGTTTAAATGCCTAATGCAACGCATACAGAATGTCACTAGAGTAGGCTCGGCTAGTCTATAAATGACATGTGAAAATGCACAAGTAGCACGTATTCAAGTTAGATTTGAAATACTTATGCTGTTAGTATGATGCGCCGAGCCTGGTGCATGCAAGACTAATGAATGATGCACGCATGCATAGCATAAGGTATGCTAAAGTAAATATGTCCTCATACTAACCATCGAAGCAGGTAAGTAAAAGGGAGAAAGAAGTGGGGGTTGGAAGACATGCACACTCGCACCCACACTTATTACAAATTCACCCTCGCTCGGAGGGACCAAAAAAATAATACAAATTAATTAACCTACAAGCTAATTAATTATTACAAACCACCTAATTAATTAAGCAAATTAACTAAGCTTAAGAAAGCAGTAAAGGCCTCGGGAAGAGGATCCAATGCGCGCGTGCTCGGGTTTGCTCGGAAATGCAACGCCATGCACAAGTTTGCCTCTACTTTGACTGTTCTGCTTCTCTGAAAATTGCACAACTCCCAAGGTTGCTTCTCTGAGTGTTGTAGAACACTACCGGCTGAGTGAGAACTCCACCGGCCATGGAGAATGGTCACCGGCCACAAACTTATGCTCTCGGCCAAACCTATTTTGCCGGTCGGCACCCAACACTGCCGGCCGGCCAATTCTTCCTGCTGAAACCTGTTTGACAGCAGCAGAGGGCAGACAAGGCATGGCAATGTATTTCAAGCAAATGTATGCACCAACCACACTCCTTATCATGTTTATGACTCAAAGGAAGATGGGCCACGATTCTTGGGCCACCAATCACGCATTTCCATGCATGATGGCCCAAGGGACCAAGTATGGATTTCGATTTCAAATGCAATGCACACACACAAACCAAGGCCCAATCCCTATCACTAGATCAAGGGACAAGGCATGCATGCTAGATGGAATGCAACCTAGGCATGCAAACTAGTATGCTATATGAACATGGGGGAAGCATGCAACAAAATGCAATATAGCTAAGCTTGTGTCAACAATGCAAGTAATGAGCATGGAAACATTATGCAACCGAAGCATGCAAGCATGTAGCAATGTGATCACATTTGAACAATATGCAAAAGGTGGACTTAGACCAATATGGACAAGCCTCGGCCATGTCAAAATAGGAAGCCAAAATGCTATGGAATGGAGGCCAATACACACACAAACAATGCATGCAAAAATGGCCCAACGCTTAAGCATTAAAGAACATCTTTTAAGCACACTTAAAAGAGGATAATCATGGACAAATGGCATGCACATCAAACTCTGAAAATCATGTTAAGATGATACCAAATCCAACTACCAATGCAAGCAAGGCATGCAACCAAGCCCAAGAACTTAAACTATGGTTAAATGACACATGAAGCAAATGACCAAAGTGGACCAAAATAGTCCCAAATCATCTTAAGGCAAGTCCTAAAAACCACCTAGATGGCATCTAAATGATCTACACATGGAGGCATGCACAAATGCTTTAACATGGAGCATACAACACAACCTCTTAGAGGCATCAAAGGCATCAAAGGCAAGGATACAAGCACATTATAAGGACTGAAATAACATGATAAGTGGTTCCAAACCACTGAAACAATGCAAGTAATGTATGCTAGAGTGGCCAAAGCTTAAGGCATTCAAGAGGGATTGCATGGTAGCTATACAAAGCAAGACATGAATGACTCAAATGACCTAAAACAGTCCCTTAGCACATCAAAATATGCATGTAAGCTTCACAAGGCTAAGCCTAAATCATGCTAGAACAAGGGTCTACACCTAAAGCATGTTAAGGCAAAAATGTGGCATTACAAGACATGTATGCAAGGCATGCAAGGTGTGTCCAAATAAACTAAAAATAGAGGCATATTATGACATAATAAGCACAAAAATCAGTTGAAGAATGGCCAACATACACTTAAACAAGATGCTCCCTCAAGAGGCAAAAATAGCCCTTTTTAAGGACAACAAGGAGAGGGGGTGGCCCTCTCCTTC
This sequence comes from Camellia sinensis, assembly GCF_055761805.1. Classification (NCBI taxonomy): domain Eukaryota; kingdom Viridiplantae; phylum Streptophyta; class Magnoliopsida; order Ericales; family Theaceae; genus Camellia; species Camellia sinensis. Next base: position 60,887,353 of record NC_138971.1, read on the forward strand.
TTACGACCTCAAGGCACCATCCTCACCTCTGAAATCCCTCAAGATTTCAGTGGTGAGGAGGCCCAAGCACAATGGTCTCGGAGCTCAACCGAAATGGCACAAAACAAAGGCCAAACAAGCCTTAAGAGGGGTCAAACAACCCCATAGCTTAAAACACCCTAAAAACCTATTTAGAGCACTCAAAAAAAAAAAAGACTTTTCTATGTTATATGTTAAGCTCAAAAAAAGTTGCAAATATGGCAAAACAAGCTATGAAAACAAGGCTTAAAAGAGGTAAAAGCTCACCCTTGAAGCACAGCAGCAAATCAGCAACTTTTGGACCAAGAAAAGGCTTCAAATCACCCCAAAAATCACCTCCAAGGATCTCAGCTCAATAAGGGGAGTAGAGAACTAGGTGTTTGTATGCAAAAGTGCAGAGAAAATGCACTTTTGAGCATAAACAAGTCCTAAACCTTAGAGAGAGAGAGAGAGAGGCAGAAAATGTAGAGAGAGAGAGAGATTTTTTGCTCCAAGTTCTATATCTCCTCCTCTTCCTCTTGTCCCTCTTGTATCTCTCTCTTTTGAGAGAGCTTGATTGATATAGATATATCAATCTACAGCCCCCTCAGAAGTCCCACATCCGGGCATGGGCTAGGGTATGGCCTGGAATGACAGCTGCCATCTGTCTACAGAAATATCTGTTGAAAACCACATTTGGCCGGCCGGCCATCAAAGTGGCCGACCGGTAGTCAAATTGGCCGGCCGGCCATCACATTTGGCCGATGGCAACATAACACAGCCGGTGGCCTCAAGCCACGGCCGGTGGAGTGTGAGGATGTCCCAAGAGCCATTCCCTGCCCTCCAAAGCAAAAACACAAGTGTTTGGTGTAAAACCAGACACCAAACGGTTGAGTCGAGAGATCCTCAGGCAAGGCGCGTAGCCAAGGCCTCCGGGAACTCAAGACGAACACAAACATGGATGATCACTGAGTGTGCAAGCGGTGATGTCCAAGTCTTGAGGACGGTCAAAAATGGGGTGTCTACAGTAGCATGCACAACCATACGGTTCTTGGATCAAGAGGATAGGCAATGCGGAAGCTAGAAACAGGCCACACATGGAATCGCTTGAAATTTGGCGGTTCACTAGAAAACTTGATTTTGGGAATGTTCCATGATGATGGAAATGCATGGCGATACGATTCTTGGATCAAATGGACAGGCAATGCAAAAGAAAAAAACAAACCTAGCTCAAAATTGCGTGAAATTTGTTGGGTCAGAAGAAAACGTGATTTGAGGAAGGATCCATGACGATGCGGCATGCAGGCCATACAATTGAAATGGATGGGCAATGCGACAGCCAAAAATGGGTCTTGGTCCAAATCATAAGAAATTTGTCGGGTATATAGAAAAAGTGATTATACGAAGGGTCCATGATGATGCAACATGCATGCCCGTATGATTCTTGGATGAAATAGACAGGTAATGCAAAACCCAAAAATGGGTCGGGTTCTGAATTGCGTGGAATTTGGCGAGTCACTAGAAAACATGTTTTTAGGATGGATCCATGATGATGTAGCATACATGGCAATACGATTCTTGGATCAAATGGATAGGTAACACAAAAGTAAAAAATAGGCCGAGCTCAGAATCACGTGAAATTTGGTGGGTCAGTAGAAAACGTGATTTTAGGAAGGATCCATAATGATGTAGTATGCATGGCTATATGATTCTTTGGTCAGATATATAGGCAATGCGAAAGCCAAACACGGGCTGGGCTCAGAATCGCGTGAAATTTTGCAAGTCAGCAGAAAACGTGATTTTTGTAAGGTTCCATGATGATGCAGCATGCTTGGCCATACGATTTTTAGATCAAATCGACGAGTAATGTGAAAGCCATAAATGGGCCGGGCTCGGAATCGTGTGAAATTTTGGCAGGTAAATAGAAATCATGATTTTAAGAAGGATCCGTGATGATGCAGCTTGCATGGCCATCATCATGGAACCTTTCTCAAATCACATTATCTATTGACCCAAAAAAATTCACTCAATTTCGAGCCCGAGGCTTTTTGGCTTTTGTGTAGCCTGCCCGTTTGATTCGAGAATTTTATGGCCATGCATGCTACATCATCATGGATACATTCTAAAATCACGTTTTCCAATGACCCACAAAATTTCACACGATTTTGAGCCCAGCCTGTTTTTGGCTTTTTCATTGCCTATCTGTTTGATCTTAGAATTGTATGGGGATGCATGTTACATCATCATGAATCCTTCTTAAAATCACGTTTTCTATTCACTGAACAAATTGCACGCGATTCCGAGCCATGCATCCTACAATATCATGGATATTAAAATCAAATTTTCTATTGTCCCACTAAATTTTACGCAATTCTGAGCTGACCTATTTTCGATTTTAGCATTGCCTGTCCGTTTGATGTGTGAACTGTATTGAAATGCATGCTACATCGTCAGGGATCCTTCTTAAAATCGCATTTTCTATTAGCCCTCCAAATTTCATGCGATTCTGAGCCTGGCCTATTTTTTGCCTTTTAATTACTGGTCTGTTTGATCCGAGAATTGTATGGCCAGATATGCTACATCATTACGAATCCGTCCAAAAATCACATTTTCTATTGACCCACCGAATTTAACCCGATTTCGAGCCTGGCTAATTTTTTGGCTTTTGCATTACATGTCCGTTTGATTCAAGAATTGTATGGCCATGCATGCCATATCATCATGGATCCTTGCTAAAATTTCATTTTCTATTGATCCACTAAATTTCACACGATTCTGAACCCGGCCAGTTTTTGGCTTTTTTAATGCCTGTTCGTTTGATCAGGAAATCATTTGACCATACATGCGACATCATCATGGATCCGTCAGGGAATAACGTGTTCTATTGACCGACCAAATTTCACGCAATTCTGAGATTGCCCATTTTTGGCTTTTCCATTGCTTGTCTGGTTGATCCGAGAATTTCATGGCTATGCATGCTACGTCATCATGGATCCGTCCGACAATCACATTGTCTATTGACCTAGTAAATTTCACAGGATTTCGAGCCCAACCCATTTTTTACTTTAGCAATATCTGTCCATTTGAATCAAGAATTGTATGTCCATGCCCATGCACACAACATCAACATGGATTCATCCTAAAATCACGTTTTCTATTGACCCACAACATTTCACGCGATTCTGAGCTTGCCCATTTTTGGCTTCTACATTATCTGTCCGTTTGATTTGAGAATTGTATAGCCATGCATGCCACATCATCACGAATTGGTCCTCAAATCACGTTTTCTGTTGACCCACCAAATTTTATGCGATTTTGAGCCCTGCCCATTTTTGGTTTTTGTATTGCCTGTCCGTTTGATCTGAGAATTGTACGGCCATGCATGATACATCATTATGGATTCGTCCAAAAATCATGTTTTCTATTGACCCATCAAATTTTATGCGATTTTGAGCCAAGCTAGTTTTTGGTTTCTGGATTGCCAGACCGTTTGTTCGGAAAATTGTATGGCCATGCATACTGCATCATCATGGATCGTTCTTAAAATCACATTTTCTATTATCTCACTAAATTTCTCGTGATTTTGAGACTGACCTGTTTTTAGCTTTTGCATTGCCTTTCTGTTTGATCCGAGAATTGTTTTGCCATGCATGCTACATCATCATTGATCCTTCCTAAAATCACATTTTCTATTGACCCACCATATTTCACGCAATTCTGAATTTGACCCATTTTTAGTTTTTGTATTGCCTCTCCATTTGATTCAATAAATGTACAACCATTTATGCTATATCTTCAGGGATCCTTCCTAAAATCAGGTTTCATATTGACCCACCAAATTTCACACGATTCTAAGCCCGACTAGTTTTTGGCTTTATCATTATCGCTCCGTTAGATTCGAGAATTGTACGGCCATGCATGCTACATCATCATGGATCAGTCCTAAAATCATGCTTTCTATTGACTGACAAAATTTCAAGCAATTTCGAGCCCGGCTTGTTTTTGGCTATTGCATTGCTTGTCCGTTTGATCTGAGAATTGTTTGGCCATGCATGCTACATCATCATGGATCCTTCCTAAAATTATGTTTTCTATTGACCCACCAAATTTCACGTAATTCCGTGCCCTGCCTATTTTTGACTTTTTCATCGCCGATCTATATGATCTGAGAATTATATGGCCATGCGTGCTACATCATTATGGATCCGTCCATAAATCACATTTTCTATTGACCCAACGAATTTCACGCTATTTCGAGACCGACCCGTTTTAGGATGTTGTAATGCCTACCTGTTTGATCTAAGAATTGTATGGCCATACATGCTACATCATCATGGATCCTTCCTAAAATCACTTTTTCTATTGTCCCAGTAAACTTCACTCGATTTTGAGCTCGGCCCGTTTTTTGGTGTTTCAGTGCTTGTCCATTTCATTCGAGAATTGTATGACCCTACATGCCGCATCATCATGGATCGATCCTAAAGTCTCATTTTTTATTGACCCAAAAAGTTTTATGCAATTCCAAGCCCTACCCGTTTTTAGCGCTTTCATTGCCTATCTGTTCCATCTGAGAATTGTTTGCCCATATATATTACATCATCATAGATCCGTCTTAAAAAAACATTTTCTTTCGACTCATCAAATTTCACGCGATTCCAAGCCTGTCCCATTTTTGGCTTTTGCATTGCTTGTCCGTTTGACCCGATAATTTTATGGCCATGTATGCTACATCATCATTGATCCGTCCAAAAATCACATTTTCTATTGACCCAAAAAATTTGTCGTGATTTTGATCATGTCCCATTTTTGGCTTTTGTTTTGCCTGTCTGATTGATCCGAGAATTGTATGGCCATTAATGCTACATCATCATGGATCCTTCCAAAATCGAATTTTCTATTAACCCACCAAATTTCAATTGATTCTGAGCCCTAGCTATTTTTGGCTTTTTTATTATCTGTCTGTTTCATCCGAGAATTTTATGGCCATAAGTGCTACATCATCATGAATCTGTCTTAAAATCAGGTTTTTTATTGACCCGCCAAATTTCACACCATCCCGAGCTCAGCCCATTATTGGCTTTTCATTGCCTCTTCGTTTGATCCGAGAATTGTGTGGCCATGCATGCTACATCATCATGGATCCGTTCTACAAATCACATTTTCTATTGACCCACCAAATTTCACCTGACTCCGAGCCCAGCTTGTTTTTGGCTTTTACATTGCCTGTTTGTTTGATCGGAGAATAGTATGACCATGCATGCTACATGATCATGGATCCTTCTTAAAATCACGTTTTCTATTTTCTCCACAAATTTCACGCGATTCCGAGCGCGGCCTATTTTTGGCTTTTGCATTGCCTGTCCGTTTGATGCAAGAATTGTGTGGCCATGCATGCTACAAAGTCATGGATCCTTCATACAATCATGTTTCTATTAACCCACCAATTTTCACGTGATTCCCGTCCCCGCTCATTTTTGGCTTTAGCATTGCCTGTCCATTTGATCTGGGAATTGTATGGCCATGCATGCTATGTCATCATGGATTCGTCATAAAATCTCATTTTCTATTGACCCACCAAGTTTCACGCTATTTTGATCAACGTTCATTTTTGGCTATTGCATTGCCTGTCTTTTGATCTGAGAATTGTATGCCCATAGATACTGCATCATCATGGATCCTAGTTAAAATCACGTTTTCTACTGACCCACCAAATTTCACGCGATTCTCAGCTTGGCCTCTTTTTGGCTTTTGTATTGCCCATCTGTTTGATCTGAGAATTGTATGGCCATTCATGCTACATCATTATGGATCCATGTTAAAATCATGTTTTCCATTGACCCACAAAATTTCACGCGATTCTGAGCCTGGCCCCTTTTTTGGTTTTTGCATTGCCTGTTTGTTTGATTAGAGAATTGTATAGCCAAGCGTGCAACGTCATCATGGATCCTTCCTACAATCATGTTTTCTATTGGCGCACCAAATTTCTCGTTATTTCGAGCTTGACCCGATTTTAACTTTCATATTGCCTGTCCATTTGATCTGAGAATTGAATGGCCTTGCATGTTACATCATCATGGATTCCTCTTAAAATCACATTTTCTATTGACCCACCAAATTTGATGCGATTCTGAGCTTGATCGATTTTTGGCTTATGCATTGTCTGTCCGTTTGATCCAAAAATGGTATGGCCATGCATATGCTAGATCATCATGGATCTTTCTTAAAATGACGTTTTCTATTGACCCACCAATTTCACATAATTCTAAGTCCGACCCCTTTTTGGTTTTTGCATTGACTATCCATTTGATCCGAGAATCGTATAGCCTTGCATGCTACATCATCATGGATCCTTCTTAAAATCACGTTTTCTATTGACCTACCAAATTTCACTCGATTTCGTGTGTGCCCATTTTTGGCTTATGTATTGCCTGTTCATTTACTCTAAGAATTTTATGTCCATGCATGCTACATCCTCAAGGATCTATCAAAAAATCACATTTTCTATTGTCCAACTGAATTTCCCCCGAATTTCCCCTGATTCTGAGCCCGACCCATTTCTGGCCATTGCAATGCCAGTCCGTTTGATCCGATAATTGTGTGGCCATGCATGCTACATCATCAGGGATTCATCCTAAAATTCTTGTTTTCTTTTGACCCACCAAATTTCAAGCAATTCTGAACCCGACCAATTTTTGAATTTCGCAATGCGTTTTGTTCTAAGAATTGTATGGCCATCCATGCCACATCATCAAGGATCCGTCCTGAAATCACATTTTCTATTGACCCACCAAATTTCACAAGATTCTAAGCCTTGTTGGTTTTAGACTTTTATATTGCCTGTCTGTTTGATCAGAGAATTGTATGACCATGCATACTACATCATCATGGATCCTTCTTAAAATCACGTTTTCTATTGTTCAGCCAAATTTCACGCGAATGGGAGTCAGACCCATTTTTGTCTTTCGCATTGCCTGTTCATTTGATACGAGAATTGTATGGTCATGCATGTTACATCGTCATGGATCCTTCTTACAATCACGTTTTCTATTAACCCGTCAAAATTTCATGCGATTCCAAGCCCTTAAGCTTTTGCATTGCCTGTCCATTTGATTTGTGAATTGTATGGCCATGGAAGCTACATATCATTATGGAAACTTCCTAAAATCACGTTTTCTAATGACCCACAAAATTTCACGCGATATCGAGCCTGGCCTAATTTTGGCTTTTTCATCACTGGTCTATTTGATTCGAGTGGCCATCCATGCTACATCATCATGGACACATCTTAAAATCACGTTTTCTATGGACGTACCAAATTTCACGCGATTCCGAGCCCAGCACGTTTTTGCTTTTTGCATTTTGCATTGCCTGTCTGTTTGATCCGAGAATTGTATAGCCATGCATGCTACATCATCATGGATCCTTTCTCAGATCACGTTTTCTATTAACCCACAAAATCTCACTCGATTTTGTGCCCGACCTGGTTTTGGTTTTTTCATTGCATGTCTGTTTCATCCGATAATTGTATGGCTATGCATGCTACATCATCATGGATCCGTCCCAAAATCACATTTTCTATTGACCCACCAAATTTCATGTGTTTCCAAGCTAGGCCCATTTTTGTCTTTTTCATTGCCAATGTATTAGATTCGAGAATTGTATGCCATGCATGCTACATCATCATGGATTCGTCCTAAAATCACGTTTTCTATTAACCGACAAAATTTCTGGCAATTTCGAGCCCTACCCACTTTTGGGTTTTGCGTGGCCTGTCCATTCGATCCGAGAGTTGTATGGCTATGCACGGTACATCAACACAGATCCTTCTTAAAATCACGCTTTCTATTGACCCACCAAATTTCATGCGATTCAGAGCCCTACCCTTTTTTTTGGCTTTCTCATTGCCTGTTTGTTTAATCCAAGAATTGTATGGTCATGCATCCAACATCATCACGGATCCGTCCTAAAATTACGTTTTCTATTGTCTCACCGAATTTAAGCAATTTCGAGCCTGATCTGTTTTTGGCATTTGCATTGCCTATTCGCTTGATGCAAGAATTGTATCGCCATGCATTTTATATCATCATGGATCCTTCTTAAAATCATGTTTTCTATTAACCCACCAAATTTCAAGCGATTCCGAGCCTGGCTCGTTTTTGGCTTTTCTGTTGCCTGTCCGTTTGATCCAGGAATTGTACGGCCATTCATGCTACATAATCAAAGATCCGTCCTAAAATCACATTTTCTATTGATCCACCAAATTTAATGCGATTTCGAGCCTGGCCCGCTTTTGGCTTTTGCATTGGCTATCCGTTTGATCTGAGAATTGTATCACCATATATGCTACATCATCATGGATCGTTTTTAAAATCAAGTTTTCAATTGACCCACCAAATTTCACGCATTTTTTAGCCGAACCCGTTATTGGGTTTTTCATGACATGTCCGTTTGATCCGAGAGTTGTATGGCCATGCATGCTATATAATCATAGATCCAGCCTAAAATCACGTTTTTTATTAACCCACCCAATTTCACGCCAATTTGAGCCCGACTTGTTTTTGGCTTTTGCATTGCTTGTCGATTTCATTAGAGAATTTTGTGGCCACACATGGTACATCATCATGGATTCTTCCAAAAATCATGTTATTGGTTGACCCACCAAATTTTTTGGCTTTTCTGTTTTTGGCTTCTGTATTGCCTCTCATTTTATCCAAGAATTGTATGGGCATGGATGCTGCATCAACACGGATCCAACCTAAAATCACGTTTCCTATTGAACCACCCAATGTCACGTGATTCCGAGCCTAGCCTGTGTTTGGCTTTTGCATTGCCTGTCTGTTTGATCCGGGAATTGTATGGCCATGAATGCTACATCATCATGGATCTGTCTAAAAATCACATTTTTTATTGACCCACCAAATTTCACGTGATTCCGAGCCCAACCCCATTTTTTGCTTTTGCATTGCCGGTCGGTTTTATCCAAAAATTGTATGGCCATCCATGCTACATCGTCATGGATACTTGTTAAAATCACATTTTCTATTGTCCCTCCAAATTTCACGCGATTTCGAGCACATCCCGTTTTTGGCTTTTGCATTGTCTATCCGTTTGATGTGAGAATTGTATAGCCATACATGCTACATCATCATGGATCCTTCTTGCAATCACGTTTTCTATTGACCCACCAAATTTCACATGATTCTGACCCTGACCCGTTTTAGGCTTTTGCATTGTCTGTCCGTTTGAACCGAGAATTGAAATGCAATGCATGCTACATCATCATGGATACTTCCCAAAGTCATGGTTTTTATTAACCAGCTAAATTTCAAGAAATTTCGTGCTCGACCCATTTTTGGCTTGTGCATTGCCTATCATTTGATCCGAGAATTGCATGGCCATGCATGCTACATCATCATGGATTCATCCTAAAATCATGTTTTCTATTGACCTACCAAATTTCATGTGATTCTGAGCTGAGCTCGTGTTTGGCTTTTTCATTGCCTATGTGTTTGACCAAAGAATTGTATGGCCATGCATGCTACATCATCATAGATTTGTCTTACAATCACGTTTTCTATTGACCCACTAAAGTTCACGTGATTCCAAGCCAGACCCATTTTTGGGTATTGCATTGCAAGTCTGTTTGATCCGAGAATTGTATGGTTGTGATAACCATGTTCCATATTATGCTAATTGGTCCTTATTATGAATGTGATTATGTGTTTGATATGATTCTGTGTGCCATTTATGTGAAAATATGTGGTTTTGAATTTCTATCTATCCATCGTAGGAATATTTGTTTGATTATCTACTTTTGAATTTAAATTGAAGGCCTTATCAGCAACAAAACCCGAAATTGATTACGCCATTGTGATTGGCATAATTTTTAGAGCCTTCGATGAAATTTAATTGGAAATTGATTCGGATCAGATTAAATAGATTAAATTAATGAAATGGTGCCCAATTATTTTTATATTAAAGAATGTATTTGAGGAAAATTATATAAGTGGGGCACTATGCACTCAATTCTCCTCTTTAGCTTCGACTTGGCTGATTTAACTCTAAGAAAGAGAGGGAGGTTCGGCTAGAGAGGGAGAGTGTAGGAGATTGGAAGTTTGATCTTGAAGCTTGATAATTTGGAAGACCAACTCAAGATTTGACCATAAATTTGTGAAGATTAAAGCCTCTAGGTAAGTAAATTCATGGATTTTAAATTGTAATTTTGTGAACTCAAGGTTGAATAATGATCAAGAGCATGAATTAAATTGATTATGACGGTTTTGTTGAATTGGAAGTCATGGAACACATGCATGTAGGAAATTTCTATGAATTTCCATGTTTGAGTATAAAGTGTGCAATCCATGTTGAATTTTCATTAAAGTCCATGTATTTGATCATCTCTTCACCAACTAAATTGAGAATATTGTGTATATCTCACATGCATGTACGATTTATGAGAACATGAGTTTGAATGTATGAGTTTGTTATGTTCGAAATGAGTTTAATGCAAATTGGGACATGCATGTGATTAACTTGTGAAATTGAGCTTCATAATGTTGTAATTTGATGATTGAATCTTGTTTATACAAGTGTATGTGGAGTTTGAGCCAAAATCATGCATTTAGAGCCTTTGAATATCAAGTTGAAGCTCAAGAACATGTTCTGGAGAATCCAGAAAATTTGATGTCTGCTCGAGCTTCACTGTATTTTGATGTGAGTTATTAATATGTACATGTATACTCTGTTATGATGTGCCATGTAAGCACGACTCTATGAACAAAGTTTTAAATTTTGCTTCCGTTTGACCCCTTTACTCTGTTGAGTTATGTCTGATTTAGTTTGAGGCCGTAGGTAATCCCTCAATTATTGGCTGGTTATGCCCTTAACCCATGGGGGGGCGGGGTCAAGTCATGACAGAGTGGTATCAGAGCACGAGTTAATAACTCACACACTTGTCCAAAAGAGCAATAAGCGTCTAGAAAAGATCTAGGATGCATTCATGTGTTAAGTATGAATTTGGAAGCATCAAGAATATGCTTAAGTGTTTTGATATGAACGATTATGTGCCATAAGTTTGTGATTTGCTTGGATTGCAAATTATTTAAATATGTATGCTCTTTAGTATATGCGTACTTGTGAATCTTTTGTGTAAAGTATAATGTAAGTTTAATCAGATGGTGAGAACCATAGGTGATGAGATAGAAGAGTCCTCTATTGCCAGAATAGATAGAATGGAAATGTTGATCCAAGAAATGGCAAAAACATTGAGGCAACAACAAGAGTGGCAACAACAGTGGCAGCAGCCACATCCTCCACCTCCAGCACCACCCGTGGCAGATAATCAGAATGATGATTAGATAATAGCTCTCATCAAAGAATTCAAGAAAATGAAACCACCACAGTTCCACGGGGGATTGGATCCATTAAGAGCCGAAGCATGGGTCCTTAGCATCAAAAAACTGTTTGAAGTGTTCCCATGTTCGGAGACATAAAAAGTGCTTCTAGCCACCTTTATTCTAGAAGACGAGGCAAGAAGATGGTGGATGTTAATGCGTGAAAATCATAAGGATGTTGACTGGGCGAAATTTTTGGAAATCTTCTATGATAAGTACTTCCCGCAATGTGTTCGAGACAGGAAAGTATCAGAGTTCATGGAACTACAGCAGGACAACATGACTGTAGTTGAGTATGAGGCCAAATTCACTGAATTGGCCAGGTTTGCACCAGACGTGATCGATACTGATTGTAAGAAAGCGAGACATTTGAAGGTGGGCTTCGAAGAGACATTTTAGAAAGGGTGAATGTCTTGATTCTAGAAACCTATATTTGGGTGCTAGACCGGGCCATAATATCAGAAGCTAACATAGCTAGATAGACTAAGTCCACAACTGACTGGAAAGGCAACAAAAGGCAAGGCTTCTTCTCAAAGAAGAAATTTTCAAAAAAGCAAAACACGGGCTCCTCAAATACTTCGAATTCTTCCTGAGACACATCTCTCATGTGCAATATTTGTAGCAAAAGGCACCGTGGGGTTTGTTACCATGTGTCAGGAGCTTGTTTCAAATGTGTCAAACAAGGCCACATGGCCCGAGATTGTAATCAAAGTAGTGCGAAGCTAGCTTTTAGCTCAACTGCATCGATCCCGAAGCCGGGAAATACTGTGAGATCTACTACCATCGGAGATACTGTAAGGCAAGGAAGAGTTTTTGCGCTTGTTCCGGGCGATACACGGAATGCCAACACAGTCATCTCAGGTACTATTTCTATATCTAATCAGGATGCCTTTGTGTTAATTGACTCTGGATCGACACACTCTTTTATGACATGTGCATTTGCATCTAGATTGCGTAGATCTCTAGAATTATTGCCATATTTGCTATGTGTATCTGCTCCTTCCAGGGAATCTGTATTGTGTGAATCTATGTATCGTTTTCGTGACATGCGTGTTGGGAATGCCGTTTTATATGTGGATTTATTACCCTTGAACTTTAGGCACTTTGATGTAATATTGGGCATGGATTAATTAACTAAATATTGTGCCACCATTGACTGTATGACAAAACAGGTTGTGTTTAGACCACCAGAACAAGAAGAAATTGTGTTTGTGGGTAACGGGGTAGTGCCTCCACCCTATTTAATATCTGCAATGAAGGCATGTAAACTGATCAGGAAAGGGAGCTAGGGTTATTTATGTTATGTGTTGTCTGAACAATCTGTGAATGTTGAATTGAATGATATCCCTATTGTTAGAGAATATCCAGATGTGTTTCCAAATGAACTACCAGGGGAATTGGTGGACATGCAGATAGAATTTACTATTGAGACTATGTCAGGCACCCAGCCTATTTCGAAAACTCCCTACAGAATGGCTACTGCTGAAATGAAAGAATTGAAAGAACAATTACAAGACCTGCTAGACAAGCGGTTTATCTGACCTAGTACTTCACCGTGGTGCGCACCGGTGTTGTTTGTGAAAAAGAAAGATGGAACCTTACGCATGTGTATTGACTACTGAGAACTGAACAAGGTAACAATAAAGAATAAATACCCTTTACCCCATATTGATGACCTGTTTGACTAGTTGCAGGGATCACAAGTGTTTTCCAAGATTGATTTGAGATCCGGGTATCATCAGTTGAAAGTAAAGGCAGAAGATGTTGAGAAAATCGCATTCAGAACGAGGTATGGACATTTTGAGTTTCTTGTTATGCCATTTGGGGTGACTAATGCTCTGGCAGCATTTATGGACTTAATGAACCGAATTTTTAAAACCTACGTTGACGGATTTGTTGTGGTTTTTATTGATGACATTTTGATATATTCTAAAGATAGACTCGAACATGAACATCAATTGAGAACTGTCCTACAAATACTTTGGGAAAGGAAATTGTTTGCTAAACAAAAGAAATGTGAGTTTTGGTTGGATGAAGTTGTTTTCTTAGGGCATGTTATCAAGAAGGAAGGAATTTCAGTGGACCCACAGAAAATAGAGGCAATTGTGAATTGGCCTACACCGACAAATGTGACAGAAGTCCGCAGTTTCATGGGCTTAGCTGGTTATTACAGGAGATTTGTGAAAGACTTTTCCAAGATAGTTGTACCTCTTACCCAGTTGACACGCAAGGGGGCAATCATTTGAATCGAACGACGAAAGAGAATCAGCCTTTCATGAACTGAAAACGAGACTGACCACTGCACCAGTATTGACATTGCCCACAGGTACGAAAAACTTTGTAATTTTTAATGATGCGTCTTATAAAGGTTTGGGTTGTGTGTTAATGCAGAATGGAAAAGTTATTGCTTACGCCTCCCGACAATTGTGACCACACGAGAAGAACTACCCAACACATGATTTAGAATTGGCCGCAGTTGTTTTTGCTTTAAAAATCTGGCGGCATTATTTGTATGGGGCAAAGTGTGAAGTCTACATGGATCACAAAAGTCTGAAATACTTCTTTACACAGAAGGAATTGAATATGCGACAGAGGAGATGGCTGGAACTGATAAAAGACTATGATCTTGAGATTCAGTATCACCCCGGGAAAGCTAATACAGTTACTGAAGCCTTGAGCAGAAAATCAACGGGGAGTGAGGCTTGTTTGCTTACTGAACAGAGAGAGATCTTGCAAGATTTTGAGAAGTCTGAAATTAAAGTAGTAATGTGTGCACAGGGCGGATTGATAGCCACTATTACAGCCAAGCCGGCAATCATTGATGAAATTAAGCAGAAACAGAAAGAGGATGAATTCCTCAATAAAGTGATTGATGAGTTTGAGACCAGTCCGAAAGCAGAATTTAGCATTGAAAATGAAGTGTTGAGATTTTGAAACCGAATATGTATCTGTAGACACCCTATTTTTGACCGACCTTAAGACTCAGACATCACTGATTGAGCACTCGGTGATGATGCATATTGTGCTCGTTCTGAGGTTTCAGAGTCTCGTCTGCGAGCCATGCCTCTAGACTTCGGGGCTCTTTTGTGCTTTGCCTTGGTTTGTCAACCAGGTCCTGTTTTCTCTATTTTCTCTTCCCGAAGGGAGGGAGAGGTCTCGTAGACCATCTCTCAGAGGCCGTAGGCTACGTTTCGTTGCCGTAGGCCATTTTTCCCGTTTGGAGACCAATTTCCGATTTTCAGAGTCGTCGGCCGTGTGCCTTGGTTCGGGACCTCTTAACTACCTCCGTTTGCTCCGGTTTTTGGCACACACCTTGTTTCCTCCCTTTAGAGGGACATTGTGGCTCGGGAGACCAACTCTATGGTCATACGCCACTTCCGGTGCCTAACAACCTGTTTTCGGGGCCTCGGACTGCGCGTTTTGGCCCCCGAACCTTCGTTTTGCATCTGTTTTGGTCCATTTTTGGTAGGGACCCTATTTTCATTGCTAGGGAGGTGGTAGGATGGTGGGAGGCCACCTTTTCCCCTAAAAAACCAGTTTTCTCTTTTTCTCTCTCCTAAAGCCGATTTTTCTGACAGAAAGCTGGTTTTTCTCACTTTTGAGCCACAATTTTTGGCTTTTCATACCACCATTGTGTTGTGCTCATCTGGGTGGCCACCAATATGGGTAGGCCAACCAGTAATTCTTCTTGACCCTTTTGAACCTTGCTAAAAAGCTGGTTTTTCTCTCTCCTAGGTCACATTTTATGGTTTTCCACCATACTGCTGTGTTGCACTCATCTGGGAGGCCACTTTTCTGGCGTGGCCGGCCAACATTTCTCCTTGAACCTTTTGACCGCTGGTCGGCCGATCGACCACCTTAACTGGTCAGCCTGCTTCCTGCTTTTTGGTCTCTTTGAGTGTAAGCCAGTTGTGCCAGCTGGAAGCCTCCGAAGTGATCCTCCATACACGTGCATGGAGGATCTTTGAGCTTGGTTTTTAGCTTCCTTAAGAAGCTTTGGAGCCTTTCCTCTATAAAGGAGGGGCTGAGCTTCCATTGCAAGAGTCGAACAATTTTGAAGGCTTACAACTCTCTCTCTCTCTCTCTCTATATCTCTGTACTTGAGCCTCCAAACCCCAGTTTTCTTGGACCATTTGCACTACAACCCTTAGCACCACACCTCCTCCATCCATTCCAGCACTTTGGGACTGATTTGCAAGGGTTGAAGGTTCACCAACTTGGTCCAGAAGCTCCAGCTTTGCTACTCTTCAAGGGTAAGCACCTATTTCCCTTAAACTTGCATTTTTTTGTTCCATTGATTAGCCTTACTTGAAAGTATTTCTGGACTTTATCATCAACTAAAAAGTGTCATATTTTGAGCTCCTCTTGAATATTGATTCAGGACACTTTTCCGTTTGAGGCCTCCTATATCCTTGTATGCTTTATCCCTCTTTGTAGGCCTATTTTGCATCATATCTTAGTCCTACTTGTTAGCATTTTCTAGATTTTTCATAAACTAGAAAAAGTTTACTTTGGAGCTTATAAACATGTTTACTTAAGCTCACTTCTCTGTTTGGGGTTATCTCCCCCCTTTCATGCTTTATTTCTTCATGTTTTGAGCTATGCATGTGAGTATTTGCGTTGGCCTTGGTTTGGCCCCTTAGCCACTAACATCCAGTGGATTTTCAATGGCTTGGATGTGTTTTTGAGAGCTAAAATCAGAGGGTGGTGACCCCCTCTCTCCTTGTTTTGTTTGTTGGCCCTTTTAGCCTTCCAAAGGGTCCCTCACTTGCATGTTGTGAAGTCACTTTTTGGGCCCAATTCGGTGAGTTTCATGGTCTGCCCTAGCTCTGTCTGGGGCCGCTTTGACCATATTTTGTGTCCATAATGCATGTGTAGAACAATTCCATTCAAGGCCTTTTGAAGGGGCCTTTCATTGTATGCTTCATTGACCCATTTCAGGGCCAATTTGGTGAGTTTTAGGCTTGTCATAATTGATTTCCAGGGTTGGTTTTTCCATGTTAAGTGTCCTTGTTGTATGTGTTGAGTAGTCCCTTGCATGGCCCTTCAAAGGAGCTCATCATTTTTGCATGTGTTAGATGCATTTCAGTGGTTATTTGGGGCTTATTTGACATATCATGTTCCTATTTTTTGTTGGTTCGAGGACCACTCTTATGCTTCATGTACATGCCTTGGTTGCGTGTTGTTTTGGCCTTTCATGTTGGCACTTTTTGGCCATGCTTTGAACTAACATTGTGCTTATTTTGGACTACCCTAGCTCTGTTTTGGGGCCTTGTGGTCGAATGATGTCTATTTTTCATACTTGTAGTTCAATGCATTTGCCTAGCTTTGAGTTTTAGTATCATTACATGCATATACTGAGGTGTGTTCATATTTTGAGCCTATTATTCACCATATTTCAGAGTTGTAAATTGCATGTTTGTATGCCATCTTTTATCCCTTGCCATGGTTTGGTAGAGTGGTATTTCATGCCTTAGGTTCGGTCCTTGGCATTCGTGCATGTGTGCATGCATTTTGATTCTCTCATTTTCATCACATGGCCACTGATGTGAGTGTGGCTGAGGTCCACTCATTTTGGTGTAAGTCCATCGTGCATTGTGTATGCCACTTTGGTCCATAGCATTGCGTATGCTAGGTTGCATGTTAGAGCATTGTGTATGCCATGTTACATCGAGCATTGTGTATGCCATTTCATAGCATTGCGTATGCTAGTTTGTATGTTAGTCGCAATGTGTATGCCCTCTCATTTGCATTGTGTTTGGGATAGGAGTTAGCCCAAGCATGGGAAACGAGGGACGTTTCGTACTCCGAGTGACGGAACGTGTCTCAATTCCCGGTCGTCGACACTCCGGATTACCCATGATGGAGTTTAGGTCTTGTTGTGTTTATATGTTCATTCATTTCACATCGAGTCGTGCAATTCGACTCCTCGGTCATCATGCATCGAGATGCGTGATTGGTGGCACGAGGATCAAGGACTACAATCCCTGAAGAGTAGTCATGCATACATATGTGAAAATACTTTGTTGTGCCCCTTTCTGGCTCTCTGTTGCAGCAAATCAGAAATTAGCAGCTTTCTCAAGCCTTGCACAGCATTCCGGAATTAATTGCAAACAGAGGCGAATCGGGGCATCGGAATGGATTTCCACACAAGGTAACCCGAACATGCATCATTCATCATTCGGAACAGAGCTGAGGCGGTCCATAGCTTGCATGCTAATTTATCCACTTTCCTAGTTAAGTTGTTAATTAATTAGAATTTTGTACTTATTCGGACTGTAATTATTTATTCGGACTGTAATTATTCATTCTTACTCTATTATTTATTCGGACCCTCCGAGCGAGGGCACAACTGTAATAAGTGTGTGTGCATGTGATGTATGTCTTCCAACCCCACGTCTTTCTCCCTTTTATGTACCAGCTTATGATGGTTAGATTAGGGCATGTTTCAATTGGCATACTTATGCTCGCATGTTTGCATCCATTCATCTATCTTGCATGCATTGGGTTCAGCGCATCATACTAACTGCATTGTATTTCAATTCCGAGTTGAATATGTGTTAGTTGTAGCATTTCACATGCCATTGTAGAATAGCCGAGCCTATTTTAGTAGCATTTTGCATGTGTTGCATTAGGCATTCCAGCATAGTTAGGATCATGCGTGGATTTCTAATCAGCTTTTGTTTTGGCTTGGAGTACTCGGTAAGTTTTATGCTTTAGCATCCTTGCATGTGCGTGAGTGACTGCCATGATAGCATGCTTACCATGAGGCTATTTGCTTATGTGATATACCTGCCTGAATGCCTGTGGGTGAAGGTTGGATTATCTGAATTGGAATAATGCAATGACTGTGAGTTTTAAGCCCACTTGATAGTGGCAAAACCATGTTTTCTAAGCCCACCTGGGGTGGCAAAATCTGCATTTTAAGCCTACTTGCGAGTAGCAAACCGCTTTCAAAAATAAACATGAAATGTTTTATTCCAATTCAGGCGATCTGGTCTATACTTGTATGTTGTGCGCATCACATAGTAAATCTAGGCTAATAACTGGTTTAAGAACGCATAATGTTTTCAAAACTAGATATCATGGTTAGTAGAGGCCGATCTTTGATCGGGCGAGCGGGGGTGCTCACGAAGTGACCTTCCCCAATCGTACCCAAGTTCCCGAGCCGAGGCAACTTTTGTGATGACGGACACGTGGCCTCGGGCAATGAGTCAGGGTTTCCTAAATTTCCCAAAAATAACATATTTAGGTGGCGACTCTGTATCTGGCAAAACAGTCCATATTTGGCACTTCTTTCAAAAAAATCTGTTTTCAAAAACAATTTGCCGGATTTGGACTCTTTGATAATTCATCGGTCTTGCATTGCACTCCGCGAGATTAGATACAGGACCGTGACACAAATTGAGTCCGAACTGTAGTGAGGGCCAAGGGCGCGTCTACAGTTTCTGTCGACTCTGCTGGGGACTTAGAGAAGTTGACTCGAACTCATGATATTTTGTTTTGATTACACTTATGTGTTTCTTTGCATTGCATTTGCATTGGTGCGCCTAGGACACCTTGTTTGCCGTATGCTATTCCTGAACGGTTTGTCGGAGGCTCGCTTCGAGAAGCGTGCCATAAGGCTGACCGGTTGCGGGCTCTGCCACGACGGGAACACAAACCCTGGTTTTACCGGGGCACCCTTTTTGACCATTTGACCTAGTGCATATTCTTCGGAATCCATAGTGACCATTCCAAGCTAGGACAGGTTGCTTACCCGATTATAGCTTGTTTGAAACTGCTGTGTGCGTAATGAACCCTAGCTCCTGACAAAATAGGACAGAGAAACCCTACCCCACCATAGGGGTGTTTTGGCTCTCACTTGCTTGTTATGTGCTTTTAGGGTGTGTCCCTACAGAAATGCATGTAACAGTTTGCAAGTCTGGGTATCAGGCCTGCGGGCATCAATATTTGGGAATCAGTTTTACCTAAGGGTATCAGTTTACAGGCGGACTTTTGGGCAGAATTTGGTAGAGAGCACGGTCATTCAGCTACGCTCATATCTGTTTTGGTGAAATCAGGCTGAGATGCTGCATGTTTTCTCTTTTGCTAGGTAGTCTTGGAACCATAGCTTCAAAAGGCTCTGAGATCCCCCGGATTCATTTGACTTGTGTTGATAGACTTTGTTGGGTCAGAGATTCAATTCAAGGGCAATCAGCGTTCCTTTGCCAGAGGCAGGGTAAAAGGGGCCAGTTAGGCACAGATCACTGGTTCAGCAGTTACCAGATCAGTGGCCCTTATTCACCGCACTAGTGAACAGTCAAGCTGAGGCCTCAGTTTTTATCACAGAGACAGATATACCAGTCAGTCAGCCAGAAAAGCAGAACATGGCAGGGATGGAGGAAATGATGCGTCCACTCCAAGAAAGTACGAAACTCATGCAGCAAGACGCTGCCCGCCAGACGAAATTTGCCAAACAGCAGGCTGCGATCATGGCTCAACAGGCAGAGGTGATTACCCGGCTACAGCAACAAACTGGAGCATCTGCTTCGCACCAAGCCCCTCCCCCACCAAGAGTTCCAGCACCCAAGGAGGCACCAAATGTCCAGGGAGATATGGACATTTTGACAGGACCGACTCCGCTCCCACCCCAATTATCCAAAACACCCACCAACCTGCCGGATTCTCCCTTTGAGTCCGAGGTGGACCCCACAACATTGAAGGTGAACAAGCTTGAAAAAGCTGTTCAAGAAATCTCAGGGCGTCAAGTCCATCCCGGACATTGAGGATGGGTATACCGATGCGGCCGTGACGCTGCCAGACCGCTTTAAAATGCCACATATCGACCGCTTTGGCTGGTCCAGGGGTCCCATGGTGCACTTACGGCTGTTTTCAGACATATTAAGGCCAATGGGCCTCACCAGACTACAAAAGCTTTCTTTATTCGACCGGACCCTGTCGGGTGTGGCGGCCATCTGGTATGCAAAACTGGAAGACGATATTAAGAATAATTGGGATGAGATGGCCAAGGCTTTTGACGCTCAGTACTCCTATAATACACAGATCGAGGTCACAACCTATGATCTCGAGACGACTAGGCAGGAGCCTAAGGAGAGTTTTTCTGACTTCGTAACCCGGTGGAGGGCCAAGGCCTCAATGACGACCACTAGGCCCACTGACAAAGATCAGATTCGGATGATTGTGCGCAATCTCCAGCCCAAGCTTTTGCAGAAAATGATCGTTCTCCCCTTCTCCACCTTTTCAGACTTACATGAGATGGGAGTACAGATCGAGGACGCTATGAAGCAGGGCCTTCTTGACCAGGAGAAAGAGCAGCCCAAGAAGGCATTTTCCTGCAGTTCAAATGCGACCACCAGTGGTGATGCAGCTGTAAGATCTTTCTGAAGTGAGCATGGTTACCACCACCGCATCAAAAACAGCTATCCCATTCACCGGTGTGTCTGGAAGTTGCTCACAAAAAACCAAATATCCGCCTCGAGTCATGAGGGTTTTTACCCCACTTTATATGCCTTTGTCAAAGGCTCTACAGGCCTTACTCCGGAAAGGATATGTGAAACCGTTGGAACAACGACCTCTACCTGATCCTCTCCCCCCAAAGCATGACTAGACTAAGTACTGCACCTACCATTAACAAACCAGTCATGACACTGACAGTTGTTTTCGTCTGCGCCATGATGTACAGGATCTGTTTGACAACAAGGTCATCGCCGCACCAGCTCAGCAAAGTCTATCGCCCCTGGATCAGTGAACTTGGGGGATAGTGCGAATATGTGATCAGGGGATGAACCACCTGCGGGTGGCACGCACTGTTTTGAGCATTTGCAAATGCTGGTTTTTGTAGCTTCTAACTTGGGTGTTGAGTCAGTTCTGTGGTTTTGCTTTGAGTCTGTCTCTTTGTTCTGAGTCAGTTGGGTCTGTCTTGTTATATCGAGTCAGTCCTGTTTTGTTAGGGTCGGGTCATTTCGGGGGTGTTACCTCGGACATCACTTGCTTGTTTTGTGTTTGCCTTTTTGTTTTCTTTTGAGTCTGTTTCTGCCTTGGGGCCAGTAATGCCAACAGATTTTGAATGAAACAGCAGTGATTTTCACACTCTCGTGTTTGCTTCTGCCTTGCACTAGTTTGAATGAAGCAGCAGTACTTTTCACCTGCTCTTCTGTGCCCTGAAATTGTTGCGTTGACCTAAGTTTTTCAAAACTTTTTTGTACACTGCGGTGAAAACGAAGAGGAAGGAATTCCTCGAGATTTGTAAAATTTGATCAAATTGAGAGAAAGAGAGGCGTGCCAAACCCTTAATGAATGAGATCATGCTTGTTAGTGTGAGTACTGGGAAGGATCCTGGCTTGATCCAGATTGGTTCTACACTGTCTTTAGCGCGACCGATTTGTCTCTTTCTTAAAAGATTTCAAAAAATGTTTTGTGTGGTCCTGCGAAGACCTGCGTGGAATCGCTCTTGAGATTGTGCAGCCTAGGATCGCTCTCAGCCTCGAAGCTCGACCCCTCACTTTCAAACCTTGAACTTGGATTCAGAATGTTCAACGGTCAACTACAATGTGAGGCATGTCTGGCCAGATTTGAAGTAGCCCATGAACTAGGGGCAAGGAGGTCAGAAATAATCAAAAGGAAGCTTGCGAAGCTAGATCAAAAGCCCTCGAACTAGGGGCAAAGATGTCAGATGTGCTAGAAGAGTCAAAAAATTGGGATGTTTCTCAAGCTAACAAAGATCGGGAAGAATGCCAAATCCCAGAAGGAAGGAAAGAAGAAAGTATTGCTGAAGGATAACTGAGTTCCTGCCCACAACACTAGGGGCAGATTCAGTCCCCCCTTTGGATGGACTCCTGCATCGTCAACAAACAACAGCCATTCTCCTGGATTCAGATGACTTCAGGATCACAAAACCATTTGACATGGACAAAGCTACACTTTTACCCTTGAGAGGCTCGCTGGGCCGAAAACCTGGAAGGGCGACCCAGGAAAAAGTTAGAGCAAAAAAGAACAAAAAAAAGAAAAAAAAAAGAAAAAAAAAAGAAGAAAAAAAGAAAGAAAAGAACAAAAAGAATTGAAAGGAAGAAAAACAGAGCTCGCAAGGTTGAAAACCCAGAAGGGTGGCCTTGGCAAAAGTTAGAGCGTAAAAAAGTGAGGGTTAATACACGAGTGTACCTTACCCCGAACTACGTAAGGCTTGATTCCGATCTTTGGGATACGTAGGCAACTTCACTCTGAAGTTCAGCCGTACAACATTTCAAATCCGGCTGTGTCCATGTAATGGTTCTGATCATCCTCGCCTTCTCTGTATCCGAGAGTTCAGTTGTGACCATCGCTATGAGGATTGATTACAATGCACTACGGTGCCATCCAAGCCAGCAGCAACTTTCCGTTGCCATGTAGTGTCGTTCAAGCAAGGGGCAATTTTCCATTGTTATGTATCCAAGGTTGCACATCTCGAGGGTAGGTTTCGTGCTCGTTGAGCAGTGGCCATTTGCAAAAACAGTTTTTGAGAATTTTTACTAAGGTTGACTATTTATCTCGAAAAGTATTCCATTTTTCAAAACTGGACCATTTCTTGGACCCAAAAGGGAAATTTTCAGTGCTCATAACCTAACTTGCATGATTTCAAGTCAGAAAATCGAACAAGCATGTTAATCTAACTCTCATGTCGGTCAAAATTGTTTTAGTAGAAAACCAAAACAAAAAAAATTTTGGTCAAAATGATGAACTAGGGGCACAGTTGAGTCAGGCTTCCAGTCTTTTCCCCGTTGCCAATGCATTTGCCAAAAAAGGCACCATACTTGCCAAGAAGGGTACTCTCCCAACCGGAAAAGGGCATAACTGAAACTGTCAACAAAGGAGCTGAAAGCTCTCTCATCCTCCAAGCAACGAGGTATCAAGCCAAGTGCGAAGCACGAACTTGAATGGATCAAGATATCCCACTCCCTCATTTGGACAGATCTAACTACGTCCAAACTCCCTGACAGAGCATCGATAACCGATGTCAGCTGCAGATTCGTTATACGCTTAGTTGCAGCGCAACCCCTCTGTGGGAGAAACTCACTAGCTGTGCGCAGAAAAAGAAGAATCTAGCTGAGTGCTAGGGGCAAGAGCCCACAACTTTTTGTTTATCCATCAACCACCCTGGGGAGGGATGAAAAATGAGAGATTAAAGTATAGAGAGATGTGCGCTGAGATGAAAAGCGAGGAAAGGGTTTTGAGAGAAAAACTGAGCTTGAAGGCCAAGTGATGTGAGAATCACAAATGAGAAAGGGTGGGAAACAATACCCAGAAAAACAGGCTCCCTGTGCACGTCTGAGCGTCGTGTCTTTTTGTTTTATCTTGATTCCTGTTTTGAGTCGTTTTGAGTGTTACTCGATGTGTTTAGGTTGTTTATCTTTTGTTTTTTGTTGTTGAGTTGTAGTGCACTATGTTCAGTCGTAGGCTCAATACCCCGGTCAAAACCTCATCTCTCAATTTCAAAAATAAAATCATTTTGTGCTCCGAGTGCCGTTCCATTCTCCACATCTGTACAAAACAGGATTGGTTCTTTCATAAAGCCGCAGGGTTCTACCCAGGTCATGTGAGAACAGTAAAACCAAGACCTATCTGAAGCTATATGTGTTCCAAACTACAAAGCAAAAGAAAAGAGGAAAAATGTCGGATATCTGAGTTTGTTTCAACTTCAGTAAGTTCCGAGACTGCATTCCGTGTGTACCTCTTCAGGTCTTGCCAATGCTTCGAAGTATGAGTGTGCCTCTACCTCAGACTCAAGATCAAGTCTTCTTCAAGCCAAAATGGCGATCAAAAGTGCTCTCTCTGAGTACCATTCCCTGCCAGAGGCATCTTGGCTGTGTTCGCAATGAGTTCCTAGGAGACCAACTACGACGGTGGAAACTAGAGTTCGAATGGCTTATGCCTAGAACGCAAAGGTTCGGGATTTCCGAGACTAAAGTCTGGTTTAAATACCCAGGGGTATATCCTCGGCTTGAAATCTATATGGAAGCCCCATAGGTTGAGATAGCGTGTATGCACCTCAATTCTGGATATCGAACCAACCTAGTCTGTCACCCCGTTGGAGAATAGGGAAAGTTATGAATATGATCAAAAAGAAAGGCAACATCCAAAGTGTTCTACGTGAAGAACCCTTGTCAGTATTTTAGAGCCTTTGTATTGTGAGTTGAAGGTAAGTGTTCGAAGAGCACGAGGGGAGATCCCTGTCAGAGTAGAGCGGTTCATCGCCACTCACCTCATGAGGTGCTTTCTAAAGCGCCGTTAGGTTTGTTTATTGCATTCCTTAAACATTATGCATTGTATTGCATTGTACCTATCAAGTTTCTTTCTCATTCATGCACGATATTGTATGTACGGTTCATTCAAAAAAGTTCCATTTGAGATCATTTATTTAGTGTATCAATCACACTTCATTCAGTTAGTGTATCAATCACACTTCATTTATTTAGTGTATCAGTCATACCTCATTCACCCCTAGTGTATCTATCACACTTTCTTCATTCGCTTAGTGTATCAATCACACTTCATTTATTTAGTGTATCAATCACACTCTCTTCATTTAGTGCATCTATCACACATATTCTCATTTTCTGTATCCATCACACATATTCTCATTTTCTGTATCTATCACACACATCCTCATTTTGTGTATCTATTATGCACGTATTCACTTCATTTACTTCAGTGTATCCATCACACTTCTTCACCTTTTGTGTATCCATCACACTTGTTCACTTAGTGCATCTATCACACTTCGTGTTCACCTTTAGTATATCTATCATACTCTGTTCACTAAGTGCATCTATCACACTTCGTGTTCACCTTTAGTGTATCTATCATACTCTGTTCACTAAGTGCATCTATCACACTTTGTGTTCACCTTTTGTGTATCCATCACACCTTGTTCACTTAGTGCATCTATCACACTTCATGTTCACCTTTAGTGTATCCATCACACTTGTTCACTAAGTGCATCTATCACACGTCGTGTTCACCTTTAGTGTATCTATCATACTCTGTTCACTAAGTGCATCTATCACACTTCGTGTTCACCTTTAGTGTATCAATCACACTTGTTCACGAAGTGCATCTATCACACTTCGTGTTCACCTTTAGTGTATCTATCATACTCTGTTCACTAAGTCCATCTATCACACTTCGTGTTCACCTTTGGTGTATCCATCACACCTTGTTCACTTAGTGCATCTATCACACTTCGTGTTCACCTTTAGTGTGTCTATCATACTTGTTCACTAAGTGCATCTATCACACTTCGTGTTCACCTTTTGTGTATCCATCACACCTTGTTCACTTAGTGCATCTATCACACTTCGTGTTCACCTTTTGTGTATCCATCACACCTTGTTCACTTAGTGCATCTATCACACTTCGTGTTCACCTTTAATGTATCCATCACACTTGTCCACTAAGTGCATCTATCACAATTCGTGTTCACCTTTAGTGTATCTATCATACTCACACTTCGTGTTCACCTTTAGTGTATCTATCATACTTGTTCACTAAGTGCATCTATCACACTTCGTGTTCACCTTTTGTGTATCCATCACACTTTGTTCACTAAGTGCATCTGTCACACTTTGTGTTCACCCTTAGTGTATTTATCACACACTCGCTTTGTGTATCCATCACACATTTACTTAGTGTGTCTATCACACGCTCGCTTTGTGCATGCATCACACGTTTACTTAGTGTGTCTATCACACACTCACTTTGTGTATCCGTCACACGTTTACTTAGTGTATCTATCACACGTTCGCTTTGTGTATCCATCACACGTTTACTTTGTATATCCATCACATGTTCACTTTAGTGTATCTATTACTACACTCGCTTTGTGTATCTATCACACATGCTTACACACTCTGTGTATCTATCACACCTCGTCCACTTTTGTGTATCTATCACACATACTCGCTAAGATTGCATAATCTTTTTATATCCTTTCTACATGTAATGTAGTTTGGTTTTTATTCGCTTGCTTAAATTTTTGCATTTATTGTGTATATGTGGTTCATTACAGCTTCCTTTGCATGATCATAAGTTATGTTCGGCTTTGTGCATGCCCCTTGCATTTTGCCCCTGCCTGCGGGCACATTTCTTTGTTATCTTGTCTATTTGTCTAAGTCTTCGGCCTTGTCAAAAATTGGTCGGCTCTAGGCTTTGACATTCACTCCCATCACTTATGACTTTCGAGTTCTGTCAAAGAGGGGCAACTATAGACACCCCATTTTTGACCGACCTTAAGACTCAGACGTCATCGATTGAGCGCTCGGTGTTGATGCATATTGTGCTCGTTCTGAGGTTTCAGAGTCACGGCTGCGAGCCTTGCCTCTGACTTCAGGGCTCTTTTGTGCTTTGCCTCGGTTTGCGAA
The DNA here is from genome assembly GCF_055761805.1 of Camellia sinensis. Lineage (NCBI taxonomy): Eukaryota > Viridiplantae > Streptophyta > Magnoliopsida > Ericales > Theaceae > Camellia > Camellia sinensis. The sequence continues at coordinate 60,914,138 of NC_138971.1, forward strand.
CCAGGTCCTGTTTTCTCTATTTTCTCTTCCTGAAGGGAGGGAGAGGTCTCGTAAATCATCTCTCAGTGGCCGTAGGCTACGTTTCGTGGCCGTAGGCCATTTTTCCCGTTTGGAGACCAGTTTCTAATTTTCAGAGCCGTCGGTTGTGTGCCTCGGTTCGGGATCGCTTAACTACCTCTATTTGCTCCGATTTTTGGCACAAACCTTGTTTCCTCCCTTTAGAGGGACACTGTGGCTCGGGAGACCACCTTCGTGGTCATACGCCACTTCCGGTGCCTAACAGCCTGTTTTCAGGGCCCCGGACTGCGCGTTTTTGCCCCTGAACCTTCGTTTCGCATCTGTTTTGGTCCATTTATGGTACGGACCCTATTTTCATTGCTCGGGAGGTGGTAGGATGGTGGGAGGCCACCTTTTCCCCTGAAAGAACCAGTTTTCTCTTTTTCTCTCTCCTAAAGCCGATTTTTCTGACAGAAAGCTCGTTTTTCTCACTTTTGAGCCACAATTTATGGCTTTTCATACCACCACTGTATTGTGCTCATCTGGGAGGCCACCAATATGGGTAGGCCGATCAGTAATTCTTCTTGACCCTTTTGAATCTTGCTAAGAAGCTGATTTTTCTCTCTCTTGGGTCACATTTTCTGGTTTTCCACCATGCAGCTGTGTTGTACTCATCTGGGAGGCCACCTTTCTGGGATGGCTGGCCAGCATTTCTCCTTGAACCTTTTGACCCCTGGTCGGCCGACCACCTTAACTGGCCAGCCTGCTTCCTGCTTTTTGGTCTCTTTGAGTGTAAGCCAGTTGTGCCAGCTGGAAGCCTCAGAAGTGATCCTCCATACACGTGTATGGAGGATCTTTGAGCTTGGTTTTTAGCTTTCTTAAGAAGCTTTAGTGCCTCTCCTCTATAAAGGAGGGGCTGAGCTTCCATTGCAAGAGTTGAACAACTTTGAAGGCTTACAACTCTCTCTCTCTCTCTATATATCTCTACACTTGAGCCTCCAAACCCTAGTTTTCTTGGACCATTTGCACTACAACCCTTAGCACTACACCTCCTCCATCCATTCCAGAAATTTGGGACTGATTTGCAAGGGTTGAAGGTTCACCAACTTGGTCTAGAAGATCCAGCTTTGCTGCTCTTCAAGGGTAAGCACCTATTTCCCTTAGACTTGCATTTTTTTGCTCCATTGATTAGCCTTACTTGAAAGTATTTCTGGACTTTATCATAAACTAAAAAGGTTCATATTTTGAGCTCCTCTTGAATATTGATTCAGGACACTTTTCTGTTTGAGGCCTCCTACATCCTTGTATGCTTTATCCCTCTTTGTAGGCCTATTTTGCATCATTTCTTAGTCCTACTTGTGAGCATTTTATAGATTTATCATAAACGAGAAAAAGTTTCCTTTTGAGCTTATAAACATGTTTACTTAAGGTCACTTCTCTGTTTGGGGTCATGTCCCCCCTTTCATGCTTTATTTCGTCATGTTTTGAGCTATGCATGTGAGTATTTGCATTGGCCTTGGTTTGGCCTCTTAGCCACTGAAATCTTTTAAGAGCTAAAATCAGAGGGTGGTCACCCCCTCTCTCCTTGTTTTGTTTGTTGGCCCTTTTGGCCTTCCACAGGGCCCCTCACTTGCATGTTGTGAAGTCACTTTTTGGGCCCAATTCGGTGAGTTTCAAGGTCTGCCCTAGCTCTGTCTGGGGCCTCTTTGACCATATTTTGTGTCCATAATGCATGTGTAGAACAATTCCATTCAAGGCCTTTTGAAAGGGCCCTTCATTGTATGCTTCATTGACCCATTTCAGGGCCAATTTGGTGAGTTTTAGGCTTGTCATAATTGATTTCCAGAGTTGGTTTTGCCATGTTAAGTGTCCTTGTTGTATGTGTTGAGTAATCCCTTGCATGGCCCTTCAAATGAGCTTATCATTTTTTCATGCGTTGGATGCATTTCAGTGGTTATTTGCTGCTTATTTGACATATCATGTTCCTATTTTTGGTTGGTTCAAGGACCTCTCTTATGTTTCATGTACATGCCATGTAAACCATGCTTACTAGCCTAGGTTGCGTGCTGTTTCGGCCCTTCATGTTGGCACTTTTTGCCCATACTTTGAACTAACATTGTGCTTATTTTGGACTACCCTAGCTCTGTTCTTGGGCCTTGTGGTCGAATGATGTCTTTTTTGCATACTTGTAGTTCAATGCATTTGCCTAGCTTCGAGTTTTGAGTTTCATTGCATGCATATACTGAGGTGTGTTCATGTTTTGAGCCTATTATTCACCATATTTCAGAGCTGTAACTTGCATGTTTGTATGCCATCTTTCATCCCTTTCCATGCTTTGGTAGAGTGGTATTTCATGCCTTAGGTTCGGTCCTTGGCATTCGTGCATATGTGCATGCATTTCGATTCTCTCATTTTCATCACATGGCCACTGATGTGAGTGTTGCTGAGGTCCACTCATTTTGGTGTAAGTCCATCGTGCATTGTGTATGCCATTTTGGTCCATAGCATTGCGCCTGCTAGGTTGCATGTTAGAGCATTGTGTATGCCATGTTACAGCGAGCATTGTGTATGCCATTTCATAGCATTGCGTATGCTAGTTTGTATGTTAGTCGCATTGTGTATGCCCTCTCATTTGCATTGTGTTTGGGATAGGAGTTAGCCCAAGCACGGGAAACGAGGGACGTTTCGTACTCCGAGTGACGGAACGTGTCTCAATTCCCGGTCGCCGACACTCCGGATTACCCATGATGGAGTTTAGGTCTTGTTGTGTTTATAAGTGCATTCATTTCACATCGAGTCGTGCAATTCGACTCCTCGATCATCATGCATCGCGATGCGTGATTGATGGCACGAGGATCAAGGACTACAGTCCCTGAAGAGTAGTCATTCATACATATGTGAAAATACTTTGTTGTGCCCCTTTCTTGCTCTCTGTTGCAGCAAATCAGAAATTAGCAGCTTTCTAAAGCCTTGCACAGCATTCCGACATTAATTGCAAACAGAGGCGAATCGGGGCATCGCAATGGATTTCCACGCAAGGTAACCCGAACATGCATCATTCATCATTCGGAACAGAGCTGAGGCGGTCCATAGCTTGCATGCTAATTTATCCACTTTCCTAGTTAAGTTGTTAATTAATTAGAATTTTGTACTTATTCGGACTGTAATTATTCATTCGGACTGTATTATTTATTCGGACCCTCTGAGCGATGGCACAACTGTAATAAGTGTGTGTGCATGTGATGTATGTCTTCCAACCCCACGTCTTTCACCCTTTTATTTACCAGCTTATGATGGTTAGATTAGGGCATGTTTCAATTAGCATACTTATGCTCGCATGTTTGCAATCATTCATCTGTCTTGCATGCACCAGGCTCGGCGCATCATACTAACTGCATTGTATTTCAATTCCGAGTTGAATACGTGTTAGTTGTAGCATTTCACATGCCATTGTAGAATAGCCAAGCCTATTTGAGTAGCATTTTGCATGTGTTGCATTAAGCATTCCAGCATAGTTAGGATCATGCATGGATTTCTAATCAGCTTCTGTTTTGGCTTGGAGTACTCGGTAAGTTTATGCTTTAGCATCCTTGCATGTGTGTGAGTGACTGCCATGATAGCATGCTTACCATGAGGCTATTTGCTTATGTGATATACCTGCCTGAATGCCTGTGGGTGAAGGTTGGATTATCTGAATTGGAATAATGCATTGACTGTGAGTTTTAAGCCTACTAGATAGTGGCAAAACCATGTTTTCTAAGCCCACCTGGGCTGGCAAAATCTGCATTTTAAGCCTACTTGCGAGTAGCAAACCGCTTTAAAAAATAAACATGAAATGTTTTATTCCAATTCAGGCGATCCGGTCTATACTTGTATGCTGTGCGCATCACATAGTAAATCTAGGCTAATAACCGGTTTAAGAACGCATAATGTTTTCAAAACTAGATATCATGTTTAGTAGAGGCCGATCTTTGATCGGGCGAGCGGGGGTGCTCACGAAATGACCTTCCCCAATCGTACCCAAGTTCCCGAGCCAAGACAACTTTGGCGATGACGGACACGTAGCCTCGGGCAACAAGTCAGGGTTTCCTAAATTTCCTAAAAATAAAATATTTAGGTGACGACTCTGTATCTGACAAAGCATTCCATGTTTGGCACTTCTTTCAAAAAAATATGTTTTCAAAAATGATTTGCCGGATTTGGACTTTTTGATAATTCATCAGTCTTGCATTGCCCTCCGCGAGATTAGATACAGGATCGTGACAAAAATTGAGTCCGAACTGTAGTGAGGCCCAAGGGCGCGTCTACAGTATCCCAGATGTACCGGAACTAAAGAAGAGGGTTTTAGATGAAGCCCATAAATCCGTGTTTGCTATGCATCCGAGTAACAATAAGATGTATCGAGATTTGAAACAAAGCTATTGGTGGCCAAAAATGAAGAAAGAAATTGCAGAATATGTATCCAAGTGTTTTCAATGTCAGCAAGTTAAAGCTGAACATCAGAAACCAGGCGGTCTACTTCAAGCTCTCCCTATTCCTGAATAGAAGTGGGAGCATGTGACCATGGATTTTGTTGTGGGTCTACCTCGGACACCTCGAGTTGTGGACTCTATTTGGGTGGTAGTTGATAGACTGACTAAATTTGCACATTTTCTACTAGTTAGAACTATGTCTAATGCTTATAGATTGGCTACAATATATGTTGAAGAGATTTTTCGTTTACATGGAGTTCTGGTATCTATTGTGTCCGATAGAGACCCGAAATTTGTATCTAGATTATGGAAGAGTTTGCAGGAAGCTATGGGAACAGAACTGAGATTTAGTACTGCATTCCATCCATAGACAGATGGGCAATCAGAACGGACCATATAGATGTTAGAAGATATGCTGAGAATGTATGCCTTGGATTTTCAGGGGAGTTGGGAAAACTATTTTCCACTTGCAGAATTTGCATACAATAACAGCTTCCACTCCAACATCGGTGTGGCACCATACGAGGCTTTGTGTGGTAGAAGCTGTAGATCACCAATTTGTTGGACAGAAGTCGGGGATAGAGCTTTACTTGGGTGTGAAATTGTGCAAGACACTTCTGAGAAGATCAAAACCATTCAATAGAGGCTCAAAACAGCTCAGGATTGACAAAAGAATTATGCAGATGTTCGGAGAAGACCTCTTGAGTATGAGGTTGGTGACCATGTGTTCATCCGTGTGTCTCCGATGAAAGGCCAAGTCAGATTTGGAAAGATGGGCAAGCTGTCGCCCCGTTACATTGGGTCGTTCCAAATTCTGGAAAGGCTTAGCCCAGTTGCTTATAGAGTTGCTTTGCCACCGGGATTCGAGCAAATCCGTAATGTCTTTCATGTGTCGATGTTGAGGAGTTATCTCCGAGACCCATTTTATATGATTGATTATCACTGGGTAACTATTGATGAGAATATGGAATATGCCGAATGGCCGGAATGAATCATTGACCGGCAAGTGAAACAATTAAGAAGCAAGTCCATCCCAATGGTGAAAGTTGAATGAAAGGAACACTATGGGACGGATGCCACATGGGAAAAAGAAGATGAAATGTGACTACGCTATCAACATTTGTTTCCCAACGAAGGTAAAATAAGTTTGGAGGACCAAACTTCCTAAATGGGGGAAGACTGTGATAACCCTGTTCCATATTATGCTAATTGGTCCTTATTATGAATGTGATTATGTGTTTGATATGATTCTGTGTGCCATTTATGTGAAAATATGTGGTTTTGAATTTCTATCTGTCCACCGTAGGAATATCTGTTTGATTATCTGCTTCGGAATTTAAATTGAAGGCCTTATCGGCCACAAAACCCGAAATTGATTACGCCATTGTGATTGGCATAATTTTTAGAGCCTTCGGTGAAATTTAATTGAAAATTGATTCGGATCAGATTAAATAGATTAAATTAATGAAAGGGTGCCCAATTATTTTATATTAAATAAATATATTTGAGGGAAATTATATAAGTGGAGCACTATGCACTCAATTCTCCTCTTTAGCTTCAACTTGGCTGATCTAACTCTAAGAAAAGAGAGGGAGGCTCGGCTAGAGAGGGAGAGTGTAGGAGATTGGAAGTTTGATCTTGAAGCTTGATAATTTGGAAGACCAACTCAAGATTTGACCATAAATTTGTGAAGATTAAAGTCTCTAGGTAAGTAAATTCATGGATTTTAAATTGTAATTTTGTGAACCCAAGGTTGAATAATGATCAAGAGCTTGAATTAAATTGATTATGATGAAATTGAGTTGGTTTTGTTGAATTGGATGTCATGGAACACATGCATGTAGGAAATTGCTATGAATTTCAATGTTTGAGTATAAAGTGTGCAATCCATGTTGAATTTTGATTAAAGTCCATTTATTTGATCATCTCTTCACCAACTAAATTGAAAATATTGAGTATATCTCACATGCATGTACGATTTATGAGAACATGAGTTTGAATGTACGAGCTTGTTATGTTGGAAATGAGTTTGATGCAAATTGGGACATGCATGTGATTAACTTGTGAAATTGAGCTTCATAATGTTGTAATTTAATGATTGAATCATGTTGATACAGGTATATGTGGAGCTTGAGCCAAAATCATGCATTTAGAGCCTTTGAATATCAAGTTGAAGCTCAAGAACATGTTCTGGAAAATCCAAAAAAATTGATGTCCGCTCGAGCGGGAGAACCACCGCTCTATCGTAAAATTCGGGCTCGCAGTATTTTCTGCAGGCATGATGTCCGCTCGAGCGAGGAATCTCACGCTCGAGCGGGGAGCCATGTAGTGAGGCCTTCTACTCGAGCGCCAGAATTCACGATCGAGCATAAAAATAATATAACCAATACTTTTGCAAACCTCTTGGGTCCACTCGAGCGGGGACCCCTGTTTCCGAAATTTTGAAAATGTATTCTGTGTTTCCTTTTCCGTTCTCTTTCACTTCTAAGTACTCTTAGGCATGCATTGAGCATTGTAAATGAGTTAAAAGGATAAGAATGAAGCCTAAAGAGGAATATGTGAATTAGAATGGATTGAATTGTTTGTGACCCATTGTATTCATGGAATGTGTATGGTTGAGCTCCAGGGCAAATCATCCAGCCGATCACTGTGAGTAATATCTTCAGAAAGATATTTTGAAATGTGTCGTTTGTCCAATTACTTATCTCTATATAAGTTTTATAAGTTTGTCGCTTCGAATTGTGGACATATGTTTGCTATGCCATTAGCTAGGCCTAAGGCCGTTCGCTATAAGTGAATGGGGCAAAGGCCAGTTTGACATGAAAGAATGAATGGCCAAAGGCCAGTTTGACATGAAAGAATAAATGGGCCAAAGGCCAGTCTGACATGAATGGATTGGAGCCAAGGCCATCCGACGTGTTTGGAACTGCAGCTGTTTAACATATGTATATATATCTATTAAATAGAACTATGAATTGGGCCCGAGGCCGTCCGATGTATATTGTCCTAATGCATCTTCTTTATTTGATATTATTCACTGGGCTTTCGCTCACGCTTATTCATGTGTTTGTAGGTGAGCCAAGAGAGGTCCAAACCCAGCCTCAGTGACGTTTGTGTGGGACAACCAAGGTTTTGAAGAGTCAGCCTTACGTCTCACGCACGAGACTTGTCTTCACCCTTTGGTTATCTTATTGTATTTTGTTATGTTGGTGAGGACTTTCGAACCGTTTGTATATAGTTTGGATAGGCTGACTTAGACTTGAATGGTCCTGTCTGTACAGAACTTTATGTCACTATATTTTAATGTGAGTTATTAATATGTACATGTATAGTCTGTTATGATGTGCCATGTAAGCACAACTCTATGGACAAAGTTTTAAATTTTGCTTCCGTTTGGCCCCTCTACTATGTTGAGTTATGTCTGATTTAGTTTGAGGCCGTAGGTTATCCTTCGATTACTGGCCGGTTGTGCCCTTAACCCATGGGGGGGCGGGTTCGGGTCATGACAATGGCCATCCATGCTATATCATCATGGATCCTTCTCAAACACACGGTTTCTATTGTTCCACCAAATTTCACACAATTCTAAGCCTGGCCCATTTTTGGCTCTTGCATTGCCTATCCGTTTCATGCGAGAATTGTATGGCCATGCAAGCTACATCATGATAGATCCTTCTTAAAATCACGTTTTCTATTGACCCACCAAATTTCACGTGATTCCGGGCCAGACCCATTTTTGGTTGTTGCACTGCATGTCAATTGGATCCGAGAATTGTCTGAACATGCATGCTATATCATCATCGATCCTTTTTTAAATCAAGTTTTCTATTGACCCACCAAATTTTACATGTTTCCACACTAGGCCCATTTTCGGCTTTTGCATTGCTGGTCCATTTGATCCGAGAATTGTATGGCCATGCATACTACATTATCAAGGATCCCTCCTAAAATCATGTTTTCTATTGACTTACCAAGTTTCACACGATTCTAAGCTCGGCCCGTTTTTGGCTTTTACATTGCCTCTCCATTTAATTTGAGAATTGTATTGCCATGCATGCTACATCATCGGGGAACCTTCTTAAAATCACATTTTCTAGTAACCTACCAAATTTCACGTGATTCCGAGCTTGTCTTGTTTTCGGCCTGCAATTATGGTCCGTTTCTTCCTAGAATTGTATGGCCGTGCATGCTACATCATCATGGATCTGTCCAAAAATCACATTTTCAATTGACCCACCAAATTTCATGTGATTCTGAAACCTGCCCGACCCCGATTTTCACTTCTGCATTACTTGTCCGTTTCATCTGGGAATTGTATGGCCGTACTTCCAACATCGTCATGGATCCATCTTAAAATCATGTTTTCTTTTGACCCCTAAATTTCGCCTGTTTATGGCTTCTGTATTGCCTGCCATTTTATGCAAGAATTGTATGGGCATTCCTACTACATAAACATGAATTCATCAAAAAATCACGTTTTCTATTCACCCTCCAAATTTCACACGATTCCGAGCTCAGCTCGTGTTTGGCTTTTGCGTTGCCTCTTTGTTTGATCCGGGAATTGTATGGCCATGCATGCTACATCATCATAAATCCATCCATAAATAACATTTTATATTGACCCAACAAATTTCACGCGATTTCAAGCACGACCCATTTTGGGCTTTTGGATTGCCTGTCGATTTGATCCGAGAATCGTGTAGTCATCTGTGCAACATCATCATGGATACTTCTTAAAATCACGTTTTCTATTGTTCGACTAAATTTCAAGCGATTCCAAGCCCATCTTGTTTTTGGCTTTTATATTGCCTTTCTATTTGGTGTGAGAATATTATGAGCATGCATGCTACATCATTATGGATCCTTTCTAAAATAACGTTTTGTATTGACCTACGAAATTTCACTCGATTCTTAGCCTAACTGGTATTTGGCTTTTGAATTGCCTGTTCGTTTAATCCCAGAACTGTACGGCCATGCATGCAAAATTCTCTTGGATCCATCCAAAAATCACGTTTTCTATTGACCCAACAAATTTCACACGATTCCAAGCCCAGTCAATTTTTCACTTTTGCATTGGTTGTCCGTTTGATATGAGAATTCTATGGTCGAGCATGCAACAGTGTCATGGATCTACCCTAAAATCACGTTTTCTCTAGGCCACCCAAATTTCACGCCATTCCAAGCCCGTCACATTTTTGGCTTTTACATTGCCTATCATTTGATCCTAGAATTGTATGGCCATGCATGCTACATCATCATGGATCCATCCTAAAATCACTTTTTCTATTGACCCACCAGATTTCACTCAATTCCGAGCCCAGACAATTTTTGACTTTTGCATTGCCTGTCCATTCGAGCCTAGAATTGTATGTGTAACAACCCCATCGTGTAATACTTACTATTTAATTATTGATGGAGATTTGAATTTTAATTGCCTGCTATTCCGATTTAAAATGGAAATTATGAAAACTATGGAGACTGATTCGTATACGATGCTATTGAAGATTTATTTGGAATTAGGAATTGAAAGGCTGATTGGCTTAAGAAAGGATAAGTAGTGAGTGGAATTATCACAATTGGTGATGAAAATAAGCTTAATTTGATATTTGGAGCCTTGTGGGAGTTTGATTAAAATTTGATGCGGACTGATAAATTTGAATATAATTAATTGGCCTCTAATGGAAATTGAATGAGGTTAATTAAATTATGTGGGACTTGTGATTAGTCATGATTAAGCTAATTATGTTGTTAATGTGCAATTGCATGTGTAAGAGTGTGAATTATAAGGATATAAAATTATTTCTATTGATTATAGAAAAATTATTGAAATTATAACCTTTGGACGGAAAATTGGGAGCCTTAGAGGCGCAATAAACTGAAATGGACTTTATAATTGTGGTTAGTATGATTTTTATGATATAATATGAAGTTTTGTAAAAATTTGATTCATAATGAATTAATTGGATTTATTTGGGTAAAACTCTTAGGGTTAACACTTTGAAATTGAAATTGACAACTTTAATGGGTTCAGAAACAGAAAATTGAGTACATGGATATGCTAATGAGAATTTTTAGAGCCATTTGGGAAGTTTAATTAAAAATTTATTCCGTATGATTCATTAAGGTGTGTTTGGGCCACTTTTAAGTTTGTGTATATATAAGTGTCATATGTCATTTGAGTTCATCTTTATCTTGTTTTAAAACACAAAAATTTGAGAAAAGAGGGGAGAGAGTTCTAGAATGAGAAAAGAGAGAGGGAGAGCTCAAGGAGAAGAAGGAAGAGGGAAACTTGAAGAGAGCATTGAAGATAAGCTAATCTACAACAAATTAGCCAACTAAGGTAAGCATCTTCCTCTGATTTTATGAATACAAGTTGTATTCCTCATGAGATCATATAATCTAGGTTGAATTAAGAAGTTGAAGGGTGTAAAGTGGTGTAAACTGAAGTAAGAACCATAAAGGAGAAGATTAATTGGTTTTATCATTTTGAGCTCTAAGCTTACTTGATATATATATATATATATATCTATATGAAAGTGGAGTTGAATTTCTTGGATTTGTTGATTTAAGAGTTGATTTCTTTGAATTTACTTGACTTGGGTTAGATTGTGAGAAGTTGAGCTTTAATATTGAGGCTTTGTATGGTTTGAACTCATAAAATTATATATGAAATGAAGATCTACGTGAATTTGGAAGAAGAAGCTTTGAAAAAGAACTAAACAAGGATTTTGATCTTTCTTGCTTGAAGATTCATTGTATTTTTGATGTTTTGATTTAGAAAACAATCATAATCTCATGTTTTCTGTTAGTTTTACATGTTTTCGGAGTGATTTGGATTGAACCCTAAGTGGAAAATGGAGAAATTCAGCTTGAAATGAGCAAGCTTTCTTGGATAAATTTTCACACCCAGCGCCGCACGTGTGGTAGGGCTTCTCGCACGTGCAACAGTCCATTTCCAGCACCCAAATTGATTCTCAAATAATTGCACTTGCCCCTGCATGTGCCTTGATTGTCCTGCACGTGTGGTTTTGGTTCTGCACGCGTGGAACTCCCCTGTTTTAGCCCAACTTTGTATAGGCATATCTCTCTCATCCAGACTCCATTTTAAGTGATTCTTGAGCCTAAATTCAATCCCCGGAAGTCTAGTTTCCAATGGTGGTGGTCTCACATCCAAATTATGAGTACACGAATAGATATATTCAAATTAGTGAATGTTGTTCACTTTCTTTCTAACCGTTTCATGCTATTTCTTCTCCTAACCCGGTTTTCTTTCATTTCTTCCTATTTTCCTAGACACAGATTATGACCCATTGAGAACTAATAAGTTTAGATCCAACATAAATAATTGGTTAAGGAGCAAAGTATAGGATCAGTTTATTTGATTAAGAGAAGTAAATTTGATCAAGAGAGTAATTCTGCGTTTCACTATGTTGTGTTATGTAATTGTGTTTGTAGGTCAAGACAAGGACATCACGCAACTGCTACCAGAAGCCCATCACTGTGAGTAATAGTATAGTAAAGAAATGTTTTTCATTATCTATTTTGATTTATGTACGACATGATTCTCTAGATATCGTATTTTGTCAAAATGCACAACTTTCCAAGAAATGTGAATTGAGTTACGAACAAGAAATGTAAATTGTTTTTAATATGATATGGTGGGCCCAAGGCCGTTCCGTATATGCTATGGCATGATATGAATTGTTCGATCTTTAAGACCTATTGATTTCTAGTATGGAACAAAGTGTTGTACGGAACTAAGTGCTATAGTGGGAGTTACCTCAAAAGTCCGTACGAGTCACCTCTTGAGTCCATACATACGTGAATCGGGCCCAAGGAGAGTTGCAGACATGTCGATGTTCCATCTACTCCATGATAAGATACAGTGATACGATATGATACGTTTGGACCTAAGGTCGTTCAGAATTGTGATATGATATGATATTGTTTGGACCCGAGGTTATTCAGAAAATGTGATATGAATACGAATGTTTTTACATCGCTATATGACTCATGTTTACGAATTGTTGTTTTATATGAATGAATGGATGTCCTATTTTCAAATGTGATTCTGACGCATTGTATAAGTGAGCGTACCATGTACCACGTAAAACGTTTTGTAATGGTTCTTGATACGTATTCCATTTGCAAAAGCATGGATTTTGATACGATAAATGGTTGTTTTAGAATGATTTATGATACGTTTTCGAATGGTGAAATATGTTTTCCTAATGTTAAGGACATCATTCATTAATCTCTTTACTTTATTATTACTTACTAGGCATTAGCTCACCCTTTTACTTTATATATACATATATATATATATATATATGTAGGTGACCCATAAAAAGATCAACGTTATAGTTCATACCGGAGTTCGCCTCTCCGTCAAGCCACCCAAGAAGTGTCTCCATGTAGAGACGTAGTATAATTTTCAAAACTTAGTTTTGTTTAAAAGCTACTATATAGTGTGTGAGATTTGTATATGTAAATACAGGAAATGTATTTAAATGCTTAAATTAATTTAAGACTTCATGTATGCACAAGCTTAATGGACATTATTATTATTTTTGGTATTTGTTTCCCTTAAGGCCTCGATATGATTTCAATGTAAATTGAAATTTTGTCTTTGAGGCTTGAGTGCAGGTCGGTCATGACCTAAACTTTTAGGGGCGGTTTTGGGTCATTACAATATGGCCCTGGAAGCTATATCATCATGGATCCGTCTTAAAATCACGTTCTCTATTGACCCATCAAATTTCATGCGATTTGGAGGCCGACCTATTTTTGGCTTTTGAATTGCTTGTCTATTTCATTTGAGAGTTGTATGGCCATGCTTGATACATCATCATGGATCTGTCCAAAAATCACGGTTTCAATTGAACCATAAAATTTCTGGTGATTCCGTGTCTGACTCATTTTTGGCTTTTGCATTGCCAGTTTGTTTCATCAAAGAATTGTATGGCCACGCTTGATACATCATCATGGATCCGTCCTAAAATCACGGTTTCTATTGAACTACCAAATTTCACGTGATTTTGAGCTAGACCCTTTTTTGGCTTTTTTATTGCCTGTTTGTTTGATCTGAAAATTGTATGGCCATGCATAGGACATTATCATGGATCCACCGTAAAATCGTATTTTCTATTGACTCGCCAAATTTCAAGTGATTCTGAACCCAACCAGTTTTTGGCTTTCGCGTTGCCTATCCATTTGATCTGATAATTTTATGGCCATGCATGCTACATCATCATGGATCCTTCTTAAAATCATGTTTTTAATTGACCCACCAAATTTGATGCAATTCTGACCCCGACCTAATTTTGGCTTTAGCATTACCTGTCCATTTGATCGAAGAACTGTATGCCCATCAATGCTACATCATTGTGGAACCCTCCTAAAATCACGTTTTCGACTGACCCACGAAGTTTCATACTATTCCGAGCCCAGCTTGTTTTTGGCTTTTGCATTGCTCATACGCCTGATCCAAGAATTGTATGGTCTTGCATGCAACATCATCATTGGTCTTTCCTAAAATCACGTTTTCTATTGACCCACCAAGTTTCATGCGATTCTAAGCCCGACCAGTTTTTGAATTTTCCATTGCCTTATTGTTTGAGCTGAGAATTGTATGGGCATGCATACTACATATTCATGGATCTTTCTTAAAACCTCATTTTCTATTGACCCACCAAATTTCTCGCGATTTAGAGCCTAACCCATTTTTGGCTTTTGCAATGCCTGTTCTTTTCATCCAAGAATTGTATGGCCATGCATGCTACATCATCATGGATGCTTCTTAAAATCACATTTTCTATTGACTCACCGAATTTCACGTTATTCCAACCTCAACCCGTTTCTGGCTTTTGCATTGACTGTTTGTTTGATCCAAGAATTGTACGGCCATGCATGTTACATCATAAAATTGTGTTTTCTATTGACCAACCAAATTTCATGCGATTTCGAGCCCATTCCGTTTTTGGCTTTGTCATTGCTTGTTCGTTCGATCCAAAAATTGTATGGCCATGCATGCTACATCATCATAGATCCATCCTAAAATAACGTTCTCTATTGACTCTCCAAATTTCACGTGATTCTGAGCCCGGGTCGTTTTTGGCTTTTGCGTTGCCTATCCGTTTGATCCGAGAATTTTATGGCCATGCATGGTATATCCCCATGGATCCGTCCTAAAATCACATTTTGTATTGCCCTTACAAATTTGACACGATTCTAAGCCCAACTCGTATTTGGCTTTTGCATTATAGGTCCGTCTGATCCGAGAATTGTTTAGCCATGCATGCTACATCATCATGGATTCTTCTTAAAATAACGTTTTCAACTGGCCCATCGAATTTCATACGATTCCGAGCTCGGCCCATTTTTTGGCTTTTGCATTTACGATCTATTTCATCCGAGAATTGTATAGCCTTGCATGCTACATCATAATTGATCTCTCCTAAAACCATGTTTTCTATTGAGCCTCAAAACTTCACATGATTTCGAGCCCCACCCGTTTTTCGCTTTTGCGTTACATGTACTTTTGATCCGAGAATTGTATGGCCATGCATGCTATATCAACATTAATCGTTCCTAAAATCACATTTCCTTTTGAGCCACCAAATTTAATGTAATTCTGAGCCTAGTGTAGACACCCCATTTTTGACCGACCTTAAGACTCAGACGACACCGATTGAGCGCTTGGTGATGTTGCATATCGTGCTCGTTCAGAGGTTTCGGAGTCTTGGCCGCGAGCTTTGCCTCCGGACTTCCGGACTCTTTCATGCTTTGCCTCGGTTTGCGAACCAGGCCTTGTTTTCTCTGTTTCTTTACCGAAGGGAGGGAGAGGTCTCGTAGATCATCTCTCAATGGCCGTAGGCTACGTTTTTTGGTCGTAGGCCATTTTGCCCGTTTGGAGTCCGGTTTTCGATTTTTCGGAGCCGTTGGCCGTATGCCTCGGTTCGGGACCACTTAACCATCTCCGTTTGCTCCGGTTTCCGGCGTGCATCCTATTTTCTCCCTTTTGAGGGACACTGTGGTCCGAGAGACCAACTTCGTGGTCGAACACCACTCCCGGTGCCCAACGGTCAGTTTTCGAGGCCCCGGACTGCGCGTTTCGGCCCCCGAACCTTCGTTTTGCATCGGTTTGGGCTCATTTTTGGTGGAGGCCTTATTTTCACTGTTAGAAAGCTTGTAGGAGGGTGGGAAGCCAGCAATTTTGCTGAAAAGCCAACTTCTTTTTGGTCAAAAGTGGTTCAGCATGAATCCGGGAAGGAGAAAAATCTGCACGGCTTCACTGAAACGGACGTAACTCTTTTCACAAGAGGAATTAAGATATGAGGCCACCACAATTGGCAACCCTAAACCACAATTGGTGAAGGTTTTTTGAAGGAAATGAGAGAGTTACGTCCGTTTCAGTGAAGCCGTGCAGATTTCCTTCAAAAAACCTTCCAACCCTACACCATTTTACACTACACCACCAAGCCTCACACCACCACTTCCATTTCCAGCAGCTTGGAGGTCTTCTCAGAGGCTAGGAGGCAGCAAATTTGGTCCAAGAAGTTGTTAAAGGTTGGTCTACAAGGGTGAGTACCATTTCCCCCTTTTTTGAGCTTTTTTTTGCAACATTTCTTAGCCATACATTCTTGCTGTTTTGAGCTCCAGCCATAACTGAAAGTAGTGTTATTTTGAGCTCTATTTCATGTTTCATTAAGGGACTGTTGTCATTTGAGGTCCATATCTTGCACTTGCTTCAATATCCTCCTTGAATGCCATTTTCTTGCATGATATTTTTAGCCTATGTGTGATCTGTTTTGGAGCATGATGTAATCTGTAAGTAGGCTTATTTTGAGCCTCTCTTCAACATTGAAGAAGGGCTCATCACTGTTTGGGACCTCCATGTACCACTTGTCTTTATATCCATCTTTGGTCGCCATTTTTGCATGACATGGCAGCCTATTATGCTTCCATTTTTGGACGATTTTCAGATCTAGAAAAGGTCTTATTTTGGCCATCTCTTCATGTTTCATTGAGGGTCCTTCACTGTTTGAGGCACCCTTCCTATACTTTGTGTTGTATCTCTCTTTTAATCCCCATTTTTGCATGATTTATTAGCCTATTGTGCTTCTATATTTGGTCATTTTACAGAGCTAGAAAAGGTCTTATTTTGTCCCATTCTTCATGTTTCATTAAGGGCATTTCATGATTTGAGGCATATTTTATACACTTCATGTTATATCTCTCTTTTGGACCTCATTTTGCATAGCATTTTTGACATATTTGCATACTGTTTTGGGTCCGACCCTCAACTGTAAAATGCCTTATTCGTGGTCCCTCATCAGTATTTTAGAATATTCTTTTTCTGTTTGGGCTTTGCATCTAAAACTTCCTTCTTTGGCCATCTTTTGGCTCATTTCTTGCATGAAAGCTTAGCCATACCTATGTTTGTTTTTGGGCTATTTTCAGAACTGTAAAAGATCATGTTTTGGGCCCCTCTTCAACTTTGTTGAAGGGCCCTAATCTGTTTGAGGACAGAAGCTATGAGTTGCTTCTTAATCTCATGTTTAGGGCCATTTCTTGCATGCTAGTTTTGCCCTGTTTTTGTTTGCTGTTTGGTCATGCTTTGAACTGTAAAAGTGCTTATTTTGGGGCTGCCTTGCTTCTGTCTATTCATTGCATGTCCATATTGTGCATGTTTGGTATAGCTATAGGCCATTTCGGGTGCCAAAATTCATGTTTCGGGACTATTCCATGCATCAGGTGTACTCTCGTCTTATTTCGGGGCTGTTTTCCCCCACATTTCAGTGCTGAAATTCCATTAGCATGTTTGCATATCATTTTAGCCATATTGCATTGCACATGCCATTGCCTCGGTTTGCGTGCCTGTGTGCACGCATTTCGAGGCACTTCATTTTCATCCATCGGCCTCTTATGTGAGTGTAGCTGAGGCTCTCTCATGTTAGTACAAGTCCATGTTGCATTCTATATGCCATTTTAGCCATATTGCATTGCGTATGCCATTGCTTCGGTTTACGTGCCCGTGTGCACGCATTTCGAGGCACTTCATTTTCATCCATCGGCCTCTTGTGTGAGTGTGGATGAAGCTCTCTCATGTTAGTATAAGTCCATGTTGCATTCTATATGCCATTTTAGCCATATTGCATTGCGTATGCCATTGCTTTGGTTTGCGTGCCCGTGTGCACGCATTTTGAGGCATCTCATTTTCACAACATAGTGCATACTAGGTTGTACCTTAGATCGCATTCATGCATTTCTTCGGTTTGCGTGTTCGTGTGCACGCATTTCGGGACATCTCATTTTCACAGCATTGTGCAAGCTAGGCTGTATCTTAGTTGCATTCATACATGTCATGCATATTGCATTGTGTTCGGAATAGGAGTTAGCCCGGGCACAGGAAACGAGGTGCGTTTCGTACTCCGAGTGACGGAACGCGTCTCAATTCCCCAGTCACCGACACTCCAGATTATCCATGATGCAGTTAGGTTTTAGTTGTGTTTTCATGTGCATTCATCCTATATTGAATTGTGCATTTCGACTGCTCGGCCATCATGCCTCGGTATGCGTGATTGGTGGCACGAGGATCGAGGCATGCATATATCTGTGAAAATACATTGCTATGCCCCTTTCCTGCTCTCTGTTGCAGCAAAATGAAGAATCAACAACTTTTCGGAGCTCGGCACGCTTTCCAAGAATAACTGCTAAACAGAGGCTAATTGGGGCATCCCGGTGGATTTCCGCGCAAGACAACCCGGACATGGATCATCCATCAGAAGCAAGGCAGTCCCTGGCTTGCATGCCAGTTTTAATAAGCTTTCTTAGTTAATTTGTTAATTAATTAGGAATTTGTATATTATTTGGACTGTAATATTTGGACTGTACTATTCTTTTATTCGGGACTGTAATTATTTACCCGGGACTGTATATTTATTCGGACCCTCTGCGCGAGGGCATAACTGTAATAAGTGTGCGTGTGTGTGTTGTATGTCTTCCAACCCCACGTCTCTCTCCCTTTTATTTATCCGTTTATGATGGTTAGATTAGGGCATACTTCAATTAGCATACAGTATGATAGCATGTTTGCATCATTCACCTGTTTTGCATGCACCGGGCTCGGCGCATCATACTAACTGCATTGTATTTTCAATTCCAAATTGAATACATGTTAGCTGTAGCATTCCATATGCCATGTTTAGCATAGCCGAGCCTGCCATAGTTTGCATTTTTGCATGTGTTGCATTAGGCATTTCTGTATACTTAGGATCATGCATGATTTCTAATGTAAGTTTCTGTTTTGGCTTGGAGTACTCGGTGAGTTTTATGCTTTAGCATCCTTGCATGCGTGTGAGTGACTGCCATGAATAGCATGCTTATCGTGAGGCTAATTGCTTATGTGATATAACTGTCTGGATGCCTGTGGGTGAAGGTTGGGTTACTTGGATTGGAATAAATCATCAACTGTTTGTTTTAAGCCCACTAGATAGTGGCAAAACCATCTTTTCTAAGCCCACCTGAGGGTGGCAGAATCTGCATTTTAAGCCTACCTGCGGGTAGCAAACCATTTTTCAAAAAGCAAACATGAAGTGTTTTGTTCCAATACAGACGACCCGATCTATACTTGTATGCTGTGCGCATCACATAGTAACCTAGGCTAATAACCGGAATAAGAACGCATAATGTTTTCAAAAATTGATATCATGGTTAGTAGAGGCCGATCTTTGATCGGGCGAGCGGGGGTGCTCACGAAGTGACCTTCTCCAATCGTACCCAAGTTCCCGAACCGAGGCAACTTTGGTGATGACGGACACGTGGCTTTAGGCAAACGAGCCAGGGTTTCCTAAATTTCCCCAAAATAAAATATTTAGGTGGCGACTCTGTATCTGGCAAAGCAGTCCATGTTTGGCACTTCTTTCAAAAAAATATGTTTTTCTCAAAACGATTTGCCGGATTTGGACTCTTTGGTTCAGACTTTGAACCGTGACACAAATCGAGTCCGAGTTGTAGCGAGGTCCCTCGCGGGCTGGTTACAGTTTCTGGCGACTCTACTGGGGATTTAGAGAACTTGACTCGAACTCGTGATATCTGTTTTTTACTACACTTGTGTGTTTCTTTGCATTGCATTTGCATTGGTGCGCCTAGGACACCGTGTTTGCCATCTGTTATTCCTGAACGGTTTGCCGGAGGCTTGTCTTGTCAAGGCATGACCATAAAGCTGACCGGTTGTGGGCTCTGCCAGTATGGGAACACAAACCCCGGTTTTACCGGGGCACCCTCTTTGACCATTCGACCTAGTGCATATTCGGATCCATAGTGACCATTCCAAACTAGGACAGGTTGCTTACCCAATCATAGGTTGTTTGAAACCGCTGCGTGCGTAGTGAAACCCTAGCTCCTGACAGAATAGGACAGGGAAACCCTACCCCAACATAGGGGTGTTTTGGCTCTCACTTGTCTGCTATGTGCTTTAGAGTGCGTCTCTACAGGAATGCATGTATCAGTTTGCAAGTCTGGGCATCAGGCCTGCGGGCATTACCATCAGTATCTGGGAATCAGTTTTACCTGAGGGTATCAGTTTGCAGGGGCGAAAATTTGGGCAGAATTCAGTAGAGAGCACACTCATTCAACTACGCTCAAATCTGTTCTAGGAAATCAGGCTGAGATGCTGCATGTTTTTCCTTTTGCCAGGTAGTCTTGGAACCATAGCTTCAGAAGGCTCCGATATCCCCCGGGTACTTCGGATCCGTGTTGATAGACTTTGTCAGGTCGGAAATTTAGTTCAAGGGCAAATCAGTGTTTCTTCGCTGAGGTAAGGCAAAGGAGGGCCAGATAAGGTTCACTTTGTTCATCTGATCCGACAGTCACCAGTCACATCATCAGCAAACTCGTGATGACGCAAAATTCGGAAGAAATTATGGTTATGGCAACCGCATCAGACCAAGGAATCACATTGCGGGGTGATACCGATGTTGGAGTGCCACACCCACCCAGGTCACTTGCCGCACATCCGATCTGGGAACCCCAGTTATTTCAAACCCGTGAACCCGCTACTTCTGAGCTAAAGAGAATGATCGAAGACCTTCAAAGAACTGTGACAGATCTAGCTTCCGGGACATTGGCTCCATCATCGACCACAGCACATGCCAAGAGTTTCACGACCAAAAGCTCCCCAATCTTGGGACGGGCTGCATTTGAAGAAGGCCGATCCCTTGACCAAGTGGGGGGAAGCGGTGAAAACAAGCCCGACCCATTTTCAGGAGTTTCACATGATTTTGAGCCCAGCCTGTTTTTGGCTTTTTCATTGCCTGTCTGTTTGATTCAAGAATTGTATGGCCATGCATGCTACATCATCATGGATCTGTCCTAAAATCGCATTTTCAATTGACCCACCAAATTTCAAGAGATTGCAAGCCCGACCCATTTTTGGCTTTAGCATTGTGTAGAAATCCCATTTTTTACCGCCCGCAAGGCTTGAGCACTTAGTCTGGTACGCTCGATGATGAAAGTGGTGTTGTGCGTGGTTCGAGGTCTCAACGAAGGGGCTATGTTTAAGCTCCGTAACAACCCCAAATCTTCCATATTCCCACTGTTTATACCCCAAAAATCCATTTTTACACATTATACCACCCTATGCTGAGTCGGAAGCAGAGAGACAGGGCATTACATTAAGGCCCGGTCGTGCCATATTGGGAGCTGACCGTGGCCGTTTATGGCCGGCCGTGCTTTGGTAGAAAGAAACACTATTCTGGGAGAAAGCCCGCCAGCTGTCTATTTTTGAAGATAGTCATGACCTCTTTTGCTCAAATTCTATAAAAACGAAGTTGTATCTCTGTTTTGGGGGTTAAAAAAATTCTAAAAAGCTTATACTCGTTCTTAGGAGCTCCTTCTTCTTGTGCAAGGAACCTTTAAGCAAGCTTACTAGCTTTAACCTATATCCATACACCATACACACCTTCACACCTTAACCTTGGAACCTTGGTTGAGCCTTGAGCATCACAATTCAAGCTTGATAGTGTTTTTGGACCAAGTTTGATTCACAAACAAAGAGCTTACCTTCTTCAAGAGGTATAACCTTATCATTTTCTCTCTCACTTTAATTTCTATCATTTACTATCAAGTTCTTGTATTTTTGTATTGTTTTGACCCTCTTTCAAGTGTCTAAGCTTGGGTTTGCATAGCTACCAAAGGGTAGAGAGAGTTAACACTCTTTCTTACACGTTCACCTATAGCTCAAATCCTTGTTTACCCTTTTCTTTGTTCTCCAAATTGATTTTTAGAGTTGAAAAGAGGCTAAAAGTCATGCTTTAAGGTTTCAAAGGTGGCGGGGTTAGCCACCCCTCCTTGTTCTTGCTTACTAGTCTTATTTTCTATGTTTGTTGTTTAGCTTTTTGGGCTCTTTTCATGCTACTTTGAACCATTGTTTTTCACCTATTAGGGGTTGTTTTAGGGCTGTCCTGGGTTGTTTAATTGGTTCAAGCTTTGATTAGTCCATTTATTGTATCATAAGTCCGTATACATAGCTTGTTGCATGTTGTTCTAGCTTTTCTTTAATTAATTTCCATGTTAAGATGCCTCATTTTAACAAGCAACCTACCATCCATTTATTTCGTTTGAGAGTTGTTTCAACCGGTTAATGGTTATTCAAAACATGAACTAGAGATCTAAGCTTAATGGCTTAATCTCTACGGAGGTTCATCATCAACGGCATGGTCCTTTTTTTCATGTTGAGAATCACTTCCCGTTTGACATGCTTCTCATTTAGTGTACGTAATCATTACCTTGGACAAATGGATTAAAGAATGGCAAGGACTAATGAATTTGGATTAAAATGAACAAACCAACATAAAGACCATGAGTTATTTTGGTTGGGCTCGACCAGACGTTATGCCAAGTCTATTGTGTCAAGAGCCGTCACACATTAATCCATGGTGTTTTGACGACCTGTGAAGCGTCTTTACTCCCTTATTTTTTAGCTCACTCCATGATAAAAGGAAGGGATAGTTGTTATTCATTGCATTCATTGATTTTTGTCCAAATCATAGCCGAAATCATCAAGCAAGCAAATTGCTCATTGATGGTTTCAGAAATGACTTTGTCCTTCTCTTGAGGTTTTGCATGATAGAGAAGGGTATGAGGGACAAACAGAGCTCAGAAAATTCTATCTGCACTATTTTCACCTCAGAGCACAAAAATAGGATTTTGCATAAAAATAAGGCACTGTCGGCCTTATTTGGGCCCGGTTGGGCTTCATTGGGGGCCGACCGGCCATCAATTTTGGTAAGGCAGTGTGTTTTGCAGAAGTAGAGGGCAGTGACTGAAGGTGAAATAGGACAGATTCCAAGGAAGGCAGACAAAGTTACTTCTGAAACCACTACCTGCATGCCATCCTTGTGCTTCCATTGTAAATTGTAAGTTAATGATCTCAAAATGGTTATAGTTATTAGCATTGTAATTAATATTGTTGTTGTAATGATTCATTAGATAATTAGTTTATTTTGTTGTAATAGATTAGCTAGTTTAGTTAATTATAGCATAGCTAGTTAGTTACTTATTCACTCATTCGGTTTGTAGTAATTATTTTAATTTGGACTCTCAGACATTAATTCGCACCCTGTTGCCCGAGGGAAGATATGTAATAACGTTCTTGTCTCCCAACCCAACGTCTTTCTCCTTTTTACTTATTCACTTACGATGGTAGTGTAGAGCACCATTTTTCAAATTAGCATCTTATGCTTTGCATCCATTGTTTTGCATGCATCGAAGGTTCGGCTCATCATACTAACCAAATGTTTAAATTCATTGCTTGAATGCATGATTCACCACATGTCTTGAATGGAATCATATGCCGTGTTCATAGCTAAGCCTATTAAAATTACATAACGTATGCGTTGCATTTAGTCATATTGCATTAGTTAGGAGCATGCATGTTTTTTAATTATTTTTCTTTGTTTGGCTTGCCTTGGAGTACTAGGTGAAAAATTATTGTTTTAGCATCTTGCATCGAATGTTTGTGTTGCCACGTCGAGCATGTTTTCCATGAGGCTAATTGCTCAAATGATATACTTGTTTGAATGCCAGTGGATAAAGTCTAATTGTTTAAATTGGGATAAATTTATTAAATGTACATAACAACTCACCTTTTCAAGTGATGAGTATGAAAAAAAAGTTTTAAACAAACATGAAATCAAAGTGTTCCAACTTTTGCAAATTAATCTATACTTATGTGTGTCACATAGTAATGTTAGTCTAATAACCGGAACAAGAGCATATAATGTAAATAAAAAATCAAATCAAGATAGTAGAGGCCGATCTTTGATTGGGCGAGTGGGGTGCTCAATTCATGACCTTCACCCCTCCTACCTAAGTTCTTGAGCTGAGACACTTTAGTGATGACAGATAAGTGGCCTTTGGCACGAGTCTCGGGTTTCATAAATTTTCCAAAAATGTTTAGATGCGACTCTGAAATCTTGCAAAGTAGTCCATTTTTGGCTTTTGATTCAAACATCGATTTTCCAAAAGAATTTCCAGATTTGGACTCTTTTTATGTTTTCACTATTTCACATTGCACTTTGTGAAATCAGATTCGAAACCACAGGAGTCCGAACTATAGGGCTAGTTGTATCCGAAAGGAGCATGAAAAGCAAGATACACATTGCATGTCTGTTTGATCTAAGAGTTTTATGGCCAAGCATGCTACATCATCATGGATTCGTCCAAAAATCATGTTTCCTATTGACCCATCAAATTACACGCGATTTCGAGCCTGCTCGTTTTTGGCTTTTGCATTGCCTATCTGTTTGAGCCGAGAATTGTATGGTCATGTATGTTACATCATCACGGATCCGCCCTAAAATTATGTTTTCTATTGAACTACCAAATTTCATGCAATTCTGACCCCAACCCATTTTTGGTTTTTGCATTGCATGTTCATCTCATACGAGAATTTTATGGCCATGCATGCTATATCATCATGGATTCGCCCTAAATCCACATTTTCTATAGACCTACTGAATTTCACGCAATTTTGAGCCTGGCCCATTTTTGGCTTTTACATTGGCTATCAGTTTAATCTGAGAATTGTATGGCCTTGTAAGCTACATCATCGTGGATCTGTCCTAAAATCACGTTTTCTATTGACCCACTAAATTTCAAGAGATTTCGAGCCCAACCTATTTTTGGATTTTGCATTGTTTTTGCATTTGATCAGAGAATTGTATGGCCATGCATGCTACATCATCATGGATCCATCCTAAAATCACGTTCTCTATTGAGTAACCAAATTCCATTTGATCCGATAATTGTAGTGCCATGCATGCTACATCATCATGGATCCTTCCTAAAATTTTGTTTTCTATTGACCCATCAAATTTCACGCGATTTCATGCCGGGCCGATTTTTGGCTTTTGCATTTCTTGTCCACTTGATCCGAGAGTTGAATGGCCATGCATGCTACATTATCATTGATTCGTCCTAAAAACATATTTTCTATTGACGCACCAAAATTCACGAGATTCTGAGCCTGGCCCATTTTTTTGCTTTTGCATTGCTTGTCTGTTTCATCTGTGTAAGTGAATGGCCTTGCATGCTACATCATCATGGATTCTACTCACGTTTTCTATTGACCTGCCAAATTTCACGCGATTTAGAGAATGGCCCATTTTTGGATTTTACATTGTCATTGGCTGATCCGAGAATTTTTTGGCCCCGCATGCTAGATGATCGTGGATCCTTCTTAAAATCACATTTTCTATTGAGCCACCAAATTTCAAATTATTAGAAGCCCGACCTGTTTTTGGCTTTTACATTGCCTATCCATTTGATCCGAGAATTGTATATGGCCATGCATGCTACATCATCATGGATCCTTTTCAAAATCACGTATTCTATTATCCCACAAAATTTCAGGCGTTTCTGAGCCCGACCTATTATTGGATTTTGTATTGTTTGTCTGTTTGATTCGAGAATTGTATGGCCATGCATCCTACATCATCATGGATCATTCCTACAATCACATTTTCTGTTGACCCACCAAATTTCACGCGATTCTGAGCGTAGTCCATTTTTGACTTTTGCATTGCCTGTCTGTTTGATCCGAGAATTGAGTGGTTATGCATGCTACATCATCATGGATCAGTCTTAAAATCAAGTTTTGTGTTGACCAAGCAAATTTCACGGGATTTTAAGGTGACCCGTTTTAAGCTTTTTCCTTTCCTGTCCGTTTGATCTGACAATTGTCAAGCCATCCATGCTACCTGATCATAGATCCTTCTTAAAATCACGTCTTTTATTAACCCACCAAATTTCATGCGATTCCGAGCCCGGCCTGTTTTTGGCTTTTACATTGGCTATCCGTTTGATTCGAGATTTATACAACCATGCATGCTACAACATCATGGATCCTTCTTAAATTCAGGTTTTCTACTGACCCACCAAATTTCATGCAAAATACTCGACAGTCCCTACCGAATTAATGAAAATTTTAGTAGGTTGCCAGAGAGGCTTCCATGTATTTGTTAAACTCCAACCATATCTCACTATTAGAGGAGGAATTCCTTTTATTATATTAACTAATGGGGATAGTAGTTGGTTGGTGGCAATGTCTCCAAAAATAAGAGAATGGTTTGATGTTAATATAACCACTATCATGATTAATGAAAAATTTTATTAGTTTTATTTATGAAACCACACAAACATTTATTTACTTACTACATTTCCCTTATTATCAGCTATTACATCTTGAGTCACATCACTATTTTGTACAATTGTTATTACATTTCGTAAAACATCGGAAAATTCTGTTGGATCCATAACAACTGATCCTCTACGATCAACTTCTTTACTAACACCAACCTCCGAAATCGACACACCAGGATGAACATCACTAGTTCCATCACCACCTCTGCGTACATCAATCTCAGACAAACTCAGACGACCTCTGTGTTCATGAATAACTGAACCGCTTTCCCCAAAACCTCATAACAACATATATCTTCACCTCTATGATCAACTAGTTCCATTACCACCTATGTGAATCTTCTAGCATATCACTCATAAAATACTTCAGATATCCCTTCATTTTATAATACGTAATCCCCCTTTTAATATTCAAATTTTCAAGTCGACTTCACCATGCATTGAACCATGGCATGAAGGTGAGGGTTTCTATATTTGTGGAGCTCCCTTGCGACAAGTATATAGTATAGCTGATAGGTTAGTTGAAGAAGGGATTGATGGAGGTCTAAGAGTTGCTCTTTTGGGCATGGGCATTGTGGGTATGTGAGGAAAACATTTTTGGCATAAAACGGAAAGTGGGTTGGCGAGGCATTTTGTAGAGGTAAATAGTGAACTCAGACCATCCGTACAAGCCTTTCATATTTGTTAAAAAACATAGTGTGAATTGTGTGAGTGGTGTGACTAGGGGGCGCTGTAAGAGCCCGGCCTGTTTTTGGCATTTGCATTGCATGTCCATTTCATCCTAGAATTGTATGGCCGTCCACTCTACATCATCATGGATCCGTCTTAAAATCATGTCTTCTATTGACCCACCAAATTTCACGCGATTTAGAGCACGACCCATTTTTTCCTTTTGCATTGCCTGTCCTTTTGATCCGAGAATTGTATAGCCATGCATGTTACATCATCATCGATCCTCCCTAAAATCACGTTTCCTATTGACCCACCAAATTTCATGAGATTTTGAGCCCGACCCTTTTTTGGCATTTGTATTGCCTATCCATTTTATCTGACAATTGTATGGCCGTGCATGCTATATCATCACGGATCCGTCATAAAATCACATTTTCGATTGACCCATCAAATTTCACGCAATTATTAGCCCGACCTATTTTCCTCTTTGGAACTGACCGTCTATTTGATTCGATAATTGTATGGCCATCCTGCTATATCATCATGGATCCTCCTGAAAACAAGTTTTCAATAGACCTACTAAATTTCACGCGATTTCAAGCCCGACCTGAATTGCCTGTCCATTTGATGAGAGAATTGTGTGGCCAAGCCTGCTACATCATCATGGATCCGTCCTAAAATCATATTTTTTATCGACCCACCAAATTTCACACAACTCTAAGCCCCATCGATTTTTTGAATTTTGCATTGCCTGTCCGTTTGATCCAAGAGTTGTATGGCCATGCATGCTACAACATCATGGATCCCTTCTAAAATTATGTTTTCTGTTGACCAACCAAATTGCATGCGATTCCAAACCTGACCCGTTTTTGGCTTTTGCATTGCCAGTTCGTTTGGACTGAGAATTGTATGGCCATGCGTGCTACATAATCATAGATCCTTTTTAAAATCACATTTTCTATTGACCCACCTAATTTCACACTATTCCAAGCCCGGCCTATTTTTCGCTTTTGCACTGACTGTCCGTTTGATCCGAGAATTGTATGGCCATGCATGTAACATCATCATGCATCCTTCCAAAAATCACGTTTTCTATTGATCCATAAAATTTCACGCAATTTCGTGCCCAACCGATTTTTGGCTCTTTCATTGCCTGTCCGTTTGATCCGAAAATTGTATGGCTATGCATGCTACATCATCATGGATTCGTCTTGAAATCACGTTTTCTGTTGACCGCTTAAATTTCATGCGATTCTGAGCCAGACCCATTTTTGGCTTTTGCATTGCCTGTCGTTTTGATCTGAGAATTGTACAGCCATGCATGCTACATCGTCATGGATCCTCCCTGAAATTACACTCTTTATTGACCCACCAAATTTTACGTGATTTTGAGCCCAACCCATTCTCCGCTTTTGCATTGCCTGTCCGTTTCATCCGAGAATTGTATAGCCATGCTTGCTACATCATTATGGATCTATCATACAATCACGTTTTCTATTGACCTACCTACCAAATTTCACGCAATTATTAGCCCTACCCGTTTTTCTTTTTTGAATTGAAAGTCATTTGATCCGACAATTGCATGGCCATGCTTGCAACATCATCATGGATCCCTCATAAATAACGTTTTCAATTGACCCACTAAATTTCACGTGATTTTGAGCCCGATCCATTTTTGGTTTTTGCATTGCCTGTCCGTTTGATTCGATAGTTGTATGGCCATGCATGCTACAACATCATGCATCCCTCCTAAAATCATGTTTTCTGTTGACCCACTAAATTTCACGTGATTCCAAACCCGACCTGTTTTTCTCTTTTGCATTGCCAATTCGTTTGGACCAAGAATTACATGGCTATGCACGCTACATCATCACAGATCCTTCTTAAAATCACATTTTCTATTGACCCACCAAATTTCACGATATTCCAAGCCCGACCCGTTTTTGGCTTTTGCATTGACTGTCCGTTTGATTCGAGAATTGTATGGCCATGCATGTAATATCATAGATCCTTCCTAAAATAATGTTTTCCATTGATCCACCAAATTTCACGCGATTTCGTGCTCGGCTTGTTTTTGGCTTTTTTGTTGCTTGTCCATTTGATCTGAAAATTGTATGCCATACATGCTACATCATCAAGAATCTGTCCTAAATTAATGTTTTCTATTGAATCACCAAATTTCACGCAATTTCGAGCCTGGGCCGTTTTTGGCTTTTGCATTGCTGGTTTGTTTGATCTGAGAATTTTATGGCCATGCATGCTAGATCTCCATGGTTCCGCCCTGAAATCACGTTGTATATTGACCCAACAAATTTCATGCGATTCTAAGCCTGGTCTATTTTTGGCTTTTGCATTGCCGGTCCGTTTGATCCGAGAATTGTATGGCCATGCATGTAATATCATGGATCCTTCCTAAAATCATGTTTTCTCTTGATCCACTAAATTTCACGCGATTTTGTGCCCGACTCGTTTTTGGCTTTTTTGTCGCTTGACCATTTGATCTAAATTGTTTGCCATGCATGCTACATCATCATGGATCTGTCCTCAATTATTTTTTTTCTATTGACTCACCAAATTTCACGCGATTCCGAGCCCAGGCCGTTTTTGGCTTTCGTATTGCCTGTTTGTTTGATCCGAGAATTTTATGGCCATGCATGCCAGATCTCCATGGTTCCGTCCTAAAATCACGCTGTATATTGACCCAACAAATTTCATGCGATTCTAAACCTAGTCCGTTTTTGGCTTTTGCATTGCCGGTCCGTTTGATCCGAGAATTGTATAGCCATGAATGCTACATAATCATGGATCCTTCTTAAAATAACGATTTCAGTTGACCCACCAAATTTCATGCGATTCTGAGCTCGGCCTATTTTTGGCTTTTGTATTTATGGACCGTTTCATCCAAGATTTGTATGGCCATTTATGCTACATCATCATTGATCCATCGAAACACCACGTTTCCTATTGACCCTTAAAATTTCACACAATTCTGAGCCTGACCCTGACCCGTTTTTTGGCTTTTGCATTGTCTGTACATTTGATCCAAGAGTTGTATGGCCATGCAACATCATCATTGATCCTTCCGAAAATCATGTTTTCTATTGACCCACCAAATTTCACATGATTCTGAGCCTGGCCAGATTTTTGACTTTTGCATTGCTTGTCAGTTCGAGCCTAGATTTATGTTTCCTTGCATGCTATATCATCGTGGATCCGTCTTAAAATCACATTTTCTATTGACCCACCAAATTTCACTTTATTCGAAGTTTGGCCCGTTTTTGTCTTTTGAATTGCCTGTCCGTTTGATCCGAGAATTGTATGCCCATGCTTGCTACATAATCATGGATCCCTTCGAAAATAAAATTTTCTATTGACCCACCAAATTTCACGCTATTTGGAGCCGTGCCCATTTTTGGCTTTTGAAATGTCTGTTTGTTTGATCCGAGAATTATATGGCCATGCTTGCTATTTCATTGTGGATCCGTCTTAAAATCACGTTTTCTATCGGCCCACCAAATTTCACGCGATTCCGAGCCTGACCCATTTATGGCTTTTGCATAGCCTGTCCATTTGATCCGAAAATTGTATGGTCACGAATGCTACATCATCATGGATGCTTACTAAAATCACGTTTTTTATATTTACCCACCAAATTTCACGCGATTCCGAGCCAGGCCCGATTTTTTCTTTTTTGTTAGCTGTCCCTTTGAATTGAGAATTGTATCGCCATGCATGCAACATCATCAAAAGATCTGTCTTAAAATCGCATTTTCTATTGACCCACCAAATTTCATGCGATTCCAAGCTCGACCCATTTTTGTCTTTAGCAGTTCCTGTCTGTTAAATCTGAGAATTTTATGGCCATGCATGCTACATCATCATTGATCCATCCTAAAATCACGTTTCCTATTGACCCATGAAATTACACGCGATTCCGAGCAGGACTCATTTTTGGCTTTTGCATTGCCTGTTCGTTTGATCTAAGAATTGTATGGTCATGCATGCTACATCATTATGGATCCTTCCTAAAATTACGTCTTCTATTGAACAACCTAATTTCACTCGATTCTTGACCTTGACCCGTTTTTGGTTTTTGCATTGCTTGTCCGTTTGATCCGAGAATTTTATAGGCATGCATACTACATCATCATTGATTCGTCCTAAATCCACGTTTTCTATAGACCCACAAAATTTCACGCTATTCTGAGCCCGACCTGTTTTTGGCTTATTCCTTGCCTACTCGTTTGATTTGAGAATTGTATAGCCTTGCATGCTACATTAGCATGGATCTATCCTAAAATAACGTTTTCTGTTGAGACACTAAATTTCAAGCGATTTCGAGCTCGCCCTATTTTTGGCTTTTGTGTTGCTTGTCTATTTGATGCAAGAATTGTATGGCCAAGGATGCTACACCATCATGGATCCTTCTAACAATCACGTTTTCTATTGACCCACCAAATTTCATGCATTTCCGAGCCCAACCTATTTTTTTCTTTCGTATTGCCATTCCGTTTTGTGGGAGCCGAATAAATGGCAAGATCAGAAGGTGCGTACCTTAGATGACTAATATTAATCGGTTGTATCCTACGAGAATGGGAAGCCGAATACAATACAAATGCCAAATAAGTGTAGATCCTTAGAGCCGAATAAGAGAAAGGACAATGATTAAAAAGTAGGCCCTGGCCCCGAGGATCAAAGGGACAGGTATAAATACAGGAATAATGGATTTGGAAAGGTATGTAAGAATTACTTCACTTAACTTTGTAAAGAAGCTATCTTGAGTGTCTGAACTCACTTGTCCGTTGGAGTGCTAATTCTGGCACCCCCGACCAGAGTGTTTGTATCTTTTCAGGTGACTAGCTGAGGATCACTAGCGTCTCCCAGGATCTGAAGAGTATTTCCAAACCTCTTTCCCCATAATTGGCGACGTCTGTGGGCATAATCAAATACATCCATGGCAGGCGTGACTAAGGATCCTTCGATAGCCACTGACGAGACCGCACAGGGAGATGACCTCACTCTAGCAAATATGCTCGGAAAGGAAACCATCACTGCAAGACGCGCCTTGAACTTCGACTCACCAACGACTTGAGCGCAAGAGACAATGCGAGCGAGCATGGAACAAGCAAAGCAGAGTGAACAAAGTCTGGAGAACATGATCGCTGAAAATGAACGTCTCCGTCAAGATTTGGCCCTGGAAGTAGCAAAATCCAAAGAAACCGTGCGCCAAGATCCCGAACGACCTCCGAGCGCAGGTGGACAATGACCTCGAGCCCGACCAAAGGAGACTGATAGCGACTCCAACTCATCACCCACGAAGCTCAACAAGAAGGGACGATCCGAAACTTCCAGCTCCTCCGGAAAGAGTCTACATACAAGGAACAAGCGCAAAAGAAGCAGGTCAGACGAAGAAGACCAGTACGATCCTTTTGTCCGACGGAGTGCAAGGGCGGCCCTGCCCAAGAAGTTCAAGGCTCCTTCATTCACTCTTTACGACGGAAAATCAGACCGCACTGATCATATCCGTCACTACAAGCAGGCTATGACATTGCATGCAGACAATGAAGCCCTCATGTGCCGAATATTCCCCAGCAGCCTGGGGCCATTAGCTATCAGGTGGTATTACAAGCTGGAGCCAGCTTTGATCAAAAGCTTCCATCAATTACAGAAGTCCTTCAGGGCCAGGTTCATCACCAATGAGGTACAGCCGAAACAGGCTGACTCTCTTTGGGCTATGCAGATCCAGTCAGGAGAAACGCTCAGAGCGTATTCGGCGCGCTATTGGGCGTGCTTGAACCTCGTCGACGACGCTTGCAACGACTCCATGGCCATCACCGCCTTCAAAATGGGACTACATCCCGACAGTGCTCTTCATAGTTCCTTGACCAAAAGACCGCCCAAAACAGTCTGGGCGTTGATGAAGAAAGTTGAAGAGTATTACAAAGTGGAAGATGATGCCTTGAGAATAAAAACCAGACAATTGTCCAACAAAACGGCCCCCCTCGAAAGTGCTCAACCAATAAGTTCCATGCCACCTCCGAGCTCTGAGCCACGGTAACACGCTAAATGAGACAAAAGGTGGGGTTCTCGCCGATCAAGCGATCAATGCCCCCACCAGACGAATGAACAACTGCAAGTCGACAGCAGGCGCTCAAGGCGTGCCGACAAGAAGTACACAGAGTTGTCAGAACCAATCACTGTAACAATGACCAAAGTCCAACTCTTTCATTCTTCAAATGCCCGTCAAAGATGGTGGGGCCACCCGACATGCGAAGAAGGGATAGGCGGTGCGAGTATCACAAAGATCACGGGCACGAAACCGAGAGCTATTACGCATTAAAGGATCACCTGGAAGAATTGGTGCAAGATGGCCAACTGCAACAGTACGTGAGAAAGGGAAAGCCAATCTAGGCATTAGCCTTGAGGCAGGACTCACATCCACTGGGCGTGATCCATATAATCTACTGTCTGCCTGTGTCCCCAACCGTGTACACAATTCAATCGCATCCAATCCCCCAAAAGCAACGTATTCCGATCGAATGGCCCAGAGAAGCCCCGACAATTACTTTCAATGACTCCGATCTTAGCGGAACAACAGTCTCCCACATCGATCCGTTGGTCATCAAATTACGCGTAAAACGGTTCACCATTGAACGTATTCTCATAGACCCAGGGAGTACTTCAGAGGTTTTGTATTACAAAACTTTCGTCAAACTCGGCTTCAACGAGTCAGATCTATCTCCGGCGCCTCACCCATTATTCGGCTTTAATACGAATCCTGAGTACCCGTTAGGGAAGATCATACTACCTGTTCGAGCAAGCTTCAGAAAAGGTCGAAGTAGAATTCCTAGTCGTAAAGCTCCCTTCGCCGTATAATGTCATCATGGGGCAAACCTGGTTACATATTATGAAGGATGTTCCAAGCACTTATCATCAGCTTGTGCGCTTCCCGATAGCCCATGGCATTGAAGAAATCCGTGGCTCCCCGCAATCGGCACAAGCAAAGATTTTATGAAAACCCTATCACTGACCCGACCTGTGGGCTTTGATACTTGTATATATATCACTTCTGCAATGCAAACCATTTTTCTTCATCGCTCAATTCATTTCTTGGAGCCCCCTTTGATGTATGACACCTTAGGGCCGATTAAAGTCTCCGGATTCGGAGCCCCCTTTGGTGTATGACACCTTAGGGCGGATTAAAGTCTCCGGATTCGGAGCCCCCTTTGGTGTATGACACCTTCGGGCCGATTAAAGTCTCCGGATTCGGAGCACCCTTTGGTGCATGACACCTTAGGGCAGACTAAGACTTCGGATTCGGAGCGCCCTTGGTGGATATCATGATTGGCCAAACTAGGTCTTCAGATTCGGAGCCTCCTTTGGTGTATGACAGCTTAGGGCCAATTAAAGTCTCCGGATTCGGAGTTCCCTTTGGTGTATGACACCTTAGGGCCAATTAAAGTCTCCGGATTCGGAGCCCCCTTTGATGCATGACACCTTAGGGCCGACTAAGACTCCAGATTCGGAGCGCCCTTCATGGATATCACGATTGGCCAAACTACGTCTCCGGATACGGAGCCCCCCTTTGGTGCATGACACCTTTGGGCCGACTAAGACTCTGGATTCGGAGTGCCCTTCGCGGATACCACGATTGGCCAAACTAAGTCTCCGGATTCGGAGCCCCCTTTGGTGCATGACACCTTAGGGCCGACTAAGACTCCGGATTTGGAACGCCCTTCGTGGATATCACGATTGACCGAACTAAGTCTCCGGATTCGGAGCCCCCTTTAGTGTATGACACCTTAGGGCCGATTAAAGTCCTCGGATTCGGAGCCCCTTTTGGTGCATGACACCTTAGGGCCGATTAAAGTCTCCGGATTCGGAGCCCCCTTTGGTGCATGACACCTTAGGGCCGACTAAGACTCCGAATTCGGAGCGCCCTTCGTGGATCACGATTGGCCAAACTAAGTCTCCAGATTCGGAGCCCCCTTTGGTGCATGACACCTTTGGGCCGACTAGGACTCCGGATTCGGAGCGCCCTTCGTGGATATCACGATTGGCCAAACTAAGTTTCCAGATTCGGAGCCCCCTTTGGTGTATGACACCTTAGGGCCGATTAAAGTCCCTGGATTCGGAGCGCCGTTCGTGGATATCACGATTGGCCAAACTAAATCTCCGGATTCGGAGCGCCCTTTGGTCATGACATCTTTGGGCCAACCAAGACTCCGAATTCGGAGCGTCTTTCGTGGATATCATGATTGGCCAAACTAAGTCTCCGGATTCGGAGCCGCCTTTTGGTGCATTACACCTTGGGACCGATTAAAGTCTCCGTATCGAAACGCCGGTTACGGAGCCCCATTAGTGCAAGATGTCTTTGGGCCGATTAAGACTCTGAATTCGCAGCGCCTCTGACGTATAACACCCTAGGGTAGATCATACCTCCGAATTCGGAGCACCCTTCGGCACGAACAAAACGAAACAACACATGCCAACATTCGAAATAAGGTGCTTAGCTAAAAAAAAAAAAAATCCAGAGTACGACGCAAATGTTTGAAATAAAACTTTTTATTTGATCAAACAGTTGTTACATAGACGCAATCTGCGTTCGACCATTACAATATCTATCTTTAACTTCTGAGTGAAAAGGGGAATTCATCACGCTGATACAGCGGAGGCCCTGAATCAATGCACGCCGTTTGGAAGGCCGCCGCGACTTAAAATTCCTTAATCCAACCATGCCCGAATCAGCGTATCTCTAGACCTCCCTCTGACACCATCGACAATGTCAAGGCCAAGATCCAAGACAAGGAAGGCTAAGGGCAACGGTCGTTGTGTCTCCTTTCCGGGCGATCTGCTTCGACAGCTTGGAGGCTGACGCGCCTCCCGTTTCTTTTTTAACGACCTACCTCCCACAGCGGAGAATTCTCCGCTGCGATCCATTGCGGCATCAAGCTCAGCCAAAGTTCGAGTTTGGCTGATTAAAGAAACTCTATTTTCCATCCACAATATTATATAACCCCACGCAATAAATGGCGTTGTATTAATAAGGTCACTGGCACGAAGAGTCCATTCCATTTATTTTTAAATGCTGGCAGTGACCCCGAGGCAATTTCATTAACGCCAAAACCCCAAGAGACGAACGTTGGTTGACATTCACCACGGTCTAGGTACCCGAACGGCTTTTTGGAACACATGCACTGACTGGGATAGGGGCAACGCTATCAATCCAAAGAATTTAGACCCCGCGCCGACTGGAATTTGCCACATCCACTCCACGGACTAGCTTTTGGCCTCTTGAAATTACAGTGGCCACATTTAAGAATAAACGGCCATCACGATTGGGCCGACCCCGCCTATAAGCCGGCGTATCACTATACGATCAATGTTTGTACATTCATTCAAACATCCATGTAATAAAAGGAAACACATATATACCGAATACGAACTACGACGGAATATTTATAATAGAACATTTCTATTCAATCCAATAATAAATTACATAGTTTTTATTATGATTCAACCTTACAATGCGCATTCTTATACGGCATCACCCTCATCCCCACTTTTCTCGACTTCAAAAGTGGAAAACGGAAAATGTTTACTGTGGTAGAGTGGCGATGTCGAATCAATGCCCGACGCTCGAAGTGCTTCCGCGAAATCCACGATTCTCACATCAGTAAACCTCTTTGGCAAGCTTCTCCTTGGTCTTTTCGATTCCAACTTTTCGGCCTTCATGAAAACCTTTTTCATAGGCCCTCCCCTTCGCAGACTCCATTACAAACATACTCGCCGTCTCACGATTGGCGAACGCGGCACTGATGAGAGCAGACTGGTAACCCTTTCCTCCACAATTGGGTTTCCCTGCCTGGCGGGTTTTGCCTGAGCCGCCCTAGTCTTCCTTAACTCACGCTCAGTCGCCTCCGCGCGAGCCTCCAAACTCCGAATACGTTCCTCCTTCTTCTATAATTCTCGACGGGCAGCGCGCAAGCGCATACCAATTTCATATGCAGTGTAAAGCCCCTTCACCGCCCCGTGAATGCCTTCGCGAAATACGTCATAGTCCTGGCGACCTACCATTGACTCCTGCACCTCCGGAGGAAAAATTTGTTGAGAAAACTCGACCGCTACATTTGGGTCCCGAACGATCGAGTCCGCCTCTGTCATGGGCCTGCTCCCCATAAATACCGCAAAGCTTAATGGGCACGGATTCGCATCAGATCCCCTCTTGACTCGGAGTTATGGAGATCTGCCCTATGACTGCTTGTCCCGCCTGGGTGACCTGCTTCGACGTCGAGGAGACTGACGCCTCTCTCGATCCCTAGAACTCCTACTTCCTGTGCAG
Source organism: Camellia sinensis (assembly GCF_055761805.1). Lineage (NCBI taxonomy): Eukaryota > Viridiplantae > Streptophyta > Magnoliopsida > Ericales > Theaceae > Camellia > Camellia sinensis. Next base: position 60,951,326 of record NC_138971.1, read on the forward strand.
GAAGGTTCACCACCTCGATTCATGTCTCTGCCCTGCTCAGCTAGCGTCCTCGCTTCCCCTCTGCTATTAAAGAAAAGTCTGTTTGACATTCACACGATAAATCTTCCTCCAAGAGCTGGAGTCAGCTATTTACTAAGCTCATAAAGGTTCTACCTTTGTTCGTTTATACTTTACAGAGACAGCGCCCTCGAGGCAATCTCATTAATTGAAAAAAAACCTCAATCGTCCGGCGCCTGAATGATCATGCACCGCCTGGGGCAAGGGCAGATTCATCAATCTATTCGGCGTAAATGCCCCAAATGGCTCATGAATCAACTCTTCAAAATTCTTAGGGTCGTTTCATCCGGCTCCCGAATGATCATGCACCGCGATTCATCTGTCTGTTCGGCTTAAATGCCCCAGACGGCTCATGAATCGACTCTTCAAAATTCTCAAGGCCGTCTCATCCAGCGCCCGAATGATCATGCACCGCCTGGGGCAAGGGCAGATTCATCAATATATTCGGCTTAAATGCCCCAGACGGCTCATGAATTGAATTCAAAATTCTTAGGGTCGTTTCATCCAGCTCCCGAATGATCATCAGTCTATTCGGCTTAAATGCCCCAGACGTCACGTGAATCGACTCTTCAAAATTCTCAAGGCCGTCTCATCCAGCTCCCGAATGATCATGCACCCCTTGGGGTAAGGGCAGATTCATCAGTCTATTCGGCTTAAATGCCCCAGACGGCTCATGAATCGACTCTTCAAAATTCTCAAGGCCGTCTCATCCGGCTCCTAAATGATCATGCACCGCCTGGGGTAAGGGCAGATTCATCAATCTACTCGGCTCAAGTGCCCCAACTCCCGAATGATCATGTACCCCCTGGGGCAAGGGCGGATTCATCATTTTATTCGACTTAAATGCCCAGACGGCTCATGAATCGACTCTTCAAAATTCTCAAGGCCGTCTCATCTGGCTCCCGAATGATCATGCACCGCCTGGGGCAAGGGCAGATTCATCAATCTCTTCGGCTCAAGTGCCCCAGACGGCTCATGAATTGACTTCAAAATTCTCATGGTCATTTTATTCGACTCCTGAATGATCATGCACCCCCTGGGGCAAGGGCAGATTCATCAGTCTATTCATCTTAAATGCCCCAGATAGCTCATGAATCGACTCTTCAAAATTCTCAAGGCCGTTTCATCCGGCTCCCGAATGATCATGCACCCCCTGGGGCAAGGGCAGATTCATCAATCTATTCGGCTTAAATGCCCCAAACGGCTCATGAATCGATTATTCAAAATACTTAAGATTCATCAATATATTAGGCTTAAATGCCCCAGACGGCTCTTGAATCGATTATTCAAAATACTTAAGATTCATCAATATATTCGGCTTGAATGCCCACAATACTCAGCATATGAGTGATAAATCAATATTGTCATAAGATATTCAATCTCTGAAAGCTCAAACACATCAATGATTTTATCCAAAGTAGTTAAAGGCAAAACATTCTTCATTAACATAACTTTACAAACTGTGTACAAGTGGTGGTGAAATAACAAGGAAATTTTCATTAATAAATTGAGTGCAAATAGTAACCAATTTATACATGAAAACTACCTTGAACCAACAAAAGTCTAAGTCTACCGAACAAAAACTTACATCAGAATTAAAAATACTTAATAAAATTGAAATATTTCCCAGATCAATCCTCGGGGTCAGATTTGAGTGGCACAACGTCCACTTGCTCGTAGGGAATTGGCAAGGCCAATTTAACTCCAGCGACAGCAAGGGCTTTGAGCCACCCATGTTTGAACTCCCGATTCTCGAATTTGGGGACTTCATCTACATATTCCGTGTAGGCGGTGCTTTTTCTTGCCTCAAATGCCGCAGAAGCCTCATAATCGGCTTTTTCCTTGGCCGCCTTGAGCTCCTCTAACTGAACCTTCACCTCGGCAAGCTCCTCCTTGGCTAACTTGAGCGATTTTTCCCTCGCATTTGCCCTACTCTCAGCGTCAGAGCGGAGCTGTTCAGCTGAGCGAGCCCTCTCCTCCTTTACTTCAGCTCGCGCAGTCTCCATTGCGGCTCTCATCACTTTGAACTCGGCCCTACTCTTTTGACCGTCCGCCTCCGTTTGCAAACGATCAATCCTGCCAAGGGCATCATGCAGGCGGCGGCCTAGATCCGCGATCCTGCCAATCGTCTACAAAACAAGTTGGGATCATCAGATACCTTAATGAAAACCAATTAAAGAGAATTTGAGATGGTCACTTACCAGGAGTGCCGACTGCCCAAATAGGTCTACGGCCATAACATCCGGCACAGCGCAAAAGGCTGCAGTGTCAGCCGGCAAGGAAATTGAAGCCGCCAGGCTCAACGCCATGGCTGGATCCTCAATGGCTGAAGCGTCAGAAGAAATCGGCGTATCTTTGATCTTTGGCCGAACAATAAAAGGAGCAACCACGTCCGACTCTTCTAAATGAGGCCGTTTGGAAGCAGGGCTAATCTCCAACCCAGCCTCTCCCTCGCCACTACGCTTTTTGCCCCGCTCCTCCGGAACTATTCAACCTCTTTCTCCGCTTCGGCCGCAGCAACCTGAGCAGTTTCTTTAATAATGGGCATGAAAGTTTTAATCACGGTGGGCTCAGAATGGGCGGCCTCGGCCTTCTTTCGAGCAGCCATTCGCTCGGCATTTTTCTTTCGCGCCATCTGCGTAAGGCTTTCCCCAGCCGTACCTTCGGAAAAATCGCCGGGAAGGTCTCCCAAATTCGTAAAAATATCTCTAAAAGAGAACTCTGCCTGATCCAAAGTGGACGGTGAAGGCTGGTTAAGTGCGGCAGCCTCGAACGCCGAGCGTATCATCTCGTCGACCTCTTCAGCCTCCTCAGCGACGTCTCTAGTTGGTTTGGCAACTACCTCTACCACCGGCTCCTCGTCTTCCCCCGAATCCGAATCTTCGAGGCCAATTTGCCTAAGGCTCTTGAAGCTGGGAAAGAGAAGAGCCGAAAGGTGTTGATCGCCGGATGGAATTGGAATGCCATCCGCGGCCGAGAATGTAGTATAAGTAGGTTCGTATCGAAGGAGTATGTGAGCAGCTCTCCCTTGCTTTTGTACGTTTGGACGGCCGAAGTATCTGAGTGCATACTTAATTTCCTCAAGGACTGCATCGTCGGTTGAGGGAAGAATCTTCTTTAATCTATTACCTGCAAAGAACAAGGGGTGATTAAAGGAAAAAAAGCTGAATAAAAGGCAGATCAACAAACACGAGGCGTTACATGGCAACCTGGATCACCCTTCTATCTTGGAATAGGGTCTAGGCGGTTTTCGCCTTCACCGAACTCCCAATTACCTCGGACATTGACCGTTACGTCGTCAACTCTCTTACTAGAACTAGCAAGCATGGTTATCAAGTGATGGTCAGTGTCCTTGGCCTTGAGAAGGTATCGCCCCAGCCAACCGAAAGATTTGGCCAAAGCGTAGCAGTGCCGAATCGCCGGAATGCCAAGGTTGATCCTAAGGCGTCGGTTCAACTCTATCACCCCCATGATGATTCGAAAGAAATTTACGTTGGGTTGAGAAGGAATCAGACTCCAATAGCGAAGGACGGCCCTAAGCAATGGATGTACGGGAAAACGGACTCCGCCCTCCGCTATGGATAAGAGAGGGAAGACGATCGTATTTGGATCCTCCCTCTCCATATCAAGAGTACTGTCTGTTACAAGAGATAAGTGGACATCATCGGGAATGGAAAAGTGTCGCCGAAATCCAAAAATACGGCCCTCAGAAAAGAGGTCTTTCAAGTGTTTAGCCATTTTCGCGGGGATTCAAGGTTCTGCCAAAATCAAAATGACAAACAGAAAATAGGGTTGCAAAGAAGAGAGAAGAAGACTTACGAGTAGACGGGGCAAGGATAGATGGAGAAGAGTTGCAGAAAACATGACTCAGAGAAGGGTTGCCCACTGGTGGTCCAAGAGTCTCGAATACTCGACAAAATGTGCACTCAAAAGGACTGAAATTTCAAATAGGAATAAATGCGAGACGCACAATTGAGGCGGGAAAGTGTAATGATGACCAAAAAGGTGTGTGCGTTCTGACATCTGTATTGGGGCACGCGAAGCCGCCTGACCTATTTCGACTTTTCCAATTCTAGACCAAACACGCCGATTAACTACCGTCAATGGATAGTTGGGAGCCGAATAAATGGCAAGATCAGAACGTGCGTACCTTAGAAGACTAATAGTAATCGGCTGTATCCTACGAGAATGGGAAGCCGAATACAATACATATGCCGAATAAGTGTAGATCCTTAGAGCCGAATAAGAGAAAGGACAATGATTAAAAAGTAGGCCCGGGCCCCGAGGATCAAAAGGAACAGGTATAAACACAGGAACAATGGATTGGGAAAGGTATGCAAGAATCACTTCACTTAACTTATTAAAGAAGCTATCCTGAGTGTCTGAACTGACTTGTCCGTCGGAGTACTAATTCCAGCACCCCCGACCGGAGTGTTTGTATCTTTTCAGGTGACTAGCTGAGGATCACTAGCGTCTCCCAGGATCTGAAGAGTATTTCCAAACCTCTTTCCCCACACGTTTGATCCGAGAATCGTACGGCCATGCATGCTATATCATCACGGATCCTTCAAAAAATCACATTTTCTATTCACCCACAAAATTTCACACGATTCCATGCCCGGCCGATTTTTGGCAATGCATGCTACATCACTATGGATCCTTCTTAAAATCACGTTTTGTATTGTCCCACCAAATTTCACGCGATTCCGAGCTCTACTCATTTTTCTCTTTTGCATTGCCTGTCCGTTTGATCTGAGAATTGTATGGCACTGCTTGTTACATCATCATGGATTCGTCTTAAAATCATGTTTTGTACTGACCCACCGAATTTCGCACGATTCCGAGCCCGACCCGTTTTTGGTTTTTGCATTTCCTGTCCATTTGATCCAAGAATTGTATAGCCATGCATGCTACATTATCATGGATGCTACCTAAAATCACGTTTTCAATTGACCAACCAAATTCACATGATTTTGAGCCCAGCCAATTTTTCGCATTTGACTTGCCTGTCCGTTTCATCTAAGAATTGTATGGCCATGCATGCAACATCATCATGGATCCGTCATAAAATCATGTTTTCTATTGACCCACCAAATTTCACTCGATTATCAGCCCGAATCATTTTTCTCTTTTGAATTAACTGTCTGTTTCATCCAACAATTGTATGGCCATGCTTGTTACATCATCACGGATCCCTCCTAAAATCACATTTTCTACTGACCCATGAAATTTCATGCGATTCCGAGCATGACACATTTTTGGCGTTTTAATTGCCTGTACGTTTGATTTGAGAATTATATGGCCATGCTTGCTAGATTATCATGGATCCTTCCAAAATCAAGTTTTTTGTTGACCCACCAAATTTCATGCGATTCGGAGGCCGTCCCGTTTGGCTTTTGCTTTGCCTGTCCCTTTGATCCGGGAATTGTATGGCCACGCATGGCTCATCGTCTTGGATGCTTCCTAAAATCACGTTTTCTATATTGACAAACAAAATTTCAACGATTCTGAACCTGGCCCATTTTTCACTTTTTAATTGCCGATTCGTTTGATCTGAGAATTGTATGGCCAAGCTGGCTACATTATCAAGGATCCGTCTGAAAAATCGCGTTTTCTATTAACCAACCAAATTTCATGCGATTCCGAGCCCAAACGGTTTTTGGCTTTTGCAATGCCTGTCCATTTGATCTGAGAGTTATATAGTCAAGCATGCTACAACATCATGGATCCCTCCTAAAATCACGTTTTCTATTGACCCACCAAATTTGACGCAATTTCGAACCTGACCCATTTTTTGCTTTTGCATTGCCTATTCTTTTGATCAGAGAATTGTATGGCCATGCATGCTACATCATTATGGAGCCTTCTTAAAATCACGTTTTCTATTAACCCACTGAATTTCACACTATTCCAAGCCCGACTAGTTTTTGGCTAGTGTAATGACTTTCTGTTTGATCCGAGAATTGCGTGGCCATGCATGTAATATCCTAATGGATCCTTCCTAAAATAAAGTTTTCTATTGACCCACCAAATTTCACATGATTTCAAGCTCGGCCCATTTTGACTATTTCATTGCCTGTCTGTTTGCTCTGAAAATTGTATGGCCATGTATGCTACATCATCGTGGATTCGTCCTAATATAATGTTTTTAACTCACTCAGCAAATTTCACACTATTCGGAGCTTGACCCATTTTTTTCTTTTCAATTGCCTATCCTTTCGATCAGAGAATTGTATAGCCATGCATGCTACACCATCATGGATCCTCCCTAAAATCACGTTTTCTATTGACCTACCAAATTTCAAGTGATTCTGAACCCGTCTTGTTTTTCGCATTTGCCCTGCCTGGTCGTTTCATCTAAGAATTGTATTGCCTTGCATGCTACATCATCATGGATCCGTCATAAAATCACGTTTTCTATTGACCTACCAAATTTCGCCCAATTATTAGCTTGATCTGTTTTTCACTTTTGAATTCACTGTCCATCTAATCTAACAATTGTACGGCCATTTTTGCGACATCCTCATGGATCCCTCCTAAAATCACATTTTCTATTGACCCACTAAATTTCACGCGATTTCGAGCCTGATACATTTTTGGCTTGTTCATTGCCTATTCGTTTGATCCAAAAATTGTATGGCCATGCTGGCTATATTATCATGGATCCTACCAAAATCATGGTTTTTGTTGACCCACCAAATTTCAAGCGAATCGAAGGCCGACCCGTTCTTTGGCTTTTGCTTTGCATGTCCATTTGATCCGGGAATTGTATGGCAATGCTTGGTACATCATCTTGGATGCTCCCAAAAATCACGTTTTATATATTAACACCATATTTCACGCGATTCAAAACTTAGCCAGACCCGTTTTTGGCTTTATCTTTGCCTGTCCGTTTGAACAGAGAATTGTATGGCCATGCATGCTACATCATCATTGATCCATCCCAAAATCACATTTTCTATTGACCCACGAAATTTCTCGCGATTCCGTGCCCGACTCATTTTTGGCTTTTGCATTGCCTATCCATTTGATCTGAGAATGTTATGGCCTTGCATGCTATATTATCATGGATACGTTATAAAATCATGTATTCTATCAACCCACTAAATTACACGCAATTTCTAGCCCAGTCTGTTTTGGCGTTTGCATTGCCTGTCTATTTGACATGAGAATCATATGGCCATGCATGCTACATCATCATAGATTTGACCTAAAATCGCATTTTCTATTGACCCACCAAATTTCACGTGATTCTGAGCCCCCGACCCGTTTTTGGCTTTTGCATTGCCTAGTTGTTTGATCCGAGAAGTGTATGGCCATGCATACTACATCATTATGGATCCGTTATAAAATCACGTTTTCTATTGACCCATTAAATTTCACGTGATTCCGAGTATGGCCCGTTTTTTGCTGTCTCGTTGCCTGTCCGTTTAATCTGAGAATTGTACGGCCATGGATGGTACGTCATCACGGATCATTCCTAAATTAATGTTCTTTATTGGCCCACCAAATTTCACGTGATTCCAAGAGTGACCCCTTTTTGGTTTTTCCTTCGCTTGACCGTTTGATCCGAAAATTGTATGCCCATGCTTGCTACATCATCGTGGATCCGTCCTCAAATCACATTTTCTATTGACAAAAAAATTTCACGTGATTCCAAGGCCAACCCTTTTATGGCCCATTTTTGGCTTTTGCATTGCCTATCTGTTTGATCCGAGAATTGCATGGTCATGCATGCCACATCATCTTGGATCCATCCTCAAATATCGTTTTCTGTTCACCCATCAAATTGCACGCAATTTCGAGCCATACTGATTTTGCCTTGTGGATTACATGTTTGTTTAATCCAATAATTGTATGACCATGCATGCTACATCATCATGGATCCCTCCTAAAATGGCGTTTTCAACTGACAACCCAAATTTCATGCGATTCCGAGCCTGGCCCATTTATGTTTTTGTATTGCATGTTCGTTTGATCCGACAATTGTACGGCCATGCATCCTACATCATCCTGGATCCTTCTTAAAATCACCTTTTCTATTGTCCCACTAAATTTCATGCGGTTTTGAGCCGGTCCATCTTTGGATATTTCATTACTTGTCCATTCGATGGCCATGCATGCTATATCATCATGGATCCTTTTTAAAATCACGTTTTCAATTGACCCACCAAATTTCACACAATTCTGAGCCTGGCCCGCTTTTCGCTTTTGAATTTCATATCCATTTGATTCGAGAATTGTATGGCCATGGATGCTACATCATCACTAATCCTTCAGAAAATCACATTTTCTATTTACCCACCAAATATCACGCGATTCTAAGCCCGGCCCATTTTTTACAATCGTATTGCCTATCGGTTTGATCCGAGAGATGCATGTACATGCGTGCTGCAACATCATGGATTCATCTTAAAATCACATTTTCTATTAACACACCAAATTTCATGCGATTTCGAGCACGACCCGTTTTTGGCTTTCGAATTGTCTATTCGTTTCATCCGAGAATTGTATAGACATGCATGTTACATCATCAAAGATCTCTCCTAAAATCACGTTTCCTAGTGACCCCCTAAATTTCACACGACTTTGAGCTTGGTCCGTTTTTGGCTTTTGCAATATCAGTCAGTTTGATACGAGATTTGTACGGCCATGCATGGTACAACATTATGGAGCGTTGCTAAAATCACATTTTTTACAAATCCACCAAATTTCACGTGACTCCGAGCTTGCGCCGTTTATGGCTTTTGCATTGTTTGTCTGTTAGATCCAAGAATTGCATGGCCATGCATTCTACATCATCATATATTTCCAAAAATCACTTTTTCTATTGACCCACCAAATTTAACATGATTTCGAGCTCGGCCCATTTTTTCCTTTTGCATTGCCTGTCCGTTTGATCCAAGAATTGTATGGTCTTGCTTGCTACATCATCATGGATCCATCATGAAATCAAGTTTTTTATTGACCCACCGAAGTTTACACGATTCCGTGCCTAACCCTTTTTTTCGCTTTTGCATTGCTTGTCCGTGTGATCCGGGAGTTGTATGAACATGCATGCCACAACATCATGGATCTCTCCTAAAATCACGTTTTCTATGGACCAACCAAATTTCATGCAATTTTGAACCTTACTCGTTTTTGGCTTTTGCATTGCTTATTCATTTAATCCGAGAATTGTATGGCCATGCATGCTACATCATCATGGATCCGTCTTAAAATCACGTTATCTATTAACCCACCAAATTTCAAATGATTCCGAGCTCGACCCGTTTCTGGTTTTTGCATTGCCTATCCGTTTCATCTTAGAATTGTATGTCCATGCATGCTATGACATCAAGGATCTATTCTAAAATCACGTTTTCAATTGACCCACCAAATTTCTCCCGATAGTGAGCCCGGTCTGTTTCTCTCTTTTGTAATGCCTATTCGTTTGATCCGAGAATTGTATGGCCATGCATGCCACATCATTATGGATCCTTCCCCAAATCACGTTTTACATTGTCCCACCAAATTTCATGTCATTCCGAGCTCGACTCATTTTTTGCTTTTGCATTGCCTGTCTGTTTGATCCGAGAATTGTATGGCCATGCTTGCTACATCATCATGGATTCGTCTTAAAATCATGGTTTATACTGACCCACCAAATTTGACACCATTCTGAGCCCAACTTATTTTTTGCTTTTGCATTTCCTGTCCATTTGATCTAAGAGTTGTATGGCCATGCATGCTACAACATCATGGATCCCTCCTAAAATCACGTTTTCTATTGACCTACCAAATTTCACGTAATTCCGATCTCGACCAGTTTCTGGCTTTTGCATTGCCTGTAAGTATGATCCGAGAATTGTATGGCCATGCATGATACATTATTATGGAACACTCTTAAAATCACGTATTCTATTGACCCCACCAAATTTCACGTTATTCCATGCCCGACCAGTTTTTGGATTTTGCATTGACTGTCCCTTTGATCTGAGAATTCTGTGGCCATGCATGTAACATCGTCATGGATCTTTTCTAAAATAACGTTTTCTACTAACCCATCAAATTTCACACGATTTTGAGACCAGCCTGTTTTGGGTATTTTCATTGCTTATATGTTTGATCCAAAAATTGTTTGGCCATGCATGCTACATGATCATGGATCCGTCCTAAAATAATGTTTTCTATTAACTCACCAAATTTCACATGTTTTTGAGCCCGACCCATTTTTGGCTTTTGCATTGCCTAACTTTTTGATCCAAGAATTGTATGGCCATGCATGCTGCATCATCATGGATCATCCCTAAAATCACGTTTTCTATTGACCCACTAAATTTCACAGGATTCTATGCCCAACTCGTTTTTCACATTTGGATTGCCTGTCCGTTTCATCTGAGAATTGTATGGCCATGCTTGCTACATCATCATGGATCCATCATAAAATCACCTTTTCTATTGACCCACCAAATTTCACTCAATTATCAGCCTGATCCGTTTTTCTCTTTTGATTCGACTGTCCGACTGATTCGACAATTATATTGCCATGCTTGCTACATCATCATCGATACCTCCTAAAGTCACGTTTTCCACTGACCAACTAAATTTCACGCGATTTTGAGCCTAGCACACTTTTGGCTTTTAAATTGCGTGTCCATGTGATCAGAGAATTGTATGGCCATGCTTGCTACATTGTCACGGATCCTTCCAAAATCATGTTTTTTGTTGACGCACCAAATTTCACGCGATTCCAAGCCCGACCTATTTTTGGCTTTTACTTTGCCTGTCTGTTTGATCCAGGAATTGTATGGCCATCCATGCTACATTATCTTGGATGCTTCCAAAAATCACGTTTTCTATATTGGCACACCAAATTTCACGCGATTTCGAGCACGGCCCGTCCCGTCCCGTTTTTGGCTTTTTCTTTGCCTGCCCGTTTGATCTGAGAATTGTATGGCTATGCATGCTACATCATCATGGATCCGTCTTAAAATTGCGTTTTCTATTGACCCACCAAATTTCTCGTGATTCCGTGCCCGGCCCATTTTTGGCTTTTGTATTGCCTGTCCGTTTGATCTGAGAATGTTATGGCCTTGCATGCTACATTATCATGGATCCGTCATAAAATCATGTTTTCTATTGACCCACTAAATTACACGCGATTTTGAGCCCGACCCATTTTTGGCTTTTGCCTTGCCTTTCTGTTTGATATGAGAATCATATGGCCATACATGTTACATCATCATGGATTCGACCTAAAGTCACGTTTTCTATTGACCCACCAAATTTCAAATGATTTTGAGCCCTCGACCCATTTTTTGGATTTTGCATTGCCTGGTTATTTGATCTAAGAATTGGATAGCCATACAGGCTACATCATTATTGATCCGTTATAAAATCACCCTTTCTTTTGACCCACTAAATTTCACGCGATTACGAGTAAGGCCCCTTTCTTGCTGTCGCATTGCCTATCCATTTGATCCGAGAATTGTACGGCCATGGATGCTACATCATCATGGATCTTTCCAAAATTAACGTTCTCTATTAACCCACCAAATTTCACACAACTCTAAGCCTGACCCCTTTTTGGGTTTTCCTTTGCCTGACTGTTTGATCCGAAAATTTTATGCCCATGCTTACTGCATCATCATGGATCCATCCTAAAATCACATTTTCTATTGACCCACAAAATTTCATGCGATTCCGAGGTCGGCCCATTTATGGCCCATTTTTGGCTTTTGCATTGCTTGTCTGTTTGATCCGAGAATTGTATGGTCATGCATGCTACATCATCTTGGATCCGTCCTCAAATCTCATTTTCTGTTGAGCCATAGAATTTCACACGATTTCGAGCCTGAACTGTTCTTACCTTATCCATTACCTGTTTGATTAATTCGATAGTTGTATGACCATGCATGCTGTATCATCATGGATCGGTCCTAAAATGACGTTTTCAATTGATACCCCAAATTTCACGCAATTCTGAGCCTGGCCCATTTTTTGTTTTTGCATTGCATGTCCGTTTGATACGACAATTGTATGGACTGAGACAGACCTGTTTTTGGCATTTGCATTGCCTGTCAGTTTGATATGAGATATGCACTACCATGTATGCTACAACATCATGGATTCGTCTTAAAATCACATTTTCTAGTAAAGCCCCCAAAATTTCACGTGATTCCAAGCCTGACCTATTTTTGGCTTTTGCATTGTCTATTCGTTTCATTCAAGAATTGTATAGCCATGCATGCTACATCATCAAGGATCTGTCCTGAAATCACGTTTCCTGGTGACCCTCCTAATTTCACGTAATTCTGAGCCTGGACCGTTTTTCGCATTTGCAATACTAGTCTGTTTGATCCGCGATTTTTACGGCCATACAGAGTACAACATCATGGAACGTTCCTAAAATCACCTTTCTACTAATCTACCAAATTTCACATGATTATGAGCATAGGTAATTTATGGCATTTGCATTGCTTGTCCGTTAGATCCAAGATTTGTATGGCCATGCAATCTACATTATCATGGATCCTTCATAAAATCACTTTTTCTATTGACCCACTAGATTTCACGCGATTCCGAGCCCGACCCATTTTTGGCTTTTGCATTGCCTGTCCGTTTGATCCGAGAACTGTATGGCCATGGATCCTATATGATCATGGATCCTTCTTAAAATCATGTGTTTCTGTTGACCCACCAAATTTCACACGATTCTGTGCCCCACCAATTTGTTGGTTTTGCATTGCCTATATGTTTGATCCGAGAATTGTATGGCCATGCATGATACATCATTATGGATCCGTCTTAAAATCACATTTTCTAATAACCCACCAAATTTCACATGATTCCGAACTCGACCCATTTTTGGCTTTTTCATTGCCTGTCTATTTCATTTGAGAATTGTATGGCCATGCATGCTACAACAACAAGGATACATCCTAAAATCATGTTTTCTATTGACCACCAAATTTCTCACGATTGCGAGCCCGATCTGTTTTTTGGCTTTTGCAATACTTGTTCGTTTGGTCTGGGAATTGTATGGCAACGCATGTTACATCATTATGGATCCTTCATAAAATCACGTTTTATATTGTCCCACCAAATTTCACGCGATTCTGAGCGCGACCCATTTTTTACTTTTGTGTTACCTGTTCGTTTGATCCGAGAAGTGTATGGTTATGCTTGCTAGATCATCATGGATCCGACCAAAAATCATGTTTTTTATTAACCCACCAAATTTCACGCAATTCCGAACCCGACTTGTTTTTGGCTTTCGCATTGCTAGTCCATTTAATCTGAGACTTGTATGGCCATGCATGCTACAACATCATGGATCCCTCCTCAAATCACGTTTTCTATTGACCCACCAAATTTCACGCGATTCTGAACCTGACCCGTATTTGGATTCTGCATTGCTTGTTCGTTTGATCCGAGAATTTTATGGCCATGCATGACACATTATCAAGGATCAGTCTTAAAATCACATTTTCTATTAACCCCCCAAATTTCACATGATTCTGAGCTCGACTAGTTTTTGGCTTTTGCGTTGCCTGCCTGTTTCATCTGAGAATTGTACGGCCATGCATGCTACATCATCATGGATTCGACCTAAAATCACATTTTCTATCGACCCACCAAATTTCACCCGATTTCGAGCCCAGCCCGTTTTTGGCTTTTTCATGGCCTGGTTATTTGATCCAAGAATTGTATAGCCATGCATGCTACGTCATCATGGATCTGTTCTAAATGCACGATGTCTATTGACCCACCAAATTTCTTGCAATTCTGTGCCCGGCCTATTTTTTTGCTTTTGCGTTGGCTATGCATTTGATCTGAGAATGTTTTGGCCTTGCATGCCACATCATCATGGATTGTCATAAAATCATGTTTTCTATTGACCCACCAAATTAAATGCGATTTCGAGCCTGGCCCGTTTTTGGCTTTTGCATTGCTTGTCTACTTGATACGAGAATCATATGGCCATGCATGTTACATCATCATGGATTCGACCTAAAATCACGTTTTCTATTGACCCACCAAATTTCAAACGATTCCGAGCCTAGCCCGTTTTTGGCTTTTGCATTGCCTGGTTATTTGATCAAAGAATTGTATGGCCATGCATGCTATATCATCATGGATCCATTCTAAAATCACGTTTTCTATTAACCCACTAGATTTCATGTGATTCCGAGCCTATCCTGTGTTTTGCTTTTGCATTGCCTGTTCGTTTCATCGGAAAATTGTACGGCCATGGATTCTACGTCATCATGGATCCTTCCTAAATTCACGATCTCTACTGAGCCACTAAATTCACGTGATTTCGAGCCCAAACCATTTTTGGCTTTTGCATTGCCTAGTTGTTTTATTCTAGAATTGTATGGCAATGCATGCTACATCATCATGCATCCGTTCTAAAATCACATTTTGTATTGACCCACTAAATTTCACGCGATTCTGAGCCTAGCCCATTTTTTTCTATTGCATTGCCTGTCCGTTTGATCAGAGAATTGTACAGCCATGGATGCTACGTCATCATAGATGCTTCCTAAATTCATGATCTCTATAGACCCACTAAATTTCATGCGATTCCAAGACCGACCCATTTTTGGCTTTTGCATTGCTTGACCGTTTGATCCGAGAATTGTATGCCCATGCATGCTACATCATCATGCATCTGTCTTAAAATAATATTTCCTATTGACCCATTAAATTTCATGCAATTTTGAGGCCGACTCGTTTATGGCCCATTTTTGGCTTTTGCATTGCTTGTCCGTTTGATTAAAGAATTGTATAGTCATGCATGCGACATCATCTTGGATCCATTGTCAACTCACGTTTTCTATTGACACATCAAATTTCACGTGATTCCGAACCCGAACCATTATTGCCTTGTGCATTACCTATTGGTTTAATCTGAAAATTGTATGACCATGCACGCTACGTCATCATGGATCCGTCGTAAAATGACGTTTTCAATTAACACCCTAAATTTCGCATGATTCTGAGCCTTGTCCATTTTTTGCATTTGCATTGCTTGTCTGTTTGATCCGACAATTGTATGGCCGTGCATTCTACATCGTCATGGATCCTTCTTAAAATGACCTTTTCTATTCTCCCACTAAATTTCAGCAATTCTGAGCCCGATCCGTCTTGGGACTTTTCATTACTTGTCCGTTGGATTCAAGAATTGAATGGCCATGCATGCTACATCATCATGGATCTTTTTTAAAATCACGTTTTCAATTGACTAGCCAAATTTCACACGATTTCGAGCCCGACCCATTTTTGGCTTTTCAATTTCCTATCCGTTTTATCCGAGAATTGTATGGCCATGCATGCTACATCATCATGGATCCTTTTGAAAATCACGTTTTCCATTAACCGACCGAATTTTACGCGATTCTGACCTTGACTCGTTTTTGGCATTCACATTGCCTGTCAGTTTGATCTGAGTGATGTATAGCCATGCATGCTACATCAACATGGATCAATCTTAAAAACACATTTTCTATTAACCCTCCAAATTTCACGCGATTCCAAACCCGGCCTGTTTTTGGCTTTCGCATTGTCTGTTTGCGTTCGTTCAAGAATTGTATGGCCATGCATGCTATATCATCAAGGATTTGTCCTAAAATTACGTTTTCTATTGACCGCACAAAGTTCACGTGATTTTGAGCCCGGTTTGTTTTTGGCGTTAGCAATACCTGTCCGTTTCATTTGAGAATTGTAAAGCCATGCACGGTACATCATCACAGAGTGTTCTTAAAATCACGTTTTCTATTAACCCGACAAATGTCATGCGGTTCTGAGCCTGGGCCATTTTTGGCTTGTGCATTGCTTGTCCGTTAGATCTGAGAATTGTATGGCCATGCAAGCAACATCATCATGGATCCTTCCTAAAATCACTTTTTCTATTGACCGACCAAATTTCACGCGATTCCAGGCTCGACCTGTTTTTGGCTTTTACATTGCCTTTCCGTTTGATCCAAGAATTGAATGGCCATGCATGCGACATCAACCTGGATCCTTCGAAAAATTCCATTTTCTGTTGATTTACCAAATTTCACGCGATTCTGAGCTCAGCCTATTTTTGGCTTTTGTATTGCCTGTCTATTTGATCTGAGAATTGTATGGCATCCCACATGATCATGGATCCTTCTAAAAATCACATTTTCTGTTGGCCCACCAAATTTCACATGCTTCGAAGCCTGACCAATTTTTCGTTTGGCAATGCTTGTATGTTTGATACTAGAATTGGATGGCTATGCATGCTACATCATCATGGATCCGACTTAAAATCACGTTTTCTATTAACCCACCAAATTGCACATGATTCCAAGCTCGACCCGTTTTTAGGATTTGCATTGCCTATCCATTTCATCTTAGAATTGTATGGCCATGCATACTACATTCTTTGTATTCGTCCTAAAATCATGTTTTCTATTGCCCCAACAAATTTCACACGATTCCAAGCCAGATCCGTTTTAGGCTTTTGCGTTGCCTGTCCATTTGATTTGAGTATTGTACTGCCATGCATGCTACATCATCATGGATCTATCTTAAAATCTCGTTTTCTATTGACCCACCAAATTTCACGAGATTCTGAGCCAGGCCTTATTTTGTCTTTTGCGTTGCCTATCCCTTTTATCTGAGAATTTTATGGCCATGCATGCTACATCATCATGGATCTTTGCAAAAATCACGTTTTCTATTGACCCACCAAATTTCATTGCCTGTTCGTTCCATCCAAGAATTATATGGCCAAGCTTACTCCATCGTCAAGGATCCGTCCTAATATCACGTTTTCTATTGACACACCAAATTTCACACGATTTCGAGCCCAGTCCGTTTTTTTCTTTTGCATTGCCCATCCATTTCATCTGAGAACTGTATGGCCATGCATGCTATATCATCATGGACCCGTCCTAAAATCACGTTTTCTGTTGACCCACCTAATTTGACACGATTCCGAGCTCGACTAATTTTTAGCTTTTGCATTGCCTCTCCGTTTGACCTGAGAATTGTATGGCCATGCACAATTCATCATCATGGATCCGTCATAAAATCACATTTTCTATTGACCCGCCGAATTTCATGCGATTCTGAGCCTAGTCCGTTTTTGGCTTTTTCACTACATGTTCGTTTGATCCAAGAATTTTATGGCCATGCATGTTACATCATCATAGATTCATCCTCAACTCACATTTTTTTATTGGACCAACTAAATTTCATGTGATTTTGAGCCTGACCCGTTTTTGGCTTTTGCATCGCCTTTCCGTTTGATCTGAGAATTGAATGGCCATGCATGCTACACCATCCTGGATCCTTCTAAAAATCACATTTTCTGTTGACTTACCAAATTTCACGCGATTCTGAGCCCAGCCTTTTTTTGGCTCATGCATTGCTTGTCCGTTTGATCCAAGAATTGTATGGGCATGCATCCTGCATGATCATGGATCCTTCTAAAACTCACATTTTCTGTTTACCCACCAAATTTCACACGATTTGAAGCCCGGCCAATTTAATGCTTTACATTGCTTGTACAATTGATACTAGAATTGGATGGCCATGCATGCTACATCATCATGGATCCGTCTTAAAATCACGTTTTCTATTAACCCACTAAATTGCACATGATTCCAAGCTCAACCCGTTTTCAGGTTTTACATTGCCTATCTGTTTCATTTGAGAGTTGTATGGCCATGCATCTTGCATCAATAAGGATCCGTCCTTAAATCATGTTTTCAATTGACCCACCAAATTTCTCGCGATTGCAAGCCTGGTTCGTTTTTGGCTTCGGCAATACCTGTCCGTTTGATCCGCGAATTGTATGGCCATGCATGCTACATCATTATCGATCCTTTCTAAAATCACCTTTTATATTGTCCCACCAAATTTCATGCGATTCCGAGCCTAGCCAATGTTTTGCTTTTCCATTGCCTGTCAGTTTGATCTGAGAATTGTATGGCCATGCATGCTTCATCGTCATGGATTCTTCTAAAAATCACATTTTCTGTTGACCTACCAAATTTCACACAATTCTGACACTGGCCCATTTTTGGCTATTGCATTGCCTCTTCGTTTGATTCGAGAATTATATGGCCATATAGGTTACATTATCATGGATCGGTCTTAAAATCACGTTTCCTATCTACTAACCAAAGTTCACGCAATTCCCAACATGGACCGTTTTTGTCTTTTGCATTTCCTACCCTTTTGATACGAGTATTGTTTGGCCATACATGCTACATTATTAAGTATTCGTCCTAAAGTCACGGTTTCTATTGCCACAACAAATTTCATGCGATTCCAAGCCATATCTGTTTTAGGCTTTTGTGTTGCCTGCCCATTTGATCTGAGTATTGTACAGCCATGCACGCTATATCATCATGGATCTGTCTTAAAATCTCGTTTTCTATTGACCCACCATATTTCACAAGATTATGAGCCAGGCCCTTTTTTGGCTTTTGTGTTGCCTATCCCCTTTATCTTAGAATTTTATGGCCATGCATGCTACATCATCATCGGTCTTTGCAAAAATCATGTTTTCTATTGACCCACCAAATTTCATTGCCTGTCTGTTTCATCCGAGAATTATATGGCCAAGCATGCTCCATCGTCAAGGATCTATCCTAATATTATGTTTTCTATTAACACACCAAATCTCACACGATTCCGAGCTTGGCCCGTTTTTGGCTTTTGCATTGCCTGTCCATTTCATCCGAGAATTGTATGGCCATGTATGCTATATCATCATGGACTCGTCCTAAAATCACGTTTTCTGTTGACCCACCTAATTTCACACGATTTCGAGCTCAACCTATTTTTGGCTTTCGCATTGCTTCTCCGTTTGACTCAAGAATTGTATGGCCAAGCACGATTCATCGTCATGGATCCGTCCTAAAATCACATTTTCTATTGACCCACCAAATTTCACGCAATTTTGAGCCTGATCCATTTTTGGCTTTTTCATTGTCTGTTCGTTTGATCCGAGAATTGCATGGCCATGCATGTTACATCATCATAGATTCGTCCTGAACTCACATTTTTTCGGTTGACCAAGAAAATTTCACACGATTCAGAGCCCAACTCATTTTTAGCTTTTGCATTTCCTATCCGTTTGATCCAAGAATTGTGTGGCCATGCATGCTACATCATCAGGGATATTTCCAAATATCATGTGTTCTACTGACTCACAAGATGCGATTCCGAGCCTGACCAGTTTTTGGCTTTTGCATTACTTTTTCATCTGATCCGAGAATTGAATGGCCACGCATGCTACATCATTATGGATCCTTCTAAAAATCACATTTTCGGTTGATTTACCAAATTTCATGCGATTCCGAGCCCAGGCTGTTTTTCGCTTTTTCATTGCTGTCTATTTGACCCAAGAATTGTATGGCCATGCATCCTACATGATCATGGATCCTTCTAAAACTCACATTTTCTATTGACCCACCAAATTTCACACGATTCGAAGCCCAACCAATTTTTCGCTTTGCATTGCTTGTACGTTTGATACTAGAATTGCATAGCCATGCATGCTACATCATCATGCATCCGTCTTGAAATCAGGTTTTCTATTAACCCACCAAATTGCACATGATTCCAAGCTCGACCCGTTTTTAGGTTTTGCATTGGTTGTCCGTTTCATTTGAGAATTGTATGGCCATGCATCCTGCATCATGAAGGATCTGTCCAAAAATCACATTTTCCATTGGCCCACCAAATTTCTCTTGATTGCAAGCCCGGTTCATTTTTGGCTTCTACAATGCCTGTCCGTTTGATCCGCGAATTGTATGGCCATGCATGCTATATCATTATGGATCCTTTCTAAAATCACGTTTTATATTGTCCCGCCAAATTTCACGCGATTCCGAGCCCGACCTATTTTTTGCTTTTGCATTGCCTGTTCGTTTGATTTGAGAATTGTATGGCCATGCATGCTTCATAATCATGGATTCTTCTTAAAATCACGTTTTCTGTTGACCCACCAAATTTCACGCAATTCTGACCCCAGCCCATTTTTGGCTATTACATTGCCTTTTCGTTTGATCTGAGAATTATATGGCCATGCAGGTTGCATTATCATGGATCAGTCTTAAAATCACGTTTCCTCTCTACCAACCAAAGTTCATGTGATTCCAAGCATGGACCGTTTTCGTCTTTTGCATTTTCTGTCCTTTTGATCCGAGAATTCTTTGGCCATCCATACTACATTATCAAGTATTTGTCCTAAAATCACATTTTCTATTGCCCCAACAAATTTCACGTGATTCCAAGCCAGATCCGTTTTAGGCTGTTGTGTTGCCTGTCCGTTTGATGTGAGTATTGTATGACCATGCATGCAACATCATCATGGATATGTCTTAAAATCTCGTTTTCTATTGACCCACCAAATTTCACGGGATTCTAAGCCCGGCCATTTTTTGGCTTTTGCGTTGCCTATCCCTTTTATCTGAGAATTTTATGGCCACGCATGCTACATCATCGTGGATCTTTGCAAAAATCATGTTTTCTACTGACCCACCAAATTTGATTGCCTGTCCATTTCATCCGAGAATTTTATGGCCAAGCATGCTCCATCGTCAAGGATCCATCCTCATATCATGTTTTCTATTGACACACTAAATTTCACACGATTCCGAGCTCAGCACGTTTTTGGCTTTTGCATTGCCCGTCTATTTTATCCGAAAACTGTATGGCCATGCATGCTATATCATCATGGACTCGTCCTCAAATCATGTTTTCTATTGACCCACCTAATTTAACACGATTTCGAGCTCGACCTATTTTTGGCTTTAGCATTGCCTCTCCGTTTGACCCAAGAATTTTATGGCCATGCATGATTCATCACCATGGATCCGTCCTAAAATCACGTTTTCTATTGACCCATCAAGTTTCATGCGATTCTGAGCCCGATTTGTTTTTTGCTTTTTCATTGCCTGTTCGTTTGATCCGAGAATTGTATGGCCATGTATGTTACATCATTATAGATTCGTCCTCAACTCACATTTTTTCGATTGACCAACTAAATTTGACGCGATTCTGAGCCTGACCCGTTTTTGACTTTAGCATTGCTTACTTGTTTGATCTGAGAATTGTGTGGCCATGCATGCTACATCATCATGGATATTTCCAAAAATCATGTGTTCTATTGACTCACAAAATTTCATGTGATTCCGAGCTCGACCCATTTTTGATTTTTAATTACGTGTCTGCTTGATTCGAGAATTGTATGGCCATGCATGCTACATCATCATCGATCTGTCAAAAAATCTTGTTTTCTATTGACCCACCAAATTTCACGCGATTCCGAGCTAAACCCATTTTTTGCATTTTCATTGCCTGTCCATTTGATCCGAGAATTGTATGGTCATGCATGCTACATCGTCACAGATCCATCCTAAAATCACGTTTTTTATTGACTCACAAAATTTACACGATTCCGAGCCAAAATTTTATGTTATTCTAAGCCCGTCTCGTTTTTGACATTTGCATCGCTTGTCCATTTGACCTGAGAATTGTATGGGCATTCATGGTTTATCATCACAGATCTTTTCAAAAATCACGTTTCCTATTGACCCCCGAAATTTCACGCGATTACAAGCCCGATCAATTTTTGGCTTTATAATTGCCTGTCCGTTTATCCGATAATTGTGTGGCCATGTATGCTATATCTTCAAGGATCTGTCCTAAAATCACGTTTTCTATTAACACACCAAATTTCATGCGATACTGTGCCCGGCCCGTTTTCAACTTTTGCATTGCCTGTTGGTTTTATTCGATAATTGTATGGCCATGTATGCTACATCATCAAGGATCCATCCTAGAATCATGTTTTCTATTGACCTACCAAATTTCACCCGATTCCAAGCCCGATTTGTTTTTGGATTTTTCAATGCTGTTTGTTTGATCCAAAAATTATGTGGCGATGCATCCTATATCATCATGGATCGTTCCTAAAATCTTATTTTCTATAGACCCACCAAACTTCATGTGATTACGAGCCCGACCTGATTTTGGCTTTTTCATTGTCTGTCCGTTTGATCCGACATGCAAGCTACATCATGATGGATCGTTCTTAAAATAATGTTTTCTATTGACCCACCGTATTTCACGTGATTTCGAGCCCAGCTTGTTTTTTGGCTTTTGAATTGCCTGTCAGTTTGATCCGAGATGCATGCTACATCATCATGGATCCTTCTTAAAATCAGGTTTTCTACTGGCTCACCAAATTTCATGCGATTCCAAGCTCGGCCTGTTTTTGGCTTTTACATTTATGGCCCGTTTGATTTGAGAATTGTCTGGCGATGCATGCTACGTCATCATGGATCCAAACTCAACAGTTGTCCGAAATTTTGTAAAACATTAGAATAATTATTAGAAAATGGTTTTATAAATCTTATTTTTTTGACAATTTTGAGCATTAATTAAGATAGGATCCAAGCGTTGATTTTTATAGGTCCAAGTGGGTTCGTATTTAATGTTGCGTAGTAAATAATATCATATATTTTGTTACTCAACCATTTCTAGATGAATGATAATTCTACGCGCATTTGATTTTCGTGAAAATAACAAGTGGGTTTCTTACTTGTTTGTAAAATATGCTTGTCCCATAGAGGAAATGCTTATGGTTTTTTATGAGTAGGGCCCCCAAGTTTTGTAAGGGGTGGAGTTATGGAAAAAGTGGGTTTGACCTAAATTCCCTACACATGCCATCAACCAAACTAGGTCCTGTTGTAGGAAGTAGGTCAGATTGGTCCATACTATATTTTTTGGACAAAATTCATTTGATTTTTTTCAAAATTTCTTGTGGAAAAACGAATTTCAAGTTTGTTTTCTTTCTATTTTTGCACCAAAATTTTAATTTTAATTTTCGAATTTGAACTTCTCCCGCATGTGCTTTCCAATTGGTTGCCTTTTCCAGGCGTACCTTTTCCAACCATTTTTGAATAGCCATGAAGGCTTCCTGAGCAAGTGCAAGTTTGGCTATGAATAGCCTTCACCATTTCCTCAATAACTCATTCAATTGACATCCGTTTTCTCTCATTTTCATTTCTATCTTTTCTTGTTTTCATTCTCCTTTGCTTCTGCATATTTTCTACAAATAGTTTTAGGAAGAGTCGGTGAGAAATAAAGAGTTTCATCACTAGTTTGGTTCACTAAGCTTGGAATTGTTTTTCTCCATTTCCAAGATATAGTCGTTGCATCTAGGGAAGTAGATGCTAGTAAAACTCAGAGCACCGGAGCAAGGGCAAAATCTACTTTAAGTAGATTGTGTCCAATACAAGTCTCAAATCAAATTTTTGCATTTTTAAAGCAATGTAAGCATCAAATTCAAAATTTAATTTCATAATTATTTCATGAATTATTTACTTGTTTATTTTATTTATACATTTAAATTACACACACATTATACAGCGAACCATCTGGGTTTCAACAATCTTAAAGTAGATTTTTTTTTTATTTGTGTTTTATAAAGAAGTAATATTATGTTTAAAACAAATTAAATAGTAGTAATGTACTGTCTAATTTTTTTAATTTTTGATTAAATAGTAGTAATATACTATTTAATTTTTTCTTTGATAAGTAGTGGTAACATACTGCTTATCATTGCGGCTTTGCTACGTAATTTTATTCTGTTTCTTTTGGGTGTACAATTTATTTGTATAAAAAAATTTTACTTTGTGATTGTTGCATTTTTATTTCATCAGAAATAATGGCAACTAAAAAGAATAGTACTGAGACTATTCTTACGGCAACTGCAAACCTGGTCACCACATCCATGATGCCAATATTGTCAGCAGTAACTCTGTCAGTACCAATAAATCATGGAAGAAGCTAGAAAAGTTCAATAGAAGTGAGTTCAAAAGATGGCAACGAAAGATGATGTTTCATTTTACCACACTAAACTTGGCTCGCTTCATCCATGAAATTGCTCTGGTACCGAATGAAGGAGAAATTGATCGGCAAGTTGTTGCCGCCGTGGAAACATGGAAACATAGGGATTTCCCGTGTTAGAACTACATCCTCAATGAATTGAACAATACACTGTACAATGTGTATAGTGTTAAAAAGACTACAAAAGAACTGTAGGAATCCTTAGAATTAAGTACAAGATAGAAGACGCCGTTATAAAGAAATTTGTTGTTGGTCATTTTCTTAACTTTAAATGGTGGACTACTATAATAAGTCAAGTTCAAGATATCCAATTGATCTTGCATGACATTCACACAAAAGGAATGGTTCTTAGTGAATCCTTTCAAGTTGCAATGATGATTGAAAAATTACTGCCAATATAGAAAGATTTCAAGAACTACCTTAAGCAAAAATGCAAGGAGAGGAATTTGGAGGAACAAATTGTGCGGCCTCATATTGAGGAAACAACCATTGATCTAAGAACAAATCCGATGGTCACATCATGCAAGAAAAAGTTAATGTTGTGGTACAAGGACAAGGATCTTGTTCTAACAACAAAAATAGGAAGCATGATGGAAAAGGTCCCAAACAAAGCTTCCAAAGTGAGGACAACAAGAATTTCAAAGGCAGGTGTTTTGTATGCGCAAAGACGGCCATCGTGCTAAGGATTGTCGTATTTACAGGAAAACTAGAAGCTCAAGCAAGAGGCTAGCACAAGCACACATGACCAAAGTCAACTACATCTCTGATGGATTGGGGTGTAAATATGGGTCGACCCGGTGTACCTGTGCTCGGGCTCAGGCCAGCCCATGGTGGGCTGTGTAGGCTCCTGCGCTTTTGTCGGGTTGGGCCGCGAGCCGAAAGGTGGGGTCCATGCCCATTCAAATTAGGTCCTTGGCCTAGGTTCAGGCCTGGGTCGTGGGCCGGGCCGGGGGGGCCTTTTTTTTTTTGCAAAATATAAACGATAGATATATTATATATATAGATTATTTATAAGGAATAAAAAACAAAAGAAAAGTTATACTAGAGTATTTTAGTTAAGATTAATAAGATGTTTGGTTATGTTTTAAGTTTGATGGTATTTAAATTTAATTATGTATGACTTATATTTTATTGGTTATGAACTTATGACTAAACAAATATGAAATTATGTAATTTTCTTCTTTTGAAATGAATAATTTTATATATATCAAAATAAAACTTTCAATATTCCAATCATTAAATTAAATAGATAACATTTATTGAATGAATAATTTTGACTTCAAAATGAAATAAAATATTATAAAAATTTATATCATTAAATAAAATAGATGTAGATTATTAATGATGGTAGAGCAAATGCATCACTATAGGTCAAGTGCATCTTAACTAGGTTGGTACCTACTAGCTTACTAATCATTTGTATTATACCCACCTCAATAATCTAATACAATAAAATAATGAAATGAAATAGTGAAAAACAAATTGTTGATCAATCATCGAAGGAGGCAGACAATTCACTCGCATTGCTCGAGGATATGTCAGCCAAATCGATTTGAATTCTTTCAATTTCACTATAATTTTGTCTTATTGTAAGCGCGTGCATATGATCTCTTGATATCATCAGTGCCTCAACCATTTGGAGCGAAAGCCTACTACGGTGATCACTTAACACCCGTCCATCTACACTAAAAGCTATTTTCAAAGCAACTATAGAAATAGAAACGGTTAGTATATCACGGGTCATCTATGAAAGCACATGCCACATAGTTTCATTTTGTTTCCACCAATCCAAAATGTCAAAATTTTCAAAATCATCCACTGCTGGGCTTTCCAAATAATGTTGTAGTTCAAAACTACTTACGCTTGTATGTTGAGATATTATTCTACTTTTTATTACCAAAAAAACACTTAATCTTCTATATCGAGATGAGACCGTTAGCTCGGTGTGTACATGTAACGCCCCGAAAATAACAACAAAACCATATCATAATATTCCATAGAATTGATCACTAGCATTATATTTGACATCACATTTGTACTCCTAGATCATACAAAGATGACGTATGTGTATATACATTTATATATCCTAGATCTTGAATCTGTGGCATATGACATGTGTACATAAATTGAAATAAATGGAAAATCAAGTAATTTTATGCCGTAATGGCTACATCTTTTCAAGTCAATGGTTGGGTACAACAAAAATAAGTTCAACTCAATATAATCAAAGCCCAAGGCTTGTACAAAAATAATTACATCAAAAGAAACAAAAGAAGCTCTTGGCTCCAAGTCCATTCAAGCTATGTCCTTGGCGGAGGCGCATCATTGACACCTAAAAGTTGTTTTCCACATAGGATGAGCTAAAGCCCAGTAGAGATACTTTAACACAATGCATAAATCTTAACGAAGTCATAAGGTGAATACATCTACATGCCATTTGTCAAACCTATTACATCTCTATCTCAAAACAATGCAATGTTAGGATTGTATTTCAATTCATGAAAACATCATTTTACAACAGAAAATAGGGTAGTGAATAAAAAACATTGGGAATCACTAGGTACATGTCTTCCCGTAGGCTATACAAGCACTACCAAAGCCATTTTACCAGTACTAAGGGGAAGGATTGGTACCTAACCGCACGGGCTTCTGGACTTTCACCAAGGACATACAGGCCAACGTAATAACCACAACCACAACCCCTAACCAGATTCACCAAGGTATTCACCACTTTTTCTCAAAACAATAAATTTTCAATGCTAAAGTATGAAACAATGCTCAATGCAAGATGTATGAGTAAATAGTTACAATTCAGCTAATCCTCATGCAATTTATACAACAATCAAAGTTATCCTCCACCGATTGCCCACAATAGATATTTCTACTCAGTAGATAGTTTTTCAAAAGTAAATATGATCTCATCACTTTCAAAATGAGAGTGCTACATATATCCAACTCCATTCTCATTATCAACATACGCATTCATTTCATCCTTTCAAAAACCCAACATCAATATTTTTTCTTTCATTAGTCAAACATTTATAATTTCAAATCACAAACTTGCTTCTTCAAGAAAAACACTTTTAAATAAAGGATTTCCAACATTTCAACATATCTCAACCATATATACATCCCCATGTAGACACCCCATCTTGACTGGCCCTAAGACTTGGGCGCCTTTTGTTGATTACCCAATGATGACAATCAGCATGTATTTCTCACAAAATTCTCAGAAGAGAGATGGAATTTGATCTTTAATCCCAACCTTCACACATTTTTGGCTAAACTATTTCAGACCTTAAAACCCTCTTTTCAAAATATTTGTTAATGTTTCTACGATGTTCCGAGGCTCCCATTTCAATTAAAATGTTGCATTTTTCAGTAAACCAAGTAAGGACGAAGTGAAAATAAATGGAAGAGAGGTGAACTCTTTAAAAAAAATATTAAAAAACATATTCTTTATAGGTTTATATTTGAAGGAAATAGGAGGGGATGGAAGAAAACTAGAAAAGGCTGAGAATCAAATCATTATGAAGGAAATGAACAAATTTCACTAAATTATGTATATCTCTTTCTACACTTGGAATTTAGATGTGAGGCCACTACCATTGGAAAGTAGATTTCTGGGGCTTCACTTTAGACCTAAGAATCACATAAAATGAGTCTGGATAAGGGACATATGCTCGTTTGAAGTTAGGCTTAAGAGTAGATTTTGTTGACCTGGCTAGAGGGAAATGAACAGCCTGCACTACATTAGGGCACCACCATTGGAAATTAGGCTTTTGGGGCTTTAATTTAGACCTAAGAATCACCCAAAATCGAGTCCGGATAAGGGAGATATGCCCGTTTGAAATTGGGCCAAAGAGTAGATTTTGTTGACTCGACCTGAAACAACATCAGACCCCCCCATTTTTTTTTTGGTTCGATTGGGACACCTCATTGGCCCATTTTCTGATATATTCATCACCAATTGCATATACACTCAACCTCCATTATCTAGTGCTTGATCCATTAGAGATAAGGCTCCACTTTTGTCTCCCATTAGCTCCACTATCTTCATTTTGCCTTCCATCTTGTCTTCCACCATTTCTCCACTTGCTTAGCCTAGATGTATACAACAGATTACTGAGAGAAGCAAGAGGATAGAGAAAGGAGAGACCATTTGAGCTAGAGAAAAGAGTGAAAAAAGAGATAAAAAGTTAAGTTTTTGAGCTAAAAACATTCATAACTTCTATATACACCCCATACCTTCCATACAAACTGAAATTCCATCTTTTCTATGCCCAAAACTCCTCCAAAAATTCTGAAATACTTGAATTCCAGCAGCTTTGATCAAGAGGAAGGGTGGGTGTTGTTAAAAGTGAACAAAAACAATAGAGATAATCACTTTTTAGCACATACACCTCCAAGCCATCATTCTAGCAAGAATTCCAAGCTTTCAAATTGAGGAATGAGAACATAATTCATATACTTGAGGGGATCAAAAAGAAGTGTAACGCCCCGAAATAAACCCAACATGAATAAATCAGCAACCATGTATAATCATCAATTTCAACCACACTCCATTATCGATATCCAAACGTTCATGGTTATTACAAGGGTTCCACATGCAAATATACATTCACAAGGTAAAGAAATACAGGAATCTATAGCATGTGAAGCATCAAATCTCAAAACAATAAAATGCCCTTGTGGGCTTACATCTTCCAAGGCTATAACCCGGTTACACAAAATGGTCTCTTCGACCCAAACACTTTAGCCCTTGGCTTACAAAAAATATCACAACAAAATAAGAGTTAAACTACTCTTCTCCAAAACATTTCCACGCCCTTAGCTTGGCGGGATCACCACATCTTTACCTGTACCAAATCCCATAGGAGTGAGCATAAAGCCTAGTAGAGAGTTCTAACAAAGTATATACAGTTATGCAATTCTCAATAAAGCTACAAATGTGAATGCCATGCCATGCTCTTTTAAAGAACCTTCGTTTCATGCTCTTCATAAAATTCCCATTTCAATAAAAATTAGCAATCTCAATTCTTCCAATAAAAGCTTGCTATCTCAACATATTTCAAACTTCGAATTTTAATCAATAGGGGCGATAAATACGACACTGGTAATCCCTAGGCTGGTGTCTGTAAGTAGACTTTACAAGTACTACCAAACTGTCATTTTTACCGGTATTAACCGGAAGGTTCGACACCTATCCGCGCGGTTTTCTGGTCTTTCACCATGGATGCTCAGGCCAACTTATCAAGATTCACTACACCCCCTATCAGGACTTACCACGTATTTACCCCCTGACACATTTCCATAGTTCTTATTGCAATACATTTCCCTTTCATGAAGTAAATGATTTCAATCTAATTATACCATGCATGATAGTAAATCAAATGAATGTATAATGCAACCATATCTCCGTGTCTCATGGAAAATTTCTCAAGTCATTCCAACAACATTACCAAACAATCCCATTCACCACTTCCATGTTCTTCCAACCAATAATCAAGAGTTTATTAATCATTTGACCATGTGCAACTACATAACCACAATTCATGCTTTTTTAACATTTACTTCCATTTAAGTCAATGCAACATGCAAGCGCTAATCTCTACTCTCAGAACCTTTTGGTAGTATAAGATGTTTATCCATCAATGATAGGGTTATATCTATGTATTTATGTAGTCATTCATGTCCATCTAACATTTCATGCACATTAATAATAATATATCAAATGAGAATGCGATGCAACAATTAATATCTCATAACATTTCTTCATTTTCAAATATCTCTACAACAAGGTCCATAAAATTGAATTTCTCATTTCCTCTCTTGCAAAGTTATTTCACAACATAACCATATGCCTTACATTTATAGCAACAACCACAATTTCTTGCCATACTCAAATCATAACAAGTTTGCCTCTTCAAGAATATATCTATTATGTTCTCAACATAATTCTCCAAGATCTACAATTCTTACAATTTAAGGCACATAACCATTTATCATTA
The DNA here is from genome assembly GCF_055761805.1 of Camellia sinensis. Classification (NCBI taxonomy): domain Eukaryota; kingdom Viridiplantae; phylum Streptophyta; class Magnoliopsida; order Ericales; family Theaceae; genus Camellia; species Camellia sinensis. The sequence continues at coordinate 60,981,283 of NC_138971.1, forward strand.
TCCAACAAATCCACATTCCAATGTTTAACAATTATATAAAAATAACACTCATTTCTCTTACCTCACATCGATAGTCATTTCTCTAAACATTAATGAAATTTACTTTCATTCATCCTCTTGACATAAAAGGATAAAGAATTTTATAGGTTTAATTCTTATTTGCCAAAATCCCCAAATTTTGGGTCTTTCATCAAGACAAAACATCTCTCATTCAATTAGTGAAAAATACTCACCAAAAAAATCCTTTTTATATTTAATGAAAAAGAAAACCTCTTAGGATTAGCATGGAGTTGAGATTGAAAACCCACATTCAAAACCCTCTAGATTTTGCTCAAAAATAGAAATCTAACATGAGAACCACTAGAAAACTCATCAATCAACATTTATATGGCACAACATGTATATATAACTCAAGAAAACCCTACCTCAAGGGAGAAGGGGAGAAGAAGCTCGAAAATCAACCTCGTCGGAAAAACGATCTTCACCGGTCAATACGAAGCCCCCGACATGCTCATCATTTTGGTATAAGGAACTAGTAACAAAATCTCTACGAATTTCTTGAGATCAAGGAAGAAGTAAAACTTTGAGGGTTTGGGTAGAGAGAGATGAGAGGAAAAAGAAGGAAATATTATAGAGAGAGATGAGAGGAAAAAGAAGGAAATATTATAGAGAGAGAGTGATATATCAGCAAATGAGAGAAAAGGGGCCAAAAGTGCAAAAATATAGCTGTAAAGCTCAAAAAACGGAGTAGAAAACGCGTCTAGTCACACGTGCAGCGCCCATTCCCGTACGTGCTCAGCAGCATTCCGCACGTGCGGCTCCCATCCCCACACGTGTGGCTTCCCCAGCACCTAAGCTCATGCACCTGCTTATTTAGCAGTGTGCTCCCAGCACAAAACCCAGCTTCTCGCACGTGCGGCCTGGTCTCCCGCACGTGTGGCCTGGTCTCCCGCATGTGCGGCCCCCTCCTCGCACGTGCGGCCCTGACCCTTCTATCCGAAAAAACTCCGACTTCACCCCTGACACACCGGAACCAACCCCGTACCCTCCGCAACGAGTAAGAACTCGTAATTGGAACAAACAAGAGCGAAAATTTTGAGGAGAAGTTCTCGGAAATAACGGATCCTACCATTTGACAGTACCACACCTTTAAAACCTGGCATTCAACAACGAAAATCTCAACATACCCCAAAAGAGCAAAGCAAAATATGCACTGGTCATCACAAGAAGTTTGGAAATCATGAAGTTCATCCTTTCTTGAATAGGTGAATTTTCAATTTATTTAGTTTTCTTACATTTCTTACTTATTTGCTTTGATTTTTTGTTATATTATATATTGTTGTAATCTAATTGAAAGTAGTGAATTGAGAGTTCCATATATATTATTTTTAGTTATGTTTTAAGCATGGGAAAGAGACCTTCAATGTTGAATGGTTTAATCTCTTCGGAAGTTCATTACTAGGGCATTACACCTCTCTTATGCCAAGAACAAAATTCTTGTTTGACGCTCCTCTTCATTAGTGGATGTAATTATCACTTTCGGACAAAATGATTAAAGAATGGGAAGGTAATAAAAAGTGCTAATAAAATTGGACTAAAAGAGGCACAAGATAATAAAATTGAGTTGGGTTTAGTTAGACGTCATATTGAACCCGTTGCATTTCTTGCTTATTTTCCCTTTTGCTTTGATTTCTAGTTATATTATATATTGTTGTAATCTAGTTGAAAGTGGTGAGTTGAGACTCCGATATATATTGTTTTTAGTTCTGTTTTTGTTGTGAAATCTACGAAAACAGAGTTTGGCCAAGCCTACTGGGCTACCCAGCCCATTAGTTGGTCGGGTAGCCACCTAAAAGTACACGATCACGCCCGTGACCTTCATGACCGTACCCGCGACCTCTAGGCAAAACCGAGCAATCTTCCGACGTTGAGAAGATCAACCTTCAATGGTCTTTGAGGCACTTGAAGTTGATATTTTGTTATGTTTATTTTATTTTGAGTGTTCATGAGGATTTTTTATATTGTGTTATAATATTTATTCATCTCCCTCGAATTTGTAATATTTAAAGTGTTGTAATAATTCCCCATCCCCACTTCTTATCTATCCCATTCTTTAATTGCTTTCCCTAACTGTACATATGTATATATCTTGCAAGCCATGCATATTCATGCTTTCACATATATAATTCATACCTAGATCCGGCTAAATTTGCATCTTTGTGCTTTAATTGATTATTACATGATTTTATGCGCTATCGCATGTTTTGCAACATGTCATGTTTAGAAGCCGGATCTTTATAAGTGTTCTTGTGTGTGTATTGCATTAGGATTTTGTATATAGGATCATGCATATTTTACTAATTTTGTTTTGTAGCAGTTCACGGGACCCCGGTAAATATGTAAGTTGTTATGCTTTAGCATCCCTAGTTTGTGTGTGTTTTTCTTATTATGTTTGAGCATCCTACCATGTGGTGTGGCTCGCCTTTTTCAAGCCCCCTTTCAAAAGGTTTGAAAGAAAGCCCTACAGTTTGGACTCCCGCGGTTTTGAATTTAATCTCATAGGTGTAATGTGAAACTGAAAAACACCAAAGAGTCCAAATTTAACAAATCTTTCGAAAAATTGTTTTTAGGATCAAAAATGCCAAAAATGGAATGTTTTGCCAGATATAGAGTCGCCACCTAAATATTTTATTTTGAGGAAATTTAGGAAACGCATAACTCGTGCCAAAGGCCACGTGTCTGCCATCACCAAAGTTGCCTCGGCTCGGGAACTTAGGTACAAGAGGGGAAGGTCATGAATTGAGAACCCCCGCTCGCCTGATCAAAGATCGGCCTCTGCCAATCATGATATGATTTTTATCAACATTGTGTTCTTATTCCGGTTATTAAGCTAGCTTTACTATGTGTTGCACACAATCAAGTATAGACTAGTTTGCTCAATTTGGAACAATTCAACTCATATTTGTTTGTAAAAATGGTTTGAATTTGCCACCTCAAATGGGCTTAAAGTTTGCAGATTTGCCACCAAACATAGTGGGATTAAAACATGATTTGCCACTCAACAAAGTGGGCTTAAAATGCACATTTGTTGAATCATTCCAATTCAAATAACAAGCCTTCATCCATAGGCATTCATGCAGTTTAGCATTTAAGCACATCGCCTCATGGAAAGCATGCTAATCAAGGCAACATTCACACTTATGGAAGTATGTTAAAGCATAAAACCTCACCTAGTGCCCTAAGCTAAAATAGAAACTAGTTAGAAAGATGCATGATCCTAACTATACAAGATGTCTAATGCAATGCATGTGAAGAAGGCAATTAAGAGGCTCGGCTACTAATATGGTGTATGGATCGATTTGAACAACATGCGATTAGACCCGTATTCAAATAAGTATTGAAATAACAATGCAGTTTGAATGATGCGCCAAGCCTCAGTGCATGTAATACAAATGAATGGATGCAAGCATAAGGTATGCTAATTTGAAACATGATACTCCTAATCTAACCATCAAAAGCGGTTATGTAAAAAGGAGAAAGACGTGGGGTTGGAAAACACACACACGCACACACACACTTATTACAACATTACGCCCTTGCGAAGGAGGGTCGAAATGAATAACAGCTAACTAGCTAGATAAACTAATCTAATTAAGCAAATTATTACAATGCTTTAAATGGATTAACTAACTATCCCAAGCTAATTAAGTAAAACAATTAAATAATTAACTATCTAAGTTAATTAAATATTACAAAGCAAACTAATTAGCTAAATACTTAACAAATTAATTACAAAGCAACTAAGCTAATTAATTACACCATGAATTAATGGACTAATCTACTTAAATAATTACACCATTTGCATGCATGAGCTACAAGTAATTAACTAAGCAAATTAACTAAAAGGCCTCTAGAAATGAGGGATGCATGTATGCATGCTCTGTTTTTCACCCGAAAGGCCACTGTTTTCCTGCTACAAGTCTCTCTTGCACAGAAACACTTACACTTTCTTCTTCTCCAGATCAACTCTGCTTTGCTTTAGAAACACTCTGCTGAATTTTCATTGGTGGTCGACAGTGGGGCCGGCCGACCACTGCTGATGGTCGGTCGGCCAACAATGATACAGCTGCTGATGGTGGCCGGTCGGCTACTGGTGGTGGTTATTGAGCACCACTGGCTTGGACTTCCTTGCTGCAACAGAGAGCAAGCAGAGCAAAACAATGTACTTTTTGAAGGTTTGTTTGTACTGTTACCCTCCTTATCATCAAACAAGTTCAAATGAGTGATACTCTTGGCTCTCAAACCATCAACCAAGCAATTTCAACGCATGATGGCCAAAGAACCAAGTTTGTACAAGTTCAATAAATGTGCAAACAAGACTCAAATGGCCATCACCCTATCATGCACGATCAAAGGCAATGGAGACCTAGGAAAATGGCACATTTCATCACTTTTCCATTTTCCTTGTCTTCAAACTAACGTCAGATTTGAACATATGCAATGCAACACGAAGAAGTGCTTATCTTACCACTTTTAGTTGCCAATTTTGTTTATACATTTTAGTTACCAAATCATTCTTTAATCAATTTCTCCATTGGTGGGTGTCCTCTAAGTTGAAATAAGTGTCAACCAAGGGATAATGTAAGGCAAGAGAGAGATCATGCTGTTGATAATGAACTCTCAAAGTGGATTAAACTATTAAGCATAACGTCAATCTCAAGCTTAAAGGTTTCCAATCAGAAGCAAATGAAAGAGTGATGCAAAGTGGGAGGTTGTAGAGATTGTAATGCTGAAATGGAGTGAAAAACAACACCAAAAGATGCAATCAACTCAAACAAGAGGTGTCTAAGACCCTATAACACCAACTTGTGAGGACTATTACACTACAACCATGCAAAACAAGACCCAAATGAACTAACCAGCCCAAAATAGAGCTAAATTAGGCTATTTCAGAGGCAACATGCTAGACTTGAGCTAAGTTAAGCTAGAAAAACATGCTAACATAAAAAGATAACTAGGCATGCAAACAAGACACAAGGAGAGGAGGCTAACCCTTCCAAATTTGGACTTCAAAATGAGTTTTTTACCACTAAAAAACCTCTAAAATTTAGTGGTTAAAAGGCCCAAAACAATTTGGTTTGAAAGTGGTGAACAAAGGTACAGAAGCTTTACAAACAAAGAAGCAAAAAGGGTGAACCACCCCTTAACTGAAAATGGCCTCAAACCAACACTTTTAGGCCACAAAAACAGAGTTTTTTACAGTTCAAAACCAGCCCAAAAACAATTGGAAAAGGTGGGGAAACAAATATGCAAAACAAGTGTAAAAGGGGAGTGTTATACCTCTTGAAGCCAAGGCACAAATTAGGGAACAAAGCAAGCCATAACCACCTTCTAAGGCACAAAGAGGGTCTCAAGAAACCTCAGTCCAAAGAGAAGCAACTTTGATCAAGGGTGTATAGGCAAAAGAGTAGGATTTGTGGCAAATGTGTATAAAATTGCAAGAGAGAGAGAGAGAGAGAGAGAGAGAGAGAGAGAGAGAAATCTAGAGAGAGGGAGATAATTTGGTTTCAAATTTTCTAGCCCTCAAAAATGGGAGAGGAACCCCCATATATATAGAAAAACATGCCTTCAGCTTAGAAACATCCCACCATACACATGTAGGAAGATGCAACTAAATGTGCCAGTAGTTAGCACAACTGTCACAAAATATCTAGAAAAAAGACATTGGTAGCCGTCGGCCGCCAATGGTGGCCAACCGGCCACACCAATGTTCGACAACCATGAGCCATAGCTGACAACCTATGGTGGTGGCTGACAGGTCACCACAAGTTTCAGGCTTGAAACAACAGGGTTTTGGTTCAAAACAAAGCACAAAATGGACAAGCTTTAAAGGCTCAAAGACAGGGCATTCCACCGAGGACTTCGGGCACTCAAAGCGAACATATGCTGAAGTACTCATCGAGTGCACAAGCGACGACGTCTAAGTCTTGAGGTCAGCCAAAACTGCGGAGTCTACATGTGGCTACTCGCTTACTTGATATAACTGTATAAATGCCAGTGGATATAGGTTGTGTCCCTTAATTTGGAATGATGTTGATTATTCATGTTTGCAAACTCAATTTATTTGGGTTGTACATCTTCAAAACTCTTTCAAAATACATGAAATCAAACTGTTCCAAAATCAATGGCATAATATACTTGTCTGCCTCGCATAGTAAATTTTTGGATTTATTAAATAATCAGAACATGAACGTATAAAGAAAATAAAATTCATATCATGGTTCAGTAAAGGCAGATCTTTTGATCGAGTGAGCGGGGGTGCTCAATTAATGACCTTTCCCCTTTATACCTAAGGTTCCAAGCCAAGCATCCTTGGTTACGATGAACAGTGGCCTTGGCATGAGTCATGGGTTTCCTAATTTTCCCAAAATAAATATTAGGTGGCGATTCTAAAATCTGATGACGTAGTCCATTTGTGGCAACAATTTTTTAATAAAATGGATTTTCTATAAAGTTTCCAAATCTTGACTCTCATCTATGTTTCACATTGCAATCGTGAGACAAGATCAAAGAAATCAAGGGTGTTTAACGCGCACAGGTATCCCCCGGGCATGTTACACCCCACAACCTTTCTCAAGAACACATTTGAAAACCCCTCTTTTACATTTCAAAATCAAACCCTTGGTTTAACCCAAAATTCCCAAATAACTAAACCCTTTCAAGAGAAAATAACTAGGCTAAGAATTATACCAAAGGTTAGAGAAATCCCTACCTCAAGAGTAGAAGAGGAAAAGAGCAAGGGTAAAACTTTGATGGAGCCGAAAACAAGATCCTCTCTAATTGAAATGAAGGTTTTGATGAGCTCTACCTTTTTCTCCAAGGAACTAGGGTGGAAAAATTAATGGAATATGAGTATTTGGGGTTTTAATGTAAGAACTAGAGAGACATAATGAAGAAACCAGGGTTTGGAATGTTTTAGAGAGAGAGAGGAAGCGAAAAAGTGATCAAATCCCCATTTTCCAGATCTGATATATGTATAGACCGCTCGAGCAGCCAAAACACCACTCGATCATCAAACACAATAAGTGACACCATTCAAACGACTAAAACACAGCTCGAGCGCACAATCATGAAATACCGCTCAAGTGAAGATACCCTACATCTAGAAGGCAAAAGACCTCTTGAGCGAAGATACCCTACTTCTAGAAGTTTTGCAAACCCGTAAAAATACTAAGAGATCTGAAAGATTGCTCGAGCAACCAAAACACTGCTCGAGCGAACAAGAAGAAAACTGGACAAGAACACTTTTGAAAAACTAACTCCCAACCTATTTCAAACACAACCAACATTCACCTCAATCACCAACAAGATGAAAATGGCCTGAACAACAATAAAAGACACGAAATCTCGAATAAAAGAGCAAGAAATGGGTTGGGTCTAAACTGGAATCGTTATAGTATATGTGTATTTTTAGATGCAGTTGTCATGTATTCTTCAAATAATGTTTTGCATGTTTTCATAATAGGGGCAAATTGTTTTTTATTAGGAAAGATACATTCTAAAAATTCTTGTAAACAAATTTCTTTACACCTAGAATCAATTATTATGGCTAAGCCTAAAAAAATAGGTAATTGATCAAAATATTTATCAAATTTTTCTTTCATTACGATAATAATGGTTACATAATATTCATTACCCATATATTGTACGAAAACTTTTATTATTTCTGGTAACACATGTAAAACAAATGGTGAAGTAGGAATATATATAAGAAAATAATTTTGTTGTAGTATCAAAAACTTCTAGAAAATCTTAATATAAGGCTACTTGCTACCAATTAAGTTTTGTGGGAGTCAGTACTCCTCCTATTGATGTTGCTGCAAAAAATAAATCTATTACTTTTCTTTGTTTTGAAGCTCCTTTTAACATATTCTACGTTAAATTCAACCTGCTATCTATATCTAAAAGTAATTTTTTAAATGGCATACATTCTTATTGACAAATTTTCATTTATTTTGAAATTAGATTAGCAGAAAACTTAATAGTAACAACCGCATACATATATAGCTTCTTTAACAATCAAGTTTAAAATATGGGCACAACAACGAATATAAAATAAATCACCACCAATAAGTAACTGCAATGTTGATTTCAAATGGGCTATAGTCTGATTACAATATGTTGCATTATTTGAACTAATGGTAAATATTTTATTTTGCAAAGCCCGCGCATATAATACATTTCTTATTTCTACACCAAGTGAATGACCAGTGTATGGAAGTTCAACTACTCTAAATGAAACAATTCTTTTTTTTAATTTCTGATCATTATGAATAAAATGTGTAGTGATATGATATTCTAAATCGTTATGTGACAACAGATCAGATGTTAAGCAAACTCTTCCATTCAAAATTTTGAATATGTCAAATAATTCATTTTTAATATCCTCAAATTTCTTTAAAATCATGTTTCTAGTAGTATTTATTGACAAACTTTGATATTCTTGTACAAAACTTTCACGAACCATTTGTAAAAAATCGGGGCATTCACTAGTAGCAAAAGGTTGTTCTTTTTTTTATTAATATAATCAACTATAGAATTTTGTGCACATATAGGATCATATGAAAATGTTTCTAAATGACTAGTTGATGAAGCTCCTAATTCCATTTGACTTCTAATATCTGGTTTTTGACTTTATAAATGTTTGTTAGTATGCCTTTTTAGATGACTAGTACACCCTACAGATGCAGCACTAAGTAAATGTGCACAACATTTACATTTTTCTTTACATGTAACTGTGCCATCAAGATTATTCACAAATATTATTTCGAAATGATCCCAAACACTACAAGTCTTGCCCCTAGATGATGATCCAACTGTTGGAAGAGAGATATTAGGTACATTAAGAGAATCAACAGATTTTTGTTGTGTAGTATATGAATCAATATCGACATAAATATTAGGAATATTATGATCCAAAGTAATGTAAGTAAAATAATATATAAGAACTAACAATTAATTTAAATAATGAGTTAACAATAACAACTAATATATGTTAAGAAATAATTAATGCAAAAAAATGAGTAACTCATAAATTTAATTCATCAAATTAATACTACCAACTGGCGAATATGATAAAAAAAATTATCTTCTTCTGATAAAAACTTCTTCTTGCATAATTGCAATTACCACTTAAGGATGAGACTTTAAAATTAATTGAGAGAGTTGAGAGAGACTGAGAGTTTGAGAGAGAAAATTGTTTGTGAGAAATAAAATGGGAGAGGATGGATGTTTATAGAAGTTTAGGAGAGGGGGTTAATTTGTAAAAACAATTTAAAAAAATTTGGACCATTGGAAGTAAACTGTCAAATGACCATTTGAATATTACTATTTTTATTTATTTATTTATTTATTTTTGAATTTTGATCGTTGGATGGCCGAGAGCTACTGGGTGGCTCGAGATGCCCTGCATGGCAACAAACTCTGGCTCAGGGCCTCGGGCCAGGGCCTAGGCCAGGGCCCCAGCCCCAGCCTAACTAGGTCGGGCCCACCCTAGGCTGTGGGCGAGCTTCGGGTAGGTCAAATGCCATTTTTACACCCCTAGTGATGGAGTATGAGACATTAGTCTCTCTGTTGTGGTTTCTGAGGCAAACTTAGTGAGCAATACTAAGGAATGGTAGGTGGACATTGGGGCTACTCGTCATATCTGTACTGACAAAAAAATGTTCATGATCTATAAAGTCATAGAGAATGGAGAACAACTCTTTATGGGAAGCTCTTCAACCTTTACAGTCGAAGGACATGGAAAGGTCGTGCTCAAGATGACTTCGAGCAAAGAACTCACTCTCAATAATGTACTCCATGTGTTAGACATTCGCAGGAATCTGATTTATAGGTCATTGTTGATAAAGAATGGGTTTAAGCTAGTCTTTGAATTTGACAAAGTTGTACTCACTAAGAGTGGGATGTACATAGGGCAAGGGTATATGAGTGATGGGTTTTTCAAGCTCAATGTATTACTGTTTTACCAAATTTGGCTATTAATAATAAGAACACATCTTTTGTTTATATTGCCGAGTCTTCTTATTAACGACATGTTAGATTAGGACATGTTAATTTTAATTCTTTGCGTAGACTTGTTTCTTTGAAATGTTTACCTAATTTAGAATTTGATCATAATCATAAGTGTGAGATTTGTGTTGAGGCTAAACTCACTAAGGCATCATTCGATCAAGTGGAGAAAAGTACTGAACCTCTAAGTTTAATTCATACAGTTATTTGTGATTTGAAATTTGTTCAAACTAGATAATGTAAAAAGTACTTTATTACTTTTATTTTCACTCAATGTTGCTATGTTTACTTATTGAGAAGTAAATATGAAGCTTTGGAAGTTTTTCAGCAATATAAGTTTGAGGTTGAAAATCAACTTGGCAGAACTACTAAGGTAGTAAGGAGTGACAGAGGAGGTGAATATGATGCACCATTTGAGAAATTTTGTTCTCAACATGGTGTTATTCACTAAACTACAACACCATATTCTCCTTAGTCAAATGTAATTGCTGAAAGAAGGAAACGAACTCTAAAAGAGATGATGAATACAATCTTAATTATTTCATGATTACGTTATAACTTGTGGGGGAGGCGATTTTGTCTGCCAACTTTATCCTTGACAGGATACCTCACAAGAAAACCAATCAAACACCTTATGAATTATGGATAAGTCAATGACCTACTTACAATTATCTTAAAGTGTGGGGGTGTTTGGCCAATGTAGCAGTCCCTAGTCCTAAAACGACTAAAAACCATTGATTGTGTGTTCATCGGTTATGCGAATAATAGTAGTGCATACAAATTCTTAGTTCATAAATCTGAAAATCCTGATATGCATGTGAATACTATTATTGAGTCAATAAATGCACCATTCTTTAAATAAAATTTTTCCTTACAAGAAGGCCAAAAAATTTAAAACACCTGAAACTGAAGAGACACGTTCAAATAAAAGAATTTTTGACACTGTTATAGGTAGTAGTGAAAACCAAAATGATAATGAAGAAGATGATCTTAGACGTAGTAAGAGGGCTAGGACGTCTAAACCATTTGATCTAGATTTCCTGGCATACCTATTAGAAAATGAGCCATAAAACTTCAAGGAAGCAATGTCAGGTCTTGAAGCTCAATTGTGGAAAGCGGTTGTGAATAATGAAATTGAATCCATTATGCTGAATCATACTTGGGAACTGGTGGATCATCTACTAGGTTGTAAAAACCTCTTAGTTATAAGTGGATATTCAAGAGAAAGATGAAAGTAGATGTTTCAATTGACAAATACAAGTCAAGTCTTGTAGTTAAGCGGTACAGGCAAAAAGAAGGCCTCAATTATTTTGACACCAATTCACCGGCGGCAAGAATAACATCCATTCGGATGCTAATAGTGATTTCAACACTATAAAATTTAGAGATACATTAAATGGATGTTAAAACAACCTTTTTGCATTGTGAGTTAAATGAGGAAATCTATATGGAACAATTAGAAGGGTTTAAAGTTCCAAACCAAGAGAAAAAGGTTTGTAAACTTGTCAAATCCCTCTATGAATTCCAACAAGCAGAGGCTATGTCATAGTTTGTTCATATGTGGATGACATGTTTATTATTGGAAGTAATAAACACTCCGGTCGGGGGTGCCGGAATTAGCACTTCGACGGGCAAGTCAGTCTTTGCACTCAAGTTTATTTGTATTCTCAATTAAGTACAATAGTTCTCACATACCTCTTACTGGCTGATATTCTTCTATTTATATCATTTCTCTCTTGGGCCTCGGGATTAGGCCTACTTTCTGTTCGTCATTCAGCTTCCTTTGTAGCAAATTGCTTTTTACTCGGCCCTTGCCCTATTTGGGTATTTGACTGTAGGGTATGATTTGGATGTGGGATGAAGCTGACTACTATACATACATCCAAGTTCCCCAAGTTCATATACTCGGCCTTTTTACGACCGCCATTATTCGGCCCCCACAATTGCCCCCCAAATATTCCACTAATGACAGTTGGTAGGAGTGTTTGGTTTCAAACTCGAAAAGGCAGAGCCGAAATTTGGCGGCTGACCCCATTTCCAAGGCAAATGTTTGAATACATGCTTCTCGGTCATCATTTCAACTTCCCTCCATGTAGACACCCCATTTTTGACCGTCCTCAAGACTTGGACGTCATCGTTGGAACACTCGATAATCATCCATGTTCGTGTTCGTCTTGAGTTCTCGGAGGTTTCGGTTGCGCGCCTTGCCTCAAAACCTCTCAACTTGCTTGTTTTGTGCACCAAGCACTTGTGTTTTTGCTTCTAAGGGCAGGGAATGGCTTGTTGGCCATCCCCAGACCTTACCGGCCTTGTTTTCTTGCTACCAGCCAAAGCTTTTGGTCGGTCGGTCGGCAATGTTTTTGGTCAGCCGGCCATCTTTTTGGTCAGTCGGCCATTTCTGCTGGCCGACCCCTGTTCATCTGCTTTATGCACAATTATTTCCCTCCATACACGTGTATGGAGGGATTTGCCTCTTGTTTAGCTTCTCTTGGAAGCTTGAGGATTTAAGCCTCTATAAAGGGGGAGCTCCTCCTCCCTCCTCTAGGGTTTTGAAAATTAGGGTTAAAGAGGATAGATATAGTGTTGTATCTATTTTTCTTGGTTTGGTCTTATTTTGTGCCCTAAGGTGAGTTTTGTCTTACTTTTACACTAGAACACCTAGCATTCCACCATTCTTGGGTTGTTGAGGCCTTAGAGGGTTATTGTTAGGGTTCTTGGACTAGTTTTGACCAAAGGAAGGTGCTGGAGTGGTGTTCTTGAAGAGGTTCTTCAAAGGTGAGAACCTACCTTCTTTATTCCCTATTTTTGCACAAGCTTTTAGCCTATCTTGCTTATTGTTTTAAGCTTCAACTATAACTGATAAAAGTTCTGATTTTGTGTGTTTTAGAACTTTGTTTAAGGTCACTTTGAGGTTTGGGGTTGTCTCCCCCCTCCAAGGCCTTGTTAGGCCTTGTTTTAGGCCATACATTTTGGCCATTGTTTTGGTCTTTGCATGACCTCTCTACCACTGAAATCTAGAGGATTTTCAGTGATGGAGAGGTGGTTTTGAGGTCCTAAATAGGAGAGGGTCATCCCCTCTCCTTGTTGTCTTTAATGCTTGCATAAATGGCTTATGAGGTAGCATGTGTGTTTAGTTTGTTTTAGCTTCGTTTTAGCATGTATTAGGCTTTGTTTAGCCATGATACACCTCTGTTTTGAGTTGGTTTAGGCATGCCATGTATGCTTCATACACTTGTCTTGTAATCCCATGATTTGGCCTTAACATGCATCATGTTGTAACATGTGTTTTTAACATGATTTTGGCTCAACTCCATGAAGCTTTTAGCCTTGCTGTAGCATGCTCAAGCTCTATTTTTCATTGTTTCGGTTATGCTTGCATTGTTTTGTGTGGCCACCATGCAATCTAGCTTGTTAGTTTTGGGTATTGTATACTCTAACATGCTCTATGTGGATCATTTCAGTGGTTTGGCATCACTTAGAATGTTATTTCAGTCCATATTTCATGCTTATAAACTTACAGTTATCACTCCTTTAATGTCTTAAAGAGTTTGTGTTTTATGCCTCATGAATGTGTCATTGTGTATGCCATCATGCTTAGGTCATCGGCATGCCATCTAAGTGGATTTTTGGGCTCATTTTGACATATCATAACTCTGTTTTGAGTTGCTTAAATCATGCCATGTTTGGTTGTATTAGGTGTAGTGTAACACCTCCTTGAGGGTCTTGCATGTCTCATGATTTTACCCCTTTGTTTTAGCTCGTTTTGGCTTTGGTCATTGCATGTTTTAGGCTCACTTTAGTATGATTTAGGACTATTTTGGGTCATACTTGCCATATGCACTTTGTCTTGTGTAGTTTTGGTTCAAGTCCCTCGACTAGTCTTAGGCTTCAGTTTTGAGCATGCCATGTTTGACTTGTTTATGTGATTTGTTATCACTCTTAGCTTCATTTCAGAGCATGTAATGTTGTCACATTTGCATGCTTTTCATTCCTTTTAAGTATGCTTAAAGGTTGCCCTTTTGTGCCTAAAGTGATGGGCCATTAGCATGCATGTTTGTATGTGGTTTTGTCCCTTATCCCTTAGCATTTTGGCCACTGTTTTGGACCTATTAGAGAGCTGTCCATCTTGGTGTAAGTCCATCCTTTGCATGTTGTTGCATGCTTGCCTTGTATGTTGTTGCACGCTTGGCTCATTGCATATTATTATGTGCTCAAGTCGCATTCCGCACGCTTATTTAGCTTGTATTTTGTCATGAGTTTAATATGTTGTTGCATGTTTGCGTGTTTGCATGCTTGTTCACAAGCTCATGTTGCATTAGCTTGCTCGCATGCCTAGGTTGCATAGTTTTAAGCATGCATTCTTTGCCCCTTGATAAACCATGATAGAGGTCGGGGGTCCCTCATTTGTTTTGTGTGCATTCCATTTGACATTAAAATGCCCACTTGGCACCTTGGGCCATCATGCATTGAAATGCGTGATTGATGGCCCGAGGGTCGAGAACCATATTCCTTTGAGTCTCAAACATGATAAGGAGGGTGGTGGTGCAAACGTTGCTTTGAAAATGCATCGCCATGTTCTGTGTGTCCTCTGCTACAGCAAAACAGAATTCTGCAGGAAGAGATGGTCGGCCGACCATCTTAAATGCCGGTCGGCCATTAATTGTTAGCCGAGATTACCACAAATGGTTGATGACCAGTTCCCCATGGCCGGTGGCCTCACCTCTTGGTCGGTGACCTCCCACAACCCTCAGGGAGTAGTTCAGAGGCAACCTTGAGACTTGCATAGTGTTCAAAGGTGCAGAACAGTGTAAACAGAGGCAGCATGAGTATGGCGATGGATTTCCGAGCGGAGCCGAGCATGCACGAATCCATCCCTCTTCCCGAGGCCTCTTTATTGCTTTCTTAGCTCAATTAATTTGTTTAATTAGTTAAGGGCTACGTAATAATTAGTTAGCTCGCTAGTTAGTTAATTATTTGATTTGTATTATTCTTTCGGTCCCTCCCTCGAGGGGGCGCAATTGTGTAATAAGCGTGCGTGTGTGTGATGCATGTCTTCCAACCCCCACTTCTTTCTCCCTTTTATTTAACCGCTTATGATGGTTAGTTGTAGGGCATATTTGATTTAGCATACCTTATGCTATACATGTTTGCATTCATTCATTTGTATTGCATGCACCGGGCTCGGCGCATCATACTAACCGCATTATATTTAAATTCCAACTTGAATACATGTATCGAATTGTCGCATCTCATATGCCACTTTAGATTAGTCGAGCCTATTCTAGCTTCATTTTTCCTGCGATGCATTAGCCATCTTAACATGGACTTGGATCATACATTTGATTACTAACATGTTCCTTGTTTTGGCTCGGAGTACACTGTGAGTGTTTATGCTTTAGCATCTTGCATGTATGTGAGTGTTAACATGACGACATGCTTGCCATGAGGCTAATTGCTTATGTGACACAATTGCCTGAATGCCTGTGGGTGAAGGTTGGATTGCTTGAATTGGAATAATTCATCGAAATTGATTTAGCCTACTTACGAGTAGCAAACTTCAAATCGTTTTTCAAACAGTGAATATGCGATGTTTTGTTCCAAATTAGGCGATCTAGTCTATACTTGTGTGTTGAGAGCATCACATAGTAAATTCTAGCTAATTAACCGGAATAAAAACACATATGATTTCAAAACAAAATATCATGCTTAGTACAAGCCAATCTTCGGATCGGGCGAGTGGGGATGCTCATAGCTGACCTTCCCCAATCGTACCCAAGTTCCCGAGCCGAGGCAACTTTGGTGATGACGGACACATGGCCTTAGACACGAGTTAGGGTTTCCTAAATTCCCCCAAAATAAAATATTTAGGTGGCAACTTTGTATCTGGAAAAGCAGTCCATGTTTGGCACTTCTTTCTTAAAAATCTGTTTTCCAAAACGATTTGCCGGATTTAGTCTCTTTGGTGATTTATCAGTCTTGCATTGCATATTACGAGATCAGATTAAGAACCATGACATCGAGTCCGAACTGTAGTGACCCCAATGAACAAAATGGGATTTCTCTGGGGACGTTCGGGGGCGTCAACACGCCCCTTCGTACTCTCCTACTTATTATGATTTACAATTTTTATGTCTTTTCAAATACACACGCTTTCAGATACTTGCCGCTGGACTGTCTTCCGCGTTGTCTCTGCAACTTCCTTTCCTTCACTATCCTCTTCGTCTCTCGTAAGTTCTCTTTGCCTGGTTTGTTTTTGGTTTCCAGCATTCGTGTAAACTGTAGGAAATGGAAAAACACCTGAAAGATCTCCTCTCTTCAGATCAAATTTCTAGCTTCCGACGCCATTTTCCCATTCTTGATGACGTCCGTCTGTCATTTGTGGTAGACAGTACCCTCGATATGGAGAGGGCTGATGAATCCACGATCGTCTTCCCTCTCCTATCAATCGCAGAGGGTGGAGTTCGATTCCCACTTCATCCACTCCTTAGGGCTGTGCTCTGCCATTGGGATTTAATCCCTTCCCAACCCAATGTTAATTTTTTTAGAATCGTAATGGGGATTATCGCACTAAACCATTGCCTTAGGATTAACGTCGGCATTCCTGCTATTCGACATTGTTATGCCTTGGCCAAGTCATCTGGTTGGCATGGGCGTTTCTTCCTTAGGGCCAAGGACACCGACCATCAACTAGTGACTATGCTTTCCAGCTCTAGGAAGCGAGTTGATGATGTAATGGTCATTGTCCAAGGTAATTGGGAATTTGGCGAAGGCGAGGATCGCCTCAATCCTATTCCTAGATGGAAGGGTGAACCAGGTGGCTGTGCAGCTTCTTTTATTTATTTTTTGTTATATTCATAAAGCTTCATTTTCGAGACCTCATGGCATTGCTTGTGCAGGGAATGATTTGAAGAAAGTCCTGACTTCAACCAATGACACCGTTCTTTCGGAAATCAAGGTAGTGCTCTGATATTTCGGTCGGCCGAGTCTTCTAGGCATTTAATTCCGAACGGTTATATGCCGGCTTGTCATGGGCATTCTTCATTAAATATATATTTGGCATACGTGACATGCGCTGATGAGGCTCTGAATTCGGAGGCATTTATCGGCCCAAAGGCGTCGTGCGCCGATGAGGCTCTGAATTCAGAGGCTTAATCGGCCCAAAGGTGTTATGCACGAGGGGCTCCAAATCCGGAGACTGTCAGCCGATCTATAATTTTCGTTTAGTTAATTAGGCCTTTTTAGCTCCAAAAAACTGAAAATTAGCACACGGAGTGGCTGTGGCCAATATCGATTGGCGTCCATCTTTTGGAGTTCAGTGTTAATGAAATCACCTCGGGGTCACTGCAAGGATTAAAAATAAATTGCCTTGGAATCTTCATGCCAGTAACTTCACTTACTGTGTTCAAACTCGATTTAAAACGATTTTGTTGCGTGGGGTTAGATAAGTGTGAATGTCAAATAGAGTTTAACAGCAGATGAGAAGCTCGACCTTTGGCAGAGCTTGATACTGCAATGAATCGCAGCAGAGAACCCACCCATGCCAGAGGTAAGGTGTTCAAAGAACGGGAAAAATGTCAGCCTCCAAGTCGTCAAAGCAAATCACCCCGAAGGAAGAAACAACAACGGGGAAGTTCTTCGCAACTACGATCGAGAATTGAGGCCGACGTAGCACCGTGACTGTTGAGTTTTACTATTTTTGTGAGGAATTCCTTTCTTGTCCTGGATCTTGGCCTTGACATTGTCTATGGTGTCAAAGCTTTCCACCTCGAGGGTGATTGTCTCGCCGGTGTGAACATCATGGATTTAACCGCGGTCAGATCAAAGCATTTCAAGCTGTGGATGCTCTCCGAGCAGCGGGCGTTGAGTCGGCGTTGCAGCTGTACCAATGCAACCACTTCCACTTTTTCGCCTTCGAAGTTGAGAAGGGTGAGGGCGAAGGCGACGCCGTATGAAAATGGATATTGTAATGCTCGAACGCGGATTGCGTTTTTGTAATTACTGTTTAATCGAATAAAATGTTTTATTTTAAAAGTTTATATCTCATTCTGAATTTTTATATGCTTAATTAAGCATCTTATTTCGAATGTTGGCACATTTTGCTTTCTTCATGTGGTTATGCCGGCTCAACTTATATATCCTTGCTTTGATGTGTAAATGTTTTTTCATTCTGGAGGGCACTCCAAATTCGGAATATTACTCGGCCCTTGAGCGTCGTCCAACGGGACAATATTTGGTCAGTCGAGTCCGGAGGCTTTTTCTACCCAAAGACGTCATGCACCGATGGGGCTCCGAATCTGGAGGCTTTTTGGCCAATCGTGATATCCACGAAGGGCGCTCCGAATCCGGAGGCTTTTTCGGCCCAAAGACGTCATGCGCCGATGGGGCTCCGAATTCGGAGGCTTTTTCGGCCCAAAGATGTCATGTGCCGATAGGGCTCCGAATCTGGAGCCTTTTTGGCCAATCATGATATCCACGAAGGGCGCTTCGAATCCAGAGGCTTTTTCGGCCCAAAGAGGTCGTACGCTGATGGGGCTCCGAATCAGGAGGCTTTTTGGCCAATCGGGATATCTACGAAGGGCGCTCTGAATCTGGAGGCTTTTTGGCCAATCGTGATATCCACGAAGGGCGCTTTGAATCAGGAGGCTTTTTCGGCCCAAAGACGTCATGCGCCAATGGGACTCTGAATCCGGAGGCTTTTTCGGCCCAAAGACGTCATGCACCGATGGGGCTCTGAATCTGGAGGCATTTTGGCCAATCATGATATCCACGAAGGTCGCTCCGAATCCGAAGACTTTTTCGGCCCAAAGATGTCGTACGCTGATGGGGCTCCGAATCTAGAGGCTTTTTGGCCAATCGTGATATCCACGAATGGCGCTTCGAATCCGGAGGCTTTTTTGGCCTAAAGACATCATGCGTCGAGGGGGCTTCGAATCCGGAGGCTTTCTGGCCAATCGTGATATCCACGAAAGGCGCTCCGAATTAGGAGGCTTTTTCGGCCCAAAGACGTCATGCGCCGAGGGGGCTCCGAATCCGGAGGCTTTTTTCGTCGGAGCACTTTTTAACTGGATTTCGCAGTGGGTGGGATTACAACTTTTCAACAAGAATCCTTGCATTACAAAAGTGGAATGTGTATATGGCGAATCATTTAGAACTAGGATCATTCCCCAGAAATCTAGTTTAAAGATAGAATTTACGCAAGTGCATCGAGTTCCAGGTCCATGGCAGACTCCTTCTTGACATATTTCTGAGCCGATGTGGAATCTATCCTATAATGGTTGTCTCAGTTAGGACCCAATTTTCCATCAACCGGTTTCTTGTCATCCGGAAGTACCTTCAGGATCAACTCTCCCAGTGCATAGTGGCGCAGCTAAACGCGTTGATTATACGACTGGCCAAGCTGCTGCTGGTATCGCCAAGGGCTTCTATGGCTTTTCGCTAGGGAGCCGTCTGACACCGTCGAGGCTGTTTCGATTCGACACTTTAGTGGAGTTGACCTGCGACTCTGCTGGTATTTTTCCAGAAAGGAGATAACATGCTTGTGCGGATTGCTAGGAACCACGGATTTGCTCAATGTCGTGCTCGGTCGGGAAGTGTAGCAGCTGATGATAGGTGCTTGGTATGGCCTGAATAGTATGCAACCAAGTTCGCCCCATGATGAGATTATACAACGAAGGGAGCTTGACGACCAAGAATTCCACATCCACTATTTAGGAGCCCGCTCGAACAGGTAGTGTGATTTTCCCCAATGAGTACTCTGGATTTGCGATGAAGCTGAATAATGGATGAGGAGTCGGAGACAGGTCTGATTCATTGAAGCCAAGTTTGATGAAGGTCTCGTAATACATAACCTCCAAAGTGCTCGCCTGGTCTATGAGGACGCGTTCAGCGGTCACTTGATTTTCGTGTAGTTCAATGACCAATGGATCAATGTGGGGGAGTGTTATGCCGAAAAGATCGGAATCGTCGAAGATAATACTCGGAGCTTCGTGGGGCCGTTTCGTTGGTGTACGTTGCTTTTAGGGAGCTGACTGAATTGCGTGTACGGTAAGAGGCGTTGGAAGGCTGTATATCATATGAATGATGCCAAGCAGAGGTGAATCCTGCCGAAGGGCAACAGTTTTGATTGCGCTCTTTCGGACATGTTGCTGGAGCCGACCATCTTGCACCAATTCCTCAAGGTGGTCTTTCAAAGCATAGCAACTGTCCGTATCATGACCGTGATCTTTGGGATATTTACATCGCCTGTCCCGCCTTCTCGTGTCAGGAGGTCCCACCATTTTGGACGGCCATTTGAAGAACAGAAGATGTTGGATTTTGGATATAACCGAGCTGATTGGCTCTGACAGCCCTGTATATTTCTTGTCGGCACGCTTTGTGCGCCTACTATCAACTTATAGTTGCTCATTTTCTCAGTGTGAGCATTGATCACTTAATCGACGAGAATCCCGTCTTTTCTCTCGTTTAGCCCGTTGTCATGGTTCAGGGCTCTGAGGTGGTACGAAACTTATTGGCTGAGCAATTTCAGGAGGGGCCGTTTTGTTGGCCATGTGTCCGACTTTAACCCGCAAGGCGTCATCTTCCACTTTGCAGTATTCCTCTACTTTCTTTATCAACCCCCAGACTGTTTTGGGGGTCTTCTAGTCAAGGAACTGCGAAGGGCACTATCCGGATGTAATCCCATTTTGAAGGCGGTGATGGTCATGGAGTCGTTGCAAGCGTCATCAATAAGATTAAAGCATTCCCAATATCACGCCGAATATACTCTTGGTGTTTCTCCTGGCAGGATTTGCATTGCCCAGAGAGAGTCGGCTTGTTTTGGCTGGACCTCGTTAGTGATGAATCTGGCCCTGAAGGATTTCTGTAATTGGTGGAAGGTTTTGATCGAAGCCGGCTCCAGTTTATAATACCACCTGACAGCCAATGGTCCCAAACTGCTAGGAAATATTCAGCACATGAGGACCTCGTCGTCTACATGCAATGTCATGGCTTGCTTGTAGTGGCAGATGTGGTCGGTGGGGTCTGATTTGCCGTCGTACAAGGTGAATGACAGTGCTTTAAATTTCTGGGGTAGCACTGCCTTTGCAATCCGTCGTACGAAGGGATCGTGTTGATCTTCGTTCGAACTGTTCCTTCTTCGCTTGTGCCTTATACGGGGACTTTCTTCAGAAGAACTGGTAATTTCAGGTCGCCCCTTCTTCCTGGGCTCCGAGGATAATGAGTCGGAGTCGCTATGAGTGCCGTCTTGTCGGGCTCGAGGCCGTCGACCACCTGCCTTCAGAGATCGTTCCGGATTTAGGCGTACAGCTTGTTTGGACTTCGCCACTTCCAAGGCCAAATTTTCATGAAGACGTTTGTTCACAGTGATGATGTTCTCCAACCTTTGTTCATTTTGCTTTGCTTGTTCCATGATCGCCTGCATTGTCTCATGCTCCGAAGTCGAGGGTGAGGCGAAGTTCAATGCACGTCTTGCGGCGATAATCTCCGGTCCAAGCATCTTTGTTGGAGTGAGGTCGTCTCTTTGCGTGGTTTCATCAGTGACTATTGGAGGATCTTCTGTTACGCCTGCCATGGATATATTTGACTATTCCCACAGACGACGCCAATTGTGGAGAAGTGGTTTGGAAACACTCTTCCGATCCTGGGGGACACTAGTGATCCTCTTCTAGTCAACTGAAAAGAAATAAACACTCCGGTCGGGGGTGCCGGAATTAGCACTCCGACGGGCAAGTCAGTCTTTGCACTCAAGTTTATTTGTATTCTCAATTAAGTACAATAGTTCTCACATACCTCTTACTGGCTGATATTCTTCTATTTATATCCTTTCTCTCTTGGGCCTCGGGATTAGGCCCACTTTCTGTTTGTCATTCGGCTTCCTTTGTAGCAAATTGCTTTTTACTCGGCCCTTTTCCTATTCGGCTATTTGACTGTAGGGTATGATTTTGATGTGGGATGAAGCCGAATACTATACATACATCCCAGTTCCCCAAGTTCATATACTCGGCCTATTTACGACCCCCATTATTCGGCCCCCACAAAATCCATGAAGAAAATGTTAAACAAGAGGTTTGCCGTGAAAGATCTGCGAGTAGTAAATGTAATTCTAGGAATGAAAATCACAGGAACATCTGAAGGATATGCTTTATCTCAGTCTCACTATGTTGAGAAGATTTTTGAGAAATTTGGGAAGCATAACGAATGTCTTGCTAAAACACTTGTTGATGTTGGTCTTCACTTGTCAAAGAATACAAGTGTGGGCATGTCACAATTGGAGTACTCTCGGATAATCGGAAGCTTGATGTACTTAATGAATTGCACTAGGCCAGATATAGACTATTCTATATGCAAGTTGAGTAGGTACACAAGTAATTGAGCGGCAGATCACTAGAAAGTAATAATTAGGGTACTTAAGTATCTAAGGCATACCCGAAATTATGGCTTACATTATACCAGATATCCAGTAGTACTAGAGGGGTACATCGTCACTTACTGGATATCGGATACTAAAGACTCAAAATCCACAAGTGGATATGTATTTACCCTAGAAGGTGTTGTAGTCTCTTGGGAATCCTCCAAGTAGACATGCATAGCAAGGTCAATAATAGAATCTGAGTTTATTGTGTTAGATAAAACAGGAGAAGAAGCAAAGTGACTCCGTAATTTCCTAGAAGACATTCCAATGTAGCCTAAACTGGTGCCAACTATATGTCTAACGGTAAATCTCGATACATTCATCGAAGACAAAATACCGTTTGACATTTTCTCTCATATGGAATAATTTCCATAGAGTATGTAAGGTCAAGAAAGAACATTGTGGAGCCGTTGATTGAAGGGCTAGCCAGAGAGCAAGTGTACCATTTATCAAAGGGAATGAGATTAAAGCCTATTACTTAAAACATGCCATAATCGC
The DNA here is from genome assembly GCF_055761805.1 of Camellia sinensis. Lineage (NCBI taxonomy): Eukaryota > Viridiplantae > Streptophyta > Magnoliopsida > Ericales > Theaceae > Camellia > Camellia sinensis. Next base: position 61,004,261 of record NC_138971.1, read on the forward strand.
AACCCAACCTAACGGACTGGAGATCTCAAGATCTAGGTTCAAAAGCACAACCATATTATGGATGACTTCACGAATCACTAAAGAGTTTTGCTTCTACCTATTTCTATAATAAGCGGAGTTATACCTGCAACATTAGTAGGATAAGCTTTGCTTTTAATGATTCTTATACGTTGGACATCCAAGTGAGGTATGTGTAGACCGCCCGAACTCCCTCTACGCGCCCCCCTTTTCGGAGAGCGCGCGAATTTGGGTTCTAGCTACTACAGTTCGGACTCCTGTCACGGTTCTGAATCTAATGTTACAAAGTGCAATGTAAGACTGATAAATTACCAAAGAGTCCAAATCTGGCATATCGTTTTGGAAAATCGATTTTAATCAAAAGCGCCAAACATGGACTGCTTTGCCAGATTTCAGAGTCACCACCAAAATATTTTGTTTTGGGAAATTTAGGAAACCCTGACTCGTGCCAAAGGCCACGTGTCTGTCATCACCAAAGTTGCCTCGGCTCGGGAACTTGGGTATGAGAGGGGGAGGTCCTGAAATGAGCACCCCTGCTCGCCCGATCAAAGACCGGCCTCTACTAACATGATATGTTTTTTTTGAAAAAACATGTGTTCTTATTCCAGTTTGTTGGCAATATTACTATGTGATGCGCATAGCATACAAGTATAGACTAAATCACTCAATTTGAAACAAAAATCTCATGTTTGTTTGTCGAAAATGGTTTGAAAGTGCTACCCTCGAGTAGGCTAAAGCGCAAATTTTCCACTCTCAAGTGGGATTTAAAGCAACATGATTTTGCCACTCCGCAAAGTGGGCTTAAAACGCACATTCGATGAATTATTCCAATTCAAGCAATGAAGCCTTCATCCACAGGCATTCATACAGTTAAGCACTTAAGCAGATAGCCTCATGGCAAACATGTTAACATGGCAATCACTTACACACATGCAAGGATGCTAAAGCGTAAACACTTACAGCGTAAACACTTACAGCGTAAACACTTACAGTGTACTCTGAGCCAAAACAGAAAACTAGTTAGAAATCAATGCATGATCCTAGCTATGTTAAGATGCCTAATGCAGCACATGCAAAAATGCAACTAAGTAGGCTCGGCTATCTAAGATGGCATATGAATGCAATACTGATACATGTATTCAAATAGGTATTGAAATACGATGCAGTTTGAATGATGCGCCGAGCCCGGTGCATGCAAGACGAATGAAGGATGCATGCATGCAAAGCATAAGTATGCTAATTGAAACATGCCCTAATCTAACCATCAAAAGCAGATAGGTAAAAGGGAGAAAGACGTGGGGCTGGAAGAGATTCACACACACACGCACACTTATCACAAAATTTCCCCTCTCGACGGAGGGTCCGAATGAAATGAAAGCTAACTAGCTACGCTAATTAAGCTAATTATTACAAACCAGCTAATTAACTAACTAGTTAACTAATTATTACAACACAAAATTGATTAGCTAAGCACATTAACTAATTAAGTACAAAGCCAATAAATTAACTAACTAAGTAAAGCAGTTAAGAGGCCTCGAGGGATGAGGGAATGCATGCACGCTTGATCGACTTCCTCCCGAAAATCCGTCGCCTTGCCACTGGTTGCCTCTATTTGCATTCGCTTTGATTCCTGAACATTGAACCAATTCCTACGCTGCTTCCGCTCCAGAACCAGAACCAGAACCATTATGAACCATCTTCAAGCTGGTGGACTGTCGGCCACCAGGGGAGGCTGTAGGCCACTTAAAGTGGCTAGTTGGCCACTTCCTCTGGCCGGTCGGCCAGTTGCTTCTGCATTCTCCAATTTTGCTGGAAACAGAGTACAATAGGGGCAAAGCAGGGCATTCGCAGGGTATGTGTGTACAACCACCCTCCTTATCATTTCTCAAGCTTAAAGGGGTGCGGTACTCGACTCTCGGGCCATCAACCAAGCATCACAATGCATGATGGCGAAGAAGCCTAGTGTGTGCATGTTAATGAATGCACAAGTAAGGCTCGATGCACCTCCACCCTATCATGCACGGTCAAGCGTGTCGGTGACCAAGAAATGAGGCATATTTCATCACTTCAAGTATGAAATGTCTGTCATTTCTCGTGTTTGGATTGACGTCCGATCTAAACACATTCAATGCAATACAAACATATTATCTTGGCATGCTTTACTTTGACTCATTTTTGTTTACTCACTTTAGATTACCAATAAAACCTTTAACCGATTAAGTCCAAAAGTGAGAAGTCCGCTAATGTGAAAGACGGACCAAGCCACAAGCTTCTTGAGCATGAAAGATGCATCATGCCATTAGGCATGAGGGCCTCAATTTCGTGCTCAAACCAACAAAGCGCTTATGACCTCTTTCAAAAGAAATGAAGCAGTAAACAATGGAGTGCAATGGCATGTATTTCCGCACTGAAATGAGATGCTAAAGACCTTCAAATCATGCAAACAAACCATGAAATGCATGCTAAGGGCCAAGAGCATTAAAGCTAGCAAAGAGCATAACAGAAGAGGCATGCGATATCAAGCTTAAACAACCAAACGAGCCCAAAACAGAGCTGCAACATGGCAAATTAGTGGCAAAAGCATGCTCAAACTATGGCTCAAACGAGTAGAAAATCATGCTCCTTTGGCAGCTCACAAATAAGGCACAAAGGCAAAACTCTCAAAAGCTCTCAAGGAGTGAAAGAAGTGAGAACATGGCACACGTATATGCTCTGAAATTACATGCTAAATGATGCCAAAACATGCAACCATCATAAATATAGCATGCTAAGGTGCTCAAAACTCAAGACTAGTTAAGGTACTTTCACCATAGCCATATTAAGCAAGCCCCAAAGGACCAAGATCACTTGAAATAGCCCTAACGCAGACCAAAACAATGATAGAAACATGATGGAATGTAGCCAAATCAAGCTAGAATGGTATGCCAAAATACTAAGCATGCAAGGTTAATGAGTGGGATTACACTACAAGTACTTAAACCAAGCAAGAGTTGACTCCACCAAAAGAAATCAGAGTTGTAACATGGCAAAATAAGACCAAAAAACATACTGAGATGGTAGCCCAAAATCTTAGACAAGCATGCATACAAATTAGCCCATGATTAAGACATAAGGCCCAACTCTCCAAAAGCATTGAAAGAGTGAAACATGTGAGAGTATGACTACACTACATACACTGAAATCATGTGAGAAATATGACCGAAGCATGCAAACAACTCAAGTAAAGCATATTAGAGACTTTGAAACTCAAAGCCAGTGAGCAAGATTGCACTATGGCTATACAAAGCAAGTCCCAAATGATCAAGACCACTCAAAACAGTGTTCAAGCATGCTAAACTATGAGCAAAAGCATGTTGGAATGTTGCCAAAATGAGCTAGAATAATTGGCCAAAATATCAAGCATGTTAAGCTAGTAAGCAAAGTTTACACTACAAGTGTAAAAAGCATGCAAGAAGTAGCTAAGCAAGCCACAAACAGAGCTAAAACATGTTAAAAAAAGTCACAAAAACATGCTTAGATCAAGTCAAGGTATGGTAGAAAAACATGCTCAAGTATGAGGCCATCAACACGAGCAATCAAGACACAAGGAAAGGGGATAACCCCCTTCTATTTTGGACCTCAAAACACAATTTCCACCATTGAAATTCCTCTGGAATTCAGTGGTTAAAAGGTCAAGAGAAGGTGATCTCAAAGGCCTTAAGAGATGGCTCAAAGTAAAACAAAACAAGCCACCAAAGGGGGGAGACCACCCCCAACTCAAACAAGGCCTCGAACAACCATTTTAAACACTTAAAAACAAAACTTTTTGTCATTGAAATCTAAGCCTAAAACAGCATGCAAAGGTGGCTAAGCTTATGTACAAAAACAAGCTTAAAAGAGGAAATTGCTCACCCTTGAAGCACAACTTCAAAAACAGCAACTTCTAAGGCAAAACCAACTTTTTTAAGCTTCAAAAACACCTCAAGAAACTTCAGCTCCAATGTCAAGATGTTTGGGTAAGAGGTTGTAGGCAAAATATGACAAAAACACTCACTTTCAAGCACTATAAGACACAATATAGAGAGCGGGAGAGAATTCTAGAGAGAGTCAAAATTGCTTCTAAAAATTATGAACCTCTAAGAAGGGAGAGAGGGCTTCCCTTATATAAAGCAATGCAAGGTAAAGCTTGCTTGACAGGCTTGAAACTTGCCTTCATCCCTCCATACACGTGTATGGAGGATGGCTCACTGAGCCACAACTGGCTCAAAATGTCTAAAACAACCTGCAAAAACAGAAAAAAGGCCGTAGGCCACTTCAAGTGGCCTACTGGAGGAAAAAGTGGCCTACAACCACCAAAAGTGGCCGACAGCCTCTCCCCTCCCTCTGGGCAAGGGGTAACAAGGTATGGCTAAAAAAGAAACCAAAAGGAAGAGAGCTAAGAGGCCACAAGATAAGGCACTCAGTCGAAAGCTCCCGAAACTAGCCTACGGGCCACTAGAGGCGGCCTACAAGAGAGATAAGTAGCCGACAGCTACAAAAAGTGGCCTACAGGCCTTTCTCTCCCTCCAAGCATAGGTACCAAGGCATGGCCCCAAAGCAAAGCCAAAACACAAAGAGTTCAGAGGCTCAAAGACAAGGTGCTCGTTCGAGACCTTCGGGCACTCAAACCTATCACAAACATATGCGATCATCACGTACACGAACGTTGACGTCTGAGTCTTAAAGTCGGTCAAAAATGGAGTGTCTACATTTGCCCCTTTTTGATAGAACTCGGAAGTCATGAAATGACGGGAGTGAATGTCAAAGGCCAGAGACGACCCATTTTTGACAAGGCCGAAGACTTAGACAAACAGACAAGACAACAAAAAGGGGGCTACCGTAGGCAAGGGTAAAATGCAAATGATATGCACAATGCAAAACATAACTTATGATCATGCAAAGAAAGCTGTAATGAAGCATTTGACTGAAAATGTTATGCAAAGTAAATACAACATTTGAAGCAAACCGATAAGATCATCTCACACATGAGAAACACAAACATACAAACACGCTACGCGCGAGACTCACAAGTCAAACTACATTTTACACAGAAAGGACGCAAGAAAAATATGCAATGTTAACTACGACTCACGCAGGAAAGACTAAAAGCGACCGTTGGGCACACCCGAGGTCTCAAACAAGATTCCAACGCGTTGCATGCGAATGAAAAAGGAGTGGTACAAGCATTGGAACACGTTCCAAATGCTCTTAACCAAAGAGGGAGAAACATAGGGATACGTCCCAGTGTTTCGGAGTGGTATAAGCATCGGAACATATTCCAAATACTCGTAACCAAAGAGGGAGAAACAAAGGGACACGTCCCAGTGTTTCAGAGTGGTATAAGCATTGGAACACGTGCCAAATGCCATTAACCAAAGAGCAAGAAACATAGGGATACGTCCTAGTGTTTTCAGAGTGGTATAAGCATCTGAACACGTTCCAAATACTCTTAACCAAAGAGAGAGAAAGATAGGGACATGTCCCAGTGTTTCGGAGTGGTATAAGCATACCGAAGAGGGAGAAACATAGGGACACGTCCCAATGTTTCGGAGTGGTATAGGCATTGGAACACATTCCAAATGCTTTTAACCGAATAGGGAGAAACATAGGGACACGTCCCAGTGTTTTAGAGTGGTATAAGCATCGGAACACGTTCCAAATGCTCTTAACCACAGAGAGAGAAACAAAAGGACACGTCCCAGTGTTTCGGAGTGGTACAAGCATCGGAACATGTTCCAAATGCTCTTAATCAAAGAGGGAGAAACATAGGGACACGTCCCAGTGTTTCGGCGTGGTACAAGCATCGGAACACGTTCCAAATGCTCCTAACCGAAGAGGGAGAAACATAGGGACACGTGCCAGTGTTTCGGAGTGGTACAAGTATCAGAGCACGTTCTAAATGCTCTTAACCAAAGAAGGAGAAACATAGGGACACGTCCTAGTGTTTCGGAGTGGTATAAGCATTGGAACACATTCCAAATGCTCTTAACCAAAGAAGGTCTAAGTCATCGCACGCGCAAGAAGAAAGAACAATAATGCCCAAGGCATACAAGATTAAATGCGATATATACGCAAAGTGAACATGTATGATAGATTCATAAAGTGAACAGGTGCAATAGATGCACAAAACATAATCAATCTTAAGTGGAACTTCTCTAAATGAACCGCACATCCAATATCGCCTGGTTACGCCAACTTCAAATGAACCGTACATGCAATATCGTGGATGAATGAGAAAGAAACTTGATAGGAACAATGCAATACAATGCAAGATGTTTAAGGAATGCAATAAACAAACATAGCGGCGTTTTAGAAACCACCTCATGGGGTGAGTGGCGATGAACCACTCTACTCTGATGGGGATCTCCCCCTTGTGTTCTTCAAACTCTTACCTTGCGTTCTTCGAACTCTTTCCTTCAACTCACAGTATAAAGGTTCTGAAATGCTGACAAACAGCAACATCTGCATATTGAAACCACAGCTCCCACTTGTCTTCCTGATCATATTCACAATTTTCCCTATTCTCCGACGGGGTGACAGACTAGGTTGGTTCAGTATCCAGAATTGATGCGCATACACATGCTATCTCAATCTATGGGGCTGCCATACAGATTTCAAGCCGGGGATACACCCCTGGGTATTCAAACCAGACTTTAGTTCAGAAATCCCAAACCTTTGCATTTTAGGCATCAACCATTCGAACTCTAGTTTCCACCGTCACGGTTGGTCTCCTAGGAACTCATTGCAAACACAGCCAAGATGCCTCTGGCAGGGAATGGTACTCAGGGAGAGCACTTATGATCGCCATTCTGGCTTGAAGCAGGCTTGAACTTGAACTCGAGGTAGTGACACACTCACACTTCGAAGCATTGACAAGGCCTGAAGAGGTACATCCGGAGTGTAATCATGGAACTTCCTAAAGTGGAAACACACTAGGATGCTCCAAATTTTCCCTCTTTTCTTTTCCTTTGCCGTCCAGAACCCATATAGCTTCAGATAGGTCCTTGTTCTACTATTCTTACATGACCTGGGTTGAACCCTGCAGTTTATGAAAGAAAAAAATCCTGTTTTGCACATATGTTGATAATGGAACAGCACTCTGAGCACAAAATGTTTTTTTTTTTTTTTTGAAATTGAGAAATGAGTTCTCGATCGGGTATTGAGCCTACGAATGACCATAGTCAAAACGACTCGATGATGGGAAAGACAAAGGTAAAACAACCTAAACGACTTAACAAAGGAACACCAACATTCACAACGACTCAAAACAAGAACCGAGACGAATAAAAACAACAAACACAACAAACGAACACTTTGCTATGCATCGGTGGGAGACCTCTCAATTCACGAGGAGCCCATTTCTTCAGGTATTGTTTCCCACCCTTTCTCATTTGTGATTCTCACATCACTTTGGCACTCAATCTCTTGTTTTCAAAAAAAGCCTTTTTCTCACTTTTTCTCTTAGCGCACATCTCTCTATTCTTCAGTCTCTCTTATTTTTTATCCCTCCCCAGGGTGGTTGATGGATAAGTAGGATGTTGTGGGCTCTTACCCCTAGCATTCTACTAGATTCTCCTTCTTTTGCTCGCAGGAGCTCGTGAACTTTCCTACAGAGGGGTTGTGTTACAACTAGATGTGCAGGAGATCTGCAATTGACATCGGTTGACGATGCCCTTGGCTTAGCTCAAACAAGGTGAGTTACAGCATGTCCCACCGGCTAGTCATAGAATTGATCGGTCTCACACATTACATTTTCTACATCCCCATTCTGGGTCAGACACTAATTTGGTTACGATCATCCAGATTAAGGAACCGAATATCCCGCTCCATTTTCAATCTGTGCTTCGCACTTGGCTCAATAACTCATTGCTTGGAGGATGAGAGAGCTTTCATCCCTTTACTTGTTAGCTTCAGTTGTGCCCTTTCTAGCGAATACGGTGCCCTTTCTGGCAAGTATGGTGACAAGGGGAAAAGACATAAAACCTGACTCAACTGTGCCCCTAGTTCATCATTTTGACCATTTTTTGTTTTGGCTTTCTACTAAAACAATTTTGACCCATATGAAAGTTTGATCAACATGCTTGTTCGATTTTCTGATTGAAAACCATGCAAGTCAAGCTATGAGCACTAAAATTTTTCCTTTTTTGGGTCCAAGAAATGGTCCAGTTTTAAAAAAAAAAATGGAATCATTTTCGAGAAAATTAGTTAGCTTCTTTAAAAATCTTCAAAACTGTTTTTACAAATGGCCATTGCTCGACCAACACAGAATTTACTCTTGAGATGCACAACCTCAGATCTAAAACAATGGAAAATTGCCCCTTGTCTGAATGGCAGTGCACGACAATGGAAAGTTGCCCCTTGTCTGAATGGCACTACAATGCACTATAACCAGTTCTCATAGTGAAGATCGCAACCGAACTCTTAGATACAAAAATGACAAAGATGACCCGTTAAATCTCATGGACAGGACAGTTGAATTGGAAATGTTTATGGTTGGACTTCAAAATGAAGTTGCCTACGCATCCCAAAGATGGGAATCAAGCCTTACGTAGTTCGGTTAAGGTACACACGGGTATTTAACCTCTCTTTCTACGCTCTAACTTTTGCCAAGGCCGCCCTTCTAGATTTTCAACCTTGTGAGCTTTGTTTTTCTTTTCTTTTCATTTCTTTTTCTTCTTATTTTTCTTTTCATTTTTCTTTTCTTTTCCTTTTCATTCTTTTCTTTTTCTTTTCCTTTTCATTTTTGTTCTTTTCTTTTTCATTCTTTTCTTTTTCTTGCTCTAACTTTTGCTTGGGTCGCCCTTATGGATTTTTGGCCCAGCGAGCCTTTCAAGGGTAAAAGTGTAACTTGGTCCATGTTGAATGGTTTTGAGATCTCGAAGTCATCTAAATCCAGGAGAATGGCTACTGCTCACTGATGATGTAGAATTCCATCCACTGGGGGGGATGAATTTACCCTTAGTGTTATGGATAGGAGCTCGGTTGTCCTTCATCAAAACTTTCTTCTTTTCTCCATTCTGGGATTTGGCATTCTTGCCGATCTTCGTTAGCTTGGGAAATGTCCGAATTTTTTACTCTTCAAGCACATCTGACATTTTTTGCCCCTAGTTCAAGGGCTGTTTCTCATCCAGCTTTGCAAGCTTTCTTTTGATCATATCTGACCTTCTTGCCCTAGTTCAAGGGCTGCTTCGAATCTGGCCTGACAGGCCTCCTTTGATGTCAAACGACCTTATTGCCCCTTGTTCACGGGCTGCATCAAATCTGACCATACAAGCCTCACATTGTGGTTGAACGTTGAACATTCTGAATCCAAGTTCAAGGTTTGAAAGCGAAAGGGGTTGAGTCTCGAGGCTGAGAGCGATCCTATGCTGCACAATCTCAAGATCAATTCCATACATGTCTTTGCAGGACCACGCAAAACATTTTTTGAAATCTTTTAAGAAAGTGACTAGTCGTTCGCGCTGAAGACAATGTAGAACCAATCTGGATCAAGCTAGGATCCTTCCCAGTACTCACATTAACAAACTTGATCTCATTCATTAAGGGCTTAGCATGCCTCTCTTTCTCTCAGTTGATCAAATTTTGCAAACCCAGGGGAATTCCTCCCTCATTGTTTTCATCACAGTGTTCAAAAGGTTTTGAAAAACATAGGTTAATGCAATGACTTCAAGGCATAGAAAAGTACATGAAAATCTCTGCTGTTTCATTCAAATTTGTTGGCACAACTGGCTCAATGACAGAAACAAACACGACAGGGTGAAAATCACTGTTGTTTCATTCAGATCTTCTGGCACAACTGGCTCCATGGCACACACAAACTCAAAAGAAAGAGTGTAAAAGACAAACACAAAACAAAAAAGTGATGTCTGAGGTAACACCCTCGAGATCACCTAAATCTAACACAACATGATTGGCTCGATACAACAAGACAGACTCAACCGACTCAGTACAAAAAGACTGACTCAATACAACACAACACGACTGACCCAATACCCAAGTCATAAAGTAAAATCAACAACATTTGTATATTACTCAAAACAGTGCATGCCATCCACCACATCTGGAGTAAACTGAGTGTCATCCGCAGGTGGTTCTCCCCCAATCACATAGGCACATTATCCCCCAAGTTCACTGATCCAATACCGATAGACTTTACAGGACCTGGTGTGACGATGACCTCGTTGTCAATCAGATCTTATATTTTGTGGTGAAGACGAAAGCAACTGTCAGTGTCATAACCAGTTTGTCGATAGAAGGCACAGTACTTGGCAGCATCATGCTTAGCTGGAAGGGGATCCGGGAGAGGCTGAGGCTCAAGGAGTTTGAGATGGCCTTGTCCTATAAGGATTTGGAGAGCTTTGGACAAAGTCATGTAAAGGGGATTGAAGACCCTCTGGCCTCGGGGTGGGTACTTCGAGGTTTACGGAGTGTTGGATGTATTGGCAAAGGGGTTGGCAGGTGCTGGCGGGATTTGATGATCTCTTCTGAGTGTAGGATTGGAGCTGAAAGGGGTGTTTCTGGCACGACATCCCTTCTTCTGGCTTGCCCCTTGATTCAGAATACTCTCATCCTGAGTAGCAAAAATGTCATCCACAGTCTTTGCAACAACTACGAGCACTTACTGTTTGTTTAGTCCTTTTGCTTTCAAAGCCTCAACAGCCCATTGAAGGTGTTCATGGGGACCAATGCCTGCCCTTACCTTGTTCTTACCATTCGCCCCCATTTTCGCTAAGGGATTGGGTCACTATATCAGAACGGAACCCAGTTGTTGTAGACATGCCACCACCCAGATCTCAGATGGCTTCAGGTTGACCATTTTCAATTGCAACTTGCCCTAAGATCAAGGAGCCTTTTGGATTGAGACTTCTGGCCTGTGATGTGGTTGATGATGGAGCCAAAATCCCAGAGGCTAAATCTGCCATAGTTTTTTGCAAATCTTCAATCATGTTCACTAGCTCAGTAGTAGTGGGTTCATGGGTTTGAGATGATTGAGGTTCAGGTGCACCCATCATGCATAAGTCCATGCTGACTGGAATGAACACCTCAGGTTTGGGTAAATGGGCTGGGGTGATATATATACTAGGGTCAAATGGGTTGACCGTTGTCTGGATGAAGTTTACCTGCCTAGGTGGAGGGTTTTGATTGACATTTGGTTTTTCTGGAGGTGCTATTACCTTGTTGTCAATGAGATCTTGAATCTCATGACGTAGTCTGATGCAAAAGTCAGTAATGACCGTGTTACTGATGGAAGGCACAGTATGTAGCCAGGTCATGCTTTGGAGGGAGAGGGTCGGGTAGATGCTGTTGTTCTAATGGTTTCAGATGTCCTTTCCTGAGTAGGACCCCTAGAGCTTTAGACAAAGGCATATAAAGTGAGGTGAAAACCCACTTGCCTCAGGGTAGATAGTTCGTAGTTTGGGGGTGGTTTGGACGTACCAACAAAGGGGGTGGCTGTTTTCGGAGTGGTGGTGACCATTCCAACTTCGGAAGATCTTGCAGCTGCATCACCACTGGTGGTCGCATTCAAACTGTGTGTATAACCCTCCTTGGGTGACTCCCTTTCATGGTCAATCAGACCTTGCTTCATGGCATCTTCAATCTGTACCCCAATCTCGTGCAAGTCAGCAAAGGTCGGAAGGGGTAAGACGATCATTTTCTGCATCAGCTTAGGTTGAAGGTTGCGCACAACCATCCTTATCTGATTTTTCTCGAGCGGCCGAGTTATCATCATGGGGGCCTTAGCCCTCCATCGAGTGACAAAGTCAGAAAAGCCATCTTTCGGCTCTTTCCTGGTCACCTCAAGATCACTGGTCGTGACCTCGATCTGGGTGTTATATGAATATCGGGCAACGAAGGCCTCGGCCATCTCCTCCCAACTCCTCTTTGAGTCCTCTAGTTTGGCATACCATATGGTCATAATACCCGATAGGGTCCGACCGAAGAGTGAAAGCTTTTGCAATCTGGAAAGACCCATTGACCATAGGATATCTGAGCATAGCCGCAGATGTACCATAGGATCTCCAGAAACATCAAAACGGTCTATATGTGGCATCTTGAACTGGTTCGGCATTGTCGCTGCTGAATCAGTGTAACCATCGTCTATGTCCGGGATCGAGTTGACTCCCTGGGCCCGCTTGAACAGTTTTTCAAGCTTAGTCACTTTCAGTGTTGTTGGATCCACCTGAAATTCAACCGGTGTTTCCACTGGATTAGCCGGTGCTTTAGACAACTGAGGTAGGATTGGGGGTGGGACTGGCCCCGTTGGCATGTTTGTATTCTCCTAAACGTTTGTAGTTTCCCTGATTGTTGAAACTCTAGGTGGGGGTAGGGGTGGATGCGAAGTAGATGCTCCGACTTGTTGTGGCTGTTGTTGTTGTTGAAGCCTGGCAATCAGTTCTTCCTGTTGGGCTACAGCTTTCGTCTGACGAGCGGTGACCTCCGCTTGACGAGCAGCATCTCGATGCATGGCATGCATGGTCTCCTAGAGCTGACGCATCATCTTTTCCATACTCGCTAAAAACTGCTAGTCTATCAAAACAGGTGTATATTCTCTCTCTGTGATAGGAACAAAAATCTCAGCCCAACTGCGCACGAGTGGGGTAGACAATGATCGTTGATTTGGTAACCGTTGTACCGGTGACATGTGCCTGTCTGGCCTTTCTTTGCCTTACCACTGGCGAAGGAAACACTGGTTGCCCTTGAACTGAATCTCTGACCCGACAAAGTATATCAACACAAGTCCAATGTACTCGGGGGATATCAGAGCCTTCTAAAGCTTTGGTTCCAGGACTACCTAGCAAAGAGAAAACAGACAGCACCTTAACCTGATTTCACCAAAATAGATATGAGTGTAGCTGAATGACTGTGCTCTCTACTGAATTCTGCCCAAAATTCTTCCTGTAAACTGATACCCTCAGGCCGATACTCAAACTTGCAACTGATGCATACATCCTTGTAGAGAGGCACTCTGACAGCACATATCAAGCAAGTAAGAACCAAAACATCCTTATGGAGGGGTAGGGTTTCCCTGTCCTATCTTGTCAGGAGCTAGGGTTTCACTACGCACGCATGCGGTTTCAAGCAACCTACATTCGGGTAAACAACCTGTCCCAGTTTGGAACAATCTCTAAGGCTTCCGATTTGCAACTAGGTCGAATGGTCAAAAAGGGTGCCTCAGCAAAACCAAGGTTTGTGTTCCCATCGTGGCAGAGCCCGTAACCGGTCAGTCTTATGGAATGCTTTTCCAAGCAAGCCTCCGGCAAACCGTTCAGGAATAGCAGACGGCAAACACGGTGACTTAGGCGCACCATTGCAAATGCAATGCAAAGAAACACATAAGTGTAAACAAAACAACATATCATGATGTTCGAGTCAAGTTCTCTAAATTCCCAATAGAGCCGTCAGAAATTGTAGACCGCCCGAACTCCCTCCGCGCGCCCCCATTTTCAGAAAGGGCGCAAATTTGGTTTCTAGCTACTACAATTCGAACTCCTATCACGGTTTTGAATCTAATCTCACAAGGTGCAATGTAAGACTGATAAATCACCAAAGAGTCCAAATCCGGCAAATCATTTTGGAAAATCGATTTTAATCAAAAAGCGCCAAACATGAACTGCTTTGCCAGATTTCAGAGTCGCCACCTAAACATTTTGCTTTGGGAAATTTAGGAAACCCTGACTCGTGCCAAAGGCCACGTGTCCGTCATCACCAAAGTTGCCTTAGCTCGGGAACTTGGGTACGAGAGGGGAAGGTCCTGAAATGAGCACCCCCGCTCGTCCGATCAAAGACCGGCCTCTACTAACATGATATGTTGTTTTTGAAAACACATGCGTTCTTATTCCAGTTTATTGGCTATATTACTGTGTGATGCGCACAGCATACAAGTATAAACTAAATCACTCAATTTGGAACAAAACATCTCACGTTTGTTTTTCGAAAATGGTTTGAAAGGGCTACCCTCGAGTAGGCTAAAGCGCGGATTTGCCACTCTCAAGTGGGCTTTAAAACAACATGATTTTGCCACTCCGCAAAGTGGGCTTAAAACGCATATTCGATGAATTATTCCAATTCAAGCAATGAAGCCTTCATCCACAAGCATTCATACAATTAAGCACTTAAGAAGATAGCCTCATGGAAAGCATGTTAACATGGGAATCACTTAAACACATGCAATGATGCTAAAACGTAAACACTTATAGTGTACTCCGAGCCAAAACAGAAAACTAGTTAGAAATCAATGCATGATCCTAGCTATGTTAAGATGTCTAATGCAACACATGCAAAAATGCAACTGAGTAGGCTATCTAAGATGGCATATGAATGCAACACTGATACATGTATTCAAATAGGTATTGAAATACGATGCAGTTTGAATGATGCGCTGAGCCCAGTGCATGCAAGACGAATGAATGATGCACGCTTGCAAACCATAAGTATGCTAATTGAACCATGCCCTAATCTAACCATCAAAAGTAGATAAGTAAAAAGGAGAAAGACGTGGGGTTGGAAGAGATTCACACACACACGCACACTTATTACAAAATTGTCCCTCTCGGCGGAGGGTCCGAATGAAATGAAAGCTAACTAGCTACACTAATTAAGCTAATTATTACAAACCAACTAATTAACTAACTAGTTAACTAATTATTACAATACAAAATTCATTAGCTAAGCACATTAACTAATTAAGTACAAAGCCAATAAATTACCTAGCTAAGTAAAGCAGTTAAGAGGCCTCAAGGGACGAGGGAATGCATGAACGCTTGATTGGCTTCCTCCAAAAAATTCGTCGCCTTGCCACCAGTGGCCTCTGTTTGCGTTCGCTTTGATTCCTGAACACTGAACCAATTCCTAGTCTGCTTCCGCTCCAGAACCAGAACCATTTTGAACCATCTTAAAGTTGGTGGACTGTCGACCACCAGGGGAGGCTGTAGGCCACTTGTCGGCCACTTAAGGAGGCTGTAGGCCACTTTCTCTGGCCGGTCGGCCAATTGCTTCTGCATTCTCCAATTTTGCTGAAAACAGAGTATAACAAGGGCAATCCAAGGCATTCGCAGGGTATGTGAGTACAACCACCCTCCTTATCATTTCTCAAGCTCAAAGGAGTGCGGTACTCGACTCTCGGGCCATCAACCAAGCATCGCAATGCATGATGGCCGAGAAGCCAAGTGTGTACATATTAATGAATGCACAAGTAAGACTCGACGAACCTCCACCCTATCATGCACGGTTAGGGGTGTTAGTGACCAAGAAATGAGGCACGTTTCATCACTTCCAGTATGAAACGTCTCTCATTTCTCGTGTTTGGATTGACGACCGATCCAAACACATGTAATGCAATACAAACATTTTATCTTGGCATGTTTTACTTTGACTCATTTTTGTTTACTCATTTTAGATTACCAATAAAACCTTTACCCGGTTAAGTGCAAAAGTGAGAAGTCCGCTAATTTGAAAGATGAACCAAGCCACAAGCTTCTTGAGCATGAAAGAAGCATCATGCCATTAGGGATGAACACCTCAATTTCGTGCTCAAACCAACAAAGGGCCTAAGACCTCTTTTAAAACAAATGAAGAAGTAAACAATGGAGTGCAATGGCATGTATTGCAGAACTGAAATGAGATGCTAAAGACCTTCAAATCATGCAAACAAACCATGAAATGCATGCTAAGGGCCAAGAGCACTAAAGCTAGCAAAGAGCATAACACAACAGGCATGCAATATCAAGCTTAAACAACCAAACCAGCCCAAAACAGAGCTGCAACATGGCAAATTAAAAACATGCTCAAACTAAGGCTCAAAAGAGTAGAAAATCATGCTCCTTTGGGAGCTCACAAATAAGGCACAAAGGGACAACTCTTAAAAGCTGTCAAGGAGTGAAAGAAGTGAGAATGTGACACATGTATATGCTCTAAAATTACATGCTAAATGATGCCAAAACACGCAACCATCATAAATATAGCATGCTAAGGTGCTCAAAACTCAAGACTAGCTAAGGCACTTGCACCATAGCCATATCAAGCAAGCCCCAAAGGACAAAGATCACTCAAAACAGTCCTAAGACAGGTCAAAACAATGCTCGAAACATGATGGAGTGCAGCCAAAACAAGCTAGAATGGTAAGCCAAAATACTAAGCATGCAAGGCTAATGAGTGGGATTACATTACAAGTACAGAAACCAAGCAAGAGGTGACTCCACCAAAAAAAAATCAGAGTTGTAACATGGCAAAATAAGACCAAAAAACATGCTGAGATGGTAGCCCAAAAGCTTAGACAAGCATGCATACAAATTAGCCCATGATTAAGACATAAGGCACAACTCTCCAAAAGCATTGAAAGAGTGAAACATGTGAGAGTATGACTACACTACATACACTGAAATCATGTGAGAAATAAGGCCAAAGCATGCAAACATATCAAGTAAGGCATGCTAGAGACTTTGAAACTCAAAGCTAGAGAGCAAGATTGCACTATGGCTATACAAAGCAAGCCCCAAATGATCAAGACCACTCAAAATAGAGTTCAATCATGCTAAAATATGAGCAAAAGCATTCTGGAGTGTAGCCAAAATGAGCTAGAATAATAGGCCAAAATAGCAACCAGGTTAAGCTAGTAAGCAAAGTTTACACTACAAGTGTAACAAGCATGCAAGAAGTGGCCAAGCCAGCCACAAACAGAGCTAAAACATGTTAAAAAAAACCCAAAAACATGCTTAGATCAAGTCAAGGTATGGTAGAAAAATAGGCTCAAGTATGAGGCCATCAACACGAGCAATCAAGACACAAGGAGAGGGGATGACCCCCTCCTATTTTGGACCTCAAAACACACTTTCCACCACTAAAATTTCTTTGGAATTCAGCGGTTAAAAGGTCAAGAGAAGGTGATCTCAAAAGCCTTAAGAAATGGCTAAAAGCAAAACAAAACAAGCCACCAAAGGGGGGAGACCACCCCTAAGTCAAACAAGGCCTCAAACAACCATTTTAGACACTTATAAACAAAGTTTTCTATAGTTGAAATCTAAGCCTAGAACAGCATGCAAAGGTGGCTAATCTTGTGTACAAAAACAAGCTTAAAAGAGGAAATTACTCACCCTTGAAGCACAACTTCAAAAACAGTAACTTCTGAGGCAAAACCAGCTTTTTTTAGGTCCAAAAACACCTCAAGAAACTTCAGCTCCAATGTCAAGATGTTTGGCTAAGAGGTTGTAGGCAAAATATGACAAAAACACTCACTTTCTAGCACTATAAGACACAATATATATATATAGAGAGAGAGAATTCTAGAGAGAGAGAGTCAAAATTGCTTCTAAAAATTCTGAACCTCTAAGAAGAGGGAGAGTGCTTCCCTTATATAAGCAATGCAAGGTAAAGCTTGCTTGACAAACTTGAAACTTGCCTTCATCCCTCCATACACATGGAGGATGGCTCAGTGAGCCACAGTTGGCTCAAATTGTCTAAAACAACCTGCAAAAACAGAAAAAAGGCCGTAGGCCGCGTCAAGTGGCCTACCGGAGGAAAAAGTGGCCTACAACCACCAAAAGTGGCCGACAGCCTCTCCCCTCCCTCTAGGCAAGGGGTAACAAGGTATGGCACAAAAACAAACCAAAAGGAAGAGATCTAAGAGGCCACAAGATAAGGCACTCAGCCGAAAGCTCTCGAAACTGGCCTACGGGCCACTACAAATGGCCTACAGGAGAGATAAGTAGCCTACAACTACAAAAAGTGGCCTACAGGCTTCTCTCTCTCTCCAAGCAAAGGTACCAAGGCATGGCCCCAAAGCAAGGCCAAAACACAAAGAGTTCAGAGGCTCAATGACAAAGCGCTCGGCTGAGACCTTTGGGCACTCAAAACTAGCACAAACATGTGCAATCATCGCGTGCACAAATGATGACATCTGAGTCTTAAGGTCAGTAAAAAATGGGGGTGTCTACAGTATTGTAGGATACTCTTAATAAGAAGTCACCTATATGAGTGTGAACTAGGCTGGTTCAGTGAGAATTGAGAATGATAAATTTTCTAGAGCACTCAAGAACTACCAGGCATTGTTCAAGGCCAAACTGAACACAACCGTGAGAACCAAACTCTATCTAGGATACACTGTTTGTAGCCTATTGTTTTTGCTTACACAAATAATTGAACAATTCAAGGCATTGCGTTCACTAGTTAGCTAGTAAGTCCGATAGACTTTCGCTAGAGGAGGTTCCAAGCGAAAAGCTACCTATCTCGATGTGGTGTATCTTCTTATTGTGCTCTTTCTTTGTTTGCATTTTGTTGTATGTCCATTTATCGTGAATTCCATTCATGTGGAGGATTGTTGAAAAATGATTTTATAAACCTTATTTTTTGCTAACTTTGAGCATTGATTAGGTGGGACCCAAGGTTGAATTTTGACGGGTCCAAGTGGGTTCATGTTTAATGCTACTAATCAATAACATCGTGTATTTGATTGCTCAAAACCATTTCCAGATAAATGAGAATTCAATGCGCATTTCAGCTCCATGAAAATGGCAAGTAGTTTCCTACACATTTTTCAAATGTGCTTGTCCCACATAGGAAAGACTTGAGGTTTTTTATGAGTATATAAACTCTAAGTTGGCACACTTGCGATGAGCCGCAAAGGGTACTCAAGTTTTGTAAGGAGGGGAGTTATGGACAAAGGGTTTTGACCCAAATTCACCACACCCACATGCACACTGTCGTCCGTCCAATCAATCTAGTCGAGTTGGGTTTAGGTGCGAATTGTGGGATGCTGGTCGGGTCAGCCCATGCTATATTTTTTGGACAAAATTTGTTTGAATGTTTTTCAAAATTTCTTGCAGGAAAATTTTATTTTGAAATTCATTTTCTTTCCATTTTTGCACCAAAATTCAAATTTGAATTTTTGAATTCGAAATTCTTCTGCCACCTCCCTTCTGACCAATTGCCTTTTCTGGTTATAACTTTTCGGCCATTTCTGAACAACCATGAAGGTTCCGAACAAGTGTGAGTTTGGCTATAAACAGTCTTCACAATTTCCTCAGTAACTCGTTCAATTCACATACATTTTCTCTCATTTTTGTTTTTACCTTTTCCTTTTTTTTGTCATCCTTTGCTTCTGCATATTTTCTATATATAGTTTTAGGAAGAGTCAGTGAGAAAGAAAGAGTTTGAATAATGGTTTGGTTCACCAGGCTTGGAATTATTATGCTACACATTTCTAATATATAGTCGTTGCATCTTGGGAAGTAGACACCAGTAAAACTTGGAGCACTAGAGCAAGGTCGAAATCTACTTTAAGAATAATACAAGCCTCGACTTAAAGTTCTACATTTTTAAAGCTTTGTAAGCATTAAATTCATAATTATTTCCTGAATTATGTACCTCCTGTTTATTTTATTATAAATTTAAATTACACACACATTGTACAGAGGACCACCTAGGTTCTAACAACAATTAATTGAGATCTTATCTTACTAAATATCTAAAAAATCAAAGCCTCTTGGTCAAAATAATTTCCTTTTCAAAATTTTGTTTGCGGGCCTTTAACACAGACTCTAAAAGATTAGCCGAACATTATATAATTTGAAATCAATTATACTTTACTCAGTGAGTCGAAATTACACAACTCCTAATAACTGGTGATAGTGGTTATAGTAAGCTGGTGAAAATGGTGGTGGTGTAAGGAAAGAAGAATAAAAATGGTGGGGAAAAAAAAAAGGCAGTAAAGTAATTTTAGTGCCACAAAATTCATTATAATAAAGTCAAAATACAATTAAATTAATGTGGGAAAATTTTAGTTCAATGTCAATTTTAAAAAATAATTATAAATAAATGATAAACTCTATAAATATTAAAAATTAAAATTATAAAAAAATTTATGTGTATGTAATAATTTTAGGAAATCACCACTGATGTGTAATTTTCCCAATTAATGTGTGATACTGATATGACTACAAAGTGTCTATGCTTAGGTGTTGAGTTAAAGTAACAAGCATTAGAGCAGCCCAAGCCAAAATTTAAAAAACATGCTCTGAAGTAGCTATAGCCACAACTGTAGTTGTAGCCACAGCTGCATCTACAACTAACTTAACACAAGCATGCCATGCCAGCATAGCAACCTCAACATAAGTGTGTCACAACCCAAACCCACCCCTAAATGTTCGGTCCATGATCAGCCTGTACTTAGGCCTCAAAACAAAATTTCACAAATATTTATTCAAATACAAGGCCTTAAGCGGAAGCAAATACCAACAGAAAGATAACACCCGTTGAGCTTGTGCATACATGAAGACTTAAATTAATTTAAGTGTTTAAATACACTTCACATATTTACATATATAATCACAGAACATATATAGATCTCACACGCACATTACATAAGGCTCAATGAATTACATAATTCTCCAATACAAAATTAAAGCCTCGACACGGAGGCGTAACCCGGGCAGCTTGACAGAGAGGTGGACCTCAATACAACCCTAGTGTCGATCCCCGATGGCTCACCTACATAAATATATATAAAAACAGAGTGAGCAAGGCTAAGTGAATAATAGCAATGTAAGGAGGTTAGGTGAATGAGCATAGCCTTGGAGAATATAAATATACATATAGTAAACCATATTCAGGTCTTATCCACAACCATATTTTAAAATGGCCTCAGGCCCACGTGTATTATAGAACAGCCTTGGGCCCATGTATGATACAAAACGGCCTTAGGCCCAACATAACAACAGTTGTCCATAGCAATATAGGGAAGATGGAACATCGGCATGTCTTCATCTCCCTTGGCATTAGAGCCATGAGTCATAAACAATTCACATCATAATGGCCTTGGGCCCACTTTTATTAATAGGAACAAAACGACCTTAGGTCTATATCAATGCCATCGTTCAATCACGTCAATTAATTCAATCAAAGCACAATATCAATAGTATATGCCATTCACAAACAACGATATACAAATCATAATCACAAGAAGTAGTAAAACATATCGTTACACTGCTATTACTCATAGTGATGGGCTTCTAGTAGCAGCTCAACGATGTCCTCGCCTTGACCTACAAACACAATGCACATAACGTAATATGAGAATATAACCAATCCTTTTCTTGTCCTTAAATCAATTAGCCATTTTGGTTCTAAACTCATTAGTCCTCAATAGGTCATAATTCATGTATCGGAAAATAGGAAGAATCGAAAGGAGAATGGCTTAGAAGAAGAAATGGTATAAAATTGGTAGATAGAAAGTGAACAACCTTCAGTAATTTGAGCATATCCATTTGTGTACTTAAAATTTGGGTGTGAGACTACCACCACTGGAAACTAGACTTCCGGGGCTTGAATTTAGGCTTAAGAATCACTTAAAACGGAGTCTGAATGCAAGAGATATGCTTATTTGAAGTTGGCTGAAATAGAGTTGTCCCGCACCTGCGGGAAACAGGGCTGCACGTGCGGGAATTGAGCCGCACGTGTGGGACAAGGTGCTTTTATTTCAGAATCATTTTTGGGTGCTGGAATGGACTGCTGCACGTCCGGGAAGCCCCGTGGCACCTGCAGCTCTGGGTAAAAACCAGTCCGAAAATAGCTTCTTGATTTGGAACCCCTCATTTTCAACATTAAACTTCAATTTCATGTAAATCAAAGCCCAAAACTCTTTAACACATGTTAAATTTCACATTCTTAGCTTCCATCAAAAATCATAACCCAAAATACTACTCAATTTCCCAATTACAAGAACAAGATTAAGAATCAAAACACAAAAGCATAAAGTAGACATGGTTGGGGGTGCAAAGCTCACTTACATGGTGAAATCCTCTTTAGTCTCTTTAAGAACCATAAAACTCCTACAAGGAATTAAGTTGTAACATAAATTCATGCTATGTACAAAGATTCAATATCTTCTTGCTTGAAGAAACAAAACTCATACATATAATCATAGATAACCGAAGAAACTCACTCTTTAGCTTACGATCTTCAAGTATTGAGAGGGAAAATCTTACCTTAAGCATTTAACACCACTTGTTCTTCCATAATCATGATGAATTCAAGCCAAATCTTGGATTTCCTCTTTCATTCCTACCCTTTCGCCCTTATTCTCTTTGAGTTCTCTCTAGAACTCTCTCCCCCTCTCCCTTTGACGTGTCTCCCTCTCTCCCTAAGATATTTTTGGGCTCAAAGTGATGAGTTCAACTCATATATCACATATATATCTATACATCTAACTATATACAAGCTTATCACAATTAGGGAGAGCCAAACGCACCCTTACGAATCGTACAAAATCAAATTTCAATTAAACTTCTCAGATAACTCTAAAAATCATGCTGATCATAACTATGTACTTTGTTCTGGTTTCTGAAGCCTCTAACACCTTCAATTTGCAGTGCAAAGTTAACCACCCAAACACACCTTAACGAATCAGATGAAATAAATTTCCAACTAATTTTTCCAAATAGCTCTAAAAATTCCCATTAACATATCTATGTACTCAATTTGATTTCTAAACCCATAAAGGTCGTTAATTTCAGTTTTAAAGTCATAACTCAACAGATAATTCTTCAATTTGAACAAATATAATTAAATTAAAGCACTTTAACCCATAATTACAAAAAACGAATTTTTGATATGCATTTTGGGGTCGTTACAAAGTGTGTGCATGTGTATTGCTCATGTAAGCAATCTAGTATGAATGAATTATATAGATATGGAAGAGAAAAAGATATAGTTAGTTGTTAATTAGAAGTAGTTAGAGTTTGTTACAACAAACTCTCGCAACTTGTACAAATACATGTAATCAAGATTAGATCAAAATTGAGAATTGAATTCTTTTTCGTGTTATGGTATCAGAGCTCTAAAAGCTCTCACAAGCAAAAGATCCAACAATGGCGACTTCACTCGTTTGAATTTTAATTCTTTAGTTACCATTAAAATCGATTCTACTAATTTATTGATTTGGAAGAATCAACTTCACAATGTGCATCGAGCAACTGATCTTTTTGATTTTGTTATTGGATTGGTTCCTTGTCTTGTATATGAAATCCTTGATTCATTTGGGAAAGCTGTGCCAAATTCAGAGTTCATGAAGTGGAAAACAGTGGATGCTCATCTACTCATTTGCATCACTGGAACTCTTTTATCCCCTGTGTTTTCCTCAATTTTCCATCATTAACATTGTTTTGAAGTTTTGAATTCTTTGAAGAAGTGATACTCTTCCCTCTCTCGATCTCATATCCACTAGTTGAAAAACAAACCACAATCTGTTGTGAAGAGTATTTGAATCAAATCAAAGAAATCTCGAATCAGCTTCGTCTTGCTTCTTCTATGATTGATGATGAAGATCTTGTGCTCTATACTCTGGATGGCTTACCAGACGAGTATGATGCACTAAAGAAAGCGATCCATACTCTAGTGGAGTCAATTGCAATGGAAGATCTATGTTCTCTTTTGTGCTTTGAGGCAATACATGTTGAGAATAAAGCTAAAACTGTTGTTCAATCTCCAGTTGCTTACACTACAACAAAAGGATATGAGAGTTCAAATTCCAACTCTTATCATCAGTTTCTAGAACACATTCATCTACCAATCAAGGTTATAGAGGTAGAAATCATTTTTGTGGTTCTAGAGGTGGAAGATTCAATCGAAATAGCAACAAAGGCAGACATGGAGGAGGCTATTATAATTCTTACAATGGCAGTCAAATCTATGGTGGATTTAATCATAATTCTTTTGACTACTAGTTTAGGATAGATCCCAATTATCAGCCATCACATTCATCTTCATCTTCTTAAGCCTCTCCAACTTCTATGCCTTAATATAGGTCTTACTCAGTCATAACAAATCAATCGTCATTTCCATCTAATTCTTTTACCCCTTGGTACATTGACTCAATAACCACAAATCACATTACTAATGATCTAGGCAATCTTCATCTCTATTAACCGTATCATGGGTCAAAACAAGTCACTTTAGGGAATGGTCAACATGCTCCTATTCAACATATTAGTAAGGGCTTGCTGCTTATACCTCAATATTCTTTTCACCTCAATCATCTTCTTTATGTTCTTTCCATTTCCTCTAATCTTTTGTTTGTTCATCAACTAAAAAGAACAATGATTGTTCAGTTACTTTTGATACTAACTCATTTGTTGATTAAGACAAGCATACGAGTCAAGTTCTACATAAAGACTTCAATATGAATGGCCTTTATCAATTTGCTTCCTCTCATTCTTCATACCTTCCGCAAGCTCATATTGCTCATACACAGTCCAAGTCACAAGTCTCTCTACATGTTTGGCATCAAAGGCTTGGTCATCTATCTTCTTTAAAATTTGATCACATTACGGAACATTTACCTACTATTTTCAGGAATAAAGAGTGTAATGAATTCACTTGTACTCCCTCTAGTGTTGCTAAGGTACAAGAGTTGCCTTTTAAGCTGTCTAGTTCCACTGTCAAAAAACTATTTTCTCCGGTTCACAGTGATGTCTAGGGTCCCTTTAGTTTCTCAATTTCTGGTTATAAATAATACTTGTTGTTTGTTGATGACTTCACTAGATTTCCTTGGATATATCCTCTTCATATTGAGTGAAGTTTTCTCTACTTTTTTGGTGTTTCAAGCTTATGTTGAGACCCGATTCTCCACTTCTTTACAACTTCTAAGAATTGATAATAGAACAGAATATGTCTATGATGTGCCAAAATCTACACTAAGGGTTGAAGTCTAAGAAACATCACTAATGAATTCCGTAGTCAATAACTAAGTAAGATCCTAGAAAATATCAGAGAAGTCAAAATAGCCTCCATTCTAACTCCAATCTCATTAGATCGCAAATCTACCTTTTTGACAAATCTTAACAAGGTATTGATATAAGGACTACATAAGTTGACGGGGAAATAAAGGATAGGCTTACACAAAAGATATATATAAGTAAAATTAACAGTTAAAAATTTAAAGTTATGCCTTAGTTGCAAAGTAAGTAGTTTCGTCAATATTACATTATAAAAAATATGATTACAAGATGGAAACAAAAATAAGTTCTAATTTCTTCTAAGATAGATATATGCCCAACAAACTCACACAAACCCTGTCCATTTTTCCCAATTCAATACACAATTACAATAAACAATGAAACATGATATTCAAATCAATAAACAAAGGGGTTATAAAGTTAGGTGTTAGTAAACTAGAAATCCTCCAAAGAGATTTCATCATCCCAACCACAAGAATTGGACTCGAATTATTTTGTACTCCTCTTTTGCTATTTTGCAGACCTTACCCTAGATGCCTACAATAGTTATCTACAGCGTAGCACTAATCAAGGACCTCAAAAGAGACATTAAAACATGGGTCAACACGCAAAACCTCCCCAACCTTATAACACCAAATATCAATAACCACTTAGGGCCCAAATACAACCGATCCATTCTACAGTTCCGAATTAAACCACCTATGCAAGACTTAACATTCAATTAGGGAATCACCTCCCATCAATCATTACTTGGAAACAACATGTCATTATCTCATAAAATTTACTTTAGTGATTGAAATCCCAACACCACCCTTATTATGTTTCCTGTTGAATTAGGTGTAATATTTTAACGATAGAACAACAATTGAAATAACATGTACTACACAAGTATAAGCATTTCAAGATATAAATTTAAGGAAATACAACTACAAATATGCATAGATGGTACACTAAAACTCGATTAAACAATAGGAAGTACATTAAACCAAGTAAGAGCATGAAACTTAATTTTCTAGATTCGGTTCACTTTAAAGATAACCATTAAAAGGGTACTTTTAATGGTTCTTAAAACTTACCTTCACTAGGGTTTGTAGAGAATTTTTTCTAATTTCAAAATCAATTTACGGAAGTGGAATAGAATATCTAGATTTTTAGTTATTAATGAAATACTCCAGCTTTGTCCAAATTTGTCAACTGTTACGAAAATCAGTTTTTCTCTCAAATTTGTCAACTATCTTGAAATTTCACACTTTAGGGAAGGTTTTTTTTATACAAAAATGAGATCAAGGTGATTTTTCTGCATTTTTCCAGAATTCTTGAAAGTTGGCTGAAAATACCGGTTATTTGTGCTCAACTTGAAATAAAAAGAGTCATAATAAAAAGGTGCAACCATAAGAAATTTTACACTTCTCTTATGATAAAAATATGCCAAATAATATAATAATAACTTTGATTTTCATTTTGGAGGTGTGCTTTTAAAAATGATGTATCAAATGGATAGGAATATGTGAGTTTACTTCAATAAGGAACGAACACAAGCAAGGTGATCAACAAAGCTCCATCTCTTCTATTTAAACACAAGAACCCTATATATGAACATATGAAAACTATATTCTAATAATCTAATATCATGTATTTAAAAGAGAAAAGAAAATAATAGAGTGTGCTGTGACTTACTTTCTTCCCTAGGATTGTGTTGGACAAAGCTTGCTCTATGTTTTTATTCTTCCTTCTCCTCCCAAAGCTCACACTTTCTCTCCTCTCTCTCCCTCCTTGCTAAATTTGTGCATGTGTGTGTGTGACCTTGAGTGTGCAAAAGTGTTAGGGAGATGGTTCTATTTATAGGAAAATTGTGGTAAAAAGTCTAAAGTGCCCTTTGTTGGAAAGGAATAGAATAGTTTTGGATTTAGTTGAAAGGAAATGGAATGGAGGTTGATTAGGAGGTTTAATTATGTTTTAAAACATAGTTTAGTTATGATTTGGTCAAGATTGAACTAGATTGAAGGAAAGTACAAACAAACTTCCATAATTCCTAGTACTAGGTCAACATTTCTTCCATATTTTCATGAAATTGGTTTACAAAAGTACACGACAATATATATACAAGGGGTGGCTGGCCATGTGGATAGATTTTGAGAGATTTTTCATTTTCTTTTTGTGTACAAATTCATATATGTATTGTAGATATTTTGCGGAAAAATATTATTATATTGGGGTGTGCTTTTATATATGTAATATAATGAATTTTAGGCTAATGCACAATTTTAATAAAGTGTGAGGGCATTAACTCAACTTAAAAAATTAAAATACCTATTTCCAGTAAACAATTAATTTAAATAGTGATAGAAAAAATAATTCGGTTTGTGTTTCTTTGCTTTGAATTAAAAAGGTGAATAAAAAAGGTGAATAACCGAACGAAACTGTGAAAATTGGGAACTAGGGTTTAGAGTTATTAATCTATAATTAGAGAGTTAAATAATTAATAATAGAGTTTTAAAAATGATTACTAAGCAACTAGGATTGATTAGGATTTGTATGGATTCCTTTTTGATGCATTTCAGTTTTAGGATTTAATTTGCAATAAGGTGAAAATTTAAGGTCTTAATTGACATAATCTCAAGATTAGGGTTTTAAAAGTAATTATGAAAGTTGGGTCTTTACAATGTCAACAAAATGCATGATTATTTGGATGTTCATGGTATTGTTCGTCGTCTCATTTGCCTCCATACACAGAACAAAATGGCATAGCAGAGAGGAAACACCAACGCATCGCTGAGACTACAGTTGCTTTGCTTTATCAGTCTTCCTTGCCTATAATGTTTTGGTTTGAAACCTGTGGCTACTACAGTATTTCTAATCAATAGGATGCCTGGTCTTTCTCTTGGTCATAAATCACCTTTTAAGCTTCTTTTTCACACTGTTCTTGATTATAATTTTCTTAAAGTGTTTGGTTGCCGATGTTTCCCCTTGCTTTGGCCTTATGCTTCTCACAAATTAGCTCTTAGATATGCTCCATGTGTGTTGATAGGCTATCATCCTACCACAAAGGGTTATAGGTGTTTGGATCCAAATTCTAGTAAAGTCTTTCTGTCTAGACATGTTCTTTTTAATGAAACTTGCTTTCCCTTTCTCAGCCCACTGAGTCCTCCACTTTACCAACTCTTCACTTTTCTTTTTGTCCAGTCCTACTCTTTCTCAATCATCTATGTCTACTCCACCTTTATTTGAAGCCCTTTTACCTGTGCCACTTATATATGTTCCATCTATACCTGTTCCTTCTACACCTATGTCACTTATTTCTCCATCTTCTTCTTTGCAACACTTTCCCACATCTATGTCCCCTACTTCCTCTTCCCAGAGGTCTTCTCCTCCTCATACATCCATGTCTAATCCTCAACTTAATTAACCTTCCTCTTCGCAGCATCCTCTGGTCAATTCACCTATTCCTGCAATCTATTGCTATTCATTTGCCTTTTCCTACTGTTGCTCCTCCTCTTAATACTCATCCTATGTCTACCTAATTTAAGTCTTGTCTTCTTGGTTATGCTACTTAAGCTTCCCTTATTGATCTCACTATTACTGAGCCTACTACTACCACTCAAGCTTTACACTCTCCTCTATGAACTGCAACCATGACTAAAGAATTTCAAGCTCTTCAAAAGCAAGGTACTTGGAGCTTGGTTGCTCTACCATCCACTAAAACTACCTTTAGATGTAAATGGATTTTTCAAATTAAGACAAGTTCATATGGTACAATAGCTAGATACAAGCGAGGTTAGTGGTGAAAGATTATCTTCAATAAGAGGGTGTGGATTACCAAGACACTTCAATCTAGTTGTTAAGGAACCAACTGCAAGGATCTTGTTATGTTTAGCCCTACAGCATAATTGGCATCTTAACAATTAGACATCTCCAATGCCTTTTTACATGACATACTATAAGAAGAAGTATACATGGTTCAACCTTAAGGCTTCATCAATTCTGACTTTCCTTATCATGTGTGCAAGCTTGAAAAAGCCCTATGTGAACTTAAGCAAGCTGCTAGAGCTTGGTACTCCACTTTCCCCTCATTTTTGCTTAGTTAAGGTCTTCATCATAGCCACTCAAACTCTTCTTTCTTTGTCAAAAAAAACCTACTAATATTACCATTTTACTTATATATGTGAATGATATCTTGCTTACTAGGAGTGTCACGACCCAAACCCGCCCCTAAAAGTTTGGATCATGACTGGCCAGTAACCTCTAGATTACTTACGGCCTCAGATAGATTACAAAGAAATTAGCATAACGGGGCCTGAGCAGGAGCAAAACAAATAATAAATGTCCATTAAGCAGTGCTTAAATGCCATGATTTTAAACCCCGTGCCATATACTGAAAGTGCACATACACAGTTCATATAAATACAAGACCAAGTCATATAGATATATACAAAGAGTTAACAACCCAAAATTTGCATATTAACGAAGTGTTCGATAAAAGCCACCAATGACTTAGCAAAAATGTGGCAACAAAGGAAAACCCCTAAAGACAAAAGGCTCCATGTTGCAGGCTTGACAAGATAGGTCCACCAAAAAGACTCCTGAAGCTGACCTAGGGCTGGCCTCCGGGTTGATCACCTACATATATATAAATACGGAGTGAGCAAGGCTCAGTGAATAATAATAATGTAAGAGGGTTCATGTGAATGAGCATATATCTTGGAGAATATATACACAACATATACATGTCATAATCATAATCACATTACGAAGCATCGGACCCACATAAGACAGAACAGCCTCAGGTCCAACATAATATGGAACGACCTGAGGCCCAACATAGTATACAACGGCCTTAGGCCCAACATAATACAGAATGGCCTTAGACCTAACATAATGCCAAACAGCCTCAGGCCCAACATAACACACAACGGCCTCAGGCCCAACATAATAATAGTTGTTCAGAACATCATAGGGTAGATGGAACATCGACATGCCTCCATCTCTCTTGGCCTTCGATCCAAGTAATCCATATCAGAAATAACGGCCTCGAACCCATCATACGTTCCAGAAACAGAATGACCTCGGGTCCATTTCATAAGCCATTGCAATCTAATGCTCAATCATCTCAATCAAAACACAATTACGTAGTGTATGCCATTCTCGATCCAAAATACAAAA
Source organism: Camellia sinensis (assembly GCF_055761805.1). NCBI lineage: Eukaryota > Viridiplantae > Streptophyta > Magnoliopsida > Ericales > Theaceae > Camellia > Camellia sinensis. Next base: position 61,034,182 of record NC_138971.1, read on the forward strand.
ATTATAATTAAAAATAAGTAGATCATAGCATATCATTGCACTACTATTACTCAAAGTGATTTGGTCGCACAAGGCTCCCTTCCGGCAAGTGACGTGCACATGGCACATTCACAACATGATAAGCAATACATTACTTCATTCTTTTCGTAGCTTCTTCTTTTGTAATCATGTTTCTGCTTCGTTCAATTCTTATTTATCTTTAAGTAATTTAGAGGGCTTAAATATACACATTAACAGATTCAGAGGGTCGAAAGGACTAACAAAAAGCAATAATCTTTCTCCCTGTTTCTCGCACATGCAGAAGACCCCCACCGCATGTGCGGAAGAGGTGTCGAACGTGTGGCTCACATGTGCTTTTATTTCAGAATGTTCGAATTGCCTCCCATGTTTTTCGCACGTGCGGCTGTGAGCCCCACACGACCGACTGTGAGCCCCACACGAGCGGCTGTGCATCCTGCACATGCAGTTATGAGCCCTACACGAGCAGCTGTGGGCTCTGCTTGTGCAGTCCGAAAATCCAACAAATTCAAGGTTTCCAAATATATTTCTAAGGCCTAATTCAAGCACTTTCACTTCAAAAACATAATATATGAACATAATAAGAGTGAAATTCAAGCTTAGTTAAATCAAAACTTCCTTTAAATTCCAAATATAAATCGTAACTTCCATACTTTCTTTATTTTCTTCATCGTTTGATGGTATATACAAACATCTATACATACATGAGTTCAACTCATGCAAAGACTAGGATAAAATGGCAATTGCTCGCAATCTAACTCAGGACAACTCAAAACACAAGAATCAACCCTTTATTTAACCAAATCCAAAGATTACATGTTCAATTTCATGAAATAAATTCAATCAAGATCCTAACTCATAAACCCTAACTTCTATGAGTGTAAAAGCTTCATCATAGGTCTTAATTCTCATCAATTGAAGAGATATTCTAAGTAGTTGAGTTGATTATCACTTACCATGAGCTTGATCCTTGTTTTCCCCCTCTTATTCCCAAGTTCCAACCTCCTAGATTGAGCTCTCTCCCCTTCCTCTCTTTTTCTCTTCTTTTCTTCTCTAGAAGCTCCCCAACAAAATATCTTAAGGCTAAGTGTAAGTTCTCTACACAAGGCTCAAAAATATATCCTATATCACTTAAGCTTATTCAGTCAAACTAAGTTTAATTATGAGTTTAGCTTAAATAAATCCAATTAATTCGTTACAAATCAAATTTTTATAAAACTTCATATTATGTTCTAAAAATCATGCTAATCGTAACCGTACAGTCAATTTCAGTTTATCGCGCCTCTAAGGCTTTCAATTTTTAGTCCAAATGTTGTAATTTCAACAGATTTGCTCGTAACCGACAGATACAGGTTCATAAGCATGTAATTCACACATGTAAACATGTAATTTCACATCAAGCACATAAGCACACATATAATTAGGGAATTACAGCATATGAGAGGGTCAGGTTATTACATTCTTCCCACCTTTAAGAAGTTTGGCCCCTCAAACTTGTTTTACCATGTATCAAGTCTAGATTAGCTATCTCGATCTGATATCATTTTCCACGTCTGTCACAGATGTTCAATTCATTCCTCCGTCAATTAACAGTTCACAGATCCATCTAGTATGAGATGCAACAATTCATCACAGTTACCCAAAGTTAGTCAAAAGTCATTAGGAATCTAAAGTGGATCTAGATACTAATTCCCGAGTCAACAAAGGTAACAATGAAGCAATCAACCACATGATGTACATATTTCACATATCCCTCGTAGCGTTAGTTTACAGTTCAGTTCAATGTTTGATTCCTTGTTCCAACAAGTCTTTCATCGTTATTTGATAGTCGTCTGGAGTATAAAGCAATTCATATATTAATCCCATGACATCAAAGGTAGTAGCAAAGTAGTCAATCACATGTTAAACGCAATTTACACATCCCCAAAGTCCCAATTGCAAAAGGCAATAGCACTTAGCAGTCATTTACAGGGCGCACTGAAGTCACACACTTTTAGATAATCGAGGTTTTCTAATCCCAATAGTTTTCACAATCAAAACAGTTCATGGCTAACAATTATCGTAAAATGACTTTCCAAAATCAGATAACACTGAAGCAACTATTCTCCAATACAAAATATATTTTGATCAGTCAATGGTAATGTTCAGTACTATTTAGAATCAAATCGATCTACTGTTATCAATTCCTATAGTGTTAAATAAATAAGAATATGGTAATACAGAAGCAGTCGTTCCTTAAAACACCCATCGCTGGATTTGCACAACACAGTTCATTTATAACACATATGTCCCCAGTAGTTGAAGGTTGGTTCTCAATGGTATTCATGGTTAGATCGATCTGTTGACAGCCCACATAAGGTTTTCTAAATATTTCTAGTATTCCAAACAGCTTCAAGTTCTGGATCTTGTCAAGAATAATCCGGTCATTCGTTCATGAACGATTCGTAATCTCTTTTAACCGACATCAAATAAGATAGAGGTTCTTATCAAATCAATTCAGGAAAAGGTCTTATCAAATTAAATTGAACAAAGGTCCCATCACATAATATCAGATGAGCGTTCCATCAGGTCAAATCAAGTAAAATTTCTATCAAGTCAAATCAAGTACAAGTTCTATCAAATCATTCTCAAATTGGGTACATTTGGTTCTGTAGGTCATACTTCGTTCGCTTAGATACATAGTCAATAGTTTCGTACCTGTCCTAAGTTCATCAGTTCTCAACATCATATCAAAGTCATAGATCACAACGGTTCATATCAGAGTTTTTCAAGAGTCTTACATGTAAGTATATGGTACATAGTATCGCATCATACAAAGGTCCTCGGTTACATATAATATAGGGTTTGTTATGCAGAAGGTCCAAATCAGTCATATAGTCACAAAAGCATAAGTTTACAAGCCTAGTCTAGTCACATTGTCCAGTCAATGTTTACCAATCAAAGTACACAGTCTCATAAATTCTAGAATTCATTATTTTGGGTGCCCACTTAGTCACACAATCACAACGTCATAGTCTCAGTGGTTTAGTCAATAAAGACAGTAATATAACAAATCATCCTGAGCATAAGGTTAGATATATATACATGTACAGGGTCAATCAATATCCCCAATACGTATTTCACAAATTTCCCAAATTGAGCAAATACATACAATAAATGAGGTATTGATCCTGTGGGTCTAACCAATCTAAATACACATGTAGCAAATATGAAAGAATACGCCGAACCAAATCAAATAATATCCCAAGAAAGATGTACACATGCACTAGTCCATAATCAATCAACATATAGGCATTCGTTTGTAAAAGTATAGATACTTGAGATAATGGCTGCAGTATTCTGAGTGTTTTCTAGGATGAGTGTAATTACTTTATCCTGATTATGGACCCAGCTGGCAGTGGGTGTATTCATATTTTGTTCAGTCCAATGATAGTTTCTTACCATATGGCCCATTTCACCACATCTATAGAAGGCCCAGGAGATTCGGTAACAAACTCGTCGGTGTTTCTTACCACATTCGTTACATGTTGGTGTTGTATTCCTTGTAGAGTTTGACGTGCGCGATGATCCCATATTTTGGTTTTTAAATGATATTTTCCTTGAGAAAAAGCCATGCCCCATAATTTCCCATTCAGATGATCGGTTCATGTTAGCTTCGGTTGTTAGTGTTCAGTCTTGCACCTCAATATATTTTGTGACTTTCAACACATTCACTTGGTGTCTTGCGCTGGTGGCAGCAAAGATTCTTGTTGTAGCGGTAACTGATGTTGTTGTCTTAAGATCTCTGTCATTTCTTGTACTATATCTTCTAGTCTATCAAGTTGGGGTTATTGAAAAGTCTTCTAACTCATTTGCCTTTGTTTCCTCCATGATCTAGACAAACTTATATTACGCCATGCGAAGTACAAAAATAAACACGGAGATGCATAGGCATGTTTGCACATAGGCACACATTTTACGTTTTGTCCAGACACAAAGAACCATATGCATAATAGATGACTACATACTTATCAATATTGCATGCTAAATATGTACTAGATAATTGTACACTTAACCATGTTCACATTCCACATATACACCTTTTTGCAGAATCAAAATGCAGATAAGCAACTATTCATGATTCACATGTTCATATAGTTGCATTATTACAAAAACAAGCATAGTTTGTGCACACGACAATTCATCTCTCATGTAACCACAAGTTCTCAATGCATAGGAGCATGTCCTCCTCAGGTGGACGCACCTTACATCTTTTCTAGACACCTTAAAGCTCAAATGGACCCGTGTGTGAGGGAGTAACTCGTGCTTTGATACCAATTGTCCTGACCCAAACCAGCACCTAAAAGTTTGGATCATGATTGGCCAGCAACCTCTTTATTACTTACGACCTCAAAAAGATTACAAAGAAATTAGCATAACGGGGCCAGAGTAGAAGCAAAACAAAAATAATAAATGTCCATTGAGTAGTGCTTAAATTCTAGGATTTTAAACATCATGCCATATACTGAAAGTGCACATACACAGTTCATATAAATACAAGACCAAGTCAGGTAGATATATACAAAGAGTTAACAACCCAAAATTTGCATAGTAACCAAGTATTTGATAAAAGCCACCAACGACTTAGCAAAAATGTGGCAACAAAGGAAAACCTCAAAAGACAAAACGCTCCATGTTGGAGGCCTGACAAGGCAGGTCCACCAAAAAGACTCCTGAATTTGACCTAGGGCTATCCTCCGGGTTGATCACCTACACATATATAAATACGGAGTGAGCAAGGCTCAGTGAATAATAGTAATGTGAGGAGGTTCATGTGAATGAGCATATATCTTGGATAATATATATACAACATATATATGTCTTAATCATAATCACATTCCAGAGCCTCGGACCCACATAAGAAAAAACGGCCTCAGGCCCAACATAATACGGAACGGCCTTAGGCCCAACATAATATATAACAGCCTTAGGCCCAACATAATATGGAACGACCTTAGGTTCAACATAATACACAATGGCCTCAGACCCAAGATAATACACAATGGCCTTAGGCCCAACATAATAACAGCTATTCCGAACATCATACAGTAGATGAAACATTGACATGCCTCTATTTCCCTCGGCCTTCGGGCCAAGTAATTCGTATAATAGACTCATGCCCATCATACGCAACAAAAACAGAACGACCTCGGGTCCATCTCATAAGCCATTGTAATCAAACGCGCAAACATCTCAATCAAAACACAATTATATAGTGCATGCCATTCTCGATCCAAAATACAAAAATCATAACATATCATTATATTACTTTTACTCTCAATGATTCGGTCGCACAAGGGTCCCTTCCGGCGAGTGACCTACACATGGCACATACACAACTTGATAAGCAATGCATTACTTCATTCTTTTTGTAGCTTCTTCTTTGTACTCATGTTTTTGTTTTGTTCAATTCCTATTTGTCTTTAATCAATTCATAGGGCTTAAATATACACATTAACAGATTCAGAGGGTCAAAAAGACAAATAAAAAGCAATAATCTTTCTCCCTGTTTTTAGCACATGCAGAAGACCCCTACCGCAAGTACGGCCTTGTAGACACCCCATTTTTTACAGTCCTTTAAGCCTTGGATGTTCTTGCAGGTACATTCGATGGTGAGTCTGATTGCTCACCGAACGGTCGAAGTCTACAGTTGAACACCACAGGTTTGAGTTTTCCAAACCCTGCATCCTTTTTGCCTCATCTTTGGACCATGCTTAGGTCTTTTCAGAATGAGGTAGTTGAAGGCCTGCTAGCCATCCTTGAAGGCTGCCGGTCATGGCTTTTGGCCTGCCGGCCATTGATGTGCCTTGCCGGCCATTAGTGTTTCCTATAGATATTTTGTGATATTTTGTGCCAACTGTTTGCACAGGTTCATGCATCTTGCAACACGTGTGTGGCTGGATCTTTGTGAGGGGAATTTGTATTTTCTATATATAGGACCCCATTATTGCATGTGGGGGGGGGGGTTAGAAAAATTTGAAGACAAAAAATTTCTCTCTCTAGATTTCTCTCTCTCTTAGAATTTTGTGCGTTGAAGCTTGTTTTCTCTACACTTTTGCATACACTTCCCTGGTAGAATTTACTTCTCTTTGAGCTGAGGTTCCTTGAGACTTGATTTGAGCTCTAGCAAGTTGTTTTAGCTTGGACTTGTGCCTGGAATTGCTCTTTGCTTCAAGAGGTAGCTTACTTGCTTTGTTCACTATTTTAGCATGTTTGTTTTCTCGTCTTTTTAAATTATTTTCAAGCTGGTTTTGAACTACAAAAACCTCTATATTTATGACCTAAAAGTGATGGTTTGAGGCCATTTTTAGTTAGGGGGTGGTCCACCTTTCTTGTCTATTTGTCTATTAAGCTTTTGTGCTATTATTCATCACTTTAAAACAAATTTTTTGGGCCTTTTAACCACTAAATTTTAGAGGTTTTTTAGTGGCAAAAACCTTATTTTGAAGTCCAAAACTGGAGGGGTTAGCCTCCCATTCTTGTGTCTTGCTTGAATGCCTAGTTAGCCTCACATGTTAGCTTATTATTTCAGCTTTTTGTGACATGAGTCCAGCATGTTTTGCCTCTGAAATAACCTATTTTGGCTCTATTTTGGGCTGGTTAGTTCAATTGAGGCTTGTTTTGTGTGGTTGTAGTGTTAATTCCATCACTAGCTTAGTGTTTTAAGGTTTTAATTGTCATTGGTTTGTGTTGGTTGCATGTTTTAGTGCTTTTAGTACTCATTTCCAACACTTAATCACCTTTGCAACCTCCCTCCTTTCTTGGTTTTGTTTGGCTTTGAAAGTAGTTTAAACCACTTGCTTGTTTAAAGTATGAAATTGAGGCATTTGTGCTTAATAGTTTAATCCCTTTGGAGGTTCATTACCAACAGCATGAAGTCTTTTTCATGCCTAAAACAACCTTTGGGTTGACCTTTCTTTCCATTTAGAGGACACTCACCCAATGGACTAAATGGATTAAGAATGATTTAGAATTTAAAAAAGAGTAAACAAAACATGCAAGTAAAAGAGGCAAGATAAATATTCTTTGTGTTACATTACATAAGTTCAAAACGGAGGTTAGTTTGAAAACAAGGCAAATGGGACATTTCATACAACTTGGATCTTTGAGTCTTATTTGTGCATGTTTTGAAATTATACAACTTGGATCTTTGGCCATCATGTGATGAAATTGCTTGATTGGTGGTTTTGGATCGAAGTGTGTCACTCCTTTTAGCTTTTGAGATGATAAGGAGGGGTACAGTACAAACAAACCCTTCGAATGACATTCCTTTTACTCTGTTTGTGCTCTGTTACAGTGTGGTGACTCAGAGCATCAATGGCTGGCAGATGGCCGGCAGCAGCCATCCATGGCTGGCAAACCACTAGTGTAACCCTTAGCAAGGAATTTGTAAGGCGGAGCAAAAAGGTTCTGAAGTATGCTCAACCCTACAAACAGAGCCTTTCAAGAGCAAAACGGAGGACTTTTCGGAGCGAAAATCGAGCGCATGCATCTTCTACTTCCCGAAGCAGAGCAGTGGCATCATAGTTTAATGTCTTCCATGATTAGTTAGGGCTTGTTTGGTAATGTTTACGTTTTTAGTTTATATTTACAAAAAATTCATAAACTGGTTTTTGTTTATTTTTAGAAAAACATAAACTACAAATATGTTTGGTTTAGACAAAATGTTTAAAAAAATTTAAAAATATAAAAAAGAGTGAGAAATGGCAAGTGGTGGCGGGTGGTGGGTGGAGACGAGTGGCGGTGGAGGAAGACGGTGGTGGAAATTGATGGCGGACGGTGGTGGCGGAAGACGGTGGTGGAAAATGGTAGCGAGTGGGTGGTGGTGGTGGTGGTGGTGGGTGGGTGACGGTGGCGGGTGGTAGCAAATGGGTGGTGGTGGTGGTGGTGGTGGTGTTGGTGGCGGTGGCGAGTGGTGGCAGGTGGGTGGCAGATGACAGGTGGTGGTGGGTGGTGGCGGGTGGGTGGTGGTGGCGGGTAGGTGGCTGGTGGTGGTGGTGGGCAAGTGGGTGGCAGTGGCGGATGGTGGGTGGTAGCGAGTGGGTGGTGGTAGCGGGTGGTGGGTGGTGGTGGCAGATGGGTGGCGGGTGGGTGGTGGTTGCGGGCGAGTGGGTGACAGCTGGCTGGTAGTGGCGGGTGGCTGGTTGTGGCAGGTGGTAAATGGTGGTGGCAGGTGTGTGGCGGGTGGTGGTGGTGGGTGGATGGGTGACTGTGGTGGATGGTGGGTGGTAGCGAGTGAGTGGTGGTGGTCACGGTGGGTGGTGGTGGCAGGTGGGTGGCCGGCGGGTGGTGGTGGCAAGTGGGTGGTGGTGGTAGTGATGGTGGTGGGTGGTGGCTGGTGGTGGCGGGTGGCTGGTGGTGGCGAGTAGTGGATGGTAGTGGCAAGTGGATGGTGAGTGGTGGTGGTGGGTAGGTGGCGGGATGTGGTGGTGGGTGGGTGGGTGACGGTGGTAGCGAGTGAGTGGTGGCAGTGGTGGTGGCAGGTGGGTGGCGGGTGGGTGGTGGGTAATGGTGGTAGTGGTGGGTGGCAGGTAGTGGTGGCGGGTGGGTGGCAGGTGGCAGGTGCCTGGTGGCTGGTAGTGGTGGGTGGGTGGGTGACAGTGGTGGGTGGTGGTGTTGGTGGCAAGTGGGTGGCGGATGGCGGGTGGTGGTTGGTGGTGGCGAGGGGTGAGTGGTGGTGGCGAGTGGGTGGCAGGTGGATGGTGACTGGTGGGTGGCAAGTGGGTGGTGGTGGTGGGGTGGTGGTGGAAGGTGGGTGGTGAGTGGTGGTGGCAAGTGGTGGTGGGTGGTGGGTGGTGGTGGCGGAAGACGATGGTGGAAAATGGTGGCGGGTGATGGCTAGTGTTGGGTGGTAAAAAAAAATAAAACTCAAAACGTAAACTCATTTTTTCAGTTTACATTTTTTGGCCAAATTTATAAACTGAAACCATTGATTTATAAATCAAAAATTTATCAAACAAGTTTTTATTTGAGTTTTTAAATTTTTGTAAATACAAACTGAAAACTAAAACCGTAAGTGTTACCAAACGACATCTTAGTGTGCATTTGTTTTGATTAATTAGTTTACTGGTTGTTTAAAGTGTTGTAATAATTAGTAATTAGTTTGCTAGTTATTCGGTTAGTTTGTAATAATTAGTCTAATTAGTTTAGTTTAATTAGCTTAGCTTAGATTAGCTTAACTCTTATTCATTCGGACCGTCCTTTGCGAGGGCATAATGTTGTAATAAGTGCGCATGCGTGTGTATGTCTTCCAACCCTGCATCTTTCTCCCTTTATTTTATCGCTTTTGATGGATAGATTAGGGACATGTTCAATTAGCATACCTTATGCTTACATGTTTGTATCCATTTTTGTATTGCATGCACCGAGGCTCGGCGCATCATTCAAATTGCATTGTAATTTCCATACTTCTTTGAATACGTGTATCAAAGCATGTTGTCAAAGTGTTGCAAATACCATGATTAAATAGTCGAGCCTATTTAGCTGCATTATTGCATATGTTGCATTAGTCATTTAACATAGTTAGGAATCTTGCATTTTTTCTAAACTGCATGAATGCCTGTGGATGAAGGCTTGTTGTTTGAATTGGAACGATTCAACGAATGTGAGTTTTAAGCCCACTATGTTTGGTGGCAAATCCGCATTTTCAAGCCCACTTGAGGTGGCAAATTCAAACCATTTTTGAAAACAAACATAAGTTAAATTGTTCCAAGTCTTGTGACTAGTCTATACTTGCTTATGCATGTCACATAGTAATGTTATCTAAAAATCAGAATAAGAACGCATAATGTTTATAAAATGAATATCATGGTTAGTAGAGGCCGATCTTTTGATCGAGCGAGTGGCGGTGCTCATTTCATGACGTTCCTCTCTTCGTACCCAAGTTCCAGAGCCGAGGCAACTTTGGTGATGACGGACACGTGGTCTTTTGCATGAGTCAGGGTTTCCTAAATTTCCTTTAAAATGCAAAATATTTAGGTGGCAACTCTGTAATCTGGCAAAGTAGTCCAATTTTGGCATTATTTAATTTAAAATCATTTTTTCAAAAAGATTTGCCGTATTGGACTTTTTGATTTTCACATTGCACTTGTGAGACTAGATTCAGAACTGTGAGAGTCTGAACTGTGAGGCCTTTTCTTTTCAAACCTTTCCAAAAGGCAGGGTGCGAGAAAAAGTCGAGTCCACAGTTTCTGGCGACTCTGCTGGGGATTCAAAGAACTTGACTTGAACTCTTGATATGTTGTTTTATCTACACCTATACGTTTCTTTGCATTTTATATTTGCATTCATGCGCCTAAGTCACAGTGTTTGCCATCTGTTATTCTTGAACGGTTTGCTAGAGGCTTGCTTGGAAATGCTTGCTAAAAGGATGACCGGTTGCAGGCTCAGCCACGATGGGAACACAACCCTTGGATCTGGACTACCACTGTACCGTTTGATCCTTCTTTTCACTTCTCGGTGTTAGGTGTGAGAGGTATATTAGGTAGTCTTGCTGAGGTACCCTTTTTGACCAATCGACCTAGTTCCATATCGGAAGCCATAGAGATTGTTCCAAACTAGGGCAGGTTGCTCACCCGAATGTAGGAATTATTTGAAACTGCTTCTTTGCGTAGTGAACCCCTAGCTTCTGACGAAATTAGGACAGGGTAACCCTAGCCCCATCATAGGGGTGTTTTTGCTCTCACTTGCTTGATACATGTTTTTAGAGTGAAACTCTGCAGGAATGTATGTATCAGTTGCAAAGTCTAGGTATCAATTTGAGGGTATCAGTTTTGGAGCAGAAATTAGTGTTTGAGTGCAGTTCTTTAGCTTATGATTATAACTGCGTGCTGCTTCTGTCTAAGCCGATGTGCTATGTGGTTTCTGATTTTTGTTTCTTTTGCTTTATTCTTTTTGCAAGGTAGTCTTTCACGATTGCTTCAGAAAAGTCTGTTACCACCCAAGCACTCTGGACTCGAGTTAGAAGGATTTGCAGATCTGGGGATCTAGACAGGGGACAACCAGTGCTTGTTTCACTTCCCCCGGTTACCAGACAAAGGAGGGTCAGGCAGAATTCACCAATTCAGCAATCAACGTTTACCTCGCCTATGCCCAGTCAGGCCCAATCATCCACTTCTACTCCAGACAGAGAGAATTCATCAGTTCTGGTGGCTCAAAATCCTTCATTAACTATGGAAGATATGCTCTGCCAACTCCAGCAGACTATCGAGAACATGCAGTTGGATGTTACTCGACAAGCTGAGACCACAGCCCGCCAGGGCGAGTTGTAGCCCACCAATAGGAGGTGATAGAAAGGCTTCAACAACAGCAGCCACAACCTGCAGTAGCCTCAGCATCATAGGCACCCCCAGCGGGAATTCTGGTACCCGGGGTCACAATTAATGTCCAGGAAAATGTGAGCATTTAGGTAGATCCCATCCCACCTCAGACCTCCAAGGTACCGATTTACCCAATAGAGGTGCCGTTTGAATTCGAGATCGACTCCACTGCACTGAAAGTGAACAAGTTGGAAAAGCTCTTCAAACGGGCATAGGGCATCAATTTGATCCCAGACATTGAGGACGGCTATTGTAGACTTGACTTTTTTCACGCGCCCCTCTTTCGGAGAGGCAAGAATTTGTCCTATAGTTCGGACTCCTGTCATGGTTCTGAATCTAATCTCACAAAGGGCAATGCGAGACTAATAAACACCAAAGAGTCCAATCCGACAAATCATTTTGGAAAATCGATTTTGAATCAAATAATGCCAAAACTGGACTGCTTTGCTAGACTACAGAGTCGCCACCTCAAGATTTTATTTTTGGGAAATTTAGAAAACCCTGATTCGTGCCAAAGGCCATGTGTCTGTCATCACCAAAGTTGCCTCGGTTCAAGAACTTGGGTACGAGAGGGAAAGGTCATGTAATGAGCACCCCTGCTCGCCCGATAAAAGATCGACCTCTACTACCACGATATGTTGTTTGATAAACCTCATTTGTCCTTAACCAGTTATTAGCTAACTTTACAATGTGTTGCCCACAAGCAAGTATAGACTAAATCGCGAGAATAAATTGCGAGAATTGGAACAAAACAACTCATGTTTGTTTTCGAAAATAGTTTGAAGGTGCCACTCTCAAGTGGGCTAAAACGCAGATTTTCCACCCTCAGGTGGGCTTAAAACATGATTTGCCACTTCGCAAAGTGGGCTTAAAACTCACAGTTATTGAATTGTTCCAATTCAAGCAACAAAGCCTTCATCCACAGGCATTCATGCAGTTAATCATTTAAGCACATAACCTCGTGGCAAGCATGCTATCATGGCAGCACTTACACTCATGCAAGTATTCTAAAGCGCAAAACTTATAGTGTACTCCAAGCCAAAACAAAAGCTAGTTAGAAATATGCATGATTCTAACTATGTTAACAATGCCTAATGCAACACATGCAATATGCAATGAATAGGCTCGGCTATCTAAGATGACATATGATTGCAGTAATTTTATAACATGCTTTGAAACACGTATTCAAATAGGTATTGAAATACAATACAGTTTGAATGATGCGCCGAGCCTCAGTGCATGCAAGACAAATGAATGATGCAAACATGCAAGCATAAGGTATGCTAATCAAAACGTGTCCCTAATCTAACCATCGAAAGCGGTTAAATAAAAGGGAGAAAGACGTGGGGTTGGAAGAAATGCACACGCGCACGCACACTTATTACAACATTATGCCCTCTCGAAGGAGAGTACGAATGAATAATTAGCCAAGCTATTCTAAGCTAAGCTAATCAAACTAATCTAATTAAACTCATTAGACTAACTATTACAAACCGATCGAATAACTAGTAAACTACTTACTAATTATTACAACACTTAACTAATTAGCAAACTAATTAATTAAATTACAAAACCAATGTACACTAAACATGTAAAGCATTAAACTACACTGCCTCAGCTCTTCTTTAGGTAATTGAATATGCATGGACTCTGTTTTTGCCCCGAAAAGCCCATCAATTTGTTCTTGAGTGGCTCCGTTTGCCGGGTTACTCCCAAAAATTTCTGCTCCACCTTACCAAACTAATGCTGAGGATTGCACCAGTGCCCTACCGGCCATGAATGCTTGCTGCCGGCCATCTGCTAGCCAAGAGTGTGCTATGCCGACCAAGTAGCATTGCTGGCCATCAGGAAGCCACTGCCGGCCACTAGTGTGCCGAATTACCACACTGTAACAGATTAAAGACAGAGGAAAATGGAGAGTTTTCCAAGGGTATCTTTGTATTGTGCCCCTCCTTATCATCTCAAAACATCAAAGGAGTGGCACTCTTGGATCCAGAACCACCAATCAAGCATTTTCAATGCATGATGGCCAAAGATCCAAGTTGTACACTTTCAATAAATGCAAAAAAACAAGACTCTAGACCACCACCCTGTCATGCATGATCAAGGGTGATAGAGACAAAGGAGATTGGCTCATTTCATCACTTTGAGTATGAAATGGACCAATCTTCCTTGTTCAATATAATGTCAGATTGAACAGATGCAATGTAAGCACAACATGCTTATCTTGGTCATGTTTTACTTGTCCAATTTTGTTTACACATTTTAGCATTACCAAGCCATTCTTTAACCGGTTAAGTCCAAGATGAGTGTCCTCTAACGAGAGAGGGGTCAACCAAAAGATGGATTAAGACATGAGAGAGATCACGCCTTTGGCTAGGAGAAACCCTCAAAAGAGGGTTAAAACCATTGAGCACAAGCTCTATCTCAAGCTTAAACACAACCTTAAGGTCAATCAACCCTCAAAACAAATGAAAAGTGAAGAAATGAGGGAGGTTGCCGATATTTCAATGCTAAAATGGCATGAAAAATGATACAACAACATGCAACCAACACATGCACAACATGTTCAAAAGCCAAAAGCATTAAACTAGTGAAGAGCACTGCACTAGAGGCATACAATATCAAGCTCAAATGACCAAACCAGCTCAAAAAAGAGCTTAAACATGCCAAAACAGTGGCTAAACACATGCTGAGATGGTAGTACAAAAGGCAAGAAAAACATGCTCACATGTTAGGCTACAAAAAAGGTTCAAGGTACAACCCTCAACTCTAAAAAGCAATGAAAGAGTGAAATAAGTGAGAGTGTGATAGAGTTATGTGCCCTGAAATCACATGTAAAATGATGCTACAACATGCAATCAACACATGCACAGCATGTTAGAGGCCTTAAAACACTAAGCTAGTGGGCATTTGCACTACAACCATGCAATACAAGGCCCATATGATGAAGACAGCTCAAAACAGAGCTAAATCATGCCAAATTAGTAGCTAAAACATGCTGAAATCAAGTCATGAAAAGGTAAAAAAACATGCTCACATGTTAGGCTATCTACACTTGCAAACAAGACACATGGAGGGGAGGCCACCCCCTCCTATTTTGGACCTCAAAACCAAGTTTTTACCACTAAAATTTCCCTAGAATTCAGTGGTTAAAAATCCAAAAGAAGTTGTTTTAAAAGCTTTGAAAAATGGCACAACACTTAACCAAACACACTACAAAAAGGGTAAAGCACCCCTAACTCCAAAACAAACCTCAAACCATCATTTTAAACCATAAAAATAGAGATTTCAGAGGTCAAAACCAGCCTCAAAATAGCATGCAAAGATGGCCAAACAAGTATTTACATTAAGATAAAAATACAAGAAGTTCTACCTCTTTGAAGAGAATATGCCATATAGGAAACAAAGGCAAGCCAAACCAAGCTAAAACCCTGTTTTGGAGCTCCAATAGGACCTCAAGCAACCTCAACACAAAGATGATCAAGTTTGGTCAAGGGCTCACAAGCAAGAGTGTAGAGAATTCAAGCTTTATGGCAAAATATTTAGAGAGAGAGGATTCTAGAGAGAGAAAGAGAAATGTTTTGTCTTCAAAATTTCTAACCCCTTGCATGCAAGAAGAAGACTTCTATACATAGAAGATACAAAATCCTCTCAAAAAGATCTAACCATCCATGTGCAAGCAGAGGCTCCAACCTGTGCAAACAGTTGGCACAAAATATCACAAAATATCTACTGATACACTGGTGGCCGGCCGGCCGTTAGTGATGGTCGGCTAGGGCTCATTGATGGCCGACAGGGCACATCAATGGCCGGTAGGTCAAAATCCATGGCCGGCAGTGCATTAAGAATAACATGCTGGAAGGACCAAAACATGGTCCAAAAATGAGATAGAATTGATGCAGGGTTTGGAAAGCTCAAACCTGTGGCGTTCCGCCGCGGAATTCGAGTGCTCAATGAGCAACCAAACTTGTCACTAGATGTACCTGCAAGAAGATCAAAGTCTTTAGGACGGTCAAAAATAGAGTGTATACAGTTGCCTCTCTTTGACAGAACTCAGAGTCACAAAGATGACATGAGTGAATGTCAAAGCCAGAGACGACCCATTTTGACAAGGCCGCAAGACTTAGATAGACATTCAAGATAACAATATCAGCGCGCCCGCAGGCTGGGGCAAAATGCAAATGATATGCACGATGTAGAACATAACTTATGATCACGCAATGAGGGCTGCAATGAAACATATAGATGCAAATGTTATGCAAAGAAATGATACAGCAAACTCGTACATAAGCAAGTTAACACGAACCAAACTACATTTTATGCAGAAAGGATGTAAGAAAATTATGCAATCTTAACTACGCCTCACGCAAAAAAGGTAAAGAACAACAACTGTCGGGCGCACCTGAAGCGGCAAACAAGATCTCAACGTGTGGCACACGCGAGGAAAAAAGTAGTGATAATAAGTGGAACACATCCAGCTGTTATGTAACAAAAACAAAGAGCGGTATAAGCATCGGAATTCGTTCAGATGCATTTAACCAAAGCATCCTAACGCGCCACGCGCGAGAGGGAAAAGGGAACGGTGCAAATACCGGAGGGTGGTGTAAACATCAGAGCTGTAGACACCCCATTTTTGACCATCCTCAAGACTTGGACGTCATCGTTTGAACACTCGATGATCATCCATGTTCGTGTTCGTCTTGAGTTCTCAGAGGTCTCGGTCGCGCGCCTTGCCTCAGGATCTCTCGACTTATTTGTTTTGTGCTTGGTTGGGCCAAGGACTTGTGGTCTTTGCACCTGATAGCGGGAAATGGCATGTTGACTATCCCCATACATCACCGGCCATGGCTTGAGGCCACCGACCTTGTTTTATTGCTACCGGCCAAAAGTGATGGCCGGTCGGCAATGTATTTAGTCGGCCGGCCCTTTGTGTTGGTCGATCGGCCTTTTCTGCTGGCCGAAACCTGTTCATCTGTTTTATGCAGATATTTAGTGCCAGGTGGCACAGACCCTGCCCTCCATACATGTATGGAGGATTTGCACCCCTTGTTTTAGCTTCTTGAGGAAGCTTGAACCTTTTGAACCTTTTTAGCTTCTCCAAGAAGCTTGAACCTTTCTAGCTTCTTGAAGAAGCTTGAACATCTTTAGCTTCTCCAAGAAACTTGAACCTTTCTGGCTTCTCCAAGAAGCTTGAACTTCTTTAGCTTCTCCAAGAAGCTTGAACCCTCTTGTTTCTCTATAAGAGAGGGCCTCCCTCTCCTTTAGAGGGGTTCCAAAAATTTGTTTAAGGCTCCGAGATATATCTCTCTTTATATCTTTATATTTTGGATTCAAAAGGGTCTAGTTCTTGGCCTATTACACCACACCTCATAGCCACACACCTCCACCATTCATCTAAGGTTCTTGGAGGTCATTTTTAGAGGTTAAAGAGTTGGTTCTTGGTCTAAGAACCTGCTGGTTTTGCAGCTGTGTATCAAGGGTGAGAACTACCCTCTTTATTTCCCATTTTTGCACACACTTTTAGCCTATCTTTCATGCTATTTTGAGCTTAACTTATAACTGATAAAAGTTCTATTTTTGCATGCTTGTTAAGTTTGTTTCAGATCACTTTTGTGTTTGGGGTTGTTTACCCCCTCTTAGGCCTTGTTTGGCCTCATTTCTATGCCTTTTTTGTGAGCTTCGGGACCACCTTGTATTGGCCTTCTCACCACTGAAATCCCTCTGGATTTCAGTGGTGGGGGTGGTGTTTTGAGGTCATAAGAAGGAGAGGGCCATCCCCTCTCCTTGTTGTCTTCAATACTTGTCATATTTGCCTCAAATGTCAGCACCTTTGTCTTGTGTTTGAGCATGTGTTTCTAGCTTGTTTTTGGGTCATCTCAGTAGATTTTTGGTGTAATTTTAACATGCCTTAGATCTGTTTTTTCTTGGTTTGGTTGCCCCTTGCATGCCTCATACACTTGTAGTGTAAATCACACACACTAGCTTTGTATGCTCCTTGAAGTAGCATCTCATTTTAGCCTATGTTGTGTCCATTTTAGCATGTTCTTAGGCTTATTTTATCATGTCATACCTTTGTTTAGGTTTGGTTTGGTTAGCCCTTGTATGCTTCATACACTGGCCATGCAATCCCATGAAATAGCCTAACATGCGTCATGTTGTGACATGTCTTTTTAGCATGCTTTTGGCTTGACTTCAAGAAGATTTTATCCATATTTTGGTATGCTGGAGGTTTGATTTTGGTTGTCTTGGTCACCCATGACTTGTTTTGCATAGCTTTGGTTCAATCTTGCTTGTAAGCTTTGTGTATTGAGTCATTTACTATGCATTACATGGCCTATTTCATTGATTTTGCATCATTTGTATTGTAATTTCAGTCCATGTTTCATGGTCATGCACATGCATTTATCACTCTTTAAATGCGTTTGAGAGTTGTGCTTGTATGCCTCATTTATGGACCATTGCATGAGCTTCATCTTTGTGCATTCCGAGCAACCATCCCAACACATTTGGCCACTGATTTTGGCATGCTTGAGAGCTACCCATGTTTGTGTAAGTCCATCTCACCATGTTGTTGCATGCTTGTTTCATTTTGCATGTTGTTGCACGCCATACATGTCCACATGTTTAGGTTGTATGCCTCTTGCATATTGCATGTTAACATGCTCATGTTGCATTAGATTTGTTGCATACTTGAGTTATTTGCATGCTTGCTTGCTTGCCTAGGTTGCATTCCATTGTGTGTGCATCCTTTGTCTCTTGATCAATCAAGATAGAGGTTGAGGCCCTTTATGTGTTTTGTGCATTTCATTTGATATCGAGTTGTACACTTGGCTTCTTTGGCCATCATGCATTGAAATGCGTGATTGATCGTCTGAGGGTCGAGGACTACACTCCCTTGAGTCTTAAACATGATAGGAAGGGTGGTTGTGCATACATTGCTTTGAAAATGCATTGCCATGCTCTGTTTGCCCTCTGCTGCAACAAAACGGGATTCTGCAGGAAAAGATGGCCGGTCAGCCATCTTTAGTGCCGGCCGGCCATGTATTGTCGGTTGAGAGCTCCACTTATGGCCGATGACCATTTTCCAATGGCCGGTGGCTTTCCTTTTGGCCGGTGACCTTCCACAGTGCTCAGAAGGTGGTTCAGAAGCATCCTTGGGACTTGTGCAGTTCTCAGAGGTGTAGAACAGTGTAAACAGAGGCAACATGTGGCATGGCAACGGGTTTCCGAGCGAGGCGAATCGAGCATGCATGCATTTGACCCTCTTCCCGAGGTAGCTTTACTGCTTTAATAGCTTAATTAATTCATTAATTAATTAAGGTTTTGTAATATTTAATTAGCTAGAGTAGTTAACTATATATTTGGTTTGTATTATTCTTTTGGCCCCTCTGAGGGAGGGCGAATTTTGTAATAAGCGTGCGTGTGTGTGATGCATGTCTTCCAACCCCATGTCTTTCTCTCTTTTACTTACCTGCTTTCAATGGTTAGTCTTAAGGCACGTTTCAATTAGCATACTTATGATAGCATGTTTGCATCATTCATCTGTATTGCATGCACCGGGCTCGGCGCATCATGCTAACTACGTTGTATTTCAATTCCAAGTTGAATACATGTATTGGATTCTCGCACCTCATATGCCATTCTTAGGATAGCAGAGCCTATCTTAGTTGCATTTTGAATGTGTTGCATTAGCCATCTTAACATGAACTAGGATCATGCATGATTACTAACTAGTTTCTTGTTTTGGCTCGGAGTACACTGCAAGTGTTTATGCTTTAGCATCTCGCATGAGTGTGAATGTTAACATGGCAGCATGCTTTCCATGAGGCTAATTGCTTAGGTGATATAACTGTCTGATGCTTTCCATTAGTCTATACTTGTTTTACTGCACGCATCACATAGTAATTCTAGCTAATTAATCGGAATTAGAACGCATGTGTTTTCAAAAACAAGATATCATGTTTAGTAGTGGCCGATCTTTGATCGGGCGAGCGGGGGTGCTCACAGCTAACTTTCCCTAATCGTACCCAAGTTCCCGAGCTGAGGCAACTTTGGTGATGATGGACATGTGGCCTTAGGCAACGAGTCAGGGTTTCCTAAATTTCTCAAAAATAAAACATTTAGGTGGCAACTCTGTATCTGGCAAAGCAGTCCATGTTTGGCACTTCTTTCTAAAAATCTATTTTTCGAAACAATTTGCCAGATTTGGACTCTTTGGTGATTTATCAATCTCACATCGCACAATGTAAGATCAAATTAAGAACCGTGACAATTTGAGTCCGAACTATAGTGAGCCCAAATGAACAAAACGGGATTTCCTCCTGGGACGTTCGGGGACATCTACAGTTTTTGGTGACTCTGCTGCGGATTTAGAGAACTTGACTCAAACTCATGATATCTTGTTTTGACTACACTTATGTGTTTCTTTGCATTGCATTTGCATCGGTGCGCCTAGGACACCGTGTTTGCCGTCTGCTATTCCGGAATGGTTTACCGGAGGCTCGCTTTGACAAGCGTGCCATAAGGCTGACCGGTTACGGGCTCTGCCACGATGGGAACACAAAGCCCGATTTTTACCGGGGCACCCTTTTGACCATTCGACCTAGTGCATATTCGGAATCCATAGTGACTATTCCAAACTAGGACAGGTTGCTTACCCGATTCTAGGTCGTTTGAAACCGCTCCATGCGTAGTGAAACCCTAGCTCCTAACAAAATAGGATAGGGAAACCCTACCCCAACATAGGGGTGTTTTGGCTCTTACTTGCTTGCTATGTGCTTTTAGAGATACATGTATCAGCTCGCAAGTCTGAGTATTAGGCCCGCGGGCATCAGTATTTGGTGGGATCAGTTTTACCAGAGGGTATCAGTTTACAGGCATAATTTTGGTAGAATTTAGTAGAGAGCACGGTCATTCAGCTTTGTTCATATCTGTTTTAGTGAAATCAGGCTGAGGTGCTGTCTGTTTTCTCTCTTGCCAAGTAGTCTTGGAACCATAGCTCTAGAAGGGTCTGATATCCCTCGGGTACTCTGGACCTGTGTTGTTATGTGATTAGGGGATGAACCACTTGCTGTCGGTGCTCAGTTTTGTAACGCCCTCAAAATAATAGCATTAAACCCATCAATATAAACATGCATTTATATATATAAGATCCACATTCTTCAATTCATCAGAGTATTTCATTAGAAAAGTATTACATGTTAACAACAAAAGCAAATGCCCTATGGGCTTACAGCTTTCCAACTTAACACTTGGTTACAAAAAAAAAAGTGTACTAACTCAATTACACATTAAGCCCTTGGCTTGAATTTACATGTAGTACATCAAAAGGAAATAACACAACAAAAGTCTGTCCGCCTTTAGCCTCCCAAGCTATGTCCTTGGAGGTGGCATACTACCTGTACCTGAAAATGATGTTCCCATATAGGGTGAGCCACAGCCCAGCAGAAATATACTAAACCAACTATGAATAATGACTAAAAGATTAGCAATTGATAGATGGCCAACACTGATACATCTACATGTATCACATCACAATTTCATAACATACAAGTCTATGTCACTTTTCATTCTCCACCTTTATTCAATAGATAAACATATTAGCTATATCAACACATCAACAGATAAGCATATTAGCTGTATCCACACTTCACTAGACAAGCATATGAGTTGTATCTACACTTCTCAAAGATAAGCCTATGAGCTGTATCTTCATTTCTCTAGACAAGCATATGAGCTGTATCTACGGAGTTCGTCCCCCATCTCCTCCCAACACTATCCGGTTTAGAGGTTCATCCCCCATCTTCCCCTAAACCATGTATCAGTGTTGGCCATCTATCAATTGCTAATCTTTTAGTCATTGTTCATAGTTGGTTTAGTATATTTCTGCTGGGCTGTGGCTCACCCTATATGGGAACATCATTTTCAGGTACAGGTAGCATGCCACCTCTGAGGACATAGCTTGGGAGGCTAGAGGCGGACAGACTTTTGTTGTGTTATTTCCTTTTGATGTACTACATGTAAATTCAAGCCAAGGGCTTAATGTGTAATTGAGTTAGTACTCTTTTTTTTTTGTAACTAAGTGTTAACTTGGAAAGCTGTAAGCCCATAGGGCATTTTCTTTTGTTGTTAACATGTAATACTTTTCTAATGAAATACTCTGATGAATTGAAGAATGTGGATCTTATATATATAAATGCAGGTTCATATTGATGGGTTTAATGCTATTATTTTGAGGGCATTACAACTTGGTATCAGAGCGTACCGGGTTCGAATACTTTGGGTACGTGGGAAGTAATTAGGATCACATTGGGTTTGTCTCGCTTGATAGAGACTAAGATGAAGTGTCATATGCTATGTGTTTAATTGATAACATGCTTATGTGGCTATGTGGGTATGGGATTTAGTTTCTAGGATGTTTATTGGATCCTTGGGTTCCTGTGAGTCTTGTTGGAAAGGCACTTGTTCATTGTTGTTTCTAACCGGAACTATAGTAACGCCTCGGGACTATCATTATCCGGAAATGAAATTCGTAAGTGTTTATGTGTTTATGTGCTTACGTGGAATGAATTACAGCTGTCCACGCATTAGGACGCGAGTGTTATAGCTTCGGCACATTTGTGAATGTGCTAATAGTCTTGGTTACCTTTATTAGGATGTCAGGACGAGGGCGTGGTAGGCGTGGCAGGCATGGTAGGTAGGAGGTACCTTTACCGGATGACGTTTCGGCAATGCAGGAGGGAGTTGGTCAGGCCAACGTGGCCGAGCCAGCGGGTCAGCAGGCTATGGGTGCCTTGGCCCGAGAGATAGCAGGAGCTTTGGGTATTCTCAGAGCTGAGAATCAGGTTGCTGAGGCAGGGCCTTCTTTCTTGAAGAGGGAATTCTTCCGGTCTAACCCGGACGAGTTTGTTGGGGATCCGAAGGAGCCACTTAAGGCTGACGAGTGGTTGGAACAGATGGAGAAGACGTTCGAGATGCTAGGCATCAAGAACGGGCTTTGAAGGTGACCCTGGCATCCTTCCAGCTGACGGGAGATGCGGGTCAATGGTTGAAGTACGAGAAGGGTAGTGTTGGTGGTGCATGGGAGGCGTTTGTGAATGCTATCCAGGAGAAGTTTTTATCTTCAGCTGCAAGGGAGAAGCTGAGGGAACAGTTTTCCCAGCTTAAACAGCAGGGCTTGTCTGTGGCCGAGTTTGAGGCTACTTTTACCAGTCTGTCCAGGTTTGCACCTGAACTGGTGGCATCCGAGGAACGCCGTTGCTTTGAGTTTGAGCGGAAGTTGAGGCGTGGACTCAAGCTGAGGGTTAGAGGGTCATTTATCCGGGAGTATAGACATTTGGTGGATGCTGCTGCTCATATGGAGATTATGATACAGGAGGAAGACGAAGGGCAGAAAGGCTCCAAAAGGAGCCAAGATGGTCAGGGTGACGGCAAGAGACAGAGGGGTTCTAACCCTCAGCAGTCTCAGGGTGGCTTGGCTAGGTCGACCTTTCTAGTGCCGATTGCAGGCTCTGGGAGAGGTAGTCAGGGGGATTTCACCTGTTACAAGTGTGGCCAGCTGGGTCACAAGGTTTCGGTTTGCCCGCAGAAGGGAGGGGGTCAGTGAGCTGCTTCTTCATCAGCTATATCTCAGGGCTAGAGTCAGGGTAGGGGCCAGTCCCTGTCTTGCTATCAGTGTGGTCAGCCCGGGCACCTGAAGAGGTTTTTCCCGTAGTTGAGTGCCACTTCGGTAGCGTCTGGTTCTAGGCAGACGCAGAGTTTTCAGCCAACTCAGTCTGCGCAGGCCTCGAGGGCCAATCCGGGAGCTTCGTCATCCCAGTCTGTGCCGCAATCTTTTGCTCCTAGAAGTGAGCAGCTGGATCAAGGGCCTACAGGGCGCGTGTATGCTGTTACCGTGCAGGATCTAGTACCGGCTCCATCAGTAGTGAGAGGTACTTTTCTGTTTTGCAACTCGGTTGCTAGTGTGTTGATTGACACGGGTGAATCTCATTCTTTTGTATCTGCTGCATTTGCATCTGTTTTGGAATTGGAGTTAGCACAGTTAGCATCTCTTATATGTGTGGTATCGCCTATTGGTGGTGAGTTGATCTTGAAACAAGGTGTTAGGGGTTGTGATATAGAGGTCGCCGACCATAGGCTTCCTTTTCCGTTTGTTGTCATGCCCATGAAGGGTTTTGATGTTATTCTGGGTATGGACTGGCTATCGTCATACTGGGCTGTTATTGATTGCTACCGCCAGAGGGTCACAGTTTGTACCTTGAGCGGGGAGTGTTTCCATTTCTTGGGGGATCGGGTTGGTAGTGTGTTGCCACCGATGTATGATCCGCGAGGGCGGAATAAGCTTAGTGGTCTACTTGCTAGCTTTATGAGTGGTGAGTGTGATGAGACCCAGATTGTCTTGCCAAGGGTGGTTTGTGAGTATTCAGATGTTTTTCCCGACGATCTCATTAGTTTGCCACCTCATCGAGAGATAGAGTTCTCCATTGATTTAGTGCCCGACACAGCGCCGATTTCTATGGCACCCTATCGTTTTGCTCCAACAGAGTTGGTTGAGTTGAAAGTTCAGCTCCAGGAATTGCTAGATAAAGGTTTTGTTCGCCCTAGTGTTTCACCGTGGGGAGCACTGGCCCTCTTTGCTATAAAGAAAGATGGTGCCTTGAGATTGTGTATAGACTACCGGAAGTTGAATCGAGCTACGGTCAAGAATAAGTACCCTATGCCCCGTATAGATGATCTGTTTGATCAGTTGAAGGGTTCCCGTTGTTTCTCTAAGATAGACTTGAGATCGGGTTACCACCAGTTGAGGGTCAGGGAAGAGGATATTCCGAAGACGGCATTCCGTACGCGGTATGGCCATTATGAGTTTCTGGTAATGCCATTCGGGCTTACCAATGCACCGGCAGTCTTTAGGGACTTGATGAACCGGATCTTCCGGGAATTCTTAGACCATTTTGTAGTCATTTTCGTGGACGACATCCTGATTTACTCGCCTTCAGAGGAGGAGCACGAGGAACACTTGAGAGTGGTGCTTGAGTTGCTTAGAGCCCATAGGCTGTATGCCAAGTTTGGGAAGTGCGAATTCTGGCTAGGAGAGGTGAAGTTCTTAGGCCATGTGATATCCGGGGAAGGGGTGTCTGTTGATACATCCAAGGTAGAGGCAGTGCAAGATTGGGCACAGCCTAAGAGTGTGTTCGAGATCCACAGTTTTCTGGGATTAGCTGGGTATTATCGTCGGTTTGTGAAAGATTTCTCCAAGCTAGCTTTGTCGTTGACTAGATTGACGCGGAAAGGGGTCAAGTTTGTATGGAGTGAGACTTGTGAAAAGTCGTTCCAAGAGTTGAAGGTTAGATTGACCACCGCTCCGGTCTTGATTATTCCAGAGAGAGGGTAGGGTTACGCGGTTTATTGTGACGCCTCACGAGAGGGTTTGGGTTGTGTGTTGATGCAAGAGGGGAAAGTGGTAGCTTATTGCTCATGTCAGTTGAAAATTCACGAGAAGAATTACCCTACACACGACCTAGAGTTAGCAGCAATGATCTTTGCCTTGAAGATTTGGAGGCACTACCTTTGTGGTGAGAGGTTCGAGGTGTTCTCGGACCACAAGAGTTTGAAGTATCTGTTTACACAGAGTGACTTGAATTTGAGGCAGAGGAGATGGATGGAGTTCATTGAGGACTATGATTTTGAGTTGCACTATCACCCGGGAAAGGCCAATGTTGTGGCCGATGCCCTTAGTAGGAAATCCATTAGTGATGTAGCCTGTATTGCCATCCGGGAATAGGAGATGTTGGGTGCACTTGGCGAGTTTGATTTGCATCTAGGCGAAACTGTTGAGGCTGCGACCTTGTTTTCTGTTGTTGCGCAGCCAACACTTGTGACTCGAGTGTTAGAGGCACAGAAAGGTGACCTTGAGGTACAGTCCTTCCGAGAGAAGATCTCCAGTGGGAAAGTTGAGAAGGGTTTGACGGTGTATCCCGACCAGAGTGTGAGATACCGAGACCGTTTGTTTGTGCCGGAGTCTTGCCAAGAGGAAGTACTCCAAGAGTTCCATCATTCACGCCTTGCGGTGCATCCGGGAGGCACTAAGATGTATCAGGATTTGGGTCGCCAGCTTTGGTGGCAGGGTATGAAGAGAGATGTGACTGTTTTCGTGTCTAAGTGCCTTACTTGCCAGCAAGTGAAGGCCGAGCATCAGAGGCCAGCGGGTTTGTTGCAACCCTTGCCTATTGCCGAGTGGAAGTGGGAGCATGTCACTATGGACTTCGTTGTAGGTCTTCCGAGGACTCAGCGGGGTAGTGATGCAATTTGGCTGGTTGTAGACCGGTTGACTAAGTCGGCGCACTTCATTCCTATACGCGTGAGAGATTTGGTGGATCATCTCGCCGACATGTATATTCGGGACATAGTGAGAATGCATGGGGTCCCAGTGACGATCGTCTCAGATAGAGATCCTTGTTTTACTGCTAGGTTGTGGCAGAGTTTACAGAGTGTCTTGGGCACTAAGTTGACCTTTAGTACAGCCTATGATCCTCAGACTGACGGGCAGTCCGAGCGTACTATTCAGATCCTTGAGGATATGCTTCGAGGTTGTGTCTTGGACTTCAGTGGGACGTGGGAGAGGCACTTGCCATTGGTAGAGTTTTCCTAAAACAACAGCTTTCAGTCTAGTATCGGTATGGCACCGTTTGAGGCCTTGTATGGCCGACCGTGTAGGTCTCCAGTGTGTTGGGCCGAGGTGGGTGATGCACCTTTGTTGGGTCCGGAGTTGGTTAGGGAGATGACAGAGAAAGTTGAGCTTATCCGTAGGAGGCTTGTTACAGCCCAGAGTCGCCAAAAGAGTTATGCTGACCGTAGGAGAAGACCTTTAGTGTTTGAGATAGGTGATCATGTCTTTCTAAAGATATCACCTAGGCGGGGGTTGATGAGGTTTGGGAAGAGTGGGAAGTTATCCCCTCGGTTTATTGGTCCTTTTGAGATCCTTGAGAGGATTGGCGAGGTTGCTTATCGTTTAGCCTTGCCGCCGTAGTTGTCCAGAGTGCATGACGTGTTTCATGTGAGTATGCTTCGGAAGTATGAGCCGGATCTGTCCCACGTGTTAGATTGGCTATATCAACACATATTAGCTATATCAACACATCAATAGATAAGCATATTAGCTGTATCCACACTTCACTAGACAAGCATATGAGCTGTACCTACACTTCTCAAAGATAAGCTTATGAGCTGTATCTTCACTTCTCTAGACAAGCATATGAGCTGTATCTACGGAGTTCATCCCCCATCTCCGCCCAACACTATCTGGTTTAGAGGTTCATCACCCATCTTCCCCTAAACCGCAGATCAGTGTTGGCCACCTATCAATTGCTAATCTTTTAGTCATTGTTCATAGTTGGTTTAGTATATTTCTGCTGGGCTGTGGCTCACCCTATATGGGAACATCATTTTCAGGTACAGGTAGCATGCCACCTCCAAAGACATAGCTTGGGAGGCTAGAGGCGGACAGACTTTTGTTGCCTTATTTCCTTTTGATGTACTACATGTAAATTCAAGCCAAGGGCTTAATCTGTAATTGAGTTAGTACTCTTTTTTTGTAACCAAGTGTTAACTTGGAAAGCTGTAAGCCCATAGGGCATTTGCTTTTGTTGTTAACATGTAATACTTTTCTAATGAAATACTCTGATGAATTGAAGAATATGGATCTTATATATATAAATGCATGTTTATATTGATGTGTTTAATGCTATTATTTTGAGGGCGTTACAGTTTACTCCAGATGTGATGGATGACACGCACTAATTTGAGCATTTGCGAATGTTGTTTATTCTACTTTCTGACTTGGATATTGAGTCTGTCTTGTTGTATCGAGTCAGTCCTGTTGAGTCTGTCCCGTTGTATAGAGTCAGTCTTTTCATACTGAGTCAGTTGGGTCTGTCTTGTTGTATCGAGTCAGTCCTGTTTTGTTAGAGTCGGGTGATCCCGGGGGCGTTGCCTCGGATATCACTATTTTGTTCCGTGTTTGTCTTTTTGTTTTCTTTTGAGTTTGTTTCTGCCAGGGAGACAGTTACACCAGAAGATCTAATTGAAATAGCTGTGGTTTTCATTCTTTATGTGCTTGTTTCTACTTTGAGCCTGTTGTGCCAGCAAACTTGAATGAAACGACAGTTCCCTTCACCTGCTCTTCTGTGCCTTGAAATCATTGTATTGACCTAAGCTTTTCAAAACATTTTCTAACACTACGGTGAAAACAAAGAGGAAGGAATTCCTCGGGATTTGCAAATAATTGGATCAATTGAGAGAAAGAGAGGCATGCCAAGCCCTTAATGAATGAGATCATGTTTGTTAATGTGAGTACTGAGAAGGATCCTGGCTTGAACCAGATTGGTTCCGCACTGTCTTCAGCGCGAGCGGCTAGTCACATTCTTAAAAGATTTTAAAAAATGTTTTTGCGCGGTCCTGCGAAGACCTGTGTGGAATCGCTCTTGAGATTATGCA
This sequence comes from Camellia sinensis, assembly GCF_055761805.1. Lineage (NCBI taxonomy): Eukaryota > Viridiplantae > Streptophyta > Magnoliopsida > Ericales > Theaceae > Camellia > Camellia sinensis. Next base: position 61,062,051 of record NC_138971.1, read on the forward strand.
GCTTAGGATTGCTCTCCGCCCCGAGATTCGACCCCTCACTTTCAAACCTTGAACTTGGATTCAGAATGGTCAACGGTCAACTACAATGTGAGGCCTGTGTGGCCAGATTCGAAGCAGCCCTCGAACTAGGGGCAGGGAAGTCAGATCAAGAAGATCAGATGTTGTCAAAAGAAGCTTGCAAAGCTAGATCAGAAGCACCCCTCGAACTAGGGGCAAAAATGTCAGATGAGCTCGAAGAGTCAAAGATGAGTCTTTTTTACAAACCAGGGAAGATCGGCAAGAATGCCAAATCCTAGAAGGGAAGAAAGAAAAAAGTTTGTTGCTGAAGGATAATCGAGTTCCTATCCACAACACTAGGGGCAAATTCAACCCCCTATTGGATGGACTCCTGCATCATCAACGAACAGTAGCCATTCGCCTGGATTCAGATGACTTCAGGATCTCAAAACCATTTGACATAGACAAAACTACACTTTTACCCTTGAGAGGCTCGCTGGGCCGAAAACCTGGAAGAGCGACCTAGGCAAAAGTTAGAGCAAGAAAAGAAGAAAAAGAACAAAAAAAAATGCAAAGAATGAAAAAAAAAAAGAAAAATGAAGAAAATGAAAGGAAAAGATGAAAAAGAAAAAAGAAGAAAAGAAATGAAAAGAATTGAAAGAAAAGAATAACATAGCTCGCAAGGTTGAACACTCGGAAGGGCGACCTTGACAAAAGTTAGAGCGCAAAAGGAGAGGTTAATACCCGAGTGTACCTTAACCGGAACTACGTAAGGCTGGATTCCCATGTTTGGGATACGTAGGCAACTTCATCCTGAAGTCCAGCCACAAACACATCCAAATTGATTATGTCCATGTAATGGTTTTGATCATCTTTGCCTTATCTGTATCCAAGAGTTTAGCTGTGTTCATCACTCTGAGGACTGACTACAATGCACTGTGGTGCCATTCAAACAAGGGGCAACTTTCTGTGGCCATTCAATGCGCTGCGGTGCCTTTCAAACAAGGGGAAACTTTCCGTTGCCATGCAGTGTCCTTCAGACAAGGGGCAGTTTTCAATCCGATCTAAGGTTGTGCATCTCAAGAGTAAATTTTGTGCTCGTTGAGCAATGGCTGTTTGCCAAAATAGTTTTTGAGAATTTTTACTGAGGTTGACCAATTCTCTTGAAAATTATCCCATTTTCCCAAAATTGGACCATTTCTTGGACCAAAAAAAAGGAAATTTTTCAGTGCTCATAGCCTAATTTGCATGATTTCAAATCAAAAAATTGAACAAGCATGTTAATCTAACTCTCATTTTAGTCAAAATTGTTTTAGTAGAAAGCCAAAAACAAGAAATGTTCAAAGTGATGAACTAGGGGCACAGTTGAGTCAGGTGTTCTGTCTTTTCCCCTTTATCAACGCACTTGCCAAAAAGGGCACTCTACTTGCCAGAAAGGGCACCGTATTTGCCAGAAAAGGGCACCACTGAAGCTGACCGCAAAAGGGCAAAAAGCTCTCACATCCTCCAAGCAACGAGGTATCAAGCCAAGTATGAAGCACGAACTGGAATGGATCAAGATATTCCACTTCCTCATCTGGACAGATCTGATCATGTCCAAACTCCCCAGCAAAGCATCATCAACCGATGTTAGCTGCAAATTTGCTACACACCCCATCTTAGTGCAACCCTTCTGTGGGAGGAACTCACTGGCTGTGAACGGAAAAAAGAGAATCTAGCAGCATGCTAGGGGCAAGAGCCCGCAATTTCTTGTTTATCCATCAACCACCCAGGGAAGGGATAAAAACTGAGAGATTGAAGAATAGAGGGATGTGTGCTGAGAGAAAAAGTGAGGAAAAGGGCTTTTTCAGAAAAACAGAGCTTCAGGGCCGAGTGATGTGAGGATCACAAATGAGAAAGGGTGGGAAACAATACCCAGAGAAACAGGCTCCCTGTGCACGTCTAAGTGTCATGTCTTTTGTTTTGTCTTGATTCTTGTTTTGAGTCGTTTCGAGTGTTTCTCGATGTGTTTAGGTTGTTTACCTCTTGTTTTTCTTTGTTTAGTCGTTATGCGTTGTGTTCAGTTGTAGGCCCAATACCTGGTTGAGAACTTATTTCTTAATTTCAAAAAAATCGTTTTGTGCTCAGAGTGCTGTGCCATTCTCCATATTTGTGCAAAACAAGATTTTGTTCTTTGAAAAACCGCAGGGTTCAACCCAGGTCATATGAGAACAGTAAAACCAGGACCTATCTGAAGCTATATGGGTTCCAGACTGCGAAGCAAAAGAAAAGAAGGAAAATCAGAGCATCTTAGTGTGTTTCGACTTCGGTACATGCCGTGATTGTACTCTGGATGTACCTCTTCAGGCCTTGTCTGTGCTCCGAAGTATGAGTGTATCTCAACCCCAAGCTTAAGCCTGCTTCAAGTCAGAATGGCAATTAAAGCAGCAGCAGATGTTATCTCTCACCAATATAAACAGGGTGTACCCTTTTCAAAGTGGAGTGTGTTACAAACCCCTCCGAGAGGTAAATCGGAGGTCGCATTTGGATTTGGTCTCGTTAAGGCTTGTATTTCCTTATTCGGCATTTTGTTTCAAACACGCTTTTGAAGTTGCACATTCGTCGCATTGTTATGCACACCATTTCTCGCATTACTACGCACACCATTCGTTGCATTGTTATGCACATCTATCTAGCATTGTTATGCTCGTTACTTGCATTATTATGCACATCTATCTTGCATTGTTATGCACCCTTCCACCCACCTTGTTATGCGCCTTACTTGCATAGAACATGCATTTTATCGCACTGTCTTGTGCACTTACACTTTGTATCTCATTCGCACTGTCTTGAGCACTCGCTTTGTCTAAACGCATCGCGCTGTCTAGCACATCGCACTGTCTTGTGCATTCGCACTGTCTTGTGCACTCGCGTTGTCTAACGCATCGCACTGTCTAGCGCATTGCACTGTTTTGTACAATTTATCACTCGTGCTCTCTTACTCACCTCCATCGCACTATCTTGTGCATTCGCACCGTCTTGTGCACTCGCGTTGTCTAACGCATCGCGCTGTCTGGCGCATCGCACTATCTTGTGCATTCGCACTGTCTTGTGCACTTGCACTGTCTTGTGCACTCGCGTTGTCTAACGCATCGCGCTGTCTAGCGCATCGCATTGTTTTGTGCAATTTATCACTCACACTCTCTTGCGCACCTTCATCGCACTATTTTGTGCATCTCATTGCATTTTGCATGCATTTGATTTCGTGCTATTTTGCGCATCGCGCTATCTTACGCACCTCAATCGCACTATTTTGTGCATTGCATTTGAATCGTGCTCTTTTGCGCATCGCACTGTTTTGTGCATTGCATCTTATCGTGCTATCTTGCGCACCTTACCTGCACTTGTTAGTGCATTGCATTATTCGACTGTCTTGTGCACCCTCTGGTCTAGGAGACCTTAAATCCTCTGGTCTAGGAGGCCTTAAATCATGCATCTTCATTCACACTGTCTTGTGCATTCTCCGGTCTAGGAGACCTTAAATCCTCTAAAGGTGCAATTTCTTTGGTGTTTGTCGTGCCCGAACGACTCCCAGTGGTCTGGTATAGCCACCTGCGTATGTTTGCGATGAGTTCCTAAGGGACCAACTGAGACGGTGGAAACTAGAGTTTGAATGGCTTACGCCTAGAACGCAAAGGTTCGGGATTTCTGAGACTAAAGTCTGGTTTAAATACCCAGGGGTATATCCTCGGCTTGAAATCTGTATGGCAGACCTATAGATTGAGATAACATGTATATGTGCATCAATTCTGGATATCGAATCAACCTAGTCTGTCACCCTGTTGGAGAATAGGAAAAGCTGCGACCATAGTCAGGGGGAAAAGTAGTACCTGTGGTTCAACCAAGAAGAAGCAAAAGATCCCCAACAGCATGAGGTAGGTCATTGCCAATTGCCCCTATAAGGTATCTTTGCTTCCTAACTACTACATCATCTAGCATGTATATTGCATTGTACATAGCATACATTACATGCATTCATTGCATATAGAATATATATTGCATTGTAGTGCACTTCCACTTGCATTTCGTTTCCACCTATATTGTCGTGCATTCTTCACTTGCGTTGACACGCATGTTTCGCTTCCACCTGCATTGTCGTGCATTCTTCACTTGCGTTGACACGCATGTTTCGCTTCCGTCTGCATTGTCCTGCATTATTCACTAGCGTCGACATGCATGTTTTGCTTCCACCTACATTGTCATGCATTCTTCACTTGCATCCGCACGCATGTTTCGCTTCCACCTGCATTGTCATGCACTCTTCACTTGCGTCGACACGCATGTTTTGCTTCCACCTGCATTGTCATGCATTCTTCACTTGCGTCGACATGCATGTTTCGCTTCCACCTGCATTGTCATGCATTCTTCACTTGCGTCGACACACATGTTTCGCCTCCACTTGCATTGATTAAGGCCGAAATGTACGTCATTGAGGCCGTTAATTAGAATCTCTTAACTTCACTTGCTGGTCAAACTATATATTTTATGTGTGTTGAGTGTCAATCAGGTTGTACATCGTTGGAGCATAAAATGAGCAAAAAGACAGAATTTCCTGCATGTGCGTTGACGTTTTCTGGGAAAGTCAAACCGACGTTTTAAACCTGTTTGGACGAGATTGGAAGTATAAAAAGGCAAGTAAAAGGCTGGATTAGGGTTCGGAAGTTGTTTTGACCTAAAGGGAGAGGCTAGGGTTTGGAAAGGAAGAGAAACAAAAGCTCCAAGATGTCTCCCATGGTGGTTCCTTCTCCTTCTACCTCCTTCCACTCCTCCATGAGTGGCTAGTCTTCTTTTCTAGGGTTTTGATGAAACCCTAGCCATGTAATTATGTAGTTTTCTTTTTGATTTTTAATTATGTAAAGGTTTGAACATTTGTATGGTGATTTAGAAGTTTGTTTTATATAATTTTCATTATTCTTTCGAATATTTGACTTTCTGTGATTGTTAAATGTTATCCATGCAATTGTTTTCTTTTCCTTCACATTCAAGGTATGGTACGAACCATACTACGAGGAACGAGTCGTATCACCACCTTAGTTTAGAGTGAACGGTTCACATTACTTGAGATGGTTCGTGCTCGTACATTGAATGTGATGATCTTCTTGTTAAATGCTTTGAACTTGTAGTTGCGAAACATTAATCCGTTCAAACCATAGCATAATTGATTTCAATTGGAAACCCTAATTATGTGGTTAGTGGTGAATTCTCTACCCTAGGATTTTTCCCCAATTCAGTAAACCCAATTTCATTTATTATTGATAATTTAATTCCTTAGTTTAATTTACTCGTTATTAAATTAGGTTATAAACAACCAATCTTTTTATCAAAATTAATTTAGGAATTTGACGATTAAATTAGTTTAATTTCACAATAGTCCATGTGGATCGATACCTGGACTTGCCATTATTCTGATTGAATTTGGTATAGTTTAGTATTTAATTTTGGTGTGTTCAACGACCCACCAAATTTTGGCGCTGTTGCCGGGGATTTCTGGCGAAATTAGTTAATTTAAAGTTACATTCTTATTTTAATTTTTAGTTTAGGATTTTATGCTTTTGGTGTTGCTAAGTGTGCAGAGCGTTTGAAATTAGAGCTATCACTGAACTGCAAGCGGAGCACAGCCGAGCTTCAAAAATAAAAAATAAAAAAACTGCAGCGCTAAAGTGAGTAAACAGAAGCAAACACTCACAAGCAAAGCACCAAAGTGCTAAAACGGAAGTCAAATCTCAAACAAAGGTTGGAGACAACGTCTACACGTCAACCATCCGTAAGACGAGTAAAGCGTTTTCGTTAAACCGCTGTGAGTATTTCTTCCTTTGGTATTTTGCTTTCATTCTTAGTGCGCAGAGTCGGAATGTAATAACCCGACCCTCATATCTGTTTCTAGTATATTTTCGATCTGTTATTCTGTGCATTTACTTGCTTTCTGTGAAAAGTGATTTATATCTGTGGCATTTTTATTAGTGTATTTGGAACCTCCCTATTTTATTTTGGGCTATTGATTGTCGTGGTAATATGATGGTAAAGTAAGATTGGATTAAAAACTTTAATTTGAATAATTTGTTTACGACCAACCGTCACTCTTTTGCCCTTTTCTTGTTCCACACTTGGAATATGGATGTGAGGTTAGAACCATTGGAAAGCTTATTTTCGGGGCTTCAATTTGGGCACAAGAATGACCTAAAACGGAGTCCGGATGAGAGAGTTACGCCTGTTTGAAGTTTTCATATCTGTGCTCGAAGCAGAACCGCACCTGCGGGAAATGCGGCGCACGTGCGGCGATGTGCGGGGCAGCAGCTCAAAAACGTGATTTTTGAGTCATTTCTTAGATTTTCTTTTCCTCTCTTCTTCTTCCCTCTTCCATGTCCGAAACCCTAGCTCCCAAAACCTTGATTTCCTCCACTTTTCTCAACAAATTAACCATGAATCTTGCATCAAGGATGGAGAATAAGAGGAGATCACCACTTTCTACCGAATGGAATTCCGAAATTTTTTGAGGTATGTTGGGGTATGTTGGGGTTCTATTATGGGGTTTAGAGTATGGTTTATGGGTTATGGACCTAGGGTGCCTAATAAATGAGAAGATTTGGAATAAAAAGTAATGGGATAAGAAGATTTAAAATTGTGTTTGAAATTTGTAGATTTCTTAGAAACCCTAGGTTGGTTTTTGATGATAATCCATGATTTGGCCCAAATTGATAGTTGAATCATGAAAGTGGTAAGTTGAATTAGATGTGTTCAAGTTTAATTGGAATTTGGTTATGTTTGAAAATTATGTTTAAATTTTGCGATTGAACTTTGTTAAATGCATTGTAAATTATGTTTTAATAAAAGGGAAATTGGGGGAAAAGATTTATTGATAATGTGGATGATATAAATTCGATTATGGAATGTTGAAATGGAATTTAAGAATTCCTTTTGAGATATGTTGAATTGTGATGACTATGTGGGATGATATTAACTATGTTGATATTAATTTTTGTGACCTAAAATGTGAAGTTTTCAAGAATGGGTTTAATCCCAAATCATTTTACTAAATATTTGTAGGCTTGCTTAGTTATTAAATCAAGAGAATGATTTAATAGGATTTCTTATGGGGATGGGGAAATGTTTGGTTTTTGGTGAAAACACTAGAAATTTAAGGAGTTTTGGGGAACATGGAAATGTTCATAAAAATCCTTTCTTTCTTTGACTAGAAGATGAATGGGTGTAAATTCCATAATGTGTTTTGTAAGACTAGTAATCTTATATATATATATTGAGTTGGAGACGTAGGTTTGAAATTTCGTGCTGCAAAATATTGTTTGCTTTGTTTTACGTGCTTAACCCTCTGGTATTTCTGGAATTTGTGTTTGATGCCTTACTGTATAAGTTGTGTACACGTGTAGGGCATAACCTGAGAAGGACGAGCACTCCGTTATAGCACTGTGAGTAATAGTACTCTAATGCACATTATTTACCGTTAATAATGATTCTTATTAACATCTTGTTCTCCGTGGTCAATTAAGTTAACATGTATGTGGAACGAGAATTAGTGTGAACTTATGTAAATATTGAAGGATTTGGCACACACTGACATGATACAGATATCTACCTAGAGTGGATCATCAAAACGAATAATTGGATAAGACTACGGGTTGTTTTTTACGTTAATAACCATTATGAAATTATGTTAAATATCAGATGAACCTCTGAATGACTCAATCCGGAGAAAGAATTGAAGGTCAATAACATGATTATGTGACCCACGTTATGATGTGAATGGCTCCACTCTTATTAATGTAATGGAGCATTTACCTTCTGTTTATTGTTAATAGTGTTGTTCTGTTATTGTGGGACAATTATGTCACCTTATGAGAAACCATGGGAAAATCTAAGAGCATTACTGGGTACTACGTTCTGTTTATTATTGATAATGGATACTAACACACTGTTATCTGTAAGTCAGTTGTATGGATTTATAACGAACAAGGGGAATTTAAGTGTATTACGGGATTATGGTATCTGCGTATCTCTGGACTCATTTAATATGTAATAACATTCTGTTATCTGTGAACTAGAGGTAGTAATTCATGACAAACAAATGGAATGTGACTGCATTATGAAGTTCAATCTGGTAATAGTTGCTATTAGCACTCTGTTGAACGTAACATAACTATGTTACCTCATGTGAATAATTAGAAGGAACTATGTGCTTCTGTATGATTTATAAGGCCGACTTGTGAATCTATGAACTTGTGAGGCCAAGGGCCGACTTGTGAATCTATGAACTTATGAGGCCAAGGGCCGACTAGTGAATCTATGAACTTATGAGGCAAAACGCCGACTTGTAAATCTATGAACTTGTGAGGCCAAGGGCCGACTTGTGAATCTATGAACTTATGAGGCAAAAGGCCGACTTGTGAATCTATGAACTTGTGAGGCGAAGGGCCGACTTGTGAATCTATGAACTTATGAGGCAAAAGGCCGACCTGTGAATCTATGAACTTATGAGGCCGAGGGCCAACTTGTGAATTTGTGAACTTATGAGGCCGAGGGCCAACTTGTGAATTTGTGAACTTATGAGGCCGAGGACCAACTTGTGAAAATATGAATCTATGAGGCCGAGGGCCAACGTGTGAAACTATGAATTCAAAGGGCCAAGGGCCAAGTTGTGAAATTATGAATCTCAATTATGAATCTATAAAGCCAAAGGCTAATTGTGAATATGTGAACCCACCAGGCCAAGGGCCAGTCTGTGAATTTGTGAACCAACAAGACCGTTCTGACATTAGTACGGGATCAGATTAACTACTTGTCTTTTATATTATATAAACTCTGATTTGCATTATAATTCAAGTTGAACATTGAGTTATTCACGTACTATTATTCACTGAGGTTATCTCACTATGTATTTTGTCTGATTCCGTAGGTCCTGCATTTGGAGGTCAGCCTCAACTTTTAATGCTCGTCTTCCTTGTTAGTCTCTGTGTGTCCAAGCATTTGGGTGAAGCCTACCCGTTTGGTGAAGTTTTGGCTTAGATTCTGATTGTCTATAATATGTTGTAACTTCTAATGTTTTTTTTTATTATACGCCCAAACACGGGCGGGGTTGTATATGTGTATGTAACTATTATTATCTGTCTATTTGTGATCCTGGCATGATAGTGGTCGCTCAATGGATGTAGCTCTTTCCTTGCATGTTATTATATAAAATTTATGCTTCCACTCAGGCCCCATATGTTGTATATAACAGGTTAAGTGTCCGTTTTTGAAGTGGTCATGCCCAAACTTCTAGGGGCGGGTTTGGGGCATGACAGGTGGTATCAGAGCACGAGTTGCTATCTCACACATGGATCCATTGAGCTTTAGGATGTCTAGAAAAGACTTAGGCATCATTCTTTAGTGCATATGAAAGGAATTGATAGCAACGATACTGGTATATGTAATGACGCTAACCGCAATGGTTGTTATTCATGTCTGTTATACATTTCTTGTATATATTGTGATTGGTTGCTCTGCAGAACATGGTAAGACCTGCAGATGGGATTAAATCAAGCAAGTTGCGCAGCGGAAGCGTGGTGAGGATTCGAGCTAGTCGGTAAGACAATGTATATACAAATGATTAGATGAAATGTGAGCTATCATGGGAATAATGATAATATGAATGGGTTTTTAGCATCTGCTTAAGTGACTTAATTAAATTCTAAGTACCGAATATTCCTAAGATCAAAGGAAATGCTATATGTATGATACTCTTAGTTATGTTTTTCTTGCCATAACCCTGTCGAGATTCGTGATTTTAAGAATTTATTGTGTTTAAATATTTTCATGAGATGTGTTTTGTGTAAGGATTGAAATTGTGTTAAGTACGACCGATTCTAAGGAAAAGTCAGGCATGTAGTGACCCCCCTAAAGTTGTGAAAAGGATCAAGTAATTGTGACCTTGCTTCTTGCTAATGATTTAAATAAATAAGTTATATTGACGAGTTAGTTAATGATCTTGGAAGAGTATGTAAGTAATATGATTTCGTGAATTAAGGAAGGAGTAGTGTTTGTGTGTAACTGGAATTTGATTATGGGAATCTGTAACCATAATTCTGTCTGTACTCTGCCCTCTGTAATTTGTAATCTGAAACCTGAAATCTGAAATTGTAATCTGTTTTGTTTACGTTACGTCTGTAATCTGTAATTGGGATTTCTTATAAGAAATGGCCGAAGAACATGAAGAGCCCCACTTATCTTATAGGTTTGCGTGTATAACACTTATAAAGGGGTAGTTAAGGACTACCGTGAAACCAAATTAAATGAGTGGGATCTGATAATTTGCTGTAAGAACGGAAACCCTCCCTATGGGTATTAATGATTGAGAAATCATCTTTGTAATATATTTCTGTGAAGATATGTAAAGGTTGGATATTGCAATTTGATCCTTTATTGCCTATTGGAAGACCATAATGTAAATTATTCTGTATGACACTGGGCATTTCGACAGAAACAAATAGTTATGTGGGGATAATCCATAATAATGAAGGGCTAGCGATACGTACGGGGTATCCACTTCCTCTTACATGTTATACAAATTTGTACAATACGCACTACATGATTAAAGCACTTTATCGATATACTGTTACATTTCTAGATATTATGGAACCCTAATAGATGTGATTATGGTATATTTACTGGAATTATGACTCTATAAATGGACTTAACCAGACTTACGTATGTGGAATATTGAAATGATTAAAGGAGAGGCCAAATTAAGAAGAATGTTTCTAAGAGAAGACGTTACGCCTTCAAGTTATGACTGATTAACTGACCGTGATTTTGAATTTGATTCTGGTTTTATTTTCGGATGGCACCCTACGCTTGAAAAGATAGTTACCTTATATGTTTTTATTGCTCATATCCAAACTTAGGATATTCTAATTAAGTGTCTCTCATGGCGTACTTACAGGAAATTGTAAAAGTGTATGATGCTAAGTTATGATCTAATTGTAACAGTTGGATTTGGACTATGGTTCTCCTTGTGTTACGGTATTTCTTTCCATTATTCTGACTTTGTCCAAATTCGTATGTGTGGTTTTGAGTCCATATAACATTATGAATTTGATATGTTTACGGAAATAGAGAATACTAAGAACAAATGTGAAGCTAGTGACTATATGCTTACGCAACTTATTATGCTTGTTGGAATGACGCATACCTTGTTAAATGGACTGAACCTTGTGGATGGCTTTGGTACTTAATTTCATGATGCATTATATGATATGAATCTAATTACATAATTGATTTTTGTGACGATGATAGACAGTTTGGGTTACCAGCTTATCCCTAAGTGACTTATAATATAGGATTTATCAAGTAATGGGATTTGCACATGAACATAGCAAAGAACATATGGCGATTGAAGTTAATGCATACTGTGGAATGTATGAATTCTGTGTCTAGGAAAACGAAATCTACTATACTTCTGTATTTAAGAATTGTATGTTCTGTAATTGGGCATTAACACTGTGGAACTTATTGATGGGGAGATATTGAAATGATAGACCCTACCTACTGAGGATTTTCTGTCTTACATATTCTGCAATGGACTCGTGTAATCTTATCTTCCTTATCGCAATAAGTGTGGGATTACCCTGTGAATTGTTCGAACCAAAGTATGTAAATATTTATGAAAGAATTGAACAATAATGTGAGACTGAGATTTCTACTTTATCATATGGCAAAACAAGTTTGGAGGACCAAACTTATTTATGGGGGGGAGAATGTAATAACCCGACCCTCATATCTGTTTCTAGTATATTTTCGATCTGTTATTCTGTGCATTTACTTGCTTTCTGTGAAAAGTGATTTATATCTGTGGCATTTTTATTAGTGTATTTGGAACCTCCCTATTTTATTTTGGGCTATTGATTATGGTGGTAATATGATGGTAAAGTAAGATTGGATCAAAAACTTTAATTTGAATAATTCGTTTACGACCAACCGCCACTCTTTTGCCCTTTTCTTGTTCCACACTTGGAATTTGGATGTGAGGTTAGAACCATTGGAAAGCTTATTTTCGGGGCTTCAATTTGGGCACAAGAATGACCTAAAACGGAGTCTGGATGAGAGAGTTACGCCTGTTTGAAGTTTTCATATCTGTGCTGGAAGCAGAACCGCACGTGCGGGATATGCGGCGCACGTGCGGCGATGTGCGGGGCAGCAGCTCAAAAACGTGATTTTTGAGTCATTTCTTAGATTTTCTTTTCCTCTCTTCTTCTTCCCTCTTCCATGTCCGAAACCCTAGCTCCCTAAACCTTGATTTCCTCCACTTTTCTCAACAAATTAACCATGAATCTTGCATCAAGGATGGAGAATAAGAGGAGATCACCACTTTTTACCGAATGGAATTCCGAAATTTTTGAGGTATGTTGGGGTATGTTGGGGTTCTATTATGGGGTTTAGAGTATGGTTTATGGGTTATGGACCTAGGGTGCCTAATAAATGAGAAGATTTGGAATAAAAAGTAATGGGTTAAGAAGATTTAAAATTGTATTTGAAATTTGTAGATTTCTTAGAAACCCTAGGTTGGTTTTTGATGATAATCCATGATTTGGCCCAAATTTATAGTTGAATCATGAAAGTGGTAAGTTGAATTAGATGTGTTCAAGTTTAATTGGAATTTGGTTATGTTTGAAAATTATGTTTAAATTTTGCGATTGAACTTTGTTAAATGCATTGTAAATTATGTTTTAATAAAAGGGAAATTGGGGGAAAAGATTTATTGATAATGTGAATGATATAAATTCGATTATGGAATGTTGAAATGGAATTTAAGAATTCCTTTTGAGATATGTTGAATTGTGATGATTATGTGGGATGATATTAACTATGTTGATATTAATTTTTGTGACCTAAAATGTGAAGTTTTCAAGAATGGGTTTAATCCCAAATCATTTTACTAAATATTTGTAGGCTTGCTTAGTTATTAAATCAAGAGAATGATTTAATAGGATTTCTTATGGGGATGGGGAAATGTTTGGTTTTTGGTGAAAACACTAGAAATTTAAGGAGTTTTGGGAAACATGGAAATGTTCATAAAAATCCTTTCTTTCTTTGACTAGAAGATGAATGGGTGTAAATTCCATAATGTGTTTTGTAAGACTAGTAATCTTATATATATATATTGAGTTGGAGACGTAGGTTTGAAATTTCGTGCTGCAAAATATTGTTTGCTTTGTTTTACGTGCTTAACCCTCTGGTATTTCTGGAATTTGTGTTTGATGCCTTACTGTATAAGTTGTGTACACGTGTAGGGCATAACCTGAGAAGGACGAGCACTCCGTTATAGCACTGTGAGTAATAGTACTCTAATGCACATTATTTACCGTTAATAATGATTCTTATTAACATCTTGTTCTCCGTGGTCAATTAAGTTAACATGTATGTGGAACGAGAATTAGTGTGAACTTATGTAAATATTGAAGGATTTGGCACACACTGACATGATACAGATATCTACCTAGAGTGGATCATCAAAACGAATAATTGGATAAGACTACGGGTTGTTTTGTACGTTAATAACCATTATGAAATTATGTTAAATATCAGATGAACCTCTGAATGACTCAATCCGGAGAAAGAATTGAATGTCAATAACATGATTATGTGACCCACGTTATGATGTGAATGGCTCCACTCTTATTAATGTAATGGAGCATTTACCTTCTGTTTATTGTTAATAGTGTTGTTCTGTTATTGTGGGACAATTATGTCACCTTATGAGAAACCATGGGAAAATCTAAGAGCATTACTGGGTACTACGTTCTGTTTATTATTGATAATGGATACTAACACACTGTTATCTGTAAGTCAGTTGTACGGATTTATAACGAACAAGGGGAATTTAAGTGTATTACGGGATTATGGTATCTGCGTATCTCTGGACTCGTTTAATATGTAATAACATTCTGTTATCTGTGAACTAGAGGTAGTAATTCATGACAAACAAATGAGATGTGACTGCATTATGAAGTTCAATCTGGTAATAGTTGCTATTAGCACTCTGTTGAATGTAACATAACTATGTTACCTCATGTGAATAATTAGAAGGAACTATGTGCTTCTGTATGATTTATAAGGCCGACTTGTGAATCTATGAACTTGTGAGGCCAAGGGCCGACTTGTGAATCTATGAACTTATGAGGCCAAGGGCCGACTAGTGAATCTATGAACTTATGAGGCAAAAGGCCGACTTGTGAATCTATGAACTTGTGAGGCGAAAGGCCGACTTGTGAATCTATGAACTTATGAGGCAAAAGGCCGACTTGTGAATCTATGAACTTGTGAGGCGAAGGGCCGACTTGTGAATCTATGAACTTATGAGGCAAAAGGCCGACTTGTGAATCTATGAACTTATGAGGCCGAGGGCCAACTTGTGAATTTGTGAACTTATGAGGCCGAGGACCAACTTGTGAAAATATGAATCTATGAGGCCGAGGGCCAACGTGTGAAACTATGAATTCAAAGGGCCAAGGGCCAAGTTGTGAAATTATGAATCTCAATTATGAATCTATAAAGCCAAAGGCTAATTGTGAATATGTGAACCCACCAGGCCAAGGGCCAGTCTGTGAATTTGTGAACCAACAAGACCGTTCTGACATTAGTACGGGATCAGATTAACTACTTGTCTTTTATATTATATAAACTCTGATTTGCATTATAATTCAAGTTGAACATTGAGTTATTCACGTACTATTATTCACTGAGGTTATCTCACTATGTATTTTGTCTGATTCCGTAGGTCCTGCATTTGGAGGTCAGCCTCAACTTTTAATGCTCGTCTTCCTTGTTAGCCTCTGTGTGTCCAAGCATTTGGGTGAAGCCTACCCGTTTGGTGAAGTTTTGGCTTAGATTCTGATTGTCTATAATATGTTGTAACTTCTAATGTTTTTTTTTATTATACGCCCAAACACAGGCGGGGTTGTATATGTGTATGTAACTATTATTATCTGTCTATTTGTGATCCTGGCATGATAGTGGTCGCTCAATGGATGTAGCTCTTTCCTTGCATGTTATTATATAAAATTTATGCTTCCACTCAGGCCCCATATGTTGTATATAACAGGTTAAGTGTCCGTTTTTGAAGTGGTCATGCCCAAACTTCTAGGGGCGGGTTTGGGGCGTGACACAGAACTTGTTGTGTGTGTTTGGGTAGTGTATGCACGGGCGTCTTTCTTGTCGCCCTGAATTGTGGAGTTTGGACCTTGAACTAGAAAGGACCCTTAGGAGACTTAGGACCTCTGCCTGTATTCCTAGGCTTGAATATTCATATTCATACATTGAGCCATTAGAGATGGCAAATCCTAATGTCCCAAATGTGCCTAACCGGACCCTTAAGGATTATTTTACACCCACTGCATATACATCACCGTCATCCATCCAATTGTCCAATACCACTGCTGCTCATTATGAGATTAAGTCCAGCACTATACAAATGCTCCCATCATTCCCTGGACTAACTCATGATGACCCTTATAAGCATTTGAATGAATTTCTGGAAATTTGCTCGACATTGAGGATCCAAAATTTCACAAATAAGGCCTTAATGTTGCGATTGTTTCCATTCTCGTTAAAGGATAAAGCCAAACACTGGCTAAATTCTCTACCTGCTAATTCCATCACAACTTAGGACCAATTACAGCAACGGTTTTTGGAGAAGTACTTTCCCATAGGTAAAACCAACCAACTTAGGTGAGCCATCACAAACTTTGCTCAAATGGATGGCGATCAATTCCATGAGACGTGGGAAAGACTTAGAGACCTTCTCCAACAGTGTCCTCACCACCAAGTGCCTAATTGGCAACCTGTTCAAACATTTTATTATGGCTTAACTGAGCCGCACCGCCAAATGGTGGATTCGTCCTGTGGTGGGACATTTATGTCTAAAAATGATGCCGAGGCATGGCAATTGTTTGAGAACCTAAGTGATAATTCCCTTCACCATGCATCCGCAGCCCGACAAGTCCGGCAACCCGTAGTTGGAGCCCCGAAAAGAGGGGGCATTTATGAGGTCGGGCAAAACCTAGAGTTAGCACAACAAGTAGAGGCACTGTCCCGCAAGATGGACCAATTATTAGCTACGGGACATGCCCTTACCCAGCAAGATCAGCATCAATTTCACGAGGCATGTGTTATATGTGCGAGCCCTGCTCATGACTTGAGTGAGTGCCCTTCGGCATCACAATTTCCGGAGTTAGTCCAAGAGCATGTGAATGTGGCTCAAGGATTCTCCAACCTGGGTAATGACCCATACTCCAACACATATAATCCGGGATGGAGAAATCACCCTAACCTCTCATGGAGACCCCCTTCACAAGGCACTTCTTATAATCCTCCACCACCAAGGCAGAATTTTAATAATTTTGCCAACCAATCATCCTACCAACCACCGCAACCTTATCGACCCCCACAACTGTACCGGCAACCACAACCCCCGCCTGTTCCTCAGGGCAACTCTGTCTTTGAGACTCAGGTGTTGGAAGTTCTCTCAGAACTTAAGGGGTTAGCACCAATATTTCACTCCCACACTCACTCTATTGCCAAGATAGAGGCCCAATTGGGTCAAATAGCTAACTACATGAATCAGAGAGAGGAGGGAAAATTACCAAGTCAAGCTGTGGCCAACCCTAAAGGACAATATAGGGCAGAGAGTTCGGGTGGGAATGGTAAGCAACATGAGCAAGTGCAGGCGGTGGTTGCTTTAAGAAGTGGTAGGGAGTTAGAGCCTTAGTAAGTTGCGCCAGATGCAACTAGAGTTAAGAAGGGTGACATTGGGGGTACACCTAATGAGAGCAAGGGTGAGGGGGAAACACTTAAGAGGGATAAGTTAGTCCCTAGCACTCCATATGTGCCTAAGGCACCCTTTCCCCAATGCCTCGATACACCGTCCCCTTTTAATAAGAAGGCGGCATCTATGGAGGCAATGATGGATGTCTTTAAACAGGTAAAAATCAACCTCCCCCTGTTGGAGGCGATTAAGCAAGTACCATCATATGCCAAATTTCTGAAGGACCTTTGTACGCAAAAGCGTAAATCTAGGACACATGTGTCCCAAAAGGTCCTACTCACGGAGCAAGTAAGCTCTATCTTGTTGAATGACACACCTCCTACGCTTAAGGACCTGAGTGCCCCAACCATTGCATGCATTATAGGGGACCATTTCATTGATAGGGCCTTATTAGATTTAGGGGCTAGTGTCAATTTATTGCCGTACTCTGTGTACGAGGAATTTGGGCTTGGCGAGTTGAAGCCCACTACTGTCACTCTTCAATTGGCTGACCGGTCCCTCAGAGTGCCACGTGGCATGATTGAGGATGTGCTAGTTAAGGTTGATAGGTTTTACTTCCCTGTTGACTTTTTGGTGTTGGATATGGAACCGGTAACCAGTTCTAAGAAACAAATCCCGGTGATCTTAGGTCAACCTTTCTTGGCTACGACCAATGCATGAATAAATTGTCGGACCGGGGTTATGGAAGTTTCATTTGGCAACATGCAAGTGAAACTTAATGTTTTCTAAGCATCCCAACAACCTCATGAGAGGGAGGAGTGCTTATTAGTGGATTTTGTGGATGAGATTGTGGAGGAGGCTTTGCCCTCCATTCTTGTAGAGGACCCTTTAGAGGCTTGTCTAGGTCATTTTGGGTTTGAAAATTTTGATATTGATGGGTCAGTTAAGGAGGTTTTGAAATTGTTGGATGCGGGTATCATATACCCCATCTCAGATAGCAAGTGGGTGAGTCCCACACAAGTGGTACCCAAGAAATCGGGCATCACCGTTGTTGAGAATGAGGGAGGAGAGTTAGTCCCCGCACGAACCACTACTGGGTGGCGATGCTGCATTGATTATAGGAGACTGAATTCCTCAACTAGGAAGGATCATTTTCCTTTACCCAGGGGTTTGATGGACCCATTTTATTATGATTGATAGATTGATTTCTTGTTCTCTTTTCTTTCCCTTCTATGTTATTATGTTTTTCTTTGTTCTCGTTATGCTTTACTTGCGTCTAGGAGACTTTAAATCCTCTAAAGGTGTAATTCCTTTGGTGTTTGCCGTGCCCGAACGGCATCTGACGGTCTGGTATAGCCACCTAACCGTGTTTGTAGTGAGTTCCTAGGAGACCAACTGAGATGGTGGAAACTAGAGTTCGAATGGAAAAGCCTAGAACACAAAGGTTTGGGATTTCCAAGACTAGAGTCTGGTTTAAATACCCAGGGGTGTGGAGATTGCTTCAAAACTACCTCGGCTTGAACTCTGTATGGCAGTCCCATAGGTTGAGGTAGCTTTATGCACCTCGATTCTGGATACCAAATCAACCTAGTCAGTCACCCTGTTGGAGAATAGGGAAAGTTACAAACACAGTTAGGGAGAAAAGTAGTACCCGTGGTTTTCGCGTGAAGATTATACCTTTAGTGGGCATTCCGTTATTTTCTTAT
The DNA here is from genome assembly GCF_055761805.1 of Camellia sinensis. Classification (NCBI taxonomy): domain Eukaryota; kingdom Viridiplantae; phylum Streptophyta; class Magnoliopsida; order Ericales; family Theaceae; genus Camellia; species Camellia sinensis. The sequence continues at coordinate 61,080,546 of NC_138971.1, forward strand.
GTGCTATATTTATTTCGGATGTCAATTGAAGGTAGAAATGGTTAAGTATATTTGGGTTGTACTAGCCTGAAGGCTATAAACTATGCTGGGTTTTATTACCTGGGGGATTATGAAGTGGCAACTTTATGCCATAACTCTGGTGCCTTTTGTTAGGTGCTGAGAGTTAATTAAAAAAAAAAAAAACATGCTTTCATGTTTATTTTTTGTGTTTTTTAAAAAAAAAAAAACAAAAAAACAAAAAAAAACTTTGTTGTTATACATGTTCAATTGTAAACCAATACAAATTCTTAAAAAAAAAAAAAAAAAAAAAAAAGATGAGAAAATTCCGCATGTGCGGCACTGTACGCACATGGGGCAAAAAAAAAATCCCACAAAACAAGTTTGCCCCTTGCTTTAAAAGCAGGTGCGGGCTGGGCAACTTTGACCAAGCCGCACGTGCGGGACCCCGATTTTAAAAAAAAAAATTAAAAAAAAAAATAATTCGCGAGGAGTTGCAAATCGTCGCATGTGCGGCCATGTGCGGAAAAGTTGTGCATCTGGTTTTGTTTTCTTATTTTTATTATTTTTTTTCTTTTTTCTTTTCTTTCATTTTTAATTTGTTGAAGTAAATAAATTTTAAATAAATACATAAATAAAATTTAAAAATAAATAAATAAATATACAATTATTTTATTTATAATTTTTTATATAAAAAAAAAATTCGACTTTTATTTATTTTTATTTTCTATTTTCTATTTTCGAAAAAAAAGAAAAAGAACTCAAAAAGCATGTTGCTAACAATAATCTTAATTTTGTTTTTTTTTTTTTTTGCTATATTTGTTTAGTTTAAATTGCTTTGTAGTGATTCTGGTTAGTTTAATTAGTTAGTAGATTTTGGTTTTATTTTTATTTTTATTATACTTGTGTAGTTAGTGATGTTATTTTTATTTTTTTTCTATACTGTAATTGTTCATTTAATTAATAAGTAGAATAGTTTTTATTTTCTTTTTTTTTTAATTTTCTTCTCTTTTATTTTTCAAAAAAAAAATAAAAATAAAAAATAAAATAAAAATAAATAAAATAAAAGAAAACAGAAAGAAAAAGAGAATCGGTTCGTTTAGGCTATTTTATTCTATACTTTAGTCTCTTTTGTAGTTTAGTTATTTTATAGTTTAGTTTAGTTTAGTTTATAATTTAGTTAATTTAATTTAAGGTCATTTTTATTCATTTATTTAATTATTTTGATTTTTATTTAAAAAAAAAAAACAAAACAAAACAAAAACAAAGGAATTGCATGTGGGACATTAGTGGGCCAACTTGTGCTTTCATATTTTATTTTATTCTCATGATTGGTTCTACGGTTTTGTGTCTATTTGCTTTTGGTGTGTGCCGGCTATGAGTCGAACGGGTATGTGCTCGGGCCTCCAAAAAGGCCAGAGGTTCCAGCATTTCCCACCACCATCGCCATCGGCTTCCCCGTAGTACCCACCTGTACACTGCTTTGTCTCTTTTATTTTTGTTTTTATTTTTCTTTTTCTTTTTAGTTCTTTCTTTTCTTCAAAAAAAAAAAAAAAAAAAAAGAACAAAGAAAAGTGTGAGTGTATATATGTTACTCTCTGCCTACCTGGATGTGCACCTACAATTCTGGTAATTTTCTCTCATTTCTCTTTACTTTTCCATTGAGGACAATGTCATATTCAAGTTGGGGGATGAGGGTTATATTTTATTTTGTGCATTCCTATTTGGCTCATAATTCATGCTTATACCTGTTTCACTTGACTGCATTACTTCACCTGATGTGACTTTTTGCTAATAGGGTGATGATATTTGCATATGTTATTTGGAGATCATAGTAGACTTGTATGAAAAGGGTTTATTGGGTAGATACTTGCATGTGATGTTTGCACAAGGAGAGTTGTCTGTGTTTGTGATTTTAGTACACTTGTCATGAGTATGTCTTAATTCACATGAACACACTATCATAGCGGTGATCTTTTTATTATAATCCCTAGTGTACATCATTGATAATAGCTACAGTTGCAGAAAATAATAAATGAGGAGCCAAGATTCTTATAAAAAAAAAACACTTGACTGGTTTGGTTTCGTAGCCTTTTTAACTCGAGTTACTAAGCCCATAAGGGTGTCTTTACACCTAACGCCCTAAAACCGTCTGGTTTGGGAGTCATTGGCCCAAAACTTGCTACATGGGTCAATTAGAAAGCTTAAGGGACTTGGACATTGCACAGTTAAGGAAAAATAAGAAGAATGACTTGTTCGGATGCGTAGCCTTTTCAACTCGAGTTATTAAGCCCGTAGGGGTGTCTTTACACCTAGTGCCCTAAAACCGTCTGGTTTGGGAGTCATTGGCCCAATGCTCGTCACATGGTTTGATTAGAAAGCTTAATGGATCAAGGCATTGCACAGTCATTTTAAAAAAAAAAAAAAAAAAAAACTTTGAGAATCTTGGCTGTAACAGGTTAGTTTTTCTGTATATGTTGGGTGTTATTGTGAGTTACACTGGGCTATTATAGTGGATAGTTAACTAATATGGAGATTGCACTTTACACCAAGGGTACTCATGACTTATCCACTAGCATTCACAAGTATAGGGAACTTTACTTTTGTATTAACTAAATTGTGGTTTTGACTCAATAGGTTCCTTCATGCTTGTCCACTGTGCCTTTAATGACTCATGATGTCTCAATATCACATTGTAGTGGCACATAAGTTGATTGTTAGGTGGAGTAGTGTGGTCATTTGTTATTGAGTATATATGAATATGTTAATGTTTGTGGGTATCATTTCTGGAAACCCTCACGAGACTTTACTCGTTCACCTGCGGTAACCTTGTGGTTTAAAGGCTTGTTGCATATGCTAAATGCAACCGTTTTCTCACGAAAGAGGAAGTAGATAGATTTTGTTTAATTTTATTTTATTTTACTTGCTTGAGGACTAGCAAGTGGTAAGTTGGGGGATGTGATTAAGGCCGAAATGTACGTCATTGAGGCCGTTAATTAGAATCTCTTAACTTTACTTGCTGGTCAAACTGTATATTTTATGTGTGTTGAGTGTCAATCAAGTTGTATTCGTTGGAGCATAAAATGAGCAAAAAGACAAAATTTGGGCAGAGTTAACTTTCCCGCACGTGCGTTGACTTTCCCGCACGTGCGTTGACTTTTTCTAGGAAAGTCAAACCGACGTTTTAAACCTGTTTGGACGAGATTGGAAGTATAAAAAGGCAAGTAAAAGGCTGGATTAGGGTTCGGAAGTTGTTTTGACCTGAAGGCAGAGGCTAGGGTCTGGAAAGGAAGAGAAACAAAAGCTCCAAGATGTCTCCCATGGTGGTTCCTTCTCCTTCTACCTCCTTCCACTCCTTCATGAGTGGCTAGTCTTCTTTTCTAGGGTTTTGATGAAACCCTAGCCATGTAATTATGTAGTTTTCTTTTTGATTTTTAATTATGTAAAGGTTTGAACATTTGTATGGTGATTTAGAAGTTTGTTTTATATAATTTTCATTATTCTTTCGAATATTTGACTTTCTGTGATTGTTAAATATTATCCATACAATTGTTTTCTTTTCCTTCACATTTAAGGTATGGGACGAACCATACTACGAGGAACGAGTCGTATCACTACCTTAGTTTAGAGTGAACGGTTCGTATTACTTGAGATGGTTCGTGCTCGTACATTGAATGTGATGATCTTCTTGTTAAATGCTTTGAACTTGTAGTTGCGAAGCATTAATCCGTTCAAACCATAGCATAATTGATTTCAGTTGGAAACCCTAATTATGTGGTTAGTGGTGAATTCTCTACCCTAGGATTTTTCCCCAATTCAGTAAACCCAATTTCATTTATTATTGATAATTTAATTCCTTAGTTTAATTTACTCGTTATTAAATTAGGTTATAAACAGCCAATCTTTTTATCAAAATTAATTTAGGAATTTGACAGTTAAATTAGTTTAATTTCACAATAGTCCCTGTGGATCGATACCTAGACTTGCCATTATTCTGATTGAGTTTGGTATAGTTTAGTATTTAATTTTGGTGTGTTCAACGACCCACCAGTACATTGCATTGTAGTTTGCATGCATTTACTGCATCATCCATCTATGACTTGCACCTTTCCATGTTGAGCTTGGGCTGGTACGTGCCCATACTTTTCGCGTTGAAACATGGTTATGATATTATGTGTACGCACCTAGTGTTGAGGGTGACGGTACCGTTTCCGTGTTAAACGTGGGTTGTTTGTGTCCATGCCATTCCTAGGAAAAATTTGGTTTGGCCGCGCGCCTTATCCACTGCATCCATTGCATTTTAGCTAGTATGTATATTGCATTGTACATGGCACATATTGCATGCATTCACTGCATCACCTCCATCTATCACTTGCGCCTTTCCATGTTAAGCTTGGTCTAGTATGTGCCAATACTTTTCACGTTGAAGCACGGTTATGATATTATGTGTACGCACCTAGTGTTGAGGGTGACGACACCGTTTCTGTGTTAAACGTGGTTTGTTTGTGTCCATGCCTTTCCTAGGCAAAGTACGGTTCGGCCGCGCGCCTTATCCATTGCATTCATTGCATTGTAGTGTAGTGTGTTGCATCCAGCATTTAGGATCATGATCTTTCCTCAGCAGGTCATTCCTCACTTATATCATGCCACCCAATTACTTGTTTTATCTATGAAACGCATAGTTATGAGATTATGTGTGCACGCCTAGTGTTGAGGCTGTCGGCACCATTTCTATGTCAGACGTAGTTTGATTTTTTGCATCTCCATCCCTTCATGATATTTGTATGGTTTTATACTGCTTGTGGTTTGATCATCTCAAATGCATTGCATATCATTTGCATTGCTTCAATACATTGTATATCATTACATTGTTTTGTAATATTGCATATCATCTTGCGTCCAACCCGCATTGTTATGCGTCACACTTAGGTTGCATTGTCATGCATCCACACATTGCATGCGTTGTCGCGTATTACTTTACTTATATGTGTTCAAGTTTCTTTTATACACAATGCGTGCGTTGTCGCGTATTGCTTTACTCACATGTGTTCAAGTTTCTCATTAAACACATTGCATGTGTTGTCGCGTATTGCTTTACTTATATGTGTTCAAGCTGCTCATTATACACATTGCATGCGTTGTCGCGTATTGCTTTACTTATATGTGTTCAAGTTCCTCATTATACACATTGCATGCGTTGTCACGTATGCTTTACTTATATGTGTTCAAGTTCCTTTATTTTCACACATTGTACACGTTGTCACGTGTGCTTTAATTACATGTGTACATTTCATTCTTGCTTTACACATTTTGTGTGTTTCCGCGCGTGCTTTACTTACATGTGTATACTTTTCCTCACCTCCACACATTGTACACGTTGTCACGTGTACTTTACTTATATGTGTTTGTGCCTTCATAGCATTGTTATGCTTGTTTCAAATCACATTGTTATGCACACACCCGAGTTGCGTTGTTATGCACCCCTTCCATCCGCATTGTCATGCACCCTCTCACTCATGTTGTCACGTACTTTTCACTTGTGTTTCTATGCATGCATCCAACGATATTGTACCTGTTAAGTTCTCTTTCTTTTTCAGGCACGATATTGTATGTACGGTTCATTTGAAGCTGGCACGACCAGACGAACCGCATAGGTATTGTATTCTCCACGTCAAATGTAGTGAGAATTACATAATTCTCTTACATCCTTTCTGCATTGTAATGTAGTTTGGTTTTTGGCTTGCTTAAAACTGTTGCATTTATTGTATGTATTTGCTTTGTTACAGCTTTCTTTGCATAATCATAAGTTATGCTCGGCTTTGTGCATTGTTCTTGCATTTTTCCCCTGCCTTCGGGTGCATATCTTTATCTGTAGCTTGTATGCTTTGTCTAAGTCTTCGGCCTTGTCAAAAAATGGGTCATCTCTGGGCTTTGACATTCACGTCCGTCATTGTTATGACTTTCGAGTTCTATCAAAGAGGGGCAACTGTAGACACCCCATTTTTTACCGTCCTCAAGACTTGGACGTCATCGGTTGAACACTCGATGATCATCCATGTTCGTGTTCGTCTTGAGTTCTCGGAGGTCTCGGTCGCGCGCCTCGCCTCAAGATCTCTCGACTTATTTAATTTGTGCTTGGTTGGACCAAGGACTAGTGGTTTTTGCACCTGAGGGTGGGAAATGGCTTGTTGACTATCCCCACACATCATCGGCCATGGCCTGAGGCCACCGGCCCTGTTTTATTGCTACGGCCAAAAGTGATGGCCGGTCGGCAATGTATTTAGTCGACCGGCCCTTTGTGTTGGTCGATCGGCATTTTCTGCTAGCCGAACCCTGTTCATCTACTTTATGTAGATATTTAGCTTCTTGAGGAAGCTTGAACCTTTTGAACCTTTTTCGCTTCTCAAAGGAACTTGAACCTTTTTAGCTTCTCCAAGAAGCTTGAACCTCTTTAGCTTCTCCAAGAAGCTTGAACCTTTCTAGCTTCTTGAAGAAGCTTGAACCTCTTTAGCTTCTCCAAGAAGCTTCAACCTTTCAAGCTTCTTGAAGAAGCTTGAACCTCTTTAGCTTCTCCAAGAAGCTTGAACCATTTTGTTTCTCTATAAGAGAGGGCCTCCCTCTCCTTTAGAGGGGTTCCAAAAATTTGTTTAAGGCTTCAAGATATATCTCTCTTTATATCTCTATATTTTGCGTTCAAAAGGGTCTAATTCTTGGCCGATTACATCACACCTCATAGCCACACACCTCCACCATTCATCTAAGGTTCTTGGAGGTCATTTTCAGAGGTAAAAGAGTTGGTTCTTGGTCCAAGAACCTGCTAGTTTTGCAGCTGTGCATCAAGGGTGAGAACTACCCTCTTTATTCCCCATTTTTGCACACACTTTTAGCCTATCTTGCATGCTACTTTGTGCTTAACTTATAACTGGTAAAAGTTCTATTTTTCCATGCTTTTGAAGTTTGTTTCAGATCCCTTTTGTGTTTGGGGTTGTTTACCCCCTCCTAGGCCTTGTTTGGCCTCATTTTTGTGCCTTTTTTGTGAGCTTCGGGACCACCCTGTATTGGCCTTCTCACCACTGAAATGAAGAGGGATTTCAGTGGTGGGGGTGGTGTTTTGAGGTCCTAAGAAGGAGAGGGCCATCCCCTCTCCTTATTGTCTTCAATACTTGTCATATTTGCTTCATATGTGAGCACCTGTGTTAAGTTCATGTTGGCCATGTCTTAGCTGGTATTTGTGGTTATTTTTCTGTCATATGCCATTGTTTTTGCCTATCTTGGTCATTCCATGCATGGTTTATACACTTGTAGTGTAAATTTTGTAAACTAGTCTTGTATGTCTCATGTTTGAGCATGTGTTTCTAGCTTGTTTTTGGGCCATCTCAGTAGATTTTTGGTGTAGTTTTAACATGCCTTAGATCTGTTTTTGCTCGGTTTGGTTGGCCCTTCCATGCCTCATACACTTGTAGTGTAAATCACACACACTAGCTTTGTATGCTCCTTGAAGTAGCATCTCATTTTAGCCTATGTTGTGTCCATTTCAGCATGTTCTTAGGCTTACTTTATCATGTCATACCTTTAACTTCAAGAAGATTTTATCCATGTTTTGGTATGCTTGAGGTCTGATTTTGGTTATCTTGGTCACCCATGACTTGTTTGGCATAGCTTTGGTTCAATATTGCTTTTAAGCTTTGTGTATTGAGTCATTTAGTATGCATTACTTGGCTTATGTCAATGATTTTGTATCATTCGTAGTGTAATTTCAGTCCATGTTTCATGGTCATGCACATGCATTTATCACTCTTCAAATGCGTTTGAGAGTTGTGCTTGTATGCCTCATTTATGAACCATTGCATGAGCTTCATCTTTATGCATTCCGAGCCACCTTCCCAACACATTTGGCCACTGATTTTGGCATGCTTGAGAGCTACCCATGTTAGTGTAAGTCCATCTCACCATGTTGTTGCATCCTTGTTTCATTTTGCATGTTGTTGCATGCTATACATGTCCACATGTTTAGGTTGTATGCCTATTGCATATTGCATGTTAACATGCTCATGTTGAATTAGATTTGTTGCATACTTGAGTTATTTGCATGCTTACTTGCTTGTCTAGGTTGCATTGCATTGTGTGTGCATCCCTTGCGTCTTGATCAATCATGATAGAGGTTGAGGCCCTTTGTGTGTTTTGTGCATTTCATTCGATATCGAGCTGTACACTTGGCTTCTTTGCCATCATGCATTGAAATGCGTGATTGATGGTCCGAGGGTCGAGGACTACACTCCCTTGAGTTTTAAACATGATAGGGCGGGTAGTTGCGCATACATTGCTTTGAAAATGCATTGCCATGCTCTGTTTGCCCTCTGCTGTAGCAAAACAGGATTCTGCTGGAAGAGATGGCTGGTCGGCCATCTTTTGTGTCGGCCGGCCATGTATTGTTGGCCGAGAGCTCCACTTATGGCCGATGATCATTTTCCAATGGCCGGTGGCCTTTCCTTTTGGCCGGTGACCTTCCACAGTGCTCAGAAGGTGGTTCAGAAGCATCCTTGGGACTTGTGCAGTTCTCAGAGGTGTAGAACAGTGTAAATAGAGGCAACATGTGGCATGGCAACGGGTTTCCGAGCAAGGCGAATCGAGCATGCATGCATTTGACCCTCTTCCCAAGGCAGCTTTACTGCTTTAATAGCTTAATTAATTTGTTAATTAATTAAGGTTTTGTAATATTTAATTAGCTAGAGTAGTTATTTATTTGGTTTGTATTATTCTTTTGGCCCCTCCGAGAGAGTGCGAATTTTGTAATAAGCGTGCGTGTCTGTGATGCATGTCTTCCAACCCCACGTCTTTCTCTATTTTACTTACCTCCTTTCAACGGTTAGTCTTAGGGCACGTTTAGCATGTATGCATCATTCATCTGTATTGCATGCACCGGGCTCGGCACATCATGCTAACTGCATTGCGTTTCAATTTCAAGTTGAATACATGTATTGGATTCTCGCACCTCATATGCCATTCTTAGGATAGCCGAGCCTATCTTAGTTGCACTTTGCATGCGTTGCATTAGCCATCATAACATGAACTAGGATCATGCATGATTACTAACTAGTTTCTTGTTTTGGCTCGGAGTACACTGTAAGTGTTTATGCTTTAGCATCTCGTATGAGTGCGAATGTTAACATGACAGCATGCTTTCCATGAGGCTAATTCCTTAGGTGATATAACTGCCTGAATGTCTGCGGGTGAATGTTGGATTGCTTGAATTGGGATAATTCATTGAAATCCGTGTTTTAGCCTACTTACAAGTAGCAAACTTCAAATCATTTTCCAACCAAGCGGATATGCGATGCTTTGTTCCAAATTAGGCGATCTAGTCTATACTTGTTTTGCTGCGCGCATCACATAGTAATTCTAGCTAATTAATCGGAATAAGAACGCATGTGTTTTCAAAAACGAGATATCCTGTTTAGTAGTGGCCGATCTTTGATCGGGCGAGCAGGGGTGCTCATAGCTGACCTTCCCCAATCGTACCCAAGTTCCCGAGGCAAGGCAACTTTGGTGATGACGGGCATGTGGCCTTAGGCAACGAGTCAATGTTTCCTAAATTTCCCGAAAATAAAACATTTAGGCGGCGACTCCGTATCTGATAAAGCAGTCCATGTTTGGCACTTCTTTCTAAAAATCTAATTTTCGAAACGATTTGCTAGATTTGGACTCTTTGGTGATTTATCAATCTCACATCGCACAATGTGAGATCAGATTAAGAACCGTGACAATTTGAGTCCGAACTGTAGTGAGCCCAAATGAACAAAACAGGATTTCCTCCCGGGACGTTCGGGGACGTCTACAGTTTCTGGCGACTCTGCTGGGGATTTAGAAAACTTGACTCGAACTCATGATATCTTGTTTTGACTACACTTATGTGTTTCTTTGCATTTCATTTACATCGGTGCACCTAGGACACCGTGTTTGCCGTCTGCTATTCCGGAACAGTTTGTCGGAGGCTCGCTTTGACAAGCGTGCCATAAGGTTGACCGGTTACGCGCTCTGCCACGATGGGAACACAAAGCCCGGTTTTTACAGGGGCACCCTTTTTGACCATTCGACCTAATGCATATTCGGAATCCATAGTGACTATTCCAAACTAGGACAGGTTGTTTACCCGATTCTAGGTCATTTGAAACCGCTCCGTGCGTAGTGAAACCCTAGCTCCTAACAAAATAGGACAGGGAAACCCTACCCCAACATAGGGGTGTTTTGGCTCTTACTTACTTGCTATGTGCTTTAAGAGTGTGTCTCTACAGGGAATGCATGTATCAGCTCGCAAGTCTGAGTATCAGGCCCACGGGCATCAGTATTTCGTGGAATCAGTTTTACTTGAGGGTATCAGTTTGCAGGCAGAATTTTGGGCAAAATTTAGTAGAGAGCACGGTCATTCAGCTTTGCTCATATCTGTTTTAGTGAAATCAGGCTGAGGTGCTGTCTGTTTTCTCTCTTGCCAAGTAGTCTTGGAACCATAGCTCCAGAAGGGTCTGATATCCCTTGGGTACTTTGGACCTGTGTTGTTATGTGATTAGGGAATGAACCACTTGCTGTCGGTGCTCAGTTTACTCCAGATGTGATGGATGACACATACTATTTTGAGCATTTGCGAATGCTGTTTATTCTACTTTCTGACTTGGATATTGAGTCTGTCTTGTTGTATCGAGTCAGTCCTGTTGAGTCTGTCCCGTTGTATAGAGTCAGTCTTTTCATATTGAGTCAGTTGGGTCTGTCTTGTTGTATCGAGTCAGTCCTGTTTTGTTAGAGTCGGGTGATCCCAGGGGCGTTGCCTCGGATATCACTATTTTGTTCTGTGTTTGTCTTTTTGTTTTCTTTTGAGTCTGTTTCTGCCAGGGAGCCAGTTACACCAGAAGATCTAATTGAAATAGTTGTGGTTTTCATGCTTTTTGTGCTTGTTTCTGCTTTGAGCCTGTTGTGCCAGCAAACTTGAATGAAACAACAGTTTTCTTCACCTGCTCTTCTGTGCCTTGAAATCATTGTATTGACCTAAGCATTTTAAAACTTGTTCTAACACTGCAGTGAAAACAAAGAGGAATGAATTCCTCGGGATTTGCAAAAAATTTGATCAATTGAAAGAAAGAGAGGCATGCTAAGCCCTTAATGAATGAGATCATGTTTGTTAATGTGAGTACTGAGAAGGATCCTGGCTTGAACCATATTGGTTCCGCACTGTCTTCAGCGTGAGCGACTAGTCGCTTTCTTAAAAGATTTCAAAAATGTTTTGTGCGGTCCTGCGAAGACCTGTGTGGAATCGCTCTTGAGGGGACGCAGGAACACCTGACTGAACTATGCCCCAAGTTTATTGCTTTAATATGTACTTTCAGGTTTTCCTTTTGAATGTAATAAAAAGAAACTTTGATTTGCATCAAGAGTCGGAGAACTCTGTATTGAAATCAATGAAATTAAAGGTTGTGGGTATTGAAAATTTTCCTTTTGGTCAAAAAATGGTCTAAGTTGAAAAAAGATTGATTTGAACAAAATCAACTTTTATTAAAACTTTTCAAAACCATTTTCGATAAGGATCACAACTGGACACACCCAAAATCTATCATTGAGATGCACAACCCCGAATCCAACAAACGGAAAGGTACCCCTTGTCTGAATAGCACTGCCATGTAGATCACAACCGAACTCTTGGATATAGAGAAGACAAAGAAGACCAAAACAATCATATAGACATAGTTGATTTGGAAGTGTTTATGGCTGGACTTCAGAATGATGTTGCCTACGTATCCCAAAGATGAGAATCAAGCTTTACATAGTTCGGTTCGGGTTCACTTAGGTACTAACACTCTTCTTTTGCGCTCTAACTTTTGCCAAGGCCACCCTTTCTAGGTTTTCAACCTTACGAGCTCAGTTTTTCTCATTTCAAATTTTTTGTGCTCTAACTTTTGCCTAGGTCTCCCTTTCGGACTTTTGGCCTAACGAGACACTCAGGGGTAGTATTTCTTCAACTTGTCCATGTTGATTGGTTAGGAGAATTTGAATCCACCTAGGTCCATAAGAATGACAGCCCCACCCGACCAAATAGCTTTGATTATGTAAGGACCAGTCCAATTAGGTCTAAACTTGCCCCTAGGGTCATGGATGGGAGCTCGGTTGTCTTTGAGCACCAAATTCCCTTCTTTCAGATTCCTTGACTTAACTTTCTTGTTAAAAGCCTTGGCAATCCTTCGTTGATAACCTTGGACATGATACAGTGCTTTTACCCTCCTCTTGTTGAACAACATAAGTTCCTCGAACCTGCTATGCTTCCAATCCGCTTTTGCTATCTGGCACTCAGCCATAACCTGCAGTGACGAAGCCTCAACATCAATCGGCAGAACAACCTCCATCCCATAAACCAGAGAGTATGGAGTTGCCCCAGTAGAAGTCCGAATTGTTATTTTGTAGCCCTAAAGAGAAAATGGCATCTTATCTGGCCAGTCCCTGTAGGTTTCCACCATCTTCTATAGAATGTGCTTGATGTTCTTGTTGGCCGCCTCAACAGCTTCGTTGGTTTGCGGCCGATATATGGATTACTTATGAAAAGCCACGTTGTACTTTTCCAATGAGTCGATCACTTCCTTCTTGAAGTGGGAACCATTGTCCGAGATGATCTCATTCGGGACCCCATAACGACAGATGATGTTATTCCTGATAAACGTGGCTACATGCGACGCTTTCAACACTGCGTAGGATTAGGCCTCGATCCACTTTGCAAAGTAGTCTATTGCCACCAGGATGTACTCATGCCCATTTGACCCCTTCAGATTAACTATCCCAATAACATCAATTTCCCAGACTGAAACGGCCACGGTGTAGGCATGTTATACAGCCTCGACGGTGGGATATTCATGCGATTTGCATGGATTTGGCATTTGTGGCATCGTTGAACAAAATTGATACAATTCTCCTCCATGGTTGACCAGTAGTAACCCTGTCTAAGGATCTTCTGAGCTAGCATCAGTCCACTCACGTACGATACGCACTCTCCTCTGTGGATGGCGTCCATTAGGCGCTTCGACTCTTCTTTGCCAACACACAGTTTATGCATTCCTAGATGGCCTCGTTTGTAAAACTTACCGCATAGATGATAAACTGAGCAGCCATTCGCCGTATTGCCCTTTTATCTTTGGCATTTGCCCCTAGTGGATATGCCTCCTTTTCCAAGAAGTTCCAAACATCAAAGTACCAGGGGTTCTGATCTTGTACTTCATCTATTGCAGCGATTTACTCATAAGCCGGCACATACCTCTGTTCAATAATGATTGGACGCATCTAGACTCCCAAAGGAATGTCAACCACAGAAAATAGAGTTGATAAAGCGTCAACAAACCTGTTGCTCTCCCTTAACAGATGCGTGAAGGTCAGCTTCTCAAACCTAGGAATCAGAACAAGCAGGGTTTGGTGATAGATTTTCATCCTTTCTTCTTTAACCTTCCTGTCTCCTTTTGCTTGAGACATAATCAGGTTCGAGTCCCTAATGACGTCCAACCTTTTTGCCTCTAGTTCCAGGGCGGCTTCCAACACCAGCGATACATGCTTCATACTCTACTCCGTTGTTTGATGCATTGAACCAGAGTTTGAAAGCTAAAGGTATGTGGGAATTATCGGGTGCTATCAGTAACACCCCTATCCCATACTTGTACTGGTTAGATGCCCCGTCAAAGTGCATAGTCCAAATCTCTTCTTTGACCTGTAGAATGGCCTCATCTGGGAGCAGATACTCTACTGCGTCATCTCCCTCCACTGGGTGATCGGCTAGGAACTCCGCTACCGCTCTCCCTTTCACAGGCTTGCGAGTCCTGTACTTCAAATCAAATTCAGAGAGAAGAAGCAACCAATGGGCTCACCTACCCGTAAGTGATGGTTTCTCAAAGAGATATTTGATGGGATCCAATCTCGAAACCAGAATTACGGAGTGAGCTAACAGGTAGTGCCTCAACTTCTTGGTAGCCCATACCAAGGCTAAGCAAGCCTTCTCGAGCGGAGTATAACGGATCTCATATTCCAACATCTTCTTGCTCAGGTAATAGATGGCCTTCTCCACTCTATCCTCAGATTCCTGCGCAAACATGCAGCCTATTATCGTGTCGGTTACTGATAGATAAAAAATCAACAACTTCCCCGGCTCTAGCGGTGACAGCACGGGCAGGTGGGTTTTGTAGATACTGCTTCATCTGCTCGAAAGCAACTTGGCATCGGTCATCCCATTGGAATTTCTTTCCTTTCTTTAGGACACCAAATAGTGGTTCACAAGTCAAGGTTAATTTCGTAATAAACTGTTTAATGAATTGCACTTTACCCAGAAAGCCTCGCACCTCCTTTTCAGTCCTTGGTAGTGGCATTTCAAGGATGGCCTTGATTTTGGAAGGTTCAACTTCGATGCCTTTTGTGTAATCAAGAAACCCCAGCATTTTTCCTGTTGTGACACCAAAAGTACATTTCTGAGGATTCAGTCGCAACCGATATTCCATGATCCGTTGGAAAAATTTCTTCAAGGCGGTGTAGTGGCCCTCTCTTTCCTTGGACTTGACAATCATGTCGTCCACGTACACCTCAACCTCTTTATGGATCATATCATGCAAGATTGTGGTCGTAGCCCGTTGATAAGTAGCCCAGCATTCTTCAAACTGAACGGCAATACCCTGTAGCAGTAGGTTCCCCACGGCGTGGTGAAGGCAGTCTTCTCCCTATCCTCCGGTGCCATCAAGATCTGGTTGTACGCGAAAAATTCATCCATAAAGGAGAGCAACGCCTGCCCTACGGTGAAGTCCACCAATTCGTCAATGTGTGGTAGAGGAAAGTCGTCCTTCAGACTAGCTTTGTTCAGATCTCTGAAACCCGCACACCCGAATTCTGCCATCTTTCTTCGGCATCGGAACAATGTTGGCCAACCAAGTAGGCTACTCCGATACTAGCAAGAACCTTGTATCTATTTGCTTGGTAACCTCTTTCTTGATTTTCAGAGCCCAATCCGAGTGCATTCTCCGAAGCTTCTGCTTGGCGGGTCGGGCCTCAGGGTCAAGAGGGATCTAGTGCTGTACAATCTCAGGATTGATTCCAAGCATGTCTTCGTAGGACCACGCGAAACCATCTTTGAAATCTTTTAATAAAGCGACTGAGCGCTCGGATTCCTCCGAAGACAACGTGGACCCGATCTGGACCAGATACGGATCCTTCTTAGTACCAACATTAATTGAAGTGATTTCATCAACCAAAGGTTTTACAAACCTCTC
Organism: Camellia sinensis; assembly: GCF_055761805.1. Classification (NCBI taxonomy): domain Eukaryota; kingdom Viridiplantae; phylum Streptophyta; class Magnoliopsida; order Ericales; family Theaceae; genus Camellia; species Camellia sinensis. The sequence continues at coordinate 61,095,815 of NC_138971.1, forward strand.
TTTCTCTCGATCAATCAAATGTTTCAAAATCGGAGGAATTTCATCCTCGTCGTTTTTATCAAAGTTTTGAAAGTCCTGATTAATGCAATAAATGAGTGGCACAGAAAAGTACTCAGAAACAGTAGTGGTACCATTCTCATTCACAATTTCCAGTTCAGCCAATTCCTTGGTTACAACTGACTCAAAAGAAAAGGAAAAATACGACTTAGACAAAACAACGGCATCTGGGTTATCAACATCAAGAATACCGGATTCTGACTCAGAAGAACTAGAATCTAATTCTGACTCCACAGACTCTGTGGAATCAGATTCTGGTTCACTACCTGATTCAAAAATGCTGGACAAAAAGCCCTCCTCGAACTGCTAAACGAGAGAGGGTGTGATAGATGCATCCAGAATGTCAAAAGAAAGAGCTCACAGTCGTTTAATCTCCAATCATGGAAACAGAGAAGTCACCTTCCGAGCTCTCTGGTGTAATCTGAGGATCCGAGAAGAGACAAGCAAGTGTTGCTCCTATCTCGAGTTATGTGCCATCAGACTCATCCTCTTTGCACTGTTCAGCCATAGCTAGAAGGTCAGTCTGCTCTTGTGCAACTTCATCCCCTTGCAACTGTAGGTCGAAAAAGATCTCAAAGCTGGGCTAGTGCCACTTTTCAGAATTCAGCCATGGCTTAGGAAAGCCACAAAATAGGAAATCCCCTCCCTCCCGGACAAAATGGTCGTTCAAGGTTCCTTGAATAGGGCTATGCACCAACTGATAGTGCGTCCCAGTTTGTTTACCCTTGGCCCTTCCTACCATTTCCTTTCCCTTTCTTACCCAATCCTCTTTGGTAGGCGTGCAGCCTAGACCAAAGGTATAAGGGTTGTGTGGTACATCGGCCAATGTAGTGACACCCTTTTGGCCACTCCTTCCCAATCCCATTCCAGGTACATGTTGCACCTTATTCATGAGATAGACGGATTGCGCACTTACATATAATACCTGATCAACAACCAAAATATGTTGCACTACCCGGGCCTTGGCCAAGGTGAATCCAGACAAAAAGACGTCCTCCTCGCCGTGTATAATTTCCAAGATCGGTGTAGTAACCTCTGGCAGCAGATGTATGGAAGATTTCCCAAAAACAATAGCTACCCCTTTCCCATTGGGGTACTTCAGCATCTAATGTAGAGTGGAAGAGACAACTCTCACGTGGTGCAGCCACGGCTGTCCAAGGAGTAAATTAAAGGTGGCCAGAACATCCAAAATGTGGAACTCGATGTCCTGTTGTGTCGGGCCAACTTGAGTTCTAACCCGAACTGTCCCCATCACTTCCCGACTTGTGATGTCATAAGCTCGAATCACCTGGGCTGTTGGTGCAAAATCTGCCTGCTTCAAACCGATAGCATAGGCCATGCGCGACGGACACACATTAATTGCAGACCCTGTATCAACCAAGACAACTGGTATCCACTTCTCTTTACATTCCACAGAGATGTATAGTGGCTTGTTAGGCTCGGAGCCCTCAGGCGGCAATTCTTTATCTGTGAAAGTGAAAGTCGATAAGGTGCCTCCCAAGAAAACTAGTCCCACTAACTGCTCAGGGGTTGTGTCAATAGAGAGCTTAGCCTTATCGATTACTAATAGGACGGCTTGTCTATGCACCCATGAGGCCATGAGCAATCCCCAAATGAAGATGTCTGCTTGAATCTTTTTCAGCTGCTTCAGTGCAGCTTGCTTCTCTAACAGTTTATCTTTCTGCTTCTGTGCTTCCTTATCTTTCCCTGATGATTCTAGTTGGTCCGGGTGTGGGGGCTTAAAATACTGCCCACTCTGAGTCATGTGATCGACTTCTTCGGTGTACCACGTATCATCCGATAGATTCTATCCCTAGTCCTCATCAGTATGGGCAAGATGCAAATCATCATCTTCCCACTACATTCCCTCGATAACCGACAAACAACTGTCCGGTTCCGTTGTAATTGTTCCTGTGTTCACAACACATTCAGTCCCTACGGGGCCTTTGGCTTTTCCAACCTTCTGATCAGTCGCAATTCTTTCCTGTTCAAACTGCTTCAGTGCGACCTCCGGTTCTGTATCAGCTGTACACATACTACCCAACTCTTGAGCAAAATTCTTAGTACCGGTGCTCTCCGGCAACTTCCCTTTATTGTAGACCGTTCCGGCCGTTGCAGACGTTCCTGTTTCCAACTGTCCCTGCTTTGGTTGAGACCCCTCATCAACATCCGGCTCATCATTAAGCCAGCCTGTATTATCCGTTGATCCATTCACATCAAACCAGCCGATCTGTACATTCCCCAGATCCTGTTCATCAAAGAACTGCAGATTAGCGATGTCCTCCTCAAGCTCAGCTAAATTATCCAGCCCCTAGCTAGGCCCGTCCTCTCGGACTACATTAACCTCCATCTCCTTTGGCAATTCCACCATCGGCTTGGCCTGATCAGTTGGCGCAATGAAGCGGCAAGGGTTGTGTACTTCCTCAATTAAGCTTGCATAGCCCTCAGACATGCTTTCTTCTATCACAACCACCACCACGGGTTCGGGTTGGGATATAGACGTGCTTATCATGCACAAGTGTGTGCTTTCTGGGATGAACATCGCCAGTTTAGGTAGGTGGGTGGGGGTGATATATATGACGGGGTCGTATGGAACGGCCATCGCTGTCACTTTGTTGTCAATGAGATCTTGAATCTCATGACGGAGTCTAAAGCATAGGTCGGTGTCATGACCATGTTGCTGGTGGAAGGCGCAATACTTGGCCGGGTTATGTTTAAAAGGGAGGGGATTTGGCAATGAGCGCGGTCTCTAGGGGCTTCACATGCCCTTTTCTAATTAGGACCCCCAAGGCTTTGGATAGAGACATATAAAGTGGGGTGAAAACCTTATCGCCCCGGGGTGGGTACTTTGCAGGTTGTGGGGTGGCTCTAGATGTGCCGGTAAAGGGTGTGTCTGTTTTCGGTGTGGTGGCGACCATACCAACGTCAGAGGTCCTTGCAGCTGTATTACTACTCGTAGCGGCATTTGAACTGCATGTAAACACCTCTTGGGCTGCTCTTTTTCATGGTTAATCAGACCTTGTTTCATCACATCCTTTATCTGTATCCCTATCTCATGAAGATCAACAAAGGTTGGTAGGGGTAAGACAATCATCTTCTCCAGCAGCTTCGGTTGCAGATTACGAACGACCATTCTTATAAGGTCCTTTTCTGCTAGCCTGGTGATGATCATGGAGGCCTTAGCCCTCCACCGAATGACGAAGTCGGAGAAGCCTTCCTTCAGTTCTTGTCGAGTTGCCTCGAGGTCACGAGTTGTGACCTCGATTTGAGTGTTACAAGAATATTGGGCAATGAAGGCCTCGACCATCTCTTCCCAGCTCCTTTTCACCGAATCCTCCAACTTAGAATACCAGATAGCCGCAATGCCCGATATGGTTCGGCCAAAGAGGGATAACTTCTGCAGTCTAGTCAGGCCCATCGGCCGTAGAATATCTGAAAATAGCCTCAAGTGGACCATACCGTCGAAGCGGTCTATGTGAGGCATTTGAAATCTATCCAGCAATGTCACCACTGAATCTGTGTAGCCGTCATCTATATCTAGGATCGAGTTGACTCCCTGAGCTCGTTTGAAAAGCTTCTCAAGCTTGCTCACTTTCAAGGCGGTAGGATCGATCTCAAATTCGAACGGTGCATCTATTGGGTAGGTTGGTGCTTTGGAAGTCTGAGGTGGGACTGGGCTTGTTGGAATGTCTGTATTCTCCTGGACATTAGCTGTATCCCCGGGTGTTAGAACCCTAGGTGGCGGTGGATGCGAAGCGGAAGCCGCTGCTTGTTGTGGTTGTTGTTGCTGTTGTTGTTGAAGCCTAGCAATCACTTCAGCCTGCTGGGCTACAACCTCTGTTTGGCGAGTGGCAACTTCCGCTTGGCGAGCAGCGTCCCTCGGCATGGCCTTGATAGTCTGTTAAAGTTGACGCATCATATCCTCCATACTAACTGAGGGCTGCTGATCCGTCAGAACCGGTGTACACTCTCTTTCTGAGGTGAAAGCAGAAAACTAGGCCCGACTGTGAAAAAGTGAAGAAGATAGTGACCATTGAATTGGTGACTGTTGAATCGGTGATCTATGCCTGATTGTCCTCCATCTCGTAACCGGGGGTAGTGAAGCAAACACTGGTTGTCCTCCAATAAGATCCTCAGATCGGTAAATCCTCCTGACTTTGGTCCAGAGTGCTCGGGGGAAAACTGCCTCATCGGAAGCAATGGTGAAATGCTACCTTGTAAAAAGAAAAATAAAGCAAAAATGAAATAACAATCAGCAAACGTACAACACCTTAGCTTAGATAGAGACAACACATAGTTGAAATCATAAGCTGGACAATCTGTACTTAAATACTAATTTCTGCCCCCAAATTTTCTGCCTCAAAACTGATATTCTCAAACTGATACCCAAATTTGCAACTGATACATACATTCCTGTAGAGACACACCCTAATAGCACATATCAAGCAAGTGAGAGCCAGAACACCCCTATGGTGGGGTAGGGTTTCCCTGTCCTATTTTCGTCAGGAGCTAGGGGTTCACTATGCACGCATGTGATTTCAAACAATCCTGCATTCGGGTGAACAACCTTTCCTAGTTTGGAACAGTCTCTACGGCTTCCGATATGCAACTAGGTCAATTAGTCAAAAAGGGATGCCTCTGCAAGACCACCTAATATACCTCTCACCTCTAACATCGAGAAGTGAAAGGGGGATGAAACGGTATAGCGGTAGTCCAGATCCAAAGTTTGTGTTCTCATCGTGGCAGAGCCCGCAATCGATCAGCCTTTTGGCACGTTTTTTGTAAGCGAGCCTCCAACAAACCGCTCAGGAATAACAGATGGCAAACACTGTGACTTAGGTACACCTATGCAAATGCAACGCAAAGAAACATATAAGTGTAGATAAAACAACATATCATGAGTTCGAGTCAAGTTCTCTAAATCCCTAGCAGAGTTGCCAGAACCTATATACTCGACTTTCTTCGCGTGCCCCCTTTTAGAGAGGCGCGAATTGGTCCTACAGTTTGAACTCCTGTCACGGTTCTGAATCTAATCTCACAAAGTGCAATATGAGATTGATAAACACCAAAGAGTCCAATCCAACAAATCATTTTAGAAAATCAATTTTGAATAAAATAATGCCAAAACTGGATTGCTTTGCCTGATTATAAAGTTGCCACCTAAATATTTTAGTTTTGGGAAATTTAGGAAACCCTGACTCGTGCCAAAGGCCACGTGTCCGTCATCACCAAAGTTTCCTTGGCTCGGGAACTTGGGTACGAGAGGGAAAGGTCATGTAATGAGCACCCCCACTCGCCCGATCAAAGATCGGCCTCTACTACCATGATATGTTGTTTGATAAACCTCGTGTGTCCTTAACCAGTTATTGGCTAACTTTACTATGTGATGCACACAAGCAAGTATAGACTAAATCACAAGAATTGGAACAAAACAACTCATGTTTGTTTTCGAAAATGGTTTGAAGGTGCCACTCTCAAGTGGGCTAAAATGTGGTTTTGCCACCCTCAGGTAGGCTTAAAACATGATTGGCCACTTCTCAAAGTGGGCTTAAAACTCACAGTTATCGAATTGTTCCAATTCAAGCAACAAAGCCTTCATCCAGAGTCATTCATGCAGTTAATCATTTAAGCACCTACCATCATGGCAAGCATGCTATCATGGTAGCACTTACACTCATGCAAGTATGCTAAAGCGTAAAAATTACAGTGTACTTCAAGCCAAAACAAAAGCTAGTTAGAAATATGCATGATTCTAACTATGCTAACAATGCCTAATGCAACACATGCAATACACAATGAATAGGCTCGGCTATCTAAGATGGCATATGAATGCAACAATTTGATAACATGCTTTGAAATACGTATTCAAATAAGTATTGAAATACAATGCAATTTGAATGATGCGCCGAGCCTTGGTGCATACAAGACAAATGAATGATGCAAACATGTAATCATAAGGTATGCTAATCAAAACATGTCCCTAATCTAACCATCGAAAGCAGTTAAATAACAGGGAGAACGACGTGGGGTTAGAAGACATGCACACACACACGCACACTTATTACGACATTATGTCCTCTCGAAGGAGGGTTCGAATAAATAATTAGCTAAGCTACTCTAAGTTAAGCTAATCAAACTAATATAATTAAACTAATTAGACTAATTAGGACAAACCGATCGAATAACTAGTAAACTACTTACTAATTATTTCAACACTTAACTAATTAGCAAACTAATTAATTAAATTACAAAACCAATGTACACTAAACATGTAAAGCATTGTACTACACCGCCTCGGCTCTTCTTTAGGAAGTTGAATATGCATGGACTCTATTTTCGCCCTGAAAAGCCCACTGGTTTGCTCTTGGGAGGCTTTGTTTGCAGTGTTACTGCAGGAACTTTCTGCTCCACCTTAACAAACTAATACTGAGGATTGCACCAGTGGCCTGCCGGCGATGAATGCTTGCTGCCAACCATCTACCGGCCAAGAGTGTGCTACGCTGGCCAAGGATGAAGCACTGCCAGCCATCAGTGGCCAGCCGCTGGTGTGCTGAATTACCACATTGTAATAGAGCACAGACAGAGGAAAATAGAGGGTTTTCCAAGGATGTGTTTGTACTATACCCCTCCTTATCATCTCAGGACATCAAATGAGTGGACTCTTGGATCCAAAACCATCAATCAAGTATTTTCAATGCATGATGGCCAAAACTCCAAGTTGTACACTTTCAATAAATGCATAAAAACAAGACTCTAGACCACCACCCTATCATGCATGATCAAGGGTGATGGAGACAAAGGAGATTGACTCATTTCATCACTTTGACTATGAAATGGACCAATCTTCCTTATGTTCAATATAACGTCCGATTGAACACATGTAATGCAAGCACAACATGTTTATCTTAGTTATGTTTTACTTGTCCAATTTTGTTTACACATTTTAACATTACCAAGCCATTCTTTAATCGGTTAAGTCCAAGATGAGTGTCCTCTAATGAGAGAGGGGTCAACCAAAAGATGGTTTAAGACATGAGAGAGATCATGCCTTTCGTTCGAAGGAACCCTCAAAAGAGGGTTAAAACCATTGAGCACAAGCTTTATCTCAAGCTTAAACACAACGTTAAGGTTAACCAACCCTCAAAACAAATGAAAAGTGAAGAAATGAGGGAGGTTGTAGATATTTCAGTGCTGAAATGGCATGAAAAATGATACTACAACATGCAACCAACACATGCACAACATGTTCAAAAGCCAAAAGCATTAAACTAGTGAAGAGCACTACACTAGTGACATGCAATATCAAGCTAAAACGACCAAACCAGCTCAAAAAACAGCTTAAACATGCCAAAACAGTGGCTAAAACATGCTAAGATGGTAGTACAAAAGGCAAGAAAAACATGCTCACATGTTAGGCTACAAACAAGGCTCAAGGCACAACTCTCAACTCTCAAAAGCAATGAAAGAGTGAAATAAGTGAGAGTGTGACAAAGTTATGTGCACTGAAATCACATGTAAAATTATGCTACAACATGCAATCAACACATGCACAACATGTTAGAGGCCTTAAAACACTAAGCTAGTGAAGGCATTTGCACTTCAACCATACAATACAAGGCTCATATGATCAAGACAGCTCAAAATAGAGCTTAATCATGCCAAATCAGTAGCTAAAACATGCTGAGATCAAGTCACAAAAAGGCAGAAAAACCTGCTCACATGTTAGGCTATCTACACTTGCAAACAAGACATATGGAGGGGAGGCCACCCCCTCCTATTTTGGACCTCAAAACTAAGTTTGTACCACTGAAATTCCCTTGGAATTCAGTGGTTAAAAGGCCAAAAGAAGTTGTTTTAAAAGCTTTGGAAAATAGCACAACACTTAACCAAACAAACAACAAAAAGGGTAAAGCACCCCTAACTCCAAAACAAACCTCAAACCACCATTTTAAACCATAAAAACAAAGATTTCAGAGGTCAAAACTAGCCTCAAAATAGCATGCAAAGATGGGCGAACAAGTATTTAAATTAAGCTAAAAATACAAGAAGTTCTACCTCTTTGAAGAGAAGATGCTATATAGGCAACAAAGGCAAGCCAAACCAAGCTAAAACCCTCTTTTAGAGCTCAAATAGGACCTCAAGAAACCTCAACACAAAGGTGATCGAGTCTGATCAGGGGCTCACAAGCAAAAGTGTAGAGAATTCAAGCTTTAAGGCAAAATATTTAGAGAGAGAGGATTCTAGAGAGAGAGAGAGAGAAATTTTTTGTCTTCAAAATTTCTAACCCCTTGCATGCAAGAGGAAGACTTCTATATATAGAAGATACAAAATCCTCCCAAAAAGATCCAACCATCCACGTGCAAGCAGATGCTCGAACCTGTGCAAATAGCTGGCACGAAATATCACAAAATATTTACTGATACACTGGTGGTCGACCAACCATCAGTGATGGCCGGCAGGGGCTCATTGATGGCTGACAGGCCAAAATCCATGGCCGATAGTGCATCAAGAATAACATGCTGGAAGGACCAAAACATGGTCCAAAAATGAGAAAGAATTGATGCAGTGCTTGGAAAGCTCAAACCTGTGGCGTTCCTCTGCAAAATTCGAGCACTCGACGAGCAATCAAACTTGTCACTGGATATACCTACAAGAACATCCAAGTCTTGAAGACTGTCAAAAATGGGGTGCCTATAACTATACTGATTCTGCAGTGACACTGCCAGATAGATTCAAAATGCCACACGTAGACCGTTTTGACGGCTCTGGGGATCCTATGGTCCACTTGCGGCTATTTTCAGACATTTTATGGCCGATGGGTCTACCTAGACTGCAGAAGTTGTCCCTCTTCGGCCAGATCCTATCAGGTATAGCGACCATTTGGTATGCCAAACTTGAAGACTCTGTGAAGAGAAATTTGGAGGAAATGGCTAAGGCTTTCATAGCACAGTACTCCTACGACACTCAGATCGAGGTCACAACTCGTGATCTCAAAGCAACTCACCAGGAGCCGAATGAGGGCTTCTCAGATTTTGTGACCCGGTGGAGGGCCAAGGCCACTATGATGACCATTCAACCGGCTGAAAATGACTAGATTAGAATGGTGGTTCGTAACCTGCAACCAAGACTGTTACAGAAGATGATAGTTTTACCTCTGTCTACATTTGCTGACATCCACGAAATAGGAGTGCAAATAGAGGTCACGATGAAATAGGGTCTGATAGACCACAAGAAGGAGCAGCCTAAGAGGGCTTTCACACATAATTCCAATACGACTACTGGCGGTAGTGCAGCTGCAAGGCCTTCAGACGTGAGCGTGGTCACCACCACACCTAAGACTGCTAACCCCTTTGTTGGCACAGCCCATACAACTTAACAAACCTCCAGCCATCAGGCCCGAGGGTAGAGGGTCTTCACTATATGGCCTTATCCGCAGCCCTCAGGGTCCTGATCAAAAAAGCGCATCTGAAGCCGTTAGAAGAACGCCCATTGCCCGATCCTCTTCCTTCTAAACAAAACCCAGCCAAATTTTGTGCTTCCCACCAACAACATGATCATGATACTAACCAGTGCTTCAGATTATGTCATGAGATTCAAGATCTCATTGACAATAAAGTGATAGTGCCTCCCGAAAAGCCCAATGTCACTACAAATCCTCTTCCACCACATAACCAAGCCCCTATACCTCGGTAAACAAACCTGATCTATACACTGGCTGTCCCTTACGACCGCAGCATATACGTCACCCTCTCCCACCTACCTACGCCGGCATTGTTCATCCCGGAAAGCACAGATTTGTGCATGATGAACTCATCTGCATCCCAACCCAAACCTTTGGTGGTGATCGTGGTAGATGAAGGCAATATAGCCTTGGTGGAGAATTGGAATATTAGTTTAGTGCCTGAGGGCTCCGTGGACTTATCTGAGGAGGAATACAGCCCATGCCAATATATTGTGCCAACCAACCAGACCAAACTAGAGGTGGAGTTGCCAACAAGGATAGAGGTCAGTGTGGTCCTGGTGGATGGACCAAGCCAGGGATTAGATTACTTAGCCGACCTGGAGGAAGACACCAACAATTTGCAGTTCTTCGATGAGTAAGATTTGGGGAATGTGTATATTGACTGGTTCGATTTGAATGGATCGACAAACAACTCTGGATGGCTCAGTGATGAACCTAATGGGATGAGGGACTTCAACCGAAGCTGGAATAGCCGGAAACAGGAATTGTTACGAGGACCAGAACGGCAGAGGACAAGGGGAAATTGCCGGAGAGCTCCAGTATTAAGAATTTCGCTCAAGAAATGGGCATCATTAGTACTATTGATACAGAGCAAGAAGCCGTACTAAAGCGGTTTGAACAAGAAAGGGACGAGAATGATTAGAAAGCCAGAAAAGCCCAAGGCCCTGCTGGGAATGATTGTGATGTTTACGTGGGAGTAATTAAGACGGAACCGGACAATTGCCTGTCGATTGCCAGAGGAATATGGCGGGAAGATGATTATCTGCATCTTGCCCACACTGATGAGGATTGGGGCTGAGACCTGCCAGACAACACTTGGTATTCTAAAGAAGTGAATCATATGACTAGAAACGAGTGGTACTTCAAGCCCCCACACTTATACCAACCAGAAGCATCTAGAAAGGATAGGGAGGCAGAAAAATAAAAGGATAAACAGTTGGAAGAAGAAGTTGTACTAAAGCAGCTAAAGAAGATCCAAGCAAACATATCCATCTGGGGGTTGTTCATTGCTTCACGATTACACAAGCAAGTCGTCCTGTCAACAATGGATAAGGCCAAGCTGTCTATTGACATAACTCCAGAACAATTAGTGGGACTTGTCTTCCCGAGAGGTGCTTCACCAACTTTGACCTTCTCGGATAAGGAATTACCGCCCGAGGGCTCTGCGGATAACAAACCCATATACATCTCAGTTGAATGTTGAGAGAAGTGGGTGCCGGTTGTATTGGTTGAGACTAGGTCTACGATCAATGTTTGTCCGTCGCGCACAGCCTATGCTAGTGGCTTGAAGCCAGCAAACTTTGTACCTACGGCCCAAGTGATCCAGGCATACGAAAACACAAGTAGAGAAGTGATGGGAACAGTGCAAGTCAGAGTACAAGTTGGTCTGGCTCAACAGGATATTGAGTTTCACGTCTTGGATGTTCTGGCCACTTTTAACTTACTCCTTGGACGGCCGTGGCTGCACCAAGTGAAAGTTGTCTCTTCCACTCTTCATTAGATGCTGAAGTACCCCCATGGAAAGGAGGTGGCCATTGTGTTTGGAAATTTATCTATACGTCCTCTGCCTGAGGTTACGACACTAGTACTACAGATTACACATGGCGATGAGGATGTTTTCCTATCTGGGTTTGCCTTGGCTGAGGCCTAGCTGGTGCAAGATATCTTGGCTACTGATAAGGGGTTATATGTCAGTGCTTAACCAGTCTATCTCATGAACAAGCTATAATATATACCCGAGATGGGATTAGGAAGGAGCAACCAGAAGGGCGTTACTGCATTGGCCGAGGTGCCACATAACTATAGACACCCCATTTTTGACCGTCCTCAAGGCTTGGATGTCACCGCTTGAACACTCAGTGATCATCCATGTTTGTGTTCGTCTTGAGTTCCCGGAGGTCTCGGCTACGCGCCTTGCCTCAGGATCTCTCGACTCGACTATTTTGTGTCTGATTTTACACCAAACACTTGTGCTTCGCCTTGGAGGGGTAGGGAATGGCTTGTGAGCCATCCCCACACATCACCAGCCATGACTTGAGGCCACCGGTAGTGTTTTGTTGCCACCGGCCAAATGTTTGGCCGGCTGGCACTATAGATGGCCTGCCGGCTATCTTTTTTTTGTCAATTGCGTTTTTGGCCGGCCGACTACTGCGCATCTGCTTTTGCAGATATTTTCATGCACCTGGCATGGACTTGGCTCCCCACCATACACGTGTATGGAGGGATTTCCCTCTTAGCTAGCTTGTCCTGTAAGCTTACAAGATTGAAGCTCTATAAAGAGGGGCCTCTTCTCCCTTGTTCTAAGGTTAGACAATTTAGACAACATTTTCAGAGGGTTTTGAGTTTTAGGGTTAGGGTTCATATATCCTCCATCTCTATATCTCTCTCTCTCTTGTGTTTTGTGTGTGTTTTGTCTTAGTTTTGCACACAAACACCCACTATCACACCTTTTCTTGGAGCTGAGGCCCTTGAGGGTTGTTTTTGGGGTTGTGGAGCAGGTTTGAGCTTGAAGAACCAACTGGTTCACCATTGGTGAACAGGGTCTACAAGGGTAAGAAACTTGTTCCCTTTTCCCCCATTTTTGCATAGCTTATTTACCTATCTTGCATCCATTTTTGAGCTTGGTGTATAACATATAAAAGTTGTGTTTTTACCTTCCCTAAATAGTTTGTTAAGGGTGGTCATTGTGTATGCTTCCATGTGTAAGTCATTTAGATGCCATCTAAGTGGTCTTTTGGCTTTGTTTTAGCATGCTAAAACTCTAGTTTTGGTCATTTAATTCATTCCATGTGTGGTTGCATTAAGTGTAGTTCAATCCCCTTGGGCTTGCCTTGAATCTTGGACCATTGTCGCATGCCATGCTTACCTTGTTTGCTTGTTTTGGCACCATCATTAACATGATTTTCAGAGCTTACATTGCATGCCATATGCCCATGTTGTTCCTCTTTTAAGTGCGCTTAAAATTTGTCTCTTTGTGCCTAAGTGTTGGACCTTACATGCATGACTATTTGTATGTGTTTTGGCTTCCATTTTTGAGCATGTTAGCCATTGTTTTGGGCCTAGTTGAGAGTTGCCTAATTCATTTTAAATCCACCTTTTGCATGCTATTCAAATGTTGTTGCATTAATCCACGTTTGCATGTTTTGGTTGCATGTGTTGCATGCTTGAAATCAGTTACATTTGGCATGCATTCCCTTGGTCTAGTTGCTAGCATGTTTGCATGTCTTGCACACTTGCATGATTAGATCACATCTCGCATGCTTCATTAGCTTGCATAGTTGTGACATGCTTGCTTTCCTTGTTTGCTTAGGTTGTGTACCTAGTGTACATTGCATGTTTGCATGCTCCCTTCCATACCATATAGCATACTAGTTTGCATGCCTAGGTTGCATTCCATCTAGCATGCATGCCTTGTCCCTTGATCTAGTGATAGGGATTGGGCCTTTGTTTGTGTGTGTGCATTGCATTTGAAATCAAGATGCATACTTGGTCTCTTGGGCCATCATGCATCGAAATGCGGGATTGATGGTCCGAGAACCAAGGAGCACACCCCTTTGAGTCATAAATATGATAAGGAGTGTGGTTGGTGCATACATTGCTTGAAATGCATTGCCATGCCAAGTTTTGCCCTCTACTACTGTCAAACAGGTTTCTGCAGGAAGTTTTGGCCGCCCGGCCATATATACTGCCGACCGACCAAATGTATTTGGCCGAGAGCTCAATGGATGGTCGATGACCACTTCAAAATGGCCGGTGATGATCCCACTCAGCCGGTGGTGTCCCACAACACTTAGAGAAGCAACCTTGGGAGTTGTGAAATTTTCAGAGAAGCAGAACAGTCAAAGTAGAGACAACTTGTGCATGGCAGTGACTTTTCGAGCGGAGCCGAGCACGCATTGCATTGGGCCCTCTTCCTGAGGGTGTTTACTGCTTTCATTAGATTAGTCAATTTGTTAATTAATTAATTGGTCTATAATATTGAATTAGCTTGTAGGTTAATTAACTTGTATTATTCTTTCGGTCCCTCCGAGCGAGGGTAAATCTGTAATAAGTGTGGGTGCGTGTGTGCATGTCTTCCAACCCCCACTTCTTTCTCCCTTTTACTTACCTGCTTTTGATGGTTAGTATTAGGACATGCTTACTTTAGCATACCTTATGCTATGCATGCGTGCATGATTCATCAGTATTGCATGCACCAGGCTCGGCATATCATACTAACTGCATAAGTATTTCAAATCTAACTTGAATACATGCTACTTGTGCATTTTCACATGTCATTTATAGACTAGTCGAGCCTACTCCAGTGACATTCCGTATGCGTTGCATTAGGAATTTAAACATGGACTTGGATCATGCATGATTGCTAACGTGTTCTTGTTTTAGCACGGAGTACTAGGTGAGCTCTTTATGCTTTAGCATCTCACATGAGTGTGAACGTTAACATCATAGCATGATTACCATGAGGCTACATGCTTATTTGATGAACTGCTTGAATGCCTGTGGGTGAAAGTTGGATAGCTTGAGTGGGGATAACTCGTTGAAATTCGTATTTTAGCCTACTTGTGAGTAGCAAATTCCAAAGCGTTTTCCAAACAAACGGATATGCAATGCTTTGTTCCAAATTAGGCGATCTAGTCTATACTTGTTTGCTGTGCGCATAATGTGGCAAATCTAGGCTAATAACCAGAATAAGAACACATAACGTTTTCAAAAACAGATATCACGATTAGTAGAGGCTGATCTTCGGATCGGGTGAGAGGGGGTGCTCATAGCTAACCTTCCCCAATCGTACCCAAGCTCCCGAGCCGAGGCAACTTTGGTGATGACGGACACGTGGCCTTTGGCACCGAGTCAGGGTTTCCTAAATTTCCCAAAACAAAATATTTAGGTGGCGACTCTGTATCTGGCAAAACAGTCCATGTTTGGCACTTCTTTTCAAAAATCTGTTTCTCAAAACGATTTGCCGGATTTGGACTCTTTGGTTCAGATTAAGAACCGTGGCAATTTGAGAGTCCTAAACTGTAGTGAACCCGATATGAACAGAACGAGGGACTCGTCCTCCCGGGGCATTCGAGGACGTCTACAGTTTCTGGTGACTCCCTTGGGGAGTTAGAGAGCTTGACTCGAACTCGTGATATCCTGTTTTGATTTCATTTATGTGTCTCTTTGCATTGCATGTGGATTGGTGCGCCTAGGACGCTGTGTTTGCCATCTGCCATTCCTGAACGGTTTGCCGGAGGCTTGACTTTGTCAAAGCATACCATAAGGCGGACCGGTTGTAGGCTCTGACAGTATGGGAACACAAACCCCGGTTTTACCGGGGCACCCTTTTCGACCATTCGACCTAGTGCATATTCGGAATCCATAATGACCATTCCAAATTAGGACAGGTTGCTTACCAGATTATAGGTTGCTTGAAACCGCTGCGTGTGTAGTGAAACCCTAGCTCCTGACAAAATAGGACAGGGAAACCCTACCCCAACATAGGGGTGTTTTGGCTCTCTTTACTTGCTATGTGCTTTTAGAGTGCATCTCTACAGGGAACGTACATATAAGTTTGCAAGTTTGAGTATAAGGCCTGAGGGCTCCAGTATCAGTTTATGAGAATCAGTTATATCTGTGGGTATTCGATTTAGTATTTTGGGGACAGTGATTTTGGGCAATAGTGGTCAGCAGTAGAGTACAGTTGTTCGGCTACATCTGTGTTTGATCCATTTGGGCTGAAACGCTGCTTGCTTTTCCTTTCAGTTCAGAGAGTTGATACAGAATAGCTAGTGTACTCCCTTGCTGAGGCAAGACAGATATCTGATCCGTTAGTCACCGTTCAGTACAGCGGACTTATCATGACGCAGAATTCAGAGGAGATTATGGTTATGACGGCCGTATTAGATCAAGGAATCACTCTGCAAAGCGAGACCAATGTCGATGTACCGCATCCACCCAGGTCGCCTGTCACGCACTCGGTCTGGACCCCCCAGTTGTATCAGGCTCGTGAGCCCACCACATTCGAATTGATGGGAATGATAGGTGACCTCCAGAGGTCCGTGGCGGATCTCGCTTACAGAATGTCAGCTTCGTCACCAGCCGCACCGTATACCGGGAATTTTGTACCACATGAGCCCCTACTGTTGGGACGAATTGTGATCAAACTTAGCCAACTCGAGGTGGTCTCCAACTATAACAATGACGTATCAAAATCAACCTAAACCCTCGATCCGGATGAGGCTAGAGGCAAGAACAAAATGAAGGCAGATGCCGATCCCATTGAACAACTGCTGTGGGCAGTCGAGGCTTTGAAAGCCGAGGGGATGAGTAAACAACAGGTATTCGCAGTCGTAGCTAAGGCTGTGGATGATGTTTTCCCCACTCCAACCGAAGGCAGTACAAGCCAGTTAGGAAATCGGGATAGGTCCCATCATGCCAGAACAGTTCCTTCCACTCCCAACCCTACACCTGGGAAAGATCAGAAAGCCAAGGCGGTGCCTGCCGACCCTTTCGCTAGTGCGTCTAGCAAGAATACTCAACCTTCAAAGTACCTACCGGAAGGCGCAGGGTCTTTCACGCTCTTTATATGCTGCTGTCAAAGGCACTTCAGATCCTTGCTGAAAGGGGGCATCTTAAACCCTTGGAGCCTCGGCCTCTCCCAAAGAATCTCCCTACCACACATGATGCTGCCTTGTACTATGCGTACCACCAGCAAACCGGTCATGCTACCGACAATTGTTTTCGCCTCCGTCATGAGGTGCAAGACTTGATCGACGGCGAAGTTACCCTCCCGCCCACCTCAGCCAAGTCCGTTACTACCTAGTTATCGGATTTTGAGGATACTGATACTGCGATTATGTAATCAGGAAGTGAACCACCTGCGGGCGGCGCTCGGCATATTTTGGATATGGCGTCTGGCACGCATTTTTGGAGCATCTGCGAATGCTAGTTTTGTATATTCTAGCTTGGGTGTCGAGTCAGTCTTTTGTTTTGTTTTGAGTCTGTCTCATTGTCTTGAGTCAGTCATTTTGCTTATGGGTCTGTCTTGTTGTAGCGAGTCAGTCCCCTTTGTATAGAATGTCAGGTGATTCCGGAGCTGTTGCCTCGAACACCGTCTTGTTTTGTATTTACCCTTTTGCTTTCTTTTGAGTCTGTCTCTGTCGTGGAGCCAGTTCCAATTAGGGAATCTGAATGAAACAGCTGCGGCTATCATGTTTCCACGCTTACTACTATTCTGAATTAGTTGTGCCAGGGGACTTGAATGGAACAACAGTACATTCCACCTGTTCTCTTATGCCCTGAAAATCATTGCATTGACCTAAGTTTTTCAAAACTTTTTGAACACTGCGGTGAAAACAAAGAGGAAGGAATTTCTCGGGTTTTGCAAACTTTGATCAAATTGAGAGAAAGAGAGGCATGCCAAGCCCTTAATGATGGAAATCATGCTCGTCAGTGTGAGTACTGAGAAGGATCCTGGCTTAATCCAAACTGGTTCCACACTATCTTCAACGCGAGCGATTTGTCGCTTCTTTAAAAACTTTCAATAAGAAAATGTTTTGCGTGGTCCTGCGAAGACCTGTGTGGGATCACTCTTGAGATTGTGCAGCTTAGGATCGCTCTCAGCCTCAAGACTCGATCCCTTGTTTTAAAGCTTTGAACCACAATTTGGAGTGTTCAACGATCGACCATCAAGAGAGGCCTGTGTGGCCAGATTGGAAGCAGCCCTCGAACAAGAGGCACCAAAGTCAGATCAAGAAGATCAGATCTCATCAGAAGAAGCCTGTAAAGCTAGAACAAATGCACCCCTCCAAAACTAGGGGCAAAAATGTCCGATTTGCTCGAAGGGCCGAAGATGGGTCCTTCAGTAAGTCAATGCAACAACCATTCTCCCGGATACGGATGGCTTCAAAACCCTAAAACCATTTGGCATGGACTTGTTACACTTTTACCCTTTGAGCGGCTCGCTGGGCCGAAAACCCGGAAGGGCGACCCAGGCAAAAGTTAGAGCAAAAGAAAATATATACAAAAAAAAAAAGAAAAAATATACAAAAGAGAGACAAAAAAGAGAAAAAAATATACAAAAAAGAAGAAAAAAATAATAATATACAAAAGAGAAAAAAGAAAGGGAAGAAAGAAAAAGAAAAGAAAAGCTTGCAAGGTCGAAAACTCGCATCGGGCGCCTTGGCAAAAGTTAGAGCCTAAAAGGTGAAGGTTAAAATACCCGAGTGTACCTTAACCGGAACTACGTAAGGCTTGATTCCCATGTTTGGGATACGTAGGCAACTTCGTCCTGAAGTCCAGCCCCCAACGCTCTCATAGCGCCTCAGTCTATGTAATGGTTTTGATTATTCTTGCCCTCTCTGAATCCGATAGTTCGGTTGTGACAACCGGATACGTAGGCAACTTCATTCCGTAGTCCAGCCCCCAACACCTTCAAAGTGACTGTGTCCATATATTGGTTTTGACCATCTTCATCTTCTCCGTGTCCGAGAGTTCGGTCGTGATCATCACTAGTGAGGACTGTTTACAATATGCTGCGGCATCATCCAGACAAGGGGCAACTTTTCGTTGCCATGAGTTGCCGTTCAAACTAGGGGTAACTTTTCGTTGCCATCCACCCCTTCCAAGCCAGGGGCAATTTTCCATTGCCTCCGAACCGAGGTTGTGCATCTCGAGAGTGAGTTCTGCGCTCGTTGAGCAGCGGCCATTTGCAAAAATAGTTTTTGAGAAATTTTTTTACTGAGGATGACTAATTTTCTCAAAAATTGTTTTATTTTTCAAAACTGGAGCATTTTCTGGGACCCAAAAAAGGAAAATTTTCAGTGCTCATAGCTTGACTTGCATGGTTTTCAAATCAAAAATTGAACAAGTATGTTAATCTGACTCTCGTCTTGGTCAAAATTGTTTCAGTAGAGAACCAAAACAAAAAATGGTCAAAATGATGAACTAGGGGTACAGTTGAGTCAGGTGTTCTGTCTTTCCCCCATCACCAACATACTTGCCAAGAAAGGGCACAACTGAAGCTGTCATTAAAAGGCTGAAAGCTCTCTCAACCTCCGAGTAACGAGGTATCGAACCAAGTGCGAAGCACGAATCTGAAGGGATCAAGCTACTCCGTTCCCTCACCTGGGGCATCGACCAAGTGCCACCGGAAGAAACAGCCGTGAGCTAACCATGTTGGGCATGAACCCACAACTTCCTATTCATCCATTAAACACCCCGGGGAGGAATAAAAAAATGAGAGAATAAAGAATAGAGAGGTGTAAGTTAAGAGAAAAAGCAAGCCGAAGGGTCTTGAGAGAAAAACTGAGCCTGAGGGCCGAATGATGTGAGAACCACAAATAAGAAAGGGTGGGAAACAATACCCAGAGAAGCTGGCTCCTCGTGATTTGAGGTCCCCCGTCTCCGTTAACACATCTGTATGTCGTGTCTTTTGTTTTGTTTACTTCAACCTTTGTTTTGAGTCTTTTCCGAGTGTGTCTCATTGTGTTTAGGTTGTTTACCTTTTTTTTTGTTTTGTCTCCACTGTTGAGTCGTTCTCGCTATGCCCAGTTGTAGGCTCACTACCCCGGTTTTTTTTTTTTTTTAAAAAAAAAACCCTTCTTCAATTTCAAAAATTAATCGTTTTGGCTTTGAATGTTGTGCCATTCTCCACATTTGTGCAAAAACATGATTTGGTTCTTTCATATAACTGCAGGGTTCACCCCCGATAAGTATGAACAGGAAAACCTGGGCCTCTTTGAAGCTTCTGGGTTTCAGATCGCATCTGAGTGTGCTTCAACTTCAGTAGATTCAACCTTCATGGTCCGTCTTGTCAGATTTGGGCTGTTTGTTTAGGATCCGCTGTATGCAAAATGAGCCAAGCGCTGTGTTATGAGCTGTATGCAGATTAATCCCCAGTAGAGTATGAGTCGAGTGTTCAGAATGTGCAGTGGTTGGTATGGGTTGTTTTACTGTTGGCTGGTTCGTTATCTGATTATTACAATGCAAGTGCTCAATTTTCAAACAACAGATCAATTTCATTTACATTGAGGTGCAACATGATGCAATGCGATGCAATATACAAAATGTACAAATGCAACACTTTTTCAGACAAAAAGTTTGTTTCATTTCATCATCTTTTTCAAGTACATGGTTTTGGAAATGAAAATCTGCCTGTGGCAGTACAAGGTACTCTAACTACCAGCAAAAGGTACAAAAGAAAAAGAAAAAGAAAAACAGCAAAAATCTGGATCAATGACAAAGGACCTCAGGCTTGGAAGTCCGTCCTAGTCCTCTTCCTGGACGAAGGTCCAGGAGCATCATCAGCGCTGTCATCTGAGTCTGAGCCCGAGCCGTTTCCGGTCTCCTCCTCGGATGACTCTGCCTCCGCCTCAGCCTCAGCCTCGGACTCATCATCATCATCAGGGACGGGTGCCTATGAGCTACTCCCAACATGAGTGTGCCCCGCCTTGGTGCAGGGGTATACTCTGCCATCTCCTTCGGTAGGAACAGAAGGTCCAGCTGGAACACCTTCCACAGTGGGAATCTGGAAAGGAGGCTGAAAAGTATAAGAGGCAAACGCATCAGTATGCCGTGAACAGTTTATCAGTGCAGAATGCAGTGTATGAGTATAGTGTGCGAATGCCGTGAGCAGTTTATCAATGCAGAATGCAGTGTATGAGTATAGTGTATGAATGCCGTCAACAACTTATCAAGTGTTGTGTTGTGCACCAGATTATGTGAAGCAGCTTATGTGTATGGTTTGAGACTGTGATCAGAAGAACATACCGGAATGCTATAGAGGGCCAGGAGGTCGAAAGTCTGCTGCAACATCCCCATCATGGAGGCATTCAGCTCCAAGGACTGCCGGTTCTACTCGGAAGAAGCCTGCAAAAGTATTAGATGTATCAGTATTCTGAGGAATATCAATAAACTGAAATAAAATGACAATGCAAGATGCAAGATGAAGTAGTACATACCGAAGGTAAGTCATGGAAACCAACCAACTCGTGGTCAGCCGGAGGAGGAGAAAAGGGGATCTGGTAGGTCGCCCCACCCTGCCCTCTGTATGTTAGTGAAGTGGGTAGCGCTGGCCAGCTAACCCCCCGACCCCTCCGAGCTCCGCTCCTGCCACGGACACGAGCTGTCTTCGACGTCCCTGCCCCTGCTCCCGCTCCAACTACCGGCGCCGCAGGTCCTCCTCTCTCAGCTCGGCGGCCACTACTCAGAGGCCGCATAATGTACTTCCGAACGTACTCTGAGTAGTCACCCTCGCCCCTAAAGCCCTCCGCGTCCCAGCCGATCATGTAATCGGCCATCTCATCGGCAGTGCACCTCTCGGTGTCCCTCATGTCGGTAGGAGGTGGACCCGGAACTATCTACTCCGGCAAACCCAAGGTCTGGCGTAGGAAACGCTCACCCAGGTACCAAGCCCGACAGACCGGGCCCTCCAGTAAAATCCTGAAACGTGCAGTCTCCTCTGCACCAGCAAATCGATCTCGAATCATCGCAGGCAATGGAGCCCATGGCTGCCAAGTGATCTGTACATGACATGCAAGTTTGTTATCTACTGTTATTGAAAATAAAGTGTAAAGCCAAGCCAAATAAAACTCTAAAGGTTGAACATACCTCTGCGTGGGTGATGGTGTCGAAGTAGCGGCGAAAAAAGATAAGCATCTCCCGGGGCCTCTGCACGCACCTCACGTCAAAGCGGTGCGAGAACGGAACGATGAGAGGGGTCTCCACGTCTGGCACTAGGGCGAGTCTCGAAAAGTAGGCGTAGACCCACAACTGCAGAGCAAATACCGACAGGATTATCATATAAAGCAGAATACAGAATAAAACAGAAATTGCAGGACCGTGTATTGTGTAGTGTATTGAGCAGAGTGTACAGTGTGTGCAGTGTACAGTCAGTGTAAAGCAGAGTATATGTGTGCCGTGTATACAGTATACAATCAGTGTGAAGTAGACCACAGTGTGTGCAGTGTACAGAGTATAGAAAATGTAAAGCAGAAATGAAAAGCAGAGGAGAAAACATACCTCCCAAGCTCGCCAGTATCCCCCGAGCAGCTGTCCGCTGCAACGGGAGGCTGAGCTCGTGTACTCGTACAGAGTGGCCAAGGCAGTGCCACCCAAGTCATAGCGCAAGATCCGGGTGACCACGAGAGCGCTAAGCAGGCAGAGGGGCACAGTGTTCGCCCGGTCGGCGAAAATAGTCATCCCCAGCAGGAACATGAGAAAGTCGCGCCCGTATCGCTCCACCGCCTCCTGAGTCATCGGATCCTCCTTGACTGAGGCTTGTTGGACTCTAAACTGTACCTCGAACCATGAATATCGAACGAAGCCGGGACCTACGAGAGGCGGCACCTCACTGAGCAGGTAGATCTGAGCAGCCTCCCACTGGTCCACGTCGCTGTCGAAGGGGATCAGATCACCCCCTACCCCGATGTCGGTGAGCATCGAGAAATCATAGGGAGTCATTGTCATGTCTCCCGTAGCAGAAAAGTGGAAAGAGTCGGTGGTGTCCCACCACCTCTCCACTAAAGCAGCAAGGAGGGGTCTGCTCGCAGTGAGCCGAGAAAGTCCTCTGCAGAAAGCGCCGATGCTCGCCTGAGCAACAATGTGATGAACTGCGTCAGGTAGCTCCATGTACCAATCCCTGGCGGCGACATTCCCATACCCGCGGACAGTATGGGAATCTCCCTATTCAAAAGCAAATAGTTGTGAAGAATATAAAATGTACAGTTTTGAAGAGTATTTAGAATTGGTGGCAATATAGCGTGTGTGCAAGTTTTCAGGTTCAAACAAACATCGGGTGCCGGTGTGCTAGCAGGGAACTACAGCATATGATGTGTCATTGTGTTTGAGTGGTTCAGTACAGATATAACATGTGTGAACTGAACTTCAGATTGAAATAGGTACCGAGTGTCGGTATGCTCACAGTAAACTACAACATGTGATGTGCCAGTGTGTTTGAGTGGTTCAGTACAGATATAGCGTGTGTGCATGTGTTCAAATTCAAATAGGTACCGAGTGCCGGTATGCTCGCAGTGAACTACAACATGTGATGTACCAGTGTGTTTGAGTGGTTCAGGGCAAATGTAGTTGGTGTGCACGCGTTTAGATTCAAACAGATATCGAGTGCAAGTGTATTCACAGTCAACTACAACATGTAGTGTATCGGTTTATCCGGGCTAAGCAATTAAAGAGCAGAATCAACTATGGCAGTTAAGTGTTCTACATTGCGAAAAATGAAACGGGGGAGAATATACCTCGGAAGCGCCGTATGAAAAGTGCGTCTCGGGCTCACGCAAAAGAAGCTCTGGTGGCACACCTCTCACAAAATCCTGGAACTAGCGAAGTTCGTCGGGAGGAAGCACGTGGATCGCCGGCCGGTAGGTCGCCGGGTCGAACGGGCGGACGCTTAAAGGGAGGAGCTCGGCCTCTGGATCCATCTCATGCTCTGGGGGAGTCCCGCCCCGTGGAATATCATCCGCCATGTCAAAAGTGGTGTGAAAATGGCCGGAAGAGAGGAAATCGGCCTAGAATGCGAAGAGTCAACAAAAAGTCAACCCCGAGAGGGCGGAAAATGGCCGAGAAAGCTAGGAAATGGAAGAGGCACGGAAATCGAGAGAAACTCGGGGAAAAAAAACCCCAAGAAGTGGAAATAGCAAAGGAGACACCGGAACGAAGAAATGTTCGGCTCAAAATGTTTGAAACGTAAGGATATTAGCGAATCAAACGACGAAACGGGCACAAAAACCGAGAAAAACGGAGAATGGAGTCTCGGGAAATACTCTAGAGAGAGAGAAGGAGAAATTTCGGCTAAGGGGAAATGAGAAAAATAGGGTTTGAAGCCCTATTTTAAAAGACCCGAGGCAAAAAGACCGAACTGTCCCGACTCAGCAACGTTTGGCCGGTCGGCGAAATTGTTGGCCGGTCGGCCAAATATTTGGTCGGTGATATGTTTTGATAGCCGGTGGATGGCCGGTGACCTCCCCTGATGGCCGGTGAGCCTCCTATAACCTTGTTTGGGTCAGATGTATAGGTTGGGGCATTTATTTCTCAAGATAGTGCAAGACAGTGCTTTTCCGAAGCTCAACCGGCCTCCGTTTTGACCTCGGACCGTGTCTTCTGTGCATGGCACTTGAATATGTGCAAGGTGTATCCTTTTTGTATCCTTTTGTCTCTTTTAAGATTCGAATGTTGCTCCACACGCGTTGTTTTGTAAACACGCGTTGAGTTATACGTCATCATGCTTGCATTGTTTTGCATTCGCCATGGTCTGGCGAGACCTTAAATACGCTTGGTCTGGCGAGACCTTAAATACGCATGGTCTGGCGAGACCTTAAATACGCTCAGTCTAAGAGACCTTAAATCCTCAGAAGGTGCAAGACCTTTGGAGCATTGATATGCACAGATCATGTGCATTGTCATGCATTTCAAGCGGCTCGCGTCATCGCGCATTCAAATTCACAAATAGTGCATATGTCATGCATTGCAGCGTAAGTTGTGCATATGTCATGTATTCATTATAGATAGTGCATATGTCATGCATCCCTTGTATACATTGCATATGTCATGCATTTCATTACCAATATTGGATATGTCATGCATCACAGTAAATATCGCATTTACACCCATTCCATTGTATATTGTAGATATTGCATTATAGCTTGCATGCATCCACTGCATCACATCCATCTATGGCTTGCACCTTTCCTTGTTGAGCTTGGTCTGGTATGTGCCCATACTTTTCACGTCTATACACTCATAGTTCTGTATGCCCGTTCTATGTTAGACGTGGTTTGTTTGTGTCGATGCCTTTCCTAGGCAAGATACGGTTTGGCCGTAGGCCTTAATCCTGTCAAACCCCAAACCCGCCCCTAGAAGTTTGGGCATGACCACTTCAGAAACGGACACTTAACCTGTTATATATAATATATGGGGCCTGAACGGAAGCATTAAATATCAAAATTTGACAATAGAGACAAACTCCATTAAGCTACTACTATCATGCCAGGATCACAAACTTTAAACAGACAAATAAAATCTAAAACATACACCTAAATATCGGATATATACGCACATATATACAAGCCCAGCTCTATAATTGGGCATACATCAAAAACGTTTCAGAAGAGAGTATTATACACATTTCAACCTTAGGCCAACAACTAGAGTGCAAAACCAAAGTTTGTCAAAACTTCATGAAAATAAGAGCAGCTTCTCTTAGGCTTGGACATGGAAAGGTTGGCCAAAGAGGACAAGCGTCATGGCTTAGGACTGACCACTTGGTTGGTTACCTACAGAAACAGACATAACATAGGGTGAGCCAAGCTCAGTGAATAGTATGATACATAAATGCACAATGTAACATAATACTTAACAATGCATAAATAAATGCGAAGATCATGTAGTCAATCTGTTCCTGTTTTCATTTTAAATGGCCTTAGGCCCCAATCGTGAGTCATAATGGTTTTAAGCCCTTGAACTCATTAACATTAAGCTTTTAAACATAATGGCATATAGCCCTTGAACATATGGCATGGAGCCCTTAAACATGGTGGCATATAGCCCTTGTACATATGGCATGAAGCCCTTGTCAGAATGGCATAAAGCCCTTATCAGAATGGCATTACAGCCCTTGAACATATAGATATATGAACTCAAGAGGTGTCTCACACGGATTCTAGAGGTGACTCACATTGTAGCACTTAGTTCCGTGTAGCACTTTGTTTCATATTAGAATGGCATAAGCCCTTATCAGATTTGCATTACAGCCCTTAAAACATATTGCCATTAAAGCCCTTGGACATGCATATATGAACCCAAGAGGTGTCTCACACGGATTCTAGAGGTAACTCACATCGTAGCACTTAGTTCCGTGTAGCACTTTGTTTCATTTCATAACAACTTATACAGATGGCCATGAGCCTCATAACGTTCACAGAATGGCTTTCAGCCTCATAATTTTCACATATGTATGGACTCAAGAGGTGTCTCACATGGACTCTAGCGGTGGCTCACAATGTAGCACTTAGTTCCAAGTAGCACTTTGTTCCATACCAATAATTAGCAGGTCTTACAGACCAAACCATACATAAATGCCATACCATAACCGGAAATAAATTCATACATATGCATTATGCTTGAATCATTAACAGAAATCAGAATTCATACTTACTTATACTTAGCCTTTTAATAGCGCTGGCAAATCAATAAAAAGCATTCTTGGTAGTTCCATAAGGAAATTCCTCAACATTGCGAACTTATAGTATACTTGAACTTGTGCATATGTCAGCATGTAACGTAGCTTGTAACATACTTAAGCTTGTATCGTACTTTAACTTGTAACATACTTAAGCTTGTAACGTACTTAAACTTGTAACATACTTGAACTTATAACACGCGTATACTTGTATATACTTGTACTTGTAACCTTACTTAAACTTGTACATATTTGAACTTGTCACATAGATATAAACTTGTAACATTCTTGACTTAGAGCATACGTAAACTTATAACAGACTTAAACTTAGAACATACGTAAACTTGTAACTTAATCATTGGAACCACGATATTAGTACCCCTGGGTAAGGGCCTTGTGCTAAAGATGATGTGAATACTTCCACATATATGAATAATCATTCACTAAGTTAATAGAAAATAGAGCATTTCTTGTTATATCATATCATTATCATGCGTTTAACAAAATAGAATAATTCATATTCTTAGGTGGGTTGCATACTGATGGTAAACCTTTACATTCATATCATAAATTCTAAACGATCTTGGGTCCCTTCGTAACATAATCTTAGATTCACACAAATATCATTCTTCAAGGATGACTATAGGTTCCACTTGTTCTCTAAGAAATAACATAGTATGCTGATAAATAACAATGGCTAATATTCGTCATTAACAGAACATAAGGATTCCAAAATCATACCGACGTACGCGAATCTCTCTGCGTTCATATAAGTTCACATTGCTTTCCAATTGTCATAAATGTTCGTATAACACTTACAAGGAACAGAGCATTAGTAACAATAATTGTCAACATTAGATAAAATGTACATTTTTGTACTACTCACAGTGTTACAACGGAGTGCTTGTCCCTCCTGGAATGTGCCCTGTATACATACATAACTTAGACATTAGTTCTTTTTCTTTCTTAATTCATTTCCTGCATCATTTCACTTCGAACGAATTAATAGGCATCTTAGGAACTTCAAACATGAATTTCAAAAATACCAGAGGGTTAAGCACGCAAAACAGAGTGAACGAATTTTTGCAGTTTGGGCCGCACGTGCGGCAGTGAGCCCCGCACGTGCGGCAAGAAGACCCGCACGTGCGGCGATTCTGGTAGAAAGCAGTTCGAAAATTCCGCAAAAATCCAATTTTTGGTACTCTTTTTCAACGCTCAAAATAGATCCTTTAATGGTTAGAATATGGTTCAAAAACTTGTAAATAGACATCATAACATATATCAATCTAAACATAACTTGGATCTTTGATCTTTAAAACTTGTGAACATGACCCAATTCCACCATGTTTCCAATTCCTTACACATACACACATATAAGCAACCCTTATTCATGTACTCAAGCTTCATAATTGAAGTAATAAAATGAAATTCCTCACTAGATCATTCAATACATCCTTCCAACTCATTTCAACATAAGAAACAACAATTTAATTAACCATTGAACATCATAATATAAGGGGATTCTTTCTCAATTCAAAGAGGAGGATTAATCAATAAGGAGTAGACTTACCTTGGGTTAAATTCTCTACTAACCTTCTAAGTTTCTTCAATTCCATCCTTGGAGAACTTCCTTTTCCCCTCCACTCTTTTCTTTCCTCTCTCTCTCAGGAGATTGTTTTTGTATGGCTCTTAAGTCAAAGAAATGAAGCGTATAAACATATATGTCTAAAAATGAGTAAAGACAAAATTTAATCAGTTTAATCATCCCTAATCGAATTTCTACAAAAATGCTTATTAATACTTAAAAATTATGCTGATCTCAGATGTAAAATCAATTTCAGGTAATTAAGCCTCTAAAGCTTCCAATTTCTGATCCGAACATCATAATTGTGACAGATATGCTTTCTTATTAAACAGATATGGATCTATAATTATAAGGTTCACTTAATTAAACTTAATTTCTCATGAACTTTCACAATAAACATTTAAAGACACAGAATAAAGGGACTGCAAATATATCAGAACACATGTACGAGGGTCGGGTTATTACACTCTCCCCCCCTTAAATAAGTTTGGTCCCTCAAACTTGTTCTACCGTAACAGGTTAGAACTCTTAGTCTCAGATCCTTGTTCAATGCTATTATAGATGTTCAATTAATTCCTCCGTTCGAACCATTTACAAATGAATCCAATATGTATCACAGTTACATCATAAACATCTCATAGTGGTATCCAACTAGTCGTTTCAATGTCTGAATGCTATATATCTATTTCATAGGCTCGTAAGTCGTATGAGATGAGATCACAAAAGTTCACTGCAGAATACTCAAGGCTTAATTCCCCAGTAGGCAGGGTTTATAATCACAATATTTTTTTTTCCGAGCAATAAGGTCCATAACATCACTTGTCAAAATCAGAAACATAATAAGTATCACTTCCTTATGCACATAAGGCATATTCCCTTAATAACAAAAACGTTCTATATTTCCGAAAACGTATCCAAGTCATATCGTTATGTTGTCTCAAAACCATACCATATATATACTAATTCTTAACAAGGTAGGAGAATCCCAATAATATCGTTAATTCTTCACAGTTTCCCTCCTAGATGTAATAACACAAAGAGAACTATATTCCAAATCAAATAATTACGGTGATACCCAAACAAATAACATACAGTCTTGTAAGTTCATGCAGACCGACCATTGTAGACACTTAGCCATGACATCACGAGTCCAAATCAGAACAATAAATACAACTATAGCAACCATTATTTTGAGCAAAGAGAGCCACTCAAAAAACGAAACCAGAAATCATACTTGACTAATCAGTCATAACCATAAGGTGTAACATCTTTCTTTCATAATTAATTTGGCTTCTTTTTAATCATTTCAGTAGTCCATGCTTCAGATAGTTCTTTTTTTTTTTTTTTCCTACTATACGACACGAGATCAACCACAGGGTTTTGTATTCACAACTTATAATTACCGTGGTCAGCAATAGCCATACAAAAATTATAGACTACTCGTCTGGCTCAGTCAATTAACATAATAGAGCATCTAGTTACTTCACATGCGTCAATCCTACTACGCTCATTCTTAGGGTCAACAACTTCATTACATATGCAGTAATTATATCTATCCAGATTTCACAATGTCTAGGAATTCAATAGGACAGCGTCACAATAGTTGACCATTAATATCAGAGTTAGGATTCTTAGCAAAGTTAGTTCAAGATGACAATAAGTCAATTCGTAATCATATCATCATATCACGAGTGGTGTACATATCAATATAAGCATACGAAAGGAAGAAGATGCCCAGTACATATCATTAACCCACTATCACATAGGACAGTTCTTATTATAACTTCCAATACAAAATAGAGAACTAGAGTGCCAATTTGTAATATTCAGTAAACACAGAGATACATCACAGAAATGATTCCTTACTTGCCTAGGCAGGGTTTTCGTTCTCGCACTAAGTTGTCAGATTACCAATCATATACTTTAGTCTCAACGTGGTCAATAACTATCTATCCTTCCAATACGAAATAGGGATGTATTTAACAATTGGCAATATCTAATATTTGCATATATGCCCAAAAATATTTCATAAAATGGTTTCTCCATCGTAAGTCCTTGATACATAGAAACAGGTTTTTAATTCTTGCGATAGTCAATAACTACATCTCCTTTTTACAAGTGTCCTGTACGCAAACACATAAACAAACATATATGTGGGTAAGGTCCTTCATGTCGTTCAACCACGCTTTATAAGAATTCCTGATTGCGGATTACAATTTACATATAATGAAACAGATTACAGATTACAAATCACAGGTTGCCATAAACAAATTACACAATTCTTAAAAGAGGTCATTGTCTGCATAACTTCTTCATACAACCAATTGTACAACATAATTTCAGTTGGCACACAAACACATTTTGTCAAAATACTCAAATGCAGTAATTTCTCAAGATCACAGATCTGAACATCGTTATGGTAAGGAAGATATAATGCTAGCTTAAAGTTAGAGTATCACGTATAGCATTTCCTTTGATCTTAGCAATATTCCATGCTTAGAGTTCAATTATTTCACGTAAAGAGATGCTAATAAACTTAATTATATCGTCATCATTTCTCACAGATGACTAACAACTGATAACACACATTTCATTTAATCATTTATATATAAGTTGTCTTACCGACCAGTTCGAGCCCTCACTATGCTTCCGCTGCGCAACTTTATTGATTTAATCCCATCTGCAGGTCTTATTATGTTCTGCATAGAAATCAATTACAATATATACAAGAATGTACCATAGACATAAATAGTAACCATTGCGGTTAGCGTTATTACATGTACCATTATCGTTGCTATCAAGTCCTTTCATATGCAGTAAGGATGTCATACACGATGCCTAAGTCTTTTCTAGACATCCTAAAGCTCAATGGATTCGTGTGTGAGATAGCAACTCGTGCTCTGATACCACTTGTCAAACCCCAAACCCGCCCCTAGAAGTTTGGGCATGACCACTTCAGAAACGGACACTTAACCTGTTATGTATAATATATGGGGCCTGAACGGAAGCAATAAATATCAAAATTTGACAATAGAGACAAACTCCATTGAGCTATTACTATCATGCTAGGATCACAAACTTTAAACAGACAAATAAAATCTAAAACATACACCTGAATATCGGATATATACGCACATATATACAAGCCCGGCTCTATAATTGGGCATACATAAAAAACGTTTCAGAAGAGAGTATTATACACATTTCAACCTTAGGCCAACAACTAGAGTGCAAAACCAAAGTTTGTCAAAACTTCATGAAAATAAGAGCAGCTTCTCTTAGGCTTGGACATGGAAAGGTTGGCCAAAGAGGACAAGCGTCATGGCTTAGGACTGACCACTTGGTTGGTTACCTACAGAAACAGACATAACATAGGGTGAGCCAAGCTCAGTGAATAGTATGATACATAAATGCACAATGTAACATAATACTTAACAATGCATAAATAAATGCGAAGATCATGTAGTCAATCTGTTCCTGTTTTCATTTTAAATGGCCTTTGGCCCCAATCGTGAGTCATAATGGTTTTAAGCCCTTGAACTCATTAACATTAAGCTTTTAAACATAATGGCATATAGCCCTTGAACATATGGCATGGAGCCCTTAAACATGGTGGCATATAGCCCTTGTACATATGGCATGAAGCCCTTGTCAGAATGGCATAAAGCCCTTATCAGAATGGCATTACAACCCTTGAACATATAGATATATGAACTCAAGAGGTGTCTCACACGGATTCTAGAGGTGACTCACATTGTAGCACTTAGTTCCGTGTAGCACTTTGTTTCATATTAGAATGGCATAAGCCCTTATCAGATTTGCATTACAGCCCTTAAAACATATTGCCATTAAAGCCCTTGGACATGCATATATGAACCCAAGAGGTGTCTCACACGGATTCTAGAGGTAACTCACATCGTAGCACTTAGTTCCGTGTAGCACTTTGTTTCATTTCATAACAACTTATACAGATGGCCATGAGCCTCATAACGTTCACAGAATGGCTTTCAGCCTCATAATTTTCACATATGTATGGACTCAAGAGGTGTCTCACATGGACTCTAGCGGTGGCTCACAATGTAGCACTTAGTTCCAAGTAGCACTTTGTTCCATACCAATAATTAGCAGGTCTTACAGACCAAACCATACATAAATGCCATACCATAACCGAAAATAAATTCATACATATGCATTATGCTTGAATCATTAACAGAAATCAGAATTCATACTTACTTATACTTAGCCTTTTAATAGCGCTGGCAAATCAATAAAAAGCATTCTTGGTAGTTCCATAAGGAAATTCCTCAACATTGCGAACTTATAGTGTACTTGAACTTGTGCATATGTCAGCATGTAACATAGCTTGTAACATACTTAAGCTTGTATCGTACTTTAACTTGTAACATACTTAAGCTTGTAACGTACTTAAACTTGTAACATACTTGAACTTATAACACGCGTATACTTGTATATACTTGTACTTGTAACCTTACTTAAACTTGTACATATTTGAACTTGTCACATAGATATAAACTTGTAACATTCTTGACTTAGAGCATACGTAAACTTATAACAGACTTAAACTTAGAACATACGTAAACTTGTAACTTAATCATTGGAACCACGGTATTAGTACCCCTGGGTAAGGGCCTTGTGCTAAAGATGATGTGAATACTTCCACATATATGAATAATCATTCACTAAGTTAATAGAAAACAGAGCATTTCTTGTTATATCATATCATTATCATGCGCTTAACAAAATAGAATAATTCATATTCTTAGGTGGGTTGCATACTGATGGTAAACCTTTACATTCATATCATAAATTCTAAACGATCTTGGGTCCCTTCGTAACATAATCTTAGATTCACACAAATATCATTCTTCAAGGATGACTATAGGTTCCACTTGTTCTCTAAGAAATAACATAGTATGCTGATAAATAACAATGGCTAATATTCGTCATTAACAGAACATAAGGATTCCAAAATCATACCGATGTACGCGGATCTCTCAGCGTTCATATAAGTTCACATTGCTTTCCAATTGTCATAAATGTTCGTATACCACTTACAAGGAACAGAGCATTAGTAACAATAATTCTCAAATTAGATAAAATGTACATTTTTGTACTACTCACAGTGCTACAACGGAGTGCTTGTCCCTCCTGGAATGTGCCCTGTATACATACATAACTTAGACATTAGTTCTTTTTCTTTCTTAATTCATTTCCTGCATCATTTCACTTCGAACGAATTAATAGGCATCTTAGGAACTTCAAACATGAATTTAAAAAATACCAAAGGGTTAAGCACGCAAAACAGAGCGGCAAGAAGCCCCGCACGTGCGGCGATTCTGGCAGAAAGCAGTTCGAAAATTCAGCAAAAATCCAATTTTTGGTACTCTTTTTCAACGCTCAAAATAGATCCTTTAATGGTTAGAATATGGTTCAAAAACATGTAAATAGACATCATAACATATATCAATCTCAACATAACTTGGATCTTTGATCTTTAAAACTTATGAACATGACCCAATTCCACCATGCTTCCAATTCCTTACACATACACACATATAAGCAACCCTTATTCATGTACTCAAACTTTATAATTGAAGTAATAAAATGAAATTCCTCACTAGATCATTCAATACATCTTTCCAACTCATTTCAACATAAGAAACAACAATTTAATTAACCATTGAACATCATAATATAAGGGGATTCTTTCTCAATTCAAAGAGGAGGATTAATCAATAAGGAGTAGACTTACCTTGGGTTAAATTCTCCACTAACCCTCTAAGTTTCTTATATTCCATCCTTGGAGAACTTCCTTTTCCCCTCCACTCTTTTCTTTCCTCTCTCTCTCTCAGGAGAATGTTTTTGTATGGCTCTTAAGTCAAAGAAATGAAGCATATAAACATATATGTCTAAAAATTAGTAAAGACAAAATTTAATCAGTTTAATCATCCCTAATCGAATTTCTACAAAAATGCTTATTAATACTTAAAAATTATGCTGATCTCAGATGTAAAATCAATTTCAGGTAATTAAGCCTCTAAAGCTTCCAATTTCTGATCCGAACATCGTAATTGTGACATATGCTTTCTTATTAAACAGATATGGATCTATAATTATAAGGTTCACTTAATTAAACTTAATTTCTCATGAAATTTCACAATAAACATTTAAAGACAGAATAAAGGGACTGAAAATATATCAGAACACATGTACGAGGGTCGGGTTATTACAAATCCACTATATCCATTCCATTGCATATTGTATATATTGCATTGTAGCTTGCATGCATTCATTGCATCACCTCCATCTAGGGTTTGCGCCTTTCCTTGTTGAGCTTGGTTTGGTATGTGCCCATACTTTTCACGTCTATACACTCGTAGTTCTGTATGATAATTCTATGTTAGACGTGGCATTTTTGTGTCCATGCCTTTCCTAGGCAAGATATGGTTTGGCCGTAGGCCTTAATCCACTATATCCATTCTATTGTATATTGTAGATATTGCATTGTAGCTTGCATGCATTCATTGCATCACCTTCATCCAGGGTTTGCGCCTTTCCTTGTTGAGCTTGGACTGGTATGTGCCTATACTTGTCACGTCTATACACTCATAGTTCTGTATGACCGTTGTATGTTAGACGTGGTTTGTTTGTGTCCATGCCTTTCCTAGGCAAGATTTGGTTTGGCTCGCGCGCCATATCCATCATACATATTACGTTGTAGTGTAATTTTTGCATCCTACATTAGGATCATGTTCTTTCGTTAGCGGATCATTCCCTCCTTATGTCATTCCACCCAATTACTTGTTCTCGTGTTCGTCTACATCAGTCATAGTTTTGTGTGACCTTTTCTATGGTAGACGGACTTGTTACCTCCATCAATCTATTTGACATTTGTGTGGTTTTGAACCGCTCAAGATTTGATCATGATTCAATTGCATTGTATTTTCATTAGCATTGTTTATACATAGTTTTGTATATGTTGCATATCATTTTGCATTCATTTTGCATGTTATGCTTGTTGCTAACGATATCGTACCTGTTAAGTTGCTTTCTTTGCAGGCACGATATTGTATGTACGGTTCATTTGAGGCTGGTGCAACCAGACGAACCAGACAGGTATTGTATCCTCTAAGTGAGACATATCGAGAATTGCATAATTCTCTTACATCCTTTCTGCATTGTAGTGTAGTTTGGTGTATGCTAGCTTAAAACTGTCGCATGTTATGCTTCGTTCCAGCTTTCTTTGCATGATCATAAGTTATGTTCGGCTTTGTGCATTGTCTTGCATTTTGCCCCTGCCTTCGGGCGCATATCTTGTTTGTCTTGCATGTTTGTCTAAGTCTTCGGCTTTGTCAAAAATGGGTCATCTCTGGGCTTTGACATTCACTCCCACCATTGTTATGACTTTCGAGTTCTGTCAAAGAGGGGCAACTGTAGACGCACCATTTTTGACCGTCCTCAAGACTTGGACGTCACCGCTTGAACACTCGGTGATCATCCATGTTTGTGTTCGTCTTGAGTTCCCGGAGGTCTCGGCTATGCGCCTTTCTCTCAAGATCTCTCGACTCGACTGTTTTGTATCTGGTTTTACACCAAACACTTGTGCTTTGCCTTGGAGGGGCAGGGAATGGCATGTGAGCCATCTCCACACATCACCGGCCATGGCTTGAGGCCACCGACTGTGTTTTGTTGCCACCGACCAAATGTTTGGCTGGCCGGTACTATAGATGGCCGGCCGGCTATCTTTTTTTGGTCAATTGCATTTTTGGCTGGCCGACTATTGCGCATATGCTTTTGTAGATATTTTCATGCAGCTGGCATGCACTTGGCTCCCCTCCATACACGTGTATGGAGGGATTTCCCTCTTAGCTAGCTTGTCTTGTAAGCTTACAAGATTGAAGCTCTATAAAGAGGGGCCTCTTCTCCCTTGTTCTAAGGTTAGACAATTTAGACAACATTTTTAGAGGGTTTTGAGTTTTAGGGTTAGGGTTCATATATCCACCATCTCTCTCTCTCTCTCTCTCTTGTGTTTTGTGTGTGTTTTGTCTTAGTTTTGTACACAAACACCCACTATCGCACCTTTTCTTGGAGCTGAGGCCATTGAGGGTTGTTTTTGGGGTTGTGGAGCTGGTTTGAGCTTGAAGAACCAGCTGGTTCACCATTGGTGAAGAGGGTCTACAAGGGTAGGAAACTTGTCCCTTTTTCCCCCATTTTTGCATAGCTTATTTACCTATCTTGCATCCGTTTTTGAGGTCGGTGTATAACATATAAAAGCTGTGTTTTTACCTGCCCTAAATAGTTTGTTAAGGGTGTTTTAAGCTTTGGGGTTGTTTGACACCTCTTAAGCCTTGAAAGGCTCCATTTTGTGCCATTTCGGTTGAGCTCCGGGACCATTGTGTTTGGGCCTCCTCACCACTGAAATCTTGAGGGATTTCAGAGGTGAGGATGGTGCCTTGAGGTCCTAGGAAGGAGAGGGCCACCCCCTCTCCTTGTTGTCCTTGAAAAGGGCCATTTTTGCCTCTTGAGGCAGCATCTAGTCTAAGTGTGTGTTGGCCATGCCTTAGCTGATTTTCATGCTTCTTATGTCATAATATGCCTCTGTTTTTAGTTGGTTTGGACACACCTTGCTTGTTTAGCATACATGTCTTGTAATGCCATATTGTAGCCTTAACATGCATTTAGGTTTTAACCCTTGTTCAAGCTTGCTTTTGGCCTAGCTTTATGAAGCTTTTGTGCTTTTTTTAGCATGCTTAAGTTCTGTTTTTGATTGCTTTGGTCGACCATGACATGCTTGGTATAGCCAGCTTGCAATTTGACTTGTTAGCCTTCGGTGTGTGAGTGTGGAGCATGCTTTACTTGCTTTGATTTAGTGAGTTAGAACCATTTTCCATGTCATTTTAGTCCACTTAGCATGCTTGTATGCTTGCATTTCATGGCCCCTTTGATGCTCCAAGAGGTTGTGTCTTATGCTCCATGTTTGGTCATTGTGTATGCTTCCATGTGTAAGTCATTTAGATGCCATCTAAGTGATCTTTTGGCTTTGTTTTAGCGTGCTAAAACTCTGGTTTTGGTCATTTAATTCATGCCATGTGTGGTTGCATTAAGTGTAGTTCAATCCCCCTTGGGCTTGCCTTGAATCTTGGACCATTGTTGCATGCTATGCTTACCTTGTTTTCTTGTTTTGGCACCATCATTAACATGATTTTCAGAGCTTACATTGCATGCCATGTGCCCATGTTGTTCCTCTTTTAAGTGCACTTAAAATTTGTCTCTTTGTGCCTAAGTGTTGGACCTTACATGCATGACTATTTGTATGTGTTTTGGCTTCCATTCTTAAGAATGTTAGCCATTGTTTTGGGCCTAGTTGAGAGCTGCCTAATTCAATTTAAATCCACCTTTTGCATGCTATTCAAATGTTGTTGCATTAATCCACATTTGCATGTTTTGGTTGCATGTGTTGCATGCTTGAAATCACTTGCATTTGGCATGCATTCCCTTGGTCAAGTTGCTAGCATGTTTGCATGTCTTGCTCACTTGCATGATTAGATCACATCTCGCATGCTTCATTAGCTTGCATAGTTGTGACATGCTTGTTTGCCTTGTTTGCTTAGGTTGTGTACCTAGTGTACATTGCATGTTTGCATGCTCCCCTCCATACCATATAGCATACTAGTTTGCATGCCTAGGTTGCATTCCATCTAGCATGCATGCCTTGTCCCTTGATCTAGTGATAGGGATTGGGCCTTTGTTTGTGTGTGTGCATTGCATTTGAAATCAAGATGCATACTTGGTCTCTTGGGCCATCATGCATCGAAATGCGGGATTGATGGTCCGAGAACCAAGGAGCACACCCCTTTGAGTCATAAATATGATAAGGAGTGTGGTTGGTGCATACATTGCTTGAAATGCATTGCCATGCCAAGTTTTGCCCTCTGCTACTGTCAAACAGGTTTCTGCAGGAAGTTTTGGCCGGCCGGCCATATATACTGCCGACCGACCAAATGTATTTGGCCGAGAGCTCAATGGATGGTCGATGACCACTTCAAAATGGCCGGTGATGATCCCACTCAGCCGGTGGTGTCCCACAACACTCAAAGAAGCAACCTTGGGAGTTGTGAAATTTTCAGAGAAGCAGAACAGTCAAAGCAGAGGCAACTTGTGCATGGCAGTGACTTTCCGAGCGGAGCCGAGCACGCATTGCATTGGGCCTTCTTCCCGAGGCTGTTTACTGCTTTCATTATATTAGTCAATTTGTTAATTAATTAATTGGTCTATAATATTTAATTATCTTGTTGGTTAATTAACTTGTATTATTCTTTCGGTCCCTCCGAGCGAGGGCAAATCTGTAATAAGTGTGGGTGCGTGTGTGCATGTCTTCCAACCCCCACTTCTTTCTCCCTTTTACTTATCTGCTTTTGATGGTTAGTATTAGGACATGCTTACTTTAGCATACCTTATGCTATGCATGCGTGCATCATTCATCAGTATTGCATGCACTAGGTTCGGCGCATCATACTAACTGCATAAGTATTTCAAATCTAACTTGAATACATGCTACTTGTGCATTTTCACATGTCATTTATAGACTAGCCGAGCCTACTCTAGTGACATTCCGTATGCGTTGCATTAGGCATTTAAACATGGACTTGGATCATGCATGATTGCTAACTTGTTCTTGTTTTGGCACGGAGTACTAGGTGAGCTCTTTATGCTTTAGCATCTCACATGAGTGTGAACGTTAACATGATAGCATGATTACCATGAGGCTAGATGCTTATTTGTTGAACTGCTTGAACGCCTGTGGGTGAAAGTTGGACTGTTTGAGTTGGGATAACTCGTTGAAATCCGTATTTTAGCCTACTTGTGAGTAGCAAATTCAAAAGCGTTTTCCAAACAAACGGATATGTAATGTTTTGTTCCAAATTAGGCGATCTAGTCAATACTTGTTTACTGTGCGCATAATGTGGTAAATCTAGGCTAATAACCGGAATAAAACACATAACGTTTTCAAAAACGGATATCACGGTTAGTAGAGGCCGATCTTTGGATCGGGCGAGAGGGGGTGCTCTTAGCTGACCTTCCCCAATCGTACCCAAGCTCCCGAGCCGAGGCAACTTTGGTGATGACGGACACATGGCCTTTGGCACCGAGTCAGGGTTTCCTAAATTTCCCAAAATAAAATATTTAGGTGGCGATTCTGTATCTGGCAAAGTAGTCCATGTTTGGCACTTCTTTTCAAAAATCTGTTTCTCAAAACGATTTGCCGGATTTGGACTCTTTGGTTCAGATTAAGAACCGTGACCATTTGAGAGTCCTGAACTGTAGTGAACCCAATACGAACAGAACGGGGGACTCGTTCTCCCGGGGAGTTCAGGGACGTCTACAGTAACCCACCTACCTTTGGTCTCGGTTACATGCCTACTAAAGAGGAATGAGTGAGAAAATGGAATGAAATGGTAGGAAGAGCCAAAGCTAAACAAAGTGGGAAGCACTATGAGCTTGTGCATAGGCCAATTCAGGGAACTCTGAGCGGTCGCTTTGTTCGGGTGGCAGAGGACTTCCCATTTTGCGGCTTTCCTGAGCCATGGTTGAACTCTGAGAAGCGGTGTTTGCCCGACTTTGAGATTTTCTTCAACCTACAGTTGCAAGAGGATGAAGCCATAAAGGAACATAATAAACTAACTGCTAAGGCTGAACAGAGTACAGATGGTGAGTCCAATAGCAATGAACTTGAGATAGAAGCTGCGCTGGCGTGTCTCTTTTCGGATCCTCAAATCAAACCGGAGAGTTTGGGGGATGACTTCACCATTTCCATGATCGGACACCAATCAGGTGTGGACCCTTTCGGTGGTATTGTAGATGTGTAATAACCCGACCCTCGTACATGTTTCCTGATATACTCACGATCCCTTATTCTGTGCATCTAAATATTTATTGTAAAATTGTACGTGAAAGTAAGTTTAATGAAGTGAATCTTATGCTTATGGATGTGTATTTGTTTAAAAAGAAAAGTATCTGTCACAATTAGAATGTTTGGATTAGAAATTGAGGGCCTTAGAGACTTGATAATTTGAAATTGATTTTACAATTGGAATCAACATAATTTTTAAGTAATAATAAGCATTTTTGTAGAAATTTGGTTTGGAATGATTAAATTGATTGACTTTTGTCCTATTCAACTTTTCCTTTTATATTATGTATATGTATGCCTCTTTGATCATGAACATGGGAATAACCTCAGTATCTCTTGAATGGAAATTGGAAGAGGAGAGTTAGAGAGGTAGAAGGGAAATCTAGCAAGAATGGAAGATTGGGTGAATTAAGAGGATCTATTGAGATTTTAAGCTCAATGAATGTATTCTTTATTTTGCTAAGCCTCTTGGCAATTGATTGAGGAATTCTCTACAATATTCAAGTTGAGATTATAATGGAAATCAAGAGTGTGTATGTATGTTCTTCTCTAATTGTGTTTGTGGTTGTATTGGTAGTCCCAAGCTTGTGATATTGTTCTTCCCCTCTTGATTTTACTTGTTGTGTGGGGTTATTCACACACGTAAATGATGATCTATATGTGCAAGTGGGTTGTTGAGATCAAGTATGATTTAATTATGGAAAGAATGGGTTGTGCATGTGTAATTGGAAATGGGGATCCTAATTACGTTTTTGATGCATGTTGTGGTGTTATTGAACCATTATAGTACACTAAATTTGCTTAGTTTGAGCCTTACCATAAGTGTATCAAGGGAGGGTTTCTGCTGAATTTCGAACAGAAATTGTGCAGAATCGCCGCACGTGTGGTAGAAATGGCCGCGCGTGCGGGAACCCTAGCCGCTGGTGTGGGAGTCATGGCCTCACGTGCAGGAAATGGTGAAAATTGGGCACTTCGGCTACTGCTTGAAAGGCACGTGCGGGCTTCCCAGCCGCACGTGCAGGACCAACCGCCGCATGTGCGGGGCTCACAGCTGCACGTGCAGCCCAAGCTGAAAAATGCTGTCTGTTCCACTTGATCTGTTTGACCCACTGGGATGGTTAAAAATAGTATTTGAAACCTTTAAAATGCTTCTTAATTTACTGGAAGTTATGGAATGAAATATGAAGTTAGGAAAAGAATTGGACTAACTTATGAGATATGTATGTGTACAGGACACACTCCGGGAGGGACTATTACTCTGCCACAACACTATGAGTAGTAGTACTGTAATCGTACATTTACTACCGTTAATGATTCTTATTATTAACGATCTGCTCTTTACAAGTAATTACGTTAATGTTTATGTTGTTTGGAAATCGGTGAGAATGTTGAAAGACTCTGTGTACATCGGCATGACTCTGGAACTACTTTGCATTCTGGTTACAGTTAATAGATAGCATTAATGTACTACAACCTGTAAGTTACTTATGACTCTGTATAAGAATTACATACGAATTATTACTATTGTGCAATTGATTGACGAGAAGGAATTGTGAATGTAAACCCCGCTTACGAAAACATGATATTTTGAATGTCCTATTATGGACTCTTATTATCTGGTTGATTCGACGGATGTTTTATGACATAGATATCTGCCTAGAAAGGATTATCGAAATGAATAATCGGATAGAGCCATAGGTTGCCTTATACGTCAAAGAATTGAATATCAACGACATTGTTATATGACCAATGTTATGGTGTGAATTGGTCCGTTCTCATGAATAGTACTGTAATGATGCATGTACTTCTGTAAACAATTATTATTAATGCTCTATTATACGTAAGACAACTGTGTTAATCTGTAACATACTCTTTACTTACAGCTAATGATTGCCATTGGCATTCTGTTATCGCATGTTAATTATGTAACTAAGTGAATGATTCAGAGAATGTAAGTAAATGATGGAAATGATGTGGATAATTTTATATGACTCTAGAACTCTGTAAGATTTTAGCACTAACCTGCTCTGATGATATCTGGGCCTATGGCCAATCTGTATTTTCTGGCATGAAACAAAGTGTTGTACAGAACTAAGTGCTACAATGAGAGTCACCTCTAGAATCCGTGCGAGACACCTCTTGAGTTCATACATTCTGACAAGGGCTGTATGCCATTCTGACAAGGGCTATATGCCATTCTGATAAAGGCTATATGCCATTCTGATAAGGGCTGAATGCCATTCTTATACGGGCTTAACGTCGTTCTGTTTAAGGGCTCAATGCCAATCCGTTCAAGAGCTTAAAGCCATCATGTTTAAAGGTTGGGCCTACGGCCGTTCTGAAACTAGTACAAAATCAAATTAACCACATGATCTCTGCATTTATACGCGCCTTGATATGTATCATGTTTTAAGTTGAGCATTGAATTGTTTAAGTATTATTGTTCACCGAGCCTGGCTCACACTGTGTTTTGTCTGATTCTGTAGGTGATCCATCTGAAGGTCAGTTTTAACCTGGATGCTTGTCTCTCTTTTGTCAGCCTCAGGGGGACCGGGCACTTAAACGAAGCCTGTGCATTTTTTTGAAGCTTTGCTAAGCTTTCAACTTTGTGTTTTAATTGTCTGTCTAAAGTTGTAATGCGTATAACTCCTTCCTTCTCCCAATGTTTTATTATATGCCCAATTATGGGGCTGGGTCTGTAATTATACATGTATGCATAACTAATTTCTTAGATGCACGTTACTATGCGTCTATCTATCTAATGCAAAGTTTGTGATCCTGGCATGATAGTAATCGCTCGATCGATGTAGTTTTATGTTATTGTACGTTGTTAAATGCTTCCATTCAGGCCTCGTATGTAATGTATTTCAGGTTAGGTGTCCGTTTATGAGTATGTCATGCCCAAACTTTTAGGGGAGAGTTTGGGGTGCGACAAGTGGTATCAGAGCACGAGTTGCTATCTCACACACGAATCCATTGAGCCTTAGGATGTCTATAAAAGACTTAGGCATCATGCATGACATCCTTAACGCATATGAAAAATGAGTGATGGCAACGATACTTGTGTGTATGATATTTGCTAACTATAATGGTTATTATCAATGTCTATTTTATATTCGTCGCGTATATTGTGATTGATTGTGATGCAGAACATAGTGAGCATAACAATGGAAGATCGGGAGGGTTCTACCCCCGTCTGACTAGACAAAATGAAAAGGAAAATTGTACAACATAAGTAAAATGAATTGCGACATGCAGATGGGATTAAAACGACGATATTGCACTGCGGAAGCGTGGGGACGATTCGAGCTGATCGGGAAGACAATGTATATGCAAATGGTTAAATGAAATGTATGATGTCGATTAATAGTCACCTATGGAAAATAATGATAACGTGATTGTGCTTTCTAACATCTGTTTAGATGAATTGATTAAACTCTAAGTATGGAATATTTCTAAGAGCAAATGAAATGATATATTCTTCCTTGTCATAACAATGTTAGATCTGTGATTTTGAGAAATTACTGCACTTGAGTATTTTGATAAGATGTGTTTGTATGCTAACTGAATTTGTGTTGAGTACGATTGGCTATAAGAAGAAGTTATGCATATAATGATTCCTCTTAGAATTGTGTAATTTGTTATGGAATCTGAAATCTGAAATCTGAAATTTGAATTTGAAATCTGTAATCTATACTCTGTTATCTGTAATCTGTTTTGTTTATGTGTAGTCCGTAATCTGCAATAAAAATGGTTGAATGGCATGAAGAACCCCACCTATACTACATGTCTGCCCTTATGACACCCGTAAAAAGATAGACAGTTATTGACTACTTTGAGATCAAACTCAATGATTGATCAACTGATACATTACCACGGGGGTTAAAATCCTGTTTCTGTATATTATTGACTTAGGATTGAGAAATTATTTCTGTGATATACTTCTTAGAGATTGCAATTGTTAAATTAATCCTTATCCTATATTTGAAAGGTATAATGTGAACAGTTCTGCTCGACATTGTGAACTTGGGGGGAAAAAAAAACGAATGGGCATGGGAAGGGAATATTCTATATTGTTGGTGAGTTAACGATATGTACAGGACATTTACCTCCTCCGGTATGCTTATACAGATTTGTATAATATGTGTGACGTGATTCCAAATTGATTTACTATCTTATTAGACCGATCTGGCTAAGAATTCTAACTCTGATATTATTTGGTCAACTTATTTTGTCACTAAACTGTTGAGGCAGTAAGGAATCTGGATGGATATGAATACTGTATAGTTAACGAAATCTATGATCCTATGAATGAACCTAGTAGGACCTACGTATGTGGAGTAACTAGATACTCTATTCATGTTAATTAACTAAGCCAGACGACCGGTCTATAATTTCTGTATGGCTCTTTGCTGACCCACTGTAATTATAAGTTGTGAATACGAAACCATGTAGTTGATCTCGTGTCTTACAGTAGGAAACGAAAGAATCATCTGAATAGTGGAATACCGAAATGATTAAAAAGAGGCCAAATTAATTTATGCTGTAACAGGAGGGAATCCTTATTAAGAGAGGATGCTACACCCTAC
This sequence comes from Camellia sinensis, assembly GCF_055761805.1. Taxonomy (NCBI): domain Eukaryota; kingdom Viridiplantae; phylum Streptophyta; class Magnoliopsida; order Ericales; family Theaceae; genus Camellia; species Camellia sinensis. The sequence continues at coordinate 61,139,897 of NC_138971.1, forward strand.
TGATATGGCTGATTAATTAAATATGATTCTGAATCTGATTCCTAGCTTTATCTTTGGGTGGCTCCCTTTGCTCGAAAAGATGGTTGTTTTATCTTATGATAGTGTGATTAAGTGTCTACCGTGGCACATCTGCATGAATTTGCAAAAGTATATGATACTAGTTTTGATATTATCATAACTGTTTGATTCAGAGTATGATTGTCCTTGTGTTATTGTACTTAGAAGTAATGCTATGAGGAATGAACGATGTGTACTGTGACCCTTCTTACTGTCGTACTCATCTTGTTAAGAACTGTTACATATAATTCTGAACCAATTTAATGGTATAACTTGAAATGCTTTTGGAAATAGGGGAATACTAAGAACAATAATGAGGTTAGTGACTACATGCTTACGCGATTTATTTATGACTGTTGGAATGATGTACACCTTGTTAAGTAGGCAAACCTTGTTGGTGGACTCTGATATCCAATTTCATTATGCATTATATGATTTGAATTTAACTACATAATTGATTTATGTGACGGTGATATATAACTTTGGTTATGAGTTTATCTCTAAGTGACTTATAATTTGGGATATACCAAGTAATGAGATTTGCGTATGAACTATTACTACCGGGTCAATCTGGGTATGAACATAGCAAAGAACATATTGTGATTGAAATTAACGTATGTTGTGGAATGTATGAATTCTGTGCCTAGAGAAACAGAATCTACTCTATTTTTGTATTTTAGAATTGTATGTTCTGTATTTGAGAATTGACACTGTGGAACTTATTAATAGGTAAATACTGTGATTATAGACCCTGCCTACTCAGGCGTTTATGCCTTAAATACCCTGCAATAGACTCTTGTAGTCTTATCTTACTTGACGCATGATCCTATGAAATAAATGTATGGACTGGTTATTTTTTTTATTTCTACATGCCTGAGTCGACATCGAAACAACTAGTTGGATCAAATCATGAGATGCTTATTATGTTAGGAACTTTGGAATAACTGTAATAAATATTGGGTTAATCTGAGAATTGTTTGAACCAAGGAATGTGAACATCTATGACAGAATTGGATAATAATGTGAGACTGAGATTTCTAATTTGTCACATGGTAAAACAAGTTTGAGGGACCAAACTTATTTAAGGGGGGGAGAGTGTAATAAGCTGACCCTCGTACATGTTTCCAGATATACTCTCGATCCCTTATTCTGTGCATCTAAATATTTATTGTAAAATTGTACGTGAAAGTAAGTTTAATGAAGTGAATCTTATGCTTATGGATGTGTATCTGTTTAATAAGAAAAGTATCGGTCACAATTAGAATGTTGGGATTAGAAATTGAGGGCCTTAGAGACTTGATAATCCGAAATTGATTTTATAATTGGAATCAGCATAATTTTTAAGTAATAATAAGCATTTTTGTAGAAATTTGGTTTGGAATGATTAAATTGATTGATTTTTGTCCTATTCAACTTTTCTTTTAATGTTATGTATATGTATGCCTCTTTGATCATGAACATGGGAATAACCTCAGTATCTCTTGAATGGAAATTGGAAGAGGAGAGTTAGAGAGGTAGAAGGGAAACCTAGCAAGAGTGGAAGATTGGGTGAATTAAGAGGATCTATTGAGATTTTAAGCTCAAAGAATGTATTCTTTATTTTGCTAAGCCTCTTGGCAATTGATTGAGGAATTCTCTACAATATTCAAGTTGAGATTATAATGGAAATCAAGAGTGTGTATGTATGTTCTTATCTAATTGTGTTTGTGGTTGTATTGGTAGTCCGAAGCTTGTGATATTGTTCTTCCCCTCTTGATTTTACTTGTTGTGTGGGGTCATTCACACACCTAAATGATGATCTATATGTCCAAGTGGGTAATTGAGATCAAGTATGATTTAATTATGGAAAGAATGGGTTGTGCATGTGTAATTGGAAATGGTGATCTTAATTACATTTTTGATGCATGTTGTGGTGTTATTGAACCATTATAGTACACTAAATTTGCTTAGTTTGAGCCTTACCATAAGTGTATCAAGGGAGGGTTTTTGTTGAATTTCAGACAGAAATTGTGCAGAATCGTCGCACGTGCAGGAACTTCAGCCGCACGTGCGGGAGTCACGGGCACACGTGCGGGAAATGGTGAAAGTTTGGGACTTCGGCTATTGCTTAAATTGCACGTGCGGGCTTCCCAGCCGCACGTGCGGGACTAACCGCCGCACGCGCGGGGCTCACAGCCTCACGTGCGGCCCAAGCTGAAAAATGTTGTCTGCTCCATTTGATCTATTTCACCCTCTGGGATGGTTAAAAATAGTATTTGAAATCATTAAAATGCTTCTTAATTTATTGGAAGTTATCGAATGAAATATGAAGTTAGGAAAAGAATTGGACTAACTTGTGAGATATGTATGTGTACAGGACACACTCCGAGAGGGGCTATTACACCGCCACAACACTGGGAGTAGTAGTACTATAATCGAACGTTTACTACCGTTAATGATTCTTATTATTAACGCTCTGCTCTTTACAAGTAATTAAGTTAATGTTTATGTTGTTTGGAAATTGGTGAGAACGTTGAAAGACTTTGTGTACATCAGCATGACTCTGGAACTACTTTGCACTTTGGTTACAGTTAATAGATAGCATTAATGTGCTACAACCTGTAAGTTACTTATGACTCTGTATAAGAATTACATACGAATTATTACTACTGTGCGATTGATTGACGAGAAGGAATTGTGAATGTAAACCCCGCTTACGAAAACATGATATTTTGAATGTCCTATTATGGACTCCTGTAATCTGGTTGATTCGACGCATGTTTTATGACATAGATATCTGCCTAGAAGGGATTATCGAAATGAATAATCAGATAGAACCATGGGTTGCCTTATACGTCAAAGAATTGAATATCAACGACATTGTTATATGACCCATGTTATGGTGTGAATTGGTCTGTTCTCATGAATAGTACTGTAATGGCGCATGTACTTCTGTAAACAATTATTATTAATGCTCTGTTATACGTAAGACAACTATGTTAATCTGTAACATATGCTTTACTTACAGCTAATGATTGCCATTGGCATTTTGTTATCGCATATTAATTATATAACTAAGTGAATGATTCAAAGATTGTAAGTAAATGATGGAAAGGACGTGGATACTTTTATATGACTCTAGAACTCTGTAAGATTCCGGCACTAACCTGCTCTGATGATATCTAGGCCTATGGCCAATCTGCATTTTCTGGTATGAAACAAAGTGTTGTACAGAGCTAAGTGCTACAATGTGAGTCACCTCTAGAATCTGTGCGAGACACCTCTTGAGTTCATACATTCTGACAAGGGTTATATGCCATTCTGACAAGGGCTGTATGCCATTTCTAATAAGGGCTGAATGCCATTCTGATACGGGCTTAATGTCGTTCTGTTTAAGGGCTCAAGGCCAATCCATTCAAGAACTTAAAGCCATCATGTTTAAAGGTTGGGCCTAAGGCCGTTCTGAAACTAGTACAAAATCAAATTAACCACATGATCTTCTGCATTTACACGCGTCTTGATATGTATCATGTTTTAAGTTGAGCATCGAATTGTTTAAGTATTATTATTCACCAAGCCTGGCTCACACTGTGTTTTGTCTGATTCTGTAGGTGATCCATCTGAAGGTCAGTTTTAACCTGGATGCTTGTCTCTCTGTTGTCAGCCTCAGGGGGACCGGGCACTTAAACGAAGCCCGTGCATTTTTATGAAACTTTGCTAAGCTTTCAACTTTGTGTTTTAATTGTCTGTCTAAAGTTGTAATGCGTATAACTCCTTCCTTCCCCCAATGTTTTGTTGTATGCCCAATTATGGGGCTGGGTCTGTAATTATACATGTATGCATAACTAATTTCTTAGATGCATGTTACTATGCGTCTATCTATCTGATGCAAAGTTTGTGATCTTGGCATGATAGTAATCGCTCGATGGATGTAGTTTTATGTTATTGTACGTTGTTAAATGCTTCCGTTCAGGCCCCGTATGTAATGTATTTCAGGTTAAGTGTCCGTTTATGAGTAGGTCATGCCCAAACTTTTGGGGGCGAGTTTGGGGTGTGACAGGATGCATTTAAAACACCCTCTCTCATTTGGCAGCTAGAGGAGGGCTTTTTGTCCAGCATTTCTGAATCAGGTAGTGAGCCGGAATCTGATTCCACAGAGTCTGTGGAGCCAGAATCAGACTCCAATTTTTTTGAGTCGGAGTCCAGTATTCCTAGGGTTGATAACCCGGATGCCATGATTTTGTTTGGGTCATTCTTTTCCTTTTCTTTTGAGTCGGTCATAACCGAGGAATTGGATGAGCTAGAACTTTTGAATGAGAATGTTGCGGCAGATTCTGAGTACTTTTCCGTGCCATTTGTATATTACATCTCATGACTTTCAAATTTTTGATAAAAATGATGAGGAAGGAATTCCTCTGGTTTTGAAACATTTGGTTGATCGAGAGGAAGAGAGGTTTGTAAAACCCCTTATTGATGAAATCATTTCAATTAATGTGGGTACTGAGAAGGATCCGCGTTTGGTCTAGATCGGGTCCACGTTGTCTTCGGAGGAACGCGAGCACTTAGTCACTTTATTAAAAGATTTCAAAGATGTTTTTGCATGGTCCTACGAAGACATGCTTGGAATCGATCCTGAGATTACATAGCATCGGATCCCTCTTGACCCCGAGGCCCAACCCCTTAAGTAGAAGCTACGACGAATACGCTCGGATTGGGCTTTGAAAATCAAAAAAGAGGTCACCAAGCAGATAGATACAAGGTTTTTGTTAGTATCTAAGTATCCGACTTGGTTGGCCAACATTGTTCCGATGCCGAAGAAAGATGGCAGAATTTGGGTGTGTGTAGATTTCAAGGATCTGAACAAAGCGTGTCCGAAGGACAAATTTCCTCTACTGCACATCGACGAGTTGGTGGACTTCACCGCAGGCCATGCACTACTCTCCTTCATGGATGGGTTTTCCGGGTATAACCAGATCTTGATGGCACCCAAGGATAAAGAGAAGGCTGCCTTCACCATGCCGTAGGGAACCTACTGCTACACGGTGATGCTGTTCGCTCTGAAGAATGATAGAGCTATTTATCAACGGGCTGCGACCACTATCTTGCATGATATAATCCACAAAGAGGTCGAGGTGTATGTGGACGACATGATTGTCAAGTCCAAGGAAAAATAGGGCCACTACACCACCTTGAAGAAAATTTTCAAACAGATCAGAGAATATCGGTTGAGGCTGAATCCACAGAAATGCACTTTTGGTGTCACAATAGGGAAAATGCTGGGGTTCTTGATTACACAGAGGAGCATCAAGGTTGATCCTTCCAAAATCAGGGCCATATTAGAAATGCCACCATCAAGGACTGAAAAGGAGACGCGAGGCTTTCTAGGTAAAGTGCAATTCGTAAGACGGTTTATTGCAAAATTAACCTTGACTTGTGAACCACTATTTGGTCTCCTGAAGAAAGGAAAGAAATTCCAATGGGATGATCGATGCCAGTTCGCTTTTGAGCAGATCAAGCAGTACCTTCAGAACCCGCCCGTGTTGTCAACACCAGAGCTAAGGAAGCCGTTGATTCCGTATCTGTCAGTAACGGACACAACGATGGGATGAATGCTTGCTCATGAATATGAGGATAGAGCAGAGAAGGCCATCAATTACCTGAGTAAGAAGATGCTGGACTATAAGACCCGTTACATCCCGCTGGAGAAGGCTTGCTTGGCCTTGATATGGGCTACCAAGAAGTTAAGGCACTACCTATTAGGTCACTCTGTAATTTTGGTTTCGAGATTAGATCCCATCAAATATCTTTTCGAGAAACTAGCGCTTGCGGGTAGGCTAGCCCGTTGGTTGCTTCTTTTCTCCGAATTTGATTTGAAGTATGTGACTTGTAAGTTTGTCAAGGGGAGAGCAGTAGCAGAGCTTCTAGTAAATCAACCAGTGGAAGGGGACGAAGCAGTAGAATACTTATTCCCAGATGAGGCTATTCTGCCAGTCGAGGAAGAAACCTGGACAATGTACTTTGACAGAGCATCTAAGCAGTACGGTTTTGGGATAGGGGTATTGCTGATAGCACCCGACAATTCCCATATACCTTTAGCCTTCAAACTCTGGTTCAAAGTATCCAACAATGAAGCAGAATACGAGGCATGTATCGCTGGATTTGAAACTGCCCTGGAACTAGGGGCAAAAAGGTTGGACGTCATCGGGGACTCGAACCTAGTTGTGTCTCAAGCAAAAGGGGACTGGAAGGTTAAAGAAAAAAGGATGAAAATCTATCACCAAACCCTGGACGTTCTGAATCCTAGCTTTAAAATGTTGACATTCACGCATCTGTTAAGAGAAAATAACAGGTTCGCGGACGCCTTATCAACTCTATCTTTTATGATAGACATCCCTTTTGGAGTCCGGATGTGACCGATCATCATTGAATAGAGATATGTGCCAGCCTATGAGTTGATCGCCACAATAGATGAAGTACAAGATCAAAACCCCTGGTATTATGATGTCTGGAACTTCTTGGAAAAAGAAGCTTATCCACTAGGGGCAAATGCCAAAGATAAAAGGGCAATACGGCGAATGGCCGTTCAGTTTATCATCTGCGGGGTAAGTTGTACAAACAAGGCCATCTGGGATTGCACAAGCTGTGTGTTGATGTAGAAGAGTCAAAGCACTTAATGGAGGCCATCCATGGAGGAGATTGCGGAGCGCACATGAGCGGAGTAATGCTAGCCCGGAAGATTCTCAGGCAAGGTTACTGCTAGTCAACCATGGAGAAGGATTGTATTGGTTTTGTTCGGCGATGCCACAAATGCCAAATTCATGCAAATCGCATGAACATCCTGCCATCGAAGCTATATAACATGACTTCGCCATGGTCATTTTTAGTCTGGGAAATTGATGTTATTGGGGTAGTTACGCCGAAAGGCTCGAATGGGCATGAGTATATCCTAGTTGCAACAGACTACTTTACAAAGTGGGTCGAAGCACAATCCTATGCAGTGTTGAAGGCGTCACATGTAGCCAAGTTCATCAGGAATAACATCGTTTGTCGTTATGGGGTCCCAAACGAGATCATTTCAGACAATGGCTCCCATTTCAAGAGATAAGTGATCAACTTGTTAGAGAAGTACAACGTGACTTTTCATAAATCATCCACATATCGGCCATGAACAAACGGAGCTGTTGAGGCCACCAACAAGAACATCAAGCACATTTTGCAAAAAATGGTTGAGACTTACATGGACTGGTCAGACAAATTGCCATTTGCTTTCTGGGGCAACAGAACTTCAATTCGAACATCTACTGGGGCAACTTCATATTCTCTGCTTTATGGAATGGAAGTTGTTCTACCGATTAAAATAGAGGTTCTGTCATTACGGGTTATGGCTGAGTGCCAAATAGCTGAAGTGGATTGGCAGCATAGTAGGTTCAAAGAACTCATGCTATTCGACGAGAGAAGGCTGATAGTATTGTACCATGTCCAAGGTTATCAACACAGAATCGCCAGGGCTTTCAATAAAAAAGTTAAGTCCAAGAATCTTAAGGAAGGGGATTTGGTGGTAAAAGACAACCGAGCTCCCATCCATGGCCCTATGGGCAAGTTAAGACCTAATTTGACTGGTCCTTACATCATCAAATCAATCTGGTAAGGTGGAGCTATTATTTCTATGGACCTAGATGGCCTATTATTCTCCCTACCAATCAACATGGACAAGTTGAAGAAATACTATCCGTGAGTGGCTCGCTAGGCCTAAAACCTAGAAGGGCGACGTATGCAAAAGTTAGAGCACAAAAATTAAAAAAAAAAAGAAAAAAGAAAAACTGAGCTCTCAGGATAGAAAACACAAAAGGAGAGTGTTAATACACAAGTGAACCTGAACCGAACTACATAAGGCCTGATTCCCATCTTCGGGATACATAGGCAACTTCATTCTGAAGTCCGGCCATAAACACTTCCAAATCAACTATGTCCATGTGTTTGGTTAAGGCATCTTTGTCTTTTCGTTATCTGAAAGTTCGGTTGTGAACCTTACCCATAGAGAAGAGCTAATTATAATGTTGAGCACTACTATTCAGTCTAGGGGCAATTTTCCATTTTCTGGATTCGCAGTTGTACATCTCAAGAATAGATTCCATGTGTGTCCAGTAGCGATCCTTATCGCAAATGGTTTTGAAAAGTTTTTAATAAAAGTTGATTTTGTTCAAATTAATCTTTTTACAACTTAGACCATTTTTGGACCAAAAAGAAAGGTTTCAGTACCCACAACTTCAATTTCATTGATTTCAATACAAAGTTCTCTAACTTTTGATACACATCAAAGTTGCTTTTATTACGTTCATAAGGAAAACTTGAAAAGTTAGATCAAAGCAATAAACTTGGGGCATAGATGAGTCAGGTGTTCCTGAGTCCCCTCCCTAAGCTCGTAGAAGCTTCAGATACTAAAGTAGGCCCAGCTTGTGCCTCATCTTCAAGCCAGGCCAGGCATTCACTAGAAAGGGTGCAACTGAAATTGGAAGTGGGAACAGAAGTTTCATCCTCCAAACATTGGGGTATTGAGCCAACTGTGAACCTCGGATGAAGAACGAAGCCGGGTACTGTACCCCCTCTTCTGGGCAAGTCTGGTCGCATCCGAACTGACGCTTGAACCAGAATGGAAAGTAGAATGCACAATGTATCAAGCCAATTAGCTGAATGCCGTGTTGTCGAGCCATGCTGTAACTCATTTCGGGCGGATCAAACCAGGGCAACGCTAAGCAACGTCAACAGCAGACCTATTACACATCCAATGGCACCACCACCCTTCATTCGGGAAATCAACTAGCTGTCGGCGAAAGAAATAGCCTTGTGCTGAAGATGCAGGGCAAAAATCCACTACCTTCAACCTGTCCATGAGCCATATCTGGGAATGGGTGAAAGAAAATAGAGATTAAAGAATAGAGAGGTGTGTGTGGAGAGGAAAAGTGAGAAAGGGTTTTGAGAAAAAAAAATAAAAACAAAGCCTGAGTGCCGAGTGATGTGAGAAACACATATAAGACAGGGTGGGAAACATTACCTGAAGAAGTAGTGGACGTCCTGCGAATTTGGTCGACTCCCGCCTATGGAAGGCATCTAAGCCTATCAAAGTCTCGGCCAATGCTAAGGCAATGCAACTTTTTCCCTCTTTCACGCCTTGGGCAACTTCGATGAGTCGGATGCTAGACCCTCCGAAACCTAGGGCAAGAAGAAAATGAGCCAACATACAAAAACAAAGGGCGTGCTACAGAAAACTCTACCAAAGACGGTTGCCGCAGTTACCGGCACTAGAAAATCAAAGAATAAGACTGGGATATCCAGTTCTCCATTGTGAACCAAAGATCGAGCCTGATCCAAAGTGAGCCCACACATCCTTTCCAAAGCTTGGATGTGACCAAAACGGAGCTAGGGCAAGATTTCCTCATCCCGCCAGAACTCCATTAGTACTTGAAATTTTTTGATTTTCAGGCATAGCTCTTGTCCCCCGAAGCTAAAAATGTGCGTAACCGAGTTCCAACATCTAACTGTGGCATGAAGGAACGAAAAATGAAGCGGAGAACGACTCAGCAGGAATAGTGCATTTATGCCGAAACCCTAAAAATTTAGCTTTTCCGAGCCATCTAAAGTTGCAACCCAATCAAAGAGTTTTGGGTAAAAAAATGGCACCATTTGTGGCAAAACAGCAGCTGAATGCAGAAATCACGAAGCTGGAGCTTTTGTAGACGATAAGGCAATGAGTGCAGGCCAGGTGTCGACATTTTGAAGTTCCTGCACATTGATGGCCGCGGAGGCTCATTGATGGCTGGCATAGGCTTATTGATGGCCGGCAGAAGGAATAGATGGCTGACAGGCCACCCCTCATGGCCGGCGGCCTTCCTTTTGTGCCTGCTGTCCTCCTTTGTGAAGATTCAGTGAGATGCAACAGTTTTATTCTATTAGTTGTGTATTCTAAGGTCCTATTTTGAGTCCTTTTAACTTTAGCAAGTTTATTGTGTTGTATTTAAGTTGTTTATCAAGCTGTTTTGGTAGTCGAGTTCTTTATTGAGTCATCTTGTTGTATATCAAACTGTTTTCTTCATCAAGTTGTTGTTTTGATTATCGAGTTGTATTACTTTGATTATTTCAGTTGTTGGTTAGTTCGTTACCTGATTCAGACTGTTATGACAATACAAATATTTGGTTTTCAATGTCGAAATCAATCTCTTTTTCATGCGATGCGGTGCTCATAATGAAAAGTACAACACTTTTTCAAAAAGATGCTAGTTTTTATTCCGATCATGGTAGCTTTTATAAAAGTGCAGTACAAAGTTTTAAAGAATAAAACCTATCCAAAGCTGTACAAAGTGCTAACCCTACTAGCAAAAAGAAACTAAGCAAAAATATAGAAAATCAACGCCAGCTATCTCAGTCTTGAGAGGCCCTCTTCGTCCTCTTCCTGGGCAGAGCCTCAGAGCTGTCCCCGTCAGTGCCGTTGTCTGCACCTCCCTCTGAACCAGAATCAAAATCGTCGCTGCCATCTGCCTCGGAGACTGATGTCGTGTGATCTCCACTAATAGAACCTGAACCAGCATCATTATCTCCCCTCTCGGACGACCCAGGGTGCTAACTCGCTACCTCTTCAGCCTCACTGGTCTTAGACTCGTCATCACTCAGAATAGGCTCGGAAAGGCCACTCTCATCTCCGGTGCACCTAGCTCTACCTCGGCTACACACCGGAGCCTGTCTCTCTCTCCTTCCTACCATCGGAGGGGGCACTGATGGTCTTGCTCCACCTCTCGCTGGTGTGTCTGGTATGGCTGGGATCTGAAAAGGGCAGTTGTCAATATATCAGTCTCAGTGTAAGCGTATCAAATGCAAGTACGTTGTGTAGAATGAGTGTAGGCAGAAGTCAAATACAATGTGCAAGTGTTATGTATGAATGTAGTGTTTAAGTGCAGTGTATCAGGTCAGTACAGTGTGGAACAAATTACAGTTGAAATGCTATTGTATCAGCAGAAAGTTTGATGGCATGAAACGTAAACTGAAGAAAAATTACCTGAATTTCGTAGAGGCTGAGCAGACTCATGCTCCTCTACACCATCCCTATTAGGGAAGCCGCTAGCTCGAGAGCATCCCTGATGTACTCTATAGATGCCTGTAAGTGCGTTGAGGTGATCAGTGTTCTATAAGCATAACTGAAACAAATTGACATGCAAAATGTAAAGTGTATTACATACTGGAGTCAGGCCTCGGACCCCAACAAGCTCGTGCTCGACTAGTGTAGGCTTAATAGGGATTTGGTAAGCCTCCCCGATATGCCGCCAATAGGTAAGTGCAGTGGAAAGCTCTAGCCAACCAGTCCTCTGTCCCGTCTAGGAAGCTCCTCTGCCATGGGCTCTGCTCGCTCGGGTCACTCTGAGTCTCACTCTCATGACAGGAGCTCTCACTCCTTCATCCCCGCAAACACCAGTCAAAGGTGGCATCAACTGTGTCTGGATAAAGGCCGCTAGTCACCCTCTACATGGAAATACTCTGCCTTCAGGCCTACTGTAGACCACCCGAAACTCTACTCTACATGCGAGGGCGCGAATTGTTGTTCTTAGCTACTACAGTTCGGACTCATGTCATGGTTCTGAATCTAATCTCACAAGGTGCAATGTAAGACTGATAAATCACCAAAGAGTTCAAATCTGGCAAATCGCTTTGGAAAATCGATTTTAATCAAATGGGGCCAAACATGGACTACTTTGCCAGATTTCAGAGTCGCCACCTAAATGTTTTATTTTGGGAAATTTAGGAAACCCTGACTCGTGCCTAAGGCCACGTGTCCGTCATCATCAAAGTAGCCTCGGCTCGGGGACTTGGGTACGAGGGGGGAAGGTCATTAAATGAGCACCCTGTTGACACCCCATTTTTCACCGTCCTCAAGACTTGGACGTCACCGCTCGAACACTCGGTGATTACTCCTGTTTGTGTTTCGTTTTGAGTTCCCGGAGGTCTTGGCTACGCGCCTTGCCTCAGGATCTCTCAACTCGACTGTTCTGTGTTTGGTTTTGCACCAAACACTTGTGTTTTGGCTTATGAGGGTAGAAAGTAGCTTGTTAGCTACCCCTGACACCCACCGGCCTTGGTTTGAGGCCACTGGCTATGTTTTGAGGCTACCGGCCATTGGTGAATTATACCATTGGCCGGTCGGCATTCAGTATGGCCGGCCGGCGATTTGTTTGGCCGGTAACCTCCTTTTCTGGCCGGTAACACCTTTTTACCTTTTTCAGGCATGATGCATGCTAGCTGTGCCAGCTGGAATGCACCAAAACTACCCCAGGGCATACATGTTGCTATTTTGCCCCTTTTGCCCCTTTTTGGTCAAAGCTTCTTGAGAAAGCTTTGACCCTTTGTCAAAGCTTTCTCAAGAAGCTTGCCAGCTGTCCAAGCTTCCTCAGGAAGCCCTTCCCCCTTTGTCCCCTTTGACCCCTTTTTGTTTAGCTTCCCTAAGAAGCTTCAAAGCTTCCCCTTGTCTATATAAGAGCCTCTCCTCCTCCATTGTTAGGGTTGAGCAAAAAAACCAGAGCTATACACATATATATCTGATATATATCATCCTCTCTCTCTCCATATCTCCCCCTCTCTCTTCATTTTGTGTGTGTTTGAGGGCCTAAAGTGTGTGTTTGTTCTTAGTTTTGCATACAAACACACACTACTACACCATACTTCAAATTTGAGAGGCTTTGGGGGTTTGCTCTTGAGGTTTTGGATTGGTTTCGATCAAAAGAAGAATGCTGCACTTGTTGTTCATCAAGGGTTCTTCAAGGGTAACTCTTTTACTTTACATTTCCCAATCTTGCACTAGACTTTTGCCTATCTTGCTCATTGTTTTAGACTTTGTGTGTAACTGAAAAAAGTCTTGTATTTGCATGCTTAAGATACTTCATTAAGGTTGTTTTGGTGTTGGGGGTCGATCTCCCGCTCTTAGGCCTTGTTTGGCCCTTTTGGTGCTCTATTTGCTAAGTTTTGATTTCTTTGGTGTATTAGCCTTCTGACCACTGAAATCCAGTGGATCTTCAGTGGTGAAGAAGGGGGTTTGAGGTCTTGCATAGGGGAGAGACACCCTCTCCCTTGGTCTCTCATTTTGTTCATGTTTTGGCTCATAAGGGTAACATGCATGTTTGGTTTGTTTTTGGTTCCATATCAGAAGTTTTTGGGTGTTATTTGGGCATATCTTACCTCTGTTTTTCGGTCAGATTAAAGGCCCCTTGCATGCATAGTATACTTGCCTTGCATTCCCCTATTTTGCCTAGAAGTAAGCCATGCATTTAGGCCATGATTCTTGCATGCTCTAGCTTAACTCCATGAAGGTCGTAGCATTATTTTGCCATGCTCGAGGACTGTTGGGGGCTGTTTTAGTCATATTTGCCATGTTTGGTATAGCTCTTTGTATTTTGGCTTGTGAGCCTTGAGTGTGTGAGTCACTAGCTTGCTTTAGTTTGGTTGTTTCAATGATTTAGAGTTATTTCACATGCCATTTCAGTCCCTAATCCATGCTCGTATGCTTACATTCATCATCACCTTTTTGCCTTGAAAGGTTGTTCTTTTGTGCCTTGGAAAAGGTCATAATGCATGCCTTGTGATTAAGTCATTTGGGCTACAATATCAGTGAGTTTTGGGGGCTCATTTTACATATTGAAACTCTGATTTATATTGAAAAGTGCATGCTATGAGTGGTTGGGGTGGTTGTAGTAGGATACTCTCTTTAGTGGCCTTGAATGCTTCCTCTTCTGTATCCGTTTCCTAGCATGTTTTGGTGCCATCTTTTGCATGCATTTTAGAGTCTAACATGAGTGTTTGGTATCCATGTACCTCACCTTTGGGTGCTCTTGAGAATAGCCCTCCATGCCTTAGCTTTAGGCCCCTTCGATTTGCTTGTTTGGTATGCTTGTTGTCCATCATTTTGGCATCTTTGGCCACTATTTTGGGGTGTGGCCGGGGCCTCCCATTTCAACCTAAGTCCACTCTTGTATATGGTTGCATGCTTGACTTGTTACCTTTAGTTGCATGCTTGCACTATGCCATGTTTAAATTACATTCTAGGTTGTATTGTAGCATTGCATGCTTGGCACATTGTACACTTGCATAGTAGCTTACATTGTATTTGGCATGTTTTGTAACTTAGTCTTTTGTACACTTGAGCCATGTTTGTATACATGCATTACATTGCTTGGTTTGGGGTGTCAAACCAAGCACGAAGATTGAGGAGTGTTCGTACTCAAGGTGACGTAACACGTCTCAATCCTCGGTCGCCGACCCCCTTGACCTAAATGTGATAGGGTGTTGGCATTCATGTGTTTTGTTTGCATGCATTTACATCAAAGTTGCTAACTTGGCCTCTTAGGCCATCATGCATCAAAATGCATAATTGATGGCCCGAGGGTCGAGGGTCATGCTCCCTTGAGTCCCTTGCATGATAGGGAGTGTGCCCATGCTTACATTTGCTTGAAAATTCCATGTCATACACTGCTTGCCCTCTGCTGCTGTCAGCTATAGGTTTCAGCAAGAAGAATTGGCCGGCCGGCAGTGTTGAGTGCCGACCGGCAAAGAATTTTGGCCAAAGAGCACAATATTTAGCCAATAACCTCATTACCATGGCCGATGACCTTTTGATCTGGCCGGTGGCACTCCACTGCACTTAGAATGAAGTTCAAAGCTGTTCTGGAGACTTTCATAAATTTCAGAGTGGTGAGGCAATGTAAACAGAGGCAACAGTGCTATGGCAGGGAGTTTCTGGGCGAGACGAGTCAAGCATGCACCATTCACGCATCCCGAGGCGGGGCTGTGGCCACCTTCTTTCTGCATTTAATTTGTCAATTAATTAGAAATTCTGTAATAATTTAGTATTATTTATTCGGACCGTCCTATTTATTCGAACCCTCCGAGCGAGGGCAATTGTGTAATAAGTGTGCGTGAGTGTGTGTATGTCTTCCAACCCCACGTCTTTTTTCCCTTTTATTTACTAGCTTTCGATGGTTAGCCTACAACATGTTTTAATTAGCATACAATATGATAGCATACCTGCATCCATACATTTGTCTTATATGCACTGTGCTCGGCGCATCATACTAACTGCAATGTATTTCAATTCCAAGTTAAATACGTGTTAGTTGTAGCATCATCATATGTCATCCATGGATTAGCCGAGCCTATTATAGCTGCATCTTGTATGTGTTGCATTTGCCATCTCAACATGAGTTAGGATCATGCATTGATTACTAACTAGCTTTTGTTTTGGCTCGGAGTACTAGGTAAGCATTTACGCTTTAGCATACCGCATGTGTGTGAGTGTTGCCATAATAGCATGATTGCCATGAGGCTAGCTGCTTATGTGATATAACTACTTGAATGCCTGTGGGTGGAGGTTGAATTACCTAAATTAGAATACTTCATTAAAAGTGTGAGTTTTAAGCCCACTAGATAGTGGCAAAACCATCTTTTCTAAAGCCCACTTGAGGGTGGCAAAACCTGTATTTTAGCCTACTTGCGAGTAGCAAACCATTTTCAAAAACAAACATGCAATGTTTTGTTCTAATTTAGGCAATTTGGTCTATACTTGTTTGCTGTGCGCATAACATAGTAATTCTAGGCTAATAACCGGAATAAGAACACATAACGTTTTCAAAAACGGATATCACGGTTAGTAGATGCCGATCTTCGGATCGGGCGAGAGGGGGTGCTCATAGCTGACCTTCCCCAATCGTACCCAAGCTCCCGAGCTGAGGCAACTTTGGTGATGACGGACACGTGGCCTTTGGCACCGAGTCAGGGTTTCCTAAATTCCCCATTAAAAATATTTAGGTGGCGACTCTGTATCTGGCAAAGCAGTCCATGTGTGGCACTTCTTTTCAAAAATTTGTTTCTCAAAACGATTTGCTGGATTTGGACTCTTTGGTTCAGATTAATAACCGTGACAATTCGAGAGTCCGAACTGTAGTGAGGCCCAGGGGCGCATCTACAGTTTCTGGCGACTCCGCTGGGGATTTAGAGAGCTTGACTCAAACTCGTGATATCCTGTTTTGATTTCACTTATGCGTTTCTTTGCTTTGCATGTGCATTGGTGCGCCTAGGACACCGTGTTTGCCATCTGCCATTCCTGAATGGTTTGCCGGAGGCTTGACTTTGTCAAAGCATGCCATAAGGCTGACCGGTTGTGGGCTCTGACAGTATGGGAACACAAACCCCGGTTTTACCAGGGCACCCTTTTCGACCATTCGACCTAGGGCATATCGAAATCCATAGTGACTATTCCAAACTAGGACAGGTTGCTTACCCGATGTTAGGTTGTTTGAAAGCTGTTGCATGCATTGTAAAACCCTAGCTCCTGACAAAAATAGGACAGGGAAACCCTACCCCTCCATAGGGGTGTTTTGGCTCTCACTTGCTTGTTATGTGCTTTTAGAGTGCGTCTCTACAGGGAATGCATGTATCAGTTTACAAGTTTGAGTATCAGGCCTGTGGGCATCGAGATCAGTATTTGGGAAATTAGTTTTACCTGAGGGTATCAATTTATAGGCAGAATTTTGGGGCAGAATTCTGTAGGGGGGCACAGTCATTCAGCTTTGCTCATATGGGTTATGGTGAAATCAGGCTGAGATGCTCTCTGTTTTCCCCTTTTGCAAGGTAGTCCTAGAACCATAGCTTCAGAAGGCTTCGATATCCCCCGAGGTTCATCGGACTTGTATTGATAGACTTTGTCAGGTCAAAGATTCACTTCAAGGGCAATCAGTGCTCCTTTGCCAGAGGCAGAGTAAAAGGCCAGTCAGACACAGATCATTAGTTCAACAGTCTTCGGATTAGCAGTCATCATCCATCTCACCTGTGTGCGGTTGGGTTGAGATATCTGCTTTTACCACAGAGACAGATATACCGATAGATCAGTTAGATCAAGGCAGTATGGCGGGAATGGAAGAGATGGTGCGCCAACTCCAAGATGGTATTAAAGCCATGCAGCAAGATGCTGTCCATCAAGCAGAATTCGCCAAGCAACAGGCTGTGGTCATAGCCCAACAGGCAGAGACAATTGCCAGGTTAGAGCAGCAAACTGGAGTATCTACTTCACACCAGGCTCCTCTCCCACTAAGAGTTCCAACGGGAGATAGCTAATGTCCAGGAAGATATGGACATTCCGACAGGGCCAGCTCCGCCCCCAGTTCTACCCCAGCTATCTAAAACACCCACCAACCTACCAGACCTCCCCTTTGATGTCGAGACGGATCCCACAGCATGGAAAGTGAGCAAGCTTGAGAAATTGTTCAAGAAATCTCAGGGGGCCCACTCCATTCCTGACATTGAAGATGGGTATACGGACTCGACTGTGATGCTGCGGGACAGATTTAAGATGCCGTACATTGACCGCTTTGATGGATCTGGGGATCCCATGGTGCATTTGGGACTGTTTTCGGACATACTAAGGCCGATGTGCCTCACCAGATTGCAGAAGCAATCATTGTTTGGCCGGATCCTGTCTGGGATAGCCGCAATCTGGGATGCAAAATTGGAGAACTCTCTGAAACAGAATTGGGAAGAGATGGCTGAGGCCTTCAATGATCAATACTCCTACAATGCACAGATTGAGGTCACAACTCGTGATCTTGAAGTCACCCGCCAAGAGCCAAAGGAGAGCTTCTCAGAATTCGTGGCCCGCTGGAGGGCCAAGGCCTCAATGATGACTATTAGGCCAACGGATAAGGATCAAATACGGATGGTTGTGCGCAACCTCCAGCCCAAACTAATGCAGAAAATGATCGTGCTCCCCTACCCTACCTTTTCAGATTTGCATGAGATGGGAGTACAGATCGAGGACACTATGAAGCAGGGCCTTATTGACCAGGAGAAGGAGCAGCCTAGGAGGGCGTTTTCCTGCAATTCAAGTGTGACCACCAGCGGTGATGCAACTGCAAAATCTTCTGAGGTGGGCATGGTCACCACTACCACACCAAGAACAGCCACCCTCTTTGTTGGTGCATCCAATCCAAACCCCCGAACTTCGGACTATCTCCCTCGAGGCAAGAGGGTTTTCAGCCCACTCTTTATGCCTTTGTCTAAAGCTCTAGGGGTCCTACTCAGGAAAGGACATCTGAAACCGTTAGAACAACGGCCTCTACCCGATCCTCTCCCTGCAAAGCATGACCCGACTAAGTACTGTGTTTTTCATCAACAAACCAGTTATGACATCGACAGTTGTGTCCGTCTCTGCCACGAGATACAAAATCTGATTGACAATGAGGTCATCGTCGCACCAAGCTCTGCAAAGTCTATCGGCACTTGATCAGTGAACTTGTGGGGGATAATGTGATGTGATCGAGGGATGAACCACCTGCGGGCGGCACTCAGTTTACTCCGGATGTGGCGTATGGCACGCACTGTTTTGAGCATTTTGCGAATGCTAGTTTTCGTGCTTTCTGACTTGGGTATTGGGTCAGTCTTGTCATTTTGTATTGAGTCAGTCTTTTCATACTGAGTCAGTCGGGTCTGTCTTGTTGTATCGAGTCAATCCTGTTTTGTTAGAGTCGAGTGATTTCGAGGGTGTTACCTCAGACATCATTTGCTTGTTTTGTGTTTCTCTTTTTTTTTTTTTTTTTTGAGTTTGTTTCTGCCTTGGAGCCAGTTATGCCAACAGATCTGAATGAAACAGCAGTGATTTTCACACTCTTGTGTTTGCTTCTGCCTTGCGCCAGTTGTGCCAGAAATTTTGAATGAAACGACAGTGCATTTCACCTGCTCTTTTGTGCCTTGAACTCATTGCATTGACCTAAGTTTTCTAAAAGCTTTTGAATGCTGCAGTGAAAACAAAGAGGAAGGAATTCCTCGGGATTTGCAAAACTTTGATCAAATTGAGAGAAAGAGAGGCGTGCTAAGCCCTAAATGATCAAGATCATGCTTGTTGATGTGAGTACTGAGAAGGATCCTGACTTGATCCAGATTGGTTCTACAATGTCTTCAGCGCGAGCGATTTGTCGCTTTCTTAAAAGATTTCAAAAATTGTTTTGCGCGATCTTGCGAAGACCTGTGTGGAATCACTCTTGAGATTGTGCAGCCTAGGATCACTCTCAGCCTCAAGACACGACCCCTCATTATCAAACCTTGGACTTAAATTCAAAATGTTCAATGGTGAACTACAACGTGAGGCCTGTGTGGCCAGATTCAAAGCGGCCCTCGAACAAGAGGGAAGAAAGTCAGATCAAGAAGATCATATGTCATCAAAAGAAGCTTGCAAAGCTAGATCAGAAGCACCCCTGGAACTAGGGGCAAAGAATTTCAAATGTGCTCGAAGAGCCGAAGATAGATCATTCCACAAATCAAAGGAGGTCGGCAAGAATGCCAAATCCCAGAAGGGAGAAAAGAAGAAGTATTGCTGAAGAAAAAAAAAAACTGGGTTTCGATCCGCAACACTAGGGGAAAATTCAGCCCCCCATTGGATGGACTCCTGCATCATCAGTGAACATCAGCCATTCTCCTGGAGTCAGATGACTTCAGGATCTCAAAACCATTTGACAAGGACAAAGCTACACTTTTACCCTTGAGAGGCTCGCTGGGCCGAAAACCCGGAAGGGCGACCCAGGCAAAAGTTGGGGCAAGAAAAAGGAAAAAAAAAAGAAAAAAGAAAGAAGAAAAAGAAGAATGCAAAGAATACAAAAAAAGAGAAAAGAAGAAAAATGGAGAAAATGAAAAAAAAAAGAGAATGAAAAAGAAAAGAAAAATAGAGCTCGCAAGGTTGAAAACCCGCAATGGGCGCCTTGGCAAAAGTTAGAGCCTAAAAAGTGAAGGTTAATACCCGAGTGTACCTTAACCCGGAACTACGTAGGGCTTGATTCCCATGCTTGGGATACGTAGGCAACTTCATCTTGAAGTCCAGCCACAAACACTTACAAATTGATTATGTCTATGTAATGGTTTTGATCATCTTTGCCTTATCTGTATCCAAGAGTTTTGGTTGTGTTCGTTACTCTGAGAACTGGTTACAGTGCGCTGTGGTGCCATTCAAACAAGGGGCAACTTCCCGTTGCCATACGGTGCGCTGCGGTGCCATTCAAACAAGGGGCAACTTTCCATTGCCATGCAGCTCTCCTCAAACAAAGGGCAATTTACCTTGGGATCTAGGGTTGTGCATCTCAAGAGTAAGTTCCGTATTGGTCGAGCAGTGGCCATTTGCAAAAATAGTTTTTGAGAATTTTTACTGAGGTTGACTATTTTCTCGAAAATTATTTTATCTTTTCCAAAAACTGGACCATTTCTTGGACCTAAAAAGGAAAATTTTCAGTGCTCATAACCTGACTTGCATGATATCAAATCAAAAATCGAACAAGCATGTTAATCTAACTCTCATTTTGGTCAAAATTGTTTTAGTAGAAAGCCAAAAACAAAAATGGTCAAAATGATGAACTAGAGGCACATTTGAGTCAGGCTTCCTGTCTTTCCCCCATTTTCAACATACTCGCCAAGAAGGGCACTCTACCTACCAGAAGAGGGCACAACTAAAGTTAACAACAAAGGGCTGAAAGCTCTCTCATCCTCCAAGCAACGAGGTATCAAGCTAAGTGCGAAGCACGAACAGGAACGGATCAAGATATTCCACTCCTTTGTTTGGATAGATCTAATCACGTCCAAACTCCCCAGTAGAACATTGTCAACCAATGTCAATTGCAGATCTGCTGCACATCCAGCCGCATCGCAACCCCTTTGTGGGAAAGTTCACTATTGTGCACAGAAGAAAAAGAATCCAGCTGAATGCTAGGGGCAAGAGCCCGCAACTTCTTGTTTATCCACCAACCACCTAGGGGAGGGATAAAAAAATGAGAGATTGAAGAATAGAGAGACGTGCGCTGAGAGAAAAAGTAAGAAAAGGGTTTTGAGAGAAAAAAGAGCCTGAAGGCCGAGTGATGTGAGAATCACAAATGAGGAAAGGATGGGAAATAATACCTGGAGAAACTGGTTCCTCGTGCACTAAGAGGTCTCTCGTCTTTGTAACACGTCTCTGTGTCGTGCCTTTTGTTTTGTTAGTCTCGATTCTTGTTTTGAGTCGTTCCGAGCGTGTCTCGTTGTGTTTAGGTTATTTTACCTTTTGTTTTCCGTTGTTGAGCCGTAGTGCGCCGTGTTCAGTCGTAGGCTCAATACCCAGTCGAGAACTCATTCTCAATTTCAAAAATGAATCGTTTTGTGCTAAGAGTGCTGTGCCATTCTTCACATTTGTCAAAAACAAGATTTGTTCTTTCATAAAGCCGCAGGGTTCAACCCAGGTCGTGTGAAAACTGTAAAACCAGGACCTATCTGAAGCTGTATAAGTTCCAGACTGTAAAGCAAAAGGAAAGAGGGAAAATCGAAGCATCTGAGTGTGTTTCACCTTCAGCAAATTCCGTGATTGTACTCCGGATGTACCTCTTCAGGCCTTGACAGTGCTCCGAAGAATGAGTGTGCCTCTACTCCAAGCCTAAGCCTGCTTCAAGCCAGAATGGCAATTGAAGCAGCAGCAGATGTTATCTCCCACCAACGTAAACAGGGTGTCCCCTTTTCGAGCAGAGTGTGTTGCAAAGTCCTCTAAGAGGTAAATCAGAGGCACCAGAGTACATGTTTAAATGCTCCTCTATTGCATAGGATGTGCACTTTCATATACACTTTTGCTGCATGCGTGCCACGCATCGTTATGATTCATGCATAGAATATGCTTGTTTTCGATTCCGCATAGAATATGCTTTCCACGATTGCATAGAAAATGCCCCCATAATTGCATAGAAGATGCATCTTATCGCACTTCTTTTGTGCACCTCACTCGCACTGTCTTGTGTACCTGTATTGCATTGTTTTGCACATCTCTAACATGTGCTGTCATGCATGTTCTACTTGCATTGCTATGCATGCTTCAATCACATTGTTATGCACACTCTAGCTGCATTGTTATGCACACTTCACTTGCATTGTTGTGCATGGTTCTAGTTGCATTGTTATGTGCACTTCACTTGCGTTGTTAGGCGCATTCTACTCGCTTTGTTATGCACCCTTTTAATTGCATTATTTTGCACTCCCCTATGTTTCTCTCTCCTTCCGAAACACCGGGATACGTCCCTATGTTTCTCCTTCCTTTTGGAACACTGGGATACGTCCCTATGTTTCTTCTCTTTTTTCGAACACCGGGATACGTCCCTATGTTTCTCCTTCCTTTCGAAACACCGGGACATGTCCCTATGTTTCTCATTTCTTTCCGAAACACTGAGATACGTCCCTACGTTTCTCTCTCTTTGAAACACTGGCATACGTCCTTATGTTTCTCCTTCTTTCCGAAACACCAGGATACGTCCCTATGTTTCTCATTCCTTTCGAAACACCGGGATACGTCCCTATGTTTCTCATTTCTTTTTCGAAATACCGGGATACGTCCCTATGTTTCTTCTTCTTTTCCGAAACACCGGGATACGTCCCTATGTTTCTCCTTTATTTCGAAATACCGAGATATGTCCCTATGTTTCTTCTTCTTTTCCGAAACACCGAGATACGTCCCTATGTTTCTCCTTCATTTCGAAATACCAGGATACGTCCCTATGTTTCTCCTTCATTCCGAAACACCGGGATACGTCCCTATGTTTCTTCTTCTTTTCCGAAACAGCGGGATGCGCCCTATGTTTCTTTTTCTTTTCCGAAACACCGGGATACGTCCATATGTTTCTCTCTCATTCCGAGACACCGGGATACGTCCCTATGTTTCTCCTTCCTTCCGAAACACCGGGATACGTTCCTACGTTTCTCTTTCATTCCAAAACACCGGGGATACGTCCCTATGTTTCTCACCCATTTCGAAACACCGGGATACGTCCCTATGTTTCTCCCTCTTCGGTTAAAAGTGTTCGGAATACGTTCCAATGCTCACACCATTCCGAAACACCGGGATACGTCCCTATGTTTCTCACTCAATCCGAAACAACAGGATATGTCCTAATGTTTCTCCTTCTTTGGTTACGAGCATTTGGAATACGTTCCAATGCTTATACCTTTTCGAAACATGGGGATATGTCCCTATGTTTCTCCCTCTTTGGTTAAGAGCATTTGGAATACGTTCCAATGCTTATACCATTCTAAAATCCCAGGATACGTCCCTATGTTTCTCCTTCCTTCCGAAACACCGGGATACGTCCCTACGTTTCTCTCCCATTCCGAAACACCGGGATATGTCCTTATGTTTCTTTTTCGTTTCGAAACACCGGGATATGTCCCTATGTTTCTCCCTCTTTGGTTAAGAGCATTTGGAATACGTTCCAATGCTTATACCATTCCGAAACACCGGGATACGTCCCTATGTTTCTTGCATGATCATAAGTTATGCTCGGCTTGGTGCATTGTCTCGCATTCTGCCCCTGCCCTCGGGCACATATCTTTATTTGCAGCTTGTATGTCTTGTCTAAGTCTTCGGCCTGATCAAAAATGGGTCGTCTCTGGGCTTTGACAATCACTCCCGTCATTGTTATGACTTTTGAGTTCTGTTAAAGAGGGGCAACTGTAGACACCCCATTTTTGACCGTCCTCAAGACTTGGACGTCACCGCTCGAACACTCGGTGATTACTCATGTTTGTGTTTCGTTTTGAGTTTCCGGAGGTCTCGGTTATGCGCCTTGCCTCGGGATCTCTCAACTCGACTGTTCTGTGTTTGGTTTTGCACCAAACACTTGTGTTTTTGCTTCTGAGGGTAGAAAGTAGCTTGTTAGCTACCCCTGACACCCACCGGCCTTGGTTTGAGGCCACTGGCTATGTTTTGAGGCTACCGGCCATTGGTGAATTATACCATTGGCCGGTCGGCATTCAGTATGGCCGGCCGGCGATTTGTTTGGCCGGTAACCTCCTTTTCTGGCCGGTAACACCTTTTTACCTTTTTCAGGCATGATGCATGCTAGCTGTGCCAGCTGGAATGCACCAAAACTACCCCAGGGCATACATGTTGCTATTTTGCCCCTTTTGCCCCTTTTTGGTCAAAGCTTCTTGAGAAAGCTTTGACCCTTTGTCAAAGCTTTCTCAAGAAGCTTGCCAGCTGTCCAAGCTTCCTCAGGAAGCCCTTCCCCCTTTGTCCCCTTTGACCCCTTTTTGTTTAGCTTCCCTAAGAAGCTTCAAAGCTTCCCCTTGTCTATATAAGAGCCTCTCCTCCTCCATTGTTAGGGTTGAGCAAAAAAACCAGAGCTATACACATATATATCTGATATATATCATCCTCTCTCTCTCCATATCTCCCCCTCTCTCTTCATTTTGTGTGTGTTTGAGGGCCTAAAGTGTGTGTTTGTTCTTAGTTTTGCATACAAACACACACTACTACACCATACTTCAAATTTGAGAGGCTTTGGGGGTTTGCTCTTGAGGTTTTGGACTGGTTTCGATCAAAAGAAGAATGCTGCACTTGTTGTTCATCAAGGGTTCTTCAAGGGTAACTCTTTTACTTTACATTTCCCAATCTTGCACTAGACTTTTGCCTATCTTGCTCATTGTTTTAGACTTTGTGTATAACTGAAAAAAGTCTTGTATTTGCATGCTTAAGATACTTCATTAAGGTTGTTTTGGTGTTGGGGGTCGATCTCCCGCTCTTAGGCCTTGTTTGGCCCTTTTGGTGCTCTATTTGCTAAGTTTTGATTTCTTTGGTGTATTAGCCTTCTGACCACTGAAATCCAGTGGATCTTCAGTGGTGAAGAAGGGGGTTTGAGGTCTTGCATACGGGAGAGACACCCCTCTCCCTTGGTCTCTCATTTTGTTCATGTTTTGGCTCATAAGGGTAACATGCATGTTTGGTTTGTTTTTGGTTCCATATCAGAAGTTTTTGGGTGTTATTTGGGCATATCTTACCTCTGTTTTTCGGTCGGATTAAAGGCCCCTTGCATGCATAGTATACTTGCCTTGCATTCCCCTATTTTGCCTAGAAGTAAGCCATGCATTTAGGCCATGATTCTTGCATGCTCTAGCTTAACTCCATGAAGGTCGTAGCATTATTTTGCCATGCTCGAGGACTGTTGGGGGCTGTTTTAGTCATATTTTCCATGTTTGGTATAGCCCTTTGTATTTTGGCTTGTGAGCCTTGAGTGTGTGAGTCACTAGCTTGCTTTAGTTTGGTTGTTTCAATGATTTGGAGTTATTTCACATGCCATTTCAGTCCCTAATCCATGCTCGTATGCTTACATTCATCATCACCTTTTTGCCTTGAAAGGTTGTTCTTTTGTGCCTTGGAAAAGGTCATAATGCATGCCTTGTGATTAAGTCATTTGGGCTACAATATCAGTGGGTTTTGGGGGCTCGTTTTACATATTGAAACTCTGATTTGTATTGAAAAGTGCATGCCATGAGTGGTTGGGGTGGTTGTAGTAGGATACTCTCTTTAGTGGCCTTGAATGCTTCCTCTTCTGTATCCGTTTCCTAGCATGTTTTGGTGCCATCTTTTGCATGCATTTTAGAGTCTAACATGCGTGTTTGGTATCCATGTACCTCACCTTTGGGTGCTCTTGAGAATAGCCCTCCATGCCTTAGCTTTAGGCCCCTTCGATTTGCTTGTTTGGTATGCTTGTTGTCCATCATTTTGGCATCTTTGGCCACTATTTTGGGGTGTGGCCGGGGCCTCCCATTTCAACCTAAGTCCACTCTTGTATATGGTTGCATGCTTGACTTGTTACCTTTAGTTGCATGCTTGCACTATGCCATGTTTAAATTACATTCTAGGTTGTATTGTAGCATTGCATGCTTGGCACATTGTACACTTGCATAGTAGCTTACATTGCATTTGGCATGTTTTGTAACTTAGTCTTTTGTACACTTGAGCCATGTTTGTATACATGCATTACATTGCTTGGTTTGGAGTGTCAAACCAAGCACGAAGATTGAGGAGTGTTCGTACTCAAGGTGACGTAACACGTCTCAATCCTCGGTCGCCGACCCCCTTGACCTAAATGTGATAGGGTGTTGGCATTCATGTGTTTTGTTTGCATGCATTTACATCAAAGTTGCTAACTTGGCCTCTTAGGCTATCACGCATCAAAATGCATAATTGATGGCCCGAGGGTCGAGGGTCATGCTCCCTTGAGTCCCTTGCATGATAGGGAGTGTGCCCATGCTTACATTTGCTTGAAAATTCCATGCCATACACTGCTTGCCCTCTGCTGCTGTCAGCTACAGGTTTCAGCAGGAAGAATTGGCCGGCCGGCAGTGTTGAATGCCGACCGGCAAAGAATTTTGGCCAAAGAGCACAATATTTAGCCGATAACCTCATTACCATGGCCGATGGCCTTTTGATCTGGCCGGTGGCACTCCACTGCACTTAGAATGAAGTTCAAAGCTGTTCTGGAGACTTTCATAAATTTCAGAGTGGTGAGGCTGTGTAAACAGAGGCAACAGTGCTATGGCAGGGAGTTTCCGGGCGAGACGAGTCAAGCATGCACCATTCACGCATCCCGAGGCGGGGCTGTGGCCACCTTCTTTCTGCATTTAATTTGTCAATTAATTAGAAATTCTGTAATAATTTAGTATTATTTATTCGGACCGTCCGAGCGAGGGCAATTGTGTAATAAGTGTGCGTGAGTGTGTGTATGTCTCCCAACCCCACGTCTTTCTTCCTGTTTATTTACTAGCTTTCAATGGTTAGCCTGGAGCATGTTTCAATTAGCATACAATATGATAGGATGCGTGCATCCATACATTTGTCTTACGTGCACTGGGCTCGGCGCATAATACTAACTGCATTGTATTTCAATTCCAAGTTGAATACGTGTTAGTTATAGCATCATCATATGTCATCCATAGATTAGCTGAGCCTATTGTAGCTGCATCTTGTATGTGTTGCATTAGTCACCTCAACATGAGTTAGGATCATGCATTGATTACTGACTAGCTTTTGTTTTGGCTCCGAGTACTAGGTAAGCATTTACGCTTTCGCATACCGCATGCGTGTGAGTGTTGCCATAATAGCTTGATTACCATGAGGCTAGCTGCTTATGTGATATAACTGCTTGAATGCCTATGGGTGGAGGTTGAATTACCTAAATTAGAATAATGCATTAAAACTGTGAGTTTTAAGCCCACTAGATAGTGGCAAAACCATCTTTTCTAAAGCCCACTTGAGGGTGGCAAAACCTGCATTTCAGCCGACTTGCGAGTAGCAAACCATTTTCAAAAACAAACATGCAATGTTTTGTTCTAATTTAGGCGATTTAGTCTATACTTGTTTGTTGTGCGCATAACATAGTAATTCTAGGCTAATAATCGGGATAAGAACATATAACGTTTTCTAAAATGGATATCACTGTTAGTAGAGGCCGATCTTCGGATCGGGCGAGAGGAGGTGCTCATAGCTGACCTTCCCCAATCGTACCCAAGCTCCCGAGCCGAGGCAACTTTGGTGATAACGGACACGCGGCCTTTGGCACCGAGTCAGTGTTTCCTAAATTCCCCATAAAAAATATTTAGGTGGCAACTCTATATCTGGCAAAGCAGTCCATGTTTGCCACTTCTTTTCAAAAATCTGTTTCTCAAAATGATTTGCCAGATTTGGACTCTTTGGTTCAGATTAAGAACCGTGACAATTCGAGAGTCCGAACTGTAGTGAGGCCCAAGGGCGCATCTACACACCCCCGCTCACCCGATCAAAGGTTCGGCCTTTACTAAGATGATATGTTATTTTTGAAAACACATGCGCTCTTATTCCGGTTAATTAGCTAACCTTACTACGTGATGTGCACAACATACAAGTATAGACTAAATCACTCAAATTGGAACAAAACATCTCATGTTTGTTTGTTTGAAAACGGTTTGAAGTTGCTACTCACAAGTAGGTTAAGACGCGGATTTACCACCCTCAAGTGGGCTTAGGAAAACATGATTTTGCCACTCTCAAGTGGGCTTAAAACTCGCATTTTGATGAATTGTTCCAATTCAAGCAATGAAGCCTTCACCCACAAGCATTCATGCAGTTATATCAGTTAAGAAATAGCCTCATGGCAAGCATGCTATACATGGCAACATACACTTCTCATGCATTATGCTAAAGCGTAAAAGCTTACCTAGTACTCCGAGCCAAAACAAAAGCTAGTTAGTGATCAATGCATGATCCTAGCTATGTTAACAATGCCTAATGCAACACATGAAAAATGCAACTACGATAGGCTCGACTATTCTAAGATGTCATGTGAATGAAATTAGATAAGATGTATTCAAATTGGAATTGAAATACAATGCAGTTTGTATGATGCGTCGAGCCTGGTGCATGCAAGACAGATGAATGGATGCACGCATGCTAGCATAAGGATGCTAATTGAAAAATGCCCTAAAACTAACCATCGAAAGCTGATAAGTAAAAAGGAGAAAGAAATGGGGGTTAGAAGACATGCATCACACACACGCACACTTATTACAACAGTTGTGCCCTCTCGACGGAGTATCCGAATATTAGGCTAACTAGCTAATCTAAGCTAATTAAACTAATTATTACAAAGCGAAACTAATTAACTAACAAGTTAACTAATTAGTTATTACAACACAAATGAATAACTAAGTACATTAACTACTTAAGTACAAAACCAAAGCATTAGCTAGCTAAGCCAAGAAGCTAAGTAAAGCAGTAAAGAGATGTCCTCAGGGCGAGAAGTGCATGCATGTTGGGTCGCCTCGTTCGGAAATCAATTACGATGCCCCAACTTGCCTCTGTTTGCATTTGATCTCAGAACACTGCACAAACCTCTAGATAGCTTTCTACTCCATCATGGGAACTTCCAGGAAGGCTGCCGACCACTTTTTGGTGGTGTAGACCATCTGTACACCACCCAAGTATGCTGCAGACTAGAAAAAGTCATCGGCCAGCTACTTTTTGTGGTCTGTCGACGAGAAAATTCTTCATAACTCCATTTTGCTGCAATAGAGAACAAGTAGGGGCACGACAGTGTATTTGCAAGATATGTGTGCACAACCACTCTCCCTGTCATTTCTTAAGCTCAAGGGAGTGCGGTTCTAGACTCTCGGGCCACCAACCATGCATCGCAATGCATGATGGCCGAGAAGCCGAGTTTGCACAATTCAATGTCAATGAATGCACAAACAACACATAAGAGCCTTAACTTCAATCATGCATGATGAAGAGGGTCGGGGACCGAGAATTGAGGCACGTTTCATCACTTCAAGTACGAAACATCCCTCGTTTCTCGTGTTTGGATTAACACCCTTTACAAACACAATACAATGCAAAAATGATCAACTTATCAAAGCTAATGTCATGCAAACTCAATGCAATGCATGCTAACAGAATGCAAACAACAACATTCAAACAACATGCTCAATGGACTTAAACCAAATGTGGACAGACCTGAATCATGCCCAAAACAGTGGCCAAAATACTCTGAAATGATGGCATGAAATGCAAGATAATGCATGCTCATGTATTGGCCCATCAACTAAGCGTAAGAGCACAACTCTCAAACATGATGAAGAAGTGACAAATGTGAGAGTGTAGCTCACTATATGCACTAAAATCATGTATGAAATGATGCCAAACCATTCAAACAACACAAGTATAGCATGCAAGAGGGCCTATGGCACAAGGCCACCAAGAGGGGCTACACAAGAGGCATGCAATACATGGCATAAATGACTAAACCAGCCATAGACAGAGCTCAAATAGGTCAAAACAAAGACCAAAACATGCTGAGATGGGAGCTCAAAAGTCTAGGCATGCATGCATACGCATTGGTTCACAAACAAGGCAATAATGCACAACCCTTAAAGGCACTCAAAGAGTGAAAGAAGTGAGAACATGGCAATGATATATGCTCTGAAATATCTTGTTAAATGATGTCAAATCATGTACATGTCACAAATGAAGCATGCTATGGTGCTCAAAATTCAAGGCTAGCAAGACCAATTGCACTACAACTATGCAATACATGAACCATATGGCCAATACAACCCAAAACAGTCATAGAGCATGTCAAAATGGTGCTAAAACATGTATGGACTAGAGCTAACACCTGCTAGCATGAAGGGCATGAAGCATGAAGTACGCAAGGCCAATAAGGAGAATTACACTACACCTATCAAAACCAAGCATGAGATGACTTCATCAACAAAAATAAGAGTTATATTATGGAAAAATGACATCAAAAACACACTGATATGGCAGCCCAAAAGCTTAGGCAAGATGGCGTACACAATGGCTCATTTTTAAAGCATAAAGTACCAACCCTCCAAAGCATTGAATGAGTGAAAGATGTGAGGATATGGCAATGAAACATGCTTTGAAATCACATACCAAATGATGCCAAATCATATGAACAACCCAAATAATCCATTCTAGTGGACTCGAAACACAAAGCTAGTGAGCTAGAATGCACTATGGCTATACAAAGCAAGGCATGGATGACCAAAACAACATAAAACAGAGCTTAAACATGGTAAAACATGAGTAAAATCTTGCTGGAGTTGATCCAAAAACATGCTAGAATGATGGTCAAAAGCATGATGCATGTTAGGCTAGTGAATGGAATTACACTACAAGTGCAAGAAGCATGCAAGAGGCTATCAAACCAACCCTTGACAGAGTTAAGGCATGCTAAAATAACAATAAAAACTTGCTGAGATAGGACCAAAACATGCTAGAAAGATGAGCTATCAACACAAGTATGTAATGCTAGTATGCAAAATTTACAATACAAGTGTATAAAGCATGCAAGGGGTGACTCAACCAAGCTAAAATAGAGGTATGCCATGTCAAAATGACACCAAAAACAAGTTGAGAACAAGCCAACACATGCTAGAAAACCAAGCTCAAACATGAGGCCAATAAGGCAAGCATCAACATACAAGGAGAGGGGATGACCCCCTCCTATTTGAGACCTCAAAACGCACTTTCCACCACTGAAATTCCTCTGATTTTCAATGGTGAGAAGGCCCTAAAGAGGTGCTCCCAATAGCTTAAAAGGATATCACAAAACAAGGCCAAACAAGGCACAAGAGGGGGTAGACCATCCCCAACACCAACAAAGCCTTAAACAAACATGTTAAACACTTAAAACCAAAAATTTTTACAGTTTAAAGTTAGGCCTAAATCATCATGCAAATAGGGCCAAAACCTTAATAAAAAACAAAGGTTTAAAGGGTTAAAAACTCACCCTTGTAGAACAACTTCAAGGAAGCAACTCCAGCAACCTTTTTGGATCAAAGGCAGACCAAAAACTCCAAAACCAGCTTCAAGGTGCCTCAGCAACAAGAGTATGTTGTTTCACTAGTTGTTTGTGTGCAAAAGTGTGAAGAAAAGGCACTTTCAAGCACAAATATGAAGAGAAAGAGCAATATAGAGATAGATGATATATGTATAGCTTCTAGGCAAAATTCTCAACCTGAGACAAGGGGGAAGAGGTTCCCTTTTATAGAAAAACATGCATTAAGCTTGTTGAGCAAGCTTTAGGTTCCAAGCAATCCCTCCATACTGGAGGATGCCTTATGTGCCCAACAATTGGCACAGCTGGCATGAAAACATCTGTAGAAAATTACAGGAAAGCTGCCGACCAGTTGAAGTGGTTGGCCAACTACTCGCACTGGTCGGCTAACCAGTTAAAGTGGTTTGCAAGAATGAAAAGTGTTCGGCAAGGGGGAGGGGTGGTCTGCATAAGGAAAGCAAGGTAGTGGCATGGCTGCCGACCACTTTTGGTGGTCCAAAGACCACCAAGACCAGTTACCCGACCAGAAAACTAGCTGGTAGGCAGGAAACGTGGTTTTCAGGGAGAGAAACTGGTCCACAACCCCTATTCCACCCTCCAAGCAAGGAAAACAAGGTTTGTGCCAAAAACAAACCAAAAATGATGCACGAGAAGAGTCCGCGGGTCAAGGCACGCAGCCGAAAACCTCAAAAACTAGTCTACGGGCACCAAAAGTGGTCTACGGGAGGGAAAAGTGGTCTACAAGACCTCAGTGTCCCTCTAGGCAAAGGCAATAAGGCATGGTTCAAAAACAGAGCCAAGAGGAGAATGCTAAGCGGTCCCGAGACAAGGCACGCAGCCCAAGACTCCAGAAACTGGAAACAAGCCTACATGAGAGAAAAATTGGTCTGCAGACCCCTCTCTCCCTCCAGGCAAGGTCAACAAGGCTTGGTCCGCAAACTGAGCCAAAACACAAAGAGTTCAGAGGCCCGGAGGCAAGGCACTCAGCTGTAAACTCCAGAAACTCGAAACGAGCATAAATATGCACGATCACTGAGCGCTCAATCGATGACGTCTGAGTCTTAAGGTTGGTCAAAAATGGGGTGTCTACACCTACCCTGAACTGGATCACCTCGTCGGAAGACAGGTTGTGTGTCGCTCTCATGGACACTGGTGGTGCCATTGGTACAAACGGAGCAGGTAGGCCCAAGGTTTGGCGATCAAAATGCTTGCCTAAGAACTATGCTTGACAAATCGGGCCCTCAAGATGAATGTGATGGTGGGAAATGCCCCGAGCTGCATTGTACCGCGCTTGAAGCTCTGTCGATATCATGGCCCAGGGCTACCATCTGACCTGAAAAAGAGAATGAACAGGTTATTAGTTGCTATCAGTTGTTAATGTGTGGGTCAAAACAGTTGCGAAGCAAAAAAGTAACTTTGTTTTAGGTTACCTGATGTGCTGCTACCATATCAAAATACTGGCGGAAAAACATGAAGGACTCACGAGTCCTATGGCGGAGTTGGTCGTCGTATACCCGAGAAAAGGGGACTGTCAATGGCACCTCATCTGCAGGCTCTAGGGCAAGAGCAGGGAAGTATGCGTATTCCCATAACTGCAGGAAGAATGTGGAAGTATATAATCAATGCAGAATGAACAGTTATAGAAAGTGCAAAAGCGGAAAGCACGTGTGTGGAATAGATGTAAAGTAAGAAACTCTTGAGCAGAAAATCTAAAGTGTAAAGAGGGAATTGAGATGTGTACCTCCCAAGCTCACCAGTACCCTCCAACCAAAGTCCCTCACAGACGGAAGGAAGAGCTCATATATTCATATAAGGTGGTGAGGCCGGCTCCGCCATAATCGTAAAACTGAACTCGAGGGAGGACCACCAAGGCACTAAGTAGATATAGGCCCACGGTATTTCACCTGTTTGAAAACACAAGGTGGTACCAAAGATGAACAAGAGGAAGCCTCTGGCATACTGTTCTATCTCCTCAATCATTTCGAGTTCAATCCCCCTGAAACGCTCCTTAAACCAACTATATCTATCGATGGATGTGCCCCAAGCAGCTCGAGCCATGCTGCTCCCCACTTCCCCATTTCAAGATCGAGAGGGATCGGATCACTCCATACGCCTAAGCCAGTGATCATGGCAAAGTCGTAAGGACTCATCGTCATCTCCCCTGTGGTGGAACAGTGGAAGGAGTTGGTGGTGTCCTACCACCTATCCACCAGTGCTCCCAAGAGAGGACGACTTGCGATAACCCAAGTCAAGTTGGGGCTGAAGAGGCCAAACCTTGTCTCATCAACAATATCATGAACTCCAGCTAGGAGATCGCCATACCAATCTCAAGCGGTCATCGTACCATAGCCGCTAAAGGTGCGAGACCTGCCCTGTGGTAATGCATGAAGTGCAGTCACACCAAGGCGATGCATGAAATGCAATCAGATTTAGACAGTGTATGGATTAAGGCAGTGCAAGAAATGCAAGCAGTTAAAGGAAGTAATGCATAAAAACAGTTTTCGTACCTCAACGGCAATGGCCGATAAATGAGACACTGGCTCCCTCAACAGGAGGTCCTCTGGCGCATCCTCGGCGAAGTCAATAAAAGATTTGATGCCTCCTGCAGTGGGCAATATGTCTGTCTGAGGATGGTACCTCGCTGGATCAAAAGGCCATATACTCTACGGTAATGGCTTTAGAATGGTGGAAATGAGGAAAGAAGCGTCGAAATAAAATTCCAATCAGTTCAAAGTGAAGAGAACTAGGAGGATTTAGCAAATAAAGTTTGTGCGGGGTGTTGGAAAACGCGTAGAAAGCTCGGATCTTGAGAGAATGAGCACCTAGAGAGAAAGATGGAAGAATTTCGGATGTAGGGTTATGTGGAAATGAAGTTTCATGCCCTATTTTTAAAGACCTAAGCCAAAAAACCATTTTTGCCCTCGGCCTACCATCGATGGGCGGCAAGGCACCATCGGTGGCCGGCAAGGCACACAAATGGCCAGCAGCTCCTTCTTGTGGCAGGCATGTGTCCAAGAGTCTCCTATGTGTGCCTGGTTCTCTTTTGTGTTCTTGGATTTCAAGAAGTGAAGGGAATGTTCAGTGTTTGGTTCAGAATGTCCCTGCAAAGGCTCAGGATCGCGTTTCCAGGGTACGACGTTGTTGCTCGTCGACATAAGCGAGGTGTATCCTTTTAACATATTATAACTCTTCCGAGAGGTACATCGGGAGTTGTTCTTGAATTGATCTTAACAAATGCGTTTTTGTTATCGCATAGAATATGTGTTTCTTTGTCGTTGCATGGAACGTGCATTCCACTTATACCGTTGCATGGAACATGCTCGTACTCTTGTTGCATAGAGTGTGCTTCCGCTTTTGTATTATGCAATAGAACATGCTTATTGCCTTCGCTCTCGTGCTATGCATAGAATACGCCTTCAGATTGTTTAGTTTGCGTAAAACATTCCATTATATCTCAATTGTTATCATGCATAGAATATGCGTTTTCCAATCATGCATAGAATATGCAGTTTTCCAATAATGTATAGAATATGCACTTCTCCCATTTGCATAGAACATGCCTTACCATTATTGTAATCGTGTATAGAACATACACCCTTAATATGTTGTATTTGTTGAGTTTCTTTTTTTATGCAGGTATGATATTTTATGTACGGTTCATTCGGCGGAGCCAACATAGATAGACGATATTGTATGTACAGTTCATTCAGAGAAGTTCCAAATTAGATAATTCATGCCTCGGTAATAGATGTGCTTTTCTTAACTTTGTGCATCTGTCGAATTTGTTCATTTTGTGCATCTATCGCACTTGCTCACTTTGTGCATCTATCGCACTCCCCCTAACTCGTGCATCTATTACACTTAATCACTCATGCCCTGTGCATTTGTTCACTTTTCCCTCTCGCGTTTGGAAGGGTTGGGACTACTCCTTTTGGTTAGAAGCATTCGGGTATGTCCCGGTGTACACGCGCCCGCGTGGGCCCTCGTTACTGCAGTTCGGAATCGATTTGTGTCGCGGTTCTTAATCTTGAACCAAATAGTCCAAATCTGGCAAATCGTTTTGAGAAAACAGATTTTAGGAAAGAAGTGCCAAATATGGACTGCTTTGCCAGATACAGAGTCGCCACCTAAATATTTTTATGGGGGAATTTAGGAAACCCTGACTCGGTGCCGAAGGCCACATGTCCGTCATCACCGGAGCTATCTCGGCTCGGGAGCTTGGGTACGATCGGGGAAGGTCAGCTATGAGCACCCCCTTTCGCCCGGTCCGAAGACCGGCCTCTACTAACCGTGATATCCGTTTTTGAAAACATTAGGTGTTCTTATTCCATTTATTAGCTTAGAATTACTATGTTATGCGCACAGCAAATAAGTATAGACTAGATCGCCTAACTTGGAAATAAGCATTGCATATCCGTTTGTTTTGGAAAAATGTTTTGGAATTTGCTACTTGCAAGTAGGCTAAAACACGGATTTCAACGAGTGTTTCCAACTCAGATAATCCAACCTTCACCCACAGGCATTCAAACAGTTTATAACACATAAGCATCTAGCCACATGGTAAGCATGCTATCATATTGACATTCACACACATGCGAGGATGCTAAAGCGCAAATACTTACATCGTACTCTGTGCCAAAACATTAAACTAGTTAGCAAACATGCGTGATCCTAGTTCATGTTAAGTGCCTAATGCATCACATACAGAATGCAATTAGAGTAGGCTCGGCTAGTCTATAAATGACATGTGAAAATGCACAAGTAGCATGTATTCAAGTTAGATTTGAAATACTTATGCAGTTAGTATGATGCGCCGAGCCTGGTGTATGCAATACTGATGAATGATGCACGCATACATAGCATAAGGTATGCTAAAGTAAACATGTCCTAATACTAACCATCAAAAGCAGACAAGTAAAAGGGAGAAGGAAGTGGGGGTTGGAAGGCAAACACATACGCACGCACACTTATTACAAATTCGCCCTCGCTCGGAGGGACCGAAAGAATAATACAAATTAATTAACCTACAAGCTAATTAAATATTACAAACCCTTAACTAATTAACAAATTAATTAAGCTATTTAAAGCAGTAAACTGGCCTCGGGAAGAGGGATGCATGTAAGCTTGGATTGGCTTCGCCCGGAAATCCATTGCCATGCACAAGTTGCCTCTACTTTGACTGTTCTGCTTCTCTGAAAATTGCACAACTCCCAAGGTTGCTTCTCTGAGTGCTATGGAGCACCACCGGCCAAGTGGGAATACCACCGGCCATTTAAAATGGTCATCGGCTAAACATTGTGCTCTCGGCCAAACCTTTTTTTGCCGGTCAGCACTAAACACTGCCGGTCGGCAGAAAGTTCTTGCAGAAACCTGTTTGACAGTAGCAGAGGGCAGACAAGGCATGGTAATGCATTTTCAAAGCAATGTGTGCACCACCACATCCCTTATCATGTTTGTGACTCAAAGGGGTATGGTGCTCGATTCTCGGACCACCAATCGCGCATTTCAATGCGTGATGGCCCAAAGGCCAAGTGTGCAACATCAATATGGAATGAAATGCACAAAACAAACAATGGGCCCCAACCTCCATCATAATCAATTCAAGAGGCAAGAGATGCATGCTAATGTAATGCAACCTAGGCATGTGAGCTAAGTGTGCAACATGATCATGCAAACAACAAAACCATGTGCAATAGGCACATGAACTAAACAAGTAAGCGTGCAAGACATATAACATCAATGTTAATGACACACATGCAACAACATGAAAGGCATAACACATGTGAATATGTAAAGCGACTTAACACAAGAAGCATGCCAATTGCAATGACACTTAAACATGCAACATGTTAATAGGCTAAGTACCTAAAAATACAAACATGTATAGCATGCAACAACATGCCAAAGGGATGGTCTTAAACTAATTTGGACAGCCCTCTACTAGGTCCAAAACAGTGGCCAACATGCTCAAGAATGGAAGCCAAAACACATACAAATTGGCATGCATGCAAGGTCCAACACTTAGGCACATAGAGACAACTTTTAAGCACACTTAAAAGAGGAACAACATGGGCATATGGCATGAAATGTAAGCTCTGAAAATCATGTTAATGATGGTGCCAAAACAAGCAAACAAGACAAGCATAGCATACAACAAATGATCTAAAGCCTAAGGCTCACCAAAGAAGCATTGAACTACGCTTAGCGCAACCACACATGGCATGAATTAAGTGACTAAAAATAGAGATGTGACATGCTAAAATGAGCCTCAAAACCCAGCTAAATGGCATCTAAATGGCTTAAGTATGGAAGCATGCACAAGGGCCCGAACAAGGAGCATAAGACAACAACCTTTTAACACATTAAAGGGGTATCAAATGCAACCATATAGGCATAGAGAAAGGACTGAAATATCATATCTAATGGTGCCAAACCACTGAAATGATGCAAATAGAGCATGGTAGAGGAGCCAACACTCAAAGCATACAAGCTAGATTGCATGGTAGCTATACAAAGCAAGTCATGGATGACCCAAACAACCAAAATCAGACCTAAATCATGCCAAAATATGCATAAAAGCTTCACAAAGCAAAGCCAAAATCATGCTAGAAACAAGTCCCAAAGCACAAAGCATGTTAAGGCAATTTCATGGCATTACAAGACAAGTATGCTAAGCATGCATGGTGTGTCTAAACCAATTAAAAACAGTGCTATATCATGGCAAAATAAGCACAAATAACACTTAAGACATGGCCAACATGAACTTAAAAATGGTGCTCACACATGAGGCTAAAATGGCACTTTTTGAAGACAACAAGGAGAGGGGATGGCCCTCTCCTTCTTAGGACCTTAAACCACCATCCTCACCACTGAAATCCCTCAAGATTTCAGTGGTGAGGAGGCCCAAACAAGGTGGTCCCGAAAGTCACCAAAAATAGCACAAAATGGGGCCAAACAAGGCCTAAGAGGGGGTAAACGACCCCAAACACAAAAGTATCCTTAATGAAGTATCTTAAACACAAAAAAAAAGAACTTTTTTATGTTATACACAAAGCTCAAATCCGAAAGAAAGACAGGCTAAAATGGTGTGCAAAAACGGGGAATAAAGAGGGAAAATGGGTTACCTTTGTAGCCAAAAGGGGACAGCAGCCTCTAGACCCAAAAATGCAACCCTCAACCTCTGAAAATGAGACCCAAGAACCTCCAAGTGATGATGGAAGTGTTAGGCCAAGAGTTGTAGTTCAAATGGCCAAGAACTAGACCCTTTTGAACCCTCTAACCAACACAAATGTAGAGAGAGAGAGGGAGATATAGAGAGGGAGTGATATATATGTGATATATCAGATTTTTCTAACCCCTCTAATGGAAGGAGAGGCTCTCCTTATATAGAGAAACCAATGGGGCAAAGCTTCTCTTAGAAGCTTTGACCAAAAAGGCCAAGCTTCTCTTAGAAGCTTGGAGCAAAAGGGCCAAGAAGGCCAAGCTTCTTGGAGAAGCTAGACAAAAGGGCCAAGCTTCTTAGAGAAGCTACAAAAAAAGGGTCAAGCTTCTTGGAGAAGCTAAAAAGGGTCAAGCTTCTTGGAGAAGCTATACAAAGGGTCAAAAGGTTCAAGCTTCTTGGAGAAGCTAAAAAAATGATCCAGCTTCTTGGAGAAGCTAAAAAAAGGCAAGCATCTTGGAGAAGCTAAGAAAAGGGTCAAAAGGTTCAAGCTTCTTGGAGAAGCTACAACAAAGGATCAAGCTTCTTGGAAAAGCTAAAAAAGGGTCAAGCTTCTTGGAGAAGCTAAAAAGGGTCAAGCTTCTTAGAGAAGCTAAAAAAAAGGTTCAAAAGGGTCAAGCTCCCTCAAGAAAAGG
This sequence comes from Camellia sinensis, assembly GCF_055761805.1. Taxonomy (NCBI): domain Eukaryota; kingdom Viridiplantae; phylum Streptophyta; class Magnoliopsida; order Ericales; family Theaceae; genus Camellia; species Camellia sinensis. Next base: position 61,178,977 of record NC_138971.1, read on the forward strand.
TCACGGATAGGAAAAGTGGCAATATGCATTGCCGATGGCAACAAAAACCAGCTGGTGGCCTCAGGCCATGGCCGGTGGTGTGTGGGGATGCCTCACAAGGCATTCCCTGCCCCTCCAAGGCAAAATGCAAGTGTTTGGTGCGAAACCAGACACTGAACAGTCGAGTCGAGAGATCCTGAGGCAGGGCGCGTAGCCGAGACCTCCGGGAACTCAAGACGAACACGAACAAGGATGATCACCGAGTGTTCAAACGATGACGTCCAAGTCTTGAGGTCGGTCAAAAATGGGGTGTCTACAGTTGCCCCTCTTTGACAGAACTCGAGAGTCATAAAAATGACGGGAGTGAGTGTCAAAACCCAGAGACGACCCATTTTGACAAGGCCGAAGACTTAGACAAAAGCATACAAGCTACAAACAAAGATATGCGCCAGAGGGCAGGGGCAAAATGCAAGACAATGCACAAAGCCAAGCATAACATATGATCATGCAAGAAACATAGGGACGTATCCCGGTGTTTCGGAAATGTATAAGCATTGGAACGTATTCCAAATGCTCTTAACCAAAGGGGGAGAAACATAGGGACATATCCCGGTGTTTCAGAAAAAGAGAAGAAACATAGGGACGTATCTCGGTGTTTTGGAAAAAGAGAAGAAACATAGGGACGTATCCCGGTGTTTCGGAAAGAAGGGAGAAGAAACATAGGGATGTATCCCAGTATTTCGAAAAGAAGAGAGAAACGTAGGGACGTATCCCGGTGTTTCGGAAAAAGAGAAATAAACATAGGGACGTATCCCGGAGTTTCGGAAGGAGAGAGAAACATAGGGACGTATCCCGTTATTTCGAAAAGAAGAGAGAAACGTAGGGACGTATCCCGGTGTTTTGGAAAGGTATAGAAACATAGGGACGTATCCCGGTGTTTCAGAAGGAAGGAGAAACATAGGGACGTATCCCGGTATTTCGAAAAGAAGAAAGAAAGAAACATAGGGACGTATCCCGGTGTTTCGAAATGGTGTGAGCATTGGAACGTATTCCGAACGCTTTTAACCGAAGAGGGAGAAACAAAGGGACGTATCCCAAAGGTTAGCGACGCATCCCAAAGGTTAGGGACGCATCCCAAAGGTTAGGGACGTATCCCAAAGATTAGGGACGTATCCCAAAGATTAGGGACGTATCCCAAGGATTAGGGACGTATCCCAGTGTTACGAACAAGGACGAAAAACACAGGGACGTATCCCGGTGTTTCGGAGAGGAGGAGAAACATAGGGACATATCCCATTGTTTCGGAATGGAAAGTGAAACATAGGGACGTATCCCGTTGTTTCGGAATGGAAAGAGAAACGCAGGGACGTATCCCAGTGTTTCGGAGAGAAGGAAGAAACATAGGGACGTATCCCGTTGTTTCGAAATGGAAGAAGAAACATAGGGACGCATCCCGGTGCTTCGGAAAGGTAGGAGAAACATAGGGACGCATCCCGGTGTTTCGGAAAAGAATGAGAAAGGAAAACGTGGGGACGTATCCCGGTGTTTCGAAAGAAGGGAGAAACATAGGGACATATCCCGGTGTTTCGGAAAGAGAGAGAAACGGAAATGTAGGGACGTATCCCGGAGTTTCAGAAAGGGATAAGAAACAAAAGGACGTATCCTAGTGTTTCCAAACAAAGGAGCGCGCAAAACAATGCAATGCAGGTGCACAAGACAGTGCGATAAAATGCAATTTCTACGCAAGTATGGGGGCATTTTCTATGCAACATTGAAAGCATATTCTATGCAGAAACATAACGATGCGCGGCACGCATGCAACCAAAGTGTATACGAAAGTTCACATTCTATGCGATGGAAGGGCATCAAACACGTACTCTGGTGCCTCCGATTTACCTTTCGGAGGACTTGGCAACACAACTCTGCTCAAAAAAGGGACACCCTGTTTACATTGGCGAGAGATAATATCTGCTACTGCTTTAATTGCCATTCTGACTTGAAGCTGGCTTAAGCTTGGAGCAGAGGCACACTCATTCTTCGGAGCACTGACAAGGCCTGAAGAGGTACATCCGGAGTACAATCACGGAATTCGCTGAAGGTGAAACACACTCAGATGCTTCGATTTTCCCTCTTTTCTTTTGCTTTGCAGTCTGGAATCTATATAGCTTCGGATAGATCCTAATTTTACTGTTCTCACATGACCTGGGTTGAACCCTGCAGTTTTCGAAAGAACAAATTCCCTTTTTTGCACAAATGTGGAGAATGACACAGCACTCTGAGCACACACCAAATAATTTTTTTGAAATTGAGAAAATGAGTTCTCGACCAGGTATTGAGCCTACGACTGAACACAGCGCACTACGACTCAACAACAAAAAACAAAAGGTAAAATAACCTAAACACATCGAGACACGCTCGGAACGACTCAAAGCAAGAATCGAGACAAACAAAACAAAAGACACGACAGACAGACATGCACAGGGAGCCTGTTTCACCAGGTATTGTTTCCCACCATTTCTCATTTGTGATCTTCACATCACTCGGCCCTCTAGCTCGGCTTTTCTCACAAAACCCTTTTCCTCACTTTTTTCTTTCAGCGCACATCTCTCTATTCTTAAATCTCTCATTTTTTATCCCTCCCCTGGGTGGTTGATGGATAAGCTGGAAATTGCGGGTTCTCGCCCCTAGCATTCTGCTAGATTCTCTTTTTTGTTCACAACAACGAGTTTCTCCCACAGAGGGGTTGCAATGCGACCAGACGCGCAGCAGATCTGCAATTGACATCGGTTGACGATGCTCCACTGGGGAGTTTGGACGTGATCAGATCTGTCCAGATAAGGGAATGGAATATCTTGTCCCATTCCGGTTCGTGCTTCGCACTTGGCTTGATACCTCGTTGCTTGGAGGATGTGAGAACTTTCCGCCATTTTGCAGTCAGCTTCAGTGGTGCCCTTTTTTGGCAGGTAGAGTGCCCTTTCTGGCAGATGCACTGACAACGGGGGAAAGACAGGAAGCCTGACTCAACTGTGCCCCTAGTTCATTATTTTGACCATTTTCTGTTTTTGTTTTCTACTAAAACAATTTTGACCAATATGAGAGTTAGATTAACACACTTGTTCGATTTTTGATTTGAAATCATGCAAGTCAGGCTATGAGCACTGAAAATTTTTCTTTTTTGGGTCCAAGAAATGGTCCAGTTTTGGAAAAGATGGAATAATTTTCGAGGGGTCAGTCAACCTCAGAAAAAATTCTCAAAAATTGTTTTTGGAAACGGCCAATGCTTAACAAGCACGGAACCTACTCTTGAGACGCACAACCTCAAATTTGGAGGAAAATTGCCCCCTTGCTCGAAGAGAGTTGCGTGGCAACGGAAAGTTGCCCCTTGTTTGAACGGCACCGCAGCGCATTGAATGGCAACAGAAAGTTGTCCCTTGTTTAAATGACACCACGGTGCATTGAATGGCAACGGAAAGTTGCCCCTTGTCTGAATGGCACCGTAGTGCATTGTAATCAGTCCTCAGAGCGATGATTGCGACCGAACTCCCGGATACAGAAAAGACAAGGATGACTAGAACCATCACATGGACACAATCGATTTTAGAGGTGTTTGTGGCTGGACTTCAGAATGAAGTTGCCTACGTATCCCAAACATGGGAATCAAGCCTTACGTAGTTCCGGGGTAAGGTACACTCGGGTATTATCCTCTCCTTTTTAGGCTCTAACTTTTGCCGTGGCGCCCGTTGCGGGTTTTCGACCTTGCGAGCTTTGTTCTTCTTTTCTTTTCAATTTTTTCATTTCTTTTTCTCTTCTTTTTTTACATTTTTTTTTTCTTTCTTTTTTTCTTTTCTTTTGCATTTTTTTTTGTTTTTTTTTTTGTATTTTTCTCTTGCTCTAACTTTTGCCTGGGTCGCCCTTCCGGGTTTTTGGCCCAGCGAGCCTCTTAAAGGGTAAAAGTGTAACAAGTCCATGCCAAATGGTTTTAGGGTTTTGAAGCCATCTGTATCCGGGAGAGTGGCTATTGTATTGATTTACTAAAGGATCCATCTTCGGCTCTTCGAGCATATCTGACATTTTTGCCCCTAGTTTGAGGAGGGGGCTTCTGATCTAGCTTTACAAGCTTCCTTGGATATGATCTTCTTGATCTGACTTTGGTGCCTCTTGTTCGAGGGCTGCTTCAAAATGGCCACACAGGTCTCACGTTGTGGTTGACCGTTGAACATTCTGAACTCAGGTTCAAGGTTCGAAAACAAATGGATTGAATCTTGAGGCTGAGAGTGATCCTAGGCTGCATAATCTCAAGAGCGATTCCACACAAGTCTTCACAGGACCGCGCAAAACAGTTTTTGAAATCTTTTAAGAAAGCGACAAATCGCTCACGCTGAAGACAGTGTAGGACCAATCTGGATCAAGCCGGGATCCTTCTCAGTACTCATACTAACAAGCATGATCTCGATCATTAAGGGCTGAACATGTCTCTCTTTCTCTCAATTGATCAAGTTTTGCAAAACCTGAGGAATTCCTTCCTCTTCGTTTTTATCACAATGTTTCGAAAAAAGTTCTGAAAAACTTAGGTCATTACAATGACTTCAAAGGCACAGAAAAGGCAGGCGAAGAGCACTGTCATTTCATTCAAACTTTTGGCACAACTGGCACACGACAGAAGCAAACACAAGAGTGTGAAAATCACTGCTGTTCCATTCAAATCTGTTGGCATAACTGGCTCCAAGGAAGAAACAGACTCAAAAGAAAGCAAAAAAGACAAACACCAAAACAAGCAAGTGATGTCCGAGGTAACACCCCCGAAATCACCCTACTCTAACAAAACAGGACTGACTCGGTACAACAAGACAGACCCGGCTGACTCAGCATGAAAAGACTGACTTAAAACAAAGAGATAGACTCAAAACAAAACAACAGAACTGACTCAATACCCAAGTCAGAACGTACAAAACCCAGCATTCACAAATGCTCAAAACAGTGCGTGCCATACGCCACATCCGGAGTAAACTGAGCGCCACCCGCAGGTGATTCGTCCCTTGATTACATCACATTATCCCCCACAAGTCCACTGATTAAGTGTCGATAGACTTTGGAGGACCTGGTGCGGGAATGACCTCGCTGTCAATTAAATTTTGTATCTCATGGCGGAGACGGACACAACTGTCGGTGTCATGACCAGTTTGTTGATGAAAAGCACAGTACTTAGTCAGGTCATGCTTTGGAGGGAGAGGATCGGGTAGAGGCCGTTGTTCCAACTGTTTTAGATGTCCTTTCCTGAGTAGGACCCCTAGAGCTTTAGACAAAGGCATAAAAAGTGGGGTGAAAACCCTCTTGCCTCGGGGTAGATAGTCTGAAGTTCGGGGGTTTGAAGTGGATGCACCAACAAAGGGGGTGGCTGCTCTTGGTGTGGTGGTGGCGACCATGCCCACTTCAGAAGATCTTGCAGCTGCGTCACCGCTGACGGTCGCATTCGAATTGCGGGTAAACGCCCTCCTGGGATGCTCCTTCTCCTGATCAATAAGGCCTTGCTTCAAAGTATCCTCGATCTGTACCCCCATCTCATGCAGATCTGAAAAGGTAGGGAAAGGGAGCACGATCATTTTCTGCATCAGTTTGGGTTGGAGGTTGCGCACAACCATCCTTATCTGGTCTTTGTCGGAAGGCCTTGTAGCCATCATCGAGGCCTTTGTTCTCCACCTCGCCACAAACTCTGAAAAACCCTCCTTTGGCTCATGGCGGGTGACTTCAAGATCATGAGTTGTGACATCAATCTGTGTGTTGTAGGAGTATTGATCACTGAAGGCCTCAGCCATCTCTTCCCAATTCTGTTTCACAGAGTTCTCCAATTTCGCATGCCAGATTGCGGCTATCCCAGACAGGGTCCGGCCAAACAGTGATAGTTTCTGTAATCTGGTGAGGCCCATCGGCCTTAGAATATCTGAAAACAGCCGCAAGTGCACCATGGGATCCCAGACCCATCAAAACGGTCAATATGTGGCATCTTGAATCTGTCTGGCAGTGTCACAGCTGCGTCGGTATACCCATCCTCAATGTCCGGGATGGATTTCATGCCTTGAGCCTTCTTGAAAAACCTTTCAAGCTTGCTCATCTTTAGCGCCGTTGGATCCGTCTCTAACTCAAAAGGGGAGTCCGGTAGGTTGATGGGAGTCTTGGATAGCTGGGGTAGAACCGGGGGCGGAGCTGGCCCGACTGGAATGTCCGTATCATCCTGGACGTGGGTTGCCTCCCTGAGTATGGGAACTCTTGGTGGGGGAGGAGCCTGGTGCGAAGTAGATACTCCAGTTTGCTGCTCCAATCTGACAATTGTCTCTGCCTGTTGGGCTATGACCATAGCCTGTTGCTTGGCGAATTCTGCTTGACGGACAGTGTCTTGCTGCATGGCTTTCATACTATCCTGGAGTTGGCGCACCATCTCTTCCAGACTCGACATATTGTTCTAATCTAACTGAGCAAACGGTATATCTGTGTCGGCAATAGGCTCGGAAATCTCAGCTCGACTGCTCAAAGATCACTGATCTGGTAGCTGTTGTACTGGTGGTCTGTGCCTGACTAGCCTTCTCTGGCCCTGATTACCCTTGAACTGAGTCTATGACCTGACAAAGTCTATCAGTACAAGTCCAATGAACCTCGGGGGATATTGGAGCCTTCTGAAGCTATGGTTCCAGGACTACCTAGTAAAAGAGAAAACAGGCAGCATCTCAGCCCAATTTCATCAGAACAGGCATAGGCATAACTAAATAACTGTATTCTACTACTGATCACTGTTCCCCAAAATCACTGCCCAAATCTGAATCTGATACCCGCAGATATAACTGATTCTCAAAACACTGATGCCCGCAGGCCTGATACCCAGACTTGCAAACTGATATATGCATTCCTGTAGAGGCCAACTCCAAAAAGCACATAGCAAGCAAATGAGAGCCAAAACACCCCTATGTTGGGGTAGGGTTTCCCTGTCCTATTTTGTCAGGAGCTAGGGTTTCACTACGCACACAGCGGTTTCAAACAACCTATAATTGGGTAAGCAACCTGTCCTAGTTTGGAATGGTGACCATGGATTCCGAATATGCACTTGGTCGAATGGTCAAAAAGGGTGCCCCGGTAAAACCGGGGTTTGTGTTCCCATACTGTCAGAGCCCATAACCGGTCAGCCTTGTGGCCATGCCTTGACAAGACAAGCCTCCGACAAACCGTTCAGGAATGGCAGATGACAAACACGGTGTCCTAGGCGCACGAATGCACATGCAATGCAAAGAAACACATAAGTGTAATCAAAACAGGATATCACGAGTTCAAGTCAAGCTCTCTAATTCCCCAACAGAGTCGCCAGAAACTGTAGACGCGCCCGTGTGGGGCCCTCGCTACTACAGTTCGGACTCGATTTGTGTCGCGGTTCTTAATCTTGAACCAAAGAGTCCAAATCTGGCAAATCATTTTGAGAAAATAGATTTTAGGAAAGAAGTGCCAAACATGGACTGCTTTGCCAGATACAGAGTCACCACCTAAATATTTTTATGGGGGAATTTAGGAAACCCTGACTCGGTGCCGAAGACCACATGTCCGTCATCACCGGAGCTATCTCGGCTCGGGAGCTTGGGTACGATCGGGGAAGGTCAGCTATGAGCATCCCCTTTCGCCCGGTCCGAAGACCAGCCTCTACTAACCGTGATATCCGTTTTTGAAAACATTAGGTGTTCTTATTCCATTTATTAGCTTCGAATTACTATGTTATTCGCACAGCAAATAAGTATAGACTAGATCGCCTAACTTGGAAATAAGCATTGCATATCCGTTTGTTTTGGAAAAATGTTTTGGAATTTGCTACTCGCAAGTAGGCTAAAACACAGATTTCAACGAGTGTTTCCAACTCAGATAATCCAACCTTCACCCACAGGCATTCAAACAGTTTATAACACATAAGCATCTAGCCACATGGTAAGCATGCTATCATATTGACATTCACACACATGCGAGGATGCTAAAGCGCAAATACTTACATCGTACTCCGTGCCAAAACAATAAACTAGTTAGCAAACATACGTGATCCTAGTTCATGTTAAGTGCCTAATGCATCACATACAGGATGCAATTAGAGTAGGCTCAGCTAGTCTATAAATGACATGTGAAAATGCATAAGTAGCATGTATTCAAGTTAGATTTGAAATACTTATGCAGTTAGTATGATGCGCCGAGCCTGGTGCATGCAATACTGATGAATGATGCACGCATGCATAGCATAAGGTATGCTAAAGTAAACATGTCCTAATACTAACCATCAAAAGCAGGGAAGTACAAGGGAGAAGGAAGTGGGGGTTGGAAGACATACACACACGCACCCACACTTATTACAAATTCGCCCTCGCTCGGAGGGACCGAAAGAATAATACAAATTAATTAACCTACAAGCTAATTAAATATTACAAACCCTTAACTAATTAACAAATTAATTAAGCTATTTAAAGCAGTAAACTGGCCTCGGGAAGAGGGATGCATGTAAGCTTGGATTGGCTTCGCCCGAAAATCCATTGCCATGCACAAGTTGCCTCTGCTTTGACTGTTTTGCTTCTCTGAAAATTGCACAACTCCCAAGGTTGCTTCTCTGAGTCCTATGGAGCACCACCGGCCAAGTGGGAATACCACCGGCCATTTAAAATGGTCATCGGCTAAACATTGTGCTCTCGGCCAAACCTTTTTTTGCCGGCCGGCACTAAACACTGCCGGTCGGCAGAAAGTTCTTGCAGAAACCTGTTTGACACCAGCAGAGGGCAGACAAGGCATGGTAATGCATTTTCAAAGCAATATGTGCACCACCACATCCCTTATCATGTTTGTGACTCAAAGGGGTATGGTGCTCGATTCTCGGACCACCAATCGCGCATTTCAATGCGTGATGGCCCAAAGGCCAAGTGTGCAACTTCAATATGGGATGAAATGCACAAAACAAACAATGGGCCCCAACCTCCATCATAATCAATTCAAGAGGCAAGAGATGCATGCTAATGTAATGCAACCTAGGCATGTGAGCTAAGTGTGCAACATGATCATGCAAACAACAAAACCATGTGCAATAGGCACATGAACTAAACAAGTAAGCGTGCAAGACATATAACATCAATGTTAATGACACACATGCAACAACATGAAAGGCATAACACATGTGAATATGTAAAGCGACTTAACACAAGAAGCATGCCAATTGCAATGACACTTAAACATGCAACATGTTAATAGGCTAAGTACCTAAAAATACAAACATGTATAGGATGCAACAACATGCCAAAGGGATGGTCTTAAACTAATTTGGACAGCCCTCTACTAGGTCCAAAACAGTGGCCAACATGCTCAAGAATGGAAGCCAAAACACATACAAATAAGTATGCATGCAAGGTCCAACACTTAGGCACATAGAGACAACTTTTAAGCACACTTAAAAGAGGAACAACATGGGCATATGGAATGCAATGTAAGCTCTGAAAATCATGTTAATGATGGTGCCAAAACAAGCAAACAAGACAAGCATAGCATACAACAAATGATCTAAAGCCTAAGGCTCACCAAAGAAGCATTGAACTACGCTTAGCGCAACCACACATGGCATGAATTAAGTGACTAAAAATAGAGATGTGACATGCTAAAATGAGCCCCAAAACCCACCTAAATGGCATCTAAATGGCATCTAAATGGCTTAAGTATGGAAGCATGCACAAGGGCCCGAACAAGGAGCATAAGACAACAACCTTTTAACACATTAAAGGGGTATCAAATGCAAGCATATAGGCATAGAGAAAGGACTGAAATATCATATCTAATGGTGCCAAACCACTGAAATGATGCAAATAGAGCATGGTAGAGGAGCCAACACTCAAAGCATACAAGCTAGATTGCATGGTAGCTATACAAAGCAAGTCATGGATGACCCAAACAACCAAAATCAGACCTAAATCATGCCAAAATATGCATAAAAGCTTCACAAAGCTAAGCCAAAATCATGCTAGAAACAAGTCCCAAAGCACAAAGCATGTTAAGGCAATTTCATGGCATTACAAGACAAGTATGCTAACCATGCATGGTGTGTCTAAACCAATTAAAAATAGTGCTATATCATGGCAAAATAAGCACAAATAACACTTAAGACATGGCCAACATGAACTTAAAAATGGTGCTCACACATGAGGCTAAAATGGCACTTTTTGAAGACAACAAGGAGAGGGGATGGCCCTCTCCTTATTTGGATCTTAAACCACCATCCTCACCACTGAAATCCCTCAAGATTTCAGTGGTGAGGAGGCCCAAACAAGGTGGTCCCGAAAGTCACCAAAAATAGCACAAAATGGGGCCAAACAAGGCCTAAGAGGGGGTAAACGACCCCACACACAAAAGTATCCTTAATGAAGTATTTTAAACACAAAAAAAAAGAACTTTTTTATGCTATACACAAAGCTCAAATCCGAAAGCAAGACAGGCTAAAATGGTGTGCAAAAACGGGGAATAAAAAGGGAAAATGGGTTACCTTTGTAGCCAAAAGGGGACAGCAGCCTCTAGACCCAAAAATGCAACCCTCAACCTCTGAAAATGAGACCCAAGAACCTCCAAGTGATGATGGAAGTGTTAGGCCAAGAGTTGTAGTTCAAATGGCCAAGAACTAGACCCTTTTGAACCCTCTAACCAACACAAATGTAGAGAGAGAGAGGGAGATATCGAGAGGGAGTGATATATATGTGATATATCAGATTTTTCTAACCCCTCTAATGGAAGGAGAGGCTCTCCTTATATAGAGAAACCAATGGGGCAAAGCTTCTCTTAGAAGCTTTGACCAAAAAGGCCAAGCTTCTCTTAGAAGCTTGGAGCAAAAGGGCCAAGAAGGCCAAGCTTCTTGGAGAAGCTAGACAAAAGGACCAAGCTTCTTAGAGAAGCTACAAAAAAAGGGTCAAGCTTCTTGGAGAAGCTAAAAAGGGTCAAGCTTCTTGGAGAAGCTAGACAAAGGATCAAAAGGTTCAAGCTTCTTGGAGAAGCTAAAAAAATGATCAAGCTTCTTGGAGAAGCTAAAAAAAGGCAAGCTTCTTGGAGAAGCTAAGAAAAGGGTCAAAAGGTTCAAGCTTCTTGGAGAAGCTACAACAAAGGATCTAGCTTCTTGGAGATGCTAAAAAAGGGTCAAGCTTCTTGGAGAAGCTAAAAAGGGTCAAGCTTCTTAGAGAAGCTAAAAAAAAGGTTCAAAAGGGTCAAGCTCCCTCAAGAAAAGGTCTCAGCTAGGAAAAGTGGCCGATTGATCAGAAGCAGTGGCCGGCCGACCAAACAGAATGCCGACCGACAATAAACAGTGCCGACCAGTAATATGCATTGCCGATGGCAGCAAAAACCAGCCGGTGGCCTCTGGCCATGGCCGGTGGTGTGTGGGGATGCCTCACAAGGCATTCCCTGCCCCTTCAAGGCAAAATGCAAGTGTTTGGTGCAAAACGAGACACTGAAAAGTCGAGTCGAGAGATCCTGAGGCAGGGCCCGTAGCCGAGACCTCCGGGAACTCAAGACGAACACGAACAAGGATGATCACCGAGTGTTCAAACGATGACGTCCAAGTCTTGAGGTCGGTCAAAAATGGGGTGTCTACACCCGGTGTTTATACCACTACTTTGGGTTAAATGCATTTGGGTGTGTCCCGGTGTTTATACCACTCCTTTTGGTTAAATGCATTTGGGTGTGTGCTGGTGTTTATACCACTCCCTTTGGTTAAATACATTTGGGCACGTCCTGGTGTTTAGGCGCCTTTCTCCTCTCGCGTGCGACGCGTTAGAACACTTTGGTTAGAGATATTGGGGCGCGTCCCGGTGTTCTCGCATTTGGGTGCATCCCGGTCTTCTCGTTACCTCTTCTCCTCTCGCGTGTGACGCGTTAGGACGCTTCGGTTAGAAACATTCATGGGCATTCTGTTGTTCACACCATCCTTGTTTTCTTCTGCATGTAAAGTGTTAGGATCTTGTTTGACATCTTGGGGATGCCCGATGATTTTGTTGCTCTTTGTCTTTCATGCGCATTGCGTAGTTATGCTTGCATAATTTTCTTACATCCTTTCTGCATGAAATGTGGTTTGGTTCGTGTTTACTTACTTACTTTCGTGTGTGAGGTTGCCTTACCTTGTTTTGGTTTGCATGAATGTAGCATATTTACAGCATAGCGTTTGTGTTTTAAATGTTTCATTGCACAGTCTCATTGCATGATCATAAGTAATATTCTTGCATCATGCATATCACTTGCGTTTTTCCCTAGAACTACGCTAGTTTCATTCCTTGCGGAGGAATACGTAGGCAACCTGCGGCGAAACTATTTATTGTTGTCTTGATTGTCTGTCCAAGTCTTACGGCCTTGTCAAAATGGGTCGTCTCTTGCCTTTGGCATTCACTCATGTAATTTCATGACTCCGACTTCTGTCAAAGAGGGGCAACTGTAGACACCCCAGTTTTTACGGGCCTTTAAGACTTGGATGTTCTTGCAGGTACATCCTATGGCGAGTCTAATTGCTCACCAAAATGCTCGAAGTCCGCGATTCAACGCCACAGGTTTGAGTTTTTGAAACCCTGCATCCTTTTTGCCTCATCTTTGCACCATGCTTAGGTCTTTTCAAAATGAGGTTGTTGATGGCCTGCCGGCCATCCTTGAAGGCTATCGGCCATAGCTTTTGGTCTGCGGCCATTGATGTGTCTCGCCGGCCATCAATGAAGCCTTGCTAGCCATCACTGATGGCCGGCCGACCATTAGTGTTTCCTGCAAATATTTTGTGATATTTTGTGCTAGCTGTTTGTACAGGTTCATGCATCTATATATATGACCCCTCTCTTCCATGTGGGGAGGGGAGGTTAGAAAAATTTGAAGACAAAAAATTTCTCTCCCTCTCTAGATTTCTCTCTCTTACAATTTTGTGCCTTGAAGCTTGTTTTCTTTACAATTTTTCATACACTTCCCTGATAGAAGTTAGTTCTCTTTGGGTTGAGGTTCCTTGAGATTTGGTTTGAGCTCTAGCAAGTGGTTTTAGCATGGATTTTTGCCTAGAATTGATCTTTGCTTCAAGAGGTAGTTTACTTTCTTTGTGTACTAGTTTAGCATGTTTGTTTTCTCATCTTTTTAAATTGTTTTGACACTGGTTTTGAACTAAAAAAACCTTTGTATTTATGACCTAAAAGTGATGGTTTGAGGCCATTTTTAGTTAGGCGGTGGTCCACATTTCTTGTCTTTTTGTTTGTTAAGCTTTCGTGCTATTATTCGTCACTTCAAAACAACTTTTTTGGGCCTTTTAACCACTGAATTCCAGAGATTTTTTAGTTGCAAAAACCTTATTTTGAAGTCCAAAATTAGAGGGGTTAGCGTTCCCTCCTTGTGTCTTGCTTGTATGCCTAGTTAGCCTCACATGTTAACTTATTATTTTAGCTTTTTATGGCCTGAGTCCAGCATGTTTTTGCCTATAAAATAACCTATTTTGGCTATGTTTTGGGCTGGTTAGTTCAGTTGAGGCTTGTTTTTTATGGTTGTAGAGTTAATTCCTTCACTAGCTTAGTGTTTTAAGGTTTTAATTGTCCTTGGTTTGAGTTGGTTGCATGTTTTAGTGATTTCAGTACTCATTTCTAGCAGTTAATCACCTTTGCAGCCTCCCTTCTTTCTTGGTTTGATTTTTCTTTGAAAGTAGTTTAAACCACTTGCTTGTTTAAAGTATGAAATTGAGGAATTTGTGCTTAATGGTTTAATCCCTTTGGGAGTTCATTACCAACAGCATAAAGTCTCTTTCATGCTTAAAACAACCTTTGGTTTGAGCTTTCTTTCCATTTAGAGAACACTCACCCAATGGACTAAATGGATTAAGAATGATTTGGTAATTTAAAAGAGAGTAAACAAAACATGCAAGTAAAAGAGGCAAGATAAATATTCTTTGTGTTGCATTGCATGTGTTCAAACTAGAAGTTAGTTTGAACACAAGGCAAATGGGACATTTCACACTCAATAGTGATGAAATGTGCCATTTTCCTTGGTCTCCATTGCCCTTGATCATGCATGATAGGGTGGTGGTCCTTCGAGTCTTAGTTGTGCATTTATCGAAATTGTACAACTTGGATCTTTGGCCATCATGCAATGAAATTGCTTGATTGATGGTTTTGGATCCAAGTGTGTCACTCCTTTGAGGTTTTGAGATGAGAATGAGGGGTACAGTACAAACAAACCCTTGGAAAGACCTTCATTTTGCTCTGTTTGTGGTCTGTTGCAGTGTGGTGACTCAGAGCATCAGTAGTCGGTATTGCCTTATCAAAGGCCAGCAAGGCTTCACTTTTGGCCGGCAGTTCACCTCTCTGGCTGACAAATGGTCGGCAGCAGCCATCCATGGCCGGCAGACCACTAGTGTAACCCTCAGGAAGGAATTGGTAAGGTGGAGTAGAAAGGTTCTGAAGTATGCTCAGCCCTGCAAACAGAGCCTCTCAAGAGCAAAATGAAGGGCTTTTCGAGGTGAAAACCGAGCGCATGCATCTTCCACTTCCCGAAGCAGAGCAGTGGCATCATAGCTTAATGCCTTGCATTATTAGTTAGTTGCATTTATTTTGATTAATTAGTTTACTAGTTGATTAAAGTGTTGTAATAATTAGTAATTAGTTTGCTAGTTATTTGATTGGTTTGTATTAATTAGTTTAATTAGCTTAGCTTAGATTAGCTTAGCTCTTATTCATTCAGACCCACCTTCGCGAGGGCATAATGTTGTAATAAGTGTGTGTGCGTGTGTGTATGTCTTCCAACCCCGCATCTTTCTCCCTTTTATTTAATCGCTTTTGATGGTCAGATTAGAGGCATATTCAATTAGCATACCTTATGTTTGTATCCATTTTTGTATTGCATGCACCGAGGCTCGACGCATCAATCAAACTGCATTGTAATTTCAATACTTCTTTGAATACGTGTTTCAAAGCATGCTATCAAAGTGTTGCGACTACCATGATTAAATAGCCGAGCCTATTTAGTTGCATTGTTGTATGTGTTGCATTAGTCATTTAACATAGTTAGGAATCATGCATTTTTTCTAACTTTGTTTTTTTTTTTTTTTGGCTTGGAGAACTCGGTAAGCTTTAACGCTTTCACATACTTGCATGAGTGTGATTGCCATATTGCCATGTTTCACATGCTTGCCATGAGGCTATGTGCTTAAATGCTATACTGCATGAATGCCTGTGGATGAAGGCTTGTTGTTTGAATTGGAACGATTCAACGAATGTGAGTTTTAAGCCCACTATGTTTTGTGGCAAATCCGCATTTTTAAGCCCACTTGAGATAGCAAATTCAAACCATTTTAAAAAACAGACATAAGTTAAATTGTTCCAAGTCTTGCGACTAGTCTATAGTTGCTTGTGCATGTCACATAGTAATGTTAGCTAATAATCGGAATAAGAACATATAATGTTTATGAAACGCATATCATGGTTAGTAGATGCCGATCTTTTGATCGGGCGAGTGGAGGTGCTCATTTCATGACCTTCCCCCCTCATACCCAAATTCTCGAGCCGAGGCAACTTTGGTGATGACGGACAAATGGCCTTTGGCATGAGTCAGGGTTTCCTAAATTTTCCCAAAAAAACAAAATATTTAGGCAGCGACAATGTAATCAAGCAAAGCAATCCAATTTTGGCATTATTTGATTTAAAATCATTTTTTCAAAAAGATTTTACGGATTGGACTCGTTGGTGTTTATCAGTTTCACATTGCACTTGTGAGACTAGATTCGGAATTGGAAGAGTCCGAACTGTGAGGCCTTTTCCTTTCAAACCTTTCCGAAAGGTGGGGCGTGAGAAAAAGGCAAGTCCACAGGCTTTTATGTGTTTTTATTTCAGAATGTTCAACTTGCCACCCATGTTTTAAGCTAATACGGCTGTGAACCCCGCACATGTGGTTGTGCTTCCCACATGTGCGGCTGTGAGCCTTGCACATGCGGTTCTAGGCTCTGCTTATGCAATCCGAAAATCTAACAAATTCAAACTTTTCAAATGTATTTCTAAGGCCGAATTCAAGCACTTTTACTTCAAAAACATAATACATGAACATAATAAGAGTGAAATTCAACTTTAATTAAATCAAAACTTCCTTTAAATTCCAAATAGAAACCCTAACTTCATACCGTCTTCATTTTCTTCATCTTTTCATGGCACATACAAACATCTATACATACATGCGTTCAAAGCATGCAAAGACTAAGATAAAAAGGCAATTGCTCCCAATCTAACTCGAGACAACTCAAAACACAAGAATCAACCATTTATTTAACCAAATCCAAAGATTACATGTTCAGTTTCACGAAATATATTCAATCAATATCCTAACTAATAAACCCTAGATTCTATTACTTTAAAAGCTTCATCTTAGGCCCTGATTCTCATCAATTGAAAAGATATTCTAAGTACTCCCTATGTCTCAAAATATTAGTCCCTTACTTAATTTTTCATTGTCCCAAAATATTAATCCCTTTTCAAAAATCAAGTACAAAAATAATGTAAATTTCCTATTTTGCCCTCTTTTAAATTCATTAACAACATAAAAATTATAACTATGACAGTGATAGTCCCCAAAAAATGTACTATCAAAGGATAATTTTGGAAATTAATTTTTTAAAGTGCAATAGTTGTACTACCAAAAAAAGTTAGATTCCCCAAAAGGAACCATTAATTTGGGACAAAGGGAGTAGTTGAGTTGATTATCACTTACCTTGAGCTAGATCCTTGTTTTCCCTTTTCAATTCCCAAGTTCAAAGCTCCTAAATTGAGCTCTCCTCTTCCTCTATTTTTCTCTTCTTTTCTTCTCTAGAAGCTTTCCAACAAAATATCTTGAGGCTAAGTCTAACTTCTCTACACAAGGCTCAAACATATATCCTATATCACTTAAGCTTATTGAGTTAGATTAAGGTTAATTAAGAGTTTAGCTTAAATAAATCCATTAATACATTACAGATAATTTTTTTACAAAACTTCATATTTTGTTCTAAAAATCATGCTAATCATAACTATAAAATCAATTTTGGTTTATCGCACCTCTAAGGCTTTCAATTTTTAGTCCAAAGGTTTTAATTTCAACAGATTTGCTTATAACCTACACATAAAGGTTCATAAGTATGTAATTCACACATGTAAACATGTAATTTCACATTAAGCACATAAGCACACATATAATTAGGGCATTAAAGCATATGAGAGGGTCGAGTTATTACAAGGAGTGATCCAATTGTGGTCCAGTCCTTGCTCACTCAAATACATGTTGCTTTCTCCATGAAAGAACTTGGAGCTATTTCCCATGTTCTTGGGATATCAATCCATTCTTATTCACAAAGTTTTCTTCCTCCCTAAGTGAAAATATGCTAGTGAGCGCTATTACAAAAGGCAGGCATGGTGGAGACAATCACTAGGCCTGATCTTGTTTTGGTTGTGAATCAAGCTTGTCAGCATATGCAAGTCCCTACTATTATACATTTCGCTATGGTTAAATGATTACTAAGATATGTGAAAGGCATTCTCTCTCTTGGTCTTAGTTTCAATCCTAGTCCCTTTACTCTTCACACTTTCTCTTACTCAAACTCAAATTGGGCAGGTGATTGTATAGATAGAAGATTTTGCATGTTTTTGGGTCAAAATCTGATCTCTTGGGCTACAAAAAAGCAACCTCCTGTCTCCAAATCTGTAACTAAGGTCGTGCACAGATCCATGGCTCACACAGCTTCAGAGTTAGTTTGGCTACAGTAGTTGCTTAAAGACTTGTTCATCTCTTGTGAGTCTATTATAGTTTTATGGCGTAATAACATTTCAGCTATGGCCTTAGCATCTAAAAAATCTAAACTCCCCGAGATATTTGTGATTATGTTTCATTTTTAAAACCGAATAGCAATTCTAATCAAACAATCAAAAATAAATTGACAGCACGATTTAACGTGATAAAAAAAAATGTCACAGGCCAAAGCCACAAAACAATCCACTAAGAAGACAAAAACAAGAATTACACAAGAGTACTCCCAATTGCCTAGTGAATCCATGCTCAAATTAAACCAAACCTAGTGTGCCTCTTCTACCACCCTCTTCACCACGGAACTGTCTTGCCCAACGTTGAATCCACAACGCTGATGTCGAATCCACGACGATGAGCCACTCCAGAATCCACTAGAGCTTCAGGCCTAAGTTCTTCGAAATCCACTGAAGAACACCTCTCTTTTTTGTGAATGAAAAAATAAGAACAACCATTGATGTCTGACAATTTGTAGTTCATTGATCAATCGATCACCTTCTATACACCAAGGAAACTCATATAAAACTGTCTTGAATATAAAACATTTTGCCTTTTCTTTCTCTTTAAGATTCTAGAAGGTTTAAACCCTAAAACTAGAAAACTGCGCAGTTTATAGTAAATTACGTCACGACGACCGCTAGATTAACCACTCATCACTTGGGCGAACTCAACAAAACGTATACCCATCGCTTGAGCCAAGACTCCACCGCTCAAGCTCAAAATAGATTCTCTCAGAAGTTTAATAGCCTCCATAAAAATACAGGATGATGCCATTCACCGCTCAAGCACACAAATGACTGCTTGAGTGATCAAACAACTTTGGCTTTGGGGGTCGCTACACCTCAACCCCGCCTAGGCACTGCCCCGGACTTGCCATGGGGCACTGCCCCCTGGACCCCCGTGAGCTGATTAAGCAGCTCGATCCCCATACATAGTCAACAAAGCGGCAAACATGAAAGGCTCTCGAGATCACAAACTCCTCTTTATAGTCACAATTCGGGATGAATTCACATCTAAACACTCGCATCCTTACTTAAATTAAAGTCCAAATAAAACTACAGCTAAAAGGAATTTTGTTAAATGGAATTGCCAATTACAAAAACCTAATAATCTCCCCCTTTTGGCAATTCCATGACAAAACACACCTAAAAAAGAAAATCCTAATCACTCCACCCCATTACAACCAACAAAAACAATCTTCTTTCTCAAGGTTATGATCTACAAAATAGTTATTAGTGCCACAAGAGTATATGAAAGCAAAAGACATATGAAAAGACTATCTTGAAGCATGAATACATGAAAATTCTAAGAACTTACAACATGAAAAAATGGAAAATTTTAATAACATGTGTGACACACTCAAACACACTTAAAAAAACTCCCCCTCAAAATTCTCCTATTTTTGTCATGAATTCAGTCAACTAAAGTAAGAGTATAATCCACACAAGCAATGATGAAAAAATCAACAACGTGCGAGAAATAAGCAATAAATAAGTAGTGCAAAGCAACATGCAAACCAACTAACACCAATCTTCCCTTACAAAACCAATCAATGTAAGTCCATGGTAAAAAATAAAAAAACTCCTCTGTAATGATTAACCAAACTCTCCCTTACTAAAAGTAACCACAAGCACCAAAACACAATGAACAAAAAGAAAAGGACAAAACAATATGGTGGAGCAACCAAGGAAATTCATATTTGTACCTGAAAACACATAAGAATATCCAAGAAACACAATTACTTGAAAACACAATGCGCACAACCTCTAGAATGCAACATGGGAAAAGCATAAATCCCATGATAAAAGTGTATGTATGGCTCTTGGAGTTCAACAAACACTAGATTCAAATCCTAGTATTAATCCGATGGTTGGATCTTTGGCAAGAGAATATGCGAATGACTAAGAAAAGTCAAACCTCTAGTGATTAGGGGATAATTGATATGTAAATGCGAATGTTCCCTTCAAACAATGTATACAATTTTCTTGCGCACTCACCGGCGACTTTCATGCTCAAGAGCATGTAAACCAAACTAGAGAATAATGAAAAAGATATTGAAGCCTGGTTGGTGAGTCTAAGGTAGCATCTTCCTCATGCCATGAGAGACAAATATGGAGGGGTAAGTAATAGAGACACAAATAGATGGTAGGTAGTTAAGAGACTCAACATTACCCAAGATATGTTAACATTGGTCAATTTCTCAAGAAAAACACATGAAGCACTGCTAGTAGTCCATAGAGAACTTTGATCACTTACGCGGAAGAGTCTGGTATTCGCTAATCCAAGAGTGTATACAAAATGAGACATACTGATCAAATTACATACAATCCAAAATGAGCAATGACCATAAATAGGACACATAAAGTAACAAGTAATAAATATTCTCATCAATTCTAGTATTCACCAAGAACTTCTCAAAAATTTCAAGCTTGCAAAACCATACTAAGAAAATCTTTATGGATTTTTTTTTAATAAAACAAAATAAGAAAAAAGAAAAAAGCACACACAAATGACCCAAAAATAAGAAAAAAAAAACAAAAACAAACTAAAAATAAAATTAATAATCAAATTAACCCAAGTCAAGCTTTCTCACTCAAACTGCTTTAGTATGAACAATGTTGTGAGTATTGTGCCACTTGGGTGATGTCTTAACGTTGTAGTTCCCTTCCCCTTCAATGGGAACGGTGGTTTCCAACCACCCACTCCAAGGTCTTGGCAAATGCAAATTCGCTTCATGTTTGATCTCTAGCAAATCAAAACAATGAGGTCTAATTTGACCCTTAACCTCATTATGACCAGTGAAATGCCTCCTTACCCACGAGGTACTAGAATTTCTTCTACCTTTATGAGACACTCTCCTATGCAACTCATAACAATAAGGGTGAATAGGACCATACGTACCACAATGATGACAAATAAAAACAGGGTGTACCTTCTTTTCGTTGACCTTACCAACTCTAGGAAGATTGAGAAGTCCATCCTGATGTTGAATCATGTGCTCTTCCTTTCCTTGAGTTCTTATATCATGAGATGTACATGTACTCCATTTTTGCTCTTTGCCACCAGAAAAGCCAGTGTCACTCCTGTTACAACACATTTGTTGAGACCTAATGATATTGTCCAAAGTCTTTGATCCTTTGTTCCAAAGACCAATGGTAACCATAGCGCACATGAGCTCTTCCTCTTTCTTGAAGACTAGCTCTTCTAAGATAACTTGAGACATCTCGAGAGTTTCAATCTCTTTTTCATATGTCACATAGATTTGCTGTAGCTCATTCCTCCCTATCTCACAAGTCAAGAGTTTTGTACAAAGAGCTTATCATTCATTAGAGATTGTGATGGCATTATTCATAGCCTCGAAAATCTCCTTCTTTAGTTTGACATTCTCACTTTCACAAGCTTTGAGTTTGATAGTGAGTTTGTCATTCAATTTAGATAAGTTAAGAGATTCCTTATACAACTTTTCATAAGCTTGTTGAAGCTCTTGACCATCTACTTCATCATCACTCCTCGAGGATTGATCATTAGTGACATTCTCAATTGGCTTCTTGGGATACTCCATTCATCCTTCAGCTAAAGAAACTGCCATGAAAGCAAGAAATTGTTCATGCTCCTCTTTGCCTTGAGCCTCGTTGTCACTTTCATCTTTGTCAGACTCTGATTCATCATCCCAAGTGATAGCAAAAGCTTTCTTCTTCCTCAACTGGTTAGGACATTCTTGAGAAAAGTGGCCAAAATATTGACATTCATAGCATTGGACTCTTTGAGGTGTCTCTTGTATTTTTCCTTTCTTCTTCTTGGTTATAGAATCAATTTTGAGCTTATCTTTGCCTTTGAATTTATGAGTTGATTCCAAAAGATTAGGCTTCTTATTTGGAAAAGACTTTTTAAATTGTTTTACAAAAGCTTCCGTAATCTTGGAATCAACTTCACAATCCTCATCGGAATCCTTTCTAACTCTATGAGCATTACTAAAAGTAATATCATCTTTTTGTTTCTTTTTGAAATTCATATGTGCCTCATCGGTTTGGAGATTTCCGACCAAATGATTCAGCATGAGGTTGTCAACATCTCGAGCCTCCTCAACAACCATAACTTTTGGTTAGAACCGATCGAGCAAGTACCTCAAACTTTTTTCCCACAATCTTGGATTTTGATTTTTTTTTTTTACCTAAATTGAAGCTGAAATTTACAATGTCACTTAACTTCGCATAAAATTCATCAAAGGACTCTATTTTTCATTGAAAGATTTTTGAAACTAGAGGTGAGCCTTTGAAGTGTTACGCGTTTAACTGAAGGAGTGCCTTCATGAATAGTTTGCAAGATATCCCAAGCCTCTTTCACCACTTCACAATTACAAATACGACTAAACTCTTCTAATGTTACGGCACAAAAAAGAGAATTGATAGAGTTACTATTGTAGCTACTATTTCGGTAATTTGTCGTGTCTCATTTATCAATTGGTTTCGGGAATATTACTCCATCAATGGTAATCATCGGTTTGATCCACCCTCACATGACGGATTGCCAAACATTTTCATTAGTGGATTTTAAAAACGCTCTCATTCAAGTAGCTTTCCAAAAAGTATAATTAGATCCATTAAGTAGAGGTGGTCGTATCGTAGAATTCTCTTCACAAATTGAATCCATTATCAGAAATCAAACAAGATCTTGCTCCTAAAGTTTTTAAAAAAATAAAAGAGATTGAGGGACCTACTTTGATACCAATTAAAAAATCTAAAAACCCTAAGATATTAGTTTGTGATTATGTTTCAATTTTAAAACCGAATAGCAATCCCAATCAAACAATCAAAATTAAATCGACACAACGATTTAACGTGGAAAAAGCCACAATTGGAGCACCTCCAATTGTGGTAAAAAAAAAAAACCACCGGCCAAAGCCATAAAACAATCCACTAAGAAGACAAAAATAGGAATTACACAAGAGTATTCTCAATTACCTTCTGAATCCAAGCTCGAATTTAATCAATCCCAATGTGCCTCTTCCACCATTGTCTTCACCATGGAACTGTCTTGTCCAACATTCAATCCATAACCCTGATATTGAATCCATGATGATGAGCCACTCTAGAATGCACCAAAACTTTAGGACCAAGTTTCCTGGAATCCACCGAAGAACACCTCTCTCTTTCGTGAACAAAATAATAAGAACTGTAACGCCCCAAAATAATAACAACAACCCACATCATGATATTCAATGGAAAAAAATAAACTTACATAATATTAACCTTTCATTGATTTTCTTTTACCGTACAAACGATGATATATACATGTATACGTTCATAAATCCTAGATCCTGAATCTATAGCATATGGCATGTAATAATCACATGAAACAAAAGAAAGTATAAATAAGTTAATGTCTTAATGGTTGCATCTTTTCTAAGTCCATGTTTGAGAACAACAAAATGAGTTAAACTCCATACATATAAAGCCCAAGGCTTGCGCAACAAGCATTTATGCAAAAAAAAAAAAAGGCTTTCAGCTCCAAGGTCCTCCCAAGCTACTACCTTGGTGGAGGCATATCATCAACACCTGAAAGTTGTTTTCCAAATAGGGTGAGCTAAAGCCCAATAGAGATACTTGAACATAGCGTATGAAGCTCAACAAGGTCATATGGTGAATGCATATGCATGACATTAACCAAAACATTATGCTATCTCTTTCAAAATAATGCAATGCCTTACTTATATCAATTCATAAAACAATACTTTTTAAATCAGAAAACAGGGTAATAGATACAAAACACTAGGAATCTCTAGGTGCGTGTCTACCAGTAGGCTATACAAGCACTACCAAAGCCATTTTACCTTTACTAACTGGAAAGATTGGCACCTAACCACACGGGTTTCTACACTTTCAACATGGACACACAGGCCAACATAATAAAACCACAACCAAATCCCTAACTAGATTTACCGAGCTGTACACCCATTTTTCTCAAAACGATACATTTTCAATGTTTAAGTATGAAAACAATGTTCAATGCAAGATGTATAAGTAGCTGGTTTCAATTAACCTAATCCTCATACAATTTCTACAATAATCGAAGCTGTCCTCCACCGATAACCCAAAACATATATCTCTATATAACAGATAAGTTTCCAACAACAATAATAGGTTGATAATCTCAAAATAGGAGTGATACTACATATCCAACACCACTCTCATCATTAACAAATACATTCATTTTACCTTTTCAAAAATCAACATCTTCCCTTCCATTTATAGGCCAAACACTAATGATTTCCAATATAACATCTTTTTCTTTCAAAAACACATTTAAAGGAGAAATTTCTACTATTTCAACACAACTCAACAATATACTCATTCTCATAACATTTCTTAAGAACCCATTTGAAAATCACTCTTTTACATTTCAAAAACCAAACCCTAAATCAAACCGCCAACTCCCAAATCACAATACTTTACAAAGAGCACTAACAAAGCTAACAATCATACAAGGCGGTTGAAGAAGTACCTACTGCAATAGTAGAAGAAGAAGAGAGTAAGACCCAACTCTAGAAGCAGTCAACAATGAAAATTTCACCGATTAAAACGTTCACCTTTATGATCTCTACACTTTACTCAAAAGCGCTAGAATGGCGAGATCAATGGATTTAGGTGTATTTGAGTGTTTAGGTAAGAACTAGAGAGAGAGAGAGAGAGTGAACAAATTAGGCTTTGGGATGTTTTAGAGAGAGAGAAAGCAAAAAGTGGCAGAAAAAGAACCTTTCGTGATCTAATATATGCACAAACAACTTGAGCAACCAAAACATGGCTCGAGCGTGTAATGACCCCCTCCTAGAAGTTTTGCAGAGTTCAAAAGACTGCTCGAGTGAAGAAATGATCACTCGAGCGAAGATTGCCCTACTCTTAGTAGTTTTGCAGATCTGCGAAAATAATGAGAGAACTTAAAGTTCGCTCTAGCAAGGAGCAAACCTAAAGAAGAAGAAAAAAAAACCATGTATTCCTTTGAAAAACGAACTACTAACTTGCTCACAACACAACCAACATTTCCAAAAAACCAAACTCAACAACAAGAAGACAAGGAGTATAGACAACGATAAAGAGTATCAGATACCGAATCCAAGACCATGAAAGGGTTGGGTATAACCAAAGCCGTTATAATCGTTCCCCCTTAAGAAATTTCTTCCCCGAAATTTAAATCAAAACAATAATCACTGCAAAGTAATCCGGATGACAATCCACACTAGTAACTATGATAAAACAATATCATTTAGCCCAAAATATTACAATTCAAATATCCAAAACACGTACAATGTTTATATATTATAACATGATGAAATTTTAATACAAAACTCAAACACCAACAAATAGGACAGGATACTTCTCATGGACATCGGCCATACAAAGCCTCAAAATGTGCCATACTACTACTCACCTGAAAACTATTATTATAGGAAAATTCCACCAAAGGCAAATGCCTCTCCCATGGACCCTTAAAATCGAGAACACAAGCCCAAAACATGTTCTGTAAAATCTTAATGGTGCACTTGGACTACCCATCAGTCTGAGGAAGATAGGCGGTACTAAAAGTCAACTTAGTGCCTAAGGTACCCTGCCTGTCATGACCTGAACCTGTCCCTATGGATTAAGATCATAACTGGCCAGTAATCGTGAAATTACCTACGACTTCAGACAGAAATCAAGTCATGGTTAATAATAGGGGGCCAAAATGCAAAAGCAAAACTTGCAAAGATTGCCTAATGAGCTGTGAATACATGGCTTAACAAAAACTTTTCTCATTTATGCATTAACTCACACCATACAAACATCTAGAGAATGTATATACTTATATCCAGCATCACTCCAAATTCAATTTTAACAAAAACCAAGGTTATATACAAACTTGGTCACATACGACCACAAAAGAAACAAAAGGAATAACATATCAAAAGTAAGGCCTCTTGTGTGAAGCGACCTTGGTTCGCTTCTCAAAAACTCGGTTCCCACATGTGTCACTGGGGTTGGGGCTGGACATTCTACTGCTCGCCTACATACAGATAAATAAAGAATGAGCTAACGCCCATTGAATAATACCAGAGTAAAGGTGTTCATGAATGAGATTCGTTAAATAAATCATACTTGTAATTAACCATTTGAAATATTCTTCTTATTCATGTCAGATTTGTAGATCATAACAAAGCAAAACAACCTCGGGTCGTGTATATAATATCCATATAGAAAATGACCTCGGGTCCATTATATGCAAAATGACTTGGGGTCCAATTCATATACAAAACGACCATTGGTCCATTGTATGCAAAACGACCTTAGGTCCAACATGTCATATTCATATTTGTATTCGTATTCAAAATGACCTTTGGTCCATTATATGCAAAACCACCTTGGGTCCAACATTTCATAATCACATTCGTATTTGTATTCAAAATGACCTTAGGTCCAATCAATTCCTTATTCAAAACGACCTTTGGTCCATTTAACGATCATACAAAATGGCCTTAGGGTAGCTTTCCTTTTGTGCTTCTTTCAGATACAGTAGCCCTACAGTTCGGACTCTCGTGGTTCTGAATCTGATTTCATAAGTTCAATGTGAAATAGATAAACACAAATGAGTCCAAATCCGACAATTCTTTTGAAAATTGATTTTGAATCAAACATGCCAAAAATGGACTGTTTTACCAGATTTTAAAGTCACCACCTAATTATTTTTGAGAAATTTAGGAAACTCGAGACTCATGCCAAAGGCAACTTATCCGTCATCACCACAGTGTCTCGGCTCGAGAACTTCGGTATGAGAGGGCAAGGTCATGAATTAAGCACCCCACTCACCCGATCAAAAATCAGCCTCTACCAATCATGATGTGATTCTTATTTACATTATATGCTCTTGTTCCGATTATTAGGCTATCTTACAATGTGATGCACACAAGTATAGACTAATTTTCAAAAGTTGGAACACTTTCATTTTCATGTTTGTTTGAAAATTATTTTGAATATGTACCACTTAAAAAAGTGATCTCATATGTATATTAATCAAATAATCCCAATTTGAGCAATTAGCCTTCATCCACAGGCATTTAAACAAGTATATCACTTAAGCACTTAGTCTCATGGTATTACGCTTGATATGACAACAATCACACGCATGTGATATGCTCAAGCAATAAATGCTCACCTAGTACTCCAAGGCAAGCCAAAATAAATAAAACAATTAGAAAAATGCATGCTCTAATAATGCAAATGACTAATGCAACACATACAAAATGCAACTACGAGGTTCGGTTTGTTATCATGGCATGTGGATTAATTTGATGGCATGCAGTTAACAACGTATTCAAATGAAGAATGTGAAATAGCCACAAAGTTAGAATCATGCGCTGAGCCCAATGCATGCAAGACGAATGGATGCAAGTCATGGTAATGTTATGAAATCAGAACATGAATGCAATATGCAACCATCATAAGTGGATAAATAAAAGGGGGAAAGAAATAGGGACATACACAATATTAAAAGTGTTACAAGTTTTCCCTTACCCAGAAGGGTTCGATTGAATGTCCTAATTTACACTAATTATTACAACACTGAAATTAACTAACTACACTAACTAATTAATACAAATTAGATTAACGGAACTAATTAACAAACTAACTAATTAATATTAATACAAATTACATTAATGGAACTAATTAACTAAGCGATTAATTTATTGCAAGTCCGCTGCTTTAAGTACGACATACTATTATTAAACAAAATTGTAATAGGCCCCGAGAAGTAAGGAATAACTCATGCATCAACGTGGATTTCCACCCGAAAATGCTCTCTATTCTGTTGCCAGAATGCTTATGCTGCATTATCAGAAAATTGAACTTTTTGCCTCAGACTCTGCTCTGTTTTGCAAGGGAAAAGACACTGTCTGGTTGAAAAAAGTTGGTTGACCGGCCAGAAGAAGTGGTTGGTCATACAGTAAGGTGGCCGGCCGATCTAGTTTTTGTTACTGCCCTGCTACAACAGACAAGAAACAAAGCACAAACAGAGTATTTTCAGGAGATGTTTGTCTACCGTGCCTCTCCTTATCATTAAACAGATCAAAAGAGGGGTAAGCTTAATTCGCAAACCATCAATCAATACAAATTCATTATGTGATGATTTATGAATCAGGGGACAAAAGCTCAATAAATGAAGCTAAAAGAACAACAAATCCCTCTCCCTATCATGATATTGATCAAGGGGGAGTGGTTGACATCGAAACTTGAATCATTATCGTTACTCTGATCAGCGGTTTGTGAGCAAGGGGTGATCCGATCCCTTTTGATATAGACATGCGCTGTTGGGAGGTAGCATGGATGCATTTGCTCAAGGCACACCACCCATTGGACAGGCCAGCCATGGTTCGATACAGCTGGTTTTACGAGTGCTTCCACGAGAGCCAGCCAGAGACGTAGGAGAAGGTGGAGCATTACACACGAGGCTTTCTAATCTATTTTCTCGGTAGTGGAATACCGTAGGGCTATATTTGCTGAGTGCCTTCGTGACATTGCCATGAGTGTGATTCTTTTACTAAGGTGGTGTTGGCCTTGCCACCCTCTATGGATACATGAGCTCCGGTTCTGCACGAAGGGGAACAAGGTCGGTCGCTATTGGGGAGCCTGGCAGGTATGCATTGTACTTTCAATTTTTGTAGCTTCTTATGCTTTCTGCTTTGCACTTTCTACCATTCACATTTGCTCATGCATTATGCTTTCTGCTTTGTACGTTTCGTCCTTATCACTAGTCACACATTGTGCCTTCTGCTTTGCAATTTCTGTTTAACATTTGTTCACACATTGATCACCAACCAATCTCTTCTTGCAACTCTTTGTTTATGCCTATTTCCCGACCCTCTCTCCAATGCCAGTGGATGAGATAGCCCCAGCCGTGCCCTACTCGCGGTAGTATGATGGTAGGTGTCACTACAGGTGTCGCAATAAATCCTGAACTCATAGTTATTGTGACATGGTAGGTGTCGCCGATATTGTGACATGGTAGTGGCTCGCGAGTTAATCCCGAACTCATAGTTATTTCTACGTTATTTCCATTACTACTGTTCTGATCCATACTCTAACAACTAACAGTAACTAACACCTCGTAAATTCTCTATTAATAGATCACATGGTAGCTGTGGGTGATTATGCCGGCTGGAGTATAGGACCAGTACGCTAGATCTTGGGCTACCTCCCGGTATCGGATCCTGTTGGAGGGCCCATTCAGTCGGGCTTGGTTTTTGGGTAATTGGTTCGTAGGTCAAACTTTGGGCCTGCCTACGTCAGTCATTCCTACTCCACCCCAGCATCCATGAGGACAGCAGACAACCTCCCAGTTGAGGCTATAATTCAGTTCGTGGCGGGGACAGATGCTGACTTCTTCAAAGGGAACGGAGATTACACAACCTTCATCCAAACTCATCTCATGCCGCCCTTGATTGGAGTTCACGCAGGCGACGTAGTAGGGGCCCCTTTGGCTGGCGAGGCTGCGCATGAAACCGAGGTTGATATTGGAGAAGCCCCTTCTACTGTGCACACAGCCAGTTGGTCGGCGATTCCTACCATGGTTCTCTACGGGCGACCGAGCAGGATGATTTATCAGAACCCGATAGAGCCACCAATGGCAGAGCATAGGTATGTCAGGGCTCCGGGCACACCGCAGGTATGATCTGTGCTTTACATCTTACATTCTAAATTTTCCCATTTTCAGTTACTGATTGTTCAACCTTACTTGCAGGCACCTACGGTGTATACGAATGGTCTCTTTCAGCTGGTTGCCTCTCTAGTTCACATGGGGTAGAGGAGAGAGATATTGTTGGCTCTCCACAGCATTCAGGTATTCTCTCATCTTCTCGTGCATTTCATTGTTTACTTATATTGTTGCACACCACACTACACCAACATGCCATACTCCCACTGATATGCGATACTCATATAGACTTACATGCATTCTGACACTGCTTCACCCTACACTGACACATTGTAATGATACACTGCACTTATACTGAATCTACTTTTTGCATCATACTCGTACTGCATCTGATACTCTGCAATATACTCATACTATAACTGATACTTTGAAGCTTGCTTTCAGGTTTCCCTTGTATCGATGGCACCAGCAGCACAGGGCAATAGCGGTAGCACCTCCTTCAGCAGCGGCGAGGAAAGGTAGACAAGCCCCAACATGCGACCGAGATGAGTGTCGTTGTCGTGGCAGGGGTGGAGGTGCTCAGGATCGGAGCAGTAAGTCCTAGATAGAGAAGACCTCCTCTTCGAAGTCAGTTTTTAGTGGAGATGATGTTGAGATCAGCGACACCGAGGAGGCATTAAGCTGACACTCTGAGTCGTCTAAGAGTGAGGATGATGATGCTAACTCCAGGTCAGGGAGTAAGGAGGATGTAGAGATTGGCTCAGAGTCAGGGAGTGGAGATGGTGATACTGGCTTTGGCCTGGAGTCTCATTCTTTTGATGACAATAGTGACAACGAAGACAGTGCCCCCAAGTCCCCTCTGAGGAATAAGACGAAGAGGGCCTCTCGAGCTTGATACGACCAGCGTAGATTTTTGTACTCTTTTGCTTTGTTTCTTTAATTTTGGTAGCTCAGCATTTGTATAGCTTCATGTAGGTTTTTGCTTTTGCTTTTTAAAACACATGTATTCTTTTTTTTACAAACTATGGTCGGGCTAAAACCCTATAGTTTTATAAAAAGAGCTTTGTTTTGCATCATGACCACCTCACTTGCATAGAATGAAAATGGAATGGTATTTGAAACCGAAAATGCTTTATGAAATTAATTTTCGTAACTAGGTATTGAGCTAACCAACAAGTGACTAAAATATAAAATACAGCTCGATAAATAGAAGACAAAGTAAAAACAACTTAAACACAGCTATTTACACTTACTAAAAACAAAAGACTCAAAACAAGACCTTTAAAGCACAAAGATCGGAATAACACCAGACTGCCAACTGCTACACCCACAAAAGGGGACAGCTGGTCACTAAAGGGGACTGTCATGCAGGAAAGTGGCTGACCGGCCAGTTATGGTGGCTCATTTGCTAGCTAACAGCTGACATCAACTCATGCAGCCTTATCCTCTATAAGAGGATTTCCTTCACCGTTTCTTCGACAGAACCTCTAAAAATGAAGATATTTCTTGTCGAGAGGCTCAAAGATTGGATAGACACTTTGGACAGCACAGAAAAGGTAAATTTCTGAGGTATCGGCGCAAACACGCTTTTTTCGTTAAGCCATATTTCACTTTATGTTCCGCTCCTCCATGTCGCGGTCAGATGTTGGGACTCAATTACACATGTATTTCGCTTCGGAACATAGGAAATGTGTCCGACTCTTAAAGAGTTTCAAGCATTGATGAAATCCTGATGCGACGAGGAGATCATATCCCAGCCTCGTTTTGGCCATGCCCAGGCTTTGGGATCGATGTGTGGACTTTCTTTGTACAAGGCTCGATCCTTGGGCCGTGATGGAAAGCTAGATATACCTGGTTTAATCCATCTCTTTTCCGTCATCAGTGATAGAGGTGACCTTCTTTGGTGAGGCTATCAGCAACATGCCCTATGTTTATGTATGCTTGCGCACTTCCTTCTTGCCCCTAGTTGTGGCAGAGCCAACATTCGGCTGATTGAGGTGGCTTAATGCTTGAAAGAGGGTAAGAGCTACATCAGTTTAGCATTGGCTGAGACCCTAATGGGTCTGGATGGTTTCCATCGGCGAGAGACTCTCGGTTCGTAGGGAGTCCACTACTTCTTCAGGTATTGTTCCCCACCCTTTCTTATGTATGATTCTCACCTGACTCGACATTCACGCTCTATTTTTCTTTTAAAGCCCTCTCATTTACTTTTCTCTCAACGTACATCTCTCTATTCTTTAATCTCTCTTATTTTTCATCCCTTCCCAGGTATCGCTTATGGATAAGCTAAAAGTGGAGGATCCATGCCCCGAGTATTCAGCCCGAGCCTACTTCTTCCACTAGAGGCTGGTAGACTTTCCCTTAGAGGGATGATGGTGCAACTGGATGTATAACAGATCTGTAGCTGACATAGCTTGGCGTTGCCCCTGGCTTAATTTGACTGAGATGAGCTGCCGCATGTCCCGACAACCGGGTATACAGATGATCGGCCTCACACAAAGCCTGTTCTCTTTTCCATTCCGGATCAAATGCTAGTTTGGACACGATTAGACCTACCTAGATGAGGGGGTGGAATACCTGGCTCCATTTGCTATTCATGGTTCACACTTGCCTCGATACCTCACTTCTTGGAGGACGAGCGAGCTTCTAGTCCTTGCCTCTAGCTTCAGTTATGTCCTTTGTAGTGAGTGCTTAGCTTGGCTCGAGGACAAGGCAAGGGTTGGGCCATCGTTAGCTGCAGAGACTTCTGCAAGCACGAGCAGAGGACGCAGGAACACCTGACTCATCTATGCCCCTAGTTTATTACTTTGACTTTTCTTTTCTAGTTTTATGATGTAAAAGCAACTTTGATTTAATCAGAGAGTTGAAGAATGTAATTGTGTTGAAATCAATGGAATTAAAGTTGTGAGCACTAAAAATTTTCCTTTTGGTCTCAAAATGGTCTAAATTGTAAAAGGGTAAAATTCAGAGAAAAATCAACTTTTATTAAAACTTTCCAAAATTGTTTTCAGAAATGATCATTGCCTGAGACACGCACGGAATCAGTCCTGAAGATGCACAACCCTAAATCAACAGATCATAACTGCCCATAACTGCATTCACCATATTGACCCTTCTGGGTTTTCGGCCTAGCGAGCCCCTCAAGGATAGTATTTCTTTAACTTGTCCATATAGATCGGCTGTAAGAACTCCAAGCCATCTAGGTCTATGAGAATAACCGCCCCTTCTGACTAGATAGATTTGATGATGTAAGGACTAGTCCAATTGGGTCGGAACTTGCCCCTAGGGTCATGGATGGGAGCTCAGTTGTCTTTGAGCACCATATCCCTTTCCTTGAGATTCCTAAACTTAACTCTTTTTTTTTTAACAGCCCTAGCAATTCTGCTTTGGTTGCCCTGGATGTGATATAATGCCTTCAACCTCCTTTCGTCGAACAATATCAATTCCTCGAATCTGCTTTGTTGCCAGTCCGCCTTCGCTATCTAACACTCGACCATAATTTGTAGCGACAATACTTCAATCTCAATTGGCAAAACAACTTCCATCCCATACACCAGAGAATAGGGGGTTACCCCTATAGATGTCCGAATTGATGTTCTGTAGCCCTAGAATGTGAAGGGCAGTTTATCCGACTAGTCTATGTAGGTCTCAACCATCTTTCACAGGATGTTCTTAACATTCTTATTAGCGGCCTCAACAGCTTCGTTGCTCTGTGGTCTATATGTTGATGACTTGTGAAAAGCCACGTTATATTTCTCGTGTAGATCTACCACATCATTCTTGAAGTGCGAGCTGTTATCTGATATGACCTTGTTCAGAAGCCCTTTCTGGCAGATGATATTGTTTCTGATAAACTTGGCTGCATGCGATGCTTTCAACACCGCATAGGACTGACCTTCCACCCACTTTGTAAAATCGTCAATTGCCACCAAGATAAACTCGTGTCCATTTGACCCGTTTGGCGAGACTGCACTAATAACGTCGATTCCCCATACTGGCAAAGTCCATGGTGAAGTCATATTGTAAAGCATAGACAGCGGTATGTTCATACGATTGGCATGGATCAGACATTTATGACATCGCCGCACCAGACTAATGCAATCCTCCTTCATAGTTGACCAATAATAGTCATGTTTGTCGATCTTCCGGGCTAGCATCATACCATTCATGTGTGCTCTGCACTCTCCTCCGTGGATGGCCTCCATGAGACACTTCGATTCTTCTTCTTCCACACACAACATATGCATTCCCAGACGACCTCTTTTATACAGATTAGCCCCGCAAATGATAAATTGGACAGCCAAATGCCGTATTTCCCATTTATCTTTGGCATTTGCCCCTGGTGGATACATATCATTTTCCAGAAAATTGCAAATGTCGTAATACTAGGAGTTTTTGTCTTGAACCTCCTCTATTGTGGAGATGGTTTCATAAGTTGGTGCGTATTTCTATTCGATAATAATCAGACGCATCTTGACTCCAAGCGAGATGTCTACCATGGAAGATAGACTTGCCAGCGTATTAGCGAACTAGTTGTTTTCCCAGCAGATGTATGAATGCCAATTTTTCAAACCTCGGAATCAGAATATCCAGGGTCTGATGGTAAACCTTCATTTTCTCCTCTTTGACTTTCCAATCTCCGTTCGCTTGAGAAATAACTAAGTTCAAGCCTCCAATGACATCCAACCTTGTTGCCCCTAGTTCTAGGGTAGCTTCCAAACCATCAATACACGCTTCATATTTTGCTTCGTTGTTGGACACTTTGAACCAGAGTTTGAAGGCTAAGGGTATATGGGAATCATCAGGTGATATCAATAGCACACATATTCCATAAATGTACTGATTAGACGCTCTATCAAAATACATCGTCCATGTTTTCTCTTCCACTTGCAGAATGTCTTCATCTATGAACAGGTATTCCACTACTTCATTTCCTTCTACTGGGTGGTCCACCAAGAATTCCACTATAGCCCTCCTTTTAACTGATTTGCGTGTGACATACTGAAGATGAAATTCAGAAAGGAGAAGCCACCAACGAACGACCCTACCCATAAGCACTGACTTCTCAAAGAGATATTTGAAGGGATCTAATATCGAAACTAGAATTATAGAGTGAGCTAACAGGTAGTGCCACAATTTCCTAGTAGCCCATATCAGGGAAGCTTTCTCTAGGGGAGTGTAACGGGTCTCATAGTCTAGCTTCTTCCTGTTCAAATAGTAGAAGCCTTCTCCACCTTATCTTCAGATTCTTGAGCTAGCATGCACCCCATGGTTAACTCCGTTATCGACAAATACAGAAGCAAAGGCTTCCCCAGCTCTGGCGGTAATAACACAGGCTGATTTTAGAGGTACTGCTTGACCAGATCGAAGGCAAACTGACATTGATCATCCCATCGAAACTTCTTCCCTTTCTTCAAGAGACCAAACAGTGGTTCACAAGTCATGGTCAATTTGCAAATAAACTGTCTTATCAATTGCATTTTTCCAGAAAGCCACATACCTCCTTTTTAGTCTTTCGTGGTGGCATTTCTAAGATGGCCTCGATTTTGGAAGGATCTTCTTCAATTCCCCTTTGTGTGATTAGAAATCCCAGCATTTTCCTTGCCGTAACCCCAAAGGTGCATTTTTATGGGTTTAACCTCAATCTGTATTCCCTGATCTGTTGGAAGAATTTTCTCAATATAGTGTAGTGGCCTCCTCACTCTTTGGACTTGACAATCATGTCGTCCACATACATTTTAACCACTTTGTGGATCATGTCATGCAAAATGGTGGTTGCATCCCTTTGATATGTACCCACAACATTCTTCAGCCCAAAAGGCATGACTTGGTAGCATTAGGTACCCCATGATGTTGTGAAAGCAGTCTTTTCTCTATCTTCTGGTGCTATTAGAATCTGATTGTATCCAGAAAATCCATCCATAAACGAAAGCAAGGCATGGCCAACAGTGAAGTCTACCAACTCATCTATGTGCGGTAGTGGAAAGTCATCCTTCGAACTAGCTCTGTTCAGGTCCCGAAAGTCAACACAAACCCTAATTTTGCCATTCTTCTTCAGAACTTGGACAATATTGGCCAACCAGGTTGGATACTTGAACACTAATAAAAATCCTACATCAATCTTCTTGGTGACCTCTTCCTTGATTTTCAGTGCCCAATCTGGACGAACTCTCTCCAGTTTCTATTTGACTGGTCAGGCCTCAAGGTCAAGGGGCATCCGGTGCTATACAATCTCAGAATCGATTCCAGGCATGTCTTCATAGGACCACGCGAAAACAACTTTGAAATCTTTCAATAAAGTGATTAAACGCAAGCGCTCATCCGAAGACAACGTGGACCTGATCTGGACCAAGCGTGGATCCTTCTCAATGCCCAATTTAATGGCAATTCTTTCATCAATACAAGACTTAGCATGCCTCTCCTCCTCTCGATGAATCAAGTTTTTCAAAGCCAGAGGAATTTCTTCCTCTTTGTTTTCATTGAAATTATGAAAATCTTGGTTAATACAATAAATCAGTGGCACAGAAAAGTACACAAAATCTGCAGTATTCTCATTCAAACGTTTCAGCTCTTCTGTTACAACAGACTCAAAACTAAAAGAAAAAGAAGACCTTGACAGGACCTTGGCATCCGGGTTACCACCCCTGGAAATGCCAGACTCAAACTCCCCAAACTGACTTGAATCTAATTCTGACTCCACAAACTGCATGGAATCAGATTCTGGCTCACCACTAGATTCGTAACTGGAAAGAAAGCCTTTCTCCACCTGCCAAGTAAGACATGGTGCCCTCGATGCATCCAAAATACCACCGGTGGGATCCATGCCCAGTTCCTCTCCGAGCATAGAGACAGTAATGTTATCCCCCAAGTTCTCTGTGTTGGTCGTGGGATCTTTCTAAAGATCAGCCAGTGTTGCCCCTATGTGAACCTCACTATTGTTCAAGTCATCTTCTTTTCCCTCACCAATGCTGATGCTTAGTTTAACCTTTTCTTCATTACAGTCTTACAACTGATGGTCAATGAAAATCTCGAACCCGAGGAAGTGCTTTTTCAAGGAATTTACCCAAGGCTCAGGAAAGCCACAAAATGGGAAATCCTCCCCCTCTTTAAAAAACCCCCCACTCAACGTTGGCCTGTGGACAAGCTCATAGTGCTTCTCAACTCTCTTGGCCTTGGCTCTGCCACTCATTTCTTCCCCTTTTCTTATCCAATCCTCTTTGGTGGGCACATAGCCCAGTCCAAAGGCATGCGGGTTATGTGGCACGTCTACTAGTGCTGCAACACCTTTCTGCTCCCTCCATCATAGCTCCATTCTCGGTACATGCTGCAGTTTGTTCATGAAGTAGATGGACTGGGCACTAACGCACATGCCTTCGTCTACGGCTAGTATTGTCTGCACTACTGGGGCTTTCGCCTAAGAGGAATACATTCTCATTCCCATGATTGATCTCTAGCAACAGTGTAGTCACCTCTGGTGGTGCGTGTATGGATGAGTTCCCAAAAACTATTGCTACTCTGCCCTCATGAGGATACTTTAACATTTGATGGAGGGTGGAGGACACAACCTTCACGTGATGTAACCAAGGCCTCCCTAATAGCAGGTTAAAGGTAGCTAGCACATCCAGTAGGTGGAACTCAATCTCTTGCATAGATGGGCCCACCTGGGCTCGCACTTTCATTGTCCTCATGACTTCTTTGCTTGTATTGTCATACGCCCATATCACTTGGGTTGTAAGGATGAAGTTTGTCAGTTTGAGGCCTATTGCGTTGGTAGTGCAAGATGGACAAACATTAATAGCAGAACTAGTGTCTACTAACACTATGGGCACCCATTTCTCTCTACACTCCATGGATATGTATAAGGGCTTGTTGTGAGCCGATCCTTCCAGCAGCAGCTCTTTGTCAAAGAATGTGAGCATTGGTTCGGCTCCACTTGGAAAGACTAGGCCCACAAGTTGTTCAGGCGTTGTATCAATGGACAATTTAGCTTTGTCCATTGCCGATAATACTGCCTATTGAAGTACCTTGAAGCCGTGAGGACTCGTAGATAGAGATATCAGCTTGGATCCTTTTGAGCTGCTTCATAACTAGCTTATCTTCTAGTTGCTTCTCCTTTTCTTTCTCGACCTCCCGATCCTTTCCTGATGGCTCTGCTTGATTCAGGAATGGTGGCTTAAACAACCGTCCACTTCTAGTGAGATGATCTATCTCCTCATCATACCATGTATCATCTGGGATGCAGTCTCCCCAGTTTTCGTCAATATGGGCTAGATGCAAATCATTGTCATCCATCAATCACCATTAGTCAACGACAAACAGTTGTCCGACTCTACCTGAATCAACTTTATAGTGCAAGTGTCCCTTTCAGGGCGACACGCCGTTGCGGTTTTCTAGCTATTTTCAACTCTTTCTCCCTCAAACTGCCACAGCACAACTTCCTGTTTAGTATCTGTAGTCTTCACCAGACCCACTTCCTAGATCGATTTTCACACACATGTGCCCTCTGGTAGTTTTTCTTTCTCATCATCTTTCCCGGCCATTGCAGCTACCTCTGCTTCCTTTCTCTCTAGCTTAATCCTAGTCTCTTCTTCCCATCCGGGAAAACATTCAGCCATCCGGTTTTATCAGTCAATCTGTTCAGGTCGAACCACCAGATCTATACATCTCCTTAATCATGCTGATTGAAAAATTGTAGGCTATCTCGATCATTTTCAAGAGCTGTAAGGTCATCCAACCCTTGGTTTGAGCCATCCTCTCTAACCACATTGATATCTGCCGAGGTTGGTAGCACCACCTTAGGCTTGAGTTGAGTGGTATGAATAATATAATGGCTTGGGTTGTACTCTTTTTACGATGAGCTTCCAGGACGTTCTGATAACAGACCAGTACCTCCCTCCGAGGTCAACATCTTGTCTATTGCGGGTGTTGTCACCACTGATCTAGGAAGCTCAGGTCGTTGGTTAAATGTCTCCATTGTGCACAAGTCCATGCCCTCAGGAAAGAACAACATCGGTTTCGGTAAGTGGAAGGGAGTAATATAGACACTAGGTCATAGATGTTGCACAGTGTATGGATAAGGTGAAGCTTTCGAGGTGAGGGGACTTGGTTATGCGCAATGAGCGAGTTGGTGGTTACATTTGGCTTCTAGGGTAGAGCAATGACCTTGTTGTCAATGAGATCCTAAATCTCATGACGCAAGTGGTAGCATCGGTCGGTTTCATGACCGTGCTACTGGTGGAAGGCATAGTATTTTGTGGGGTCATGCTTCTTGGATGGAAGAGGGTCAGGAAGTAGGCAAGGTTCTAAGGGTTTCAGGTGCCCTTTCTTAAGAACTTGCATGTCTTTGGATAGGGTCATGTATAGTGGGTGAAATATTCTACCTAGAGGTCGGGTAGGGTTGGATGGTGTTTGTGGGCCTAAGTGGGTGGAGGGGTCGGCAGTTTTTGTTGTGGTGACAACACTTAAGTCCGATGGCCTCGTAGCTGTGCTACCACTAGTAGCATTGGAACTGCAAACAAACGGCCTCTTAGTCAGCTCTTTATCATCAGTAATAATCCCCTGTTTCATTGCATCCTCGATTTGAACCCCTATTACATGAAGCTCTTTGAAGGTAAATAAAGGGAGAACAATCATTTTCTGCAATAGCTTGCCATATAGATTTTGGACAACCATTTTGACCTGATCCTTTTCTGAAGGTCGAGTGGTCATCATGGACACTCTAGCCCTCTATCTTGTCACAAACTCAGAGAATCCTTCCTTTGGTTCTTGATGTGTTGCCTCAAGATAACGAGTTGTGACCTCGTGTAGACACCCCATTTTTGACCGTCCTCAAGACTTGGACGTCACCGTTTGAACACTAGGTGGTTATCCATGTTCGTGTTCGTCTTGAGTTCTCGTAGGCTTCGGTCGCGCGCCTTGCCTCAAGACCTTTCGACTTGTTTATTTTGTGCATGGTTGTATATCAAACACTTGTGTTGTTTTCTTCGGAAGGCAAGGAATGGCTTATTGGCCATCCCCACACCTCATCGGCCTAGGCTTGAGGCCACCGACCCTGTTTTCTTGCTATCAGCCAAATATTTTGGTCGGTCGGCAGTGTTTTTGGTCTGCTGGTCATTTTTGTTGGTGAATCAGCCATATTTTCTAGTCGACCCCTTTCCATCTGCTCTTGGCAAATATTTTATGCCAGCTGTCATAGTTGGCATCCATTTTACACCCCTTCCATACACGTGTATGGAGGGATTTGCCTCTTGTTTAGCTTCTCTTGGAAGCTTGAGGATTTAAACCTTTATAAAGAGGGAGCCCCTCCTCCCTCCTCAAGGTTCAGAATTTTAGGGTTAGAAGTTTTATATCTATCTATCTCTATATCTCCCTCCCTTTTGATTTGTGTGTGTATCTTGTGCTCAAAAGGTGTTTTTGTTCTTAGTTTTGCACTAAGACACCTAGTGTTACACTATACCTTGGAACTGAAGTCCCTTGAGGCTGATTTTGGGGTTCTTGGTTTGATTTGAACTCAGAAATTTGCTGGGGTGGTGTTCTTGAAGTGGTTCTTCAAGTGTAAGAAACTTACCCTTTTATTCCCCATTTTTGTACAAGCATTTGACCCATCTTTCTTATTGTTTTAGGCTTAGCTATAAACTAATAAAAGTTCTGATTTTGTGTGTTTTAGAACTTTGTTTAAGGTCACTTTGATGTTTGGGGTTGTCTCCCCCACTCCAAGGCCTTGTTAGGCATTGTTTTTGGCCATCCATTTTGGCCATTGTTTTGGTCTTTGCATGACCTCTCTACCACTGAAATCCAAAGGATTTTCAGTGGAGGAGATGTCGTTTTGAGGTCCCAAATGGGAGAGGGCCATCCCCTCTCCATGTTGTCTTTGATGCTTGCATAAATGGCTTGTGCTGTAACATGTTTGCCTAGCTTGTTTTAGCTCCATTTCAGTATGTATTAGGTGTTATTTTGCCATGATATAGCACTGTTTTAAGTTGGTTTAGACATGCCATGTATGCTCCATACACTTGTCTTGTAATCCCATGTTATGGCC
The DNA here is from genome assembly GCF_055761805.1 of Camellia sinensis. Classification (NCBI taxonomy): domain Eukaryota; kingdom Viridiplantae; phylum Streptophyta; class Magnoliopsida; order Ericales; family Theaceae; genus Camellia; species Camellia sinensis. The sequence continues at coordinate 61,219,478 of NC_138971.1, forward strand.
TAACATGCATCATGTTGTAACAAGTCTTTCTAGCATGATTTTGGCTTAGCTTCAAGAAGTTTTTATCCATGTTTTGTTATACTTGATGTCTGATTTTGGTTATCTTGGTCATCCATGACTTGTTTTGTATAGCTACAATGCAGTCTAGCTTGTAGCCTTTGAGTTTTGAACCCCCTAGCATGCATCACTTGGCTCATTTCAGTGATTTGGAGTCACTTACCATGTCATTTCAGTCCATATGGCATGTTTGTTTACTTACATTTGATGCTCCTTTAATGCCTTAAAGAGTTGTTTTTTTTATGCTCCATGTTTGGACCATTGTGTATGCCATCATATGTAGGCCATTTAGATGCCATCTAAGTGGGTTTTTGGTCTTGATTTAGACCTGCCTTTCTAGCATGATTTTGGCTTAGCTTCAAGAAGTTTTTATCCATGTTTTGCTATACTTGATGTCTGATTTTGGTTGTCTTGGTCATCCATGACTTGTTTTGTATAGCTACAATGTAGTCTAGCTTGTAGCCTTTGAGTTTTGAACCCCCTAGCATGCATCACTTGGCTCATTTCAGTGATTTGGAGTCATTTACCATGTCATTTCAGTCCATATGGCATGTTTGTTTACTTACATTTGATGCTCCTTTAATGCCTTAAAGAGTTGTTTTTTTTATGCTCCATGTTTGGACCATTGTGTATGCCATCATGTGTAGGCCATTTAGATGCCATCTAAGTGGGTTTTTGGTCTTGATTTAGACCTGCCTTGGGACTGTTTTATGTCCCCATGGCCGTTTGGGGTTTGCTTCATATAGTCTCGGTTCGAGTCCCGTGGCTAGTTTCCAAATTTTGGGCTTGGTTGCATGCTTTACTTGATTTGTTTAGTTGGTTTGGCACCATTTCTAACATGATTTCAGAGCTTACAAGGTATCCCATTTGTCCATGTTCATCCTCTTTTAAGTGATCTTAAAAGGCCCCTATTATGCTTAAGTGGGTAAGCCTTCACATGTGCATGTTGGTATGTGTTTTTGCCCTCATTTCCATAGCACTTTGGCCACTAATTTGGGCTTATTTGAGAGTTGCCCATATTAGTTTTAGACCATTCTTGCATGTTGTTGCATGCTTGCCTTGCATGTTGTTGCATACTCGGCCTATTAACATGTTGTTGCATGTCTAAGTGGTAGTGCATTTGGCATGCGTTCTTTTGGTTTTATGTTGCTTAACATGTTGTTACATGTTTGCCTCACATGTTGCTACATGATTGAATGAAGTCACATGTTTGTTTGCATGCTTGAACGTCCATGTTGCATCTGGCATCTTAACATGCTCATGTTGCATTAGATTTGTTGCACACTTGAGCTATTTAAATGTTTGCTTGCTTGCTTAGGTTGCATTGCATAGTGTGTGCATTCCTCACCTCGTGATCAACCATGATAGAGGTTAGGGGCCTTTGTGTGTTTTGTGCATTCCATTCCATATTGAGTTGCACACTTGTCACCTTGGGCCATCATGCATTGAAATGCATGATTGGTGGCCTGAGGGTCGAGAACCATGCCCCTCTAAGCCTCAAACACGCTGAGGAGGGTGGTAGTGCGTAAATTGCTTTGAAAATGCATCGCCATGTTCTGTCCGCCCTCATTTGCAGCAAACCAGTGTTCTGCAGGAGGAAATGGCCGGTCGGCAACTTTGAGTGCCAGCCGACTACCAAAATAGTGCCAGTGATCCCATTTTTGGTCGATGACCATAACTCTATTGCCAGTGTTGTGTTCTCTTGGTCGGTGACATCCCACTGTGCTCAAGGAGTGATTCTGAAGCTTCCTTGGGACTCGTGAAATTTTCAGAAGTACAGATCAGTGTAAACAAAGGCAGCATGAGCATGGCGACGAATTTCCGAGCGAAGCCGAGCACTCATGCATCTGTCCCTCTTCCCAAGGCTGCTTTACTATTTTCTTAGCTTAGTTAATCTGTTTAATTAGTTAAGCGTTGTGTAATATTTAGTTAGCTTGTTAGTTAATTAATATGTATTATTCTTTCGATCCCTCCCCCGAGTGGGCGCAATTGTGTAATAAGCGTGCGTGTGTGATGCATGTCTTCCAACCTCCAATTCTTTTCCCCTTTTACTTAACCGCTTACAAATGGTTAGTTCTAGGGTCCATTTCAATTAGCATCCTTATGCTATGCATGTTTGCATCATTTATCTGTATTGCATGCACCGGGCTCGGCGCATCATACTAACTGCATAGTATTTCAATTCCAAGTTGAATACATGTGTTGAATTGTCACATCTCATATGCCATTTTAGATTAGCCGAGCCTATTCTAGTTGCATTTAGCCTGCGATGCATTAGCCATCTTAACATGGATTTGGATCATACATTTGATTACTAACATATTCCTTGTTTTGGCTCGGAGTACACTGTGAGTATTTATGCTTTAGCATCTTGCATGTATGTGAGTGTTAACATGACAGCATGCTTACCATGAGGCTATTTGCTTTTGTGATATAACTGCTTGAATGCCTGTGGGTGAAGGTTGGGTTGCTTGAATTGGAATAATTTATTGATATTCGTGTTTTAGCATACTTGCGAGTAGTAAACTTTAAACCATTTCCAAACAAACAGATATGCGATGCTTTGTTCCAAATTAGGCGATCTAGTCTATACTTGTGTACTGTGCGCATCACATAGTAAATTCTAGCTAATTAACTGGAATAAGAACACATATGTTTTCAAAACTCGATATCATGCTTAGTATAGGCCGATCTTCGGATCGGGCGAGCGGGGGTGCTCATAGCTGACCTTCCCCAATCGTACCCAAGTTCCTGAGCCGAGGCAAGTTTGGTGATGACGGACAAGTGACCTTAGGCACGACTCAGGGTTTCCTAAATTCCCCCAAAACAAAATATTTAGGTGGCAACTTTGTATCTGGAAAAGCAGTCCATGTTTGGCACTTCTTTCTTAAAAATCAGTTTTCCAGAACGATTTGCCGGATTTGGACTCTTTGGTGATTTATCAATCTCACATCGCACATTATGAGAATAGATTCCGAACCATGACATATTGAGTACGAACTGTGGAAAAGCATAAGCCCCCGAGGGCGCGTCCACAGTTTCTAACGACTCTGCTGGGGAGTTAGAGAACTTGACTCGGACTCATGATATCTTGTTTTGACTACACTCGTCTGTTTCTTCGCATTGCATGTGCATTGGTGCACCTAGGACACCGTGTTTGCCATCTGCTATTCCTAAACAGTTTCTCAGAGGCTCGCTTTGAGAAGCATGCCATAAGGCTGACCGGTTACGGAGCCTGCCACGATGGGAACACAAACCTCGGTTTTTACCGGGGCACCCCTTTTGACCATTTGACCTAGTGCATATACGGAATCCATAGTGACCATTCCAAACTAGGACAGGTTGCTTACCCAATTGTAGGTTGTTTGAAACCGCTATATGCGTAGTGAAAACCCTAGCTCCTGACAATAGGATAGGGAAACCCTATCCCAACATAGGGGTGTTTTGGCTCTCGCTTGCTTGTTATGTGCTTTTTGAGTTGACCCCCACAGGAATGCACATATCAGTTTGCAAGTCTGGATATCAAGCCTGCGGGCATTAGTGTTTTGAGAATCAGTTATATCTGCGGGTATCAGATTCAGATTTGGGGAGTAATTTTGAGGAACAGTGATCAGTGGTCGAGTGCAGTTATTCAGCTATACTTATGTCTGTTCTAGTAAAATTGGGCTGAGATGTTGCCTACTTTCTCTTTCAGCTCAGAGATTCAGTTTGGAGCAGCCAGCGTTCTCCTTTGTTGAGGCAAGACCAGTCAAGGCTTACCGGTTCACTAGCTTCGTCAGTCACCGGTTACATCATCTTCATTCAGTTCAACAGACTAATGATGACACAAAATTCAGAGGAAATTGTGGTTATGACAGCCGAATTGAACCAAGGAATCATCTTGCATGATTGGACCAATGTTGAAATACCCCATCCGCCTAGGTCGCCTATCACGCACCCAATCTGAACGCCCCAGTTGTTTCATGCTCATGAACCCACCACGTTTGAGTTAATGGGAATGATTGGTGACCTCCAAAGGTCTATGGATGACCTCGCCTATGGAATGTCGGCTTCGCCACCAACCGCATCGTATGCCTGGAACTTCATGTCGCAGGAGCCCTCGCTACTAGGGCGAATTGTAATTGAGCTCAGCCAGCCTGAAGCTGTCTCGAACTTCGGCAATGACGTATTAACGACAACGAGGCTTCGCACTGAAGCAACAACCCAAACCTCCCACCAAGCTGAGGCTAGTGGAAAGAACAAGATGAAGGCAGATGCAGATCCCTATGCACAACTCCAGCAAGTTGTTGAGGCTCTGAAAGCCGGGGGGTTAAATAAGCAACAAGTACTCGCGGTTTTGGTTAGGACTGTCGATGACATTTTCCCCACTCAGACCGAGGGCAGTTCAACCCAGAGGGAAAATCGAGATAGGGACCGTCGTACCAGAACAATTCCTCCCAACTCTAATCTTGCACCTGGAAAAGATCCGAGAGCCAAGGCAGCACCTGTCAATCCCTTTGCTAGTGCGTCCAGCAAAGGTTTACAGACTTCGAAGTATCTGCCCGGAGGGCGCATGGTTTTTCATGCCCTCTACATGCCTTTATCCAAGGCTTTTCGAATCCTCACGGAAAAAGGTCATCTCAAACCTCTTGAGCCTCAGCCCCTTCCGAGTAATCTCCCTCTCTCACACGATGCCACCCAGTACTATGCGTACCATCAACAGGCTGGTCACACCACCGACAATTGCTTTCGTCTTCACCATGAAGTGCAAGACTTGATCGATGATGAGGTCACCCTCCCACCTAGCTCAACAAAGTTCATCACTATTGAGTTTGTGGACTTCGAAGATAATACAAGTATGTGATCAGGGGTTGGCCCACCTGTGGGCGGTGCTCGGTTTACTTCAGATGTGGCGTATGGCACGCACTGTTTTGAGCATTTACGAATGCTAGCTTTTGTAGTTTCTGACTTGGGTGTTGAGTTAGTTCTGTGGTTTTATTTTGAGTCTGTCTCGTTGTTTTGAGTCAGCTTTTTTGATTAAGGGCCTGTCTTGTTGTATCGAGTCAGTCCTGTTGTGCAGAAGTCGGGTGATTCCGGGAGTGTTACCTCGGACATCACTATTTTGTCTTGTGTTTGTCTTTTTGCTTTCTTTTTGAGTCTGTTTCTGCCGTGGAGCCAGTTACACCAGAAGATCTGAATAAAGCAGTAGTGGTTTTTGTGTTTTGTGCTTATTTCTGCATCAAGCCAGTTGTGCCAGAAGATTTGAATGGAACGACAGTGCTCGTCACCTGCTCTTCTGTGCCTTGAAATTGTTGCATTGACTTAAGTTTTTCAAACCGTTTTCCGAACACTGTGGTGAAAACGAAGAGGAAGGAATTGTCGGGATTTGAAAATTTCCATCAAAATGAGAGAAACAGAGGCATGCTAAGCCCTTAATGAATGAGATCATGTTTGTTAATATGAGTACTGAGAAGGATCCTGACATGATCCAGATTGGTTCTACATTGTCTTCAGCACGAGCGATTAGTCGCTTTCTTAAAATTTTTCAAAAAATGTTTTGCACGGTCCTGCGAAGCCCTGTGTGGAATCGCTCTTGAGATCGTGTAGCTTGGGATCGCTCTCAGCCTCGAGACTCGACCCCCTTTTGCTTTCAAAGAGTTGAACCTACATTCAGAATGTTCAAACGATCAACCACAATGTGAGACTTGTATGGCCAGATCCGAAGCACCTCTCAGATAAGGGGCAAAAGACGATAGATAATGCAGTCGAAGAGTCCAAGACGAAGATCAGCAAGAATGCCAAATCCCAGAAGGGGGGAAAGAAGAAAGTACTACCGCAGAACAACTGAGTTCCTATCTACCACACTAGGGGTAAATTTGGCACCCATTGGATGGACTTCTGCTTCATCAGCGAACAACAACCATTCTCTTGGATTCAGATGGCTTCGAGATCTCGAAACCATTTGACATGGCCAAAGCTACACTTTTACCCTTGAGAGGCTCGCTGGGCCGAAAACCCGGAAGGGCAACTCAGGCAAAAGTTAGAGCAGGAAAAAAGAAGAAAAAGAACAAAAAAAGAAAAATGCAAAGAATGAAAAAAGGAAAAAAGAAGAAAAGAATTGAAAAGAAAAGAAGAACAAAGCTCGCAAGGTTGAAAACCCAGAAGGGCGGCCTTGGCAAAACTTAGAGCGTAAAAGTAGAGGTTAATACCCGAGTGTCCCTTAACCGGAACTACGTAAGGCTTGATTCCCATGTTTGGGATACGCAGGCAACTTTATCCTGAAGTCCAGCCACAAACACTCCCAAATGGATTGTGTCCATGTAATGGTTTTGCTCATCTTTGTTTTCTCTGTATCTGAGAGTTTGCTTGTGATCGTCACTCTGAAGGCTGATTACAATGCGCAGCGGTGCTATCCAAACAAGGGGCAACTTTCCGTTGCCACACAGTGCGCCGCAATACCATTCAAACAAGGGGCAACTTTCCATTGCCATTCAGTGTGCTGCGATGCCGTTCAGGCAAGGGGCAATTTTCCATTGTTTTGGATCTGAGGTTGTACATCTCAAGAGTAGGTTCCGTGTTCGTAGAGCAGTGGCCATTTGCAAAGATAGTTTTTGAGAATTTTTACTGAGGTTGATTAAGTTTCTCGAAAATTATTCCATTTTTCCAAAACCAGACCATTTTCTTGGACCCAAAAAGGAAAATTTTCAATGCTCCCAACCTAACTTACATGATTTTAAGTCAGAAGTTGAACGAGCATGTTAATCAAACTTTTATATTGATCAAAATTGTTTTAGTAGAAAGCAAAAACAAAAAAAGGGTCAAAATGATGAACTAGGAGCACAGTTGAGTCAGGTTTCCTGTCTTTTCCCCGTTATCCATGCGTTTGCCAGAAAGGGCACTCTACCTGCCAGAAAAGAGCACAGCTGAAGCTAACAACAAAGGGCCAAAAGCTCTCAACATCCTCCGAGCAATGAGGTATCAAGCCAAGTGCGAAGTACGAACTCGAGTGGATCAAGTTACCCCATTCCCTCATCCGGGGCCTTGACTAAATGACACCGGAGGTGATAGCCGCGAGCAAATAGTGTTGGGCATAAACCCATGACTTTTTGTTTATCCGTCAAACCACTTAGGGGAGGGATAAAAAATGAGAGATTGAAGAATAGAGAGATGTGCGTTGAGAGGAAAAGGGAGGAAAGGGCTTTTTAAGAAAAAACTGAGATTGAGTGCCAGAGTGATGTGAGAATCACAAATGAGAAAGGGTGGGAAACAATACCCGGAGAAACAGGCTCCATGTGCACATTTGAGTCTTGTGTTTTGTTGTGTTCTGTCTGTCTCGATTCTTGTTTTGAGTCGTTTCGAGTGTCAATAGGTGTGTTTAGGTTGTTTACCTTTGTTTTCCTTTGTTGAGTCGTGATGCACTGTGTCCAGTCGTAGACTCAATACCCAGTTGAAAACTTATTCTCACTTTCATTTTCAAAAATAAATAGTTTTGTGCTCAGAGTGTTGTGCCATTCTCCACATTTGTTCTTCCACATTTCGAGCATCTAAGTATGTTTCAACTTCTGCCAATCCCATCTTTGCATCCCGTCTGTTCGGATCGAACTGTTTGCTCAGAATTAGTTGCATGCCGAATAAACCGAATGCTGTGTTGTGGGCTGTGAGTTCAGGATGAGCAATGTTCAGAATGGGCTGTGTATTCAGAATCAGCAGTGTCTTGCATGAGCCGTACGACCAAAATGAACAGAGTGCTGTGTTGCGAGCTGTGTGTTCAAAACGAACACTCTATATGTTGAACATATTGAGAACTTGTGATTAGTTCCATTTCCAATGCCTTCCGGTGTTGATTTTGCAAAGTCACACCTGTATTACTTCAATTTACTTATCTAGTTGTTGCTCATTTGCTTATCGAGTTGTTACTCATTTTGCTTATCGAGTTGTCTCTCATTTGCTTATCAAGTTATTACTCATTCGCTTATTGAGTTGTTACTGATTTGATTACTAAGTTGTTGCAATTTTTCTTATCGAGTTATTGCTCTCTGCTTATCGAGTTGTAAACTTGTTAAGGTCTCATTTTTACTTATTGAGTTAATTTGTTTTATTTGTTATGTTGGTCTACCTGACCTGGTAGTACATGCATGTTCAATTTCCATCCGATTACATTGTTATGTGATATGGTGTGATGTGATGTGATGCGATGCACAAATGCAACACTTTTTTAGCAAAAAGCTTGTTTCATTCCATCATCTTTTCAAATACATAGTTTTGAGGAAAATAAAAGCTGCCTGAGGCAGTACAAAGTGCTCAAACTACTAACCAAAAGGAAAATAAAGCAAAAGAAAGAAAAGCAGCAAAAGTCTAGATTAACGTCAACTGGTCTCAGACATGAGGGTTTGTCCCCGTCCTCTTCCTGGACGAATGTCCAGGAGCATCGTCGCTGATCCCACCATCTGAACCCGAGCTCGAGTCATCTCCAGTCTCATCCTCAGATGATTTTGCCTCTGCCTCTGTCTCAGACTCATCATCATCTGGAATCAGTGCTCGCGAGCTGCTCCCAACATGAGTGCGCCCCGCTTTGGTGCGGGGGAGTACTGTGGTCCCTCGCCCTGCTCTCCCTCCTCCTTGAGCTGGCACAGATGGTCCTACTAGAGCACCCCCTACAGCCGGTATCTGGAATGGGGGCTGAAAAGGACAAATGGTAAATGTATCAGCAAACAGAGTATGAATACAAAATGCAATGTACGAGTACGGTGTATGAATGCTGTGAACAGGGTATCAGAATAGAATGTAGTGTATAAGTACGGGGTTTGAATGCTATGAGCAGTGTGTCAGTACAGAATGCAGTGATTGAGTGCAGTGTATGAATGTCGTGAGCAATGCTATGAGCAGTTTGTGGGTTACAATGTATCAAATGCCATGAGGGCCGTGTATCAAGTGTTGTGCCGATAGTGCGATGTATCAGATTGCCTAGGGTTTGAGATTATGGTTGAAAGAGTTTACCGGGATACTGTAAATAGCCAGTAGGTCGAGGCTCCGCTGTAGCATCCCTATCACGGTAGCAGTTAACTCCAAAGACTGGCGAGTATACTCGGTAGAAGACTGCAAGAGTGTTAGAAACATCAATATTCTGCAGAATATCAAGAGAAATAAAATGAAATGACTGTACAAAATACAAAATGCAGTAGTGAATATCGAAGGCAAGCCATAGAATCCGACTAGCTCGTGATCAGGCGGAGGGGGAGCGATGGGGATTTGGTAAATCTTCCCACCCTGCCCTCGGCATGTCATCATGGTAGGTAGCTCGGGCCACCCAGCTCCCCGCTCTCTCTGGGACCCACTCCTACCTCGAGCCGGAGGTACCCTCGGTGCCCTAGGTGCCCTCGGTGCTCCTACTCCAGCCGCTGGCGCCGCAGGCCTCTCCTTCTCAGCTCCACGAGCACTACTCAGACGCGGTATCAGATAGGCCTGGATAAACTCGGTATAGATGCCCTCGTCTCTAAAGCCCTCTGAGTCCCAACCAATCATATAATCGGCCATCTCCTGCGGGGTGTACCTCTCGGTCTGCCTCATAGTCGTAGAAGGAGGTGCTGGAACTACCTGCTCTGGTAAGCCAAGGGTCGGTCGGAAGAAGCGCTCACCCAAGTACCAGGCGCAGCAGACTAGGCCCTCTAACAAAACTCTGAATCGGGCAGTCTCCCGAGTACCGGCGTACCGCTCCCAAACAACATCAGGCAACGGAGCCCATGGCTGCCAGGTGATCTACAAATAAAACACAATTTGTTACCTACTAATATTGAGAGTACAATGTAAAGCGAAGCTTAAATGAACTGTGATGTTTGGCATACCTCGGCTGCGGTGATGGTATCAAAGTAGCAGCGGAGGAACATGAGAGACTCTCGCGGTCTCTGCTCTCTTCTCACGTCGAAGCGGTGAGAAAATGGAACACCGAGAGGGACCTTCTCGTCCTGCACTATGGCAAGTCTCGTGAAGTAGGCATACACCCGCAACTGCAAAATATAACAAAGCAAACACCAGTATGATTATCAGATAAAGCAGAATGTAGAATAAAGCAGGTTATGTGTAGACCGTGTGTGTAGTGTGCAAACCAATGTCAAGCAGATTACATGTGTGCAGTGTATAGAGTATAGATAATGTAAAAGTAATTGAAGAGACAGAAAAGGGAACATGTACCTCCCAGGCATGCCAGTAGCCTCCGAGTAACTGACCGCTGAGGCGGGAAGATAAGTTCATGTACCCGTAAAGGGTGGCCAAGCCCGTGCCACCCCAGTCATAGCGGCGGATCTGTGTCACATCCACAAGCACCCTCAGCAGGTAGAGGGCGACGGTGTTCGCCCGGTCGGTGAAAAGTGTGGTCCTTAGTAGAAACTTGATAAAGCCATGACTGTACTGCTCCTCCTCCTCCTGGGTAGTAGGCGCCTGGATCCGAAAATGGTCCTCGAACCATGAGTATTGCACAAACCCTGCCCGAGCGAGAGGTGGCCGAGCGCCGAGCAAGTACATCTGAGTCGCGTCCCACTCGTCCATGTCTGTATCAAAGGGGATCGGATCACCCCCCACTCTGATGCTGTAAGCATGGAGAAGTTGAAGGGAGTCATCGTCATCTTCCCGATGGCAGAAAGCTGGAAAGAGTCGGTGGTGTCCCACCACCTCTCCACCAGAGCAGCAAGGAGGGGCCTACTCACAGTGAGGCGCGAGAGTCCTATGCAAAAATTCCCAAAGCTAGCTCGGTCAACAATGCGACGAATCGCGTCGGGTAGCTCCATGTAGCAACCTCTGGCGGTAGTGTTCCCATATCCCCGGAAGGCATGGGAATCTCCCTGTGATCAAAATAAACAGTTGCGAAGTAGTGTTACAAATATAGTGTTGAATACACTCAGAATTGATGAGAATACAGTGTGTGTGCACGTGTTCAAATTCAAACAGATATCGGGTGCGTGTGTGCTCACAGTGAACTACAGCATGTGATGTATCATTGTGCTTGAGTGGTTCAGTTGAGAATACAGCGTGTGTACACGTGTTCAGATTCAAACAGATATCAGGTGCGGGTGTGCTCGTAGTAAACTACAGCATGTGTACACGTGTTCAGATTCAAACAGATATCGGGTGCAGTTGTGCTCGCAATCAAATATAGCATGTAATGTACTAGTGGGCATGAGTTAAGCAATTAAAGAACAACATCAACTATTACAGTTATGTATTCTACTTTGCGAAAAATGAAACAGGGAAGAGTGTACCTTAGAAGCACCATAGGACTGGTGGACTCTGGCTCGCGCAACAAAAGCTCTGGCGGCACGCCTCATGCATAGCTTCGGAAGTGGCAAAGGCTGTTAGGGGGAAGCACGTGTATCACCGACCTGTAGGCCGCCGGATCGAACAGTCGGATATGAAGAGGCAGGAGCTCGGCCTCAGGGTCCATGTCCAACTTCGAGGGAGCCTCGCCGCCTGGAATGTCGTCCGCCATCTCAAGAATAGTGTGAAAATGGCCGAAAGTGTGAAAATCAAGCAATAATGTGAAAAGTCAACCCAAAAGTCAACCCCGAGAGGATGAAAAATGGGCAGAAAGGTCGGTGTCCGAAAAAGGCACAAAGACCGAGGTAAACTCGGGGGAAACAAACCCCAAGTGGTGGAAATCGAGAAAAGTACAATGAAACTAAGATTTGTTCGGTTCAAAACGTGCGAAACGAGGAGGTTTTCGCGAATCGAACGACGAAAAGTGCCCTAAAATACGGCAAAAACTCGAATCGAAGTGAGGAAACTCGCCTACAGAGAGAGGGGAGAGATTTTCAACCAAGGAGGAAGTGGAAATATAGGGCTTGAAGCCCTATATTTAAAGACCCGTGGCCAATTGAAAAAACTGCCCCGATACAACAATTTTTGGCCGGTCGGCCACATTGTTAGCCAGTCGGCCAACTATTTGGCCGGTAACCTTATTTCGTGGCCGATGGATGGCTGGTGGTCTTCCCCGGTGGCCGGTGCATCTTCCACGCCTTTGGTTGGGTCATTCATGTGGTTTGAAACCTTCATTTATCAAGGCAGTACAAGGAAATGCACTTTTGAACCTTGATTGGCCTTCATGTTGACCTCGAGTCGTGTTTCCCGTATGCGATGCCCAATACGCGCAAGGTGTATCCTTTTCATATCCTTGGGTATCTTGTAAGGTTCAATAACCACTTTAAATGCATTGCATTACATGTGTTGCCTCGTTTATGATAAACATGCATAGGTTACATTGTTATGCATGTCTACGCGCGTTGTAACACACACAATTTGAATTGTTACGCACTGTTCATTTACACTGTCATGCATTTCAACAAAACATGCATTGTCTCGCATTTGAGTTTACCTGCATTGTCATGCATTTCAACAAATGTGCCCAGTCGCGCATTCGAATTTATTTGCATTGCCATGTATTTCAATAAACGTACGTAGTCGCGCATTCGAATTCATTTGCATTGTCATGCATTTCAACAAAACGTGCGTTGTCTCGCATTTGAGTTTACATGCATTGTCATGCATTTCAACAAATGCGCCCAATTGCGCATTCGAATTTATTTGTATTGTCATGCATTTCAATAAACGTACGTTGTCGCGTATTTGAGTTCACATGCAGTGTCATGCATCTCAAATTACGCGCATTGTCATGCATCTTACTTATCTTGCATTATCATGCATTTCCTCACACGCATTGTCATGCATGTTCCTTATCACGCACTATCATGCGCACCTCTCATACATTGTTCTGCATGTTCCTTATCACGCATCGTTATGCGCACCTCTCATGCATTGTCATGCATGTTCCTTATCTCGTATTGACATGTGCACCTCACATGCATTGTCATGCATGTTCCTTGTCACGCATTGTCATGTGCACCTCATTTGCATTGTCATGCATCTCCTCTCATGCATTGTCATGCATTTCAATTACATGCATTGTTATGCATTTCAATTACACGCATTGTCATGCATTTCAATTACATGCATTGTCATGCATTGTCATGCGTGTCTCATTTCGCATTGTCATCCATCTCCATATCGCGCATTGTCATGCGTTTCAGTACATGCATTATCATGCATTCCCATATCACTCATTGTTATGCATTAGACGCATTGTCGTACATTTCAATTACATGCATTCTTGCGCATTTCAGTTCACGCATTGTCATGTGTGTCTCATTTTGCATTGCCATGCATTTCCTTACTTTGCGTTGTTATGCATTTCAGTACATGCATTGCCATGCATTTCTCTCATCGTGCATTGTTATGCACACCACATTTGCCTTGTCACGCATTTCCTTATCATGCATTGTCATGCGTCTCCTTACTTTGCATTGTTATGCACTTCAGTACATGCATTGTCGTGCATTCCCTTATCACGCCTTGTCACGCATTTCCTTATCATGCATTGTCATGCATTTCCCTCTTTTGCATTATCATGCATTCCAGTATATGCATTGTCATGCATTTTCCTACCTCACATTGTCATACACATTTCATTTGCATTGTTCCTACTATACACATTGCATGCGTTTTTGCACGTGCTTTACTTATATGTGTATATTTAGCTTGCTTTACACATTGCATGCATTTCCGCGTGTGCTTTACTTATATGTGTTTATGCATCCCCCCAGGTGGTTACACATTGTACACGTTTTCGCGTGTACTTTACTTACATGTGTTCATACCTGGCTTGCTTTACACATTGCATGCGTTTCCGCGTGTGCTTTACTTATATGTGTTTATGCATCCCCCCAGGTGGTTACACATTGTACACGTTTTCGCGTGAACTTGACTTACATGTGTTCATACCTTGCTTGCTTTACACATTGCATGTGTTTCCGCGTGTGCTTTACTTACATGTGTTTCCGCGTGTGCTTTACTTACATGTGTTCATGCATATTTTCAGGAGGCTACGCATTGCTTGCGTTAGTGCACATGCTTTACTTGCATGCGTTTATTCCTGCCATACACATTGCTCACGTTGTCGCATGTGCTTTACTTATATGTGTTCAAGTTTCTTTATTTTCACACATTGTACATGTTGTCACGTGTTCTTTACTTACATGTGTACATTTCATTCTTGTTTCACACATTGCATGCGTTGTCGCATGTGCTTTACTTGCATATGTTTGTGCCTTCATAGCATTGTCATGCTTATTCCAATTCGCACTATTTTGTGCACCCTACTTGCATTTTGCATGCATTTCAATCGCGCTATTTTGCGCATCGCACTATTTTGTGCACCCTACTTGCATTTTGCATGCATTTCAATTGCGCTATTTTGCGCATCGCACTGTTTTGTGCACCCTACTTGCATTTTCCATGCATTTCAATGGCGCTATTTTGCGCATCACACTGTTTTGTGCACCTCACTTGCATTTTGCATGCATTTCATTCGCGCTATTTCGCACATCGCGCTATCTTGCGCACCTCATTCGCACTTGTTAGTGCATTGCGTTGTTACTCATTTCTCACTTGCATTGCTATGCATGTATCTAACGATATTGTACCTGTTAAGTTCTCTTTCTTTTCTGGCACGATATTGTATGTACGGTTCATTTGAGGCTGGCAAAACCAGACGAACCGGACAGGAACGATATTATATGTACGGTTCATTTGAAGCTGGCACGACCAGACGAACCGCACAGGTATTGTATTCTCCGCGTCAAATGTAGTGAGAATTACATAATTCTCTTACATCCTTTCTCCATTGTAATGTAGTTTGGTCTTTGGCTTGGTTAAAACTGTTGCATTTATTGTATGTATTTGCTTCGTTACAGCTCTCTTTGCATGATCATAAGTTATGTTCGGCACCATGCATTGTTCTTGTATTTTGCCCCTGCCTTCGGGCACATATCTTGCTATCTTGCATGCTTGTCTAAGTCTTCGGCCTTGTCAAAAATGGGTCGTCTCTGGGCTTTGACATTCACTCCCATCATTGTTATGACTTTCGAGTTCTGTCAAAGAGGGGCAACTGTAGACACCCCATTTTTGACCGTCCTCAAGACTTGGACGTCACCGTTTGAACACTAGGTGATCATCCATGTTCGTGTCCGTCTTGAGTTCTCGGAGGTTTTGGTCACCCGCCTTGCCTCAAGACCTTTCAACTTGTATGTTTTGTGCTTCGTTGTATATCAAACACTTGTGTTTTTTGCTTCTGAGGGCAGGGAATGGCTTGTTGGCCATCCCCACACCTCACCGGCCTTGGCTTGGGGCCACCGGCCCTGTTTTCTTGCTACCGGCCAAATATTTTGGTCAGTCGACAGTGTTTTTGGTCGGCCGGCCATTTTTGTTGGTCAATCGGCCATATTTTCCAGCCGACCCGTTGCCATCTGCTTTTGGCAGATATTTTATGCCAGCTGTCACAGCTGGCATCCACTTTACACCCTCTCCATACACGTGTATGGAGGGATTTGCCTCTTGTTTAGCTTCTCTTGGAAGCTTGAGGATTTAAACCTCTATAAAGAGGGAGCCCCTCCTCCCTCCTCCAGGTTCAGAATTTTAGGGTTAGAAGTTTTATATCCATCTATCTCTATATCTCCCTCCCTTTTGATTTCTGTGTGTATCTTGTGCTCAAAAGGTGTTTTTGTTCTTAGTTTTGCACTAAGACACCTAGTGTTACACTATACCTTGGAACTGAGGTCCCTTGAGGTTGATTTTGGAGTTCTTGGTTTGATTTGAACTCAGAAATTTGCTGGGGTGGTGTTCTTGAAGTGGTTCTTCAAGGGTAAGAAACTTACCTCTTTATTCCCCATTTTTGCACAAGTTTTTGATCTATCTTGCTTATTGTTTTAGGCTTAGCTATAAACTAATAAAAGTTTTGATTTTGTGTGTTTTAAAACGTTGTTTAAGGTCACTTTGAGGTTTGGGGTTGTCTCCCTCCCTCCAAGGCCTTGTTAGGCCTTGTTTTAGGCCATCCATTTTGGCCATTGTTTTGGTCTTTGCATGACCTCTCTAACACTGAAATTCGGAGGATTTTCAGTGGTGGAGAAGTGGTTTTGAGGTCCCAAATGGGAGAGGGTCATCCCCTCTCCATATTGTCTTTGATGCTTGCATAAATGGCTTATGTTGTAACATGTTTGCCTAGCTTGTTTTAACTCCATTTCAGTATGTATTAGGTGTTATTTTGCCATGATATAGCACTGTTTTAAGTTGGTTTAGACATGCCATGTATGCTCCATACACTTGTCTTGTAATCCCATGTTTGGGCCTAACATGCATCTTGTTGTAACATGTCTTTCTAGCATGATTTTGGCTTAGCTTCAAGAAGTTCTTATCCATGTTTTGGTATGCTTGAGGTCTGATTTTGGTTTTCTTGGTCATCCATGACTTGCTTTGTATAGCTACCATGCAATCTAGCTTGTAGGCTTTGAGTTTTGAACCCCCTAGCATGCATCACTTGGCTCATTTCAGTGATTTGGAGTCACTTACCATGTCATTTCAGTTCATATGACATGCTTGTTTACTTATATTTGATGCTCCTTTAATGCCTTAAAGAGTTGTTTTTTTTTTATGCCCCATGTTTGGACCATTGTGTATGCCATTAGGGGTGTGCATAATATCGCCGAAACCGCCAAAACTGCACCGAACCGCACCACCAAGGCAAATTCATTATTATTTGCCAATCGAACTGCCGGTTTTTTGTAAGAAAAATGGCAAATTCTAGTGACACTTTTATCAATCCGCCGGTTTCTATTTTTCTTCCAAACTGCACCAACCCGCACCGCTATTAAATCATATTTTATAAGATTCTAAAAATTCTATTTTACTTAAGTTTGCTTGTTGTTCTATACCTTAGAATATAGTATTACATTGCTGCTCGAGGGGAATTCAAGATGTCAGTAATCCAAAAAAAAGTTGGATTCCAATTCACTTTTCAATCTTTTTTTTTTTTTTTCTGGCCATGTTGCAAACTTGCATCAGCTCACTTTTCAATCTAAATACTTTTCAACAGTAAACATTTTCAATATATTGTAAACCCTGAATGGTAGTAATTTTATGTATTGCATTTGATCATTGTAGCTTCCACAGATGCTTGTAATGAACTGATGGCATAGTCATTGATATTATCATGTTGTTGTTACACTTGATGCATCAGAAGAAAGCTTCGCAAGATGCTTAACATCACGGTATCTCTCATTTATTTTTTACTCTTTGATTTAAGTTTTGTAATTTGAATTATATTTTTTATAAACTGCCAATCCGCCCAAACCGCCAAGGCAAATCCGCCATTATTTGCCAACCAAACCGTCGGTTTTTGATAAGGAAAATGGCAAATTCTCGTGACACTTTTATCAATCCACCACCCGTCATACAATTTCTATTTTTCTCTCAAACCGCACCGACCCGCACTACGCACACCCCTATATGCCATCATGTGTAGGCCATTTAGATGCCATCTAAGTGGGTTTTTGGTCTTGATTTAGACCTGCCTTGGGACTGTTTTAGGTCCCCATGGCCATTTGGGGTTTGCTTCATATAGTCTTGGTTCGAGTCCCGTGGCGAGTTTCCAAATTTTGGGCTTGGTTGCATGCTTTGCTTGATTTGTTTAGTTGGTTTGGCACCATTTCTAACATGATTTCAGAGCTTACACTGTATGCCATTTGTCCATGTTCATCCTCTTTTAAGTGTTCTTAAAAGTCCCCTTTTATGCTTAAATGGTTAAGCCTTCACATGTGCGCGTTTGTATGTGTTTTTGCGCTCATTTCCATAGCACTTTGGCCACTAATTTGGGCTTCTTTGAGAGTTGCCCATACTAGTTTAAGACCATTCTCGCATGTTGTTGCATGCTTGCCTTGCATGTTGTTGCATACTCGGCCTATTAACATGTTGTTGCATGTCTAAGTGGTAGTGCATTTGGCATGCATTCTTTTGGTTTTATGTTGGCTTACATGTTGTTACATGTTTGCCTCATATGTTGCTACATGATTGAATGAAGTCACATGTTTGTTTGCATGCTTGAACGTCCATGTTGCATCTTGCATGTTAACATGGTCATGTTGCATTAGATTTGTCGCACACTTGAGCTATTTACATGTTTTCTTGCTTGCTTAGGTTGCATTGCATAGTGTGTGCATTCCTCACCTCTTGATCAACCATGATAGAGGTTAGGGCCCTTTGTGTGTTTTGTGCATTCCATTCTATATTGAGTTGCACACTTGGCACCTCGGGCCATCATGGATTGAAATGTGTGATTGGTGGCCTGAGGGTCGAGAACCATGCTCCTCTAAGTCTCAAACATGCTGAGGAGGGTGGTAGTGCATAAATTGCTTTGAAAATGCATCGCCATGTTCTGTCTGTCCTCTGTTGCAGCAAACCAGTGTTTTGCAGGAGGAAATGGCCGGTCGGCAACTTTGAGTGCCGTCCGACTACCAAAATAGTGCCGGTGATCCCATTTTTGGTCGATGACCATAACTCCATGGCTGGTGTTGTTTTCTCTTGGTTGGTGACATCCCACTGTGCTCAGGGAGTGATTCTGAAGCTTCCTTGGGACTTGTGAAGTTTTCAGAAGTACAGATCAGTGTAAATAGAGGCAGCATGAGCATGGCGACGGATTTTCGAGCGAAGCCGAGCACTCATGCATCTGTCCCTCTTCCCGAGGCTGCTTTACTGCTTTCTTTGCTTAATTAATCTGTTTAATTAGTTAAGCATTGTGTAATATTTAGTTAGCTTGTTAGTCAATTAATATGCATTATTCTTTCGGTCCCTCCCTCGAGAGGGCGCAATTGTGTAATAAGCGTACGTGTGTGTGATGCATGTCTTCCAACCTCCAATTCTTTTCCCCTTTTACATAATCGCTTACAAATGGTTAGTTCTAGGGTCCATTTCAATTAGCATCCTTATGCTATGCATGTTTGCATCATTCATCAGTATTGCATGCACCAAGCTCGGCACATCATACTAACTGCATAGTATTTCAATTCCAAGTTGAATACATGTGTTGAATTGTCACATCTCATATGCCATTTTAGATTAGCCAAGCCTATTCTAGTTGTATTTTGCCTGTGATGCATTAGCCATCTTAACTTGGATTTGGATCATACATTTGATTACTAACATATTCCTTATTTTGGCTCGGAGTACACTGTGAGTATTTATGCTTTAGCATCTTGCATGTATGTGAGTGTTAACACAACAGCATGCTTACCATGAGGCTATTTGCTTATGTGATATAACTGCCTGAATGCCTGTGGGTGAAGGTTGGGTTGCTTGAATTAGAATAATTCATTGAAATCCGTGTTTTAGCCTACTTGCGAGTAGCAAACTTCAAACCATTTCCAAACAAACGGATATGCGATGCTTTGTTCCAAAATAGGCTATCTAGTCTATACTTATGTGTTGTGCACATCACATAGTAAATTCTAGGTAATTAACTGGAATAAGAACACATATGTTTTCAAAACTCAATATCATGCTTAGTACAAGCCAATCTTCGGATCGGGCTAGCGGGGGTGCTCATAGCTGTCCTTTCCCAATCATACCAAGTTCCTGAGCTAAGGCAACTTTGGTGATGACGGACACGTGGCCTTAGGCACGAGTCAGGGTTTCCTAAATTCCCCCAAAACAAAATATTTAGGTGGCGACTCTGTATCTGGCAAAGCAGTCCATGTTTGGCACTTCTTTCTTAAAAATCAATTTTCCAAAACGATTTGCTGGATTTGGACTCTTTGGTGATTTATCAATCTCACATCGCACATTGGGAGATTAGATTCAGAACCGTGACATATTGAGTCCGAACTGTGGAAAAGCATAAGCCCCCGAGGGCACGTCCACACCTCGATTTGCATATTGTAAGAGTACTAAGCGATGAAGGACTCAGCTAACTCCTCCCAGTTCTGCTTTACTAAATCTTCCAACTTGGCATATCAAATGGCCGCTATACCTGACATAGTGCAACCAAAGAGAGATAGCTTTTGCAGTCTAGTTAAACCCATTGGCCACAAAATACTTGAAAACAGCCATAAATGAACCATCGGGTCCCTAGAGCCATCAAAGTGGTCAATGTGTGGCATCTTAAACCACTCTAGTAAAGTAACCGCAGACTCAGTGTGTCCCTCCTCTATGTCTGGAATGGAATTGACCCCTCGTGCCTTGTTGAATAACTTTTCTAATTTGTTGACTTTGAGTACGGTTAGATCAACCTCAAATTCGAATGGTGTCTTGTGCTGGGATGATTTCTATTTGGACAAGGAAAATCAGAATACCCTCAACTTGCAGATTCGGAGCAGTGAAAACATTAGTAGTAGCACCGGGCACAGGAATAGCCCCGACGGGTACATGTGATGCAGAGGCCGCAGCTGGCTACTACTGTTGTTGTTACTATAGCCTAGTTAGAACCTCGGTCTGACAGGCCGCATCATGCTGTATTATCTCCATTGTTTGTTTCAGTTGGAGTATTAAGTCCTACATATTTGTCGAGGGATACTGTGCCATTATAATAGGTAACTGTTCTTGAGCTAGACTGGAAGTAGATGACTATTCTTGAACTGGACTGAATACATGTGAGCTGAGAGGTAATTGCTGTAAGAATTGGACTGGTGAATTCTGTCTGATTCTCCTTCGCTTTACAACAACGAGACAAACACAAGCTGTCCTCAAACAAGATCTCCGACCTTGCAAAGTCTTCTGACGCAACTCTAGAGTACTTGGGCGATATCAAAACCTTCTGAAGTTATGGTTTTAAACAACCTAGCAAACTGTAGATGTGCCCCAACATCACGGCTTCGCGCTCGAATTGGCGCGAAATCTATTTTGTTCTTTAAGCTACTATAGTTCGGACTCAATGTCACGATTCTGAATCTAATCTCACAAAGTGAAACGCAAGACCGATAAATCACCAAACAGTCCAAATCCGTCAAATTGTTTTGGAAAACTGATTTTTATAAAGAAGTGCCAAACATGGACTGCTTTGCTAGATACAGAGTCACCACCTAAATGTTTTTATTTTGGGAAATTTAGGAAACCCTGACTCGTGCCTAAGGCCACGTGTCCGTCATCACCAAAGTTGCCTCGGCTCGGGAACTTGGGTACGAGATGGGAAGGTCATGCAATGAGCAACCCCGCTCGCCCGATCAAAGATCGGCCTTTACTAACATGATATTTTGTTTTTAAAAACACATGTGTTCTTATTCCGGTTTATTAGCTAGAATTACTATGTGATGCGTACAACATACAAGTATAGACTAGATCGCGTAAATTGGAACAAAATATCTCATATTTGTTTGTTTGAAAATGGTTTGAAGGTGCTACTCGCAAGTAGGCTAAGACGTGGGTTTGCCACCCTCGAGTGGGCTTAGAAAACATGATTTTGCCACCTCAAGTGGGCTTAAAACTCACATTTCGATGGATTGTTCCAATTCAAGCAATCCAACCTTCACCCATAGGCACTCAGGCAGCTGTATCACTTAAGTACATAGCCTCATGGCAAATATGCTATCATGGCAGTCGCTTACATACATACAAGATGCTAAAGCATAAACGCTTACAGTGTACTCCAAGCCAAAACAACAACTAGTTAGAAATCATGCATGATCCTAGTTTATGTTAAGATGACTAATGCAACACATGCAAAATGCAACTAGAAATAGGCTCAGCTATTCTAAAATGGCATGTGAGATACAACTTGATAATCATGTATTCAAGTAGGAATTTAAATACAATGCGGTTAGTATGATGCGCCGAGCCCGGTGGATGCAATACAGATAAATGGATGCAAACATGCGAGCATAGGAAAGCTAATTGAAACATGACCTAGAACTAACCATCATAAGCGGTTAAGTAAAAGAGAGAATGACGTAGGATTGGAAGACATTCACACACTCACGCACACTTATTACAAAATTCGCCCTCTCGATAGAGGGTCCAAATGAATAAACTAGCTAGCTATGCTACACTAATTAATTATTATAAAACCTTAACTAATTAAGCAAATTAATTAAGTTACAAAACCAACTAAGTAAGAAAAGAAAGAAGCTGAATTAAGCTGCCACAGCTTTGCCTCAGAATGATAAATGATGCATGCTCGATCGCGTCCTCTCGAATTTCCATTACCATGCCTCATGTTGCCTCTGTTTGCACTATTTTAGACTTCTGAAAGCTGTGCCAACTTCTGAAACACTTCTGATTCACCTCATGGATATGCTAAGAGGTCATCGGCCAAGAGGTAAGGCCATCAGCCAAGAGATGAGGGCCATCGACCAGTTTTGAAGCTATCGGCCAAACATTTATAGCCGATCGGCATGCCAGATAGCCGATTGGCCATCTCTTCCTGCAAACTACTCCTTTTGCCGTAATAGATCACAAACAGAGGCATGGCAATACATTTCCAAGAAAATGTTCTGCAACCACCCCCCTTATCATGTTTGAAGCTCAAAGGAGTGTAGTGCTCGGCTCTCGAGCCATCAATCACGCATTTCGATGCATGATGGCCAAAGAGGCCGAGTTGCACAAATTAATGTGAATGAAATGCACAAAAACACATGAATGCCTTGACCTCTATCATGCATGATCAAGAGGGTCGGCGACCAAGAATTGAGGCATGTTTCATCACTTCAAGTATGAAACGTCCCGCGTTCCTCGTGTTTGGCTCAACACCCAAGACAAACACAATGCAATGCATGCGACATGGAGATGCTATGCAATGCAACATAAGCATGCCAAATGCAATGTAACAAGCATGCAAAATGCAATGTACCAAGCATGCAACAACATGCAAAAATCATGCAATGTGACAAGCATGTGACAACATGCAATGCGACAAGCATGCAACAACGACAAAATGGAACAAGCATGCAACAACATGCAAGATGGACTTAAACCAAAATGCAAAGACCTCAATCATGCCCAAATCAGTGGCCAAAACACCAAAACGAAGGCACCAAAAGGGAAAACATGCATGCACACATATTGGTCCATAAACTAGGCAACAATGCACAATCCTCAAACATGAGCAAGGTGTGGCAAACATGAGAATGTGACAATGAAATAAGCTCTGAAATCATGTGAGGAATGATGCGAAATCATGCACATAATACAAGCATAGCATGCTAGGAGGTTCAAAGCATAAGGCTAGCCAAGGATCTTGTACCAAGGCCACATGAATCAAGCCCCAAAGGGCTAAGGACAACCAAAACAGTCATAGATCATGCCAAAATGAGTCTAAAACATACATGGGCCAAAGCTAAAACAAGCCAACATAAAGGGCATAAGGCAAGATGCATGCAAGGTCAATAAGGAGGGTTACACTACACCTACCAAGACCAAGCATGGCATGACTTAACCAATAAAAATCAGAGTTATGGCATGGTAAAACAAGACCACAAATGCACAGAAATGATAGCCCGAAGGCCTAAGCATAGAGGTATACACAACGATCCATTCTTGAGGCATAAAGAGCCAAACCTCCTAGACATTAAAAGAGTGACAGGCACAAGTGTATGACCATAAAATATGCTCTGAAATTACACAACAAATGATGCCAAATCATGAAAGTAGCCCAAGCAATGCATGCTAGTGGCTTGGAAACTCAAAGCTAACAAGCTAGAATGCAGTATGGCTATACAAAGCATGCCATACATGATCAAGACAACACAAATCAGAGCTTAAGCATGGTAAAACAAGGCTAAAAGCTTCTTTGAGTTGAGCCAAAACATGCTAGAATGATGGTCTAAACACAAGATGCATGTTAAGGCAATAGAGAGGATTGCACTACAAGTACATGGTGCATGTAAGAGGCCATCAAACCAACCTTAGACAGAGGTATAACATGCTGAAATAAGGTCAAATACATGCCGAAATGAAGCCAAAACAAGCTTAACGAACATGTTACTTTTATGAGCCATCAATTCAAGCAAACAAGACACAAGGAGAGGGGATGACCCTCTCCTATTTGGGACCTCAAAACCACCTTTCCACCACTGAAACTCCTCTGAGTTTCAGTGGTGAGAAGGCCAAAACAAGGTGGTCCCAATAGCTTAAAAAGGAAGGCCTAAAACAACGCCAAACAAGGCCTAAGAGGGGGTAGACTACCCCCAACACAAAAGTGACCTTAAACAAACATTACAAGCATGAAAAATCAGAACTTTTTACATTAGAAAGTTAAGCTTAAATCAGCATGCAAATAGGTCCAAAAGCTTATTCCAAAATAGGGGATTAAAAGTTTCTCACCCTTGAAGAACACCTTCAAGAACACAACTCCAGCAGCTTTTCTAAGCTTAAACCAACCCAAAAACACTAAAACCAACTCCTCAGTACCTCAGTAACAAAAGGATGTTGTTCTAGTAGGTGTTTGTGGGCAATAGTATGAAGAAATCACACTTTTGGGCACAAACAAGAGCAAATAAGGAGAGAGAGGTAAAATATATAGAGAGAGTGATATATGTTTCGGTGTATCAATTTTTCAGAACCTCTGGAAAGGGAGAGGGGTCTCCCTTCTTATAGAAATTCAATTCTCAAGCTTGTTAAACAAGCTTGAGTCTTGAATCAATCCCTCCGTACACGTGTATGGAGGATGAGAATTGTGCTCACCAACTGGCACAACTAGCACAAAAATATCTGCAAAAGTAGATGGAAAGGTCTCGGCCAAAGAATATGGCCGATTAACCAAAAGGAGTGCCGATCGACTGAAAAGAGTGCCGATCGGCCAACACTTATGGCCGATGGCAAGAAAACAAGGCCGTTGGCACAAGGCCTTAGCCGATGGGTTGTAGTGATGGCCAACAAGCCACCCTCTTCCCTCAGAAGCAAAAACCACTAGTCCTTGGTCCACAACCAAGCACAAAACAGACAAGTTGAGAGATCCTAAGGCAAGGCGCGTAGCCGAGACCTTCGGGAACTCAAAACGACCATGAGCATGGATGATCATCGAGTGTTCAAACGATGACGTTCAAGTCTTGAGGATGGTCAAAAATGGGGTGTCTACACAAACGAAATAAAGAAAGATTACAGTAAATAGAAACCATACAGCACCTTAGCTAAGATGTTATCAACATAAACATCTTCTAAGCTGTAGGAATGTACTCCACACTGAATTTTGGCCCAAAATAGATACCAATCTTGTAACTGATATGCACATTCTTGTACAGTTTCACTCTAAAGCACATACCAGCTAAGAGAGAGCCAAAACGCTCCTATGATTGGGTGGGGTTACCCTGTCCTAGTTTTGTCATGAACTAGGGTTTAACTATTTCAATCAAGGGACTTCGCACAATCCTGCACGCGGGTGAGCACCCTGTCCTAGTTTGGAACAATCACTATGGCTTACTACATGCAGCTAGGCCAAATGGTCAAAAGGGGGTACCTTAGCAAGACTACCTACTATACGTCTCACCCCTAACACCGAGAAATGAAAGGAGGATCAAGCGGTACAACAGTAGTCCAGATCCAAGGGTTGTGTTTCCAACATGACAGAGCCCACGACCGGTCAACGTTTTGGCAAGGTTTTTTGGGTAAGCCTTCGGAAAACCCACCAGGAATAGCAGATAGAAAACACAGTGACTTATAGTAACAATGCAAATGCAAATGTAAAGAACATATATATGTAGATAAAATTTCACATCATGAATTTCAAGTCAAGTTTTCTAATTCCCCAGCAGAGTCGCCAGAAACTGTAGCTTGCCTATCGTGCTCCTTTCAGATACAATTACCCTACAGTTCGGACCCTCATGGTTCTGAATTTAATTTCACAAGCGCAATGTGAAATAGATAAACCCAAATGAGTCCAAATCAGGCAATTATTTCAAAAAATTGATTTTGAATGAAAAATGCCAAAAATGGATTGTTTTGCCAGATTTTAAAGTCACCGCCTAATTATTTTTGGGAAATTTAGGAAACCCAAGACTTGTGCCAAAGGCCACTTGTCCATCATCACCAAAGTGTCTCAGCTCTAGAACTTAGGTATGAGATGGGAGGTCATGAATTGAGCACACCACTCACCCGATCAAAGATCGGCCTCTACGAATCATAATGTGATTCTTATTTACATTATATGCTCTTGTTCTGATTATTAGGCTATCTTACTTTGTGACGCCCACAAGTATAGACTAATTTGAAAAAGTTGGAACACTTTGGTTTTCATGTTTGACTGAAAATTGTTTTGAATATGTACCACTTAAAAAAGTGATCTCATATGTACATTAATCAAATCATCACAATTTGAGCAATTAGCCTTCATCCACTGGCATTCAAACAAGCATATCACTTAAGCACTTAGCCTCATGATATTATGCTTGATATGGCAACAATCACACGCATGCAACATGATAAAGTAATAAATGCTCACCTAGTACTCCAATACAAGCCAAAAGAAATAAAACAATTAGAAAAATGCATGCTTTAATAATGCAAATGACTAATGCAACACATTTAAAATGTAACGATGAGGTTCGGTTTGTTAAATAGCATGCGGATTAATTTGATAGCATGCAGTTAAGCACGTATTCAAATGAAGAATGTGAAATAACCACAAAGTTAGAATGATGCGCCAAGCCCAATGCGGGCAAGACAAATCGATGCAAGTCGTGGTAATGTTATGACATGAAAACATGAATGCAACATGCAACCATCATAATTGGATAAATAAAAGGGAGAAAGAAATGAGGGTTGGAAGACATACACAATATTACAAGTGTTACAAGTTTGCCCTCTCGCAGGAGGGTCCAAATGAATGTCCTACTTTACACTAATTATTACAACCCTGAAATTAACTAACTACACTAACTAATTAATAAAAATTAGATTAATGGAACTAATTAACTAACAAACAAATTAAATAATTACAACAAAAGAATTAACTAGCTATTCTAACCAATTAATACAAATTAGATTAACAAAACTAATTAACTAAGCGGTTAATTTATTACAAGTCTGCTGCTTTAAGTACAACATAATACTATTAAACATAATTGTAACGGGCCCCAAGAAGTGAGGAATAACTGATGCATGAACACGGATTTCCACCAGAAAATGCTCTTCATTTCTACTGCCAGAATGCTTCTGTTGCATAGTAAGAAAATCGAACTGTTTTTGCCTCAGCCTCTGCTCTGTTTTGTAAGGAAAAAGACAATATCTAGCTGAAGAGGTGGCTGGTCGGCCGTACAGTAAGGTGGCCAACCAACCACTATTTCTTGTTACTGCCCTACTACAACAGACAAGAAACAGAAGACAAACTGAGTACTTTCAGGGGATGTTTCTCTGCAATGCATCTCCTTATCATTAAATAGATCAAAGGAGAGGTAGGCTTGATTTGTAAACCATCAATCGACACAAATTCATTGTGTGATGATTTATGAATCAATGGACAAAAGCTCAATAATTGAAGCTAAAAGACCAACAAAACCCTCTCCCTATCATGATATTGATCAAGGTGAGTTATGGTTGACATCGAACCTTGAATCATTATCATCAGTAACAAGTATGAAATGACTCAAGACTAAATGGGTTCAACTAACATCCAATTGAACCCAGAACCTGATTTTATTATCTTGTACCACTTTTACTCCAATTTTATTGCCTCTTTTAATTACTTTTCCAATCCTTAGTCATTTTAGTCTAAAAATGATAGTTAAGTCCACTAAATGGAAAGGAGTATCAAACAAGAAGTTATTTTCGGCATGACACAGAGAGAGAGAGAGAGAGAGAGAGAGATAAAGCCCTGGTAATGAACCTTCTAAGAGATTAAACCATTCAGCATTGTATGGTCCCTTTCTCAAGCTTAAACACCACTCGGTTGAAACAATTCTCAAAGGAATAAAAATCCAAGAAATGAGGGGGGTTGCAGAGATGATTATGTATGAACACAAGTATGAAAAACATGAAATAAATGTTATCAACTCCAATAGGTTGGTGGCTAAGCCCCTGACCACTAAACCTATGAGGACCACTACACTACGAGCATGCTATACAAAGAATAAATGAAATGAACAACCTAAAATAGTCCTAAAATAGCTAAAAACAGTGTTGGAATTCTAAGAGAAAAGCTTGAAAAAGTGAGCTACAACAATGGAGAAATTGAACTAGTAAACAAGCATAAGAAGGGGTGGTTAACCCCTCCATTTTTGGGACCTTAAAACAACATTTTTAGCCTCTAAAAAAATCCGAAAATTAGTGGTAAAAAGGTGGAAAAAAGTTAAGGAAGAGATGGGAAACACAAGGACAAAAGCTTCGGAGATAAGGTTCAAAGAAGGGTGGTTGACCCTTCCACCTTAGATAACTTTCAACCACAAGTTTCAGTCTATAAAAGTAGTTAAAAAAATAGTCCAAAAACAGCAAACAAAGATAGGAAATAAGTAAGATAAAGAAGCTAGAAGTTATACCTCTTGAAGAGGAGTAACATTTTGAGTTATAAACCAACAATTTCTCACCCTCAAAAGCTAGAATTCAAGCTCAATAACCTTCGCAAAGAACCCTAAAAATTTTGGTTTTGGAGGTCTAGGTAAGGTGTGTATAGGTTACAAGGTAGAGAGAGAAATATTTTCTAAGAATTTGCTTCACCAAAGCTTTTCTAACCTAAATTCTAGAGAGGGGTCAGGTATATATAGAAAAATATGTTACAATCTCGGAAATATCAGTATAGAGACAGCTGGTGCAGTTCATGCACCTGTGGGAGTAGCTGGCACAGCTGGCAAGAAAATATTTGTTCTGCTAGCACTATTGGCCAGCCGACTACTAAAGGAGGCAGTCATATCTCATTTTTTGCCTACCTTCACTAGTTGGTCTGCAGGCCTTTGAGTGGTCAGGCCTGGGAAAATATTGTTTGGTCCAAAAATGGTGCAAGGTTTGTAGGCTTCTGAGGCTCGAAACTGGGGCTTCCTGCTGAGGAAATCGAGCGTTTTCCCAACCTATACAATCATCATTGGGTGAGTAATCGAAGGCACCTAAGTCTTAAGGGCAGTCAAAAATAGGGTGTCGACACTTAGGCCCAATCTATATCCTTGTCAAATATTCCGAACGGCCTTGGGCCCATTTCATATTCATACATCAATCACTTTACGTATTCCATTACTAATAAAATGGATAAAGTACTCATTCATAGTACCAATTCTGAAGTTTAGAAACTCACCACATAGTTAACATTTAGAAAATAACACATTCACCAAAATTATCTTTACTAAGATATTATTCACTGTGTTTCGGTGTTTGATTCGTCCTTGCACTTGACCTTAAGGCTTGAATTCAAGTGTACTCTAGTTCAATTCTTCAAATCTCCTTCAATTCCTTCACAATGCTCTTCTCTCTCTCTCTCTCTCTCTCTCTCTCTCTAAGTGTTGAGTTTACTCTCATTCTCTTTGAAATCTCAGCTCATTACAACTTTGACCTCAATAAAACTCATGTATCATATATATATAGGTGTAATTATCTTAAGCTAATCAAGCTTGCTTTTGAATAGTTAATCCCACTCAATTTTGAATGATTCTAATTATTTCGATCCGAATCAATTTTTAATTAAATTTCACCATAGGCTCTAAAAATTATACTAATCACAATGGTATAATCAATTTTGGTTTCTAACGCCTCTACGACCCTCAATTTCAGTTTATACTAGAATACTAAACATATTTTCCTACGGTAGACAGATGTAAATTCAAAACTACACATAATCACATAATTAGCATCCAAATTCACATCAAGCACATAATCAGAAGTATAATTAATGATTAACTATGTATCACACAACGGGGTTATCACATTCTTCCCCTTTTTAGGAAGTTTGGTCCTCCGAACTTATGTTACCTTCCATCGGAAACAAATATGGATAGTGCTGTCGTATCTCTTCTTCTTTCTCCCATGTGGTGCCATTCATTCCATAACGTTGTTTCCACTCCACTTTCACCATTGGAATGGATTTCTTCCTCAGTTGCTTTACTTGTCAGTCAATGAATCGTTCTGGCCATTCTTTGTATTCGTTACTTTCATCAAGGGCTATTTGGTGATAGTCAATTACGTGGAACGGATCTAAGAGATAACCCCTCAACATTGACATGTGGAATACATTGTGCATTTGCTCAATGCCCGGTGGTAAAGCAACTCTGTATAATTGGACGAAGTCTTTTCAAAATCTAAAATGGTTCAACATAACAGGGTGATAACTTACCCTTTTTACCAAATCTTGATTGGCCTTTCATCAAAATTACACGAATGAACACATGATAACCAATCTCATATTCAAGTGGCCTTCTTCTAACATCCGCGTAACTCTTTTGTCAGCTCTTAGAAGTCTTGATTTTTTGTTGAACAACTTTGATCTTTTCGGTGGTTATTTGAACTAGTTCAGGCCCAAGCAAGACCCTATCTCCAACTTCAGTCCAACAAATTGGTGATCTACATTTTCTACCATGCAAGGCTTTATACGGTGCCATACCAATACTAGAGTGGAAGATGTTATTGTAAGCAAATTATGCCAAAGGTAAGTAAGTCTCCCAGCTCCCTTGAAACTCTAAGGTACACATTTTAAGCATATCTTCTAGAGTTTGTATAGTTTGTTCTGACTGCCCATCAGTTTACAGATGGAATGCAGTATTAAACCTCAGTTATGTCCCCATTGCTCTCTGTAGGCTTTTCTAGAATCTAGACACAAATTTTGGATCTTTATCCAACACAATAGACATCGAAACTTTATGCAGACAAACAATTTCATCAACATATCTAATGGCTAATCTATAAGGATCATAAGTAGTTTTCATAGGTAGGAAATGTGCAGATTTCGTCAGTCTATCAACTATAACCTAAATAGAGTCCATACCTCTAGGTGTCCGATGTAAGCCAATGACAAAGTCCATGGTTATGTGCTCCTACTTCCATTTTGGAATAGAAAGAGGTTGAAGTAGACCTGCCAGTTTCTAGTGTTCAGCCTTAACTTGCTGACACTGAAGGCACTTGGACACATACTCTGCAATTTCACACTTCATATTAGGCCAGCAATAGCTTTGTTTCAAATCCCGTACATCTTGTTGTTGCCAGGGTACATCGCAAACATTGATTTATGAGCTTCATCTAGAATTCTCTTCTTTAACTCAGGAATGTTTGGCACACACATTCTATCTTAAAATTTCAATACTTTATTTTCAACACTATACCTGGTTTTGGATTCACTTATTTTCTTAAGGAACTCATCGTCCATTTGTTTCAATTTGATCTTATCAATAATTGCCAATTCGGCTAAAATGGCTGCTATGAGCCGATTTTGCTCATGTAATACTGCTACAATCAAAGATTTGAAGGATTTCCTTTTGTTCATTGAGTAGACAAGATAAGTTCCCCGTTGATTCTCTGCTCAAGGCATCAGCAACTGTATTGGCCTTCCTTGGGTGATACTAAATATGAAAATCATAATCTTTTATTAGTTTGAGCTATTCAATTCTACCGTATATTCAATTCTTTTTGAGTAAAGATGCACTTTAAACTTTTGTGATCTGTGTAAACATCAGATTTCACCCCATACAAGTAATGCTACTAGATTTTCAAGGCAAACACAACAGCGACCAATTCTAAATCATGTGTTAGGTAGTTATTTTAATGTGGTTGCAATTATTGAGAGACATAAGCAATGACCTTTCCTTCCTACGTTAATACACAACCCAGACTCTTATATGATGCATCACTATAAATCACAAAGTTTTCTGTACCTGTGGGCAATGTGAGCACTGGTGCAGTAGTCAGTCTCGTTTTCAGTTCTTGGAAGGCAGATTCGCTTTCATCATTCCATTCAAATGGTTGCCCTTTGCATGTAAGTTGGTTAAGAGGAACTTCTATTTTTGAAAAATCTTTCACAAACCTTCTGTAGTACCCAGCTAAACCCATGAAACTATGGACTTCTGTTACGTTGGCTAGTGTAGCCTAATTCACAATTGCCTCTATCTTTTGTGGGTCTACTGAAATCCCCTTTCTATTGATAACATGCTGAAGAAAACAATCTCATCTAACCAGAATTCATATTTCTTTAGTTTAGCAAATAATTTCTTTTCTCTAAGTGTTTGCAAGACTATTCTCAAATGTTTTTCATGATCCACACTATTTTTCGAATAAATCAAAATATCATCAATGAAAACCACAATAAATTCATCAAGGCAAGTTTTAAAGATTTGGTTCATAAGGTCTATAAATGGCACTAGTGCGTTAGTCACTCCAAAGGGCATAACAAGAAATTCGTAGTGACCATACCTTGTCTGAAATGTACTTTTCTCAACATCTTTTGTTTTAGCCTTTAGCGGGTGGTACCTGGATCTCACATCAATTTTTGAAAACACTTGTGATCCCTGCAACTGATCAAACAAATCATCAATACAGGGCAAAGGGTACTTATTATTGATCATTACCTTGTTCAATTCCCGATAGTCAATGCACAAACGTAGAGTCCCGTCTTTCTTCTTTACAAATAACACCGGTGCGCCCCATGGTGAAGTACTCGGTCGAATAAACACTTTTTCAAGTACGCCTTGCAATTATTATTTCAATCCTTTCATTTCAGTAGTAGACATTCTGTAGGGTTTTTTTGAAATAGGCTAGGTGCCTGGGACAACATCAATAGTAAACTCTATTTCTCTGTCAACCAATCCCCGGCAGTTCATTGGGAAATACATTCGGGAATTCTCTAACAACAGGGATACTATCCATTTCAACATTCACAGATTGTTCAGTCAAAATACTGCACAAGTAACCCTGACATCCTTTCCTAAGCAATTTACATGCTTTCGTTGCTGAGATCAGATAAGATGGAGGCACTAACCCATTACCCACAAATTCAAATTCAACATGTCTTAGCGGTCTAAACGCAACTCATTTTGTTACACAGTCGATAGCGGCATAATATTTAGACAACCAATCCATACCCAGAATTACATCAAAGTGCCTAATGTCCAAGGGTAACAAATCCACATACCAGGTAGCACTGCCAATCCGCATATCACAAACACGATACACAGATGTACACAATACAGATTCCCCAAATGGAGCATATACACATAATAAATATGGTAATGATTCTAGGGGTCTAGTCAATCTAGATACAAATATAGTAGACACAAAGGAATGCGTTGAGCTGGAATTAATTAACACAAAAGCATCTTGGCAGCATATAGAGATAATACCTGTGACAACAACTTCAGTATTTTGTGTGCCACCTGGGACAACTACAAAGACTCTTCTTTATCTCATTGTGTCTCTGGTAGCAACAGGCCTCGTAGTGTTATCCGATTTTTGGATGGTTCTAGTCGAACTAGTAGCCGATTTCCCACTTCTTTGTTGCTCAATTTGGTTACAATCCCTTGCCATATGTCCTATTTCACCACATTTGTAGCAAGCCCCAGAAATACGGTAACAAACCCCATGAGGCTTCTTACCACATTGAGTACATGTTGGTGTCGTATCTCTGGTGGAGCCAGAAGTGCTTGAGGACCCCGTATTTTACTTTTTTGACAATCTTTTCTTTGAAAAAAAGCCTTGCCTCTTAGTTTTCCAGTTAGCTGGTGGCTTACTTTGATTAGCCATATTAGTCTCTGAGATCAAAGCTAGATCTACCATGACAACATAAATGGGCAGTTTCAATACATTCACCCTTTCCAAAATATCATTGGGAAGACCACCCTCAAGCTTTCTTGCCTTTTTATATTCGGTGTCGACAATGTGCGAAGAAAATCTAGCCAATTTAGTGAACTTTGCCTCATATTCAGCTACAGTCATATTTCTTTGTTTTAGTCCTTCGAATTCAGACACCTTTCTATCGCAGATACATTGCGGGAAATATTTATCATAAAAGAGTGCAAGAAACCGTGTCTAGTCTATACGTTTGTTATCATCTCGATTTAGAATCCACCACCTTCTTGCTTCATCCTCCAGTGTAAAGGAGGCCAATTGTACCTTCTATGTTTCAAGGCATGGAAATACTTCAAACAAAAATTCAATACCGAGGACCCAAGCTTCGACCTTTAATGGGTCCATACCGTAATTAAAGAGTGGTGGCTTCCTTTTCTTGAATTCTTTGGTGACAGCTATTGTTCGGTCATCATTTTACAAATCTTGTACAGGCCGTACCGAAGGTGGGGGTGGTAGTTGTTGCCATTCAGTCTAGCCGAGCAATGAAGGATTCTTCCATCTTATCGGCATTTGTCCTCACCATTATCTAATCAGACTTGCATTATAATTCATATAGAAAGTATATACAATATTCATGTACAAAAAAAGCACATACATACAATTAGGCGACAGTTCATATATCATGGAGTCGCATATTACAAATCACTTTAGCACAATCTTTATGCATTCAAACATATATTTGTCACATGAATACAGCTAAGATCTTTTCAAGACATTCTCACTACTAAATGAAGGGCCTTTTGAGTTAGCTTTTTTGAGTCGGCAGATTTTGCCATCGCAAAAGCTAGTCTTTTTACGACGGCACGGAGTTACCAATGCAAATACCAAACTTTAGCATCAGTACCATTGGCTGACACAAAAAATTAATATTTTATAGCATTACTTGAGTCTATTGAATTTATCGACGCAAAAGATAGACCTTTTGCCTCGACAAACCCATGCCGACTAAAAAAACTAGACCTTTTTGTGTCGGCAACTAATGCTGTAGCAACAAACATATTTTTATATTCAAGATGTATGTGTATATATATTTACTTGATTATATTTAATAAATATATTTGTTCATACATATACTTTTATATTAATATTATAAATAATATATATCTCATTTAAAATTAGAAAGAGGTGTTGTGGTGCAGTAGACTAAGTGTGGTCCGTTGGCTTCAAGTTTCTCGGATGAAGTGGGTTCAAATCTTGGGAGACTCAATTAGGAAATCGTGGGTTAGATTTTTAAAAATATTTAACTACTTTTGGCGTCGGCAACTTACTGTCTCAAAAAATTATAACTTTTTGCATCAGCAACTTGCCGACTCAAAAACCTTTTCTGACCCCACCATTTTCGTCCCTCGAGTTATCGTTGCAGCGCCGTTGCAAAATATGTTTGTATCAACAAATATGCTATTTATGATGGCACGTTGCCTGCTCAAAAACCCTCTTTTTTAGTAGTGTCTATTGCTCACTTTGACAAGTGCGTGAGTTATTACTCGTGCTCTGATACCACTATATCATGACGCGAACCCGCCTCTATAGATTAGGATCATCACCGGCCAGTAATCATGAGATTAGCTATGACTTCAGACAGAAATCAAGTAGTTAATAATAGGGGGGCTAAAATGTAGAAGTAAAACTTGCAAAGATTGCCCAATGAGTTGTGTATACATGGCTAAACAAAACTTTTCTCATTTATACAATAACTCACACCATACAAACATCCAGAGAATGTATATACTCATATCCAGGATCATTCCAAATTCAGTCTTAACAAAAACCAAGGTTATATACAAACTTTGTCACATATGACCACAAAAGAAACAAAAGGAATAACATATCAAAAGTAAGGCCTCTTGCGTGAGGCGACCTTGGTTGGCTTCTCAAAAACTCAGTTCCCTCACGTGTCAGTGGGGCTTGGGCTGGACATCCTGTTGCTCGCCTACATACATGTGGAAAAGTAGTTTGGAAATACTCCTGGACCCTGAAGAACGTTTTTGATCCTCTAATTGCCACCTGAAAAGGGATTAACACTACGGTCGGGGGTGTCGGAATTAGCACTCTGACAGACAAGTTGCTATATGTCTCTCGTTTGCTTATGTCTTAAGTTTCTTGGGTTTTTTCTCACGTACCTTTATTTGGTTGATGTTCCTCTACTTATATTCACTTTTGGGCCCTAAGGTCGGGCCCACTCTTAATCCATTGCGTGGTTGCTCATTCGGCCTCTTCTGTCCTATGCCAATTCCCACTCGGCTTTCCGTTCAGCTGGCTCTGTGGCTGATTAGTTCATTCGGCTTCGGGATCGTGCATGACGTAGCCGAACATAATATATATCCTAATTACTATCAGACCTGTTATTTGGCTTCCTTGCAAGCACTGATATTCGGCTCCCACAATTGCCCCCCAAATATCTGACTAACTCCACTTTAGTCGAAATGTTTGGTTTTGAACTTGAAAAGTCAAAAAAATGGCGGTTAACCTCATTCCAACGTAGGTGTCAGAACACGCACGCTTTTTAGGCATCATTACAATTTCCCACCCCTTCGTACGCTTCCTTCATTTAATGTGATTTGAAACCATGTTGTCCCTTCGAATGTAGGCTTTTTGAATACGCAGAGTTTGTGGTTTGCCTTTCAGTATACCTCCATTTCGTGACCTCTGCAACTTCCTCCCGTTTCTCATTGTCTACTCCGCTTCTTGTAAGTTCTCTTCTCCTCCATTTCGATTCCCCTTTCCTTATTTTCTTTTAGTTTTGCACACTCCCTAAACTAGCTAGGATGGCCAAACATTTGAAAGCCCTTCTTTCTGTGGATCGAGTTTCTAGCTTTCGGCACCATTTTTCCATTCCTCATGACGTCCACCTGTCACTCGTGGCGGAGAGCACCATTGATACAAAGAGGACAGATGAGTGGACAATCATCTTTCCTGTCCTATCAATTATTGAAAGAGGAGTTCGTTTCCCCCTTCGCCCATTTTTAACAGCCGTCCTTCACCACTGGGGTCAAATCCCTTCCCATCCTAATGTAAATTTTTACCGAATCATAATGGGAATCATAAAGTTGAACTGACGCCTTAGGATCAACTTTGGTATTCCTGCTATTCCGCATTGCTATGCCTTGGCCAAGTCTTCTGGTCGGCAAGGGCGCTACTTTCTCAAGGCTAAGGACACCGACCATCATTTGGTGACTATGCTTGCCAGCTCTGGAAAGCAAGTTGACGATGTCATGGTCCTTGTCCAAGGCAACTAGGAATTCGGCGAGTGCGAAGATCGCCTAGATCCTGTGCCTAGACGAAAAGGCGAACCAAGTGGCCGTATAGTTTCTTACATGTATTTGCCATATATTTACTCGACTTTTCCCCTATGCACTTACACTTTGTCTATACAGGCAATGATTTAAAGAAAGTTCTAGTTTTGGCCGACGGCGCCGTGCTTACGGAGATCAAGACCGCATTCCAGTTCTTTGGCCATCTAAACCTCTAGAAGCAAGGGAGGGCGGCTCATATACTTCTCAGATACGAGCCGACTTACGCAACCTTTTCGGCCAGAAACAACATTCCGATTCCGAGGGGCGAATAGCAGCTCACGGCTCTTATCTTCCCTAACTTGAAAAACCTTAGGGAAATTGGTTTAGAGGCTTCTGATTCGGAGTAGGTGGAAGAGCAAGTAGCCGAAGAAGTTATTGAACAACCGAATCAGCCTATTTTGGAAGCCGAAGTCGAAGTAGTTGACGAGCCTCTAAACATGGCTTTTGAAGAAGCTGGCCTTAATCGATCCGACCCCCCATCTACTTCTGGCCAAGGGGATGTCTGCTTCGAAGACATTTTTACCGACTTAGGGGATCTTCCTGGTGCGTACCCTGAGAACATGGTTGGGGAATTGCTCACGCAGTTGGCCAGGAGGAAAAATGTCGAACAGATGGCCGCCCCGAGGAGGGCCAGACCACCCGATCAGAACCAACCCCTGTCGTGGCTGAGTCTTCTCTGCCGAATACCGAAACGGAGCAGGTTGAAACAGCCCAGTCGGAACAAATTATCAAACATTTGGATCATGAGGCCGATTAGAAGGGGAAAAGCATCCCGCCGAGCGCGAAGCCGACCCTGTGGAAACACTTACCGATGAACGGCCGCGCTTGAAGCAGTCAGACTTGGTTGTGCCGTTCATCGTCCAATCAAGGATAAAGAATGTGCTGATTGCTTTCGATGTGTCGACCCTGAAATATCTAGCTGTGGCCCTGAGCATGGCTTCCTCAATGCTCCTGCCAGTTGACAAAGCGACTTTTCAAGAGAAGTTAGATTTGTTGTCAATAGCATTAGCCGCTTAATCGGCCATATTGGTACGTGACTTTGTCTGAAGTCTTTTGCCTATATATTTTTTATTTCTATTATTAGCTTTTAAACTCTAATTCCTTGTTTTGCAGACGGCGGGCAGGATAGCCGAGATCGGGCGCCGTTAACATGATGCCATTGAACAGATCAGCATTTTGAAAATCAAAATTGAGAATGAGAAGAGCAAGGCCATGGAGGCCTCTAAAAGAGCCGAGTCCAAGGTGGCAAGGGCGGCGGAGGAGCGTGCAAGAGCTGATGCCGAGGAAGAAAAGATGAAGAGTTCTGACGAGCTCAAATTGGCCGCCTAGGAGAGGGCGAACGCGAGCGAAGACGGGCTCAAGTTAGCCAAGGAGGCGATTGCCAAGTTGGAAGTTGATTTGGAAGAGTCAAAAAAGGCAAAGGAAATAGTTGACTCCGAGATTTCCAAAGCGTTCCAAGCTGGGAAGGACGCCGCCTTGAGAGCTATGTGGAGGAAGTACCCAAGTTCGAGAATCGGGGTTTCAAACACAGCTGGCTTAAAGCCCTTACTACCGCTAATGTGACATTGGCG
The DNA here is from genome assembly GCF_055761805.1 of Camellia sinensis. Lineage (NCBI taxonomy): Eukaryota > Viridiplantae > Streptophyta > Magnoliopsida > Ericales > Theaceae > Camellia > Camellia sinensis. Next base: position 61,257,978 of record NC_138971.1, read on the forward strand.
CAACCGATTCCATACAAGCGGGTGGATGTTGAGCCGCTGGAGTCTGACCCTAAAGATTGACCAGGGTGACATTTTGATTTTGATTTTTGCTAGGCATCTTCCATGCATAGTTTTTGTAATTTTTTTTAGTAGATTTTTGTTTGTTTACTTTAGTTAGAAGTTGAATGTTGGGTAATTTTCATGTGTAAAATGACTAGTTTTTGTACTCAACTTATTATTGAAAATTTCCTTTGTTTTTATGTCTGTTGTATGTGCTAGTCAACAATCTAATAAGATGGCTGCATATATTAAACATCCAATTAAATATCTGCCGGTTAGATAGTTGCGTATCTTTGCAATTTAGCCAAATAAATTAACCAGTCTGCCATTGCCTCAGCGAACAAGATGGAACGCCAAATATATTAATGAATCTGCCCATGCCCCAGCTAATGAGTGAACTGTAACGCTGAACACGGGTGTTCATGGACTAGCTGGGGCACGTAAACTCATCGGCGCGAGGCCTTAAAATTTAGCCGATTAGATTGACGAATCTGCCCTTGCCCCAGCTAATGAGTGAACTGCAACGCCGAATATACGTGTTCATGGATTGGCTGGGGCACACAAACTCATCGGCGCGAGGCCTTGAAATTTAGCTGATTAGATTAACGAGTCTGCCCTTGCCCCAGCTAATGACAGAACTGCAACGCCGACTATGGGTGTTCATGGATTGGCTGGGGCACGTAAACTCATCGGCACGAGGCCTTGAAATTTAGCTGGCTAGATTTACGAATCTACCCTTCCCCTAGCTAATGAGTGAACTACAATGCCTAATATCGGTGGTTCACGGATTAGCTGGGGCACATGAACTCATCGGCGCAAGGCCTTGAAATTTAGCCAATTAGATTAATGAATCTGCCCTTGCCCCAGCTAATGAGTGAACTGCAATGCCGAATATGGGTGTTCATGGATTGGCTGAGGCACGTAAACTCATCGGCGCGAGGCCATGACATTTAGCCAATTAGATTAACGAATCTGCCCTTGCCCCAGCTAATGAATGAACTGCAACGCCGAATATTGGTGTTCATGGATTAGCTGTGGCACGTGAACATTGATGAGAGCGCATCGGGAGTGCTGCATCAGTAATGAAGAAAGGGGTTGGGGGCTGGGTGCCATTGTTGTGTTTAAATCCAACAGATTGGGCGAGAAAAAAGGCAGTGTGGACGATTGTGGATGGAAAGAAGACTATTCTCCAACAATAGAGTGGAAGGTAGAACACTGGTGAAACTAGACGCATAAATGAATCGAGGTAGCGAGCCCACATGCACGGGGAGTAGGGCGTCGAGGGAGTGTGAGAAATGCCATTCCCCATATCATCGAAGTAGGTCACCCAAAAAGGAAAAATAGCAACGAGGTAACTCCTCTCATGCTAGAGGAGAAACTAGTGTGACATTGCGCCCGTTGAGTTTTTCGGCTTTCGTTAGGAACAAACCGATGACGGAAGCGGATTCCATTATTCGCAACCCAAATCTAGCAGTCGAATTCGCTCGACAGATTTTTTCGCCAAAAGTTCAGCAGTTCATGGTCAGCAGAGCTGACTATCAAGTTTTTCGGGAGGGCGTCCATGGAGCGGTGAAGGGTTTGTATACTGCCTATAAAACCGGCATGCGGTTTTGTTCTGTGAGAAGGAAGATAGCGCAAAGAGATACTCGAATTCAGAGCTTGCAAGCCCACGCAAAGAAGGCTGAAAATGAGCTGAAGAAAGCTAACACTTCTGAGACTCATTCGGCGAGTCAAGTGAATCCGATTACCGTGGAGCGAGTAAACCATCAAATGTTCGATCACGCGATTGCCGATCGAGAAACAGCGAGCATGGTCGTGATAGAATTTGAGAAGGCCAGGTCCTATGAAAATGGCTTTTATGACGGCCGAAAAATTGGAATAGACAAGACGAAGGAGAAACTAGCTAAGGAAGTATGTCGATGCAAAAATCGCGGATTTAAGCATGGATGGATCAAGGCACTCTAGGCCGCAAGCGTTGATCTGGCGCCTCCCCTGTATCAGAGTTGTACTTTTCCATTTGACGCTTTCGAAGCCGAAAAGACTAATGACGAGGAGGGAGTCGAATAATTTTAATGTACATTTTTTTTTCATGTAAAGCATGTACTCATGATCTTTTAAATAAATAAAAAATGTTATTCGAAATGTCCATGTGTTTATTTTGTTCAATGCTTGTAGATTAAGTTGTGTCTACTATTTTATGTCAATCGTGCTTGCGCTTATCAGTCACAAGTCTCGATAGGAGCTCTGAATTCAGAGGCTTAATCAGCCCAAACGTGTCATTCACGAAGGGCGCCCCGTATTCGGAGGCGTTTTGTATTGGCCAACCATGATTTCCATGAAGGGTGCTTCGAATTCAGAGTTTCATTCACCCCAGACGTGGCATTCACGATGGGCGCTCCGAATTCAGAGGCTTTTTGTGTTGGCCAATCGTGATTTTGACAAAGGGCGTTCTGAATTCGGAGGCTTATTCGGCCCGAGCGTGTCATTCACAATGGGCGCTCCAAAATCAGAGGCTTTTTGTGTTGGCAAATCGAGATTTCGACGAAGGGCGCTCCGAATTTGGAGATTCATTCTGCCTAAATGTGTCATTCCCGTTGGGCGCTCCGAATTCAGAGGCTTTTTCTGTTGGCCAATCGTGATTTCCATGAAGGCGCTCCGAATTCAGAGGCTTATTCAGCCAGAACGTGTAATTCACGAGAGGCGCTCCGAATTCAGAGGCTTATTTAATAAGAATGTGTAATTCACGAGGGACGCTCCAAATTCGATGGCTTTTTGTGTTGGCCAATCGTGATTTCGACGAAGAGCGCTTCGAATTCGAAGGCTTATTCGGCCCGAACGTGTCATTTATGATGGGCGCTTCGAATACGGAGGCTTTTTGTATTGGCCAATCATGATTTCCATGAAGGGAGCTTTGAATTCAGAGGCTTTTTTTGTTCGCCAATCGTGATTTTCACGAAGGGTGCACCGAATTCGGAGGCTTTTTCTACTGGCCAATCGTGAATTCCACGAAGGGCGCTCCGAATTCGGAGGCTTATTCGGTCCGAACGTGTCATTCACATTGGGCACTCCGAATTCGGAGGCTTTTTGTGTTGGCCAATCGTGATTTCCACGAATGGCGTTCCGCATTCGGTGGCTCTTTCTATTAGCCAATCGTGATTTCCACGGAGGGCGTTCCGAATTCGAAGGCTTATTCGGCCCGAACATGTCATTCACGTTGGGCACTCCGACTTAGGAGGCTTATTTGGCCTGAATATGTCATTTACGATGGGCACTCCAAATTCGGAGGCTTTTTGTGTTAGACAATTGTGATCTCCACAAAGGACGCTCCGAATTCAGAGTTTTATTCGGCCCAAACGTGTCATTCACGATGGGAGCTCCAAATTCAGAGGGTTTTTGTCTTCGCCAATCGAGATTTCCACGAAAGGCGCTCTGAATTCGGAGGCTTATTCGGCCCGAACGTGTCATTCACGATGGGCGCTCCAAATTCGGAGGGTTTTTGTGTTGGCCAATCACAATTTTCACAAAGGGCATTCTGAATTTGGCCGCTTATTCGGTCCGAAAGTGTCATTCACGTTGGGCGCTTCGACTTCAGAGGCTTATTTAGCCTGAACGTGTTATTCATGAATGGCGCTCCGAATTCAGAGGCTTTTTGTGTTGGCCAATCGTGATTTCCACGAACAACGCTCCGAATTGGTGGCTTTTTCTATTGGCCAATCGTGATTTCCATGAAGGGCGCTCGGAATTCGGAGGCTTATTCGGCCAGAACGTGTCATTCATATTGGGCACTCCGACTTCGGGGGCTTATTTGGCCTAAATGTGTCATTCACGATGGGCGCTCCGAATTCAGAGGCTTTTTGGGTTGGCCAATCGTGATTTCCACGAACGGCGCTCCGAATTTGGTGGCTCTTTCTATTAGCCAATCGTGATTTCCACGGAGGGCGTTCCGAATTCAAAGGCTTATTCGGCCCGAACGTGTCATTCACGTTGGGCACTCCGACTTCAGAGGCTTATTTGGCCTGAATGTATCATATACGATGGGCGCTCCAAATTTAGAGGCTTTTTGTGTTAGACAATCGTGATCTCCACAAAGGACGCTCCGAATTCGAAGTTTTATTCGGCCCAAACGTGTCATTCACGATGGGTGCTCCAAATTCAGAGGCTTTTTGTCTTCGCCAATCGAGATTTCCACGAAAGGCGCTCTAAATTCGGTGGCTTATTCGCCCCGAACGTGTCATTCACAATAGGCGCTCCAAATTCAGAGGCTTTTTGGGTTTTCGGCCCGAACGTGTCATTTATGTTCGGCACTCCAACTTTGGAGGCTTATTTGATCTGAAAGTGTCATTCACGTTGGGCGCTCCGACTTCAGAGGCTTATTTAGCCTGAACGTGTCATCCACGAAGGGCGCTCCGAATTTGGAGTTTCATTCTGCCTAAATGTGTCATTCACGTTCGGCGCTCCGAATTCGAAGGCTTTTTCTGTTGGCCAATCGTGATTTCCATGAAAGGCGCTTCGAATTCAGAGGCTTATTCAGCCAGAACATGTAATTCATGAGGGGCGCTCTGAATTCGGAGGCTTTTTGTGTTGGCCAATCGTGATTTTGACGAAGAGCGCTCCGAATTCGAAGGCTTATTCGGCCCGAACGTGTCATTCATGATGGGCGATTCGAATTCGGATGCTTTTTGTATTGGCCAGTCGTGATTTCCACGAAGGGAGCTTTGAATTCAGAGGCTTTTTTTGTTCGCCAATCATGATTTCCACGAAGGGTGCACCGAATTCGGAGGATTTTTCTACTGGCCAATCGTGAATTCCACGAAGGGCGCTTGGAATTCGGAGGCTTATTCGGTCCGAACGTGTCATTCACGTTGCGCACTCCGACTTCGGGGGCTTATTTGCCCTGAAGGTGTCATTCACGATGGGCACTCCAAATTTGGAGGCTTTTTGTGTTGGCCAATCGTGATTTCCACGAACGGCGCTCCGAATTCGGTGGCTCTTTCTATTAGCCAATTGTCGACACCCATTTTTGACCGTCCTCAAGACTTGGACGTCACCGCTTGAACACTCGGTGATCATTCATGTTTGTGTTCGTCTTGAGTTCCCGGAGGCCTCGGCTACGTGTCTTGCCTCAAAATCTCTCGACTCGACCGTTTTGTGTCTGGTTTTGCACCAAACACTTGTGTTTTTTCTTTGGAGGGCAGGGAATGGCTCTTGGGACATCCCCACACTCCACCGGCCCTGGCTTGAGGCCACCGGCTGTGTTATGTTGCCATCGGCCAAATGTGATGGCCGGCCAGCCAATTTGACTGCCGGTCGGCCACTTTGATGGCTGGCCGGCCAAACGTGGTTTTCAGCAGATATTTCTGTAGACTGCTGGCAGCTATCATTCCAGGCCAAACCCCAGCCCATGCCTGGACGTGGGACTTCTGAGGGGGCTGCAGATTGATATATCTATATCAATCAAGCTCTCTCAAAAGAGAGAGATACAAGAGGGACAAGAGGAAGAGGAGGAGATATAGAACTTGGAGCAAAAAATCTCTCTCTCTCTACATTTTCTGCCTCTCTCTCTCTCTCTAAGGTTTAGGGCTTGTTTGTGCTCAAAAGTTCATTTTCTTTGCACTTTTGCATACACACACCTAGTTCTCTACTCCCCTTATTGAGCTGAGATCCTTGGAAGTGATTTTTGGGGTGATTTGAAGCCTTTTCTTGGTCCAAAAGTTGCTGATTTGCTACTGTGCTTCAAGGGTGAGCTTTTACCTCTTTTAAGCCTTTTTTTCATAGCTTGTTTTTCCATATTTGCAACTGTTTTTGAGCTTAACATATAACGTAGAAAAGTCTTTTTTTTGAGTGCTCTAAATAGTTTGTTAAGGGTGTTTTAAGCTTTGGGGTTGTTTGACCCCTCTTAAGGCTTGTTTGGCCTTTGTTTTATGCCATTTTGGTTGAGCCTCGGGACCATTGTGTTTGGGCCTCCTCACCACTGAAATCTTGGGGGATTTCAGAGGTGAGGATGGTGCCTTAAGGTCGTAAGAAGGAGAGGGCCAGCCCCCCTCCTTGTTGTCCTTGAAAAGGGCTATTTTTGCCTCTTGAGGGAGCATCTTGTTTAAGTGTATGTTGGCCATGCTTCAACTGATTTTTGTGCTTATTATGTCATAATATGCCTCTATTTTTAGTTGGTTTGGACACACCTTGCATGCCTTGCATACATGTCTTGTAATGCCACATTTTTGCCTTAACATGCTTTAGGTGTAGACCCTTGTTCTAGCATGATTTAGGCTTAGCCTTGTGAAGCTTACATGCATATTTTGATGTGCTAAGCGACTGTTTTAGGTCATTTGAGTTATTCATGTCTTGCTTTGTATAGCTACCATGCAATCCCTCTTGAATGCCTTAAGCTTTGGCCTCTCTAGCATGCATTACTTGCATTGTTTCAGTGGTTTGGAACCACCTATCATGTTATTTCAGTCCTTATAACATGCTTGTATCCTTGCCTTTGATGCCTCTTTGATGCCTCTAAGAGGTTGTGTTGTATGCTCCATGTTTAAGCATTTGTGCATGCCTCCATGTGTAGATCATTTAGATTCCATCTAGGTGGTTTTTAGGACTTTCCTTAACATGATTTGGGACTGTTTTGGTCCACTTTGGTCATTTGCTTCATGTGTCATTTAACCATAGTTTAAGTTCTTGGGCTTCGTTGCATGCCTTGCTTGTATTGGTAGTTGGATTCGGTATCATCTTAACATGATTTTCAGAGTTTGATGTGCATGCCATTTGTCCATGATTATCCTCTTTTAAGTGTGCTTTAAAAGATGTTCTTTAATGCTTAAGCGTTGGGCCATTTTTGCATGCATTGTTTGTGTGTGTATTTGCCTCCATTCCATAGCATTTTGGCTTCCTATTTAGACATGGCTGAGGCTTGTCCATATTGGTCTAAGTCCACCTTTCGCATGTTGTTCAAATGTGATCACATTGCTACATGTCTGCATGCTTCGGTTGCATAATGTTTGCATGCTCATTACTTGCATTGTTGACACATGCTTAGCTATATTGCATTTTGTTGCATGCTTCCCCCATGTTCATATAGCATACTAGTTTGCATGCCTAGGTTGCATTCAATCTAGCATGCATGCCTTGTCCCTTGATCTAGTGATAGGGATTGGGCCTTGGTTTGTGTGTGTGCATTGCATTTGAAATCAAAATGCATACTTGGTCCCTTGGGCCATCATGCATTGAAATGCGTGATTGGTGGCCCGAGAATCGAGGCCCATCCTCCTTTGAGTCATAAACATGATAAGGAGTGTGGTTGGTGCATACATTTGCTTGAAATACACTACTATGCCTTGCCTGCCCTCTGCTGCTGTCAAACAGGTTTTCAGCAGGAAGAATTGGCCGACCGGCAGTGTTGGGTGCCGACCGGCAAAACAGGCTTGGCCGAGAGCATAAGTTTGTGGCCGGTGACCATTCTCCATGGCCGGTGGCGTTCTCACTCAGCCGGTAGTGTTCCACAACACTCAGAGAAGCAACCTTGGGAGTTGTGCAATTTTCAGAGAAGCAGAACACTCAAAGCAGAGGCAAACTTGTGCATGGCGTTGGATTTCCGAGCAAACCCGAGCGCGTGCGCATTGGATCCTCTTCCCGAGGCCTTTACTGCTTTCTTAAGCTTAGTTAATTTGCTTAATTAATTAGGTGGTCTGTAATAATTAATTAGCTTGTAGGTTAATTAATTTGTATTATTCTTTTGGTCCCTCCGAGCGACGGTGAATTTGTAATAAGTGTGGGTGCGTGTGTGCATGTCTTCCAACCCCGACATCTTTCTCCCTTTTACTTACCTGCTTCGATGGTTAGGATTAGGACATATTTACTTTAGCATACCTTATGTTATGCATGCGTGCATCATTCATTAGTCTTGCATGCACCAGGCTCGGCGCATCATACTAACTGCATAAGTATTTCAAATCTAACTTGAATAGATGCTACTTGTGCATTTTCACATGTCATTTATAGACTAGCCGAGCCTACTCTAGTGACATTCTGTATGCGTTGCATTAGGCATTTAAACATGGACCTGGATCATGCATGATTGCTAACATGTTCTTGTTTAGGCACGGAGTACTAGGTGAGCTCTTTATGCTTTAGCATCTCACATGAGTGTGAACGTTAACATGATAGCATGATTACCATGAGGCTAGCTGCTTATGTGATATAACTGCTTGAATGCCTATGGGTGGAGGTTGAATTACCTAAATTGGAATAATGCATTAAAACTGTGAGTTTTAAGCCCACTAGATAGTGGCAAAACCATCTTTTCTAAAGCCCACTTGAGGGTGGCAAAATCTGCATTTCAGCCTACTTGCGAGTAGCAAACCATTTTCAAAACAAGCATGAAATGTTTTTTTTCCAATTTAGGTGATTTGGTGTATACTTGTTTGCTGCCCGCATAACATAGTAATTCTAGGCTAATAACCAGAATAAGAACACATAACGTTTTCAAAAACGGATATCATGGTTAGTAGAGGCCGATCTTCGGATCGGGCGAGAGGGGGTGCTCATAGCTGACCTTCTCCAATCGTACCCAAGCTCCCGAGCCGAGGTGACTTTGGTGATGACGGACACGTGGCCTTTGGCACCGAGTCAGGGTTTCCTAAATTCCCCCATAAAAAATATTTAGGTGGCGACTCTGTATCTGGAAAAGCAGTCCATGTTAGGAACTTCTTTTCAAAAATCTTTTTCTCAAAACAATTTGCCGGATTTGGACTCTTTGGTTCAGATTAAGGACCGTGACACAAATTGAGTCTGAACTGTAGCGAGGCCCACGGGCGCGTCTACAGTTTCTGGCGACTCTGCTGGGGATTTAGAGAGCTTGACTCGAACTCATGATATCCTGTTTTGATTTCATTTATGTGTCTCTTTGCATTGCATGTGTATTGGTGCGCCTAAGACACCGCGTTTGCCATCTGCCATTCTTGAATGGTTTGCCGGAGGCTTGACTTTGTCAAAGCATGCCATAAGGCTAACCGGTTGTGGGCTCTAACAGTATGGGAACACAAACCCCGGTTTTACCGGGGCACCCTTTTTGACCATTCGACCTAGTGCATATCGAAATCCATAGTGACCATTCCAAACTAGGACATGTTACTTACCCGATGTTATGTTGTTCGAAAACTGCTGCGTGCATAGTAAAACCCTAGCTCCTAACAAAATAGGACAGGGAAACCCTACCCCTCCATAAGGGTGTTTTGGCTCTCTTTACTTGCTATGTGTTTTTAGAGTGTATCTATGCAGGGGAACACACATATCAGTTCACAAGTTTGAGTATCAGACCTGAGCGCATCAGTGTCAGTTTATGAGAATCAGTTATATCTGTGGGTATCCGATTCAGTATTTTGGGGGCAGTGATTTCGGGCAAAAGTGATCAGTAGTAGAGTACAGTTATTCAGCTATACTAGCATCCGTTCTGATTGGTCCGAAATGCTGCATGTTTTCTCTTTCAATTCAGAGAGTTGATACAGAATAGCTAGTGTTCCTCCTTGCTGAGGCAAGAGAGATATCTGATTCGTCAGTCACCGTTCAGTACAGCGAACTTATCATGACGCAGAATTCAGAGGAGATTGTGGTTATAATGACCGCATCAGACCAAGGAATCACTCTGCAAAATGAGACCAATGTCGATGTACCACATCCACCCAGGTCGCCTGTCGCGCACCCGGTCTGGACCCCCCAGTTGTATCAGGCTCGTGAGCCCACCACGTTTGAATTGATGGAAATGATAGGCGACCTCCAGAGATCCGTGGCCGATCTGGCCTATAGAATGTTGGCTTCGCCACCAGCGGCACCGTACGCCGGGAATTTCATACCACGGGAGCCCCCGCTACTAGGGCGGATTGTGATCGAGCTACAGCAACGATGTGTCAGCAACAACCAGGCTTTGCTCTGATGTAGTAACCAAAACCCCCGATTAGGCTGAGGCCAGAGGCAAGAACAAAATGAAGGCAGATGCGGATCCCATTGAACAACTGCTGTGGGCAGCCGAGGCTTTGAAAGCTAGGGGGATTAATAAGCAACAAGTATTTGCGGTCATGACTAAAGCTGTGGATGAGGCTTTCCCCACTCCAACCGAAGGCGGTTCAATCCGGACGGAAAATCAGGATGGGCCTCGTCATGCCAAGACAGTCCCTGTCATCCCTAACCCTGTACCAAGAAAAGATCGGAAAGCCAAGGCAGTGCATGCCGACCCTTTCGCTAGTACGTCTAGCAAGAACCCTCAGACTTCAAAGTACCTGCCTCGGGGGCGCAGAGACTTTCATGCCCTCTACATGCCTCTGTCTAGGGCATTTCAAATATTGGCTAAAAAGGGGCATCTTAAACCCCTCGAGCCTCGGCCTCTCCCGAAGAATCTCCCTCTCTCGCATGATGCTACCTTGTACTGCGCGTACCACCAACAGTCCGATCACGGTACCGATGGTTGTTTCCGCCTTCATCATGAAGTACAAGATTTGATCGACAATGAGGTCATCCTCCCGCCTACCACAGCAAAGTCTGTTACCACTGAGCAGTTGGACTTCGAGGATACTGCAAGTTTGTGATCAGGGGTTGGACCACCTGTGGGCGGTGCTCGGTGTATTTTTGATGTGGCGTCTGGCACGCATTTTTGAAGCATCTGCAAATGCTAGTTTTGTAAATCCTAGCTTGCGTGTCGAGTTAGCCTTTTGTTTTGTTTTGAGTCTGTCTCATTGTCTTGAGTCAGTCCCCTTTGTATAGAATGTCGGGTGATTCCGGAGCTGTTGCCTCGAACACTGTTTTGTTTTGTAATTACCCTTTGGCTTTCTTTTGAGTCTGTGTCTGTCATAGAGCCAGTTGCAACCAGGGAATCTGAATAAAATGGCTGCGGCTATCATGTTTCCATGCTTACTACTCTTCTGAATTAGTTGTGCCAGGGGGCTTGAATGGAACAGCAGTACATTCCACCTGTTCTTGTGCCCTAAAAATCATTGCATTGACCTAAGTTTTTCAAAACTCTTTGAACACTGCGGTGAAAACAAAGAGGAAGGAATTCCTCGGGTTTTGCAAACTTTGATCAAATTGAGAGAAAGAGAGGCATGCCAAGCCGTTAATGATCGAAATCATGCTTGTCAGCATGAGTACTGAGAAGGACCCTGGCTTGATCTAGACTGGTTCCACACTATCTTCAGCTCGAGCGATTTGTCGCTTCTTAAAAAAAACTTTCAAAAACAGAATGTTTTGCACAGTCCTGCGAAGGCCTATATGGAATTGCTCTTGAGATTGTGCAACATAGGATCGCTCTCAGCCTCGAGACTCGACCCCTCATTTTCAAACCTTGAACTTGGATTCAGAAGGTTCAACGATCAACCACAATGTGAAGCCTCTGTGGCCTGATTTGAAGCAGCCCATGAACAAGAGGCAAGGAAGTCAGATCAAGAAGATCAAATGTCATCAAAAGAAGCTCGCAAAGCTAGATCAGAAGCACCCCTCGAACCAGGGGCAAAAGATGCCAGATTGTGCTCAAAGAGCCGAAGATGGATCATTCCACAAATCAATGAAGATCGGCAAGAATGCCAAATCCCAGAGGGAGGAAAGAAGAAAGTATTGCTGAAGGAAAAACTGAGTTCCGATCCACAACACTAGGGGAAAATTTAGCCTCCATTGGATGGACTCCTGCATCGACAGGGAACAACAGCCGTTCTCCTGGATTCAGATGACTTCAGGATCTCAAACCATTCAACATGGACAAAGCTACACTTTTACCCTTGAGAGGCTCGCTGGGCCGAAAACCCGGAAGGGCGACCCAGGCAAAAGTTAGAGCAAGAAAAAGAAAAATACAAAAAATGAAAAAGAAAAAAAAAGAAAAGAATTGAAAAGAATTGAAGAACATAGCTCGTAAGGTTGAAAACCCGCAAAGGGCGGCCTTGGCAAAAGTTAGAGCATAAAAGGAGAGGTTAAATACCCGAGTGTACCTTAATCCCGAACTACGTAAGGCTTGATTCCCATGTTTGGGATACGTAGGCAACTTCATCTTGAAGTCCAGCCACCAACACTTTCAAAGTGACTGTGTCCATATATTGGTTTTGACCATCTTCGTCTTCTCTGTATCTGAGAGTTCAGTTGCGATCATCACTAATGAGGACTGACTACAGTATGCTGCGGCGTTATCCAGACAAGGGGCAACTCTCCGTTGCCATGAGTCACCATTCAAACCAGGGGCAACTTTCCGTTGCCATACAGCATCCTTCGAACAAGGGGCAATTTTCTATTTTCCTTCGGATCCGAGGTTATGCATCTCAAGCATTGGTTCCGTGCTCGTTGAGCATTGGCCATTTGCAAAAATAGTTTTTGAAAATTTTTACTGAGGTTGACAATTTTCTCGAAAATTATTTCATTTTTCAAAACTGGACCATTTTCTTGGACCCAAAAAGGAGAATTTTCAGTGCTCATAGCCTGACTTGCATGATTTTCAAATAAAAAACCGAACAAGTTTGTTAACCTAACTCTCATCTGGTCAAAATTGTTTTAGTAGAAACCAAAACAAAAATGGTCAAAATGATGAACTAGGGGCACAACTGAGTCAGGTGCTCTGTCTTTACCCCGTGGTTAACATTCCTTGCCATAAGGACACTCTACCCACCATAAAGGGCACAATTGGAGCTGTCATTAAAGGGCTAAAAGCTCTCTCGACCTCCGAGCAACGAGGTATCAAACCAAGTGCGAAGCACGAATTAGAATGGATCAAGATACTTCATTCCCCATCCAGGGCATCGACCAAGCGTCACCAGAAGGAATAGCCGTGAGCTGATACGGTTGAGCGTGAACCCACAACTTCCTAATTCATCCATTAAATACCCCGGGGAGGGATAAAAATGAGAGAATAAAGAATAGAGAGGTGTAAGTTGAGAGAAAAAGCGAGCCGAAGGGTTTTGAGAAAAAAATGAGCTTGAGTGCCAGAGGGATGTGAGAATCACAAATAAGAAAGGGCGGGAAACACTACCCGGAGAAACTGGCTCCTCGCGAACTGAGAGGTCTCTTGTCTTTATAACACATCTGTGTGTCGTGTCTTTTGTTTTGTTTACCTCAACTTTTGTTTTGAGTCTTTTTCAAGTGTTACTCGATGATTTTAGGTCGTGTACCTTTTGTTTAGTCATAGTATACTGTGTTTAGTTGTAAGCTCAATACCCGGTTGAGAACCCTTTTCTCATTTTCAAAAAAAAAATCATTTTGTGCTCGGAATGCTGTGCCATTCTGCACATTTGTGCAAAAACATGATTTGGTTCTTTCATACAACTGCAAGGTCCACCCCCGATAAGTGTGAACAGGAAAACACTGGGCCTCTTTGAAGCTTCTGGGTTTCAGATCGCATCTGAGTGTGCTTCAACTTCAGTAGATTCAACCTTCATGGTCCGTCTTGTCAGATTTGCGCTGTTTGTTCAGGATCCGCTCTGTGTAAAATGGACCAAGCGCTGTGTTATGAGTTGTATGCAGATTAATCCCCAGTAGAGTATGAGCCGAGTGTTCAGAATGTGCAGTGGTTGGTATGGTTTGTTTTTGCTGTTGACTGGTTCGTTATCTGGTTATTACAATGCAAGTGTCCAATTTTCAAACAACAGATCAATTTCATTTCGTTTGAGATGTAACATGATGCAATGCGATGTAATATATGAAATGTACAAATGCAACACTTTTTCAGACAAAAAGTTTGTTTCATTTCATCATCTTTTTCAAATACATGGTTTTGGAAATAAAAATCTGCCTGCGGCAGTACAAGGCACTCTAGCTACCAGCAAAAGGTACAAAAGAAAAAGAAAAGAAAAAAAAAATAGCAAAAGTCTGGATCAATGACAAAAGGCCGTGGGTCTAGGGGTCCGTCCTCGTCCTCTTCCTGGACGAAGGTCCAGGAGCATCATCAGCGCTGTCTTCTGAGTCCGAGTCCGAGCCGTCTCTGGTCTTCTCCGACGATGACTCTGCCTCCGCCTCTATCTCTGCCTCAGACTCGTCATCGCCTGGAACTGGCGCCCGTGACCTACTCCCGACATGGGTGCGTCCCGCCTTGGTGCGGGGGTATACTCTCCCATCTCCTCCGGTAGGAACAGAAGGTCCAGCTGGGGCACCTCCTACGACAGGGATCTGGAAGGGATGCTGAAAAGTACAAAAAGCGAATGCATCATTGTACTGTGAACAGAATATCAGTGCAGAATGCAGTGTATGAGTACAGTGTGTGAACACTGTGAACAGAGTATCAGTGCAGAATGCAGTGTATGAGTACAGTGTGTGAATACTGTGAACAGAATATCAGTGCAGAATGCAGTGTATGATTACAGTGTTTGAATGCCATGAGCAGTTTATCAGTACAGAATACAATGCATCAGATGCTGTGAGGGCAGTATGTCAGGTGTTGTTTTCTGTGTCAAAGTATGTGAAACAGTCTGTGTATGGCTCAAGACCGTGGTCAGAAGGACATACCGGAATGCTATAAATGGATAGAAGGTCGAGGCTCTACTGGAGGATCCCCATCACTGAAGTGGTCAGCTCCAAGGACTGGCGAGTGTACTCAGAAGAGGCCTGCAAAAGTATTAAGAAGCATCAATATTCTGCGGAATATCAAATCAAATGAAATCAACTAACTATGCAGAATGCAATATGTAGTAGTACATACCGGAGGCAGGTCGTAGAAACCGACCAACTCGTGATCAGGCGGATGGGGAGCAATAGGGATCTGGTAGGTCGCCCCGCCACGCCCTCTGCATGTCATTGCCGTGGGCAGAGCAGGCCAACCAGCCCCCCGCCCTCTCTGAACTCCACAGCTGCTGCGGACCCGAGCCCTCCTCAATGCTCCTGCCCCAGCCCCCGCTCCTGCCCTAGCTACCGGAACCACGGGTCTCTCTCTTTCAGCTCAACGGCCACCACTCAAAGGCCGCATAATGTAGGTCTGAACATACTCTCTATAGTCACCCTCGCCCCTAAAGCCCTCCGCGTCCCAGCCGATCGTGTAATCGGCCATCTCTTGGGCGGTGAACCTCTCGGTGTCGTCATGTGGGTAGGAGGCGGACCCGGAACTATCTGCTCTGGCAAGCCCAGGGTCTGGCATAGGAAACGCTCACCCAAGTACCAAGCCCGACAGACCGGGCCCTCCAGCAGGATCCGGAAACGTGCAGTCTCCTCTGCCCCGGCAAACCGATCTCGAATCGTCGCAGGCAATGGAGCCCAAGGCTGCCAAGTGATCTGTAATTGACATGTAGTTTGTTATCTACTGATATTGACAATACAATGTAAAGCGAAGCTTAAATGAACCGCAAGTAAAACATACCTCTGCGGGGGTAATAGTGTCAAAGTAGCGGCGGAAAAAAATGAATGTCTCCCGCGGCCTCCGCAGACACCTCACGTCAAAGCGACGCGAAAATGGGACAACGAGAGGGGTCTTTACGTCTAGCACTGGGGCGAGTCTCGGAAAGTAGGCGTAGACCCACAATTGTAGAGCAAATACCAGAAGGGTTATCAGATAAAGCAGAACACAGAATAAAGCAGAAATTGCAGGACCATGTACTGTGCAGTGTGTTGAGCAGAGTGTACGGTGTATGCAGTGTACAGTCAGAGTAAAGCAGGGTACATGTGTGTGCCGTGTGTGCAGTATACGATCAGCATGAAACAGAAAGTACAGTGTGTGCAGTGTACAGAGTATAGAAAATGTAAAGCAGAAAAAGGAAATGTACCTCCCAAGCGTGCCAATAGCTTCCGAGCAACTGCCCACTGCCACGGGAAGCTGAGCTCATGTACCCATAGAGAGTGGCCAGAGCGGCGCCGCCCCAGTCGTAGTGCAGGATCTGCCTGACATCCACCAGTGCACTAAGTAGGCAAAGAGGCACAGTGTTCGCCCAGTCGGCGAAAATGGTAGTCCCAAACAAAAACATGAGAAAGCCGCGTGCGTATCTCTCTACAGTCTCCTGAGTCATCGGAGCCTCCTCGGTCAAAGCTGGCTGGACCCTAAACTGGACCTTGAACCAGGAATATCGAACGAAGCCGGGACGCGCAAGAGGTGGCACCTCGCCGAGCAGATGGATCTGAGCAGCTGCCCACTCATTCATATCAGTATCAAAGGGGATCGGATCACCCCCTACCTCGATGCCTGTAGGCATCGAGAAATCGTAGGGAGTCATCGTCATGTCTCCCATGGTAGAAAGGTGAAACGAGTCGGTGGTGTCCCACCACCTCTCTGCTAGAGCGGCAAGGAGAGGCCTACTCGTCGCCAGTCTGGAAAGCCCTCTGCAAAATGCGCCGAAGCTGGCCTGGTCCACGATGTGGCGAAACGCGTCGGGTAACTCTGCATACCAATCCCGAGCGGCAATATTCCCATACCCTCGGACGGTATGGGAATCTCCCTGTTTTCAAGCAGACAATGGCGAAGAAACGCTAAAGTACAGTTTTGAAAAACATTCAGATTTGGTAGTGAACTTCAACATGTGATGTGTCAGTGTGTTTGCATGTTTGTTGTAGATACAGCATGTGTGCACATTTTCCAAATTCAAACAGATATCGGGTGCCGGTGTGCTCGTAGTGAACTACAATGACTGATGTGTCAGTGTATTTGAGTGGTTCAGGGCGAGTGCAGTGTGTGTGCATGCGTTCAGATTCAAACAGATAACAGTTGCAAGTGTGTTCACGGTCGATTACAGTGTATAGTGCCTCAGTGCATTTGGGCTAAGCAGTTAATGAGCATAATCAGTTATGGCAGCTAAGTGTTCTACATTGCGGAAAGTAAAGCAGAGGGAAGAATGTTACCTCGGAAGCGCCAAAGGACAAATGAGATGTAGGATCGCGCAAGAGAAGCTCTGGAGGCACGCCCCTCTCGAAGCTCTTGAACTGGCGCAGTCTATTAGGAGGCAAGATGTGAATCGCCGGCCGGTAGGTCGCCGGGTCGAACGGGCGGACGCTCAAGGGGAGGAGCTCGGCCTCTGGATCCATCTCATGCTCTGGGGGAGTCTCGCCTCGTGGAATATCACCCGCCATGTCAAAAGTGGTGCGAAACTGGCCGAAAGAGTGAAAATCGGGCAAGAATATGAAAAGTCAACTGAAAAGTCAACCCCGGGAGGGTGAAAAATGGCCGAAAAGGTCGGGGTGCAGAAAAGGCACGGAAATCAAGAAAACCTTAGGGGAAACAAACCCCCAAGAGGTGGAAATAGCAAAGGAGACACCGAAACGAAGAAATGTTTGGTTCAAAGTGTTTGAAACGCGATGAACTTCATGAATCAAACGTCGAAAAGGGCGCGACAATCAAGGAAAATGGAGAATGGAAGAGGGTAAAATGCTCTGGAGAGAGAGAGAAACTATTTTTGGCCAAGGAAAATGAAAGAAATAGGGTTTCAAACCCTATTTTAAAAGACCCGAGGCAAAAAGACTAAACTGTCACGACTCAGCAACTTTTGGCCGGTCGGCCACATCTTTGGCCGGTGATGTTTTTTGGTGGCCGGTGGATGGCCGGTGGCTTCCCCATCCGGGCGGTGAACATCCTACAACCTTGTTTTGGTCAGATCTGTGGTTTGGAACCTTTATTGTTCAAGATAGTACAAGAAAAGGCATTTCCGAAGCTCAACTGGCCTCAGTTTCAACCTCGGACCGTGTCTTCTATGCGTGGCACTCGAATTCGTGCAAGGTGTATCCTTTTGGTATCCTTTTTATCTCTTACAAGGTTCGCAAGTTGCCCCACATGGGTTACGTTGCAACACTCTGTCGTGAACGCGCGCTGATTTTGCGTCATTTCTGTCACGTCATTGCGCACACATCTTGCATTGTCATGAACATGCATAATCATGCATTCAAAATAACAAAATTCATGCATTCGCTATGGTCTGGCGAGACCTTAAATACGCTCGGTCTAGGAGACCTTAAATCCTCTAAAGATGCAAGTTCTTCGGTGTTTGCCGTGCTCGAACGACTTTTGATAAGTTGCATTATACATGCATTTCAAATGACGTGCGTGGTTCCGCATTCAGGTTCACATGCATTGTCATGCATAATCAAAAGACGTGCGTTGTCACGCACTTACATCAATATGCATTGTCATGCATCCCAAAAGCCTCGTGTTGTCGCGTATTTCAAAATCATGCATCATTGCAAAAAAAAAAAAAAACAAACAAACAAAAACAAAAAATGCATATGTCTTGCATCATTGTAAATAATGCATATGTCATGCATCATTGTAAACATGCATATGTCATGCATCATTATAAATAATGAGTATGTCATGCATCATTGTAAACATGCATATGTCGTGCATCATTGTAAATAGTGCATATGTCACGCATGCCACTGTAAATAATGCATATGTCATGCATCTTATTGTAAATATTGCATTTACGCCCACCCATTGCATACTTGTAAATAGTGCATTGTAGCTTGCATGCATTCACTGCATCACCCCCACCTATGGCTTGCGCCTTTCCACGTTGAGCTTGGTCTGGTACGTGCCCACACTTTTCACATCAAAGCACAGTTCTGCATGTGTACACGCCTATTCCACGCTGGTATGTTGGTTTGAGGGTTGCGGCACCGTTTCTGTGTTAGATGCGGTTTGTTTGAGTACATGCCTTTCTTAGGCAAGATCTGGTTTCGCCCGCGTGCCTTATCCATTATAAATGTTCCATTCCATTGCATATTTGTATATGTTGCATTGTAGCTTGCATGGATTCACCGCATCACTTCCATCTAGGGCTTGCGCCTTTCCATGTTGAGCTTGGTCTGGTATGTGCCCATACTTTTTACGTCTATACACTCATAGTTCTGTATGACCGTTCTATGTTAGACGTGGTTTGTGTGTGTCCATACCTTTCCTCAACAAGATTTGGTTTGGCTGCTTGCCATATCCATTATATATATTACATTGTAGTGTAATTTTTGCATCCAGCATTAGGATCATTGGTCTTTCTTCAACGGGTCATTTCCCCACCTATGTCATTCCACCCAATTACTTGTTCTTGTGTCCGTCTACATCACTCATAGTTCAGCATGTGTACGCGCCTATTCCACGTTGGTATGTTGGTTTGAGGGTTGCGGCACCTTTTCTATGGTAGACGGACTTGTTACTTCCATCAATCTATTTGACATTCGTGTGGTTTTGAAC
The DNA here is from genome assembly GCF_055761805.1 of Camellia sinensis. Taxonomy (NCBI): domain Eukaryota; kingdom Viridiplantae; phylum Streptophyta; class Magnoliopsida; order Ericales; family Theaceae; genus Camellia; species Camellia sinensis. The sequence goes on from NC_138971.1 coordinate 61,277,128, forward strand.
CGCTCATGATTCGATTATGATTCAATTGCATTGCATTTTCATCTGCATTACTATACATAGTTTTGTATATCGCATATCATTCTACATTCATGTTGCATATTGCTAACGATATCTGTACCTGTTAAGTTTGCTTTCTTTCCAGGCACGATATTGTATGTACGGTTCATTTGAGGCTGGTGCAACCAGATGAACCGCGCAGGTATTGTATTCTCCGAGTGAGACGTATCAAGAATTACATAATTCTCTTACATCCTTTCTGCATCGTAGTGTAGTTTGGTATATGCTAGCTTAAAACTGTCGCATGTTATGCTTCGTTACAGCTTTCTTTGCATGATCATAAGTTATGTTCGGCTTTGTGCATTGTCTTGCATTTTGCCCCTGCCTTTAGGCGCATATCTTGTTTGCCTTACATGTTTGTCTAAGTCTTCGGCCTTGTCAAAAATGGGTCGTCTCTGGGCTTTGACATTCACTCCCGTCATTGTTATGACTTTCGAGTTCTGTCAAAGAGGGGCAACTGTAGACAACCCATTTTTGACCGTCCTCAAGACTTGGACGTCACCGCCTGAACACTTGGTGATCATCCATGTTTGTGTTCGTCATGACTTCCCGGAGGCCTCGGCTACGCGCCTTGCCTCAGGATCTCTCGACTCGACCATTTTGTGTCTGGTTTTGCACCAAACACTTGTGTTTTTGCTTTGGAGGGCAGGGAATGGCTCTTGGGACATCCCTACACTCCACCGGCCATGGCTTGAGGCCACCGACTGTGTTATGTTGCCATCGGCCAAATGTGATGGCCGGCCGGCCAATTTTACTGCCGGTTGGCCACTTTGATGGCCGGCCGGCCAAATGTGGTTTTCAACAGATATTTCTGTAGACAGCTGGCAGCTGTCATTCCAGGCCATACCCCAGCCCATGCTTGGACGTGGGACTTCTGAGGGGGCTGCAGATTGATATATATATATCAGTCAAGCTCTCTCAAAAGAGAGAGATACAAGAGGGACAAGAGGAAGATGAGGAGATATAGAACTTGGAGCAAAAAATCTCTCTCTCTCTCTACATTTTCTGCCTCTCTCTCTCTAAGGTTTAGGGCTTGTTTGTGCTCAAAAGTGCATTTTCTTTGCACTTTTCCATACAAACACCTAGTTCTCTACTCCCCTTATTGAGTTGAGATCCTTGGAAGTGATTTTTGGGGTGATTTGATGCCTTTTCTTGGTCCAAAAGTTGCTGATTTGCTGCTGTGCATCAAGGGCGATCTTTTACCTCTTTTAAGCCTTGTGTTTCATAGCTTGTTTTGCCATATTTGCAACTGTTTTTGAGCTTAACATATAACATAGAAAAGTCTTGTTTTTGAGTGCTCTAAATATTTTGTTAAGGGTGTTTTAAGCTTTGGGGTTGTTTCACCCCTCTTAAGGCTTGTTTGGCCTTTGTTTTGTGCCATTTCGGTTGAGCTTCGGGACCATTGTGTTTGGACCTCCTCACCACTGAAATCTTGAGGGATTTCAGAGGTGAGGATGGTGCCTTAAGGTCCTAAGAAGGAGAGGGCCACCCCCTCTTCTTGTTGTCCTTGAAAAGGGCTATTTTTGCCTCTTGAGGGAGCATCTTGTTTAAGTGTATGTTGGCCATGCTTCAACTGATTTTTGTGCTTATTATGTCAAAATATGCCTCTGTTTTTAGTTGGTTTGGACACACCTTGCATGCCTTGCATACATGTCTTGTAATGCCACATTTTTGCCTTAACATGCTTTAGGTGTAGACCCTTGTTCTAGCATGATTTAGGCTTAGCCTTGTGAAGCTTACATGCATATTTTGATGTGCTAAGCGACTATTTTAGGTCATTTGAGTCATTCATATCTTACTTTGTATAGCTACCATGCAATCCCTCTTAAATGCTTTAAGCTTTGGCCTCTCTAGCATGCATTACTTGCATTGTTTCAGTGGTTTGGAACCACTTATCATGTTATTTTAGTCCTTATAACATGCTTGTATCCTTGCCATTGATGCCTCTTTGATGCCTCTAAGAGGTTGTGTTCTATGCTTCATGTTTAAGCATTTGTGCATGCCTCCATGTGTAGATCATTTAGAAGCCATCTAGGTGGTTTTTAGGACTTGCCTTAACATGATTTGGGACTGTTTTGGTCCACTTTGGTCATTTGCTTCATGTGTCATTTAACCATAGTTTAAGTTATTGGGCCTGGTTGCATGCCTTGCTTGCATTGGTAGTTGGATTTGGTATCATCTTAACATGATTTTCAGAGTTTGATGTGCATGCCATTTGTCCATGATTATCCTCTTTTAAGTGTGCTTAAAAGATGTTCTTTAATGCTTAAGCGTTGGGCCATTTTTGCATGCATTGTTTGTGTGTGTATTTGCCTCCATTCCATAGCATTTTGGCTTCCTATTTAGGCACGGCTGAGGCTTGTCCATATTGGTCTAAGTCCACCTTTCGCATGTTGTTCAAATGTGATCACATTGCTACATGGTTGCATGCTTCGGTTGCATAATGTTTGCATGCTCATTACTTGCATTGTTGACACATGCTTAGCTATATTGCATTTTGTTTCATGCTTCCCCCATGCTCATATAGCATACTAGTTTGCATGCCTAGGTTGCATTCCATGTAGCATGCATGCCTTGTCCCTTGATCTAGTGATAGGGATTGGGCCTTGGTTTGTGTGTGTGCATTGCATTTGAAATCAAAATGCATACTTGGTCCCTTGGGCCATCATGCATTGAAATGCGTGATTGGTGGCCCGAGAATCGAGGCCCATCCTCCTTTGAGTCATAAACATGATAAGGAGTGTGGTTGGTGCATACATTTGCTTGAAATACATTGTCATGCCTTGCCTGCCCTCTGCTGCTGTTAAACAGGTTTCAGCAGGAAGAATTGGCCGGCCGGCAGTGTTGGGTGCCGACCTGCAAAACAGGTTTGGCCGAGAGCATAAGTTTGTGGCCGGTGACCATTCTCCATGGCGGTGGAGTTCTCACTCAGCCGGTAGTGTTCCACAACACTCAGAGAAGCAACCTTGGGAGTTGTGCAATTTTCAGAGAAGCAGAACAGTCAAAGCAGAGGCAAACTTGTGCATGGCGTTGGATTTCCGAGCAAACCCGAGCATGCGCGCATTGGATCCTCTTCCCGAGGCCTTTACTGCTTTCTTAAGCTTAGTTAATTTGCTTAATTAATTAGGTGGCCTGTAATAATTAATTAGCTTGTAGGTTAATTAATATGTATTATTCTTTTGGTCCCTCCAAGCGAGGGTGAATTTGTAATAAGTGTGGGTGCGTGTGTGCTTGTCTTCCAACCCTGACTTTTTCTCCCTTTTACTTACCTGCTTCGATGGTTAGTATTAGGACATATTTACTTTAGCATACCTTATGCTATGCATGCGTGCATCAATCATTAGTCTTCCATGCACCAGGCTCGGCGCATCATACTAACTGCATAAGTATTTCAAATCTAACTTGAATACGTGCTACTTGTGCATTCTCACATGTCATTTATAGACTAGCCGAGCCTACTCTAGTGACATTCCGTATGCGTTGCATTAGGCATTTAAACATGGACTTGGATCATGCATGATTGCTAACATGTTCTTGTTTTGGCACGGAGTACTAGGTGAGCTCTTTATGCTTTAGCATCTCACATGAGTGTGAACGTTAACACGATAGCATGATTACCATGAGGCTAGCTGCTTATGTGATATAACTGCTTGAATGCCTGTGGGTGGACGTCGAATTACCTAAATTGGAATAATGCATTAAAACTATGAGTTTTAAGCCCACTAGATAGTGGCAAAACCATCTTTTCTAAAGCCCACTTGAGGGTGGCAAAATCTGCATTTCAGCCTACTTGCGAGTAGCAAACCATTTTCAAAACAAGCATGAAATGTTTTGTGCCAATTTAGGCGATTTGGTCTATACTTGTTTGCTGCGTGCATAACATAGTAATTCTAGGCTAATAACCGGAATAAGAACACATAAAATTTTCAAAAACGGATATCATGGTTAGTAGAGGCCGATCTTCGGATCGGGCGAGAGGGGGTGCTCATAGCTGACCTTCCCCAATCGTACCCAAGCTCCCGTGCCGAGGCAACTTTGGTGATGACGGACACGTGGCCTTTGGCACCGAGTCAGGGTTTCCTAAATTCTCCCATAAAAAATATTTAGGTGGCGACTCTATATCTGGCAAAGCAGTCCATGTTTGGTACTTCTTTTCAAAAATCTGTTTCTCAAAACGATTTGCCGGATTTGGACTCTTTGGTTCAGATTAAGGACCGTGACACAAATTGAGTCCGAACTGTAGCGAGGCCCACGGACGCATCTACACCAATCGTGATTTCCACGGAGGGCGTTCCGAATTTGAAGGCTTATTCGGCCCGAACGTGTCATTCACGTTGGGCACTCCGACTTCGGCAGCTTATTTGGCCTGAATGTGTCATTTACGATGGGCGCTCCAAATTCGGAGGCTTTTTGTGTTAGACAATCGTGATCTCCACAAACGACGCTCTGAATTCAGAGTTTTATTCGGCCCAAACGTGTCATTCGAGATGGGTGCTCCAAATTCAGAGGCTTTTTGTCTTCGCCAATCAAGATTTCCATGAAAGACGCTCTGAATTCGGAGGCTTATTCGGCCCGAACGTGTCATTCACAATAGGCACTCCAAATTCAGAGGCTTTTTGTGTTTTCGGCCCGAGCGTGTCATTTATGTTCGGCACTCCGACTTTGGAGGCTTATTCGGCCCGAACGTGTTATTCACGATGGGCGCTCCAAATTCAGAGGGTTTTTGTGTTGGCCAATCACAATTTTCAGGAAGGGCGTTCTGAATTTGCCCGCTTATTCGGTCCGAAAGTGTCATTCACGTTGGGCGCTCTGACTTCAGAGGCTCATTTAGCCTGGACGTGTTATTCACGAAGGGCGCTCCGAATTCAGAGGCTTTTTGTGTTGGCCAATCGTGATTTCCACGAACAGCGCTCCGAATTGGTGGCTTTTTCTATTGGCTAATCGTGATTTCCATGAAGGGCGCTCCGAATTCGGAGGCTTATTCAGCCAGAACGTGTCATTCACGTTGGGCGCTCCGACTTCGGAGGCTTATTTGGCCTGAATGTGTCATTCACGATGGGCGCTCCGAATTCGGAGGCTTTTTGTGTTGGCCAATCGTGATTTCCACGAACGGCGCTCCGAATTCAGTGGCTCTTTCGATTAGCCAATCGTGATTTCCACGGAGGGCGTTCCGAATTCGAAGGCTTATTCGGCCCGAACATGTCATTCACGTTGGGCACTTCGGCTTCGGAGGCTTATTTGGCCTGAATGTGTCATTTACGATGGGCGCTCCAAATTCGGAGGCTTTTTGTGTTAGACAATCGTGATCTCCATAAAGGATGCTACGAATTCGGAGTTTTATTCGGCCCAAACGTGTCATTCACGATGGGTGCTCCGAATTCAGAGGCTTTTTTTCTTCGCCAATCGAGATTTCCACGAAAGGCGCTCTGAATTCGGAGGCTTATTCGGCCCGAACGTGTCATTCACAATAGGCGCTCCAAATTCAGAGGCTTTTTGTGTTTTCGGCCCGAGCGCGTCATTTATGTTCGGCACTCTGACTTTGGAGGCTTATTCGGCCCGAACTTGTCATTCACGATGGGCGCTCCAAATTCGGAGGGTTTTTGCGTTGGCCAATCGCAATTTTCACGAAGGGCGTTCTGAATTTGGCCACTTATTCGGTCCAAAAGTGTCATTCACGTTGGGCACTCCGACTTCAGAGGCTTATTTAGCCTGAACGTGTTATTCACGAAGGGCACTCCGAATTCAGAGGCTTTTTGTGTTGGCCAATCGTGATTTCCACGAACAGCGCTCCGAATTGGTGGCTTTTTCTATTGGCCAATCGTGATTTCCATGAAGGCCACTCCGAATTCGGAGGCTTATTCGGCCAGAACGTGTCATTCATGTTGGGCACTCCGACTTCGGAGGCTTATTTGGCCTGAACGTGTCATTCACGATGGGCTCCCCAAATTCAGAGGCTTTTTGTGTTGGACAATCGTGATCTCCATGAAGGGCACTCTGAATTCAGAGTTTTATTTAGCCCAAAAGTGTCATTCACGATGGGTGCTCTGAATTCAGAGGCTTTTTGTGTTCGCCAGTTGTGATTTCCACGAAGGGCGCTCCGAATTCGGAGGCTTATTCTGCCCGAACGTGTCATTCACAATTGGTGCTCCAAATTCGGCGGCTTTTTGTGTTTTTGGCTAGAATGTGTCATTCATGTTGGGCACTCTGACTTCAGAGGGTTATTCGGCCCGAATGTGTCATTCACAAATTCGGAGGCTTTTTTTGTCGGCCAATTGTGATTTCCACGAAGGGCGCTTCGAATTTGGAGCCTTATTCGGTCCTAACTTGTCATTCACGTTCGGCGCTCCGACCTCGGAGGCTTATTTAGCCTGAATGTGTCGTTTACGAAGGCCGCTCCGAATTCGGAGGCTTTTTGTGTTGGCCAATCGTGCTTTCCACGATCGGCGCTCCGAATTCAGTGGCTTTTTCTATTGGCCAATCATGATTTCCATGAAGGGCGCTCTGAATTCGGAGGCTTATTTGGCCCGAACGTGTCATTCACGTTGGGCACTCCGACTTCGGAGGCTTATTTGGCCTGAATGTGTCGTTTACGATGAGCGCTCCGAATTCGGAGGCTTTTTATGTTGGACAATCGTGATCTCCACTAAGGGCACTCCGAATTCAGAGTTTTAATCTGCCCAAACGTGTCATTCACGATGGGCACTCCGAATTCGTAGGCTTTTTGTGTTCGCCAATCGTGATTTCCACGAAAGGCGCTCCGAATTCGGACGCTTATTCGGCCCGAACGTGCCATTCACAATGGGCGATCCGAATTCGGAAGCTTTTCGTGTTTTCGGCCCAAACGTGTCATTGATGTTGGGCGCTCCGACTTCGGAGGCTTATTTGGCCCGAACGTGTCATTCACGATGGGCGCTCTAAATTCAGAAGCCTTTTGTGATGACCAATTGTGATTTCAATGAAGGGATCTCCGAATTCGGAGGTTTTTTCTACTGGCCAATTGTGATTTTCACGAAAGGCACTCTGAATTCGAAGGCTTATTCAGCCTGAACGTGTCATTCACGTTGCGCTCTCCGACTCCGGAGGTTTATTCTGCCCAAACGTGTCATTCATGATGGGCGCTCCAAATTTGGAGGCTTTTTGTGTTAGCTAATCGTGATTTCCATAAAGGGAACTCCGAATTCGGAGTTTTATTCGGCCCTAATGTGTCATTCGCGATGGGCGGTCCGAATTCAGAGGCTTATTCGGCCCGAACATGTCATTCACGATGGGCGCTGCGAATTCGAAGGCCTTTTGTATTGGCTAATCGTGATTTTGACAAAGGGCGCTCTAAATTCGGAGGCTTATTTGGCCCGAACGTGTCATTTACGATGGGCGCTCTGAATTCGGAGGTTTTTTGTGTTGGCCAATCGTGATTTCCACGAAGGACGCTCTAAATTCAGAGGCTTTTTTCTATTGGACAATCGTGATTTCCACGAAGGGCACTCCGATTTCGGAGGCTTATTCGGCCTAAATGTGTCATTCATGTTGGGCACTCCGACTTCGGAGGCTTTCTCACACAACCAAAACTCACTAAGAAACACAACCAGAACTCACTGGATAAGAGAGAATATTATATTGAAAGAAGCAAGATGTACACGGCATAAAATCAAAACAAGCTGTCGTGCCGTACAAGTTAATGATAAAATTTGCACAAGTGTGTGGAATTCCACAGGCATGGAAAGCTTCTTCCATCTATGTCTTTAAGCTGATATGCCCTAGTCCCTGCGATCGAATCAATCTGATAAGGGTCGTCCCAATTAGGACCCAATTTTCCATCAACCGGATTCCTTGCAGCGGGAAGCACTTTCTTGAGCACCAATTATCCTCGTGTATAACGTCGTAGTTGAACACGTTGATTATACACTTAGCGAGCTATTGCTGGTACTGGGCCATGGATGCAAGGGCACGGTCTCGGCGTTCTTCTATCAGAGTCAAGTCCAAGGCCAACATCATGTCATTTCGGCCCGTGTCAAAAACCTTCGACTCCAAGGTTGGGAGGCCGATCTCCAAGGGGATGGTTGCCTTGGTTCCGAAGCATAGGGTAAATGACGTTTCCCCAGTGCATCACCTTGGAGTAGTGCGATGAGCCCACAACACACTAGGCAACTCTTCCACCCATCTGCCTTTAGCTTTCTCCAGCCTTTTCTTGATGCCGTCCAAAATAACCTTGTTGATGGCCTCCATTTGACCATTGCTCTGGGGGTAAGCCGGCGAGGAAAAATAGGGCCGGATATCGTAAGTGTTGCACAATTCTCGATACACACCACAATCAAACTGGGTAGCATTGTTAGAAACATGTGTTTGTGGTATGCCGAACCTTGTTATGATGTTTTTCCATAGAAAACGCTTAACGTCGGAATCTCGAATATGTGTTACTGCCTATGCTTTGACCCATTTTGTGAAATAATCCGTCGTAACAATTAGGAATTGCCAATTGCCTGGGGCCTATGGTAACGATCCAACGATATCAAGCCCCCATTTAGTGAACGGCCAAGGACTAGTGATAGAATTTAACTCCTCGGCTGGCAAATGAGTTAAGGGGGAAAACTTCTGGCATTGACCACATTTCTTGACATAACACTCGGCATCGGTTTGCATGGTCAACCAATAGTACCCCTGCGATACGGTGCGATGAGCCAGAGAACGTCCGCCCGAATGGGCACCGCAACTGCCCTCATGTATTTCAGACAAAAGTTCCTCGACTTTATTCGGGTGAACACACTCTAAGTACGACCTGGAGAGAGATTTTTGTACAGCTTCCCCTATGGATCCAAATAGTTTCTGAGGACTTTGTTTCGAAGTTTGTGTGCTTCCTTCTTATCCATCGAGAGCTGTTCTGAAGATAGGAATGCGGCAATAGGGTCCATCCAACTCGGACCCGATTCGATAACATTGACCTGAACTGATTCTGAAAAGGCAATGCTCGGCTCGGGGACGAACCCTACTTCAATTGTCCGCTTAATTTCTGAGTTGATATCAGAGGCTAAGCAAGCCAGGCTGTCTACATGCGTATTCTGATCCCAGGTTATTTGATTCAGTTCGTGGTGATCAAATTTAGCAAGCAAAGAATTCATCGTTTTCATATAGGCTGCCATGCAGTCATTTTTCGCTGCATATTCCCTTTTCAACTGGTTGATTACTAGCTTTGAGTCACAGAAAACAAGCAAGCGCCGAGCACTGAGGTGAAGTGCATTTCGCAAGCCGGTTAATAGTGCTTTGTATTCGGCCTCATTGTTTGATGCATCAAGTCCCAATTTGACGGCTTGTTTGATTATTGCGCCTTCAGGAGTCATGATTACTAGGCCAGCCCCACGGCCACGCTGGTTGGATGACCTGTCGCAATACATCTTCTAGACGCCGCAAATATACATTCTCCCGATGGGCTTACTTTGCACTTGATCAGATTTAAAGTCGGCGAGGGATCCTATGAACTCAGCTACAAATTCGGCATGCACTTGCCCTTTTATGGAAGTTCTGGGCAGAAACTAGATGTCATACTGTAGACACCCCATTTTTGATCGTCCTCAAGACTTGGACGTCATCGTTTGAACACTCGATGATCATCCATGCTCGTGTTCGTTTTGAGTTCCTGAAGGTCTCGGCTGCGCGCCTTGCCATAGAACCTCTCAACTTGTTTTGTGCTTGGTTGGGGACCAAGAACTTGTGGTTTTGTTTATGAGAGAAGATGGTGGCTTGTTGGGCAGCCCTACACCCCATTGGCCAGGCCTCATGCCTATCGGCCTTTCCTTCTTTCCATCGGCCATCAGTGGTGGCCAGTTAGCACCATTTTTGCCCGGTCGGCACCCTTTTTGGCCGATCGGCCATGTTTGTTGGTCAAGGCCTTTATATTTGCTTTTACAAATATTTCTTTGCCAGTTGTGCCAGCTGGTGAGCACAAAACTCATCCTCCATACGTGTATGGAGGGATTGAACCAGGCCTCTAGCTTGTTCAACATGCTTGAGACTTGGATTTCTATAAGAAGGGAGGTGCCTCTCCTTTTCCGGAGGTTCTGAAATCAGGCTGAGAGATATACATATCCCTCTCTCTCTATATTTCACTCTATCTCTCTCTCTCTAGATTGTGCTATTGCGAGCCTTAAAGTGTGTTTTCTCTTCACTTTTGCTCTACAACACCTAGTAAAGCACCATTGCTTTGTTGTTGAGGTACTAGAGGACCTTCTTTGGACTCTCAAAGTTGGTTTCTTTGGCTCAGAAGTGCTGGTTTGCTGTGGTTCTTCAAGGGTGAGTTGTTACCCCCTTTAAGCCTTGTTTTGCTTAAGTGTTTGGCCCCTTTTACATACTGTTTTAGGCCTTGCTTTCAACTAAAAAAAGTTATATTTTAAAGTGTTTAAAGTGTTTGTTTAAGGCCTCTTTGGTGTTGGGGGTGGTTTACCCCCTTTTTTTGCCTAGTTTGGCCTTGTTTTGGGCCATCACTTTAGACTTTTGTGATTACTTTTATTTGGCCTTTCTACCACTGAATTCCAGAGGAATTTCAGTGGTGAAAAGTGTGTTTTGAGGTCTCAAATGGGTGGGGTTGTCCCCTTTCCTCTTGTCTTGTGTGCTTGTGTTGATGGCTCATTGTAGACACGCCATTTTTGACCGCCAGTGGTGAAAAGTGTGTTTTGAGGTCTCAAATGGGTGGGGTTGTCCCCTCTCCTCTTGTCTTGTGTGCTTGTGTTGATGGCTCATTTTAGACACGCCATTTTTGACCGTCCTCAAGAATTGGACGCCACCGTTTGAACATTCGGTGATCATCCATGTTCGTGTTCGTCTTGAGTTCTCGGAGGTCTCGGCCACGCGCCTTGCCTCAAGACCTCTCGACTTGCCTGTTTTCTATTTGGTTTTGCACCAAACACATGTGTTTTGCTTTTGAGGAGCAGGGAATGGCTTGTTGGCCATCCCCACATCTCACCGGCCATGGCTTGAGGCCACCGGCCATTGTTTTATTGCCATCGGCCAAATGTTTGGTCGGTCGGCACTCTGTTTGGTCGGTCGACCATTTATTTGGTCAATTTGGCATTTTTGGCTGGCCGACCCCTGTGCATCTGCTTTTGGCAGATATTTTGTGCGAGCTACGCTAGCTGGCACCCACTTTGCACCCCCTCCATACACGTGTATGGAGGGATTTCACTCTTGCTTAGCTTGTTTTGTAAGCTTTGCAAGAGTGATCCACTATAAAGGGAGTCCTTCTCCTCCCTCCTTAAGGGTTACAAAAAAGTATTCCAGAGGTCTGGATTAGGGTTAGGTCTTGTGTATCTATCTATCTCTATATCTCCCTCTCTTTTGCTCTTTGTGTGTGTATTAAGGTGTTTTGTTCATTGTTTTGCACACAAACACCTAGAGTTACACTTTCCTTTAGCTACTAAGGTACTAAGGAGTCATTTTCAGAGTTCTTGAGTTGATCTAAGCTTGGAGAAGGGGCTGGAGTGGTCCTTGTGAAGAAGGTCTTCAAGGGTAAGAACTTTACCCCTTTATTTCCCATTTTTGCATAGGCTTTTAGCCATCCTTGCATCTACTTTTAAGCTTAACTTATAACATATAAAAGTTCTTATTTTAAGTGATTAAAATAGTTGTTTGAAGTTGTTTTGGTGTTTGGGGTTGTTTGACCCCTCTTAGGCCTTGTTTGGCCCCCCATTTTGTGCTATTTTGGTGAGCTCTAGGAACACCTTGTTTGGGCCTCCTCACCACTGAAATCCAGAGCGATTTCAGTGGTGGGGATGGTGCTTTGTGGTCCTTAGAAGGAGAGGGCCATCCCCTCTCCTTATTGTCTTCAAAAGGTATCATTCTAGCCTCATGTGTGAGCACCATTGTTGAGTTCATGTTGGCCATGTCTTAACTAGTATTTGTACTTATTTTGCCGTGATATAGCACTGTTTTAAGTTGGTTTAGACACAGCATGCTTGCTTTGCATACTTGTTTTGTAATGCCATGAATTGCCTTAACATGCTTTGTGTTTTGAGCTTTGTTTCTAGCATGTTTTTGGCCTAGCTTTGTGAAGCTTTTATGCATGTCTTAGTATGCTTAAGGTCTGTATGGAGTTGTTTTGGCCATCCATGACATGCTTTGCATAGCCACCTTGCATTTTAGCTTGTTAGCCTTGGGTGTGTGAGTGTTGTGCATGCATTACTTGGCTTGTTTCAGTGGTTTGGCAGAACTTGTAACATCATTTCAGTCCTTGTGGTATGCTTGTATGCTTGCATTTGATGCTCCTTTAATGCTTCAAGAGGTTGGTATCTTATGCTCCATGGTATCTTATGCTCCATGTTTGAACCCTTTTGCATGCCTTTAGACTTAGGCCATTTAGATGTCATCTAGGTGTGCCTTTGACCTTGTTTTGATCTGCCTTGGGGTGGTTTTGAGTCCCCATGGCCCTTTGGGACTTGCTTCATATAGCTATTATTTAAGCCTCTTGGCTTACCTTGAGTTTTGGACATAGTTGCATGCCTTGCTTGCATTGATAGGTTGATTTGGCATCATTCCTCATGTATTTTCAGAGCTTGCCATGCTTGCCATTAGTCCATGTTTATCCTCTTTTAAGTGTGCTTAAAAGTTGCTTCTTTATGCTTAAGAGTTGGGCCATGTGTGCATGCATGTTTGTATGTGTTTTGGCCTTCATTTCCTTAGCATTTGGCCACTGTTTTGGACCTAGTAGAGAGTTGTCCATCTTGGTGTAAGTCCCTTATTTGCATGTTGTTACATGCTCGCCTTGTGTGTTGTTGCTTACTTGGCCTATCGCATGTGTTGCATGCTTGAATCACATTGCATTTAGCACGTTTTCTTCCTTTTGTCTTGGCTGCTTAACATGTTACGTGTCTTGCATGTTTGCATGTTCGCATTGCATATTGCATGCTTGTTAACGTGCACATGTTGTTACATGCGTTGCATGTTTGTTTGTTTAGGTTGTGTGCTTAGTACACATTACTTGCTTTCATGCTCATGATTGCATACTTAGCTCACATGCCTAGGTTGCATTGCATTGAGCATGCATGCCTTGTCGCTTGATTAAGTGACAGCGGTTGGGCCTTATGTGTTTATTTGGTTTGCATTTCATTTGCCATCAAAATGCATAACTTGGCCTCTTTGGCCATCACGCACTGAAATGCGCGATTGGTGGCCCAAGGGTCGAGGACCATCCTCCTTTGAGTCATGAACATGATAAGGAGGGTGTTTGTGCAAACATTTGCTTGAAATGCATTGCCATGCCATGTTTGCCCTCTGCTGCTGTCAAAATAGGATTCGGCAGATAAATATGGCCAGTTGACTGCATAAAGTGCCGATCGACCAATGATGGATGGCCGAGAGCTGAATATTTTGTCGATGACCCTTCTACCATGGTCGGTGATGTTTCTCCTTGGTCGGTGATGCTCCACAGTGCTTAGAGAGTGTTCCTTGGGACTTATGCAATTTTCAGAAGAGTAGAGCAGGGTAAACAGAGGCAGCTTGTGCTTGGTGACGGATTTCTGAGCAAACCCGAGCACGCATGGATTAGTCCCTCCTCCCGAGGGTATTTTATTGCTTTCTTAGCTTAGTTAATTTGCTTAACTAGTTAAGTGGTCTGTAATAATTAATTAGCTTGTGGGTTAATTAATTTGTATTATTCTTTTGGTCCCTCCGAGCGAGGGCGAATATGTAATAAGTGTGGGTGTGTGTGTGTGCATGTCTTCCAACCCCCATTTCTTTCTCCCTTTTACTTACCTACTTTTGATGGTTAGTACTAGGGCATATTTAATTTAGCATACCTTATGATATGCATGCGTGCATTTATTCATCAGTATTGCATGCACCGGGCTCGGCGCATCATGCAAACTGCATAGTATTTCAAATCTCACTTGAATACATGTTAGTTGTTGCATTTCACATGCCATCCTAGGATTAGCCGAGCCTATTCTAGATTGCATTTTGCCTGTGATGCATTACCCATTTAACATGGACTTGGATCATACGTTTGATTGCTAACATGTTTTTTGTTTTGGCTCGGAGTACGCTGTAAGTATTTATGCTTTAGCATCTCGCATGAGTGTGAATGTTAACATGACAGCATGCTCACTATGTGGCTATGTGCTTATGTGATATTACTGCCTAAATGCCAGTGGCTGAAGGTTGGATTGCTTGAGTTGGAACAACTCGTTGAAATCCGTATTTTAGCCTACTTGCAAGTAGCAAATTTCAAACCATTTTCAGAACACACGGATATGCAATGCTTTGTTGCAAATTAGGCGATCTAGTCTATACTTTTGTGTTGTGAGCATCACATAGTAAGATTAGCTAATTAATCAGAATAAGAACACATAACATTTTCAAAACTAGATATCATGGTTAGCAGAGGCCAATCTTCGAGTCGGGCGAGCGGGGGTGCTCATAGCTGACCTTCCACAATCGTACCCAAGTTCCTGAGCCGAGGCAACTTTGGTGATGACGGACACATGGCCTTAGGCAAACAAGTCAGGGTTTCCAAAATTTCCCCCTAAAAAATATTTAGGTGGCGACTCTGTATCTGGCAAAGCAATCTATGTTTGGCACTCCTTTCTAAAAATCTGTTTTCTCAAAACGATTTGCCAGATTTGGACTCTTTGGTGTTTTATCAATCTCACATTGCACATTGTGAGATCAGATTAAGAACCCTAACAATTTGAGTCCGAACTGTAGTAAACCCACAAACGAACAGAACGTCGGGGATTTATTCCTCCCGGGACGTTCGGGGACGTCTACAGTTTCTGGCGACTCTGCTGGGGACTTTAGAGAGCTTGACTCGAACTCGTGATATCTTGTTTTAACTATACTTATGTGTTTCTTTGCATTGCATGTGCATTGGTGTCCCTAGGACACTGTGTTTGCCATATGCTATTCCTGAGCGGTTAGCCTGAGGCTGTGTGCCATAAGGTTGATCGGTTAAGGGCTCTGCCAGTATGGAAACACAAACCTCGGTTTTACCGGGGCACCCTCTTTTGACCATTCGACCTAGTGCATATTCGTAATCCATAGTGACCATTCCAAGCTAAGACAGGTTGATACCCGATTATAGGTTGTTTGAAACCGTTGCGTGCGTAGTGAAACCCTAGTTCCTGACAAAATAGGACAGGGAAACCCTACCACAACATAGGGGTCTTTTGGTTCCCATTTACTTGCTTTGTGCTTTTAGAGTGTATCACTACAGGAACGCACATATCAATTTGCAAGTTTAGTACCAGGCCTCAGGGCATCAGTATCAGTGTTTTGGGGAATCGGTTATATCTGTGGGTATCAGATTCAGTTTTTTGGGGCAGTGATTTTAGGGAACAGTAATCAGTAGTAGAGTACAGTTATTCAGCTGCGCCTGTGTCTGTTCCGTTTGGGCTGAAATGCTGCTTGTTTTCCTTTTCAGTTCAGAGATTTGGGCTCAAAGATTTGGTGTTCTTCTTCGCAGAGGCAAGGCAGACGTCTGATCCGTCAATCGCCGATTGCATAATCTCCGTTCAAGTTCAGCGGACTTATGATGACCCAAAGTTCAGAGGAAATCGTGGTTATGGCATCCGCATTAGACCAAGGAACCAACTTGCAGGATGAGGCCAATGTTGAAGTACCACATCCGTCCAGGTCGCCTGTCGCGCGCTTGATCTAGGAGCCCCAGTTGTTTCAAGCTCGTGAGCCCACCACGTTTGAATTGATGGGAATGATTAGTGACCTTCAGAGGTCTGTGGCTGATCTCACTTACGGAATGTCAGCTTCGCCATCAAATGCACCATATGCCGGGAATTTTGTACTACAGGAGCCCCCGCTATTGGGGCAAATTGTGATCGAGCTCAGTTAACCTGAGGCTGTCCCAAGCTATGACCGTGACATGCCAACAACAATCGGGTTTCGCTCTGATATAGCAACCCAAACCCTCGATCAGGCTAAGGCTAGAGGTAAGAACAAAGTGGGAACAGATGCTGATCCCATTGAACAACTGCTGTGGCAGTCAAGGCTTTGAAAGGCGGGGGGATGAATAAGCAACAAGTACTCGCAATCATGTCTAAGACTGTGGATGATGCTTTCCCCACTCCAACTGAAGGCAGATCAAGCCAGGCGGAAAATCGGGATAGGCCCCGTCATGCCAGAACAGTTCCTTCCACTCCCAACCCTGCACTGGGAAAAGATCAGAAAGCCAAGGCAGTGCCTGCCGACCCTTTCGCTAGTGCGTCTAGCAAGAACCCTCAGACTTCGAAGTATTTGCCTCGAGGGCGCAGAGTCTTCATACCCACATCTAGGGCATTTCAAATGTTGGCTAAAAAAGGGCATCTTAAACCCCTCGAGCCTCGACCTCTCCCGAAGAATCTTCCTCTCACACATGATGCTGCCTTGTATTGTGGTACCACCAGCAAACCGGTCATAGCACCGACGGTTGTTTCCGCCTTCGCCACGAAGTGCAAGAATTGATCGACAATGAGGTCATCCTCCCACCCACCTCAACAAAGTCTATCACCGCTGATACTGCAAGTATGTGATCAGAGGTTGGACCACCTGCGGGCGGCGCTCAGTGTATTTCAGATGTGGCGTTTGGCACGCACTGTTGGGAGCATTTACGAATGCAGTTTTGTAACTTCTGGCTTGGGTGTCGAGTCAGTTCTTTGTTTTTGTTTTGAGTCTGTCTCTTTGCCCTGAGTCAGTCTTTTTGCTTAAGGGTCTGTCTTGTTGTGTCGAGTCAGTCCCATTGTATAAAATGTCAGGTGATTCCGGGGTTGTTGCCTCGAACACCGTTTTATTTTGTAATTACCCTTTTGTTTTCTTTTGAGTCTGTCTCTGCTGTGGAGCCAGTTGCAACCAGGAAATCTGAATGAAACAGCTGAGGCTATCATGTTTTCCGTGCCTATTGCTACTTCGAGCTAGTTATGCCAGAAAATTTGAATGAAATGGCAGAGCATCTTACTTACTCTTCTGCACCTCGAATTCATTGCATTGACCTAAGTTCTTCGAAACTTTTTTAACACTGTGGTGATGAAAATGAAAAGGAAGGAATTCCTCTGGATTTACAGAACTTTGATCAAATTGAGAGAAAGAGAGGCATGCTAAGCCCTTAATGATTGAAATCATGTTTGTTAACGTGAGTACTGAGAAGGACCCTGGCTTGATCCAGATTGGTTCCGCACTATCTTTTGCGCGAGCGATTTGTCGCTTTCTTAAAAAGTTTTCAAAAACAAAATGTTTTACGCAGTCCTATGAGGACCTGTGTGGAATCACTCTTGAGATTGTGCAGCTTAGGATCGCTTTCAGCCTCAAGACTTGAGCCCTTGCTTTCAAACCTTGGACCTTAGTTCAGAATGTTCAACGGTCAACTACAACATGAGGCCTGCGTGGCCAAATTTGAAGCAGCCCTCGAACAAGAGGCTAAGAAAGTCAGATCAAGAAGATCATACCTCATCAGAAGAAGCTTGCGAAGCTAGAACAGAAGCACCCCTCGAACTAGGGGCAAAAATGTCCGATGTGCTCGAAGAGCCGAAGATGGATCCTTCTGCAAGTCAATACAACAGCCACCCTCCCGGATACGGATGGCTTCGAGATCCTAAAACCATTTGGCATGAACTTGTTACACTTTTACCCTTCGAGAGGCTCACTGGGCCGAAAACCCAGAAGGGCGACCCAGGCAAAAGTTAGAGCAAGAAAAAGAAAAGAAAAGAATACAAAAAATGTCAAAAAAATAAAAGAGAATGAAAAGATTTGAAAAATAAAAGACAAAAAAAATGAATAAAAAAAAGGAATTGAAAATAAAAGAAGAATAAAGCTCGCAAGGCTGAAAACCCGCAAAGGGCGGCCTTGGCAAAAGTTAGAGCCTAAAAAGTGAGGGTTAATACACGAATGTACCTTAACCGGAACTACGTAAGACTTGATTCCCATGTTTGGGATACGTAGGCAACTTCATCCTGAAGTCCAGCCACAAACACTTCCAAACCAAGTGTGTCCATGTAATGGTTTTGATCATCCTTGCCTTTTCTGAATTCGATAGTTCGGTTGTGACACAACCGGAACTACTTAAGGCTTGATTCCCATGTTTGGGATACATAGGCAACTTCATCCTGAAGTCCAGCCCAACACACTTTCAAAGTGACTGTGTCCAGATATTGGTTTTGACCATCTTCGTCTTCTCTGTATCCGAGAGTTCGGTTGCAATCATCACTAACAAGGACTGTCTACAATATGCTGCGGAGATTATCCAAACAAGGGGCAACTTTCCGTTGCCATGAGTCGCCATTCAAACAAGGGGCAACTTTCCATTGCCATGCAGCTCTCTTCAGGCAAGGGGTAATTTCCCTTCGGATCCGAGGTTGTGCATCTCGAGAATAAATTTCATGCTCGTTGAGCACTGGCTGTTTGCCAAAATGGTTTTTGAGAATTTTTACTGAGGTTGACTATTTTCTCAAAAATTATTCCATCTTTTCCAAAACTGGACAATTTTCTTGGACCCAAAAAAGGAAAATTTCCAGTGCTCATAGCCTAACTTGCATGATTTAAATCAGAAAATCAAACAAGTATGTTAATCTAACTCTAACTTTGGTTAAAATTGTTTTAGTAGAAAAACAAAACAAAAAATGGTCAAAATGATGAACTAGGGGCACAGTAGAGTCAGGCTTCCTGTCTTTTCCCCATTGCCAGCATACTTGCCAGAAAGAGCACAACTGGAGCTATCTGTAAAGGACTGAAAGCTCTCTCACCCTCCAAGCAACGAGGTATCAAGCCAAGTGCGAAGCACGAGTCAGAATGGATTAAGATACTCCATTCCCTCATCCGGAGCATTGACTAGACGTTGCCGGAAGAAGTAGCTGCGAGCTAACAGTGTTGGGCATGAGCCCATAACCTCTTGTTTATTCACGACCATATCTGGGGAGGGATGAAAAATGAGAGAGTAAAGAATATAGAGGTGTAAGTCGAAAGAAAAGTGAGCAAAAAGGAGTTTTGAGAGAAAAACCGAGCCTGAGGGTCGAGTGATGTGAGAATCACAAATGAGAAGAGGGTGGGAAACAATACCTGGAGAAATTGGCTTCTCGCAAACTAAGAGGTCTCTTGTCTTTTATAACACGTCTGTGTTTCATGTCTTTTGTTTTGACTGTCTCGATTCTTGTCTTGAGTTGTCTCGAGTGTTACTCAATTTGTTTAGGTTGAGTGCCTTTTTGTTTTCTCTGTTGAGTCCTTTTCGCTGTGTTCAGTCATAGGCTCAATACCCGGTTGAAGACCCTTTCCTCAAATCTTTTTGTGCTCAGAGTGCTGTGCCATTCCCCACATTTGTGCAAAACATAATTTGGTTCTTTCATAAAACTGCAGGGTCCACTCCCGATAAGTGTGAACAGATAAACCTGGACCAATCTGAAGCTTTTGGGTTCCGGATTGCGAAGTAAGAAATTTTGGAGCATCTGAGTGTGTTTCAACTTCTGCAGAGTTTAGAATGAACTGTGTATTCAGAATGAGCAATATGCTGCTGTGGGTTATGAGTTCAGAATGAGCAATTTTTAGAATGGGCTGTGTGTTCAGAATAAGCAGTGCGTTGTATGAACTGTGTGTATAGGCTGTATGCAAAGTAAACCAAGCACTGTGTTATGGGCTGCGTGTTCAGAATGAGCAGTAGGTTGTATGAGTTGTTTTGTCATTAGCTGGTTCACTACCTAGTTATTACAATACAAGTGTTTGATTTTCAGACAAAAGATCAATCTCATTTACATTGTTGTGTAATATGATGCGATGCGATGTATGAAATACACAAATGTAACACTTTTCCAGGAAAAACGTTTTTTTCATTTCATCATCTTTTCAAGTACGAAGTTTTGAAGAAAATAAACCTGCATGCGGTAGTACAAGGTACTCAAGCTACCAACAAAAAGAAAAAGTAAAACAAAAAGAAGAAAAGTAGCAAAAATCTGGATCAGCATTGATCATCTCAGGCCTGAGAGTCTGTCCTCACCCTCTTCCTGGACGAAGGTCCAGGAGCGTCATCGCTACCTCTATAGTCTGAGCCCGAGTCCGAGTCATCTCCAGTCTCCTCCTCAGATGCCTCCGCCTCCGTCTCTGCCTCGGACTCGTCATCATCTGGGATCGGTGCTCGAGAGCTACTCCCAACATGAGTACACCCCACTTTGGTGCTGGGGAATACTGTGCCACCTCGCCCTCCTCCTCGAGCAAGAACAGAAGGCCCAGCTGGAGCACCTCCTGCAGTAGGAATTTGGAATGGAGGCTGAAAAGCACAAATAGCAAACGCATCAGTATGCTACGCAAAAGCAGAGCATGAATGCTGTGAGCAGTGTATCAGTACAGAATGAAGTATATGAGTACAGTGTATGAATACAGAATGCAGTGACTGAGTGTAGTGTATGAATGCCGTGAGGGCCGTGTATCAAGTACTGTGTTGATAAGTGTGCTACATCAGATTGTGTAAAGTTTGAGTCGGTGGTCAGAAAGACTTACCGGGATACTGTAAAGGGCCAGCAGGTCGAAGCTCCGCTGGAGTATCCCCATCATGGAGGCATTCAACTCCAGGGACTGGCGAGTGTACTTGTAGGAAGCCTACAAAAGTGTTAGAAGTATCAGTATTCTACGAAATATCAAGAGAAATGAAATGAAAGGACTGTACAAAATGCAGTAGTACATACCGGGGGCAAGTCGTAGAAACTAACCAGCTCGTGATTAGCCGGAGGGGGAGCGATGAGGATCTGATAAGTCTACCCACTCTGCCCTCTATATGTCATCATCGTGGGCAACGCCGGCCATCCAGCTCCCCGCCGTCTCTGAGGCCCACTCCTGCCACGGGCCCGAGCCATCCTAGGTGCTCCTGCCCTTACTCCCGCTCCCGCTCCAGCCGCTGGTGCCGCAGGCCTCTCTCTCTCAGCTCGACGGCCACTACTCAGAGGCCGCATGATGTAGGTCTGGACGTACTCTGCATAGTCGTCCTCGCCTCTAAAGCCCTCTGCCTCCCATCCGATCGTGTAATCGGCCATCTCATGTTGAGGGTATCTCTCTGTCTGCCTCATGTTGATAGGAGGTGGACCCGGGGCTATCTGCTCTAGTAAACCTAAGGTCTAGTGCAGGAAGCGCTTGCCCAGGTACCAAGCCCGACAAACCGGGCCCTCTAGCAGAATCCTGAACTGGGCAGTCTCTTTAGCACCAGCATACCGCTCCCGAACTGTGGCTGGCAATGGAGCCCAAGGCTGCCAGGTGATCTGTAAATGATACACAGTTGGTTATCTATCATTATCGAAAGAACAATGCAAAGCGAAGCTTGAAATAAACTCTAAAGTTGAACATACCTCTGTGGCGGTGATGGTGTCGAAGTAGCGGCGGAAGAATATGAAAGAATCCTAGGGTTTTCGCACGCATCTCACATTGAAGCGTCGAGAGAATGGAACGCCGAGGGGGGTCTCCTTATCTGGCACTGAGGCAAGCCTTGGGAAGTAGGCATAGGCCCACAACTGCAGAGCAAATATCAGTATGCTTATCAGATAAAGCAGAATACAGACGAAGCAGAATGCAGGATAAAACAGAAATTGCAGAACCGTGTATAGTGTAGAGTGTATAGTGTGTGCAGTATACAGTCAGTGTAAAGCAGATTACATGTTTGCAGTATGTGCGGTATATAGTCAGTTGGCATCAGATTGTGCAGTATGTGAAGTATTGTGCAGTATACAGTCAGTGTAAAGCAGATTATATGTGTGCCGTGTGTGCAGTATACAGTCAGCGTGAGGCAGACCGCAACATGTGTAGTGTACAAAATACAGATAACGTAGAGCAGAAATGTAAAACAGAGAAAGAGGATGTACCTCCCAAGCCCGCCAGTAGCCTCCGAGCAACTGTCCGCTGAGGCGAGAGGATGAACTCATGTAGCCATACAGTGTGACCAAGCCTGCGCCACCCTAGTCATAGCGGCGGATCCATTGCCCATTAAAGCGCTCAGCAGATAGTGGGGCACAGTGTTCGCCCGGTCGGTGAAGAGGGTCGTCTCCAGCAAGAACATAAGGAAGCCGCGTGCATACTGCTCTGCCTCCTTCTAAGCCATCGGCGCCTCCTCAGCTAAGGCTGGCTGAATCTTGAAGTGGTCCTCGAACCACGAATATCTGACAAATCCTGGATGGGCAAGAGGCGGTAGGTCGCCAAGCAAGTACATCTGAGCAGCCTCCCACTCGTCCATGCCTGTATCGAAGGGGATCGGATCACCCCTACCCCCATGCTGGTGAGCATCGAGAAGTCGAAGGGAGTCACCGTCATGTCTCCCGTGGTGGAAAAGTCGAAGAAATCAGTGGTGTCCCACCACCTCTCCACCAGAGCGGCAAGAAGAGGCCTGCTCGCAGTAAGGCGCGACAGTCCCCTGCAGAAAGTGCCGATGCCGGCCTGATCAACAATATGGTGGATCGCGTCCGGTAGCCCCATATACCATCCTCTGGCGGCAACATTCCCATACCCCCGGAAGGCATGAGAATCCCCCTGTATTCAAAAGTAAACAGTTGCGAAGCAATATTAAATGTACAGTTTTGAAGAACAGTCAAAATTGATGCAAATACAGCGTGCGTGCACGTTTTCAGATTCAAACAGATATCGAGTGCCGGTGTGCTCGAAGTGAACTACAGCATATGATGTGTCAGTGTGTCTGATTGGTTCAGTGAAAACACAGCATGCGTGCACATTTTCTGGTTCAAACAGATATCGGGTATCAGTGTGCTCACAGATGAATTACAATGTGTAATATATCGGTGTATCCGGGCTAAGCAGTTAAAGAACAGAATCAACTATTGTAGTTATGTTCTACATTACGGAAAATAAAACAGAGGGAAGACTGTACCTCAGAAGTGCCGTAAGACAGATGTGACTCTGGCTCGCGCAGAAGAAGCTCTCATGGCACGCCCCTATCAAAAGTCCTGAACTAGTGATGACCATCAAGAGGTAGCACGTGAATCGCCGGTCGGTAAGTCGCCGGCTCGAACGGTCGGACACTGAGAGGCAAGAGCTCGGCCTCGGGGTCCATCTCTTGCTCCGGAGGAGTCCCGCCTCATGGAATATCATCCGCCATGCCGAGAATGGTGTGAAAATGGCCAGAAGAGTGAAAACCGGGCAAAAATACGAAAAGTCAACTAAAAAGTCAACCCAGGGACGGTGAAAAATGGCCGGAAAGGTTGAGGTGCGGAAAAGGCACAGAGATCATGGAAAACTCGAGGGAAACAACCCCGAATGGTGGAAATCAAGAAAGAGACACCGAAACAAAGATTTGTTCGGTTTAAAATGTTCGAAACATGAAGGAGTTCGCGAATCGAACGATGAAATGGGCCCTGAAACCGAGGAAAACGGAGGATAGAAGGTTGGAAAATAACCTAGAAGTGAGAAATGATTGCTATAAGCCCTATTTTTAAAGACTTGTGCCGAATTGACCAAACTACCCGGATTTAGGCATTTTTGGTCGATGGCATTGTTTTGTGGCGAATGGATGGCCGGTGACCTCCCCCGATGGCCAGTGAGTCTCCTACACTTATTTTTTTGGGTCTTTGATGCGGTTTGGGGCCTCCATTGCTCAACACAGTGCAAGAAAATGCATTTCCGAAGCTTAACCGGTCTTTGTGTCGTGTCTTCTGTGCATAGCACTCGAATACATGCAAGGTGTATCCTTTCTGTATCCTTTTGTGTCTTGAGAGACTCGAAAATTGCTTTACATACGTTACGTTACAACGTTTTGTCGCGAACGCGCATTGAGTTATACGTGATTTCACTCGCATTGTCATGCTTATCATACTTGCATTGTTATGCATTTTAATTTCGGTCTAGGAGACCTTAAATCCTCTGAAGGTGCAAGTCCTTTGGTGTTTGTCATGCCCGAGCGACTCTTGGCAGATTTTATCTTAGGTTGCATTGTCATGCATGCCGCACTCGCATTGTTATGCACACACCTTGTGCATTGTAGCGCACGCCATACTAGCATTGTTATGCATCTTCTTTAGGCCGCATCGTCATGCGCACCTTACATGCATTGTCGTGCATCTTCCTTACCTCGCATTGTCATGCGCAGTTCATTTGCATTGTCATATGTGTCTCATGTGCATTGTTATTATCATGCATTTTTCATTCGCATTTCAAAAGACAAAAACAAAAAAATGCATTATCATGTACATTTCAAAAAAAAAAAAAAAACAACAACAAAAAAACCAAAAAAAACAAACATGCATTGTCATGCATCATTGTAAATAGTGCATTGTTATGCTTTTCATTGTAAATATTACATTCCATTGCATATTGTATATATTGCTTTGTAGCTTGCATGCATTCGCTGCATCACCCCCGTCTACGGCTTGAGCCTTTCCATGTTGAGCTTGGTCTGGTATGTGCCCGTACTTTTCGCGTTGAAGCACAGTTATGATACTATGTGTACGCACCTAGTGTTGTGGGTGACAGCACCGTTTCTGTGTTAAACGTGGTTTGTATGTGCCCATGCGTTTCCTAGGCAAGATACGGTTCGGCCGCAGGCCTTATCCATCGTAAATATTACATTGCATATTGTATATATTGCATTGTAGCTTGCGTGCATTCATTGTATCACCTCCGTCTACGGCTTGCGCCTTTCCATGTTGAGCCTGGTCTGGTATGTGCCCGTACTCTTCGCGTTGAAGCACAGTTATGATATTATGTGTACGCACCTAGTGTTGTGGGTGATGGCACCGTTTTTGTGTTAAACGTGGTTTGTAAGTGTCCATGCCTTTCCTAAGCAAGATACGGTTCGGCTACAGGCCTTATCCATCATAAATGTTACATTGCATATTGTATATATTGCATTGTAGCTTGTGTGCATTCATTGCATCACCTTCATCTATGGTTTGCGCCTTCCCATGTTGAGCTTGGTCTGGTATGTGCCCATACTTCTCGCGTTAAAGCACGGTTATGATATTATGTGTACGCACCTAGTGTTGAGG
Source organism: Camellia sinensis (assembly GCF_055761805.1). Lineage (NCBI taxonomy): Eukaryota > Viridiplantae > Streptophyta > Magnoliopsida > Ericales > Theaceae > Camellia > Camellia sinensis. The sequence continues at coordinate 61,302,108 of NC_138971.1, forward strand.
GTGACGGCACCGTTTCTGTGATTAAACGTGGTATGTTTGTGTCCATGCCTTTCCTAGGCAAGATATGTTTTGGTCGCGCGCCATATCCGTTTCATTCATTGCATTGTAGTGTAGTGTTTTGCATCCAGCATTTAGGATCATAGTCTTTCCTCAGCGGGTCATTCCCCACTTATATCATCCCACCCAATTACTTGTATCTTGTGTTCCGTCTACACACTCATAGTTCTACATGTGTACGCGCCTATTCCACTGCTAGTATTGTGGTTTGAGGGTGTCGGCACCTTTTCTATGGTAGACGGATTTTGCGTCTCCATCATCTTTATGATATTTGTGTGGTTTTGAACTGCTTATGGTTTGATCATGTTTCAATTGCATTGCATATCATTTGCATTGTTTATACATAGTTTTGTATATATTCCATTATCATTTTGCATCCATTCCGCATTGTTATGTGTTGTCACACGAGTTGCATTGTCATGCACTCCTTCGCTTGCGTTGTCACGTAGTTTTAGATTGCATTGTTATGCATGTTGCTAATGATATTGTACCTGTTAAGTTTTCTTTCTCTTTCAGGCACGATATTGTATGTACGGTTCATTTGAAGTTGGTGCAACCAGACGAGCCGCACAGGTATTGTATTCTCCGTGTGAGACGTATCGAGAATTGAATAATTCTCTTACATCCTTTTCTACATTGTAATGTAGCTTGGTTCTTTCTTAAAACTGCTGGATGTTATGCTTCGTTACAACTTTCTTTGCATGATTATGAGTTATGTTCGGCTTCTTGCATTGTCAGTTGCATTTTGCCCCCGCCTTCAGGCGCATATTTTTATTGTCTTGCATGTTTGTCTAAGTCTTCGACCTTGTAAAAAATGGGTCGTCTCTGGGCTTTGACACTCACTCCCGTCATTGTTATGACTTTCGAGTTTTGTCAAAGAGGGGCAACTATAGACACCCCATTTTTGACCGTCCTCAAGACTTGGACGTCACCGTTTGAACACTCGATGATCATCTATGTTCGTGTTCGTCTTGAGTTCTCGGAGGTCTCGGCAACGCGCCTTGCCTCAAGACCTCTCGACTTGCCTGTTTTGTGTTTGGTTTTGCGCCAAACACTTGTGTTTTGCTTTCGAGGAGCATGGAATGACTTGTTGGCCATCCCCACATCTCACCGGCCATGGCTTGAGGCCAGCGGCCATTGTTTTGTTGCCTTCGGCCACATGTTTGGTCGGATGGCACTCTATTTGGTCGGTCGACCATTTATTTGGTCAATTTGGCATTTTTGGCTGGCCGACCACTGTGCATCTATTTTTGGCAGATATTTTGTGCCAGCTATAGCTGGCACCCACTTTGCACCCCCTCCATACATGTATGGAGGGATTTCACTCTTGTTTAGCTTGTTTTGTAAGCTTTGCAAGAGTGATCCTCTATAAAGGGAGGCCTTCTCATCCCTCCTTAAGGGTTACAAAAAAGAGTTCTAGAGGTCTGAATTAGGGTTAGGTCTTGTGTATCTCTCTATCTTTATATCTCCCTCTCTTTTGTTCTTTGTGTGTGTATTAAGGTGTTTTGTTCATAGTTTTGCACACAAACACCTAGATTTACACTTTTCTTTAGTTACTGAGGTACTAAGGAGTGATTTTCAGAGTTCTTGAGTTGATCTAAGCTTGGAGAAGGGCCTGGAGTGGTCCTTGTGAAGAAGGTCTTCAAGGGTAAGAACTTTACCCCTTTATTCCCCATTTTTGCATAGGCTTTTAGCCATCCTTGCATCTGCTTTTAAGCTTAACTTATGACATATAAAAGTTCTTATTTCAAGTGATTAAAATAGTTGTTTGAGGTTGTTTTGGTGTTTGGGGTTGTTTGACCCCTCTTAGGCCTTGTTTGGCCCCCATTTTGTGCTATCTTGGTGAGCTCTGGGACCACCTTATTTGGGCCTCCTCTATTTCAGTGGTGGGAATGGTGCTTTGAGGTCTTACGAAGGAGAGGACCATCCCCTCTCCTTGTTGTCTTCTAAAGTTGTCATTTTAGCCTCATGTGTGAGCACCATTGTTGAGTTCATGTTGGCCATGTCTTAGCTAGTATTTGTACTTATTTTGCCATGATATAGCACTGTTTTAAGTTGGTTTAGACACAGAATGTTTGCTTTGCATACTTGCCTTGTAATGCCATGAATTGCCTTAACATGCTTTGTGCTTTGAGCCTTGTTTCTAGCATGTTTTTGGCCTAGCTTTGTGAAGCTTTTATGCATGTCTTAGTATGCTTAAGGGCTATTTGGAGTTATTTTGGCCATCCATGACATGCTTTGCATAGCCACCTTGAATTTTGGCTTGTTAGCCTTGGGTGTGTGAGTGTTGAGAATGCATTACTTGGCTTGTTTCAGTGGTTTGGCACCACTTATAACATCATTTTAGTCCTTGTGGTATTCTTGTATGTTTGCATTTGATGCTCCTTTAATGCTTCAAGAGGTTGGTATCTTATGCTCCATGTTTGAACCCTTTTGCATGCCTTTAGACTTAGGCCATTTAGATGCCATCTAGGTGTGCCTTTGACCTTGTTTTGATCTGCCTTGGGGTGGTTTTGAGTCCCCATGGCCCTTTGGGACTTGCTTCATACAGCTATGGTTTAAGCCCCTTGGCTTACCTTGCGTTTTGGACATAGTTGCATGCCTTGCTTGCATTGATAGGTTGATTTGGCATCATTCCTCATGTATTTTCAGAGCTTTCCATGCTTGCCATTAGTCCATGTTTATCCTCTTTTAAGTGTGCTTAAAAGTTGCTTCTTTATGCTTAAGAGTTAGGCCGTGTGTGCATGCATGTTTGTATGTGTTTTGGCCTTCATTTCCTTAGCATTTGGCCACTGTTTTGGACCTAGTAGAGAGTTGTCCATCTTGGTGTAAGTCCCATATTTGCATGTTGTTACATGCTCGCCTTGTGTGTTGTTGCTTACTTGGCCTATCGCATGTGTTGCATGCTTGAATCACATTGCATTTAGCACGTTTTCTTCCTTTTGTCTTGGTTGCTTAACATGTTACGTGTCTTGCATGTTTGCATGTTCGCATTGCATATTGCATGCTTGTTAACGTGCACATGTTGTTACATGCGTTGCATGTTTGTTTGTTTAGGTTGTGTGCTTAGTACACATTACTTGCTTTCATGCTCATGATTGCATACTTAGCTCACATGTCTAGTTTGCATTGCATTGAGCATGCATGCCTTGTCTCTTGATCAAGTGATAGAGATTGGGCCTTATGTGTTTATTTGGTCTGCATTTCATTTGACATCAAAATGCATAACTTGGCCTCTTTGGCCATCATGCATTGAAATGCGCGATTGGTGGCCCGAGGGTCGAGGACCATCCTCCTTTGAGTCATGAACATGATAAGGAGGGTGTCTGTGCAAACATTTGCTTGAAATGCATTGCCATGCCATGTTTGCCCTCTGCTGCTGTCAAAACAGGATTCTGTAGATAAATATGGCCGGTCGACTGCATAAAGTGCCGATCGACCAATGATGGATGGCCGAGAGCTAAATATTTGGTCGATGACCCTTCTACCATTGTTGGTGATGTTTCCCCTTGGTTGGTGATGCTCCACAGTGTTCAGAGAGTGTTCCTTGGGACTTGTACAATTTTCAGAAGAGCAGAGCAGGGTAAACAGAGGCAGCTTGTGCATGGTCATGAATTTCCGAGCAAACCCGAGCACGCATGCATTGGACCCTCTTCCTGAGGCTGTTTTATTGCTTTCTTAGCTTAGTTAATTTGCTTAACTTGTTAAGTAGTCTATAATAATTAATTAGCTGGTAGGTTAATTAATTTGTATTATTCTTTTGGTCCCTCCGAGTGAGGGCGAATGTATAATAAGTGTGGGTGTGTGTGTGCATGTCTTCCAACCCCCATTTCTTTCTCCCTTTTACTTACCTGCTTCTTATGGTTAGTACTAGGGCATATTTAATTTAGCACACCATATGCTATGCATGCGTGCATTCATTCATCAGTATTGCAAGCACCGGGCTCGATGCATCATGCTAACTGCATATGTGGGAGCTGAATAAGTAGAACAGTCGAAAGATGCGTACCCCAGAAATTAGATATTGTTCGGCTTCATATTGCGTGACTAGGACGCCGAATACGTTAGGAAAGCCGAATAGACGGAAGTCAGTGGCTCCGAATGAATAAAAGGGGAATGGGATAAAAGTGGGCTCAGGCCCTAAGGCCCAAAAAGCAGGTATAAATACAAGAACCATAGATTTAGAAATGTATGTAAGAATCACTTCACAAAAACTTAGTAGACAAGCTATTCTGAGTGTCTGAACTAACTTGTCCGTTGGAGTGCTAATTCTGGTAGCCCCGATCGGAGTGTTTGTGTTTTTTCAGGTGACTAGCTGAGGATCACTAGCGTCTCCCAAGATCTGAAGAGTATTTCCAAAACCACTTCTCCACAACTAGCGCCGTCTGTGGGAATACTCAAATACATCCATGGCTGGCGTGATTGAAGATCCTCCGATAGCCGCTAACGAGACGGCACAGAGAGGTGACCTCATTCCAGCGAACTCGCTTGGACCAAAGACCATCGCAGCCAGACTTGCCTCGGACCTCTGCTCATCTCTGAACCCAACGCAAAGGACAATACAAGCGACCATGGCACAAGCTAGGCAAACCAAACAGAGGTTGGACAACATCATCGCTGAGAACAAACACCTTCGTCGCGATCTAGCCTTGGAAATAGCAAAATCTAAACAAACGGTGCGCCAGGCTTCTGAGCGACCCCCCAGGGCAGATGATTGACGATCTCGGACCCGACAGTAAGAAACTAACAGCAGCCATGCTTCAACAGATCATCTTGAGGAGTTGGCAAAGGACGAACGTCTCCACCAATGCGTCCAGAGGAGTGTGGTTGAAACACCTGCCCGTCCGAATGATGCATTTCCGCTTGACACCGTCCACATGATATACAGCCTGCCAACAGCCCCGGCTGTACATGCGATCCAATCACATCCAGGCCCCCAACAGCAACTCACGCCAGCAAAGCGACCCCGAGAAACGCCAAGTATCACCTTTGATGATTCTGATTTGATCGGTGCAACACTCCCTTACATCGATCCGTTGGTTGTTGAGCTGCGCGTCAACACTATCGAACGCGTTCTTATCGACCAGGGCAGTACCTCGAAGGTTATGTATTATAAAACCTTCACCAAACTCGGATTCATCGAGTCAGACCTGACTCCGTCTCCTTATCCACTATTCGGCTTCAATGCCACTCCAGAGTACCCATTGGGAAAGATCAGCTTACCCGTTCGAGTAGGTTCTAGAACGGTGGACGTGGAATTCTTGGTCGTCAGGCTACCATCGCTGTACAATCTCATCATGGGCGATCGTGGTTGCATACCTTGCAGGCCGTCCCAAGTACCTATCATCAACAGCTACGTTTCCCAACAGAACACGGAATTGAGCAAATCTGCGTATCGCAGAAATCGGCACAAGCATGTTATCTCCTTATCGCCAGAACGCCAAAGGAACTGCAAGTAAACTCCATTGAGGTGCCGAATCGGGAGATCCTGGATGATGTTGGGCGGTATCCAAATGAGAAGGCCACGGAAGATTTAGACCGAGTTGACATTGATGGCAGCCCAGAAAAGTTCTTCATGATCGGCGCCTCTCTGAATCAGGCCAACAGGTAGCGGCTGATCTCTTTCTTGCTCAACAACCTTGACGTCTTTGTATGGACTCTGTACAAAATGTCAGGAATAGACCCATCAGTTTCACAGCACCATCTGAATGTCGATCCGAAATGTAAGCCGATCATTCAGAAAGGCCGACGGTTAGCCGCAGAGCACACTGCCGCCGTTGTTGAGGAGGTAGACAGACTGCTTGACACCGGGGCAATTAGAGAAGTCACTTACCCTACGTGGCCCTCCAATACAGTGGTGGTGAAGAAGAAAAATGGGACTTGGCGAGTGTGCATCGACTTCACGGATCTGAACAAAGCTTGCCCCAAAGACTGTTTTCCTCTACCTAGAATCGACCAGCTCGTCGATGCGACGGCACGTCATCAACGCATGAGCTTCCTCGACGCTTACAGAAGCTACCATCAAATCGCCATGCATCCAAATGACCAGGACAAAACTGCCTTCCTCACCCCAAGAGGAACCTATTGCTACAAAGTTATGCCCTTTGGGTTGAAGAATGCAGGGGCAACCTACCAAAGACTGGTCACCGCCATGTTTAAAGAGTAACTCGGCCACACTATGGAAGTATACATCGACGATATGGTGGTCAAGTCCAAAGAAGAACAAAGTTATATAGCCGATCTTGAAAAGACATTCAGCATCTTACGCAAATACAGAATGAAACTGAATGCTTCCAAGTGTGCATTCGGAATCGGCTTTGGCAAATTCCTGGGTTACATCGTCAATCACCGAGGAATCGAAGCCAACCCGAGGCAAGTCATAGCAATCTTGGAACTCGGCTCCCCTCGTTCAGTAAAAGAAGTCCAAAAGTTGATGGGGATGGCCGCTGAACTCAATAGGTTCATCAGTCGGTCTACAGATCGCTGCCAACAATTCTTTCTGACACTATGGCGGGGTAAGGCTTTTGAATGGTCCGCTGAATGCGAGTCAGCCTTCAACGGACTCAAGACCTACCTCCGCTCAGTACCTCTCTTAACAACACCCGCCGCTGGTGACCCGCTCATCCTATATCTGGCAGTTTCCGATAGGGCCGTCAGCGCCGTACTGTTAAAAGAGGAGGAGGGGGAGCAATGTCTAGTGTATTATGTGAGCAAGGCAATGGTTGACGCCGAAACGCGCTACCTTCCACTGTAAAAACTCTTCTTAGCCCTAGTCATGGCAGCAAGAAAGCTGATGAATTACTTCCAGGGACATAACATTGGGGTGCTAACAGATTATCCACTCCGATCAGTTCGACGGAGTGCAGAAGCATCAGGACGTGTTTCAAAATGGGCTCTTGAACTTGGCCAATACGGCATTCCATTTTTACCTAAAAATGCAAGCTTGCCAGCCTCAAACCTGACCAAAGGCTGAAGTGCTACCAAAGCCAAACTGGAGAATTTATGTCGAGGATATTTGGCAATTATACTGTGATGGATCATCTAACCAAAGGGGCAGTGGTGCCAGAGTTGTAATCATGTCTCCAGATGGCATAGTAATTGAGCAGGCCGTCAAGCTTGGCTTCGAAGCATCAAATAATGAAGCCGAATACGAAGCCCTTCTAGCCGGTCTATGAAATGCGCACCTTCTCAGCGCTCGGCGTCTGCTTGTGTTTTGTGTTTCAAAATTGGTAATCAATCAGCTAAAGGGGGAGTACACGGCAAGAAATGACCGTATGGCGGCCTACATGAAAACGGCCAATTCCTTGCTGGCAAAATTTGACCATCACGAACTGAACCAAATAACACGCGACCAGAACACACACGCAGATGCCTTAGCATGCCTAGCCTCTGCCATCAATTCTGAGATCAAACGGACCATCGAAGTAGGTTTCGTCCCGAAGCCGAGTATTGGCCCTTCGGAGGAAATCCACGTTAACGTTATAGAATCCGTACTAAGCTGGATGGACCCTATTACTGCATTCCTCCCTTCTGAACAACTCCCAGAAGGCAAAAAAGAAGCACACAAGCTGTGATACATGAGGGCACCCCGACAAAGTGGAGGAGCTTCTAACAGAGATACATGAGGGCAGTTGTGGTGCCCATTTTGGCGGACGCTCCCTGGCCCATCGAGCTATAACGCAGGGATACTATTTGCTGACAATGAGAGCTGATGCAGAGAGTTATGTAAAAAAATGCGAACAGTGCCAAAAGTTCTCCCCATTAACCCATCTGCCTGCTGAAGAGTTGAACTCTATCACCAGCCCCTGGTCGTTTGCTCAGTGGGGACTTGATATCGTAGGACCGTTGCCCAGGCCCCAGGGAACAAGCGATTCTTAATCGTCGCGACAGACTACTTCACAAAATGGGTCGAAGCGGAGGCTTTAACACATATACGAGATGCTGACATTAAATGCTTTGTATGGAGAAACATTATAACACGATTCGGCATTCCGAGAGCTCTCATCTCAGACAATGGCACCCAGTTCAATTGTGGCGTATATCGAGAGTTATGCAGCAAATATGGCATTCGGCCTTACTTCTCGACACTGGTCTACCCCCAAAGCAATGGTCAAGCTGAAGCCTCTAACAAATCCATCTTGGTTGACATCAAAAAGAGACTGGAAAAGGCTAAAGGCAAATGGATCGAAGAATTGCCGAGTATATTGTGGGCTCATCGTACTACACTGAGGAGATCCACTAGAGAAACGCCGTTTGCTCTATGTTTTGAAACCCAGGCAATCTTACCCCTGGAAATCGGCCTCCCAACTCTGAAATCGCAAGTTTTTGATATGGGCCGAAACAACATGATGCTTGCCCCAGATCTAATTCTGATCGAAGAGCGAAGAGACTGCGCCCTGGCATCCATGGCACGGTATCAGCAGCAGCTCGCCAAATCGTATAATCAGCGAGTTCAGTTGCGCCGATACACGCCAGGGTGTCCTGAAAAAGGTACTTCCAGCTGACCGGAGACCGGCCGATGGAAAAAAAGGTCCAAACTGGGACGACCCCTATCAAATAGAATCCATCGCAGGAACAGGGGCATATCGGCTCTCAGACATGCCAAGAAGAAGCCTGCCACGACCTTGGAATTCAACATATTTATGTAAATTCTATCATTGACCTGACTTATGGGCTTGATACTTGTACATATTCCACCGTTGCAATACAAAGCTTCTCGTTTTCTCAAGCTTGCCCCCAAGCCTTTAAGGGTCGATTAAGCCTTCTAAGGCCCAAATAAGCCTCCCAATTCGGAGCGCCCTTCGTGGATGTCACGATTGGCCAAAATAAAGCCTCCGGATTCAGAGCCCTATTTGGTGCAGGTCACCTGAAGGCCGATTAAGCCTCCGGATTTGGAGCCCCCATTGGTGCAGGTCACCTCAGGGCCGATTAAGTCTTCGGATTCGGGGCACCTTTGGTGCAGGTCACCTCAGGGCCGATTAAGTCTCCGGATTCGAAGCCCCTTTTGGTGCATGTCACCTTAGGGCCGATTAAGTCTCCGAATTCGGAGCGCCCTTCGTGGATATCACGATTGGCCAAAATAAAGCCTCCGAATTCGGAGCCCCCTTTGGTGCATATCACCTTAGGGCCGATTAAGCATCCGGATTCGGAGCTCCCTTTGGTGCATGTCACCTCAGGGCTGATTAAGTCTCCGAATTCGGAGCGCCCTTCGTGGATATCACGATTGGTGAAAATAAAGTCTCCGGATTCGGTGCCCCCTTTGCTGCACGACACCTTAGGGCCGATTAAGACTCCGAATTCGGAGCGCCCTTCGTGGATATCGCGATTGGCCAAAATAAAGCCTCCGAATTTGGAGCCCCCTTTGGTGCACATCACCTTAGAGCTGATTAAGTCTCCAGATTCGGAGCCTCCTTCGGTACATGTCACCTCAGGGCCGATTAAGTCTCCGAATTCGGAGCGCCCTTCGTGGATATCACGATTGGCCAAAATAAAGTCTCTAGATTCGGAGCCTCCTTTGGTGCATGTCACCTTAGGACCGATTAAGTCTCCGGATTCGGAGCCCTTTTTGGTGCATGTCACCTTAAGGCCGATTAAGTCTCCGAATTCGGAGCGCCCTTTGTGGATATCACGATTGGCCAAAATAAAGTCTCCGGATTCGGAGCCCCCTTTGGTGCAAGCCACCTCAGGGCTGATTAAGTCTCCGAATTCAGAGCCCCTTTTGGTGCACGACACCTTATGGCCAATTAAGACTCTGAATTTGGAGCGCCCTTCGTGGATATCACGATTGGCCAAAATAAAGCATTCGAATACGGAGCCCCCTTTGGTGCATGTCACCTTAGGGCCGATTAAGTCTCCGGATTCGGAGCCCCCTTTTGTGCATGTCACCTCAGGGCCGATTAAGCCTCTAGATTCGGAGCGCCCTTCGTAGATTTCTTGATTGGCCACACCAAGTCTCCGGATTCGGAGCCCCTTTTGGTGCACGACACCTTAATGCCGATTAAGACTCCGAATTCGGAGTGCCCTTCGTGGATATCACGATTGGCCAAAATAAAGCCTCCGAATTCGGAGCCCCCTTTGGTGCATGTCACCTCAGGGCCGATTAACCCTCCAGATTCGGAGCGCCCTTCGTAGGTATCACGGTTGGCCACACTAAGTCCCCAGATTCAGAGCCCCTTTTGGTGCACGACACCTTAGTGCCGATTAAGACTTCGAATTCGGAGCGATTGGCCAAAATAAAGCCTCCGGATTCGGAGCCCCTTTTGGTGCATGACACCTTAGGGCCGATTAAGGCTTCGAATCCGGATTGGCCTTTTTGAGAGATGCATTCGGACCACTTTGTTGCCCGAATAAATATTCACTGAATCGTTCTTAATTTAAGCCGGTCAATGCATGTTTAAACATTTACGCCACACAACACAAAACATGCTAGTAAGTTGAAATAATACGATTAATTAAACACATGACATTTCAAGACCAAATACAAACGTTGAAAATAAAAGAAATTTTGTGGATATTCGACGCAAAGTCTATTCGTTCCGCACCCTCATCGTCCCTCTTCTCAATGTCAAAATCAGAATAAGGAAAGTAGTGGCGATGATATAGGGGCGAGGCCGAATTAATGACCACGGCTTCGAGAGCTTCCTCGGTTTGAAGGGCCTTGATCCAGCCGTGCTTGAATCCACGATTTTCACATCGGCAGACCTCCTCGGCAAGGTCCTATTTGGACTTCTCTATCCCGACCTTCAGGCCGTCCTAAAACCCCTTTTCATAACCCGAGGTCCGTTTGGTCACTCCCTCCGCAACAACCAATTTAGATTGACCGGCCGCCACCGACGCGCTCGTTTGAACATTCTTCAGCTCCCGAAGCTCACGCACAGACTTTTCTGCGCGAATCTCTAGACTGCGATTCCTTTCATCCTTTTTCTCACTCTCACGACACGGTTCCCGCAGACGCATGCCGACTTCGTAAGCAGTATATAGTCTTTTTACGGCCCCATGTACGCCGTCTCAAAATACTTCAAAATCTCAACGTCCGACCATCGATTGTTGGACGTCCGGCGGGAATATCTGTCGAGCGAACTCGACTGCCACATCTGGGTCTTTAATGATAGAATTCACCTCCGTCATTGGTCTATTCCTTACAAAAACCGCAAAACTCAACAGTCGTGGCGTCGCATCAGGCTCAAATTTCGGTCGCGGGCGCGAAGAATTTCTTCGTTGTTCCCTGTCCTTTCGGGGTGATCTGCTTCGATGACTAAGGGGCAGCTGTGTTTCCCGATCCTTGGACGTTCTTCTTCTTGTGCGTGTAGGCTCGCTACTACGACTCATTGCGGCATCTGATTTACTCAATCTTCGTCCCTCCCAAGTTGCCTAAATGGAAATAAGTAGGGCTTCTGGCGTGCACCCGCCCCATTTATCCTTTAAATGTTTGCAGCTCTCCCGAGGCAACGTCAGTAATCCCGAACATCAACAGTCGGATGACAATTGTCCAGCCCACGAGCTGGGCCAGATCGCGCTTTGGCTAAGGCAATGACAGATTTGCCTTACTAATCTGGTCGGCCATGTTTTCAAGCGCAAGCGCCGATCCATGTGTGCCTCAGCCAGGCCACAAGTTACGCCCATTCGGCTTCCCAAGCTCGCACCTTGGCTAAGGCAAGGGTAGATTTACTAATCTGGTCGGCCATGTTTTCAAGCGCAAGCGCCGATCCATCTGTGCCGCCCATTTGGCTTCCGTGCCTCAGCCAACCCATGAGTTACGCCCACTCGGCTTCCTAAGCTCGCGCCCTGGCTAAGGCAAGGGCAAATTTACTAATCTGCTCAGCCATGTTTTCAAGCGCAAGCGCTGATCCATCTGTGCCTCAGCCAGCCTACGAGTTACGCCCACTCGGCTTCCCAAGCTCGCGCCCTCGCTAAGGCAAGGGCAGATTTACTAATCTGATCGGCCAAATATCTAAGCTAAGTACCCGATCTAACCATAACCGAAAGCAATATCATTCATCAACATTTTCCTTAGCCGATTGAGCACAACTCATAAAATTTTATATACTCAAGTTACCAAACAAAAAGCTAAAAGCCCGCATAAAAATGCCTAGCAAAAAACTATGACTGTAGCAACAGATGAAAAATACTAAATTAAAAACTGTAAAAATACAGTCAACATCCTAAAAACTATGTCAGTCGGCCGGATCAGCCATCGAAATCAGACTCCAATGGCTCAACATCCACTTACTCATATGGTATTGGCATAATCAATGAAGCGTTAGCAGCAGCAAGGGCTTTGTGCCAGCCATGTTCGAATCCCCGATTTTCAAACTTGGGGACTTGGTCCACGTACTCGGCAAATCCAGCATTTTTCCCGGCCTTGAATACTTTGGAAGACTCTGAGTCGACTGCTTCCTTCGCCGCCTTCATTTCAGCCAACTCAGCCTCCAGTTTGGAGATCGCCTTTTGGGCCAATTTGAGCGCATCTTCGCTTGCGTCCGCCTTCTTCTTGGCATCCAATCTCAATTGATCCGCGCAACGAGCCCTCTCCATCTCGGCGTCGGCCCTTAAGGCTTCCTTGTTCGCCCTCAAAGCTTCGACCTCGGCCCTTTTCCCCTGGCCTTCAACTTCTTTGCGTAAATGACCAATCTGTTTGACGGCGTCACCATGGCGATGACCCATATCGGCTATCCATCCGACGGTCTGCAAAACAAGAATTCAAAACCATAACTTCAATAGTATTTGTATTAAATGAAGCTAATTTCGAATATGTACCAAAAGTGCCGATTGGGCAGCTAGTGCTGTCGCATTCAGATCTGTTTCCACCCGAAAAGCCTCCTTGTCAGACGACAACGACACGGACGTAGCCAAGCTGAATGCGACTTCTGGATCTTTAAGCGCCAAAGCGGCAGAAGAAACCGACATGTTGTTTATCATCGGCTGAATGACAAAAGGAATGGTCACGTCTGATCCCTCCAATCGAGGACGTTTGTCACCGTGTTCTTCTGAGCCAACCTCAAACCCGGCAGGGAGTTTCTCTACCTCAACTTTTTGGCCGACCTGCACGATCAACGTAGATTCAGCATCTCGATTTTTTTCTGTCTCCACCTCAACGTGCAAGAACTCTGATTCACTAACAGGCAGGGAGAATTGAGATTCGGTGGCGGGTGGTACTTCAGACAGAAGGGCCTCCGCTCTTCGCCATGGGGCCAACCTTTCCCCATTCGCCTTCCTGGCAAGTTTTGCCAAGCTTAACCCGGCCATGTCTTCGGGGTCTGCGGCAGGAATATCCTTTAAGCCGTGAAGTGAAAGATCCCCTCAGCCCGAAGTGGATGACGGATCGGTCGAATTCAATACCGCGTCAGACTCAATTTCAGACTAATCTGATTCGGTAACATTAGCTACATCCCGCTCCGAATTGGACCCTCCAAAACCAACCTACCTCAAGTTTTTGAAGTCGGACAAAATAAGAGAGATGAGAGAATCTTCACCCTCCAGAACCGGGACATTTTCCCCCGTTGAGAAGGTCGTATTTGTCGGCTAGTAACGAAGCAGAATGTGGGCCACCCTACCTTGTTTCTGAAGACTTCGACGGCCGAAATATTTGAGCGCGACTTCGATATCCGAAAGAACGGCGCCGTTAGTTGAAGACAAAACTTTCTTCAAATTGCTCCCTGCACAAGCCAAGCTGTAACATCTCAAAGAAGAGGCTTTACAACAAAAACGAACAAATAATAAAAGTGAGAAGGCAATCAGCCACCTGGCTTGCCCCTCCGTCTAGGAATAGGGTCGACGTGATCCTCTCCTTCACCAAATTCCCAGTTACCCTGGACAACGACCATGACGTCATCAACTCATTTTCTAGAACTGGAAAGCATAGTAATCAGCTGATGGTCGATATCCTTGGCCCTAAGGAAGAAACGCCAGTGCCGACCAGAAGACTTAGCCAAGGCATAACAATGCCGGATGGCTGGAATGCCAAGGTTAATTCTTAGGCGACGGTTGAGCGCTATAACCGCCATTATGATTTTAAAGAAATTCACATTACGTTGGGAAGGGAATAAACCCCAATGGTGAAGCACAACCCTAAGAAACGGGTGAAGGGGGGAAACGGACTCCACCCTTTGCAATTGACAAAAGGGGAAAGACAATCATGGTTTTGTCCTCCCTCTCCACATCAAGAGTGTCGTCTGCCATAAGCGATAGACAGACATCATTAGGAATGAAGAAATGGCGTTTAAAGCCAGCAATTCGATCTGACGAGAGGAGGTCTTTTAAATGTTTCGCCATACCCTACAGTTTATGAGAATATGCCAAGGAAGGAATAAACCAGAAAGAGTCTTCGAAGCAAGGGAGGAGAGAACTTACAAAGGACGAAGAGGATATCGGAGAAGAGAGTTTCAGGGACGATTCAAAAGGCAATCCAGCGATGAGCGTCATAAAATACATACTTGAAAGGACGTCAAAATTTTAAATCGCAATAAATAAACACGTATGAAGGGACGGGAGGTTGACACGGCAACCGAAAGGGGTGCGCTTAGATATCCGCATGAGGATGAGGCCAATTGCTGAATTTTGGCTCCGACTTTTCAAAATTCAAAACCAAGCACTCCAGTCAACTGGTGTCGGTGAAGTGCTTGGGGGGCAATTGTGGCAGCCGAATAAGTAGAACAGTCGGAAGATGCGTACCCCAGAAATTAGATACTATTCGGCTTCATGTTGCATGACTAGGATGCCGAATACATTAAGAAAGCCAAACAGACAGAGGTTAGTGGCTCCGAATGAATAAAAGGGGAATGGGATAAAAGTAGGCTCAGGCCCCGAGGCCCAAAAAGCAAGTATAAATGCAAGAACCACAAATTTTAGAAAGGTATGTAAGAATCACTTCACAAAAACTTAGTAGACAAGCTATTCTGAGTGTCTGAACTAACTTGCCCGTCGGAGTGCTAATTCTGGCACCCCCAACCGGAGTGTTTGTGTCTTTTCAGGTGACTAGCTGAGGATCACTAGCATCTCCCAGGATCTGAAGAGTATTTCCAAAACCACTTCTCCGTAGCATAGTGTTTCAAATCTAACTTGAATACATGTTACTAGTTGCATTTCACATGCCATCCTAGGATTAGCCGAGCCTAATCTAGATTGCATTTTGCCTGTGATGCATTAGCCATTTAACATGGAC
This sequence comes from Camellia sinensis, assembly GCF_055761805.1. NCBI lineage: Eukaryota > Viridiplantae > Streptophyta > Magnoliopsida > Ericales > Theaceae > Camellia > Camellia sinensis. Next base: position 61,317,325 of record NC_138971.1, read on the forward strand.
TTGGATCATACGTTTGATTACTAACCTGTTCTTTGTTTTGGCTCGGAGTACGCTGTAAGTATTTATGCTTTAGCATCTCGCATGAGTGTGAATGTTAACATGATAGCATGCTTACCATGTGGCTATGTACTTATGTGATATTACTGCCTGAATACCTGTGGGTGAAGGTTGGATTGCTTAGGTTGGAACAACTCGTTGAAATCCGTATTTTAGCCTACTTGCGAGTAGCAAATTTCAAACCATTTTCCGAACAAACGGATATGCAATGCTTTGTTCCAACTTAGGCGATCTAGTCTATACTTTTGTGTTGTGCGCATCACATAGTAAGATTAGCTAATTAATCAGAATATGAACACATAACGTTTTCAAAGCTAGATATCATGGTTAGTAGAGGCCGATCTTCGGATCGGGCAAGCGGGAGTGCTCATAGCTGACCTTCCCCAATCGTACCCAAGTTCCTGAGCCGAGGCAACTTTGGTGATGACGGACACGTGGCCTTAGGCAAACGAGTCAGGGTTTCCAAAATTCCCCCATAAAAAATATTTAGGTGGCAACTTTGTATCTGGAAAAGCAGTCCATGTTTGGCACTTCTTTCTAAAAATCTGTTTTCTCAAAACAATTTGCCGCATTTGGACTCTTTGATGATTTATCAATCTCACATTGCACATTGTGAGATCAGATTATGAACCGTGACAATTTGAGTCTGAACTGTAGTAAACCCACAAACGAACAGAACGGCGGGGATTCATTCCTCCCGGGACATTCGAGGACATCTACACTCATCAAAGTAGCCTGCTTGTTAAGCTTGTTTTGGCTCCATCTCAGCCTATTTTTGGCCTTATTTCAGTATGGCATACCTTTATTTTGGCTTAGTTTAGGCCACCTTTGCATGTTTCTTGTATAAGTAGTGTAAACCTACTTATGGCTCATCAAAGTGGCATGTTTGTTAAGCTTGTTTTGGCTTCATGTTAGCATGCCTTAGGCATTATTTCAGCAAGTTATAGTTCTATCAAGAGTTGGTTTGATAGCCTCTTGCATGCTCCTTGCACTTGTAGTGCATTTCCATTCACTAGCCTAACATGCATCATGCTTTTGACCATTATTCTAGCATGTTTTTGGCTCAACTCCAAATGCTTTACTCATGTTTTGCCATGCTTAAGCTCTATTTTAAGTGTTTTGGGTCATGCATGCCTTGCTTTGTATAGCCATAGTTCATTCTTGCTCTGTATAGCCATAGTTCATTCTTGCTCACTAGCTTTGTGTTTCGAGTCCACTAGCATGCATTGCTTGGGCTGTTTGCATGATTTAGCATCATTTGGTATGTGATTTCAGTGTGTGTAGTGTGGTCACACTGTCACATGTGTCACTCTTTCAATGCTTTTGAAAGGTTGTGTTTTATGCCTTAAATATGAGCCAATATGTATGCCATCTTGCCTAAGCTTTTAGGCTACCATCTAAGTGCATTTTTGGTGTTATTTTGACATGCCATAACTCTGATTTTTGTTGGTGAAGTCATCTTATGCTTGGTTTTGGTAGGTGTAGTGTAATCCTTCTCATTGGCCTTGTGTGCTCCATGCTTCATGCCCCTAATTCCAGCATATGTTGGCTATGTTTAAGCATGTTTCTAGCATTGTTTTGACCTGCCTTGGGACTATTTTGAGCCATCTCAGCCCTTTCGGGCTTGCTTGATATGGCTATGGTACAAGTCCCTTTGCTAGTCTTAAGCTTTGAGCCTCCTAGCATGCTATGCTTGTGTTATGTGCATGATTTGGCATCATTCCTTACATGATTTCAGAGCCTATTTCATTGCCTCACTCTCACATTTTCACTCCTTCAATGTGTTTGAGAGTTGTTGTCTTCATGCCTTGTTTATGAACCAATGTGCATGCATGCTTGTATTTGCTTTTGGACTTCATTTTCAGCATGTTTTGGCCATTGTCTTGGCATGCATGAGACTTGTTTGAGGTTGGTTTGGTTCATTGAGTATTGCATTACATAGCCCTTGCCATGTTCATGTTGTTAGCACGTTGTGTGTTGCATTTTGTTTGGGTTAGACGTCAATCCAAACACGAGGAACGAGGGACGTTTCATACTCAAAGTGATGAAACGTGCCTCATTCCTTAGGTCACTGACACCTTTGATCATGTATGATAAGGTGGAGGTCCGTCGAGTCTTATGTGTTATTTGTATGCATTCATTGACATTGATTTGTGCAACTTGGCCTCTTTGGCCGTCATGCATTAAGATGCGTGATTGATGGCTCGAGAGCCGAGCACTACGCTCTTTTGAGTTTGAGACATGATAAAGAGTGTGATTGCACACACATTTCCTTACAAATACACTGTCATGCCCCTATTTGTGATCTGTTGTAGCAAAAGGAGGAAATTGCAGGAAACAGTGGCTGATTGGCCATCAAATCTGCCGGCCGGCCACCAAAGCTGCCGATCGGCTGTCAATTTTGGTTGATGGCCATCCCTCTTGGCCGACCCTCCTTCAGCATGTTCCTAAGGTGGCTCAGAAGCGTTCTAGAAGTTGGCACAATTTTCAGAGGTACAGATGTGTGCAAACAGAGGCATCTTGAGGCAAGGCGGTGGATTTTCGAGAGGACGCAACCAATCATGCATCTTTTATTGTCCAAGGTGGAGCTGTGGCAGCCTAATTTAGATGCTTTTCATACTTAGTTGGTTTTGTAACTTAATTAATTTGTGTAATTAGTTAGTTTGTAATAAGCAGCTTAGTTTAGCGTAGCTAGTTAGTTGATTTATTCGAACCCTCCGTTGAGAGGGCACAACTGTTGTAATAAGTGTACGTGTGTGCGATGCATGTCTTCCAACCCCCATTTTTTTCTCCCTTTTATTTACCCGCTTTCAGTGGTTAGATTAGGGCATATTTCAATTAGCATCCTTATGCTTGCATGCGTGCATCATACAAACTGCATTGTATTTCAATATCAATTTGAATACATGTTATCTAGTTACATTCACATGACATCTTAGAATAGCAGAGCCTATCTTAGTTGCATTTTGTACGTGTTGCATTAAGCATTGTTGACATAGCTAGGATCATGCATTGATTACTAACTAACTTTTGTTTTGGCTAGGAGTACTAGGTAAGTTTTTACGCTTTAGCATCTTGCATGTGTGTAAGTGTTACCATGATAGCATGCTTGCCTTGAGGCTATGTACTTATTTGATAAACTGCTTCAATGCCTGTGGATGAAGGTTTGATTGCCTGAATTGGAACAGTTCATCAAAATGTGCGTTTTAAGCCCACTTGAAGTGGCTAATCATCATGTTTTAGGCCCACTTTGGGTGGCAAATCCGCGACTTAGCATACTTGCGAGTAGCAACTTCAAACGATTTTCGAAAACAAACATGAGATGTTTTGTTCCAAATCAAGTGATTTAGTCTATGCTTGTATGTTGTGCGCATCACTTAGTAAATTAGATTAATAACCAAAATAAGAACGCTTGTGTTTTCAAAAACAACATATCATGTTCGTAGAGGCCGATCCATTGATCGGGCGAGCGGGGGTGCTCATTTCAAGACCTTCCCCTCTCGTACCCTAGTTCCCGAGCCGAGGCAACTTTGGTGATGACGGACACGTGGCCTTAGGCACGAGTCAGGGCTTCCTAAATTTCCCAAAACAAAATATTTAGGTGGCGACTCTGAAATCAGGCAAAGCAGTCCATGCTTGGCACTTCTTGATTAAAATTAATTTCCTAAAACGATTTGTCGGATTTGGACTCTTTGGTGATTTATCGGTCTTACATAGCACTTTGTTAGTTTAGATTCAGAACCGTGACAGGAGTACGAACTGTAGTAGCTAGAACCATAATTAGCGTCCTCGCGCGCAGAGCGCAGTTCCGGGTGGTCGACAATTTTTGGCGACTCTGTTGGGGATTTAGAGAACTTGACTCGAACTCATGATATGGTGTTTTTTCTAAACTTATGTGTTTCTTTGCATTGCATTCGCATTAGTGCACCTAGGACATCGTGTTTGTCGTCTGCTATTCCTGAACGGTTCATTGGAGGCTACGTGCCATAAGGCTGACCGGTTACGGGCTCTGCCATGATGGGAACACAAACCTCGGTTGTTACCGAGGCACCCTTTTTGACCATTCGACCTAGTTGCATATCGGAAACCATAGTGACCATTCCAAACGAGGACAGGTTGCTTACCCGATAGTAGGTTGCTTAAAACCACTACGTGCTTAGTGAAACCCCAGCTCCTAACAGGATAGGACAGGGAAACCTTACCCCTCCATAGGGGTGTTTTGGCTCTTACTTGCTTGCTATGTGCTTTTAGAGTGTGTCTCTACAGGAATGCATGTATTAGTTTGCAAGTCTAGGTTTCAGGCCTGCGAGCATCAGTATTTGGGAAAATCAGTTTTACCTGAGGGTATAAGATCTAGGGTAGTGATTTCGGAACAGTGATCAGTATTGAGAATAGTGTGTTCAGCTTACAAATATCAACTGTGTGTAGTGTTTATTTAAGCTGTTATGCTGTCTGTTTTTCTGGTTATTTGTTTCCTTATTATGCTTTATTTATCTTTTTGTAAGGTAGTTTAGCATCATTGCTTCTGACCAGGCAGATATTCCCCAAGCACTTTGGATCAGAGATCAAAGACTTCATCGATCCTAGGATTTGATAGACAGACAACCAGTGTTCCTTTCATTACCCTCGGTTACTAGACGGAGGTCAGTTAGGCGTAGTTCATCAGTACAACGGTTACCAGATCAGTGGTCCTTGTCTACCCTGCCAGTGAGTAGTCAGGCTGAGGTTTCAGTTCCACCATAGAAAGAGATATACCTGTTGTTTAGTTAAGTCAGCACCCTATGGCAAGTATGGAGGACATGATGCATCAACTCCAAGAGACTATGCAAGCCATGCAGCGGGATGCTGCCCGCCAAGCAAAGTTTGCCGCGCGTCAGGCAGAGGTTGTGACTCAACAAACAGAGCTGATTGCCAGACTTCAGCAACAGTAACAACCACAGTAAGCCGGAGCATCTGCTTCGCATCCACCCCCACCCTGACCTAGAGTTCCAACACTCGAGGATACTACAAATGTCAAGGAAGATACGGATGTCCCAACAGGACTAGTTCTGCCCCCAGTTATGCCGCAGATTTCAGAGACACCGGCCTTCTCAACAGATACACCGTTTGAATCTAACATGGACCAAACCGTTCTGAAGATGAGTAAGCTTGAAAAGCTGTTCAAAAAAGCTCAAGGCGTTAATTCCATTCCGGACATAGAGGATGGATACATCGATTCAGCGGTGACTTTGCTGGACCGATTCAAGATGCTGCATATAGTCCGATTTGACGGTTCTGGGGATCCCATGGTACACTTGAGGTTGTTCTCAGATATCCTAAGGCTAACGGGCCTCTCCAGATTGCAAAAGTTTTCCCTTTTTGGCTGGACCCTATCGGGTGTTGCGGCTATTTGGTATGCAAAGCTGGAGGACTCTATCAAGAGAAGCTGGGTGGAGATGACTAAGGCCTTTGTAGCTCAATACTCCTACAACACGTAGATCAAGATCACAACTCGTGATCTCGAGACAACAAGGCAAGAGCCGAAAGAGAGCTTCTCCGACTTTTTAACCCGTTGGAGAGCCAAAGCTTCTATGATGACCACCAGGCCAGTCGAGAAGGATCAGATACGGATGGTTGTGCGCAACCTCCAATCTAAGCTAATAAAAAAGATGATCGTCTTACCCCTCCCCACCTTTACTGATTTACACGAGATTGGGGTATAGATTGGGGTACACGTAGTTCGAATGCAGGCATGAGTAGTGCTGCAGCTGCCAGGACTTCCGATGTGGGCATGGTCACCACCACCACTCCAAAAACACCTACAGCTACACCCTTCATCGGTGCGTCCGGTACCTGCTCACAAATAGTCAGATATCCACCCCGAGGCCAGAGAACCTTCACTCCACTATACATGCCCCTGTCCAAAGCTCTGGGGGTTCTAATCAGGAAAGGGCATTTGAAGCCGCTAGAGCCACGGCTATTACCAGACAAATTTCCTGCTTTCCATAACCCAGCCAAATACTGTGCCTTTCACCAACAGCATGGTCACGACATCGACCAGTGCTACCGACTGCATCATGAGATCCAAAATCTCATTGACAATAAGGTGATCGCACCTCCAGAAAAGTCAAAAGTCACAACCAACCCTCTCCCACAACATAACCATGCTCCACCACCTAACCGCATCAACCTGATCCAAACTGGGGTTGTGTCATACGACCCTAGGACATATATAACTTCCTCCCACCTACCCAAGCCTGAGGTGTTCATCCCGAACAGCGCGGACTTGTGCATGTTCAGCGCCTCCCAAACCCAACTTGAACCGGTGGTGGTGACTGGTGACAGCAGAACCGGGATGACTTTGGAGGTAGATGGGAATGATGATTCAGAGCCTGAAGGATCTGGGAGCTTTGCGTACAATCCAAGTGGTTATATCACATCAACAGACCAGGCTAAGACGAAGGTGGAGTTACCAGTTGGGGCAGAGATCAGTGTGGCTCGGGAGGATGGACCTAGTCAGGGGCTAGATGACCTAGCAGAGCTGGAAGAGGATATTTCCAACCTTCAATTCTTCAATGAACAGGACTCGAGGGACGTGACTGTCAACTGGTTTGATTTGGATGGGTCAGCAGAAAATACTGGGTGGCTCTGCGACGAGCCAGATGTTGTTGAGACACCTCAGCCAAAATAGGGACAATCAGGAGTTGGGACATCAATAGTGGCCGGAATGGCCGAGAATCCGAAAGAATCGCCAGAGAGCACCGGTGTTAAGAATCTTGCTCAGGAACCGAGCAATTTGAGTACTGTAGATACTGAACAACAGGCTGCACTGAAGCAGTTTGAGTAGGAAAGGATCAAAGATCTTGAGACGGCTAGGAAGGCCAAAGCCCCTGAGGGTACGAAACGTGCTGTGTACACAGAAACAGTTGCAACGGAACCAGACACCTGTCTGTCGGATGCCGACGGGATGTGGTGGGAAGATGACGACTTACGTCTTGCCTACACCGATGAAGATTGGGGGTAGAACCAACCGGATGACACCTGTATGTTGAAGAGGTTGACCATATGACCAGGAGTGGGCGGTATTTCAAGCCCTCAAACTTGGATCAACCAGAGGCGTCCGAAAAGGATAAAGAAGCAGAGAGACAGAAAGAAAAACTGCTCGAGAAGGTGGCTGTACTGAAACAGCTTAAGAAAATCTAAGCAGACATCTCCATCTGGGGACTGCTTATGGCCTCAAGAGTTCACAGACAAGTTGTCCTTTCTGCAATGGACAGGGCTAAACTTTCAATCGATACAACTCCTGAGTAGTTGGTAGGGCTGGTTTTCCAGGGAGGAGCTTCCCCGACATTGACCTTCACTGACAAGAAACTGTTGCCTGAGGGCTTAGATCACAACAAACCGCTCTATATCGCTATCGAGTGTAGAGAGAAATGGATACCGGTGGTCCTTGTTGACGCAGGATCTGCTATCAACTTGTGCCCGTCGAGAACAGCATATGATATTGGGTTGAAGCCTACAGATTTTATGCCCACTGCCCAGGTGATACGAGCCTACGATAATACCAGCCGAGAGGTGATGAGGACTGTACAGATTCGGACTCAAGTTGGTCCAGGGCAATAGGATATTGACTTTTATATCTTGGATGTTCCTGCAACCTTCAATCTACTCCTGGGGCGGCCGTGGCTGCACCAGGTAAAGGCGATCTCCTCAACCTTGCACCAATTGCTGAAATACCCCCACGGGAAGGGGGTGGCAATCGTTTTTGGGAATTCTTCAATCCATCCACCGTCAGAGGTTTCTACACCTGTTCAGGAGATTGCGGAGGATGTGTTTTTGTCAGGATTCAACCTAGCTGAGGCCTAGGTTGTACAGAATATCCCAGCTATTGATGAGGGGCTATACGTCAGTGCACAATCGGTCTACCTCATGAACAAGTTCAAGCACATCCCCGGGATAGGATTAGGGCGAAGTGGCCGAAAGGGCATTGCAGCATCGGCCGAAGTGCCGCATAACCCATATACCTTTGGTTTAGGTTATTTGCCTACCAAAGATGATTGGGCAAGGAAAGAAAAAGAGATGGCCGGAAGAGCCAGAGCCAAGTAGGCCGGCAAGTATTATGAGTTGATGCACTGACCTATCCAGGGGACCCTAAACGGACGCTTTGTCTGGGAGGAGGAAGGCTTCCCGTTTTACGGCTTCCTAGAGCCATGGCTAAATGCATAGAGGCGGCGCCTACCGGGATTTGAGATCTTCTTTGACTTGCAATTGTCCGGGGATGACCCTGCCGAAGAGCAGACAGACCCACCGACCGAGGCTGAGTAGTGCAAGGAGGAAGATTCCGAGAGCACAGAAATTGAAATAGGGGTAGCACTGGCTTGTCTAATCTCAGATCATCAGATCGTACGGGGGTGCTTGGGGGATAACTTCTCAATTTTCGTGACTGGGAATGAAGCAGCTGTGGGCCCATCTTCAGGCATTCTGGATGCATCCATCACACCCTCCCTCGTCTGGCAATACAAGGAGGGCTTTTTATCGAGCAGCACCGGATCAGGTAGTGAGCTGAAATTTGATTCCACCGAGTCTGTGGAGTGGGAATTAGGTTCCAGCTCGTCTGAGTCTAAGTCCGGTATTTTTGGGGGTGATAACCCGGATGCCACTGTCCTGTCCAGGTCGTCTTTTTCTTTTGCCTTTGAGTCTACTGTAATAGAGGAATCAGGCGGACTGGATGTTATTAATGAGAATGGTACGGTTGTGGCTTCCGAGTACTTTTCTATGCGTTTAATTTATTGCATTAATCAAGACTTTCAAAATTTTGATGAAAACAACGACGAAGACATTCCTTCGACTTTACAATATTTGATTGATCAAGAGCAGGAAAGGTTTGTAAAACCATTGGTTGATGAAATCACCACAACTAATGTTGGTACTGAGAAGGACCCGCGGCTAGTCTAGATTGGGTCCACGTTGTCTTTAGAGGAGCACGAGCGCTTAGTCGCTTTATTAAAAAATTTCAAAGATGTTTTCGCGTGGCCCTATGAAGACATGCTTGGAATTGATCCTGAGATTGTGCAGCACCGGATCCCTCTTGACCCAGAGGCCCAACTTGTTAAGGAGAAGCTCTGAAGGATTCGTCCGGACGGGGCTCTGAAGATCAAAGAAGAGGTCACCAAGCAAATAGACGCAGGGTTCCTGTTGGTATTTGAATAACCTAATTGGTTGGCCAATATAGTTCTGGTGCCAAAGAAGGATGGCATAATTCAGGTATGTGTGGACTTTAGGGATTTGAACAAAGCCAGTCCGAAAGACGACTTTCCTTTGCCGCATATCGACAAATTAGTGGACTTCACTGCTGGGCATACACTACTCTCATTCATGGATGGATTTTCAGGCTACAATCAGATTTTGATGGCACCCAAAGACAGTGAGAAGACCACTTTCACCACCCCGTGGGGAACCTATTGTTATAGGGTGATGTCGTTCGGGCTGAAGAATGTTGGGGCTACATATCTACGGGCTGCTACCACAATTTTGCACGATATGATCCATAAAGAGGTTGAGGTGTACGTGGACGACATGATTGTCAAGTCCAAGGAAAGAGAGGGCCACTACACTGCCTTGCAGAAATTCTTCCAACGGATCAAAGAGCATCGGTTGCGGCTGAATCCTCAGAGATGTACATTTGGTGTTACAGCAGGGAAAATGCTGGGGTTCTTGATGACACAAAGAGGTATCAAGGTCGATCCTTCTAAAATCAAGGCCATCTTAGAAATGCCACCACCAAGGACTGAAAAGGAGGTGCGAGGCTCTCTGGGCAGAGTGCAATTCATAAGACGGTTTATTGCAAAATTAACCTTGACTTGTGAACCACTCTTTGGTCTCCTCAAGAAAGGAAAGAAGTTCCAATGGGATGGCTGATACCAAGTTGCTTTCAAGCAGATCAAGCAATATCTACAGAACCCACCCGCGTTGTCACCACCTGAGCCGGGGAAACCGTTGATTTTGTACCTATCAGTGACTGAAACGACAATGGGTTGCATGCTTGCACAGGAGTCTGAGGACAAAGTAGAGAAAGCTATCTACTACCTGAGCAAGAAAATGATGGATTATGAGACCCGCTACACTCCGCTGGAGAAGGCTTATATCGCCTTGGTATGGGCTACCAGGAAGCTGAGGCACTACCTGTTAGCTCACTCTGTAATACTAGTTTCGAGATTAGATCCCATCAAATATCTCTTCGAGAAACCGGCACTTACGGGTAGACTAGCCCGTTGGTTGCTTCTGCTTTCCAAATTTGATCTGAAGTACATGACGCGCAAGTCGGTAAAAGGGAGAGCAGTAGCGGTGTTCCTAGCCGATCACCCAGTTGAAGGGGATGAAGCAGTTGAGTATCTGTTCCCAGACAAGGCCATTCTACACGTTGAAGAAGAGACTTGGACGATGTACTTTGACAGAGCATCAAACCGATACAGGTATAGGATAGGGGGGTTGTTGATAACACCCGGCAATTCCCACATACCTTTAGCATTCAAACTTTGGTTCAAAGTGTCGAACAATGAGGTAGAATATGAGGCATGTATTATTAGACTAGAAGCCGCCCTGGAACTAGGGGCAAAACGACTGGACGTCATCGGGGACTCGAACCTTATTGTATCTCAAGCTAAAGGAGATTGGAAAGTAAAAGAAGAAAAGACGAGAATTTACCACTAGACCTTGGATGTTCTGATTCCTCGGTTTGAGAAGCTGAACTTCGCTCATCTGTTAAGAGAGAACATCAGGTTTGTTGATTTATTAGCAACTCTATCTTCTATGATAGACGTCCCTTTCAGAGTTCGGATGCGTCCGATCATCATTGAACAGAAATTCGTGTCGGCCTACAACCTAATTACTGCCACAGATGAGGTACAAGATGAGAATCCCTGGTATTACGACATGTGGAACTTTTTGGAAAAGGAAGCTTATCCACCAAGGGCAAATGCCAAAGATAAGAGGGAAATTCATAGAATGGCTGCTCAATTCATCATCTGCGGGGTTAAACTGTACAAGAGGGGTCATCTCGGGATGCATAAGCTATGCGTTGATGTTGAAGAATCCAAGCACCTGATGGAGGCCATCCATGGAGGAGAGTGTGGATCGCACATGAGCGGGGTGATGCCAGCCCGGAAGATCCTTAGACAGGGTTATTACTGGTCTACCATGGAGGAGGATTGTATTGGCTTTGTCTGGCGATGCCACAAATGTCAGATCCATACAAACTGCATGAACATTCTACTGTCGAAGCTGTACAACTTGACTTTGCCATAACCATTTTCAGTCTGCGGGATTGATGTGATTGGGGTTGTCACTCTGAAGGGGTCCAACGGGCATGAGTATATTCTGGTAGCGACAGACTACTTTACGAAGTGTGTTGAGGCCCAATCTTACGCGGTGTTGAAGGGATCGCATGTCGCTAAGTTCATCAAAAACAACATCATCTGTCGCTATAAGGTCCCGAATGAGATTATTTTGGGTAATGGTTCCCACTTCAGGAAGGAGGTGATTGACTTGTTAGAGAAGTACAATGTGGCTTTTCATAAGTCCTCTACACATCGGCCGCAAACCAACGGAGCAGTTGAGGCAGCCAACAAGAACATTAAGCACATTCTGCAGAACATGGTGGAAACCAACAGGGACTGGTCAGATAAGCTACCATTTGCTCTTTGTGGCTACTGGACTTCAATTCAAACTTCTAGTAGGGCAACTCTGTATTCGTTGGTCTATGGGATGGAGGCTGTTCTGCCTATCAAAGTTGAGGTTCTGTCATTACGGGTATTGGCTGAGTGTCAGATAGCTGAGGCAGATTGGCAGCAAAGCAGGTTCGAAGAATTCATGCTCTTTGATGAAAGAAGGCTGAAAGCATTGTATCATGTCTAGGGTTATCAACGAAGAACTGCCAAGTCTTTCAACAAGAAGGTTAAGTCCAGGAATTTAAAAGAGGGGGATTTAGTGCTCAAAGACAACCGAGCTCCCATCCATGACCCTAGGGGCATGTTTAGACCTAATTGGACTGGCCTTTACATCATCAAGTCTATCTAGTCGGGTGGAGCTGTTGTTCTAATGGACCTAGATGGCCTAGAGTTCTCCTAGCAGATCAACATGGACAAGTTGAAGAAACACTATCCCTGAGTGGCTCGCTAGGCCGAAAACCCGAAAGGGCAACCTAGGCAAAAGTTAGAGCATAAAAAATTTGAAATAATAAAAACCAAGCTCGCAAGGTTGAAAACCCAGAAAGGGCGGCCTTGGCAAAAGTTAGAGTGCAAAAGGAGAGTGTTAATACACGAGTGAACCTAAACCGAACTACGTACTGCTTGATTCCCATCTTCGCGATACGTAGGCAACTTCATTCTGAAGTCCAGCCATAAACACTTCCAAATCAACTCTGTCCATGTGATCATGTTGGTCATCTTTGTCTATTCCGCATTCAAGAGCTCGGTTGTGATCTCCAATGCAGTGCTATTTAGAGTAGGGGCAACTTTTCAGTTGTTGGATCTGGGGTTGTACATCTCAATGATAGATCTCGGGCTTGTCCAGTTGTGATCCATATCGAAAATGATTTTGAAAAGTTACAATAAAAGTTGATTTTGCTCAAATTAATCTTTTACGACTTAGACAATTTTTGGACCAAACGGAAAATTTTCAGTACCCACAACCTCCAATTACATTAATTTCATTACAGAGTTCTCCTACTCTTGAATACTAGTTGAAGTTGCTTTTTATTACATTCATAAAGAAAACTTGAAAGTACTGATTAAAGAAAATAAATTAGAGGCATAGTCAGGTGTTCCTGCGTCCCCTCCCAGAGCTTGTGGAAGCCTTTGATACCAAAGTAGGCCCAACCTGCGCCTCTTCATCAAGCCAAGCCAGGCACTCATCAGAGACGGTGCAACGGAAAGTGGGAGCGGAGGCCAGAAGCACTCTTGTCCTCCATGTTGTGGCATACCAGGCTAGCTGTACACCTTGGACTGGAAATGCGGCAGGGTACTCTATCCCATCTTCTGGGCGGATCTGACCCAAATTTGCGCCAGAATCAAAATGGGAAGTAAAAGACACAATGTGTCCGGCCGATCAACTGAATCCTGGGCAGGCGAGACATGCTATAACTCATCACCGACGGATTAAGCCAGGGGCAGTGCCAAGCAATGCTGACAGCGGATAGACTGCACATCCATTCGCACCACCATCCCTCATCAGGGGCATTGACTAGACATCGCCGGAAGAAATAGCTACGAGCTGAGTATGCTGGGCATGAGTCCACAACCTTCAACTTATCCATCAACCATATATGGAGAGGGATGAAAAATAAGAGATTAAAGAATAAAAAGGTGTACGTGGAGAGAACAGTGAGAAAAGGGTTTTGAGAGAAAAATCAAGCCTGAGGGCCCAGTGATGTGAGAAATATATCTGAGATAGGGTGGGAAACATTACCTGCAGCAGTAATGGACTCCCCGTGAATCTAGTCATCTCTCGATGATGGAAAGCTTCCAAACCCATCAATGTCTCAGCTAGTGTCATGGCAATGCAGCTCTTGCCCTTTTTCAAGCCCTGGGCAACCTCAATCAAACTGATGCTAGATCTACCGGAGCCTGGGGCAAGCAAGAGATGAGACAACATGCACATGCAAAGCACATGTCACCAAAAACCCTCTCAGTGATGATCGCCACGGTCACTCGCATCAGAAAACTGACGAATCAAGCTGGGGATGTCCAATTCTCCATCGCGGATCAAAGACCGAGCGTCATACAAAGCATGCCCACACATTCATCCTAAAGCCTGGATGTGGCCAAAACGAAGCCGGGGCAAGATCTCCTCATCCCGCTCGGACTCCATCAAAGCTTGGAAGTCTTTCAAAGTGGGACACATCTCTTGTCCGCCAAAGCTAAAAACATGAGTTACTGGATTCCAACACCTTGCTGCGGCATGAATAGTGCATTTATTCCGAAGCCCCCGAAATTCAGCTTTTCTGAGCCATCCAAGTTAGCAATCCAATTTGTGAGATTTTGGACAAGAAATGCCTTTATTTGGTGCAAAAAACTGAGTTGAAATGGAGAAACTACGAAGCTGGGGCTTTTGTAGAAGATAAGGTGTTGAGTGGAAGACAGATGTCAACAATCTGGGCACTTTCTGCATTAATGGCCGACCGGCCAAGTTTGATGGCCGACTGACCATCTTTTTAGCCGATCGGCTAGTTATTGTGGCCGATGGCTCTTTATGGTGGCCGATGACCTCCCACCTTGGCCGATGGCTCCTTCCATTGTTCTCTGAGCTGTCCATGTCTTGGAAGTGTTGATAACTTATGTCCTGTTCCACTTCGAATGCCTTTCGGTGACGATTTTACGAAGTCACACCTGTGTTACTTCAATTTGTTTATCGAGTTGTATTTACATTTGGTTAGCATGTCAAGTCCTGGTTTTGCTTATCGAGTTGTTTTGTTCTTTCAGTTGTCAGTTGGTTCACTACCTGATTTAGACATTTCAATTCAAGTGTGTAGTTTTCAAGCAAAATTCAATCTCATTTACATACTGTGTGATGCGATGCGATGCTTTGAATGCAAAATATAAACACCTTTCAAACAAAAGTCGTTTTCATTCCATCATCATTTCTTTTGCAAAAAGAGTACAAGTTTTGAGAAACATAAAACGGCCTGAGGTAATACAATGTGCAAAAACTAAAGCAAAAAGAAAAATAAAGCAAAAAACAAAACAACTGAATCAGCGCTAGTCGCCTCAAGAGCGGGAATCCCTCCTCGTCTTCTTCCTTGACGAAGGCCCAGAACCGTCACCGTCAGCTCTGCTGCCTGCATTTGAACCCGAGCCATCTCCAGCCTTATCTCCATCCTGAGACGACTCTGACTGTGGGCTCGTGGACTCCTCATCGGACTCATCGTCCTCTGGGATAGGCACCCGTGAACTACTCCTAGTATGAGCATGCCCTGCTCTACTCTGGCTACGCACTAGAGTCCCTCGCCCTGCTCCCCCTACTACTCAGGGAGGCACTGAAGGTCCCACTGATGGGGCCTGAGAAGAACAATTTGGCAAATGCATCAGTTATTTTGTGCGAAGTTGAGTATGGCATCAAATGCAGTATATGATTAGAGTGTATGAATGTTGTGAGCAGTATATGAACGTTGTGAGCGGTAAATGATTGCAGTGTATGACGGCCGTGGCCAGTATGTGAGATGCAGTGTATCGGTGCCGTGAGTGGTATATGAGTGCGGTGTACCAAATGAAGTATTGATAATGTGATCAGATTAGTATGGAGCAGATTATACAAGGTTTTGGGACGGAGGTTGAAAGAACTTACCAAAATACCGTAAATACTGAGCAGGTCCATGCTCCTCTGTAACATCCCCATCACCGAACCCGACAGTTCCAGAGCCTGCCCAGTGTACTCTATGGAAGCCTACAAAAGTATTGAGGTAATCAGTAATCTGGAGGATATCAACTGAAATGAAATGAATGCACAGAATGTAAAACATAGCATATGCTGGGGTCGAGCCTCAAACTCCAACGAGCTCATGATCAGCTGGGGGAGGAGCGATGAGAATCTGATAAGTCTCTCCAGCCTGCCCTCGGCATGTCATGGTAGTGGGCAAGTCTGGCCACTCTACCCTCTATCTCCTCCTGGAACCCCTCCTTACCATGGGCCTGGGTCGCCCTCGATCCTCCCACTCCTCCTGCTGTGGCTACCGGCCACTCTCTATCACCTCGACAAGCACTGGCTGGAGGCCGCATGAGATAAGTCTAGATGAAGACAGTGTAGTCGCCATCATCTCTGAAAAAGTCGGCATCCCAACTGATCATGAAATCGATTCTCTCCTGAGGGGTGTACGTCGCTGTATGCCTCATGTACGAAGAAGGCGGCATCGAAACCACCGGCTCGGCTATGTCGAGGCTCTGTCACAAGAATCCCTCTCCCAAGTACCATGCCCGACAGACCAGACCCTCAAGCAAAACTCGAAATAGGGAAGTCTCCCGAGCTCCCATATACCGGTCTCTAACTACGTCAGGCAGCACTGTCCAAGGCTGCCAGGTGATCTGTAAATGATAGATATACAGGTTGTTATCTACTATTGAAAATGCAACATAAAGCAACGCTCATATGAACTGTAAGGTTTGAAATACCTCCGCTACGGCTACAGTATCAAAATATCGGTGAAAGAATAAAAAAGACTCTCGCAGCCTCCGCTCGCATCTCACATCATACCTATGAGAATATGGAATAACGGGGGGCATCTTTACCTCCGACTTTGGAGCAAGCCTCGGGAAGTAGGCATATATCCACAACTATAGAATGTAAAAGGGTAATAATGAGTATGTTTATCAATAAAGCAGTATACAGATAAAGCAGAAATCAAAGAGTTATATGAAGTGTCTTATGCAGTGTGTGTAGTGTACAACCAATGTAAAGCAGATTGCGTGTTACGTAGTGTGTGTGGTGTACAGATAGTGTAAAGCAGAACTGTATATCAAAAGGGAAGGATGTACCTCCTAGGCTCTCCAGTAGCCTTCTAGCAGGTGCCCGCTCCGGCAAGATGAGGAACTCATATATCCATACAACGTAGCCTGGCCTGCGCCACCCCAGTCATAGCGCCGGATGCGAGTCATGTCTACCAGTGCGCTCAAGAGGTAGAGGCCAATGGTATTCGCCTGGTCGGCGAAGAGAGTAGTGCCTAACAAGAACAAGAGGAACCCCCGGGCGTAGTGCTCGACCTCCTCGCGGGTCGTCGGCGTCTCCCCTCTGAACTGGTCCTCGAACCATGACTATCTCACAAACCCTGATCGGGAGAGAGGTGGGTGAATGCCGAGCAAAATGATCTGGGCAGCATCCCACTCACCCATATCAATGTCGAAAAGGATCGAATCACCCCCTACTCCGATGCCAGTGAGCATGGAGAAGTCGAAGGGAGTCATCGTCATCTCCCCTGTTGTAGAAAGGTGGAAGGAATCGGTGGTGTCCCACCACCTCTCCACTAAGGCACCTAGAAGAGGCCGACTTCCAGTGAGGCACGAGAGTCCCATGCAAAATATTCCAAAACTAGCCTCGTCGACGATGTGGTGAACCTCATCGGGTAGCTACATGTACCAATCTCGAGCAATGGTGTTCTCATAACCTCGGAAGGCGTGGAAGTCTCCCTGTGTTCAAGATAAACAGATGCGAGGTAGTGTCAGGAATAAAGTGTATGCATGCGTTCAGAATTGGTAAAAATGTAGTGTGTATATGTGTTCGAGTTGACGGAAGTATCATGCATGAATGTGCTCAGAATGAACTAGGCATGTGGTATACAAATTTGTTTGTGTTAATCAGATGAAGAGTAATATTGACTACCCAAGACATATGATCTACATTACAGAAAGTAAAGAGGAAGGATATACCTCAGCGGTGCCATAGGATAAGTGCGACTTCAGCTCGCGTAGCAGGAGGTCCTCCGGAGCGCCTCACGCAAAGCTCCTGAACTGGCGAATACTGTTGAAAGGCAACACATGTACCTCGGGCTGGTACGTCACCGGGTCGAAAGGCCGAACACTAAGCGGCAAGAGCTTGAACTTGGGATACATCTCCATCCCTGGAGGAGGCCCACCCTATGGAATGTCATTTGCCATCTCGAGAAGAGTGAGCAAATTGTCGAAGGTATGGAAAATGGGCAAGAATGCCAAAAGTCAACTGAAAGTCAACTCCGAGGGCTGAAAAATGGAAGAAAAGGTCGAAGTGCAAAAGAAGGCACGGAAACCAAGGGTAACTCGTGGGGAAAAAACCCCAAGTGAAGGAAATCAAGAAAGAGGCACCAAAGTCACTTTCCAATCGGTTCAAAATGTTCAAAACTTCGAGGGTTTCGCGAATCGAAGGTTTGTGGGATGATCAGAAACTTGTGTAAAGCTCGGATCGAAGGGGGGGAAGCGATCTAGAGAGAGAGAAGAATGTTTTTCAGCAAGGGAGAAGTGGTAGAATAGGGTTTGAAACCCTATACTTAAAGACCCGAGGCAAATGGACAAAACTGCCCCGACAATGCCACTTTTGGCTGACGGCCAAATTGTTGGCCACCCGACCAAATTGTTGGCCGATAAGCTTGTTTGATGGCCGATGGCTCCCCCTTGTGGTTGATGGACGTGCAGTTCCCTTGTTTGGGGTATTTCTGTTGATTTGTACCCTCATCCCTCAAAAAAGTGCAAGAAAATACACTTTTGAAGCTTAAGCGGCCTCCGTGGTGACCTCGAACTATGTCTTCCGTGTGCGGCACTCAATACGCACATGGTGTATCCTTTTTTTTCATATCATTTTGTATATTGCAAGATTTGAAAATTGGTTTTGAATATGTTGCATTACAGTGCTTTTGTCATGTCTGCAAGGTGCACATTTGTTATACGCCTTTTCACTCTTACATTGAGCATGCCTCATCTCATTTTGAGATTGTATCCCAACGTTGTGGAGAACATGCCTTTACCATGCTTACATTGAATATGTGCATCTCTATGTCGTTGCGTGGAACATGAATTTTGCATCATCGCCTGGAATATGCATCGTCACACTTGCATAGCATATACATGTTGTATTGGATATGTATCCACGATTACATTGCATAGAGCATGCATGTTACATTGAACATGCATTTTTGTTGTTTTGCATAGAATATGCATTTCTCCCTCTTGCATGGAATATGAACCATAATATTGCATGGAGCATACATCGCACGTTACTTGCATTGTCATGCATACCTTACTTGCGTTGTCACGCACACTCGTTGTATTGGCATGCACATCTTACTTGCGTTGTCACACACACTCGTTGCATTGTCATGCATGCACCTCCTTACTTGTGTTGTCACGCACACTCGTTGCACTGTCATGCACACCTTACTTGTGTTGTCACGCACACTCGTTGCATTGTCATGCACATCTTACTTGCGTTGTCATGCACACTCGTTGCATTGTCATGCACCTCTTTACTTGCGTTGTCACACACACTAGTTGCATTGTCATGCACCTCTTTACTTGCATTGTCACGCACACTCTACTTGCATTGTTATGTACCTCTTTACTTGCATTATCACGCACGTTCCAGTTGCATTGTTATGCATCTTTTCACTTGCATTGTTATGCACGTTCCAGTGGCATTGTTATTCACCTCTTCAGTTGCATTGTCATGCATCGTTCCACCTGCATTGTTATGTACGTTTCACTTGCATTGTTGTGCACCTTTCACTTGTATTACTATGCAGCTTTCCATCGGCATCACATATGCACGCGTTCATCTTGCATTGAAATAGTATCTTCACATAGCGTTGATCATGTGTTCTTATTATATTGTACTTGTCAAAATCTCTCTTTTGTGCAGGCACGATATTGTATGTATGATTCATTTGAAGATGGTGAAACCAAACGTTATTGTATGTATGGATCATTCAAGAGAAGTTACAGTTCAGTTCGGCTGCTACCCTTCTCCACTCGCATTTGACATGCATTTGGACGTACCCTTGTCCTCTCGTGTTTGACACGCGTTTGGATGCCTTTCTCCTTTTGCATTTGATATACTAGGAGGTGTTTCGTTTGAGACTACGGGTATTCTCGGTAGTTGCTTTTAGCCTTCTCCGCATAAGATGCAGTGAGAATTGTATAATTTTCTTACATCCTTTTTGTTGGAATGTATGAGACTGTTGTTTCTTATTCGCTTGCTTTAAATGTTGTATTTATTTTGCATGAATGCTTCATTACAGCCCTCTTTGCATAATCATAAGTTATGTTCCGCATCGTGCATGTCATTTGCGTCTTGCCCCTGCCTACGGGCGCATCCCATTTTTGAATGTCTCGGTTGTGCGCCTTGCCTTAGAACCTCTCAACTTGTCTGTTTTGTGCTTGGTTGTGGACCAAGAACTTGTGGTTTTGTTTATGAGAGAAGAGGGTGGCTTGTTGGCCAGCCCTACAACCCATCGGCCAGGCCTCGTGCCTATCAGCCTTTCCTTCTTTCCATCGGCCATCAGTGGTGGCAGGTTGGCACCATTTTTGGCCGGTTGGCACCCTTTTGGGCCGGTCGGCCATGTTTGTTGGCCGAGGCCTTTTTATTTGCTTTTGCAGATATTTCTTTGCCAGCTGCTGAGCACAGAACTCATCCTCCATACACGTGTATGGAGGGATTGAACCAAGCCTCTAGCTTGTTCAACAAGCTTGAGACTTGGATTTCTATAAGAAGGGAGGTCCGTCTCCCTTTCCAGAGGTTCTAAAATTTGGCTGAGAGATATACATATCCCTCTCTCCCTATATTTCACTCTCTCTCTCTCTCTCTATATATATTGTGCTATTGTGAGCTATAAAGTGTGTTTTCTCTTCACTTTTGCACTACAACACCTAGTAAAGCACCATTACTTTGTTGGTGAGGTACTGGAGGACCTTGTTTGGACTCTCAAAGTTTGTTTTCTTTGGCTCAAAAGTGCTGGTTTGCTGTGGTTCTTCAAGGGTGAGTTGTTACCCCCTTTAAGCCTTCTTTTGCTTAAATGTTTGGCCCCCTTTACATACAATTTTAGGCATTACTTTCAACTAAAAAAAGTTCTATTTTGAAATGCGTAAAGTGTTTGCTTAAGGCCTCTTCGGTGTTGGGGGTGGTCTACCCCCTTTTTGTGCCATGTTTGGCCTTGTTTTGGGCCAACACTTTAGGCTTTTGTGATCATCTTTATTTGCCCTTTCTACCACCGAATTCCAGAGGAATTTCAGTGGTGGAAAGTTTGTTTTGAGGTCTCAAATGGGTGGGGGTTGTCCCCCCTCCTCTTCTCTTATGTGCATGTGTTGATGGCTTATCAAAGTAGCATGTTTGTTAAGCTTGTTTTGGCTCCATCTCAGCCTATTTTTGGCCTTATTTCAGTATGGCATACCTCTATTTTGGCTTAGTTTAGGCCACCCTTGCATGCTTTTTTCTATGAGTAGTGTAATCCTACTTGTGGCTCATCAAAGTGGCATGTTTATTAAGCTTATTTTGGCTCCATCTCAGCATGTCCTAGGCATTATTTCAGCATGTTATAGTTCTGTCAAGAGTTGGTTTGATAGCCTCCTGCATGCTCCTTGCACTTGTAGTGCATTTCCATTCACTAGCCTAACATGCATCATGCTTTTGACCATCATTCTAGCATGTTTTTGGCTCAACTCCAGCAAGCTTTTACTCATGTTTTTCCATGCTTAAGTTCTGTTTTAAGTGTTTTAGGTCATGCATGCCTTGCTTTGTATAGCCATAGTTCATTCTTGCTCACTAGCTTTGTGTTTCGAGTCCACTAGCATGCATTGCTTGGGCTATTTGCATGATTTAGCATCATTTGGTATGTGATTTCAGTGTGTGTAGTGTGGTCACACTCTCACATGTGTCACTCTTTCAATGCTTTTGAAAGGTTGTGCTTTATGCCTTAAATATGAGCCAATATGTATGCCATCTTGCCTAAGCTTTTGGGCTGCCATCTAAGTGCAATTTTTGTGTTATTTTGACATGCCATAACTCTGATTTTTGTTTGTGAAGTCATCTCATGCTTGGTTTTGGTACGTGTAGAATAATCCTCCTCATTGGCCTTGTATGCTCCATGCTTCATACTTCTAATTCTAGCATATGTTGGCTATGTTTAAGCATGTTTCTAGCATTGTTTTGACTTGCCTTGGGACTGTTTTGAGTCATCTCGGTCCTTTGGGGCTTACTTGACATGGCTATTGTACAAGTCCCTTTGCTAGCCTTAAGCTTTGAACCTCAAGCTTTGAGCCTCCTAGCATGCTATGCTTGTGTTATGTGCATGATTTGGCATCATTCCTTACATGATTTCAGAGCCTATTTCATTGCCGCACTCTCACATTTTCCACTCTTTCAATGTTTTTGAGAGTTGTTCCCTTCATGCCTTGTTTATGAACAAATGTGTATGCATGCTTGTATTTGCTTTTAGACTTCATTTTCAGTATGTTTTGGCCATTGTCTTGGCATGCATGAGGCTTGTTTGAGGTTGGTTTGGTCCATTGAGTATTGCATTACATAGCCCTTGCCATGTTCATGTTGTTTGCATGTTATGTGTTGCATTTTGTTTAGGTTGGACGTCAATCCAAACATGAGGAACGAGGGACATTTCATCCTCAAAGTGATGAAACGTGCCTCATTCCTTAGGTCACTGACACCTTTGATCATGTATGATAAGGTGGAGGTTCATCGAGTCTTCTGTATTATTTGTGTGCATTCATTGACATTGATTTGTGCAACTCGGCCTCTTTGGCCGTCATGCATTGAGATGCGTGATTGATGGCTCGAGAGCCGAGCACTACACTCCTTTGAGTTTGAGACATGATAAAGAGTGTGGTTGCACACACATTTCCTTGCAAATACACTGCCATGCCCCTGTTTGTGCTCTGTTGCAGCAAAAGGAGGAAATTGCAGGAAGCAGTGGCCGATCGG
Source organism: Camellia sinensis (assembly GCF_055761805.1). NCBI lineage: Eukaryota > Viridiplantae > Streptophyta > Magnoliopsida > Ericales > Theaceae > Camellia > Camellia sinensis. The sequence goes on from NC_138971.1 coordinate 61,339,801, forward strand.
CCATCAAATCTGCCGGCCGACCACCAAAGCTGCCGATCGGCTGTCAATTTTGGTCGATGGCCATCCCTCTTGGCCGACCCTCCTTCAGCATGTTCCTAAGGTGGGTCAGAAGCATTCTAGAAGTTGGCACAAATTTCAGAGGTACAGAAGTGTGCAAACAAAGGCATCTTGAGGCAAGGCGGTGGATTTCCGGAGGATGCAACCAAGCATGCATCCTTTATTGTCCAAGGCGAAGCTGTGGCAGCCTAATTTAGATGCTTTTCATACTTAGTTGGTTTTGTAACTTAATTAATTTGTTTAATTAGTTGGTTTGTAATAAGTAGCCTAGCTTAGCGTAGCTAGTTAGTTTATTTATTCGGACCCTCCGTTGAGAGGGCATAACTATTGTAATAAGTGTGCTTGTGTGTGATGCATGTCTTCCAACCCCCATTTTTTTCTCCCTTCTATTTACCCGGTTTCAGTGGTTAGATTAGGGCATATTTCAATTAGTATCCTTATGCTTGCATGCGTGCATCATACAAACTACATTGTATTTCATTATCAATTTGAATACATGTTATCTAGTTACATTCACATGACATCTTAGAATAGCCGAGCCTATCGTAGTTGCATTTTGTGCGTGTTGCGTTAAGCATTGTTGGCATAGCTAGGATCATGCATTGATTACTAACTAGCTTCTGTTTTGGCTTGGAGTACTAGGTAAGCTTTTACGCTTTAGCATCTTGCATGTGTGTATGTGTTGCCATGATAGCATGCTTGCCATGAGGCTATGTGCTTATTTGATAAACTGCTTGAATGCCTGTGGGTGAAGGTTTGATTGCCAGAATTGGAACAATTCATCAAAATGTGCGTTTTAAGCCCACTTGAAGTCGCTAATCATCATATTTTAGGCCCACTTGAGGGTGGCAAATCCGTGACTTAGCATACTTGCAAGTAGCAACTTCGAACCATTTTCGAAAACAAACATGAGATGTTTTGTTTCAAATCAAGTGATTTAGTCTATGCTTGTATGCGGTGCGCATCATGTAGTAAGTTAGATTAATAACCGGAATAAGAACACATGTGTTTTCAAAAACAACATACATGTTAGTAAAGGCCGATCCTTTGATCGGGCGAGCGGGGGTGCTCATTTCAGGACCTTCCCCTCTCGCACCCAAGTTCCCGAGCCGAGGCAACTTTGGTGATGACGGACATGTGGCCTTAGGCATGAGTCAAGGTTTCCTAAATTTCCCAAAACAAAATATTTAGGCGGCGACTCTGAAATCTAGCAAAGCACTCCATGTTTGGCACTTCTTGATTAAAATCGATTTCCAAAACGATTTGTCGGATTAGGACTCTTTGGCGATTTATCAGTCTTACATTACACTTTGTGAGATTTGATTCAGAACTGTGATAGGAGTCCGAACTATAGTAGCTAGAACCACAATTCGCGCCCTCGCGCATGAAGCGGAGTTCCGGGCGGTCTACACATATTGGCCTAGTTCAAAAGCCCATTTCGAGACGTGCCCCGACAATTTCGCGCCGCAGAGCGCTGACCGGAAGGGATATTCCGTATGTACCCCAATGGTATGCCCCTGAAAGTAGGGCATCAGTTTTCTTGCAGCCATGACGAGGGCAAGGATAAGCTTTTCTAATGGAAGGTAACATGTCTCGGCATCGGCCATAGCTTTGCTCACATAGTAAACTGGTCGCTGCCCCCCCTAGTTCTTTCTTTAACTGTATGGTGCTGACTGCTCGATCGGATACTGCCAGATACAAAATGAGTGGATCACCAGCTACAGGTGTTGCCAAGAGTGGTACTGATCGGAGATAAGATTTCAGGCCGTCCAAAGCGGCCTGGCACTCTGGAGTCCAATCAAATGCTCTGCCTTGCCGAAGTGTGTGAAAGAATTGTTGGCAGCGATCTGTGGAACGGCGAATAAACTTGTTGACTGTGGCGGCCATCCCCATTAGCTTCTGAACCTCTTTGACTGACCGAGGGGATCCAAGCTCTAGAATTGCTGTGATTTGCCTTGGATTGGCTTCAATTCTACGGTGGTTAACGATGTAGCCAAGGAATTTGCCAGATCCGATGCCGAATGCACACTTGGAAGCGTTCAGTTTCATCTGGTGCTTTCAAAGAATGCCGAACATCTCTAACAAATCGGCTAGATGGGAGTTTTTTTCCTTGGATTTGACCACCATATCGTCGATGTATACTTCCATGGTACGACCGAGTTGTTCCTTGAACATGGAAGTCACTAGTCGTTGATAAGTTGCCCTTGCATTCTTCATCCCAAAAGGCATGACCTTGTAGCAATAGGTTCCTCCTGGGGTGAGGAATGCGGTTTTTTCTTGATCCTCTGGATGCATGGAAATTTGATGATAGCCTCTGTAGGCATCCAAGAAGCTCATGCGTTGATGATGTGCTATTGCATTTACGAGTTGGTCTATTCTGGGCAGGGGAAAACAGTCATTGGGACAAGCTTTGTTCAAGTCTCTAAAATCCACACAGACACGCCAACAACCATTCTTCTTCTTTACGACCATAGTATTAGACAACCATGTAGGATAAGTTACTTCGTGACCCACACCGGCATCAAGTAACCGATCTACTTCTTTAACGACAACCGAAGTATGCTCCGCGGTTGACTACCGGCTTCTCTAAATGATTGGCTTACATTTTAGATCGACATTCAAGCGGTGTTGGGGAACTGATGGATTTACTCCTAGCATCTCGTATGGGGACCATGCAAATACATTAAGATTTCTGAGTAAGAAGGCTACCAACTCCTGTGTTTCGACTTTATCCAAGGAAGCGCCGATCATGAAGAACTTGACAGGGCTTCCGTCAATTTCGACATTATGCAGGGCTTCAGTTTCTTTTTCGCTTGGGATCCTCCCAATAGCTTCAATGCTCTCCCTATCCGGTACCTCAATTGAATGCACTTCCAGTTCCCTCGGTCTCTTTGTAGCTAGAAGATAGCATGCCTGCGTTGATTTCTGAGAGCCGCGAATTTGTTCGATACCGAGTTCAGTTGGGAAACGGAGCAGTTGGTGGTAGGTGCTTGGCACGGCTTGCATCGTATGTAACCAAGTTGCGCACATGATCAGGTTATACAGAGAAGGAAGCTTGACAACTAGAAATTCTACGTCTACTGATCTAGTGTCAGCATGTACAAGTAGTGTGATCCTGCCCAAAGCATACTCTAGGTTAGCATTGAAGCCGAATAATGGGTAATCAGTCGGAGACAGGTCCGAATCGGTAAAACCAAGTTTAACAAAAGTTTTGTAGTACATTATCTCCAAAGTGCTGCCTTGGTCAACGAGAACATGCTCGACGGTGAATCAGTTTACATGTAGCTCGATGACGAGGGGATCAGTGTGGGGGTGGGTCACTCCAACTAAATCACTATCATCGAAACTAATCCTTCCAGTGTTGTGTGGCCGTTTCACTGGCGTCATTGGGATATGGGTGCTAGACGACAACTGGATTGTGTATACCTCGGACGGCACCGATGTAGACCACCCGAACATCCGCTCCGCGCGCAAAGGCACGAATCGTTTGTTCATTAGCTACTACAGTTCGGACTCGTGTCACGATTCTGAATCTAATCTCACAAAGTGCAATGTGAGACCGGTAAATCACCAAATAGTCCAAATCCGGCAAATCATTTTGGAAAATCGATTTTAATAAAGAAGTGCCAAACATGGACTGCTTTTCCAGATACAGAGTCGCCACCTAAATATTTTATTTTGGCAGAATTTAGGAAACCCTGACTCGTGCCTAAGGCCATGTGTCCGTCATCACAAAAGTTGCCTCGGGTCGGGAACTTGGGTACGAGAGGGAAAGGTCATGCATTGAGCACCCCCGCTCGCCTGATCAAGGATCGGCCTGTACTGATCATGATATGTTGTTTTTGAAAACACAAGTGTTCTTATTTTGATTATTAACATAGAATTACTATGTGATGCGCACAGCATACAAGTATAGACTAGATCGCTTAAGTTGGAACAAAACATGGCATGTTCGTTTGTTTGAAAATGGTTTGAAGTTTGCTACTCGCAAGTAGGCCAAATCGGGGATTTCAATGAATTGTTCCAATTCAAGCAATCCAACCTTCACCCACAGGCATTCAGGCAGTTAATCAAATAAGCAGTTAGCCTCAAGGCAAGCATGCTAACAGGGCAACATACACATCTCATGCATTATGCTAAAGCGTAAACACTCACAGTGTACTTCGAGCCAAAACAGGGGACTAGTCAGAAATCATGCATGATCCTAGTTCATGTTAAGATGGCTAATGCAACATATGCAAAATGCAGCTAAGATAGGCTCCGCTATTCTAGGATGGCATGTGAATGCGATAATTTGATACATGTATTCAACTTGGAATTGAAATGTAGTTAGTATGATGCGCCGAGCCCGATGCATGCAAAACAGTTAAATGGATGCACGCATACAAAGCATAAGGATGCTAATCGAAACATGCCCTAAAACTAACCATCGTAAGCAGTTAAGTTAAAGGGAGAAAGAAATGGAGGTTGGAAGACATGCATCACACACACGCACGCTTATTACAACAGTTGGGCCTCTCGACGGAGGGTCCGGATAAAGAGCTAACTAGTTAATCTAAGCTAATTAAACTAATTATTAAATCACAAAACCAATTAACTAACAAGCCAATTAATTAAGCTATTACAACACAAATTGAATAGTTAAACGCATTAACTAATTTGGTACAAAACCAAAGCATAAACTAGATAAGCAAATTAGCTAAGTAAAGCAATAAAGTAAAGTCCTCAGAGGGAGAAGAATGCACGCATGCTCAGTCGCTTCGTTCGGAAATTCGTCGCGATGCCCCAACTTGCCTCCGTTTGCAATTGTTCTCAGAACCTTGCACCAAGCTCCAAAAAGCTTCAACTCCACCATGGGAACCTGTAAGTGCATAGCCGACCACTTTCTGGAGTTGCCAGCCACCTACCGACCACCAATCTTTGACACAGACCAAAAAAAGTGGTCGGCCAGCTGGTTTATTTGGTCGGCCGACCAGTTGTTGCTGCACTTCTCTATTTTGCTGCAACAGAGAGCAAGAAAGGGCATGGCAATGTATTTGCAAGGTATGTGTACACAACGACCCCCTTATCATTTCATAAGCTCAAGGGAGTGTGGTTCTCGACCCTCGGGCCACCAATCATGCATCTCGATGGATGATGGCCGAGAAGCCAAATTGCACCATTCAATATGAAATGAATGTACACATAACACATAAAGCCTTGACCTCTATCATGATTGATCAAGAGGGTCGGCGACCGAGAATTGAGACACGTTTCATCACTTCAAGTATGAAATGTCCCTCTTTTCTCGTGTTTGGACTAATACCCTATCCAAACACAATGCAAGCAATAACATGCATACACAATGCAATTACAGCATGCAAACATGTAATGCAACTACATGGCATACAAAGCATAATGCAGCTACATGGCATACACAATGCAAAGGGTAACATGGCATACTCAATGCAATGTAACAAGGTGTAGACACCCCATTTTTGACCGTCCTCAAGGCTTGAACGTCATCATTTGAACACTTGATGATTATCCATGCTTGTGTTCATTTTGAGTTCCCGAAGGTCTCAGCTGCGCGCCTTGCCTTAGGATCTCTCAACTTGTCTATTTTGTGCTTGGTTATGGACCAAGGGCTTGTGGTTTTGCTTCTGAGGGAAGAGGGTGGCTTGTTGGCCATCCCTGCAACCCATCGACTAAGGCTTTGTGCCATCGGCCATGTTTCCCTGCTATCGGCCATAAGTGTTGGCCGATCGGCACTCTTTTTGGTCGATCGACCATATTTTTGACCTGAGCCCTTTCCATCTGCCTTTTGCATATATTTTCTGCCAGTTGTGACATCTGGTGGGCACAATTCTCATCCTCCATACACGTGTATGGAGGGATTGCATTCAAGACTCAAGCTTTTCAACAAGTTTGAGAATTGAAACTCTATAAGAAGGGAGGCCCTCCTCCCTTTCCAGGGGTTCAGAGAATTGGACATACAAGTTCTATATCTCTCTCCCTTTATATTTTACCTCTCTCTCTTGTTTGGCCCATGTTTGTGCTCAAAAGTGTGTTTTCTTCATACTATTGCACACAAACACCTACTAGAACACCATCTTTTTGTTGTTGAGTACTAGGGAGTTGATTTTAGTGTTCTTGGATTGGTTTTGTTCAGAAGAGGCTGCTAGAGTTGTGTTCTTGAAGGTGTTCTTCAAGGGTAAGTCAACTACCTTTTAATCTCCCATTTTGGCTTAAGCTTTTAAACCTACTTCCATGCTGATTTAATCTTAACTTTCTACTATAAATGTTTTGATTTTTCATGCTTGTGGTGTTTGTTTAAGGTCACTTTTGAGTTGGTGGTAGTCTACCCCCTCTTAGGCCTTGTTTGGCCTTGTTTTGTGCCTTCCCTTTTGAGCTTTGGAACCATCTTGTTTTGACCTTCTCACCACTGAAATCTACAGGATTTTCACTGGTGGAGAGGTGGTTTTGGAGTCTTGAATAGGAGAGGGACACCCCTGTCTCCTTGTGTCTCATTTGCTAGTATAAATGGCTCATATTGGTAGCATGTTTGCTTAGCATGTTTTGGCTTCATTTCAGCTAGTATTTGGGGTTATTTTGCCATGCTATAACTCTGTTTTCAGTTAGTTTGATAGCCTCTTACATGCATCATGCACTTGTGGTGTAATCCTCTCTATTGCCTTAACATGCACCTTGCATTTGGGTCATCATTCTTGCTTGTGTTGGCTCAACTCAAAGAAACTTTTAGTCATGTTTTACCATGCTCTAGCTTCGATTTGTATTGTCTTGGTCATGCATGCATTGTTTTGTATAGCCTTGGTTCAATCTAGCTTGTTGGCTTTGAGTTTCCAAGTCATTAGCATGCATTGCTTAGACCATTTTCATGATTTGGCATCATTTCATATGAGATTTCAGTCCATATAGTGTGGTCATGCATTCACATTTGTCACCTTTTCCATGTATTGAGAGGTTGGTGTTTTATGCCTTAAGAATGAATCATTGTGCATGCTATCATACTTAGGCTTTTGGGATGCCATCTCAGTGGGTTTTTGGGCTTATTTTGACATTCCATAACTCTATTTTTCATTGGTTAAGTCATGCCATGCTTGGTTGTAATATGTGTAGTGTAACACCCCTTGTTAGCTTTGCATGCCTCATGCCTTTTGGACTTTTGTTCTAGTTTGTCTTGGCATTGGTCCATGCATGTTTTAGACTCACTTTGGTATGCTTTAGGACTATTTTGGTTCGCTTAGGCCATTTGCTTCATGTCTTGCATAGCCTTGGTGTGAGTCCTTTTGCTATCTTCAAGCTTTGAGCTTTCTTGCATGCTATACTTGTTTTGCTTGGTTGATTTGGCATCATTCCATGCTTAATTTCAAGGCTTATAGTATTGTCACATGTTCATACTTTTCATTCTTTAAGTGCTCTTAAGAGTTGGTATCTTGATGCCTTGTTTGTGAACCAAAGTGTATGCATGTTTGTATGTGCTTTTGTCTTCATTTTCATTGCATCTTGGCCACTGATTTGGGCATGGCTGAGGTTTGCCCATTTTGGTTTAAGTCCATCTTTTCATGTTGTTGCATGCTTGACATGTTGCATGTTATTGCGTACTTGCTAGTTTGCATGTTGTTGCGTACTTGCTAGTTTGCAAGCCATGCATGTTTGTATGTTTAGGTTATATTTTGCATGCTTGCTAGTTTATATTTTGTCACATGCTTGTTCAGGTTGCATTGCATTTGGCATGCTTGTTACCTTAGCCTTGTGTGCATGTTTAAGTCATATTGCATTTGGCATGCTTATGTTGCATTGCATAGCTTTTCCATGTTGCATGCATTGCATTGTGTTTGGTTTGGGGTGTCAAATCAAACACGAGGACCGAGGGACGTTTCGTACTTGAAGTGACAAAACGTGACTCAATCCTCGGTTGCCGACACTCTTAATCCAACAAGATAGAGTGTGAGGCATTTGTGTGTTTTTTTTGCATTCATTCCATGTTTATTTGTGCAATTCGGCCTCTTTGGCCATCATGCATCGAAATACGTGATTGATGGCTCGAGAGTCAAACACTACACTCCTTTGAGTCTCAAACATGATAAGGGGTGTAGTTGCATAACATTATCTTGCAAATGTATTGCCATGCCCTTATTTGTCCTCTGTTGTAGCAAAATGAGCAGTTTGCAGGAAGAGATGGCCGATCGGCTATCTGGAGTGCCAATCGGCTAACATTTTCTGGCCGATAGACAAAAAGTGGTCCATGACCCCTTTCCCTTGGCCGATGGCCATATCTTTTGGCCGATGGCCTCTCAGAGTGTCCATGAGGTGGTTCAGAAGCATCACAGAGATTTTCACAGTTTTCAGAGGTGCAAAACAGTGCAAACAGAGGCAACATGAGGCATGGCAACGGATTTCCGAGCGAAGTCGATCGAGCATTCATATGCCCCTCTTCTCGAGGCCGCTTTAACTGTTTTGTAACTTAATTAATTTGCTCAATTAGTTAAGAGTTTTGTAATAACTAATTAGCTAGGATAGTTAGTAATTAGTTGGTTTGTATTATTTATTCGGACCCTCCGTCGAGAGGGCCAACTTTTATAATAAGTGTGCGTGAGTGTGTGAATGTCTTCCAACCCCACGTCTTTCTCCCTTTTACTTAACTGCTTACAATGGTTAGTTTTAGGTCACGTTTCAGTTAGCATTCCTATGCTATGCATGTTTGCATTCATTCATCTGTATTGCATGCACCGGGCTCGGCACATCATACTAACTCCATTGGATTTCAATTCTGATTTGAATACATGATTATCAAGTTGCATCTCATATGCATCTTAGAATAGCTGAGCCTATTTCTAGTTGCATTTTGCATGTGTTGCACTAGCCATCTTAACATAAACTAGGATCATGCATGATTACTAACTAGTTTTTTGTTTTTGGCTCAGAGTACTAGGTAAGTGCTTATGCATTAGCATCCTGCATGTGTGTTAGTGTTGCCATGATAACATGTTTTCCATGAGTCTAACTGCTTAAATGTTTAACTGCCTGAATGCCTGTGGGTGAAGGTTAGATTACTTGAATTGGAACAATTCATCGAAATGCGAGTTTTAAGCCCACCTGAGGGTGGCAAAATCATGTTTTCTTAAGCCCACTTGAGGGTGGCAAATCCAGGCCTTAGCCTACTTGCGAGTAGCACCTTCAAACCATTTTCAAACAAACAAACATGAGATGTTTTGTTCCAACTTAGGCGATCTAGTCTATACTTGTACGCTGTGCGCATCACATAGTAAAGCTAGCTAATAACCGAAATAAGAACACATGTGTTTTCAGAAACAAGATATCGTCTTAGTACAGATCGATCTTTGATCGGGCGAGTGGGGGTGCTCATTGCATGACCCTTCCCTCTCGTACCCAAGTTCCTGAGTCGAGGCAACATTGGTGATGACGGACAAGTGGCCTTAGGCACGGGTCAGGGTTTTCTAAATTCCCCCAAAATAAAATATTTTGGTGGCGACTCTGTATCTGGCAAAGCAATCCATGTTTGGCACTTCTTTATAAAAATCAGTTTTCCAAAACGATTTGCCGGATTTGGACTTTTTGGTGATTTATCGATCTTGCATTGCACTTTGTGAGATTATATTCAGAACCATGACATTAAGTCCTAACTGTAGTAGCTCAAGAACAAACCGGATTTCGCTCCCATATTCGCACGCGGAGCTCATGACATTCGGGGCATGTTTACCTTTTCTGGCGACTCTACTGGGGATTTAGAGAACTTGACTCAAACTCATGATATCATGTTTTGATTACACTTATGTGTTTCTTTGCATTGCATGTGCATTGGGGTGCCTAGGACACCATGTTTGCCATATGCTATTCCTGAAAGGTTTGTCGGAGGCTTACTTTGAGAAGCATGCCATAAGGCTGACCGGTTGCGGGGTCTGCCACGACAGGAACACGAACCTCGGTTTTTTTTTCGAGGCACCCTTTTTGACCGTTCGACCTAGTGCATATCGGAAACTGTAGTGACCATTCCTAGCTAGGACAGGTTGCTTACCCGATTGTAGGTTCTTTGAAACCGCTACGTGCGTTATGAAACCCTAGCTCCTGACAAAATAGGATAGGGAAACCCTACCCCAACATAGGGGTGTTTTGGCTCTCGCTTGCTTGTTATGTGCTTTTAGAGTCCGTCTCTACAGGAATGCATGTATCAGTTTTCAAGTCTGGGTATCAGGCCTGTGGGCATTAGCATCAGTATCTGGGAATCAGTTTTACCTGTGGGTATCAGATTCAGATTCGGGGCAGTGATTCAGGGAACAATGATCAGTGATTGAGAACAGTTCATTCAGCTTGTGTTTGCCAACTGTGTGTTGCGTTAATTTAAGTTGTTATGATGTCCGCTTTTCTGTTCATTGTTTCCTTAATATGCTTTATTTATCTTTTTGCAAGGTAGTTTAACACCATTGCATCCGACCAGCCAGATATTCCCCAAGCACTCTGGGTTAGAGGTCGTAGACTTAATCGATCCAAGGATCTGATAGACGGACAAGCAGTGTTCCTTTCTTTACCCCCGGTTACCAGATGGAGGTCAAAAAGGCACAGTGTATCGGTACAGCAGTCGCCAGATCAGTGGTCTACCCCACCAGTGAATAGTCAAGCTGAGGTCTCAGTTTCTACTGTAGGGACAGATAAACCGGTTGTTCAGATAGATCAGCACAATATGGCAGGTATAGAGGAGATGATGTGTCAGCTCCAGAAAAGTATGAAAACCATGCAGCAGGACGTTACCCGTCAAGCAGAATTTACCGCACGCTAGGCCGAGGTTATGGCATAACAGGCAAAGGTGATTGTTAGACTGCAGCAACAACAACCACCACAGTAAGCCGGAGCATCCACTTCACACTAGGTTCCTCCCCCACCAAGAGTTCCCATACTTGGAGAGACCGCACACGTCCAGGATGATACGGACGTTCCAACAGGGCCGGCTCTATCTCCAATCCTACCCCAGCTATCCAATGTACCTACCAACCTATCGGATTCCCCCTTTGAGTTCGAGGTGGACCCCACAGCGCTAAAATTGAGCAAGCTAGAAAAGTTGTTCAAGAAGTCTCACGGTGTGAAATCCATTCCGAATACTGAGGACGAGTACACCGACTCAGCCGTGACTCTGCCGGACCGGTTTAAAATGCCGCATATAGACCATTTCGATGGGTCTGGAGATCCTATGGTGCATTTGCAGCTGTTCTCGAATATCTTAGGGCCGATGGGCCTCTCCAGATTGCAGAAGCTTTCTCTGTTTGGCCGGACCCTGTCGGGTGTAACGGCCATTTGGTATGCAAAACCGAAGGATTCCGTTAAGAAAGTTGGGAGGAGATGACTGAGGCCTTCATAGATCAATACTCCTATAATACATAGATTGAGGTCATAACTCGTGATCTCGATACATCTAGGCAAGAGCCGAAGGAGAGCTTCTCCGATTTTGTGACCTGGTGGAGGGCCAAGGCCTCGATGATGGCCATCAGGCCTGTTGACAAAGATCAGATTCGGATGGTTGTGCGCAATCTCCAGCCCTAGCTCATGCAGAAGCTGATCGTTCTCCCTCTCCCCACCTTTGCAGATCTACATGAGATAGGGGTGCAGATCGAGGACGCTATGAAAGAGGGGCTCATTGATCATGAGAGAGAGCAGCCCAAGAGGGCATTCAACCGCAGTACGAATACAGGCACAAGCAGTGCTGCAGCTGCCAGATCTTTAGATGTGGGAATGCTCACCATCGCCCCTCCCAAAACCATTGCAGCTACACCATTCACCGGTGCATTCGGAAGTGGCTCGCAAACAACCAAATTCGCACCCCGAGGCCTCAGAACCTTTACCTCGCTGTATATGTCTCCGTCCAAAGCTTTGGGAATTTTGATCAGAAAAGGGCACTTGAAGCCCCTAGAGTCGCGACCCTTACCAAGTAATCTCCCACTAACCCATAACCTGGTGAAGTACTACGCCTTTCACCAATAGCATGGTCATGACACCGACCAGTGTATTAGATTGCATCATGAGATTCAGGATCTCATTGACAATAGGGTGATCGTGCCTCCAGAGAAATCGAATGTCACAACCAACCCTCTCCCACCACATAACCAAGCTCCACCTCCCAAACGCGTCAATCTAATCCAAACTGGGGCTGAGTCATACGACCCTAGCATGTATATCACCCCTTCCCACCTACCCAAGTCGGAGGTGTTCATTCCTGATAGCACTGACTTGTGCATGTTGGACATCTCCCAAACCCAACCTAAAACGGTGGTGGTGGCTATCGAAAATAGAATTGGGTCGACTGCGGGGGTAGATGAGATTGATGATACAGAGCCTGAGAGGACTGCAAGCTTCATGTACAACCCGAGCGGTTACATTACATCAGCAGGCCAGGCTAGGCCGAATGTGGAATTGCTAGTGGGAGCAGAGATTTGTGCAGTACGGGAGGATAGACCTAATCAGGGGCTAGATGACTTAGCAGATCTGGAAGAGGACATTGTTAACCTTCAGTTTTTCAACGAACAAGATCCGAGAGACGTGATAGTCAACTAGTTTGATTTAGATAGGGTAGCAAAGTCTACTGGGTGGCTTGACGACCAGCCGAATGTTGTTGAATAACCTCAGCTAGAACAGGGTCCGTCAGGGACAGGGACATCAATAGTGGCCGAAAGGGCCGGGAATCAGATTATACCGCTGAAGAGCACTGGTGTTAAGAATTTTGCTCAGAATACGGACAGTTTGGGTACAGAAGATATTGAATAGCAGGCCACACTGAAGCAGTTTGAGTGGGAAAGGATCGAGGATTCTGAGAGAGCCAGAAAGGCCAAAGCCCCCGTAGGGACAGAACGTGCGGTGTGCACAAGAACAGAACGTGTTGCAGGCACAGGAACGGAAGGTGCTGCGGGTACAAGAATAATTGTAACGGAGCCGGACAGGTGTCTGTCGACTGCCGATGGCATGCAGTGGGAAGATGACGACCTATGTCTTGCCCACACCGATGAAGACTGGGGGCAAGGCCAACCGGATGATACCTGGTATATTGGCGAAGTTGACCACATGACTAGGAGCGAGCAGTATTTCAAGCCCCCGCACTTAGATCTACCAGAGGCATCCGGAAAGGACAAAGAGGCAGAGAAGCAGAAAGATAAGCTACTCAAGGAGGAGGTTGTGCTGAAACAGCTTAAGAAGATACAAGCAGACATCTCTATCTAGGGACTGATTATGGCCTCAAGAGTACGTAGACAAGCTGTCATTTCTACAATGGACAAGGCCAAACTTTCAATAAATACCACGCCTGAGCAGCTGGTAGGACTGGTCTTTCCCAGAGGAGCTTCCCCGACGTTGACCTTTACTGACAAGGAGCTGCCACCTGAGGGCACAAACCATAACAAACCTCTCTACATCTCTGTGGAGTGTAAAGACAAATAGATACCGGTAGTTCTTGTCGATACAGGATCCGCCATTAACGTGTGCCCGTCGAGAACGGCATATGCAATCGGGTTGAAGCCCGCGAATTTTGTGCCAACTGCCCAGGTGATAAGGGCCTACGACAACACTAGCATAGAGGTGATGAAGACTGTGAAGAATCAGACTCACGTTGGTCCAGGACAACAGGATATTGACTTTCATGTCTTGGACGTTCCCATAACCTTTAATCTACTCCTTGGGCGGCCTTGGTTACACCAGGTACAGGCGCTCTCTTCCACCCTGCATCAGATGTTGAAATACCCCCACGGGAAGGGGGTGGCAATTATCTTTGGGAATTTGTCAATCCATCTGCCGCCAGAGGTGTCTACACCGGTTTTGGAAATCGAGCATGGCACGAAGGATGTGTTCCTATCAGGATTTACCCTAGTCGAGGCCCGGGTCGTACAGAACATTTTGGCTGTTGATGAGGGGTTATATATCAGTGCACAGTCAGTGTACCTCATGAACAAGCTCCAACATATCCTTGGGATGGGACTAGGAAAATGTGGCTGGAAAGGCAATACAGTATCGACCGAAGTGGCGCACAACCCGCATACCTTTGGTTTAGGTTATCTGCCCACCAAAGTGGATTGGGTGAGAAAGGGCAATGAAATGGCTGGGAGAGCCAGAGCCAAGCAGACTAGGAGGCATTTTGAGTTGATGCATTGGCCTATCTAAGGCACCCTGAACGGATGCTTTGTTTGGGAAGCGGAAGACTTTCCATTCTGCAGCTTCCTAGAGCCATGGTTGAACGCAGAGAAGAGGCGCCTGCTGAGATTTGAGATCTTCTTTGACTTGCAGTTGTCTGGGAATGATGTTACCGAGGAGCAGACAGACCCATCAGCTGAGGCCAAGCAGCGTAAGGAAGAGAATTCTGAGAACACCGAGATTGAAATGGGGACAGCACTGGCTTGTCTACTTTCAGATCCTCCGATCGTACATGAGTGCTTGGGAGATAACTCAGTGTCCATGATTGGGAATGAAACGGCTGCGAGCCCATCTTCAAACATTCTGGATGCGTCCATCGCACCCTCCCTTGTATGGCAATATGAGGAGGGATACTTATCGACCAGCACCGGGTCAGGTAGTGATCCGGAATCTGATTCCACCGAGTCTGCTGAGTTAGAATCAGGCTCCAGCTCGTCTGAGTCTGAGTCCAGTATTCCGGGGGTTGACAACCCGGATGCCACAATCCTGTCTAGGTCGTCTTTTTCTTCTTCCTTTGAGTTTGTTGTAACAGAGGAATCAAGCGACTTGGACTGATTAATGAGAATGGAATGACTGTGGCCTTCGAGTACTTTTCTGTGCCTTTGATTTATTGTATTAATCAGGACTTTCCAAATTTTGATGAAAACGACGAGGAAGAAATTCCTCCGATTTTGAAATATTTGCTAGAACAAGAGTAGGAGAGGTTTGTTAAACCCTTGGTTGATGAAATCACCCAAATTAATGTTGGTACTGAGAAGGACCCGTGGCTGGTCCAGATTGGGTCCACGTTGTCTTCGGGGGAGCGCGGGCGCTTAGTCGCTTATTAAAAGATTTCAAAGATTTTTTCGCATGGTCCTACGAAGACATGTCTTGAATCGATCCTGACCCGGAGGCCCGACCTGTTACGAAGAATCTCAGAAGAGTCCGCGCCGGACTGGGCTCTCAAGATTAAAGAAGAGGTCACCGAGTAAATTGACACAAGGTTCCTACTGGTATCTGAATACCCAACTTGGTTGGCCAATATAGTTCCAGTGCCAAAGAAGGATGTCAAAATTTGGGTATGTGTGCGTTTCAGGGATTTAAACAAAGCCAGTCCGAAGGACGACTTTCCTCTGCCGCATATCGATGAATTAGTGGACTTCATTGCTGGGCATGCGTTGCTCTCATTCATGGATGGCTTTTCAAGCTACAACCAGATCGTGATGGCACCTGAAGACCGGGAGAAGACTGCTTTTACCACCCCATGGGGGACCTATTGTTATAGGGTGATGCCGTTTGGGCTGAAGAATGCTGGAGCTACATTTCAACGGGCTACAACCATGATATTGCATGACATGATCAACAAAGAGGTTGAGGTGTACGTGGACGACATGATTGTCAAATCCAAGGAAAGAGAGGGCCATTACACCGCCTTGTAAAAGTTCTTCCAACGGATCACAGAGTATCGGTTGCGACCTAATCCTCAGAAATGTACGTTTGGTGTTACAGCAGAGAAAATGCTGGAGTTCTTGGTCACACAAAGTGGCATCGAAGTCGACCCTTCCAAAATCAAGGCCATCTTTGAAATGCCTCCACCAAGGATTGAAAAGGAAGTGTGAGGCTTTCTAGGTAAAGTGCAATTCCCGACAATTCTTGCATACCTCTAGCATTCAACCTCCAGTTCAAAGTCTCGAACAATGAGGCAGAGTATGACACGTGTATTACTGGACTAAAAGTAGCTCTGGAACTAGGGCAAAACGGTTGGACGTCATCGGGGACTCGCACCTTGTTGTATCTCAAGCTAAAGGAGATTGGAAAGTCAAAGAAGAAAAGATGAGAATCTACCACCAGACCTTGGACATGCTGATTCATCGGTTTGAGAAACTGAATTTCGCTCATCTGTTAAGAGAGAACAACAGGTTCACAGATTCATTAGCAACTCTATCTTCTATGATAGACATCTCTTTCAGAGTCCGGATGTGTCCGATCATCATCGAATAAAAAATTGGACTGGCCTACGAGCTGATTGCTGCCATAGATGAGGGACAAGATGAGAACCCCTGGTATTACGATGTCTAGAACTTCTTGGAAAAAGAGGTGTATCCACCAGGGGCAAATGCCAAGGATAAAAGGGCAATTCGAAGAATGACTGCTCAGTTCATTGTCTGCGGAGGTAAACTGTACAAGAGAGGTCATCTCGGGATGCATAAACTATGTGTTGATGCTGAAGAATCCAAGCGCCTAGTGGAGGCCATCCATAGAGGAGAGTGCGGAGCATACATGAATGGGGTGATGCTAGCTTAGAAGATCCTTAGACAGGGTTACTGCTGGTCCACCATGGAGGAGGATTGTATTGGCTTTGTCCGGCGATGCCACAAATGTCAGATCCATGCAAACCGCATGAATATTCTGCCGTCAAAGCTGTACAACATGACTTCGCCATGGCCATTTTCAGTCTGGGGGATTGATGTGATCGGGGCTGTCACTCCAAAGGGGTCCAATGGCAATGAGTTCATTCTGGTCGCGATTGACTATTTTACGAAGTGGGTCAAGGCCCAATCTTACGCGGTGTTGAAGGCATCGCATGTTGCTAAGTTCATCAGAAACAGCATCATCTGTCGCTACGAGGTCCCGAACGAGATTGTTTTAGACAATGGTTCCCACTTCAACAAGGAAATGATCGACTTGTTGGACAAGTACAATGTGGCATTTCATAAGTCATCTACATATCGGCCACAAACCAACGGAGCAGTTGAGGCCGCCAACAAGAACATCAAACACATACTGCAGAAGATGGTGGAAACCTACCAGAACTGGCCGGATAAGCTGTCGTTTGCTCTGTGGGGCTACCAGACTTCAATTCGAAGTTCTACTGGGGCAACTCCGTACTCCTTGGTTCACGGGATGGAGGTCGTTCTGCCTATCGAAGTTGAGGTTCCGTCATTGCAGGTACTGGCTGAGTGTCAAATAGCAGAGGCAGATTGGTAGCAGAACAGATTCGAAGAACTCATGCTCTTTGACGAGAGAAGGCTGAAAGCACTATACTATCTTTAGGGTTATCAACGAAGAATTGCCAGGGCTTTCAAGAAGAAGGTTAAGTCTAGCAATTTGAAAGAAGGAGATCTAGTGCTCAAAGACAACCGAGCTCCCATCTACGACCCTAGGGGTAAGTTCAGACCCAATTGGACTGGTTCTTACATCATCAAGTCTGTCTGGTCAGGTGGAGTTGTCATTCTGATGGACCTAGATGGCCTAGAGTCCTCCCAACCGATCAACATGGACAAGTTGAAGAAATATTTTCCCTGAGTGGCTCGCTAGGCCGAAAACCTGAAAGGGCGACCTAGGCAAAATTTAGAGCATGAAAATTTTGAAATTATAAAAACTGAGCTCGCAAGGTTAAAAACCCAGAAAGGACGGCCTTGGCAAAAGTTAGAGCGTAAAAGGTGAGGGTTAATACATGAGTGAACCTGAGCCGAATTACGTAGGGCTTGATTTCCATCTTTGGGATACGTAGGCAACGTCATCCTGAAGTCCAGCCATAAACACTTCCCCGATCAACTTTGTCCATGTGATCATGTTTGGTCATTTTTGTCTATTCTGCATTCAAGAGCTCGGTTGTGATCTCCAGTGCAGTGCTATTTATACTAGGGGCAACTTTCCAGTTTTTGGGATCTGGGGTTGCACATCTCAGTGATAGATCTCAGGCGTGTCCAGTTGTGATCCATATCAAAAATGGTTTTGAAAAGTTTTAATAAAAGTTAATTTTGCTCAAATTAATCTTTTTACAACTTAGACCATTTTTGGACCAAACAGAAAATTTTCAGTACCCACAACCTTCAATTACATTGATTTCAATACAGAGTTCTTGTCACACCCCAAACCCGCCCCTAGAAGTTTGGGCATGACCACTTTAGAAACGGACACTTAACCTGTTTTATATCAATATATATGGGGCCCGAACGGAAGCATTAAATATCAAAGTTTGACAATAGAAACAAACTCCATTGAGCTACTACTATCATGCCAGGATCACAAACCTTAAACAGACAAATAAAATCTAAAACATACACCTGAATATCGGTTATATACGCACATATATACAAGGGCTATATGCCACCATGTTTAAGGGCTCCATGCCATATGTTCAAGGGCTATATGCCATCATGTTTAAAAGTTTAATGTTAATGTGTTCAAGGGTTTTAAGCCATTATGTCTCACGATTGGGCCTAAGGCCATTTTGAAATGAAAACAGGAACAGATTAATTACGTGATCTTTGTATTTAAGTATGCATTGCTAGGTGTTATATGTAAATTGAGCATTTAAGTACTATTACCCACTGAGTTTGCCTCACTTTATGTTATGTCTATTTCTGTAGGTAAACAACCAAGTGGTTAATCCTAAGCCACGATGCTCGTTCTTTTTGTCAACCTTTGAGTGCCCAGAGTCTAGATGAAGCCACTCATATTTTTGTGAAGTCTTGATGAACTTTTGGCGCTATGCTTTACTTATTGGCCTAAGGTTGAAATGTGTATAATACTTTATTCAGAAATGTTTTTGATGTATGTCCAATTATAGAGCTGGGCTTGTATATATGTGCGTATATAACCGATATTCAGGTGTATGTTTTAGATTTTATTTATTTGTTTAAGGTTTGTGATCCTGGCATGATAGTAGTAACTCAATGGAGTTTGTTTCTATTGTCAAACTTTGATATTTAATGCTTCCATTCGGGCCCCATATGTATAGATATAAAACAGGTTAAGTGTCCGTTTCTGAAGTGGTCATGCCCAAACTTCTAGGGGCGGGTTTGGGGTGTGACAAGTGGTATCAGAGCACGAGTTGCTATCCCACACACGGTTCCATTGAGCTTTAGGATGTCTAGAAAAGACTTAGGCATCATGCATGACATCCTTAGTACATATGAAAGGAATTGATAGCAATGTTAATGGTATACGTAATGACGTTGACTGCAATGGTTATTGTTCATGCATGTTATACATTTTTTTGTTTATATTGTGATTGATTGCTATGCAGAACATGGTAAGACCTGCAGATGGGATTAAATCGATAAAGTAGCACAGTGGAAGCGTGGTGAGGGTTCGAACTGGTCGGTAAGACGATTTATATGTAAAGGTTAAATGAAATGTATGTTGTCGGTTGTTAGTCATCTGTGAGAAATGATGACGATATAAGTAGGGTTTTAGCATCTTTCTAAGTGAATTGGTGAATTGGTTAAACTCTAGGCGTGGACTATTTCTAAGAACAAAGGAAATGCTATATGTGATACTCTAACTTCAAGCTAGAGTTATGTCTTCCTTACCATGACAATGTTATGTATATAAGGACCTCTCTTAGCAAGTGTAGTTTGTTTATGGGAACCTGTAAGCTAAAATTTGAACTTTGAAATCATAACTTTAACTCTACCATTTGTAATTTGTTTTGTTATGTGTAAATTGTAAATTGTAATCAATATTTCTCTACAATTAATTCAAGGCTAGTTCCTTTATTGTGATTTGCAAATGAGTGATCATTGGAATGAAATTTACGTGATTTGTGTTATTTACAGATGTCATACCATCAATTACATCCGGTATTTCTGATAAGTATGACCTTGTATAAGTTGACCATGGACCTAAGGGATTAACGTCTTTGTAAAAGATACTTTTGTGTAAATGATGTTAAAAATGATTATGCTATACAATGTTTCATGAAATCCTTATTTTGGACTACGAAATGTTTAATATGATAAGTATTTGCTGAACTGATAAAAATGCTATGAACTTCCGACATGTTTATGATATGATAAGCTTTCTGAATAATTTTCCCAAAATGACTAGATACGCTACGGAACTCCTAATGTTCAAGGTATGACAAGTTTTCTGAAAGAGATATCTCGCTATGCATCAACGAGTTCTTCATTTGATAATTGATTGTGGCATGCTTGATGAAGGCTCTATGTTGAGCTTCAAGCTATTCTGTCTTATCTGTTATAAGTTGAATTGGAGATTGTTCTATCAAAGTTTAAATAAGTTTAATGCTATTGGAATTTTTCCATCATCTGATATCTTTGAAAGGTCTGATAAGTTCCTGTACTGTAATTTGGGAAGTATGACCATTAAGGTTTAATCTATATTTGATTTTACTAATACTCTACGCTGAACATGTAGTTCCTTGATATGAGATGTAAGTTGGTATTTGGAATATGTTAGGGATTTGATTTGAACTGATAAGTCTAATTTAGGTAATGAACAAAGAACCACGAAATCGTTGATTTATAACTTAATTGATACTGTGGGTCTAATCGTTGTACGAAGTATATACCTTTGACACATGATTATGCCGTGAATGTTTCCTTAATCTTGAAGGAATTATGATAATGGGGGTTATTTATGACCTTAAAAAGTTTGAATTATGTTTGATAGTTTATGAGTTGCATGCAAACGAATACTTAAAATGAATTCATTTCTGAATACCCTTAAGCTGTTCTATTACGTGGGAGATATGATTTGTGGAGTAATAAATGAAAATGTTATGAAGTATTATTATTAATTGAGTTATCAATTAGTTAGTGGAGTTGAATTACTTGTGATTTTGGGAGCAAACTCCATCGAAATTAACTGTATAGAATTGTGAATGGCTAAATGATTAAGAAATGTTCTATGTCCAAGACGGAACTAGACTTGTGATAAGGTGAATTAAGTTTGGAGGACCAAACTTCTTAAGATGGGGAGAATGTAATGACCCCAAAATGCGTATAGAAAGTCATCCTTATTTAATTAGGGGTTAATGTGCTTTAATTTAACTATATCTATCGGAATTAAAAAATTATTTGCTGAGTTATGGCGATCTTTATTGTATCGGCTTGAAATTTTTTTTACCCTCTGCTCGAGCATGGGCTCATTTTTGACATTCTTATTGGTGTATTTGGAATGTTTTTATCTTATTTTGGGGTATTGAATGAAGTGATAATATGATGGTAAGTTAAGATTGGACCAAAGAATTTAGTTCGGATAGTTATTTTACGACAAACTGTCACTCATTTGCCCTTTTCTTTTTCCACACTCTAAATATGAATGTGAGGTTAGAACCATTGGAAAGCTTATTTCCAGGGCTTCGATTTGGACATAAGAACGACCTAGAACGGAGTCCCGATGAGAGAGTTATACCCGTTTGAAGTTTTCACATCTGTGCTGGAAGCAGAGCCGCACGTGCGGGGAATAGCGCCGCACGTGCGGTCTGTGCGGGACAGCAGCTCTAAAAACGGGATTTTGGGGCCATTTCTTGCAAATTTTTTTCCTCTCTTCTTCTCCCCTCTTCCATGTCCGAAACCCTAGCTTCCAAAACCTTGATTTCCTCCACTTTTATCAACAAACCCATCATGGATCTTGTATCAAGGATGGAGAACAAGATAGGGTCAACACTTCCAACCGATTGAATTTCGAAATTGAGGTGGAATCTCATCCAAGCTCACTCCTTTGTTTGTTCTTCGAGGTAGGGGTTCTAGATCTCCTCAATATTTACATCTATGGATAGATTTATGGTAACTTCATTATATTAATGCAAAAATCTTCATTTTTATCATCTAGGGCATATTATGAGATTTGGGGATTTAGAGTTTGAGATGTTGGAAGTTAAATTGGTGGGTTAAAATGATGAATTGTGAATCCTAGATGTAGAATCATTGGGAAAATTGGAATTAAAAGTGGTGATTTAAGAAGTGTGAATTTTTGTTAAAAATCCTCATTTTTCTTGAAACCCTAAGTTGATTAATGATGATACCCAATGTTTTGGCCCAAATTGAAAGTAAAATAATGAAATTGAGGTGTTGAATTAGATGTGTTCAAGTTTAATTGGAATTTGAAAATATTTGGAAATTATGTTTAAAATTTGCGAATGAACTTTGTTATAAATGTTGGAATTCATGCTATCATGGAAAGAAAAAATTAGGGGAATAATTTAGTAAGGATATGGATGACATGAACTCGGTTTTGGAATGTTAAAATGAGATTCAAGGGTTTATTTTGTATTATGTTGAATTGCAAATGGTGTTAATGAACTAAATGATGTTATACTATGATGAATTATGTTTGAATTACGTGACTTGTGTAGGATTAGCTACAAGGACGGACCACGCACCTGAACACTGTGAGTAGTTGTACAAAAATGTACATTTTATCTACTGTTAACAATTATTGTCACTAACGCTCTGTTTCTTGTAAGTGTTATACGAACATTTATGACAATTGGAAAGCAATGTGAACTTATATGAATGCTAAAAGATTCGCGTCCGTCGGTATGATTTTGGAATTCTTATGTTCTGTTAATGATGAATATTAGTCATTTGTTATTTATCAGTATATTATGTTATTTCTTAAAGAATAAGTGGAACCTATGTTCATCCTTGAAGAATGATATTTGTGTGAATCTAAGATTATGTTACGAAGGGACCCAAGATCATTTAGAATCTATGATATGAATGTAAAGGTTTACCATCAGTATGCAACCCACATAAGAATATGAATTATTCTATTTTGTTAAGCGCATGTTAATGGCATGATATAACAAGAAATGCTCTGTTTTCAAGTAACTTAATGAATGATTATTCATTTATGTAGAAGTATTCACATCATCTTTAGCACAAGGCCCTCACCCAGGGGTAATGATACCGTGGTTCAAATAATTAAGTTACAAGTTTACGTATGTTCTAAGTTTAAGTCTGTTATAAGTTTACGTATGCTATAAATCAAGAATCTTACAAACTCAAGAATGTTACAAGTTTATATATGTGACAAGTTCAAATATGTACAAGTTTAAGTAAGGTTACAAGTACAAGTATATACAAGTTTAAATATGTTACAAGTTTTCAAGTTTAAGTATGTTATAAGTTCAAGTATGTTACAAGTAGATACATGTTACAAGTTCACGCATGTTATAAGTTCAAGTATATTACAAGTAGACGCATGTTACAAGTTCATGTATGTTATAAATTCAAGTATGTTACAAGTTTAAGTACGATACAAGCTTAAGTACGTTACAAGCTACGTTACAAGCTTACATATGTACAAGTTCAAGTGTACTATAAGTTCACAATGTTGAGGAATTTCTTTATGGAACTAACAAGAATGCTTTTTATTGATTTGCCAGCGCTATTAAAAGGCTAAGTATAAGTAAGTATGAATTCTGATTTCTGTTAATGATTCAAGCATAATGCATATGTATGAATTTATTTCCGTTTGTGGTATGACATTTATGTATGGTTTGGTCTGTAAGACCTGCTAATTATTGGTATGGAACAAAGTGCTACTTGGAACTAAGTGCTACATTGTGAGCCACCGCTACAGTCCATGTGAGACACCTCTTGAGTCCATACACATGTGAAAATTATGTGGCTGAAAGCCATTATGTGAAAGTTATGAGGCCCATGGCCATCTGTATAAGTTGTTATGAAATGAAACAAAGTGCTACACGGAACTAAGTGCTACGATGTGAGTCACCTCTAGAATCCGTGCGAGACGCCTCTTGAGTTCATATATCTATGGCCATGTTTGTTTGGGTGGACTGGATTAGCATTCCCATGACTAATAGTCCTAGGACTACGAATCCATTGGATTATGTATCCTATCTTAACTAATAGTCAAGTTTAAAATAATTAGTCCGTACTTCAATTGTTTAACCAAACATCGGATTAATAATTTTATTGGACTATTAGTCCAATCCCAAACTCATGTCCACCCAAACAAACATGACCTATATGTCCAAGGGCTTAATGCCATTCTGATAAGGGCTGTAATGCCAATCTGATAAGGGCTTATGCCATCCTAATATGAAACAAAGTGCTACACGGAACTAAGTGCTACGATGTGAGTCACCTCTAGAATCCGTGTGAAACACCTCTTGAGTTCATATATTTATATGTTCAAGGGCTGTAATGCCATTCTGATAAGGGCTTTATGCCATTCTGAGAAGGGCTTCATGCCATATATACAAGGGCTATATGCCACCATGTTTAAGGGCTCCATGCCATATGTTCAAGGGCTATATGCCATCATGTTTAAAAGTTTAATGTTAATGTGTTCAAGGGTTTTAAGCCACTATGTCTCACGATTGGGCCTAAGGCCATTTTGAAATGAAAACAGGAACAGATTAATTACGTGATCTTTGTATTTAAGTATGCATTGCTAGGCGTTATATGTAAATTGAGCATTTAAGTACTATTACCCACTGAGTTTGCCTCACTTTATGTCATGTCTGTTTCTGTAGGTAAACAACCAAGTGTTTAATCCTAAGCCACGATGCTCGTTCTTTTTGTCAACCTTTGAGTGCCCAGACTCTAGATGAAGCCACTCATATTTTTGTGAAGTCTTGACAAACTTTTGGCGCTATGCTTTACTTATTGGCCTAAGGTTGAAATGTGTATAATACTTTATTCCGAAATGTTTTTGATGTATGTCCAATTATAGAGCTGGGCTTGTATATATGTGCGTATATAACCAATATTCAGGTGTATGTTTTAGATTTTATTTGTCTATTTAAGGTTTGTGATCCTGGCATGATAGTAGTAGCTCAATGGAGTTTGTTTCTATTGTCAAACTTTGATATTTAATGCTTCCGTTCGGGCCCCATATATATAGATATAAAACAGGTTAAGTGTCCGTTTCTGAAGTGGTCATGCCCAAACTTCTAGGGGCGGGTTTGGGGTGTGACAGTTCTCCTACTCTTGAATACAAATTGAAGTTGTTTTTCATTACATTCATAAGGAAAACTTGAAAGTTCTTATTAAAGCAAATAAATTCGGGGCATAGTCAGGTGTTCCAGCGTCCCCGCCCAGAGCTTGTGGAAGCCTCTGATGCCAAAGTGGGCCCAAACTGCGCCTCCTCATCAAGCCAAGCTATGCACTCATCAGAGAGGGTGCAACTGAAAGTGGGAGCGGGGGCCAGAAGCTCTCTCGTCCTCCATGTTGCGGCATACCGAGCTAACTGTGCACCTCAGATCGGAAATGCAGCAGGGTACTCAATTTCCTCTTCTGGGCAAATATGATCATGTCCAAACTGGCATCGAAATCAGAACATGAAGTAAAAGACAGTGTGTCAAGCCAATCAACGGAATCCTAGGCTAGCGGGTCATGCTGTAGCTTATCACCAGTAAATTCAGCCAGGGGCAGTGCCAAGCAATGTCGAGAGCATACAAACTACACATCCAGTTGAACCACCATCCCTCATCCGGGGCATCGACTAGACGTCATCGGAAGAAATAGTTGCGAGCTGAATACGCTGGGCACAAGTCCACAACCTTCAATTTGTCCATCAACCATACCTGTGGAGGGATAAAAAATGAGAGATTAAAGAATAGAGAGGTGTACGTTGAGAGAAAAAGTGAGAAAAGGGTTTTAAGAGAAAAACCGAGCCTGAGGGTCGAGTGATGTGAGAAATATATGTGAGATGGGGTAGGAAACATTACCTGCAGTAATAGTGGACTCCCCGCGAATCTAGCCATCTCTCGGCGATGAAAAGCGTCCAAACCCATCAACATCTCAGCTAGCGTCATGATGATGCAGCTCTTGCCCTCTTTCAAGCCCTCGGCGACCTCAATCAAACGAGTGCTAAACCCACCGGAGCCTGGGGCAAGCAAGAAATGAGACAACATGCACAAATAAAGCGCGTGTCGCCGATAACCCTGCCAGTGATGGTCGCCGCGGTCACCAGTATCAGAAAACTGACGAACCAAGCTCGCAATGTCCAGCCCTCCATCGTGAATCAATGACCGAGTGTCATGCAAAGTAAGGCCGCACATTTGTCCTAAGGCTTGGATGTAGCCAAACCGGAATTGAGGCAAGATTTCTTCATCACGCTCGGATTCCATTAAAGCTTGGAAATCCTCGAAAGTGGGACATATCTCTTGTCCGTCAAAGCTAAAAACGTGTGTTACCGGATTCCAAAACCTTACCACGGCATGAAGGAACGAGAAATGCAGCGGGGTACGACTCAACGTGAATAGTGCATTTATGTCAAAGCCCTGGAAATTTAGCTTTTTCGAGCCATCCAAGTTGGCAATCCAATTTGTGAGATTTTGGATAAGAAATGCATCCATTTGGTTCAAATTTGAGCTGAAATGGGGAAAACTACGATGCAGGGGCTTCTGTTGAAGATAAGGTTTTGAGTGGAAGACAGGTGTCAACATTCTGGAGGCTCTTGCCATTTTTGGCCGATCAGCCAAAAAGAGTGTTGACCGACCAGCTTTTTTGGCCGATCGGCTAGTGATGATGGCCGATGGCCATTTCTTGTGCCCAATGACCTCTTCCTTTGGCCAATGACCTCTCCTCTTGTTCTCTGAGCTATATATGTGTTGAATATGCTGAGAACTTGTGATTGGTTCCACTTCTAATGCCTTCCGGTGATGATTTTGTGAAGTCGCGCCTGTGTTACTTTAATTTGTTTATCGAGTTGTTGTACAATTGTTTATCAAGTTGTATTTTGTATTCTTTAAGTCTTTGTTTTGCTTGTCGATTTGTATTTACATTTGGTTAGCTAGTCAAGTTCTTTGTTTTGCTTATCGAGTTGTTTTGTTGTTAGTTGGCTCACTACCTGATTAATGCAATTCGAGTGTTTGGTTTTCAAAACAAGTTCAATCTCATTTACATTGTTATTTAATGCGATGCGATGCTTAGAATGAACAGATGCAACACTTTTTCAACAAAAAGGGCTGTTTCATTTCATCATTTTCTTTTCCAAAAGTACATAGTTTTGAAGAAAGTAAAACCTGCCCAAGGTAGTATAATGTGCAAAACTACCAGTAAAAAGGAAAATAAAGCAAAAAAAAATGAAAAACAGTAAAATGTCTAGATCGGGGTCGGTCGCCTCAAGCACGGGAGTTTGTCCTTATCTTCTTCCTAGACAAAGGTCCAAGATCGTCGCGGCCAGCTCCACCGTCAGAGCCTGAACCTGAGCCATCCGCAGCCACATCCTCAGACGACTGCGCCTCTGCATCAGACTTGTCGTCATCTGGAATGGGTGCTCGCGAGCTGCTCCCAGAGTGAGTGTGCCTGGCTCTGCTATGGTGACATACTAAAATCCCTCGTCCAACTCTCCCTGCTCCTCGGACAGGTGCTGAAGGTCCTGCTAGAGCACCCCCTGCAGCCGGTATCTGAAATGGGGCCTGAAAAGAGCAAACGACAAATGCATTAGTTATGCTATGCAGAGTTACAGTGTATCAATGCTGTGAGTGGTATGTGAATGAACGTATCAAGTACCGTTTTGACGATGTGGTGTAACAGATCAGTATGGAACGGATTATGCAAAGTTTTTGAAACTGAGGTTGAAAGACCTCAACGGGATGCCATAGATGGTGAGCAGGTCTATGCATCTCCATCACTGAGCCTGTCAGCTCCAGTGCCTGTCCCGTGTACTCAATCGAAGCCTACAAAAGTGTTGAAGTCATTAGTATTCTGCGGGATATCAAATGTAATGAAACGAAATAACTGTACAGAGTAAAGAGTATAGCACATACCGGGGTCGAGCCGCGAACTCCAACGAGCTCAAGATCATTCGGAGGAGGAGCGATGGGTATCGAGTAGATCTCCCCACCCTATCCTCGGTATGTCATGGTAGTGGGCAGCTCGAGCCACTCCACTCCACGTCCCCTCCAGGAGTCGCTCCGGTCATGGGCCTATGTCGCCCTCGGCACCCCTACTCCTGCTACCACCGCTGCGGGCCTCTCCCTCTCAACTCGGCGAGCACTGGCCAAGGGTCGCATCAGATAAGTCTGGATGAAGGCGGCGTAGTCACCCTCATCTCGGAAAAACTCAGAGTCTCAGCCGATCATGTAATCGATCATCTCCTCTGGGGTGTACCTCTCTATGTGCCTCATGTGAATGGAAGGTGGCCTCGGAACTATCTGCTCTGCTAAGCTGAGGGTATGCCGCAAGAAGTGCTCCCCCAGGTACCAAGCCCGGCAGACTGGACCCTCCATCAAGACCCTGAATCGGGTAGTCTCTCGTGCACCGGCATACTGCTCCCTCACTATGTCAGGCAATGGAGCCCAGGGCTGCCAAGTGATCTGTAAATAATGGGATATACAGTTTGTTATCTGTTATTGAAAGTACAATCCCAAGCGAAGCTCAAATAAACTATAATGTTTGGCATACCTCAGTTGCGGTGACGGTGTCGAAGTATCTGCGGAAGAACAAGAAGGACTCTCGCGGCCTCCGCTCGCACCTCACGTCGAATCGGTGGGAAAATGGAACGGCGAGAGGCATCTCCACCTCTGGCTCTGGAGCAAGCCTAGGAAAGTAGGCATACACCCACAACTACAGAATGTAACAGGGTAAGAGCGAGTATGCTTATCAGTAAGGTAGTATGCAGATAAAGCAGAAATCAGAATCATGTGTAGTGTGTGCAGAGTATTGTGTAGTGTGTGCAGTGTATTGTGCAGCATGTGGAGTGTATTGTGCAGTATGTGCAGTGTACAGCCAGTGTAAAGCAGATTACGCGTGTGCAGTGTGTGTGGTGTACAGATAATGTAAAGCAGAATTGAAAAGACAGAAAGGGAAAATATACCTCCCAAGCTCGCCAGTAGCCTCTGAACAAATGTCCGCTACGGCGAGAGGATGAGCTCATGTATCCGTAGAGTGTGGCCAAGCCTGCACCACCCCAGTCGTAGCGGCGGATCTGCGTCACGTCCACCAATGCACTCAGCAGATAAAGGGCGACAGTGTTCGCCCGATCGGCAAAATGGGTGGTCCCTAGCAAGAACATGATGAATCCGTGAGCGTATTGCTCTACATCCTCCTGGGTCATGGGCGCCTGAATCCAAAACTGGTTCTCGAACCAAGAATACCTCACGAACCCTGGCCGCGAGAGAGATGGTTGAGCGTCAAGCAAGTAGATCTGGGCGGCGTCCCACTCACCCATGTCAGTGTCAAAAGGAATCGAATCACCCCCTACCCCGATGCCGATGAGAATCGAGAAGTCGAAGGGAGTCATCGTCATCTCCCCTGTAGCGAAAAGGTAGAAGGCATCGGTGGTGTCCCACCACCTCTCCACCAGAGCACCAAGCAGGGGCCTACTCGCTGTGAGGTGTGAGAGTCCCATGCAGAAAACGTCGAAGCCAGCCTGATCAACGATGTGGTGGACCACATCAGACAGCTCCATGTACCAACCTCAGGCAATGGTGTTCCCATACCCCCGGAAGGCATGGGAATCTCCCTGTGTTCAAAGACAAATAAATGCGAAGCAGTGTTAGAAATACAGTGTTTGAATTCGTTCAGAATTGATGAAAATGTAGTGTGTATGCATGTGTTCAAGCTTAAACAGATATCGTGCATGGGTGTGCTCACGATGAACTAAGCATGTGATGTATCAGTGTGTTTGTGATGATCAGTTAAAGAACAGTGTCGGCTATCGAAGATATTTGATCTACATTATAGAAAGTAAAAGAGGGGAAGAGTGCACCTCAACAGCAGCGTAGGATAGATGCGACTCTGGCTCGCGTAGCAAGAGCTCCAATGGCAAGCCTCGCGCATAGCTCCTGAGCTGGCGGATGCTATCGGGAGGCAGTATGTGAACCGCCGGCCGGTATGTCACCGGGTCGAACGATCGAACACTCAGCAGTAGGAGCTCGATCTCAGGGTCCGTATCCATCTCTAGGGGAGTCCCACCTCGTGGAATATCATCCGCCATCTCGAGAACGGTGCAAAAATGGCTGAGGGTATGGAAAATGGGTGAAAATGCAAAAAGTCAACCAAAAGACAACCCCGAAGGGTGAAAAACGGAAGAAAATGACAGAGTGCGGAAGAGGGAACCAAAATCAAGGTAAACTCAGGGGAAACAAACCCCAAGTAGTGGAAATCGAGAAGGGGACACCGAAAACGCATTTCGTTCGGTTCAAAGTTTGTAAAACGAAGAGTGTTTCGCGAATCGAATGTCGCGGGAGGCTCGGAAACAAGGGAAAAGCTCGGATCTAAGGGTAAAGAATGACCTAGAGAGAGAGAGCTCTAATTTTCCACTAAGGGAAAGTGAAAGAATAGGGTTTGAGGCCCTATATTTAAAGACCCGAGGTGAAATGTCAAAACTGCCCCAAAATTGCAATTTTTGGCCGATCGGCCAAATTATTAGCCAATCGGCTAAATTGTTCGCTGATAAGCTCCTTTTGTGGCCGATGGATGGCCAATGGCCTCCTATTGTGGTCGATGCACCTCCAATGCCCTTGTTTGGGACAGTTTTGTTGATTAGTACCTTTATCTCTCAAGAGAATGCAAGAAAATACACTTTTGAAGCTTAACTGCCTTTGTGTTGACCTCGAATCGTGACTTCCGTGTGCGGCACTCGATACGTACGAGGTGTATCCTTTTTTGTATCCTTTTGCATGTCGCAAGATTTAAGAAATTTCTGAGAATTGCTTTGAATATGTTGCATTACAACGTTTTGTCGTGTTTGTAATAGGTGCACTTGTTATACATCTTCTCGTTCTTGCATTGAGCAAGCCTCGTCTTGCTTTGAAGTTGCATCTCAATATTATGAATAACATGCCTTTACCATGCTTACATTGAATATGGCATCTCTATGTCGTTGCGTGGGACATGCGTGTTGTGTTGTCGCTTAGAATATGCGCCATCACGTTCGCCTAACATGTGCATGTTGTGTCGGATATCTATCCACAATTACATTGCATAGGGCGTACATGTTGCATTGAGCATACATCTTTGTTGTTGTTTTGCATCGAATGTGCATTTCTCCCTCTCGCATATAATGTGCACCATAATATTACATGGAATATGCATCACTACTCGTTGCATTGTTGTGCACTTTTCACTCGCGTTGCTATGCATCTCTTCGCTTGCATTGTGCATGCACGCGTTTATTTCATATTGGAATTGTATCTTGACGTAACGTTCAACATCTGTTGTTACCATATTGTACCTGTTGAGTTTCTTCCTTATGTAGGACACAATATTGTATGTACTGTTCCTTTGAGGCTGGTGCAACCAGACGGTACTGTGTGTGTGGTTCATTCAACGGAATTCCAGGTGAGACCTTTCCTGTCCTTTGAGTTCGTTTTGTTTCAGCTAAAAACACCCCGGCGCACTTGATGTGATATGAGGATTATTGTTCTCCTCCATTCTCTTGCGTGTGATATGCTGAGAATTGTTGCTCCTTCCTTCTCTTGCGTGTAATACGCTGAGAATTGTTGTTCCTTTCCTTCTCTTGCATGTGATACACTGAGAATTGTTGCTCCTTCCTTCTCTTGCATGTGATACATTGAGAATTGTTGTTCTCTTCCTTCTCTTGCGTGTGATACGCTAAGGATTGTTGTTCTCCTCCTTTCTCTTGCGTGTGATACGCTGAGAATTGTTGCTCCTTCCTTCCCTTACGTGTAATACGCTGAGAATTGTCGCTCCTTCCTTCTCTTGCGTGTGATACGTTGAGAGTTGTCACTCATTCCTTCTCTTGCATGTGATACGCTGAGAATTGTCGCTTCTTTCTTCTCTTACGTGTGATACGCTGAGAATTGTTGCTCCTTCCTTCTCTTGAGTGTGATACGCTGAGAATTGTTCCGTCTCTTGCGTGTGATATGCTGCGAATTGTTGCTCCTTCCTTCTCTTGCGTGTGATATGCTGAGAATTGTTATTCCTTCCCTTATCTTGCATGTGATACGCTGAGAATTGTTGTTCCCTTTCCTCTTTGCGTGATGCGCTGAGAGATGCTTCTCCATTCTTCTGCGTGTGATACGCTGAGAATTGTTGTTCTCCTTTCCTTCTCTTGCGTGCGATACGTTGAGATATGTTGTGTTTGAGACTCCGGGTGTCCTCGGTAGTCGCTTTTAGTCTTCTCCGCGTGAGATGCAGTGAGAATTGCATAATCCTTTTACATCCTTTCTGCATGAAATGTAGTTTGATTCTTATTCGCTTGCTTAAATTGTTGCATGTTATGCTTCATTACAGCTCTTTTTGCATGATCATAAGTTATGTTCGGTATCGTGCATGTCCTTTGCATTTTGCCCCTGCCTATGGGCGCATCTCTTTGTTATCTTGTATGCTTGTTTAAGTCTTCGGCCTTGTCAAAAATGGATCGTCGCTGGGCATTGACATTCACTCCCGTCATCTTATGACTTTCGAGTTCTGTCAAAGAGGGGCAACTGTAGACACCCCATTTTTGACAATCCTCAAGACTTGGACGTTATCATTTGAACACTTGATGATCACCCATGCCCGTGTTCGTTTTGAGTTACCGAAGGTCTCGGCTGCGCGTCTTGCCTTAGGATCTCTCAACTTGTCTGTTTTGTGCTTGGTTGTGGATCAAGGACTTGTGGTTTTTCTTCTAAGGGAAGAGGGTGGGTTATTGCCCATCCTTGCAACCCATCGGCTAAGGCTTTGTCCCATCGGCCATATTTCCCGGCCATCGGCCATAAGTGTTGGCCGATCGCACTCTTTTTGGTCGATCGACCATATTTTTTAGCTGAGGCCTTTCCATCTGCTTTTTGCAGATATTTTCTACCAACTGTGACAGCTGGTGGGCACAATTCTCATCCTCCATACACGTGTATGGAGGGATTGCATTCAAGACTCAAGCTTGTTCAACAAGCTTGAGAATTGAAATTCTATAAGAAGGGAGTCCCTCCTCCCTTTCCAGGGGTTCAGAGAATTGGATATACAAGTTATATATCTCTCTCCCTCTATATTTTACCTCTCTCTCTTGTTTGGCCCTTGTTTGTGCTCAAAAGTGTGCTTTTTTCATACTACTGCACACAAACACCTACTAGAACACCATCCTTTT
Organism: Camellia sinensis; assembly: GCF_055761805.1. NCBI lineage: Eukaryota > Viridiplantae > Streptophyta > Magnoliopsida > Ericales > Theaceae > Camellia > Camellia sinensis. Next base: position 61,372,792 of record NC_138971.1, read on the forward strand.
GTTACTGAGGTACTAGGGAGTTGATTTTAGTGTTCTTGGACTGGTTTTGTTTAGAAGCGGCTGCTGGAGTTTTTCTTGAAGGTGTTCTTCAAAGGTGAGTCAACTACCTTTTAATCTCCCATTTTGGCTTAAGAGTTCAGACCTATTTGTATGCTGATTTAAGCTTAACTTTCTACTGTTAAAAGTTCTAATTTTTCATGCTTGTGATGTTTGTTTAAGGTCACTTTTGAGTTGGGGGTAGTCTACCCCCTCTTAGGCCTTGTTTGGCCTTGTTTTGTGCCTTCCCTTTTGAGCTTTGGAACCATCTTGTTTTGACTTTCTCACCACTGAAATCCAGAGGATTTTCAGTGGTGGAGAGGTGGTTTTCGAGTCTTGAACAGGAGAGGGACACCCCACTCTCCTTGTGTCTCATTTGCCAGTATAAATGGCTCATATTGGTAGCATGTTTGCTTAGCATGTTTTGGCTTCATTTCAGCAAGTATTTGGTGTTATTTTGCCATGCTATAACTCTGTTTTCAGTTGGTTTGATAGCCTCTTGCATGCATCATGCACTTGTAGTGCATTCCTCTCTATTGCCTTAACATGCACCTTGCATTTGGGTCATCATTCTTGTTTATTTTGGCTCAACTCAAAGAAGCTTTTAGTCATGTTTTACCATGCTCTAGCTCTGATTTGTATTGTCTTGGTCATGCATGCATTGTTTTGTATAGCCTTGGTTCAATCTAGCTTGTTGGCTTTGAGTGTCCAAGTCATTAGCATGCATTGCTTAGACCATTTTCATGATTTGGCATCATTTCATATGAGATTTCAGTCCATATAGTGTGATCATGCATTCATATTTGTCACCTTTTCCATGTATTGAGAGGTTGGTGTTTTAAGCCTTAAGAATGAATCATTGTGCATGCTATCATACTTAGGCTTTTGGGATGCCATCTCAGTGGGTTTTTGGGTTTATTTTGACATGCCATAACTCTGTTTTTCATTGGTTAAGTCATGCCATGCTTGGTTGTAATAGGTATAGTGTAACACGGCTTGTTAGCTTTGCATGCCTCATGCCTTTTGGATTTTTGTTCTAGTTTGTTTTGGTTTTGTTCCATGCATGTTTTAGACTCACTTTGGTATGATTTAAGACTGTTTTGGTTCGCTTAGGCCATTTGCTTCATACCTTGCATAGCCTTGGTGTGAGTCCTTTTGCTATCTTCAAGCTTTGAGCTTTCTTGCATGCTATACTTGTTTTGCTTGGTTGATTTGGCATCATTCCATGCTTAATTTCAAGGCCTATATTATTGTCACATGTTCATACTTTTCACTCTTTAAGTGCTCTAAAGAGTTGGTATCTTCATGCCTTGTTTGTGAACCAAAGTGTATGCAGGTTTGTATGTGTTTTTGTCTTCATTTTCATTGCATCTTGGCCACTGATTTGAGCATGGCTGAGGTCTGCCCATTTTGGTTTAAGTCCATCTTTGCATGTTGTTGCATGTTGACATGTTGCATGTTGTTGCATACTTGCTAGTTTGCATGTTGTTGCATGCTTGTCCATCTTTGCATGCCATGCATGTTTGTATGTTTAGGTTGCATTTTGCATGCTTGCTAGTTTGCATTTTGTCACGTGCTTGTTTAGGTTGCATTGCATTTGGCATTCTTGTTACCTTAGCCTTGTGTGCATGTTTGAGTCATATTGCATTTGGCATGCTTATGTTGCATTCAGGGGTGTGCGCAGTGCGGGTCAGTGCGGTTTGAGAGAAAAATAGAAACTGTATGACGGGTGGTGGATTGATAAAAGTGTCACTAGAATTTGCCATTTTCCTTATCAAAAACCGACGGTTTGGTTGGCAAATAATGGCGGATTTGCCTTGGCGGTTCGGGCGGATTGGCGGTTTATAAAAAATATAATTCAAATTACAAAACTTAAATTAAAGAGTAAAAAAAAAATGAGAGATACCGTGATGTTAAGCATCTTGCGAAGCTTTCTTCTGATGCAGCAAGTGTAACAACAACATGATAATATCAATGACTATGCCATCAGTTCATTATAAGCATCTGTGAAAGCTACAATGATCAAATACAATACATAAAATTACTATCATTCAGGGTTTACAATATATTGAAAATGTTTACTGTTGAAAAGTATTTAGATTGAAAAGTGAGTTGATGCAAGTCTGCAACATGGCCAGAAAAAAAAAAAAAAAAAAAAAGATTGAAAAGTGAATTGGAATCCAACTTTATTTTAGATTACTGACATCTTGAATTCCCTTCGAGCAGTAATGTAATACTATATTCTAAGGTATAGAACAACAAGCAAACTTAAGTAAAATAGAATTTTTAGAATCTTATAAAATATGATTTAATAGCAGTGCGGGTCGGTGCAGTTTGGAAGAAAAATAGAAACCGGCAGATTGATAAAAGTGTCACTAGAATTTGCCATTTTTCTTACAAAAAACCGGCGGTTCGATTGGCAAATAATAATGAATTTGCCTTGGTGGTGCGGTTCGGTGCAGTTTTGGCGGTTTCGGCGGTTTCGGCGATATTATGCACACCCCTAGTTGCATTGCATAGCTTTTCTATGTTGCATGCATTTCATTGTGTTTGGTTTGGGGTGTCAAACCAAACACGAGGACCGAGGGACGTTTCGTACATGAAGTGAAGAAATGTGCCTCAATCCTCGGTCGCCGGCACTCTTGATCCAACATGATAAATTGTGAGGCATTTGTGTGTTTTTGTGCATTCTTTCCATATTGATTTGTACAATTCGGCCTCTTATGCCATCATGCATCGAAATGCGTGATTGATGGCTCGAGAGTCGAACACTACACTCCTTTGAGTCTCAAACATGATAAGGGGTGTAGTTGCATAACATTATCTTGCAAATGTATTGCCATGCCCTTGTTTGTCCTCTGCTGAAGCAAAAGGAGCAGTTTCCAGGAAGAGATGGTTGATCGGCTATTTGGAGTGCCGATCGGCTAACATTTTTTGGCCGATAGACTAAAAAATGGTTGATGACCCCTTTCCCTTGACCAATGGCCATATCTTTTGCCCGATGGCCTCTCAGAGTGTCCATGAGGTGGTTCAGAAGCATCACAGAGATTTTCACAGTTTTCAGAGGTGCAAAATAGTGCAAAAATAGGCAACATGAAGCATGGCAACGAGTTTCCGAGCGAAGCTGATCGAGCATGCATATGCCCCTCTTCTCGAGGCCGCTTTAACTGTTTTGTAACTTAATTAATTTGCTCAATTAGTTTAGAGTTTTGTAATAACTAATTAGCTAGGATAGTTAGTTAATTAGTTGGTTTGTATTATTTATTCGGACCCTCCGTCGAGAGGGCCAACTTTTGTAATAAGTGTGCGTGAGCGTGTGAATGTCTTCCAACCCCACGTCTTTCTCCCTGTTTCTTAACTGCTTACGATGGTTAGTTTTAGGTCACGTTTCAATTAGCATTCCTATGCTATGCATGTTTGCATTCATTCATCTGTATTGCATGCACCGAGCTCGGCACTTCATACTAACTGCATTGTATTTCAATTCCGATTTGAATACATGATTATCAAGTTGTATCTCATATGCCATCTTAGAATAGCCGAGCCTATTTCTAATTGCAATTTGCATATGTTGCACTAGCCATCTTAACATAAACTAGGATCATGCATGATTACTAACGAGTTTTTTGTTTTTGGCTCAGAGTACTAGATAAGTGTTTATGCTTTAGCATCCTGCATGTGTGTTAGTGTTTCCATGATAGCATGCTTGCCATGAGGCTAACTGCTTAAATGTTTAACTGCCTGAATGCCTATGGGTGAAGGTTAGATTACTTGAATTGGAACAATTCATCGAAATGCAAGTTTTAAGCCCACTTGAGGGTGGCAAAATCATGTTTTCTTAAGCCCACTTGAGGGTGGCAAATCCACGTCTTAGCTTACTTGCGAGTAGCACCTTCAAACCATTTTCAAACAAACAAACATGAGATGTTTTGTTCCAACTTAGGCGATCTAGTCTATACTTGTACGTTGTGCGCATCATATAATAAAGCTAGCTAATAACCGGAATAAGAACACATGTGTTTTCAAAAATAAGATATCATGCTTAATACAGGCCGATCTTTGATCGGGCGAGCGGGGGTTCTCATTGCATGACCTTCCCCTCTCGTACCCAAGTTCCCGAGCTGAGGCAACTTTGGTGATGACGGACACGTGGCCTTAGGCTCAAGTCAGGGTTTCCTAAATTCCCCTAAAATAAAATATTTAGGTGGCGACTCTATATCTGGCAAAGCAGTCCATGTTTAGCACTTCTGTATAAAAATCAGTTTTCCAAAACAATTTGCCGAATTTGGACTCTTTGGTGATTTATCGATCTTGCATTGCACTTTGCAAGATTAGTTTCAGAACCGTGACATTGAGTCTGAACTGTAGTAGCTCAAGAACACACCGGATTTTGCGCCCCTATTCGCTTGCGGAGCCCGTGACGTTCGGGGAACGTCTACACATGGCATGCACAATGCAATCAACAACAAGGCATACACAATGCGAAGAACATGGCATGCATAATGCGATGAACAACATGGCATACTCAATGCAATGTAACATGGCATACACAATGCGAAGAACATGACATACATAATGCGGTGAACAACATGGCATACTCAATGCAATGTAACATGGCATACACATTGTGAAGAACATGGCATACACAATGCGATGAACAACATAAGCATGCAAGCAACATACTAATAAACATGCTAAATGGACTTACACTAAATGTGGACAGACCTCAGCCGTGCCCAAAACAGTGGCCATAACACCAAAACAAAAGCCTGAGGTGCAAAACAAAACAAAACATGCATTGGCCCGTCAACTAGGCCTAAGAGCACAACTCTCAAGAGTGCTAAAGAAGTGAAATAAGGTAACAACACTAAATGCACTGAAATAAGGTATAAAATGATTCCAAATCACTCAAACAATAAGCATAAGGCATGCTGTGGTCCTTAAAGCATGAAGCTAGTAAAGGGAACTACAAAGGGGGCATGCAATACATGGCACAAATGCATGAACTAACCATGGACAGAACTTAATTAGGCCTAAACAAAGACCAAAACATGCTAAGATTGAGGCTCAAGGACTTAGGCAAGATGGCATACAAGCTAGGCAACAATGCATAACACTCAAAGGTACTTAAAGAGTGAATGAAGTGGGAACATGGCAATGCTACATGCTCTGAAATGTCATGTTAAATTATGCCAAATCATGTACACAGCACAAATGAGGCATGCTATGGTACCCAAAGCTTGAAGCTAGCATATGCATTTATACTACAACTATGCAAAACATGAAGCATATGGCAAGGGCAACCCAAAACAGTCCTAGAACATGTCAAAATGAGTCTAAAACATGTATGGAAGGAAGCCAAAATAAGCTAGCATGAAGGGCATAAGGCATGAAATATGCAAGGCAAATAAGGTGGATTACACTACACCTACCAAGACCAAGCATGAGATGGGTTCGCCAACAAAAATCAGAGTTCTATCATGGCAAAATAATCCCAAAAACACATCAAAATGATAGCTCGCAAGCTTAGGCATGAAGGCATACGCAATGGTTCATGTTAAGGCATAAAGGGAAAACCCTCCAACTCATTGAATGAGTGAAAGATGCAAGTGTATGACCATGAAACATGCACTGAAATCACATAAAAATGATGCCAAATCATTGAAATAGGCCAAGCAATGCATGCTAGTGAACTTGACAAACGAAGCTAACAAGCTAGAATGCACTATAGCTATACAAAGCATGGCATGCATGTCCAAAACAAACAAATTAGAGCTAGAGCATACTAAAACATGAACAAAAGCTTCTTGAAGTTAAGCCAAAAGCATGCTAGAATAATAGTCTAAAGCATGGTACACATTAGGCTAATTCATAGAATTGCACTACAAGTGCATGGAGCATGCGTGGGGCTATCAAACCCAACCTTAACAGAGTTATGGCATGTCAAAACAACACCAAAAACCTACTGAAATGGAGTCAACATAAGCTAGAAAGACATGCTACTTCATGAAGCATACAAGACTAGTTTATGAAATTTACACTACAAGTGTATTAAGCAAGCATGAGGTGATCAAGACAACCAAAAATAGTGGCATGCCATCTCAAAATAACCCCAAATGCATGCTAAGAACAAGCCACCACAAGCTTAATAAACATGCTCAAACATGAGGCATTCAAAGCAAGCATTCAAAATACAAGGAAAAGGGATGACCCTCTCCTATTTGGGACCCCAAAACCACCTTTCCATCACTGAAAATCCTCTGGATTTTAGTGGTAGAAAGGCCATGCAAAGGCTCGAACAAGGGTCAAAAGCGATGGATCAAAACAAGGCCTAACAAAGCCTAAGAGGGGGTAGACCACCCCCAACAAAAAAGTGACCTTAAACAAACATTTTAAGCATACAAAAATAGAACTTTTTGCAGTAGGAAGTTAAGCTAAATCAGCATGCAAACAGGTCTAAAAGCTTAAGCAAAACAAAGGGTTAAAGGGTTAGTTAACTCACCCTTATAGAACCTCTTCAAGGCTGCAACTCCAATAGCTTTCTTGGATCAAAACCAGTCCAAAAGCACCAAAAACAACCTCAAGAAGCCTCAGCAACAAAAGGATGGTGTTTGAGTATGTGTTTGTGTGTTAAAGTGTGGTAAAACTACACTTTTAAGGCACGAAATGAAGAACAAGAGCAAGATAGAGACAAAAGTGTATATGTATCTTCCAAGCCCTCAAAAACTGAACCTGGAGGATGAGGGGGGAGGTTCCCTCTTATAGAGAACCAAACTCAAGCTTGTTGGACAAGCTTAGGGTCCAAGGCCATCCCTTCATACACGTGTATGGAGGATGGCTTCAGTGCCTTCCAGCTGTGCCAGCTGGATGAAAAATATCTCCAAAAAGGTTATGAAAAGCAGCCGACCACTTGGTCGGCCAGCTACTTGAAGTGGTTGGCCAACCACCACAAGCGGCCTCCCAAGACAAAAATTGGTCGGCCATGGTGGGAGAGGGTCTACAACATGAAAACAATGCAGTGGTGTGATAGCCGACCAGAAAAGGTGACCCAAAGACCAAGAAAACCAGTTGGCTAACCAGAAAACTGGCTGGCAGGGAGGAAAGTGGTCTCCAAGGGGAAGAACTGGTCTCCCACCCTTGTACCACTTTCCAAACAAGGAAAACAAGGTTTGTGCCAAAAACAAACCAAAAAGGATGCAAGGCGAAAGTTCGAGAGGCAAAGCGCGTAGCCGGAAGCCTCGAAAACTAGTGTACCGGCATCAAAAGTGGTCTAAGACCACAAAGTGGTCTCCCAGACCACAGTGCCCCACTAAGAAAAGGCAACAAGGTGTGGTTCAAAACCACGCCAAACGGAGAACATTAAGCAGTCCCGAGTCAAGGTGCGCGGCCGAAGGCTTCGAAAATCGAAAATTGGTCTCCAAGCGGGAAAAGTGGACTACGACCACAAAGAGGTGGTCTACAAGACCTCTCTCTCCCTCCAGGGAAGAGAAGCAAGGTTCGGTCCACAAACAGAGCCAAAGCACAAAGAGTTCAAAGGCCCGGATGCAAGGCTCTCAGCCAAAACTACGAAACCTCGAAACGAGCACAACATGCACAATTACCGAGCGCTCAATCGATGACGTTTGAGTCTTAAGGTCGGTCAAAAATGGGGTGTTTACAGTCGGCAACCAATATATCATATGCATTACACTAAGAGGAAGTGACTTCGGCCGCAGAGCTACTGTATTTGTTGAATTGTTCTTTCAGACGTATTGCCTAAGACGGCCGTCTTGCACCAATTCTTCAAGGTGATCTTTCAATGAATAACAACTATCGGTGTCGTGTCCATGGTCTTTATCATACTCACATCGTTTATCTTGTCTTCTTGCATCGGGAGGTCCCGTCATCTTGCGCGGCCACTTGAAGAATGAAAGGTGTTATACTTTCGACAGAATCTTATTGATCGGCTCTGTCAACTCCATGTATTTCTTGCCTGAACGCCTTGTGCGCCTGCTATCCAATTGATACTGCTCATTAGCTCGATGTGAACATTGGTCATTTCATCGGTGCGAGTCATGCCTTTTGTCTCGTTTAGGTCGATTCCGCCCCTCGGGGCTTCTTGAAGGCACGGTGCTAATCGGCTGGATAATTCCCAACGTGGCCATCTCAACGACTTTACATCTGGCTTTGACTCGAAGGGCATCGTCTTCCACTCTGCAGTACTCTTCGACCTTCTTCATTAACGCCCAGACGATTTTGAGGGGACACCTGGTTAATGAACTGAGGAGGGGGCTATCAAGATGTAATCCCATCTTAAAGGCGGTGATGGCCATGGAATCATTGCAAACATCATCTACCAGATTGAAGCACTCCCAATAGTGGGCCGAGTATTCACGAAGAGTTTCTTCCAATTTAATTTGCATGACCTAGAGAGAATTGGCTTGCTTCAGCTGGACCTCATTAGTGATAAATCTCACCCTGAATGACTTTTGGAGTTGGTGGAAGCTCTTAATCGATGTCGACTCTAGTTTGTAGTACCACCTCACGGCTAGTGGTCCCAGACTGCTTGGAAATATCCGACATATGAGGGCTTCGTCGTCAGCATGGAGCATCATTGCTTGCTTGTAATGACGAATGTGATCAGTGGGGTCTGATTTCTGTCATAGAGGGTGAACGACGGTGCCTTGAACGTTTTGGGTAACACAGCCCTGGTAATTCGTCGCACAAATGGGTCATGTATCTTCCTTATTCGAATCATCGCTTCTCCTTCGTCTATGCCATACATATGGACTTCCTTCAGATTAACTAGATGCATCAACGCACCCTTTCTTTCTGGGCTTTGGGGATGGTGAGTATGAATCACTATCATTATTGCGTTTCTAAAGTCAACGTTGATGACTATCCTTCTTCCCCAAAGGTCAATCCTAGTCTTGGCATTCGACTTGTTGGGATTTCACCACCTCCAAGGCCAAATCCTAGAGTAGACGCTCATTCTCAGCTATCATGTTCTCCAGCCACTGTTCATTTTGCTTTGCCTGATCCATAATCGTTTGCATTGTCTCATGCATTGAAGTTGAGGGTGAGGTCTGAGCTACTGAGTCAAAATTCAAGGCACGCCGCGCGGCGATATTCTCCGATCCCAGCATATTTCTTGGAGTGAGGTCATCTCTTGGTGTAGTTTTGTCAACAACTATCAGAGGATCTTCTGTTACGCCCGCCATGGATGTACTTGAGTATTCCCATAGATGGCACCAATTGTGGAGAAGTGGTTTGGAAATACTCTTAGACCCTGAAGAACGTTCTTGATCCTCTAATTGCCACCTGAAAAGGGATTAACACTCCGACCGGGGGTGCCGGAATTAGCATTCCGGCAGACAAGTTAGTATATGTCTCTCGTTTGCTTATGTCTTAAGTTTCTTGGGTTTTTTCTCACACACCTTTATTTGGTTGATGTTCCTCTATTTATGTTCACTTTTTGGCCCTAGGGTCGGGCCCACTCTTAATCCATCACGTGGTTGCTCATTCGGCCCCTTCAGTCCTGTGCCAATTCCCACTCAGCTTTCCGTTTAGCTGGCTCTGTGGCCGATTAGTTCATTCGGCTTCGGGATCGTGCATGACGGAGCCGAACATAATATATCTCCTGATTACTATCAGACCCGTTATTTGGCTTCCATGCAAGTACTGATATTCGGCTCCCACAATACATATAAATAAAGAGTGAGCTAACGCCCAGTGAATAATACCAGAGTAAAGGGGTTCATGAATAAGATTCATTAAATAAATCATACTTGTAATTAAACATTTGAAATATTATTCTCATTCATGTCAAATTTATAGATCATAACAAAGCAAAATAACCTCGAGTCGAGTATATCATATCGATATACAAAACAACCCCGGGTTCATTATGTGCAAAATGACCTTGGGTCCAATTCATATACAAAACGACCTTTGGTCCATTGTAAGCAAAATGACCTTGGGTCCAGCATTTCATATTCACATTTGTATTCCTATTCAAAACGACCTTTCGTCCATTATATGCAAAACGACCTTGGGTCCAACATTTCATATTCACATTCGTATTTGTATTCAAAACAACCTTAGGTCCAATCAATTCCTTATTCAAAACGACCTTTGATCCATTTAACGATCATACAAAATGACCTTAGGCCCAATCCGCATCCTTGTCAAATATTCCGAACAATCTTGAGCCCATTTCATATTCATACATCAATGACTTTACATGTTCCATTACTAATCAAACGGATAGAGTACACATTCGTAGTACCAATTTGGAAGTTTAGAAACTTGCCACATAGTTAACATTTAGAAAATAACACATACACCAAAAATGTCTTTACTAAGATATTATTCATTTTGTTCCGGTGTTTGATTCGTCCTTGCACTTGACCCTAAAGCTTGAATTCTAGTGAACTCTAGTTCAGTTCTTCAAATCTCCTTCAATTCCTTCACTATTCTCCTCTCTCTCTCTCTAAGTGTTGAGTTTACTCTTCTTCTCTCTCAAAATCTCAGCTCATTACAACTTTGAGCTCAATAAAACTCATGTATCATATATATATATATATATAAGTGTAATTGGCTTAAGCTAATCAAGCTCGCTTATGAATAATTAATCCACTTAATTTTGAATGATTTTAATTATTTCATTCTAACTATTTCGATCTGAATCAAATTTTAATTAAATTTCACCGTAGCTCTAAAAATTATGCCACTACAACAAAAATAGTCTTTAGAGACGAAAGTTAATGACGAAAATAAATTTTGTCACAAAATACGTATCTTTTAATGACGAAAATAATATTTTGTCTCCAAATGTACCATTTTTAGAGATAAAAATAAAATTTCGTCACCAATCTAAATACATAATAAAAAAATTAGGTAACGAAATTATTTTTCGTCATTATTTATATTTTTTTTGTCACTGAAGATTTTCCCGCTATTTTTTCGGAGGGTATCAAAATTTTGAGACTTTTGGTGACGAAACAATTGGTCACCAATTATAAAATTATTAATGACAAATATATTTTTGTCACCAATAATTTTTAATATTTCAATATCATTTAGTGACAAAACTATTTTTGTGGCCAATATTTTTATCTTTGGTGAAGAAATAATTTTGTCACTAATAAATGATTTAGTTGCTAAATATTTTAGAGGGAAATGAAAATATATTGGCGCCTATGGAAGCAGATATATTCTTCTTAAAAATAAAATAAAATAAAAAACCTGTTATGCTTGGTTGTACACACAGACCTCACACACACAATAATTTCTCCATCAAACCTAATTTCACACACACACACCTTATACTCATTCACGGGACTGAGTTTCCTCATCGCCGCTGCTAACATTTCATCGATTCACACACATCACCGGTGTGTCGATCGGCTCACCGTCGACAGCCTTTCACTACAAAACTGATTTGATCACATAGTTATTGATATCCGATCAATGTGATATTTTACAGGTATATAGTACTCGATGAATTCTACAAATTAAACGGTTTGAATTATCAAAACGAAATCCGTGGTGGGCCCCCCATGAACCCAACAGTACACTCCAGTTCTAAAGCCTCATCCTATTTTTTTCGTTTTTGTTAATTTGCGACGACCTTTCAAACCATTGCAAAAAATTAATCTGCTAATATTCCACTAATACTACAATAATACATATAGGTCACACCTAAAAATTTAAAACCATCCCACTTTTAATTCAATGTGTGATAAAAAAAAATGTGTGAAGTAACTTTTTTTATTTTTTATTTATTTATTTCAACAGCCCACACCCCACAAAGAAACAAATCATTTTTTATTTTATTTTTGAGATTCCAAACATATCTCTCAATCCTCTCTCCCTCTCACTCTCTCTTCAAGCGCTAACCCTAGTCTTCTGCACATACTTGATCGCCCGGCACCCGTTCGACCAGCTGAGAGTGACCAGCAGCAGCGATCGGCGAGCGGCGGCAATGGCAGCAATCGGCGAGCAACAGTGGCGACTGAGGTATTTTCTTCTCTTCTATTTTCTTCTTCTCTTATCTTCTTCTATTCTTCTACTATTTTGCTAATTCGATTTTTGTTAAAATCAACCCTTGATTTTCGATTTTTGTTGAAACTAGCCCTTGATTTTTGTTGAAATCAACCCTTGATTTTTGCTCTATATATCTCTCTCTCTCTCTGCCCCCTCTCCCCCAATTTCAAACCCTAACTATAATTTTCGATCTCTCAGATCTCAGCCCCTTCTCTGTTCTATATCACAAAAGTCATTTTGATTTCATTTCGCTTATTTTGAAGTGTTTCATATGTTAAAAATGCTAAATGTTCGATGCGTTCATTTACATGTTTGTTTATCTGCATTTTGTTGATCTGTACCTGTCTTTCTCTCTCGTTCACTCATCATATTATTTTCCTTGTGGCCTTCACTCCATGTATTTAATTCAATTCAAAATATGAAACCAGGTGCCATAGTGATTCTCTTATGTTTTGAATGACTTACGATTGAAATTTGCACTAATTAAATCAGGACATCATGTCCATGAGGGCTCATCCAAAAGCCCACCCATTGGATGATAAGTGGCATGTTAACAATTGAGAATAGTCCAGGACACGTTACAACTTTTATGTTGATTTTAGCTTCTGAGTCATGAGCTGTCACGTGTTTGGGTTTTTAAAACTCCTTTTTTTTTTAACCTTAAAAGTGGACTGATACGTCTTTCAGTGATGGGTGTTTTGGTTATATTAATTTAGGTATTACTGATAGCTATTGGAATGAATAAATTCTTTATAATGTGAATGCTTTCATGCTTTTAACAGTTGCAGCGGCAGAGAGAAAGCAAAGGACAAGAATAAAAAATGCATTGCATGAGCTAGGTGGAATTTTCATCCATCTGAATCTTCAATGAAGTTGTGTGAGGTTTGAGTATATCTTCGCCTGAAATTTGAACCTATTTGATCTGATTAATTCCTGTCATATCATCAGTTGTAAATATTCCATCTAAATACCGAAGAAGTTTGGTCGATTTCAAGACTATATGTATTTATGCTACATGAATTCAGGTGCTAGGGGTGTCTGATGCAGGCATCTGTTCAAGTATATTTATCTAATTCTCAAGTTAAGGATATACTAAGACACCTAGATTTCATATTTCTTAAATCCTCTTTATTTTTGAAGTGTAAAATAATATTTACATTAAAATAACATTTTAGTTATGTGGTAGACTCGTTATACAAGCTTGGGTGGGTGTATGCACATTTAGGCAATATCAAACACATATCTCAGACTATTACTTAACTGTGAAAGTGTCCGACGAAACTTGCCAAAATATTTTACAAATTTGAAAGAGTCCATAAAACTTAGTCCATGATTCTTGAAAAACACCACTGCTGAGGACATGACAATCCCATCTCATCTGTTTGTAATTGCCGGCCCCCTAATTCCAGTGATTACTTACATCCAATGGCTTATTATTTAACTCTTAGGGACAATCAAAGTCATTATGGTACAAATTATCCTTGTGAAGTCCGCCATTTGGCAAAATAACAAATTCCCCACCATAATATGAACATTGGGATATTCTCCTCCTTCCACAATCACAAGCACTCTGAACAAATAGTACTAGAACTCTCACTTCCTCAAAATTGCAACATATTTGCTTACTTACCTGCATAAATCCTTTTCTCATCATCCAAAATGAATAGAATCTCTATCTGGGTAGCCTTGATTTTGTTCTCTCTCCTCCACACAACGAAATCCAACATGGTAGAAATCAGAAACTCATTAATGATTTTTTACAGAAAACTCTCAAACAACAGTAGGCCATCTGATAGTATTTTAGGTTGGAATATGACCTCTGATCCTTGCAAGGATTCATGGTTTGGTGTATATTGTGATGAGCAGGCTCTTTCTGTGAAGAAAATCGACCTTGGTGGCTTAGGTTTTACCGGAACTTTTGATGCTAGCACTATTTGCAATGTTCAATCTATTGCCACATCTCTTACTATTCTTGGTCTCAGTAACAACGATCTTGGTGGGGGGAACCTTGATCAGATTGCAAGTTGCAGACAACTCACCCATCTCAATTTAGGTGGGAACAGGTTCTCAGGTAGCCTTCCCGATTCTCTTTCCATGCTAAATAATCTGATTGGACTCGACATATGGTAGAATAACTTCTCTAGTTCTATATATGATAATTCAGCACCAAGGCACACTATTGCCTTTTGACACTGGAAAAGTTCCAGTGTCATATATTCATTCAAATTCACTTCTAAATGTTCCAAGGTACTTTGTGTTTAACACTGACATTTTTACATTTATTCCATGGTTGTTAAACTAAGCTAGTGAATTATGAAACCCTTATTGTGGAACCATGTATTATTGGATTCATATTTTCATTGACTGTGATAAAGTTTTATCCTATTTTAAAACTTGCTATGCTAATTTCTACTTTATTCCGTCTTTTAGGATAATGCTGACAGTTCTCCACCTGATGAACATGCAAATAGCACAGCAAAATGAACAAATTTAGTAGGGGAGAGTGGGGAAAGTTCAGATTCTGATGGACAAGCTTCTTGGTTAGTATATTATGTTTATATGTTAATTTAGTAGAACATTTCTTCTTCAACTAGGGCAGAATAAAAAATTACTTTTGACATTTAGGCACAAGGTTCCGGGAAAATAGTGAAATATGCATCTAAAGGCCCGAAAAACATCACAAATACCTTGAGATTATCAGAAACTATCATGAACACTTTGGGAGGGATCAACATAAGTTATGAAAACTGCAGAACAATCATAGGACTCTCGGTTGGAAAACATTTAGCCTTGAAAATAGGCCGTGAGGGAGTAAAATCTTGAAATAGTCGTTAAAAGGCCGAGAAATATCATGAACACCTTGGGAGGAACTAATGTAAGTTGTAAAAATTTACGAAACAAGCACAGTAAAATTTGGTTTCAAATTTACTTTGAAATTTTTGTTTTCTCTCTTCTAGGTTGCATATTAACATATTTAGTGAATGGTTACCTTAACCTTTTGTTGTTGTTGTCGTTTTTTTTTTTCTTTTTTAAATGGCAGGTTGGAGATGAACGAATTTGGTGACCTGCATAGCAAGAGTTTTTTTGTTGATATTACCAGACACATCCATCACAGTGTAGTTGTACTTTTTGTTGATATTACCAAACATGTATTTTGACTATGTGGTTGTGGGTTATGATTATATTGTGTTGGATCTTATCTTTTTGTTGATATTTTATTGAATAGATTAAAAGAACAGGTTGTTGTTGATATTGCCAAATGAACAGGTTTTTGTAATGATTTGTAATGGGTATTATATTCAGCAGGTTATTAAAATGCACAAATTATTTTGATTGTGTTGTAGTTTTTGATTTTACTAGAATAGATGTTATCGTTTGGATGTTATATATTAATTTCTTGATACTATGAGACATTTATTTTGCTTGGGTTGTTTTATGATAATGAACAGTTTAATTTTATATTGATTTGTATTATATATTTTATTTAATAGATTATTAAAATGTACAAGTATTGTTTATTGAAAAAAATATATAAATTGCAAATATAACCCTCCCCTCCCAATTTATAAAATTTATTTATTATTGGCGACGAAAAAAAATTGACACTAAAACTTTCTAATCCTAACAAATAATTTCGTCACACATATTCACTATTTCCTCACTAAATTAAAATATTTGTTGACAAAAGTTTTCGTCACTGAAGGATTTTTTTTTCTATGTTTTGGTGATGATATTTTCGTCACTAAAAATTCTATCGCTATTTTTAATGACGAAATATTTTGTCACCCAAAACAAATATAATAAAATTTTATTTAATGTTAATGACGAAATGAACGTTATAGGTGACAAAATATTTAACATTTAGTGACGAAATATTTCGTCACCAAATGTCAATAATAGGTGACAAAATAAATTTTCGTCATCAGGTACTTTTAGTGACGACGAATTGATGACGAATGTGGTGACGAAATTATTTCGTCACAGATCAATTTGGTGACGAAAATTTCACTATTGGAGACGAAGTGATTTTGTCATTAAAGAACCATTTTGTTGTAGTGTGCTAATCACAATGGTATAATCAATTTTGGTTTCTGGCACTTCTATGGCCCTCAATTTCAATTTATACTTGAACACTGAACAAATTTTCCTACGGTGGACAGATGTGAATTCAAAATTACACATAGTTACATAATTAGCATCCAAATTCACATCAAGCACATTATCACAAGTATAATTGACGATTGGAAGTATATCAAAGAACAGGATTATCACACTGTAGGCTCTGTCACAATCGAGCCATAAAACGTAGATCCCTATCCGAAACGATCGTCACCGTGACCCTGTGAAGTCAGATTATATCTCTAGCATAAAGATGAATAAGGTAATCTACCGAATCAATCGTGCGCATAGGTATAAAGTGTGCAAATTTGGTTAACCAGACAACTACTACCCATACGACATCATTCCCCATTGAGTCCTCAGAAGACCTACAACAAAATCCATCGTGACATGCTCCCACTTCTACTCGGGTATAGGTAAAGAGTGCAACAACCTCGCTGGTCCATGGTGCTCGACCTCAAAAAAAATAAGGCTACATCTCTTTTCATACCCCTCCACCAAAACTGGTGAGTATGGTCGTGATACATTTTCGTGCCTCCCAGGTGCACCACAAGGCGTGAATGGTGGAACTCTCAAAATACCTCCTCTCTACAAAACTCTGACGCAAAAAAAGTAGCCTAGATATCTTACGCTTGAATCCGAATAAACATTCAAACCCTTCTTTACCTTCCCAGTGGAGATCTTCCCTTGGATATCCTCTACTTCGTGATCACATTGCTGTGCCTCTATAACCCAGCTAACTAAGGTAGGTTGTGCAACTGTGGTAAATAAAGTGGCCAACTCAACGGACTCGCCAAGGTGCAAGTCAAATTCAACGATAGCACCCAACATGTCTCACTCTCAGATGGCAATACTCATTACTCTACTCACGGATTTCCTACTCAAAGCGTCGGCCACAACATTGGCCTTCCCCGGATGATAATACAACTCCAAATCATAATCCTCTATAAACTCCATCCATCTCCTATGCCTCAAATTCAAGTCCTTTTGTGAGAATAGATATTTCAGACTCTTGTGATCGTAAAACGCCTCAAATCCCTCCCCGTAAATTTTTAAGGCAAATATCACTACCGCTAGCTTTAAGTTGTGAGTAAGATAGTTTCTCTCGTGTGTTTTCAACTGCCGCGTACCATAGGCAACCAGTTTCCCTTCCTGCATCAATACACAACCCAAATCTTCCCGAGACGTATCACAATAAATCAAATAACCCAAACGCCCTCTTCAGAATGATCAAAACTAGAGCAGTGGTGAGTCTAACCTTGAGCACTTAGAACGATTTTCGCAAGCCTCACTCTAGACAAATCTAACCCCTTTCCTCATCAATCTAGTCAATGGTGAGGCCAATCTAAGGAAATCTTTCACAAAACGTCGATAATACTTGACTAGGCCCAAAAAACTTCGGATCTCAAAGGCGTTCTTAAGTTGTTCACAATCTTACACTATGTCTATTTTAGATTAATCTATGGTCACCCTTCCCCAAACACCACATGGCCTAGGAACTTAACTTCATTGAGCCAAAACTTACACCTCCTGAACGTAGCTTATAACCGGTGTGCTCTAAGCAATTCAAGCACAACCCGCAAGTGTTCCTCACGTTCCTCCTCGAAGGGTGAATAAAATAAGATGTCATCGACGAAGACGACTATGAACTGATCTAAGAACTCGCGAAAGACTTGATCCATCAAGTCCATAAACGAAGCCGGTGCATTGGTCAACCCAAAAGGCATCACTAAGAACTCATAATGGCCATACCGCATGTGGAATGCCATTTTCTAAATAACCTCCTCCTTCACTCTCGACTGGTGATACCCCGATCTTTAATCAATCTTTGAAAATCAACACGATCCCTTTAACTGGTCAAACAAATCATTTATTCTCAGTAATGGTATTTGTTCCTAACAGGTACCTAGTTTAACTTTTGATGATAATCGATGCATAGTTGTAATGTGTCATCTTTCTTCTTTGCAAAGAGAGTCAGTACTCCCCAAGACGAGATACTATGGTGAATGAAGCCCTTATCTAACAAATCCTAAAGTTGCACCTTCAACTCACACAAGTCGGTTGGCACAAACCTATATTGTGCCATGAAAATTGAAGTTGTGTCTGGTGCTAAATTAATAGAGAACTCAATCTCTCTATGTGGTGGTAACTCTATGAGATCCTTCAAAAAGACATCCGGATACTCTTGATCTACTCTCGATAATTCACCCCAAACTGTACTACCCTTATTAACTACCGAGATAGCAAAAAGAAAACTCAACTCTCCTCAACCCTTAAGGTCATACAGCAGAGGAATAAGACTATTGCCTCAATCACACATAAAGTAGAAGCACTCTCCTGATAATGTACACACCGACACCCTCCTACGATGGCAATCTATCACAGCCCAATAACAAGTCAACCAATCTATACCCAGAATTACGTCAAAAGTGTGCATATCTAGAACAACAAAATCGAAAGAGAGTCAACAATCTACGACCTCAATCTCGTAGGAGCAGCATACTCGACCCAATGGCACTCTACCCCCAATGGGTGTTTTAACCAAAAGTGGAGACACTAACAACTCAAACTCCAACACCAAAATGGATGCAAAAGAAGACGATATGAAGGAATGAGATGCACCAGTATCGATCAATACATTGGCAATAAAGTTAAACAACAAGAAGTTATCTCTCGTTACAGAAGGTGCTGGAAATTGATCTGGAGTGGTAATAGCATACACATGCCCTAAAGGCCTTAATCCACACACTCACCTCTCAGAACATAGGCCTGATATATGGATTGAGCTGAAGTGGCTCCCTAATTGGCCCTCGAGGACTGTTCTAACTGTGCTGGCTGATGGCTTTGTGTCTACCTCAAACTAGACACACTAGATCTGCCACCAGACTGAGGGCAAAACCTTCTTAAGTGCCCCAACTGCCCATATTGAAAACAGGTAGGTAGCTAACGTCTCCCCTGACGCTGGCTCTGACAACGAGCTGAAGACAGTGCAGACTGTTGCCCCTCCTCGTCTCTGCGGGCAAACTGAAGACTTGTAGCCTAATTGATCGCACTTGAAACAAGTGAACCAATCATAGTTACCTCTCCCCGAACTCGAACTCGACATGGGAAAGGTAGATCTAAATTACGTAGCTTGGGACTACTACGGGGTGGAACCCCTTAGCCGTTTGGTGTCCCTTGCATCTCCCTAAACATCCTGACTCCTCTACTTGGAGCCCCTCATCCGCTATTCCTCTGCCTGGATCACCGTCTCTAGGTGGCCCATCGCCTCCACTAGATAACTGTAATACCTAATTACAGACTCAACCACCTTGAAAAAGAGCTTGGTCCTCAGCCTCTTCTCGAACTCAATGCAATGGTGTTCCTCCATTGCCATAAATTCCGATGCAAACCTCAAAAGGCTAGTGAAAGTTGCCTCAAACTTGACCACTGGTGTGTTTAACTATTTGAGCTTCAAAGACTACTCCCTCAACTTCTTCCTGACTGTGGGTGGCAAAAACCTATCTTTGAACTGTATCGCCTTTAAGTTGAAAAGATGCTAATGTCAACCTCAACCCATCACCATCGATGCCAAGCATCTCGAACGTCTTCACCATCTGCTCAAGCCACTTGTCGGCCTTTAGTGGCCCTTTCGGATCCCAAACAAACTCATATAAATTCGATCGGAAGAATTACCTCTTTAGAAAGGATGGCCTTATCTCTACAACATAGGCCTGGAATTGATTCTTAGCTCTAAGGCGGCCATGGCTTACTAACCTGCTAGCTCGACCACGTTGGCCCGACCAACTCCCTCCTTCTGTGCTAGAATTTCATCCGGTATCAGCGCCTCTTACAGGCCTAGGCTTGCCACGCCTACCACCACCATGTCCGCATATTGACATTCTAATAAAGGTAACACAATAATTTAGTACATTTATAAATGTGTTGAAGCTAAATTCACTCTCGTCCTAATATGGTGGACAACAAGTAATTCATTCCACATAAGCACTAAGTCACATAGTTTCAAACGAATTTCCTTTCTAGATAATAATCTTTCCGCGACATTGCTAGAGTTCCAGTTAGAATTAGCAGTGATCAAGTACTCTTCTATCAAGAATTCTAGAAACTCATAGACCCAATCAATATCTTAGAAACCAAATCTCATACTCATCTAGTCACATAAGCATGTTATCACATAGCATACCAACTCTACATCTAATATTATTTAGTGAAATAAACCCATTGTGGTAAAAAACCACGTCCCATGATCCCAAAGTATTCAAACCAGGTAGCTTTGATACCAAGTTGTACCGCTCCAAAATAATAACAACCTACATCATGATATTCAATGGAAAAGCAGAAACTTACAAAATGTTAACCTTTCATTGATTCTATTTAACCGTACAAAAGATGACATATGCATGTATATATTCATAAATTCTAGATCCTGAATCTATAGCATATGACATGTAATAATCACATGAAACAAAAAAAAAAAAGTATAAATAAGTTAATGCCTTAATGGCTACATCTTTCAAAGTTGATACTTAGTGTAGACACCCCATTTTTGACCGTCCTCAAGACTTGGACGTCACCGCTTGAACACTCGGTGATCATCCATGTTTGTGTTCATCTTGAGTTCCCAGAGGTCTCGGCTACGTGCCTTGCCCCAGGATCTCTCGATTCGACTGTTTTGTGTCTGGTTTTACACCAAACACTTGTGCTTTGCCTTGAAGGGGCAGGGAATGGCTTGTGAGCCATCCCCACACATCACCGGCCATGGCTTGAGGCCACCGGTTGTGTTTTTTTGCCACCGGCCAAATGTTTGGCCGACCGACACTATAGATGGCCGACCGGCTATCTTTTTTTGGTCAATTGCATTTTTGGCCGGCCGACTACTGCGCATCTGCTTTTGCAGATATTTTCATGCAGCTGGCATGCACTTGGCTCCCCTCCATACACGTGTATGGAGGGATTTCCCTCTTAGCTAGCTTGTCCTGCAAGCTTACAAGATTGAAGCTCTATAAAGAGGGGCCTCTTCTCCCTTGTTCTAGGGTTAGACAATTTACACAACATTTTTAGAGGGTTTTGAGTTTTAGGGTTAGGGTTCATATATCCTCTATCTCTATATCTCTCTCTCTCTCTTGTGTTTTGTGTGTGTTTTGTCTTAGTTTTGCACACAAACACCCACTATCACACCTTTTCTTGGAGCTGAGGCCCTTGAGGGTTGTTTTTGGAGTTGTGGAGCTGGTTTGAGCTTGAAGAACCAGCTGGTTCACCATTGGTGAAGAGGGTCTACAAGGGTAAGAAACTTGTCCCTTTTTCCCTCATTTTTGAATAGCTTATTTACCTATTTTGCATCCATTTTTGAGCTTGGTGTATAACATATAAAAGCTGTGTTTTTACCTGCTCTAAATAGTTTGTTAGGGTGTTTTAAGCTTTGGGGTTGTTTGAGCCCTCTTAAGCCATGAAAGGCTCCATTTTCTGCCATTTCGGTTGAGCTCCGGGACCATTGTGTTTGGGCCTCCTCACCACTGAAATCTTGAGGGATTTCAAAGGTGAGGATGGTGCCTTGAGGTCCTAGGAAGGAGAGGGCCACCCCTCTCCTTGTTGTCCTTGAAAAGGGCCATTTTTGCCTCTTGAGGGAGCATCTAGTCTAAGTGTGTGTTGGCCATGCCTTAGTTGATTTTCATGCTTATTATGTCATAATATGCCTCTGTTTTTAGTTGGTTTGGACACACCTTGCTTCTTTAGCATACATGTCTTGTAATGCCATATTGTAGCCTTAACATGCATCTAGGTTTTAACCCTTGTTCAAGCATGCTTTTGGCCTAGCTTTGTGAAGCTTTTGTGCTTGTTTTAGTATGCTTAAGTTCTGTTTTTGATTGCTTTGGTTGAACATGACATGCTTGGTATAGCCACCTTGCATTTTGGCTTGTTAGCCTTGGGTGTGTGAGTGTGGAGCATGTTTTACTTGCTTTGATTTAGTGAGTTGGAACCATTTTCCATGTCATTTTAGTCCACTTAGCATGCTTGTATGCTTGCAATTCATGGCCCCTTTGATGCTCCAAGAAGTTTTGTCCTATGCTCCATGTTTGGTCATTGTGTATGCTTCCATGTGTAAGTCATTTAGATGCCATCTAAGTGGTCTTTTGGCTTTGTTTTAGCCTGCTAAAACTCTGGTTTTGGTCATTTAATTCAAGCCATGTGTGGTTGCATTAAGTGTAGTTCAATCCCCCCTGGGCTTGCCTTGAATCTTGGACCATTTGTTGCATGCCATGCTTACCTTGTTTGCTTGTTTTGGCACCATCATTAACATGATTTTCAGAGCTTACATTGCATGCCATATGCCCATGTTGTTCCTCTTTTAAGTGTGCTTAAAATTTGTCTCTATGTGCCTAAGTGTTGGATCTTACATGCATGCCTATTGGTATGTGTTTTGGCTTCCATTCTTGAGCATGTTAGCCATTGTTTTGGGCCTAGTTGAGAGCTGCCTAATTCAGTTTAAATCCACCTTTTGCATGCTATTCAAATGTTGTTGCATTAATCCACGTTTGCATGTTTTGGTTGCATGTGTTGCATGCTTGAAATCACTTGCATTTGGCATGCATTCCCTTGGTCAAGTTGCTAACATGTTTGCATGTCTTCCACACTTGCATGATTAGATCACATCTCGCATGCTTCATTAGCTTGCATAGTTGTGACATGCTTGTTTGCCTTGTTTGCTTAGGTTGTGTACCTAGTGTACATTGCATGTTTGCATTCTCCCCTCCATACCATATAGCATACTAGTTTGCATGCTTAGGTTGCATTCCATCTAGCATGAATTCCTTGTCCCTTGATCTAGTGATAGGGATTGGGCCTTTGTTTGTGTGTGTGCATTGCATTTGAAATCAAGATGCATACTTGGTCTCTTGGGCCATCATCCATCAAAATGCATAATTGATGGCCCGAGGGTTGAGGGTCATGCTCCCTTGAGTCCCTTGCATGATAGGGAGTGTGCCCATGCTTACATTTGTTTGAAAATTCCATGCCATACACTGCTTGCCCTCTGCTGCTGTCAACTGCAGGTTTCAGCAGGAAGATTTGGCCGGTCAGCAGTGTTGAGTGCCGACCGGCAAAGAATGTTTGGCCGAGAGCACAATATTTAGCTGATAACCTCATTCCCATGGCCAGTGGCCTTTTGATCTGGTTGGTGGCACTCCACTGCACTCAGAATGAAGTTCAAAGTAGTTCTGGAGACTTTCATAAATTTCAGAGGGGTGAGGCAGTGTAAACAGAGGCAACAGTGCTATGGCAGCGAGTTTCCGAGCGAGACGAGTCAAGCATGCATCATTCACCCATCCCGAGGCAGGGCTATGGCCACCTTCTTTCTGCATTTAATTTGTTAATTAATTAGAAATTCTGTAATAATTAATTTAGTATTATTTATTCGGACTGTAATATTTATTCGGTCCCTCCGAGTGAGGGCTAACTTGTAATAAATGTGGGTGAGTGTGTGTATGTCACTCAACCCCACGTCTTTCTTCCCTTTTATTTACTAGCTTTCGATTGGTTAGCCTAGGGCATGTTTCAATTAGCATACAGTATGATAACATGCATGCATCCATACATTTGTCTTACATGCACCGGGCTCGGCGCATCATACTAACTGCATTCATATTTCAATTCCAAAGTTGAATACATGTTAGTTGTAGCATCACCACATGCCATCTTAGAATAGCCGAGCCTATTGTAAATTGCATCTTGTATGTGTTGCATTAGCCATCTTAACATGAGCTAGGATCATGCATTGATTACTAACTAGCTTTTGTTTTGCCTCGGAGTACTAGGTAAGCATTTACGCTTTAGCATACCGCATGCGTGTGAGTGTTGCCATAATAGCGTGATTACCATGAGGCTAGCTGCTTATGTGATATAACTGCTTGAGTGCCTGTGGGTGGAGGTCGAATTACATAAATTGGAATAATGCATTAAAACTGTGAGTTTTAAGCCCACTAGATAGTGGCAAAACCATCTTTTCTAAAAGCCCACTTGAGGGTGGCGAAATCTATATTTTTAGCCTACTTACGAGTAGCAAACCATTTTCAAAACAAGCATCAAATGTTTTGTTCCAATTTAGGCGATTTGATCTATACTTGTTTGCTGTGCGCATAACGTAGTAATTCTAGGCTAATAACTGGAATAAGAACACATAACGTTTTCAAAAATGGATATCACGGTTAGTAGAGGCCGATCTTCGGATCGGGCGAGAGGGGGGTGCTCATAGTTGACCTTCCCCAATCGTACCCAAGCTCCCGAGCCGAGGCAACTTTGGTGATGACAGACACGTGGCCTTTGGCACCGAGTCAGGGTTTCCTAAATTCCCCCATAAAAAATATTTAGGTGGCGACTCTGTATCTGGCAAAGCAATCCATGTTTGGCACTTCTTTCAAAAAAAATATGTTTTCAAAAACGATTTGCCAGATCTGGACTCTTTGATGATTCATCGGTCTTGCATTGTACTCTGCGAGATTAGATACAGGACCGTGACACCAAATTGAGTCTGAACTGTAGCATGAGGCCCGAGGGCGCGTCTACACTTAGGAACAACAAAATGAGTTAAACACCATACATACAAAGCACAAGGCTTCCGCAACAGGTACTTACGAAGAAAAAAACAAAACAAAACAAAACAAAAAAAAACAAAACAAAAAGAAAAGAAATCTTTCGGCTCCAAGATCCTCTCAAGCAACTTCTTCAGGGGAGTCATGTCATAAGAACCTGAAAGTTGTCTTTCAACATAGGGTGAGTTAAAGCACAGTAAAGATACTTGAACACAACATATGAAGCTTAACAAGGTCATATGGTGAATGCATACACATGCCATTTATCAAAACATTATACTATCTCCATCAAAACAATGCAATGCATTAGTTATATATCAACTCATAAAATAATACTTTTTAAATCAGAAAACAGGGCAATAGATACAAAACACTGGGAATCTCTAGGTATGTACCTACCTGTAGGCTATACAAGTACTACCAAAGCCATTTTACTAATAGTAACCGAAAGGATCGGCACCTAACTGTGCGGATTTCTAGATTTTCACTAAGGACACACAGGCCAACATAATAAAACTACAATCACATCCCCTAACCAGATTCACCAAGGTATATACCCATTTTTCTCAAAACAATACATTTTCAATGCTTAAATATGAAACAATGTTCAATGTAAGATGTACGAGTAGTTGGTTTCAATTAACCTAATCCTCGTACAATTTCTACAACAATCAAAGCTATCATCCACCGATAGCCCAAAACATATATCTCTATAAAACCATTAAGTTTCCAATAACAATTATAAGTTCATAATCTCAAAATACAAGTGACAATACATATTCAACTCTACTCTCATCATCAACAGATACATTCATTTTATCTTTTCAAAACTCAACATCTTCCCATTTTCTTTTTAGGCCAAACACCAATGATTTCCAATAAAACATCATTTTCTTTCGAAAACACATTTAAAGGAGAAATTTCCATTATTTCAATACAATTCAGCAATATACTCATTCCCACTACATTTCCTAAGAACCCATTTGAAAACCCCTCTTTTACATTTCAAAAACTAAACCCTAAATCATGCCCCTAACTCCCAAATCACAATACTTTACAAGAAGCACATAATGAAGCTAAGAATCATACAAAGAGGTTGAATAAATCCCTGCCTCAAAAGTAGAGAAAGAAGAGAGTAAAACCCAACTCTGGACGGAATCGAAAATAGAAGTTTCACCGAGCTCTACACTTTACTCCAAAGCACTAGGGCGACGAGATCAACAGATGTAACACCCCGAAATAAATAACACTACCCCATCTCACCGCATTGCTTACAATTGATCAACAATGACATATCTTCTGTTCATTATATCTTTGATCATTACAAAAGACGGCATATGTGATATATATTCATAAATCCTAGATCCTAAATCTATAGCATATGGCATGGATACATGAATTAAAATAAAAGTAAAACCAAATAATTAAATACCCTAATGGTTGTATAACTTTCCAAGTCTATGCTTGGGTACAACAAAGTGAGTTTTACTCAATACAAGTAAAGCCCAAAGCTTAAACAAAAAATATTACATCAATAAAGAAAACGAAGCTCAAAGCTCCAAATCCTCCCAAGTTACATCCTTGGTGGAGGCATATCATTAGCACCTAAAAGTTATTTTTCACATAGGGTGAGCCGAAGTCCAGTAAAGATACTCTAACATAATATATAAATCTTAGCAAAATTATAAGGTGAATGAACATGCATGCCATTTGTCAAACATTTCTCGTTTTCCATCTCCAAACAATGCAATGTCAAATTATAAATCAATTCATAAAAATAATCCTTTTATATAGAAAACAGGACAGTGGATACAAAACACTGGGACTCTCTAGGTACGTGTCTGCCAGTAGGCTATACAAGCGCTACCAAAGCCATTTTACCGGTATTAATCAGAAAGATCAACACCTAACCGCACTGGATTTCACAACTTTTACCAAGGACAAATAGGCCAACATCATAACCACAACCACAGCCCCTAACCAGATTCACCAAGCTATTCACCCCTTTTTTCTCAAAATCAAAACATTTACAATGTTTAATAAGAAATGATGCTCAATGCACAATGTATGATAAAGTAGTTTCAATTTAACTTAATCCTTATGCAAAGTTTACAGCAATTAAGACTATCCTCCACTGATAGCCCAAAATAGATATTTCTATTCAACAGATGATTTTCAATCAAAGACATAATTTCATCAGTTATAATAGGAGTGATATTACATATCAAATCTACCATCTTCATCAACATAAGCGTTTCTCTAATCTTACAAAACCCAACATCATTTTCCATTTCCTTTCACAAATCCAAATATCCAAAGTTTAGAACAAAACCATCTTTTCTTACAAAATAAATTTTAAGAAAAGATATCCACCATTGTAACATATCTCACCCATAAACACATCCCAACAACCATTTTCAAGAACCCATTTGGAAAACCCCTCTTTTGATTTCAAACTCAAACCCTAGGTTTTTTTCCAAAAAGTCCCCAAACCATTAACCCTTTTCAAAGAGCAAATAATTAAGCTAAAAACTATATTAAAGTCAAAGAAATCCCTACCTCAAGGAAGAACACAAGAGGAAACAAAGGGTAGACTTGACAGAGTTGAAAACAATAACTTTTCTGATTAGAATGAAGCCTTCGACGTGCTCTATCTTTCACTCCAAAGGACTACGGTGAGGAAACCAATAGACTGAGAGTATTTAGAGCTAGAAGTGAGAGCTAGAGAGAAAGTGTGAAGGTTTTAAGGTTTTTGAAATGTTTAGAAAGAGAATGAGATGACAAATTGACTCAAAAAGTCTTCTTCTCGAACTGATATACCCACAGACCACTCAGACAACCAAAACACCTCTCGAGCGAACAGTCACAATAAGTGACACCGCTCGATCGACCAAAACCACTGCTCGAGTGCACAAGGACCCCATCCCAGAAGTTCAGATCTGTAACGACCGCTCGAGGGCAAAAAAGGACCGCTTGAGCGAAGATATCAAATTTCTAGTAGTTTTGTAAACTGTAAAAGACTACTCAAGCGCAAGAAAGATCTCTCAAGCGAACAGGCAAAAATCTGGGCAACAACTCATTGAAAAACTATCTATCCAACCTATTTCAAACGCAACCAAAATTCCGAATAGCCAAACTTAACAAGCAACAAGATGGAAATAAGATGAACAACAGTTAAGTACATGGGTTCTCGGATCCAAAAGCAAGAAATGAATAGGGTCTAAACCAGAATCGTTATAACAAATCTACGTGTATTTGAGTGTTTAGGTAAGAACTAGAGAGAGTGAAGAAATTAGGTTTCGGGATATTTTAGATAGAGAGAAAGACAGAGAAAGAGATAGAGAGAGAGAGAGAGAGAGAGAGAGAGAGAGAGATAAATCAAAAAGTGACTGAAAAAGACCTTTCCCCAATCTGATATACGCACAGACTGCTCGAATGACCAAAACACGGCTGCAGTGCACAATGATCCTTTCCTAAAAGCTTTCCAGACTACAGAAAATAGCTCGAGCAAAGAAGTGACCGCTCGAGCGAAGATTACCCTACTCCTAGTAGTTTTGCATACCTACAAAAATACTGAGAGAACCCAAAGACCGCTCGAGCGAACCTGAAGAAAAAAAAAAAAAAAAAAAAAGGACATGAATTCCTTTGAAAAACTAACTGCCAACCTGCTCATAACACAACCAACAACTCCAAACAACCAAACTCAACAACAATAAGGCAAGAAAGAGTATAGACAACGATAAAGAATATTGAATCCCGAATCCAAGAACATGAAAGGTTTGGGTCTAACCCAAGCCGTTATAAGAACAACCCTTGATGTTTGACAATCTATAGTTTGTTGATCAATCGATCACCTTCTATACACCAAGTAAACTCATATAAAATAGCCTCTAATAGAAAACACTTTGTCTTTTCTTTCTCTCTAAGATTTTGGACTACTTAAACCCTAAAAACAGCAAACTGCACACTTTATAGTAAACTGAATTGCGAAGATTGCTCGAGCGACCACTTCATCGTTCGAGCGAACTCACTAAAACGCGCACCCATTGCTTGAGCCAAGACTCCACCGCTCAAGCACAAAACGGATTCTCTCAAAAGTTCAGTCTGCTCTGCAAAAATATTGAATGATATCATTCATCGCTCGAATGCACAAATGACCACTCGAGCAGTCAAACAATTTTAGCTTCGGGGCGGTGCCCCTCGACTCCGCCTAGACGCTACCCCAGACTCGCCATAGGGCACTGCTCCCTAGACCTTCGCGAGCTGACCAGGCAGCTCAATTCCCGTACATAGTCAATAAAGTGGCAAATATGAAAGGCTCTCAAGATCACAAACTCCTCATTATAGCCACAATTCGGGTTGAATTCGCATATAAATACTCGCATCCTTATTGAAACAAAAAAGCAAATAAAATTACAATTGAAAGGAGCTTTGTCAAACATGATTGCCAATTATAAAAACCTAACAGCAACTAATCCAGTTTTCTATTCTCGATGTAAACACATTGAAGTTGATTGTCACTTCATAATAGAAAGGGTTGTTTTCAAACAAATTGTTCTTCCATACATTCTTACTCCGAATCAGGTTGCTGATATTTTTACCAAACCTCTAACCTCTTCAAGGTTTCACTATCTAAAAACAAACTTCTGGTGTTTCCAAGCCCTATCAGTTTGTGGGGGGTGATAAGACTTCAAAGTCTCTAGGCTCAAGTGCTGAGTTGAAGTCACAAGCATTAAAGCAGCCTAAGCCACAACTGAAGACACATGCTCAAAAGCAGTTAGAGCCACAGTTGCATCTGCAGCAGTAGCCACAGCTGCAGCTGACTCAACACAAGCATGCCATGCCAGCATTGCAGCCTTAGCATAAGTGTGTGCAAGTTTATTGCTCATGTATGCAATCGAGTGTGAATGACCTCTATGAATACTGAAGAGAGAGAGAGAGAGAGAGTTGTCAGTTAAAGCAGTTAGAGTTTGTTACAATAAACTCTCACAACCTATATAAATACATGTAATCAAGATTAGATCAAAATTGACAGTTGAATTCATTTTCTTATTAGATAAGCATGCCGTTATCTTTAATATTTTTTTTTTTAGTTTTGTATTTTAATCTGAGCCACAAGAGGTACGGTTTTAAACCACAGATAAGTGTTATGTGCTAAACAATAGCGGTAAAATATAATTAATCCAATAGTTTTAATATGCTTAGAGTTAAAAATCGCATGGCTTCCCTGAATTTTGGTGGTTAAAAAGAAAGAAAGACAGAATACAACCAATATCTATAATCAGTTTCATGATTACTTTATTTAAAAATGCAACTACTGTAACCAAAAATAGAAATAACTTTTCCTTCTAAATTTTTGTTTCAACAATGATTCATCCCCCTTTTCCCCCCACCCCCTTTGACCCCCTCTCTCTCTCATTGGTTAGATTTTCTTTTTCTTTTTCTTTTTTTTCATGCTCCTCCAATCACCACCCGCCACGTGGCAAAGGGGGTGAGGGGGTGACCCCCAAAAGGGGTCCCAAGCATTATTCTTTTTATTTAAAATTTTGTTAAAATTCACAATCTTGTAATGTGTACTCACATCGCCCTATCACATATGTGGAGCCCTCTTAGATACATAGGGTCTCCTTTGTTAGGGATGAAATTGTGAATACATTCATAGAATATGTAGATTTAGAAATCTCTCTCTTTCTTTTCTTTTTTTTCTTTTTTTCTTTGTTTTTTTAATAGCTCTCTCATGGTTTGTTTGATAGCAAATTTAATGGTCCTTAGTACCACTATGTTACATAACATGGTGTTGAAGATTGATGTGGGCCGATTTTATTTTTCTTCCCGTCAATCGAGGTACATCGGGCCATCTATACTCGTTTTATAATTGTTGTACTCATCAGTCCAAGAGCACTATATCTACATATTAAGTTACATATGTATATTTTAAAAAATACGAAAATGTAATTATTGGCCCTCGTTATATATGAAGACAATGCTAGAAACTCCTAAACTCTCACTCCTAAATTTACTTACATTGACATGACAAGAAGTTTAAACTTGATTGATATGTAATTAAATCAACAATTGACATGCAATAATTCATATCATAATATTTTCTTTTTAATATGGAATGAGCACTTCTCATTCACTTTCATGAATTTTTTAGGTTTTCTACTCTACTTTCCCCCCATAAAAACCAGCATGGGTGATGGAGAAAACAACTGAGGCCCCTATCTTTATTGCTTTACTGAGAAATGAAATAATTGAGTTGAAGTGCCTTTTGTTGGTGTTGTCCAATCAACTAGGACACACCACTTTTTATTGTCTTGTTAGTTGCAGCTTTTATTCAATTTGGCACTGAGTTGGTGCATGCTTGAACACTTCATGGCAATTGATTCATCCTCAACTAAGTAATCAATACAAACATGGACTCCAAAAGTTACAAATTCACTTCAAGTTGTACCTTAACAACATACATTGTGATAATAGTTTCAAACTTTACTTTTTTCAATTGATAAAAAATTATTTACAAATATACTTCTCCAACAAAAAATGAGGAAAAGGCCATTGTATAGATGAAAAAAATTGAATATGCAAAAATTCTTGATCAACGGACTAATCTTGTTAATTGCCCCAAAACTTACTTCTTGTCGCAACTTTATAACATAAATGTGACAATTGCACCAAAATTTACATACAAAATGCTACATTCTACCATGGTTCAAACATGAATTAATTGAGAGCATACAAATGTGTGCTTATCATGATATAAATTGTTTAAATTATGTGTTTAAGCTTGACTTGTATAAGTTCACATTAGTCCGAAGCCATTGCTGAGTGTGGTAAGTTTTTCCCCACACTAACAATTAAAAAATCAAATATGTTAATTATGGATCAACAATTAGAACTCATAAGTTGATCACTACCAATGGGCAGGCTTAGCTACTTGTCAAAGAGTTCCAATACTTGGTAGGTCAGGTGTTTAACTTTCCTTACTTAAATATAGATGTTTCACCTCGTACTTGCTTGAAGCCTTTCTTATGTTTATTAGAATTATTATATATACTTGTGGCTATTTCAATTTGATGTAGTTTATTTTTTTCCTAATATTTATAATTTATATCTTAGTGATTGGCCAAAAAAAAAAAAAAATCAATTGGATTAGTTCAGTTATTTATTTTTATACACTGCTATCTAGAAGGTGAAAGGATTAATCTTTACTTATAAAGTCTTCCTTCTTCTTCTTTTTTTTTTTTTTTTTTTTTTCATTCAGTTTGTTGGTCGTTGGATCCCCATTTGATGGGACTTAAGGCTTGATTTGGTTTTGTTTGGTTTGGTTTGTTGGTCGTTGGATAGGGTGTTCTTTTCCATTATTGGAGCTCCTGTAGTTGACAAGCTATAGCTATCCATCTATTTTTTTAGGGAAATTTGGATAATTATAAAGTCATGTATAAAGGACAAAATTTATTATTTAAATATTTTATCAGACTATTATACCCTTAACTAAATCTTTCCTAATCACCATCTCAATCTCTCAAGCTTCGTCTGATACAACTATTGCTTTTACATAGATGATGACGCCATGGCTAGGGTTTCAAAGGAGATCTGGATCAAAATAGTTAAAGTTCATCCTCAATCAATGGCTTCGTTGTTTGCACTTAAAGAATAAGCTCTTTGTCTCAAGATCTGAAAAAATCATCACTCGTAACTTTCTCTTCGAATGATTATGACGATGAGCAACACCAATTGACGATGGAGATGGTGGAGGTATGAGAGATGATATGCGAATATGGTGAAGATTTGTGGAAGAGAGTTGTGTGTGTGTGTGTGTGTGTGTGTGTGTGTGTGTGTGTGTGTGTGTGTGAGAGAGAGAGAGAGAGAGAGAGAGAGAGAGAGAGAGGACACAATAATGATAGAAGAAGCAGTAACTATTTGATCTTCGACATATGTTGATTAGTTTTTTTGTTTTTGTTTTTGATTTATTTTTGTTGATTTGCCGAGCTCAATCAGGTGTGTGTTCTAAGTTTTGTTTGACAGAATGAGAGTAAAATTTTACTCTGGTTTGTGCTCTGTTTTTGTTTGACAGAATGACAGTAAAATTTTACTCTGGTTTGTGCTCTGTTTTTGCTTGGCAAAATGAGAGTAAAATTTTACTCTGATTTGTGCTCTATTTTTGTTTGACAGAATGAAAGTAAAATTTTACTCTGGTTTGTGCTCTGCTTCTACTTGGCAAAATGAGAGTAAAATTTTACTCTGGTTTGTGCTCTGTTTTTGTTTGATAAAATAAGAGTAAAATTTTACTCTGGTATGTTCTATATTTCTGTTTGATAAAATAAGAGTAAACTTTTACTTTGGTGTCATCTGTTCTATTTTTTATTGTTTTTTTATACAATGATAGTAAATTTTTACTTCGTTATTGTGTGCTTCTATTATTTGTTTTTGGACTCTTAGTGACACTAAAATTTTACTATCAATTCATTGTAGATTTGAATTATATAATGATAGTAAAATTGTACATTCAGAGTAAAATTTTACTTTGAATCATATTTACTCTTCTTCAAAATAAAATTTTACTCGGCTTAAAAACATGTTAATATGCTTAACGATATAAAATTTTACTTTGAATCATAGTAAACTTTACTCTGATTCAGAGTTTTTTTTACTCTAAATCAGAGTAAAGTTTACTATGATTCAAAGTAAAATTTTACTCTTAAATTTTACTCTGATTAAAAACATGTTGATTTATTTAATAATATAAAATTTTACCTTGAATCATAGTAAATTTTACTCTGATGCAGAGTAAAATTTTACTCTGAATCAAAGTAAAGTTTACTATCATTCAAAATAAAATTTTACTTTGAAATACGCTGTGAAGATAGCTTAATATGAGAGCTGATAGATATGAGGGTAATATAGTAAAAGAAACAAGTTTTAAAATATTATGTGGTTTTGAAAGTACCTATATAATTCTTATCCTTTTGAAAGATAAATTAGACAGTGAGGGATATATCACCAAATCTCCCATTTTTTTATATTATAAATAATTTCCTATCTATCAATAATAAAATTTAAAAAAAAAATTACACCAAAAAAATAAATAAATAAATAAACAAACATACTAGGTCGATCACCCAGTAAATTTCAGAATTTAGGTGGTTGGTGTCAATCAATTTCCTTAGCAAATTATTATAATAACATGGCCTCCATAAGAGTCGAATTTGAGTATTAAGCTTCATTGACATGTGCTTTTTGGTTACACCACTACCTCATTCATTTAAATATAGGTAAAGAAGTTGGAATCGATTGGTCTCCTCCTACCATAAATATGGGTAAAGAAGTTGGAATCGATTGGTCTCTTCCTAGCTTGCCACGTGAAATTAACCTTAAAAGGGTTTGCTCCATATATGCAAAATGTTTAGGAATTTAACCAATCTTTTATTGTTTGGTTATAATTACAAATGATTTTGTGAATGTAACAGAAAAATAATGTCTAAATGTGCTTAGATCATTTCCAAAATCATCAGCTAAACAATGATGTTGACACCAAAACTTGGAATCCACTATTAACAGAGGCATGAGCACGTGTAGAGGAGGACCAAGAATGAATCAAGTGAAGTTGGTGACCTAAGAAAGAAGAATGAGGGTGTCACACATGGCATTTGCAAGAGAAGAGAAAGTACAAACATTATTACAAAAATAGTTAAAGATCATACTTTGACAAATGAAAATATTCCACTTTTAATCGAAGTGTGATAAAAAAAAAAAAATTAGATTGATATTTTAATCATACTTAATTTGATTGAGTGTGATAATATTTATTTCTTATGTCACTTTTCAATTAAGTACGACTATATATATATATTTTTAATCACTCCTTTTAATTAACATGTGATTATATTTATTTTTATGTCACTTTTCAATTAAGTGTCATTTTTTATAATATTTATTTTTAATCACACTTTTTAAATAAGTGTGATTATATATATATATATATATATTAATCACAGTCCCCTAGGTGTGATTGTATAAAATATTTCAATTTCAATTTGATTTTTATATAAAATCATATTCTCAAATTGGCACCTATTCTATACTCACGATTGAGAGCAAACGACTCTTGCCTTTCCCAACAAGATTGAATTTTCCCAACAGATTGGATCTCTTCTCCTTGCCTTCTGTTCTAAAATGAAGCCCTGATTCATTTTCTTCATCACAACTCTGAACCACCATTGAAGTTACTCACTAATCAATACTTAGCCCTAACTCTTTGCTTCTAATCAAAATGCATAGAGAAGCCTTTCATCTATGTCTCTGTTGCCGGCCACTGCTAGGTTGCATCGTCAAGTTGCTCTCTCTCTCTCTCTCTCTCTCACACACACACACACACACACACACACACACACACACACACACATTTGCGTTTCAACTCCTCACATCAAGACGCTATTGCTATCTCAATCTGATCGTCTCTCTCTCATGGCAATTTCAAGGTCCTGAACCAAACCCTAAGCTTTTCTCCCTTTTTCTAAATCATTAGGATTTTCAAAATTCAATTTTTTTTTTTTTTTTTTGTTCTTTCGATATGGGTTTTCCCGTATCCTTCTCTTAAAAAACGTTTTTTTTTTCTTCCCTTTCGCAAATCGTGCATGTAGATTGGAACTTGGAAGATCTTCACCATTCTTGGAAAAAGTTGGAACGATTGTTTTTTGTTCTTCTTCAATTTGTGAATTACATGGGTTTTGCCTTGCCATCATCTCAAGGAGTCACTTGAATAATTGTGGTATTTGCTGTTTTGGTTCTCTCTTCTCTAATGAGTGATGGACTTTGGAGGTATGTTAAGTCCTTGAACGTTGATGTGTTTATTTTAGTTGTTTCTTTGACATGATTGTTTAATCAACCTCTTCTTCTTATTTCTGCATAAGCATTAATTAGTTTTGTTAGATTTCTTATTTCTGCATACACAGAGTTGTTGAATTATCCAATTTTGCTGTTAATTTGATACACTACAGAGGGTATATGTAATGTCTGATTCTAGGAGATATTTGGCTATGAGGTTTACTATAATTTTAGTTGTTATGGCTCTGCTTGTTTATGTTTCAAATAGGTTGAATTCAGATAGGCTTTACCTTTTGGAATTTAAGAAAGCCACCCATGATGAATTTAATTATTCGGGAAACTAGAATTCTAGTGACCAAACACCATGTGGATGGATTAGTGTGAATTGCACATAGAATTCTTATGATCTAGTAGTAGACTCTCTTGATTTGAATTCAATGGACCTTTCCAGGACCCTGAACCCTAGAATTTGCAGTATGGTTAGTCATATCAAACTAGATGTTTCTTACAATAGCTTCACCACAAATGTTCCCAATGAGATTAGAAATTGCTCAAGGTTGGTGAGTCTATATTTAGATAATAATCAATTTGTTGGGCAAATTCCATCTGGGTTACTAATTTTTGGGAAATGCTAAACACAGTGGCCTAAGTTAAGGCCAAAAAATCCCATCCATTGTGTATGTTGTATGATTCTTGTAATATTGATTAGAGTAATTCATCTACTTCTGATTTGAGTTTCTTAAGGTGGTCCAATGCGTTCTCGCCATTCCAATGTTATGGTTTTTTGTGATATGAAAGTAATTGTCTTGGTTCATATAGCTAAATTCGAATCAAATAATATACACGAATGTGAGGGAAGTATATGGGATGAAATAACACATTAATACCTACAAGCATGGTAAGGCAAGTAAACCACATTTGGCATGCTTTTGAACACTCAGAAACACTTGACACAAAAAGTAACACATTTTCAACAGATTTTAGGTTAGTAGAAGCCAAAGGATTGGGTTGGTAAAAATACTTTTGGACCTTTTTAGGATCTGAAAATTAACAGAAACATAGAATAATAAGTTTAATTTCATTCCAAATTTCAGAATTTGCATAACCTAACCAGAATTTTTATCTATAGGCCATACTCCATATTCTGTCCAGATTTGACACACTTATAGGAAAATGAGCATTTCTCTCAATCTACCCAATAACTTTTGCTCAAATACATTTTGTTGGAAAGAGGACTAAAAATGCTAAGTTTTGACATAAGAACCAACCTACGATGACTTTTCTAGTTTTTTTTTTTTTTTTTCCTTAAAAAATACTTGAAGTGGACTATTTTCTCAAAACACGGGGCTAGATTGTTTAAGAAAATTGTTCAGACTATAAAAACATCTAATTAGGGGCTACCAAAAATGTCACATGCTCTAAACACCACAAAGATCATCCCCTACATTCAGTTTTGATAAAGAAGTAAGTCTGATATTTTTCCAAGAGTGATAAAGTTGCAGCAGTCATGAAATCAGTAGAAAATACATGGTAGCATCACTTATTCATACTAACACCTAAACTTACACCCCATTTCCAAGCATACCAACATTTCATACATACACAGGACATGCTAGGAGGTAGATTAAGAAGAATAAGCAGGATTGGAGAAGAGAAGAGGGGTGTGTAATTTACCTTGAGGCTGGTTTAGCCTTTAGTATTGATGGACAGTTGCTTGCATCTGGAAGTTTTGATGGACTTGTTAAAATCTAGGACATAAATTATGGGAATCTCAAGTGTACGCTTGATGGTCCTAATGGGGGCATTGAGGTGAGATTTTATGACTACTCTTAGTGTTTTTTGTCACATAGTTAATGTATGAAGATTGAGTATGAACTATCTGCCTACACAATGGGTAAGGTGCCATTCAAAAGGACATTTGGTCTTGGCTGGTTCGGAGGATTCCACTATTTGGATGTGGAATGCTGACAAAAGTGCCTATCCTAATTTGTTTTCAGTCATGCAAGTAATGTGACCTGTGGTGATTTTACACTTGATGGTACTATCCTACTTTTGGTCACAACAAAATAGAAATTGTATATTTAAGGATTTTCATTCACAAACTGAATGCTATATATGCCTCTGTGTTTTACTTCCTAGTAACTTTAGGTAAAACAATTTGTATTGGTTCTGATGATGCAACTTTGAGAATATGGAACCCAAAAAGTGGTGAAAACATCCATGTGGTTGGAGGCATGCAGTTGTTTCCTTTTAAGATTTGTGTTCTGTTTTGTCCTGTGCAGGTAGTATTTAACATTCATTTTTTGTGCTAAATTCATAATATATTTTTTATAAATATATTTTGTGCTACCTAAACATAAATGGTCAATTTTGAGCCATTTGAGCATGAATTCTAACAAATACAACAATTAAAGCTTGCATACGTGCAGAAGATGAATAACTTCACTGAGGATATTTATGTATACAATGGAGAGGGAAATAATTAATTAATAAATAAATAAAGAAGTAAGAACATTTTTGAAGTAACATTAGGTATATCTAGCATTGTCTACACTGGAGATATTACTTCAAGATATTGACACTATTTCACCAACTTTATCCCTCAACTCACTGCACTTTTCAATAAGAGCAACCTTCTTACTAGTAACCTAACAAAATGATACTTCGAAACTTAGCTTTCTCACACGTTGAAACAGTAAGTGAAACAATGATGAATTTGAGAAAAAAATCTCTTCATATCAGTATCACTAATGCCCTGGTGAAATTAGAGCAGAAACTTGACATTTGATATGAAATATGTAGTAGGAAGCTTCAGCTTCTTTCACATAGATATACTCCACCCAATAACACATTAAACTTTGCACCCTTACACCATATATAAGCCAAGCCAGTGAATTGCCCAAAAACCAATAAGAAAGTTATGATTGTTCCAAATTTGTACATCCTTAAAATCCAATTCCACATATAAATATGGTGTTTTCCCTTCCTACGAGCAAAGATAATAATTGTATCACAATTAAAACCAGGTGGCTTAATACCTTTTATCAATATGCACATGAATAAACCCTATTTTTAGTAGTTTAGTACTTACTACCAAAAAACAAATGAACCACGCAAAAATATTCTACAACTATAAATGTAAAAAATTAAACTATTAGTTATCTGATTACAAATCTTGGTATGTCAGTTCAAATCTCTAGTAGCAATATAACTATACCAAGATTGATTATCGAAGCTCTTTGTAGACACCCCATTTTTGACCGACCTTAAGACTCCGACGTCACCAATTGATCGCTCGGTCAAGATGCATATTGTGCTCGTTCTGAGGTTTCAGAGTCTCGGCTGCGAGCCTTGCCTCCGGACTTCAGGGCTCTTTTGTGCTTTGCCTCGGTTTGCGAACCAGGTCTTGTTTTCTCTGTTTTCTCTTCCCGAAGAGAGGGAGAGGTCTCGTAGACCATCTCTCAGTGGCCGTAGGCTACATTTCGTGGCCGTAGGCCATTTTTCTTGTTTGGAGACCAGTTTTCAATTTTCGGAGCCGTCGACCGTGTGCCTCGGTTCGGGACCGCATAACTACCTCCGTTTGCTCCGATTTTTGGAACACACCTTGTTTCCTCTCTTTTGAGGGATACTGTGGCCCGAGAGACCACCTTCGCGGTCGCACGCCGCTTCCGGTACCTAACAGCCTGTTTTTGGGGCCCCAGGCTACGCGTTTTGGCCCCCAAACCCTCGTTTTTCATTGGTTAGGATTCATTTTTTGTATGGACCCTATTTTCATTGTTAGGAAGGTAGTAGGATGGTGGGAGAACAGCAATTCTCTTGAAAATTATTTTCTCTCTCCTCCAGCCGATTTTCTTGACAGAAAGCTAGTTTTTCTCACTCCTAGGCCACAATTTCTGGTCTCCCACCATACAGCTGTGTTGTACTCACCTGGGAGGCCACCAATCTGGTATGGCCGACCACCTTTTCAACTTGACCTTTTTGACCCCTGGTCGGCCGACCATGGGGAGTGGCCGGCCGACCACCTTAACTGGTCGGCCTGCTTCCTACTTTTTGGTCTCTTTGAGTGTAAGCCAGTTGTGCCAGCTGGAAGCCTTAGAAGTGATCCTCCATACACGTGTATGGAGGATCTTTGAGCTTGGTTTGAAGCTTCTTAGAGAAGCTTTGGCCTCTCTTCTCTATAAAGGGAGGCCTCCTCTTCCATTGCTAGAGTTGAACCTTTTGGTTAGAGCATACATACATTTCCCTCCATATCTCTCTCTTCCAAGCTCCAAAACTCCATTATTCTTGG
This sequence comes from Camellia sinensis, assembly GCF_055761805.1. Classification (NCBI taxonomy): domain Eukaryota; kingdom Viridiplantae; phylum Streptophyta; class Magnoliopsida; order Ericales; family Theaceae; genus Camellia; species Camellia sinensis. Next base: position 61,412,674 of record NC_138971.1, read on the forward strand.
CTATTTGCACTACACCTCCAAGCACAACACCTCCATCATCCATCCAAGCGCCTTGGAACTGATTTACAGAGGTTGAAGGCTCATTACCTTGGTCCAGAAGCTGCTGAGGGTCGACTCTACAAGGGTAAACCTCTATTTCCCTTTTTTTTTTTTTTTTTTTGCATTATTTTGCTTCATTGGTTAGCCATACTTGAAAGCATTTTTGGACCTCGACATAAACTGGAAAAAGTTTTGATTTTAGCTTATAAACATACTTGTTTGAGATACTTTTTCTGTTTGGAGTCATCTACCGCCTTTCATGCTTCATTTCCTCATGATTTGAGCCATGCATTTGAGTATTTGCATTGGCCTTAGTTTGGCCTTTTAGGCACTGAAATCCAGTGGATTTTTAGTGGCTTAGATGTGTTTTTGAGCCCTAAAATCAGAGAGGGGTGACCCTCTCACCCCTTGCTCTCTTTACTAGCTTTATTGGCCTTCCAAAGGAGCTCCATTTTTCATGTTTCAAAGTCACATTTTAGGCCCTATTTGGCGGGTTTGACGGTCTGCCTTAACTCTGTTCGGAGCCCATTTTGCCTTATTTTGTGTCTTTGATGCATGTGTAGAACAATCCCATTCAAGGCCTTTCACAAGGGCCTTTATTTGCATGTTTCCTAGACCCCTTTTAGGCACTTTTTCGTGGCTTTTAGAACCCTCGGAATCTCTATCCAAAGGTGGTTTTTCCATTGTGTGTGTCCATCATGCATGTGTAGAACAACCCCCTTATTCGCCTTTCAAAGGAGCCCATCATTCTTGCATGCATTGACTGAGTTTCAGTGGTTATTTGGGCATATTTTGGCATGGCATACTTCTGTTTTTGGCTTGTTTGGTGAGCCTTCATATGCTCCATATAGTAGTAATGTAACTCATGGTTCACTAGCTTTCTTTGCATGCTTTGTTGACCCTTGATTTTAACACTTTTTGGCCATGCCTTAAACTGATATTGTGCTTATTTTGGACTGCCCTAGCTCTGTTTTTAGTTCTCATGGTTGAATAATGTTGGTTTTGCATGCTTGTAGTTCAATACCCATGCTTAACTTTGAGTTTCGAGGTTCATTCCATGCATATACTGAGGTGTGTTCATGTTTTAGGCACATTATACATCATATTTCAGAGCTTGTTTGAATGCCATATTGCCATATTTTGTACTCTTTAAATGTGTTTGAGAGTCGGACTTGTATGTCTTGTTCACCGACCATTGAATGAGCTACATTTCGCTGCATTCCGAGCCATCATTTTAGGCCATTTCCCCACTATTTCAAACTTGCCTAGGGTCTGTTTGGGGTTCGTTTTGCCTTTGGTGCATTGCTTTGGGTACCTCTAGTATAACGCACTTCACTAGTTTCGGTACCCGGGCCCCTTAGCTTGCATTGTGTGCTATATTTCCATGATTCGAGACCATTGAGCATCTCATTTCAAAGCTGGAAATGCATGTTTGTATGTCATCTTTCATCTCTCGCCATGCTTTGGTAGAGTGACATTTGATGCCTTAGGAACGGTCCCTTGCATCGTGCATGTTTGCATGTGTTTCGGTTGTCTCATTTCCATCACATGGCCACTGATTTGAGTGTGGCTGAGGTCCACTCATATTGGTTTAAGTCCACCTTGCATTGTGTATGCCATGTTACAATGTGTTGTGCATGTTATATTGTTTGCATTGTGTATGCCATATAGTTTATAGCATTATGTATGCTAGTAGCATGTTCGCATCTCATCCTTGCATGTTTGCATGGTTAGGTCGCATTGCATTAGGATTGCATGCTAGTTGCATTGGTGCATGTCATGCATATTGCATTGTGTTTAGGATAGGAGTTAGCCCAAACACGGGAAACGAGGGGCGTTTCGTACTCAAAGTGACGAAACGTGTCTCAATTCCCGGTCGCCGACACTCCAGATTAACCATGATGGAGTCTAAGCCTTGTTGTGTTTATACTTGCATTTATTCCATTGAGTCGTGCAATTCGACCTCTCGGCCATCATGCATCGAGATGCATGATTGGTGGCACAAGGATCGTAGTCTACACTCCCTTGAGCTTGTGCAAGGACGGGGAGAGTGGTCTTGCACACATATGTTGAAAATACCTTGCTTTCTCTCCCTCTTGCCTTTGTTACAGAAAAACCAGGATCCAGGCGCAGAAAATGGTCGGCCGACCATGTTTTCTGGCAGGCCGACCACCTTTTTTTGGTTTCCACCACAAAGGGTGGTCGACAAGTGTTTCCCAAGCCAATAGCTAGTCGGCAGTCCTCCCAGGGTGGAGTTTCAGCCTTCTGGAGCCTTGTGCAACTTTCGGAAATCAATCGCAAACAAAGGCGAGACGAGGCATCGCGATAAAATTTCCCGACGAGGCGACTCGAGCATGTATGCATCCATTGTCATCCAAAATAGAGCTGAGGCGGTCCATAAATTTGCATGCCAGTTTGTTTGCTTTCCTAGTTAATTTGTTAATTAATTAGGGTTTTGTAATATTTAATTATTTATTCGGACTGTATTATTTATTCGGACCCCCTCGAGCGATGGCAATGTTGTAATAAGGGTGCGTGAGTGTGATGTATGTCTTCCAACCCCACATCTTTCACCCTTTTATTTATCAGCTTATGATGGTTAGATTGGGGCATGTTTCAATTAGCATACTTATGCTTGCATGTTTGCATCATTCATCTGTCTTGCATGCACCGGGCTCGGCGCATCATACTAACTGCATCGTATTTTAATTCCGAGTGGAATACTTGTTAGTTGTAGCATTTCACAGGCCATCTATAGAATAGCCGAGCCTATTTTAGTTGCATTTTGCATGTATTGCATTAGGCATTTCTGTATAGCTAGGATCATGCATGGATTTCTAACATAGCTTTTGTTTTGGCTTGGAGTACTCGGTAAGTTTTATGCTTTAGCATCCTTGCATGCATGTGAGTGACTGCCATGACAGCATGCTTACCATGAGGCTAACTGCTTATGTGATATACCTGCCTGAATGCCTATGGGTGAAGGTTGGATTATCTGAATTGGAATAATGCGTTGACTGTGGGTTTTAAGCCCACTAGACAGTGGCAAACCATGTTTCCTAAGCCCACCCGAGGGTGGCAAAATCTGCATTTTTAGCCTACTTGCGAGTAGCAAACCGCTTTCAAAAACCAAACATGAAATGTTTTGTTCCAATTCAGGCGATCCAGTCTATACTTGTATGCTGTGCGCATCACATAGTAAATCTAGGCTAATAACCAGAATAAGAACGCATATTGTTTTCAAAACTAGATATCATGGTTAGTAGAGGCCGATCTTTGATCGGGCGAGCGGGGGTGCTCATGAAGTGACCTTCCCCAATCATACCCAAGTTCCCGAGCTGAGGCAACTTTCGTGATAACGGACACGTGGCCTTAGGCAAACGAGTCAGGGTTTCCTAAATCCCCCAAAATAAAATATTTAGGTGGCGACTCTGTATCTGGCAAAGCAGTCCATGTTTGGCACTTCTTTAAAAAAAAATCTATTTTTAAAAACGATTTGCCAGATTTGGACTATTTGATGATTCATCGGTCTTGCATCGCACTCTGTGAGATTAGATACAAGACCGTGACATTTGAGTCCTAAGCTATAGTGAGCCCAAATGAACAGAACGGGATTTCCCTCCCGGGACGTTCGGGGACGTCTACAGATTCTGGCGACTCTGCTGGAGATTTAGAGAACTTGACTCGAACTCATGATATCTGGTTTTGACTACACTTGTGTGTTTCTTTGCATTGAATTTGCATTGGTGCGCCTAGGACACCGTGTTTTCCATATGCTATTCCTGAATGGTTTGCCGGAGGCTCGCTTCGAGAAGTGTGCTATAAGGCTGACCAGTTGCGGGCTCTGCAACGACGGGATCACAAACCCCGGTTTTATCGGGGCACCCTTTTTTGCCATTCGACCTAGGGCTTACTCAGAATCCATAGTGATCATTCCAAAGCTAGGAAAGGTTGCTTACCCGATTATAGGTTGTTTGAGACCGCTATGTGCGTGGTGAAACCCTAGTTCCTGACAAAATAGGACAGGGAAACCCTACCCCAACATACGGGTGTTTTGGCTCTCACTTGCTTGCTATGTGCTTTTAGTAGTGCGTCTCTACAGCAATGCATGTATCAGTTTGCAAGTTTGGGCATCCGGCCTATGGGCACCAGTATCGGTATTTTGGGAATCAGTTATCTGCGGGTATCAGATTCAGTTTTGGGACAGTAATTTGGGGAACAGTGATCAGTGGTCGAATACAGTTATTCAGCTATGTATTGATTGGGCTAAGATGCTGCCTGTTTTCTCTTTCAGTTCGGAGATTTAGTTCAGAGCAACCAGTGTTCTCCTTTGCTGAGGCATGACAGAAAAAGGCTCATCGGTTCATCAGATCCATCAGTCACCAATCCGGTCCATCTGATCCGTCGGTCACTAGTCTCATCACCTCTGTTTAGTTTAGCAGTCTCGTGATGACGCAAAATTCAGAAGAAATTGTGGTCATGGCAGCCACATTGAGCCAGGGCCAAAGAATCATCTTGCAGGGTGAGACCGATGTTGAAGTACCACACCCACCCAGGACGCCTGTCACACGCCCGATTTGGGGACCCCAGTTGTTTCAAGCTCGTGAGCCCACCACGTTTGAGTTGATGGGAATGATTGGTGACCTCTAGAGGGCTGTGGCTGATCTTGCCTATGGAATGCCAGCCCGCCACCAACTGCATCGTATGTTGGGAACATCATGCGACAAGAGCCCCCGCTACTGGGGCGAATTGTAATTGAGCTCAGCCAACCTGAAGCTGTCTCAAACTTCGGCAATGACATGTCGACGACCACGGGGTTTCGCACTGAAGCAGCAACCCAAACCGTCCACCAAGCTGAGGCTAATGGAAAGAATAAGATGAAGATGGACGCTGGTCTCGTTGAACAACTGCGGTAGGCAGTCAAGGCTTTGAAAGCCGGGGGGTTGAATAAACAGCAAGTATTCACAGTTGTGGCTAAGATTGTGGATGATGCTTTCCCCACTCCAACCGAGGGCAGTTCAAGCCAAGCGAAAAATCGGGATAGGCCCCGTCATGCCAAAACCGTTCCCCCCAATCCTACACCTACACCTGGAAAGGATCAGAGAGCCAAGGCAGCACCTGCTGATCCTTTTGCTAGTGCGTCAGGCAAAAGTCAACAAACCTCGAAGTATCTGCCCCGAGGTCGCAGGGTATTCCATGCCCTTTATATGCCTTTGTCTAAGGCGCTCCAGATCCTTGCTAAAAAGGGGCATCTTAAACCCCTTGAGCCTCGGCCTCTCCCGAAGAATCTCCCCCTCTCACATGATGCTACCTTGTACTGCGCGTACCACCAGCAAACCGGTCACAGCACCGATAACTGCTTTCGTCTTCGCCATGAAGTGCAAGATTTGATCGAGAATGAGGTCATCCTCACACCTACCTCAGTGAAGTCTGTCACCGCTTAGTTGTTGGACTTTGAGGATAAAGGATAATACAAGTATGTGATCAAGGGTTGAACCACCTACGGGCGGCGTTCGGTTTAGTTCAGATGTGGCGTTCGACATGCACTATTTTGAGCATTTGCGAATGCTGGTTTTGTAATTTCTGGCTTGGGTGCTAAGTCAGTTCTACGGTTTTGTTTTGAGTCAGTCTTTTTGTTTTGAGTCAGTCTTTTGATTAAAGGTATGTCTTGTTGTATCAAGTCAGTCCTGTTGTACAGAAGTCGGGTGACTCCGAGGGTGTCACCTCGAACACCATTTTCGATTTTGTGATTATCCTTTTGCTTTCTCTTGAGTCTGTCTCTGCTGTGGAGCCGGTTGCAACCAGGAAATCTAAATGAAACAGCTGTGGCTGTCATGTTTTGTGCTTATTGCTACTTCGAGCCTGTTTTGCCAACAAGTCTGGAACGAAATAGCGGAGCATCTCACCTGCTCTTCTGCACCTTTAAATCATTGCATTGACCTAAGTTTTCCAAAACTTTTCGAACACTGCAGTGAAAACGAAGAGGAAGGAATTCCTCTGGTTTTGCAAAAATTTGATCAATTGAGAGAAAGAGATGCGTGCTAAGCCTTTAATGAATGAAATCATGCTTGTTGGTGTGAGTACTGAGAAGGATCCTGGTTTTATCCAAATTGGTCCTACACTATCTTCAGCGCAAGCGATTTGTCCCTTTCTTAAAAAATTTTCAAAAAAAATGTTTTGCGCGATCTTGTGAAGACCTGTGTGGAATCGCTCTGGAGATTGTGTAGCCTAGGATCGTTCTCAGCCTCGAGACTCGACCCCTTGCTTTCGAACCTCAAACTCAGACTCAGAAAGTTCAAAGGTCAACCATAATGTAAGGCCTATGTGGCCAGATTCGAAGTAGCCCTCGAACTAGTGGTAGGGACGTCAGATCAAGAAGATCAGATGTCATCAAAAGAAGCTAGCGAAGCTAGATCAGGAGCACCCCTCGAACTAGGGGCAAAAGATGTCAGATTATGCTCGAAGAGTCAAAAGATGAAGATCGGCAAGAATACCAAATCCCAGAAGGAAGGAAAGAAGAAAGTATTGCTGAGGGATAACCGATTTCCTATCAATAACACTAGGAGCAAATTCATCCCCCCATTGGATGGACTCCTGCATCGTCAGCAAACAACAGCCATTCTCTTGGATTCAGATGACTTCGGGATCTCAAAACCATTTGACATGGACAAAGCTACACTTTTACCCTTGAGAGGCTCGCTGGGCCGAAAACCTGGAAGGGCGACCCAAGCAAAAGTTAGAGCAAGAAAAAGTAGAAAAAGAACAAAGAAACAAAAAAAAATGCAAAGAACAAAAAAAGAAATGAAGAAAAAGAAATGAAAAATTCTGAAAAAGAATGAACAAAGAAAAGAAGAAATGAAAAGAATTGAAAAGAAAAGAAAAACAAAGCCCGCAAGGTTGAAAACCTGGAAGGGCGGCCTTGGCAAAAGTTAGAGCGCAAAAGGAGAGGTTAATACCCGAGTGTACCTTAACCCCAAACTACGTAAGGCTTGATTCCCATGTTTGGGATACGTAGGCAACTTCATCCTGAAGTCCAGCCACAAACACTTCCAAATTGATTATGTCCATGTAATGGTTTTGATCATCTTTGCCTTAGCTGTATCCGAAAGTTCGGTTGTGATCGTCACTCTGAGGACTGATTACAATGCACGCTGCGGTGCAATTCAAACAAAGGGCAACTTTCTGTTGCCATACAGCGCGCTGTGGTGCCATTCAAACAAGGGGTAACTTTCCGTTGCCATGCAGTCTCGTTCAGACAAAGGGCAATTCTCCTTCGGATCTGAGGTTGTGCATCTCGAGAGTAGGTTCTGTGCTCGTTGAGCAGTGGCCATTTGCAAAAATAGTTTTGAGAATTTTTACTGAGGTTAACTAATTTTCTCGAAAAGTATTCCATTTTTCAAAACTGGACCACTTCTTGGACCCAAAAAAGGAAAATTTCCAGTGCTCACAACCTGACTTGCATGATTTTAAATCATAAAATTGAACAAGCATGTTAATCTAACTCTCATATTGGTCAAAATTGTTTTAATAGAAAAACAAAAAAAAATGGTCAAAATAATGAACTAGGGGCACAGTTAAGTCTGGTGTTCTGTCTTTTCCCCGTTGTCAACATACTTGCCAGAAAGGGCACCCTATCCGCCAAGAAGGGCACAACGGAAGCTAACCGCAAAAGGGTAGAAAGCTCTCATATCCGAGCCAAGTGAGGTAGAAAGCTCGCAAAAGTGAGGTATCGAGCCAAGTGCGAAGCACGAACTGGAATGGATCAATGCATTCCACTCCCTCATCCAGGGCATCGACTAGACGTCACCAGAAGAAGTAGCCGCGAGCTGATAATGTTGGGCAAGAGCCTACGACTACCTTTTTATCCATCAACCACCCAGGGGAGGGATAAAAAAATAAGGGATTAAAGAATAGAGAGATGTGCGCTGAGAGGAAAAGTGAGGAAAGGGTTTTGAGAGAAAAACCAAACTTGAGGGCCGAGTGATGTGAGAATCACAAGTAAGAAATGGTGGGGAATAATACCCAAAGAAACTGGCTCCTCGTGCACTTAGAGGTCTCTCGGCATTGGAACACGTCTGTGTGTCGTATCAGTCGTTTTGTTTGTCTCGATTCTCGTTTTGAGTCGTTTCGGGTGCATATAGATGTGTTTAGGTTGTTTTACCTTGTTTTTCCTTTGTTGTGTTGTGTTTAAGTTGTTCTACCTTTGTTTCCGGTTATTGAGTCGTTTTGGCTGTGGTCAATTATAGGCTCAATACTCGGTTGAGAACCCTTTTCCCATTTCACTTTCAAAAAATCGTTTTGTGCTCAAAGTGCCGTGCCATTCTCCACATTTGTGCAAAACAAAATTTGTGTTTTCATAAAACCGCAGGGTTCAACCCAGGTCATGAGGGAACAGTAAAACCAGGACCTATCTGAAGCTATATAGGTTCCAGACTTCGAAGCAAAAGAAAAAAAGGAAAATGTCGGGCATCTGAGTTTGTTTCAACTTCTGCAAGTTCCCTCATCGCATCCTGTATGTTCAGAATGAGCTGTGTGTTCAAAATTAAAAGAATACTGTGTTATGAGCTGTGTGTTCAGATCAAACATGAAGTGTATGAGCTGCGTGTTCAGAATTGAAATGTGTGAGCTGCGTGTTCAACATGAAGTGTATGAGCTGCGTGTTCAGACATGAAAATTTGTGAGCTGCAAGTTCAAAATTAAGAATGAGCTGTGTGCAAATGAAAATGTATGAGCTGCGTGTTCAGAATTAAGATTGAGCTGCGTGTTCAAAGTGAAATGAATGAGCTGTGTGTTCAGAAATGAAAATTTATGAGCTGCGTGTTCAGTATTAAGAGTGAGCTGCGTGTTCAACATATGAACTGTGTGTTCAGAATTGAAAAGTGTGAGCTACGTGTTCAACATATGAGCTGTGGGTTCGGAATTGAAATGTGTGAGCTGCATGTTCAACATGAAGTATATGAGCTGTGTGTTCAGAATTGAAAAGTTTGGGCTGCGTGTTCAACTTTCAAGAAGTGTGTGCTGCATGTTCACAATCAAAAATGGGCTGCGTGTTCAGAAGTTCAAAAGTTTGGGCTGCGTGTTCAACTTTCAACGAGTGTGTGCTCCATGTTCACATTCGAAAATGGGCTACGTGTCTAGAAATTCAAAAGTTTGAGCTGCGTGACCAACTTTCAACAAGTGTGTGTTGCGTGTTCACAATCAAAAATGGGCTGCGTGTTCAGAAGTTCAAAAGTTTGGGCTGCGTGTTCAACTTTCAACAAGTGTGTGCTGCGTGTTCACATTCGAAAATGGGCTGCGTGTTCAGAAATTCAAAGGTTTGGGCTTCATGTTAAACTTTCAACAAGTGTGTGCTGCGTGTTCACAATCAAAAATGGGCTGCATGTTCAGAAGTTCAAAAGTTTGGGCTGAGTGTTCAACTTTCAACAAGTGTGTGCTGCGTATTCACATTCGAAAATGGGCTGCGTGTTCAGAAACTCAAAAGTTTGGGCTGCGTGTTCAACTTTCAACAAGTGTGTGCTGCGTGTTCACAATAAAAAATGGGCTGCGTGTTCAGAAGTTCAAAAGTTTCGGCTGCGTGTTCAACTTTCAACAAGTGTGTGCTGCGTTTTCACATTCGAAAATGGGCTGCGTGATCAGAAATTCAAAAGTTTGGGCTGCGTGTTCAACTTTCAACAAGTGTGTGCTGCGTGTTCACAATCAAAAATGGGCTGCGTGTTCAGAAGTTCAAAAGTTTGGGCTGCGTGTTCAACTTTCAACAAATGTGCGCTGTGTGTTCAAAGTCGAAAATGGGCTGCGTATTCAGAAATTCAAAAGTTTGGCTGCTTGTTCAACTTTCGACAAGTGTGTGCTGTGTGTCCACAATAAAAAATGGGCTGCGTGTTCAGAAATTCAAGTGTTTGGGCTGCATGTTCAACTTTCAAAAACTGTGAGCTGCGTGTTCAACTTTCAAAAACTGTGGGCTGCATGTTCACTACAAGAGTGTGGGCTGTATGTTCACCATCAAGAGTTTGGGCTACGTGTTCAACGTTCAAAAACTGTAGACTGTGTGTTCACCATCAAGAGTGTGGGTTGTGTGTTCACCATCAAGAGTTTGGGCTGCATGTTCAACATTCAAAAACTGTGAGCTGCGTGTTCAACTTTCAAACATTGTAGGTTGTGTGTTCACGACAACAAGTTTGAGCTATGTGTTCAAATTTCAAGAAAGTGTGGGCCGCGTGTTCACTGCAAGAGTTTGAGCTGTGTGTTCGGATTTCAAAAATGTGGGCTACGTGTTCACGACAAAAGTTTGAGCTGTGTGTTCAGATTTCAAAAATGTGGGCTGCGTGTTCACGACAAAAGTTTGAGTTGCATGTTCAGAAGTTCGAGTGATTGAGCTGTGAGTTCAAAATGCAAACCGAATGCTGTGTTATGGACTGAGTGTTAAGATTGAGCAGTGCTATGAGCTGTGTGACCGAAGAACGAGCTGTGCGCCCGAAAGATGAGCTGTGTGGCCCCAAACGAGCTGTGTGCCCGAAACGAGCTATGTGCCCGAAGAACGAGCTATGTGCCCGAAACGAGTTGTGTGCCCGAAGAATGAGTCGTGTGCCCGAAAAATGAGCTGTGTGCCCCCAAACGAGCTGTGTGCCCGAGATCTGCCGTGTGCCCAAAAAATGAGTTGTGCGCCCGAAATGAGCCGTGTGCCCAAAAATGAGCTTTGTGCCCGAAATAAGCTGTGTGCATGAAATGAGCTGTGTGCCTGAATGAGCTGTGTGCCCAAAAGAGCTGTGTGCCCAGATAAACAGAGTGTTGTGTTTCGAGCTGCATGCCGAAAGAACAGAATTTTGTGTTGTGAGCCGCGTGCCAAACAAAGTGTTGTGTTATGAGCTGTATGCCAAATGAATGGAATGCTATGTCATAAGCTATGTGCCAAGTCTTTCTTGGTGCATGCATCATTCGCGCTATTTTGCGCATCGCACTGTTTTGTGCAGTTTACATTCGCATTAACTTCGCGCATCGCACTGTCCTGTGCATTACATTCATTCGCACTATTTTGTGCATCTCAATCGCACTGTCTTGTGCTTTGCATTTTATCGCGCTATCTTGCACACCTTACCTACACTTGTTAGTGCATTGCATTGTTCGCGCTATTTTGCGCACCTTGCTTACACTTGTTAGTGCATTGCATTTCTCGCGCTTTCTTGCGGACCTCCCTTGTACTTGTTGGTGGATCTTCATTTGCATTGTTTTGTACACCTTTTCACTGGTCTAGGAGACCTTAAATCCTCTAGTCTAGGAGACCTTAAATCCTGCGTCTTTATTCGCACTGTCTTGTGCACTTTAGAGTCTAGGAGACCTTAAATCCTCTAAAGGTGCAATTCCTTTGGTGTTTGTCGTGCCCGAACGACTTCTGGTGGTCTGGTATAGCCACCTGCCTGTGTTTGCGGTGAGTTCCTAGGAGACCAACTGAGACGGTGAAAACTAGAGTTGGAATGGCTCACGCCTAGAACGCAAAGGTTCGGGATTTCCAAGACTAAAGTCTGGTTTAAATACCAAGAGGTATATCCTCGGCTTGAAATCTGTATGGAGCCCCATAGATTGAGATAGCATGTGTATGCACCTCAATTCTGGATATTGAACCAACCTAGTCTGTCACCCTGTTGGAGAATAGGGAAAGCTGCGACCATAGTTAGGGAGAAAAGTAGTACCTGTCGTTCAGCCAAGAAGAAGCGAAAGATTCCCACATCAGCATGAGGTAGGACATTGCTGAGGTAGGTCATTGCCAAGTGCCCCTGTAAGGTACCTTTACTTCCTAACTACTGCATCATCTATCTATTACATTGCATTTTAGCTATTCATTGCATTTGTAGTTTGCATGCATTTACTGCATTATCCATCTATGGCTTGCGCCTTTCCATGTTGAGCTTGGTTTGGCATGTGCTCATACTTTCCGCATCAAAGCATGGTTATGAGATTTTGTGTACGCACCTATTCCACTAAAGGGATTGTGGTTTGAGGGTGACAGCACCATTTCCGTGTTAGGTATGGTTTGTTTGTGTCCATGCCTTTCCTAGGCAAGATACGGTTTGGCCGCGCGCCTTATCCATTGCATTCATTGCATTGTAGTGTAGTGTGTTGCATCCAGCATTTACGATCATGATCTTTCCTCAGCAGATCAATCCTCACTTATATCATACCACCCAATTACTTGTATCTTGTGTTCCATCTACACACACACAGTTCTGCATGTGTACGAGCCTATTCCACTGATGGGATTGTGGTTTGAGGGTGCCGGCACCTTTTCTATGGTAGACGAATTTTCCATCTCCATCATCTTTATGATATTTGTGTGGTTTTATATTGCTTGTGGTTTGATCATCTCAAATACATTGCGTATTATTTGCATTGTTTACTACATTGTTTTGTAATATCAGATATCATTTTGCATTTTGCCTCCCGCCTGAGGGCATGCCTGCGGGCGCATCTCTTTTGTCTTGCCTGTTTGTCTAAGTCTTCAGCCTTGTCAAAAATGGGTCATCTCTTGGCTTTGACACTCACTCCCGTCACTTATGATTTTCGAGTTCTGTCAAAGAGGGGCAACTGTAGACACCCCATTCTTGACCGACCTTAAGACTCAGACGTCACCAATTGAGTGCTCGGTGATGATGCATATTGTGCTCGTTCTGAGGTTTCAGAGTCTCGGCTGCGAGCCTCGCGCCCGAACTTCGGGGCTCTTTTGTGCTTTGCCTCGGTTTGAAAACCAGTTCCTGTTTTCTCTGTTTTCTCTTCCCGAAGGGAGGTAGAGGTCTCGTAGACCATCTCTCAGTGGCTGTAGGCTACGTTTCGTGGCCGTAGGCCATTTTTCTCGTTTGGAGACCAGTTTTCGATTTTCGAAGCCGTCGGCCGTGTGCCTCAGTTCGGGACCGTTTAACTACCTCTGTTTGCTCCGATTTTTGGCACACGCCTTGTTTCCTCTCTTTTGAGGGACACTGTGGCCCGAGAGACCACCTTCGCGGTTGCACGCCACTTCCGGTACCTAACAGCCTGTTTTCGGGGCCCCAGGCTACGCGTTTTGCCCCCCGAACCCTCGTTTTGCATCGGTTAGGGTTCATTTTTGGTATGGACCCTATTTTCATTGTTAGGAAGGTGTAGGATGGTGGGAGACCAACAATTCTTTTGAAAATTATTTTCTCTCTCCTCCAACAGGTTTTCTTGACAGAAAGTTGGTTTTTCTCACTCCTGGGCCACAATTTCTGGTCTCCCACCATACAGCTGTGTTGTACTCACCTGGGAGGCCACCAATCTGGTATGGCCGACCACCTTTTCAACATGACCTTTTTGACCCCTAGTCGGCCGACCACCTTAACTAGTCGGCCTACTTCCTACTTTTTGGTCTCTTTGAGTGTAACCTAGCTGTGCCAGCTGGAAGCCTCAGAAGTGATCCTCCATACACGTGTATGGAGGATCTTTGAGCTTGGTTTGAAGTTTCTTAGAGAAGCTTTGGCCTCTCTTCTCTATAAAGGGAGGCCTCCTCTTCCATTGCTAGGGTTGAACCTTTTGGTTAGAGCATACATACACTTCCCTCTATATCTCTCTTTTCCAAGCTCCAAAACTCCATTATTCTTGGCTATTTGCACTACACCTCCAAGCACAACACCTCCATCATCCATCCAAGAACCTTGGAACTGATTTACAGAGGTTGAAGGCTCATTACCTTGGTCCAGAAGTTGCTGAGGGTTGGCTCTACAAGGGTATGCCTCTATTTCCCTTTTTTTTTTTTTGCATTATTTTGCTTCATTGGTTAGCCATACTTGAAAGCATTTTTGGACCTCAACATAAACTGGAAAAAGTTTTGATTTGAGCTTATAAACATATTTGTTTAAGATACTTTTTCTGTTCGGGGTCATCTACCCCCTTTCATGCTTCATTTCCTCATGATTTGAGCCATGCATTTGAGTATTTGCATTGGCCTCAGTTTGGCCTTTTAGGCACTGAAATCCAGTGGATTTTCAGTGGCTTGGATGTGTTTTTGAGCCCTAAAATCAGAGAGGGGTGACCTTCTCACCCCTTGTTCTCTTTACTAGCTTTGTTGGCCTTCCAAAGGAGCTCCATTTTTCTTGTTTCAAGGTCACATTTCAGACCCTATTTGGTGAGTTTGAAGGTCTGCCTTAACTCTGTTCGGAGCCCATTTTGCTATATTTTGTGTCTTTGATGCATGTGTAGAACAATCCCATTCAAGACCTTTCAAAGGGGCCTTTATTTGCATGTTTCCTAGACCCCTTTCAGGCTCTTTTTAGTGGGTTTTGGGACCCTCAGAACCTCTTTCCAGAGGTGGTTTTTCCATTGTGTGTGTCCATCATGCATGTGTAGAACAACCCCCTTATTGGCCTTTCATAGGAGCCCCTCATTCTTGCATGCATTGACTGAGTTTCAGTGGTTATTTGGGCATATTTTGGCATGGCATACTTCTGTTTTTGGCTGGTTTGGTGAGCCTTCATATGCTCCATATAGTTGTAATGTAACTCATCACTAGCTTTCTTTGCATGCTTTGTTGACAATTGATTTTAACACTTTTTGGCCATGCCTTAAACTGATATTGTGCTTATTTTGGACTGCCCTAGCTCTGTTTTTGGGTCTCATGGTTGAATAATGTTGGTTTTGCATGCTTGTAGTTCAATACCCATGCTTAACTTTGAGTTTCGAGGTTCATTCCGTGCATATACTGAGGTGTGTTCACATTTTGGGCTCATTATACATCATATTTTAGAGCTTGTTTGAATGCCGTATTGCCATGTTTTGTACTCTTTAAATGTGTTTGAGAATCGGACTTGTATGCCTTGTTTACCGACCATTGAATGAGCTCCATTTCGCTGCATTCCGAGCCATCATTTTAGGCCATTTCCCTACTATTTCAGACCTGCCTAGGGTCCGTTTGGGGTTAGTTTTGTCTTTGGTGCATTGCTTTGGGTACCTCTAGTGTAACGCACTTCACTAGTTTTGGTACCCGGGCCTCCTAGCTTGCATTGTGTGCCATATTTCCATGATTCGGGACCATTGAGCATCTCATTTCAGAGCTGGAAATGCATGTTTGTATGTCATCTTTCATCCCTCGCCATGCTTTGGTAGAGTGGCATTTGATGCCTTAGGAACGGTCCCTTGCATCGTGCATGTTTGCATGTGTTTCGGTTGTCTCATTTCCATCACATGGCCACTGATTTGAGTGTGGCTGAGGTCCACTCATATTGGTTTAAGTCCACCTTGCATTGTGTATGCCATGTTGCATTGTGTTGTGCATGTTATGTTGTTCACATTGTGTATGCCATATAGTTTCTAGCATTGTGTATGTTAGTAGCATGTTCGTATCTCATCCTTGCATGTTTGCATGGTTAGGTCGCATTGCATTAGGATTGGATGCTAGTTGCATTGGTGCATGTCATGCATATTGCATTGTGTTTGGGATAGGAGTTAGCCCAAACACGGGAAACGAGGGGCGTTTCGTACTCAAAGTGACGAAATGTGTCTCAATTCCCGGTCGCCGACACTCCGGATTAACCATGATGGAGTCTAAGCCTTGTTGTGTTTATACTTGCATTCATTCCATTGAGTCGTGCAATTCATCTTCTCGGCCATCATGCATCGAGATGCGTGATTGGTGGCACGAGGATCGAGGTCTACACTCCCTTGAGCTTGTGCAAGGACGGGGAGAGTGGTCTTGCACACATATGTTGAAAATACCATGCTTTCTCTCCCTCTTGCCTTTGTTACAGAAAAACCAGGATCCAAGGCCAGAAAGTGGTCGACCGACCAGGTTTTCTGGCAGGCCGACCACCTTTTTTTAGTTTCCACCACAAAGGGTGGTCGGCAGGTGTTTCCCAAGCCAATAGCTGGTCGGCAGTCCTCCCAGTGTGGAGTTTCAGCCTTCTGGAGCCTTGTGCAACTTTCGGAAATCAATCGCAAACAAAGGCGAGATGAGGCATCGCGATGGAATTTCCCGAAGAGGCGACTCGAGGATGCATGCATCCATTGTCATCCAAAATAGAGCTGAGGCGGTCCATGAACTTGCATGCCAGTTTATTTGCTTTCCTAGTTAATTTGTTAATTAATTAGGGTTTTGTAATATTTAATTATTTATTCGGGCTGTATTATTTATTTGGACCCCCCCCCCGAGCAACGGCAATGTTGTAATAAGGGTGCGTGAGTGTGATGTATGTCTTCCAACCCCACGTCTTTTTCCCTTTTATTTATCAGCTTATGATGGTAAGATTAGGGCACGTTTCAAGTAGGATACTTATGCTTGCATGTTTGCATCATTCATCTGTCTTGCATGCACCGGGCTCGGCGCATCATACTAACTGCATTGTATTTCAATTCCGAGTTGAATACTTGTTAGTTGTAGCATTTCACATGCCATCTGTAGAATAGCCGAGCCTATTTTAGTTGCATTTTGCATGTGTTGCATTAGGCATTTCTGTATAGCTAGGATCATGCATGCATTTCTAACATAGCTTTTGTTTTGGCTTGGAGTACTCGGTAAGTTTTATGCTTTAGCATCCTTTCATGCGTGTGAGTGACTGCCATGATAGCATGCTTACCATGAGGCTAACTGCTTATGTGATATACCTGCCTGAATGGCTGTGGGTGAATGTTGGATTATCTGAATTGGAATAATGCGTTGATTGTGGGTTTTAAGCCCACTAGATAGTGGCAAACCATGTTTCCTAAGCCCACCCGAGGGTGGCAAAATCTACATTTTTAGCCTACTTGCGAGTAGCAAACCGCTTTCAAAAACCAAATATGAAATGTTTTGTTCCAATTCAGGAGATCCAGTCTATACTTGTATGCTGTGCGCATCACATAGTAAATCTAGGCTAATAACCAGAATAAGAACGCATATTGTTTTCAAAACTAGATATCATGGTTAGTAGAGGCCGATCTTTGATCGGGCGAGCGGGGGTGCTCACGAAGTGACCTTCCCCAATCGTACCCAAGTTACCGAGCCGAGGCAACTTTGGTGATGACGGACACGTGGCCTTAGGCAAACAAGTCAGTGTTTCCTAAATCCCCCAAAATAAAATATTTAGGTGGCGACTCTGTATCTGACAAAGCAGTCCATGTTTGGCACTTCTTTCAAAAAAATCTATTTTGAAAAACGATTTTCCAGATTTGGACTCTTTGATGATTCATCGGTCTTGCCTTGCACTCTGCGAGATTAGAAACAGGTCCGTGGCATTTGAGTCCTGAGCTGTAGTGAGCCCAAATGAACAGAACGGGATTTCCCTCCCGGGACGTTCGGGGACATCTACACTCTTCTCATAGGCCTTTTTACAAACAAATGAATGTAGTCATCTTTCATGTATCCCTCTTTAACACAAGACCTATCACAAATGAATGAAGTAAGGCATTAGCATTATTGAAGGAAAAGTAAAGCATCACCAATTTGTTTATGAGATTTAATTGGTTATTTTCACTGGGGAACTCTGTTAGTTAACCCTGATTTATTGATCACATCTATTTCAATTCAATATCCATGGGAATATTAGCCGATGTTGGTTGGCAGATGAGGCGATAATGTTGTTAGATAAAAATATAATCAATATCATGGACAATCTACATTGAAGGCTTAAAGTATGGCGGATGACAATGTTGTTACATGAAAATATAGTCAGCATCATGGACCATCTACATTGATGTCTTGGGAGTAGATTTGCATAAATCAATTCCATTGTTGATGTGGACTCAATTTATGGAAAATTTTAGTTTTGCTATGTGTATGCTTTGGAAGTGCCTTCAGCACTTTGCTTATGGTTGACCATTGTAGGCATATGTTAATGAAATCTTGAACATAACCAGTAGTTATGTATTTTTAAATGGATTTGGCATGGCTGCTAGATAGGACATATCTTTTTGTGGAAATTTGAATGGTCATAGTCAGAAGTGCTTAAAGTTAATAAGGGAAGATATGCCTTATCCTCCCTAATACCCATGGTCAACACATGATGTTTATAGTTTAAAACTTCTATTTCGTAGGAGAAATCTATTGCCTAACCAATAATTTGAGCACTAAATATTGATACTAATTTTTTTTCTTGGATTTGATCTTAATTAAAGTTATAGTTTTACTAAAAAAATGTTCTCAAGTACTTAATTAAAGAGACATAGAATTCCCATGTTGTCATGTAGGGTCTAAAAGCCATTGATTTGCATAGAAAAATGTTAACGAGATACTATTTATATGTTTGAATAGCTAACGGTTGCCATTGAGAAAAGTATTGCTATTTTTTACTAAGAGAAAACACAGGAGCAGTTGTCAAAGCTATCTGGCGGTGTCACTGCTTTCAAGGTAAATATTTACTGAATTTCTGTTGTTGCATGTATTTTAATGACTTCATTGCAAGTCTTCTTCTTTCATGTTAGAAGGGCTAGCAAGGTAGAGTTGGAGAAAGGAAAGATCGAATTACATATGCTTTAAATGCAACAAGAGCAGCTGTGGAAGAGGGAATTGTTCCAGGCAAGTTTGTCTTTTCCATTTTTGATGGTCAATTATATTTCATGTTTGGAGCAAGATGATCTTAGTTTGGGTTATGATGCTGCCAAAGGTTTGTTTCTCTAGATGCTACTTAATAATCCTCTCATCCTCATAATTATGTTATATTGAACTGAACTTTGCCAACTTGAATCTTGAATCATTTGACATAGTGAAATCTTGACGCATTTGTTGCCTGAATTGGAAAGTAGTCCAGCTAATCAATTGATGTAGGCCGAAAGATACCACATTGAGGCTGCTTAAGTTACATTTTTAGTCTTTCAATTTTGTTTATTTAGTGGAGATGATGTGTATCGTGCACCTGTACAAATTTGGCAGGAAATATGCAAATTCAATTAATAAGAGGGGCGAAAGCAGATCCTCCATGCGAGAAGTGAAAAATTCGAGCCAGCCAAACCACCGCACGTGCGGCCTACCACCGCTCGAGCGGCCCACATGGGCACTCAATCAGCCCACCTAGGGACCTGTGCACAGAATTTTGGGTGCGTTTTGCTAGAATAAAAGGAGGAAAAGTAGGCTAACCTAGGGTTCAAAAATTATTTCTAAGGAAAGGGAGGCTAGGGTTTTGAAAAAGGTGATTTCTCCTCAAGCTTGAAGGACAACTTCTATGGGGCTTCTTCCCCATCCTCTTCCTCTTCCTCTTCCTCTTCCCACTCCTCCATGAGTGGCTAGTCTTCTTTTCTAGGGTTTTGATGAAATGCTAGCCATGTAATAGGATTTTTCATAAGCTTTGATTGTGAATCGGTTTGAATCAATGTATGGATGATTTAGAAGTTTTTAATAATTGTTTCTTTCATCTCTTCAAGTATTTGACTCTCTGTGATTGTTTAATGCTTTCCATACATTTGTTTTCTTTGTGTTTGTATTCAAAGTACGAGACGAGTCATGCTACGAGAGACGGGTCGTATTGCTACCACAGTTTAGAGCAAAAGCCTCGTGTTACTCAAGATGATTCATGCATGTACGTTGAATGCGACAACCCTCTTGATTAATATTTCAAACTTGTAGTTGTGAAATATTAGGTATTTCAAATCGGATTGCAATTGATGGCCAATGTTAAATGTCATTTATGTGGTTAGTGGTGAATTCTTTGCCCTAGGATTTTTCCCCAAAAGTTAATATCTCAAACCCTAATTTTAATTGTCAATTTAATTTCTCAATTTCATTTAATTCCTATTTAGTCATAAAATCTCTCAATCTTTTTAATCAAAATTAATTTAGGAATTTACCGAGTGAATTAGTCTAATTTCACATTTGTCCCTGTTGATCGATACCTGGACTTGCCATTATTCTAAAAGAATTTGGTATAGTTTAGTGTTTATTTTTGGTGTGTGTAACGACCCATCATCAATATCATTTTCTCTAATTTTATCATACTTACATTTATGCTAATGGTTGTTCATCTTGTTCATAACACTTTATATGTAGTTTTTAATAATAATGAAAATGCTTTCATGTAGTCCTAACAACAACCCACAAATGTGGAATGTGAGTTTTATGTAATAAGGTATATGAAAGACCTCATTAGAGATCAAAGCATCCTAAGAAAACAAAATGTGAGGTAAATTTTAACTTTTATTACTATTATGTTCATGATACTTGTACATCATTATCTAATTGTTTCTAAATAACCTCTTGCAGTTCAATGGAACAAAACTTATACGGAAACCAAACTTGATGAAGTGCGAGTTGAATGGATTAATTTTGTCCTAAAAAATATGAGTTGAAATCCAACATGTAAGTATGATATAATTTACGTTCTTTAAATTGCTAATAAACAATTTTTTTAGTTGGTAAGGAATATATAATCACTTCAAGATTTCATTTTGGATTTGTTGATTCTATGTATATTTGGTTTTGTGACTTTAAAATATCTGGCCATACATTGAAGATTTTCATTTTGGATTTATTGATTCTATGTATATGTCATATCTATATGGTAATCCAAACATTTTATGCTAGTAACAATCAAAGCGGTTATTCCGTTTTTATTGATGCAGGAGATGAAGAGTCAGTGTGTTAAGAAAAAGTCTGAGTTTATCTTTTGTAAGACTAGGACAGTCTACAACTAGTAAGTTTATTCATATGTTTCTAGCGGTTTCTGAATTAATTTGTGTTTTTATTTTTCAGATCAGAAATTTCTTGGAGAGATGCAAAATATGGTCAAGGAATTCAAGAACTTAGTTTTTCAAGTTTTTTCATTTGTTAATATATGTAATCATAGTTAAAAACTTTTTATTAATTCCTTTGTATATACTATTGAACATTTAACTTTCATTTATAAAATATATGACGTTATTCCATTCAGTATGTGGTTGTGATTCAAAGTATAGTATGTAGTGTGTCTTACATTCTTTAAATGCACGTACAAAAATAATATTGATTATTGTTCAAATATATCCAATCCTTTTTTTATCCCACGCATTAACTGTGATGAAAAATGCATATAACGTGTGATGTTATCTCATTATCAATCATAGGTTTTATTAGATATTAATCACACCTAAAATCTGTGATCTAAATGTTTATTATCACATGTTTTATTAGTTATTAATCACACTTAAAAGATGTGATCTAAATGTTATTAATCACACTTAAAATGTGTGATCTAAATATTTATTATCACACGCAAAACATGTGATGCAATTATCTTTTAATGACACTCAAAACAAGTGATTAAAAATAACCCCGTTTAATTACACTCCCGAAGATCACACTTTAATAAAACTTAAAAGGTGTGATTAACTAACATACATCACACAAAAAAAGTGTGATATACTCATGATTTTGTAGTAGTGAAAGGCAATTGCAGCAGTTATAGTTCATATGCAGTTATAGTTCATATGCAGTTATAGGAGCCTAGCAAATGGAGACGTGGCAATACATCATAGCCATTGGAGGCCATATAACAGCTGGGAACTCAGAGGATAGGATACCATTAACCAAATTCACAATTCATGTGAAACTTAGGAGTAGTTCTTGTACTTAGGAGTAGTTCTTGTATTTAGGAGTAGTGCATTTGTAATTCAGCTTTTTATACCCAGTTTGGCCCTGTTGATTGTAACTTAATTTGAACTTGTAATTTGATTCTTGTAATTAAGTGACAAGTTTAAGTGTTTTTCAATCGAATTTCAGTTTATTTGCACTTGTTTCTTCACATTACAACCTCTAAACAAGTCTTTGAATCTGTAAAGGCATAAGACATCAACCACATTGCCTGATTGAGTTGCTATTCATGAAAGTTTGTTTCTTTATCAAATCTCTTTTGTCGATTTGACCCAAACCAGATTTTTGCTAACATATTTTGGCACGCCCAGTGAGATCAGTCTAATTTGGAAGTGATGGCTAAAAAGAAACAACATGAAGTCTTTGAAGAGCTTGAGAAAAGGGTTATGGATGGAGAAGAACTTGATGGTGGGCTCGAATGAGTAAGAGACAACTTAGATGATGGCCATTTAGTGCTTAGACAAGAAGTAGACCAAGGAAATGGCCAAAATGTGGCCATAACTGGCCAGTCTAGTTGTCCTCCTGTTGATCCAACAAGGCTCTTCTACTGCATACTCAGCAAGCAATTGGCTCCATGTCTGCACATGAGAACCAGGTGATGGTAGATGACTTGCTGGCCATGTTTGAAAGGGCTAATATCAAGCCCAACTAGACAAGGAGAGTTATGGAGGAGACTCAAGTAAGAAAGTACATTACGGTCCTTCTATAACCCCTGTGACCCCTTAAAATCATACAACTATAAATAAACATGTGTCATTTTATAGACCTTCCACTCTTCAAGAAAAATATGAGGAGGGAATGGTTGTAAGTCCGGTGTTTGAATGCACAAGAATGAGGGGATATCCTACAAACCCAATGTTTAACTATAACCCGAATGATATGGGGCTAAGACCTATGGGGGCAACCAAGGCCACAAATGTATGATAACCATGCATTTGATAGGCCTGTAGCAGGTTATCATGGTATGGCAGACAGGAATAGGCCATTTAATCAAGTCAGGCCTCATAATATGTAACACCACGCCATGTAATAACCATACTATGAACCCAACATGATGAACCCAAGACCTAGAGGGCCTAGTCCTCATCTTCCTTACTTCCAACCAAAAGTTCAAGAAGGGGCACAACATCAGCAATACTTAGACCCTCAGATGAACAATAGGCAGCAAATAATGAATTTAATTCAAGAAATGTATGGTCCGGGCTTAAGGAGGCCAGACGGACCCATGTTCAAGTGTCCATATCCTCTAAGGGTGTAAAAATGGCCTGAGGCCCATGGGCGGCCCAAAGCCCGCCTGAGGCCGAGGTGGGCGCGGCCCGTTTTGACCCAGTTAGACCCAGGCCGAGCCTAGCCCAGTACCTTGGGCCTAGGCATAGGCCTTCTATTTCAAGCCCAGCCCGACCCATTAGCCCTGCCTATTGTGTAGACGCACCCCGGGGGGCCCCATGCTACTACAGTTCGGACTCAAATGTCACGGTTCTTAATCTGATCCCACAATTGATAAATCACCAAAGAGTCTAAATCCGGCAAATCGATTTGAAAAACTGATTTTTTAAAAAGAAGTGCCAAACATGGACTGCTTTGCCAGATACAGAGTCGCCACCTAAATATTTTATTTTGGGGGAATTTAGGAAACTCTGACTCGTTGCCTAAGGCCACGTGTTCGTCATCACCAAAATTGCCTCGGCTCGGGAACTTGGATACGATTGGGAAAGGTCATCTATGAGCACCCCCACTCGCCCAATCAAAGATCGGCCTTTACTAACATGATATCTTGTTTTTGAAAACACATGCGTTCTTATTCCGGTTGTTAGCCTAGAATTACTATGTGATGCGCACAACACACAAGCATAGACTAGATCGCCTAAGTTGGAACAAATCATCTCATGTTTGTTTGTTTCAAAGTGATTTGATGGTGCTACCCGTAAGTAGGTTAAGACATGAATTTTGCCACCCTCGAGTGGGCTTAGAAAACATGATTTTTCCATAATCAAGTGGGCTTAAAACTCGCATTTCGATGAATTGTTCCAATTCAAGTAATCCAGCCTTCACCCACAGGCATTCTGGTAGTTATATCACATATGCAAATAGCCTCAAGGCAAGCATGCTTTCATGTTAACACTCACATACATGCAAGATGCTAAAGCATAAACACTCACAGTGTACTTCGAGCCAAAATAAAGAACTAGTTAGTAATCAATGCATGATCCTAATTCATGTTAAGATGGCTACTGCAACACATACGAAATGCAACTAGAAATAGGCTCGCTATTCTAAGATGGCATATGAGATGCAACGATTCGATACATGTATTCAACTTGGAATTGAAATACGATGCAGTTAGTATGATGCGCCGAGTCCGGTGCATGCAATACAGATGAATGATGCAAACATGCATAGCATAAGGATGCTAATTGAAAATGACCTAGAACAAACCATCGTAAACGGTTTAAGTAAAAGGGAGAAAGAAATTGAGGTTTGGAAGACATGCATCGCACACATGCACGCTTATTACAACAATTGCGCCCTCTCAACGGAGGGACCGAAAGAATAATACAAAACAACTAATTAGTTAACTATCCTAGCTAATTAATTATTACACAACACTTAACTAATTAAACAAATTAATTAAGCTATGAAAGCAGTAAAGCAGCCTCAGGAAGAGGGACGGATGCATGCATGCTCGGCTTCGCTCGGAAATCTATCGCCATGCTCATGCTGCCTCTGTTTACACTGCTTTGCACCTCTTAAAACTGTGCAAGTCTCAAGGATGCTTCTGAATCACCTTCTGAGCACTGTGGGATGTCACCGGCCGAAAGTAAAGGACACCGGCCAAGAGGAACTAGTCATTGACCATTTGCGGGGATCTCGGCTAACAATGCATAGCTGGCCGGCACTGAAGATGGCCAACCGACCATCTCTTCCTGCAGAATCCGGTTTTTACTGCAACAGAGGACAGACGGAGCATGGCAATGCATTTTCAAGGCAATGTTTGCACCACCACCCTCCTTATCATGTTTGAGACTCAATGGAGTATGGTTCTCGACTCTCGGGCCATCAATCATGCATTTCAACGCATGATGACCAAATGAGCCAAGTGTGCAAATTAATGTACAATGAATGCACAAAACACATGTATACCTCACACTCTATCATGTTAGATCAAAAGCATCGGCGACCAAGGATTGAGGCACCTTTCGTCACTTCAAGTACGAAACGTCTCTCGATCCTTGTGTCTGGTTTGATACCCCAAACCAAACACAATGCTATGCAAGTGTACCAAATACAATGCAAAGCATGCAACCAATGTAATGCGTCATGTGCAATGCAATCCAATGTAATCAACCTAAGCATGCAAGCTAAGTCAATGTAACATGAGCACGACAAATGCAATGCAATGTTACCTAACATGCACCCAAACATGCAAGAATATGTGACAACATATCAAGCACATGACAAAATGCAAGTTAACAAGCATGCAAAATGCGACTTAAGCATGCAAATATGCAAGGCATGTAACAACATTCAAGCATATAACAACATGTGAGGCAAACATGTAACAACATTTTAAGCAACTTAAAAAAAGAGAATGCATGCCAAATGCATTAGAACTTAAGCATGCAACAATATGTCATGGACCAAGTACACAACAAAGCACAATTGAACTAGCATGCTACAACATACAATTTACCAAATATGCAACAAGCATGTGACAACAAACAAGGAAATGATGCAACAACATGCGGGGATGGTCTTAAACCGAAATGGATAGCTCTCAAATAGGTCCAAATCAGTGGCCAAAGTGATACAACAAAGGCATGGAATACACATACAAACATGCACGCCAATTGACCTAACACTTAAGCATCAAGAGAGCAACTTTTAAGCATACTTAAAAGAGGATAAACATGGACATATGACAAGCATGTGAAGCTCTGAAAACATGCAAGGGATGATGCCAAATCAACCAAACTACATGAGTAAAACATGCACTAAAGCTTAAAGCTTGAAGCTAGCCAAAGGACTCAAACTGTGGCTATGTGAAACAAGCCCCATAGGGCCAAGGGGACCTAAAACAATCCTAAGGCAGTCCTAAACAAGACCAAAAGTGAGCTCAAAACTAGCCAACACAAGCTAGAACATAATGCTAAAACATGAGGCATGCAAGACCACAAAAGAGGTGTTACACTACACCTAACACAACCAAACATGGCATGAATTAAGCAACCAAAATCAGAGTTATGGCATGTCTACGTAAGCCCAAAAACACATTTAGATGGCATCCCGAAGACCTAAGCATGAAGGCATACACAATGGCACATTCATGAGGCATAAAACACAAACCCTTCAAAACAATAAAGGAGTGACAAATGCAAGTATATGAGCATACTATATGGACTGAAATAACATAACAAGTGATTCCAAATCACTGAAATGAGCCAAGTGAAGCACGCCAGTGACTTGGACACTTAAAGCTAGTAAGCTAAAATGCATCGCGGCTTTACAAAGCATGGCATATCTGGTCAAAACAACTCAAATCAGAGCTTAAGCATGTTACAACAAGACTAAAAGCTTCATGGAGTTGAGCCAAAATCATGCTAGAAACAAGGCTTAAAGAATGATGCATGCTAAGGCAAATCATGGGATTACAAGAAAAGTACGTGAAACATGCATGGTGTGTCTAAACCAAGTCAAAATAGTGCTATATCATGGCAAAACAAAGCCTAATATATACTGAAATGAAGCTAAAACAAGCTAAGCGCACATGCTACAAACATAAGCCATTTACGCAAGTATTAAAGACAACAAGGAGAGGGGATGACCCTCTCCTATTTAGGACTTCAAAACCACCCCTCCACCACTGAAAATCCTCTGGATTTTAGTGGTAGAGAGGTCATACAAAGACAAGAAAAATGGCCAAAATGGATGGCCTAAAACAAGGCCTAACAAGGCCTAAGGGGGGGGGGGGAACAACCCCAAACTTCAAGATGACCTTAAACAAAGTTCTAAAGCAAGAAAAATCAGAACTTTTATCAGTTATAAGTTAAGCTTAAAACAATAAGCAAGATAGGCTAAAAGCTTAAGTAAGAAAGGGGTATCTAAAGCAACGAACTCACCCTTGTAGAACCTCTTCAAGAACAAAGCCCAACAGGTTTTCTGAGTTCAAACCAACCCAAGAACTCTGAAATCAACCACCTAGCACCTCAACAACCAAGGATGGTGTTCTAGTGTGTGTTTGTGTACAATAGTAAGACGATACTACACTCTTGAAGCACAAAAATGGAGAAACAAGGCAAGATAGATACAAGGCTATATCTATCCTTTCTAAGGAAAATTTCTGAACCCCTGAGGAGGGAGGAGGAACTCCCTCTTTATAGAAGTTCAATCCAAAGCTTCTAAGAGAAGCTAAGCAAAGGAGGTAAATCCCTCCATACACGTGTATGGAGGGGGGCAATTGTGGATACCAGCTATGCCAGCTGGCACAAAATATCTGCATAAAGCAGATGAACAGGGTTCAGCCAACAAAAATGACCAATCGACCAACACAATGGCCGGCCGACCAAAAACAGTGCCGATCGGCCAAACACTTGGCCGATGAAAAGAAAACAGGGCCGGTGGCCTCAAGCCTTGGCCGGTGGGCTGAGGGCATGGCAAACAAGCCGCCCTCTTCCCTTAGAAGCAAAAACACAAGTGTTTGGTTCACAACCAAGCACAAAACAGACAAGTTGAGAGATCTTGAGGCAAGGCGCGTAGCCGAGACCTCCGAGAACTCAAAACGAACACGAGCTTAGCTGATCATCGAGTGTTCAAACGATGACGTCCAAGTCTTGAGGATGGTCAAAAATGGGGTGTCTACATCTTGGCTCGGCCCAAAAATAATCAAGCCCTGAAATGTTGACCAACCCTCTTACATGTTGGCTTAGCCCAAAAAAAATCAACCCCGCGTCTAGCAACCTGTATTTTCACTACACTTTCCATATTGCTTTCCATAGCATTTAGCACATATTTATCACTTCACATAATGTCCTTTCAAAATCAAAAGGGGAGAGAGCCGATCCCGTTTCGCATGACAGATTCAAATGCATCAAGGTTGATGATCTCCTTCTTAGAGAATTTGTTCAGTCTGGATCAAATTGTAACTCCTAGATAGAATCATAAACAAAGTCCTCAAGAAATACCAAAATGACCCAAACCTCAAAGGTCTTTTCTAAATTCTTTCTACAAAGACACTGATATTTCCATAGGTAAACAATGGTGGGTGAGTAGGTTGACTATGGAACTTTCTGGGAAGTATGGTGGTCTCCAAGGTGCACTAGGTCACTGAAGATGAACAATATGAGAGCAGAGGTCGACTGTGAGAGAGAGAGAGAGAGGGAGAGAGAGAGAGAGAGAAAGAGAGAGAGAGAGAGAAAGAGATTAATCTGGAGAGGTAGGGCTTCATAAAGAAGTCCAACAAAGCAAGAAAATAAAATTGAATTATTCCACAAGGTTTCATCCCTTCCCCCATTAAAGCCACCAACAAAATCTTCGGTAAATTAGGAATTTTTATGGAGCAAACAACAGTGTTCTACCATGAGAAAAAAGAGACAAAGCAATAAATAGATAGATGATACCACCATTTCACACCTCCCATTGCATATATAGGAAATGTCAAGGCAGAGACCTTTATTGGTGTTGGTATTTTTCCATAATAATACTAGAAAAATATATATATAATTAAATTAAATAGAAATGACAACAATCTTTTTTCTTTTTTATATCAAAGAATGAAATACAGAATAAACTACACAACTAAAAATACAGGAATGAACTACATTACATCATGAAACTCCCATAAACAAAATCACTAATAGAATAAATTATTAACATGGATGACTGTCATTGAAAATTACAGATAAAGTAAAAGATCAATTACACCTTGATGATAAAATTCATCTACATAAAGTAAACCAGTGTACTTCAAAATCAAGGCAAGAAGTAACCCACATCAAGGCATGTTATGTCTAGCAAGGAGTGGGTCAAGAAGAGATTGGGGATAATGGAGTTTGAGATACCCTATTTCCATTAGGACTTTTAGTGTGCTGGTTAGGCTCATATGGAGGTGGTGAAAGTTCTGCCTTGAGCTCGGGTTGGGCTGGCTATTCGTGGGTTGGCATTGGCAAAAAGGCCAGCAGTTTTGGGAGCGGCGACAACGGTATTGATTTTAGTGGGTTTGGGAATAGTTGTCTCACACTCCTAGGCCAAAAAACTTTTTTATCAAATAAGAGTATATCAACTTCAGCAGTCTAGCCTGGAGAAGATAGAAGATAGAATTAAAAATGAACAAAAGTTCATTGACCATAGTTGGAACAAATTCCATGACCTTGCCATTTACTCTATTCCTTTTTTTTATGAACCTGAATATGTAGCCAAGAAAGGCTTCTGATGTAATTGCTTTTGTCTTAATAAAGCTAAGATGTTTTCTCTTTATTTGGCACGATTTAATTTTACTCCATTTGTTAAAAACAAACAAAATTAGGGCTTTGAATTCACCAATTTTGTCCTTCGAAACTTGATTCGATTGTACCCATTGAAATACTGGAAACCCAATTTGAACTTCTCCAACATACGGAGTGTAATTGACAACCTTTGCCTTAGGTCTCCTTTCAGAATCAGAGCTTCGAATTCACCAATTTTTTCCTCCGAAACTTGATTTGATCATATCCCATTCCCCAACATATGGTTAATACAATCAAGCAGTTTCAAATCAATTAATTTTTCTTTGAAAAAACAGTCTATACTTTCCAAAATATGAAAACCCTTTTTAAGGACTGCACTGTTTTATTTTAAAAAAGTGATTCCTTCTGTATACTACTAAACCAACTATTGGTTTGAAACCTAGAACAAACAAACTCTAACTGTAAGGTATTTTAAATTTTGCTTCGAATGATTTTACTCTCATCAAGAAACCTAAAAGGAGGTCTTCAATCCTTTTGAAGTAAACAAATACCTGGGCATTCCTGCACCCTTAGGTGTGAAATGTGCTTCGAAGTCAACTTCCTACTTTCAAAGCTACTTGTCACTTGATTTTGGCGCCAAAACTTGACTATTGTTTTCATATTCAATACTTTGAACTCAAGTTAAGAAAACAGAACAGATAACCCCAGAGTAAAATTTTACTCCCATTTTATCAAGCAAAAACAGAGCACATACCAGAGTAAAATTTTACTCTCATTCTGTCAAACACAAGCAGAGCACAAACCAGAGTACAATTTTACTCTCATTCTGTCAAACAAAAACAGAGCACAAACCAGAGTAAAATTTTATTTTCATTATGTCAAACAAAAATAGAGCACACACCTAATTGAACTCGGCAAATCACCAAAAACAAATCAAAAATAACAACAGATTTATACAGCTTTGCAACGTAATCGCTCATTTAATTGAGAGTGTTGATCTTGGATGGCGAGATCGTGCATTGTTGGCCAAGGGTGAGGTCGTCGGCAGTGAGATCTTCAGACTTTGAGATCGTCTTCATGGATTTCGCAGATCATCTTCACTTCGCAGATCATCTTCAAGATCGGTGCATGCATGAGTTGAGATTGTTCAAATATATGAGATATATATTTATGATGTAGAGATTTGGGTTGCTTTGATTTGAATCCAATAATTGTTTTCATGCCTACATTTCCAATTTGCACTTTCCGTTTGAAAGGCTTCCGCTTCATAGGTTAAGTTTTTCTTTCATTTCTTTCTCTCTTCCTCATCAAATGAACACTATTGTTTAGTATGGTTCCTCTATAGTTAATTTGTACACTACGTTATTAGTCAATAAATTGTGGGTACAGAAAATGATTAGATTTGAACTACGAAAGTATATGCGTATAGAAGAAAACTTTAGAGACCCCTAAAATATAATCCCTAGTTATACCTACAATGATATGAACTACTCCATGTAAGCTATTGATTGGTTTAAAAATTAACCACCTAAGACTCAACCCTGCGCCACATCATTAGGGATGAATTGACGGATCATATATTTGAAGGGTTCACTTTTTTCTTAATTTGGGTTGTAATAGCACCATTTAGGGCGAAACTTATTTTTCAGATAACAATAATAATACTACATTTACCATCATTTTATACCACATTTGAAATATAATCTCCTGCGGCACAACTACAACTATTCTGATTTTGTTCCATACAAAAATAAATAAATAAATAATTGCATAAACAGTACATGAAGATGAGCAATGTTTTCATTCCTCTAGTTGGGGAAGGTGTAATTCACAAACCATAACCAGTCATGAATAAACAAGGTGTAATTTGTTTTCATATTCAATTATTGTAATGTGTGAAATATCTATTCAATACTTTGAACTCTTGACACTTTACTTTTTGCACTAACTTCAGCATTGCAGCGCGGATTGTGATCATCTCCATTTTATATATGTAATGGAGGTTTTTCTAACGGCTATGAAATAGTATTGTACATTTAAAATTAATTTAAATTAAAAACAAAAAAAAATCATTACACTTACAATTTAATGATTTAATTAAATCTCTCAATCACAAATATACACTGGAGAGGATCACAATTCAAGGAGTATTGCATAAGTGAAAGATATGTGTGAATTATTATTCATAATAATTTATCATATGTAATCATTATCTTTAATAATAATAATAATAAAATCATCTTGGCTTATACCATAGGTTGCCACCATTTGAGATACATGACGGCCAAATAAATTAAAATCTACTTATAAGGGCTAATTTGAAATTATACAAAATAATAAAAAAAAACAAAACAAAAAAAGACAAAACAAAAGAAGTTAAGAAATTGATTAGTCATGTTGGGATTCTAAAAATGGTAAATTACACCGTCAGTTTCTTTAATTTGAGAGATGTTTTATTTTGGTGTTCATCGTTTGAATTTGAAAATTTTGAACCCTAAAATTTCAATTTTGTTGTAATGTAATCCATCTATCATGCACCACTAATATTTTGAATGGAAAAAAATCACGTACAAAACTAGAAGAATTAAAGTGAAATTTAAATAAACTATAGGTACTGTTGTGTAATTTATTCATTACATTGGTTATCCACCCTATAGTTTGTTTTTGATTCTACTGAGATATGTAATTAGATATCTGCCATTACGTAAGAGGGTCTAAATAAGTGTCCGAGTATTCGTACTGTAATGCATGAGAAATGGTAAGTAAACATCATAATTACATATCTGCCATAATGCAAGAGAGTCCGAATAAGTGTCCGAGTATTCGAACCCAAATGCATGAGAAATGGTAAGTAAACATGATAATTACATATCTACCATCATTGAAGAGTGTCCGAATAAGTGTCCGAGTGTTCGAACCCTAATGCAAGAGAAATGGTAAGTAAGCATGATAATTACATATCTGTCATCATGCAAGAGAATGTTGGTTGATAATTACACTGTTGTTTCCTCCAGTTGCTTTCATGCCCCATGGGAATCCACCATTAAAGTTTGGTACTTGGTTACTTGGTAGAAGTGCTGCTCAACCCTTACGGAATGAATTTTTTTAATGTGTATTCTTAATGCATATATATGTTAAGAAAATTTAAAAAAATAAAATAAATTACACCTTCTCTATGAAATAATAATAAAGAATCACATTTCGTCATATGTGTAGTGAAATAAAATAGTAACAAAAAAAATATTATGATCAAGACATTTGTCATTAAATTTAAAATATTTTTTAAATAGTTTTTAGTACTTTACATTTTTTCAAAATAACCCAAATAACAGGAATTGAAGTCACTGTTGTGTGGCTTGCACCACAGTGACTGTTGTGCGACTCGTGAGAATTTTTTCAAACTTTATTTTGATAATTCAAACTGTTCAATTTTTAAATAACATTGAGTAGAACATACATGTAAAAAGACTAAACTAATTTAATTCATGCAAACTTTATCTAAACTTGTTTGCATCAGTCCGATGGTAGATCGCTCGAAGAGAGACTGGCATTGTCACTCAAGAGTAGGCTAGGCTACCAGGCTCGTCGTGGGAATGGGGGTTTCGCGACTTTTTCCTTTCAGCACAATGTGAAACCTAAGATTTCTGAGGTCAGAACTCCTTCAGAGGTTAGCAAAGAGAGAATCATTTTCCTGGTCAGTACTTAATACTTTTATGTCCTCCTCTTGCCTTCACTTTCCTTATGTATGTGTTCGTGTGTGTGGCTGCTTTTTTTTTTTTTTTTTTTTTGCTTTCCATATGTTGTGTCTTTTGGGTCCTAAAATTGAATTTGTCACTGAAAAATACAGGTAAAGTTTTTTTAAACTTGTTTTCTTTCTTCGATGGCAGATATCTAATTACAGATCAAAGTAGA
Source organism: Camellia sinensis (assembly GCF_055761805.1). Taxonomy (NCBI): domain Eukaryota; kingdom Viridiplantae; phylum Streptophyta; class Magnoliopsida; order Ericales; family Theaceae; genus Camellia; species Camellia sinensis. The sequence goes on from NC_138971.1 coordinate 61,445,590, forward strand.
ATGGTGGTATCCATATTTGATAAATATTTTTAAAGAATTATTGGGGACGAATAATTCCTAATTTAGGCCTAGTTTGGGAAGACTAAATAAGTGCACTTTTTGACTTTTTATGAAATATGGGTTGGGTTTGGGTTGGGTTTGAAGTGATGTGTTAGAGAGGTGATGTGACTTAAATAAGATGATGTGATTTAAATAGGATAGTGACTTTTTAACTTTTTGTCTTTTTTGCCTCATGCCAAACTTGGCCTTAATGGTAATAGTGACCGATATTTATGACATAGAGATGTGGGTTGCTTTCATGCAATTTTCAGTGTACACTGGTTAATTTACTTAGATAAAGTAAAAGATCAATTACACCTTGATGGTGGATTCCCACAGGCCCTCTCTCTACCAAAGGTCAAATTTCCAAAAAAAAAAAAAAAAAAAACTAAAAAGCAATACGCAATGGTTAAAAAATTAGAAAATAATAAAAATAATAACTTGATCTTGCAAAAATTATAAAACAAAACAATGAAAAAAAATGAAGTCGCAAGTTGTAAGTTGCAATTACTTGCAATGAAAAGGAAAAGAATATATATATAAATAAACAAATTGTCAAAAGGTGACCTGCTGCCCAGTGCCCCCACCCTACCCCCTGCCAGTGCCTGGCCTTCCTTTACATCATGTGTCATATCACTTTGTATGCCACATGAAGTTAAGTTGCAAATTGCAATTAAAAAAAAAATGTTTGCACCTCTGCAGATTTAAAAATAAATCTCACAAATAATTCTCTCTTAAACTCTCAATCTCTCTTAACTCTCAATTAATTTTGAAGTGGCATCCCCAAGTGGCAATTGCAATTGTGTAACAAGAAAGTTTTATTAGAAGAAGCTAATTTCTGTATTGCATTTGCCAGTCGGTAACATTAATTAGTTTAACTAAATTTATTAGCTACTATTTTTTTCTTTAATTATTTTTGAACATAAATTAATTATTATTTTTTACTCATTGTATTGACACATTATTTAAATTAATTGTTAGTTTTTATATTTTGTTTTACTTACATTACTATGGATCCTAATATTCCTAATTTTTATGTCGATGTTGATACATATACTACAAAACATGAATCTGTTAATTCTCTTTCTAATATCCCTCTTCCAACAGTTTGATCATCATTTAGGAGCAGAAGTAGTAGTGTTTGGGAACATTTTGAAAAAATATTTATAAATAATCCTGATGGTATAATCACATTTAAAGCAAAATATAAATATTGTGCAAATTTAATTAGTGCAACATCTGTATGGGGTACTAGTCATCTAAAAAGGCATGCTAACAAACATTTACAAAGTCAACAACTTGATATTCGAAGTCAAATGCAATTAGAGGCTTCATCAACTGGTAATTTGTAAGCATTTTCATATTATCCTACACGTGCACAAAATTCTGTAGTTAATTATATTATTAAAAAGAACAACCTTTTACTACTAGTGAATGTCCTAATTTTACCGAAATGATTCACGAAAGTTTTGCACCACAATATCAAAGTTTTTCAATAAATACTACAAGAAACAGGATTTTAAAGAAATTTGAGGATGTTAAAAGTGAATTATTTGACATCTTTTAAAATTTAAATGGAAGATTTTATTTAACATCTGATCTGTGGTCAAATAATGGTTTTGAATATCAATGTATCACTGCACATTTTATTGATAATGATTGGAAATTAAATAAAATAATTATTTCATTTAAATTAGTTGAATTTCCATACACTGATCATTTGCTTGGTGTAGAAATAAGAAATGTATTATATGAGTGGACTTTACAAAATAAAATATTTACGATTAGTTTAGATAATGCAACATATTATAATCAAACTGTAGCCTATTTAAAATCAACTTTATAATTACTTGTTGTTGGTGATTTATTTCATAGTTGTTGTTGTACACATATTTTAAATTTGATTGTTAAAAAAGCTATGTATATATACGAGGCTTCTGTACTTGTAATAAAAAATGTAGTTGTTACTATTATATCTTCTGCTAATCGAATTTTAAAATATAGAAAAATTTGTCAATGAGAAAATATGCCCTTTGAAAAATTAAATTTAGATGTAGAGAGTAGATGAAATTCAACATATAATATGTAAAAAATAGCTTGTAAACAAAGAAAAATAATCGATTTATTTTTTGCAACAACATCAATAGGAGGAGTACTGACTCCCACATAACTTAATTGGTGCCAAGTAGCCTTGTATGAAGATTTTTTTTAAAGTTTTTAATACGTCAACAAAATTATTTTCTTTTATATATATATATATATATATATATATATATATTCCTACTTCACAATTTGTTTTACATATGCTAGCAGAAATAATTAAAATTTTATAAAATATATGGGTAATGAATATTTTGTAACAATTTTACTTCAATGAAAGAAAAATTTGATAAATTTTTTGATCATTTGCCTCATCTATTAGGTTTAGCCACAATAATTGATCCTAGGTGTAAAGAAATTGGTTTACAAGAATTTTTAGAATGTTTTTCCATTGATCAAACACAGTTTGCCCCTATTATGCAAACATGCAACAGATTATTAGAAGAATACAGGGCAGATGCATCTGTAAATACACCTACACACACTATACTAGTAGTCTCATCTCGAGGCAGGAGATTATGTGTTTTTTCAATAGTAAAAAGTAGAAGAATATCTCAACATACAAGTGTAAGTAGTTCTGAACTACAACGTAATTTGGAAAACCCGTCAGTGGATGATTCTGATGATTTTGACATTTTGGAATGGTGGAAACAAAATGAAACTGTGTGGCCTGTGGTTTCACAGATGGCATGTGATATACTAACTGTTTCTATTTCTACAGTTGCTTCAGAAACAACTTTTAGTGTGGACGGGTGCTGACCGATTACCGGAGCAGGCTTTAACCCAAAATGGTTGAGGCACTGATGATATCTAGAGATCATATGCATGCACTTACAAGAAGACAAAATTATAGTGGAAATGAGAAAATTCAAAGTGATTTAGATGACATATCCTCAGGCAACGCGACTGAAATGTATGTTTCCTCTGATGATTGATCAACAATTTGTTTTTAACTATTTTATTTTATTTCATTTTTTTCTTTTTTTTGTATTAGATTATTGAGGTGGAGTATAATGCAAATGATTGGTAGGCTAGTAGGTGCCAACCTAGTTGGGATGTACCTGACCTATAGTGATGCAATTGCTCTACCATCATTAATAATCTACACCTATTTTACTTAATAATTTCAATTTTTGTAATATTTTATTTCATTTTAAAATAAAAATTATTCATTCAATAAATGTTATATAAATAATTTAATATTGTAATATTGAAAGTTTCATTTTCATATATATAAAATTATTCATTTCGAAGAAAACAAATTACGCAATTGCATACTTCTGTAGTTATAAGTTCATCATTAAAAAAAATAAGTCATACGTAATTAAATTTAAATATAACCATCAAACATAACCAGATAAAACATCTCGTTAATCTTAACTAAAATACTCTATATAATTTTTCTTTTATTTTTATTCCTAATAAGTAAATATTTTCAAAAAAAGGCCCGATTAGGCCCAACTGCCCTAGGCCTGTGGCCCAGGCCCGACCCTAGGCCCTATTATGAGTAGGCTTGGGTTTGGGCTTGGGCTTGGACCTGGGCCTCACTTTTTGGCCCATGGGCCAACCTAGCCTGGCCAGCTAAAAAGAAAGAAGCCCGCGAGGCCCGCTTGGGCCAGCCCAAGCTTGGGTCCAGATGGGTCAGGCCGGGACATTATTACATCTCCAATATCCTGCAGATGTGGATAACAAACCTCTCCCAAGGAATTTCAGAGTGCTTGAATTTTCCTTGTTCACAGGAGAGGAGAGGCAATCGACCATTGAACACATAGGGAGATTCATTCTACAATGTGGCAAAGTGGGGCAAAATGACCTTTTCAAAATGAAATTATTCTCTAATTCATTGTCTAAGACTGCACTCACTTGGTTCATCAACTTGCCATAAAATTTTATGCATACTTGGCAAGAGATGGAGAGTTAGTTTCATCCTTAATTCTTTAGAACTGAGCCTAAAGTTACCCTAGTGGACCTATTGAAATTTTAAAAAAAAGCTAGGGGAAACTACAGAACAATATATAGACAGGTTTAAGAGGGAAAAAAAACAGATGTTATGCATATATTCCTGAGATAGAAGTCATAAGATTGGCTCAAAAGGGTTTAAATTTTGAACTAAGAAAGAAATTTGAGGGAATAATGTTTAGAGACTTGTATGAGTTGTCTTTTACGGCAACTAGTTATGAGTCAATCCTTAGGGAAGAACAATAAAAAAAAATAAAAAAAAAAAAGCAACCTCACTTGGTACTTATTATCAAGAAGTTAGGTTTGACTTTGATGTAGATATTGACGTAGCACCAATTATTGGCAAAAAACCTATGGTTTGTGAGACTTCAAAAAAGGTTGAAAAACCTGTGGATATGCCATCAACACAACCAGCAAAAAGGAATATAACTACATCTATTCAACAATATTCATTTGACTTATAATAGATAGATGCCTTGTTTGATGAGTTGTTGGCCAATAAATTTTTAACTTTAATCCTGACCACAATATTCCTAAAGAAAGAGATAGAGTGGGAAAAGAGTATTATACATGGCACAATTCTTTTAAGCATTCCGCTAACAACTGTGTCACATTTCAAAATTGTGTACAGGATTTAATTCAGAAGGGGATGCTGAAATATGCTGAGAAAGATAAAGGTGTGATGGCAGTTAACAGTGACCCTTTTTCCAGAAATGGTTGGTATTAATATGGTGGCAACTGGCCCTATGTTGACTGACTAGATGAAGAAAGGAAGGAATCCCAAAGTTCTCTTGGTAGAACTAGAGAGATTACACAAAGAAAGAATGGAAAATACTACCAAGGAGACAAGAGGGAAAAAGATACAAGAGGAGCTTGATAAAAGGTTCATTTGTTTCAAATGTGGCACTAAGACAAAAATAGCTAAAGCCATTGTGATAGATGGAATCTAGAAGATAGGAAAAGATGTTGGTCTTAGATTTAACACCATGGGAGGTAGTGTTCTGCAAATATTTGACAATGACCAAATGTTTTATGATGGATCAAACCCAGGGATATTTGGGCCTGTAGAAAATTATGGTGAGGATAATGCTCCATTCTTGTTCCAATGAGCCCATATGCTTTGGGGGGTCAAGTAACATTAGAGCCATGCTAACACAACAAAAAGTCTCCAAGCCTTATGGAAACCCAAAAATATTGACAAGGCCATACAGTGGCCTACAACAACCGTTTGTAAAGCCACATGTTGACCAACAATAGGGTGAAAGGCCATATGGAGGCCAACAGCAGTTTGGAAAACCATTTGAGGGACTGCCGCAACAAAGTGGCCCAAAGTTGAGACCAGAGATGCAGCCAAGAATGGTGAAACCACCAGTGCAACCTAACTTGGGATGGCATGGGGATGTTCATCAAAAGTTTCCCTCAAAGGGAATGGAGGCAAATGGGACCAACCAGAACTTAGAAAAGAAGGGAATAGAGAAGGTTTCATGCCGTGATGTCTCGAATGGCAGGTGACGGACGTCCAAAGAATTAAGTCCGGACTAAAGAGGGGTTTGTACCACCAAAAGCAACGGTAGGTTCAACATCAAAAGAACCGATAGTCCAACCACATATTCAGATTCTAAGAAAGCCAGTGATGGACAAGGAGAAAAAGGAAGAAAAGGCAATGTTGAGGTTGAAATTGAAAGAGTTAGAAAAAGAATTGATGTCTGAGAATGAAGATGGTATGTTTGATATAGAAATAAAATATCAAGAAGGAATAAAGTCAACTATAAAGGAAAATAGTGCTGGTATAAAAGAGGATGTTGAGTCAGAAAGTTCAGAAGAGTTTGAAGAGAAAATGGCAGCCATTCAGTTTGGTTCTTTACCTACTTCAAAAGAGTGCAATATGATTATTTCCATCCCAAAGAGGTTTCAGGCCAAACCAGACCAGCCAGACATGTTGGCAGGTGATGTAGAAGACTGGAAAGATCCAGTTGTGTATGTAGCAATGACTGAGGCAAAAGTTAAGCCACCAAGGTCTATAGAGGTGGTTAAGTTAGTCGATGGTGAAAAGGTGATGTTGTAGAAACCTGAAGAAAAGTTTATCAGGCACTTAAAACCACTGCATGTGAGGGTCCATTTAGATGGAGTCCCAGTCGATAGAGCGCTAGTGAACAATGGAGCTATAGTTAACATTCTCCCTTCCAAGACTCTGGGAGCAATAGGCAAGTCTGTAGAGGGCTTGTTGCCTACTGATATTAATATAAGTAATTTTGCTAGAGGCTTATCTAAGGCAAGGGGAGTTGTTGCCATACAACTTCAGGTTGGTTCAAGGTTAATGGGAACCACCTTCTTTGTTATTGATTCCACTTCTAACTACAATGTGTTGTTAGGAAGAGACTAGATGTACCTTAGTGGGTGTGTGTCATCTTCTTTACATCAAGCTTTCATTTTCTTGACTAACAATGAACAGATGTCAATCCTTTTGTAGCAGATGTCAACAACATAGAGGTTGTACTATATAATGAAGACTTAAGACCAGTTGAAGTTGCTAAAGATGAGGTCAACTCTCATGGGAAAAGCTTAACCAATGAAGAGTTCAAGAACATCATAGAAGAGGGATTCAAACAAATAGGCCAGGAATTGGCCAAACCAAGCCTGATGCAAAAATAGAAAGGGCTTGTGATTGAGGAGATTACAGAAAATTAGAGAGATGCAGATGCAGATATGTGAAGAAGGCTTACTGGATGAGACAGCCACAACCCTTGTAATTAGGTCTACTTATTCTAGACTTTTTAATTTTTTTTCTTGCAAGTAAATTTAATTCTAAGTCAATGCCTATTTGTTCATGGGCAAAATGTGTAATAGACAATAGCCCTCTGAGTTATAAAGAGCTGCAATTAGAGCACTTGAAAGCTACTCCTGCTAAATTGGATGACCTCAAGGCAGATGTTCAAGATACCTTGGAGGAATTCAACTTAGGTACTGAGGCATGTAAAAGCCAATCTATGTAAATGTTAGTTTGTCTAATGAAAGTAAAGGCAAGTTAGTTGGCTTGCTGTATGAGTATGTGGATTGCTTTGCTTGTAGTTATGAGGAAATGCCTGGTTTGGAAAGAGTATTAGTAGAATACAGGTTATCAATAAAAGATAACTTCACTCCATATAAACAACCTCCAAGAAGAATAATGAAGTCACTTTCCTAGTCAAAGAAGAAATTGAGAGGTAATTGAAGGTAGGTTTTATCATGACAGCCAGGTATGTGGAATGGTTGTCTAATATTGTACTTGTCATTAAGAAAAATGGGAAATTGAGGGTTTGTATAGATTTCAGGAACTTAAATCCAGCAACCCCAAATGATGAGTATCCTGTGCCAGTGGCTGATTTATTAGTTGATTCAGTAGCCAAGAGCAAGGTGTTATATGTTGAATATAATCAAATTTTCACTAATCCAGATAGTATTCAAAAGACTGCCTTCAGGTGCCTTACAGCTTTAGGCATATTTGAGTGGGTGGTGATTCCTTTTGGCTTGAAAAAAGCTAGGGCCACTTATCAAAGAGCAATGAATTTTATATTTCATGACTTGATAGAAAAGTTCTTAGAGGCATATATAGACGTCCTCGAACGTCCCGGGAGGGAATCCCGTTTTGTTCAATTGGGGCTTACCACAGTTCGGACTCAATGTACGATGTGAGATTGATAAATCAACAAAGAGTCCAAGTCCGGCAAATCGTTTTGGAAAACAGATTTTTAGAAAGAAATGCCAAACATGGACTACTTTGCCAGATACATAGTCGCCACCTAAATATTTTGTTTTGGGGGGATTTTGGAAACCCTGACTCGTTCCCTAAGGCCACGTGTCCGTCATCACCAAAGTTGCCTCGGCTCGGGAACTTGGGTACGATTGGGGAAGGTCAGCTATGAGCACCCCCGCTCGCCCGATCCGAAGATCAGCCTGTACTAAGCATGATATCGAGTTTTGAAAACATATGTGTTCTTATTCCGGTTAATTAGCTAGAATTACTATGTGGTGCACATAGCAAAACAAAGTATAGACTAGATCGCCTAATTTGGAATAAAGCATCGCATATCCGTTTTGTTTGGAAAATGGTTTGAGGTTTGCTACTCTCGAGCAGGCTAAAACACAGATTTAAATGAATTGATCCAATTCAAGTAATCCAACCTTCACCGACAGGCATTCAGGTAGTTATATCATACAAGCACATAGCCTCATGGTAAGCATGTTGTCATGTTAACACTTACACACATGCAAGATGCTAAAGCATAAATACTCACTGTGTGCTCCGAGCCAAAACAAGGAACATATTAGTAATCAAATGTATGATCCAAGTCCATGCTAAGATGGCTAATGCATCGCATACAAAATGCAACTAGAATAGGCTCGGCTAATCTAAAGATGGCATGTGAAATGCAACAACTCAATACACGTATCCAACTTGGAATTTGAAATACTATGTAGTTAGTATGATGCGCTGAGCCCGGTGCATGCAATATAGATGAATGATGCAAACATGCATAGCATAAGGATGCTAATTGAAACGTGCCCTAGAACTAACCATCATAAGCGGTTAAGTAAAAGGGAGAAAGAAATGGTGGTTGGAAGACATGCATCACACACAGGCACGCTTATTACAAAATTACCCTCTCTCGGAGGGTCCGAATGAATAATACGAACAATTAACTAACAAGCTAATTAAATATTACAGACCTTTAATTAATTAAGCAAATTAATTAAATTACTGAAAGAAGTAAAACAGCCTCGGGAAGAGAGACGAATGCAGGCACGCTTGGCTCCGCTTGGAAATCCACCGCCATGCTCATGTTGCCTCTGTTTACACTGCTCTGCACCTCTGAGGACTGCACAAGTCTCAAGGTTACTTCTGGACTACTCCCTGAGCACTGTGGTAGGTCACCGACCAAGAGGAAACACCACCGGCCAAGGAATCATGGTCATCGACCAAAAAATAGATCACCGACACTATTTTGGTAGTCGGCCGGCACTAAAAGTTGCCGACCGGCCATCTCCTCCTGCAGAACACTGGTTGACAACAGCCGAGGACAGACAGAGCATGGCAAAGCATTTACAATGCAATATATGCATAAACACCCTCCTTATCATGTTATGAACTCAAAGAAGTGTGGTCCTCGGCCCTCAGGCCATCAATCACGCGTTTCGATGCATGATGGCCGAAGAGGCCAAGTGTGCAATTTCAATGTCAAATGCAATGCACACAAACACACAATATAAGGCCCTAACCTCTATCATAATTGGTCAAGAGGCAAGGGATGCAAACATGCTCAATGCTATGCAACCTAAACATGCAAGCTAAGCATGCAATATGAGCATGTGAACAAGCACGCAAACATGTAAGTATGTAACAAGTATGCAAGCTAACAAGCATGCAAGATGCAATTTAAACATGCAAACATGCAAGACATGTAACAACATGTTAAGCAACTTAATCAAAGATGCATGCCAAATGCAATATCACTTAAACATGAAACAACATGTTAATAGTCCTATCATCTAGACGTACAAACATACATAGCATGCAACAACATGCAAAGGGGCCAAGTATGCGACAACATGCAAGGCAAGCATGTAACAACATGAAAAGGATGGTCTTAAACCAATATGGGCACCTCTCAAATAGGCCCAAATCAGCGGCCAATATGCTAAGGGATGAGGGACAAAGTCACATACAAACATGCATGTATAATGGTCCAACACTTAAGCATGAAAGGGAAACTTTTAAGGACACTTAAAAGAGACAAACATGGACATATGGTAAGCATTTTAATGCTCTGCAAACATGCAAAGGATGATGCCAAATCAACCTAATAATGCAAACAAGTCATGCACAAAAAGCTTGAACCTAGCCCAAAGTCTCAAACCATGATCATGTGACACATGAAGCAAATGACTAAAGTGGACCAAAACAGTTCCAAATCATGCCAAAGTAAGCCTAAAACATGCAATGGCCAAAGCTAAAACAAGCTAAAACAAAAGGGGCAAGGCATGAGGCATACAAGGCCACCAAAGAGGTGTTACACTACACCCAAGACAACCAAACATGGCATGATTTAGGCAACCAAAATCAGAGATATGACATGCTAAAATGAGCCCAAAAACCCACTTAGATGGCATCCCAAATGCCTAGACATGATAGCATACACAATGACACAATCATAGAGCAAAAAACACCAACCTTTTAAAGCATTAAAGGAGTGATAAGATGCGAGCATGTGAGCATGAAACAAGGACTAAAATGGCATGAGAAGTGATTCCAAATCAATGAAATAACCCAAATGAAGCATGCTCAAGACTCACACACCCAAGGCTAACAAGCCAAAATGCAAGGTGGCTATACAAAGCATGGCAAGCATGACCAAATCGACACCAATTAGAGCTTAAACATGGTAAAATATGACTAAAAACTTCACAAAGCTAAGTCAAAACATGCAAGAATGGTGGTCTAAATGCATGATGCATTTCTAGGAAAAATAAAGGAATGCAAGGCAAGTGTATTATGCATGAAATAGACTAACAACCTGACCAAAAACAGAGGTATAATATGATCAAATAACACCAAAAGCCCTCTGAAATGGAGCCAAAATTGACTAAGCATGCATGCTACCTTTATGAGCAAAAAACACAAGCAAATGAGACACAAAGGGAGAGGGGTGTCCCTCCCCTATAAATGACCTCAAAACCACTTCTTCACCATTGAAAATCCTTTGGATTTCAGTGGTGAGAAGGCCAATACACGAAGGTACCAAAGCTCAACAAGAAAAGTACAAAAAGAGGCCAAACAAGGCCTAAGAGGGGGTAGACAACCCGCAACCCAAAAGCAACCTTAAGCAAACATCTTAAGCATGAAAATACAGAACTTCTATTAGTTATACACTAAGCTTAAAACAGCATGTAAGATAGGTTAAAAGCTTGTACAAAAATGGAAAATATAAAGCAAATAGTGCTCACCCTTGAAGAACACTTGAAGAACATCAACCCCAGCCCCTTCCTCTGATCAAAACCAACCTAAAAGCTCTGAATCCAGTCCCTCAACACCTTAGTAACCGAAGTATAGTGCAACACTAGGTGTTTTAGTGCAAAACTAAGAACAAAAACACCTTTTGAACACTATTCCACACACAAATGGAGAGAGAGAGGAAGATATATAGAGAGAGTGGTATATATGTGATATATATCTCTGATATATATCTTTGATTTGTTCAACCCCTCTAAAGGAGAAGGGAGGCCCTCTTTTATAGAACAAAAAGGGCCTAAGCTTCTTGGAGAAGCTAAGACAAAGAGGTCAAGCTCCCTCAAGAAGCTAGAACAAAGGTTCAAGCTTCTTGGGGAAGCTAAGGAAAAGGTTCAAGCTTCTTAAGGAAGCTAGAGCAAAGGGTTCAAGCTTCCTCAAGAAGCTAGAGCAAAATGGTGCAAAGGGTGCAAATCCTCCATACACGTGTATGGAGGATAGGTACGTGTGCTCCAGCTGGCACAGCTGGCATGCACAATGCCTGAAAAAGGAAAAAAAGAAGTCCCGGCCAAAAAATATGGCCGATTGACCAAACAAATGGCCGGTCGACCAAAAACAATGCCGACCGGCCCTCACAAATGGCCGGTAGCAACAAAACAGGTCTGGTGGCCTCAAGCCAAGGCCGGTGTGGTGTAGGGATGACCAACAAGCCATTCTCTGCCCTCAGAAGCAAAAACTAATAAGTTCTTAGTCCGCAACCAAGCACAGAACAGGCAAGTTAAGAGATCTTGATGCAAGGCACGTTACTGAGACCTCCGGGAACTCAAAACAAACACGAATATGGATGATCATCGAGTGTTCAAACGATGACGTCCAAGTCTTGAGGACGGTCAAAAACGGGGCGTCTACAGTATACATTGATGATGTGGCTGTCAAATCTGACACATTTGAAGAACATCAAAACCATCTGAGGAAGACATTTCAAAGGATGAGGAATCACCAGTTAAAGATGACCCTTTGAAGTGTGCCTTTAGGGTAACTATTGGTAAGTTCTTAGGCTTTTTGGTGCACCACAAAGGAATAAAGGTAGATGCTAACAAAGCCAAGGCTATATTAGAAGCTAAACCCCAAGCAACAAGAAAAAATTGGAAAGTTTCCTGGGCAAAATCAAATTCTTAAGAAGGTTTATAGCCAATTTAGCTAGGAAAACTTTGGTATTTTCTCCCTTGGTAAAAATAAAGTCAGACAGTTAGTTCAAGTGGGAGGAATGTCATCAAAAAGTTATTGATCTGTTCAAGAGTTACTTAACCAGTCCTCTAGTGCTCATGCCACCTATCTCTTGGAAGCCTTTGAAGCTTTATATTTCAACATGTGACATGTCGATTGGATGTTTGCTGGCCCGAGAAAATGATATGTGCCATGAACAAGCCATCTATTACCCGAGTAGGAGGTTGAATGATGCTAAAACTAGGTATACTTCTGTTGAAAAGTTATACATGGTTTTATATTTTACTGCCATAAAACTCGGGCATTATATGTTGCCTTTGGAAGTGTTTGTTGTGGCACAAATTGATCTGATAAAATACATGTTGTCTAGGCCTGTGTTAAGAGGGAGGCAAGGCAAATGGTTCTTGGCATTAATTGAATACTGCTTTAAGTATGTGCCACAGAAAGCAGTAAAAGGAGAGGTTTTAGCAGATTTTATGGCAGAACATCCATGTTTGCCTATCAAACCAGATCTATTTGAGGTTCATGTGGTAGGCATTGAGCCTTGGAGGCTAATGTTTGATGGATCTAAGACGGATGAAGGAGTTGGAGCATGTATTGTTTTGATTGCTCCTACTAAGCAAATGCACCAGTTTACTTATCAGTTCGATGAGCAATATGTGTAGTCTTGTAACCAAACAGAGTATGAGGCTTTGATAATTGGACTTGAATTGGCTATAAAATTCAAAATTCGAAGGTTGCAAGTTTTTGGTGACTCTCAACTGGTCATCAAGAAAATAGAAGGAGAATTCAAGTGCGTGAACAAAGCTTTGGAAGAGTATTTGACTAAGGCAAAGTGGTTAACAAGCTTCTTTGACCAGGTATTTTTCATGCACATGTACAGAATAGAAAATAAAGAAGCCAATGAGATGGCTCAAGCAGCGTCAGGGTTGAAAATTCCTAAAGGAGCCCAAGAGAGAATCATAAGAATCCAGAGCAGGAACTTCTTGGCTTTAGAGGATATGCATAGATATTTCATGCCAGTAATGACACTTGAGGTATCTAAAGGTGATTGGAGGTTTCCTCTAATTAAGTATCTATCTAACCCTAATGAGACATGTAACAGACAGGTAAAGTATCAAGCCTTAAACTATGTCATCATAGGTGACGATTTGTTCAGGAAAGTACATGATTGGCTAACCTTATTGTGCATAGGCCAAGAAGATCAAATGAAAGCAATGGCAGAGACACATGAAGGCATTTGTGGAGCCCATCAAGCTGGGGATAAGATGAGATGGCTGATTAGCAGGTATGGGTATTTTTGGCCATCTATAAGAAAAGATTGTAATGCATATGCAAAAGGATGCAAAAGGATGCCAAAGTTGCCAAAAAAATGGTTGTGTCCAAAGGGTCCCAGCTATAAGATTGAACTCAATAGTAAAGTCATGGCCTTTCAGAGGTTGGGCAGTGGATTTGATATGTCAAATATTTCCACCTTCATCAAAAGCACATTCATATTTGTTGGTGGCAACTAATTACTTCACCAAATGGGTAGAAGCAATCCCATTAAAAGTTGCCACACAAACCTAGGTTATTGAGTTCCTTAAAAAGAATGTAATCCATAGGTTTGGTCTACCTCAATCCATTATTGTCAATCAAGGAACCATGTTCAATGGGGGTGAGATAAGGGAGTTTGGAACAGAACATGGCATCCAGATCCTAAATTCTTCCCCATATTATGCTCAAGCAAATAGGAAGGCTGAGGCAACAAACAAAATTATGAAAAATACTTTACAGAGAATGATTTAGAACAATCCTAGAGATTGGCACAATCTTTTGTCAAAGGCATTATGGGCATATAGAAATTCAAGGAGAAACAGCACAGGAACCAACCCAGATGAGTTGGTGTATGGGCATGATATTATTCTCCCGTTAGATCTAATCGACTGGCTTCAGTTGAACATCCCAATATGAAGCCATGACAATTGAGTTACAAGATTTGGAAGAAAAACGGATTTCTACTTTCAATCATTTAATTGCAGAAGAAAATAGAAAGAAATTATAACAAGAAAGTAAAGTATAAAGTGTTCTCTGAAGGAGAATTAGTTTGGAAAACTATTTTGCCTCTTGGAACAAAAGGCCCAGAGTATGGGAAATAGTCTCCTATTTGGGAAAAACCCTTCAAGGTATTCAAGGTCCATAAAGGAGGAGCATATCATCTTGCATCATTGGAAGGAGAGCCACATAGAAGAATAATTAATGGAAAGTATTTGAAGAAATACTACCCTACCATGTGGGAAAGCATGAAATAAAGATAATCAAACACATGTATCCATTGTAGGGGTGCAACTCGGGCGGGCTCAACCCGAGCAACCCGAGCCCAGCCCGAGTTTTTTTAGGGCTTGGGCAACTATATCTTGTAATCTGGACGGGCTTGAGCAGATTTTTTATGCTCGAATTGCAATTCGGGCCGGGCATGGGCAGAACCAATGGCCAACCCGAGCAACCCGAACCCGAATTGAATTTAATATATTATATAATATATAATATAATTTAATAAATTATATAATATATATAAATTAAGTAAAATAGTTAGTCTTAATTTTTATTTTTTATTTTTTTTGGTTAGTCTTCTACCATTAGATTAGCATCTTTTATGTCTACCCTTAGATCTACCTACAGGTTTCTGGACTCGGGCAATTCGGGCTAACCCGAGTTCAAAATACAAAGCTTGAGCCGGGCTTGGGCAACAATGCTCGGGTTCATGGTCGGGCCTGGGCGGGCTTGGGCACTGCCAAATACAATTCGGGTCGGGCTTGGGCAGACCCCCAACCCGGCCGAACCCGCCCGAGTTGTACCCCTAATCCATTCATATAGAAAATTGTTAAGAATGTACAAGCCAAAGTTATAAAAGTGTACAAAGACTTCAGTCTTTCTGAAAATACAAAATAAAGTTGTTTCAGGCTTGTAAGATATTTCTATGTTTAGACTTGCTGGGTTGGAGTTTAGCTTGAGCAAATTTGATTCTAGTAGGGCCATTTTCTGTCTGGGGCAGCAAGTCTTGCATGTTGTTCTTGATTTTAGATTGTTCTTCTTTGAGGAGGGCCCTTTTTGGCTCTAACTTGTGCCAGCTGAGCCTCCAGTTGAGCTTCTTCTGCTGAGAGGAGTTGGTCTTGAGTAATGGTGTCTTGGAAGGTCTTGGAGGCATCAGTCAGGGAAGCAGCCGCAGACTTTAATTGGTTAACTTGGGCATTGGCTTCTGACTAAACATGATGTTTGTGGATGGCTGAGATGTGCTGAGGAAGGACACCCAAGAAGACTTGAAAGGCTTGGGCTTGATCTGGGTCAAACAATTTTGAGAGCAATGCTTGTGTAGATTCAAAGCATTGGGTGAGCACTGAAGCCCTAGAAAGGGCTAGTACATAAAAAGATTGGTTGAGCAAGTGGAGAAAATGATCCACTGCCTTTTGTTCCTCTTGAGATATCTGGCTCAACCTTTCTTCAAAGCTTAGGTCTGCAATGGATTGTTGAAGGTGGGAAGCTTCTAATAGTAAGGCTTCAATGGTAGGTTGAGAAGGAAGAGCAAAAGTTGTACCAACCTACATGGACAAAATCAAGAATGAAGAATGATAAAATTGAAGTAAAAATTCATCATTATAGGATAAGAGGTAAAAGAGTTACCTCCTCAGGGAGTGTACTTGCAATGGCAAGCCTTGTTGGAGGAGTGGTTGATGATTTGTCTCCTACTCAGAGATAGAGTGGTTTGCACAACCATCTTAGTGTTTGAAGAAGTATGGGGTGCAACTCCAATTTGTCAAAATTCTAGATTATTTAAAAATATGTGAGGTGAAGGCATCACTAGAAACAATATGGAGGGTTGTTGTGACCTCCCTGATCTTTGCAATATTTTCTTTAACCCTTGTAAATTATTTCTTTGTAGTCCGTCAATTTCTTAATTAATTTCAATTTCAACCCTAGAATCAAAAACATGCGCCAACCAGAAACTCACAAACACTAAATTGAACCCGGGAACTCAGGAACCATTTCTAAAACCCTAATAATAATTAAATTAATTTTCTAAGTATATTTTCCACACAGAAACCTTATGTTTCTAGTTCTCAGTATAATTCACCATTTAATTCAAAACAAAGAAACTTTAACCGAATTAAGGCCACTAATCGTCCATTATTCCATTGAATTCAAACTAAATCTAAAATATCCAATCCATTTCCAACCAATGGGAATTTGGACCTTTTACACTAATTTTATTATAAATAAAACCTCCCCCTTAGTATTTTGCACACTAGAAAACAAACTCAAACATACCACACGATTGAGAGAAGAAGAAAGGAAAAGAGAATGAGCTTGGCAGAGGAAAGGAGAGAAAGAAAAGGTTTTGTTAGCAATTCAAGCTAGATTCAAGTAAGCCACAACACAGCTCTCTCTTTTATTTTTCTTTGTCAAATACATGCTATTAGAGGTTTAAAATAATATTTTTAGATGTTTTGTGATGGTATTCTTGTGTTAAATTGAAAAGAATTGAGCCTTATTCCACCCTTACTTTTGTTTTCTCTAAATCGTTGCAAAACTATCCTTTTCTACACCTATCTCTCATAATTTCTGAAGGAACACCTTCAATCTAAATTTTTGAGTTTAATATATACTATTTAGCATGATTTTATTATAAAACAAGTGAAAAAATTATCCTTCATTCCCCTCTTTTCTTACCTTCTCCCTTATTTCAAGCTTTGTGCTCAAAGAACCAATTTTTCAGCCAACTTCCAAAAATTCTAGAAAAATACAAAAAATAAATAAATAAATTCTTGACCTCATTTTTATGTCAAAAACGTCCTTAAAGGGTTATCTTTCAAGTAAAATTTGTTTCATTCAAAAAGAGTGAGCGGTTTGAAAGGAAATTCGATTTTTGTAACGATCAATGAATCTGGACGGCACTGAAGTGTTTCTTGAATAACTAAAAATCTAGCAAAGTTATGAAATTTCTAAAAGATGTTCTGAAAACTAGACAAAAATTTCTACAAGTCATAGGATAGACAAGTTTAGGGGAAAAAAATCTAAAAATGCCTTTTTGTTTACAATCTTTATGACAATGCAAATCTGAAAATTTACGTTCTTCTGTGATATTATTCCCTTAACTTCATGAATATGCTTATTAGTATATGATCATGTTTTGGTATGTTATTGCATGTGTTATGGTTATATACCTTTTATTTTAGTGCTTTGATGGTGCTTTTTCGTCATGAAAATTTTACTTCAATTGTTTATGCTAACTAACTTAAAACATTAATCTAAATAGAAAACTTGATAGGGTGGCTAATGGGGTTTTCATCACATGATTATTGTAATGAGATAAGCTTATGTTTAATTTGAATTGGTTAGCAGGACACATTCCTTTTTGAAAGCTAAGGTCTTGCACAAGTGGTTGTTTCAAAACCCTTCAATGGAGCAGTTGTATTTGGACCCTAGGTGGTTTTGGTGTGAGGAGGGAATGGGCAAGGCCCTTATTTTACCGTCTCTTTTGAGGCTCTGTGGTTGGCGCTACACGGAATATAATCGTTGGTAGGCATCCAAGGTAAGGTCTGTAATAAACCAGCAAAAGATGGAGCATACCAAATAATCTACGTCCGATTCTTGTGGTTGGAGGATGAAATCTCTTTGGGAGATTTCTAGACTACTAACAACTAACCTTGTAACCCTTGTTGTTTACTTGAATATCATGTTTCTTTCCCCTATTGTTGTAATTGCTATTGTGTATTAGATTGGGAAAAAGGGACGGGTGTGTGTTCGTTTATTAGGCATTCAAAGCTCATGGCATTTCACGCTAGGTATCGAAGAAACATACGAGGCCGACAAAGAGCCAGAGACATTTGAAGACTTGTGTCTGTTTTAGAAAAAGTTAGAAGCCATTTTTCTTATGAGTCTATTCGTGCTTTTATTTTTTGGATTGTAATAGTAATAGAACTCACTTTGTAATTTAAGATTCAAAATACTGTAATTATTATTTGCTTTTGTAATCATATGCCTATCTCCGCATTACTTATGAGACCTTATGTTAATATCTCTTAAGATCTGTCAAAAAGGTAGTGTCACGACCCGTACCCACCCCTAAAGGTTTACACCATGACTGACCTGTACTTGGGCCTCAAATACAAAATCCATTCAATAACGGGGCTTAAGCGGAAGTAGAACAAACTCTAAAGTTGATCCTCTAATTGCTCACCTACATATATATATATATATATATAAAATTAAAAAAAAAAAGAGTGAGCTAAAGCCTAGTAAGTAATAAGAAAGTAAAGAGGTTAGCGAATGATGTCGTTAAAATAAGAAAAATATGTCTTATGATTCCGAAACCTATCTTAAATCATTTTTAGAGCAACGTTTATCATATCAAAATCCATGCTTTCTCAAATGAAACATATATCTGAATCCATTACAGAACATTTTACGTGATATGTGGTACATTTGTTTATATACAAAGGGTCACGACTGCATTTCAAAAAGAGACATTCATTCATTCATGTAATATAGCTTCTTTTTTTTTTAAACAAGAGTCATACAACAGTTTCCAAAATCCCATATTCACATCACATTTACAGAACGACCTCGGGTCCACAGAACGGCCTCAGGCCCACATATGATACAGAATAGCCCCAGGTCCACATTTAGTACAGAACGACCTCAGGCCCAATCACATGTTAACAAATGTTCAAAACGGCCTCAGGTCCAATCGTATCTTATCATAGAGTAGATGGAACATTGACATGTCTCCACCTCTATTCAGAATGACCTCAGGTCCAATCATATCTTATCATAGAGTAGATGGAACATCGACATGTCTCCACCTCTTACATAGAACGAAATGGCCTTGGGCCCAACATATCATATCATAAACAGAACAACCTTGGGCCAACATATCATATTACAAACAGTCCACATTTCATATTCATAAACCATATCACATTTCTTGAAAACGCATTCAATTTGAACAAAATACGATGTTCAGAAAATAATGTCGTTCATAAATCAAAATGGATAATTAAGAACATATCCTTACTTTACTATTACTCACAGTTGTTTCCAGAAATTGTTAACCAGTCCTCGAATCTTGACCTGAAATCACAATGCACATAGCACAACATATCGAAACATAATATTACTTCTCTCTCGATCAAATTTACTTATCTTAATCTTTTCTTAACCAAATAAATTGTTCCCTTACTTTGCTCCTTAGCCAATTATGTATGGTGGTTCTAAACTCATTAGTCATCAATGGGTCGTAATTCGTGTCCAGGAAAATAGGAAGAAACGAAAGGAAACTAGGTTAGGAAAGGAAATAGCATGAAACGGTTAGAAAGAAAGTGAACAGCCTTCACTAATTTGAACATATATATTTGTGTACTTAGAATTTGGAAGTGAGATTATCCCCATTGGAAACTAGACTTCCGGGGTTTGAATTTAGGATTAAGAATCACTTAAAATAGAGTCCGGATGAGGGAGATATACCTTTTTAAAGTTGGGCTGAAAAAGGGGTACCGCACATGTGGGACCATAATTGCATGTGCGGTGGCACGTGCAATTATTTCAGAATGCAAAATGTTGCTGGCTCTGATGGCCGCACGTGCGAGAAACCTCTCCACACGTACGAAACTAGGTAAAAAGCTATTGCCGAAAATATCTATTGTTCTATCACTTGTTCTTCCATTTTTCAAGCTAGGTTTCAACTCAAATCACTCAAAAACATGTAAAACTAATAGAAAACATAAAATTATGATTGTTTTCTAAATCAAAACATCCAAAATACAATGAATCTTCAAGCAAGAAAGATCAAAATCCTTGTTTTAGTTCTTTTTCAAACTTTTTCAAAACTTCTTCTTCCAAATTCACATAGATCTTCATTATGATCCCAAACCATTGAAAAGCTAAAGATTAGGACTTAATTTCTCACAATCAAACTCAAGTCAAGCAAATTTAAGGAAATTGACTCTTAAACCAAGCAAATCCAAAGAATCAAAGTTCAATTCCATGAAGAGGGCCCATTTAAACTTATACTTCAAAATCCTAACTCAATCTGGTGTTTAATCTTCATCTTGACTCTTGAATTCAAACAAATAATAGGTTAATTCCAAGAAGTTAAGTTGATTTCTATATACCTTGAGCCAATCTCTTGAATTCTACTTCAATTCCTTCAATGTCTCTATGTTTCTTCTTCAATCTTGAGCTTTTTCTTCTTTCTCTCTTGCTTCTCTCTCTTCTCTCTAGATTTTTCTTTTCCTTTCTTTTATTGAGTCTATCTCAACAAAGGCCCATATACATATATATATATAATATAATATTTAATAAAGTTAATTTAATTCATTCCGAATCATATTTTTACAAAACTTCATACTAGGCTCTAAAAATCATGCTGATCCCAAATATGTAATTGGTTTTGTTTTCTGGCACCTCTAAGGTCCTCAATTTTCCGTTTAAAGCTGTAATTTCAACATATTTTTCTACAATCAACAAATATAACTTCAAATCCTTATAATTCACATCCTTAGACCTGCAATTCCACATCAACGACATAATTAAACTAATCAGGACTAATCACAAGTCCCACAGAATTTAAGTAACCTAATTTGACTTCCATTAGAGCCCAATTAATTATATTTAAATTTGTCAATCTGAATCAGATTTTTTTTTTTTAATCAAACTCCAAAAATGCTCCAAATATCAAATTAAGCTTATTTCCATCGTCAATTTTGATTTTTCACATTAGTAAGGCCTTCAATTTCAGGTCAAACTAAAGGTCTCCGTTAGTAAATTACATACTCAAATGAACGCATCATAATTAAATTTAATTCATAATAGTCGTAATTCCCAATTCCCATAACTTAATTAACTCCAATTCCAACCCAACTGATTAAATCTTAATCTTACTAAACTGAATTAAATATTTAATTAAACTCTCATATGGTCCGATACTCAAAATTAAAATAATTCAATTCACCAATTATACTCTCTTGAGCCATCTAAGCTTTCAATTTCTAATTGCAAAATAAATCTTCAATAGAATCGTATACGAATCAGTCTCCATAATTTTTATAATTCCCAAATTAAATCAAAATAGTAGGCAATTAAAATTTAAATCTCCGTCATTAATTAAAAATAAAGTATTACACGATAGGGTCATCACAGATAGCTTGTTAGGTGGTTGGACTTAGAAGGGAGACTATATTGATTCCTTTGACCTTCCTGGGATCTTTCTTGGCCACTGACCAAAGGACTCTTTAGTAACGTTACCCTAACCCTTAAAGTAGAAATTAGAGTATCACAACTTGTTATCAGAGCTTAGGTTCAACCCTTACCCATACATTTCGACCTGCGGTTAACGACTACCTTACTCCGACTATGACATTACCTATACTATCAACTAAAAGACATCAAAAATAGAAATTTTCTTGACTTATCTTAGGGCTTTTATTTGAATTTCGCATAGCAACATCGACTCATGAGGACGTATTTCAGGATCAAGAAGTGGTTTTAACTCTGGGCAAGGCCTCACATTGCGCAATAGGGGTACTATTAGTTCTATGCATCTTCTATCGATCGTCATACCCTTATCTTGTATTTGTAACCTTTATTCGATGTCATCATTTTCTAAGATTAAGTCATGACCATCTAGTTTTATTTTATATACTCCCCTTTGTAAAATTGACCTCATTTGAGCCCTGGTTATTTAGAGCAAGGCTTCTTATAAATAGTTTCATTTTCTTTACTTGGTGACGAATCTTGGATATTTAGTTTGAAATGCAGATGGCCAATGCAGTTTCAAGTTAAATATCTAGCTTAGTCACTACCTCTATTACCTTGACCATATTGACGTATGAAACCATAGTGTCATCCATTCCATTAAATCATTTATCTATATTTCAGATGTTCCTTGTGTTCATTGATGCTATTAACACTTCATACTCTTCAATATTCACATCGTAATCATTCCATTAACCAAATTCTGGTAGTTATTATTCTGCCTACATAAATGAAGTCGTATTGTGTGTTACCCTAAATTTGTTATCTACTATTTGATCTTATTGTTTCAAACACCCTAGGATAAATAAACCCTAAAGATTAGTTAAATTACTCTTAAGGATTCACCTCCGTAATTAGAGCACAACTTATGTCTTAGAATGGTGGATATACGTGCCAACAACTACACGGAAACAAGCAACAATGCCAGAGCACGTGAGCAACAACACGCTAGAAATGCTATACCAAGAAATTAACACCCTGAAAAGGGACCTATACCTGCAGGAGCCAGAGATCCCTAACCATTTGGGGCATCAAATTCTGAAAGAATTGGGACAAATAAGAGAAATAGGCAGATTAATAGAACCCATTTTTTCTCTGAATTTAGAAAGCAAAGGCTATCAAAATTCACTATGGTACCAAATACATGGATAGAAAAATTGAGAAAATGATTGGATACAATGGGAATTATTGAACATGCCAACCATATTACCCTAGCTATGTGTACAAGTTAGACAATGAAATAGATCATTAGTGGGCATTAATGAGAAGTAATCACGACACTTCAAAAAGTACTTCCCAAATACCATCAGGCGAAAACAAGTTTTGGAGTCCCCGAGACTAGAACAAGACAGCATGACCGTGGCACAGTACGCTGCAAAATTTAAAGAATTGGCTCGTTATGCCACTCAATACGTAGAGAATGACGAAGAGAAGACAAGGAAGTTTGAATGGGGTCTGGATCCCACAATCAGAAGAAAGTAGTGGCTTATGCGCTCAATAGGACACGTTTCCAGTTTAAAGGGAATAGACAAGATTCCCTAACCACAATGAAACATAAGACATGTTGGCACGATCAACTTGTGAGATGGATGGCAAGTTTGATTCTAAATGAGAAAGAATGGATTAAGATGTAACTTTCTCGAGTTGTCCGTAAGTATGCAGACGTCTTTCTTGAGGAATTACCAAGACTACCAACAACCGGAGAAGTAGACTTTAGTATAGAGCTACAGGCTAGTGTCACCTATGGAACTATGGGAATTAAAGACAAACTACAAGAATTGCCTGAAAAGGGATTTATTAGACTGAGTACCTCACCATGGGGACCACCTGTTCTATTTTCCAAGAAGAAAGATGGGACGTTAAGGTTATGCATCGACTGTCGTCAACTTATTCGAGTCGCGATCAAGAAATGGTATCCGCTTTCAAGAATTGATGACCTTTTTGATCAAATAAGAGATTCATAGTTTTATTCAAAAATTGATCTCAGGTCAGATTACCATCAACTACAAGTCAAGGACGAGGATATACCGAAGATTGTGTTTCGGACTAAGTATGGTCACCACGAGTTTGTAGTAATGCTCTTCAGACTAACCAATGCACCAACAGTAGTCATGAGCCTAATGAACAAGATCTTTACACCATACCTTGACCAGTTTGTAGTAGTGTTCATTGACGATATTTTAATAAATTTAAGGTTCGAGGAGGAGCGTGAATAACATTTCAGGATTGTTCTTCAAGTCCTTAGAGATAACTAGCTATACACCAAGGCAAGTAAATGTGAGTTCCAGTTAAAAGAAGTAAAATTTTTGGGACATCTAGTATCTGAGAAATGGATTACGATAGATTCAACCAAGGTAGAAGCAGTCTTGGATTGGAAGCAACCGAAGACTGTAATGGAATTTGTAGTTTCTTAGGACTAACTGGGTATTATCGAAGGTTCATTCAAGATTTCTCTAAACTAGCCAAGCCAATGACACAATTGATGCAGAAATGAGTAAAGTACGAATGGAATGAAGCTTGCGAAAGGTCTTTCAAGAATTCAAGACGAGATTAACCAACGCACCAATATTTATCATTCCGAAACAAGATGTAGGGTACACGGTGTATTGTGATGCATCCAATGATGAGTTAGGCTACATACTCTTATAGAATGGAAGGTAGTAGCCTATGGTTCCAAGCAATTAAAGTTGCATGAGAAAAATTATGCAACGAATGACTTGGATTAGCGGCCGTGGTTTTTGACCTAAAATAATGACGACATTACTAGTATAGAGAACAGTTTGGGATTTTCACAGATCACAATAGTTTAAAGTATCTGTTTGCACAGAAGGACCTAAACTTGAGGCAGAGATAGTGGTTAGTGTATCTCGAAGACTATAAGTTTACTCTCTCATATCATCCCGGTAAGGCTAACGTAGTTGCAGAGGTGTTAAGGAGAAAGAGTAGGGGAATGATAGCTAGATTGGCGGTAAAAGAGTGGGATATGGTTAAAATTATTAATGAATTTGGAGTTCAAGTGAAGGTTCAAGATGGGAAGGCACACCTTGGTTCAAAAATGTGATGCCTAAGTTAGTAAGTGAAGTCATGGGAGCTCAAGATCATGATCAATAAATAGTTTTAATCAAGACACGCTTGGAATCAAGAAAACAGTACCCAACTGGTCAATTCACTTAGACAGGAAATTAAGATACTAAGGCAGGCTATTTGTACCAAATAGCAAGTCACTTAGAGAAAGAATTTCATCATTTGGCCCTTGTGGTACATCTAGAAGGGAGTAAAATGTACCATAATTTGAAACGACCGTATTGCTGAAATGGTATGAAGAAAGATGTAGCTAAGTTTGTGGCAAGATTCCTTACATGCGTTGGTAGGGCATCAGAAACCAGGAAGAATGTTACAATCTCTACCAATAGCCAAATGGAAGTGGGAACATGTAAGAATAGATGTTGTGACTAGGTTATCCAAAACCCCAAGGGGCCGTGATGCTATCTGGGTTATAGTGGATAGTCGAAAACCACCCATTTTCTACCCTACAAGATAACTGACTCCTTGTGCAACCTTTATATTTGAGAGATCATTCAGATACATGGAATCCCAGTGACCATTGTATCAAACCACAACCCATGTTTTACCTCCCGGTTCCAAAAAGTCTACAAGAAGCTCTGGGCATCGAGTTGTGTTTTAGTACAGCTTTTCATCCTCAGACAAATGGGCAATCTATCACGACCCAAACCCGCCCCTAAAAGTTTGGTCCACGACCGGCCTATACATAGGCCTCAAAAAAAATTTAGAATAATATATAATTACATACGGGGCCTTAAACGGAAGCAATATCAATAAAAGACAACATCTATTGAGCTTGTGCATACATGATGGTTTAATTAGATTTAAGCATTTAAATACATTTCCAAATATACATATACAATCATAGAATTTATATAGATCTCACACACACTTACAGAAGATTTACTAATTTATATGACTCCCAACAATAAATTAAGGCCTCCATGTGGAGACATACCCCAGGTGACTTGGAAGACAGGCGAACCTTGGTACAACTCTAGTGTCAATCCCCGATGACTCACCTACAGAAATATACATAAAACAGAACGAGCAAAGCTTAGTGAATAATAGCACTCAAACAATTTGATGATTAAACTTGAGTTGTAATATTTATGACGTATATAAGTGCAGAGGTCATATAATTACTCTTGTCTTGTAAACATTTTCAGAACGGCCTTGGCCCCAGTCTTTAAACAGAATGGCTTTAAACTCTTGAACAGAGTGGCATTAAGCCCTTAAACAGGATGGCATTAAGCCCTTAAACAGGATGGCATTAAGCCCTTTTTCATGCATGTATGAACTCAAGAGGTGTCTCGCACGGATTCTAGAGGTGACTCACACTGTAGCACTTAGTTCCGTACAGCACTTTGTTTCATGCAAGAAATACATAATAGCCTCTGGCCTAACAAATTATACAGAATGGCCATGGGCCCAGATTGGCTTTAAGCCCAGTTCACATGTATATGGACTCAAGAGGTGTCTCGCACGGATTCTAGAGGTGACTCGCATTGCAGCACTTAGTTCCATACAGCACTTTGTTCCGTAGCAGAAATCATTAGGTCTAACAAGTTCACATGTGTATGGACTCAAGAGGTGACTCGCACGGATTCTAGAGGTGACTCGCATTGCAGCACTTAGTTCCGTACAACACTTTGCTCCATACCAGAAAACAATTATATCATGTCATAGCATAAACGAAACGGATAAACAGAACATAATAATCCCAAACTCATAGGAATATCGTTCACAATAGTGCACATAAATTTCCCCATGGTTTATCACAAGTTGACATAGTTGTCCTACATATAACAAATCATTAACAATAACTAATAACATATAAAGCAACCCATAATTCGATCCGATTAGCCATTTCGATGATCCATTGTAAGATATTCAAAACATCATGTTCTTAGTAAGTGGGGCTTATGTTCACAATTTCTTCCTGTCGACAATTTGTACAGTATTAATTCATGCAGAGACATAGGCAATCTACAGTTTCCAATCATTTATAACAGTTAACGTAATTAACTTGCGAAGAACAAAGCGTTAATAATAAGAATTATTAACGGTAGGTAAATGTACAACTACAGTACTATTACTCACAGTGGTAGGTCTATGATAGTGGTGGAACGATGTCCTCGTCTTGACCTACAAACATAACGCACATAGCAGATTATAAGAATAAAACCAATCTCTTTTTATTCCTTACTCAATAGCTATGGTGGTTCTAGACTCATTAGTCCTCCATAGGTTATAATCCATGCCTCATAAAATAGGAGGAATCGATAGGAGAAAGGTTCAGGCGAAGAAACAGTACAAACTCAGTAAACAGAAAGTGAACAGTCGCCACTAATTTGGGCATAACTATTTCTGTACTTAGAATTTGGGAGTGAGACCTCCACCATTGTAAACTAGACTTCCGGGGCTTGATTTTAGGTTCAAGAATCACTCAAAACGGAGTCTGGATGCAATAGATATGCTTGTTCAAAGTTACAAGGTATATGCTAAAAGGGTTGGCCGCTCATGCGCCGACTTTGGCCGCTCGTGCGGCCCAATTCCGCTCGAGCGGAAGAACACGGCCGCTCGAGCTCCCAAAAGAAGAATGAAAACCCTTCTTTTTTCTTCATGCTCCACTTGCGCGGTGCCCTTGGCCGCTCGTGTGGTCTGGGCAAAATCAAACAATCCGAAAATGGCTTTTGCTCCAACACTTGATCTAACCCTTTTTTAAGCTTGATTTCAAGTCTAATTACTCAAAAAAATGTAAAATTTCCTAATAACATGATAAACTAAAATCAACCAAGTGTAATCTCGTCTCAAATAAATCAATGTTTGTCTCATTTTTTCCATATATTCAAACTTCCATAATATATGCTCAAAATCATGCAAATACATCTTACCCATGGTTGATTCTCACCTTAAATCTTGTTATTCTATAAATCATTCTTAAGATTGAACCCACATCAAACAAATTAAAGGAAATCAAGGTTCAATTCATGGAAATAGTTCATTTAAACTCATATTTCTCAACCCTAACTCAATTAGGTGGTTTCTCTTCATTTTAGATCATGAATTTAAACTAGTAATAGATCAATCTTAAGGGGTTAAGTTGATTCC
Organism: Camellia sinensis; assembly: GCF_055761805.1. Classification (NCBI taxonomy): domain Eukaryota; kingdom Viridiplantae; phylum Streptophyta; class Magnoliopsida; order Ericales; family Theaceae; genus Camellia; species Camellia sinensis. Next base: position 61,473,365 of record NC_138971.1, read on the forward strand.
ACATACCTAGAGCCAATCTCTTGAAGTCTACCTTAATTCCATCAATTTCCCCATCATTCTTCTTCATCCTCAAGCTCTTCCTTCCTTCTTCTCTTTGAGTTCTCTATCTCTTCCTCTCTCACGTGGCTCCCCCTTTTCTCAAGATATTTTTGGTTCTAAGAGATGAGTCCATCAACTCATAAGGCATCCATTATATAAATATACCCACACACACAAATTTAACACAATAGGGAGAGCCAAACGTGGCCTTACGAATCACACAAAATCAAATTTCAATTAAACTTTCCAGATGACTGTAAAAATTATGCTGACCATAAATATAACCCCTGTTCTGGTTTCTAAAGTCTCTAAGGCCCTCAATTTGCAGCACAAAGTTAACCACCCAAACATGCATTAATGAATCAGACAAATTAGAATTCCAATTAATTTTCCCAAATAATTCTAAAAATTCCCATTAACATACCCAAGTACTCAATTCCGATTTCTGAACCCGTAAAGGTTGGTAATGCCAATTTTAAAGTCGTGGCTCAACAGATAATTCCCCAATTTGAACAGATATCATTAAATTAAAATACTTTAATCCACAAGGACTTAAAAGTAATTTTGGATACAAATTTTGGGGACGTTACACAATCTGAGCACACCATCCAAACCGTTAAAGATATGTTGAGAGCTTGTGTAATTGCTTTTCAAGGAAATTGGGAACAACACCTTTCACAAATTGAATTCTTGTACAACAGTAGTTTCCAAGCCAGTATTAGAATGGCACCTTTTGAAGCATTGTATGGGCGACTTTGCCGATCACCAATCTGTTGAACTGAAGTAGGTGAAGCAGGTCTAATAGGACCTGAACTTGTTATAGAAACCACTGAGAAAGTCAAACTTATCCGACAACGGTTGAAGGTAGCTTAGGACTACCAAACAATTATACAGATAGAAGAAGAAAGCCTCTACTAGTTGAAGTCGATAATCATGTGTTTTTAAAAGTTCAACCTCGATTTAGAATTATACGTTTTGGACAAAAAAGGAAGCTTTAGCCTTGATATATCAGACCCTTCAAAGTATTACAACGAGTTAGAGAAGTTGCATATAGATTGGCTTTACCTCCGCAGTTAGCCAGAATACACAATGTCTTTCACGCATCTATGCTGCGGAAGTACTTTGCAGATCCATCGCACATCATCAATTGGAAGGAAATTAACATTAATAAAGATGCTACCTTTGAAGAGGGACCTATAGCAATTCAAGACAGATAAAAGAGGAACCTCAAGGGCAAGACAATCCATTTGATAAGGGTACTTAGGAGCGCGAGGACTCGATGAGAGCAAACTATCCGCTGCTATTTGAAAACAATATATAGTTTAATTTCAAGGATGAAATTTCTTTAAGGGAGATAGGTTCTGACGCCCCTGATCTTTGCAATATTTTCTTTAACCCTTACTTTTAAATTATTTTTTTGTAGTCCCTCAATTTCTTAATTAATTTCAGTTTTAACCCAAGAATAAAAAACATGTGCCAACCAGAAACTCACAAACGCTAAATTGAACCTAGGAACTCAGGAACCATTTCTAAAACCCTAATAATAATTAAATTAATTTTCTAATTATATTTTCCACACAGAAACCTTAGGTTTCCGATTCTTAGTACAATTCGCCGTTTAATTCAAAACAAAGAAACTTTAACCGAATTAAAATTCTAGACCTTAAATAAATTAAACACTACACTTAATTAAATGTTCAAATTCATAAATTAAAGCCAAGGCCCTCACATTTTAATCAAATTACGAAATTGACCCCAAGTTAGTACTATTATATATATATATATATATATACACACATACTTGTACCTTTAAATTTATTTGATAAATTGTACACAATATCTTGAAATAACTATCAAATTATACACAAAAATAAAAAGGAAAATCTTCCCAAAATCACCATCAATGGTCGGCCACCCTTGGGAATAGAAATTGATGCATTCTTTTCAAACATAATCCATGAATTTGTGGAAAAGTATTCTAGTACACCCCAAAACATGAAACCTTGTTTCTGCCTCAAGTTTCATTCCAATTAAAGCCTAACTAGATCATGATTAATTGCATAATAAAGGCCTCTAATCATCCACTATTCTATTAAGTTCAAACTAAATCTAAAATATCCAATCCATTTCAAACCAATGGGAATTTGGACCTTTTACACCAATTATATTATAAATAAAACCTCTCCCTTAGTATTTTGCACACTAGAAAACACACTCAAATATATCACATAGCTGAGAGAAGAAGAAAGGGAAAGAGAGTGAGCTTGGTGGAGGAAACAAGAGAAAGAGAAGGTTTTGTTAGCAATTCAACCCAGCTCCAAGTAAGCCACAACACAACTCTCTCTCTTTTATTTTACTTTTCCAAATACATGTTATTAGAGGTTTAAAATAATATTCTCATATGTGTTGTGATGGTATTCTTGGGTTAAATTGAAAAGAATTGAGCCTTATTCCACCCTTACTTGTGTTTTCTCTAAATCGGTGCAAAACTATCCTTTTCTACACCTATCTCTCATAATTTCTAAAGGAACACCTTCAATCCAAATTTCTGAGTTTAATACATACTATTTAGCATGTTTTTATTATAAACCAAGTGAAAAGATTATCCTTTGTTACCGTATTTTCTTACCTTCTCCCTTATTTCAAGCTTTGTGCTCAAAGAAACCAATTTTTCAACCAACTTGCAAAAATTCTAGAAAAATGTTGAATTATTTCCTTGACCTAATTTTTATGTCAAAAACTTCCTTAAATGGTTATCTTTCAAGTAAAACTAGTTTCATTGAAAAAGAGCGAGCGGTTTGAAAGAAAATCTGATTTTTATAACGATCAACGAACCTGGACAGCACTGGAGTGTTTCTTGAATAACTAAAAATCTAGAAAAGCTATGAAAGTTCTAAAAGATGTTATGAAAACTAGACAAAATTCTCTACAACCCATAGGAAAGACAAGTTTAGGAAAAAATTCTGAAAATGCCTTTCTGCTTACAATCTTTATGATAATGCAAATCTAAAAATTTACATTCTTATGTGATATTATTCCCTTAAGTTCATGAATATGCTTATTAGTATATGATCATGTCTTGGTATGATATTGCATGTGTGATGGTTATATACCTTTTATGTTAGTCCTTTGATGGTGTTTATAGTCATGAAAATTTTATTTCAATTGCTTATGCTAACTAACTTAAAGCATTAATCTAAACAGAAAACTTGATGGAGTGGCTAATAGGCTTTAAATCACATGAGTATTGTTATGAGATAAGGTTATGTTTAATTTGAATTGGTTAGCAGGATGTGTTCCCTTTTGAAGTTAAAGTCTTGCGCAAGTGGTTATTTCGAAACCCTTCAACGGAGTGGTTATATTCGGAGCCTAGGTGGTCTTGGTATGAAGAAGGAATGGGCAAGGCCCTTATTTTACCTTCTCTTTTGAGGCCCTGCAATTGGCACTGTGTGGTGTATAACTGTTGGTAGGCATCCGAGGTAAGGTCTGTAACAAAGCAGCAAAAGAGATGGCATACTGAATAATTCGTGTCCGATTCTTGTGGTTAGGAAAATGAGATCTCTTTGGGGGATTTATATACTACAAATAACTTACCTTGTAACCCTTGTTATTTATTTGAATATCATGTTTCTTTCCCCTATTATTGTAATTGCTATTATGTATTAGATTGGGAAAAAGGGATAGGGTGTGTGTGCGTTTACTAAGCATTCAAAGCTCATAGTTCATGCCAGGTATCGAAGAAACATACGAGGCCGACGAAGAGCCAGAGACATTTGAAGACTTGTGTCTGTTTTGGAGAAAGTTAGAAGCCATTTTGCTTATAAGTCTATTCGTGCTTATATTTTTGGATTGTAATAGTAATGAAGCTCCTTTGGTAATTTAAGATTTGAAACATTGTAATTGTTATTTGCTTTTGTAATTCTATGCCTATCTCCGCGTTACTTATGAGACCATATGTTAATACCTCTTAATATCTGTCAAAAAGATAGCTTGCTATATAAGGTGGTTGGACTTAGAAGAGAGGCTATATTCACTCCTCTAATCTTCCTAGGATCTTACTTGGCTATTGACCAAAGGGCTCTTTAGTGACGTTACCCTAATCCTTAGAGCAGAAATTGGGGCTTCACAGTGTTTGAAGATTACCTCTTGAAGAATGTTAGCAGGAGGAGTTATGGGCTCTCTTTAGCCAGAAACTATAGTGATAGCTGTGTTTTGGCCACATTCAGTTGTAGTGGAGTGAGTTATTGGCCTAGGATGTGATGGAGAAGGCACAAGAGTTGTGTCAACAGAAAGAGAAGGAGGTGTATCTTCTTGGTAGGTATCACCGAGAAAATGAATAGGTTTGAGGATAGGCTGTGAAAGACCAGATGGAAGGGTAGAAGCATGTTCAGTATCATAGCCATCCTATTGTTGAGTTTGGTCCACTCCAAGAGAGCTTATGTTGGTAGGTTGTTGGTCTTCTGGGGAGTGGGATTCCAAGTCAATAGGGGATTCTCTGGTTGGTTTTTCATTCGTTGAGGGTGCATTGTCTTCCTTGTCACCCTCTGATTCATCTATAATATCATCAATTCTTGGGAAGTCAAAAATCTCATTTGAGCCTAGGGTAGCACTTCTGACAAGAAAGGCAAGGAGGTCCCAAGAGCTATGCCAAGAGGAATCCCAGCAAGTAGAGAGCCAAGTGGAGATTGTAGTTTCTCTTTGGCAAGCTGGGAAAAGGATTTGTCTTGGGCCTCTTGGTCATCTAAGCTTGTTGAAGTGGAGATAAGTTTTTTCCTTTTTCTCTGTCAGAATAAGGTAGTAACAGTTAGATCATGAGAGTTTATCAGTAAAGAATGCCTAGTAAATGATTAAAGTAAAACCTGGTAATGTACTTCAGTAGTCTTTACTAGATTTTGGTTGGTAGGTTTCTAAGTTAGAGTTCCAAAGACTTGGCCAATAGGTATGTCCCAATCTGAGGAAGATGAAAAAGAAGCAGGGCTGGCAGTAGGTTTAGTTGGTTCAGAAATGGCCACTGGAGGAAGAACTGTTCTGGTAGAGTTGCCTCCTTCTTTGTTCTTGGCGGGTGGTTCATAAGGAGTGAAAGACGTGTCTATAAGGCTCTTTTTAGCCTTTTTTGTGCACTCCATCTTTTCTTTACCCTTAGAGTCTAGCTTTTCAATGGTCAAGGGTTCAAGAACCAATGAGAAAGGACTTGTGACAATGTAACATTAGTAAAGCAAAGAAAGTAGAAATGAAGAATAAGCAGGTGACAAGAGTAGTTGAGGAACTAACCTACAACTTTTTCCACCCCTTTTATGTTATCAGGATGAAGGTCCCAAAGGAAAATGGCCAAGTCGTCTTGGAAAATAATGGCACTCAAAAGTACCCACCAGTCTTGGAATCTATTGGAAGGATATGGACTGATGTTGTAGAAGTAGAAGCTGAATTGGTCAAATAGCCTTTGGTTGGTAGCAAGAATGAGTTCAATATCTGCTTTTCCTTTAAAATTGTCTCTCATCTCAACATATTAAGAAATATTGGCATGGAAGTATGGACAAGACAAGATTTAAATCAATCCAAATTGACTGGCCCATTGGCATGGATTATAACTTTCTAAATTGCAATTTTATTTTTTATTGGTGGCAATTGAACCTCAACTAAAATGTACCTAGAGGTAAGAACTTGAGCCCAAAAATCCTTTTGTTTGCCTTTTAATGTGTCATCCAGAGTTTGAGGGTCAGAGTGAGATAGGTGAGCCTAGAGGAGTTAAAATGGAAATCATGAAAAGGGATAAACAGAACTGACCCTTTGTCGATAAGTGTAACTGGTTTTTTGTGCTCCTCAGAGGGGTTTAGTCTCCTCGGATTCGATAGCCCTATAGTTTGAACTCCCGTGGTTCTAAATCTAGTTTCACAAGTGCAATGTGAAATAGTTTAAACAAATGAGAGTCCAACTTTGACAAATTTTGGAAAATCCATCTATCATCAAAGATGCCAGAAATGTCACATTGCCAGATTTCAGAATCACCACCTAAATATTTTTGAAAAATTTAGAAAACATGTGACTTGTGCCAAAGGCCACTTGTCTGTCATAACCAAAGTATCTTGGCTCGAGAACTTAGTTTTGAGAGGGGAAAGTCATAAATTAAGCACCCCATTCACTCGATCAAAGATTAGCCTCTACTAATCATGATGTGATTTTTATGTACATTATACTTACTATGCGAGGCACGCAAGTATGGACTACGTCACCCACTTTGGAATGCTTTGATTTCATGTTTGTTTTGAAAAGAATTTTTGAATATGTGGTACTTGAAAAAAGCGAGCTCATATGTACATTAATCAAAATCATCCCAACTTAAGTGTAATAGCCTTCATCCACAGGCATTCAAAGAGGTATATCAAATAAGCACTTAGCCTCATGGTAGTATACTTGATATGGAAACACAAACACAGATGCAATGTGCTAAAGAAAAAAATGGCCACCTATTACTCAACCGAGGCAAGTCAAAAGAAAGGAAATAATTAGAAAAATGCATGCTCTAATACACAAAGTGACTAATGTAACACATACAAAATGTAACTATCGGATTTGCGTTCTTAACATGACATATGGATCAATTCAAGGCATATGGTAGCTCATGTATTTATGCAAGAAATAATCGATAAGTATGATGAGCCAAATCCTAATGTATGCAAAAATGGATACATGGCAATAATATGAAACAAAAAATATCATGCTACCACGATATGCATATAAATAAAAGGGAGAAAGAAATGGGGGTTGGAAGACATACAAAATATTACAAGTGTTACAAATTTGCCCTCGCACAAGAGGGTCCGAATGAATATCCTAATTAAACTAATTATTACAAACTCAAACGAATTAACTAAATTAACTAGCTATTACACATTTGAATGAAGCCAACTAATTAATTACAACACTAATATTAAAGTGCTAATTTAATGGACTTGAACGGGAAGTGAGAAACCACATGTACACAGCTGAGAACATTCTTCCGAAAACCTCTCTGTTTGCTATCAGAATCTGCTCTATTTGCAGTCAAAAAATTATTTTGTTTTGGCCTCGGATTCTGCTCTGTTCTGCCACAAAAATGTCATTGCCTGTACAAAAACGGATGGCCGGCTGGCCTTGAGAAGTGGTCGGCTATATAGAATAGTGGCTGGCCGGCCACTGTTTTTGGGAAATGCCCTGCTGCCACAGAATTGAAACAGAGCAAAAACAGAGTGTTTCCAAGAGATGTTTATCCTCTCTGCCCTTCCTTATCATGAAGATGATCAAGGGAGGAGTAGATTTGGTTCACAAATCATCAATTGTTGCAAGTTTGTTGCGTAATGATCTTAGAACCGATAGGACAAAAGCTCAATAAAAGGAAATGAAAGATCAACAACACCTTCTCCCTATCATGAAGTTACCTCAAGGGAAGGGGTAGACATTACTTCTTGAATCATTGAACATCACTAAAGAGTATGCAATGAGTCAAGATGCAATAGGTTCAATATAATGTCTGATTGAACCTAACCCAATTTTATTACCTTTTTTTTACCTCTTTTACTCCAATTTTATTAGCCCCTTTTATATTACATTTCCATTTCTTATCTTTTCGTCCTTTTTGTCCAAAAGTGTAGATTACGTCCACTAAGTCCAAAAGCAATAAAGAGTAGCAAGCATTAACTTAACCCAAGAAATGAGCTTTTCAAGCCTTTTTCCATGGGCAAATTACAAAGGAAGATTCAAACTCATTTACAAGCGATAATAAATTCTAAGTCAAACCCAAAATGAGCAGTAATGACTAGTCAAACTTAAAAAGAGCAATAATGACTCCAAATCCAAACTTGATAATAAGCTATAATGACACTTTCATTTGTGATTTCCAATGGCCTAACTAGAATGTTAGTCCCTTAGAAGTAATGCACCGACAATAAAGAGAGGTATCAAACAAGGGATTGTGCTTAGCATAAGAGAGATGTAATGCCTTGGTAATGAACCTTCAAAGAGATTAAACCATTAAGCATGGGAGATCTCTTTGTATACTTTGAACAAGAATCTTTTGTTTGCTACGACTCTTAATCAAAATAAACAAAGAAATGAGGGAGATTGAAGAGTCCTAATGGAGAGTGGGTGATTACAATGGTAATGAACATGTATGAAAGATATTAAAAAAAAAAAAAAAAAGAAGTTAAAGAAAAGACTATCAACTCAAATGGATTGAAAGTTATATCCATGAGGACTTACAACAACATATCCATAGAATTTACAGCATAATTTTACACACAAAATAGCACTGAAACAGAACCAAAAAAGTGCTGAAAATTGTGTTTTTGAGGTGGAAAAAGTGAGCAAGAGTGGGCTAAAGCCAAGGGGTTTCAACCAACCAACAAGCCTAAGGAATGGTGGCTAATCCCTCCTCTTTTTTGTGACTTAAGATCGTATTTTTAAGCTTAAAAACACTCTAAAAAACAATGTGAAAAAGCAAAGAAAAGAGATAGTAAAAGATGGTACAAAAGCTCAAATATTACACTTTAAAGAGTTGATGCTCTTCAAGTTCACAAACCACAAGTTGAGCACTCTCAAGACCTAAAATTTGTGTTCAAGAATCTCAGCAAAGGGCCTCAAGTTTAGGCTTAGGAAGTGTATGTATAGTATATGTATATTGCAAGAGCGGAAGGAAGAGTGTTTAGAAAGTCTTTGGCTCTTGGAAAATTTTTCTAACCCCAAACCATGAGAGGAGGTCATATATTTATAGAAAAACACCTTCTCATGTTAGAAATATCTATAATGAGATAGCAGGTGCAAGGCATAGGCATAGAGACAACTGGCTGTCTCAAAATATCTGCTGGCACTGAACATGGCCGATTGGCCAATATTTTGTATGGCCTACTCATTAATTGGTTGGCTTGCCAATTGTTTTTTGCCCGACTACTCATTAATTGGCCCCGCTGCTCACTGAGTGGTCAGGCTAAAAAAAGGGTTTTGGTCCAAATGGGGTAGAAGGCTTACGTTTGAAGATCGAAACCGAATTCGTTTGCTAAAGATTCAAACAATTTGCATAATGTAACTTTCATCATTGAGTGTTCAAATTGAGGCGCCCAAGTCTTAGGGGCGGTCAAAATGAGGTGTCTACAATAGGGACTTCATAAAAAAAGGAGAAGGCTTTAGTGAATGACATATTAGTGGATGGTCAATAGGAGAGGAAATGTTCAGCATAACTCTCACAATGAGAGGGAAATGGTGTCTGTTGGGAAGGCCTGACCTTGGGAAAATAGACATAAAGCCAGGCCTAAAGAGCCAAAAAGGGCCACCACAATTGACATCTATCTCTTTGGTGGACAAGGTAAAAAAAAGGTCTCTATATAAGGTGGCCAGCAAGAAAGGAGCAAAAGTTAAATCAGTGCCCTCTTAAATGCAAGTAGCAAGCGGCAAATATTCCTTGGTGACTTTAAAGCCAGGGATACAAAAAAAGAATTAGCATAGCCATAAAAGATAAAAAGCTATTTTTTCTACATCAATGGGTTCTAAGTTGAACTGTTGATATATGTTTTCATAAAACTACCATAGCTAATGTTGGTAATATTATTAAAATTGACCTTGTGAGGTGTCAAAAGGGCACCGATATGCTAACCACCCACAGGAAGTCCAGTTAAGTGTCCAACATCTAGAATGGTGGGTGAGATCATACTGCATTTGAGTATCATGGAGTTGCGGGAGGTGGACCGAAAATAGGTTGCAGCACTAATGGTCCACTTGTCCATGTCCATAGCAAATGTTCATAGACGAATGGTATCATAAATACCAAGGGTTCGCTAGAGGTCTATATCATACTTCATGATCCTGTTGACCCAGAGCTTCCAATCCACACTGGGCTTCATCCATAATCACAAAGGGTTATGGTTGATGTCCCACTGATGCCAAGATAGCTTAGCTCTGTCAAGCAATAGGCTCTCTGTTTGAGCAATAGAGAAGTAGGGAGCCACCTCGTCAGGAATGGTGTTGAGGAAAGATGGACCCATCTCTCCTTGAGCGATGGTGCTCCCAAGAATAATGCAGCTGTCAAATGTGTGAGTTTGAATTTTCTCCTTGATCTCAGCGGGAAAGTGGAGAACTGGAAAAGGTTCTAGGGTTTCTGGCTGCTTAGCTTTCGATTGAGAAGAAGTCTTCTTGGATGCCATTGCTAAGGTTTTTGCAAAAGCTGAAGGGTTAAAAGAGAAGGTGCAAGAGATGAAGAGGCAAAGGTAGAGCTTGGATTCAAATTTCTAAGTTTATATTGCTTGGGACATCCCTGTATTAGGCTATATCAATTTTGGGGCTCATATACACGGCCAGTTATTTTATTTGTCAATTGAGCCATGTTAATACAGAGGGCCTAGTTTTAAGTCTTAATTAGTTTCTATGTCAAAGAGTATTCATTCAAGGCAAAACCTAGTTTTACCTTGAATGAGGGGGCATTGTTGGCACCAAAACTTAGAATCCTCTGTCGATAGAGGCATGAGCGCGTGAAGAGTAGTACCAAGAATGAAGGAAGTGAAGTTAGTGGCCTAAGAAAGAGGAATAAGGGTGTGACACATGGTAATTGCAAAAGAAGAGAAAGTGCAAAGGTAGTTGCAGTTCATGGGCAGTTATAGGAGCCTAGCAAATGGACACGTGACAGCACAACATAGCCATTGGAGGCCATATAAAAGCTAGGAACTTAGAGAATAGGAGACCTTCAACCAAATTCACAATTCATGTAAAACTTAGGAGTAGTTCTTATACTTAGGAGTAGTTATTGTATTTAGGAGTAGTGCATTTGTAATTCATCTTTTTGTACCCAGTTTGGCCCTGTCAGTTATAACTTGATTTGAACTTGTAATTTGATTCTTATAATTAAGTGACAAGTTTAAGTGTTTTTTAATTGAATTTCAATTTATTTGCACTTAGTTCTTCACATTACAACCTCCAAAGAAGTCCTTGAATCTGTCAAGGCATAGGACATCAACCACATTGCCTAATTAAGTTGTTGTTCGTGAAAGTTGGCTTCTCTGTCGAATCTCTTTTGTCGATTTGACCCAAACCAGATTTTTGCTAACAAATGAACAACACAATTTCTCTTGTCCAGTTGGTTAGTAAGTTCTCTTTGTTGGCCTTGGCCATTTCCTATCTAAAACAAAAATGCTTAGACCAGAATGCTTAAGGGCATGTTTGGTATATTTTCTTTTTTCATCTTTGTTCTAATTTTGTGCTTTCATAAATCAAAACAAGAGAAGTTCAAAACATAAAATCATTTTTGTTTGGATAAATATGTATGTTAAAATCTGACTACACATCCAATTCTGATCTCCTTCCTAAATCTTGGGAACAAAACCGAAGAGCACGTATACTAAATGGAATCAACACCTTCAACAAAGAACAAAATACCTAAACCGGTTAAACAGCAAAATACCTAAACCTGTTGCTACTAATCCAAATGACACTCCGATAATTTAGTTAATGGCAATATCTGTCAAAGATAATCACAACATAACAACTAAAATAACTTACAAGTAGAAACATGCATTTGACCCACAGAGTGCCTCTTTTTATATAATAACCTCTGCCCTCATCTTCCCAGAAGTCAAACTTCACTAAGACACACTTAATCCAAACACGTATTCAGGTCTCATCTATTCTAGTTAGATTAGGAAAAACCTCTTGCAAAAGTCTCATCTTATCCAACTTAAGAATCTGTCTCCAACTGAGACTGAGGTCCCTTTTTTGAATATCTCGAATTCAATGTGATAGAATCACACCTCGGTTAATCACAGTTATCCATGTGGCACCTCAACTAACAACCAAACCATGTGGACAATTCAAAAATTATTTCTCCACACCCTTATATGTCATAATGAATTAAGTTTTGGGGGGACTTACATGTAGGTCTTAATAGGTGGACTTATTTTCCAATAGGTTCTATAATAATTAATGATGCTTTTCATCAAACACTATTAAAAAACGTCACTAATTGTTAATTTTCACCGACCGTTTGAAAATTGTCACAAAAAAAGTTACTAATTATATATTTTAGCAACGGTTTAAAAAAATCATCACAAAAAAAAGTCACTAATTTTTAACTTTTAACAACATTTTGAAAATTCATTACAGAAAAACGTCATAATTGTAAGTTTTAGTGACAATTTATAAAATCGTGACAAAAAAAGTTACTAATTGTCAATTTTTAGCGACATATACAAAAATTGTCACAAAAAAATTATTCTTAGTGACGATTTAGAATGACTTATTTTCAATAAAATTTGATGGGAATTAAATCCAACTATTAGGACTTATTGGTAGTTTACCCTTAAGTCATTTTTCCATATATTTTTTTTTCATAAAATAAAAAATAAAATGGTTAATTACCTAAAAGTTCTATTGGTAAGGTCGGTGTTCCATTAAGTCCTCCTTCCTTTTTTTCAACTCATAAAGTCCTATTTTCAAAATATTTATGTATGCATGATTGTTTTACCCTTATTAAAAGGCAGGATGAATTGAGAAGCGTCAATCCATTAATAGGGGTGTAATTTTGGCCCGTGCCCCGTGCCCCGTGGGCGGCCCGAGGTGGGCCCGACCCATTAAGGCCCGTTTAGGCCCGAGGCCTTAGGCCAGGGCCTGGGCCATCGTTTTAAAGCCCGGCCCAGCCTGCTTGGCCTGGCCCATTGGCCTGCTCAAGGCTTACCTAAAAGCCGGGCCCACCCGATGCCCAATGTTATTTTTAATAGAAAATAATAAAATTTTGGTGGAAAAAATAAAAAAATTAAAAAAAAAATTGTTTAGGCCCACCCAAAGCCCGAGCCCAAGCCCGGCCCACTGGCCCGCCCAAAGCCTGAATACCCCTGGGCTTGGGCTTGGGCCTAAGCCTAGTTTTTCTGGCTCGTCCCGATTTTTTGGCGGGAGCCCGTAAGGCCCGACATGGGCCGGGCCGGGCCGCACCGCACCTGGTCAAAACTACACCCCCATCCATTAAGTACTATTGAAAAATTATAAATTGTTAAAAGTGTACCACAAGACAATATTATCCACCAATCACCAAACATAATACCTCATGCACTTATACAAAATTGTGGGCTTCACCCTCTCTACCAATCACAAATCTTTTGATAATCACCTAACTATGCTTCAAAAACACTAGATAATTTCTCTTACTCTAGTAGTATTGGTGATGTGACATTTATTTTTGTTTTGTTATTTCAAAATTTAAAAACTTCAAAACTTTTATTATACATATTTATTTTCAGTAAAAATTATATTTTTGGAGTCTACCCAATGAGATCTATCAAATATGACCAATATTGAATAAAAAATTTTATAAAAACAAAATATTATTTTTTTTAGCTATACGAAACTAACAATTTCTCAATTTGTAAAACTATCTAGTAAAACTGAGAAATTTCTCAGTTTTTTTAAGTGTTAAAAATGATAATATTATCAATTTTAAAATTGAAAAAAAACATTGAGAAATTTTTCAATTTTGCCGAAGTATTTTTTCAATTTTAGGAATCATATATTTTAGACAAATTTCATAGTTGCAATTTAATTTTTTTAATTTTGGATGAAATTTATAGTTTTTAGTGTAACTTCCTCATTTTAAGTATGATTTTTTTTTTTTTTTTTCAATTTTGTATGAAATTTTCCCTTAAATAACTCAACCAACTCCATATATTTTATAAGAAAAAATTCTACTAAGTAAATATTGTAGTTAAGTTAAGAAAATTTACAATTAAAATTGCTTAAATTGTGAATTTATAATAAAAAAGCATATTTTCATTTTTATATAATTTTATAGTTAATATTAGCCTTATGTGATAGATTTCGTTGGGTTGATTCTATAAATATAAAATTTATAATAAAAAAATAAAAATAAATGTATATTGTACAAATTATGATATTTTGAAAATTTAAAAATCGAAATAAATCTTAAATCACCCTACTCTTTTTTAAATAATTATAAATAATGAACAACCATTGTTTTTAAGGGTAATTTTATCTATTAAAAATTAATGGGACTTGAAGGAGTAAAAAATCTTATCTAGAACTTAATAAGTATAATTTCACAAAATGGGAGTGTAAATGCCCCAAAATAAAAAATAAAAAAAATTCCAAACACGATTATTATTATTTTATTTATCTATCTATTTATTTATTTTATTGTGTGTGATGTAATGAATGTCCTATCCACATCCTAATGCCGGCAAAGGCACTTGAGGAACAATAATAAAATTCAATATTTAAAAAACCAATAAAAAAATAAAATAAAATAAAATAACCTTAATTATTTAAGAGTGAAATTTATTTCTCACATAATTGTTACGATACATTCGAGCCCTTCATGCATAGAGCCGGCAGAATAATCCTCTCCATATAAAATTTGATTATTTGCTTAATATGGAATGCTGATGTATTTTGATGTCAACTTTTATTGTTATTAATTTTAATTGAGCTATCATTTTAATATATACTAATGAAGAACACTTGCTCAAGAATGTTAAACTAATTAAATCAATAATGTTCATCTAAAGTACATTAATCCATATATTTCAAATCATGTATGAAATTGATAGGGACATAGTTCTATATCTTAGTGATTGTTTTTAGAATATTTTAAGGATCAATGTGAATGGACAATTGCATTTGTTTACAAATGTTGATTCTAACATGCATTAGCTGAATTAATCTGTGGTGATATGTTTTTTTCACTACAAATTGTTTGGACATTTTGTTTGCCCAATTGTGCAAGCTTTTAAATTGTCCAATGTGCATGCAAAGTTTCACAAATTATTTTCCTCAAGAAAATAACAATGCAAAAGGTCTGAAGACAAGAACTTAAGGTTGATTGATAATTTAATTTAACACTTAAAATTGAATACATTATGTGATTTTTCTAGTTATGTGTCTTTGATAAGATCGTAATTACACTATTTGGTTTTGAGTTTTTCAAAAATATTCGTTTGTTTGTTGTTTTTTGTATTTTGTTGTCCTTGGTGAACTTTTTCATATTTTCATTAAAAAAATTATTTTTTAGATCTACATAATCAAAATATATTTAAAAATTAAAATATTTGTGAAGAAATCTATAAAAAAAAATAATAAATACGAAAAAACAAAAAAATATATATTGAATTTTTATATTTTTTTCGTATATAGTGAATTTTTACAAGATTTTTTGATAAATTTTATACTTTTTAAATATATCTAAATTAAGTGGATCTAACAACTAAAAAAAATTAATTAAAATATTTTAAAAAGTACTTTAAATAATAAAATAAAATAAAGAAGCGAATTGAAAACTCAAAAATTAGTTTAAAAAATTATTAAATCAAACAAAATAAATAGTATTACTTGTTGAATTAAGTTCAATTTATTCTAGTGTTGAAGTTTTAAGCCAATTGTACCTCACTTAAGGCTTATTGGTGAACATGCTAAACGATTTAGAGAGAACTTCTAAATAAGACTTTTAAATTTCTCTTCTTACTCAGATGTACAAAGGGTTTTTTTTTTTTTAAATGATAGAAGTTATACAATATAATGCAATGCATATGATGAATGTACCCAAAAAATAAATAAATACATAAATAAAATTAAGAGTTGTTTGAAGTTTCTTGATTAAGGCTTTAAATCTTTATTGGGATGGACAAATTTGTTCTGAAAAGATTCCCTCGTGCCCCATATCTATTAGAAGGGTAGCGAATCAAAATCTATTTTTGTTTTAGGCATAAAATCGCGCTCATCTGCTCTCGGAGGAACCGAGAGGTAGTTGACTTAAAGAGAATGATCACCCTTATACACCTTGGTTTCGCTATCGCTCGTATGTAGTGGTCACCAAAAAAAATTAATATTTACGAAAACGCATGTTATCTAGTGCTACAAGCTTCACCAGAAACAAGCAACATGAGGTTCCTCTACTTCAAAGATAAGACTAGTTCTATACTTACGAGAGCTCGTGTAGTGTAGTGCTCGTCCCTTTGTGTCCTTCACTTTACAAAATTGAACATGTGCTTTGCTATTTCTCTAAGTCCGTTTGATTGCAACGAAAAATATAATAGAATTGTAAAAGTGATAAAATAGTCAATTAATAGGTTAAGATAGTTAATAAGATAAAATATCACATTTAACTTATAATCATTTAAGTTTTTTCTTCTACAATCATCAAATTAACTATAAAAATAAAAAAAAATAAAAAAAAAAAAGCTTCTCAAGCACAATTATTTTAGTTAGGTTATAATAGCCAAAAAATTAAAAAGCGAACTTCCTAAACAAAGCCAAAATAAATTAAAAGAAAAGATAATGTATTCATTTGGTTAAGAGGAAATTCTTGTGAAAGTTTCATATATATATATACACTTTATATTACCCTGACCATATCAATTGGTATTGTAGTAAAAAGGATTTGGAAATACTCTCTCTGATCAGGTCAGACCATCTTGATCCTTGAGACGCTACCTGAAATAGGAACAAACGTTCCAGTCAGGGGTGTGTAGACACCCCATTTTTGACCGTCCCCAAGACTTGGACGTCACCGTTTGAACACTCGGTGATCATCCATGTTTGTGTTCGTTTGGAGTTCCCGGAGGTCTCGGCTCGCGCGCCTTGCCTCAGGATCCCCGAACTCGACCGTTTAGTGTCTGGTTTTGCACCAAACACTTGTGTCTTGCCCTTGAGAGGCAGGGTAGGGCTTGTAGACCATCCCCACCCACCACCGGCAGTGGCTAGAGGCCACCGGCTGATTTTTGTCTCCACCGGCAATATAATTTGCCGGCCGGCACCTTTTGTTGCCGGCCGGCACCTTTTGTTGCCGGTCAGCGCTATTTTGTGTCGGTCGGCACTCTTTTTGGCCAAGATGGCATTTTTGGCCGGCCGATTGCTGTTCATCTGCTTTTGCAGATATTTTTAGACAGCTGTCTTGCTTTTGCATCCCTCCATACACGTGTATGGAGGGATCTCCCTCTTGAAAAGCTTGTCTTGTAAGCTTTACAAGACATATAGAGAGAGGATTGGTCTCTTGGCTTGAGAGGTGAGAGAGTTGAGATATTTTGAGAGCAAGAACAGCCATTGTTGAGCTCTGGTTCTAGGGTTTGAGTTAGATACATTTTCTATCTCTCTTTCCCTCTCATTTTGTACACTAGGTGTTTTGTGTCTTACTATTGCACACAAACACCTAGTGTTTCACCTTCCTTTGGCTCTTGAGGTTCTAAAGGACTGGTTTTGAAGTTTTGGCATTGGATTCAAGCTAAAGGAGGCCATTGGAGCACCATTTGTGAAGGGATCATCAAGGGTAAGAAACTTACACCTTTTTTCCCCAATTTTGCATTGATTTTCTACCTATCTTAGAGCTATTTCTGTGCTTATTTTATAACATAAAAAAGTTCTGTTTTTAAGCCCTCTTTATTGTTTATTAAGAGTGTTTTGTTGTTTGAGGGTGGTTGACCCCCCTTAGGCCTTGAAAGGCCTCATTTTAGGCCATTTTGTGCTAGCTCCGGGATTTTGGTGTTGGGGTCTCTTCACCACTGAAATCTTGAGGGATTTCAGTGGTGAAGATGATGCCTTGAAGTCCCAAGAAGGAGAGGGCCACCCCTTCTCCTTGTTGTCCTTGAAAAGGGCATATTTTGGCCTCTTGAGAGAGCATTATGCTTGAGTGTGTGTTGAGCGTGTTTAGGCTGTTTTTCATGCTTATATATCCATAATATAACATGATTTCAAGTTGGTTTTGGTACTCCATGCATGCTTAGCATAGTTTCCTTGTAATGCCTTGTTTATGCCTTAATGTGCCTTAGGTTGTTAGCCTTTGTGGGAGCATGTTTTAGGCTTAGTCTTGTGAAGATTATGTGCTTGTTTTGCCATGTTCTAGGTCTGTCCTAGGTTGTTTGGGTTGATTTTGGCATGCTTGGTATAGCTCCTTCGTATTTGGGCTTGTTGGCCTTGAGTATGTGCATGTGTAGCATGACATCTTTGCATCGATTTGGTGATTTGGGGTCACCCCACATGTTATTTCAGTCTCATTTCCATGCTTGTTTGATTGCCTTGCATGCCTCTTTAATGGTTTGGAAGCTTGTATAGCAATGCTCCATGTTTTGGTGTTTATGCACGCCTTGTTCCTTGACTTGATGATAGGAATTGGGCCTTGTTTGGTTTGATTTGGTTTGCATGCATTTGAAATCAAAGTTGCATACTTGGTTCTTTGGGCCATCATGCATGGAAATGCGTGATTGATGGTCCGAGAATCGAGGCACATGCCCCTTTGAGTCATTACAATGATAAGGGACATGGTTGGTGCATATATGCCTTGAATTGTGCTGTCATGCTTTGCCTTGCCCTCTGTTGCTGTCATTTGCAGATTCTGCAGGAACATTCTGCCGACCGGCAGTGTAAGGTGCCGGCCGGCAACAATTTCTCTGCCGACAGCTTCATTTTGTGCCGATGGCCACACACCACTGCCGGTGGTAATTCCACTCAGCCGGTGGTACTCCCCAGTGTCCAGGGATGCAATCCTGAGGTTTTGATAGCCTCCAGAGGAGTGAAGGAAGGAAAACAGAGGCAGCCTATGCATGGCGGCGCGTTTCCCGAGGCGATTTTTCTATTTTAATTAATTTATTTAATTCGTTAATTAAATTAATTTGTAATATTAATTAGCATGCGTAGTTAGTTAATCTGTAATATTTATTCGATCCCTCCGAGTGAGGGTAAAGATGTAATAAGTGTGCGTGAGTGTGTGTATGTCTTCCAACCTCACGTCTTTCTTCCCTTTTTTTTACCTGCTTATGATGGTAGATTAGGGCACGTTTAAATTAGCATACCTTATGCTATGCATGCATGCATTCATGCATTTGTGCTACATGTATTAGGCTCGGTACATCACGCTAACTGCATTTGTACTTCAAATTCTAAACTGAATATGTGATAGTTGTGCATTTTCACATGCCATGTTTAAGATAGCCGAGCCTATTCTAGCAACACTTTGTATGCGATGCATTAGGCACTTAACATGGACTTGGATCATGCATGTTTGCTAACGAGTTCTTTGTTTTGGCACGGAGTACGATGTAAGTATTTCCGCTTTAGCATATCGCATGAGTGTGAATGTTGCCATGACAGCATGCTTAACATGTGGCTAGATGCTTATGTGTTATAAACTGCTTGGATGCCTGTGGGTGAAGGTTGGATTGTTTGAGTTGGAAGAACTCATTGAAATCCGTGTTTTAGCCTACTTGCGAGTAGCAAATCCAAAACAGTTTTCGAAACAAACGGATATGCAATGCTTATTTCCAAATTAGGCAATCTAGTCTATACTTGTTTGCTGCGTGCATAACATAGTAATTCTAGGCTAATAATTGGTTTAAGAACACATAAAGTTTTCAAAAACGGATATCACGGTTAGTAGAGGCCGGTCTTCGGACCGGGCGAAAGGGGGTGCTCATAGCTGACCTTCCCCGATCGTACCCAAGCTCCCGAGCCGAGACAACTCTGGTGATGATGGACATGTGGCCTTCGGCACCGAGTCAGGGTTTCCTAAATTCTCCCAAAAAAAATATTTAGGTGGCGACTCTGTATCTGGCAAAGCAGTCCATGTTTGGCACTACTTTTTTTCAAAAAATCTGTTTTCTCAAACGATTTGCCAGATTTGGACTCTTTGGTTCAGATGAAGAACCGCGACAAACAAAATCGAGTCCGAACTGTAGTAGCGAAGTCCCCCTCCGCGGGCGCGTCTACAGGGTGTTGGAATTAGCACTCCGACTAGCAAGTTAATCTTTTCTTGATTTTACTTTACTCGCAAGTTATCTGCTATTTTTCACATACCTTTCTTTGATCGAAGCTCCTCCTTTTATATTGTTCTCTAGGGCCCATTTCCTACTTTCAGACATCCTAACTTCATAATTGGGCCCCCACATGACCCAGCCCTTCAACTTGGTTCTATTTGACTTGTCTACGACCCTGTTCCCATCGGCTACGGCATAGTTGCCACATGGGCTTCTAGTTTGGGCCGACTTGTCTACGGCCCTGCTCCCATCGGCTTCTAGTTTAGGCAAACTTGTCAATGGCCATGTTCCCAAATGGCTTGCTTTTGGGCCTCTAATGTCATATATTTATTCGGCCCCCACAATTGTCCCCCGAGCATCCAATTAAACTCCTTTCAATCACCATGTTCGTTTGTCAATAATGTATACCATTCGGCCTACAGATGGAAAACTGTCTTAAAAGTCAGTATTGATTCATTAAAAGAAACGTGATATGAAATCATTACAACTTCCCACCCCTTCGTATTTGACACTCATTTAATGCAATTTGAAAATGCATTGTACCTTCGTGTTTTTTGAATTGAAAAGCTCCTGGTTCTTGTCTTTGGTATTCCTCACATCAACCTTCCTCCTTTAAGACTTCTGCAATTTTGATTCTACTCCCTACCGTTATTCTCTCACTCTGACCTGAAAGTCCCTCTCTCTCTTCTTCTCTTGTTGTCTCATTCTAGTTCCCATTACGTGTGCTTTTTATTAGTATTTTTCTATTCCGTCTTAAATGGTGAAACATTTGAATGCTCTCCTCTCTGAGGATCGAATTGTCGCCTTTCGTCATCATTTTTGAATCCCAGACGACGTTCATTTGTCCCTCATCGCAAACAATGTGGTTGGCATAGAAAGGTTTGACATGAACACAATCATCTTTCCTCTTTTGTCAATCGTTGAAGGTGGAGTCCGTTTCCCCCTTCATCCTCTTCTGAGGGCCATTCTGCACTATTGGGGTTTAATCCCCTCCTAACCCAGCGTGAACTTTTTCTGGATAATAATAAGCGTAGTAGAATTGAACTGCCGACTTTTGCTTAACTTAGGAATCCCTGCTATTCCGCACTACTATGTCTTGGTGAAATCATCTGGTTAGCAAGGTCGTTACTTTCTAAGAGCCAAGGACACAGATCACCAATTAGTGATTACACTTGCTAGGTCTGGCATGAGAGTTGACGACGTCATAGTAGTCGTCCAAGGCAATTGGGAATTCAACGACGGAGAAAATTGCTTGAACCCAATGCCTAGATGGAAAGGCAAGCCAAGTGACCATATAGACTTGTTGCTTATTTATACATTTATTCGACTTAAATTTCGTGCACTAATCTTTCTATTTGTACAAGCAACGATCTCAAAAGAGCCCTCACTTCGGCTGACGAAAATGTGCTTGCCTAAGTGAAGACTGTTCTTGAATACTTTGACCGCCCAAATCTTCAAAAACAAGGGCACGCTGCCCATGTGCTATTGAAGTACGACCCAACATACTCCACATTTTTGGCTGCTGACCACATCCTAATTCCAAAAGGTGAACGGCACCTCATAGCTCTTATTTTCCCAAGCTACAAAAGCTTAAGGGATATTAGTCCTGAGGGTTCAGCTTCTGGAGACCAAGGAGGTGAAGTCGGCAACCAAGACATTAAGTAGTCGAATCAGTCCAACGTAGCTGGATCAGAGCGTTGTTTGGAGGAAGATGAGGAACTTGATAGGGCAATTGACTTAGCCTTTGAGCAAGTCGATCGTGACGATTGTACTGGCCATCCATCCACTTCAAGCCGAATAGATTTAACTTCCCTAGAGGACAACATCTTTACCGACTTGGGCAATTTACCTGGGGCCGATTCTGAGGATATAGCCAGAGAATCCCTTGCTCAATTCACTAGGAGAAGAAATGTCGAAAGGATGGCGACAAGGATTAGAGCTGAAAGTGCTAGGAGCTAAGAAGTTCCCCCTCTAGCAGTTGTTCCTCAGAAAACGGCTCGAGAGATTATTGTGGCCGAATCGGTCCCTAAATAGCAAATAGAGGCTTTAGGCATAGAGCAAAGAGAAGAGATACGCCCGGCTGAGATCATTGCTGAGTTATCCAAAGAGCCAATCGATAATCGGCCCAGGGTTGTAGAGCCTTCGCCTGACCTAGTCATGTCGTTTGTAACTCAACCAAGGATAAAGAGTGTGCCGGTTTCCATTGGTGCATCAGCCATTAAAGATCCTGCCGTGGCCCTCAGTGTGGCTTCAACAATTTCATTTCCAGTGGATAAGACTATGTTCTGTGCTGAGCCGGACGTGGTCTCAATTGCCTTGGTTGCTCAGTCAGTTATACTATTAAATAGCACTTAAAAATATATCCTTTTATTTTACATGCCGACTAACGTGCCCTTGCTTTACTGTTGTGTTAGGCGGCAGGAAGAATTGCCAAAATTGACTGTTGTCTTTATGACGTCGTGGAGCAAATTGGCGTGCTAAAAGTCAAAATTGAGGTGGAGAAAGGCAATGCCAAAGCAGCTATAGCCGATTTGACGATGGCATCGATGAAAGTCGAGGCCGAGGCCAAGAAGGCAGAAGAAGAGCGAGCGAAGGCTGCTGCCGAAAAAGAAAAAACTAAGCACGCCGATTTGCTTTGGAGGGCTACCGAGGAAAAAGAAAATTTGACTAATGGTGCTCTAAAGTCGGCCAAAGAAGAGATCGAAAAACTACAAGCCGGCCTTGAGAAGGCAAAGAAGGCTAAGGATCTCGTCGAGTCAAAGGCGTCCAAAGCGTTTTATGCTGGAGAGCTTACAGCCACAGAGAAGTATGCAGATGAGGCCTTGAAATTTGAAAATCGTGGCTTCAAGCATGGCTGGCTTAAAGCTTTGGCAGCCGCCAAGGCGACGCTTGATCAACCAATTCCTTATGAGTAGCTGGAAGTAGATCCACTAGAATTGGACCCTGAGGAGTCATGAAGCCGAACAAATATAAAGTTTCTGTTTGTTTTGAGTTATGTTGTTTTTATTATATTTTCTGTTGTGTTTGGTCATTTTGTTTAGTTGATAATTCGTATTAGGGTCGTTTTCATGTATAAAGTGGCGGCTATTGTTGCTTAGTTTATCAATTGCGAACAATGATTTCCGAATAAAAAATGACAAATAGTCCATTAATCAATACGGAACCCAAGAAATAAATAAGCCCACTCCACAACAAGAGGCTCACTTAAGTGGTCAAGTGGGGCATGGTGTTGTAATTCGGCCTTACTTTGTTTCGGCCAAAGCTTTAGAAGCCGAATACATTCACGTATCTGCCCTTACCTTAGGTAAACATGTCACGCCAACGTCGAATAAAACATAAAGCTAAACAAGTTCACTATAAGGAACTTCAATGGTCAAGTGGGGCATGGTGCTGTAATTCGGCCAAAGCTTTAGAAGCCGTATAGATTCACATATCTGCCCCTGCCCCAGTTGAACACCTCGTGCCAATGCCGAATAAAACATAAAGCTAAACAAGTTCACAATAAGGAACTTCAGTGGTCAAGTGGGGCATGGTTCTATAATTTGGCCAAAGCTTTAAAAGCCGAATAGATTCACATATTTGCCCCGGAGTTTACGTAAAGTTGATGCCGAATAGGTGTGGCAGCGACGGGCACATCGTAATCGTTGTATCCATAATTAATGAATAGGGTAGCCAGTTATTTATAGGGCCCTAGGCTTCTTTAAATAGACATTGCACAAACAACGAAAGGGCATTCGATAGTAAAGGAGTGATTAGCAAATAGAGGGTAGACAGTGAATGTACTACGTCGTGGTGAGGAAAGCTGCATGTGTGGAAGGTTATTCTTCAACAATAAAGGAGAAGAGAAGAACTTAGCAGAGCTGGATGTAGAAATGAATCACGGAGAAGGTAGCGAACCTATTCGAGTGGGAAATGTGGCATCGGAGGAGTGAGAGAGATGTTGATCACTCAAACGTCGAAGTAGGTCCCCAAGAAGGAGCGAAGTAAAGAAGTGTCCCAGAAGTGGGACACAACAAAGAGGGAGTACAAGAGCTGCGAGTGTGTAGGCTTATATGCGAAATGAGCTGAGTAAAGCACCACGCCCTTTGAGTTTTCGGTCTTTATTGGAAACAAACCCATGACCGTAGCGGACTCAACCATCCGCAATCCGAATGTGGTGGTGGAATTTACTCAGTAAATTTTTCCACCCGAAGTACAGCAATCCATGGTCGGACAAGAAGATTATAAAGTCTTCAGAGAAGGTGTCCATGGGGGGATTAGAGGACTCTACAGCTCATACGAGATTGACATATGCCTTCACGCCACACAGAGATAAATTGAGCAGAAAGATGGGCGTATTTAGAACTTGGAGCACTATGTAGATAAGGCCAAAAGTGAGGTGCGAAGAACCAGGGCTACCAAGACGCAATCGGCGGGTGCAATGAATCTAGCTGTGATCAACAAAGTGAACCAACGCCTGATAGATCGTGTTATAGTTGATCATGACATGACAAGTGTTTTTGCAAAAGAAGCGATACGATCCCGGGCTTATGAGGAGGGCTTTTTTGATGGACAAAAAATTAGCATTGAGAAGACCAAGGAGAAGTTGGCTGATAACATTTGCCGATGCGAGAACCACGGCTTCAAGCATGGATGGATTAAGGCCCTTCAAGCCATTGGTATCGACTCGACATCTCCGCTGTACTAGAATTACAAGTTTTCGTTCAAGGCCTATGATGCTGAAAAGACAAATGATGAAGAAGAGGTGGCCGACCCAGAGAAGGCCCGAACAGCAAGAAGTCATCTATTTGTAAAATTTAATCTAGTGGAATTGTTGTAATTGTCGTTTGAAATAAATATTGTTGTGTTATATAATCAATATCTTTGTTTGAAATGAATATCTATTGACCAATGGAATTTCATTGCATTTTGTTAATGATGAATCTGTTGATTTTGGCAATTCTTACCACCGTATTAAACACAAAAGGTTCTTGGAATACTATCCAAGAATTCGTGGTCTTTGTAATGGCCAATCGTGAACACAACGGGCACTCCGAATTCGGAGGCTTTGTAATGGCCAATCGTGAACAAGCACGAAAGGTGCTCCAAATTCGGAGACTTTCTCGGCCAATCGTGTCGAGCACGAAGGCGCTCAAAATTCGGAGTCTTTGTAATGGCCAATCGTGAACAAGCACAAAGGTGCTCTGAATTCAAAAGCTTTCTTGGCCAATCGTGCCAAGCACGAAGGCCCTCTGAATTCAGAGTCTTTGTAATAGCCAATCGTGAACAAGAACGAAAAGGGCTCCGGATTCAAAGGCTTTCTCGGCCAATCGTGCTGAGCATGAAGGCGAATTCGAAGTCTTTATAATGGCCAATTGTGAACAATTAAGGGCACTCCGAATTCGCAGGCTTTCTAGGCCAATCTTGCCGAGCATGAAGGCACTCTGAATTCAAAGTCTTTGTAATGGCCAATCATGAACAAGCACAAAGGGCGTTTCAAATTTGGAGTTTTGTAATGGCCAATCGTGAACAAGCACGAAGGATGCTCCAAATTCAGAGGCTTTTTGCTGCCAAACGGCCATTTGAAATCAATCATACAAGAAAGAGCTACTGAATCACTGATTAACTATATAGATGCATACAGTGTTACATAGAAAACAACAAGAATAACCTCCAAGTGGTTTAATGATAAAATTTGCGCAAGTGGGTCAAATTCCAGCGTCGAGACAGTCTCTGGCCAGTCAAGTCTGAAAGCCGATATGCCCCTGCACTGGAATCAAATCAATTTGATAGGGGTCATTCCAGTTGCAACCGAGTTTTCCATCTGCTAGATCTTTGGTGGCAGGAATAACTTTCTTGAGGACTAATTCTCTAGGGACGTAACGGCGCAACTGCATGCACTGGTTATATGATTTGGAGAGCTGCTGCTAGTATCATGCCATGTGCAAAAGAGCATCTCGGTGTTCTTCAAGTAAATTCAGGTCTAAGGCCAACATCATAGCATTACGTCTTGTGTCAAAAACTCTGGCCCTTAGAGTGGGCATGCCGATTTCAAGAGGGATAATAGCCTCTGTCCCGACGAATAAACCGAATGGTGTTTCCCCAATAGATCGCCTCGGAGTAGTGCTATGAGTCCACAATACACTGGGCAACTCTCCAACCCACTTGTCCTTGGCCTTCTCCAGTCATTTCTTAATTCTATCTAGGACTACTTTATTAGAGACCTCAGCCTGATCGATGCTTTGTGGGTAAGTTAGTGAGGAAAAGTAGGGTCGAATACTATACATGTCACACAAATCTCGATAAACGCCACAATCAAATTGGGTGCCATTGTCGAATATAAGTGCTCTATGTATGCCGAATCGGGTGATAATTCTCTTCCATACAAGGTGTTTGACATCTACGTCCTGAATATGTGACAGTGGTTCTGCCTCGACCCATTTCGTGAAGTAATTTGTTGCAACAATCAAGAACCGTTTGTTTCTCGAAGCCCTTGGCAATGGTCTGACGATGTCCAGGCCCCACTGAGTAAAAGACCAAGGGCTTGTGACGGAATTCAATTCTTCAGTGGGCAAATGAGTTAGGGGTGAGAATTTATGGCATTGTTCACATTTCTTTACACAGTTCTCAGCATCAGTATGTATGGTTGGCTGATAATATCCCTCAGTGACAGCTCGATGGGCTAATGATCGCCCCACCACAACTGCCATCGTGTAGTTCAGCCAAGAAATTCTCTACTCTATCTGGGTGAACACATTCCAAGTATGGCCCAGAGAGAGATTTTTTGTAAAGCTTTTCGTGGGAGTCGAAATAGTATCGTAGGGCTTTATTCCGCAACTTATGGGCTTCTTTCTTATTTGTTAGCAGCTGTTCTGAGGAAAGAAATATGGCGATGGGATTCATCCAACTCGGCGCTGAGTCAACGATGTTATCACGAAGAGACTCAGGGGCGCTAATACTCGGCTATGGGATGAATCCCATTTCGATGGTTCGCTAGACCTTCGAATTAATGGCAGAAGCCAAACAAGCAAGGGCATCAGCATGAGTATTTTGATCACAGATGATCTGATTCAACTCGGGGTTGTCAAACTTTGTGAGTAAAGAGTTTGTTGTTTTCATATAGGCTGTTATTCGACTGTTTTTAGCCGCATACTCCCCTTTCAGTTGATTGATGACCAATTTTGAGTCACAAAAAACCTATAAACGTTTGGCGCCCAAGTGAAGTGCTTTACGAAGGCCAACTAATAAGGCTTCATATTCAATCTCATTTTTGATGCATCAAACACTATCTCAACTGCCTACTCAATTATTGCACCTTTGGGGGTCATGATCACTACACCTGCCCCACTGCCATGCTGGTTAGATGATCCATCGTAATACATCTGCCAAATATCCTCGACATACATTCTCCACTCTGATTAAGGTCGATGGGCTAGCTAGCTAGGTTTGAAGTCAACATGGCATCTTGTAAATTCAGTAACGAAGTCGGCCAAAACTTGCCCTTTAATAACCGTTCTGGGCAAATATTGGAGGTCATACTGGGCAAGTTCTAATGTCCATTTTGAGGCTCGCCTTGATGATTCCACACTATGGAGTAATGGTCGGAGAGGATAGTCCATTAATACCCTTATAGTATGAGCTTGGAAATAGTGCATCAGCTTCCTACAGCCACCACAAGAGCCTGGATGAGCTTTTCTAGTGGTAGGTTCCGTGTTTCGGCATCGACCATCATTTTTCTAACATAAAAGATGGGCCTTTGCTCGCCGAGTTCTTATTTCAGCAATGCGACGCTAACCACCCGATCCGATGCTGCCAGATACAAGATAAGGGAGTCACCTGGTGATGGAGTTGCCAAGAGTGGTATGGAACGAAGATATGCTTTCAATCCGTCTAAAGCGGTCTGGCATTCGGGGGTCCACTGAAATGATTTTTCCTGTTGAAGTGTGTGAAAAAATGGTCTACACCAATCCGAAGAACGGTTGATGAATCTATTGAATGTTGCGGCCATCCCCATTAACTTCTAAACTTCTTTGGCCAACTTAGGTGATCTAAGTTCTATGATGGCCGTGATCTGTTTTGGATTCGCCTCAATTCGATAATGGTTTACAATATAGCCGAGGAAATTGTTAGACCCAATTCCAAATGCACATTTCGAGGCATTGAGTTTCATCTTCTACTTCTAGAGAATGTCAAAAGTTATAGCCAAGTCAGCTAAGTGAGTTTGTTTTTCTTTGGACTTCGCTACCATGTCATTGATGTACACTTCCATAGTACGACCGAGTTGTTCTTTGAACATGGTGGTGACCAGCCTCTGATACGTTGCCCCGACATTCTTCAATTCGAAGGGCATGACCTTGTAAGAATAGGTTCTCCTTGGGGTGAGGAATGTCATTTTTTCCTGGTTTCCCAGATGCATAGAAATTTGGTGATAGCCCCTATAGGCATCCAAGAAGCTCATACGTTAGTGATGAGCGGTTGCATCCACCAATTGGTCGATTCTGAGCAGAGGGAAACAATCCTTGGGACAGGCTTTATTGAAGTCAGTGAAGTCGATGCAGACGTGCCATGATCCACTCTTCTTCTTTACAACCATGACATTGGACAACCACGTGGGATAAGTTACTTCGCAGATTGCCCTAACCTCCAAAAGCTTGTCGACTTCGGCAACCATGGCCGAAGTATGTTAGGCTGCCGATCGGCGACTCCTCTGAATGATTGGTTTGACTTTAGGATTGACATTTAAGTGATGTAGGACCACGCTGGGGTCCACTCCCGACATCTCGTATGGTGTCCATGCAAACACATCAATATTACCGAGTATGAAGGAAACCAACTCCCGTCGCTCCATTGTATCAAGACAGGTCTCGATCAAGAAGAATTTATCTAGTTCCTCTTTAATCCCAATCCGTTCGAGCTCTTCGGTGGTCTTGTCAGTGGGGGGTTTTCTAACATCCTTAAGGCTTTCTTGGTCCAGAACTTCAATCGAGTTCACTTAAAGTTCCCTTGGCTTTTTCGTCGAGGCAGTGAGGTAGCATTTCTTTGCCGACTGCTGAGAACCTTGAATTTGCTCAATGCCATGTTGTGTTGGAAAGCGAAGTAATTGATGCTAAGTGCTTGGAATGGCATGTATCACGTGTAACCAAGTTCTGCCCATGATTTTATTGTATGGTGATAGAAGCTTGATGACTAGGAATTCTGCGTCCATTGATCTGGTGCCTGCACGCATTGATAACGTGATTTTTCCCAAAGGATATTCAAGATTGGCGTTGAAGCCAAACAAAGAGTATGCGGTAGGCAAGAGGTCCAAATTAGTGAAGCCGAGCTTAAGAAATGTCTTGTGGTACATTATATCTGAGGTGCTTCCCCGATCGATCAAAATGCGTTTGACGACGAATCTGTTTACTCGTAACTAGATGAAAAGGGCATCATTGTGGGGGAGGGTCACCCCTTCGAGATTAGCATCCTCGAAGCTAATCTTACTAGTCTCATGAAGCCGTTTGGCTGGTGTGCACGGCTTGGACGGACAGGGTTGTAGCTAAATAGTATGTACGTGGTTTAACAGTGGAAGACTATATATCATATGAATCACATCAAGTAAAGGTGAGTCTGAGCATAGAGCCACCGTGTTTCGTGGATTGCCCTAGTGGGGGATATACTGAGCCAATCAGCCATCTTGTACCAGCTCCTCAAGATAGTCCTTCAAGGCATAGCATCTATCGGTCTCATGCCCGTGGTCCTTTTGGTATTTACACCGTCGGTCCCTCTGTCTTGTGTAAGGGGGCCTAATCATCTTGGCCAGCCACTCAAATAATAGTAGATGCTGGATTTTAGGCAGGATCTTGCTGATCGGCTAGGCCAACTTCGTATACTTCTTGTCTGACTGCCTGGGGCGTCTGCTTTCCACTTAATATTGCTCGCTCGAGCGACGTGAACATTGTTTACTAGATCGGCGCAAATCTCGGCAATTCTCTCATTTCGTCCGACCTCTCGGTTCAGGGCTCCTCTAGTGGTGCAACACTTATTTGGCTGTACCAGGGTATGTGACGCCGTCTCTACGGCCTTCTGCCTGTCTTTAACGTGGAGGGCATCATCCTCCACCTTACAGTACTCCTCAGCTTTCTTCATTAAGGCCCAGACTATTTTGGGTGGCCGTCTAGTCAATGAGCTTCTGAGCAAACTATCAAGGTGTTATCCCATCTTAAAAGCGGTGATGGCTATGGAATCATTGCAGGCATCGTCTACCAGGTTGAAACATTCCCAATAGCGCGCTGAGTATTCACGGTGGGTCTCTTCCGGCTTGATTTACATTGCCCAGACCGAGTCGGCTTGTTTTGATTAGGTCTCATTAGTAATGAATCTTGCCCTAAAGAATTTTTGAAGCTAATCAAAACTTTTCACTGAGGCTAGCTCTAGTTTGTAATACCATCTGTCGACCAACGGTCTCAGGCTACTGGAGAACATTCGGCACTCAAGTGCTTCATCATCGGCATGCATTGTCATCACTTGCTTGTAATGACAAATGTGATTCGTAGGATCTGATTTTCCATCATACAGAGTAAACGTCGGTGCTTTGAACTTTTTAGGCAGTACGGCCCATGCAATGCGTCGTATGAAAGGATCGTGTTTGTCTTCTACATCCGAGCCATCATCTCTTTTTCCTCGCCCGTGCCACACATACGGACTTCCCTTAGATGAGTTGGACGTGTTAACTAGCCCCTTTTTCCTAGGCTCCTGAGATGATGAGTAGGAGGTGCTACTGTTTGTCGTGTCTCCGATGCCGACGTCGTTGATTATCCTTCTTCTCTAGCGACCGGCCCTGATCATGATGTGGTACGGTCTACTGGGACTTTGCTAATTCTAAATCCAGTTCTTTATATAGACATTCGTTATCAGCCACCATATCTTCCAGACGTTGTTCATTTTGCTTTTCTTGGTCTATCATCATTTGCATGGTTTCCTGTACCAAGGTCGAAGGCAAGGATGGAGCTATCCAATCAAAGTTCAGGAATCTTCGTGCAGTGATACTTTCTGGACCAGATGTTCTTCCCTGTGTAACATCGTCCTCAACGAGTGAAGGATCATATGTTATGTCTACCATGGACAAGCTTGAGTATTCCCACAGAGGGCGTCAATTGTGATGAAAATGATTTGGAAATACTCTCTCTGATCAGGACAAGCCTTCTTGATCCTTGAGACACTACCTAAAATAAAAACAAACACTCCAATTGGGGGTGTAGGAATTAGCACTCTGACGAACAAGTTTGTCTTTTCTTGATTTTACTTTACTCACAAGTTATCTGCTATTTGTCACATACCTTTCTTTGATCAAGTCTCCTTCTTTTATATTGATCTCCAAGGCCCATTTCTTCCTTTCAGACATCCTAACTTCGTAATTGGGCCCCCACATGACCCATGAGATATTTGGCCAAGTCGCCTGGTTCTATTCGACTTGTCTACAGCCTTGTTCCCATCGGCTACGACCTACTTGCCACGTGGGCTTCTAGTTTGAGTTGACTTGTCTACGGCCCTGTTCCCATCGGCTATGACCTACTTGCCACGTGGGCTTCTAGTCTGGGACGACTTGTCAACAACCCTGTTCCCAAATAGGCTTGCTTTTGGGCCTCCAATGTCATATTTATTTTGCCTCACAAGTATCAAATAATATTTTGTCATCATTCTCCAACTACTCTTCCTCTTAGCCAAAAAATAAATAAATAAATAAATAAATGAATGAATGAAGAAAAAGAAGAAGTACAAATGCACAATAATAATTTCAGTAATATAAATTCAGATTTATCAATTTAGAAATTACATATAATTATTATGTTATGATTTAAATTTATTTTACATATTAATTTCATATTATACAATAGTTTAATTTTTACCACGCAAAACAATCACCCATCCAAAAAAAAAATTGAGCTCCAAACATATTTTAATAATATTAACCAAAATATATGGGAAATGCTCCGTACACAGCCCTCAAAAGGTCTCCACCTTATGTACCTGGCTATGTATTTTGTTGGTGTGTTATGTATTAATTTTTTGGTAGGGTTCTGATAATTTGTGATTAAAAATTGATCTTATGCATTTTGTGGTAATGATATATATTTTTGTGATAATATTACGTATTTTTTTTATTTAAATATTTTCTAATAAAAAATGTGTAAAACTAAAAATACGTAACATTATCGTAAAATGTGTAATTTCTTTTTTGAATCACATATTACCATAACTCTGTCAAAAAAAATGCGTAATATTTATCACAAAAATACATAATATAATCATAAAAGTACATAATAAAAATTCATATGATACACACTTTACAAGGGTTGGATAACTAATTCACATAGTTACTAATCTAATAATGGACTTTTATCGATTAAAATATATATATTCTATTATTAAAAGCAAACACCAATTTTGGTGTCATGAAGCCTCAACAATGTCCACGTGTAAATTAGATGATTTGACCCCAAAAAAAAAAAAAAAAAAAACTACATCCCATGTTTTCCACTTTCTCCATCAGTAACTTCTTTCAACTACTCAAAATAAAAAAAAAATAAAAAAACCACATCCCATGTTTTCCACTTTCTCCATCAGTAACTTCTTTCAACTACCCCATCCCATACTCTTCATTACCCACTATTCTCTTCCCCAACCCCTCACAACAACAAGAACCCATCTCCCTTCTCTTCATTCCACGCCCTTTCCCTCCTCAAATTTATACCCCCAATCCATTTCCTTCTCTCGCCGCCGCAAAGAAAGCCGTAGCCGTCCTCAAGGGCAACTCCAAAGTCGAAGGCGTTGTTACCCTCTCCAAGACGACGGTAGTCATTTATTTTTTTAGCCCCTTCACATCTCTAAATTGAAAATTCACAATTTTGTTTATTTTGGATTCAAGTTAATGTATACAACAATTTTATATATATAATGTTATGTACATCATTTGTGTTTTGATGCAATTGTTTGGGTTTGATTTATTTGTTTGTTGTTTTAATACTGTTCAACTTCTTTGTTTTAATTTTTTTAAACTGTCAAGTGTATATTAATCTCTTTATCTGTAAGTGTTTTAAGATCATTGGTGTCATTTGTTTGTTAAAAAAAATAAAAATTAAGCATTTTAAAATTTTCTAGATGTGTTTAAAAAATTTAGTGTTTTTCAGTGTTCTTAAATTCTACATAACTATAAGTCTTTTGAGAGTTTTCAATTTGTATTTTTGTATTTTTTTGTGTATTACTGTTAATTATATTTTTCATAGAAAATAAAAAAGATCTATTATGTTACCAGGTTTCTTTGGAGAAAAAAACATATAGTACAAGTTTATATTCAAATTTTTTTATATATATAAAAAATTGCGAAGTATAAAATGTGTGCAATTATTTAGACGTAGATTACACTTAAAAAGTTTGGAGTTTTTTTTTTTCACGGTTATCTTTTTAAAGCTTTTGTTTTTGTTTTTTTGTTTTGTTTTTTGGGTCTTTTTTTTTTTTTGTGTGTGTATAAATTCAATTTTTAAAATTTGATTTGTTTGTTCACTTAATTCTGTGTGTATGTTATTTAAAATAAAATCCAGTGCTCTTAAAAAAAATCATATAAAATGAGTGTCTTTAGTTTTTTTTTTTTTTGGGTGTAATACTGTTAGTTATACTTTCTATTAAAAAAAAAGTAACAAAATAAAATGTTTCATTGTGTTATTAGGTTAAAAAAAATCAATTTTTATTTTTCTTGGTTTACATCAACATTTGTGTTTGTGCGTTTATAATTTATGCTTTCAAAAAATTGGTTTGTTTATTTGTGTAATTTTGTGTGTGTTTTTTAAAAACAATTCAATATTCATAAATTTTGTTATATTTAAAAAAGTAATAGTCTTAATTTTTTTTTTAAAAAGTTTTGGGGTTTTTTATTATTTATATTAATAGTTAATTATTTTTTTGGTATATATCAAATCTTTGTCAGTGTTCCAAGAGTATGGGTTTGTGTTTTGGTATTTTGTGTGTACTGATTAATTACATTTTTTATTTTCTTCATTAAAAAGTAAAAGAAAAAAAAACTATGTTATTAGATTTCTTGGAGAAGAAGTTGACTTTCCTTCGTTTCTATTTTTTGCAGGTTACTTTTTGACTTCGTGTTGTTCAGAATAAACAATTTCTCGATTGATTTTCTATCGACACCTATTTACTTTGATTGTAAACATTCTATATGAGCGTTGGGTTTGTAATGCTTGAAACTTGAATAATTCAAATTAATTCTATTTGGGCTTAAACAAATGTGTAATTTCTTTTTCTAAGCTTAAAAAAATCAAATTTATAATTTCTTTTTTTTTTTTTTATGTTTACTTAAAGAGTTTGTGATGGTCAGAACAAATAACTTCTATAGTTGTGTTTTAAATTTTGTGGGCGTGTTTAAAAAATTTAGTGTTCTTCAAATTTTACATTTATAAGTGTTTTGAGAGTCTTGAATTTGTATTTTTGTATTTTTTGGTGTATTATTGTTAATTATACTTTTCATAGAAAATAAAAAGATCCATTATGTTATATCAAGTTCCTTTTGAAAAAAAAAAAAACACTTATATTGTAAGTTTATATTCATTTATATATATATATATATATATATATTTAAAAAACTATGAAGCATAAAATGTGTGTAATTGTTTAGACTAGACTTAAAAAGTTTTGGATTTCTTTTCCATTTGATTTGGACTATGTTAATCTATGTCAAAATGTAATTTTTAAATTTTTTAGTTTCATTTATAAAAAACTTTAATAATATTTACATTTTGTGCCTTTATATATAATAAGCCAATTAGAAAACCAAAATTATTATTGTACTTTATTAGTCAAAGTACGCATGTGTACTATTGTGGCTCATTTTAACAACGTAAAATTCTAATTTGATCAATGTACATTGTTTGTAAATTAATTTTTACATGTATCTTATATATTTTTTGCAAGATTTGTAAGATCTTTAGTCTTATCTTTCCAAATTGAGATTTTATATGAATTTTTGTTGTAAGGTTTTCTTTAGTTAAGATTAGTAAATATTATATTTTTTTTTAAAAATAAATCAAACAAATTTTAACATATATATTTTATTTATCAATATCTTAATATCAAATGTTACATTACACATAGTTATACATGTGATTTATATGTGCATTATTAAAAAATTTAATTTGAATTTCACGTTATAATTCCAAACGAGTTTGCACATGCATCGCGCGTGTGCCCAACCGCTAGTATATATATATATATACACACATATAATACATAAGAGCCGTGTACCATAATATTAGCCAAAGATAACGATTGGGATGTGGACAGTTGGTAGGGTGCCGGTGTAAGGGGCAATAGATGGAGAAGTGAAAATTTATGAAATTAATTGGGAAGTAAGATGCTGGTTATTCTGTAACAAAAAAGATGCTGGTTATTCTGTGAGTTTTTTTTTTTTCAATTTAAAAAATAAAATTAAAGAAAAGAAGAAGTAGTTGTAGTTAGAAGTCAAATTATCAGGCTGAAATATGTTATTAAAAAAATTAAGATAAATTACTCTAATTTTCTTTAAAGTTTGAAAGAAATAAATTAATTAAACTCTCATAAATTTGACATAATTATGTTAGACTTGTAAACATAAATTTCAGAACATGAAACTTCATGTTTCGGATCATCTACCATGTATATCATCAAGAAAACAAGACTAAAACTTACCCGAATCCATCGATGAACGGTTAAACGGAAGCGTCTGATTGTCAATAAAACCTTTGATATTGACTATGTTATTGCCTTCTAATCTTTTCCCCTTTTGTGCCTTATGTTTCTCCTTGAGAGGATTTAGGAAAAAAAATGGCAGTGTTCTTATTTTTCACCTTGGGAAGGAATAGGGACCATAACCTTTTAAAGGTTGTAATTGGTTTTCAAAACTGAAAGGTTGTGGAAGTCCAAAAGGCATGAAAACCAACTTTAACCATTATTGGTTTTAATTTTTATTTATTGGTTTTCAAAACTGAAAGGTTGTGAAAGTCCAAAAGGCATGAAAACCAACTTTAACCAATATGTTTTAATTTCTATTTCTGCCCCTCATAGAAATAGAAATTATACAACTAGTATCTACACATTAGGTCCATAACACATATACTTTTAAGCCTATTAACTAAATTCAATCACTTAAATTGTAAGCTTCTTATAAATGATAACACCACATTTAATTATGTGGTCCCATTGAGACATTATCTAACAATCTCCCACTGGACCACATATGTATCCTGAAAAATGTGCTTAACTTTAGTGAGCTCAGAAATTTGTTATCATAACTTGAGGGAATCCAAACAATCTTGTTCATTAACTATATTAATTTAGGATCAAAGCGGTCTTCGTTACATCAATCGTAACTCGGCCCACCAATGGTCACGTATACTAATACAGCTAAATGACATAGATCAATCATGGATGCGTAGCATGGAAATTACATGTGATGTGATCCATACATGCCTATTTCCAACTGGTCCTACTTAACTTTATTGAGATCAATACTTCACAATACGTAACAGAGCGTAATAAACTGAATATTTCATTTCTGCAGAAATTAATCTAATTACATAGATAAAACTCAAGGCTGACATAAAGCAGTAATATAAATGCAAACTCCCACTAAACCAGAATGTTCTCAAATAGAACAACACCCATCTGAGCAGTGTGCTCATGAAAAACCTTGGGTGGTAGTCCCTTCGTAAGTGGATCCGCTATCATGGGGTTTGTCCCAATGTGCTCTATGGAAATCTGTCCACTCTGCACTCTTTCTTTTACAACTAGGAACTTTCCATGGCTTGACGAAAGTTGATTGGATCATCTTTCGACATTCCATTTTCTATCTCATGTTCTTGGAGATATACAATATAATCATCTGAAAATGCAAATCTCCTTTCTCTGGTGGATCGCCTTAATGGCACAGATTCTTGAGGTTGAGGTTGTAGAGTTTGTTCCTCAGGAACAATTACCTCATCTTGAATGGGGGTTTAAACTATATTATCTTGAACAACATTGTCTGGTTGAGGATACGAAATTACTTCTCGAGCAATGACAAGTATAGGAACCTGTGATTGGTCAAAAGTAGTAGTAGGAAGTGGGATTACTCCTGCTTCCTCCTCAAAGACAATGTCTCTAGCTGTATTTCTCCCCCCAAACTCAACATCCTCAAAAAATGTTGCAATTCCCGTCTCAAATATTGACCTATTTGTGGGATCATAAAACTTGTAACCAAACAGATAATCTCTAAATAAATTAATTTAATGACAGCATCTCAAGATACCTAGCACAACATTAATACCAAGCCTTTGGGTAGTGATATTAACTGTAAGTGGTATTCTTGTTGTAATGATCAAACATTGACAATAAGTTATGTCAAATAACAAATCTATCTTTTGATGGATTTATTATTCACATTAGGTTTTCTTGACAATTGGCACATGTTTATCATCACAAAATATGTGTGTAATTCTGCCAAGTCTTAATCATGTCTTTGGACCAATAAATACCCGCATGAGATATACAGACATGAACTTCAAAACATTCCATATAAAACAATCTAGACAAGAGAGATCACT
The DNA here is from genome assembly GCF_055761805.1 of Camellia sinensis. Classification (NCBI taxonomy): domain Eukaryota; kingdom Viridiplantae; phylum Streptophyta; class Magnoliopsida; order Ericales; family Theaceae; genus Camellia; species Camellia sinensis. Next base: position 61,510,743 of record NC_138971.1, read on the forward strand.
TTTGCGACATCTTGTTTGAATTGACTTATATTGAGAATGTTAGAAAATTAAATTTCCGTAGACGTTGTATGAAATTACATTAAATTTAAAGATTTCTAAATTTGTTACCCCGTATATGTTATATAATCTGCAGCAATCCCAATTATATACATATATAAATAGAATTGACGGGTCCAAAAACAAATAGTTTTTTTTTTAAAACCACAAATCACATGTATCAAGTGAAAAGAAAACTCCAAATCAATTTGTGATAAGAAAATTAGAACATAATGGTATTTTGATTTACAGAAACCACGATTTTGTCTTTGTTTCATACATTGAATGAAAAACAGTGCAGAAACCAAACCCGTTATACAAAAAACCACACACGCACCCAAGAACCAATTAAACCTCATGAAAAATAAATATATACATGATATAAATATATTAACACATGCAATATATCCATTTGAGGCCCCGTTTTTAAACATACATATATATATATATATATATTTAAACACATGATGTTATCCATTTGAAAAATGAACCGCCCATCCGAATTATGTTCCATTTCCAGAAAACAAAACAGAATTTGCAGCAGAGGAAAAAACAGAAATACAAAAAACAGAATCTGATTCCAGGAAACTAAATAGGATGAATAAAAGCATATCTATTCTGATAATACACATGATATAACCGCTTTGATACCACTTGTAAACATAAATTTCAGAACATGAAACTTCATGTTTCGGATCATCTACCATGTATATCATCAAGAAAACAAGACTAAAACTTACCCGAATCCATCGATGAACGGTTAAACAGAAGCGTCTGATTGTCAATAAAACCTTTGATATTGACTATGTTATTGCCTTCTAATCCTTTCCCCTTTGGTGCCTTATGTTTCTCCTTGAGAGGATTTAGGAAAAAAAATGGCAGTGTTCTTATTTTTCACCTTGGGAAGGAATAGGGACCATAACCTTTTAAAGGTTGTAATTGGTTTTCAAAACTGAAAGGTTGTGGAAGTCCAAAAGGCATGAAAACCAACTTTAACCATTATTGGTTTTAATTTCTATTTATTGGTTTTCAAAACTGAAAGGTTGTGGAAGTCCAAAAGGCATGAAAACCAACTTTAACCAATATGTTTTAATTTCTATTTCTGCCCCTCATAGAAATAGAAATTATACAACTAGTATCTACACATTAGGTCCATAACACATATACCCTTAAGCCTATTAACTAAATTGAATCACTTAAATTGTAGGCTTCTTACAAATGATAACACCACATTTAATTATGTGGTCCCATTGAGACATTATCTAACAAGACTCATTTACGGTTTTGATTCACATACTACCAAACTTCTTTTTCAATCAACAATCCATTAATTATATGTATGAAAAATAATATGATATTTTTTGTAATGAAATATGTATTTCATTTCTCTTTATCTTTGTATTTATATACCATTTGTATTAATTTCAATCACTTTAACTTATTAGAAAAATGTTAGTATAATTATGACAAATGTATAAAGTTTATTATATTTTGAAAAAAGATTGAGGCCCTTAAAAAGGTCCATTGTCTTATCATATTATTATGAGTGAATTACAAACTTTAAATTATGAATCTACCATGTTTATATTTTCTCTAGATGTCATAAGGTTAATCTAGTTTACTCTAAAATTCTACTTTCTTATACACTTTATCCTACTTTCTTGCTCTAACAGGCATGGAAATGGTTCAATTATTATTATTATTATTATTATTATTATTATTATTATTATTAAGCACTTTTTCCATCATTTTTATATTAACCAAACTCACCCTTAAAAGATACCTTTCTAGTTGAAACTCCCCTATTTCTTTCTTTTTCTCTACCATTGCTTCATGGCCTTAGAGGCGCCAGAAACCAAAACCGACTTCATATTTGTATTTAACATGATTTTTAGAGCCTACGGTGAAATTTTATAAAATTATGATTCGTAATGATTAAATTAAGATTTATGAGTTAAGTCATATATGTGTATCGCCCTTTGTGTTCTTTATTTTTGGTTGAGAGTTTTGCTAGAGTGAGTTAGAGAGAGAGGAAGAGGAAAAGTTAGGATTTTGCTAGAGTTTTAGAAGGCAAACCCTAGATTGATACTAAGGTATGGAAATTTATTTAAAATCTTTGTCTTTAGCTCATCTTTGACATGAAATCAAGAAGAAATTGGAAATTTTGAATTAGGGCTTTGAGTTGTGTAATGGTTTGAAATAAAATCAAGAAATCTCATCAACTTTGTGTGATTTGAGCTCAATCTTGTGATTTATGCATGAAATGAACTCTAGATGGTCCATACAACAAAGATTTGTTGGAAGATTCACCATGTTTGTATGCATTTTGAGCTTGTGTATGAAATTCATGATTGTATGAAAAAATGAGACCATGAATTTGATGTTTAAGCAAGATTGATATGTTTAAAGTGAAATTACCCTTGTATCATGCTAATATATCATGTTTTTTGGTTAGTTTTGTATGAAGTTGGAATTGGAAATGAGTGTGGAAGATTTCATTTTGTGCCAATTTAGGACTATCTGGTTTTTGCCTAGATTGCTCATGCGGCCACGGGCTCCATACGAGCAGACCACAAACCAAACTTGTGAATTCTATTCTGCACACTCGAGCTGCTCACACTTCTGCATAAGCAGAGCATGACCGCTCGAGTTGTTGGACCAGCCACACGTGCAGCCAAGAAGGAAAAAAAATCTTGTTTTCTTGTGTTGACCTTTCCGACTTTTTGAATGTATTCCTGACCTTATGCAGACCCTCCGATGTAACGCCCTAAAGACCCATTCCACGAAATGGTTCTTCCAAGCATTATCAATATACGAGATCTAGACAAATACAATAATATAGGAATACACTCATGGCTTTCTTTCCCTTTGAACTATTCTCAAAAGAAATTTACATAGTTGTTAATTTACATTTCTCAAAACATTAAAATAGTTCAAAAGAAAATAAGTAGTCAAAAATTTAAATCCACCAGGGGCTTCTTTCTTATCATAATGTTCTTCACAAAACTAAGACACAAAAATCAACTTCTAAATACAATTATCATCATGCCCTAAGAAACCTCAACAAAACCTGCTAGCTCAATTGACATCATCACTTAAAAGGTGTCTCGTCCTCAATTCCTGAAAATTGGTTAGTTTTTAGGGTGTGCATAAGCTCAGTAGGTGATGCATTTAACAAATTATATAATCATTTGAAAGACTTATGCTTATGCAATGCAATTCATGCGAATGTAGGAAAAAGAATGTAAAACAATGCATGAGTATGCAATTGAAAAGATACAATGCTTTGAACATATCTCATCTTTCCCAAATTCTCATAAGGCGGTAACTCAGCCATGACATCCTCAGGTAAAAGTAAAAAGTCAAAACATACATAGATAATTATAGTCATATATAGAAAATAATCCCAGATTTGCCGACTCCAGAAACGGCAGAGCGATAGGCACCCAAAACATCATAACCTTCCACATTTGTCGGCTCCATAAATGGCGTGAACGTGGACACCCAAAACCATCCGTTTTTCCATATTTGCCGGCTCCAAGAAACAACAGGCTCGTGGACACCCAAAAACATTTTCCCATATTCGTTTAGAGACATACAGAGACAGGGCAATTGGGTACCTTGACTCCTCATGCAAGTACCAATGACATAACACAACTCAATTCTAACCCAACTCACTACCCGAACTCATAAGCTAATTACCACCATTCAACTTCCAACCATTTGTACAAAGATAGAACGAAAAGAGAAAGCAATGCAAATGATGTATGAATTTGCAATTAGTATATGATTTCCCAAAATGAAACCAGTCCTTAAAGGAATCCACCTCTTCACAATGTCTAAACTAAGGGTCTAACACCAACAATCATTCTCAACTCAAGGTATGCATCAAAGAGAACATTTAAATCACATATTTCCAACTCAAAGTCAAATAATTACACTGAATGAGTAAAATTGGGGTTTTTCCCTTCCTAATGAAATTGAGGCCATTACTCCTCATCAACGGTGATAATCATCCATATTAAGCACAACTCTTTGCTTAGTCAAGAAAAATTTACCACATGAACCCAGTTATTCATCCACACTACCACATACTCATAATCTATATAGATATATGTGTATATATATATATCTATATGTAGATACACCATGAGTAGTTATGAAACATCACATAAATTAGCTCAAATTGAAGATATAAAGAGTTAAAGACAACCCTACCTCAAGATGGTATACTAGGGTGGCAACACACGTGTCATGGCCCGAACCCGCCCCTATGAATTAAGGTCATAACTGGCCAATAATTAAGAGATTACCTACGACCTCAAACCAATTTTAAATAGATTTCATCAAAGTTGAGGGGCCGAATGGAAGCAAACTTACAAATTGTCCATAGAGTTGTGCTTACATGATATCGCAAAATCATTCAAAAAGTATTTCATAATAACTGACACATACTCATAGAGTTAATCTATATCCAAAAACTTTCAGTTATGAAGTCATCCAAACAAAACTTATGTACAAGGTGGTCCAATGTTCCTGCCCACAAAGCAAAAATATAACCAAAGGACAAAAGGGCAAAAACTAGTCTCATGCGTGAGACGTTAAGGCTAACTCCTCAAAACTTGGACCTTTTTCCACATACTTCACTGAGGCAGGGTTTGGACATATCTTGGCTCACCTACAAACACATGAATGAGAGTGAGCGAAAGCCCAGTGAATAATATCAAATAAAGAATATACGTGAACAGAATTCAAAACAAATACATCAGAGGACCTTGGGCCCAATTCATGGTTCTATCTAATGCATTAAGCGACTACATATCTAGACGTATCAAACGGCCTTGGGCCCAATTCATTCATATCTGATGGCCTTTGGCCCAACCATTCATGTCCAACGGCCTTTGGCCCAATTCATTCATATCTGATGGCCTTTGGCCTAACCATTCATGTCCAACGGCCTTTGGCCCAATCATTCATGTCCAACGGCCTTTGGCCCAATCATTCATGTCCAACGGCCTTTGGCCCAATCATTCATGTCCAACGGCCTTTGGCCCAATCATCCATGTCAAACGGCCTCTGGCCCAATTATTCATGTCAAACGGCCTTTGAACCAATCATTCATGTCAAACGGCCTTTGGCCCAATCATTTATGTCAAACGGCCTTTGGCCCAATCATTCAAGTCGACAGATTTATGAAACTCAAATAGGAGTAAGCAATTGGACAACTAGCATACTTCAAACTATCTTTGCTAAGATATTACTCACAGTGTTCTGCTGGTGGATTCATCCTTGTGCTCGACCCTACATAATACATAACACATATCAGGTCACAAACGATTCAATCCATTCTTAGCTCATACATTCCTCTTAGGCTTCTTTCTTATCTTCTTAGTCCATTTACAATGCGCAATGTATGCCTAAGAGTGCTTAGGAGTGAAAAAGAATGGAAACAAAACATAAAATCATCTTTAAAAAATTTCTGAAACAGGGTTCCTTGCTCAAGCACGGTTTCTTCCGCTCGAGCGGACCTTTCTGGTATGCAAAAGTACTAGTTGCCTCATTTTTGTGCTCGAGCATGACTTTGTATGCTCGAGCGAAGAGTCGAAACATGTGAGTGACGCTCGAGCGTGACTCTCCCCGCTCGAGCTGACATCAATGTCTGCAAAAGTTCTGGGAACTAACATTTCACGCTCGAGCGGTGATTTCCCCGCTCGAGCGGACATGCCAAATTCTGGAATTTCCAGAATCATTCTTGAAGTTCAAACTCAATGTTTAACGGTTCAAAACTCATGTTTTTGACACAAAAGCAGGGAAGGACATCATATAACACAAGAACATGAGTAATTTGGAACCAATTGACCAAAATCATGGTCCACCTCATAAATTATCTTGAATTCTTTTCATAATTTTCAAAACCCATGTACTTAACTTCATACAAATTCCATATCCTTATCTATTATGCATGCATGTCAATTCTTGACTTCATCTCTATTTCAAATGGCACAAATGATACTTATAATTATGAAACTCATGAAGATTATGCATGTATGTGGAAATTGATGCTCAATTCTTCATGTTCAACATGATTCATGCTTGAGTATGTAAGATCATGGCAATTCTATACATGCATATGCAAATAGACTTCAAATTCATCATAATCCATTCAATCTATGCCCTTGATTACCACCTAACTTGAATTCACAAAATTACAACCTCAAACTTATGAATTCATAACCAATTACTCACCTAGAACCTCAAATCTTCCAAATTATGGTTAACTCTTGAGTTAATCTTCAAGATTTCCAAGCTTCTTGATCAAAGCTTCAATTGCCTTCACTCTCTCTCTCTCTCTAACCGACCCTCTCTCTCTCTCTCTCTCTCTCTCTCTCTCTAGAGTGATCCCGACCAAAGGAGAGGAAATGAGCTCAAAACATTGCTTATAAGTACAAATAGGCCATTTATATATATTGACCTAATCAAATTTAATTTAGGCTAAGTAATTGAGCTTAATTTAATCATTCTGAATCTAATTATTTTGATCTGAATCAATTTCTAATTAAATTTCACCGTAGGCTCTAAAAATTGTGCTAATCACAATGGCGTAATCAATTTTGATTTCTGTAACCGATAAGGCCTTCAATTTTCAGTTTATAATAGTAAATTGAACAGATTTTCCTGCGGTGAACAAATATAGAGCCAAAACCACATATAATCATATAAACAGCACCCAAAATCATATTAAACACATAAACACAATCATAATTAAGATTAATTAGCAGAATACGGAACAGGGTTATCACAGTCTTCCCTCCTTTAGGAAGTTTGGTCCTCCAAACTTATTTTACCTTCGTCAGGAAAAAAATGTGGATAGCGTAGTCGCATTTTATACTCTTTTTCCCATGTAGCGTCCATCTCATAGTGTTCTTTTCATTCCACTTCCACCATCGGGATGGACTTGCTTCTCAACTGTTTCACTTGCCGATCAATGATTCGTTCCGGCCATCCTATGTACTCTATATTTTCATCAAGAGCTATCTGGTGATAATCAATCACATGAAACAGATCTCGAAGATAACCCCTTAACATTGATACGTGGAATACGTTGTGCATTTGTTCGAATTCAGGTGGCAAAGCGACTCGGTGAGCAACAGGACCAAGCCTTTCTAGAATTTGGAACGGCCCAATGTAACGGGGCGACAATTTACCTTTCTTTCCAAATCTTACTTGGCCCTTCATCGGCATCACACGAATAAACACATGATCACCGACCTCATATTCAAGAGGTCTTCTTCGAACATCTACATAACTCTTTTGTCAACTCTGAACTGTTTTGAGTCTTTGTTGAATAATTTTGATCTTCTCAGAAGTGTCTTGCACAATTTTAGGCCCAAGTAAGGCCTTATCTCCGACCTCTGTCCAACAAATTGGTGATCTACACTTTCTACCATACAAAGCTTCGTATGGTGCCATGCCGATGCTGGAGTGGAAGCTATTATTGTTTGCAAATTTTGCTAGCGGCAAATAATCTCTCCAACTCCCTTGGAAATCTAAAGCACACATTCGAAGTATATCTTCTAAGGACTGTATTGTCCGTTCTGATTGCTCATCGGTTTGTGGATAGAATGCGGTACTAAATCTCAATTCTGTTCCCATAGCTCTTTGTAGGCTTTTCCACAATCTAGACACAAATTTTGGATCTCTATCTGAGACAATGGATACCGGAACTCTATGTAAACGAACAATCTCATCAACATATATAGTAACCAATCTATAAGCATCAAATGTAGTTTTAACGGGCAAAAAATGTGCAGATTTAGTCAGTCTATCAACTACAACCCAAATAGAGTCCATACCTCGAAGAGTGTGGGGTAGACCAACAACAAAGTCCATAGTCACATGCTCTCATTTCCATTCGAGAATAGGGAGAGGCTGAAGTAGGCCGCCTGGTTTCTGATGTTCAACTCTAACTTGCTGACATTTAAGGCACTTGGACACATACTCTGCAATCTCTTTCTTCATTTTGGGCCACCAATAGCTTTGTTTCAAATCCCGATACATTTTTTTATTACCCGGATGCATAGCAAACACTGACTTATGGGCTTCATCTAGAATTCTCTTCTTTAACTCGAGAATGTTTGGAACACACAATCTGTCTTAGAATTTCAGCACCTCATTTACTACACTATATTCCGGTCTCGGATTCATTTCAAATTCATCAACTATCTTTTTAAGGAATTCATCTTCCTTCTGTTTCTATTTAATCTCATCAATGATTGTTGGTTCGGCTGAAATGGCGGCTATCAATCCGCCCTGTTCACACAATATCACTTCAATCCCGAACTTCTCAAAATCTTACAAGATCTCTTTCTATTCAGTGAGTAAACAACCCAAACTCCCCATCGATTTTCTACTCAAGGCATCAGCAACTGTAATGGCTTTCCCAAGGTGATATTGAATCTCAAGGTCATAGTCTTTTATCAATTCGAGCCATCTTCTCTGTCGCATATTTAACTCTTTCTGTGTAAAGAAGTACTTCAGACTTTTGTAATCTATGTCTACTTCACATTTTGCCCCATACAATTAATGCCGCCAAATTTTTAAAGCAAATACGACTACGACCAATTATAAATCATGTGTTGGGTAGTTCTTCTCGTGTGGCCTCAACTATCGAGAGGCATATACAATCACCCTTCCATTCTGCATTAATACACAACCCAAGCCTTTATATGATGCATCACTGAAAATCACAAAGTTCTCCGTACCTGATGGTAGTGTCAAAACTGGTGCAGTGGTCAATCTCGTTTTCAGTTCATGAAAGGCAGATTCTCTTTCGTCATTCCATTCAAATGGTTGCCCTTTGCGTGTCAGTTGGGTAAGAGGCACAGCTAATTTTGAAAAGTCCTTCACAAATATCTTGTAGTACCCAGCTAAGCCCATGAAACTACAAATCTCTGTTACATTTGTCGGTGTAGGTTAATTCACAATTGCCTCTACTTTCTGCGGGTCCACTGAAATCTCCTCCTTGTTGATAACATGTCCTAAGAAGATAACTTCATCCAACCAAAATTCACATTTCTTTAGTTTGGCAAATAATTTATTTTCTCTAAGTGTTTGCAAAACAGTCCTCAGATGTTGTTCATGTTCAAGTCTATTCTTTGAATATATCAAAATATCATCAATAAAAACTACAACAAATTCATCAAGGTAGGTCTTAAAAATTCGGCTCATTAGGTCCATAAATGTTGCAGGAGCATTAGTTACCCCAAATGGCATAACAAGAAATTCATAATGGCCATACCTTGTTCGAAACGCAGTTTTCTCAGCATCTTCTGCTTTTACCTTCAACTGGTGATACCCGAACCTCAAATCAATTTTGAAAAACACTTGTGATCCTTGTAACTGGTCAAACAGGTCATCAATACGAGGTAAGGGATATTTATTCTTTATTGTTACCTTGTTCAGTTCTCGATAGTCGATACACAAGCGCAAGGTTCCATCTTTCTTTTTCACAAATAACACTGGTGCACCCCATGGTGAAGTACTAGGTCGAATAAACCCTTTGTCAAGCAAGTCTTGCAACTGTTCTTTCAATTCTTTCATTTCAGCAGTAGCCATTCTGTAGGGAGTTTTAGAGATAGGCTGAATGTCTGGCACAACTTCAATGGTGAACTCTATTTCCCAGTTAACTAATTCTCCTGGCAATTCATCTGGGAATACATCTGGAAACTCGCTAACAATAGGGATACTATTCAATTATACATTTACAATTTGTTCAGATAACACACAACACAAATAACCCTGGCATCCTTCCCTGATCAATATATATGTTTTCATTGCAAATATCAAGTAAGGTGGAGGCACTACCCCGTTACCCACAAACACAATTTCTTCTTGTTCCAGTGGTTTAAATACAACTCGTTTCGTTACACAATCAATGGTGGCACAATATTTAGTTAACCAATCCATGCCCAGAATTACATCAAAATGTCTAAAATCCAAGGGCAACAAGTCCACATACAGAATAGCATTTCTAATACGCATGTCACAGAATCAATATACAGATACACACAACACAGATTCCCCGGACGGAGCAGATACACATAGCAAATATAGCAATGATTCTAGAGGTCTACTCAATCTAGATGCAAATGAACAAGTTACGAAAAAGTGTGTTGATCCGGAGTCAATTAATATAAAAGCATCCTGATTACATATAGAGATAGTACCTGAGACAACGGCTTCGGCATGCCGTGTATCGCTCAAAACAAGCACAAAAACTCTCCATTGCCTCATGGTATGGCCGGTGGTAGTAAATCTCGTAGTATTTCCCGGTTTTGGGATTGATGCAGTGGCGCTAGTAGCTAATTTCCCGCTATTCTGATTACAATCTTTGGCCATCTGCCCTGTTTTTCCACACTTAAAACAAGCTCCTGACACACGGTAACAAACTCCGCAATGCCTTTTACTACAAATATTGCACATTGGAGATGTATCTCGGGAAGAATTTGAAGTACTCAAGGAGCCCATATTCTGCTTCTTTGAAAATTTCTTCTTCGAAAAAAAGCCCTGTCTTTTACTACCCTTCCAGTCAGTGGTGGTTTTGGCCTGCCTAGCTAAGTTAGCTTTTGATGTTATGGCCCGATCTAGCACCCCAATATAGGTTTCCAGCTTGGGGACGTTCACTCTCTCTAAAATATCATCACGAAGCCCACCTTCAAAATGCCTCGCTTTCTTGTAGTCGGTGTCGACCACATGTGGTGCAAACCTGGCCAACTCAGTGAACTTGGCCTCATACTCAGCTACTGTCATGCCGTTTTGCTTAAGTTCCATGAACTCCAACACTTTCCTGTCACAGACACACTATGGAAAGTACTTGTCATAGAAAATTTCCAGGAATTGCGTCCAACCAATGTCTTTATGATTCTCACGCATTAACATCCACTATCTTCTTACTTCATCTTCTAGCATAAAGGTGGCTAGAAGTACTTTATGTGTCTCTGAACAAGGAAACACTTCGAATAGTTTTTCGATGCTGAGAGCCCATGCTTCAGCCTTCAACGGATCTAATCCCCCATGAAACTGTGGCGGTTTCATTTTCTTAAACTCTTTGATGAGAGCTATTATTCGGTCATCGTTCTGTAAGTCTAGCACAGGTGGTGCCGGAGGTGGAGATGGAGGATGTGGTTGTTGCCACTGTTGTTTCCACTGTTGTTGTTACCTCAAGGTCTCTGTCATTTCCTAAATCAATCTTACGATTCTATCCATTCTGGCAGTAGAAAACTCCTCTATTTCATCATCTCTTGTTCTCACCATCTAATTAGACTCGCATTATTCTTTATATGAGAGATTCACAAGTATGCATATACCAAAAAGCATACATATTCAAATAATTGCAATGCAAGTAAATCACAAACATATAGCATACAATCATTCATCTTGAAGCATTTAAGCACATTCTTGATGCTTTCAGATTCATACTTATCACATTAATACATCCTAGGTCTTTTCTAGATGCTAATTACTCATTTGGACAAGTGTGTGAGTCATTAACTCGTGCTCTGATACCACTTTGTCATGGCCCGACCACGCCCCCATGGATTAAGGTCATAACTGGCTAGTAATCAAGGGATTACCTACAGCCTCAAACCAATTTGAAACATACTTCATCAGAGTTAAGGGGCCGAACGGAAGCAAACTTACAAATTGTCCATAGAGCTGTGCTTACATGATATAGCAAAATCATTCAAAAAGTATTTCATAATAACCCAGACATACTCATAGAGTTAATCTATATCCATAAACTTTTAGTTATGCAGTCAGCCAAACAAAACTTATATACAAGGTGGTCCAACGTTCTCGCCCACAAAGCAAAAATATAACCAAAGGACAAAAGGGCAAAAACTAGTCTCGTGCATGACACGTTAAGGCTGACTCCTCAAAACTTGGCCCTTTTTCCACATACTTCACTGAGATTGGGTTTGGACATTTCTTGGCTCACCTATAAATACATGAATGAAAGTGAGCGAAAGCCCAGTGAATAATATCAAATAAAGAAGATACCTAAACAGAATTCGAAACAAATACATCAGACGGCCTTTGGCCCAATTCATGGTCCTATCTAATGCATTAAGGGACTACATATCTAGACGTATCAAACGGCCTTGGGCCCAATTCATTCATATCTGACGGCCTTTGGCCCAATCATTCATGTCAAATGGCCTTTGGCCCAATCATCCATGTCAAACGGCCTCTGGCCCAATTATTCATGTCAAACGGCCTTTGATCCAATCATTCATGTCAAACGGCCTTTGGCCCAATCATTTATGTCAAACGGCCTTTGGCCCAATCATTCAAGTCGACAGATTTATGAAACTCAAATAGGAGTAAGCAATTGGACAACTAGCATACTTCAAACTGTCTTTGCTAAGATATTACTCACAGAGTTCTGCTGGTAGATTCGTCCTTGTGCTCGACCCTACATAATACATAACACATATCAGGTCACAAACGATTCAATCCATTCTTAACTCATACATTCCTCTTAGGCTTCTTTCTTATCTTCTTAGTCCATTTACAATGCGTAATGTATGCCTAAGAGTGCTTAGGAGTGAAAGAGAATGGAAACAAAACATAAAATCATCTTTAAAAAATTTCTAAAACAGGGTTCCCTGCTCGAGCACAGTTTCTTCCGCTCGAGCGGACCTCTCTGGTATGCAAAAGTACTGGTTGCCTCATTTTTGTGCTCGAGCGTGACTTTGTATGCTCGAGCAAAGAGTCAAAACATGTGACTGATGCTGGAGCTGACATCAATGTCTGCAAAAGTTCTGGGAACTAACATTTCACACTCGAGTGGTGATTTGCCCGCTCGAGCGGACATGCCAAATTCTGGAATTTCCAGAATCATTCTTGCAGTTCAAACTCAATGTTTAAAGGTTCAAAACTCATGTTTTTGACACAAAAGCAGGGAAGGACATCATATAACACAAGAACATGAGTAATTTGGAACCAATTGACCAAAATCATGGTCCACCTCATAAATTATCTTGAATTCTTTTCATAATTTTCAAAACCCATGTACTTAACTTCATACAAATTCCATATCCTTATCTATCATGCATGCATGCCAATTCTTGACTTCATCTCTATTTCAAATGACACAAATGATACTTATAATTATGAAACTCACGAAGATTATGCATGCATGTGGAAATTGATGCTCAATTCTTCATGTTCAACATGATTCATGCTTGAGTATGTAAGATCATGGCAATTCTATACATGCATATGCATATAGAATTCAAATTCATCATAATCTATTCAATCTATGCTCTTGATTACCACCTAACTTGAATTCATAAAATTACAACCTCAAACTTATGAATTCATAACCAATTACTCACCTAGAACCTCAAATCTTTCAAATTATGGTTAACTCTTGAGTTAATCTTCAAGATTTCCAAGCTTCTTGATCAAAGCTTCAATTACCTTCACTCTATCTCTCTCTCTAACCGACCCTCTCTCTCTCTCTCTCTCTCTCTCTCTCTCTAGAGTGATCCCGACCAAAGGAGAGGAAATGAGCTCAAAACATTGCTTATAAGTACAAATAGGCCATTTATATATATTGACCTAATCAAATTTAATTTAGGCTAAGTAATTGAGCTTAATTTAATTATTCTGAATCTAATTATTTTGATCCAAATCAATTTCTAATTAAATTTCACCGTAGGCTCTAAAAATTGCGCTAATCACGATGGCGTAATCAATTTCGGTTTCTGCGGCCGATAAGGCATTCAATTTTCAGTTTATAACGGTAAATTGAACAGATTTTTCTACGGTGAACAGATATAGAGCCAAAACCACATATAATCATATAAACAGCACCCAAAATCATATTAAACACATAAACACAATCATAATTAAGATTAATTAGCAAAATACGAAACAGGGTTATCACAACACGCTCGTACTTTGATGATCTAGCGAAACAACCAGTGAAAGTGTCGATCTAGCTTTTTTTACAACTAATCTTGGGAGATCTTGGGTGGATCTTGAGTCAAGATTGGAGAAATCTATAGTTTTGTGAGCTAGGGTTTGAGAAAATGTATAGTTAGAGAGAGAGAGAGAGAGAGAGAGAGAGAGAGAGAATGGAAAAGTGCTAAGAAAATGACTTGGAATCACATTTAAATCTGTTGTGCCTGACAGGTCCCTCCAACGCAACTTCTGATGCTTAAGCGTAAGACACAACTAAGTGAGTGAGCTCAAACACAACTTCCTTCGCTCGAGCGGAAAAGAACATGTCCCAGAAGTTTTGCAAAGCTATAATGAAACTACTAGGAGCATGCATTCCACGCTCGAGCGACAACTTCTTCGCTTGAGCAGCCCGTTGTGATGACTAGGTATATAACCCATCCCGTTCTTCTTTCATTTGTGTTACGTATACTCATGTTAGAGCGTCGAGGTTTAACTTGGGGCCATGTCATCCGTCTGGGTTTATCGTTTTTGTAAGCCTTTTTTTAAAATTCTTGTCCTTTTTTTATTTCGACGTTGAGTTTCGCATGTTTTAGGAGGCGTGAGGTTGGATCTGAAGTGTCTCGGGTTTAGCTGCTAAAATTTTTAGTTGGGAGGTAGAACCGCTCGTGCGGGGGATTGGGCCACACGTGCAAAAGAGGGGTTGCACGTATGCCAAGGTGCTCTACTGAAATAATCGCACGTGAAATTCTAGGTGTGGGGAATGGGCTACACATGCGGGGGTAGAGGCCGCACGTATGGTGAAGGGGGTGTTGCACATGCGGGGAAAGGCGCGCACATGTGGAAAAATGCTGAGTCCTAAAATTTCTACTTTTTCTTCACTTTGGGATTAGTTTATCTCACTTTTGGTATATCTCTCTCTCTAAAAACCCATTTCTCTTCCTTCTCTCTACATTTACCTACACCAAATTAGATAAAATCTTTGATTTCTTCAAATCCATTAGAGTTTTGACCATAGCCCCTTCATCAAAGTTGGAAAACTCTTCGAGGGCTAAGTTTTGTGCGGTGGAGATCAAGTTTCAATGCCGTTGATTTTGAGGCATCTTTCACTCTTTTCCTTCTAACTTGAGATAGAGATTTTCTTAGAGTTATATATATATATATATATATTTGCAAGATTATGTTGATTTTGGAACTCCCTTTGGTGGTATTGAAATTTGATTTTTGACTCAAAAGTGTTGATGATTTTAAAGGTGGGTTTACACCTTGTTTTCAAAAATTTCTTAAGAGTTTGAACTACATTGTTAAGGAAAGATATTTTGGAGAGATTCTTTCAAAAAGATAAGGAAATGTCTAGTTTCAGTGAAAACCTAGAAATTGGAGATTTTTTTGGAAGAGATGTTGAGAATTCATGGGTTTTTACTCGTTAAAGTGTTAAAATGAATGAATGGTTGAGAATTTCATATTGTTGTATATACATGAGAAATTCCTTGGAATATGGGAAATGGTTGGTTTTGAAGTTTATTGTTCAAAAATGTGGATATAGTCATGAAATGACTAAATTATTGAGAATGCATGAAATATGAAAATATTGCTACTCTTCGATAGATATAAATGAATATATGTTTATCTTGTGAAATTGCATTGGAAAGAAAAATGGGAATTGTGATCACAATGGGGGAAAAAAGTGTGTGGAAGAATTGAAAATGGAAGAATATTATAATGCCTTGATAAATGTTGCATTGGCATTTTAATTCATTTGGTTACGAATTTTGAATTGAGATTTGAAAATTTTTGCATTGAGAAAAGAATGTTTGTGAAACAAGATCTCATTGAATTGTTTTTGGGGTAAATATGTTGGTAAGTCCAGATAGGGAGTGTAGTTGATATTAGTTAAGTTGACATGAGTGTCCAGGGTAAAAGACCAAAAACACGCGCGGAAGAGGTACCACGTGCTTTCTGGTTAGTTACCTATAAAGTGGGTATTTGGTAGTGCTAGTTATGTCTACTTGCAGACACCAACCTAGGGATTACTTGAGTCGTATTTACTGCCCCTTGAACTTGATTTAAAATTATTGATTTGTTGAATTTTCAAGATTTCGTTGTGCATGATGGTTTTTTTTTTTTCTTATCAAAAGGATGAATATGCAATTTTCTTTTAAAAGCATAGCATGGCATATGCATTTCATTTCATGAGAATTATATAAAATGTATATACTTTGCTAAGAATTTCCTACCGAGCTTTACGCTCACTCTATGGGATTTTGTGCAGGAAAAGATGAGGTAATTCCACCAAACTAAGGGCGTGAAGTGCATTTTGAGAGCACAAGGCTCTTGTTTTGTGTGATTATTTTTGCAAGCCAAGGGCTAGATATGTGTGGGTTCGAGCAACCATTTCGTGTAACCGGGCTTAAGCCTTGGACTTTGTAGCCCTTGAGGGCATTTATTTACTTATGACTGGTTATGTCACATGCTATAGATTTATGTACTAAGGTCGTTGAATGTATATTTGTATGTGGTACTATTTCATAAATCTCTTATAATTATGTATGCAAAATGTTGGAGATTTGGGGGTTGACGTGGATATTGAAGATTTACTTATGTTTACCGTAAGGAGTGATAGTTGGTCTTTTGAAGGGGGGGCGTTACAACCCGCCTGCAAAGTTGCTATTTACTGGGAGCTAAAGATCTACGCTTGTAGAAACTCCATTTTTGACCGACCTTAAGACTCAAGCATCATCGATTGAGCGCTCGGTGATAGTGCATGTTGTGCTCGTTTCGAGTTTTCGGAGTTTTGGCTGAGAGCCTTGTCTCCGGGTCTCTGAACTATTTGTGTTTTGGCTCGATTTGTGGACCAAGCCTTGTTTCTCCTCCTTGGAGGGAGGGAGGCGTCTTGTAAACCCCATTTTGTGGTCGTAGACCACTTTTCGCGTTTGGAGACTAGTTTCCGGTTTTCGGAGTCTTCGGCCGCACGTCTTGACTCGGGACCGCTTAACGTTCTCTGTTTGGCATGGTTTTTGAACCACACCTTGTTGCCTCTGCCTAGAGGGCCACTGTGGTCTGGGAGACCACTGTTGTGATCGTAAATCACTTTTGGTGCTCGTAGACTAGTTTGCGAGGCTTTCGACTGCGCGCTTTGCCTCCCAAACTTTCGTCTTGCATCCTTTTTGGTTTGTTTTTGGTACAAACCTCTTTTTCCTTGTTTGGAAGGTGGTACAAGGGTGGGAGACCAGTTCTTCCCCTTGGAGACCAGTTTTCTTCCCGCCAGCTAGTTTTCTGGTCGGCCAACTAGTCTCCTTGGTCTTTGGGCCATCTTTTCTGGTCGGCCACCACACCACTGCACTGTTTTCATGCTGCTGACCTTTTCCCCCCATGGCCGACCACTTTTTGTCTTGGGAGACCACTTGTGGTGGTCGGCCGACCACTTCAAGTAGGTAGCCAACCACTTCAAGTGGTCGGCTGCTTTTCATCACCTTTTTGGAGATATTTTTAGTCTAGCTGTGCCAGCTGGAAGGCACAGAAGCCATCCTCCATACAAATTATGGAGGGATGGCTCTGAGGCCAAAACTTGTCCAACAAGCTTAAGCTTTGTTCTCTATAAGAGAGAACCTCCTCCTCTCTCCTCTAGGTTCAGAATTTTGTGGCTGGAGTGATAGATACACCGTTGTCTCTATATTTCCTTGTTTGCTCTTGTTTTGTGCCTTAAAGTGTATATTCATCATACTTTAACACACAAACACACACTCAAACACCATACTCTTGGAGCTGAGGTCCCTTGAAGTTGTCTTTGAAGTTTTTAGATTGGTTTTGGTTCAAAAAGAGTGCTGGAGTTGCAGCCTTGAAGGTGTTCACCAAGGGTGAGTTTTAACCTTCTTGAACCTTGCTTTTGCTTAAGCTTTTAGCCCTATTTTCATGCTGATTTAAGCTTAACTCTTAACTACAAAAAGTTCTGTTTTTGCATGCTTAAAATGTTTGTTTAAGGTCACTTTTTTGTTGGGGGTGGTCTACCCCCTCTTAGGCCTTGTTAGGCCTTGTTTTGGGTCATCCCTTTTGGCTCTTGTTCTAGGTTTTGCATGACCTTTCTACCACTGAAATCCAGAGGATTTTCAGTGGTGGAAAGGTGGTTTTGAAGTCCCAAATAGGAGGGGGTCATCCCCTCTCCTTGTATTTTGAATGCTTGCTTTGAATGCCTCATGTTTGAGCATGTTTGTTAAGCTTGTGTTGGCTTGTTCTTAGCATGTATTTGGGGTTATTTTGAGATGGCGTGCCACTATTTTTGGTTGCCTTGATCACCTCATGCATGCTTAATACACTTGTAGTGTAAATTTCATAAACTAGTCTTATATGCTTCATGAAGTAGCATGTCTTTCTAGCTTATGTTGACTCCATTTCAGTAGGTTTTGGGTGTTGTTTTAGCATGCCATGACTCTGTTTTGGGTGGGTTTGATGGCTCCTTGCTTGCTCTATGCACTTGTAGTACAGTTCCATTCAATAGCCTAATATGTGCCTTGTTTTAGACAACCATTCTAGCATGTTTTTGGCTTAACTCTAAGAAGTTTTTGTCCATGTTTTAGCATGCTCTAGCTCTAATTTGTGTTATTTTGGTCATGCATGCCATGCTTTGTATAGCTATAGTGCATTCTAGCTTGTTAGCATTATGTCTCGAGTCCACTAGCATGCATTGCTTGGCCTATTTCCATGATTTGGCACCATTTGAAATGTGATTTCAGTCCATGTTTCATGTTCATGCACTTGCATTTATCACTCCTTCAATGCGTTGGAGGGTTTGCCCTTTATGCCTTAAACATGGGTCATTGTGTATGCCTTCATGCCTAAGCTTGCGAGCTATCATTTCAACGTGTTTTGGGGTTATTTTTCCATGATATAACTCTGATTTTTGTTGGCGAGCCATCTCATGCTTGGCCTTAATAGGTGTAGTGTAATCCACCTTATTTGCCTAGTATACATCATGCCTTATGCTCTTCATGCTAGCTTATTTTGGCCTCCTTCCATACATATTTTAGACTCATTTTGACATATTCTAGGACTGTTTTGGGCTACCTTAACCATATGCTTCATGTTTTGCATAGTTGTAGTACAAGTGCCTATGCTAGCTTCAAGCTTTGGGTACCATAGCATGCTTCATTTGTGTTGTGTACATGATTTGGCATCATTTATCATGTTATTTCATAGCATTTAGCACTGCCTTGTTCCCACTTCTTTCACCATTTGGCTTAGTGTGTATGCTTGCATGCCTAGACCTTTGAGCCTTTATCTCAGCATGTTTTGGTCTTTGTTTAGACCTATTTGAGCTCTGTCCATGATTGGTTCAATCATTTGTGCCATGTATTGCATACCCTTTGTGTAGTCCCTTTAATGGCCTTGCGCCTTAGGCCCTCTTGCATGCTTTACTTGTGTTGTTTGAATGATTTGGCATCATTTCACACTTGATTTCAGAGCCTTTGGTGTTGTCACACTTCCATGTTTATCACTTTTTCAATGTGCTTGAGAGTTGTATTCTTGGGCCTACTTGATAGGCCAATGCATGTGCATGCTTGCCTTCCCCTTTTGTGCCTTAGTTTCATCACCATGGCCACTGATTTGGGCATGACTGAGGTTTGTCCATTTTTGGTTTAAGTCCATTGAGCACCTTATTTGCATTGTGCATGCTTATGTTCTTTGCATTGCGTATACTAGGTAGTTACATTGCATTGAGTATGCCATGTTGTTACATCGCATTGTGTATGCCATGTTGTTCATTGCATTGTGTATGCCATGTTCTTTGCATTGTGCATGCTTATGTTACATCACATTGAGTATGCCATGTTGTTCATTGCATTATGTATGCCATGTTCTTTGCATTGCGTATGCTAGGTTGTTACATTGCATTGTGTATGTCATGTTGCATTGCATGTTTGCATGCATAGGTTGCATTGTGTTTAACATGCTTGCTTTGCATTTTTGTTTGGATTAAGTGTTAGTCTAAACACGAGAAACGAGAGACGTTTCATACTTGAAGTGATGAAACGTGCCTCAATTCTCGGTCGCCGACCCTCTTCATCAATCATGATAGAGGTTAAGGCTTTATGTGTTTATGTGTGCATTCATTCACATTGAATTGTGCAATTTGGCTTCTCGGCCATCATGCATAGAGATGCGTGATTGGTGGCCCGATAGTCGAGAACCACACTTCCTTGAGCTTATGAAATGATAGGGAGGGTGGTTGTGCACACATATCTTGCAAATACATTGCCATGCCCTTTCTTGCTCTCTGTTGCAGTAAATTGGAGAAGTGCAGCAAAAACTGACCGGCCAGCTAGAAAAACTAGCTGGCCAACCACTTTTTCTGGTCTGCAGCAACAAAAAGTGGTCGGCCAGTGGCTAGAAACACCCCTAGGTGGTCGACAGCCCTCCCACAAGTCCCTAAGGTGAGTTCGAAGCTATCTGGAGCTTTGTGCAAAGTTCTGAGAACAGTTGCAAACAGAGGCAAATCGGGGCATCGCGACGGATTTCAGAACGAGGCGACTGGGCATGCATGCACTCCTCTTCCCGTGGACCTCTCTTTACTGTTTTCCTTAGCTAGTTTATGCTTTGGTTCTGTATTTAAGTAGTTAATGCGTTTAGCTGCTTATTTGTGTTGTAATAACTAGTTAGTTAACTTGTTAGTTAATTAGCTTAGTTTTGTACTTAATTAATTAGCTTGTTAGTTAATTAGTTTTGTGATGTAATAATTATTTTAATTAACTTAGATTAGCTAGTTAACTCATTATTCGGACCCTCCGTCAAGAGGGCCAACTGTTGTAATAAGCGTGCGTATGTATGATACATGTCTTCCAACCCCCATTTCTTTCTCCCTTTTACTTAACCGTTTACGATGGTTAGTTTTAGGACATATTTTGTTTAGCATACCTTATGTTTCGCATGCGTTCATTCATTCATCTGTGTTGTATGCACTGAGCTCGGCGCATCATACTAACTACATTGTATTTCAATACATTTACTTGAATACGTGTTCAACGGCCTCATCCTCGAGTTGCTTTTCTTTTTGCTTTTCTGCCTCTCTATCTTTTCCAGATGCCTCTGATTGATCTAGGTGTGGAGGCTTGAAATACCGTCCACTCCTGGTCATGTGATCGACTTCGCTGATATACCAGGTATCATCTGGTTGGTTACTCCCCCAATCTTCGTCTGTGTGGGCAAGACATAGATCATCATCCTCCTACTACATTCCATCTGCTGCCGACAGGCACCTGTCCGGTCCTGGGATGACTGTTCTCATACTCGCAGTACCTTCTATCCCTATGCTTGCAGCATTTTCCATTTCTGTGTTTATAGCAGTCTCGGTCCCCACATGGGCCTTTGCCTTCCTGATTCTCTCGAAATCTTCGAATCTTTCCTGTCCTGACTGTGTCAATGCAGCCGACTGTTCAATAATCCCCATACTCGAAATGCTATAATCCCGAGTGAAATTCTTGACACCGGCGCTCTCCGGCGATGCACTCTGTTCTCCAACCCTTCTGGCTGTCACTGATATTCTTGCCCCTGCCGGGCCTTGTTGTGGCTGAGACTCTTCCACCACATCTGGTTGATCGTCCAACCATCCCGTAGCCTCTGTTGATTCCTCATAATCGAACCAGTTGACGGCTAAGTCCCTTGGATCTTCGTTACTGTAAAACTGGAGTTTGGCAAAGTCCTCTTCCACAGCCATTACATCATATGTTCCCTGTCTCAAACTGTCCCCTTGGATCGCACACAGCTCCCCCTCTGTTGGTAGTTCCATATCTGGCCTGTCCCGGCCTATTGACAAAATGTAGTCACTCGGACTATAAGCATTCCTAACACCACTCCCAGATTCCACAGACTCTGGCTCAACAACCCCCTTCTCCTTTGGAGTCTTCTCTCTCCTGTTCTCG
The DNA here is from genome assembly GCF_055761805.1 of Camellia sinensis. Lineage (NCBI taxonomy): Eukaryota > Viridiplantae > Streptophyta > Magnoliopsida > Ericales > Theaceae > Camellia > Camellia sinensis. Next base: position 61,532,660 of record NC_138971.1, read on the forward strand.
ATAGTCACCACCGTTGGCTTAGGTTGGGTTATGGAGATGTCCATCATGCACAAATCGGTGCAATCGGAAAGGAACACTTCCGGCTTAGGCAAGTGGGAAGGAGTGATATAAATGCTAGGATCGTAAGGCACGACCCCAGCTTGGATGAAGTTGACTCTTTTGGGTGGTGGAGTTTGGTTATGTGTGGGGAGAGGGTTTGTAGTAACGTTGGGTTTCTCGGGAGGCAAAATCACCCCGTTATTGATGAGATCTTGAATCTCATGACGCAATCAGAAGCACAGGTCGGTGTCATGACCGTGTTGTTGGTGAAATGCACAATATTTGGCGGGGTTGTGGGTAGCGGGGAGTCTTTCTGGTAAGGGTCGTGGCTCTAGGGGCTTCAGATGCCCCTTTCTGATTAAGACCCCCAAAGCTTTGGACAGGGGCATATAAAGTGGAGCGAAGGTTCTGGTGTTTTTGGGTGGGTATTTGACTGTTTGTGGGTTGTTTCCGGACGCACCGGAGAATGGTGCGGCTGCCATAGTTCTTGAGGGAGGGTTGGTGGTGACCATACTCACTTCGGAGGTCCTGGTAGTTGTAACGCCACTCGGGCCTGCATTAGTGTTACGATTGAAAGTTCTGCGGGGTTGCTCCTGGTCATTATCAATCAATCCTTGTTTTAAGGCATCCTCAATCTGCACCCCCATTTCATGTAGATCAGAAAAGGTAGGGAAGGGGAGTGCAATCATCTTTTGCATCAACTTCGGCTGAAGATTGCGCACAATCATCCGAATCTGGTCTTTGTCTGTGGGCCTTAAGGTCATCATCGAAGCCTTAGCCCGCCATCTGGTTATGAATTCTGAGAAGCCCTCTTTGGGTTCTTGCCTCGTTGTCTCGAGATCCCGGGTCGTAATCTCGATTTGTGTATTGTATGAGTACTGCAAGATGAAGGCCTCAGCCATCTCATCCCAACTTCTCTTGACGTCATCCTCCAATTTGGCATACCATATGGCCGCTACACCCGACAGGGTCCGGCCAAATAGAGACAGCTTCTGCAGTCTAGTGAGGCCCATTGGCCTTAGGATGTCTGAAAACAATCTTAGGTGCACCATGGGGTCTCCAGACCCATCAAATCGATCAATGTGCGGCATCTTGAATCTATCAGGCAGTGTCACGGCTGCGTCGGTATACCCATCTTCAATGTCAGGGATGGTCTTGACTCCCTGGGATCTTTTGAACAGCTTTTCGAGCTTGCTCAGCTTTAATGCTGTGGGATCTGTCTCGAACTCGATAGGAGAGTCCGGTGGGTTGGTGGGTGTTTTGGATAACTGGGGTTGGATTTGGGGTAGGATCGGGGGTGGGGGTGGTCCAATGGGAATGTCTGTGTCATTCTGAACATTAGCTGTCTCCCCGAGGGTAGGAATTCCCAGCGGGGGAGGAACTTGTTGCGAAGCAGATGCTCCGTGTTGCTGTTGTAACCTTACGCTTAACTCTGCTTGTTCATTCATAACCGTGGCCTGTTGCTTGGCGAACTCTGTCTGCCGGACAGCATCCTGCTGCATCATTTTCATGCTCTCTTGGAGTTGGCGCACCATCTCCTCTAAACTAGCCATACTGTTTTGTTCTGACTGAATTACCGGTATATGTTCCCTCTCTGTGGGTGAAACAGAACCCTGATCCCTACTGTACACAGGTGGAGTAGATAAAGCCCTCTGTACTGACTGTCGAACTGATGCCCTCTGCCTAGTTGTCCTCCGTCTAGTAACCGGGGGTAGAGAGTGGTACACTGGTTGTCCGTCTACCAGATCCTCAGATCGATGGAGTCGACGACCTCTAATCCAGAGTGCTTGGGGAATACCTACCGGGTTGGAAGCAATGGTGCTAAATTACCTAGCAAAAAGATAAATAAAGCAACAAATAAACAAACAATCGGACAGCACAACGGCGTAAAATAAACACATACAACGCACAGTTGGGTATTCATAATACACAGTCGGTAAGCCGAACACACTGTTCCTTGATACTGATCACTGTTCCCCAGAATCACTGTTCCCAAAACTGAACCCGATACCCGCAGATAACTGATTCTCATAAACTGATACTGATGCCCTCAGGTCTAATACTCAATCTTGCAAACTGTCATGTACGTTCCTGTAGAGATACACTCTAAAAGCACATAGCAAGTAAAAAGAGCCAAAACACCCCTATGTTGGGGTAGGGTTTCCCTGTCCTATTTTGTCAGGAGCTAGGGTTCCACTATGCACGTAGCAGTTTTAAACAACCTATAATCGGATAAGCAGCCTGTCCTAACTTGGAATGATCACTATGGATCCGAATATACACTAGGTCGAATGGTCGAAAAGGGTGCCCCGGTAAAACCGGGGTTTGGGTTCCCATACTGTCAGAGCCCATAACCGGTCAGCCTTATGGTCATGCCTTGACAAGACAAGCCTCCGGCAAACCGTTCAGGAATGGCAGATGGCAAACACGGTGTCTTAGGCGCACCAATGCACATGCAATGCAAAGAGACACATAAATGAAATCAAAACAGGATATCACGAGTTCGAGTCAAGCTCTCTAACTCTCCCCAGCAGAGTCGCCAGAAACTGTAGACGCGCCCGCGTGGGGCCCACGCTACAGTTCGGACTCGATTTGTGTCACGGTTCTTAATCTGAACCAAAGAGTCCAAATCCGGCAAATCGTTTTGAGAAATAGATTTTTTTTGAAAGAAGTGTCAAACATGGACTGCTTTTCCAGATACAGAGTCGCCACCTAAATATTTTATTTTGGGGGAATTTAGGAAACCCTGACTCGGTGCCAAAGGCCACGTGTCCGTCATCACCAAAGTTGCCTCGGCTCGGGAACTTGGGTACGATCGGGGAAGGTCAGCTATGAGCACCCCCTCTCGCCCGATCCGAAGATCGGCCTCTACTAATCGTGATATCCGCTTTTGAAAACGTTATGTGTTCTTAAACCGGTTATTAGTCTAGAATTACTATGTTATGCGCACAGCAAACAAATATAGACCAAATCGCCTAAATTGGAACAAAACATTTCATGCTTGTTTTGAAAATGGTTTGCTACTCGCAAGTAGGCTAAAATGCAGGTTTTGCCACCCTCGAGTGGGCTTTTAGAAAATATGGTTTTAACACTATCTAGTGGGCTTTAAAACTCACAGTTTTAATGCGTTATCCCAATTTAGGTAATTCAACCTCCATCCCCAGGCATTCAAGCAGTTATATCACATAAGCAACTAGCCTCATGGTAATCATGCTATTATGGAAACACTCACACGCATGCAAGGATGCTAAAGCAAAAGAACTTAGAGAGTACTCCAAGCCAAGACAGGAACTAGTTAGTAATCACATGCATGATCCTAGTTCATATTTTAAATGGCTAATGCAACACATGCAAAGATGCAATCCAAACGGGCTCGGCTATCCTAAACATGGCATGTGAAATGCTGCAATTAACACGTATTCAATTTGGAATTGAAATACAGATGCAGTTAGAATGATGCGCCGAGCCCAGTGCATGCAAGACAAATGTATGGATGCACGCATGCATAGCATAAGGTATGCTAATTTAAATATGCCCTAGTCTACCATCATAAGCGGGTAAATAAAAGGGAAGAAAGACGTGGGGTTGGAAGACATACACACACTCACGCACACTTATTACACAATTTCCCTCACTCGGAGGGTCCGAATAAATATTACAGTCCGAATAATAAACACATAAATTATTACAGAATTTCTAATTAATTAACAGAATGAATGCAAAAAAGAAGAAAGGTGGCCACAGCCCCCGCCTCGGGATGCGCGAATGATGCATGCTCGAACCCGTCTCGCCCAGAAAGTCCGTACCATACCACTGCTGCCTCTGTTTATACTGCCCTGCTTTTCTAAAAATTGCCAAAGTTCTAGGACAGGTCCCCTGAACACTGTGGAACACCATCGGCTGAAGGAAATGTCCACCGGCCATTGAAAATATCCATCGGCTGTTGATGAAGCTATCGGCCCAGGAAGGATTGCCGGTCGGCACTGAACACTGCCGGTCGGCAGAAAGTCCCTGCAGAATCTGGTTTTTGACAGCAACAAGGACAGACAGTGTATGGCATGGAATTTCAAGCAAGTGTATGCATGGCTACTCTCCCAATCATGTAACGGACTCAAGGGAACATGGCCCTTGACCCTCGGGCTATCAATCGTGCATTTGATGCATGATAGCCTAAGGAGCCAAGGTTGCAATTTGATGTACAAATGCATGCAACACACAAATGAGGACCAAGATCCTATCATGCCAAAGTCAAGGGCCCCGGTGACCGAGAGTTAAGACGCGTTACATCACTTATAGTATGAACGCTCCTTAACCCTCACACTTGGTTTGACACCCCAAACCAAGTAATGCAATGCATGTTATGCAAATATGACTCAAAGATACAACATGAGATTAAGATGCAAGGCATGCCAAATGCGATGCAACTACCATGGCAAGTATGCAATGCTAGGCATGCAAGATGCAAATGTAATGCAAACATGGACGATTTAAGCAATGGGATCATCATGTTACAACACCTAATGAAGCAATCATGCAACAAACATGAGACAAGCATGCAATGGTGGACTTAAACCATAAAGGGGCAGGCCTCAATCCACCCCAAAACAGTGGCCAAAAGTCCCCAAAATGGTGGACAAACACTCATGCCAACACGCAAGCCAATGGACCTAAGGCTAAGGCACAAAAAGGGGGCACTTTACTTCCACTAACATGACCACTCATGGCATGAATTAGACAAGCAAAAACAGAATCCTAGCATGCAAAAATGGACTCCAAAACCCACTGATATGGCAGCTTAAGTGGCTCCAATGAGATGCATGCACCAAAACTCATTTCTAGGCATAAAAGGGCACATCCTCAAAGCATGAAAGAGGTCACATATGCAAACATACAAACATGATTTACGGACTGAAATACGACCCTAAATGATGCCAAATCATGAGGATGGTCTAAGCTACGCATGCTAGAGGCCAATATACTCAAGGCTTACAAGCCAAAACACAAAGAGATGACACCAAACATGGCAAGCATGACTGAAACAGATGGCCAACAGGCCTTAAATATGGTAAAGTAATGCCAATACCTTCATGAAATTAGGCTAACACATGCAAGAATCATGACCTAAACACAAGATGCATTTCTAGGCCAAATAGAGAAATGTAAAGCAAGTATGTTGAGCATGCAAAAGGGCACAAATCCGACAAAAAACAGAGATAACATGTGACCTAGAGACACCCAAAAACCTCTGAAATAGGGCCAAAATCAGTCAAGCATGCATGTTGCCCTTTAAGCCAAAAGGCAAGGAAATGTGGCAATGAAGGGAGAGGGGTGTCCCTCCCCTATACAAGACTTCAAACTACCTTCCTTACCACTGAAAATCCACTGGTTTTCAGTGGTGAGAAGACTAAGACACTCAAGCAAACAAAGCCTCACAAAGGAAGCACCAAAAAGGCCAAATAAGGCCTAAGAGGGTGAGTTTGAACTCAAACCACAAAACACCCTTAATGAAAGTTCTTAAGCATGAAAATATAAGATTTTTTTATGTTATGCACAAAGCCTAAAACAGAAAGCAAGATAGGTCAAAAGCCAATGCAAGATTGGGGAAACTAAAGTAAAGTGATTACCCTTGAAGATCCTTTGAAGAACAGTTGGTCCAGCCACCCTCTATTGATCAAAACCAGTCCAAAACCTCAACAAACAACCCTCAAAGTGCCTCAAAGTCGAAGTAAGGTGTGGTAGTGTGTGTGTTAGTGCAAAACTAAGGTAAAAATGCACTTTTAGGCCACAAAACACACACAAGGGAGGAGAGAGAGGGAAATATAAAGAGAGAGTGTGTATGTATATGTATAAGCTCTGGTGTTTCTTCCAAAATTTTCCAACCAAGAAGAAGGAGAAGAGCTCTCCTCTTATAGAAGTCCCCCTTGCAAAGCTTACCAAACAAGCTTGCTTAGAGGGAAATCCCTCCATACACGTGTATGGAGGGGAACAGAGTGGGTGCCAGCTATCACAGCTGGCACAAAATATCTACAAAAAGTAGATGAACAGTAGTCGGCTGCTCAAAATTGCCATTTTGACAAAATGGACTGCCGACCGGCAATATACATTGCCGATGGCAACAAAACACCAGCCGGTGGCCACTGGCCATGGCCGGTGATGTGTGGGGATGCCTCACAAGGCATTCCCTGCCCCTCCAAGGCAAAACACAAGTGTTTGGTGCAAAACCAGACACTAAACAGTCGAGTCGAGAGATTCTGAGGCAAGGCGCGCAAGCCGAGACCTCCGGAAACTCAAGACGAACACAAACATGGATGATCACCGAGTGTTCAAACGGTGACATCCAAGTCTTGAGGACGGTCAAAAATGGGGTGTCTACAGTTGCCCCTCTTTGACAGAACTCGAAAGTCATAATAATGAAGGGAGTGAATGTCAAAGCCCAGAGACGACCCATTTCTGACAAGGCCGAAGACTCAGACAAACATGCAAGATAAACAAGATATGCGCCCGAAGGCAGGGGCAAAATGCAAGACAATGCACAGAGCCAAACATAACTTATGATCATGCAAAGAAAGCTGTAATGAAGCATACATGCGACAATTTTAAGCTAGCATACACCAAACTGCATTACAATGCAGAAAGGATGTAAGAGAATTATGCAATTCTCGATACGTCTCACTCGGAGGATGCAATACCTGTGCGGCTCGTCTGGTTGCACCAACCTCAAATGAACCGTACATACAATATCGTGCCTGTAAAGAAAACAAACTTAACAGGTGCAATATCGTTAGCAACATGCATAATAGTGTACTCGAAATGCGTGACAACGCAGAGCAAATGGGAAACATAATGATGCTGTGAAGGCACAGACATGTAAGTGGAGCACGCGATCTACGCAGGCAACGAAATTGATCATGAGCATGCGGTCTACGCAAGTAATGAAATTGAACATAAGAATATGGTCTACGCAAGTAGAACATGCGGTCTACGCGAGTAAAACATGCGGTCTACGCAGGTAACGAAATTGAACAAACATGCGGTCTACGTAAGCAAAACATACGGTCTATGCAGGTAATGAATTTGAACAACCATGCGGTCTACACAAGCAAAACATGCGGTCTACGCAGGTAATGAAATTGAACAATCATGCGGTCTATGCAAGCAAAACATGCGGTCTACGCAGGTAATGAAATTTGAACAATCATGCGGTCTACGCAAGCAAAACATGCGGTCTACGCAGGTAATGAAGTTGAACAATCATGCGGTCTACGCAAGCAAAACATGCGGTCTACGCAGGTAATGAAATTTGAACAATCATGCGGTCTACGCAAGCAAAACATGCGGTCTACGCAGGTAATGAAATTGAACAATCATGCGGTCTACGCAAGCAAAACATGCGGTCTACACAGGTAATGAAATTGAAGAATCATGCGGTCTACGCAAGCAAAACATGCGGTCTACGCAGGTAATGAAATTGAAGAATCATGCGGTCTACGCAAGCAAAACATGCGGTCTACGCAAGCAAAACATGCGGTCTACGCAGGCAAAACATGCGGTCAACGCAGGTAATGAAATTTGAACAATCATGCGGTCTACGCAAGCAAAACATGCGGTCTACGCAGGTAATGAAATTGAACAATCATGCGGTCTACGCAAGCAAAACATGCGGTCTACGCAGGTAATGAAATTTGAACAATCATGCGGTCTACGCAAGCAAAACATGCGGTCTACGCAAGTAGTGTGTATGAGAAGAGTTGAATGTACACATGTAAGTAAAAACATGTCATTCACGATGCTGGAATGTAAAGTACTATAACACAGCATAATTGAAAAGATTCGTGGAATTCATGAGACATGAAAAGGATACAGGACGGGACGTTCTTCGTACGTATCGAGCATTGCTCGCAGAAGTTGTGGCCTGAGGTCAACTCGAAGGTTCACGTTTCAAAAGTGTGCTTTCCTGCATTGTCTCGAGTGATGGAGGCGCCAAACCATGTAGTTAACCCGAACAAAGGTGTGGAAGGTGCGTTGACCGCAAGGGGAGTTTTACTGGTATCAATTCCGACACTTTGCTACCCTGCCATTCTATGCTTTGCTTTCTTTTCTTTTTTTTACTGGCAGTTTAAGCACATTGCACTGCCTCGGGCAGGTTTTATTCTTTCTCAAAATTACATATTTTGCAAAACACGTGACGGGAATGAAACAACTATTTTGTTCAAAAGATGTTGCATTTGTAAACTTTCTATGCATCGCATCGCAAGGTATCACACCACAATGTGAACAAAATTGAACCTATTTTGGACACTGAGTATTTGCATCGTAATAATCAGGTAGTGAACCGACTTACAACTCGATAAGCAAGACAAAGGCATGATATGACCAAACAAGTGTGAGTACAACTCGATAAACAAATCAAAAGCTCAAAGAGAGTGAAATACAACTCGATAAGCAAATGTACAATAACTTGATAAGCAGACAGGTGTGACTCCGCAAGAATCGATCACCGGGGGAGGGATCGGAGGTGTTGGAGTTCCCCAATCCCTAGCATAAACAGCTCAGGGAACCAGGAAGTCCATCGGCCAGGGATAGAGGCCATCGGCCGCAAGGAATGGCCATCGGCCAGAAATTTGTTCGGTCGGCAAAAGGTAATGGCCGGTCGGCAGAATATTTGGTCGGCCGGCTATGAATGAGGGAATCACCAGAATGTTGACACCTGTCCTCCACCCATCCTTATCTCCTACAAAGGACCTCAGCTTCGTAGTTTTTCTCAATTCCACACTAATTTGCTCTAATGGAAGAGTTTCTTGCTCAAAATCTCACAGCTTGGATTGCTAGCTTGGATGGCTCGGAAAAGTTGAATTTCCGGGGTTTCGGCATAAATGCACTATTCACTCTGGGTCGTACCCCGTTGCACCTCCCGTTTCTTCATGTCGCGGCAAGGTTTTGGAATCCGGTGACGCATCTCTTTAGCTTCGCTAGGCAAGAGATATGTCCTACCTTTGAAGATTTCCGAGCCTTAATGGAGTCCGAGCGCGACGAGGAGCTCCTGTCCCAACTTAATTTTGGCCATGCCCAATCCTTAGGGCGAATGTGTGGACTCAGTATGCATGACGCTCGGTCTCTGATTTGTGACGGGATGCTGGACATTCCGAGTTTGACCGATCGGTTTTCTGATGCTGGTGATCGCAACAACCATCACTGGCAAGGCTTCCGGCGACACGCCCTCTATTTGTGCCTGCTATCTTATTTTCTATTTGTCTCAGGCTCCGGAGGGTCTAGTGTCCAGCTGACCGAGGTTGCCCAAGGCCTGAAGGAGGGCAAGAGCTGTATTGCCATGACTCTGGCTGAGACGTTGATGGGTTTAGACGCCTTTTATCGTCATGAGACGACCAGATTAGCAGGGAGTCCACTATTACTACAGGTAATGTTTCCCACCCAATCTCACATTTGCATTGCTCACATCACTCGGCCCTCAAGCTCGGTCTTTTCTCACAAAACCCTATTCCCACTTTTCTCTCCTCGTACATCTCTCTATTCTTTATTCTCTCATTTTTTATCCCTTCCCAGGTATGGTTGATGGACAAACTACAGGTTGTGGACTCTTGCCCAGCATATTCAGCTCGCGGCTACTTCTTCCGGCACCGTCTAGTCAATGCCCTGGATGAGGGATGGTGGTTCGCTTGGATGTGCCGCTTGTCCGCAGACCGTATTGCTTGGCGATGCCCTTGGCTGAGCCTTCCGGCAATGAGTTACAATATGCCCCAGCAGATTGGGATTCAATTGATTGGTCTCACTCACTGTGTATTCTACTTCCCATTTCGGATTCGACGCCAATTCGGCCATGATCAGACTTGCCCGCCAGAGGGGATAGAGTATCCTACTACATTCCCAGCCCGAGGCGCACAGCTTGCTTGGCAGGCCACCGCGTGGAGGACGAGAGAACTCCTGACCCCCGCTCCTACTTTCAGTTGCACTTTGTCTGATGAGTGCTTGGATTGGCTTAATGAGGAAGCGCAGGTCGGGCCCACCTTAGCGTCAGGGGCTTCGACCAGCTCTGGGATGGGGCGCAGGAGCACCTGACTCGACTATGCCCCGGATTTATTGCTTTATTAGTACTTTCAAGTTTTCTTTATGAATGTAGTAAAAAGCAACTTCGATTGTATGTAAGAGCAGGAGAACTCTGTTTTGAAATCAATGAAATTGAAGGTTGTGGTACTGAAAATTTTTCGCTTTGGTCCAAAAAAAGGTCAAAGTTGTAAAAAGATTATTTTGAACAAAGTCAGCTTTTATTAAAACTTCTCAAAATCATTTTCGATGTGGATCAGAACTTAGACACGCCTGAGATCTGTCACCGAGATGCACAACCCCGGATTCCTGCAACTGGAAAGTTGCCCCTAGTCTGAATAGCACTGTATTGAAGATTCCAATGGATGCTGATAGACAAAGATGACTGAGACGATCAAATAGACAAAGTTGATCGGGGAAAAGGTTTATGGCTGAACTTCAAGATGAAGCTGCCTACGTATCCCAAAGATGGGAATCAAGCCTTACGTAGTTCAGGCTTAGGTTCACTCGAGTATTTTCACTCTCCTTTTACGCTCTAACTTTTGCCAAGGTCGCCCTTTGCGGGTTTTCAACCTTGCGAGCTCAGTTTTTATATTTTCCAATTTTTTATGCTCTAACTTTTGCCTAGGTCGCCCTTTCGGGTTTTCGGCCTAGCGAGCCTCTCAAGGGTAATATTTCTTCAACTTGTCCATGTTGATCGGTTGGGAAAATTCCAGGCCATCTAGGTCCATCAGAACCACAGCTCCACCTGACCAGATAGCTTTGATGATGTAGGGACCGGTCCAATTAGGCCTGAACTTGCCCCTAGGGTCGTGGATGGGAGCTCGGTTGTCCTTGAGCACCAAATCTCCTTCCTTTAGATTCCTGGACTTAACTTTCTTGTTGAAAGCCCGAGCAATTCTGTGCTGATAACTTTGAACATGGTACAGTGCTTTCAGTCTTCTCTCATCAAAGAGCATGAGTTCCTCAAACCTGCTCTGCTGCCAATCTACTTCGGCTATTTGACACTCAGCCAATACTCGTAATGATGGAACCTCAATTTCGATAGGTAGAACGGCCTCCATCCCATAAACCAATGAATACGGAGTCGCTTCGGTAGAAGTTCTGATTGAAGTCCTGTAGCCCCACAGAGCAAACGGCAGCTTATCTGGCCAATCCCGGTAGGTTTCCACCATCTTCCGCAGTATATGTTTGATATTCTTGTTGGCGGCCTCAACTGCTCCATTGGTTTGCGGCCGGTATGTGGATGACTTATGAAAAGCCACGTTATATTTCTCCAACAAGTCAATTACTTCCTTCTTAAAGTGGGAACCATTATCCGAAATAATCTCGTTTGGGACCCCGTAGTGACAGATGATGTTGTTTCTGATAAACTTTGCAACGTGCGATGCCTTCAACACGGCATATGATTGGGCCTCGACCCACTTCGTGAAATAATCTATCGCGACCAAAATAAACTCATGCCCATTCGATCCCTTCGGCGTAACAGCCCCAATCACATCAATTCCCCAAACTGAAAATGGCCATGGTGAAGTCATGTTGTACAGCTTCAACGGCGGGATATTCATGCGATTCGCATGGATTTGACATTTGTGGCATCGCCGAACGAAGCTGATACAATCCTCCTCCATGGTGGACCAGTAGTAACCCTGTCGGAGGATCTTTCGTGCTAGCATTACTCTGCTCATGTGTGCACCGCACTCTCCTCCATGGATGGCCTCCATCAGGCGCTTCGATTCTTCGGCTTCGACGCACAGCTTGTGCATTCCCAGATGACCTCTCTTATACAGCTTACCCCCACAGATGATGAACTGAACGGCCATTCTTCTGATCGCCCTTTTATCCTTGGCATTTGCCCCTGGTGGATACGTCTCTTTCTCCAAGAAGTTCCAAATGTCGTAATACCAGGGGTTGTCGTCCTGAGCCTCATCTATGGCGGAAATTGACTCATATGCTGGCGCAAACTTCTGGTCAATAATGCCTGGACGCATTCGGACTCCGGACGGGATGTCTATCATGGAAGATAGAGTTGCTAGTGAATCTGCGAACCTGTTGTTCTCTCTCACTAGGTGAGTGAAATTTAGCTTCTCAAACCGAGGGATTAACAAATCCAAGGTCTGGTGGTAAATTATCATCTTCTCCTCTTTGACTTTCCAGTCTCCTTTTGCTTGAGACACAACAAGGTTCGAGTCCCCAATGACGTCCAATCGCCTTGCCCCTAGTTCTAGGGCTGCTTCTAGGCCAGCAATACATGCCTCATATTCTGCTTCGTTGTTCGAGACTTTGAACCGGAGCTTGAATGCTAAGGGGATACGGGAATCGTCAGACGCTATCAACAACACTCTTATCCCATACCCGTACTGGTTTGACGCTCCGTCAAAGTACATCATCCAAGTTTCACCTTCGATGTGCAGAATGGCTTCATCTGGGAATAGATACTCAACCGCCTCATCCCCTTCAACCGAGTGGTCGGCAAGGAACTCCGCTACCGCTCTTCCTTTTACTAACTTGCGTGTCACATACTTTAGATCAAATTCAGAGAGCAATAGCAGCCAACGAGCTAGCCTACCCATAAGTGCCGGTTTCTCGAAAAGATATTTGATGGGATCCAAGCGTGAAACCAACATTACAGAGTGAGCTAACAGGTAGTGCCGCAGTTTCCTGGTAGCCCATACCAAGGCCAAACAAGCCTTCTCCAGCGGAGTGTAGCGGGTCTCGTAATCCAGCATCTTCTTGCTTAGATAGTAGATGGCCCTTTCCACTTTGTCCTCTGACTCTTGTGCGAGCATGCAACCCATGGTAGCCCCAGTTACTGAAAGGTACAATATCAACGATTTCCCCGGCTCTGGTGGCGACAACACGGGCGGGTTCTGTAAATATTCTTTGATCTGTTCAAAAGCTGCTTGACATCGGCCGTCCCATTGGAATTTCTTTCCTTTCTTCAGGAGACCAAAAAGTGGTTCACAAGTCAAGGTTAGTTTTGAAATAAACCGTTTTATGAATTGCACTTTACCTAGAAAGCCTTGCACCTCCTTTTCAGTCCTTGGTGGTGGCATTTCTAGGATGGCCTTGATTTTGGAAGGGTCAACTTCGATGCCTCTTTGTGTAATCAGAAATCCCAGCATTTTTTCCGTTGTAACACCGAATGTACATTTCTGAGGATTTAGCCGCAACCGAAATTCTCTGATCCTTTGGAAGAACTTTTACAAGGCGGTGTAGTGGCCTTCTCTTTCTTTGGACTTGACAATCATGTCATCTACGTACACCTCAACCTCTTTGTGGATCATATCATGCAATATTGTGGTTGCAGCCCGTTGATATGTGGCCCCAGCATTCTTCAGCCCAAACGGCATCACCCTGTAATAGTATGTCCCCCACGGGGTGGTGAAAGCAGTCTTCTCCCGGTCTTCGGGTGCCATCACTATCTGATTGTAGCCTGAGAAACCATCCATAAACGAGAGCAAAGCATGCCCCGCTGTAAAATCCACCAACTCATCAATATGTGGCAAGGGAAAGTCGTCCTTCGGACTGGCTCTGTTCAAATCCCTGAAATCCACGCACACTCAGATCTTGCCATCCTTCTTCGGCACTGGAACAATGTTGGCCAACCAAGTCGGGTATTCGGATACTAACAGGAAGCCTGCATCGATTTGCTTGGTGACCTCTTCCTTAATTTTGATGGCCCAGTCCGGACGAATCCTTCTGAGCTTCTGTTTGATTGGTCGGGCCTCGGGGTCGAGAGGGATCCGGTGCTGTACAATCTCAGGATCGATTCCAGGCATGTCTTCGTAGGACCATGCGAAAACATCTTTGAAATCTTTTAATAAAGCAACTAAGCGCTCGCGTTCCTCCGAAGACAACGTGGACCCGATCTGGACCAGCTGCGGGTCCTTCTCAGTACCAACATTCACAGTAGTGATTTCATCCATTAAGGGTTTAACAAATCTTTCCTACTCTTGATCAATTAATCGTTGCAAAACCGGAGGAATTTCTTCCTCGTCGTTTTCATCAAAATTTTGAAAATCCTGATTTAAGAAATAAATCAAAGGCACAGAAAAATACTCAGAAACCACATCCACATCATTCTCATTAAATACTTCCAAGCCGTCTGATTCTTCTGTTATAACAGACTCAAAAGAGAAAGAAAATGACGACCTAGACAGGACTGTGGCATCCGGGTTATCACCCCTAGGAATACCGGACTCAGACTCAGTTGAGCTGGAACTTGATTCCGACTCACAAGACTCGGTGGAATCAGATTCTGACTCACTACCTGACCCAGTGCTGCTTGATAAAAATCCTTCTTCATATTGCCAGACGAGAGAGGATGCGATGGACGCATCCAAAATAGTTGATGGCAGGCCCGCAGCCGTTTCATTCCCGATCATGCATACCGAGGAGTTGTCCCCCAAGCACTTCTGTTCGATCGGAGGATCTGAAAGTAGACATGCCAGCGCTACCCCCATTTCATTTTCAGCGTCCTCAGACTGCACTTCCTTACTTTGCTCAGCTTCGGCTAATGGGTCTGTCTGCTCTACGGCAATGTCATCCCCAGGTAACTGTAGATCGAAGAAAATCTCAAACCCCGGCACGTGCTTCCTCTCCGCGTTCAGCAACGGCTCTGGGAAGCCACAGAACGGAAAGTCCTCCCCCTCCCGGACGAAGCGTCCGTTTAGGGTACCCTGAATGGGCCGGTGCATTAAGTCAAAGGGCTTCCCCATCTGTTTCGCTCTGGCTCTTCCGGCCATCTCCTTTCCTTTCCTTATCCAGTCCTCTTTGGTGGGTAGATAACCCAATCCGAAGGTATGAGGGTTGTGTGGCACTTCGGCCAATGCTGCAACGCCTTTCCGGCCGCTCTTTCCCAATCCCATCCCGGGGATGTGCTGGAGCTTGTTCATCAGGTAGACTGCTTGAGCACTGACATATACCCCTTCATTAGCTGCCATGATGTCCTGTACAACCCGAGCCTCAGCCAAGGTAAAACCTGATATGAACACATCTTCCATACCGTGCTCGATTTCTAGAATAGGCGTAGATACCTCCGGTGGCAGATGAATCCACGAATTCCCGAAAACAATGGCTACTCCCTTCCCATAGGGGTATTTCACCACTTGATGTAGGGTGGAGGAGACCGCCTTTACCTGATGCAGCCACGGCCGCCCCAAAAGCAGGTTGAAAGTTGTAGGAACCTCCAAGACATGGAAATCTATCTCATGCTGTCACGGCCAAACCTTTGTTTGAATCTTAACTGTTCCCATTACTTCCCGGCTCGTGTTATCATACGCCCGAATCACCTGGGCCGTTGGCACAAAGTCCGCGATTTTCAAACCGATCGCATAAGCTGTCCTTACCGGACAGACATTGATGGCGGACCCTATGTCGACAAGCACCACGGGTATCCATTTATCTCTGCACTCCACAGAGATGTAGAGAGGCTTGTTATGGTTCGCACCCTCAGGTGGTAGTTCTTTGTCAGAAAAGGTCAACATCGGGGTAGCTCCTCCCGAAAAGACTAGGCCCACCAGTTGTTCGGACGTGGTGTCTATAGAAAGCTTGGCTTTATCCATGGCTGAAAGGACAGCCTGTCTATGTACTCGAGAAGCCATAAGCAGCCCCCAGATGGAGATGTCTGCTTGTATCTTTTTCAATTGTCTCAATACGGCCTCATCCTCGAGTTGCTTTTCTTTTTGCTTTTCTGCCTCCCTATCTTTTCCAGACGCCTCTGATTGATCTAGGTATGGAGGCTTGAAATACCGTCCACTCCTGGTCATGTGCTCGACTTCGCCGATATACCAGGTATCATCTGGTTGGTTACTCCCCCAATCTTCGTCTGTGTGGGCAAGACATAGATCATCATCCTCCCACCACATTCCATCTGCTGCCGACAGGCACCTGTCCGGTCCTGGGATGACTGTTCTCATACTCGCAGTACCTTCTATCCCTATGCTCGCAGCATTTTCCATTTCTGTGTTTATAGCAGTCTCGGTCCCCACATGGGCCTTTGCCTTCCTGATTCTCTCGGAATCTTCGAATCTTTCCTGTCCTGACTGTGTCAATGCAGCCGACTATTCAATAATCCCCGTACTCGAAATGCTCCAATCCCGAGCGAAATTCTTGACACCGGCGCTCTCCGGCGATGCACTCTGTTCTCCAACCCTTCCGGCTGTCACTGATATTCTTGCCCCTGCCGGGCCTTGTTGCGGCTGAGACTCTTCCACCACATCTGGTTGATCGTCCAACCATCCCGTAGCCTCTGTTGATTCCTCATAATCGAACCAGTTGACAGCTAAGTCCCTTGGATCTTGGTTACTGTAAAACTGGAGTTTGCCAAGGTCCTCTTCCACAGCCGTTACATCATCCGTTCCTTGTCTCAAACTGTCCCCTTGGATCGCACACAGCTCCCCCTCTGTTAGTAGTTCCATATCTGGCCTGTCCCGGCCTATTGACAAAATGTAGTCACTCGGACTATAAGCATTCCTAACACCACTCCCAGATTCCACAGACTCTGGCTCAACAACCCCCTTCTCCTTTGGAGTCTTCTCTCTCCTGTTCTCGATAGTCACCACCGTTGGCTTAGGTTGGGTTATGGAGATGTCCATCATGCACAAATCGATGCAATCGGGAAGGAACACTTCCGGCTTAGGCAAGTGGGAAGGAGTGCTATAGATGCTAGGATCGTAAGGCACGACCCCAGCTTGGATGAAGTTGACTCTTTTGGGTGGTGGAGTTTGGTTATGTGTGGGGAGAGGGTTTGTAGTAACGTTGGGTTTCTCGGGAGGCAAAATCACCCCGTTATCGATGAGATCTTGAATCTCATGACGCAATCGGAAGCACAGGTCGGTGTCATGACCGTGCTGTTGGTGAAATGCACAATATTTGGCGGGGTTGTGGGTAGCGGGGAGTCTTTTTGGTAAGGGTCGCGGCTCTAGGGGCTTCAGATGCCCCTTTCTGATTAAGACCCCCAAAGCTTTGGACAGGGGCATATAAAGTGGAGCGAAGGTTCTGGTGTTTTTGGGTGGGTATTTGACTGTTTGTGGGTTGCTTCCGGATGCACCGGAGAATGGTGCGGCTGCCATAGTTCTTGAGGGAGGGTTGGTGGTGACCATACTCACTTCGGAGGTCCTGGTAGTTGTAGCGCCACTCGGACCTGCATCAGTGTTACGATTGAAAGTTCTGCGGGGTTGCTCCTGGTCATTATCAATCAATCCTTGTTTTAAGGCATCCTCAATCTGCACCCCCATTTCATGTAGATCAGAAAAGGTAGGGAAGGGGAGTACAATCATCTTTTGCATCAACTTCGGCTGAAGATTGCGCACAATCATCCAAATCTAGTCTTTGTCTGTGGGCCTTAAGGTCATCGTCGAAGCCTTAGCCCACCATCTGGTTACGAATTCTGAGAAGCCCTCTTTGGGTTCTTGCCTCGTAGTCTCGAGATCCCGGGTCGTAATCTCGATTTGTGTATTGTATGAGTACTGTAAGATGAAGGCCACAACCATCTCATCCCAACTTCTCTTGACGTCATCCTCCAATTTGGCATACCGTATGGCCGCTACACCCAACAGGGTCCGGCCAAATAGAGACAGCTTCTGCAGTCTAGTGAGGCCCATTGGCCTTAGGATGTCTGAAAACAATCTTAGGTGCACCATGGGGTCTCCAGACCCATCAAATCGATCAATGTGCGGCATCTTGAATCTATCAGGCAGCGTCACGGCTGCGTCGGTATACCCATCTTCGATGTCAGGGATGGTCTTGACTCCCTGGGATCTTTTGAACAGCTTTTCGAGCTTACTCAGCTTTAATGCTGTGGGATCTGTCTCGAACTCGATAGGAGAGTCCGGTGGGTTGGTGGGTGTTTTAGATAACTGGGGTTGGATTTGGGGTAGGATCGGGGGTGGGGGTGGTCCAATGGGAATGTCCGTGTCATTCTGAACATTAGCTGTCTCCCCGAGGGTAGGAATTCCCGGCGGGGGAGGAACTTGTTGCGAAGCAGATGCTCCGTTTTGCTATTGTAACCTTACGCTTAACTCTGTTTGTTCATTCATAACCGTGGCCTGCTGCTTGGCGAACTCTGCCTGCCGGACAGCATCCTGCTGCATCATTTTCATGCTCTTTTGGAGTTGGCGCACCATCTCCTCTAAACTGGCCATACTGTTTTGTTTTGACTGAATTACCGGTATATGTTCCCTCTCTGTGGGTGAAACAGAACCCTGATCCCTACTGTACACAGGTGGAGTAGATAAAGCCCTCTGTACTGACTGTCGAACTGATGCCCTCTGCCTAACTGTCCTCCATCTAGTAACCGGGGGTAGAGAGTGGTACACTGGTTGTCCGTCTACCAGATCCTCAGATCGATGGAGCCGACGACCTCTAATCCAGAGTGCTTGGGGAATACCTACCGGGTTGGAAGCAATGGTGCTAAACTACCTAGAAAAAAGATAAATAAAGCAATATATAAACAAACAATTGGACAGCACAACGGCATAAAATAAACACATACAACGCAAAGTTGGGTATTCATAATACACAATCAGTAAGCCGAACACACTGTTCCTTGATACTGATCACTGTTCCCTAGGATCACTGTTCCCAAAACTGAACCCGATACCCGCAGATAACTGATTCTCATAAACTGATACTGATGTCCTCAGGTCTAGTACTCAATCTTGCAAACTGTCATGTACGTTCCTGTAGAGATACACTCTAAAAGCACATAGCAAGTAAAAAGAGCCAAAACACCCCTATGTTGGGGTAGGATTTCCCTGTCCTATTTTGTCAGGAGCTAGGGTTCCACTATGCACGCAACAGTTTCAAACAACCTATAATCGGGTAAGCAGCCTGTCCTAACTTGGAATGGTCACTGTGGATCCGAATATGCACTAGGTCGAATGGCCGAAAAGGGTGCCCCGGTAAAACCGGGGTTTGTGTTCCCATACTGTCAGAGCCCATAACCGGTCAGCCTTATGGTCATGCCTTGACAAGACAAGCCTTCGGCAAACCGTTCAGGAATGGCAGATGGCAAACACGGTGTCCTAGGCGCACCAATGCACATGCAATGCAAAGAGACACATAAATGAAATCAAAACAGGATATCACGAGTTCGAGTCAAGCTCTCTAACTCTCCCCAGCAGAGTCGCCAGAAACTGTAGACGCGCCCGCGTGGGGCCCACGCTACAGTTCGGACTCGATTTGTGTCATGGTTCTTAATCTGAACCAAAGAGTCCAAATCCGGCAAATCGTTTTGAGAAATAGATTTTTTTTGAAAGAAGTGCCAAACATGGACTGTTTTGCCAGATACAGAGTCGCCACCTAAATATTTTATTTTGGGGGAATTTAGGAAACCCTGACTCGGTGCCAAAGGCCACGTGTCCGTCATCACCAAAGTTGCCTCGGCTCGGGAACTTGGGTACGATCGGGGAAGGTCAGCTATGAGCACCCCCTCTCGCCCGATCCGAAGATCGGCCTCTACTAACCGTGATATCCGCTTTTGAAAACGTTATGTGTTCTTAAACCGGTTATTAGTCTAGAATTACTATGTTATGCGCACAGCAAACAAATATAGACCAAATCGCCTAAATTGGAACAAAACATTTCATGCTTGTTTTGAAAATGGTTTGCTACTCGCAAGTAGGCTAAAATGTAGGTTTTGCCACCCTCGAGTGGGCTTTTAGAAAATATGGTTTTAGCACTATCTAGTGGGCTTTAAAACTCACAGTTTTAATGCGTTATCCCAATTTAGGTAATTCAACCTCCATCCCCAGGCATTCAAGCAGTTATATCACATAAGCAATTAGCCTCATGGTAATCATGCTATTATGGAAACACTCACACGCATGCAAGGATGCTAAAGCAAAAGAACTTAGAGAGTACTCCAAGCCAAGACAGGAACTAGTTAGTAATCACATGCATGATCCTAGTTCATATTTTAAATGGCTAATGCAACACATGCAAAGATGCAATCCAAACGGGCTCGGCTATCCTAAACATGGCATGTGAAATGCTGCAATTAACACGTATTCAATTTGGAATTGAAATACAGATGCAGTTAGAATGATGCGCCGAGCCCAGTGCATGCAAGACAAATGTATGGATGCACGCATTCATAGCATAAGGTATGCTAATTTAAATATGCCCTAGTCTACCATCATAAGCGGGTAAATAAAAGGGAAGAAAGACGTGGGGTTGGAAGACATACACACACTCACGCACACTTATTACACAATTGCCCTCACTCGGAGGGTCCGAATAAATATTACAATCCGAATAATAAACACATAAATTATTACAGAATTTCTAATTAATTAACAGAATGAATGCAAAAAAGAAGAAAGGTGGCCACAGCCCCCGCCTCGGGATGCGCGAATGATGCATGCTCGAACCCGTCTCGCCCGGAAAGTCCGTACCATACCACTGCTGCCTCTGTTTATACTGCCCTGCTTTTCTAAAAATTGCCAAAGTTCTAGGACAGGTCCCCTGAACACTGTGGAACACCATCGGCTGAAGGAAATGTCCACCGGCCATTGAAAATATCCATCGGCTGTTGATGAAGCTATCGGCCCAGGAAGGATTGCCGGTCGGCACTGAACACTGCCGGTCGGCAGAAAGTCCCTGCAGAATCTGGTTTTCGACAGCAACAAGGACAGACAGTGTATGGCATGGAATTTCAAGCAAGTGTATGCATGGCTACTCTCCCAATCATGTAACGGACTCAAGGGAACATGGCCCTTGACCCTCGGGCTATCAATCGTGCATTTGATGCATGATAGCCTAAGGAGCCAAGGTTGCAATTTGATGTACAAATGCATGCAACACACAAATGAGGACCAAGATCCTATCATGCCAAAGTCAAGGGCCCCGGTGACCGAGAGTTAAGACGCGTTACATCACTTATAGTATGAACGCTCCTTAACCCTCACACTTGGTTTGACACCCCAAACCAAGTAATGCAATGCATGTTATGCAAATATGACTCAAAGATACAACATGAGATTAAGATGCAAGGCATGCCAAATGCGATGCAACTACCATGGCAAGTATGCAATGCTAGGCATGCAAGATGCAAATGTAATGCAAACATGGACGATTTAAGCAATGGGATCATCATGTTACAACACCTAATGAAGCAATCATGCAACAAACATGAGACAAGCATGCAATGGTGGACTTAAACCATAAAGGGGCAGGCCTCAATCCACCCCAAAACAGTGGCCAAAAGTGCCCAAAATGGTGGACAAACACTCATGCCAACACGCAAGCCAATGGACCTAAGGCTAAGGCACAAAAAGGGGGCACTTTACTTCCACTAACATGACCACTCATGGCATGAATTAGACAAGCAAAAACAGAATCCTAGCATGCAAAAATGGACTCCAAAACCCACTGATATGGCAACTTAAGTGGCTCCAATGAGATGCATGCACCAAAACTTATTTCTAGGCATAAAAGGGCACATCCTCAAAGCATGAAAGAGGTCACATATGCAAACATACAAACATGATTTATGGACTGAAATACGACCCTAAATGATGCCAAATCATGAGGATGGTCTAAGCTACGCATGCTAGAGGCCAATATACTCAAGGCTTACAAGCCAAAACACAAAGAGATGACACCAAACATGGCAAGCATGACTGAAACAGATGGCCAACAGGCCTTAAACATGGTAAAGTAATGCCAATACCTTCATGAAATTAGGCTAACACATGCAAGAATCATGACCTAAACACAAGATGCATTTCTAGGCCAAATAGAGGAATGTAAAGCAAGTATGTTAAGCATGCAAAAGGGCACAAATCCGACCAAAAACAGAGATAACATGTGACCTAGAGACACCCAAAAACCTCTGAAATAGGGCCAAAATCAGTCAAGCATGCATGTTGCCCTTTAAGCCAAAAGGCAAGGAAATGAGGCAATGAAGGGAGAGGGGTGTCCCTCCCCTATACAAGACTTCAAACCACCTTCCTTACCACTAAAAATCCACTGGTTTTCAGTGGTGAGAAGACTAAGACACTCAAGCAAACAAAGCCTCACAAAGGAAGCATCAAAAAGGCCAAATAAGGCCTAAGAGGGTGATTTTGAACTCAAACCACAAAACACCCTTAATGAAAGTTCTTAAGCATGAAAATATAAGATTTTTTAATGTTATGTACAAAGCCTAAAACAGAAAGAAAGATAGGTCAAAAGCCAATGCAAGATTGGGAAAACTAAAGTAAAGTGATTATCCTTGAAGATCCTTTGAAGAACAGTTGGTCCAGCCACCCTCTATTGATCAAAACCAGTCCAAAACCTCAACAAACAACCCTCAAAGTGCCTCAAAGTCGAAGTAAGGTGTGGTAGTGTGTGTGTTAGTGCAAAACTAAGGTAAAAATGCACTTTTAGGCCACAAAACACACACAAGGGAGGAGAGAGAGGGAAATATAAAGAGAGAGTGTGTATGTATATGTATAAGCTCTGGTTTTTCTTCCAAAATTTTCCAACCAAGAAGAAGGAGAAGAGCTCTCCTCTTATAGAAGTCCCCCTTGCAAAGCTTACCAAACAAGCTTGCTTAGAGGGAAATCCCTCCATACACGTGTATGGAGGGGAACAGAGTGGGTGCCAGCTATCACAGCTGGCATAAAATATCTACAAAAAGTAGATGAACAGTAGTTGGCTGCTCAAAATTGCCATTTTGACAAAATGGACTGCCGACCGGCAACAAAGAATGCCGACCGGCAATATACATTGCCGATGGCAACAAAACACCAGCCGGTGGCCACTGGCCATGGCCGGTGATGTGTGGGGATGCCTCACAAGGCATTCCCTGCCCCTCCAAGGCAAAACACAAGTGTTTGGTGCCAAACCAGACACTAACCAGTCGAGTCGAGAGATTCTGAGGGAAGGCGCGCAAGCCGAGACCTCCGGAAACTCAAGACGAACACAAACATGGATGATCACCGAGTGTTCAAACGGTGACGTCCAAGTCTTGAGGACGGTCAAAAATTGGGTGTCTACACGCTCGAGTGAGAAAAGTTTCGCTCAAGCGGAGCGAAAAACTCAGGTGTCACATCGGGAGTATGAAATGATGATTTGAAACCATTGGAAAATGTTGTGAATCGCTAAAAGTAAAGTGTACGTAATGAACGAATTATTTATCGAATGTGTGTGTGATATGTTTTGTGTAGGTCGTGTGTCGGAGGAAACACCGCAAGATCAAACGCACTGTGAATAATAGTATTGTACATATACGTTTTTAATTGTGTACTCTGAGCCATGAATGGTAAATCGTGCCAACATTGTGTTTTGATCGAAATAAATGAAATTCATAAAAGTTATATGACATATGTGGACCTAAGGTCGTTTTGTTTATGCTTTAATATGTTTGGGCCTAAGGCCGTTATGTGGGTCTCGAGGCCATTCTGTGTCATATGTGGGCCCGAGGTCGTTCTATTAATGACATGATAATATGTGATTGAACCTAAAGTCGTTCTAAATAGCTGTAAATATGTGGGCCCAATGTCGTTCTGTACCTTTGTGGACCTAAGGCCGTTCTGATATGATGGGCCTAATGTCGTTTTGTTTATGTAATGGGCCTAAGGCCGTTCTGCTTATATAATGGGCTTGAGGCCGTTCCATACTATGACTATGGACATTGTGAGAACTTTATGCTCATTCATTTACACTGCTTTACTGTATTATTATTCATTAAGTTTCGCTCACCCAATTATGTATGCATATGTAGGTGATCCGCAGCATAGAGCCCACTCTTAAAGTTAGCTTCAGAAGCTATTTTGTAAACCTGTCGAGTCATGCCTCAGAGATGGAGTTTTGCCTTTTACTCCCATTATGGTTTGACTTTATTTTGTTTGTGTTATTTTTGGTCTTAGGATATGTAAACAATACGTATAAAATTTCCTATGGTACTTATATTTTTGGCATGGACATGTATATGTGTTAATGCATTATGGTGTAAGTTTTATAATTTTACTCATATTGGCACAGCTTAGTGGACTTTTTCATTTGTGATATGTTTCTGTTTATGGCCCTATTATTATAATTACTCTTTATGTTTGTATGAGGCTGAAGGTAATCAAGTGATTACTGGCCCGTTATAACCTAAACTTTTAAGAGCTGGTTCGAGTCGTGACAAAAGCATTACATCAAATTCAACAATTAAAATTCAATTAAAAAAATCAATAATCATCAAGCCTAATAACTACCATTTACACAAACTTGAAAAAATATATACATATATATAAACCACTACTAGGAATATCAAACTCCCCAAGACTTGAACTAATTTTCTGTTTCATCTGAATTATAGACTAGCTGATAAGACAACTTGCCAATTTGATGCAAGTTTTAAAACATTGGTACAAGGCAATGACAAATTGCTAAAAAAAAAATAACCTAAAGGTGGTTGGCAACTTGGCAAAGGCCTGAGGATTAAGCCCCCAGGTCCCAGGTTCAAAAATTTTCTTAGTCCAATTTCTTGAGTGTAGCGCAATTAATTAGGAATTTAGTTTCAAGTTGTTGCTACCATAGCACTTGGTGTGGGCTCAATACTCTCCTGCTGCGTTAGTCGCGCCTTAAACGGAGCTTGTCTTGGGAGATCGGAACAAGTTTCCAGGTTATAATCTTCTTACTTGGAACGGTCAACAGGCACCTTGGTAATCTCTGCAAGGGACGTTACCTTGGACTTGCAGGAGAGTGTGAGGATTTTCCTGAAAAACAAATGCAAAAAATCATTTGTACACATTAGCAATTTTTGTTAATCAATAATAAAATTAATTAAATTATTACTCAAAATATATTTTTAATATTATTAAAAATCACTAATTTATTTGATGATTTATTAATGAAATGACTTATCTGTTTTACAATTAAAAACTTAAAAAGACCTGATATAACTTTTAAAATTATAAAAAATATATATATATATTTTATATAAATTTTTAGAATTGTATTATATATATAATTTACTTTTAAAAAGATTGTTAAAATTTGATTTTTTTAATTTTTTGATTTTTTTTTTATGAAAAAAAAAAAATTAAAATTGAGTCTAAAATAAGCTTTATTTTATAGTATATAAACAATGAAAGAGAAGTGCACATGGTGGGTTATCTATTCTATCCATCTGTGGTTGTTCTATCCAATAGTAGGACTAAAAATAGGAAACAAAAGCAACGGCATCCGATGGTGGATATGTGCGTGTGTGGCATTTTTTCAACCACCTAAACTCAGGAACATTACACGCGTCCAATATCACGTGAAGGCAATGAGGGTGGAGAGAGAGGAGGGATAGTACATGTACAGCACACTAGTACTGAATTACTGATGGCTCAGAGAGCCTCACAGAATGTGGTGCACTGCATCTGCTTCTGCTGCTGCTAGTGGCGCAGACGCAGGAACAGAGCTGGAGCTGGCGATAGTGGGGGTGCTTCTGTCAGTTGGGGGCGTTGTTTCACTTTCAGGTTATTAGAAATTGGCTTTTAATCATTTTTTTTTTATTTGTAACAAAAGTTAAAAGTTAATTTTTTTATTTTTTTTTTCATTTGAGTACCGGTCAAATTACAATTCTACTTCTCATGAGTTAAAATGTGTTACATAAATGAAGTTGTAAATATTTTAAATTAATGGGGATAGTTCAATCATTTTATTGTGATTTGACATCATAAATAAATTTTAATCAAAAAAAGTTAAAAGTAACTTTTTACCAACTTTCCAAATCATTGTCTAAAAAAGCCAAAAACTTAATTAAAAGCTAAAAAATCAATTTTTACTATCTTTTCAAAATAGGGCGTCACCTTCTCACCCTTCTTCATCAATTTTTTTTTTTTTTTAATTTTTAATGAAGATAACGTTAGTAGTAATATGTTAATAATTAGATTATATGGCAAGTTAGCCTCGTTTGGTAAATATATCGAGACTAAATAAGAACGTAAGGACCAAAAAAAAGTCATAAAATCACAATTTTGCCTCCGTTTGGGAAGTGGGTTGGCTTTTTGGCTTTTTGGCTTTTTTGGCTATTTTAGCCTGGGCTAAAAAGCTTGGTTTGGGAAGAACTTTTTGGCTTTTTGGCTTTTTGGCTTTTTTTTGTGAGAGAAGAGTGTAATGATTATGGGTTGGATGTGATGTTTTGTTTGTTGTGGCTAAAATAGCCTGTTTTGTCTTTTGTGGCTATTTTAGCCCCAACCCACTTGCCAAACACCACCAAAATGACAAAACACTTTACTTTTGATGTAAAATTATCAAATTGACTCATATACAAATAAAAAGTTAAAAAAACATCATTTTCAAGTAGAAGACAATTTTGTTATTCCAATGCAAAAAAGTCAAAAAAACCAAACAAAAAAATCAGACGAACAAAAAAATCTCAGACTAAAAAAATCAAAAAAATCAAAAAGTCAAATTTGCCAAGCGACACCATAATATTTTATGACCACTAAGACTTTTGTCTAAAATTTGTTCACTTCTATAATACACATTTAAAAAAAAAAATTGTATAAATTATGTTAATCTTATAATTTTAATAGAATTACATTAATTTTTTTTAATAAAATTAAAAATATCAAAATTAATATAGATGGCGTAAAAAATATGACTAATGTCTAATAGGGGTGGTAATATTATTTTTTCATATTTAATATCGAAAAAAACGAGATTAGTTTTATATGAACTTTAAATGAAAGTTTGGAAAATTCTCCAATATACAATACACACTGTATGTAATTTTACTACAAAATTATATAAATTTACTTATATAAGTGACCTCATAAAAATGTTTAAGTTCAATACAAATTCATGTATTCACGTAAGTTTTCATAAACTTACAGGATTGCATCAATGCACACCAAAATATTTCTCAATATAATTATGTTAAATTTATAGTACTTATTGTAATATTTGGTTATAATTATTGTAGGGTTGGTTATGATTGATTAGAGTGTGATTATGATAATGTTTAATTCAAAAAAAAAGAAAGTGTGATTATGATTTAATTATAATCAATTACATGGAGATCATCAAAACTCATAGATGTTGCAGATGATCTCATGGTTCAGTGTACCAATGTATGATGATTGTTATCATTTCAATATTATAATCGTTTTTTCTTCTTTTTTTTTTTCTTCGGTGATGATCTGGTATTTGAATAGATA
The DNA here is from genome assembly GCF_055761805.1 of Camellia sinensis. Taxonomy (NCBI): domain Eukaryota; kingdom Viridiplantae; phylum Streptophyta; class Magnoliopsida; order Ericales; family Theaceae; genus Camellia; species Camellia sinensis. Next base: position 61,559,890 of record NC_138971.1, read on the forward strand.
AAAAAAATAAATAGAAAAAAAAATGAACAGATAGAAAATTTAAACATATAGATATTTCAAATATTTTATTTTTTAATTACATCTAGATTAGGTGCATTTAAAAAGTAAAAAAAAATTACTTAAAATATTAAAAAAATTCACTTAAAAAACATGAAAAACAAAATAATAATATTTTTTTAAAAAAAATTAGTTTAGAAAATTAGAACAAAATAATTTTTCATCTCAAAAATGAAAAAATAAAAAAATGATTATTAGTCACGTTGAATAATCTTTAGATAGTAATTGAATTTAAATTTTTTTTCCTACTCAATTTTGAAATTACGATTAATCAATCAATTCTATTGAAATTAATTTGGAAAATAAATTAGTTACAATTGCGCGCACACACAAATAGTGTAGCCAGTAAATTTTTGGCTCAATTAGTTTGTCCAATATCGACTAAAGATAATTTGAGACTTAAACAGATAATTCTAAATGAGGAATTATATATATATATATATATATTTGGCAAAGTATATTATTTAAAATTTAATTTTTTTCATTATTGAGATAAAAAATTATTTATTAAATATTTTTTTATTTTTTATATTTGGGGGCTAATTGATTTTTACGGTATAGTTTATGGGGTAAATGAAGTTCCAAATATAGTTTAGTGCCACGTCAGTAAGTTTCATTTGATTATAAACGAAAACAGATGGTGGAAGGTAAATTTATTAAATTTTTTTTTTAAAAAAAACTAGGAGTTAGATTAAAATAATGCGAAGTCTGGATGCCAAGTTGATTTTCTCTTAATTGTTTTGAGGGTAAAATAATATTTCTTGAATCTAAAATCACAATACTTATATGGATGTGGGTTAGGAGTGGATATTAACCCGTTGGTCTGCCTAGCTTGTCATGTCTAACCCTATTTTTCTAGGGCTTTGGAATGTTGTTTTAACCCATAAGACTGGACTAGACCAACATTTTCTACCCGAAATATTAATGGGTCAGGCTTGGGATTTATAACAATTCCGCTTTAGACCCGACTCGTTTATTATTTTGATTCAATATTTCTTGTCTTGAATGGTTGTTCATATATTTATTTATCTTATTCCTTGTTGAGTTTTGTTATTGAAGTGTCTTGGTGTTATTGGAGTGTCTTAGTTGTATTTGAAACAGGTTGTGAGTTAATTTTTCAAAACTGATGCTACCCTGATTTTGGCTTGCTCGCTCAACTATTCGGAGTATGGCATTCTTCGCTCAAACGGTGTTTCTTACGCTCGAGTTGTTTTGGCTCGAACGGTCATTCTTGCACTCGAGCGATTAGCTTTTATCTGCAAAACTTCTAAGAGTATGTCATTGTGCACTCGAGTAGTACTTTGTTCACTCAAGCAATGTCACTTATTGTGTTTGGTCACTCGTGCCACCATTTCTACACTCGAGCGGTCTGCACGTATATCAGTCCGTAAAAATCATTTTTTGGATCACTTTTTCACCTCTCTCTCTCTCTCTAAAACTCACTTTTAAAACTCAAATACACCCTTACCCTTTGATCTCCACACCTTAGTCCTTTGAAGAAAAGATAGAGTTTGTAGAGAGTTTCGTTTTAATCTGAGAAGTTCACGTTTTCTCGACATTGAGTTTTGGGGTTTTAGGGCTTTCTCCTCTTTCGGAGTTCAAGTAGGGATTTTCTTAACGGTGTGCATATTGTTTAGCTCCATTATATGTTATTTTTGTTAGTTATGGGTTTTCAAAAAAAAAAAAAAAAAAAAAGGATTTGGATATATATTTATTAATGCACAAACTTGGGGGAAAATACTTGTTTTCATTTATGGTTTGGGATCGGTAACCTCGTGGTTGTTGTGTTATGTATTTTTGAAGAAAAGATTTGGTTTTAATGGATTTTCCAAGGTTAATAAAGAACTAGGGTTTTGGATGTTTTTATGGAAAAAGAAGGAATTTGAATGGTTATGGGATTTTGATTGAAATGAGATTTGGTTGAGAAATGTTTTGAATTATTAGAAAACACCAAGTATTATTTACTCTTTTGAAATGGTGATTTTGTTGGAAACGATACGAACGTTGTGGGGGAAAATGGTATATTTTCGGTTGAGATTCGCAGAACTCGTGAGGAGTGTGAACAGCGGCGAAGCCACAGCAAGGCTAGGGAGGTCACGTGGCCCCCTCTCAGTGTTTATTTATTTATTTATTTATTTTGTTGCACTGTTCACACACAATTTGTAGTTTATTTAGTACTCTTGGAATGCCATGTGGTGTTATTTATGTGATGGTCTAAATAAAAAAAATAGTGTCAAATTTTATGAATAGAACATAGTAACTCATTATTGTTAGGTAATTTGAAGATAATAGGTGAATCACTTAGTATGAGTTGCGATTTCTTATATCCAAAGCACCACGTCATCAATACCACATAATATTCTGAGATTATCTAATAATTTCTATTCAAAACACATTTTTATAATCACTACTATCTCTAATATTTATCTATCAAATAAAAATTATAGAAATTTTATAATGATTGGTGCTATAAATGATTTGCTTCTTTTTTCTAAAATTTAGAATTTTAATTTGTAATTTTTTGTGCTAAAATTGCATACTTACATTACTATTGTGTCCGAGTTATTCCACATTATTATTGAATTTTGATTAGTTCCTATTAATAATAAATAATTAAATTTTTATACTTGAATTTAGCTCATAAAATTATCATTATTTTATTGTTGATCATAAAAAGAATTAAAATTATAAAGTGCCCTTCTACCTTAATTTCTTGGCTCCACCACTGAGTGTGAATGTTGTTTTGGGAATCATAAGATTTTGTATAAATCATTGGGATTCCAATTTGGTTATGATTTTTGGAATACTATTATTGTTGTTGTCTTTTACTTAAAGATAATGGTTTTGGCAACTAGTGAAGGATTGTATTGATTGTTGTAGAAACCGCATATGGATTAAAGAATGGAAATGTTTACAAATCATGCATCGCATTGTGCATATCATTGATTTGTAACTGGAGATTTCATGTTTCGGAAAGTATATTATCATTTTGAGATGCATGTGTTGTATCACTGAAAGGATAAATAAAATAGTAAAGCTGTGAGGGGGGTAGAATTAAGTTGGCATGTGTCTCTGGTGTAAGACCTAAAAGTCGCGCGGTAGGTGCCGAGCCTTCCGATTAATACCGATAAAAATGGCATAGTGACTTGTATAGTTACTATTACGAACACTAGCCTTTGAGATTTATTCATTATATTTACTACTTAATTGTTTTGAACATATATTGTTGATTTAGAAAGATGTTTTGGAAATCTCGCATCACATTGTTTCAAAGAGAAAAAATATAGGTTTTTTCATATCATTTCACGTACATTCATCGTATGACATTGTTAAGCTTCATACATGTTATTAAGTTTATTTCTACTAGGCTTTATGCTCACCTTACGAGGGAAACCACTTTTAGATGAACCGATGTGCCTCCGCCAAGGTGATGACTTGGGAGGATCTCGGAGCTTGAGGCTAGTATGTATTGTCTTATTTAGTTATTTTTTTGTAATGTAAGCCACGAGCTTCTTTGTATTGAGTTGTGACTCATTTCTTGTAACCGGACAAGGCCCTTGAAAATTTGTAGCATTTAAGGCATTAACCTGTAATAGTTTAATTTTATTCATTCTAGTATGAATTCATGTTGTAGGATTAAAAGAATGTACCGAGGCACGTATTGGAAATGATGTTGTATATTGTTGTTATGTTCCGCGTGTTAGTAATACTATATGGGAGTAGAATGTCTATTTTTATTTTTATTTTATTTTTTTTTTTTGGGGGGGGGGGGCGTTACAGGATTTACACTTTCAACTCAACTCGGCCCGTTATTAAATTAATTAATTAATTATGATACATTAAAATATATATTTTTGGTTGAGATCTAGATTTTATCTTTGTTGATTTTGTTGAAACTCACATTGTGGTGATATGTGATTGAATTATTTTAAAAAATCCTTCAATTTATATACAAAATCTTTCAATTTATAATTATGTCATTATATTTATCTAAGAAATATAATGTATGATAGAATGTAATTATGGAATGATTTAATTTTTTTAACATATAACCCAATGAGTGGGTTTAAGATTTATAATTATTTTTTAGACCGAGCTTGGGAAGATATAGAGATTAATGTTAGGGTCAGGTCGAGTTTGGACATAAACAAAATCTCTTATTATGTAGTGCTGGCTTGGCCTGAATCTAACCTAGTTGAATTCAACGTTTATCTACCCCTAGTATGGATATCATATGGTATTCCACAGCCCTGTTAGTATTTTGAAGAATTGTCGATAATTTTTATAGAACCCCTAATATTGCTCTTAGATTAAATTTAAAAATAACGGTCTATAATTACCACATTATAATATGTTTTAAAACACTCTTTAAACCTTTTTTAATTTAAAATGACAATGCGTAGTATACAAAAAGAAAAAAAAGTAAGGCGGCACTTTATTTTGTTTTTGAATTGTGATTCCAATTAAAAAAAATTAATTTTTTTTTCAAAATTCAGAATCAAACACACAATTTAAAAACATATCAAACTCAATTCAAAAATTATTTTCAAAACTCATAACCCAACACACAACTCCAAAACTTTTTTCAAAACTTAAAACCAAACTCTTTTCAAAACTCTATTTAAAATATATATATGTATATTCAAAATTTTTTTTTTATTTTGTTTTTTAAAATCATGATTTGAGTGTGGAAATTGTGTTTTGAGTAATGAGTTTTGTGCCCAACCGATAGTACATAGTACACACAGGAAGACACATGACACCTTCGGCCTGGTGGTTCAAGGCAAAATATTTCATTTGATTCTCATGACCACATTTCTTCACTTTATTTGGCATCCTTTGATATCAAGGAAAAGCCTATAAATATGACCCATTTTCCAAGGTTCAAAGATAGGATTTATGAGGATTTGGAGAGATGCTGCTCATTTGTGCATTGACATCCTCTTCTCCTTGAACCACTTGCTCCACTCTCACCCAACTACTCATTCTCCAACTTTTCCAGATTTTTGTTGACTTATTCTCTAGTCATTCCGACTTTGTTGGACTTTTAACATAGTTTTGTCTCTTTAATCACTCTCCTAATTATTGTTCACATCGAACCCCCTACACAAAATAAAATAATAAATTTAAAAATATTTAAATAAAAATTATGTATTTAAAATAAATAAAATAAAATTTTCTTAAACATTTTTAAATATTTTAAAAAAATAAATCCAAAAAATTTCAAAATACAATTCAAAATTCAAAAACTCAAAACTCAAAACATAACTCAAAAACTCAAAACTCTTTTTAAAATTCAAAATTGAAAAATACTTTTCAAAACTCATAACAAAACAAATGTTTTGTTTTCAAAACTCGACTCTCAATTCCATACTTAAATCACAACTCTACATTCAAATCATAATTTTAAAACTAAACCAAACAGAACCTGATCTATTATTTACCACTTATTCATTTGCTTTTTGTACAGTTTATTATTGAGTTACTTGACACAATTTTATTATATTATTTAAACAATTATTTAGGATTTACATGTTTGCATCTAGCGATGGAGCCATAAATTAGTCTAAGGGGAAGTATTTGGGTGTGCAAGGTATATATTCCATATATATTTGCGTAAATTCTCACAAATATACATAAGTTACCTCACAAAATCACATAAATTTTAACAAATATATGTAAATTAACACATAAAATTTTGAGAAATTACAACTTATATATATTTATGAGAATTTACATAAATACATATAATATATATTTGGACACTTAAGAATTGCCCTAATCTAAGAAGGACAAATTTATGCATTGGTTCGGTTCAAGTTTGTTTCCAATTTGAGATGAATTGGGGTTTTCATTTTATAACTTATGAATTATTCATTTACAAGTTTATAGGGGAAACACTATACACCTAATTAAATAATAATAATAATAATAATAATAATAATAATAATAATAATAATAATAATAATAATAATAATAATAATAATAATAATAATATAATTTTAATTTTTTGAGTCATAACTAAAAAAAATAAAAAAATGTCACACTAAACATAACAAGAGACATAACTAAAGAACTTATAAGTCATGATTAAAAAAAAAAAAAAAAAATTGATCATAACTAAAGAAGAAATGACATAATTAAAAGTGTATATGATACACTATTTTTAAAGGGGTGTATACTAAAATTTCCCTTATAAATACCCATTATAAAATATAAATTTAACAAAACTAGCTTCAATCTTTCATCTCAATTACCACCGGGATTGGTGGTCCAGTGGTGAAGGCATTGCCTTCTCGCAGCAGTGAGTCAAATTCGACTGTTAAAGGGTGCAAAATGCTGAATTTTCTAGCAGTTCTCTTTTGAGATCTTGCACTGTACTCCGATCGAACCTTAACCCTGCTGAGGGTGGTTGATGAGCTCCACTGGTGCCTCGGTAGTGCGTCCCTTTCTTTGAGTTGGGTTAAATCAGGCCGACAACCGATTATCCCGGAGCCTGAGCACGCGGATGCCGTGATAACAACTCATCCTTTTTTTCTGATAAATTTTTTTAAAAAAAATCTCTATCTCAATTGTCATTTATATAAAAACAACATCGACAATCAAAATAAGAATAATTTGTGAAAATTTTTATGTTTATATAACTTAAAAGCATGAACAAATATTTCACAGTGTTTGGTTTTTCCAAAAATAAAAATAAGAATATGAAACTTGGGTTTTTTGTCCTTTTTTTTTTTTTCATGCTCCACCCCCCACATTGGCAATTCACCAAAGAATTATTTATTTATTTTTATCTTATTTTCATTTGTAATTAAAATATTTTTGTAAACCAAATATTTCTTTTTCAATGAAAACTTATTGTCTATTTTTTTTTTAAACAGAAAACATAAAATTCATAACTCTGTTAAACAAAAGTTTTTTTTAAAATACTTTTTAAAAAAAATTAGAGAATTGATCCACTTTTTAAACTATTTAGGAAATTAATCCACTTTTAAAATCGCATTTTGAACATACACTTTCAAATTGAAATGGCACTTTCAAATTGAAATCGCATTTTCAACTTGAAGTTGCATGTTCAAAATGTAATTTCAAGTCTACGTGGACAACGACTCACAAATGTGGCAAGTTGAAGTTACATGTTGAAAATGCAATTTCAATTACTTGAAATTGCATTTTTAACATGCAATTTCAATATAAACTTACAGTTTGAAAATGCGATTTCAAGTTGATAGTCTTCAAATTTAAAGTTGACAGTCTTCTGTTGCGCTAATGTGGCAAGTTGAAATTGCATTTTCAACATGCAATTTCAATATAAACTCTCATTTTGAAAATGCGATTTCAAATTTTCACAATTACAAAACCCATTCTAAAAATATCATTTAAAATTGAAATTCAAAGGTTTATTAGTCGCTTCCCACTCATCAGCAAATGTGAGCCCTACAGGAAAAAATATGGTTCTCCTCAGCAACTAGCAATCAAACACCAAAGAACAATATGAAGCATTAAAAAAGACAATTTCAACGCTGTTCTAGGACTGTAAATGAAACCAATGAATGGTAATAAGCTGATTTGTCATCTTTGGGACTACACTAGAACCATTAAAGAGCAGTTTGGCTTGAAAATTAACATATCTAACCAAAGAACAAGGATCAAGGTCTAGATGTAATAATTCAAAAATGTGTTATATCACCACTAGTTAATTTTCATCCTTTTGTTTTTTAATTGAATAATACTTAATTTTCATCAATAATTTATTAGTTATATGGATGAAAAAATAATATTGTCAATCTTTTTAAACAAAATTATATATTTTGCGGTATTTATTTTGTACTCACACAATATTTGAATTAGTTTTGGTCTATTTAACTTTACTAAAAGGGAAATTAGAGTCATTATATGGAAAATGTGAGACTTAATGTATTTGTTTTGAAATTTCACATCTTTGGCGACAACTATGTCAATTGATAACTCTTCAAATCAACAATCTACATAAAACTACAACTATATCAATTGTAATGTTTATCATTTACTTCATTTTATTCATAAAAATATTAATGTTATAACACATTTTTATATTAAGAAATATGATGCGACATATAACATAACTTAAGATTGATAACATTACATTCAATATTGAAATACAACACATGGTACAACCGATTTGGATAATCATTAGTTATGTGACCCACTACTTGAGGCTGTTACATTGCTATTTGGACATCTTCCCTCATTATGACCGTGTTGCCCATACAATCCACAATTTTGTTTGGTTTGAGACTCGCGCCAATCCATAGCATTTTGAAGTTGTGTTGTCCTTGGACGACCACGAGTCCTAGCAAGGTTCAGATTAGGATGGAGTTTTGGAGAGTTAGGCTCTTGCCAATAAGCAACATCAACTACAGGATTGAATGAGTGTTGATAATATGCCATTTGTGCTTTCAGTGTGTAACATTCATCAACATATTGTAGGTGGCCAAGACTGGCAAATTTACTTACTGCAATGACACGAGAACATGGAATTTTAAAATTCTGCCATTTTTGACAGTCACATGTTCTTTCCATCAAGTTCACATGAAGATGCAAAACCCAATTCAAATATAAGGGGTTCACAATAGTTTGAACATAAAAAATACCCAAATTCATATTGAAACTCTGCACTGAATGACCCTTAGAATTTTTCTCACCTTTGGTGAGCATCTGTTTTATATAAGCACTATAAACTTCATTGGCGTGTATTTCAACATTGGCCTTGTTACATCGTTCCTGAAAATAAATAACACATTTATAAAAAGTTAGTTGTACCAATGATGTGATAGGAAGATGTCGTGCACCCTTTAATACTCCATTGAAGCTTTTAGAAAGGTTGGTAGTCATGGCTCCATAACGTTTGCCACCATCATGTGCTAGCGCCCACAGTTCAAGTGACACATGATCAAGTTCATTTCTACCTTTAGAATTTAAGTCTCTATTGACTTCATTTTCTAATCAAACTTCTTCTTTTGATTCTCATAAGTTTCCGAAGTGATTATGTCTCGCAATATCACATTGTCTTACTTTACATGTTGCTGGCAAAATAGTGAATGCAGTAACGATAATAACCATTTTGATGTTGCCACCAACGTGAGCGATTCACAGATGATAAGACTCCTCCATGTTTGTCAGATAAAAGACAGAGGCAAGTTCGTTGTGTCACATACTCCCTAATGCACGTTAAAAACCTTGACAAAGTATCTAGTCTCTCCTCCTCCACAACGGTAAAGACAACTGGAAATACATGATTATTTACATCCCATGAAACTACAATTAGTAACTTACCTTTATATTTTCCAGTTAGAAAGGTTCTATCTATGATGATGACTGGCCTGCAATGTTTGAAACCCTCGATAGAAGAACTGAATGCCCAGAACACTTGTTCGAATATAACGTTATTTGCAGCATCTGACGGCATTATTTTCCGTGAAACGATAGTTCCTGGATTGGAATCTATCATAGCCATCATCCATTTTGGTAAGATATGGTATAATTCATTCCAATCCCCAAAGATATTTGCAGTGGCTTTTTGGTTTTCATTCCAAGCCTTATTATAAGATGGTAAGAAACTATCAAACTTTTGCCTAATACTGGCTCTCAGTACAGAGATCTTGATTGATGGATCCGCCTTTACAAGCTCTCGCACTTCGTGCTCAATTAACTTTGTGCTCAACATTGCATGACCTTGTGTAAGCGTTGCAGATACATATGTGTGAGGTCCTTCATATTTAGTAATCTCAAATAAACCATGTTTGACACGCTTACATGCTCTAAGATTCCACTCGCACCCATTTTCGTAACGCAATTTCCACAAGTCTGTTGTTGACTTCACCACTACATGTTAAGTGTTTCTCATCATGCCATAACGGTTTACTGCAATTTGTAAGTCTTCCTTGTTTCAAAATAATAGCCCTATGCTTAACTCCTTTGTTGCATCCCATATACCAGTGACATCAATTGCCAACGGTATGGAGAGATCATTAACATTTGACCATGTATCCTAAGTAAACATTGGAGATGGGGCTTAGTGAAAAGCAGGTGTGTCAGTGTAATAACCCGACTCCCTCATACACTGTCTATGCTCTAATTTCCTCATTATATGTGTTATTATATATGTGATTATAGGCTTGATGTGAAATTCCATGTTTGAATGTATGAATTACATGTTTATAATTTGTATCTGTCGGTTATGAGTAAATCTGTTGAAATGGCGACCTTTGGACTGAACATTGAATGCCTTAGAGGTGTGATAAACTGAAATTGACTTCACAGTTGTGGTTGGCATGATTTTTAGGACATTATATGAAGTTTTGTAAAATTTGATTCGTACTGAATTAATTAGTTTTATTTGGCCCAAGCTCTTAGAGTTAACACTTGAAACTGAAATTAACAGGTTTAATGAGTTCAGAAATCGAAATTGAGTATATGAATATGTTAATGGGAATTTTTAGAGCCATTTGGACAGTTTAATTAAAGACTGATTTTTGTCTGATTCGTTAAGTTGGTTTGGTTGGCTTTGTTATATGTATATATATATATATATATATATATATATATGTCTTTGAGCCCTTTATGTTCTTTACACTCAACCAAGCACCAAAAATATCTCCTGGAGAGTGAGAGGAGAAGAGAAGAAGGAAAGAACTCCACTTGGAGCTTGAGAATCTAAGAAATTGAAAGGGGATTCAAGGAATATAACTCAAGGTAATATAACTCAAGGTAAGTGTAAATCAACTAAAACACCTTACATCCTTCTCCAATTGATAGAATCAAGACCTATAACGAAGCTTTGTCACTCTTGGGAGTTAGGGTTTATGAGTTATACTCTTGTTTGAGCAAATAGTATGAAATTACCATAGACTTCCCATAATTATTGGATTAAAGAGTTAATTCCTTTATGTTTAGCTGAGTTTGTCATTTAATCTTGAGTTCTTACATGTTATGAACTTATGTAAGCATGTATGTATATATATAGAAGTATATGTATGTAAATATATATTATGAGAGGATGAAGAAAGTGAATGGGTGATGAACATTGAGAATTTGTATGTCAAATTAAAAGAGAGTTGATCTCATTGAACTTGTGTTTCATGTGTTAATATGTTCATATATCATGTTTTTGAAGAAAATTTGCTTGAATTGAGCCTTAGGAATGAGTTTGGAAAGTTGGCCTTTAATGGATTTTCGAACTGCTCAAACAAGGCTCAAGACCGCACTTGCGGGCTTACGACTGCACGTGCGGGAGGCACTGCCACACATGCGGGGCTCACAGCCGCACGTGTGGATAACAAGGGAACCAACTTTAGCATTTTGCAATAAAAGCACGTACGGGCCGCACGTGCGGCACGTGGGAAGATTTCTGTCACCCTTCTTGCCTCTATTTGACCCTCTAAAATTATTAATATGTAAATTTGATCAATCTAAAATGCTTACAATTTCATACGGATTAACGAATCGAACAAATGACTAAGGAAATAAACTAAGGAAAGAATTCATTATTTATCTGTTTGTATATGTGTGCTATGTGTAGGTCACTTGCGGGAAGAGACCACTGCTCGCCTAAACCACTGTGAGTAATAATAGTGTAATGATGTATATTTATTCCTGTATTTCTGCTTCTGAATTATTATACCTTAATTGTACTTGGCGTGTTGGAATCATTGTGCTATGGTTTACATATTATGATTGTGAATGGCATATTTGGGATGCGTAGTGCTAGGATTCATGTATTTTTGTTGGATACGAATTGTGTTTATTGCAATGGTATACGTCATGTGAATTATGTTCTGATGGAAATAATTCAAATGGCATTGACATGGACCTAAGGTCGTTTTGTTCTATTAATAATGATGGGCCTGAGGCCGTTATGATATGGATTACTTATTATTCGTGGCCCTAAGCCTAAGGGAGATGGAGACATGCCGATGTTCCATCTACCGTATCATGATATGAATTGTTTATGACACATGGCCCAAGGCCAAGGGAGGTGGAGACATGTCGATGTTCTATCTACCCTCTAATGTTCCGAACAACAGTTTATATGTTGGGCTCGAGGCCGTTTTGTACTTTGTTGGGCCCGAGGCTGTTTTTTATTGTGTTGGGCCCGAGGCCGTTTTGTCATGCGTTGAGCCTTAGGCCGTTCCGTCTCATGTGGGCCCGAGGCCATTTTGGAATATGACGAAGGAGACATGTAAACGTTAGATAAATATTCTCTAAGACATATGCTTATTCACACGAATCTCTTTACATTATTATTATTCACTGAGCCCTGCTCACTTCATTTTGTTTATAAATGTTTTCGTAGGTGAACAATTTGGGGGACAGCCCTAGGTTAGCTTCAGAAGCCTTTTGGTGGGTCTGTTGTATTAAGCCTCCACAATTGAAGCTTTTTTTCTGGTCCCTTTTGACGTCTCATGTTTTGTCAAGTTTTTGGTGGCTTTCGTCAAGCCCGTGGCTACTCTGTAAAGTTTTGGTTACTAGCCCTTGTATATACCTACATGGAGTGGACTAGCTTATATGTATATGTATAATTTGTGTAATGATCCTGGCATGTAAACACAAGCTCAATGGACAGTATTATTTTGGTATCTGCTTCCATTTAAGTCCCCGTATTTGAATAAATATTATTTTTGAAATTTTGTTTTGAGGCCCAAGTACAGACTGGTCATGGACCAAACTTTTAGGGGCGGGTTTGGGTTGTGACAGTTGGTATCAGAGCACGAGTTATACACGAGTCCATTTGAGCTGTAGGGTGTCCTAAAAAGGCCTAGGGACATTGCATTGGTATGTGTGCATGTGTGAATTGTTATGAACGCGACTATGTGAATTGTTGTGAAGGTATTCGAAAATGTAATGAAGTGAACGCTTGTGAATCGAAGAAATATATCGGAACTAAACTGAAATATGTGAAAAGAACCTACAGTTATGAAACGTGCCGTTGGGAACGGACAACGGAAGGACAAAATAATGTAGATTGTGTGGATATGTTTGAAATGAAACGAGAACGAACGTGTAGTCATATTATGTTAATTTGATATTAAACATGAACTGTGTGGAATACATGTAGAAGAATGATTGTCGTTTTAGCAAGAATTCAAAGGTTATGTAACCACATGTATGAGTTTGACCTTATCATCTATGCGAACATGAGTGTGGACGTGCCCGGGGGCTTTATGCTTTTCCACAGTTCGGACTCAAATGTCACGGTTCTTAATCTGATCCCACAATGTGCGATGTGAGATTGATAAATCACCAAAGAGTCCAAATCCGGCAAATCGTTTTCAAAAACTGATTTTGAAGAAAGAAGTGCCAAACATGGACTACTTTGCCAGATACAGAGTCGCCACCTAAATATTTTGTTTTGGAGAAATTTAGGAAACCCTGACTCGTGCCTAAGGCCACGTGTCCGTCATCACCAAAGTTGTCTCGGCTCGGGAACTTGGGTACGATTGGGGAAGGTCAGCTATGAGCACCCCCGCTCGCCCGATACGAAGATCGGCCTGTACTAAGCATGATATCGAGTTTTGAAAACATATATGTTCTTATTCTGGTTAATTAGCTAGAATTTACTATGTGATGCGCACAACACACAAGTATAGACTAGATCGCCTAATTTGGAACAAAGCATCGCATATCTGTTTGTTTGGAAATGGTTTGAAGTTTGCTACTCGTAAGTAGGCTAAAACACGGATTTCAATGAATTATTCCAATTCAAGTAATCCAACCTTCACCCACAGGCATTCAGGCAGTTATATCACATAAGCAATTAGCCTCATGGCAAGCATGCTATCATGTTAACACTTACACCCATGCAAGATGCTAAAGCATAAACACTCACAGTGTACTCCGAGCCAAAACAAGAACATGTTAGTAATCAAATGTATGATCCAAGTCCATGTTAAGATGGCTAATGCATCGCAGGCAAAATGCAACTAGAATATGCTTGGCTAATCTAAGATGGCATATGATATGCAGCAATTTGATACACGTATTCAAGTTGGAATTGAAATACTATGCAGTTAGTATGACGCGCCGAGCCCGGTGCATGCAATACAAATGAATGAATGCAAACATGCATAGCATAAGGTATGCTAAATCAAATATGCCCTAAAACTAACCATCATAAGCGGTTAAATAAAAGGGAGAAAGAAGTGGGGGTTGGAAGACATGCATCACACATACGCACGCTTACTACACAATTGCGTCCTCTCGAGGGAGGGGCCGAAAGAATAATGCAAATCAACTAACTAATCAACTAACAAGCTAACTAATTATCACACAACACTTAACTAATTAAACAAATTAATTAAGCTAAAAAAGCAGTAAAGAGGCCTCGGGAAGAGGGACGAATGTGTGCACGCTCAACTCCGCTCGGAAATCCATTGCCATACTCATGCTGCCTCTGTTTACACTGATCTGTACTTCTGAAAGCTTCACAAGTCCCAAGGAAGCTTCAGAATCACTCCCTGAGCACTGTGGGATGTCACCGACCAAGAGGTGAGGCCACCAGCCATGGGGAACTGGTCATCGACCATTTGCGGTAATATCAGCTAGAAAATAATGGCCGGCCGGCATTGAAAATGGTCGGCCGACCATCTCTTCCTGCAGAATCCTGTTTTGCTGCAACAGAGGACAGACAGGACATGGCGATGCATTTTCAAAGCAATTTATGCACCACCACCCTCCTCAGCATGTTTGAGACTTAGAGGAGCATGGTTCTCGACCCTCGGGCCATCAATCATGCATTTCAAAGCATGATGGCCAAAGGTGTCGAGTGTGCATTTTAATATGGAATGAAATGCATATAACACGTAAGGGGCCCCCAACCTTTATCATGATTGATCAAGAGGCAAGGGATGTACACATGATGCAATGCTATCTAAGCATGCAAACAAGCAAGCATGCAATGGACTTGGCATGCAACAACATGCAATAGAACTAACATGTAACAACATGCAAAGGCAAGTATACCTAGACCAATGTAATACATGCATGATGAACTTAACAAAGCAACACAAGCATTCAAGCATGTAATATGCAACAGACATGCAACCTAAACATGTGGACATGTGTGGCATGCAACAACATGCAAAATGGAGCAAGCATGTAACAACATGCAAGACAAGCATGCAACAACATGAAAAGATGAACTTAAACTAACATGGATAGCTCACAAGCATGCCCAAATCAGTGGCCAAAGTCAAGAGTTGGAGGCATGAAAATGTAAAACAATCATGCACAAGTGAGTGGTCCAACACTTAGGCAACCATGTACAATCCTCAAGCATGAGCAAGATGTGATAAATGTGAGAAAATAACAACTCATTAAGCTCTGAAAATATGTGAGGAATGATGCCAAATCAACCAAATAAAGCAAGCAAAGCATGCAAGAAGGTCCAAGGCCTAAGGCTAACCAAAGGGCTCAAACCATGGCCATACATGGGAAGCCCCAAAGGGTCAAAGGGATTCAAAACAGTCCCAATGCAGGTCGGGACAAGGCCAAAAACACACTTAGATGGCATCCAAATGGCCTAAGCATGGAAGCATACGCAATGATCCATTCAAGAAGCATAAAACACAAACTCTTTAAGACATTAAAAGAGTGATAAGTGTAAGTTTATAGGCATAAAATATGGATTGAAATAACATTCTAAGTGATGCCAAACCACTGAAATGATCCACATAGAGCATGCTAGCAACTTGGACACTCAAAGCTAACAAGCTAGATTACACGGTAGCTGTACAAAACAATGCAAGCATAACCAAAACAATGAAAACAGAGCTTAAGCATGCTACAACAAGGCTAAAAGCTTCATGGAGTTGGGCCAAAATCATGCTAAAAACACATGTTACAACATGATGCATGTTAAGGCCAAATCATGGGATTACAAGACAAGTGTATGAAGCATACATGGCATGTCTAAACCAACTCAAAACAGAGGTGTATCATGGCAAAACGAAGCCTAATACATGCTGAAATGGAGCTAAAACAAGCTAGGTAAACATGCTACAACATAAGTCATTTATGCAAGCATTAAAGACAATAAGGAGAGGGGATGACCCTCTCCTATTTAGGACCTCAAAACCACCTCTCCACCGCTGAAAATCCTTTGGATTTATGTGGTAGAGAGGTCATGCAAAGACCAAAACAATGGCCAAAAGATATGGCCTAAAACAAGGCCTAACAAGGCCTTGGAGGGGGAAGACAACCCCAAACCTCAAAGTGACCTTAAACAAAGTTCTAAAGAATAAAAAATCAGAACTTTTATCAATTATAGTCAAAGCTTAAAACAATAGGCAAGATAGGCTAAAAGCTTGTGCAAAAATAGGGAATAAAGAAGGTATGTTCTCACCTTTGAAGAACCTCTTCAAGAACACCACTCCAACACCTTCCTTGGATCAAAACCATCCCAAGAACCCTAACAACAACTCCTTAGAGCCTCAACAACCAATGATGGTGTAACACTAGGTGTTTGTGTGCAATAGTGTGAACAAAAGTCACTGTAGAGCACAAAACACACACACAAAGGCAAAAAGAGGGAACTATAGAGATAGATAGATACAAACTTCCAAACCCTAATTCTCTGAACCTAGAGGAGGGAGGAGGGGCTCCCTCTTTATAGAGGTTCAAATCCTCAAGCTTCCAAGAGAAGCTAAACAAGAGGCAAATCCCTCCATATGTATGGAGGGGGGAAATGTGGATGCCAGCTGTGACAGCTGGCATAAAATATCTGCCAAAAGCAGATGGAAAGGGGTCGACTAGAAAATATGGCCGATTGACCAACAAAAATGGCCGGCTGACCAAAAACATTGCCAACCGACCAAAATATTTGGCCGGTAATAAGAAAACAGGGCCGGTGGCCTCAAGCCAAGGCCGGTGAAGTGTGGGGGTGGCCAACAAGCCATTCCCTCCCCTCAGAAGCAAAAACACAAGTGTTTGGTATACAACCAAGCACAAAACAAACAAGCCGAGAGGTCTTGAGGCAAGGCGCCCGACCGAAGCCTCCGAGAACTCAAGACGAACACGAACATGGATGATCATCGAGTGTTCAAACGATGACGTCCAAGTCTTGAGGACGGTCAAAAATGGGGGGTCTACAGTTGCCCCTCTTTGACAGAACTCAAAAGTCATAATAATGACGGGAGTGAATGTCAAAGCCTAGACATGACCCATTTTTGACAAGGCCGAAGACTTAGACAAGCATGGAAGATAGCAAGATATGTGCCCGAAGGAAGGGGCAAGATGCAAGAACAATGCACAAAGCCGAACATAACTTATGATCATGCAAAGAAAGCTGTAACGAAGCAAATACATACAATAAATGCAACAGTTTTAAGCAAGCCAAAAACTAAACTAAATTATAATGCATAAAGGATGCAAGAGAATTATGTAATTCTTGCTATGTTTGACGCGGAGAATGCAATACCTGTGCGGTTCGTCTGGTCGTGCCAGCTTCAAATGAACCGTACATACAATATCGTGCCTGAAAAAGAAAGAAAACTTAACAGG
Source organism: Camellia sinensis (assembly GCF_055761805.1). Classification (NCBI taxonomy): domain Eukaryota; kingdom Viridiplantae; phylum Streptophyta; class Magnoliopsida; order Ericales; family Theaceae; genus Camellia; species Camellia sinensis. The sequence goes on from NC_138971.1 coordinate 61,577,485, forward strand.
TACAATATTGTTAGAAACATGCATAGCAACGCAAGTGAAAAGTGCATGACAATGCGAATGAGAGGGTGCATGACAATGCGGGTGGAAGGGGTGCATAACAACGCAACCCGAGTGTGTGCATAACAATGCGATTTGAAACAAGCATAACAATGCTATGAAGGCACAAACACATGTAAGTAAAGCATACGCGACAACGTATACAATGTGTGAAGGTGAGGAAAAGTATACACATGTAAGTAAAGCACGCGCAGAAACGCATGCAATGTGTAAGGCAAAGAATAAAATGTACACATGTAAGTAAAGCACATGCGACAACATGTACAATGTGTAAAGCAATGTGAAGATAAGTATGAACACATGTAAGTAAAGCGTGCGCGACAACGCAAGCAATGTGTAAAGCAGGAAAGAACACATGTAAGTAAAGCATACACGACAACGCATGCAATGTGTGTAATAAGTGATAAAGGGGAGAAAGGTGCATAAACACATGTGAGTAAAGCATACGCGAAAACGCATGCAATGTGTGTAACAATGCGAGAAGGGTGCATAAACACATGTAAGTAAAGTATACGCGAAAACGCATGCAATGTGTGTAACAATGCGAGAATGGTGCATAAACACATGTAAATAAAGCATACGCGAAAACACATACAATGTGTGTAACAATGCGAGGAGGGTAGAAAGGGGTTAGTAAGGGTTAGTTACGTCCACATGCAGCATGCGAGTGGAAAAAAGTTAGATACGTCCACACGCGGCACGCGAGTGGAGAAAAGTTAGATACATCCACACACGGCACACGAGTGGAGAAAAGTTAGATACGTCCACATGCAGCACGCGAGTAGAGAAAAGTTAGAGATCAAAACGTGTTCTGAATGCTCTTAACCAAAGAAATGGAAACATATGGACATATTCCGGTGTTCCCAAAAATAAGAAGGGGGGCATAGGGACGTATCCCGGTGTTTCGGAGAAGGAACGTGCAAAACAATGCAAGTTAGAGGGGTGCAAGGCAATGCACATGAAATATGCAACAATGCGAGAGATTGACATGCATGATAATGCAAATGGAAGATGCATGACAATGCGAGTTGTTCGAAATGCATGACAATGCAAACAAGAGATGAATGACAATGCAAATTATTGAAATGCATGACAATGTGAATTATTGAGACGCATAACAATGCCAATGAGACACGCATGACAATGCATGGACGAGAATGCATGACAATGCATGGACGAGAATGCAGATGAAAGATGCATGACAATACGTGTAATTGAAGTGCATGACAATGCATGATTTATTGAAATGCATGACAATGCATACTATTGGGATGCACGACAATGAAAATGAGACACGCATGACAATGCATGAACGAGAATGCATGACAATGCATGAACTATTGGAATGCATGACAATGCGTGTAATTGAAATGCATGACAATGCATGATTTACTGAAATGCATGACAATGCACGACAATGCACGATTTATTGAGATGCATGACAATGCAAACTATTGGGATGCACGACAATGCAAATGAACTCAAATGCGTGACAACGCACGTCTCTTGAAATGCATGACAATGCGAATGACCTCAGATGCGTGACAACTCACGTTTGTTTTTTTTTTTTTTTTTTTTTTGAAATGCATGACAATGCAAATGACCTCAAATGCGTGACAACGCATGTCTCTTGAAATGCATGACAATGCAAATGACCTCAGATACATGACAACGCACGTTTGTTTTTTTTTTTTTTTGAAATGCATGACAATGCAAATGAGGTGCACATGACGATACGAATGAAATGCGCATGACAATGCGAGATAGGGAAGATGCATGACAATGCATGTAAGGGGCGCATGACAATGCGTAACAAGGAACATGCATGACAATGCATGTATAGCGTGCGCATGACAATGCGAGATAAGAAAAATGAATGACAATGCATGTAAGGTGCGCATGACGATGCAAAATAAGAAAAATGCATGACAATGCAAAGTAAGGAAATGCACGACAATGCAAGTTTAAGGGAATGCATGACAATGTGAATGAAATGCGCATGACAATGCGAGATAAGGAAGATGCATGACAATGCATGTAAGGGGCGCATGACAATGCGTGACAAGGAACATGCATGACAATGCAACTGAGGTGCACATGACAATGTGACCTAAAGAATGTGCATAATAATGCAAGTATGGCGTGCGTATCAACGCACAAAATGTGGGCATAACAACGCGAGTGAAATGATGTATAACCAACGCGCGCTCACAACAAAACGTTGTAATGCAACGCATGTAAAGCAATTTTTGAATTTCTCAAGAGGCAAAAGGATACGAAAAAAAAGGATACACCTCGTACGTATCAAGTGCCACGCACAGAAGACCCGGCTCGAGGTCAACACGGAGACCGGTTAAGCTTTAAAAATGCACTTTCTTGCACTGTCTTGAGTAATGAAGGTCTAAAACCACATAATTGACCCAACAAGGGTGTAGGAGGTTCACCGGCCACCGGGGAAGACCACCGGCCATCCATCGGCCACAAAATAAGGTCACCGGCCAAATATTTGGCCGACCGGCTAACAATGTGGCCGACCGGCCAAAAATTACTGTGTCGGGGCAGTTTTGTCCTTTGGCCACGGGTCTTTAAATATGGGGTTCCAAACCCCATATTTTCACTTCTCACAAGCTCGAAAACCCTTTCCCCTTCTCTTTAGGTGATTTTCCCGCCTTCGATCCGTGTTTTTTCCTTGTTTTCGTCGCTTTTTCGTCGTTCGATTCGCGAAACCCTCCTCGTTTCGCACGTTTTGAACCAAACAAATCTCAATTTCGGTGTACTTTTCTCAATTTCCACCACTTGGGGTTTGTTTCCCCCCGAGTTTACCTCGATCTTTGTGCCCTTTTCGGACTCCAACCTTTCCGTCCATTTTTCATCCTCTCGGGGTTGACTTTTGGGTTGACTTTTCACATTCTTGCCCGATTTTCACACTTTCGGCCATTTTCACACTATTCTTTAGATGGCAGACGACATTCCAGGCGGTGGGGCTCCCCCGGAGTTGGACATGGACCCTGAGGCCGAGCTCCTGCCTCTTCATATCCGGCCGTTCGATTTGGCGGCCTACAGGCCAGCGATACATGTGCTTCATCCTGACAGCCTCCGTCACTTCAGGAGCTATGAGCGACGCGTGCCACTGGAGCTTCTCCTGCGTGAGCCAGAGTCACATCTGTCCTATGGTGCTTCTGAAGTACACTCTTCCCTGTTTCATTTTCTGTAAAGTGGAACACATAACTGCAATAACGATTCTATTCTTTAACTGCTTAACTCAGACAAACTAATACATCGCATGTCGTAGTTCACTGCAAGTACACCCGCATCCGATATATGTTTGAATCTGAACACGCGCACACATGCTGCATTTTCCACTGAACCACTCAAACACACTAATACATCACATGTTGTAGTTCACTGCGAGCACACCCGCACCCGATATCTATTTGAATCTGAACACATGTACGCACGCTGTATTTTTCATTGAACCACTCAAACACACTGATACATCACATGCTGTAGTTCACTGCGAGCACACCCGCACCCGATATCTGTTTGAATCTGAACACGTGTACACATGCTGCATTTTCATCAATTCTGAGCGCACTCAACACTGTATTTGTAACACTGCTTCGCAACTGTTTGTTTTGACCATAGGGGGATTCCCATGCCTTCCGGGGGTATGGAAATGTTGCCGCTAGAGGTTGGTACATGGAGCTACTTGATACGGTTCGTCGCATTGTTGACCGAGCCAGCTTTGGGACTTTTTGCATGGAACTCTCGCGCCTCACCGCGAGTAGGCCCCTCCTTGCGGCTCTGGTGGAGAGGTGGTGGGACACCACCGACTTCTTCCATCTTTCCGCCACTGGGGAGATGACGATGACTCCCTTCGACTTCTCCTTGCTCACAGGCATCGCAGTGGGGGGTGATCCGATCCCCTTTGATACAGACATGGACGAGTGGGACGCCATTCAGCTATACCTGCTCGGCACTCAGCCACCTCTCGCTCTTGTAGGGTTCGTACGATATTCATGGTTCGAGGATCATTTTCGGATCCAGGCACCTACTACCCGGGAGGAGGAGGAGCAGTACGCTCATGGCTTTATCATGTTTCTGCTAGGGACCACACTTTTCGCCAACCGGGCGAACACCGTCGCCCTCTATCTACTGAGCGCTCTTGTGGATGTGACACAGATTCGCCGCTACGACTGGGGTGGCGCGGGCTTGGCCACTCTTTATGGGTACATGAGCTCATCTTCCCGCCTCAGCGGGCAGTTACTTGGAGGCTACTGGTGAGCCTGGGAGGTACATGTTTCCTTTTTTGGCTTTTCAGTTTTGTTTTACATTATCTGCACTCTATACACACTACGCGCACGCAATCTTTTCTACACTGATTGTACATTGCACACACTACACACATTACACAATACACTGCACACTATTTTCTGATTTTCGCTTTTATTTGCATACTGCTTTATCTGATAAGCCTACTCATGTTTGCTCTATTGCGTTCAATAGTTGTGGGTGTATGCCTACTTTCCGAGGCTTGCCCCAGTACCAGATGAGGACATGCCCCCCATGGTTCCATTTTCTCACCGCTTCGATGTGAGGTGCGAGCGGAGGCCGCGGGAGCCCTTCATATTCTTCCGACACTACTTTGACACCATCACTGCAGCCAAGGTATGTCAAACATTTCAGTTTTTTGGCTTTTCTTTGCAATGTACCTTAAATAACATATAACAAACTGTATCTACTGCTATTTGCAGATCACTTGGCAGTTGTGGGCCTCGTTGCCCATTGCAGTTCGGGAGCGGTATGCCGGCGCTCAGGAGACTGCCCGATTCAGAATCTTGTTAGAGGGCCCAGTTTGCCGTGCCTGGTACTTTGGGGAGTGCTTCTTGCGGCAAACCTTGGGCGTGCCAGAGCAGTCGGTTCCAGCACCTCCTCCTACCCATGCGAGGGATACTGAGAGGTATACCTTAGCGAAGATGATGAGTTACACCATCGGCTGGAGCCATGAGCGCTTGGTAGACGAGGGCGACTATGCGGAGTTCGTCCAAACCCATATCATGCGGCCTCTAACCGGTGCCGGCCGAGTTGAGAGAGAGAGAGACCAGTGGCACCAGCTGCGAGAGTAGGAGCATCGTGGGCACCTCGGGCCCGAGGTAGGAGTGGGCCCCGGAGAGGGCAAGGAGCTGGGTGGCCCGAGCTGCCTATTATAATGACATGCCAAGGACAGGGTGGGGAGACTTACCAGATCCCCATCGCTCCCCCTCCGCCTGATCACGAGCTAGTCGGATTCTACGGCTTGCCTCAGGTATGCACTACTACATTTTGCATTTTGTACAGTCATTTCATTTCATTTTTCTTGATGTTCCGCAGAATACTAATGTTTCTAACACTCTTGCAGACTTTCGCCGAGTACACTCACCAGTCTTTGGAGTTGACTGCTTTTGTGATGGGGATGCTACAGTGGAGCCTCGACCTGCTAGCTATTTACAGTATCCCAGTAAGCTCCTACAACCACAATCTCAAACTGTGCATAATCTGTTTCACACATAATCTGATGCATCGCACTGTCAACATAGCACTTGATACGCGGCCGTCACGGTTTTGATACACTGTAACCTACGGATTTGTTCATAGCATGGCACACGACATTCATACACTGCACTCAGTCGCTGCATTCTGTACTGACACACTGCTCATAGCATTCACACACGACATTCTGCACTGATATACTGTTCATCGCATTCATACATGGCATTCTGCACTGATATACTGCTCATAGCATTCATACACTGTACTCATACACTGCATTCTGTATTCATACTCTGCTTTGCTTAGCATAACTGATGTATTTACCATTTGTCCTTTTTAGCCCCCATTCCAGATACCGGCTGCAGGGGCCTATTCCAGATACCGGCTGCAAGGGTGCTCCAACAGGACCATCCGCGTTTGCCCGAGGAGGAGGGAGAGCAGGGCGAGGGACCACAGTACCCCCCCGCACCAAAGCGGGGCGCGCTCATGTTGGGAGCAGCTCGCAGGCACCAATTCCAGATGATGATGATGAGTCTGAGACAGAAGCAGAGGCAGAGTCGTCTGAGGATGAGACTGGAGATGACTCGGGCTAGGGCTCGGGCTCAGATGGTGGGGCCGGCGACGATACTCCTGAACCTTCGTCCAAGAAGAGGACGAGGACAGACTCTCATGCCTGAGACCAGTTGACGTTGATCTAGACTTTTGCTGCTTTTCTTTCTTTTGCTTCATTTTCCTTTTAGCTAGTAGTTTGAGCACTTTGTACTGCCTTAGGCAGCTTTTATTTTCCTCAAAACTATGTACTTGAAAAGATGATGGAATGAAACAAACTGTTTGCTGAAAAAGTGTTGCATTTGTACATCGCATCACATCACATCGTATCGCATCGTATCATACTATATCACATAACAATGTAATCGGATGGAAATTGAATATGCATGTACTACCAGGTCAGGTAGACCAATGTAACAAATAAAACAAATTAACTCAATAAGCAATAATGAAACCTTAACAAGTTTACAACTCGATAAGCAGAGAGCAACAACTTGATAAGCAAAATTGCGACAACTTGGTAATCAAATGAGTAACAACTCGATAAGCAAATAAGCTACAACTCGATAAGCAAAATGAGCTACAACTCGATAAGCAAATTGAAGTAATACAGGTGTGACTTTGCAAAATCAACACCGGAAGGCACTGGAAGTGGAACTAATCACAAGTTCTCAATATGTTCAACATATAGAGTGTTCGTTTTGAACACACAGCTCACAACACAGTACTCTGTTTATTTTGGTCATACGGCTCATGCAGGACACTGCTGATTCTGAACACACAGCCTATTCTGAACATTGCTCATTCTGAACTCACAGCCCATAACACAGCATTCGATTTATTCGGCACACAGCTAATTCTGAACAAACAGTTCGATCCGAACAGACGGGATGTAAAGATGGGATTGGCAGAAGTTGAAACATACTCAGATACCCCAAATATGGAAGAACAAGTGTGAAGAATGGCACAACACTCTGAGCACAAAACGATTCATTTTGAAAATCGAGAAATGAATTCTCAATCGGGTATTGAGCCTACGACTAACACAACGAAAAAAGACTCAATAACAGAAAACAAAAGGTATACAACCTAAAGACAAACACAGACACCTGAAACGACTCAAGACAAGAATCGAGACAAACAAAAACAAAAGACACGACACTCGGACGTGTTACAAAGGCGAGAGGCCTCTCAATTCGCGAGGAGCCAGTTTCTCCAGGTATTGTTTCTAACCCTTTCTCATTTGTGATTCTCACATCACTCTGGCACTCAATCTCTGTTTTTCTTGAAAAAGCCCTTTTCTCACTTTTTCTCAACGCACATCTTTCTATTCTTCAATCTCTCATTTTTTTTATATCCCTCCCCTGTGTGGTTTGATGGATAAACAAAAAGTCATGGGTTCATGCCCAACACCATTAGCTCGCGGTTATCTCCTCCGGTGACATTTAGTCGAGGCCCCGGATGAGGGAGTGGAGTAACTTGATCCACTCCAAATTTGTGCTTCGAACCTAGCTTGACACCTCACTACTTGGAGGGTACAAGAGCTTTCGGCCCTTTGTTGTTAGCTTCAGCTGTGCGCTTTTCTGGAGAATACGGTGCCTTTTCCGGCAAGTATGGTGCCCTTTCTGGCAAATGCATGGATAACGGGGAAAAGACAGGAAGCCTGACTCAACTGCGCCCCTAGTTCATCATTTTGACCATTTTTGTTTTGGCTTTTCTACTAAAACAAATTTTGATCAATATAAAAGTTTGATTAGCATACTCGTTCAACTTTCTGATTTAAAATCATGCAAGTTAAATTGTGAGTACTGAAAAATTTCCTTTTGGGTCCAAGAAAAAGGTCCAGTTTTGGAAAAAATGAATAATTTTCGAGAGAATTAGTCAACCTTAGTAAAAATTCTCAAAAATTGTTTTTGCAAACGGCCACTGCTCAACGAGCATGGAACCTACTCTCGAGACGCACAAACTCAAATCCGAAGGAGAATTGCCCTTTGTCTGAACGGCACTGTATGGCAACGGAAAGTTGCCCCTTGTTTGAATGGCACCGCAGCGCGCTGTATGGCAACGGAAAGTTGCCCCTTGTTTGGATAGCACTGCGGCGCATTTGTATGGCAATGGAAAGTTGCCCCTTGTTTGAATAGCATCGCAGCACACTGTAACCAGTTTTCAAGGTGACGATCACAACCGAGCTCTCGGATGCAGAGAAGACAACGATGATCAGAACCATTACATGGACACAGTCGATTTGGAAGTGTTTGTGGCTGGACTTCAAAATGAAGTTGCCTACGTATCCCAAACATGGGAATCAAGCCTTACGTAGTTCAAGGTAAGGTACACTCGGGTATTAACCTCTCCTTTTACGCTCTAACTTTTGCCAAGGCCGCCCTTTCTGGGTTTTCAACCTTGCGAGCTTTGTTCTTCTTTTCTTTTCAATTCTTTTCTTTTTTTTCTTGTCTTTTCTTTTCATTTTCTTCATTTTTGTTTTTGCTTGTTCTAACTTTTGCCTGGGTCGCCCTTACGGATTTTCGGACTAGCGAGCCTCTCAAGGGTAAAAGTGTAGCTTTGTCCATGTCAAATGGTTTTGAGATCTTGAAGCCATTTGAATCCAGAAGAATGGCTACTGTTTACTGATGATGTCGAAGTCCATCGAATGGGGGCTAAATTTGCCCCTAGTGTTGTGGATAGGAACTCAGTTGTTCTCCGGTAGTACTTTCTTCTTTCCTCCCTTTTGGGATTTGGCATTCTTGCCGATCTTCGTCTTGGACTCTTCGAGTGCATTATCTGACGTCTTTTGCCCCTTGTTTGAGAGGTGCTTCTGATCTGGCCATACAATCCTCACATTGCGGTTGACCGTTGAACATTCTGAACGCAAGTTCAACTGTTTGAAAGCAAAAAGGGGTCGAGTCTCAAGGCTGAGAGCGATCCTAGGCTGCACAATCTCAAGAGTGAATCCACACAGGTCTTCGCAGGACCACGCAAAACATTTTTTGAAATCTTTTAAGAAAATGACTAGTCGCTCGCGCTGAAGACAGTGCGGAACCAATCTAGATCAAGCTAGGGTCCTTCTCAGTACTCACGTTAACAAACATGATCTCATTCATCAAGGGCTTAGCATGCCTTTCTTTCTCTCAAGTTGATAAAATTTTGCAAATCCCGAGGAATTCCTTCCTCTTCGTTTTCATCACAATGTTCAAAAATTTTTGAAAAACTTAGGTCAATGCAATGACTTCAAGGTATAGAGGAGCAGGTGAAAAGTACTGTCGTTTCACTCAAATCTTCTGGCACAACTGATTTAACTGATTCAAGGCAGAAATAAACACAAAACACGAAAACCATTGCTGTTCATTCAGATCTTCTGGTGTAACTGGCTCCCTGGCAGAAATAGACTCAAAAGAGTGTAAAAGACAAAAACCAAAACAAGTGAGTGACGTCCGAGGTAACACCCCCGAAATCACCTGACTCTAACAAAATAGGACTGACTTGCTACAACAAGACAGACCTTAATCAAAAAGACTGACTCAAAACAACGAGACAGACTCGAAATAAAACCACAGAATTGACTCAACACCCGAGTTAGAAACTACAAAAACTAGCATGCTCAAAACAGTGCATGCCATACGCCACATCTGATGCAAACCGAGCGCCGTCCGCAGGTGGGCCAACCCCTGATCACATACTCGTATTATCTTTGAAGTCCACAAACTCAGTAGTGACGGACTTTGTTGAGCTAGGTGGGAGGATGACCTCATCATCGATCAAGTCTTGCACTTCGTGACGAAGACGAAAGCAATTGTCGGTGGTGTGACCAGCCTGTTGATGGTACGCACAGTACTGAGTAGCATCATGTGAGAGAGGGAGACTACTTGGGAGAGGCCGAGGCTCAAGAGGTTTGAGATGACCTTTTTCAGTGAGGATTTGAAGAGCCTTGGACAAAGGCATGTAGAGGGCATGAAAAACCCTGCGCCCTCGGGGCAGATACTTCGAAGTCTATGGACCTTTGCCGGATGCACTCACAAAAGGATCAACAGGTGCTGTCTTGGCTCTCGGATCTTTTCCAGGTGCAGGATTAGGGTTGGGAGGAACGGTTATGGTACGACGGTCCCTGTCTCGATTTTTCCATTGGCTTGAACTGCTCTCGGTCTGAGTGAGGAAGGTGTCATCCACAGTCTTAGCCAAAACCGCGAGTACTTGTTGCTTATTCAACCCCTTGGTTTTTAGAGCCTCAACAGCTTACTGAAGTTGTTCGTAGGGATCAATGTCCACCTTCATCTTGTTCTTTCCACTAGCCTCAACTTGGTGGGAGGTTTGGGTTGTTGCTTCAGTGCGAAGCCCCGTTGTTGTTGATATGTCATTGCCGGAGTTTGAGATAGGTTCAGGTTGGCTGAGCTTGATTACAATTCGCCCTAGTAGGGGGGGCTCCTGTGGCAAGAAGTTTCTAGCATATGATGTGGTTGGTGGCGAAGCCGACATTCCATAGGCAAGGTTAGCCACAGACCTTTGGAGGTCGCCGATCATTCCCATCAACTCAAACGTGGTGGGCTCACGAGTTTGAAACAACTGGGGCGTCCAAATCGGGTGCGCGACAAGTGACCTAGGCGGATATGGTATTTCAACATTGGTCTCATCCTACAAGATGATTCCTTGGTCCAATGTGGCTGCCATAACCACAATTTCCTCTGAATTTTGTGTCATCATAAGTCTGCTGAACTGAACGGAGATGACGTAATCGGTGACTGACGGAGCAGGTGAACCGATAAGCCTTGACTGGTCTTTCCTCAACAAAGGAGAATGCTGGCTGCTCCAAACTGAATCTCTGAACTGAAAGAGAAAGTAGGCATGATCTCAGCCTAATTTTACTAGAACAGACATAAGTTTTGCTGAATAACTATATTCGACCACTGATCACTGTTCCCCAAAATTACTGCCCCAAATCTGAATCTAATACTCGCAGATATAACTAATTCTCAAAACACTAATGCCCGCAGGCTTGATGCCCAGACTTGCAGATTGATATGTGTATTCCCCTGTAGAGGTCAACTCTAAGGCACATAACAAATAAGTAAGAGCCAAAACACCCCTATGTTGGGGTAGGGTTTCCCTATCCTATTTTGTCAGGAGCTAAGGTTTCACTACGCACACAGTGGTTTCAACGGGTAGCAACCTGCCCTAGTTTGGAACGGTCACTATGGATTCCGAATATGCACTAGGTCGAATGGTCAAAAGGGTGCCCTGGTAAAAATCGAGGTTTGTGTTCCCATCATGGCAGAGCCCGCAACCGGTCAACCTTTTGGTACGCTTCTCAAAGCGAGCCTCCAGCAAACCATTCAGGAATAGCAGATGGCAAACACGGTGTCCTAGGTGCACCAATGTACATGCAATGCAAAGAAACACATGAGTGTAGTCAAAACAAGATATCATGAGTTTGAGTCAAGTTCTCTAACTCCCCAGCGGAGTCGCCAGAAACTGTGGACGTGCCCGCGGGCTTTATGCTTTTCCACAGTTCGGACTCAAATGTCACGTTTCCTAATCTGATCCCACAATGTGCGATGTGAGATTGATAAATCACCAAAGAGTCCAAATCCGACAAATCGTTTTGGAAAACTGATTTTTAAAAAAGAAGTGCCAAACATGGACTATTTTGCCAGATACAGAGTCGCCACCTAAATATTTTATTTTGGGGAAATTAGGAAATCCTGACTCGTGCCTAAGGCCATGTGTTCGTCATCACCAAAGTTGCCTCGACTCAGGAACTTGGGTACGATTGGGGAAGGTCAGCTATGAGCACCCTCGCTCGCCCGATCCGAAGATCGGCCTGTACTAAGCATGATATCGAGTTTTGAAAACATATGTGTTCTTATTCCGATTAATTAGCTAGAATTTACTATGTGATGCGCACAACACACAAGTATAGACTAGATCGCCTAATTTGGAACAAAGCATCGCATATCCGTTTGTTTGGAAATGGTTTGAAGTTTGCTACTCGCAAGTAGGCTAAAACACGGATTTCAATGAATTATTCCAATTCAAGTAATCCAACCTTCACCCACAGGCATTCAGGCAGTTATATCACATAAGCAATTAGCCTCATGGCAAGCATGCTATCATGTTAACACTTACACCCATGCAAGATGCTAAAGCATAAACACTCACAGTGTATTCCGAGCCAAAACAAGAACATGTTAGTAATCAAATGTATGATCCAAGTCCATGTTAAGATGGCTAATGCATCGCAGGCAAAATGCAACTAGAATACGCTCAGCTAATCTAAGATGGCATATGATATGCGGCAATTTGATACACGTATTCAAGTTAGAATTGAAATATTATGCAGTTAGTATGATGCGCCGAGCCCGGTGCATGCAATACAAATGAATGAATGCAAACATGCATAGCATACGGTATGCTAAATCAAATATGCCCTAAAACTAACCATCATAAGCGGTTAAATAAAAGGGAGAAAGAAATGGGGGTTGGAAGACATGCATCACACACATGCACACTTATTACACAATTGTGTCCTCTCGAGGCCTAAGGCTAAGGCTAAGGCCTAAGGCTAACCAAAGGGCTCAAACCATGGCCATACATGGGAAGCCCCAACGCGTCAAAGGGACTCAAAACAGTCCCAATGCAAGTCGAGACAAGGCCAAAAACACACTTAGATGGCATCCAAATGGCCTAAGCATGGAAGCATACGCAATGATCCGTTCAAGAAGCATAAAACACAAACTCTTTAAGACATTAAAAGAGTGATAAGTGTAAGTTTATAGGCATGAAATATGGACTGAAATAACATTCTAAGTGATGCCAAACCACTGAAATGATCCACATAGAGCATGCTAGCAACTTGGACACTCAAAGCTAACAAGCTAGATTACATGGTAGCTATACAAAACAATGCAAGCATAACCAAAACAATGAAAAACAGAGCTTAAGCATGCTACAACAAGGCTAAAAGCTTCATGGAGTTGGGCCAAAATCATGCTAAAAACACATGTTACAACATGATGCATGTTAAGGCCAAATCATGGGATTACAAGACAAGTGTATGAAGCATACATGGCATGTCTAAACCAACTCAAAACAGAGGTGTACCATGGCAAAACAAAGCCTAATACATGTTGAAATGGAGCTAAAACAAGCTAGGTGAACATGCTACAACATAAGTCATTTATGTAAGCATTAAAGACAACAAGGAGAGGGGATGACCCTCTCCTATTTAGGACCTCAAAACCACCTCTCCACCGCTGAAAATCCTCTGGATTTTAGTGGTAGAGAGGTCACGCAAAGACCAAAACAATGGCCAAAAGATATGGCCTAAAACAAGGCCTAATAAGGCCTTGGAGCGGGGAGACAACCCCAAACCTCAAAGTGACCTTAAACAAAGTTCTAAAGCACCAAAAATCAAAACTTTTATCAGTTATAGTCGAAGCTTAAAACAATATGCAAGATAGGCTAAAAGCTTGTGCAAAAATAGGGAATAAAGAAGTTATGTTCTCACATTTAAAGAACCTCTTCAAGAACACCACTCCAGCACCTTCCTTAGATCAAAACCAGCCCAAGAACCCTAACAACAACTCCTTAGAGCCTCAGCAACCAAGGATGGTGTAACACTAGGTGTTTGTGTGCAATAGTATGAACAAAAGTCACTGTAGAGCACAAAACACACACACAAAGGCAAAGAGAGTGAACTATAGAGATAGATGGATACAAACTTCCTAACTCTAATTCTCTAAACCTGGAGGAGGGACGAGGGCCTCCCTCTTTATAGAGGTTCAAATCCTTAAGCTTCCAAGAGAAGCTAAACAAGAGGCAAATCCCTCCATACACGTGTATGAAATGGGGGAAATGTGGATGCCAGCTGTGATAGCTGGCGTAAAATATCTGCCAAAAGCAGATGGAAAGGGGTTGGCCGGTAAATATGGCCGATTGACCAACAAAAATGGTCGGCCGACCAAAAACATTGCTGACCAACCAAAATATTTGGCCGGTAGCAAGAAAACAAGGCCGGTGAGGTGTGGGGATGGCCAACAAGCCATTCCCTGCCCTCAGAAGCAAAAACACAAGTGTTTGGTATACAACCAAGCACAAAACAAATAAGTCGAGAGGTCTTGAGGCAAGGCGCGCGACCGAAGCCTCCGAGAACTCAAGACGAACACGAACATGGATGATCATCGAGTGTTCAAACGATGACGTCCAAGTCTTGAGGACGGTCAAAAATGGGGTGTCTACAATGAGATATGAATTGTCGCGTGAATGTGTCGAAGTAATTGTTGGTTTGATATAATGCAAGTTATGAACATGTGAATCATAAATTGTTGCTTATGTGCATGTCGATTCCTCAACTAGGTATATATGTAGCCTATGAATATGGTTAAGTGTGCAATTATCTAATAACATGTGATACTTGATAAACATACAGTCACGTGCTATGTATGTGATGATGTGTACGTAAAATGTGATGATACGTAAAAGGTGTGCTTATGTGCAAATATGCTTATTAGTTCCTGTGTTTCTTTTTGTCCTTGGTATGGCGTGATATGAGTTTGTTTAGATCATGGAGGAAACAAGGAAAAATGAGTTAGAAGACCCCATCATAGCCCGACTTGATCGGTTGGAAGGTATGGTACAAGAAATGGCAAAGATCCTAACGCAACAACGTCAGTTACTACTACAACAAGAGTCTTTACCTTCATCGATGCAAAAGCCCCACGTGAATCTGAACCAATCTTTTGAATGGAAAAGTCGGAGGCATGACTTCTTCCTAAGGAAAAGATCATTTAAGAAACAACATGCGGGGTCATCGCACACTCCCAACTTTACAAGGAATTCAGCACCAGCGTGTGATGAATGTGGTAAGAAACACCGAGGGATTTGTTACCGCATTTCTGGGCCTTGTTATAGGTGTGGTGGAATAGATCATGTGGTAAGAAACTGCCATCGAATTGCTAATCAGAATAGAGTAATTACACTTGTGTCAAAAAACACTCAAAACACTGAACTCGTTTCTCCAGGTATTTATACTGTTTATAATTGAATGTTTATATGTTGATTGATTATGAGCTAGTACATGTATATATCCTTGCTTGGGTATTTGATACGGATGGTTGCGTCATGTGTATTCGATTGGTTAGCTCCACAAGATTAACCTCTTATTTATATGCGGCATTTATGTGTGAAAAAAAAAAAAAAAAGTAATTTGGGGAGAATTAGCATATCGTTTAGCATGAAATGCAATGGTAATAAGATGATTGATTTTACGTTTGATACTTTAATGTTACTGATGTGAAATGGTATTAGACTTGCACACTCTTGAACCTTTACCACTTGAGAACTTTTATGTTTGACCTTGTGCGTATGCGGAAAATGTTGATTAGCCCTTATAATGTAGTTGGCAAGTTGCTATGCTGCCTATTAATATGATCATGAGCATAAGTGAGACAAGTGACATAGATTACGAGCACAATGGTTACCTGGTGATTAGAATAGAAATTGAATATTTCGGGATGATAAAACTTGGGGACGTGTTGACCGAACTTAGAAGCTTATGAGACCTACAAACTTACATAAGAGGCATACTCTATATGTAAATTATTGGGAATGGGATGACGGATGAATTTTTATTGTTAAATATTGCTAGAGAGCTAAGATTAGACTTGTAACTGTATCGAACACGAAGAAATTGACGTAAGGTTTTGAAATAAGTGAAATTGCTTCGTTAATATATGATGAGTATTATTGCTGCTACATAGACTAATCAGCTGCTACATAGACTAATCGAACTAAATGGTTGAGTGGCCCTGAACTATATACTTGAATGAAATTTTATATATGATTCTCTGAATAAAATTTATCGATAGATTACCTTTACTATGGAACGCGTTGGACTTGTAATTTTGCTACTTTCTTAAGTTAGTTCTCACACTATGTATCGACATTTTGATATGAACTGTTATATGTGACACTTTGACCTACGTTGGTACTAATTGAACAGTGGAACGTAGTATGAATAGTGGTGACAAGAAATTATACGTATTGATTTCTCTTGGGATCTGGTAAGGGGGCTACCGGCATTGATTTGAATGTTGCTTCCTATCAATTAGCACACAAAAAAAAAAAAAAAAAAAATGGGAGGCATACGCACTTGTTTATGAGATTTAATCGACTACCAAGACCTCTTGGGCATTTGTTTACGATCCTAAAGAACCGACCTGGTCTAGTGCTATGACATATGGCTTGAAACGGTATAATAATTGCTATGATTTAGACTACCTAGTGGACACATGATGAACTTAAACGATGAGTTATTTTAACTAGAGGAATCATTCACCTGTGTGCCATCTGTGAAAATATACCAACTTTTTCATTTTAAATTGCATATGAATGGCCTAAGTGGACTATGTTAGGGAGAATTAGGGCGTCAGTAAAATATTGGCATGGTTCAATGATAGTTATAGTAAAATAGGAAGAATTATCTGAATATAGGGAAATTGGAATGACAAAAAGAAGAGGATATATTTATGATGCCAAACCGGTATAATTGGGATCTGATTTCTGACTTTCTCCTTGAGTGAATAAACTTTTGTTTGAACTGACGATTATTACATTTGTTCTTCTTGCCTGGTATACGCAATCGTAAAACTCTTGACTATAGGTCAAAATGAATTGATGGAGACTGTAGGAATGAAATTGTTGACAGAAAATTTTTGTGAGTACAAGCTACGCCTACTATATGATTTTGTTTGCTATAATCCTATCTTATGTTATGCGTGCTTCTAGGAGCTAAATATATGGAGTTGGTTTTGAATTCTGCATGACTAAAATTGAACATCTGTAACGAAACCAGACTATGCTAGAAGATCAAGGTAAAATAAGTTTGAGGAACCAAACTTTCTAAAAGGAGGGAAGAGTGTAATAACCCGACTCCCTCATATACTGTCTATGCTCTAATTTTCTCATTATCTGTGTTATTATATATGTGATTATAGGCTTGATGTGAAATTCCATGTTTGAATGTATGAATTACATGTTTATAATTTGTATCTATCGGTTATGAGCAAATCTGTTGAAATTGCGATCTTTGGACTGAACATTGAATGCCTTAGAGGCGCGATAAACCGAAATTGACTTCACAGTTATGATTGGCCTGATTTTTAGGACATTATATGAAGTTTTGTAAAAATTTGATTCGTAATGAATTAATTAGTTTTATTTGGCCTAAACTCTTAGAGTTAACACTTGAAACTGAAATTAACGGGTTTAATGAGTTCAGAAATCGAAATTGAGTATATGAATATGTTAATGGGAATTTTTAGAGCCATTTGGGCAATTTAATTAAAGACTGATTTTTGTTTGATTCGTTAAGTAGGTTTGGTTGGCTTTGTTATATATATATATATATATATCTTTGAGCCCTTTATGTTCTTTACACTCAACCAAGCACCAAAAATATCTCCTGGAGAGTGGGAGGAGAAGAGAAGAAGGAAAGAACTCCACTTAGAGCTTGAGAATCTAAGAAATTGAAAGGGGATTCAAGGAATATAACTCAAGATAAGTGTAAATCAACTAAAACACCTAACATCCTTCTCCAATTGATAGAATCAAGACCTATAACGAAGCTTTGTCACTCTTGGGAGTTAGGGTTTATGAGTTATACTCTTGTTTGAGCAAATAGTATGAAATTATCATGGACTTCCCATAATTATTGGATTAAAGAGTTAATTCCTTTACGTTTAGTTGAGTTTGTCATTTAATCTTGAGTTCTTACATGTTATGAACTTATGTAAGCATGTATGTATATATAGAAGTATATGTATGTATATATATATATATATATATTATGAGAGGATGAAGAAAGTGAATGGGTGATGAACATTGAGAATTTGTATGCCAAATTAAAAGAGGGTTGATCTCATTGAACTTATGTTTCATGTTTAATATGTTCATACATCATGTTTTTGAAGTAAATTTTCTTGAATTGAGCCTTAGGAATGAGTTTGGAAAGTTGGCCTTTAATGGATTTTCGGACTGCTCAAACAGGGCCCAAGACCGCACATACGGGAGGCACTGTCGCACGTGCGAGGCTCACAGCCGTACGTGCGAATAACAGGGGAACCAACTTTAGCATTCTGCAATAAAAGCACGTGCGGGCCGCACGTGTGGCACATCTTCCCACACGTGCGGTGGGAGACTTTCGCACGTGCGGCACATGGGGAAGATTTCTATCACCCTTCTTGCCTCTGTTTGACCCTCTAAAATTATTAATATGTAAATTTGATCAGTCTAAAATGCTTACAATTTCATACGATTAACGAATCGAACAAATGACTAAGGAAATAAACTAAGGAAAGAATTCATTATTCATCCGTTTGTATATGTGTGCTATGTGTAGGTCACTTGCGGGAAGAGACCACTACTCGCCTAAACCACTGTGAGTAATAATAGTGTAATGATGTATATTTATTCCTGTATTTCTGCTTTTGAATTATTATACCTTAATTGTACTTGGCGTGTTGGAATCATTGTGCTATGGTTTATATATTATAATTGTGAATGGCATATTTGGGATGCGTAGTGCTAGGATTCATGTATCTTTGTTGGATACGAATTGTGTTTATTGCAATGGTATACGTCATGTGAATTATGGTTTGATGGAAATGATTCAAATGGCATTGACATAGACCTAAGGTCGTTTTGTTCTATTAATAATGATGGGCCTGAGGCCGTTATGATATGGATTACTTATTATTCGTGGCCCTAAGGCTAAGGGAGATGGAGACATGCCGATGTTCCATCTACCCTATCATGATATGAATTGTTTATGACACATGGCCCAAGGCCAAGGGAGGTGGAGACATATCGATGTTCTATCTACCCTCTAATGTCCCAAACAACTGTTTATATGTTGGGCCCGAGGCCGTTTTGTATTGTGTTGGGCTCGAGATCGTTTTGTCATACATTAGGCCTTAGGCCGTTCCGTCTCATGTGGGCCCGAGGCCGTTTTGTCATACATTGGGCCTTAGGCCATTCCGTCTCATGTGGGCCCGAGGCCATTTTGGAATATGACGAAGGAGACATGTAAACGTTAGATAAATATTCTCTAAGACATATGCTTATTCACACGAATCTCTTTACATTATTATTATTCACTGAGCCCTGCTTACTTCGTTTTGTTTATATATGTTTTCGTAGGTAAACAGCTTGGAGGACAGCCCTAGGTCAACTTCAAGAGCCTTTTGGTGGGTTTGTTGTGTTAAGCCTCTACAATTGAAGCTTTTTGTCTGGTCTCTTTTGACGTCTCATGTTTTGTCAAGTTTTTGGTGGCTTTTGTCAAGCCCGTGGCTACTTTGTAAAGTTTTGGTAACTAGCCCTTGTATATATCTACATGGAGTGGACTAGCTTATATGTATATGTATAATTTGTGTAATGATCCTGGCATGTAAACACAAGCTCAATGGACAGTATTATTTTGGTATCTGCTTCCATTTAAGGCCCCGAATTTGAATAAATTTTATTTTTGAAATTTTCTTTTGAGGCCCAAGTACAGACTGGTCATGGACCAAACTTTTAGGGGCGGTTTTGGGTCGTGACAGTCAGTCTGTCCCTCTTTAGTTGATAGACCAACTCCTTCATCAGCATCGTCTTCTTCAGGCTCCAAATCATCATCCACTGGGACGTGGATGTCATTTGCAATCATTTCTTGTACAACATATGTGGTTGTTGCACACAATTGATTGGTGGACCGTGGTTGAATATCTTCTACCCCATCAGAGTTAATGCCAGTAGATAGAATGTAAGTATGTTTGAAATGATCACCATGGGAGTCATGACCGGATGATGCAAAGTAAGTAGGTTCGAAGTGATCATGTGTATTGATTAGGGAATACACATCCATAAGAGTCTGTTCACTTGTACCTACTTGCATATCAACATTAACAATAGTATAAGGAAAAACATTGACGGTATAACACCCCCAAAATATTTAATTAATTTTAACACCGCGAATAAAAAAGAAATTGTTGCGACGCCGAATCTTTGGGTACCGAGTTTGGGTCGTGACAGATAGGCTCCACAGTGATATATACCTCGGCAATGTTGTAACCAGAAGTTAAGTCAATTATATCAAATATATCCTCAACACCATCATCATCTGTGATCGCAAGTGATGTGTAGTAGACAACATGGGGGTAACTTCTAGATGGAAATCTGTATGTAATCAGGACATTCCCACCGTTGTAGTCTATCCTTGTAGCATCAATTAATCGATTGCAGAGATCAATAAATAAAATATTACGATTAACTCGTACCCAGTTTGGATCAAGACCCTCATATGCAATTTCACACTCATCATTAATTATTCCACCATTATAGTATATTGCAAGATTGTATCGTTTTCTTGCCATTGAAACTGGGGAAAAAAAAAATCATCAAACACAAAACGTTATTGAAGAATATAACCCTTAACTAGCATAAAAAAAATAAAAATAAATGATTTTGTGTTGAATGAATATTTTACCTATGTAATTTTCATGAAAAAGATTCTTGGAAGCTGTCTCTTAAAATGTTGAAATATATAGTATTCGTAGAAGGAAAATGGTGAAATTCTGGAAGATGAAGAGTTTGAGTTTGGCATGTTTTGCTTCACCATTGTTTTGTGGAGTTATATAAGCAATAAAAGAAAAATGCTCACGATTTAACATTGATAAGAATCTTGCATGTTACCAATGACGTCACATATTGAGAATTTGATTTTGATGTTGCATAATTTTAATTTTAATTTTTATATTTATTTTTACATTTTCACGATTTGACATTAACAAGAATCTTGCATATTACCAATGAAATCGCATATTGAAAATGCAACTTCACTTGAAATCGGATGTTGCAAATGTAATTTCAATGAAGTTGCATTTTGAACATGCGATTTCAAGTGTGTCACTCAACATTATCACCGCTACAACATAAAAATAATACAAAGGACAAAGTACAATATAGTGGGACAGAAAAAAAAATTATAAAAAGATAGTGAACATAAAAACAAAAATTACTGTAAACACCGTACTTCAAATCATTGTAGTAGTCACGGGACTGAAATTGATGGCAGGTGAAATCGCATGTTGAGAGTGCGATTTCAAGAGAAGTTGCATTTTGAATATGCGATTTGAATTGAAGTTGCATTTTGAATATGCGATTTTAAATGAGTGCATGTGCAAACACCATACTTCAAATCATACTTGAAATCCACGAGACTGGTGAAATTGCATGTTGAGAATGCGATTTCAAGAGATGTCCAAATAGCAATGTAACAGTCTCAAGTAGTGGGTCACATAACTATGATTATCTAAATCGATTGTACCATGTGTTGTATTTCAATATTGAATGTAATGTTATCAATCTTAATTTATGTTGTATGTCGTATCATATTTCTTAATATAAAAATGTGTTATAATATTTATATTTTTATGAGTAAAATGAAGTAAATGATAAACATTACAATTGACATAGTTGTAGTTTTATGTAAATTGTCAATTTAGAGAGTTGTCAATTGACATGGTTGTCACCAACGATGTGAAATTTCAAAACAAATACATTAAGCCTAACATTTTCCATATACTGACGCTAATCTCCCTTTTAGTAAAGTTAAATAGAATGAAACTAATGCAAATATTGTATAAGTACAAAATAAACAGCATAAAATATATAATTTTGTTTTAAAATGATGACAATATTATTTTTTCATTCATATAAGTAAAAAAAAATTATTGATGAAAATTAAGTATTATTCAATTAAAAAAACAGAAGGACGAAAATCAAATAGTAGTGATATAATACATTTTTGAATTCTTGCATCTAGACCTTGATCCTTGTTCTTTGGTTAGATATGTTATTTTTCAAGCCAAACTGCTCTTTCTAGTGTACTCCCAAAGATGACAAATTAGCTTATTACCATTCATTGGTTTCATTTACAGTCCTAGAACAACATTGAAGTTCTCTTCTTACTACTTCATATTGTTCTCTAGTGTTTGATTGCTAGTTGGTGAGGAGACCCATATTTTTCCTTGCAGGGCTCACATTTGTAGATGAGTAAGGAGTAACCAATAAACCTTTGAATTTCAATTTTAAATGTTATTTTTAGAATGAGTTTTGTAATTGTGAAAATTTGAAACCGCATTTTCAAAATGAGAGTTTTTATTGAAATTTCCTGTTGAAATTGCAACTTCAACCTGCTATGTCAGCGCAACAGAAGACTGTCAATTTGAAATTTGAAGACTGTCAACTTAAAATCACATTTTTGAGTTTAAATTGAAATTGCATATTGAAAATGCAATTTCAATGTAATTTTAGGTAGTTAAAACTACATTTTCAACTTGTCACATCAGCGAGTCATTGTCTATGTAGACTTGAAATGTAGACTTTTGTCCATGTAGACTTGAAATTACATTTTAAATATGCAACTTCAAGTTGAAATTACATGTTAAAAATGCAATTTCAATTTGAAAGGGCATGTTCGTAATGTGATTTCAAAAGTGGGCTAATTTTCCAAATAGTTTGAAAAATTAGTCAATTCTCTAAATTATTATTTTTAAATATTAAAAAAAAAAACCCACGACATACCTAATTGTTATAATTTTTAAAAAAATGTCAATATCTTTTAAAAATGGAAAATACTGAAAACAAAAAATTATTTTGAATTTTTTATATATAATTTTTGAGGAAATAACAACACAGTGGGGACACGAAAAAAAATTATAAATTAGTAATAAAATTTATACAATTTAATAATTAAAATGCTATAATTTTTACAATTTTATAAAGGAGCAATTTGGAAAGTTAGTAAAAATTCAATTTTTTGACTTTTTAACCTTTTTTTTTTTTATACAAAAAGTCACCCAAAAAAAACCAACTTTTTAACCAAAAAAGTCAATAAAAAACAAAAAAAAGTCAAAAAAAAAAGAAAGAAGGTTGCGTTTGGTTGAGTTTTGTAAATATGATTTGAGAGTATAAGTTGTATTTTGAGTTTGTGAGTTGTTGAATTATGATTTGAGTGTAGAAAATTTGTTTGGTTATGGTTTTTGTATAGTGTGTTGAATTGAGTGCGGAATTGAGTTTTAAAAATTTGATTTGACATGTGTATTAAGAAAATTTGTTTGGTTATGAGTTTTGGAAAGAGTTTTCAAAACTTAATTCAAATTGTTATCATTCATAACAAAACACACTACTTTCACACTATTAAGGGTTGGTTTGGGAAGTGGGTTGACTTTTTAACTTTTTGGCTTTTTTGGCTATTTTAGCCTGGGCTAAAAAACTTGGTTTGGGAAGGGCTTTTTGACTTTTTTAACTTTTTTTGTGAGAGAAGAGTGTAATGATTATGGGTTGGTTGTGATGTTTTGTTTGTTATGGCTAAAATTGCTTATTTTGTTTTTTATGACTAAAATAGCCAAAAAAGCCCGCAACTTATCTTCCCAAACGGAGCCTTAAATTCTGATCAATACTCATAACCAAACTCTCTTTAAAATTCAATTAAAAAAAAATTATTATTAACAGAAAATAACATTAATCAATTTTTTAATTGAAAATACTACAAAGGAAATATTTTTTTTTCAAAATAAATATTCGAAAAATTTAAATCATAAATATTTAAATAATTTAAATAATCTAAATAATTTAATAAGTAAAAAATTAAAATAAATATTCAAAAAATTTAAATCGTGAAAATTTAAATAATTTAAATATTCAAAAAATTTAAATAATTTAAAATGTTAATATTTTAAATTTAAAAACAACTCTACACTCAAATCGTAACCAAACACATAAAACAAAACTCAATTAAAAAATTATTTTTAAAACTCATAACCAAACACATAACTCGAAATTTCATACTACTTTCACAACTCTACACTCAAATCGTAACCAAATACATAACAAAAAAATTAAAATATTTTTATAAAATAGAGTTCGAATTTATTTTTATAAAATATTTAAAAATCTTCCAAAAATTTAAAAATTAAAAAATCGTGACATATTTAAATATTAAAATATTTAAAATCTTAATAAAATTAAAATATTTTTAAAATATTTAAATATTTAAAAAATTAAAATATTGATTTGAATTGAGTTTTAAAAAGAGTTTTGAATTATGAGTTAGGTTATGAATTTTGAAAAATAATAATTATGTTTTGAATTGAATTTTGAAAAATAATTATAGAATTATGATTTAAAAATTCAAAACAAATAACACATTCAAATTAATAGGTGAAACTAAAATTTCAATTGCTTACTAAACGGAGCCTTAATTTTTTATTAACTTTCCGACAAGGTTTTGAAACTCGGACCGGATCGGTGACCGGATGGGGTTCTGGTCCGGTTAGCCCTCTTAAACCGGCCAATTGCAAAAACCGGACTATTTATTGAAAACCGGTGAAACCACCTGTTAAATCGGTGAACCGGTTGACCCGGTCATGGATTGATCGAACCGGTCCGGCTCCTTTTTTTTTTTAGTTTTTCTTTTTTTTTTTCTTTCTTATTATATATATATATATATATATATATATAATATAAGAATATAAGAAAATTTTAATTTGAAATTCTTTTTTAAGGGTCTCCTCTTGTGAGGAATCTCATTAAGAGTTTTGATAAAATTATTGTGAAAGTCTTCACCTATTTATAAGAAAAAAATTCTTTAAAAAAGACTCAAGAAATTCATGTAGGATTCAATCAAATGTATTGGAGGAAATATTGAAATTTTGATATCCCTCCAAAATTTTTGCTCTCCTTTTAATCAAATTATTTGAATTAAAATCATATGGAGAGAATATTAAATATTTGATTTCATCTTCCAAAATTGAAATTAATAATATTTCAAAATATATTATTATATTTTTCAGTAAAAAAAATATTAAGACAAATATTTAAGATAATTTAATATTTTTAATAATTTTAATTTATAATTTTATTACTTATATTTTTATTTAAATATAATTTTAATATATTTATCACGATTCAATTCCAGTTTAATCCGACAGTTGAATCACCTATTCACCCAATTTTTTTTCCGATTCACTGGTCCGATTTTTAAAACATTACTTTCCGAAAGACCCCCGAATTTTTTTTCTGTATCACTCCATTGTTATTTCTCGTGTGTAAAAAAACAGCACTTAAAAATTAAAAACTAAAGCAGTAAGTATTTATTATTATTTTTTACAGTGCAATAAACAGTGCTCACTCAGCTTCTCTTATCAGCTTCAATGAGCTGTAGTTGTTTGCCTGTTGATTCTTTGGTGCTTGTGCCTCGTCACGAGCATTTCTTATTTCTCTCGCTTCGCTATATATTTTTCTCACAAAATTCTCTCTCCTCTCACACACTCTCTCTCTTCCCTGGAAGAACTCAGAACTCAGAGACTTGTGAAAAACCAAGCACACCTCGCCCAATCCCCAATAATCCCCAGGTTCAAAGGCTCCGTTGATTTGCGAGTTTTTCAGAAACTCCCACTCCTTCCAAATCTCCGAACCCCCAAAACCCAAATAGCCACGATAGAGATATGAAGCGCGAGCATCACCAGCACTACCCCCCTCCGCCGCATCAGGACACCTTTTGCGGGGGCGGCGATGATGGCGTTGGGAGCTCCTCTGGCGGCGGCGGAAGTGGAAAACCCAAGACATGGGAAGAAGATGCCGGAGTGGATGAGCTCCTGGCCGTGTTGGGTTACAAGGTGAAGGCCTCTGACATGGCTGATGTTGCTCAGAAGCTGGAACAGCTCGAAGAAGTGATGGGTCATGCTCAGGAAGATGGGTTGTCTCACCTCGCTTTCGATACAGTTCACTACAACCCATCAGATCTATCTTCTTGGCTCGAATCCATGATCACCGAGCTCAACCCTCTTCCTGAATTTCCACCCCCGGTCGACGATCCATTCCTCGCCGCCATAGAATCTTCCTCCACAGTCACCTCCGTGGACACCCAAAATCAATACAATCAACAAAACCCCTATGGCAGAATCTTCCAAGACTCATCTTCAGATTACGATCTCAAAGCAATTCCTGGTAAAGCCGTTTATTCCCAAATTCAACCCCCAAACAAGCGATTCAAACCTTCTTCTCCATCATCATCATCATCGGTTACCTCGTCGATGCCACTAGGGATGTGGGCTGAGTCGATTGAGCCAACTCGTCCGATGGTCCTAGTTGACTCTCAAGAGAACGGTATCAGATTAGTCCACACACTCATGGCTTGCGCCGAAGCCGTCCAACAAGACAACGTCAAGCTAGCCGAAGCTCTGGTGAAGCAAATCGGCTTCCTCGCCGTCTCTCAAGCCGGCACGATGAGAAAAGTCGCTACCTATTTCGCCGAAGCTCTGGCTCGGAGAATCTACAGACTTTACCCTCAAAACCCACAGGACTCTGCTTTCTCAGATCATCTCCAGATCCATTTCTACGAGACCTGCCCTTACCTCAAATTCGCTCACTTCACAGCCAATCAAGCCATCCTCGAAGCTTTCGCGACCAAGAAACGAGTCCACGTCATCGATTTCAGCATGAAACAGGGGATGCAGTGGCCGGCTCTGATGCAAGCCTTGGCTCTCCGACCGGGCGGTCCACCCACTTTCCGGTTAACCGGAATTGGACCGCCTTCCCATGACAACACAGACCATTTACAAGAAGTGGGTTGGAAGTTGGCTCAATTGGCTGAAACAATCCATGTAGAGTTCGAATTCCGAGGGTTTGTGGCTAACAGTTTGGCCGATCTCGATGCGTCGATGCTTGATCTACGAGAAGGCGAGGCCGTGGCGGTGAATTCGGTTTTCGAATTTCATCAATTGCTTGCTCGACCCGGTGCGATCGAGAAGGTTTTGTCGGCGGTGAAGGAGATGAAGCCGGAGATCTTGACTGTCGTTGAGCAAGAAGCGAACCACAACGGACCGGTTTTCTTGGACCGGTTCACTGAATCGTTGCATTATTACTCTACTCTTTTCGACTCGTTGGAGGGTTGTGGTGGAGGTGGTGGTGGGTCGCCGTCGCCGGCGGTGAACAACCAGGATAAGGTGATGTCGGAGGTGTACTTGGGTCGGCAGATCTGCAACGTGGTGGCGTGTGAGGGTTCGGACCGGGTCGAGAGACATGAGACTTTGGCTCAGTGGAGAGCCCGGTTCGGATCGGCCGGGTTCGAGTCGGTTCACCTGGGCTCGAACGCGTTCAAGCAAGCGAGCATGTTGTTGGCTTTGTTTAACGGCGGTGATGGGTACAGAGTGGAGGAGAACGGTGGGTGTCTTATGCTGGGTTGGCAAACTCGCCCACTCATCGCCACCTCGGCGTGGAAACTCAGCTAGTACTGAGTCAACTCAGATGCGAGACAACAACAGACCACGTTGGGCTTGGGTCAAGTCAGTTCCAGCCCACCAAAAACCCTAATGGAATGCTATTAGTGAGAGTTTGAACTTGAGACCCACCACCACTTCCTCTCTTCTCTCTTCTCTCTCTCCCTCCCCCTCCCCCTTCCCCTCCTTTGTGTACGTACCTACCCTTTTTAGGTATAATTTATCTTCTTTTTGTTCATCTTTCTTTTATTGGGTGGAATCTTTTGTAATTTTCAGGGGTGAATCTGAAGAGGTCAATGTGTAGTTATATAAAGCTTTTCTTTAATAAAAGGATGATTTGAGAAGTTGGTGTTTTTAGTTTTTTTTTTTTTAATATTTTAATTTGTCTATTTTTATATAAAAAATATAAAATATAATATGATTCAAAATTAATTAAAAATTAATTTTTATCCAACTTTTCAAACTCGTCCCCACAGATATGGTTGAGGAGTTTTTAGGAATTTCATTGAAATAGTGATTATGGTGATGCAAATAACTTGTTGGAAAAATTATTAAGGGGTTCAAGGACACTACCGAACAATGCAATCTACCAATTACAAATGTCATCTTCCTTATTATTTTTTTTTTTATGATCCCACACAAATTTTTGAACTTTAGATGCCTTTGGTAGAATTTTAAAATTATAATTTGATAATAAAATTATATTTTGAGTTTGTAAATTATGATTTTAATGTAGAATATTTGTTTGATTATGAATTTTAAAAAAAATTTTAAAAAGAGTTTGAATTGAATAATGAAACATAATATTTGATTTAAAAATTTACAACTTATAACAAAACATACAATTTAAAATTCTATTCAAAATTCATAAAAAAAAAATTTTAAAAATTCATAAAATATTTTTTATTTAAAATATTAAAATAATAAGTGGCAAAAAATATATATATATTATTTCGGTCAATCAGCCGAACGTCCAGAAAAATGTCTGGATAGACGTATTTTCACAAATGAGTATAAAATCAATTTTTAAAAATTATAACCAAACACACCAAAGGGTAAAATTATGTTTGAAAAGCCAAACCTTACTCTTACTCCCTGTCAGAGCACATTTAGCCACCGCACATTTGCGGCACTGTATATCCTGATAACCAAATAATTTCTCCATTTGCAAAGTATGTTAGTGGAGGTTTTAGTCAAAACACATTTGGTACACCTGGCCATATCCTAGGATCAACAAATAATTTCTTCCAGTTCAAATAATTTCTTCATTTGCAAAGTATGTTAGTGGAGGTTTGTTGAAACATCACTTGTTTGAGAGTAATTATTGAATAGTTTTAAACTCATTTTGTTCCCCATTAACCATGATAAATACTTTGGTGAATATGAATTTGCGATCGCACTTTTATTGGGAGTCATTTCACACAATTTTTTATTCGAACTTCTTGTAGTTATCACTGTTGATTGGTCAGGATTAAAATTAAGTTTGATTCATGTAATAATTAATCGACCATAAACCTTTATTTATTGTAGCCATATGTGCTGCCTATATATGCGTACGTGTGTAGGCTCACAAACACCACTCTTTTGTTACAATTACAGACTTACAATGCACCATCCATATATGTTAAAATTTTAAAAACTTAGGACATATTCCAGTCGAGTCCACATCCTCGGCCGCACAATCCTGCCGCCATCCTTGCAGCACCCCCAAAACGACGTCGTTTTGGGAGAAATTTCAATTTAAAAAATAAATAAATAAATAAAATAGAAACCAGAGGAAAAACAGAGGAGAAGAAGGGAGAAGGGAGAAGATCACCATTCAAATCGCCTTCTTTTAACATACACTTGAGCTCTTCATCGCTCATATTCTGCAACCCTAACACAACCGAGTTCTTCTTTAAGCTCTCGAACATGATGACCCCTTTATCCCCATCCATCAACAACCGAAACCCATTACACAGCTCGTTCATAAATCCTTCGGCACCCAATTTCTCCACCATCGATGGAAAAAAGTCTTCGACCACAATCTCATTTTTCGACGCTATTACTTGGTTGAATGTGAAGTTTGATTTAAATCTTGGAATTGGATATTGACTTTGGAGATAGATTGAATGGATTTTTTTTTTTTTTTTTTTTTTGGGGAGGGGGGGCGGGGTGGGTGTTGTTAAATAGGAGAATTGGAAGAAGAAGAGTCCTAGGAAAGAGTTGAATAAGGCTGCCAACGAAAGTACATATAAGAGAGAGGCCAAGGGAAGTTTGTTGTGAGGCATTTTGCTGATTGATTTCATGGAGGTGGGTTTGATTTTGGCCCCCCTATGTCCTCTCTCTCTTCTTCCCCTCTGGTTTCTGTTCTGTTTTTCTTTTTTTTTTTAAATTGAAATTTCTTCCAAAACGACGTCGTTTTGGGGGTGCCGCAGGGATGGCGGTAAGATTGTGCGGCCGACGATCCGGACTCTATTTCACTCACCATGTGTAGTAGTTTGTTATTGTAAGATGTCGAAAAGATTTCAGTTAATGTATATTTTGTAACTTTAGTAGACAAGTTAGTATATAATACTCAGTGGCGTAATTAGAAATTCAGTGAAGAGGAGTACAAATTAATGATAACATTAATTTTTTTTTTCATAATAAATAACAATGATAAACTTAAATATCAATAGTTCATTTGGATAAATGTGAATTCCAAATTAAGGGAATTGAGATTAAATTTTATACAAATATTGGGGAGTAACTATTTCATAAGTGGATTGGAAAATTAAAAAATAAGATAAGTTGAAATAGAAATGATATATTTTAGAAGAGAAATTCTATAAAATATACCGCAAAAAAAGTGTCTATCATATGTCGTAATTATAATCTTCGTGGTCTTTAGTTATAACACATTATAGTGTTAGATATAATTTAATTATAACTTCTTGTGATTGTTATTTTGGTTATGACTATATATCAAGTAATAGTTAGTTATGACTCATTCTGATATAAGTTATGACCTATTGTAATTTTTTTTATTTTTTTATTTTTATAATTGAAGATGTGCAGCTTGATTATAATTTATATTGTGATCAGTTTAATTATGAATGGAAAGAAACACATAGGGTGTGTTTGATTGGACGGACTAGATAATGGGAGATTAGAATCCATCGGATTTGAATCCTAAGACTGTGAATTCCCCGGACTATTTGGTATGTCTGGAAATGACTATTTTTAGTGAATTCAATGTTTGGTTAGATGGACTGGATAAGATAAATGAACAAAAGACTATTTTACCCTTTTTCAATTGTTTACAAAGTAATAGCAATATTAAAATTATCTTTAATATTTTAATTATTTTTAGCTAGATTAAATAAAATTTTATTTTATTTTATTTTTTACACAATTAAATAAATTTATTTTTTTTAAATAAATAAATAAAATATCAATAAAAATATATGTTATTTTTTTAATTAAAATTTTAAATAATTTTTTTTAAAAAAATAATAATTAAACAATGAAATTAAATAAAACATCTATTAAATTTAAATAATGAAATTAAATAAAATATAAACAAAATTTTAAAATAAAACATCAATAAAATATCTATAAAAAATTACCTTAAAAAAATTAAATAAATAAAACATCAATAAAAAGTTAAATAAAATTATTTTATTTTTAGATTGAGACATTTAAATTTTATTAAATATAATACATAATTAAATAGTAGAGGGTCAAAATGGTCATTTTTCCTCAAAAATTGTCCCACACTCCCCCTAAGATACAATAGTCCCCCATATGAGGGATAAGGAGTCCGGCCGGACTCCATGTCCGGCGGACTAAAAAAAAAAAACCAAACGGTGGATTGGATGCTTTCCCCGTATTACAATCCGCACAATAAATAATCCTCCCTCTTATCCCCCAATCAAACACACCTATAGAGGACAAACTCCACATGTTAAATGTAACTAACAATCCAATAGATTTCATATCTTCATTGAAATTAATTATGTTTGCATGTCAATAATGATGGATGTCACCATTATATTGAAATTTTCATAGATAATAATATGACTTATCATAGTCTCTTTATTTTCAATCAAAATAACTATTATTGTTCTCATAATTTTAAAAATGTCATTGACATTTCTCTTTGAATAATATTTTTTATTTAAAATATTTTCTTTATGTTAATAAAAAAAAAAATCTCAAAACCCAAGGTCGGTACGTGACCCCCCTGGGACCTATGTGCCTCCGGCATTGAATATACTAACACGCAAATTAGCATCTCTATTGGACATCTCTTATTTTATTTTAAGTTTTTGCAATAGCAAAAGCACTGCATTTAAGGCTTCGTTTGGAATGTGGTTTGATTATTTGATTCTTTTGATTGTTTTAGTCTAAAATTAAAAAATTTGATTTGGAATAGGCTTTTTGGTGGACATAACTTTTTTTCTTTTTCAATTTTCTTTTCATCAATTTCTGACCGTGTGTCGTCCTAGGCTGCCACATTAGTGTATTATTTTTGTAATACCTCAATTTTTTTTATTATTATTTGTTTTTTCATAATTACGATAAAATGGCCAATTTTACCCTATTTAAATTTTTTTTCCTGTTTAATTTTTCCCCCCTTTTGTAATATATTTT
Organism: Camellia sinensis; assembly: GCF_055761805.1. NCBI lineage: Eukaryota > Viridiplantae > Streptophyta > Magnoliopsida > Ericales > Theaceae > Camellia > Camellia sinensis. The sequence continues at coordinate 61,609,545 of NC_138971.1, forward strand.
TGGCCACATCACCTCTGAACCTGTTTTATAATTTGTTAATCATATTGCTACCTTTTACCCAACTTGTCAAACGCTCCAATATTTTAATTTTTGAGAAGTTTGGTTCGACATAGTACGTGGCCATTTTATTTATTTATTTATTTTTTCTCTCACAGTCATCAAATCATAATCTTGTGGTTTGCCATGGTTCTACTATGTTCAAACTTAACAAGTACATAACAAATTTTCCCTTTCCACACATCACAATTTCACGTCTGATCCAAAATGATACGTTTTCCCACATGGCCAACAAACAAATAACATGGACAAAATAAAAAAATGGAAGCTTCACCAATATACCCTAGCAGATCGGGTTGAAGGAGACGGAATACCCAAAAAGCAAAAAAAAAAAAAAATTTGTGTACTTGACAATCGACTGTGGCGAGGATGCAATGGTTGCAGTATAGCCATCAATCTTCACTCCGATCGGCTTCAGATGTGGACAACAGCCGTTGTTGTTCTTCTTCGGCGATAGATTCGGCCAAATCATCTTCTTCTTCTTGTCTAACGGTGCCCTAGCTGAGGGAATGAGTGTGGTTTCTTTTGTTGTTGATGTGAGAGAAAAGGAATCAAACCAGGGGTAATTTGGTAATTTTGACACTGATTGAATCCTTAGATAACACGTGATTTGTTTTTTCTGATTGAATTAGCCTATTTTGAACGCATATGACTAACCCAAGCATTAATCCCAAAGGAGGGCTGAATTAGTGCATTTTGCTTGGGCAAATGCCATTTTTACCTTCACAAAAACAACAATTTACAATATTTTAATGAACTTTGATGGTACATATCTTAATGGGAGAATTATATTACCAGGCCATCGTGTCACTTTACTCCATAATTTTTTAATTGTAACACATTTGATATTAAATTTTGAATTTTGTTTTAAATAAGGACAACTGAAGATACCATTGGTCAATTTCAAGGGCAAAGTCATTAATTTGATAAAATATAAACTAATTTGACAAAAATAAATTTCAAAAAAATGTTTTTGAATTTTTAAAAATTATTTATACCCACCAAAGATAAAATTATGTAAAATTGATAAATTTTTTAGACATTTATTTTATTCGTTTGGGTAAATTACATTAACACCTCCTGAGGTTTATGCTTATTACAGTTATCCCCTCACCTTTTGAAAATTACATCTCCCTCCCTGAGGTTTAAAGTTACATTACAGATTGCTCCCTCCAGCAATTTAATTTTTTTAAATACCAATTTTGCCCTCATTGGGTAAATTACATTAACAACCCTGACATTTTAGAAATTATAATCCCCTCCCCAAGGTTTAAAGTAGTATTATCAATTGCCTTCTCGGTTAGTATAGTTGAAAAAAAAATTCATTGAAAAAAAAATTAATTTGAAAAAAAGTTAATTAAAAAAAAATTTGAAAAAAAATTAATTGAAAAAAAATTGTTAGTCAAATTTTTAAATTTCTTTTTAAAAACCAATGTAAACTCATTTTTTGAATTTATATTTTTTTCTTAAATTTACAAACTGAGACAACCATTTATAAACAAAAAAAATTATCAAATAAGTTTTTATGACAGTTTTAAAATTTTTTGTAAATATAAATTGAAAACTAAAAATGAAATGTTATCAGACAGGTCTCAGACGGTAAAAATGTCGTAAAATTAACAAATAATTAAATAAGTTAGTAACGTAAGAAATGACTTATCAAAAGATTATTAGGCTATGTATAGTTTTGATTTTTAGAATTTTTTTAAAAAATTAAAAATTAATTTGGTTAAGAAATAAAAAAATAATTATCATTTTTATATAATTTTTATCTTTCGAGTGTAATAAACATAAACCTCAAAGGATGTCAGTGTAATTTTTATCTTACGTTGGTTTTTAAACCGAAATTTAAAAATTTGACTAACAATTTTTTTTTTCAAATACCTTTTTTTTTTCAATTAATTTTTTTTCCAACTAATACTAACCGGTGGAGCAATTGGTAATGCTACTTTAAATCTTGGAGAGGGGATTGTAATTTTTAAAATGTGAGGGGTGTCAATGTAATTACTCAATGAGGGAAAAATTAGTATTTAAAAAAATTAAATTGCTGGAGGGAGCAATCTGTAATGAAACTTTAAACCTCTAGGAGGGGGATGTAATTTCCAAAATGTGGGAGAAACTGTAATAAACATAAACCTCAGGGGGTGTCAATGTAATTTGCCCTATTTTTTTCTACCAAATTAATTTGTATTATATGTTTGGAAGATAATAATGTAATGGATAGTTGTTAAACTTTTAATATGTAATCGATATATTTAATATATGAAATGTTTTTAATTTTGAATTTTTTTAATTTAATGGATTAATTTAATAATGATGTCAAAGTTGTTATCATATTTAACTTTTGAAAAAATAGAAACTATTTCACACATAATAAAAATTAATTTGATAAATAAATAAATGTCTACAAAATTTATCAATTTTACATAATTTTATCTTTAGTGGGTAGAAATAATTTTTAAAAATTTAAAAATATTTTTTTTAAAATTTATTTTTATCAAATTAGTTTATATTTTATCAAATTAATGACTTTGCTATTGAAATTGAGTAATGATATCTTCAATTATCCTTATTTGAAACAAGATTCAAAATTCATATCAAATATATCACAATTAAAAAGTCAAAAACCAAAATAATAGAGAAACCAAACTATAGAATCCCTTAATATAATTTACCCTACATTGATTATTGTGAATGAGGAGTTTTAGTTATTTGGACTATGGGTTCTATTATTGAATGCACAATCACAATCCAATTTGTACCATATTTATATATTTGGAAAATGGCCCATGGGAAAAGGATAGGCTTGGATTGGTTATTTTCAATGTAGAGTTGTGTTGTTGAATACAGACGAGCTCACAGTCAGTAATCAAGTAATACTTAAAACAATTTACAGTGTGATGAAAGTGACTTGCTATATTTTGATGATTTTAAAACTATAATTATTTATAAATAATTGTAGGCGTACATAATCAACCAAAAAATGGGTCAAAACTTTCATATAAATTGAGACATATTGAAGTGGTCATTTGACATTGACTTTTTTAATTGATTTTTTTGAGTTGACACTTTTTAATTTGATACTAAAAAATTTGTTTGGTTTGATTTTTTTAAAAGAAAAATTAAAATAATTATAATTTAAATGTAACATTTTATCTTATTAACTTATTTAACTTATTTTATTTTTTATATTTTTTTAGCTCAACTAAATCAGCCACACGAAGGCTAAAAATGTCTAAATCGCAACGTAGTTAAAAGAATTGTGTATAATTGTATGCTCGAATTTTGTGCCTACAAAAGAAATTTTGCATCTAGCAGGAGGTCATGAATTTGATTCTTCCACAGAAATTCTTTTCTTTCTTGTATTTGTTTGGAATATTTTTTGTAAAAGTTTATATTTTGTTATATGCTCACAATAATGTGTTGTTGAAATTTGTTATACTGTTGAATGTGCAGTGTGAACTCTATCTATATAGTTGAATCATAACTGCCAAATTAATACTGAGGCACTATATTGTTGGGATCAACTCTATCCAGGATTGGTGACCTGGTGAAGGATGAGGCACATTTCCTAGTCGAGAGTCAAGGTCGATTTTTGGGAGGGGCGTTTGAAATCACTCCATGTGAGCACGCTCAGACTCCTCGAACCCTGTCCTCTGCTGCGGCGTGTGGATGCCCTCTATTGGTGCCCTGGTTGTGGGTCCCTTATTTTGTGGGAGTTAATTCCTAACTGACAACCGGTTATCCCAGGGCTAGGGCCCAACGGGGCCGTGATGACACCACAAAGCCTTTTTTTTTTTTTGTTCAAAAAAAAAAAAAAAAAAAAAAAACTCTATCCATATTATCATTATTGCCATTATTGTTATTAACAAAATACTTGATCAAATGGTTAAATCATAACTGCCAAATTAATACTGAATCATTTTATTGTTGGGATCAAGTCTACGGAAATTACCATTATTATTATTAACAAGGGCTTGGCTTCTGTCCAGCTCTTAATCGGACTGGACTGTGCTGTTGGGTTCGTGAAGGCCCATCACGGGTCCCGTTTTGATAATCTGAATCGTTCAATGTGTAGAACTCGTCGAGTACTATAAGATTATAAAAAATCACGTTAATCGGATATCGGTAGCTATGTGATCAAATCAGTTTTGTATAAAAAAAATGGATGGTGAATAAAATAACGGTTGACAAAAATCTGATTTGATTACATAGCTACCGATATCCGATTAACGTGATTTTTTATAAGCTTATAGTACTCGACAAGTTCTACACATTGAACGATTCAGATTATCAAAACAGGACCCGTGGTGGGCCCTCACGGACCCAACAACATAGTCCAATCCAATTAAGGACGGGACAGAAGCCAACGCCTATTAACAAAATACTTGATCAAATGGTCAAATCATAACCACCGGATTAATATTGAATCATTATATTGTGGGATCAACTCTATCAATTACCGTCGTTAATTAAGTTTTCATTAAACAATAAAAAATTTGAATTATAAAATTCAGACATTCAACATTTACACCGAGTGTAGCACTAACAACATTCATTTATAGAATAATCCACTTTTTTTTTTTTTTTTTTTTTGGTTTGGGATACGTAATTTTGAAAACAATTGAGTAAATTACAAATATACTCTTTGAAATTTGTTAAAAACATAGATTATCTCCTGTAGTTTGAAAAATTATAAATACCCCATTGTTAGAATTTTTTATTTAACAAAATTAACTAAAAAAATAAAATTCATAATTATTCTCATATATAATAATAAAATAGCCTAAATTATTAATTAAAACATATTTCTAATATTATTAAAACTGTTAATTGATTTAATGATTTATTAATAAAATGAGCGATTTGTTATGAATTAGAAATCTCAAGAAAAGAATGTAATTTTCAAAACTATATAGAACGATTCATATTTTAATCAAACTTCAGAACATATATTTGTAATTTATCTAAAACTTTTTAAAAAAAGGCATTCTTCTTTATTAAAATTTGTCAATGGAGATCATGGAGTGTGCCCATCATTTTTTTTTTTTTAAGATGCCAATCCCATCTTTTCTTTTCAATTTGCATAGTACCCAACAAAAGTACCCAACAAAATTTTCTGATTTTCTTTCCTCTAGTACATATCATCTTTACATTTTAAAATCAATAATATTAAGAATATATAAATCAAACATATAATTAAACACAAAAAATATATGAATAAACAAAATTTTACAAAATTTATTGATGGAGTCAATTTCTAAAAAAAAAAAATTTTACAAAATTAATTGATAGAGTCCATTTCTAAAAAATTCTATACACCCATTTAGTTTCTATATCTGATTACAAGTGTTTAATTTCTATATTTCTAAATTTATCGTTTCCAAATTTCTTCATCATCTAGGGATCGTTTGTTTGGCCGAGTGAAAGATGGGAATGGATTGTGTATGAAGTGGGGTCCACCAATGACATGTTTGGTTTGGGATTACACTAGAGAGTTAAGACCCCACGTGGATTGCTAATCCCTTTTGTGGTGGACTAGATTAGATAATTTTTAGACGGAATTAGAAAAATAATGAGTGGATTGAATTTATTTTATATCAAAATATTAATTTTTTAATTTTATTTTTCTTACCAAATGCATATGTTTATTTTAATATTTGTTTTACTTTTTTTTTTAAATATAGAAATAATTTATTTATTTATTTTATATAAAAATAACTTAATAATCTTATTATTAACCGTCTCTAATATTATTATCAAAATAAATATATTTTTACTTAATCCCCACTAATAATTCTCACATTATCAATTTCTTGATTAATTAACATCTCACTGATAATTTCATCTACTCATCCGCCTATCAAATTGTGGGCCTAAAATATATTTTTCTATGCCTCTTTTTCTTATGCCTTTTTCATTTTGGGTTTAAAAAACTCAATTTTTTAGGTGTGTGGGCCTAAAATAATTTCATCTACTCATCCGCCAATCAAATTCTTACGCCTCTGTCTAATCAATCACTCTTTAAGATCCTTTTCGAAGCGAGTCGATGTCAAAAGAAGTCAAGTAACACTTCGCTCAGCCCATCGCGGATTCAATGGATGAAAATAATTTTTTTATTCAAAAAGTGATTATTGTGTGGTTTAGGCCTAGTTTGAAAAATTTTAAAAAAATTTAAAAAGTTAAAAAATTATTTAAGAAGTTAAAAAATTAAAACTAGTCATCAAAAATCAATAATTACGGTTGCACAACTCTCAATTTTAATTTTTCTTTACAAATCAATTTTTACAATTTTTTATTACACATTTTTCTATAAAAAGTCAAAAAGTTAACTCAAACATCCATATTTTTTCCCTCAACTTTTTAGTCTAAAAAGACAAAAAGTACATTTATTTAGGACACTCCAAACAACCCCTTAATTTTAAAATTATGATTTAAGTATATAATTATAATTTAAATTTTAAAAATAGAAAATTTATTTAGTTATAAATTTTAAAAAAATTATGAAATATATTTTGAAAAGAGTTTTTGAATTTTGAATTTTGAGTTTTGAAAAGTATTTTGAATTTTATTTTGAGTTTTGAGTTTTATTTTGAATTTTGAGTTGTATTTTGAAATTTTTGGATTTATTTGTTTAAATATTTAAAAATGTTTAAGAGAATTTTATTTTATATTTTAAATATGTATTTTATATTTTAATTTTTTAATTTTTTTTATTTTAAATATTTTTTTATTTTATAAATATTTTAATTTTTTTAATATTTTAAACTTAAAACACAACTCCAAGTTCAAATTATAACCAAACACATAACTCAAAACTCGACACTACTTTCAAAACTTCACACTCAAATCGTAACTAAACACATATAAAAAAAATTAAAATATTTAAAAATATATTTATAAAATAAAAAAAAATATTTAAAACAAAAAGACATTTTTTTTTAATTTTTTTTAATATTAAAAAAATATTTTTAAAATATTTTTAAAAAATATAGTACACAAATGTCTAAAACACAGTGCACATTAACATAAATAAATAAATATTTAAAATATAAAATATTTACCTTAAAAAAGTAAAATTGAGAATTTTTTTAAATATTTAAAAAAAATAAATCCAAAAAATTTCAAAATACAACTCAAAACTCAAGATACAACTCAATTTTTTTTTTTTCAAAACTCATAACCAAACAAATTTTCTCTTTTCAAAATTTAACTCAAAACTTATAACTCAAAACACAACTTTACACTCAAATAATGATTCTAAAAATAATTTTAAAAAACAAAATAAAAAATATTTTTTTTTGATTTTTTTGTTGTGAAATTGAGTTTTCAAAAGAGTTTAGTTTTTAGTTTTAAAAAGAGTTTTGAATTAAGTTTTGAGTTAGGTTATGAGTTTTGAAAATAATTTTTGAATTGAATTTGATATATTTTTAAATTGTGTGTTTGGTTATGAGTTTTAAAAAGAATTTTTATTTTTTTATTAGAATCACAATTTTAAAACAAAACCAAACGAAACCAAACGCCGCCTTCAGTTTCTTCTCTAAATATTTTCTTCCAAAATATTTTCTTCAAAATGTGAATAATTTTGGTTTATTAATAAGTACTTAATTTTTAATTTTTTGATGTATTTAATATTAGACTCATTTTGAAGGTATGATTTTAATCATTTTAATGATACTAACTTTATAAAAATAAGATGTACATATTAAAAATTAAGATAAAATTCACTATACTCTCCCATGGTTAAAGGTTGGACCACTTCACTCCCTATGGTTTAAAAATAGGCAAACAGCTCATTTTGGACTAAATTGCTATTGTTATACTTTCCATCCAAACTAACGAATGAGTGTAATACACTCATGAATTATGCAACTGGGTCTCTCTTTTTGAAAGAATTAACGTGAAATTAACATTGGAAAAGACATTTATACTTCTTCTTTATCATTTTCCTCAAAATCTTGAAAACCCTAATCCAAGAAACTCTAACCTAGCCAAGCTCTCTCTTCCCTCCTGGTCATGATCACTGTCTCTTTTCTTTATCAAAACATCGTCACTACCTCACCTTCTCTGCTCGCTGCTGCCAACCCCTTTTACCTCCTAGATCATTGCCGCCATCTCTCCCCAACTTGACAACCGTTGCTAGACCATCTCTTCTCACAAGTCATCTCCTCGTCCTCAACCATTACTGCCGCTCCATGTTCCCTTCAAAACCATTGTTGCCGTCCATGAGATGTTTATTATTTGTTATAGTGCGTTGGTTCGTCCATGATATATACGAGGCTTTGATCCAAAAAATCTAAATTCTTTATGTTAAGTTTAATTGATGATTACATGATTTGATCAATCCAAATGATTCTTTGATTTCATTTTACAATATATACAATGTGTATATATATTATGTATGCATGTATATCTTTTTTTTGGGGGGGAGAAAAAAACCCAGAACGGAGAACAGAGAACAGAAAACAGAGAAGAATATATATATATTTTTAAATCTGTAATTTCATCCTATCTAAAAAAAAATATAATTTCATATTTCTCATTTTAATTTGTTTTAGCTGATTTTGTTTCTCTCATATTTATCAACAAGCCAACCCCTTTTCTCTTTCTATTATTGTATATATGTAGATTGTGTGTGCATGTATGTATCTGTTTTTGTGCAAAATATAATTAAATGAAAATTAGTTTAAAAAGTCAGAAATTAAATAAATGATTAGAGGTTTATTTATTTATCTTTTCCTTTTGATGGGTTGTTATCAATTGAATTAATTATATTTTTTATGAAAAATTATTGTTGCTTAAGTTAGAGATTTTGTGCCGAAGAGAAAAAGAGAGAAATAAAATAAGAGAAGCAAAAATTAGGTAGAATGACAAAGGGGTATCAAGGTAATTTTATATCATTTTTAACAGTGTTAGAATTGCAATTTAATCCAAAATTATAAGGGGGTTGTCTGCCTTGTGATAACCCAATCCGTATTATGGTTAATTATGCATGTGATTATGTGTTTGATATGGAGTTGCATGTTTAAGTGTGTGAATTATGTGATTTTGGAATTATATCTGTCGAATGTAGGAATATCTGTTGCAATTACAACTTTGAACTTAAATTGAAAGCCTTAGAGGTGCTAGAAACCAAAACCAACTTCATATCTGTGTTCGGCATAATTTTTAGAGCCTATTATGAATTTTGTAAAATTACGATTTGTAATGATTAATTAAGTTAATTGGCCTAATGTATATAAGTATATAGCTTCTTTCCTTCATCACTTTTGTTGAGAGCTTGCTAGAAAGTGAGTTAGAGAGAGAGGAAGAGGAGAAGCTAAGGTTTTGAAAGAGATTCAAGGGCAAACCCTAAATTTGAGCTAAAGTATTGAAATCTACTTAGAATTTTTGTAAATAACTCATCTTTTGCTTGAAGTTAAGAGGAATTTGAAGATTTAACACTTATATGAGTTAGGGTTTGAGTTATGTAATGGTTTGAGTTATGTAATTGTTGGAGCTAAATTCAAGAAATTGGACCTTAATCCCTTCAACTTTGTTTGATTTGAGTTCAAGCTTGTGATTAATGCATGAAATAAACCCTAATTTGTCCATACAACAAGCATTTGTGTAAGGATCATCCATGTGTATATATATATATTTTGAACTTGATCATGAGGTTTTGTATATATATGGAAAAAGCTGAGACTTTGATTCTGACATTGAAGCAAGATTGATGTGTATGAATTGAAATTATACTTGAATCATGTTAGTATATCAAGTTTTGAGTTAGTTTTGCATGAATTTGGGCTTGAAATTTTGTTTGGGAACTTGGCTTCAAAACTCAATTTTTGGATTGTCTGCAATTGCCCAGACCACTCGTGCAGCTGTGAGCTCCTCACGAGCGGAGCATAGACCAAATCAGGGAAAACCATTCTGTACGCTCGAGTGGCCACCACCTCAGCATGAGCGGAACTTGACTGCTCGAGCAGTTAGACCGGCTGAATAAGCGGCTAGTAGGGGAGAAAAATTCTACTTTCATGTGTTGACCTCCCCAGCCTCCCGAACGCATTCCCAACGTTATTTAAATCCTCCGGGAAGTGAAATGATAGTTAACAACCCATTGAAAAAGGTTGTGAACTATTAAAAGAAACGTGTATGAAATGAAACGAATTATTTATCGAATGTGCATGTGACATGTTTTGTGTAGGTCATGTGTTGGAGGCAACACTGCAAGACCAAACGCACTATGAGTAATAGTGTTATAAGGATATGTTCTTAAATAATTGTTTTGATCCAAGTACAGTGATTCATCATGAATTGTGTTTGAATCGAAATAAATGAGTTTTATGAATGTTACATGACATATGCAATATGGACCTAAGGTCGTTTCATTTATGCTATGATGTGCTTCGGTCCGAGGTCGTTCTGTTAATGATGTGATAATATATGATTGCACTCGAGGTCATTTTCTCATATGTGGGCCCGAGGCCGTTTTGATATATATTGGACTTGAGGTCATTTTGTCATACGTGGGCCCGAGGCCGTTCTGTTATACGTTGGGCTTGAGGTCGTTCTGTTATATGTTGGGCTTGAGGCCGTTCCGTAATATGTTGTGCCCAAGGCTGTTCTTTGAATGTGATTATGGATAACGTCATGAAGGATGTAATTTCAGAAAAGAATTTTGTTCACATAATATGCCTCTGTGAGTGTTGATTTTTGACCGCATAACCAAACATGGAACTTAGTTGGAGAGCACTGGCAGAATAGATTAAGCCCAACGACCTGCACAAGAAGACAATAATCCGGCAGTGGTTCGTCCACCTGGGGGTACTTCGACGATCAAGTCAATAAAACATTATCTCTTACAGATAGCAAATATCGTGCTTAAACTCACAAGAAAGAACTTACCTTTGACCCACAACGGTGCCTTGCTTTTATAACCAGCAGTGACTTGATCCCTTTAAAAGCCTTACTTCAATGGACTCAAGCTTAGTGCTCATCCTGGACCCTCAGCTAGATAAAGATAACCTTTTCTTAAGTCTTATCTTTATCCAGACCGAGATCCTCTCCTATTTTAGGACTCTTGTCCCTTATCTACTTATCTCGGATTCCAGCATCTCCACAGATAACCTCGGCTTAACCGAGATCATCTCGGCAGTGTAACCAGGCCATGTGGCATCTCGGCTGACACTTCGGTGTCACCTTAGCCACATGCTGTCATTCATAAAATACTCTACAATTGCCTCTTAGGTTCTATTACCTCGGCAATCTGAGGTGATGGAATCTACATCGTTCGTTCACACTTCATGTCGGCTAAAAATTCATTTTTCTCTTTGACCGAGATCATGACTCGTCGACTCCATATAACTAGAACTCAGCTGTCCACTTTCCTAAGGATCAAGAACCAAGAATCAATTTCTTTAAGCATCTCAGCTGAGACCACTCCTTTAGTCGAGGTTATCTCCTCACTACTCTAAGAATTTCAAGAGTTCTAACTATGTATGAGTTGTCTCGCACAGCCTTTTCAACCGTTTCATCTATGTGTCCCTCATTCATTGGTTGGTACCTAACACGCGCTATCATGTCACGTCATTTCTGTCCATGCCGTTTGACAAGCATGTCGTCCAAGGCATCTCATTATGTTTTGTCACTTTTTCATATTTTTGACAAAACTCTCTCTCTCTCTCCTCGTCTCTTCACTTTTGCAAATTTGATTTCCTCCTTTGTCCCATATTTTCTCTCTCTAAAACTCCAAACCTCCATTGTTGTATTCGCGAGCTCTCTGTACCCGTTTCGTTCACCACTTTCGGCGACCCTTTCGACTGTTTTTTTTCGACCAAAGACAGCATCTAACTCCTATGAGCACTATTCCGGTGTTGTTTCTTTGGTTTTAATCGGTAAGTTACTAATTTTTTTCAAATTTCAGTTTTACCGTTTCTTCAATACATTTCTTGCAAGCATTCTCGTATTGCCCTTGAATCTGTACTTGTCCTTGTGTTTTGTTTATCCTTATTTCTCATGTTCTGGACATTGCAAACTTGTTTTGTTTTTTGAATCTGTTTTTGTATTGCTGATGGTTCTTGTACATAGCTTTACACACACCTTCTTTCACAAATTTTTATTATTTGGTGTGGGCATATCTGTTTTCTTGTTCTCTACCTCATTCTTGGTTTCTGAATTACGTTTTTTTCTGGTCTTCTTTCTTGGTTTCTAGATTCTACATTTGATTCTTGTTTCTTCATAAACTTAGGTTTGGGATTTGACTCAGAACCCCATTCTTTAGGAAAACTAAAACAAATTTCCCCTTGATCTCCAAAAACCTTCACTTCAATGCTCTCTAGGTTTTAGTCGAGGTTCTCATAACCCATATTAACCTATTTTATCTGAAATTTTCACCAATCGCCATAATCCAAGATCATGGGGATATTCAGGTGGAGGGTAGATATGCCTACTAAGTTAGAAAACTTTAGGCAATAGTTCTCCATTCCAGTCAATGTTCAGATCCGGTTGGCTGGAGAGAATGACTATATCATGCCTGGAAAGGATTACATGCCCTTTCTAGTAGTCTCCATTATTGAGGTTAGAGTCAGGTTTCCCCTTAACATCCTCTTTAGGGAAGTCCTCCATTACTGCAAACTCAATCCCATGCAGCTAGCCGTTAAGTCCTTTAAGATCATCAATGGCATTGTCGAGCTGGCATGTCGGGAGAATGCCAGAATAACCCTATCCGATATCCAGCAATACTATACTATGTGTGGCCTCAAGACCAATACTGGCTACACTTATTACCTCAAGCCAAGATCTACACAATACAAGTTGATAGCCGACATTCCAGACTCTAATAAGGGTGCAGCAGACTACTACCTGATTGTCTCGGGCAATAGGGAGTTCGTGCCAGACGATGTGCTCCACCTTTTTCCATTGCGCCATGAAGTTTTTAGGGATGACAAGGGTAAGGACTTAGTCCCCCCCAAAGTCCCTTATCTACTGCCTTATTTAAGAATCTTTCTGTTAATCTATTCTAATGCTCTCTTTTTTGTCTTTGTAGCCCTTCCTCAGCCAGAAAAGAACTTTCGATAGACATATGTGCCAAGCAAGGACTTGGCTCACCTTCTCAGCTTACCAATTGAAGTCCGCAAAGCTCCAATCCTTCTCAACTACATCCCGGCATACCGAAAACCTTTGCCTAACGTTCCTCGCAAAAGTAAGTCTTCTCCATCTGCCATAACTCCGTCAGTCACTTCATCCCCAAGGTCAGACTAGGCCTCCACATCCGATCAAACAGAGCGGCCATCCATTTTTGCCCCCCAATTGATTCCTCCATCCCAACACCAGCGCCAACGTCGAGCTCCTCATAACACTCTAGCTGGAAGAACTCGCAGCCGCAGACACCGAAGTTCAGTCACCTCTGCCATAGATCCCTCTAAACCTCCTATTTCCCTGCTAGCAATTCATTTCGGTTCTAGCATCACCATTATCGCTACTGTTGACGAAATAGGTCATACAAAAATTGTACCCGAGGACCTTCTCGCCGACATCCCTAGCATGGTGTTGGTCTATTCTTTTTCTCCTTCTCAAACCTAACCCAACCCAAGCCCAAAGTCAAGAGGGTAAAAAGAGCTAAGGAAAAAGCTATTGCCACAGAAGTTGAGTTTGAGGACACTGTGCCGATCTCAAAGTTGGTCAAGATCGAGGAAAAATCATTTGCCGCGGAGAATAGGCCTGCCGAGGCGGGGTCATTCGAGGAACCTTCATCAAAAAAGCTGAGGTTGGATGGCACAACTCATCCTGGTATTTTCCATGTCGACGGGCCCTAGGCCCCCGACAATCATGGTCGGAGACCGACCTATGTTGGACGGGGACAATGTGCTCAACAATGTGGAGGTTGGTACCGCCCTCTCTACCGCCATTCTCTTGCCGACCGACCTCAACCGAATGGCCGAGCTTATTAAATATGAGGATTACGCCTTGATGATGCAACATTGCGTTTTGGTAAGTTCGTGCACTTCATTTCTTCGTTCAATTTCAATTCTGGATTTTGTACTTAATGAAAGTTTTTGTTTATCTTTCTCTTCTTGCAGGCCATTCAACAGGGTCACTCTTTTATAGTCAAGGATAAGGCATTCAAGAAGCAGTTGACCAGCAAGACAAAGGAGGCTGTCAAGCTCCTCTCTTCATTGAATCAGGCCGAGGCTCGCATCTGAGGTCTGTTAGATCAGGCTAAGGCTGCCCTGGTGACCCAAAACAAAGTAGAGGACCACGCTGAAGCCGTAGAAAATGTTACCGAGGTCGCTAAGGCCAAAGCAAAAAATGCTATGGAAAAAATGGCCCAGGCCTAGAACAAGCTTTAGGTTGCGCTTGCCACCAAAGAGGCTGAACTTAAGGCTACCGACAAGAAGGCCTACGCCAAAGGGGTAGCCGACGTCCGTGATGCTTATAAGAAGCAAGTTAATCTGGCATGCAACAAGGGGTTCACCCTTGGTTGGATGGCTACTTTGAAGGAGTTGGCCATCCCCAACGACTCACCCCTTCACGACGCCAACCGACTTGCTCTGTCATTCCTTTTTACTCCAAACCAATCAAATGACCAGGCTAATGGGAAAGAAGATGCTGAAGTCAACAAGTCTAAAGATGCATTCGCCAGGGTTGATGTCGAAGAAACTGAAGCTGCTGGGGCGAAATCCCTAACTCTGAATTATCAAGTCTAAGACTTGACTCAGGATAAGGAGGATGATGAGGTCTTCAAAGATATCTCTGCAAAGAAGGCTCCCCAAGAGGCCGAGATCCAATCCGCCGAGAAGAGTCTTGACTAGACCCTACTCGAGATCGACGCCAAAATTGAAGACGAAAAATCTGCCCAGCTGACTGCCGAGGTTGAAACAACTCTAATTGCCGAGGCAGGGCAGTCTGAGGAATACATTTAGAGACTCATATACTTGGGATTTTTTTCTCTTTTCTTTGAACTTTTTCTCTTTTTAGTACTTGTAACTTTTTTCTTGTGAACGATGCTTGCTCTTGTTTGGCCGATGTGCCTTCTTTTGTATCTGAACAAGTTATCTTTTTGAATGCAAGTCATCTTTTTGACTAAGTGTTGAATGCTTGTCTTTGTTTTTACTGTCTTGTATGTTTCCATACTTAGAATATTTTTGTACTTCTCCCAAGTATACTTTAACTATGTAATTACTTTGGGTTAGAACACATCTGACATGTATCATCTCGGATCTCGGGTGCATCCTTAGTTGGTCACCTCGGACAAACTTACCTTGGAGTTCACCTTTTACTGTGATCTTGACCAACGGGCACTTTATAAAAATTCTTTGAATAACATTCAACAAGTATTGCTTCCTTACTTGTACTTGCTATTTTTTTTTTAATCAATACTTCACTTTTCCAGCATTTCCAAGTTTGACGACCTGGTTGGTGATCTTGGGTAACAAACAACTCGAGTGTCCCCTCATCTAGATACCTCAGTTGACTCTAACTTGTAAATTTTTTCAAAAATTACAACAAGTGTCATGCCTATTCCTTATTCTGGCTTCATATCCCCTAATGTGAACCTAAGTACCACTTATGTTCACATTATGCATGTATCTCTAATTTTTGCCGAAGTCTAATTCAAACACATCTTAGCCAAGGTTTTTTCTACCTTAGGGTCTCTGTTAATCTGACTAGATCAAACTTAATCCAACTCTACCGTCATGGCAAGTCGAAATTACTTATTATGTTTCATTTTGAAACATCGCCAACTTATTTCAACTCTACCATATTGCAAGTGTTAATTCAACTCTACCATATGGCAAGTCTAAGTCATTCGTCATGTTTTATGCCAAAATATCGCAAACTTAGTTCAACTCTACCATATGGAAAGCTTTAATTCAACTCTGCCATATGGCAAGTCTAAGTCATTCGTCATGTTTTATGCCAAAACATCGTAAAGTTAGTTCAACTCTACCATATGGCAAGTCTAAGTTATCATGTTCACTATGGGAACATCGTCATAAGACTGTTCAGTCTTATCGCACAAGTTTTTCAACAATAATTACAAAAACAAAATCGAGCTAGCATTTTATTAAAACTTCGGCTAATAAATCATTACATAAATCTTAAAAAACAAAAACTAATGGTAGAAAAACTTCAAATTGCAAGTGTTTTATGGTCTTGGCAGCTCCTTGCCATCAATGTCTTCTAGCCGATATGTGCCATTGCCGGCGACTGAGATAATGTGATATGGTTCTTCCCAGTTTGGGCCAAGCTTGCCCTTCCTAGGATCCTTCTTATTACTGATGACTTTTCTAAGGACGAGGTTCCCAACCTTGAACTCCCTTGAGTTGACCTTCTTATTATAAGCCTTAGAGTGTCGCTACTGGTTTGTTCCCAGTGCTCTCTCCCTTCTTTCTTCCAACAGATTCAGATCTCGAACAAGGAATGTTTCATTGGTTCCATTCTCCATTCCCTGGGTTCTGATTCCAAGAATGCCGACCTCCAGTGGGATGACTACTTCAGTACCATATTCCATGGCAAAAAGAGACTCCCCAGTAAATCTTCTCGGCGTAGTCCGATATGCCCATAGCACATTGAGCAATTCTTCCACCCATTTTCCCTTGGCTGCTTCCAGCCTCTTCTTGATCCCATCCAGGATGGTCTTGTTGGATGTTTCTGTTTGACCATTACTCTGGGGAAAACTAGGAGTAGAGTAATAGTTCTTAATCTTGTACTTTGCATAAAAGCTTTTGATCAATTTACTATCACACTTGGTGCCATTATTTGCTATAATGGCCCTGGGATCCCAAACCTGGTGATTATGTTCTTCCAGATGAAGTTCTTCGCATCAATATCTCAAATCTTTGCAAGGGGTTTAGCCTCTGCCCACTTTGTAAAGTAGTATGTGCCGGCTAATGTATCAAAGGTGCAAACCTTTAACACATCTCACACTTCCTAACATAGGCTTTGGCATCCTTCTACATGTATGGCCATCAGTATCCCTAGGATATGACTTTATGGGCAATTGACCTACCCCCTGCATGGCTTCCACAAACTCCTTCGCGGATCTCATATAAAAAGTCATCTACTTAAGAGGGGTGCACACACTGCAGCAAAGGTTCAGTGAAGGATCTCCTGTATAGATGGCCTTCTACTAATAAACAAAACCTAGCCGATTTCAACCTGGTTTTGTTACATTCTTTCGGTCATCTGGCAGTCTTCCCTCTCTGAGGAACATAACTATGGCGTCCATCTAGCTAGGACCCCTTTCCACGCACATTGCTTCATACTCCGTTATCAGAGGCTCTACACTTGGTCTTGTCAAATAATCAACCATGATTCTCTTTGATTTCCCTGACTTTATCACACTAGCCAGGTTTGCCAGGACGTCGGCGTGACTATTATCATCTTGGCTAACCTACTGTAGTCAACAATTATCAAACAATGTTAGCAGCCTGACAACCTCCTTGACAAAGGCAATCATCCTCTCATCTCGGGCTGCATATTTTCCAGTTGTTTGATTCACAATAAGCTGGGAGTCACAAAAGACTACTACCTCATCTGCTTCCATGGTTGCTGCTAGTTTTAGCCCCGCAATCAGTGCTTCATACTCTGTTTTGTTATTTGAGGCGTTGAACCCCAAACGAATAGATTGTTCTATCATTCGCCTATCTGGTGATACTAACACTACTCCTGCTTTGTTCCCTACCAGTTTGAGCTTCTGTCGACAAAGAGCTGAAAGAAATCTCTGATATAAATATCGCAGGGCTTTAGTTTCTCTTCTTCCTTGTATGTTGTTGGAGTGGGGTTCTTTGGCCCTAGTTAGGTTTCCTCATATTCTCCTGGATATCCTAAGTCGCAACTCATCGGAGTTTGCCATGGGATAGCACCTGGAGTGAACTCGGCCACGAAGTTAGCCAGAACCTGGCCCTTGATTTCTGTTCTAGGCCTGAATTCCAAGTCGTATTGGCCCAGTACCACTGCCCATTTGGTTACTCTGCCTGTTAGATCTCCATGCTGTAACAGGGACTTCAGGGGATGCTCAGTTAGCACTACAGTCTTGTGGGCTTGGAAGTAGTGATTCAACTTTTTGGAAGCCATCACTAGGGCTAGTGTTAACTTCTCCAAGGGTAGGTACCTAGTTTTTACACTTGCCAAGGTCTTCCTTACGCAGTATACCGCATTCTGCTCCCTCTCCTCTTTGCGGATTACCACCACGCTGATAACGTGGTTTGATTCCGCCAAGTACAGGAATAGTTCTTCTCTAGGTATTGGAGTTGACAAAGCTGGAGCTGTTGTCAGGTAACTTTTCAAGTCGGCAAAGGCGACTTCACATTCTTCTATCCACAAAAAATCTGTGGCTTTCTTCAACAATTGAAAAAATGGTTTAAATTTATTAGAACTTCGGCTGATAAACTTGGTAAGGGCTACTGCCTTGCCAGTCAAAATCTGGACCTACTTGGCTTTTTGTCAGGCTCTTTAAGTCAAGGATGACCCTGATCTGATCTGTGCTTGCTTTCTGGTGACCAGGTATCCCAGAAACTTACTGGAACCGACTCCAAATGCACATTTAGAGGCATTGAGCCGAAGTCGATATGTTTTTAGGATGTCAAAAACTGCTTGTAAGTCGGCCAGATGGTTCCTAGTTTCTTTGGTCTTGACGACTATGTGATCGATGTAGGCCTCTACTATCCTTCCAATCAGGTTCTTAAACATCTTGGTCACTAACTTCTAGTAGGTTGCTCCTGCATTTTTCAACTCGAAAAGCATCACTCTGTAACAATAGAGTCCTTGATGAATGTCGTCTTTTCTTCATCCGAAGCATACATTGCTATCTGGTGGTAGCCTATGTATGCGTCCAAGAAACTCATCCTCCCATGCCTTGAAGCGGCAATCACTAGCTGATTGATCTTAGGCAAAGGGAAGCTATCCTTGGGACAAGCCTTATTTAGGCTGATGAAGTCCACACAGACCCTTCACTTGTCATTTTTCTTTTTTATTACCACTGTGTTGGACAGCCAAGTAAGGTAGCTCACCTCCCTAATGGCCTGGGCTTTCAACAGCTTGTCCACTTCCTTCTCGACTGCCTTCGCATGTATCAAGGTCGGCCTTCTTGCTCGCTGGATGACAAGTTTAGTCGACCTGTCCACATTAAACTTGTGACAAGCGACCTCAGGGTCAATACTAGGCATCTGATAGGGCGTCTAGGTAAACATTTCTATATTTGCTCGCAGGAAAGTCTCCAACTCCTTTTCATCCTCCTTGGCTAAGCCTAAGCTAAGAAGAAAGAAGCGCTTTTCATCACCTTCTTGGATCATAATTTTCTTCAAAGCTTTTTCACTCTTGTCGGCTGGTTCTTTGCCGACATCATCTAGGACCTCTATGTCCTTGTCCTCGATTTCCACTCTCTCTGCCTCCCGTATGTTGTAGGTTCATTGTTGGCATGAAGAAATTTTTTTCTTTCACCTAATCTCCTTTGATCTCCTCAATCCCCTATTCGGTTGGGATTTGTAACAGCTGGTGCAGTGTTAAGGAAACATCCCTCATTGCGTGCAACCACGGTCTTCCCAAAATAACACTATAAGGGAAGGGGGTGTCAATTACTATAAACTCTATGTTTACCTTCTTGGAGCCTGCTTGTACATCCAAATTCGTGGCACCTAGAGGCCATGTTGGTGTCCCGTTGAATCCAACCATCGGGCCGTCAGATTGTTCTAGATCATCTGGGTGAAGGCCAAACTCCTTGTAACATCTAACATACATGATATCACAAGAATTGCCTTGATCAACCAGTATGCGTCTCACTTGACATTCTCCAATCTTCAGTGTTATCACGAGGGTATCATTGTGTCGATGCTGCATCATATTCAGGTTTGTCTTGGTAAAAGAAACTATTGGCCCTTGGTACTCATTTGTCCTCGGCTTCATTTGTTGGACTTGATACATATGCTGCAGGTGCCTTACTCTCTTGGTCTCCCTCGTACATCATTCTCATTAATCCTCGAGTGAATCACATTGATCACGTAAGGTCCTTCTGCTTACTGTAGTAGCGGTGGTGGAGGTGGTGCTACTGGTGCCTGGGAAAGCCTTACATGCATTTTCCTTGTTCTGGCCTCATCTACTAGGTCTCTCGGGTGACCCTGTCTGACTAGATCTTCCAAGTGTGTCTTCAATGCCCTGCACCCCTAAGTCAAGTGCCCATCCTCATTATGGCAAGGACAATGCTTCCCAATGCTCCTTCCTATAAACTCCCCATGGATCTTCTTCGGCGCTCTGTAATACGGCTGGTTCTTGATTCTTTCCAGGACTTTGTAGATTGGGATTCTGAATATAATGGTGACTACCTCTGCCGCCCTCAACCCTGTCTCCTGCCTATTTATACCAAAATTACCTCGGCCTCGCTTCGGCAAGCCATTTCTCTTCTCTTGCTTTGGCATACTTCTCAATCCATGCCATGAGCTCCTCTATGCTCTTTGGTAGAGTTTTTGCCAGTGATTTCCGAAGTGGGCATTCATCATTCCGGCCGTTTTTGAATGATACAACTGCTAGCTCCTGGTTGCAGGCCAAAATTCGGTTGAACACCTCATAATATCTCTTGGCGTAAGGGTTTCACCCTCACTAATTTTCAAAGCCAATAAGGAGTCTACTTTTAGTGGCTGCAATTTGTTCATAACAGACCTGGCCACAAATATCTCAGCCAGGATTTCCTAACTCTTCACAGTTTCTTTCGGCAACTTATAAAACAAATCTGATGCGATCTCCCTAAAGGATGAGGGGAATACCTTGCACAACAACTGCTCATTCCCACTCCACAAAGCCATCGAATCCAAATATAAACCAACATGAAAGTTCAAATCAAACTTACCGTCATAAATCTGGAATCTCAACATGTGGAATCTATTTGGGGCCTCAAACGTATCCAACTCCACCGAGAAAGGTGTCCTAGGCTTGACGGGGGATGTGATCTAGGTATTGTGCCACTTCCTCTGGAGGTAGTCTCTCAAATCCTCCTTCGTTCGTCCGAGAGCTCGGCTATCAACAGATTTTAGTCTTTTTGGTGCCCTACTCCCGGTGTAATTATGCGTCCGTTTAGACTTCTCCTCATCCACTACATTAAAACACAGGCCCTTCCTCTGGATATGCCGAGGTTCTTTGACATAGGTTCCCTTGGTTTGTGGTGTTTTCTACGACTTACCTCTCACTGACTCGGCTCACCTGACATCTCGTGACGGCCGATGTGAATGCTCATTTTCCTTGCCAAGCTACAGGAATACTGGGATTGTCTTCTGCCCCCCTTCTGGGCATCAGTCTTGGCCGCTGGTATCGGCGTGTCTTGCAACGGGAATGGTGGTTGTATCGTGTTATTTTGCATCATGAAGTTGACAACCGACTGTAGGTCTGCCAATTTGTTTGCCATCCCTTTCATCTCGCCGTCCCTTCTCAGACATTTATCCTTCTATATCTGGAGGTCACTTTCGTTGTAATACTCATCTCGGCCACCCTTTTCAGGGCGTTTCCTTCTTTGCTAACGTCATTTTCTCTAGGATTCGGATCCTGTACTCCTTCATTACGGTTTTCCTACTCGATGTTAGGTTCAACATACTCACTACTTTCACTATGGACGTCATCTCCAATCTTTTCTTCCTGTCCGTTATTGGCCATTCATTTTAACTAAGTTCCCATAGACGACATCAAATTGTGGGTGTTGATTTTTGACCACACAACCAAACAGGGAACTTAGCTGGAGAGCACTGGCAGAATAGATTAAGCCCAACGACCCGCACAAGAAGACAAGAATCTGGCGGTGGTTCGTCCACTCGGGGGCACTCCGACGATCAAGTCAGTAAAACAGTATCTCTTATAGATAACCAATATAGTGCTTAAACTCATAAGAAAGAACTTACCTTTGACCCATGAGGGTGCCTTACTTTTATAACCGGTAGTGACCTGATCCCTTTAGAAGCCTTACTTCAATGAACTCAGGCTCAGTGCTCATCCTTGACCCTCAGCTAGATAGAGATACACTCTTCGTGAGCCTTATCTTTATCCAGGTAGATCCTTCCCTGTTCTAGGACTCTTGTCCCTTATCTGCTTATCTTGGATTGTGACATCTCCGTAGATAATCTCGACCTAATTGAGATCATTTCGGTAGTATGACCAAGCCACGTGGCATCTCGGCTGATTCAGCGTCACCTTAGCCACGTGCTGTCATTCATAAAATACTCCTCCACACCTCTTTTTAAGTCAAGAATATTCATTTGTTTCTCTTTACTCTACTATTATTCATTAGGCATCGCTCACTCCCTATGTTATATGTATGTAGGTGAATAGCATGGAGGTCAACCCTAGAGTTAGCCTTAGGAAATTGTTGATGAGGACTCGTTATGTCGAAATTCCAAGATGGAGCTGTTGTATTTTAACTTTGTGCCTATGTTAAGACTTTTGCCCGGTGTTTGTTATATGTTGGTTTCATGTTAAGTCCTCTATTTTGGTTTTGTTAAATAGGTTGGTGAATGCGTAAACTTAATGTTGTTGATTCCTACATGCAAAAGCTATGTTTGGATATCATGCTAACTATCTAAGAGTTTATTCTGATAATTTAAGTACTGCTCAATGGACATTATTTTTTAATATTTGCTTCCACTTCAAGCCCCATAATTTTAAACATTTTGCAAATTGTATGTGGCTATAGGTAGTCGAGTGATTACTGGTCGTTTATGATCCGATCTTTTAGGGGCGAGTTTAGGTTGTGACATGCCTATTTTTGAACGATAGAGGGCAAAATGCTCTGGCCTTAAACCACAGGGGTTAATTGAGTTTTGCCCTAAAATTTATTCGAATTTTATAATTTAAAACCCAAAATACAAAAAGGATATGATTGGTAGATAAAGTTGAAAGGAAGAGGTATTGAGGACAAAATTGGTATATAAAAAGTGAATAGTGTTGTGGACGTCATTCTCCATTTCTTATCGAGAAGTTCTATTTCCACATACCTACTTATCTCAGTGCACATCATTTCTCAGTGCACACACTTATGAATTTGATTAGGTATTATTTATCTTATTTCACACCCCACACATTCTAATTACAATCCTTAACTCAAATATTGTATACACACTTTCTACCCAAATACCCACCCACACACATCCATGGGTATGGTCTCTCTCTCTCTCTCTCTCTCTCTCTCTCTCTCTCCATCAAGAGCTCACCAAAAAACTCGTCGAAAAATCAAAATGGTGGTTTTGTGGCGATGACAGTAGAGACGATGATGATGAGAAAGAAGAGACCGTCTGATTGTTGTTGACAACGAACCATTTGGATTCTGTTGAGTGTGAGACCAAGTCTTCTCGCAGAAACAATCTTTCACATAATAGAAGTGGCCGTTTGGGTTGTCAAAGGGTTGGTCTATATTTTCAAACACCTGAATGTCTCCGTCCAAGTATGCCATCTTATGGTACTCCACAAACTGCAATTAAATCACAAGCAAATATATCTGACTTTATAGCTAGAAAGATATTTGTTAATATATATAACACAAAATTACGCAGGCATATATCATCTGATTGTTTGAAAATATCGTCTTCCTCTATGCTGTTCTCCATTGGATTCGTAACTGAAACAAATTGAAATGATTCTAAAGAGAGAGGAAAAAATAAAAAAAAGGATTTGTTAGTTTGTTTATTGTTGGTGGTGAGAGAGAGAGAGAGAGAGAGAGAGAGAGAGAGAGAGAGAGAGAGAGAGAGAGAGAAAATGGCTAGGGTTTTGATGTTTATTATGATCATTTTATTTTAGGGTATGATCGTCATTAAAATAAAGTTTCATTAAGTGTGTAGATTAAAATAAGTAGGTGTGTGAAAATAGAATTTCTCTTTCTCATCCTTCCTCCAAATATGATGGATGAACCACTCATCCTCCCAAATAGAGATGTTTTTAGAGGAAGAGTTGGAGAGCAAATTCTTCAAATATGAAGATATAGAGGGTGAATTGGAGATATTCTTAAGAGCGCTTATTGTTAAATTTTTTTACAATGAATATGAATATGTATTTATTATAAAAATATGTATCATATACATATAAACATTTATAATTATTTTAAACTCGGTTAATTAGTGATTTTAGGCCATGTTTGTTTGCGCGGACTAGATTACGTTGGATTAGCATTCTCATTACTAATAGTCCTAGGATTATGAATCCCTTTGGATTGTATCTTATCCTATGTTTAGATTGGGTTAGGATTATAAAAAAGGATTAACAAAATATTATCCAATCCGATGTTTGTTTAAGGGGATTGGAATGGATAGAACATGACAGGACATGGGACATCCAATATATTGACCAAAAACCTCTATTATGGTCATTTGATAAGTTAGTTTAGACTTTGATTTCTTCCTCCAATTTATATCACACCCCTTAGTGGGATTGAATAGTCTATCATTTGTGTGATACCACCCCCGAATGGATTGTTAGTCTTTACTTTAATTTTTTAACCAAACATTAGATTAATTTTTTAACCAAACATTAGATTAATAATTTTATTAGACTATTAGTCAAATCCTAAGCACATGTCCGCGTAAACAAACATAGCCTTAGAGTACTCATATAAGACCCATTTTTCAAAAAGTATATGGAAATATAAATATAATTTTTAAAATGAGAGAGATGACCAATACACATGTAAGATAAGTAGAATATTTAACACATAATCTTATTTTTATCTTAGGGCCTATTTGTTTGCAAAGATAAAGGATGAGATTGGGTTAGAGGTGAAAGTCCACAAAAATTATGTTTGTTTTGAAAAATTGTCAAGGAATTAAGGTTATGTTTTTTTGGACGGACTGGATCAGTAGGGATCGTAATCTATCGAACAATTGATCTTGAGATATATAGTCACTGGACAATTTGATTGGAAATTATGTATATCTCACGTTTGTTTTCTCACGAAATTAGATGTTTAGAAATGACTATCTTATTAAATTTAATGTTTGATTGGAATATTATCAATAATGATTTTACCCTTTTTAATGGTTTACTGAGTAATAACAATATTAAATCTGTCTTTAATATTTAAATTTTTTTTTGGCTAGATTAAATAAAAAATTTATTTTATTTTATTTTATAATAAATAAATAATTTTCTTTTTGTAAAATTAAATAAATAAAACATCAATAAAAATTTATATTATTTTTAAAATAAAATTTATTTTAAAAAATAATGAATATTAAATAAAAAATATATAAAAATTAAATAATGAAATTGAATAAAATATCAATTAAATAAAATATAAACAAAAATTTAAAATAAAACATCTATAAAAATTTATTTAAAAAATTAAATAAATAAATATCAATAAAAATAAATAAAGTTATTTTATTTTTTAATTGAGATTTTTATATTTTATTTTATTTTACTAAATACAAGACATAATAAAATCAAATACTTTGAGGGTAAATGCTTCATTTTACAACTTTAATACCATAGGATTCCAATCCTACCATTTCTATCTCACATCCCTTAGGACACAATAATCTAACATGTATGAGATTTATAATCCAATAAAACTCCTAATCTGACCTACAAATTTTTAACCAAACAATAGATTCCATGATAAATTGGATATGAGTCCAGTGCCCACTCCAATCCTTCCAAAGAGTACTACGAGACTTTGAAACCCTGGGGGGGAGGGGACAAACAATTTCATAGGGAGGTGATATTGAAATCGATTCGAGGCGAATTAATTATTTTGGTGGGGGGAGGACAAGCAATTTCATAGGGAGGTGATATTGAAATCGATTGGAGGCGAGTTAATTATTTTGGTTCTCATTTTACAAAAATAACAGAGTTACCTTTTACATAACAAGGATTTTTAAATAATTTTATATATTTAATTTCAACTAAGTAACATCATTACTCTAGTACATAAATAAATACAATTTATCATATATCTAACTTAATATTACAAGACTAATAATCTCCTTAATCTCATTATATTATTACTTCAATTCAATTTAATCCAACAAACAAACGGGCCATAAACACAAACCAATAGAGCCTATATTAATAAATTCACATAGAATACACTCACGTTTGCCTCAGTGTAAAAAAAATTAAAAAAAAAAACAATTATATGTAACATTTTTCAAAAATTAATCGGGATTGCAATAATAATTAATAGTGGACTATGTTCTACTCAAACCTCCTTTTTCTACGCTGATGACTGAACTCGGTCTTCATTGGCAAGTGGGCTAGAAGTTACTCTTTTATTTATTTTATTATATTTCCAAATCATTGAAGTTAATTATTGTCAATCATGGGTGTTTACTAGCCTAACAAATTCTAAATTAATTATATACTTTTGTAACATGTATATGGAAATGGATTCACACTGACTTTAGGTCATATGGTTGAGCCGATTTTGAAATAATTGAAAAAATTATTTGGATTCGGATAAAGGCTAAAGGAAACAAGTTTACACTATGGCCCGATTTGTTTTCAGAGATAGAATAGAGGGGATTTATAATGAGGGGATTACTAGTGAGGAGATTGTTAGTGAGGGGATTAAGTAAAATTGTGTTTGTTTTGATGATAGTTGCTAGTGTAGGAATTGTTAAATTATTTTTATATAAAATAATAAAACAAATAAAAAAATAAAAAAAATTAAACATTAATATTTTAAAAAAAAATTCCCAATATAAAAAAAATAAAAAAATTTCTAATTCGCTCATTATTTTTCTAATACCATCTCCAACTCCTCTATCTCAATCCTCCTTCCAACCTCTATCTATATCACCTCATCCATCCTAATCCCCTCCTCAACTCTAGAAACAAACACAACTCTAAATAACCAAACCTCCATCCTAATCCCCTCCCATCTATTTAACCCCAAAACAAACGGGGCCTATGGCTTCATTTGGGAGCAAAAGAAAAAAAAAGTTGTGTGTTTGCAACTTGGGCCAAAAAAGCTAAAGGTTTTTTTGCCCTCAAACCATTTGGGAAGGTAGTTAAAAACTATCTGTGAAATTAGAGTTATACCCTCCATGTTGTTTAAATTTGCGACATGGGTGAAAGTGATTATTTTTTTAAATAGATGATGGTATTTTGGTCATTTGATTATGAAGGGAAAGTATAAACAAATATTAAGTAAAAAGCCAAAAAAAAAAGCTTTTTTCCAACTTCCCAAATGACTTTTTCAAAAAGCCAAAAAGCTTAGCTAATAGGCAAAAGTCAACTTTTAACCATCTTCTCAAAATCTTTATATATATATATATATATATATATATATATATATATATAAGAAAAGGGGAGTTTCTAACCCACAGGTCTTGTGAGAACTCCAATATCTCAATCTTAATTTTTTAATTTTTCGATTTAAATTACAAGCCTTTTTAACTTCTCTCATAGATACTACTGCACCATTTTCATCTTCTCCTATACATTATGGTTAGTGTTAGGATTGTTAAATTATTTTTATAAAAAATCTAAAAAACTAATTTGTTTATTAAAAAAATATCTAAAAAAAAATATAAATTCTTATTAAAAAATAACATGTTGCAATTGCAAAAAAAAAAAGAAGAGAAAAAAATTACAGTGTAAAAAATAATTTGTTTATTAAGAAAATATCTAAAACAAAAACAAATTCTTATTAAAAAATAGCAAGTTGCAATTGCGAAAAAAAAGAGTAAAAAGAATTACACAGTGTATTTCATTAAAATTTTAAAAAATAATATGTATATTAAAAAAATATCTAAAAAAAATATAAATTCTTATTAAAAAAATAATAGGCTTCAATCGCCAAAAAAAAAAGAGAGAAAAAAAATTACAATGTGCATTTCATTAAAATCTAAAAAACAAATAATTTGTATAATAAAAAAATATCTAAAACAAATATAAATTCATATTAAAAAATAACAGGTTGCAATTGCAAAAAAAAAAAAAAAAAAAAAAAAAAAGAGAAAAAAAAAACTTACACTATAAAACATAATTTGTTTATTAAAAAAATATCTAAAACAAATACAAATTCTTAATAAAAAGTAACAGGTTGCAATTGCGAAAAAAAAATAGAAAAAAAATTACATTGTGCATTTCATTAAAATCTAAAAAAAATAATTTGTATATTAAAAAAAATATCTAAAACAAATATATATTCTTATTAAAAAATAATAGGTTTCAATTGCAAAAAAAAAAAAAAAATACACTTTGCATTTCATTAAAGTCTAAAAAATAAATAATTTCTATATTAAAAAATATCTAAAACAAATATAAATTCTTATTAAAAAATAATAAGTTGCAATTACAAAAAAAATAAAAATAAAAATAAAAAATACACTGCGCATTTCATTAATAATGCTAAAAAAATGTGCCATGTATTTATGTAAAGGCATGACACGTGTCCACTCTCAAATTATCAAGTGAATATAGATGAAACCAAAGAATTCAGCTTTAATGACTAACAAATATTAGAAACCCGACCATTGAAGCCTAATAACTATTAATTAATAAAATTCAACAATTGAATGGTCTTGAATCACATCTCTTTGTTTTCTTAAATGTTCTATTTTTTTGATTCATGTATTCATTCTAATATTGATAGAGAATTGGATGTGTGAAAGAGTGAGAGTTATTAAAATTATATATTCAATTATGTAATTGTTATGATGAAAAATAAAGGTTGTCTTTCTCTTCTATAGCAATTATTTGGTTATACCTCCAATTAAAATGTCAGGTGTGCTTCTATATCATCATTGAACGTTTCTTTCATTTTTTTTTTAGATACTTTATCTCACAATTGTTTGTGTTTTGTATTATGAAATTTATTACATCTATGTTTGTTAAAGCTATTAGATGGACCTAATGTAAGAAGTGTAAATTATTTCAATGTCATTTCCGAGATTGAAAGTACAAAAAAACATACACAAAATATAAATGAATAGGCAAGATTTTACAAATTTTTTTTTGTAAGTTTTACTTTTTGAAAATCCTATAATTTATTTATTTTTTGTATTATATTTTATGTTAGCTTCTGTACATTTTTTTTATTGTATAGTTTTCTTTGTTTTCTTTAAAATTTTAATTTTAAAAATTAATTAATAAATAAATAAATCATTTTCTATTTCAAACTATTTTATTTTTGTTTTTATTTTTTTATTTTTTCTTAAAGTAGTTTTAGTTTTGGACGATTACTTACTTTTTTCTCTATATATTGTAATTTTGTACATTTTAAGTATATGATATTTTCACTAATACATTCGGAAATATACCATGATAGAAGTATCATGTGAAATCAGGTAAGAAGAAGAAAAATAAATAAAACAATACGATTGTAGACACCCCATTTTTGACCGTCCTCAAGACTTGGACGTCACCGTTTGAACACCCGGTGATCATCCATGTTTGTGTTCGTTTGGAGTTCCCGGAGGTCTCGGCTACGCGTCTTGCCTCAGGATCTCCGAACTCGACTGTTTAGTGTCTGGTTTTGCACCAAACACTTGTGTTTTGCCTTGGAAGGGCAGGGAATACCTTGTGAGGCATCCCCACACATCACCGGCCATGGCCAGAGGCCACCGGCTGGTGTTTTGTTGCCATCGGCAGTGTATATTGCCGGTCGGCAGTACATTTTGTCAAGCTGGCAATTTTGAGCAGCCGACTACTGTTCATCTGCTTTTGCAGATATTTTAATACAGCTGTATGACATTTTGTTCCCCTCCATACGTGTATGGAGGGATGGCCTTCTTGTTAGCTTACCTTGTAAGCTTTATAAGATTGGCTCCTCTATAAGAGGAGCCCTCCTCTCTTGGCCTTAGGGTTGGACAAAAAGGTTAGAAAATATACAGAGGAGAGCTCTGGATTAGGGTTAGGGTTTGTGTCTCACCTATCTCTATTTCTCTCTTTCTTTTTACCTTTGTGTGTGTATAAGTGCATTTGTGTCTTACTATTGCACACAAACACATAGTGTTACACCTTCCCTTGGCTACTGAAGTTCTAAGAGGTTGTTCTTGAGGTTCTTGGGTGGTTTTGAGCTTGGAGGAGCAGCTGGTCCACCATTGTTGAAGAGGTCTTCAAGGGTAACAATCTTACCTCTTTTTACCCCTTTCTTGTATTGCATTTTTGCCTATCTTAGAACTGTTTTCGAGCTTAGTGTATAATATAAAAAAGTTCTATTTTTAGGCCCTCTAAATAGTTTGTTTAGAGTGTTTTGTGGTTTGGAGGTGTTTGACCCCTCTTAGGCCTTGAGAGGCCCCATTTTGTGCTATTTTGAGTGAGCTCCGAGACCTTGGTGTTTGGGCCTCCCCACCACTGAAATCTTGAGGGATTTCAGAGGTGAGGATGGTGCCTTGAGGTCCTAGGAAGGAGAGGGCCACCCCATCTCCTTGTTGTCCTTGGAATGGACCATTTTTGGCCTCTTGAGGGAGCACCTAGCTAAGCTTCATGTTTACCATGCCTTAGCTGATTTTCATGCTTATTATGTCATAATATGCTTCTTTTTTTAATTGATTTTGGTACACCATGCATGCTTAGCATACCTACCTTGTAATGCCATGTTTAGGCCTTAACATGCCTTAGGTTGTAAACCATTGTTCTAGCATGTTTTAGGCTTAGCCTTGTGAAGCTTTCATGCTTATTTTGCCATGTTTAAGGTCTGTCCTTAGCCATTTTGGTCGACCATGGCATGCATTATATGCCCCCTTTGCATTTTTGGTTTGTTGACCTTAAGTGTGTGAATGTATAGCATGCATTCTTGCATTGATTTAGTGGTTTGGAACTATCCACCATGTCATTTCAGTCCACTTAGCATGCTCATTTGCTTGCATTTCATGGCCCTTTTGATGCTTCAAAAGTTGATGTTTCATGCTTCATGTTTGTGCCATTGTGTACGCCTTTAGGATTAGGTCATTTAGATGCCATCTAGGTGATCCTTGAGGCTTACTTTTGCATGATTTGGGACTGTTTTGATTCAATTTGGTCATTTGCTTCATGAGTCATACGATCATGCTTTAGGTCCTTGGGCTTGGTTGCATGCATGGCTTGCATTGGTAGGTTGATTCGGCATCATTTCCTACATATTTTCAAAGCTTATAATGCATGCCATATGTCCATGATTATTCCCTTTTAAGCGTGCTTGAGAGTTGCCTTGGTTTGCTTAAGTATAGGCCCGTTAACATGTGCATGTGTGCAAGTGTGTTTGGTCCCATTTCTTAAGTTTTTGGCCATTGTTTTAGGCCTAGTTAGATTTGCCTAATTTGGTTTAAGTCCATCCCTTTGTTTGTTGCATGCTCTCCTTGCATGTTGTAGCATATTGGTGAGTTGTTGCATGTTTGAAATCACATGATTGAATGAAGTCACATGTTGGCTTACATGCTTGAATGCCTACATTAGCCTTGCACACTTGTTAGTTGCATTGCTCTATGCCTTGCATTTCTTGCATGCTCATTTGCATTCCTATGTCGCATCCTTAGTTCACATGCTTAGGATTGCATCCCATTTGCATGCATGCTTGGCCTCTTGAAATGCTTGTGATAGAGGTCGAGTCCCATTAGTTTGTTTATGTGCATCGCATTCTATATCAAAATGCACATTTGATTCTTTGGGCTATCACGCATGGAAATGCGCGATTGAGGGTTCGAGAACCAAGAACCATGCCCCTTTGAGTCATACACATGATAAGGGATAGGATTGGTGCATACATTGCTTGAATTGCATTGCCATGCTCTGTCTTGCCCTCTGCTGCTGTCAATTGCAGGTTCTGCAGGCACTTTCTGCCGATTGACTGCATAGAGTGCCGACCGGCAATCCTTCCTGGGCCGATATCTTCACCAACAGCCGATGACCACATACCATTTTCGGTGGCCATTTCACTCAGCCGGTGGTGTCTCCCAATGTCCAGGGAAGCAATCTTGAGACTTTGGCAGCCTTCAGAGGAGTATTGCAGGGAAAACAGAGGCAGCTTGCGCATGACAGTGCACTTCTGAGCAGGATCGAGCACGCGCGCATCGAACTCTCTTCCCGAGGCCCCTGTTATTGCTTTTCTTATGCTTAGTTAATTTGTTAATTAAGTAGGTGATTTGTAATAATTAATTAGTTTGTAGGTTAATTATCTGTAATATTTATTTGGTCCCTCCGAGCGAGGGCGAATCTGTAATAAGTGTGGGTGCGTGTGTGTGCATGTCTTCCAATCCCCACTTCTTTCTTCCCTTTCATTTACCTGCTTATGAAGGTAGATTAGGGCATGTTTAAATTAGCATACCTCATGCTACGCATGCGTGCATCCATACATTTGACTTACATGCACCAGGCTCAGTACATCATGCTAACTGCATTTGTACTTCAATTCTAAATTGAATACGTGTATCAACTGATTGCATTTCACATGCCATGTTTAGGATAGCCGAGCCTACTCTAAATTGCATCCTGTATGTGTTGCATTAGTCAATTTGACATGACCTAGGACCATGCATGTTGGCTAACTAGTTTATTGTTTTGGCACGGAGTACGATGTAAGTATTTTATGCTTTAGCATACCGCATGCGTGTGAATGCTATTATGACGGCATGCTTACCATGTGGCTAGATGCTTATGTGATAAAATGTTTGAATGCCTGTGGGTGAAGGTTGGATTGTCTGAGTTGGAAAAACTCGTTGAAATCCGTATTTTAGCCTACTTGTGAGTAGCAAATTCCAAAACATTTCCCAAAACAAACGGATATGCAATGCTTATTCTCAAATTAGGCAATCTAGTCTATACTTGTTTGCCGCGCGCATAACATAGTAATGCTAGGCTAATAATTGGTTTAAGAACACATAACGTTTTCAAAAACGGATATCACGGTTAGTAGAGGCCGATCTTCGGATCGGGCGAGAGGGGGTGCTCATAGCTGACCTTCCCCAATCGTACCCAAGTTCCCGAGACGAGGCAACTTTGGTGATGACGGACACGTGGCCTTTGGCACCGAGTCAGGGTTTCCTAAATTCTCCCTTTTAAAAAATATTTAGGTGGTGACTCTGTATCTGGCAAAGCAGTCCATGTTTGGCACTTCTTTCAAAATCTGTTTTCTCAAAACGATTTGCCGGATTTGGACTCTTTGGTTCAGATTAAGAACCGTGACGATTTGAGAGTCCGAGCTGTAGTGACCCCAAATGAACAGAACGGGACTCACCCTCCCGGGACGTTCGGGGGATGTCTACAACGATGAATTTGGAGCAAAAATCGAAGATCAAAATTTTCAAAGCAAGCAAGTAAACAAACAAGTAAGTAGAATAGCATATTTAACAATAGACATTTAAAAATTTGCACCAAAATTTTATAACTTTCCTTTTTGCTAAGAAAATTCAATTTGGTACTAGTTAAATAAAATGCTTTTAAAATAGTTTTTTTTTTTTTGAAATTAAAACTATAGTAAATTTATGTAACCATAATTGCTAACCACATTTTTTCACTTAATGTATAATATTTATATTGACTACCTTTTTCAGGTTTATTTTTTAAAGTATTTATATAGAAGTAAAAAAATGTCGTTAGAAATAAATTTTTTCTTAATTTAGTTATAAATTTTGCCCATACATTATTTTTAAATTTTGAATAAAAGAAAATATAAAAGAATTAATTGAAGATATGTTGCATTTGTTATGTTCCTTTTTCTGTATGGGCAAAAAAAAATTTAAAAATCGCAATTCACATATATACAAATAATTGTAAATACAACCTGTGCATAACACGGATGGAACGCTAATTAATGTGTAATGGTGAGTAGATACTGATATAAATAAAGATATGTATATATATATTAGTATATAAATAAAATAATATTATTATTTATTTATACAACTAACGAATTACTAATAAAAAATGACTCAAGTGTTATGTGAGTTAAAATTTTGAGAGAGATAATGATAATTATATTTAAAATGTAAGACTAATTATATATATATATATATATATATATCAAATCTCAAAGAAATTGCTTGTAATTTACACCCTCCTTTTTTTTTTTTTTTCCATCCTGGAAAAACATAGATTAGATACTAGATTAGCACAATGTACTTTTTTTCTTCCCACAATTGGAAGAAGATTATTTATAAAAATTAAATTACGCAAAATATAGCCGCAAGTTCAACACCAATAACCGTTATAACAATATAGGAAAAAATTTCATAACAAGAAAGAAATAAACCATTAAAGAAAGATTATTGAATAGAGAATAAGTAATTAATTTTTGACTTTAGCAATAATGGATTTGCATTTGAGAGAGCCAATTGGGCTGATTCTTTTTCTTTTTCTTTTATTTATTAAATTATTTAATAAATTATACTTAATAAATTATTTATTAAATTATTTATACTTATTAAATTATTTATTTTAATAATCATATGGTATTAATTATACTTAGTAAAGTAAAATAAAATTTAAAAATCCCAACTACAAATTAAAATAAAATTATGAAATTTTTATTAATATTCTATTTATTTAATTTTTTAAAATTTATAGAAAAAAAATTAAATAAAATTTATAATTCAGATTTAATATTCCTATTATTTAGTAAATAATTCAAAAGGGCAAAATAGTCTTTTGAGCATTTATCATTCTCCATAATATTCCAAACAAACATAGGATTCAATATAATAGTCTAATCTAGACACCTAATCTCATGGCTAAACAAACATATGAGACAAATCCAACTCAACCAAATAGTTCGAGAACAATGTATCCTAGGACTAACAGTCTGGTGAATTACAATCCTCCCTTATCTAGTCCGTCCAAACAAATATGCCCTTAGATTATGTAATGCCTCGAAATAAATGGAATATACCATCTAAAACGATAAGTAAATAACATTATGAATCAGAGCATAATGTCTTTCTATTACATGAGATTCGATTGTACAAAAGGGTGACACATGCGATATACATTCATAAATAGAACATCCTGAATTTGCAGCATATGTTATCAAACACTAATAATGTAATCAAAGCTAAACAAGTAATCATATGCTCTAAAAGCTTACATCTTTCCAAGTCAAGGCTTGGGTACATCAAAAGTGAGTCGTAAGTTTAATACAAATAAAACCTTAGGCTTGTACAAAAGTTGAATACAAAATAACAAAAACTAAGCCTTCAGCTCTATAGTCCTCCCAAGCTAAGTCCTTGGTGAAGGTATATTACCAGCACTTGAAAATGATTTTTCCAAATAGGATGAGTTAAAGCCCAATAGAAATAATCTACCATAATATATGAATCTTAACAAAGATATTAGTGTGATATGCACATACAATGTCCGTAACAAAATCATATACAACTCTTTTACAAAATCATACCATGTCAAACTTATATCTCGATCCATTTTATCTCCATTCATGAGTCATTTCCATTTTACTTAGACAACCAAATTGAGGATACAACTCAGTGGGTCTTGAACCAATACAGCCATCACACAAACACTTCTATTTGCCATTTTACGGATATTTCATCCGTGGGAATCGACGCCCATGTATACTCGTAGTTTTCGGGACTTTCACCCTGGACACTCCAGCTAACTTAATTCAATGGAGTACATTCTCTTTCTTCTGCCAAACATAGAGTACAACTCTTTTCTTCTCCTAAACATCATACATTTACAATGTATTGAAGATGTGACAATACTCAATGCAAATGAATGAGAAATTAGTTTCAATTCACCTAATTCTCATGTAATTTCTACAATAATCATAGCTATTTTCCACCGATAGCCCAAAAAAGATATTTTTAAATAGATGTACAATCTCCAAGACAGATAAGTTATCCAAATTTCATTAGTGAGTGATAATACATATCTAACTCTACCATTTTTGTAAACATCCATCTAATTTCACATTTTCAATACCAATTTCATTTATTTATATAAAATAATTATTTGAGACATTTTAGGGCAAACTCCTTTTCCTTCCAAAATCTAACCCAAGTATCAAAATCAACAATTTTATTACAACACAACCTCATATTTACTCCGATAACCATTTTCAATACATCTATTTGTAAACCCCTCTTTTGATTTTAACCCAAACCCTATGTTTGTTCAAAATCCTCCAAAATCACAATATTGTTTATGAAAAACAAATAGCTAAGTTAAAAACTATAGAAGAGTGTAGAAAATCCCTATCTCAAAGCTAGAAGGTGAGCAAAGCAAGGAAGAAACTCGAATGAAAACCTAATTCTACTCAGCTGAAAACGTAGTCCTTAAGATGGTTTACCTTTTTAACAAAGGCATACGGGTAGAGAAACCACTAAATCTAGGTGAAAATATAGAGAGAGAGGGATATTTAGAGAGAGAAGCTCTAGATTTAGGGTTTTCAAAATGTTTAGAGAGAAAATGAAATGAAAAAGTGATGTAAAATGTCACTTTTACGAACTAAAATACGCACAGTTCACTCGAGCGCAAGAAGTGACGCTCAAGCGTCCAGACACAATAAGTTGTTTCGCTCGAGTGCAAGAAGTGATGCTCGAGCGTAGGTTACACACTCCCAGTAGTTTTGTAGATAGCAGACTAACGCTCGAGCACAAGAAAGGCCGCTCGAGAGCAGGAATAACCGCTCGAGTGTGGAATACACTATCTTAGTAGTTTTGCAGACTTGCAAAAGTATTGAGAATTTACAAAGCCCACTTGAGTGTAAGAAGTGACGCTCAAGCGGATGAGTAAAATTTTGGGGAACAAAAGTTTGAAAACCAAGCTACCAACCTGTTCCAAACGCAACCAATACAATCTAATAGCCAAACTCAAGGAGTGAAAAGAGGAATAACACAAGAACAACAATACAGAATCATGAAACTCGAGTCCATAATAAAAATTGGGTCGGGTCTAAACCAGAATCGCTATAGATTACAAGGGTCGCAATCACTCCATCGACTTGAACCCTGAACCTTTGACCTTCTTATCGTTTCAAGGGATATCTATATGGACTAATGGGTTAACTATCTCGATCCAATTGAGTCAAATCACTTGATTACTTTTGTACACTCTTATGCTAGAGGTTAGAGAGTCAGTTGTTATTCAAACAAAAAAGTAATTATTTCTTTCTCGTTATAAGAGAAAAATATATTAATTAATTTATTTGTTCCTATTAGGGGATTAATGTAGTACTACTAGTGTTGCATTTTATGAACTATAATTTAGAAAAAAATGTGCGTATGTATTATTATTTACAATGAGTTTATGTTTGTATGTTGTAATCCATTACCAATTGTGCAACTGGTTCCTAATTAATGGCTTAAATAATAAAAATAAATAAATAATAATTTGGATATCCATACATTTTTACTTTTTGAAAAATAGAAGAACTAGATCAGCCTTTTCTCATACAAAGACAGAAACCATAACAAAAGAGTTTTGAGAATTTGTCAAAGATAGAAAGGAGGGAATATCTTAATTTAAATTGTAGTTTGGCCAGTAGATCAGAGAGCAAAATGAAATGAAGTAACACACCATATTAGTCTACACAGATTGGACCATACTTGCATTATATTACACTATAACAAGTGTGGAAGGGCAAATTAAACCATAAAGTAGGACCTAAAATCTGAGTCCAGAATATTAAAAATGCTAGATCAAAGGCCTTTGAGTCCAAGAATTAGGGGTCCAGACGATTAGGACCAGGGCATATAGGATGCGCGCCTACACGGGTTAGACTTAATCAAATGTGTGTTCCTAAAATAATGGCCCAATTAACTTCTAGATAAACGTACCAATCAGGTGCGCAATCCCCAGAGAAAAGGGATTGGCGTGAGGATTGTGAGGAGGCTTAACCACCCACAACGGCTAGTAGGAGTAGAGTATAAATAAAGAAGGTAACAAAGTCTAAGGTACACACAATTCAGTACACTTTCTGAATCTATAATCTCACATTTTGCTTCTTTATCTACCTGTTGGCTTTTTTGGCTTTCAAAAGTTAGAAATGTAATTCGAGCTTGCTAGCAAGGATCAATAAGTCCTTACAAAGATTAGCAAATGCCAACCAATTAGTCAGATGATTGCTTTGAAATTCTTTTAGCCTCAATGAAAAGGACTTTACTGGTGGCTTAGTTTTTAGGGAAAAAAATTAAGAAGACTAATCAAAGTAAAAGAAAGAGGAAAAAACAATGGCAGAAATCAAATTTCATTAAGTAAACAAAAGTTTACAATAGTACCTTCACACTTCCACAGCTTTGAAGGAGATTACATTAACAAACTACTTTAGAATTACTCCTAGGAATTTGAAGTGTAGTACAGGAAAATAAAAGACTGGGATTAAAGGATTGGAAAAAATAAAGTAAATAAACTAGTTTTCTAGATCTGGTTATGGGGCTTGCATTATCAGCACTCTCCTCTATTTATTGGCTCGGAGGATTACTGTCGAAGTGGCTGATAATTGTTGAAATAGGTGATAATTGTCGAAGTGATCTCCATGATCACTAAGTATGGATTTGAATAGTTTGCTTCCACTATTCCACTCCTACGGTTGGGCTTCCCTCTTGAATTTGAGTTTAAATTGTAAGCAATTATTTGGCCACATCACCTTGGGTATCTCGACTGTTCCCATTTCTCGCGGATCTATTGTCACTGCTAGAAGTTACCACACGTCTGTTGATGATTGGAGACCTTTATTGATTCCCCAAATTGCCCTTTACAATCCATGTGTCAGGCTGCAATAGGTTTGTACAAAATATATAGCCAACATTACCCCCCTCCACTAATATAGCTAATACTTAGTAATATTAGTGGATTGATGCATTGTTGCTTATGTCCTAGAACGTCCATGGTAATCAATTATCCTAGAAGTATAACCGTCCCCAAGCAATGCTTTAAAGCATTGAACTTCTTCTTGTGTTTGGTCTTTACCTCCACTATCTGTGCAAACGAAGGGACAGATACATCTTTAATGGCTAATTAAACCTTTTCCTTCATTGCTCATGCATATGAAGAGGCTTTGGACAATGATGGTTAGTCTCGAAAGAACCTCAATGCATTTATTAGCCATATTTACTCTCCTCTATTTATACAAGTTATGGAGGCTTTTGCATAATATGTGCCCTTAGACCAAAAACTTGCCCAAATGGATTTTGAAAGCTCTTTATCTACTCGAAAATTTTCTACGCGAGATGAAGCTACCTCCTCTTCTACTGGAACTATTGGTTGGAATGCTTGGCCAGCACCAACCCAACCCCAAACAAGGGAGCGAATTCATCACTGACTTATTGAATTCAACGACCCCACTGTGATTCCTCATTCTTTGTGCAGCTCCGTGGTATATCCCTATGTGCCACTTGATTATCTCCACTGCCTCGAAGACAACCTTCTTTCGATGTGGTATCTTTCCCCCTTATCGACAAAAATAGTGTGGAAGACCTCTCATCCAATCGAAGCTTTGGGACTATGTCCCTTACTCTTGGCTAAGAAGGCAAAGCTCTGCTTTTCTGACTAGCTAGAGTGTGTGAATGAGCCCCAGTTTCCACCTTCTTTTGGAGTGAACCCAACTACGCCTCCCCTTCCTTCTAATCCTAATTGGATTGAGGAATTAAAACTTACCCTCTTTGAAGGTTAGCACTTTGCTCCGAACCAAGTTCCAGTTCCTCCAATTGCTTACTAGCAGTACAAAGCCCAAACCCTGCTTGTTGCCTTTTCCCACTTGTACTTCGAAGTCCTTTGAGGTGACACCCCTTATCAAAAATTTCTATGGGCTCGTGACATTGTCTCTCGAAGAAACAACCTCAACCCTATGGCCCAAGTAGAACTTCACACTTTCTTGGACCAACTCCCCTTGCTGTTTAATTGGCGCAAAAAATGCCTTGGCCACTAGCGAATCATTGGATGAGATTTCTGCCGTTCGCATTCAAACCCAATTCGAGGCAAAGAATTTTCTTGAAGAGTATGAAGATTTCAAGAACCATGATTCAGAGTGTGGAGAAGATTTCGATATGGGTGACATGTATGGGATGGATGAAGTGGAGAACGCTTTAAAGCAAACAAAATTTGTAATGAGGGCCTAACAATTTTTTTACCAACTACGGGCTCACCAATTACACAAGCCAAATTTAGATAAGATATAGGAAAGGTTAAAAAAGAAACATGTATTTATTGAATGTTGTTAGACAAAGTTCCATGACCTTGTAACCTTATCCATTCCTTATTTTTACGAGATTAAGAATATAGCCAAATAGGCCCTCTTAGTGTAAATGTTTACATTAATAGAATTGGGTTTTTGTGTTCTAATTGTATGGTTTATATTTGTCAATATACATGACTATTGTTATTTAACTTGTTCACATATTTAACAAATACTAGCTTCGGAGCAACCCATCTATTTCGAAGCTTGCATAGTTTCCTTCAAAAAGTGATAACACCCTCCTTCGATGGGCTCTGCTTAGTAGAAAGCCCAAGAATGTACTTTCATACTTTTGAAATTTGAAGACATAGGTTCACTTTTAACAATTTGCAAGTCTTTTAATCTACAAAACTTTCACACCATTCCAACAAATATTGGCCTCACAGTACCCTCTTATTTCGAAGCCAAACAAAGCACTTAAAGGTACACTTTATTTCCTCAAAAGATAATAAAATATTCCTTCGAAGGAAATCTTCTTTGGCAGAACGCCTAGGATCATATTTTTAAGACCTTAGAATTGTTAAACAAGTTCTAACTTCAATTGAGTTAAGGTATGGGCTTCAAAATTCTAGCAACATACTGGCTTCGAAGCCAACTATTCATTTCGAAGCCAAGCCAAGCACTTTGCAATTTATTTTCTTCCCTTATACGGTAACAAGATGCTGATTTGGAGGAAATTTTCTTTATAAGAGGTCAAAAACAAAGGCCTTGATCCCACATGGGTCAAAATAAAATTTAAATAACCTGGGCCTATTTGACCCATTAGATGAAATGGGTAACTTGGACAAAAAAGGTATAAAGCCCCAATTTCTCACGCTCTTACCTATTTGTTTGTCCAGTCTTTATTCTCACTCCCATTGTTGCTGACTTTAACTCCTTACCCTTCTCTTTTCACTCTCTTTGCTCTTTTTTCAATCCTTCATCAATGGCTTCTTCTTTTTCTTCTGTGAAAATACCAGTCATTGAACATTTGTGTCCCTCAGTGGCTTTGAGGAGGTGCATTAATGACAAGATAGCCAAGTACGAAATACCAGAGGGTCAAAGTGCTATTGATAGGAGGATCTTCGTCCCTCGCTACCACGCTCAAGGGAAGTATGTTCTTGGCCCCATCTTTAAGGAGGCTCCTACTACACTTCCTCCCTTGTACCCGCGCTTGGAGGACCACTACCTCCTCTATGAAGGAAGCTTCAACTGGAGAAGTTTGAGGGTTAATCAACCTCACCATTATTGGCGCACATTGAAGACTGAGTGGGAAGAGTGGTGCGACAGAGTAGTTGGAGCCCGGGAACAAGACTTGGAGGACCTCTGCATTCTTGATGCCCTTTGACTCTCTAGGTTCATAATTCTTGAGGACCCTCTTCCTATCCTAACTACTCTTTGTTTTTGGAATCCTACCTTTAACTTTTTCCAATTTCAGTGTGGCATGATGGGCCCCACTGTTCTTGACATGTGCCACTTTCTAGGGCTTTTACCTGCTAGTGGCACTTTTGGTCCTCATTATCTAGACTTTAAGGTCTCCTTCTTTGTTCCTTCTTCTAATTATTCTTACAGTGACTTCGTAGCCTCTGAGAATAAAAAGGAAGGTCTTGTGGCCGACCATGAGTTCTTTTCTTTCATCCTCTACTGGCTTTGTAAATTCTTTTTCTGTACTTATTCTAAAAAAAAAAATGCCGGAACAGTTGAAAAATTGTAATGAATTTTTGGCCAAATTATGGCAAAATGTACTTGATTTATTATGACATGAAACACTATTATTTATCCAATTGTTTCTTATTTTTTCTTTCCTGCACAATGGGTAATAGTGCTTCAAATATCTACCATTAATTTTTTTGGGATGCACATACCCATTTAGATTCTTCAAATGGTAGGCTCCCCAAGGCAAGACTCTATGAACTTGGTATGCCCTTCCCAATTAGGTGACCACTTGCCAAATTTGTGGCTTTTAATTCCTGCTGGAAGTATTGTTTTCCAAACCAAGTCCCCTTTATCAAAGTTGATGTGTTCTACCATTTTATTATAGCTTTTGGTTATTTTTCTCTTTTGTAGAAAGATGCTGTTTAGTGCCAAAATTTTGACCTCATCCACATTTTCTAATTCCAAATGCATGCTTTGATGATATTGATCGGTATTTAGGTGATCCTGGCATTTGACCCTTAAGGATTTTATATTGATCTCAGCAGGTAATACTGCATCATGCCCATATACCAGGCATAAGGGATAATTCCTGTGCTTGATCTTTGGAAAGCCCTATAAGCCCATAACACATCTAATAGTAAGTTATGCCAATTTCTAGGATTGTCTTCAACAACCCTCTGTATTCCCTTTTTCAAGGATTTGTTCAATGACTCTGCTTGGCCATTTGCTTGTGTATAATACGGGGTGGAATTAACAAGAATAATTCCAAACTTTGCTGCGAAAGCCTTTACTAGCTTTCCATCAAACACAGTCCCATTATCCATTATTATGGTCTATGGAATGACAAATCTATGAATCAATTCCTTGATGAAATCAATTACTTCTGTTTGATCCACAGTTTTATGGGCTTAGCCTCAACCCATTTAGTAAAGTAGTCTGTAGCCACTAGTATGAAACAGTGTTGTTTCAAAGAAGGTGGGTAAATGTTCCCTATCATGTCCATTGCCCTCTCTAAATGGCCAGGGCTTCACTACTGCATATAGATTAGTTATTGGCACATGTCTTATCATATCATGCTTCTGGCATGCCTAGCAGCCTCTTGCATACTCTATGCAGTCTTTAAGGATGGTTGGCCAGTAATAAAAATACTTTCGAAGTAACCACCTCATTTTTACCCTAGGCTGGTGAGCACCACATATGCCTTTATGCACTTCAGCCATGGTAGTCAATGATTCTTTTGGCCCCAAACACTCTAATAAGAGACCATCTGCTCCTTTTTTAAAAAGAGCATTCTCGTACACTAGGCCTGTAAGTGGATCGGATTCGGATCGGAATTGTCAAAATCCGAATCCGATCCGATTAAGACAAACCCGAATCCGATCCGAATCCGTTTAGTCCATATCCGATTATAGATATCCGAATCCGAATCCGATGATTTCGGATATTCGATCCGATAATCCGATCCGATCCATTTATTTATTTATTGAGCTATAATTTTATATAATTTGATTTTTTTATTTTTATTTTTTCATTTTGTGTTTTTTTCATTCAAATTGAGAATAATCGGATCGGATTATCGGATTATCGGATTATCGGATTATCGGATTATCGGATCGGATCAGATTTTTGCATATTCAATCCATTTAATAAACGGATTAAACGGATTCGGATTATCGGATCAGATTTTTTGTAAACGGATTCGGATTATCGGGTCGAATTCGGGTCGGATTCGGATTAAATCTGATCCATTGGCAGCCCTATCGTACACTATAAACTGCATAGATTGTAGCTTAAGCTTTATGCCAGCCTTCAAAGAAGGGCTAGTCAAATATTGAATGATTGGATGTCTCAAATCCTGCTCTTTCAAGTCATTCTGATTGGCTTCTACCAATAAATCCAATTTTGCTAAAGGTGGTATCAACTTCTGATATGTTGCTTGACCCATGTCTATTTGAGCATTATTATCCTTTCTTCTGAAATTCGAAACTTTCTATGTGACATCATTGGCCTTATAATTCATGAATCTTGGGATATAAGTTACATCTGCTACTTGGAAGTGGGAAATAAAATGTATAAATCAACATAATATGGCAACATGCTTGCACTTTGACATTTAAAGATCCCTTTTACTTGATTAGTTACCAATTGGGAAACTCCAAATATATCAACTGCATGAGCCTGTAAGCTAATAAGTATATCAAGTCCCATAATCAAAGCTTGGTATTCAGATTGATTATTATAACAGGTAGCTTCATCAATTTTGAAACCATGTGTGGTTTCTACTCCTTGTAGTGATTTGATCACAACACCAATTCCTACCAGACCATTAGCCTTTGATCTATCGAACCACATCTGCCATGGTTCAAATCTGCTGTATCAAGTTCCATTGTTTCTTTATTTTCTGTTTGGCATGGATGATCATCTAAAAAATTGGCCAATACCTGACCTTTCACTACCTTTTGGGGAACATATTCCAAATGGAACTCTGACAAAGCCAAAATCCATTTGCCCATTCTTCTTCTTAATATAGGTCTAGATAACATGTGCTTAACTAAATCCGTGGTTGTAATTACCAAGAAAATAGTAGGCAAAAGATAATATCTTAATTTTATTGCTGCAAAGTACAAGGCTAAACACATCTTTTCAACAGTTGAGTATCTACATTCACAAAAGTTTAAAAACCTACTAAGATAATATACCGCTTGCTCATTGCCTTCTTTATTGTCTTGAGCCAGAAAGACTCCTAATGATTCTTCAACTGCAGCAATGTATAACTTCAAAGGTCTGTCCTTACTAGATGGCATCAATACTAGAGGTTTGGCCAAATAGGCTTTTATTCATTCGAAAGTAGCTTAATGCTCTGCAGTCTATCTAAATTCTTCTTTATTGTTTAACTTCAACAGAGAAGAAAAAACTTTAGTTTTCCCAGCAGTGTTAGAAATAAACCTTCGAAAGAAAATTAACCTGACCAAGGAATTTTTGGAAGTCTTTCTTACTTGATAGAGGTTTAGCCTCAATGATGGCTTTGGTTTTGTTCTG
The DNA here is from genome assembly GCF_055761805.1 of Camellia sinensis. NCBI lineage: Eukaryota > Viridiplantae > Streptophyta > Magnoliopsida > Ericales > Theaceae > Camellia > Camellia sinensis. The sequence continues at coordinate 61,654,336 of NC_138971.1, forward strand.
ATCAATATGTATTCCCTTCTTGTGTAATATATACTCTAAGAAGTTTCCAGCTGACACACCAAAAGCACATTTGAGTGGATTGAGTTTTAACTTGAATTTCCTTATTCTTTTGAAGGCTGTTGTTAGGTGGACCAGATGCTCTTCCATAGACTGAGATTTTACCACAATATCATCAATGTAACACTCCAAGTATCCTCCAACGAGATCATGGAAGATGGTGTTCATTGCTCTTTGATATGTTACCCATGCATTCTTCAAACCAAATGGCATCTTAACCCATTGAAAGGTCCCAATGTTCCCAAGACACCTGAAAGCTATCTTGTGAACATCTTCCTTTGCTATGCATTTCTGGTTGTAGCCAGAGTGCCCATCCATTGTAAACAAGACCCTATGCCCTGCTAAACTGTCCACCAGTAAATCCACTACAGGCATGAGGTACTCATCCTTTGGAGTTGCCACCCTCAATTTACCATTTTCTTGATCATAGGCACGATATTGGACATCCATTCAACATACTTGGATGTTCTAATAAAACCTACCTTGAGGAGCCTAGCAATCTCCTCTTTTACCTTCTGAATCACCTCAGGACTCATTTGTCTAGGCTTTTGTTTGTATGATTTAAAATTTGGCTTAACTAGAAGTCTATGTTCCACTAATGACCTATCCAATCCAGGCAGATCATTGTAAGACTAAGCAAAACAATCCTTATATTTTTTTTAGAAAGGCCAATAACTAGTTCTTGGCTATAGAATCCAACCAAGCACTAATATAGGTAGGCTGTTGTACTGATGTATCTTCTAGATTAATCTTCTACAAATGATCTTGTATCTAAGTGCTTACCAATGTCCCTCCTTCAGCTTCTTCCGGCTTCGAAGCAAACCTTTCATTCTGATCTATCACAACCTTTCCTGGCTCAGCCTCTTTGCTCTCTTCTTCATAGACAAAATATGTCCATAGAGCTCTTCTTTCTGTGTCTCCTAGACTTTAGTCTTAATGTCCAATGCACAATACTTGCTTAGAGCCAATGGATTGGCCTCCTGTTGCTCATGTTTGCAGCTAATCATCATGGCTTCGCCTTCTTCCTTCTGAACCTTCTAGACTATTGCCTCGATGTCCAATATGAAAAACTTTACCAAAGCCAAGGGCCTGGCCTCTTGATCCTTCTGCTTACAACTAGGCATTGTTGGTGTCCTTGATGATGTAGTCATATTCATCATCAACACTTTCTTGCACCAAATATTTTGGGTGTGCTAACTCCTCATCAGCCGTTACTTTGGCTGTTCCATCAGGCTTCTTCAATATGCTAAGTGGAACAACACCTTTGGTATACAACTTAGCTTTCACAAAATCTGCACAAGCAATAAAGGGCTATGGGCCTACATTTATTTCCTCTGTCTCCCCATTGCTCAATGCTATCATCACCTTTTGATGCAAAGAGGAGGGCAAACATTTGTTGGTGTGGATCCAATCTCTACCAAGAAAAGCATTGTACTTGGCATTGCTGTCTATAATGAAAAAGGCAGTCATACAATCCCCTGTTCCCATACTCAAATTAATGGGTAATATGCCTTCGGCGATTTGCTTGTCTCCAGCAAAACCAACGATGGTCGTGCTTGTTGGGATCAATTTGGGATTCCTTTTGCCCAATTTTTTCAAAGATGAACGAGGAAGTAGATTTACTACTGCCCCATTATCCACTAATACCCTGTTCATCTCTATTCCATCGAAGTATGCCTTAATGTACAAAGGTTTAACATGTTGAGTCAGTGATGATGTGGGATATTCAAAAGGGGATGATAGAGTAACTATGCTTACCTCTTCATTTTCTTTATCAGTTTCCATAGGCTTGGCTACTTCAGACTCATTTTGGACTATACTGGCTTGTGAGTCCTCGTTGGAAACTTCTATACTCACCCTCCTAACCCTCCTGATTTCATTCTTTCCACTAAAATTCTTAGGGCAGTATGTATACTATATTAATTGGTATTGGGGAAAATGAGCCAAAGTGCACCTTTGGCTGTATCTGCTCCCCTTTTGTGTTGGCCTAACTTGATACCTAGGATGCATCTTCCTTGTAACATTCTGGAACTTTAAGCTCCTTATCAGTGGTCTGTTGTTGGTCTGACTTGAATTTAGACATTGCTTGTTCAGCCATGAAGGCTTCGAACCCATCTTCTTTAGCCAATACTTGTTCTTGGCCTGGTCCAGTTTCTTCGTTTGTCTCATTGTCGTCATTACTTTTTATTTAGGCCTTTTCGAGGCCTACTAGACTTGATCTCTCTTTGGTTTTTAGTTTAGCATGAACCTTAGCTAATTTCTCTCTGCTTGCACTTCAGTTGATTTTGGGACTAGGTTTCGAATTTTCTCCTTCTCTCATTTGATTTCTCGTTTGCACCAAAGAGGTGCCCCTCACTTGCTCCCTTAAGATCCCTCTGGTATTGAATGAACCTGTGTTGGATTTTTCTTCTCTAAGATCTAAAAATCATAGGAACCATCTGGTTCCTTTATCTTCGGATTTTTGAGTAAAACCCAATTGTTTGGGGCCACCAATGGAGGCTTAATCATTCTATCCCTTCTTGCAAAGGCCTTCCCATGGGTTGGTATTATCTTAGGTTTGTTATGCATGATAAACCAATCTGGTACCCCTGGTACCCATGAGACCCTTGTACCAATTGTTGGGCCTGCTATTTTTACATTCGAAGGCCAGTCACTGGTCTTGGTTCCCTGTTTTGGGCCAAGTTCAGGCCTATTCACGGATTTGTTAACTACTCTGTAGTAATTTGGCAGCCTAGCCTCATACAAAGCTCTCTTACCTTTTGACAGATTCCTAGCACCTGTAGACCTAACCAAAAATGGTTGCTAGCTAAGATCCTTTGAATGTGCCGTCTTGTTGTGGTTACTAACTGCCCTTCGATTTTTCTACACATTCTCGTAACATTGTTTCCCATCAACTGAAAGCCCGTTTAGCCACTTGTAACTTAGCCTACATCTGGGACACATTTGTTGTATGACAGCTACTTCATGCGAATCATCATCTAATAGCTCTTCGCTAGAGCCATTTCCCTAGCCTTCGAAGTTTTGTCTACTGGTTGGGGAACACTATGTATTCTTTTTAAAGGTATCTTGGGTAGCCACATGTATCTGCACATTAACCTCATCCAATTCCTTCAAAGATATGATTTTCTCTACCTTTTGGGTGAGAAAGTCTGGTATGCCAACATTGGCTACAGCTTCTTTGATTTTCAGAAATGGATCGATGTCAATTCCCATTGCCTTCTCTATTTTGGCTTTGAACTTCAGTCTTCCTTTTTGAATCTACTCTTGAATCTTGTCTCAAAAAATAATGCGGTTTTTCGTTGAATGAGACCAAGATCATGCCATTTACAGTACATTTTGCCTTTTATTTCTTCTGAAGTTGGAATCTTAACTCCTTCAGGAAACTTTAAAAAAATGGGCTGTTAACAAATGATCAAATATGTTATTTGTTTTTGCTATATTGAAAGAATATTTCTTATGAAGATCTTTCTTTTTAAACTGTTGATCGATGGTGGTATCCTTCTGAATTAATGCTTAACAGATCATAGGTTCTTGTCCTATAATCTCTGCCGCATCAATTTCAAAATTAGGGTCCTATAAGGTGCATTACTTTGATCCTGTTCTTCTTCAAGGAGAGTCTCATGTCTAGTAGCTTTATAAGTTAATTCTACTAGGTCTCGAAATTATGTTAGGCAAACTTCATTCGAAGCCTAAACTTTAGCCCATTTTGGGCCAACCTTACAAATTTAGGTTCAGGTAGCATGACCTTGCATTTGTTTCGTGCCCTTTTGAATCTAGTAATGAATTGAGTAGCCTTCTCATTAGGCTTTTAGCTTAACCTTGCCAAGTCTGCCATAGATACTTTAGGCTCTGTTTGGAAAAACTGGGCATGAAACACCTCTTTCATTTGTTGGCAAGTCTGGATAGAATCAGGTGTAAGGTTTATATACCATACGAAAGCTGCTCCAGTTAGAGAGTTTGGAAAAAGTCTTAATTTCATATAATTATTGTTGGTAAATTCACCACATTGGCCTGGAAACTTGACAATGTGTTCAATAGGTGACTGGTTTTCATTTTCATAAAAGAGGGCAAAGTCTAGTATCTTAAATCTCCTTGGGTATTCATGTAACCTATCTACCCATTTTGGGTAGGGCTTTTTGTAAACAGGGGTTGGACCCCCGGACCATGGGTCCACAAATCTCTCTAAAAGTGTCAGCAATTTGGTCCCTATGTACCATATTCTGTGCTGGTTGGGCCATTATTAAAGGAACAAACACAAGGTTTAGTGGAACTCCATGTGCTTGGGGCCTTCTTGGTCCATATAAAGGCACATTTGGGACTGGTTGTCCTTGTTGTGCTGGTTAATGTTGAGGGTATGGCTGCCTTCTTAGGGAAGGCATTTGTCCTACAAAAGGTGCTGCGAAGGGAACTACGAAAGGAGGAACAACTGTTGTTTCTCTTCCCACCGCAGAAATTCCTTCCAATCCCCCAGGTGTGAATTCAAACATAGGATTGGTGAACACCTGTGTGCCAGGCATAGGTTCAAACATACGATTTGAAAATACTCGCATGACATTTCCCTGTGTTGGACTAGACCCACCAATGTGTATGGTTTCGCTGGTTGGCAAAGGTGCATTTTGACTTGCCAGAGGTCGAGGAAGGGCTTCATACCATGATTGAGGCGCAGGTGATGGTCTCTCATGATTTTGACTAGTAGTTTGAAGACTAGTTTGACCATCATTTTGCCTATTGTTTTGCATGGGCTGTTTATCTTGAGTCAATCTCTATTGAAGGAAATTTATGTTCTCTTCAGCCTGTCTTATGACAGACGGTAGATATGAGTTCATTCGATCCAAAAAAGATGTTGCCCACATTTCCATTGTACACATTAATTACTATCCCATAACGACGGTCAATCATCCCCATGGATTCATTGGTTGAGTGGAGGGAATAGTAGAAGGTCCAGTTTCATGGCCCTGTCCAATATTTTGGACGTGCGTTGCATATCATGCAATGCTGGTCTCTTCGACCATTTGTGGAGGATTTGTTGAGATAGGCAAATCTATGGGATATGATATTATATTATTCTCTGGGTTATGTGCTTCTAAATCTCTTTTTACATCTTCTTCGAGGCATTCATTTTCTCATTGTCTCCTAAGTCTAGCCATTATTAGTGTCTCACTAGGCGTGCCAAAAATATATGTTGATTTTTTTGGCTTTCAAAGGTTAGAAATGTAATTTGAGCATGCCAGCAAGGATCAATAACTCCTTACAAAGATTAGTAAATGCCAACCAATTAGTTAGATGATTGCTTCGAAATTCTTTTAGCCTCAATGAAAAGGACTTTACTAGTGGCATAGTTTTTAGGAGAAAATTAAGAAGACTAATCAAAGTAAAAGAAAGAGGAAAAAATAGTGGCAGAAATCAAACTTCATTAATTAAATAAAAGTTTACAATAGTATCTTCGCGCTTCCACAGCTTTGAAGGGGATTACATCAACAAACTACTTTAGATTACTCCTAGAAATTTGAAGTGCTGTACAAGAAAGTAAAAGATTGGAATTTAAAGGACTGGAAAATTAAGTCAATAAACTAGTTTTCTAGATCTGGTTCTAGGGCCTGCATTATGAACACTCTCCTCTATTTATAGGCTCTGAGGATAACCGTCGAAGTGACTGATAATCGTTGAAGTAGGTGATAACTGTCGAAGTGATCTCCACGATCACTGAGTATGGCTTTGAACAGTTTGCTTCCACTATTCCACTCCCATGGTTACGCTTCCCTCCTGAATTTGAATTTAAATTGAAGTAACCGTTTGGCCACTGCTATAAGTTGCTACATGTCTGTTGATGATTGGAGACCTTTACTAATTCCCCAAATTGGCCTTTACGATCCATGTATCAAGCTGCGGTAGGTTTGTACAAAATGTATAGCCAACACTACTCTTTTGCTAACTTAGGCTTTGGAGAATCCCTAGGTGGTCCCTAGCCACTCCTTTGCCTTTTTGTGATTGTATTTTTAGGTCTCAAGTAGTTTTATCCTCACTAGAGTACCGTCGCAACCAAGTAATTCAATTTTCACCTACCATGACATGTATACTATATTATCTATTAGACCACACAACTCATTTGCTGTAGAAAGGCTTCACATATTTTTTTGTAATTAAATTGCTCCTATATAATTGTTCAAGTTCCTAATTTTAATTTTTAATTTTTCCAATTTTTGTCTCTTTCATCTACATTCTTTTCTCTACACATGTATTGCGTGTATCCAACTTCTAATATCTTTCTATATATACCATTATAATATGTGAAGGCTCCTCATGGTGTTGACACAAATTTGTTTCATATTTTGAGCTTTTCCAAAATACTTCTATAGTTGGTGTTTATGTAAAAGTTATTTTAAGAGGAAGATTTGACTCAAAACTAAGCTCATAGGTTTGGTAAACAAAGCTTTTACCATTTGAGTAACAAATACTACATATGCATTACTCTTTGTCATTATTTTCATATTATTTTTTTTCGAGTTACACACAAGCGATGCTTCTGCAGACCGCTAGTACTATTACAAAGCTAACACTGTATTTGTTGGTGTTTATGTTTGTTTTTCCAAAATGCCCATAAGATTAGTAACAATAATAGTTATGCCATTATTCATTTTTTTCCTTGAAAAACAAAATTAAAAAATCCAGAAAAACAGAACTATCAATTGTCTCTCAAATAAAGTGTAAAGCCCAGAATACATTTTTTTTTTTCAGTTTTGCCACACATTTTCTCATTTCTTAATTTACTCATATCTAATTAATAATTTCAAACTGGGCAAATTTCACTTTACCCCTTCATCTTCTAAAAGTTTTTAATTTAATCCCTATGTCTCCATTCTATTAACAAAGCAGATGAAAAATGTACATGTAATGTATACATGTCATATTTGTTAGCAAAATGACAAAAGAGTTAGATTGAAAACTTTTAGAAGAAGAAGGGGTATATTGTATCAATTCTTAAATTGAAAGAGTAATGTGAAAAATGATTATAATTGAAGGGGTAAGGTGTAATTTGCCCTTTCAAATTTTGTAATTTTTAAAGTTGTTAATAGTGTAACCATTGAGTGTACACACCTTCTTATCTATCTATCTATATATCTATCTGTTTGTCCATATGTCTATCTTCTATCTATCTATCTATCTATCTATCTATCTATACTATTAAAGGGAAGGCTTTAGTTGGTGTTTATGGGGAAATTCTATTTCTACACACCATATTGTCTCTGTGTACACACTTAATGAACTTTATTTTTATTACAAATTTACCCTTAAATAAAATGATCAAAATAGACATCTATCCACACATTTAAAAACATCCAAAATAGAGATCTCTGTACATATCTTTTTCTTGTAAAAGCTCTTTGTGCACATGCACTATCCATTGCCTACGTTATTTACACTCATTCTTACACACTCCACTCTTTTTCACACTCTCCATTGCTACATTCTTCCTCCACGCTTTCTCACATTTTATTGCCTATGTTCTTCCTTCATTCTTCCTTATATACTCCATTGTCTACATTCTTCCTCCATTATTTCTCACATACTAGACTCCATTGCTAACATTCTTCCAATGTTCACTCATTAGGTTACCATTGTTTGTCTAACAAAACTTGATGGAAGATTTGCCAAACAATTCAAAAAACCAGGAGGATATGCAAAACAACCAATGCAGCTACAGAAAGGTAACTTTTTTTTACTAAGAAATTATTTTACGTAATTTCTATTCCCGATCACCATTCGGAAAACCAGTGCTGAATACATAGACAATATATGAAAAACAACAATTGAATATGAATAATAGTTTCAGAAGTACAATACCGAATTAAAACTTAAAATTCAGAAGTACAGTATCGAATGGTCTAAAGTAATTCGATTGTTGGTTTTCGAATGGGTTAACATGATTTGGCAAACCAATACCTAATGGTTGTTTTTCGTCTCAATGTGTGCCAAGTATGAACGACTATCGAAAATGAAAAAAAACTAACCTAGATTGCATCTTATTTTATTTAATGATGGGTAATATTCACTCACCTTATAAGTGATTTACAGCTGGAGAATGGCTGTCGAAGATGCCTGTCGATCTTCTTCAATGCCGGTCTTCAACAGAGGAGGCTGGAGGCTATAGGCTACCGGAGAATGCCTATCTGAGATGGAGAGGCTGGACGATGATGGAGAGGCTGGACCGTGCACGGCAGAGGGTGGGATGTGCAAGTTGAAGGAAGAAGTATTTTGGGAATTTGTGTTAGCTAATATGATGGTGTGCACACATTTTTTATTAAATAGGTGTATTTGGAATGTGGGGTATGTGGACTGAGATAAATAGTTAAGAATCAAATTACTAAGTGTATGGAGTGAGAAAAGATGTGCACAGAGATAATGTGGTATGTGGAAATAGAATTTTTTGTGTTTATGTCTTATTTTTTTTTATTTTTTTTAATTTTCCCAAAATATCCCTATATCAGTTACATGGAAAATTACGCCCTAAATTTAGTCTTTATTTATTTATTTATTTTCAAATCTCTCAACTTCTAATTTTTTAAATTCATTTCAATTTTTAGATTTTGAATTTCGTCATATAACCTACAATCTTATTTTCTAAAACAAAATTATCATATGTGCACAATTGTGTTTGCCACTGCTTCAGTGTATATGTATATGTATATATATATATATATATAAAGAGAAGGATAGACTTGGTGTAGATGGGGAGCTTCTATTTACACACATCAAATCCATTCTATACACACACTTAATGAAGAGGATGTGCAAAAAGTGTAGTGAAGAGGATGTGTAGAAAGTGTATATTGTGTGTGCAAATAGAAGCTCCCGTGTAAATGCCACAATTTTCTTTTTTGTAAATTTTTTTCCAAAATACCCTCGTGTAACCTGTCTTGTTTCCTATAACTGTCCAGATAAAAAATACCCATAACTAATGAAATCCAATCTTAGATCAAAATTTGTAACTTATAATAGCACACCTTTCGAATGTTCACACATGACTGATTCACTAGTATTATATAAAATATGCAATTCACTTGGTGAAACTGTCACACATTTTTTATGTGTAAATTACTCTTATATTACCCAAGTTTTTTATATCAAAATTTGATTTCTTCAATTTTTTCCCCTTCTGTCTACATTAAATTTTTATTTATTTATCATATGATGGTTACAACTATTTTAATCAATGCACACACATCTTGTGAGTGCATAACCTTTAATTTTTATATTTATTGAGTAATGTCACAATAATCATCTATTTCTATCCTCTTATCTTACTATTCAATGTGTCAGTTGCATTGCACTGGAGATTCACATTAATAGTGAGATCCATTACACTAATATTATATTGATAAATAAAATATCAGGCATAATATGATAATAAAAAAAAAACATTATTGATATATAATAAAGTTCTTTAATACCCTACTTGCATGGCAACTTGTATAAGAGTTTTAGGATGACTGGCCTGGACCCAATTACTTTCACTAAATTCTTGGAGATTCACATCACCAACTTATTGCATACCCCACATGTCTTTTGCATTTCCTTTCTTTACTATAGAGAGAGAGAGAGAGAGAGAGAGAGAAGAACTGGATAGGAAGCCAAGTCAAATTAAAATTGGTGACAACTTGTTGGTTCAAAAGCTGTGGAAATTGAAGTAGAAAGAAAAACTGAAAATTGTAGATTTTTTTTTTTTTTTTTTTCTGATTTAAGGTGTAGTATAAATATCTATGTATGTGAGAGACAAAGAGGAGAGGAGGTGGTGTAAGTCTATCAAAGCCTTTGTTACATCCATAGAAATAAATAAATAAATAAATTCACTAAAAAGCCCCTTTTTTTTCTTTTTTCTTTTTTTATATTCTATCTAACCAAGAAAGTTCGAAGCTTGTATTTCTAACTCATGTCTATTCGACTTTTCTCTGATATTCTTTTGTGTCTTTCTCATTCGAATTAATTTACAAAACAAAAAAAATCAATCACATAATATATATCGATGGGACCAAACCAATCACAGGAAAAATAATTTCTATGTTCATATCAAAATTGTTGTCATTCTAATTAGGAGTGATAATTTTTGACATAATATGATAACACGATTCGAACTATACACAAAATTAGAGATTTTGTGTTTACCATTTTCTGACACAAACACAATATGATACGGGACTTGATAACACACCAATATTAAATAAATCATATTAGTATTGAACCTACATAACACAAAGTTGATAAGGATATAACCCATTTAATAGAGAAATTATTTTCACTACTGAATGTCATAACATTTTTTAATCTCTTAAGTAACTTAATCCAACTAATTAAAAGTATATAAAATATGATATTAAGACCACTATATATTTGTTTTAATTGAAGGTAAAGTATTTTTTTGCTTACTATTTAGTGTTAATATAAGTTTTGTACATTAAGGAAATGGAATGGATTTATTGTCATGGAGTTTGATGTTTTATCTTAATAACAATTTCTATCTTTGGGGGGGGGGGGGGGGGAAAGATCCAATGACTGATTTTTTTGGGAACATTTATTCATAAATTTTTCTTCACCTATTTATATTCTACTTAATTTAAATTATTTTTTTTTATATTTTAATAAGTTCTATAAGTGACGTAATTATCAAAATAACAATAATAATAATAATAATAATAATAATAATAATAATAATAATAAAGTGTGCATTAATGTCATTGTCAAATTTATTTAAGGGGGATGCACCAATAAATTTCAAATTAATAACTTATATACTGTTTAGTCCTAAAAGTTTTCTTATAGACTGAAAGGTCCCATTACAATATTTCAAACATCAGATTAATGTTTCGAACATTAGATTTCGAACATTAGATTAATGTTTCAAACATTAGATTGATGTGCAAATGAGACTAAATGGAGCATAAGAAAACTTTTAGGATTAAATGGTTCAACTTTTCAGAAACTAGGACTTATTGGTAAATTTTTCCATATGTTTATATTTGCTAATGTGATATGTTTGGCAATTGTTATTTTACTTGTCAAATTTGAGAACAAATATATCATATGTTATCTTTGACGAACAAAATAATAAGTCATTGAAAACTTATTTTTTATTGCTATTATTAAATTATAACTTTAAAAAATATTTTGAGAGCTACTTTGAAGATACTATTGGTAAACAAGTCGGGAGTTGCTGTAAAGTCAATAAATAATCACTCTGATTGAACAGTGAGAAAGAAAAAGTGGAAACATTGTCTAGTGGAGATTGTCAAAAATAATACTCCGAAAGCGAAATGAAGACTCAATAGCCACTTTCAAAGCTCCCCCAAAATAATATTATTATTATAAAACTATTGGCCCAATAGCATTTTCCATAACTATTTGTGCCTCACGAATGATGTTGACTCCCAACCATCCCATTGTTTAGTGAGAATGTTTTGACATACCGTTGTGACACTGTAACAATTAGGAAGGGACGTGGCGTTAGGTTGTATTTGTGTCATGTTATTTAGGATTGGTGTCAAAATTATTTAAACATTAATTAATTTATTATTTATTATTATCTTATCATATTATTTTCAGTCCGTATCTAATTTATTTTTGTGTCAATATGTCAAAATAATTTACTAAAAATACCAACTGTAATTAAATTTAATTTTTTTCTTGAGAACATAAATTTAATTAAATTAATTTCTATTGAACAAAATTATTCATAAAATATTTACCTTGAGCTCAATTCCATTTGGGGATTCAGATCACAAGTCTAATTTCAAATTTTTGGGGGCAAATTTCTATTCTTTTGGGATAAAAAATGCAAAACAATTTGAAAATATCATATTATTCCTGGTTGTCAGTAGTAGTTCGGTAGCCATCTAGCGATAGTGGGATAATTTTTTTTTTTTTTTTTAAAAAAAAAGTCTTCAAATTAATAATTTGGCATTCTCAATAAATAATCTTATTAATCATGTTCTTATCAAAAAAATAAAGTTTATTAGAAAATCTTCTTTTAAGTATTTATATCCCAATTAGTTCATAAAATATTCTTATATTCTAATAAATCTTATTATTTTAGATATTTAATCCACCAAATCCTAATTATCATATGTAATGTAATTTGTGGATAAATTTACTTATACAAATATTTTTTGAGCACTTAGTAGCTTGGTGTGCACTATTTTTTTGACTATTTTGAATGTTCTATAATGTGAACATTCACATTCACATTCACATATGTTTGGTTTCAAATTCAGTTGAAAAAATAGAATTGAAAAAGTAGAAAATCGAGTAATTTTTCAAATTTATTTTTCTATTTAATTTTTCAAATTGAATTATATTTAGTTTTTTTTTCTAATTTTTCAATTTTTTTTTCATTTTTTATATTTGTTTAGTCGGGAATAATATAAATATATAATTTTTTTTTACAAATAGTTAAAAAAGGTCATAAAAGATAAAAAAAATAAATAAAAATAAAATCATAAAAAAATCTATATCCAAACAACACCTATAAACTTGAAGAAAAAGTTAGTTGAGAATTGCCAAAATAGCAAATGACCATTGGAGTACCATTGTTATAATTTGACAAAATAATATTATTCATTGTCAAATTATAACACTAACAATAATATTATAACAACAATCATTAGAGATGTTCTAACATGTTTAGCTGCTTAACTTGTAGGCCACGTACCCAAAAATCTATGAGAAATTACTCCACAGTGGAATAGAAAAAAGAAAACTACATAAATATAGAAAGGTGCAATTCAGAATTATATGCTTAAAAAGTTTGAGTTGTATTGAGTTGTATTGAGTTGCATCCATCATGTTTAAGTACTTTTTTTCCCCCCAACTGTTAAGTAATTCTTTCAAAATTTATTTGCTGTCCATGTCATTACCAAAAAAAAAAAAAAAAAAGGGAAAAAAGAAAAAATTATTTATACGAAGACTCGTAAACTGTTAAGAAATATCATTTTGACTCCTCAAATTATAAAGTTTACAAATATACTCCTAAATTATTAAGAAGTATAATTTTGACTATAAAAATATACAAATGAACCTCCTAAACTATTAGTATGTTTCACTTTGACCCATTTTATTATTTTTGAGACAAAAAATACCTTTCAACACTCTATATAATACACCTAATAACACTTCCTCTCATTACTCTATCTAACACACCTAATAAGACTTCCTCTCAAATTTTCTGTTCTTCTTCTTCTTCTTCTTTTTTTTTTTTTTTTTTCTGTTTTATTATTTTTTAAATATTTTTTCTGAAAAAATATATTTACAAAGAATATTTGAAAAACAATACTAATAATAGATGAATGCTTATATTAAAAACAACAATATATAGAGAGTATTTTTATCTCACTGCTGGAAATTAGACTTTTAGTGGCGCTTAAAAAACGCCGCTAATTCTTTTTTTGGCATTTAGTACCAAGCGTCGAAGATGCGGCCGTCGCTGTAGCTTTGTGACGTTTTAAAAACGTCGTGATATTAGTATAGGAGGCGTTTTAAAAAACGCCGCTAAATGTCCTACTATACGCACGCTGACGTCACCAACGATATTTAGCGACGTTTTAAAAACGCCGCCATATCCCCATTTTTTTTTTTTTTGAAATTGTGCTAATTTTATTTGATTGAATTTAAAAAATGCCTGTAATAAAACTAACATATAAAATATTAACTCCTATTCAAATACCTGTAATAAAACTAACATATAAGATAATAACTCCATTCAAATAACAAATGAAGCATTAATTCAGTTTCTCATTCAATTAATATCCAATCACCATTACCCACAAAATAACATTTCCAAAATCTAAAAATCATGTTTTAACATTAACCACAAACTAACATATATACAAAAATCATGTTTTAACATTAACCACAAACTAACATATATACAAAAATCATGTGTTTAGCATAGAAATTGTAGTCATCACTGGTCCACGTGCCTGCATCAGAACATAAACCGCAATTAGATTCACCAAAATAAACACAAATTGAAGAATTTGTACCAAATACTTATAAACAATACTTAAAACTTGAAGAAGCACTAACAAGAAGATTTTATCACATACCAAGAAGCACTGCAATTCCAAGAATATAAATGCAAAGAAGCACTATTAAGAAAGGGATTCATTGAAGATTGACGGACAAAAGTGGAATTTTTTTTTTCTTAGACTTAAATTCATTTCTTTTTCTGTCATAGCAAATTTCAATTATTCAAATTGGTAAACCACTTCTCTGGCATGAAAATATAAAAGAAATATCATGTTTACTTTTAACTCAATCAAAGATTCAAGACTTCAACACCAGCTGAAGCAGAGATGAGGGCTATGAATGCCCTTGAAAAACAACAAATGGTGATTTAGTGAGTGGTCTAAGTTGTAGAAAAAACATAAAAATGTCTACTTGCACATTTTTTGTAATCAAGACAATCAATATAATAACCGATTTTATTATTTTTCTTGAATGTTATAAGGAGAATTTTAAAGGATATATATGGTTTCTATTTTTTTTTTCTTCTTTAGAGGTACCTCAGCTATCATGTATGACAAATAGGCCAGAAGCATCATGATTGCAACTTCACGAACTGTGGAATGTCTGTTAAGAAAGAACAATGATGTCAACATAAAAATCAAATAATACTAGAAATCAGATATAGTCCAGGCTTAGAACGATGACAATGATGGTTCAATGAAATAAAGGTTATTAATATATAGTCCTGGTTCTCTGATCTTCAGGCACACCAAGGCATATCATAAGACGAGAAAGGGTTAGTGTGCAAATACCTCAACTGCCAGAAACTATCACAAGAGATGTGCATTGAAGCAGTTCAGAATGAGTTGATGCCACTGTGTTTGATTGTCCAGGCACTTTTCGTTCAGTAACTAAACACGCACAAAGCCTTCAAAGAATGCTCAGACTCATTTAGGTATGCAGATTGTGGGGAATTCTCCGGCAGCCTCTCAAGCCCGAGATATGCAAACTCCAAAAGCTAGAACCTTGGCAAGAGTCCATATATAGACGGAGGTGAAGCAATCAGTAGTAGACCCCTCAGCTTCTTGCTAAAAAAAGATGTAGCAATTCATAGGTCTGAGTTGTCAAGGAAGGAATACAGATCCACCAGCTTCAGAATTCAGAGTCTTGAACAAGAACTCATGTCCTTGAAAAAAACCCTCCAAATACAGAACATCTCTACAAAAGAAGAACCAGTTCCAAAGAAATCATAACCAAATTCTACTAATCTGCAGGGCTTGAGGCCTTATGGTTTGGAGGGAAGAACATTGAGCAAGAAGAGAAACCCACTTGGACAAGTGAGTGCTTGCATTGGTTCTATGAATTTTGCTTCCCACAGAAAGTATGCGAGCAGGTTACTGAAGGTGTTTCGTAGAATAAGTTTGTTTGGGAGAGGGAAGTCAAAGAATAAGCCAAGTGCCTCTGCCCTATGGCCCAAGTTAATGTAACACCAGAACTATATAGGTTTGTGATGTATGACAACTAAATCAGCAAAAATAGCCAAATTTAGCCAATGATTAAATATATTGAGTTTTCATACATTCAAATAAGCATATTTAAGTTCATGCCAACATGACATATATAACTGAGAACTGACTATTAATTACTCTCATTCATACAAGTGTGTGTGCAATTATATGTATGCAAATGCATAATATGTGCATTTATGCTTGTGTCATGCATTTGTTCTATACTATGGCAATATTTAACATTTAGTGACCAAAAAGGGGGGGGGGGGAAGTAGAGTTAGAAAGAACAAATCACATCATGTCTTAATAGATTTAGAAAAGTGAGAAATTAAAAACTAGTGATATTAGTACTTTTACCTTGTTAGTTCTTCTTCTTCTTCTTCTTCTTCTTCTTCTTCTTTCTTTGAAAGGTTAACCTATATTTAATAAGAGCAAGTATTGTAATTAATAAGATATGGTATTTGTCAAAAAAGCTTTGATTAAATGATTGCTCATCTCTTGAAGCAGCTCATACCGCTCTATCTATGAACCATAGACAGAAGAACCAACCTTCCATATGCCATCACTTGCTAAGATGACAAACTCTGTATCTTCATCTACAATCTCCAAAGACACATCTGGTTCTGAACTGAGGTGTTTCTTCAAGCTTTTGTCACCAAATGCTCTTGCTACGGCCAACTGTCCAACTCGTGGAACATCACCTGAATTTAACACAATGATGTAATCGTAAGATGATCTAATCTTGACGTCAAGGTTAGCCAGGGGAAAAACATGTTAAAATTAACATTATCATTATGCAAAAAGCTTATTACCAAAGCAAAGGAACATGTAGAAGTGGTTACTTTACTCAAAGTACCATTTACAATAATCCTCTGATCAGTACCAAGAATAATTTACATTTTGATCATTCAAAGCCAACATAGTCTGCCTTTCCCCCCTTGGACATCATATAAACGAAAAGTCCTTTAAAAAAAAAGTTTTCCTTCAAAACCATGGAAAACACCAAAACGCTAATCAGTCAAAAAGATAAGCTTAAAAAGTAAATACAAAAGAATAAAAAAACAAATCAACTAGAATAAGTTGACATTCATTATTATTATTACTTTTTTATGACAGTCCATCACTTTTCAATTTTCTTTCAGAAGTCTAGTTACCTGGAAAATTTGATACAAAACCACCTCTGTCCTCGATATATGTCCTTTCCTTGTTAGGCTCATGATCAACTAACAATTGTTTGGCCACACCATTCTTGTAGGCGACAGCCCTTGAATCTCCAACATTAGCTACCACCCGCTTCTGACAATCAATTAAGATTGTTGTAACTGCAGTTGAACTTCCTTTACCCAACTCTAATGATTTGTCCAAAATAGAAGCATCAGTTGTACGATAAGCTCTCCGGACTGCATCCTCTGTTTCAGTCCAGAAATCAGGCTACATGCAGCAACAGAAAAAAGACGGTGAGAACAATTTCAACCATCTTATCAACTACCAGTACTAGTTAACTATCAAAATAAGAATGATACAAAGAAAATCAAAACGGGCAAGGGAGATTATCCATTTGTATGAAGTAGTTCTATGTCCAGAATTTCGAGTGACAGATTAGTTGGAAAAAAAAACCTTCGGACTTTAGTTGATGTTCTGCCCTATATTGTAAAAAGCAGCTCATACCGCTCTGTTCATCTCTAACGAAATTGCGGCAGCATCTCTCCATGGTTCTCCAAATACACGACATAGACTAGGTGTACTGCTACACCTTGTCTAGTATGCACTCGGAGAACACAAGGAGTTGCTAAATATTCATTAACTCAACCATAAAGAAAATAGACAAATAAATTAATGAAGCTAATTCTATTCTGCAACTTGACATAGCTACCAACCAATTAGATGATATTTCATACTCAATGGAGATCAATGGTCCTTGCTTTTAAAACACACACATAAATTTAATTGGATTTATTAAGCAATTTTCACTATTCTAAGATGTAATGAAAGGCTAAAGTTACTAAATTTACACTAAATTACATTGACATAAACTAAAAGAGTCCATA
The DNA here is from genome assembly GCF_055761805.1 of Camellia sinensis. NCBI lineage: Eukaryota > Viridiplantae > Streptophyta > Magnoliopsida > Ericales > Theaceae > Camellia > Camellia sinensis. Next base: position 61,671,944 of record NC_138971.1, read on the forward strand.
ATTACCTTAGTCTTGGTGAAGAGATTGCTTTTCTCCTTCATGAAAATAGCACGATTAGAGCCTTCTAGCTCCAATTTTGTCCGTTCAAATAGAATGTCATGATTTATTATACATCCTAGGATTCGTTTGGAAATTGACTTTTTTTCTGATTTTTTACAGAAAGATGTGCGAAAAAATTAGAGAGAGTGGATTACCATTTTGGCTAATTTAGCATGTTCCCAAACATAGCTTTAATGTTCTAGTTTAGTTGTTGAGGACAGAAAAAAAGAAAAAAGAAAAAAAAGCGATGCTTACAAATTTTAGAAAAGCTTCAAAATTGTGATCCAATAGAACAGAAGGACTCCACTGAAGTAAAGCTAATACCAAATTAAATTCATAGATTTTTTTTTTATAATTTTTGTACTTCATTTTCAACATCCAACATAGGGAAAATGAAAAGAAAATCACACAAAATTGAAAAAATTGTTAAATTAACCAGTGGATTGATGTTAATGGTACCTTGCGATTAGCTTGCTGAAGCTGAAGCAGATGCAGAGGCAAGAGAGAGCGTCGTCGAAGCCATCTGAATCAGAAAAGACGATGAAACGATGAGATCAATTTGAAACACTTAAAATTAGTAAAAAATCAAGTAGTGATATTCGAGAGAAGTAGAACTTTGTTGAGTCTAAATTCGAATCGGTAATCAATGTAAAAAAACAAGAGTAAGAACACAAAAACAAACCTCAGAAAGGTAATGAAGTCGTATTCAGATCTAGAAACAAAACAACCAAAAATAGAAAACCAACCCTACCTTTCAAATAAAATTGATAATTCAAACAAAAACGAGAACAAATCACTGTTTTCTTTGTAGATCTATAGATACACATACATATGAGGCAGAGAGAGTGAGAGATGCACCACATCTACCAAAAAAATTTGAAGGAAATGATAGATCTGTTGTGAATGAAGCTTCAGATCTCAAATCGGCCAAAAAAAAAAAAATATGAAGAAGATGAAGAATCAAACCCATAGACTTCATGATCTCTGTGTGTGTGTGTGTGTGAAAAATGATAGATCTACCTGATTGAAGCTTAACATATCATATGTTCGATAGGTCTACCGTTAACGAGTAATGATAAATCGATTTTCATGATCCATTTTCTCACTAAGATGAAATCACTGACATGAAATCGCTCTGAATCTTTGAGATGAAATCATTGAGATAAATCTCTCAATCGCTATGATAAGGGTTTAGAGAGGATGGAGAGAGAGAGAGAGAGAGATATTTAGAGAGAGAAAGAGAGACAGTGAAGCTCACCTTCGTTGGTGCTCGCTACCTCGATTTGAGAATGAACAAGTGGTGGAGCTTCGAAATCGCTATCAGAGAGAGAGAGAGAGCACTCTCGATTTGGGTCTTAGGCGAATCTCAGATTCAAAATTAGGGTTGGATAAGAAGGGGAGACCCAGCGCATGAGGCACAACGCATTTGGAGGCGTTTTTAAACGCCTCTTATTATAAAACGGTGTTGTTTTATTAAATAAATATGCGACGTTTTATAAACGTCGTTAAATATTAAAAATAGTGACGTTCAAAAATGCGTCGTTAAAAAAACGCCGTCTAAACTATTTTTTCCTGTAGTGTCCGGAAAATGTTTAAAAGTTTGGTTTAACTCTCACTGTGCAGTAATAGAAGGGGTCAAAGTAAAATATGCCAATAGTTTAGGGAGTCTATTGATATACTTTTATAATTAATAAGTCAAAGTGATACTTCTTAATAATTTAGGAGGTCTCTCTATAAATAATCCAAAAAAATAAAACAAGTATCAAAATTTACTGGATTTTATCAAATAGAAAATATTTATAAATAAATTTTCCATCCCTCTCTCCTCCTCCAACTCCAGCCATCGCCACCTCCAGGGAGTCTTCTCAACCTCTGGCCACTATTTGTAGCCGTCGACAATAACTTTTAGTCACCCTCTTGTTTTCAAACTATTTTTTTCAAAACATTTATGTTGTTATGTCCCGATTTTTAAGTGATTTAATTAGACATAAATTAATTATCCTAATCATGATTATTTGTTAAAATCGACTTTTATTCAGTTGGTCACTCTCAAATCCTGGTCACTCCTGTTAATTTGCAAAATATCAAGTTTACCTAGGAAATGTATCCAAAATTCATTTAATAATTTATTCAAAAATGTTATACATTTATTTATTAATTCCTGAGTGTCAAATTGCCAAAAAATATTAAATTTCGAATAAAGGGTCTAGATGATCCAAGAGTTTACAATGAAAAAGGTTAACAACTTTACTATTTTAGGGCATGTTACATTCAAGTTACGATATTTTGTGGTGTTAATTATTATAAATTTTATAATTAGATCTTATTCAATCGTAACTAAAAAAATATATACATATATATCATAGAAGGAATAATAAAAAAAAATTGAATTATAATTAAAATAATATTATAACCAACATCACAATGAAATATAATTAATACCGAAATGAATCGAAACTAAGTCTTAATTAAAACTACAATAGGTTATAACTACAAATCACAAAAATTATTACAAAGGTATATGGTTCACACTCCAAAAAAGAGTGTGTATGATAGAATCTCCCTTTTAAAAAAGATTAATTAGCTAACAAAAATGCTCATTTTTATCTTAGTTTTCCAAAAAGAATGTAGTTTGATCAATTCGTCCAATTTTATTGATTTAACTTGCATAAGGTTATTTTTGGAACAACGTCTCAAATCACAATATGGCATACAAAAATCAAATACATGAATTAATTATTTAATATATTATAGAACATAAATAAATTTAGGATGAAGTACAACAAAAAAATCACTTATGCCGATATAACCTATGATTTATAAAATATAAAAAAGAAAGGATACACATAGATCGTGACAAAGACCTCTCATCACTACTTGTCATGTAAGGGAGTGAGCAAACAACTAGTCTATTGGAAACTCTATGGATAATTCTCTAGATATTAATAATTTTATTAAAAATATAAGAAGTCAAATATGATTAGTTCTCAAAGGGTAAATTACTAATAGGTCTTAATAGTTTGATTTAATTCTCATCAAGTTCTATTGAAAATAAGTCTTGATAACATTGTCGCTAAAAATAATTTTTTATGACAATTTTTTATATATGTCGTTAAAAATTGACAATTAGTGATTTTTTTTTTGTCATATTTTTATAAATTGTCGCTAAAACTTACAATTAGTGACATTTTTTACGACAAATTTTTCCTACAAGACTTATTAGACAATAAGTTCACTTATTATGACTTACATGTAAGTACCAAAAAAAGTAATCATATTTTAATATTTTGGCTTGTATACTTTTAATAACGGGAAAATTGGTCTAGGGTCCCTCTCCCACTTTTCGTAATGGAAGAGATTCACAAAATTATTTTTGATGCCTAAGGTCCCTAAACATACATCAAAGAAATTTCAGTCCTTTATACTATTTGCATCATCTGACCCACCGCCACCCCCAACAACTCGACTCTCAGTCCTCCTCATCTTCCAACACTTCCCAAAGCTTTACCTAGTGGAAATTCCCGGCCTCGTTCTCCTCCTCTCCTTCCCTCTTATCGCAATCGCATACATCTTCGTCTCCGAAGCCCTCACGATCCAGGCGCTCATCTTCATCTCCTATGCCGGACTGAAGATCCGCAACATCGAGCTTGTCTCTCGCGTGGTGTTGCCGAGGTTCTTCACGACGGACGTGAGGGCCGAAAGCTCATTTGCAAAACCAACTTGAGCAGTTCGATGCTGAAAGGAAACCGGCATCTGCTCATGATATAATGAGGGTACCTGTTACTTACGACGATCTGATTGGAGAGAAGGATCCAAAAGACAAATCAACCTGATCTGGGAAGAACTGTATGTTTCTGTGGTTCGAACAGTTTTGTGAATTTTATGTTCTCCAATTTAAATTCCTTTCCAGCATTCTCTTTCTCAGCTACCAAGATAATAGAAGACATATTTTGCCTATTCTCCAAGAAAGGAGGTGTTTGTGTTAGGAACTTTGGATTAGTGAAAGGATTTGAGGAGAGAGAAGAAAAATGAATGGAAAAGTGAACGTAGTAGAATTTTTTTTTTCCTTCACTTTTTCCATCAACAAATCCCTACATAAATCTATTCTCCAAACAAAGCATGAAGGGTAGGGGGAAGAAAATAAATGAAATGAAAAATCAGAAAGAAAAGGAGAAACTGCTTTTTGTTAGTTAGTACATATATGGTTGGTTCTTATTTAAGAATCCCATTGAATTGAATTGAGGTTTTTTGTTAGTTATTTATCTTCTTAATGTATACAAAGTTGCCCATGATGTTAAAGCAGAGAAATTTGCCTCCATCTCTGGCATCCCAATCACAGAAATTGGAATTTCTCCGGATTGGAGAGGAAGAATTTCTCTGGTTTGGATTGGAGAGGGAGAATTTCTCTGGGTTAAGTGAATTTCTCTGGATTGGAGATGAGAATTTCTCTGGTTTGTGAAGTCAGAGAAATTTCCTAGATCAATGTACAATCACCAAGTTCTGTTCATTGAATTTCTCTGGATTGGAGATGAGAATTTCTCTGGTTTGTGAAGTCAGAGAAATTTCCTAGATCAATGTACAATCACCAAGTTCTGTTCATAAAAATACAACTTTACTGTAAATAGAGAGAATTTCTCTAGTTTCAATCCAGAGAATTTCTCTGGTTTGTCTGGTTTGAAGAGAATTTCTCTGGTTTTGGATCAGAGAAATTTGTGGGTTTGTGCGTTTGTTAGACATGGGTTTAATTGTAGTTAATAGAGCCAGAGAAATTTGCGAAGTCAATGAAATTTCCTGAATAGCCATACAAATTTCCTTTCCACAATTTTCTCTAGATTTATTTGGTACTCAGAGAAATTTCAATTTTCTCTAGCGAGAATTTCTCTGGAATTGAAATTTCTCTGGATTTCAATTTTCTCTGGAGAGAATTTCTCTAGGACTGAAATTTCTCTGGATCCTGTTAAGGGACCTTAGACATCATAAAAATATTTGATGTCCTTTATACTATAAAATCATAATATCAGGGACCTTAAAAAAAATACCCCTTTAATAACACTATTAGTAAGAGTTTAAATAAATGTAATATTGCTCTTATAAATCTTTTCTTAGTTAATCAATTTGCAAGTTAATTTACTTGCTTAACTCACTCAAATCGAAAATAACTATTAGGTACACGAATATCTATAATATCTATATTGACACGCAAAATAGTATAATCATAATAATACAAATCAATTCATTTCCCAATCTCGACATATACATATTGTCTGACCTATGGAATACCATTTCACTATGAGACAATTGAAAAACTCCACTCTATTCCGCAAGGATTATTAGTCCTTCAACTTTCCGTAGGTTCCTAAGTTCTAATCAGTGGACATTCAAAATTGATCTAGTTAAGTATGCATCAGTAGTGTTAGAGGTTCACAATTTGAATTTTTAAATTTATTTATAATAATGTGACAATAAAAATAGATCCTATATAATTAAGTATATTACGAATAAAAAATTCACATGTATCATGTTACATAATTATAGATCAATTGTAATTTCTTCTTCTTCTTCTTCTTCTTTTTTTGTTTTTGTTTTTGTTTTTGTTTTTGTTTTTGTGTGAATCTTAAAAATTTTCCATTCAATTCAATAAAGGTCAACACAAGAAACTAAATATACTAAGTAAGGAAATTCAATTCCCAACTCTAACCTTACCCCTAGCATCTTCCCACCACTGGAGTCGCCCTTGCGAACACCATTTCACTAATGCCTCTCTCTAGTTGAGGTCATTTCCCCTCCTTATCTTCCTAACTACAGTTATAGCCACATTCAGATCTCCACATGTTTGAGCATTAGCACACCAATTCTCACACCAAGTTATATTCTTTAAGCTCCTATAGTTACCATAGAAGAATACGGATACCTAGAGAGAGAAAGGGAGAGTGAGAGAGAGAGCAAATTGATACCAGCCAATTTCCCTCTTTGTGCCGTTTTGAACATTTTAGTCCCATTTTAGGGTGTACTTTTATCTTTATTCCCAAAGTAGGGTAAAACGGTTTTTCTAATGCCGTTTTTTAGAAACCGGCTTTCACAAAACCGTATTCATCGATTAAAATAATAATAAAATTTGAAAATAGAAACCGGCTTTTCTAAAGCCGTTTTTGATTAAGATTTTAATTATTCTGAATTAATTAAAAACGGTTTTCGTAAAACCGTTTTCCCATTAATTTTTTTTTTAATTTATATTTTCAACATAAAAATTTTTTGTTCTAAATTTTTTTTTAATGAAAACCGGTTTTAGAAAAGCCGGTTTCAACATTAAATTTTTTTTTATTTATATTTTCAACATAAATACTTTTTGTTCAGAATTTTTTTTTCATGAAAACCGGTTTTAGAAAAGCCGTTTTTTAACATTAATTTTTTATTTATTTATATTTTCAACATAAATATTTTTTGTTCAAATTTTTTTTTCCTGAAAACCAGTCTTAGAAAAGCCGTTTTTTAACATTAATTTTTTTTTTATTTATATTTTCAACATAAATATTTTTTGTTCAAAATTTTTTTTTCATGAAAACCGGTTTTAGAAAAGCCGTTTTTCAACATTAAATTTTTTTTTAATTTATATTTTCAACATAAATATTTTTTGTTCAAAATTTTTTTTTAATAAAAACCAGTTTTAGAAAAGCCGTTTTTACATTAATTTTTTTTAAATAAATATGTTATGACCAAAAATATTTTTTAATAAAAAACGGTTTTAGAAAAATCGTTTTTCACATTAATTTTTAATTTTTTAAAATTTATATTTTCAACTTAAATATGAAAACTACCAAATTTTTTTTTAATAAAAAGTGGTTTTAAAATATAAAGTTTTTACATTAATTTTTTTAAATTTAAATTTTCAACATAAATATTTTTTGACGACAAATATTTTTAATAAAAAATGGTTTTAGAAATTTTTTTTTTTAATTATGTTTTCTCATGTGGGAAGGATGGACTTGGGAATGAAAAGATGAGTAAGAGAGCAGCAATTTCAATGCATTCAAAGATGGGTTTCTTTAGAAAATTACAGCACAAATAAAAATAAAAATTAAAACGTAATGCTTGCTTTGAGTTTTCTAAAACATATTTTAGAAAATTCTATTTTCTTATTTTTCATATTTTTTTGTTTTTGTTGAATTTTTTAATATTTTAAGTTTTTAAACATACCTAGCATAAATACACTAAATGCCAAAAATACAAACAAACAGAAAAAACGAATTTTTCATTGAAATTGCTACATACGTGTCGCAAGCAATACCTATGGTACCCTCTTGGTTGAACTGCTGGATTGTCCCAAATTCTGGACAGGACACTAAGCAAAGCTGTGTGTCGATCGGATATCAATGTGACCCCCTCTCGGTCACGGTACACATGTCGCCTAAGCAGAGTAATGAACCAACCCCAACTCTCGATCATCTCCTTGTCAACAACGGCAAAGGCAAGAGGTATAATCTTGTCCGCAGCAGTCACTGCAGTGGCCGCAACAATCTTCCCTTCGTATTTCCCGTACAAGTGTGTGCCGTCAATGCATATCACTGGACGACAATACTTGAAGCCTTCTATTGCAGGTTTAAATGCCCAGAACACATAGTTCATGTACATTTCAGTTCCGATTGAGGTAGAGTGCAAATTCGGAATCATGTCCCACATGACAACTGTGCCTGGATTGAATGACTGCAATGCAGCCATATATCTAGGCAACCTTCGGTACGACTCGTCCCAGTCACCAAACACCATTGCAACTGCCTTCGTCCTTGCAAGCCACGCTTTCTTATATGATATAGTGAACTGAAACTTCTCCTTCACGACCTCAATTATGGTAGCAAGAGGCAATTCTGGTGATATCTGCAAATATAAATTATATTTGAATACATTACAGTCATAATGAAATCCTAAAAACAATAATCTATCTACCATGGCACTTACCGCAATTTGTGCCTTGATGAAATGAGCAATGACCTCGGACTTGAGGTTACAATTGTCCCTATTCATTCTGGGGTACACACACTGATGCGGCGCTTCAAACCTTCTAATTTGAAAGAAATCTTTGTCTTTCAACTTCGTTTCCCGAACCCTCCAGTTGCAGCCGTGCTTGCACTCGGCCACCCAACTGTTTCCTTTGGATTCTACAACCCTGCATTCTCGATTGCGCTTCAGGTTATACAACTGAACAGCGTGCACTAGTCTTTTCTTATCAGTAAATATCATTCCTTTCTCCAAATGAGCAGTTTCGAAGTCCCACAATGGCCAACGTTCGACAACATCATGACTAGTGATGGAACCATCATTGTCCAAATGCAAATTATGGTAGAAAGGGATATGGACATTTGTGTGTACCTCCTGCATATCATGATGCCCTCCAACTTCATCATCGCCGGAGTCATTGTCCGCACCTTCCCATGCGACATCCAAATCTTCCACGGAATCTTCATCACTTACTCCAACCTCGTCAAACAATGGCACTGTATCATCGGAGTATGCATAATTTTGGACAGCCGTCTCCGGTGTACGTTGAACATTACAAACCGGTGGACATTCTTCATTCCAGTGGGGATATGGGGTTGTAAGAACCATCGGATTATACGTTGTCGGAGCACTTGGACCTGCTCCGGCACTGTAATAACCATCTACGTTCTGTGATGCATTTAATTCATTGTAACTCTGAGAATGATTGAATAGAGGGTAATCTGCAGGGAACATGTGTGCAGACTGTGTAAGTGTATTGTCAGGGGATTGCAATTGTGTCAACATTTGAGTGAATGTCCCACCCACCGGAAATGGCATCCCTGTGCTACCAAAATTGCTCTCCTTCTCCACATAGATTTCCAAAAAATAATCAGGGCCTAATTTATGTGGGAGGTCTAAGACATTACTTAAGGTCTCATTATCTTTGATTGGCAACAACCTATACTGCCCCCGACATGGGAGTCTACATTTAAACTCTAATCGCATTATTTCCCCATGCGTACCAACCTTCGGCACCATCATAGCCTCCAATTCGGACAATGTTATCCCCCTGTACACATTATACAACCCCTGAGGTTCGATGTCGTAGGACACACCTTCATCGCGATTGCTCAAAATCTTTCCACCCCAATAGAACATAATGCTCACAACTTCCATACCTACACTTTGCATTCAAAGTAACTCAATTATTTCAAAATAATGAAGTAAGCACATTTGAGACCAAACCCCACATATATTACACAGGAGTGCCTTTAGGCATGGGTCTTTTGGCTAAAAATCACCACAACAATTAAGACCAACCAAAAAAGATTTTTTGAGACTTTATTGTGAGAACAAATTAGCTACCAATTGTGCTCGTAGTATAAAATCCATTAAGGAGCAATGCACCGATTGTTTATTTTTCCATGCCTACTGTTACAAGAATTTCGCAATTTATTTAAATATACTTTTCTTAAAATGGGAAACCTCTTTATCCAACTAAGCATGCATAACACTCAACATGTTCAAGTAATTAACTATTGAGAATTTATTAACATCAATCAAAGTTTTTGTTTTTTTTCCTAAATATTTTCAGACACTTTCAAATCCTTTCGTTTTTTTTTAAACTTTTCGAAAAGTTTAAAAAGTTTCCAATTCTATTTTCATTTCCAACCTAACCGAAAGAACGTAGGGAAACGAAATTTTGATCCTATTAGAGAAGACGGGAAAATTATCACATTTTAATAACAACATTTGATTTCTTTAACATCAATTTATAACCCAAGTTTGACATCACATAAGCACACCCATACAGTACCACCGAACAAAGTACTAGCCAAAATTAACAACAAACAAAAAAAGAAAAAAAAAGCTTAGTGGGTTGGGCTAGGCTGTGGGCTCGATTTAGATATGTTGTTATTGCATACGATGTAATGGGTTGGGTTAGGCTGTGGGCTCATACAAGAAAATTGTGGGCTTATTGTAGGGCTTGGCCCAAACGGGCCAGACTTCTATATCTAGAGGCTCTGAATTATAGAATTTTCCTTTCTTCAAAAAAGGTTTGATTCCCTTTGTAGATGTGAGCTTTTTCTTTTTATATGTGTTTTGAGGATCTTTCTTGCACATATTTATAATTTTCTTTTTATGTACTAACAAAAAAGTAATTAAAATACAAGGAAAAATATGTTAAGTTTGTTGTGTAGTTTTCTCAAACCTATTATATTATTATTTGAAGGCATTTGTTATTCCCAAACTTGTAGAATTATGAATTTTTTTATCTTGTTTTTTCTTTTTTTTCTTGCCATTTCTATTGACAAATTTAAAATCCAAATGTAGAAATTAAAATTAAATCTTCTAAAATATAGCCCTCCATTCCTCGGTCATTTGGCATATTAATTCCATGTTGATCACTCAACAGGTAAAGTCTCAGAAAATTATGAAGTCCAAGTGTCCATCAATGGCCGTAGGGGGTTCGAGGACAACAATGTGATGTTCAATCACCAAAAACTCCAAGCAACTCATTGTTGTCCTTTGTTTTTAATCTTTCCTCAACCCACTTACAAAAAAATATATATTTTTTGATTGGTATCCGGCCGTAATGACTGACTAATATGATCTCAAAAATACATATATATATATATATATATATATATATTTGGATTGATATCCGGCCGTATTGACTAACTAATATGAGAGATCAATCCCAACGCAGGATTTATACAAAAAATTACTTAGTAGTTAACCTAACTCTGATACTATATTAGAATATGTAAGAGAGAGAGAGAGAGAAAGAGAAATTTGTATCATATTAAATGTTGTAATAATGTATACAAGATTGCTTCATATAGAAGGAGATAAATCTAAGTATAGTAATGAATATAATATGGTATGTATAATAGATAAAATGTATAGTTACTATATTTAACAAGTAGAATATTGACGATGTTAACTTTGATAAGTAAATTACTCTATTGCCCTTCATGATGTAAAATGAATTACTTAACTACCCTTGCCCTGTCTTTCCCTTGACAGCAATACAGCCACCATAGGCCCCTTACGGTAATTGGTCTCAGAGGTATTGATGCAGGGAAGGTAATGAGATGAACATTCGAACACAAACAACAACAACAAATTTAATAAAAAGATATTCTCTTTGGTAATAATACTAATTCTCCAAAATAAATTGGTTTTTTTTTTTTCTAAAGTTTACAATAGTTATTTATAATAGAACGAGGTTCTAATTAAGCTAAAAGATAAATTGAAAAAAACAATATGTGCTCATCAATCTTAAATCATAGGAATTATAAAAATTATCAAAAATGAAAATATTTGCGTTAAGCTCAAATCTAAAAATTACAATGAAAAATACATGTTATGAACAAAAAAAAATCTAGTCCCAATTGGATTCGTTTAAATTGAGTTATATGTGAATCAATTATTTTCAAAACTAGCAAAATTACAAAATTGAAGACATAAACATTAAAAATTGTTCAAAATTCATCGTATGCCATGACGAAGCAATGAATATTGTTGGTCATGTCATTTTTCATATTTCGATCAAATTTCACATGATTCTAAAGACATGCCGTATTACGTCTATTAATGTTTTAACATTTATCTTGTTTTTCCTAAATTTCAAAAATTCTATAGCAAGCATGTATCCGATATGCATCAAATTCTCAAGTTAAGAATTGTATTTGCCGCGTATATCAATTGATGAGAGAGAGAGAGACGTGCGATATACGTAAGTTCTAGAGAGAGAGAGAGAGAGATTGGAGACATATTTGCATGGGGAGTGTTTCTTACCATATCCGGAAGTTGGGCAGAAACATAGGAGAAATATTTGTGTAATGATAGGGTAGGGATGCATGTGTGAATAGCTAAGAAACAAATAAAGAGTTGAATGAATCAATATAAAACGTGGCCGATAATACCCTTTTGACTATTTTGTATCTATCTATATCTCTATAGGTTTGTATGTGCACTTGTCCCTCTTTAACACCCCTACCTCTTTTCTACAAAAACCAATCTCTACCATCCATTTCTTTCTCTTCTTCTATCATCGTAATCCACCTCACTTTCCTTTCACATGGATTCTCTCTCTCTCTCTCTCTCTAATTATATGTTTGTATGTGCACTTGTCACTCTTTGACACCCTAACCTGACTTTTCAACTAGAGCAAATCATTACCAATCATTCATTTCCATTCTATTTAAGCTAATCCACCACACTCTCATTGACAATCCCCAACTCAGCAATTCTCTCTCTCTCTCTCTCAAATTAATTAGAAAAACTGTCATTTGTTGTTGATTATCTTGAGCTTTGTTCTAAAAGAGAGAGAGAACTGAAGAATCATCTTTGCACTTCTCTCTCCTATATTGGTTGTGAGTTTATCTTTGCTTCGCTTCTCACACCAATTTGTATCTGTGAGAGAGCTTTCTCTTTTGCAGCTCTTATTCTTGATACATTTATATAACTACATTTGCACATGTAAGCTCTCTCTCTCTTTCTTTTCCTTGAATCTCTATTTCAATCACATTCTGTATGATAAATCTCAAGACATACTTCATTTTGAAGGTGGTTGTTAGGTCTTCAATAAGATATTGGCTTGTTATTAGGAAGAAATGGTTGGAATCATCATGCTATTCATCTAAATATAGGCATTTGATTGATTTATTCATCATTACAGCTCCTAATATTAACTAAGTTTTCGTCAGTCTTACAAAATTCTTTAAAATATCATGGAAACTATTTTCATATATATGATCACAACCTATCAAATTAATTTGAAAAATTATTCACAAATATCATTTTTATATCATGGAACTGACGAGAAAAGGGGTTTGCAACCAACTCAGGATTTATACAAAAAATTCTGGCGTTGTTGAATGAAAAGTTTACAACCCTAATTTCGAAATTTAAAATCCCAAATCTGAATCCCTAATTTTGAAATTTAAAATCCCAAATCTAAATCCCTAATTTCAAAATTTAAAATCCCAAATCTGAATCCCTAATTTCGAAATTTAAAATCCCAAATCTGAAACCCTAATTTCAAAATTTAAAATCCCAAATCTGAAACCCTAATTTCAAAATTTAAAATCCCAAATCTGAAACCCTAATTTCAAAATTTAAAATCCCAAATCTAAAATGAAATCCCTCATTTATGCGATACAAACCTGAAGTGGGTGTTTGATGAAGGTGTTCCGCCGGTGGTGTGCTTCCTCTTCGTCGCCGGTCTTCTTCGACTGAGAGAGGGAGAAGAAGATGGGTTGGATCAAACACGGCCTCTTCGTCGTCGGTCTTGTTCGGCTGAGAGAGGGAGAAGAAGATGGGTTGGATCGAACACGGCCTCTTCGTCGTCGGTCTTGTTCGGCTGAGAGAGGGAGAAGAAAATGGTTTGGATCAAACACGGCTTTCGTAAGGGAGAAGAAGGAATGAAATGGCTTTTCTAAAACCGGTTTTTATTAAAAATATTTTTGGTCAAAAAACGACTTTTGTAAAACTGTTTTTTAAATTTTTTTTTTCTCAAAAACGACTTTTCTAAAACCGTTTTTTATTAAAAAAAAATTTTGGTCATAAAATATTTATTTAAAAAAAATTAATGCAAAAACGGTTTTTCTAAAACCGGTTTTTATTAAAAAAAATTTTTGACCAAAAAATATTTATGTTGAAAATATAAATTAAAAAAGAATTAATTGGAAAACGGTTTTACGAAAACCGTTTTTAATTAATTCAAAATAATTAAAAACTTAATTAAAAACGGCTTTAGAAAAGCCGGTTTCTATTTTCAAATTTTATTATTATTTTAATCGATGAATACGGTTTTGTGAAAATCGTTTTCTGAAAAACGGCATTAGAAAAACCATTTTACCCTATTTTGGGAATAAAGATAAAAACACGCCCTAAAATGGGACAAAAATGTTCAAAATGGCACAAAGAGGGAAATTGGCCAATTGATACCTACCCAGAGATGAAAACACTAGTCCCAAGGCGAAAAAACAGGCAAGAGCAGCTCCCACGATGTCAACAATTTTATCACGTCTAACCGAGAAGGGCTTCGGCTGTGGAGGATTGAAGTTGGGCGGCGGCGAAAACCCTAAATTGGGTGCTTCTTTAGTGCTCACTGAAGCTGAATTCGGATGCATTTTGGAGAATTTTGTAGATGACCTAATTGAAACTCTGGTCTTGGATATTCTTCGAGTTGGAAATTGCCAAATCGAAGATAGAGCGAAGTTCAGAACTCCGGCCATAGGGTTTTCGGCGAGAGGGGATTGAATTGTAGAAAGTCAAGTATGAAGAGGAAGAAGAATGTGGCGGAGCGCGGTGACGAAGGCTGTGGCTGTGCCGATGGTGATGGTGGTGGCTAGTGTGGTGTGTGAATTGAGAGTGAGTTTTTGGATTTTGTCTAAAAAGGTAATTTAGCTGAGGAATAGAATAGGAATTAAAATGTATATATTAAATGGTGTACATTGAGAGTTTGTGGTGTATAAATAGAATTTCCCCGATTACTAGCAAAATTATCATTTTTTCCCTAAGCGTCAAAAGACCATTTTGCCCCTTTAGAAAATTTAACATTTTTCCCTTTGTTACAAATTACTACTTTAACTTTAGTGTCAAAATGACCAAATTATCCTTTTGCCCAAAATTACCATTTTATTTTTAGTGGGTCACAATTAGTATTTTACCCCTATATATTAAAACTCCTCAAATAATTCAATAAATATGTGTTCACACATCTAGGACATAAAATAACAACAAAGCAAAATCATTATGTAAAAAATACTTAAAAATTCATAGAATTGTCAAAACAAATCCAAATCAACCCATCTTTTAAATCTAGCCATATTTAATATGAAGTTTTCTAACTATCACATTTTCCCCAATTTGTCTATACCTAGTCATTTTTTCATATTAACAAAGGGAGAAAAAAATTATGACTTTTATATCAAAATGCCTCAAATATACTAAAGAGTACACCTTTTAAGGTTAAAATATGAAACAAGCATTTTCAAGTTAAAATATGATTTTAATCCATAAATTTTAGCCCATGCTTTCTACCATTTTTCATGCCATTTTGCCAAAGAAAAAACCATAAATTGTGAGGGAAATACAAAATGAATCACAACAAGAAAAATAGAATAGATCTACCACATAACAAGGAAATCATGAAGAAAATGAAATGAGATTCGTTATCATGCTTCTATATACAAATAGTGTGCATCAATTCCCGAGCATATTCAAGACCCGAGGGACAGATAATTTGGGCCTAGTGGATTGTGTTAGCCTGATTACAGGGTCCAAGGTTTTAAAAATCAAATTGGTCGGTTCAACCAATTGAACCGTCGATCAGTTGGAGTTTCAATCCGAATATCTTGGTTGATAAAATTAAAGATTTTGAACTTTTTTTGTTTGGGGATATTTTCCAACTTTTTTTTTATCCTTTCTTTTCTTTCTTTCTTTCTTATTATATATATATTATAAGAAAATTTTAATTAGAAATTCTCTTTCCAATGTCTTCTCTTGTGAGGAATCTCATTGAAAATTTGAAATTATTGTGAAGGTTTTTACCTATTTATAAGAAAAAAATTCTTTCAAAAAAACTAAAGAAATCCATGTAGGATTCAATCAAATTTATTGGAGGGAGATTTGAAATTTTGACATTCCTCCAAATTTTTGCTCTTCTTTCAATCAAATTATTTGAATTAAAATCATATGGAGGGAATATTGAATATTTGGTTTCCTATTCCAAAATTAAAATTAATAATATTTTAAAATATATTATTATATTTTTTTAGTAAAAAAAATATTAGGAGAAATATTGAAGATAATTTAATATTTTTAATTTTTTAATTTATAATTTTATTACTTATATTTTTATTTAAATATAATTTTAACAAATTTACGACGTTACAGTTCGATTCCAGTTCAATCTGACAGTTGAACCGATAATCCGTCTACCCAATCTTTTTTCCGATTTATTCACTGGTCCGATTTTTAAAATATTGACAAGGTCAATTCAATTTAATTATAATTACCTTGGTTTCTTTTGATTGGAATGTAGCAACGGCCTCAATTTGCATATACCAAGACTTGATCCGACTTGGGGATTAGAGAGATGGACTCACCAGGCCTAGTATTAGATGTTACAATGTTTCATTAATATAGGGTTATTTATCAGTTTGGAGATATTTTGGTGAATTGGAAATCTCAATGCACATAATGCCTCATTTTGCGCGTATGTGGGCTTGATCTAGCTTGAGATTCAGGAGTTCGACTCTCCAGGTGACATAATCGTTATTATGTGTTAATTATGTGTAATTTATTTATATTAGATGATCCAATAAATTTTGTGGTTTAATGACATAAGCAAATACTTTAATTAATATTTTATTTCAAACTAAAAGTATTGTCCCCCTCAGATTGTAACTATTTAATAGTTTTAACATTTTTTCGAACTTTATGTACATTCACCTTTTGGACTCTTAGACAATAGCTTGTTTCTTCCTTTTCTTGAGGTGACTAGAAGTACATATATGCTATATGTGAATGTAAAGCTCTAAATTTAAAACAATGGTTAGGATTAATTTGACTTTGGAAGATGAGATTTGGACCTTTTGATCAAATTTTGAGTTATAAGCTAACTAGGGTTATTGGTGGGTTAACCTTTGTTGTATTCTTCCTGGTTAGAGTGTGAGAAATATATTTATAATTATCAATTTCATGCTTCCCCTCTAGCTCTCTCTTTCTATCTATTTTTCATGGGTTTTCACTAATTCAAACGAAAAACTCTAGCTTGGTTTCAAACTTTTCAAGGTTTAGTGTATATTAGTGAGTTAGAGACCCAATACAATTAGGCCATGTTTGTTTGGGCGGACTGGATTAGCATTCCCATGACTAATAGTCCTAGGACTATGAATCCGTTGGATTATGTATCATATCTTAACTAATAGTCAAGTTTAAAATAATTAGTCCGTACTTCAATTGTTTAACCAAACATCGGATTAATAATTTTATTGGACTATTAGTCCAATCCCAAGCTCATGTCCACCCAAACAAACATGGCCTTAGGGTCTGTTTGGGAAAAGCTTTTCTAGGTTTTTTTTGGCTATCTTAACCACAAAAGACAAAATAAGCTATTTTAGGTACAAAAAACAAAATATCACATCCAACTCATAATCATTACACTCTTCTCTCACAAAAAAAAGTAAAAAAAGTCAAAAAGTCAAAAAGCCAAAAAATCCTTCCTAAACCAAACTTTTTAGCCCAGGTTAAAATAGCCAAAAAAGTCAAAAAGCCAACCCACTTCCCAAACGGAGGCTTAGTAAGTGGATGAAGGTTTTGAGTGAATGCTTGAGTGGGATTTTGGAATAGCATTGAAGAACACTTTAAAGGTTGGAGTTGTGTTCTTGAAGCTTTGAGGCTTGCCTATCTCATGTCATCTCCCACCATCATTTTTCCTTCCTCGTATCGTTCTACTCTTCAAAAGGTAGGAGTCTTCTTGTAACGCCTCCAAAATAATTACCATAATTCATCTATAAATAACTAATACTGGACGACATAGACAAAATAATAGACTTTCATTAATCAAAGTTAATTTACAAAAGTGACATATGCGATATACATTCATAAGCTCTACCTTGAATCTCTACCATGTGATACCAACTTAATGATCAATAAAAAATAAATGCCCTACAGGCATACATCTTTTCAAAACTATGCTTGGTTACAATAAAAGAGAGAGTCTTATGCTCCATACATATAAAGCCCTAGACTTATACAGATATTAAATGCAAAACAACAAATAGAGCATTCAACTCTCATGTCCTCCCAAGCTAAGTCGTTAGAGGAGGCATGTCACCAGCACCTGAAAATGGTTTCCCAAGTAGAGTGAGCCAAGGCCTAGAAGAAATAATCTAACACAATATATGAATATTAACAAAGATATAAGTATGATACACATGTTTAATGCCTAAATGACAAATCTTTCACAACTTTTTCCAAAACCATGTTATGCCAAACTTACATCTCAATCCATTAGTTATACCCACTTCATTTAGCCAATTAAACATAGGATACACACCATAGGCCTCCAACCAATATAATTATCATACAAAATACCTTCATTTGTCATTTTATGGAAATTTCGTCTGCGGGAATCAACACCCATGTATACGTGCGATTTTCGAGACTTTCACCCTGGACACACATGCCAACTCAATTTAATAGAGTCTATCTCCTGTCTCCTCCCAAACATGGAGTACATCATATTTTTCCTCCCAAATATTATACATATACAATGTATACAATTCATAATCATATTCAATGATAACAGCTAGGTGATTAGTTTCAATTTACCTAATCCTCATGCAATTTCTACAACAATCATAGCTATCCTCCACCAATAGCCCAAGACAGATATTTCGAAACAGATATACAATCTTCACAATAGATAAATTATCCAAACTTCCATAGGTTAGAGATAATACATATTCGACTACACCAATTCTGGTTAATAAAAGAGATTTGTGAATAAGAAGGAGAGCTTTTGCCACAATAGCCTTGCCAAATTATAGAGGGCTTTACAATTTTGGGCTTGACCATTGTTTGGTTTTTGGCATGGGTCTTTTAAGTTGGCTCATGATTTTTAGTCTCTTCTTCACGCATTATTTTTCCTAGGACCAAAGAACTTTAGGATCAATCGTTTTCTTGGATTTTGTGGGCCTAAGTTTTTGTTCCCCTTCAGAAAAACAAGTCCAAGTGTCCACTAGGAAAAAAGCTCATTCAATTAGTCCATCGTATATATTATAACTTGGTTTCTCTTTCAACCCACCAATTGTTGTAGGCTTGTTGTGTTATACTTTGTGAAATTGTTTCTTACTTGTAACAAGCAATTACATAACAAAAAGGGCAAAAATGTAAAAGATGACCAGAACCCAATGAAGAAGATAACTCAATCCGTCATGGTACTTGAGATCTACAAAAGAAATAACAGTTAGTGCTAGATCAGTAGTCGACTAGGAACACCATAATGCCCAAGTCAGTCTAGCTAGTATCATAGATCAAATTCAATAAATAGTTGTGTATGTGAGCATACCTTAGTCCATTTGGGTGTAAGTGTATACATTGAAGAACTTTTCTTGGGGACTAAGTCTGTCAAAATGCTTTTCAGGATATTCCTTGTAATAGATTATTATTTTTTAGTCAAACTTGTCATTGTTTTTCATGGCATGTGACACAAAATTAACTTAACCAATGAGATCAAACCATATAGGCCGAGATTGACCTACTTTCATTTGAACTAATTTTAACCCCCCTTCAATAACTTAGCACACTTGTAAATCAAAAAATGAACTGAAATCAAAAAAAGAAGAATAGTAGATGATGACACTAAATTTTAAGCTAAGTTCAATGAACCAAACATAGTTTTACTATAGCAATCTCGGTTTTTCCCCGTTATTTATTGTATTCCGGACTTGAGTTCCGTAGTTGTATGTCGTTGTCTATACCTTATTTCTATCTTTTACTCTTTGAATTTGAGTTTTGGAATGTCTTGGGCGTGTTTAGAACAGGTTGGTTGCTAATTGGTCTAGAACCTTGATGCCCAGAATTTTGGTCTTCCACTCGAGCGGGTCCTTTTTCGCTCGAGCAGGGTTTGCAATCATTCAGTACTTTGTGTGTCTGCAAAAATACTGCGGAAATGTTTTCCACGCTTGAGCGGTCTTTGTTACGCTCGAGCGGGTCTGAGCTCGAGCGGCCCCTCTGGCGCTCGAGCGATTGTCTAAAGTCTGTAAAATATTGGACGAGTGTATTCTATGCTCGAGCGAGTCTCATTGTACTCGAGCGGGTAATGCCTTACTATTGTGTCTTGGCACTCGAACGACCTTTATTGCGCTCGAGCTGGTCTAATTTATGTGTCTAATGCTTGAGCGTCAAACTCTCCGCTCGAGCGGACTATACGTATATCAGATCACGAAAGTGACTTTTTAAATCACTTTTTCTATCATTTCTCTCTCTAAAACTTTTCAAAACCCTAGGTTGAGAGCCTCTCTCTCTAAAATACCCTCTCTATTTACATTTTGACCTAGATCTAGTGATCTCCTCACCCTCCTTCCTTTGATAAAAAGATTAAGCTCTTCAAGATCTCCATTTTCATCCGAGTAGAAGTTGATTTCGTCATCTTTGGAGTTCATCTCTTGCTTGGCTCACCTTCTCTTCTTGAGGTAGGGATAATCTACTCATTTCTGTGAGCTTTAACATAAATATTGGTTATTTTGTATAAATGGTTGGTTTGGGTGAAGTTAGGGTTTTGGGATTGAAATAGTAAAAGAGGGGTTTTCTATTTTGGGGTTCTATATGCATGTGGGGTTTTGAAAGTGGAGTTATGTATTTATAATGGGGAAAAATTTGGCCTTGGGAGCAATATTTGAAAAAGGGAAAAAAAGCCCTAATTTGAATTATATACATTATTTATGTAAATGATGAAATCATTATGGAAATATGAAATTGGCTTGAGAATTATGAAATTGGAGGAAATTGTGATTAAATGGTGTAGTTGAATTGATGAAAAAATGTGATGAATTTTCTGTTGAGAAATTTATTTATCTGTTTAGATATATATGTTCTGGGCTATCGATGGAGGATAGCCATGATTGTTGTAGACACTGCATGATGATTAGGTAAATTGAAACTAATCAATTGGATTATATCATTGAATATGACGGTTGGATATAAACATTGCATATGTGATTGAATTGGTCATTGTGTATGACAACGTGTTTAAATACATTGTATATGTATCTTTGTTTGGGAGGAGATAGGAGATGGACTCCATTGATAATGAAGTTGGCCGGAGTGTCCAGGGTGAAAGTCCCGAAATTATATATATATATATGGGTGCCGGTTCCCTCGGACGTAATTCCGTAAAATGACAAGTGAATGGAAGTGCATGAATAATGTTTATGATTGAAGTGTTGACAATATGAGTTGTAATCTCATTTTGAAATGTTTAGATATCAATAAACTATGTCAATGAATTGATTTGAATAAATAAATGGAAATGGATTGGAATATGGATGTGGATGTTGATCGGTTATGGAAAGGATGTACGTAGTTTACAAGTATTACACATTTATCGGATGCTAATATTTTAATTAATTCTCATATACTGTTTAGAATATCTCTACTGAGCATTGGCTCACCCTACTTGGGACATCATTTTTCAGGTTCAGGTGACATGCCACCTCCAAGGTCTTAGCTTGGAAGGTTTAGGAGTTGGAGACTTCCGTTTTGGTTATTTTGTTTTGGATGTTACATGCATATTCAAGCCAAGGGCTTTCTATGTATAGAGTTGGGACTCTCTTTTGTTGTAACCAAGTTAATACTTAGAAATATATAAGCCTGTAGGACACTTAGCTTGTTATTTGTAGTTAGAGTTACATGTAATATCTTTGTAAAGCAGACTTTGCTAAATGAAAAGTTAACATTTCTCCTATGCTTATGGATCTTATGAATGGATGACTTATACTGTATTTTGAGGGCGTTACATTTACTTATTTAAATCTAGCAGTTTAAACATCTTCTCCAAACCTTTAGACTGCTCATTGGCATGCTGTCTTTTGTCTTGAGATTTTAAAGCATTTTTAGTTATTTGCTAATTGCTATCTTTTGCCATATAATATATATGCACTATGATTCGGCAAATACTTTTTAAATAATTTATTTGTTTTTTTAGCTTTTTTTTTAAAATTTTTTGTTTTGTTTTGTGTTTTTTGTTTTTTTTATTTTTTTTTGTTATTTTTTTTTTTGTTAAAACAACAAATGCTTCGGCAATAAATAAATATATAAAAAGATAGAAAGGTAATTTTAAAAATATAAATAAAATAAAATTACGTAATTACGATTATTTGATTAATTTTTTTATTTTATTTTTATGAATAGCCTACATATATAAGAATTTATGGCATGATTGAATCAAATAGTCAAAGTGAGCCATAAATGCCTTTGTTTAGTCTACTTCGTGGACTAAACAGGAGAGATGCTTATGGTCCAGTGATTTCGCCAATTGTCTAATTTGTTTACAATGCTATTACAATAATCAAAATATTCAGTTCATTTGGGAGCAGGTTATTTTAGTAATTTTTTAATTTTTTAGTTAAAATCTATACTATATATTAAGTAAAAGGGAGTTTTTAACCACAAGTCTTGTGAGAGCTCCAATCTCCCAATCTAAATTTCTTGATTTTTTGATTAAAAAAAAAAAACTTAGCATTTATTAACTTCTTCCAACCCTCAAGTCTTACTCTCATAATAACACTTTAATGCATTAAGAACAAGCATAAAAAAAATTCTTTAAAATCAAACACACATGAATTCCTTGAAAAGTGCCAACACATATGATTATTATCCCTCATAATACACTTTAATGCATTAAAAACAAGCATAAAAAAAAAATTCTTAAAAAGTCCAACACATATGATTATTATCAGGTTAATATGAATTCCTTGAAAAGTCCCAACACATATAATTATTATCCCCCGTAATAACACTTTAATGAATAAAGAACAAGCATAAAAAAAATTCCTTAAAAAATCCAACACATATGATTATTATCAAAATATTAAACTTTAATATAATATAAAAAAAAGAAGACATTTAATTCCTTGAAAGGTCCAACATATATGACTATTATCAAAATATTAAATTTTAATATAATATAAAAAATAAGACATTTAAAAAAAATGACATTTAAAAAATCACAATTCGCATATCTATACAATCTATACTATATATTAAGCAAAATGGGGTTTTTAACCCCAAGTCTTGTGACAGCTCCAATCTCCCAATCTAAATTTCTTGACTTTTTGATTTAAAAAAAAAAAACTTAGCATATATTAACTTCTCCCAACCCCTAAGTCTTATCATCATAATAACACTTTAATGAATTAAGAACAAGAATAAAAAAATTCTTTGAAATCAAACACACATGAATTCCTTGAAAAGTGTTAACACATATGATTATTATCCCTCATAATGACACTTTAATGCATTAAGAACAAACATAAAAAAAAATTTCTTAAAAAGTCCAACACATATGATTGTTATCAAAATATTAAACTTTAATATAATATAATATAAAAAAAAGACATTTAATTCCTTGAAAAGTCTAACACATAGAATTATTATCAAAATATTAAACTTTAATATAATATAAAAAAGGAAAAAAAGAAGAAATCCCAACCCCCAAGTCTTACCCTCATAATAACACTTTAATGCATTAAGAACAAGCATAAATTTTTTTTTTGAAATCAAACACATATGAATTCTTTAAAAAGTCCCAACACATATGATTATTATCCCTCATAATAACACTTTAATGCATCAAGAACAAGCATAAAAAAAATTCTTAAAAAGTCCAACACATATGATTATTATCAAAATATTAAACTTTAATATAATATAATATAAAAAAAAAAGACATTTAATTCTTCGAAGAGTCTAACACATATGATTATTATCAAAATATTAAACTTTAATATAATATAAAAAAGGAAAAAAAGAGGACATTTAGATATATGATAGAATTATGTGTTATGATATGTATGCTTTTTTGATTTGTTATACAACCAATAACGTCGACTTCAATTTTATTATCATATCATTTTGGGTGAATTTATGAGTTTTAAATATTTCTTCCGAAGTCATTAAAAACAAAAAATTACAATGCGAAGTTGTTTTCAACAGATAAATATAAAACAAATACTAAGATAATTCTTTCATCTAAAAACAATACTAAGATAAGTCACTGAACTAATAAAGAAGCAGAAGAAAATACATACATATACAAATGACTAATTTTATTAATACATAAATCATACTCTCACAACAACTGATCAATTTTATTAATAAGTAAATCATTAAATAAATTAATAATTTTTAATGATATGAAAAAAGATTTCAGTTAACCATTTTGTTAATAAAAAAATTATTAAGTCAATTAATAATTTTTTTATGATATGAGAAATATTTTTGAATAAACAATTTTGATAATTTATTATTGCGTAGGATAATATTTTTTTTTCTTTCTTTCTTTCTTTCTTTTCCTTGAGTATTGTATTAAATTAAAATTTATCACAAACGATTGTTGTAATTTCTACTATTATATGACCAATTCATATTTTAAATAAATTTTATGGTATATTTGTAATTTGTTAAAAAATAAAAGATTTATGTTTCATAATTAACCAATAATATCCCAATCTAAATTTCTTGATTTAAAAAAAAAAAAAAAAAAAAAAACCTTAGCATTTATTAACTTCTCCCAACTCTCAAGTCTTATCCTCATAATAACACTTTAATGCATTAAGATCAAGCATAAAAAAAATTCTTTGAAATCCAACACATATGAATCCATTGAAAAGTCCCAACACATATGATTATTATCCCTCATAATAACACTTTAATGCATTAAGAACAAGCATAAAAATAATTTCTTGAAAAGTCCAACACATATGATTATTATCAAAATATTAAACTTTTATATAATATAATAATAAAAAAAGACATTTAATTCCTTAAAAAGTCTAACACATATGATTATTATCAAAATGTTAAACTTTAATATAATATAAAAAAGGAAAAAAAGAAGATATCTAAAAAAAAAAAGCATTTAAAAATATCAATTCACATATATAGATAATTGTAAACACAATCCGTGCATAGCACGGGTGATATGCTAGTATGAGATAAAAAAATTAGTATATTTAAAAGAATTTTTAAATTTTTTACGAAAAAATAAGTAAGAAATAGAGAAAAAATAATTTTTTGACTTTTTAGTATAAATTATAAACTTTTTAATTTTTTTTAATAATTTTTTAACTTTTAAACTAAAACTCCCACGTGCCAAACGAGAGCTCAGTCACTGAAATCACCGACTACCCATATCTATAGATACAAACATCTTACTGCTATTATTTTTCCATTTCTTTAATTACTCTAACTTCCCCCCCCCCCCCCCCCCCCCCCCCCCCCCCCCTTTGATTCATTAATTAGGAGGCAAATCCTGAGTCCTGACTATCGCCCCCCGCCCATTGATTCATTAATTAGGAGGCAATCCTGAGTCCTGACTATTACAATCAAAAGACATTTCTCATGTGAGATAAAGATTCTGTTCATACACTTACCAATTTATAACTAGATTTTCAAAGCAGTAAAATTCCTTGACAAAAAAGTAGGCGAAGTTTGGATGAGAGGTATGTTAATGTGGAATAGGAATGAGAATGGATTGGAATAAAAAAGTAATTCTTAATTATTTTTGTTAGTGCAAATCATATTTTCAAATTAAATAAGAATTTGATGGCCTCATTTTCTGATGAAAATCTCATATTGTTAGCCATTTAAGAGTAAAAAGTAAAAAGAATCTCATATTTTATTCAAACTATTTCATGTTAAAATATGAATATGTGGGAAACTTAACTTTTAGAAAATTATAGTGCAGACTTAATTGCATAACGTGTGTCAATAATAACGGAGATCCACTGGCTCCAGGGGATGTCACTTCATCAATGGTACCACGTGTTGCCCACACTGCAGATCGATCAGGCGAGTATGGGGTAAATGTGGCAAGGATAGTCTTAAAGAGTCTCTGTTGCAACTAGTCGTACTATGACATCCAATTTTGCCAAGGCTTCTTACGCAATAGGTTTGGCTGATAGTGGGTCTGAAATTCTTCTTGCTGACACTACTGGAAAGCAGCAATCCCCATTCTGGCAAAGACTGGCATTGTTGCTTGTGCAGTTGCAGTGCTTGTAGATATGGGGAAGGATCTCCCCCTACCCTTGTTCATGGGGGCCATGACTGCTGCAATTTTGATCATCATAGCCGCGATGGTATTCGCTAAACGTCTCGCCTAAATATGGGATTTTGCCGAATAAAGATTGTGAGCTCTAATATTTATGAATATGGGATTTAGAGCTCTCCATCACTGTTGCGATTTTGCCTCTTTTTATTTATTTATTTATTCATTAGAGTGCAGATCTCTTTTCAACTTTTCCCCGGACTGAACTATTAGCCCTCCTGCTCAAAGTAAATAATGCAATTGTAATGATATGCTCTGTAGGAATATTAGAAATTTTATATTTCTTTCTTTTTTACTTTTTATTTATTCATTAGCGTGCAGATCTCTTTTCGATTTTTCCGAGGACTAACCTATTAGCCCTCTTACTCAAAGTAAATAATGCAACTGTAATGATATGCTCTGTAAGAATACTAGAAATTTCATATTTCTTAATAATCCAAGCTTCTACGTAAAGTATTGGAACACCCAAAAAAATAGACTTCTAAACTTTTTTTTTCTTTTTTAATTTATTTAATAAAAGCATAATTTAACATTAGTATTACATTAATTTTATTTCTTTTTACAATTTGTTTATTAGTTGATGAGACAAAGGTTCTCATAATGTTGATACCCTATTAATAAGATTCACATTACGAACTATTGAAAACTTTTGAAATTTGAAAAAAAAAAAATATACAGACTTCCACTTCAATAGATAACTGAGTTGGCATATACAAAGGTCCTGTTTGGTAGGGCTTATTTCCAGCTTATTTCAGCTTTTAGCTTAATTTAAGCTATTTTGATGTGTTTGATTCAACTTAACAATACAACTTATAGTTTTTTGTAAGTCAAAAATCAACTTATTCTTTGAGTGGGGGAGGAGCAGCTTAATTTATAAGTCAAAAACCAGCTTATGTTCACAACTATAACGTATAAGCTGTTAGGTTATAAGTTATAATCATTTTCCCACAGCTCTACCAAACGGGGCCAAAGAATCGATTAACTTATAATTTCTCTTTTATTTATATGTTAGAGTTGAGTGAATGTAACTTTTTTTTGATCATGTTAAGACTAAATAGCTAATAGTTTTTGTGCATTATTTTAATAGCAGATTAGTTATTTCTCATGCTTCAATTGAAATATGACACTACACAACGTGTCATTAATAATGGAGATCCTCCGGCTCTAGGGGATGTCGCTTCATCAGTGGTACCATGTGTTGCCCACACTGTAGATCGATCAGGCTAGTATGGGGTAAATGTAAGGACAGTCTTTAGAGTTTGTGCCACAGCTACTCGTACTACGACATCCAATTTTGCTAAGGCTTCTTACGCAATAGGTTTGGTTGATAGTGGGCTGCAATTCTTCTTGTTGACACCCACTGGAAAACAATAACCCGCATTCTGGCAAAGGCTGGCATTGTTGCTTGTGCTGTTGGAGTGCTTGCAGATATGGGGAAAGATGTTCCCCTGCCCTTGTTCATGGAGGCCATGACTGCTGCAATTTTTATCATCATAGCTGTGATGGTATTCGCCAAACGTCTCGCCTGAATATGGGATTTTTCCGAATAAAGATTGTGAGCTCTAATATTCCTGAATATGGGATTTAGAGCTCTCTATCATTGTTGCGATTTTACCTCTTTTTACTTTTTATTTATTCATTAGCGTGCAGATCTCTTTTCAAATTTTCCTCGGACTAAAATATTAGCCGTCCTGCTCAAAGTAAATAATGCAACTGTAATGATATGCTCTGTAGAAATATTAGAAATTTCATATTTCTTTCTTTTTTACTTTTTATTTATTCATTAGCGTGCAGATCTCTTTTCAGTTTTTCTGCGGACTGAACTATTAGCCCTCCTACTCAAAGTAAATAATGCTACTGTAATGATATGCTCTGTAGGAATACTAGAAATTTCATATTTCTTAATAATCCAAGCTTCTACGTAAAGTATTGGATCACCCAAAAAAATAGACTTCTAAACTTTTTTTTCTTTTTTTAATTTATTTAATAAAAGCATAATTTAACATTAGTAATACATTAATTTTATTTCTTTTTCCAATTTGTTTATCAGTTGATGAGACAGAGGTTCTCATAATGCTAATGCCATATTAATGAGATTCACATTACGAACTATTGAAAACTTTTGAAATTTGAAAAAAAAAATGCAGATTTTCACTTCAATAGATAATTGAGTTGGCATATACAAAGAATCAATTAACTTATAATTTCTCTTTTATTTATGTGTTAGAGTAGAGTGTATGTAACTTTTTTTTGATCATGTTAAGACTAAATGGCTAATAGTTTTTGTGTATTATTTTAATAGCAGAGTAGTTATTTCTCATGCTTGAATTGAAATGACACTACATAACTAGGGCCGAAGGGAAGGAGGGCCCAAGGGGGTCACATGCCCCCCCTAAGTTTTGGATTTTTTTTTTCTTTGACAAACATAAAGAAATTATTCTGTATAAAAAAATTTATAAAAATATTATTTAGAGTGAAATGTCAATGATATTTTTAAAATTATAAGAACAATAATGACTCTTTCGTTTGAAAATAAAGAGATTACGATATTATTATCTATGAAAATTTCAATATAATGGTGATATCTATCATTTATTGTGTTTGGTGCGGCTTAAGTTAACCACCTTATAACATAAATCAAGCTATTTCTTAGCTTAACTCAAAAGCTGGTTAGGGGTACTTAAATTTTTGACTTAAGTGCCCTCGTCAATACCCAAATATTAATATTAATTAATATTAATATTAATTAAAAAAAATAAAAAATTGTATAATTCTGAAGAAAAGCAAAAAAAATCAATATTAATTGAAAAATAAACTTTAATTGGTATTAATTATCAATAAATTCATATTGTATATTTTTATATTAATTAAAAAATAAAAAATTGTATATTTCTGAAGAAAAGAAAAAAAGCAATATTAGTTAAAAAAAAATAAATATTAATTGGTATTAATTATTAATTGATACTAATTAAGCAATTAATTGATACTAATTAATTTATAATGAAAAATAATTGTGACAATAATACTTCCATTACATTTTTAGCAAATGTATCAATTTTAATATTAATTGATACTAAATAATACTAATTATATTAACTTTTATTAATGAAATATTTTTTAAAAAAATTAAAACTGAAAAAATGAAAAAATAATTATTTTTATTTCATATAAGGGCAGAAAGGATAATTATATAGTAAAAAGTTATTTTACAGCTTATTAACCAAACACTATTCTGCTGCTTAAATCCATAATTCCATAGCTGCACCAAATAGGTTAACAGCTTATGTTCACAACTGTAAGTCATAATCTGTTAAGCTATAATCTATAATCACTTTTTCACAGCTTTACCAAACGGGGCCATTTTAGCTTAAATTAAGCTAAAAGCTAAAATAAGCAGCTTATAAGCTCTACCAAAGATTGACATGCAAACATAATTAATCTCAATGAAAATATAGAATTTATTGAATTATTAGTTACATTTAATGTCGGGTTCATCATCCATATGTTTCTTTACTATTGGTTGATAATATCACATGTCAATGATGACGTGGTGCGACTATTATATTGAATTTTTATGCATATTTTGTATAAAGAATTTACTTTATCACTATATAATTTAATTTAAAGCTATATATCCATGACTTGCTTTAATATTGTTGATAATACACTAATTACAAATAACATATTCACTTTGTTTGATTTGAGATTTCTAAAAATACTTTTCAAAAAATTCTACTTTTTTTGTTTTTCGTATTTTTTTTTGTTTTTACTGAATTTTTTTAAAATTTTAAGCAAATTTTAAAAAAAAAAATTTTAGACACACCTAAAAAAAATACACTTAAAAAGTATAATTTTTGGAAAAAAATCTATAAAAAATTCACTAAATACCAAAAATATTTAAAAAAAATTCAAAAAATACTACATTTTTGTATTTTTATGTATTTATTAATTTTTTTAAAATATTTGATTTTTTTTAGATACATCATGCATCTAAAAAAGTAAAAAAAATTGCTTAAAATTTTAAAAATATTCACTAAAAACAAAAATTAAAAAACTGAATTTTCAAAAAACTTAGATCAAAAAACTCAAACCATAAACACTGATTTTATTTTTATTTATTTTATTTATTTATTTTTATTTTTATTTTTTTTTATCTTTCTTGAAGTCAATCGTAAAAGTTTATGTTAGATATTTTTGTAAAAATTTATCGTAAAAATTTTCAATATTATAATTAATAAGTGCCACTCTAATTTATTTTCTTCGCTTCGCCACTAGACGTGTCAATAATAATTGAGATCCTCCGGCTCCAAGGGATGTCCATTCATCAGTGGCACCACTTGTTGCCTACACTGCAGATCGATCAAGCGAGTATGGGGTAAATGTGGCAAGAACAATCTTTAGACTCTCTGTTGCAGCTACTCGCACTACGACATCCAATTTTGCTAAGGCTTCTTACGCAATACGTTTGGCTGATAGTGGGGCTGCAATTCTTCTTGTTGACGCCCACTGGAAAGCAGCAACCCACATTTTGGCAAAGACTGGCATTGTTGCTTGTGCAGTTGGAGTGCTTGCAGATATGGAGAAGGATCTCCCCCTGCCCTTGTTCATGGGGCATGACTGCTGCAATTTTTATCATCATAGCTGCGACGGTATTCGCCAAACGTCTCGCCTGAATATCGGATTTTGTCGTATAAAGATTGTGAGCTCTAATATTCTTGAATATGGGATCTGCACGCTGATGAATAAATAAATAAATAAAAAGAGGCAAACTCGCAACAATGATAGAGAGCTCTAAATCCCATATTCATGAATATTAGAGCTCACAATCTTTATTCGGCAAAATCTCATATTCAGGCGAGACGTTTGGTGAATACCATTGCAGCTATGATGATAAAAATTGCAGCAGTCATGGCCCCCATGAACAAGGGCAGGGGGAGATCCTTCCCCATATCTACAAGCACTACAACTGCACAAGCAACAATGCCAGTCTTTGCCAGAATGGGGGTTGTTGCTTTCCAATAGTGTCAGCAAGAAGAATTGCAGACCCGCTATCAGCCAAACCTATTGCGTAAGAAGCCTTAGCAAAATTGGATGTCCTAGTACGACTAGTTGCAGCAGACTCTTAAGACTGTCCTTGCCACATTCACCCCATACTCGCCTGACCGATCTGCAGTGTGGGCAACACGTGGTACCACTGATGAAGTGACATCCCCTGGAGCCATAGGATCTCCATTATTATTGACACACGTTATGCAATTAAGTCTGCATGATAATTTTCTAAAAGTTAAGTTTCTCTCATATTCATATTTTAACATGAAATAGTTTGAATAAAATATGAAATTCTTTTTACTTTTTACTTTTAAATGGCTAACAATATGAGATTTTCATCAGAAAGTGAGGCCATCAAATTCTTATTTAATTTGAAAATACGATTTGCACTAACAAAAATAATTAAGAATTATTTTTTTATTCCAATCCATTCTCATTCCTATTCCACATTAACATACATCTCATCCAAACTTCGCGTACTTTTTTGTCAAGGAATTATACTGCTCTGAAAATCTAGTTATAAATTGGTAAAGTGTATGAACAGAATATTTATCTCACATGGCAGTAATAATTTTCCTACATCAAGAATGTGATACCATGTGAGAAATGTCTTTTGATTGTAATAGTCAGGACTCAGGATTGCCTCTTAATTTTTTTGATAAGCAAAATGAAAGCTTTATTGATGAAAAAGCACAATATATGCAAGAATACAACAACAAAACAGGGAAATGCAAAAGCATCAAACTAACCTCAACGATCCCAATTAGGTTGGCACCGCAGAGGAAACACAATCATATGCCAGCATTTGACCCAAGATTGGTGAGAAACCAATCAGAACACATGAAGAAAACACATAACAGCCATACATCAGCATTAACTCCATTACACAAACGCTACCAATTGGATAAGACAAAGCTACTGTAGCATTCAACCCCAATACTGATAAAGCATTCAAACAGCACTAAAAGGAGCGTCTGTTGCTGGACACAGACTTTATCCATAGCATTCATCCTCCATTACTGGTGCAATACTTCACCTTGAATATACCTTCTTCCCCTCATAAGCTTCATACATCATCAAGCCACACAGTAGCATAAATCAGCAGGGCAATAGTTATGTTATCAAAACCAACCCAGCAGCAGAGCCAATATCAAGGTAACAGCAATAGTATCACA
The DNA here is from genome assembly GCF_055761805.1 of Camellia sinensis. Classification (NCBI taxonomy): domain Eukaryota; kingdom Viridiplantae; phylum Streptophyta; class Magnoliopsida; order Ericales; family Theaceae; genus Camellia; species Camellia sinensis. The sequence goes on from NC_138971.1 coordinate 61,704,032, forward strand.
CCAAGCCACACAACCCCATGGAACAACATATTGCAGCAGCACAATAGTTATGTTATCAAAACCAATCCATCAATTGGGGGGGGGGGGGGGGCGAAGTTAGAGTAATGAAAGAAATGAAAAAATAATAGCAGTAAGATGTTTGTATCTGTAGATATGAGTAGTTGGTGATTTCAGTGACTGAGGTCTCGTTTGGCATGTGAGAGTTTTAGTTTAAAAATTAAAAAATTATTAAAAAAATTAAAAAGTTTATAACTTATATTAAAAAGTCAAAAATTCTATTTTCTCTTTATTTTTTACACATTTTTTCGTAAAAAATTTAAAAATTCTTTTAAATATACTAATTTTTTTATCTCATATTTTAACTAAAAAATTACTAAGATAACCTACTCCCAAATGAGACCGAATATTTTGATTATTGTAATAGCATTGTAAACAAATTAGACAATTGGCGAAATCACTGGACAATAGGCATCTGTCCTCTTTAGTCCACGAAGTAGACTAAACAAAGGCATTTATGGCTCACTTTGACTAATTGATTCAATCATGCCATAAATTCTTATATATGTAGGCTATTCATAAAAATAAAATAAAAAATTAATCAAATAATCGTAATTACGTAATTTTATTTTATTTATATTTTTAAAATTACCTTTCTATCTTTTTATATATTTATTTATTGCCGAAGCATTTGTTGTTTCAACCAAAAAAAAAAAAAAAAAGCAAAACAAAACAAAACAAAACAAAATAAAAATTTTGAAAAAAAAAAACTAAAAAAACAAACAAATTATTTAAAAAGTATTTGCCAAATCAGAGTGCATATATATATATATATATATTTGGCAAAAGATAGTGATTAGCAAATAACTAAAAATGCTTTAAAATCTCAAGACAAAAGACAGCATGCCAATGAGCAGTCTAAAGTTTTGGACAAGATGTTTAAACTGCTAGATTTAAATAAGTAAATGTAACGCCCTCAAAATACAGTATAAGTCATTCATTCACAAGATCCATAAGCATAGGAGAAATGTTAACTTTTCATTAAGCAAAGTTTGCTTTACAAAGATATTACATGTAACTCTAATTACAAATAACAAGGTAAGTGCCCTACGGGCTTATATCTTTCCAAGTATTAACTTAGTTACAACAAAAGAGAGTCTCAACTCTATACATAGAAAGCCATTGGCTTGAATATGCATGTAACATCCAAAACAAAATAACCAAAAAGGGAGTCTTTAACTCCTAAACCTCCCAAGCTAAGACCTTGGAGGTGGCATGTCACCTGTACCTAAAAAATGGTATCGCAAGTAGGGTGAGCCAATGCTCAGTAGAGATATGCTAAACAGTATATGAGAATTAACTAAAACATTAGTATCTGATAAATGTGTAACACTTGTAAACTATGCACATCCTTTCCATAACCAATCAACATCCACATCCATATTCCAATCCATTTCCATTTATTTATTCAAATCAATTCATTGACATAGTTCATTGATATCTAAACATTTTAAAATGAGATTACAACTCATATTGTCAACACTTCAATCATAAACATTATTCATGCACTTCCATTCACTTGCCATTTTACGGAACTACGTCCGAGGGAACCAGCACCCATATATATATATATATATATATAAGATTTCGGGACTTTCACCCTGGGCACTCCGGCCAACTTCACTATCAATGGAGTCTATCTCCTATCTCCTCCCAAACAAAGATACATATACAATGTATTTAAACACGTTTTCATACACAATGACCAATTCAATCACATATACAATGTTTATATCCAACCGTCATATTCAATGACATAATCCAATTGATTAGTTTCAATTTACCTAATCATTATGCAGTGTCTACAACCATCATGACTATCCTCCACCGATAGCCCAGAACAGATATATCTAAACAGATAAATAAATTTCTCAATAGATAATTCATCACATTTTTCATAGGTGAGTGATTCATTAATCCAACTACACCATTTAATCACAATTTCCTCCAATTTCATAATTCTCAAGCCAATTTCATATTTCCATAATGATTTCGTCATTTACACAAATAATATATATAATTCAAATTAGGGCTTTTTCCCCCTTTCTCAAATATTGCTACCAAGGCCAAATTTTCCCCCATTATAAACACATAACTCCACTTTCAAAACCCCACATGCATATAGAACCCCAAAATAGAAAACCCCTCTTTTACTATTCCAATCCCAAAACCCTAACTTCACCCAAACCAACCATTTATACAAAATAACCAATATTTATGTTAAAGCTCATAGAAATGAGTAGATTATCCCTACCTCAAGAAGAGAAGGTGAGACAAGCAAGAGATGAACTCCAAAGATGACGAAATCAACTTCTACTAGGATGAAAATGAAGATCTTGAAGAGCTCAATCTTTTTATCAAAGGAAAGAGGGTGAGGAGATCACTAGATCTAGGTCAAAATGTAGAGAGAGAGAGAGGGTATATTAGAGAGAGAGGCTCTCAACCTAGGGTTTTGGAAAGTTTTAGAGAGAGAAATGACAGAAAAATGATTTAAAAAGTCACTTTAGCGATCTGATATACGTACAGTCCGCTTGAGTGGAGAGTTTGACGCTCGAGCGTCAGATACATAAATTAGACCAGCTCGAGCGCAATAAAGGTCGTTCGAGTGCCAAGACATAACAACAAGGCACTATCCACTCGAGTACAATGAGACCCGCTCGGGCATAGAATACACTCGTCTAATTTTTTACAAACTTCAGACAGTGCTCGAGCGCTAGAGGGACTGCTCGAGCTCAGACCCACTTGAGCGTAATAAAGACCGCTCGAGCGTGGAAAATATTTTCGCAGTATTTTTGCAGACACACAAAGTACTGAATGATTGCAAACCCTACTCGAGCACAAAAGGACCCGCTCGAGCGGAAAACCAAAATTTTGGGCATCAAGGTTCTGGACCAATTAGCAACCAACCTATTCTAAACATGCCCAAGATATTCCAAAACTCAAATTCAAAGAGTAAATGATAGAAATAAGGTATAGACAACGACATACAACTACGGAACCTAAGTCCGGAATACAATAAATAACGGGGAAAAACCGAGATTGCTATAGTAAAACTATGTTTGGTTCATTGAACTTAGCTTAAAATTTAGTGTCATCCTCTACTATTCTTCTTTTTTCGATTTAAGTTTATTTTTCGATTTACAAGTGTGCTAAGTTATTGAAAGGGGGTTAAAATTAGCTCAAATGAAAGTAAGTCAATCTCGGCCTATATGGTTTGATCTCATTGGTTAAGTTAATTTTGTGTCACATGCCATGAAAAACAATGACAAGTTTGACTAAAAAAAATAATCTATTACAAGGAATATCCTGAAAAACATTTTGACAGACTTAGTCCCCAAGAAAAGTTCTTCAATGTATGGGTGTGTTTGATTGAACGGACTGGATAAGGGGGGATTAGAATCCATCGGATTTGAGTCCTGGGACTGTGAATCCCCCGGACTATTTGGTTGGATTGGATTTGTATCCTGTGTTTGTTGTTTCATGGGATTAGATGTCTGGAAATGACTATTTTTAGTGAATCCAACGTTTGGTTGGACGGACTGGATAGGATAAATGACAAAAAGACTATTTTACCCTTTTTCAATAGTTTATCAAATAATAGCAATATTAAACATATATTTAATATTTTAATTATTTTTATCTAGATTAAATAAAAAATTATTTTTATTTTATTTTTTACACAATTAAATAAATTTATTTTTTAAAAATTAAATAAATAAAATATCAATAAAAATATATGTTATTTTTTAATTAAAATTTTAAATAAATTTGTTTTTAAAAATAATAATAATTAAACAATGAAATTAAATAAAACATCTATTAAAATTTAAATAATGAAATTAAATAAAATATAAACAAAATTTTAAAATAAAACATCAACAAAGTATCTATAAAAAATTATTTTAAAAAAATTAAATAAATAGAACATCAATAAAAAGTTAAATAAAATTATTTTATTTTTAAATTGACACATTTAAATTTTTTTAAATTTTACTAAATATAATACATAATTAAATAGTAGATGATCAAAGTTGTCATTTTACCATCTAATTCCAACAGTGGATTGTCTCCCCAAAATTGTCCTACATCCCCCCCCCCCAAGGACACAATAGTCCTCCATATAGGGGATAAGGAGTCCGGCCGGACTCCATGTCCGGCGGACTAAAAAAAAAAAAAAACGGCGGAATGGATACTCCCTCCGGATTACAATCCGTATAGTAAATAGTCCCCCCTTATCCCCCAAACAAACACACCCTTACACCCAAATGGACTAAGGTATGCTCACATACACAACTATATATTGAATCTGATCTATGATACTAGCTAGACTGACTTGGGCATTACGGTGTTCCTAGTCGACTACTAATCTGGCACTAACTGTTATTTCTTTTGTAGATCTCAAGTACCAAGACGGATTGAGTTATCTTCTTCATTGGGTTCTGGTCATCTTTTACATTTTTGCCCTTTTTGTTATGTAATTGCTTGTTACAAGTAAGAAACAATTTCACAAAGTATAGCACAACAAGCCTACAACAATTGGTGGGTTGAAAGAGAAACCAAGTTATAATATATACGATGGACTGATTGAATGAGCTTTTTTCCTAGTGGACACTTGGACTTGTTTTTCTGAAGGGGAACAAAAACTTAGGCCCACAAAATCCAAGTAAACGATTGATCTTAAAGTTCTTTGGTCCTAGGACAAATAATGCGTGAAGAAGAGACTAAAAATCATGAGCCAACTTGAGAGACCCATGTGGCAAAAGCTCTCTATAATTTGGCAAGGCTATTGTGGCAAAAGCTCTCCCTCTTATTCACAAATCTCATCTCGGATTTTGGCCAGAGGTTCTGCCTCTATCCATTTTGTAAAGTAGTCTGTTGCTATCAGCAAATATTTTCTCTGCCCAGTTGCCTGGGGAAGTTGTCCAACCAGATCCATGCCCCATTGGGCAAACGGCCAAGGGCTGGATACTGGGTTTAGATCAGCAGCTGGCTGATGTATCAAAGGTGCAAACCTTTGGCATTGTTCACACTTCTTTACATAGGCTTCGGCATCCTTTTGCATGTAGGGCCACCAATACCCCTGGGTAATGGCCCTGTGGGCTAATGATCTGCCCCCAGCATGGCTTCCACAAATTCCTTCATGAATTTCGTAGAGAAAATCTTCAACCTGCAAAGGATGTACGCACCTTAAAAGTGGTCCAGTGAAGGACCTCCTGTAGAGATGGCCTTCTGCTGATAGACTGAATCTGGCCGACTTCAGTCTAATTTTATGTGCTTCCTTATGGTCTTCTGGCAACTTCTCCTCTTTTAGGAATGCAATGATTGCATCCATCCAGCTCGGTCCCAAGCCCACGCACATTGCTTCTTGTTTGGTGCTCTGTTTATCTATGCTCGGGGCCGACATGCAGTCGATCATGATTGTCCTTGTTTTTCCAGTTTGGATTGAACTGGCCAGGTTAGCCAACGCGTCGGCGTGGGTGTTGTCATCTCGGCTAACTTGGAGTAATCTGCAGTTCTGAAATAGGGCTGCTAATCTGATGACTTCCTTTGCATATGCCGACATTCTTTCGTCCCTGGCTGCAAATTCTCCTGTTGACTGGTTAACAATGAGTTGTGAATCACAAAAAACAATTACCTCATCTGCTTCTGCTGCTGCTGCTAGCTTTAGCCCTGCAATTAATGCTTCATATTCTGCTTCATTGTTTGAGGCTCTGAACCCCAAACGGATGGACTGTTCTATTATTTCTCCATCTGGAGATATCAGCAGCACTCCTGCCCCTGCTCCCTGGCGGTTTCAATTGCCGTCGACGAATAGTCTGAATGAATCCCCGATGTAGATGCTGCAGGGTCTGAGCTTTTCCTTCTCTTGCTTTTTTGGTTGGGATTCCTTTTGCTTATTGGGACAATGATCATCTTGGCTCGGCGGAGCCCGATGTGCGATGGCTTCAGGTGTGAGTTCTGCGACGAAGTCGGCCAAAACTTGGCCCTTTATTGCTGTTCTCGGCCTAAACTCCAGGTCAAACTGGCCCAGGGTTACTGCCCATTTTGCTATCCTTCCTGTTAAGTCTCCTTGTTGTAACAAGGACTTTAGTGGATGCTCTGTTAGGACCACAATCTTGTGTGCCTGAAAGTAATGGCTCAATTTCTTTGAAGCCATTACTAAGGCCAACATTAATTTTTCCAGTGGTAGGTATCTTGTTTCTGCGTCGGCCAAGGTTTTACTTACATAGTAAACAGCCTTTTGTTCTCCTTTTTCCTCTCGGATTAGTACTGCACTGACTGCGTGTTCTGAGACTGCTAAGTACAAAAAACAGTTCCTCCCCAGGTACTGGGTTGGAAAGAACCGGAGTTGTGGTCAAGTACTTTTTTAGGTCGGTTAAGGCGGCCTCACATTCTTCTGTCCATAGGAAGTCCGTGGCTTTTTTCACCAGGTTGAAGAAGGGTCTGCATTTGTCTGAGCTCCTGCTGATGAATCTGTTTAGGGCTGCGGCCCTCCCAGTAAGTATTTGAACTTGCTTCGCCGATGTCGGGCTCTGTAGTTCCAGGATGGCCTTGATTTGGTCTGGGCTGGCCTCAATGCCCTTTCTTGTTACCAGATATCCTAGAAATTTACCTGATCCAACCCCAAAGGCGCACTTCGAGGCGTTGAGTCGGAGCCGATATCTTTTGAGTATGTCAAAGACCTCTTTTAGGTCGGCAAGATGTCCTTTGGATTCCTTGGTCTTTACGACCATGTCATCAATATAAACTTCTACTGTTTTGCCAATCAGGTGTTTAAACATCTTTGTTACTAACCTCTGATAGATTGCTCCTGCGTTTTTCAACCCAAAAGGCATTACCTTGTAACAGTACAAGCCTTTAGGTGTGATGAACGCGGTCTTCTCCTCGTCTGGAGGGTGCATGGCAATCTGGTGGTATCCTCTGTATGCATCTAGAAAACTCATCCTTTCATGTCCCGAAGTAGCATCTACCAGTTGGTCGATTTTGGGCAGAGGAAAGCTGTCTTTGGGACAGGCTTTGTTGAGGCTGGTAAAGTCTACACAAACCCTCCATTTGCCATTCTTTTTCTTTACTACTACTGTGTTGGACAGCCATGTCGGGTACTGAACTTCTCGGATGGCCTCGGCCTCTAGGAGTCTGTCTATCTCTTCTTCTACTGCTTCGACGTGCATCAACGTCGGTCTTCTGGCTCGTTGAATCACAGGTTTTGCCGTTCTGTCGACATTCAGTTTGTGGCAAGTGACCTCGGGGTCAATGCCTGGCATTTCGTAAGGTGTCCAGGCGAACACTTCTATGTTTGCCCTTAAGAAATCTTTCAGTTCTTTCTCTTCTTCTCCAGCTAAGCCTGAGCCGAGAAGAAAGAAACGCTCTTCGTCGTCCTCTTGGACGAAAACTTTTTTTAGCGCCTCTTCGCTCTTTTCGGCTGGTTCCTTCCCGACGTCTTCTAGGACCTCTATGTCCTCATCTTCAACTTCTGCGTTCCTTGGCTCCCTTATAGTACAGGTGGATTTCATTGCTGTCATAGAGCAATTTTTTGCTTGCAGTTGGTCCCCTCTGACTTCTTCAATCCCATGCTCTGTTGGGAACCGCAGTAGTTGATGCAACATTGAGGGAACTGCCCCCATTGCATGCAACCACGGCCTTCCCAAGATGATGTTGTATGGTGAGGGCGTGTCAATTACCAGGAATTCTGTCTGGATCTTCTTAGTGCCGGCTTGTACCTCCAAGCTTGTTGCGCCCAGTGGCCATGTCGGCGTTCCATTAAAGCCGACCATCGGGCCGCTGGATTGTTCTAAGTCATCAGGGTGAAGGCCCAGCTCCTTGTAACATCTGACATACATGATGTCACAGGAGCTGCCTTGATCTATTAGGATGCGTTTCACTTGGCATTCCCCAACCTGGAGGGATACTACCAAGGCATCATTATGCGGATGTTGGACCCATTCTAGGTCGGCTTCAGTGAAGGCTATCATCGGCCCTTGGCATTCTTCCGGCCGATGTCTCTTCTCCCCAACTTGGTAGATTTGCTGTAAATGTCTTACCCTCTGGGTTTCTCCTCTGACTTCGTTTTCGTTGACCCTTGAGTGGATCACATTAACCACCCTCGGTCCTCCTGCTTGTGGTAGCTGTGCTGGGGGTGGGGGTGCTGCTGGTGCTTGTGGCAACCTTGCCTGTTCTTCCCTTGTCCTGGCTTCATCGACCAGGTCTCTCAGAAGGCCTTGTCTCACCAGGTCCTCCAAGTGTGCTTTCAGGGCTCTGCATCCTTGAGTTGGGTGCCCTTCTTCATTGTGGTAGGCACAACGCCTGCCAACGTTCCTTCCCATGAATTCCCCTGGTGCTCTTGCCGGAGCCCTGAAATATGGTTGGTTTCGAATCTGATCTAAGACTTTATGGATTGGGATTCGGAATACCGTTGTTACCGCCTGTTTACTTCTCAACTCTGTTTCTTGTTTGGTCGGTCCATTGTTGCCTCGGCCTCGCTTCGGCGAGCCGTTTCCCTTTTCTTGCTTTACCTCTTTGTTTCCCGATGTATCTTCCTCGGCTCTGGCGTACTTCTCAATTCTTGCCATGAGTTCTTCCATGCTTTTTGGCAATGTTTTTGCCAAAGACTTCCGTAGCGGGCAGTCATCTTTCAGGCCGTTCTTGAAGGATACGACCGCTACCTCTTGGTTGCATTCGGGTATTCGGTTGAACACCTCGTAGTACCTCTTTGCATAGGCCCTAAGGCCTTCTTCCTTAGTGATTCTTAGAGCCATTAAAGCATCGACCCTCAGGGGTTGCAGCTTGTTGGTCACGAACCTGGCCACAAACATCTCGGCCAGGCCTTCCCATGTCTTTATGCTTTCCTTTGGTAATTTGTGGAACCAATTGGAGGCGATTTCCCCAAAGGATGAGGGGAATACTTTGCAGAGCAACGGCTCGTTCCCGCAATATAACGCCATGGAATTCAAGTATAGTCCAACATAAAAGTTTGGATCTGACTTACCATCATAGATTTGAAACCTCGGCATACTGAATCTCTTGGGTGGTTCGAATTTCTCCAGTTCCACCGAGAAGGCTGTCTTCGGTTTTACTGGGGAGTTTACCTCGGCTTCTGCATTCTGCTGCCTCCTCTTGAGGTAGTCCCTTAGGTCTTCTTTGCTCCTCCCTGGAGCTCAGCTGTCTTTGGATTTTAATCTTTTTGGTACACTGCTTTCGGCTTCGTGGTGGGTCCGTTTGGGTCTTTCTTCATGGGTTGTGTCAAAGTGGAGTACTTGCCCCTGAACATGTCGATGCTCTTTGGGGTCTGGATTTTTCATGTGGTGCGTTCTTCGGGACTCTTCTTGCCTCGGCTTTTCCTGTCCGACTTCCCTGGAAGGCCGGTGAGAATGCCTTCCGCTCCTGGTATGTTGAGGGACCTCGGGGATTGTTTTTCTTCCGCCCTTTTGGGCGTTGGTTGCTGGCATTGGTGTATCTTGCAGCGGGTATGGTGGCTGCATAACGTTATTCTACATCATGAAGTTGACGACTGACTGAAGGTCTGCCAACTTGTTCGCCAATTCTTTTACTTCCTCATCCCTCCGTAGGCACCTGTCCCTCCATACCTGGAGGTTATCTTCATTGTAGTATTTTCCTTGGTTTGTCCTTTTTGTCGTGTCGCCTTCCGGGATGACGTCGTTCTCTCTGTGACCCTGGTCACGGGCTTCTGTATTGTGGTTGTCTCCTTCAATGTCAAGGTTAATTGGTCTGCTACTCCCAGAAGGAGCGTCACCCCAATATTTTCCTGCTGTCCGTTACTGGCCATCTATTCTTCCTTCGTTCCCACAGACGGCGCCAAATTGTGTGGGTAAAAATCTGACCACACTGCCCGCTTAGTGATCAGCTGGAGAGCACAGGCAGAATAGATGGTTTCAGCAACCTGTAACAGAAAGAAAAAGCTCCGGCGGTGGTTCTTCCACCCGGGGGGACTCCGACGATCAAGTCAGTATATTTCTCAAAGATAATCAAGTGCTAAACTGAGTATTCAAAACATAAATTGCATACCTTAGACCCATGGGGGTGCCTCTCTTTTATAATATACTCAATCCAAGTCCCACTAGAAGTATGACTTCTATGAACTTCATATCAATGTTTACTTTGGACTCTTCAAGAGATAAAGATAAACTCCCTAGGAGCTTTATCCTTATCTTGGCTAAGTCCCCTCTTCGTCTTTGGATTCTTTGTCCCCTATCTGCTTATCTCGGATTCCGATATCATCGGGGTTAACCTCGGTCTTGCCGAGATTTCCTCGGCGTCCCAACCAGGACACGTGGCACCTCGGCTGACACGTCGGCGTCACCATGCCACGTGTTGGTATTCAGAAAATATATCCCCACAACTCTCCCTCTTATTCCCCAATCTCTTTTTTTATTATTAATAAACTCTCGTTTTGGGTTGCAAATTTGCTAGGGTTTTGGGATTCCCTTTCCCTATCCCTCTCACCCGACCAAAAATAAACACTTCAATTTTGTATTTTGTTTTTGATGTGCATAAAGCAAAAGCACTCTTTTTGCAAGCCTTTGCACATTTGTGGCTTTTTTTTTTTTGTTCATTGGACATGGGAGCTTGAGAAGAGGTGAATCATTCACCTCTTAGAGCAGCGGAGTGATTTTGGCCAACTAAACTAAGCTCACAGTTGCTTTAGAAATACCTTTGTTCATCTTAAAATGTCAATTGTTGACAAACTTAAGGGTTGTTTGGGATGTTCTAAATAATTGTACTTTTTGACTTTTTATAAAAAGATATATAAAAAAATAGAGAAGATATATTGATTGATGTGACCTAAAAAAGATAAAAAGATAAAAAGTGTGGACTTATTTAGTCTTTCCAAACCAGGCCTTAATGTTACAGCTAGAACTAACAAATGTAATTGGTTAATCTTTAGTTTGGTCAAAGAATAAACTTTACAACAAAATCTGGTTTGTAGCTTGGCCTAAACGCAATTACATATTTTCCATCTAAAATTGAAGCAAAGGATATGAGTAGAAAAATGAATTAGCACTTTCTATATAACATCTCCTATTCTTTGATATATAATCAGAGTTGCATATGATTGTCGAATGAATCATAGGTGAATAAATGTAGAAAAATTCGATTGGCATTGCTATAGATTTTCAGCAATTACTAAAGAGGGAAATGTACTCCTAATAAATTATCCCTTTCTATATCTCCTATTCTTTCAATTTTCTTTCTTCGTAGAGAATTTGCATCTGGGGCTAGCAAAATTTAAACAACATGAACTTACCATTTTGGTTTTTTCTTTTTTTTCTTGTCTTTTTTTCTTTTTTTGCGGAAAATGACACAGTTTATTACGAAACAGTAAGCCAACATTTGGATCTTGATTGTTTTTAAATAAAATTTTGGATCTTGATTTCTTATTGTTTTAAGAAAATTTTGGAAAATGACACAGTTTATCAAGAAAATTGTGAAAATTTTGGATCTTGATTTCTACAAGTCTTGTACACTTTTTTAGGCCTCATTTGGCATGTAATATTTTTAGCCTAAAAGTTAGAAAGTTAATAAAAAAATCAAAAAGCCTATAACATATACAAAAATTCAAAGATTTTCTTTTTTCTCTACTTTTTACACATCTTTTCGTAAAAAAAAATCAAAAAGTCATTCTAAACATACTAATTTTATATTGTTTTGGAAATATGATTAAAATCTAACTTTTTGACTTTTTTTTAAAAAACGTGTAAAAAATATGAAAGGTAATGTGATTCAAAATAGATTAAAAGCTAGAAGATGGCTTTTAACCATCTTTCCAAAATAGCCAATTTTTTCCCCTCATATTTTAGCCGAAAAATTAAAAAATTACTAAAATCTTCTATTCCCAAACGAGCCCTTACTACATTAATAAGTTTAAAATACTTATTTTACCCCAACACTTTTTAGAGATATTGATGGATGAAAATAGAAAACAACTTACAGATAAGTAAGTTAACCAATATGACTGGTTCAAAAGTTCTCTACATAAATAAATAAATAAATAAATAATAATAATAATAATAATAATAATAATAATAATAAAAGCAAACAACTATAGCTCATGTTTCATATCTCTTTTTCCTTTCCTCCTCTTTTTTCTTCGTAACTTTTTTAACAAATTCAATATCTAAATATGATCTAATTTTGGATTAACTTCAATGTTATCTATCATGATTAATCGACAGAGTGATATGTATATATTATGAGAAAGATTATGGTGCACACCTTTTAAAGTGTATATATCATATATATCTTATAATTAAAAAAAAAATGGTATAACTCCATATTTTCTGAGTCATAATTAAAATAAATAATAAGAAAAAAAAAGTTACAATCAAACACCACATTAGGCATAATCAAAATCTCATGAGTCACAACTAAAATATTATCATAATTAAAGAAGAAAATTAGTGATAACTGAAGAAGAAAATGATATAATTAAACATAGATATTGTACACCCTTTTCAAGAGATGTGTACAGTAAAATTTCCCATACTATATATTTATATGCACAATAACCTATAAAATAGTAATTTCAACGAAAAAATTTTAATGCATATAATTTGATTACAGAATCAAATATAACGCTCTCATGTGAGGTGGGATCTATTAAATATGGAATCCAATCCAAATAAAAAGGTTATATTTGATTTTATGATTGCATTATGTTTGAATTATGCATACGTAGAAGAACTGGATTTCAAAGCTTGGGTTTATTAACCTTAATATTAAATCAAGATTTTTAGTCTAGTGATTGTATAGCATAATTTGTGTGGTCTAAGGATACGAGTTGAACTTCTATGTAAGAGGGTTTAAAATCCTTTGTGATAATTTATCTCTCCTTTAATATAGGATTGTATGTAGCCGTTTATTTGTTGGCTATGGCTTGTCTCCAGTTCTCCATCAAACTGGAGAGGTACTGTTGGGCCTTGTGAGCACACTTTTTGGTCCCGTTTCGATGATCAAAACAATTTACATTTTAGGGTTTGTCGAATATATCATCCTTGTAAAAAATTAAGTCGATCGAATAATGACAACTATGTGTTTGGATTAGTTTTATATTAAAAAAAAAAAAAAGAACAATAAGAAAATAAATGGTTCATACAAAATTGATTTGAACTCATATTTTCTATTATCCAATCAACTTAATTTTTTGCAGGAAAAGTGTAATCGACGGATCCTAAAGTGTAAATGATTTGGATTATCAAAATAAAACCTAAAAGTGTGTCCACTCGACCAAACTGGGCGGTCTAGTCTAATTATTGACTGGAGACAGTACAATCCCTTAGTTATTCTCTTGTTTGAAATAACGGTGGTTGTTGGGCTTGATTTTCAAGCTATTATTTAGAGCATCTCCAACGGTATTTGAGTAAAATATTTCTTTGATATCAAGTGCTCCAACGGAGGATTATGGAGTTTTATCAAAACACCGGTCAACCAGGCGGATGTTCGACCGATCGACCGGCTAGTGTAAATTTTTTTTTTTTTTTTTGCCTTAAGGTGGTTGACTAGGCGGTCGATTGGCTAGTGCAATTTTTGCCTTAAAGTAGTTGACTGAGTGGTCGACCGGCCAGTGCAATTTTTTCAGCAATTTTTGCCTTGAAGTGGTCATCTGGAAGGACATCTGGGTGACATCCGGCAATGACAATGAACAGTGATTTGATGAAAAGTACATTTGTCCTCAGTTTGATGAAAGAAAAGTAAAATTCTCAATTTGATACCTATTTGATGAAACCGTTAGAGTAGGAAAAGAACTCATTTTTCATCAAATGTAAATTTATTGAAAGATTTGAGTGATCATTGGAGATGGTCTTAAAGGGTGCTCGATCAAAAAAATCAAATTTAAGTTTGGTTTGACTAAAAGTGCATGTGTTGAAATAATTTTTCTATAAAGACAAGTTTAGACAAAAAGATCAAAATAGCCATGTGTATATATATTGTATCCCATCTATTTACAACCATTCCCCTCTCTTTCTCTCTCTCTCTCTCTCTCTCTAAAATATGGCGTTTGTGAACCATCGCTTCTTAGTCCACTCAAATGTCATACCTCACCCTTCCTTATCCATTATCATCTGCCGTCGTCTGCCACTATCTCTTAGTTCTTCCTCTCACCTCCATCATTGTTCTCTCTCTCTCTCTCTCTCTCTCTTCCTCTCTCTTCACCTCCATCGCCAACGACTGACCACCACCACCTCCGTTGCCGTTGATCTTCACCGGTCGTAGATCTGTTATCGATCTTCACCACTAATATCCTCTCTCTCTTTATATATATATATATGAATATGTGCTTGAAGTGGTTTGATTCAAGGTGGTAAAGATGAGCAAAGGGTTCAGAGATGAGGAAAACAAGGTTGACAAGAACGAAGATGATGAAGAAGAGGACATCGTCTCAATCAGCGAAGGAGAGCCTAGTGACCAAACTCGTGAGCCGGTTCTTACTTGATTACTTCTCGCCTTAGTTTGAATTGAAGTCGTGAAACATAACTTGGCTGGGACTACAAGTTTTGGCGATTCAGACCGATTTCCAGTGGTTTCCTTAGGTAATTTTCCAACTAGAGAATATTCGAATCACTGTGATCTATTTCTCTTTTTTTTTTTATTTTTTTTATTTTATAAACAATACATTAGGAAGTAAAGGAACAGTACATGAATTTATATTGTAATATGAATTGATCTTTATATTTGTGTAATGATGTCTAGGTGTTATGGACTAAATGTGTTTGGAAGGCCGTTTCATTGACAGACTTGATTACTTCCCTCTCAGTGAAAAAAGTTTATCATAGAGCAGCCTTATGTATCCATCTTGATGCCTATGTACAACAAAAATATATTGCTAAGAAGGTTTTCGATCTTTTTAAGTTTTTTTTTTTCCCTTTTCATTATTACTATTATGTAAGTTTAGATCATTTTTTGTTGTTGTTGATGATGATGATGAAGAATTAGATTGCAATAGATAATTTTTTTTTTTTTTATCAGTATCACTAGGATTTTCTTCTAAAGCAAGGACACAAGACTATAGATTTTGAACATCGAATTTGAGATTCTAAATCTCATTTTGTAAATCTTGGGTTGTTAGTGTGTTTAATGGAGTAAGAAGATTGTTGACATGATCGAGAACATCTTTAAAATCATAAGTATTATATTTTAATTCTTGACTCTTATCTCTTATATCTGGTCAATCAATTATCAATTATTGTCAACGCATTACTACAATTAAAAAGAAAATTAAAGATGAACAAACTAATTTAAAAGAACTCAGAAAACAATTACAATCTTTAATCTGTATCTGGGTCTCCTTTTGGTATTAGAGCCAAGTTGGTTTAGAGTTGATTTTATTTCTTTCATTATAGCCGGTGTGGCACCCAAGTAACAGAAGTCTATAAGCTGTTAGCTCGTTAGGCAAAAGGTCATTATTGACACCATTTGAGCTTAAGCAGAACCACCTGTTGACAGCTACAGTTATCATGGCAAGAATATTTAAATCATTTTCTAATCTGATTTCTGGTGAATGTTCTTCTACGAAACTTGTTATTATAAATCAAAGTGATTTAGAAATAGAGAAGATTGAAGAGTGTCTAAAAAAATGAAAGTTACCTACCAAAGACATTGACTGCTTATATGATAAAAAATTTGAACTTAAATAAACCTACAAAATCAAAACAGTTGAACAAATTTTACCTGTCACCCAAGACAATCAAAATTTTCAATTATTAGATTGTGACACAATTCTTAAATTTCAGAAACAATTCAATTTCTTACATCTTGGTCTTTTCTAGGTTGGTGTCAAACCCATGACAAGCCTATATCTTTACAAATTTGAAGTATGTACCCTCCAAGATATGAGACACCATCATTATGATGATTCATTACTAGGTGTTATTAAATCTAGTCTTGCACATGGACCGATTTATTTTGAATATTTTCCAAATTTCGAAGTCTCTTTAATTGATCCTACTATCCTCAAAACTCTTACTCTTAATATCCAAACCAAATATTATAAGATGGATTCTCCTTCTTTTAATATTATGGTCTGTTACCATGTTTATCTTAAAGCAATGACTACTTCATGTCTTGGATTCAAATATATAGCTCCAAATCTCAAACAATCAACCATTTTTTTCCATGCTCGTCAAGAAAATTCTGAGATTATGAGAAGATGATGACGATACATGGGTTATTCCCAATGTTGTCCTTGCCCTCACCTCTCAACCTCAAGCAAATCCAAATTCTATACTCCAAAATCCAGATGGATCGGTTGTTATTCGTTTCTAACGATCCAGATCTCATGCATCCTCACAATCACCTTCTACAAGATATCATACTCCAGCTCAAACCCTCAATATCCTGCTCGCCATTCAATAGACTTACCATTACATTCAACCCGAAAACAACCAAATCAAATCCCACACACAAATTATGCGAATTTTAGTCATTTTCAAGATATTGACTTTGACATAGATTCCCTATCAATTAATGTTGTCCGACATGATTCATAATTAATCATGACTTGCTTTCCCAAGAATACAATGCTCCCTACACTACAACAATTTACATTTTTGACAACCAAATTTGGCAACTAAAAGAATTTGTCTCCAAAAGTGCAATTTCTGGCGACTAAAAATTATTTTGGTTAGCGTTGGTTTAGGGTTTAGTTGCTACTTTTTTTTAGTCGAGGTATGTTATCTATTGGCGACTAAAAAAAAGTTAGTCACTAAATATGCCATAATTGGAGACTAAAAAAATAATAGTTGGCATTAGTTTAGTTTTTAGGCTACTAAAATTTGTTTTAGTCGTGGTATACTAATTTTTCCGACTAAAACAAATTTAGTCGAAGAATATGCAGTTTGGTGACTACAACAGATTTAGTCGTGGTATACGAACCTTTTTTGACACAAAAAAAAAAAAAAAAATTGTCAGCAAATATAAACTTTTGGTGACTAAAATTGTGGCCGTCATTAATTAAGTGTTTGGCTACTAAATATATTAGTCGTTATAAATTAACCTTTGCGACAAACAATGAATTTAGCCGCCAAAAGATAAATAAAATATTAGTGGGAAACAATTGAGATTGGCGCCCAGGAATTGTTCTCAGCATTTTTTGGAATATAAACAGGGGTTCTTCTCTTCCTCTCTCTCTCTTTCTCTCTCCCTCTCTCTCTCTCTCTCTCTCTCTCACTCACACACACACATACACACACACGCATAATCAGTCACCACCAAACCTCACCTCGCCACAATCGCTCACCACCGTTGCTCACCGTACGTCCCACATCACCACTGCCACCCCACCTCCATAAATCACCACTGCCACCGTCACAATACAAACAGGTTCTTTCTCGCTCTCACTTTCTCTCTCTCTCTCCCCCTCTCTCTCTCTCTCTCTATTTCCTCCATTTCCCTATTTCTCACTCTTGATCTAGGGTTTATATGATTTATTCAATTTAATTTCCTATTTAGCTTTTTCTTTTCTTTTTTTTGGTTTAATTTCTTCAAATTGCAATAAATTTGGAGTTGCATTGATATATTTTCTCGCTAATTTTTCTGTTCTCTTTCTTTCTGTTGGGGGAATTTGGATTGTCTTTAATCTTCCTTTGAAAGTGTAGATTTTTTTTATTTTTTTAATTTGGGTAAAAGTTAACCAAAAAAAAAAAAAAACAAAAAAAACAAAACAAAAAAAAAACAAAAAAACAAAAGCACGGTTGTAATGTAGCAGGGATGTGCCTTTTACAACTCCAAAATCAATATATGTGATGATGGTATCTAATAGCCTTCTAAATTTTAATTCATCAAACTAATTGGTTACAAGGTTCAGCTGATATGGGTTGCAGAAGTACTAACTTTTTCTTACTTGTTTACAGGATTCAACTGAAGTAGAATTTGCCCGAAGAAGTGATGCGTTTCAAACTCTTAAGCAATATAACAATGTTCAATTGGATGGAAAGCCTATGAGGATTGAAATAATAGGCACCAACTTAGAGGTTCCTATTTCAACTCATGTCAATGTAATTGGAGATGTAAATGGGAGGCGGACTGTTGTTATGTACGTATTATTTCTTATTTCCTTTACTACTATCTGTGTATCACTACACTTCATAATTATTTTGTTTGGGGTTAAATTTACTATATTCTTGTCAAGCTAGCTGGTAAATGTAGTGGATGAACTTTTGAGTAACTTGTTAGGTTGAAGATCAAGGGTTTAGTACATTATCTATGTTGTTCAATATTTGCAATTGCCTTGCTTGAGGGGCGTAGGGATTCATTTTAATTCAGCGGCTTAATTTGAACATTTTTTAAACCATTTTCAAGACATAATTGGTTTGATAATTTACTACTATGTGTTTTGTCTTTTATAAGCAATTGGCTGTTTTGGTCCAAAAACAAGGGACAAGGTTTGTAAACTCAAAACCGAGGTTTCCTATTGAGGCAATCAAGCATTTGACAAGTGTGTACATTCATCATCGGGTGGGAAATTAGTGGTGCCCAAGTTGTAAGGGCGGTCAAAAATGGGGTGTCTACAATACACAAGTAGAGCTCAATGTTCTCATTAATTATCAAACCAAAACAATTCCCAAGATGGCTAGGTGTCAATCAGCTTCGAATAGCACTCATTGAAATCACCGGTTTCAAACCAAACTGAAATAGACCAAACTAAACCAAACCAATCCTTAAGTCCCATTAAAAGGGAGTGACTACAAGAATCCATCTTCTCTACACGGCTTAATCCAACTCACCAATTCTCTACTCTCACAACTTAAACATTAATAGGCTAACTAACACCTATAATAGGCTAACTAACACCTATCACTCCTATCTAGTGTTCAACATACACCAACATCACACCTGCGTCTGAGCTAGACTTCTAAAGCCAAATCTCACAATTCACAATCATCGTCATCACTTATCATTCACACAAGGCACAAAGCACAAACATGGCCAGGAAGTTTACAATATTTCACTACCAACCGAGGAGTTTCCACTAACTCAAGACAAGCTTCACCCAAGCCTTACCACTACATATAGGAGACTCAACACTCACAAAACCCTTCCAAGATGTTTCTCAAACTTTCCACCTTACTTATATCCAATCATTCCAAAGTGACTAGTTGTCACCTAAACCCTAATATCAACCAATCAGTTAACTATTCAATAAAACTTTAATTTCGACACTCAAACATCCACAGGTTGCCCCTAACCCTTTAATCCGAAATAGAGTTCCACACATCACTCCCCACACTTCTAGAATCTCACCTAGTTCCTCAAATATATATATATATATATATATATCGCACTAGCATTGTTTCCAATAATCCCATCACTCTTATGCCTATAAGGTAACACCCTTCCCTTTTTGCATGAAACAAGACCTATAAAGTCAATGGCACTCCACCCATTTCAAACCACATAAACAATCGTTGTCTGCGTTATACCCATTACTAGGAAATACAACCCTGTATTTCCTTCCAAGAACCACTTCTAGCATCTAGCTATTAAATTCCCTTCCTACTCATAAACCCTATACAAGCCTTGGCCATGTCACTCAACACTTGAATACTGCAAACCCCTTTTTAAATCATAGAACTCCCACTTTTCACAAACACTTTAATTCAATTTAAGGTTCATAAGTCAATATGTGCTTCATTCAGGAAATAGAAATAGTTACACAACAAAATGTTAAGATTACAAATTCTTATAACATTTCCCAACACAAACAAGTTCCAAGGTTTAATTACATTACCACACTATGGGGTTCCAAAAATACACATACATATACATACGCAACATCCGTAGACACAAGGCCCTACATACAAGCGAAATTACATCGCGGTACCAAAGCACGAAATCTCCACCAAGACACCACATCACTATTATCCCTGCCTGGACTACTACGACAAACCCTATGCACATGAAGGACAATGGTGCCTAACATGGCCCATCTGTTGACACTTGGAGCAGAAAGGTGGTCCTCTACTTTGTGACTGCCTCGAGGAAATCGAAGTCTGGCTAGATCTTCCAACAAACGAACCTGATGAGGTAAAACTAGACTGAGGCTATGACTGGGATTGTGATTGAGATTTAGCCCTCATTTGCCTCCTACTAAGTTTCTTGAACCAAAGAACTCACCAATATGGCCCTTTCTCCTTCATACCGACCAACCTCAAGATTAATGGCTTTTGTATGAGCTGCCGCTTCTACTAGTGTATGATAGTTCCTATTCATGCACCCCACTACCTTCCATCGGATATCATGGCATAACCTCTCCTCAAATTCAATACAACGTCATTCATCCATTGCTACCAACTCTGGAGCAAATCTAGATAAATTGGTGAACCTTGCCTCAAATTGCGTTACAGGTGTAGTACTTTGGCGCAACTCCATAAATTGTTTCCTCAATATTTTCCGAGCAGAAGAAGGAAAATACTTGGCCCAAAAGGTCTCAGTGAATGCAACCTAGTTGGTGCCTATGGTGGGGCTTACATACTTCCACTAATACCCACCATCTCCCTTCAGTAGAAAACTTGCTAATGCCACTCTTATCCCCTCATCTGTGACTCTGAGCATATCAAGAGACTTAGTGACCTGCTCTAACCAACTTTCTACCTCTAACAGTTCTAACCCTCCTGTGAACTCTGGTGGGTTAAAGTGAAAGAACTCGTTAGCGATCTTGAAGGCACAAGACTCGTCTCCCTCATTGCGTATTAAAGCCTCCCACACAGCTCTTAGTATCTCACATGGGATCTCCTTGCCTACAGCTGGTGCTGCAAGTGCAGGTACTACTGGGACTGCTATGCCCCTATTGGTGTCCCTAGTCCCAACACAACCATTGTTAGCTTGCCTTGACAACATCAAACATCAATCAACAGAACTCTAAACCTTTCCTAAGACACTCACTCTTCCTACCAAGACGCAAAACGAGCTTAACGTATAATCAGACAACACATAAACAGTTTTAACTAGCAAACCACTTAATCAAGTCAAGTCTACAAGGATGACCACTTGTCCCAGGACTTCTAATGAACTCCCACCAGAAATCACGTTGATCAGACGCATTTTTAATGCGATCTCAAAGCAAGTTAACCGGCTACAAGCACTATCCCTGAAACTTTACTCACACTTGCACAATGCAACACATAATGTCTCACACCTCATACTCCCTACATGAAAATGTCCTCACCAAGCAAAGTCAACCCATTTTGGTAAAAATCACTTCCCACGAGCTCAAGGTTTTCAAACCCAATAGCTCTTATACCAAGTTGTCAAGCCCCCAAATTTTATTACCCAGAAACATTATCAAAACTTTTAATTCAAGTTCTTTTCACTCAATATATTTATATATACAAGTGACCGTTACACTTGAGTAGAAGAAAAATGTTCTCTCTCGAATGAATACAACAATAATACATGCCAAGATTTACATTGAAATACTCTAGATAAACAATTACATGTGAAGATACTCAACAACCTCAAGTCATAGTATACATTTCATTTACATACAGAATCACAAATACACATAAAAGACAATAAACTTCTTGAAATCTTCAATTGGTGTTTCTGGATCTTTCTACCTGAAAATAGTAAAAATACGTAGGATGAACAAATTTGTCCAATAGGAATTTTCAATGATTCTCAACAATAAGATCTCTAGATACATGTGATCATGAGTGCTAAAGAATGGTACATATATAATTAATGTGCTCTTTTCATAATCAAAATATAATACATATAGGTAATACCTTTCTCATAAAGGAATTCATGAAAACTTGTCAAAGAAAACTCTTTCTTTTGGTTCAGTATAATTCAAGTATAGTTTTTCAAAAGCTCTTTCAAAAATCCCTTGTTAACATTACTTAAAGGTCAAGAATATAGAAACCCATCATTCTACCATAACTCGCATCATGCCATCACCCCATCATATTCCACAATAACATGAATCAACTCAATTTCATTTGTTCAACTTTACACAATTAAATTGTTCATTTCTCATTATCACAATCACACATATATATCTCATTATAATTATTTCACATAAATACAAATATAAGCTAGCCCTATTATCGAGCCTCATCATCACACCACACGCTTTTCCAAGTGCTACACTGGAAGGAATGCAGAACCTCTGTTAAGTACTACGCTTTATCGGTCACGAGCCGGAAAGAATGTAGAACCTCACACTTTACTGATCACAAGCCGAAGGGAAAACGGAACCTCAACATATCTCAATAGACCACATGCTTTATTGGGTGGTAGTTCAGAAGGATAGCGGAACCTTTGTTAAGCGCCACGCTTTACTAGTCACAAGCCAGAAGGAAACGGACCCTTATTACAATATCACCATCCATCGTTTTATTATGTCATTCATTGTTACAATTCCGACAAAGCCCACAACACCGTTCATTATTTCCATCACACATTAATCTAATAACACATCCACCATAAGCATAATGGTTATCTTTAGAAGCAGTCACAATTCTTGTGTTCCATTTCTCTCTTTACCACTCCACTTTATCATCAAATCTTAATACTCAATTGTACAACACAATAATTATTACAGTTTATCCAAGATTTAGGGATTTAGTTACCAACATTAATTTCTTTAACATAACTCTCATATACAATAGTCAATTTCCACAACCACTGATTTATCGTTAGTTATACTCATCTTAACCGAACTTAATTTCATGAATCTAACGTCAATTGAAACATTCTTTTTTTCCAAATAAATTCCACAACTAGGGTTAGGCATACATTAGGGCTTTTTACTCACAAGCATAAAATCTTGTTCTAACCACTTAAAACTTCTTTAATCCACCTCAAATTTTCATTTAATTTATCTATTTTGGAAACCCTAACTTTCTTTACATTCTTTGTGAAAATCTCCTTAAGATGAGGTTTTTGTGCGATAGAAATCTACCACCTATCCATCTATAAGAAAATATTGAAGAGAAGTAAAGAAAATCCCTACCTCAAGCAACAAGAGAAGAAACCCAAAATTTCAACTTCAACGAAAACGCAATTCGATTGGATGGATAAAAAGCCCTCGATGTGCTTTTCGTTTTTATATAAGGAACATGGGGTAGAAAATGAAAGGAAAGAGATAAAACCCAAGTTTGAAAGCTTGAAAGCCACAATAATGGTGGAAAAGAGGAAGAAGAGGGAGAAGGAGCAAAAGAGAATAAAGAAAAAGTAGACAAAAAGTGACTTTTAAATGTGTTGAGTTCGTACTCTTCGCTCAAGCAACCAATCCTTCGCTTAAGCAAACAATACGAATTCCCAGAAGTTCAGACCAGGTAAGGAAAACTGCGCGAGCGACCACTCCTGTGCTCGAGTGAACATCAACAACTCTCAGAATCTTAGACCTGCAAAAGTATTGGGAACTTCACGACACCGCTTAAGTGACCAATCCATTGCTCGAATGATGAGAAAAGGGAAAAAAAATTCTAGAGTGCGACAATCTCCCCACCTTAAGAAATTTCGTCCTCGAAATTAGTGAAATACTAAAATTTCATCCCAAGATAACTTTACTTATTTGTAATGGACTAAACTTGTGTTCTATTACTCTAAAAAATACTCTAAAACTAATATGAAGAATGATGTAAAGAAAAAGCAAAAATGGGAATGATTGAATAAATTGGATTGTTTGGAGGATTTGTATTTATCGGCATGGTGGTGGCTGTTCGGAAAGGTAGGAAACCCTTCGAACAGGTGCAAGTTCAAATTGTTGAAGAGGAAGAGAGTTGACTGGAGAAAAGAGACACACACCTGTTGGGTTTGAATTTTCAAATTCAAATTTAAAAATTTTCCTACAAAATTTTCAACCAAATTTGTTTTCGAAAATTTAAAATTTCCCACAAAAATTTAAGAAAAACTGAAATGAATTTTGTCCAAAAATTAAAGGTAGGACCCGATCCACACCCATGTTCAGCCCGGCCGTTAGCGGCACGCGTGTGGTGTTGAGTTCAAAGCATGCTTAGTCCACAACTTCCCCCTCCACAAAACTTCGGTGCCCTTTGGGGCCCATCCCAAGTGTGCCAACTTAGAGTTTATATACTTATATAAACTCTCTCCTTGTTTCAATGTGGCACAACACAAATAGAGCAACCCACATTGTCTCTTCAACTTCCAACATCACGAAGTTGAAAATGACGTCAACTTTCCATTCACTTATAAATGGTTTTGACAAATAGACTTCAAGGTGTGACTTACCATGTAGCAAGGAACACATCACCACTCCAATCCATCTCAAACAACATGTGGGTCCCACTAGAATTTAGGCCTTGAACTAACAATCCCCCACATTAATGGAATTGACGGAAAGAAATGCAACAACATGATAAAAGAGTATAAAAATTAGAGATATTCTGCATAGGATAGGTAACTTTTGGCTTTGGACCTTCCGTTGTGAGACACTATTAGATTTATTAGCCAATTAGTGAACATGATGTCTTGAATTGTTCAGCCGTTTGCATAAACCAAGACAATAGAACTCACATAGCAAATTTCCAGACACAATTTGGTTCACAATTGTGTTCATTTTGGCCCTAGACAACTAGGTACATTATGAGTGCTCTAGAGAATTTTAGCCTTAACAATTCTCATAGAAAAGGCCAATTCACACTCATATACATGATTCTTATGAAAAGTATCATGCCATACTCCATTAGGTATTCCTAGATATAAAAACCATTAAAAGCATTGCTTACCCTAACACTCTGCAGACATCACTATTTCATCATAGAAATGGGTAAGAGTATGACTGCCCAATGATCTTTATGAATCACACACAACTCAATTGGTTCTTTGAACCTAGATCTTGGCATCGGTAGTTAACCAGGTCGGGTTGCCATTGTAGGAACTCTTAGTTAATAGGCTTAAGTCCTATTCTCCTTAATGAATTCTCAATTAACTCTCTTGTTAACCCTTTGGTTAGTGGATCTGTTATGTTGTCCTTGGACTTTACATATTGAATGAAATAATTTCATTGGAGAGAAATTGTCTCACGGTGTTATGTCGACAACGAATGTATCGTGACTTACCGTTATACATATGACTATGTGATCTACCTATTACTAATTGACTATCACAATATATATATAGCAAGCACAGGTTTCAGCCATATTGGAATATCCTTGAGAAACTGACTAAGCCATTTTGCTTTTTGTCCTACTTTATCTAAAGCTATAAGCTTTGATTCCATAGTAGACCTAGCGATGCAAGTCTGTTTGGAAGATTTTCAAGACACATGTGCACCTCTGAGAGTAAATATATATCCACTGGCGGATTTTGAGTCTTTAGTATCCGATATCTAGTTTGCATCACAATATCCTTCAAGTATTGCTGGATATCGAGTATAATGTAACCCAATGTTACGAGTAAATCTGAGGTATCTCAGAACTCGTATAATTGCTTTCCAGTGCTCTATCCCTAGGTTACTTGTTCACCTGCTTAATTTACTTACTACATATGTTATATTAAGGCAAGTGCAGTTCATTAAGTACATTAAGATTACAACAATCTGGGCATACTCTAATTGAGAAATACTTTCATTTACATTCTTAGAAAAGAATACATTAACATCTATAGGTGTTCTTGCAAGATGGTCATCATCTTTGCTAAATTTTTCAAATATTTTCTTAATGTAATGTGACTGAGACAAAGTGTCTCCTCCTGAAGTTTTGATAATTTTCATACCAAGTATTGTATCAGCAATTCTCATATCCTTCATGTCAAAATGTTTATTCAACATTTTCTTGGTATCATGTCATTATTAATACCTATGATAAGCATGTCATCAACTTAAAGGCATACTATGACATACCCTTTGTCCATGTTTTTAATATAAACACATTTGTTACATTCATTAATCTTAAATCCATTTGACATCATTACATTGTCAAAATTTCTCATGCCACTGCTTTGGTGCTTACTTTAAACTATATAATTTTTTAACCAATTTGCACTCTTTCTTTTATTTTCCTGGAACATAAATATTTCCGATTGTTCCATGTAAATTTCCTCATTTAATTCATCATTTAAGAAAGCTGTTTTCACATCTATTTGATGAATTTCAAGATTATGCAATGTTGCAATGGCAATTAGAATTCTAATGGATACTATTCTAGTAATTGGTGAGTATGTATCAAAGTAATCCAGACTTCTTTTTTTTGTTTGTTTGTACCCTTTGACCACTTGTCTTGCCTTGCACTTGTCAATTGTTCCATTTTCTTTCATTTTCCTCTTGAAAATCCACTTGTATCCATGAGGTTTATATCCCGATGGCAAATCCACCAGTTCCCAAGTATGGTTTTGCAAGATGGATTGAACTTCGCTATTTACAGACTCTTTCCACAAAGGAGTCTCAGGATTGGACATTGCTTTTTTAAAGGTTGAAGGTTCATTTTCTGACAAAAAAGAAAATCCAGACCAAAAGATTTTGAAGTTCTAGTATGTTTACTATGTCTAGGTTCATTTTCTTCCTTTTGATCTAATTCCTGCCCTTGTATTTGATTTTGTTCTTGATTACTACTAGAAATAGAATCAATGGTTCTTTTGTTAGTACTAGTCTCTTGTCTAGCTTTGTTAGAAAACACATGTTCAAAAAATGATACATTCCTAGATTCAATAATAGTGTTTACATGCATTTCTGAATGTTCTGATTTATGAATCAAGAACCGATATGCACTACTTTTCTTAGCATAACTGATGAATATGCAATCAACGGTTTTTGGAGCGATCTTAGTCTTTTTGGGACAAGAAATAACAACTTTAGCCAAACACCCCCACTCTTTTAAGTATTTGTACAATGGTACTTTTCCATGCCACATTTCATAAGGTGTTTAATTTACTTTCTTTCGAGGTACTTTATTAAGAGTGTAATTAGAAAAAAGTATCGTTTTCCCCCACAGGTTCTGAGGTAATCCATAACTTATCAACATGGCATTAATCATTTCTTTTAAAATCCTATTTTTCCTTTCAACAATGCCATTTTGCCGAGGTGAGTAAGGAGCGGTGATTTGATGAACTATTCCATGTTGTATACAAAATTCATCAAAAGGTGATCCATATTCTCTACCTCTATCACTTCTTAAAATTTTAATTTTCTTAACAAGTTGATTTTCAACTTCATTCTTATATTGAATGAAAGTTTCCAAAGCTTCATCATTCGTTCGAATTAAATAAACATAACCATATCTACTATAGTAATCTATGAAAGTGAAAAAAAAAAAATATTCCCACCTGTAGTTTGAATTGATTTAAAATCACAACTATAAATTAATCCAAGTGGTTCTGTACTTCTTTCAATTGAATAAAAAGAAATTCTAGTTAATTTTGCTTTAATACAAATTTCACATTTATGATTTGGATCTATTTCAAACTTAGGTAAACATTCCATATTAATTAATCTACGTAAAGATCTATAATTAACATGTCCTAATCAACCATGTCATAAATTTGAAGACTCAAGCAAGTAAAAAGAACACATTCTTATTAAAAATAGAATGTACAACAGTCATTACATTAATTTTGCAAAGGCGATCAGACATGAAATCTTTTCCTACATACATCCCGTTTTTGGTAAGTACAAGTCTGTCACTCTAAAAAACTAGCATAAACTCATTTTTTCTCAACAAAGACAAGGAAACAAAATTCTTGTAAATGTTCGGCACATGTAGCACATTATTGAGAGTGAGTTCTTTTGCAGATGTCATCTTCAGAATAACCTTTCCTTGTCGTTCGACTTTAGAAGTCAAGGAGTTGCCCATGAAAAGTTGTTCTCTGTTGTCTACCACAGAATATGAGGCAAATCTCTTTTTGTCGACACAGATGTGGCGAGTAGCTTCAGTGTCCACCCAACATTTTTTGAGATTTTTTGACAAGGTCTACCTTGGAGACAACTGTCGAAAGGTTTATGTCATCAACACCATTGGAGATTTTGTCCACTTCAATGACATTGGCTTGAGTAGGTTTCTTACTTGAACTTCCTTTGTTTTTGTGCTTGCTACAACAAGCCCGATGTCCCTCTTTGTCACATATGTAGCATTTGCTAGTAAATTTGAACTTCTTTGTGTCCCCTCCTTTAGAGCCTTATAAGGAACTTTCTTTGACAAATTTGTGCTTCTTTGCTTTGGGTGCTTGTTCTACCACATTTGCTTTTGACTCCAAAGGATTCTTTCCAACCCACTTCTCAGAAGTTCGATTGTCTTCCTTAATCCTTAATGGTACAATTAATTCCTCCAAAGTCATTTCTTTGTAGTTGTGCTTGAGATAGTTCTCGAATTCCTTCTAGTCATGTGGTAATTTTTCAATTAAGGCAACAACTTGAAAGGATTCACTTAGGGACATGCCTTTTGCATAAATGTTACGCAAAATAAGTTAGAGATCCTAATCTTGACTGATCACAGTTTTTGAATCAATCATCACAAAATCCAAGAATTTGCCAACCCCAAATTTCTTCGATCCAACATCTTCTGTTTTGTATTTTTTCTCCAACGACTCCTAAAGTTCTTTTGCCATTTTGATAGGACTGTACACATTATATAATGTGTTGTCAAGCCCATTTTAAATGTAGTTTCAACAAACGAAATCATCATGTTCCAAAGCATCAACCGCAACAACCACTTATTTGTTGATTTCATCATCTTTCAAAGTAGGAGCATCTTTATGGAGGAAATGAGCAAGATTTAATGTAGTAAGATAAAACAGCATTTTTTGTTGCCATCTTTTACAGTAAGTTCCTAAGAACATTTTTGGCTTTTTCCCGTAATTCACTGGTATTGTCACAATAACAGGAGGGGTTAGGGAAATTGTAGTTGCAGTACCCATAACAACACTAGTTTGAACATTAGTTTGAGTAGTTTCAGTAGTCATGAATTCTAAATTTGATAATTTTACACTACACAGAAAATTACAAGAAAAAACAAAGAGTATAACATTCCTAAACAATAAAAGAAACAAAATTGTAACTTTACAATAAAAGAAACAAAATTGTAACTTTTATTTTACTCAAATTAATTTGAAAAACAAAATAAAATTTTATTTAAACAAATTAATTCCACACGCAATTTTCTTTCTATAAGAACCACAGAACAATATTTCTGTAAAACTAAAAATTTAAAAATTATAATACCAAAAAATCATAATTTTAATTAATGAAAGCCAAATTTTTTATTTTCGAAAATTAAGATTTCATTTTTGGAAAAACCTACACAAAAAATAATTTATGTAACAAAAAATATTTGAAAGGAAACAAACGAAAATCGTTGTATAAACAAAATAAATCAAATATGTCTTAAGATTGTTAGAACAATCTTCTGTGTAAAATAATAAAACTGAAACAAATCAATTAAATAAAAATAAATTTACTTACAGAATTTCCTTTATTGGTAAAAGGAACAAAAAACTTATGGTCAAGTCAATTGTGTGATACTTTGTCCTTAAGACAAATTCGCCGCCACACAAGTGCTTACGAATTGAAGATGTCTATCTTTCGAGATATAATGATCAAATGCAGGATTGAAGCAGCATTGTAATCAATCTGCCAGTGAACCAGAACCTGTGTTTTGTTACTCTCAAAAGTCTCTCTAAAACTAATATGAGGAATGATGCAAGGACGAAGCAAAAATGGGAATGATTAAATAAATTGGACTGCTGGGAGGATATGTATTTATAGAACTGAAGAGAGAAGACATGTAGGACTCCAAAAATTTTTTTCCCTTTTCATCGCTCGAGTGACAGAATGATCGCTCGAGCGGCCTTTCAAGGCTCCCAGTACTTTTGCAGGTCAAAGATTCTGGGAGTGTGAATTCTGTGCTCGAGCAAAGGTTTTATCGCTCGAGCAGTGTCGCGTCTCTAACGCTCAAGTGTAAGATTGGTCGCTCGAGCGGTCTGTATGGGATTAGCACTTTAAAAAGTCAATTTTTGGTCCACTTTCCTTCAGTTTATCATATTCTTTCTCTTCTCTCTCTCTCTCTCTCTCTCTCTCTCTCTTTCTCTATAGCGATCCCAATTTTTCCTTCATTGTTTAATTGTATTTCGGACTCGGTTCCGTGGATGTGTTGTTGTCTTATTCCCATTTTCGTCCTTTACTCTTTGTATATGAGTCTTAGGTTGTGTTGGGCAGGTTTGAAATAGGTTGGTTGCGTTTGGAAACCAAGGGTTGATGTCCAGATTTTGGGCTTCACGCTCGAGCGGGACTTTTAATGCTCGAGCGGACCTGTTTGTATATCAGTCCGAAAAATAGCTTTTGGATCACTTTTTCGAGCCAATTTCTCTCTCTAACTTTTCAAAGCTTATGCATGATTATACAAGATTAATCTCATTAAGTAAGATACATGTACATTAATTAGAAGGTGACTAATTATTAATGAATGCACCTATATATACAATGTATAGAAGACTAATGCTAATACATTGAATGTGATGGATTCATTATGAATGAATCTTAGAGATGCATTATGTATCTATCATGAATATGTAAGATACATTAATCTATTTAATGAATTCATTAATATAGAAGATGCATTGTGTATCATAAATGTATGAGATACACTAATCTATTTAATGGAGTTCATTGAATGAATAACTTGAGAGCTTCTCACTCTAGACTACAATTTCTCTATAAAATCCATCTAGCTCTAGTGTGTTTCTAGCCTAGTTCCTTTGTAAGAAAGGTGGAGTTTGGCGTGGCCTTCGTTTTGATTCGAGAAAGGTTGGGATTGGAGCACTTTCGAGTTTCTCTCTTCTTCTCCTTGGGTTCTCCATTTGAGGTAGGGATTTCCTTGCTCTTTTTCAATGCCTTGTCTATAGATAGACATGTGGTAGTTTTGTATTGCATGAAAATCATATCCATGTTGGATTTGTTTGAAAATCATGAAGAGGAAACCTAGGGTTGGTTGTTTGAGAATGAATTTGTTATCATTGATTGTTATTTGGGCTATTTGGGAGGTAATCTAGCATGATATTATTGAAAGAAGAGAAAGCCCTAAATTATATTTTGATTTGGTAAATTAAAGAGGGAGGATGATTGAACAATATTTGTAAATCACTATTGTTAATATGAGTTGTGTAAAAGTATTGATGACTAAGGGATTAACTATGGCATCGGGGTCATTTTGAAATGAACGTATTGAACTAAGATGGGTTATGGCTTTATTATCCCTGAAATTGGTTTCATGAAATGAAAAGAATGGATTTGATTTTGTGAAATGAGAAAGTGTTTTGGGAATTAGTGGTGGAACATGTCTACTTGGGAAATTATAAGGGTTGATCTTGAAAATGGGAAGTGAAATGTTAACTCTATGTGAGTCTTGGAAAATAAATATGAGTATTGAACTTTTGTATCATGAGTGTTGAATACACACATTTGGGGGTTTTATCTCTAACTATCGTACTAGGGTCGTTGTTGGGTTTAAGATCGCTTGAGAGTTGAGTCTCTTTTAATAGGTGTACTGAA
Organism: Camellia sinensis; assembly: GCF_055761805.1. Classification (NCBI taxonomy): domain Eukaryota; kingdom Viridiplantae; phylum Streptophyta; class Magnoliopsida; order Ericales; family Theaceae; genus Camellia; species Camellia sinensis. The sequence goes on from NC_138971.1 coordinate 61,735,542, forward strand.
TACATGCATCTAGAGGTTTTGTCCTTGGTCATCGGTGGAGGATGACATTGTTGTGTTGAATCATTGTGTATGTATTACACTTATTGGTTGTGCTTTGTTATATTGAGATGGTTGGTGTTATATACCGCGCTTAGAATGAGGGGTACCAGTGCCTTTCAGCTAGCGCCTGGAGAACTTGGACTAGGTACCATTACCTTCCAGCATGTGTCTGGAGAATGTGGACTAGGTACCATTATCTTTCAACTTGTGTCTGGAGAATTTGGCTAGTCATTTGATCGTAAGGTGTATCCTTAACTTACCGTGCTTATGGCAGGTAGAGTAGAGCTTTTATCATCATTGTCTCAGTGTATCTGAGTATGTCATGAGTTACAATGGTTATGATTTTGAAAGGCCAAGTTGCCTTATTTGTTGATTATACACATGTTGATGATTTGTTATTTCCCTTTTTACTAAAGGCATGCATGTATAGATGTAAATGTGTTGGGAACCAACATAAATAATATTTTATGTTATTTTGGAAAGTGGGAAGGAATTGAATATTTCTGAATATGTTTTGAAAAAGGGAAATTGGTTGTAAGAACGGAAAATGGAGGGAAAGTAATGGGCTTGGTGAAACTGTTTTCTAGAATTGTTATTGAAATGAAAGTTTGGGAAAGAGGGGTAATGAAAAGAAAAAAAAGGTGAATCGGTTTCAGTGTTGAATAAAATGGCTGGTTTTGAGAAAAGTTCATACATATGTATATTTTGTATAAACTGCCACCTTACTACTCTAGTATGAGATTGAGCATTTATGATCATAGCTATCTGTAAGTTGTTATTGTTGAGGACCATGTTGAGATCCCCACTGGACTATATGTTCATCCCACGTTGTTGAATCTTTTTCAGGTGATAATCAAGATGTGCTACAAGATTTTGGATCTTCATATTTGTTGGCGACGGGGCCTCTTTTGTGTTGGCGGAATGCCATTTATGAAAAAGGGTTATACCCTTCTTCTTGACTCTTTAATGATGTAAGCCCAAGGGAAATTTATTTCCTATGCTCATGTTATATTTAATTTGCATACGAATGAGAGAATGGTTATTCATTTCTACTAGTCGAACATTTGAGTTTATTTTCGCATGTGATCTCTGAACTTGAATTAAAGTAATGAATTTGGTAATGATTTCAAGTAATAAAAAGTGGGGCGTGACACACACACTCTCTCTCTCTCTCTTCATCCATTGTTGTGCTTCAAGCTCATAAAAGCTTGGTTTTCATCTCCTTTTACCAATTTCCTACCCATGTTCCTTATATAAAAATGAAGAGCACGCTGTGGGCTTCCTATCAATTTGAGCAGATTATGTTTTCATCGACATTGGATTTTTGGGGTTCTTTCTCTTCCTACTTAAGGTGGGGATTTCTTTGCTTATCTTCAATATTTTCTTATAGATAGATGGGTGGTATATTTGTATTGCATAAAAATCTCATATAGAGGAGATTTTCTTAAAGGCATGAAAAGGAAGTTAGGGTTTTAAAAATAAGGGAGTTGAATGTAAGATTGAAGTGGATTAAAGAAGCTTTTAGTAGTTAGAACATGGTTTTGTGTTTTATAGTAAAAAGCCCTAATTTATGTCTAACCCTAGTTATGGAGTTTATTTTTGAAATGAGGAATGTTTTCAATTGACCTTAGTTTCATGAAATTAACTTTATGATTGTAAAGATGAGTATAAATGATGATTATTAAATGTAGTGAAAAGGCTTATTGCATAAGAAGTCTATGTTGGAGAAATTGATAATGGGAATTGGATTAATGTGTTATGGAAAGAGTACGATATAAATTGTGATATATATATATATATATATATATCATTGAATCAGAAGTGTTGATGTTGAGGGATAAAGAATGTTGTGGGAAATAAATGGTGCCCATTCAAAAGATGAACTTTTACTTTTATTATTGATGAATTGAGTGTCGTTGGTTTAAATTATAAAATGAAATTAACAAATGATATGAGGAATTTATGGATTATTATGTTGGAATGAGGGTTCGTTTCCTTCTAGCTTATGACCAGTAAAGCGTGGCGCTTGATAGAGGTTCCGCCTTCCTTTTGGAGTAACACCCGGAGAAGCATGTGGTTTGTTGAGATATTTTGAGGTTCTGCGTTCCATTCGGCTTGTGACCGGTAAAGCGTGGTGCTTGATAGAGGTTCTACATTCCTTCCAGAGTAGTACCCGGAAAAGTATGTGGTTTGTTAGTATGGCTTGGTAATGGAGCCGGTTGTTGAATTGTGAACTTTTATGGGATAATTATAATGGGATCTATGTGTGTGAATGTAATAAATCAAAATTGGAGAATTGAACTGTGTAAGTGAGATAAGAGTAAAATGAATTGATTTGTTTGTACGGATTAGTTATGTGATATGTGTTGTAATAGATATATATATATATATATATATATATTGGAGCTATGCAAATTAGAGTAGGGTGTGGGTTCATTGTGAATTAAGAGTGGGTTGTATGATCATTAGTAACGTATGTTTGAATGACCTATGGTCTTTATGTGAGGTTAAAAAAGGATTCTTAAGAAAAATTGTCTGAAGTTATACAAAAATTTAAAAAAAAAAATGGTAAGAAGATAAAAGAATGAGTTTTCTTTAAAAAGTTAGTGGATTTTTATGAAAAAGGTATTACCTATGTGTATTTTTGTTTGAATATAAAAGGCACATTATTTATCTATGTATCACTATTTAATATTCATGGTCGCATATATCTATTGATCTTATTGTTGAGAATCATTGTAGATTCCTACTAGACATATTTGTTCATCCCATGTTATTTTACCATTTTCAAGAATGGAGTCGGAAACACCGATTTGAAGACCAAGAATTTTGTTGTCTTTTATAAGTATTATCTTGTAGAGAGTAAATGAAAGATGTGTTGTATTGTTAAGTGTTGTGATTTAATTATTTTTGTTTTACATTCCAATGCAAATCTTGGCATGTATTATTGTTCCAATTTTTCGAGACAGAACATTTTCTATTTACTTAAGTGTAACGTTATTCCTTTACATGTTATCCAATTGGATTGGACTTAAATTAAAGGTTTTGGTAATGTATCTGAATAATAAAATTTGGGGCATGACAAGACACACCAGTTGGGTTTGAATTTTCAAATGTAGATTTGAAAATTTCCACGCAAAATTTTTGAGCCAAATTTGTGCCCACTTAGAGTTTATATACTCATATAAACTCTCTCATTGCTTCAATATGGGACAACACAAATAGAGCAACCCATATCGTCTCTTCAACTTCCAACATCGCAAAGCCGAAAATGACGTCAACTTCCCACTTACTCATAAGTCGTTTTGACAAACCGACTTCAAGGTGTGACTTACCATGCGGTAAGGAACACTTCACCACTCAGATCCACTTCAAACGACATGTGGGTCCTACTAGAATTCGGGCTCAAAGTTGACCTAAATTAAGCTTATAAAAAACCAAATTGCAAAAAATCTTTCCATTGATATGTTATTATTCACCCCCAAACACCACTCGTATGTGTTCTGGCCCATTTAATATCCTTAATAATCCCTATCAAATTACTATTTTCTTAGATGCCATATAACATTGCTCTCCCCGTGTTAAATTTGATATATGAGGGAAGGGATTATTTATTTATTTTTGGCGTTTTTTAATATGTGAAACCCACAATAAAGACCAATTAATCAACAATTCCAAAATATCATGAGTCATTGGTGATGTGGTGCTTTTAATTAATGATAATTACGTAACAATGGTGCATATGGTATGTACTTTTTGAGAGGTGTTTACCATAGTAGAACCCTAAATTGTTACATAAATGTTTAAAAAATAAATAAATAAATTCTAACACCTTCAAATTGAAAATTTTGATTGAAAATTAGGAAACTGCACAACTATAGCTTAGGAGCCAATAAGCTGGACATTTCATTAACGTCCATAGCATATCCATATTGAAGAAACATTACAATATGAGGCTGAGGCTAATTTTGAGATACATTCTTCCATCTTGGGATGTTTGTAGAAAAAGGAAATCTTATGAGTAAGTGACACTTATAATTCTCTAGTTGCCTCTTGTGTTAATTTGGTATTTGTGATTTTAATTATATCAATTTTATTTTTAAAATTTTCACATTTAAATAATTTAGTCCAATTAATAACACATTTTTAGAAAATCAAAAAGCAAAATAGTTCATAAACTCTACACTCATAGGTTGTGTACTTTGTCACATGTGTCAATTTGGAATTTGCAGTTATAATTGCATAATTTCTACATTGAAGGGTTGATGTCTAACTTGAAATGATTCATTCTCTTTTGAATGAAACATTTTTATCTTAATTTCTGTTCAATTTCTGAATGATTATTATTAATTTGACTAAACTCACACAATGTAAAAAAAAAAAAAAAAAGTGCAGAATCAATACAATTAAAACTATTGGTATCAAATTTACAAGTGACAAATTACAAGAACCACGTACATAACTTATCCAAATATTATTAATTGTAACAAAGTTTATTAAGAAAAAAAAAATTTCTTAGAGCACTGAACATTAGGGATGGGCATCCGCCCAATTCAGCCCTAGTTTTTTAGGACTTGGGAATATTATTTTAGCCCATAGGGTTGGGTTGGGCTTATATTTTCAACCTGATAGATTAATAGATTGGGTTTGGAAAATGCACTGCTGGCCTGGCCCGGCCTGCTATATATTTAATTTAGTTAATTAATTAATATAATTTATTGAAAATATATATACCTTTTATTGTTTCCATTAGGGTTATTCTCAGAAAAATTTCCCTAAAACAATTTTGTGTGTGTGTCAGTGGCTGCATTGATGTCTGTGTATATTACTTGGAACATGGTTCGTTGCTCTCCAGAGGTTTTGTGTATGTAATTTTTTCAATTGATTTCTTAAATTAGTTACCAATTATTGAATTCATTTATTTACTAAATTCATCTTTCAATTTGTATTTCTTTTTAATTGTTTGTATGCAGCTTGCTGTTTTATAGGCCTTTACACTACTAAAAAAAACACTTTTTGCGACCGCTATAAACCGTCGCAAATAATAAATAACAGTCGCAAAATACTTTTTGCGACGGCCCATGCGACGGCAAATGGGGGTCGCGAATGTGGGGGTGGCAAATACTTTTTGCGACGGCAAAGCAACAGTCGTAAATTATTTGCGACCGCCTAAACTATTTATGGCGACCGCTACTCTGCCGTCGCAAAAAACAAAGAAAAACGCTAACATGATTTTTGGCTACCATCTTGTTACCGTCGCAAAAAAAAAAAAAAAAAAAAAAAAGAAGAAGAAGAAGTTGTAGTGTTAAGCACTTTAGGAATAGCAATGACAAGAATCCAGACAGTATAGCATTGTAGTTTAATTGAATATTCCATTTGAGTCTCAAAATTTGAGCCATATGTGAAAGTTATTACAACTAAAAACTTGAGAAAAGTTCTTTTATGAAAAAAATAAAATCCAGAACTGGCCAATCTTCTCATCAATTTTCTTGCTCGGGTGTTTCTCCACTCTATCGATGAACTGGCCAATCTTCTCATCAATTTTCTTTTCAAGTTCCACATCACCACATTACTCCTATGCAACAAAAATTTCAGGCATTAATGATAAAAATTATATACTGCCAAAATAAAAATTATCAATTTTAATCACTTCTATGGGTATAGTGCAATTAGATTGAAAAAAGGTAACATGTCACAATCCAGATTTCAATCTGGGATACAATAATTCGAAGGGAAAACATTTTAAATTGGAGAAACTCTCACCTTGTCGATAATAGCCTCAATAAGTTCATCAGTTAGCTTCACGTCAGATTCCATCATAATTGCAATCACCATTTGCTTCACCTGAAATCACTTGCTGTTTAACTCGTAATTCATGAATGAAATTTAACTCGTAAAGACAGAGAGTTGGATTCATACATAGAAAGTAGCTTACTGATTAGGAATCTCGATTATGAATCAATCGAAATCTTCATCAACAGCCGATCGAAATCTTCATCACGTGAGAGTGAGATTCAAGCGAGATTCAAATCTTCATCACGTCTAATTGAAATCTTCATCAAGTGAGTGAGATTCAAGCGAGATTCAAATCTTCATCACGTGAGAGTGAGATTCAATCGAGATTCAAATTTAGTCGAGCGAGAGAGACTTGGACAGTGAGATTCAAGCGAGAGAGAGTCGAACGAGAGAGAGACTTTGAGAGAGAGAAAGAGATTAGGCAACAACAGGAAATGAGCTACACCACCGTTGGAGACAAATTTGGGAAATAAGAGTGAAAGGGAGAGATAGTTCAAGTTTTAGATGATTTTTTATTTTATTTTATTTTTTAAGTTAAGAACACGGGTTAAATGATTTTGTGATTTTTTTTTAATGTAAAAAGTGATTTTTTGCGACGGTTAAATAATCAGTCGCAAAAAAATAGACGCAAAAAATCATATTTTTAGTAGTGTTAATATATACTAGATGTTTAGTTTTTTTTTGTTTTTTTTTTTTAATTTTTTAAATAGCTCGTTTATATGGCCCGATGGACAGACATGGAAATTATAATTTATTTAGAACTGGACATGGGTTGATTATAGAGACCCGATGTTAGAGACGGACAGATTTGAACAAATACAAAGTCCTTTATTAAGTAATGCAAACCCGACTCGAACCTAACCCGATCCAGTGATTGGCCACCCCTTCTGAATACACCATGATACATTAATATGCTAACTAAACTTTAGATAAAATATATAGGCTTAAGAAGTTCAAACATAGAAGTAACAATTTATGACAAGTCATAAAGCGTCAAATAAAATTCACTCCACTAGAAGATTATAACGTGATCTGAAACAACTCTTGATGGAGAGAGCAATGATCCTAGTTAAAAACATATTGGGTCTGGCTGAATTTGATTGAATTCGATTAAAAAAAATTAATCTCTAAAATAACAACAAATCATTATTTTCGTACTAAACACTATTAGAAGTATTATTTCATTTTAACTAAAAAAGGGACCAAAAAAAAAATCAAAATATGTTGGACATTATAGTTTTAAGAATCGCACGAATCGTAAAAAATGAATAGAATCGTGAGTCGATTGTGAATTATGCGATTCACTAAAGATTCACTTGTAAAATTGATTCGTCCATAGATTCGTATTAATTTTGTTAAAATTCTAAATCGAATCATAAATCGAATCAGAAATTGTAAAATTCTGGTAACAGAGGTTTTTTGACGTGCAAGGTCCCTCAAAATGGTGTGCTTGGGACGTAGGGTCCACGTTTTTTGTGGCAATCATTTTTTGAGGCAAATTTGTTCTTGCACTGTAAAGATGCCAAAAATTTATGCAACATTCCATAGCCGTATTATCCATAACCATAAAATTTGAATTATTATTTTATTATTATTAGTTTTTAAATATTTTTGTTAAGGTTTGAATACTTGCGACAATTGTTTCCTTTTCGGCTCCTCTTTGTAGCTTCTTGAGATGCATTCTCACCCAACTCAACCACATCATCCTTAAAACATTTCCTCTATATTGTTGGTGTGTGAACTTATGAATTTTATGTATGTAGTAATTGTTTATGTCTATCTAATTTTAGGATTGATCATTTTTTATTTTCTAGCTAGTGTTGGATTTTCACTTATCATTTTTATAAGGGAAAATTTCAAATAAGAGTAAAACTTAAGAAGTATTTACAAATTAGTGGTAAACTTTATCAATATTAATAATTATAATTATAATTTTCTTCATTCACATGTAATAACTTTCTCACATTATTTTTGATTCATAATTTCCTCTATTTATAATTACTCATTGAGACGAATCCAATGCAAAAAAATTACGTCGAAATCAGAGCTAAAATGAAGCCATACAAGCCAGTCTAAGTTTGCCTAGAAAGTCAGCTATTTCATCGGAGAAGATGAACCAGATAGCTAATGAAGAAATCATCATGTGCTTCACGGTTGAGTTGTCACCGATTGATCTGAATCATCTGATCTATTTTGGCTAAATCTAAACCATCCGGAGTCCAATCACAACGATCCAAGTGTGTTTAAAATATGAAAATTCAAGTCTTTATTTGTTGACCAGCAATAAAAAATTGAGTACAAAACGAGCAAAATTGATTTCACCTCGCATCACAAAAAGCATATTACTTTGTCTCGGCTTCAATTCGATATCACCCCGGCGAAGAATAGGAGCAAGGAATCTACTTCAAAAATTTGTTATTAGCTAACTCCTCGGCAATTTTGGCCATAGTCCAATCTGAATTCCTTCTGAATAACAAATATCATTTGAAAGCAATGGGGAAAATATACATTGTATACAATGCATGACTAGCTTACTCAGACTTGGCAAAACCACAACTCATACTAGCTTAAGGGTAAGAAATCAACTTAACAATCTGCTTCACACTGCTTCCAAAATTCATTTGACAATTCCTTACAATAGAGCCATGCTACTTTTTAATGTTATACCATTGGTGTAAGTTTTTCAGCTTTCCACTTTTTTTGTGCTTAATAAGTGTACATCATTTGGTATAAGCAATCAATGATGCGGGACGTACTTTTCATAATCCCTACAATTTTGAAATTGATCACTACTTAAAATCAACAAAAGTCTCCAACTATAGAGCAATCTTTGTGCTCGGCACGGAATGCCATTAGCGAAAGCCTCCGAATATGGAGCAATCTCCATGCTCAACACAGAACACCATCAGCAAAAGCCTCCGAATTTTGGAGCAAAATCCTAATTTCCTAGACATACATACATTTATACAAACATTCATAGATACATGCATTAATATAGTCATTCATTCATATATTTTATTCATTTATCAAAAGGGGTTCTTTACTAAGAGACCTAACATCTATTTGAACAGCATAGCTCGGCAATAAAAACTCTCGTTCCTTCTACCGAAGAAAATGAAAGTTTTGGGGCAATTGTAGCAGCCAAAAAAAATTATCAGCTTATTGGGAGTAACCCAAAAAAATCCTAACGATGGGTCCAGCCCAAGCAAAGAAACCCATTAGGCCATGTCTATAAAAGGAAAGCATTCCATAGAAGAAGGGGGGACTTTATCTCTGCAAGAGACACACAGGGTAAACTCTTTACGAGTTCTTCCTCTTTTCTCTTTGTTTGAAGCATTCTAACTTTATCATTGGAGTGTCCTTGGCCGACAACCCTAGTTGGGTGGCGTCAACCATGTTTATCTTTGCAGATCTACTGGATAAATCTCATCTCTTCGTTGGATCTCTTCAACAACAATAACAAAAATCTATTCAACAATAATAAACAAGAGAGAGAGAGAGAGAGAGAGAGTTTATTCTTAGTGTATCTAGAGAGTCTAATGGGATCACATCCATGACTCAGACGTTCATGTCTTTTAGAGCAATAGCAAATCTGCAACCATAATAATTTATATCATAAAAAAGAGAAGAAATTAAATGAAACTAACATATAATAGGCATTGTTCCATATTGGGCACAAAAATTATTTTGTTTACTCATCATCGATAGCTTTTATGTCCATGATATTCCTCACAGTAGACCAACTAACCCCCATCCCATTAAGATATGACTTAGTTACCATACATTTCCAGTGTTCATAGTCTACAGTGAAATCCTCACCACACGTTTCCAGTGTTCAGAGACCTTTGGATCACTTGTCGATATCGAAGTAGAGAACTGGACCTTTCCCGATCTCTGATGTAGAAAAAGGAGAGAGAAAGACAAAGTTATAGAGAGAGAGAGAGAGAAATGAGATTTGTGTATATATATATGTGTGTTTGTGTGTGTCTGTGAGTTTCAAATCTGAGGAAAAGAGCAAAGTGGACGATAATGGCTCTGGATCTTGCAATAGTGGTGGTAGATCTAGATTTCAAGGCTAGTGGCAACGAAGTTCTGGTGCGCCGATCTTGAGAGAGAAGGTGAGGAGTGACATAGGGGTTCACGTCAGTGATAGAAAGAAAGAGGGAGATGGATAACGCCACCGTAGAGGACGGAGGTACAATAGTGATGGCTGTGGTGGAGATGAGGAGACGTCAGTGACGAAGAGGAGAGAAGGTGGTGACGACAGTGGTGAAGATGGTGGTGGTCTAGGGTATGCAGCAATACAGCAACGATGACGAGGGGCAATAAATGTGAAGGACGACGAAGGCGATGTTATGAACAACGGAGTGGTCGGTGACAATGGAGGTTATCGCAGTGTGATGGTCGATGCTCTGGTGTGTCGTCCTTTGCCGCCAGAGCAACACAGTGCAGAAGAGGAGGAAGACGATGATGTAAAGAGAAGGGGTGAATTTCAGTGAGAAGATGGCAGAGGTGGCGGCAGCGGTGGCGATGATGGAGGGTGAGGAGAAGTGGTGAAGAGAGAGAGAGAGAGAGAGAAAGAGAGAGAGAGAGAGAGAGAGAGAGAGAGAATGATTTAGGGACCTAGGGTTTGATTAGGGAACCATATATATATATATATATATACAGGGATATTTTTGTCATTTCGCAATGGCTTGTCCTTATGGACCTAAGAAAGTAACGCCTAGACCTTTGGGTAAGAAAAATTCAAAATTGGATTTATCGCCCGAGTGCCCTATGTTTTATGGGTGACATAATTATCAAATACCCCTAATAACAATATGGTGAAGCGCACATTAATATTCACATTGTTAATGTTAAAATGGTTGAGAGAAATATTTATCAATTGTATATATGAATCAAGGTACAATGACTCCTATACATAGGAGAGTATTACAATAAAGCAAGGACTCCTAGATTTATGAGGACTCCTAGATTTAAAGGGAACATACTAGATTTTCAGGGAATATAGTTATATATTAACCTAGTATATATGAACATCCCCCCTCAAACTCAAGAAGGATAAACATCAACCAACTTGAGTTTGGAAACCAAGTCACTAAAACAACCAAAAGGATAAGCCTTAGTGAAGATATCAGCAAGCTGATCAGCGGAAGCAATAGCAAGAAGATGGACAGTGCCACGAGTAATATGTTGTCGAATAAAATGGTAGTCAATCTCAATATGTTTGGTGTGATCATGGAAGACATAATTATGAGCAATCTGAATGACACTCTAATTGTCACAATAAAGAGAGGTAGCACTAGAAAAGGAAACACTCATGTTAGCAAGAAGCCAGCAAAGCCACGGAAGTTCTTGAGTAGTGTCAGCAAGAGCACGATATTCAACTTCAGTACTAGAACGAGCAGTGAGAGATTGTTTCTTGTTGTGCCAAGCAAAAAGTGAAGCCCCTAAGAAGAAACAGAAACCTGTAGTGGAGTGGCGATTAGTAGGATCCCCAGCCTAATCAGCATCAAAAAGGCGCGAAGCTTAGGAGAGGAATGAGTAGAATAATGAAGTCCATGGAACATGGTGCCTTTGAGTTAGTGAAGTATGCGAAGCAGGGCAGTGCAATGAGGGATGCGAGGAGCCGACATGTACTGATTAAGAAGATGTACAACATAAGCAATGTTAGGACGTGTCAGAGTGACGTAGACAAGACTACCTACTAGCTGGCGATAAAAAGTAGCATCTGAGAGAAGATCCCCATCAAATGGAGTGAGACGAGTCTGAGTATCAATCAGAGTAGGAGCAGTCTTGCGATTGTAAGAGCAGCACGAGCCAAAAGATCGGATGTATATTTGACCTGTGATAAATAATAACTAGTAGAATCATTGGAGACTTCAAGACCCAAGAAATAATTAAGAGTACCAAGGTCTTTTATCTCAAAATGTCGGCTGAGAGATTATTTGAGGCTAAGAATACCAGTCACATCATCACCGGTGATAATCATATCATCCACATAGAGGAGAAGAAAAGTGATGCCATGAGTGGTCTTCCCAATAGAAAGAGCAAAGTCATACAAGATGGAGATGAAGCCAAGATCATGAATGGTGGAACTGAACTTAGCAAACCAAGCACAAGGGGCTTGTTTGAGACCATAGAGAGCACGCGGAAGTTTGCATACTTTATTAGCCGGATAAGTAGACCCAGGTGGAGGTTGCATATTGACTTTCTCAAGAAGATCACCATTAAGAAAGGCATTTTTTACATCCATTTGGAAAGGTCTCAGTGGCGAGAAGCAACAACAGCTATCAGGCTACGAACAGAGGTAATCCTATCAATAGGAGCAAAAGTCTCCTCATAATCAATACCATATTCTTGGGCAAAAGCCTTTTGCAACAAGGTGAGCTTTGTACCGCTCAATAGAACCATCAGAGTGAGTCTTGGTTTTGTAGACTCATTTGCAGCCAATCGCAGTCTTTCCAGGAGAAAGATCAACAATATCACAAGTATGAGTTTTGTCTAGAGCCTAAAGTTCATCAGTCATAGCTTGCTGCCAAAGAGGATTAGTTCAAGCCTCACAATAGGATGTAGGTTCATGAATAGAAAAGGCAGTGGATCCAACAATATAACCACGAAGATAAATAGGTTGGTGAGTTACCTAACTTAGACGACCTGTGGGAGGAGGATCTGGTAGGGTGATAGGAGACTCAATGAGACACTCAATGGGAGTTAGACGCCCCAAAACGAACATAACAGGACCATCAGAGAGAGTAGTTGGGACAAGATCAAGTGTAGGCAAAGGCATCTGTAGATAGAAGGAACCTGCATCAAGTCTTTAGAGAAGAGATCAATAGAAGGATTAGTAAATAGAATGGAAGTAGAAGATAATGATAAATGAAATGAGGATAAGGATGAAAATATTTTATGCTTCCAGAAAACCACATGAAGAAAGACACGAAGACTTTCAAAGATAGGATCCCAAAAGTGATAGCCTTTATGTTCAATCCCATACCCGAGAAAGCAACAAAGACTTTAAATTTGGTGTGTTCATGAGTTAGAGGAGAACAAAATATGCAGACCCAAAAACCCGAAGATTTGTGTATAGAGGACTAGTACCATGTAAACGTTCATAAGGAGTTTGGTTATGGATAGTAGGAGTAGGAACACAGTTAATAGTGTAGACAACAGTAGGAGTAGCTTCCCTCTAAAAATATTTAGGACACGAGGACGAGATAAGAAGAGCTTCAGTAGTGTCAAGAATATGCCTATGCTTTCGTTCAACACGTCCATTTTGTTGGGACGTGCCAGCATAGGAACGATGAGGCCGAGTACCGTGATGCCGAAGGAAGGAGAGAAAATCAAGATCCATATATTCCATAGCATTATCAGATGGAAAAAATTTAATGGTTTTAGAAAATTGGGTTTAGACCATTTTTGCAAAATTGTAATGAAGTTGTTTGAGTTTTGATCGATAAAATGTGAAAAATCATCAACAAAAACAACAACGTAATGTGATCCCCCCCATAGTGGCAGTAGGTGATGGTCTCCAAATATCAGAATGTATAAGATCAAATGGTGTATGAGAAACAAAAGTACTTGTATTAAATGATAAAACAGGTTGTCTTACAGTTGACAAGATAAACAATCCAAAGTATCGGGAATTACATGACCTAACTGACCAGTAGAAACTAAAGATTTCAAACAACTAACAAAAATATGTCCTAAACGACAATGCCAAATATTAAAAGGAGACATGCTGGAAGCAGATATAGAAGCAACTAATGGGGTGGAGTTTGGAACATGAAGATGAATGAGTTCATAGAGACGTCCATGCTTACGGTCGATCCCCAAGAATCTGTCCCATCAGAGGGCCCTATACCAAACAACCATTAGTAGAAAATGTGACATTTAGACCAAGCTCACGGAATTGACTAATAGAGATAATATTTAAAGTGAGAGCATGACTAAGATAAACATTTGATAATGATAAATGAGAGATGGAAACAGAACCAAGATCAATTACAGACATAAGAGAACCATCAATAGTATGAATGGAGGGAATATGAGGACAGGAAGAGATTGAAGAAAATATAGTAGGACTGGAAGTCATATGATTGCAACATGTTAAGTCAAAATACCAGGGAGATGTACCTGAAGTCACAGACAGAGCAGTAGAAAGAGGTGTACCAGAAGTGGTGAGAAACTGTTTGAAAATGGCTTCAACATTAGTTTGGGAAAAGACAGGAGCGGTTGGATCTAAAGGCTCAAAAAACTCCTCAAAGGCAATAACAGCAGTGTGATGAGCAGGCAGAGATCTAGACTAATTCCCAGGACATTGTAAATGACCTCGTGAAGAAACACCACGAGAGGAGTGAGTCGTAGATGAGTGGTCTGGATTGCGAAAACAATCTTGCTGCAGATGACCAGGACTAATCTTGTTACAACACCGACAGGATCTGACTAGGCAATGAAACAAAGGATGAATAGAATGAAGGCCCCGATTCTGACAATAATTGCAAGTAGTGATCTGCTGGGTGATTGGTGAAGAGGAACTTAGTGATTGAGAAGTGCCAAGAACTGTATCCATAAGATGAGTCTTTAGAGTGCCAAGACGAGTCTCCTCAGATAATAGCTCAAAAATAGCCTGCTCAAGAGTGGGCAGTGGAGTATGATGAAGTAGAGATGCACGCACTAGCTCAAACTGGGTAGCGAGAGCCATAAGAAACTGAACCAATCGTTGTTGATTACAGTACTTAGTGCATAAAGTAGCATCTTCAATATAAAGCCAGTCAGGTTTAGAGAGAGCAAGCTAGTCCTAAACAGAATATATCTGAGAGATAAAATCATTAATACACTGACCAGGCTCTTGACGCATGCGATGAAGTTGACTTTGAAGGTGATACTAATGAGCAAGACCAGTAGTCTGATAACGTTCTTGTAAAAAATCCCAAATGTCCTTGGCAGAAGTAGTCACAGAGTCAAGTTGAAAATGACCAAATTGTAAACTAATAGAGGTAAGAGAAGTATTCTGAAGCCAAGTAATGATCTGGTAGTTCTTACTATCCCAGTCCTCTAAACGGTCTTCATATGTGGCAGTTGTTTCATTAACCTCTTTCACTGGTTGAACCATATCCCATTGATAATGCGCCAGAGTTTCTTCATTTCAGAAAACCGGGCATGGCCTAGGCCCATAGCATGTAGTTGGAGCCATCAAGGAAAACAGAGATTGGATGAGAAGCATCGTGACGTATCGGCTCGGGAATTTAGGTATGATAGGGAAAAGTCATGAATTGAGCACCCTACTCACCCGATCAAAGATCGACCTTTACTAATCATGATGTGATTTTTATGTATAGTATATGCTCATGTTCTAACTACTATGCTAACTTACTATGTGAGGCACACACTAGGTGAGGCATACAAGTATAGACTACTTCACCCACTTTGGAACGCTTTGATTTCATGTTTGTTTGAAAAGAGTTTTGAATATGTGCTACTTGAAAAAGCAAGTTCGTATGTGCATTTATCAAAATCATCTCAACTTAAACGAAATAGCATTCATCCACAGGCATTCAAAGAGGTATATCAAATAAGCACTTAGCCTCATGGTGATATGCTTGATATGGCAACATAAACAAACATGTAATATGCTAAAGCAAAAAATACACAACTATTACTCAACCGAGGCAAGCCAAAGAAAAGAAAATAATTAGAAAAATGCATGCTCTAATATGCAAGTAACTAATGCAACATATACAAAATGTAACTACTAGGTTCGGCTTATTTATCATGTCATATGGATCAACTCAAAGCACATAGCAACGCACATATTCAAGTAAGTAAGAAAATGACAATGATATTAGAATAATGAACCGAACCCAATGCATGCAAAAATGGATACAATGCATGGTAATGATATGAAACCAAAACATGATACTATATGCAAGAACGGTAGGCAAGTAAATAAAAAGGAGAAATAAATGAGGGTTAGAAGACATACAAATATTACAAGTTTTGGCCTCGCACATGAGGGTCCAAATGAATGTCCTAATTAACTAATTATTACAACACAATTGAATGAATTAACTCGAATGAATGAACTAATTAATTAATTACTAACAAATTATTACAAGTATGAATTAATTAATTACATATTTAATTATAAACACAAATGAATTGGCTAACTAATTTAATACAAAAGTATGAATTGAAGTAGCTAAATTAAAGGGATCAAAGGAGGGGCGATGAATCATGCAGACACGTGCAAGAAAGTCCTTCGAAAACCCCAAATGTTCATTGCTGGAAGTTATCTCTTTTCACAATCTAAAAATCACTCTGTTTCAGGCCTCAGGATCTGCTCTGTTTCACTAAAAAAGCACCCACTACCGTATAAAAAGGGTGGCCGGCCGGCCTTGAGAAGTGGTCAGCCATCCATGGTGATGGCTGGCTGGCCACTATTATTGGAGAAACATTCGCTGCAACAGGACTGAAATAGAGCAAGGCAAGGGGTTTTCAAGGGATGTTCATCTTTCCTTCTCTCTCCTGTCATGAAAATTTCCCAAGGAGAGAGTAGGTTTGTTTCACAAATCATCAAACATCCCAAGGGTATTTAAATAATGATTAGTGAAGCAAAAAGAGGAAAATAATTCAATGGATATAAAGCCAAGGAAAATTATGAAAGAGGCATTCGAAGAGATGGCCAAAACCTACAACATCTCATGGAAAATAAGAGCAAGTGAGTACTCAAATTTAGAGAGAATAGGTTTAAAAGAAGCCATTCTTGAAAGCAAAGCATATACACAAGAGCTTTCATCTTCCTACTCATGGAAGATGGATTAAAACCTCCATTTCCATGCTTCAAAGGAAAAAGAAGAGAGTCTTTAATGGCCTTGATGAAGAGCTCTCATGTAGCTTTAAAACAAATACAAGGCTAGGCTAAGAAAAAGCAATAAATGAAAGCTAAGACAAGATGATTGCAAGCTCATTTTTGTACTCATGGAACATAGATGAAACATCCATTTCCATCCTACAGAAAAGGAACTAGAAGAGAGCTATGCAATATCTTCAAAGGAGAGAGATTTGAAACAAAGATCAAGCTATCAATGTAAGCTTTAAACACATACAAACAACTCATATTCAATCAAAAACTACCTAAAACAGTGCTGAAATGAAGGAAATGAATCCTAAATATGAAGAACAACAAGAGAGCAAAGCTAAAGAACAAGCATATGGAAACCCTTCCACCTTTAACAAGGTTTAAATCACATGTTTTAAGCCTAAAAATACTCTGAAATTCATTGTTTAAAATAGAGGATGAAGAACATGAGGATAAAATGTAGGAAAATGAAAAGAGTTGAAGAATCAACCTCTAGAGAAGAAGAAGAAGAAGAAGAAGAAGAAGAAGAAGAAGAAGAAGAAGAAGAGTTTCTTGGTTTACAAACTCCAATCCAATCACTCTCAAGTATCTGAAATTAATCTCAAAGTTCTAGCAAAAGCTTCAAAGTCAAGCTCCAATGTTGTATACATAGTGTGTCTATATCAGGAGGGTGAAAAAAAGCCTTAATCAAAATGTTCTAACCCTAAACCATGAGGTGAGGGGCTTTATTTATAGAAAAAACAGCTGACTTCAATGTAAATATCTTCAAAAGAGACCAGCTGGCCAAAGTTCATGCATAGGAGTAGCTGGTAGTTGCAAAATATCTATTCTCGGCAAACATGGCCAGCTGGCCAAAGAAATGTGGCCTGCTGGTCCTTTTTGTTTTTGCTGTTTTTTGAGTGGTCATGCTAAAAAATTGGCTTTGGTCCAAATTGGGTGCAAAGTTTTGGTTTGAAGCTCAAAACTGAATTCTTTTGTTGAAGATTCAAACAATTTACATAATGTAACTTTTATCATCAAGTGTTCAGATTGAAGCGCCCAAGTCTTAAGGGAGTTCAAAATGGGGTGCCTACAGTTGCCCCTCTTTGACAGAGCTCGTAGTCAGGAAATGACATGAGTGAATGTCAAAGCCCGAAGATGACCTATTTTGACAAGGTCGTAAGACTTGGGCAAACAAAAAAAAATGCAGATGCAATTGGTTGAACTCGAAAGTTGCCTACGTATCCCTTTGCAAGGAATCAAACCAGTGTAGTTCAGGGGGCATGATGCAACGAAACAATGAAAATGATATACAATGTAACAAAATAATCAAACCACAAGCAGTGCCTTCTACACAAATATTATAAAGCAATGAGGATGCAAAATCGAACTACCTTTTACACGGAAAAGGTGTTGACACCCTCAAACCACAATTCTTGTAGAATAAGTGCATACAAATGCAGAACTATGCCTCTCGCAGAAAAAGTACAAGTGATTGGGTGGTATGATATAAGTGAGGAATGATCTACTGGGGAAGATGATGATCCTAAATGCTGGATGCAACAAGACAAAGTACGATGCAATGGATGCAGTGGATGAAATGAATAAGGGGCGCAGGCCGAACTACATCTTACCTAGAAAAAGCATGGACACAAAACAAACCACATCTAACACAGAAAAGGTACCAGAACCCTCAGACCACAATTCTTGCAAAATAGGTGAGTACACATGCAGAGCTATGTTTTAATCTGAAAAGTATGAGCACATGCCGAACTAAGCTTAACATGGAAAGGATGCAAGCAATTAAATGGTATGATGTAATGGATATAATGGATAGTGTGGATAATGTAGTAGATGCATGCGATAGATGTTATATGCAATGTGATAGAAGTATTAGATAATAATAGATATGATGCAGTAGTTAGGAAGTGGTGCCTTAGAAAGCACCTTACAGGGTCAATCGACGATGACTCACCTTATGCTGTTGGGGATCTTCCTCTTCTTCATGGTTCATTTTCACGACTTCCAAACCATGGGTATTACTTTTCTCCTTGTCTATGTTTGCAACTTTCCCTATTCTCCAACAAGGTGACAGACTAGATTGGTTCAGTATCCAGAATTCAGGCGCCTACACGCTACCTTAACCTATGGGGTTGCCATACAGATGTCAAGCTGAGGATACTCCCCTGGGTATTTAAATTAGAATTTAGTCTTGAAAATTCCAAACCTTTGCGTTCTAGGCCTCAGCCACTTGAACTCTAGTTTCCATATCTCAGTTGGTCTTATAAGAACTCATTGCCAGCGCAGTCAGGTGGCTATACTAGATCACCTGAAGTCGTTCAGGCACAGCGAACACCAAAGGAATTGCACCTTTAGAGCATTTAAGGTCTCCTAGACCTAGTGAGTGCACAAGACAGTGCAGGTGAGGTACACAAAATAGTGCGATGTGATGTGCACAAGACAATGCGATGCAAGTGAATGCATAAGACAGTGCAATGTGGGTGTATGCACAGAACAGTGCTATGTGGGTGCACAAAACAGTGCCATATGGTTGCACAAGACAGTGCTACGGGGGTAAATGCACAAAATAGTGGGATGCGGGTGCACAAGACAGTGCGATGTGGGCGCACAAAATAGTTCTATATGGTTGCACAAGACAGTGCTATGCAAGGTGCACAGGACAATGTTGTGTAGAGTGCACAAGGGAATGCTATGGAGGTGAATGCACAAGACAATGCTGTGTAGGTTGCACAAGATAGTGCAATGCGAGGTTGCACAAGATAGTGTGATGCACGTAAATGCACAAAACAGTGCGATATGGGTGCACAAAATAGTGCTATATGGGTGCACAAAACAGTGCATCATGTAATCATGTACCTTATGGAATGAGTGTAGGGAAATTTACCACAACTTATTGAAATGTAACTGTAAAAACACTGCAGAAGGTAACTCAACGAAACTCTTTTAAGCATAGAACAAAGTCAAGAGAAAGAGCAACCAATCATGCAATTCAAATCAATCAGAATGTATGAGCATGCATGCATAAAAAAAGCACATGTATTAATTAGAGAGAAGATGGAAATCCCAAGAGTGTTTTGAAATGATTGGAGACAACTTTCGGAAGCTGAATCATATTAGAATCATTATGGGGATAAGCTACCCTAACCTAGGGGAAATTGCCCGACAAATGGCTTTGGCAGACTGAGAGAAAGGTTAGGTACATGCTCCTTGTTCAATGGATGACTCGATTAGATGTACTGAAAATTGCCCCTAGTGTCCAGTCACTGGTCGTCGATTGGGTTCATGCCCTTTGTTCGATGGGTGGCCCAATCCCCCTTGTTCGATGGATGGCCCGATCAGAGGTATTAAAAATTGCCCCTAGTGTCCAGTCACTAGCCGCCGGTTGGGTTCATGCCCTTTGTTCGATGGATGGCCCGATCAAAGGTACTAAAATTGCCCCTAATGTCCAGTCACTGGCCACCTTTTTTAACATTTTGCAGGCATGTGCAATGGAAATCATCAGATCCTAGAATCGTTGCCAACCAATCAGATTCACACTTCTCTTATGTCCCGACATGTTGAGAACTTACTCTAATCCTCTCCAAAGTAGTGACGGATTTCTCACCTATATTGTTTTAGCCTTGGTCCACGACACAATGAATTAATCTCTCCAGAGGTTCATTACCAAGGCACTACATCTCTCTTATGCTAAGCATAATCTCTTGTTTCATACCTCTTTTTATCGGTTTTGGACTTAGTGGACGTAATTATCACTTTTGGACAAAATGAAGAAAAGATAAGAATTGGAAAGGTAATGTAAAAGAGTCTAATAAAATTGGAGTAAAATAGGTTAAAAAAAGGTAATAAAATTGTGTTAGGTTCAATCGGACATTATATTGAACCCATTGCGTTGTGGATCATTGCATACTTTTTCGTGATGTTCAATGATTCATGAAGAAATGTTCCCCCTTTCCTTGAGGTAACTCTGTGATAGAGAGGAGGTGTTGTTCGTCTTTTGTTTCATTTTATTGAGCTTTTGTCCTATCAGTTCTTGGATTATCACATAACAAATTTACGACAATTTATGATTTGTGACTCAAATCTACTTCTCCCTTGATCATCTTCATGATAGAGAAGGGCAGAGAGGATAAAACTTCTCCTAGAAACACTCTATTTTTGCTCTGTTTCAACTCTGTGGCAGCAGGGGGTGAGCTACCCTAACCCAGGGGAAAGTGCCCAACAAATGGCTTTGAGCGGACTAAGAGAAACCTTGGGTTCATGCCCCTTGTTCAATGGATGGCTCGATCAAATGTACTGAAAATTGCCCCTAGTGTCCAGTCACTGGTCACCTATTGGATTCATGTCCCTTGTTCAATGGATGGCCTGATCAGAGGTACTGAAAATTGCCCCCAGTGTACAGTCACTGGCCACTGGTTGGGTTCAATTACCCTTGTTCGATGCGTGGCCCAATCAGAGGTACTAAAAATTGCCTTTAGTGTCCAATCACTGGCCACTTTTTTTAACAATATGCAGACACATGTAATGGAGATCATTAGATCCTGGAATGGTTGCGAACCAATCAGACTCATGCTTTTCTTCTGTCCTGACATGTTGAGAACTTACTTCAATCCTTTCCAAGGTAGTGATGGGTTCCTCACATATATTGATCATAAGCGTGATGCCCCTTGTATGGACACTTTCAGTTTGTTTATGAATTCCACACATGGACTTGTTTTTAAGTTTGGAGCAAACATTTGTGTATGGAATTTGATCATGCCACTCTATTGAACTTTTGAGTAACAGACTCACTAGGGTGACTCGATGAAGAGCCTTTTGAGTGACAAACATGCTATGGTGACTCGTTAAAGAGCGCTGACTAAAACAAACACCAAGCATGACACAACAAAACTCACAGTCGACCTAAAAGCATAAAAAGACTCAAATTGACTAATCATTCATAGTGCCCCTAGTATTACTTAGGCTTCCTTTAAAACTTAATTTCGCAAAGCCATAGTTTCGATTCCTTTTTTGTTCTCAAGTTAGAGATTCTACTGATAAGTTCAAGTATTGAAAATTTCTCCACTTGTTGATTCAAGCTAGTTCTTTCTTACCCAACACAAGTATGTGATATGCATAGCAGTCGATGTAGCCCATAGATTGATGTGAAGCTGACGACATGAATTGGGCAAAATGATCAAGTTGAGATGAATAAGATGGATATGGTTGAGAACGAACTTCAGGATGAAGTTACCTTCGTATCCCAAGAATGGGAATCAGGTCAACGTAGTTCATGGCGAAGGTTCACTCGGGTATTGACACTCTTTTTTTGCGCTCTAACTTTTGCTAAAATCGCCCCTTTGGGTTTTCAACATACGAGCTCTATTTGTTTGATTTCTCATTTTTCATGCTCTAACTTATGCCTAAGTCACCCTTTCGAGTTTTCAGCCTAGTGAGCCTCTCAAGGATAACGTTACAACATTTGTGGTGAATTTGATCAATAATCATTCTTGCCCTAACACTAAAACTAGCTTCCCTTTGATGTAGGCTTGGTTCTCCATTCCCTTATGCATGTCTTCTTCTTTTCTTTTACTTCATTTTTAGAGTTAGTTCTTCTCGCAATATGGTACTTCCTCGAATTGGCCTCCCCCTGATTTGGACAAAAGTTCATTTCCTCACAGTTGCTTGGATTTCATTCTAATGAATACCCCTTTCTTGATGGTTGAATTTTTTTCCCTTTTTTTCTTTTCTTTTCTTTTTTCTTTTTCCTTTTTCTTCTTTCTTCTTTTTTTCTTTTTGTGGTTTCTTTTATCCATTTCTTTTTGAAGTAATGAAAACACCAGGGGGAGAAATTCTATGATTGTGAGGTCTAAAAGTCGTCTTGTGCTTACCAAAATTATCACCTAATGGTGAAGAGAATCCCAAGGACAGTGTAGAATATCGCGCACAATTCTGAATCTATCTACACAAGTTTACAAAAGAAACAGTTTAAAAAGTTGAAATCATGAAGGACTTTGCACCGATAGTTTAGAATCTACTCAAACCATTTAGGGGATCCTTTTCAACAGTCGAGCTTATTAACGAAATCTCATTCAAAAAAAAAATTCGAAGCTTTTCTATTTTGAAAAGGTCACACATGCATTACTGTAGGCACAACAAATGATAAAAAAACTTGACTCGTGCTTCCTTATTGAAAAAAATGAAAACCTGAGGGTAAACGAGAGCGACTTAAAGGAAGAGACTCAACTGACGCAATGACGCAAGGAAAGACAAAGAGAATAAAACTCTAAACTCGATACACAACTTAACCATTTACAGGACACAACTCAACATAAAATCAAAATTCTTGAGACGAAAGGGATTTTCACTCTCCAAGTCCCTTTGTAGAATTCAAAAAAACTTCAAGTAGCCCACGAGAGGGTCCAAACCAACAATACTAACATCCACACCCAGTTGGATTGATTTCAAACTTTCGAATTGAGTCTCACAAATTAAGCCTCACAATTACCCTGATTGTCCCTACACATCTTTTTGATCGTGCTGGCTGGGGTCAAGGTTGGTTATTGGCAAGCCATGGATGGGATTTATGTTATAGGATGGCAATCTATTGCGGTCAGGGAGAGGTTTATTGAAAGCTTTGGGATTTCCAAGTGGGGTGATGACCTTTTTATCAATTAGGTCTTGAATTTCATGTCAACATTGGTCAATATGGTGACTGTACTGGTGATGGAATGTGCAATATTGGGTAGGGTCATGTCTAGGTGGGAGAGGGTTAGGGAGAGGTCAAGGATTGAGAGATTTGAGATACCCTTTCTCCGTCAGTACCTTCAAGGCGAAGGTTCGGCTCATATAGAGATGGGCGAAGGTTCTTTTTTTAGAGGAGAAAGCATCGGTGTTAGAAACATTGACAAATAAGTTGGCGGGTGTTGACTGGGTATTCATGGGCTTGGGACTAGCATCAGGATGGGTGCTTCTGGTAAAGCGTCCCTTTTCATTGTTTGACATTCCCTTATTTGCCTTCCTGTGATTTAAAGTACCCACAACCTGGCTTTTCTCATCAAACTCATCCATAGTAACCCCTACTTCAAAATTAGTGTGTTGAGTAGTGAAAGTTTCATCCACAACCCTTTCAACAATTACAAGGACTTGCCATTGGTTCAGGCCTTTGGTCTTCAGAACTTCGACAATCTGTCAGAGGTGTGCACAAGGGTCAATAGTCACCCCAGACGCATTCTTGCTACTTGCTTCAGCCCTGTCAAAAAAGTTGGACGGTTATATCTGGGCAAGGCCTATTTTCTTTCGATTGGCCCATTCCATTTTTAGCTTGTCCCAAGATTAGAGAATTCTTTGGTACAAACTCCCCAGCATGAAGTGTGGTAAAGGACGGGGTTAGAACCCCAAAGGTTAAATCTACCACTGTTCCTTGATGGTCTTCGATCATTCCCAACATCTCAATAGTAGTAGGTTCGGCCATTTGGCACCCTTGGTGCATCCGAACCGAATTGGGTGTATTCATCATGCACAAATCAGTATTTTTGAAAATGAACACCTCTGACCTAGGCAAATGTGATGGGGTGATATATATACTGGGATCGAAGGTGGGAGATAGTGTATGGATGAGGTTAAGGTGAAGAGGAGGCACTTGGTCATGGATGGGAAGTGGATTAGTAGCAACATTGGGTTCTTGAGGTGGAGCTATCGCCTAGTTGTCGATGAGATTCTGAACCTCATTATGAAGGTGGTAGCAACGATCGGTGCCATGACCGTACTGCTGATGGTACGCACAGTATTTGGTGGGGTTATGTCTAGCAGGAAGTGGATCAGTAAAAGGTTGGAGATAAAGGAGTTTGAGATACCCTCTTTCCATTAGGACTTTTTGTGCGTAGGTTAGGCTCATATGGAGGGGGGTGAAAGTTCTTCCTTGAGCTCGGGTTGGGCCAGCTATTTGTGGGTTAGTATTGGCAAAGGGTTGGCCGTTTTGGGATCGGTGGCAACGGTATTGATTTCAGGGGGTTTAGGAATAGTGCTACTGCTAGCATTAGTACTCCTGGAAAACACCCTCCCTGTTGGTTCGCTTGTTGTATGAATAATCCCTTTGTTTAATGCACTCTCAGTCTGAACCCCTAATTCATGAAATTTTTTGAAAGTGACCAGTAAAGCGATTATTGATTTTTGTAACATATTAGGCTTAAAGTTCTGCACCACTATCTGCACTTGGTTCCTCTCAGAAGGTCGATCTGTTATTTGTGTTGCCTTTGCTCTCTACTTTGCAACAAATTCCACAAAAGGTTCTTTAGGATTCTGGTGGGTTGCTTCAAGCTCTTGGGTGATCATTTCAATTTAGGTATTGTAAGAATACTGATCGACAAACGTCTCAACCAAATCTTCCTAGTTCTGCTTCACTTTATCCTCCAATTTGGTGTACCAAGTGGCTACTATACCCGATAGGGTTCTTCCATACGGAGAGAGTTTCTAAGGCGTAGTCAGACCCATCGGTTTCCGGACATTTGAGAAAAGCTGGATATGTACTATAGGATCTCCAGACCCGTCGAAACGGTCAATGTGTGGCATTTTGAATTTATGTGGGAGCCTTACGATAGCCTTGGTGTACCCGTCCTTAATGTCGAAAATGGAGTTAATTCCCTGTGCCTTTTTGAATTGCTTCTCAAGGTTAGCAATTTTTAACATGGTCGGGTCAAGATCATTAATATCAAGCGAAAAAAGCCCCTTATTAGGCTGCACCAAGGGTTTGAAAACTTGAGCTTGAGCCAGCCTTTCTCGAGGATCTAGACCCTACAAATCTTCAGCTGGCGGAGGTGGGTCAAAGTTCAGCTAGGGGCCCGGGACTGGATGTGTGGTAAATGCCCCAGATGGGCATTGCATTTCAGCAATGGTCTCGAACTACATGGCAATTCTCTGGTTTAGTGTATCCATGGCTTTTTGAAAGGCCGTTATCATAGCCACAACTTCTTCTGAACTCTGTGCCATCACGGGTTTGCTGAGTTGGCAACTGGGGAAATAGATGGGTTTTGACCCGGTTATACTTGATGTATCTGAACTGGATAGATGTACTTGACTGATTGGGCTTTTTCAGAGTGGGTCTTTTGGCACTCAGATGGACTGGGCCTGTGCTAGGTTAGGTACAGCTCCTTCTTTGGTTCAGACAAACCTAGCATTAAAAACAAATGCCCCATCAGATTGGGATATTGGGTATGCTGGTCAAAACAAAGCAAGATACAATTTTTGGCCCTGGTTCTAGTACTGATATTTTTCCACCATATCAAACACAAACCCGTAGATTTCGACCCAAATTCTGATTCTGATATGGCCTTCAAGTTTGAAAGGAATCACCTCAAGATTATAACTCTCCAAGGATTGCATCACACATTTTGAAAGATTTCACATTTTGTACAAAAGCATTCAAAATACCCCTATGAGAGGTTAGGGTTTCCCTGTCATAGCTTTGGCATGATCTAGGGTTTCACTACTCAAACAAGTGGTTTTACAATATCCTGAATAGGGAGAGCATCTTGTCCTTTGTTGGAATAGTCACTAGAGCTTTACTATGTGCGCTAGGCCAATTGGTCAAAAGGGATACCTTGGCAAGATTACCTAATATACCTTTCACACTAAGCAGTACAACGATAATCCCGATCCAAGGGTTGTGTTTCCAACATGGCAATGCCCACGACTAGCCAGCCGTTTGGCAAGCCGTCCAGGAATAGCAAATGGAAAATACAGTAACTTAAGAGCACCATGTAAATGTAATGCAATGAACATAAATATGTCAATAAAATATCACATCATGAACTTCAAGTTAAGTTCTCTAAATCCTCAGTAGAGTCACCAGAAACTGTAGCTTGCTTTTCATGCTCCTCGAAGGGGTTTAGTCTCCTCGGATACGATAGCCCCACAGTTCGGACTCCCGTGGTTCTGAATCTGGTTTCACAAGTGCAATGTGAAATAGAAAAACACAAATGAGAGCCCAAATCTGGCAAATTTTAGAAAATCCATTTATCATCAAAGATGCCAGAAATGGACTGCATTACTAGATTTCAGAGTCACCACCTAAATATTTTTGAAAAATTTAGGAAACCCATGACTCGTGCCAAAGGCCACTTGTTCGTCATAACCAAAGTGTCTCGGCTCGGGAACTTAGGTATGAGAGGGAAAAGTCATGAATTGAGCACCCCACTCACCCGATCGAAGATTGGCCTCTAATAATCATGATATGATTTTTATATACAATATATGCTCATGTTCTAATTATTATGCTAACTTACTATGTGAGGCACACACTAGGTAAGGCATATAAGTATAGACTATTTCACCCACATTAGAACGCTTTGATTTCATGTTTGTTTGAAAAGAGTTTTGAATATGTGCGACTTGAAAAAGCAAACTCATATGTACACTTATCAAATCATCCCAACTTAGGCTAAATAGCCTTCATTCACAAGCATTCAAAGAGGTATATCAAATAAGCACTTAGCCTCATGGTGATATGCTTGATATGGCAATATAAACACACATGCGATATGTTAAAGAAAAAATTGCACACCTAGTACTCAATCGAGGCAAGCCAAAAAAAATAAAAAATAAAAAAATACATGCTCTAATATGCAGGTGACTAATACAACACATACAAAATGTAACTACTAGGTTCAGTTTATTTATCATGTCGTATGGATCAACTCAAAGCACATGGAAAAGCACATATTTAAGTAAGTAAGAAAATGACAATGATATTAGAATGATGAACCGAACCCAATGTATGCAAAAATGGATACAACGCATGGTAATGATATGAAACCAAAACATGATACTAAGGCCCCTTTTGTGAAGTGGGTTATAATCCACTTCCCAGATTATAACCCACTTCTCCTCTCACAAAAAAGCTAATTATAACCATCTTTCCAAAATAGCCCTAAATGCAACCACGGTAAGCAAGTAAATAAAAGGGAGAAAGAAATGGGGGTTAGAAGACATACAACTATTACAAGTTTTCTCTCGCACAAGAGGGTCCAAATGAATGTCCTAATTAACTAATTATTACAACACAATTGAATGAATTAACTCGAATGAATGAACTAATTAATTAATTACTAACTAATTATTACAAGTATGAATTAATTAATTACATGAACTATTTAATTGCAAACACAAATGAATTGGCTAACTAATTTAATACAAAAGTATGAATTGAAGTAGCTAAATTAAAGGGATCGAAGGAGAGGCGATGAATCAAGAAGACACGAGCAAGGAAGTCCATCGAAAACCCCAACTGTTCATTGCTGGAAGTTATCTCTATTCACAGTCTAAAAATCACTTTGTTTCAGGCCTCAGGATCTGCTCTGTTTCATTGAAAAAGCACCCACTACCGTGTAAAAAGGGTGGCCGGCCGACCTTGAGAAGTGGTCGGCCATCCATGGTGGTGGCTGGCCGGCTACTATTGCTGGGGAAACATTCGCTACGATAGGACAGAAACAGAGGAAGATAGGGGGTTTCCAATGGATGTTCATCTTTCTTTCTCTCTCCTGTCATGAAAATTTCTAAACAAATCATCAAACATCCCAAGGGTATTTAAATGATGATTAGTGAAGCAAAGAGAGGAAAAATAATTCAATGGATATAAAGTCAAGGAAAATTATGAAAGAGGCATTCAAAGAGATGGCCAAAACCTACAACATCTCATGGAAAATAAGAGCAAGTGAGTACTCAAATTTAGAGAGAATAGGTTTAAAAGAAACCATTCTTGAAAGCAAAGCATATACACAAGAGCTTCCATCATTAGGAAGACCAAAGAGGCTCATCTTCCTACTCATGGAAGATGGATTAAAACCTCCATTTCCATGCTTCAAAGGAAAAAGAAGAGAGTCTTTAATGGCCTTGATGAAGAGCTCTCATGTAGCTTTAAAACGAATACAAGGCTAGACTACGCAAAAGCAATAAATGAAAGCTAAGACAAGATAATGCAAGCTCATCTTTCTGCTCATGGAACATAGATGAAACATCCATTTCCATGCTACAAAAGAGGAACTAGAAGAGAGCTATGCAATATCTTCAAAGGAGAGAGATATGAAACAAAGATCAAGCTATCTGTGTAAGCTTTAATACAAACAACTCATATGCAATCAAAAACTACCTAAAAGAGTGTTGAAATAAAGGAAATGAAGCTTAAATATAAAGAACAATAAGAGGGCAAAGCTAAAGAACAAGCCTATGGAAGGGTGTCTAACCCTTCCACATTTAACAAGATTTAAATCACATGTTCTAAGCCTAAAAATATTCTGAAATTTAGTGTTTAAAACAGAGGATGAAGAACAAGAGGATAAAAGGTAGGAAGATTGAAAAAGTTGAAGAATCAACCTCTAGAGAAGAGGAAGAGTTTCTTGGTTTACAAACTCAAATCCAAACACTCTCAAGTATCTAAAATTAATCTCAAAGTTCTAGCAAAAGCTTCAAAGTCAAGCTCCAATGGTGTATACACATTGTGTCTATATCAAGAGGGTGGAGGAAAGAGTTAAGCAAACTGTTCTAACCCTTAACCATGAGGTGGGGGTTGTATTTGTAGAAAAACAACCGACTTCAACGTAAATATCTTCAAAAGAGACCAGCTGGCCAAAGCTCGTGCATGGGAGCAACTGCCAACTGCAAAATATATCTTCTCAGCAAACATGGTCGGCTAGCCAACGAAATGTGGAATGCCAGTCCTTTTTGTTTTTGCTGTTTTTTGAGTGGTTAGGCTAAAAAAATAGGGTTGGTTCCAAATGGGGTGCAAGGTTTTGGTTTGAAGCTCAAAACTGAATTCTTTTGTTGAAGATTCAAACAATTTGCATAATGTAAGTTTCATCATTGAGTGTTCGGATTGAAGCGCCTAAGTCTTAAGGGTGATCAAAATGGGGTGTCTACAATGTGACTTACCGTGCGGTATGGAACGCATCACCCCTCAGATCCACTTCAAATGACGTATGGGTCCTACTAGAATTCAGACTCGAAGTTTACCCAAATTAAGATTATAAAAAACCAAATTTCAAAAAATATTTCCACTGATATGTTATTATTCACCCCCAGACACCACTGATATGTGATTTGGCCTATTTAACATCCTTAATCCCTATCAAATTACTATTTTCTTAGATGATATATAACATTGCTCTCTCCATGTCAAATTTGACATACGAAGGAAGCGATAATCTATTTATTTTTTTTACATTTTTTAATGCGTGAAACCTACAATAAAGAGTAATTAATCAACAATTCTAAATTACCATGAGGCAATGGTCATGTGGTGCTTTTAATTAATGATATAGCAGAAAATTTTATGAAAATTACGTAACAATGGTGCATATGGTACGTACCTTTTGAGAGATGTGTATCATAGTATTACCCTAAATTGCCACATAATGTTCAAAAAAAAAAAAAAAAAAAAAAATTTCTAACACATTCAAATTGAAAATTTTGATTGAAGATCAGCAAACTGCACAATATAGCTTAGGAACCAATAAGCTGGACATTTCATTAACGTCCATAGCATATCCCATATTGAAGATGCATTACAATCTGAAGATCCATAGATATATATATATATATATATTTTAAGAATAACACTTAACATATAGCTCTCTAAGTAAATATATTTATTGGGACACTAAATTTAAAAAAAAAAATTCCCATCAAAACTTGAGTGGTATAGCATCCAAAATAACCATAGAACTCCATATATTTCATTTATTTTTATATCTAAACAATAGTATCAATATATTAATTCTTTTTTGGTTGTGATTTGAACTTTGTATATCAGGAGATTTATTAAAAATGGATGATAATATAGATAAGTATGATTTATTTTATATAAACTTTAATTTAAATTCTTAAATGTCCTTAATAAAATTTCTGGAGCCGGTGGTACAACAATTTTTTTCCCCTCTTAGGATTTGTTTGGGAAGTGGGTTGGCTTTTTGGATTTTTGACTTTTTGACTATTTTTAGCTTGGGACTAAAAAGTTTGGTTTGAGAAGGACTTTGGCTTTTTTGACTTTTTTGTGAAAGAAAGAATGTAATGATTATAAATTAAATGTGATGTTTTGTCTTATTGAGTTAAAAAAAATTATTTTATTTTTTGTAACTATTTTAACCAAGATAAATAGTGAACTTGTTTAGAAGTTTCTGAGTGCCACTTTTTCACTATATTCCAAGATTCTAGCCTTGAGAGAAGAGAATATTCAAAATATATTAGGTATTTGGAATATGATTACTGTGATATTTTAAGAATATTGTGATTGATAGAGAAAATAAAATTTATAATTTTATATTTGGTGGTTAAAAGATATGAGGCAACATAATATATGATAATTAATAAAGAATATAAACACGTGATGTAACAGAAACACTCAATAATTTTTCCTGATGTATCTGTTCATGTGGCAAACTCTTTCTTATTTGAATATTATTAGGTGTGTAGCATTTAATTTAATGATGTATTGTTAAATCTATAAAATATAATTTTTAATTTTAATTTGAAAATATATATGCATGCTGTTGAAATCATAAAAATATTTATGTTTAGTTTGGATTTTAAAAACTTGTTTGCGAATTTTTTTTAAAAAATTGAAAGTTAATTTCATGAAAAATATATAAAAAATCAAGTTATATTGTTTTATTTTTTATAATGATAAAATAAATTTTATAAACTACAAAATACTTTTTTGATATTTTTTTGTTAAACTAATTATTATTATTATTATTTATTTATAGAATAAAACCAAACGAAGGCAATTTCGAAACTTATGGTCTTGGGTTCACTGTGCCATAAAATGTTTAACAGCCGGCCCAAGTGAAATCTATCGTATTTATATTTTACCATAAATATAATTTTTTATGGGTACTAATTAATGTTAAATTATTTTTCGGTAGTATTACATGTACCAATTAATATACACATTAGTATACCAATTAATGTTATGATATCATTAATGACCCTATTTATTATACAAATTATAAATATCTAAAACTTTTAAAATTATGTCACATCACCAGTTAGTATACTAATGTGTACACTGATTAGTATATATAACATTATTCATCATTTTTTATCGGTGGTACTACATGCATCAATTAATGTACACACTAATTTACCAATTAATGTTATACCATTATTATTGACCCCATCTATTATACAAATTACAAATATCTAAAAAATTTAAAATTATGTTACGTCATCTATTAGTATAATAGTTAATATATTAATTGATATATGTAACATTATTTATATTATAAACAAACAAAGTTTTGTTTTTGTTTTTGTTTTTATTTTTATTTTTATTTTTGTTTAATTCAAAAAAAATATATGTTTATTTTAAGCCGTACATAGCATGGGGTATTACGTCAGCTCTTAGAAAAATAAAGGCAATATTTGGTTTAATTTTTAAATTAATATTTGGATAAAAAAAATCAAAAAACATGTTTGGTTAAAAAAATTTCAAAATTGTTTTCAAAATTATTATTTTTTTTCTCTCTCTCTCTCTCTCTCTCTCTCTCTCCTCTCTTCATCACTTTTTATATTTTTATTAAAAAATCAATCAATCATTTTTTCTCTCTCCTTTTTCATCTCTCATTTTCTGATATTTTACATATCAATTAATCAAATTTTCTCTGACAATCATATATTCAATTATAAAAAAAATACAAATCATCTAAAAATTATTTTCAAAACTCATAATCAAACAAATTTTCAATTTTCAAAACTCTTTTTAACAATTTATCTTTTAAAATACAATTCAAAACTCAATTTTTTTTTCAAAAACAATCAAACGAAGCCAAGCATTGGATAATATGGAGATACCCACAGTTAATGTAATGAAAAGCATTGTTTAGAAACCTGGATCGGATCGGTTGGACTAGAAACCGGGCCTTGTTTCGGTCTAGAAAACTCTCTAAACCTGGACTAAGGCCAAAACCGGTGTAAAATTGAAAATCTGATAGACCCGATGGTCAAACAGGTAGAACTGGCGACCCGAACCAAGTTTTAAGGGTCGGCCCCCCCTTTTTTTTTTTTTTTAAAATTTTGTCTTCAACTTTTTTTTTTCTCTTCTTTTCTTTTCTTTCTTTCTTACATATTTATATATATATATATATATATTTCAAAATTTTGACTAAAAAATTCTTAATTCAAGAGTCTCATTTTATAAGGAGGAGTCTCATTGGAAGCTTAAAGGAGATTAGGGCATCTCCAATGGTGTGTCATTAGAGCTGCTATTGTCAAATTATGGCAGCAGTTGATAAAAAAGGTATCTCCAATGGCAACTTTTAGTAGCTACTATCTTTCGCAAATGCCAAATCTTGTGTCAAATATGGCACAAGCTTTGGCAGCTACCAAAGCTGCCAAATCATCTTCAACCAAGTGTTTCCTTCCTCTCTCTCTCTCTCTCTCTCTCTCTCTTTTTCATCATCATTTCCAAACACAATTTCAATATTCACCCAAAAATCACACAAACTTCCAAACAATATTAACCCAACAATTTCCAAATTTCCAAAGTCACACAAATTTCAAAATTTCCAATATTCACCCAACAATTTCCAAACACAGAAAATTTGAAAACAAAATACCTAAAGCAAATAAAAAAAATACCTGATAGAAAAATTCGAAAATCAAAATTTAAAGCAAACAAAATTAGGGTTTCAATTTTACCAATTTGAAGCAAACAAAATTTAAAAATTAGAAAATCAATTTCACCAAGTTGAAGCAAACAAAATTTTTTAAAAATTAGAAAATCAACACAATGAAGTCAAAAAAAATATCTAATAGAAATGGGTTGATCTTCTTTGTGTTCTTTGGATGATCTTGTTTGTGTTCATCATTAGGGTTTCAATTTTCTTCATGACCTTGTCCAACATCGCCGATCCATTGTAAGAGTCAGACAAAGTGTGACAGAGAGAAATGACAGAAATAGAGGGGTAGGGGTAGAGGTAGGCGGCGGCGGTTGGGGGAGAGGGAAAGAGATAGAGTGAGAGTGAGAGTGAGAGGGAAAGAGAGGAAAGGTTGTCTTCGGTGATTGAGGGTAGACACCGTTGCTGATCGAAGAGATAGAAAAGAGAGTGAGGAGGATTGACACCATCATCGCTCAAACAAAGAAAGAAGAGAGATGAATCTGAGAGAGAGAGAGAGAGAGAGAGAGAGAGAGAGAGAGAAAGAGAGACGGAGATTGAGATTGAGAGGGATAGGGAAGAAGAAATGGTGAAAGAGACAGTGAGAGGGAGAGGAATAGAGTGAGAGGGAAGGAGAGGGATAGAGTGAGAGGGAGAGAAAGAGGGATTGACACCATCGCCGCTCGAACAGAGAGAGAAGAGAGATGAATCTGAGAGTGAGAAAGAGAGAGACAGAGACTAAGAGGGACATGGAGGAGGAAATGGTGAGAGAGACAGTGAGAGGGAGAGGAATAAATGGTTGGATGATTCTACACAAATCATCTCAACCATTGATGAGTAACACGTGAACAGTGGTGATGAAAATTCATAGAGCCGCTGTGCTCTGTTTGGCTAAAAAAAATAAAAAAATAAACACCAGCTTGTGTCAGAAGGTTATCTCTTCAAACAGCTATTATATTGAAATGGTATTATTTTAAATTTTTATAAATAGAAACCCTTCATCTCAATTTTATTTCACAACAACCATTGCACGTTTCATTTTTCTTTTCTCCTCTCTTCATCTCAATTTGATTTCACAATAAACTTCCGAAATTATATTCTTTTTAGTTTTTTTTTACACAATCACTATGGAAGGTTCATCAAAAACTAAGAGAGGAAAATCTTTCACTACTGAAGAAGATGTGACAATTTGTAGAGTTTGGTGTCACATTACTGAAGATTCAATTGTTATGAATTCGCAATATCATACTCATTTTTGAGGAAGAATTTTTGAAAATTATTGCTCGCTGCAAAACGATCACTTAAGAACACAAGTGTCAATCTCATCTCGATGAGGTGTAATCATGAAATGTTGTAACAAATTTCGTGGGTGTTTGGCACAGGTCAAAAATCTACACCCAAGTGGAATGTCTCAAGTTGACATAGTAAGATTTCATATTCATTTATTTATGTTAGTTTATTTATTTTGTCTTATTTAAAAATGAACTAACCAATTAATGTAATAATTTATTGATACAGATGCGTTAAGCAAAACTGTTATACCAGCAAGATGAAAACAAATATTCTACTTTTGAACATTGTTGGCCAATCTTACAAAATAATATCAGGTGGCAAGATGTTGCTCCTACAAACACAGTGAAGTCAAGGATACATACACTGTTTTTCCCTAATTAAGCCCCCGATTCTCCTATGGATAACTGCATTTCTCTTGAAAATGACACCAGTCCAAGTGTTGGTAACAATCCAACTGTTGGTGAGGGCAGCATTTCTGTAAGGGGTAAAAAGCCTATTGGTAGGAAAGCTTCAAAAGAATTATTTTGGAGAAATCAAGTCATTGAAGCTGAAGTCCAAAAAATGAGCATACAATTGGAGGCATTTAACCAACACCTTACTGAGAAGGAAAAGAAAAAGGTTGAAAGAGAAGAAAAAAGGATTCAAGCACTGCAGGAGATGAAAGAACTTGAGATCAGAAAACAAGAACATGAGATAAAAAATGAAAAACATTTGATAATGACTACGGAAATTTCACATTTGAACCCTCAGATGAAAGCGTATTACACAATGCGAAAAAATGAGATTTTCACCAAGTGGTCCACACATGTCAACAATCCAAATTATTATTTTCTCCTGCCTCCTGATGAATAATTACGGGAGAATGTATTTTTTAATTTTGCAATGTCATTTATTTTTTAATGTAATTGTTTTAGTCTTTATTTGCAATGTCATTTTTATTTTTTAATGTAATGTAGTGGTCCATTATATTTAAATTTATCCCCTGTCTCCTGATAAATTTTTTTTTGTTTTGTTTTTTTTTTTTTTGTAATGATATATTTTTTAGTTGGGTGAATTATATTTATTTATTTTTTCCAGTTTTTTAGTTTTTTTTTTAATTTTTTATATTTGTCTAGTCGGGAATAATATAAATATATAATTTTTTTTTAGAAACAACTAAAAAAATGTCACAAGTGACTTGAAGGGAAAGTTGGTTGAGATTTGCTAAAATAACAAGTGACTATTGGAGCACCATTGCTATAATTTGGTAAAATAGCACTATTTATTGCCAAATTATAGCAATAGCAATGCTATTTTAGTAAACATCATTGGAGATGCTCTTATGAAAGTCTATTGCTATTTATAGGAAAAGATTTTCTAAGAGATCCTACAAAATTCTATATGGGATTCAATCAAATTATTTGAATCATATTGATTGGACGGAGAGTTGAAAATTTTATTTCCCTCTAACATTAAATCTAGTATTCAATCAATTTGTTTGGAGGGAATGTCAAAAAATTTTAAACTCTTTAAAATAAGTGACTTTTTCTTATCAGTTATAATTTTATTAAATATTAGTAATAAATACTATGCAAGAATTTTTATTTTTATTTGAGAATTTATATATATTTTTATTTATTTATTATTTATAATTATATATTTTTATTATATAATATTAATTATGACGTCACGGTTCAACCACTTTGACCCAATGGTTGAACTGGTGACCCTTCCACCCGGTCTTTTTTCTGATTCGTTCACTGATTCAGTTTTCAAAACATTGCTGAAAAGTAAGGGGTCAAGTAATTTTTTTTTTTTCCAAAAAAAATACTATTTTTCAATATTTTTAGCACATGTAAAAATATTTTTTGGGGTTAAAAGGTTATTTTAGTCACAAAATGATAAAATATGTTAAAAAATTAATAAGATAAAATGTTACATTCAAATCATAATAATTTTATTTTTTTCAATTACAAAAGTTAGAAAAGCCAAAAAACCTATCTCAAACGAACCTTTTAAGTTCCATGCTAAAAAATAAAAAAATTAACCCATGTCTCAAACAAACCCAGAGGGTGGTGTGGGTATATTGAATAGATACAAAAAAAAAAAAAAAAAAAACCTTAGATGACAAGATTTTAAATTTTTATATTTGTAAGTATTTTAGGTAGAAATTAAGTGCAAAGATTTGGGCCTATTTTGGCAACTAAGAAAAAAGTTAACTTATTAACTTATTTAGGTCACATTATCTCTATACTTTTTAACACATATTTTTAATAAAAGCCAAAAGAAGTCAATACTTTAGTTAACAAGCATTGGTAGTTTTAGGTTTCGTTTGGGATGTGAGCTGGCTTTTTAGCTATTGCTTGAGGCTAAAAAATTTCGTTTGGGTTGGATTTTTTGATTTTTTTGACTTTTGTGAGAGAAAAAATAAAATAATTATGATTTAGATGTGACATTTTTTAGTCTGAGACTAAAAAATCTATTTTATCTTTTTATGATTATTTTAGCCCTAACCCACCCCTACCCAACTTTCCAAACGGTAACTTAATTTAGATAGTTTTCGTTTGGCGTAAGCTAAAATGAGACTTTTTGGCTAAAATAGTCACAAAAAGACAAAATATGCTTTTTAGCCTAATAAGATAAAATATCACATTCAAATCATAATCATTTTATTTTTCTCTCACAAAAGTCAAAAGAGTCAAAAAAAATTTATTCCAAACGAGACTTTTTAATCCCAGACAAAAATAGTCAACTAGTGAAAAAATTAAAAAATCAACCCACATCCCAAATAATGATAGAAGATTGTGAAGGATAAGATCAAGAAGAGATTTGGTATAAAGTTTTAAATAATGTGGGAAAAATTTAGGCAATACAGTATTTTTTAAAAGGCTTTACATGGTAACCATTTTTTATTTGAAAAATGTTTGACACACCAAAATTTTTATTAAATTTTTTGTTGGATCCACATGATTGTAGATTTCACATTCATATGATTATTTGATAAAAAATTTAGTAAAATTCTTGGTGCCTCTAACTTTGCTCTTTTTATTTTGATAATTTGGAAATAAATACATTTTTTATTTATGAAATTTGTTTTGACTTCACAAATTCTTAAACATTTATTTGGCGAGAGGGGTGAGATCTTCATTTTAAAACGCTAAACGTTGAAATTTTTTAAATTCTATTAGTTGAAAATTTGAAAGAAACACAAAATACTTTAAGCAAAACTGTTATACCAGCAAGATGAAAACAAATATTCTACTTTTGAATATTGTTGGCCAATCTTACAAAATAATAACAGGTGGCAAGATGTAACTCCTACAAACACAGTGAAGTCAAGGATACATACACTGTTTTTCCCTAATTTAGCCCCTGATTCTCCTATGGATAACTGCATTTCTCTTGAAAATGACACCAGTCCAAGTGTTGGTAACAATCCAACTGTTGGTGAGGGCAGCGTTTCTGTAAGGGGTAAAAAGCCTATTGGTAGGAAAGCTTCAAAAGAATTATTTTGGAGAAATCAAGTCGTTGAAGCTGAAGTCCAAAAAATGAACATACAATTGGAGACATTTAACCAACACCTTACTGAGAAGGGAAAAAAAAAAGGCTGAAAGAGAAAAAAAAAGGATTCAAGCACTGCAGGAGATAAAAGAACTTGAGATTAGAAAACAAGAACATGAGATAAAAATGGAAGAACATTTGATAATGACTATGAACATTTCACATTTGAACCCTCAGATGAAAGCGTATTACACAATGCAAAAAAATGAGATTTTCGCCAAGTGGTCCGCACATGTCAACAACCCAAATTATTATTTTTCCCAACCTCCTAATGAATAATTACAAGAGAATGCATTTTTTAATTTTGTAATGTCATTTATTTTTTAATGTAATTGTTTTAGTCTTTATTTGCAATTTCATTTTTATTTTGTACTATAATGTAGTGATCCATTATATTTAAATTTGTCCCCTACCTCCTGATAATTTTTTTTTTTTTTTTGTAATGATATATTTTTTAGTTGGGTGAATTATATTTAATTTTTTTTTTCAATTTTTTAATTTTTTTTTAATTTTTTTATATTTGTGTAGTTGGGAATAATATAAATATATAATTTTTTTTAGAAACAATTAAAAAAATGTCATAAGAGATTTGGAGGGAAAGTTGGTTGAGATTTGCTAAAATAGCAAGTGACCATTAGAGCACCATTGCTATAATTTGGCAAAATAGCATTATTTATTGCCAAATTATAGCAATAGCAATGCTATTTTAGTAAACATCATTGGAGATGCTCTTACGAAAGTCTATTGCTATTTATAGGAAAAGATTTTTCAAAGAGATCCTACAAAATTCTATATGAGATTCAATCAAATTATTTGAATCATATTAATTGGAGGGAGAGTTAAAAATTTTATTTCCCTCTAAAATTAAATCTAGTATTCAATCAATTTGTTTGGAGGAAATGTTAAAAAAATTTAATTTCTTTAAAATAAGTGACTTTTTCTTATCAGTTATGATGTTATTAAATATTATTAATAAATACTATGCAAGAATTTTTATTTTTATTTTAGTATTTGTATATATTTTTATTTATTTATTATTTATAATTATATATTTTTATTATATAATATTAATTATGACGTCACGGTTCAACCACTTTGACCCAATGGTTGAACGGTGACCCGTCCACGCGGTCTTTTTTTGGATTAGCTTACTGATTTAGTTTTCGAAACATTGCTGAAAAGGAAGGGGTCAAATAAATTTTTTTTTTTTTTTTTTCAAAAAAAAGTACTGGTTTTCAATATTTTTAGCACATGTAAAAATATTGTTTGGGGTTAAAAGGTTATTTTAGTCACAAAATGATAAAATATGTTAAAAAATTAATAAGATAAAATGTTACATCCAAATCATAATAATTTCATTTTTTTCTATCACAAAAGTTAAAAAAGCCAAAAAACCTATCTCAAACGAACCTTTTAAGTTCCAAGCTAAAATAACTAAAAAATAAAAAAATAAAAAAATTAACCCATATCTCAAACAAATCCAGAGGGTGGTGTGGGTATATTGAACAGATCCAAAAAAAAAGAAAAAGGAAAAAAACCTTAGAAGACAAGATTTTAAATTTTTATATTTGTAAGTATTTTAAGTAGAAATTAAGTGCAAAGATTTGGGCCTAATTTGGCAACTAAGAAAAAAGTTAACTTATTAACTTATTTGGGTAACATCATCTATATACTTTTTTATACATATTTTTAATAAAAGCCAAAAAAAGTCAATCCTTTAGTTAACAAGCATTGGTATACAGTTTTTGGTTTCGTTTGGGATGCGAGTTGGCTTTTTAGCGATTGCTTGAGGCTAAAAAATCTCGTTTGGGTTGGATTTTTTGATTTTTTTTGACTTTTGTGAGAGAAAAAATAAAATAATTATGATTTAGATGTAATATTTTTTAGTCTGAGACTAAAAAATCTATTTTATCTTTTTATGATTATTTTAGCCCCAACCCACCCCTATCCAACTTTCCAAACGGTAACTTAATTTAGATAGTTTTCGTTTGGCATAAGCTAAAATGGGACTTTTTGGCTAAAATAGTTACAAAAAGATAAAATATGTTTTTTAGCCCAATAAGATAAAATATCACATTCAAATCATAATTATTTCATTTTTCTCTCATAAAAGTCAAAAGAGTCAAAAAAAACTTATTCCAAACGAGATTTTTTAACTACAAACAAAAATAGTCAAATAGCCAAAAAATTAAAAAATCAACCCATATCCGAAATAATGATGGAAGATTGTGAAGGAGAAGATCAAGAAGAGATTTGGTATAAAGCTTTAAATAATGTGGGAAAAATTTAGGCAATACAGTATTTTTTAAAAGGCTTTACATGGTAATCATTTTTTATTTGAAAAATGTTTGACGCCCCAAAATTTTTATTAAATTTTTTATTGGATCTACATGATTGTAGATTTCACATTCATATGATTATTTGATAAAAAATTTAGTAAAATTCTTGGTGCCTCTAACTTTGCTCTTTCTATTTTGATAATTTGGAATTAAATACATTTTTTATTTATGAAATTTGTATTGACTTCACAAATTCTTAAACATTTATTTGGCGAGAGGGGTGAGATCTTCATTTTAGAAAGCTAAACATTGAAATTTTTTAAATTATATTAGTTGAAAATTTGAAAGAAACACACCAAAAAAAACTTTCAATTTGCATTTTATTTAATCATGCTATAATTTTACTTTTCTTTTATCTGAATACAACTAATACAACTTTCAACTTTCAATTTGCATTTTTGAATACACTGTTTTGTTTATTGAATACAATTAAATTATCTTCTTTTTTTTTTCATTTTTAATTTTAAAGTCCAATGCATAGCAGACGGGTAAGTTACACATACTTCTTTTAAAATTTAGAAAAAAATATACTACTACCTCATATGTTTACATAATTATATTGAGTTTCCTTAAGAATTAAATTGCTAGTACTCAATTCTATTTTCATCAAAATATTGTTAGTCACATGAATAGAAAATTAATATTGCCATTTTTTTCATTCAAATTTATACTTTACTTTATTTATTTTTGTGTTTTCACACTTTACTTAAAGAAAGGTCACTATCAAAAGTGTATAATTTGCTATATTTTTCCTAAATCTCATAAAAAGTGAATAAAACCACCAATAGCTTTTACCAATAATTTCATTTTAAAAAAAAATCAAATTATAGTTTTTGTTCAACACTCCCGTTTTCGAAGCTGTGCAAGTAGATAATACAGTCCAAGTAGAGTAGCTAAAGAATCCAACTAGTACATTATGCGAGTAATTGACAAGAAAAATGTTGTAGTTGTCGAACCGAAAAAGAAAACTTGCTTATGTGTCAAATCCTCAAAAAAAAATCCTTTTCATAGTGCGTGGCCCTACTGTATTCAACGTCATATAAAGGCAGATATTTGGATTTGATTTTGAATTTGGACTTAAATTTTCATCCCAAAGAGCGCTATTCGACTCACAATTAGAAGAGCAATGATTTGAGGCCAAAAAGTTAATCCCAAACCGACGAAGATGGTTGTTGCCTATTGGGTAGAGATGGAAACCACTTATCATCGAATCAAATATTTTGATCACTTCCAACTTTCACACTGGTTTATCATTGCTCTTTATAGGATACTGATTGGGTGTGAATATAATGCGGGACCTAGGAGAGTCAAACATGCTCTTTGAGGGATTAGAGATGGTTTTGGACTGATGTAGCTAGATGGGTCTAGGTACATGAGACACTATTTCTGTTCTTTTTGGGTTGATGTCTCTATGCTGACTCATATTGAGTTTCTAGTATAGAGCTCCCACTTGCAGGTGTTCTCAGCGGTCGCACGGTGCATTGGCTAGTATGAGATTGTTCATTTTTTGAGAGATTGAGATAGAGATGTGGCAGTGTCATGCCAACTCATGTGCGAGTGGGAGATGTTAGAAATGAGCGCCCATGTGGCATGACCCTTTTCAGCTTTTTGAACCTTATCTAAATGGGTTTTGAATTTGAATTCAAACCTATTTGGATAGCCACTCAGGATATATATCTATCATATCCTGATATGGATAGATGATATAGATATCAGATATTATCTCATATAACTAATAAGGATAAATGAGATAAATAGATTATGTATCTGTTATATGGGATATGGGTGATTAAGAGAAAAATAACGTATGTTTGAGTTTTTCCCATATACTGACTCTCTCCCAAAAACAACTGTAACAAGTCCGCGAGGGACCCCGCTACAGTTCGGACTCGATTAGTGTCACGGTTCTTAATCTTGAACCAAAGAGTCCAAATCTGGCAAATCGTTTTAAGAAAATAGATTTTAGGAAAGAAGTGCCAAACATGGACTGCTTTGCCAGATACAGAGTCGCCACCTAAATATTTTTTTATGGGGGAATTTAGGAAACCCTGACTCGGTGCCGAAGGCCACATGTCCGTCATCACCAGAGTTGCCTCGGCTCGGGAGCTAGGGTACGATTGGGGAAGGTCAGCTATGAGCACCCCCTCTCGCCCAATCCGAAGATCGG
Source organism: Camellia sinensis (assembly GCF_055761805.1). Classification (NCBI taxonomy): domain Eukaryota; kingdom Viridiplantae; phylum Streptophyta; class Magnoliopsida; order Ericales; family Theaceae; genus Camellia; species Camellia sinensis. The sequence continues at coordinate 61,778,199 of NC_138971.1, forward strand.
CATCTACTAACCGTGATATCCGTTTTTTGAAAACATTATGTGTTCTTAAACTATTTATTAGCCTAGAATTACTATGTTATGCGCACAGCAAACAAGTATAGACTAGATTGCCTAATTTGGAAAGAAACATTGCGTATTCGTTTGTTTTGGAAAATGTTTTGGAATTTGCTACTCGCAAGTAGGCTAAAATACGGATTTCAACGAGTTTTTCCAACTCAAACAATCCAACCTTCACCCACAGGCATTCAAATAGTTTATCACATAAGCATCTAGCCACATGGTAAGCATGCTATCATGTTAACATTCACACGCATGCGAGATGCTAAAGCATAAATACTTATATTGTACTCCAAGCCAAAACAATAAACTGGTTAGCAAACATGTGTGATCCTAGTTCATGTTAAATTGACTAATGCAGCACATACAGGATGCAATTAGATAGGCTCGGCTAACCTAAACATGGTATGTGAAATGCTACAACTATCACGTATTCAATTTGAAATTGAAGTACAAATGCAGTTAGAATGATGTGCCGAGCCTGGTGTATGCAAGGCAAATGTATGAATGCACGCATGCATTGCATAAGGTATGCTAATTTTAAAGATGCCCTAGTCTACCATCATAAGCGGGTAAATAAAGGGGAAGAAAGACGTGGGGTTGGAAGACATACATCCACTCACGCACACTTATTACACAATTGCCCCCACTCGGAGGGTACAAACAAATATTACAGTCCAAATAATAAATACATTAATTATTACAGAATTTCTACTTAATTAATAGAAAGAATGCAAAAAAAAAGGAGAAAGGTGGCCACAGCCTTCACCTCGAGATGCGCGAATGATGCATGCTCGAACCCGCCTTGCCCGGAAAGTCCGTACCATACCAAGGCTGCCTCTGTTTACACTACCCTGCTTCTCTGAAAAATGCCAAAGTCCTGGGACAGGTTGCTTGAATGCTGCAGAATACCACCGGCTGGGGGAAATGCCCACCGACCCTGTATAATTTCCATCGGCTGTTGTTGGAGTTATCGGCCATTCACAAATGGCCGGTCGGCATTGGATGCTGCCGGTCGGCAGAAGATTCCTGTAGAGAACAGTTTTGACAGCAACAGAGGACAGACAGTGTATGGCATGGGATTTCAGGCACATGTGAGCATGGTCATGTTTCCCATCATGCTTTGAACTCAGGGAAGCATGGACCTCGATCCTGGAGCCATCAATGGTGCATGATAGCCCAAGGGATCAAGCTTGCCACTTGATGTAAAGATGCATGCAACACACAAATGAGGACCAAGACCCTATCATGCCGAAGTCAAGGGCCCCGGTGACCGAGAGTCAAGGCGCATTACATCACTTATAGTATGAACGCTCCTTGACCCTCACACTTGGTTTGACACCCCAAACCAAGTAATGCAATGCATGTTATGCAAACATGACTCAGATACAACATGAGATTGAAAATGCAAGGCATGCCAAATGCCATGCAACTAATATGGCAAGTATGCAATGCTAGGCATGCAAGATGCAAATGCAATGCCAACATGGACAATTTAAGCAATAGGATCGACATGTTACAACACCTAATGAAGCAATTATGCAATGGACATGAGACAAGCATGCAAAGGGGCCTTAAACCATAAAGGGGCAGACCTTGATCCACCCCAAAACAGTGGCCAAAAGTGCCTAAAAAGGTGGACAAATACTCATGCCAACAAGCAAGCCAATGGTCCTAAGGTTAAGGCACAAAAGGGGGTACTTCACCTCTACCAACATGACCACTCATGGCATGAATTGGACAAGCCAAAACAGAAACTTAGCAAGCAAAAATAGACCCCAAAACCTACTAACATGGCAGCTAAAGTGACTCCAATGAGATGCATGCACCAAAGCTCATATCTAGGCATAAAAGGCATACCCTCAAAGCATGAAAGAGGTCACTTATGTACACATACAAACATGATTTATGGACTGAAATATGATCCTAAATGATGCCAAATCATGAGGATGGTCATAGCTACGCGTGCTAGAAGTCAAAATGCTCAAAGCTTACAAGCCAAAACACAAAGAGAGGACACCAAATAAGGCAAGCATGACTGAAACTGATGGCCAACAGACCTTAAACATGGTAAAATAATGCCAACACCTTCATGGAACTAAGCCAACATATGCAAGAATCATGACCTAAGCATGAGATGCATTTCTAGGCCAAATGGAGGAATGCAAAGCAAGTATATTAAGCATGCAAAAGGCCACAAATCCGACTAAAAACAGAGATGACATATGACCTTAAAACACCCAAAAACCTCTGAAAAAAAGGCCAAAAACAATCAAGCATGCATGTTACCCTTTAAGCCAAAATGCAAGGAAATAAGACAACGAAGGGAGAGGGGTGTCCCTCCCCTATGAAAGACTTCAAACCACCTTCCTCACCACTGAAAATCCACTGGTTTTCAGTGGTGAGAAGACCAAAACACACAAGCAAACAAGGCCTCACCAAGGAGGCAACAAAAAGGCCAAATAAGGCCAAAGAGGGTGAGTTTGAACTCAAACCACAAAAGACCCTTAATGAAAGTTCTTAAGCATGAAAATATAAGCCTTTTTTATGTTATGCACAAAAACTAAATCAGCAAGCAAGATAGGTAAAAGAATAGTGCAAGTTTTGGGAAACTAAAGCAAAGTGCTCATCCTTGAAGCACACCTCAAGAACAGCCAATGCAGCCCTCTTCTTTTGATAAAAAACAGCCCAAAAACTCAAGAATCAACCCTCAAAGTCCCTCAATCTCGGAGCAAGGTGTAATAGTGTGTGTATTAGTGCAAAAGTAAGGTAAAAGTACACTTTTAGGCCAAGAAACACACACAAGGGAGGAGAGAGAGGGAAATATAGAGAGAGGGTGTATCTATATGTATAAGCTCTGGTTTTTGCCTTCAAATTTTCTAACCAAGAACAAGGAGAAGAGCTCTCCTCCTATAGAAGTCCCTCTTGCAAAGCTTACACAACAAGCTTGCTTAGAGGGAAATCCCTTCATACACGTGTATGGAGGGAAGCAAAGTTGGTGCCAGCTATCACAGCTAGCACAAAATATCTATATAAAGTAGATGAACAGTAGTCGGCTCCTCAAAAATGCCATTTTGACAAAATTGAGTACCGACCGGCAAAAAAGATTGCCGACGGCAACAAAACACCAGCCGGTGGTCTGTGGCTATGGCCGGTGATGTGTGGGGATGCCTCACAAGGCATTCCCTGCCCCTCCAAGGCAAAACACAAGTGTTTGGTACAAAACCAGACACTAAACAGTTGAGTTCGGAGATCCTGAGGCAAGGCGCGTAGCCGAGACCTCCGGGAACTCCAAACGAACACAAACATGGATGATCACCGGGTGTTCAAACGGTGACGTCCAAGTCTTGAGGACGGTCAAAAATGGGGTGTCTACAACAACGATCAAAGCCATTTGCACTGTGGTTTGTGTGGGTAATATTCACTATTGTAATATCACCCCATTGCTGGGTTGATTGACCAGATTCAGGAAGCACGTGATTTACCCACGAGATCCTTCAATTCAGACTCTGTTTGAAAGGTATGACCATAATTTTTATTCCACTGCGTTATACTTTGTTTACATTATGAAATCCTTAAAGGCCACATTTATTTGCCAAGATGAGAGGGGATTAGGAGGTGGTTAAGGAAGTGGCCCACATGTTTTAACATCCAAAGGATAGAAATAATCCTCCAAACCTTGTTCAACACTTGATCATTTATCCTACAGGATGGATCCAAAAAAGATCCAATCAATTAGTCATCCAACTGAATCCAAAATTAACAGATCCAATTATAGCAAGGAAAAAAAAAAGATCGAATCATAGCAACCCGAATCCAAATGTTTACTGAATGTAAACTCGTTCAAGGGCTTTCTATTTGACTTCTTGGGCATTGCATATTTGATTTCTTGAGCTGAAAAGTGTTTTAAGGATTGTAATGAACTTTTTTTGGCAAGGATGATGTGGTCGAGTTAGGTGAGGATGCATCTCAAGAAACTACAAAGAGGAGCCGAATATCAACGTTAAAGTATGGAATGACTTTGAAAATTTTAAATGATTGCTAGACAGATAGCTACATGTAAGCATTGTAGGAAAGATTTTGTTAGGGATGGTAGGAAAGGAACACGTCATTTAAGAAACCATATGTCACATTCATGTCCAGGATTAAAACAACTTAAGACGAATGTCACTAAAAGGCTTCCAATTTAGCTACTAAGGTTACAACTGACAAAAAGGAAACAACTATAGCAAGCATTCAAACCTTAACAAAAATATTTAAAACAAATAATAATAAAATAATAATTCGAATTTTGTGGTTATGGATAATACGACTATGGAATGTTGCACAAATTTTTGGCATCTTTACACTGCAAAAGCAAATTTGTCTCAAAAAACTATTGCCACAAAAAACATGAACCCTATGTCCCAAGCACACTATTTTGAGGGACCTTGAGTGTCAAAATACCTATGTTATCAAAATCTTACAATTCGTGATTTGAGTTGTGATTCAATTCACAATTTTTACAAAATTGATACGAATCCATGGATGAATTTATTTTAGAAGGAATCTGCAGAGAATCGCATAATTTACAATTGACTCACGATTCGATTTACTTTTTACGATTCATGCAATTCTTATAACTGTCATGTCCGACATATTTTGATTATTTTTTTGTCCCTTTTTTTAGTTAAAATGAAATAATACAACTTCTAATAGTGTTTGGTATGAAAATAATAATTTTTTGTTATTTTGAATATTAAAAAGTTTTTAATAGAATCCAATTTAATAGAATCCAATTAAATTCAGTCAGACCCAATATATTTTTAACTAGGACCATTGCTTTCTCTATCAAGAGTTGTTTCAGATCACATTATTATCTTCTAGTGGAGTGAATTTTATTTAATGCTTTACGACTTGTCATAAATTGGTACTTCTATGTTTGAACTTCTTAAGCCTATATATTTTATTTAAAGTTTAGTTAGCGTGTTAATGTATCATGGCATGTTCAATAGGGGTGATCAGTCACTGGATCGGGTTAGGTTTGGATTGGACTTGCATTACTTAATAATTGATTTTGTATTTGTTCAAACCCATCCGACCTTGACATCGGGCCTCCATAATCAACCCAAGTCCAGCTCTTAACAAATTATAATTCCTAAGCCCGTCCATCAGGCCATATAAATAAGCTATTAAAAAAAAGAAAAAGAAAAACTAAACATCTAGTATCTATTAAAGGCCTATAAAACAACAAGCTGCTTACAAACAGTTGAAAACAAATACATATTAAAAGATGAATTTAGTAAATAAATTAATTCAATAATTGGTAACTAATTTAAGAAATCAATTGAAAAAATTGCACACACAAAGCCCTCTAGAGAGCAACGAACCATGTTCCAAGTGATACACAAACATCAATGTAGCCACCGATATACAAAGAAAATTGTTTTAGAGAAAGTTTTATGAGAACAACCCTAATGGAAACAATAAAAGGTATATATATTTTTAATATATTATATAAATTAATTCATTAATTCAATAAAATATGTAGCGAGCTAGGCCAGGACAGAAATGCATTTCCCAAACCCAACCCATTAATTTATCAGGTTGAAAATATCAGCCCAACCTAGCCCTATGGGCTAAAATAATATTCCCAAGTCTTACAAAACTAGGGTTGGGCTGGACGGGCCAGTGGGCCGATGCCCACCCTTAGCGTTCAATGCTCTAAGATATATATATATATATATATATATCTATATAATAAGGCACAAAGGTTTTTGAAAATATGTTAGAGACAATTGTCCTACTAGGACATTTCAATGCTCATGATTCACTTGTGTATTTACATAGACTGATGAGATGACCCCCTTTAAATATATATCAATCCCAAATATAACTTCCCACCCAAACACTAAACTTCCTACTTACCCACGTCTCCTCTCTATTTTATCCTTATCTCTCCCCCTTCTCTGTTCTCATCATAAAAGAGACCTATTGAGGGCTAAACTTCCTACTTACCCACGTCTCTCGCTACTGTGCTGAAGAAAGGAGAAAATAAAGTTTCTGCGAAGCATTAGGGTTAATTTTTAGGTGAGATTCTAATTGCGAACATATGAACGGAATAATGGATTCAAAACCATCTTTTTCTTCTATTTTTTAATTATTTTTTCTTCTTTTCCTCAGTTTTCTCAGCAACCAGAGTTTATTCAGGTGAGATTCTAATGCTTCGTTTTTTCACAGTTTATGATTTGAATGGAAAACAAAACAATTTAAGATAAAGGATTCAAAACCATCTTCTTTTTCTATTTTTTAATTGTTTTCTGTTCTTTTCATCAATTTTCTCAGCAACCAGAGTTTAGTTAGTGTTTGGAATTGAATTCCACATTTTGCAGTAGCTTGATTCGATCCGTTACTCGCTTTAGAATCAATTGAGTTTGCTTTGAAATCCTTGACTTGGGTTCATTATGTTTCGTGACGATCTTGATGATGTGATAGAAAACCAGAGTGAGAGAGTGAGTTAGTTTTGAGATTATTTCTCTTTAGCTTATACACAGATCTTAATGGTTTGGGTGTTTTGACATCGGCACTCTCTCCCTCACTCTCTCTATACAGTGTTTTGACATCCTCTCATTGGTGTTGGTTGTTTTTCAATTTAAAGAGAGAGATAGAAAAATAGAGTGAGAGAGTGAGCTAGTTTTGAGACTGTATTTCTCTTTAGCTTATACACTGAGATCTTAATGGGTTAAATATTAGGTAGAAGAGATGAGTCAAGCTTGTGAAAGTAATGCATCCAGATTCCCCAGTGGTGGTGCCATGGATGCCATCTACACACAACCACAAAATCAAATATATATGAAATTATTATTATTTTTTTATAACTTTTTCAAAAAATATGAATGTAATTTCGTGATTATATTTTTTCCACTACAAGTTTTTAAACAAAAAATTAAAAAAATTCAACTATTCATGAATGTGAGAAATTAATTTTAAGATTTAATTTAATAAAAATAGTTTAAATGAGATAAATAAAGAGAGAGAAATAGATTTTAATTATCATACATAAAAAATTAATTGAGTATTTTATTCTTAAATAATTTCTCCATTCAAGTATAGATTAATTTTAATTTTAGGTGTAATAAATGAGAGATTGTTTGAATTGTTTATTATTGTCAAATGATTTCTTAATCTTTCATTCTCCATCAAAAAATTGCAATTTATTGGAAGGCCATTAGATTTTTAATTTTGATTTTTTTACTTCTATATTTATTTATTTTTAAATTTTTGTAATTATGTAAGATATATTAACCTGTATTTTTTAAATATGCATCAATTAGAAGTTTAATGACTCAAAAATAAAAATTGAAAATAATATATGATTGAGAAAATATGAAATAATAATTTTTTATACATATGAATAAATAAGTAATGTAAATTGTGGGAAAAAAATAAATTCATTTATTTCAACTTTAAAAAAAATCAAATAACAAAAACATTACTTAAAATAATAAATTTTATGTTGTTTATATAGCGTGGAATAAGTCTTATATTAAATTATTAGAATGTTATATAGTAATATTAATTTTAGAGAAATTGTTTATTTTTGACTATTGTACCAATAAAAATTAATTTTACGTTGTTTACAATTTATTGTTGCTTCTCTGTTATATTTGTGATTTTAATTTGTTTAGTTAAGCAATATTGGTAATTGGTAAGCTGGATCAACAAATATACCTTATTCTCCTTTGTTTGCTAAATGTTTGATGAATAGTTTCACAGGAGAGGTCCTCTCTTTTATCATTTCTTTATTTGCTGCTTAGATATTTTCAACAGATAAGAGAGAAAGAGCATAAGATAGATCTGTGGCCTTTTTTTATTTTTTTTAAATTTTTATAAAAGAAAAAAAAAGATTTGAGCTCATATGTGTTCAAGACTCAGATTCGAAAAAAATCCTCATCTTTTATTTTTATTTTTTTTTAGTTGTTGTTGTTGAAACAGATTGCAACAGACGAAAAAAAAAATAACAGATAAAATTCAGAGAAAAGTTATTACTGTTATGGTTTACCAACAGAAAAATTATTGAAAGGTGTTAAATAGCATTAGAGAAGACTTTGTTTAACCAATGTGTTTATGAAAAATATATAGGTGATAAATTTATTTTATTCCCTTCCTGTAATTAAAAACAGTAGGTATGGTTTAACCAATGTGTTATTTTAGCTTTTTTTTTCAGAACGTATAGTTTGTTGCTTCACAGGAGAGGTCTTCTCTTTTAACATTTCTTTATTTGCTGCTTAGATATTTTCAACAAATAAGAGAGAAAGAGAGTAAGATAGATCTGAGGCCTCTTTTTATTTAATTTTTTTTTAATTTTTATAAAAGAAAAAAAAATAAAGATTTGACCTCATATATGTGTTCAAGGCTTAGATTCGAACAAATTCCTCCTCTCTTTTTTTATTTTTTTTTAGTTGTTGTTGTTGAAACAGATTACAACAGACTAAAGAAAAATGACAGATAAAATCCAGAGAAAAATTATTACTGTTATGGTTTACCAACAGAAAAATTATTGAAAGGTGTTAAATAGCATTATAGAAGACTTTGTTTAACCAATGTGTTTATGAAAAATATATAGGTGATAAATTTATTTTATTCCCTTCCTATAATTAAAAATAGTAGGTATGGTTAACCAATGTGTTTTTTTAGTTTTTTTTCAGAACGTATAGTTTGTTGCTTCACAGGAGAGGTCCTCTCTTTTAACATTTCCTTATTTGCTGCTTAGATATTTTCAACAGATAAGAGAGAAAGAGAGTAAGATAGATCTGAGGCCTCATTTTATTTATTTTTTTTAATTTTTATAAAAGAAAAAAAAAGATTTGAGCTCATATATGTGTTCAAGGCTCAGATTCGAACAAATTCCTCCTCTCTTTTTTTTTTTTTTTTTTTAGTTGTTGTTGTTGAAACAGATTGCAACAGACTAAAAAAAAATGACAGATAAAATTCAGAGAAAAATTATTACTGTTATGGTTTACCAACAGAAAAATTATTGAAAGGTGTTAAATAGCATTATAGAAGACTTTGTTTAACTAATGTGTTTATGAAAAATATATAGGTGATAAATTTATTTTATTCCGTTCCTGTAATTAAAAACAGTAGGTATGGTTTAACCAATGTGTTTTTTTAGTTTTTCTTCCAGTACATATAGTTTGTTCCATTGTTTGTTTGTATTGTTTGCATGTTGATGGCGTTAATTTTAATTTTATCATTTTAATGTGATTGTTAAAATACATCATCAAACAACCATAATTATATAACCAAACATTTCAGGTTGAAATACAATAGTTATGGATAACATCACTATGGACAACATCATTTTGTCATCTTCATTTACTGGTAGTCCTAGACATATGTTTGAAATCTTTCAAGATTCAATGGCTATCACGTTGTAGACCGCCCCGAACTCCGCTCCGCGCGCGAGGGTGCGAATTGTGGTTCATAGCTACTATAGTTTGGACTCTTGTCACGGTTCTGAATCTAATCTCACAAAGTGCAATGTAAGACTGATAAATCATCAAAGAGTCCAAATCCGGTAATTGGTTTTGAAAAATCAATTTTGAATCGAAAAGTGTCAAACATGGACTGCTTTGCCAGATTTCAGAGTCGCCACCTAAATATTTTGTTTTGGGAAATTTAGGAAACCCTGACTCGTGCCTAAGGCCACGTGTCCGTCATCACCAAAATTGCCTCAGCTCGGGAACTTGGGTACGAGGGGGGAAGGTCATGAAATGAGCACCCCTGCTCGCCCGATCAAAGATCAGCCTTTACTAACATGATATGTTGTTTTTGAAAACACATGCGTTTTTTTTCCGGTTTATTAGCTAACCTTACTATGTGATGCGCACAGCAAACAAGTATAGATTCAATCACGCGGATTGGAACAAAACAACTCATGTTTGTTTTTGAAAGTGGTTTGAAAGTGCTACTCGCAAGTAGGCTAAGTCGCGGATTTGCCACCCTCAAGTGGGCTTAGAAAAACATGATTTTGCCACTTCAAGTGGGCTTAAAACTCACAATCATCGAGTTGTTCCAATCCAAGCAATCAAGCCTTCATCCACAGGCATTCATATAGTTAATCACTTAAGCAGTTAGCCTCATGGCAAGCATGCTATCATGGAAGTCACTTACACACATGCAAGATGCTAAAGCGTAAACACTCACAGTGTACTCCAAGCCAAAAAAGAAACTAGTTAGTAATCAAAGCATGATCCTAGCTATGTTAACAATGCGTAATGCAACACATGCAAAAATACAACTAAAGTAGGCTCGGCTATCTAGAATGGCATATGAATGCAACAATTTGATACATGTATTCAAATAGGAATTGAAATATGATGCAGTTTCAATGATGCACCAAGCCCGATGCATACAAGACAGATGAATAATGCACGCATGCAAAGCATAAGTATGCTAATCGAAACATGCCCTAAAACTAACCATCAAAAGCTGGTAAATAAAAAGGAGAAAGACGTGGGGTTGGAAGACATTCACACATACACGCCCATTTATTACAACACGTGCCCTCTCGACAAAGGGTCCGAATAATAAGCTAACTAGCTAATCTAAGCTAATTAAACTACTTATTACAAACCAAAATTAATAAATTAATCCTAGTTAACTAATTAGTTATTACAACACAAATTGCTTAGTTAAGCACATCAACTAATTAAGTACAAAATCAAAGCATTAGCTAGCTAAGCGAAGCAACTAAGTAAAGCAGTAAAAGAGATCCTTGGGGCGAGGGGTGCATGCATGCTCGGTCGCCTCATTCGGAAATCCATCGCTATGCCCCAACTTGCCTCTGTTTGCATTTGATTTCAGAACACTGCACAAACCTCCAGATAGCTTCTACTCCATCATGGGAACGTCCAGGAAGACTGCCGACTAGTAAAGGGTGGTGTAGACCACTTGTAGACCACCTAAGTATGCTGTAGACTAGAAAAAGTGGTCGGCCAGCCACTTTTACTGGTCTGCCGACCAGAAAATCCTACCAAGCTCCAATTTGCTACAACAGAGAACAAGAAGGGGCACAGCAGTGTATTTGCAAGGTATGTATGCACAACCACCCACCCTATCATTTCTCAAGCTCAAGGGAGTGCGGTACTCGACACTCGGGCCACCAACCGAGCATCGCAATGCATAATGGCCGAGAAGTCGAGTTTGCACAATTCAATGTCAATGAATGCACAAATAACACATAAGGGCCTTAACCTTTATCATGCATGATCAAGAGGGTCGGCGACCGAGAGATGCGGCATATTTCATCACTTCAAGTATGAAACGTCCCTCGTTTCTCGTGTTTGGATTAATGTTCAATCCAAACACAATGCAATGCAACAACATTCCAAGCAACATGCACACAACATGAGATGCACAAGTTAGAGTCCTTAAGCATGAAAGCTAGTGAAGGATGCAACACAAGGGCTATGTAATGCAATGCTCAAATGACCAAACCATCCATAAATTGGCCTCATGCATGCCAAAATAGTGGCCAAAATACTCTGAAATGATGGCATGAAATGCAAGATAATGCATGCTCATGCATTGGCCCATCAACTAAGCATAAGAGCACAACTCTTAAACATGATTAAGAAGTGACAAACATGGAAGTGTGACAACACTATATGCTCTGAAATTAAGCTAGAAAGAATGCCAAATCATCCAAACAACACAAGCATAGCATGCTAGAAGACCTAAGACACAAGGCTACCAAAAGGGACTACACAAGAGGCATGCAATACATGGCACAAATGATTGAACCAGCCATAGACAGAGCTCAATTAGGTCAAAACAAAGACCAAAGCATGCTGAGATAGAAGCTCACAAGTCTAGGCATACATGCATACAAGTTAGGCCATAAGCGAGGCACAAATGCACAACTCTTAAAAGCACTCAAAGAGTGAAAGAAGTGAGAATATGGCAATGCTATATGCTCTGAAATAACATGTTAAATGATGCCAAATCATGCACATGTCACAAATGAAGCATGTTAGGAGGCTCAAAGCTTAAAACTAGCATAGGCACTTGCACTATAGCTATACAAAGCAAGTCCCAAAAGGCCAAGGACACCTAAAATAGTCCTAAAGCATGTCAAAACAATGCTAAAACATGCATGGAGTATAACCAAAACAAGCTAGCATGAAGGGCCAAAAAGGCCAAGTACACTAGGCCAATAAGCATGATTACACTACAAGTGTAAGAAGCAAATGAGGGATGCTCTAACCAACCAAAAACAGAGTTGTATTATGGTAAAATAACACCAAAAACACACTGAAATGGTAGCCCAAAAGCTTAGGCAAGTTGGCATACACATTGGCTCATATTTAAGTCATAACGCTCAACTTTCCAAAAGCATTGAAAGAGTGACACATGTGAGTGTATGGCCATGAAACATGCTCTGAAATCATGTATCAAGTGATGCTAAATCATGCGAATAGTCCAAGCAATGCATGCTAGTGACTTGAAAACACAAAGCTAGTGAGCAAGAATGAACTATGACTATACAAAGCAAGGCATGCATGACCAAAACAACTTAAAACAGAGTTTAAGCATGGAAAAACATGAGTAAAAGCTTCCTATAGTGGAGCCTAAAGCATGCTAGAATAATGGCTTAAAGCATAAAGCATGTTAGGCTAGCAAGGAGGATTGCACTACAAGTGAAAGGAGCATGCAAGAGGCAATCAAACCAACCCTAGACAGAGCTATAGCATGCTAAAACAACACCAAAAACCTACTAAGACAAACCCAAAATAGGCTAGCATGATGGATCAAGGCATTAAGCACACAAGGCCAAGTTGTAAGATTACACTACAAGTTTAGAAAGCATGCATGGGGTGACTCAACCAAGCTAAAACAGAGGTATGCCATGTCAAAATAACACCAAAAATAAGTTGAGAACAAGCCAACACATGCTTAACAAACATGCTACCTTGATGAGTCATCAACACAAGCACACAAGAGAAGAGGATGGGGGATAACCCCCACCCATTTGGGACCTCAAAACACACTTTCTACCACTGAAAATCTACTAGATTTTAGTGGCTAAAAGGGAAAGAGAAGGTGATACAAAGGCCTAAAGAGATAGTTCAAAACAAGGCAAACTAAGGCACAAAAGGGGGCAGACCACCCCCAACACCAAAGAAGCCTTAAACAAACACTTCAAGCACTTAAAATCAGAACTTTTTGTAGTTTAAAGTTAGGCCTAAAACATCATGAAAATAGGGCCAAAGAAGCAATGAAACAAAGCTTAAAAGGGGACTAGTGACTCACCCTTGAAAAACAAGAACAAGGCAGGAACTCCAGCAACCTTTGTGAGCTAAAAACCAACTCTTGAGTCCAAAGAAGACCCTTAGGTACCTCAGTGACAAGAGTATGGTGTTTCACTAGGTGTTTGTGTGCAAAAGTGTGAAGAAACTACACTTTTAAGCACAAATATGGAGCAAATAGAGCAATATAGAGATTGAGATATATGTATAACCCTAATGCAAAGTTCTCAACCTGAGACAAGAGGGAGGAGGCTCCCTTATATGGAAATCCATGCTCCAAGCTTGTTTGACAAGCTAGAGGCTCCAAGCAATCCCTCTATACACGTGTGTGGAGGAGGCTTTCTGTGCCCAACAGCTGGCACAACTAGCAAGAAAATATCTACAGAAAAATGCAAAAAAGGTGATGACCAATTGAGGTGGTCGGCCGACCACTCCCACTAGTCGACCGACCACAAAAAGTGGTCTACAGGGAGAACAACTGGTCAGCAAGGAGGGCAAGATGGTCTACACAAAGAGAGGAAGGTGGTGGCATGGCTGCCGACCACCAAGACCAGCTAACCGACCAAAAAACTGGCTAACATGGAAGAAAAGTGGTCTACAGGGGGAGAAACTAGTCTACACCCCCTGTTCCACTCTCCAGGCAAGGGTAGCAAGGTTTGGTTTAGAACCAAACCAAAAAGGAAGCAAGACAAAAGTCCACAGGACAAGGCATGCAGCCGGAAGCCCCAAAAACTAGTCTATGGGTAGAAAAAGTGGTCTACGAGAGGGAAAGGCAACAAGGCATGGTCTACAAACCAAGCCAAAACACAAAAAGTTCAGAGGCCAGGAGGCAAGGCACTCAGCCGAAAACTCCAGAAACTCAAAACGAGCACAAACATGCGCGATCACAGAGCATTCAATCGATGATGTCTGAGTCTTAAGGTCGGTCAAAAATGGGGTGTCTACACATGCGATACAACCAACACCGAGATATTTTTCTTACCATGACTACAAATCCTAATTGGCCAGAAATTACTTCAACATTATTATCACATCAAAAACCTATTGATCGTCCTGATTTAATTGCCCGTGTGTTTTAGTTGAAGAGAAAATGTTTGATGAAGGAGATAGAAACAAATAAAGTGTTTGGAAATAAAGTTGCACATGTTTTTACAATTGAATTTCAAAAACGGGGCCTCCCCAATATGCATGCACTTTTATTTCTAAAGGGTCCAGACAAAATTCGAACATGTGCTCAAGTAAACAAATTGGTCTGTGCAGAATTTCCAGACCCAAAAGATGATTCTATGCCTTTTTGAAACTGTCAATTGTTGTATGGTACGTGGACCATGTGGTGCTCGAAATCCGCATGCACCATGTATGGAAAATGGTAGATGCAGTAAGAGATACCCTCGAGCTTTCACAGAAACAACAACTATGGATCAAGATGGATACCATATCTACCGTCGTCGCAATAATGGTCAAGTACATACTGTGAAGGGGCAAGAAGTTGATAACAGGGATGTCATACCATACAATGCATATCTTTCTAAACTTTTCAACTGTCATATAAATGTGAAAGTTTGCGCCGGAATGAGATGTGTTGAGTATATACATAAGTACATTTACAAGGGTTATGATTGTACAACGATAGTGTTAGGATCGATAAATGAGACTCAACAAATCTCGATGCAAGGTATATAGGACCTCCAGAAGCTGCTTGGCGAATATTTGGTCATCTTTTGCATGCAGAGATACCAACAGTTATACGATTGGCACTTCATTTACCTGGAATGCATCGCGTTGTTTTTAACCCAGAAGAGTCATTAGAAACGATTCAATCTAGAGCTGGTCAACAAATGTCAACTCTTACTGGCTTCTTTGCATATTGTGCTGCCAGTGAAGATGAATGTCCATTCACTTATCAAGAATTTCCACAGCATTTTGTATGGCTCAAGTCAGAAAAGAGATCGAAATCAAGAGAAAGGAGATATGCAATTGGTAGAATGTACTTTGCCAGTCCTAATTGTGGTGAAAGATTTTATCTGCGTTTGTTACTAACTGTTGTCAAAGGACCAAAGTCGTTTCAGTCTTTACGCACGGTCGATAATGTTGTGCGTGATACATTTAAATTAGCATGTATTGCAAGGGGGCTTTTAGAAGATGACGAAGAATGGATACAATGCTTGAAAGAGGCTGCAGTTATGAAAACTGGATACCAATTGAGGAGATTGTTTAGTATTATTCTCACCCAGTGCTCTCTACTAAATCCACGTGCATTATGGAATCAATTCTCAACGCATATATGTGATGATCTTACACATAAGATTCGTACATTGTTTTCCATTTCTAACCCAACTGAGGCTCAAATTGAAGATTATGGTCTCCATCTTTTGAATCAAATGCTTCATGAATTAAGCAAATGTTTAATTGACTTCCCACCCATTCCACAACCTATTGCAAATTGGAGTGCAGTAATTGGTAATCGATTGATATTCGAACATCAACAATTGCAGAATGAGACACAATAGACAGATTCACAAATTACTATTGATTGTCTCAACAATGGAAAACAGAATGCTTATAACAGAATCACTTCTTCAATTTTTCGAAATAAAGGAACTGTTTTCTTTCTTAATAGGGGTACTGGAATAAGGAAAACATTTATGTACAATACGATTGCATTAAAATGTCGCAGCCTTGGGCATATCGTTGTTACTGTGGCTTCATCTGGAATTGCATCATTGTTTGTTATTGGTAGAAGGTCACACTACACATTCAACATTTTCCATTCCATTAAATGTCTTGGAAAATTCACTTTGTGGGTTTACCAAACAATCATTACAAGCTGAGTTGTTTAGAGAAACAATACTTATAATTTGGGATGAAGTTCCTATGCAACATAGACATTGTGTTGAGGCGGTTGATCGTACATTAAGGGATATTCGTGATGCTGAAAAGCCATTTGGGGGTATTACTGTTGTTCTTGGTGGAGACTTTCAACAAATCTTACTAGTTATACCCAAAGGAATTCGTGAGCAAATTGTAAATGCATCATTAAGACACTCTGTTATATGGAAGCATATACATATCTTAACTTTGAATTTGAATATGCGCTTGAATCATGGAGACCACGAAAATGCTATTTTTGCAAATTTCTTGATGGAGGTAACACTACTTTAACCTTTTTCTTTATTATATAGATTATTTTAAATTAATAAATTGTGTTTACACTCATATTTTTTTTAATTGATTTCACTTTTTTTAGATTGGGACTAATCCTCAAGAAATCATCAACCTTCCATCAACAATACACAAATGTCAAGATTTGAATGAATTACTCTCTACAGTTTACCCACAGTTGAATATGATAGAGACGTCGACCCCAACATTTTTAATTGAACGCACCATATCTTTCCAGGAAGATTATATACTTATTTTGCAACAGATAAAATGTCTGAAGATAATGAAATTGATCATACCATTACAAATAGTTATCCTAATGAATATTTAAATTCATTGGATCCTCCCGGGCTACCAACTTTTAAGTTAGAGTTGAAAGTGAGTTGTACTATAATATTGTTAAGAAATATTGCACCGAAAGATGGACTATGTAATGGTACAAGATTGATGGTTACTAGGTGCGACAATCGCATAATTAAAGCTCAAATTTTAACTGGAGAAAAGTTTGGCAATTTGACATTCATACCAAGGATATCTTTGATACCATCTTCTTCAGAAATGCCTTTCCAAATGACAAGACGTCAATTTCCAGTCCGATTAGCATATGCCTTGACCATTAATAAATCTCAAGGACAATCTGTGAAATTTGTTGGGGTTGATTTGTGCATACCAGTGTTTAGCCATGGCCAATTATATGTGGCATTGTCCAGATGTACATCCTTTGATCGTATAAGTATTCTTCTCCCTAAAGATAGTTTGGATTCTACTACAAATATTGTATATCCTGAAGTGTTGTTGTAGTGTTCCATGTTCATTAAATCATGTTTTATCAAAAGGTAACCATGTAGATTTATTTTATATATAGATTTTTTTTTATACAAAATTTCAATCTAATAATAATTGGAAATATGGATTTTTTTAGGATTGGATTGAAAAATTTATGGAGCTTAAAAGGAGAAATACAACTAGCTTGCTTCGATGGGGATGTAATAAGGTAATTTCAATCTCAAAGTATTTTGATATGTATATTTCCAACAAATATACCAATCTATATATATATATATATATTTATTTCCACAAATTACCAGATTGTTGTGCATGTTCTTCATTGGGGATACATACAAGTTAATACAAAAGACTTTTTCGAAAGTAATGAAGAGGAAGTTTGGGCAAACACATTTTTGAAGACATATTATTGACACATCTTCTGTAAAGCATACATATTTTGGAAAGCTTCAACCCACCTTTTTTTTTTTTATAAAGTTTTAACCCACTCTTTTGGTGTATGACAATATAATGTTTATTTTTCTTATGTAGTTATAATTTGATTGGCAGCAGTAACACTAACTGGTGTGCATTTTAATTTTAATTTCTTTTAAATTGCAAAGCACTAGCCGGTGTGCATTATTTGATATTTAATTTTTTTTTTATATTTGATTTGTTTGGAATTGTAGAGTATAATCTATTAAATATATTTTCATAATTGCATTTTAATCTTAAATTTAAATAGTGTTGCGATTATAATTATATTATAATCCTAACATTATTTACACCGTGCTTTCAGGCACGGGCATACGCTAGTGTGTATATATATATATGTTACTTTGTATAGCATTTTGTATATATCATTAAAAAAATTTAAGCCAAGTCGACAATGATAGTCTATTTAATTTATTGAGTTTATCATATAAAAATAAAAAAGAATTTTTTTAAAAAAAAAATAATATACATTTTGCCTACAATAGCGGGACTCCTCACACTTCCAAAAACATATAACAACATCCTTCAACCCGAGCATCCACATCAGGCTGACTATTATGGTTTTAGAACAAAATTTTCTTAGCAAGGTGCAAAGTCATTCCTCTATCAGTCTCACTACATATTTGTGAACTTTGCCATTGCTACAGTACCTCGCTTCGTCAAGCGAGGTACTATTCACAAGCTATACAAAGAAAGCCAAACAACTAGGAGGATATCCAGCCGGACAATAGGCTGCTGCTAATTTTTTTATTTTATTTTTCCTTTTGATCAAATCTTTGACTTTTTCCATAAGAAGGACATTCGGTCAGACAACCGGCTGGACATCTAAACAACCGATTGAAATTTGTTGAGCTTGATGTAGTGTGTATATAAAAAAATGTTAGCTAAAATACTAAAGTAATTGTTTTGGTTAATTTGACTGAAAATTTGTGAAGCCTAATGCTGATGCTCTAAATGAGTATGCTGTAAATGGAAAAATTAAGTGTTGGTCAGGGGCACCATATGGCTATGTTTCTGATTAATTACAAATCACTATGTCCCTTCATATTCTCCAATCAACCAATACAAAATCGTAGACCGCATCTCCACTACCAATCACAATACACATGAAACATCATGTGATGCTGGACTAACCAATAACTTCTCCTATAAATGACTAGTTATATTATGAACCTAACCTTATTAATCCAAAATTTTCATCTTGTGATTCAGATTTATTCTACACATAAATCACATTATATAAATTAATTTCAACCACACAATCACCTACTCAGAATTTTTTGAGTGGTTAATCTAGGTCCCTAGATTAATTCATAAATGACAAGTGGAGACCAAGACTATCCTTATTATCAAAAATGCTTTCCACGATAGATGTGGGACATGGTAAGGATATTGTTTGTGTCCCGAACAGTAGCATATTGTGACCGTCATTGAGTCAATATTGGATTTTTTACATTAAAAAAAAGTATATAATGAATTTATTTCAATAATTTACCTCGTTTATATTATTTAATTTATCTTATAAATTATAAATAAAAGAAGTACAACTAATTAAATATTTATAATTATATGATCAGAGTCTAAAAAATTTAAAGGATAAATTGTGAATATATCTTTTACACTATGTTTGGTAACTTAGGAGATAAGAGGAAAAAAAGTGATTTAGTAAGTTATAAGTGAAAAAAAAAAAAAAAAAAAAAGCAGAAGAAAAGATTGTAATTTCTTTTATTTTTATTTGGATAGAAAAGAGAGAAAAGAAATGAAGTGATATTGATTTCTCCCCTATTTTGTTTGGTTAAGCTATATACAAGAAGAGTTTTGCTACATTCTCCCATTTCATCACCCCTAATTACACCCCATGAGGTGGCAAACAATTTTGAAAGGGGAGAGAAGAGTTTGAAGAGAGTTAATTGGTTGAAATTATTTGTTACTTCATTAAAGGTGCAATTGCGGTGATGCAATGGATGAGACATTTCTCATAAAAGAAAAGAAAAGAAACGACATGATATTATATTACCATATGAAAAATGCTTGGGAGCACTAATTAGTGCTCCCACTAATTAGGTGGCAGTGGGTCCCGTCATTAATGATGTGATGTTTTGGTCTTAGAGTTGTATTTTTTTTTTTTTAACTTTTTTAATGCATTAGTGCTATTAGTGGTGATGTTTTTAGTGGGATGAATCATTGCTGTTACCATATTAACCTTTTTATAGGTGATAGTTTTTTATTTGTTTTATATCTAAAAGGATAGTTTTTGGTATTACAAATAAAATAATACTTAATTGGTTTTATTTCTCTCAACTTTTGGAGACATTGAAAGTAGGGATTATGAGAGAAATGTGTTTCTCTCCCTTTGTTTCCTGTCTTATATTTAGTAATCCAAACAAAGGATTGAAATCCAATTCTCTCTGTTTCTATTCTTTTCTTTTCTTCTTCTCCAAATCAGTTAAAACAAATGAAAGCTTAGAGTTTGTGTAAAATATGATTTATCCCTGTAGTTATAGAAATTATATCTTGCCTCTTAAAATATTTAATTTTATAATAAATTTTTCTTTATTAATAAATCATCCAGTCAATTAATAGTTTTTAATGATGTTAAAAATTTATTTTAATTAAAAATTCAAGTAATTTTATTATTATATTGGAGAGCAGTTAAAATTTCATTTTTTGAGATAATTCTGTTAAATAAAAAAATTCTAACAAAGTGGTATTTGTAATTTTTCAAATCATAACAGACATTTTAGAGAAAACTTCAAAAGGAATATTCATAATTTACTCAAATTTAAATCAATCGTACGTTTGTATGCATCTTGTTGTGCCTTAAAGATAGAGCAGAGCCATGATACTTTTATGCTCCATTTGTTTTAGCAGAAAACATTTTCCGGTATTCAATTGCGTTCTTGAAATTAATGCACTAGTTGCGTTAGTGGTGGTAGTAGTGGTGGTGGCAATATGGAGGTGGAGGTGGAGGTGGAGGTGGAGGTGGTCATGTTGGGGTGACAGCGACAACAGTAGTGGCGGTGGTAGTGATAGGATGGAGGTAGAGGTGGTGTGGTGGTGGAGGTGGTGGTGGCAACGGTATTGATGGTGGTGTGGTGGTAGAAGTGATGATGATGGTGGTAATGTGGTGATATTGGTAAAAGTTTAGTTCGGAAAATGTTTTCTACCTAAATAGACTTATTTTCCGTTGACTATGAACAATATTTTCAATTGACTTTTATTTTTCGTCATACCAAACTCCAAAATATGCAAAAGACGTTTTCTGCCAAAACAAATGGAGTGTTATTGTGGGGTCAGCTACTACAGAAAGGCATGGTTCAGATCTATTTGAACAATAGGTATAACAGTCGGATTTAATTTTTATCAAATTCTATTGAAAATAAGCCTTAGTAAAATCGTCGCTAAAAATAATTTTTTGTGACTTTTTTTTTCACATCTCGTTAAATATTGACAATTAGTGACCTTTTTTATCACAATTTTTATAAATTGTTGCTAAAACTTACAATTAGTGACATTTTTCTGTGACGAATTTTTCAAATTGTTGCTGAAACTTGGAAATTAGCGGCTTTTTGTGACAATTTTTTTAAACTGTCGCTAAAAATTATAATTAGTTAAATTTTTTTGACAAAATTTTCAAATTGTCATTGAAAATTAACAATTAGTGATATTTTTTAATAGTATTTGATGAAAAATGTTTACTTTCCGTTATACCTAAAAATTAAAAAAAAAAAAAGTTTGATGAAAAACGCCACTAATTATCATAGGACCTATTAGATAATAAGTTTACCTATTATGATCTACACGTAAGTTCCTTTTGAACAATTGGTAGTTTGAGTTGTTTTTTTATGTGATTAAATAATTATCAAATGTTACTTAATTAGATTAATTGACCTAATAAAAAATTATAAGAAATTAGTCTCAATTTAAAATATGGGTGCTCGCGAATCAGTTTTTGAGGGTTTGGTTTGAGGTTTGGACCTGCTTGTATGTCTGCGGCTTGGAAAAAATTGAACTCGTAACAGCCTGTAGTGTAGATTGTGATTTGTGTAGATAGGGTTCGCAGATGTATGGACGGTTTGCAAATTGGGCTTTCCTTTTAAAATTTTATTTTTGTGCTTGTTTTTTCCCATTTTTTAAATATTCTTTTTGGGCCTTTTCCTCCATTTTTTAAATATTATTTTGGGCCATAAAATCACATATTTCTTATCATGAAATCACTATTTTCCAAATGATTTATCCCAAATAAATTATAGTTTATCTATCCAATTTACTTCAAGAAGGAAACAAATCATAAGCACAAATTAAGATCAGTCGATTGACTCATATTCACTTTACAGAAAAGTTATAAGCTAAACAATGTATACAGATGCAGGCGGGTGAAGGCGAGTGCAGGTAAACCTCGCGACCCGCCCGCAACTTGCAAAACTAGAAAAATCCCAATCCGCAGCCGACCCTAACAATTATGCAAAACCACCCAAATAAGTGCAAATGGTTCGGGTTGGACGATT
Source organism: Camellia sinensis (assembly GCF_055761805.1). Lineage (NCBI taxonomy): Eukaryota > Viridiplantae > Streptophyta > Magnoliopsida > Ericales > Theaceae > Camellia > Camellia sinensis. The sequence continues at coordinate 61,800,478 of NC_138971.1, forward strand.
TTTGAGAATCGGATAACCCTATGCCCAACCCTTATTTAAACTATATACTTCTCATAAGTCTTATGCAACTTTTCACTTCTTTCAAAATTCGAAAAATCTTTCAATTCATATGTTATTATTCACCTCAAACACAACTGATACGTGATTTGGCCTTTTTAACATCCTTAATAATCCCTATCAAACTACTATTATAGGGTGAACTACTAATAAATCCTAATAGTTAGACATAATTCTCATTAAGCTCTATTGAAAATTAGTCCCACTAAAAGTATTGCTAAAAATAATTTTTTGTAACGATGTTTTGCACGTCGCTAAAAATTGATAATTAGTGACTTTTTTTACAATTTTTATAAATTACTGCTAAAACTTACAATTAGTGATGTTTTTCTATGACTAATTTTTCAAATTATCGTCGAAAGTTAAAAATTAGTGAATTTTTTGTAACAAATTTTTTAAACTGTTGCTAAAACTTATAATTAGTAACATTTTTTGTGACAAACTTTTCAAACTGTCATTGAAAATTAATAATTATTGAAGTTTTTTTTAATAGTCTTTGATGAAAAATGTCGTTAATTATCATAAGATTTATTAGACAATAAGTTCATTTATTAGGATCTACACGTAAGCTCCCCTTATTTACTTATTTTTAATAGACATTTTTAACAAAACATTGTTTTTGACTTTTTGAGATGACCTTTTAGCGACTATCCTCACAACAATAGAAATTGATCCCTAAATGTCTTTTGTAACAAATTTTCTCATTTAGAGACCAAAAAATTTGATTACTAAAACACTTATATGCTGTCATGAGTACCAAAAAAAAAAAAAAAAAAAAACCAAAAACAAAACAAAACAAAAAGAAAGTTACCAAAATGTATAGTTCAAATCAACAAAACAAACTAATTAATCAACAAATCTAATTAATGAAATGTTGCAACAGTGTGAAGCAAACTGTAATGAACCTGGAAATTTTGTTTTTTTAAAAGTTAATGCATAAATTAATTGTGAAAATATTTGGATTGGACTGCTGTGTAAAATTCTATGTGAAAATAGTTTGATTTTGGGTTTTTTTTTTTAAAACTAGTTTCCCGATCACAGAAAATTATGAGTATTTATTTTATGAAAATTCGTGGACTGATTGATGTTGAGTTTAGTTTATAACAAAATTTGATAATGAGTTTGATTGTTTAGATATGACTTGAGATAAAGTTTATTGGGCCTATTTTGGTATATAATTGGGCCATATTTGACTTATGGGTTGGAATTTAATTCAAAACCCATGATTTAGATTCAATTTAATTTGAGTTTGTTTATAACTCATGTTTAACTGTTTGGTCCTTTTTAATTATGTGATTGGTAGTGAACACGGAGTTATTATTTATTATATAAAATTATAATAAATATTTAAAAGTTGAATTTATGATGTGTATTATACGGTGAAAAATTATTTATTTATATAATGAATAAAAATGAATATATATTTCATACTGAGTAAAAGATTATATTTTATAATGTATAAAAATATTATATTAATATAATAAGATAAAATTATACTATTTTATAATATGTGATATAAATTTTTTGATTTTATTACAGATATATATATATATATATATATAATTTTTCTTGTAGAAAGGGAAACAACCCACGTGGGGTTGTCCTCATTTCACTTTTCCCCGTCCCTTATCTTCACTTTCTCAACTTTTCATTTCTTTGACTTCATATCCGGCAGAGAACAGAGGTAAGGCCTCTTTGTTTCATCGTATATAAAATAGAGAATATAATATGATGTAAGATATAATCAGGATATATAATGAATAGAATATATGTATTGGATAGTATATATTTTAAATCATATTTGTTGACTTGATATATAAGATCGGATATATGTTATCCATGTTTGTTTTATAAAATATATTGTGGGATGTAAACAAGTAATTTTCAAAATTACTCTTATAATATATTTTAAATACCCATATTGCTCTTATGTCCATCAAAACCAAATTGTTCAAATTAGGAAAAACTAATGTAAATCACCAAATTAAAAATTCATATTATTTTTTATTTGAACAAATTAAATATTCGTATTAAATTCAATAATTTTTCAAAACAAAAAAAAATTATATTAAACTAATATCCACTAATAAAAAAATTTATATTATATTAAATTCAATAATTTTACCCCCCAAAAAAAAACTAATATTCATTCTAAAAAATTTTATCTTACAAAATAATCATTGAATGAAAAAAAATAACATCTTTATTCATTCATTCATCACACATCATTATTTTTATAAAATAATCCAAGCCATTATAATTAAAAATAACCTTCATTCATTCTAAGTAAATGATAACATTTTTTTACAATAGATAACCTTCAACTTAATATATTAAGCATCATTCCAACAAAATTAAGCAATACTAATATTAAGCATACTTCAGCTTACTTACAACCCCAACAATTAGATTGAAACTAGGTACAAAACAATTAGATTGAAACTAGGTACAAAAGCCATTTCTAGGAGATGTAAACCAGTTAGTCTGTCAAAATATTTCTAATCCTCCTAATTACTATGCAAAATAGGCACTACACATGTGCCTGAGGAGGAATAGCAATACTAATATTATAATATATAGATAGATATATGTCATTAGCCTACAGCAAACACACTTAAACACACCCAGCCAACAACAAACATACCCATTCCATTTTTTCTTCTTCAGGCAAGCTAAAGAACAAATCAACCCTTTCAGCATCCTTCACAATAAGTGTAGCTGCTCTCAACTTGTCATTCGTGTTCAGTCGCAACTTGGCTAGTTCCCCATTAACCAGCTTCCTAGCTTGAGACAAGTCTTGGGCAACCCAATCCTATGAGCAATTTCTTCCATGGTAGTGTTGGTTTTCTTGAAGAAGGAACCAAACACAATAGCCATATCAACAAGACTCTTTGCAATACCTTCAGCTTCCCTAGCTCTTTTCTTAGAAGTTGTGCCTGAGCCACCTTGGTTGCATGGAGTCCCAGATGCTGTTAAGGAACAATCAGGTAGATCAACAATTGGAGTGTAACACTCCTCAGCAGTTTGGTCCTCTTTTTCTAAGGCATCAACCATGTCAGCAGGTCCTTCAGCCAAGATATATTGGTCTTTCCCAATATATAAAATCAGATTATTTATTATGTAAACTTATTATGTAAACTAACTTTCCCAACTCACTAGATATAAAATCTGATTATGTAAACTAACTTTATTTATTTTTATAATCTGGATATAAACTATTTATTTTTATAATCTGGATATAAACTAATTATGTAAACTAAATCTGATTATGTAAACTAACTTTATTTATTGATTATATAAAATCTGGATATAAAATCAGATTATCTTTAAACTATCTTTTCCAATATATAAAAATCTAATTATGTAAAAAAATCAAACTCTTCACAGATTATTTATTTATTTTTATTTTTTTTAATGTCAAGAGTTTGATTCAATCAAATTCCTAGACTTTACCTACAAAACAAATAAATTTTTATTGCTTGAATCAAAGCCCCAAATAAATAAATAAATAAATAAAACAGAGATATAAATCTGGTTACAATAAAACAATGAAACAAAGACAAGTTTTTACTAATTGAATCGAATTTGATTACAAAACAAACAAAGCCCTCTTCTGTTATCTCAGTGGGTTTACAAAACAAACAAAGCCCTCGAATTTGATTACAAAACAAACAAAGCTCTCTTTAGATTGAACAAAAAGTTCCAAAAAACAATGGGTTTATTCCAAAAAGAGCCAAAAAGTTTCAAAAGTTCCAAATCAGTGGGTTTACAAATCAGTTTAAAAACTTTCTGTTATCTCAGTGGGTTTAGAAATCAAAGTTTCAAAAATAAATTTAGAAATCAATGGGTTTAGAAATCAGTGGGTATAGAAATCAAAGTTCCAAAAATCAATTTAGATTGAAACTTTCACAAGTTCCTGGCCCTCTTCTTTAGGATTTTTGTGCCAAAAAACAGTGGGTTTATTCCAATCGATTTTTGTTAAAAATCATACAAACAAAACCTAAAACCAGAAAATCAAAAAAAAAAAAGAAAGTAAGGTAGAGGGAAAAGATGATAATCACCGAAATGAAGTCTTGCCAACGGAAATCAGTCACAAAATTTAGCAGATCTACATGATGTAAACCAGAGCCTTTTTCTCTTCTGTTGGATGTATATGAGCTGCATATATTTTCTGAGCCCTAGTCTATGTATATAAGATAGACGAGGGTATATTGGACTTTTTAACTCATATCCCAGACGAGGAGATATGATATAACAGGGGAAGCTGGGATTGTATATCCTTCAAATTTGGGGGATATACAATCCGAAGGTATATTATACCCCTTCAAACAAAATTTGCAAACATGGGATATGTGGGTCCCATTGGATATAATATCCAATCCCAATCTTCATATCCTGCAAACAAACAGGGCCTAAGGTTCTATGCCTCTCTCAAACTTTTGAACAAATAACTTTGGTTCACATTTTGCAAGATTGGAGCTAGATCAAGTTAGATTTTGAAATTTTTTTATGAATAAAAGTTGGAGAGCTCATCGTACTCTTCGCAGTGGTAGTCTTGGATCAAAAATCCGACGAGGTTTACATTCCAGATTTGTTCCTCTTCATTATTTGAGGTAGAATTTTTTTTTCTCTTTCATATTTTTGCTTTAAATCCATGCGAGGGATATTTTGTAAGGTATTACATATATATTATTCTCAGATTTTGTTTGAATAATTTTTACAAGAAAAATTATGTAAAAATATTAAGACTATTGGTATTTTGATATTGATTTCGAAAAATCATCGTGTTAGTAATATTTGTTAAAAAAAAAATCCGAAAATAAATTTAATAGTTGTTTGGTTTGTATATACATCATATTATGACTAGATAATTTATTTTGAGAAAAATAATATTGAAATATTATCTCATCTTTGATTTTTTTTTGGAATTTATTTTTGAGAAAAATAAATTGATATTGATGATTATTGTATGAATTGTTAAGTTAGGATTATAGAGTTATTTTGGGAATAACAACTCTAAAAGTGTTATATTCATGATATTTTATGAAAGATGATTTGTTGATGATTAAGTTGTATTCATTTTTGTGAAAATAAAAATACGAAATGAGGACTTTTGAACTCCCAACTTTAAAAAGTGTACTATTGGGTATATTTCAAGATTTTTGATGTAATAAATATCATGTTGATTAGTTAATTTTAGAAAAGTTGTAAATTTTTTATTTGTAGAGAATTTGGGAAAATTAACTATTTAAGTAGCTTGGTATGACATATGGTTATGCTTGAAGGATAAGACATGTCAAGTTATGTTTGGTATTAATTTTTTTGGAAAAATGTGAATAAAATAAACTTCCTAGTTTAGTGGATTAAATTTGTTTGGCTAAAATTTATATCCTTTATTATTAAAAGTGTGTTATTGAGATTATACCATAACTTTTAATATAGTAGGATGAAAATGGTAATATTCAATAAGTATGAGATTTGGTGAAAATCATATTGGTTATCTTGGTTGATGTGGAACAAAAGTTAATTGAAAGCTTTATGTGAGTCAAAACAATTGGGAAATTCATTATTAGTTTTACTAGTTGGAATATGCTAATATGTTTTTTTTTGTACCTCAAATTCATCTATGAGATAGTTGATTTGTAAAGTGAGGGTTTGGTTAAATTGGGAGTTGATTACCTATGATCTTACTATTAAATTTATTTTTTGTATATAAAATTGCATGTGGCTATTTGAAAGTGAGAAAGCCCCAACTTGTGAAAGATCCTAAATGTTAATGTTTTGGGAGTTGTTGGATTATTGGGAAAAGATTATGTTTGGTTTTAAAATTGTGGATTTGATTAGAAAACACTTATGAAACTTTTGGAATATCGAGTATTGGTTACTTATTTGACATGTTGAGTTTGATGGAAAATTATATTAGTTTTGAAAATTTGTCTTTAAAATGTGGAATATGGAATATTTCCAAGTGTTCGGAATCATGGGGAATTCCAAGTTATAGTTGTATATTGGATTGTATATCCATGTTGTTATGTTTTAATTAATGCATTAGGTAGACACCCCATTTTTGACCGTCCTCAAGACTTGGACGTCATATTTTGAATACTTGGTGATTGTGTTCGCTCGTATTCGTTTTGAGTCCCTAAAGGTCTTGGCTGAGCGCCTTGTCTTCGAGCCTCTAATTTTGTTTGTTTTGTGCTTGGTTATGGGCCAAGAGCTTGTTGCTTCACTTCTGGAGGAGAGGGTGACTTGTCGGCCATCCCCTTAGCCTGCCGGCCATGACTTGTGCTGGTGGCCGGTCAGCTACATTGATGGCCGACGACCATTTTTCTCATTTTTCAGATATTTATTTGCTAGCAGTGCCAGTTATTGATCACTGATGCTCATCACCATACACGTGTATGGAAGGATGAAGGCAAGCCTTGGCTTGTTTTTCTATATAAGGGGAGGCCTCTCCCGCATTTTTGAGGTTGAAAAATTTTGTAAGCAAAATTTCACTCTCTCTCTCTCTAAAATTCTCTCTATTTTCCTATTTGTGCTTAAAAGTTAGCTTTCTCTACACATTTGCACTAAGACCCTTGACCAAACACCTTCACCTTGGAGCTGAGGTTCTTGGAGGACTTGTTTGAGCTTCTAAGAGTGGTTTTGGCTCAAATTTCTTGTTATTTGTTGCTGTGCTTCAAAAGTATAAGGCATACCTCTTTAAAGCTTTGTTTTGGTTGCTTGTTTGGCCACCTTTGCATGTTATTTTGAGGCTGGTTTTAGCCTTTGAAAAACTCTGTTTTTAAGGTTTTAAAATGGTGGTTTGAGCCTTGTTTGGCTAGGGGTGGTCTCCCCTCTTTGCTCTTTGGCTTGTAAAGTCTTTTGAGCCATCTTGGAAAGCTTTTTGAAACAACTTTTTTTAACCTTTTATCCACTGAATTCCAGGAGAATTTCAGTGGCAAAAAGTATGTTTTGAGGACCAAAATAGGAGGGAGTGGGTTTCCCTCCTTCTCTCTCTCTTCCATGCCTAGTTAGCATTACAAAGTAGCATGTTTTTGTGCCTTGTTAGCTTATTTCAAGCATGTTTTAGGCTCTATTTTGACATGTCTAAACTCTATTTTTTGTTGTTTGGAGCACTTGTTGCTTGCTTCTTGCACTTGTAGTGCAATTATGCTTACTAGTCTAGCATGCTTAATGAGTTAGCCTATTATTCTGGCTTGTGTTAGCTTGACTCCAACACATTTTAGCTACTGTTTTGATATGCATTAAATATGTTTTAGGTCAGTTAAGTCCTTCGAGGCTTGGTTTGCATGGCTATAGTCTAATGGTCTTCACTAATCCATTGTTTTGAGACTTTGAGCATGAAATATTTGAGTTGTTTGCATGCTATAGCATCATTTTGCATGTAATTTCAGTGCATATGCCTCTGTCACACTCTCACCTATTTCACTATTTCATTACTTTTGAGAGTTGTGCTTTAGGTCTTACTCGCGAGCTAACATGTGCGCATGATTTTCTAGCCTTTTAAGCTTCTATCTCAGCATGTTTAGGCCACTGTTTTGGCATATTTAAACTCTATCCAGAGCTGGTTTGATCATTTGGGCTTGATATTGCATGCTTCTAGTGTAGTGCTCTTCACTAGCTTTAGTGTTTTGGCTCTTAACATGTTGTGCATGAGTTGCTCGCATGTTGTAGCACTATTTTTCATGACATTTCAGCACTGAAAGTCTGCAACCTCCCTCATTTCTTCATTTTTCATTTTGTTTTGAGGGTTGGTTCACCTTATGATTATGTTTAAGCTTGAGATAGAGCTTGTGCTCAATGGCTTTAACCCTCTTTTAAGGGTTCCTCCTAGCCAAAGGCATGATCTCTCGCATGTCTTAAACCATCCTTTGGTTGACCCCTCTCTCACTTAGAGGACTTTCACTTCAAACTTAATCGGTTAAAGAACTAATCGGTAATTTAAAATGCGTAAACATAATGAACCAAGTAAAACTTGAGCAAGATAAGCATTTGTGTTGCAATGCATGTGTTTGGATCAAACGTTAATCCAAAACACAAGAAATATGGGACGTTTCATACTCATAGTGATGAAACGTGTCACATTTCTTGGTCGCCGTCACCCTTGATCATCCATGATAGGGTGATGGCTCTTATGTGTGCATTCATTAAGCTTGTACAAGCTTGGTTCTTTGGCCATCATGCATGAAAATGCTTGGTTGGTGGCTTGAGAGTCAAGTGCCATACTCCTTTGAGCTTGAGATATGATAAGGAGGGTGGCAGCACACACATTTCTTGCAAAATACATTCTTTTGCCTCTGTTACTCTCTGTTGCAGCAAAAACAAAATTTTGGAGAAAATGGTGGCCAACCGGCCACTTGAGGTAGCTGACCGGCCATCAAACTAGCCGACCGGCCAATATCTGTAGACGACAGCCAACTTTTGTGGCCGACCGGCCATCAGTGGAAAAGTTGTTCAATAATGTTCCTTTGTTGGGGTAGAAGCAATCTGGAAATTGGTGCAATGTTCAGAGATCAAAGCAAAGTGCAAATAGAGGCAATCGGTGGCAAGGCGATGGATTTTCAGGAGGATGCAACCGAACATGCATGTCTCCCTCGCCCGCGAGGCCATTTTATTTCTTTATTAGCTAGTTGTAGCTAATCATTACATATGTTGTAATTAATTAGTTGAATTCATTTTGTAATACTTTAATTAGCTTAGCATAGTTAGTTAATTTATTTTCAATTTGGTTTATAATAATTAATTAGGTAGAATAGTTAGTTAGTTGTTTTGTAATAATTAGCTAAGCTTAGTGTAGATTAGCTTATTTATTTGAACCCTCCTTCGTAAGGGCATGATGTTGTAATAAGTGTGCGTGCGTGTGTGCATGTCTTCCAACGTCTTTCTTCCTTTTACTTAACCGCTTTCGGTGGTTAGATAGGGTCATATTTTGATTAGCATACCTTATGCTTGCATGTTTGCATCATTCATTTGTCTTGCATGCATTGGGCTCGGCGCATCATTCAAACTACATTGTATTTCAATACTCTTCTTTGAATGCGTGTTTAAACACATGTTGTTCCAATCGATCATATGACATATTAGTAGCCGAGCCTATTTAGTTGCATTATTGCATGTGTTGCATTAGGCATTTTGTATAGTTAGGATCATGCATTGTTTTCTAACTAGCTTTTGTTTTGGCTCGGAGTACACTGCAAGTTTTACGCTTTAGCATATTACATGACCACCATATTTACCATGTTTTTGCATGCTTGCCATGAGGCTATTTGCTTACTTGCTAAACTGCATGAATGCCTGTGGATGAAGGCTTTATTCCTTGAATTTGAACAAATTCAATGATTGTGAGTTTTAAGCTCACTTTGCGAAGTGGCAAATCATGTTTTAAAGTCCATCATGTTTGATGGCAAATCCACGCTTTAGCCCACTTGAGAGTGACATTTTCAAACCATTTTCAAAAACAAGCATGAGTTGATTTGTTTCAAGTCTCGCGACTTAGTCTATACTTGTATGCATGCGCGCCACATAGTAAAGTTAGCTAATAATCGGAATAAGAACACATGTGTTTATAAAACAACATATCATGCTTAGTAAAGGCCGATCCTTTAATCGGGCAAGCGGGGGTGCTCATTTCAGGACCTTCCCCTCTCGCACCCAAGTTCCTGAGCCGAGGCAACTTTGGTGATGACGGACACGTGGCCTTTGGCACGAGTAAGGGTTTCCTAAATTTCTCAAAAACAAAATATTTAGGTGGCGACTCTGTAATCTGGCAAAACGGTTCAATTTTGGCATTATTTGATTCAAAATCTGATTTTCCAAAATGATTTGCCGGATTGGACTCTTTGGTATTTATCAGTTTCACATTGCACTTTGTGAGATTAGATTCAGAACCGTGACGGGAGTTCGAACTGTAGGACCGATTCGATGCTCTCTGAAAGGGGGAGCAAAGAAAGTCGAGTCCATAGTTTCTGGTGACTCTGCTGGGATTTAGAGAACTTGACTTGAACTCATGATATGTTGTTTTATCTACATTTATGTGTTTCTTTGCATTGCATTTGTATGGTGCGCCTAAGTCACAGTGTTTGCCATCTGCTATTCCTGAACAGTTTGCCGGAGGCTTGCTTGGAAAAGCTCACCATAAGGTTGACCGGTTGCGGGCTCTGCCACAATGGGAACACAAACCTGGGATCTAGACTACCGCTGTACCGTTTGATCCTCCTTTCACTTCTTGGTGTTAGGAGCGAGAGGTATATTAGGTAGTCTTGTTAAGGCACCCTTTTGACCAATCGACCTAGTTGTATATCAGAAGCCTTAGAGACTGTTCCAAACTAGGACAGGTTGCTCACTCAAATGCAGGATTGTTTGAAACCGCATGCATGCGTAGTGAACCCCTAGTTCCTGACGAAACTAGGACAGGAAAACCCTACCCCATCATAGGGGTGTTTTGGCTCTCACTTGCTTGATATGTGTTTTTAGAGTGTGACTCTGCAGGAATGCATGTATCAGTTGGAAGTCTGGGTATCAGTTTGAGAGTATCAGTTTTGAGGTAGAAATTTTGGGGGCAGAAATCAGTGTTTGAGTGCAGATTGTCCGGCTTATGATTTCAGCTGTGTGTTGTCATTATCTAAAGCCGAGATGCTGTGCGTTTGCTAATTGTTGTTTCTTTTGTTTTTGCTTTATTTTTCTTTTTGCAAGGTGGTATTTCATAATTGCTTCCGACGAGGCAATTTCCCCCGAGCACTCTGGACCAGGGTCAAGAGGATTTACCAATCTAAGGTTCTTATCGGAGGACAACCAGTGTTTGCTTCGTTACCCTCGATTATGAGATAGAGGACAGTTAGACATAGATCACCGGTTCAACAGTCGCCAATTCAGCGGTCATTATCTGCTTCACCTGTGCACAGTCGGGCTTAGTTTTCTACTTCTACCTCAGAAAGAGAGTATACACCTATTTTGACAGATCAGCACCCCTCAGACAATATAGAGGATATGATGCGTCAACTCCAACAGACCATCTAGGCCATACAGCGGGATGCTGCTCGCCAAGTGGAAGTTATTGCTCGCCAAACAAAGGTTGCAGCCCAGCAGGCTGAACTGATTGCTAGGCTTTAACAGCAACAACAATCGCAGCAGGAAACAACTTCTACATCCCACCCACCTCTGGTAGATATTCCAGTACCCAAAGCTCCTTCTCCCATGGCCAATGTCCAGGAAAATGCGGACATCCTAGTGGATCCCATTCCACCCCAGACTTCTAAAGCACCGGCCTACCCAACAGAGGCCCCCTTTGAGTTTGTGGTTGACCCTACTGCTTTGAAAGTGAGCAAGCTTGAGAAGCTTTTTAAGAGGGCTCAAGGTGTCAACTCGATCCCGGACATAGAGGACGGTTACACAGATTCGGCGGTGACATTGCCGGACATATTTAAAATGCCTTACATAGACCGCTTTGATTGCTCGGGTGATCCTATGGTCCACCTGAGGCTTTTTTCAGATATTCTGCGATCGATGGGCCTAACTAGACTGCAGAAGTTATCCTTTTTTGGTCGGACCCTGTCGGGTATTGCGGCCATCAGGTACACTAAATTGGAAGATTCTGTGAAGAGGAGTTAGGAAGAGATGGCCGAGGCCTTTGTCGCCCAATATTCTTATAACACCCAAATCGAGGTCACAACTCGTGATCTTGAGGCTATTCGACAAGAGCCGAAGGAGGGCTTTTCTGATTTCATTACTAGATGGAGGGCCACGACCTCCATGATGACAACCCGACCACCTGAGAAGGACCAGATAAGAATGGTCGTGCGCAATCTGCAACCAAAGCTGATGTAGAAGATGATTGTCTTACCTCTACCTACATTTGTTGATCTTCATGAGATTGGGGTGCAAATAGAGGATGCGATGAAACAGGGCCTGATTGACCATGAAAAGGAGCAGCCTAAGAGGGCGTTTACACGCAGTTCAAATACGGCTACGAGTAGCAATGCAGCTGCAAGAACTTCTGACGTTGGTATGGTCACCACTACACCAAAACCAGCCACACCGTTTACTAGCACATTGGGAGCCACCTCACAACCTGCAAAGTACCCACCCCGAGGCCAAAGGGTTTTCACCCCACTCTACATGTCTTTATCTGCGACCTTGAGGGTCTTAATTAGAAAGGGGCATCTAAAGCCCTTGGAGCCACGCCCATTTCCTAATCCCCTCCCTCCTACACACAACCCGGCCAAGTATTGCGCCTTCCATCAGCAGCATGGTCATGATACCGACCTGTCCTTTAGACTCCGTCATGAGATGACAACAAAGTGATAGCGCCTCCTGAGAAGCCTAACGTCACTACAAATCCTTTCCCACCACATAATCAACCCCCTTCTCCACCTAGGCAAGTAAACCTTATCCAAACAATGGTCGTCCCATACGACCCTAGCATATACATCACTCCCTCCCACCTGCCTAAGCCGGCGCTGTTTATCCCAGAAAGCATAGACTTGTGCATGATGAGCACATCCTTATCCCAACCTGAACCTGTGGTGGTGGCTGTGGTAGAAGAAGGCATGCTTGAGGGCTCCATGAGCTTAACTGAAGACGAGTACAATCCTTGCTGTTACATTGTGCCAACTAGCCAGTCCAAGCCAAAGATGGAATTACCAATGGGAATGGAGGTTAACGTGGTCCGGGAGGACGGACCGAGCCAAGGGCTAGATGACTTAGTTGACCTTGAGGAGGACATCAGTAATTTGAAGTTATTTGATGAACATGACCTAGGGAATGTACAGATCGGTTGGTTTGATACGAATAGATCAATGGATAATACGGAGTGGCTTAGTGACAAGCCAGATATTGATGAGGGGTCTCAACCAAAGCAGGAACAGTTGGAAACAGGAACGTCTACAACGGTCGGAACGGTCGACAACAAAAGGAAGTTGCCAGACAACACTGGTACTAAGAATTTTGCTCAGGAATTGGGCAGTTTGTGTACAGCTGATATTGAACAGGAGGCCGCGCTGAAGCAGTTCGAGCATGAAAGAATTGAGAATGATCAGAGGGTTAGAAAAGCCAAAGGTCCTGTGGAGACAAATTGTGTTGTGGGCACGGGAACAATTACAACAGAACCGGATGTATGTTTGTCAGTTACTGGAGGAGCATGGTGGGAAGACGATGATTTGCGTCTTGCCCATACTGATGAGGACTGGGGACAGAATTTGCCAGATGATACCTAGTATACCGAGGAAGTTAATCACATGACTCGGAATGGGCGGTACTTTAAGCTCCCACACTTGGACCAACCAGAAGTATCTGGGAAAGACAAGGAAGTAGAGAAACAAAAAGACAAACTGTTAAAGAAGGAAGCTATACTAAAGCAGTTGAAAAGGATTCAACCAGACATCTCCATTTGGGGATTGCTCATGGCCTCACGGGTGCATAGACATGCTGTCCTATCAGCAATGGATAAGGCTAAGCTTTCAATTGACACAACCCCCGAGCAGTTAGTGGGACTGGTGTTTCCAGGTGGCGCTTCACCAACCTTGATGTTCATAGATAAAGAATTGCTGCCTGAGGGCTCTGAGCATAACAAGTCGTTGTACATCTATGTGGAGTGTAAAGAGAAGTGGATACCAGTTGTCCTAGTTGATACGGGATCTGCAATTAATGTATGTCCGTTAATAATACAAGTCGGGAAGTGATGAGGACAGTTCAGGTTAGAACTCAGGTTGGCCTGGCACAACCGAACATCGAATTCCATGTTCTGGATGTTCCAGCCACCTTTAATTTACTCCTTACACGGCTGTGGCTGCACCAATTGAAAGTTGTCTCTTTCATACTGCATCAGATGCTGAAGTACCCCCATAGAAAGGGGGTAACTATTGTTTTTGGGAACTCTTCCATACTGCCGTCGCCGGAGTTTGCTACACCGATTTTGGAAATTGTGCACGGTGAGGAGGTTGTCTTTTTGTCAGGATTCACCTTTGCCGAGGCCCGGGTAGTACATGATATTCTAGCTGTTGATGAGGGACTGCATGTCAGTGCGCAATCCGTTTACCTCATGAATAAGCTTCAACATGTACCCGGAATAGGATTGAGAAGGAGCGGCCGGAAGGGCATCGCTTCATTGGCTAAAGTACCACATAACCCTTATACCTTTGGTTTAGGTTACACACCTGTCAAAGAGGATTGGGTAAGGAAGGGAAAGGAAATGGCCGGAAGAGTCAAGGCTAAACAAGCCAGTAAGCACTACGAGCTGATGCGTCTACCTATTCAAGGAACCCTGAATAGACGCTTTGTCCTGGAGGGAGAAGATTTCCCATTTTGTGGCTTTCTGGAAGCGGCATTTGCCTAGCTTCAAGATCTTTTTCGACCTACAGTTGCAAGGGGATGAAGTTGCTGAAGAGCAAACAGACCTACCAGTTGTGGCTAAATAGTGCAAAGAGCATGAGTCTGATGGCATAGAACTTGAGATAGGAGCAGCACTGACTTGTCTCCTCTCAAATCCTCAGATCACACCAGAATGCTTGGGCGATGACTTCTCTGTTTCCATGATTGGAGATCAATCGGCTGTGGGCCTTTCTTCTGGCATTCTGGATGCATCTAACGTACCTTCCCTCATCTGGCAATACGAGGAAGGCTTTTTATCCAGTAGTTCTGAGTCAGATAGTGAACCAGAATCTGATTCCATAGAGTCTATGGAGTCGGAATCAGATTCTAGTTTTTCTGAGTCAGAGTCTGATATTCTTGGGGTTAATAACCCGGATGCCATTGTTTTGTCCAGGTCGTCTTTTTCGTTCTCTTTTGAGTCGGTTGTAACTGAGGAATCAGATGAACTGGAAGTTGTGAATAAGAATGGTGCTACTGCTGTTCCCGAGTACTTTTCTATGCCTTTAGTTTATTGCATTAATCGGGACTTTCAAAACTTTGATAAAAACGATGAGAAAGAAATATCTCCAGTTTTAAGGCATTTGATTGATCAAGAGGAAGAGAGGTTTGTAAAACCTTTGGTTGATGAAATCACTTCACTTAATGTTGGTACTGAAAAGGATCCACGTCTGGTCCAGATCGGGTCCACGTTGTCTTCGGAGGAATGCGAGCGCTTAGTCGCTTTATTAAAACATTTCAAAGTTGTTTTCGCGTGGTCCTATGAAGACATGCCTGGAATTGATCCTGAGATTGTATAGCACCGGATCCCTCTTGACCCTGAGGCTCGACCCATCAAGCAAAAGCTTCGGAGAATTCACCCGGATTGGGCTTTGAAGATTAAGGAAGAGGTCACCAAGCAGATAGATGCAGGGTTCCTGCTAGTATCTGAGTATCCTACTTGGTTGGCCAATATTGTTCCGGTGCCGAAGAAAGATGGCAGAATTCGGGTATGTGTGGATTTCAGAGATCTGAACAAAGCTAGTTTGAATGACGACTTTCCTCTGCCGCATATCGATGAATTGGTGGACTTCACCATAGGGCATGCGTTGCTTTCCTTTATGGATGGGTTTTTCGGGTACAACTAGATTTTAATGGCACCCGAGGATAGGGAGAAGACTGCCTTCAGCACGCCGTGGGGAACCTACTGCTATAGGGTAACGCTGTTCGGTTTGAAAAATGCTTGGGCTACTTATGAACAGCTTGCAACTATGATCTTGCATGATATGATCCACAAAGAGGTTGAGGTATATGTGGACGACATGATTGTCAAATCCAAAGAAAGGGAAGGCCACTACACTACCTTGAAGAATTTTTTCCAATGGATTAGAGAGTATCGGTTGCGATTGAATCGTCAGAAACGTACTTTTGGTGTCACAGCAGGAAAATGCTGGGGTTCTTGATTACACAAAGGGGCATCGAAGTCGATCCTTCCGAAATCAAGGCCATACTCAAAATGCCACCACCAAGGACTGAAAAGGAGGTGCGAGGCTTTCTGAGTAAAGTGCAATTCATAAGACGGTTTATTGCAAAATTAACCTTGACTTGTGAACCACTATTTAGTCTCCTGAAGAAAGGAAAGAAATTCTAATGGGATGACCAATGCAAAGTTTCTTTCGAGCAGATCAAGCAGCATCTACAGAACCCACCCATGTTGTTGCCGCCAGAGCCGAGGAAACCGTTGATTTTGTATTTGTCAATGATCGACCCGACAATGGGCTGCATACTTGCGCAGGAATCTGAGGATAGAGTGGAGAAGGCTATCTATTACCTGAGCAAGAAGATGTTGGAATATGAGACCCGTTACACTCCGTTGGAGAAGGCTTGTTTGGCCTTAGTATGGGCCACCAGGAAGTTGAGGCACTACCTGTTAGCTCACTCTGTAATTCTGGTTTCGAGATTAGATCCCATCAAATATCTCTTCAAGAAACCAACGCTTACGGGTAGGCTAGCCCGTTGGTTGCTTCTTGTTTCTGAATTTGATTTGAAGTACATGACTCGCAAGTCTGTTAAGAGGAGAGCGGTAGCGGAGTTCCTAGCTGATCACCCAATGGAGGGAGATGAAGCAGTAGAGTATCTGTTCCCAGATGAGGCCATTCTGCAGGTCGAAGAAGAGATCTGGACTATGTACTTTTACAGAGCATCTAATCAGTACGAGTATGGGATAGGGGTGTTACTGATAGCACCCGACAATTACTACATACCTTTGGCTTTCAAACTCTGGTTCACGGTATCAAACAACGAAGCAGAATACGAGGCATGTATCGCTGGCTTGGAAACCGCCCTGGAATTAGGGGCAAAACAGTTGGACGTCATTGGGGACTCGAACCTGGTTGTGTCTCAAGCGAAAAGAGACTAGAAAGTTAAAGAAAAAAGGATGAAAATCTATCACCAAACCCTGGATGTTTGAATTCCTAGGTTTGAAAAGCTAGCCTTCACCGATCTGTTAAGAGAGAGCAACAGGTTCGCTGGCATTTTATAACCTCTATCTTCCATGATAGACATCCCTTTCGGAGTCCGGATGCATCCGATCATTATTGAACAGAGGTATGTGCCGGCCTATGAGTTGATTGCCGCAATAGATGAAGTACAAGATCAGAACCCTTGGTATCATGATATCTGGAACTTTTTGGAAAATGAGGCTTATCCACCAGGGGCAAATGCCAAAGATAAAAGGCAATACAACGAATGGCTGCTCAGTTTATCATCTATGGGGGTAAATTGTACAAACGGGGCCATTTGGGAATGCATAAACTCTGTGTCCATGCTGAAGAGTCAAAGCGCCTAACGAAGGCCATCCACGGAGGAGAGTGCAAATCGCACATAGGCGGAGTGAAGTTAGCTCAGAAAATTCTCAGACAGGGTTACTACTAGTCAACCATGGAGGAGGATTGTATTAGTTTTGTTCGGTGATGCCACAAATGTCAGATTCATGCAAATCGCATGAATATTCCGCCGTCAATGCTGTACAACATGACTTCTCCATGGCTGTTTTCAGTCTGGGGAATTGATGTTATTGGGGTAGTTACACCAATGGGTCGAACAGGCATGAGTACATCCTGGTGGCGATAGACTACTTTACAAAGTGGGTCGAGGCCCAATCCTACGTAGTGCTGAAGGCGTCGCATGTAGCCAAGTTCATCAGGAATAACATCATCTGTCGTTATGGGGTCCCGAATGAGATCATTTCGGATAATGGTTCCCACTTCAAGAAGGAGGTGATCGACTTGTTGGAGAAATATGTGACTGTTCATAAGACATCTACATATCGGCCACAAACCAACGGAACGGTTGAGTCTGCCAACAAGAACATCAAGCACATTCTGCAGAAGATGGTGGAAACCTACAAGGACTGGCCAGATAAGCTGCCAATTTTTTTTTGGGGCTATAGAACAGCAATTCGGACTTCTACTGGGGCAACTTCGTATTCTCTGATTTAATGGTATGGAGGTTGTTCTACCGATTGAAGTTAAAGTACCGTCGCTGCGAGTTATGGCTGAGTGCCAGATAGCAGAAGCATATTGGCAGCAAAGTAGGTTCGAGGAACTGATGTTGTTCGATGAGAGAAGGCTGAAAGCACTGTACCACGTCCGAGGTTATCAACGCAGAATTGCCAGGGCTTTCAACAAGAAAGTTAAGTCCAGGAATTTGAAAGAAAGGGATTTGGTGCTCAAAGACAACCGAGCGCCCATCCATGACCCTAGGGGCAAGTTCAGACCTAATTGGACTTGTCCTTACATTATCAAGTCTATTTGGTCAGGTGGAGCTATTATCCTTATGGACCTAGATGGCCTTGAATTCTCCCACCAATTAACATGGACAATTTGAAGAAATACTACCCCTAAGAGGCTCGCTAGGCCGAAAACCCGAAAGGGCGACCTAGGCAAAAGTTAGAGCACAAAAAAATTAGAAAAAAGAAAAACTGAGCTCGCAAGGTCGAAAACCCGGAAAGGGCGGCCTTAGCAAAAGTTTGAGCGCAAAAGGAGAGTGTTAATACACGAGTGAACCCGACTCGAACTACGTAAGGCTTGATTTCCATCTTTGGGATACGTAGGCAACTTCATCCTGAAGTCCAGCCATAAACACTTCCAAATCAACTTTGTCCATGTGATTGTTCTGGCCATCTTTGTCTTTTCTGCATCCAAGAGTTCGGTTGTGATCTTTAGTGCAGTGTTCTCAAGACAAGGGGCAACTTTCCAGTTATTGGATCCGGGATTGTACGCCTCAAGGATAGATTTCGAGCGTGTCTAGTTGTGATCCTTATCGAAAATGGTTTTGAAAAGTTTTAATAAAAGTTGATTTTGTTCAAATTAATCTTTTTACAACCTAGACCATTTTTGGACCAAAAGGAAAATTTTCAATACCCACAACCTTCAATTTCATTGATTTCAATACAGAGTTCTTCGACTCTCGATACAAATTGAAGTTGCTTTTTATTACATTCAAAAGGAAAACTTGAAAGTATAGATTAAAGCAATAAACTTGGGGCATAGTTGAGTCAAGTGTTCCTGCGCCCCCTTCCAGAGCTTGTGGAAGCTTCAAATGCCAAAGTAGGCCTGATTTGTACCTCACCTTCAAGCCAAGCAATGCATTCGCCAAAAAGGGCACAACTGAAATTAGGAGCGGGGGCTAGAAGTTCTCTTGTCCTCCAAGCAGTGGAATACCGAGTTAGTTGTGTGCCTCAGATTGGAAATGAAGTTGGGTACTCTATCCCCTCTTCTGGGCAAGTCTGGTCATGACTGAACTGACGTCTGAATCGGAAGGGAAAATAGAAGACACAGTGTGTCAAGCCAATCAACTAAATGCCGGGCTACCGGGACATGCTGTAGCTTATCTCAGGAAGATCAAACTAGGGGCAACGCTAAGCAATGTCAACGGCAGACTTGTTGCACATCCAGTGGCACCACCACCCCTCATTTGGGAAATCAACTAGCCGTTGGCGAAAGAAATAGCCGCACGCTGAATATGCACGGCAAACATCCACTACTTTCAACCTGTCCATGAGCCATGTCTGGGAAGGGATGAAAAATAAGAGAGATTAAAGAATAGAGAGGTGTACGTGGAGAGAAAAAGTGAGAAAGGATTTTGAGAGAAAAATAGAGCCTGAGGGCCGAGTGATGTGAGAGACATATGTGAGAAGGGTGGGAAACATTACCTGTAAGAGTAGTGGACTTCCTATGAACTTGGTTGTCTCCCGGTGAAGGAAAGCGTCC
The DNA here is from genome assembly GCF_055761805.1 of Camellia sinensis. Classification (NCBI taxonomy): domain Eukaryota; kingdom Viridiplantae; phylum Streptophyta; class Magnoliopsida; order Ericales; family Theaceae; genus Camellia; species Camellia sinensis. The sequence continues at coordinate 61,820,151 of NC_138971.1, forward strand.
AAGCCCATCAAAGTCTAGGCGAGTGTCAAGCCAATGCAGCTCTTGCCCTCTTTCAAGCCTTGAGTAACTTTGATCAAGCGAATGCTAGACCCGCCGAAGCCAGGGGCAAGCAGAAAATGGGCCAACATACTCAAGCAGAGGGCATGTTGCCGAAAACCTTGCCAAAGACAGTTGCAGCGGTCGCCGACGTCAGAAAATCTGTGAATGAGATTGGGAATGGCAAGCTCCCCGTTGTGAATTAGAGATCGAGCATCGTGTAAAGTAAGCCCACACATCCGTCCTGAAGTTTGGATGTAGCCAAAACGAGACTGGGGCAAGATCTCCTCATCGCACTGGGATTCCATCAAAGCTTGGAACTCTTTGATTGTGGGGCATATCTCTTGTCCCCTAAAGCTGAAAACATGTGTAACTGGGTTCCAACATCTAGCCACGGCATGAAGGAACGGAAAACACAGCGAAGTACAACTCAGCGGGAATAGTGCATTTATCCCGAAACCTTGGAAATTCAACTTTTCGAGCCATCCAAAGTTGCAATCCAAGTCGAGAGTTTTTCAGCGAAGAATGGCTCCATTTGGGGAAAAAATAGAGCTGGAATGAAGAAACCACGAAGCTGGAGCTTTTGCAGAAGATAAGGCAGTGAGTAGTGGCCAGGTGTCAACATTTCGGAGGTTCTGCTCATTGATGGCCGGCAAGGGTTTATTAATGGCCGACAGGGGCTCATCAATGGCCGGCAGGAGTACATTGATGGCCAACAGGCCATCCCCCCATGGTTGCCAGCCTCCCTTTCATGCTCACTGACCTCCTTTGTGAAGATTCAGTGGTTTTCAGTAGTTGCATTCTGTTATTGGCACCCGCTGATGTCTTGTTTTGGTCCTTTTGGGCTTGAGCATGTTTGTTCAAGTTGTAAATGTCTAGTTTTGTTTATCGAGTTGTATTTATGTTGGTTATTGAGTTGTTGCACTTTGCTTATCGAGTTGTATTCGTGCTGCTTATCGAGTTGTTTTATCCTTTCAATTGTTAGTTGGTTCACTACCTGATTAAGACAATGCATTTGAACGTGCAATTTTCAAAAAAGATCAATCTCATTTTCATGTTGTGCGATGTTATGCGATGAATGCTTAGAATGAAAAATGCAACACATTTTTCATCAAAAAGCTGTTTTCATTCTAATCATGGTTTCTTTTTACAAAAGTGTACAAGTTTTCAAAAAATAAAACTGCCTAAGACTATACAATGTGCTAACACTACTAAAAAGAAAAGAAAACTAAGCAAAAAACATCAGAATCAGTGCTGACTAGCTCAAGCTCGAGAGGCCCTCTTCGTCCTCTTTCTCGGTGGAGCGGACTCTGCGGAGCTATCGCCATCAGCACCGCTGTCTGAAGCTAAGCCAGAGCCTGATCCAGAGCCACCCCCGCTCTCTTCTCCGAAGCCCTTCTCAGCATCGCCACCGCTCTCAGAACCCGAGCCGGTGCCGTCGCCTCCACCCTCAAATGACTCTGATTGCGGACTCACTACCTCTTCGTCCTCACTCGTCTTGTCATCATCATCGTCTAGAATAGGCTCTGGTGAACCGCTCTTAACATGAGTACATCTAGCTCTGCCTCAGCCGTGCGCTGGGGTCCCTTATCTCTCTCTTTCTACTGTCAGGGGAGGCACCTAAGGTCCTGCTGTAGCTCCCGCTGGGGCACCCGGTGGAACTGGCATCTGAAAAGCGGCCTGAAAAGAACAGTGTGTCAAATGCATCAGTTATGGTTTGCAAAAATGAGTATAATGTTGAAATACAGTGTGTGAGAGTAGTATATTAATGCAGTGTTCTCAATGTAGTGTGTGGGGGCCGAATAATGGGAGTCGTACAGAGGCCGAATAGATGAACTTGGAGAATTGGAATATACATAGAGTGTTCGGCTTCGTCCCACATATCCAAATCCTACCCTATTCGGTCGAATAGGGCAAGGGCCGAGTAAAAAGCAATTTGCTACAAAGGAAGCTGAATGACGAACAGAAAGTGGGCCAAATCCCGAGGCCCAAGAGAGAAAAGATATAAATAGAAGAATATCAGCCAGAAAGAGGTATGTGAGAACTATTCTTCTTAACTTAGAATACAAGTAATCCCGAGTGTAGAGACTGACTTGCCCGTCGGAGTGCTAATTCTGGCACCCTCGACCAAAGTGTTTATTCTTTTTCAGGTGACTAGCAGAGGATCGCGAGCGTCCCCCAGGATCATAAGAGTATTTCCAAACCACTTTTCCACAATTGGCGCCGTCTGTGGGAATACTCAAACACATCCATGGCGGGCGTAACAGAAGACCCTCCGATAGTCACTGATGAAACCACGCAGAAAGATGACCTCACCCCAACAAACATGCTTGGACAAGAGACTATCCCCGCAAGATGCGCTTTGAACTTTGTCTCACCCTCGACTCCAGAGCATGAGGCAATGCAAACGATCATGGAACAAGCAAAGCAAAATGAACAGAGGTTGGAGAACATGATCGTTGAGAACGAACGTCTCCGTCAGGATTTGGCCTTGGAGGTGGCAAAGTCCAAACAAGCTATACGCCAAGGTCCAGAACGACCTGTGAGGGCAAGTGGTCGACGATCTCGAGCACGACAACAAGACACTAATAGCGACTCCGACTCATTATCCCAGGAGCCCAAGAAGAAGGGACGATCTAAAACTTCCAGTTTCTCTGAAGAGAGTCCATGTATAAGGCATAAGCGTAGAAGAAACAGCTCAAATGAATAAGACCAGCATGATCCCTTTGTACAATGGATCGCCAAGGCAGTTCTGCCCAAAAAGTTCAAAACTCTGTCGTTCACCCTCTATGATGAGAAATCAGACCCCACCGATCACATCCGTCACTACAAGCAAGCCATGACATTGCATGCAGACGACGAGGCCCTTATGTGCCGAATATTTCCCAGTAGTTTGGGACCATTGGCTGCCAGGTGGTACTATAAACTGGAGCCGGCTTCGATCAAAAGCTTCCATCAATTACAAGAATCCTTCAGGGCCAGATTCATCACCAACGAAGTCCAGCCGAAACAAGCCGACTCTCTCTGGGCAATGCAGATTCAGCCAGGAGAAACACTAAGAGCGTATTTGGCGCTATTGAGAGTGCTTCAATCTTGTTGATGACGCTTGTAACGACTCCATGGCCATCACTGCCTTCAAAATGGGTTTGTATCCTAATAGTGCTCTCCGTAGTTCTTTGACTAGAGGACCCGCCAAGACGGTCTGGTTGTTGATGAAGAAAGTTGAAGAATACTACAAAGTGGAAGATGACGCTTTGCGGGTTAAAGCCGGAAACACGGCTAACAAAACAGCTCCTGAAAATGCTCAGCCAATAAATTATGTACCACCTCAGAGCCCTGAACCGCGACATCGGGTCAAACGGGACAAGAGACAGGATTCCCGCCGATCAAATAACCAATGCTCCCACCAAGAAAATGAACAACTGCCAGTTGACGGTAGGTGCACGAGGCGCGCCGACAAGAAGTATACAGAGTTGACAGAGCCAATCAGTGCAGTTATGTTCAAAATCCAACACCTTCCATTCTTCAAATGGCCGTCGAAAATGGTGGGACCTCCCGACACGAGAAGACGGGATAGACGATGTGACTATCACAAGGACCATGGCCATGATACTGAGAGTTATTATGCACTGAAGGATCACCTGGAGGAACTGGTATAAGATGGCCGGCTACAACAGTACGTCCGAAAAGGCAACCCAACCAAAGCAATAGCCTTAAGACAGGATTCACCTTCTGTCGGCGTGATCCACATGATATACAGCCTGCCAATGTCATCGGCAGTGCAGACAATCCATTCGAACTTCGTCCCTCAAAATCAACTCACTCCGGCTAAACGGCCCCATGAAGCCGCGGGTATTACTTTTAATGATTCAGATTTGGTCGGAGTGACATTGCCCCACATTGATCCCTTGGTAATTGAGTTATGCGTAAACCGGTTCACCGTTGAACGTGTACTCGTTGACCCCGGAAGCACATCAGAAGTCATGTAGTACAAGACATTCATCAAACTCGGCTTCTCCGAATCGGATCTCTCTCCAGCCCTTTATCCACTATTCGGCTTCAACACCAATCCAGAGTACCCGTTGGGGAAAATCACAGTACCTGTTCGAGTAGGCTCCCGAACAGTAGATGTGAAATTCTTGGTCGTCAAGCTGCCGTCGCTGTATAATCTCATCATGGGGCAATCTTGGTTGCATACTATGCAGGCCATGTCAAGCACCTACCATCAGCCGCTACGCTTCCTGACAGAACGCGGTATTGAGAAAATCCATGGCTCCCAGAAATCGGCACAGGCATGTTATCTCCTTGCTGAAAAAACGCCAAAGAAACTGGAGGTGAATTCCATTGAGGTGCTGAATCGAGAGAGCCTCGACGATATTGGGCGGCTCCCAAATGAAAAGGCCATGGAAGGCTTAGACCGAGTTAAAATCGATGGAAGCCCAGACAAGTTCTTCATGGTCGGCGCCTCCTTGAATCAGGCCGACAGACAGCAGCTAATATCTTTCCTGCTCAGTAACCTCGACGTCTTTGCGTGGACTCTATATGAGATGCCGGGTATAGATCCGTCCATTTCACAGCACCATTTGAATGTTGATCCTAAGTGCAAGCCGATCATTCAGAAAAGCTGGCAGTCAGCCACAGAGCACACTGCTGCTGTTGTTGAGGAGGTTGACAGGCTGCTTGACACCGGGGCAATCAGGGAAGTGACCTACCCTACATGGCTCTCTAATACAGTGGTGGTGAAGAACAAAAATGGGACTTGGCGAGTGTGCGTCGATTTCACGGACCTAAACAAAGCCTGCCCTAAAGATTGTTTTCCCCTACCCATAATTGACCAACTTGTAGATGCGACGGCACGCCATCAACGTATGAGCTTTCTTGATGCTTACAAAGGCTACCATCAAATCGCCATGCATCCAGAGGGCTAGGACAAAACTGCATTCCTCACCCTAAGAGGAACTTGCTGCTACAAGGTTATGCCTTTTGGACTGAAGAATGCAGGGGCAACCTACCAAAGACTGGTCACCGCCATGTTCAAAGAGCAACTCGGTCACACTATAGAAGTGTACATTGACGATATGGTGGTCAAGCCCAAGGAAGAACATAATCATATAGCCGATCTGGAAGAGACATTCGACATTCTACACAAATATAGAATGAAGCTGAACGCTTCCAAATGTGCGTTGGGGATCGGCTCTGGCAAATTCTTGGGATACATTGTCAACCACCGAGGAATCGAAGCCAACCCAAGGAAAATCACAGCAATCCTAGAACTCGGCTTCCTTCGATCGGTCAAGGAAGTTCAGAAGCTAATGGGGATGGCCGCCGCACTCAACAGGTTCATCAGTTGGTCCACAGATCGTTGCTGACAATTCTTTCATACACTATGGCAGGGCAAGGCTTTTGAATGGTCCGCCGAATGCGAAGCCGCTTTCAACGGCCTCATGACCTACCTCCGCTCAGTACCACTCTTGACAACACCTACTGCTGGTGACCCGTTCATTTTGTATCTAGCAGTTTCCGACAGGGCCGTCAGCGCCGTACTGATAAAGGAAGAGCTGGGGGAGCAGTGGCTAGTTTATTATGTGAACAAGGCAATGGTTGACGCCGAAACACGCTACCTTCCGCTGGAAAAACTCATCCTAGCCCTAGTCATGACGGCAAGAAAACTGATGCATTACTTTCAAGGACACAGCATTGGAGTGCTAACAGATTACCGCCTCCGATCAGTACTACGAAGTGCAGAAGCATCAGGACATGTTTCAAAGTGGGCTCTTGAACTCGGCCAGTACGGCATTCAGTTTCTACCTAGAACCTCAATCAAGGGATAGGTTCTTGCTGACTTTGTTGCTGAATTCACTGGGGGTCTTACCGATTTCAAGTCTGATGAAATTCGACTGGAGCTGAACTGGAGAATTTATGTTGGGGACATCTGGCAGTTGTACTGTGATAGATCATCCAATCAGCAGGGCAACGGAGCCGATGTTGTAATCATGGCTCCCGATGGTGCAATAAGTGAGCAGGCCGTCAAGCTCGGCTTCGAAGCGTCAAATAACGAAGCCAAATACGAAGCCCTTCTAGCCGGTTTGCGAAATGCACATCCTATGGGTGCTTGGCATTTGCTTGTATTTTGCGATTCAAAATTAGTGATCAAACAGCTAAAGGGAGAGTACGCGGCAAGAAACGACCGTATGGCGGCTTACATGAAAACGGCCAACTCCTTGCTGGCAAAATTTGACCATCATGAATTGAACCAGATAACACATGATCAGAACACACATGCAAATGCCCTTACTTGCCTAGCCTCCGCCATTAACTTAGAGATTAAACGAACCATCGAAGTAGGTTTCATCCCGAAGCCGAGCATTTGCCCTTCGGAGGAAATCTAGGTCAATGTCATAGAGTCAGGACTGAGTTGGATGGACCCCATTGCTGCATTCCTGTCTTTCGAACAGCTCCCAGCAGACAAAAAAGAAGCGCACAAGCTGCGAAACAAAGCCCTGCGATACTACTTGGATCCGCAAGGAAAGCTTTATAAAAAATCCCTTTCTGGTCCATACCTGGAATGTGTACACCCAGGCAAAGTCGAAGAGCTTCTTACAGAAATACATGAAGGCAGCTGTGGCGCCCACTCTGGCGGGCGTTCTTTAGCCCATCGAGCTATAACACAGGGACATTACTGGGCGACAATGAGAGATGATGCCGAATGCTATGTGAAAAAGTGTGAGCAGTGCCAAAAGTTCTCTCCTTTGACCCACCTGTCTGCAGAAGAGCTAAACTCCATAACCAGTCCCTCACCATTCGCCCAATGGGGGCTTGATATCGTCGGACCACTACCTCGAGCCCCGAGTAACAAGCGATTTTTGATTGTCACGACAGATTATTTTACAAAATGGGTAGAAGCGGAGGCACTAACGCACATCCGAGATTAAGATATGAAGCATTTTGTTTGGAGAAACATCATAACGCGGTTCGACATTCCAAGAGCACTTATCTCAGACAACGGCACCCAGTTCGATTGTGGCGTCTACTGAGAATTGTGCAGCAAATATGGTATCCGACCTTATTTCTCCACGCCGGCCTATCCTCAAAGCAACGGTCAAGCTGAAGCCTCTAACAAATCCATCTTAGACGGCATCAAGAAAAGGCTGGAGAAAGCTAAAGGCAAATGGGTTGAAGAATTACCGAGTGTGTTGTGGGCTTATCGAACTACGCCGAGACGATCTACTGGGGAAACGCCGTTCACTCTATGCTTTGGAACCCAGGCAATTATACCCTTGGAGATCGGCCTCCCAACCTTGAAATTGAAAGTTTTTGATATGGGCCGAAACGACATGATGTTGGCCCTGGATTTGATTCTGATTGAAGAACACAGAGACCGTGCCCTTGCATCCATGGCGCAGTATAAGCAACAGCTTGCTAAGTCGTACAATCAACGTGTTCAGCTGCGCCGTTACACACCAGGAGAGTTGGTTCTAAAGAAAGTACTCCTAACCGTCAGGAAGCCGGCTGATGGAAAATTGGGTCCAAACTGGGAAGGCCCCTATCAAGTCGATTCGATCGCGGGAGTAGGGGCATATCGCCTCAAAGACATGTCTGGAAGAAATCTGCCACGACCTTGGAATTCAACGCACTTGCGTAAATTTTATTGTTGAAGCCGACCTGTGGGAAATGATACTAGTTTTGAGTGACTCACCATGTACACTTTCCAGTTTTCTAATGCAAAGATTCCTGTCTACTCACTGTGAAGTCCAGTTCAAAATTATTTTGGGCCAAAAAGCCCTCCAGATTCAGAGCGCCCTTCGTGGATATCACGATTGGCCAATTAAAGTCTCCGGATTCGGAGCCCCATCGGCGCATGAAGCCCTTGGGCCGATAAAGCCTCCAGATTCGGAGCGCCCTTTGTGGATATCATGATTGGCCAATTAAAGTCTCCGGATTCGGAGCCCCATCTGTGCATGACGCCTTTGGGCCGATAAAGCCTCCAGATTCGGAGCGCCCTTCGTGGATATCACAATTGGCCAATTAAAGCCTCCGAATTCGGAGCACCCTTCGTCAATATCACGATTGGCCAATTAAAGTCTCCGGATTCGGAGTCTCATTGGCGCATGACACCCTTGGGCCGATACAGTTGTCGGATTCGGAGCGCCCTTCGTGGATATCACGATTGGCCAATTAAAGTCTCCGGATTTGGAGCCCTATCAGCGCATAACGCCTTTGGGCTGATAAACACTCCGGATTCGAAGCACCCATCATGGATATCACGATGGGCCAATTAGTCTCCAGATTCGGAGCCCCATCGGCGCATGACGCCCTTGGGCCGATAAAGCCTCCTAATTCGGAGCACCCTTCGTGGATATCACGATTGGCTAATTAGTCTCCAGATTCGGAACCCCATCGGCGCATGACGCCCTTGGGCCAATTATAGCCTCCAGATTCAGAGCGCCCTTTGTGGATATCACGATTGGCAAATTAAAGCATCCAGATTCGGAGCACCCTTCGTGGATATCACGATTGGCCAATTAGTCTCCGGATTCGGAGCCCCATCAGCGCATGACACCCTTGGGCTGATAAAGACTCTGGATTCGGAGCGCCCTTCGTGGATATCGCGATTGGCCAATTAGTCTCCAGATTCGGAGCACCATCAGCGCATGACGCCCTTGGCCGATAAAGCCTCTGGATTCGGAGCGCCCTTCGTGGATATCACGATTAGCTAACTAGTCTCCGGATTCGGAGCCCTATCGGCGCATGATGCCCTTGGGCCAATTCAAGCCTCCGAATTCGGAGCGCCTTTCGTGGATATCACGATTGGCCAATTAAAGCCTCCGGATTCAAAGCGCCCTTCGTGGATATCACGATTGGCCAATTAGTCTCCGGATTCAGAGCCCCATCGACGCATAATGCCCTTGGGCCTATAAAGCCTCCGGATTCGGAGCGGCCTTCGTGGATATCACGATTGACTAATTAGTCTCCGGATTCGGAGCCCCATCGGCGCATGACGCCCTTGGGCTGATAAAGCCTCTGGATTCGGAGCGCCCTTCGTCGATACCGCGATTGGCTAATTAGTCTCCGGATTCGGAGCCCCATCGACGCATGATGCCCTTGGGCCAAATAAAGCCTCTGGATTCGAAGCGCCCTTCGTGGATATCATGATTGGCCAATTAAAGCGTCTGGATTTGGAGCTCCCTTCGTGGATATCATGATTGGCCAATTAGTCTCCGGATTCGGAGCCCCATCGGCACATGACGTCCTTGGGCCGATAAAGCCTTCGGATTCAGAGCGCTCTTCGTGGATATCACGATTGGCCAATTAGTCTCCGGATTCAGAGCCCCATCGGCGCATGACGCCCTTCGGCCGATAAAGCCTCTGGATTCGGAGCTCCCTTCGTGGATATCACGATTGGCTAATTAGTCTCCGGATTCGGAGCCCCATCGGCGCATGATGCCCTTGGGCCAAATAAAGCCTCTAGATTCGGAGCACCCTTCGGGAATATCACGATTGGCCAACTAAAGCGTCTGGATTTGGAGCTCCCTTCGTGGATATCATGATTTGCCAATGAGTCTCCGGATTTGGAGCCCCATCGGCACATGACGCCCTTGGGCCGATAAAGCCTCCGAATTCGGAGCGCTCTTTGTGGATATCACGATTGGCCATTAGTCTCCGGATTCGGAGCCCCATCAGCGCATGACGCCCTTGGGCAGATAAAGCCTACAGATTAGGAGCACCCTTCGTGGATATCACGATTGGCTAATAAGTCTCCGGATTCGGAGCCCCATCGGTGCATGATGCCCTTGGGGCAATTAAGGCCTCCGGATTCGGAGCGCCCTTCGTAGATATCACGATTGGCCAATTAAATCCTCCGATTTCGGAACGCCCTTTGTGGATATCACGATTGGCCAATTAGTCTCCGGATTCGGAGCACCATCGGCGCATGATGCCCTTGGGCCGATAAAGCCTTCGGATTCGGAGCGCCCTTCGTGGTTATCACGATTGGCAAATTAGTCTCCGGATTCGGAGCCTTATCGGCGCATGATGCCCTTGGGCCAATTCAAGCCTCCTAACTCGGAGCTCCCTTCGTGGATATCACGATTGGCCAACTAGTCTCCGAATTCGGAGCCCCATCGGCGCATAACGCCCTTGGGCCGATAAAGCCTTCGCATTCGGAGCGGCCTTCGTGGATATCACGATTGAGCAATTAGTCTCCGGATTCGAAGCCTCATCGGCGAATGACGCCCTTGGGTCGATAAATCCTCCGGATTCGGAGCGCTCTTCGTGGATATCACAATTGGCCAATTAGTCTCCAGATTCGGAACCCCATCTGCGCTTGACGCCCTTGGGCCGATAAAGCCTCTGATTCGGAGCTCCCTTCATGGATATCACGATTGGCTAATTAGTCTCTGGATTCGGAGCCCCATCGGCACATGATGCCCTTGGGCCAAATAAAGCCTCCGGATTCGGAGCGCCCTTCGGGAATATCACGATTGGCCAATTAAAGCATCTGGATTCGGAGCTCCCTTCGTGGATATCATGATTTGCCAATTAGTCTCCGGATTCGGAGCCCCATCAGCACGTGACGCCCTTGGGCCGATAAAGCCTCCGGATTCGGAGCGCTCTTTATGGATATCACGATTGGCCATTAGTCTCCAGATTCGGAGCCCCATCAGCGCATGACGCCATTGGGCCGATAAAGCCTCCAGATTATGAGCGCCCTTTGTAGATATCACGATTGGCTAATAAATCTCCGGATTCGGAGCCCCATCGGTGCATGATGCCCTTGGGCCAATTAAAGCCTCCGGATTCGGAGCGCCCATCGTGGATGTCACGATTGGCCAATTAACGCCTCCGGTTTCGGAACGCCATTCGTGGATATCACGATTGGCCAATTAGTCTCCATATTCGGAGCACCATCAGCGCATGACGCCCTTGGCCCGATAAAGCCATCGGATTCGGAGCGCCCTTCGTGGATATCACGATTGGCTAATTAGTCTCCGAATTCTGAGCCCTATTGGCGCATGATGCCCTTGGGCCAATTCAAGCCTCCGAATTCGGAGCGCCCTTCGTGGATATCACGATTGGCCAATTAGTCTCCGGATTCGGAGCCCCATGGGCGCATAACGCCCTTGGGCCGATAAAGCCTTCGGATTCGGAGTGGCCTTCGTGGATCTCACGATTGACCAATTAGTCTCCGGATTCGGAGCCCCATCGGCGCATGACGCCCATGGGCCGATAAAGCCTTTGGATTCGGAGCGCCCTTCGTGGATATCACGATTGGCTAATTAGTCTCCGGATTCGGAGCCCCATCGGCGCATGATGCCCTTGGGCCAAATAAAGCCTCTGGATTCGGAGCGCCCTTCGTGGATATCACGATTGGCCAATTAAAGCGTCTGGATTCGGAGCTCCCCTCGTGGACATCATGATTGGCCAATTAGTCTCCGGATTCGGAGCCCCATCGGCACATGACGCCCTTGGGCCGATAAAGTCTCTAGATTCGGAGCGCTCTTTGTGGATATCACGATTGGCCAATTAGTCTCCGGATTCGAAGCCCCATCAGCGCATGACGCCCTTGGGCCGATAAAGCCTCCAGATTAGGAGCGCCCTTCGTGGATATCATGATTGGCTAATTAGTCTCCGGATTCTGAGCCCCATCGGTGCATGATGCCCTTAGGCCAATTAAAGCCTCTAGATTCGGAGCGCCCTTCGTGGACATCACGATTGGCCAATTAAAGCCTCCGATTTCGGAGCGCCTTTCATGGATATCACAATTGGCCAATTAGTCTTCGGATTCGGAGCCCCATCGGCGCATGACGGCCTTAGGCCGATAAAGCCTCCGGATTCGGAGCGCCCTTCGTGGATATCACGATTGGCCAATTAGTCTCCGAATGCGGAGCCCCATCGGCGCGTGACGCCCTTGGGCCGATAAAGCCTCCGGATTCGGAGCGCCCTTCGTGGATATCACGATTGGCTAATTAGTCTCTGAATTCGGAGCCCCATCGGTGCATGATGCCCTTTGGCCGATAAAGCCTCCGGATTCGGAGCGCCGTTCGTGGATATCACAATTGGCCAATTAAAGCCTCCGGATTCGGAGCGCCCTTCGTGACTATTTTGATTGGCCAATTAGTCTCCGAATTCGGAGCCCCATCGGCGCATGACGTCCTTAGGCCGATAAATCCTCCGGATTCGGGGCGCCCTTCATGGATATCATGATTGGCCAATTAGTCTCCAGATTCGGAGCCCCATCAGCACATGACGCCCTTGGGCCGATAAAGCCTTCGTATTCGGAGCACCCTTCATGGATATCACGATTGTCCAATTAAAGTCTCTGGATTCAGAGCCCCATCGGCGCATGATGCCCTTAGGTCGATAAAGCCTCCGGATTCGGAGCTCCATCGGTGCATGATGCCCTTGGGCCCATAAAGCCTCCGGATTCGGAGCGCCCTTCGAGGATATCACCATCGGCGCATGACCTCTGTGGGCCGAATATTACTCCGAATTCGAAATGAGCCGGTATAAGTCATTTACACAACAGGCAAACATTGAAAATGAAATGCTTAAATAAGTTGGGTCAGCGCAAGTGCATAAACAAAATCCCTAATTAGGCATGCGAACATTGAAAATCCAACACAAAGATTTAAAATAAAAATATTTTATTAAATTATTCAACAGATACATAATTGACGCCCAATTTGTGTTGGAACGTTTACAATATATATTCAGTTCTGTCCGGCGTCGCCCTCATCATCACTCTTCTCAATTTCGAAAGCGTCAAAGGGAAAGTCATGACGATGATATAGTGGTGATGCCGATTCGACTCCTGCTCTTTGGAGTGCCTCTGAGGCTTGGAGAGCTTTGATCCATCCATGCCTAAAGCCTCGATTCTCGCATCGGCAGGCATCCTCTGCGAGTTTCTCCTTAGTCTTGTCTATCCCGACTCTTCGGCCGTCGTGGAAGCCTTTTTCGTAACCCACGGTCGTTGCATTTTCCATGGCAAACATGCTTGCCGTATCCCGATCGGCTATCGCGTGGCTTAACAGCCGTTGAGTCACTCTTTCCTCGACGACAGCGTTGGGCTGACCTACCGCATGCGTCTCAGTGGTGTGAGCCTTCCTAAGTTCCCTGAGCTCATGCTCGGCCTTCTCCGCGCAAACCTCCAAACTCCGAATTCGTTCGTCCTTTTTCTCTATTTCTCGGCGCGTGGCGCACGGGCGCATGCCGACTTCATAGGCAATATACAACCCTTTCTCCGCCCTATGGATGCCCTCTCAAAATACGTCAAAATATTGTTGACCAACCATTGACTGGTGGACCTCCGGTGGAAAAATTTGTCGAGCAAACACGACCGCCACACTTGGGTCCTTGATAATAGAGTCCGCCTCTGTCACGACCCCAAACCGCCCCTAGTAGTTTAGTGCCGTGATGGCCAGTAATCCAAGGTTACCGAAGGCCAACTTTCAAAATTCAACACAATCAGAGTATAAATATATGGTGCTCAAAAGTGCGGAAGCAAAATATACAAATTTAATTAGTCCATAAGAGCAGTGCGTAAGTTACATGGAATGGCATACAACTTTACATAATATTACGGCTTGGATACAAATACAATAAGGTACAAAATACATATAATGTCTTGATCAAAAGGCTTCTCCAGCCGACATGAATACAAGTTACAAGCATTATAAGCCGAGAAGCATAATTTTCAAGATCGCCGACATGAATACAAGCTAGGCCGACATAACAAAAACCCAAAACAAGCTTGCGAGTCACACTTAGGAGTCACCGCCTTCCTGCTCATCACCTACATATATATAGAGAGGGTGAGCTTGGATACTCAGTGAATGGTATAAGAAATAAAGGGGTTTGCATGACTGGTATTCAAGATCTTTATCAAACAATACATAACATAATTAGTGCAAGTCACAGGATGAACCAAGTTCATCTTCCAAATCTATCAAGTTTCAAAGGATGCTTACTAACATCATTATAATACAAGTGATGACATCTTGGCAAAACTAACCCACGCGGTAAACCGTCAGTGGCAAACAAGACAAGACAAGGCAAGACAAGGGAGATATCTCAATTTAATGGTGTCATTGCATTATAGTCCCCAGACACTAAGGACTTGTGCTACTAATGCTTAGAGTCCCCTAAGCACGTACGGACTTCCAAACTTTGTGCTACAAATGCTTATAGTCCCTTAGCACGTACGGACTTCCAAACTTTGTGCTACAAATGCTTATAGTCCCTTAGCACGCAAGGACTTCCAAACTTTGTGCTACAAATGCTTATAGTCCCTTAGCACGCATGGACTTCCAAGAATGTCATCAAAACAAGATAGTATATATATTTTCCAACTAGGAATAACCATTCATGCTTACAAATACTTTCAAAACGAAGTAAAACAAGACTTTTATCAAAGCATTATAACATAGCTTTATTAAAAATACCACTCACTTAGTTCTTTAAACGTCGGGGTCAAGGCAAGTCCAAGTCCTACAAACACATGGCAAAGTCTGTTGAATGCACTATCAAACAAGTTTTACATGCATGCAGATGATCTCGGCATTCCTCAAGACTAAGTCAAATCAAAACGAACACAGTTCTTTATCTCAGGAAAACATGCTCGGCAACTACCAGGTCTAGGCCGAGGTTCCACACCCCCTTGCCGAGGTGTGGCCTCGATGGCCACATTCAAAGGAATGAAGTCGGGAAAAATCTGGGTTTCCCTCTCTTGAAGAACATGATGAACATGAAGAACATGAACATGAGGAAGATGAATGCAAAGATCATAATTTGCTATTACAAAATCTAAGATTTCATGCTGTGAGTTCAAAAACATGGACCTGGGTACCCATATTCAAGGATCTTGTGAGCACAAACATAAAAACATGAATCTTAATGCAAACTTTCAGATCAAACAAGACTTTTTCTTCAAGAACACATGGACACTATTTTCTCTTTCTAAACCAACTTCAAATCGATGCATGACATGCAGAACAGGTTCGATCGTGCAATGCAGCTAGATGATCAATAAGAACGACAAGAGTAAATCAAGAATCTAACCTCAATACGCGAATCTAATAGTTTGATCTCTAGGAATCCAGCTCGAAAATCCACTCTCTCACTTTAAAACTTCTTCTTCTTCTAGAGCTTCTCTCTCCTCACAAACAAAGACATACAGCAAAATGATACATTCTAGGTCTGCTGGCTGACTTAACCCTCTACAGGGGCACGTGGCAGCGGCTAGTTGGTGCTACTCAAAAAGGTGGCTGAGTGACAAGACAAGACTATGACAAAGTGTGTTCAACAAACAAGGTGGCATAGGCACTTCGGTAGGCAATGATCTCGGCTAAAAGTAAGGCATTGGGAAGTAAGGAAATAATGATCTCGGCTAGGAAGGACAACACTTGACTAAGCTGTGCCACACCTTGGTCTAGGTCACACCACTCCAAGACAAGATCACTTAGGTGCAAAGGTAACATCTCGGCCTAGATAATTCATACCTCGGCCTTGGTGATGAACACCTCGGCCTAGATAATGACATCTCGGCCAATATGTCAGGGCGAAGGTGGAGGTCAAACAAAGTGGTTCCAAGATAATTCTAGACTGAAGACGACCTCGGCTAAACTCACACCAAGCAAGGTACAAAACATGCTGAAACACTTAAACGATCAAGGACAAACTTGAAACACAAGCTTACAAGACAGAATCACATGAATGCATATGAGTATGGCTAGGATAGCGTGAGGGTTATTACAGCCTCCGTCATCGGTTTATTTCCCACGAAAACTGCAAAACTCAACGGTCGCGGCGCCATGTCGGCCTCATTTCTCGGTCGAGGTCGTTGAGATCTTCCCCGTTGTTATTTCTCCTTTCGAGGTGATCTGCTTCGACGACTTGGAGGCTGACGTTTTTCCCGTTCTTTCGATGCCCTACCTCCAGCACGGGTGGGTTCCTGTTGCGATTCATTGCAGTATCAAGCTCAGCCAAAGTTAGTGCTTCTCCTCTGCTGTTGAAGAAAACTCTATTTGACATTCGCACTTATCTAACCTCATGCAACAAATTGTTTTAAATTGAGTCTGAACACAGTAAGTGGAGTTACTGGCGCGAAGAGTCCATCCCATTTATTTATAATTCTTGCAGCGACCCCGAGGCGATTTCATTAACGCTAAACTCCAAAAAATGGATGCTGATCGATATGTACCACAGCCACTCCATGTACTAATTTTCGGCTTTTTGGAGTTAAAATTGCCTAATCATCTAAACGGTAATTATACATGAATGTTTTGGAGTTCATGCACTGGCTGGGGCAAAGGTAGATTTATTAATCTAACCGGCCAAGCATCTAGGCCCCATGCCGATCGATATGTGCCACAGCCACTCCATGTACTAATTTTCGACTTTTTGGAGTTAAAATTGCCTAATCATCTAAACGGCAATTATACATGAATGTTTTGGAGTTCATGCACTGGCTGGGGTAAGGGCAGATTTATTAATCTAACCGGCCAAGCATCTAGGCCCCATGCCGATCGATATGTGCCACAGCCACTCCACGTACTAATTTTTGACTTTTTGGAGTTAAAATTGCCTAATCATCTAAACGGCAATTATACATGAATGTTTTGGAGTTCATGCATTGGCTGGGGCAAGGGCCGATTTATTAATCTAACCGGCCAAGCATCTAGGCCCCATGCCGATCGATATGTGCCACAGCCACTCCATGTACTAATTTTTGACTTTTTGGAGTTAAAATTGCCTAATTTTCTAGTCGGCAAGTATACATGAATGAATGATCCAATAACACAATTTAGCACAAATAATAACAAAGTGCAAAAGGAATTTTCATTATGTAAATTGGGCAGAAATTGTAGCCATTTTACATATGAAAACTACTAAACAAAAGGCTACAAATTTGCAGGGAAATGCTTAGAAAAAACTTAAAACCTGTAGCCATACATAAAAAACTAAAAAAAACTACTGTCGCCCTGATCAATCCTCGGAGTCAGACTCCAGCGGCTCAACATCCACTTGTTCGTATGGAATTGGCATAGCCAATGTCACATTAGCAGTAGTAAGGGCTTTGAGCCAGCCGTGTTTGAATCCCCAATTCTCAAATTTGGGGACTTATTGCACATAATTATTGAGGGCAGCGCCTTGCCCGACCTCATACACCTTTGAAGCTTCAGAATCGGCAACTTCCTTCACCGTCTTCGATTCCGCCAAGTCCGCCTCAAGTTTGGCGATCGCCTCTTGGGCTAACTTAAGCACAGCTTCACTCGCATCCACCCTCTGCTCGGCAGCCAATCTGAGTTGGTCCGCATTTCTGGCCCTCTCCAACTCGCCTCGGCCCTTGCGGCTTCCATTTTTGCCCTCATAGCTTCGAACTCGGCCTAGCTCCTTTGGCCCTCAACTGCGGTTTGTAAACGGCCAATTCGTTCGATTGCGTCGTGATGGCGGCGGCCCATCTCGGCTATCCTTTCGACCATCTACAAAACAGGAGATTAAATCCAAAAATATATGCATAGAAGGGAAAGGAGATTAAATCCAAAAATATATTTTTACCAAAAGAGCTGATTGAGCAGCTAACGCTACAGATAAAACGTCTGGCTCCGAGCGAAAAGTTGCCTTGTCAGACGGCAATGAAACTGATGAAGCCATACTCAGCGCAACGGCTGGGTCTTTTATAGCCAACGCGTCAGAGGAGATCGCCATAATTCTTATCTTTGGCTGAACCACAAAAGGCACAACTGTATCCAACTCCTCTAAACGCAGCCGT
Organism: Camellia sinensis; assembly: GCF_055761805.1. NCBI lineage: Eukaryota > Viridiplantae > Streptophyta > Magnoliopsida > Ericales > Theaceae > Camellia > Camellia sinensis. Next base: position 61,837,957 of record NC_138971.1, read on the forward strand.
TTGTCGGCGGGCTCTTCTCCAGAGTCGGCCTCAACCTCGGCAGGGCGTTTCTCCGCCCGTCGTTCAGCCTCCTCATTTGCCGGCACGATCGACTCCGACTCGGTATCTCGTATTTGAACCGTCTCCTCAATAACAGGCACGGGTGGCTCAACATTTGCGACGGGCGGCACTTCGGATCAATTGGCCTCTGCTCGAATGGCCTCTGCTCTTCGTCGAGCGGCCATTCATTCGGCATTTGCCTTTTTGGCAAGTTGTGTGAGCAACAACCCGACCATATCTTCAGGGTACACGACGGGAAGATTTTCTAGTCTGATAAAGACATCGTCATAAACTTCCCCTCGACCCGAGGTGGATAGAGGGTTAGCTGAATTGAGTCCGGCTTCTTCAAAGGCTACCTTTAAGGCCTCGTCTACTTCGGCCTCAGACTGGCCTGATTCTTCAACGACCTCAACTTCTGCACGTTCCGAGTCAGATCCTTTGACGCCGATTTGGCGCAAGTTTCTGAAGTTGGTCAAAATAAGAGCCGTTGGAAACTCCTCGCCCCATGGAATCAGGATGTCTTCTGCCGCCGAGAAAGTCGTGTACGTCGGCTCGTATCGAAGCAGAATATGGGCCGCCCTCCCTTGTTTCTGAAGGCTCGGATGGCCGAAGTATTTCAACGCAACTTTTATCTCCAAAAGAACGGCGTCGTCGATCAAGGTCGAAACTTTCTTCAAATCGTTTCCTGCACAAGCAAAACCATTAGGTCTCAAAAGTGAAGCTTTGCAAATATAACAAAGGAAAAATAAACACAAGAGGCTATATGGCCACCTGGTTCGCCCCTCCGCCTAGGAATAGGATCGAGGCGATCCTCGCCTTCGCCGAATTCCCAGTTGCCTTGGACCACGACCATAACATCATCGACTCGCTTCCCAGAGCTGGAAAGCATAGTCACTAGTTGATGGTCGATGTCCTTGGCCCTACGGAAATAACATCTGTGCCGACCGGAAGACTTGGCCAAGGCATAACAATGCCGAATAGCAGCAATGCCGAGGTTAATCCTAAGGCGACGGTTTAGCTCTACAATCCCCATTATGATTCAAAAAAAGTTGACATTGGGTTGGGAAAGGATTAGACCCCAATGGCAGAGCATAGCCCTAAGGAGTGGGTGACGGGGGAATCGGACTCCACCCTTTGCGATTGATAGGAGAGGCAAATGATCGTGGTTTCATTAGCCCTCTCCACATCGAGGGTGCCGTCTGTCACGAATGACAGATGGACGTCGTCAAGAAAGGAAAAATGGCGTCGGAAGCCAGAAATTCGTTCCAAAGAGAGGAGATCTTTCAAATGTTTTGCCATTTTCTTCAGTTTATAGGTATATTCCAAACCAAAAACAAAGCAGGAAAAGGGATTTTAGAGTAGAGAGGGAGAAAACTTACAAAAGATGAAGACGATAGTGAAGGAAAGAAAGTTGCAAAGATAATTTGGAAGGTAGTCCAGTGACAAATATCTAAAACTGTGTATGTATTTGAAAAGACGTCAAAATTTTAAATCATAATAAATAAAAGTGTGCGAAGTGGCGAGAAGTTGAAATGATGACCGAGAAGTGTGTGCTCAGACATCTGCATTAGAATGAGGTCAGCCGCCAAATTTCGGCTCTGACTTTTCGAGTTCAAAACCAAACACTCCAACCAACTGTCATTAGTGGAGTGCTTGGGGGGCAATTGTGGGGGCCGAATAATGGGAGTCGTACAGAGGCCGAATAGATGAACTTGGAGAATTGGAATATACATATAGTGTTCGGCTTCGTCCCACATATCCAAATCATACCCTATTTGGTCAAATGGCCGAACAGGGCAAGGGCCGAGTAAAAAGCAATTTGCTATAAAAGAAGCCGAATGACGAACAAAAAGTGGGCCTAATCCCGAGGCCCAAGAGAGAAAAGATATAAATAGAAGAATATCAGCCAAAAAGAGATATGTGAGAACTATTATGCTTAACTTAGAATACAAGTAATCCCGAGTGTAGAAACTGACTTGCCAGTCGGAGTGCTAATTCCGGCACCCCCGACTGGAGTGTTTATTCTTTTTCAAGTGACTAGCAGAGGATCGGGAGCGTCCCCCAGGATCAGAAGAGTATTTCCAAACCACTTCTCCACATAGTGCATTCAGACTAGTATGAAGTAGATTGCAGTTGAAATGCTAATGTATCAGCAGAAAACTTTGTGAGATGCAAATTGAAGGAAACTTACCGGGATCTAGTACAGATTGAGTAGGTTTAGACTAGTTTGAACCATCCCCATCAGACAAGCCGCCAGCTCGAGAGCCTGTCCGGTGTACTCTATGGAAGCCTGCAAATGTATTGAGGTGATCAGTGGTCTACAAAGCATAACTGAAGTGAACTGAATGTGCAAAATGTAAAATACGGAACGTATCGGGGTCGGGCCTCAAACTCCGACAAGCTCGTGACCAGCTGGTGCAGGCTTGATGGGAATCTGATAAGTCTCCCCTCTGGATCCCCAGCAGGTCAGTGTGGTAGATAGCTCCGGCCACCCCGCACTCTGTCTCGTCAAGGAACTCCTCCTCTCATGCGCCCAGGATGCCCTGGATCCACTCGCTCTCTCTCCTGCAGCTGGACCTCTAGCTCTCTTACCTCCACGAATGCCAGTCAGCGGTGGCATGAGGTATGTCTGGATAAAGGCAGTGTAATCGCCCTCAAGACTGAAGAAGTCAGCATCCCAACCTCTGGTGAAGTCTATCATCTCCTACGTGGTATACCTCTCTGTGACCCTCATGTATGAAGGGGGCGACATAGGAACCACCGGCTCAGGCAAGCCAAGGCTCTATCGCAGAAAGCATTCCCCTAAAAACCATGCTCGACAAACTGGGCCCTCGAGCAAGATCAGAAATCGAGAAGCCTCCCGAGCACTGGCGAACTCATCTCTAACCCCGTCCGGCGTCACTGCCCACGGCTGCCAGGTGATCTGTAAATAGTGAATATACAGACTGTTAGTTGCCATTGTATGTGCAATACGAAGTAAAGCTGAAATGACTGTAAGGTTTGAGTTACCTCCGTTGCAGTCACGGTATCGAAGAATCGGCGGAAGAATGAGAATGATTGTCGGGGCCTTCGCTGGCACTTCCCGTCATATCTGTGTGAGTATGGCACCATGGGGGGTATCTCTACCTCAGGCTCTGGGGCGAGCCTTGGAAAGGCGTATACCCATAGCTACAGAAAATGAGAGGATAATAGTGAGTATATATCAAATGAGCACAAAAATATAAAGCAGAGAGCAGATGGTTTGCAGTGAAGTGTACAGTGTGTGCAGTGTACAGATAATATCAAGTAGGAAGGAGATTGTGTGTAGAAAGCGTACAGTGTGTGTAGTTTGCAGTGCAGTGTAAAGTGTGTGCAGTGTACAGATAATGTACAGCAGATGGTGTGCAGTGTGCAGTATACAGAAAATGCGAAGCAGAAATGTAAAGCAGAAGGGTAGGGTGTACCTTCTAGGCTCTCCAGTAGCCTCCTAGCAGATGTTCACTCCGGCGAGAAGAGGAGTTCATGTAAAATGTGTTGAAGCCGGCCTCGTTGATGATATGACGTACTACATCAGGAATCTCCATATACCACTCCCTCGCGGAGGTGGTCCCGTATCCACGGAAGGCATGTGAATCCCCCTATAAGTAGGACAAACTGATGCAAGGCATTGTGAGAAATACAGTGCAAGGGTACGTTTAGGACGAACAGATGCAAAACAGTGTAAAAGATGCAATGCACAAGTGTGTTTGGGATGAACAGGTGAAAAACAGGGTGACCTATACAAGAAACGTGATCTACATTGCGGAAAATAAAGAGGTGTATACTTCAGAGGTGTCATGGGATAGATGAGACCCCGGCTCGCGTAGCAGGAGGTCCTCCGGTGCACCTCGCGCGAAACACCTGAACTGGCGGATGCTATCGGGAGGCAGCACGTGTATCTCGGGATGATACGTTGCTGGGTCGAAAGGTCGGATACTGAGCGGCAGTGGCTTGAACTCGGGATCCATCTCCATCCCCAGGGGAGCTCCATCGTGTGGAATGTTGTCTGCCGTCTCGAGGAAGGATGAGAATGGATGCAAATGTGGGAAATGGGCGGGAATGCCAAAAGTCAATGAAAAGTCAACTCCGAGAGAGGAAAAATGGAAGAAAAGGTCTGGGCTTGAGAGAGGGCACTAAAATCAAGGGTAACTCAGGGGAAACAAACCCCGAGTGATGGAAATCGGGAAGAGGGCACCGAAACTGCTTTTTAATTAGTTCAAAATGAAGTGTGCAAAGAGGGTTTCGCAAATTGGCTGTTTGAGAGATGACCGAAAATGCATACAAAGTGCGGATTGAAAGGGGGAAAGTGGTTTAGAGCATAGGGGGAATGTTTTTCGGCAAGGAGGAAGTGAGGAAATAGGGTTTGGAACCCTATATTTAAAGACCCGTGGTGAAATGCCAAAATTACCCCGAATATGTCATCGGTGGCCGACCGGCCACTGGTGTTAGCCGATGGCATTATTTTGTGGCCGATGGGTGGCCGGTGGTTTCCCAGAGTGGCCGACAGGCCTCTAATGCTCTCCTTGGGTGTTTTTTTGTTGTTTTGTGCCTTGATCCCTCAAGGAAATGTGAGGAAAGTGCATTTTTAAGCTCAAATGGTCTCTGCGGAAGCTCTGGGCTGTGTTTTCAGCATGTGATGCCCAGCGCATACGAGGTGTATCCTTTTAACTTCTTAAACTCCTCCGAGAGGTAAATCGGAGGTAGCAATTGAATCAGTCTTGTTAAGACGCGCATTTCTTTATTCGGTATTTTTCTTCGAACATGTTGAATTGAATATGCATTGATCATTGTGCACAGAATATGTATGTGCTGTGTTGCATTGCATTACATATGTTTACATAGAATGTGCATGTTGCATTATATTACATTGTATATGCTCTTACATTCACATAGAATTGTCCATACCTGTTGCATTGAACATGCATTCGGTGTTGTACATGTTCTCTTTCTTACAGGATTTGCATGAAGCATGTCTTTCTAAGCGTTATGTCATGGTTATCTATCTTGCATTCAACATGCATTCCTATTGTATTGTACTTGTCAAAGTTTCTTTCTTTAGCAGGCACCATATTGTATGTACGGTTCATTTAGAGGAATTCCGGGTAAGATCATTCCTGTCCTTCGAATACCTTGTTTTGGTTAGAAACACTCGGGTACGCCCGGTGTTTATACCTCTCCCTTTGGTTAGAAGCGTTTGGACCATGTGCCGATGCTTATACCTCTCTCATTGGTTAGAAACACTTGGGTACGCCCGATGTTTACACCGACACTTTGCGTTGGTTAGAAACACTCGGATACGCCCAGTGTTTACACCGACATTTCGTTGGTTAGAAACACTCAAGTACGCCCGGTGTTTATACAGGCACCTCATTGGTTAGAAACACTCCGGTACGCCCGGTGTTTACACCGACACCGCGTTGGTTAGAAACACTCGGGTACACCCGGTGTTTACACCGACACCTCATTGGTTAGAAACACTCGGGTATGCCCAGTGTTTACACTGACACCGCTTTGGTTAGAAACACTCGGGTACGTCCGGTGTTCACACCGACATCTCAGTGGTTAGAAACACTCGGGTACGCCCGGTGTTTATACCACCCCTCCGGTTAGAAGCGTTTGGGTTATGTGCCCGATATTTATACCTTGCTTTGGTTAGAAACACTCGGGTACGCACGGTGTTTATACCACCCCTTTGGTTAGAAGCGTTTGGGTTGTGTGTCTGACATTTATACCTTGCTTTGGTTAGAAACACTCGAGTACGCGCGGTGTTTATGCCACCCCTTTGGTTAGAAGCGTTTGGACCGTGTACCCGACGCTTATACTACCTTGCTTTGGTTAGAAACATTGGGACATGTGCCTAATGTTTATGCCACTTCTTTGGTTAGAAGCGTTTGGAACATATTTCGACACTTATACCACTTTGTTTTGGTTAGAAACATTGGGACGTGCTCTGATGTTTATACCACCCTTCGGTGTTTGCACCACTCCTTTTTCCCTCTCGTGCGTGGCGAGTTAGGACGCTTTAGTTAAATGCATTTGGACGGATTCCAATGTTTATACTGTTCTTTGCTGTATAATAGTTGAATGTGTTTCATTTGTTATCATTACTTCTTTCCTCCCGTGTGCCATGCGTTGGAATCTTGTTTGTTGTTTCAGATGCGCCCGACAGTTGTGGTTCTTTACCTTTCCTGCGTGATCCGCTGTTAAGATTGCATAATTTTCTTACATCTTTTCTGCATGAAATGTGGCTTGGTTCATGTTAACTAGCTTATGTACGTGTTTGCTGTAGCATTTCTTTGCAGCATTTGCATCTAAATGTTTCATTACAGTCTCATTGCATGATCCTAATTTATGTTCTGCATCATGCATATCATTTGCATCTTGCCCCAGAACTACGCTGGTTTGATTCCTTGCAAAGGGATACGTAGGCAGCCTGTGGGCGCAACCGCTCTTTGTTTTGATTGCTTGTTTGTCTAAGTATTTAGCCTTGTCAAAAATGGGTCGTCTCTGGGCTTTGACATTCACTCCCGTCATTTCATGACTTCCGAGTTCTGTCAAAGAGGGGCAAGTGTAGACAACCCATTTTTTACCGTCCTCAAGACTTTGACGTCATCGTTTGAATACCTGGTGATTGTGTTCACTCGTATTCATTTTGAGTCCCTGAAGGTCTCGGCTGAGCGGTTTGCCTTCGAGTCTCTAATTCTGTCTGTTTTGTGCTTGGTTGTAGGCCAAGAGCTTGTTGCTTCACTTCCGGAGGAGTAGGTGACCTGTCGGCCATCCCCTTAGCCTGCCGGCCATGACTTGTGCCTGTCGGCCACCAGTGGTGGCCGATTGGCTACATTGATGGCCGACGGCCATTTTTCTCCTTTTTCAAATATTTATTTGCCAGCTGTGCCAATTGTTGATCACTGATGCTCATCACCATACATATGTATGGAAGGATGAAGGCAAGCCTTTGCCTTGTTTTTCTATATAAGGGGAGGCCTCTCTTCCATTTTTGAGGTTGAAAAATTTTGTGAGCAAAATTTCACACTCTCTCTTTAGAATTCTCTCTCTCTTCCTATTTTGTGCTTGAAAGTGAGCTTTCTCTACACATTTGCACTAAGACCCTTGACCAAACACCTTCACCTTGGAGCTGAGGTTCTTGAAGGACTTGTTTGAGCTTCTAAGAGTGGTTTTGGGTCAGATTTCTTACTGTTTGTTGTTGTGCTTCAAAGGTATAAGACATACCTCTTTAAAGCTTTGTTTTGGTTGCTTGTTTGGCCACCTTTGCATGTTATTTTGAGGCTGGTGTTAACCTCTGAAAAACTCTATTTTTAAGGTTTTAAAATGGTGGCTTGGGCCTTGTTTGGCTAGGGGGTGGTCTCCCATATTTGCTCTTTGGCTTGTAAAGCTTTTTGAGCCATCTTGCAAAGCTTTTTGAAACAAATTTTTTGACCTTTTATCCACTAAATTCCAGGGGAATTTCAGTGGCAAAAAGTATGTTTTGAGGACCAAAATAAGAGGGGGTGGCCTTGCCTCCTTCTCTCTCTCCTCCATGCCTAGTTAGCATTACAAAGTAGCATGCTTTTGTGGCTTGTGTTAGCTTATTTCAAGCGTGTTTTAGGCTCTATTTTGACATGTCTAAACTCTGTTTTGGTTGCTTGGAGCACTTGTTGCTTGCTTCTTGAACTTGTAATGCAATTATGCTTACTTGTCTAGCATGCTTAATGAGTTAGCCTATTATTTTGGCTTCTGTTAGCTTTACTCCTACACATTTTAGCTACTGTTTTGATATGCTTTAAATCTATTTTGGGTCGGTTAAGTCCTTCAAGGCTTGGTTTGCATGGCTATAGTGTAATGGTCTTTACTAATCCATTGTTTTGAGACTTTGAGCATGAAGTATTTGAGTTGTTTGCATGCTATAGCATCATTTTGCATGTAATTTTAGTGGATATGCCTCTGTCACACTCTCACTTATTTCACTCTTTCATTGCTTTTGAGAGTTGTGCTCTAGGTCTTGCTTGCGAGCTAACATGTGCGCATGATTTTCTTGCCTTTTAAGCTTCTATCTCAGCATGCTTAGGCCACTGTTTTGGCATGTCTAAGCTCTGTCCAGAGCTGGTTTGATCATTTGGGCTTGATATTGCATGCTTCTAGTGTAGTGCTCTTCACTAGCTTTAGTGTTTTGGCTCTTAACATGTTGTACATGGGTTGCTTGCATGTTGTAGCACTATTTTTCATGACATTTCATCACTGAAATTCTGCAACCTCCCTCATTTCTTTATTTTTCATTTTGTTTTGAGGGTTGGTTCACCTTATGATTATGTTTAAGTTTGAGATAGAGCTTGTGCTCAATGGCTTTAACCCTCTTTTGAGGGTTCCTCCTAGCCAAAGGCATGATTTCTCTCATGTCCTAAACCATCCTTTGGTTGATCCCTCTCTCACTTAGAGGACTTTCACTTCGAACTTAATCGGTTAAAGGACTAATCGGTAATTATAATGTGTAAACAAAATGAACCAAGTAAAACTTGAGCAAGATAAGAATTTGTGTTGCATTGCATGTGTTTGGATCGGACGTTAATCCAAACACAAGAAATATGGGACGTTTCATATTCATAGTGATGAAATGTGTCACATTTCTTGGTCGTCGTCACCCTTGATCATACATGATAGGGTGATGGCCCTTTGAGTCTTATGTGTGCATTCATTAAGCTTGTACAAGCTTGGTTCTTTGGCCATCATACATGAAAATGCTTGGTTGGTGGCTTGAGAGCCAAATGACATACTCCTTTGAGCTTGAGATATGATAAGGAAGGTGACAGTACACACATTTCTTGCAAAATACATTGCTTTGCCTTTGTTGCTCACAGTTGCAGCAAAAACAGAATTTTGGAGAAAAGGGTGGCCGACCAGCCACTTAAGGTAGTTGATCGGCCATTGAACTAGCCGACCGGCCAGTGTCTGTGGCCGACAGCCATCTTTTATGGCCGATCGGCCATCAGTGAAAAAGTAGTTCAAAAATGTTCCTGTGTTGGAGCAGAAGCAGTCTGGAAATTGGTGCAATGTTCAAAGATCAAAGCAAAGTGCCAATAGAGGCAACCGGTGGCAAGGCGATAGATTTTCGGGAGGACGCAACCGAGCATGCATGTCTCCCTCGCCCGCAAGGCCATTTTATTGCTTTATTAGCTAGTTGTAGCTAATCATTACATGTGTTGTAATTAATTAGTTGAATTTGTTTTGTAATACTTTAATTAGCTTAGCTTAGTGTAGTTTAGCTTATTTATTTGGACCCTCCTTCGCGAGGGCATGATGTTGTAATAAGTGTAAGTGTAAGTATAAGTGTGCGTGTGCGTGTGTGTGCATGTCTTCCAACCCCACATCTTTCTCCCTTTTACTTAACTGCTTTTGGTGGTTAGATTAGGGTCATATTTTGATTAGCATACCTTATGCTTGCATGTTTGCATCATTCATTTGTCTTGCATGCACCGGGCTCGGCTCATCATTCAAACTGCATTGTATTTCAATACTCTTCTTTGAATACGTGTTTAAACACATGTTGTTCAAATCGATCAGATGCCATATTAGTAGCCGAGCCTATTCAGTTGCATTATTGCATGTGTTGCATTAGGCATTTTGTATAGTTAGGATCATGCATTGTTTTCTAACTAGTTTTTGTTTTGACTCGGAGTACACTGTAAGTTTTACGCTTTAACATATTGCATGAGTGCTATATTTACCATGTTTTCGCATGCTTGCCATAAGGCTATTTGCTTACTTGCTAAACTGCATGAATGCCTCAGGATGAAGGCTTTATTGCTTGAATTGGAACAAATTCGATGATTGTGAGTTTTAAGCCCACTTTGCGAAGTGGCAAATCATGTTTTAAAGCCCATCATGTTTGATGGCAAATCTGCGCTTTAGCCCACTTGAGAGTGGCATATTCAAACCATTTTCAAAAACAAACATGAGTTGATTTGTTCCAAATCTTAGTCTATACTTGTATGCGTGCGCGCCACATAGTAAAGTTAGCTAATAACCGAAATAAGAACACATGTGTTTATAAAACAATATATCATACTTAGTAGAGGCCGATCCTTTGATCGGGCGAGCGGGGGTGCTCATTTCAGGACCTTCCCCTCTCGTATCTAAGTTCCTGAACCGAGGCAACTTTGGTGATGACGAATACGTGGCCTTTGGCACGAGTCAGGGTTTCCTAAATTTTCCAAAAACAAAATATTTAGGTGGCGACACTATAATCTGGCAAAGCAGTCTAGTTTTGGCATTATTTGATTCAAAATCTGATTTTCCAAAATGATTTTTCGGATTGGACTCTTTGGTGTTTATCAGTCTCACATTGCACTTTGTGAGATTAGATTTAGAACCGTGACAAGTGTCTGAACTGTAGGATCGATTCAATGTTCTTCGAAAGGGGACACGAAGAAAGTCGAGTCCACAATTAGAGATACCTGTTTTGTCAATCGGTGGAAGATAATATTGATTGTTGTAGAAATTGCATGAGGATTAAGTGAACGGAAACTAATTTCTCATACACATTGCATGGAGCATTGTTGCATAGTTAATCATTGGAAATGAATTGTTTTGAGAAAAGTGGGTGAATACTTTGGTGAATATGGGTAAGAGATGTGGTTACTTCAAATTAAGTTGGTCTGTGTGTCTATAGTGAAAGTCCTAAAAACCATGCGCATACATGGGTGCTGATTTTGCGAACAAAATTTTCGTGAAATGACAATAGTAGTGTTTGTATAGCCTACGTTTACATGGGTGTTGATCCAGCAGACGAAATTTATATGTACAATTCATACAAGTTCCAAAAATGCTATGTACGCCGCCAAAAATTATATGTACAATTCATCCAAATTCCACACAAAAAGTAGAGGACGACCAAAAACTTCCCAAATTTGCAAAACTGTGAATTATCTTCTGGACAAAAAAAATAGAAGATCCACATGTCAATGCCAAAAGCCATCTACACAACAAAAATTACACCCATTAGTTCCATTGTAAACAAAAATTTTCAACAAAAAGGTATGTACAAACGTTTGAGGGGGCAGGACCCCACTTCATGTGCCCTCCGCACCTGGCATCATGTATCTACGCATAAACAAAAAAAGGATGAACCAGCACATGAGGCTCTCACCTATCATTTTGTTTCCACCACAATATATGCTCATAGATACCATTTCAGAAAAATACAAAACTAAGAGGAAGGTTAAAGTTAAATGATCACCACAGATTCACAGTTGCCATCAAAAGATTATGACACTGGTCTCATTTATTAGCTCCAAAAGTTTTTTTTTTTTTTTAATCAGCTTCACAGTCATTCTTTTGTTGAGAAAAACACTTAAAATTCCAATTCAACAAGAAGTTGTTCAGCCACAGCAGTGATGCTGTAACAGATGATGATATATAGTCCATGTCTGGGCAATCATGATCGAAAGTCACAAATAGGTTACAATTCAGATGGTTAAATGTGTTGGTATTTTATTCATAAAATGTGTTGGTATTTTATTCACAAAGTCTACTTACATGTGTTGGTATTTTATTCATAGAACTGTATATATAGAGATGCTTATATAACATATACATTTATAAGATGAAATATATAAGCTTTAATATATATTTATAAGCTTTCCGCCCCGAAAGGCATTTTTCGGATAAGTTTATGGCGTTTATCACACCAACTCCCAACGTAGGGGTGCTAATTAGGTCCCGTCTATCCCCCCAAGTCCTATTTGATATGAGGAAGCTACCCTTGCCATCCATAGAGTGCTTCGGGGGCTGATTTTAATTTCCGGCCCCAAAAGCCCTTTTTCGGCTAAGTTTGCGGCGTTTTTCACACCAACTCCCAACGTATGCATTCTGTTTTCATCCCATCTGTCCCCACAGGTTGTATTTGACATAAGGAAGCTACACGTGCCATTTGTAGACTGCTTCCGGGGCTAATTTGAATTTTTGGCCATCAAAGGCCTTTTTCAGCTAAGTTTATGGCATTTTTCACGCCAACTCCCAACGTACACGTGCTAATTACGTCCCGTATGTCCCCACAAGCCTTATTTGACGCAAGGAAGTTACCCGTGCCATCCCTACAGTGGTTCGGGGGCTGTTTTTAAGTTTCGGCCCTCGAAGGCCTTTTTCGGCTAAGTTTACGACGTTTTTCACACCAACTCCCAACGTATGCGTGCTAATTACGTCCCGTCTATCCCCACAGGTCCTATTTGACACAATGAAGCTACCTGTGCCATCCGTAGACTGCTTCGGGGGCTGATTTAAATTTTTGGCCCTAAAAGGCCTTTTTCGGCTAAGTTTATGGCATTTTTCACGCCAACTCCCAACGTACACGTGCTAATTACGTCCCGTATGTCTCCACAGGTCTTATTTGATGCAAGGAAGTTACCCGTGCCATCCCTATAGTGATTCGAGGGCTGCTTTCAAGTTTCGGCCCTTGAAGGCCTTTTTCGGCTAAGTTTACGGCGTTTTTCACACCAACTCCCAACGTATACATGCTAATTACGTCCCGTCTGTCCCCATAGGTCCTATTTGACACAGTGAAGCTACCTGTCCCATCCATAGAATGCTTCGGGAGCTGATTTGAATTTTTGGCCCTGAAAAGCCTTTTTCGGCTAAGTTTATGGCGTTTTTCATGCCAACTCCCAACGTACACATGCTAATTACATCCCGTATATCCCCACAGGTCTTATTTGATGCCAGGAAGTTACCCGTGCCATCCATGCAGTGGTTCGGGGGCAGATTTCAAGTTTCGGCCCTCAAAGGCCTTTTTCGACTAAGTTTACGGCGTTTTTCACACCAAATCCCAACGTATACGTGCTAATTACGCCCCATCTGTCCCCATAGGTCCTATTTGACACAATGAAGCTACCCGTGCCATCCGTAGAATGCTTTGGGGGCTGATTTGAATTTTTGGCCCTGAAAGGCCTTTTTCGGCTAAGTTTATGGCGTTTTTCACGCCAACTCCCAACGTACACGTGCTAATTACGTCCCGTATGTCCCCATAGGTCTTATTTTATGCAAGGAAGTTCCCTGTGCCATCCCTACAGTGCTTCGAGGGCTGCTTTCAAGTTTTGGCCCTCGAAGGCCTTTTTCAGCTAAGTTTACGGCGTTTTTCACACCAACTCCCAACATATACGTGCTAATTATGTCCCGTCTGTCCCCACAGGTTGTATTTGACGCAAGGAAGCTACCCATGCCATCTCTACAGTGGTTCGAGGGCTGCTTTCAATTTTCGGCCCTCGAAGGCCTTTTTCGACTAAGTTTGCGGCGTTTTGGTAAGACAACAAATAACCTAGGAGATCTAATATTAACTGAACTAGTATATTTTTCCAATATGACAATAATGAAGCTCATAATTTGTCCAATTCTCTAATGCACAATGAGACTTTCATTAATTTATTTCACATATTACCATCCTTTTTAAGCAACAAAAATTACAATTTTATAGTGGAATTATTGAGACGTGTAGCTCACCAAAATACTATTTGTAATTGTAAATTCATTCCAAGTTCACTTGGCTTATTCAATTAGTCTTAAATTTGAAATGGCATTCAATTAGATGGGCCTCCTAATATAGTAACTGCCCTCATAGTCATAGGCTCATCGTACCCAATTTTGGGAAACTTAATGTTTCATTGAAATCATGTGGTTACTTTATGGAAATCAGATTACGGTCCGTCTGCTGCAAAGTCTACTCACATTATGCCTCAAAACGTATTTGAAGCACAAAAGAAAAAAAAAATTCCATAGCAACTTTAGAAAACAATTCTATGCCAATATGATCCATGTTTTTGTAGAGCTTGCATTAGCTTATCAATAAAATTATGTTTACCGAATAGTAGGATGACCATCTGAACCCTCCAAGAGGGTTGTGAGCCGTGACACCACGCCGTTCAGATGATTGAGTTGTACTTGCTTTTCCTCCCGTGCTTTTTTTTCTTCTTCGACTTATTTCATCAGCTCCTCTCTTTCCCTCATAATTTTATCCCGATCTCTTTGGCGCTCTTCTTTCTCCTTCAGCAACTCCTCGAGATCTCTTTGGTGCTCCTCTTTCTCCTTCAATAGTATTCCAAATATATACCCTTAATATGATTCTTCAATTCTATATTAATTAATATGGGCATTTGCTAGTCTTGGTGCAAGATTAATGTATATTTAACAAACATTATACTAAGTGCTATATATTTGTTCCAATCAGTAGAAAAATAATTTTAAAATTCATGAAAAATATTACATGAAACAGACTATTAACTTAAAATCACTAAAAAGTCAACAAAATCTAATATTCAATTACTAAAATCCAAAATTGAAACCCAACAACTAGTACTATTTACATTCTACATTTGGAGTAGAATGTTTGAATGTGATATATTTACATAGATTACCACCCCTTTATGAGTTCTCTACTTTCTGATGGCTTTCGTGTTCTTGCTGTAAGGGCATTTTGGTCTACAGCAGAGATGGCTCAAGCCTATTGAGGGCCTAGACAAAAAAAATCTAGTTAGAATATGGTTTGTTGGCTACACCAGATTATCCTCTGTTGTTTCAATGGAGTTGCAAAGGTTTGCACTAGAAAGATGTGAAAGTATTTAGGCTATTGATTAATCACACTTTCTAATCCTAATTTCTTATGTTTTGGCCACAGATTTCTCAACTAAGGCTGGCTTTTGAAGAAATTATTTTCAACTATACAAAGCAAACAAAGTCTAAACCTCAAGTTTTTTGTAGTGTGTTTGTTGATTGGTCATCAGTACACCGTCATGGGGTATGTGTACATTGTTGGGTTGTCAGCAACGTCTTTCCATAATTTTAGTTCATGACATTATATTGTTAACCCATGCTGAGGGGAGAAGAAAATGTTTTGTTAACTAATAATCCTAAAGCAAAATACCCAATACAAATTACCATGGTTGTTCAACTATAATTTGGTAAAGATGCATATCCTAACATCCACTTGTATTGGGTGTACAATTATAACATATTTAAGAACTCTTAGAGAGGAAAATAAAAAGTATTAAAAAATTCAATATTGTAATTTTTTTAAAAACATGATAGACTTAGAATATGAATAGCAAGAAAACATAAAATAGAGTATAGAAAAAATATTGACACATGCCCAATTAAGAAGACAATATAATGAGAAAGACAGCCAAACAAAATTTGTTTACCACATCATAATGAAAATTCCCCAAAACCAAACAAATTTGAATGCAAAATAGAGGCTTAATTCACCACTACCAATTTATTGTTACCCCACCAGAATGAATCTTTAAAAATTGGTTCAGGATTGTCATGTTATATAACCAAATTACAAAAGCAAGCACCCATTTCATTTAAATTTAAATCTAGCAAAAGATGGAAAATAATACTAGAAAAGAGCAATCAATATAATAAGAAAAAAAAGTGAAAACAAGATGACATACAATATGATCAATTAACACTTTTCTCCATGAGCTGGGCATATGCTACATCTATCATAGTCCCACTTGGGAAGCTCTTCGGGATCTTTAAAAGGTACAAAAAGAGTAAAAAGTCTACGTAAGACCAACACCAACATATATTACAAATCATTGTGGCTAATCAAGAAGATAAACAATAACCACAAGAATAAAATGGAAACTAAATATTTAAATAAGGAAAAACTATTACCCTTGCTCTACTTTTGAGGTTGATGCTAGAATCACCAATCCTTTTCAACAATTCAAAAAAAAAAACTTGGGTGAATAAGACATAAAACAATTCAAAATTAACTATGTAATTTGGAAAATTCTATAAAAACTAAAGACAACCACCACTAACACTTAAAAGAGGGAAAGAAAATCACCAAAGATAGTATATTGACAAGACTATCATTAACAGAGTTCCAAATTCAAAGAATTAGGGGAAAAAATTCCCAAATAAAATCATTGAAAATTTCTATCAAATGACGGCAAATATTCTGAAAACTATAACACATGAAGATTAGGAATGTAGCTGTTATTGATTGTTGCTTGATACATACCCAATTAGAAGTTGTTCCTCAAACCCAAAAATGATGGCGTGTAGGTTTGGCAGAGAGTGAGAACTAATGAGAGAGGAAAATACAACTATGAAAGAAAAAACTCATATCACTCATATGAAAACAACAAAAACCCTACATGGAAAAACCCTAAACCCGCAACAAAAGTAGGAACATCAACACCCAACAAGGTCAAGATTGATTTAGAACCATTATCAGATATCTAGCTAACATGGTTCTGTAGAATAAGTGCTCAAGTCACCCTCCAAAGTTTTATAAACTATAAGAACCTTCCATATTTCAAAGAATTATAGCGAAGTTTCATTGAAACATAGTTGTTAACCTCCCATTATTTTGAAAGCCTTAAACCATTTTTCACTCCCATACATCTAATACCAATACAAAATTCAATTTGGTCATATAGTTCAACAATCCAAAATCGAGAATCAAAAATCCACAATCTGAAATTTCAACCAAACCCATTTATGAAATCAGAAAAAGCCCTAACAAATTGTTTACGAAATCAACAGAAAATGAAAGAAAAAAAACATATACAAACCGTATAGAAATCGTTAGACATAGGTATGGGAGAGACGGCAAGAAAGAGATACAAACAGACAGACCCAGATCGACAGAGAGGGAGAGAAACGAGAGACAAATACCTGTAATCAGTGGTGGGGCCGATTTGCAGTGGTCGTGGTGGCGACTGCCGGTGGCCAGCGATGGTGATGATCAGCGGTGGTGAGCGATGGTGAGGTTAGGTATCGACTGCTCTGTATGTTGGTGTGTGAGTCAAAACAGAACAAAAATGTGTGTCTATGTAATATATAATGGGCGCCAATATTAATGAGTTTCCCTCTAAAAAAATTTCGAAGCTTTAGGGACTAAATGACTATTTGTCGCCAAATATCCTTAACAGCGACTAAAAATTGGTCACCAAAAGCATCCTATTTGGCTACTAATTTCAAATTTGCGTCGGCAATGGTTAATATACAACGACTAATTTAGCTTTGGTCGGAAAAAATTCATCAAAATACGCCCATTTTTTGGCGACAAAAATTTTTTGTTGCAAAATGTCATTATGCAGCGACTAAATGAAATTTTGGTCGCTTAAAATGGTTTTAGTCGCTAATAAGACTATATGGGGACTAAAATAATTTAGTAGCTAAAAAGATTAAACTAATGCCGACTAAATCAGGCTTTTAGTCGCCCAATATGTTGTTTTTGGCGACTAAAATTGTTTTGGTCGCCAATTTTAGTCGCCAAATGTGCAGTTTGTTGTAGCGTTTATTGTAAGCTTTGAGGCATTCCATTTGTAATGATTATGTTGTATCAATTGAAATACACGGAGAGTGAGTTTATGGTTTCATTCATGATATTTTTTTGTATAGACTTGTGAAAAGTAAAGAAAATGGTTAATGAAAAAGATTTTTATAATTAATTAAGTGAGAATGAAGGTATTTTTCTAAAACCTCATGCTTGGGTTATTTAATTTTTGCCTAATTGATCTTTGAAAATCTGGACATTACACAAACATAAATGATTTTACATTATGTTAAATTGAAGAGTGTGATAATAATTTTGGGATAATAATTTTGCTTCACCGTGAAACAAATATAAATAAAAAGGAAACGTGATTATATAATCAATTTTTCACACAAAACACACAATCCACTCACTATTTGATATCTGATAGCAAAGAAATTATGGAATACAATTTAATGAATCAAAATTAGGGAAAATTTATTCAATTAAAATATGATAAAGACATAAGGTAAAGAAAATTAGAGTAAAATTATTTATTCCATTAAAATTTGATAGTTTATGAGAGAAAAATTAGGGCAAAATTATGTACTCCATTATTTGGGCCAACTATACTTGTGTATATTTTAATTCATTTTTTTCAATTGGGCCTAACTACATTTGTGATTAAATTATTATTTTTTAATTGGGTCCAGCATAATTTTTTAGAACACCCTTTAGACTAGTCCTAAATCAACAAAAAGAAATTGGGCCTACTTAAATTTTGAATATACTACTAATTGATTTTAAGGCTCTATTTTTAGACTAAATTTTGAAACCTAAGGCACAAACATTAGTGGCCCTAGTGCAAGGCCGACCCTGATAACATATCTCATACTGAAGAGACATTAAAACCTGAGGCTGAGGCTGAGGTTGAGGCTGAGGCTGAGATACATTCTCCTTCTATCTTGTGATGTTTGTAGAATAAGAAATATTATGTGAAAGGAATCTTGTTTACTTATAATTCTCTAGTTTGCCCTCTTGTGTTGATTTAGTATTTGTAATTTTAATTGTACCAAATTTTTTTTTTTTTTTTTTTTTGAAAATTTTAAATTTAGACTATTTAGTCCAATTAATAACACCTTTCTAGAATTTGATCTAAAATCAAAGGGAAAAATAGTCCATCAACTTTGCACTTAAAAGTTGTATAATTATAGGGTAAAATGAAACAAACCTGGAATTAAGTTTCAAACGAAACTTTCAGGTTTCAGCTTCACAAAAATTTGGACGGTTTATGATTTATGTACATGCCAAAAGGGATGATAGTAGATGATGAATATGTACCAGCGATCCATGGCTGGTTCAAGGGACACTGAGATAGCTGTGGGTGCATATCAATCCCATCAGACCTGCGCTAAGAAGAAAAAACATCCACGTGGCCACGTGGGTATTTTCATTCTAATTGATATTTTCCATAGTCATTTCATTTGTCATAATTGTGGTAATACATTCGCAGAGACCTATTTTTGTATGCTTGATTGATGTTGAATTGCAGGTATATGGATATAGACTGTCACTTTGGGCAGAGCACCTAGGAAAACTAAACAAGTGCTTCAAGGAGCCTGAAAGTTTGGTTTGCGTCGATAGCGTGAACAAGATTGCTGAAGATAACTGGAAGAAGTTTACCAGAGAGGAATTCACCCCATTGCAGGGCCATCTTCTCAAATACCCTTTGAAAATAGATGGTACTGGGAAGGTCAGCGCCTTGCCTGGACAAGAGAATTTCCCAGATGTTGGGGGAAAGGTGCTTGGTGCTCGGACAACTCTCCCTGATGCTCTAACTACATAGACCTCACTTGTTTTCATGTCCATTGTATACTATTATTGTATTTGGTGCTGGAAGAGGTGGCGGAAAATAATTCAAGATGGTCCAAGCCAAGTGATAGGAAGTGATAGATCGTTTAAATACATGGAATAGTGATGCTACTTGCTCAAAATTTTTACACATAAATTTTACCCAGAAACCAATTAAATCACAGCCACACATTCTGATTATGGGTAAAAATAATTTACCATTTTTCTGGGTGAGCAGCTTTTCTCAACATGAAATGGTAAGTTATAGATTGTATGTCACTGGCTTCGTGAAATGTCTTTAAACGATCAATTCTTTTGGAGAACTGTTTGAAATAATTCAGTTCTTTCAAACTCGAGAGAGTTGGGGTGGAGTGTCGTGTGTTGTAATTTCTTATCAAAATTATATATATATATATATACATGTGGGCAAGTATTTATTGACGGGAATTTCAGCAAGATCTCTCTTTTCTGAAAATTTGTCTGTTTTGTTTGATTTTTAAACGTTTTTTTTTTTAATTTATTTATGAGTTTTCGTTTATTTTTAGTAGATTGTTTTTATATTTTAATCAATGGAAAATTAGGGAAATATTCCTCGCCAATTTTGGATAGTAAGAAAGATCTAATATGTCTTTTCTTTTTAGTTAAGGTCTCTCAATAATATTATTAGAAAAAATTCGTCATAGAGAGATTTGTTTATGAAAAAGAAATTTCTCTGTGAAGAGTTTAAAATTTTTCTTTCTCTATGAAAATATTGACTAATTTTAACTATTATAAAAATATTACATGTCTTGCATCTTATAAAATTATATTACTAAGGACTTTAAACTAAAAACTCTTTCAATCAATTGTTTATGCTTTTTAAATGTACCTAATCAAGATGCAGCTAAAAGTAAAATAAATTAATTAAAATATTAAAAAATTAATAAAAATTGATGAAAATTCAAACAAAAAATAATGTGTTTTTTGGTTTGAATTTTCGTTTATTTTTAATGATTTTTTTATATATTTTAGTTAACTTTTTTACTTTTTAGTTTTGCAAATATATTGGTTCTATTATATTTTAATAAACTTTGTTGATTGATGAAAATTCAGAGCATTTTTATGGATGGTGTTGGGATTGTGAATTTGTGATTATTAGATGTAATTGACTTTGTGAGTGCTTTGCTCTAGACCATCTCTAAGGTGCATCAAACCTGGTATCAAATTTAAAATTTGATGACAAAGTCACTTTTTTGAGCTTCAACGGTTTTACCAAATCGATATCAAATCGAGAATTCAGCAAGTCTTTTACCAAAATGAGAACAGGCGAAGCATTTTACCAAATCACTGTTCCTAACCATTGGGAGAGACCAACCGGTCAACCAGCCGGTTGCCCGGCCGGTTGACCAACCAGTCGACCGTCTAAAGGTTCAAACGGTTCGAAGAAAAGGTTCAAACAGTAAAAAAAAAAAAAAAAAAATTTTGCCTAACCGGTTGACCAGCCGGTCGACCACTAAAAGGTTCAAAAAAAAAAAATTAAAAAAAAATATATATATATATATATTTTTTTTCGCTTAACCGGTCGACCGGCCGGTCGACCAATCGGTTGTCTCCGGCACAAATTTGATGAAAGTGCACCGTTGGAGCGAGTGATATCAAATTTGATAAAATGGGTCATTTTGGACTCAAATTTGGTGAAAAATCTGATTCACCGTTGGAGATGCTCTTACCTGGATGTGTCCTGGCCATCGTTTCTTCGCTTTATGTAGGCCCCGTTTGGGGAAATAATTAAACTAGTCCAAAAAAAAAATTATAATTTATCAAATTATTTTCTTAATTTTTGTAACATTATTTTTATAAAAAAATTTAAAATTATTAAATAAATCAATTTTCAAAACACTCCTATGAGAGAGAAAATGTATGAAGGAGATTGGATCGAATTTTATGTTTTAGAGCTGCCTATTAAATTGTTAATTTTAGAGAGTTTTATTTGAAAGTTGGTTAAAAGTTAATATTTTTTAAACTTTTTTATTTTTTCGTGTGTAAAAAATATAAAAAATTATATGGCTCAAAATGAATTAAAAATTAAAAATTAACTTTTAATTAATTGCCCAAATTGTTCGATATTATTCACAGTCCACTTTTATATAAATACACAATTTTTAATCTGCCTATACCTATCTATACTGTTGGTGTCCAAGCTATGCTTTCTTCCTATGTTATATGTCTTTATTTTTCTAGGTAAAATTTAAAAAAAGAAAATTAAATAAATGAAAAGAGTAAAACTTGAACACTGAATCTTACATTTGCTACTGACATTACAAATCATTTATAACAAAAATTTTATTTTATTTTTATTTATTTTAATTACACATCCGCCCTGTTTGATTGGACGGATTGGATAAGGGGGGATTAGAATCCATCGGACTTGAGTCCTGGGACTGTGAATCCCCCGGACTATTTGGTTGGATTGGAAATGTATCATGTGTTTGTTTTTTTATGAGATTAGATGTCTGAAAATGACTATTTTTAGTGAATCCAACGTTTGGTTGGACGGACTGGATAGGATAAATGAACAAAAGACAATTTTACATTTTTTTAATTATTTATTAAGTAATAGCAATATTAAATATATCTTTAATATTTTAATTATTTTTATCTAGATTAAATAAAAATTTATTTTATTTTATTTTTAACACAATTGAATAAATTTATTTTTTTAAATAAAATAAATAAAATATCAATAAAAATATATGTTATTTTTTTAATTAAAATTTTAAATAAATTTGTTTTTAAAAATAATAATAATTAAACAATGAAATTAAATAAAACATCTATTAACATTTACATATTGAAATTAAATAAAATATAAACAAAATTTTAAAATAAAACATCAATAAAAAATTATTTTAAAAAATTAAATAAATAAAACATCAATAAAAAGTTAAATAATATTATTTTATTTTTAAATAATATTAAATAGTAGAGGGTCAAAATGGTCATTTTACCACCTAATCCCAACAGTAAACAATCCCCCCAAAACTGTCCCACACACCCCCCGGGCGGGATAATATAATCTCCCATATGAAGGATAAGGAATTCGGCCAAACTCCATGTCTGACGGACTAAAAAAAAAACAAACAATGAACTATTCACTCCTTCGGATAAACAATTCGAATAATGAATACTCTCCCCCCTAATCCCCCAATCAAACACACCCATGGTGTTTACCAGTCATGTAGGCAGCTTGATTCATTATTGTTGGCTTTTTGGCTTTTCGAAGGGTATTTTTGTGAATGTGAGCGTGCCAGCAAGGATCAATCAGTCCTTACAGAAATTATAATTGCCAACCAATTATCAGACGATTGTGTTTTAGTTCTTTTCAGCCTCAATGAAGAGGACTTTTACTGGTGGCTTGACTTAGGAGAAATTAAGAGAAATAACAGTAATATGAAGAACAATTGAAGTATTTCATAAAAATGAACACTTACAATGGTCCGAACTCAGCCTCGGAGAGGTTTACAACAGCAATCTACTTGAATCTACTTGAAGCTACTCCTATGAATCGAAGTGCAGTGCGAGTATTTAAAGTGCAGGTATTTAAAGAACAGGTATTTAAGGACTGGAAATGTAGATGACTGGAAAGAAAATATATGAAGTAAATGACTGGTTTGTATGATCTGAGTCCGTCCCTCTTTCTGGAGGCTACCCTGCTATTTATACTCGTCAGTGATGACCTTCGAACTGCACTTCGAACTGTCGAACTGCTCCTCCATGATCGCTGGTCATGCTTCCTTACAAGTAGCTCCATTATGCCATTACTGGCAGTTGAGCTTCCCTCTTGTACTTAGATTTGAATATGAGTAACCGTTTGAAGACACGTCATCTTGCATCCCGTTTATTTGATCTAGTGTTACTCGGATCATGTGAGGACCAATGTTTATTGTCACGTGTACGATCAGGATTAAAGGCTTGAATAACCTTCCTTTATTACCCTTACTATGCCACGTGTCGAACTGTAACTGGCTTTTACAAAATATGTAGCCAACATTACCCCCCGCACTAATATACCCAATACTTGGTGATATTAGTGGATTGCAGTTTTCCCGCGCTTCCAGAACGTGTATGGAGTCCATATTCTGGAAACACAACCGTCATCCATTTGGAGATCATTTACATTAACTCGTCGAACATCCCAATACCTTAGTATTCGAACAGGCTATGGCTGCATCAACTTCCCCAATTTCAGTCGAAGTTGATCAGATGCAACGCGTGAAAACCATTCAAATCACGCTCCCACTTCCTAAGCCTATATTCGATACATCTTTACCGAGGCCGAGTATCCCTGCATCTCTTTTCCTTGGCTTAGAGCCATACCTCCCTTTCTTGACTCTTGATCTGCCTCAGTTTGTTTCTTCGATCCTCACTCTTCCTCCTACTGCTACTTCATCTCGCATGGCAGTTGATTCTCCTTCAGGGGATGCCGATAATTTTCCAATTCATGACTCATCACCAATGCCTACTTCCAGCCCTTCCTCACTTGATTTGCTGGTGGCCAAGACCATAGAGGCTGCCAAAGATGCTCCATCTGTTTCTCCCATCCCTATGCAGCCCTTTGTGTCTTCCACCACAACACTCTCTATGCCCTTCATGTCAAGGGATGAGGTAGACATTTTTGAAGGAAGACTAGCTAGTCTTTTTGACATACCTTCTACCTCTCCTACTTCTACTACTGAAGCTGAGCCATTAGCCTTGGCTAACTCCCTTTTGGAAATCTTCGAGAGTTCTCCTTCCTCCAGCAACAAGCCTTTTGTACCTTTAGTAGATTTGGACACATGCTTGCAACTGTTGACTTCCTTTTCGAGGATCCCCTTCGAGGCTCTACAAAGGCCTATCATCAGGAATGGGTTCCTTCAATGCTGTAACATTGCTGAGCAGTCTGCCATGAGTGTTTCAAGTCATCTATCTCAGGCTGCAGCTACTATTGATTTTTATCTTAACATTTGCCATGCTGCTAAAGCTGCGGATGATAAGCTGGTTAAGGACCAGAGTTTTGTTTCTCAGGTGCATACTGAAGTATCAACTCTGAAAGAACAACACTCTTCTGCCTCCCACTTTCGAGTCCAACTTCTGGAGAAGAAAGCTCAGCTCGAAGAGGAGTTAGCTGCAATAAACCAAGCCTTGGTTCGAACTGATAAGAAATTGCACATCACCAATCAAGGACTGGCTGATCGAAAAGAAAACATGGCTGCAGCTATTCAATTATTTCCTTCCCTTAGTAATAGGAAAGCTATTGTACAAAAACAATTAAAGCATTGTAATGATTTTTGGGCCAATTTGTGGCATAATGTACTTGATTCTTTATGAAAGCACACTATTTTGAATATAATTTGAACAAGCTTGTGTTTTTGCATATGGTGTTTACTCTATCCCTTGTGTCTCCCAAACGGTTGGAAAATAAGGTTTTAGATATCTGCCATTAATCTTTTGGGGATGTACATAACCATTCAAATTTCTTAAATGGTATGCTCCAAAAGGCAGAACCCTATGAATTTGATATGGTCCTTCCCAATTAGGTGACCATTTGCCAAACTTATGGCTTTTAATCCCAATTGGGAGTATTGTCTTCCATACCAAATCACCTTCATCAAAGCCAATGTGTTTGACTTTCTTATTATAATTCTTGGCTGCTTTCTTCTTTTGGAAAAGAATGCTATTTAATGCCAAAATTCTGGCTTCATCTATGCCTTCTAATTCTAAGCACATACTTTGATGGTATTGTTCAGGATTCAATTGATCTTGACATCTTACTCTCAAAGATTTAACATTAATCTCTACTGGTAAGACTGCATCATGTCCATACACCAAGGCATAAGGAGTGACCCCTGTGCTTGACCTCGGTGAGGTTCTATATGCCCACAGAACATCCAACAATAGGTTATGCCAATCCCTGGGATTGTCATCCACAACCTTTTGTATTCCTTTTTTCAAGGACTTATTGGATGACTCAGCTTGACCATTAGCTTGTGCATAATAGGGTGTGGAATTAACAAGGCTAATTCCAAATTCTGCCGCAAAAGCCTTCACCATCTTCCCATCAAACACAGTTCCATTATCAACTGTTATGGTTTGCGGGATTCCAAATCTATGGATCAAATCTTTAATAAAACCAATAACCTCTGTTTGGTCTACAGCCTTGTATGGCTTAGCTTCGACCCATTTAGTGAAGTAGTCAGTGGCCACTAGAATGAAACAATGATGTTTCGAAGAAGGTGGGTGTATTTTTCCCATCATATCCATGGCCCACCCTCTGAATGGCCAAGGCTTCACTACTGCATGTAGGTCAGTTATGGGCACGTGCCTTATTGTGCCATGCTTTTGACATGCCTGACACCCCTTTGCATATTCTATGCAGTCTTTAAGAATGGTTGGCCAATAATAGGAATGCCTTCGAAGCAACCATCTCATTTTTACACCAGGTTGATGAGCACCACAGATGCCTTCATGAACCTCAGCCATGGCTGTTAATGCTTCTTTTGGGCCTAGACATTCCAACAATAAGCCATCTCCCCCCCTTTTGTAGAGAGCATTACCATATATCATATATTGCATAGACTGCAATTTAACTTTTCTACTGGCCTTCGAAGATGGGCCAACCAAGTACTGCATTATTGGATGCCTCCAATCTTGTTCTTGTAAGTCATTATGATTGACTTCCAAGATCACATTCCTTTTATTCAAAGGTTGAATTAATCTCTGATATGTTGTTTGGCTTATGTCCCTTTGGGTATTATCCCTTCTCTTGAAGTTCGAAGCCTTTTGAGCCACATCATTGGCTCTATTGTTCAAGAATCTTGGAACATGGGTTACATTTGCTATTTGAAACTGAGAAAGCAAATGTAATGCAACAACATAATATGGCAAGATACTTATGCTTTGACACTTGAAAATTCCTTTCACTTGGTTAATCACCAATTGAGAATCCCCAAATATGTCAACTGCATGTACTTGTAATCCAATAAGAATCTCTAGTCCCACAATTAAGGCTTCATATTCAGCCTGGTTATTGGAACAGGTAGCTTCATCCACTCTAAAACCATGGGTAGTTTCTGTCCCCTGTGGAGACTTGATTACAATACCAATTCCAATTAACCCATTTGCTTTCGACCCATCGAACCACATTTGCCATGGCTCAACACTGGTCATACCAAGTTCCATTATCTCCTGGCTCTCAGTTTGAGATGGATGGTCTGCCAAGAAATTGGCTAAAACCTGCCCTTTTACTGCCCTTTGAGGGACATATTCTAGATGAAATTCTGATAAGGCAAGTATCCATTTGCCAATTCTTCCCCTCAACATTGGTCTAGATAACATATATTTAACCAAATCTGTGGTTGCAATTACCAAGACAGTTGTAGGCAAAAGATAATATCTTAATTTTATTGCAGCAAAATACAAAGCAAGACACAGCTTTTCAACAGCTGAATATTTACATTCACACGAACTTAAAAACCTACTAAGGTAATAAATAGCTTGCTCCTTGCCTTCTTCATTGTCTTGGGCTAAGAAAGCTCCCAATGAATCCTCTGCTGCAGCTATGTATAACTTCAAGGGCTTGTTCCCCTTTGGTGGCATCAGCACTGGAGGTTTAGCCAAGTAGGCCTTGATACCTTCGAAAGCAATCTGATGCTCTGCTGTCCACACAAACTCCTCTTTATCTTTCAGCCTTAACAAGGAAGAAAATATTTTAGTTTTCCCTGCAGTGTTAGAAATGAACCTTCGAAGAAAGTTAACCTGCCCAAGGAACCTTTGTAATTCTTTCTTACTTGATGGGGGTTTGGCTTCGATGATTGCTTTGGCTTTATTCTGATCAATCTGTATTCCTTTCTTGTGAACAACATAGCCCAAGAAATTTCCAGATGATACCCCAAAAGCACATTTAAGAGGATTGAGCTTTAACTTGAACTTCCTCATCCTTTCAAAAGCTGCTTCTAAGTGAAACAGGTGCTCTTTCATGGATTGGGATTTAACTACAATATCATCAATATAACATTCCAGATATCCTCCAATAAGATCATGAAAGATAGTGTTCATGGCTCTTTGGTATGTAGCTCCAGCATTCTTTAGACCAAATGGCATTTTAACCCACTCAAAGGTGCCAATATTCCCAGGACATCTGAATGCTGTCTTGTGGATATCTTCCTCTGCAATGCATATTTGGTTGTAGCCGGAATGCCCATCCATCATTGACAAGACTTGGTGACCTGCTGAACTATCTACCAGCAAGTCCACTATAGGCATAGGGTACTCATCTTTGGGAGTTGCTAGATTTAAATTTCTGAAATCGATACATACCCTCATTTTGCCATTCTTCTTGACTACAGGCACAATATTAGATAGCCACTCAACATACCTGGCTGTTCTAATAAAACCTGCCTTGAGGAGTCTAAGGATCTCTTCCTTGACCTTCTGAATTACTTCTGGACTCATCCTTCTTGGTTTCTGCTTATATGGCCTGAAATTAGGCTTCATAGGGAGCCTATGTTCCACTAATGACCTGTCCAATCCTGGTAGTTCATTATAAGACCATGCAAAGCAATCTTTGTATTTCTTCAGAACAACCAAAAGCTGGTTTCTGTCCAGAGCATTCAAACAAGCACTTACATAAGTGGGCTGTTGTACAGAACCTTCCCCTAGATTTACTTCTTCTAAAGGGTCTTGTGCATGAGAACTCCCTCTAGTTTCTGCTGCCTTTGAAGTGATCTTCGAGCTTGGTTCTGCCCCTAAGTTCTTCAGTTCAATATCTCTGCCCTCCTCCTCATAGACAAAATCTGTCCACAAGGCTTCCTCTTCCTGTATTTCTTGGACTTTTGTTTCAATGTCCAAGGCACAGTACTTACCAAGAGTCAAGACTCTAGCCTGTTGCTGCTGCTGTTTGCAGCCAATTATCATGGCCTCTCTCTTTTGCTCCTGAACTTTCTGGACTATTGCTTTTATGTCCAATGCTGAAAACTTGATCAAAGCCAAGGACTTGGCTTCTGGTGGTTCCTCTCTTTGCCTATAACCAGGCATTATTGTCATCTCTAAGGACAACCTCTTCACCAGCACTTTTTTGGACTAAGTGCTTCAGGTGTGTCACCTCCTCATCAGCCGTCACTTCGGCTGAATTGTCATCTTTCATCAGTATACTGAGAGGTGTCACTCCCTCAATATACAATTTAGCCTCCGCAAAGTCTGCACAGGCTATGAAGGGTTGAGGATCTGCGTCGATCTCCTCTGTCTCTCCATTGCCCAAGGCCATCATGATTTTCTGATGTAAAGAAGAAGGCACACACTTGTTAGTGTGGATCCAGTCCCTTCCAAGCAAAGCATTGTATTTAGCATTACTGTCGATTACGAAAAATGCTGTCATACAATCCCTGGTTCCCACACTTAAATTAATGGGTAGAATCCCCTGAGCCATTTGTTTATCTCCAGCAAAACCAGCAATGGTTGTGCTGGTTGGTATCAACCTGGGATTCTTTTTCCCTAGTTTCTTCAAAGAAGATTTCGGGAGTAGGTTCACTGCTGCCCCATTGTCTACTAGGACTCGGTTCAGCTGTACCCCATCAAAGAAAGCCTTGATGTACAAGGGCCTGACGTGCTGTGTCATCGAATCCGAGGGGTACTCAAATGGATATGATAGATTGATGCTTACCACCTCTTCACTCTCATATCCATCTTCCATCGGGATGACCATTTCGAAGTTATCTTGCACCATACTTGCTTGTGAATCTTCACTGGAGATCTGAACTGGGTCAGCTTCCTGCCCCTCTTGATTCTCATCTCCAGCTTGAAATTCTTGTGGCAGTATGTGTACCATGTTTACTGATACTGGGGGAAACGAGCCAAACTGGATGGCTGGCTGTACTTGTTTCCCCTCTTGGTTACTTTGGTTGACTCCCTCAGAAACATCCTGCATGATGCATTCTGGTATTTCATCACTAACTGATCCCTTCGAAGGATCTTTCTCAACTGGCTCTTTAGTCAGAAACGTTTGCTCAGCCATGAAGGCTTCAAACATCTCTTCCTCCACAACCTCTTTCTTCTGACTCACGCTAATCTCTTCTTCAGTCTCGCTATCTGTTTCCATCAGAGCTTTCTCCAACCCTACCAAACTGGCCTTTTCTCTGGTTTTCAGTTCAGAATGAACCTTGGCCAACTGTTCTCGGCTGCAGACCACTGTGCTCTGTGGAACTGGCTTTGGAGCATGGTCTGATTTTAGGTTCTTCCTCCCTTCCGTTTTGACTGATGAAGAATTTTCTCCACCTTCCTTCAGATCCTTTTGGTACTGGGTGTACCTGCGCTGAATTTTTCTCCTCTGTGATCTTGAGATGACTGGGATCATGTCGGGTTCCCTCGTCTTTGGGTGTTTAAGCAGTACCCAGTTGTTCGGAGCCACCATAGGAGGCTTGATCATCCTGCCTTGGTTTACAGTATCTCCATAAGCACGTACCTCCCTAGGTTTGTTTTGCATTACAAACCAATCCGGGACCCCAGGTACCCATGAGCTTACTGATTCAGAAGCTGACCTGCCTTTTTCCACCTTCGAAGCCATCTTCGAAACTGGCCGTGAAGGTAAGTGCTTGGTTTTGTCCTCATGTTTTGAATCTGATTCAGACCTTCGATAAGGGTGACCATTTTCTGTCCTGCGTGAAACTGATCTAGGGAGCCAATCTCTGGCTTTGATTCCATGGACTGAACTCCTCTCCAGCTTTCTTTCAGAATGGCTACTCTCCATTCTATAATAGTTATGTGGTCTGGATTCATGCAAGAGTTCCTTGCCTTTGTCATGCATTCTGTTTACCACAGGCTCAACCACTGCTGGTCTCTGCCTATCACTAGCCGGATACGGCCTTTTGTTGTAAGCATTGGTTGATTTAGGACGTCTCTGAACATCCCTGTAGTATTGCTTCCCATCAGTTGGAAGCCCCTTCAACCACTTGTAACTGAGTCTGCACCTGGGGCACATTCTCTGCATCACTGCTGCTTCTAAAGAATCATCATCCAGTGACTCTTCATCAGAACGTTCCATCTGGTGTGAGGAACCTTGTTCAATAACTGGTGGTCTTCTAGTATTCTTCTTGACGTTGGTTTGATTAGCAACATGCATCTGTACATTGACTTCCTCCAATTCTGTCAAGGACAAGTTCTGGAAATCTGATGTAATGACATTGGCTGCTGCCTCTCCAACTTCTGGAAAGGGATCACTGTCAATTCCCATGGCTTTTTCTGTTTTAGCTGAGAACTTCAAACTTCCTTTCCGAATCTGTTCTTGGATCCTGTCTCGAAAAACAATGCAGTTTTTAGTCGAGTGAGACCAAGAATTATGCCATTTACAGTATACTTTTCCTTTCAGTTCATCCGGAGATGGTAGTTTTACTCCTTTAGGCAACTTAAGGAAATTAGCCGCGAGCAAATGATCAAAGATGTCATCTGCTTTTGTTAAATCGAAAGAGTATTTTCTGTGAAAGTCTTTCTTTTTAAACTGCTGGTCTATAGTTGTATCCTTACGAATTAATGCTTCACAGATTACAGGTTCTTTGCCTACAATCTCTGCTGCATCTATTTCATAATTAGGATCTCTATAATATGTCTTATATGATGCATTATTTCGATCTTGTTCCTCTTCTAATAATGTTTCATATCGAGACACCTTATAGGTCAGTTCGACCAAATCTCTGAATTCAGTTGAATCAAACTTCTTTCGAAGCCTGAATTCTAAACCATTTTGAGCCAATCTGACGAATTCTGGCTCTGGCAAGATGACTCTACATTTATTTCGAGCCCTTTTAAATCTGGCAATAAACTGAGTAGCCTTTTCTTCAGGCCTTTGACTCAACCTAGCCAAATCTGCCATAGATACTTCTGGTTCTGATTGGAAGAATTGGGCATGAAATGCCTCTTCCATTTGTTGCCAATTTTGAATGGAGCCAGGTGTAAGGTTGATGTACCATATAAATGCTCCTCCCGTTAGGGAATTTGGAAATAATCTCAGTTTCATATAATCATGGTTAGTGAATTCACCGCATTGAGCAGCAAATCTAGCAATATGTTCTATCGTTGATTGATTTCCAGTCCCATAAAAAAGGGTAAAATCTGGTATCCTGAATCCCCTTGGGTATTCATGTACCCTATCTACCCATTCTGGGTATGGTTTTCTGTATATAGGAGTCTGGACCCCCCGAGCCATTGGTCCACATATCTCCCTAACAATATCAACAATCTGGTCTCTAGGGACCATATTTTGTGCCTGCTGAACCACTACTGGAGGAGCAAACACAGGATTTGGTGGATAAACTTGTGCTTGTGGTCCTCTTGGTCCATAAGGTGGTAAATTTGGGGCTGGTTGTCCTTGCGGTGCAGGTTGCTGTTGAGGGTATGGGTAACCCCTTTGAGCATGACCTGCGAAAGGACCTGCAACAGGTGCTGGGACAGGTGTCGTGTCTCTACCATTTGTAGGAAAACCCTCCAACCCCCCGGGTGTAAATTCGAATAAGGGATTGGTGTACCCTCTTGTGCCAGGTATGGCTTCGAACATAGGATTTGTAACCATTCTTACACCAGTTTCTTGTACTTGGCCAGATCCACCAACTTGTGTGGCTTCATTATTAAGTACTGAGGTATTTTGGCCTGCTATAGGCCTTGAAATGGGTTCATACCAAGACTGAGGTGATGGTCTTTCAAAGTTTTGGGTACTAGTTTGACCATTAGTATGTCCATTAACTTGCATAGGCTGTTTTTCTCTAGCCAATCTTTGTTGGGGGACATTTACAACTTCCTCCGTTTGTCTTGTGTTTGTTGGTTGGTGGTTATTCATTCGATCCAAAAAGGATGTTGCCCACCTTTCCATTGTGTTCATTAGTTGTTGTCCCATGGCATTCACTAAACCATCCCATGGACTTGTTGGCATAGTGGACGGTCCAATTCCTTGGTTTTGTCCAATAATATGAACATATGGTTCTTGTCCAGAAGTACTGGTCTGCTCGACCATGGGTTCTGACAATATAGGAGTTTCCACAGGATGTGTTACCACATTATCCTCTGGATTTGGTATTTCTACCTCTCCTTCCACGCCTTCTTCGAAGCGTTCATTTTCTCCTTGTCGTCTTCTTCTAGCCATTTTTAATTAAGTCCCACTGGGCGTGCCAAAAATATATGTTGGCTTTTTGGCTTTTCGAAGGGTATTTTTGTGAATGTGAGCGTGCCAGCAAGGATCAATCAGTCCTTACAGAAATTATAATTGCCAACCAATTATCAGACGATTGTGTTTTAGTTCTTTTCAGCCTCAATGAAGAGGACTTTTACTGGTGGCTTGACTTAGGAGAAATTAAGAGAAATAACAGTAATATGAAGAACAATTGAAGTATTTCATAAAAATGAACACTTACAATGGTCCGAACTCAGCCTCGGAGAGGTTTACAACAGCAATCTACTTGAATCTACTTGAAGCTACTCCTATGAATCGAAGTGCAGTGCGAGTATTTAAAGTGCAGGTATTTAAAGAACAGGTATTTAAGGACTGGAAATGTAGATGACTGGAAAGAAAATATATGAAGTAAATGACTGGTTTGTATGATCTGAGTCCGTCCCTCTTTCTGGAGGCTACCCTGCTATTTATACTCGTCAGTGATGACCTTCGAACTGCACTTCGAACTGTCGAACTGCTCCTCCATGATCGCTGGTCATGCTTCCTTACAAGTAGCTCCATTATGCCATTACTGGCAGTTGAGCTTCCCTCTTGTACTTAGATTTGAATATGAGTAACCGTTTGAAGACACGTCATCTTGCATCCCGTTTATTTGATCTAGTGTTACTCGGATCATGTGAGGACCAATGTTTATTGTCACGTGTACGATCAGGATTAAAGGCTTGAATAACCTTCCTTTATTACCCTTACTATGCCACGTGTCGAACTGTAACTGGCTTTTACAAAATATGTAGCCAACAATTATATTTTAGGGCCAAGCCATAGGCTATTGGTTTAGTAAAGTTCATCAAAAGTTGAGTAGTAATATTATTTATATTCTTCCCCAATATTATGTTAATAAATAATATTATAAGCATCCATTAATAGATTAATTAATATATTAATAGATGATATGATATAATTTTAAAGATTTTAAGTATTTGTAATTTATATAATTGATGAGATTAGTAATAGAGTAATGCTACATATCATGAAATAATTATCATGAAAAGTTTCATGAAACAAATCTAAGAGTGATTGTATAACATACAATAAAACACTAAAAGCATTATAAACTAATCCAATGGTGAAGAATCTTCATGAAGACTTTTCATGATACTTCTTTCATGATAACTAGCATTATAATATCATAAGGCATGTTAGTGTACTAATTAGTATATCAATTGGTGCATATAGTATTACTGTATACTAACACTTAATTTTTTGTATTTTCAACACAAAAGTAAAATGAAAATGAAAATGAAAATAACATACATTTAATGTAAGAGTGATACTACATGTACCAAATAATGTATTAATTAGTGTACCAATATTAGTTATGACATTATTATTGAAATCACTCATTATACATATTATAAATATCAAAAACATCTTAAATTATATTATATTATCAATTAATATATTAATTAATACACTAATTGATATATATAACATTAGTCTTAATGTAATATATACATGCAATCTAGTTTGCAATTGATTGGAAAGATCTTCGGACAAAATGAATAATTGAAAATATCAAATTCAGTGATATGGGTTGTCCTCAATAACTAATCTTAAGGACTAAATGGTCGACTTCATTAATTTTGTCGACAAAGATCCATTTTCAACGGACTTGGGGTTACTGCTATGCCTTTGACACAGTAGTGACTGTTGTGCTTCATTTTGTAGTGAATTATGGATTTATTTTTATAATCTGAACCGTTCATGTTGTAGGGTTTGTTCAGTACTTCGTGCCTACCAACAATCATATTAATCGGATATCAATAACTATATAATTGGTAACCAAAAAAATAAACAAGAAGTTTTTCTTTTGAAAAATAGTATAAAAATATGCAATTCGATCATATAATTATTGATATTTGATTAATATGATTTTTGACAGGCATGAAGTACTCAACAAATCTTACAAAATTAACGGTTCAGATCATAAAAATAAACACATAATGCATCTCAAATTTTGACACAACAGTCACTGCTGTGCTTTTGGCACAGCAGTGACCCCAATTCCATTTTCAACTTGATCTGGTCACCGTGGTGAAGGGCCCTGCTGGAGACCCCCAGCAGGGGAGACCCCCAGCACCCCCACCTCCACGTGGGGGGCTGGTAATGGCTGAAATAAAAAAATAAAAAAAAAAAAAAAAAAAAAAAACCAATTTTTTACACCAATAGGAAGAGACCCCCAGTACCCCCACTAGGGGTCTCATGCATTTTCCCCGTGGTGAATTGGTTCGAAAGCGCCCATTTCCTCGACATAGAGAGGCTGAGGTAACAATTGTTTTTTTAGTTTTTTTTTTTCACTTTTTAAAATTTAAAAATTTTTATGTGTTTGATAAATGTAATTTTTTTTTTTAAATGAGGAATTTTAGTGGTGTATATATATATCGACTATTTTAATCAGAAATTTGTTTTTGAGATAGGGGCAAACAATACCTCAAATTTTTAAATCCAAATAATAATGTGTGTATTTGGTTTGAATTTTTTGAATTAAGTTTTTTAAAAATTGAATTTTTGTTTTTTATATTTTTTTGTTTTTAGTAAATATTTTTAAAATTTTAAACATTTTTTTTTTTACTTTTTTAGATACACCTTATTTAAATGTATCTAAAAAATAAAAAATTTGTGAAAAATATTTTAAAATTTTAATAAATACATAAAAATATGAAAAATATACTGAATTCTCTTTTTTTTTAATATATTTTTAGTATTTAGTGAATTTTTAAAAGATTTTTTTCACAAAAATTATATTTTTATGTGTATTTATGTTAGGCGTGTCTAAATTTTTTTTTAAAATGCTGAAAATATTTAAAAAATTCAGTAAAAAAAATAAGAAAATAGAAATCTCTAAAAATATTTTTAAAAAATCAAAAACAAACAAAGTGAATAAATAAATAAATAAATTTTGAACATAAAAGGTGACGATAGACACGGGCGGGGCGGGGCGCCTGTCCAATCTCTAAATTTTGAAACATAAGGCACAAACATTAGTGGCCCTAGTGCAAGGCCAACCCTGATAACATATCCCATACTGAAGAGACATTAAAACCTGAGGCTGAGGCTGAGGCTGAGGCTGAGGCTGAGATACATTCTCCTTCTATCTTGTGATGTTTGTAGAATAAGAAATATTATGTGAAAGGAATCCTGTTTACTTATAATTCTCTAGTTTGCCCTCTTGTGTTGATTTAGTATTTGTAATTTTAATTGTACCAATTTTTTTTTTTTTTTTTTTTTTTGAAAATTTTAAATTTAGACTATTTAGTCCAATTAATAACACCTTTCTAGAATTTGATCTAAAATCAAAGGGAAAAATAGTCCATCAACTTTGCACTTAAAAGTTCTATAATTATAGGGTAAAATGAAACAAACCTGGAATTAAGTTTCAAACGAAACTTTCAGGTTTCAGCTTCACAAAAATAATTCAAGATGGTCCAAGCCAAGTTATAGGAAGTGATAGATTGTTTAAATACATGGAATAGTGATGCTACTGGCTCAAAATTTTTACACATAAATTTTACCCAGAAACCAATTAAATCACAGCCACACATTCTGATTATGGGTAAAAATAAT
Organism: Camellia sinensis; assembly: GCF_055761805.1. Taxonomy (NCBI): domain Eukaryota; kingdom Viridiplantae; phylum Streptophyta; class Magnoliopsida; order Ericales; family Theaceae; genus Camellia; species Camellia sinensis. Next base: position 61,873,911 of record NC_138971.1, read on the forward strand.
TTACCATTTTTCTGGGTGAGCAGCTTTTCTCAACATGAAATGGTAAGTTATAGATTGTATGTCACTGGCTTCGTGAAATGTCTTTAAACGATCAATTCTTTTGGAGAACTGTTTGAAATAATTCAGGTCTTTCAAACTCGAGAGAGTTGGGGTGGAGTTTCGTGTGTTGTAATTTCTTATCAAAATTATATATATATATATATATATACATGTGGGCAAGTATTTATTGACGGGAATTTCAGCAAGATCTCTCTTTTTTGAAAATTTGTCTGTTTTCTTTGATTTTTAAATGTTTTTTTTTTAAATTTATTTATAAGTTTTCGTTTATTTTTAGTAGATTGTTTTTATATTTTAATCAATGGAAAATTAGTGAAATATTCGTCGCCAATTTTGGATAGTAAGAAAGATTTAATATGTCTTTTCTTTTCAGTTAAGGTCTCTCAATAATATTATTAGAAAAAATTCGTCATAGAGAGATTTGTCTATGAAAAAAGAAATTTCTCTGTGAAGAGTTTAAAATTATTAAATAAATCAATTTTCAAAACACTCCTATGAGAGAGAAAATGTATGAAGGAGATTGGATCGAATTTTATGTTTTAGAGCTGCCTATTAAATTGTTAATTTTAGAGAGTTTTATTTGAAAGTTGGTTAAAAGTTTATTTTTTTTGAATTTTTTTATTTTTTCATGCGTAAAAAATATAAAAAATTATATGACTCAAAATGAATTAAAAATTAAAAGTTAACTTTTAATTAACTGCCCAAATTGTCCGATATTATTCACACTCCACTTTTATATAAATACACATTTTTTAATCTGCCTATATCTATCTATACTGTTGGTGTCCAAGCTATCCTTTCTTCCTATGTTATATGTCTTTATTTTTCTAGGATGGTGTTTGGGAAGTGAGTTTTTATGTAGGTTTTTTTAGTTGTAGGTTTTTATTGGATAAAAAATTTTTGGTGTTTGGGAAGATAGTTGGGTTTTTATGTGGTTGGATGTGATGTTTGTGAGAGAAAAAGTGAAATGATTATGGGGTTGGATGTGATATTTTGTTTGAATGTGTTTTTTTTAGTTTTGTAAAAAATTTTTCTTTTAGTAGAAAAAATGAGAAAAAAATCCGGAACCTAGGTTCCCAAACACCACCTAGGTAAAATTTAAAAAAAGAAAATTAAATAAATGAAAAGAGTAAAACTTGAACATTGAATCTTACATTTGCTACTGACATTACATTTGGCAACCTGAGATTTAGGCTATTATAGCCTCAATTCAAATTTCAGCCAAAAAGCGTGAACAGTTCACGCGTGGTACAGCTACGTTAGAAACCGGGGGTGGAATTACCATTTTGGCCTTTGACTATTTCAAAGGGTGTGGGTTATACACACACCTCAAACCCAAGTGCCCTATTCTCATCTCTTCCGTTCTGTCTCTCACATCGACTGTAGCAACACCAGTGCGCGACTGATCTCTCTCCGGCGGACCTATCTCCGGCGGACCTCTGCCTTCCACAGAACACGACGGACGAAGAACAACGACAGGTAAATCACGTGAACCGATTATACATGTGTTTGTTACCTTTGTCGACTCAGTTTGAAACTATTTCCATTCCGATCTACGACATCTTCCTCTGTTTTGGCCCATAGTGATGGTATTCGGTTGGTATTTATGCCGACCTGGTGATGATCCGTCTTTCTCCGAATATAAATCGCCGACACCATTTTTTTTTTTCTGGCCTACTTAAATGCCTTCCACAGAATCGCAAAGGTTTTTTTGTGAACATTTTTTTTGTGTTGAGCTACCCAAGTTTTTTCCCCCGTGATTTCCGTACTTACCATTCACGGTTGGAGTGATGTAATCGTTGCTTAGGTTTGGAGTGATCTGTACATGTTAAAAATTACACTTCAATTAAAATAACTGACAATTCTTTTTATTTTTTTTGTTACCCAGATTTGTTTTTTTTGTTTTTTTTTTTCAATTAAAAGAAACAATCCTTTTTTTTTTCAATTAATGACAATGGGTACAGGTGGGTATTAATTTTTTTGGTCAATTAAGGCCTAGTTTGGGAAGACTAAATAAGTGTACTTTTTGACTTTTTTTGTATTATGTGTAGAAAAAGTAGAGAGGAGATGTTGATTGATGTGACCCAAAAAAGATAAAAAGATGAAATAAGTGCACTTTTTTCTTTGTAACCAAACTTGGCCTAACTTTCACAATTTGATTTACAACTCAACTTTGACAAAACAACCATCCTGATGTGCAGTCCGTACGTGACATGAGGGATTCACCGAGCTGCTGCCAAGGACGCCTACATTGGTTATGTAGGGGCAAATTGGTAATTTAAAAACAAAACATCATATCAAACACTCTCTCCAATACAATCATTTAAAAATATTCTCATTCATCTTCCCAAACACAAAAACTAAAATAGCCTATTAAAATAGACAAATAGCCAAAAAGCTACTAAACTAGCCACTTCCCAAACGAGGCCATCATTTATAACAAAAATTTTATTTTATTTTTATTTATTTTAATTACACATCCGCCCTGTTTGATTGGACGGACTGGATAAGGGGGAATTAGAATCTATCGGACTTGAGTCTTGGGACTGTGAATCCCCCAGACTATTTGGTTGGATTGGAAATGTATCCTGTGTTTGTTTTTTTATGATATTAGATGTCTAAAAATGACTATTTTTAATTAATCCAACGTTTAGTTGGACGGACTGGATAGGATAAATGAACAAAAGACTATTTTACCATTTTTTAATTATTTATTAAGTAATAGCAATATTAAACATATCTTTAATATTTTAATTATTTTTATCTAGATTAAATAAAAATTTATTTTATTTTATTTTTTACACAATTGAATAAATTTATTTTTTTAAATAAAATAAATAAAATATCAATAAAAATATATGTTATTTTTTTAATTTAATTTTTAAATAAATTTGTTTTAAAAATAATAATAATTAAACAATGAAATTAAATAAAACATCTATTAACATTTACATATTGAAATTAAATAAAATATAAACAAAATTTTAAAATAAAGCATCAATAAAAAATTAAATAAATAAAACATCAATAAAAAGTTAAATAATATTATTTTATTTTTAAATAATATTAAATAGTAGAGGGTCAAAATGATCATTTTACCAGCTAATCCCAACAGTAAACAATCCCTCCAAAACTGTCCCACACAACCCCCCCGGCGGGATAATATAATCTCCCATATGAAGGATAAGGAATTCGGCCAAACTCCATGTCTGACAGACTAAAAAAAAAACAAACAATAAACTATTCACTCCTTCAAATAAACAATTTGAATAATAAATACTCCCCCTGATCTCCCAATCAAACACACCCATCGTGTGTACCAGTCATATAGGCAGATTGATTCATTATATTTTATGGCCAAGCCAGAGGCTATGGGTTTAGTAAAGTTCATCAAAAGTTGAGTAGTAATATTATTTATATTCTTCCCCAATATTATGTTAATAAATAATATTATAAGCATCCATTAATAGATTAATTAATTTATTAATAGATGATATGACATAATTTTAAAGATTTTAAGTATTTGCATTTTATAATATCAGAAGGCATGTTAGTGTACTAATTAGTATATCAATTGGTGCATATAGTACTACCGTATACTAACACTTAATTTCTTGTATTTTCAACACAAAAGTAAAATGAAAATGAAAGTAACATACATTTAATGTAAGAGTGATACTACATGTATCAAATAATGTATTAATTAGTGTACCAATATTAGTTATGACATTATTATTGACATCACTCATTATACAAATTATAAATATAAAAAACATCTTAAATTATATTATATCATCAATTAATATATTAATTAATACACTAATTGATATATATAACGTTAGTCTTAATGTAATATATACATGCAATCTAGTTTGCAATTAATTGGAAAGATCTTCAGACAAAATGAATAATTGAAAATATCAAGCTCAGTGATGTGGGTTGTCCTCAATAACTGATCTTATGGACTAAATGGTCGACTTCATTGATTTTGTCGACAAAGATCCATTTTCAACTTGATCTGGTCACCGTGAAAAGCGCCCATTTCCTCGACATAGAGAGGCTGAGGTAACAATTGTTTTTTTAGTTTTTTTTTTTTCACTTTTTAAAATTTAAAAATTTTTATGTGTTTGATAAATGTGATTTTTTTTTTGAATGAGGAATTTTAGTGGTGTATATATATATCGACTATTTTAATCAGAAATTTGTTTTTGAGATAGGGACAAACAATACCTCAAATTTTTAAATCCAAATAATAATGTGTGTATTTGGTTTGAATTTTTTGAATTAAGTTTTTTAAAAATTGAATTTTTGTTTTTTATATTTTTTTTTTAGTAAATATTTTTAAAATTTTAAACATTTTTTTTTACTTTTTTAGATACACCTTATTTAAATGTATTTAAAAAGTAAAAAAATTTGTGAAAAATATTTTAAAATTTTAATAAATACATAAAAATATGAAAAATATACTGAATTCTCTTTTTTTTAATATATTTTTAGTATTTAGTGAATTTTTAAAAGATTTTTTTCACAAAAATTATATTTTTATGTGTATTTATGTTAGGCGTGTCTAAAATTTTTTAAAAAATGCTGAAAATATTTAAAAAATTCAGTAAAAAAAATAAGAAAATAGAAATCTCTAAAAATATTTTTAAAAAATCAAAAACAAACAAAGTGAATAAATAAATAAATAAATTTTGAACATAAAAGGTGACGATAGACACGGGCGGGGCGGGGCGGGGCGCCTGTCCAATCTGCAAACCAACCCAACCAAGCAGTCTTATAAACCCTAGAAGGAGGTTTTGTGCGAAAAATTGCAGAAAACGATGAAGATGGTTCGAATGGCTTTTCATTCTGTAGGTTTGTACGCTCTCACTCTGATCATCGGCATCGTCGCCAAGTTCGCCTTCCTCCGCCGCCACGACGACCATGTCATCTTCAACAATCATCTTTTTGCCGCTGCTCTGGAAGCACTCCCTCTTTTTTCAATTATCTTCTCCATCAAGTGTCTAACAACACTTCAAAATCCAATCCTGCAGGATATGAGGGTATTCAAACAATTGCACTGCGATTTTTTCAAGTTTCAATTTTGTTGTGTAATGTGAATTAGCGATCTATTTTGATTTTGATTTTGATTTTTGTTTTGGTTCTGTATCGTGAAGTTCACAGAAACAGTGATGAGCAGGGCTTTTGTGAGGAGTTTCGTTGACTACTACGCTCGCTATGGTATATTCTTACCATGCGTCACTCGTGTTTTCAACGGTGAAGCCAATGCTGCGGTGTTGATTGTGGCTTTGATGGGGATACTTCTGGTTGGGTTGACTGGAGCTTATCGTCGATTTGATGCACTCGCAATGGTAATCTTATTCCTCATCCTCAATTTTTCGCATTCTTCCCTGAATTTAATTTTGCGTGTGTTTGATTACTTGTCTAGTTTTTTTTAGATTTCATTGAAAATTGGAATTCATGGCGGATTTGTGATTGTGCAGCAAGAAGATGAAGAGCTGAAGAAGAGGAAGCTGGAGTTGGAGATGGAGAGGAAGCTGGAGATGGAGAATAAGACCAACAAAATGATGCTTTAGGGCTAAACAGTTTGAAGATACCATTCTGAAATGGATATGCTGTTGAAACAATCACCATATCCTTGAGAATATATTATTATTATTATTATTATTATTTTGGAGAGCCAAATGATTTGTGAAAATACATTTGCTATGGCTGTTTGAAGTTGATCTATTAGTATAAATCTATGTGCTGTTTAGCTAAATTTGTTGTTATTTTCCTCTTTATCAAAAATAAATATAAACATATATAAATGATAAACTGTAAAATATTACCAAACAATATCTACACAAATAAAATTTTTATAAGGAATGTTAATAGAATTTTTATATGAAATTTTCAAATGTATTAATGTGGCTCATTCTCTTATTCTATAATTGAACACTCCTAATTGAGGTTTACAATATTAAAAATGTATGTATGACATCATTTTGAATCATATTTTTGTATTGGAAGTTGTTTTTATGTTTGCCTCAAACAACATAGGATATTCTTAAATAAAAAATAAAATGGTAAACAAAGGGATAAGTAAACAGCACAGCAGTTCCTCCAGCAAATGATCCTGCCACAAGATCAAGGACGGGGCCCCTTCCAACACCAGGGAAATTTTCTATATTCCACCGGCGATATTGCTCATAAGCCGGAAAATGCAATGCTGCATAAGGAATGATTCAAGCAACACTAGCTCCATTCCCCCTTAAGATAAATTCCTCCGTAAGCATAAATTCGATTGAATTGCAAGCCAAATTTACACAGTTAAAAAAATGCTAAAGCTATGTTTGGTTTTGACTTTTTGGCTAAAAAAGCACAAAAGACAAAATTTACTATATAAGCTAATAAGACGAAATGTCATATCCAAATCATAATCATTATATTTTTTCTCTCACAAAAGTCAAAAAAATTAAAAACAAAAACCAAATGAAGCTAAAAAAGTTAGGCTAAAATAGCAAAAAAGTCAAAAAGTCAAGTTATTTTAGCTCTTTCCAAACGAAGACTAAAAATCATAAAGATAGGAATAAAGTTTCCACCTGTAAAAGCCGAGCACACCTTCTGTTCTTGCAATCTTTTTAAATGATCCCAATAACACACTACAAAAAATGTCACTTTTGGCTACCAAAATATTGGTCGCCAAAAGTCAGAAATTTGGTCGCTGAAACGATTTAGCGACTAAAAGGTTTTGTCGCCAAGTTTGTTGTCTATACCCTGTCGGCGATAGTATTGGCGACTAAACTTTATTTGGTCGCCGAAAGTGTAACATTTACCTACTAAACTTCTTTTGGTCGGCAAATGTTAGCTTTTCGCCACTAAAACCAATAATCGCCGAATGTGACTTTTGGCTATTAACATTCGTGTGGTCGGGGAAGGTGTTACTTTTTGCTATGAAAGAATAAGTCACCGAAAGTTAACATTTGGCTACGAATCCGTACTTAGTCGGCAAACGTGACATTTCGGCCACTAATTTTTTAGTCACTAAAAGTTCTACATGAAAATTTTAACCAATTATTAGAGACTAAATATTTTGGTCACCAATAGAATACATTACTTTTTGCCACCAAATGTTTTAGTCGCTAAATGATACCCTTTTTTTTCCGTGACTAAAAAATTTAGTGACCAATAGTTTCTTTCTCTCATTCTCAATTGTTTTAGCTACTAACTATTTAGTCACAAAAAAAATTTTGGTTATGTTTTTGCTACTGAATTATTAGTCGCCAAAACATTTGATTACGTATTTGGCTACCAAAATATTTGGTGGCCAAATACTTTTTGTTTTTGTTTTTTTCTTTTTTTTTAAAAAAAATTCTAAACAACCTGTATCCATTTTTAGTACAACCTGTATCCTGTATAACCAATATAATCCATCAATGCTAAATATATTATCAACCATTCAAGCATTCAACAATGTGCACACATTTTAGCTCCAACCATCCAAAACATTAATATTGAACGTCCAATTCTATATATAATACAATGTCAATAATTTCATTTCATACATAATACAGGACTAACCAAATTAATTAACAAAAAGGACATATGTACCACAACCTAAATTAGAATATATGCTAATTTCTACCATGCCAAATTAGCTTATATTTACCAACCCAAAAAAGTAATTTGTACAAACCACTATATATACGGGTAGATATATAAAAACAATGCCCTTCCATACTTGTCAAAAAAAAAATCATATCCACATTTGTATGTCTAAAACCATCTGCAAATAAAAAAAATGTCAAATGTTTATGGCAATTAAAGGGGCCACAGTCAACAAAAGCAGTAAACAATTTCCCCAAAATATAACCATACATAAACTAATAAGGAAAGAGTTAAGCAAACTATAGTTTAAGATGGTAGTACCAAAATAGTTGCCCACAACATGGGCATTTCATGTTCTACCACATATAGATGAGAATTCTTTCCTGGATTTGATCGAAAAAAATTTCAAAAATATATAGATGATAATATAAAAAATTTCAAAAATATAAAAATTTCAAAGGTAGTATTAGGGCATATACAATATATTTATATATATGTATATATATATATATATATATATGTATTTATATATAGATGATAATATTTTAATTTCAAAAATGCTTAATATCTCTCAAGTTGAACATAAGCAAATTTTGCTGCTATTTGCAACAAATCATTGCCAAAGAGATTGATGGCATGAACCATTAGCATAAATGGAGCAAAATATTTTAAAGGACTTTTCTCTTAATAAATCGAAGGAGTGATTTCTTAAGATTAATTACATACCATAGTGGAGCAAATGTAGATGACAAATCAAGAAAAGGGTATGGCCACCTGTTGCAAATAGTTACAGTTATAGGAAATTAGAAGTGAGATTTTTGTAATAAAAAGAAAAGAGTGTTAAAAGGGAGATGAGTTTACCAAAGCGAAACGCAGGCATGGACGATCCATTTTAAAATGTACATAAACAGCAGTCCACAGGAAAAAGTATGCAATTCAAAACCATGGGAACCACTGGAAGAGAAAGACAGGTCTAAAAGATTAAATTGTGAAGCAAAATAGGAATTGAAATCAAGATAAAAGAACTGCAACATACCAAGAAATTCAAAGCAGTGTCACCGAGCAGAAAAACAACATTGATGGTATGCATATTTATAATCAACTGCCACGTCAAAGATTAAGCACACTGTTTAGAAGACAAACAGAAGTTTTGATGATGAATCTTATGGATTTGCATGATATCAACTTTGCACCATATGGGTTTTACTCAAGGAAGCTAAATGATTTAGAAATTGACACATAAGAGGTTGATTTCATGTAGTCATATATATATATATCTAATGATATTAAAAGTTTTATGTTATTGAAACAGAAAATACCCTGCATCTGTCCAAGCCCATGTTTTTACCTCTTCATTGTATTTGTTTCTAAAATCATGGAAAACGAAAGCAATATACCAAAAAGGATATACTACACAGAGACAACCATATAGACATTATTAGTTCACAACTTTCATTTGTTTGTCTAACGTACAATGTGAGAGATCAAACAAGTTCCTTGAACATTCAAATCTACAAGTTTCATTCAATCTCAGGTAGATATAGCTATGCAAATTGGGAGCTCAAATCTCACATTTGCAAGAAGAAAAAAAATTACACATTAAGCACAATTTCTAAGTTATAACTCAAAAATTGAAGTAAAATCCAATATAATGGCCAAAGGGACCATTTAGAAAATACATGTACATTAAAGTGACAAAAATTGGACCATCCACTTAAATAGCAACGTGTCTAAGTAATACAGGGCATGCTACACAGCCATTACTAGCACACATTTGTTAACAGTTAACTACAAAACCAAAAGAAAGAATTGCGCTCATTTTGAGAATTGTGCTCTGTTCCCAGCAGAAGGAAAGGTGGAAATGGCATGAAAGATAGATTCCATTGGGCATTTTGTTAAAGACCATATAATGTCAAAAGGGTTAGAATTTCAATACACGATTCATATATTTCAATACACTTTCTACATATTCGAATCTACTTTTTACATATATACCCCATTAGTGTAGACGCGCCCCTGGGCCCCATGCTACAGTTCGGACTCGATTTGTGTCACGGTTCTAAATCTGAACCAAAGAGTCCAAATCCGACAAATCGTTTTGAGAAAACAGATTTTTAGAAAAAAAGTGCCAAACATGGACTGCTTTGCCAGATACAGAGTCGCCACCTAAATATTTTTTATGGGAGAATTTAGGAAACCCCGACTCGGTGCCAAAGGCCACGTATCTGTCATCACCAAAGTTGCCTCGGCTCGGGAGCTTGGGTACGATTGGGGAAGGTCAGCTATGAGCACCCCCTCTCACCCGATCCGAAGATCGGCCTCTACTAACCGTGATATCCGATTTTGAAAACGTTATGTGTTCTTATTCCAGTTAATTAGCTAGAATTACTATGTGATGAGCACAACACAAAAATATAGACTAGATCGCCTAATTTGGAACGAAGCATTGCATATCCGTTTGTTTGAAAAACAGTTTGAAATTTGCTACTCGCAAGTAGGCTAAAGCACGGATTTCAACGAGTTATTCCAACTTAAACAATCCAACATTCACCCACAGGCATTCAGGCAATTTATATCACATAAGCGTCTAGTCACATGGTAAGCATGCTGTCATGGCAAACACTCATGCAAGATGCTAAAACATAAAAACTTACCTAGTACTCCGAGCCAAGACAAGAACATGTTAGCAATCAATGCATGATCCAAGTCCATGTTAAATGGCTAATGCAGCGCATACAGAATGCAATCTAGAATGGGCTCGGCTAATCTAAGGATGACATGTGAAAATGCACAGATAGCATGTATTCAAGTTAGATTTGAAATACTTTATGCAGTTAGCATGATGCGCCGAGCCCGGTGCATGCAAGACTAATGAATGATGCACGCATGCGTAGCATAAGGTATGCTAAAGTAAACATGTCCTAATACTAACCATCAAAAGCAGGTAAGTAAAAGGGAGAAAGAAGTGGGGGTTGGAAGACATGCACACATGCACCCACACTTATTACAAATTCGCCCTCACTCGGAGGGACCAAAAGAATAATACAATTAATTAACTACGAGCTAATTAATTATTACAGTCCATTAGCTAGTTAAATTAACTAATCTAAAAAAAAGAGTAATAAACAGCCTCGGAAAGGGGGTTCCATGCAATGCATGCTCGGTTCCGCTCGGAAAGTCACTGCCATGCGCAAGTTGCCTGTGCTTTGCCCTGCTATACTCCTCCGAAGACTGCCAAACTCTCAGAGCACACTCTATGGATGTTGGGAAATTCCACCGGCCAAAGAGAATCATCACCGGCTGTGATTTGGTGGTCATCTGCCAAGAATTCAGCTATCGGCCATACACTTTTGGTCGATCGGCACTCTGTGTAGCCGATCGGCCAAAAATCCCTGCAGAACCTGTTTTGACAGCAGCAGAGGGCAAAACATGGCATGGCAAGGTATTTCAAGCAAATGTATGCACCAACACACCTCTTATCATGTTCATGACTCAAAGGGGTGTGCTCCTTGGCTCTCAGACCACCAATCACGCATTTCAATGCATGATGGCCTAAGAAACCAAGTATGCACTTTGATTTCAAATGAAATGCAATGCATATAAACATACAAGGGAGCCTTCAACCTCTATCATGGCTTGATCAAGAGGTGAGGCATGCATGCTAATGTAATGCAACCTAGGCATGTGAACTAGGCATGCAACATGAGCATATGGGAAGCATGCAAGGCATATAACAAGCATGCAAGTTAAATGAGCATACAAGGCACAATGCCAACACACAAACATGCAAAACATATGGTATGTTAAGCAACCAAAACAAGGAGGAGAATGCATGCCAAATGCAACATCATTTCAACATGCAGCAACATGTCATAAGCTAAGCATGCAACAACATGCCAAGGGGTGGACTTAAACTAAATTAGGCAGCCTTTAAACAAGCCTAAAACAGTGGCTAAAATGATGCAACAAAGGCATGAAAACACACACACAAATATGCATCAACAAGGGCCTAAACATGGAGCATAAGCCATCAACTCTTCAAAGCGTGAAAGGGATGGAAAATGCTAGCATATAAGCACATCATGAGGTATGAAATAACATACCAAGTGATTCCAAAACACTGAAACAAAGCAAGAATGGCATGCTAGAGAGGCCAAAGCTTAAGGCATCCAAGAGGGATTACATGGTAGCTATACAAAGCAAGACATGAATGACTCAAATGACCTAAAACAGTCCCTTAGTACATCAAAATATGCATGTAAGCTTCACAAAGCTTAGCCAAAACACCTGAGCATAGTAGTCTAAATGCTATGCGTGTATTGAGGCAAATCATGGCATTACAAGGCATGTATGCTAAGCAAGCATGGTGTACCAAAATCAACTGAAAACAGAGCTATATTATGACATAATAAGCACAAAAATCAGTTAAAGGATGGCCAACATACACTTAAACAAGATGCTCCCTCAAGAGGCAAAAATGGCCCTTTTCAAGGACAACAAGGAGAGGGGGTGGCCCTCTCCTTCCTAAGACCTCAAAGCACCATCCTCACCTCTGAAATCCCTTAAGATTTCAGTGGTGAGGAGGCCCAAACACAATGGTCCCGGAGCTCAACCAAAATGGCACCAAAAGGGGCCAAACAAGCCCTAAGAGGGGTCAAACAACCCCAAAGCTTAAAACACCCTTAACAAACTATTTAGAGAACTCAAAAATAGAAATTTTATATGTTATATAATAAGCTCAAAAATAGTTGCAAGATAGGCTAAAAAGCTTTGCAAGAATGGGGTAAAAAGGGACAAAAGTCTTACCCTTGTAGACCCTCTTCACAAGCAATGTTCCAGCAGCTCTTTTGGTTCCAAACTAGTCCAAAAACTTCAAGGAAAGACCTCTGGTACCTCCGCCACTAAGAAAAGGTGTGATGGTGGGTGTTTGTGCACAAAAGTAAGACTAAAACACACACTAAACACAAGAGAGAGAAAGATATAGAGATAGAGGACATATGTAAACCCTAACCCTAAAGCTCAAGCTCTAAAAAAAGCGTTGACTAAGTTGTCTCTCCTTTTTTGTTCTTCTTGTTCTTCTTCTCCTCCTTTTTCTTTTCCTTTTTTTTTTAGAGCTTGATTGATATAGCTATATATCAATCTGCAGCTTCCTCAGAACACCCACGTCTAGGTATGGGCTGGGGTATGGCCTTAGAATGACAGCTGCCAGCTGTCTACAGAAATATCTGTTGAAAATCACACTTGGCCGGCCGACCATCAAAGTAGCCGACCGGCAGTAAAAATGGCCGACCGGCCATCACATTTGGCCGATGGCAACAAAACACAGCCGGTGGCCTCAAGCCATGGCCAGTGGAGTGTGAGGATGGCCCAAAAGCCATTCCCTGCCCTCCAAAGCAGAAACACAAGTGTTTGGTGCAAAACCAGACACAAAACAGTCGAGCCGGGAGATCTTGAGGCAAGGCGCGTAGCCGAAGCCTCCGGGAACTCAAGACAAACACAAACAAAGATGATCACCGAGTGTTCAAATGGTGACGTCCAAGTCTTGAGGACGGTCAAAATTGGGGTGTCTACAATTAGATGTGGTGGTTAGCATTTCCGTTTTTTGGAATTACTTTTCCTAAAAGAAGATACCCTCAAAAGCTCGACGAAATGCCATTGCTTCTGCCTTCTGCACTGGATCTCCATAGCATGCATCGTTTATAGGAGCAGTACCTGTTGACTCCTTATATATCTTATCAAAAACACAAAACAAAAGTGAAGAGCAACCAAGGTCAGTTCCCTCACACACACATATATTTTCCTATTGAGATTCATAAAAATTAAAAAAAGAAAAAAAAAAGAAAAGAAAGGAAAAGAAACATGAAGGAGTGAGAGAGAGAATTGGCACATATTAAAAAAAAAATTAGTAATAATGTTGAACAATCTTATCCATGCAAAAGAAATAAATAAATTTATATTAACACGTTATATAATAATTTTTATATAAAGATGTGGTTACAATATCTAAAAGCCACCAACCATAAATTATTTAAAAACCATTACATTCTTTCTTGACATTAGAAAAATGGATATAATGTAATAAATAAATAAATGAAAATCTGTCAGAAAGTTCCTAGAACACATGCATTTTACACAAATCTGCCAGACAGTTCATAAAACACAGGTGCATCTTACATAAAGATGCATTTCAGTTCCTTGAGCCCTTGACCTAAGATGAGTTTTTTAACTGATTATATATGCCCCTTCATGTTTCTCTCCTCTCATTCCTTCCGTCCATTGAGAACAGGCACAAACTGTTAATAAAGGATAGACGGATAGAAAGACAAGGATTCCAAAAACAGCCCACTTAAAGCCCATCATTAGCCAATAAAGGAGCTCTTGCATAGAAAGTCATGTTTGTTAGAAATTTTAATTTTTAGGAGTTTCTACTTTGATTATAATTTCCCTAAATTTTAAGTAAAGCTAGGAGTCCTTTCCAGGGCTACTGTCTAGCCTGTTATTAGTTTATAATTTTTCTATTGCAAGAAATGCTATTGGTTAAATGTATAACAGAGAGTTTGATAAAAGTAGGATATGTTTATACTTTTGACAATCATGTTAAACCAATCAATCAATTTCAATCTCCCCGTCAACTATATGCAAGACTTTGTAATGAATGAGATAAAAACCAATAAAAAGGGACTACTTACTGAGTATAGAAGTAAAATATTCAAGTTGTATAGAAACTTGGGCAGTCCACAAGATAACCCCAGAAGGCAAACAAGATGTTCAAGTTTTCCCTTAATAAACTATTGGAGAAGACACACAAAATCGATTACAGTGGCAATGCAGTTTGTTGATACATTTCACAACAACATAATGGGTAAAGATTAACACAATCGAGTAATTGAAATAAAGTGTTGACTAAATAAAGTTGAACATACCCTGCATTTCACCTTAGTATGCAATTGTCACAATTCTTTAAAGCATATATACAAACAGATAATGAGCTTATATGCTTGCACACATATTAAGCTAAAGAACCAACACAATTGCCTTAACAACTAAACTTAACACTACCCACAGTAGATGTAAGGTTCATATATGCAAGTTGAACATTGCCGACATTTCACCTTATTATGCAACTGGAACAATTCATTGAAGCATATAAACAAACAGATAGTGAGCATAGATTCTTTGCACTCTTTTAACATAAAAAGAGCCAACACCATTGCATCGCCTAACAAGCTAAAATAAACACTGCCTACCATTAATAAATGCGCCATATATAAAGGAAGAGAAAAGGGAGACCTTGAGAGCGCGTTTGTTGAAATGGAGCTTCCTTAAGCGGTTGATGGTGTGAAAGACATGGCCTCTGTGAATTGGAAATCCGTCACCCATCCAGCTTTGGAAGGCAGACCCAACAGGCTCTGTTCTTGGGAGCTTCTCAATCCTCCAACACAAACTCTTTGGTTCTTCTTCTTCTTCTTCTTCTCTTCCTCCTTCGTGGGTCGAAACTGCAGTCTCATTCTCAGATGAATAATGATTATGAGGAGGGAGGGTAGAGAAGCTGAAACTTGAAGAATGGAATTGGGTAGCGGCAGAGAGAGAGATTGAAAGATAGAGAGAGGACATACCAGGGGCAATGCTCCAATGGTGGATTGACGGTGGTGCTCGTGTGCGATGGCAATGATGCTCTCGTACCCGACAACGATGGAGACAAAGGCGAGAGAGAGAGCTGGAGGAGGGCAGAGGCGTGAGAGAGAGAGAGAGAGAGAGAGAGAGAGTCACAAAGTGAGAGACAGACAAACGTACGAGAGTCTGAGCGTGTGGAAGTGTATTTGTTAAACCTAGTTTATTTTCTTTCCCGACCAATTCTTGTAGTCGCCAATAATAAATAAAGATGTTTTCCTGACTAACGATTTCAGCAACCAATTAGTTTTCCCTTAGAAATTTGAAGTCCAATTTTTAAAATTTTCAATTATAATCGCCGACTAAAATTTAGTCTCTAAAAGTAAATTAATACTGACAAAAATATTTTTAGTAGCTAAAGATTATACATTAGGGAACAAAATTTTTTTAGTCGCCTATAGGGTAAGTTATTAGCAACTAAGTTATTTTTAGTCGCCTATTGAGTAACTTTTTAGCTACTAATTGTATTTTAGTCGCCTATTGTGCTATTTTTAGCGACTAACTATTTTTTAGTCGTTGATTGGGTCACTTTTTAGCTAATAATTATATTTTAGTCGCCTATTAGGCTATTTTTAGCGACTAACTATTTTTTAGTCGCTGATTGGGTCAGTTTTTAGCTACCAATTGTATTTTAGTTGCCTATTGTGCTATTTTTAGTGACTAACTATTTTTTAGTCGCTAATTGGGTCACTTTTTAGCTACTAATTGTATTTTAGTCACCAATAAGTAATATACGGCTACTAAAAAAATTTAGTAGCTAAAATATAAAACATTGCCGACCAATTCAAATTTTAGTCGCCAAAGAGCTAACTTTTGGTGACTAAATTAATTTTAGTAGCCAAATTTGGTCGCCAAAAGTGTAATTTCTTGTAGTGAAACTACATTATGAAATTCTGCTCTTCTGGTTGGAAACAAGAAAAAAGGGGAAACTAAAAGAAAAATGAGTTTTAATTAAATATCAAACGAACCCACATCAGAGAATGGGAGCAGTGAAGATCTATAATGGAAGCTTGATATCGGAGGACACAACATAGCCTTGGTCTCTGAGCATCTTTAGCAAATTGTCTTGGGATTGAGTTCAGACAGTGTAGGTCGCCATAGAAGGGCAATGAAGAGCGATTAACAGCGCCGGAGAGAGAACGACAAAAGAAGAGTAAAGCATCATGAGCACTGTCGTCTCGTTCAACGACGTACAACCTCCTCACAGCACTCACACCCCTAGCGTCTACGATCTCTGGTGATTTTGTCCGGCGATTCACTAATCGATGACCTACAAAAGCAGAGAGTGAGCTCCAACCTATCATGTTACAAGTTTCAAATCTTTCCATTATTGTTTCTCCCCATTTTTCCCAATCTCTTTGTTGAAAATGGGTAAGAAATTAAGAAACAAAAGAGGTAGCTCATCCAAAATCTCACTTAAAGAATTCCAATCTAGCTTGGTGAAAAAGAAATTGAGCCCTAATAGTTCAAATCAAGCCAATGATAAAACTAGAATAATATAGACTATATGCAAAGGCAATTGGAACTTGAGTTTGAACATGATGATTTTGACATTGAAGAGACTTATTGTGATTCCCCTAAAACTTCCAATGCCATGGTAGGGTCTAGTGTTTACGATGGCTATGAACAAGACCTGGACTAGTAGGGGATATTGAGACAGCAACAAAGGCCACAAATGTGCAAGACTGCAGTAAGACAAAAGAGCATGATTAGGTTCAGATGTCATGTGTAGAGGGTGTTAAACAAGAAGGCAACCCAAGAGGGGGTGAATTGGGTTATTAAAAAAAATTTAACTAAAAATAAAGTTCAAAAGATCTTTAAGTAAGTGAATACCGCAGATAATCAAAGTAATAACAGAAAGATAAGAGAATGGGATAAAAGGACTTAACACAAAGATTTATAATGGTTCGGCTCACCGGCCTACGTCCACTCCTCAATAATCCTCCTTGAGAATTTCTTCGCTATGAATCAAAGCACCACCAAGCTCTTTCAACTTCAGATTTTTCACAAAAGGACTTACTTCAATTTGTTGAGGAACTCACCCAACAAAATGCCTCACTTGACAAATGTTTCACTCAAAAACTAAGAAACTAGAAGAAGAGGTTTAATTGTCCCCTTTCACAAGAACTATCTCTCAGAAGATGGATTATGAAAGTGTAAGCTCACACAAGATTTTGGACTTGTTTAAATATGAAAATTGGAGAGACACAAGTCAAATCACAGATGTGAAAATGATGCTCAGTATGTTTTTGTGTTGTTGTGGTTGTATCTCTTCTTTTTCAGATCTTGAAAACTTCCCAATTTATAGCTTTTATCAAACTCAACTCGTTGAAGAAGAAACATACCCACGTGGGTAAACTATCCGTTGGAGCTGGGCAATGAAGGATGTTTCCAGCTGTTGTGAGTGGAGAATGTTTGGTGCAGAATGTTTTCTGACCGTTGGAGATGGAGCTTCCTCAAAGGAAGCGATGCCCATGCTTGGAAGATAAGATAATGGTGGAGGGACATAATGTTGTCTCCATGTTCTTTCCTTTTTCTGATCTTGGAAGAGGTGTGAGCGGAGAATGTTCCCTCCATTATGTCAGAAAATATTATCCCAAGATTCCTTTTGATTAGAATAGTATATGTCTGAGACTGATGTCACAGATACCCTCTTTGAGTTGGAAGATGGCGACTAGGTTTTGTTCAACCCAGACATAAGGGTGTCGACCCCTGCAAGTCGAGTGTCGACCCTTTGCTCTGATTTTTCTATCCTGAGTTATGTTACATGTGTTCCTGGTGTCAACCCTTGCTGCTGATGGTGTCGACCCTTGCGGCTAAAGTGTATACTGTTTTTTGGTGTCGACCCTTGCTACTGTTGGTGTCGACCCTTACAACTGGAGTGTATACTGCTTTTTGGTGTCGACCCTTGCTGTTGTTGGTGTCAACCCTTACCACTTGAGTGTATACTGCTTTTGGGTGTCGACCCTTGCATTCTGAACACTTAGTTATTTTCCCATCTTTTCCCTGGTGTCGACCCCTGCTTTTCAGGTGTCGACCCTCTGTTCTGGAACACTTAACATTCTTGAGGAATATTCTAGTGTCTATCCTTGGACCTATGATAGACACAGATAGATTTTTGCAACCAAGAGCTAATGCTTATATTTTGATAACTTAAAAGTTTTTTGAAACATAATATTCTTGAGTCTCACAATAATTAGAATCATGAAGTACAAATGTTAATTTTGAAAACTTAAAATAATAAAGTGTTCGTCATAAATCAAAATCAAATAGAAATTCAAGTTTGAGCAACCTTGGGGCTAACAATCTCCCTCTTTTTGATGATGACAAATATTTAAAGTTTTCAAACTATATGTTTCAAAAAAAATAAAGGTTTTGAAACGAATCAAAATCTCCCCCTATCAATAAGGCTTCTTGACCAGAGTAAAGAGAGTGAGAGATGAATAGATAAAAAGAAAGCTTGATATAGAGTGAGCTTTCCCTTGTCAATGTGTTTGTTTGTATCACAAGTATTGAATGAAATCACAAGCTAACATAAGTTCCCACGAGCATCTGTGTGAAAGAGATAAATTATTACTTCCTTAACAACAAGATTCATTCTAGATTCATAAAACATAATCTTTCAACTTGTGTTACCAAAAGAGGTTTGTAGTCAAGATAAATACAACCATTCAAGACATGTACACCCATCCAAGAAATACAAACTGTACAACATACATATATAGTCAGCTAACAACAAAAGGATGAAGTAATCGTCTGAGTGACACCAAAATATTGACAATTCAAAAATATAGACGAAAAAGTTTTAACCCTTTTATCCCTTTAGATGCTAAATGACTGAACCCGTAACTATTGACAAACTGAACCCAAAACTTTTTGACAAAAGAGAGGCATTCTTCTCCCCCTTTGTCATCAACAAAAAGAGGTACCCAGCTTCAGTGAAAGGGACGAGGAGGGCGAGGCCAATGTGGGGCAACTTCGTGCCAACCTTGGACAAACCACAGCATGAATTTACGGATTTGCTCACCCAAATCAGTTTCCCAACGCTGGTGAACAAGATGCCAAAATTCTTCGTTGGAGGCTTTAATCCCATAGACAGCTATGACCATGCTCTTAACACTTTCTTTAGCAGCGATAATGACTTGTTCTTACTGTAGCTTCATGCGGTCAATGTCTTGCTGCACGGCAGTCTGCTGAGTGACAAGTTGTAGAACCAAGGCGCTCAATTCATCGATCTTTTCTTCCATAGCAGAGGATGAGGAGGAAGGTATAGTGTGAAAAGATGATGGAATGTTAGCGATAGGACCAGAATGAGAGGAGGATGGAATGTTGGAGGCAGGAACAGAGGTGGACCCTAGGTTTAGATTGTTGAGCCTAGCGTTGATTGAAGCAATTCCATCAAAGAGGGGACCCTGAACCAAGGAATCAAGATGGTCAATTTTAAGAGATAGAGAAGAGAGATTAGAAGAAGAGGGTGGAGAAGAGAGATTAGGAGAGGAGAAGAAACGAGGGAAGGAACTAGGGGTAAAGAAGCCAGGGGAAAAGAAGCTAGGTTTCTTGGTTTTGGTCCAGATTTGGTTTATAAGAGAGTAACC
The DNA here is from genome assembly GCF_055761805.1 of Camellia sinensis. Taxonomy (NCBI): domain Eukaryota; kingdom Viridiplantae; phylum Streptophyta; class Magnoliopsida; order Ericales; family Theaceae; genus Camellia; species Camellia sinensis. The sequence continues at coordinate 61,893,827 of NC_138971.1, forward strand.
CATATTACGCAAGGTTTCAGCCCCATACCGAGAGGGATCGCGAGGGATTTTTTCTTTCCCCTTGAGGTCAATGTTGAAATGCTTGAAGAGTTTTGTAAAAATCATACCAAAGGGAAGGGCCTGATTATTTTGTTTGTGAGCCTGAATGATTCAGTGAGTTACTAGAAAGCCAAAATCAATGAGATAACCAATGGCTAGAGCCCAAATGAGAAACATATGACCGTACGTGATGGCATCGAAACGGCCAAAATGGAGAATGATGTTGTATGTGATAATGTGGTGGAGTAGTCTCAGTTCTAGGGAAAGGTCTTTCCCAAAGATGGGGGCATTACCATGTAAATCAGGGTTATTTGTGATGAACCGAAGACCAATAAGATGAGAGTAATTTGGTAAGTTAACGACACCAACAGTTGGTGTGACCCTTTCACCATCATTGGAAGTTTTTAAAATTGAGTTTATGACAGTGGGATTTAAAGTGAAAGACACACCCTTGACAAAACACTCTAGGATATGAGAAGAGGATTGTGAATCATAAGAGAGATTTGCAAAGAATTCCTTGATCAGTGTGGGGTAAATGACACAATCAAGTTTTAACAAGGAGGACCATTTTTGGGTGTCAAACCAGGTTTTTATAGGAATGGAATGTTTCTCAAAGAAGGCAAGATCAATGGTTCTTCCAGAAATTACCTTTCGACGATTGAAGTCTTTGTTGAAGGAGGATCGACCATCATTGTTCATGAAGCGTTGGACAGAGGAAGAGGTAGTACTAGCGGCTGAGGGGGTAGAGGAACGAGGGCACTTTCTGGTTAGAACTAGAGGAGGATCATGAGATTCCATGGTGAGAAGAAGGAGGGCGGTCGCTAGAAGATGGGAAGATAATCGGAATGGATCGCCGGAATAAAGAAAGGGGGTTAGGGCTAGGGATTTAAAGTTGTCGTGAGAGAGAGATAAAGGGTCGAGGGGTATTTAAATATATTTGAGCGGGTGTCGACCCTAGTAAAGAGAGAGGGTCGACCCTTCGAATATAAAAGGATCGCACGGCAAATTCTTAGGCAACTAACAGGTGTCGACCCTTAGGAACGGGGGTCGACACAAAAAAGCAGTGTCCAAAAAATGACTGGTGTCGACACCAGAGAAGATGGGTGTCGACCCTTAGGGGTCCTGAAGAGCAAGAAACTAGTGTAAAACACAACACATTTCTCAAGGAAGCATAATAATACAAAGGAACCATCAAATAGGGATATTTATCATGCCATGCTCAGTTTGTATACAGTAAAATTGTTCCTCATTAAGAGGCTTGGTAAAGATATCGACTAGTTGTTGGCTTGTAGGCACAAATTCAAGTTCAATGTCACATTTAAGTACATGATCTCGGAGAAAGTGGTGCCTTATTTCAATGTGTTTAGTGCATGAGTGTTGTATGGGATTTTTGGAAAGATTAAAAGCACTAGTGTTATCACATTTAATGGGAATGTGGTCAAAGTGAAATCCAAAATCAAGAAGTTGTTGTTTCATACAAAGTATTTGAGCACAACAGCTAGCAGCTGCAATATATTCTGCTTCAGCTGTAGATAAAGCCACTGAATTTTGTTTCTTACAAAACCATGAAGTGAGTAAATTTCCAAGAAATTGACAAGTACCACTAGTGCTTTTTCGGCCAAGTCTACATCCCGTAAAATAGGCGTTTGAGTAACCATAAAGATCAAAAACATTTGTTTTAGGGTACCAAAGACCCAACAGTGGAGTGCCAACGAGATATCTAAAAATGCGTTTTACTGCGGTGATGTGTGATTCTTTTGGAGTTGATTGAAAACGAGCACACATACACACACTAAACATGATATCAGGTCTACTAGTTGTTAGATAGAGTAAAGAACCAATCATACCTTGATATTTCTTTTCGTCTACTGGTTTACCTTGCTCATCTTTGTCGATTTTAATCGATATGCTCATAGAAGTAGCTGTAGGTTTGGACAAGTCCATTTCAAATCTTTTGAGAAGATCTTTGATGTATTTTGCCTGGGATAGATGAATACCATCTTGAGTTTGTTTTATTTGTAATCCGAGAAAGTAAGTCAATTCTTCCATCATACTCATTTCAAATTCCCCCTGTATATCCTTAGCAAATTTCTTGCACAAAAATTCATTAGTAGCTCCGAATATGATATCATCGACATAAATTTGAACAATGAACATATCATCATTTTTTATTTTTGTGAAAAGAGTGGTATCAATTTTTTCAAAAGAAAAACCTTTTTCAATGAGAAAATTGCTCAAGCGTTCATACCAAGCTCTAGGAGCTTGTTTTAAACTATACAAGGCTTTTGAAAGTTTGTACACGTAGTCTAGGTGTTTATGGTTTTCAAAACCAGGAGGTTGTTCAACATACACTTCCTCCAAAATATAACCATTTAAAAAAGCACTTTTCACATCCATTTGGTAAAGTTTGAAATTTCTAAAACAAGCAAACGCTAGTAACATACGTATGGCTTCAAGGCGTGCAACAGGTGCAAATGTTTCCTCAAAATCAATACCCTCTTCTTGGTTATAACCTTAGGCTACAAGTCTAGCTTTGTTTCGAATAACAACATCGGATTCATCCATTTTGTTTCGAAAGATCCATTTAGTTCCAATAACAGAATGTTCTGTAGGGTGAGGAGACAAGTTCCAAACTTCATTTCTTTCAAACTGATTTAATTCTTCTTGCATAGCAAAAATCCAGTTTTCATCAAGTTCAGTCTCAGAAAAAGTTTTTGGTTCAATTTGAGAAACAAAGGCTAAATTACCACAGATATTATTAAGAGATGAACGAGTTCTTACTCCTTGTGTAGCGTCTCCCATAATGAGATCTTTGGGATGTCCATGAGCATACTTCCATTATTTAGGTAGATCATGTTCTTTTATGGGATGGGCATATTCTTTTTCAAGATCTTCCTTAGAAATTTCAACATTGGGTTTCGAGGAATGAAGTTCATCATTTTCTGATAAATAAATGCCTTCAATCCTTGAATTAGAATTTGTAGCATCATCAACAACGATATACTTGGAAGCAAATGAGTTAGATTCATCAAAAGCAACATGTATGGATTCTTCAATGAGTAAGATGCTTTTATTAAAAACACGAAATGCTTTACTAGAATTTGTATAACCAAGAAATACAGCTTCATTAGATTTTGCGTCAAATTTCTCAAGATTCTCTTTATTGTTATTTAGTACGAAGCATTTACAACCAAATGCATGAAAGTGGCCAATGTTGGGTTTTCTTCCTTTCCAAAGTTCATATGGTGTTTTCTTCAATATAGGTATGATCATGGCACAATTAATAACATAGCAAGCAGTATTTACGGCTTCTGCCCAAAAATATCTTGGTAAATTATTTTCACAAAGCATAGTACAAGCCATTTCTTCAAGAACTCTATTTTTTCTTTCTACCACACCATTTTGTTGAGGAGTCCGAGGAGCATAAAAATTATGACCAATGCCATGCTTATTACAAAATAGAATAAAGTCATCATTATCAAATTCTCTACCATGATCACTTCTAATGGTACAAATAGTAAGACCAACCATATTTTGAATACATTTATAAAGAGTTGAAAAAGCAGAATAAGTATCACTTTTGTGTGCCAAGAAAATCACCCAAGTAAATCTAGTATAATCATCCATGCAAACAAGGCAATAAGATTTTCCTCGAAGACTTAAGGTTCTAGATGGTCCAAATAAGTCAATATGAAATAATTGAAGTGGTCTAGATGTGGAAATGATATTTTTGGATTTGAAGGAGACTCGTGTTTGTTTTCCTTGTTGAAACACATCACAGAGTCTATCTTTTTCAAAAATGATTTTTGGCAAGCCAATGACCAAATCAAATTTTGAAAGTTTTGAAAGCAAATCCATATGAGCATGTCTTAACCTCCTGTGCCATAACCATTTAGATTCATTTAAAGCAGATAAACACTTGACATTATGATTAGAAGATAAACTAAGCAAATCAAATGTATATACGTTCTCATCCCTATGACCAACAAAAAGCACTGAATTATCGGTAGAATTCTTAATAGTGCAATAGGGCTTATCAAAAGAAACATGATTGCCTTTATCACACATTGGCTGATACTTAGCAAGTTATGTTTCAATCCTTCAACAAGCAATACGTTCTCAATAATAGGTGAGGAAATTTTACCGATGCTGCCTTCACCTATGATCTTTCCCTTACTATTGTCTCCAAAGGTCATATGACCTCCTTCTTTGGATTTAAGAGTTGAGAACATTGCTTTATCGCTAGTCATGTGCCTTGAGCAAGCACTGTCGAGGTACCACCGGTTATTGCTGAATTTAGACCTAAAGCACACCTGCAAGAATCAGATTTTTGTTGACTTTTTGGTACCCATCTTTTCTTGGGTCCATGAGAGTTAGAAGTTGAAGTGTTTTTGGGAACCCACTTCTTTTTCATTCTATTGAATGAGTTTCTCTTAGCAGGACATAAAGCAAACATGTGGCCTTTTCTTCCACAGTAATGGCATGTGGGATGAAAATGGTTAGATGATGCATATACAAAGGTTTTTTTGGAGGTTGTTGCCTTTGAAAATGGTTTATAGCCAATCCCCATTCTTCCAAAGGTTTGAGTTTGACTTTTGAAAATTTTGTCTAAAGTATCTCTCCTTTGAGTAAATTTTGAAAGAACATTTTTTAAATCTTCTATGTTTTCATTTAAGACAACTTTCTCATTTTTCAAAATATCATTTTCCTTTTGTAAAAATTATTTTTCCATTGAGAATTCTTTTTCCTTTTTCATTGTTAGGTCTTCGTTTTCTAAAGTATTGATTTTAGAAGTTAAGAATTCCTTTTCTTAAGAGAAATTAGAAATCATTTTCTTTTGACAGCTACTTTTCAAACTTAATTTTTTAAATTCATCATGCAATTCATCAAAAGCAGTTTGTAATTCATCGAAGGTAAAAAAGTCATCATTTACCTCATCTTCAAATGCCATTAAGCATAGATTTAAGACTTTATTTTTGCAAGTGTCCGTCTCTGAGTCGCTGTTATCACTGTCTTCTCCCCATGCTGCAATCATGGCTTTCTTCTTATCCTTCTTGAATTGTTTTTTGAGCTCTAGACATTCTGATTTGTAATGACCCGACTTGTTGCATTCATAGCAGATTACTTCAGCTTTTTTGTGGCTTTCTCCTTTTGGAAGATCTTTGTTGAAATCTTTTCTGAAGAACTTCCTTACACCTTGCTTCTTCTTTACAAATCTTTGAATCTTTTGGTAATGAAGGCCATCTCTTCGTCTTCTTTTGAAGCATCTTCTTCTTCCTCTTGAGATTTTGGTGGATTTGAAAGCTATCCCTTTCTTCTTATTCTTGTCTTCTTCTTCTTTTCCTTCTTGCAGAATGATCTCATGGGTTAGAAGAGATCCCATTAGCTCATCAAGACTTAATGTTGATAGATCTCTTGCTTCTATCACTGCAATAACTTTGTTCTCCTAACTTTTTGGCAAAGATCGGAGGACTTTTTTGACTATTTCTACATTAGTGTAAGTATTCCCAAGAGATTTAAGACTGTTTATAATATCAGTAAAACAGGTGAACATATGGGATATGTTTTCGTCTGGTTTCATCTTGAAGAGCTCATAGTTATGAACAAGTAGACTCACTCTAGATTCTTTAACTTGAGTGGTTACCTCATGAGTTACAACAAGTTTATCCCAAATTTATTTAGCAGTGGTACAAGTGCATATTCTGTTAAACTCGGTAGCATCAAGTGCACAATACAACATATTAACGACTTTGGCATTTAATTGAATATCTTTATAGTCAACACTTGTCCACTCACTCTCAAGTTTGGGTCCTTTCAGATCATCTACGGTTTTAGTGGGTACCTTAGGACCCTCACATATGATTTTCCAAACTTCATAGTCAATAGATTGAATGTGCATAATCATGCGGGTTTTCCAATAGTTAAAATTTGTTCCACTAAAAAAGAGAGGTCTGTTAGAGGCTTGACCTTTAGGGAGAGAAGAACTAGGGTTTTCCATAGATCACTCTAAGACGGTTAAGTCACGATACTAGAGACCGTGCTCTGATACCAATTGTTAAACAGGAAGGCAACCCAAGAGGGGGGGTGAATTGGGTTATTAAAAAAACTTTAACTAAAAATAAAGTTCAAAAGATCTTCAAGTAAGTGAATACCGTAGATAATCAAAGTAATAACAAAAAGATAAGAGAATAGGATAAAAGGACTTAACACAGAGATTTATAGTAGTTCGGCTCACCGGCCTACGTCCACTCCTCAATAATCCTCCTTGAGAATTTCTTCACTATAAATCAAAGCACCACCAAGCTCTTTCAACTTCAGGTTTTTTACAAAAGGACTTACTTCAATTTGTTGAGGAACTCACCCAACAAAATGCCTCACTTAAACAAATGTTTCACTCATAAACTAAAAAACTAGAAGAAGAGGTTTAACTGTCCTCTTTCACAAGAACTATCTCTCGGAAGATGGATTATGAAAGTGTAAACTCACACAAGATTTGGGACTTGTTTAAATATGAAAATTGGGGAAACACAAGTCAAATCACAGATGTGAAAATGATGCTCAGTATGTTTTTGTGTTGTTGCGGTTGTATCCCTTCTTTTTCAGATTTGGAAAACTTCCCGATTTATAGCTTTTATCAGACTCAACTCGTTAAAGAAGAAACATACCCACATGGGTAAACTATCCGTTGGAGCTGGGCAATGAAGGATGTTTCCAGCTGTTGTGAGTGGAGAATGTTTGGTGCAGAATGTTTTCTGACCATTGGAGATGGAGCTTCCTCAAAGGAAGTGATGCCCATGCTTAGAAGATAAGATAATGGTAGAGGGACATAATGTTGTCTCCATGTTCTTTCCTTTTTCTGATCTTGGGAAAGGTGTGAGTGGAGAATGTTCCCTCCATTATGTCAGAAAATATTATCCCAAGATTCCTTTTGATTAGAATAGTATATGTCTGAGAATGATGTCACAGATACCCTCTTTGAGTTGGAAGATGGCGGCTAGGTTTTGTTCAACCCAGACATAAGAGTGTCGACCCCTGCAAGTCGAGTATCGACCCTTTGCTCTGATTTTTCTATCCTGAGTTATGTTACATGTGTTCCTGGTGTCAACCCTTGCTGCTGATGGTGTCGACCCTTGCGGCTGAAGTGTATACTGTTTTTTGGTGTCGACCCTTACAACTGGAGTGTATACTGCTTTTTGGTGTCGACCCCTGCTGTTGTTGGTGTCGACCCTTACCACTTGAGTGCATACTGTTTTTGGGTGTCGACCCTTGCTGCCGATGGTGTCGACCCTCTATTTTGGAACACGTAACATTCTTGGGGAATATTCTAGTATCTATCCTTGAACCTGTGATAGACATAGATAGATTTTTGCAACCAAGAGCTAATGCTTATATTTTGATAACTTAAAAGTTTTTGGAAACATAATATTCTTGAGTCTCACAATAATTAGAATCATGAAGTACAAATGTTAATTTTGAAAACTTCAAATAATAAAGTGTTCGTCATAAATCAAAATCAAATAGAAATTCAAGTTTGAGTAACCTTGGGGCTAACAGAGGGGTTGGCGGGTGCTATGGACTCATCCGATCAAATTGAAGAAAAAATGGTCCAAAGCCACAGTTCTAATGGGTTAGGTAAGTCTTCTTCCCATAATGTTAATGTTATCTCTATGCCCAGGAGTGGTTTATTTAAATATGAGATTACTAAGAAGAAAGTAGTTAAAAGTCTCAAGAGATACTCTGTGGGTTATGAGAACGATCAACTTCAAATCCCATAGGAAATCTCTAGAATTGGGTTTAAGCAATGGAACATGCTCTTGTGGGTTATTTTATTGATAGAAAATTGTCTTTCTTCCAAGTGAAGACTTGGGCGTACAAGTTGTGGAAGGAAAATCTTGAAGAGGTTGTAACTTTAGATAATGGCTACTTTGTATTCAAGATGAAAAATGAAGAAGCTTTAAAATTCATTCTTGATGAGGGTCCTTATTATATTGGGAGCAAATTTATTGTTATTAAGAAATGGTATCCCGGTATGACCCTTACTAAAAATGTTTTCTCAAGTGTGCCGATATGGGTACAATTTTTCAATGTGCCGCTTGAACTGTTGATTTAGGAGGGATTGAGTTACGTAGCAAGTTTTATCGGTAATCCATTGAACCTTGATGAATTTACCCAAAACCATAGCCGGTTAACATTTGTTAGAATCTGTATTGTGATAAAAGCTACTAAAGAGATTCCATCCTCGTTTGTTGTAAACTTAGGATATGGAAAACCATTCGAAATCAAAGTAAAAGTTCCTTGGAAACCCAAATTGTGTGGAGAATACAAAATATTTAGTCATGCTACAAGTTTGTGTCCAAGTAAACTGATAACTCAAGCTCCTAGTAAACTCAAACAAGAGTGGAAGGCCAAAGAAGTGGTCGAGACGAAGGAGGAAGGCAAGTCAAGTGAATGGGTTCAAGTGAAAAGGAAAAAAGGCAAAGACGTCATTAATGCTCTTATGGGTAACGTTGTTCCTACACCTCCTCCATCTTCATCGAATGTATTTGATATTCTCAATACTTGTGTAGCCAATGAGGAGGTTTCTTTTTGTGCGGATCTTAAAAGCGTGCTTAATGCGAATTGCTCCTCTTTGAAAGTGACTAACCCTTCAAAAGATATTCCGAATGAAGAGGCTTCAAAGGAAGAGAAAGAAATTGTCAAGGATGTGGGTAATATAAATGTGTTAGCCCCTAGACAATCTTCACGTTCCAAAGGAGCTCTGCAATCCCTTTTGGATGGAACTTTCGTTGTTCCATGGACAAACCCATCTTCAAAAGTGGAAATGAAGAAAAAGCTCCTTGAAAGAATTGCTAATCTTAAACTTGCTCAAGAGGTTAGCCTCTCTATCAAGTCTAAGAAATCAAGTCATAAGACTCCTAGTTGATTGTTGCTTGGCCTAGCATTGGAGTTTGTTATTGTTAGATTTTAGTGTAGAAGCTAGGCTTGTGTTTCCCTCCTCAAAGGGTGTTTTTTCTCTGGGCATGTAATGAGTCTCATTGTAATATCTATTTTCTTAACTTTTACAGATTGTTTGTGTCCTATTCAATGTCTAGACACAATCCAACTTCACAATTTATGGTTTGTGATAGATAAAGAATTTATATTTCCAAATAACGCATTGATAATACATTCTTGATCCCCCAATGTTGGTGCAATCCAAATGAGTTTGGTAATGAGCAATTTTCTCAGGTTGGGTTTCATTCTGGTTCCCTTGATCACACTTCTCAGTTCCATTACACATATGTCAACCCATAAGGCCTTATCACACTTACCATTGGCTTGACTACAAAGTTCATGAACAACCTTGAGAAGCAAAGAGAACTTAACTTTTCCTCCATAAGAAACTTCAGTCTGAGCACACTTGGCATATATTTTACCAATTACATCAACCTACATTAGCCTGCATAGAAGATTATATCACAAATAACAATTGGAACCCACAAATCACGACACTAGTATTTGAAGATGTCATTACAATTTTAAAGTGCCCCTTCATTTTCATAAAACCTAGGCAACCTGGTTTTTAGAATGGGATCCACATCCCATCCACTCGATACTAATCAGGCCATCACTCCATTAGGGAACTACCTACCATATAGTTACTAATAAAACCTTCAAACACTCATCAATAGAATATTTTAAATCTGTACTGGAAAAAGAAATCCATATACTAGCTGATCACATCTACCTAGCCTCAACCAATAACACAAATTAATTCATAGTCTTTATGAACAAAACTATCCAAGCTTGAAGAAATTTGAGTAGCGCCCAAAACTGGCTGAACTCAGTGTATGAAACATATGTTGAGATCATCCACAATCTAGGTCTGACAATGAGAATACAACTATTTCCATTAAAATCTATGAAGTGGTAATTAATAGACTGACATTGTTACCTCAAGCCTTGGGTGAAATAGATAACAGGCTTAAAACCCAAAAACAGGTAAACAAGCATAGGATTGGCGAAATGATAGCCAAATCTTGATCTCATTTCTCAAGACTCAATGTTATGTTTCGATATGGCTTCTATCACTTGCAAAACAAGCCAGATGAACCCACAATCATAGGATTTTTTGCTATCTAAAAGCAACAACATCCTCCCAAATTTCTATGGTAACTCATGTATGGTGGATTCATTGGAAAGGGCCATGTGCAAGCATCTATTCTAAATGGTTGTAGATCAAATTTGAGGTTTTACTTTTTTTTGATCAGCAAAGAAAAATTTCATTAACAACATGAAATTAAAGGTACAGGAAGATGACATGCATCGAGAGAGATTCGGAAAGTATAAAATACCCCTACTACTGCTACTCACACCCATACAACCAACCCCTTGGCCTCACTTTTTTTTTTTTTTTTTTAAAAAAAAAAAAAAAAGTTAAGAAGGACTTAACTAAAAAATAAAATACATGAATCCCCACAAAATTAGCCCACAAAACCCAAAGCCACAGCCAACACCCAACAGCAAATCCAAATCTGCTACACTCCCTACGCCAACTTGCTATTTTTTAAAACCAAGTCTATTCACTTATGCTGCTACAACACCCAACGCCACCTGCTACACTCCCACGCCTGACAACACTAGTCTATTCACCTATATGCTGCTACACACCCACGCCTGCTACACTCCCACGCCGAACCTGCCAGCCATGGAGAACCCTGCACAACTTTGCCAGCCCAGAACCTTGCACAACGCTCACCTGCCGACTTCTCCTTTCACATTAACACTCCTACTAGTAATCTACCACACTGGACGTTCCATGGCCGGAAAACTCCATAGCCAACATGGCCGGAAAAACTCCTTGCCTCCACCGCTGCACAAACCCGGCAGACCTGCCTTCTCCCACGCCTAAAGAAACTCCTTCCACCAGCCTTCTCCCACGCCTGACATTTCCGTTCTGTTGTGCTGCTACTCGAATTCTCTGGTGGAACTCCCACGCCGTAGCACTGCTCCCTTTGCAGTACTTCCAATATCGAGACACCCATCGAGACAAACACTTACACCCAACAAGAACCCCCACGATCTGCTGTTCTGCTACTTGCGCACTATGGCCGTAACTCCCACACCGGACTTCACCCACTCCGGACTCCCCCAAGACCAACAACTCTTTAATCGGCCCAACGCCGGCCTCCACAGATCTGACTGAAATCCACCCCTCAAACTCCCACTTGCGTAGGAGCGCACGAATGAAGATCCAAAACAAATCCAACCCTTCCATATTCAAGGCGCCTTCCATGATCGAAACCCCCCAAGACTGAAACCCACCCCAAACACCCAACAGAACTGAAAAAGAAATGGAAAAACTATGGGGATTCAAGTTTATTAAAATAGAAAACAACGATCATGCACGAAAGAGGCGAGGCCAGCCGACCGCCATCGCCAAGGGCGACGGCCGGCTGGCCAACAGCGAGACCCGGGGTGGAGGTTTAGAAAGAGAGAGGTTTTTTTTAACAAATCTAATTTGAGGTTTTACTTGTATACATAATTCATATGTGAAAGACTTATTTTATGGACAGATTGTTTGTGGACGTAACAATCAAGTAAAAAGTACATAGTTAAATAACAAGAGATCATATTCTCTCATTTCATTGGACTTTACAAATCAATTTTTTAGCCACTTAGGTCATAATTACTGTAGTCATGTTTAAATTTTAATAAATTACACAACATTTTACCCGGTTCATCAATTTTTTTTTCTCTCTCATTTCATTGGAGTTCACAAATCAATGTTTTAGCCACTTAGGTCATAATTACTCTAGTCTCTTTTAAATTTTAATAAATTACACAACATTTTACCCAGTCCATCATTTTTTTTTTTACAGCATTACTATTACTATTATAAAGTTTTCCTTTACACTAATTATGTTAAACAAATTTAAAAATAAGAAAATGGGTTAATGGGTAAGATAAAATTATTTATTTACTTACCCTTAACAACTGTTTTTTAGAGAGTATTTAAATAATCTTATTGATTTTGATATAAAGTAAAATTTGATAAATTAAAACACTTTGGTAAAAAAATAATTTAATTATCAAATTTAACACCATTAGTGTATATCTTATTGGAAAGAATATCTATGTAATTATACCAAAATTATAAAAATTTACTGTATTTTTTTCAAATTTCATGGAAAAGGGGAAAAAAAAAAATACAGGCTGTTCCAGATTGCCATTTTTGCACACCATAGAAATAACATATTTGAATAGTTGGAACAAACCTCAATTGTTCCGAATACTTAATTTTTAAGAAAATACCATTTCTATAAGGATATGCCAAATCTAAGTCAATAAAACATTTGTTACACAAGAGAAATCGCTACCAAATCAAGGAATCTTCATAATCATGCTAATGAGAGAAAAAGTTGTGTCCTACTGTATCAATACTGATTCTGGCAATTCATGCAGCCAAACAACACGCCCGCTCAATAATGAACTGTTAAATTCAAATGAAGGATATGTGTAAGCTTACGTTCAATCTGAGTTTGTTTTATCACAACTATAGTACTGGTCCAGCGTTTTGCTAGTATATGATGGAGAAGCTCATGTGGCATGATGTGAAGCAGTGCCAGTGTTCTTTTTAGATGTAGATCTTCATTTTCGAATCACATTTATTCGTAGATGAGTGATTTTCCCTTACCGTTACTTTTTTTTTTAGCGAATTTTATTGTTTGTTATTGTAATTTCAATAGATTTTCTTGTTTGATCCTTTGTTAATTTTTTTATTGTTCTATAGGATGTCAACTTTTATTTTACTATAAACATAAAAAAAAAATTAAAAAAAATTAAAAAAAGAAAAAATTTAAAAATAATAAAAAAATTAAATTTTTTTAAAAAAAAGTTTAAACAAGACCTTTCAACTGGGCCTTGTGTCGGCGAATGGTCTTGGCTAGTAAATAAAATAGTTTTAAAAATCAGATTGAACTAGTCGATTTGACTTATTGAACTGTTGACTGGTTAGGGTTCTGGTCTGGATATACCCTCTAAACCGTTCGAAATAAAAAACCGACCTATTTAGAGAGAACAAGGAAAACCGGTGGTTGAACCGACGAATCGGTCAACTCGGAAACGGTTCACCAGGTCAATAAAATTGAAAATTTTGATTTTTTTTTCTTCTGATTTCTTCTATTTTTTTAATTCTTTATATATTTCTTTTCTTTTTTTCTTATTATATATCTATATAATAAGGCACAAAGGTTTTTGAAAATATGTTAGAGACAATTGTCCTACTAGGACATTTCAATGGTCATGCTTCACTTGTGTATTTACATAGACGAATGAGATGACCCCCTTTAAATATATATCAATCCCAAATAGAGCTTCATGCCCAAACACTAAACTTCCTACTTACCCACATCTCCTCTCTATTTTATCCTTATCTCTCTCCCTTCTCTGTTCTCATCATAAAAGAGACCTGTTGAGGGCTAAACTTCCTACTTACTCATGTCTCTCTCTATTGTGCTGAAGAAAGCAGAAAATAGAGTTTCTGCGAAGCATTAGGGTTAATTTTTAGGTGAGATTCTAATTGCAAACATATGAATGGAATAAGGGATTCAAAACCATCTTCTTCTTCTATTTTTTAATTATTTTTTCTTCTTTTCCTCAGTTTTCTCAGCAACTAGAGTTTATTCAGGTGAGATTCTAATGCTTCGTTTTTTCACAATTTATGATTTGAATGGAAAACAAAACAATGTAAGATAAAGGATTCAAAACCATCTTCTTCTTCTATTTTTTAATTATTTTCTCTTTTTTTCATCAATTTTCTCAGCAACCAGACTTTAGTTAGTGTTTGGAATTGAATTCCACATTTTGCAGTAGCTTGATTCGATCCGTTACTCGCTTTAGAATCAATTGAGTTTGCTTTGAAATCCTTGACTTGGGTTGATTGTGTTTTCACTACAACATTTTCTTAGTTTAGTGACATTTGAAGTGCCACAAAACTATTCTTCTAATGACATTTTTTGGTCTTGTGGCATTTTGAACAAGTGCCACTTCTATCGGTGCCACGGTAGATATGAGTGACACGGTAGATACTTGCAAGTGTCACTGCACCATCATGGTTGAAAACTTTCAATGACATTTTAATGTCATGGTAGATATTATTTGTGACACTATCAAGCGCCATTAAAAAAAGAGTTAGTGACACTTGTAAGTGCCATTACACCATCAAGACTAAAACCTTTCAGTGACACTTTAATGTCATGGTAGGCACTATTCGTGACACTATCAAGTGCCATTCATGACGATAATTCATTGTAGAACAATTTGATCCGCTCTTGCGGAGACTCGAACCGCCAACCTTCCGCACCATAAACCTTATACACCACACTCTTCCCACTACACCTCTATACCACCACATGATTATATATGCAACATATATTATTTATATAGTACATACATCCGTATTAATATAAAAGTATATGTATAAACATAATTATTTTATTGAACATAATTTATGTAAAATAAACAATTTACTACCAAAATAAAAAAAGACCACTTTTGGCGACTAAAAATATTTTTTAGTCGCCAATTCTATACTTTTGGCTACTAATTATTTTTTAGTTGCTAAAAAACTTAACTTTTGTCGACCAAAATCGGATTTGGTCGCCGAAGATGCACTTTCAGTTACCAAAATTTTGGTCACAAAAAAATTTTATTCCCGCCTTAGGATTTTAGTTCTCCCGCGCTAAAAATGACCACTTTTGGCGACTAAACTTTTTTTTTTGTCGCCAATTGTAGACTTTTGGCTACTAAAATTTTTTTTGGCACCAAAAAGCTTTACTTTTGGCTACTAAAATTTTTTTAGTAGGTAAAACCCATATAATCAGCGACCAAACTTATTTTTAGTCGCCAATTGTAGACTTGTGGCTACTAAATTTTTTTAGTCGCCAAAAAACTTTACTTTGGGCTACTAAAAATTTTTTAGTCACTAAAACCCATATAATCACCGACCAAACTTAGTTTTAGTCGCCACTAAAATTGTTTAGTCGCCAAAAAACTTTACTTTTGGCAACTAATGCTATTTTGGTCGCTGAAAGCTATACTTTCAGCGACCAAATTTTTTTGGTCAGGAAATTTAGTCACCGAATATGCTTTTTCCTGCAGTGTGTATTGAGTTTAATTCATTTATTTTTAATCATTTACAGCATTTTAAAAATTTAGAAAATATATTGACATTTTTTGTTTTTTCAAAAATGTCATTATAAGCTTGGAAAATTTTTGGCTTAGTGGCATTTTTCAAAATACTATAAAATATTTTTTTATGACACTTTTCACCTAAGTGCCATAAAAAGTAATTTGCACCTACCTAGTGTCCTGACATTTTTTAAAAAATGCCATTGCAACTAAAGTTTAGTGGCATCTGTTGGTAAATGTCACGAACATAATTTTTTGTGTCATTATTTTATAAAATGTCATAAAATTGATGTGACATTTCTTTATTGAAATGCCACTAGAGCCTTATATGTTTTGTGGTTCTATGGCATTTTTCTAAAACATTTAATGCCAATTTTTATTTTTGTGGCATTTTCTAAAAACATGTTACTAGTGTAGTGTCACTAAAGCGTAAATTTGTTGTAGTGACATTTTTGTTGTAGTGAAGTAACACTTTTTTTAATTGAAATGCCACTAGAGCCTTGTATGTTTGTGGCTCTATGACATTTTTCTAAAAAATGCCACCAAATATTCTTTTTGTGACATTTTTTAAGAACATGCCACTAGTATGGTGTCACTAAAATATGTTTTTGTTGTAGTGTTGTGACACTTGTTCATTAAAATGTCACTAGAGCCTTTTATGTTTGTCGTTTTGTGGCATTTTTCAAAAACGTGCCACTAAATATCATTTTTGTGGCATTTTCTAAAAATATGCCACTAGTGTAGTGCCACTAAAGTATGTTTTTGTTGTAGTTTTGTGACACTTGTTCATTGAAATGTCACTAGAGCCTTTTATGTTTGTCGTTTTGTGGCATTTTTCAAAAACATGCCACTAAATATCATTTTTTGTGGCATTTTCTAAAAATATGCCACTAGTGTAGTGCCACTAAAATATGTTTTTGTTGTAGTGTTTGTGACGATCTTGATGATGAGATAGAAAACCAGAGTGAGAGAGTGAGTTAGTTTTGAGACTATTTCTCTTTAGCTTATACACAGATCTTAATGGTTTGGGTGTTTTGTCATCGGCACTCTCTCCCTCACTCTCTCTATGTAGTGTTTTGATATCCTCTCATTGGTGTTGGGTGTTTTTCAATTTAAAGAGAGAGATAGAAAAATAGAGTGAGAGAGTGAGTTAGTTTTGAGACTATATTTCTCTTTAACTTATACACTGAGATTTTAATTAGGTTAAATATTAGGTAAAAGAGATGAGTCAAGATTGCGAAAGTAATGCATCCAGATTCCCCTATGGTGGTGCCATGGATGCCATCTGCACACAACCACAAAATCAATTATATATGAAATTATTATTTATTTTTTTGTAACTTTTTCAAAAAATATGAATGTAATTTCGTGATTATATTTTTTCCACTACAACTTTTTAAACAAAAAATTTTAAAAATTCAACTATTCATGAATGTGAGAAATTAATTTTAAGATTTAATTCAATAAAAATAGTTTAAATGATATAAATAAAGATAGAGAAATAGAATTTAAGCATCATACATAACAAATTAATTGAGTATTTTATTGTCAAATAATTTCTCCATTCAAGTAAAGATTAATTTTAATTTTAGGTGTAATAAATGAGAGATTGTTTGAATTGCTTATTATTGTCAAATGATTTTTAATCTTTCATTCTCTATCAAAAAATTGCAATTTATTGGGAGGCCATTAGATTTTTAATTTTGATTTTTTTAATTCTATATTTATTTATTTTTAAACTTTTGTAATTATGTAAGATATATTAACCTGTATTTTTTCAATATGCATCAATTAGAAGTTTAATGACTCGAAAATAAAAATTGAAAATTGAAAATAATATATGATTGAGAAAATAAGAAATAATAATTTTTTATACATATAAATAAATAAGTAATGTAAATTGTGGGGAAGAAATAAATCCATTTATTTCAACTTTAAAAAAAAATCAAATAATAAATACATTACTTAAAATAATAAATTTTATGTTGTTTATATAGTGCGGAAGAAGTCTTATATTAAATTATTAGAATGTTATATAGTAATATTAGTTTTAGAGAAATTGTCTATTTTTGACTATTGTATCAATAAAAATTAATTTTACGTTGTTTACAATTTATTGCTGCTTCTCTGTTATATTTATGATTTTAATTTGTTTAGTTAAGCAATATTGGTAATTGGTAAGTTGGATCAACAAATATACCTTATTCTCCTTTGTCTACTAAATGCTTGATGAATTGCTTCATAGGAGAGGTCCTCGCTTTTATCATTTCTTTATTTGCTGCTTAGATATTTTCAACAGATAAGAGAGAAAGGGCGTAAGATAGATCTGAGGCCTTTTTTTAATTTTTTTTTTAATTTTTATAAAAGAAAAAAAATGATTTGAGCTCATATATGTGTTCAAGACTCAGATTCGAACAAATTCCTCCTCTCTTTTTTTTTTTTTTTTAGTTGTTGTTGTTGAAACAGATTGCAACAAACCAAAAAACAAAATGACAGATAAAATTCAGAGAAAAATTATTACTGTTATGGTTTACCAACAGAAAAATTATTGAAAGGTGTTAAATAGCATTATAGAAGACTTTGTTTAACCAATGTGTTTATGAAAAATATGTAGGTGATAAATTTATTTTTTTCCCTTCTTGTAATTAAAAACAGTAGGTATGGTTTAACAAATGTGTTTTTTTAGTTTTTTTTCCAGCACGTATAGTTTGTTGCTTCACAGGAGAGGTCCTCTCTTTTAACATTTCTTTATTTGCTGCTTAGATATTTTCAACAGATAAGAGAGAAAGAGAGTAAGATAGATCTGAGGTCTCTTTTTATTTATTATTTTTAATTTTTATAAAAGAAAAAAAAAAAAAAGATTTGAGCTCATATTTGTGTTCAAGGCTCAGATTCGAACAAATTCCTCCTCTTTTTTTTTAGTTGTTATTGTTGAAACAGATTGCAACAGACTAAAAAAAAATGATAGATAAAATTCAAAGAAACATTATTACTGTTATGGTTTACCAACAGAAAAATTATTGAAAGGTGTTAAATAGCATTATAGAAGACTTTGTTTAACCAATGTGTTTATGAAAAACATATAGGTGATAAATTTATTTTATTCCCTTCCTATAATTAAAAACAGTAGGTATGGTTTAACCAATGTGTTTTTTTAGTTTTTTTTCCAATACGCATAGTTTGTTCCATTGTTTGTTTGTTTGATTGTATTGTTTTTATGTTGTTGGGGTTAATTTTAATTTTATCATTTTAATGTGATTGTTAAAATACATCATCGAACTACCATAATTATATAACCAAACATTTCAGGTTGAAATACAACTGTTATGGACAACATCACTATAGACAACGGCCATGTGTAGACACCCCATTTTTGACCGTCCTCAAGACTTGGACGTCACCGCTTGGAACACTCGGTGATTATCCATGTTTGTGTTCGTTTGGAGTTCCCGGAGGTCTCGGCTCGCGCGCCCTGCCTCAGGATCTCCGAACTTGACCGTTTAGTATCTGGTTTCACACCGAACACTTGTGTTTTGCCTTGGAGGGGCAGGGAATGCCTTGTGAGGCATCCCCACACACCACCGGCAGTGGCTAGAGGCCACCGGCTGGTTTTTGCTGCCATCGGCACTATTTGTTGCCGGTCGGCACATTTTATTGCCGGTCGGCATAGTTTGTTGCCGGTCGGCACTATTTTTTGTCGAAATGACTTTTTTGGGCAGCCGACCACTGTTCATCTACTTTATGGAGATATTTTGTGCCAGCTGTGATAGCTGGCACCAACTCTGCCTCCCTCCATACACGTGTATGGAGGGATCTCCCTCTAAGCAAGCTTGTTGTATAAGCTTTGCAAGAGGGAGTCCTATAAGAGGAAGGCTCTCCTCTTTGATCTAGGTTAGAAACTTAGAAGCAAAAACCAGAGCTTAGAGATATAGATACACCCTATCTCTATATCTCCCTCTCTCTCCTCCTTTGTGTGTGTTTTTTGGCCCAAAAGTGTGTTTTTACCTTACTTTTGCACCAATACACACACTATTACACCTAGCTCCGAGATTGAGGGACTTGGGGGGCTGATTCTTGAGTTTTTGGACTGATTTTGATCAAAAGAAGAGGGCTAGACCATTTGTTCTTCAAAGGTTCTTCAAGGGTGAGCATCTTGCTTTATTTTCCCCAAACTTGCAATAGTTATTTACCTATCTTGCTTGCTGATTTAGCTTTTGTGCATAACATAAAAAAGGCTTATATTTTCATGCTTTAGAACTTTCATTAAGGTTGTCTTGTAGTTTGAGTGCAAACTCACCTTGTTAGGCCTTATTTGGCCCCTTTTGTTGCCTCTTTGGTAAGGCTTTGTTTACTTCAGTGTTTTGATCTCCTCACCACTGAAAACTAGTGTATTTTTAGTGGTAAGGAAGGTGGTTTGAAGTCTTGCATAGGGGAGGGACACCCCTCTCCCTTCATTGTCTTGTTTCTTTGCTTTTTGGCTTAAAGGGGTAGCATGTATGCTTGATCATTTTTGGCCTCATTTCAGAAGTTTTTTGGGTGTTTTAGGTCATGTGTGACCTCTGTTTTTGTCCGGATTTATGTCTCTTTGCATGCTTAAAGTACTTGCTTTGTATTGCTCCATTTGGCCTAGAAATCCCCCTTGTGCTTAGGCCATGATTCTTGCATATATTGGCATGGTTCCATGAAGGTTTTGGTATTATTTTATCATGTTTGAGGTCTGTTGGTCATCTATTTCAGCCATGTTTGCCTTGTTTGATGTCATCTCTTTTTGTTTTGGTTTGTAAGCTTTGAGTATGTTGACCTCTAGCATGCGTAGTTTGGACCATCCTCATGTTTTGGCATCATTTAGGATCATATTTCAGTCCATAAATCATGCTCATATGTGTGCATTTGTGACCTCTTTCATGCCTTGAAGGTGTACCCTCTTATGCCTACACATGAACCTTAGTGCATACACCCCTTTGGAGCCATCTTAGCTGCCATATTAGGAGGGTTTGGAGCCCTATTTTGCCTGTAAAAATTCTGTTTCTTACTTGTCTAAATCATGCTATGATTGGTCATGTTATGGGAGTGAGGTACCTCCTTTCTTGTGCCTTAGTTTTGAGACCATTGGCTTGCATGTTGGCATGAGAGTTTGTCCACCATTTTAGGCACTTTTGGCCACTGTTTTAAGATGGTTTGAGGTCTGCCCCTTTGTGGTTTATGGTCACCCTTGCATGCTTATCTCATGTTTGTTGCATAATCGCTTCATTAAGTGTTGTAACATGTCGATCCCATTGCCTAAATGGCCCATGTTTGCACTACATTTGCATCCCGTATGCCTAACATTGCATGCTTGCCATACTAGTTGCACCACACTTGGCATGCCTTGCATCTTGGTATCATGTCACATTTTAAGCCATGTTTGCATAACATGCATTGCATTATTTGGTTTGGGGTGTCAAGCCAAATGTGGGGATCAAAGGGACATTCATACTTCAAGTGATGTAATGTGCCTTGATTCTCGGTCACCGAGGCCTTTGACTCCGATTTGATAAGGCTTTGGTTCTCATTTTGTTTGTTGCATGCATCTTTACATCAAGTGGCAAATTTGATCCCTTGGGCTATCATGCACCATTGATGGCTCGAGGATCGAGGGCCATGCTTCCTTGAGTTTAAAGCATGATAGGAAGCATGACCATGCTTACACATGCCTGAAATCCCATGCCATACTGTCTGTCCTCTGTTTGCTGTCAAAACTGTCTTCTGCAGGAAGTTTCTGCCGACCGGCAGAACTCAGTGCCGACCGGAAATCTTTGAACAGCCGATTAATCCAAAGATAGCCGATGGAAATCCTGGACTGCCGGTGGGGATTCCCTCCAGCCGGTGGTACTCCGGGGCATGCAAGGAACCTGTCCAGGGACTTTGGGAATTTTCAGAGAAGCAGGGCAGTATAAACAGAGATGGCAGTGAGGTGGTACGGGTTTTTCAGGCGAGCCGGGTTTCGAGCATGCATCGTTCGCGCATCTAGAGGCAGAGGCTGCGGCCATCCCCTTCTTTCTTTTGCATTCTTTCTATTAATTAATTAAAAATTCTGTAATAATTTATTTGCTTATCATTTGGACTGTAATATTTATTTGGCCCCTCCGAGCGAGGGCAATGATGTAATAAGTGTGGGTGAGTGTGTGTATGTCTTCCAATCCTCACTTCTTTCTTCCCTTTTATTTACCTGCTTATGATGGTAGATTAGGGCATTTTTGAAATTAGCATACCTTATGCTATGCATGCGTGCATTCATGCATTTGTATTGCACGCATTAGGCTCGGTACATCATGCTAACTGCATTCGTATTTCAAATTCCAAATTGAATACGTGAATCAATTGGTTGCATCTCATATGCCATATTTAGGTTAACCGAGCCTACTCTAATTACATTTTTGCATGCGATGCATTAGTCATTTTAACATGAACTAGGACATGCATATTTGCTAACTAGTTTACTGTTTTGGCACGGAGTACGATGTAAGTAGTTATGCTTTAGCATCCCGCATGTGTGTGAGTGTTGCCATGACAGTATGCTTGCCATGCGACTAAGTGCTTATATGAGATGAATTGTTTGAATGCCTGTGGGTGAAGGGTGGATTGTTTGAATTGGAAAAAACTCATTAAAATTCGTGTTTTAGCCTACTTGCGAGTAGCAAATTCCAAAACGCTTTTCAAAACAAACGGATATGCAAGGCTTATTTCCAAATTAGGCAATCTTGTCTATACTTGTTTGCTGTACGCATAACATAGTAATTCTAGGCTAATAACCGGAATAAGAACACATAAAGTTTTCAAAAACGGATATCATGATTAGTAGAGGCCGGTCTTCGAACCGGGCGAGAGGGGGTGCTCATAGCTGACCTTCCCCAATCGTACCCTAGCTCCCGAGCCGAGACAACTCCGGTGATGACGGACACGTGGCCTTCGGCACCGAGTCAGGGTTTCCTAAATTTCCCCATTTTAAAAAAAAAATATTTAGGTGGCGACTCTGTATCTGGCAAAGCAGTCCATGTTTGGCACTTCTTTCCTAAAATCTGTTTTCTCAAAACGATTTGCCAGATTTGGACTCTTTGGTTCAAGATTAAGAACCGTGACAATTTAAGAGTCCGAGCTGTAGTAACCCCAAATGGACAGAACGGGACTCACCCTCCCGGGACGTTCGGGGATGTCTACACCATGTTTAGTAGGGCTTATTTCAGCTTTTAGCTTAATTTAAGCTATTTTGATGTGTTTGGTTCAGCTTAACAATACAGCTTATAGCTTTTTGTAAGTCAAAAATCAATTTATTTTTTGAGTGGGGGAGGAGAAGCTTTATTTATAAGGCAAAAATCAGCTTATGTTCATAGTTATAAGCTATAAGCTGTTAAACTATAAGCTATAATCACTTTCCCACAACTCTACAAAACGGGGCCAACATCATCGAACAAACATAGTTATGGACAACATCATTTTGCCATCTTCATTTACTGGTAGTCCTAGACATATGTTTGAAATCTTTCAAGATTCAATGGCTATTACGCGATACAACCAACACCCAAATATTTCTCTTACCATGACTACAAATCCTAGTTGGCCAGAAATTACTTCAACATTATTATCACATCAAAAACCTATTGATCGTCCTGATTTAATTGCCCGTGTTTTTGAGTTGAAGAGAAAATGTTTGATAAAGGAGATAGAAACCAATAAAGTGTTTGGAAATAAAGTTACACATGTTTTAACAATTGAATTTCAAAAATGGGGCCTCCCCCATATGCATGCACTTTTATTTCTTAACGGTCCAGACAAAATTCGGACATGTGCTCAAGTAGACAAATTGGTCTGTGCAGAATTTCCAGACCCAAAAGATGATCCTATGCTTTTTGAAACTGTCAAATGTTGTATGGTACATAGACCATGTGGTGCTTGAAATCCGCATGCACCATGTATGGAAAATGGTAGATGCAGTAAGAGATACCCTCGAGCTTTCACAGAAACAACAACTATAGATCAAGATGGATATCCTATCTACCGTCGTCGCAATAATGGTCAAGTACATACTGTGAGGGGGCAAGAAGTTGATAACAGGGATGCCGTACCATACAATGCATATCTTTCTAAACTTTTCAACTGTCATATAAATGTGGAAGTTTGCGCCAGAATGAGATGTGTCAAGTATATACATAAGTACATTTACAAGGGTTATAATCGTACAACGATGGTGTTGGGATCGATAAATGAGATTCAACAATATCTCGATGCAAGGTATATTGGACCTCCAGAAGCTGCTTGGCGAATATTTGGTCATCCTTTGCATGCAGAGATACCAACAATTGTACGATTGACACTTCATTTACCTGGAATGCATCGCGTTGTTTTTAACCCAGAAGAGTCATTAGAAACAATTCAATCTAGAGCTGGTCAACAAATGTCAACTCTTACTGGCTTCTTTGCATATTGTGCTGCCAGTGCAGATGAATGTCCATTCACTTATCAAGAATTTCCACAGCATTTTATATGGCTCAAGTCAGAAAAGAGATGGAAATCAAGAGAAAGGGGATATGCAATTGGTAGAATGTACTTTGTCAGTCCTAATTATGGTGAAAGATTTTATCTGCGTTCGTTACTAACTGTTGTCAAAGGACCAAAGTCGTTTCGGTCTTTACGCACGGTCGATAATGTTGTGCATGATACATTTAAATTAGCATGTGTTGCAAGGGAGCTTTTAGAAGATAATGAAGAATGGATACAATGCTTGAAAGAGGCTGTAGTTATGAAAACTGGATACCAATTGAGGAGATTGTTTAGCATTATTCTCACCTTGTGTTCTCCACTAAATCCATGTGCATTATGAAATCAATTCTCAACGCATATATGTGATGATCTTGCACATAAGATTCGTACATTGTTTGTCATTTCTAACCCAACTGAGGCTCAAATTGAAGATTATGGTCCCCATCTTTTGAATCAAATGCTTCATGAATCGGGCAAATGTTTAATTGACTTCCTACTCATTCCACAATCTACTGCAAATTGGAGTGCAGTAGTTGGTAATCGATTGATATTCGAACATCAACAACTGCAGAATGAGGCACAATAGGCAGATTCACAAATTACTATTGATTGTCTCAACAATGGACAATGAAATGCTTATAACACAATCACTGCTTCAATTTTTCAAAATAAAGGAACTATTTTCTTTCTTAATGGGGGTACTGGAACAGGGAAAACATTTTTGTACAATACGATTACATTAAAATGTCGCAGCCTTAGGCATATCATTGTTACTGTGGCCTCATCTGGAATTGCATTGTTATTGGTAGAAGGTCGCACTGCACATTCAACATTTTCCATTCTATTAGATGTCTTGGAAAATTCACTTTGTGGGTTTACCAAACAATCATTACAAGCTGAGTTGTTTAGAGAAACAAAACTCATAATTTGGGATGAAGTTCCTATGCAACATAGACATTGTGTTGAGGCGGTTGATCGTGCATTAAGGGATATTCGTGATAGTGAAAAGCCATTTGGGGGTATTACTGTTGTTCTTGGTAGAGACTTTCGAAAAATCTTACCAGTTATACCCAAAAGAATTCGTGAACAAATTGTGAATGCATCATTAAGACACTCTGTTATACGGAAGCATATACATATCTTAACTTTTGATTTGAATATGCGCTTGAATCATGGAGACCATGAAAATGCTATTTTTGCAAATTTATTGATGGATGTAACACTACTTTAACCTTTTTCTTTATTATATAGATTATTTTAAATTAATAAATTGTGTTTACACTCATATTTTTTTTAATTGATGTCACTTTTTTTAGATTGGGACTAATCCTCAAGAAATCATCAACCTTCCATCAACAATACATAAATGTCAAGATTTGAATGAATTACTCTCTACAGTTTACCCACAGTTGAATATGATAGAGACGTCGACCCCAACAGTTTTAACTAAACGCACCATTCTATCTACGCGTAACGATGATGTTAGTGACATTAATACTATTGCGTTGAATATCTTTCCAGGGAGATTATATACTTATTTTGCAGCAGATAAAATGTTTGAAGATAATGAAATTGATCCTACCATTACAAATAGATATCCTAATGAATATTTAAATTCATTGGATCCTCCCGGGCTACCAACTTTTAAGTTAGAGTTGAAAGTTGGTTGTCCTATAATATTGTTAAGGAATATTGCACCGAAAGATGGACTATGTAATGGTACAAGATTGATGGTTACTAGGTGCGACACTCGCATAATTGAAGCTCAAATTTTAACTGGAGAAAAGTTTGATAATTTGGCATTCATATTGAGGATGTTCTTCAGAAATGCCTTTCCAAATGACAAGACGTCAATTTCCAGTCCGATTAGCATATGTCTTGACCATTAATAAATCTCAAAGACAATCTGTGAAATTTGTTAGGGTTGATTTGCGCATACTAGTGTTTAGCCATGGCCAATTATATGTGGCATTGTCCAGATGTATATCCTTTGATCGTATAAGTATTCTCCTCCCTAAAGATAGTTTGGATTCTACTACAAATATTGTTTATCCTGAAGGGTTGTTGTAGTGTTCCATGTTCATTAAATCATGTTTTATCAAAAGGTAACCATGTAGATTTATTTATATTGATTATATATATATAGATTTTTTATATATATACAATTTCAATCTAATAATAATTGGAAATATGGATTTTTTTAGGATTGGATTGAAAAATTTATGGAGCTTAAAAGGAGAAATACAACTCGCTTGCTTCGATGGGGGTGTAATGAGGTAATTTCAATCTCAAAGTATTTTGATATGTATATTTCCAACAAATATACCAATCTATATATATATATATATATATATATATATTTTGTTTCCACAAATTACCAGATTGTTGTGCATGTTCCTCATTGGGGATACATACAAATTGATACAAAGACTTTTTCGAAAGTAATGAGGAGGAAGTTTGGGCAAACACATGTTTGAAGACATGTTATTGACACATCTTCTGTAAAACATACATATTCTGGAAAGCTTCAACCCATTTATTTATTTATTTATTTATAAAGTTTTAGCCCACACTTTTGGTGTATGACAATATAATGTTTATTTTTCTTATGTAGTTATAATTTGATTGGCAACAGTAACACTAACTATTGTGCATTTTAATTTTAATTTCTTTTAAATTGCAAAGCACTGGCTAGTGTGCATTATTTGATATTTAATTTTTTGTATATTTGATTTGTTTGGAATTGTAGTGTATAGTCTATTAAATATATTTTTATAATTACATTTTAATCTTAAATTTAAATAGTGTAGCGATTATAATTATATTATAATCTTAACATTATTTACACTGTGCCTTCAGGCACGGGCATACGCTAGTATATAGATATACAAGAAGATGTTACAATGTGCACCCTTAAAAAGATGCATATGGTATGCTTTTCATAATTTTTTCATAAAATTTTATAACTTAAACTTAAAATGTCGTAACTTTTTTACTACAAAATTCATAACTTTTTTTCATTAAAAAATGTCATAACAAAATCTCAAAGTGTCATAACAAAAATCACAAAATGTCATAACATTGTCATTCCTAATTTTAAGATGCACATCATAAAGTCACTATTTATAACTTTACTACAAAATGTCATAACACACATCACAAACAATCATAACATTCATCGTAAAAAAGCATAATTTTTTTACAATGTGCACCATTTGAAAGGGTGCACGTTATAAATTTCTCCATATATATATATATATATAAGAATATAATAAAAATTTAATTGAAAACTCTCTTTTAAGAGTCTCCTCTTGTAAGGAATCTCATTAAGAGTTTGAAATTATTGTGAAAGTCTCTACCTATTTATAAGCAAAAAAATTCTTTAAAAAACTCAAGAAATCTATGTGAGATTCAATCAAATTTATTAGAGAGAGATTTAAAATTTTGATATCCTTCTAAGAATGTTGCTCTTCTTTCAATTAAATTATTTGAATTAAAATCATATGAAGAGAATATTAAATATTAGATTTTCTCATCCAAAATTAAAATTAATAATATTTTAAAATATATTATTATATTTTTTTAGTAAAAACATATTAGGAGAAATATTTAAGATAATTTAATATTTTTAGTATTTTAATTTATAATTTATTACTTATATTTTTATTTAAATATAATTTTAATATATTTATTACGTCACGGTTCGATTTCGGTTTAATTCGACGGTTGAATTGGTGACCCTTCCATCTAATTTCTTTTTCGGTTCACTCCAATTTTTAAAAGATTAAAATAAATAAGAGTTACAAAAAAAAGGGCTTTTCCGAATCTTAGGCCCAAGGCAATTGCCCTAATTGTCTTGCGCTTGGACCTGCTGTTTAACATTTTTATGGCACAGTCGTTTGGTTTTATTCTATTAAAAAAAAAATCTTTTTTTTAAATAATAAAAAATAGTTTAACAAAAATAAATATCTAAAAAATATTTTTTATCCTTTAAAAAAATAAAACTATATAACTTGATTCTTTTTATTATATATTTTTCATGAAATTAATTTTCAATTTTTTAAAAAAAAATTCTGAAACAAGTTTTTAAAATCCAAACTAAACATAAGTATTTTTGTCATTTCAATAGCATGCATATATATTTTAAAATTAAAATTAAAAATTGTTTTTTACAATTTAACAACATATCTCCACACCCAATAATATTCAAATAAGAAAGAGTTTGGTCATGTACATGAGGAAAAATTATTAGGTGTCACGTATTCATATTTTTCATCAATTATCATATACTATATCTTTTCGTATTTTTCAATCACTTAATATAAAATTATAAATTATACATTTTTCATCAATCATAACATTTCTAAAACATCAAATGACCGTACTCCGGAACACCCAATAACTACTCAATACGTGAGACATGTATTTTGAATATCTTCTCTCAAGGCTAGAATTTTGGAATGTAGTGAAAAAGTGGCACCCAGAAACTTCTAAACAAGTTCACTATTTATCTTTACAGGAGTTTATTCATCTTACAAAGTCACCAGTGGCAGCTATTTAAAATAGCAGAACAAGAACACACAGTAAGAGAGAGAGAAAATATTATAGTCCATTTAACCCAAAATAAAAATAATAATAAAAGAAAGTAAGAGGGAAAAAATATGTGTTGTACCACCGGCTCTAGAAATTTTATTAAGGACATTTAAAATTTTAAATTAAAGTTTATATAAAATAAATCATACTTATCTATATTATCATCCATTTTCAATAAATCTCCTAATATACAAATTTCAAATCACAGCCGAAAAAAAATTAATATATTGATACTATTGTTTAGATATAAAAATAAATGGAATATATGCAGTTCTATGGTTATTTTGGATGTTATACCACTCAACTTAGTCTTGATGGGCATTTTTTAAAAAATTTAGTGCCCCAATAAATATATTTACCGAGAGAGGTATATATTAAGTATTATTCTTTTTTGAAAAAAATTATTTATGGATAGTTTTTTGGTCTTTGTACGAATATATATTATTGTATCTATCAAGAGAAATATTAAAATTTTAATGTACAGACTAGATGTATTTTAAGTGTAATTCACATTATTCTAATTTTAAATTTATATCATAACATTTTCACTTTCTAACTGTAAAATGTTTTTGATAAAAAAATGAAATTGTGAATGAATTATGATGTAGATATGTGAAGTTTAAAATAATTGAGTTGAGTATTTAAAATGAATATTCAAAATACATGAATTTATGTGTTCAAATTGTAAAGAATAGACTAACATGTACATTATCTGCATTATCTACATATAAATAAAAAAGAAAAACAAATTGACAGCAGCACATGGGGAGCATCCTCCATTGCTCTGTTAGGGAAAAGCAACGTGATTCCTCACAAGTAAATCAATTAATGGAAATAAAAATTAATGTGAAAAAATTAAATCAAAGGCAACACAAGAATTTTTACGTGGTTCCCTCAATGTGAGGTACGTCTACGGGATCGAAATCCGATTCCACTATCAACCAAATAGTTTCCAAACGATTACAAACAAGACACTAATGATCTCACAAAACTACCCTTAGGTGAATTCCAAATAATCACAAATAAACAAGAGGAAAGACCTCACCAAATAGATGAATTAAAATCTTCAGAACCAAAGTTGAAGAAGATCCAAAATAACGATCCAAATCAACACCAAAAACAAAGCAAAGAACCACCCAAATTAATTCCACTGTTCACACACCCAAATAATTGATTTCACCAAAGTAGAGTATGTGTAGCAGCCGTTCTCTTCACCTCGGGATGAGCAAAAACAAAACCTAAAATATAGTGAATTTAAGGTTTATTATCAAACCTTAGTTGTTTCCAAATTGAATTGGGTTTCCACAAATATAATATATAAAAAATATATTATACATAAACCAAGCCAAATTAAAAAATTTTAACAAACCAATTGGGTCCCACACTCCAATAAGGATGTATACCCAACAATTCTCCCCCTATTGACTTAGGTGGAGACATCAACCATACCCACCAAAGTTCGACACTTTAAATGTTTGTCCCTCGACAAAGTCTTAGTCAACATATCTGAAATATTATCATCCGTGTGAACCTTTTCGAGTTGTAACAATTTCGAATCTAACACATCACGAATCCAATGGTATCTCAAATCAATGTGTTTCGATCTCGAATGAAAAGTAGAATTTTTACTCAAGTGAATAGCACTTTTACTATCACAATAAAGCACATACTTTTCTTGCTTCAAACCCAACTCTTGCAAAAATTTCTTCAACCATAACTCTTCTTTGAAAGCTTCTGTAATAGCAATAAATTCAGCTTCAGTAGTTGAGAGAGCAACACATTTTTATAATTTAGATTGCCATGCCACAGCTCCCCCTGCAAAAGTCATCAAATACCCCGAAGTAGATTTCCTAGAATCAACATCACCAGCCATGTCAGAATCTGTGAACCCATCAAGTATCGGCTTACCATCCCCAAAACACAAACACACCTTCGAAGTCCCTTGAAGATATCTTAGAATCCATTTTACCGCTGCCCAATGTTCTTTACCCGGATTAGAGAGAAACCGACTCACTACACCAACGGCGTGAGCAATATCCGGCCTTGTACAAACCATGGCATACATCAAAGAACCAACTGCTGAGGAATAAGGAACTTTCAACATCTCTTCCTTGTCTTTCTCACTTGTAGGACATTGATTCGAACTAAGCTTGAAGTGACCCGCAAGTGGACAACCAACCGGCTTCGCTTTATCCATATTGAACCTCTCAAGAACTTTCTCAATGTAGCTTTCTTGAGACAACCAAATCAGCCCCTCTTTGCGATCACGAACAATTTTCATACTAAGAATTTGCTTTGCCGGTCCCAAATCTTTCATAGCAAAAGATTTACTCAACTCTAACTTCAACTTGTTAATCATGGTAGAATCTTGACCCACAATTAACATGTCATCAGCATAAAGCAAAAGAAAAATAAATTTACCATCCGGAAAATTTTTCACAAACACACAATGGTCCGAAGTGGTTTTAGAAAAACCATTATTCATCATGAAAGAGTCAAATTTTTTGTACCATTGCCGCGGGGCTTGCTTGAGGCCATACAAACTTTTCTTCAATCTGCAAACAAATTTCTCTTTCCCTTTTTCCACAAAACCTTCCGGTTGCTCCATGTAAATTTCTTCTTCAAGATCACCATGAAGAAATGCGGTCTTCACATCAAGTTGCTCAACTTCAAGGTTCATACTTGTAGCCATGCCAAGTACAACCCGAATAGAAGACATCTTTACAACCGGTGAGAAAATCTCGTCAAAATCAATACCTTTCTTTTGCCCAAAGCCTTTCACAACAAGATGTGCTTTGTACCTCAGAGTCTTGCCATCATTCTTCAATTTGAAAACCCACTTATTTTTCAGAATTTTCCTCCCTTTAGGCAACTTCACTAAATCATAAGTCTAGTTTTCAAGCAAGGAATTCATCTCCTCGTCCATGGCCTTTTTCCAATCACCTTTCTTTGCATGCTTAATTGCTTCTTGGTAGCTCTCAGGCTCCCCTTGATTGGAAATCAACACAAATTCATTGAGAGGATATTTTCTTGAAGGTTGTCGGTCCCTTGTAGATTTCCTCAACTCAAGTTGTGGTGGCGGTTCTTGAGTTGGATGCTCTTCCTCAATTTCTGGCTCAACTTCATTAGGATTAGCATCATCCTCTACATCTTCAATAGGTGGCTGCACATCTCCCCCGTTTTCATCATCAACTGAAGATGAAGGAGATGAATCCATGTCAATGAGATCACTAGTTTTTTGCTCCGGTTGATCACCTTTGCCAAAGTCTTCAATTGTTTGGTCTTCAAGAAACACAACATCACGGCTTCGAATGACTTTCTTGTCGACCGGATCCCACAATCTATACCCAAATTCATCACGTCCATAGCTATAGACACCCTATTTTTTACCATCCTCAAGACTTGGACGTCACTGTTTGATCACTCGATGATCATCCACGTTTGTGTTTGTTTTGAGTTCCCGGAGGTCTTGGCAACGCGCCTTGCCTCAGGATCTCTCGACTTGTTTTCCCTGTGCTTGGTTTTGCACCAAGGACTTGTTTGTTTTGCACCTGAGGGTAGAGAGTGGCTTGTTAGCTCCTCCTGACCCCCACCGGCCTTGGCTTGAGGCCACCGGTCGTGCATTCTTGCTACCGACCATTGGTGAAATATACCATTGGCCGGCCGGCACTTAATGTGGTCAGTCGACCATCTGTTTGGCCGGTGACCTCTTTTGCTGGCCAGTATTACCCTTTTGCACCCTTCAGGGATGGTGCATGCCAGCTGTGCCAGCTGGAATGCACCAACCCTCTCCCCGTGCATAAGTGTGGTTGTTTTCCACCTTTGACCCTCTTTTTGCACCCTTTGCTCAAGGCTTCTTGAGGAAGCCTTGACCCCTTGTCTTGGCTTCCTCAAGAAGCTTGCACCTTTGGGGTAGCTTCCTTTGGAAGCTTGGCTCTTTTGACTCTTACACAAAAGCATCTCTAAGAAGCTTAGAGCCTCCTTTTTGTCTATATAAGGAGCCTCCTCCCTCCTTTGTCTTGGTTGAGAAAAAAACCAGAGCTATACACATATATATCTGATATATATCATCCTCTCTCTATATATCTCCCTCTTTCGCTTCATTTGGTGTGTTTGAGGGCCTAGAGTGTGTGTTTGTTCTTAGTTTTGCACTAAAACACACACCATTACACCATACTTCGACTTGGGAGGTCTTGAGGGTTTGTTCTTGGAGTTTTGGGCTTGTTTTGATCAGAAGAAGGTGGCTAACCTTGCTGCTCTTCAAGGGTTCTTCAAGAGTAACACTATTGCTTTATTTTCCTCAATCTTGCACTAGCTTTTTGACTATCTTGCATACTGATTTAGACTTTGTGTATAACTTGAAAAAGTCTTGTATTTTCATGCTCAAGATCTTTCATTAAGGTGGTTTTGGTGTTAGGGGTCGACCTCCCCCTCTTAGGCCTTGTTTGGCCTCTTTTGTGTTCTCTTTGTTAAGCTTCGGTTACTTTGGTGTGTTGGCCTTCTCACCACTGAAATCCAGTGGATTTTCAGTGGTGAAGAAGGGGTTTTGAAGTCTTGCATAGGGGAGGGACACCCCTCTCCCTTTGTGTCTCATTTGTGCATGTTTTTGGCTCATAATGGTAGCATGCATGAGTAGTTGCCTTTGGCTCCATTTCAAAGGTTTTTGGGTGTTGTTTGGTCATAATATGCCTCTGTTTTTGGTCAAATTAATGGCCCCTCTCATGCTTAATGCACTTGCTTTGTATTTCCCCATTTTGCCTAGAAATGCATCTAGCCATTAGACCATCATGTTTGCATATTTTTGCCTAGCTTTGTGAAGCTTTTGATCATGATTTACCATGCTTAAGGTCTGTTAGGCACTGATTTTATCATATTTGCCATGTTTGGTATAGCCTCTTTGCATTTTGGCTTGTGACCCTTGAGGGTGTGAGCCATGAGCATGCTTGAGTTGAGTTGTGTCAATGATTTGGAGTCATTTCACATGCCATTTCAGTCCCTAATTCATGCTTATATGTTTACATTCATCATCACTCTCATGCCTTGGAGGGTTGTTCTTTTGTGCCTTGAAAAGGGCCATTGTGCATGCTTAGGTGTTCAAGTCTTTGGGGTTGCCATATCAGTGGGTTTTGGGGGCTCCTTTGCATGTTGAAACCCTGTTTTTTTTTTTTTTTTTTGGTTCTTTAATTCATGCCATGTGTGGTCATGATAGTTGTGGTAGAATGCTATTTCTTTTTATGCCTTAGTCTTAGGCTCATTAATGTGCATGCCTACATGAACATTTGTCCACCATTTGCACCACTGTTGGCCACTGTTTTTAGGGTGGGCTGAGGTCTGCCCTTTGTAGTTTAGGTCCACCGTTGCATGATCATGTTGCATAGCTTTGGTTTCATGCTCGCATTGTATCATACTTGCATGTTTACATAGGGTTTAGCTAGTTGCATCCCATATACATGTTGCATATTTGGCATGTTTATATCGCATTAACTTAGCTTGCATGCTTAGGTCACATTGCATTTGGCATGACTTGTGCCTTAACTTCATTTGCATGATTGAGCCATTTTGCATACATGCATTGCATTACATTTCACAGGGTTTGGGGTGTCAAACTAAGCATGAGGAATGGGATGCGTTCGTACTTAAAGTGACGTAATGCGCCTCAATCCTCAGTCGCCAATACCTTTGATCTTAACATGATAAGGTGTTAGCATTCATTTGTTTGTTGCATGCATTTACGTTGAGTGGCAAACCTTGGTATCTTAGGCCATCATGCATTGGAATGCGTGATTGGTGGCCCGAGTACCGAGGGCCACACTCCCATGAGTCTACAACATGATTGGGAGAGTGGCCATGCATACATTGCTTTGAATTTCCTTGCCATGCACTGTCTGCCCTCTGCTGCTGTCCAAAACAAGTTCTGTAGGAAGCTTTCGCCGGCCGGCCATCTCTACTGCCGACCGGCCATTAATTGTTGGCCGATGGATTTACAAATGGTCGATGACCATCCGGACATGGCTGGTGGTGATCCCACTTGGTCGGTGATGCTCCCCAATGTCCAGAGAGTGCACCTTGGGAGTTACACAATTTTCAGAGGAACAGAGTAAGGAAAACGGAGGCAGCTTATGCATGGCAATGGACTTCCGAGCGGAGCCGAGCACGCATTGCATTGGGCCCTCTTCCCGAGGCTGCTTATTGTGTTATTAGATCAGTTAATTTGCTTAATTAATTTAATTGGTCTATAATATTTAATTAGCTCAAATTAGTTAATTAATTGTATTATTCTTTTGGTCCCTCCGAGCGAGGGTGAATCTGTAATAAGTGTGGGTGCGTGTGTGCATGTCTTCCAACCCCCACTTATTTCTCCCTTTTACTTACCTGCTTTCAATGGTTAGTATTAGGGCATATTTAAATTAGCATACCTTATGCCATGCATGCGTGCATCCATACATTTGTCTTGCATGCACCGGGCTTGGGGCATCATACTAACTGCATAGTATTTCAAATCAAACTTGAATACATGCTATCTGTTGCATTTCATATGTCATCCTTAGATTAGCCGAGCCTATTCTAGTGACATTCT
Source organism: Camellia sinensis (assembly GCF_055761805.1). NCBI lineage: Eukaryota > Viridiplantae > Streptophyta > Magnoliopsida > Ericales > Theaceae > Camellia > Camellia sinensis. The sequence continues at coordinate 61,928,724 of NC_138971.1, forward strand.
GTATGCGATGCATTAGTCATTTTAACATGAACTTGGATCACGCATGATTACAAACTAGTTTATTGTTTTGGCTTGGAGTACACTGTAAGTGTTTTATGTTTTAGCATCTCGCATGAGTGTGAATGTTGACATGACAGCATGCTTACCATGTGGCTAGATGCTTATGTGATATGAACTGCTTGAGTGCCTGCGGATGGAGGTTGAATTACCTAAATTGGAATAATGCACTAAAACTGTGAGTTTTAAGCCCACTAGATAGTGGCAAAACCATCTTTTCTAAAAGCCCACTTGAGGGTGGCAAAATCTGTATTTTTGCCTACTTACAAGTAGCAAACCATTTTCAAATAAACAAGCATGAAATGTTTTGTTCCAATTTAGGCGATTTGGTCTATACTTGTTTGCTGTGCGTATAACATAGTAATTCTAGGCTAATAACCGGAATAAGAGCATATAGTGTTTTCAAAACAAATATCATGTTAGTAGAGACCGATCTTCGGATCGGGCGAGAGGGGGTGCTCATAGCTGACCTTCCCTAATCGTACCCAAGTTCCCGAGCCGAGGCAACTTTGGTGATGACGGACACGTGGCCTTAGGCAAACGAGTCAGGGTTTCCTAAATTCTCTCAAAATAAAATGTTTAGGTGGCGACTCTGTATCTGGCAAAGCAGTCCATGTTTGGCACTTCTTTTCTAAAAATCTGTTTTCCCAAAATGATTTGCTGGATTTGGACTCTTTGGTTCAGATTAAGAACCGTGACAATTCGAGTCCGAACTGTAGCATGGGGCCCACGGGTGCGTCTACAGTTTCTGGCGACTCTGCTGGGGAGAAGAGATCTTGACTCGAACTCATGATATCTCGTTTTGACTACACTTATGTGTTTATTTGCATTACATGTGCATTGGTGCGCCTAGGACACCGTGTTTGCCATCTGCTATTCCTGAACGGTTTGTCTGAGGCTCGCTTCGAGAAGCATGACATAAGGCTAACCGGTTACGGGCTCTGCCAGTATGGGAGCACAAACCCCGGTTTTACCGAGGCACCCTTTTGACCATTCGACGTAGTGCATACTCGGAATCCATAGTGACCATTCCAAACTAGGACAGGTTGCTTACCCGATGGGTTGTTTGAAACCACTGCGTGCGTAGTGAAACCCTAGCTCCTGACAAAATAGGACAGGGAAACCCCGCCCCCAACATAGGGGTGTTTTGGCTCTCACTTATTTGCTATGTGCTTTAGAGTGTGTCTCTACAAGAATGCGTGTATCAGTTTGCAAGTTTGGGCATCCGGCCTGCGGGCGCCAGTTCAGTGTTTGAGAATCAGTTATTTGCAGGTATCAGGTTCAGTTTTAGGAACGGTAATTCGGGAACAATAATCAGTACTAAGGAACAGTGTTTTCAGCTTATCAACCGTGTGTTGTGATGCCCGACTGTGTGTTGTATGTATTTATTTTACGCTGTTATGCTGCCCGTTTGTCTGGTTTTTTTATTTCCTTATTGCTTTATTTATCTTCTTGCTAGGAAGTTTAGCACGATTGCTTCTGACCCAGTAGATATTCCCCAAGCACTCTGGACTAGAGGTTGCCGACTCCATCGATAAGGATCTGGTAGACAGACAACCAGTGTTTTACTCCTTACCCCCAGTTGTCAGACGGAGTTCAAGAAGACGTAGTATATCGGTGCCAGGATTGTCAGATCAGTGGTCTGTGAACAGTCAGGTTGAAACTCCCGAGTCTACTATAGAGGCAAATACACCGGCAGTTCAGATAAATCAGGGTAGTATGTCAGGGATGGAAGACATGATGCGCCAACTCCAGGAAAGCATGAAAGCCATGCAAGAGGACACTGTCCGTCAAGCAGAATTCGCCAAACAGCAAGCCGTTGTTATGGCCCAACAGGCAGAGTTAATTACCCGGTTACAACAGCAAACCGGAGCATCTGCTTCACACCAGGCTCCTCCCCCACCAAGGGTTCCGATACCCGAGGAGACACCAAATGTTCAGAATGCCCAAGAAGATACAGACATCCCAACAGGGCTAGCTCCCCCCCCCCCCCGATTCTACCACAACTATCCAAGGCACTCACACCTATCAATGCACCAGATTCTCCCTTCGAGTTCGAAGTGGACCCCACAGCATTAAAACTGAGCAAGCTGGAAAAGATGTTTAAGAAATCCCAGGGAGTCAAGACCATCCCTGACATTGAAGACGGGTATATCGACGCAGCCGTGACGCTGCCGAATCGATTCAAGATGCCGCACATCAACCGATTTGATGGGTCCAGGGACCCCATGGTGCACCTGAGGTTGTTTTCAGATATCTTAAGGCCGATGGACCTCACCAGACTACAGAAGCTATCTTTGTTCGGCCGGACCCTGTCAGGTGTGGCAGCCATCTGGTATGCCAAATTAGAAGATGACGTCAAGAGAAACTGGGATGAAATGGCCGAGGCCTTCATTGCACAATATTCGTATAACACGCAAATCGAGATTACGACCCGTGATCTTGAGATGACAAGGCAAGAGCCTAAGGAGAGCTTTTCAGTGTTCGTGACCAGATGGAGGGCCAAGGCCTTGATGATGACCCTAAGGCCCACGGATAAAGATCAAATCCGGATGATTGTGCGCAATCTCCAACCGAAACTGATGCAAAAAATGATCGTGCTCCCCTTCCCTACCTTTTCTGATCTGCATGAGATGGGAGTACAGATCGAAGATGTAATAAAACAGGGTCTGATTGACCAAGATAAGGAGCAGCCTCGAAGGACTTTCAACCGCAACAACAACGCAGGCACAAGCAGTGCTGCGAATACAAGGGCTTCGGAAGTCAGCATGGTCGCCACCATCCCCCCTCCGAGGACCGTGGCAGCTACGCCATTCTCCGGTGCGTCCGGAAGCCATACACAAACAACCAAATACCTGCCCAAAAACCAAAGAACCTTCGCTCCACTATATATGCCCCTTTCCAAAGCTCTGGGAGTTTAATCAGAAAAGGGCACTTGAAGCCCCTAGAGCCGCAGCCATTACCGGAAAGACTTCCCCCCACCCACAACCCAGCCAAATATTGTGCATTTCACTAACAGCACAGTCACGACACCGACCAATGCTTCCGATTACGTCATGAGGTTCAAGATCTCATCGATAACGGGGTGATTTTGCCTCCTGAGAAACCCAATGTTACAACGAACCCTCTCCCACCACACAACCAAGCTCCACCTCCCAAAAGAATCAACTTTATCTTGACTGGGTTGTGGCTTACGATCCTAGCATATATATCACCCTTTCCCACCTACCTAAGCCGGAGGTGCTCCTTCCTGACTGCACTGACTCTTTGTGCATGTTGGACATCTCCACAACTCCACCTGGACCAATGGCGGTGATTGTCGAAGACGGAACAAGGGAGATTGCAGAGGAAGATGGGATTTTTGAGTCAAGGTTTGAGCAGTCTGGGAGTCTCGCTGGGGAAGCCTACAATCCGAGTGATTACATTCTGTCAGCAGGCCAGGCTAGGCCAAGTGTAGAATTGCCAGAGAGGGCAGAGCTGTGTATGATCCAGGGGGATAGATCTGAGCAAGGGGTAGATGATTTGGCGGTTGTGGGAGAAGACTTTGCCAACCTCTAGTTTTTCAATGACCAAGATCCAGGGGACACGACAGTCAACTAGTTTGATTTTGAGGAATCGACAGAGGCTATCGGGTGGCTGGATGATCAACCGGATGTTGTGGAAGAATTCCAACCAGAACAGGGCCCGACAGGGGCGAGAATATCAGTTGTGGCCGGAAGGGCCAGAAGTCAAAATGAATCGCCGGAGAGCGCCGGTGTCGAGAATTTCGCTCAAGATTGGAGCATTTTGAATGCAGAAATTGATGAACAGCCAGCTGTACTGATACAGTTGGAACAGGAATGGTTTAAGGATTCTGAGAGAATCAGGAAGGCTAAGGCCCACGTAGGGACTGAAACTGCTATGTGCACAGAGACAGAGAATACCACGAGTATATGGATGGAGGGTACTGTGAGTACGAGAACGGTCATACCGGAGCCGGACAGGTGTCTGTCTGCTGCCGATGGAATGTGGTGGGAGGACGATGACCTATGTCTTGTCCACACGGACGAGGATTGAGGGAATAACCAACCAGATGATAACTGGTACATCGGCGAAGTCGATCATATGACTAGGACTGGGCGGTATTTCAAGCCCCCACATCTAGATCAGCTAGAGGCGTCTGGGAAGGATAGGGAAGCGGAGAAGCATAAAGAAAAGCAACTCGAAGATGAAGCCGTCTTGAGGCAGTTGAAAAAGATACAAGCAGACATCTTCATCTGGTTACTGCTTATGGCTTCTCGAGTGCATAGACAGGCCGTCCTATCGGCAACGGACAAGGCCAAGCTCTCAATAGAAGCCACACCAAAGCAGCTGGTAGGATTAGTTTTTCCAGGAGGAGCCACCCCGATGCTGACTTTTTTCGACAAGGAATTGCCACAACAAACCTCTCTACATCTCTGTGGAATGTAGAGGCAAATGGGTACCAGTGGTTCTTGTCGACACGGGATCCGCCATTAATGTGTGCCTATCAAGGACGGCATATGCAATCGAGTTGAAGCCCGCGGACTTCGTGCCAACTACCCAGGTGATTCGGTCGTATAATAACACAAGCAGGGAGGTGATGGGGACTATCAAAATTTAGACCCAGGTTTGTCCAGGACAACACGAGATTGATTTCCACGTCTTGGACGTTCCCGCAACCTTTAACCTACTTTTGGGGCGACCGTGGTTGCACCAGGTAAAGGCAGTTTCTTCCACCTTGCACCAAATGTTGAAATACCCCCACGGGAAGGGGGTGGCTATAGTTTTGAGGAATTCATCGATCCATCCGCCACCAGTGGTGTCCACACCGGTTTTGGAAATCGAGCATGGCACGGAGGATGTCTTCTTATCAGGATTTACCCTGGCCGAGGTCCGGGTCGTGCAAAACATTTTGGCTGATAATTAGGGGGTATATGTCAGTGCTCAATCAGTGTACCTCATGAACAAGCTTCAACACATCCCCGGGATGGGATTGGGAAAGAGTGGCCGGAAGGGCGTCGCAGCATTGGCCGAGGTGCCACACAACCCACATACCTTTGGTTTGGGTTATCTGCCCACTAAAGAGGATTGGATAAGGAATGGAAAGGAAATGGCTAGGAGAGCCAGAGCAAAGCAGGCTGGGAAGCCTTTTAAGCTGATGCACCGGCCCATTTAGGGTACCCTAAACGGACGCTTCGTTCGGGAGGGAGAGGACTTTCCGTTTTGTGGTTTCCCAGAGCCATGGCTAAATGCGGAGAGAAGGCGTGTGCCTGGTTTCGAGATCTTCTTTGATCTGCAGTTATCCGGGGATGATGTTGCCGAAGAGCAGATAGACCTATTGGCTGAGGCTGAGCAGAGCACGAAAGTGGAGTTTGAGGATGTTGAAATTGAAATGGGGGTAGCATTGGCTTGTCTACTGTCAGATCCTCCGATCGAACAGAAGTGCTTGGGGGATAACTTCTCGGTGTCCATGATCGGGAATGAAACGGCTGCAGGCCTACCAGCAAACATTTTGGATGCATCCATCGCACCCTCTCTCATTTGGTAGTATGAAGAGGGATTTTTGTCAAGCAACCCCAGGTCAGGTAGTGAGCCGGAATCTGATTCCATCGAGTCTTGTGAGTCGGAATCAGGTTCCAGCTCGACTGAGTCTGAGTCTGGTATTCCTGGGGGTGACAACCCGGATGCCACAGTCCTGTCCAGGTCATCTTTTTTTTTCTCTTTTGAGTCTGTTGTAACAGAACAATCAGACGGTTTGGAAGTACTTAATGAGAATGATGTGGATGTGATTTCTGAGTACTTTTCTGTGCCTTTGATTTATTGCTTGAATCAGGACTTTCAAAATTTTGACAAAAACGACGAGGAAAAAATTCCTCCGGTTTTGCAACGATTAATTGATCAAGAGTAGGAAAGATTTGTTAAACCTTTAGTTAATGAAATCACTACTGTGAATATTGGTACTGAGAAGGACCCACGGCTGGTCCAGATCGGGTCCACGTTGTCTTCGGAGGAACGCGAGCGCTTAGTCACTTTATTAAAAGATTTCAAAGATGTTTTCACGTGGTCCTACGAAGACATGCCTGAGATCGATCCTGAGATTGCACAGCACCGGATCCCTCTTGACCCCGAGGCCCGACCCATCAAGCAAAAACTCAGAAGAATCCGCCCTAACTGGGCCATCAAGATTAAGGAAGAGGTCACCAAGCAAATCGATGTAGGCTTCCTACTAGTATCCGAATACCCGACTTGGTTGGCCAACATTGTTCCGGTGCCGAAGAAGGATGGCAGGATCAGGGTATGCGTGGATTTCAGGGACTTGAACAGAGCTAGTCCGAAGGACGATTTTCCCTTGCCGCATATTGATGAGTTAGTGGATTTCACAGCAAGGCATGCTCTGCTCTCGTTTATGGATGGCTTCTCAGGCTACAACCAGATAGTGATGGCACCAGAAGATCGGGAGAAGATTGCTTTCACTACCCCGTGGGGGACATACTGCTACAAAGTAATGCCGTTTGGGTTGAAGAATGCGGGAGCTACATATCAACGGGCTGCGACCACAATATTGCATGACATGATCCACAAAGAGGTTGAGGTATATGTGGACGACATGATCGTCAAGTCAAAAGAAAGAGAGGGCCACTACGTTGCCTTGCAAAAGTTCTTTCAAAGGATCAGCGAATTTCGGTTGCGGCTGAACCCTCAGAAGTGTACATTTGGTGTTACGGAAGGACAAATGCTGGGGTTTCTTATTACACAAAAGGGCATTGAAGTTGACCCTTCCAAAATCAAGGCCATCTTAGAAATGCCACCACCGAGGACTGAAAAGGAGGTGCGAGGCTTTCTGGGTAAAGTGCAATTCATAAGGCGGTTTATCTCAAAATTAACCTTGACTTGTGAACCACTTTTTGGTCTCCTGAAGAAAGGAAAGAAATTCCAATGGGACGGCCGATGCCAAGCTGCTTTTGAACGGATCAAGGAATACTTACAGAATCCACCCGTGTTGTCACCGCCGGAACCGGGGAAGCCGTTGACATTATACCTTTCAGTGACTGAGACTACAATAGGTTGTATGCTCGCGCAAGAGTCAGAAGACAAGGTGGAAAGAGCCATCTACTATCTGAGCAAGAAGATGCTAGAGTATGAGACTCGCTATACGCCACTGGAGAAAGCTTGCCTAGCTTTGGTATGGGCTACCAGAAAGCTGCGACACTACCTGTTAGCTCACTCTGTAATGTTGGTTTCACGACTCAATCCCATCAAATATCTTTTCAAGAAACCGACGCTTACGGGTAGGCTGGCTCGTTGGTTGCTGTTGCTCTCCGAGTTCGACTTAAAATATGTGGCGCGCAAGTCAGTTAAGGGGAGGGCAGTAGCAGAGTTCTTAGCCGATCATCCAGTGGAAGGGGGTGAAACAGTTGAATACTTATTCCCATATGAGGCCATTTTGCATATCGACGATGAAACGTGGATGATGTATTTTGACGGAGCATCAAACCAGTACGGGTATGGGGTAGGGATACTACTGATAACACCCGACAATTCCCGCATCCCTTTAGCGTTTAAACTCCGATTCAAAGTCTCGAACAATGAAGCAGAATATGAGGTATGCATTGTCGGTCTAGAAGCATCCCTGGAACTGGGGGCAAGACGGTTGGACGTCATCGGGGACTCGAACCTTGTTGTGTCTCAAGCAAAAGGAGACTGGAAAGTCAAAGAAGAAAAGATGATAATGTACCACCAAACCTTGGACCTGCTGATTCCTCGATTTGAGAAGCTAAACTGCACTCATCTACTAAGAGAGAACAACAGGTTCGCAGATTCATTAGCAACTCTATCTTCCATGATAGACATCCCGTTTGGAATCCGGATGCGTCTAGTCATCATTGACCAGAAATTTGTGCCGGCTTACGAGTCGATTGCCGCTATAGACGAGGTTCAAGATGAGAACCCCTGGTATTACGACATTTAGAATTTCTTGGAAAAGGGAGCATATCCACCAGGGGTAAATGCCAAGGATAAAAGGGCAATCAGGAGAATGGCCGTTCAGTTCATCATCTGCGGAGGTAAATTGTACAAGAGAGGTCATCTGGGAATGCATAAGCTGTGCGTTGAAGCTGAAGAATCAAAACGCCTAATGGAGGCCATCCATGGAGGGGAATGTGGTGCACATATGAACGGAGTAATGCTAGCCAGGAAGATCCTCAGACAGGGTTACTATTGGTCCACCATGGAGAAGGATTGTATCGACTTTGTTCGGCGATGCCACAAATGTCAGATCCATGCAAACCGCATGAACATCCCGCCATCAAAGCTTTACAACATGACTTCACCATGGCCATTTTCAGTTTGGGGAATCGATGTGATTGGGGCTGTCACTCCAAAGGGGTCAAACGGACATGAGTTCATCCTGGTCGCGATAGATTACTTTACAAAGTGGGTTGAGGCCCAATCCTATGCGGTGTTGAAGGCTTCACATGTTGCGAAGTTCATCAGAAACAACATCATCTATCGCTATGGGGTCCTGACCGAGGTAATTTCAGATAACGGTTCTCACTTCAAGAAGGAAGTGATTGACTTATTGGAGAAGTACAACATGGCTTTTCACAAGTCATTCACATACCGGCCGCAAACTAATGGAGCGGTTGAGGCCGCCAACAAGAATATCAAACACATACTGCAAAAAATGGTGGAAACCTACCGGGATTGGCCAGATAAGCTGCCGTTTGCTCTGTGGGGCTACCGGACTTCAATTAGAACTTCTACTAAGGCGACTCCGTACTCGTTGGTTTATGGGATAGAGGCTGTTCTACCTATTGAAATTGAGGTTTCGTCTTTGAGAGTGCTGGCTGAGTGTCAAATAGCCGAGGCAAATTGGCAGCAGAGCAGGTTTGAAGAACTCATGCTCTTTGACGAAAGAAGACTGAAAGCACTGTACCATGTTCAAGGTTATCAGCGTAGAATTACCAGGGCTTTCAACAAGAAAGTTAAGTCCAGGAATTTGAAGAAAGGAGATCTGGTGCTCAAGGACAACCGAGCTCCCATCCATGACCCAAGGGGCAAGTTCAGACCTAATTGGACTGGTCCCTACATCATTAAGTCCATCTGGTCAGGTGGAGCCGTGGTTCTGATAGACCTAGATGGCCTAGAGTTCTCACAACCAATCAACATGGACAAGTTGAAGAAATATTATCCCTGAGAGGCTCGCTAGGCCGAAAACCCGAAAGGGCGACCTAGGCAAAAATTAGAGCATGAAAAATTTGAAATTATAAAAACTGAGCTTGCAAGGTTGAAAACCCAGAAAGGGCGGCCTTGGCAAAAGTTAGAGCGTAAAAGGAGAATGAAAATACTTGAGTGAACCCGAGCCTGAACTACGTAAGGCTTGATTCCCATCTTTGAGATACGTAGGCAACTTCATCCTGAAGTTCAGCCATAAACTTTTTCCCGATCAACTTTGTCCATTTGATCATCTCGGCCATCGTTGTCTATCCAGTATTCAAGAGTTCGGTTATGATCTCCGGTGCAGTGCTCTTCAGACTAGGGGCAACTTTCCATTGCTGAGCAGTGCCGCGGTACTCTTCAAACTAGGGGGAAACTTTCCAGTTGCTAGGATCCGAGGTTGGACATCTCAGTGACAGACCTCAGGCGTGTCCAGTTCTGATCCATATCGAAAATGGTTTTGAAAAGTTTTGATAAAAGTCGACTTTGTTCAAATTGATCTTTTTACAACTTAGACCATTTTTGAACCAAAGCGAAAAATTTTCAGTACCCATAACCTTCAATTTCATTGATTTCAATACAGAATTTTCCTGCTCCTGCATACAAATTGAAGTTGCTTTTTATTACAATCATAAAGAAAATTTGAAAGTACTGATAAAGCAATAAATCCGGGGCATAGACGAGTCAGGTGCTCCTACGCCCCCTCCCAGAGCTAGTCGAAGCTTCTGATGCCAAGCTGGGCCTAATCTGTGCCTCTTCATTAAGCCAATCTATGCACTCATCAGACAAAGTGCAACTAAAAGTGGGGAGCAGGGGCCAGGAGCTCTCTAGTCCTCCATGCTATCGTGTACCGAGCAAGCTGCTCACCTCGGACTGAGAATGCAGCAGGATACTCTATCCCCTCCGGCGGGCAAATCTGATCATGGCCAAACTGGCGCTGGAACTGGAACGGGAAATAGAATACACAATGGGTCAAGCCAATCAACTAAATCTCAGTCTGCCGGGACATGCTGTAGCTCATTGCCGGTAGGTTGAGCCAAGGACAACGCCAAGCAATGTGGTTTGCGGGCAAGCTACGCATCCAGTCAAACCACCAGTCCTCATCAAGGGCATCGACCAGACAACATCGGAAGAAGTAGCCACGAGTTGAGTAAACTGGGCAAGAGTCCACAACCTGCAACTTATCCATCAACCACACCTGGGAAGGGATGAAAAATGAAAGAATAAAGAATAGAGAGATGTACAATGCGAGAAAAGTAAGAAAAGGGTTTTGTGAGAAAAATCGAGCTTGAGGGCCGAGTGGTGTGAGCAATACATATGTGAGACCGGGTGGGAAACATTACCTGCAGCAGTAGTGGACTCCCCGCAAATCTGGTTGTTTCCCGGCGATAAGAGGCATCCAAGCCCATCAACATCTCAGCCAAAGTCATGGCAATGCAGCCCTTGCCCTCCTTCAAGCCTTGGGCAACCTCAATCAACCGGACGCTAGACCCTTCGGAGCCCGAGGCAAACAAGAAATGAGATAATATGCACAAACAGAGGGCATATCGCCAAAAACCTTGCCAATGATGGTCACTGCGGTCGCTGGCATCAGAAAACCGACAAATCAAACTCGGAATATCCAACATTCCGTCACAAATCAAAGATCGAGCATCGTGCATAGTAAGTCCACACATTCGCCTTAAGACTTGGGTGTGGCCAAAGCGAAGCTGAGGCAAGATTTCCTCATCACGCTCGGATTCCATCAAAGCTTGGAAGTCTTCAAAGGTAGGACACACCTCTTGCCCGCCAAAGCTAAAAACATGTGTTACCGGGTTCCAAAACCTTGCCGCGGCGTGGAGAAACGAAAAGTGCAGTGGAGTGCGACTCAGCATGAATAGTGCATTCATACCGAAACCCCGGAAGTTCAGCTTTTCCGAACCATCCAAGTTGGCAATCCAAGCTGCGAGATTTTGGGCAAGAAACTCTTCCATTTGGAGCAAATCAGTGTGGAATTGAGAAAAACTACAAAGTTGAAGCCTTTTTGTAGGGGATAAGGTTGAGTGGAGGACATATGTCAGCATTCTGCTGGTCCTTGCCATTTATGGCCGGCCGGCCAAATATAGTGCCGACCGACCCCTTTTTTTGGCCGATTTATCAAAGATGTTGGCCGATGGCCATTTATTGAGGCCGATGGCTTTTCCCTACGGCCGGTGGTATTCCTTCTTGCTCCCTGAGCTGTTTACATGTTGAACATGCTGAGAATTTGCGGAATACCACCATTTCCAATGCCCTCCGGTATTGGCTTTTGCGGCATCACGCCCATTTGCTTATCGAGTTGTTGTAAATTTGCTTATTGAGTTGTATTTCACATTCCTTAAGCCTTTGTGTTGCTCATCGAGTTGTACTCGCTCTTGGCTAAGCTAATCATTTCTTTGATTATCGAGTTGTAAGTCGGTTCACTACCTGATTATTACGATGCAAGTGCTCAATTTTCAAACCAAGTTCAATTTCGTTCACATTGCTATGAGATACCATGCGATGTGATGCATAGAAAGCACAAATGTAACACCTTTTTGAACAAAATAGCTGTTTCACTTCCCTCATGTGTTTTACAAAATATACACTTTTGAAAGAGTAAAACCTGCCTGAGGCAGTGCAACGTGCTTAAACTACCAGATAGAAGGAAAGTAAAGCAAAAGAAGAGCAGGGCAGCGAAGTATCGGAATTACCGGTAACCTCCCCTTGCGGTCAATGCACCTCCCGCGCCCTTATTCGGGTCAACTATGTGGTTTGGGACCTTCATTACTCGAGATAGTGCAAGGAAGTGCACTTTCGGAACACTAGTAGGCCTTCGAGTCGACCTCGAGCCGCGTCTTCTATAAGCGATGCTTGGTGCGCGCGAGGAACATCCCTCCCCGTATCCTTTTTGTCTCTTGCGAATTCTGTAAATCGATTCAATTATACTGTGTTGCAGTACTTTGCATTTCAAATTTCATGAATAACATGTCTTTACCATGCTCCAAGTTGAATCTCCTCCTTTCAAGTTTCTATACACATTGCGTGCATACGTGCATCGCTTTACTTACATGTGTTCAATTTCAAGTTTCTATACACATTGCGTGCATACGTGCATCGCTTTACTTACATGTGTTCAATTTCAAGTTTCTATACACATTGCATGCGTTGTCGCGTTATGCTTTACTTACATGTGTTCAATTTCAAGTTTCTATACACATTGCGTGCATCGCTTTACTTACATGTGTTCAATTTCAAGTTTCTATACACATTGCGTGCATACGTGCATCGTTTTACTTACATGTGTTCAATTTCAAATTCCTATACACATTGCGTGCATACGTGCATCGCTTTACTTACATGTGTTCAATTTCAAATTTCCATAACACATTGCATGCGTTGTCGCGTTATGCTTTACTTACATGTGTTTATGCCTCCACAGCATTGTTATGCTCCCCACTCGATTTGCGTTGTCACGCACTCTCAATTGTATTAATATGCATATTGCTAACAACATCGTACCTGTTAAGTTGTCTTTTTTTGCAGGCACGATATTGTATGTACGGTTCATTTAAGGCTGGCGCAACCAGACGAACCGGATAGGTATTGTATTCTCCGCGTGAAACGCAGTGAGAATTACATAATTCTCTTACATCCTTTCTACATGGTAGTGTAGTTGGATTTGTGTTAGACTGCTTAAAACTGTTGCATTTATTGTATGAATGTGCTTCGTTACAGCTTTCTTTGCATGATCGTAAGTTATGTTCGGCTTCTTGCATTGTCAGTTGCATTTTGCCCCAGCCTTCGGGCACATATCTTATTTGTAGCTTGTATGTTTGTCTAAGTATTTGGCCTTGTCAAAAATGGGTCGTCTCTAGGCTTTGACATTCACTCCCGTCATCGTTATGACTTTCGAGTTCTATCAAAGAGGGGCAACTGTAGACACCCCATTTTTGACCATCCTCAAGACTTGGACGTCACCGTTTGAACACTTGGTGATCATCTACATTTGTGTTTGTTTTGAGTTCCCGGAGGTCTTGGCTACGCGCCTTGCCTCAAGATCTCTTGACTTGTTTGCCCTGTGCTTGGTTTTGCACCAATGACTTGTTTGTTTTGCACCTGAGGGTAGAGAGTGGCTTGTTAGCTCCTCCTGACCCCCACCGGCCTTGGCTTGAGGCCACCGGCCATTGGTGAAATATACCATTGGCCGGTCGGCACTTAGTGTGGTTGGTCAACCATCTGTTTGGCCAATGACCTTTTTTGCTGGCCGGTATTACCCTTTTGCACCCTTCAGGGATGGTGCATGCCAGCTGTGCCAGCTGGAATGCACCAACCCTCTCCCCGTGCATAAGTGTGGTTGTTTTCCACCTTTGACCCTCTTTTTGCACCCTTTGCTCAAGGCTTCTTGAGGAAGCCTTGACCCCTTGTCTTGGCTTCCTCAAGAAGCTTGCACCTTTGGGGTAGCTTCCTTTAGAAGCTTGGCTCTTTTGACTCTTACACAAAAGCTTCTCTAAGAAGCTTAGAGCCTCTTTTTTGTCTATATAAGGAGCCTCCCCCCTCCTTTGTCTTGGTTGAGCAAAAAACCAGAGTTATACACATATATATCTGATATATATCATCCTCTCTCTATATATCTCCCTCTCTCTCTTCATTTGGTGTGTTTGAGGGCCTAGAGTGTGTGTTTGTTCTTAGTTTTGCACTAAAACACACACCATTACACCATACTTTGACTTGGGAGGTCTTGAGGGTTTGTTCTTGGAGTTTTGGGCTTGTTTTGATCAGAAGAAGGTGGCTGACCTTGCTGTTCTTCAAGGGTTCTTCAAGAGTAACACTATTGCTTTATTTTCCCCAATCTTGCACTAGCTTTTTGACTATCTTGCATACTGATTTAGACTTTGTGTATAATTTGAAAAATTCTTGTATTTGCATGCTCAAGATATTTCATTAAGGTGGTTTTGGTGTTGGGGGTCGACCTCCCCCTCTTAGGCCTTGTTTGGCCTCTTTTGTGTTTTCTTTGTTAAGCTTCGGTTACTTTGGTGTGTTGGCCTTCTCACCACTGAAATCCAGTGGATTTTCAGTGGTGAAGAAGGGATTTTGAAGTCTTGCATAGGGGAGGGACACCCCTCTCCCTTTGTGTCTCATTTGTGCATGTTTTTGGCTCATAATGGTAGCATGCATGAGTAGTTGCCTTTGGCTCCATTTCAGAGGTTTTTGAGTGTTGTTTGGTCATAATATGCCTCTATTCTTGGTCGAATTAATGGCCCCTCTCATGCTTAATGCACTTGCTTTGTATTTCCCCATTTTGCCTAGAAATGCATCTAGCCAGTAGACCATCATGCTTGCATATTTTTGCCTAGCTTTGTGAAGCTTTTGGTCATGATTTACCATGCTTAAGGTCTGTTAGGCACTAATTTTATCATATTTGCCATGTTTGGTATAGCCTCTTTGCATTTTGGCTTGTGACCCTTGAGGGTGTGAGCCATGAGCATGCTTGAGTTGAGTTGTGTCAATGATTTGGAGTCATTTCACATGCCATTTCAATCCCTAATTCATGCTTATATGCTTACATTCATCATCACTCTCATGCCTTGGAGGGTTGTTCTTTTGTGCCTTGAAAAGGGCCATCGTACATGCTTAGGTGTTCAAGTCTTCGGGGTTGCCATATCAGTGGGTTTTGGGGGCTCATTTGCATGTTGAAACCCTGTTTTTTTTTTTTTTTTTTGGTTGTTTAATTCATGCAATTGTGGTCATGATAGTTGTGGTAGAATGCTATTTTTTTTTTATGCCTTAGTCTTTGGCTCATTAATGTGCATGCCTACATGAACATTTGTCCACCATTTGCACCACTTTTGGCCACTGTTTTTAGGGTGGGCTGAGGTCTGCCCTTTGTAGTTTAAGTCCACCATTGCATGATCATGTTGCATTGCATTGGTTTCATGCTCGCATTGCATTGGTTTCATGCTCGCATTGCATCATACTTGCATGTTTACATAGGGTTTAGCTAGTTGCATCTCATATACTTGTTGCATATTTGGCATGTTTATATCGCATTAACTTAGCTTGCATGCTTAGGTCACATTGCATTTGGCATGACTTGTGCCTTAACTTCATTTGCATGATTGAGCCATTTTGCATACATGCATTGCATTACATTTCGCTTGGTTTGGGGTGTCAAACTAAGCATGAGGAATGGGATGCATTCGTACTTAAAGTGACGTAATGCGCCTCAATCCTCGGTCGCCAATACCTTTGATCTTAACATGATAAGGTGTTAGCATTCATTTGTTTGTTGCATGCATTTACATTGAGTGGCAAACCTTGGTATCTTAGGCCATCATGCATTGGAATGCGTGGGAGAGTGGCCATGCATACATTGCTTTGAATTTCCTTGTCATGCACTGTCCGCCCTCTGCTGCTGTCCAAAACAGGTTCTGCAGGAAGCTTTGGCCGGCTGGCCATCTCTACTGCCAACCGGCCATTAATTATTGGCCGATGGATTTATAAATGGTCGATGACCATCCGGACATGGCCGGTGGTGATCCCACTTGGTCGGTGATGCTCCCCAATGTCCAGAGAGTGCACCTTGGGAGTTACACAATTTTCAGAGGAACAGAGTAAGGAAAACGGAGGCAGCTTATGCATGGCAATGGACTTCCGAGCGGAGCCGAGCACGCATTACATTGGGCCCTCTTCCCGAGACTGCTTATTGTGTTATTAGATCAGTTAATTTTCTTAATTAATTTAATTGGTCTATAATATTTAATTAGTTCAAATTAGTTAATTAATTGTATTATTCTTTTGGTCCCCCCGAGCGAGGGCGAATCTGTAATAAGTGTGGGTGCGTGTGTGCATGTCTTCCAACCCCCACTTCTTTCTCCGTTTTACTTACCTGCTTTCAATGGTTAGTATTAGGGCATATTTAAATTAGCATACCTTATGTCATGCATGCGTTCATCCATACATTTGTCTTGCATGCACCGGGCTTGGGGCATCATACTAACTGCATAGTATTTCAAATCAAACTTGAATACATGCTATCTGTTGCATTTCACATGTCATCCTTAGATTAGCCGAGCCTATTCTAGTGACATTCTGTATGCGATGCATTAGCCATTTTAACGTGAACTTGGATCACGCATGATTACTAACTAGTTTATTGTTTTGGCTTGGAGTACACTGTAAGTGTTTTATGTTTTAGCATCTCGCATGAGTGTGAATGTTGACATGACAGCATGCTTACCATGTGGCTAGATGCTTATGTGATATGAACTGCTTGAGTGCCTGCGGATGGAGGTTGAATTACCTAAATTGGAATAATGCACTAAACTGTGAGTTTTAAGCCCACTAGATAGTGGCAAAACCATCTTTTCTAAAAGCCCACTTGAGGGTGGCAAAATCTACATTTTTGCCTACTTACGAGTAGCAAACCATTTTCAAATAAACAAGCATGAAATGTTTTGTTCCAATTTAGGCAATTTGGTCTATACTTGTTTGCTGTGCGCATAACATAGTAATTATAGGCTAATAACCGGAATAAGAGCATATAGTGTTTTCAAAACAAGATATCATGTTAGTAGAGGCCGATCTTCGGATCAGGCGAGAGGGGGTGCTCATAGCTGACTTTCCCCAATCGTACCCAAGTTCCCGAGCCGAGGCAACTTTGGTGATGAAGGACACGTGGCCTTAGGCAAACGAGTCAGGGTTTCCTAAATTTTCCCAAAATAAAATATTTAGGTGACGACTCTGTATCTGGCAAAGCAGTCCATGTTTGGCACTTCTTTTCTAAAAATCTATTTTCTCAAAACGATTTGCCGAACTTGGACTCTTTGGTTCAGATTAAGAACCGTGACAATTCGAGTCCGAACTGTAGCATGGGGCCCACGGGCGTGTCTACAATAGCCAAGAAAAATACATTGTCTTGACTTACTATCAAGCTTGGACCTCTCATCCTTTGTAATGTGAACAAAAGCTCGGCAACCAAACACTTTCAAGTACTCATAAGACACATCTTTGCTGGTCCAAACTCTTTTTGGAACATCACCATTCAAAGGATAGGAAGGAGACAAATTGATCATGTCAACCGCTGTCTTCAATGCCTCACCCCAAAAGGATCTTGGCAATTTAGCTTGTGAAAGCAAACACCTTGTCCTTTCCACAATGGTGCGGTTCATCCTCTCGGCAACTCCATTTTGTTGAGGAGTCTTCTTAACTGTCTTTTGATGCCGAATACCTTGGCTGCGACAATACTCATCAAATGGCCTTGTATTCGTCACCGTTGTCTGATCGGATGCACTTCAATTTCTGCCTTGTTCCTCTTTCAACCATGGCCTGAAAATGCTTAAATACTTCTAGAACTTGATCTTTAGTTTTTAGTAGAAAAGCCCAAACTTTCCTTGAATAATCATCAATGAAAGTAACAAAATAAAGTGCACCACTATGTGTTCTAACTTTTAAAGGACCATAAACATCCGAATAAATCAACTCCAACACATTCTTTTTCTAGAAGCAACATTTTTATGAAAAGAAACTCTATGTTGTTTACCTGTCAAACAATGAACACAAGTTTTAAGATGTGTACCTTTCAAACCGGGTAGAAGCTCTTTCTTGAAAAAACTTGTAGCCCCTTTTCACTCATATGGCCAAGCCGCTTGTGCCATAATTTGGTAGAAGTATTATCTTCAAGTGCATTAACAACACCTTTACAAATTTTTCCTTGCATCGAATAAAGTGTATGAGTCTTCTTGCACTTAGCCACCACCAAAGAACCCTTCGTGAGCTTCCATATTCCATCACCAAATTTGTTGTTGAAGCCTTCATCATCTAGCTTCCCAGTAGAGATCAAATTGAGGCGAATGTCGGGAAAATGCCTCACATCTTTAAGCAACAACTTGCAGCCCAAATTTGTTTCCAAGCAAATATCACACATGCCAATAATCTTGGGTAAACCTTCATTACCCATTCGAATAAAACCATAATCCCCTTCGGTGTAGGTAGTGAAGAAATCAACTCGAGAAGTCACATGAAAAAAAGCACTAGAATCAATCACCCAATTGCTCTCTTGGCCCACAAAATTGATATAATCATCTTCACAAACGACCATGAGATCATCGGTAGTAACTGCCGTTGTGTCTTCTTGCTTCTTGTCCACACTTTTGTCACGCCTTTTCTCCTTATTCTTGAGCTTTCGGCATTCCCGCTTCATGTGCCCTTTCTCATGGCAATAATGGCACTCAATGTCTTTCTTTGAAAAAAAACCATCTTTTGATTTGTCACAACTTTGATCACAGCCATGAGGAGTCTTACTCCTCCCCCTTGTTTTGCTTCGGCCTCTCACAACAAATGCTCCTGAATGAGAGGAACCCGCTGATTTTATTCTAGTTTCTTCATTCAACAAGCTACTAGTGACTTGGCCCATTGTGGCAACTCCATCGGGTGCCGAATTACTAACTGCCACAACCAAAGTCTCCCAACTTTCGGGCAAAGAACTAAGTAGCATCAAAGCCTGCAACTCATCATCAAAAACAATTTTCATAGAAGCAAGTTGGTTAACAATACTCTTTATTTCATTCAGATGTTCCAGAATAGGGTTGCCATCTTTATATTTTAAATTAACTAACTTACGAAACATAAAGGCTTTATTTGTGGCTGATTTTCTATCATAAAGGCTCTCTAATTTTTTCCATAAATCATGTGCCGAAGTTTCAGTAGCAACATGATGAAACACACTGTCATCAATTCATTGACGGATAACACCAACGGCTTTTCGATTAAGCCTATTCCATTCATCATCTTTCATACCCTCGGGTTTGCCACTATCACCCTGTTGGCTTTTTGGCTTTTCGAAGGGTAATTGTGTAAATGTGAGCGTGCCAGCAAGGATCAATCAGTCCTTACAGAAATTGTGATTGCCAACCAATTATCAGACGATTGTGTTTTAGTTCTTTTCAGCCTCAATGAAGAGGACTTTTACTGGTGGCTTGACTTAGGAGAAATTAAGAGAGAAAATAGTAATATGAAGAACAATTGAAGTATTTCATAAAAATGAACACTTACAATGGTCCGAACTCAGCCTCGGAGAGGTTTACAACAGCAATCTACTTGAATCTACTTGAAGCTACTCCTATGAATCGAAATGCAGTGCGGGTATTTAAAGTGCAGGTATTTAAAGACTGGAAATGTAAAGACTGGAAAAGAAAATATATGAAGTAAATGACTGATTTGTATGATCTGAATCCGTGCTTTTTCCTGGGGGCTGCTCTGCTATTTATACTCGTCAGTGATGACCTTCGAACTGCACTTCGATCCGTCGAACTGCTCCTCCATGATCGCTGATCATGCTTCCTTAAAAGTAGCTCCATTACGCCATTACTGGCAGTTGAGCTTCCCTCTTGTACTGGATTTGAATATGAGTAACCGTTGAAGACACGTCATCTCGCATCCCGTTATTTGATCTAGTGTTACTCAGATCATGTGAGGACCAATATTTATTGCCACGTGTACGATCAGGATTAAAGGCTTGAATAACCTTCCTTTATTACCCTTACTATGCCACGTGTCGAACTGTAACTGGCTTTTACAAAATATGTAGCCAACATTACCCCCCGCACTAATATACCCAATACTTGGTGATATTAGTGGATTGCAGTTTTCCCGCGCTTCCAGAACGTGTATGGAGTCCATATTCTGGAAACACAACCGTCATCCATTTGGAGATCATCTGCATTAACTCGTCGAACATCCCAATACCTTAGTATTCGAACAGGCTATGGCTGCATCAACTTCCCTTTCTATTGATCAAGCATATGAAAAGCCTTTGAGTGATGTTGTTCCCCCTCGAAAGAACCTCCACGCATTCATTAGCCACCTTTACCCGCCCTTCTATATTCAGGTAATGGAGGCTTTTGCAGATTATAAACCTTTGGACTATGAACACATTGCCTTTAATCCCTTGGTTTACAAACTTACAGATACAAAGAGTTCTTCCCCTAAGCTCCCTTTGTATTCTGACCGAACTACCCTCGAGCCTTTGCTTCGACAAGTTGCAAATATGGATCTAGGAAACTCTTCTTCACAGACCTCTGCATGGGATGAAACTGTGACCTCTTCATCCTCTGGAGCTTCTGGCTGGACAAGCTGGTCCACTCCTGAGACTTATGATCTAAGGGAGCGAATCAATCACCATTTTGTTGAGTTTACTGACCCCTTGGAGTTTCCCTCCTACGCTCGAAGCTCAGTGGTCTACCCTTACGTGCCCATTGACCTTCGACGTAGCTTGGAGGAGAATCTGCTTGTGGCTTGGTATACTTCTTCCATGCCTACGAAGATAATGCACCCTGCCCAGCGTCCAGAAGAAGCACAAGGGTACACCCCTTCCTTTTTAGCCAAAAAGGCGAAGATTTGTTCTTCTGATTGGCTTGACTACATTAATGCCTTTGTTCCATCTGCTCCCGTGCCATCTCCCATAATAGAAGCATCCACACCTTCTTCTGCATCTGCATCCTCTGAGATAGAAACACCTGCTCCTTCCCTTTCGTCTTCTGAAGCAGAACCATCTTCTCCTTCTCCTTCTCCCATCCTTTCCTGGACAGAGAAACTAAGACTTGCCCTTCCCATGGACAAAGTCTTTCCACCTTACCAACCTCCGTCACCCCCTTCTTCAGCCGAGCGAAAGCAAGCTCAACTTTTGCTCGCGGCTTTCTCCCATCTGCCCTTCAATGTTCTTGAGGATGACATTCCTCTTAAGAACTTTCAATGGGCTTGTGATATCTTGACTAGAGGTCATGTTCTCAACCCTATTGCCCAAGCAGAGCTTCATTTGTTTTTGGACCAACTCCCAGTGCTCCTCTACTGGCATCGAAATTCTAAGATCACCATCCAAAATCTGGATCAACTCTTATCTCTCCGAATTCATGCCCAATATGAAGCAGAGAATTTTATTGAAGAGTTCGATGACTTCAGGAATAAAGATTCTGCGTACTGGGATGATTTGGTTATAGATGAATTGGAACAAAAATCGAGGGAAGAGGCCTTCGAAGCAAAGGCTGAAGAACTCTATTATGAAGTGAGAGCTCATCAGCTTATGCAATCAACTTTAGAAGAGATAGAAGAAATAATAAAGAAAGAACAGAAATTTATTGACCATTGCTGGACAAAATTTCATGACCTTGTTATTTATTCTATTCCTTATTTTTATGAGCTTGAATTTGTACCCAGATAGAGTTACTTAATGTAATCATCTTGGCTTTAATATAAACAAAGTCTTTCTGTACTTAACGCTGTTTGACTCTGTTTCCTTTCATCTCTAAAAGCTAACTCACAACTTCGAATTGAACAATCTCATCCTTCGAATCAACTGTTTAATGAAGAACTAAAAGAACCAATCATGTCTTTTTCCAATTCATGGAGTAAAATTGACAATTCTGGCAGATATTATTTTAGTACTTCGATTTAAATGACTTTACTTTTTCAACACTAACTGTAACCAATATATGGTCATGGTTGATATAGCCAATCAATTTTAAACTGATCTCTTTTGGCTTTGAAGGGCAACCTATGGCAATTCCCTTTTGCTCATACAGAAACCAATGATTGGTCTTGGATGTTTCGAACAGTGCCCCTCTTCCTTAAAGAGTCCTAGGGTTTGCTTCGAATGTTGTCATTTTGACTGATAACCTTCAAACAGGTCTTTGGATTTTTTGAAGTAGACCGATACTTTGAGCATTCAGGCATTTTTAAACATGTAGTATGCTCTGAACAGCGTTTCTCATACTCATAGAATACTAGGGTTTGCTCCGAAGGTCGTTACTTTGATTTATAACCCCTAAACAGACCCATAATCAAGCAATTTAGCACCTTTAAGCATATACTAGGCTTCGAAGCCGACTTATGTATTTCGAAGCCGTTGTTATTTGATTTTTTGACGCCAAGATCTTGTTTTCGAAGCCAAATATTTCATTTCGAAGCTGGCCCCAATCCCCGGAATAAGCTTTTCCCTCCAAAACTATCAATTTGGAAGAAATTCCTCGCATTCGTACTTTTAGTACTTAACGACTTACGGGGTATAATTTCAGACACAAAGGTTTTAAAACCCTCTCGTTTTGTGTTCCGAAATCTCTTGCCTTTTACAAACCCTTCTCTCTACTGGTTCCTCTTTGCTTTGGTCTTCATCTTCTGAAGAGTGTGTCATCAATGGCTTCTTCTTCACCAAAGGTGCCAGCCCCAAAGCGCGTAGGCTCATCTTTAGCTTTGAAAAGGCTTATTGACGCAGAATGTGAGAAGTACAAGGCTGGAGAGAAAAGCGCCATCGATGGGCGTATCTTCGTCCCTCGTCATCATGAGCAGCAGAACTACATGCTCGGACCAATTTTCAAGGAAGTCCTTACTGAGCTCCCAACCTTTTATCCGCGTCTGGTGGACCAACGTCTCCTTTATGAAGGTGGCCTTGACTGGAAGAACTGGAAAAGCAATCGTCCTCATCGATGCTGGCCCACGATAAGACCGGAATGGCAAGAATGGTATGATCGGATCATTCCTGCTAAGACACTGGATCTCCAGGAGCTCTGCCTCCTCGATGCCCTTCGACTATCTAGGGTAACTATCTCTGAGGACCCTTTCCTAGTTCCTACTGCTTTGTGCTTTTGGAACCCCGTCTTCAATTTCTTTCAATTCAGATGTGGGATGATGGCCCCCACTGTTCTTGATATTTGCCATCTATTAGGAGTATCTCCCATTGGTACCCCCATAACACCAGATTTTCCTGACTTAGCAGTCCCTTTCTCCCTCCCCTCTCTTAATTCATCTTACAGTGATTTTGTTAGAGCTGAGAACAAAAGAGTGGGTCCAGTAACTGATAGGGAATTCTTTTCCTTTTTATTATATTGGCTTTGCAAATTTTTATTCTGCACCTCCTCCCAAAGAATCATGCCTGAATTTGCTCCTATTGCTAAAGCCTTGGTTTTGCAGAAAAGAGTGGCCTTAGCCCCATACATTCTGGGTCATGTATACAGAGTTTGTTCCCTCTTTTGTGAGAAACCTTTAGATGCTAGTCAAGGGGGACCATTTTGGATCCTTCAGCTTTGGCTCTTTGCCTATTTTACTGAACTACAATCCAAATGCCTTAAATTTTCTGGGCTACACTCTCTCACTCATGGCATAAAACTAGCCAATGCTTCACTTTATCCAGCTACTTTTTCCTTTTATTTCTCCTTCTTTCATCAACTACCAGCTGCTCTTCCTGATCACCGTTTCCGTCCCTTCGAAGCTAGCATAGGTCCAGCCTGGTTGAATCACTTCCTTAGTGACAGGCTCTGTGCCTTGCCTATTCACAAAGATATGTGGGCTTCCCTACTGATCCCTAGAGAACTGTTTATTGGGACCACCAACCCCAGAGCCTATAAATGCATAGCTGAGCCTTATTGTCCTGCTCAATTTGCTAGACAATTTGGCCTCACACAAGGAGTTCCAATACCTCTCTGCAGCAACACCAACCTAACTCTGACCAAGAGAGATTTGAAGGTTCGAAAGTCAAGGCTAGAAGAGGCAACCTTCAAGTTTATGGATGATCTGGCCACTTTTGAGTATATTCCTTTCATACCTCACGGCTCCTTTTTGAAGAGATATCAGAGTTGGTGGGTGAGTAATATGGAAGTTTATTTAGTTGAAGGTAATCAGAAACAAAAGAAACAGAGACTGCTTGAACCTTTGATGAGAAGAAAAAAGGCGATTGATTTGCCCCAAGAAGAGACAACCATTAGGAAAGTAGAGGAGGAGATTATTTTTAAGGGATCCGAACCTCAGGCTAAAGGAGCTGAGAAAACAATTGAGGGGCAGACAAAGCCAATTCAAAGAAAAAGGAGAAGAAAGATTACTGTCTCTCCTTCTGAGTTTAATATCTCCCCTTCCAGCTTTGATGAGGATTCTGATTCGGAGACAATTGCCCAAGCCATAGGAAAGAGAAGAAAAATGACTGCTTCAACTACTGTTTTGGTTGAAGATCCCCTTCATGAGGCAGCCGCCAAGGCCGTGGAACAAGAACATTCCAAAGCCATAGTCGTCTTTGAAAGGGCTGAGAAAAGACGGCAACAACAAATTTTAAGAGAGAGAGCTGCCGCTGCCGATGCATTGCAGAGGGAACTAGACAGAAAACAACGGTCTGCTGGACACTATTCTCTCCGCAGTTCTCCCATCAGTACCAGTGCCTCTGGAACAAGTAATTTCTTTCATACCTCTGCTGTTTTTTACTTTTGTCAGCTTGTGGTATTGAAGTTTAACATTGTTCTGCATTTCCTCCTTTTGCAGCGACAACTACTGCACTCACCTTTCCAATGAGGCCTTCCTCAATTTCGGTTGAGGTTGATCAAATGCAGAATGTTAGGGTTGTTCGAATCGTGCTTCCACTTCAAAAGCCTACATTTGTCATATCTTCTTTAGACTCCAGTATTCCTGCATCTCCTTTTCTTGGATTAAAGCCATACCTCCCTTTTTTGGCTCGTAACCTACCTCAATCTACTTTTCCTTCGAGCCTTGCTCTTTCTCCATCCTTTATAGAAACTCCAACTGCTACTCCATCCCCAATGGCAGTTGATTCTTCCACAGAAGACACTGGTAGCCCTTCAATTCATGGTTCATCACCAATGCCCACTTCCAGTCCCTCTTCTCTTGATTTGCTGGTGGCCAAGACCATAGAGGCTGCCAAAGATGCTCCATCCGTTTCTCCCATCCCTATGCAGCCCTTTGCGTCTTCCACCACAACACTCTCTATGCCCTTAATGTCAAGGGATGAGGTAGACATTTTTGAAGGAAGACTAGCTAGTCTCTTTGACATACCTTCTACCTCTCCCACCTCTACTGCTGAAGCTGAGCCATTAGCCTTGGCTAACTCCTTATTGGAAATCTTCGAGAGTTCTCCTTCCTCCAGTAACAAGCCTTTTGTACCTTCAGTAGATTTGGACACATTCTTGCAACTGCTGACTTCCTTTTCAAGGATCCCCTTCGAGGCTCTACAAAGGCCTATCATCAGGAATGGGTTCCTTCAATGCTGTAATATTGCTGAGCAGTCTGCCATGAGTGTCTCAAGTCATCTATCTCAGGCTGCAGCTACTATTGATTTTTATCTCAACATTTGCCATGCTGCTAAGGCTGCGGATGATAAGCTGGCTAAGGACCAGAGTTTTGTTTCTCAAGTGCATACCGAGGTATCATCTCTGAAAGAACAACACTCTTCTGCCTCCCACTTTCGAGTCCAACTTCTGGAGAAGAAAGCTCAGCTCGAAGAGGAGTTAGCCGCGGTAAACCAAGCCTTGGTTCGAACTGATAAGAAACTGCACATCACCAATCAAGGGCTGGCTAATCGAAAAGAAGACATGGCTGCGGCTATTCAATTATTTCCTTCCCTTAGCAATAGGAAAGCTATTGTACAAAAACAACTAAAGCATTGTAATGATTTTTGGGCCAATTTGTGGCACAATGTACTTAATTCTTTATGAAAGCACAATATTTTGAATATTACTTGAACAAGCTTGTGTTTTTGCATATGGTGTTCACTCTATCCCTTGTGTTTCCCAAATGGTTGGAAAATAAGGTTTTAAATATCTGCCATTAATCTTTTTGGGATGTACATAACCATTCAAATTTCTTAAATGGTATGCTCCAAAAGGCAGAACCCTATGAATTTGATATGGTCCTTCCCAGTTAGGTGACCATTTGCCAAACTTATGGCTTTTAATCCCAATTGGGAGTATTGTCTTCCATACCAAATCACCTTCATCAAAGCCAATGTGTTTGACTTTCTTATTATAATTCTCGGCTGCTTTCTTCTTTTGGAAAAGAATGCTATTTAATGCCAAAATTCTGGCTTCATCTATGCCTTCTAAATCTAAGCACATACTCTGATGGTATTGTTCAGGATTCAATTGATCTTGACATCTTACTCTCAAAGATTTAACATTAATCTCTACTGGTAAGACTGCATCATGTCCATACACCAAAGCATAGGGAGTGACTCATGTGCTTGACCTCGGTGAAGTCCTATATGCCCACAAAACATCCAATAATAGGTTATGCCAATCCCTAGGATTGTCATCCACAACCTTTTGTATTCCTTTTTTCAAGGACTTATTGGATGACTCAGCTTGACCATTAGCTTGTGCATAATAGGGTGTGGAATTAACAAGACTAATCCCAAATTCTGCCACAAAAGACTTCACCATCTTCCCATCAAACACAGTTCCATTATCAACTGTTATGGTTTGCGGGATGCCAAATCTATGGATCAAATCTTTAATAAAACCAATAACCTCTGTTTGGTCTACAGCCTTGTATGGCTTAGCTTCGACCCATTTAGTGAAGTAGTCAGTGGCCACTAGAATGAAACAATGATGTTTCGAAGAAGGTGGGTGTATTTTTCCCATCATATCCATGGCCCATCCTCTAAATGGCCAAGGCTTCACTACTGCATGTAGGTCAGTTATGGGCACGTGCCTTATTGTGCCATGCTTTTGACATGTCTGACACCCCTTTGCATATTCTATGCAGTCTTTAAGGATGGTTGGCCAATAATAGGAATGCCTTCGAAGCAACCATCTCATTTTTACACCAGGTTGATGAGCACCACAGATGCCTTCATGAACCTCAGCCATGGCTGTTAATGCTTCTTTCGGGCCTAGACATTCTAACAATAAGCCATCTCCCCCCCCCCCTTTTGTAGAGAGCATTACCATATATTATATATTGCATAGACTGCAATTTAACTTTTCTACTGGCCTTCGAAGACGGACCAGCCAAGTACTGCATTATTGGATGCCTCCAATCTTGTTCTTGTAAGTCATTATGATTGACTTCCAAGATCACATTCCTTTTATTCAAAGGTTGAATTAATTGCTGATATGTTGTTTGGCTTATGTCCCGTTGGGTATTATCCCTTCTCTTGAAGTTCGAAGCCTTTTGAGCCACATCATTGGCTCTACTGTTCAAGAATCTTGGAACATGAGTTACATTTGCTATTTGAAACTGAGAAAGCAAATGTAATGCAACAACATAATATGGCAGGATACTTATGCTTTGACATTTGAAAATTCCTTTCACTTGGTTAACCACCAATTGAGAATCTCCAAATATGTCAACTGCATGTACTTGTAATCCAATAAGAATCTCTAGTCCCATAATTAAGGCTTCATATTCAGCCTGGTTATTGGAACAGGTAGCTTCATCTACTCTAAAACCATGGGTAGTTTCTGTTCCCTGTGGAGACTTGATTACAATACCAATTCCAATTAACCCATTTGCTTTCGACCCATCGAACCACATTTGCCATGGCTCAACACTGGTCATACCAAGTTCCATTATCTCCTGGCTCTCTGTTTGAGATGGATGATCTGCCAAGAAATTGGCTAAAACCTGCCCTTTTACTGCCCTTTGAGGGACATATTCTAGATGAAATTCTGATAAGGCAAGTATCCATTTGCCAATTCTTCCCCTCAACATTGGTCTAGACAACATATATTTAACCAAATCTGTGGTTGCAATTACCAAGACAGTTGTAGGCAAAAGATAATATCTTAATTTTATTGCAGCAAAATACAAAGCAAGACACAGCTTTTCAACAGCTGAATATTTACATTCACAAGAATTTAAAAACCTACTAAGGTAATAAATAGCTTGCTCCTTGCCTTCCTCATTGTCTTGGGCTAAGAAAGCTCCCAATGAATCCTCTGCTGCAGCTATGTACAACTTCAAGGGCTTATTCCCCTTTGGTGGCATCAGCACTGGAGGATTAGCCAAGTAGGCCTTGATACCTTCGAAAGCAATTTGATGCTCTGCTGTCCACACAAATTCCTCTTCATCTTTCAGCCTTAACAAGGAAGAAAATACTTTAGTTTTCCCTGCAGTGTTAGAAATGAACCTTCGAAGAAAGTTAACCTGCCCAAGGAACCTTTGTAATTCTTTCTTACTTGATGGGGGTTTGGCTTCGATGATTGCTTTGGCTTTATTCTGATCAATCTGTATTCCTTTCTTGTGAACAACATAGCCCAAGAAATTTCCAGATGATACACCAAAAGCACATTTAAGAGGATTGAGCTTTAACTTGAACTTCCTCATCCTTTCAAAAGCTGCTTCTAAGTGAAACAGGTGCTCCTCCATGGATTGGGACTTAACCACAATGTCATCAATATAACATTCCAAATATCCTCCAAT
Source organism: Camellia sinensis (assembly GCF_055761805.1). Taxonomy (NCBI): domain Eukaryota; kingdom Viridiplantae; phylum Streptophyta; class Magnoliopsida; order Ericales; family Theaceae; genus Camellia; species Camellia sinensis. Next base: position 61,957,185 of record NC_138971.1, read on the forward strand.
AAGATCATGAAAGATAGTGTTCATGGCTCTTTGATATGTAGCTCCAGCATTCTTTAGACCAAATGGCATTTTAACCCATTCAAAGGTGCCAATATTCCCAGGACATCTGAATGCTGTCTTGTGGATATCTTCCTCTGCAATGCAGATTTGGTTATAACCGGAATGCCCATCCATCATTGACAAGACTTGGTGACCTGCTGAACTGTCCACCAGCAAATCCACTATAGGCATAGGGTACTCATCTTTGGGAGTTGCCAGATTTAAATTTCTGAAATCGATACATACCCTCATTTTGCCATTCTTCTTGACTACAGGCACAATATTAGATAGCCATTCGACATACCTGGCTGTTCTAATAAAACCTGCCTTGAGGAGTCTAAGGATCTCTTCCTTGACCTTCTGAATTACTTCTGGACTCATCTTTCTTGGTTTCTGCTTATATGGCCTGAAGTTAGGCTTCATAGGGAGCCTGTGTTCCACTAATGACCTGTCCAATCCTGGTAGTTCATTATAAGACCATGCAAAGCAATCTTTGTATTTCTTCAGAACAACCAAAAGCTGGTTTCTGTCCAGAGCATTCAAACAAGCACTTACATAAGTGGGCTGTTGTACAGAACCTTCCCCTAGATTTACTTCTTCTAAAGGGTCTTGTGCATGAGAACTCCCTCTGGTTTCTGCTACCTTTGAAGTGATCTTCAAGCTTGGTTCTGCCCCCAGGTTCTTTAATTCGATATCTCTGCTTTCTCCTCATAGACAAAATCTGTCCACAAGGCTTCCTCTTCCTGTATCTCCTAGACTTTTGTTTCAATGTCCAAGGCACAGTACTTATCAAGAGTCAAGACTCTAACCTGTTGCTGCTGCTGTTTGCAGCCAATTATCATGGCCTCTCTCTCTTGCTCCTGAACTTTCTGGACTATTGCTTTTATATCCAATGCTGAAAATTTAATCAAAGCCAAAGATCTGGCTTCCTGTGGTTCCTCTCTTTGCCTATAACCAGGCATCATTGTCATCTCTAAGGACAACCTCTTCACCAGCACTTTTTTGGACTAAGTGCTTCAAGTGTGCCACTTCCTCGTCAGCCGTCACTTCGGCTGAATCGTCATCTTTCATCAGTATACTGAGCGGCGACACCCCCTCAATATACAATTTAGCCTCCGCAAAGTCTGCACAAGCTATGAAGGGTTGAGGATCTGCATCGATTTCCTCTGTCTCTCCATTGCCTAAAGCCATCATGATTTTCTAATGTAAAGAAGAAGGCACACATTTGTTAGTGTGGATCCAGTCCCTTCCAAGCAAAGCATTATATTTAGCATTACTGTCGATTACGAAGAATGCTGTCATACAATCCCTGGTTCCCACACTTAAATTAATGGGTAGAATCCCCTGAGCCATTTGCTTATCTCCAGCAAAACCAGCAATGGTTGTGCTGGTTGGTATCAACCTGGGATTCTTTTTTCCTAGTTTCTTCAAAGAAGATTTCGGGAGTAGGTTTACTGCTGCCCCATTATCTATTAGGACTCGGTTCAGCTGTATTCCATCAAAGAAAGCCTTGATGTACAAAGGCTTGACGTGCTGCGTCATCGAATTCGAGGGGTACTCAAATGGATATGATAGATTGATGCTAACCACTTCTTCGCTTTCATATTCATCTTCCATCGGGGTAACCATTTCGAAATTATCGTGCACCATACTTGCTTGTGAGTCCTCACTAGAGATCTGGACTGGATCAGCTTCCTGCCCCTCTTGATTTTCATCTCCAGCTTGGAATTCCTGTGGTAGTATGTGTACCATGTTCACTGAGACTGGGGGAAACGAGCCAAACTGGATGGCTGGCTGTACCTGTTCCCCTTCTTGGTTACTTTGGTCGACTCCCTCAGAAACATCCTGCATGATGCATTCTGGTATTTCATTGCTAACTGATCCATTCGAAGGATCTTTCTCAACTGGCTCTTCAGTCAGAAACGTTTGCTCAGCCATGAAGGCTTCGAACATCTCTTCCTCCACGACTTCTTTCTTCTGGCTTACGCTACTCTCTTCTTCGGTCTCGCTATCTGTCTCCATCAGAGTCTTCTCCAATCCAACTAGACTAGACTTCTCTCTGGCTGTTAGTTCGGCATGAACCTTAGCCAATTGTTCTCGGCTGCAGACCACTTTGCTCTGTGGCACCGACTTTGGAGCATGGTCTGACTTTGGGTTCTTCCTTCCTTCCGTTTTGACTGGTGAAGAATTTTCTCCACTTTCCTTCAGATCTTTCTGGTATTGGGTGTACCTGCGCTGAATTTTTCTCCTCTGTGATCTTGAGATGACTGGGACCATACCTGGTTCCTTCGTCTTTGGGTGTTTAAGCAGCACCCCGCTATTCGGAGCTACCATAGGAGGCCTGATCATCCTGCCTTGGTTTACAACATCTCCTCGAACAGGCAATTCTCTAGGTTTGTTTTGCATTACAAACCAGTCTGGGACTCCAGGTACCCATGAACTTGCTGATTCAGACGCTGAATTGCCCTTTTCCACCTTCGAAGCCATCTTCGAAACGGGCCGTGAAGGTAAGTGCTTGGTTTTGTCCTCATGTTTTGAATCTGATTCAGACCTTCGATAAGGGTGACCATTTTCTGTCCTGCGTGAAACTGGTCTAGGGGGCCAATCTCTGGCTCTGATTCCATGAACTGAACCTCTCTCCAGTTTTCTTTCAGAATGGCTACTCTCCATTCTATAATAGTTATGTGGCCTGGATTCATGCAAGAGCTTCTTGCCTTTGTCATGCATTCTGTTCACCACAGGCTCAACCACTGGTGGTCTCTGCCTATCACTAGCCGGATACGGCCTTTTGTTGTAAGCATTGGTTGACTTAGGACGTCTCTGAACATCCCTGTAGTATTGCTTCCCATCAGTTGGAAGCCCCTTCAACCACTTATAACTGAGTCTGCACCTGGGGCACATTCTCTGCATCACCGCGGCTTCTAAAGAATCATCATCCAGTGATTCTTCATCAGAGTGTTCCTTCTGGTGCGAGAAACCTTGTTCAATAACTGGTAGGCCTCTAGCATTCTTCTTGATGTTGGTTTGATTAGCAACATGCATCTGCACATTGACTTCCTCCAATTCTGTCAAGGACAAGTTCTGAAAGTCTGATGTGATGACATTGGCTGCTGCCTCTCCAACTTCTGGAAAGGGATCACTGTCAATTCCCATGGCTTTTTCTGTTTTAGCTGAGAACTTCAAACTTCCCTTTCGAATCTGTTCTTGGATCCTGTCTCGAAAAACAATGCAGTTTTTAGTCGAGTGAGACCAAGAATTATGCCATTTACAGTATACTTTTCCTTTCAGTTCATCTGGAGATGGTAGTTTTACTCCTTTAGGTAACTTAAGGAAATTAGCTACGAGCAAATGATCAAAAATGTCATCTGCTTTTGTTAAATCGAAAGAGTATTTTCTGTGAAAGTCTTTCTTTTTAAACTGCTGGTCTATAATTGTATCCTTATGAATTAATGCTTCACAGATTACAGGTTCTTTGCCTACAATCTCTGCTACATCTATTTCATAATTAGGATCTCTATAATATGTCTTATATGATGCATTATTTCGATCTTGTTCCTCTTCTAATAATGCTTCATATCGAGACACCTTATAGGTCAGTTCGACCAAATCTCTGAATTCAGTTGAATCAAACTTCTTTCGAAGCCTGAATTCCAAACCATTTTGAGCCAATCTGACGAATTCTGGCTCTGGCAGGATGACTCTACATTTATTTCGAGCCCTTTTAAATCTGGCAATAAACTGAGTAGCCTTTTCTTCAGGCCTTTGACTCAATCTAGCCAAATCTGCCATAGATACTTCTGGCTCTGATTGGAAGAATTGGGCATGAAATGCCTCTTCCATTTGTTGCCAATTTTGAATGGAGCCAGGTGTAAGGTTGATGTACCATACAAATGCTCCCCTGTTAGGGAATTTGGAAATAATCTCAGTTTCATATAGTCATGGTTAGTAAACTCACCGCATTGAGCAGCAAACCTAGCAATATGTTCTATCGTTGATTGATTTCCAGTCCCGTAAAAAAGGGTAAAATCTGGTATCCTGAATCCCCTCGGGTATTCATGTACCGTATCCACCCATTCTGGGTATGGTTTTCTGTATATAGGAGTCTGGACCCCCCGAGCCATTGGTCCACATATCTCCCTAACAATATCAGCAATCTGGTCTCTAGGGACCATATTTTGTGCCTGTTGAACCACTACTGGAGGGGCAAACACAGGATTTGGTGGACAAACTTGTGCTTGTGGTCCTCTTGGTCCATAAGGTGGCAAATTTGGGGCTGGTTGTCCTTGCGGTGCAGGTTGCTGTTGAGGGTATGGGTAACCCCTTTGAGCATGACCTGTGAAAGGACCTGCAAAAGGTGCTGGAACAGGTGTTGTGTCTCTGCCATTTGTAGGAAAACCCTCCAACCCCCCGGGTGTAAATTCGAATAAGGGATTAGTGTACCCCCTTGTGCCAGGTATGGCTTCGAACATGGGATTTGTAACCATTCTTATGTCAGTTTCTTGTACTTGGCCAGATCCACCAACTTGTGTGGCTTCATTATTAAGTACTGAGGCATTTTGGCCTGCTATAGGCCTTGAAATGGGTTCATACCAAGACTGAGGCGATGGTCTTTCAAAGTTTTGGGTACTAGTTTGACCATTAGCATGTCCATTAACTTGCATAGGCTGTTTTTCTCTAGCCAATCTTTGTTGGGGAACATTTACGACTTCCTCCGTGTGTCTTGTGTTTGTTGGTTGGTGGTTATTCATTCGATCCAAAAAGGATGTTGCCCACCTTTCCATTGTGTTCATTAATTGTTGTCCCATGGCATTTACTAAACCATCCCATGGATTTGTTGGTTGAATAAATGGCACAGTGGACGGTCCAATTCCTTGGTTTTGTCCAATAATATGAACATATGGTTCTTGTCCAGAAGTACTGGTCTGTTCGACCATAGGTTCTAACAATATAGGAGTTTCCACAGGATGTGTTACCACATTATCCTCTGGATTTGGTATCTCTACCTCTCCTTCTACGCCTTCTTCGAAGCGTTCATTTTCTCCTTGTCGTCTTCTTCTAGCCATTTTTAATTAAGTCCCACTGGGCGTGCCAAAAATATATGTTGGCTTTTTGGCTTTTCGAAGGGTAATTGTGTAAATGTGAGCGTGCCAGCAAGGATCAATCAGTCCTTACAGAAATTGTGATTGCCAACCAATTATCAGACGATTGTGTTTTAGTTCTTTTCAGCCTCAATGAAGAGGACTTTTACTGGTGGCTTGACTTAGGAGAAATTAAGAGAGAAAACAGTAATATGAAGAACAATTGAAGTATTTCATAAAAATGAACACTTACAATGGTCCGAACTCAGCCTCGGAGAGGTTTACAACAGCAATCTACTTGAATCTACTTGAAGCTACTCCTATGAATCGAAATGCAGTGCGGGTATTTAAAGTGCAGGTATTTAAAGACTGGAAATGTAAAGACTGGAAAAGAAAATATATGAAGTAAATGACTGATTTGTATGATCTGAATCCGTGCTTTTTCCTGGGGGCTGCTCTGCTATTTATACTCGTCAGTGATGACCTTCGAACTGCACTTCGATCCGTCGAACTGCTCCTCCATGATCGCTGATCATGCTTCCTTAAAAGTAGCTCCATTACGCCATTACTGGCAGTTGAGCTTCCCTCTTGTACTGGATTTGAATATGAGTAACCGTTGAAGACACGTCATCTCGCATCCCGTTATTTGATCTAGTGTTACTCAGATCATGTGAGGACCAATATTTATTGCCACGTGTACGATCAGGATTAAAGGCTTGAATAACCTTCCTTTATTACCCTTACTATGCCACGTGTCGAACTGTAACTGGCTTTTACAAAATATGTAGCCAACACACCCTCAATGGGTCCATACAAATCTTTACAAAATAATAGGTCCTCCATTTTAGTTTTTCAAGTTATCCAATTGCTTCCATTGAAGCTAGACATACGACCCATATTCCCTTCCATTGATTTACACAAATAAATAAACTCAAATAAACCGTAAGTTCCGATACCAGTTCTTAGGAAAAATCGATGTGATTCCCCATAAGTAAATCAATCAATGGGAATAAAAACTAATGCGGAAAAATTAAATCAAAGGCAACACAAGAATTTTTACGTTGTTCCCTCAATGTGAGGTACGTCCACAGGATCGAAATCCGATTCTACTATCAACCAAATAGTTTCCAAACGATTACAAACGAGACACTAATGGTCTCACAAAACCACCCTTAGGTGAATTCCAAATAATCACAAATAAACAAGAGGAAAGACCTCACCAAATAGATGAATTAAAATCTTCAGAACCAGAGTTGAAGAAGATCCAAAATAACGAACCAAATCAACACCAAAAACGAAGCAAAGAACCACCCAAATTAATTCCACTGTTCATACACCCAAATAATTGATTTCACCAAAGTGGAGTATGTGTAGTAGCCGTTCTCTTCACCTCGGGATGAGCAAAAACAAAACCTAAAATATAGTGAATCTAGGGTTTATTATCAAATCTTAGTTGTTTCCAAATTGAATTGGGTCTCCACAAATATAATATATAAAAAATATATTATACCTAAACCAAGCCAAATTAAAATTCTTTAACAAACTAATTGGGTCCCACACTCCAATAAGGAGGTATACCCAACATGCTCTACTTCTTTTTTTTTTTTTTTTGTTTAGATGCTTCTCTCTGCTTAGTTTTGATTCTGCATTATAAATAAATAAATAAATAACTGACTCTGAAACATCCATACTAGAAGTTGTGCCACGATGAGTAGGGGTGTCTAAAAACATTAAGGCCCTGTTTGTTTCACTGGATATAAAATAGAGGATATAATATGATGTGAGATTTAGTCAAGATATATAATGAATAGGATATAGGTATTAGATAATATATCTCCCAATTCATGTTTGTTGACTTGATATATAAGATTAGATATATATTATCCATGCTTGTTTTACAAAATATATTGTGGGATATAAACAAGTAATTTCCAAGATTGCCCGCATAATATTATATTCAAAATTTATATTAAATAATATTATATTATATTATATTATATTCAATAATATTATATTATATTAAATTCAAAATTTATATTAAATTATATTATAATAAATTCAATTTTTTATATTAAATTATATTATATTAAATTTAAGGGACAACGCCACCTTTTAGGATTTATGGGTCAATTCCCCTAAATTTAATTCAATAATACTATATTATATTAAATTCAATTCAATAATATTATATTATATTAAATTCAAAATTTGTATTAAATTATATTAAATTAAATTAAATTAAATTAAATAATTTTATATTAAATTAAATTCAATTCAATAATATTTATATTAAATTCAATTCAATAATATTATATTATATTATATTCAATAATTATATTATATTAAATTCAAAAAATATATTAAAGTATATTATGTTAGATAGACAAAAGGGTAAATTGGACTTTTTAAATCATATCCCAACCAAGGGGATATGATATAATGGGGGGTGATATTATATATCCTCCACTTTTGGGAGATATACAATCCCATAGTATATTACTAGTGGTCACCCGTGCGATGCACAGGATTTTAGAAAGTCATTAATTACTATAAAAAAATTTTGCTATTTGTTTATATTTCTTAATATTTTTATTTGGTTTGTGTATATAAATCTTACTTCACATCATTAAAAATATTTAATATTTCACATTATTGAAAATTTTAAAAAACTATCATACATTAGTAAATCATCACATATATAATAACTAATTTATCTAAGAATTACTTCAGACAACCAAAAGTAGATTAACAAAGGCATATTATAATTAATCAAAATGACTAATATATTAAATAAAAGTAACACTAATTTTGCTTAATCAATAGTAGATATTACATTAATCATCTCATATAATATAATAAATTAAAATAAAATTAATTTTAATACCCATTATATTTAGTTAGTGGTTAAAATTTTTTTACACACTATTTGTTTTTTCGTTATATTGATTCATTAAACACAAATAGGTTTGGAATGATTTTAAAAAAATAAAAAGGTTTCAAAATGCGTTAAACTTGAATTGACAAACTTAAAGAACATAAATATTTAAATTATTCAAAAAAAATTAACATTTTAAATATGAGATATCGTCCATTTGCTCAAACTCTGAATCCAAATAAATAACCTACAAAAATAACAACTTTTCAACCACCCATTTAGTCTCACTTGGGCCAAATCTGAGGTTCAAACTCAAGCTAGATAAAAGCCCAACAGGCCGAAAGAGTCTTTAGGCCGAATCATGCAGCAAAAGAATCAACCGTCCGGTTGGAAAACAAATTTATTCACACATTTTTTTATGTGCGAACAAAACACTCTGGCCTTGTTTGATTTTTCTCTTGAGTGATAAGGTTTTAAAAAAAATTAAAAATTTATTTGGTTAAAAAATTTTGGAGAAAAAAAAATTCAAAATCACTTTTTTTTCTCTACGACACATTAATCAATCATTTTTTTTTCTCTCCAATCTCCTTCTCTCACATATGATATATCAATCAATTATTTTTTTCTTTCATACTCATCTATCCAACTACAAAAAAAAAAAAAAAAGTTTTGCCGAACTCCAAAATTTGAAAAAATAAAAAACCAAATAAATTTTTATTTTATAAACCCTTTTCAAAAAATTATTTTATAAATACAAACCAAACATCACCGTTGTAATTAGTGAAAATTGTGTATCATCCAGACAAAAAGGTATGTTGATCCCATGACCCCACCACTATCAAGCATTAAAAAAACAGCAATGTTAGGTATCATGAAAAGTCTTTCATGAAAATGGTTATGAAAGATTTGTGACCTTTGGATTACAATAAAGCACCACACACTAATCAAGATAATCTAAAGGTCACAAATTTTTCATGATCCTTTTCATGACAAAATTTTCATGATCTCAAACATTTCTCTTAAAAAAATGTCTCTCAGTGTGTCTAATTTTGTCTACATGAAGTTTGCTTTTTCAGGCGGTACAATCACCTCCTTCCCAGCTATATATATGTATATATAGCTACACATTTGGGTCACCATTTCCTTAGCTTGTGAGCGTGACAAACAAGAAAGAAACCCAGTTTCAACAGATTCAAAATGGTTCTTATCAATTGGATGTTCTTACTCTCCGTTTGTTTCTACTTCTGTATATGCACTATGAGTGCATATATTGCTGTGAAAATGGGGGGAATCCATCCCATTCCCTCATTGACAAATGCTACCATGATGCTGGTTGTTTTATCCGTTTCATTCACCCTTTATACCTCCATCGTCACATTTATCAGGGCTTTCTTGTTCTTCTTATCACACTTGGAAGAAGTGTCCAAGTTATTTGTCAAGCTTTGGATGGGAGTCATCTTTCATGTTGTTTGGATATGGGCAAAACAGAGCTTGCTGGGTGCGTGTGGTATGATTTCTCGGTCTAGCTTGATTGTATGCCAACTGAAGATGGTGCTGAACCATTGTCACGACCCCAATGCGCCCCTAGTAGTTTGGTGCCGTGATGGCCAGTAATCCGAGATTACCGAAGGCCAACTTTCAAAATTCACACACAATCAGGGTATAATTTATGGGGCTTACAAGTGCGGAAGCAATAATCTAAAATACAAGTGGTCCGTAAGAGTAGTGCATAAGTCAAATGGAATGTCATACATCTTTACATAGCTTTACAACTTGAATACATATAGAAATGAAGTACAAAAATACATATTACATCTTAACAAAAGGGCTGCTCAAGCCGACATGTTCAAACACAAAAGCTTCAAGATTGCCGACATCCTCACTGCCGACATAACATGCATACAAAACACACATCTCGGCGTAGCCGACTTCTTGCTTGTTACCTACACACATACACAGGGAGGGTGAGCTTGGATACTCAGTGAATGGTATAAGTAATAAAGGGGTTAAATGAATGATTCCTGAGGTCTTTGTCAAAACAATACATATATCATAGCTTGTTCAAAACATGGGATGAATCAAGTTCATCAATCAAATCTTGGTCTTTCAAAACTTACATACTTAACAAGTGTGCTACTAATGCTTATAGTCCCTAAGCACGAACGGACTTGTGCCACAATTGCTTAAAGTCCCCTAACACGTACGGACTTCACATATGTGCTACTAATGCTTAAAGTCCCCTAGCACGTACGGACTTGTGCCACAATTGCTTAAAGTCCCCTGGCACGTACGGACTTCACATATGTGCTACTAATGCTTAAAGTCCCTTAGCACGTACGGACTTTCAAAGATTGTCATCCAAACAAAGCTTACTTGATACATTGCCATCCAAAACAGAGTTTATACTTGATACATAAAATAGGGATATCATTCATGCTTAACAAATACTTTTATCAAAACAAGTTAAAGCTTTATCAAAACGTTATAACATAACTTTATTAGAAATACCACTCACATAGTTCTTGGGACATCGGGATCAAGGCAAAGGTCCAAGTCCTACAACACATGGCAAAGCATACTGAACATACTTCTTAAAACAAGTCTTACATGCATGCAATTAATCTCAGGAAAACATGATAGAAGTCAAAACACTATTTTACATGTTAGGAAGACATGTTGGGTACCAACCAGGTCTTTGCCGAGATCCCACACCTCCTGGCCGAGGTGTGGCTACCTAGGCTTCGGTATGCGGCTGCATGCCGAGGTGCGCAAAAGGCAAACTAAAGGTGTAAGTGATCATGTAAGGTAGGCCAAGGTGAGATACGATGCTTGGCCTAAGTGTGAGGTCTAGGTAAGAGTGATCTCGGCGACTACACCTCGGGAAGTGAAGTCTGGAGATCTGGGTTTCCACCCGTGGAGAACAGGAAGAACATGAACAAGAAGATCATGAAGAACATGAATGCTAAAATCATAAGTTCTTTACTACAAAAATCTGGGATTTCATGCTATGAGTTCGAAAACATGGACCTGGGTACCCATGCTTGAAAATCATGTGAAAACAAACATAAAAACATGGATCTTGGCATGAGGTTTCGGATCAAAACATGACTTTTCTTGAAGAACACATGAATGCCATTTTCTCTTTCTAAAACCGAACTTCAAAGCAATGCATGGCTTACAAATCATATTCAATCATGCAATGCAATAACATAAACAAAAAGAACGACAAGAGCAGACCAAGAATCTAACCTTAGAACACGGTTCAAACGGTTCGATCTCTAGGGATCAAGCTTAGAAGTCTACCTCCTCTCAAGAACTCCTCTCCCTCTTCTAGAGCTTCTCTCTCTACTCTCCAAAACAAGTATAGGAACAAATGAGGGGTTTTTCTCTCTGCCGGCTAACTTAACTCTTAGCTCGCACACGAGGCAACAACTCATTGGTTCTCTTCAAAAAGGTGATAGGTTGACAAGACAACACTATGACAAAGTGTATCTAACAAGCTACTCGGAATGGCACTCCGGCAAGTGGTGACATCGGCTAAGGACATGGCCTCGGCAACTAAGGTGACAATGACCTCGACTAGGAATGACAACTCTTGACTAAGCTGTGCCACACCCTGGCCTAGATGTGCCACACCTCGGTCTAGGTCATACCACTCCGGGACAAGATCACTTGGGTGCAAAAGTAACATCTCGGCCTAGATAATACACATCTCGGCCTTTGTGATGAACACCTCAGCCTAGATAATGACATCTCGGCCAATATGTCAAGGCAAAGGGGGAGGTCAAACAAAGGGTTTCCAACATAGTTCTAGACTGAAGATGACCTCGGCTTGGAATGATCTAGGGGTAACGTAACCTAGGCTTGGCATGACTTTGGCTTAACATAACCTAGGCTTGAGACACCAAGGAAGGAAACAAGCATGCACACAACACTTTGGAAAATCGCATAGACATCAAAACAAGGCATGGATCTTACCTAGGCAAAACAAGTCATAAACATGCAAATACAAGCTTAATGAGTCATAATCACACCAATGTTCATGAACATGACTAAGACATAAATGTGGGTTGTTACATCCTTCTACCCTTAAAGAAGTTTGGTCCTCCAAACTTAGCTTGCCATGTTCCCAAAACAATTTCCGAGCGTCGGGTTCTCAGCTCTTCTTGTCTTTTCTAGCCTTTACCTTTGGACAATCCTTCACACGGTGACCCATCTCGCCACATTCAAAGCAAGCCCCGATACCCAATGACAAACTCCAAAATGTCGCTTCTTGCAATTTGTACATATCGGCCTAGTGCCACCCTCCTGATTTGCGTTGTTGGGACAATCCTCCTTTGTCTTCTCTTCGGCGTCATCCGGGTCTGCCTCTTCTTCGCGATTGTCATAGGTCTGTCTCTTCCTCTGATTCTTCCCCGAACTTTGACTTCTGTCCAGGTTGGCTTCTGCAAGGATGGCTTTATCTAACACTCCGGCATACGTCGGCATGTTGAGCAAATTAACCTGGTCTTGTATTGGCCCCCGAAGTCCACTCTCAAACTTCCTAGCTTTTCTGTATTCGTTGTCGACCATGTGAGGTGCATACCTTGCCAACTCGGTGAAAGCACGATCATACTCTGCCACTGTTTTGCTACCCTGTGTCAACATCTGAAATTCTGTAGTCTTGCGATCTCGGACACTGAGCGGAAAATGCTTCTTATAGAACAGCTCCAAAAATCTGGCCCAAGTCAAGTCTAGGTTACCTTCTCGGATCATCATCCACCATCTACGAGCGTCGTCTTCCAATGTGAATGCTGCTAGTGACACCTTCTGAGCGTCGGTGCTGGGAAAAACCTCGAACAACTTCTCCATTTCAAGGATCCATGCTTCTGCTTTCATTGGCTCTATACCTCCATGGAACTTCGGCGGTTTCATCTTTCTGAATTCTTTGATCAGGGTCAATGTGTCATCTCCATACAAAGCTGGCTGCGGAGGCACTTGTGGTACTGGCGGTGGTGGAGCTACATGTCGGCCATCTGTCCGCTCGGCCTGGGTGGAGGTGGTACCGGTGTTCTGCTGCCTTGCCTGCCTTAACTCATCGCCTAAACTTTCAACCAATCTTTCTAATCTGTCTATTCTGTCCTCGGATTGATCTCGGCCAACTGGGGGTCTACCTCTTCTCATGATGCTAGTAGTATGCAGGATATGACTCTTAGAACAAAATGGACAAATGAACATGTATGCAAGTGAACATGATCATGTCGATGTAACAAATGCTCATGCCGAGATAATGCACACCTTGTCAAGTAGCAAGCAATATGATGCAATCCAAAAATCATTCTAAGGGACATCTTATGCTCTTTAGGACTCAAAGTGTGTGAATAACGTACTATACAGAACTTGTGCTCTGATACCATTATGTCACGACCCCAAACCGCCCCTAGTAGTTTGGTGCTGTGATGACCAGTAATCCGAGATTACCGAAGGCCAACTTTCAAAATTCACACACAATCAGAGTATAATTTATGGGGCTTACAAGTGCGGAAGCAATAATCTAAAATACAAGTGGTCCGTAAGAGCAGTGCATAAGTCAAATGGAATGTCATACATCTTTACATAGCTTTACAACTTGAATACATATAGAAATGAAGTACAAAAATACATATTACATCTTAACAAAAGGGCTGCTTAAGCCGACATGTTCAAACACAAAAGCTTCAAGATTGCCGACATCCTCACTACCGACATAACATGCATACAAAACACACATCTCGGCGTAGCCGACTTTTTGCTTGTTACCTACATACATACATAGGGAGGGTGAGCTTGGATACTCAGTGAATGGTATAAGTAATAAAGGGGTTAAATGAATGATTCCCGAGGTCTTTGTCAAAACAATACATATATCATAGCTTGTTCAAAACATGGGATGAATCAAGTTCATCAATCAAATTTTGGTCTTTCAAAACTTACATACTTAACATGTGTGCTACTAATGCTTATAGTCCCTTAGCATGTACGGACTTGTGCCACAATTGCTTAAAGTCCCCTGGCACGTGCGGACTTCACATATGTGCTACTAATGCTTAAAGTCCCCTAGCACGTACGGACTTATGCCACAATTGCTTAAAGTCCCCTGGTACGTACGGACTTCACATATGTGATACTAATGCTTAAAGTCCCCTAGCACGTACGGACTTTCAAAGATTGTCATCCAAACAAAGCTTACTTGATACATTGCCATCCAAAACAGAGTTTATACTTGATACATAAAATAAGGATATCATTCATGCTTAACAAATACTTTTATCAAAACAAGTCAAAGCTTTATCAAAACGTTATAACATAACTTTATTAGAAATACCACTCACATAGTTCTTGGGACGTCGGGATCAAGGCAAAGGTCCAAGTCCTACAACACATGGCAAAGCATACTGAACATACTTCTTAAAACAAGTCTTACATGCATGCAATTAATCTCGGGAAAACATGTTGGAAGTCAAAACACTGTTTTACATGTCAGGAAGACATGCTGGGTACCAATCCGGTCATTGCCGAGGTCCCACACCTCCTGGCCGAGGTGTGGCTACCTAGGCTTCGGCATGCGGTTGCATGTCGAGGTGCGCACAAGGCAAACTAAAGGTGTAAGTGATCATGTAAGGTAGGCCAAGGTGAGATACGATGCTTGGCCTAAGTGTGAGGTCTAGGTAAGAGTGATCTCGGCGACTACACCTCGGGAAGTGAAGTCTGGAGATCTGGGTTTCCACCCGTGGAGAACAGGAAGAACATGAACAAGAAGATCATGAAGAACATGAATGCTAAAATCATAACTTCTTTACTACAAAAATCTGGGATTTCATGCTATGAGTTCGAAAACATGGACCTGGGTAACCATGCTTGAAAATCATGTGAAAACAAACACAAAAACGTGGATCTTGGCATGAGGTTTCGGATCAAAACATGACTTTTCTTGAAGAACACATGAATGCCATTTTCTCTTTCTAAAACCGAACTTCAAAGCAATGCATGGCTTACAAATCATATTCAATCATGCAATTCAATAACATAAACATAAAGAACGACAAGAGCAGATCAAGAATCTAACCTTAGAACACGGATCAAACGGTTCGATCTCTAGGGATCAAGCTTAGAAGTCTACCTCCTCTCAAGAACTCCTCTCCCTCTTCTAGAGCTTCTCTCTCTACTCTCCAAAACAAGTATAGGAACAAATGAGGGGTTTCTCTCTCTGCCGGCTAACTTAACTCTCAGCTCGGACACGTGGCAACAACTGGTTGGTTCTCTTCAAAAAGGTGATAGGTTGACAAGACAACACTATGACAAAGTGTATCTAACAAGCTACTCGGAATGGCACTCCGGCGAGTGGTGACATCGGCTAAGGACAAGGCCTCGGCAACTAAGGTGACAATGACCTCGGTTAGGAAGGACAACTCTTGACTAAGCTGTGCCACACCCTGGCCTAGATGTGCCACACCTCGGTCTAGGTCATACCACTCCAGGACAAGATCACTTGGGTGCAAAAGTAACATCTCGGCCTAGATAATACACATCTCGGCCTTGGCGATGAACACCTCGGCCTAGATAATGACATCTCGGCCAATATGTCAAGGCGAAGGGGGAGGCCAAACAAAGGGGTTCCAAGATAGTTCTAGACTGAAGATGACCTCGGCTTGGAATGATCTAGGCGTAACGTAACCTAGGCTTGGCATGACTTCGGCTTAACATAACCTAGGCTTGAGACACCAAGGAAAGAAACAAGCATGCATACAACACTTTGGAAAATCGCATAGACATCAAAACAAGGCATGGATCTTACCTAGGCAAAACAAGTCATAAACATGCAAATACAAGCTTAACGAGTCATAATCACACCAATGTTCATGAACATGACTAAGACATAAATGTGGGTTGTTACATCCTTCCCCCCTTAAAGAAGTTTGGTCCTCCAAACTTAGCTTACCATGTTCCCGAAACAATTTCCGAGCGTCGGGTTCTCAGCTCTTCTTGTCTTTTCTAGCCTTTACCCTTGGACAGTCCTTCACACGGTGACCCATCTCGCCACATTCAAAGCAAGCCCCCGATACCCAATGACAAACTCCAAAATGTCGCTTCTTGCAATTTGTACATATCGGCCTAGTACCACCCTCCTGATTTGCGTTGTTAGGACTATCCTCCTTTGTCTTCTCTTCGGCGTCATCCGGGTCTGCCTCTTCTTCGCGATTGTCATATGTCTGCCTTTTCCTCTGATTCTTCCCCGAACTTTGACTTCTGTCCAGGTTGGCTTCTGCAAGGATGGCTTTATCTAACACTCCGGCATACGTCGGCATGTTGAGCAAATTAACCTGGTCTTGTATTGGCCCCCGAAGTCCACTCTCAAACTTCCTAGCTTTTCTGTATTCGTTGTCGACCATGTGAGGTGCATACCTTGCCAACTCGGTGAAAGCACGATCATACTCTGCCACTATTTTGCTACCCTGTGTCAACATCTGAAATTCTGTAGTCTTGTGATCACGGACACTGACTGGAAAATGCTTCTCATAGAACAGCTCCAAAAATCGGGCCCAAGTCAAGTCTGGGTTACCTTCTCGGATCATCATCCACCATCTACGAGCGTCGTCTTCCAATGTGAATGCTGCTAGTGACACCTTCTGAGCGTCGGTGCTGGGAAAAACCTCGAACAACTTCTCCATTTCAAGGATCCATGCTTCTGCTTTCATTGGCTCTATACCTCCATGGAACTTCGGCGGTTTCATCTTTTTGAATTCTTTGATCAGGGTCAATGTGTCATCTCCATACAAAGCTGGCTGCGGAGGCACTTGTGGTACTGGCGGTGGTGGAGCTACATGTCGGCCATCTGTCCGCTCGGCCTGGGTGGAGGTGGTACCGGTGTTCTGCTGCCTTGCCTGCCTTAACTCATCGCCTAAACTTTCAACCAATCTTTCTAATCTGTCTATTCTGTCCTCGGATTGATCTCGGCCAACTGGGGGTCTACCTCTTCTCATGATGCTAGTAGTATGCAGGATATGACTCTTAGAACAAAATGGACAAATGAACATGTATGCAAGTGAACATGATCATGTCGATGTAACAAATGCTCATGCCGAGATAATGCACACCTTGTCAAGTAGCAAGCAATATGATGCAATCCTAAAATCATTCTAAGGGACATCTTATGCTCTTTAGGACTCAAAGTGTGTGAATAACGTACTATACAGAACTTGTGCTCTGATACCATTATGTCACGACCCCAAACCGCCCCTAGTAGTTTGGTGCTGTGATGACCAGTAATCCGAGATTACCGAAGGCCAACTTTCAAAATTCACACACAATCAGAGTATAATTTATGGGGCTTACAAGTGCGGAAGCAATAATCTAAAATACAAGTGGTCCGTAAGAGCAGTGCATAAGTCAAATGGAATGTCATACATCTTTACATAGCTTTACAACTTGAATACATATAGAAATGAAGTACAAAAATACATATTACATCTTAACAAAAGGGCTGCTCAAGCCGACATGTTCAAACACAAAAGCTTCAAGATTGCCGACATCCTCACTGCCGACATAACATGCATACAAAACACACATCTCGGCGTAGCCGACTTCTTGCTTGTTACCTACATACATACATAGGGAGGGTGAGCTTGGATACTCAGTGAATGGTATAAGTAATAAAGGGGTTAAATGAATGAGTCCCGAGGTCTTTGTCAAAACAATACATATATCATATATTGTTCAAAACATGGGATGAATCAAGTTCATCAATCAAATTTTGATCTTTCAAAACTTACATACTTAACATGTGTGCTACTAATGCTTATAGTCCCTTAGCACGTACGGACTTGTGCCACAATTGCTTAAAGTCCCCTGGCACGTACGGACTTCACATATGTGCTACTAATGCTTAAAGTCCCCTAGCACGTACGGACTTGTGCCAGAATTGCTTAAAGTCCCCTGGCACGTACGAACTTCACATATGTGCTACTAATGCTTAAAATCTCCTAGCACGTATGGACTTTCAGAGATTGTCATCCAAACAAAGCTTACTTGATACATTGCCATCCAAAACAGAGTTTATACTTGATAAATAAAATAGGGATATCATTCATGCTTAACAAATACTTTTATCAAAACAAGTCAAAGCTTTATCAAAACGTTATAACATAATTTTATTAGAAATACCACTCACATAGTTCTTGGGACGTCGGGATCAAGGCAAAGGTCCAAGTCCTACAACACATGGCAAAGCATACTGAACATACTTCTCAAAACAAGTCTTACATGCATGCAATTAATCTCGGGAAAACATGCTGGAAGTCAAAACACTGTTTTACATGTCAGGAAGACATGCTGGGTACCAACCAGGTCATTGCCGAGGTCCCACACCTCCTGGCCGAGGTGTGGCTACCTAGGCTTCGGCATGCGGCTGCATGCCGAGGTGCGCACAAGGCAAACTAAAGGTGTAAGTGATCATGTAAGGTAGGCCAAGGTGAGATACGATGCTTGGCCTAAGTGTGAAGTCTAGGTAAGAGTGATTTCGGCGACTACACCTCGGGAAGTGAAGTCTGGAGATCTGGGTTTCCACCCGTGGAGAACAGGAAGAACATGAACAAGAAGATCATGAAGAACATGAATGCTAAAATCATAAGTTCTTTACTACAAAAATCTGGGATTTCATGCTATGAGTTCGAAAACATGGACCTGGGTACCCATGCTTAAAAATCATGTGAAAACAAACACAAAAACGTGGATCTTGGCATGAGGTTTCGGATCAAAACATGACTTTTCTTGAAGAACACATGAATGCCATTATCTCTTTCTAAAACCGAACCTCAAAGCAATGCATGGCTTACAAATCATATTCAATCATGCAACGCAATAACAGAAACATAAAGAACGACAAGAGCAGATCAAGAATCTAACCTTAGAACACGGATCAAACGGTTCGATCTCTAGGGATCAAGCTTGGAAGTCTACCTCCTCTCAAGAACTCCTCTCCCTCTTCTATAGCTTCTCTCTCTACTCTCCAAAACAAGTATAGGAACAAATGAGGGTTTCTCTCTCTGCCGGCTAACTTAACTCTCAGCTCGGACACGTGGCAACAGCTGGTTGATTCTCTTCAAAAAGGTGATAGGTTGACAAGACAACACTATGACAAAGTGTATCTAACAAGCTACTCGGAATGACACTCCAGCGAGTGGTGACATCGGCTAAGGACAAGGCCTCGGCAACTAAGGTGACAATGACCTCGGCTAGGAAGGACAACTCTTGACTAAGCTGTGCCACACCCTGGCCTAGATGTGCCACACCTCGGTCTAGGTCATACCACTCCGGGACAAGATCACTTGGGTGCAAAAGTAACATATCGGCCTAGATAATACACATCTCGACCTTGGTGATGAACACCTCGGCCTAGATAATAACATCTCGGCCAATATGTCAAGGCGAAGGGGGAGGTCAAACAAAGGGGTTCCAAGATAGTTCTAGACTGAAGATGACCTCGGCTTGGAATGATCTAGGCGTAACGTAACCTAGGCTTGGCATGACTTTAGCTTAACATAACCTAGGTTTGAGACACCAAGGAAGGAAACAAGCATGCACACAACACTTTGGCAAATCGCATAGACATCAAAACAAGGCATGGAGCTTACCTAGGCAAAACAGTCATAAACATGCAAATACAAGCTTAACGAGTCATAATCACACCAATGTTCATGAACATGACTAAGACATAAATGTGGGTTGTTACAACCATGATACCATTGGTGTTCTAGAAGAAATTGCAATGGGTTATCTGAGGATATCTATTGAGATGATGTGGGAGGGTCATGCGTGTTGCTTGTGCTTTCCTTGTCTACTTGGATTTCTTGCTATGGTAATGTTTTTATCTCATTTTTATGTTAATGTCTTCATGTTTTGGATGATTTTTCTTTTGTTCTTTAATCTCTCTCTCTCTCTCTCTCTCTCTCTCTCTCTCTCTCTCTCTCTCTCTCTCTCTCTCTCTCTGTTTTTTATTGAAATTTTTGGTGCAGTTCTCACCTCCAACAACTGACCGAATTGATGAACAACTTGGAGCAAACTTCCCCGAAATGGATAGGGAAGGAAATCATCAGGTATATTTCGTCGTGGAAATCTGACATTTGTCATATTTGCATATTTTTCTTTTTTCTTTTTATGTTTCTTTTATTTATTTATTTTGTTCTTATTTTCTGAAATAAGCAGCTGTGAGAGAGAGAAAGAGGGTGTGTGGACGTTGAAGGTATCTGAGGCTGCTACTGGAATCTGGATTGGACTATACGGTGTTTATAACATTCCCTTATACATACATACGTATATATATATATATGTCTAGATAGATAGATAGATAGTTCATGCAGTTTAGGAGTAAACTCTACCCCTGGGTAATTTTTGAAGTTGTATTTTGATACCCAGGTCAAATTAGGAGTCAACTCGCCTCCTTGGGTAATTTTTGAAGTTGTATTTTGATACCCAGGTTAGTTTAGCATACATAACTGCTAGCTTATATGTTAATTTACACAAACTATGGTTTATCTGACAGGTAACAGTGGGTTTTTTATTGAAACAAAATTTGATTATGTATTATTTAGTTATTTATTTACGACAATAATATTTTTATAAAAATTACTTTAAAATTAGCAAAAACAAATTATATCAATGGATTACATTAATTTTAAGAGTAATTCACATCATATTACCTCAATTTCGAATCTACATCAAACTTTAAATTTACATTACACATCTCATTTTCATGTAATTTTTGAGATACAAACTTTAGTTAAATATCATTTTTTATTTAGTTGTAATTTTTTCAAAAATAGAAAAATTTAAGCAAATTGAAAACTAACACAGCAAATCCCTGGTTTTTAACTTGGTCTATTTAGTTTTATAAAAAGAAAAGAAAATGGAAAAAGAAAAAGTGACACCACGCAAGTGAACGGAGTTTGGCACTAGAATTTTAAGTGGTAGGCAGAGAGGCATTGCTATGCAGTGTATAGAGAGTTTTTCAGACTTGTTATAATTTAAATTGTTCATATTATAAAATTTATCAGATATGTTATTTATAAAAAAAAATAACTTAATTAGTATCTCATGATTAGATCTTAATTATTTTAAATAAATTATTAAAATTATGTTAATCATTTTTTTAAATGTGCTCCTGCTATAAGGTTTCAAATGTCTAATAAATTTATTTTTTATTTTGATGATTTATTCTGACAAAATTAAGTGGCTTAACTCATCAAAAGAAGCTCATGATATACACTAGTGATTGCCTCTGTCAATTCAACTTCGAAAGATGCATGCTCTATTGTGGTTCTTCTCTTTGATAGCGTCGATATGGGCATTCATCTTCACATCCTCTCTTCTAGGAATGCTTCAGCTTGTGTGCTGGAGTTTTGATTTGGGTGTGGAGCAAGTTATGGAGCTTCTACCAGGAAGATCCTATGCACTCTTGTTGACTCCTCTCGCTCTTGCCGTGTATTCTGTCGTCTTTGTAGCCTGCTACATTCCCATCTTACGCCATTGGAGGGAGCTTCTCACCTACCTCTCATCGATGGTAGGTGAGACCAGCCTTTTACTGCTGAAATTTCTGGTCAGCCTCCTTCTCCAGGCCATCTGGATGGTGGTTGAAGACACCAAAGACAAGCTCTACTTGCCTCTCATTATGCTGATAGCCTTCTCCATTATCATCATTGTCAAAAGTGAAGATACTTGTAAGACATGATGAGATGAAAATACTTGAAGAAGTAGCTGGCTCTTTTCTGCGATTCATGGTTGAAGCTGTTGAAGTTCAGAACTATGTTGGGGCTTGCTTATGCATTTGCCCTACCGTGATTGCAATCATAGCAGTGCTCTCTCCTCCTTTGGATGCTGATGTGGTCCTTAGCAGATTTTTCACATCTGTCTATGAATCTATCGGTGGCTATTTTGCAGCTATAAGAATCGAAGGTAAAATGTTTTTCCAAATTTTCGGTGCTTTAGTTCAATATAATAGGGTAAAACAATACAGAGAGAGATCAATCCACCCACTCATTTGTCAATTGTTTTCGTTATTATAATGTTTCTTGTTTTGGCAATGCAGAACTGATGGGGCTGTGACTCGCGATGGAGGGAGTAAGGTTCTACCATGCACTTGTGGATGGGGGATTAATTGCTCCTGCTTGTTTGCCTCTTTACTTTATTGTCTTCCTCACGGTCTGTTTATAACTATTTAGCCAATAGATGATGGTTACATATGTCCTGTAGTAGGAATCTTATGTATATATAGGTAGTTTTGTTGCACAGTTAACTAGATGTGTGATTTCCATGTTATGCCTAACTCTGAAAAGCTTGCCCTGTTTTGTCCTTCTGTTGGCATGAGATTTAAGTACTGCCACAGATTTATCTGTATATATATTATGCTAGCCCTCTTTTGAAATGTGCTGTGTTATTGATTTTATTAATCTGATGATTTAATTTAGGCTTTGCTTGTTTGACCATAATTGATCATCCAACTCCACTCTGAACATGCTCTACGATGGATTAGTTCCCAATTTTGTCAAATCCGTGGACACATAAATTTAAGGTCATTTGGGAGTTGATTTGAACTAACCCAAGTCACACACAATTCACCAAATTCATACTAGAAGTTTTGGATAAGAATTTGGGACAAGTCTTGATTTAAAAAAATGGTGAAGGTGAAGGTCTGTTTGTTTTTAAATGTGAGATTGGGAGTGGGCTATAATTTTTGTTGCAACCAATGAGACCCGTATTTGATGTTCCTTTGCTTAATATGGGAAATTGCTGCTAAAACTAAATGAGTTTCAAAGTGAATATTTAGCTGCTGGCAATTAGGAGGATTGAATATGATTCACTCATTTTGATGCATGTATTTCTAAACCTATCTGTCCATTCATCATAGGACAGAAAATTGTTGGATTTATTTTTCTAGTATGGCCCAATAGCCTACATATTTTCTACATGCTTTTAATTTATTTGGACTCCACAAATAGATAAAGCCAATATTTGAGATCAAGTTCAGTAATTAGAATTTTAATATAATCACTCTTCTAAGATAAGAAGGAAACCTTGATGGATTAGGAATTCTTCTGATAGAGTTTATCTGGCCCTCTTCTCTCCTCTATATAAGGATGGGTGACTCCCCTTCTTTTGATATTATTCCATCACTCTAAGTTTTACAGTCATCCTAATAAAGTGAGAGACAGAGAGAAGAAGGTGAGTCAAGAATTAAAGGTTCAACTATTAGGGATATTTTCTCAACTTCTCTAATTCAATGGCTGACAAAGGTATGTTCGTTTTATTCTTGAGTTGTATTGAATTCAAGATTCTGTAAAGTTTAATTCCGCATTATTATTATGGTTACATGTATTATTAAATCTTACATGTGGTATCAGAGCTTTAGTTTGTGAATCAATACACCTTAGAATAATAATATATTTATGAATATTGTTATTATAGTTATAATTATTCATAACAACATATTTTTTGTTCATAAGGTTTGAACTCTCGGCATGTGTTGGTTATCTTGAATATACGCTGTATGTTCAACCTTGTAAGCTGCATGCCATATTTATTAGGCAGTATCTGAATGGTACATCTAATCTCTTTCATATTCATTATGCATCAAAGAAACTCTTTTTGTGTTGTTAAAAGTCAAAGGTTGTGTAAAAGAAGATTTCATTCCTGATTTCTAAATCGTAACTAAGTATGCACATCATGGACTCCCTCACTCACTTTGTTTTGTGATATGTTAGGTGCAAACTTTTATGTAATTCTATATGCTGTTCATATGCATGTTTTGATTTATTATCAATTTTAGTGATAATAATTTTTATAATCATCATAATATGTTATTGAATTGAGTGTATTGCTTGCCGTTATGATAAAGTGCATAGATTAAAAGCAATTTTAGAATTTTGCTGAATCGTTCGGACTATTAAATAAATATATTTATTTGATTGTATCACATTAAATGATTATGTTTTTGCTTTGTTTAATTATGCACACTTATTGTCTATTATTGTTAAATATTTATATATTTTCATGATTTAAAATTAATATGATGATATAATTTTATGACATTGAATATTAAATATTAAAATGGTTAATTCATATTAGGTGTAATTCTTATTAACCATTATTTTAGATATTCATGATTGTTATAATACATATATAAATATTCCTGTTCATCCAGAGTTATTATTATTATATTGGTAATAGCAATCACATAAAAGAAATTTTAGAAATCATAAAAATAGTGATCTCATTAAAATTGTGATTGAATTAATAATAATTAAATAACTCAAAATTAATGAATAGAGAATATTGTTGGTTAGTTCTGTATTCATAGGGTTTACTAATTTAGTAGCTGCCAAAGTGGCCTAGATTTGTAAAACTTATGAATATAGAACTACATAAAAGAATTGTTAAAAAGGGTAACATTAAGGTCGATAATATTCTCAATTGCAGTTATAATTAGGAGATTGAGACTAGCCCAAAGGAGAGTCACTTTCAAATAATTATGAACTGGGTAGGATAATGTAACTTATGTAATTTGAAAGATTAGAATTGAATACCCAAAGGTAACATGACTAGCTGAAAAATTGCATAAATTACTTTAGACCTACATAAGTGATTCTTGACGAATGGACAATAGATATACCTAAGTTTTGCCCAAAGGAAAAACTTATGTGATATTAATAGTTCATCATAATTCTCAAAGCTTTAATATGTATATTGTTCTATCTTATTTCAGTAAAAGTTCCCACCTCATTGCACTCTCTTGCATCGGGCGTCCCTCTACTTACTGGCTCGAATTTTTCGGAATGGTATGAACATGTTCAGTTTACCCTGGGTGTGTTGGACCTCGATATGGCATTGCTTGAAGATAAACCTGCAGACATTAATGAATATAGTACTGCAGAACAAGTTGCCCTTTCTGAATCCTGGAAAAAGTCCAATAGACTCAGTTTGATGTTCATGAAGATGATCATTGCAAATAACATCAAGACCTCCTTACCTCAAACTGTTAATGCATTGGAATACTTAAAGACTGTTGAAGATCGATTTAGATCTGCTGACAAGTCACTTGCTGGCACTATTATGGCTGAATTGACAACAATGAAATATGATGGCAACCGAGGAGTTCAGGATCACATCCTCAATATGGCTGACAAAGCTGCAAAGCTTAAAACTTTAGGAATGCAAGTTGATGAAACTTTCCTCGTACAGTTTATTCTCAACTCACTTCCATCACAATACAGCGCATTCAAAATTCACTATAACACCAATAAAGATAAGTGGAATTTGAATGAGCTGACTAATATGTGTGTTCAGGAGGAAGTGAGGTTGAGGGAGGAAGGACGTCAAACTGCATTGGCTGTAACTCATAGAGCTATAAAGAAAAAGAAGGGTAAGTTTGTAAAATCAAAGAAAAATCCACCAAAGAAAAAGAATGAACCTAGGGAAGAAAATCAGGCTAAGAATGGTTTCACTGTCAAGTGTTACTTTTGTGGCAAGAAGGGACATGTGAAGAAAGACTGCAACAAGCAAAAGGCTTGGTTCGAAAAGAAAGGTAAGAAATTTTCTTCTGTTTGTTATGAATCAAATCTTGCTGAAGTACGTTCTAATACGTGGTGGATTGACTCTGGGGCCACGACCCACATTACAAATGACATGCAGGGATACCTCTCAACCAGGAA
This sequence comes from Camellia sinensis, assembly GCF_055761805.1. Taxonomy (NCBI): domain Eukaryota; kingdom Viridiplantae; phylum Streptophyta; class Magnoliopsida; order Ericales; family Theaceae; genus Camellia; species Camellia sinensis. The sequence continues at coordinate 61,982,894 of NC_138971.1, forward strand.
ACCAAAGGAAAGTGAAAGATTTGTCTATATGGGGAACCGTCTCAAAGCTGAAGTCGTAGCTGTAGGAACCTATCGACTGATCTTAGAGACGGGTCATCAGATGGATCTAGAAGACACTTTTTATGTTCCTTCAATTTCTAGGAATTTAGTTTCGTTATCCAAATTGGATCGTGTTGGATATTCAGTTTTATTTAATTGTGGAAAACTCAATTTAATGTTTAATTCAAAAGTGATTGGTTCTGGTAATTTATGTGATGGTTTATATAAAATTACCTTAAATCATGAGTTTGCACAATCATTAGTAACTCTGCATTCGAATATTGGTTTAAAACGTGGTCTAATTAATGAAAATCATTGATCTTGTGGCATAGACGGTTGGGGCATATCTCCAGAAATAGAATTGAAAAATTGGTGAAGAATGGGATTTTGCAAAACCTAGACTTCACTGATTTTCAGATATGTATGGATTGCATTAAAGGAAAGCAAACCAAACACACCAAGAAAGGTGCCACAAGAAGTAATGAGCTTCTTGAGATAATTCATACAGATATTTGCGGGCCACTCAACATCCCATGTCTTAGTGGTGAAAAATATTTTATCACATTTATAGATGACTTCTCACGTTATAGATATGTGTATCTTTCATGAAAAGTCTCAGGCTGTTGACATCCTTGAGGTGTACATAACTGAAGTCGAGAGACAATTAGATAGAAATGTTAAAATAGTGAGATCAGACAGGGGTGGTGAATATTATGGTAAATATGATGAGTCAGGCCAAAATCTTGGCCCATTTGCCAAATTCTTAGAAAAGAAAGGCATTTGTGCTCAATATACAATGTCTGGTACGCCACAGCAGAATGGAGTTGCTGAAAGGCGTAATCGTACACTTAAAGATATGGTTAGGAGTATGTTAAGTTACTCAATTGTACCTATTTCAATGTGGGGTGAAGCTTTAAAAACTGCAATGTATATCTTAAATAGGGTTCCTAGTAAGGCGGTCCCAACAACTCCTTTTGAGTTGTGGACTGGTAGGAAACCTAGTTTGAGACACTTACATATTTGGGGTTGTCCAGCAGAGGCAAGAATCTTCAACCCACTAGAGAAAAAGTTGGACTCAAGAACAATATCTGGATATTTCATTGGTTATCCAGACAAGTCTGAAGGGTACAAATTTTATTGTCCTAATCACAGTACGAGGATAGTGGAGGCTGGTAATGCTAGATTCCTAGAGAATGGTGAAATCAGTGGGAGTGAGAAAACACGAGTGGTGAATTTCGAGGAAATTAGGGTAGATGTGCCAACATTTGACCCTTATCGAAAAGTTGTTGTTCCTCAGACTATTCCACAGGCTGAGGAAAATGAATAACATGATGAAAATCCTTCACCACCTCATGTTTCACCACTTCATGAAGATACCACCATTGAAAATATTGTAGAACCACCACAACCGGCAGTTCTGAGAAGATCTCAGAGGGAAAGAAAGCTTGCCATTCCAGATGATTACATGGTGTATCTGCAGGAATCTGATTTTGATATTGGGATTAACAAAGATCCAGTCTCATTTTCACAAGCCATGAATAGTGATGATTCTTCTAAATGGGTCAATGCTATAAATGAAGAGTTAAAATCCATGGAACAGAATAGTGTTTGGGATCTCGTCGAATTGCCTAATAACTGCAAAAAGGTCGGGTGTAAATGGGTCTTCAAGACCAAGCGTGACGCAAAAGGCAATATCGAACGATTTAAAGCCAGACTTGTTGCCAAAGGTTTTACTCAAAAAGAAGGCATAGACTATACAGAGACCTTCTCTCCAGTATCTAAGAAGGACTCGCTTAGAATCATCCTAGCATTGGTAGCTCATTATGACTTAGAGTTGCATCAAATGGATGTGAAAACTGTTTTTCTAAATGGGAATTTGGATGAAGAAATTTATATGGAGCAGCCAGAAGGATTTGCAAAGAAAGGTAAAGAACATTTAGCTTGCAAATTAAAGAAATCTATATACGGCCTTAAACAAGCTTCCAAGCAATGGTATTTAAGGTTTAATGATACCATTATCTCTTTCGGATTAAAGGAAAATGCAGTTGATCAGTGTATATATCTGAAGGTTAGTGGGAGCAAGTTCATTATTTTGGTGCTATATGTGGATGATATTTTGTTAGCTAGTAATGACCTTGGCTTATTACATGAAACCAAGAAATATCTCTCCAAAAAAAAAACTTTAAAATGGTCGATATGGGTGAGGCAAACTATGTTTTTGGCATAGAGATCTTTAGGGATCGATCTCGAGGATTGCTAGAACTATCACAGAAAGGATATATTGATCGTGTTTTAGAGAGATTCAATATGCAGTTTTGTTCAGCCGGTGATGCACCCATGATGAAGGGTGATAAATTAAGTGAAAAACAGTGTCCAAGGAATGACTTGAAAAGAAAACAAATGAAGGACATTCCATATGCTTTGAGGCTACAAATCTTGCTTTATGGTTGCGAAATTTCATCTCAGGACTTGGTGTTGTTGACTCAATTGCCAGGCCGCTGAAGATATATTGTGACAATACCGCAACAGTTTTCTTCTCTAAGTATGGAAAGTACTCCAGTGGTTCTAAACACATGGAAGTAAAGTACTTAGTTGTTAGAGAAAGAGTCCAGAAACAACAAGTGTTAATTGAAAACTTAAGCACATCTCTTATGATTGTTGATCCATTCACAAAGGGATTGCCACCAAAGACATACAAAGAGCATGTTATCAGGATGGGTCTTTTAAGCAACCCTTGATGTTTATGGTTAATCGTGAGTACTTATTTTCATTTGACACTATTTGCGCAATAATAATTTTGTTTCTGTTTTTCCTGTTCTAAAAGTGTGTGTACACATTAAATTGAATATTGATAAACAGAGAATGTCTTAACAAGACAAATTACAGGGGCTTTTTAGGAAAATAATTATATATCCTGATAATGGACTGGGTTGGTGAAGGTTATCGATGGTGTAGTACATAGAAGGAAATATGGCATAAATGTTATATAACCGCTATGACTCACATTGGTGATCTGAAGTAATCACAGTATTATAATTTCTAATATATTTGAACTTATTGGCTATTTTTAAAAATTCATGATCACGTGTCAAAGTTTTTAGTGTGGAATCCAATGAGTCAAAATTTTTTTAAGTTGCATATTTTTGAAAAAACTCATAATTGCATCATAATCGGCTTAATGGACCAAGTGGGAGAATGTTGGATTTATTTTTCTAGTATGGCCCAATAGCCTACATATTTTCTACATGTTTTTAATTTATTTGGACTCCACAAATAGATAAAGCCAATATTTGAGATCAAGTTCAGTAATTAGAATTTTAATATAATCACTCTTCTAAGATAAGAAGGAAACCTTGATGGATTAGGAATTCTTCTGATAGAGTTTATCTGGCCCTCTTCTCTCCTCTATATAAGGATGGGTGACTCCCCTTCTTTTGATATTATTCCATCACTCTAAGTTTTATAGTCATCCTAATAAAGTGAGAGACAGAGAGAAGAAGGTGAGCCAAGAATTAAAGGTTCAACTATTAGGAGTATTTTCTCAACTTCTCTAATTCAATGGCTGACAAAGGTATGTTCGTTTTATTCTTGAGTTGTATTGAATTCAAGATCCTGTAAAGTTTAATTCCGCATTATTATTATGGTTACATGTATTATTAAATCTTACAAAAATATCCAAAAGTAGGCTTAAGAAAACAACTTAACTGATAGTAAGTAGTCTGGCATTAACAAAGTCGTCGGATTCACGACTTTATGGACTAAATCCTCGCGTTTGTGTGTCGTATTAGAAAATTGTCATGTATTAATCACTCTTATTTTCATTTTAGTTGGAGACACAAAAAAGAAAAAAAAAAAAAAAAAGAAGAATTGAAGACTCTCTACGGCTCATCAAACATATCTCAATGACAAAACCCATCTTGTTAAATTGTGTAAGTGATTAATATTAGTTGGCGAAATATGCGTGTTTCATATGACATGTACAACTATTATGTATTCCTCACTAGGCAACTCTTATAACCTTCTAGATGATTTTGTTTGTATCAAGTTGGCTCCATCAATGCTGTGGCTAGCAATGAGACTATTAATGAGACTATTACAATATATTGCACCTTTTCCATATTCACACAAGGGTATACTTTTCATGAGGAATTGTCTAACTCAATGCCTTGATAAATTTTATTTTCTTTTGATCATATTTTTAAATGATAAATCAGTGTGAAAGTTGGAAGTGATTGAAATATTTGATTCGTTGATAAGTGGCTTCCATCTCTACCCAATAGGCAACAACCATCTTAGTCGGTTTGGGATTAACTTTTTGGCCTAAAATCATTGCTCTTCTAATTGTGAGTCGAATAGCGCTCTTTAGGATGAAAATTTAAGTCCAAATTCAAAATCAAATCCAAATATCTGCCTTTATATGAAGTTGAATACAGTAGGGCCACGCATTATCAAAAGGATTTTTTTTGAGGATTTGACACATAAGCAAGTTTTCTTTTTCGGTTCGACAACTAAAACATTTTTCTTGTCAATTACTCGCATAATGTACTAGTTGGATTCTTAGAGCATCCTCATCAAGCTCTTCAAAATCATTTTTTAGCTAAAATTTTTTAAAAAATTAACTCCATCAAACTCGCTTCTAACTCGTCAAAATTTACAATGGCTACAGTAGCTCGTTACAACAAGCGAGGCACTGTTTATTGCTACTTGTGTATTACCGGATGCCTGCCCAGAAGTCTGGTTGGTCAACTAGTTAACAACAATTTTTTTTTTTTTTGGCTGGTAACTTATCAATTTAATAATAATAATAAAAAAGGACTAACAAACACAATAAGAAAATAATATTTAATAAGAATAAGTTAGAATAAAGAGTTTGATGCAGTAAGTGCTAAAATGTGACTAGTTAAAATAATGAAATAACTATAATTTGACTAAAAATTTGAAGAATTTGGTGTGGATGCTCTTAGCTACTCTACTTGGACTGCATTATCTACTTGCACAGCTTCGAAAACAGGAGTGTTGAACAAAAACTATAATTTGATTTTTTTTTTAAATGAAATTATTGGTAAAAGCTATTGGTGGTTTTATTCACTTTTTATGAGATTTAGGAAAAATATAGCAAATTATACACTTTTGATAGTCACCTTTCTTTAAATAAAGTGTGAAAACACAAAAATAAATAAAGTATAAATTTGAATGAAAACAACGGCAATATTAATTTTCTATTCATGTGACTAACAATATTTTGATTAAAATAGAATTGAGTACTAGCAATTTAATTCTTAAGGAAACTCAATATAATTATATAAACATATGAGGTAGCAGTATATTTTTTCCTAAATTTTAAAAGAAGTATGTGTTACTTACCCGTCTGCTATGCATTGGACTTTAAAATTAAAAAGGAAAAAAAAAAAAAAAAAAGGGAAGATAATTTAATTGTATTCAACAAACAAAACAGTGTATTCAAAAATGCAAATTGAAAGTTGAAAGTTGTATTAGTTGTATTCCGATAAAAGAAAAGTAAAATTATAGCATGATTAAATAAAATGCAAATTGAAAGTTTTTTTTGGTGTGTTTCTTTCAAATTTTCAACTAGTATAATTTAAAAAATTTCAACGTTTAGCTTTCTAAAATGAAGATCTCACCCCTCTCGCCAAATAAATGTTTAAGAATTTGTGAAGTCAATACAAATTTCATAAATAAAAAATGTTTTTAATTCCAAATTATCAAAATAAAAAGAGCAAAGTTAGAGGCACCAAGAATTTTACTAAATTTTTTATCAAATAATCATATAAATGTGAAATCTACAATCATGTGGATCCAATAAAAAATTTAATAAAAATTTTGGGGTGTCAAACATTTTTCAAATAAAAAATGGTTACCATGTAAAGCCTTTTAAAAAATACTGTATTGCCTAAATTTTTCCCACATTATTTAAAGCTTTATACCAAATCTCTTCTTGATCTTATCCTTCACAATCTTCTACCATTATTTGGGATGTGGGTTGATTTTTTAATTTTTTAACTATTTGACTATTTTTGTCTGTGGCTAAAAAGTCTCGTTTGGAATAAATTTTTTGACTCTTTTGACTTTTGTGAGAGAAAAATGAAATGATTACGATTTGAATGTGATATTTTATCTTATTGGGTTAAAAAGCATATTTTATCTTTTTGTGACTATTTTAGCCAAAAAGTCCCATTTTAGCTTATGCGAAACGAAAACTATCTAAATTAAGTTACCGTTTGGAAAGTTGGGTAGGGGTGGGTTGGGGCTAAAATAATCATAAAAAGATAAAATAGATTTTTTAGTCTCAGACTAAAAAATATCACATCTAAATCATAATTATTTTATTTTTTCTCTCACAAAAGTAAAAAAAGTCAAAAAAATCCAACCCAAACGAGATTTTTTAACCTCAAGCAATAGTTAAAAAGTCAACTCACATCCCAAACGAAACCTAAAACTGTATACCAATGCTTGTTAACTAAAGTATTGACTTTTTTTTGGCTTTTATTACAAATATGTGTAAAAAAAATATATAGATGATGTTACCCAAATAAGTTAATAAGTTAACTTTTTTCTTAGTTGCCAAAATAGGCCCAAATCTTTGCACTTAATTTCTACCTAAAATACTTACAAATATAAAAATTTAAAATCTTGTCATCTAAGGTTTTTTTTCTTTTTTTTTTTTTTTTTTGGATCTGTTCAATATACCCACACCACCCTCTGGGTTTGTTTGAGGTATGGGTTAAGTTTTTAATTTTTAGTTATTTTAGCTTGAAACTTAAAAAGTTCGTTTGAGATAGATTTTTTGGCTTTTCTAACTTTTGTGATTAAAAAAAAATGAAATTATTATTATTTGAATGTAACATTTTATTTTATTAATTTTTTAACATATTTTATCATTTTGTGACTAAAATAACCTTTTAACCCCAAACAATATTTTTACATGTGCTAAAAATATTGAAAACCAGTACTTTTTTTTGAAAAAAAAAAAAAAAAAAATTTACTTGACCCCTTCCTTTTCAACAATGTTTTGAAAACTGAATCAGTGAGCAAATCGGAAAAAAGACCGGGTGGACGGGTCACCAGTTCAATCATTGGGTCAAAGTGGTTGAACAGTGACTCCATAATTAATATTATATAATAAAAATATATAATTATAAATAATAAATAAATAAAAATATATATAAATACTCAAATAAAAATAAAAATTCTTGCATAGTATTTATTAATAATATTTAATAAAATCATAACTGATAAGAAAAAGTCACTTATTTTAAAGAAATTAAATTTTTTTGACATTCCCTCCAAACAAATTGATTGAATACTAGACTTAATTTTAGAGGGAAATAAAATTTTTAACTCTCCCCCAATCAATATGATTCAAATAATTTGATTGAATCCCATATAGAATTTTGTAGGATCTCTTTGAAAAATCTTTTCTTGTAAATAGCAATAGACTTTCGTAAGAGCATCTCCAATGATGTTTACTAAAATAGCATTGCTATTGCTATAATTTGGCAATAAATAATACTATAATTTGGCAATAAATAATACTATTTTACCAAATTATAGCAATGGTGCTCCAATGGTCACTTGCTATTTTAGCAAATCTCAAACAACTTTCCCTTCAAGTCTCTTATGACATTTTTTTAATTGTTTCTAAAAAAAAATTATATATTTATATTATTCCCAACTAGACAAATATAAAAAATTAAAAAAATTAAAAAATTGGAAAAAAAAATTAAATATAATTCACCCAACTAAAAAATATATCATTACAAAAAAAAAAAAACAAAACAAAACAAATTTATCAGGAGGCAGGGGACAAATTTAAATATAATGGACCACTACATTACAATACAAAATAAAAATGACATTGCAAATAAAGACCAAAACAATTACATTAAAAAATAAATGACATTGCAAAATTAAAAAATACATTCTCTTGTAATTATTCATCAGGAGGTAGGGGAAAATAATAATTTGGGTTGTTGACATGTGCGGACCACTTGGCGAAAATCTCATTTTTTCGCATTGTGTAATACGCTTTCATCTGAGGGTTCAAATGTGAAATGTCCGTAGTCATTATCAAATGTTCTTTCATTTTTATCTCATGTTCTTGTTTTCTAATCTCAAGTTCTTTCATCTCCTGCAGTGCTTGAATCTTTTTTACTTCTCTTTCAGCCTTTTTTTTTTCCCTTCTCAGTAAGGTGTTCGTTAAATGTCTCCAATTGTATGCTCATTTTTTGGATTTCAGCTTCAACGACTTGATTTCTCCAAAATAATTATTTTGAAGCTTTCCTATCAATAGGCTTTTTACCCCTTACAGAAACGCTGCTCTCACCAACAGTTGGATTGCTACCAACACTTGGACTGGTGTCATTTTCAAGAGAAATGCAGTTATCCATAGGAGAATCGGGAGCTAAATTAGGGAAAAACAGTGTATGTATCCTTGACTTCACTGTGTTTGTAGGAGTTACATCTTGCCACCTGTTATTATTTTGTAAGATTGGCCAATAATGTTCAAAAGTAGAATATTTGTTTTCATCTTGCTGGTATAACAGTTTTGCTTAAAGCATTTGTATCAATAAATTATTACATTAATTAATTAGTTCATTTTTAAATAAGAAAAAATAAAAAAACTAACATAAATAAATGAATATGAAATCTTACTATGTCAACTTGAGACATTCCACTTGGGTGTAGATTTTTGACTTGTGCCAAACACCCACGAAATTTGTTGCAACATTTCATGACTACACCTCATCGAGATGAGATTGACACTTGTGTTCTTGAGTGATCATTTTGCAGCGAGCAATAATTTTCAAAAATTCTTCCCAAAAAATGGGCATGATATTGCGAATTCCTAACAATTGATTCTTCAGTAATGTGACACCAAACTCTACAAACTGTCACATCTTTTTCAGTAGTGAAAGATTTTCCTCTCTTAGTTTTTGATGAACCTTCCATAGTGATTGTGTAAAAAACTAAAAAGAATATAATTTTGGAAGTTTATTGTGAAATCAAATTGAGATGAATAGAGGAGAAAAGAAAAATGAAATGTGCAATGGTTGCTGTGAAATAAAATTGAGATGAAGGGTTTCTATTTATAAAAATTCAAAATATTATCGTTTCAATATAATAGCTGTTTGAAGAGATGACCTTTTGACACAAGCTGGCATTTATTTTTATTTTTATTTTTATTTTTTTTAGCCAAACATAGCATAACGGCTCTATAAATTTTCATCACCACCGTTCACGTGTTGGTCATCAACGGTTGAGATGATTTGTGTAGAATCATCCAACCTTTTATTCCTCTCCCTCTCACTGTCTCTCTCATCATTTCCTTCTCCATGTCCCTCTCAATCTCTGTCTCTCTCTTTTTCACTCTCAGATTCATCTTTCCTCTCTCTCTGTTCGAGCGGCGACGGTGTCGATCCCTCTCACTCTCCCTCTTACTCTATCCCTTTCACTCTATCCCTCTCTCTCTCACTGTCTCTCTCACCATTTCTTCTTCCCTGTCCCTCTCAATCTCTCTCTCTCTCTCTCTCAGATTCATCTCTCTTCTCTCTTTGTTCGAGCGGCGATGGTGTCGATCCCTCTCACTCTCTTTTCTATCTCTTCGATCAGCGACGATGCCTACCCTTAATCGCTGAAGACAACCTTTCCTCCATTTCCCTCTCACTCTCACTCTTACTCTATCTATCTCCCTCTCCCCCAACCGCCGCTGCCTACCCTTATCCCTCTGTTTCTCTCATTTTTCTCTGTCATACTCTGTCTGACTCTTACAATGGATCGGCGATGTTGGACAAGATCATGAAGAAAATTGAAACCCTAATGATGAACACAAACAAGATCATCCAAAGAATACAAAGAAGATCAACCCATTTCTGTTAGATATTTTTTTTGACTTTACTTTGTTGATTTTCTAATTTTTTAAAAATTTTGTTTGCTTCAACTTGGTGAAATTGATTTTCTAATTTTTAAATTTTGTTTGCTTCAAATTGGTGAAATTGAAACCCTAATTTTGTTTTCTTTAAATTTTGATTTTCAAATTTTTCTGTCAGGTATTTTTTTTTTTTTAGGTATTTTGTTTTCTAATTTTCTGTATTTGGACATTGTTGGGTGAATATTGGAAATTTCAAAATTTGTGTGACTTTGGAAATTTGGAAATTGTTGGGTTAATATTGTTTGGAAATTTGTGTGATTTTTGGGTGAATATTGAAACTGTGTTTGGAAATGATGATGAAAAAGGAAGGGAGAGAGAGGAAGGAAACAGTTGGTTGAAGATGATTTGGCAGCTTTGGTAGCTGCCAAACCTTGTGCCATATTTGACACAAGATTTGGCATTTGCCAAAGATAGCAGCTGCTAAAAGTTGCCATTGGAGGTGCCTTTCTATCAACTGCTGCCATAATTCGACAATATCAGCTCCAATGGCATACCATTGGAGATGCCTTAATCTCCTTAAGCTTCCAATGAGACTCCCCCTTATAAAATGAGACTCTTGAATTAAGAATTTTTTAGTCAAAATTTTAATATATATATATATATATATATATATAAGAAAGAAAGAAAAGAAAAGAAGAGAAAAAAAAAAGTTGAAGGCAAAATTAAAAAAAAAAACGGACCGACCCTTAAAACTGTGTTTGGGTCGCCAATTCTACCTGTTTGACCGTCGGGTCTATCAGATTCTCAATTTTACACCGGTTTTGGCCTTAGTCCAAGTTTAGAGAGTTTTCTAGACCGAAATGAGGCCCGGTTTCCAGTCCGATGCAGGTTTCTAAAACAATGCTTTTCATTACATTAACTGTGGATATCTCCATATTATCCAATGTTTGGCTTCGTTTGATTTAGTTTTTGAAAAAAAAAAATTTTGAGTTTTGAATTGTATTTTAAAAGATAAATTGTTAAAAAGAGTTTTAAAAATTAAAAATTTGTTTGATTATGAGTTTGGAAAATAATTTTTAGATGATTTGTATTTTTTTTTATAATTGAATATATGGTTGTCAGAGAAAATTTAATTAATTGATATGTAAAATATCAGAGAATGAGAGATGAAAGAAGAGAGAGAAAAAGTGATTGATTGATTTATTAATAAAACTATAAAAAGAGATGAAAAGAGGAGAGAGAGAGAAAGAGAGAGAGAGAGAGAGAGAGAGAGAGAGAAAATAATTTTGAAAATAGTTTTGAAATTTTGTTAACCAAACATGTTTTTTGAATTTTTTTTTCCAAATATTAATTTAAAAATTAAACCAAATATTGCCTTTATTTTTCCAAGAGCTGACGTAATACCCCATGCTATGTAGGGCTTAAAATAAACATATATATTTTTTGAATTAAACAAAAATAAAAACAAAAACAAAAACAAAAACAAAACTTTGTTTGTTTATAATATAAATAATGTTACATATACCAATTAATATACTAACTATTATACTAATAGATGGTGTGGCATAATTTTAAAAGTTTTGAGTCATTGTAATTTGTATAATAGGTGGAGTTAGTAATAATGGTATAACATTAGTTGGTAAACTAGTGTGTACATTAATTGGTGCATGTAATACCATCGATAAAAAATGATGAATAATGTTATATGCACTAATCAGTGTACACATTAGTGTACTAACTAGTGATGTGACATAATTTCAAAGGTTTTAGGTATTTGTAATTTGTATAATGGTGCATCTAACACCACCAAAAAATGATTTAACATTAATTAGTACCCATAAAAAATTATATTTATGATAAAATATAAATGCGATAGATTTCATAATTTTAGTTTTTCAATTTATCATTTATCACATATTTTTTTTTTAATTCATATCACCTTGTCTATCTTATAAAATTCAAGCAACGAAAATTAAAGAATAAAATAAAGGGGAAATTACCCACAGGTCCCATGTGGAACATGTGGATACCATTTAATCCCATAACTTTTTGGGTACACCCAAAAGTCCTTTCCTCTATCTCTTTGGTTTTTTCCTCCCTTTTTACGTTTTCTTCTTTCTCTTTTTTTCTACATTTTTCTCTCATCGTCTTCGTCATAGACGATGGTGCAAGTGTTCATGTCTTTCTCCATTGATCGGGGTTCACTGATAACCGCCAACCATCGAAATCAACTCGTGATTTCACTCTCACCGACGGCGAAGATATATATTTCCGACGAAGAAGATGAGTGGATTTACTTAGATCTGATGTAGGTCTACTCAGATCTACATCAGATTTGGCTAGATCTAAACAAAAAATAGTTGTCGGAGTACAATCCTCTCTCTACATCTGTCTTTCCCCTTCGATCTCTTTTTTTTTCTCTGCTATACACTTCTGTTTTCTGTTCTAATAGAGAAAATTTTCGAATTCTAAACAAGTAGTTTTCGAGTTTTAGTTACAGGCAGTGAAAACTGTAAAATTTTACAGTTTCAAAATTTTTTTTTGGTGCTGGAATGAATCATGGTTTAAAACTGTAAAATTTTACAGTTTTATAACATTCTTTAGAACTGTAAAATTTTACAGTTTCATAATATGTTTTTAATTTTTTTTTCCGACAATATTCTAGACATTCCGGTGAGTCTTCGGCGACTGTTAAACGGAAGTCCGACGGTAGTAAGATGTGAACAGTGTCTGTAAATTAAAAAAAAAAAAAAATTTGGTAACAATTAAAAATGTATTGGACTAATTAGTGCAAGTGTTTTGTTTTAGAATTAGCTGGATCTTAAACTTGGTACATGAAACTTATCAGTAAGTTCCCCTAAAATAAAAAACTGTGGCCTTTCAACTTCTCTCAATTACGGACTAAAGCAAACAAATAAACAAGTTTGTGGGCCTTGTGTTGGGAATGGTCTTGGCCAATAAGTAAACAAATAAATAAGCATTATACAAAAAGGGCTTTTCCGAATCTGAGGCCCAAAGCAATTGCCTTAATTGTCTTGCACTTGGGCCGGCTGTTAAACATTTTTATAGCACAGCGAACCAAAGACCTTAAGTTTGGAAATTGCCTTCGTTTGGTTTTATTCTATGAATAAATAATAATAAAAATTAGTTTAACAAAAAAAATATCAAAAAAGTATTTTGTAGTTTATAAAATTTATTTTTATCCTTATAAAAAATAAAACAATATAACTTGATTTTTTATATATTTTTCATGAAATTTACTTTCAATTTTTTTAAAAAAAATTCGCAAACAAGTTTTTAAAATCCAAACTAAACATAAATATTTTTATCATTTCAACAGCATGCATATATATTTTCAAATTAAAATTAAAAATTATATTTTATAGATTTAACAATACATCATTAAGTTAAATGCTACACACCTAATAATATTCAAATAAGAAAGAGTTTGGTCACGTGAACAGATACATCAAGAAAAATTATTGAGTGTTTCTGTAACATCACGTGTTTATATTCGTTATTAATTATCATATATTATGTTTCCTATATCTTTTAACCACCCAATACAAAATTATAAATTTTATTTTCTCTATCAATCACCATATTCTTAAAATATCACAGTAATCATATTCCAAGTACCTAATATATTTTGAATATTCTCTTCTCTCAAGGCTAGAATCTTGGAATATAGTGAAAAAGTCGCACTCAGAAACTTCTAAACAAGTTCACTATTTATCTTTACATATGTTTGGTTTGGTTTTGTAGAGTGATTTTGAAATTTTTTTTCTAAAAAACTTATTTGGTTTATAATTTTTCCAAAATCATTTTCTCTTACACATCAATCAATCACTTTTTTCTCTCTCCTCTCTCCTCAATCATTTTTTCTCTCACACACATCTACTCAATTACAATAAAATATCAAATCATTCCAAACTCCTAAACTCCAAAACTACTTTCAAAATACACAACCAAACAAACCAAAAAAATTTCTAAACTCTCTTCTCAAAACAATTTTTAAAAACTACTCTCTCAAAACCAAACCAAACATGCCTTTACCCAATCATCTTACAAAGTCACCAGTGGAAGCCATTTAAAATAGTAGAACAAGGGAGAAAATATTATGCTCCATTTAACCCAAAAAAATAATAAGAAGAAGAAGGAGAAGAAAAGAGAGTAAGGCTTCATTTGAGAAGTTAAAAGTTGGACTTTTTTGGTTAAAATAGTTACAAAAAATAAAATAGTTTTTTTAACTCAATAAGACAAAATATCACATCTAATTTATAATTATTACATTCTTTCTTTCACAAAAAAGTCAAAAAAACTAAAGTTCTTCTTAAACCAAACTTTTTAACCCCAAGCTAAAAATAGTCAAAAAGTCAAAAATCCAAAAGCCAACCCACTTTCCAAACGAATCCTAAGAGGGGAAAAAAAGTGTTGTACCACCGGCTCCATAAATTTTATTAAGGACATTTAAGAATTTAAATTAAAGTTTATATAAAATAAATCATACTTATCCATATTATCATCCATTTTTAATAAATCTCATGATATACAAATTTCAAATCACAACCAAAAAAGAATTAATATATTGATACTATTGTTTAGATATAAAAATAAATGAAATATATGGAGTTCTATGGTTATTTTGGATGTTATACCACTCAAGTTTTGATGGGAATTTTTTTAAAAAAAATTTAGTGTCCCAATAAATATATTTACTGAGAGAGCTATATGTTAAGTATTATTCTTAAAATATATATATATATATATATATATATATATATTTATGGATAGTTTTTTGGTCTTTGTACGAGGTATATTATTGTATATATCAAGAAAAATATTAAAATTTAAGTGTGTGTGTCAATTTCCGACCATACTGCTAAATAGGTACTCAGTTGAAGAACACTGGCAGAATAGATTGCGCCCGAACGACCTGTACCAGAAAGAAAAGACTCCGGCGGTGGTTCTTCCACCCAGGGTGACTCCGACGATCAAGTCAGTTATCTCTCAGAGATAACAAAAGTGCTTAACTCACTATTCAGAGTACAAAAGTATACCGTAGACCCATGAGGGTGCCTTACTCTTTATAGCCTACACTGACCTAATCCCAATAGAAGCCTACCTTTAATGGACTCTGCCTCAATACTAATCTTGGACTCCCAGTTAGATTGGGATAAACTCTCTAAGAGTCTTATCTTTATCCAAACTGAAACCCTCTCTCATTCGAGGACTCTTATAACTTATTCGCTTATCTTGGATTCCGGTATCTCTGCAGATAACCTCGGCCTAGCCGAGATTACCTCGGCGTCAAGTCAAGGTCACGTGATACCTCGGCTGGCACCTCGGTGCTACCTTAGCCATGTGTCGTTATCCAAAAAATATGTCCCACAACTGCCCCCATTACCTCGGCATCCTGAGGTGATAGAACCTATATCATTTGAACCTAGAGCACGTCGGCTAAACTTGCTCTATTATTCATTTCCGAGTTTATCGCACATCGGCTTCCATATGATTAACTCTTCAGTGTGTTTGCATCAATGCCTTAGTACCAACAACTAAGTTTGTTCAAGTTCATTTAGCCGAGATCGCCCCCTTAGCCGAGGTCTTTGCTTCATTAAATCAAGAACTCCAAGAGCTTTTATACGCGTATGAGTTGTCACGCACAACAATTCAACCGTTTCTGCCACGCGTCTCTTCCCCATTGTATCGTTCCTGACACACGCCATTAAGTCACGTCACATTTGCGTGCGCCGCCTGACAAGTACGTCGTCCTAGGCACACTAATTGCAATTTGCCGCCTTTTTCGCGTTTTGATAAAATCACTTCCTTCTCTCTCTGTCTTTTCACTTTTGCAAACATAATTTCTTTCTGCTCTGAACCGTTCTCTCTGGAAATTTCTCAAACTGCCATTTTTGTTCCTTCGAAGCTCTTTGCAATCACCCTGGTCGTCCCTTCCGGCGAAGCTTTTGCTGCACTTCTTTGCTTACTGCCACCGTCTGACACCGGCGAATCTTATATCGGCATCAATCTTCCTGGTAAGCCACTGCTTCCCTTCATTTCAATTTAAAACTCTGTTGCCCCTACTTACTTGCCATGATGAATACATTCACGTTCTTCAGTTTCTGTCTATGATTTAAACTTCATCATTCGCATGTTTGAGCATGTTCGGTCTTGCAATTTTTTCTTTTGATTTATGACCTTTGTGCACACATCACTCTTACACTTGTTTATTCTGCTACTGTTCTTGGCCTTGCACACCCGCACAAACTTGTTCAGTGTTCTTTGATTTCCTGTTTGCCTTCTTGAATCTGAATCGTGCCATTTGCCTTGTTTTCTTGTTGTTTTTTTTCCAGATTCTTGCTCCTTATTTTTGTTCCAATAGCTTTAGGTTTTGGGATTTGTTTTAGAACTCCTATCCTTAGGAAAAAACTGACACAAATTCCTCTTAGATCCTGAAATCCCTCGCCCTACTGTCTGTTTTGAGTTCAAGCCGAGGTCCTTAAAACCCTAGCAAACCACCTCCCTCTGAAATCAACACCCTCCCCCTTTAGCCGACGTCATGGGTATGTTCAGGTGGAGGGTAGACATCCCAACTAAGTTAGAATACTTTAGGTAAGATTTTTCCATCCCTGCCGACGTTCATCTCAGGTTGGCAGGGGAGGAAGACTCCACTATGCCCACGAACGACTTCATGCTCTTCCCAGTGGTAGCATTCATAGAGTGTGGACTTAGGTTCCCTCTTGACATCCTGTTTAGAGAGGTCCTTTACTACTACAATTGAACCCGATGTAGCTTGCCATTAACTCCTACCGAGTTATCAATGGCATAATTGCCTTAGCCAAGAAAGAGAACACTAGGGTTACCCTCGCCGACATCAAGTACTGCTATGCCATGTGTGGCCTTAAGTCAGAAAAAGGTTAGATCTACTACCTTAAGCCGAGGTTGACGGAATACAGACTCGTTGCCGACCTCCCAGACTCAAACAAGGGTGCTGGAGACGATTACTTCATCTTCTCGGGCAACTGGGAGTTCCCACAAGAAGATGACCTTCACCTCTATCCCCTTAGCCGAACAGTTTTCAGAGAGGGAGATGGTAAGAACCAAGTGTCACCCTTACTCGGTTTCAAGTCTTTCTTAATTTGATATTTGTGTATGCTCTAATGTCTATTTGCTCTGTTTTGTAGTTCTTCCCCAACCACCAAAGGACTTCCGCAAAAGCTTCTATCCCAACAAAGATCTTAAGAGGCTGCTGATCTTGCCTGTTGATTAGCGCAAGGCACCTTTGCTTCCAAATTTCATCCCGACCTACAAATCAATGGTGCCTGACATCCCCAAAAAGAGCAAGTCATCTCCTTCTACTGCAACCTCATCACCTAGCCCCGATCAAGGATCATCCTCTGCTCCAGCTGATCAACCGTCTACTTCAGCTCCACAACTGATTTCGCCTTCCTAACGCCAACGTCGACATCGTGCTCCACTGCAAGCACCAGCAGGTAGGACTCAAAGCTGAAGACGCCGAAGTGCTGAGGCGTCATCTTTTGACCCATCAAATCCACCAACAACTCTACCAGCAATTCATTTTGGTACAAGGGTTATAGTCGTTGCCACTACCGATGAGATGGGCCGAAAACCTACAGTCGTCGAGGACTTGCACGCCAATCTTCCCGGCGTTGTCGATGTCCAGTCTTCTTCCTCTCCTTAGCCAACCCCTAAACTGAAACACATGAAGAAGGCCAAGGCGAAGGCTACAATGACTTAGATTAATTCTGAGAACATTGTTCCTATCTCCAAATTAGCCAAGGTTGAGAAAACCGCCCCCTTCTGCCAAAAAGCATCTCACGGAAGACCTAGATTCTGAGGCCCCACCTACTAAGAAGCTGAGGTCGGACCCCCAAGAGGGCAGCAGCTATCCCCGAGGTATGGTCTGGGCGCCCGAGATCATGCTCGACGATAGACCTCTTACCGCTGGTGACAGTGCTGCCAATCTTGAGGTCGGTACGGCCCTATCCACGGCAGTCCTTCTGCCCGAGGACATGAACCGTATGGCTGAGCTTCATGAATACGAAGATTTTGCCTTCATGATGCAACATTCAGTTCTGGTAAGAATTTTGCCTTCAATTTTGACAGTCTTTCCAAACTTAGTGAAATTTTGCTAACTTTATGTTACCTCCTTACAGGCCATCCAACACGCTCACCCTTACGCCACAAAAACCGAGATGATGAGGAAGGATTTGGCAAAGAAAACAAAGGATGCATCCAAGCCCCTGACCTCCTTTAATAAAGCCGAGGCCAGCAACTGCGCCCTCATGGACCAGGCCAAAGACGCCAAGACTGCTCAAAGTCTGGCTGAGGAAAGGGCCAAGGCTGCGAACGATGAAGCCGAGGCAGCAAGGGCCGACCTTAAAGCTGCTAAGGCCAAAGTAGCCAATCTGGAGGCCAAGCTGCAGGAGGCCATTGCAAACAAAGAGGTCGAGGTTAAGGTGGCCGATGAAAAGGCCTTCGAAGAGAGGCAAACAACCATTCGCGATCAATACAGGGAGAAAGTCAACCCAGGTTGTAACCAAGGTTACTACCTCGGCTAGACGGCGACCCTTAACCAGCTGGATGTTGCTATGGACTCCAACCTTCGTGACATCAGCAAGCTCCAAGTGCCATTCCCTCCAGAAAATAAAGAGGCCGATGTTGATGATGATGAAGACGATGCCGATGACGGCGAGGCCTATGAAGAGGATGAGGAGGCTGCCACTAATAACAAGTCTTCTACTCTTAACGAGCAAATAGACTTAACTCACGATGAGGAGGATGACTTGGCATCCAAAGGCGTCTCCCCTACTCCAACAACTTTTGAAGCCGAAGTACGTTGTGCCAAAAAGAGTCTTGACCAAACCTTGCAAGAGATTGATGCTGAGCTTAAAGCGGAGAGGACTGCAACACCACCTTCTGACCAAGCCAAGTCAAATACTTAGAATTTTTTCTTTTCTTGTACCTTTTTGAACAATGTTTTCAGTTTTCATATTTGGCCGACGTGCCATTTTTGTAATCTGAACAATTACTCTTCAATGTCATGCCGAAGTGCCTTCTTTCCTTATTTGAATGCAAGTCTTCTTTTTTGACTAAGTGTTTTTACTGCTTCCATACTTAGAATATTTTGCATGTCTTTAGTTTATGCCTTTCTGGTATAATCTCCTCGGGTTAACAGACCTTAGACAAAACTTCCAATCTTGCTTATCTCGGCCTTCGCTTAACACTTGAAAACATTGTAAAAATATTTTCACAAGTGCTATATAAAACCTACCACTTTACTTTTACTTAGCAAGACTTCCAAGTCTTGGTAACATGGTAATCTCGACAAGTACGCAGATACTTCTTTCAACATAATCTTGGCTTAACTTCACCTTGTAATTTTTTCTTAAAATTAAACCATCCTTCCTTTAACATAACCTCGGCTTAACTTCAACTTGTAAATTTTTCTTAAAATTTCAACAAGTGTTAAGCCAACCTTAGCTTGTAGATTCCAACTCCGAAGCATCATTCTCCAGTCCTTTGCCCCCTAATGTGAACTGAAGTTCCACTTGGGTTCTCATTAAGCATGTGGCATTGACCTCGTCGTCAAGGTCAGATTCAAACAAAGACTGGCCAAGGTTACCAACCTTGGTCTCTTTGTTAATCTAATTGACATGTGCTTAGTTTCAATCTATGTTTGACTCTGCTGATATGGCAAGTCCAGGTTAATTCAACTTAGTTCAACTCTATTATATGCAAGTATAATTCAACTCCGCCATATAATAAGTCTAAGTTATTCGTCATGTGTCAATTAGGAACATCGCCAACTTAGTTCAACTCTATTATATGCAAGTATAAGTCAACTCCGCCATATAATAAGTCTAAGTTATTCGTCATGTTTCAATCAAAAATATCGCCAACTTAGTTTAACTCTATTATATATAAGTATAATTCAACTTTGCCATATAATAAGTCTAAGTTATTTGTTATGTTTTAATCAGAAACATCGCCAAGTGACTGGTCATTCATACTACACAAGTTTAAAAATCAAGCTAAGACTTTATTATTACTTCGTCTAATAACAAGAAACTTAAAGAACAAAAAATCTAATGATAGAAAAACTTCAGATTGCAAGTATTCCAAGGTCTTGGCAACTCTTTGCCTTTACTATCTTTAAGCTAATATGCACTATTGCCCAGGACCGAGATGATTCTATAAGGTCCCTCCGAACTTGGGTCAAGCTTGCCCTCTCTGGGATCCTTCTTGTTGCCGACGACCTTTCTCAAGACGAGGTCCCCAACTTGGAATTCTCTTGGGTTGACCTTCTTATTATAAGCCTTAGCAAGCTGCTGCTGGTATGCCCCTAGCTGAATTGTTGCTTTCTCTCTTCTTTCTTCCAATAAGTCCAGATCTCGGGCTAAAAATGCATCATTGGTCCCATTTTCTACTCCCTGGATTTTGACTCCTGGGATGTCGATCGCCAGTGGGATTACTGCCTCTGTGCCAAAAGTCATGGCAAATGGGGATTCTCCAGTTGATCTTCTCGGCGTAGTCCGATATACCCAGAGTACACTAGGCAACTCATCCACCCACTTTCCCTTTGCAGCTTCTAGCCTTTTTTTGATCCCACCCAAGATAACCTTATTGGATGCTTCTTCTTGGCCGTTACTCTGAGGGAAGCTTGGAGTAGAGTAATAATTCTTGATCTTGTACTTTGCACATAAGCTCTTGATTAACTTACTGTCAAACTGTGTGTCATTGTCTACTATTATTACCCTTGGGATCCCAAACCTGGTGATGATGTTCTTCCATATGAAGTTCTTCATATCAATATCTCGAATCTTTGCGAGGGGTTCAGCTTCCACGCACTTGGTGAAATAATCTGTTGCCACTAGCAGGTACTTCCTTTGTCCACTTGCTTGAGGCAGTTGTCCAACAAGATCCATGCCCCATTGGGCAAATGGCCAAGGGCTGGACACTGGGTTCAAGTTCGCTACTGGTTGATGTATTAAAGGTGCAAACCTCTGGCACTTCTCACACTTCTTGACATAAGCTTCAGTATCTTTCAACATGCAGGGCCACCAGTACCCCTGAGTAATGGCCCTATGAGCAAGTGACCTGCCCCTAGTGTGGCTTCCATATACTCCTTCATGTATCTCATACAAGAAGTCTTCAACTTGTGAAGGATGTATGCATCTCAAAAGGGGTCCAGTAAAAGATCTTCTGTACAGATGCCCTTTTGCTGATAGATTGAATCTTGCCGACTTCAGTCTGATCTTGTGTGCTTCTTTACGATCTTCTGGCAGTTTTCCTTCTTTCAGGAATACTAGTATTGTATCCATCCATCTTGGTCCCATCTCCACACACATTGCTTCATGCTCCGTGTTTAGTGGTTCTACACTTGGACCTGGCAAATAGTCAACCATTATTGTCCTTGCCTCTCCTGGTTTTATTGCACTAGCCAGGTTGGCCAAGGCATCGGCATGGCTGTTGTCATCTTGGCCGACTTGCTGTAGTCAGCACTTTTGGAACAATGCCATCAGTCTCCCTACCTCTTTTACATAGGTCATCATTTTTTCATCTCAGGCTGCATATTCGCCTATCGCCTGGTTGACGATAAGTTGGGAGTCATAGAAGATCATTACCTCGTCAGTTTCCATTGTTGCTACCAACTTTAATCCTGCAATCAGTGCTTCATACTCTGCTTCGTTGGTTGAGGGTTTAAACCCCAAATGAATAGATTGTTCTAGCATCTGCCTATCCGGTGATACTAGCACTACTCTTACCCCCGCCCCTTGTCGGTTCGAATTCCATCAACAAACAGGCGGAAGGAGTCGCCGACATAAATGCTACAGGGCCTGAGTTTGTCTTCTTTCCTTTGTTCTGCTATTCCTAGCTAGGTTTCTCTTTGTTCACTTGGGCGTTTTGTACCTCGGCTCAACGGAGCCCGATGTATGATGGCGCCTAGCGTGAACTCGGCCACGAAATCGGCCAAAACTTGGCCTTTGATTACTGTTCTGGGTCTAAATTCCAGGTCATATTGGCCTAACACCACTGCCCATCTGGCTATCCTGTTTGTCAGATCTTCTTGCTGCAATAGGGCCTTCAGAGGGTACTCAGTTAACACCGCAATCTTGTGGGCTTGAAAGTAATTATTCAGCTTCTTGGAGGCCATTACCAAAGCTAGTGTCAGCTTTTCCAAAGGTAGATATCTGGTCTCTGCATCAGCTAGGGTTTTGTTCACGTAATAAACTGCCCTTTGCTCTCCATTTTCTTCTCTGATTACTACTGCACTCACTACATGCTCTGAAACTACCAAGTATAAGAACCACTCCTCTCCAGGTACTGGATTTGAGAGAACTAGAGCTGTGGTCAAATACTTTTTCAAGTCGGCCAAGGCAACTTTGCACTCTTCTGTCCATTAGAAGTCTGTGCCTTTCTTCACTAAGCTGAAGAAAGGTTTACATTTGTCAGAACTTCTGCTTATGAATCTATTTAGGACTGCAGCCCTTCCAATCAACATCTACACTTGCTTTGCCGATGTTGGGCTCTTTAATTCTAAGATGGCCTTGATCTGATCCGGGCTAGCCTCAATGCCTCTTCTAGTAACCAAGTATCCTAAGAACTTACTAGACCCAACTCCAAATACGCACTTCGATGCATTGAGTCAGAGCCGATATGTTCTAAGGATGTCAAAAAATGCCTTTAAGTCTTCCATACAATGCTTCATACGGTGCCATACCAATGCTTGCTTGGTAGCCATTGTTATAAGCGAATTCCACTAAAGGTAGGTGCTCATCCCAATTACCCTTGAGGTCCAACACTTACATCCGTAGCATGTCTTCCAAAGTCTGGATTGTTCTTTTGGATTGCCCATCAGTTTGCAGGTGATAAGTAGTGTTAAACTTCAATGTTGTTCCCAAAGCTTCTTGCAATTTATTTCAGAAGTGAGATACGAAGCGGGGGGTCTCTGTCAGACATGATTGAAACTGGGGTACCATGCAATCGAATGATTTCTTTGATGTATAGAGTAGCGAACTTGGTAAGGAAGTATGTGATTCTGATTGGTAGAAAATGCGCTGACTTCGTTAATTGGTCTACTATAACTCATATCGCATCATTCTTTGAAACTGACTATGGTAGCCTGACCACGAAGTCCATAGTAATGTGCCCCTATTTCCATTCAGGAATAGGGAGTGGTTGTAACATTCCTACAGGTCTCTGATGTTCTGCTTTAACACGTTGACATTGCAAGTATTTGGAGACATGGCTTGCTATGTCTCTTTTCATTCCTGTCCACCAATAGTGTTCCCTCAGATTGTGATACATCTTGGTATTGCTAGGGTAGACTGCAAACCTCGAGCTATGAGCCTCCACTAATATTTTTTTCTTGAGCTCTGGTATGTCGGGTACGCAAATTCGATTTCAAAATTTTAGCATCCCATTGCTTATAGTGAAGTCAAGATTAGGAGTAGTTTTCTGCTCCTCGTACTTTTTCTTCAAAAGTTTGCTTGGTCTTCACGACCATGTCATCGATGTACACCTCCACTATTTTTCCTATTAGATACCTGAACATCTTAGTCACTAACCTCTGGTAAGTTGCTCCTGCATTCTTTAACCTAAAAGGCATCACTCTGTTGCAATACAGCCCTTTTGGGGTGATGAACGCGATCTTCTCCTCATCTGGGGGGTACATGGCTATCTGGTGGTACTCTCTGTAGGCGTCTAGGAAGCTCATCCTTCCATGCCCTGAAGTGGCATCCACCAATTGGTCGATCTTGGGTAGTGAAAAATTGTCTTTGGGACAAGCCTTGTTCAGGCTGGTGAAGTCCACGCAGACCCTCCACTTCCCATTCTTTTTCTTCACCACTACCGTGTTTGATAACCATGTCAGGTAATTTACCTCTAGAAGTTTATCTGTTTCCTCTTCTACTGCCTCAACATGCATCAACGTCGGCCTTCTAGCTCGCTGGATGACAGGTTTAGTCGACCTGTCCACATTCAGCTTGTGGCAAGTGACCTCCGGGTCAATGCCAGGCATCTCGTACGGTGTCCAAGCAAGCACCTCAAGGTTTGCTCTTAAGAATGCTTCTAACTCCCTTTCCTCTTCCTCAGCCAAGCCTGAGCCGATGAGGAAGAAGCGTTCTTCATCCCCTTGCTAGACTAAGACTTTTTTCAGGGCTTTCTCACTTTTCTCGGCTAGTTCCTTGCCGACATCCTCAAGGACCTCCATGTCCTTATCTTCGATCTCTGCTGCTCCTGCTCCTCATATGTTGCAGGTGGATTTCATTGTTGCCATGGAGCAATTCTTTGCCTGGACTTGATCCCCTCTGACCTCCTCAATTCCATGCTCTGTTGGGAACCGCAACAGTTGGTGCAATGTTGATGGAACCGACCCCATTGCATGCAGCTATGGTCTTCCCAGAGTAGCATTGTAAGGGGAGGGGGTGTTAATTATTGTGAATTTCGTTTTCACCTTTTTGGTGCCAACCTGCATATCCAAACTTACTGCTCTCCCAGAGGCCATGTCGGCGTTCCATTGAACCCAACTATCGGGCCATTGGACTGCTCCAGATCATCTTGGTGAAGGCCAAGCTCCTTGTAACACCTGGCATATATGATGTCACAAGAGCTTCCCTGGCCAATTAAGCTGCGCTTCACTTGGCATTCTCCAATCTGGAGGGAAATTACCAAGGCATCGTTGTGTGGATGCTGCATCATCTCCAGGTCGTCTTTAGGAAAGGACACCACTGGTCCTTGGCATATGTCTGCCTTAGGTCTTTTTTGCCAGACTTGGTACACATGTTGCAAGTGTTTTACCTTCTGAGTTTCCCTACGTATCTCGTTTTCATTGACCTTCGAGTGAATCACATTAATCACTCGAGGTCTGCCTGCTTGCAGTTGTGGTACTGGTGGAGGTGGTGCCGCCGGTGCCTGAGGCAGTTTTGCTTGCTCTTCCCTCGTCCTGGTCTCATCTACCAGGTCTCTTAGGTGACCTTATCTTACCAGGTCTTCTAGATGTGCCTTTAGGGCTCTGTACCCCTGAGTCAGATGCCCATTCTCATTATGGTAGGCACAGTGCTTTCCTAGACTTCTTCCCATAAACTCACCAGGAGTCTTCTGGCGCCCTATAATACGGTTGGTTCCTGATCCTCTCCAGGACTTTGTAAACCGGAATCCGAAATACGGTTGTGACTGCCTGTGTAGCCCTCAATCCTGTCTTTTGCTTATTATACCCATTATTGCCTCGGCCTTGCTTCGGCGAGCCGTTTTTTTTCTCTGGTTTCAACGCCTTTGTCCCCGGCGTGTCCTTTTCGGCCCTGGCATACTTTTCTATCCTGGCCATAAGTTCTTCCATAACTTTCGACAATGTCTTTGCCAGTGATTTTCGAAGCAGGCAATCATCTTTCAGGCCGTTCTTAAAAGACACGACCGCCATCTCTTGGTTGTATCCTGATATTCGGTTGAACACCTCATAGTACCTTTTGGCATAGGCCCTAAGGCTTTCGTCCTCGCCAATTCTCAGAGCCATCAGGGCGTCCACCCTCAATGGCTGTAGTTTGTTTGTCACAAATCTGACCACAAACATCTCGACTAGGCCTTCCCAACTTTCCACAGTTCATTTCGGCAACTTGTGAAACCAGTCTGATGTAATTTTCCCAAAGGATGAGGGGAACACTTTGCACAGCAATGGCTTATTCCCGGTGTATAATGCCATTGAGTTCAAGTACAAGCCGACGTGAAAGTTGGGGTCGGACTTACCGTCATATATCTGCAATCTCGGTATGTGGAACCTCTTCGGGGCCTCAAATTTCTTCAGTTCCACTGAGAACGGTGTTCTCGGCTTGACCGGAGAGGTTACCTCGGTATCTTGTCGCTTCTTCTAGAGGTAATCCCTTAAATCCTCCTTGGTCCGTCCAGGAGCTCGACTATCAACAGATTTTAACCTCTTTGGTGCGCTACTCCCGGTGTCATTATGAGTCCTCTTGGACCTTCCTCCGTCAGTCGTATCGAAGCAAAGCTCCTTTCCTTGAACATGTCGATGTTTCTTTGGTATGGGCTTCTTTGGTGCGATGCGTCTTTCGGGAATCTCCCTTTAACAACTCTCCTCGCCCAACCTCCCTTGAAGGCCGGTGAGAACGTTCCTTGGTCCCGTCGTGTCGAGAGACTGCAGGAATTGTCTTCCGCCCCCCAGTCTGGGCATCTTTTTTGGCCATTGGAATCGGCGTATCATGCAAAGGAAACGGTGGTTGCATGACGTTGTTCTGCTTCATGATGTTGACGACTGATCGCAGGTCCGCTAACTTGTTTGTCATTCCCTTCATCTCGTCGTCCCTCTGCAGGCACATATCTCTCCATACCTGGAGGTTGTCTTCATTATAGTACCTGCTTTGGTCTCCCTTTTTTGGTACGTCTTTCTCCTGGCCGACGTTCTTCTCTCCGAGATTCCAATCCCAATCCCGATCCCGAGTTTCTTTGTTGCAGTTATCTTGCTCTACATGGGGATCATAGTGCTTACCACTTCTAGTAGGGGTGTCATCCCCAATCTTTTCTTTTTGTCCGTCGTTGGCCATCTATTCTCCTTTCTTTTCCACAGACGGTGCCAAATTGTGTGTGTCTATTTTCGACCACACTGCCAAACAGGTACTCAGCTAGAGAACACTAGCAGAATAGATTGCGCTCGAACGACCTGTACCAGAAAGAAAAGACTTCAGCGGTGGTTCTTCCACCCGGGAAGACTCTGACGATCAAGTCAGTTATCTCTCAGAGATAGCAAAAGTGCTTAACTCACTATTCAGAATACAAAAGCGTACCGTAGACCCATGGGAGTGCCTTACTCTTTATAGCCTACACTGACCTAATCCCAATAGAAGCCTAACTTCAATGGACTTTACCTCAATACTAATCCTGGACTCCTAGTTAGATTGGGATAAACTCTCTGAGAATCTTATCTTTATCTAAACTGAAGTCTTCTCTCATTCTAGGACTCTAATAACTTATCCGCTCATCTTAGATTCCGGTATCTTCGCAGATAACCTCGACCTAGCCGAGATTACCTCAGTGTCAAGTCAAGGTCACGTGACATCTCTGCTGGCATCTTGGTGCTACCTTAGTCACGTGTCGTTATCCAAAAAATATGTCCCACATTAAATGTATAGACTAGATGTATTTTAAGTATAACTCATATTATTTTAATTTTAAATTTATATTATAATATTTTCATTTTCTGACCACGTAATGCTTATGATGTAGATATATGAAGTTTGAAATAATTGAGTTGTGTATTTAAAATGAATATTCAGAATACATGAACTTACGTGTCCAAATTACAAAGAACTAACATATACATTATCTGCATTATCTACATATAAGTAAAAAAGAAAAACAAATTAACAGCAGCACAAGGGGAGTATCCTCCATTGCTCTGCCTAGGGCATTTTTAATGGTAAATATTATAATAATATTGTCATTATTAAATTATAGCAATAAATAATAGTATTATTTGGGGCTAAATTATAGTAATAGGCATTTAATGGAGGCTGTCCCACACATCAGTTTTTGGTTTTCGTTTTGCAAAAATGACATGAGGGAAGGAAGGATGCTTTGTAGGGAGGGAAGAAAGTTTTTGTTGTGAATTGATAGTTATAGCAGCAGCTATAAATTTTAACATTAGTTAAATTTGACAGTTGTCATAACTTACTCTTGGAGCAAACTTTTTATCAATTATTGTCAAATTACAGTAATAACATTTCTAATTTTGATTTTGCATTACTCAAAAAAAAAAAAAAAAAAAAAAAAAACCGACTCTAAAATATCCACGCTATAAGTGAACCGACAATGAGTAGGGGTGTCTAAAAACATTAAGTGCTGTTTTGGCAACACAGCCAAAACGCAACTTTTTGTTGCCCAGGCCAAAAACGACACACACACACACACAAAACGCCAAAAAGCCCATTTGGGAAGACCAAAAACGCAACACTCAAATTTATCAAACTACCCTTGGAACATTTTAATTAATTAATTTAAAAATCAAAAAGTGAGAATATTTTGGTCATTTTGGAGTGATGTGACACTTTAAAAAAATATTAAACCAAAAATCAAAAAAGTTAACTTTTTACCAACTTCCCAAATCACTTCTAAAAAAGCCAAAAAACTTCGTAAAAAGTCAAAAGTTAACTTTTTACCAACTTCCCAAAACAGTCCTGACAGTCCACAAATCAGTGCCGACCCAAGTCAGTTGGATTATATTGCTAAAAAAATTTCCAACTCATATATATATAGATGGAGAGAGTAATGTTAATAATTTTAAAATATTATTTTTTGAGTTTATTTACATTAACATGATAGAGGAGTTTTACTTCATTTTTTAAATAAATTAATAATTGACATGCAATTGTGACATCATTAGAACTAAAGATGGCGTGACAGTTATACTACTTTTTAAAAAAAAAATTCCCGTATATATTGTTCGTAATTAATTATGTAGTTAAAACAATTTAGAGGTAAAATACTATGACTCAGATCTCTTTTGATAATTAGGTTAAAAGTTTTTTTTTTTTTTTTTTGAGATTACATTACCTCTCTATTTTTTTTATATGCTTTTTTCAAAAGAATCAAAAAATTAACTATATTCACCCCCAAAAAAATTAACTTTTAATCTATTTCTCAAAATAAACCTCAACAATAATGTGGGGATGTATTTTCTGAAATACCAACATGTGGCAAGGTGACGCCGACGTGTCAACCGAGGTGCTACGTGTCCAGATTGTGACGTCGAGGTTATCTCGGCAAGGCCGAGGTTATCTCCAAAGATATCAGAATCCGAGATAAATGAATAAAAGATAAGAGACAGGAGTCCTAGAGTAAAGAGAAGACTTTGCTAAGATAAGGATAAAGTTCTTAGGGAGTTTATCTTTATCTCTTGAGGAATCCAAAGTAAGCACTGAATTGGAGTCCATAGAAGTCAAGCTTCTAGTAGGACTTGGATTGAGTAAACTATAAAAGAGAGGTACCCCCATGGGTCTAAGGTACGCAATTTTATACTTAAGCTTGTGAGTTTAGCACTTGATTATCTTTGAGAGATATACTGACTTGATCGTCGGAGTGCCCCCGGGTGGAAGAGCCACCGCCGGATCCTTTTCTTTCTGTTACAGATTTGCTGAAGTCATCTATTCTGCCAGTGCTCTCCAGCTGATTACTAGGCGGGCAGTGTGGTCAGAAAATTACCCACACAATTTGGCGTCGTCTGTGGGAATCTTAGAAGAATAGATGGCCAGTAATGGACAGAGCGAAAACATTGGGGGCAACACTCCTGCTGGGAGTGGTAGACCAATTGACCTTGACGTTGAAGGAGACAATCACAATGCAGAAACTCATGACCAAGGCCACGGTGAAAAAGACGTCGACCAAGAGGGCGATACTTCAAAGAGAACAGACCAAAGCAAGTATTATAACGAAGATAACCTTCAGTTATGGAGGGATAGGTGCCTACGAAGGGATGAGGAAGTAAAAGACTTGGCAAACAAGTTGGCAGACCTTCAGTCGGTCGTCAACTTCATGATGCAAAATAATGTCATGCAGCCACCATACCCGCTGCAGGATACGCTGATACCCGCAACTAACATCCAAAAGGGAGGAAGAAGAACGATCCCCGAAGTCCCTCAGCACACCAGGAGCGGAAGGCACTCTCACCGACCTTCCAGGGAAGTCGGACGAGAGGAGCCAAGACGAGAAAAGTCCCGAAGGACGTATCAGACGAAGGACCCAAAGCCCAAAGAACATCGGCATGTTCAAGGGCAAGCACTCTGCTTTGACACAATCCATGGAGAAAGATCGAAACGGACCCACCACGAGGCCGAAAGTAGTGTGCCAAAAAGATTGAAGTCCAGAGATAGCCGAGCTCCAGGTAGGAGTAAAGAAGACTTGAGGGATTACCTCAAAAGGAAGTAACAAAATGTTGAAGCCGAGGTAACTTCCCCAGTTAAGCCGAAGTCCACATTCAGTAAAGGCTACAATGGGAAAGGGCGTCGTATTGTCTGTAGGCATGATGGAATCGTCATCCCCAGCTAGCTTAAGGTGAACATCGGCAGGAATAGAGAACTCTTGCCTAAAGTACTCAAGTTTGGTCGGGGTGTTTACCCTGTGCCTCCACATACCCATAACGTCGGCGTAAAGACAGAGGGCTTGGTTTCAGAAAGAAGATGCTTTTAAGGGGTTATCGGGACCTCGGCGAAACCCTAGGTATATGCTGGTAAGGATTGTTTCAGTTTTTTCCTAAGAATTGATAGGTTCTATAGACAAATCCCAAACCTAAATCTATGAAGGTAAAGATTGAAAGCAAAAATTGAAGGCAGAGATCTGGAAAACAACACAGGAAACAAGAAACCAGAACGCAGTTTTAGAATGAAGAACAGAAGTGGGGTTCTCAAAAGCGTAAAGAAAACAAGAACTACAGGGCCAAGAACTGTGGCAAAAATGCAAGAAATAGTGAACAATAAATATGATTCATGGAATTAACAGTTTAAACAGAAACAGTAATGGCAGCAAGAAGAATAGAAGAATATCAGTAAACTGAATACATAAAGAATAGTGGCTTACCAGAGAAATTGAAGCCAGAATAGAATTCGCCGAAGATAGACGACGGTTACTGAAGTACCAGAGTGGTAAAAGCTTCACCAGAAAGACGAACGAAGACGGTTGCAGAACTTGGAGCCTTAGCAATGGCGGATTCAAGAAGCAAGGGCTTTAGAGAGAGAAAAACAAGTAAATCGAATACAAAGGTAAGGAAAGAAAGAGGGAAAAAACAAAGTTTTGTTAAAAACTTGAAACGGTGGCAAAACAGGGCATTTAATATGTCTAGAACATCGCATACGTTAGACGGTGTAGACAGACGGAAGACGGCTTATAGGCGCGTCGCAGACACAGGCCAATGAAGATATAACGCGTAAGTAGAACGGTTGAGAAGTGATGCATGACAGCTCATGCGCGTGGAAAAGTTCATTTGAGTTCTTGTTCTTGAAAACAAGACATATCGGCTTGACATGAATGATCTCGGCCGAAGAGTTCTTACGCCGAGGTACTAGAAGACAATACAGATATAGGTTCCATCACCTCAGAATGCCGAGGTAATAGAACCTAGGGGGCAGTTGTGTGGATGTATTTTCTGAAATACCAACACGTGGCAAGGTGATGCCGACGTGTCAGCCGAGGTGCCACGTGTCCAGATTGTGACGCCGAGGTTATCTCCGAAGATATCGAAATCCGAGATAAATGGATAAAAGATAAGGGACAGAAGTCCTAGAGTAAAGAGAAGACTTTGCTAAGATAAGGATAAAGCTCTTAGGGAGTTTATCTTTATCTCTTGAGGAATCCAAAGTAAGCACTGAATTGGAGTCCATAGAAGTCAAGCTTCTAGTAGGACTTGGATTGAGTAAACTATAAAAGAGAGGCACCCCCATGGGTCTAAGGTACGTAGTTTTATGCTTAAGCTTGTGAGTTTAGCACTTGATTATCTTTGAGAGATATACTGACTTGATCGTCGGAGTGCCCCCGGGTGGAAGAGCCACCGCCGGATCCTTTTCTTTCTATTATAGGTTTGCTGAAGTCATCTATTTTGCCAGTGCTCTCCAGCTGATTACTAGGCGGGCAGTGTGGTCAGAAAATTACCCACACAAATAATATTTTGGGTTTGTTGGCATGTTTTGCAGATTACCGTCAACACTACATATATTAAATATTTTGAAACCACCTAATAATTTTTCAAAAGTTAATATATATATATATATGACTTAAATTTCAATTATTAATCTGTTTACTATATAAAAGCTTTATCATTGGGCTAAGTCCGTGCTTGACTGACCCACAAAAATAGAGCCCGAGTCTACCTAGCAGATTTTTTTGGCAAGATGGAAACCTTAAATTCAAGTCATAGCGAAAAGATTTGGTTTAGATGGGCTCACGGGTCAAGCCAACGAGCTATTTTTAGGCTACCTATAACAATCTCACTCCATGATTAGCTATTAATCCATAATTAAGAACGTTAATTAAGTGATTAGATGAAATCATGTGTTAATTGTGCATTTCATGTGTTATTTGTGATTATATCTGTTAATTGTAGGTATATCTGTTCAAAATTCTATTTTGTTTTGTTAAATGAATGCCTTATCGACATCTGAACACGAAATTGATTAGATCAATATGTTATTTGAAAAATTTAGAATTTTATGGTACATTTAATTAGAATTCGATTCGGAATCAAATAATTAGAATAAATTAATTGTAATTGCTTAGTTTAAGCTGGATTAATTAATCAACAGTAATCAAGCCTATATAAGGCTAATTTGAGCTCTAGAATTCATTTTCACTCATCATTCTTGAGCTAGAGTGTTCTAGAGAGAGAGAGAGAGAGAGAGAGAGAGAGAGAGAGAGAAGCAGAGTGAGGAAAGGGGATTCAACTTGATTAATAAACAAAGAGGTTAAAGAAAGCTAGGAATTGCGTATAATTGAGTTAGATTCAAGGCTTGAGGTAAGAATTCAACTCTTAATCTACGAATTTAAGCTATAGTGTGTGAATTCAAGAAAATTAAATGAATTGACATAAGAATTGAATTAAGAGAGTAGAAAAGTAGATCAATTCATGCAAGTGGTTATGTTTGTCAAATTGTAGGAATTCATCATGTTTCATATCAATTTATCTTAATCATGCATGTTTTTGAAGCTTTGAATTCATATCATTACACGTATGTTATATACATAAAGTTTCAAGTTTGGTTTTGGGATGATTGACTTGGTTTTGAGCTTTGATTTTTAGAATTGAGCTTCATTCCATGTTTTTCTACAAGTTTCTAAGTGTTTCTTCAAGTTTTGGCCCAAAAGAATGTGTTTTGGTACTTTAAACTTGGATTTTGAACTTGGAACAACAATCTTGAAATTTCAGAATTTGGTCGCATCGCTCGAGCGTAAATTTTGAGCTCTCAAAAGTTTTGTAGAGTTTAATGGTTGGCTCAAGCAACCGAAATACCGCTCAAGTGACCATTCTTTATTTTCAATATTGGCTCAAGTGACAAAAAGTTTGCCCGAGCGTAAAATGATAGCTCCTAGTACTTTTGCAGACTTTGCAGACCGCTGGAGCAACCAAAGCTTCACTCAAGCGAATTGCCCTGTTTTTGAATTTTTTCAAAGTGTTTTCAAGGTACATTTTTGCATCCTCATTGCATTTAAGACATTCTTAAGCCATAGTTTAAGCCACAATAGCGAGAATATGAATTAGAAACACACTAAGGAAAGAAATATAATAAGACAAGTGTTTGCAGAGCATGTGTATGACAATCCTGTTCTATATTATGTTAATTAATCTTAATTATGATTGTGATTATGTGCCTGATATGATTTTGAGTGCCAATTATATGGTTATATGAGGTTTTGAATTTCTATCTATTCACTGTAGGAAAATCTATTTGATTTTCTACTATAAGATCAAATTGAAGGCTGTAAAGGCAACAAAAATTGAAATTGATCATATTTTTGCGATTAGCATGATTTTTAGAGCCTATGGGAAGATTTAATTAAAAATTGATTCAAACCAAAACAGTTAGATTGAGTTGGTTAAATTAAGCACAATCACTTAACCTTAATCAAATTTGATTAGGCAAGCATATATAAGGGCCTATTTACACTTATGCTCATTCTTTTTGAGCTCATATTCCATAACATGGCTGAAAATACACTCTAGAGAGAGAGAAAGGGGGACGATTTTAGTGAGAGAGTGAAGGAAAAATTGGAGAATTGAGTAAGAAACTTGAAGATTGGGAAGATTAACTCCAGAACTAGCTAGAATTTGGAAGATTTGAGCTTCTAGGTAAGTAATTGAACTCAAATTCATGAGTTTAAATTCATAATTGAGTGACTTCAAAGATAATATGAAGCTAAAGACAAGATTTAAGATGAATATGATGAATTTGAAGTCAATAAACATTTGCATGTAAGAAATTGCCATGAATTTGCATATTTGAGCATGAAACACGTAGTTCATGTTGATTTGAGAGTCATTTGATGCATGCATGTAAGAATTGCCATGGTGTGAAACTCAATTCTAAGGATTCAAGTTTGCATTTGGAAGATGATTCTTGGAACATGAAGATTATGGCACCAAATCATACATACATGCCTAATTTTGTTGAGTCTCATGAGTTTAAGCATCAATTGTACCATTTGAGATGAAAATAGAAGCTATACTTCATATGCACGTTAGATCCAAGAAGATATAAGATTTGTTGCATGAGTTTTGAAGTTATGGAAATAAATTTTGGTATAATTGAACTTATATGATGAATTCATGGCAATTTGAGCTTCAAATCTTGTGAAATTGACATTATACTACGTTAAAGGTTGTATGTTTGACACATAGGTTATATCATACAAGTTACACCATGTGGAATTGTGGTTTGAAACTTAAAATGTATGCTGAAAATTCCAGAATTCAACCTGTCCATTCGAGCGAAGAAAGTCTCGCTCAAGCGTAAAAATTAAGCTCCCAGAAGTTTTGCAAAGAATTGCACAATAGCTCGAGCGACAAATCTTGCGCTTGAGCGGATCCTGTTTTGCAAGACTCCTCGCTCGAGCGGTGGAAGTCTCGCTTGTGCTTAAAATTTATGTAACTAGTACTTTTACAGAGTTTTGTAGACCGTTCGAGTGACCAAAGCTACGCTCAAGCGAAGGGCCCTGTTTCAATAACTTTTGGAAAGGTGTTTTATGTTCCGTTTTCCATTCTCAGACATTTCTAAACACTCTTAGGCATACATTGAGCATTCTAAATAAATTAAAAAAATAAGAAAGAGGCCTAAGAGAAATAAACAAGTTAAGAACAGATTGAATTGCTTGTGACCCGATGTGTTATGAAATGTATAGGGTCAAGTGCAAGGGCAAATCCATCAACGGAACACAGTGAGTAATATTTTAGTAAAGATACTTTCAAGTATGCTATTTTCCAATTGCTACTTCTGTACAAGTTTCATGGATTTGTTGATTTGAATTGTGAATGAGTATTCGATATGCCTAATGTTTGTATAAGGCTTTACGAAGAATATGAATTGGGCCCGAGGCCGTTTGATATGAATTGGGCTCGAGGCCGTTTGATATGATTTAGGCCTAAGGCCATCTGATGAACTTGACAAAGCTATATAATGGGCTTGAGGTCGTTTGATATGTTTGATAAAAAAAAAAAAAATCATAAAATGGGCCTAAGGCTGTTTGTATATGAAATTCAGGGATTCGATGTACTTAATATGACTTTATATGAATCTCATTGATTCAACCCCTTTACTTTGATATTATTCACTAGGCGTTAGCTCACTCTTATTTATATATATGTAGGTGAGCAAAGAGATGTCCAACCCCAGCCTCAGTGAAGATTGTAAGAGAAGTCCAAATTTTGTGGAGTCAACTCGGATGTCTTACGCACAAGACACCATTTTTGTTCTTTTGTTTACTCTTTTGCTATCTTGGTAGATCCGTTGGATTACCTATGTATATAAACTTTCTTGTTACCCAAAAGACAACCTAAGAGGGGAGATGAATTAGGCTTTTACAAATAAAAATAATAATACCCCAATAAAATTTCAACTGGCATAACAAATAAATATAGCTAATGAAACAAAGATGATTAAAACAAGTGTTCTAACAAATGTATCAGTAATGAATTTGGCACAGTGAAAATGTGAGACATAGCTATGACAATTAAACAAAATAAAGAGATAAGGGGGAGAGAGGCAAACAGATTTATAGTAGTTCAGCTTCAACCAAGCCTACATCCACTCCTCAAACTTCACTTGAGATTTTTCGCTACACTCTAGCTTCATAGGAGTGCTAGCAACCTCTTTACAAATGGAGCAATCCTTCACAGATTTTACATAGACTTTCTAAGTCCAAACCCTTGCCTAGCACTCAAGAAGTCAAAAACACTGAGTGTACTACACTCTTACAAGGTTGAAATGAAGTTGTTTTTGCTTTCAAAGAAAGGTACAAGAGTCATCTCTCAAAGATAGATGTATAGGATGAAGCTCTGATTTTTCTGTAAACCTCACACAGGTAAGATGAGCTTAAAACTATAAGGCTCAGTGTATAATTTCTGAGGGAAAATTTAATCCATAATTTGAGCAACACTTCTCAGAGAGTAAATGAAAGGTGAGAGTGATGATTGATTAGATAATGTTTTCTAGCTTGTATTGTTTTTTTTGTTTTTTGTTTTTTTTTTTGTATATTGTTTAGCAAAAGCTCTACTATTTATCAAGGAGAAGATTATGGAGCCGTTGAATGTTACGTGTATTGAAAAGGATTGAGTCTACTCAAAATGATGCATTCCCCCATTACTGATTAGATCTTGAAGGCGGCAAAGCATGGAGGTAAAGCATAGGTCTGATAGATGACAGCTCTCTTTGAAAAATAGTCGTTGCAGAACAGAGTGGTCTATCCAAAATAAATTTTGTTCTTGAGGGACGTCCACCCAAATGTCCGCCCGGATGTCCACCCGGATGTCCGGTGGATCCCGGTTGTCAAGGATGGCAAAACTAGGCAAATATAAACTAGGCAAACTAAACAGCTGGTGAGAAAGAAATTTGAACTGAAGCAAAACTAGGCAAAATGCCATTGGCCGGTCATTTAGCCGGATGACCGGCCGAATATCCACCTGTATGTCTGGTGCTTTGTTAAGCTAGATTGTTTGAACTGCTGCTGTGCTGGGCTGTTTTGAGCTCTGTTTTGGGCACTGCTTTTGGGCTGAAAATGCCTCTTGATTTGAGCAAATATATATATATATATATATACTCCAAAAATATTTTGGATAAAAGTTAATGCAAAAAATAATGGAATAAAATAAGTTTTCAATTTTATTTTTCTCTTCCAAATAAATCACAAATAGAATTAAATAAATCATAAAAATAAATAAGTCTAACATTTCTATTTGGTGGGACATATGTTTGTATGATCCTAGATGTATAAGATGTTTATTTTGGTTCATGGTGTGAGTTATTATTACATATATGGAAATGTTTTTGATATGTCATGCAAGCACAGCTCATTGGCCAAAAATTTCTAAGTCTGCTTCCGCTTGAGCCCCCTTATTATCGATAAGATATCTTTAATCTTGTGTGAGACTGGAGGTAATCTCATGATTACTGGCCAGTTATGACCTTAATCTATAGGGGTGAGTTTGGGTCATGACAATGTGTTTCAATGTGTATCTGGTATGTGTTTGTAGGTCAGACGGCGCACTGTGATCACGTGTTTTAAGTAGCTAATTATGAGTAACAACGTTGTAAAGCTATGTTCAAATTATAGTTATTTTCTGAATAATATTAAGTTATGTTTCTGAAACGACACTGTTTACTGAATGAATAATTGTCTTATTTTATGATCTGTATTCGTGGTATCCTTAGCAACTGTTATTGCTACTGTTTACTATTACTGTTACTGTTACAGAGATCTCTATCAGTCCCAATCTCTAAAACTACTGTTTACTGTATTGATGGGCATTAATTATGACTGTTCGATCCTTATGATCTACTGTACTATTTTGCTATTGGATGTACCGCGTATAACTGCTATGATTTCAATATGAATGACAAGTTATGAGATATTGATTGAGAAATTGATCCACTGATGAAATTGACTGTTTTTGTTACTGTACTTACATAATTCATAACCCCTTTATACAATTGTTATTCATTGGGTTCTAGCTCATTGTTGTATATATGTATATAGGTGATCAAACACAGGACCAGATTTAACGGTGTCGACCCAAACTCTGTTTTGTCAAGTCAACCATTGCGCCTCACTGTGAGGTTCCAAACTGTCAAGTGTCAAGGCTTTTGGGCGGTTCAGAATTCACAATTTTGAAATTGCAATCAAGTGTTATTGATTTTGTCATAAGACCTTTGTTTTGACTGTTTTCTGTTAATAGAGTTTAACTCCTAAACTCAGTTTTTGTTTTGTACATGGACGTGATTTGGACTTATGTGACCGACTGTATATAGTTATATATATCCAAAAGTTCATTTTGTTTCATTTAAGTCATCGCAATTCATTGGACGTTATATTTTATTTTTTATTAGCTTTCGCCATCCCCTATTACTGTTTTACAGTTCAATAGGCCTTTAGTAATCTCAGATTACTGGCCAGTCACCTCACTAATTCCTTGGGACGAGGGTTTGGCCATGACACTAACAGTTCGAGTTGACGGATTGACTCACAGGTTTAGCCCAATGGTACGACATTTAAGTTTTATTATCATTATTTTTTGAATAATTTTTTCTATTTTGTTTCATAATATTTGTTAGCTAGGATGGCCTAACAAGGCACCTCTCATGACTAGATCGATAAGAGGCTCAATGGGTCAGGTTCACGAGCTGTTCTACACTTCAAATCCAAGGCCGAAGCCACAGTCTCACTTGGGTCAAACCCTAGGTTTATACTCAAGGTAGATAAAAACCTAACGGGCCGAAAGAGTCTTCAGGCCAAATTATGTGGCGAAAGAATCAACCGTCTTGGTGGAAAACAAATTTATTCACATTAATCCAAAATCACATTTTTCTCTCTACTACACAGTAATCAATCACTTTTTCTTTCTTCTCCCTCCTTCTCTCATATCTTATACATTAATCAATTATTTTTTCTCTTCTACTCATCTATTGAATGAGAAACTACATGCAGATGGGAAAAGGAAAAAAAAATTACCTGCATATGAGGGGTGCAAGTGTGTTTATAGTGGGGTGTAAATGAAAAGCTGTGAGGATACAAGTATTACTTGCACCTCTATGTGTTGGTTATTTTTTTCTTCTTCTTTCACCTGCCTGCAGGTCCCTTCTATTAAACTACAAAAAAAATTAAATCATCCAAAACTCTAAAATTCTAAAATTACTTTCAAAATATATAATTAAATAAATTTTTAAAATTTATAAACTCTTTTAAAAAAATTATTTTCCAAAATTATTTTATAAATATAAATCAAATGGCCATTATAATTAGTGAAAATTGTGAATCATCATACCCAAAAAAAAAAAAAGAAAACAAAAAAGAAAAGTGTATTGATCCCATGACCCCACCACTCTCTAGCATTAAAAAAATGTCTCTTGGTAGCTAATTGTCTAGATAAAGCTGCTTTTTCAAGGCGGTACAATCACCCCTGCCAAGTTATATATATGGCTATACATATTATTGGAGTTAGCGGCGGAGTCAAGAAATTAAGGTGGAAAGGATATTTTATAATTTTAATTTTTTTTATGATCAATAATAGAATAATAATAATTTTATGAGTTAAATTTAAACATAAAAATTTAATTATTTATTATTAATAGCAATTAATAAAAATTCTATAATAATGTAAAATAACTTGAACACAATAGTAATATAAGTATGTA
This sequence comes from Camellia sinensis, assembly GCF_055761805.1. NCBI lineage: Eukaryota > Viridiplantae > Streptophyta > Magnoliopsida > Ericales > Theaceae > Camellia > Camellia sinensis. Next base: position 62,022,239 of record NC_138971.1, read on the forward strand.
ATTTTAGCACAAAAAATTACAAATTAAAATTCTTAATTTTGGAAAATAGAAGCAAATAATTTATAGCACAAATCATTATAAAATTTCTATAATTTTTATTTGATAGAAAAATATTACAGAGATATAGTATTGATTATAAAAATGTGTTTTGAATATAAATTATTAGATAATCCCAGAATATTATGTGGTTTTGATGACGTGGTGCTTTGAATATAAAAAATCACAACTTACATTAAGTGATTCACCTATTATCTTTCAATTACCTAATAATAATGAGTTATTAGGTTTCATTCATAAAATTTGACATTATATTATTGATTTAGATCACCACGTAAATAACACCACATGGCGCTCCAAGAGTACTAAATAAATTACATATTGTGTGTGAACAATGCAACCAAAAAAAAAAAAAAAAAAGGTAAATTACAAACATACCTCCTAAGATTTACTTAAATTACAAATTACCCCTGTGGTTTTAGAAATTACATTATGCCCCATAAGATTTCTAATTTCATAACAAATAGGTCCTTTTATTAGTAAATCATCAAGTTAATTAACTGTTTTTAATAATGTTAAAATTTTATTTCAATTAATAATTTTGATAATTTTATTATTGTATAGGTGAACAGTTAAAAATTTCAATTTTTTAATTAATTCTGTTAAATAAATTTTTTTGACAAGGATGTATTTGTAATTTTTCAAACCACAGGGGACAATTTGTATTTTAAGCAAATCTCAAAAGATGTATTTATAATTTACCCCCAAAAAAAATCAAAACTGGGGTGGGCACGTGGCCTTCTAACCCTGCAGTGGCTCCGCCACTGATTGGAGCTGCTCTTGTTGTAATTTGGTAGTATTTGACAAAATACTTATTTTAATAGTAAAGTTATCATCGCTATTAAATATGATAAATGTTAAAACTTGTGACACAAGTTTTGACAATTGACATAATTGTCAACTCACAAAAAAAATTTCCTTCCATCTCTTCTAACAAAACACCTTCCCTCCCTCTCTACCTCACGTTCGTCATTTTAACAGAACGAAAACTAAAAATTGGTGTGTGTGGGACATCCAGCTGACCGTCCAACACCAATTTCTGTGCAAAATTGACAAAAATAGTAATTCTCCATTGGAGCACCATTACCATAGTTTGAACAAATGCTATTATTGATTGTCATAACTTGGCAATGACAATGTTATTATAATATTTTCCATTGGAGATACTCTTAGCTCCTAAGCGTGACAAATAAGAAAGAAACCTAGGTAGAGTTTGGTTTACCTTTTAAACAATGATTTTGTTTTTAAATCATAATTTAGATGAAATGTATTAACTAAACATATTTTTAAAATACAACTCAAAATTACTTTAAAACTCCTCTCTTCTTTTTCATTATTATTTATTATTATTAATCAATGAATCAATTACTTTTTCTCTTTCATCTCTCTTTTCCCCTCTCATATTCTATACATCAATCAATAAAAAAAAAAAAAAAATTACTTGGTTCCATTTTTCTAAAAATATTTTTCAGAAAATTTTACATTTTTGTTTTCCATGATTTTTTGTTTTTACTGAATTTTTTTAATATTTTAAGCAATTTTTTTTTTTTACTTTTTAGATATACCAAACATAAATATACCTAAAAAGTAAAAAATTTGTGAAAAAGCATTTTAAAAATTCACTAAATACTAAAAATACAAAAAAAAAAGAAAAGAATTCAGTAAATTTTTTTTTTTGTATTTTTATGTATTTATTAATTTTTAAAAATATTTTTTAACAAATTTTTTACTTTTTAGATACATCTAAGTAAGGTGCATCTAAAAAAGTAAAAACTAAATTGTTTAAAATTTTAAAAATATTCACTAAAAACAAAAAAATACGAAAACCAAAAAACTTAATTTTCAAAAACTTAATCCAAAAAACTCAAACCAAATACACTATTTTCAAAACTTATAACCAAATAAATTTTTTCTTTTTAAATTATGATTAAAAAACTCAAAATATAACTTCATACGCATTTTATTTAAAATTAAACCAACCGACCCAGTTTTAACCAATTCAAAGTGACACCACCCAACTGAACAGAGTTTGGCACTAAAATTTTAAGTGGAAGACATAGGGTTATTTTGGGAAATGGGTTAAAAGTCACTTCACAGCTTTTTTAATCCACTTCCCTCTCTCACAAAAAAGTTAAAAAAAAGTCAAAAAGTAATTTTTACCCATCTTCTCAAAACACCCCATAGCAGTCTTGCTATGCAGTGTATGGAGAGTTTTTCCGGATTTATTATAATAATTTTGAATTGTTGGTCCAACATATTATTTATGAAAAAAATTAATTTAATCGGTATAATTTCATAATTAGGTTATAATTATTTTAAATAAGTTATATTAATTTTTTTTTTTAAATGTACTCTTGTTATAAGGTTCCAAATATCTAATCAATTTGTTCTTTATTTTGATGATCACTCTGACAAAATCAAGCAGCTTAATACCATCTAAAAGTAAAAATTAGCCAGCTTAACTCATCAAAAGAGACTCGTAACAAGCTCTCATAAAACCTCACAGTACGCTGCTATCCCTTATTATGGCATAGCAGATCCCAATTCCATATTAGATGTGATTCATTTTATAGCAGGACAGATCATATTTTCGTTGTTATGAAAAATAAAGCAAATATTTGTTAAGATTGTGATTAAAAGTGCGGTGTAAAAAGATTAATAAGTATTTTCAAATTCACCCAAAAAAAAAAAAAAAAATTTGTCTTATCACTGCTCAAATATTAAATTGAGAACTCGCTTTGCTGTTGTATGGGTCCTTACAGTAACCACAGGTCCATATTGGTTATTTGAATAGTTTATTTTATAAAAAAAATTGGATAAAAAAAAAATTAAGAAAATAAATTTTTTGGATAAATTATATTTACAAAAAAATTAAGTTAATTTGATAATTATAAATTATTCAATTTACCATATTTGTTAATTATAAATTATTCAATTTACCGTGTTTGTTCATTTTTTTGGATAAAAATATAATAAATTAAAAATATTACAATTACCGAATCAATTAATTTTTTTTTTAGATGATACACGTTCAGTCACATTATAAATTGGAGGAAATTCAAATCCTTAAATTAACAAATCACAACACCTTCGCATATAAAACAAAGATTATAGGACTAGATAAACTTAAACACGATCTTTCACTAAACCAATCGTAAGCTTAAGGTCTTGTTTGAAATGAGTTAAAATAATTTAATTTGGATTAAAATAATTAATAAGATAAAATATTTAATTAATTTTTTTTTTTACTTTTACATACGTGTTTTTATAAAATAAAAAAATATTAATAATAATTAATTTCTAAACAAGGCCTACCTATATTATAATGATTGGTATTTTCACTATATTCAGTCGAAGGATTTAATGAATGAAATAAAAATAAAAATAAAAGTAAAAAGACAAATAATTGATGGGATTTAAATTCTAATATATACTTGGTTAAGTTGGGAAATAAAAACAGAAAAAAGTTTAAGTGAACCCAAAAGATAAAAAGTAATATTCAGTGTGTTTGGTTTTAGTTTTTTGAATTTAATTTTTTAAAATTGATTTTTTTATTTTTCGTATTTTTTTGTTTTTAGTGAATATTTTTAAAATTTTAAATAATTTTTTTGTTTAGATGCACTTTACTTAGATGTATCTAAATAGTAAAATATTTGTGAAAAAATATTTTAAAAAGTTAATAAATACACAAAAATACGAAAATGTACTAAATTTTCATATTTTTTTAATGTATTTTTTGGTATTTAGTGTATTTTTTAAAGATTTTTTTCACAAATATTATACTTTTTAAGTGTATTTGTGTTAGGTGTGTCTAAAAATTAAAAAAAAAAATTGCTTAAAATATTAAAAAAATTCATTGAAAACATTAAAATACGAAAAATAATAAAATAGAATTTTCTGAAAACTGAAACCAAATTATCTCACTTTTTTTTTCCCCTTGTGTTTTCTGTTATAAAAAAAAAAATAATAATAATAATAACAGCTTGGTTTCTTTTTCCCTCGTATTCCTTTTTCTTTTTCTGTTTCTCTAATCAAATCCTTTAACCAAACTTAAAGCATCCACATTAGTCTCACCGAATGTAGTTTTTGGTTAGCAAATCATAAAATTCTTGATCTAGCAACCTCCACAAATTATTTTTAAATTAACTTTTGGTTAACTTTACTGTAGTACCTCAACAATTCATTAGTTATTCAATTGTTTATCATTTTTTTTTGATAGATTTGACCTCACTTTTTTTTTAAATTTTTTTTTGAGTACTATTTATTAAAAAGATATTTAAAAATTATATAAATACAAAAAGATAAATACTTTAACGAAATAAAATTTTAAAATGGATTGAGGAATGGTCAATTAGAACTCTCCAAACATTTTTCCTGATAACAAGCCTTCGTTTGATATGATAATAAGCCTTCTTTTTTTTTTTTTTTTTTTTTTAACACGTGATAATAAGCCTTCCTTTGACAAGTTATTTGGGAAGTTAAGTTTGGTTTTTTTTTTTGGGTTATAATTTATAAATAATGATAATAAAATAGATTAAAATAATTAATAAAATAAAATATCACATTAAATTTATAATCATTTTAATTTTTTTTTTTACAAACATCACACCTAATTATAAAATAATATAAATATTTTAACCTATTAAAAAAACTAAAAATTAAAATAACTCACTAAAATAATTAACTTTTCAAAGGATCCCTTATAACCCAGGAAGGAAGGAAACTTGACTTTTCCTTCTTTTTTTTAGGGTCAGCTCCAGCTGTTTGGTCTTTTTGTTTTAGGCAAATTACATATCCCTCTGGCCGAGATTTAATTAAATTACAGATATTTTTAAAATTTTAGAAATTATATTTTATTTTTTGAAATTTATATTTTAATAATAAATTACTCTCTGAAATTTATATTTTTATAATAAATTATTTCCGAATTTATTAGAAAAATATAACTTTCAAAAAAAGAATTTATAATTTTTCAAACTTTAGAACGTATCTATAATTTAATTAAATTAAATTTCGAAGAGTATATATAATTTGCCCTTTCGTTTTTGGAATTAGACTCAGCTATATGATATGGCCCAACAAATCTGTACAGTTTAGGCAGCTTTTTCTCTGTACACTGTATAGTATCTCTCCATATCTTACCTTTTTCTCGAGGCAGAGAGTGAAAGAGAGAGAAACGCAGAGAGAGAAGAAGAGAGATGGAAGGGGACATAAGAAAGAGAAGAACAGAGATGGTCGACCAAGGTGTTTTGGGTTGAGTAAACCCGAATCTTTTCTCTCTCTCTCTCTCCCTCGTCTCTCTCTCTATATACATCGATATACACAAGTGATTGCCTCTGTCAATTCAACTCGGAAAGATGTATGCTTTATTGTGGTTCTTGTCTTTGATAGGGTCAATATGGACATTCATCTTCTCGTCCTCTGCTCTCGGAATGCTAGAGCTTGTGTGCTGGAATTTTGGTTTGGGTGTGGAGCAAGTGATGAAGCTTTTACCAAGAAGATCGTTTGCATTCTTATTGATTTTTTTGGCTCTTGGCATGTATGCTCTTATCTTTGTAGCCTGCTACCTTCCGATCTTGCGCCATTGGAGGGGGGTTCTCATCTACATCTCATCGATGGTAGGTGAGACCAGCCTTTTACTGCTGAAATTTCTGGTCAGCCTCCTTCTCCAGGCCATCTGGATGGTGGTTGAAGACACCAAAGGCAAGCTCTACTTGCCTCTCATTATGCTGATAGCCTTCTCCATTATCGTCATTGTCAAAGTGAAGGTATTTGTAAGACATGATGAGATGAGAATACTTGAAGAAGTAGCTGCCTCTTTTCTGCGATTCATGTTTGAATCTATTGAAGGGAAGAACTATGTTGAGGCTTGCTTATGCACTTTCCCTACTATGATCGCAATCGTAGCAGTGCTCTCTCCTCCTTTGGATGTTGAAAAGGTCCTTAGGAGGTTTGTCACATCTGGCTATCAATTTATCTATCAATCTGTCAATCTATCAAGTTAGCTCCATCAATCCTGTTACTACCACTCCTCCGATGAATATATGTTTTTTTTGGGTACATCGGAAATATCGGATGAATATATGTATGTGTTGTTGAAACATACCAACTTATTAATGAGACTATTAATATATTGCATCTTTTCCATATTTGGGTATCCATTTTATGAGGAATTATCTAACTCAATGTCTAGATAAATTTTATTTTATTTTAATCATATCTTAAATGATAAATCAGTGTGAAAGTTGAAATTGATTAAAATATTTGATTCAATGATAATCTAGTAACTTACATCTCTATCTGGGAAACAACAACCATTTATTTTAGTGGGGACGGACTTTTTAATCTAAAATCATTGCTCTTTTTATTGTGAGTTAAATAGTACTGTTTAGGATGATTTAAGTCCAAATTCAAAACCAAATTCAAATATTAGTTTATATGTGAAGTTGAATACAGTAGGACCACGCATTATTAGAAGGATTTATTTTGAGTATTCGACACATAAGTGGGTTTTTTTTTGTGGTTCAACTTTTCAACTAATACATCATTTTGGATTCTTAGCTACTCTACTTGGACTGTATTATCTACTTGCACAGGGTCAAAAACAGGAGTGTTGACAGAAACTATAATTTGATTTTTTTTAAATGAAATTATTGGTAAAAGCTATTGGTGGTTTGATTCACTTTTTATGAGATTTAAAAATATTTATATATAGCAAATTATACATTTTTGATATAATTATAATAATCTTCCTTTAAGTAAAGTATGAAAACACAAAAATAAACAAAATAAATTATAAATTTCAGTGAAAAAAATGACAATATTATTTTTCTATTCATATAACTAACAATTTTTTGATGAAAATAAAATGACGTATTAGCAATTAAATTCTTAAGAAAACTCAATGTAATTATGTAAACATATGAGGTACTAGTATATTTTATCTAAATTTTGAAAGAAGTATGTGTTGTTAGAAAATGGCTTTGAAAAACTTTAGATTGCGTTTGGTAGAGTTTTCTAAATATGATTTGAGAATAACGTTGTATTTTGAGTTTGTAAGTTTTGAAATTATGATTTGAGTGTGAAAAATTTGTTTGGTGAATGAGTTTTGAAAAGAGTTTTAAATTAAGTGAGAAATTTTTAATGTGACATATGATATTTGATATAAAAACTTATAACTCATAATCAAAACATAACTCAAAATTCTATTAAAGTTCATAAAAAAATTTAAAAAATTCAAAAAATATTTTTTTATTGAACATATAAAAAATTAAAATGTGTCAATTGTAGTAAAAAAAAAAAAAATTTTGAACTGTTTCGGTCAACTGGCTGGACGACCAGTGGGACATTCGGTAGGACGTCCGCTTGGTCCAAATTTTCTCGCCTTCGACCGAGTTTTCAAAAGTGAGTGTGGAATTAATTTTTGAAAGTTACAACCAAACACCATATGCAAACTAAGAGCTGAAAATCACAATTCTAAAGCTCTTCCAAACAAAGCCCTTATTTTTTGTTATCTTTAAGTATTAATTAAGACAATACCCCAGCGTTATTTTTGACGTTTCTAAATGGATTCATGTTTAATGTCGCGTAGTGAATAACATCTTGTATTTGGTTGCTCAAAACTATTTTTCAGATGAATGAGAATTCAACGCGCATTTTCGAGTTTGTGAAAAATGGCTTTAGGTGGGTTTCCTACACATTTGTGAAATGTGTTTGTCCTACATTGGAAAGGCTTAAGGATTTATATGAGTATATAAATTTTAGCTTGCCACACTTGAGATGGGCCCCAAGAGGTACCCAAGTTTTGTGGAAGTGTTAGATTATGGATAAAATGGGCTAGACCCATTAGACCCAAAACAAAACACACTCGCGTCAATACTCATCCGACCCAATACTTATCTTTTTAGGCTAAAAACATTTGTATTTTTTTTTATTATTTGGATTTGAATTTTGAATTCAAAATAAATCTATCCAGATTTTTCCTCCACCCGAACAAGTTCATACCTGTTAAAATCCACCTGAATAGATCTGTTTCTGTTCCAAACAGGTTTCTACCAGTTGAAACTTGTTCTGAAAAGCCACATGTTTTCCTATAAATAGTCTGCCATTCCAGCATTCATTCCATCTAATTTTCCCTAAGCATTTCGTCTTTCTTCTTCCCTCTCTATCTTCTTGTTTCTGCATCTGTCTACCATTTATTTTTAAGAAGAATAAGAAAGAGTCACAGCAGAGTTTTGGTTCGCCAGACTTGAGTTTGTAGTGCTGCAAACCAAGTAGCAATAGTCGACGTTGCATCCTGGGAGGTAGACGCCGGTAAATCTCGAAGCACCGAAGAGACGGCGAAATTTACTTTAAGAAGATTATGTCCAACACAAGTCTCGACATTTAAAATTTCTGTACGCAATTAATTCATAATTTAATTTATTATTTTCTGGATTATTTATTTTTGTTTTGTTATTTATTTTATTTATATATTTAATTTACACACACACAACCACTGGATTTAACATATGTAACTTACTCGTGCTATGCACTGGACTTTAAAATTAAAAACGAAAAAAAGAAAAGAAAAAGAAGAAGATAGTTTAGTCGTATTCAACAAACAAAACAATTATTTTTTCAGATAAAAGAAAAATAAAATTATAGCATGATTAAATAAAATGCAAATGGAAAGTTTTTTGTGTTTCTTTCAAATTTTCAAATAATATAATTTAAAAAGTTTCCACATATAGCTTTTCAAAATGAATATCTCACCTCTCTCCCCAAATAAATGTTTATGAATTTGTGAAGTCAATACAAATTTCATAAATAAAAAATGTATTTAATTCCAATTTACCAAAACAAAAGAGCAATATTAGAGACAAAAAATTTTATCAAACTTTTTACTAAACACTATGAAATTCACACTCATGTGAGTCCTGTAAAAAATTTGATAGACGCTTTGAGGTCTTTAATATCTTCCAAACAAAAAATAGTTGCCATGTAAAGCTTTTTAAAATATAGTATTGCCTAAAATTTTCCTACATTATTTAAAACTGTATACTAAGGGCTAGTTTGGCATCTCAAGAAAAAGATAAAAAGCCAAAAAGATACCAAAAAAGCCAAAAAGTTATCCTACTTTCATGCATTGGGCGGCAAAATTGTGTCTGAAGCTGCAGAGGGTAAAAATACAATTTTGCCCCTGCTTTGGATTCCTTCCTCTAACACAGATGTATGACAATTATCCTCTCACCCGAAGTTCTCTTGCCTTCTCCAACCTGTATTCGTCCTCGAACAACCAACATAGTCCCTCAGTCGGAGAATCAAGTCCACTCCGTTACGCTCACACCAGCGAGTGCCGCAGATCCGTCATACCCTTCACCGTGCAGCTTCGCCACAGCCGTGGGAAAGTGTAACCTCAACTCGATCGCGTGACAACAGTAACCGACGGCTATCGGACCATCCGTCGCCCAGATCTGCACCATTGCCGACCAGATCTACACCACGCTAGTCCGTTTCCCCCTAAGTACAAGGTAACATCTCTTTGACGCAAATGAGTTTTTGCATTTCAACCACTACCGTACAGATCTACCTTTTGTCTAAGCAAAGCAAATCAGATCGCGGGACAAAATAACCTGTTAATTTTGTTTACTTTTATACCATACCTTTGAAGCACCATCAACAGATAACAGAGTTTGAGAGATAGGAACATGACCAGATGTCCCCTGTCCCCAACTCATGGTTTGTTTTCTGCATGATATGTTTAGTACTGTAGAACACATTTATATATTATTACACAAAGGTAAATAATTTCATACGGTTTTAGAAACTAAAATATAGATTTTTATTATAGCGTATTTGACATTCTGAGGATAATGTAATTCATGTGAGCATTAATTTTAAAAATCTTATTCCTCAAACATTCATTAACATGACTACGATCCTTCTACCAATCAAGTACACAATCTCTAGGTATGGAGTGTTGATGAAAATCAATCTCGCGCAACTGGGGAAGCTGTGGTAGTATATATGTATAAACTTAAGTTGTAGCCACTGCTAGTTTATATATATGTATGTATACACACACTGACACACATACAGTGTACGTACACTAGCTGTGCTACTCGAAATTGTTGCTTGGAGAATGAAAATTTCTATGCAAGTGGTCAGTGGTGCGAGAATGCGCCGACCTCCTTGGCGCAAGCTGTGAAGCAGGACATCTTGAACTGGATATTTTTTTGTTATCATTTTTTATTGTTGTTTTTACATTTTAGTAAAAAAAAATGTAATAATATTTAAGGTTAGTTTCGGAAGAACGTTTGTAGTTTTATTTTTTGGCCTTTTGTCTAATTTAGCTCTGTTCGACAATTGTTTTTATGTTTTGTATTTTTCCCCAATTTGTTTTTCCATTTTTTCAATTTTTGCATGTATACCATAATTGGGTTGTTACATTGTAGTACGCAAATGGAGCAGTCCCAAATTCAGTTGACGCCATCCAAAACTTTGTGCAAGCGCGGTACTAAACAGGCGCTGCAGCAGTCTGCAAACGTGCATAAAGCATCTTGGGACTCCGACACGGTGCGGATTTTCCTGGAACTTGTTATCAAGGAGTTGGACGCCGGTTTCAAGGGGAGCTTCCATACAATGACAATGCATGGATATAGAGCTGTCTGCAAGGGCTTCCAGGAGCATACAAATAAGGTGCATGACGTCAAGCAACTACAAAACAAGTACGCGCTAATAAAAAAGGATTGGTAGTCGTGGTTGAAACTGATGGACAACAGGCATGGGCCAACCGGCATAAGTTACAATGAAGCGACGGGTTTGATACAAGCATCTAACGACTGGTGGGCACATTACGAAAAGGTAAAATTTCCAATGATTTTTACTTACGCTCAACATGATACTGATGCATGTATTACAACGGTAGTGGTAGAGGCCATCAATTCTAGGCCTAGGATTTGGCTTGCTTGTTGCTTTCATTTTTATTTTTTTGAAAATTGTGGCTATGTTAATTACTTTTTCTTTTTTTTTTAAATTTTTTTTAAGAGTGGTTATGTGTTGTGCCAAAACATTCAACATTTTGCACCAACGCATCATACAAAATTATATGAAATTATCAAAACGAAAACCAACAATCTAACTGATCAGTCAATTTCATCGCGCAACTAATCCAACCCAATTGACTGATCAGCTAGGCTGCTGGTTAAAATTTGTTAATTCCATCTAATTTTATACGATGAGTTGGTGCGGGATGTCTATTTTTTTGGTACACCCCTACACATAACCACCTTTAAAAAATAACAACCAAACCAACACAGGGCAACAAATAAATTTTAATTTCATTTAAAAAAAAAGAAAGAAAAACAAACCAATTCAGCCTAACAAATAGAAGACAAACAAAACAACGCAGCCTATGTGGTTTAATAAAGTGAGTGAGTTGGGTTGGACTGATTGTGTCACGACCTCAAACCGCCCCTAGTAGTTTGGTGCCGTGATGGCCAGTAATCCGAGATTACCGAAGGCCAACTTACAAAATTCACACACAATCAGAGTATAGATATAGGGGGCTCACAAATGCGGAAGCAATAATCTAAAATACAAGTGGTCCATAAGAGCAGTGCATAAGTCAAATGAAATGGCATACATCTTTACATAGCTCTACAACTTGAATACAAATAAGATAAAGTACAAAATACATGTTACATCTTGATAAAAGGCTTCTCAAGCCGACATGTTCGAAATACTCAAGCTTCGAGATTGCCGACATAAAAAAAACACTTGAGCTACAAATCATGGAACACAATCTTCAGGATTGCCGACATCATTATGGCCGACATAACATGCATACAAAACACATATCTTGGCGTAGCCGACTTCTTGCTTGTTACCTACATATATACATAGGGAGGGTGAGCTTGGATACTCAGTGAATGGTACAAGTAATAAAGGGGTTAAATGAATGATACCCGAGATCTTTTCAAACAATACATAATATATCTTTGTCAAAACCATACTTATCATAGCTTTTACAAAACATGAGATAAATCTTGTTTATCAAACTTGATCTTACAAAACTTACATACTTAACATGCGTCAAATCTTAAAACATGGGGTGATGACATTCCAGGCAAAACAAAGCATAACCTCGGCATCGAACACACCCGTTCATAGTCCGTCGGTGGCCGATATCTTAACAAGGGTGCTACTTAGGCTTAATGTCCCCTAGCACAAAAGGACGGTGCTACCTAGGCTTAAAGTCCCCTAGCACGGAAGGACTATGTTACATGGGCTTAATGTCCCCTAACATGAAAGGACGGCGTTACTTAGGCTTAATGTCCCCTAACACGAAAGGACTATGCTACATAGGCTTAAAGTCCCCTAGCACGGAAGGACTATGCTACATAGGCTTAACGTCCCCTAACACGAAAGGACGGTGTTACTTAGGCTTAACGTCCCCTAACACGAAAGGACTATGCTACATAGGCTTAAAGTCCCCTAGCACGGAAGGTCTATGTTACATAGTCTTAACGTCCCCTAACATGAAAGGACGGTGTTACTTAGGCTTAACGTCCCCTAACACGAAAGGACGGTTCCAAGAATGTCATTCAAAACAAAGCTTATACTTGATACATAAAATAGGGATATCATTCATGCTTAACAAATACTTTTATCAAAACAAGGCAAAGCTTTATCAAAACGTTATAACATAACTTTATTAGAAATACCACTCACTTAGTTCTTGGGATGTCGGGGTCAAGGCAGAGGTCCAAGTCCTACAACACATGGCAAAGCATACTGAACATACTTCTCAAAACAAGTCTTACCTGCATGCAGTTAATCTCAGGAAAACATGCTGGAAGTCAAAACACTATTTTACATGTCAGGAAGACATGCGGGGTACCAACCAGGTCTTTGCCGAGGTCCCACACCTCCTGGCCGAGGTGTGGCTACCCAGGCTCCGGCATGCGGCTGCATGCCGAGGTGCGCACAAGACAACTAAAGGTGTAAGTGATCATGCAAAGTAGGCCAAGGTGAGATACGATGCTTGGCCTAAGTGTGAGGTCTAGGTAAGAGTGATCTTGGCGACTACACCTCGGGAAGTGAGGTCTGGAGATCTGGGTTTCCATCCGTGAAGAACATGAAGAACATGAACATGAAGATCATGAAGAACATGGATGCCAAAATCATAACTTCTTTATTTACAAAATTTGGGATTTCATGCTATGAGTTCGAAAACATGGACCTGGGCACCCATACTTGAAAATCATGTGAAAACAAACACAAAAACATGGATCTAGGCATGAGCCTTCGGATCAAAACATGACTTTTCTTGAAAAACACATGAATGCTATTTTCTCTTTCTAAAACCGAACTTCAAAGCAATGCATGGCTTACAAATCATATTCAATCATGCAATGCAATAACATAAACATAAAGAACAACAAGAGCAGATTAAGAATCTAACCTTAGAACACGGATCTAACGGTTCGATCTCAAGGAATCAAGCTTAGAAATCTACTCTTTCTCAAGAACTCTTCTTCCACTCCTAGAGCTTCTCTCTCTTCTTCAAAACAAGTATACAACAAAATGATGGGTTCTCTCTCTCTGTCGGCTGACTTAGTTCTCAACTCGGACACGTGGCAACGGCTGGTTGGTTCTCTTCAAAAAGGTGATGGATTGACAAGACAAGGCTTTGACAAAGCGTATCTAACAAGCTACTCGGAATGGCACTCCGGCAAGTGGTGACATCGGCTAACAACAAGACTTCGGCAACTAAGGTGACAATGACCTCGGCTAGGAAGGACGACACTTGACTAAGCTGTGCCACACCTTGGCCTAGATGTGCCACACCTCGGTCTAGGTCATACCACTTCAGGGCAAGATCGCTCAGGTGCAAAGGTAACATCTCGGCCTAGATGATACACATCTCGGCCTTGGTGATTCACACCTTGGCCTAGATAATGACATCTCGGCCAATATGCCAGGGCGAAGGTGGAGGTCAACAAAGGGGTTCCAAGATACTTCTAGACTGAAGATGACCTCGGCTTGGAATGATCTAGGCTTAAGATAACCTAGGCTTGGCACGACTTCGGCTAAACATAACTTAGGCTTGAGGCACCAAGGAAGGAAACAAGCATGCACACAACACTTAGACAAATCACATAACCACAAAACAAGGCGTGGACCTTACTTAGGCAAAACAAGTCATAAACATACAGATGCAAGCTCAACGAGTCATAATCATACAAATGCTCATGAACATGACTAAGGCATAAATATGGGCTGTGACAGTAACTTAACACGGCAAAACATATAATGCAAGCAACATAACTGGGACATGAAAATGTGGGTTGTTACAGATTGGGTGAACAATTTTTTATTATCCAATCAGTCAGATGCAACTCACTCACCTTATCAAACTATACAAGTTCAGTTAGTGCGTGATGTCTACTTTTGCAGTATACTTCTTCACAGAACCACTTTTGCAAAGAAAGGCAATTTTTTTGATTTTTTTTTTAAAATAAAAGGACAAAACTAACATAGCCACAAAAAAATAAATGCAAAAAAAAAAAAAAAAAAAATTAAATTCAAATGGTTTTCGCAGCCTCAAGCATTATTAATATTAGAAGCATTATTCTTGTTTCCTATTCCTGTTCACGATTAGGTCTAGAATTGCTATATATATGTTACCTATATATATTACATGTACATATTGTATTGATACATAGTTGAATATACAGAGAACATTCAACGGAATGTAGCTTAGGAGAATAGTCAAATCAAACATAACTAGAAAAACAAATCAGGAAGAGACAATTGAGTAAGATCAAAAACTATTTCATGATAGCATTGCTTACCCATATAAGCTTTGTTCCACCTATGATTCTACATAAATAATGAACCATTTGTAGTAGTTGAAGAAGTTCTGATCATACCCACAATGTTTTCAACTTTTTAAGTGCCAGTAAAATGCAATCCTGGAGAGAATCAAACAAAATTTTTATTACACAACTACGTCGACCAAAGTGCCCAAAGTCTGAATTATGTTTGAAGACATGAATTTGGAGACATGTTCTTTGAGATGTTTTTTGCCATCCTGTCTTCCCACATTCGCAATTGCTAGTTTTTCTGGTGGCAACTTATCCTCTTCCTGCATTGCCTTGTTATATTTAATAGCAAGGTTTAGCATTTCGTGAACAGTCTGCTCATTGGTCTTTGTCACGACCCAAACCCGCCCCTATGGGTTAAGCATCATAACCGGCCAGTAATCCGTGATTATCGAAGGCCTGAAAGACAGTAATAACAGTAATACAGTATAAAAGAGGCTAGCGGAAGCCAAACAGTAACAACAAGGCGTCTAATGAGCTATGAAAACCTGAATGAGAAAAAGCTTTCACGGACTAAACCACATTCATAACCACATATATATACACATATCAGATACACATAATATGCAGGTTAGGGATCCAATCCCTACACCATAACTGTATAACCAAGTCTTAAACGTTCGATACATAACAGAGACAAAAGGGTGAATCTAAAACACCCCAAAAACAGCCTTGGCTCGAGCAGACTCGGAACCTCGAAGTGAGGCACAACGATTGGCTGGATAAAACATGAGCTTAGCTTGACGCTTCTAGCTTTGGTTCAGTGCTTGGCCACCTACATACATATATAAACCCTGAGCTAAAGCCCAGTGAATAACAAATGTATAAAGGGGTTAAGAATGAATGTCCTTTCAGTAATTAAAGCAGTTAATTGCATCTGTAGATCAGTTATTGAATCAGTGACTCATAGTTAATGTCATAACAGTCGTTTAGAAACCATAGCAGTGATATGTGGTACATTCAATAGTAGAACAGTACAGTAGGTCTTACTAGACCGAACAGTCAGTTGATGGCCATCGAAACAGTATACAGTATTGGTTCCAAACATTGGAACTAACAGAGATCTCTGTAATAGTAGCAATAACAGTAACAGTATAGTAACGGTAACAATAATAGTAACAGTAAGTTTGCTATGGATGCCACGAGCACAGTTCATAAAACAGGACAAACATTCATTCAGTAAACAATGTCATTTCAGAAAGTAGTACAGTCAATCATTCAGAAAATAATTATAATTGAACATATCTTTACAACATTGTTACTCACAGATTACTGGGCTATAGGCAGGCTAATCAGCGTCCTCGGGTGCCAACCCTACACAGTTACAGAACAAACACACACTAAATTACACACTCGAGATTAATAACTTAGCCCCTAACTTGACTTGGTGTGGTTCTATAACATTATCCTCATTAAGATGCCTTAAACATGGCCTATGAATGCCTAGGATGGAATGAGGATGTAAAAATGTACTTGAAAACTTTTTCCAAAACTTGCTGAAAACAGGGGTCTCGCTCGAGAGTGGATTTCCCTGCTCGAGAGAGCTTATCGAATGAGAGAGGTCGCTCGAGCGTAGACTCCCTCGCTCGAGCGATTTGCAAAAGTGTAAAAAGTATTGGTTGCTGAAATTCTCCACTCGATGCTCGCTCGAGCGTGAGAAACAGTTCTTCACTTGAGCGTAGGTCTCGTCGCTCGAGCGTACGTCTGCACACACAAAAAAACTGAGAGCTTGCAATTTACGCTCGAGCCAGCATTCCGTTGCTCGAGCGGAATTCTGAAAACAAAGATGGTCGCTCGAGCGTGGAAGCCAAATTCTGGGTTTTCCAGATTTGCTCCCAAAGCTCAAACCATGGATCAAACATGCCAAAATTCATCCTTTTGGGCCAAATTTTCTGGAAAACACTTAGAAACTCATAATACCACATGATTTAAAGACTATTTCATAAAATCAAGACCCCAAGGTATGCCAATTGAACACAAATTTCAATTAAAACTTTATGAACAATGCAAGAACATAACATGCATGAGTTCTCATGAACTCTAATGCTCTAAGGTATGACCACATGCAAGATTGAGCTAAAAAACATGGTGAATTTCAGAGTACAACCATAATATGGACATGCATGCACACATTGTTTCTCAATCCAACTCTTTAGGCTATTTCTTGACTCCAATCTCCAATTTTTCCATGAACCATGCACGAAACAACTTAAATTCACAATTAAGAGAATGAATTTCCTACCTTAAGTCTTGAATTTCAAGTGTGGTAGCTCAAATATGCAATTCTCCTTCAATATCCCCTAAGTCTCAAGCAACTCATGTTGAATTCAATTTCTTTCCTAATCTCCCTCTCTCTCACGTTTTTGGCAAGAAGATGGACGAAGAAAGGTGCCAAACAAGTATGAGGTCAAGCAAATGGCCTTGAAAAGGCCCACTAATGGCAAGATTGTAAATAACTCTAGCTAAAGTAATTTAACATTATTTATTCTAATTTAATCATTCCAAATCAAATTTTAATTAAACCTACCATAAAATCATATAAATCCTAATTAGCATATAACACAAATCAATTTCTGAATCGGTCGCCGATAAGGCTTTCAATTTGCGAATCGAAATTAAAACATGAACAGATCATTCTGTAACAAACAGATAGAAATGCAATTAAGCAACACACTCACACAATCAATTTAGGATTTCACCTTAATTAATTACTTATCATGCTTAATCACAAATTAACGCTAATCAGAGGTGAGGGTTGTCACAGTCTTCGAATGGGTATCAAATAAATGTATACTTGAACAACATGCTGTAAATATTTTGATTGAGTTTTAATGACAAATACTACAATGTTGGGTTTGGATTATCATTCTAGTAGGGGGTACTTTGGGTTAGAATACTATGGTACAACGGTTAGTATGAGTACCATATCTTGTTGGGATTCATATGGGTCAGCTTCAATCTATCAAGTTCTTTCCCGATACATCCAACAAAGTTTGCGAATTAAAGGAAAGCTTTGAGGAGTAAATTGTGGTGTTGGGTGTGGATGATATGGATATGTTTAAGGGTATTACTTTGAAGTGCTTAGCAATGGGATATGTCTTTAAAGAACACCCTGAATAAAAATGACAATGAAAACCTATCGATGACAATTACATCACAAATCGAAACTATATAATCTTGAACACAATATTTGTTACTTAAAAAGGATGTCAGTTTCATGAAGTAATTGGATGAATTTTTTTTTAATTTAACTCTGTTCACCTTAACTTTTGTAACAATGGTATGTGCACCAAAAAAATATAAAAATAAAAATAACAAAAATCATTATGTATCTCAATTTTATGTTGAATTTAGTTCATTCTACACGTAGAATAAATCTACGTCATACATTGAGCTTTCTCAATGTATTTCTTTCTATACATGTAGGATCACTCTTAACTTCTCAGGCTTTGATATTCTAACTTTATGATTTGAATTTTCAATATATTTCAAAACCTACTGATGAGACCTAACATCTTGTTATCTTTAAAATTTTGCAATTTCTCTATTGAAAATCATTCACAGTTGTTGATGTATGGTTCCAAATACATACATACCTTCACATTCGTATATAATTCAATGACTATAAATAGTACGAGACATGAGAATATAAAGTAGATGGGATAAACTTGCCCCCCCAACCACTAATGTATAATTTCAAATATTGAATAAGATGAACAAAAGCAACTGCTGTACTATCAACTTTCTAAACACAAATTCAAACATTGCCTTTTAAATAATTGACTTAAAAAAATTTGTTGTACTAATTTTTAGAAGTTGTTAGGAAGCAAAGTTGAGTGATCATGTTGGCTACCTATTGAAAGTTCTGAAGCAGTTTGCATAAATAAAATTCCAAAATAGCTACATATGGATCCTTCCCCCCCCTCCTGAATCATGTTCTGATTTTTTGAGAGAAAAAATATGTTTGTTTTTGAAACATTAAGGCTGATGTCATTTTACATTAATTTCAAACTTAGTAAGTTCAATTATGTTCCTGTTGTGCTAAAAACCATAACAAATTCATTTCAAAGAGGTACAAAATAAAGCAAAAGTGGAAAACTGCAAACTAGGCAGTCAGCCAAACCCTCTCTCAAGCTATGCCTTCATAAGAAATGATTGATATTCATATGATGTAATGATTTCTCTTGTACAAACTTTATAACTACTTTGTTATACTCTTAGCCTCAGATAATTAGTATGACAAAGTAACCTTCCAATTGGTACAATGTAACATAAAAAAGATATTTTTCGAATTTAACCAGCTTAGTTTTATTTTTTGGGTTGCCTTAGCAGCAGGTTCATTCACACAACATGTAATGAATAATTTTTAAATTGTAGGCTATAGATTTTGCAACCATTGGCATGTAATCATGTGCAAGCTTTTATTTTGTCCCAGGTCGACAAGAATGCAATCAAGTTCAAAACGAAACCGTTGGAGCACATGGACCTCATGCGAAGGGTGTACGAAGGCGCAATAGCAACCAGCAAATATGCATGGACACCAGGTGCAGCGTTCGAACCTATTGCAACCGATGACGGTACATCGCCGATGGATGAAGAAGATTGCTAGGACAGCAGCAGTTTGCCCCCTTTCTAGCCTGCAGCGCAGCGTAAAGACACTGTCCACCACATTTCTGCGCTAGAGGATGACACGTCGGTGACCGTACACGCTGCGTCGTCGCCAATTAACACTGATGACACACCAACAAGTGGCGGCAGCAAATGCAAATTTATTCGCACAACATGTCCACAGTGAAAAAAAGGGCAGAGTGAGGGAGCTTCGCTGTTGGCGAGTAGCATGGAAAACCTTGCATCTTCAGTTAAATTACAACAACGAGAAGTCCGCGTGCGTCATGATTATGGAGATTCGACACAGGACCTCATTGACAAGTGTATGAGATGGTTGTACTCGCTAGAAGGGCTGGATCTGCAAGACCCGCTAATTGTTTTTGGTTTGACGGTACTGGACAACCCGGCAAATCAAGCCATAATGGTATGGATTCCGACAGACACGGCTGTCATTAGTTGGCTACGAATGAAGAAGGCCCAAAGTATGCACAACCCATCAGCAGCAAACTTCGGAATGGATGGTGGCTAGTTCTGAGCATTGTCTAGCATACTTGTCATGTTGGAACTTGTTTGTGTGTTGGTTTTTTTTTTTTTTCCTTTCGAACAAACAGTGTAACATTTTTTCTTTCTTCCAAAAAACTGTGACATTGTGCATGGAATTTGTACGACTTTATCAATCGCTTGTTTTGTTTGATGATGTTGATGTTATTATCAACTACATGCTTGCAGCTGTTTAGGTGAAACAGGTTTTCTCAATTATTGAGTTACTATTTGTGTGAAAGGGCATTATGGAACAACTCTACCTTATAGAACTGCTGCAGATTTTGCAATTTGTGTATGTGTGACCAGTTGAGACATGTACTTGATTAATGGACCAGAATGAGTTTATTTTGCATTATGGAAGCTAATGAATTTATTTTGCCCAGTTGAGTTGATTAATGGACCAGAATGAAACAGGTTATTTTGCCCAGGTTATTTTGCAATTTTAGTTTACTACAGAATGAGTTGATTAATGGACTAGAATGAGTTTATTTTGCCCATTTGAGTTTATTTTCAAATTTTTGTATCTGTGCCCAGTTGAAACAGGTTATTATTGAGTTGCAATTTGTGTATTTTGCATTATGGAACAGAATGAGTTTAATGGACCAGCTGTGTAATCCTGTGCAATTTGTGTATCTTTTATTACTTGAAACAGGTGTCTACTTTGCATTATCTCATGCCTATAATTTATATAGCTATTGCAGTGTAATGAATTATATGAAACAGGCATGAAAGAAGGATGCTTTTTCTAAAACAACTGTGTATCTCATGCCTGTATCTTTAATGAATTATATTAACAATTTGTGCATTGAATTTGGGAACATCTGTGATTATTGACTTCACAGCTGTGTATTTTGTATTATCTGATGCCTATAATTCTGGTATGCATCTTTAGGTGTTGTGAGTGAGTAGTAGACAACAACGCTATACTTCATGATTTTCTACCTGAAATTTATTTGTGGAGGACTGCTAGTTATAGCCCAGGATTGGACTGTGGAGAACAAATGGTACAGGTTATAAATACAAAAAATATTAACGTGTGGCAGTTGGTAGGTTGTCTTGTAGTTGGGGGAGGGTTTGATGTGTCAAATAAAGTTGATGCTAGCCTTTGAGAGAAGGATGTAGGTGTTGCACATTGGCTTCAGAGAACCGAGCATGGTCCACATTTCATTATGGGAATCTTGACCTGTGTTATTACTTTTTCAATGAATGCTTTTTCAGTGAATACTTTTTTCATCATGCATACTTTCAACAGGTTTGTACATATTATATTACAAATCTTTGAAAAAAATATAATGGGAGATTTGTGCCATTTTTTTTTTTTCCATTTCACATCATTTTTAGCTCAGAAAATAGTGTGCTAAACTCCTCTGTTTTGTTTAGCATTTATGGTTGTGATTTCCTCCTTTTTTATCTTTTACTATTTTTTTTTATTTTCCACATTTGTAATAGAGCTGAAAATTAATAAGAAGTTTGATATAATTTTGAAAAAAATATCATTAATGATAACTAATAAAAAAAAAATACAACGGAAAAATTGGGTTTGCCCACACTACTGGGGTCTTGCAGATTTTTTGAATGATCATTACAGATAAACATTAGTATATGTACTTACTTTTTTTTTTTTACTTTTTTATTACTGAAACGGTTAAATTTGTAAAATTTATTAGGAAACCCATTGTTGTGTTGATGACACACGTAGACTTTCCTTTGATTCCCTATTTTCGCATTTTAAATTTTCCCTTCTTGCCATAACCTTTTTATTCATCAACTATTATGAATACTGTAGGCATCCAATTTGGTTTCTTGATTAAAATTTTTCCTTTGTTTTCAAGCATAATTTTGTTCCCAATTACTGTTAATTTCTGATACATTTTCTGTTTTTTCGTTACACTGTCTTACTAGTTTTGTAAATTCATGTCACGTGTGTCTACAAATTTAAAAACTTGACTATGAACAAAAGGTAGATAACACAAAAAAATACACATGGGAACAAAAGCGAATTTTCTGAACACTGTTTATGAAAAATTATACCAAAAAAAGGTGCCTCTTTTTTTTTGGGATGCACAACATATACTTTCCTGAACACAAATAAATTTTTTGGGTGAACAAAAAAAAAAGGAATCATAGACGTAGGCCCGTTCGTCCTTGTGCCAACTCTCACAAACAAGTGAACTTCTTGAAATGCAGGAAAATGTAGCCACCACAACCAAAGCTCGTCTCTCTTTGTACCTTTCATTTGTCTATATAATCATACATTGACAGTGTGGTTGTCTTGTACACTCCCTCTCCCTTAAACTCCTTCATTTTCCATATTTCTTGCAGAAGTTGCGTGCTTACATTTGTACACAGCACCCATTTTATTTTTGCATATTTTGCGTTAAATTTTTTAGAAATGGTGGATGACGCTGGTCCTAGTCACATCGTGCCACGTATTCAATCCTGGGAAGCTGTCGGTGAAATTGCACGGGAAATGGTGGTCAAAATTGATCACAACTTGATAGAGGCGTTGTAACTCCCTAAAAAATACAGTATAAGACAACCATCCATATAATCCATAATCATAGAAGAAATCTTATATTTCATTTATCAGAGTCTTGCTTACAAAAGATATTACATGCTTGAAACAAAATAAATGCCCTACGGGCTTACAGCTTTCCAAGTATAAACTTGGTTACAACAAAAGAAGAGCTCTAACTCTATACATAAAAAGCCCTCGGCTTGAATTTACATGTAACATTAACAAATAACAAAAGGGAGTCTTCAACTCCTAACCTCCCAAGCTAAGGCCTTGGAGGCGGCAAGTCACCTGTACCTGAAAAATGGTGTCCCAAGTAGGGTGAGCCAAAGCCCAGTAGAAATATGCTAAACCAAATATAAGAAATGACTGCAACATTAGCATTCGACAAATGGTTAACACTTGTAAACCAACTTACACTCTTTTCGTAGCTCAACAACATTTATATCCATATTTCAAACCACTTCCATTTATTTATCCAAATCAATTCATAATGCATGGTTCATCATTTATTCAACAATTCATAATGAGACTACAACTCATATTCTCAACACTTTAATCAACAACAATTAAAATGAGACTACAACTCATATAATCAACACTTCAATCATCAACGTCATTCAAACGTATTTAAGATTTCGTGACTTTCACCTTGGACACTCCGGCCAACTTAGTTATCAATGGAGTCCATCCCCTATCTCCTTCCAAACAGTGGAGTACATCCCCTATCTCCTCCCAAACCATGGAGTACATCCCCTATCTCCTCCCAAACAAAGATACATATGCGATGTATTTAAACACTTAATCATATACAATGATCAATTAAAGCACATATTCAATGTGTTAATCCAACCGTCAGATTCAATGACATAATTCAATTGATTAGTTTCAATTTACCTAATCATCATGCAGTTCTACAACAATCATGGCTATCATCTACCGATAGCCCAAAACAATTATCTCTAAACAGGTAAATAAATCTATCAAATAGATAAATTATTACATTTTCCATAGGTAAGTGATTTATCAATCCAACTACACCATTTAATCACAATTTCCTCTAATTTCACAATTATCAAACCAATTTCATATTTATACCAAATAATTCATCTAATTTCCAATTAGGGAAAATCTTCCCCTTTTCAAACATCAAGTCCCAAATACTCAATTCCATCAATTATACACAATTAAACCCAATCTCAAGACCTCACATACACAATGGAGCCTAAAGACATGAAAAACCCTCTTTTATAATTTCAAATCAAACCCTCACTTTACCCAAAATTACCATACACCACCATGTATGTAAAATAACCAACATTTATGTCAAAACTCATAATAAGGAGTAGTTTATCCCTACCTCAAAGATAGGAGCTCGAAGGAGAAGAAGGAGGAAACTTAAGATGCTCCAAATCCATACTTTTTTGGATCAAAGTAATGCCCACGCAAAATTCTAACTTTCTTACAAAGAGACTAGGGTAGAGACACTCTAAATCAAGTGTATTTGTAGACAGAAGGGGTGTTTTGAGAGAGAGAGAGAGAGAGAGTCGAATCTAGGGTTTGGAGTGAAATGGGGATGAAAAAGTGATATAGAATCATGCTGCTGCGAACTGATATATATAGGGCTCGCTCGAGTGACCAAACATAAGAGGACCTCGCTCGAGTGAACAATACAAAGCTTCAGGTCTACAACGCAAAAGCACGCTCGAGCACAAGAGTTCACGCTCGGGCGAAGGAACACCTCAACACAGAGCTTGCTCGAGCTTAGAAAAGCTCACTCGAGCGAAGAATGCCATCCTTCAGGTCTAACAGAGATGCAGACGCACGCTCGAGCGCAAGAATGCTCGCTCGAGTGAAGAGACACACCACGGAAAGCTCGCTCGAGCGCAAGAACCTTCGCTCTAGCGTAAAAAGCCTTGCTCGAGCGAAGATGCCAAATTCTGGGCAACAACCACTTGTTTCAACTCTCAACCAACCTGTTACCAATCCCAACCAACACATCCCAAAACTCAAATACAAGGAATTAAAGGATGGAAACAAGACATTGTAGAAACCCCATTTTTGACCGACCTTAAGACTCAGACGTCATCGATTGAGCGCTCGGTGATGGTGCATGTTGTGCTTGTCCTAAGGTTTCGGAGTTCTCGGCTGAGAACCTTGCCTCCGGGCCTCGAAACGTTTTGTGCTTCGACTCGGTTTGTGGACCAGGTCTTGTTTTCTCTTCCCAAAGGGAGGGAGAGGTCTTGTAGACCATCTCTCAGTGGTCGTAGACTACTTTTCGTGGTCGTAGGCCACTGTTCCCGTTTGGAGACTAGTTTTTGATTTTCGGGGCCGTCGGCTCGGAACTGCTTAACATTCTCCGTTTGCCCCAGTTTTTGACCCGGGAGACCACTTTTGTGGTCGTACGCCACTTTTGGTGCTCAACCGCCAGTTTTTGAGGCTCTCGGCTGCGCTCTTTGCCTCCCGAACTCTCGTTTTGGCACAACCCTTGTTTTCCCTATTTAGAAGGTGGTACAAGGGTGGGAGACCAACGTTTCCCTTGGAAACCACTTCTTTCTCTGCCAGCCAGTTTTCTGCTTAGGAAACTGGTTTTCTTGGTCTTTGGGCAATATTTATTGGTCTCCCACCATACCACTGACTTGCTTTTAGTGTGGAGACCACCTATTGTGCCTGCCGACCACCTTGTTTTGTGGGAGATCACTTGCCCTGGTCGGCTGACTAGGGAAACTGGTCGGCCAACCAGGGAAAGTGGTCGGCCGACCACCTCTTCTGGTCGGCCAGTTTCCTCCTGATTTGTCTGTCTGAGTGCATGCCAGCTGTGCCAGCTGGAAGGCACAGACTAGATCCTCCATACACATGTATGGAGGATTTGTAACCAAGTTTTTAGCTTCTTGGAGAAGCTTTGGCTTTGAAACTCTATAAGAGAGGCCCTCCCTCTCCTTATACCAGGTTGAAAAATTTGCTCTAAGGCAAAGCTTATATCTCTCTCTTTGTCTATATATTTTAGGCTTAGAAAGTGCTTTGTTCTTGACCCTCTTACACTACACCTCATATCCATACACTTCCACCATTGATTTGAGGTTCTTGGAGGTGGTTTTCAGAGGTTTAAAAGCTGGTTTTTGGTCCCAAAGTTTACTGGTTTTGCTGAGCTTCAAGGGTAATCACTTTTTCCTCTTTTAAGCATTATTTTGATCCTTCTCTTAGCCTCATTTTCATGCTTATTTGAGCTTTGTTGTCAACTAAAAAAGGTTCATATTTAAGTGATTTTCATGTTTGTTTAAGGCTCTTTTGGTGGTGGGGGTCATCTACCCTCTTGCATGTTCTATTTAGCCTTGTTTTGAGCCGTACCATGAGACCTTTGTTTTGAGATTTGCTTGGCCCTTTAGCCATTGAAATACAGCGGATTTTCAGTGGTTGGCATGTGGTTTTGAGGGCCAAAATCAGAGAGGGGTGACCCTCTCTCTTTTGGCCTTGTTTGCTTGCATTTTTGGCTTTCCAAGGGAGCATATATTGCCATACTTCCTAGCCTTGGTTCAGGCCCTTTTTAGTGACTTTTAGGACCTACCTAGACTCTGTCTATGGCTGGTTTGGTCACCTTTTGTTTGCCTCTTGCATGTGTAGAACAATTCGTTGCATAGCCTATCAAAGTAACACCTCATTCTTGCATGTATTGGTCATGCTTCAATGGATTTTTGGCCATCATTTGGCATTCCATGATTCTATTTTTGGCTGGTTTGGTAGCCTCTCATATGCTTTACATTCTTGTAGTGTATATTATGTTCAGTAGCTTATAATGCATGTTGTTTTGGTCCTTTATGCTAACATATTTTGGCCATGCTCCAAACTGATTTTGTTTATATTTTGGGCTGCCTTAGCTCTGTTTTGAGGTCCCTTGGTCAAATGATGCTTGCCATGTATGGTTGTAGTGTAATAGCCTTGCTTAGCCTTGAGTTTTGAATCCCCTTGCATGCTTAACTTGAGGTGTTTGCATGTTTTAGCATCATTGAGCATGATATTTCAGAGCTTATTTCTTGGCCATATTCTCATGTTTATCACTCTTTCAATGTGTTTGAGAGTTGCATCATTGTACCCCATTCATGAGCCTTTGCATTGAGCTTCATTCTTATGCCTTTCAATACACCATCTTGGCTCATTTTGCCACTATTTTGGGCCTGCTTAAGGTCTTTTTGGAGTTGGTTTTTTCATTTGAGCATCACCTTGCATGCCTCTAGTGTAATGTGCTTTACTAGCTTCGGTACTTGAGCCTTTCAACATGCATTGTGTGAATTGTTTGCATGATTCGGAGCCATTTTGTATGTCATTTTAGAGCTGGAACATGTGTCATTGTATGCCATATTTCATCCTTTCAATGCTTTTGTAGAGTTGCATTTTGTGCCCTTGGGCTTAGGTCCTTGCATTGTGTATGCTAGCATGAGTTTTGGAGTCTTGTTTTCATCATGTTTGGTCACTGATTTGGGTGTGGCTGAGGCCCATTCATTTTGGTTTAAGTCCATTTTTGCATTGAGTATGCCATTGTATTCCATAGCATTGAGTATGCCACATTGTTGCATGATTGATCATTGCATTGTGCATGCCTTGTTCATCTCATTGTGTATGTTAGTTCTTAGGTGCATTGTGTATGCTAAGTACCATGTGCATTGAGTATGTCATTATTAGTTCATAGCATTGTGTATGCTAGTTGCATGCTTGCATGTCATCCTTTGCATGTTTGCATCACTTAGTTGCATAGCATTTAGGTTGCATACTTAAAGTCGCATTGTGAGTGCCATTGTTTGTTGCATTGTGTTTGGGATAAGAGTTAGCCCAAACACGGGAAACAAGGGACGTTTCATACTCGAAGTGATGAAATGTGCCTCGATTCCCGATCGCCGACACTCTTGACCACACATGATGGAGTTTAGGAATTTATGTGTTCATATGTGCATTCATTCTATATTAAGTTGTGCAATTCGGTTCCTCGATCATCATGCATCGAGATGCGTGATTGGTGGCCCGAGGATCGAGACCTACATTCCCTTGAGCTTGTACAATGATGGGGAGAGTGGTCGTGTACAAATGTGTTGCAAATACTTTGTCGTGCCTCTCTCTCTCTCTCTCTTTGTTGCAGAAAACCAGAAACCAGGAGAGGAAACTGGTCGGCTGACCAGATTTACTAGCAGGCTGACCACTTTTTTTGGTTTCCACCACAAGAGGTGGTCGGCCATTGGTCTCCCATGCCTATAAGCTGGTCGGCAGCCTTCCCACAGATTCCTAGGGTGGAGTTTCATCTCTCTGGAGCTTTGTGCAAGTTTCTGAAATCAATTGCAAACAAAGGAGGGATTTCCGAACAAGGCAATTCAAGCATGCATGCATTCTTCATCATCCAAGGCAGAGCTGAGGCAGTCCGTTCCATGTAGTTTGCATGATAGTTTATTTGCTTACTTAGCTAATTTGTTAATTAGTTAGATTTATGTAATAATTAGCTGTAATTTGTTATTTATTGTGGTTGTGTAATAACTAGTTTAATTAGATTAGTTTAGATTAGCTAGTTGGTTTTGTATTATTTTTTTGGACCCTCCGTCGAGAGGGCACAACAGTTGTAAATAAGTGTGCGTGTGTGTGATGCATGTCTTCCAACCCCCATTTCCTTCTCCCTTTTATTTACCAGCTTACGATGGTTAGTTTTAAGGCATGTTTCAATTAGCATCCTTATGCTCGCATGTTTGCATCCATTCATCTGTCTTGGATGCACGGGGCTCGGCGCATCATACTAACTGCATTGTATTTCAATTCCTGTTTGAATACATGTATCAAATTGCATTTCACATGACATTTTAGAATAGCCGAGCCTATCTTAGTTGCATTTTGTACGTGTTGCATTTGGCATTCTTGACATAGCTAGGATCATGCATTGATTTCTAACATAGCTTTTGTTTTGGCTCGGAGTACTCGGTAAGTGTTTATGCTTTAGCATCCTTGCATGTGTGTGAGTGACTGCCATGATAGAATGCTTGCCATGAGGCTAACTGCTTATGTGATACAATTGCCTGAATGCCTGTCGGTGAATGTTGGATCACTTGAATTGGAACGATTCATTGATTGCGAGTTTTCAAGCCCACTTGAGAGTGGCAAGTCATCATATTTTCTAAGCCCACTTGAGGGTGGCAAAATCCGCATTTTAGCCTACTTGCGAGTAGCAAACCGCTTTCAAAAACAAACATGAAATGTTTTGTTCCAACTTAGGCGATCCAGTGTATACTTGTATACTGTGCGCATCACGTAGCAATTCTAGGCTAATAAACTGGATAAGAGCACATATGTTTTAAGAAACAAGATATCATGTTTAGTAGTGGCCGGTCTTTGATCGGGCGAGCGGGGGTGCTCATTGCATGACCTTCCCCAATCGTACCCAAGTTCCCGAGCCGAGGCAACTTTGGTGATGACGGACACGTGGCCTTAGGCACGAGTCAGGGTTTCCTAAATTCCCCCAAAATAAAATATTTAGGTGGCGACTCTGTATCTGGCAAAGCAATCCATGTTTTGCACTTCTTTCTAAAAATCAGTTTTTCAAAACGATGTGTCGGATTTGAACTCTTTGGTGATTTATCAATCTCGCATTGCACTTTGCGAGATCAGATTAAGAACCGTGACATTGAGTCTGAACTGTAGTAAGCCCAATGGACAAAACGGGATCTTTCCCGGGACGTTCGGGCGCATCTACAGTTTCTGACGACTCTACTGGGGATTTAGAGAACTTGACTCGAACTCATGATATCTTGTTTTGACTGCACTTATGTGTTTCTTTGCATTGCATGTGCATTGGTGCGCCTAGGACAACGTGTTTTCCATCTGCTATTCCTGAACGGTTTGCCGGAGGCTCACTTTGAGAAGTATGCCATAAGGCTGACCGGTTACGGGCTCTGCCACGATGGGAACACAAACCCTGGTTTTTACCGGGGCACCCTTTTTGACCATTCGACCTAGTGCATATTTGGAATCCATAGTGACCATCCCAAACTAGGACAGGTTGCTTACCCGATTATAGGTTGTTTGAAGCCGCTGTGTACGTAGTGAAACCCTAGCTCCTGACAAAATAGGACAGGGAAACCCTACCCCTCCATAAGGGTGTTTTGGCTCTCACTTGCTTGTTATATGCTTTTAGAGTTAGCCTCTACAGGAATGCATGTATCAGTTTGCAAGTCTGGGCATTAGGCCTGCGGGCATCGGTATCAATATTTGGGAATCAGTTTTACCTATGGATATCAGATTCAGATTTGGGGCAGTGATTTGGGAACAGTGATCAGTGGTTGAGGACAGTTCTTTCAGCTTGCGTGTGTCAACTGTGTGTTGTATTTATCAAAATTGTTATGCTGTCCGTTTGTCTGCTTATTGTTTCCTTATTATGCTTTATTTATCTTTTGCTAGGTAGTTTAGCATAATTGTTTCCAACCAAGCAGATATTCCCCAAGCACTCTGGACTAGAGGTCGCAAACTCCATCGATCCGAGGATCTGATAGACGGACAAGCAGTGTTCCACTCTTTACCTCCGATTGCTAAGCGAAGGCCAATGAAGCGCAGTGTATCGGTACCGCGGTTGCCAGATCAGTGGTCCTTGAGTAGTTAGGTTGAGATTTCTGAGTCTACTACAGAGATAAATATACCAGCAGCTCAGTTAGATCAGGGCAGTATGGCAGGAATGGAAGAAATGATGCGTCAGCTCCAGGAGAGTATGAAAGCCATGCAGCAAGACGCCGTTCGCCAAGCAGAGTTTGCCAAACAACAGGCCGAAGTCATGGCCCAGCAGGCAGAGTTAATCACCAGGCTACAGCAGCAAACCGGAGCATCTGCTTCACACCAAGTTCCTCCCCCACCGAGAGTCCCAATACCCGGGGAGACGGCAAATGTCCAGAATGTCCAAGAGGATACAGACATCCTAACAGGGTCGGCTCCGCCCCCAATTCCACCTCAACTATCCAAGGCACCCACGCCTATCAATCTACTGGATTCCCCCTTCGAGTTCGAGGTGAACCCCATGGCATTAAAAGTGAGCAAGCTTGAAAAGCTGTTCAAGAAATCTCAAGGTGTGAAGTCCATTCCGGACATTGAGGACGGGTACACCGACTCGGCCGGGACACTGCCAGACCGGTTTAAGATGCCACACATTGACCGATTTGATGGATCCGGTGATCCTATGGTGCACCTGCGGCTGTTTTCAAACATACTAAGGCCGATGGGCCTCACTAGATTACAGAAGCTTTCTTTGTTTGGCCGGACCCTGTCGGGTGTAGCGGCCATCTGGTATGCAAAACTGGAAGACGATGAGATGGTCGAGGTTTTTGTCACTCAATACTCCTATAATACACAAATCGAGATTACAACCCGTGATCTGGAGACGACTAGGCAGGAGCCAAAGGAGAGTTTCTTCGATTTTGTGACCCGGTGGAGGGCCAAGGCCTCAATGATGACCATTAGGCCCACTGACAAAGATCAAATTTGGATGGTTGTGCGCAACCTCCAGCCCAAGCTCATGCAGAAGATGATCGTTCTCCCCTTCCCCACTTTTTCAGATTTACATGAGATAGGAGTACAGATCGAGGATGCTTTGAAACAGGGCCTGATTGACAATGACAGAGAGCAGCCTAGGAGAACTTTCAACTGCAGTACCAATGTAGGCACAAACAATGCTGCAGCTGCTAGAGCTTCAGAAGTGAGCATGGTCACCACCAATCCCTCAAGAACCCTTGCAGCTACGCCATTCACCGGTGCGTTCGGTAGTAGTTCGCAAACAGTCAGATGCGCACCCAAAAGCCAAAGAACTTTCACTCCACTATACATGTCCTTATCCAAGGCTTTAGGAGTTTTGATCAGGAAAGGGCACTTGAAGCCACTAGAGCCGTGGCCGTTACCAGAAAAACTTCCCCCCTCCTACAACCCAGCTAAATACTGCGCATTTCACCAATAGCACGGTCATGACACCGACCAATGCTTCTGACTACGTCATGAGATTCAGGATCTCATTGATAATTGGGTGATTGTGCCTCCAGAGAAACCCAATGTTACAACCAACCCTCTCCCACCACATAACCAAGCTCCACCTCCCAAATGCATCAACTCGATCCAAACTGGGGTTGTGCCATACGACCCTAGCATATACATCACTCCTTTCCACCTACCCAAGCCGGAGGTGTTCATTCCTGACAGCACTGACTTGTGCATGTTGGACATCTCCCGAACCCAACCTGAACCAATGGTGGTGACTATCAAGGATGGAACAGGGATGACTAGTGATTCAAGGTTTGAGGAATTTGGGAGTTCTGCTGAGGAGGTATACAATCTGAGTGGCTACATTCCATCAGCAGGCTAGGTTAGGCCAAGTGTGGAATTGCCAATGGGGGCAGAGATTTGTGTAGTGCAGGGGGATCGATTTGATCAGAGGCTAGATAACTTAGCAAATCTGGAAGAGGACATTGCTAACCTTTAGTTTTTCAACGAACAAAATCCAGCAGACATGATAGTCAACTGGTTTGATTTTGAGGAGTCAGCAGAGTCTACTGGGTGGCTTGATGATCAACCGGATGTTGTGCAACAACCTCAGCTAGAACAAGGTTCGTCAGGGACGAGGACATCATCAGTGGCCAGAAGGGCTGAGAATCAGCCTGCATCGCCGAAGAGCGTCGGTGCCAAGAATTTCGCTCGGGATTTGGGTATATTGAATACGGGGAATGTTGAACAGCAGACTGCATTGAAGCAGTTAGAATGGGAAGGGATCAAAGATTCTGAGAGAGCTAGAAAAGCCAAGGCCCTTGTGGGGACGGAAAGTGCTGTGTGCACAAGAACAGAGCGTGCTGTGGGCACATGGACGGAAGGTGCTGTGGGTACAAGGACAGTCATAACGGAGCCAGATAGGTATCTGTCGGCTGTCGATGGAATGTGGTGGGAAGATGATGATCTGTGTCTTGCCCACACCGATGAGGAATGGGGGACTAATCAGCCGGATGACACCTGGTATATTGACGAAGTTGACCATACGACTAGGAGCGGGCGGTATTTCAAGCCCCCGCACTTAGACCAACCAGAGGTGTCCGGGAAGGACAAACAGACGGAGAAGCAAAAAGAGAAGCTACTTGAAGAAGAGGCTATGCTGAAATAGTTGAAAAACATACAAGCAGACATTTCCATCTGGGGACTGCTTATGGCTTCATGTGTTCATAGACAAGCGGTCCTATTGGCAATGGACAAGGCCAAACTCTCAATAGACACCACGCCTGAACGGTTGGTGGGATTGGTTTTTCCGGGAGGGACTTCCCCGATGTTGACCTTTTCCGACAAGGAACTACCGCCTGAGGGCGGGAATCATAACAAACCACTCTACATCTCTGTGGAGTGTGGAAGCAAATGGATACCGGTGGTTCTTGTCGACATAGGATCTGCTATTAACGTGTGCCCGTCAAGGACGACATATGCAATTGGGTTGAAGCCTGCGGACTTCGTGCCAACAGCCCAGGTGATAAGGGCATATGATAACATGAGCAGAGAGGTGATAGGGACTGTGAAAATTCAAACTCAGGTTGGTCCAGGGCAACACAAGATTGACTTTCATGTCTTGGACGTTCCCGCAACCTTTAATTTACTCCTAGGGCGGTCGTGGCTGCACCAGGTGAAGGAAGTCTCTTCTACCCTCCACCAGATGTTGAAATACCCCCACAGGAAGGGGGTGGCTATAGTTTTTGGGAATTCATCGATCCATCCACCGCCAGAGGTGTCTACACCGGTTTTGGAAATCGAGCATGGCACGGAGGATGTCTTTTTATCGGGATTTACCCTGGCCGAGGCCCGAGTCATTCAGAACATCTTAGCTGTTGACGAGGGGATGTATGTCAGCGCACAGTCAGTGTATCTCATGAACAAGCTTCAGCATATCCCTGGGATGGGATTGGAAAAAAGTGGCCAGAAGGGCATCGCAATATCGGCCGAAGTGCCGCACAACCCGTACGTTTTGGCTTGGGTTATCTGCCCACCAAAGAGGACTGGGTGAGAAAAGCCAAGGAAATGACTGGGAGAGCCAGGGCAAAGCAGGCAGGGAAGCCTTTTGAGTTAATGCATCGACCTATCCAGGGTACCCTAAATGGACGCTTTGTCCGGGAGGGGGAAGACTTTCCATTTTACGGCTTCCCAGAGTCGTGGCTGAATGCCGAAAAGAGGTGCTTGCCGGGGTTTGAGATCTTTTTTGACCTGCAGTTATTTAGGGATGATGTTGCCGAGAAGCAGACAGACCCATCAGCTGAAGTTGAATAGTGTGGAAAAGTGGATTCTCAAAACACCGAGATTGAAATGGGGGTAGCACTGGTATGTCTACTTTTAGATCCTCCGATCGTACAGAAGTGCTTGGGGGATAACTTCTCGGTGTCCATGATTGAGAATGAAACGGCTGCGAGCCCACCTTTAAACATTTTGGATGTATCCATTGCACCCTCTCTCATCTGGCAGTACGAGGAGGGATTTTTATCAAGCAGCACCGGGTCTGGTAGTGAGCCGGAATCTGATTCCACCACGTCTGTGGAGTCGGAATCAGGTTCCAACTCGTCTGAGTCTGAGTCCGGTATTCCTGGGAGTGACAACCCGGATGCCACAGTCCTGTTTAGGTTGTCTTTTTCTTTCTCTTTTGAGTCTATTGTAATAGAGGAATCAGATGATTTGGAATTGCTAAATGAGAATGAAATGGCTGTGGCTTCTGAGTACTTTTTTGTGCCTTTGATTTATTGCATTAATCAGGACTTTCAAAACTTTGATGAAAACGACGAGGAAGAAATCCCTCCGATTTTACAACGTTTAATTGATCAAGAGCAAGAGAGATTTGTTAAACCTTTGGTTGATGAAATCACTACAGTTAATGTTGGTACTGAGGAGGACCCGTTGCTGGTCCAGATCGGTTGCACGTTGTCTTCAGAGGAGCGTGAGCGCTTAGTCGCTTTATTAAAAGATTTCAAAGATGTTTTCGTGTGGTCCTACGAAGACATGCCTGGAATCGATCCTGAGATTGTATAGCACCGGATCCCTCTTGACCTAGAGTCCCGACCCGTTAAACAAAAACTCAGAAGGATCCGCCCGGACTGGGCTCTCAAGATTAAAGAAGAGGTCACCAAGCAAATTGACGGCTGGCCAACATAGTTTCGGTGCCGAAGAAGGATGGCAGGATCCGAGTATGTGTGGATTTCAGAGATTTGAACAAAGCTAGTCCGAAGGACGACTTTCTTCTGCCGCATATCGACGAGTTAGTGGACTTCACAGCGGGGCAAGCATTGCCCTCATTTATGGATGGCTTTTCAGGCTACAACCAGATTGTAATAGCACCCGAAGACCGGGAGAAGACTGCTTTTACCACCCCGTGGGGGACCTACTGTTACAGAGTGATGCCGTTTAGGTTGTAGAATGCTGGAGCTACATATCAACGGGCCGCGATCATGATATTGCACGACATGATCCACAAAGAGGTTGAGGTGTACATGGACGACATGATTGTCAAGCCCAAGGAAAGAGAGGGCCACTACACCTCTTTGCAAAAGTTCTTCCAAAGGATCAGAGAATTTCGGTTGCGGCTGAACCCTCAGAAGTGTACGTTCGGTGTTATAGCAGGGAAAATGTTGGGGTTCTTGATTACAAAGAGAGGTATCGAAGTCGACCCTTCCAAAATCAAGGCCATCTTAGAAATGCCACCACCAAGGACTGAAAAGGAGGTGCGAGGCTTTCTGGGTAAAGTGCAATTCATAAGACGGTTTATCGCAAAATTAACCTTGACTTGTGAAGCACTTTTTGGTCTCCTGAAGAAAGGAACGAAGTTCCAATAGGATAGTCGATGCCAAGCTGCTTTTGAGCAGATCAAGCAATACTTACAGAACCCACCCGTGTTGTCACCACCTAAGCTGGGGAAACCGTTGATTTTGTACCTTTCAGTGACTGAAACTACAATGGGCTGCATGCTTGCACAGGAGTCTGAGGACAAAGTGGAGCGAGCTATCTACTACCTGAGCAAGAAGATACTGGATTACGAGACCTGCTACACTCCACTCGAGAAGGCTTGTTTGGCCTTGGGATGGGTTACCAGGAAGCTGCGGCACTACTTGTTAGCTCACTCCGTAATGTTGGTTTCAAGATTAGATCCCATCAAATATCTCTTTGAGAAACCGGCACTTACAGGTAGGCTAGCTCGTTGGTTGCTTCTATTTTCTGAATTCGATCTGAAGTATGTGACTCGCAAGTCAGTAAAGGGGAGAGCGGTAACGGAGTTCCTAGCCGATCACCCAGTTGAAGGGGATGAAGCAGTTGAGTACCTATTCCCAGACGAGGCCATTTTATATGTCGAAGACGAAACCTGGACGATGTACTTTGACGGAGCGTCAAACCAATACGGGTATGGGATAGGGGTGTTGCTGATAACACCCGACAATTCCTGTATCCCTCTAGCATTTAAACTCCGGTTCAAAGTCTCGAACAACGAAGTAGAGTATGAAGCATGCATTGTTGGTTTAGAAGCAGCCCTAGAACTAGGGGCAAAACGGTTGGATGTCATCGGGGACTCGAACCTTGTTGTATCCCAAGCTAAGGGAGATTGGAAAGTCAAAGAAGAAAAGATGAGAATGTACCAACAGACCATGGACTTGCTGATTCCTCGGTTTGAGAAGTTGAACTTTGCTCATCTACTAAGGGCGAACAACAGGGTTCCAGATTCACTAGCCACTCTATCTTCCATGATAGACATCCCTTTTGGAGTCCGAATGCGTCCAATCATCATTGACCAGAAATTTGTGCCAGCATACGAGTTGATTGCCGCCATAGATGAGGTTCAAGATGAGAACCCCTGGTATTACGATGTTTGGAACTTCTTGGAAAAAGATACGTATCCACCAGGGGCAAATGCCAAAGATAAGAGGACAATTAGGAGAATGGCTGCTCAGTTCATCGTCTGTGGGGGAAAATTGTATAAGAGAGGTCATCTGGGAATGCACAAGCTGTGTGTTGATATCGAAGAATCGAAGCACCTAATGGAGGCCATCCATGGAGGAGAGTGCGGGGCGTACATGAACGGGGTGATGCTAGCCCGAAAGATTCTCAAACAGCGTTATTACTGGTCCACCATAGAGGAGGATTGTATCGGCTTTGTTCGGCGATGCCATAAATGTCAGATCGATGCAAATCGTATGAATATTCCGCCGTCGAAGCTGTACAATATGACTTCGCCATGGCCATTTTCAGTTTGGGGAATCGATGTGATCCGGGCTGTCACTCCGAAGGGGTCGAATGGGAATGAGTTCATCCTGGTCGTGATAGACTATTTTACAAAGTGGGTTGAGGCCCAATCTTATGCGGTGTTGAAGGCTTCACATGTTACGAAGTTCATCAGGAACAACATCATCTGTCGCTATGGGGTCCCGAACGAGATCATTTCAGATAATGGTTCCTACTTCAAGAAGGAAGTGATCGACTTGTTGGAAAAATACAATGTGGCTTTTCATAAGTCATCCATATATCGGCCGCAGACCAACGGAGCAGTTGAGGCCGCCAACAAGAACATCAAACACATTCTGTAGAAGATGGTGGAAACCTACTGGGACTAGCCAGATAAGCTGTCATTTGCTCTATGGGGCTACCGGATGTCAATTAGAACTTCTACTGGGGTGACTTCGTATTCATTAGTTTATGGGATGGAAGCCGTTCTACCTATCGAAATTGAGGTTCCGTCATTACGAGTACTGGCTGAGTGTCAGATAGCCGAAGTAGATTAGTAGCAGAGCAGATTCGAAGAACTCATGCTCTTTGATGAAAGAAGACTGAAAGCACTGTATCACGTTCAGGGTTATCAACGGAGAATTTCCAGGGCTTTTAATAAGAAGGTTAAGTCCAAGAATTTGAAAGAAGGAGATTTAGTGCTCAAAGACAACCGAGCTCCCATCCATGACCCTAGGGGCAAGTTCAGACCCAATTGGACCGGTCCTTACATCATCAAGTCTATCTGGTCAGGTGGAGCTGTCGTTCTGATGGACCTAGATGGCCTAGAGTTCTCACAGCCGATCAACATGGACAAGTTGAAGAAATATTACCCCTGAGAGGCTCGCTAGGCCGAAAACCCAAAAGGGCGACCTAGGCAAAAGTTAGAGCACAGAAAATTGGAAATTATAAAAATTGAGCACGCAAGGTTGAAAACCCGCAAAGGGCGGCCTTGCCAAAAGTCAGAGCGTAAAAGGTGAGGGTTAATACACGAGTGAACCTTAGCCAAACTACGTAAGGCATGATTCCCATCTTTGGGATAGGTAGACAACTTCATCCTGAAGTCCAGCCATAAACATTTCCTCGATCAACTTCGTCCATTTGATCATCTCGGGCATCTTTCTCTATTCAGTATTCTAGAGCTTGGTTGTGATCTCCGGTACAGCGCTATTCAGACTAGGGGTAACTTTCCAGTTGCTGGGATTCGGGGTTGTGCATCTTAGTGACAGATCTCAGGCGTGTCCCGTTCTGATCCATATCGAAAATGGTTTTGAAAGTTTTAATAAAAGTTGATTTTGCTCAAATTAATCTTTTTACAACTTAGACCATTTTTGGGCCAAAGCGGAAAATTTTCAGTACCCACAACCTTCAATTACATTGATTTCAGTACAGAGTTCTCCTACTCTTGAATATAAAATTGAAGTTGCTTTTTATTACATCCATAAAGAAAACTTGAAAATTCTGATTAAAACAAATAAATCAGGGGCATAGTCAGGTGTTTCCGCGCCCCCTCCCAGAGCTGGTTGAAGCCTCTGATGCCAAGCTGGGCCCAATCTGTGCCTCTTCATTAAGCCAATCTATGCACTCATCAGAAAGGGTGTAACTGAAAACGGGAATGGGGGCCAGAAGCTCTCTCGTCCTCCATGCCATGGCATACTGAGCTAGCTGTGCGCCTCGGACCGAAAATGCAGCTGGGTACTCTATCCCCTCTGCCAGACAAATCTGATCATGGCCGAACCGGCCCTGGAATCGGAAAGAAAAGTAGAACACGCAGTGTGTCAGACCAATCAACTGAATCCTGGTCTTCTGGGACATGCTATAGCTCATTGCCGGTAGATTGAGCCAAGGACAACGCCAAGCAATACGATCTGCAGACAAACTGCACATCCAGTCGAACCACCATCCCTCATCAAGGGCATCGACTAGACGTTGCCGGAAGAAGTAGCCACGAGCTGAGTATGCTGGGCAAGAGTCCACAACCTGCAACTTGTCCATCAGCCACACCTGGCGAGGGATGGAAAATGAGAGAATAAAGAATAGAGAGGTGTACGTTGAGAGAAAAGTGAGGAAAGGGTTTTGAGAGAAAAATCGAGCCTGAAGGCTGAGTGATGTGAGCAATATATATGTGAGGAAGGGTGGGAAACATTACCTACAGCAGTAGTGGACTCCCCGCAAATTTGGTCATCTCTCGACGATGAAAGGCATCCAAGCCCATCAACGTTTCATCCAGTGTCATGGCAATGCAGCTCTTGCCCTCCTTTAAGCCTTGGGTAACCTCGATCAACTGGACACTAGACCCTCCAAAGCTTGAGGCAAGCAAGAAATG
Organism: Camellia sinensis; assembly: GCF_055761805.1. Taxonomy (NCBI): domain Eukaryota; kingdom Viridiplantae; phylum Streptophyta; class Magnoliopsida; order Ericales; family Theaceae; genus Camellia; species Camellia sinensis. The sequence goes on from NC_138971.1 coordinate 62,061,420, forward strand.
GAACAACATGCACAGGCAAAGCGCATGTCACCGAAAGCCCTGCCAATGATGGTCACCGCGATCACCGGCATCGGAAAACTGACGAATCAAACTTGAGATATCCAGCATTTCGTCACAAATCAAAGACCGAGCGTCGTGCATAGTGAGCCCACACATTCGTCCTAAGGCTTGGGCATGGCCGAAGCGAAGCTGGGGCAAGATTTCTTCGTTGCGCTCGGACTCCATCAAAGCTTGGAAATCTTCGAAGGTAGGACACACCTCTTGCCCGCCAAAGCTAAAGACATGAGTTACCGGATTCCAAAACCTTGCCGCGGCATGGAGAAACGGAAAGTGTAGCGGAGTGCAACTCAGAGTGAATAGTGCATTTATGCTGAAGCCCTGGAAGTTCAACTTTTTCGAGCCGTCTAAAGTAGCAATCCAAGCTGTGAGATTTTGGATGAGAAACGCCTCCATTTTGATGAAAAACTGAGATGGAATGAGAGAGCCACGAAGCTGGAACTTTTATGGAGGATAAGGCACTGTTGGGAGGACATGTGTCAAAAATCTGGAGGTCGCCAGGCCAACTGGTCGGCTGCCAGTTTTTCTGGTCGGCTAGCCAGTTTTTCTGGTCAGCCGACCACACAGCTGGTCTCCAGGGAAAAAGCTGGTCGATTAGCCACACAAGGTGGTCAGCCAGGTAGGAAACCAGGTTTTTGGTCTTTTCCTAGTCTTTAGAGGAGAGCTCCTAGCCTTTCCGTGTGTTGGGAGTGTTGAAGGTCCGAGTTTACCTCTGTTTCGGGTGCATTCCGTCGCCCGGTTTGTCAGAAATGCATTTGCTTATCGAGTTGTTGTTAAGTTTGCTTATCGAGTTGTCAAGTTTTGTTTATCGAGTTGTTAAGTTTGCTTATCGAGTTTGTACATCGAGTTGTTGCTCTTTGTTTATCAACATTATCGAGATTTGCTCATCGAGTTGTAAATTTGCTAAGGTTTTGTTGTTTCTTAGTAAGTTAAGTTGTTCAGTTTGTTGCGTCGGTTCACTACCTGACTTGGCAATGTACAGTGCTCAATTTCCATTCAATCTCATTTTTGTGCAAAATGATGCGATGCGATGCTAAGAATACAAAATACAACACTTTTCAACAAAAGCGATTTCATTCCATCATAGTTTCCTTTTTACAACATTTTACAACAGGGCACAAGTTCTAAAGAAAATAAAACTGCCTAAGCTGATGTGCTACAACTGCTAGTAAAAAGGAAAATAAAGCAGGAACATCTGCATTAGTGCTATCGGGCTCAAGATCGGGAGGCTCTCTTCATCCTCTTCGGCTGAGCAGCCTCTGCACCACCCCTACCAGCACCATCATCCGAATCGGAGCCGTCGTCCTCGGAATCCTCCTCGGCATCATCTCCGCTTTCAAAATCGGAACCGGAACCGGAGTCATCCTCCCTGCCTGCGGATGTCTCTGACTGAGGATGCGTAGACTCCTTCTCCTCCCTGGACTCCTCATCATCTCTGATGGGTGCTCTACGTCTGCCTCGACTGCGAGTCGAACTCTCTCTCCCAGTCCCTCCAGAAGGCCTGGGTGGCCCAGCCTGTAGCGGGGGGACCTGAAAAAGACAATTTGAGTGCATTAGCCAGTATGTATGTCAGGTGCAGATGCAGGAATGCTACGTAGAATGTGTGCATGCAGATATAGTATGTGAATGTGGTGTGTGTTAGATGTGCTTTACACATGCAGTCAACCAATGAGGTGAAATATTCAATTTCAATATGTCATCAGAAGTATGATAAATGCAAGGAAATTGAAAAGTACCTGAACGCTGGCGACAAACAGTAGCGTCTCCCTCTGCAGGACCATGCCCTCAAGCGAGGCCACCACTCCGAGCAATCCATCCATGTACTCTCTAGGAGGCTACAGATGCAAGTTCAATTCATCAGAGAATGAATGAATGTCTAAACTATATATCTGAATGATAAATGAAAGCTATGAAGCATGCCGGTGGTGAGTCAGGGTCACTAACGTATCGGTGATCTGGCCGCAGAGGCTCTAGCGGGATATGGTATGGTGTCCCATACTCCCAGCCTGTCAGCACGGTCGGGAGATCTGGCCACCCAGCATGCTGGTAAGTCGAGGGAATCTGTCCAGCCCCACCTCTCGATGTGCTGGCCCTGCTAGTTGAAGGGGTATCTGCAGCCCGGACTTGACTCGATGATGATGTACCAGCAGCCCTCCTCGTGGGAGTACGGACACCCGCCAGTGGAGGCATCAAGTATGTATGGCGGTAGGTCGCGTGCTCCCCCTCCTCCAGGAACAGAATAGCATCATTACCCAACATAGTGACCTCGACCTCCTGGGGAGTGAGTCTCTCAGTGGACTGCATGTCCTCTGGAGGTGCTGAGGGGATATCCTGATCAGGGTAGCCCATCGTCTGATGCAAGAAGTGATCCCCTAGAAACCAGGCCCTACCAACTGGCCCCTCAAATAAAACCCTGTATCGCGAAGCGGCCCATCCCCCAAGGAACCGGAACCGGGTATCTCCTGGCAAAGGTGCCCATGGCTGCCATGTAATCTGCGGATGACAAGTACATAAACTGATTAGATGTCATAAATATGCAAGGAAAATCAAAGCTGAAAGCATGAAAGACTGAGAGTTCTGGATCACCTCTGTCGCCCGAACAGTGTCAAAGTACTGCCAGAGATATGGCAAAGTCTCCCGAGGTCGAGGCCGACACCGACCCTCGAATCTGTGAGAGTAAGGGATCTCGAGAAGTACCTCTACCTCGAGCTCTGGGGCCAGCGTCAGAAAGTATGCATAGACCCATAGCTGTGAAAGGCGAGGTAGTGGTTGTCAGAATACAGAGTGCAGAAAGTACAGAATGCCGTGTGCAGTGTACAGATAATGGGAATGCAGAAAATACAGAATGCTGAGTGCAGAATGCAGAATACAGAAAGTAATGCGTGCCGTGTGCAGTGTACAGGTAATAAAAAGCAGAAATGAAAGTCAATAGGGCAGAATGTACCTCCCAAGCTCTCCAATAGCCACCGACTATGTTCCCTCGCCTGTGGGAGGTCGCGCTCATGTAGCAATAAAGGGTAGCAAGGGCAGCGCCACCCCACTCATACTGGTTGACCTGTGATAGGTCTACCAACGCACTACGAAGATAAAGACCAACAGTGTTCCCCCTGTCGGAGAACAAAGTGGTCCCAAGGAGGAACATCAAAACCCTCGAGCATATTGCTCTATCTCCTCGATAGTCTCGGGCGAAGTCCCCCTATACTGCACGGGGAACCAGGTGTGCCTGACTCTACCGGATGATCTGTCGATCGGTGGGCGGACTCCAAGCAGATAAATCCAAGCCGCCTTCCACTCACCCATGTCTGCATCGTAGGGGACTGGTCGGCCGGCCGCGTCAAGGCCTGTCAACATAGCAAAGTCATATGAGGTCATCGTCATGTCCCCAGTGGCTGAAAACTAGAACGAGTTGGTGGTGTCCCACCACCTCTCCACAAGTGCCCCTATGAGGGTCTTACTCGCCAGGTAACGAGGTAACCCCGCGTAGAAAAGTCCGAATCCTGCCTCATCGACGATATGGTGAACAATATCCGGGAGCTCTGCATACCACTCACTGGCAAGGATCGATCCATAACCTCATGTAGAACGAGAAAATACCTGCATTCAGAGTGAACAAAAGTGAATGAGCTGCGTGCAAATGAAGTGAATGAGCTGTGCGTTCAAAAATGAAGTGCATGAGCTGCGTGTTTAGAGATGTATTAGTTGCGTGCAAATGAAGTGAATGCGTTGTGTGTTTAGAAATGAAAATCTATGAACTACGTGTTCAGAAACATACGAGCTGTGTGCCCGAAAACGAGCTGTGTGCCAAATGGACCGGATGGCGTGTGTAAATGTGTTCGCGATAAGCCAGACATAATACATAACGAAAACATGAAGTGTGCAAGAAATGCGAAGATACATTGCAGAGAATGTAAAAGTAAAGTACATACCTCTCGCGCCTGGTGGGATAAATGGGACTCCGGCTCCCGAAGCAGCAAATCTGGGGGTGCTCGCCTCTCGAAGTCGGTAAAATGATAAAAGGTGGCAAGAGGTAGGATGTGCTCCTGAGGGTCGTACCTCTTCGGGTCGAAAGGACGAATCCTCGGAGGCAATGACATGATATCTGGCTCGTCCCTGGCCTGTGGAGGACCTCCGCGGTGAGGAAAGGGATCCGCTATCCTAAGAAATCTGTAAAATGAGCAAAAATGCGTGAAATGAGCCAAAATTGCAAAAAGTCAACAAAAGTCAACTCTCGGGAAAGGAAAAAGCCAACAAAAGTCAACTCCTGAGAAAATGTGCCAAACTTCGAGACAAATATACCTCAAGTGGTGAAAATGGAGAAAGAAGCTCCGAAATCAAATTTTAATCGGTTCAAAGTGAAGAGAACCGAAAGTTTTCACGAAACAACTTTACGTGGGATGTTGGAAAACGCGTATAAAGTGCAGATTTGAGGGGGAAAATGGTCTAGGAAGGAAGAGAAGCTGATTTCGGCCTTAGAGTTGTGAGCAAAAGTGGTTTGGCCAAGTAAACTTAAAGATCCGAATGTCAAAAGACAAATCTGCCCCAATTTTAGTAAACTGGTCGGACGACCAGTTTTTCTGGCTGGCCAACCACCTTTTGGGAAAAAACTGGTTGGTGGCTTTTCTAGGTGGTCGGTGGCCCTCAGGGGTGGTCTCCAAAGTCCCTTTGTTCTCCCTGTGCATTTTGGTGATGATTGGAGTCCTCAGCTCTCGAGAAAGTACAAGAAAAGTGCACTTTTCGGCACGAAATGTCTCCGCGGGAACTTCGATTCAAGTCTTCGACGTGTGGCTTGTTGTTATTCACCAAGAGCAAGGCGTATCCTTTTGAGTACGTTGTAACCCCTCCGAGAGGTGAATCAGAGGTCGCATTTGAGTTGCCCACTTTGAGGCTTGCATTTCTTTACTCAGCGTTTTGTTTCAAGCATGCTATTAAAGCTATACGTCTCCTGCATTGTTATGCACTTTCTTTGCTTGCGTTGTAGCGCACGCCAATCCTACTTCAAACATTGCATGCTGTAGACACCCCATTTTTGACAGACCTTGAGACTCAGACGTCACCAGTTGAGCGCTCGGTGATATTGCATATTGTGCTCGTTCAGAAGTTTCAGAGTCTCGGCTGCGAGCCTTGCCTCTGGACTTCCGGACTCTTTTGTGCTTTGCCTCGGTTTGTGAACCAGGCTCCGTTTTCTCTTTTTTCTCTTTCCGAAGAGAGGGAGAGGTCTCGTAGATCATCTCTCAGTGGCCATAGGCTACATTTCGTGGTCGTAGGCCATTTTGCCCGTTTGGAGTCCGGTTTCCCATTTTTCGGAGCCATTGGCCGTGTGCCTCGGTTCGGGACCGCTTAACCATCTCCGTTTGCTTCGGTTCTTGGCATACATCTTATTTGCTCCCTTTTGAGGGACACTGTGGTCCGAGAGACCAATTTCGTGGTCGGATACCACTCCCGATGCTTAACAGCCAGTTTTCGGGGCTCGAGCTGCGCATTTCGGCCCCCGAACCTTCATCTTGCATCGGTTTGGGTTTATTTTTGACAGGGATCTCTGTTTCATTGGTAAGAAGGCCGTAGGAGGGTAGGAGGCCAGTAATTGTTTTGTCAGCCAGCTTTATCCCTTCGTCGCCCTTCGTCGCCCGCTTTTCCTCACTTCAGAGCCAATGTTGACCATCCTTGGGCCTTTTTCTTGAACCCCAAACCTCATATTTGTGATGTACACATCTGGTGGCCGGCCAGTAATTGTTGTTGAACCTTTTGAACCCCTTTGAAAAGTGGGTTGTTCTCTCTCTTAGTTCACTTTTTCCAGTGTTTAACCACAGGGTTGTGTTGTGCACACATCAGAGGCTCTCTTTTTGGGGTGGCCGGCCACTATTGCTTCTTGACCCTTTTGACCCCTAGACGGCCGGCCATGGGAGGTAGCCGGCTGGCCACCTGCAACCTAGATAACTGGCCGGCCAGAATCCTTACATCATCTACAGTGCAGATACAGCCTCTTTTCCCCCCTAGATTCTGTATCCGGTGGGCTGCTTTTTGGAGGGAAACTTGGTTTGTTTTCCCTCTCCCTCCATTTCCCCCCCCCCTTTTTGCCTTTATAACAGGGGCTCCAGCTCTGTTATTAGGGTTACAAAAATCCCCCCTAAGCTCTTGCCTTGTATCTCTCTTTCTCCATACTTCCAAGCTCCAATCCTTCAAACCCTACACCATTTTACACTACACCTCATAGCACCATACCTCCAACCTCCATTGCAGCCACTTGAAGCTGTTTTCTAGAGCTAAGGAGTCACCAAACTCAAGCTAAGAGGTTGTCAAGACTTGGTCTACAAGGGTAAGCTCCATTTCCCTTTTTTTGTCCATACTTTGCATGCTTTCTAAGTCATTCTTTCTTGCTGTTTTGGGCTCCGACCCTAACTGGCACTAGGCTTATTTTGAGCCATTTTTCATGTTTGTTTAAGGGTATTTACCTGTTTGAGGTCTCCTTGTTGCACTTGCTTCATTATCTCCCTTGTATGCCATCTTCTTGTGTAATATTTTTGGCCTACGTGTAGACTGTTTTGAGGCATGTCATAAACTGTAAAGTTGCTTATTTTGAGCCCTTATTCAACATTGTTGAAGGGCTCATCACTGTTTGTGGCTTCCATTTGCTACTTGCCTTTATATCTCTCTTTTGGCCATATTTTTGCATGATTTGTTAGCCTCTTTTGCTTCTGTTTTTGGGCTCTGGTCCGAACTATAAGTGACCTTATTTTGAGCTATTTTTCATGTTTAATTAAGGGTCTTTCATTGTTTGAGGCATCCTTTTCATACTTTATGTTATATCTCTTTTTTTGGCCTTATTTTGCATAGCATTTTGAGCATTCTTGCATACTGTTTTGGGTCTGTCCATCAACTGTAAAGTGCAATATTTTTGGCCCCTCTTCAACATTGTTGAAGGGCCCCTTTGTGTTTGAGGCCAGCAACCACCAATTGCTCCTTTGTCCCTCTTTTGGTCCATTTCTTGCATGAGAGCTTAGCCATACCTGTGTTGTTTTTGTGGTTTGTTGCAAACTGTAAGATATCATGTTTTTGGCCCCTCTTCAACTTTGTTGAAGGGCCCTCATCTGTTTAGAGCCGGAAGCCATGACTTGCTTCTTTATCTCACATTTGGGGCCATTTTTGCATGCTAGTTTTGCCCCATTTGTGTTCATTGTTTGGCCTTTCTTAAAACTGTAAATGTGCTTATTTATGGGCTGTCTTGACTCTGTATTTACATTCCATGTTCAAATAGTGCATGTTTTGCATAGCTATAGGCCAATGCATAGGCCTAGTTTTGCATATTCGGTTTCATTTCATGCATCGGGTACTATATCGCCAAGATTCGGGACTGTTTTGGGACATATTTTGGTATTGAAATTTGCATGTTTGCATATCATGTTTCATACCTTGCCATGCTTTGTTAGAGTGGCATTTGTGCCTTAGGTTCGGTCCTCGGTTTGCGTGCATGTGTGCACGCATTTCGAGTGTCTCATTTTCATCTTATGGCCTCTTATGCGAGTGTGGCTGAGGTCCACTTGTGTTGGTGTAAGTCCATTGTGCATTGTGTATGCCATTTCATTTCATAGCATTGCGTATGCTAGGTTGTATGTTAGCGCATTGTGTATGCCATGTTATTTCGTGCATCGTGTATGCCATTCCATAGCATTTTGCATGCTAGGTTGTATCTTAGTTGCATTACAGGCATATCATGTATATTGCATTGTGCTTGGGATAGGAGTTAGCCCGAGCACGGGAAACGAGGTACGTTTCGTACTTCGAGTGACGGAACGTGTCTCAATTCCCCAGTCACCGATACTCCGGATTATCCATGATGGAGTTAGGTTTTAGTTGAGTTTTCATGTGCATTCATTTCACATTGAGTCATGCAAATCGACTCTTCGGTCATCATGCATCGATATGCGTGATTGGTGGCACGAGGATCGAGGCATGCATACATTTGTGAAAATACATTGCTATGCCCCTTTCCTGCTCTCTGTTGCAGCAAATCAAGAATTAACAACCTTCTGGAGCTTGGCGCGCTTTCCAAGAGTAATTGTAAAACAGAGGCTAATTGGGGCATCCCAGTGGATTTCCGCGCAAGGCAGCACAGACATGCATCATCCATCATCTGAAGAAGAGTCAAGGCAGTCCCTGGCTTGCATGCCAGTTTATTATTTTTCTTAGTTAATTTGTAAATTAATTAGGAATTTGTTTATATTCGGACTGCATTATTTGGACTGTATTATTTGGACTGTACTATTTATTCGGACCCTCTGCGCGAGGGCACAACTATAATAAGTGTGCGTGTGTGTGTTGTATGTCTTCCAACCCCACGTCTTTCTCCCTTTTATTTATCCGCTTATGATGGTTAGATTAGGGCATATTTCAATTAGCATACAGTATGATAGCATGTTTGCATTCATTTATCTATTTTGCATGCACCGGGCTCGGCGCATCATACTAACTGCATTTGTATTTCAATTTCAAAGTTGAATACTTGTTAGCTGTTGCATCTCATATGCCATGTTTAGAATAGCCGAGCCTGCTATAGTTGCATTTTGCATATGTTGCATTAGGCATCTCTGTATAATTAGGATCATGCATGGACTTCTAATAAGCTTCTGTTTTGGCTTGGAGTACTCGGTAAGTTTTATGCTTTAGCATCCTTGCATGCGTGTGAGTGACTGCCATGAATAGCATGCTTACCATGAGGCTATGTGCTTACATGATATAACTACCTGAATGCCTGTGGGTGAAGGTTGGGTTATTTGGATTGGAACAAATCATCAACTGTGAGTTTTAAGCCCACTAGATAGTGGCGAAACCATCTTTTTCTAAGCCCACCCGAGGGTGGCAAAATCTGCATTTTAAGCCTACTTGCGAGTAGCAAACCATCTTTCAAAAACAAACATGAAATGTTTTGTTCCAATTCAGGCGACCCAGCCATACTTGTATGATGTACGCATCACATAGTAATCTAGGCTAATAACCGAATTAAGAACACATAATGTTTTCAAAAATAGATATCATGGTTAGTAGAGGCCGATCTTTGATCGGGCGAGCGGGGGTGCTCACGAAGTGACCTTCCCCAATCGTACCCAAGTTCCCGAGACGAGGCAACTTTGGTGATGACGGACACGTGGCCTTAGGCAAACGAGTCAGGGTTTTCTAAATTTCCCCAAAATAAAATATTTAGGTGGTGACTCTGTATCTGGCAAAGCAGTCCATGTTTGGCACTTCTTTTCTAAAAATCTGTTTTCTCAAAACGATTTGCCGGATTTGGACTCTTTGGTTCAGACTTAGAACCGTGAAAATTTGAGAGTCTTGAGCTGTAGTGACCCCAAATGAACAGAACGGGAGCTCGTTCCTCCCGGGGCGTTCAGGGACGTCTACACATGCGTTGTCGCGTATGCTTTACTTACATGTGTTCAAATCCTACTTCACACATTGCATGCATTGTCGCGTATGCTTTACTTACATGTGTTCAATTCCTGCTTCACACATTGCATGTGTTGTCGCGTATGCTTTACTTACATGTGTTCAATTCTTGTTACACACATTGCATACGTTGTCGTGTATGCTTTACTTACTTGTGTTCAATTCCTACTGCACACATTGCATGCGTTGTCGTGTGTGCTTTACTTACATGTGTTCAAGTTCCTCTTATTTCACACATTGTACACGTTGTTGCGTGTGCTTTACTTACATGTGTTTAAGTTCCTCTTATTTCACACATTGTACACGTTGTCGCGTGTCCTTTACTTACATGTGTTCAAGTTCTTCTTATTTCACACATTGTACACGTTGTCGCGTGTGCTTTACTTACATGTGTTCAAGTTCTTCTTATTTCACACATTGTACACGTTGTCGCATGTGCTTTACTTACATGTGCACATTTTATTTCCTACCTTACACATTGTATGCATTGTCGTGTGTACTTTACTTATATGTGTACATCACCATTCTTGCCTTACACATTGTATGCATTGTCGTGCATGCTTTACTTACACGTGTTTATGCCTTTCCTGCATTATTGCACACATTGCTTGCATTGTTGCGTATGCTTTACTTACATGTGTTTATGCTTGCCTCTATCGCATTGTTGTACACCCCTCACTTGCGTTGTCGCACACGTTTAGCTTGCATTGTCATGCTTACCTCTATCGCATTGTTATGCACCCCCTTTGCGTTGTCACGTACGTTTTGCTTGCATTGTCATGCTTGTGTCAACGACAATGTTATGCACTCCTCACTTGCGTTGTCGTGCACGCTTTACTTGCATTGTCATGCTTGTTTCAGTCGCATTGTTATACACACCCTACCTGCGTTGTCACGCACTCTTCTTGCATTGTTATGCACACCTTACTCGCATTGTTATGCATCACACTTAGGTTGCATTGTCGTGCATCCCTTCACCCGCGTTGTCATGCACTTTTCAATTGCACTGTTATGCATGTTGCTAACGATATTGTACCTGTTAAGTTTTCTTTCTTTTTCAGGCACGATATTGTATGTACAGTTCATTTGAGGCTGGCGCGACCAGACGAACCTAACAAGTATTGTATTCTTCGCGTGAGACGTAGCGAGAATTGAATAATTCTCTTACATCCTTTCTACATGTGATGTAGTTAGATTTATATGTTTGCTTAAAACTGTTGCATGATATGCCTCGTTACAGCTTTCTTTGCATGATCATAAGTTATGTCCGGCTTTGTGCATGTCTTTAGCATTTTGCCCCTGCATGCGGGCACTTTTCTTTGATTATCTCGCTTGTTGGTCTAAGTCTTCGGCCTTGTCAAAAATGGGTCGTCTCTGGGCTTTGACATTCACTCCCGTCATTGTTATGACTTTCGAGTTCTATCAAAGAGGGGTAACTGTAGACACCCCATTTTTGACCGACCTTAAGACTTAAACGTCATTGATTGAGCGCTCGGTGATGGTGCATGTTGTGCTTGCCCTAAGGTTTCGGAGTTCTCGGCTGAGAACCTTGCCTCTGGGCCGCGGAACTTTTCGTGCTTTGACTCGGTTTGTGGACCAGGTTTTGTTTTCTCTTCCTGAAGGGACGTAGAGGTCTTGTAGACCATCTCCCAGTGGTCGTAGACTATTTTTCATGGTCGTAATCCACTGTTCCTGTTTGGAGACTAGTTTCCGATTTTCGTGGCCGTCGGCCGTGCGCCTCAGCTTGGGACCGCTTAACATTCTCCGTTTGCCCTGGTTTTTGAAGCACACCTTGTTTCCTCTGTCTAGAGGGACACTGTGGCCCGAGAGACCACTTTTGTGATCGAACGCCACTTTTAGTGCTCAACAGCCAGTTTTTGAGGCTTCCAGCTGCGCGCTTTGCCTCCCGAACTCTCGTTTTGCATCCGTGTCGGTTCTTTTTTGGCACAACCCTTGTTTTCCCTATTTAGAAGGTGGTATAAGGGTGGGAGACCAGCATTTCCCATGGAAACCACTTCTCTCTCCGCCAGTCGAATTTCTGCTCAGGAAATTGGTTTTCTTGGTCTTTGGGCAACATTTACTGGTCTCCCACCATACCACTGACTTGCTTTCATTGTGGAGATCACCTATTGTGCCTGCCGACCACCTTGTTTTGTGGGAGACCACTTGCCCAGGTTGGTGTAGACACCCCATTTTTGACCGTCCTCAAGACTTGGACGTCACCATTGGAACGCTTAGTGATCATCCGTGCTTGTGTTCGTCTCGAGTTCCCGGAGGTCTCGGCTGTGCGCCTCGCCTCAGGATCTCTCGACTCGACTTTTTGGTGTCTGGTTTTGCACCAAACACTTGTGTTTTTGCCTTGAAGGGCAGGGAATGGCTTGTTGGCCATTCCCACACCCCACCGGCTGTCCCCTCACATCACCGGCCGTTTATTGGTGCCACCGGCAGTGGTTACTTAAAGCCAATGGCCGGTCGGCACTATATTTTGCCGACCGGCACTTTATTTGGCTGGTGACCTTTTTTGCTGGCCGGTGTAACCCTTTTGCACCCTTCAGACTTGGTGCATGCCAGCTGTGCCAGCTGGAATGCACTAACACTCCTCCCCGTGCATGAGGTGGCTGTTTTGAGCCTTTGCACCCATTTTCCTTCTAGAAGGTTGAACCCTTTGGCCAAGCTTCCTCAAGAAGCTTGGCCAGCTGTCCTAGCTTCCTCAAGAAGCCTTGACTCCTTTGCCCCCTTTGCCCCTTTCACTTAGCTTCTTTGAGAAGCTTAAATCATTTCCCTTTGCCTATTTAAGCACCTCTCTTCTTCCATTGTTAGGGGTTGGAGTTTTGAACATAAAAACCAGAGCTTATATACATATACATCTGATATATACACACTCTCTCTCTATATTTCCCTCTCTCTCCTCCCTTGTGTGTGTTTTCTTGGCCTAAAAGTGCATTTTGACCTTACTTTTGCACTAATACACACACCATTACACCTTGCTCCGAGATTGAGAGGCATTGAGGGTTGTTTTTTGAGATTTTGGACTGATTTTTCTCAGTGGAGTGTGGCTGGACCAACTGTTCTTGAAGTGTTCTTCAAGGGTAAGACTTTCACTTTATTATCCCCAATCTTGCATTAGTTCTTGACCTGTCTTGCATGCTGATTCAAGCTTTGAGTATAACATAAAAAATTCTTACATTTTCTTGCTTAAGAACTTTCATTAAGGGTGTTTTGGGGTTTGGGGTTGAACTCACCCTCTTAGGCCTTGTTTGGCCCTTTTGGTGCTTCCATTATTAGGCTTTATTTGCTTGAATGTTTGGTTCTTTTCACCACTGAAATCCAGTGGATTTTCAGTGGTAAAGAAGAGGGTTTGAGGTCTTGCATAGGGGGGGACACCCCTCTCCCTTGGTCTCTCTCTTGTTTGCATATTCGGCTCAATGTCTTAGCATGCATGTCTAATCTTGTTTAGCTTCATTTCAGAGCGTATTTGGTGTTTATACAACATGTTTTACCTCTGTCTCATGTGGGTTTGTTGGTCTCTTTCATGCATATTGTACTTGCTTTATATCTCCTCAAGGTTGCCTAGAGGTATGCCATACATTAAGGCCATGATTCTCGCATGATCTAGCCTAATATTATGAAGGTATTAGCATCATTTTGCCATGTTCAAGATCTGTTGGCCACTGTTTCAGTCATGCTTGCCATGTTTGGTGCCACCTCTTTGCATTTTGGCTTGAGAGCCTTAAGGGTATGGGTCATGAACATGCATTGGTTAGGCTATTTCGGTGATTTGGAATCACTTAGCATGTCATTTCAGTCCCTAAACCATGCTTGTATACTTGCATTCATCGCTCCTCTCATGCTTTGAAGTTATACCCTCTTATGCCTTGAAACGAGCATTGTGTATGCCTAGGTGTTTGTTTCATTTGGGATGCCATATGTGTGGGTTTTGCAGCTCTTTTTGCATGCATAAATTTTGTTTTTGGTTGTATAGTTCATGCCATGTTTGTTTGGGTTAGTGGTGGTAGAATGCCCTTTGTTATGCCTTAGCTTTGGCCCCCCTTTTGGCTTGCATGTTTGTAGTGCATTTTGTCCATCACTTGAGGCACTTTTAACTACTATTTTTGGGAGTGTTTGAGGCCTCCCATTTCAGTCTAAGTCCCTTCTTGGACATGGTTGTATGTTTGACTTGTTGCCTCTAATTGCATGCGTGCATTGTACCATATTAGCATTACGTGATGAGTCGCATTGTAGCATTGCATATTAGGAACATTGTATGCTTGCCCTGACATGTTGCATTACATTTGGCATGCCTTGCTTTTTTTGTGATATGTTGCATTTTCGAGCCATGTTTGCATAACATGCATTGCATTGCTTGGTTTGGGGTGTCAAACCAAGTGTGAGGGTTAAGAAGTGTTCATACTACGAGTGATGTAACACGCCTTAACTCTCAGTCACCGAGACCCTTGACCTTGTCATGATAGGGTCTTGGTCTTCATTCGTGTGTTGCATGCATTTTCATTGAATTGCAACCTTGGCTCTTTTGGCCATGACGCATCAAAATGCATGATTGATGGCCCGAGGGTCGAGGGTCATGCTCCCTTGAGTCCCTTGTATGATAGGGAGTGTGCCCGTGCATACATTTGCTTGAAATTCCATGCCATACACTGTCTGTCCTTGTTGCTGTCAAAAACTAGTTTCTGCAGGGAGTTCTTGCCGATCGGCACTGTAGAGTGCCGACCGGCCATGGATTGGTGGCCGATAATATGAAACCCCAGCCGATGGATAAGTTCCATGGCCGGTGTGTATTCCCTTCAGCCGATGGTGTCCTACAGGGTTCAGGGAACCTGTCCTAGGATTTTGGCAGTTTTTAGAGAAGCAGGGCAGTGTAAACAGAGGCAGCAGCGGCATGGTACGGGCTTTCGGGGCAAGATAAATTCGAGCATGCATCATTCACGCATCCCGAGGTAGGAGCTGCGGCCATCTTCTCTTTGCATTTAATTTGTTAATTAGATTAGAATTTTGTAATAATTAATTTAGTATTATTTATTCGGATTGTAATATTTATTCGGACCCTCCGAGCGAGGGCAATTGTGTAATAAGTGTGCGTGAGTGTGTGTATGTCTTCCAACCCCACGTCTTTCTTCCCTTTTATTTACCCGCTTATGATGGTAGACTAGGGCATATTTAAATTAGCATACCATATGCTTAGCATGCGTGCATCCATACATTTGTCTTACATGCACCAGGCTCGGTGCATCATGCTAACTACACTCGTATTTCAATTCCAAGTTGAGTATTTGTTAGTTGTAGCATTTCACATGCCATGTTTAGGATAACCGAGCCTGTTTGGATTGCATCTTTGCATGTGTTGCATTAGCCATTTCAAATATGAACTAGGATCTTGCATGTGATTACTAACTGGTTTCTGTTTTGGCTTGGAGTACTAGGTGAGCTTTTATGCTTTAGCATGCCGCATGCATGTGAGTGTTGCCATAATTGCATGATTACTATGAGGCTAGCTGCTTATGTGATATAACTGCTTGAATGCCTGTGGATGGAGGTCGAATTGCTTAAATTGGGATAACGCATTAAAACTATGAATTTTAAGCCCACTAGATAGTGGCAAAACCATCTTTTCTAAAAGTCCACTTGAGGGTGGCAAAACCTGCATTTTAGCCTACTTGCGAGTAGCAAACCATTTTCAAAACAAACATGAAATGTTTTGTTCCAATTTAGGCGATTTGGTCTATACTTGTTTGCTGTGCGCATAACATAGTAATTCTAGGCTAAATAACTGGAATAAGAACACATAATGCTTTCAAAACAAGATATCACGGTTAGTAGAGGCCGATCTTTGATCGGGTGAGAGGGGGTGCTCATAGCTGACCTTCCCCAATCGTACCAAAGTTCCTGAGCCGAGGCAACTTTGGTGATGACGGACACGTGGCCTTTGGCACCGAGTCAGGGTTTCCTAAATTCCCCAAAATAAAATATTTAGGTGGCGACTCTGTATCTGGCAAAATAGTCCATGTTTGGCACTTCTTTCAAAAACTGTTTTCTCAAAACGATTTGCCAGATTTGGACTCTTTGGTTCAGATTAAGAACCGTGACACGAATCGAGTCCGAACTGTAGCGGGGTCCCTCGCGGACGTGTTACAGTTTCTGGCGACTCTGCTAGGGATTTTTAGAGAGCTTGACTCGAACTCGTGATATCCCGTTTTGATTTCATTTATGTGTTTCTTTGCATTGCATGTGCATTGGTGCGCCTAGGACACCGTGTTTGCCATCTGCCATTCCTGAACGGTTTGCCGGAGGCTTGTCTTGTCAAGACATGACCATAAGGCTGACCGGTTGTGGGCTCTGATAGTATGGGAACACAAACCCCGGCTTTACTGGGGCACCCTTTTCGACCATTCGACCTAGTGCATATCGAAATCCATAGTGACCATTCCAAATTAGGACAGGTTGTTTACCCGATGTTAGGTTGTTTGAAAACTGCTGCGTGCATAGTGAAACCCTAGCTCCTGACAAAAATAGGACAGGGAAACCCTACCCCTCCATAGGGGTGTTTTGGCTCTCTTTATTTGCTATGTGCTTTTAGAGTGCACCTCTATAGGAACGTACATATCAGTTTGCAAGTTTGAGTATCAGGCCCGAGGGCACCAGTATCAGTGTTGTTGAGAAATCAGTTATCTGCGGGTATCAAGTTCAGTTTTGGGAACAGTGATTCTGGGGAACAGTGATCAGTATCGAGGAACAGTGTATTCGGCTTACCAACTGTGTGTTATAAATACCCAACTGTGCGTTGTGTGTGTTTATTTTACGTTGTTACGTTGTCCAATTGCCCGTTTATTTATTTGCTTTATTTATCTTTTTACTAGGTAGTCGAGCACAATTGCTTCTGACCCAGTAGATATTCCCCAAGCACTCTAGATTAGAGGTCGTCGGCTCCATCGATCTGAGGATCTGGTAGACGGACAACCAGTGTACCACTCTCTACCCCCGGTTACTAGATGGAGGGCAGTTAGGCAGAGGATATCAGTTCAGCAGTCAGTACAGAGGGCTTTGTCTACCCACCCGAGTACAGTAGGGGTCAGGGTTCTGTTTTATCCACAGAGAGGGAACATATACCGATAATTCAGTCAGAACAGAACAGTATGGCTAGTTTAGAGGAGATGGTGCGCCAACTCCAAGAAAGCATGAAAGTGATGCAGCAGGATGCTGTCCGACAGGCAGAGTTCGCCAAACAGCAGGCCACGGTTATGAATGAACAAGCAGAGTTAATCGTGAGGTTACAACAGCAAACTGGAGCATCTGCTTCACAGCAAGTCCCTCCCCCACTAAGGGTTCCGATACCCGAAGAAACACCGAATGTCCGGAATGTCCAAGAGGATACAGACCTTCCAGCGGGGCCAGCTTCGCCCCCGATTCCACCACAACTATCCAAGGCGCCCACGCCTGTCAATATACTGGACTCTCCTTTTGAGTTCGAAGTGGACCCTACAGCCTTAAAATTAAGTAAGTTGGAAAAGATGTTTAAGAAGTCCCAGGGAGTCAAGACCATCCCTGACATCGAAGATGGATACGCCGACATAGCTGTGACGCTGCCTGACAGATTCAAAATGCCGCACATTGATCGATTTGATGGGTCCGGGGACCCCATGGTGCACCTGAGGTTGTTTTCAGATATCCTAAGGCCAATGGGCCTCACTAGACTGCAGAAGCTGTCTTTATTTGGCCGGACCCTATCGGGTGTAGCGGCCATATGGTATGCCAAATTGGAGGATGACGTCAAGAGAAGTTGGGACGAAATGGCTGAGGCCTTCATCTTGCAGTACTCATACAATACACAAATTGAGATTATGACTCGGGATCTCGAGACAACGAGGCAAGAACCCAAAAAGAGCTTCTCAGAATTCATGACCAGATAGCGGGCTAAGGCTTCGATGATGACCTTAAGGCCCACGGACAAAGATCAGATTCGAATGATTGTGCGCAATCTTCAGCCCAAGTTAATGCAGAAGATGATCGTACTCCCCTTTCCTGCCTTTTCCGATTTACATGAAATGGGGGTACAGATTGAGGATGCACTGAAGCAAGGCTTAATTGATAATGACCGAGAGTAACCCCGCAAAACTTTCAATCGTAACACTAATGCAGGCCCGAGTGGCGCTACAACTACCAGGACCTCCGAAGTGAGTATGGTCACCACCAACCCTCTCCCAAGAACTATGGCGGCCGCACCGTTCTCCGGTGCATCTGGAAGCAACCCAAAAACACCAGAACCTTCGCTCCGCTTTATATGCCCCTGTCCAAAGCTTTGGGGGTTTTAATAAGAAAAGGGCATCTGAAGCCCCTAGAGCCGCGACCCTTACCAGAAAGACTCCCCGCTACCCACAACCCAGCCAAATATTGTGCATTTCACCAACAACACGGTCATGACACCGATCTGTGCTTCCGATTACGTCATCAGATTCAAGATCTCATCGATAACGGGGCGATTTTGCCTCCCGAGAAACCCAACGTTACTACAAACCCTCTCCCTACACATAACCAAGCTCCACTACCCAAAAGAGTCAACTTCATCCAATCTGGGGTCATGCCTTACGATCCTAGCATCTATATCACTCCTTTCCACCTGCCTAAGCCGGAAGTGTTCCTTCCCAATTGCACCGATTTGTGCATGATGGACATCTCCATAACCCAACCTAAGCCAGCGATAATGACTGTCGAGGACAGGAGAGAGAAGATTCCAAAGGAGAAGGGGGCTGTTGAGCCAGAGTCTGCGGAATCTGGGAGTGGTGTTGAGAAAGCTTATAGTCCAGGTGACTACATTTTGTCAATAGGCCAGGATAGGCCAGATATGGAACTACTAACAGAGGGGGAGCTGTGTGTGATCTAGGGGGACGGTCTGGGACAGGGAACGGATGATTTAATGGCTGTGGAAGAGGACCTTGCCAAACTCCAGTTTTACAGTAACCAAGATCCAGGGGACTCAGCCGTCAACTGGTTCGATTATGAGGAATCAACAGAGGCTACGGGATGGTTGGACGATTAACCAGATGTGGTAGAAGAGTTTCTGCCACAACAAGGCCCGGTAGGGGCAAGAATGTCAGTGACAGTCGGAACGGTTGAAGAACAGAGTGCATCGCCGGAGAGCGCAGGTGTCAAGAATTTCGCTCGGGATTGGAGCATTTCGAGTACGGGGATTATTGAACAGTCGGCTGCATTGACACAGTCGGAACAGGAAAGATTCGAAGATTCTGAGAGAATCAGGAAGGCAAAAGCCCATGTGGGGACTGAGACTACTGTGAGCACAGAAAGGGAGAATGCCGCGAGCATAGGGATAGAAGGTACTGCGAGTATGAGAACAGTCATGCTAGAGCCGGACAGGTGCCTGTCGGCTGCAGATGGAATGTGGTGGGAGGACGATGATCTATGTCTTGCCCACACAGATGAAGATTGGGGGAGTAACCAACCAGATGATACCTGGTATATCGGCGAAGTCGATCACATGACTAGGAGTGGACGGTATTTCAAGCCTCCACACCTAGATCAACCAGAGGCGTCTGGAAAAGATAGGGAGGCAGAGAAGCAAAAAGAAAAGCAACTCGAGGATGAGGCCGTATTGAGACAATTGAAAAAGATACAAGCAGACATCTCCATCTGGGGGCTGCTTATGGCTTCTTGAGTACATAGACAGGTTGTCCTTTCAGCCATGGACAAGGCCAAACTCTCGATAGAGACTACGCCGGAGCAGTTGGTTGGATTGGTTTTTCCGGGAGGAGCTACCCCGATGCTGACATTTTCCGACAAGGAATTACCACCCGAGGAGGCAAACCATAACAAGCCACTCTACATCTCTGTGGAGTGTAGGAATAAATGGATACCGGTGGTCCTTGTTGACACAGGGTCCGCCATCAACGTCTGCCCGGCAAGGACAGCCTATGCGATCGGTTTGAAAATCACGGACTTTGTGCCAACAGCCCAGGTGATTCGAGCGTATGACAACACAAGCCGGGAAGTAATGGGAACAGTTAAGATTCAAACAAAGGTTGGGCCGGGACAGCATGAGATAGATTTCCATGTCTTGGAGGTTCCTGCAACTTTCAACCTGCTTTTGGGCGGCCGTGGCTGCATCAAGTCAAGGCAGTCTCTTCTACCTTGCATCAAATGGTGAAATACCCCTATGGAAAGGGAGTAGCCATTGTTTTTGGGAATTCATCGATCCATCCACCGCCGGAAGTATCTACGCCAGTTTTGGAAATTGAGCACGGCATGGAGGACGTGTTTATGTCAGGTTTCACCCTTGCTGAGGCTCGGGTTGTACATGACATCATGGCCGCTAACGAGGGGGTATATGTCAGTGCCCAATCGGTATACCTCATGAACAAGCTTCAACATATCCCTGGGATGGGATTGGGAAAGAGCGACCGGAAGGGCGTCACAGCATTGGCCGAAGTGCCACATAACCCACATACCTTTGGCTTGGGTTATCTGCCCACCAAAGAGGACTGGATAAGGAAGGGAAAGGAAATGGCTGGAAGAGCCAGAGGAAAGCAGGCTGGGAAGCCTTTTGAGTTGATGCATAGGCCCATTTAGGGTACCCTAAATGGACGCTTCGTCCGGGAGGGGGAGGACTTTTCGTTCTGTGGCTTCCCAGAGCCGTGGCTGAACGCGGAGAGGAAGCGCGTACCGGGGTTTGAGATTTTCTTTGACCTGCAGCTACCTGAGGATAACATTGCCGAAGAGCAGACAGACCCATTAGCTGAGGTTGAGCAGAGTAAGGAAGTGCAGTCTGAGGACGCTGAAAACGAAATGGGGGTAGCGCTGGCATGTCTACTTTCAGATCCTCCGATCGAACAGAAGTTCTTGGGGGATAACTTCTCGGTATGCATGATCGGGAATGAAACGGCTGCGGGCCTACCATCAACTATTTTGGATGCATCCATCGCACCCTCTCTCGTTTGGCAATACGAAGAGGGATTTTTACCAAGCAGCATCGGGTCAGGTAGTGAGCCGGAATCTGATTCCACCGAGTCTTGTGAGTCGGAATCAGGTTCCAGCTCGACTGAGTCTGAGTCCGGTATTCCTGGGGCTGATAACCCGGATGCCACAGTCCTGTCTAGGTCGTCATTTTCTTTCTCTTTTGAGTCTGTTGTAAGAGAAGAATCGGACGGCTTGGAAGTATTTAATAAGAATGATGTGGATGTGGTTTCTGAGTATTTTTCTGTGCCTTTGATTTATTGCTTAAGTCAGGATTTTCAAAATTTTGATGAAAACGACGAGGAGGAAATTCCTCCGGTTTTGCAACGATTAATTGATCAAGAGCAAGAAAGATTTGTTAAACCCTTAATGGATGAAATCACTACTGTGAATGTTGGTACTGAGAAGGACCCACAGCTGGTCCAGATCGGGTCCACGTTGTCTTCGGAGGAACGCGAGCGCTTAGTCACTTTATTAAAAGATTTCAAAGACGTTTTCGCGTGGTCCTACGAAGACATGCCTGGAATCGATCCTGAGATTGTACAGCACCGGATCCCTCTTGACCCCGAGGCCCGACCGATCAAACAGAAACTCAAGAGGATCTGCCCGGACTGGGCTCTCAAGATTAAGGAAGAGGTCACCAAGCAAATCGACGCAGGCTTCCTGTTAGTATCCGAATACCCGACTTGGTTGGCCAACATTGTTCCAGTGCCGAAGAAGGATGGCAAGATTCGAGTATGCGTGGATTTCAGGGATTTGAACAGAGCTAGTCCGAATGACGACTTTCCTTTGCCACATATTGATGAGTTGGTGGATTTTACAGTGGGGCATGCTTTGCTCTCGTTTATGAATGGTTTCTCAGGCTATAATCAGATATTGATGGCACTCGAAGATCGGGAGAAGACTGCTTTCACCACCCCGTGGGGGACTTACTGCTACAGAGTGATGCCGTTTGGGTTGAAGAATGCTGGAGCTACGTATCAACGGGCTGTGACCACAATATTGCATGATATGATCCATAAAGAGGTTGAGGTGTACGTGGATGACATGATTGTCAAATCCAAGGAAAGAGAGGGCCACTACACCGCCTTGCAAAAGTTCTTTCAAAGGATCAGAGAATTTCGGCTGCGGCTAAATCCTCAGACGTGTACGTTCGGTGTTACAGCGGGAAAAATGCTGGGATTTCTGATTACACAAAGGGGCATCGAGGTCGACCCTTCAAAGATCAAGGCCATCTTAGAAATGCCACCACCAAGGACTGAAAAGGAGGTGCGAGGCTTTCTGGGTAAAGTGCAATTCATAAGACGGTTTATCTCAAAATTAACCTTGACTTGTGAACCACTTTTTGGTCTCCTGATGAAAGGCAAGAAATTCCAATGGGACGACCGATGCCAAGCTGCTTTTGAACAGATCAAGGAATATTTACAGAACCTGCCCGTGTTGTCGCCGCCAGAGCAGGGGAGACCGTTGATATTGTATCTTTCAGTGACTGAGACCACGATGGGTTGCATGCTTGCGCAAGAATCAGAGGACAAAGTGGAGAGAGCCATCTACTATTTGAGTAAGAAAATGCTAGCGTATGAGACTCGCTACACACCATTGGAGAAGGCTTGCTTAGCCTTAGTATGGGCTACCAGGAAGCTGCGGCACTACCTGTTAACTCACTCCGTAATGTTGGTTTCACGACTGGATCCCATCAAATACCTTTTCGAGAAACCGGCACTTACGGGTAGGGTAGCTCATTGGTTGTTGTTGCTTTCCGAATTCGACCTAAAATATGTGACACGCAAGTTAGTCAAGGGAAGAGCAGTAGCAAAATTCTTAGCCGATCATCCAGTGGAAGGAGGTGAAGCAGTTGAATACTTATTCCCAGATGAAGCCATTTTGCACATCGACGACGAGTATTGGACGTTGTACTTTGACGGGGCGTCAAATCAGTACGGGTATGGGATAGGAGTGTTGCTAATAGCACCCGATAATTCCCGTATCCCTCTAGCCTTCAAACTCTGGTTCAAAGTCTCGAACAACGAAGCAGAATATGAGGCATGCATTGCCAGTCTAGAAGCAGCCCTGGAACTAGGAGCAAGACGGTTGGACGTCATCGAGGATTCAAACCTTGTTGTGTCTCAAGCAAAAGGAGACTGGAAGGTCAAAGAAGAAAAGATGATGATGTATCACCAGACCTTGGACTTGTTAATTCCTAGGTTTGAGAAGCTAAACTTTGCTCATCTTCCAAGAGAGAACAACAGGTTCGCAGATTCTTTAGCAACTTTATCTTCCATGATAGACATCCCGTTTGGAATCCGGATGCGTCCAGTCTTCATTGACCAGAAATTTGCGCCAGTCTATGAGTCGATCGCTGCTATAGATGAGGTTCAGGATGAAAACCCCTGGTATTATGACATTTGGAATTTCTTGGAGAAGGAAGCATATCCGCCAGGGGTAAATGCCAAGGATAAAAGGGCAATCAGAAGAATGGCCGTTCAGTTTATCATCTGTGGGGGTAAGCTGTATAAGAGAGGTCATCTGGGAATGCATAAGCTATGTGTTGAAACCGAGGAATCGAAGCGCCTGATGGAGGCCATCCATGGGGGAGAATGTGGTGCGCATATGAACGGAGTAATGCTAGCATGGAAGATCCTCAGACAGGGTTACTACTAGTCCACCATGGAGGAGGATTGTATCAGTTTTGTTCGGCGATGCCACAAATGTCAGATCCATGCAAACCGCATGAACATCCCACCGTCGAAGCTGTACAACATGACTTCGCCATGGCCATTTTCAGTTTGGGGAATTGATGTGATCGGGGCTGTCACTCCGAAGGGGTCGAATGGGCATGAGTTCATCCTAGTCGCGATAGATTACTTTACAAAGTGGGTCGAGGCCCAATCATATGCCGTGTTGAAGGCGTTGCACGTTGCAAAGTTTATCAGAAACAACATCATCTGCCGCTACGGGGTCCCAAACGAGATTATTTCGGATAACGGTTCCCACTTCAAGAAGGAAGTGATTGACTTGTTGGAGAAATACAACGTGGCTTTTCATAAGTCATCCACATACCGGCCGCAAACCAACGGAGCGGTCGAGGCCGCCAACAAGAATATCAAACACATACTGCAGAAGATGGTGGAAACCTACCGGGATTGGCCAGATAAGCTGCCATTTGCTCTGTGGGGCTACAGGACTTCAATTAGAACTTCTACCGGAGCGACTCCATATTCATTGGTTTATGGGATGGAGGCCGTTCTACCTATCGAGATTAAGGTTCCGTCATTGCGAGTATTGGCTGAGTGTCAAATAGCCGAAGCAGATTGGCAGCAAAGCAGATTTGAGGAACTCATGCTCTTTGATGAGAGAAGACTGAAAGCACTGTACCATGTTCAAGGCTATCAGCGCAGAATTGCCCGGGCTTTCAATAAGAAAGTTAAGTCTAGGAATCTAAAGGAAGGAGATTTGGTGCTCAAGGACAACCGAGCTCCCATCCACGACCCAAGGGGCAAGTTCAGACCTAATTGGACTGGTCCCTACATCATCAAAGCTATCTGGTCAGGTGGAGCTGTGGTTCTGACGGACCTAGATGGCCTAGAATTTTCCCAACCGATTAACATGGACAAGTTGAAGAAATATTACCCTTGAGAGGCTCACTAGGCCGAAAACCCGAAAGGGCAACTTAGGCAAAAGTTAGAGCACAAAAAATTAGAAAATATAAAAACTGAGCTCGCAAGGTTGAAAACTCGCAAAGGGCGACCTTGGCAAAAGTTAGAGTGTAAAAGGAGAGTGAAAATACCCGAGTGAACCTAAGCCTTAACTACGTAAGGCTTGATTCCTATCTTTGGGATACGTAGGCAACTTCATCTCGAAGTTCAGCCATAAACTTTTCCCCGATCAACTTTGTCCATTCGATCATCTCAGTCATCTTTGTCTATCAGCATTCAAGAACTTGGATTAAGGTCTCCAGTGCAGTGCTATTCAGACTAGGGGCAACTTTCCGTTGCCATGCAGTGCTGCGACACTATTCAGACTAGGGGCAACTTTCCAGTTGCAGAGATCCGGGGTTGTACATCTCAGAGACAGATCTCAGGTGTGTCCAGTTCTGATCCATATAGAAAATGATTCTGAAAAGTTTTAATAAAAGTTGACTTTGTTCAAATTAATCTTTTTTACAACTAAGACCATTTTTGGACCAAAGCGGAAAATTTTCAGTGCCACAACCTTCAATTTCATTGATTTCAAAACATAGTTCTCTTGCTCTTACATACAATCGAAGTTGTTTTTTATTACATTCATAAAGAAAACTTGAAAGTACTAATAAAGCAATAAATCCGGGGCATAGTCAAGTCAGGTGTTCCTGCGCCCCCTTCCAGAGCTAGTCGAAGCCTCTGATGCCAAGCTGGGCCCTTCCTGTGCCTCTTCATTAAGCCAATCCAAGCACTCATCAGACAAAGTACAACTGAAAGTAGGAGCGGGGGCCAGGAGTTCTCTCGTCCTCCATGCGGTGGCCTGCCGAGCAAGCTGTGCGCCTTGGGCTGGGAATGCAGCAGGATACTCTATCCCCTCTGGCGGGCAGGTCTGATCATGGCCAAATTGGCGTCGAATCCGGAATGGGAAGTAGAATACACAGCGAGTGAGACCAATCAATTGAATCCCAGTCTGCCGGGACATGTTGTAACTCATTGTCGGAAGGCTGAGCCAAGGGCACCACCAAGCAATACGGTCTGGGGACAAGCGGCACATCCAAGCGAACCGCCATCCCTCATCAAGGGCATTGACTAGACGGTGCCGGAAGAAGTAGCCGTGAGTTGAATATGCTGGGCAAGAGTCCACAACCTGTAGTTTGTCCATCAACCATACCTGGGAAGGGATGAAAAATGAGAGAATAAAGAATAGAGAGATGTACGATGAGAGAAAAGTGAGAATAGGATTTTTGTGAGAAAAACCGAGCTTGAGGACCGAGTGATGTGAGCGATACATATGTGAGATTGGGTGGGAAACATTACCTGTAGTAGTAGTGGACTCCCTGCTAATCTGGTCGTCTCACGACGATAAAAGGCGTCTAAGCCCATCAACGTCTCAGCCAAAGTCATGGCAATACAGCTCTTGCCCTCCTTCAAGCCTTGGGCAACCTCGGTCAGCCGGACACTAGACCCTCCGGGGCCTGAGACAAATAGAAAATGAGATAGCATGCACAAACAGAGGGCGTGTCGCCGGAAGCCTTGCCAATGATGGTTGTTGCGATCACCGGCATCAGAAAACCGATCGATCAAACTCGGAATATCCAGCATCCCGTCATAAATCAGAGACCGAGTGTCATGCATAATGAGTCCACACATTTGCCCTAAGGATTGGGCATGGCCAAAATTAAGTTGGGGCAGGAGCTCCTCGTCGCGCTCGGACTCCATTAAGGCTCGGAAGTCTTCGAAGGTAGGACATATCTCTTGCCCAGCGAAGCTAAAGACATGCGTCACCGGATTCCAAAACCTCGCCGCGGCATGAAGAAACGGAAGGTGCAACAAGGTACGACCCAGAGTGAATAGTGCATTTATGTCGAAACCCCGGAAATTCAACTTTTCCGAGCCATCCAAGCTAGCAATTCAAGCTGTGAGATTTTGAGCAAGAAACTCTTCCATTAGAGCAAATCAGTGTGGAATTGAGAAAAACTACGAAGCTGAGGTCTTTTGTAGGAGATAAGGTTGGGTGGAGGACAGGTGTCAACATTCTGGTGATTCCTTCATTCATAGCCGGCCGGCCAAATATTGTGCCGACCGGCCATCACTTTTTGCCGACCGAACAAACTTCTGGCCGATGGCCTCTACCCCTGGCCGATGGTCTTCCTCCTTGTTCCCTGAGCTGTTTATGCTAGGGATTGGGGAACTCCACCACCTCCAATCCCCCCCCGGTGATCGATTCTTGTGGAGACACACCTGTCTGCTTATCGAGTTATTGTACATTTGCTTATTGAGTTGTATTTCACTCTCTTTGAGTCTTTGATTTGTTTATCGAGTTGTACTCACACTTGATTGGATATATCATGCCTTTGTTTTGCTTATCGAGTTATAAGTCGGTTCATTACCTGATTATTACGATGCAAGTACTCAATGTTCAAAACAGGTTCAATTTTGTTCACATTGTGGTGTGATACCTTGCGATGCGATGCATAGAAAATTTACAAATGCAACAAATTTTGAACAAAATGGTCGTTTCATTCCCATCACGTGTTTTGCAAAATATGTAATTTTGAGAAAGAATAAAACCTGCCCGAGGCAGTGCAATGTGCTTAAACTACCAGTAAAAAGGAAAGTAAAGCATAGAATGGCAGGGTAGCAAAGTGTCGGAATTGATACCAGTAAAACTCCCCTTGCGGTCAACGCACCTTCTGCACCTTTGTTCGGGTCAACTACATGGTTTGGCACCTTCATCACTCGGGACAATGCGGGAAAGCACACTTTTGAAATGTGAACCTTCGAGTTGACCTCAGGCCACAACTTCTACGAGCGATGCTCGGTACGTATGAAGAACGTCCTTTCCCGTATCCTTTTCATGTCTTGTGGATTCCATAAATCGTTTCAATTATGCTGTGTTACAGTACTTTACATTCCAGCATCGTGAATAACATGTTTTTACTTACATGTGTGCATTCAACTCTTCTCATACACACTACTTGTGTAGACCGCATGTTTGTAATCAATTTCACTACTTGCGTAGACCGCATGTTTATAATTAATTACGCTACTTGCGTAGACCGCATGTTTTGCTTGCGTAGACCGCATGTTTGTAATCAATTTCATTACTTGCCTAGACCGCATGTTTTGCTTGCGTAGATCGCATGTTTATAATTAATTACGCTAGTTGCATAGACCGCAAGTTTTGCTTGCGTAGACCGCATGTTTTGCTTGCGTAGACCGCATGTTTATAATTAATTACGCTACTTGCGTAGACCGCATGTTTGTAATCAATTTCATTACTTGCGTAGACCGCATGTTTTGCTTGCGTAGACCGCATGTTTATAATTAATTACGTTACTTGCGTAGACCACATGTTTGTAATCAATTTCATTACTTGCGTAGACCGCATGTTTTGCTTGCGTAGATCGCATGTTTATAATTAATTATGCTACTTGCGTAGACCGCATGTTTGTAATCAATTTCATTACTTGCGTAGACCGCACGTTTTGCTTGCGTAGACCGCATGTTTGTAATCAATTTCATTACTTGCGTAGACCGCATGTTTTTCTTGCATAGACCGCATGTTTTACTTGCGTAGACCGCATGTTTATAATTAATTATGCTACTTGCGTAGACCGCATGTTTTACTTGCGTAGACCGCATGTTTATAATTAATTACGCTACTTGCGTAGACCGCATGTTTGTAATCAATTTCATTACTTGCGTAGACCGCATGTTTTGCTTGCGTAGACCGCATGTTTGTAATCAATTTCATTACTTGCGTAGACCGCATGTTTTGCTTGCATAGACCGCATGTTTTGCTTGCATAGACCGCATGTTCTGCTTGCGCGGACCGCATTTTTAAGCTCAAATTCATTACTTGCGTAGACCGCATGTTCTACTTGTGTAAACCGCACGTTTGAAACCAATTTCATTGCTTGCGTAGACCGCATGCTTATGATCAATTTCGTTGCCTGCGTAGACCGTGTGCTCCACTTACATGTCTGTGCCTTCACAGCATTGTTATGCTTCCCACTTGCTTTGCATTGTCACGCATTTTCAAGTACATTAATATGCATATTGTTAATCACATTGTACCTGTTAAGTTTGTTTTCTTTGCAGGCACGATATCATATGTACGGTTCATTTAAGGCTGGTGCAACCCGACGAACCGGACAGGTATGGTATACTTCGAGTGAGACATACCGAGAATCGCATAATTCTCTTACATCCTTTCTGTATTATATTGTAGTTCGGTGTATGCTAGCTTAAAACTGTTGCATGTGGGCTTCGTTACAGCTTTCTTTGCATGATCATAAGTTATGTTCGGCTTTGTGCATTGTCTTGCATTTTGCCCCTGCCTTCGGGCACATATCTTGTTTGTCTTGCATGTTTGTCTAAGTCATTGGCCATGTCAAAAATGGGTCACCTCTGGGCTTTGACATTCACTCCCGTCATTGTTATGACTTTCGAGTTCTGTCAAAGAGGGGCAACTATAGACACCCCATTTTTGACCGTCCTCAAGACTTGGACGTCACCGTTGGAACGCTCGGTGATCATCCGTGCTTGTGTTCGTCTCGAGTTCCCGGAGGTCTCGGCTGCGCGCCTCGCCTCAGGATCTCTCGACTCGACTTTTCGGTGTTTGGTTTTGCACCAAACACGTGTGTTTTTGCCTTGAAGGGCAGGGAATGGCTTGTTGGCCATTCCCACACACCACCGGCTGTCCCCTCACATCACCGGCCGTTTATTGGTGCCACCGGCAGTGGTTTCTTAAAACCAATGGCCGGTCGGCACTATATTTTGCCGACCGGCACTTTATTTGGCTGGTGATCTTTTTTGCTGGCCGGTGTGACCCTTTTGCACCCTTCAGACTTGGTGCATGCCAGCTGTGCCAGTTGGAATGCACCAACACTCCTCTCCGTGCATGAGGTGGCTGTTTTGAGCCTTTGCACCCATTTTCCTTCTAGAAGGTTGAACCCTTTGGCCAAGCTTCCTCAAGAAGCTTGGCCAGCTGTCCTAGCTTCCTCAAGAAGCCTTGACTCTTTTGCCCCCTTTGCCCCTTTCACTTAGCTTCCTTGAGAAGCTTAAATCATTTCCCTTTGCCTATTTAAGCACCTCTCTTCTTCCATTGTTAGGGGTTGGAGTTTTGAACATAAAAACCAGAGCTTATATACATATACATCTGATATATATACAGACTCTCTCTATATTTCCCTCTCTCTTCTCCCTTGTGTGTGTTTTCTTGGCCTAAAAGTGCATTTTGACCTTACTTTTGCACTAATACACACACCATTACACCTTGCTCCGAGATTGAGAGGCAATGAGGGTTGTTTTTTGAGATTTTGGACTGATTTTGCTCAGTACAGTGTGGCTGGACCAACTGTTCTTGAAGTGTTCTTCAAGGATAAGACTTTCACTTTATTATCCCCAATCTTGCATTGGTTCTTGACCTGTCTTGCATGCTGATTCAAGCTTTGAGTATAACATAAAAAAGTCTTACATTTTCTTTCTTAAGAACTTTCATTAAGGGTGTTTTGGGGTTTGGGGTCGAACTCACCCTCTTAGGCCTTGTTTGGCCCTTTTGGTGCTTCCATTGTTAGGCTTTATTTGCTTGAATGTTTGGTTCTTTTCACCACTGAAATCCAGTGGATTTTCAGTGGTAAAGAAGAGGGTTTGAGGTCTTGCATAGGGGAGGGACACCCCTCTCCCTTGGTCTCTCTCTTGTTTGCATATTCGGCTCAATGTGGTAGCATGCATGTCTAATCTTGTTTAGCTTCATTTCAGAGCTTATTTGGTGTTTATACAACATGTTTTACCTCTGTCTCATGTGGGTTTGTTGGTCTCTTTCATGCGTATTATACTTGCTTTATATCTCCTCAAGGTTGCCTAGAGGTATGCCATACATTAAGGCCATGATTCTCGCATGATCTAGCCTAATATTATGAAGGTATTAGCATCATTTTGCCATGTTCAAGATCTGTTGGCCATTGTTTCAGTCATGCTTGCCATGTTTGGTGTCACCTCTTTGCATTTTGGCTTGAGAGCCTTAAGGGTATGGGTCATGAACATGCATTGGTTAGGCTATTTCGGTGATTTGGAATCACTTAGCATGTCATTTCAGTCCCTAAACCATGCTTGTATACTTGCATTCATCGCTCCTCTCATGCTTTGAAGTTGTACCCTCTTATGCCTTGAAACGAGCATTGCGTATGCCTAGGTGTTTGTTTCATTTGGGATGCCATATGTGTGGGTTTTGGAGCTCTTTTTGCATGCTGAAATTCTGTTTTTAGTTGTATAGTTCATGCCATGTTTGTTTGGGTTAGTGGTGGTAGAATTCCCTTTGTTATGCCTTAGCTTTGGCCCCCCTTTTGGCTTGCATGTTTGTAGTGCATTTTGTCCATCACTTGAGGCACTTTTAGCCACTATTTTTGGGGGTGTTTGAGGCCTTCCATTTCAGTCTAAGTCTCTTCTTGGACATGGTTGTATGTTTGACTTGTTGCCTCTAATTGCATGCGTGCATTGTACCATATTAGCATTACGTGATGAGTCGCATTGTAGCATTGCATATTAGGAACAATGTATGCTTGCCATGACATGTTGCATTACATTTGGCATGCCTTGCTTTTTTTGTGATATGTTGCATTTTCGAGCCATGTTTGCATAACATGCATTGCATTGCTTGGTTTGGGGTGTCAAACCAAGTGTGAGGGTTAAGAAGTGTTCATACTACGAGTGATGTAACACGCCTTAACTCTCAGTCACCGAGACCCTTGACCTTGACATGATAGGGTCTTGGTCTTCATTCGTGTGTTGCATGCATTTTCATTGAATCGCAACCTTGGCTCCTTAGGCCATGACGCATCAAAATGCATGATTGATGGCCCGAGGGTCGAGGGCCATGCTCCCTTGAGTCCCTTGTATGATAGGGAGTGTGCCCGCGCATACATTTGCTTGAAATTCCATGCCATACACTGTCTGTCCTTGTTGCTGTCAAAAACCAGTTTCTGCAGGGAGTTCTTGCCGACCGGCACTGTAGAGTGCCGACCGGCCATGGATTGGTGGCCGATAATATGAAAGCCCAGCCGATGGATAAGTTCCATGGCCGGTGTGTATTCCCTTCAGCCGATAGTGCCCTACAGGGTTCAGGGAACCTGTCCCAGGATTTTGGAAGTTTTCAGAGAAGTAGGGTAGTGTAAACAGAGGCAGCAGTGGTATGGTACGGGCTTTCGGGGCAAGATAAATCTGAGCATGCATCATTCACGCATCCCGAGGCGGGAGCTACGACCATCTTCTCTTTGCATTTAATTTGTTAATTAGATTAGAAATTTTGTAATAATTAATTTAGTATTATTTATTCGGACTGTAATATTTATTCGGACCCTCCAAGCGAGGGCAATTGTGTAATAAGTGTGTGTGAGTGTGTGTATGTCTTCCAACCCCACGTCTTCCTTCCTTTTTATTTACCCGCCTATGATGGTAGACTAGGGCATATTTAAATTAGCATACCTTATGCTTAGCATGCGTGCATCCATACATTTGTCTTACATGCACCAGGCTCGGTACATCATGCTAACTACACTCGTATTTCAATTCCAAGTTGAGTATTTGTTAGTTGCAGCATTTCACATGCCATGTTTAGGATAGCCGAGCCTATTTGGATTGCATCTTTGCATGTGTTGCATTAGCCATTTCAAATATGAACTAGGATCATACATGTGATTACTAACTGGTTTCTGTTTTGGCTTGGAGTACTAGGTGAGCTTTTATGCTTTAGCATGCCGCATGCGTGTGAGTGTTGCCATAATTGCATGATTACCATGAGGCTAGCTGCTTATGTGATATAACTGCTTGAATGCCTGTGGATGGAGGTCGAATTGCTTAAATTGGGATAACGCATTAAAACTGTGAATTTTAAGCCCACTAGATAATGGCAAAACCATCTTTTCTAAAAGCCCACTTGAGGGTGGCAAAACCTGCATTTTAGCCTACTTGCGAGTAGCAAACCATTTTCAAAACAAACATGAAATGTTTTGTTCCAATTTAGGCGATTTGGTCTATACTTGTTTGCTGTGCGCATAACATAGTAATTCTAGGCTAAATAACTGGAATAAGAACACATAATGCTTTCAAAACAAGATATCACGGTTAGTAGAGGCCGATCATTGATCGGGCGAGAGGGGGTGCTCATAGCTGACCTTCCCTAATCGTACCCAAGTTCCCGAGCCGAGGCAACTTTGGTGATGACGGACACGTGGCCTTTGGCACCAAGTCAGGGTTTCCTAAATTCCCCAAAATAAAATATTTAGGTGGCGACTCTGTATCTGGCAAATAGTCCATGTTTGGCACTTCTTTCAAAAAACTGTTTTCTCAAAACGATTTGCCAGATTTGGACTCTTTGGTTTAGATTAAGAACCGTGACACGAATCGAGTCTGAACTATAGTGGGGTCCCTCGCGGACGTGTTACAGTTGGCCGACCAGGGAAAGTGGTCGGCCGACCACCTCTTCTGGTCGGCCAACTTCCTCCTGATTTGTTTGTCTGAGTGCATGCCAGCTGTGCTAGCTGGAAGGCACAGACTGGATCCTCCATACACAACCAAGTTTTTAGCTTCTAGGAGAAGCTTTGGCTTTGAAACTCTATAAGAGAGGCCCTCCCTCTCCTTATACCAGGTTGAAAAATTTGCTCTAAGGCAAAGCTTATCTCTCTCTCTCTTTGTCTCTATATTTTAGGCTTAGAAAGTGCTTTGTTCTTGACCCTCTTACACTACACCTCATAGCCATACACTTCCACCATTGATTTGAGGTTCTTGGAGGTGGTTTTCAGAGGTTAAAGAGCTGGTTTTTGGTCCCAAAGTTTGCTGGTTTTGCTGAGCTTCAAGGGTAATCACTTTTTCCTCTTTTAAGCATTATTTTGATCATTCTCTTAGCCTCATTTGCATGCTTATTTGAGCTTTGTTGTCAACTAAAAAAAGGTTCATATTTAAGTGATTTTCATGTTTGTTTAAGGCTCTTTTGGTGTTGGGGGTCATCTACCCTCTTGCATGCTCTATTTAGCCTTGTTTTGAGATTTGCTTGGCCCTCTAGCCACTGAAATCTAGTAGATTTTCAGTGGTTGGCATGTGGTTTTGTTAAAACCTATCACCTACTTCACCCACTTAAACCTACTCCACTAAACCTAACCCACTACACCACTACCACCTCACCTACTCCACTAAACCTAACCCACTACACCACTACCACCTCCACTTCACCTACTCCTTACCTACTACACACTCACCCTCTTCTATATATAGGAATCATGAATCATTGTAATAAATAGATCAATAAAATCAATCAATAATACAATTCTCTATTTCTTTTTTATACATTGATTTTTTAACATGGTATCAGAGCTAGCTTAGAACCTAGTATTTTCGCTTTTCCGGCGGGCGGCAACCTCACCTTAGCCGCCCGCCGGATCTCAACCTATTCAGCTTATTTTCTACACATACCTTCCCATCACTGCCTAAATCCTCACCTTAGTTCTGGGTCTTCTGAATCGTCTCTACAATTCACTGAATCTCGCTGCCTCGTCTCTTGCCGAACCTCCGTGAGCGTCGCCACCACTTTCGGAGGAGCCCCCACCTTTCGACAGTCCATGTAAGCTTCCAAAAGGCTAGAGTAGTGAGGATGAGCGATGATCTTAGCTTTGATAGCTTCAACATCATTCGAGTTCTCATTCTCTTCTTGTTGTTGATCATTATGATGAACAGTACTGCTTTGGTGAGTGTGGGTTCTTATGATTGACGGGTAGTGAAATTTCTGGGAAGTTTCGGCTTCAAGAATCACTGCTACTAAAGCAATTGCCCCACATGGGCATGTCCCTCTAAAACTAAATATATTTGTCCACCCACACACAACTTTTGTCCCCCTCTTTTCATTTCTTTATTTTTTTTTCTTTTACTCACCCATGTGACCCACGATGTTCCAACCTACACTTTTTTTCCCCCACTTTCTTTATTATATATATATATATATATCTTTTTATTATATTATATTAAAACAAAAAATTATATTATATTAAAAAAAAAAAAAAAAACAACAAGAAATATATTTTTGATTTCAAATATATTTTTATTATTTTTTCTTTATTTTTCTTTCACATTATTTTTAATCTTTTTCCAATTCCATTCATACCATCTAGCTTTGCACACCAAACCATATTTTATTCATCTCAGGGATCAACCCTGATCACAATTTTACACAAAAAAAAGAAAAAAGAAAAAAAAAAATACAAACAACAACCACATTCACAGGTGGGATTTTTTCTTCTCTACTCTGCCGCCGGTCTTTTCTTCTTGCCTCCGTCCTGGGCGGCCCTTGCCGGTGTTGCCTCCGTGTTTCCCACTCCACTGGGCATGATCACTACTCCCTGCTCCTCCACTGCAGCATATGGCGGCCCTCCAAATCGGAACATCACGGTGGCCTTCCGCTTCAGCTCCTTGTTTTCCGCCTTCAGCACACTTATCTCTGCTCGCGCATCCTTATACATGCGCTGGAGCAGAGCCAGTTGGCCGTTTAAATGCTGCACCTCATTTGTCCTACTCTGCAGCCGGTGCGACAAGTTTGTGACTGCCGTCATCGTCTCCACACAGGACTTCAAAGTATACTGATTGGCTTCAATGTCAGTTTGCACTGCCATTTTTTGCTCCACCGACCGCATAGGAAAGTTCAACGGAGCAAACCCTGGGGCGCTTGGTTGAGGTTCACTGGCCCCCGCACCAGTTATCTCTCTTGTTGACTCGTTAAGGTCTGGAAAGAGAGTGAGCAGACCACGGGAAGACGAAGCCATTTTCTGGATTACAGAGTATCTCTCTTAGAAATCTCTCTCAGAAAACGAAGAGTTTTTTCAGAGTTTTTCTAGCAGGTTTTTTGCCTCTGCTTCCAAGCCTCAACCTTGGTTAAATAGCCGAGGCCGAAACGCCACTCTGTCGCTCACGCGTCTCGCCGCGTCTCCGGCTCACCTTTTGATGGCTCGACACTTTCTGTCAGGCACGCCTTTTGATGAAGTGGGCGCGCCTTTTGAGGGCGCGACTTTTGAGGGCTCACTATATATATCCATATATATATATATATATTTGGGCAGCCTATATACACCATCATACAGTGTATTTTTTAAGGGTTCGACAAGACTCTATAAACTGTCCCGACATTGATTCCGGTTAGCTCCTTCAAGGGTCCGACAAGACTCTGTAAACTGTCCCGACATTGATTCCGGTTAGCTCCTTCAAGGGTCCGACAAGGCTCTGTACACTGTCCCGACATTGATTCCGGTTAGCTCCTTCATGGGTCCGACAAGACTCTGTAAACTGTCCCGACATTGATTTTGGTTAGTTTCTACAAGGGTCCAGCAAGACTCCGTAAACTGTCACAACAACTATCACAACATTGTCTGCTACAACGGTCCGACATGACCCCATAAACTGTCTTCTACATCGGTCTGACACAACCATCCAGTGTCCTCTACAATGTTATGACACCACCATACAGTGTCTTCACCATCGGTCTGACACGACCATACAGTGTCTCCTATCCTCTTTTCTTTTATGTATTCGTCTATTTTCTTGTTTTGTTACTCTCTCCAAACTCAAGTTGGCTAGTTCCTATCCCCCTTGAGTTTGCGGGGGGCTGTTAAAACCTATCACCTACTTCACCCACTTAAACCTACTCCACTAAACCTAACCCACTACACCACTACCACCTCACCTACTCCACTAAACCTAACCCACTACACCACTACCACCTCCACTTCACCTACTCCTTACCTAGTACACACTCACCCTCTTCTATATATAGGAATCATGAATCATTGTAATAAATAGATCAATAAAATCAATCAATAATACAATTCTCTATTTCTTTTTTATACATTGATTTTTTAACAGGTTTTGAGGGCCAAAATCAGAGAGGGGTGACCCTCCCTCTTTTGGCCTTGTTTGCTTGCATTTTTGGCTTTCCAATGGAGCATATATTTCCACACTTCCTAGCCTTGGTTCAGGCCCTTTTTAGTGACTTTTAGGACCTGCCTAGACTCTGTCTATGGCTGGTTTGGTCACCTTTTGTTTGCCTCTTGCATGTGCAGAACAATCCCTTGCATAGCCTATCAAAGTAACACCTCATTCTTGCATGTATTGATCATGTTTCAATGGGTTTTTGGCTATCATTTGGCATTCCATGATTTTGTTTTTGGCTGGTTTGGTAGCCTCTCATATGCCTCACATGCTTGTAGCGTAAATCATGTTCACTAGCTTATAATGCCTGTTGTTTTGGCTAGGGCTGAGCAAGGAATCTGTAAAATCCGTAATCCGATCCGGTCCAGTCCAATCCGATAGGTTTGGATTGATTTTTTGAATCCGTGGTTCGGTTCCGGATTGAGAATTTCAAAATCCGTAGGCCACGGATCGGTTCCGGATTGAACTCCACGGTTCCGGATTGGAACCGATCTGGACCATCTAGAAATAATCTATATTTTTATACTATATACCTTCCCACACCATATAATTTCTTATATGATATAAATACTAAAATGTAAACCTAATCCAGGTCCAGCAGCTTCACCTCACTCGTTCACGCCTCACTCTTCTGAGGTCTCTATATCGATGGTGTCTCTCTCTCTTCTCTTTCCCATCTCAGACTGAGTTCTCTCTCTCACACTCTCATCCATCTCAGATCAGATCGGTGTGCTGCTGCTCGTCTCTCTCTGTCGGTGAGCTCTCTCTCTCTCTCTCGGTGTTCTCATCTCTCTCTCTCTCTCTCTCTCAGATCGGTGACTATTTTTGTTTATTTGTCTTCCTCTTTCGGTGAGCTCCTCTCTCTCTCTCTCTCTCTCTCTCTCTCTCTCTCTCTCTCTCTCTCTCTAACACTCTGAAATAGGTTTAATCTCTAACACTCTGAAATGGGTTCCCAGATCATCCATCGCAGATTAGATCGATTGTTTCATGTCATCTACAGTGGATTCGGTAAATGTAAGTAGGAGGTTTTTTTTCTGTTTTTATTTTTATTATTTTTATGTTTTCATTATGTTTTTATTTAGATCGATTGTTTATGTTTTATGTTTTCATTATGTCACACTCTGAAATGTGATTGTTCATGTTATCTGGTTTTGTTCTGTTTTATCTCAGACTGAGTTTTCTGTGTTTTTTTTTTGATCCATTTGAACCCATGATTTATAGCTTGGATTATTAACCTGTTTATGAGTTTCTTTATCAACAGTCTTTCTTGATGGTGCAACAATTGTGCCATCTATATAGCCAAATAGGTCATTGCAAATCAGGATCAATGTAAATTGGTCTCTCCATAACAGAATATTTTTTAATCAAATTTTAACAGATACATGGTTGATAATATTGTGGAGATGAACAGTTAAAGAAGAAAGTGGAAAGAGCTGATGGCCAATGGCCATATTAGTAAGAGAGAAAGAGGGAGACAAAGTATATGAGAGAGAGATGTCTCTGGCTCCAATACCATAAAATACTGGAGGACCCAAACAGGGTTGAGAATGTATATTCATATATGGGAAGGATTTGACAAAACCCTCATTTGAATATTTACAATAATACCCACAAATGTGTACAACATTTATAACATTACATCCTAACACAGTTTTCTCTGGATGTGCATCTCTTACTAATAAAATATAAGAATGCTTTTAATTAAAATAGGGACTTGAAATTTATTGATCTATCTTAGTTGTTTACTAAGATTGGTGGTAGTTACTGATTAATGATTAATGATTCTGTTCTTAGAATGGGGTAAAAGACCCATTTTGTTTGCTTTGCACCTAAAGAAAGGGACCCATTTTGTTATTTAATTATTTAAATCCGTGGTCCTAAACCGATCCAATCCGTGTTTCAACGGATTGGTTCGGATTGGTTCTACAATTTAAATGGATTGGATTGGTTTTAATTTTTCAGGAACCGTAGATAACGGATTGGTCCTTGTTTTCTCCCAATCCGGACCAATCCGGTCCATGCTCACCCCTAGTTTTGGCCCTCTATGCTAGCATATTTTGGCCATGCTCCAAACTGATTTTGTTCATATTTTGGGCTACCTTAGCTCTGTTTTGAGGTTCCTTGGTCGAATGAGGCTTTCCATGTATGGTTGTAGTGTAATAGACTTGCTTAGCCTTGAGTTTTGAATCCCCTTGCATGGTTAACTTGAATGTTTTAGCATCATTGAGCATGATATTTCAGAGCTTATTTCTTGGCCATATTCTCAAGTTTGTCACTCTTTCAATGTGTTTGAGAGTTGCATCATCGTACCCCATTCATGAGCCTTTGCATTGAGCTTCATTCTTATGCCTTTCAAGCCACCACCTTGGCTCATTTTGCCACTGTTTTGGGCCTGCTTAAGGTCAGTTTGGAGTTGGTTTTGTCATTTGAGCATCACCTTGCATGCCTCTAGTGTAATGTGCTTCACTAGCTTCGGTACTTGAGCTTTTCAACATGCATTGTGTGAATTGTTTGCATGATTCGGAGCCATTTTGTATGTCATTTCAGAGCTGGAACATGTGTCATTGTATGCCATATTTCATCCTTTCAATGCTTTTGTAGAGTTGCATGTTGTGCCCTTGGGCTTAGGTCCTTGCATTGTGTATGCTAGAATGAGTTTTGGAGTCTTGTTTTCATCATGTTTGGCCACTGATTTGGGTGTGGCTGAGGCCCATTCATTTTGGTTTAAGTCCATTTTTGCATTGAGTATGCCATTGTATTCCATAGCATTGAGTATGCCACATTGTCGCATGATTGATCATTGCATTGTGCATGCCTTGTTCATCTCATTGTGTATGTTAGTTCTTAGGTGCATTGTGTATGCTAAGTACCACGTGCATTGAGTATGTCATTGTTAGTTCATAGCATTGTGTATGCTAGTTGCATGCTTGCATGTTATCCTTTGCATGTTTGCATCACTTAGTTGCATAGCATTTAGGTTGCATACTTAAAGTCGCATTGTGCATGCCATTGTTTGTTGCATTGTGTTTGGGATAAGAGTTAGCCCAAACACGAGAAACGAGGGACGTTTCACACTCGAAGTGATGAAATGTGCCTCGATTCCCGGTCGCTGACACTCTTGACTACACATGAAGGAGTTTAGGAATTTATGTGTTCATATGTGCATTCATTCTATATTAAGTTGTGCAGTTCGGTTCCTCGGCCATCATGCATCGAGATGCGTGATTGGTGGCCCGAGGATCGAGACCTACATTCCTTTGAGCTTGTACAATGATGGGGAGAGTGGTCGTGCACACATGTGTTGCAAATACTTTGCCGTGTCTCTCTCTCTCTTTGTTGCAGAAAACCAGAAACCAGGAGAGGAAACTGGTCGGCCGACCAGATTTACTGGTAGGTCGACCACTTTTTTTGGTTTCCACCACAAGAGGTGGTCGGCCATTGGTCTTCCATGCCTATAAGCTGGTCGGCAGCCTTCCCACAGATTCCTAGGATGGAGTTTCATCTCTCTGGAGCTTTGTGCATGTTTCTGAAATCAATTGCAAACAAAGGCGAGTCGGGGCGTCGCGAGGGATTTCCGAACAAGGCAATTCAAGCATGCATGGATCCTTCATCATCTATGGCAGAGCTGAGGCAGTCCGTTCCATGTAGTTTGCATTATAGTTTATTTGCTTACTTAGCTAATTTGTTAATTAGTTAGAGTTATGTAATAATTAGCTGTAATTTGTTATTTATTGTGGTTGTGTAATAACTAGTTTAATTAGATTAGTTTAGATTAGCTAGTTGGTTTTGTATTATTTATTCGGACCCTCCGTCGAGAGGGCACAACTATTGTAAATAAGTGTGTGTGTGTGTGATGCATGTCTTCCAACCCCCATTTCTTTCTCCCTTTTGTTTACCAGCTTACGATGGTTAGTTTTAGGGCATGTTTCAATTAGCATCCTTATGCTCGCATGTTTGCATCCATTCATCTGTCTTGCATGTACCGGGCTCGGTTCATCATACTAACTGCATTGTATTTCAATTCCTGTTTGAATACATGTATCAAATTACATTTCACATGACATTTTAGAATAGTCGAGCCAATCTTAGTTGCATTTTGTATGTGTTGCATTAGGTATTCTTGACATAGCCAGGATCATGCATTGATTTCTAACATAGCTTTTGTTTTGGCTCGGAGCACTTGGTAACTGTTTATGCTTTAGCATCCTTGCATGTGTGTGAGTGACTGCCATGAGGCTAACTGCTTATGTGATACAATTGCCTGAATGCCTGTGGGTGAAGGTTGGATCACTTGAATTGGAACGATTCATTGATTATGAGTTTTCAAGCCCACTTGAGAGTGGCAAATCACCATATTTTCTAAGCCCACTTGAGGGTAGTAAAATCTGCATTTTAGCCTACTTGCGAGTAGCAAACCGCTTTAAAAAACAAACATGAAATGTTTTGTTCCAACTTAGGCGATCCAATCTATACTTGTATGCTGTGCGCATCACGTAGCAATTCTAGGCTAATAAACCGGAATAAGAGCACATATGTTTTCAAAAACAAGATATCATGTTTAGTACTGGCCGATCTTTGATCGGGCGAGCGGGGGTGCTCATTGCATGACCTTTCCCAATTGTACCCAAGTTCTCGAGCCGGGGCAACTTTGGTGATGACAGACACGTGGCCTTAGGCACGAGTCAGGGTTTCCTAAATTCCCCCAAAATAAAATATTTAGGTGGCGACTCTGTATCTGGCAAAGCAGTCCATGTTTGGCACTTCTTTCTAAAAATCAGTTTTTCAAAACGATTTATCGAATTTGGACTCTTTGGTGACTTATAAATCTCGCATTGCACTTTGCGAGATCAGATTAAGAACCGTGACATTGAGTCCAAACTGTAGTAAGCCCAATGGACAAAATGGGATCTTCCCTAGAACGTTCGGTCGCGTCTATAGACGCAGACAACAACATACAACTACAGAACTCAAGTCCGAAACACAATAAATGATGGGGAAAACCAGGATCGCTATAACCTCCCCCCTTAAAGAATTTCGTCCCCGAAATTTTAATACAAGTTTCGAAATCATGATTATTTCAATATTAATGTGATTACAATACATCATTCACCAACATTATCCACCACCGATCATTCCATCTCTTCTCAAGAGAACAACTTTACAAACATAGCTCATTATGTATTATCAACATACATTCTTCCGAAATTCAACTATTTTTAACACACATATTCCATAATTCCATAACATATTCAATGTTAATAACATGTTTGCATTTCTAAAACACATTCAACATATACAATGTTAAATTAAACTTACATTTCCAAAACATATCCAACAATTATAATACTTCCGTAATCCAAAACATATAAAATGTTCTTAGAGTTTATTTACAAAACAAAATTCTCAAAATAAGCTCAAACATCAACGAATAGGTCCGTATATTTCTCTCGGACCTCCAATTCACGTTCCCAAGTTGCTTCCTCAACCCCGTGATGTTTCTACAATACCTTGACCAAGGGAATGGTCTTACCTCGCAAGACTTGGTCTCGTCTATCCAAGACCCTCACTGGTTTCTCCTCATACGAAGCATCCTTACCTACCTCTAAGTTGGTCCAATCCAATACATGTGATGGATCCAGCTTATACTTCTGAAGCATACTAACATGAAACACGTTATGCACTTCAATAAACCGAGGGGACACCTTCTCACTCTTCCCAAACCTCATTAAGCCCCGCCTAGGTGATATTTTCAGAAAGACATGATTACCCACCTTAAATGACAAAGGTCTCCTCCTACGGTCGGCATAGCTCTTTTGGTGACTCTGGGTTGTAACTAGCCTCTTACGAATAAGTGCAACTTTCTTCATCGTTTCCCGCACCAACTCCGAGCCCAACAAAGGTGCATCACCCACCTCAACCC
Organism: Camellia sinensis; assembly: GCF_055761805.1. Classification (NCBI taxonomy): domain Eukaryota; kingdom Viridiplantae; phylum Streptophyta; class Magnoliopsida; order Ericales; family Theaceae; genus Camellia; species Camellia sinensis. The sequence goes on from NC_138971.1 coordinate 62,103,462, forward strand.
AACACAGCCTCGAAGCATATCCTCAAGGATCTGAATAGTGCGTTCAGGCTGCCTGTCAGTCTGAGGATGGTAAGCCATGCTAAAAGTCAATCTAGTGCCCAAGGCACTCTGTAAGCTCTGCCACAACCTAGCAGTAAAACGCGGGTCTCTATCTGAGACAATCGACACTAGGACCCCGTGCAATCTCACTATGTCCTGAATATACAAGTCAACAAAGTGATCTACCGAATCTCTTACATGTACATGAATGAAGTGCACTGACTTAGTCAACTGGTCCACCACCACCCGAATGGCGTCACTACCCCGTTGAGTCCTCAAAAGGCCCACAACAAAATCCATTGTGACATGCTCCCATTCCCAGATATCAATACAAGCTACATCACTAATGGACTTCCTACTTAGGGCACCAACCACAACATTGGCCTTTTCCGGATGATAATGCAACTCGAAGTCATAATCCTCTATGAACTCCATCCACCTTTTCTACCTCAGATTCAAGTCCTTCTGTGTAAACAGATACTTCAGACTCTTATGATCCGAGAACACCTCGAATCTCTCACCATATAGATAGTGCCTCCAAATGTTTAAGGCAAAAATCACAGCTGCTAACTCCAAGTCGTGAGTAGAGTAGTTCTTCTCGTGTGTTTTCAATTGACGCGAGCCATAGGCCACTGCTCTCCCTTCTTGCGTCAATACACAACCTAAACCCTCTCGTGAGGCATCACAATACACTGCATAACCCAAACCCTTCTCCGAAATAATCAGTACTAGAGTGGTGGTAAGTCTAACTTTAAGCTCTTGGAACGACTTTTCATAAGTCTCACTCCACACAAACTTGACCTCTTTTCGCGTCAATCTAGTGAAAGACGAAGCTAGCCTGGAGAAATCTTTCACAACCCGACGGTGATACCCGGCTAATCCTAGAAAACTACGGATCTGAAAGACATTCTTAGGCTGTGCCCAATCTTGCACTACCTCTATCTCGGATGAATCTGCAGTCACCCCCTCCCCGGATACCACATGGCCTAAGAACTTAACCTCTCTTGGCCAGAACTCATATTTCCCAACTTAGCATACAACCTATGGGCTCTAAGCAACTCAAGCACCACTCGCAAGTGTTCCTCGTACTCCTCCTCAGAAGATGAATAAATAAAAATGTCATCCACAAAGACGACAATGAAACGGTCTAAGAACTCTTAGAAAATTCGGTTCATTAAGTGTATAAATACAGTCGGTACATTGGTAAGCCCAAAAGGCATCACCAGAAACTCATAATGACCATACCGCGTACGGAATGCCGTCTTCGGGATATCTTCCTCCCTGACCCTCAACCGATGGTAACCCGATCTCAAGTCTATCTTAGAGAAACAACGGCATCCTTTCAACTAATCAAACAGATTATCTATACGAAGCATAGGGTACTTGTTCTTAATCGTGACCTGGTTCAATTTTCGATAATCAATGCAAAGTCTTAAAGCCCTATCTTTCTTTTTAGCAAAGAGGGGCGGTGCTCCCCAAGGCAAAGTACTGGGGCGAATAAAACCTTTATCTAATAGTTCTTGGAGCTAAACCTTTAGTTCACTCAACTCAGCTGGGGCAAAACAATATGGTGCCATGGAAATCGATGCCGTGCCAGGCACTAAGTCAATAGAGAACTCGATCTCTTGATGGGGTGTTAAACTAACAAGATCCTCGGGAAAGACGTCCGAGTACTCACAGACCACTCTTGGCTACTCAGTCCAAGTCTCATCACACTCACTACTCATAAAGCTCGCAAGAAGACAACTAAGCTCACTCCGCGCTCACGGATCATACACTGGCGGTAAGACTCTACCAACCCGATCCCCTAAGAAATGAAAACAGTCACCGCTCAAGGTATATACAGTAACCCTCTGACGGTAGCAATCTATCACAGCCCGGTATGACGATAACCAGTCCATACCCAAAATCACATCAAACCTAGACATATCCATCAATACAAAGGAAAAGGGAAGCCGGCGATCGGTGACCTCTATATCACAACCCCGACACCCCTGCTTCAGAACCACCTCACCCCCAATGGGTGATACAACATAAATAGGAGATGCTAACTGTGCCAACTCCAACCCCAAAACATATGTAAATGCAGAAGATATAAAGGAATAGAATGCACCCGTATCAATTAACACATTAGCAACCGAGTTGCAAAACAAAAAGGTACCTTTCACTACTGATGGAGCCGGTACAAGGTCTGGCACTGTAATAGCATACATGCACCCTGAAGGTCTCAAATCTACTTGCTCACCTCTCAAAGCATACGACTGCTACACAGACTGAGCCAAAGAGGCTCCCTGATTGGGCCTCAAGGCTTGAACTGACTGAGCTGGCTGATAACTCTGTGTCGGTCTCGATCCAGACGCACCAGACATGCCACTCAACTGTGGGCAAAACCTCTTCAGGTGCCCCGCCTGCCCATACTTATAACAAGCGAGCGGTTGGCCTCTGCCCTGACTCTGGCCCTGACAACGAGCCGAAGATGATACTGCACGCTGCCCTCCTTCCCTCTGCGGGCAAACCGAAGACTTGTGGCCCAGCTGACCATATTTGTAACAGGTGATGTCTCCATGTCCGCCTCTCCCAGAACCTGAACTCGGTACCAGAAAGGTAGATCTAGAATGCACTCCCTGGGACTGCTAAGGGTTAGAACCCCTCTGCCTGTTACCGTCTCCCTGACCTTCTTGACTCCTCATGGAGCCTCTCATCATCTCCTCCTCAGCATGAATAATGGTCTCAAGATAGGCTGTAGCCTCCACAAGGTACCCACAATCTCTAATCATAGAATCGGCAACTCTAAACATGAGTCCAGTCCGCAACCTCTTCTCAAACTCCAGACAGCGGCGTTCCTCAATCGCCACTAACTCAGGTGCAAACCTAGATAGGCTAGTAAATGTGGCCTCGAACTCTGCCACTGGTGTATTCAGCTGCACCAACTTAGAGAATTGATCCCTTAATTTCTCCCTCACCGTTGCAGACAAGTACTTATCCTAGAAAGCTTCAACAAATGCCTCCCAAGTCCCTCAAATGCGCCCCCGCACATACTTCCACCACTGACCAGCGTCTCCCTTCAGCTGGAAGGAGGCCAAGGTCACTCTTAGACCTCCGTCTTCGAGGCCAAGCATCTCAAACGTGTTCGTCATCTGCTTAAGCCACTAATCAGCCTTCAGTGGCTCCTTAGGGTCACCCAAAAACTCATCCGGATTCAACCGGAAGAACTCCCTCTTCAAAAAAGACAGCTCTGCCTCAGGTACATGGGCCTAGACTTGATTCTTAGCCCTGAGAATGTCCATAGATTCCCTCAAAGTTCCGGCCATTTCACGGGCTAAAGCGCCCATGGCCTGCTGACAAACCGGTTCGGCCATATTGGCCTGACCCACACCTTCCTCCTGCGCCGGAATCTCATCCGGTATAAGCATCTCCTGCCTCCTAGGTCTACCACGCCTACCACCATGACCTCGTCCTGACATCATAATAAAGGTAACAAAAGAAATTAGCACATTGACAAAATGTGCCGAAGCTATTTCACTCGCGTCCTAATACAATGGACAACTGTAATTCACTCCACATAAGCACATAATCACATAAACACATACGAATTTCATTTTCGGATAATGATCGTCCTGTGGAGTCGCTAGAGTTCCAGTTAGAAACGGCACTGATCAAGTGCCTTTCCAACAGGACTCCCAGAAACCCATGGACCCGATCAACATCCTAGAAACTAAATCCCATACTCATATAGTCACATAAACATGTTATAAGCACATAACATCATACATAAGTCTTTAACAAGCGAGACAAACCCATTGTGGTACTAACCACTTCCCACGTACCCAAAGTATTCAAACCCGGTATACTTTGATACCAAGTTGTAACACCCTAAAAAATACAGTATAAGACAACCATCCATATAATCCATAATCATAGAAGAAATCTTATATTTCATTTATTAGAGTCTTGCTTATAAAAGATATTACATGTTTGAAACAAAATAAATGCCCTATGGGCTTACAGCTTTTGAAGTATAAACATGGTTACAACAAAAGAAAGGCTCTAACTCTATACATAAAAAGCCATCGACTTGAATTTACATGTAACATCAACAAATAACAAGAGGGAGTCTTCAACTCCTAACCTCCCAAGCTAAGGCCTTGGAGGCGGCATGTCACCTGTACCTGAAAAATGGTATCCCAAGTAGGGTGAACCAAAGCCCAATAGAGATATACTAAACCAAATTTAAGAAATGACTAAAACATTAGCATTCGAAAAATGGTTAACACTTGTAAACCAACTTGCACCCTTTCCGTAGCTCAACAACATTTATATCCATATTTCAAACCACTTCCATTTATTTATCCAAATCAATTCATAATGCATGGTTCATCATTTATTCAAACAATTCATAATGAGACTACAACTCATGTTATCAACACTTCAATCATCAACAATTTAAAATGAGACTAACTCATATAATCAACACTTTAATCATCAATGCCATTCAAACGTATTTAAGATTTCAGGACTTTCACCCTAGACACTCCGGCCAACTTAATTATCAATGGAGTCCATCCCCTATCTCCTCCCAAACAGTGGAGTACATCCCTTATCTTCTTCCAAACCATGGAGTACATCCCCTATTTTCTCCCAAACGAAGATACATATGCAACATATTTAAATACTTAATCATATACAATGATCAATTAAAGCACATATTCAATGGATTAATCCAACCGTCATATTCAATGACATAATTCAATTGATTAGTTTCTATTTACCTAATCATCATGCAGTTCTACAACAATCATGGCTATCCTCTACCGATAGCCCAAAACAATTATCTCTAAACAGGTAAATAAATCTATCAAACAGATAAATTATTACATTTTCCATAGGTAAGTGATTTATCAATCCAACTACACCATTTAATCAAAATTTCCTCTAATTTCATAATTCTCAAACCAATTTCATATTTATACCAAATAATTCATCTAATTTCCAATTAGGGAAAATCTTCACCTTTTCAAACATCAAATCCCAAATACTTAATTCCATCAATTATACACAATTAAACCCAATCTGAAGACCTCACATACACAATGGAGCCTAAAGACATGAAAAACCCTCTTTTATACTTTCAAATCAAACCCTCACTTTACCCAAAATTACCAAACACCACCATCTATGCAAAATAACCAATATTTATGTCAAAACTCATAATAAGGAGTAATTTATCCCTACCTCAAAGTTAGGAGCTCAAAGGAGAAGAAGGAGGAAACTCAAGATGTTCCAAATCGACACTTTTTCGGATCAAAGGAAAGCCCACGCAAAACTCCAACTTTCTTACAAAGAGACTAGGGAAGAGACACTCTAAATCAAGTGTATTTGTAGAGAGAAGGGGTGTTTAGAGAGAGAGAGAGAGAGAGAGAGAGAGAGAGTCGGATCTAGGGTTTGGAGTGAAATGGGGATGAAAAAGTGATGTAGAATCACGCTGCTGCGAACTGATATATACAGGGCTCGCTAGAGCGAATGAGTCGTCACTCGAGTGACCAGACACAAGAGGACCTCGCTTGAGCGAACAATACAAAGCTTCAGGTCTGCAACGCAAAAGCACGCTCGGGCGCAAGAGTTCTCGCTCGAGCAAAGTAACACCTCAACACAGAGTTCGCTCGGGCGTAAGAAAGCTCGCTCGAGCAAAGAATGCCATCCTTCAGGTCTAATAGAGATGCATGCGCATGCTTGAGTGCAAGAATGCTCGCTCGAGCGAAGAGACACACTACGGAAAGCTCACTCGAGCGCAAGAGCCTTCACTCAAGTGAAGAAGAAAATACACAAGGCTCGCTCGAGCGTAAAAATCCTAGATCGAGCGAAGATGCCGAATTCTGGGTAGCAACTATTTGTTTCAACTCTCAACCAACCTGTTACCAATCCCAACCAACACATCCCAAAACTCAAATACAAGGAATTAAAGGATGGAAACAAGACACAGACAACAACACACAACTACGGAACTCGAGTCCGAAACACAACAAATGACGGAGAAAATCGGGATCGCTATAGGCATTGAACGCTGCAGGTAGATATATTATTACCATCATTATCATAAAGCCCTCGAAATACATCAATACTTTGGGGACATTTATGGATGTATGAGTTGTTTAATGGCCACCAAGGTCGGTTTGAAGATGCTGTCAGTATGTCCAAACTAGTGTTCTTGTTGTTATGCAACGCGCTTCATAGTTTTGGATTGACACTGCCACAGCAGGAGCATGACGTTCCACTGGAAGAGAAGGTAGCCATTTTCATTTGTGCATTGTAGGGAATGGATTGGAAAGATTTGTAAAAACGGTTCCAACACTTGAAGGAGACATTGTCACGCAATTTCTATGAGGTTTTGCAAGCTATGATACCGTTCACATCAGTTCATAGCAGGAGTCTTACGCCCGAGCAATTGCAACAAGGGGGCCACCCACATTTACAATCACAACGGCGGTACCAGCCATTCAAGGTGACAATTTCCATAAAATTTTAAATATCACAGTGGCGACATATACCTTGAATTTTTATTTATACTTTCTACATAATGGTGCGTTGCGTAGGACTGCATCGGTGCACTAGACGACACGCACGTGATGGCTTCTGTCTCGCAAGAGTATGCCACTTCGTACTATGGCCGGAAAGGTGTCCCAACACAGAACATACTGGCCGTATGCGACTTCGATTTGTGCTTCACGTTTGTGTCAGCTGGTCGGGACGGGAGCATGCACGACAGCAGGGTGTTGCACTATGTGACAACCAAGCCTAAACATCACTTCCCGCACCCCGCACCTGGTAAAAATTATTTAACATTTAACAAAGTAGTATAATTTTAAAATAATAGAAGACAAACTACGACATTATACTTGCTCTCGCAAAAAAAATTGATAAAATTACTAATTACAGTTGGTAATTGATTTTGTTTAAAAAATTAAATATTTAAAAAAATTGTGATAATGCGAACATGTCCACATGATACTGCGAACATACACAATATCATTTAAAAAAAAATTGTACATAAACAAATTGATGAAATAAATTAATTTGAAAATTTTCTACATCCAAACAAAATATTTAAAACTACTATTTACAACAACTAGAAATGTAATTCCAAAGTTGTTGTATTTGACAAGACAATGTATTGGCAAAAAAAGTATTTCAAAACAAAATTGGAAAACAAAATAAATAGTAACACAATAATAGAAAAATTATTTTTTTGAAAAAAAAAAAACTAAAAAATTACTGAATGGCCACTTGTATTTATTTCACCCAATAAAATTGTAGGTGGAAAATATAGTATATGAAAATCAAAATTAATTGAAAAACAATAACTTGTTTGAAAAATGATTTCAAAAAAATAACTGACTTCAAAAAAAAATATTTGTTACTAACAATTTTAAATGTCAGTTTAAAAACAATGTAAACTTATGATTTGACACTATGGTTTTTTCTAAAATTATTATAGGTGACAACCATTTACAAACCCAAAAAACTCTTTTCGAACGATGTTTTATGGGCAGTAATTTTGAGTTTTGTAGTTATAAACTGCAAACTGACAACCAAATGGGCACGAACTTAAAATTTCTAAATAACGTCTTTGTGTTCGTTGCAGGAAAATACTATTTGGTGGATAGCGGCTATAGCAACATGACAGGGTACCTAGCCCTATACAAGGGGTATAAGTATCACCAAAATGCCCATCGGAATCGAAGACCATAGAATGAGTTCGAACTGTTCAATAAGGCACATTCATCATTGCGTAGTTGTATCGAGCGGACATTCGGTGCGTGGAAGTCGAGGTGGGGGGCATTGCGGAATATTCAGAAGTTGAGTTTCTCTAATCAAGTGACCTTTGTATGTGCGTCAATGGCGTTACATAACTTCATACGCCGAAATAGTAAATTGATGAGGTCACGCTTGCTATCCTAGATAGCACCGAATACGTGGCCCCAAAATGCCCGACCATGATGAATACGCACGGGTTGCCGATGTGATTGAGGAAGGGGACTCCGACCCCGCAATGGCAGCTGTACGAGCAAACATTACGTACCAACTAAGACGGTAACTGAACACGAATATTTGAAATATTAATGTTGGTTAAATTTATAATGTGTGTAACTGAGATTCAAATTTATACTATCATATCTTCTTAAAAAACGTTTGGTTTTAATATTATGATGTCTTCGGTAAATTACATTGTGAACGAATTTTATTTGAACATGAAGCATGTCCAATCATTAACATATAAAATACATGAAGGATGTATGTCCAATAAATGTGTGATAACATTTGAAAATGTTTTTTAGATGTAGCTTCTATAAAAACAAATCTGTGTCGAACAAATTTGAAAAAACACATACCAAAAAAAAAAAAAAAAAACGCAATAAGTTTGTTTTGCTTGTCTGAATTTGTAATACTTCTCAGCAGGAACTTGATACAATGCTGTATACAATTTTAGGCTACATATGTCCAAAAAACACAGTTAAAAAAAAATGAAAAGAGAAAAAAAAAAAAAATTGTTGAACAACTTACAACAGCACTGTGCATGACCAGCTAATAAAAAAGGAAAACAATTCCAAAAAAAAAAACAAAACGAAATAATGAAAACAAATTTATTAAAACGAAAACAATAAAAGAAAAAGGAAAAGAATTTTTTTAAAAAAATTAAAAGGAAAAGAATAAAAAATAATGAATAAAAAAGGAAAAAAATCCAAAAAAAAATTTGCACAAAAAAGGAGAAGAATACAAAAAAGTGATAAAAAAAAAGGAAAACAATAAACTAAAATTAATAATGTCAAAAGGAAAAGAATAAAAGAAAAAATAAAAATGTTAAAAGGAAAAGAAAAAAAAATGAAAAGAATAAAAAAAATATTGACTAAAAAAGGAAAAGAATAAAAAAAAAATAAACGAAAAGAATGAAAAAAAATTTAATAAAAAAATGAAAAGAATAAAAAAATTAATAATGTTAAAAGGAAAAGAATAAAAAAAATAATAATGTTAAAAGGAAAAGAATAATATTGACTAAAGGAAAAGAATAAAAAAAAAATAATGTTAAAAGGAAAAGAATGGAAAAAAAAAATGAATTAAAAAGGAAAAGAATAAAATAAATAATAATGTTAAAAGGAAAGAATTAAAAAAATAAATTCTTTCAAAACTGAAAATAATAAAAACAAAAATGCTAAAAAGAAAAGAATTAAAAAAAAATGACTATAAGGAAAAATAAAAAATAATGATAAAAGGGAAAGAATGAAAACAAAACATAATGAATAACAAAAATAAATAAAGTTCAACCACATGTTTCCAATGACCGTTGCACAGTATTTGAAATTAGGAAATGAATAAAAGATTTTAAATTATGTTAACTTTACCGTTGCACATTGTATGAATTGTGCAAGGTGGACCACTCACGGTTCCCAACAACGGTAACACAGCTGGTGTGTCAGTTGGGAAGAGTAAACGAGTCATTTCACCATTTGTAATAATATTATATTACATATTTTTTTATAAAAAGATAAAAATTTATCCTTAATAATTTTCTTTTTTCTCTTAATTTTTTAGTCTAAAAAGATAAAAAGTGTACTTATTTAGGACAGCCTAAACAACCTCTTAACCACTTGTGCCAATTTGGTATTTACAGTTCTAATTGTATCATTTCTACCCTTAAAGTTAGTACATTTAAACAACTTAATCTAATTGAAAATGTCTTTGTAGAAATTGGATTGAAATCAAGGAGTAAAATAGTTCATCCACCTGGGTTGGTTTGGGATGTCATAAAAAAGTGCACTTTTTGACTTATTGGTGGGTTTGGGTTGGGTTTGGGTTGGATTTGATGTGATGTGATTTAAATAAGATGATGTGACTTAAATAAGATAGTGACTTTTTGACTTTTTAACTTATTTAATACATGCCAAACTAGCCCAAAGTGATTGAGGGGCTTGTGTTCAATTTCAAATAATTCATTCTCTTTTGAATAAACATTATGTTCTTGATTTCTATTCAATTTTTAAATGGTTGTTATTAATTTGACCAAGTTGACACAATGTCAAAAAAATTAGAAGGCACAATCGATACGATTAAAATTACTGGTATCAAATTGTCAAGTAACAAATTACAAGAACCATGAATATAATTTATCCAAATATTATTAATTGTAAAAAATAATTTCTTAGAGCATCGAACACGCCATGATACATCAACACTCCAACTAAACTTTAAACAAAATATAAAGTTTTAAGAAGTTCAAACATAGAAGTAAGAATTTATGACAACTCGTAAAGCATCAAATACAATTCACTTCACTAGAACATAATATTTTGATAAGAAACAACTCCTGATAGAGAGAGCAATGGTCCTAGTGTTTCACATTTGGCCTCTTTCTCTCTTTACCTGCAAAAACTACAATTTCAAATGATGGCATGGCTCCTCTTTCATCACCTAGAAAATATAGTGAACATTGGGTAAAGTGGATAGAAAATAACCCCTTTGGGTGAGCTTATATGAAAATTCAGTAGTAAATTTGAGGCAAAAATTTGCATTAATTGAAATGATTAAACTAATCCCTTTCTTATGTATCCAACACAGTAACAACGAAAAAAAAAAAGAAAGGGTAGAGGAAGGGTACATACTTGAGATGCCATTTGTGTTTTCCACTTTATTCTTCCACAGTGTCACCACTCTTGTATGACCTTTTCCCTTTCTTCTGCCATTTTCCAATAAAGACCATAAGATATCCCATTACCAAACCCAATACCATTCCACATCCGTACCCCATCCCTACCACTTTCCAATTAAATTCACCCGCAAAAGTTGGATCATCTTCCTTGTGCAACATAGATGTTGGATGCAGTTGTGATGTCTTACTATCTCCACATTCCTTCGACAGTGGAAATCCACATAATGCCAGGTTCCCATTGTATGAGCTATTTTCAAATGTTTCAAATTGGTTGCCTCGAGGTATGCTACCTTCGGAGATGATTTTGTAAAAAATTTAACATACAAAGAAATGTCAAACTTGTCAATTGGCTAGGAATGTTACGAGAAAGTTGGTTTGAAGAGAGGTCCAACGATTCAAGCAAACATAGATTTCCCGAAGTCCATGAAGTTTTCTGATGACATTTGGAATCTCTCCTCTAAATTTGTTGTGCGATAAGTCAATGGCCATGAAGATGGTCAGAATTCTTGGTAATACAACTTCATTCCCCTTCAACATGATGGTCACTGAATCAGAATAATAGGATTGCCCCATATATTTTCTTTCCACCTTTTCATCGACCATCTTCATAGCGTTAAAATGCTTGAAATATGTTGTTGGCAAAAGACCACTAAACTCATTGTGAGAGAGGTCAAAGATTCGAAGCTTCGGGAAAATGAGTTTAGTTTTGGAAGATGTTAGGATCAAGGGACACCAGAAATCAATCACACACAATAACACAAGAGATTCACGTAGTTCAGCAAAGTCTACGTCCACGGGAGAGATATCCACTATAGAATTTTTCCTGGAGGGAATTACAACACTCAAACCTCACTCTCTCTATAGCACTCTCACTCAAACACACACTTTGTGTCTTTCCTTGATGCTTAGACCCTATTCCTCACCTTAATTTATACACAATTGAGGGAATACAAAGTCAAGAGAAAAGAGTTAATGGCTGCCAAACCGCCAACTGCCAACTTCCCTCTTCTTGAGTTGGAGACTCAACCTCTAACCTCTAACTACTCCATGTGGGCTGGAGTTAATAATTCTCCCCCTCCACGCCCATATGGATAATTGACTTCTTACTTGAAGTCCATCCCAGTCAGATTCTTACAAACTTTCAGTTTGTCTCTGGTGACAACCTTGGTCATCATGTCAGAAAGATTCTTGTCCGTGTGAATCTTCACTAACTTTATCAGCTGTTTTTCCATCACTTCTTGTATAAAATAATACCGGACATCAATGTGCTTTGTGCGGGAATAGTACATGGAATTCTTGCTCAGATCAATTGCTCTCTGACTATCATAATGTACCTTGTACTCTTCCTGCTGTAAACCCAATTCTTGGAGAAACTGCTTTAACCACAACATTTCCTTTCCAGCATTTGTGGCAACAATGTATTCTTCCTCTGTTGTAGATAAAGTAACACACTTTTGTAGTTTGGACTGCCATGAAACAGCTCCCCATACAAAAGTGAACAGAAATCCTGATGTAGATTTTCTACTATCAAGATCTCTTGCCATATTGGCATCTGTAAAGCCCTCCAAAATTTGTTCAGCTGCCCCAAAACATAGACACATCTTTAAAGTTCCCTTCAAGTACCAAAGAATCCATTTGACTGCCTCCCAATGCTCTTTTCCTGGATTGGCGAGAAATATGCTCACAACGTCAACTGCGTGAGTTATATCTGGCCAGGTACACATCATTGCATACATCAAGCTCCCTACTGCCGAAGAATAAGGGATTGCCTCCATTTCTTTCCTTTCAGAGCTGGTTGTGGGACATGAACGCTTTGTCACCTTGAAATGGTTGGTCAGTGGTGTGCTGACTGGCTTGGCATCTTTCATGTTGAACCTTTCAATCACCCGTTCAACATATTTCTCCTGTGACAGCCATATCTTCTTGGCTTTCCTGTCACGAACAATCTTCAGCAACATCATGTCTGATGATCAGCATATCACTGACATATAACAGTAGGATGATGAAGTTTCTATTAGAAAACCTTTGGAAATATACACACTGGTCTGCTACCGTTTTTGTGTACTCGTGATCCACCATGAATGAATCAAACTTCTTGTACCATTGTCTCGGCGCCTGCTTTAGGCCGTAGAGACTCTTCTTCACTTTGCGGACTAGATTCTGTTTCCTTTTAACTTCAAATCCTTCTGGTTGCTCCATGTAGATTTCTTCCTCTAAATTACCACGGAGAAAGGCAGTTTTGACATCCATATGTTCTACCTCTAGATTCAAGCAAGCTGCTATCCTAGAGCCACTAGAATGGAAGTCATCTTCACAACTGGGGAGAAGATCTCATCAAAATCAATTCCTTTTTTTCTGCCCAAAACCTTTGACCACCAAGTGAGCTTTATGCTGTAGTATTTTACCATTGCCATCTTTCTTCAATTTGTACACCCATTTGTTTTTCAAGGCTTTGCTGCCTTTTGGAAGTAGAACAAGCTCATAAGTGTGGGTTTTCTGCAAAGAACTCATCTCTTCATTCATGGCTTGCATCCAACAGTCTTTCTCTATATGATTCTTTGCTTTTGAAAAACTCTCGGGCTCCCCCTCATCAGTAATCAGAATATACTGAGAAGTGAGATATTTGGTTGATAGCACGACTGCTCTTTCAGATCTCCGCAACTGAGGCTCAGTTGCCTCTAGTTGAGGGGGTTGCTCCTCCTGCTCAACACCCTCTTCATCCGGGTCTTCATCTCCTTCCTCCTGATCCTCAATTTCTGGCATAGGATCCTGCAACTTTGACACTTCTTGTTGCACATCATCACATCTAGCATTTTTTGATGGCTTAGGAGATGGGAACAGGTCTAGAGTGATCACATCTCTAGACTTTGCAGACTTCTCAAGGTCTGCTACTGTTTGGTCTTCCTGGAACACAACATCTCTGCTCCTGAACATCTTCTTGTTCACTGGGTCCCACAACTTGTACCCAAATGCTGCATCTGAATAGCCCACAAATACACATGGAGTGGACTTGTCATCAAGCTTCTGTCTGTTTTCCTTGGAGATGTGTGCGAACACCTTGCACCCGAAGACTCTCAAGTGAGAATATCATACCTTTCTTCTAGACCAGACTTCCTCAGCTATCGCAAAGTTCAACGGGACTGAAGGCAACCTGTTAATGAGATAACAGGCTATACGGGCGGCTTCAGCCCAGAATGACTTTGGCAACTTTGCCATTATGAGCATATATCTAACTCTTTCAATAATAGTGCGGTTCATCCTTTCTGCCACACCATTGTGTTGTGGGGTACCGAGAATTGTTGTCTCGTGCCGGATACCTCTGTTGGCGCAATATGCTTCAAAAGCACTGGAAGTGTACTCGCTACCATTGTTTGTGCGAAGGCACTTTAATTTTTTTCCGGTCTCTCTTTCCACCATTGCATGGAACTCCTAAAAGTGTTGAAATACTTCATGATTCGTCTTCAAGAAATACACCCACAACTTCCTTGATGCATCATCAATGAAGGTTAGAAAATACTTGCGGCCGCCAAGTGACTCCACTTTGATTGGGCCACAAACATCCGAGTATACCATACTGAGCACTTCTGTTTTCCTGTTGCTCGTTGAACGGAATGATACTTGATGCAGCTTGCATAAAGGCAATGATCACATGGCTTCAGGGCACTCCCTTTGGATAAGGGTATCTTGGATTGCTTTACTAACAGATGCAATCCCTTCTCACTCATGTGAGCCAGTCTTCTGTGCCATAAGTCTGGTGACTCTTTGTCTTTTGCTACATTAAGACTTCCCAAACAGATCTTCGTTTGAGTCTTGTACAGTGTTGAAGACATCTCTCCTCTCACGATTGTCAAAGCTCCTCCTGTCAGCTTCCAACGGCCATTTCCGAATGTACTTGCATAGCCATGTCGGTCCAGGGCGCTTCCGGAGAAAGATTGAGGTGCAAATCTGGAACATGCCTTACATCTTTGAGAACCAACTTGTGTTCGGCATTAGTCTGAATACTAATGTCTCCAATACTCACAATCTTCGAATAGCTAGAATTCCTCATTCGAACAGTGCCAAAATCTCCAGCGTTGTATGAGCTAAAGAGGTCTCTGTGAGAAGTGGCATGATAGGATGTAGCTGTGTCTATCACCCACTCTATACAACTGTGGTTAGCTATGTGAAGGCAATCCTCCTTTTCACCAACTGCAAGAAGTATTTTATCAGTTGTTGTGGCTGTCGTGTTCTCATCTCCCTTTGACTTATTGCTTTGGCCTTTATCTTTCCGACTTGGGTAGTTCCTCTTTATGTGACCCTCCTAGCCACAGTGAAAGCAAGTGAAGCTAGAGTTACCTTGACTTTTACTGGCTTTGGATTTACTCATGTTATTCCATCTTCCTCTACTCTTGCTTCTTCCTCTGCCTCTACCTCTTTCTTTACCTTTGTCTGTACCTCTATCTTCTGTGACAAGAGCATGGGACTAATTACATCCCACGTCTTTCCTTCTTGTCTCTTCATTGTACATGGCGTCTGTGAGCATGCTCATGGTCAGCTTCCCCTCTGGTGCAGTGTTGTTGAGAGAAACCACCAACGTTTCCCAGTTATCCGGTAAAGAACTGAGCAGTAGTACGGCTTGCATTTCATCATCCAGGGGCATCTTGACGGTTGCAAGCTGATTCACCAGATTCTTGAATTCACTGGTGTGCTTGGCGATAGACACACCATTCCTCAACTTCAGATTCACAAGCCTTCTCATTACCAAGGCTCTGTTTCGGGCGGTCTTTGACTGGTACATTCCTTCTAACATTGTCCAGAAGACATATGCATCTGTCTCCTGGGCGACGTGGTGGAACACACTGTGGTCTATCCATTGTTTGATACAACCAACA
Source organism: Camellia sinensis (assembly GCF_055761805.1). Classification (NCBI taxonomy): domain Eukaryota; kingdom Viridiplantae; phylum Streptophyta; class Magnoliopsida; order Ericales; family Theaceae; genus Camellia; species Camellia sinensis. The sequence goes on from NC_138971.1 coordinate 62,119,071, forward strand.
ATCTTCCGGTTCATCTTTATCCAGTATTCATCCTTCACTTCTTCTGGTTTAACCCCTTTTAGAGCAATAGAGTCAAACAAGTCTTTATAATATAGGATGTCTTGGAAGGATTCAACTTGATCATGGATCCCGAAGTTGAAGTAGATTCTTCCATCGTCTTCTTACTTTTTACAGAAATTCTGAATCAAAAATCTGACTGTATGAATCTCTCCAGATTGCTCCAAATAGTTAAAAACCACTATCAGATCGCCAAAATCGAACCACAAATGGCTCAGATCAAGTCAAAACAGTTTGGACAGTTTAGATCTACGGGTGTACCTTAGCTGCAAAGCACTAGATCACTCCTCCGATGGGTTAACTAGTCAACTGGGCGAGATGACGTGGCAGACACGTGCTTTCTAGTGGCACGTGTCTGCTGTCGTGGCAGACACGTGGCGTTGACTAGCGTTGACGTTGACTGCCAGGTGGCCTATGCCGTGGCGATGGCTGTTTGATGATCTGACGCTGACGTTAGCTCTAACTAAAAAAAAAAAATTCAAATTCTCCAAATATTGCTTGGAAGATTTGAACTCCTGACCAAGGTGTTAAAGCCTTAAGCTTTAACCACTGAGCCAAACTCGCCCTTGTGTTGTTATTTCCCCAGAAAGATATTTAAAGTATATGGGTTGGCTACGACAGTGTCCTTTTCAACCTCTGGCCGCGCGTGAGTTTATGGTTTAAAGTTTTATTTACGTGCATCACTTTGACCGGCGCGTGTGGTCCATCCCGACCTCCATTTTGCCTCTGCTTTCTGGGTCTGGACTCCTCTCGACGAGATTTTCCTCCTGGTATGCTCAAAAAATGATTTTGAGCAACTTGAAAATTTCAGTTTTGAAGAAAAACAGTTTGTTTTTCTGAAACTTGCTCACCTCGGCTCTGATACCACTTATTAGGATCAATGGACACCAGAAATCAATCACACACAATAACACAAGAGATTTACGTGGTTTGGCAATAGCCTACATCCACGAGAGAGATATCCACTATAGAATTTTTCCCGGAGGGAATTACAACACTCAAACCTCACTCTCTCTATAGCACTCTTACTCAAACATACACTTTGTGTCTTTCATTGATGCTCAGACCCTTTTCTTCACCTCAATTTATACACAATTGAGGGAATACAAAGTCAAGAGAAAAGAGTTAATGGTTGCCAAACTGCCAACTGCCAACTTCTCTCTTCTTGACTTGGAGACTCAACCTCCAACCTCCAACTATTCCATGTGGGCTGGAGTCAACAGAAGAGTCCACAGGACCATGGAATTTATTAGATTTAAAGACTGGGACTTGCAACTCTGGAAGAAATTCCAACCAGTAGGGGAATGTGTCGTTTATCTTGTTGTTTCCGATGTCTAGAACCTCCAAGTGTCTACATGTTGCCAAGGATCGTGGCACCCTACCTTCCAACTGATTGTCATTTAAATCAATATTCCTCAACTTTTTTCCCTCAGTAAATGTGGATGGAATGTTTCTGTGAAAATTATTCATCCTAAGATCTAACACACTCAGTACATTGCTGAAGTTTGCTAAACATTGTGGAATTACACCACTCAAGCTATTATGAGAAAAATCAAGTATCTCAAGGAAACTTACATTGCAAATTGTCGAAGGGATTTCTCCAGTGAATGTATTCATTGAGAGGAAAAGATTGATGATCGTTGAAAATGGTGGAATGGGGCCCTGTAGCTTGTTACGACGCCAATTAATATGATTCAATGACTTACTTTGGAATTCATAGATTTGACCTGTGAATTCATTAGAAGCAAGTGATAAGTACTTCAATGATGGAAGATTATACAGCCAAATCGGCAGCGTCCCAGTATTGCTGTTATAAGCTGAGCAAAGATATCTTAAGTTTGAAAACCCTCTTAAGTTGGCTGCAATCGGACCAGTCAATTCATTTAACCCAATGTTTAAACAAACAAGTTGTGTCAAGTTGGCTACCCAACATGGAAACTGACCTATAAAATGGTTTCACCTTAGAGTAAAATATGCAACATTTGAAAGGTTGGCAATGTTGGGAATTTGGCCTTCAAGACGGTTATATGAAATATCCAAGTAAAAGAGTTGCTCAGGATTTGAGAATATAGATGAGACCTGACCACTGAAACTGTTGTGAGAAAGACACAAATAAGTCATTTGTGTCAAGTTAGCAAAAGAATTGGAAATTTGGCCTTCAAAATTGTTACCTGATATGTCCAAATAAGCAATTTGAACAAGTTTCCCTAGGGACATAGGTATGGACCCCGATTAGTCGGACACAAGTATTTTAATGACTTGAGATAGCAAATGGAATTGGGTAGTCCTCCAGAGAAAGCTGTCCCTGTGAGTTGTAACATTGAAAGGAACCACTACTGTTCCAATTTACCTGTGGCAAATAACCAGTGAGATAAGGGTTGTAACCTAAGTTGAGCCTTCCAAGTTTGGCAAGTGAAAAATTTTATTTGACAATTTCTCCTGCAAACCGGTTTGCTCAAGATCTAGATATGTCAAAGAAGACAGATTCATCAAGGAAATGGGTACAATTGAAGATATGTTCACGCGGGCAAGACGAAGATATTGTAACTGGGTAAGGTTTTGAAGCAGTACATGAAAATTGTATGGTTCAAGTTTGACTAACTGATAATAGGAAAACAAGTCTAGAGAAACCAATTTCGATAGGTGGGAGATTTTTAATGGGATTGATCCAGAGAAACTGGATGAGAGGTTGAGATGTGTTAAACTTGAAAGCTGCCCAAAACTAGGAGAAATCCTTGATTGAGTGAAGTCATTGAAGGCGAGATTGAGTCGCTGGAGGTGCCTGAGACTAAAAAGACTGTTGTTCGGTAGGATGGTGCCATAGAGCTGGCTGCAACTAAGATCAAGCGCAATCACTTGACCAGTCATCCGGTCGCATTTGATCCCATCCCATGAACAACAGTCAGTAGTAGTCTCATTCCATGACAATGTTTTCGGATAAGAAAGGTGACCATACTGATCACAAAGCCAAGAAGCAGAACCATTGGTGAACATATGCTTAAATTGGAGTAATGCAGAGCTCTGTTCTGGTGAACACAAATGATTTGTTTGAGAAAAATAAAAGAAAGCAGGTTGATATTGTAAGGTAAAGAAAAGAAAGTGTAATAGGCATACTAACCACCTCATTTTTTTTTTCTTAATGAAACGAAGTAGGATTGTTGAAAGAAAAAAGATACGGTGTACAAGTTATGCTTATGTTAGTCTTGACCTTCACTTTATATACTGAAATATAATTACCAAACATTATTTTCTAGGTGAATTTTTTCGGTTAAAAAATATTTACTGTCTAAACAAATGGAACATCAGTAAAATTTATATTCCAAAATTATCATCGCCTGACTTGGAAATGACCATCCCCTTTGCCACTCAAAACACTGCCATCACCATTTACATTGGATTGTCTAACTAGAAAAATGATTCGGTAGTGCAGGAACATCACATGGTAATGTACCTCACCAATTATTAAACACCAAACATTGTGGTAGTTGTTTCTCATGATTCAAAACAAAATTAAGAACTCTATCTTCTCCATCAATTACAACACATAAAATACTATGTGACCACATCCTAGAACTACCAAATAACTTCTCGTTGGACTATATCCGAAAAAAGCTGTCAAATCCACTCAAAACACTTGTACAAAAATATATATATACACATTGATATTTCAAAGTTTAGGAACGAATTGCTATAAAGATGGTCATGCCCACTTGCAACGCAAAGCAACAGCGTAGTGCCGAATTTTGTTTTATTCTATTTTCTTTCATTCTCTAGAGAATGGGTCTTTGTTTTATGCACAATGATACTTAATAAAATATTGAAAATTTTTATAGTACACACTCTAAAATTATGATATTTATAGTTTTTTTTTTTGTTATAATTTATTATGGTGTTAATTAATCCTTTATTATGACTCACTATAGTGTTAATTATATTAGTTATGACATATTATGATTATTATTTTAGTTATATTCGAAAAGATTTTTGATTATATTTTATGTGTATTTGGTTATTGCTCATTATTTTTTTGTAGTTATAACGGAAAGTGATTTTGTTATAATATACACCTTTTCTATGGTGCATATTCTAAAATGATCCTAAAATATTGTAGATGATTTCCCATATCACTAAGAAGATTCACACATATCCATTTCTGTGATAAGAAGAGTACCTATTTATCTTATCTTTGTATGTATATTATTTTATTTATTTCTCTTGTTGGTTGATTACTCACTAACTTGTGGGTAGCGCTAGTAGAAGATTGTACGGTGGCAAACTAGCTGGTATGAATTTGCTTGCATTGATGCTTTTGCACTTTCCTTTTATTGATGCTTGTCTATGTAAATCTTTCAATGATGTTCATCAATGAAGTTTTTTATTTACTAATTTATTTTTATTTTTTTTGAGTGTTTTAAAAAAAAAAAAAAGGGCCAATGACAGCAGTGTTTGTAGAATATGTTTTGCTTTTAATGATTTTTATGTTTTGGACATCTAGATGGGGTGTATTAGGAAATTCTTAATAAGAAATCACTTATATGAGTATGAAGGTTGGTTTTGCAAGAATTGAGAATGTTAAATTTTTTAGAGCACTTATTAATTACCAAGTGTTGTCCATTGATTAGACAATAAGTTTGATATGCTTTCACTAAGGAAAGTTTAAAACCAAAAATTACCTATATTGATGTGGTGTATCTGCTTAGTGTACTCTTTCTTTATTTGCATTTCGTTGTATGTCTTATATAGTGAATTCCATTCACGTGAGGGGATTGTTGGAAATGATTTGTAAAAACTTTATTTTTAGCCAATAAATTTAAGGTACGACCCTTGCATTATTTTTCGGCGGGTTTGAGCGGTAATATTTTTTATGCCATGCAGTTAATAATATCGTATATTTAGTTTTTCAAAAATCATTTACGAATGAATGAAAATTCAACATGCAATGGAGTTTCATAGAAATGGTATTTGGTGAGTTCTTTACACATTGTGAAATGTGCTTATCTCACATAGGTAAGGCAAGAAAACTTGTTTGTAAAGGTTCAATTGGAGACCCTTGTCACGAAGGCTCAAACCTGTGACACTTTGCCTACATCGGCCACAAGAAACCCCTGTCCAGCCACAAAAGTTAGGTAAAAATTTTAACGAGTTTGAACTTGAATTCAAGTTCGAACTCAATAAAAATTTAACGAATCGAGCTCGAGTCAAGTTGGCTTAGGCTTGACTCAAATTTGAGCTTATTTACGAGTCTTAATAAAAAGAAAAAAAAAATTATAAATGCATATTTGCATTGGAGATTAAAGTTACAATTAAAATTTTGATTGTACAATTATATATACAATATCTATAAACATACTAAAAGAAAAGTCAATATTTTACAAACATAATATTATCTACCATTACTATTATATAAATATATTATCTATAGTTAGCTATTTTTTACATTTACATTTTTTAAATATATAAATAACATACAAATTTATGTATTATTTAATATATAAATAATAAATATTAAACGAGCCGAACTGACAAGCTGAGTTTTAATATATTTGGACTTATTTATTAAGATATTAACAAGCTCCAACTTGAGCTTAAATGCAAAAAATAAAAATAAAAATAAATAATTAACAAATTGAGTTCGAATGAGCCCTTACCAAGCCGAGTTTGAATCCGCTTATGAACGATTCTATTCATTTGTGGTCCTATGCATGCATGAGTACACCATTAGAGATCTCAAAAAGGAAGCAACATACAGAGTCATTATAGAAGTGGTATGTGGTGGAAGGGAGGAGAAGGAATGTACTGCCCTCTTCTTCAGCCAAACATTATAGGGAAATTCTGGGAATTCAGGCTTATTCACCTAAAATTTTTTAGATGGGTGATTATGTGGTGAAAAGAAATTTTATCTAAGAATGTGTCTAACTACATAGTGTCCAACCCCCTTGAGCCATCCCTTAAACTTTTGCCAGTAATAGCTATTTATTCAACTTGAGAAGAAAAATATGACAATTTCAAATATAACGATAAGACTTTGCTGTGCTAAATAAAAAATATTGTACTTCAAGAAAGATAATGATAAACTTACTTACATTCTATGTAATTATTATGATGTATTTGACTTCTCGAAATAGAATAATACTAGGGATCATGAAAAAAAATATCACGAAATGTTTCGTGAAGATTTTTCATCATTTGATTAGTGTGTGGTGTTTTCTTGTATGTATAATCTAACGGTGGAGAATCTTTCAGGATCATTTTCATGATATTTTTTTCATGATACATAGCATTACTCCTCGAAATATATATGTAATGTTGCTCCTGCAATGTATAAATATTAATTGTTCCTATTCGTTGGGGATGTGGGTTGACCTTTTGACTTTTTAGTTATTTTAGACTAGGGCTAAAAAACCATGTTTAAGATAGACTTTTTATCTATTTTGATTTTTGTGAGAGAAAAAATGAAATAAATATAATTTAAATGTGACATTTTTTAACCCGAGATTAAAAAGTCTGTTTAATCTTTTTGTAACTATTTTAACCCCAACCCAACCCAACCCATCATGCCAAACCAATACTGGATGTTCTTCAAGTTCAATAGAGTTTTTTTATTTTTTATTTTTATTTATTTTTTTGTCCGGAACAGTAACCTATTGTGACCGACCGTCATTGATGAGTCAATATTGGATTTACATAAAAAATTAAATTTATTTTAATAATTTACATCATTTATCATTTATATTATATGATTTATTTGGTAAATTATACCTATATATATATATATATATAAATACAACTAATTAAATATTTATAATTATATAATGAAAGTCTAAAAAACTTTAAAGGATAAATTATAAATATATCTTTTATACTATGTTTAGTAACTTAGGAAATAAAAGAAAATAAATGATTTAGTAAGTTATAAGAGAAAAAAAATTAAAAATAAATAAGAGATTGTGATTTATTCCATATTTTGTTTAGTTAAAAAGCATGTTGTTACATTCTCTCATTTTATCACCTATAATTGCACTTTTAATGAGGTGACAAATAATTTTGAAATGAGAGAGAAGAGTTTAAAGAGAATTGATTGGTTGATGCTGTTTACCACCTCATTAATTGGGAGTAATCAAATGAAAGGATGAGACATTTCCCACTTCTTTCCATTTCTTTCATATTTAGTAATCCAAATAAGGTATTGAAATTCATTTCTCCATTTCTTTTCTTTTCTTTTCTTTTTTCTCCAAATCACTCAAACCAAATGAAAGCTTAGAATTTACTTAAAATACGATTTGTCCTTATAGTTAGGAAAATCATATCCTGCCTCTTAAAATTTTTAATTTCATAATAATTTTTTTTATTAATAAATCGTCAAGTCAATTAACAGTTTTTAATGATACTGGTGGTGTTGGTGATGGCTGTGGCAGCAATATAGTGACATTGATAAAAGTCTAGTTCGGAAAACGTTTTCCGCCCAAATAAGTTTATTTTCCATTGACTATGCAAAATGTTTTTTTGTTAATTTTTGTTTTTGGTCATGCTAAATATCAGAAAATGTGAAAAATGTTTTAAAAAAAAAACCGTTTTCTGCCAAAACAAACTGAGTGTTAGGCAGAGGGCAGATCTATTTGGACAATTGATAGTTTTAGTTATTTTTTATTTGATTAAATAATTATCAAATATTACTTAATTAGATTAATTGACCTAAGAAAAAATTATAAGAAATTAGGCTCAATTTAAATATGCTATACAAATACACTATACACTTCTCATAAGTCATATGCCACTTTTCACTTCATTCGGAATTTGAAAAATCTTTCCACTCATATGTTATTATTCACCCCAAACACCACCGATATATGATTTGGCCTATTTAACATAATAATACCTATCAAACTACTATTTTCTTATATTCCATTTAACATTGCTCTCTTCCTGTCAAATTTGATATAGGAGGGAAGGTTTTATTTCCATATATATATATTTACGTTCTTTAATGTGTGAAACCCATATTAAAGCGTAATTAATCACTACAAAAAATTAAAATTTTAGAAACTAAAATTTAGAGATAAAATTATTTTTTATAAAGATTTATTAGAAAATCATTTTTCAAGTATTTGTATCCCAATTAGTCCATAAGATATTATTGTATTCCAAAAAGTCCTATTATTTGAACATTTGATCTACAAAATCCTAATTCTCATATTTAAGGTATTTTATGGACATTTCTACCCTTACAAATATTTTTTGAACCGTTAGCAATTTGGTGATGTGAACATTCATATTTTACAATGTGATATTCACATTGACGTGTGAATGTTCACACTGACAATGTGAATATTCACATTAACATGTTGTAGACACTCCATTTTTTACTGTTCTTAAGACTTAGACGTCATCGTTTGAACACTCGATGATCATCCATGCTCGTGTTCGTTTTGAGTTTCTGAAGGTCTCAGTTGTGCGCCTTGCCTTGGAGTCTCTCACCTTGTCTGTTTTGTGCTTGGTTGTGGGCCAAGAGCTTGTGGCTTTGTTTTTGAGGGAAGAGGGTGGCCTGCTGGCCAGCCCTACAGCCCATCGGCCAGGCCCTGTGCCCATCGGCCATGCCCTCTTTCCATTGGTCATCAGTGGTGGCCGGTCGGCACCTTTAATGGCTAGTCGACCATTTTTTTTTTGGCTGAGACCCCTTTTCCTACTTTTTACAGATATTTTTATTCCAGCTGGTGCCAGCTATTGATCACTTTGTGTATCCTACATATACGTGTATGGATGGATTCAAACAAGGCTTAGCTTGTCAAGGAAGCTTTGGCTTGTGTTTTTCTATATAAGGGAGCCTCCTCCCTCTTCTCCAGGGTTCAGAAAATTTGGATAGAAATATTAGGGCTAAACATATCCTTCTCTCTCTATATTTCTTCCTCTCTCTCTATATTTGTGTTTAAAAGTGCCATTTCTTCACAATTTTGCACACAAACACCTAGTGAAACACCTTCACTATTGAGCTGAGATTCTTGGATCAAGCTTGGTTTTTGCCTCAGAGGTCACTGTTTTGAAGTTGTTCTTCAAGGGTGAGTCTCTTACCTCTTTAAAGCTTTGTTTTCATAGCTTATTTGGCCCTATTTGCATGCTTCTTTTGGCTTAACTTTCAACTGTAAAAAGCTTCATTTTGAAGTATAAAAAGTGTTTGTTTGAGACCTCTTTGGTATTAGGGGTGGTTTACCCCTTTTGTGCCTTACTTGGCCTTGTTTTGAGCCATCTCTTTTAGGCCTTTGGATCACCTTTGTTTGGCCTCTTCACCACTGAATTCCAGAGGAATTTCAGTGGTGGAAAGTGTGCTTTGAGGCCCCAAATAGGAGGGGGTTGTCCCCCCTTCTCTTCTCTTGTATGCTTGTGCTAATGACTCATCAAAGTAGCTTGTCTTTTTAGCATGTTTTGGCTCCATCTCAGCATGCCCTAGGCCTTATTTTCACATGATATAGCTCTGTTTTGGCTTTGTTTGATTACCTCTTGCATGCTTCTTGCACTTGTAGTGCAATCCTTCCTATAGCCTTAACATGCATCATGCTTTGGACCATCATTCTAGCATATTTTTGGCTCCACTCTAGCAAGCTTTTACTCATGTTTTGCCATGCTTAAGCTCTGTTTCATGTGCTTTTGGTCATGCATGCCTTGCTTTGTATAGCCATAGTGCATTTTTGCTTACTAGCTTTGAGTTTCATAATCTCTAGCATGGCTTGCCTGAGTTGTTTGTATGCTTTGGACTCTTTTCTAGCATGATTTCAGTGTGCATAGTGTGGTCATACTCTCCCATTCTTCACTCTTTCAATGCTTTTGGAGGGTCATGCTTTATGCTTCACTTATGAGCCAATATGTATGTATGCATGCTTGCCTAAGCCTTTGAGCCACCATCTCAGCATGTTTTTGGTGTTGTTTTACCATGTTACAACTCAAATTTTTCTTGGTGAAGTCACCTCATGCTTGGTTTTGGTAGGTGTAGTATAATCCCACTCATTGACCTTGCATGCGTCATGTTTTATGCTTCCCATTCTAGCATGTGTTAGCACTATTCCATGCATGTTTTGGCACTGTTTTGACCTGCCTTGGGACTGTTTTGAACCATCTTGGCCCTTTGGGGCTTGTTTGATATGGCTATGGTACAAGTACCTTTGCTAGCCACAAGCTTTGAGCGTACTAGCATGCCTTGTTTGTCATATGTGCATGATTTGGTATCATTTGGAATGTAATTTCAGAGCTTATTTCGTTGCCACACTCTCACATTTTCCACTCCTTCAATGTGTTTGAGAGTTATATCTTCATGCCTTGTTTGTGGGCCAATGCATGAGCATGCATTTTCTTGCTCTTAATGCTAGCATTTCAGAGCATCTCGGCCACTGTTTTGGCATGCATGGGGGTTGTTTGGTGTTGGTTTGACCATTTGAGCATTGTAGTGTATGCTTCATGTGTAACATGTTTCACTAGCCTTGGTGCCTTAGCTTTCAATCATGCCATGAATGCATAGCTTATGTGATGAAACCTTGTGCATGCCACATTAACATTGATAGATAAGCATGTTGTTTGCATGTGGTTGCATTACATTGTGTTTGGAATGTTGTTGCATTGTGTAGACGCGCCCTGGGGCTTCATGCTACAGTTCGGACTCAAATGTCACGGTTCTTAATTTGATCTCACAATGTGCGATGTGAGATTGATAAATCACCAAATAGTCCAAATTCGGCAAATCGTTTTGGATAATTGATTTTTGTAAAGAAGTGCCAAACATGGACTGCTTTGCCAGATACAGAGTCGCCATCTAAATATTTTATTTTTGGGGAATTTAGGAAACCCTGACTTGTTGCCTAAGGCCACGTGTCCGTCATCACCAAAGTTGCCTCGGCTCGGGAACTTGGGTACGATTAGGGAAGGTCATCCATGAGCACCCTCGCTCGCCCAATCAAAGATCAGTCTGTAATAAGCATGATATCTTGTTTTTGAAAACATATGCGTTCTTATCCCAGTTAATTAGCTAGAATTACTATGTGATGCGCACAGCACACAAGCATAGACTAGATCGCCTAATTTGGAACAAAACATCAAATATCCGTTTGTTTGGAAATAGTTTGAAGTTTGCTACTCGTAAGTAGGCTAAAATGCGGATTTGATGAATTGTTCCAATTCAAGCAATCCAACCTTCACCCACAGGCATTCAGACAGTTATATCACATAAGCAATTAGCCTTATGGTAAGCATGCTGTCATGGCAAAACTTACATACTTATGCAAGATGCTAAAACGTAAACACTCACAGCGTACTCCGAGCCAAAACAAGAAACTAGTTAGTAATCAATGCATGATCCTAGTTCATGTTAGAATGGCTAATGCAACGCATGCAAAATGCGACTAGAATAGGCTCGGCTAATCTAAGATGGCATATAAGATGTGACAATTTGATACATGTATTCAACTTGAAATTGAAATACAATGCAGTTAGTATGATGCGCTAAGCCCGGTGCATGCAACACAGATGAATGATGCAAAGATGCATAGCATGGGGATGCTAAATGAAATATGCCCTAAACTAACCATCGTAAGCAGTTAAGTAAAAGGGAGAAAGAAGTGGGGGGTTGGAAGACATGCATCACAGACACGCACGCTTATTACATAATTGCGCCCTCTTGACGGAGGGACCAAAAGAATAATACAAATCATCTAATTAACTAAGTAACAAGCTAATTAATTAATTACACAGCCAAATCGAAATAAATAACTAATCGAAGTTATTAAAACACTGAAATGGCCTCAAGACGAGGGATGAATGCATGCTTGGACAGCTTCGCTCGGAAATCCATCACCATGCTTCATGTTGCCTCTGTTTGCACTGCTCTGTACCTCTGAAAATTGTGCCAACTTCTATGACACTTCTGAACCACCTTGTGGGCATGCTGTGAGGCCATCGGCCAAGGTAAACTGGTCATCGACCAAAAAAAGGGATCTTGGCCAAATATTTGTTGCCGATCGGCACTGAACATGGTCGATCGACCATCTCTTCCTGTGAAAAGCTCGTGTCGCTGCAGCAGAGGGCAAACAGAGCATGCCAATACATTTACAAGACAATGTCTGCACAACTACACCCCTTATCATGTTTAAGACTCAAATGTGTGTAGTTCTCAACCCTCGGGCCACCAATCACGCATTTCGATGCATGATGGCCAAAGGAGCCAAGTGTGCAATTCAATATCAAATGAAATGCACAAAACACACAAGGGACCCCAACCTCTATCATGCTTGATTAAGAGGCAAGGAATGCATACGTAATGCAATGCAAACATACAAGCACGATGCAATGGGACTAGCATGTAACAACATGCAACAATATCATGCAACGTAACTAGAATACAATAGGCATACAACCTACACATGTGAACACACATGGCATGCAACAAAATGCAAAATGAAGCGAGCATGTAACAACATGCAAAGATGGACTTAAACTAAAGATGGATAGGCCTCAGCCATGCTCAAAATCAGTGGCCAAACATGATGAATTGAAGCATGAAAGCAAGTCAAAGCATGCACATGTAAATGGTCCAACACCTAGGCATAGGAGGGTCACTTTCAAGAACACTTAAAAGGGGACTAACATGGACATGTAACATACATTGTAAGCTCTGAAATCATGCATGGAAAGGTGTCAAACCAACCAAACAAAGCAAACAAAGCATACAAGAAAGCCTAAAACTTAAGGCTAACCAAGGAGTTCAAACCATGGCCATGCAAGACAAGCCCCAAGGGGCCAAGGGGACTTGAAACAGTCCCAAGGCAGGTCCAAACAAGACCAACAACATGCTCGAAACTAACCAACACAAGCTAGAACACAATGCCAAAAGCATGAGGCATGCAAGGCTACAAAAGGGGTGTTACACTACACCTATCAAAACCAAACATGGCATGACTTAAACCAATAAAAACAGAGTTAGGGCATGGTAAAACAAGACCAAAAATCCACTTAGATGGTATCCAAATGACCTAAGCATGGAAGCATACACAATGATCCATTCAAGAGGCATAAAACAACAACTCTTTAAAGCATTAAATGAGTGATAAGTGCAAGTATGTGAGCATACTATATGGACTGAAATAATATAACAAGTGATGCCAAATCATTGAAATGGCCCAAGTAAAGCATACTAGTGACTTGGACACTTAAAGCTACTAGGCTAGAATGCCTTATGGCTATGCAAAGCATGGCATATATGACCAAAGCAACACAAATCAAACTTTAAACAGGGAAAACATGAACAAAGTTTTCTCAGAGCTAAGCCAAAAGCATGCTAAAATGATATGTTAAAGCATGAGACACATTAGGCTATTTTATGGAAATGCACTACAAGTGCATGGAGCATGCAAGGAGCTATTAAACCAAACTCTAACAGAGGTATGACATGGTAAAACAAGCCCAAGAACATGCTGAAATGGACACAACATAGGCTAGAATGACATGCTACTTCATGAATCATACAAAGTTAGTGTGTGTGATTTACACTACAAGTGTATAAACCATGTATGGAATGACCAAGACAAGTAAAAGCAGTGGTGAGCCTCAGCAAAATAGCCACATATACATGCTAAAATATGGCCAACATGAACTTAACAAACATGCTCACACATGAGGCATATTAAGGCAAATATTGAAAACACAAGGAGAGGGGATGACCCTCTCCTTTTTGGAACCTTAAAACACCAAAATAAGGTGATCCCAAGGCACAAAAAGGAGGCACAAGAATAAGACCCTACAAGGCCTAAGAGGGGGTAAACAACCCCAAGCCAAAAAGTGACCTTAAACAAAGGACTAAAGCTTGTAAAATCAGAACTTTTATCAGTTAAGAGTTAAGCTCAAAACAATAAGCAAGAAGGTCTAAAAGCTTAAGCAAGAATGGGGGTTTAAAAGCAAGGAGCTCACCCTTGAAGACCACCTTCAAGAACACCACTCTAGCAGCCTCCTCTGACCAAAACCAGTCCAAGAACTCTAAAATCAACCCCAAGGGACCTCAGTAACCAAAGGATGGTGTTCTACTAGGTGTTTGTGTGCAAAAGTAAGACAATACTACACTTTAGAGCACAAAATGGGATTAAACAAAGGAATATAGATACAAAACTATATCTATCTCCCAAGACTCAATTTTCTGAACCCTTGAGAAGGGAGGAGGAGCTCCTTTCTTATAGAGGTTCAATTCCAAGGTTTCTTAGAGAAGCTAAGCCAAGGGGCAAATCCCTCCATGTATGGAGGGGGTGAATTGTGGATGCCAGCTGTGACAGCTGGCATAAAATATCTGCATAAAGCAGATGAACGGGTTCGGCCAAAAAATATGGCCGATCGACCAAAATAAGGGCCAACCGACCAAAACAAGTGCCGATTGGCCAACATTCTTGGCCGATGGAAGGAAAACAAGGCCAATGGCTTCAAGCCTTGGCCGATGGGTTGAGGGATGGCCAACAAGCCACCCTTAGAAACAAAAAAAACACAAGTCCTTGGTCCACAACCATGCACAAAACAGTCAAGTTGAGAGATCTTGAGGCAAGGCACGCGACCGAAACCTTCGGGAACTCAAAACGAACACGGACATGGGTGATCATCGAGTGTTCAAATGATGACGTCCAAGTCTTGAGAACGGTCAAAAATGAGGTGTCTACACATTGCATTGTGTTTTCATGTTGTTGTATTGTATTGTATTGTGTTTGGATCGGATGTTGATTCAAACACGAGAAACGAGAAGCGTTTCATACCTGAAGTGATGAAACGCACCTCATTTCTCGGTCATTGACCCTCTTGATCAAGCATGATAGAGGTGGAGGTCCTTATGTGTTTTGTGTGTATTCATTGACATTGACTTGTGCAAACTTGGCTTCTCGGCCATCGTGCATTGCGATGCTCGTTTGGTAACCCGAGAGTCGAGTACTGCACTCCCTTGAGCTTGAGAAATGATAGAGAGGGTGGTTGTGCACACATTCTTTGCAAATACACTGCCATGTCTCTGTTTGTGCTCTGTTGCAGCAAAAGGAGAAATTGTAGGAAGCAGTGGCCGATCGGCCATCAAAGCTGTCGGCTGGTCACCAAAAGCTGCCGATCGGCTATCAACTTTGGCCGATGGCCATCTCTCTTGGCCGACCATGCCTCAGCATGTCCTTAAGGTGGGTTAGAATTTTTAGAAGTACAGAAGTGTGCAAACAGAGACATCATGAGGCACGGTAGTGGATTTTCGAGAGGACGCGACCGAGCATGCATCCTTCATTGTTCAAGGCGGAGCTGTTGCAGCCTAATTTAGATGCTTTTCATACTTAGTTGGTTTTGTAACTTAATTAATTTGATTAATTAGTTGGTTTGTAATTAATTAGCTTAGCGTAGCTAGTTAGTTGATTTATTCGGACCCTCCGTCGAGAGGGAAAGTGTTGTAATAAGTGTGCGTGTGTGTGATGCATGTCTTCCAACCCCATTTCTTTCTCCCTTTTACTTATCAGCTTTCGATGGTTAGTTTAGGGCATGTTTCAATTAGCATGCTTATGCTTGCATGCATGCATCCATTCATCTATCTTGCATGCACCGGGCTCGGCGCATCTTTCAAATTGCATTGTATTTCAATTCCTATTTGAATACATGTATCAATTGTCGCATTCATATGCCATTTTAGAATAGCCGAGCTTGCTTTAGTCGCATTTTGCATGTGTTACATTAGGCATCTTAACATAGCTAGGATCATGCATGATTTCTAACTAGCATCTGTTTTGGCTCAGAGTACACTGTGAGTGTTTACGCTTTAGCATCTTGCATGTGTGTAAGTGATTGCCATGATAGCATGCTTGCCATGAGGCTAACTGCTTAAGTGTTTAACTGCATGAGTGCCTGTGGGTGAAGGCTTGATTGCCCGAATTGGAACAATTCATCAAAATATGAGTTTTAAGCTCACTTGAAGTGGCATAATCATGTTTTCCTAAGCCCACTTGAGGGTGGCAATTCCGCGTCTTTGCCTACTTGCGAGTAGCACGTTCAAATCATTTTCAAAAACAAACATGAGTTGTTTTGTTCCAATCCACGTGATTGAGTCTATACTTGTATGCTGTGCGCATCACATAGTAAGCTAGCTAATAAACCAGAATAAGAATACATGTGTTTTCAAAAGCAACATATCATGTTAGTAGAAACCGATCTTTGATCGGGTGAGTGGGGGTGCTCATTTCAGGACCTTCCCCTCTCGTACCCAAGTTCCCGAGCCGAGACAACTTTGGTGATGACAGACACGTGGCCTTAGGCACGAGTCAGGGTTTCCTAAATTTCCCAAAATAAAATATTTAGGTGGCGACTCTGAAATCTGGAAAAGCAGTCCATGTTTGGCACCTCTTGATTAAAATCGATTTTCGAAAACGATTTGCTGGATACGGACTCTTTGGTGATTGATCAGTCTTACATTGCACTTTGTGAGATTAGATTCAGAACCGTGATAGGAGTTCGAACTGTAGTAGCTAGAATTACAATTCGTGCCCTCGCGCACAGAGCGGAGTTTAGGCGGTCTACAGTTTCTGGCAACACTGCTAGGGATTTAGAGAACTTGACTCAAACTCATGATGTGTTGTTTTGTCTACACTTATGTGTTACTTTGCATTACATTTGCATTGGTGCGCCTAGGACGCCGTGTTTGCCATCTGCTATTCCTGAGCAGTTTGCCGGAGGCTAGCTTGAAAAAGCATGCCATAAGGCAGATCGGTTACGGGCTCTGCCACGATGGAAACACAAACCTCGATTTTTACCGAGGCACCCTTTTTGACCATTTGACCTACTACATATTGGAATCCATAGTGACCATTCCAAACTAGGACAGGTTGCTTACCCGATTGTAGGTTGTTTGAAACCGCTGCGTGCGTAGTGGAACCCTAGTTCCTAACAAGATAGGACAGGGAAACCCTACCCCTCCTTAGGGGTGTTTTTGGCTCTCACTTGCTTGTTATGTGCTTTTAGAGTGTATGTCTACAGGAATGCATGTATCAGTTTACAAGTCTGGGTATCAAGCCTGCGGGCATTAGTATTTGGGGGAATCAGTTTTACTTGAGGGTATCAGATTTGAGGCAGTGATTTGGGGGTAGCGATCAGTGATGAGAACAGTGTGTTTAGCTTACAAATGCCAACTGTGTGTTGTCTTTATTTTAAGTCGAAACGCAGTCCATTTTTCTGGTTGTTTGTTTCCTTATTTTTGCTTTATTTATCTTTTTGCAAGGTAGTATTGCATCATTGCTTCCGAACAGGCAGTTTCCCCCAAAGCACTCTGGGTTAGAGGTCGAAGGCTTCATCGATCTGAGGATCTAGTTGACGGACAAGCAGTGTTGTTTTCATTACCTCCAGTTACTAGACGGAGGTCAGTTAGGCATAGTTCATCAGTATAGCGGTTACTAGATCAGCGGTTCTTATCCACCCTGCCATTGAGTAGTCGGGCTGAGGTTTCCGTTTCTACGGTAGAGAGAGATATACCTATTGTTCAGTCAGACCGGCACCTTATGGCAAGTATGGAGGACATGATGTGTCAACTCTAAGAGACTATGCAAGCCATGCAGCGGGATGCTGCCCACCAGGCAGAGGTTACTGCACGTCAAGCAGAGGTAGTGGCTCAACAGGCAGAGTTAATTGCCAGGTTACAACAGTAGCAACAACCACAACAAGCCAGAGAATTTGCTTTGCATCGACCCCTGCCCCCACCTAGAGTTCCAACACTCGGGGATTCTGCAAAAGTCCAGAAAGATACGGACGCCCCAACAGGGCCAGTTCCACCACTAGTTCTACCGTAGGTTTCAATGACACCAACCTTATCCACATATACACCGTTAGAATCTGAGATGGACCCAACCGCTCTAAAGCTGAGTAAGCTTGAGAAGCTGTTCAAACGGGCCCAGGGGGTCAACTCCATTCCAGACATAGAGGATGGATACACCGACTCAGCGGTGACGTTGCCAAACCAGTTCAAGATGCTACCATTTTGACAGTTCTGGAGATACCATGGTATATCTACGGTTGTTCTCGGATATCCTATGGCCGACGGGCCTCTCTAGATTACAAAAACTTTCACTCTTCGGCCGGACCTTGTCGGGTATCGCGGCCATCTAGTACACGAAGTTGGAAGACTCTATCAAGAGAAGTTGGGAAGAGATGACTGAGGCCTTCGTTGCCCAGTATTCATACAATAACCAGATCGAGGTCACAACCCGTGATCTTGAGATGACGAGGCAGGAGCCGAAAGAGGGCTTCTCTAACTTTGTAACCCGTTGGAGAGCCAAAGCTTCTATGATGAGCACCAGGCCGGTCGAGAAAGATCAGATACGGATGGTTGTGCGCAACCTCCAGCCCAAGCTGATGCAAAAGATGTTCGTCTTACCCCTCCTTACCTTTGCTGATTTACACGAGATTGGGGTACAAATTGAGGACGCCATGAAGCAGGGTTTGATTGACCACGAGAGAGAGTAGCCCAAGAGGGCATTCACCTGCAGTTCGAATGCAAGCACGAGTAATGCTGCAGCTGCCAAAACTTCCGATGTAGGCATGGTCACCACCACCACGCCAAAAATAGCCACCCCATTCACCAGTGCGTCCGGTACCAGCTCACAAACAACCAGATATCCACCCCAAGGCCAAACGACCTTTACTTCACGGTACATGCCCCTGTCCAAAGCTCAGGGGGTTCTAATCAGGAAAGGGCATTTGAAGCCCCTAGAGCCGCAGCCATTACCAGATAAACTTTTAGCTTCCCATAATCCATCAAAATACTGTGCCTTTCACCAACAGCATGGTCACGACACTAACCAGTGCTACAGACTTCGTCACGAGATTCAGGATCTCATCGACAATAAGGTGATTGCACCTCTAGAAAAACCAAATGTCACAACCAACCCACTCCCACCACATAACCAAGCTCCACTACCTAAACACATCAATTTGATCCAAACTGGGGTTGTGCCATACGACCCTAGCATATATATCACACCCTCCCACCTACCTAAGCCTGAGGTGTTCATCCCGGACAGCACATACTTGTGCATGTTGAGCACCTCCCAAACCCAACGTGAACCAGTTGTGGTGACTATCGAAGATAGAATTAGGTTGACTTTGGAGGAAGATGGGAATGATGATTCAGAGCCTGAGGAATCTGGGAGCTTTACCGAGGGAGCATACAACCCAAGTGGTTATATCGTGTCAATGGACCAGGCAAAACCGAGGGTAGAATTACCAGTTGGGTTAGAGATCAGTGTGGTTCGGGAGGATAGACCTAGTCAGGGGTTAGATAACCTAGCAGAGTTGGAGGAGGATATCGCGAATCTACAATTCTTCAATGAACATGATCCGGGAGACGTGACTATCAACTGGTTTGATCTGGACGTATCGGCAGAGAATATGGGATGGCTCAGTAACCAACCAGATGTTGTTGAGGAACCTCAGCCAGAACAGGGGTTTTCAGAAACGGGGACATCAACAGTGGCCGGAATGGCCGGGAATCAGGAAGCATCGTCGGAGAGCACCGGTGCGAAGAATTTTGCTCGGGAACTGGGCAGTTTATGTATAGCAGACGCCAAACAAGAGGCTGCATTGAAGCGACTTGAGCAAGAAAAGATAGAGGATCTTGAGAGGGCTAGGAAGGCCAAGGCCCCTGTGGGGACGAAATGTGCTGTTTGCACAGAAACAGTAGCAACGGAGCCGAACATCTGTCTGTCGGTTGCCGATGGCATGTGGTGGGAGGACAACGACTTGCGTCTAGCCCACACTGATGAAGACTTGGTTCGGAACCAACCAGATGACACTTGGTATGCTGAGGAGGTTGACCACATGACTAGAATTGGGCAGCATTTCAAGGCCCCACACTTGGACCAGCCGGAGGCGTCTGGGAAAGATAAAAAAGCGGAGAGGCAGGAAAGAAAGCTGCTAGAGGAGGAGGCTGTACTGAAGCAGCTTAAGAAAATTCAAGCTGACATCTCCATCTGGGGATTGCTTATGTCCTCAAGGGTTCATAGACAGGCCGTCCTTACAGCCATGGATAGGGCCAAGCTTTTAATTGATACGACTCCTGAGCAGTTGGTGGGATTAGTGTTTCCGGGTGGAGCTTCACCGACCTTGACATTCACTAACAACGAACTGCCGCCTGAGGGCTCAGATCATAACAAACCACTCTACATCTCTATCATGTGTAGAGAGAAATGGATACCGGTGGTCCTGGTCGACACGGGGTCCACAATCAATGTATGTCCGTCAAGAACGACATATGCTATCGGGTTGAAGCTCGCGGATTTTTTGCCTACAGCCCAGGTGATACGGGCTTATGATAATACTAGGCGAGAGGTGATGGGGACTGTACGAATCAAGGCCAAGATTGGCCCGGGACAATATGATATTGAGTTTCATGTCTTAGACGTTCTAGCCACCTTCAACCTACTTCTTGGGCGGCTGTGGCTGCACCAAGTGAATGTCGTCTCTTCCATCTTACACCAAATGCGGAAGTACCCCCACGGGAAGGGGGTGGCAATTGTTTTTGGGAATTCTTCGATACATCCGCCGCCAGAGGTTTCTACACCAGTTCTGGAGATTGAGCATGGCGCGAAAGATGTATTTTTGTCAGGATTCACCCTAGCAGAGGCCCGGGTTGTACAGAACATGATGGTTGTTGATGATGGTCGGAAGGGCATCGCAGCGTTAGCCGAAGTACCGCATAACCCATAGGTTATCTGCCTACCAAAGAGGATTGGGCTAGGAAAGTAAGAGAGATGGTCGAAAGAGCTAAGGCAAAGCAAGCCGGCAAGCACTATGAGTGGGTGCACCAGCCTATCTAGGGGACCCTGAACGAACGCTTTGTCCGGGAGGGGGAAGACTTCCCATTTTGCCGCTTTTCGGAGCCCTGGATGAATTCAGAGAAGCGGCGCTTGCTCGGCTTTGAAATCTTTTTCGATCTTCAGTTGTTCGGGGATGAAGTTGTCGAAAAGCAGACAGACCCACCAGTTGAGGCTGAGCAGTGCAAGGATGAGTCTGAGGATACAGAATTGGAAATGGGGGTAGCGCTGGCTTGTCTTCTCTCATATCCTCAGATCCTCAAGTCGTACTAGAGTGCTTGGGGGATAACTCATAAGTTTCCATGATCGGGAATGAAGCGGTTGTGAGTCCATCTTCAAACATTTTGGATGCATCCATCGCACCCTCCCTCGTCTGGCAATACAAGGAGGGCTTTTTATCGAGCAGTTTCGGGTCAGGTAGTGAGCCGGAATCTGATTCCACTGAGTCTGTGGAGTCGGAATCAGATTCCAGCTCTTCTGAGTCTGAGTCCGGTATTCTTGAGGGTGACAACCTGGATGCCATTGTCCTGTCTAGGTTGACTTTTTCTTTTTTCTTTGAGTCTGTTGTAACAGAGGAATCAGGCATACTGGATGTTATTAGTGAGAATGGTATGGCTGTGGCTTCTGAATACTTTTCTGTACCTTTAATTTATTACATTAATCAGAACTTTCAAAATTTTGATGAAAACGACGAGGAAGAAATTCCTCTTGTTTTACAAAGTTTGATTGATCAAGAGCAGGAGAGGTTTGTAAAACCTTTGGTTGATGAAATCACCACAATTAATGTTGGTACTGAGAAGGACCCGCGGCTAGTCCAGATCGGGTCCACGTTGTATTCGGAGGAGCGCGAGTGCTTTGTCGCTTTATTGAAAGATTTCAAAGATGTTTTCGCGTGGTCCTACGAAGACATGCCTGGAATCAATCTTGAGATTGTACAACACCGGATCCCTCTTGACCTAGAGGCCCGACCTGTTAAACAGAAGCTACAAAGGATCCGCTCGGATTGGGCTCTGAAGATCAAAGAAGAGGTCACCAAGCAGATTGACGCAGGGTTCCTGTTGGTATCTGAATACCCTACATGGTTGGCCAATATAGTTCCGGTGCCGAAGAAGGACGGAAAAATTCAGGTATGTGTGGACTTCAGGGATTTGAACAAAGCCAGTCCGAAGGACGACTTTCCTCTGCCGCATATCGACGAATTAGTGGACTTCACTACTGGGCATGTGCTGCTCTCATTCATGGATGGGTTTTCAGGCTACAATCAAATTTTGATGGCACCCGAAGGCAGGGAGAAGATTTCTTTCACCACCCCGTGGGGAACCTATTGTTATAAGGTGATGCCGCTTGGGTTAAAGAATGCTGGGGCTACATATCAATGGGCTACGACTACAATCCTATATGATATGATCCATAAAGAGGTTAAGGTGTACGTGGACGACATGATTGTCAAGTCCAAGGAAAGAGAGGGCAACTACACCGCCTTGCAAAAAATTTTCCAACGGATCAGAGAGTATCGGTTGCGACTAAATCCTCAGAAATGTACTTTCGGTGTTACAGCAGGGAAAATGCTGGGGTTCTTGATCACACAAAGAGGTATTGAGGTCGATCCTTCTAAAACCAAGGCCATCTTAGAAATGCCACCATCGAGGATTGAAAAGGAGGTACGAGGCTTTCTGGGTAAAGTGCAATTCATAAGATGATTTATTGTAAAATTAACCTTGACTCGTGAACCACTGTTTGGTCTCCTGAAGAAAGGAAAGAAGTTCCAATGGGACGATTGATGCCAAGTTACTTTCGAGCAGATCAAGCAATATTTATAGAACCCACCTATGTTGTCACCGCCTGAGCCGGGAAAACCGTTGATTTTGTAGCTATCAGTGACTGAAATGACAATGGGCTGCATGCTTGCATAAGAGTCTGAGGACGAAGTGGAGAAAACTATCTACTACCTGAGCAAGAAAATGCTGGTTTACGAGACCCGCTACACTTCGCTGGAGAAGGCTTGTCTGGCCTTGGTATGGGCTACCAGGAAGCTGAGGCACTACCTATTAGCTCACTCCGTAATACTGGTTTCGAGATTAGATCCCATCAAATATCTCTTCGAGAAACCAGCACTTACGGGTAGGCTAGCTCGTTGGTTGCTTCTGCTTTCTGAATTTGATCTGAAGTACATGATGCGCAAGTCAGTGAAAGGGAGAGCGGTAGCGGAGTTTCTAGCCGATCATCCAGTGGAGGGGGATGAAGTAGTTGAGTATCTGTTCCCAGACGAGGCCATTCTGTATGTTGAAGAAGAGACTTGGACGATGTACTTTGACAGAGCGTCAAACCAATACGCGTATGGGATAGGGGCGTTGCTGATAGCATCTGACAATTCCCGTATACCTCTAGCATTCAAACTCCAGTTCAAAGTGTCGAATAATGAGGCAGAATATGAAGCATGTATTGCTGGACTAGAAGTCGCCCTAGAACTAGAGGCAAAACGGTTGGATGTTATCGGGGACTCGAACCTTGTTGTATCTCAAGCTAAAGGAGATTGGAAAGTTAAAAAAGAAAAGATGAGAATCTATCACCAGAGCTTGGACGTTCTGATTCCTCGGGTTAAAAAACTGAACTTTGCTTATCTGTTAAGAGAGAACAACAGGTTCGCTGATTCATTAGCAACTCTATCTTCTATGATAGAAATCACTTTTGGAGTCCGGATGCATCCAATCATCATTGAACAAAAATTCGTGTCGGCCTACGAGCGGATTGCTACCACAAATGAGGTACAAGATCAAAACCCCTGGTATTACGACATTTGGAACTTCTTGGAAAAGGAAGCTTATCCACCAGGGGCAAATGCCAAAGATAAGAGGGCAATTCGAAGAATGGCTGCTCAGTTCATCGTCTGCGGGGGTAAACTGTACAAGAGGGGTAATCTGGGGATGCACAAACTGTGTGTTGATGCTGAAGAGTCCAAGTGCCTAATGGCGGCCATCCACAGAGGAGAGTGCGGAGCGCACATGAGAGGGGTGATGCTAGCCTGGAAGATCCTTAGACAGGGTTATTATTGGTCAACCCTGGAGGAGGATTGTATTGGCTTTGTCCGGCGATGCCACAAATGTCTGATCCATGCAAACCGCATGAACATTCTGCCGTCGAAGCTGTACAACATGACTTCGCCATGGCCGTTTTCTGTCTGGGGGAATGATGTAATTGGGGCTATCACTCCGAAGGGGTCCAACGGGCATGAGTACATTCTGGTAGCGATAGACTACTTCACGAAGTGGGTTGAGGCCAAATCTTATGCGCTGTTGAAGGCATCGCATGTTGCTAAGTTCATCAGAAACAACATTATCTGTCGCTACGGGGTCCCGAATGAGATTATTTCGGATAATGGTTCCCACTTCAAGAAGGAGGTGATCGACTTGTTGGAGAAGTACAATATGGCTTTTCATAAGTCATCTATATATCGGCCGCAAACCAACGAAGCAGTTGAGGCTGCCAACAAGAACATCAAGCACATTCTGCAGAAGATGGTGGAAACCTACAGGGACTGGCCAGACAAGCTGCTGTAGACGTCCCGAACGCCCCGGGAGGATGAGTCCCGTTCTGTTCATTTGGGGTTACTACAGTTCGGACTCGACTTGTGTCACGGTTCTTAATCTGAACCAAAGAGTCCAAATCTGGCAAATCGTTTTGAGAAACAGATTTTTGAAAAAGTAGTGCCAAACATGGACTGCTTTGCCAGATACAGAGTTGCCACCTAAATATTTTAAAATGGGGGAATTTAGGAAACCCTGACTCGGTGCCGAAGGCCACATGTCCGTCATCACCGGAGTTGTCTCGGCTCGGGAGCTTGGGTACGATCGGGGAAGGTCAGCTATGAGCACCCCCTTTCGCCCGGTCCGAAGACCGGCCTCTACTAATCGTGATATCCGTATTTGAAAACTTTATGTGTTCTTATTCCATTTATTAGCTTAGAATTACTATGTTATGCGCACAGCAAACAAGTATAGACTAGATTGCCTAATTTGGAAATGAACATTGCATATCCGTTCGGTTTGAAAATGGTTTGGAATTTGCTACTCGCAAGTAGGCTAAAACACGGATTTCAACGAGTTTTTCCAACTCAAACAATCCAACCTTCACCCACAGGCATTCAAAACAGTTTAACACATAAGCATCTAGCCACATGTTAAGCATGCTGTCATGGCAATATTCACACTCATGCGATATGCTAAAGCGGAAATACTTACATAGTACTCCATGCCAAAACAAAGAACTTGTTAGCAGATATGCATGATCCAAGTCCATGTTAAGTGCCTAATGCGTCGCATACAAAATGTCGCTAAGATAGGCTCGGCTAACCTAGACATGTCATGTGAAAATGCACAATTAACACGTATTCAGTTTGGAATTTGAAAATACGAATGCGGTTAGCATGATGTACCGAGCCTAATGCATGTAATACAAATGCATGGATGCACGCATGCATAGCATGAGGTATGCTAATTTAAACGTGCCCTAATCTACCATCGTAAGCAGGTAAATAAAAGGGGAGAAAGACGTGAGGTTGGAAGACATACACACACTCACGCACACTTATTACAGATTTGCCCTCGCTCGGAGGGACCAAATAAATATTACAAATTAATTAACTACGCAAGCTAATTAATATTACAAATTAACTAATTTAATTAACAAATCAAATAAATTAATTAAAGCAGGAAAACGCCTCGGGAAGCGTGCCACCATGCATGGGCTGCCTCTGTTTTCCTTCCTTTCCTCCTCTGGAGGCTGTCAAAGCCTCAGGACTGATCCCTTGGACAGAGGGGATCATCACCGGCTGGTTGAAGTTGCCACCGGCAGTGTGGCATGGCCATCGGCACAAAATAGGGTCTGTCGGCAGGGAAAATGGTGCCGGTCGGCACATTACACTGCCGGTCGGCAGAGTATTCCTGCAGAACCTGCAACTCACAGCAACAGAGGGCAAAACAAGGCATGGCAGCACAATTCAAGGCATGTATGCACCAACCATGTCTCTTATCATTGTAATGACTCAAAGGGACATGTGCCTCGGTTCTCGGACCACCAATCACGCATTTCCATGCATGATGGCCCAAGGAACCAAGCATGCAACTTTGATTTCAAATGCATGCAAACCAATCAAACAAATTAGGCCTAATTCCTATCACCATTTCAAGGAACAAGGCATGCATGCAAGATGCAATGCAACCTAGGCATACAAGCTAGGAATGCAACATGGCATGGCAAGGCACTTATGCAAGCATACAAGCATACATATGGCAATGCAAATAAATGGAAAGATGGACTTATACATGAATTAGGCAGCTCTAATAAGGCCTAAAACAGTGGCCATAAGTGCTAAAGAGTGAGGGCTAAATGGCATACACACACACATGCACATAAGGGCCAACACTTAAGCACAAAATGAGCAATATTCAAGCACACTTGAAAGGAGGAATCATGGACTAATTAGCATGCAACATGAGTATTGAAATCATGTTAGGATGGTGCCAAACCAAGCAACAAAACCAAGCCAAAACATGCAACGAATAGTCCAAGTGTTCAAAGCAAATCAATAAGGCATTGAACTACACTTAACATGACCAAACATGGCATGCATTAAACAACTAAAAACAGTTTTTTAGCATGTTAAAACAAGGCCAAAGGACTCCTTAGATGGCATCTAAGTGGCCCGAATACAAAGGCATACACCATGGCCAAAACATGGAGCATTGCAACACATGCTTTCAAAGCATTAAAGAGACATGCAAGGCAATCAAACAAGCATGGAAATGGGACTGAAATAGCATGTAGGATGATTCCAAATCATCAAAACAATGCAAAGATGGCATGCTACACATGCACATACTCAAGGCCAACAAGCCCAAATACAAAGGAGCTATATAATGCATGCAAAGATCAACCCAAACGAATATGGATAGAGCTAAAACATGGCAAAATAAGCACATAATCTTCACAAATACAAGCCTAAAACATGCTCTAACAAAGGTTAACAACCAAGAACATGTTAAGGCATAAACATGGCATTACATGGCAACTATGCTAAGCATGCATGGGGTTCCAAAACCAACTTCAAATCATGTTATATTATGGATATATAAGCATGAAAAACAAACCAAACATGCTCAACACACACTCAAGCATAGGCTTCCTTAAGAGGCCAAAACATGCCATTTTCAAGGACAACAAGGAGAGGGGGTGGCCCTCTCCTTCTTAGGACTTCAAAGCATCATCTTCACCACTGAAATCCCTCAAGATTTCAGTGGTGAAGAGACCTCAACACCAAAATCCCGGAGCTAGCACAAAATGGCTCAAAATGAGGCCTTTTGAGGCCTAAGGGTGGTCAACAACCCTCAAACAACAAAACACTCTTAATAAACAATAAAGAGGGCTTAAAAACAGAACTTTTTTATGTTATACAATAATCACAAAAGCAGCTCTAAGACTAGTAGAAAATCAATGCAAAAATGGGGGAAAAAGGGACTAGTTTCTTACCCTTGTAGTCCTCTTCACAAATGGTGCTCCAATGGCCTCCTTGAGCTTGAATCCAACACCAAAACTTCAAAACACACTCTTTAGAACCTCAGCTCCAAGAGGAAGGTGAAACACTAGGTGTTTGTGTGCAATAGTAAGGCACAAAACACATAGTGAACAAAATGAGAGGGAAAGAGAGATAGATGTGTGTATCTAATCCTAACCCTAGAAAACCAGAGCTTCTCTCTGTATTTTCCTCTCTCAAAAATATCTAAAAGCTCTTCTCTTGCCTTAGAGAGAGTCTCTCTCTATATGCCTCTTGTAAAGCTTACAAGACAAGCTTTGCAAGAGGGAGATCCCTCCACACACGTGTATGGAGGGGAGCAAAAGCAATACAGCTGTCTAAAAATATCTGCAAAAGCAGATGAACAGCAATCGGCCGGCCAAAAATGCCATCTTGGCCTAAAAGAGTGCCGGTCGGCACTCCAAAAATGCCATCTTGGCCTAAAAGAGTGCCGGTCGGCACAAAAGAGTGCCGACCGGCAACAAATAGTGCCGGCCGGCAAACTATATTGCCGGTGGCAGCAAAAACCAGCCGGTGGCATCTAGCCACTGCCGGTGATGGGTGGGGATGGTCTACAAGCCCCACCCTGCCTCTCAAAGGCAAGATGCAAGTGTTTGGTGCAAAACCAAACACTAAACGGTCAAGTTCGGAGATCCTGAGGCAAGGCGCGCGAGCCGAGGCCTCCGGGAACTCCAAACGAACACAAACATGGATAATCACCGAGTGTTCAAACGGCGACGTCCAAGTCTTGAGGACGGTCAAAAATGGGGTGTCTACAGTTGCCCCTCTTTGACAGAACTCGAAAGTCATAACAATGACGGGAGTGAATGTCAAAGCCCAGAGACGACCCATTTTTGACAAGGCCGAAGACTCAGACAAACGTGCAAGACAAATAAGGTATGCGCCCGGAGGCAGGGGCAAAATGCAAGACAATGCACAGAGCCGAGCATAACTTATGATCATGCAAAGAAAGCTGTAATGAAGCAAACATGCGACAGTTTTAAGCTAGCATACCAAACTACACTATAATGCAGAAAGGATGTAAGAGAATTATGGAATTCTCAATACGTCTCACTCGGGAGATACAATACCTGTACGGCTCGTCTGGTTACACCAGCTTCAAATGAACCGTACATACAATATCGTGCCTGAAAAGAAAACAAACTTAACAGGTGCAATATGGTTAGCAACATGCATGACAATGCAAATGTGGTGTACTCGAAATGCGTGACAGCGCAAAGCAAGTGGGGAGCATGACAATGCTGTGGAAATACAAACATGTGAGTGGAGCATGCGGTCTACGCAGGCAACAAAATTGATCATAAGCATGCGATCTACGCAGATAATGAAGTTTAACAAACATGCGGTCTACGCAAGCAATACATGCGGTCTACGCAGGTAATGAAATTGATAATGCGGTCTACGCAGGTAAACATGCGGTCTACGCAGGTATCAAAATTGGCAAGCATGCGGTCTACGCAGGCAAAACATGCGGTCTACGCAGGTAATGAAATTTAAACATGCGGTCTACGCAATCAAAACATGCGGTCTACGCAGGTAATGAAATTAAGCATGCGGTCTACGCAAGTCAGGAATTGAGATGCGGTCTACGCAAATAAAGAACTAACATGCGGTCTACGCAATCAAAACACGCGGTCTACGCAATCAAAACATGCGGTCTACGCAGGTATTGAAATTAAACATGCGGTCTACGCAATCAAAACATGCGGTCTACGCAAGTATTGAAATTAAACATGCGGTCTACGCAATCAAAACATGCGGTCTACGCAGGTAATGGAATTAAACATGCGGTCTACGCAATCAAAACATGCGGTCTACGCAATCAAAACATGCGGTCTACGCAGGTATTGAAATTAAACATGCGGTCTACGCAATCAAGACATGCGGTCTACGTAGGTAATGGAATTGAACATGCGGTCTACGCAAGTAAGAGATGCGGTCTACGCAATCGAAACATGCGGTCTACGCAGGTATTGAAATTGAACATGCGGTCTACGCAATCAAAACATGCGGTCTACGCAGGTATTAGAATTAAGCATGCAGTCTACGCAATCAAAACATGCGGTCTACGCAGGTAATGAAATTAAACATGCGGTCTACGCAATCAAGACATGCGGTCTACGCAGGTAATGGAATTAAACATGCGGTCTACGCAATCAAGACATGCGGTCTACGCAAGTCAGGAATTGAGATGCGGTCTACGCAAATAAAGAACTAACATGCGGTCTACGCAAGTAATGAAATTGAACATGCGGTCTACGCAATCAAAACATGCAGTCTACGCAGGTAATGGAATTAAACATGCGGTCTACGCAATCAAGACATGCGGTCTACGCAAGTAAAACATGCGGTCTACGCAGGTAATGAGATTAAACATGCGGTCTACGCAAGTCAGGAATTGAGATGCGGTCTACGCAAATAAAGAACTAACATGCGGTCTACGCAAATAAAGAGATGATTACAAACATGCGGTCTACGCAGGTAAAGGATTGAGATGCGGTCTACGCAAATAAAGAATTGACATGCGGTCTACGCAAGTAAAGAGATGATTACAAACATGCGGTCTACGCAGGTAAAGAATTGAGATGCGGTCTACGCAAATAAAGAATTGACATGCGGTCTACGCAAGTAAAGAGATGATTACAAACATGCGGTCTACGCAGGTAAAGAATTGAGATGTGGTCTACGCAAATAAAGAATTAACATGCGGTCTACGCAAGTAAAGAGATGATTGCAAACATGCGGTCTACGCAGGTAAAGAATTGAGATGCGGTCTACGCAAATAAAGAATTAACATGCATGACAATGCAAAATGCAATGAGATGCGCAAAACAGCGCGACGGAATGCAATGCACAAAACAGTGCGACGATTTGAAATGCACAAAACAGTGCGACGATTTGAAATGCACAAAACAGTGCGATGGTTTGAAATGCACAAAATAGTACGATGCGCAGAACAGCGCGAACAATTTTGAAATGCACAAAACAGTGCAATGCGCAGAACAGCGCGAGGTTTGAAATGCACAAGACAGTGCGATGACCAATGTGACACGCACGCCACACGGAATGTAAATGGGCTTAAATGCGCAACAACGCACGTATTCCGGAATGCATGACAATGCATGGAATGGAAATGCAATGATGATGCATGAGAAATGTGCACGACAATGCAAAGGGGTGCGTGTTGCAACGCATGTAACACGTGCATAACAATGCAAATGTGTGACGCACGACAGCGTGATGTAATGCATCGAAGTAGTGTGATGAACTTGTGCAACA
Source organism: Camellia sinensis (assembly GCF_055761805.1). Classification (NCBI taxonomy): domain Eukaryota; kingdom Viridiplantae; phylum Streptophyta; class Magnoliopsida; order Ericales; family Theaceae; genus Camellia; species Camellia sinensis. Next base: position 62,149,827 of record NC_138971.1, read on the forward strand.
CACATGGGGTAACTTTTGAATTCAAAAGGATACAAAAAGGATACACCTTGCATGAATTCGAGTGCCACGCACTGGAGACACGGCCCGCGGTCAGAACGGAGGCCGGTTGAACGTCGGAAATGCACTTTCTTGCACTTTCTTGAGCTATGAAGACCACAAACTTCTCATATGGCCTAACCAAGGCTGTGGGAACCCCACCGGCCGAAAAGGGATGCCACCGGCTGGCCATCGGCACAAAAACAATTCTATCGGCACAAAAAAGTGCCGGCCGGCACCAAACATTGCCGACCGGCAAACAGTTGCTGGTGCGGGGCAGTTTTGTCTTTTCACCTTGGGTGTTATAAAATAGGGCTTCAAGCCCTATTTTCTCATTCTCTCCACGCCGAAAACTCTTGCTCTCTCTCTCTAGAGTGCTTCTCTCTCATTTTTCGCCCGTTTCTTCGCGTTCTACGCCCGTTTCGTCGTCGGATTCGCGTTTCTCTTCGCGTTTCGGACGTTTTCCACCGATCACATTCTCGTTTCGGTGTCACGTTTGGCGTTCTTGCCTTTTCGGGGTTTGTTCCCCTCACTTTCCTCTTTATTTCCGTGCCTCTTCCCATTCCGGCCTTCCCGGCCATTTCCGACCCTCTCAGGAGTTGACTTTCCGGTTGACTCTTCGTATTCCGGCTCGGTTTTCCTTTTCCGGCCATTTTCACACCATTCTCTACATGGCGGACGACATTCCACGTGGCGGGACTCCCCCGGACCACGAGATGGATCCCGGGGTCGAGCTCTTTCCACTGAGCGAGCGCCCGTTCGACCCGGCGACCTACCGGCCGGCGATCCACGTTCTGCCCCCAGACGGCCTGCGTCAGTTCCGGAGCTTTGAGAGGTACGCGGCGCTTGAGCTACTACTACGCGAGCCTACCTCCCACCTTTCATTCGGCACTTCCGAGGTAATTCTCTTCTTCCTGCTTTACTTTCTGCAATGTAGGATACAAAACTGCCATAGTTAGTTGTATTCTTTAACTGCTGAAATCTGATATGCCGTAGACCGTAGTTGACTTGTAAACATACATACAACTGATATGTGTTTGAGACTGACACATGCACACACACTGCACTAGCCCTGAATCACCCAAACACACGGCACACACTGTATTTCACTGCATACACTGGCATCCAGTATTTGTCTGAATCTGTCAAACTTGCACACATGCCACATCTGTTCTGAAACACCCAAACACACCGACACAGCACACGTATTTTACTGTAAGCACACCGGCACCCGGTATTTGCCTGAATCTGACAAACTTGCATACACGCCATATCTGTTCTTTCAAAACTGCATTTTGAATGTTGTCTTGCAATTGTTGTTTTCTGTTTGCAGGAGGGTTCCCATACCATTCGCGGGTATGGGAATACTGGTGCACGGGAGTGGTATGATGAGCTCCCTGATGCGGTCCAGCGCATCGTGGACCGAGCGGGCTTCGGCACCTTCTGCCGAGGGCTCTCTAGGCTCTCCACATGCAGGCCTCTTCTCGCCGCTTTGGCGGAGAGGTGGTGGGACACCACCGATTCTTTCAATTTTTCTGCTGCAGGGGACATGACGATGACCCCTTATGACTTCTCGATGCTCACAGGCATCGGGGTAGGGGGTGATCCGATCCCCTTCGACACCGACATGGATGAGTGGACCGCCGCTCAGGTCCATTTACTGGGGAAGGCCCCACCACTAGCTCGTCCAGGCTTCGTGCGATACTCCTGGTTCGAGACACAGTTTCGGGTCCAGCCCGTATTGGGGGAGGAGGTGCAGATGACCCCGGAGGACGAGGAGAGGTATGCTCGTGGCTTCCTCATGTTCTTGTTTGGGGCTACCATCTTCGCCGACCGGGCGAACACCGTGCCTCTCTGCCTTCTTAGCGCACTGGTGGACGTCCGGGATATCCTGCCCTATGACTGGGGCGGCGCTGCTCTGGCCACCCTGTATGGGTACATGAGCTCGGCTTCTCGCGGCAGCGGCCAGCTCCTCGGAGGCTACTGGCGGGCTTGGGAGGTACATTTCTTCTCCGTTTTTTCATTTCTGTCCGATATTCTCTATACTCTGTACACTGCACATACTGCGGTCTGCTTTACACTTACTGTATACTGTACACACGGCACACACATACATTCTGCTTTACACTGACTGTACACTGCTCACACTGTACACTGCACACAATACACGGCTCTGTCATTTCTGCTTTATTCTGTATATCCTGCTTTATCTGATGGTCATACTGACATCTGTTTTGCAGTTGTGGGTTTACGCCTACTTTCCTAGGCTTGCACCTGTGCCAGTTGCGGAGCCTCCTCCGGCTGTCCCGTTCTCGAGTCGCTTCGACGGGAGATGCACCCGGCGACCACGGGAGACTTTCGGCTTCTTCCGCCGATATTTTGACACCATCACCCCGGCCGAGGTATGTTTTATTTTCAGTTCATTTAGCTTCGCTTTCCCACTGCATATTTCAATAACAGTAGATAACAAACCGTCTGTCACTTTCAGATCACATGGCGGCCATGGGCTTCTTTGCCGTCGGCGATGCGGGGTCGGTTCCCTGGTGCTGAGGAGACCTCGCGTTTCCGGATCTTGCTAGAGGGCCCGGTCTGTCGGGCTTGGTACCTGGGGGAGCGTTTTCTACGCCAGACCCGCGGGTTACCTGAGCAGATAGTCCCGGCTCACCCTCCTGCAGAGATGAGGGAGACCGAGGGGCTGACCCCTGAGCAGCTGGATGATTACTCCATCGGCTGGGAGGAGGCCGGCTTCCGAGGCACCGGCGACTATCAGGAGTACGTGCGGACGTACCTGATGCGACCTTTGAGCGGCCGTCGAGCAGAGGGAGCCAGGCCTGTAGCATCGGCGGCTGGGGCCGGAGCGGGAGCAGGGGCTGGATCTTCGAGGAGGGCCCGGGTCCGTGGTAGGGGTGGAGTGCGGGGAGGACGAGGAGCTGGCTGGCCTGCCCTGCCTGCTGCACTGACTTTCCAGGGGCAGGGTGGGTCGACCTATCAGATCCCCTTCGCCCCTCCACCGGATGGGCACGAGTTCGTTGACGTCCCCGACTTACCGCCGGTATGTTCTACTGCATTTTGTACAGTTATTCAATTCGGTTTACTTGATATTCCACAGAATATTGATGCATCTGATACTTTTGCAGGCTTCTTCTGAGTACACCCGTCAGTCGTTGGCGATGAATGCCTCGATGATGGGGATGCTCCAGCGGACATTTGACCTCCTAGCCGTCTACAGCATACCGGTATGTCCTTCTGACACTGGCCTCAAGCCATTCATACACTGCTTTACATAATCTGATGCACGGCACAACACCTGATACACTGATCTCACAGCATCTGGCCCACTGCATACACTGCATTCTGCACTGTACTCTGTACTGACAAACTGCTCACGGCATTCTCATACTGTACTCATATACTGCATTCTGCGCTGATAAACTGCTCACGGCATACTCTCACTGTACTCATACACTGCATTCTGCACTGATAAACTGCTCACGGCATACTGATGCATTTCCCTTTTTGTGTACTTTTCAGCCTCCTTTCCAGATTCCCATGGCAGGAGGTGCTCCAGCTAGACCTGCCGTCTCTGCCCGGGGGAGAGATGAGGAGGGCTGGATATTTCCCCGTACCAGGGGAGGGCGTACTCACGTTGGGAGTAGCTCGCGAGCTCCAGTCCCGGACGATGATGACGACGAGGAGTCAGAGGCGGAGGCAGGGTCATCGGAGGAGGAGACCGGAGACGGTTCTAGCTCGGGCTCTGACGACGACGCTGATGATGCTCCTGGACCCTCGTCCAGGAAGAGGACCAGGACAGACTGACGGCCCTTGGAGTGCTCAATACAGATGCAAATTTTTGTTATCTTTTTCTTTTCTTGTACTTTTCTTTTTGTTGGTAGATAGATTACCTTGTACTGCCGCAGGCAGATTTTGTTTCCAAAACTTTGTACTTGAAAAAGATAATGAAATGAAACGGACTTTTTATCTGAAAAAGTGTTTACATTTACACATTTCATGCATTGCATCGCATCTCATCATGTTACACCTCAATGTAAATGAAATTGATTGGTTGTCTGAAAATTAAACACTTGCACTGTAATAATCAGATAACTAAACAGCCAACAACAAAATAACCCAAGCAACCCACTGCCTGATTCTGGACACACAGCCCTTGCTCTACTGGGGATTAATCTGCACACAGCCCATAACACAGCATTCGATTCATTCTGCACACGGCAAATTCTGAACAAACGGCCCAATCTAACAAGACGGACCTCAAAGATGGAACCGGTTGGAGTTAAAACACATTCAAATGTAGAGAATGGCACAGCATTCTGAGCATAGATGATTTTTGAAATTGAATGAGGGTTTTTCAAACCGGGATACCGAGCCTACAACTGAACACAGCGGGGAGGACTCAAACAAAGAGGTACACGACCTGAACACAACGAGACACGCTCGGGAGAGACTCAAAACAAAAGACGAGACCGTCAAATGAAAGAGACACGACACACGGACGCATAAACGAAGATGGGAGACCTCGGACCACGAGGAGCCAGTTCAATCTGGGTATTGTTTCCCACCCTTTCTGATTTGTGATCCTCACATCACTCGACTCTCAAGCTCGGATTTTCTCTCAAAACCCTTTTCCTCACTTTTCTCTCAACTTACACCTCTCTATTCTTCATTCTCTCATTTTTCATCCCTCCCCGGGGTGATTGATGGATAAATAGAAAGGTGTGGGTTCACGCCCGATGCCGTTAGCTCACAGCTATTTCTTCTGGTGGGCAGAGTGCTCTTCCGGCAAGTACGTCGGTGACGGGGGAAAGACAGAATGCCTGGCTCAACTGTGCCCCTAGTTCATCATTTTAACCATTCTTCGTTTTTGCTTTCTACTAAAACAGTTTTGATCAAAATGAGAGTTGGATTAACGTACTTGTTCGATCTTTGACTTGAAAACCGTGCAAGTCAGGCAGCAAGTACTGAAAATTTTCCTTTTTGGGTCCAAGACAATGGTCCAATTTTGGAAAATGGAATAGTTTTCGAGAAAATAGTCAACCTCAGTAAAAATTTTCAAAAACTATTTTTCAAACAGTCAATGCTCAACGAGCATGAAACTTACTCTTTGAGATGCGCAACCTCAGATCGGAGGCAATGGAAAATTGCCCCTGGTTTGAAGGGGGGGTGGGAGGCAACGGAAAGTTGCCCCTAGTTTGAATGGCGGCTCACAGCGGCTGGTGGCAACGGAAAGTTGCCCCTTGTTTGGGATGGCACCGCAGCAACTCGCAGACAGTCTTCATTGGCGGTGGCCGAACTCTTGGACACAGAGGTGACGAAGACGGTCACAACACATATATGGACACAATCACCTTGAAGGGTGTTGGCCACTGGACTTTGAGATGAAATCGAAACCATTGCATGGACTGAGACGCTTATGAAAGCGTTGGGGGCTGGACTTCATGATGAAGTTGCCTACGTATCCCAAACATGGGAATCAAGCCTTACGTAGTTCCGGTTAAGGTACACTCGGGTATTTTAACCTTTACTTTTTTTAGGCTCTCACTTTTGCCAAGGCGCCCAATGCGGGTTTTCGACCTTGCGAGCTTCTTTTCATTTTCTTTTGTTCGTTTCTTTTTCTTTTCTTCTTTTTTCTTTTTCTTGCTTTTTTTTTCTTTTTCTCTTTTTCAATCTTTCTTTTTGTATTTTTCTCTTTTTTGTATTTTTCTCTTGCTCTAACTTTTGCCTGGGCCGCCATTCCGGGTTTTCGGCCCAGCGAGCCTCTCAAAGGGTAAAAGTGTAGCAAGTCCATGCCAAATGGTTTCTTGAAATTGAAGCCTCTCTGTGTCTAGGAGAACGGCTGTTGCACCGATTTACGGAGAATCCATCAGGGTTACTCTACGAGCTTCTTCCGGTGAGATCTACTCCTTCTGATTCAGCTTTTGGTGCCTCTTGCTCGAGGGTTACTTCAAAACTGGCCACAGGGGCCTTTCATGGCGTTTGTCCGTTGAACTTTCTGAACATTCTAAATGGGTTCAAACTCGGAAAACAAATAGGTTGAATCTTGAGGCTGAGAGCGATCCTAGGCTGCGCAATCTCAAGAGCGATTCCACACAGGTCTTCGCAGGGCCGCGTAAAACATTTGTTTTTGACAGTTTTTAAGAAAGCGACGAATCGCTCGCACCGAAGATAGTGTGGAACCAATCTGGATCAGGCCAGGGTCCTTCTCAGTACTCACGCCGACAAGCATGATTTCATTCATAAAACGGCTTAGCACGCCTCTCTTTCTCTCGAAATGATCAAAATTTTACAAAACCCGAGGAATTCCTTCCTCTTCGTTTTCATCACCGCAGTGTTTAAAAAGTTTGTTTTTTGGAAAACTTAGGTTAATGCAATGAGTTTGGCACACAGGAGAGCAGGCGAGATGTACTGTCAGCCCATTCAAATTCTCTGGCACTTATGCTGAAAACAAGCATGAAGTTGAGATAGCAACAGCTGTTTTACTCGGATTTGTTGGTGTAACTGGCTCCTCAGCAGAAACAGACTCAAAACAAAAACAGATAATTACAAAACAAAACGGTGTTCGGGACAACAACCCCAGGATCACCAGGTATTATATACAACGGGGACTGACTCGATACAACAAGACAGACCCTTAAGCAAAAAAGACTGACTCGAGACAAAGAGACAGACTCAAAACAAAAGATTGACTCGACATCCAAGCCAAGATTTACAAAACTCGGTTTCACCGATGCTCAAAAATGCGTGCCAGACGCTTCATCCAAAATGTACCAAATGTTGCCCGCAGGCGGTTCACTTTACATACTCGCAGTATCTGAGCCCTCGAAATCCAACAACTGAGTGGTGACGGGCTTGCCCGAGGTGGGTGGTAGGATAACCTTGTTATCAATCAAATCCTGCACTTCATGACGAAGGCGGGAACATCCATCGGTACTGTGACCGGACTATTGATGGTACGCGCAGTACAAGGTAGCATCATGAGTGGCGGGGAGATTCTTCGGGAGTGGCCGGGGCTCCAAAGGCTTAAGATGCCCATTCTTCGCCAATATTAACAATGCCCTGGACAAAGGCATGTGGAGATCGTGAAAGACCCTGCTCCCTCGGGGCAGGTACTTTGCAGTTTGAGGATTCTTGCCAGATGCGCTGGCGAAAGGATCAGCTGGCGCTGCCGTGGCTTTTTGAACCTTCCCCGGTGTAGGGTTGGGAACTACAGGAATTGTCTGGGTATGACGGGGCCCATCCCGGTTTTCTGCCTGGCTTGAATGCCTTTGATTGGAGCGGGGAAAGCGTCATCTACAGCTTTGGTTACTATTGCAGATGTTTGTTGCTTGCTCATCCCTCTGGCCTTCAGAGCCTCGACTGCCCACAGCAGTTGCTCAATGGGGTCGGCATCTATCTTCGCCTTGTCTTTTCCTCTGGCCTCAGCCTGATCAATGGTCTGGGTTGGTGCTGGCATGTCGCAGCTGTAGCTGGAAGCCACCTCTGGCTGGCTGAGCTCTATCACAATCCGCCCCAGTAGCGGGGGCTCCTGTGGTACGAAATTCCCGGCATACGGCGCCGCTGGTGGTGAAGCCGACATTCCATAGGCGAGGTCTGCCACAGACCTTTGGAGATCGCCTATCATCCCCATTAATTCAAAGGTGGTGGGCTCACGAGCCTGGTATAACTGGGGAGCCCAAACTGGGTGCACAACGGGCATCCTGGGCGGGTGTGACATACTGATGCTAGCTTCAGTCTGCGGAGCGGTCCCCTGCTCCAATGCAGCCGTCATAACCACAATCTCTTCTGAACTTTGTGCCGCCATAAATCCTGCCTCAGCAAAGGGGAGACACTGGCTGTTCTGTATCAACTCTACAACTCTCTGAACTGAAAGAAAAACAGACAGCATTTCAGCCCAAACTGATCAAACACGGGTGTAGCCGAACAACTGTACCCTACTGCTGATCACTGTTCCCAGATTTCTGTTCCCAAAATACTGAATCTGATACCCGCGGATAACTGATTCCTGATAACTGATTCTCAACAATACTGATTCTGGCGCCTTCGGGCCCGATACTCAAATGTGCAAACTGGTATATGCATTCCTGTAGAGATACACTCTAAAAGCACATAACAAGTAAAAGAGAGCTCAATCACCCCTATGTTGGGGTAGGGTTTCCCTGTCCTATTTTGTCAGGAACTAGGGTTTCACTACGCACACGGCGGTTTCAAACAACTTAGCATCGGGTAAGCAACCTGTCCTAGCTTGGAATGGTCACTATGGATTCCGAATATGCACTAGGTCGAATGGTCAAAAAGGGTGCCCCGGTAAAACCGGGGTTTGTGTTCCCATGCTGTCAGAGCCCATAGCCGGTCAGCCTTATGGACATGCCTTGACAAGGCAAGCCTCCGGCAAACCGTTCAGGAATGGCAGATGGCAAACACTGTGTTCCTAGGCGCACCAATGCACATGCAATGCAAAGAGACACATAAGTGAAATCAAAACAGGATATCACGAGTTCGAGTCAAGCTCTCTAAAAATCCCCAGCAGAGTCACCAGAAACTGTAGACGTCCCGAACGCCCCGGGAGGATGAGTCCCGTTCTGTTCATTTGGGGTTACTACAGTTCGGACTCGACTTGTGTCACGGTTCTTAATCTGAACCAAAGAGTCCAAATCTGGCAAATCGTTTTGAGAAACAGATTTTTGAAAAAGTAGTGCCAAACATGGACTGCTTTGCCAGATACAGAGTCGCCACCTAAATATTTTAAAATGGGGGAATTTAGGAAACCCTGACTCGGTGCCGAAGGCCACATGTCCGTCATCACCGGAGTTGTCTCGGCTCGGGAGCTTGGGTACGATCGGGGAAGGTCAGCTATGAGCACCCCCTTTCGCCCGGTCCGAAGACCGGCCTCTACTAACCGTGATATCCGTATTTGAAAACTTTATGTGTTCTTATTCCATTTATTAGCTTAGAATTACTATGTTATGCGCACAGCAAACAAGTATAGACTAGATTGCCTAATTTGGAAATGAACATTGCATATCCGTTCGGTTTGAAAATGCTTTGGAATTTGCTACTCGCAAGAAGGCTAAAACACGGATTTCAACGAGTTTTTCCAACTCAAACAATCCAACCTTCACCCACAGGCATTCAAAACAGTTTAACACATAAGCATCTAGCCACATGTTAAGCATGCTGTCATGGCAATATTCACACTCATGCGATATGCTAAAGCGGAAATACTTACATAGTACTCCATGCCAAAACAAAGAACTTGTTAGCAGATATGCATGATCCAAGTCCATGTTAAGTGCCTAATGCGTCGCATACAAAATGTCGCTAAGATAGGCTCGGCTAACCTAGACATGTCATGTGAAAATGCACAATTAACACGTATTCAGTTTGGAATTTGAAAATACGAATGCGGTTAGCATGATGTACCGAGCCTAATGCATGTAATACAAATGCATGGATGCACGCATGCATAGCATGAGGTATGCTAATTTAAACGTGCCCTAATCTACCATCGTAAGCAGGTAAATAAAAGGGGAGAAAGACGTGAGGTTGGAAGATATACACACACTCACGCACACTTATTACAGATTTTCCCTCGCTCGGAGGGACCAAATAAATATTACAAATTAATTAACTACGCAAGCTAATTAATATTACAAATTAACTAATTTAATTAACAAATCAAATAAATTAATTAAAGCAGGAAAACGCCTCGGGAAGCGTGCCACCATGCATGGGCTGCATCTGTTTTCCTTCCTTTCCTCCTCTGGAGGCTGTCAAAGCCTCAGGACTGATCCCTTGGACAGAGGGGATCATCACCGGCTGGTTGAAGTTGCCACCGGCAGTGTGGCATGGCCATCGGCACAAAATAGGGTCTGTCGGCAGGGAAAATGGTGCCGGTCGGCACATTACACTGCCGGTCGGCAGAGTATTCCTGCAGAACCTGCAACTCACAGCAACAGAGGGCAAAACAAGGCATGGCAGCACAATTCAAGGCATGTATGCACCAACCATGTCTCTTATCATTGTAATGACTCAAAGGGACATGTGCCTCGGTTCTCGGACCACCAATCACGCATTTCCATGCATGATGGCCCAAGGAACCAAGCATGCAACTTTGATTTCAAATGCATGCAAACCAATCAAACAAATTAGGCCTAATTCCTATCACCATTTCAAGGAACAAGGCATGCATGCAAGATGCAATGCAACCTAGGCATACAAGCTAGGAATGCAACATGGCATGGCAAGGCACTTATGCAAGCATACAAGCATACATATGGCAATGCAAATAAATGGAAAGATGGACTTATACATGAATTAGGCAGCTCTAATAAGGCCTAAAACAGTGGCCATAAGTGCTAAAGAGTGAGGGCTAAATGGCATACACACACATGCACATAAGGGCCAACACTTAAGCACAAAATGAGCAATATTCAAGCACACTTGAAAGGAGGAATCATGGACTAATTAGCATGCAACATGAGTATTGAAATCATGTTAGGATGGTGCCAAACCAAGCAACAAAACCAAGCCAAAACATGCAACGAATAGTCCAAGTGTTCAAAGCAAATCAATAAGGCATTGAACTACACTTAACATGACCAAACATGGCATGAATTAAACAACTAAAAACAGATTTTTAGCATGTTAAAACAAGGCCAAAGGACTCCTTAGATGGCATCTAAGTGGCCCGAATACAAAGGCATACACCATGGCCAAAACATGGAGCATTGCAACACATGCTTCCAAAGCATTAAAGAGACATGCAAGGCAATCAAACAAGCATGGAAATGGGACTGAAATAGCATGTAGGATGATTCCAAATCATCAAAACAATGCAAAGATGGCATGCTACACATGCACATACTCAAGGCCAACAAGCCCAAATACAAAGGAGCTATATAATGCATGCAAAGATCAACCCAAACGAATATGGACAGAGCTAAAACATGGCAAAATAAGCACATAATCTTCACAAATACAAGCCTAAAACATGCTCTAACAAAGGTTAACAACCAAGAACATGTTAAGGCATAAACATGGCATTACATGGCAACTATGCTAAGTATGCATGGAGTTCCAAAACCAACTTCAAATCATGTTATATTATGGATATATAAGCATGAAAAACAAACCAAACATGCTCAACACACACTCAAGCATAGGCTTCCTTAAGAGGCCAAAACATGCCCTTTTCAAGGACAACAAGGAGAGGGGGTGGCCCTCTCCTTCTTAGGACTTCAAAGCATCATCTTCACCACTGAAATCCCTCAAGATTTCAGTGGTGAAGAGACCTCAACACCAAAATCCCGGAGCTAGCACAAAATGGCTCAAAATGAGGCCTTTTGAGGCCTAAGGGTGGTCAACAACCCTCAAACAACAAAACACTCTTAATAAACAATAAAGAGGGCTTAAAAACAGAACTTTTTTATGTTATACAATAATCACAAAAACAGCTCTAAGACTAGTAGAAAATCAATGCAAAAATGGGAGAAAAAGGGACTAGTTTCTTACCCTTGTAGTCCTCTTCACAAATGGTGCTCCAATGGCCTCCTTGAGCTTGAATCCAACACCAAAACTTCAAAACACACTCTTTAGAACCTCAGCTCCAAGAGGAAGGTGAAACACTAGGTGTTTGTGTGCAATAGTAAGGCACAAAACACCTAGTGAACAAAATGAGAGGGAAAGAGAGATAGATGTGTGTATCTAATCCTAACCCTAGAAAACCATAGCTTTTCTCTGTATTTTCCTCTCTCAAAAATGTCTAAATGCTCTTCTCTTGCCTTAGAGAGAGTCTCTCTCTATATGCCTCTTGTAAAGCTTACAAGACAAGCTTTGCAAGAGTGAGATCCCTCCATACACGTGTATGGAGGGGAGCAAAAGCAATACAGCTGTCTAAAAATATCTACAAAAGCAGATGAATAGCAATCGGCCGGCCAAAAATGCCATCTTGGCCTAAAAGAGTGCCGGTCGGCACAAAAGAGTGCCGACCGGCAACAAATAGTGCCGGCCGGCAAACTATATTGCCGGTGGCAGCAAAAACCAGCCGGTGGCATCTAGCCACTGCCGGTGATGGGTGGGGATGGTCTACAAGCCCCACCCTGCCTCTCAAAGGCAAGATGCAAGTGTTTGGTGCAAAACCAAACACTAAACGGTCAAGTTCGGAGATCCTGAGGCAAGGCGCGCGAGCCGAGGCCTCCGGGAACTCCAAACGAACACAAACATGGATAATCACCGAGTGTTCAAATGGTGACGTCCAAGTCTTGAGGACAGTCAAAAATGGGGTGTCTACAGCTGCCATTTGCTCTTTCGGGGTACCAGACTTCAATTCAAACTTCTACTGGGGCAACTCCATATTCCTTGGTTTTTGGGATGGAGGCTGTTCTGCCTATCGAAGTTGAAGTTTCGTCATTACGGGTATTGGCTGAGTGTCAGATAGCTGAGGCAGATTGGTAGCAAAGCAGGTTCGAAGAACTTATGCTCTTTGATGAAAGAAGGCTGAAGGCACTGTATCACATCCAGGGTTATCAACGAAGAATCGCCAGTGCTTTCAACAAGAAGGTTAAGTCGAGGAATTTGAAATAGGGAGATCTAGTGCTCAAAGACAACCGAGCTCCCATCCACGACCCTAGGGACAAGTTCAGACCCAATTGGACTGGGCCCTACATCATCAAGTCTATCTTGTCGGGTAGAGCTGTCGTACTGATGGATCTAGATGGCCTTGAGTTCTCCCAGCCGATCAACATGGACAATCAACATGGACAAGTTGAAGAAATACTATCCTTGAGTGGCTCGCTAGGCCTAAAACCCGAAAGGGCGACCTAGGCAACAGTCAGAGCATGAAAAATTTGAAATAATAAAAACTGAGCTCGCAAGGTTGAAAACCCAGAAAGGGAGGCCTTGGCAAAAGTTAGAGCGCAAAAGGAGAGGGTTAATACACGTGTGAACCTGAACCGAACTACATAAGGCTTGATTCCCATCTTTGGGATACGTAGGCAACTTTATTCCGAAGTCTAGCCATAAACATTTCCAAATCAACTTTGTCCATGGGATCATGTTGGTCATCTTTGTCTTTTTTGCATTCAAGAGCTTGGTTGTGATCTCCAGTGCAGTGCTATTTAGACTAGGGGTAACTTTCCAGTTACTGGATCGGGGGTAGTACATCTCAGTGATAGATCTCAGGCGTGTCCAGTTGTGATCCATATCGAAAATGGTTTTGAAAAGTTTTAATAAAAGTTGATTTTGCTCAAGTTAATCTTTTTACAACTTAGACCATTTTTGAACCAAACGGAAAATTTTTAGTACCTACAACGTTCAAATGCATTGATTTCAATACAGAGTTCTCCTACTCTTGAATACAAATTGAAGCTTCTTTTTATTACATTCATAAAGAAAACTTGAAAGTACTAATAAAGCAATAAATTTGGGGCATAGTCAGGTGTTCCTGCGCCCTCTTCCAGAGCTTGTGGAAGCCTCTGATTCCAAAGTAGGCCCAACTTGCGCCTCTTCATCGAGCCAAGCTACGCACTCATCAGAGAGGGTGCAACTAAAAGTGGAAGAGGGGACTAGAAGCTCTCGTCCTCCATGCTGTGGCATACCGAGCTAGTTGTGCGCCTCAGACTGGAAATGCGGCAAGGTACTCTATCCCTTATTCTGGGCAAGTCTGACCATGGCCAAATTTGGCACCGGAATCGAAACGGGAAGTAAAAGACATAGTGTGTCAGGCCAATCAGCTGAATGCCTGGCTGGCGAGACATGCTCTAACTCATCGCCGGCAGATTGAGCCAGGGGCAGCGCCAAGCAGTGTTGACAGCGGATAGACTGCACATCCATTCGCACCACCATCCCTCATCAGGGGCATCGACTAGACGTCGCCGGAAGAAATAGCTGCGAGCTGAATACGATGGGCATGAGTCCATAACCCTCAACTTGTCCATCAACCATATCTGGGGAGGGATGAAAAATGAGAGATTAAAGAATAAAGAGGTGCACGTGGAGAGAGAAGGGTTTTGAGAGAAAAACAGAGCCTGAGGGCCGAGTGATGTAAGAAATATATGTGAGATAGGGTGGGAAACATTACCTGCAACAGTAGTGGACTCCCCGTGAATCTAGTCGTCTCTCGACGATGGAAAACGTCCAAACCCATCAATGTCTCAACTAGTGTCATCGCAATATAGCTCTTGCCCTTTTTAAGCCCTGCGCAACCTCAATCAAACAGATGGTAGACCCACTGGAGCCTGGGGCAAGCAAGAAATGAGACAACATGCACAAGCAGAGGGCGTGTCGCCAAAAACCCTGCCAGTGATGATCGCCGTGGTCACCGGCATCAGAAAATCGATGAATCAGGCTTGGAATATCCAGTCCTCCATTGCGGATCAATGACCAAGCGTCATGCAAAGTGAGTCCGCACATGCAAAGTGAGTCCGCACATCCGTCCTAAGGCTTGGATGTGGCCAAAACAGAATTGGGGCAAGATTTCTTCCTTAGGCTCGGACTCCATCAAAGCTTGGAAGTCTTCGAAAGTGGGACACATCTCTTTTCCGCCGAAGCGAAAAACATGAGTTACCGGATTCCAACACCTCGCCGCGGCATTGATTCTGAAGCTCGGAAATTCAGTTTTTCCGAGCCATACAAGTTAGCAATCCAATTTGTGAGATTTTGGACAAGAAATACTTCCATTTGGGGCAAAAACAGTATTGAAATGGAGAAACTACGAAGCTAGGGCTTTTGTAGAAGATAAGGTGTTGAGTGGAAGACAGGTGTCAACAATCTGGGCACTTTCTGCATTAATGGCTGACCAGCCAAGTTTGATGGCCGACCGACAATCTTTTTAGCTGATCAGCTAGTTCTTGTGGCCGATAGCTCTTTATGGTGGCCGGTGACCTCCCACCTTGGCCGATGGCCTCTTCCTTTGTTCTCTGAGTTGTCCATGTGTTGGAAGTGTTGAGAACTTGTGTCTTTTTCCACTTCGAATGCTTTTTGTGGCGATTTTACGAAGTCATGCTTATGTTACTTCAATTTGTTTATCGAGTTGTTGCATTTTCTTATTGAGTTGTATTTTGCATTGATTGTTAAGTTCTTGTTTTGCTTATCGAGCTGTATGCACATTTGGTTAGCATGTTAAGTTCTTGTTTTGCTTATCGAGCTGTATGCACATTTGGTTAGCATGTTAAGTCCTGGTTTTACTTATCGAGTTGTTTTATTCTTTCAGTTGACGGTTGGTTCACTACCTGATTAAGACATTGCAATTCGAGTGTGTAGTTTTCAAAAAAAATTCAATCTCATTTACATGCTGTGTTATGCGATGCAATGTGATGCTTAGAATGTAAAAGGTAACACTTTTTTTCAATCAAAAGCTGTTTTCATTCCTATCACGCTTTCTTTTTGCAAAAAAGTACAAAGTTTTAAAGAAACATAAAACTGCCTGAGGCTATACAATGTGCAAAAACTACGCGCAAAAAGATAAATAAAGCAAAAACAAAACGTCTGAATCGGCGCTAGTCGCCTCAAGAGCAGGAAGCCCTTCTCATCCTCTTCCTCGACGAAGGCCCAGAACTACCACCGTCAGCTCCGCTACCTGAGTCTAACCCGAACCATCTCCAGCCTCATCTCTATCCTGAGACGACTCTGACTGTGGACTCATTGCCTCATCGTCAAACTCGTCATCATCTGGGATAGGCCTCCGTGAATTGCTCTTAGTATGAGTACGCCTAGCTCTACTTTGGCTGTGAGCTGGGGTCCCTCGTCCCGCTCCCCCTGCTGCTCGGGAAGGCACTGAAGGTCCTGCTGAGGCTGGTATCTGGAATGGGGCCTGAAAAGAACAATTTGGCAAATGCATCAGTTATGCTATGCGAAGCTGAGTATGCTATCAAATGCAGTATATGATTACAGTGTATGAATGCTGTGAGTAGTATATGAATGCCATGAGCGGTGAATGATTGTAGTGTATGAGGGCCGTGGCCAGTATATGAGATGCAGTGTATCGGTGCTGTGAGTGGTATATGAGTATGGTGTATCAAATGCAGTATCGATAATGTGATGCATCAGATCAATATGGAGCAGATTATAGGGGGTTGTGGGACGGAGGTTGCAAGAACTTACCGGAATATCGTAAATATTGAGCATGTCCATGCTCCTCTGTGGCATCCCCAGCACCGAAGCTGACAGCTCCAGAGCCTGCCCAGTGTACTCTATGGAAGCCTGCAAAAGTGTTGAGGTAATTAGTAATCTGTAGGATATCAACTGAAATGAAATGAATATACAGAATGCAAAGTATAGCATATACTGGGGTCAAGCGTCAAACTCCGACGAGCTCATGATCAGTTGGGGGAGGAACGATGGGAATCTGATAAGTCTCTCTAGCCTATCCTCGGCATGCCATAGTAGTGGGCAGGTCTGGCCACTCTGCTCTCTGTCCTCTCTAGGAACCCCTCTTACCATGGGCCTGGGTCGCCCTGGATCCTCTCACTCCTCTTGCTATGGCTACAGGTCTCTCTCTCTCACCTTGGCGAACACTAGCCAAAGGCCGCATGAGATATGTCTGGATGAAGATGATGTAGTCGTCGTCATCTCTGAAGAAGTTGGCATCCCAACCTATCGTGAAGTCGGTCATCTCCTATGGGGTGCACCTCTCTGTTTGCCTCATGTGCGAAGGAGGCGGCATCGGGACCACTGGCTCGGGTAAACCAAGGCTCTGTCGCAAGAAGCGCTCAACCAAGTACCACGCTCGACGGACAGGACCCTTAAGCAAAACTCAGAATCGGGAAGTCTCCCGAGCGCCCATAAATCTGTCTCTAACTGCGTAAGGCAGCACTGCCCAGGGCTGCCAGGTGATCTGGAAATGATAGATATACAGGTTGTTATCTTCTACTGAAAGTGCAATATAAAGCAAAGCTCAGATGAACTGTAAGGTTTGAAATACCTCCGTTGCGGCTACAGTGTCAAAATATCAGCAAAAGAATGAGAAAGACTCTCGCGGCCTCCGCTCGCATCTCACATCGTACCTATGTGAGTATGGAACCATGGGGGCCATCTCTACCTCCGGCTCTGGAGCAAGCCTAGGGAAGTAGGCATATACCCACAACTACAGAATGTGAAAGGGTAATAATGAGTATGTTTATCAGTAAAGCAGTATGCAGATAAAGCAAAACTCAGAGAATGGTGTGTAGTGTCTTAAGCAGTGTGTGCAGTGTACAACCAGTGTAAAGCAGATTGCGTGCCATGCAGTTTGTGTGGTGTACAGATAGTGTAAAGCAGAACTGTAAAGCAAAAGGGAAAGATGTACCTCCCAGACCCACCAGCAACCTCCTAGCAAGTGCTCGCTCCGGTGAGATGAGGAACTCATATATCCATACAGCGTGGCCAGGATTGTGCCGCCCCAGTCATAGCGCCGGATGCGAGTCACGTCTACTAGTGCGCTCAAGAGGTAGAGCCCAACGGTGTTCACCCGGTTGGCGAAGAGAGTAGTGCCCAACAAGAACATGAGGAACCCCCGAGCGTAGTGTTCGACCTCCTCGCAGGTCGTCTGTGACGCCCCGATTCTACACTATAGGTTGCAGTCAAGGGAGAGTCACTAATGAGTCCTATGGTCAATATCCAAGTAAGATCCCAGATCGCTGGAGGAGTCAATTTAGCCTCCCTTCTAAGTCCAGCTTTCTTAGACAGCGCACTGCCCTTTTGACAGATCTTAAAAGGTATTGACACAAGGTCTCATAAGCAACAATAAGGTTCTTACATAGAATATAAATACATAACAATCAATATATATAACTCAAAACATGGTTCCATTACATTACATTCCAGAAGAAAGTTTAAGTCTTCAAATAAGTCTTTACAAAACATCCAAAAAGAAAACTTCTATTTTTTTTTTCTTGGATAGCCAAAGGTCTTCAAAGATTTCGGGCTCGTCGTCTCCAGCTATGAGTTCCGCTTCTTCACCTGGCATGATACGCCGTGAGCTTTGAATAATAGTAAACACACACACACCCTACCCCTTTTTCCCAGTCCAATGTACAATCACAATTATAACATCAAGTAATAAAGCATGATACTTCAATAAATAAATGAAGGGTTAAGTTAAATGTTAGCAAACTAGAAATCCCCTAAAGAGATTTCGTCCTCCTAGCCACAAGAATCGGACGCGGATTATTCGGTATGCCCCCTCTTTTGCTGCTTTGTTGCAGAACTAACCTCGGATGCCTACCAACGGTTATGTACCGCGTAGCGCCAACCGCAGGGCCTCAAAAGAGACGGTAAAATAGGGCCTTGCCCGAATCCCTCCTTACACCAAACCACCTAGGGTCCGAATACAACCGCTCCGTTCAAGGGTTCCGAAAACCACTTGCGGAAGACTTTATCTTTCAAATAGGGAACGCAACCCAACAATCCATATATCACATTTCTCATCTTTTTATTATCAGAGTGCTCGAAAACCCAATACCCTCCCCATTAGGTTTCCCGTTGAATTAAATATTTTACAACAAGGTTAGTCCAACTTATAAGACAACAATATCCATATAAGCATGCATTCTTAAGATGAGAAGGTAAATAACATAACCTCAACACGTATAATATCATGCGAAGATATCATCATAAGCTAATAAGCAATCTCATGAATCCAAGGGTATAAAACATCCACACATAATAAAATTTCCAGATTTAGCGTCGCATAAAGATTAAAATGAAAGGTCTATTGTAGATCCTTTACTGGACTTGGCCTTCCTATGGTTCGTAGGGAATTTGATCTAGTTTCTAGAACATTTTTCGGATATGGGATTGCTTTTCCAGATTTTAGGTTATTTAGAGAATATTCCAGCGCTGTCCAGAATCTGTCCAGATCCGTCGACCATTACAAAAATTTGATTTTCTTGAAAACCACTTCATGTTTTTTGATGAAACCAATTTTAGTTGAAACCTAACATTGTAAGGAAGATTTTGACCTAAAATAGAGGTCCGGAATAATTTTTTACATTTTTCTAGAATTTCTGGAAGTGGGCTGCAAAAACAGATTCTAGGGTACTTAGCCCAAAATAAGAAGATTTATGAAAAAGGGGTTCCACCAAAGGAAAGTTTCATTTATTTTGTGAAGAAAATATGCCAACTATCAAATGTTTAACTCAGAAAATTTGTTTGAAAGAGTGCTCTTGAAAAGTTGAGAGATTGATACAAAAGGAAGATGGTTTTGTGCCAAAATGGGGAAAATACAAGAGAGATGTAATCAATACTCAACCCTTATCATTTTCAACATAAGAACTTAGTAATAACAGATCTGAAAACGTTATTTAGAACCTTTAGAAACATGCATTAGAAAAGGGAAATGAAAGAGAAGGTTGTGTTTGTGGCTTACCTACTAAGCTTTTCACAAGAAGCTCACTTCTTCCTCCTCTAGACTTCTCCCTCTTGCTCTCCTCCCTCTCTCTAACTGAAATGTGTGTGTGAGTGAGTATGTTGTGTGTGTTTGCAAGCTAGGGGTGTGTTGGTATTTATAGGCAAACCTTTGAGGCAAAAAGTCCTGAATGCCCCTTAGTTGGATATGGATGGAAAGGTTAAGATTTGTTTGAATTCTAAGGAAATAGAAGGGATTTGGGAGGCTTGTTCATTGATTTAGGCCACACATAGTTAAAATGGAACTAGTTTTTAAATTAGCAACCTAGGTCTAGGTCACTAGGTTGTGTTTTTTCCTAGAATCTCATGATGGTGTGTCTTGGAAATAGATTTCTCAGCTCCTCCAAGGAAGGGCTGGCCATAGGGAAGTGTGAAGGGCCTAATTTTTAATTATTTTATGTTCTAGGCACATTCCTCTAGGTGTATATGTATATATATATATATAACAAGATTAATGGTATTTCAAGGTACAAGGTACAAGTACTAATTTGGGGTAAGTTTAGAATTTAAATAAAGAGTGAGGGCTTGGAGTAAATACATGTAACTTATGTAGAATTAAATTAGGTTAGGGATCCTAATCTGATTAGGGAAATTCCTGCTTCGATAAAAATAAAAAAATAATAATAATGCTAACCGACAAGATTTGAATTAATTCAAGTAAATGAGGGGCTTGTTTTAAAAAAATTCAACATTAGGGTTTTCAAAGTGAATACATATTTTCGGGAGCTTCACAACCTATCCCCCTTAAAACAATTTCGTCCTCGAAATTCAACTACACGCTGTCTTCGAAAAGCTCGGGGTAGTTTGCCTTCACCCAATCCTGGCGTTCCCAAGTAGATTCCTCAATTCCTCGATGACGCCATAGCACTTTTACCAAGTGAACCGTCTTGCCTCTAAGGTTCATTTCTCGATGATCTTGTATTGCTACCGGTCCTTCTTTAAACGTAACATCTTTGTCAAGACTGATTTCTTCCCATTTGAGGACGTGTGTCGGGTCAACGATGTATTTTTTCAACATAGATACATGGAAGACGTTGTGTATCCCTGCTAACTGCGGGGGTAGAGCTAATCTATATGCTACTTCACCCACTCTTTCCAATTCCTCAAAGGGTCCAATATATCGTGGCAACAACTTCCCCTTTCTCCCAAAACGTACGACTCCACGCATGGGTTGCACCTTTAGGAACACGTGGCTGCCTACTTCGAACATCAATGGTCTTCTCCTCTTGTCTACATAATTCTTTTGGCGGTCTTGGGGAGTCTTTAACCGTTGTCGGATCAATTTGACCTTGTCAGTAGTTTCTAGAACAAGTTCGGGTCCTATTAGATTTGTATCACCCACTTCCGTCCAACAAATCGGCGATCTACAAGGTCGTCTGTATAATGCTTCAAAAGGTGCCATACCGATGCTAGCTTGAAAGCTGTTGTTGTAGGCGAATTCAACAAGAGGTAGGTGTCGTTCCCAACTTCCTTGAAAATCCATTGCGCAACCTCTCAACATATCTTCGAGTGTCTGGATAGTGCGTTCTGATTGTCCATCTGTCTACGGGTGAAAGGCGGTGCTAAAACATAACTTAGTACCAAGAGCTTCCTGCTGGCTTCCCCGAAATCGAGATGTGAATCGTGGATCACGATCTGACACAATAGATACCGGAATTCCATGTAGTCGAATGATCTCAATGTAGAGTCTGCACATAGACTCTAAAGTATCGGTCATCTTATAGGGTAAGAAATGCGCTGACTTTGTGAGGCGGCCCACTATTACCCATATAGCATCGTGTCCTGTAGGGGACTTAGGCAACCTTGTCACAAAGTCTATCGTTACGTACTCCCAATTCCATTCGGCTATCGGTAGAGGTTGCAACATTCCCCTTAGTTTCTGATGTTCCGCCTTCACTTGTTGGCAGGTCAGACATTTTGCTACAAATTTAGCCACTTCCTTCTTCATTCCATTCCACCAATACTGCCTCTTCAAATCTTGGTACATTTTAGTCCCTCCTGGATGTACCGCGAATGCAGAATGATGACATTCCTTCAGTACCTTTTCTCTAAGTAACTCGTCACTTGGTACAAATAATCTACCTTGGTATCTTAAACTCCCATCGGGGTGAATTACCCAATCGGGCATGGGCTCTCCTGATTCCAGACGTCCCTTGATGTAGGCTACCTCTTGATCATGCTTCTGGGCCTCCATGACATCATTCATCAACTTAGGCATCACCTTCTGCGCACTAAGATATGCTCTTGTATCTTGAGATTCTACTTGGATCCTGAACTCATTGAGTGTCTTAACCATATCCCATTCCTTGACGGAGATCTTAGCCATCATCCCTCTACTCTTGCGACTTAGAGCATCTGCTACTACATTGGCTTTACCGGGGTGATATGAGAGGGTGAACTGGAAATCCTCAAGATACTCCATCCATCGTCTCTGTCTCAAGTTAAGGTCCTTCTGTGTGAATAGATACTTCAGACTCTTGTGATCTGTGAAAATCTCAAATTTTTCCCCGTACATGTAATGTCACCACTGCTTTAGGGCAAAAACTGCGGCTGCTAATTCCAAGTCATGTGTGGGGTAGTTGCGCTCGTGAGGTTTCAACTGCTTGGATCCATACGTGACTACCTTTCCATTTTGCATGAGTACGTAGCCTAATCCTTCTTTAGACACATCGTAATACATAGTGTACCCCTCTTCTCGTTTTGGGATGGTCAAGATTGGCGCACAAGTTAACCTTTTCTTTAGTTCTTGGAAGGATTTTTCGCAAGCTTCGTCCCACTTATACTTTACTCCCTTTTGCGTCAAATGAGTCATTGGTTTAGCTAGTTTGGAGAAATCTTGGATGAACCTCCGATAATAGCTGGCCAATCCTAAGAAGCTGCGGATTTCTGACACGGTCTTTGGTTGCCTCCAGTCCAACACTGCCTCCACCTTGGTTGGATCCACCACAATCCCATTCTCTGATACCACATGCCCAAAGAACTTTACTTCATTCAACCAGAACTCGCATTTGCTTGCCTTGGCATATAACTGATTATCCCTAAGAACTTGAAGGACAGTTCTTAAATGTTGCTCATGCTCTTCTTCAGACCTTGAATATACCAAGATGGCATCAATGAATACTACTACAAACTGGTCAAGGTATGGTCTAAAAATCTTATTCATTAGGCTCATGAATACTGTCGGTGCGTTGGTTAGTCCGAAGGGCATTACTACAAACTCATAGTGGCCATATCTAGTACGAAAGGCAGTCTTTGGTATATCCTCCTCCTTGACTCGTAGTTGATGGTAACCTGACCTGAGATCGATCTTTGAATAGCACCTTGAGCCTCTAAGTTGGTCAAAAAGGTTATCAATCCTCGAGAGTGGGTACTGGTTCTTAATCGTGACTCGATTGAGTTGGCGATAATCGATGTATAGCCTCAACGATCCATCATTCTTTTTAGCAAACAACACGGGTGCTCCCCATGGCGAAGTACTTGGCCTAATGAATCCTTTCTCAAGCAATTCCTGTTGCTGTGTCTTCAATTCTCGTAGTTCTGCTGGTGCCATGCGATACGGAGCCATGGATATCGGGGTAGTTCCAGGGTGTAGCTCGATGCTAAAGTCTACTTCTCAGGTTGGCGGCAATCCTGGTAATTCCATAGGAAATATATCTGCATAGTCGCGTACTACGCGCGGAAGTTCTATTTCGCCTTGGTCTTCCTCATTTAGAATTAGGCTTGCTATCCTACTCGCAAGTTGGTCGCGCCACTGCGTCCGATGTTTTGTTGAAACCATGGGGTCTTGTCTATCCCTCTTAAACTGGAAACGTGTTCCATCTTGCGTATGAGCTACCACTTTCTTCTGGCGACAGTCGATCGCCGCTCGGCGGGCGGACAACCAGTCCATGCCCAAAATAATATCGAAGTCTGACATTTCCATGACATGAAGGTCGCAAGTTAAGCGTAGGTCCGTCATCCCTATCTTACAGTCCTTGCAGATTGATCCTACCGGAACGCACCCTCCCATAGGTGACATTACACTTAAGGCCGTTGCTAAGGGTTCACATACAAGTTCTAATGACTTAGCACAAGCAGAGGATATGAAAGAATGTGATGTACTGGTATCAAATAAAACATGCACCCAAGAATTGTATAGTACTAAATTACCCTCAATTACGGACGGGTCTGCCTCTTCCTCTTGCAGGGCAAAGATTCTGTCGGTTGCCTTCTGGTTGCCACTGGTCTTGGTGTTCTGAGTTCCTCCACTCTTCTGGTGCCGCTGCCCGATAGATCCTGTCTTATTTGTCCAAGGCTTCAGCCCACCTAACGCCTGGGCATTTGCTCCGGAACCTCCTCCTTGGTATGCCGATGGAGGGTGTTGGGGGCATTCGCTCTTTTTGTGCCCTAATTGTTGGCAATGAAAGCACTGGATTTGTCCCACCAGTCTTTGTTGGTAGCCTCCCCTCTGGATCTGTTGCTGCGGTTGCTGTCGTTGCTGTTGTGGTTGTGGTATGGAGTAAGGCTTTGAGGTCATGCTTCCCTTCTGGTTCCTCTGAGGTCCAATAGACGTCTGACTCCCTTTTCTCTTGTTCCAAGCCTTCCTGGCGTCGTTCACTTCCCTTTTAGATTCTAATGCCGTTTCTAGCACCTCGACATATGAGGGGAGTCGTTATGGAAGGATTCTACCTCTGATTGTAAGGTCCAGTCCCCACTCGAACATCCTTGCTTTTTCTTCATCATTTGCTACGATTCTGGTTGCATAACGGGCTAGCTCTTCAAATCTTGCAGCATACTGGGTCACGGTCATATTCCCTTGTTCCAGGTTTTGGAATTCCTTGACTCGTTCTCGACGGATAGTACTTGGGAAATATTTATTTAGGAATAGTTCCTTGAACTGGTTCCATGATAGGCTCGCTACGTCACGAGTATTCTTGATTAACTCCCACCAATGGTTAGCCTCATCATCAAGCTCGAATACTGCCAAAGCTATTTTATCAGCGGCCTCGGTTATGCCCATGGTGTCTAGCATTTTCTCTATCTGCTGGAGCCAATTTTCCGCTACCTTCGGGTCCGGTACGCCTGTGAACTTTGGGGGCCCTTGCTTCCGAAACTCAGAAAAGAGTCGAGTCCTCTCATTCTGCCGATTATTCCTTATTTTCCCTAGTTACTCCAAAATTTGATGACCTAGGTTATTGGGGATGTTAGCTTCTGTGGGGATCGGTCCGTGTTGATTTCTGGGACGGTTTCGTACATTGTTGCTGGTTTCGGTATAGCCATTAGCTCGCGTGTCCACCATTCTATTCATGGCACGTGGTGAGTTGGTTTCCAGTCTGAGAAAATATTACTACTTAGATTTGAAATATAGGTTCAGTTTCCTTAGGGTGCACTAAAGCAAGTAACAGTCAATAACATAGATCAACACATCATTCATATATTATAATAGGCATCATTACAAAAGGGCTCCTATATCGGAGTTACATTCAAAGAGCTTCTATGCATTACAAGTTCAGGTTATCTTATTCTAAGGATCCCCATCAGCGGGTCTTACAAAAGTCTAGCCTTACTATCCCTCGATTTAGTTCTCGTTTCCCGACCAATCAAAATCTTCTTCTGGGTCTTCATCATCAGCGAGGTCGGTGGCTTGTCCCGGAGAGCGGGGGGTGTACATTGGTGAGGGGGGATTGTGTTCAGATGATATCTCCATAGGGTAGGCTAGGTTCGCTTCTTGTTGTTCTGGTGGCTGCTCCATATCCATCAGTTGATTGTCGCCTGGCCCGTGATAACAAGATTCGTGGCTTTCAGCCTGAGTCGGTGCTATGGTGGTCAAAGCTCGGTGTATCAAGGAGTCCATCTTTTGTTCATCTTGCTCCATTCGAACTGCCTTCTTTGCTGCCCGGCTCAGAAATTGTAAGCGGTGCAGCACCAAAGACCTCTTTTGCGCCCTTGTAAAGCGGGTGTATTCCGTCTCCACCTTGCGTATCTCGATTTTGATCATTTCCTCAGCGGTAATTTCACAGCATATGCGGCTAAAGTAGGGGCTGACAGACATGGCCCTCCTTCCTTGCATACGGAAAACACCCCACGAGTCGGTACTGACGTAGCCTCCCAATGACATCCTATGGTGTAAAAGATTTTTATTAGTCAATCTTCTTATAATAGCGTGATAGAATAAAATAAGATAAGGGGTATGGGCTTCTTGAGTCGCGTATAGGGCTGCGACGGTTAAGGGTTGAACCTAGGCTCTGATACCAAGTTGTGACGCCTCGATTCTACACTATAGGTTGCAGTCAAGGGAGAGTCACTAATGAGTCCTATGGTCAATAACCAAGTAAGATCCCAGATCGCCGGAGGAGTCAATTTAGCCTCCCTTCTAAGTCAAGCTTTCTTAGACAGCGCACTGCCCTTTTGATAGATCTTAAAAGGTATTGACACAAGGTCTCATATGCAACGATAAGGTTCTTACATAGAATATAAATACATAACAATCAATATATATAACTCAAAAGATGGTTCCATTACATTAAATTCCAGAAGAAAGTTTAAGTCTTCAAATAAGTCTTTACAAAACATCCAAAAAGAAAACTTTTAATTTTTTTTTTCTAGGATAGCCAAAGGTCTTCAAAGATTTCGGGCTCGTCGTCTCCAGCTATGAGTTTCGCTTCTTCACCTGGCATGATACGCCGTGAGCTTTAAATGTCCAGTAAACACACACACACCCTACCCCTTTTTCCCCGTCCAATATACAATCACAATTATAACATCAAGTAATATAGCATGATACTTCAATAAATAAATGATGGGTTAAGTTAAATGTTAGCAAACTAAAAATCCCCCAAAGAGATTTCGTCCTCCCAGCCACAAGAATCGGACGTGGATCATTCGATGTGCCCCCTCTTTTGCTGCTTTGTTGCAGAACTAACCTCGGATGCCTACCAACGGTTATGTACCGCGTAGCGCCAACCGCAGGGCCTCAAAAGGGACGGTAAAATAGGGCCTTGCCCGAATCCGTCCTTACACCAAACCACCTAGGGTCCGAATACAACCGCTCCGTTCAAGGGTTCCGAAAACCACTTACGCAAGACTTTATCTTTCAAATAGGGAACGCATCCCAACAATCCATATATCGCATTTCTCATCCTTTTATTATCCAAGTGCTCGAAAACCCAATACCCTCCCCATTAGGTTTCCTGTTGAATAAAATATTTTACGACAAGGTTAGTCCAACTTATAAGACAACAATATCCATATAAGCATGCATTCTCAAGATGAGAAGGTAAATAACATAAACTCAACACATATAATATCATGCCAAGATATGATCATAAGCTAATACGCAATCTCATGCACTCAAGGGCATAAACCATCCACACATAATAAAATTTCCCGATTTAGCGTCGCATATAGATTAAAATGAAAGGTCTATTTTAGATCCTTTACTGGACTTGGCCTTCCTATGGTTCGTAGGGAATTTGATCTAGTTTCTAGAACATTTTTCAGAAATGGGATTGCTTTTCTAGATTTTAGGTTATTTAGAGAATATTCTAGCGCTGTCCAGAATCTGTCCAGATCCATCGACCGTTACAAAAATTTGATTTTCTTGAAAACCGCTTGATGTTTTTTGATGAAACCAATTTTATTTGAAAGCTAACACCTTAAGGAAGGTTTTGACATAAAATAGAGGTCCATAATAATTATTTACATTTTTCTAGAATTTCTGGAAGTGGGCTGCAAAAACAGATTCTAGGGTACTTAGCCCAAAACAAGAAGATTTATGAAAAAGGGGCTCCACCAAAGGAAAGTTTCATTTATTTTGTGAAGAAAATATGCTAACTATCAAATGTTTAACTCAGAAAATTTGTTTGAAAGAGTGCTCTTGAAAAGTTGAGAGATTGGCACAAAAGGAAGATGGTTTTGTGCCAAAATGGGGAAAATACGAGAGAGATGTAATCAATACTCAACCCTTAGCATTTTCAACATAAGAACTTAGTAATAACAGATCTGAAAACATTATTTAGAACCTTTAGAAACATGCATAGAAAAGGGAAATGAAAGAGAAGGTTGTGTTTGTGGCTTACCTACTAAGCTTTTCACAAGAAGCTC
This sequence comes from Camellia sinensis, assembly GCF_055761805.1. Taxonomy (NCBI): domain Eukaryota; kingdom Viridiplantae; phylum Streptophyta; class Magnoliopsida; order Ericales; family Theaceae; genus Camellia; species Camellia sinensis. The sequence goes on from NC_138971.1 coordinate 62,177,340, forward strand.
TCTTCTTCCTCCTCTTTCTCCTCTAGACTTCTCCCTCTTGCTCTCCTCCCTCTCTCTAGCCGAAATGTGTGTGTGAGTGAGTGTGTTGTGTGTGTTTGCAAGCTAGGGGTGTGTTGGTATTTATAGGCTAACCTTTGAGGCAAAAAGTCCTAAATGCCCCTTAGTTGGATATGGATGGAAAGGTTAAGATTTGTTTGAATTCTAAGGAAATAGAAGGGATTTGGGAGGCTTGTTCATTGATTTAGGCCACACATAGTTAAAATGGAACTAATTTTGAAATTAGCAACCTAGGTCTAGGTCACTAGGTTGTGTTTTTTGCTAGAATCTCATGATGGTGTGTCTTGGAAATAGATTTCTGACCTCCTCCAAGGAAGGGCCGGTCACAGGGAAGTGTGAAGGGCCTAATTTTTAATTATTTTATGTTCTAGGCACATTCCTCTAGGTGTATATGTATATATATATAACAAGATTGGTGGTACTTCAAGGTACAAGGTACAAGTACTAATTTGGGGTAGGTATAGAATTTAAATAAAGAGTGGGGCTTAGAGTAAATACATGTAACTTAGGTAGAATTAAATTAGGTTAGGGATCCTAATCCGATTAGGGAAATTCCTAGTTCGATAAAAAAAAAAAAAATAGTAATGCTAACCGACAAGATTTGAATTAATTCAAGTAAATGAGGGGCTTGTTTTAAAAAAATTCAACATTAGGGTTTTCAAAGTGAATACATATTTTCGGGGGTTTCACATCGTCAGCGTCTGTCCCCTGAACTGGTCGGCGAACCATGAATATCTCACGAACCCTGGTCGGGATTGAGGTGGGCGAATGCCGAGCAAAAAGATCTGGGCTGCGTCCCACTCGCCCATATCAGTGTCGAAAGGGATCGAATCACCCCCTACTCCGATGCCAGTGGGCATGGAGAAGTCGAAGGGAGTCATCGTCATCTCCCCTGCTGTAGAAAGGTGGAAGGAATCGGTGGTGTCCCACCACCTCTCCACTATGGTGCCTTGAAGAGGCCGACTCGCAGTGAGGCACGAGAGTCCTATGCAGAATATGCCAAAATTGGCCCCATCGACGATGTGGCGAACATCATCGGGTATCTCCATGTACCAATCTCGAGCAATCGTGTTTCCATAACCCCGGAAAGCATGGGAATATCCCTGTGTTCAAGATAAATAGATGCGAAGCAGTGTCAGGAATACAGTGTATGCATGTGTTCAGAATTGGTAAAAATACAATGTGTATATGTGTTCAAGTTGACAGAAATATCATGTTTGAATGTGCTCAGAATGAACTAGGCATGCGGTATACAAGTGTGTTTAGGTTAATCAGACGAAGAGTGATATTGGCTATCCAAGACATATGACCTACATTGCAGAAAGTAAAGAGGAAGAATATACCTTAGCGGCACCATAGGATAATTGTGACTCCGGCTTGCGTAGCAGGAGGTCCTCCGGAGCACCTCGCGCAAAGCTCCTGAACTGGCGAATACTGTCAGGAGGCAATACGTGTACGTCAGGGTGATAAGACGCTGGGTCGAAAGGCTAAATGCCGAGCGGCAAAGGCTCGAACTCGGGATCCATCTCCATCCCTGGAGGAGCCCCACCTTGTGGAATATCATCCGCCATCTCAAGAAGAGTGAGAAAATGGTCGAAGGTATGGAAAATGGGCAAGAATGCCAAAAGTCAACAAAAAGTCAACCCCAAGGGGTGAGAAATGGAAGAAAATGTCGAAGTATAGAAGAGGGCACGAAGATCAAGGGTAACTCGGGGGAAGCAAACCCCAAGTGATGGAAATCAAGAATGTGGCACCAAAAACACTTTTCAATCGGTGCAAAGTGTTTGAAACAACGAGGGTTTTGCGAATCGAAAGTTTTAGGAGGTTTGAAAACGTGTGTAAAGCTTGGATCGAAGGGAGGAAAGCGATCTAGAGAGAGAGGAGGGAGGATTTCGGCAAGGGAGAAATGAAAGAATAGGGTTTGGAACCCTATACTTAAAGACCCAAGCCAAAATGTCAAAACTGCCCCGAATCTGCCATTGTTGGCCGGCCAGCCACATTGTTGGCCGATGGAGTTTTCTGGTGGACGATGGGTGGCCGATAGCTCCCTTTTGTGGCTGATGGACCTCCAATGCCCTTGTTTGGGGTTGTTCTAATGATTTGTACCCTCATATCTCAAGAAAGTTCAAGAAAATACACCTTTGAGCTCAAGTAGTTTTCGTGGAAGCTCCGAACTGTGTTTTCAGCGCGTGGCACTCAGTACGAACAAACTGTATCCTTTTTTGTATCCTTTTGTGTACCGAAAAATCAATGAATCACCTTTGAATATGCTGTGTTAGTGCATTTTGTCATATACACAAGGTTTGCATTGTTATGCACCTTTTCACTTGCATTGCTATGCATTGTTCTACTTGCATTGTCATGCACTGTTTCACTTACATTGTTGTGCACGTCTCCCATGCATCGTTGTGCACCTTTTCATTTGCATATTGTATATGCACGCGTTTATCTCATATTAGAATTGTATCTTGATGTAACGTTGAACATGTGTTTCGATTATATTGTACCTGTTGAATTTCTTTCTTATGTAGGCACGATATTGTATGTACGGTTCATTTGAGGCTTGTGCAACCAGACAATATTGTATGTATGGCTCATTCAGAGGAATTCCAGGTAAGATCTTTCCTGTCCTTTGAGTTCATCTTGTATCAGTTAGAAACACCCGGGTGCACTCAGTGTTTACGCTATACCCTTGTTAGAAGCATTGGGACGCACTCGATGTTTATACAACTCTTCAGTGCTTGCACCGTATCTTTCCCTCTCTCGCGTGTGATATGCTGAGAGGTGTACCTTTCCCTCTCCCGCGTGTGATACGCTGAGAGGTGTATCTTTCCCTCTCCCGCGTGTGATACGCTGAGAGGTGTATCTTTCCCTCTCTCGTGTGTGATACGCTAAGAGGTGTACCTTTCCCTCTCTCGCGTGTGATACGCTGAGAGGTGTATATTTCCTTCTCCCACGTGCGATACGCTGAGAGGTGTCCCTTTCCCTCTCTCGCGTGTGATACATTGAGTGGTGTACCTTTCCCTCTCTCGCGTGTGATACGCTGAGAGGTGTATCTTTCCCTCTCCCACGTGTGATACGCTGAGAGGTGTACCTTTTCCTCTCCCGCGTGTGATACCTTGAGAGGTGTATCTTTCCCTCTCTTGCGTGTGATACATTGAGAGGTGTATCTTTCCCTCTCTCGCGTGTGATACACTACAGGTGTATCTTTCCCTCTCTTGCGTGTGATACGATGAGAGGTGCTTCGTTTGAAACTTCGCGTATTCACGATAGTCGCTTTTAGCCTTTCTCGCGTGACGCGTAATTAAGCTTGCATAAGCCTTTGGGCTACCATCTCAGCATGTTTTTGGTGTTGTTTTACCATGTTACAACTCTGTTTTTTGTTGCTGAAGTCACCTCATGCTTGGTTTTAGTAGGTGTAGTATAATCCCACTCATTGACCTTGTATGCGTCATGTTTTATGCCTCCCATTCTAGCATGTGTTAGCTCTATTCCATGCATGTTTTGGCATTGTTTTGACTTGCCTTGGAACTGTTTTGAACCATCATGGCCCTTTGGGCCTTGTTTGATATGGCTATGGTACAAGTACCTTTGCTAGCCATAAACTTTGAGCCTCTTAGCATGCCTTGTTTGTCATATGTGCATGATTTGGCATCATTTGGAATGTAATTTCAGAGCTTATTTCATTGCCACACTCTCACATTTTCCACTCCTTCAATGTGTTTGAGAGTTATATCTTCATGCCTTGTTTGTGGGCCAATGCATGAGAATGCATTTTCTTGCTTTTAATGCTACCATTTCAGAGCATCTTAGCCACTGTTTTGGCATGCATGGGCATTGTTTGGTGTTGGTTTGACCATTTGAGCATTGTAGTGTATGCTTCATGTGTAACATGTTTCATTAGTCTTGGTGCCATAGCTGTCAAACATGCCATGCATGCATTGCTTATGTGATGAAACCTTGTGCATGCCACATTAACATTGATAGATAAGCATGTTGTTTGCATGTGGTTGCATTACATTGTGTTTGGAATGTTGTTGCATTGCATTGTGTTTGCATGTTGTTGTATTGCATTGTGTTTGGATCGGATGTTAATCCAAACACGAGAAACGAGGAGCGTTTTATACTTGAAGTGATGAAACGCGCCTTATTTCTGGGTCACCGACCCTCTTGATCAAGCATGATAGAGGTGGAGGTCCTTATGTGTTTTGTGTGCATTCATTGACTTTGACTTGTGTAAACTTGGCTTCTCGGCCATCGTGCATTGCGATGCTCAGTTGGTGGCCCGAGAGTCGAGTACCACACTCTCTTGAGCTGAGAAATGATAGGGAGGGTGGTTGTGCACACATTCCTTGCAAATACACTGCCATGCCTTTATTTGTGCTCTGTTACAGCAAAAGGAGAAATTGCAGGAAGTAGTGGTCGATCAGCCATCAAAGCTGCCGGTTGGCCACCAAAAGCTGCTGATCGGCTATCAACTTTGGCCGATGGCCATCTCTCTTGGCCGACCATCCCTCAGCATGTCCCCAAGGTGGGTCAGAATTTTCAGAAGTACAAAAGTGTGCAAACAGAGGTGTAGACCGCCCAAAACTCCGCTCCGCGCGCGAGGGCACTAATTGTAGTTCTAGCAACTACAGTTTGGACTCCTGTCACGGTTCTGAATCTAATCTCACAAAGTGCAATGTAAGATTGATAAATCACCAAAGAGTCCAAATCTGACAAATCGCTTTGGAAAATCGATTTTGATCAAGATGTGCCAAACATGGACTGCTTTGTCAGATTTCAGAGTCGTCATCTAAATATTTTATTTTGAAAAATTTAAGTAACCCTGACTCATTCCTAAGGCCACGTGTCCGTCATCACCAAAGTTACCTCGGCTCGTAACTTGGGTACGAAGGGGGAAGGTCATGAAATGAGCACTCCTGCTCGCCCGATCAAAGGATCGGCCTTTACTAACAAGATATGTTGTTTTTGAAAACACATGTGTTCTTATTCCGGTTTATTAGCTAGCTTACTATGTGATGCGCACAACAAATAAGTATAGACTCAATTATGCAGATTGGAACAAAACAACTCATGTTTCTTTTTGAAAGTGGTTTGAAGGTGCTACTCGCAAGTAGGCTAAGACGCGGATTTGCCACCCTCAAGTGGGCTTAGAAAACATGATTTTGCCACTTTAAGTAGGCTTAAAACTCACGATCCTTGAGTTGTTCCAATTCAGGCAATCGAGCCTCCACCCACAAGCATTCAAGCAGTTATAGCAGTTAAGCACATAGCCTCATGGCAAGCATGCTAAACATGGCAACACTTACACGCATGGAAGGATGCTAAAGCATGAACACTCACAGTGTACTCCGAGCCAAAAAAGAACCTAGTTAGTAATCAGTGCATGATCCTAGCTATGTCAATAACGTCTAATGCAACACATGCAAAAATGCAACTAAAATAGGCTCAATTATTCTAAGATGTCATGTGAATGCAACTTGATAACATGTATTGTAATTGGTATTGAAATACAATGCAGTTTGTATGATGCGCCGAGCCCGGTGCATATAAGACAGATGAATGGATGCACTCATGCTAGCATAAGTATGCTAATTGAAATATGTTCTAAAACTAACCATCGAAAGCTGATAAGTAAAAGGGAGAAAGAAATGGGGGTTTGAAGATATGCATCACACACACGCACACTTATTACAACAGTTGTGCCCACTCGACGGAGGGTCCGAATAATTAGCTAACTAGCTAACCTAAGCTAATTAAACTAATTATTACAAGAAACGAAACTAATTAACTAACAAGCTAATTAGCTAACTACACTAGCTAATTAAATACAAATGAATAGCTAAGGCCATTAACTATTTAAGTACAAAACCAAATAGCTAACTAAGCAAAATAGCTAAGTAAAGCGATAAGAAGTTCTCAGGGCGAGAAGTGTATCCATGCTCGGTCGCCTCGTTTGGAAATCCATCGCGATGTCCCAATTTGCCTTTGTTTGCATTTGATCTCAGAACACTGCACAAAGCTCCATATAGCTTCTACTCCATCATGGAGACCTCTAAGAAGGCTGCCGACCACTTTTTGGTGGTGTAGACCACCTGTAGACCACTTACATTTGCTGCAAACTAGAAAAAGTGGTCGGCCAGCTACTTTTTCTTGTCGGCTAACTACTTTTTCTGGTTTGCCGACTAGAAAATTCTGCACAACTCCACTTTGCTGCAACAGAGAACAAGAAGGGGCACGACAGTGTATTTGCAAGGTATGTGTGCACAACCACTCTCCTTATCATTTCTTAGGCTCAAGGGAGTGTAGTTCTCGACTCTCGCACCACCAACTGAGTATTGCAATGCACGATGGCCGAGAAGCCAAGATTGCACAATTCAATGTAAATGAATGCACAAATAACACATAAAGTCTTAACCTCTATCATGCATGATCAAGAGGATCGGTGATCGAGAATTGAGGCACGTTTCATCACGTCAAGTATGAAACGTCCCTCGTTTCTCGTGTTTGGACTAACACCCTATCCAAACACAATGCAATGCATGCACATGGAAATGCAATGTAATGCAACATGAGCATGACAAGTATAATATAAACAACATGAGCATGCAACCACAAAATGCAATGCAACAAGCATGCAACAACATAATGCAATGCAACAAGCATACAACATGCAATTCTACCAATGCTAGGATGGCATGCACAAAATTCCAAACACAGTGCAAGGCATGCACACACTATGCAATGCATGCACATGCAAACAACATGGGATGTAACAACATGCAAACAAACATGCTCTATGGACTTAAACCGAATATGGACATATTTCAATCATGCCCAAAACGGTGGCCAAAATGCTAAAATGATGGCATGAAATGCAAAACAAAGCATGCACATGCTCTAGCCCATCAACTAAGCATAAAAGCATAACTCTCAAAAGTGCTCAAGGAGTGACAAATATGGATATGTGACATCACTATAAACACTGAAATTAGATATGAAATGGTGCCAAACCACTCAAACAACACAAGTATGGCATGCAAGAGCCCTTAAGCATGAAAACTAGTGAATGGGACTACACAAGAGGCATGCAATACATGGCACAAATGAATGAACCAGCCACAAACAGAGCTCAAATAGGTCAAAGCCAAGACCAAAACATGCGGAGACGGGAGCTCAAAAGGCAAGGCATGCATGCATACAAGCTAGGCCACAAACAAGGCAATAATGCACAACCATTAAAGGCACTCAAAGGGGGAATGAAATGGGAACATGGGAATGCTATATGCTCTAAAATAACATATGAAATGATGCCAAATCATGTGAATGGCTCAAGCAATGCATGCATGAGGCATCAAAACACAAGGCTAACAAGTCTAATTGCACTACAGCTATGCAATTCATGAACCATATGGCCAAGGCAACCCAAAAAAGACCTAAAGCATGTCAAAATGATGCTAAAACATGTATAGACCAGGGCCAAAACAAGCTAGCATGAAGGCATGAAGCATGAAATATGCAAGGCCAATATGGAGGATTACACTACACCTACCAAAACCAAGCATGAGATGACTTCACCAACAAAAATCAGAGTTGCATCATGGAAAAATAGGACCAAATACACACTGAAATGGTGGTCCAAAAGCCTAGGCAAGATGGCATACACATGAGCTCATATTTAAGGCATAAAGCACAAACCCTCCAATGCATTGAATGAGTGAAAAATGTGAGTGTATGGCCACACTACACACACTGAAATCACATACCAAATGATGCCAAATCATAAAAATAGTCCAAGCAATGCATGCTAGTGTCTTGGAAACTCAAAGCTAGTGAGCTAGAATACACTATGGCTATACAAAGCATGGAATGCATGACCAAAACAACATAAATCAGAGCTTAAGCATGCTAAAACATGGCCAAAAGCTTGCTAGAATTGAGCCAAAAACATGCTAGAATGATGGTCAAAAGCATGATGCATGTCAGGCTAGCATGCAATATTACACTACAAGTGTAGAATGCATGCAAGTGGTGACTCAACCAAGCTAAAACAGAGGTATGCCATGTCAAAGTAACACCAAAAACAAGTTGAGAACAAGCCAACATATGCTAGAAAACAATGCTCAAACATGAGGCTAACAAGGCAAGCATTCAAGATACAAGGAGAGCGGATGACCCCCTCCTATTTGGGACCTCAAAACACACTTTCCACGACTGAAATTCCTCTGAGTTTCAGTGGTGAGAAGGCCAAAAGGAGGTGGTCCCAATAGCTTAAAAAGTGTAGACGCCCCTGAACGTCTCGGGAGAAATCCCGTTTTGTTCATTGGGGCTCACTGCAGTTCGGACTCAAATTGTCATGGTTCAAAGTGCAATGCAAGACTGATAAATCACCAAAGAGTCCAAATCTGACAAATCATTTTTGGAAAACAAATTATTTAGAAAGAAGTGCCAAACATGGACTGCTTTGCCAGATACAGAGTCGCCACCTAAATATTTATTTTGGGGGAATTTAGGAAACCCTGAATCGTTGCCTAAGGCCACGTGTCCGTCATCACCAAAGTTGCCTTGGGAACTTTGGTACGATTGGGGAAGGTCAGCTATGAGCACTCCCGCTCACATGATCAAACATCGGCCTCTACTAACCATGATATCGATTTTTGAAAACATTATGTGCTCTTATTCCGGTTTATTAGCGTAGAATTACTACGTGATGCGCACAGCATACAAGTATAGACTGGATTACCTAAGTTGGAACAAAGCATTGCACATCCGTTTGTTTTGAAAATGGATTGAAGTTTGCTACTCGCAAGTAGGCTAAAACACGGGTTTTGACGAATTATCCCAACTCAAGCAACCCAACCTTCACCCACAAGCATTCGGGCAGTTATATCACATAAGCAGTTAGCCTTAGGGTAAGCATGCTATCATGGCAGTCACTCACACACATGCAAGGATGCTAAAGCGTAAACACTTACCGAGTGCTCCGAGCCAAAGAAAAAAGCTAATTAGAAATCATGCGTGAATCCTAACTATGCTGAAATGCCTAATGCAACACATGCAAAAAATGCAACTAAGATGGGCTCGGCTATTCTAAGATGGCATATGAAATGCAACAATCGATACATGTATTCAACTTGGAATTAAAGTACGATCCAGTTAGTATGATGCGCCGAGCTTGGTGCATGCAATACGAATGAATGTGTGCAAACAGGCTATCATAAGTATGTTAATTGAAACATGCCCTAAAACTAACCATTGTAAGTGGTTAAATAAAAGGGAGAAAGACATGGGTTTGGAAGACATGCATCACACAAACGCACGTTTATTATACAATTTGCCCTCTGTCGGAAGGACCAAATGAATAATACAAATTAATCAACTAACAAGCTAATTAATTAATTACAAAACCACCTAACTAATTGACAAATTAATTAAGCTACTGAAAGTAGTAAAATGGCCTCAGGAAGAGGGATGAATGTATGCATGCTCGGCTCCGCTCAGAAATCCATCACCATGCCCCAGTTACCTCTGTTTGCGCTGTTCTGCACCCCTGAGAACTGTGGAAATATTCTTGATGCTTCTGAACCACTCCCTGATCATTTTGGGATGCCACCGGCCAAGGTAAAGATTCCCCGGCCATTGATAAATGGTCATCGACCAGTTGTGAAGCCATCGGCCAGATATTTTGGTCGGTCGGCACTGTATGTAGTCGGTCGGCAAAATATTCCTGCAGAATCCTATTTTGGCAGCAGCAGAGGACAGACAGTGCATGGCAAGGAAATTTCATAGCAATGTGTGCATGGCCACTTTCCCTATCATTCTATAGACTCAAGGGAATGTGGCCCTCGGTCCTCGGGCCACCAACCACGCATTTCGATGCATGATGGCCAAACGCACCAAGCTTGCAAATCAATGTAAATGAATACAACAAACGAGTGAATGCTTCATGCCCTATCATGTTGAGATCAAGGGCATCGACGACCGAGGATTGAGACGTGTTTCGTCACTTTGAGTACGAACACACCTCATTCCCCATGTTTGGTTTGACATCCCAAACCAAACATAATGCAATGTATGTATGCAATATGGCTCAAGTGTACAAAACGGCATCAAGTATGCAATATGAGGCTAAGTTAGCAAAACATGCCAAATGCAATGCAACCTATACATGCAAATATGCAATATGCCAAGCATGCAAAATGCAATGTAGCAAATATGGAAAAATATGCAATGGAACTAGCATGTGCCAACACACAATGAACCAAATATGCAACAAACGTGCGACGAACATGCAATGGTGGACTTAAACCGCAGAGGGCAGACCTCAGTCTTGCCATAGACAGTGGCCAAAAGTGACGGAAATGATGAACAAATGCTCATGCAAACATGCACACTAATGGGCCTAAAACTAAGGCATAAAAGGGAGCATTCCACTATAACTATCATGACCACACATGGCATGGATTATGCAACCAAAAACAGAGTTTTAATGCGTCAAAATGCACCCCAAAACCCACTGATATGGCAACCCAAGTACTTAAACAAAAAGGCATACACCAAGGACTCAAACATGGAACATAGGACCACAACTTTTCAAGGCATTGAAAGGGTAATCAAATGCAAGCATGTAAGTGTAAAACATGGACTGAAATGGCATGATAAGTGATTCCAAATCACTGAAATAGCCTAAGTAATGCATGCTAAAGACTCACACACCCGAAGCCAACAAGCTAAAATGCAAAGAGGCTATACAAAGTATGGAAAGCATGATCAAATCAATACCCAACAGAGCTTGAACATGATAAAACATGATGAAATCAACACCCAACAGAGCTTGAACATGATAAAACATGACCAAAAACTTCACAAAGCTAAGCCTAAACATGCAAGCATGGTGATCCAAATGCAAGATGCATCTCTAGGCAAAATAGAGGAATGTAAGGCAAGTGTATGGTGCATGCAAGGGGTCGAAAAACCAACATGGAACAGAGATAAAACATGCTAGATAAACACCAAATAACCTCTTAAATAAAACCAAACAAAGCTAGGCATGCATGCTTCCCTTATGACCCAAAACACAAGCAAATGAGACACAAAGGGAGAGGGCTGTCCCTCCCCTATGAAAGACCTCAAAACCTTTCACTACCATTGAAAATCCTCTGGATTTTAGTGGCGAGAAGGCCAATACGTGAAAGTTTCCAAAGCTCAACAAAGAAGGCACAAAAGGAGCCAAACAAGGCCTAAGAGGGGGAGGTCGACCCCAAACACAAAAATGACCTTAATAAAACTTCTTAAACATGAAAAATCAGAACTTTTATCAGTTATACACAAAGCTCAAAACAGCATGCAAAGTAGGTTAAAAGTTAGTGCAAGAATGGGGAATATAAAGCAATAGTGCTCACCCTTGAAGAACACTTTAAGAACCAAAACTCCAGCCCCCTTTTCTGATCAAAGCCAACTCAAAAGCTCCAAAAATAACCTCTGAACACCTCAATAACCAAGGTATGGTGTAACACTAGGTGTCTTAGTGCAAAACTAAGAACAAAACTCACTTTTGGACACTTCAACAGACACAAATGTAGAGAAAGAGGGAGACACAGAGAGAGAGTGGTGTATATGCCATATATATCTTTGATTTTGCTGAACCTCTTCAAAGGAGAAGAGAGGCCTTCTTTTATAGAGCAAGACAAAGGCCTAAGCTTCTTAGAGAAGCTAAACAAAAGGAGTCAAGGGGGGCAAGCTTCTTGAAGAAGCTAAAGCAAAGGGGTCAAGGCTTCTTGAGGAAGCCAAGACAAAGGTCCAAGCTTCTTGAGGAAGCTAAGACAAAGGGTCAAGCTTCCTCAAGAAGCTAGAGCGAAGGGTGCAAATCCTCCATACACATGTATGGAGGATTGGTCCGTGCACTCCAACTGGCACAACTGGCATGCACAATGCCTGAAAAAGGCAAAAAGGAGGTACCGGCCAGAAAATGAGACAATCGGCCAAATAAATGGCCGATCGACCAATCAAGTCCGGTGGCTTCGTGCCATGGCCAGTGGGTTTGAGGGATGGCTAACAAGCCACTTCCTACCCTTAGGTGCAAAAACAACAAGTCCTTAGTCCACAACCAAGCACAAAACAAATAAGTCAAGAGATCTTGAGGCAAGGCGCACGACCGAGACCTCCGATAACTTAAGATGAACACGAACATGGATGATCATCGAGTGTTCAAACGATGACGTCCAAGTCTTGAGGATGGTTAAAAATGGGGTGTCTACAAAAAGGATAACACAAAAACAAGGCCAAACAAGGCACAAGAGGGGGTAGACCACCCCCAACACCAACAAATCCTTAAACAAACATTTAGAACACTAAAAACCAGAACTTTTTGTAGGAGAAAGTTAGGCCTAAATAAGCATGCAAATAGGGCCAAAAGCTTAAACAAAAACCAAGGTTTAAAGGGTTAGAAGCTCACCCTTGTAGAACCACTTCAAAGCTGCAACTCTAGCAATCTTTTTGAGCTCAAACCAGTCCAAAAACACTAAAACCAACTCCTAGGTGTCTCAGTAACAAAAGGATGGTGTTTCACTATGTGTTTGTGTGCAAAAGTAAGAAGAAAAGGGACTTTTAAGAACAAAACAAGAAGGGAGGAGCAAATATAGAGATAGGTGTGCATCTATAGTTCAATGCCAAAATTCTGAACCTGGAGAAGGGAGGGGGCCTCCATTTTATAGAAAAACAGGCCTCAAGCTTGTTGAACAAGCTTGAAGCTAGATACAATCCCTCCATACACGTGTATGGAGGATGGTTTCTGTGCTCACCAGCTGGCACAACTGGCAAGAAAATATCTTCAAAAAGATACAGGAAAGCTGTCGGCCAGCTACTTACACTGGTCGGCCGACCAGTGAAAGCGGTCTCCCAGAAAGAAAAGTGGTCGGCCAGGGGGGAGAAGTGATCTCCACCAGGAAAGAAAGGTGGTGGCATGGTGGGAAACCACTTCTTCCAGCTGCAAACCACTTGTAGACCACCAAAAGTGGTCTAGAGGGAAGAAAATTGGCTGGCGGGGAAGAAAAGTGGTTTTTAGGGAGAGAAACTGGTCTCCAACCCTCATTCCACCCTCCAAGCAAGGAAAACAAGGTTTGTACCAAAAACATACCAAAAAGGATGCAAGACAAGAGTCCGGGGGTCGGGGCGCGCAGCCGGAAACCTCGAAAACTAGTCTACGGGCACCAAAAGTGGTCTATGAGGGAAAAGTGGTCTACGACCACAAAAAGTGGTCTCGAAGACCTCTGTGTCCCTCTAGACCAAGGCAACAAGGCATGGTTCGAAAACCAGGCCAAAAGTAGAACGGTAAGCGGTCCCGAGACAAGGTGCGTGGCCGAAGGCTCCGGAAATCGGAAACTAGTCTACAGGAAGGAAAAATGGTCTACAACCACAAAAAGTGATCTACAAGACTTCTCTCCCTTCAGGGAAGGGAAAACAAGGTTTGGTTCAAAACCAAACCAAAAAAGGAAGCAAGAAGGCTCTTGAAACTGGAAACTAGCCTACAAGAGGGAAAAGTGCTCTACAACCACAAAAAGTGGTCTACAGACCTCTCTCTCCCTCCAGTACAAACCAAGCCAAAACACAAAGAGTTCAGAGGCCTAGAGGCAAGGCACTCAGCCAAAAATCCTGGAAACTCGAAACAAGTACAAACATGCACAATCACCGAGCGCTCAAATGACGACGTCTCAGTCTTAAGGTCGGTCAAAAATAGGGTGTCTACAGTTGCCCCTCTTTGACAGAACTCGGAAGTCAAGAAGTAACGTGAGTGAATGTCAAAGCCCAGAGACGACCCATTTTTGACAAGGCTGAAGACTTAGACAAGCAGGCAAGATAACAAAGAGACGCGCCCGCAGGCAGGGGCAAGATGCAAATGACATGCACAATGCCGAACACAACTTATGATCATGCAAAGTGAGCTGTAAAGAAGCAATTATGCAAAATAAATGCAATATTTTAAGCAAATGCTATGCAAGCAAGTAAACACAAACCAAACTACATCTCATGCAGAAAGGATGTAAGAAAATTATACAATCTTAGCGAATACAGTGAGCATGTGTGATAGATACACAAAACGAACGTGTGATAGATACACAAAGTGAGCATATGTGATAGACACAAAAAGCGAACGTATGATAGATACACAAAGTGAATGTGTGATAGATACACAAAGTGAGCATAGTGTGATAGATACACAAAGCGAACGTGTGATAGATACACAAAGTGAGCATAGTGTGATAGATACACAAAGCGAACGTGTGATAGATATACAAAGTGAGCCTAGTGTGATAGATACACAAAGCGGACATGTGATAGATACACAAAGTGAACGTAGTGTGATTGATACACAAAACGAACGTGCGATAGATACACTAAGCGAATGTGTGATAGATATACAAAGTGAGCATAGTGTGATAGATACACAAAGCGAACGTGTGATAGATACACAAAGTGAACGTAGTGTGATAGATACACAAAACGAACGTGTGATAGATACACTAAGTGAGGAAAGTGTGATAGATACATAAAGGGAACGTGTGATCGATACACAAAGTGAGCATAGTGTGATAGTTACACTAAATGAGCAAAGTGTGATAGATACACCAAGCGAAGAGAGTGTGATAGATACACTAAATGAGCAAAGTGTGATAGATACACTAAATGTAATCGATTTTAAATGGAACTTCTCTGAATGAACCGCATATCCAATATCGCATGGTTGCGCCAACTTCAAATGAATTGTACATACAATATTGTGCATGTATGAGAAAAAAACTTGACAGGTACAATGCAATACAATGCATGATGTTTAAAGAATGCAATAAACAAACATAGCGGCACTTTAGAAAGCACCTCACGGGGTGAGTGGTGATGAACCGCTCTACTGTGACGGGGATCTTCCCTTGTGTTGCTTGAACACTTACCTTCAACTCACAGTACAAAGGTTTTGAAACGCTGACAAGGGGTAACTTCTGCATGTAGAACCCACAGATGCCGCTTTTCTTCCCGATCATATTCACAACTTTTCCTATTCTCTAATGGGGTGACAGACTAGGTTGGTTTGGTATCCAGAATTGAGGTGCATACACGCTATCTCAATCTATGGGGCTTCCATACAGATTTCAAGCCGAGGACACGCCCTGGGTATTTAAACCAAACTATAGTCTCGGAAATCCCGAACCTTTGCGTTCTAGGCATCAGCCATTTGAACTCTAGTTTCCACCATCACAGTTGGTCTCCTAGGAACTCATTGCAAACACAACCAAGATGCCTCTGGCAAGGACTGGTACTCAGGGAGAGCACTTCTGATTACCATTCTGGCATTGAAACAGGCTTGAACTTGAGCTTGAGGTAGAGGCACACTCATACTTCGGAGCATTGAGAAGGCCTGAAAAGGTACATACGGAATGCAATGACGGAACTTTCTGAAGTTGAAACAAACTCAAATGCTCCAATTTTCCTTCTTTTCTTTTGCTTTGCAGTCTGGAACCTATATAGCTTTAGATAGGTCCTTGTTCAATTGTTCTCATGTGACCCGGGTTGAACCCCGCAGTTTTATGAAAGAACAAATCCTTTTTTGTAAAAATGTGGAGAACAGCACAGCACTCTGAGCACAAAACGAGTTATTTTTTAAATTGAAATGAGAAAAGGGTTCTCAACTGGGTATTGAGCCTACGACTGAACACAATGAAAATGACTCAACAAAGGAAAACAAAGGTAAAACAACCTAAACACATCAATTGACACACGAATGACTCAAAACAAGAATCAAGACAAACAAAACAACACACACGACACTCAGACATGTTCCAATGGCAAGAGACCTCTCAATTCACGAAGAGCCAGTTTTTTCTGGTATTGTTTCCCACCCTTTCTCATTTGTGATTCTCACATCACTCTGGCACCGAATCTCTTGTTTTCTGGAAAAAAGCCCTTTTCTCACTTTTTCTCTCAGTGCACATCTCTCTATTCTTCAATCTCTCTTCTTTTATCCCTCTCCTGGGTGGTTGATGGATAAACAGGAAGTTGCAGGCTCTTGCCCCTAGCATTCCGCTAAATTCTTCTTCTTCTGCTCACAGCAGTGAACTTTCCCACAGAGGGGTTGCGCTACAACTGGGTGTGTAGCAAATCTGCAGCTGACATCGGTTGATGACGCCCTTGGCCAGTTCGGATGTGACCAGACCTTTTCGAATAAGGGAGTGGAATATACTGCTCCTTTTCCAGCTCGTGCTTCACACTTGACTTGATACCTCGCTGCTCGGAGGATGAGAGAGCTTTCGGCCCTTTGTTGACAGCTTCAGCTGTGCCCTTTCTGGTGAACATAGTGCCCTTTCTGGCAAGCATGGTGCCCTTCCTGGCGAGTGTGTTGACAATGGGGAAAAGACAGAACACCTGACTCAAATGTGCCCCTAGTTCATCATTTTGACCATTATTTTGCTTTTGCTTTCCATTATAATAATTTTGACCAATATGAGAGTTAGATTAACATACTTGTTCAACTTTTTGATTTGAAATCATGCAAGTCAGGCTATAAACACTGAAAATTTTCCTTTTTTAGGTCCAAGAAATGGTCTAGTTTTGGAAAATGGAATAATTTTTGAGAGAAAATTAGTCAACCTCATTAAAAATTTCCAAAAACTATTTTTGCAAATGGCCACTGCTTGACCAACACGGAATCTATTCTCGAGATGCACAATCTCAGATCCAAATCAATGGAAAATTGCCCCATGTCTAAATGGCACTGCACGGCAACGGAAAGTTGCCCCTTGTCTGAATGGCACCACAGCGCACTGTAATCAATCCTCAAAGTGACGATCACAACCGATTTCTCAGATACAGATAAGACAAAGATGATCAGAACCATTACATGGACAGAGTCGATTTGGGTGTGTTTATGGCTAGACTTCAGAATGAAGTTGCCTACGTATCCCAAAAATGGGAATGAAGCCTGACGTAGTTCCAGGTTAAGGTACACTCGGGTATTAACCTCTCCTTTTACGCTCTAACTTTTGCCAAGGCTGCCCTTTCTGGGTTTTCAACCTTGCGCGCTTTGTTTTTCTTTTCTTTTTCTTCTTTTCTTTGTTCAGAATTTTTCATTTCTTTTTCTTCATTTTTTTTTCTTCTTTTTTTCTTCTTTTTTTCTTCTTTTTTGCTTTTCTTTTCATTTTTCTTATTTTTCTTGCTCTAACTTTTTCCTGGGTCGCCCTTCCGGGTTTTCGGCCCAGCGAGCTTCTCAAGGGTAAAAGTGTAGCTTTGTCCATGTTGATCGGTTTGAGATCTCGAAGCCATCTAAATCTAGGAGAATGGCTGCTGTTTGCTGATGATGTTGAAGTCCATTCAATGTGGGCTGAATTTGCCCCTAGTGTTGCGGATAGGAGCTCGATTGCCCTTTAGCAATGCTTTCTTCTTTCCTCCCTTCTGGGATTTGGCATTCTTGCCGATCTTCATTAGCTTGGGAAATGATTCATCTTTCGCTCTTCAAGCACGTCTGACATTTTTTGCCCCTAGTTCAAGGGCTGCTTCTGATCTAGCTTAGCAGCTTCTCTTGACGACGTCTGACCTTCTTGATCTGACTTTCTTGCCCCTAGGTCGAGGGCTGCTTCGAATCTGGCATAACAGGCCTCACATTGTGGTTGATCGTTGAACATTCTGAATCCAAGGTCAAGGTTTGAAAGCAAAAAGGGACGAGTCTCCAGGCCGAGAGCGATCCTAAGCTGCACAATCTCAAGAGCGATTCCACGCAGGTGTTCGCAGAACTACGCAAAATATTTTTTGAAATCTTTTAAGAAAGTGACTAATCGCTCATGTTGAAGAGAATGTTGAACTAATCTGGATCAAGCCAGGATCCTTCTCAGTATTCACATTAACAAACATGATCTCATTCATTAAGGGCTTAGCATGCCTCTCTTTCTCTCAATTGATCAAATTTTTGCAAATCCCGAGTATCGATGCCCCATTTTTTACCTTCCTTAGGACTTTGATGTCATCATTTGAACACTCGATGATCATCCATTCTCATGTTCGTTTTGAGTTCCCGAAGGTCTCGGCTGCGTGCCTTGCCTTAGGATCTCTCAACTTGCTTGTTTTGTGCTTGGTTGTGGACCAAGGACTTGTGGTTTTGCTTCTGAGGGAAGGGGGTGGCTTGTCGGCCATCCCTACAACCCATCGGCCAAGGCCTTGTGCCATCGGCCTTGTTTTCTTGCCATCGGTCATAAGTGTTGGCCGATCGGCACTCTTTTTGGTCGATTGGCCACATTTTTTGGCCGAGACCTTTCCATCTACTTTTGTAGATATTTTTGTGCCGGTTGTGCCAGCTAGTGTCTACAATTCTCATCCTCCATATACGTGTATGGAGGGATTGAATCAAGACTCAAGCTTGTTCAACAAGCTTGAGAATTGATTTTCTATAAGAAGTGAGGCCCTTCTCCCTTTCCAGATGTTCAGAAAGTTGATATAGAAGTAGATATATCTCTCTCTATATATATATTTTACCTCTCTCTCTCCATTTGCCCTTGTTTGTACTCGAAAGTGTAAACTCTTCACACTATTGCACATAAACACCTAGTAGAACACCATCCTTTTGTTGCTGATGTACTTAGGAGCTGGTGTTAGTGTTTTTGGGCTGGTTTTGATCCAAGAAAACTGCTGAAGTTGTGTTCTTGAAGGTGTTCTTCAAGGGTGAGAAACTAACCTTTTAATCCCATGTTCTGGATTAAGCTTTTAGACCTATTTGCATGCTGATTTAAGCTTAACTTTTTACTATAAAAAGTTCTAATTTTTCATGCTTGTGATGATTGTTTAAGGTCACTTTTGTGTTGGGGGTAGTCTACCCCCTCTTAGGCCTTTTTTGGCCTTGTTTTGTGCCTTCCTTTTTGAGCTTTTGGGACCACCTTGTTTTGACCTTCTCACCACTGAAATCCAGAGGATTTTTAGTAGTGAAAAGGTGGTTTTGGAGTCTTAAATAGGAGAGGGACACCCCCCTCTCCTTGTGTCTCATATTCTCATATTGTTGGCTCATATATTAGCATGTTTGCTTAGCATGTTTGGGTTCCATTTCAGCAACTTTTGTGTGTTATTTTAGCATGCTTCAACTCTATTTTAAGTTGGTTAGATAACATCTTCCATGCTTCACATACTTGTAGAGCAATCTTGCATGCTAGCACAACATGCATCATGTGTGGACCATCATTCTTGCATGTTTTGGCCCAACTCAAAGACGCTTTTAGCCTTTTTTACCATGCTTAAGCTCTGATATGTGTTGTCTTAGTCATGCATGCATTGTTTTGTGTAGCCATGGTTCAATTTAGCTTGTTAGCTTTGTGTATCAAGTCCACTAGCATGCATTGCTTAGACTATTCTCATGATTTGGCATCATTTGAAATGATATTTTGGTGCATGTTTCATGATCATACATTTGCCTTTGTCATCCTTTCAATGCTTAGAAGGTTTGGTGTTTTATGCCTTAAGAGTGGGTCATTGTGCATGCCTCTATGCTTAGGCCTTTAGGGCTATCATTTCAACATATATTTGGTCTTGTTTTACCATGATGCATTTCTGATTTTTGTTGTCAAAGTCATGCCATGTTTGGTTTTGATAGGTGTAGTGCAATCCCCTTTGTTGGCCTTACTTGCATCATGCCTTATGCCTTTCATATTGACTTGTTTTGGCTTTGGTTCATGCATGTTTTAGACTCACTTTGGTATGCTTTAGGACTGCTTTGGTTTGCTTAGGCCATTTGCTTCATGTTTTGCATAGCTTAGTGCAAGTCGCTTTGCTAGTCTTAGGCTTTGAGCCTCATGAATGCTATGCTTATGATTATGTGTGTGATTTGGCATCACTCCTAACATCATTTCAGAGCATGTAGTGCTATCACACTTGCATGCTTTTCACTCCTTAAGTGTTCTTGAGAGTTGTCCTCTTTATGCCTTAATTCTTGGGCCAATTGGCATGCATGCTTGTCTTGCATTTCATGTCATCAATTCATCATTTTGGCCACTCATTTGGGCATGATTGAGGTCTGTCCATTTTGGTTTAAGTCCATCATCGCATGTTGTTGCATGCTTCTCATTGCATGTTGTTGCATGCTTGTCTTTGCATGATATTGTTGTGTATTTGTTACATTGCATTTGGTATGCTTATGTTGCATTGTATAGCATCTCCATGTTGCATGCATTGCATTGTGTTTGGTTTGGGTGTTAAGCCAAACACGAGGAAAGAGGGACATTTCATACTTGAAGTGATGAAATGTGCCTCAATTCTCGGTCGCTGACACTCTTGATCAAACATGATAGAGCTTAAGGCATTTATGTGTTTTTGTGCATTTCATTCACATTAAATTGTGCAACTCGGCCTCTTTGGCTATCATGCATTGGAATGCGTGATTGATGGCTCGAGAGTCGGGCACTACACTCCTTTGAGCTTTAAACATGATAAGGGGTGTAGTTACACAACATTTTCTTGCAAATGTATTGCCATGACTCTTTTTGTACTCTGCTCTAGCAAAAGGAGCAATTTGCAGGAAGAGATGGCCGATCGGCTATCTGGTGTGCCGATCGTCTAACAATATTTGGCCGATGGCCTCAAAAATGGTCAATGACCCTTATCTCTTCCCCGATGACCATACCATTTGGCCGATGGCATCTCAGCATATCCCTCTGGTGGATCAGAAGTGTTTTGGAGATTTGTACAGTTTTCAGAAGTCTAAAACAGTGCAAACAGAGGCAACATAAGGCATGTCAACGGATTTCCGAGTGAAGCCGACTGAGCATGCATGCATCCCTCGCCACGAGGCCATTTCGGTGCTTTTGTTAACTAAGAATAGTTATTTGTTTCAATTTGTTGTGTAATAATTAATTAGCTAGTATAATTAGTTAATTAGTTGGTGTGTATTATTTATTCGGACCCTCCGTCGAGAGGGCGAATTTTGTAATAAGTGTGCGTGAGTGTGTGAATGTCTTCCAACCCCACGTCTTTCTCCCTTTTACTTAACCGCTTACGATGGTTAGTTCTAGGTCATATTCTGATTAGCATCCTTATGCCCGCATGTTTGCATTCATTTATCTGTCTTGCATGCACCGGGTTTGACGCATCATACTAATTGCATTGTATTTCAATACCAATTTGAATACATGTTACCTAGTTGCATTCATATGCCATCTTAGAATAGCCGAGCCTATCTTAGTTGCATTTTTTCATGTGTTGCATTACCCATCTTAACATGAACTGGGATCATGCATGATTTCTAACTAGTTCCCTATTTTGGCTCGGAGTACGCTGTGAGTGTTTACGCTATAGCATCTTGCATGTGTGTTAGTGTTGCCATGAAAGCATGCTTGCCATGAGGCTAACTGCTTAAGTGATATAACTGCATGAATGCATGTGGGTGGAGGCTTGATTGCCTGAATTGGAACAATTCATCAAATGCGAGTTTTTTTTTTTAAGCCCGCTTTAGAGTGGCAAAATCATGTTTTCTAAGCCCACTTGAGGGTGGCAAATCCACGTCTTAGCCTACTTGCGAGTAGCACCATCAAACCATTTTTCAAACAAACATGAGATGTTTTGTTCCAACTTAGGCGATCTAGTCTATACTTGTATGCTGTGCGCATCACGTAGTAAGCTAGCTAATAAACCGGAATAAGAACACATGTGTTTTCAAAAACAAAATATCATGCTTAGTAAAGGCCGATCTTTTGATCGGGTGAGCAAGGGTGCTCATTGCATGACCTTCCCCTCTCGTACCCAAGTTCTCGAGCCGAGGCAACTTTTGTGATGACGGGCGAGTGGCCTTAGG
Organism: Camellia sinensis; assembly: GCF_055761805.1. NCBI lineage: Eukaryota > Viridiplantae > Streptophyta > Magnoliopsida > Ericales > Theaceae > Camellia > Camellia sinensis. The sequence continues at coordinate 62,199,211 of NC_138971.1, forward strand.
CACGAGTCAGGGTTTCCTAAATTTTCCAAAACAAAACATTTAGGTGGCGACTCTATATCTGGCAAAGCAGTCCATGTTTGGCACTTCTTTATAAAAATCAGTTTTCCAAAACGATTTGTCGGATTTGGACTCTTTGGTGATTTATCGGTCTCGCATTGCACTTTGTCAGATTAGATTCAGAATCGTGACATTGAGTTCGAACTGTAGTGAGCTAATGAACAAAACGGATTTCGCGCCATTCGCGCGCGTAGCCGGGACGTTCGGGCATGTCTACGCCGAGGAATTCCTTCCTCTTTGTTTTCATCACAGTGTTCGAATTTTTTTTTGAAAAACATAGGTCAATGCAATGATTTCAAGGCACAAAAACATAGGTGAAAAGCACTACCATTTCATTCAGATTTGTTGGCACAACTGGCTCCAAGGCAGAAACAAATACAAAAGTGTGAAAATCACTGCTGCTTCATTCAGATCTTCTGGCGTAACTGGCTCCATGGCAGAAACAGACTCAAAAGAAACCAAAAAGACAAACACAAAACAAGATAGTGATGCCCGAGGTAACACCCCCAGAATCACCCGACTCCAACGCAACAGGACTGACTCGATACAACAAGACAGACCCGACTGACTCAGTACAAAAAGACGGACTCAATACATCACAAAAAGACTGACCCAATACCCAAGTCAGAAAGTACAAACACTAGCATTTGCACAATGCTCAAAACAGTGCGTGGCATCCCGAAATCTGGAGTAAACTGAGTGCCATCCGCAGACGGTTCATCCCCTGATCACATAATCACATTATCCCCCAAGCTCATCGATCTGGTGCCGATAGACTTTGCAAGACCTGGTGCGACAATGGCCTTGTTGTCAATCAAATCTTGTACTTCGTGGCAAAGATGAAAGCAACTATCAGTGCTATGACCGGTTTGTTGATGGAAGGCACAGTATTGGACAGCATCATGCTTAGCCGGAAGGGGATTTGGGAGAGGCCGAGGCTCAAGGGGTTTGAGATGGCCTTGTCCAACAAGGATTTGGAAAGCTCTGGACAAAGGCATATAGAGGGCATGGAAGTCCCTTCGACCTCTGGGTTGGTACTTTGAGGTTTGTGCATTTTTGCTAGATGCACTAGCAAAGGGGTTGGTAGGTGCTGACTTGGTTTGCTGATCTCTTCCGGGAGTAGGATCGGAGATGAAAGGAACGTTCCTGGTATGACAGCCCTTCTCCCGACTTACCCCTCGATTCAAACTGCTCTCATTTTGAATGGTGAAAGTGCCATCCACAATCTTTGCAACAATTGCAATCACTTGCTATTTGTTCATCCCTTTGGATTTTAAAGCCGCAATAGCCCACAGAAGTTGTTCGTGGGGACCAATGTCCGCCCCGACCTTGTTCTTACCGCTGGCCTCCACTTTGCGAAGAGATTGGCCTTTTTCCAATCCAGCCTGTCCCAAGATTGGGGAGCCTTTTGGAGTGAAATCCCTGGTAGGCGATATGGTTGATGATGGAGCCAAAACTCCCAAGGCTAAATCCATCACTATTCTTTGAAGGTCTTCAATCATTCTTATCAGTTCAGAAGTAGTGGGTCCACAAGTTTGAGATGATTGGGGTTCCGAGACTGGATGTGTGGTAGGTGCCCCAGATGGGCATTGCATTTCAGCATTGGTCTCATCCTGCACGACAGTTCCCTGATTTAATGCTGCGACCATGACCACAACTTCTTCCAAACTCTATGCCATCACGGTCTGCAGAGTTGAACAGAGGTGATGTAACTGGTGACTGTCGGATCAGATGAACCGGTGAGCCCTGTCTGGCCGTTCTTCGCCTTGCCTCAGTGAAGGAACGCTGGTTGCCCTTGAATTAAATCTCTGACCTGACAAAGTCTATCAACACAAGTCCGGTGTACTCAGGGGATATTGGAGCCTTCTGAAGCTATGGTTCCAAGACTACCTAGCAAAAGAGAAAATAGGCAGCATCTCAGCCCAATTTCACTAGAACAAATATGAGCATAGCTGAATGACTGTGCTCCCCACAGAATTCTGCCCAAAATTTTGCCTGTAAACTGATACCCTCAGGCTGATACTCAGACTTGCAGCTGATACATACATTCCTGTAGAGACACATCCTAATAGCACATATTAAGCAAGTGAGAGCCAAAACACACCTATGGTAGGGTAGGGCTTCCCTGTCCTATTTTGTCAGGAGCTAGGGTTTCATTACGCATACAGCGGTTTCAAACAACCAACAATTAGGTAAACAACCTGTCCTAGTTTGGAATAGTCACTATGGATTCCGATTTGCACTAGGTCGAATGGTCAAAAAAGGGTGCCTCGGTAAAAATCAAGGTTTGTGTTCCCATCGTGGCAGAGCCTGCAACCGGCCAGCCTTATGGCACACAGCCTCTGGTAAATCGTTCAGGAATAGCAGACGGCAAACACAGTGTCCTAGGTGCACCAATGCAAATGCAATGCAAAGAGACACATAAGTGTAAACAAAACAAGATATCATGAGTTCGAGTTAAGTTCTCTAAATCCCCAGCAGAGTCGCTAGAAATTGTAGACCGCCCGGAACTCCGCTCTGCGCGCGAGGGCGCAAATTATAGTTCTAGCTACTACAGTTCGGACTCCTGTCACGGTTCTGAATCTAATCTCACAAAGTACAATGTAAGACTGATAAATCACCAAAGAGTCCAAATCTGGCAAATCGTTTTGGAAAGGCTAAGATGCGGATTTGTAACCCTCAAGTGGGCTTAGAAAACATGATTTTGCCACTTTAAGTGGGCTTAAAACTCACAATCCTTGAGTTGTTCCAATTCAGGCAATCGAGCCTCCACCCACAGCCATTCAAGCAGTTATAGCAGTTAAGTACATAGCCTCATGGCAAGCATGCTAAACATGGCAACACTTACACGCATGCAAGGATGCTAAAGAATAAACACTCACAGTGTACTCCGAGCCAAAAAATAAGCTAGTTAGTAATCAATGCATGATCTTAGCTATGTCAATAATGCCTAATGAAACACATGCAAAAATGCAACTAAAATAGGCTCGGCTATTCTAAGATGTTGTGGGGGTGTTGTAAATACTCTTCAGATCCTGGGGGACACTCGTGATCTTCAGCTAGTCACCTGAAAATGAGTAAACCCTCTGGTCAGGGGTGCCGTAATTAGCATTCTGACGGATAAGTCAGTATATACTTTATTGATTCTTGTATCTTAAGTTAAGCTTACTAGTTCTCAGATACGTTTCTCTAATTGAAGATCCTGTGTTTATAGTATTATCTTTGGGCCTTAGGGCCTGGTCCATCCCTGATCTTTTACATGTACATCTACTCAGCCTTTGTTCTACTGGTTGGAATGCCGGCCATTTTATTTGGCTCTTCAATTGACTAGGATCAATGCCGAATAGAGGTTATGTTTTGGACCGGACTGGTCCATTCTCCTCTATTGATCCAAGTAAATTCGGCTCCCACAATTGCCCCCCAAACACCCCACTAGCATTAGTTAGTCAGCGTGCTTGGCTTTTAGCCTGGCAAGTCAAAAATTTGGCGGTTAATCCTCTTCCCAATGTGTGTCAGAACGCGTACAAGCTTTTTGGTCATTGTAATGATTTCTCGCCCCTTCGTACACTGCCTCCATTTAATGTGATTTGAAATTGTCTCTTCGAATGTATGTTCTGAATACCCAAAGATATCTGGCTCGCCTTCTAGTGCAACTCCTTCACTTCACGGCCTCTGCAACTCCTTGTTTCTCGTTTTTCCCTTCGTCTCCTGTAAGTTTTCTTCTCCTTCATTTTTCATACCGCTTCCTTGTTTGCTTTTAGTTTTCCATAATCCTTGGGTTGGTAAAAAATGGCAAAACATCTGAAGAAGCTCCTTTCAGCAGATCAAATCTCCGGCTTTCGACGCCATTTTTCCATCCCCGATGACATCCATCTGTCACTTTTGGTAGACAGCACCACCGATATGGAGAGGGATGATGAGAACACAATCGTATTTCCTCTCATATCAATTGCTGAGGGCGGAGTCCGCTTTCCCCTTCACCCATTTTTGAGGGCCGTTCTTCGATACTGGGGTCTAATCCTTTCCCAGCCCAGAGTGAATTTCTTTCTCATCATAATGGGAATTGTAGAGCTAAATTGGCGTCTTAGGATTAATTTAGGTATACCCGCCATTCGGCACTATTATGTCCTAGCCAAATCTATTGGCCGGCTAGGACACTATTTTCTTGGAGCCAAGGATACTGATCATCACTTAGTGACTATGCTTGCTAGCTCTGGCAAGCGTGTCGATGACATGATGGTCGTTGCTCACAACAATTGGGAATTTGGCAAAGGTGAAGATCGCCTAGACCCTGTGCCAAGGCGAAAAGGCGAACCAGGTGGCCAATTAGATCACTTTTGTTTATGTTATTTCCATATCTGTATTCGGCACTATATACATCTAATTGTTTTGTTTGTGCAGGCAGCGACTTGAAGAGAGTGTTAGTTTCAAACAACGACGTTGTGCTTACAGAAATTAAAACCACGCTACAGTTCGTCGGCCGTCCAAACCTTCAAAAATAAGGGAGGGCGGCCCATACTTTCCTGCGGTACGAGCCGACTTACACGACATTCTCGGCGGCAGACAACATTCCGATCCCGCAAGGCGACAACCATCTTACAACCTTCATCTTCCCCAGCATAAAAAACTTAAGACAGATTGGTTTAGAAACATCTGATTCTGAACACGTAGAAGAACAAGCGGCCGAACCAATCGCCGAGGACCCGGACCAGTTGGCAATGGAAGTTGACAAAACTATTAACTCAGCCTTTGAGAAATCCGGACTGAACTCGTCTAACCCTCCGGCCATATCAAGCCAAAGGGATGCCTTCGAAGATATTTTTACAAATTTGGGAGGCCTTCCCGGCACTTATTCTGAGGGTATGGCTGGGGAAAGTCTGACGCAGTTGGCACGAAAGAAAAATGCCGAATGCATGGCCGCCCGACGGAAAGCCGAGGCCACCCGTTTTGAACCTACCCCGAGTGAATCTTCTGAACCCATTATTGTAGAAGAAACAGCTTAAGTTGCGGCCGAGACGGAGAAGGATGCCAAGCGTCTGATTACAGAAGAACGGCTAATTTCAAAAGATCGGCGAGAAAAAAGTACCGCCGAGAGCGAGGTCGGCTTCGAGGAGGGCCCCGTTGATAAACGGCCACGCTTAAAGGAGTCGGGTGTGGTTGCTCCTTTTGTTGTTGAACCAAAGATAAAAAATATGTCAATCTCTTCTGAAGCGTCGGCTTTGAAAGATCCAACTGTGGCGCTGAGCTTGGCTGCCTCGGTCTCCCTCCCAACTGACAAGGCAACCTTTCGTGCCGAGCCAGATTTGGTAGCAATAGCATTAGCTGCCCAGTCGACCCTTTTGGTATGTGACTTAATCTTAACTCCTTATTTGGTTTCGTTTGAATACGGTATTTCTTGGTATGCGACGATCCCAACTTGTTTTGCAGATGGTTGGAAGGATAGCTGAACTAAGCCGTCACCAGCATGATGCCATTAAAAGAATTGGCCGCTTGAAGTCAGAAGTCAAAGGTGAGAGGAGCAGGGCCGAGTTCGAGGCGGCGAGAGCTACAATGGAAAGTGCACGAGCCAATGCTAAAAAGGAGAGGGCTCGGACTGCTGACCAGCTCAGATCCGATGCCGAGGAGAGGGCAAACGCGAGCGAGGAATCGCTCAAGTTAGTCGAGAAGGCGCTTGCCAAGCTAGAGGCCGAATTGGAAGAATTGAAGAAGGCTAAGGAAAAAGCCGACTCTGAGGCTTCCGCGGCGTTCGAGGCTGGGAAGAGCGCCGCCCTTGAAGACTATGTAGAAGAAGTCCCCAAATTCGAGAATCGGGGATTCAAATACGACTGGCTCAAAGCCCTTGCTGCCACTGGAGTTACATTGGCCATGTCAATTCCATACGAGCAAGTGGACGTTGAGCTGCTTGAGTCTGATCCCGAGGCTTGATTTGGGAGACATTTTAATTTTTTTAGGTATTTTCAATTTCAATGTATGTTTTTGTAAACATGTTTCGTTTTCTTTGTATACAACTATTTGCTTAGGGTAATCTTCATGTATAAAATGATGACTATGCTGCATTCAATTTATGAATGAATATTTCCCTTACCTTGCATTATTTCTTGTATTTAATTGTGGTTATCAATGAAGATTACTGTTTTGTTTTTGGTATTTTGGGTAAAACTATTGCTGTCTGTCGCGCGGTAGACAAACGTTCGTGTTCACTTGCCAATTAGATAACTAAGGGTTAATAAATGTGATCAGATTAATAAATGTGATCTTTCCGAATATCATTAGTTCGTGGGGCTTAGGTATTTGGCCGATCCGATTAATAAATCTGCCCTTGCCCTAGCCAATGTATGAACTCCAAAAGTCGAATATCATTAGTTCATGGAGTGGTTGTGGCATAAATCGGTCGGCATTAGGCTTAGGTATTCGGCCGATCAGATTACCCTTGCCCCAGCCAATGAACTCCGAAAGCCGAATATCATTAGTTCATGGAGTGGTTGCGGTACAAATCGGTTGGCATTAGGCTTAGGTATTTGGCCGATCAGATTAATAAATCTGCCCTTGTCCTAGCCAATGTATGAACTCAGAAAGCCGAATATCATTAGTTCATGGAGTGGCTGGGGCATAAGTCGGTCGGCATTAGGCTTAGGTATTTGGCCGATTAGATTAATAAATCTGCCTTTGCCCCAGCCAATGTATGAACTCCGAAAGCCAAATATCATTTCTAGATCAGAATAAATCAATAATGCTGAATATTGGTGGTTACTAGAGTGCGCGCATTGATGATGTCGCCTCGGGAGTGGGGTGCAATCCTGAGTGATTAAAAAGGGGTTGAGAGATTCCATCTGGGTTTCATAAAGCGACTCGATTCGGCTCGTCTTTGGGGGACGAAAAAGTGTGAATGTCAACCAGACTTTTCTTTAATAGTAAGGGGGAAGGCAGGACTTTGGCGGAGCTGGACTCATCAATGAATCGAGGTGGCGAGCCTCACTGTACGAGAGGTAGGGCATCTGCAGAGCACGAGAGGCGCCACTCTCCGTATCGACGAAGCAGGTCACCAACGAAGGAGAAGCGCCAGCGGGGGAGCTCCCCTCGTTCGTGAAGTGAGGCCAGCGGACCACCACGCCCATTGAGCTTTCCTGTTTTCGTTGGGAACAGACCGATGACAGAGGCGGATTCCATTATCCGGGACCCGAACGTGGCGGTCGAATTTGCACGACAGATTTTTCTGCCAGAAGTACTGCAGTTGATGGTTAGTCGACCTGACTTCGAGGTGTTTTGAGAGGGCGTTCATGGGGCGGTGAAAGTGTTGTACACCGCCTATGAAATCGGCATGCACCTTCATGCTGCGCGACGAGAAATAGAGAAGAAGGATAAATGCATTCGAAGCTTGGAAGCTCGCATGGAAGTAGCTGAGCGTGAGCTAAGGAAGGTCAAGGCAGCTCAGACATAACCAGCCGGACAGGCTAGCCTAATCGTGGAAGAAACGTTGACCCAACGGCTTATCAGTACTGCACTTGCCGATCGTGATACGGCGAGCATGTTTGCTATAGAGTCCGTGAAGGGGAGGACCTATGAAAAAGGCTTCCATGAAGGCCGAAAAGAAGGGATACAGAAGACCAGAGAAAAGCTTGCCGAGGAAGTTTGCCGATGTGAAAATCATGGATTTAAGCACGGTTAGATCAAGGCACTTCAAGCTGAGGAAACTCTCAAAGCAGCGGGCGTTGATTCGGCGTTGGCGCTATACCAACGTGATCACTTCCCCTTTTCCGCCTTCAAAGTCGAGAAAAGTGACGACGAGGGAGACACCGGACAAAAATAGACATTGTAATGCTCAAACGCAGATTGCGTGCAAGATTATGTAATTATTGTCTAATTGAATAAAATGTTTTATTTTAAATGTTTGTATTTCATTCTGAATTTTTACATGCTCAATTAGGCATCTCATTTCGAGTGTTGGCATGTTTTGTTTGTTCATGCGGTTGGGCCGGCCCCAGTTAACTAAGCACTTCATTTTGAATGTTTATATGCTTTGATGTGTAAATGGTTTTGGTTAGCTCAACCTAACAGAGCATCCCACTTTGATGTGTAAATGTTTTGTATATTTTAAACTTCGTTGAGAAGGGTGCTCCGAATTCGGAATATTATTCGGCCCATGAAAGTCATGCACCGATGGGGCTCCGAATCCGAAGGCTTATGGGCCAAAAAGGCATCATGTGCCGATGGCACTCCGCATTCAGAGTCTTATTCGGCTCAATGGCGTCATGCGCCAATCGTGATATCCACGAAGGGCGCTCCGAATTCGGAGGCTTTATCGGCCCAGAGGCATCAGGCGTCGATGGGGCTCCGAATTCAGAATATTATTTAGTCCATGAGCGTCATGCCTGATGGGGCTCTGAATCTGAAGACTTTATTTGGCCAGCCGAATCTGGAGGCTTTACTGTCCGAAAGGCGTCATGTGCCGATAGCGCTCCGAATTCAGAGTCTTATTTGGCTCAAAGGCGTCATACGCCAATTGTGATATCCACGAACGGCGCTCCAAATCCAGAGGCTTTATCAGCCCAGAGGCGTCATGCGCCGATGGGGCTTCGAATTCGCAATATTATTCGGCCCACGAGCGTCATGCACCGATGGGGCTCCGAATCCAGAGACTTTATTTCGCCAGCCGAATCCGGAGTCTTAACCAGCCAAAAGGCATCATGTACCGACAGTGCTCCGAATTCAGAGTCTTATTCGGCTCAAAGGTGTCATGAGCCAATCATGATATCCACAAAGGGCGCTCCGAATCCAGAGGCTTTATCGGCCCAGAGGCGTCATGCGCCGATGGGGCTCCGAATCCGGAGACTTTATTTGGCAAATCATGATGTCCACGAAGGCCGTTCCGAATCCGGAGGCTCTATCGGCCCACAGGCGTCATGCGCCAATAGGGCTCCGAATCCGGAGACTTTATTTGGCCAATCGTGATATCAACGAAGGGCGCTCTGAATCGAGAGGCTTTATCGACCCAAAGGAGTCATGCGCCGATGGGGTTCCGAATCCGGAGACTATTTGGCCAATCGTGATATCCACGAAGGGCGCTCCGAATCTAGAGGCTTTATCGGCCCAAAGGCATCATACGCCGATGAGGCTCCGAATCCGTAGGCATTATCGGCCCACAGGCATCATGTGCTGATAGGGCTCAAAATTTGCAGACTTTATTTGGCCAATTGTGATATCCACGAAGGGCGCTCCGAATTCGGAGGCTTTATTGGCCTAAAAGCGTCATGCGCCGATAGGGCTCCGAATCCGTAGACTTTATTTGGCCAATCGTGATATCAACGAAGGGCGCTCTGAATCCAGAGGCTTTATCGGCCCAAAGGAGTCATGCGCCGATGGGGTTCCGAATTCGGAGACTATTTGGCCAATCGTGATATCCACGAAGGGCGCTCCAAATCTGGAGGCTTTATCAGCCCAAAGGCGTCATGCGCCGATGGGGCTCCGAATCCGTACGCTTTATCGGCCCACAGGCATCATGCGCCGACGGGGCTCCGAATCTGGAGACTTTATTTGGCCAATTGTGATATTCACGAAGGGCGCTCCGAATTCAGAGGCTTTATCGGCCTAAAGGCGTCATGCACCGATAGGGCTCCGAATTCGAAGACTATTTGGCCAATCGTGATATCCACGAAGGGCGCTCTGAATCCGGAGGCTTTATCGGCCCAAAAGCGTCATGCGCCGATGGGGCTCCGAATCCGGAGACTTTTTTTGGCCAATCGTGATATCCACGAAGGGCGTTCCGAATTCGGAGGCTTGAATCGAAACACTTTTGAACTAGATTTCGCAGTGAGTAAACAAGAATCTTTGCATTACAAAACTGGAATGTGTACATGGTGAGCCATTCAAAACTAGTATCATTCCCCACAGGTCAGGTTTAATGATAGAATTTACGCAAGTGCGTTGAATTCCAAGACCGTGGCAGACTCATTCCAGACTTGCCTTTGAGACGATATGCCCCTACTCCTGCGATCGAATCGACTTGATAGGGGCCATCCCAGTTAGGACCCAATTTTCCATCAGCCGGCTTCCTGGCAGCTGGAAGTACTTTCTTTAGAACCAACTCTCCTGGTGTGTAGCGGCGCTGCTGAACACGTTGATTATACGACTTAGCGAGCTGCTGCTGATACCGCGCCATGGATGCAAAGGCACGGTCTCTTTGTTCTTCAATCAGAATCAAATCCAAGGCCAGCATCATGTCGTTTTGGCCCATATCAAAAACTTTCTATTTCAAGGTTGGGAGGCCGATCTCCAAGGGTATAATTGTCTGGGTTCCAAAGCACTGAGCAAACGATGTTTCCCTAGTAGATCCCCTCGGCGTAGTTCGATGAGCCCACAACACACTCTGCAATTCTTCGACCCATTTGCCTTTAGCTTTCTCCACCCTTTTCTTGATGTCGTCTAAGATGGATTTGTTAGAGGCTTCAACTTGACCATTGCTTTGTGGATAAGCCAGCGTGGAAAAGTAAGGTCAGATACCATACTTGCTACACAACTCTCGTTAGACGCCAAAACCAAATTGGGTGCCGTTGTCTGAAATGAGTGCTCTTGGAATGCCGAGTCGTGTTATGATATTTCTCAAAATGAACCGCTTCACGTCAGTGTCTTGGATGTGCGTTAGTGCCTCCAGTTATACTCATTTTGTAAAATAATCTGTCCCGACAATCAAAAATCGCTTGTTACCCGAGGCATGAGGCAGTGGTCCGACGACATCAAGTCCCCATTGGGCTAACGGCCAAGGACTGGTTAAGGAGCTTAACTCTTCAGCAGGCAGATGGGTCAAAAGAGGGAACTTCTGGCACTGTTCACACTTTTTCACGTAGCATTCGGCATCAGCTGTCATTGTCGGCCAGTAATACCCCTGTGTCATGGTTCGATGAGCCAAAGAGTACCCGCTAGAATGGGCACCACAGTTGCCTTCATGTATTTCAGTCAGAAGCTCATCGACTTTGTTCGGATGCACGCATTCCAAGTATGGACCAGAAAGGGATTTTTTGTAAAGCTTTCCTTGCGGATCCAAGTAGTATCACAGGGCTTTGTTTCGTAGCTTGTGCGCTTCTTTCTTGTCCTCTGGGAGCTGTTTGGAAGATAGGAATGCAGCAATGGGATCTATCCAACTCGGTCCAAATTCTATAACATTGACCTGGACTTCCTCCGAAGGGCCAATGCTCGACTCTGGGATGAAACCTACTTCGATAGTCCGTTTAATTTCTGAGTTAATGGCGAAGGCTAGGCAAGCCAGGGCATCTGCATGTATGTTCTGATCACGTGTTATCTGATTCAATTCATGATGGTCAAATTTTGCCAGCAAGGAGTTAGCCATTTTCATTTAAGCCGCTATACGGTCATTTCTTACCGCGTACTCCCCCTTTAGCTAATTGATCACTAGTTTTGAATCACAAAATACAAGCAAACGCTGAGCACCCAGAAGATGTGCATTACGCAAACCGGTTAGAAGGGCTTCGTATTCGACTTCGTTATTTGATGTTTCGAATCCGAGTTTGACGACCTGCTTAATTATTGCGCCATCGGGAGCCATGATTACTACTCCGGCTCCACTGCCCCATTGATTGGATGATCCATCACAGTACAACTACCAAATGTCCCCAACATAGATTCTCTAGTTTAGCTTAGGTCGAATTTCATCAGGCTTGAAGTCGGTAAGACCTCCTGTGAATTCGGCAACAAACTCGGCAAGCACCTGTCCCTTGATTGAGGTTCAAGGTAGAAACTGAATATCGTACTGGCTGAGTTCAAGAGCCCACTTTGAAACGAGTCCTGATGCTTCTACACTTCATAGTACTAATTGGACGGGGTAATCTGTTAGCACCCCGATGCTATGCCCCTGGAAGTAATGCATCAGTTTTCTTGCTGCCATGACAAGGGCCAGAATGAGTTTTTCCAACGGAAGGTAGCGTGTTTCGGCGTCAACCATTGCCTTGCTCACATAATGCACTGGCCGCTACTCCCCTAGTTCTTCCTTTATCAGTACGGCGCTGACGGCCCGGTCTGAAACAACTAGATACAAAATGAGCGGATCACCGGCCGAAGGTGTTGTCAAGAGTGGAACTGATCGGAGGTAGGTCTTAAGGCCGTTGAAAGTAGCTTCGCACTTGGTGGACCATTCAAAAGCCTTGCCCTATCGTAGTGTATGAAAGAATTGTCGGCAGCGGTCCGTGGAACAACTGATGAACCTGTTGAGTGCGGCGGCTATCCCCATTAACTTCTGAACTTCCTTGACCGATCGAGGGAAGCCGAGTTCTAGGATTGCTGTGATTTGCCTTGGGTTGGCTTCAATTCCTCGGTGGTTGACAATGTAACCCAAGAATTTGCCAGAGCCGATCCCAGACGCACATTTGGAAGCGTTCAGCTTCATTCTATATTTACGTAGAATGCCGAATGTCTCTTCCAAATCGGCTATATGATTCTGCTCTTCCTTGGACTTGACCACCATATCGTCAATGTACACTTCCATAGTGTGGCCGAGTTGCTCCTTGAACATGGCAGTGACCAGTCTTTGGTAAGTAGCCCCTGCATTCTTCAGCCCAAAAAGCATAACCTTGTAGCAGTAGGTTCCTCTTAAAGTGAGGAATGCAGTTTTGTCTTGGTCCTCCGAATGTATGGCGATTTTTTGGTAGCCTCTGTAAGTATCGAGAAAGCTCATACGCTGATGGCATGCCGTCGCATCTATAAGTTGGTGAATTCTGGGCAAGGGAAAACAATCCTTGGGGCAGGCTTTGTTTAGGTCCGTGAAATCGACGCACACTTGCCAAGTCCCATTTTTCTTCTTCACAACTACTGTATTAGAGAGCCATGTAGGGTAGGTCACTTCCTTGATTGCCCCAGTGTCAAGCAACCTGTCAACCTCCTCAACAATGGGGCCAGTGTGCTCTACGGCTGACTGCCGGCTTTTCTGAATGATCGGCTTGCATTTAGGGTCAACATTCAAACGGTGCTGTGAAACGGACGGATCTATACCCGGCATCTCATATGGAGTCCACGTAAAAACATCAAGGTTGCTGATCAGGAAAGAAATTAGCTGCTGTCTGTCAGCTTGATTCAGGGAGGCGCCGACCATGAAGAACTTGTCTGGACTTCCATCGATTTCAACTCGATCTAGGGCTTCTGTGGCATTTTCACTTGGGAGCCGCCCAACATCGTCGAGGCTCTCCCGATCCGGCACCTCAATGGAATTCACTTGCAACGCTTTTGGCGTATTTCCAACGAGGAGATAACATTCTTGTGCTGATTTCTGGGAGCCACAGATTTGCTCAATGTCGCGTTCTGTCGGGAAGCGTAGCAACTGATGATACGTACTCGGCACGGCCTACATGGTGTGTAACCAAGTTTGCCCCATAATGAGATTATACGGTGAGGGCAGCTTGACGACCAAGAATTCCACTTCCACTGTTCGAGAACTTGCTCGAACGGGTAGTGTGATTTTCCCCAACGGGTATTCTGGATTGGCATTGAAGCCGAATAGTGGATAAGGTGCCGGAGAGAGATCCGATTCGGAGAAGCTGAGTTTGGTGAATGTCTTGTAATACATAACTTCCGATGTGCTCCCTGGATCAATGAGTACGCGCTCAACAGTGAATCGGTTTACGCATAACTCGATTACCAAGGGATCGATGTGGGGGAGTGTCACTCCGGCCAAATCCGAATCATCAAAAGCAATGCGCACAACTTCATGGGGCCGTTTAGCTGGAGTGAGTTGATTTTGAGGGTCGGGATTCGACTGAATCGTTTGCACTACGGATGACATTGGTAGGCTATATATCATGTGAATCACGCTGAGTGGAGGAGAATCTTGTCTTAAGGCTATTGCTTTGGTTGTGCTGTCTTTTCGGGTATACTGTTATAGCCGACCATCTTGTACCAATTCCTCCAAGTGATCCTTCAATGTGTAACAACTCTCAGTATTATGGTCGTGATCTTTGTGATATTCGCACCGCCATTTGAAGAATGGAAGATGTTGGATTTTGGACATAACCGCGCTAATCGGCTCTGACAAGTTTGTGTATTTCTTGTCGGCGCGCCTTGTGCACCTGCCATCGACTTGCAGTTGTTCATTTGCTCGGTAGGGGCATTGGTCGTTCCATCGGCGAGAATCCCGTCTCTTGTCTCCTTTAGCCCGATGCCGCAGTTCATGGCTCTGAGGTGGTAGAGAGTTTAACAGCTCAACAATTGCAGAAGGAGTCGTCTTGTTGGTCATGCTCCCGGCTTTAACCCGCAAGGCGTCATTTTCCACTTTACAGTATTCCTCGACTTTCTTCATCAACGACCCGACTGTTTTGGGGGGCCGTCTGGTCAAAGAGCTGCGGAGGGCACTGTTCGGATGTAATCCCATCTTGAAGGCGATAATGGCCATGGAGTCATTACAAGTATCATATACCAAATTAAAACACTCCCAATACCGTGTCGAATACGCATGAAGGGTTTCCCTCGGTTTAATCTGCATTGTCTAGAGGGAGTCCGCTTGCTTTGGCTGAACCTCATTAGTGATAAACCTTACCCTGAAGGATTTTTGGAGTTGGTGGAAGCTCTTGATCAAAACCGGCTCCAGTTTATAATACCACCTAACAGCCAATGGTCCCAAACTACTCGGAAATATTCTGTACATGAGAGCCTCGTTGTCTGCATGCAGCATCATTGCTTGCTTATAATGGCAGATGTGATTGGTGGGGTCTGATTTAACGTCGTACAAGGTGAATGACGGTGCATTGAATTTCTTGGGTAGCACTACCCTTGCAATCCATCGTGCAAAGGGATCGTGCTGGTCTTCTTCGTCTGAACTGTTTCTTCTTCGCTTATGCTGTATATGTGGACTTTCTTTAGAGGAATTGGTAGTTTTGGGTCGTCCCTTCTTCTTGGGCTCAGGGGATAATGAGTCGGAGTCGCTATTAGTGTCTTGTTGTCGGGCTCGAGGCCGTCGACCACCTGCCCTCAGAGGTCGTTCCAGATCTGGGCGTACAACTTGTTTGGACTTTGCCACTTCTAAGGCCAAATCCTGATAGAGACGTTCGTTCTCAGCGATCATATTCTCCAACCTCTGTTCGTTTTGCTTTGCTTGTTCCATGATCGCTTGCATTGTCTCGTGCGCTGAAGTTGAGGGTGAGACGAAGTTCAAGGCGTGCCTTGCGGCGATCGTCTCAGGTCTAAGCATGTTTGTTAGAGTGAGGTCGTCTCTCGGTGTGGTTTCGTCAGGGACTATTGGAGGGTCTTCCGTTACGCACGCCATGAATGTATTTGAGTATTCCCATAGACAGCGCTAATTGTGGGGGTGTGGTTTGGAAAGACTCTTCAGATCCTGGGGGACGCTTGTGATCTTCAGCTGGTCACCTAAAAAGGAGTAAACACTCTGGTCGGGGGTGCCAGAATTAGCACTCCGACGGATAAGTCAGTATATTGTGATACCCCTGCTCCGTAATGTGTTAATTAGTCCTTAAAATGAGTATGATTATGTGTTTTGCATAATTTTGTGTGCCATTATGTGAAAATATGTGGTCTTGAATTTCTATCTGTTCACCGTAGGAATATCTGTTGAATAATCTGCTTTGGGAATTAAATTGAGGGCCCTATCGGCCACAGAACCCAAAATTGACTACGCCTTTGTGATTGGCATAATTTTTAGAGCCTACTTTGGAATTTAATTGAAAATTGATTCGAGTCAGATTAAATTGATTTAATTAATGGTTTAGTGCCCAATTATTTGATATTTATATTTTTGGCTAGTGGGACTTATTTTAAATGGGCATTCTACACTCAATTCCTTTTTTATATTCATTTGGGCTGATTTCAACTCTAAGATAAGAGAGGGGAGGGTCGGCTACAGAACGAAAAAGGGGAGAGTTATACAATTTTGGTTCAAGACTTGAATCTCTTGAAGATCTAGCTCAAGATTTGGCTAGAGCTTGAGTGTTGAAGCTCTTAGGTAAGTGAATTCATGGACTCTTGTTTGTAATTTGCAAGTTCAAAGTTGAAAAATGTTAAAGAACATGAATTGAATTGGTTTTGTTGAATTGAAGGCTAAATTGTGCATGCATGTAAGAAATTGTCTTAAATTTGCATGTTTGAGCTTGAAATACATGATTCATATAGAGTTTTGGTAAAAGCTCATGATGTAATCATCAATTATATTATCTAAGTTGAGAATCATCACATACATGTGCAAATTATAAGGTTGAATGCATGACATTGTTATGTTGGTAATGAGTTTGGTGGAAACTGAGCCATGCATGTGTTTGATTCACGAGATTAAGCTCCATGTTGATGTATTCTTGTGTTAGTACCATGTTAGTACAAGTATATGTGAAATTGGAGCCATTAAAGGCAAGAAATGATGGTTTGAATGTTGAAGGGAGCTCAAGAACTCAATCTGGAAAACCCAGATTTTTTATGTCCGCTCGAGCGGGATATTTAACGCTCGAGCGGGAAGCTTTTATAGACAAGCCTTCCGCTCAAGCGCCCTAACTCACGCTCGAGCGTAATTTTGAGGTAACCAGTACTTTTGAGGCCTCTTGGGTCTGCTCTAGCGGGTAAGTCCACGCTCGAGCGTGGACCCTATTTTCTGAAATTTTGTATGCTCGTTCTGTGTTTCGTTTTCCGTTCTCTTTCACTTGTAAGCACTCTTAGGCATGCATTGAGCATTGTAAATGAGTTAACGAGATAAGAATAAAGCCTAAAGAGAAATGTGTGAATTAAAGAACGGATTGAACTGTTAGTGACCCTTTTGTGTTCATGAAATGTGTAGGATCAAGTTCCAGGGCAAATTCATAAGCCGATCACTGTGAGTAATATCGATATTTGAAAGCTTAGCAATGTCCAACTGTTTATTCCCTTATAAGCTTTATGAGTTGCTAATTGCGATTGTGGACAAAAGTCTGACATGAACGAATGAATGGACCGAAGGTCGTTTCGATAAAAATAAATGGACCTAAAGTCGTTTTGATAGAAATAAATGGACCTAAGGTCGTTTAGAAATGAATGAGTGGGCCGAAGGCCGTTTTGACACGAATATATGGGCCGAAGGCCGTTTTGACGTAAGCGAATGGACCGAAGGTCGTTTTGACAGAAATGAATGGACCGAAGGTCATTTCGATAGAAATGAATGGGCCGAAGTCCGTTTTGACATGAATGATTGGGCCGAAGGCCGTTTTGATAGAAATGAGTGGACCGAAGGTCGTTTTGACATATAAGAGTGGACCTAAGGTCGTTTTGACATGAATGATTGGACTGAAGGCCGTTTTGACATAAGTGATTGGGCCAAAGGCCGTCTTGACACAAATGAATAGACCGAAGGTCGTTTGACACAAATGAAAAGACCGAAGGTCGTTTTGGCACAAATGAATAGACCGAAGGTCGTTTTGACGTAAGTGAATGGACCGAAGGTCATTTTGACAAGACATGGATGGATGGGCCAGAGGCCGTTCCGACACGAAAGTGTAAATAGGCCTTAGGGCCAGTTTGATATGAAAGTTTGAAAAGGCTGAAGGCCAGTTTGACAAGAGTAATAGTTTGACAATGAAACGAATGAATTGGGCCCGAGGCCGTATGATGTGTTTGGAACCTCAGCTGCTTAACGTACATGTGTCTATGTATGTATATACTAATTAAAATGTAAATTGGGCCCAAGGCCATTTGATGTACATTGTTCCAATGTATTTTCCTTATTTGATATTATTCACTGGGCTATCGCTCACGCCCATTCATGTGTTTGTAGGTGAGCCAAGAGAAGCCCAGACCCAGCCTCAGTGAAGTCTGTACGGAAAAACTAAGGTTTTGAGAGAGTCAGCCCTAGTGTCTCACGCATGAGACCCGTCTTCACCCCTTTTGTCATGTATTTACATTTTGTCAGGTTGGCGAAGTTTTGAATACGTCTGTATGTAGTTTTGCTTGGCTGACTTAGATTTGAATGATCCTATCTGTACAGTACTTATGTTACTATACTTTCTGTTGTGAGTTATTAACATATGTATGTCTGGAATGTTATGATGTGCATATAAGCACGGCTCTATGGACAAAGTTTTTAAAATTGCTTCCGTTTGGCCCTTTTTACTCTGATGAGTTTTGTCTTATTTGGTTTGAGGCCCTAGGTAATCTCGTGATTACTGGCCGGTTATGGCCTTAACCCATAGGGGCGGGTTCGGGTCGTGACGGAGTGGTATCAGAGCATGAGTTAATAACTCACACACTTGTCCAAAAGAGCAATAAGCGTCTAGAAAAGATCTAGGATGCATTCATGTGATAAATATGAATTTGGAAGCATCAAGAATATGCTTAAGTATTTTGATATGAACAGTTATGTGCTATAAATCTGTGAATTACCATTTGAATAGGTATGCTCTCTGGTATGTGCATACTTGGGAATTTTTTGTATTAAGTATAATGCAAGTTTAATCAGATGGTGAGTAATAATTCTGTAAAGCATGTTCAACTTTAATTATTTTTTTTGATGATACGAAATGACAAGTTCCCTGAAATGCTATGTTTGTATGAATGGATGATTGTCCAAATTTTCTTTGAACGTAATTGTGGTATCCTTAGCAGAGGCCCTCACCCAGGGGATATAATACTGTGGCTTATGGTCATGAGGCCCTAGCCCGGGGGAAATAATACTGTGGCACAGGCCCTCGCCCGGGGGAAACAATACTGCGGCCTATGTATGACATATGTTATCCGGTACCAGAGGTTCCATTATGAAACTTGATATGCTTTGACCAACATGATATGTTACGCTAAAGGAAGTACCACACATGATTTGAACATGAGATATGAATTGTTACACTAATGTGTACAACAAGTTTGTTTTGTTATAATGCACATACATGAATATATGAATCATGAAAAGTTGTTTATGTGCATTCAATTCTGCCTACGGGTGTCTATGTGAAATATGAACATGATTTGAGTATATAATTACTCAGTAAATGTTCAACATGCGATATCTGATAAGTATGCAATTATCTGCTACGTATGTGATTAAATGCGTACGGTATGTGAAATGAGAATATAAGGACGTGTCTATGTACGAATGTGACTATATGTTTATTTTTGTATTGGACATCCTAGTATTTGGCATGATTTAAAAAGAGTTTGTGGAAAGGGTGGTTAAATTAAAGGCATACGAGTTGGAAGGCTCTTCCACAACCGCTTTATAGACTGGAAAGGATGGTACAAGAAATGGCAGAGATCTTAAGACAACAACGTCAGCTGCCGCTACGGCAAGAATCTTTGTCACCACCAGTGTAAGAAACGCCGAGGAGTTGTTGTAGGATCTCGGGGGCTAGTTATAGGCGTGGTAAAATGGACCATATGGTAAGGAATGGTTCCAGAACTAAGCAAATGTGAATAAATGTTCTGCCTCAGCTGGATTCGTACCAATGGTAGGAATTGCTACTCAGGATAGAGTAATTACACTCATCCTAGAAAGCACTCAGAATACTGCGATTGTTATCCCAGGTATCTATACCGTTTACGAACGAATGCTTATGTGTTGATTGATTCTGAATTAGTACATGTGTATATCTTTGCTTGGGATATTATTTGATTCGAGTTGACATATCCTTTGGTATCTGCTACATGTGTATCTAGATTGGTTAGACCCACAAGATTGAGACTGTATTTATTGAACATATATGCTCCATTTGGGAAATTTGTGAAATACGTGTTGGGATATTGCTTAACACTGCGCATGCACAGGTACATCTGAACCTATGCTCAGGGTGATCTGCTACTACTGTCTTTAATGGCTAAGCCACTGGAATTATGACTCTATAATGGTGAGACCATGCATTTGAATTGGTAGAAGATTGACTGGATTATGTGACTGTATTGGGCTCGACTCATAAACCTACACTTTGTGACTAATTTGAACTTTTGAGTAACAGACCCTATCTTATGTACAAGTGAAGAACTCTGTTTAATGTGTTATTGTACACCATGTATTGCATATAAGACTTCCTGGGAATTATTGTATTGATTATGGTACATACCTCCTGACCCGAATAATTTCATGCTTGTACAACTACCCCCGAATTTATGTAGATAATACCGTATCGTACATGACTTGAAACACTTTGATATGAACTGTTGTAAAGAATGATTCTGATACGAATTCGAGAACTAATGAACTTAGGACAATTGTGGAACTATCAACCATGTGCCTAAACAACGAAGTGAGCCTTATAGAACCGAATGTACCCCATTTGAGAAAACTTTTACCTGATTGGTCCGATAGAACCTCTGTTCGATTTGGCCTGATAGAACCTTTATTGGATATAATTCGATAGGACCTTTGGTTGGTTTAATCTAACAAGACCTTTTGTGGGCTATCAACAGATTGATCTAACCAAGGGCACCATTGAGAACCAACCCCCAACTATTAAGGACATATGTGTTAAAAATGAACCGAATTGTGTAAACCCCGTGATTGGGTGTTGTAAGGAGTATCGTTCCAACTCTGTTTGTTTGACGCTAAGGGAACCAATGACGGCAGATGGATTTGATTATAAGCAGTACTGAACATTTGTCTTTGATTGATCAGAATATGTTTTGTAAGGGAGAGTGGTTGGGTCAGTGTTATCGGATTTTGGAAAATCAGGTTATGGTGAATGGTATCTTGTTGTTTTGATGACATTCTTGGAGCGTCCTTTCGTGCTAGGGGACGTTAAGCCTATGTAGCACCTTTGATTGAGATATCTTTTTCCCCCGACGTTTTCGTACGGGTGGGTTTGACTAATTGATCTCGAGTCGGCCACCGACGGTCGTGAACGGGTGTGCTTCGATTTCGACACGATTATTCCTTTGTTTTGTCTGGAAGGTCATCCTTTGGTATTATGCAAATGCTTTAACATCCAAAAAGCTTTGAAAAACCTTGATTGTCCGGAAATGTGCGAATTCAGTATGTCTTGTGAATAATTGCTCAATGCCATTATATTCTGTGATTGGGGCTCTGAGGATGTATAAATTGTGTCTAACATGTGACTGATTGTTTTGATATTATCTTTGACATCATAGGGATTAATATATGAATTGCCTTCTGCTTTGGCGACTATGAAATAGTGTGGAAAGACTCGATGGAGCAGGAAATTGAATATTGAACTGAATTGGAAACTATAAACTGTTGAATGAATTGAGAACACGTGTATCATGTTAGAAATGGACTACGTCAGTGTTATTGCACTTTACAATCAGTGCTATAGGGATATGTGAACTATGTACATTATATTGTCGATTGTTTCGTTATTATTTTTTTGACTCGGGAATCAGTGCCTGGATCCCCTTTAAATTGTTGAAGACGTTTGATTGATCTTGATTAACTGTGATGAACTACTGAACTAAATACCGAATCGAACTGTGAGTTATAGAATTATTGAAGAATGAGTTGAACTTTTGTGACAAGGAAATGGACCAAACTCCTATGGTAAGGTTAGTTGGCATTTGAAATAAAAATGTTGGCAACCTATTGTGAAGAAGGAAATTGTTGAATTTGTGCTTAAATGTTTTCGGTGCCAACAAGTCAAAGTTTAGTAACGGATATTGGCAGAACTACTGCGATCTCTCTTTATTTCGAAATGGAAATAGGGATATGTGACTACGAATTTCATTGTGGGGCTACCTTGAGCACTCAAGGTGTAAATCCCGTTTGGGTTGTTGTATGAGGAATTACTTAATTTGCTCGTTCCCTCCCTGTGACATTCTCGTATGATGCTTGTAGACTAGCCACTGTTTACATCAACAAGGTTGCTTGTTTGTATGGGGTCCCAGTGTCTATTGTTTAGATAGAAACCCTGAAATGTGTTTGAATTCTGACAAGCCTTCAAAAGGCAATGGGAACTGAATTGTGATTCAGCGCTACTTTCCATCCGCAAATTGATGTGTAATCAGAGAGAACTTTTTAGATTTTGGGAGAAATGCTCCAAATGTATGCCTTAGATTTTCGAGGAATTGGAAAAATCTATCCATCGTTGACAGACTTTGCTTACAATAATAGCTCACACTCTAGTTTCAATTTGGCACCATACAAGTCTTGTATGGAGGAAATGTTGAGTCTTTGACTGATTGAGAACAGAATGTTGCTTGATTTTGAGACTAAGCAGATAACTACCAAAAGGATTGGAACCATGGAATGGCATATTCTGAATTGTTTTGGCTAAAGGTAAATTAAGTTTGGAGGACCAAACTTCCTAAAGGGGGGAAGATTGTGATACCCCTGTTCCGTAATGTGTTAATTAGTCCTTAAAATGAGTATGATTATGTGTTTTGCATAATTTTGTGTGCCATTATGTGAAAATATGTGGTCTTGAATTTCTATCTGTTCACCGTAGGAATATCTGTTGAATAATCTGCTTTGGGAATTAAATTGAGGGCCCTATCGGCCACAGAACCCAAAATTGACTACGCCTTTGTGATTGGCATAATTTTTAGAGCCTACGGTGGAATTTAATTGAAAATTGATTCGAGTCAGATTAAATTGATTTAATTAATGGTCTAATGCCCAATTATTTGATATTTATATTTTTGGCTAGTGGGACTTATTTTAAATGGGCATTCTACACTCAATTCCCTTTTTATATTCATTTGGACTGATTTCAACTCAAAGATAAGAGAGGGGAGGGTCGGCAATAGAACGAAAAAGGGGAGAGTTGTACAATTTTGGTTCAAGACTTGAATCTCTTGAAGATCTAGCTCAAGATTTGGCTAGAGCTTGAGTGTTGAAGCTCTTAGGTAAGTGAATTCATGGACTCTTGTTTGTAATTTGCAAGTTCAAAGTTGAAAAATGTTAAAGAACATGAATTGAATTGGTTTTGTTGAATTGAAGGCTAAATTGTGCATGCATGTAAGAAATTGTCTTGAATTTGCATGTTAGAGCTTGAAATACATGATTCATGTAGAGTTTTGGTTAAAGCTCATGATGTAATCACCAATTGTATTATCTAAGTTGAGAATCATCACATGCATGTGCAAATTATAAGGTTGAATGCATGACATTGTTATGTTGGTAATGAGTTTGGTGGAAACTGAGCCATGCATGTGTTTGATTCACGAGATTAAGCTGGATGTTGATGTATTCTAGTGTTAGTACCATGTTAGTACAAGTGTATGTGAAATTGGAGCCATTAAAGGCAAGAAATGATGGATTGAATGTTGAAGGGAGCTCAAGAACTCAATCTGGAAAACCCAGATTTTTGATGTCCGCTCGAGCGGGAAAATCATGCTCCCAGCACTTTTTACAGAGTTGGATGTCCGCTCGAGCGGGATATTTAACGCTCGAGCGGGGAGCTTTTATAGGCAAGCCTTCCGCTCGAGCGCCCTAACTCACGCTCGAGTGTAATTTTGAGGTAACCAGTACTTTTACAGGCCTCTTGGGTCCGCTCGAGCGGGTAAGTCCACGCTCGAGCGTGGACCCTGTTTTCTGAAATTTTGTATGCTTGTTCTATGTTTCGTTTTCCGTTCTCTTTCACTTGTAAGCACTCTTAGGCATGCATTAAGCATTGTAAATGAGTTAACGAGATAAGAGTAAAGCCTAAAGATAAATGTGTGAATTAAAGAACGGATTGAACTGTTAGTGACCCTTTTGTGTTCATAAAATGTGTAAGGTCAAGTTCCAGGGCAAATGCACAAGCCGATCACTGTGAGTAATATCGATATTTGAAAGCTTAGCAATGTCCAACTGTTTATTCCCTTATAAGCTTTATGAGTTGCTAATTGGGATTGTGGACAAAAGTCTGACATGAACGAATGAATGGACTGAAGGTCATTTCGATATAAATAAATGGACCTAAAGTCGTTTTGATAGAAATAAATGGACCTAAGGTTGTTTAGAAATGAATGAGTGGGCCGAAGGCCGTTTTGACACGAATATATGGGACGAAGGCCGTTTTGACGTAAGCAAATGGACCGAAGGTCGTTTTGACATAAATGAATGGACCGAAGGTCATTTCGATAGAAATGAATGGGCCGAAGGCCGTTTAGACATAAATGATTGGGCCGAAGGCTGTTTTGACATGAATGATTGGGCCGAAGGCCGTTTTGATAGAAATGAGTGGACCGAAGGTCGTTTTGACATATACGAATGGACCTAAGGTCGTTTTGACATGAATGATTGGGCCGAAGGCCGTTTTGATATAAGTGATTGGGCCAAAGGCTGTCTTAACACAAATGAATAGACCGAAGGTCGTTTGACACAAATGAATGGACTGAAGGTCGTTTTGGCACAAATGAATAGACCGAAGGTCGTTTTGACAAGACATGGATGAATGGGCCAGAGGCCGTTCCGACACGAAAGTGTAAATAGGCCTAAGGGCCAGTTTGATATGAAAGTTTGAAAAGGCTGAAGGCCAGTTTGACATGAGTAATAGTTTGACAATGAAACGAATGAATTGGGCCCGAGGCCGCATGATGTGTTTGGAACCTCAGCTGCTTAACTTACATGTGTCTATGTATGTATATACTAATTAAAATGTAAATTGGGCCCAAGGCCGTTTGATGTACATTGTTCCAATGTATTTTCTTTATTTGATATTATTCACTGGGCCATCACTCACGCTCATTCATGTGTTTGTAGGTGAGCCAAGAGAAGTCCAGACCCAGCCTCAGTGAAGTCTATACGGAACAACTAAGGTTTTGAGAGAGTTAGCCCTGGTGTCTCACGCATGAGACCCGTCTTCGCCTCTTTTGTCATGTATTTACATTTTGTCAGGTTGGCGAAGTTTTGAATACGTCTGTATGTAGTTTTGCTTGGCTGACTTAGATTTAAATGATCCTGTCTGTACAGTACTTATGTTACTATACTTTCTGTTGTGAGTTATTAACATATGTATGTCTGGAATGTTATGATGTGCATATTTGCACGACTCTATGGACAAAGTTTTTAAAATTTCTTCCGTTTGGCCCCTTTTACTCTGATGAGTTTTGTCTTATTTGGTTTGAGGCCGTAGGTAGTCTCGTGATTACTGGCCGGTTATGGCCTTAACCTAGAAGGGCGGGTTCGGGTCGTGACATATATGGTCTCTTGATTACTTGTATCTTAAGTTAAGCTTACTAGTTATCACATACCTTTCTCTGATTGAAGATCCTGCATTTATAGTATTATCTTTGGGCCTTAGGGCCTGGCCCATCCCTGATCCTTTACATGTACTTCTACTAGGCCTTTGTTCTACTGGTTGGAATGCCGGCCTTTTTCTTCGGCTCTTCAATTGACTAGGATCATTGCCGAATAAAGGTTATGTTCTGGACCGGACTGGTCCATTCGTCTCTATTGATCCAAGTAAATTCGGCTCCCACAGATATCATGTGAATGCAACTTGATAACATGTATTCAAATTGGTATTGAAATACAATGCAGTTTGTATGATGCACCGAGCCCGGTGCATGCAAGACAGATGAATGGATGCACGCATGCTAGCATAAATATGCTAATTGAAATATGCCCTAAAACTAACCATCGAAAGCTGATAAGTAAAAGGGAGAAAGAAATGGAGGTTGGAAGACATGAATCACACACACGCACACTTGCTACAATAGTTGTGCCCTCTTGACGGAGGGTTCGAATAATAAGCTAACTAGCTAATCTAAGCTAATTAAACTAATTATTACAAGAAACGAAACTAATTAACTAACAAGCTAACTAATTATTACAAAACAAGCTAATTAGCTAACTACACTAGCTAATTAAATACAAATGAATAGCTAAGGGCATTAACTATTTAAGTACAAAACCAAATAGCTAACTAAGCAAAACAGCTAAGTAAAGCAATAAGAAGAAGTTCTTAGGGCGAGAAGTGCATGCATGCTCGATCGCTTCGTTTGGAAATCCATCGCGATGTCCCAATTTGCCTCTGTTTGCATTTGATATCAGAACACTGCACAAAGCTCCATATAGCTTCTACTCCATCCTGGAGACCTCTAGGAAGGCTGCCGACCACTTTTTGGTGGTGTAGACCACGTGTAGACCACTTACATTTGTTGCAAACCAGAAAAAGTGGTCGGCCAGCTACTTTTTTTGGTTTGTCGACCAGAAAATTCTGCACAACTCCACTTTGCTGCAACAGAGAACAAGAAGGGGCACGGCAGTGTATTTGCAAGGTATGTGTGCACAACCACTCTCCCTATCATTTCTTAGGCTCAAGGGAGTGTAGTTCTCGTCTCTCGGGCCACCAACCGAGCATCGTAATGCACGATGGCCGAGAAGCCAAGATTGCACAATTCAATGTAAATGAATGCACAAATAACAGATAAAGTCTTAACATCTATCATGCATGATCAAGAGGATCTGCGACCGAGAATTGAGGCACATTTCATCACTTCAAGTATGAAGCGTCCCTCATTTCTCGTGTTTGGACTAACACCCTATCCAAACACAATGCAATACACGCACATGGAAATATAATGTAATGCAACATGAGCATGGCAAGTATAATGTAAACAACATAAGCATGCAACCACATAATGCAATGCAACAAGCATGCAACAACATAATACAATGCAACAAGCATGCAACAACATAATGCAATGCAACAAGCATACAACATGCAATTCTACCAATGCTAGGATGGCATGCACAAAATTCCAAACACAGTGCAAGGCATGCACACACTATGCAATGCATGCACATGCAAACAACATGGGATATAACAACATGCGAACAACATGCAAAGAAACATGTTATATGGACTTAAACTGAATATGGACAGATTTCAATCATGCTCAAAACAGTGGCCAAAATGCTGAAATGATGGCATGAAATGCAAAACAAAGCATGCACATGCTCTAGCCAACCAACTAAGCATAAAAGCATAACTCTCGAAAGTGCTCAAAGAGTGACAAATGTGGAAATGTGACATCACTATAAGCACTGAAATCGGGTATGAAATGGTGCCAAACCACTCAAACAACACAAGTATGGCATGCAAGAGCCCTTAAGCATGAAAGCTAGTGAATGGGACTACACAAGAGGCATGCAATGCATGGCACAAATGGATGAACCAGCCACAAACAGAGCTCAAATAGGTCAAAACCAAGACCAAAACATGCTGAGACGGGAGCTCAAAAGGCAAGGCATGCATGCATACAAGCTAAGCCACAAACAAGGCAATAATGCACAACCTTTAAAGGCACTCAAAGGGTGAAAGAAATGGGAACATGGCAATGCTATATGCTCTAAAATAACATGTGAAATGATGCCAAATCATCTGAATGGCTCAAGCAATGCATGCGTGAGGCATCAAAACACAAGGCTAGCAAGGCTAATTGCACTACAGCTATGCAATTCATGAACCGTATGGCCAAGGCAACCCAAAAAAGACCTAGAGCATGTCAAAATGATGCCAAAACATGTATAGACCAGAGCGAAAACAAGCTAGCATGAAGGCATGAAGCATGGAATATTCAAGGCCAATATGGAGGATTACGCTACACCTACCAAAACCAAGCATGAGATGACTTCACCAATAAAAATCAGAGTTGTATCACGGAAAAATAGGACCAAATACACACTGAAATGGTAGTCCAAAAGCCTAGACAAGATGGCATACACAAGGGCTCACATTTAAGGCATAAAACACAAACCCTCCAATGCATTGAATGAGTGAAAAATGTGAGTGTATGGCCACACTACACACACTGAAATCACATACCAAAGATGCCAAATCATAAAAATAGTCCAAGCAATGCATGCTAGTGGCTTGGAAACTCAAAGCTAGTGAGCTAGAATACACTATGGCTATGCAAAGCATGAAATGCATGACCAAAACAACATAAATTAGAGCTTAAGCATGCTAAAACATGGCCAAAATCTTGCTAGAGTTGAGCCAAAAACATGCTAGAATGATGGTCAAAAGCATGATGCATGTTAGGCTAGCATGCAAGATTACACTACAAGTGTAGAATGCATGGAAGTGGTGACTCAACCAAGCCAAAACAGAGGTATGCCATGTCAAAATAACACCAAAAACAAGTTGAGAACAAGCCAACATATGCTAGAAAACCATGCTCAAACATGAGGCTAATAAGGCAAGCATTCAAGATACAAGGAGAGGGGATGACCCCCTCCTATTTGGGATCTCAAAACACACTTTCCATCACTGAAATTCCTCTGAGTTTCAGTGGTGAGAAGGCCAAAAAGAGGTGGTCCCAAAAGCTTAAAAGGAAGCACAAAAACAAGGCCAAACAAGACACAAGAGGGGGTAGACCACCCCCAACACCAACAAGGCCTTAAACAAACATTTAGAACACTAAAAACCAAAACTTTTTGTAGGAGAAAGTTAGGCCTAAATAAGCATGCAAATGGGGCCAAAAGCTTAAACAAAAACAAAGGTTTAAATGGTTAGAAGCTCACCCTTGTAGAACCACTTCAAAGCTATAACTCCAGCAACCTTTTTGAGCTCAAACCAGTCCAAAAACACTAAAACCAACTCCTAGGTGCCTCAGCAACAAAATGATGGTGTTTCACTTTGTGTTTGTGTGCAAAAGTAAGAAGAAAAGGGAATTTTAAGCACAAAACAAGAGGGGAGGACCAAATATAGAGATAGGTGTGTATCTATAGCTCAATGCCAAAATTCTGAACCTGGAGAAGGGAGAGAGGGACTCCCTTTTATAGAAAAACAAGCCTCAAGCTTGTAACAAGCTTGAAGCTAGATGCAATCCCTCCATACACGTATGGAGGATGGTTTCTGTGCTTGCCAGCTGGCACAGCTAGCAAGAAAATATCTTCAAAAAGATACAGGAATGCTGCCGACCACTTGAAGTGGTCGGCCAGCTACTTATACTGGTCGGCCGACCAGTGAAAGTGGTCTCCCATAAAGAAAAGTGATCTCCCAAAAAGAAAAGTGGTCGGCCAGGGGGGACAGGTGATCTAGACCAGGAAAGAAAGGTGGTGGCATGGTGGGACACCACTTTTTCCAGCTGCAAACCACTTGTAGACCACCAAAAGTGGTCTACAGGGAAGAAAACTGGCTGGCGGGGAAGAAAAGTGGTTTTTAGGGACAGAAACTGGTCTCCAACCCTCATTCCACCCTCCAAACAAGGAAAACAAGGTTTACAAAAAAGGATGCAAGACAAGAGTCCGGGGCTCGGGGCACGCAGCCAGAAGCTTCGAAAACCAATCTACGGGCACAAAAGTGGCCTACGAGGGAAAAGTAGTCTACGACCACAAAAAGTGGTCTCCAAGACCTCTGTGTCCCTGTAGACCAAGGCAACAAGGCATGGTTCGAAAACCAGGCCAAAAGGATAACGGTAAGTGGTCCCGAGACAAGGCGCGCGACCGAAGGCTCCGGAAATCAAACACTAGTCTACAGGAGGGAAAAGTGGTCCGCGACCACAAAAAAGTGGTCTACAAGACCTCTCTATCCCTCTAGGGAAGGGAAATCAAGGTTTGGTTCAAAACCAAACCAAAAAATGAAGCAAGACAAGGCGCTCGACCGAAGGCTCCGGAAACCAGAAACTAGCCTACAAGAGGGAAAAGTGGTCTACAGACCTCTCTCTCCCTCCAGGCAAGGGAAAACAAGGCATGGTCTACAAACCAAGCCAAAACACAAAACGTTCAGAGGCCCGGAGGCAAGGCACTCAGCCGAAAACCCCGAAAACTCGAAATGAGCACAAACATGCACAATCATCGAGTGCTCAAACGACGGCGTTTGAGTCTTAAGGTCGGTCAAAAATGAAGTGTCTACAAGAGGCATCATGAGGCACAGTAGTGGATTTTTGAGAGGACCCGAGCATGCATCCTTCATTGTTCAAGGCAGAGCTGTGGCAGCCTAATTTAGATGTTTTTCATACTTAGTTGGTTTTGTAACTTAATTAATTTTATTAATTAGTTGGTTTGTAATTAATTAGCTTAGCGTAGCTAGTTAGTTGTTTTATTCGGACCCTCCGTCGAGAGGGCAAGTGTTGTAATAAGTGTTCGTGTCTGTGATGCTTGTCTTCCAACCCCATTTCTTTCTCCTTTTTAGTTATCAGCTTTCAATGGTTAATTTAGGGCATGTTTCAATTAGCATACTTATGCTTGCATACGTGCATCCATTCATCTTTCTTGCATGCACCGGGCTCAGCGCATCATTCAAACTACATTGCATTTCAATTCCTATTTGAATACATGTATCAATTGTTACATTCATATGCCATTTTAGAATAGCCGAGCCTGCTATAGTCGTATTTTGCATGTGTTGCATTAGGCATCTTAACATAGCTAGGATCATGCATGATTTCTAACTAGCTTCTATTTTGGCTCGGAGTACACTGTGAGTGTTTACGCTTTAGTATCTTGCATGTGTGTGAGTGACTGCCATGATAGCATGCTTGCCATGAGGCTAACTGCTTAAGTGTTTAATTGCATGAGTGCCTGTGGGTGAAGGCTTGATTGCACGAATTGGAACAATTCATCAAAATGTGAGTTTTAAGCCCACTTGAAGTGGCAAAATCATGTTTTCCTAAGCCCACTTGAGGGTGGCAAATCCGCGTCTTAGCCTACTTGCGAGTAGCACTTTCAAACCACTTTAAAAAACAAACATGAGATGTTTTGTTCCAATCCGCGTGATTGAGTCTATTCTTGTATGCTGTGCGCATCACATAGTAAGCTAGCTAATAAACTGGAATAAGAACACATGTGTTTTCAAAAACAACATATCATGTTAGTAGAGGCCGATCTTTGATCGGGCGAGCGGGGGTGCTGATTTCAAGACCTTCCCCTCTCGTACCCAAGTTCCCGAGCTGAAGCAACTTTGGTGATGACGGACACGTGGCCTTAGGCACGAGTCAAGGTTTCCTAAATTTCACAAAATAAAATATATACGCGGCGACTCTAAAATCTGGTAAAGCAGTCCATGTTTTTCACTTCTTGATTAAAATCGATTTTCCAAAACAATTTGCCAGATTTGAACTCTTTGGTGATTTATCAGTCTTACATTGCACTTTGTGATATTAAATTCAGAACCGTGACAGGAGTCTGAACTTTAGTAGCTAGAACTACAATTCGCGCCCTCGCGCATGGAGCAGAGTTCAGGCGGTCTACACATGTTAACATTCATATTGATGGTGTGAACATTCACATCACAAAACATTCACACTGTAAATATGAATATTATTTGTATGGGGGAGCAAATATCTGTTGCTGTCCATACTCCTTGTGTCCAAGCTGCGTTTCACTCCGATCGACTTGAGAACACAATGACGATGAGCTACTGTAGACACCCCATTTTTGACCGTCCTCAAGACTTTGACGTCACCGTTTGAACACTCGGTGATCATCCATTTTCGTGTTCGTCTTGAGTTCTCGGAGGTCTCGGCCACGCGCCTTGCCTCAAGACCTCTCGACTTGCCTGTTTTGTGTTTGGTTTTGAACCAAACACTTGTGTTTGCTTTTGAGGAGCAGGGAATGGCTTGTTGGCCATCCCCACATCTCACCGGCCATGGCTTGAGGCCACTGGCCATTGTTTTGTTGCCATCAGCCAAATGTTTGGTCAGTCGGCACTCTGTTTGGTCGGTCGACCATCTATTTGGCCAATTTGGCATTTTTGGCTGGCCGACCACTATGCATCTGCTTTTGGCAGATATTTTGTGCCAGCTGTGCTAGCTGGCACCTACTTTGCACCCCCTCCATACACGTGTATGAAGGGATTTCACTCCTGCTTAGCTTGTTTTGTAAGCTTTGCAAGAGTGATCCTCTATAAACGGAGGCCTTCTCCTCCCTCCTTAAAGGTGACAAAAAAGAGTTCCAGAGGTCTGAATTAGGGTTAGGTCTTGTGTATCTATCTATCTCCATATCTCCCTCTCTTTTGCTCTTTACGTGTGTATTAAGGTGTTTTGTTCATAGTTTTGCACACAAACACCTAGAGTTACACTTTCCTTTAGCTACTGAGGTACTAAGGAGTGACTTTCAGAGTTCTTGAGTTGATCTAAGCTTGGAGAAGGGGCTAGAGTGGTCCTTGTGAGGAAGGTCTTCAAGGGTAAGAACTTTACCCCTTTATTCCCCAGTTTTGCATAGGCTTTTAGCAATCCTTGCATCTGTTATTAAGCTTAACTTATACCATATAAAATTTCTGATTTTGAGTGCTTAAAATACTTGTTTAAGGTTGTTTTGGAGTTTGGAGTTGTTTGACCCCTCTTAGGCCATGTTTGGCCCCTATTTTGTGCTATTTTGGTGAGCTCCGGGATCACCATGTTTAGGCCTCCTCACCACTGAAATCTAGAGGGATTTCAGTGGTGGGGATGGTGCTTTGAGGTCCTAAGAAGGAGAGGGCCATCCCTTCTCCTTGTCGTCCTCAAAAGTTGTCATTTTAGCCTCATGTGTGAGCACCATTGTTGAGTTCATGTTGGCCATGTCTTAGCTAGTATTTGTGCTTATTTTGCCATGATATAGCACTTTTTTAAGTTGGTTTAGACACACCATGCTTGCTTTATATACTTGTCATGTAATGCCATGAATTGCCTTAACATGCTTTCTGCTTTGAGCCTTGTTTCTAGCATGTTTTTGGCCTAGCTTTATGAAGCTTTTATGCATGTCTTAGTATTCTTACGGTCTTTTTGGAGTTTTTTTGGCCATCCATGACATGCGTTGCATAGCCACCTTGCATTTTGGCTTGTTAGCCTTGGGTGTATGAGTGTTGAGCATGCATTACTTGGCTTGTTTCAGTAGTTTGGCACCACTTATAGCATCATTTCAGTCCTTGTGGTATGCTTGTATGCTTGCATTTGATGCTCCTTTAATGCTTCAAGAGGTTGGTATCTTATGCTCCATGTTTGAACCCTTTTACATGCCTTTAGACTTAGGCCATTTAGATGCCATCTAGGTGTGCCTTTCACCTTGTTTTGATCTGCCTTGGGATGGTTTTGAGTCCCCATGGCCCTTTGGGACTTTCTTTATATAGCTATGGTTTAAGCCCCTTGGCTTACCTTGAGTTTTGGACATAGTTACATGCCTTGCGTGCATTGATAGGTTGATTTGGCATCATTCCTCCTGTATTTTCAGAGCTTTCTATGCTTGCCATTAGTCCATGTTTATCCTCTTTTAAGTGTGCTTAAAAGTTGCTTCTTTATGTTTAACAGTTGGGTCATGTGTGCATGCATGTTTGTATGTGTTTTGGCCTTCATTTCCTTAGCATTTGGCCACTGTTTTGGACCTAGTAGAGAGTTGTCCATCTTGGTGTAAGTCCCTCCTTTGCATGTTGTTGCATACTTGGCCTATCGCATGTGTTGCATGCTTGAATCACATTGCATTTAGCATGTTTTCTTCCTTTTGTCTCGGTTGCTTAACATGTTACGTGTCTTGCATGTTTGCATGTTCGCATTGCATATTGCATGCTTGTCAGCTTGCACATGTTGTTACATGCCTTGCATGTTTGTTTGTTTAGGTTGTGTGCTTAGTACACATTACTTGCTTTCATGATCATGATTGCATACATAGCTCACATGTCTAGGTTGCATTGCATTGAGCTTGCATGCCTTGTCTCTTGATCAAGTGATAGAGGTTGGGCCTTATGTGTTTATTTGGTTTGCATTTCATTTGACATCAAAATGCATAACTTGGCCTCTTTGGCCATCACCCATTGAAATGCGCGATTGGTGGCCCGAGGGTCGTGGACCATCCTTCTTTGAGTCATGAACATGATAAGGAGGGTGTTTGTGCAAACATTTTCTTGAAATGCATTGCAATGCCATGTTTGCCCTCTGATGCTGTCAAAACAGGATTCTGCAGATAAATATGGCCGGTCGACTGCATAAAGTGCTGATCGACCAATGATGGATGGCCAAGAGCTGAATATTTGGTCGATGACCCTTCTACCATGGTCGGTGATGTTTCCCCCTGGTCGGTGATGCTCCACAGTGTTCAGAGAGTGTTCCTTCGGACTTGTGCAATTTTTAGAGGAGCAGAGCAGGGTAAACAGAGGCAGTTTGTGCATGGTGACGGAGTTCCAAGTAAACCCGAGCACACATGCATGGGACCCTCTTCCCGAGGCTGTTTTATTGCTTTCTTAGCTTAGTTAATTTGCTTAACTAGTTAAGTGGTCTGTAATAATTAATTAGCTTGTAGGTTAATTAGTTTGTATTATTCTTTTGGTCCCTCCGAGCGAGGGCGAATGTGTAATAAGTGTCGGTGTGTGTGTGCATGTCTTCCAACCCCCGTTTCTTTCTCCCTTTTACTTACCTACTTTTGATGGCTAGTACTAGGGCATATTTAATTTAGCATACCTTATGCTGTGCATGCGTGCATTCATTCATCAGTATTACTTGCACCGGGCTCGGCGCATCATGCTAACTGCATAGTATTTCAAATCTAACTTGAATACATGTTACTTGTTGCATTTCACATGCCATCCTAGGATTAGCCGAGCCTATTCTAGATTGCATTATGCCTGTGATGCATTAGCCATTTAACATGGACTTGGATCATACGTTTGATTGCTAACATGTTCTTTGTTTTGGCTCGGAGTACGCGGTAAGTATTTATGCTTTAGCATCTCGCATGAGTGTGAATGTTAACATGATAGCATGCTTACCATATGGCTATGTGCTTATGTGATATTACTGCCTGAATGCCTGTGGGTGAAGGTTGGATTGCTTGAGTTGGAACAACTCGTTGAAATCCGTATTTTAGCCTACTTGCGAGTAGCAAATTTCAAACCATTTTCCGAACAAACGGATATGCAATGTTTTGTTCCAAATTAGGCGATCTAGGCTATACTTTTGTGTTGTGCACATCACATAGTAAGATTAGCTAATTAATCAGAATAAGAACACATAACGTTTTCAAAACTAGATATCATGGTTACTAGAGGCCGATCTTTGGATCGGACAAGCGAGGGTGCTCATAGCTGACCTTCCCCAATCGTACCCAAGTTCTCGAGCCGAGGCAACTTTGGTGATGATGGACACGTGGTCTTAGGCAAACGAGTTAGGGTTTCTTAAACTCCCCCATAAAAAATATTTAGGTGGCGACTCTGTATCTGGTAAAGCAGTCCATGTTTGGCACTTCTTTCTAAAAATCTGTTATCTCAAAACGATTTACCGGATTTGGACTTTTTAGTGATTTATCAATCTCACATTGCACAATGTGAGATCAGATTAAGAACCGTGACAATTGGAGTCCGAACTGTAGTAAACCCACAAACAAACAGAACGGGGATTCATTCCTCCCAGAACGTTCGGGGCACAGTGTTCGCCCGGTCGGCGAAGAGGGTCGTCCCCAACAAGAACATAAGGAAGCCGCGTGCATACTGCTCCGCCTCCTCCTGAGCCATCGGTGCCTCCTCAGCTAAGGGTGGCTGAATCCTGAAGTGGTCCTCGAACCACGAATATCTGACAAATCCTAGACGGGCAAGAGGCAGAAGGTCGCCAAGCAAGTACATCTGAGCGGCCTCCCACTCGTCCATGTCTATATCGAAGGGGATTGGATCACCCCCTACCCCGATGCCGGTGAGCATTGAGAAGTCGAAAGGAGTCATCGTCATGTCTCCCGTAGCGGAAAAATGGAAGGAATCGGTAGTGTCCCACCACCTCTCCACCAGAGCGACAAGAAGAGACCTTCTCGCAGTAAGGCGCGAGAGCCCCCTGCAGAAAGTGCCGAAGTCGGCTTGATCAACAATATGGCTGACCGCGTCCGATAGCTCCATATACCATCCTCTGGCAGCGACATTCCCATACCTCCGGAAGGCATGGAAATCATCCTGTATTCAAAAGCAAACAGTTGCAAAGCAATATTAAATGTACGATTTTGAAGAACAGTCAAAATTGATGCAAATACAGCGTGTGTGCACGTTTTCAGATTCAAACAGATATCGAGTGCCGGTATGCTCGAAGTGAACTACAGCATATGATGTGTCAGTATGTCTGATTGGTTCAGTGAAAACACAGCGTGCATGCACGTTTTCAGGTTCAAACAGATATCGGGTATCAGTGTGCTCACAGATGAATTATAGTGTGTAATATATCGGTGTATCCAGGCTAAGCAGTTAAAAAATAGAATCAACTATTACAGTTATGTTCTACATTACGGAAAATAAAACAGAGGGAAGACTGTACCTCAGAAGCGCTGTAAGACAGATGTGACTCTGGCTCGTGCAGAAGAAGCTCTCATGGCACACCCCTATCAAAAGTCCTGAACTGGCGAAGACCATCAGGAGGTAGCACGTGAATCGCCGGCCTGTAGGTCGCCGGGTCAAACGGTCAGACACTGAGAGGCAAGAGCTCAGCCTCGGGGCCCATCTCCTGCTCCGGAGGAGTCCCGCCTCGTGGAATATCATCTGCCATGTCGAGAAGGGTGCGAAAATGGCCGGAAGAGTGAAAACCGGGCAAGAATGCAAAAAGTCAACTGAAAAGTCAACCCCGGGAGGGTGAAAAATGGCTGGAAAGGTCGGGGTGCGGAAAAGGCACAGAGATCAAGGAAAACTCGAGGGAAATAAACCCCGAATGGTGGAAATCGAGAAAGAGACACCGAAACAAAGATTTGTTCGATTCAAAATGTTCGAAACACGAAGGAGCTAGCGAATCGAACGATGAAATAGGCCCTAAAACCGAGGAAAACAGAGGATAGAAGGTTGGAAAATAACCTAGAGGAAGAGGGAAAGGGTTTTCGAGTTTGTAGGAAGTAAGAAATGAGGACTATAAGCCCTATTTTTAAAGACCGGTGCCGAATTGACCAAACTGCCCCCATTCAGGCATATTTGGCCGATGGCATTGTTTTGTGGCCGATGGATGGCCAGTGACCTCCCTCGATGGCCGGTGAGTCTCTTACACCTTTTTTTGTGGGTCTTTGATGTGGTTTGGGGCCTCCATTGCTCAACACAGTGCAAGAAAATGCATTTCCGAAGCTTAACCGGTCTCTGTGCCGTGTCTTCTATGCGTAGCACTCGAATACTTGCAGGGGGTATCCTTTTTGTATCCTTTTGTCTCTTGAGAGACTCGAAAATTGCTTTACATACGTTACGTTACAACGTTTTGTCGTGAACGCGCGTTGAGTTATACGTCATTTCACTCGCATTGTCATGCTTATCATACTTGCATTGTTATGCATTTTAATATCGGTCTAGGAGACCTTAAATCCTCTGAAGGTGCAAGTCCTTTGGTGTTTGTCGTGCCCAAACGACTCTTGGTGGGTTTTATCTTAGGTTGCATTGTCATGCATGCCGCACTCACATTGTTATGCACACACCTTGTGCATTGTAGCGCACGCCATACTTGCATTGTTATGCATCTTCTTTAGGCCGCATCGTCATGCGCACCTTTCATGCATTGTCATGCATGATCCTTATCACGCGCCGTCATGCGCACCTTACATGCATTGTCGTGCATCTTCCTTACCTCGCATTGTCATGCGCAGTTCATTTGCATTGTCATATGTGTCTCATGTGCATTGTCATTATCATGCATTTTTCATTCGCATTTCAAAAGACAAAAACAAAAAAATGCATTATCATTTGCATTTAAAAAAAAAAAAACAACAACAAAAAAACCAAAAAACCCAAAAAAACAAACATGCATTGTCATGCATCATTGTAAATAGTGCATTGCCATGCATTTCATTGTAAATATTACATTCCATTGCATATTGTATTTATTGCATTGTAGCTTGCATGCATTCACTGCATCACCCCCATCTACGGCTTGCGCCTTTCCATGTTGAGTCTGGTCTGGTATGTGCCCATACTCTTCGCGTTGACGCACGGTTATGATATTATGTCTACGCACCTAGTGTTGTGGGTGACGGCACCGTGTCCGTGTTAAATGTGGTCTGTATGTGTCCATGCCTTTCTTAGGCAAGATACGATTTGGCCGCGTGCCTTATCCATTGTAAATATTACATTCCATTGCATATTGTATATATTGCATTGTAGCTTGCATGCATTTATTGCATCACCTCCATTTACGGCTTGCCCCTTTCCATGTTGAGCTTGGTCTGGTATGTGCCCGTACTCTTCGCGTTGAAGCACGGTTATGATATTATGGGTACGCACCTAGTGTTGTGGGTGACGGCACCATTTCCGTGTTAAACATGGTCTGTATGTGTCCATACCTTTCCTAGACAAGATACGGTTTGGCCACAGGCCTTATCCACTGCATCCATTGCATTTTAGCTAGTAAATATTGCATTGTACATAGCTTGCATTGTCATGCATCTTTCCTTACATGCATTGTAGTGCATTCTTCCTTACTTTGCATTGTCATGCATTTCCCTACTACATCATTTAGTATGTAGGTTTCATTGTAAATAGTGCATTGTCAAGCATTCATTGTATGGCATTGTAGTTGCATGCATTCACTGCATCACCTCCATCTACGGCTTGCTCCTTTCCATGTTGAGCTTGGTCTGGTATGTGCCCATACTTTTCGCGTTGAAGCACAGTTATGATATTATGTGTACACACCTAGTGTTGAGGGTGACAGCACCGTTTTTGTGATTAAACGTGGTTTGTTTGTGTCCATGCCTTTCCTAGGCAAGATATGTTTTGGTCGCGCGCCATATCCATTTCATTCATTGCATTGTAGTGTAGTGTTTTGCATCCAGCATTTAGGATCATAGTCTTTCCTGAACAGAGTATTCCCCACCTATATCATCCCACCCAATTACTTGTATCTTGTGTTTCGTCTACACACTCATAGTTCTGCATGTGTACGCTCCTATTCCACTGCTGGTATTGTGGTTTGAAGGTGTCGGCACCTTTTCTATGGTAGACGGACTTTGCATCTCCATCATCTTTATGATCTTTGTGTGGTTTTGAACTGCTTATGGTTTGATCATGTTTCAATTGCATTGTTTATATATAGTTTTGTATATATTGCATTATCATTTTGCATCCATTCCATATTGTTATGCGTTGTCACAAATAGATTGCATTGTCATACACTCCTTTACTTGCGTTGTTACGCAACTTAGATTGCATTGTTATGCATGTTGCTAACGATATCGTACCTGTTAAGTTTTCTTTCTCTTTCAGGCATGATATTGTATGTACGATTCATTTGAAGCTGGTGCAACCAGATAAGCCACACAGGTATTGTATTCTCCGTGTGAGACGTATCGAGAATTGAATAATTCTCTTACATCCTTTCTGCATTGTAATGTAGCTTGGTTCTTGCTTAAAATTGTTGCATGTTATGCTTCGTTACAGCTTTCTTTGCATGATCATGAGTTATGTTCGGCGTCTTGCATTGTCAGTTGCATTTTGCCCCCGCCTTCGGGCGCATATCTTTATTGTCTTGCATGTTTATCTAAGTCTTCGGCCTTGTCAAAAATGGGTCGTCTCGGGGCTTTGACACTCACTCCCGTCATTGTTATGACTTTCGAGTTCTGTCAAAGAGGGGCAACTGTAGACACCCCATTTTTGACTGTCCTCAAGACTTGGACGTCACCGTTTGAACACTCGGTGATCATCCATGTTCGTGTTCGTCTTGAGTTCTCGGAGGTCTCGGCCACACGCCTTGCCTCAAGACCTCTCGACTTGCCTGTTTTGTGTTTGGTTTTGCACCAAACACTTGTGTTTTGCTTTTGAGAAGTAGGGAATGGCTTGTTGGCCATTCCCACATCTCACCGGCCATGGCTTGAGGCCACCAGCCATTGTTTTGTTGCCATCGGCCAAATGTTTGGTCGGTCGACCATTTATTTGGTCAATTTGGCATTTTTGGCTGGCCGACCACTGTGCATCTGCTTTTGGCAGATATTTTGTGCCAGCTGTGCTAGCTGGAACCCACTTTACACCCCCTCCATACACGTGTATGGAGGGATTTCACTTTTGCTTAGCGTGTTTTGTAAGCTTTGCAAGAGTGACCCTCTATAAAGGAAGGCCTTCTCCTCCCTCCTTAAGGGTTAAAAAAAAGAGTTCCAGAGGTCTGAATTAGGGTTAGATATTGTGTATCTATCTATCTCTTTATCTCCCTCTCTTTTGCTCTTTGTGTGTGTATTAAGGTGTTTTGTTCATAGTTTTGCACACAAACACCTAGAGTTACACTTTCCTTTAGCTACTGAGGTACTAAGGAGTGACTTTCAGAGTTCTTGAGTTGATCTAAGCTTGGAGAAGGGGCTGGAGTGGTCCTTGTGAAGACGGTCTTCAAGGGTAAGAACTTTACCCCTTTATTCCCCATTTTTGCATAGGCTTTTAGCCATCCTTGCATCTATTTTTAAGCTTAACTTATAACATATAAAAGTTCTGATTTTAAGTGCTTAAAATAGTTGTTTAAGGTTGTTTGGTGTTTGGGATTGTTTGACCCCTCTTAGGCCTTGTTTAGCCCCCATTTTGTGCTATTTTGGTGAGCTCTGGGACCACCTTGTTTGGGCCTCCTCAGCACTGAAATCCAAAGGGATTTCAGTGGTGGGGATGGTGCTTTGAGGTCCTAAGATGGAGAGGGCCATCCCTTCTCCTTGTCATCTTCAACAGTTGTCATTTTAGCCTCATGTGTGAACCCCATTGTCGAGTTCATGTTGGCCATGTCTTAGCTAGTATTTGTGATTATTTTGCCATGATATAGCACTATTTTAAGTTGGTTTAGACACACCATGCTTGCTTTGCATACTTGTCTTGTAATGTCAAGAATTGCCTTAACATGCTTTGTGCTTTGAGCCTTGTTTCTAGCATGTTTTTGGCCTAGCTTTGTGAAGCTTTTATGCATGTCTTAGTATGCTTAAGATCTGTTAGAGTTGTTTTGGCCATCCATGACATTCTTTGCATAGCCACCTTGTATTTTGGCTTGTTAGCCTTGGGTGTGTGAGTGTTGAGCATGCATTACTTGGCTTGTTTCAGTGGTTTGACACCACTTATAACATCATTTCAGTCCTTGTGGCATGCTTGTATGCTTGCATTTGATGCTCCTGTAATGCTTCAAGAGGTTGGTTTCTTATGCTCCATGTTTAAACCCTTTTGCATGCCTTTAGACTTAAGCCATTTAGATGCCATCTAGGTGTGCCTTTGACCTTGTTTTCATCTGCCTTGGGGTGGTTTTGAGTCCCCATGGCCCTTTGGGACTTGCTTCATATAGCTATGGTTTAAGCCCCTTGGCTTACCTTGAGTTTTGGACATAGTTGCATGCCTTGCTTGCATTGATAGGTTGATTTGGCATCATTCTTCATGTATTTTCAAAGCTTTCTATGCTTGCCATTAGTCCAAGTTTATCCTCTTTTAAGTGTTCTTAAAAGTTGCTTCTTTATGTTTAACAGTTGGGTCATGTGTGCATGCATGTTTGTATGTGTTTTGGCCTTCATTTCCTTAGCATTTGGCCACTGTTTTGGACCTAGTAGAGAGCTATTCATCTTGGTGTAAGTCCCTCCTTTGCATGTTGTTGCATGCTCGCCTTGTGTGTTGTTGCATACTTGGCCTATCGCATGTGTTGCATGCTTGAATCACATTGCATTTAGCATGTTTTCTTCCTTTTGTCTTGGTTGCTTAACATGTTACGTCTCTTGCATGTTTGCATGTTCGCATTGCATATTGCATGCTTGTTAGCTTGCACATGTTGTTACATGCCTTGCATGTTTGTTTGTTTAGGTTGTGTGCTTAGTACACATTACTTGCTTTCATGCTCATGATTGCATACTTAGCTCACATGTCTAGGTTGCATTGCATTGAGCATGCATGCCTTGTCTCTTGATCAAGTGATAGAGGTTGGGCCTTATGTGTTTATTTGGTTTGCATTTCATTTGACATCAAAATGCATAACTTGGCCTCTTTGGCCATCACGCATTGAAATGCGCGATTAGTGGCTCGAGGGTCGAGGACCATCCTCCTTTGAGTCATGAACATGATAAGGAGGGTGTTTGTGCAAACTTTCGCTTGAAATGCATTGACATGCCATGTTTGCCCTCTACTGCTGTCAAAACAGGATTCTGCAGATAAATATGGCCGGTTGACTGCATAAAGTGTTGATCGACCAATGATGGATGGCCGAGAGCTGAATATTTGGTCAATGACCCTTCTACCATGGTCGGTGATGTTTCCCCTTGGTCGGTGATGCTCCACAGTGTTCAAAGAGTGTTCCTCAGGACTTGTGCAATTTTCAGAAGAGTAGAGCAGGGTAAACAGAGGCAGCTTATGCATGGTGACGGATTTCCGAGCAAACCCGAGCACGCATGCATGGGACCCTCTTCCCGAGGCTGTTTTATTGCTTTCTTAGCTTAGTTAATTTGCTTAACTAGTTAAGTAGTCTGTAATAATTAATTAGCTTGTAGGTTAATTAATTTGTATTATTCTTTTGGTCCCTCCGAGCGAGGGCGAATGTGTAATAAGTGTCGGTGTGTGTGTGCATGTCTTCCAACCCCCATTTATTTCTTCCTTTTACTTACCTACTTTTGATGGTTAGTACTAAGGCATATTTAATTTGGCATACCTTATGCTATGCATGCGTGCATTCATTCATCAGTATTGCATGCACCGGGCTCGGCGCATCATGCTAACTGCATAGTATTTCAAATCTAACTTGAATACATGTTACTTGTTGCATTTCACATGCCATCCTAGGATTAGCTGAGCCTATTCTAGATTGCATTTTTCCTGTGATGCATTAGCCATTTAACATGGACTTGGATCATACGTTTGATTGCTAACATGTTCTTTGTTTTGGCTCGGAGTACGATGTAAGTATTTATGCTTTAGCATCTCGCATGAGTGTGAATGTTAACATGACAGCATGCTTACCATGTGGCTATGTGCTTATGTGATATTACTGCCTGAATGCCTGTGGGTGAAGGTTGGATTGCTTGAGTTGGAACAACTCGTTGAAATCCGTATTTTAGCCTACTTGCGAGTAGCAAATTTCAAACCA
Source organism: Camellia sinensis (assembly GCF_055761805.1). NCBI lineage: Eukaryota > Viridiplantae > Streptophyta > Magnoliopsida > Ericales > Theaceae > Camellia > Camellia sinensis. Next base: position 62,242,027 of record NC_138971.1, read on the forward strand.
TTTTCCGAACAAACAGATATGCAATGCTTTGTTCCAAATTAGGCGATCTAGTCTATACTTTTGTGTTGTGCGCATCACATAGTAAGATTAGCTAATTAATCGGAATAAGAACACATAACGTTTTCAAAACTAGATATCATGGTTAGTAGAGGCCGATCTTCAGATCGGGCAAGCGAGGGTGCTCATAGCTGACCTTCCCCAATCGTACCGAAGTTCCCAAGTCGAGGCAACTTTGGTGATGACGGACATGTGGCCTTAGGCAAACGAGTCAGGGTTTCCTAAATTCCCCCATAAAAAATATTTAGGTGGCGACTCTGTATCTGGGAAAGCAGTCCATGTTTGGCACTTCTTTCTAAAAATCTGTTTTCTCAAAACGATTTACCGAATTTGGACTCTTTGGTGATTTATCAATCTCACATTGCACATTGTGAGATTAGATTAAGAACCGTGACAATTTGAGTCCGGACTGTAGTAAACCCACAAACGAACAGAAGGAGGATTCATTCCTCCCGGGACGTTCGGGGACGTCTACAGCTACCCGGCGGTGTACTACCGAAAAACCCTCCGACGGTCAAATTAGCACACAGGGAGAGAGAGAAAAGAGAGGAGGTGAAGTGGTAGGTGAGTTGTGATCATAAGATGTTATATACCCGGCAGTATATAAACGGCGTAGCACCGTTTATATACCTTTTGTGCGCGCCTCTACGTCCATTCACCTTTGGATGCGTGGACCTGCTCTCCTCTTCCATTTTCCCAAGTGTCAGCGTAAATACAGCTAAACACCACCTAACAAAACTGCCAAACGGCTCTGGTCCAAACGGATAGCACGGTTCCTTATCGAGACCACATCACGACCGTGATATTTGCCCAGTTTAACTGGAGGATCCCACTGCGGCTTAGCCGACCTCCGTAGTTCTGACCTAGATACCACCCGATCAGACTGATCTGTGGAAGACTACACTAGTCTAGCTTGGCAGAACGAATATGGTTAACTAGGCTAATGATCTAAGGCTGCTTCGACTGGACCGGACCGGGGCCCCAACAGAGTGCGCCTTGTAGCTGTATGAACCTAGCTCGGTTACTGCGCTTACACCAGCTTTGCTCGGTCCAGACTTGCTTGGCCCAATGTCGATTCATGCAATCTCCCTCTCAATTGCCCTTTAATTCCATCCATGCCAGCGTGACCAGGATTACCTTCTATGACCGAGACCACTAATTTGCTCGGTCGGCATCCCTAACTCACTCGTTGTGTTGACTTCCTTGCTTGGCTATATCACTTGCCAGCCAACGCTTCGACTTTCCTGACTCTTCAGTACTAACGCGGTCTTATCACAGACACGTATCATTTCCTCATTGGCCTTGTGCCGCTAACCCAGCCGCCCCATGCTGTCTTCTCAGTTTCAAATTTTGGCGCCTCTTCCCCCTTTATACGTGCATCGTTTGCCCGTTCGTATCTCTCCCTTCTTTGTTCACCCTCTTACTTCCATGATCTAGCAACCCAAAGCCACAGAGCAACCATCCTTATTTTTTGCATTTCTTGCCTCTGCATCTCTTGCCTCTGCATCTCTTACCAACATTGAAGGATCTCTCTGGTGGATTTGGGCTTGCCATTGACGTGTCAGAGCACCACTTCTGTTGCTCTTCGCTCCCAAACTCGTAAGTTCTTTCGATTTCCTTTCTCATTCATATTGCTCTTCACGTTTTCTGGGCTTGTCACAACTTTAAATTCATCCTCCTTAGATGAAAACATGATGATAGCAGACCTTAGGCTCCGAATGGAGTTAGTCTAGGGTGTGATCTCCAAAAACTATTTTTGCCCCTTCTCCGTCCACACTATTCATCATCTTCTGTGATGAACAAGTGTGAATCTGGAACTGATTAGGTTAGAAATCATAGTTTGATCCAAAATTATGCCTTGACCGAGCAAGTCTCCTGTTTGTAAATCCTGGGGGTAAAATCAGGATATTTAAACACGCAGAACCGCTCGACCAGGCTAATATCTGGTCCGCACAAGTGACTGAGCTGAGATCGAGCTCGATTGCGCACCAGCGCTATCACTTACACTTGGTTTTTCACTGTAGAGTCGTAGGGGACCAGGCACTCTACACGGGCTCTCAAAGACTGAGCAGCCACCGTGCAAAACTTAATCAAACCAATTCTGCGGAGCTAAAGAAATCAGTCATCCATGGGATGCTACCGCTTCCTTGCAGACACGTCGGGCACCTTGGCCATGTTCCATGAGGAGTACGATGTCCCCACTGATGTACACTTGGAGCTCAGTGAAGAGGGCATAAATTCGTGGGGCAGATTAGAGTCTTGCCCCTTCACCGTATTAAGCATGGTCAAGAAGGGTTGCGCTTCCCGATGCAACCCCTCATGTGTGAATTCTTGAGACATACCGGGCTAGCTCCTACTCAAGTATCCACCAACACTTGTAGAATCATAAACAGCATTGCCGAGTTGAACCATTGGCTCGGTTTAAATCTAGGCCTAGCCAAGATCTTGCGTCAATACACGCTTGGTCGAACAAAAGATGGCTTCAACTACTACTTGAAAACAAGACCAAGCGGGGAACGATTAGTGACCGGCATGCCGAACAAGGACATGAACGATGATGATTTTTTCTGGGTGTCCGGTAACTACAAAACAACTGACGTGCCCGGTTGGTACATCAGCAAGAACTTTAGTTCTTCTTGTAAGCCCATCTTTCCCACTAATCTATTTTGTTAGAATTGTTTGTGCTGAGCTAATTATTTCTTCTTTTTTTTTTGTGTGTGCAGCTATCGAAGAATTGCAAGCCAACTATCAATATCCCAACAAAGAGGCAATCAGGGCCGTGTTGAGATACTGGCACCGAGATTGCCACGATCTCCTCGGTTATGTCCCCACTTATCATTACTCGGCTCCCTGTAGGAGCAAGGTAACAGACCTCCTCCGGGCTCCTTCTCCTCCGCCTGACCCAAACTTACCTGATGTCCCCCTAATACGGTTGACTATGGAAGAAGAGATGGCAAAGAGGAGCCGAATCAAGAACTGAATCACCACTACATCAACTGAGCTACCGAGCGTCCCTCCAGCTCCATCCGTTGGTCAAAGTTCGGGGACCGTGATTGCCCTTGCTTCTATGGTTTTACCTCCTACTAAGTCTTACCGAGCTAGCAAGTGTGCTCAGTCAATCAACCCATCCATTGAGCTTGTGGCCGAGTCAAGCGCCGAGCAAACGGTGTATGAAGCTGAGCCAACTCCATCGTGGAAGCCGGAGTTCAAACACCGGGGCAAGGAGATCCCAGCGACTGCGTTTGTCAAGGGGGAAAAAGAGCACCTGTTGGCCTTCGACTTGTCGAAGGTTTTGCTGCTACCGAGCGGTGTGTCCAGGAGTGATCATATTCTTGACACCCGGCTTGTGAAATCGGCTACCAAATCCGTGACGAGCGTATGTTTCGAAATGTTGTCAAGTCCCTGCTCGGTTAATCTTTTTATTTCGGCTAACACCCTTCTTACTTCTTGCAGGCTATCCAAAAACAACATATGGTCACAGATCGCATTGTCTGTAACAACCCCAAAATGCGTATCAAAAATTATCTTTAACTAATTGTGGGTTAATATACTTTAATTTAGTGATATCCGTTCGAATTAAGGAATTATCTGTTGAGTTACGACTTTAAAACTGAAATTGACGACCATTTTGGGTTCAGAAATCAAAATTGAGCACATGGATATGCTAATAGGAATTTTTAGAGCCATTTGGAAAAGTTAATTGGAAATTTATTTCGTCTGATTCGTTAAGGTATGTTTGGGTGGTTAACTTTGCACTACAAATTGAAGGCCTTAGAGGCTTTAGAAACCAGAATGGAGTACATAGTTATGATCAGCATGATTTTTAGAGTCATTTAGGAAGTTTAATTGAAATTTGATTTCGTATGATTCGTAAGGGTGCGTTTGGCTCTCCCTAATTGTGATAAGCTTATGTATACATATATGATATGAATTGAACTCATCATTTTGAGTCCAAAATATCTGAGGGAGAGTGAGAGAACTGTGGGGGAGAGAGAGAGAGAGAGAGAAAGCAAATGAGAGAGAGAGAGAGAAAGCAAATGAGAGAGAAAGCTTCTCTAAGAGAGAGAACTCAACATTGATGGGGGTTTGAAGATAAACTGAAGAGATTGAAGAGAGAGGAAGAAGATCAACCATGGAAGCTTGGAAATTGAAGAGAGCTATGAGAAAGGCAAAGATTGAACTAAGGTATGGAAATCTATCTTGGATCCTTATGATTAGTGCATCAATTTCATGAAATCATAATAATATTGGAAGATTTGAAACCCATTTGGGTTAGGGTTTTATGTATGTATTTAATTGAGCTAAATTTAAGAAATTAGAAGTTGGGTCCTATGATTTTGTTGATGATTGGAGCTCAATCTTATGAATACCATATAAAATGAACCCTAGATTGTCCATAGAACAAGATTTATGCAAGGATCAAGTGTGTTTGTGGGTTGTGTTTTGGGAACTTTCAAGATTATGAAAGATGAAATATTGATCTTGAACTTGAGGCAAAGATTGATTTGTTTAAGATGAAATTACACTTGAATGATGTTATTTTATCATGTTGTGGGGTAATTTTACATGTTTTTGAGTGATTAAAGGTGAGATCTAGCTTAGAAAGTGGAAAAAAAACAAGTGTTAAAGCAAAGAAGAATTTCGGACAGCAGATTTTGTCGAGAGCCGCCCGTGCAGAGGGAATTCCCGCACATGCGGCAGTCCACTTCTAGCACCAAAGTTGATTCTGAAATAAAAGCACCTTGTCCGGCACGTGCGGCTCAATTCCCATATGTGCGGCCCTGTTTCCCGCAGGTGCGAGGCATTGCTGTTTCAGCCCACTTTCAACTATGCATATCTCTCTCATCCGAACTCTGTTTTGAGTGATTCTTGAGCCTAAATTCAAGCCCCGGAAGTCTAGTTTTTAATGGTGGTGGTTCATATCCAAATTCTAAGTAGAAAATAGATATTCTCTAATTAGTGAAGGTTGTTCACTTTCTGTTCAGCCATTTCATGCCATTTTCTCTCCTAGCCCAATGTCCTTTCATTTCTTCCTGTTTTCCTTGATATGAATTATGACCCATTGAATGCCTATGAGTTTAGAACCAACATGAATAATTGATTAAAGAGCAAAGAGAGGGATTAGTTATATTCTCATGTTATGCTATGTGCATTGTGTTTGTAAGTCAAGACGAGGACATCGTCCCACTGCTACCGGAAGCCCATCGCTGTGAGTAATAGTAGTGTAACGATATGTTTTACTTACTTCCTATGATTATGATTTATATATCGTTGTTTGTGAATGGCATATACTATTGACATTGTGCTTTGATTGAATTAATTGACATGATTGAACGATGGCATTGATATCGACCTAACGTCATTTTGTTCCTATTAATAAAAGTGGACCCGAGGCCGTTATGATATGAATTGTACATGACTAATAGCTCTAACGCCTAGGGAGATAGAGACATGCCGATATTCTATCTTCCTTATATTGCTCTGGATAGCTGTTGTTATGTTGGGCCTAAGGTCGTTTCATATCATACATGGGCCCAAGGTCATTCGGTATTACATGTGGGCCTGAGGCCGTTTTGAAATATGATTATGAATAAGACCTGTATATGGTTTGATATATGTATATTTCTATTCTCTAAGGCTATGCGCATTCACCTAACCTCCTTACGTTGCTATTATTGAGTGAGCCATGCTCACTCCGTTTTTATGTATATTTATGTAGGTGAGCCATCGGGGACAAACACTAGAATTGTATCGAGGTCCGTCCCTCTATCAAGCCACCCGGGTTACGCCTCTGTGTCGAGGCTTTAACTTTGTATTGAAGAATTACGTATTTTATTGAGTCTTATGTATATGTGTGTGAGATCTATGTAAGTTCTGTACTTATATGTATATATGGAAAGTGTATTTAAATGCTTAAACTAATCTAAATCTTCATGTATGCACAAGCTCAATGGGCATTATCTTTATGTTGGTATTTGCTTCTGCTTAAGGCCCCGTATTTGGATAAATATTATGGTGAAATTTTGTTTTAAGGCCTAAGTACAGGTTGGTCATGGACCGAACTCTTAGGGGCAGGTTTGGGTCGTGACATTGTCAATCTGTGCCACAAGGTTACCGAGCTAAACAACGGTGGTAAAAAAATCTTGGCTGAGCTTGGCCGGGCTAAGGCCTCTCTTGAAATTGCCAATGCTGACAATGCCAGACTCCTTGGCCAGCTCGGCAGGGCCAAGCAAGAGAGGGACGTTCTGAAGGCCCAGCTAGAAGTTGAAAAGCAAGCAAGGCAGAACATCGTGGATGAGGCCAACAATCTTGGTTTCAAGGAAGCTGAACACAACTATATCAAACAATTTGAAGCTACCAAAGACATCTAATCCAAGTCTAGTTGGAAGGCTACTTGTGAAAAACTGGGCCAAGGTTCTGAGACCAAGGTGTTCACCTCTCCTCCTCCCACTTTCCTACCGGCCTATCTGACACCCTATGCCAATGAAGTCTTCAACTCTTTTCAAGAGAAGGCGGAAGAAGAGGCCAAGGATGAGGCTGTCTAGAAGGAGCCCGGCAAAGAAAATGCTACGGTGGTCGATCTGGAAACCACGACAGAGGGGGCCAGGGACGAGTTTGCCGACCTCTCCCCATTAGCGTAGCCGTTAGCGTTCCAGCTTTTTGATTTGAATTTTTGTAACCGAGCTATAAGCCACACCTTATGTACTTAAGCTTTCAATTAATGAAAGTTTTTTAGCAACTTATCTCGTATATCTTTGCAATGTGTGTGGTCTTCCTTGAAACCATGCAATGCGTGTCGGACAACTCTGTTGTCGAGCTAAATCAGCTCGGCCTCAATTCTAGAGTGAACGGATCACCAACTCATTTGACCGGGTGAGATTTATTTTGTCCCTAAAAGTTTATTTATTAGTGACATTTTCAAAATTTTGTTGCTAAAAGCCTTATTTTTGACTTTTTGGGATGACTTTTTAGCGACTATCCTCATGATAATAGAAATTGGTCCCTAAATATTTTTTGCAACAAATTTTTCACTTTTAGAGACCAAAAAATTTGATCTCTAAAATTCTTATATGTTATAGTGAATTAGCAATCATAAAATACCATGAGATGTTGGTCATGTGTTATTTTTAATTAATGATGCATAAAAAAAACTTTACCAATGGAACAAGACAAGAGACACTATAAACAATGTTACATGGTATTATTATGGAACTATCAGTAGTTTTCTCACATTAAGTGGGTTTTGCTAAAAACATCTATTAACAAATAAATAAATTAAACTAAAAAACCAATAAAATCTTTATCTTCGGTGGACTAGTTATTTGTAGAAGGAAAATAATATATCATATGTACCGTATAACTAAAAAAATAATTTCATACTTTCTGAGTCGTAATTTAAAAAATAAAAATAAAAATAAAAAATAAAAAAAAATCACAACTAAACATCACATGAGGAATAACTTTGTTTTGTAATGGGTTTTTGACTAAATTAGCCCCAAAAAGACTAAAAAAAAAAAAAGCTAAAAAGACAATAAGATAAAATGTTACATCCAAACCATAATTATTTTACTTTTTCTCTCACAAAAGTTAAAAAAGTCAAAAAAAGTCAACTTAAACAAATTTTTAGTCACAAGCTAAAATAGTCAAAAATAAAAAATAAAAAAGCCAATTAAAAAAGCCTATTGCCAAATGACAAATATCTTTTTTTGAAGATATTTTTGACCATTTTGGCTCAAATTCTATAAATAGGATCTCTTCCTTCAGATTTCAAGGTTAGCAAAATTTCCAAAAGCTTTGAAGAGCTCAATAGACCTCCTTCTATCTTCCTCCCTCCTTTGACCCTCAAACCTTCTTTAGCTATACATACACAATACATACACCATTAGAGCTTGTTCTTGAAGCTTTTGTTGAAGTTTCAAACCATATTTCATAAAACTTGAGGATGTTGGAATCAAGTTTGTTTAACTACAAGCATTCTCTCTTTCAAGAGGTATAATTTTTGCATCTTCTTCCTTATTTCTCTTTTACTGCTTTCCTCTCTTTTATAAGCTTTGTACATTGTTTTGGGACTGTTTTGTGGGCTGAAATTTGTGATTTAAGAGCTACCAAAGGTGGAGGGGTTAACCATCCTTCCTTGAACCTTATTCCAAGCTTATATCCTTGTGTTTCCCGCTTACCTTCTCTTGATTTTAGCCACTGTTTTGGGGCTGTTTTTAGACTATTTTTGGACCATTTTTAGAGGCTAAAATATGGTTTAGAAGTCCAAAAAGTGGAGGGGTTAGCCACCTCTTCTTAACTTTGCTTACTGACTTTATATCTCTTGCTTTTGTCTATCTTTTTGTGCTCTTTAAACACCCTTTTAGCCACTGTTTTGGGACTATTCTTGGACTGTTTTGAGGCTAAAATATGTGATTTAAATTTGCAAAATGTGGAGGGGTTAGCCACCCCTCCTTAGGCTTTGTTCCATAGCTTTTCCTATACTCTTTTTACTTACCTTCTCTTGATTTTGGCCACTGTTTTTAGCATATTAGGGATTGTTTTAGTGCTGTCCTAATTTATTTAATTAGTGTATGCTTTGAGTATATATCTTGTTGTGTCATATGTCCTTATATCTAGCTTGTTGTGTTGTGTTACCCATGCTTTTATAGCTTTTCTTTGGTTAATTTTCATATCAAGAGTCTCATTCTAATAATCAAATTCAGGTGTTCATTTTTGCAACCTCCCTCTTTTCTTCTTTTCTTCTTTTCTTTTGTTTGAGGGTTATTTCAACCGATTAATGGTTATTCAAAGCATGAAAAGGAGACCTATGCTCAACAGCTTAATCTCTTTGGAGGTTCATCGTCAACGGCATGGTCTCTCTTTCATGGTTAGGATCACCTCTCGTTTGACGTTTCTTCTCATTTAGTGGACTTAATTATCATCTTGGACTTAATGGATTAAAGGATGGCAAAGACTAATGAATTTGGCCTAAAATGAACCAACCCACATAAAGAAAATGAGTTATATTGCTTGGGTTCGGTCGGACGTTATGCCGAATCTAGTGTGTCAGGGATTGTCTTACATCAATTTATGATGTTTTGATGAATCTGTAAGCGTCTCTACCTCTCTCTTTGTGTTCACTTTATGATAGGAGGGAGGGGTGGTTGTTGCTCATTGCATTTATTGAATTTTGTCCAAATTGTATCCAAAATTATCAGGCAATCAACTTGTTCATTGATGGTTTTGGAAACGATTCCAACCTTCTCTTAAGGCTTTCCGATGACAGAGAAGTGTGAGAAGGACAAACAGAGTTTAGAACAACTCTGTTTGCGCTGTTTTCACTTCAGAGCACAAAACAGAATTTTGCATAAAATTAAGGCATGACTTCCTTATTTAGGTCTAGCCGGGCTTCATTGAGGGCCAGCCGGTCATCAATGTTTAGTCAGCAGTACATTTTGTAGAAAACAGAGGGCAGTGGCTGAAGGTGAAAAAGAGTAGGCCTAGGCAGATAGAGCTGTTATTAGACACGGTGCGTGCAACCCTTGCACATCTTGGCTTACACCATTATTGTTATAATTAATGCTTCGATTATTAGCATTGCAATTATTGTTGTTGTTACAATTAGTCTTGTTAAGTGTTGTAATTATCATTATTGTTTATTTGTAATTGTTATAACTAATTAACTAAGATAGTTAGTTTACTTCTCATGATTATCCTTGTTGTATTAGAGTAGTTAGCTAATTAATTCGTTGCTTGATTATTCATTCAGTTTTGTAATAATATGTTTAATTCGGACTCTTGGACTTTGATTCGCATTGCACGAGGGCAAATGTGTAATAAGTTGTATGTCTTCCAACCCCACGTCTTTTTCCTTTTTACTTATTTTCCTACGATGGTTAGTATAGAACATCATTTTTCAAGTTAGCATCTTTATGATTTGCAACCATTGTCTTGCATGCATCTAAGGCTCGGCTCATCATACTAACCAAATGTTTAAATTCATTGCTTGAATACGTGATTCATCACATGACTTGAATGAAATAATATGCCATGTTCATAGCCATGCCTATTAAAATTACATAACGTGTGTGTTGCATTTAGTCATATTGCATTAGTTAGGAGCATGCATATTTACTAATTATTTTGCTTTGTTTTGGCTTGGAGTACTAGGTGAGCAATTTTGACTTTTAGCATCTTGCATCAAATGTTTGTGTTGCCATGATAAACATATTTCCATGAGGCTAATTGCTTAAATGATATACCTCTTTGAATGCCGGTGGATGGAGGCTAATTGCCAAAGTTGGTATAGTTGACTAATGTACATACAAACTCACATTTTCAAGTGACGTATATCAAAAACAATTTTCAAACATGCATGAAATCAAAGTGTTCCAATTTTGGCAAATTAGTCTATACTTGTGTGCATCACATCACATAGTAATGTTAGGCTAATAATTAGAACAAGATCATATAATGTAAATAAAAAACATATCATAATTAGTAGAGGCTGATCTTTGATCGGGCCAGTGGGGTGCTCAATTCATGACCTTCCCCTCTCGTACCTAAGGTCTCGAGCCGAGACACTTTGGTGATTATGGACTAATGGCCTTTCGCACGAGTCATGGGTTTCCTAAATTTTCCAAAAATATTTAGGTGGTGACTCTGTAATCTGGCAAAGAAGTCCATTTTTGGCATTTGATTCAAACATTGATTTTCTAAAAAGAATTACCGGATTTGAACTCTTTTGAATTTTCACTGTCTTATATTGTACTTGTGAGATCAGATTCAGAACCACGGGAGTCCAAACTGTAGGGCTAGTCGTATCCGAAAGGAGCACGAAAAGTCAAGCTACACTCGTTCGAACATGAGGTGGAATTCCATGTAATAGAAGTACCGGCCACTGTAGACACCCCATTTTTGACCATCCTCAAGACTTGGACGTCACCATTTGAACACTCGGTGATCATCCATGTTCATGTTCGTCTGGAGTTCTCGGAGGTTTCGGTCACGCGCCTTGCCTCAAGACCTCTCGACTTGTTTGTTTTATGCTTGGTTGTGTACCAAACACTTGTGTTTTTGCTTATGATGGCAGGGAATGTCTTGTTGGCCATCCCCACACCTCACCGGCCTTAGCTTGAGGCCACCGGTCCTGTTTTCTTACTACCGGCCAAATATTTTGGTCGGTCGGCAATGTTTTTGGTCGGCTGGCCATTTTTGTTGGTAAATCGGCCATATTTTCCAGCAGACCCCTTTCCATCTGCTTTTGGCAGATATTTTATGCCAGCTGTCACAGCTGGCGTCCGCATTACACCCCTTCCATACACGTGTATGGAGGGATTTGCCTCTTGTTTAGCTTCTCTTAGAAGCTTGAGGATTTGAACCTCTATAAAGAGGGAGCTCCTCCTCCCTCCTCAAAGGTTCAGAGAATTAGGGTTAGAGAGGTTAGATATAGTATTGTATCTATAACTCCTTGTTTTGTTTTGTTTTGTACTCAAAAGTGTGTTTTTGTCTTACTATTGTACACAAACACACACTAGAACACCATCCTCTTGGAGCTGACGTCCTTGGAGGTTGATTTTGGTGCTCTTAGGTTGCTTTGAACTCAGAAAACCTGCTGGAGTAGTGTTCTTGAGGAGGTTCTTCAAGGGTGAGAAACTATCCTCTTTATTCCCCATTCTTGCTCAAGCTTTTAGCCTATCTTGCTTATTGTTTTAAGCTTCAACTATAACTGATAAAAGTTCTGATTTTGTGTGATTTAGAACTTTGTTTAAGGTCACTTTGAGGTTTTGGGTTGTCTCGCCCCTCCAAGGCCTTGTTAGGCCTTGTTTTAGACCATACCTTTTGGCCATTGTTTTGGTCTTTACATGACCTCTTGTAGCACGCGCCCGCGAGGGACCCCGCTACAGTTCGGACTCGGTTGCGTGTCACGGTTCTTAATCTGAACCAAAGAGTCTAAATCTGGCAAATCATTTTGAGAAAACAGATTTTTAGGAAAGAAATGCCAAACATGGACTGCTTTGCCAGATATAGAGTCGCCACCTAAATATTTTTTATGGGGGAATTTAGAAAACCCTGACTCGGTGCCGAAGGCCACATGTCCGTCATCACCGGAGTTGTCTCGGCTCGGGAGCTAGGGTACGATTGGGGAAGGTCAGCTATGAGCACCCCCTCTCGCCCGATCCAAAGATCGGCCTCTACTAACCGTGATATCCATTTTTGAAAACTTCATGTGTTCTTATTCCATTTTATTAGCCTAGAATTACTATGTTGTGCGCGCAGTAAACAAGTATAGACTAGATTGCCCAATTTGGGAAAAAGCATTGCATATCCGTTTGTCTTAAAAAAAATGTTTTGGAATTTTGCTACTCGCAAGTAGGCTAAAATATGGATTTCAATGAGCTATTCCAACTCAGGCAACCCAACCTTCACCCACAGGCATTCAAACAGTTTATCACATAAGCATCTAACCGCATGGCAAACATACTGTCATGGCAACACTCACACGCATGCGGTATGCTAAAGCATAAATACTTACATCGTGCTCCGTGCAAAAACAATAAACTAGTTAGCAAACATGCGTGTCCTAGTTTATGTCAAGTCGACTAATGCAACACATGCAAGATGCAATTAGAGTAGGCTCGGCTAACCTAAACATGGCATGTGGAATGCAACCAATTGATGCACGTATTCAATTTGGAATTTGAAATGCAAATGTAGTTAGCATGACGTACCGAGCCCGGTGTATGCAGGACAAATGTATGAATGCACGCATGCATTGCATAAGGTATGTTAATTTTAAATATGCCCTAGTCTACCATCATAAGCAGGTAAATAAAAGGGAAGAAAGACGTGGGATTGGAAGACATACACCCCACTCACACACACTTATTACAGATTTGCCCTCGCTCGGAAGGTACAAATAAATATTACAGTCCGGATAACAAATAAATTAATTATTACAGAATTTCTACTTAATTAATAGAAAGAATGCAAAATGAAGGAGAGAGATGGCCACAGCTTCCGCCTCGAGATGCGCGAATGATGCATGCTCGAACCCGCCTCGCCCGAAAAGTCCGTACCATGCCAAGGCTGTCTCTGTTTACACTGCCCTATCTTTCTGAAAAATTCCAAAGTGTTGGGACAGGTTTATTGCATACTGCAGAGTACCACGGCTGGGGGAAACTCCCACCGGCAGTGTATAATTTCCATCGGCTGCTTCTGGATTTGTCGGCCATTCACCAATGGCCGGTCGGCACTAAATTCTGTCGGTCGGCAGAAACTTCCTGCAGAAGACAGTTTTGACAGCAACAGAGAACAGACAGCATATGGCATGGGATTTCAGGCACATGTGAGCATGGTCATGTTTCCCATCATGTGTTGAACTCAGGGGAACACGGCCCTCGATACTCGAGCCATCAATGGTGCATGATAGCCCGAGAGATCGAGCTTGCCATTTGATGAAAAAATGCATGCAACACACAAATGAAGACCAAGGCCTTATCATGTCGAAGTCAAAGGCCCCGGTGACCGAGAGTTAAGGCACGTTACATCACTTATGGTATGAACGCCCCTTAACCCTCACACTTGGTTTGACACCCCAAACCAAGTGATGCAATGCATGTTATGCAAACATGGCTCAAAATGCAACATGATATCAAGATGCAAATGCAATGTAAAAATGGACACTTTAAGCAATAGGGTCATCATGCTACAACACCTAATGAAGCAACCATGCAACAAATATGAAACAAACATGCAATGGTGGCTTAAAATGGTAAAGGGGCAGACCTTAAACCACCTCAAAACAGTGGCTAAAAGTGTCCAAAAGGTGGACCAAAACTCATGCCAACAAGCAAGCCAATGGTCCTAAGGTTAAAGCACAAAAAGGAGGCACTTCACTCCCACCAACATGACCACTCATGGCATGACTTGGACGAGCCAAAACAAACTTTTAACATGCAAAAATGGACTCCAAAACCCATTAATATGACAGCTAAAGTGACTCCAAAGAGGTGTGTGCACCAAAGCTCATATCTAGGCATAAAAGGGCACACCCTCAAGGCATGAAAGAGGTCACACATGCACACATATAAACATGATTCATGGACTGAAATATGGTCCTAAATAATGCCAAATCATGAGGATGATCGTAGTCATGCATGCTAGAGGTCAATATGCTCAAAGCTTACAAGCCAAAACATAAAGAGATGACACCAAACAAGGCGAGCATGACTGAAATGAATGGCCAACAGACCTTAAACATGGTAAAATAATGCCAACATCTTCATGGAACCAAGCCAACACATACAAGAATCATGGCCTAAACACAAGATACAATTCTAAGCCAAATGGAGGAACGTAAAGCAAGTATATTAAGCATGCAAATGGGTACAAATCCGGCCAAAAACAGAGATCACATATGACCCAAAACACCCAAAAAACTTCCGAAATGAGGCCAAAAATGATCAAGCATGCATGTTACCCTTTTAAGCCAAAATGCAAGGAAACAAGACAATGAAGGGAGAGGGGTGTCCCTCCCCTATGCAAGACTTCAAACCACCTTCCTCACCACTGAAAATCCACTGGTTTTCAGTGGTGAGAAGACCAAAACACTTAAGCAAACAAAGCCTTACCAAAGAGGCAACAAAAAAGGCCAAATAAGGCCTAAGAGGGTGAGTTTGAACTCAAACCACAAAGGACCCTTAATGAAAGTTCTTAAGCATGAAAATACAAGCCTTTTTTATGTTATGCACAAAAACTAAATCAGCAAGTAAGATAGGTAAAAGACTAGTGCAAGTTTGGGGAAACTAAAGTAAAATGCTCACCCTAGAAGCACACTTCAAGAACAGCCAAGACAGCCCCCTTCTTTTGATCAAAAACAGCCCAAAAACTCAAGAATCAACCCTCAAAGTCCTCAATCTCGGAGCAAGGTGTAATAGTGTGTGTATTGGTGCAAAAGTAAGGTAAAATCACACTTTTAGGCCAAGAAACACACACAAAGGAGGAGAGAGAGGGAAAATATAGAGATAGGGTGTATCTATATGTGTAAGCTCTGGTTTTGCCTTCAAAGTCTCTAACCTAGAGCAAAGAGAAGGCCTCTCCTCTTTATAGAGCTCCCTCTTGCAAAGCTTATACAACAAGCTTGCTTAGAGGGAAGCAGAGTTGGTGTCAGCTATCACAGCTGGCACAAAATATCTACATAAAGTAGATGAACAGTGGTCGGCTGCCCAAAAATGTCATTTTGACAAAATTTAGTGCCGACCGGCAACAAAAAGTGCCGATGGCATCAAAAACCAGCCGGTGACCCCTAGCCACTGCCGGTGGTGTGTGGGGATGCCTCACAAGGTGTTCCCTGCCCCTCCAAGGCAAAACACAAGTGTTTGGTGCAAAACCAGACACTAAACAGTCAAGTTCGGAGATCCTGAGGCAGGGCGTGTAGCCGAGACCTCTGGGAACTCCAAACGAACACAAACAAGGGTAATCACCAAGTGTTCCAATGGTGACGTCCAAGTCTTGAGGACGGTCAAAAATGGGGTGTCTACAGTTGCCCCTCTTTGACAGAACTCGAAAGTCATAACAATGACGGGAGTGAATGTCAAAGCCCAGAGACGACCCATTTTTGACAAGGCCGAAGACTCAAACAAACATGCAGGACAATCAAGATATGCGCCCGGAGGCAGGGGCAAAATGCAAGACAATGCACAGAGCCGGACATAACTTATGATCATGCAAAGAAAGCCGTAATGAAGCACACATGCGACAATTTTAAGCTAGCACACGCCGAACTACACTACAATGCAGAAGGGATGTAAGAGAATTACGTAATTCTCAATACGTCTCACTCGAAGGATACAATACCTGTGCGGCTCATCTGGTTGTACCAGCCTCAAATGAACCGTATATACAATATCGTGCCTGCAAAGAAAACAAACTTAACAGGTACAATATCGTTAGCAACATCCATAATAGTATACTTGGTATGCGTGGCAACACAAAGCAAGTGGGGAGTATAACAATGCTGCGAAGGTACAGATGTGTAAGTGGAACATGCGGTCTACGCAGGCAATGAATTTGATCGTAAGCATGCAGTCTACACAAGAAATGAAATTGGACATAAGAAGGCAGTCTACGCAAGTAGAATATGCGGTCTACGCGAGTAATGAAATTGAACAATCATGCGGTCTACGCAAGTAATGTAATCAACATGCGATCTACGCAAGCAAAACATGCGGTCTACGCAAGCAAAACATGCGGTCTACGCAGGCGATGAAATTGAACAATTATGCGGTCTACGCGAGCAATACATGCAGTCTACGCAGGTAATGAGATTGGACAAACATGCGGTCTACGCAAGTAATACATGCGGTCTACGCAGGTAATGAAATTGAACAAACATGCGGTCTACGCAAGCAATACATGCGGTCTACGCAGGAAATGAAATTGATTATTTATGCGGTCTACGCAAGCAAAACATGCGGTCTACGCAGGTAATGAAATTGATTAGTTATGCGGTCTACGCAAGTAATGAAATTGGACAATTATGCAGTCTACGCAAGCAATACATGCGGTCTACGCAGGTAATGAAATTGAACAAACATGCGGTCTACGCAAGCAATACATGCGGTCTACGCAGGTAATGAAATTGATTAATTATGCGGTCTACGCAAGCAAAACATGCGGTCTACGCAGGTAATGAAATTGATTAGTTATGCGGTCTACGCAAGTAATGAAATTGGACAATTATGCGGTCTACGCAAGCAATACATGCGGTTTACACAGGTAATGAAATTGAACAAACATGCGGTCTACGCAAGCAATACATGCGGTCTACGCAGGTAATGAAATTGATTACAAACATGCAGTCTACGTAGGTAATGTAATTAACATGCGGTCTACGCAAGGAATAAAAGTGATTACAAACATGCGGTCTACGCAGGTAATGTAATTAACGTGCGGTCTACGCAAGGAATAAAAGTAATTACAAACATGCGGTCTACGCAGGTAATGTAATTAACATGCGGTCTACGCAAGTAAAGAAAGTGATTACAAACAAGCGGTCTACGCAGGTAATGTAATTAACATGCGGTCTACGTAAGTAAAGAAAGTGATTACAAACATGCGGTCTACGCAGGTAATGTAATTAACATGCGGTCTACGCAAGGAATAAAAGTGATTACAAACATGCGGTCTACGCAGGTAATGTAATTAACATGCGGTCTACGCAAGGAATAAAATTGATTACAAACATGCGGTCTACGCAGGTAATGTAATTAACATGCTTGAACATATGTGAGTGAGGACATATCATTCATAATGCAGGGATGTAAAACACTGTAACACGGCGCAATCGAAGCGATTTGTGGGAATCCTCAAGACATGAAAAGGATACGGGAAGGAGCGTTCTTCGTACGTATCGAGCATCATTGGCAGAGGTTGTGGCCCGAGGTCAACTCGAATGTCCATGTTTCAAAAGCGTACTCCCCCGTGGGGTCTCAAGTAATGAAGGCGCCAAACCATGTCGTTGACCCGAACAAAGGCGTGGAAGGTGCGCTGACCGCAAGGGGAGTTTTGCGGGTATCCATTCCGACACTTGGCCACCCTGTCATTCTATGTTTTACTTTCCTTTTTACTGGCAGTTTAAGCACATTGCACTGCCTCGGGCAGGTTTTATTCTTTCTCAAAATTACACATTTTGCAAAGCACGTGACGGGAATGAAACAACCATTTTATTCAAAAGATGTTGTATTTGTAAACTTTCTATGCATCGCATTGCAAGGTATCAGACCACAATGTGAACGAAATCAAACTCATTTTGAACACCGAGTATTCGCATCGTAATAAACAGGCAGTGAACCGACTTACAACTCGATAAGCAAATGTACAAAGGCATGATAGGACCAAACAAGCGTGAGTACAACTCGATAAATAAATCAAAAACTCAAAGAGAGTGAAATACAACTCGATAAGCAAATGTTCGAAAACTCGACAAGCAGACAGGCGTGACTTCACAAGAATCGATCACCGGGGGAGGGATCGGAGGTGATGGAGTTCCCCAATCCTTAGCATAAACAGCTCAGGGAACCAGGAGGAAGCCCATCGGCCAGGAGGAGAGGCCATCGGCCACGAGGAATGGCCATCGGCCAAAAATTTGTCCGGTTGGCAAAATATGATGGCCGGTCGGCAGAGTTTTTGGCCGGCCGGCTATGAATGAGGGAATCACCAGAATGTTGACACCTGTCCTCCACCCAACCTTATCTCCTACAAAAGACCCCAACTTCGCAGTTTTTCTCAATTCTACACTGATTTGCTCTGATGGAAGAGTTTCTTGCTCAAAATCTCACAGCTTGGATTGCTAGCTTGGATGGCTCGGAAAAGTTGAATTTCCGGGGCTTCGGCATAAATGCACTATTCACTCTGGGTCGTGCTCCGTTGCACCTCCCGTTCCTTCAAGCCGCGGCAAGGTTTTGGAATCCAGTGACGCATGTCTTTAGCTTCGCTGGGCAAAAGATATGTCCTACCTTTGAAGATTTCCGAGCCTTAATGGAGTCCGAGCGCGACGAGGAGCTCCTGCCCCAACTTAATTTTGGCCATGCCCAATCCCTAGGGCGAATGTGTGGACTCAGTATGCGTGACGCTCGATCTCTGATTGGTGACGGGATGCTGGACATTCCGAGTTTAACCGATCGGTTTTCTGATGCTGGTGATCGCAATAAGCATCACTAGCAAGGCTTCCGGCGACATGCCCTCTGTTTGTCCATGCTGTCCCATTTTCTATTCGTCTCAGGCTCTGGAGGGTCTAGTGCCCGGCTGATTGAGGTTGCCCAAGGCTTGAAGGAGGGCAAGAGCTGTATTGCCATGACTCTGGCTGAGACGTTAATGGGTTTAGACGCCTTTTATCGTCATGAGACGACCAGATTAGCAGGGAGTCCACTACTACTACAGGTAATATTTCCTACCCAATCTCGCATTTATGCATTGCTCACATCACTCGGCCCTCAAGCTCGGTCTTTTCTCACAAAATCCTATTCTCACTTTTCTCTCCTCGTACATCTCTCTATTCTTTACTCTCTCATTTTTCATCCCTCCCCAGGTATGGTTGATGGACAAACTGCAGGTTATGGACTCTTGCCCAGCATATTCAGCTCGCGGCTACTTCTTCCGGCACCGTCTAGTCAATGCCTTGGATGAGGGATGGTGGTTCGCTTGGATGTGCCGCTTGTCCGCAGACCGTATTGCTTGGCGGTGCCCTTGGCTGAGCCTTCCGGCAATGAGTTACAATATGCCCCGGCAGACCGGGATTCAATTGGTTGGTCTCACTCACTGTGTATTCTACTTCCCATTTCGGATCCGACGCCAATTTGGCCATGATCAGACTTGCCCGCCAGAGGGAATAGAGTATCCTGCTGCCTTCCTAGCCCGAGGCGCACAGCTTGCTTGGCAGGCCACCACGTGGACGATGAGAGAACTCCTGGCCCCCGCTCCTACTTTCAGTTGCACTTTGTCTGACGAGTGCGTGGATTGGCTCAACGAAGAAGCACAGATTGAGCCCAGCTTGGCATCAGAGGCTTCGACCAGCTCTGGGAGGGGGCGCAGGAGCACCTGACTTGACTATGCCCTAGATTTATTGCTTTATTAGTACTTTCAAATTTTCTTTATGAATGTAATAAAAAGCAACTTCGATTGTATGCAAGAGCAGGAGAACTCTGTTTTGAAATCAATGAAATTGAAGGTTGTGGTACTGAAAATTTTCCGCTTTGGTCCAAAAATAGTCAAAGTTGTAAAAAGATTATTTGAACAAAGTCGGCTTTTATTAAAACTTCTCAAAAATCATTTTCGATGTGGATCAGAACTGGACACGCCTGAGATTTGTCACTGAGATGCACAATCCCAGATCCCTGCAACTGGAAAGTTGCCCCTAGTCTGAAGAGCACTGCAGTACTGCACAGCAACGGAAAGTTGCCCCTAGTCTGAAGAGCACTGCGTTGGAGGTCATAACCGAACCCTTGAATGCTGAATAGACAAAGATGGCCGAGACAATCGAATGGACAAAGTTGATCGGGGAAGTGTTATGGCTGAACTTCAGGATGAAGTTGCCTACGTATCCCAAAGATGGGAATCAAGCCTTACGTAGTTCAGGCTTCGGTTCACTTGGGTATTTTCACTCTCCTTTTGCGCTCTAACTTTTGCCAAGGCCGCCCTTTGCGGGTTTTCAGCCTTGCGAGCTCAGTTTTTATATTTTCTAATTTTTTGTGCTCTAACTTTTGCCTAGGTCGCCCTTTCGGGTTTTCGGCTAGCGAGCCTCTCAAGGGTAATATTTCTTCAACTTGTCCATGTTGATATTGGGAGAACTCCAGGCCATCTAAGTCCATCAGCACCACAGCTCCACCTGACCAGATAGCTTTGATGATGTAGGGACCGGTCCAATTGGGTCTGAACTTGCCCCTTGGGTCGTGGATGGGAGCTCGGTTGTCCTTGAGCACCAAATCCCCTTCCTTTAGATTTATGGACTTAACCTTCTTGTTGAAAGCCCGGGCAATTCTGCGCTGATAACTTTGAACGTGATACAGTGCTTTTAGTCTTCTCTCGTCAAAGAGCATGAGTTCCTCAAACCTGCTCTGCTGCCAATCTGCCTCAGCTATCTGACACTCAGCCAATACCCGTAAGGACGGAACGTCAATTTCGATAGGTAGAACGGCCTCCATTCCATAAACTAATAAATACGGAGTCGCTCCGGTAGAAGTTCTAATTGAAGTCCTGTAACCCCACAGAGCAAACGGCAACTTATCTGGCCAATCTCGGTAGGTTTGCACCATCTTTCGCAGTATATGCTTGATGTTCTTGTTGGCGGCCTCAACTGCTCCGTTGGTTTGCGGCCGGTATGTGGATGACTTACGAAAAGCCACGTTATATTTCTTCAACAAGTCAATCACTTCTTTCTTAAAGTGGGATCCATTATCCGAAATAATCTCGTTTGGCACTCCGTAGCGACAGATGATGTTGTTTCTGATGAACTTTGCGACGTGCGACGCCTTCAACACCGCATATGATTGGGGCTCGACCCACTTCGTGAAATAATCTATCGCTACCAGGATAAACTCATGCCCATTCGACCCCTTCGGGGTAACAGCTCCGATCACATCAATTCCCCAAACGGAAAATGGCCATGGGGACGTCATGTTGTACAGCTTGGACGGTGGGATGTTCATACGGTTTGCATGGATCTGGCATTTGTGGCATCGCCGAACAAAGCCGATACAATCCTCCTCCATGGTAGACCAGTAGTAGCCTGGTCTGAGGATCTTTCTGGCCAGCATTACTCCATTCATGTGTGCACCGCACTCCCCTCCATGGATGGCCTCCATCAGGCGCTTCGACTCTTCAGCTTCTACACAGAGCTTATGCATTCCCAGATGACCTCTCTTATACAGTTTACCCCCGCAGATGATGAACTGAACAGCCATTCTTCTAATTGCCCTTTTATCCTTGGCATTTGCCCCTGGTGGATATGCCTCTTTTTCCAAGAAGTTCCAAACGTCGTAATACCAGGGGTTGTCGTCCTGAGCCTCATCTATGGCGGAAATTGACTCGTACGCTGGCGCAAACTTCTGATCAATAATGACTGGACGCATCCGGACTCCGGACGGGATGTCTATCATGGAAGATGGAGTTGCTAGTGAATCTGCGAACCTGTTGTTCTCTCTTGCTAGGTGGGTGAAATTTAGCTTCTCAAATCGAGGAATTAACAAATCCAAGGTTTGGTGGTAAATTATCATCCTTTCCTCTTTGACTTTCCAGTCTCCTTTTGCTTGAGATACAACAAGGTTTGAGTCCCCAATGGCGTCCAACCGTCTTGCCCCTAGTTCTAGGGCTGCTTCTAGGCCGGCAATACATGCCTCATACTCTGCTTCATTGTTCGAGACTTTGAACCGGAGCTTGAATGCTAAAGGGATACAAGAATCGTCCGGCGCTATCAGCAACACTCCTATCCCATACCCGTATTGGTTTGACGCTCCGTCAAAGTACATCGTCCAAGTTTCACCTTCGATGTGCAGAATGGCTTCATCTGGGAACAGGTACTCAACCGCTTCGTCCCCTTCAACCGGGTGGTCGGCAAGGAACTCTACTACTGCTCTTCCTTTTATTGACTTGCGTGTAACATACTTCAAATCAAATTCAGAGAGCAACAGCAGCCAACGAGCTAGCTTACCCGTAAGTGCCGGTTTCTCGAAAAGATATTTGATGGGATCCAAACGTAAAACCAACATTACAGAGTGAGCAAACAGGTAGTGCCGCAGCTTCCTGGTAGCCCATACCAAGGCCAAGCAAGCCTTCTCCAGCGGAGTGTAGCGGGTCTCGTAATCCAGCATCTTCTTGCTCAGATAGTAGATGGCCCTTTCCACTTTGTCTTCTGACTCTTGTGCGAGCATACAGCCCATGGTAGTCTCAGTTACTGAAAGGTACAATATCAACGGTCTCCCCGGCTCTGGTGGTGACAACACGGGCGGGTTCTGTAGATACTCTTTGATCTGTTCAAAAGCTGCTTGACATCGGCCGTCCCATTAGAACTACTTTCCTTTCTTCAGGAGACCAAAAAGTGGTTCACAAGTCAAGGTTAATTTTGAGATAAACCGTCTTATGAATTGCACTTTACCTAGAAAGCCTCGCACCTCCTTTTCAGTCCTTGGTGGTGGCATTTCCAAGATGGCCTTGATTTTGGAAGGGTTGACCTCGATGCCTCTTTGTGTAATCAGAAACCCTAGCATTTTCCTTACTGTAACACCGAATGTACACTTCTGGGGATTCAACCGCAGCCGAAACTCTCTGATCCTTTGAAAGAACTTTTTGTAAGGCGGTGTAGTGGCCCTCTCTTTCTTTGGACTTGACAATCATGTCGTCCACGTACACCTCGACCTCTTCATGGATCATATCATGCAATATCGTGGTTGCTGCCCGTTGATAAGTAGCTCCAGCGTTCTTCAACCCAAATGACATCACTCTGTAGCAATATGTACCCCACGAGGTAGTGAATGCAGTCTTCTCCCGATCTTCGGGTGCCATTACTATCTGATTATAGCCTGAGAAGCCATCCATAAACGAAAGCAAGGCGTGTCCTGCCGTGAAATCTACCAATTCATCAATGTGCAGCAAGGGAAAGTCGTCCTTCGGACTGCCTTGTTCAAATCTCTGAAGTCTACACATACCCGAATTCTGCCATCCTTTTTTGGCACCGGAACAATGTTGGCCAACCAAGTCGGGTATTCGGATACCAGCAGGAAGCCTGCATCGATTTGCATGGTGACCTCTTCCTTGATCTTAATGGCCCAATCCGGGCGGATCCTTCTGAGCTTTTGCTTGACAGGTCAGGCCTCGGGATCAAGAGGGATCCGGTGCTGTACAATCTCAGGATCGATTCCAGGCATGTCTTCGTAGGACCACGCGAAAACATCTTTGAAATCTTTTAATAAAGCGACTAAGCGCTCGCGTTCCTCCGAAGACAACGTGGACCCGATCTGGACCAGCCGCGGGTCCTTCTCAGTACCAACATTCACGGTAGTGATTTCATCCATTAAGGGTTTAACAAATCTTTCCTGCTCTTGATCAATTAACCGTTGCAAAACCGGAGGAATTTCTTCCTCGTCGTTTTCATCAAAATTTTGAAAATCCTGATTTAAGCAATAAATCAAAGGCACAGAAAAATACTCGGAAACCACATTCACATCGTTCTCATTAACTACTTCCCAGCCGTCTGATTCTTCTGTTACAACAGACTCAAAAGAGAAAGAAAATGACGACCTAGACAGGACTGTGGCATCCGGGTTATCACCCCCAGGAATACCGAACTCAGACTCAGTCGAGCTAGAACCTGATTCCGACTCACAGGACTCGGTGGAATCAGATTCCGGCTCACTACCTAACCTGGTGCTGCTGGACAAAAATTCTTCTTCATATTGCCAGACGAGAGAGGGTGCGATGGATGCATCCAAAATAGTTGCTGGTAGGCTCGCAGCCGTTTCGTTTTCGATCACACATACCGAGGAGCTATCCCCCAAGCACTTCTGTTCGATCGGAGGATCTGAAAGCAGACATGCCAGTGCTACCCCCATTTCATTTTCAGCGTCCTCAGACTGCACTTCCCTATTTTGTTCAGCCTCAACTGATAGATCTGTTTGCCCTTCGGCGATGTCACTTTCAGGTAGCTGCAGGTCGAGGAAAATCTCAAAACCCGACACGCGCTTCTTCTCCGCGTTTAGCCATGGTTCTGGGAAGCCACAAAACGGAAAGTCTTCCCCCTCCCGGACGAAGCGTCCGTTTAGGGTACCCTGAATGGGCCTATGCATCAACTCGAAAGGCTTCCCAGCCTTCTTTGCTCTGGCTCTTCCGGCCATTTCCTTTCCTTTCCTTATCCAGTCCTCTTTGGTGGGTAGATAACCCAATCCAAAGGTATGAGGGTTGTGCGGCACTTCGGCCAATGCTGCGACGCCTTTCCGGCCGCTCTTGCCCAATCCCATCCCGGGGATATGTTGGAGCTTGTTCATGAGATAGACTGCCTGAGCACTGACATATACCCCTTCACAAGCAGCCATAATGTCCTGTACAACCCGAGCCTCAGCCAAGGTAAAACCCGATATGAACACATCTTCCATACCGTGTTCAATTTTTAGAACAGGCGTGGATACTTCTGGCGGCGGATGAATCGATGAATTTTCGAAGACGATGGCTACTCCCTTCCCATAGGGGTATTTCACCACTTGATGTAGGGTGGGGGAGACTGCCTTTGCCTGATGCAGCCACGGCCGCCCTAAAAGCAGGTTGAAAGTTGCAGGAACCTCCAAAACATGGAAATCTATCCCATGCTGTCCCGGCCCAACTTTTGTTTGAATCTTAACGGTTCCCATTACTTCCCGGCTTGTGTTGTCATACGCCCGAATCACCTGGGCCGTTGGCTACCCTGTCATTCTATGTTTTACTTTCCTTTTTACTAGCAGTTTAAGCACATTGCACTGCCTCAAGCAGGTTTTATTCTTTCTCAAAATTACACATTTTGCAAAGCACGTGACGGGAATGAAACAACCATTTTATTCAAAAGATGTTGTATTTGTAAACTTTTTATGCATCGCATTGCAAGGTATCACACCACAATGTGAACGAAATCAAACTCATTTTGAACACCGAGTATTCGCATCGTAATAAACAGGCAGTGAACCGACTTACAACTCGATAAGCAAATGTACAAAGGCATGATAGGACCAAACAAGCGTGAGTACAACTCGATAAATAAATCAAAAACTCAAAGAGAGTGAAATACAACTCGATAAGCAAATGTTCGAAAACTCGACAAGCAGACAGGCGTGACTTCGCAAGAATCGATCACCGGGGGAGGGATCGGAGGTGATGGAGTTCCCCAATCCTTAACATAAACAGCTCAGGGAACCAGGAGGAAGCCCATCGGCCAGGGGGAGAGGCCATCGGCCACGAGGAATGGCCATCGGCCAAAAATTTGTCCGGTCGGCAAAATATGATGGCCGGTCAACAGAGTTTTTGGCCGGCCGGCTATGAATGAGGGAATCACCAGAATGTTGACACCTGTCCTCCACCCAACCTTATCTCCTACAAAAGACCCCAACTTCACAGTTTTTCTCAATTCTACACTGATTTGCTCTGATGGAAGAGTTTCTTGCTCAAAATCTCACAGCTTGGATTGCTAGCTTGGATGGCTCGGAAAAGTTGAATTTCCGGGGCTTCGGCATAAATGCACTATTCACTCTGGGTCGTACTCCGTTGCACCTCCCGTTCCTTCAAGCCGCGGCAAGGTTTTGGAATCCAGTGACGCATGTCTTTAGCTTCGCTGGGCAAAAGATATGTCCTACCTTTGAAGATTTCCGAGCCTTAATGGAGTCCGAGCGCGACGAGGAGCTCCTGCCCCAACTTAATTTTGGCCATGCCCAATCCCTAGGGCGAATGTGTGGACTCAGTATGCGTGTCGCTCGATCTCTGATTGGTGACGGGATGCTGGACATTCCGAGTTTGACCGATCGGTTTTCTGATGCTGGTGATCGCAACAACCATCACTAGCAAGGCTTCCGGTGACATGCCCTCTGTTTGTACATGCTGTCCCATTTTCTATTCGTCTCAGGCTCTGGAGGGTCTAGTGCCCGGCTGATTGAGGTTGCCCAAGGCTTGAAGGAGGGCAAGAGCTGTATTGCCATAACTCTGGCTGAGACGTTAATGGGTTTAGACGCCTTTTATCGTCATGAGACGACCAGATTAGCAGGGAGTCCACTATTACTACAGGTAATGTTTCCCACCCAATCTCGCATTTATGCATTGCTCACATCACTCGGCCCTCAAGCTCGGTCTTTTCTCACAAAATCCTATTCTCACTTTTCTCTCCTCGTACATCTCTCTATTCTTTACTCTCTCATTTTTCATCCCTCCCCAGGTATGGTTGATGGACAAACTGCAGGTTATGGACTCTTGCCCAGCATATTCAGCTCGCGGCTACTTCTTCCGGCACCGTCTAGTCAATGCCTTGGATGAGGGATGGTGGTTCGCTTGGATGTGCCGCTTGTCCGCAGACCGTATTGCTTGGCGGTGCCCTTGGCTGAGTCTTCCGGCAATGAGTTACAATATGCCCTGGCAGACCGCGATTCAATTGGTTGGTCTCACTCACTGTGTATTCTACTTCCCATTTCGGATCCAACGCCAATTTTGCCATGATCAGACTTGCCCGCCAGAGGGAATAGAGTATCCTGCTGCCTTCCTAGCCCGAGGCGCACAGCTTGCTTGGCAGGCCACCACGTGGAGGATGAGAGAACTCCTGGCCCCCGCTCCTACTTTCAGTTGCACTTTGTCTGACGAGTGCGTGGATTGGCTCAACGAAGAAGCACAGATTGAGCCCAGCTTGGCATCAGAGGCTTCGACCAGCTCTGGAAGGGGGCGCAGGAGCACCTGACTTGACTATGCCCCAGATTTATTGCTTTATTAGTACTTTCAAATTTTCTTTATGAATGTAATAAAAAGCAACTTCGATTGTATGCAAGAGCAGGAGAACTCTGTTTTGAAATCAATGAAATTGAAGGTTGTGGTACTGAAAATTTTCCGCTTTGGTCCAAAAATAGTCAAAGTTGTAAAAAGATTATTTGAACAAAGTCGGCTTTATTAAAACTTCTCAAAAATCATTTTCGATGTGGATCAGAACTGGACATGCCAGAGATCTGTCACTGAGATGCACAACCCCAGATCCCTGCAACTGGAAAGTTGCCCCTAGTCTGAAGAGCACTGCAGTACTGCACAGCAACGGAAAGTTGCCCCTAGTCTGAAGAGCACTGCGTTGGAGGTCATAACCGAACCCTTGAATGCTGAATAGACAAAGATGGCCGAGACAATCGAATGGACAAAGTTGATCGGGGAAGTGTTATGGCTAAACTTCAGGATGAAGTTGCCTATGTATCCCAAAGATGGAAATCAAGCCTTACGTAGTTCAGGCTTCGGTTCACTCGGGTATTTTCACTCTCCTTTTGCGCTCTAACTTTTGCCAAGGCCGCCCTTTGCGGGTTTTCAGCCTTGCGAGCTCAGTTTTTATATTTTCTAATTTTTTGTGCTCTAACTTTTGCCTAGGTCGCCCTTTCGGGTTTTCGGCCTAGCGAGCCTCTCAAGGGTAATATTTCTTCAACTTGTCCATGTTGATCGGTTGGGAGAACTCCAGGCCATCTAAGTCCATCAGCACCACAGCTCCACCTGACCAGATAGCTTTGATGATGTAGGGACCGGTCCAATTGGGTCTGAACTTGCCCCTTGGGTCGTGGATGGGAGCTCGGTTGTCCTTGAGCACCAAATCCCCTTCCTTTAGATTTATGGACTTAACCTTCTTGTTGAAAGCCCGGGAAATTCTGCGCTGATAACTTTGAACGTGATACAGTGCTTTTAGTCTTCTCTCGTCAAAGAGCATGAGTTCCTCAAACCTGCTCTGCTGCCAATCTGCCTCAGCTATCTGACACTCAGCCAATACCCGTAAGGACGGAATTTCAATTTCGATAGGTAGAACGGCCTCCATTCCATAAACTAATAAATACGGAGTCGCTCCGGTAGAAGTTCTAATTGAAGTCCCGTAACCCCACAGAGCAAACGGCAACTTATCTGGCCAATCTCGGTAGGTTTCCACTATCTTTCGCAGTATATGCTTGATGTTCTTGTTGGCGGCCTCAACTGCTTCGTTCGTTTGCGGCCGGTATGTGGATGACTTACGAAAAGCCACGTTATATTTCTTCAACAAGTCAATCACTTCTTTCTTAAAGTGGGATCCATTATCCGAAATAATCTCGTTTGGCACTCCGTAGCAACAGATGATGTTGTTTCTGATGAACTTTGCGACGTGCGGCGCCTTTAACACCGCATATGATTGGGCCTCGACCCACTTCGTGAAATAATCTATCGCTACCAGGATAAACTCATGCCCATTCGACCCCTTCGGGGTAACAGCTCCGATCACATCAATTCCCCAAACGGAAAATGGCCATGGGGACATCATGTTGTACAGCTTGGACGGTGAGATGTTCATACGGTTTGCATGGATCTGACATTTGTGGCATCGCCGAACAAAGCCGATACAATCCTCTTCCATGGTAGACCAGTAGTAGCCCTGTCTGAGGATCTTTCTGGCCAGCATTACTCCATTCATGTGTGCACCGCACTCCCCTCCATGGATGGCCTCCATCAGGCGCTTCGACTCTTCAGCTTCTACACAGAGCTTATGCATTCCCAGATGACCTCTCTTATACAGTTTACCCCCGCAGATGATGAACTGAACAGCCATTCTTCTAATTGCCCTTTTATCCTTGGCATTTGTCCCTGGTGGATACGTCTCTTTTTCCAAGAAGTTCCAAACGTCGTAATACCAGGGGTTATCGTCCTGAGCCTCATCTATGGCGGAAATTGACTCGTACGCTGGTGCAAACTTCTGATCAATAATGACTGGACGCATCCGGACTCCGGACGGGATGTCTATCATGGAAGATAGAGTTGCCAGTGAATCTGCGAACCTGTTGTTCTCTCTTACTAGGTGGGTGAAATTTAGCTTCTCAAATCAAGGGTTCGTTTTGGTCAATTAACGATGGTTCGTTTTGGGGCATATTTGACTTAGCATACCTTATGCTATGCATGTTTGCATTCATTCATTTGTATTGCATGCACTGGGCTCGGTGCATCATACTAACTGCATAGTATTTCAATTCCAACTTGAATACGTGTATCAAATTGCCGCATATCATATGCCATCTTAGATTAGCCGAGCATATTCTAATTACATTCCGTATGTGTTGCATTAGCCATCTTAACATGGACTTGGATCATACATTTGATTACTAACATGTTCTTGTTTTGGCTCGAAGTACACTGTGAGTGTTTATGCTTTAGCATTTTGCATGTATGTGAGTGATAACATGACAGCATGCTTGCCATGAGGCTAATTGCTTATGTGATATGACTGCCTGAATGCCTGTGGGTGAAGGTTGGATTACTTGAATTGGGACAAGTCATTGAAATCCGTATTTTAGCCTACTTGCGAGTAGCAAGCTTCAAACCATTTTCCAAAACAAAACGGGTATGCGATGTTTTGTTCCAAATTAGGTAATCTAGTCTATACTTGTGTGTTGTGCGCATCACATAGTAATTCTAGCTAATTGACTGGAATAAGAACACATATGTTTTCAAAACTCGATGTCATGCTTAGTACAGGCCGATCTTCGGATAGGGCGAGCGGGGGTGCTCATAGCTGACCTTCCCCAATCGTACCCAAGTTCCCGAGCCGAGGTAACTTTGGTGATGACAGACGCGTGGCCTTAGGCACGATTCAGGGTTTCCTAAATTCCCCCAAAACAAAATATTTAGGTGGCAACTCTGTATCTGGCAAAGCCGTCCATGTTTGGCACTTCTTTCTCAAAAATCAGTTTTCCAAAACGATTTGCCGGATTTGGACTCTTTGGTGATTTATCAATCTTACATCGCACATTGTGAGATTAGATTCAGAACCATGACATATTGAGTTCAAACTGTGGAAAAGCATAAAGCCCGAGGGCACGTCCACAGCCACGTTCAATCTACTACTGGGAAGGCCCTAGCTCCATCAGATGAAAGTGGTGTCATCAATGGTCCATCAGTTGGTAAAGTACCCCTTCGAAGATGGGATTGCTACTATGTACGACAATTTTGCGATCTATCCTCCCCAGGAAACTACTGCGCCATTATTGGAAATCATACATAAGGAAGAGGACATGTTCCTTTCTTGCTTCTCTCTAGCAGAGGCCCGGCTGGTCCAAACCATCATAGCGGAGGATGATGGGAGTTACGTGAGCACTCAATCCATCTACATGATGAACAAACAGGGGCATATTCCTGGATCAGGATTGGAGAGAAGTGGTAGGTAGGGGGGTACCGTTGCCAAAGAGGTGAGTCACAACCCTCACGCTTTTGGGCTGGGATGCAAACCTATCGTTGCAGATTGGCAAAGAAAGGGAGAGGAGTTGCGAGGAAGGCTGAAAGTGAAGAAGCCTGGGCGGCAGTATGAGGTAGTCCACAAACCAATATGGGAAACCTTGAACGGACATTTTGTCTGCCAAGGAGAAGACTTCTCTTTCGGTGGATTCCTAGAGCCCCAGTTTGTCAAGGAAACAAAGACAATGTATCCGGGGTTCGAGATCTTCTTCGAGCATAAGTTACCAGAAGAAGAGGATGGACAGGCAAACCTGAGCATCCATATAGATCAAAACCGGACTGCAAGCCTGGGCATTGAAGAAGAAGAACTGTTGGGAAAAGCGCTAGCTGACCTAATGGCAAGTTCTACTGCTGGAGCTAAGTCCATCGACTTAGGGAATAGTTTTAATATCTCAATGATCAGGGATATATCGGCAGCAAATTTTACTAATCTTATCGTGGATGCATCTGAGGCTCCACGTTTGGCTTAAAAGTTTGAGCACGGTGTCATCTGCAGTTCTGGATCGGATAGTAAGTCAGATTTGATTCCACTGAGTCTGTGGAGTCAGAGTCAGATTCGAGTTCCTCTGAGTTTGGTACTTCCGGGAGTGGTAACCCGGATACCAATGTCCTGTCCAAATCGACTTTTAGCTTTTCTTTTGAGTCCACTGTAATTGAGGATCCAGACCTTTTGAATGAGAATGTTGTGAACTTTGCCTACTTTTCTGTGCCTTTGGGTTGTTTTAATGATCTTGATTTTCAAAATTTCAACTTAAACAAAGAGGAAGAAATTCCTCGAGTTTTGAAAATTTTGGTTGATCATGAGGAGGAGAGGCGTGTTAAGCCCTGTACAAATGAAATCATATCAATTAACGTGTGTACTGAGAAGGATCCTTCCTTGGTTCAGATTGGGTCCACATTGTCTTCGGAGGAGTGCGAGCGTTTAATCGCTTTAGTAAAAAATTTCAAGGATGTTTTCACGTGGTCCTACGAAGACATGTCTGGAATCGATCCTGAGATTGTACAGCACCAGATCAGTCTTGACCATGAGGTCCGACTAGTTAAGCAGAATTTGCGTAGAGTCCGTCCAGATTGGGCTTTGAAGATCAAGGAAGAAGTTACCAAACAGATTAAGAAAGGGTTCTTGCTTGTATCTGAGTATCCGACGTTGTTAGCCAATATTGTTCTAGTTCCGAAGAAGAATGGTAGAATTAGAGTTTGTGTCGACTTCAAGGATCTGAATAAGGCAAACCCAAAGGATGACTTTCCGCTATCGCACATAGATGAGTTGGTAGACTTCACCGCCAGCCACGCGCTGTTATCCTTCATGAATAGGTTTTCCAGGTATAACCAGATTTTGATGGCACCCGAGGATAGGGAAAAAACTGCTTTCACTACTCCATGGGGCACCTACTGCTACCGAATCATGCCATTTGGGTTAAAGAACGCTGGGGTTACCTACCAAAAGGCCGCAACCATCATTATGCATAATATGATCCACAAAGAAGTTGTTGTCTATAATCAAACGAGAGTTACTTATGCAGCACCAAAACTTTATTTTGGTATTCAAAACTATCTCCAAAATATCAATTAGACCTTGATATATATATATATATATATATTAAATTTAATTTAATTTAAATATTTAATAATAATTTCATCTAAAAATTAAATTTAAACATCTAATAATAATTTTCATCATTCAATATTGTTTGTCAAATCTCAGAAGTAGATATTTCTCTCAGAACACGTGTCGTCTAGATTTTTACCAATATAGTTTATCACCTACTACTAATCGACCAGTTCTATTGAAATTGATATGAGACATAAGCTAATGTTGAGAGAGAAGAGTGAATAGACTTAAAATTTTGGGCTCAATTAGTTTACCTAGGGCCGACTCAAGGTATTTGAGATTTAAAGTGACAATTTTAAATGAAACAGTAAATGATTTTTTTTCATAAATGTTATTATTTAAAAATTATTTTACTTGCCTTTTTAGATGAAAAATATTATTAGATATTTAAATTTATTTTTTATATATAATAGGGGTCTAATTAATATTTTGGAGATAGTCTAACAGTAAAATGATAACTCAAAATAAGTTTTGGGACACCGTATCAGTAACTTTCATTTGATTATAAACAACAGTTAATATCAAGGGTTAAATTCATCTAAAATCAAATAGTTTAAATATAAAAGTAATATTATTAAAAGAATAAGAATTAAATTGACTTACAAGTAATTATTAGGACGACAAAATGAAATTTCTTTG
Organism: Camellia sinensis; assembly: GCF_055761805.1. Classification (NCBI taxonomy): domain Eukaryota; kingdom Viridiplantae; phylum Streptophyta; class Magnoliopsida; order Ericales; family Theaceae; genus Camellia; species Camellia sinensis. The sequence continues at coordinate 62,274,803 of NC_138971.1, forward strand.
AGCAAACTGCGCAGGAACCTAAAAGCACATTTCGTTAATCTCCATAGCATACAATGTTGGGCTTGATGTTTTGGAGATTTAAGGCGAAACCCAAAAAAAAAAAAGGGACCTATATTCATTATAAAAAAAAAAAAAAGGGATTAATCTCATCCTATTTGGCACTATTATTGTGGATCGATACCAAAATAAATATCAAAATGTATTCATTTCAGAAATTATAAAAAATTAAGATTTTAGAGACCAAAATTTAGAGACAATGCTATTTTTTAAGAATCAAATTTTTTTGTTGCAAAAAGTGTCATTATTATATTTTTAGAAACGAAAATTGGATGTCAGTGATAAATTATTATCATTTTAGGACCAAATGTTTTGTCTCAAAAAATAAACCATTTTGAGACAAAACTATTTTGTCCATTAAAGTCTATTTATTAGTGACATTTTTAAAATTTTGTCGCTAAAAACATTGTTTTTGACTTTTTGAGACGACTTTTTAGCGACTATCCTCACAATGATAGAAATTGATTCCTAAATGTCTTTTGCAACAAAATTTTACTTTTAGAGACTAAAAAATTTGATCTCTAAAACGCTTATATATTATATTTAGTACAAAAAAGTAAAACAAAACAAAACAAAAAGAAAGTTACCAAAATGTATAGTTCAAATCAACAAAACAAACTAATTAATCAACAAATCTAATTAATGAAATGTTGCAACGGTGTGAAGCAAACTGTGATGAACCTGGAATTTTTGTTTTTTTAAAAGCCAATGCATAAATTAATTGAGCAAATATTCGAATTGGACTGCTGTGTAAAATTCTATGTGAAAATAGTTTTATTTTGTGTTTTTTTTAAAAATAGTTCCTGATTATAAAAAATTATGAGTATTTATTTTACAAAAATTCGCGAACTGATTGACGTTCAGTTTAGTTTATAGAAAAAATCGATAACGAGTTTCGAGTGTTTAAACATGATTTGAGATAAAGTTTATTGGATCTATTTTGGTATATAATTGGACCATATTTGGCTTATGGATAGAAATTTAATTCAAGACCCATGATTTAGATTTATGACTCATATTTAACTGTTTGGTCCTTTTTAACTATGTGATTGGTAGTGAACACCTTGAAAAAAGTTATTATTTATTATATAAAATTATAATAAATATTTAATAATTGAATTTTTGATGTGTATCATACGATAAAAAATTATTTATTTTTATAATAAATAAAAATGGATATATATTTCGTCATAAATAAAATATTATATTTTTATAAGAAGATAAAATTATATTATTTTATGATATGTGATATAAATTTTATGATATTATTATAAATATATTTATATATATATATATAATTTTCCTTCGAGAAAGAGAACAAGCCACGTGGGGTTGTCTCGCCCCCATCCCTCCTCATTTCACTTTTCCGCATCCCTTATCTTCACTTTCCCAACTTGTCATTTCTTTGACTTCAGAATCCGGCAGGGAAGAGAGGTGAGGTTCTGTGCCTCTCACGAACTTTTGAGCAAATAATTTTTGTTCACATTTTGCAAGAGTGGAGTCAGATCAGGTTAGATTTTGAAAATTTTTTGTGAATGAAAGTTGGAGAGTTCGTCGTACTCTTTGCAGTGATAGTTCTGGATCAAAAATCCGACGACGTTTACATTCTAAATATGCTTCTCTTTATTATTTGAGGTAGAGATTTTTTTTTTTTCCTCTTCATATTATTGCTTTAAATCCATGTTAAGCATATTGGGGTATTTTTTTTCAGGTCCCTGGTATTATGATTTTATAGCATAAAGGACACCCAATATTTTCATAATGTCTAAGGTCCATCAACAATATTTTCATAATGTCTAAGGTCCCTCAACCTTGATCCAGAGAAATTTCAGTCCAGAGAAATTTCAGTCCAGAGAAAATTGGTCCAGAGAAATTCTGGCCCAGAGAAATTTGGTCCAGAGAAATTTCAGTCCAGAGAAATTTCAGTCCAAAGAAAATTGGTCCAGAGAAATTCTGGCCCAGAGAAATTTGGTCCAGAGAAATTTCAGTCCAGAGAAATTCTGGCCCAGAGAAATTTGGTCCAGAGAAATTTCAGTCCAGAGAAAATTGGTTAGAGAAATTCTATGAACAGTGACCAGGCGAATTTCTCTGGACCAAATTTCTCTGGATAAGTTTCTCTACTTTTCTTCTCATTCACATCTAACCAGAAAAATTTTCTGCATCACCAAAAAAAAAAAAAAAAAAAAAAAACAACAACAACCCAGTGAAATTATGTTTTTGGTATTTGCTGGAGAAAATGCTCGTCTTTGACCCGAACAGGCGCATTACAGGTATGATGTAATTTAGGTTTCTTTTAAGTAGGACAGAAGACTAATTTAAGCCTACCTTTCAATTAAAAAAAAAAAAAAACTTTGCAATGTTGCCCATTGAATCATGACTTCTGACAGATAATAAGAGTCTGGTGAAAATTTCTGCTAAAATCTAGGAAATCAATGGTTGATTTTCAGATAGGCAGTAGATGTTATGTTTTCACACCAAAAGTATTCTTTTAAATTATGTTACCTAGAACGCAGATCGTTAGAGAGAGAGAGGGGTGTCAATGGGTTTGACTGAAATTTGTCTGATATATGTTTAGGACCTTAGACATCAAAAAATAATTTTGTGGATCTCTTCCATTACGAAAAGTGGGAGAGGGACCCTAGACCGATTTTCCCAAGCATATTTTGAGAGGTATTATATATATATTATTCTCAGATTTTTTTAAAATAATTTTTGAAAGAAAAATTATGTAAAAATGTTAAGAATATTGATATTTTGAAATTAATTTGGAAAAATCATATTGTATTAGTAATATTGGTTAAAAAAATCGGAAAATAAATTTAATAGTTGTTTGGTTTGAATCTACATCATATTATGACTAGATAATTTATTTTGCGAAAAATAATATTGAAATATTATCTCATCCTTGATTATTTTTTTGAAATTTATTTTTGAGAAAAATAAATTGATATTGATGAATATTGTGTGAATTGTTAAGTTAAGATTATAGAGTTATTTTGATAATAAAGACTCTAAAAGTGTTATATTCATAATATTTTATGAAAGATGATTTGCTGATGATTAAGTTGTGCTCATTTTTGTGAAAATAAAAATATGAAATGAGGACTTTTGAAATCCCAACTTAAAAAAGTGTACTCTTGGGTATATTTCACGGTTTTTTATGTAATAAATATCATGTTGATTAGTTAATCTTAGAAAAGTTGTAAAATTGTTATTTGTAGAGAATTTGAAAAAATTAACTTATGTTTGAAGGATAAGACTTGTTAAGTTATGTTTGGTATTAATTCTTTTGAAAAAATGTGAATAAAATAAACATACTAATTTAGTGGATTGAATTAGTTTGGTTAAAATTTTATATCTTTTATTATTAAAAGTCTGTTATTGAGATTATACCATAACTTTTAATATAGTATGATGGAAATGGTAATGTTCAATAAGTATGAGATAGTGAAAATCATATTGGTTATTTTGGTTGATGTGAAACAAAGTTTATTGAAAGTTTTGTGTGAGTCAAAATAATTAAGAAATTGATTATTAGTTTTACTAGTTGGAGTATGCTAATATGTTATTTTTGTACCTTAAATTCATATATGAGATAATTGATTTATAAATTGATGGTTTGGTTAAATTGGAAGTTGATTACCTATAATCTTGCTATTAAATGTATTTTATATATATATAATTGTAGGTGGGTATTTGAAAGTAAGAAAGTCCCAATTTGTGAAAGAACTTAAATGTTAATGTTTTGGGAGTTGTTGGATTATTGGGAAAAAATTATGTTTGGTTTTAAAATTGCGGATTTGATTGGAAAACACTTATGAAACTTTTGGAATATCGAGGATTGGTTACTCCTTTGAAATGTTGAGTTTTATGGAAAATTATATTAGTCTTGAAAATTTGTCTTTAAAATGTGGAATATAGATTGTTTCCAAATGTTGGGAATCATGGGGAATTCCAAGTTATATAGTTGTATGTTAGATTGTATATACATATTGTTATCTTTTAATTAATGCATTAGAGATAACTGTTTTGACTATTGGTGGATGATAGTATTGATTGTTGTAGAAATAGCATGAGGATTAGGTTAACGGAAACTAATTTCTCATACACATCACATGGAACATTGTTGCATACTTAATCATTGGAAATGAATTGTTTTGAGAAAAGTGGGTGAATACTTTAGTGAATCTGGATAAGAGATGTTGTTACTTCAAATTAAGTTAGTTTGTGTATTCATAGTGAAAGTCCTAAAAACCGCACATATACATGGGTGTCGGTCCCGAGGACGAAATTTTCATGAAATGACTATAGTAGCGCTTATATAGCCTACGTTTACATGGGTGCTGATCTCGTGGATGAAATTTCCATGAAATGGCAATAGTAGCGTTTGTATAGCCTATGTTTACATGGGTGCTGGTTTACTGTTTAATGCAGACGAAATTTCCATGAAACGTTATGCTTGATAGAGATTCCCAGTATGTGTATTTATTGTCTATTTTCTAAAGAAAAGACATGCATATAACTCGTATTATAAACTTGGCATCGCATTTGTTTTGAAAAGGATATCTTGTTGACATTAAAGCATATAAATTTATTTAAGTTAACTAGTTGTGATTAATTAATTAAATTTGGATTTAAGGAATTAGGTAATAAAATCATAAGGTTATGTCATGATATGACTTTACATATATGTACGGTATCACTGTATCGCTGGACCCGCATGTGTTTTAATGTTATAATATGAGATTGTATGCTCACCCATTACCTGTACATGTGTACATGAAATGCTTTTCGGATTTGAAAATCAAATAGTTGGTTTTACTATTTCATAAGTATAATGTAGTAATGAATTGTAATACTTCATTTGTTTATTTGGATGAGTGCTATTTTTTGTAGAGAGCAGTATCATCTCTTTTATTGTAAGCTTTGAGGCATTCCATTTATAATGATTATATTATATTAATTGAAATACGCGGAGAGTGAGTTTATGGTTTCATTCATAGTATTTTTTTGTATAGACTTGTGAAAAGTAAATAAAATGGTTAATGAAAAAGATTTTTAGAATTAATTAAGTGAGAATGAAGGTATTTTTCTAAAACCTCATCATTCAGTTATTTAATTTCTGCCTCATTGATTTTTGAAAATCGGGATGTTACACAAACATAAATGATTTCACATTATGTTAAATTGAAGAGTGGGATAATAATTTTGCTTCACCAGTAGTGAAGCAAATATAAATGAAAAAAGAAACATGACTATATAATCAATTTTCCATACAAAACAGACAAGCAACTCACTATTTTATATTTGATAGCAAAGAAATTATGGAATACAATTTAATGAAACAAAACTAGGGCAAACAAATTAGGGAAAACTTATTCAATTAAAATATGACAAAGACATAAGATACAAAAAATTAGGGTAAAATTATTTATTCTATTAAAATCAGATAGTTTATGAGAGAGAAAAATTAAGGCAAAATTATTTACTCCATTATTTGGGCCAACTATACTTGTATATGTTTTACATCATTTTTTTTCAATTGGGCCTAACTACATTTGTGATTAAATTTTTTTTTTTAATTGGGTCCTACATAATTTTTTAGAACCCTTTAGACTAGTCCTAAATCAAGACAAATAAATTGGGCCTACTTAAATTTTGAATATACTACTAATGAATTTTAACGCCTTATTTTTAGGCTAAATTTTGAAATTTAAGGCACAAGCATTAGTGGCCCTAGTGCAGGCTGGCCCTTATAGCATATCCCATATTGAAGAGACATTAAAACTTGAGCGTGAGCCTGAGGCTGAGATACATTCTCCTTCCATCTTGTGATATTTGTAGAAATAAGAAATATTATGAGAAATGAATCTTATTTACTTATAATTCTCTAGTTTGCCCTCTTGTGTTGATTAGTATTTGTAATTTAATTGTAGCAATGTTATTTTTGAAAATTTTAAATTTAGACTATTTAGTCCAATTAATACACCTTTTTAGAATTTGAACTAAAATCAAAGGGAAAAATAGTCCATCAACTTTGCACTCATAAAGTTCTATAATTTGTCACTTGTGTCAATTTGGTATTTGCAATTCTAATTGTATCATTTCTACCCTTAAATTTAGCACATTTAGACAACTTAATCAAATTGAAAATATCTTTTAGAAATTGGACTGAAATCAAGGATTAAAATAGTTGATCTACCCTCCTCAAAGTGATTGAGGGGCTTGTGTCTAATTTCAAATGATTCATTCTCTTTTAAACATTATATTCTTGATTTCTATTCAATTTTTAAACGGTTGTTATTAATTTGATCAAGTTGACAAAATGTGAAAAAATTAGAAGGCGCAATCGATACAATTAAAATTACTGGTATGAAATTGTCAAGTGACAAATTGCAAGAACCGTGAATATAATTTATCCAAATATTATTAATTGTGAAAAAATAATTTCTTACAGTACTTAACACGCCATGATACATCAACACTCAAAGTGATAGCATACATCAACACACCATTTTAGTAAAAAGTTACGTTTGTAGCTTGTTTGCTATGTTTGGTTCCATTTTTCTAAAAACAATTTTCAGAAAATTTTATTTTCTTATTTTTTTTGTATTTTTTTTGTTTTTAATGAATTTTTTTTTTATATTTTATGCAATTTTTTTACTTTTTGGATACATCTAACAGAAATACACCATGAAAGGGTAAAAATTGTAAAAAAAAATCTTTTAAAAATTCACTAAATACCAAAAATATAAAAAAAAATATAAGAATTCAGTACATTTTTTATATTTTTATGTATTTCTTAATTTTTTAAAATATTTTTTCACATTTTTTTTACTTTTTAGATATATCTAAGTAAGGTATATCTAAAAAAGTAAAAAAAGAAAATGTTTAGAATTTTAAAAATATTCACTAAAAACAAAAAAACACAAAAATCAAAAAACTCAGTTTTCAAAAAACTTAATCTTGAAAACTCAAACCAAACACACTAAGGTCTCGTTTGGGAAGTGGCTATTTTAGAGGTTTTTTGGCTATTTTAGTAGGCTATTTTAGTTTTTGTGTTTGGGAAGATGAGATGGATTTTTATTCGAGTTATTGTATTGAAAAGTGTGTTGAAATGATGTTTGAAGTTAAAATGACACATTTGTCCATAAAATTATAATTTTTTAAATTGATGTGAAGGGGCAAAAATGTAATTTCCCAAGCGATGTAGAAATTTGATACTTTGACAGTGTAGGCTGGCCCTACACTGTCACGGCAGCTGAGGCTATTTTTTTTTTTTTTTAAAATAAAAAGGGTTGCTACAGTAGGTTTTTTGGCTTATTTCCATTTTGAGGCTATAATAGCCCCAACCTATGCTTCCCAAACAGTGCCTAAGTTAGCTTTTTTAGCAAGGAGTCATATGGCAAGTTTTAAAAAAGCCACATATAAAATTACAATTATATATTTTATGTTTTTTTTTTTTATATTTACATGGGTGAAAATATAAATTTTTTACTTTGGGTGTGAGTAGTTTAGTCATTTTATTGTGATGCAACATCATAAACAAATATTAATAAAAAAAAGTCCAAAATAATTTTTTATCAACTTTCCAAATCACTTTTTTAACTAAACTTTAAACAAAATATAAAGTTTTATGAAGTTTAAACATAGAAGTGACAATTTATGACAGGCAGTAAAGCATCAAATACAATTCCCTTCACTAGAACATAATATTTTGATAAGAAACAACTCCTGATAGACGGAGCAACGGTCCCAGTGTTTCACATTCAGCCTCTTTCTCTCTTTACCTGCAAAAACTTTCAAATGATGGCACCTCTTTCATCAGCTAGAAAATATAGTGAACATTGGGTAAGTGGACAGAAAATAACCCCTCTCGGTGAGCTTATATGAAAATTCAGTAGTAAATTTGGGGCAACAATTTGCGTTTAATTGAAATGATTAAACTAATCCCTTTCTTATGTATCCAACACAGTAACAATGAAAAAAAAAAGTGAGGGTAGAGAAAGGGTACATACTTGAGACGCCATTTGTGTTTTCTACTTTATTCTTCCACTGCGTCACCACTCGTGTGACCTTTTCCCTTTCTTCTGTCGTTTTCCTTCAGCAATTCTTAGAAACCATTTTGGTTTTCCGATTAAGAACATAAGATATCCCATTACCAATTGCAATTCCATTCCACATCCGTACCCCATCCCTACCACTTTCCAATTAAATTCACTTGCAAAAGTTGGATCATCTTCCTTGTGCAACATAGGTGTTGGATGCAGTTGTGGTGTGTTAATATCTCCGCATTCCTTCGACAGTGGAAATCAACATAATGCCAGGTTCCCATTGTATGAGCTATTTTCAAATGTTTCAAATTGGTTGCCTCGAGGTATGCGACACTCGAGATGATTTTGTGAAAAATTTAACATACAAAGAAATGTCAAACTTGTCAATTGGCTAGGAATCTTACCAGAAAGTTGGTTTGAAGAGAGGTCCAATGATTCAAGCAAACATAGATTTCCCAATGATGAAGGGATATTGCCAATATGGTTATTGTGAGATAAATTAAACAACCGAAGTCCATAAAGTTTTCCGATGGCATATGGAATCTCTCCTCTAAATTTGTTGTGCGATAAGTCAATTGTCGTGAAGATGGTTAGAATTCTTGGTAATACAACCTCATTCCCCTTCAACATGATGGTCACTTAATCAGAATCATAGGATTGCCCCATATATTTTCTTTCCACCTTTTCATCGACCATCTTCATAGCATTAAAAAGCTTGAAATATGTTGTAGGCAAACGACCACTAAACTCGTTGTGAGAGAGGTCAAAGATTCGAAGCTTTGGGAAAAGGAGTTTACTTTTGGAAGAGTCCACAGGACCATGGAATTTATTGGATTTAAAGACTAGGACTTGAAACTCTGGAAGAAATTCCAACCAGTAGGGGAATGTGTCGTTTATCTTGTTGTTTCTGAAGTCTAGAACCTCCAAGTGTCTACATGTTGCCAGGGATCGTGGCACCCTACCTTCCAACTGATTACCATTTAAATCAATATTCCTCAACTTGTTTCCCTCTGTAAATGTGGATGGAATGTTTCTGTGAAAATTATTCATCCTAAGATCTAACACTGAGTACATTGCTGAAGTTTGCTAAACATTGTGGAATTACACCACTCAAGCTATTATGAGACAATCAAGTATCTCAAGGAAACTTACATTGCAAATTGTCGAAGGGATTTCTCCAGTGAATGTATTCTTTGAGAGGAAAAGATTGATGATCATACGAAATGGTGGAATGGGGCCATGTAGCTTATTACCACGCAAAGTAGCTTGTTACCACGCAAATTAATATGATTCAATGACTTACTTTGGAATTCATAGATTTGACCTGTGAATTCATTAGAAACAAGTGATAAGTACTTCAATGATGGAAGATTATACAGCCGAATCGGCAGCATCCCAGTATGGCTGTTATAAGCTGAGCAAAGATGTCTTCAGTTTGAAAGTCCTCTTAAGTTGGCGGGAATCGGACCAGTCAATTCATTTCACCTAATGTTTAAACAAACAAGTTGTGTCAAGTTGGCTACCCAACATGGGAATTGACCTATAAAATGGTTTCGCCTTAGAGTAAAATATGCAACCTTTGAAAGGTTGGCAATATTGGGAATTTGGCCTTCAAGATGGTTATATGAAATATCCAAGTAAAAGAGTTGCTCAAGATTTGAGAATATAGATGAGACCTGACCACTGAAAATGTTGTGAGAAAGACACAAGTAAGTCATTTGTGTCAAGTTAGCAAAAGAATTGGAAATTTGGCCTTCAAAATTGTTACCCAATATGTCCAAATAAGCCATTTGAACAAGTTTCCCTAGGGACATAGGTATGGACCTCGAGAATTTGCAACTAGCCAGACACAAGTATTTTAATGACTTGAGATAGCCAATGGAATCGGGTAGGTCTCCAGAGAAAGCTGTCCCTATGAGTCGTAACATTGAAAGGGAACCACTACTGGTCCAATTTACCCGTGGCAAATAACCAGTGAGATAAGGGTTGTAACCTAAGTTGAGCGCTTCCAAGTTTGGCAAGTGAAAAATTTTATTTGACAATTTCTCCTGCAAACCGGTTTGCTCAAGATCTAGACATGCCAAAGAAGACAGATTCATCAAGGAAATAGGTACAATTGAAGATATGTTCACGGGGCAAGACAAAGATATTGTAACTGGGTAAGGTTTTGAAGCAGTACATGGAAATTGTATGGTTCAAGTTTGACTAACTGATAATAGGAAAAAAAGTCTAGAGAAACCAATTTAGATAGGTGGGAGATTTCCGATGGGATTGATCCCGAGAAACTAGATGAGAGGTTGAGATGTGTCAAACTTGAAAACTGCCCAAAACTAGGAGAAATCCTTGATTGAGTGAAGTCAATGAAGGTGGTATTGAGTTGCTGGAGGTGTCTGAGACTAAAAAGACTGTTGTTCGGTAGGATGGTGCCATAGAGCCGGCTGCAACTAAGATCATGCTCAATCACTTGACCGGTCATCCTGTCGCATTTGAACCCATCCCATGAACAGTAGCCACTAGTGGTCTCATTCCATGACATTGTTTTCGGATAAGAAAGGTCATCATACTAATCACAAAGCCAAGAAGCAGAACCATTTATGCTGAACATATGCTTAAATTGGAGTAATGCAGAGCTCTGTTCTCTGGTGAACACAAAGAAAGCAGGTTGATATTGTAAGGTAAAGAAAAGAAAGTGTAATAGGCATACTAACCACCTCATTTTTTTCTTAATGAAACGAAGTAGGATTGTTGAAAGAAAAAAGATACGGTGTACAAGTTATGATTATGTTAGTCTTGACCTTCACTTTATATAGTGAAATATAATTACCAAACATTATTTTCTAGGTGAATTTTTAAGGTTAAAAAATATTTACTATCTAAACAAATGGAGCATAAATCTCAGTAAATTTTATATTCCAAAATTATCATCGCCTGACTTGGAAATGACCATCCCCTTTGCCACTCAAAACACTGCCATCACCATGTACATTGGATTGTCTAACTAGAAAAATGATTTGGTAGTGCAGGAACATCACATGGTAATGTACCTCACTAATTATCAAACACCAAACATCGTGGTAGTTGTTTCTCATAATTCAAAACAAAATTAAGAACTCTATCCTCTCCATCAATTACAACACAAAAAATACTACGTGACCACATCCTTGAACTACCAAATAACTTCTCGTTGGACTATATCCGAAAAAAGCTGTCAAATCCACTTAAAACACTTGTACAAAAATATATATATATACACAATGATATTTCAAAGTTTAGGAACGAATTGCTGATAAAGATGGTCATGCCCACTTGCAACGCAAAGCAACAGGGTAGTGCCGAATTTTGTTTTGTTCTGTTTTCTTTCATTCTCTACAGAATGGATCTTTGTTTTAAGCACAATGATACTTTATATAAATATTGAAAAATTTTATAGTACACACTCTAAAATTATGATATTTATAGTTTTTTTTTAAAAAATTTATTCTGGTGTTAATTATTCATTCATTATGACTCATTATAGTGTTAATTATATTAGTTATGACCTATTATGATTATTATTTTAGTTATATTTGAAAAGATTTTTGATTATATTTTATGTGATATTTGGTTATTACTCATTATTTTTTTTGTAGTTATAACGGAAAGTGATTTAGTTATAATATTCACCTTGTCTAGGGTGTATATTCTAAAATGACCCTAAAAAATTGTAGATGGTTTCCCATATCACTACGAAGATTCACACATATCCATTTATGTGATAAGAAGAGTACCTATTTATCTTATCTTTGTATGTATTTTATTTTATTTATTTCTCTTGTTGGTTGATTACTCACTAACTTGGGGTAGTGCTAACAAATGATTGTGCTATATTTCGGTGGCAAACTAGTTGGTATGGATTTGCTCATTGATGCCTTTTCACTTTGCTTTTATTGATGCTTATCTATGTAAATCTTTCAATGATATTCATCAATGAAGTTTTTTATTTGTTAATTTTTTTTTTTTTTGTGTGTTCAAAAAAAAAAAAAAAAGGCCCGATGACTGCAGTGTTTGTAGAATATGTTTTGCTTTTAATGATTCTTATATTTTGGACATCCAGATGGGGTATGTTAGGAAATTATTAATAAGAAATCACTTATATGAGTATGAAATAGGCCGGTTTTGCAAGAATTGAAAATGCTAAATTCTTTAGAGCACTTGTTAATTGCCAAGTGTTGTTCAATACTAAAATGAACACAACCGTGAGAACCAAACTTGTCAGGAGATACTCTGTGTATAGTCTATTATATTGACTTACACAAACAGTTAAACAGTTCAAGGCATCATGTCCATTGATTACACAATAAGTTTGATAGGCTTTCACTGAGGAAAGTTCAAAACCAAAAACTACATATATCGATGTGGTGTATCTTCTTAGTGTACTCTTTCTTTATTTGCATTTTATTGCATGTCTTATATAGTGAATTCCATTCATATGGGGGGATTGCTGGAAATGATTTGTAAAAACTTTATTTTTAGCCAATAAATTTGAGGTACGACCCTTGCATTATTTTTAGCGGGTCTGAGCGGTAATATTTTTTATGCCACGTAGTGAATAATATCGTATATTTAGTGAAAAATCTAGAAATCTGCTAGATATTAATTTGTGATTATGTATCAATTTTAAGAAATAAAACAATCACAATCAAACAATCAAGACAAATCGATACAACGATTTTAACGTGGAAAAATCACAATTGGAGCACCTCCAATTGTGATAAAAAAAAACAACGGGCAACAGCCACAAAACAATCCACTAAGAAGATATAAAGGAATTACACAGGTATACTCTCAATTACCTAGCGAATCCACGCCCGAATTGAACCAACCCCTATGTGCCTCTTCCAGCCCCGTCTTCACCTTGGAATTGTCTTGACAATGAGCCACTCCAGAATCCACCAAAGCTTCAAGCTCGAATTCTTCAAAATACACCGAAGAACAACTCTCTCTTTTGTATAGAATGAACAAACAAACCTTTGATGAATTTTCCTTACACCATGAGTTGAATACTCAGTTAAACATCAAAGAAAACTAGCAAAATTGCCCCAGATATAAACCCTAGAACCCAAAAAGAATGGAAGCGTAACCCTAGATTTGGAGCAACATGCGAATTTATAGAATCTGAAATCGCGAGGTCCGCTCAAGCGTGGGAATTGACACTCGAGCGGGGACTTTATATGACGTGTTCCAAACCAGGATGCACGCTCGAGCGGGGAAATGGACAATCGAGTGTGAAAACACGAATCACAGTATATTTGCAGACTCACTAAACTTCTGGAACTCAGCATTTTTCGCTCCAGCAGGGGAATGTCCGCTCGAGCGGACAGGAAACTTTGAATACATTTTTGCATTTTGCTTCGAGGGCGCTGCCCCTCGACCCCGCCAGGGCGCTGCCCCGGACCCGCCAAGGGACTCTGCCCCATCGACCCCCGCGAGCTAACCGGGCAGCTCAATCCTCGTTATAATCAGCGAAGTGGCAATCTTGAAAGAATTAAGATCACAAAACTTCTCTGTAAGGCACAATTCGGGTTGGATTCGCATCTAAAAACTCATAGCCTCACTGAAATAAAAAGTCCGAAAACAAATACAACTTAAAGGAGTTTCGTCAAACGAGATTGCCAAGAATAAAAACCTAACAATCTCCCCCTTTGGCAATGCCGTGACAAAACACACCTAACAAATAAAATCCTAATCACCCCAACCCATTACAGCGAACAAAATCCAACTTCTTTCTCATGGTCATGATCTGCAAAACAGTTATTAGTGCCACAATCTCCAAAACAACTATTAGTGCCACAAGAGTTTATAAAAAATCAATAAACATATGACTAGATTATCTTGAATCATGAGATAAAAAAATGAATAGATAGAAATTGGAGATTTTAAGAACATGTAGCATGAAAACATGAAAACTAAGACACATGCACCCCACACATGAATGGATGAAATCACACTACGACACATGTGCATGAAATCATGAACAACAACTTTCTCCCCTTTTTGTCACGAATTGACAATGGAAACTCAATCAACTAAATAAAGATCATAAACCACACAAGCAATGATATGATGATGTAAATATCAGGAGCATGCAAGAAGGAAATAATAAGCAAACAGTGCATAGCAACATGCAAAACAACTATAGCCAATCTCCCTTACCAAATAAATCAAAGTGTTCATGCTAACAAACTCTTGTAATGATAAACCAAACTCCCCCTCACTAAAAACAATGAACAAAAAGAAAAACGACAAAAAAATAATATGGTAGAGCAAGCAGGGAATTTCAAATTTGGACCTTGAAACACACAAGATTATCCAAGAAGCACAATTACTTGAAAACACAATGTGCATAGCCTCTAGAAGATTCCCATGATAAAAGTGTGTGTGTGACTCTTGGAGTTCGACAAACACTAGATTCAAATCCTAGTAGTGATATGAAAGCTGGACCTCCGACAAGAGAATCTAAGCACAACTAAGGAAAGTCAAGCAACTAGGAATCGAGGGGTATTTGTTGAGTAATAGCGGAGGCCCCCTCAATTAATGAATCCTTTTTTTTTCTTTCTTTTTCACATTTTTTCTTTTCCTTCTTTTGCACATTTTTATCTTTCTTTTTCACACGCATTGGCAGCTTAGCTTTAGTATCAATAGGTACAGTCAATATACAACATAGATACCCTTTACACCCTTTTTTAATTAGTTTGAATGCTTTCATGGATGAAATCAGATATGGGGGAGGTACTACTCCAACTCCGTTAAACACAAATTCGAGTAAACCAGGTGGACGGAAAACAACTTGTTTCGTTACATAGTCTATGGTAGCATGATATTTTGTTAACCAATCCATTCCCAAAATTACATCAAAGTGATCAATATTCAAAGGCAGTAAATCAATATACAAATGCACATCCCCAACAACAATCTCACATGCAGGATACACATAAGCACAAGTCATGAATCCCCCAGTGGGTGAAGATACAGCTAACAAATAGTTCATGGGTTCCAGTGGCCTATTTAATTTTTGCAAAAAAGCATGCAAGACAAACGAATGTGTAGACCCTGAATCAATAAGAATATATGCATTTTGAGCACAAAATTGAGAGTGTACCTAACACAACTGTCTCAGTATTCTGCACGTCTCCCGATATGAGTGCAAATACCCAGCCTTACCTTAAAGGCTTCTTTCCAGTAGCTTTGGGGTTGGGTTTCGGTGGAGTAGTTGATGCTGCGGTGCTAGCTGCAGCTTTATTGTTACCTTGAGAAGTGGAAGAGCAATCTTTGACCATGTGGCCCACCTTGCCACACCTATAACAAGCACCAGAAATTTTATAGCAGACTCCTTTATGCCTTTTTCCACATTCAGAGCAGGGTGGTATGGAACCACTTCCCTGACTAGGACTATTCATTGACCCATTATTCTGCTTTTTATTCAATGAACTGTTCCGGCCTTTCTTAAACTTAAAGCCCCGTTTCTTACCGCGCCACTCAGTTGTTGTTGTTTCATTCTGTTTTAATGCTTTGATATTCGACTCAGCTATTATTGTTCGGTCAAGAACATCCACATATTTAAGCAGTTTCAGGACATTAATTCGATCAACTATCTCGACATTAAGTCCGCCTTCAAACTTCCTGGCCTTTTTATAATCAGTGTCCACCATGTGAGGTGCACATCGGGCAAGTTCAGTGAACTTTGATTCATATTCGGCTACAGACATGATACCTTGCTTCAATTGTTCAAATTTGGTTATCGTGCGGTCCCTGACACACTAAGGGAAGTACTTTTCAAAGAAGGACTCTTTAAACTGAGCCCAAGTCATGGCATTGTTTGCATCACGGACAAGCATCCATTACCGCCTAGCTTCTTCTTGTAAGGTGAAGGTGGCCAATAACAATTTGTGTGCCTCCGAACAAGGAAACACTTCAAATAATTTCTCGGTTTCAAGAACCCATGCTTCGGCCTTTAATGGTTCAAGGCCTCCTTGGAAGGATGGTGGTTTCATTTTATTGAACTTCTGTGTCAAAGAAATTACACCGTCATTAACGTTCTATTCGGATTGAACTGGAAGAGGTGGGGGCTGTTGGTTCTGCTGTTGCCTTAGAGCTTCGGTCAACAGTTCAACTATTCTTTTTAACCTTGCCATTCTGGCCTCAGATGATTCAGACTCATCGGCATTCCTTGTATTGTCCATTTCACTATATGCAATACAATAGTCATAAACATAGGAAATTGCTTACTTAAGCACATTAGCACATTAGTACATGTATTCATGTCATGGCCATACACACTTATCATGCTCCTGCAATGCCCTAATTACTTTTCTAGGACATCCTATAGCTTATTTGGACAAGTGTGTGCGGTATAACTCGTGTTTTAGCATCGCTCTGATACTACTCTGTCACGACCCAAACCCGTCCCTATGGGTTTAGTATCGTAACCGGCCAGTAATCCACGATTACCAAAACCTGCTTAACAGTAATAATAGTAATACAGAGTAAAGAGGCTGGTAGAAGCCAAAACAGTAAATAAAGATGTCCAATGAGCTGTGAAAAACGGAATGCAAAAAGACTTTTATAAACAAAACACATTCCTAAACAAGACATAAATACATCTCAGATACATAAAAACATTCAGGTTAGGGACCAAATCCCTTCACCGTAACTGTACAATCAAGTCTTAAGCATTTATTACAGAACAAAGACAAAGGGTGAAATGAGACACCCCAAAACAGCCTTAGCTTGAACGGACTGGGAACCTCGCAGTGAGGCACAATGGTTGGCTTGACAAAACGAGAGCTTAACTTGATGCTCCTAGCATCGATTCGGTGCCTGAACACCTACATATAAATATAAACAGTGAGCTAAAGCCCAGTGAATAACAGCTGTGTGAAGAGGTTAAGAATGAATGTCCTTTCAGTAATTAAACAGTCATTTCAGACACTTAGAAACCATAGCAATCATAGATGGTACATTCAATAACAAAACAGTACAGCAGGTCTCAACAGACCAAACAGTCAGTTGATGGCCATCAAAACAATATACAGTATTGGTTCCAAGTATTGGAACCGACAGAGATCTCTGTGACAGTAGTAGTACAGTAACAGTACAGTAACAATAAGTTGCTATGGATGCCACGAGTATAGTTCATAAAGTGGGACAAGCATTCATTCAGTAAACATATTCTCTTTAGTAAATAGTACAGTTGATTGTTCAGAAATAATCATAATTGAACATATCTTTACAACATTGTTACTCACAGAGCACTAAGCTACTGGCACGCTAATGAGCGTCCTCAGATGCCAACCCTACACAGTAATAGAATGAACACACACTAAGTTACACACTCGGGATTAATAACTTAGCCCCTAACTTGACTTGGTGTGGTTCTATAACATTATCCTCATTAAGATGCCTTAAATATGGCCTAGGAATGCCTAGGATGGAATGAGGATGCAAAAATGCACTTTAGAACACTTTTCAAAATTTTGCTGAAACAGGGGTCTCGCTCGAGCGTGGCTTTCTACGCTCGAGCGGATATGCAGACAAAGGATTTCCGCTCGAGCGTGACTTCCCTCGCTTGAGCGGACTGTAAACTCATGAAAAGTACTGGATGCACGCTTTTCACGCTCGATGAGCGCTCGACCTCCACTCGAGCGTGAGACTCAGATCCTCGCTTGAGCGTGAATTCTCTCGCTCGAGCAGACTGCAAAGCACATGAACTTCTGGGCATATGCATTTCATGCTCAAGCGTGACTTCCTACGCTCGAGCGGAAGCGCATGTACTCAAAGTGTACGCTCGAGTGTGAAGTCCTACTTTCGAGCGTGGATCCAAAATCTAGAATTTCCAGATTGATCCTCAAGCACAAAACTCAACTTCTAAAGCTTCAAACTCGATTCTTTTGGGCTAATTTTCTGGAAAACAATTGAAAACTCATACTACAACATGTTTCAAAGATCAATTTATAAAATCAAGCCCAAGAGTAAGCCAATTGGACACCAAATCAAATGTAACGTGAAGAATAATGCAAAACCAAACATGTATGAGTTCCCATGAACTCCAGTGTTCCAAAACAAGATCAAATGCAGTGTTGAGTTCAAAATCATGGTGAATTCATGGACCTCTACAAAAATATGCACATGCATGTAAGAATTTTATGGAAAAATAACTTCAAACACTATGATATGGACATGCATGCACACATAGCTACTCAATTCAACTCCTAAAGCCATAATTTGACTCTAATCTCTAATGTTCCCATGAACCATGCAAGATGCAACTTAAATTCATAATTGAAAGGATGAAACTCCTACCTTTGGTCTAGAATTCCAAGTATGCTAGCTCAATTTTGCAAATTCCCTTCAATTCCTTCTGATTCTCCAAGTTAGTCTCTTGTTTAAACCAATTCTCCTATCTCAATCTCTCTCATGTTTTGCTTCAGATAGTGGGTGAAGAAATGATGCCTCAAATGTATATATTAAGTTCTCAAGCAATGGCCCTAAGGTGGCCCACTCAATGGCAATAAGGTAAATAACTAGGTTCAATTAATTTAACATTAACAATGCTAATTTAACCATTCCAAATCAAATTTTAATTAAAGCTACCATAAAATCACATAAATCCTAATTAGCATATAACACTAATCAATTTTTGTTTTGGTCGCTAATAAGACTTTCAATTCGCAATCCGAAACTTAAAACATGAACAGATCATTCTATAGCAAACAGATAGAAATGCAATTAAGGCAATACACTTATGTAATCAATTTAGAATTTTACCATAATCAATTACTTATCATACTCAATCAGAGATTAACACTAATCAGAGGTAAGGGTTGTCACAAGAGGGGAAAGTCGTGGAGATGCAAAAAGATGGAAGGTGGTTTAAGAGACTCAACATCACCCATGATATGCTAGTATAGGTCATTTCCTCTAGAAAAGCAAAAGATACAATGCCAGAAGTCCATAGAAAAAAAATAATCACAAGGCAGAAATCTCCGATATTTGCTAATCCAAGAGTGTGTACAGAATGAGACATACTAATAAAAAAATACACACTCCAAAATGAGTAATGACCATAGAAAGCACACCTATATTAACATGTAATGGATATTCTCATCAATTCCAATATGCACCAAGGACTACTCAAAAATTTCAAGCTTGCAAAACCATACTAAGAAAATCTTTTTGGATTTTTTTTATTTTTTATTTTTTATTTTTTCTAAACAAAGCAAGACAGAAAACGAACATGCACACATTAAATGACTCAAAAAGAAAAAAAAAAACACATAGAAACCTAAAAACTAAAAAGAATATACAAATTAACACAAGTCAAGTTTTCTCACCCAAACTGCTTTCGTATGAACAAAGTTGTGAGAATGGTGGTTCTTGGGTGGTGTCTTGACGTTGCGGTTCCCTTCCCCTTCAATGAGAACCCGTCTTGACATGGTTTCCAACTTCCTATTCCTAGAGCTAGGCAAATGCAAACTCGCTCCATGTTTGGTCTCAAGTACATCAAAATAGCGAGGTCTAATATGACCCTTAACCTCATTACCACCAATGAAGTGCCTCCTACCCCACGAGATGTTGGAATTTCTTCCATCTCTATGAGACACTCTCCCATGCAATTTATAACAATAAGGGCAAATATGACCATGTATACCACAATGATGACAAATAAACATAGGGTGTACCGAGTGTACCTCATTTTCTTTGACCTTACCAACTTTAGGAAGATTGAGAAGTCTTTCCTCTCGTTGAATCTTGTGCTCCCCCTGCCCTTGAGTTATTGTATCATGAGATGTAGATGCACTCTATTTTTGCTCTTTCTTACCACCAAAGCCAATGCCACTCTTGTCAGAACAAATTTGTTGAGACCCAATGATATTGTCCAAAGTCTTTGATCCTCTGTTCCAAAGACCAATGGTAGCCATAGCACACTTGAGTTCTTCCTCTTTCTTGATCATTAGTTCTTCCAAAGCAACTCGAGACATCTCGAGAGTTTCAATCTTTTCTTCATATATTGCATAGATTTGTTGTAGCTCATTCCTCTCTCTCTCACAGGTTAAGAATTTTGCACAAAGAGCTTGTCGATCATTAGAAATCTTAAGGGCATCATTCCTAGCCTCGGAAATCTCTTTCTTTAATTTGACATTCTCACTTTCACATGCTTTGAGTTTCGTAGTGAGTTTGTCATTCAATTTGGATAAGTTAAGAGGTTCCTTATACAACTTTTGATATGCTTGCTAAAGTTCTTCATCTTCACTCCCCGAGGATTCATCATTAGTGGCATTCTCAACTGGGCTCTTCGGATACTCTCTTCGTCCATCAGTTTCAGAAGCTACCATGAAGGCAAGGAATTGTTTATGTCTCTCCTCGCCTTGATCTTCGTTGTCACTTTCATCTTTATCAGATTCTGATTTATCATCCCAAGTGATAGCAAGGGCTTTCTTCTTCCTCAAACGAGTAGGGCATTCTTGAGCAAAGTGGCCAAATCCTTGGCATTCATATCATTGGACTCTTTCAGAGTTCCCTTGTATCTTTCCTTTCTCCTTCTTGGCTATAGAATTAATTTTGAGTTTATCTTTGCCTTTAGATTTATGAGTATGAGTAGATTCCAAAAGTTTAGGATTCTTTTTCAGAAAAGATTTTTTAAATTGTTTTACAAAAGCATCCATAATCTTGGAATCTATCTCATAATCCTCTCCAACTCTATGAGTACTACTAAAAGCAATAGTATCTTTTTGTTTGTTTTTGAAATTCCTATGTGCCTCATATGTTTGGAGATTTCCAACCAGATGATCCAGCTTGAGGTTGTTAACATCTTGAGCCCCCTCAATAGCTGTAACTTTTGGTTTGAACCGATCGGGCAAGGACCTTAACATTTTCCTACAATCTTGGATTCCAGTATTTTTTCACCTAAATTGAAGTTGGAATTTACAATGTCACTCAACTTTGCATAAAATTCATCAAAGGTCTCACTATCTTTCATTGAAAGGTTTTTGAAGTTTTGAGCGTTTAACAGAAGGAGTGCCCTCATGAATAGTTTGTAAGATATTCCAAGTCTCTTTTGCGACTTCACAATTGCAAATTCGACTAAACTTTTCAGGTGTAACAGCGCAAAAGAGAGAATTGAGAGCTTTACTATTCCAGCTACTATTTTGGTAATCAATTGTGTCCCACTTATCGATTGGTTTGGGGAAATTTACTCCATCAACGGTAATCGTCGGTTCAGTCCATCCATACATGACAGATTGCCAAACTTTTTCATCAATAGATTTTAAAAACGATCTCATCCGAGCTTTTCAAAACGAATAATTGGATCCGTCAAGTAGGGGTGGTCGAACCATAGAATTTCCCACACGAATTGAATCCATTATCACAAATCAAACAAGATCTCGCTCAAAAGTTTTAAAAAACAAAAGAGCGACCCGCTCTGATACCAAATGAAAAATCTAGAAATCCGCTAGATATTGATTTGTGATTATGTATCAATTTTAAGCAATAAAATAATCCCAATCAAACAATCAAGACAAATCGATACAACGATTTTATTGTAGAAAAACCACAATTGGAACACCTTCAATTGTGATAAAAAACCACGAGCAACAGCCACAAAACAATCCACTAAGAAGATATAAAGAAATTACACAGGTATACTCTCAATTACCTAGCGAATCCACGCCCGAATTGAACCAACCCCTATGTGCCTCTTCCAGCCCCGTCTTCACCTCAGAATTGTCTTGACCATGAGCCACTCCAAAATCCACCAAAGAACAACTCTTTTTTTTTGTATAGAATGAACAAACAAACCTTTGATATATTTTCCTTAAACCATGAGTTGAATACTCAGTTAAACATTAAAAAAAACTAGCAAAATAGTCCCAGATATAAACCCTAGAACCCAAAAATAAGATCTGGAAGCGTAACCCTAGATTTGGAGCAACATGCGAATTTATAAAATCTGAAATCGTGAGGTCCGCTCGAGCGTGGGAATTGACGCTCGAGCGGGGACTTTATATGACGTGTTCCAAACCAAGATGTACACTTGAGCGGGGAAATGGACGCTCGAGTGTTAAAACACGGATCACACTATATTTGCAGACTCACCAAACTTCTAGAACTCAGCATTCTCTGCTCGAGCGGAGGAATGTCCACTCGAGCGGACAGGTAACTTTGAATGCATTTTTGCATTTTGCTTCGGGAGCACTGCCCCTCGACCCCGCCTGGGTGTTGCCCCGGACTCGCGAAGGGGCACTGCCCCCTCGATCCCCGTGAGCTGACCGGGCAGTTCGATCCTTGTCATAATCAGCGAAGTGGCAAACTTGAAAGAATTAACATCACAAAACTTCTTTGCAAGGGACAATTCGGGTTGGATTTGCATCTAAAAACTCATAGCCTCACTGAAATAAAAAGTCCGAAAACAAATACAACTTAAAGAGTTTTGTCAAATGGGGTTGCCAAGAATAAAAACCTAACATTTAGCTTTTCAAAAAGCATTTACGGATGAATGAGAATTCGACACACAATGAAGTTTCACATAAATTGTATTTGGTGGGCTTTTTACACACTGTGAAATGTGCTTGTCTCACATAGGTAAGGCAAGAAAACTTGTATTTGATGGTTCAATTGGAGACCCTTGTCACGAAGGCTCAAACCTGTGACACTTTGCCTACATCGGCCACAAGAAACCCCTGTCCAGCCACAAAAGTCAGTTAAAAATTTTAACAAGTTCGAACTTGAATTCGAGCTTGAACTCAATAAAAATTTAACAAATCGAGCTTGAGTCAAGTTGGCTTGGCCTTGACTTAAACTTGAGCCTATTCACGAGTCTTAATGAGCCAAAAAAATAAATAAATTATAAATTCATATTTGCATTGGAGATTAAAGTTACAATTAAAATTTTAATTATACAATTATATATACAATATATATAAACATACTAAAAGAAAAGTCAATATTTTACAAAAACAATAATATCTACCACTACTATTATATAAATATATTATCTATGGTTAGCTATTATTTACATTTACATTTTTTATATATATAAATAACATACATATTTATATATTATTTAATATATGTATAATAAATATTAAACGAGTCGAACTGACAAGCCGAGTTTTAATATGTTTAAACTTATTTATTAAGATTTTAACAAGCTCCAACTCGAGCTCAAACGCAAATAAATAAATAAATAAATAACTAATCGAGTTCGAATGAGTCCTTACCGAGCCGAGTTTGAATCCGCTTACGAACAGTTCTATTCATGGGTGGGCTCACCCCCATGATAAATATACAGAGTCATTATAGAAGTGGTATGTGGTGGAAGGGAGGAGAAGAAGTGTATTGCCCTTTTCTTCAGCTAAACATTGTAGGGAAAGTCTGGGAATTCAGGCCTATCCACCTAAATTTTTTTGGATAGGTGATTATGTGATGAAAAGTAATTTTATCTAAGAATGTGTCTGATTACACAGTTTCCAAGCCCCTTTGCGCACAAGCCATCTCTCAAACTTTTGCCAATAATAGCTATATATTCAACTTAAGAAGAAAAATGTGACAACTTCAAATATGACGATGAAACTTTGCTGCGCCAAATAAAAAATATTATACTTCAAGAAAGAGAAGGATAAACTTACTTACATTCTATGTAATTATTATGATGTATTTAACTTCTCGAAATATAAATATAATGCTGCTCCTCCAATGTGTAATATTAATTGTTCCTATTCGTTTGGGATATAGGTTGGCCTTTTGACTTTTTGGCTATTTTAGCTGGGGTTAAAAAGCCATGTGTTGAGATAGACTTTTTGGCTATTTTGACATTTGTGAGAGAAAAAATGAAATGATTATGATTTGAATGTGACATTTTTTATCCTGGGACTAAAAAATTTGTTTGATCTTTTTGTGACTATTTTAGCCCCAACCCACCCCAACCCAACCCAACCCATCCCATCCCATCATGCCAAACCAATACTATACATCACCTTCTCGAGTTTTGTTATCAACATTTTAGTGTGCTTTATTATGATATGTTAATAACTCTGTAACTGTTTCATCCACTTTAATAAATTTTTTTATATTTTATATAGCATTTTGTATATATCATTAAAAAATTTAAGTGAAGTTAACAATGATAGTTTATTTAATTTAAAAAATCAATTTATACCTATTATCAAAAGTCAAAATCTTGCCACGAAAAATGTTTTCCACACGATAGATGTGGAACATGGGGATTCTGATTTCTTTCATATTTTGTTTAGTTAAACTATATAAAAGAAGCACGTTGTTACATTCTCTCATTTTATCACCCGTAATTGCACTTCAAATGAAGTGGCAAATAGTTTTAAAATAAGAGAGAAGAGTTTAAAGAGAATTGATTGGTTGATACTGTTTGCCACCTCATTAATTGGGAGTAATGAAATGGAAGGATGAGACATTTCCCACTTCTTTCCATTTCTTTCCTATTCTGTAATCCAAATTAGGGATAGAAATTCATTTCTCCATTTCTTTTCTTTTTTCTCCAAATCACTCAAACCAAATGAAAGCTTAGAATTTACTTAAAATACGATTTGTCCATGTAGTTATTGAAATCATATCCTGCCTTTTAAAATTTTTAATTTCATAATAATTTTTTATATTAATAAATCATTAAGTCAATTAACAGTTTTTAATGATGCTGGTGGTGTTGGTGATGGCGGTGGCAGCAATGTGGTGACATTGATAAAAGTTTAGTTCGGAAAACGTTTTCTGCCCAAATAAGTTTATTTTCCGTTGACTGTGCAAAATGTTTTTCCATTAATTTTTGTTTTTCGTCATACTAAATATCAAGAAATGTGAAAAATGTTTTAAAAAAAATGTTTTTCGCCAAAACAAACTGAGCGGTAGGCATAGGGCAGATCTATTTGGACAATTGATAGTTTGAGTTGTTTTTTATTTGATTAAATAATTATCAAATATTACTTAATTAGATTAATTGACTTGACAAAAAATTATAAGAAATTAGGCTCAATTTAAATATACTATACACTTCTCACAAGTCTTATGCCGCTTTTCACTTCATTCGGAATTTGAAAAATATTTCCACTCATATGTTATTATTCACCCCAAACACCACTGATATATGATTTGGCCTATTTAACATATCAATAATCCTTATCAAACTACTATTTTCTTATATTACATTTAACATTGCTCTCTTCCTGTCAAATTTGATATACGAGGGAAGGTTTTATTTCTATATATATATATATTTATTACGTTCTTTAATGTGTGAAACCCATATTAAAGTGTAATTAATCACAACAAAAAATTAAGATCTGAGCAACTAAAATTTAAGAAGAAAATTATTTTTTAGGGAGATTTATTAGAAAATCATTTTTCAAGTGTTTGTATCCCAATTAGTCCCTAAGATATTATTGTATTCCGATAAGTCCTATTATTTGAACGGTTGATCTATAAAATCTTAATTCTCATATTGAAGGTGTTTTATGGATATTTCTATCCTTACAAATAGTTTTTGAACGGTTAGTAATTTAGTAATGTGAACATTCATGTTTTACAATGTGAATATTCACATTGACATGTTAACATTCACGTTGACAGTGTGAACATTCACATCGTAGAACATTTACACCGTAAATGTGAATAATATTAGGGTAATTTTAGTAACTATGTCACTCATAGGACTTATTGAGATATAAGAAAATAATATGGATTAAATGGAACATAAGTAGGTAAAAAGGGATTTATGAAAAAGTGCCCCTATGTTTTATGGACCAAATATTTTTGTTGCGAAAAGTGTAGTTATTATATTTTTAGCAACAAAAATTGGACATTAGTAATGAATTATTATCTTTTTGGGACCAAATTTATTGTCTAAAAAAATAAACTATTTTGAGACCAAATTATTTTGTTCCTAAAAATGTATTTATTAGTGACATTTTCAAAATTTTGCCGTTAAAAGCTTTTTTTTTTAACTTTTCGAGACTATCTTTTAGCGATTATCCTCACGACGATAGAAATTGGTCTCTAAATGTCTTTTGCAACAAAATTTTTACTTTTAGAGATAAAAATTTGATTTCTAAAACTCTTATAAGTTATAGTAAATCAACAATGCTAAATACCATGAGATGTTGGTGATGTGTTATTTTAAATTAATAGTGTATCAAAAAACTTTACCAATGGAACAAGACAAGCGACCAGCTACCTAGTGTGTTTGCAATTCATCATTTATCGGAAGAACACCATAAACAATGTTGGTATTATTATGGAACTATCAGTAGTTTTCTCACATTAAGCGGGTTTTGTTAAAAACATATATTAACAAATAAATATATAAAACTAAAAAAATAATAAAATTTTTATATTTGGTGGACTAGTTATTGTAGAAGGAAAATAATATACCATATGTACCGTATAACTAAAAAGAGAGAGTATAATTTCATGCTTTCCGAGTCATAATTTAAAATAAAAAAAGTGTCACAACTAAATATTACATGAGGTATAACTTTGTTTCGTAATGGGCTTTTTGGCTAAATTTGCTACAAAAAGACAAAATAAGCTAAAAAGTCAATAAGACAAAATGTTACATCCAAACCATAATCATTTCACTTTTTTTCTCACAAAAGTTGAAAAAGTAGTAAACTCAAACAAATTTTTAGTCACAAACTAAAATAGTCAAAAAATCAAAAAACCAACTAAAAAAACCTATTGCCAAATGACAACTAAATATCTCATGAATCATACCTAAAATAATGTCGTAATTAAGGAAGAAAATTGGTCATACGCAAAAAAAAAAAAAAAAAAAAGGCATAACTAAGGGTGTACATCATATGCCCCTTTCAAATGGTGTGCATAGTAGAATTTCTCTTTGTTGAAATGTCAAATTTTAAGATATTAAATTGCCAAATAAACATTCAAAAAAATTTGACACGTCCATGATCTGAGCCGAAATGTTACACTTTGAGACTCTTTATCTTATGTTTTTAGTCTTTGAGCTTATGATATTTGATACAATAAAATGTTTTTCATCCTTTTCAGGTTAAGATCATGCCAAAGACAAAAGGGTCGCAAAAAGAGCAAAAAATTCGTCATTGAGTAAATTAACACGAGTAGAATTCACCAATCCGCACGAGCGGATTTCCCTGCCAAAAATTGTTCTATGACTAGATCCGGTTGAGCGGAATTCCCAATCTATACCAGCGGATTTGTCTCGATATGTGTGCGCATATTTTTTACTCTGATTGGATTGGAGACTATAAAATGAGATTTTGGGGACCTGTTTTGGGATCTATAACCCTAGAGAAGACGACTAGAAGTTAGATAAGAACAGAAAATCATCAACCCATGGCTTTCTCTTCAACATCTGAAGTGTTCAACCTCTCTATGAGCGGCAAAGCCTTTTTTTTAGGATTGAGATGAAACTCTAATAAAGTATCATGTAATTTTTTATTTTAATTCTAATTTGTCTTTGGAATTGGATAATCGTTGTATAATTTCTTTTAGATCTTTTATTGAAATAATCTTTTGATTCGATTTATGTATTCAATTTCTGTGATTGAGAATGCATGATCATACAACTATTTTACTCTCTTCACTACAGGAAAAAGGGGCTATAGCAACGTTTTGTTTGCGACGTTTATAAAAACGCCGCTATTTTTCAATTAAAACAACATTTTTAAAACGCTGTGTTAGATTTCATTTAAACATCATCTCCGCGTGGTAATTGGCTAACGCCGTTACCCACATCCTAAAGCCCTAAAGTTGCGATTTCTCCCCCCCCCCCGCCCTCTCTCTCTCTCTCTCTATCGAGCTCGAATTCATTCTGAGCAAAATTGATTTGCGATTTGCGATTTGCGACTTCTCTCCATTTCTCGCTCCAGATTTGCGATTTGCTGTCGATTGTCGAAGATTTGAAGATATGGAGATTTGAATCTGAGCGATTAAAGTTCTCAGTCTACTCCTTCAGATTTGTTCTCAGTCTACTCTCTCGCTTGATTTCAAACACGCTCTCTGTCTCGATTTCGAAAACTCTCTCTCTCTCTCTCGCTTGATTTCAGATCTGGACATGATTTGAAGGCCACCGCTTGGATTGCAGATTTTGAAGTTTTGTTCTCCATTTTGTGAGTTTCAATTCGTTTAGCCATTTCTTTTTCTTTTTCTTTTTGTTTTGTTTTGTTTTTTTTTTTTTGATTGAAAAGTCTATACATTCATACTCATATCTTGCATCTCTATAACACATATCTCTGATGGAAAAACATGAGTTGAGGTCGATTGCTTTCATTCGTTTTATAACACATATCTCTGGTCAATGTTTTTATGAAGATGGCTCCATACATTTAAACTTGATAATTTTGTTAAACGTGTTGTTTCTCTTGCTTTGTATGGGTCCACTGTTTAGTCTATGGCCATTCGTTGTGCCTCATATTAGTGATTAACCTTTATGCTCGAGTTCTCCTTCAAATGTTGACTCTAATTCCCATTTTCACTGTCTTGATGTAGCATATTTGTGCCTCATTAAGAGAATTGAGATATCTCTGGTATTGTTTAGACTAAGATGATGGCATGAGGCGTTTGGATCTGATCCGGACCTGAATTGTGAACCCTGTACTCGACACCCTCAACTTAAATCTTTAGGTATGAAATTTTGTGACCTGAAATTGCTTCCGAAGATTGCTATAAAATGAAAATTATAATGCCCTGATTGTGGATAGAAAACTTATTAATTTCATATAGTCACTTGTCTGTTTATGTATATTGTTGCTTAGCAGCATACTGTCATCTTCTATTTTATGGTGAATCTCCATAGGTATTTTCTTGCATAGAAGGTATGGATTGCATTGAAAAGAGCCATATACCAAAGCTTTGTCAAAGGTTGTGATGTTCAAGAACAGTGTTTGTGGTTGCTTTATGAAGTTTGTGACATCTATTAAAGCATTCCATTTATACACCAAACACATTGAATGAAATTTGAATTTATAATAAACTTACAAGGCTGTTTAAGGTCCAAGCTTTACAGAGTAAGTTTTCTTTTCACTGAGAACTTGTGTCATCTGTACTTTGAATTTATAATAAACTTACAAGGCTGTTTAAGGTCCTAGCTTTTTGGGATAATATTGATTGATTGATTGTGTAATTTATGTTTTACTTCAATGATAAATGAAATGAATGCGCATGTTGGCAGCTGAAGTTGAAATAAGAGTGAAAATATAAATATGTATCAGTTGTAGATGTTGTTACATGTATTAGGTATGAGTATTAGATGCGGTGTTATGTTTAATGTGGACTTTTCAATGCAACACATTTGCTGCAGCTATGTTGTTAGACTGACTTAATTTCCTTATTTTTATCAATTCATTTCTTGTAGGCTTGTCTTTGTATTGTAGCTAAAACTTGTTTTATGAAATATTTTTTTCCCCCAAGTTGGTCCCTGTTCATGTAGAATTTTTGTTCTCCAAGCAAATTGGATGAATGGTCTTTTCTTTTTTCTGATGAGCGGCATGAAAAGAAATTGCTGTAACTTTTCTGTTAATTAAGTCACTATTTTATTGACACAATGGAGGGGGTTTTTCTGCTATTGCCAAGACTTTGGCCACAGTTCTAAGCATGACCTAAATAACAGATTATGTACTAGCAAATCATTTCTTTTTCAACTATTGATGTGTGAATTCATTTGTTATGATAAAAAAAATTGTCCGGTGATCATTCCCTAGTATTGCCTTTTTATTTTCCTTTATTTCTTTAGAGATCTGGAGTATTTGTCTAATTATATGTAACTGACAGGTGGTTTATATTTAAACAGGATGAGAAGGAGATACAGAAGACAGCACTTAAGCAGCATCGCGTGTTGCGGTCAGCCACCGAGTTCAAATATGGCTACAAACTTGTTGTAATGTCCCTATAAATTATACATTACACTGCATAACATTCTATTGTCAAATCTTCCATCTTGCCATCACAAAGATTAAATTGCACAAGCAAGATGTCTCTGCCAGCTTATTTTCTAATTTTCAACGTGCTAATTTATGCAGGAGAATAACAATTTGAGATCAGCTATTTCTACCACAGATGATACTGAGGTGGGCAATGGATATGTGGTTTTAGTTATATTGGGTTATTGAACTATAAATGAAAAGTGTCAGATCTTTATAATCTTAAATCTTAAGATATTGTATCTGAAAATGGGATATAGGTACCTGAAGATATAATGGACACTTACATATATTACATATTATATAATAGGCAAATGCTAACAAGTGCCCCTTAGACATTTTTAAGGTTGGAAAATGTATAAAAAGTGTCTTGAAAATATGTAAAAATATTAAAAAATGTATTGATTTCAATAAAAGGGCATTAAAGTTAGTGAAAAGTGTGTTGTATTTTATAAATAATTTTTCTTTTACTTGTGTCCTAGGGCACGTGTTAGCAAGACCCTATATAATATTTTTAGATAAAATGATGTGAATTATGTAGAAATGTAAAATTCAATAGAATTTAGTAAAAGCGTGGAATTTTTGTTAGAAAATTTAATAAGTTTCTTCTTTAAGCATAGTAAAAATTGGAAGATCCAAGTGTATCTGATAGACACTAGTACTTCAAAGAAAATAGAAGAATCCATGTAAGATAATTGCTTGCATAAAATGCGAATGATGGTATATCCATCGAACAAGGTTATAGTGTTTGAATTGTTGGAATTGAGGAAGATCTATGTTACATTGACGAGGGTGCGTATCTAGAGTATGAACACATCAAACCCCAAAATTCATTATTTGGAGCACTTTTGTACAAGTGAAAAAACACTGTTAACGTGCTTGGAAAGTACAGAACTAAGACCTCACTGATTATAACTCCCCTTCGACCCAAGAGTACATATAAATATATATATTTTTTTCAATAAAAATAATTAGAAGGGGTAACCAACTGTAGTAATCTTCCTTTGGAGTGAAATTTATTGTAATTTAGTGCTTGTCAAATAAGAAAGGTTTTTTAGAACTGATCATTGGTGCCAGAACTAATAAATATATTCACCATTTGGGATGATAATGAGTTGGGTATTATGGGACCCACACGTACTTATCCCTACCCTACCTTTCCTGTTTTTCACATAGAAACCCCAACAACCTGTCCTGCCTGCGCTGCACCTGGGACAGTTTCTCTATCATTGCCCCAGTGACATTCTCTAGACTTGTTTCTGTGTTACCAAACCTCAAACCTGGGACAGTTTCATCCTACAACAAGGTTAGCAAGCACTTATTAAATAAGTATAAATGCCCTCCTCCATATATTTGTCTCGGTTCACAAAACTATTATGATTCGGCGGCGCCATTGATGCCTACACCGAGGTCTCTTTTTCTCTATCCATCTATCTCATCTTTCTATTTTATCAACCCTATTTCTCTATGTATATCAATTTGTAAATTCAATCTTTAAAAAAAAAAAAAATTGATGATTTTATTTATTTATTTATTTATTTTTTAAAATTTTTTAGTTTTATTGGTCTATGGTTTGTTCTTTGTGTTGCATAAATTTCTCATTTTTGTTTAGTTTATTTGATTTTTGTAGGCAATTACTTTGTGCCCTAATGTTCCTGTATATTGGACCAATCGCGCTTTATGTCATCGCAAGCGCAAGTATGTACGAACACAAACCCTCCTTGCAAATTCATTTTTTTACCACTTTAATCATTAACTTTTGTTTGTGTTATTCATAATCCTATTCATTGTTTTTTTGCTTTACGATTTGGGCCTTTTTTTTTTTTTTTGGTAGTGATTGGACAAAAGTTGAGGAGGATTGTAGAAGAGCCATTCAGCTTGATAACAATTCTGTCAAGGTTAGGGGTACTGAATTCACCCTAATCTCACTTGTTCCATTGCATTATTGTGGTCATTGGTTTTAGAGTTGTTTTTATTTTTCTGTCCTTTATTTGTGCAAACAAACAATATCTTACCAAATGAGAATATTTAACAAACGCGCTTGGTAATAACTTGAAGTTTATACTTGGATATTAGATGAGTAGCTAGGAAGGGTCCTTTTCTTAGGCCTTAAAGGGCCACAATTGGGCAATTTGTCAAAAGGCTGCTTTGCTTTTGTTAGGCAAGTAGAATAACTTGCCACATAATTATACAAAACATCACACACAAGCTTTTGTTCTAGGTGGACATCCTTTCCCCTTCCAAAAAAAAAAAAAAAAAAGAAATCGAAAGCTTAATACAGTTCAAAACACACTCACATATATGTATATATATGATGGATTTTTAGTGGACATCATAGTGATATGTATTGAGATTGTTTTAGACTTGTAAACTCAGAAATGGTTTTTTATGGCACCTTTATGAAACATATGTGTCTCGTTTTACATTGTTTATTCATGGTTTTAAATTATGCTTTTTGTTAGTTGATGATGCTACTGAGATTTAATCCTTTTGGTGCAAATATAATGAATTTATGAACTGTAAAATTTAAAAAATAGAGGAAGGAGTACAAAAGTACCTAATTATATTAGATAACATAATAAAATTCAGATTGCATTACATGTTGCAAGGGTCGATTGTCATTGGCAGTCAAGTTTGATGACCAGCTTGCCATTATAGATAGCTATGTCTCAAAGGCTATAATGCTGTGCAATAACTCACGGTAATCATCAGTCCAAATTATCAAAGGATTGTTCCCGAGTGACATGCTTTTCAAAAGTTCCTGGGGGAGGAAAGAACTAATTCTTCAACCTTCACAAAAGTTTTTGTGTAAACTCACTTACTGTTCTTGTTCTATATTTCATTTGAAAAGGTGCTTAACCTACAGGAACCATATTGTATAATTTACATGAGACAGAGATTCTTGAGAAATGTTACCATAACTAAATTTCAATTAGATTTAGAAAATAAGGGGTGGAGGTTGTTTGTCTATGACTTGTGGATAGCTTTGTACCATTTTTTACTACTATTTTTTTGTGCAGCTTAGCTTTATTCATGCTTGTTTATCATTTCTCATTTCTCCCATAAATCACACCCGCTGTAATGACAAAACCCCATTTTTATTGTCACTGCTAGAAATATAAAATTTGGCAATCTCTTCAATCAGGTGGTTTCCTTTGAAACTTTATCAGTTCACGAATTAGATTTGAACATATTTTACAATGTGACATCTTAGCTGTAATTTATGATTTGTTACCTTGATTTGTAGTTCTTGTGGATTTTAACTATTTAGTGAGACTTCAAAGCACCATATTTTCTTGTTTTTCCAATCTGGAAAGAGAAAGTTGTTGCGATACCATGTTGTCGTAATTGATGGCTGCCTTAATATTTTTAACATATTTTCTTGTTTTAAAAAACGCCGTCTAATATTTTTAGCGACGTTTTTAAAACGTCGAAAAGCTATTGCGACGGCCGTATCAGCGACGAAAATATTAAACGCCGCCATAATCTATTATGGCGTTTTTTAGGCTTTTTGCGGCGTTTTAAAAACGCCGCTAAAAAGCAAATTTCTTGTAGTGCTTGTATATATGAAATGTGAGATAAGTAATGCTTAGGGGAGACGAATCGTACTGCAACCTTAGTTTAGTGTAGTCGATTTGTGTCGACCGAAGATGATTGAATATACACATCTTCTTGACGATAATGTTCCACAATACATCATTATTATTCAGCCCATTGATTTACTAGAATTAGATATTTTAATTACAAGATATAAGATTAGTAGTGGATTCGAAATTCTAAGTCTGTCTCCATATTCAGATTACTTTATTTATTTGCGTGATTATTTTAGTTTTAATTTTAATTCCCTTTAGTAAAAGGCCAATTCATCCTCTCTTCTTCAAATTAAATTAAAAATTACCATTCGAATTGATACAACTCAACCCAAAGTCCTCGTGATACGATACCTAGACAATCCACTATTCTATTGAATTTTTAACTTTTAGCGACAGTTTAAAAAATTTGTTACAAAAAAATGTTACTAATTTTAAGTTTTAGCAACAATTTACAAAAGTCGTGACAAAAAAAAGTCACTCATTGTCAATTTTTAGTGACATACGCAAAAAATTGTCACAAAAAATTATTTTTATTGATAATTTTACTAGGACTTATTTTCAATAGGGCTTGATGGGAATTAAATCTAATTATTATGACCTATTAGTAGCTTACCCTTAACTTTATGCCTAAATTATTCAATTTTGAATCAATTTTACCTCTGCCAGCAGATGTTGTTTATAGTCAAACAAAAGTTACTAATATGGCATGAAAACTTATTTTTGTTTCTCAAACTATCTTTAAAATATCAAACAGACCCCTAGATATGTAAAAAAGTTAAATTTAAATATTTAATGATAATTTTCATCTAAAAAATTAAAATTAAATGTCTAATAATAATTTTCATCATTCAATTTTGTTTCAAATCTTAGAATAAGATATTTCTCTTAGAATACATATTTTCTAGACTTTTACCAATATAGATTTTCACCAACTACTGGTTGATTAATTCTATTGAAATTAATCTGAGATATAAGCTAATGTTGAGAGAAAAAGAGAGAATAGACTTAAAATTTTGGGCTCAATTAATTTATCTAGGGCTGACTGAAGGTAATTTGAGATTTAAAGCAACAATTTTAAATGAAGCATATTTCTTAAATAATTTTTTTGTAAATGTTTTATTTAAAAATTCTCTTACTCACCTTTTTAGATGAAAAATATTATTAGATATTTAAATTTAATTTTTTTATTTATATAATAGGGGTCTAATTAATATTTTGGAGATAGTTTGAGGGTAAAATGATAACTAAAAATAAGTTTTTGTGGCATATTAGCAATTTTCGTTTGATTACAGACAACAATTAATATCAAGGGTTAAATTGAAGTAAAATTAAATAGTTTAAATGCAAAAATAATATTATTAACAAAATAAGAATTAAATTGACTTTCAAGTAATAATTTGGACTACAAAATGAAATTTCTTTGAGCAAACTGCATAGGAACCAAAAAGCACATCTCATTAACCTCCATAGTGTTAGGTTTTTGTAAGTGGCAATCTTGTTTGATAAAACTCCTTTCAGTTGTAATTTTATTCGCTTTTATGTTTCAGTGAGGATATGAGTGTTTAGATGCGAATCCAACCCGAATTATGCCTATGCAGAGGAGTTTGTGCTTTTGAGGCTTTCATATTTGTCACTTCGCTGACTATGTACGGGGATCGAGCAGTGAATGGCATCATCCAGCACTTTTGAAGAGTGGTTGGACTTCTGGAAAACAAGTTTTACCACTCGAGCAGTGAAAGTTACAGTCAAGAGATCAGCTTATATGTTTTGCATCACATTTACTCACACTGTTTGAGTGGTGAAGTGTGCGCTCTAGTGGCCTTCGCGAGCGGTGAAAGTTGTGCTCGAGCGGTCGACCTATATGTTTTGTACCGCCTTTATTTACACTGCTCGAGCGGTGAAGTGTGCAGTCGAGTGGTCTTCGCGATCCTGTTTTCTATAAAATGCCCTGTTCACTGTTTTTAGGATTTAAGCCGTTCAAATTCTGGGAGAGCAGAGCTACCAAGGGTTTTCTATATTGGAGGCTATTATTATAAGTGTTTTATTGATGATTTGAGAGTGATCAATGGATCTACGAGTTTCATATTGACATTATCAAGGGGTTGTTTTTATTCTTTTATTCACAAGAGAAAGAGGTGTTCTTCAATGGATTCCAGGGGAACTTGGGCTTGGAGTTTTGGCTGATTTCAAAGTGGTTCATCATCGTGGATTCGACATCAGCGTTGTGGATTCAACGTTGGGCAAGACAATTCCAAGGTGAAGATGGTGGTGGAAGAGACACATTGGGATCAGTTCAATTCGAGCGTGGATTCACTAGGTAATTGAGAGTACTTATGTGTAATTCCTTTTTTATCTTCTTAGTGGATTATTTTGTGATTTAGCCCGTGTTTTTTATTTTTTTATTTTTATCACAATTGAAGGCGCCCCAATTGTGATTTTTTTCACGTTAAATCATTGTGCCAATTTGTCCTGATTGTTTGATTGTGATTGTTATTTATTGTTTTAACTTGAAACATAATCACAAATCAACATATTTGAAATTTTATAGCATACCCCTTATTGAAGAGACATTACAACCTGAGGCTAAGGCGGAGATACATGCTTCTTCTATAGCGATTCTGGTTGGACGCGACCCATTTAATGCTTTTGAATCTGGGGAACCATATTTGTGATGGTTTTTCTTTTCTCTTTATGTTTGGTTTTGGCTTCAGGGGTCGAAACCATCCTTGTTGGTGCCAACGCTACCTCTTTTTCTTTGTCTTGTTCTGGTCCAAGGGTCGACACCAACTTTGATGGTGTCGACACTATCTTGCTGCTGGGTTCCTAGATCACTACAGAAATTTAGGGTCGACACTAGCCTTTGGTGGTGTCGACACTTGCCTTTTCTTGTTGGTCTTTGGGGTCGACACCAGTCTGAGAGGTGTCAACCCATGTCTATTGCAGGATCTGGGTTTATCTACTGAAATTTAGTATCGACACCTCTGGTTTGAGGGTCGACACCTTGTCTGCTGCCACACACAAGTGTCTTAGCTTTTCTTCTTGAGGGTGGACACCGCTGTTGCGAGGGTCGGCCCTTTTGACTTTTTTTTCTAGTTTTTTCTTTGCTTGGGCCCTACTTTTTAAGGATTTTTGACTTATTCTTTTCATTTGACTTTGGAGCTACTATTCTATGAATACCTAGCCACTATAAATAGACCCAAAGATAATTCTCTCTCATTAGTTGCTTTCCTTTTTCCCCTCTCACCCGTAACTCTCTCTCTCTCTCTCTCTCTCTCTCTCTCAAAATTCACTTTCTCTCAATTAAATCCTTAGATCTACTCACCTAGAGTTGTCTTCTCACCTTGATCCTTTGAGACAAAGTGTAGATCAAGTCAAGAGCTTCCTTTTGATTTGAGTGGTTCGTGATTTCGTTGACGTCGAATTTTTTTAGTTCTTCTCTTTCACCCTTCTAAGCTTGAGGTAGGGATTCTTCACACTTCCTTATGGGTTTTAACTTAGATATTTGTTTTAAAAAACCACGTTATGAAAGAAATGGACTTTTGAACAAATCTTGGATTTTGGTTTAAAATTAAAAAGGAGGGGTTTTCAAATGGTTTCAAGGAAATGATTGTCGGATTGGAAATGAGGTGTAGAGGTAACAAAATGGTTGATTTTGATATTTGGAATTAGTTTTGGAAGAAAGGGGGGGGGGGGGGGGTTTGCCCTAAATGTTGATTTTCTCTAAATAATGGTATCGATGTTGAAAACATATAATTTAATTGTTATTGAAAAAGAGGGTGGAGTTGGGTATGTATTATCACTCACAATTTGGAATTTGGAAGGTTTATCTTTATGGAAATTATTTTTTTTATCTGTTTAGAGATATTTGTTTTGGGCTATCGGTGGAGGATAGATATAATTGTTGTAGAAATTGCATGAGAACTAGGAGAATAAAAACTATTTCTCATTCATCCGCATCGAGCATTGTCACATGTTTACACATTTGAAATATGTATATTGTTTTTAGAGATGGTGAATACTTGGTGAATCTGGGTAGGGGTTGTGGTTACTATGATAAGTTAGCCTATGTATCCTTGGTGAAAGACCAGAAACCCGCACGGATAGGTATCGAGCTTTCCGGTTAATACCGGTAAAAATTACAAAAGAGTAGTGTTTGTATAGCCTATTAGAAGACACGTACCTAGAGATTCACAGAGTTATATTCACAATCCGGTTTTCTACAAAAAAGGAAAATGTTTCATGAATGGTAACATAAACCTGGCATGGCATGATTTGAAAGAGATATAAAATGCTTTGCTATGAGCATTGGATGTGTATTTTACCCTTATAGCTTTGTTAAGATTCATATGTTGTGTTGGCTTATTTCTACTGGGCTTTGGCTCACCATATGTGGAAAAAACATTTCAGGTGCTAATGATATGCCTCCGTCAAGGCAATAGCTTGGGAGGACATGGAGCAAAAGCTTTATTTTGTTTAATTGTGTAATCGTTTTGTACAAGCCAAGGGGTTTTATATGTATTGGGATTTAAATCCATTTTTGTTGTAACCAAGTACTAACTTGGAAAGTTGTAAGCCTCTAGGGTGTTCTCTTAATTGGTTATCTTTCATTTTGTTTCCTTACCTTGTAACACATGCTATAGATTCAGAGTTAGAGTTATGAATGTATATCTGCATGTGTTGCTATTTTGTACAAGAAATTGGAATTAATGGAAGTTAATTATTTCATCTTATGTCGTCTTTTAATTAATATTATGGATGGGTTGTTGTATTTATTTCGGGGTTTTACATCTTCCATCTTAATGGTTTAACCTCTTTGGAGGTTCACTCCCAAGGCATTACATCTCTCTTATGCTAAGCATAATCTCTCGTTTGATACCTCTCTTTGTCACCACTGCATTACTTCTAAGGGACTAACTTTGTAGTTATACCCTTGGAAATCACCAAGGAAAGTGTCATTATAGCTTATTATCAAGTTTGCATTTAGAGTCATTATCACTCATTTTGGGTTTGATTAGTCATTATCGCTCTCTTTGAGTTTGACTAGCCATTATCACTCATTTTGGGTTTGACTTGGAATTCATTATTGCTTGTAAATGAGTTTGACTCTTCCTTTGTAATTTCCCCCGTAGAAAAGGGCTTGGCATGCTAATTTCTCGGGTCAAGTCATGCTTGATATTCGTTATCACTTTTTGAGCTTAATGGATGTAATTATCACTTTTGGACAAAAATGAATAAAAGATAATAAATGGACATGTATTGTACAAAAAGGCTAATAAAATTGTAGTAAAAGTGGTAGAAAAGGTAATGAAATTGAGTTGGGTTCAATTGGATGTTATATTGAACCTACTGCGTCTTGGCTCATTACATCCTCTTTAGTGATCTTCAATGATTCAAGAAGCAATGTCTACCCCTTCCCTTGAGGTAACTCCATGATAGAGAGGAGGTGTTGTTGGTCTTTCATTTCCTTTTATTAAGCTTTTGTCCTATTGGTTCATAGATCATCATGCAACAAATTTGCGATAATTGATCATTTGTGAATCGAATCTACTCTTCCCTTGATCATCTTTATGATAATGAAGGGTAGAGAGGATAAACATCTCCTGGAAACACCCTGTTTTTGCTCTGTTTTAGCTCTGTGGCAGCAGAGCCTTTTCCAAAAACAGTGGCCGGCTGACCACCATTCTATCCAGCCGGCCACTTTCCAAGGCCGATCGGCCACCTTTTTTTGTATAGGCAGTGGCATTTTTGTGGAAGAACAGAGCAGAATCTGAGGCCAAAATAGAATAATTTTTTGACTGCGAATAGAACAAATTCTAGCAGCAAATAGAGAGGTTTCCGAGAGGATGTTCTTGGTTGTGTGTGTGTGGCTCCTCGCTTCCCGTTCCATTAAATTAGCGCGTTAATATTAGTATGTTGTAATTAATTAGTTGGCTACATTTGAATTTTTAATAGCTTGTTAATTTAGTTAATTCATTTGGTGTTTGTAATAATTAGTTAATTAGGACATTCATTCGGACCCTCTTGAGCGAGGGCAAATTTCTAACACTTGTAATATTTTGTATGTCTTCCAACTCCCATTTCTTTTTCCCTTTTATTTACATGCTTATCATGGTAGCATCATATTTTGGTTTCATATCATTACCATGTTTGCATGCATTGAGTTCAGTTTATCATTCTAACATTGTTGCCATTTCCTACTTATATGTGCACTACCGCATGCTTTGAGTTGATCCATGTGTCATGTTAAAACGCCAAATCTGATAATTGCATTTTGCATGTGTTGCATTAATCACTTTGCATATTAGAGCATGCATTTTTCCAATTATTTCCTTTCTTTTGGCTTGCCTCAGTTGAGTACTAGGTGAGCATTTCTTACTTTAGCATATTGCATATGTGTTCGTGTTGCCATATCAAACATATTACCATAAGGCTAAGTGCTTATTTGATATACCTCTTGAATGCTTGTGGATGAAGTCTATTTTGCTTAAGCTGTGATGATTTTGATTAATGTACATATTAGCTTTCTTTTTCATGTAGCACATATTCAAAACTCTTTTCAAACAAACATGAAATCAAAGCATTCCAAAGTGGGTGACATAGTCTATACTTGTGTGCCTCACATAGTAAGTTAGCATAATAAATCAGAATAAGAGCATATAATGTATATAAAAATCACATCATGATTAGTAGAGGCTGATCTTTGATCGGATGAGGGGGGTGCTCGATTCATGACCTTCCCCTCTCATACCTAAGTTCTCGAGCCAAGATACTTTGGTTATGACGGATAAGTGGCTTTTGGCACAAGTCATGGGTTTCCTAAATTTCTCAAAAGTATTTAGGTTCCAACTTTGAAATTTGGCAATGCAGCCCATTTCTGGCATCTCTGATGATTAATGGATTTTCTAAGATTTGTCGAATTTGGACTCTCATTTTTTAATCTATTTTACATTGCACTTGTGAAACCAGATTCAGAACCACGAGAGTTCTAGCTGTAGGGCTATCGTATCCAAGGAGACTAAACCCCTCTGAGAATCACAAAAAACCAGCTACAGTGGGTTTTTTCCCTAAATGTTGATTTTGTATAAATAATGGTATTGATGTTGGAAACATAGAATTTAATTGTTATTGATGAAGATGATAGAGATGGGTATGTATTACCACTCACATCTTGGAATTTGGAAGATTTATCTTTATGGAAATTATTTTGTTTTATCTGCTTAGCGATATTTGTTTTGGGCTATTAGTGGAGGATAGTTATGATTGTTGTAGAAATTGCATGAGAACTAGGAAAGTAAAAACCATTTCTCATTCATCCATATTGAGCATTGTCATATGTTTACACATTTGAAAAATGTATATTGTTTTGAGAGATGGTGAATACTTGGTGAATCTGGGTAGGGGGTGTGGTTACTATGATAAGTTGGCCTATGTGTCCTTAGTGAAAGACCAGAAACCCGCTCGAATAGGTGTCGAACTTTCCGGTTAATATCGGTAAAAATGACAAAAGAGTAGTTCTTGTGTAGCCTACTTGCAGACACGTACCTAGAGATTCATAGAGTTGTATTCACAATCTGGTTTTATTCAAAAAAGGAAATTGGTTCATGAATGGTAACATAAACCTAGCATGGCATGATTTGAAAGAGATATGAAATGTTTTGTCATGAGCATTGCATGTGCATTTTACCTTTATAGCTTTGTTAAGATTCCTATGTTGTGTTGGATTATTTCTACTGGGCTTTGGCTCACCATATATGGGAAAAACATTTCAGGTGCTGATGATATGCCTCCACCAAAAGCTTGGGAGGACATGAAGCAAGAGCTTCATTTTGTTTAATTATGTAATCATTTTGTACAAGCCAAGGGCTTTTTATATGTATTGGGATTTAAATTCATTTTTGTTGTAACCAAGTACTAACTTGGAAAGTTGTAAGCCTCTAGGGCATTCTCTTAATTGGTTATCTTTCCTTCTGTTTCCTTACCTTGTAACACATGCTGTAGATTCAGAGTTAGACTTATGAATGTATATCTGCATGTATTACTCTTTTGTACAAGAAATTGAAATTAATGGAAATTAATTATTTCATCTTATGTCATCTTTTAATTAATATTGTGGATGGGTTGTTATATTTATTTCGGGGCATTACAACTTGGTATCAGAGTGTACCGGTTTTGAATACTTTGGGTACGTGGAAAGTGATTTTTACCACTGTGGGTTTATCTCACTTGATAGAGATATTTGTGTGTATAGTATGCTTATGTGATAATATGCTTATGTGACTATATGGGTATGGAATTTAATTTCTAAGATATTGATTAAGTCTATGGGTTTCTAAAAGTCTTGTTAGCAGAGCACTTGATCACTGCTATTTCTAACTAGAATTTTGGCAACGCCGTGGGACGATCCTTATCTAGAAAGGAAGTTCGTATGTGTTTATGTGCTTATGTGGAATGAATTAAATGTTGTCCATCGCATTAGGACGTGCGTGGGTTAGCTTCGACACATTTGTAAATGTGCTAATCTCCGACGTTACCTTCATTAGGTTGTCAAGATGAGAACGTGGTGGTGGTAGGCGTGGTAGGACTAGAAGGCATGAGCTGTCGGTATCGAACGAAATTCCAGCGCAAGAAGAAGGGGTTGGTCAAGCCAATATGGCCGAACTAGTAGATTAACAGGCCATGGGCGCTTTGGCCCATGAAATGGCTGGAGCTTTACTAGAATCTATTGATATTCTCATGGCTGAGAATCAAGTCCAGGCCCAGGTTGCTGAGGCAGAGCAGTCTTTCTTAAAGAGGGAGTTCTTTGAGTCTAATCCAGATAAGTTTTTAGGGGATCTAAAGGAGCCATTAAAGTGGATGACTGGCTCGAGCAGATGACGAAGACATTCGAGATGCTTGGTATCGAAGATGATGGTTTGAGGGTGACCTTGGCATCCTTCCAGTTGAAGGGAGATGTGGGTCAATGGTAGAAGTATGCGTGTGGGCGCATTGGAGTGACTTTAGAGGCTTTGGTCAATGCCTTCCAGAACAAGTTTTTACCTCCCATTGCTAAGGAGAAGTATAGAGACCAATTCTTGAAGCTCAAGCAGCTTAACACATCGGTGGCCGAGTTTGAGGCTACCTTTAGCAGCTTGTTGAGGTTTACACCGGAACTTGTGGCAATTGAGGAATGTTATTATATCGAGTTTGAGAAGAGATTGAGGACCGAGCTCTTGTTCAAAGTAGCTAGGACAATGATTAAGGACTACGGGGGCCTTGTGGAGGCGGCGACTCATCTATAGACCATGGTTCAAGCAGGAGAGGAGTGGATGAGGAGCTCCAGGCAGAATCAGGACGTTCAGGGAGAGATGCGGAACCATAAGAGGCAGAGGGGTTCCACTCCACAACAGTCCCAAGGAACTCAGTCTAGGTCCACTTTTCCTGTACCAAGTTCTAGGTCAGGGAGAGGTGGACATGGAGGGATTGCCTGTTTCATGTGTGGCCAGCTGGGTCACAAGTCTATAGTTTGCCTGAAGAAGGAAGGAAGGCTACAGTCTGCACCATTGATGGCTCATTCTCAGAACCAGAGTCTGGGAAAAAGGCAGCCGCCTACTTGTTATCAGTGTGGGTAGGCGGGGCACGTGAAGAGGTTTTACCCTCTATCGGGTGGCATATCTAGAGCGTCTGGCTTGCGGTAGACATAGAGCCATCAGCCTGCATAGTCAGCTCAGGCCTCGAGAGCCAATTAGGGAGCCTTCTCGGTTTAATCTGTGCATCAAACTTATGCTCCGAGGGGTATGTAGGTAGAGCAGGGACCTACAGGGCATGTGTATGCTATTACCACTCCAGATCTAGTGCCAACATCTTCAGTAGTGAGAGGTAATTTCTTGTTGTGTAATTTTATTGCCAATATGTTGATTGATATAGGTGCATCCCACTCCTTTAATTTGCCTGCATTTGCATTGGCATTGGGATTAGAGTTGGCTCTGTTAGCATCTCCACTCAGTGTAGAGTCACCTCTTGGAGGTGAGAATGTGTTAGAATAGGGATGTCGGGGTTGTGAGATAGAAGTCGCCGGTCGTCGACTTCCTTTTGCATTTGTATTAGGAATGGACTAGTTGTCATCGTATCGAGTTGTTATAGATTGTTATCGTCAGAGGGTTACTATATGTACCTTGAGTGGTGATTGTTTTTATTTCTTGGGAGATCGGGCTGATAGAGTTTTGTCACCGGTGTATGATCCGTGTGGTCGAAGTGAGCGTAGTTGCCTCCTTGCAAACTTCATGGGCAGTGAGTGTGATGAAGCCCGAGTTGATTTGCTGAGGGTAGTTTGTGAATGCCTAGACATTTTTCCTGAAGACCTCACCAGTTTACCACCTTACCGTGACATTGAGTTCTCTATTGACTTCGTGCCTAGCATGACATTAATTTCCATGGCACCGCATAGGTTTGCACCTGCCGAGTTGAGTGAGTTGAAGATTCAACTTCAAGAATCGTTAGATAAGGTTTTATTCACCGTAGTACATTGCCTTGGGGAGTACCAGCTTTCTTTGCTAAGAAGAAAGATGGCACCATGTGACTTTGTATTGATTACTGGAAGTTGAACCGGGTAACTGTTAAGAACAAGTACCCATTGTCTCGTATAGATGACTTGTTTGACCAGTTGAGTGGGTCTTGTTGTTTTTCTAAAATAGACTTGAGATCGAGTTATCACCAGTTGAGGGCATGGGAGGCGGACATCTAGAAAATAGCATTCTGTATGCGGTATGGCCATTATAAGTTCCTAGTAATGCATTTTGGGTTAACCAACGCACCGACCTTGTTTTATGGATTTGATGAATAGAATCTTCTGCGAGTTCTTAAACCGCTTTGCTGTCATCTTCGTAGGTGACATCTTGATTTACTCACCCTATCAAAAGAAACATGAGGAACACTTGTGAGTTGTGCTTAAGTTGTTTAGAGCCCACAAGTTATATGTTAAGTTCGGGAAGTCTGAATTTTGGTTGAAAGAAGTTAAGTTCTTAGGCCATATGGCATTCGGGGAAAGGGTGGCGGTAGACTCTTCTAAGATAGAAGCAATGCAAGACTATGAGCAACCTAAGAATGCCTTTGAGATTTCTAGCTTCTTGGGGTTGGCCGGGTATTACCGTTGGTTTGTGAAGGATTTTTCTAGACTAGCTTCAACTTTGACTAGATTTACGAGGAAGGGAATCAAGTTTGTGCGGAGTGAGACTTGTGAAAAGTCATTCCAAGAGCTTAAGGTTAGACTTACCACCGCTCCAGTATTGATTATTCTGGAGAGGGACTTGGGCTATTCAGTGT
The DNA here is from genome assembly GCF_055761805.1 of Camellia sinensis. Classification (NCBI taxonomy): domain Eukaryota; kingdom Viridiplantae; phylum Streptophyta; class Magnoliopsida; order Ericales; family Theaceae; genus Camellia; species Camellia sinensis. The sequence goes on from NC_138971.1 coordinate 62,319,764, forward strand.
ATTGTGATGCGTCACGAGAAGGTTTGGGTTGTGTCTTGATGCAAGAAGGAAACGTAGTAGCTTATGGCTCATGGCAGTTGAAAACCCACGAGAGGAACTATCCTACCCATGACCTAGAGCTAGTAGTTGTGATCTTTGCCTTGAAGATTTGGAGACATTACTTGTATGGTGAGAAATTTGTGATATTCTCCGATCATAAGAGTTTGAAATATCTATTTTTGCAAAAGGATTTGAACTTGAGGCAAAGAAAGTGGATGGAATTTATGGAGGACTACAACTTTGAGTTGCGCTATCATCCCGAGAAGGCCAATTTAGTAGCCGATGCCTTGAGTAGGAAGTCCATTAGCAGTGTAGCTAGTATTTCCATCCGGGGAATGAGAGATGTTGGGTGCTATTGGTGAGTTTGACTTGCATCTTGGTGAGTCTGTCTAGTCAGCTGCTTTGTTTATGGTAGTTGAATAACCTACTCTTGTGAACCGATTCATAGAAGCACAAAAGGGTGATGTTGAGGTAGAGACCCTTCGGGAGAAGATCTCTAGTGAGAAGGTAGAGAAAGGCTTGCACGTCTATTCTGACTTGAGTGTTAGATACCTTGACCGTCTTTTCGTGCTGGAGTCTTGTCGAGAGGAAGTACTCCGAGAGTTTCACCATTCATGCCTTGTGGTGCACCCGGGAGGCACAAAGATGTATCACAATCTTAGCCGCTAGTTTTGGTGAAGGGGTATGATAAAGGACGTAGCCGTGTTTGTATCGAAGTGCCTTACTTGTCAGCAAGTGAAGGCTAAATGTCAGAGGGCAACGAGTTTGTTGCAACCCTTGCCCATAGCCGAGTGGAAGTGGGAGCATGTCGTGATGGATTTTGTTGTGGGTTTTCTGAGGGATCAACGAGGTAATGATTCCATTTGGGTGGTGGTTGATCGGTTAACTAAGTTAGCGCACTTTGTACCTATGCGCACGGGTGACTCGGTAGATTATCTTGCCGACCTTTACATTAGGGACATAGTTCGACTTCACGGGGTCCCATTGACTATTGTTTTGGATAGAGATCTACGTTTTACAGCTCAATTGTGGCAGAGCCTACAAAATTCCTTTGGCACTAAGTTGACTTTTTGCACCACCTATCATCTTTAGACTGAAGGGCAGTCATAGCGTAACATTCAGATCCTAGAGGATATGCTTTGAGGTTGTGCCCTTGACTTTAAGAGGTCATAGGAAAGGCACTTACCTTTGGTGGAGTTTGGCTACAATAATAGCTTCCAGTCGAGTATTGACATGGCACTGTTTGAGGCCTTGTGCCTGTTTGGCAGAAATTATAATCAGCTTATTTCAGCTTTCAGCTTAATTTAAGCTATTTTGATGTGTTTGGTTTAACTTATAGCTTATAGCTTATAACTTTTTGGAAGTCAAAAATCAGCTTATTCTTTGAGTGGGGCAGGAGATGCTTTAAGAATAAGTCAGAAATCAGCTTATGTTCATAATTGTAAGCTATAAGCTGTTTAGGCATAAGCTATAAGCACTTTCCCACAGCTCTACCAAACAGGGCTCTTGTATGGCCGACCGTATAGATCTTCTATATGTTGGGCCGAGGTGGGTGATGCACCTACGATAGGTCCTAAGTTAGTCCAAGAAACGACGGAGAAGGTTGTGCTTATTCAAAAAAGGTTAGCTACGGATTAGAGTCGTCAGAAGAGCTATGCTGACCGTATGAGGAGACCGTTATCTTTTGAGGTAGGAGATCACATCTTTTCAAAGATATCACCTAAGAGGGGTTTGATGAGGTTTGGGAAGAATGGGAAGTTATCTCCTAGATTTATCGGACCTTTTGAGATCCTAGAGCGGATTGGGAAGGTAGCTTATCGTTTGGCACCATAACTTTCTAGCATTCGTGATGTGTTTCATATCTGTATGCTTCGAAAGTACGAATCGGATCCATCACATATGTTGGATTGGACCGAGTTAGAGGTAGATGAGGATGCCTCATATGAGGAGAGACCAGTTGCAGTTTTGGACACTCGGGACCAAGTCTTGCGTGGCAAGATAATTCCTTTAGTAAAGGTGTTGTGGAGACATCATGGGGTTGACGAAGCCAATTGGAAGTGTGAATTGGAAGTCTGTGAGAATTATCTAGACCTATTTGTTAATATTTGAATAGGTATTGAACATTTGTTATGTTAACATAATATAAACATTGTGTATGTTTGGAAATGTGAATTGTATATTCATTTTCGAGAATTTGGTTATCCTTGTCATGGGAGTGATTGACCGGTGGATGGGTCATGGTGGTGATTTGATTTACTACTATGTTTGTAACTAGTTTAAACTTAGTTTTAATATTATTTTTTTTGGATGAATCTTAGTTAGTTAGTTAGTTTAGTTTAGTTAGTTTTAATATTGGTTTAAAATTTCGGGGCAAAAATTCCTTAAGGGGGGGGGAGGTTATAGTGATTCTGGTTGGACCTAACCCATTTAATGCTTTTGAATTCGGGGAACCATATTTGTGATGGTCATTCTTTTCTCTTCATGATTGGTTTTGGCTTCAGGGGTCAACACTATCCTTGTTGGTGTCGACACTGCCTCTTCTTCTTTGTCTTGTTTTGGTCCAAGGGTTGACACCAGCCTTGGTGGTGTCGACACCATCTTGTTGATGGGTCACTACTGAAATTTAGGGTCGACACCAACCTTTGGTGGTGTCGACACTTGCCTTTTCTTGTTGGCCTTTGGGGTCGACACCAATCTTGTGAAAGAAATGGACTTTTGAACAAATCTTGGGTTTTGGTTTGAAATTAAAAAGGAGGGGTTTTCAAATGGTTTCATGGAAATGATCGTGGGATTGGAAATGAGGTGTAGAGGTAACAAAATGGTTGATTTTGATATTTGGAATTGGTTTTGGAAGAAAATTTTGAAGGGGGGGGGGGGAGGGGGCGGGGCGGGGTTGCCCTAAATGTTGATTTTGTATAAATAATGGTATTGATGTTGGAAACATAGAATTTAATTGTTATTGATAAAGAGGGTGGAGTTGGGTATGTATTACCACTCACATCTTGGAATTTGAAAGATTTATCTATATGGAAGTTATTTTGTTTTATCTATTTAGAGATATTTGTTTTGGGCTATCGTTGGAGGGTAGCTATGATTGTTGTAGAAATTGCATGAGAACTAGGAGAATAAAAACTATTTCCCATTCATCCACATCTACCATTGTCACATGTTTACACATTTGAAATATGTATATTGTTTTAAGAGATGGTGAATACTTGGCGAATCTGCGTAGGGGGTGTGGTTACTATGATAAGTTGGCTTGTGTGTCCTTGGTGATAGACCAGAAATCCGCATGGATCGGTGTTGAGCCTTCCATTTAATACCGGTAAAAATGACAAAAGAGTAGTGCTTTATAGCCTGTTAGCAGACACGTACCTAGAGATTCACAGAGTTGTATTCATAGACCGGTTTTTTACAAAAAGGAAAATGTTTCATGAATGGTAACATAAACCTGGCATGGCATGATTTGAAAGAGATATAAAATGTTTTGTCATGAGCATTGCATATGCATTTTACCCTTATAGCTTTGTTAAGATTCATATGTTGTTTTGGATTATTTCTACTAGGCTTTGGCTCACCCAATGTGGGAAAAAACATTTCAAGTGCTGATGATATGCCTCCGCCAAGGTAATAGCTAGGGAGGACATGGAGCAAAAGCTTCATTTTGTTTAATTTTGTAATCTTTTTGTACAAGCCAATGTGTTTTATAGGTATTGGGATTTAAATCCATTTTTGTTGTAACCAAGTACTGACTTGGAAAAGTTGTAAGCCTCTAGGGCATTCTCTTAATCGGTTATCTTTCATTTTGTTTCCTTACCTTGTAGCACATGCTATAGATTCAGAGTTAGACTTATGAATGCATATCTACTTGTGTTGCTCTTTTGTATAAGAAATTAGAATTAATGGAAGTTAATTATTTCATCTTATGTCGTCTTTTAATTAATATTGTGGATGGGTTGTTGTATTTATTTTGAGGCGTTACATCTTCCATCTTATGATGTTTGTAGAAATAAGAAATATTTATGAGAAAGGAATCTTATTTAGTTATAATTCTTTGGTTTACCCTCTTGTGTTCATTTAGTGTTTTTAATTTTAATTGCCTTAATTTTATTTTTGGAAATTTTACATTTAGACTATTTAGTCCAGTTGTAGACACCCCATTTTTGACCGACCTCAAGATTTAGACGTCATCGTTTGAGCACTCGATGATTGTTATGTTTGTGCTCGTTTTGAGTGCGCGAAGCTCTCGGCGGAACGCCTTGTCTTTGAGCCTCTAAACCCTCTTTGTTTCGTGCTTGTTTTTGGACCAAACCTTAGTGCCCCTTGCCTGGAGGGGAGAAGGGCCTTGTCAGCCACTTTTGGCTATTGTCGACCACTTTTCCCCTTTGTAGGCCACTTTAAGTGGTCGGTCGACTAGGGGAGGTGTCCGGCCGGCCACCTAAAGTGACCGACGGCCATTTTTCTCCTTTTTCAGATATTTTTTGTGCCAGCTGTGCCAGTTGTTGATCAATGATATCCATCTCCATACACGTGTATGGAGGGATGAAAGCAAGCTTTAGGCTTGCATTTCTATATAAGGGGAGGTCTCTCCCCCATTTGAGGGGTTAGAGAATTTTGTGAGCAAAATTTTTGTCTCTCTCTAGAATTCTCTCTCTCTCTCTCTCTCTCTCTCCTTATTTTGTGCATGAAAGTGGGAATTTTCTACATTTTTGCAAAGAGACCCCAGACCAAACACCTTCCCCTTGGAACTAAGGTTCTTGGGGGCCTTATTTGAGCTTCTAAAAGTGATTTTGGCTCAGAATTTTTACTGTTTGTTGTTGTGCTTCAAAGGTATAAAGCTTACCTCTTTAAATCTTTATTTTAATTGCTTGTTTGGAAACCTTTGCATGCTCTTTTAAGGTTGGTTTTAACCTATTAAATACTCTATTTTTATGGTTTAAAATAGTGGTTTGAAGTTTGTTTTGGAGTTAGGGGTGGTCCACCCTCTTTTGTAGCTTGTTTGCTAAGTGTTGTGCCATGTTTCAAAGCTTTTAAAACAATTCTTTTTTGGCCTTTTAACCACTGAATTCTAGGGGAATTTCAATGGAAAAAACTTGGTTTTGAGGTCCAAAATAGGAGGGGGTGGCCTGTCCTCCTTGTGTTTTGTTTGCAAGTGTTGATGGCCTAACATGTGAGCATGTTTTTCTACCTTTTTGTAGCTTAATTTAGGCATGTTTGAGGCTGTAATTTGACATGATTTAACTCTGTTTTGAGCTTCTTTGATCTTGTGAGCCATGCTTTGTGTAGCTATAGTGCAAATGGCTTCAGTAGCTTTGTGTTTTAAGGTTCCTAGCACGCCTTGCATGGGTTGTTTGCATGTTATAGCATCATTTAACTTGTAATTTCAGTGCATATATCTCTATCACACTCTCACTTATTTCACTCTTTCATTGCTTTTGAGAGTTGTGCTTTGAGTCTTGCTTGCGGGCCAACATGTGAGCATGTTTTTCTTGCCATTTATGCTTGTATCTCAGCAAGATTTAGCCACTATTTTGACATGTTTATGCTCTGTCCAGAGCTGGTTTGATCATTTGAGCTTGATATTGCATGCCTCTAGTGTAATGCTCTTCACTAGCCTTAGTGTTTTTGGCTCTCAACATGTTGTGCATGAGTTGCTTGCATGTTCTAGTATTAGTTTTCATGCCATTTCAGCACTGAAAAAGTCTGCAACCTCCCTCATTTCTTCATTTTTCCATTTGTTTTGAGGGTTGGTTAGCCTTATGATTGTGTTTAAGCTTAAGATAGAGCTTGTGCTCAATGGCTTTAACATTCTTTTGAGGGTTCCTCCTAGCCAAAGGCATGATCTCTCTCATGTCTTAAACCATCCTTTGGTTGATCCCTCTCTCACTTAGAGGGCATTCACTTCGAACTTAATCGGTTAAAGGACTAATCGGTAAGTTAAAATGTGTAAACAAAATGAACCAAGTAAAACTTGAGCAAGATAAGCACTTGTGTTGCATTGCATATGTTTGGATCGGACGTTAATCCAACCACAAGAAATGTGGGACGTTTGCTAGTTTTAACTTTTTTAAAGTGCAAGAGCCATATTGCAGATTGTTTTCAACAATGTCACTAATATATTGTAGATCTTTACCCTACCATGTTGTTGTTGTTGTTTTTTTTGTTTTTTTTTTTTAAACAAGAAAAGCAACTAAACTTTATTTAAAAATAAAGCACAATTATAACATAATTTAGGAAAAAATTGCATCATTGTCTAAACTAAGCATCCCAACTATGTTGGCACCCAAAATTAGACCAATCATGTGCATCCCCAAACCCCAAAACGAGTTGGAGAGATTCCAAACTCAAAACAGAAATAGCCAACATCCAACATCTTACACGAGTGCTACACAATCTACCACCTATACATTTTCTAATCTATGAGAAATTAAGCAAGAAATCAGTAGTAGAATACTGATACTCCTTGAAAAAGGCTTTCAACCATATAACTAATTTGATGATGATTGATTTCTGCAACTCCCAAATCCTTGGCTAAATTCCATTGAACAAGCATTCATTTCTATACTTCCATATGGACCACAATGCAACCAATGGTAAAGCCTTCCAGATTTTCCTCTCTGATTTTTAAATCTGATACCATTCCACCATTGTAACCAACACTCCATTGATCTAGGAACAACCCATTTTGTTGTTAACATCAACATAGCTCCATTTTTCCTCGTTGGATTGCCTATAGTTAGAGATCTGATCTTGCTTGAAATGTGATATGCTAAGCGAACAAATTGGAATCTTTTGATGGATCATGGACATGTTGACTTGCTGGAAATAAAAAAATGGGTTCCTTGAATATAAAATATTAGAATTATGGGTTGGCCTCTAGACTTCATTGCTATAAAATATTATGGTTTTAACTTCTTTTGGTTTTTTGGTAGTTGTTGTATTTACTTTTTACATTAGGCGTTGCCACTAAGATCTTTACCAATCATTTTGTTTTTTAAAGACGTAATTAATGTTATTTTCTAAAAATCAATTTTCGCAGAGTAGTGTTAATTTTGACCCAAATTTTGATAGAAGAGAAAATTACTGATGCCTTTATATTGATTTAATTCAATGGGACCCTTCCCCCTTCCTCCTTGAACTAGGAGATTAGTACACCTGGTTCATTTGTGGGGATTTTATATAACAGTTGATGTTGTTGATTCGTTAATCATTTTTATTTTAATTTACTATTGTAACAATTACACTACTGAGGCTTTGAGGTCTTGCAAGCCCGCAAGTTATGGCAGAGGCTCAACTGCAGTTAATTGTGAACTCCACAGCCCAAAGTAGCTTAGATCGTGCTGGTTTTCTACGCTGATTTTCATCCGTACCAGCGACAACCAACATGTATCGGATTGTATCGCCGTATGTATCGGATTCAAGCCACCACGTACCGAGACTCAGACGCTATGGTTGCGAATTTCGTTCTCACTGCTATACCGGTCCATATCCGAATCGGTGCTTCGATTTTCCGGTACGAATCCGCCGATACGATACGATATTTAGATCTATGAGCCCACCGCTAACCTTGTCAGAATTGCCCCCATCATAGTCAAGCTGACAAGTCTACATGTCTTGGACCAGCTAACCCACACCAGTGCCAGCCCTTCCCTGGAGTTGGTAAGGAGAAATAAATATACTCAAGCACATTGAGTGCTCTACCTCTGGCCACTGATATCGAAAGCTTTATTGAAATAGATTTCATTAAAAACAGTAATAGCCGATCTTCTTTAGCCTTTTGCTCCTAGCCATAAGCATCCCTGGAATTGAATACTTGGACATCCTCTATTCTTGTTCTTGTCAAAAGGCGACTCTCGACAGAGTAAGGTTACTTCTAGAAAACTAGCAACAAAAAAAACTTCAACAATGATTCATCCCACTAAAAACATCACCACTAATAGCACTAATGCATTAAAAAAATAAAAAAAATAAAAAAAAATTACAACTCCAAGACCAAAACATCACATCATTCATGGCGGGACCCACTGCCACCTAATTAGTGGGAGCACTAATTAGTGCTCCCAAGCATTTTTCAAAAAACTTATAGAGCAAATTCCGTACTCCTTTTTTCTTATTCCTAATTTAAAATTTATATTTATATATTTTATTTATTCTAAATTAGCGTAAGCGCAGTACTATGCACAGTTTTAGACAATGATTCAAAATTTAATTTTAAAATTAATTAGAAATAAATTGAAAAAATTATAAATGGATAAAATTAAGTAAATTGCAGTCATTACCTAAGCCATCTATTAGTATTTTTGATAAACTACATGTAACTGCCTCAACTGCCTCAACTGCTGTAACTGACTCAGCTGTATCTCAGCAGTTGACACAGCAGCTCTCTGCTTCATCTGAGCAGCGACAAAGGTCTCACACCTCTTCTCCATTACCACAGCCAAAGAGAGAGTCATTGATATGTCCTCTATCACAATCATGTGTGACTAGCAGTACTCAATATAATAACAGTTGTAAAGTTTGTTAGTTAGTTAGTGTTTGTTAGTGAATTAGTTGGCAAGATTGTGTATATAAGCTCTTGATCAATTGTAATCAAAGTAAGGAATAAAAAATATTTTCATCTTCTACATGGTATTAGAGCTTTAGAGCTCTCACGAGCAGATTCATCCATATTCATCCATGGCAGCTCATGCTAATGCATCCATGGCTGATTCTGTTTCTCCCCTCTAGTCTTACTTCTCTTCTATCAAACTTTAGCTCTCTTATCACTGTTAAACTTGATGTCAGTAATTTTCTTATCTGGCGAAATCAACTTCACAATATTCTTCTAGCAACTGGTTTTTTGGGCTATGTAACTGGAGCAATCCCTTGTCCTTCCTCTGAAATTACTGATGCTTCAGGAAAAACAGTTCTCAATCCTCCATATGCTCAATGGGAAGCCATTGATACAAATCTTCTCACATGTCTAATTGCAACACTCTCTCCTTCTGTATATTCCTCTGTTCTTTATCTACAAACTTGCTCACAAGTCTGGAAAGCACTTGAACAGAGATTTACATCTGTCTCTAGGTCTCATATTCATCAGTTGAAGAACAAACTTCACACCATACGTAAGCAATCTTCCTCAATTGACAGTTATCTATCATAGATCAAAGAAGCCTCTGATCAGTTAGCTTTGTCTGGTGCAAAGGTTGGTGATGAAGATCTAATTCTTCTCACATTAAATGGCTTACCAGATGAATATGATGCATTCAAAACATTTATTCGAACTCGATCTACTTCAGTGTCTATAGAAGAACTGTGTTCTCTACTTGGATTAGAAGAAATTCATATTGAAAGTAAAATCAAGCATTCATCTCATCAAGATCTGCATGTTGCTTATTCAACAACAAAAGGTTCTTCTAGTTCTATTTTTGATCCTTCATCTTCTAGCTTTGGTTCAACTTCTCGTCCTACTACTTTCAATCATTTTAGAGGCAGAAATCAGCACAGAGGCAGCAGAGGTAGCAGATATCAGAATAATTTTCGTGGTGGAAACAGAACGAATCGATATTCTATCAGTAGATCCAGATCTGATTATCCTGGTATTATTGCATCTATGTGTCAGATCTATGGAAAATCAGGACATATTGCTTTAGATTGCTGGTATAGACATGATACCACTTTTCAATCTACTTCTACTCCTGCACCAAAAGCCTATACTGTAGCTGTGCCTTCATCCTCATCAGACTCTACTCTGTCTACAGTGCCTCCTTGGTATATTGATCTAGTAGCCACAAATCATCTCACACCTGACTTGACTAATTTTCAGCAGTATCAAGCCTATCAGGGATCAGATCAAGTTCAAGTTGGAAATGGCTTAGGTTTACCTATTCAGCATGTTGGCAATGGTATTCTTCCTACACCACAATTTTCATTCCTTCTTTCCAATCTTTTACATGTTTCTTCTATATCTTCCAATCTTCTATCTGTTCATCAATTAACCAAGGATCACAACTGTCTAGTTATTTTTTATTCTGATTCTTTTATCATTCAGGACAAACACACACATAAAGGTCTGCATAAAGGCTCAAATGTCAATGGCCTTTATCAAATGTCTCCATCTTCTTCCATCTGTTCCAAGCACCCACAGGTTTTTCAATCTTTCACTGGTCCCACTGCTCCAGTTTCTGATCTGCTGTGGCATAAAAGGTTGGGTCATCCTTCAACTGTCAAGCTGCAGCACTTGGCATTACATCTTCCAAATAAAAATAGTTTCAATAAAGACATAGCTTGTACTGACTTCTATGTGTCTAAAAGTCATAGACTTCCCTTCAAATTGTCTTGTTCTTCTGTTGATAGTCCATTTTCTCTTATTCATGCTGATGTATGGGGACCTTTTACTGTTGATAATGCCCCATTTCGATTTTATGTTTTGTTTGTTGATGATTGTACTAGATTCACTTGGATCTATCCCTTGCACTTTAAGAGTGAAGTCTATGAAAAATTGCTTGAGTTTAAAGTCTATGCAGAAAATCAATTTCATATTTCTCTTAAAATTCTAAGAACTGATGGCGGTACTGAATTTGTTAACAAAAGAATTGCTGCCCTCTTCTCTTCCCATGGTATTATTCACTAGACTAGTTGTCCTTATACTCAAGCTCATAATGGTGTGGCTGAAAGGAAGCATAGGCATATAACTGAAACAGCTATCACTCTTCTTCACCAATCTTCTCTTCCTTTAAAATTTTGGTTTGATGCTGTTGCTACAGCTGTTTTTTTAATAAATAGAATGCCTAGTTCTATTCTCTCAAATCAATCTCCATTTCAGGTTCTTTTTAAAACACTTCCAGATTATTCCTTCTTCAAGGTCTTTGGTTGTCAATGCTTCCATTGGTTGAAACCTTATACTACTCACAAGCTTCAACCTAAGTCTGTCTCATGTGTTTTCTTAGGCTATCATCCAACTGTTAAAGGGTATAGATGCTTAGATCCTCTCATTGGTAAACTATATCTCTCTAGACATGTTATCTTTAATGAATCATGCTTTCCATATGCAACTGCTGTTGCTTTATCTACTTCTCCTTCTCTATCTTTGCCTCATCTACATCAATTTTTCTGGCCTTCTTCTCCTTTATCTATATCTCAGATTTCCTCTTCTTCTCAGCCTTCTCTTTCTCATTTTTCTTCTAAATCTCTTTCCCCTTTATCTGTGTCTCAATCTTCATCATCTTCTCATCAACATTTCTCTTCTTCTCCTCATGATATTCCTACTACCTCTATTACTATTGATCTTCCTCCACCTTCTGCTCCAACTTCTTCCAATGTTCACCCTATGCTTACTCGATCCAAGACAAAACCTCCTGTTTGTCTTGCTGCTGTATCAGATTCCTCTTATCTGCATTCTGAACCTCCAACTGTTGCTGCTGCCTTAGCCTCTCCTATGTGGTTTTCTACTATGCAAGAGGAGTATCAAGCTCTGCAACAACAATGTACTTGGGATCTTGTGTCTCTTCCTTCCAATAAAACTGCAATTGGATGTAAATGGGTATATAGAATCAAACGAAATTCTGATGGTTCTGCGGCTAGATACAAAGCCCGGTTGGTGGCAAAAGGGTACCTACAGCAGGAAGGAGTTGATTTTCATGAAACCTTCAGTCCTGTGGCAAAACAACCCACCATTCGCATGTTTCTGTGTTTAGCTCTGCATTTTCAATGGCCTATTCACCAGTTAGACATTTCTAATGCCTTCCTTCATGGCACCTTAGATGAAGAGGTTTATATGCTTCAACCCCCAGGTTTTGTTAAAGATTTTAACCAAGTATGCAAGCTTAAGAAAGCTTTATATGGACTCAAACAAGCTCCTCAAGCTTGGTTTCTACCTTCTCTAAATTTCTTATCTCTCAAGGATTTGTTTACAGTCACTCAGATTCTTCTCTCTTTGTTCAACATACCAATACTAGTCTTATCATTCTTGTTGTTTATGTTGATGACATCTTGATTACTGGCGGTGATTCTTCTCTTCTTACTAAGTTTATTCATCACATGCATATTATTTTCTCCATAAAAGAGTTAGGTCCTGTGTCCTATTTCTTAGGTATATCTGTTCAATCTTTGCCTCATGGTTATTTTTTGTCTCAAGCTAAATATGCCACTGAACTTCTTCATAAAGCTGGTTTGACTGATTGCAAACCTTGTTCTACCCCTTTAGCTGTTAAACCTCTTCTTTCTACTAGTGCTAATCTTTCCTTTTCCAATCCTTCTCTTTACCGTAGCCTTGTTGGAGGTTTATAGTATCTTACCATTACTCGTCCTGACTTGGCCCTAGCTGTTAATCAGGCCTGCCAACATATGCATCTTCCTACCAATGCTGATTTTCAAGCTGTTAAAAGCCTCTTGAGATATGTGAAGGGCACTCTTCATCATAGTCTTCATTTTACTTCTGGCCCCTTTTCTCTTCATGCCTTTTCAGATTCAAACTGGGCTGGTGACAATGTTGATCGTCGCTCCACTTCAGGCTACTGTGTCTATTTGTGTCCTAATTTGATAACTTGGAGTGCTAAGAAACAATCTATTGTTTCTAGATCTTTAACTGAGGCAGAGTATAGAGCTTTGGCTAATGCCACTGCCGAACTCACATGGTTGCAACAACTTCTCAAAGACATGCACATCTCTGTTCCTTCTATTCCTGAGCTCTAGTGTGACAATCTATCTGCTATGGCCTTGGCTACTAATCTTGTTTTCCACTCTCGGTCTAAGCATATCGAAATTGATTGTCACTTTATTCGTGATAAGGTTGTTGCCAAGCTTATTAATTTGCAGTATGTGCCTACCACAGATCAAGTGGCTGATATTTTCACCAAACCTCTTCTTACCTCTCGATTTCAGTATTTGAAAGACAAGCTTCTTGTGCTCCCTTGCCCTATCAGCTTGCAGGGGGCTGATAAACTACCTGTAACTGCCTCAACTGCTGTAACTGACTCAGCTGTATCTCAGTAGTTGACACAACAGCTCTCTGCTTCATCTGAGCTGTGACAAAGGTCTCACACCTCTTCTCCATTACCACAGCCAAAGAGAGAGTCATTGATATGTCCTCTATCACCGTCATGTGTGACTAGCAATACTCAATATAATAACAGTTATAAAGTTTGTTAGTTAGTTAGTGTTTGTTAGTGAGTTAGTTAGCAAGATTGTGTATATAAGCTCTTGATCAGTTGTAATCAAAGTAAGGAATAAAAAATATCTTCATCTTCTACAACTTTATTCTATAATAAAATACATGTATCATAATTCAATTGGTAAAATTAAAGCAAATAAATTTGCAAAAATTACAAAAACTATTTTCTGTTGAGCATAATTATATTCTATGTATAAAAATTTTATAATTATAATATATCATATCAAAGTTTGTTGAATCTTTTTTTTTTTTTTTAAGTATCTCTAGCTCTCTCTTCCCTATGTTCTCTATTTTTCTTTATTTTTTATATTTAATAGAAAAGATTAAAATATTTATATGTAGTTTGATTATTGAATTTAGTTGTAGAAGGAACTTCTTGTGGTGGTGGTAGTGAGCATTCATGGCTGAAAGGTAGATTCGGATTTTAGGAGTTAACGCGATATGGCTTAAAAAAATAAATGAAGTGAAAGATTTAAATTTTGTATTTATTTCAATAATTATATTAGAAATATTACTTGAGTTATTGTGTACCATATTGCAGTTTAGAAAAATAATTAATTGATATGATAGGATAAATTTAAATTGACCTTAAAGTAGAGCATTTTTTATATTTCTAAAATTCTATGACTTTTTACGAATATTGCGGTTTAAAAAAATAATTAATCAATATTGTTTGGATAATCTAAATAAGTATACTATTTGAATTTTTATAAGAAGATGTGCAAAAAAGTAGAGAGATGATGTGACCCAAATAAGTGCACTTATATCAATCATGCCAATTAGCAATTTAAAAGCTATTTGACCAACTTATTTATGTAAATATGTTTTAAATTGGTAAATACATACTTTTTATATTTTTTTCATAATGAAAATAAAATATGCATATACTTAAGCATGTTTATTAAAAAAATTCAACTTGGGTAAAATTTTAATTTATTAATGTTCGAATTTGCTAAATTAATATTTAGATATAATTCTGTATGAAAAAAATAATCCAAAACCAATCTGGGTTAGATACACCATGAGTCATGTTATAACCTCATGTCCGAATCTCGCCAAGAAAATTTATCTATCAATGAGTAACCATTTAGTAAATGATTATGTAAAATTGTAAAATAGTTTTGTAAATTGTAAAATAGTTTTGTAGGTTGTAACCATCATGTAGGGGTGTAAATTGGGCCCGGCCGGTCCATTGTTTGGCCTTGCAGGCTCCTGCTGAAATTCGAGCCGGTCCACGTGGCAAAAATCTAGGCTCAAGGATAGATATTATATATAGATAGATTATTTATCCAGGATGAAAAGCAAAAGAAAATTTGTACTATACTATTTTAGTTATGATTAATACGATATTTGGTTATGTTTCATGTGGTATTTAGTTATGATTTATATTTTTCTTAGTTATGACCAAAAAGTATGAAAGTTATTAATTTTCTTCTTTTGTTATGACATTTATTTAAGTTGTAATTCATGAAAGTTATTTCGTTATGACTTGTTTTTTTGAGTTATGACTAAATATTAAGTTATGTCATTTTCTACTTTAATTATGAGTAATTTTTTTCTTCATAATATGACATTATTTTAGTTATGATTAACGATATATTTGATTGTGTTATGTTTTATAATTATAACTCAAAAAGTATAAATTATACCTTTTTTTTATTTAATTATAAGATGCGCACGTAGTCTTTCCAGAGAAAAAAAATTTCGAGCTTGGCAGGCCGGGCTTCAAAATAGAAGGCCCAAGCCTAAGCCTAAGATCTCGAGCAGGGCCTGTAGGCTAGATTTACACCTCTAGCTTAGGAGTGTTACAACTGGATTAAACACTAAACATAGCCGAAAAACTAAGTCAGCTCAGGAATCTTAACTTTTATACCATTGTTGTCCTAAATTCAGTTATTAGAGAATTGTTACTTGATGGTCAATCCATGAGTTAGTTATCTACTTCTTTATTTATTTGTATTAAATTGTTATATATATATATATATATATAATCAAAATAAGTAATATGTATATAAATTTTTTTACACATTTATTAACATTTTAAAATTTTAATTATGAAATTTATATATTTATTCTTTAAATATAACTAATATCTATTCTGTTAACATTAAATTATACTTATACATTTGAAAACAGTATCCAATATTAGACTGGGGTGCTATGCTTTTAGCCTAGAACTTGTTTAAGAAAAGTGAAGTATTAATTATTAATTTAGACTTTGTATTTAAAATTTTAAGTTTAAATTTCATATTTTCTTAATAGGATTAGGACATGTATACTTAAATTTTATAATTTTTTATAAATTATTATTAAAACTTCATTTCAATTTTTTTTCTCCTAAATATTAAATTAGTTGTAGGGTTAACTATAGTTAAATTTTTATTTTGAAATTCCATTTACATTTTTTTAAAAAAATTTAAAGTTAGATATGCTAGATAGGCCAATCGTTTCATGCCACATTTATATTTTATTTTAAAAAAATACAAATATGTTAAAATTTTATAGGAATAAAATTGCGTTTGAAATATTATTTAAAAAAAAATTAATTTCAAATGAGATATGACTTAGATTTCGATAATAAAAAAAAATATTGTTAAAATTTTTTTTTTTTGACTTTCTATATAAGTAATTTTGAAATTTAAAATTATAAATATATAAGATAGATATAGATAGTAATGATAATTGATATTTTAAATAGTTCATAAATTAATAAATTTAAAAGATTTTTCATACTAATCAAGGATTTAATTAAAATATTAAAATAAAAGGACCAATAATAATGTGTCATGTGTATTTTTATAACTTTTTAATTCAAAAATTTATGAAAATAGAATTAAACTTTTGAGATTTTTAGTTATATTATATAATAATATATATTTTATTGTCACCTTAACATTCTCTAAGTCTCCTAGATTCTCTGAACTACTAATAAATATCTACATGATGTGATTTTATCCACTATTGATTTGGTCTTATTTCTTTCCTTATTTGTTAGATAGTTGCTTATATATCAACAATGATTCATCCCACTAAAAATATCACCACTAATAGCATTAATGTATTAAAAAAGTAAAAAAAAACAAAAAAAAACACAACTCCAAGACCAAAACATCACATCATTAATGGCGGGACCCACTGCCATCTAATTAGTGGGAGCACTAATTAGTACTCCCAAGCATTTTTCCTTATATATAGTCCCCATTTGGAAAAATGAGTTGAGTTTAGATTGAGATTAAAAAAATAAAAAAAGATAAAATAGATTAAACATTTAAATCATAATTATTTTACTTTTCCTCTAAAAAAAAAAGGTAAAAAATAGTAAAAAAAAAAAATCTTCCTAAATGAAGCTAATTCAGCCAAACTAAATTAGTAAAAAAATAAAAAAAAATTAAAACTAAAAAAGTTATTTCCAAACGAAGTAATGATATACTTGTTGTTGGAGAGACAAAGTGCACAACAACAAAAGTAATGATATACTTATTCACGTGATACAGAAGTTATCTTCTTCATATTCTCTATATTATATACTCATGTATATATTTATATATAATATATGCATAATGTATCTGTTATTGTTCTTTTAATGTATTTGAGTGTTGGGCAATCTATGGTTCGTGAGTTCCACTTTGCTGCATACTAGTGAATTTGAAGGTCATTGCATCTTGGTGAAAGAGCACCAATCAACCCAATGCAGAAGGAGATGTATCATTCATGAGGAGAGTGCATTTTTTGCGTGCCTCGACCATTTTACAGGCGTTTCTAAACCTTCTTTGTTCATATGTCATCTGCTACTTTTAATTGATTATTATAATATTTATTCTAACAGAAATTCTTTTTGTATTGCAACATAGCCCTTATAGTTTTAATATTAAATTAATTTTATTCTTGAATTTTTTTTATATTGTTTCGATTTAGTCTAATTAATAAAATCCCATTAGAAATTGAATTGAAATTAAGAGTAAAATATTTCATTCATTCTGCTTAAAGTGATCAAGAGATTGAGTTTTCCAATTTGAAATGGTCCATTTAAAATACACCATTTCATCCTCAAATCTTGCCCAATTTTTTGAAAGATGCTATCAGTTGGATTAAATTAACATAATATTAAAATTAAACAATAAAATTAAGACAATTAAAACAATAGGGATCAAATTGACACAAAATATAAATGTTGGGGACCATATGTATAATTTACCCAAGTATAGATGGTATGCATAGCCAATGTGAATGAACTTTCAATTATTATAGTAAAGGCCCTGATTAGTTTATTAAATCTAAATTAAACTTCAATGCTTCTTAAAATTAACTGCACAAGTCAATTCATTGGTAAACACAAATGTGTTGTCACGATCCAAACCCGTCTCTAAAACTTTAGGCCATGACCGGCCTGTACTTAGGCCTCAAAACAAAATTCCAACACAATATTTTATTCAATTGCAAGGCCTAAATAGAAGCCACTAAACAACAGAACATTCATTGAGCGGTACTTATATGTTAGGATCTTTAAAACAGCATCAAGTCATATAAAGAGCTCCCGTACACTGTTCATATAATTATAAGTCCAAGTCATGAAGAATATATTACAAATTTCATATTTCTTAATAATCCAAGCTTCTATGTAAAGTATTGGAACACCAAAAATATAGACTTCTAAACTTTTTTTTTTTTAATTTATTTAATAAAAGCATAATTTGACATTAGTAATACATTAATTATATTTCTTTTTACAATTTGTTTATCAGTCGAAAAGACAGAGGTTCTCATAATGCTGATGCCATATTAATGAGATTCACATTACGAACTATTGAAAACTTTTGAAATTTAAAAAAAAAAATGCAAACTTTCACTTCAATAGATAATTGAGTTGGTATATACAAAGAATCGATTGACTTATAATTTCTCCTTTATTTATATGTTAGAGTGTAGGTGTAACATTTTTTTGACCATGTTAAGACTAAATAGCTAATAGTTTTTGTGTATTATTTTAATAGCAGATTAGTTATTTCTCATGCTTGAATTGAAATATGGCACTACATAACCAGGGGCAGAGGGAATGAGGGCCCAGGGGGGTCACGTGGCCCCCCTGAGTTTTGGAATTAATTTTTTTTTTTTTTGGACAAACGTAAAGAAATTATTTTATATAAAAAAATTTATAAAAATATTATTTAAAGTGAAATGTCAATGATATTTTTAAAATTATAAGAACAATAACGATTGTTTTGATTGAAAATAAAGAGACTACGATATTATTATCCATGAAAATTTCAATATAATGGTGATCTCTATCATTATTGACATACAAACATAATTAATCTCAATAAAAATATAGAATTTATTGAATTGTTAGTTACATTTAATATGTATGATTCATCCTCCTACTACAAGAAAAAACACATTTAGCGACTAAATTTTTAGTCGCCAAAAGTCCTTTTTTAGTCACCAAATGTCGAATTTTCACTTTCCCCGACAAAAACTTTTAGTCGCCGGTTTTGTCACGAATACATGGTCGCGAATACCTTTGGCGACTAAAAACCTGTTAGTCGGCAATATACAGGTCTTCAGCGACGAAAGAATTTGTCGCCAACTGCAATTCCATTTTTTGGAAATTATACATTTTGCGACTAAACTTTTAGTCGCCAATACTGATTTTTTTTTTTATTATTTAAACATTTGCCAACTAAATTTTCGTCGCCAAAAAGTATACCTTTCAGCAACCACAGACTTTAGTCGCTAAAACCATTTTTCAGAGAAAAAAAAAATTGCCTCTGCTAGTCCCAAGTTTCGAACCCGCAACGTCCCAACATTATCAACCTTCACCAACACTTTCTCCCCACTACGCCACTACAACATCACATGAATATTAATGCAACATTTATTATTTATATACTATATTGACTGGTATTAATACAAAATTATATATATAAAAATAATTATTTTTATTTAATATATTTTATGTAAAAAATAAATTATTTACTAAAAAAAATAGGATAGCACTTTTGGCGACTAAATCTGAATTTTAGTCGCCAATTCTCCATTTTTTGGCTACTAATTTGTTTTCTGTCGCTAAAAGAATTAAATCCCGCCTAAGGATAGCACTTTTGGCGACTAAACTGAATTTTAGTCGCCAAAACCTCTACTTTGGGCGACTAAACTACATTTTAGTCGGCAATTCTTGACTTTTAGCTACTAATTTTTTTTTTTGTCGCCAAAAAGCTTCACTTTCAGCGACTAAACTGTTTTTAGTCGGCAAAACACCTATAATCGGCGACCAAACTGCCGTTTAGTCGCCAAAACCATCACTTTTGGCTACTAAATCATTTTTAGTCGCTAAAAATTGTGACTTTTGGCTACTAAACAACCTTTAGTCGCTAAAACCCCTACATTCGGCGACTAAACTGCCTTTTAGTCGCTAATACCCTTATATTTGGCGACTAAACTCTTTTAGTCGGCAAAAGTGATCAATTTTGGCGACTAATTCCATTTTAGTCGCCAATTCTACTACTTTCAGCGACGAAAAATGCTGTTTTGGTCGCCAAAAGTGCTTTTTGTTATAGTGTCTATGTGTTTCTTTATTATTGGTTGATAATATCATATGTCAATGATAACGTGGTATGACTAATATATTGAATTTTTAGGCATATTTTGTATAAAAAATTTACTTTATCATTATATAATTTAATTTAAAACTATATATTCATGACTTTTTTTTTTAATATTGTCAATAATACACTAATTACAAATAACATATTCACTTTGTTTGATTTGAGATTTCTGAAAATATTTTTCAAAAAATTCTACTTTTTCTTTTTTGGTATTTTTTTATTTTTTTTACTGAATTTTTTAAAAATTTTAAGCAATTTTTAACAAATTTTTTAGACACACCTAAAAAAAATACACTTAAAAAGTATAATTTTTGCAAAAAAAATCTATAAAAAATTCACTAACTACCAAAAATAAAAAAAAAATTACTACATCTTCATATTTTTATGTATTTATTAATTTTTTTAAAACAAAATTCACAATTATTTTTTTTTTTTTTAGATACATCATGCATAAAAAAAATTAAAAAAAAAAACTTGCTTAAAATTTTAAAAATATTCAATAAAAACAAAAAAATAAAAATAAAAAACTCAATTTTCAAAAAATTTAATTCAAAAAACTCAAACCAAACACACTTATTATTATTATTATTATTATTATTATTATTATTATTATTATTATTATTATTATATTTTAAATTTCTTGAAGTCAATTGCAAAAATTTATGTGAAATATTTCTGTAAACATTTTCAGTATTATAATTAATAAGTGTCCCCTTTAACTTATTTTCTTCGCTCCGCCACTAGACGTGCCAATAATAATGGAGATCCTCCGGTTCCGGGGGATGTCCATTCATCAGTGGTGCCACATGTTGCCCACACTACAGGTCGATCAGGAGAGTATGGGGTAAATGTGGCATGGATAGTCTCTAGAGTCTCTGTTGCAGCTAGTCGTACTACGACATTCAATTTTGCTAAGGCTTCTTACGCAATAGGTTTGGCTGATAGTGGGGTTGCAATACTTCTTGCTGACACCCACTAGAAAGCAGCAACCCCCATTCTGGCAAAGGCTAGCAATGTTGCTTGTGCAGTGGGAGTGCTTCCAGATATGAAGAAGGATCTCTCCCTGCCCTTGTTCATGGGGGCCATGACTGCTGCAATTTTTATCATCATAGTTGCGATGGTATTCGCCAAACGTCTCGCTTGAGTATGGGATTTTGCCGAATAAAGATTATGAGCTCTAATATTCCTGAATATGGGATTTAGAGCTCTTTATAATTGTTGTGATTTTGCCACCTTTTTACTTTTTATTTATTCATTAGCGTGCAGATTTCTTATCAACTGTGGGGATGTATTTTCTGAATACCAACACGTGGCAAGGTGATGCTGACGTGTCAGCCGAGGTGCCACGTGTCCTGGTTGTGACACCAAGGTTATCTTGGCAAGGCCGAGGTTATCTCCGAAGATATCGGAATCCGAGATAAACGGATAAGGGACAAGAGTCCTAGAATGAAAAGGAGACTTAGTCAAGATGAGGATAAATCTCTTAGGAAGTTTATCTTTATCTCTTAAGGAGTCCAAAGTAAGTATTGAGTTGGAGTCCATAGAAGTCAGGCTTCTAATGGGACTAAGATTAAGTGAACTATAAAAGAGAGGCACCCCCGTGGGTCTAAGGTACGCAATTTTATGCTTTGAGTAGTAAGTTTAGCACTTGAATATCTTTGAGAGATATACTGACTTGATCGTCGAAGTGCCCCCGGGTGGAAGAGCCACCGCCGGAGCCTTTTCTTTCTGTTACAGGTTAGCTGAAGCCATCTATTCTGCCGGTGCTCTCTAGCTGATTACTTAGCGGGCAGTGTGATAAGAAAATCACTCACATAATTTGGCGCTGTCTGTGGGAACTTAGAAGAATAGATGGCCAGTAACAGACAGAAGGAAAACATTGGGGGCGACACTCCTGCTGGGAGTGGCAGACCAATTGACCTTGACGTTGAAGGAGACAACCACAATGCAGAAACTCATGACCATGGCCACGGAGAGAAAGACGTCAGCCAGGAGGGCGACACATCAAAGAGGACAGACCAAAGCAAGTACTATAACGAAGATAACCTTGAGGTATGGAGGGGTAGGTGCCCACGGAGGGATGAGGAAGTAAAAGACTTGGCAAACAAGTTGGCAGACCTACAGTCAGTGGTCAACTTCATGATGCAAAACAATGTCATGCAGCCACCATACCCGATGCAGGATACGCCGATACCAGCAACTAATACCTAGAAGGGAGGAAGAAGAACAATACCCGAAGTCCCTCAGCACACCAGGAGCGGAAGGCACTCTCACCGACCTTCCAGGGAAGGCGGATGAGAGGAGTTGAGACGAGAGGAGTCCCGAACAACGTACCACACGAAGGATCCAGAGCCTAAAGAACATCGCCATGTTCAAGGGCAGACGCTCTGCTTTGACATAACACATGGAGAGAGATCAAAACGAGCCCACCACGAGGCCGAAAGTAGTGTGCCGAAGAGATTGAAGTCCAGAGATAGCCGAGCTCCAGGGAGGAGTAAAGAAGACTTGAGAGATTACCTCAAGAGGAAGCAACAGAATGCTGAAGCCAAAGTAACTTCCCCGGTTAAGCCGAGGACACCATTCTCGGTGGAGCTGGATAAATTTCAAGCACCAAAGAGATTCAGTATGCCGAGGTTCCAAATATATGATGGAAAGTCAGATCCCAACTGTCAAGTTGGACTATACCTGAATTCAATGGCATTATACAGTGGGAACGAGCCGTTGCTCTGCAAAGTATTTCCCTCATCCTTCAAGGAAATTGCATCAGATTGGTTCCATAAACTATCGAAGGGAAGCGTAAAGACTTGGGAAGGCCTGGCCGAGATGTTTGTGGCCAGGTTTGTGATAAATAAACTACAACCCTTGAGGGTCGACGCACTGATGGCTTTAAAAATCACCAAGGATGAAGGCCTTGGGTCTACGCAAAAAGGTACTACGAGGTGTTCAATCGAATACCCGAATGCAACCAAGAGGTGGCAGTCGTGTCTTTCAAGAACGGCCTGAAAGATGACTGCCCACTACGGAAGTCTTTGGCAAAGACGTTACCAAAAAGCATGGAAGAACTCATGGCGAGTATCGAGAAGTACGCCAGAGTCGAGGAGGATGCGTCGGGAAACAAAGAGACAAAGCAAGAGAAAGGGAACGGCTCGCCGAAGCGAAGCCGAGGCAACAATGGACCGACCAAACAAGAAACGGAATTGAGGGCTAAACAGGCAGTAACGACTATATTCTGAGTCCCGATCCACAAAGTCTTGGATCAAATACAAAATCAACCCTATTTTAGAGAACCGACAAGAACACCAGGGGAATTTATGGGAAGAAACGTCGGTAGACGTTGTGCTTACCACAATGAAGAAAGGCACCCAACTCAAGGCTGCAGAGCCCTAAAAACACACTTCGAAGACTTGGTAAGGCAAAGACATCTGAGGGACCTTGTTGATGAGGCCAGGACTAGAGAAGAACATGCAAGATTGCCTCAAGCACCAGCAGCTCCGCCTCCCTCAGCTCAGCAACCATAGTTAGGAGGACCACGGGTGGTCAATGTAATTCACTCAAAGGTGAACGAAAACGACATACGAGAGGAGATTCAGAGGGTAAAATACCTACAGCACATAAACCAGGTCGAACACAAAAGACCTCGGCCTGAAGAATGCCAGGGACCGACGATAGATTTTACTGAAGCCGACCTAGAGATGGTCCAGCATCCACATAATGATGCCTTGGTAGTATCCCTCCAGGTTGAGGAGTGCCAAGTGAAACGCATCCTAATTGATCAAGGCAGCTCTTGTGACATCATGTATGTTAGATGTTACAAGGAGCTGGGCCTTCATCCTGATGACTTGGAGCAATCCAATAACCCGATGGTCGGCTTTAATGGAATGCCGACATGGCCACTGGGCGCAACAAGCTTGGAAGTACAAGCTGGCACTAAAAAGATCAAGACAGAATTCATGGTGATTGACACACCTTCTCCATACAGCATCATCTTGGGAAGACCATGGTTGCATACAATGGGGGCAGTTCCCTTGACATTGCATCAACTACTGTAGTTCCCAACAGAGCATAGGATTGAAGAAGTCAGAGGAGATCAACTGCAGGCAAAGAGTTGCTCCATGGCAGCAATGAAATCCACCTGCAACATTCGAGACCCAGAAAAGAAAGAAATTGAAGATGAGGACGTGGAAGTCCTAGAAGACATCGGCAAAGAACCAGCAGAGAAGAGCGAAGAGGCACTAAAGAAAATCCTCGTCCAGGATGGGGATGAAGAACGCTTCTTTCTTCTCAGCTCGGGCTTAGCCGAAGAAGAGGAAAAAGAGTTGGAGACTTTTTTAAGAGCCAACATTGAGGTGTTCGCCTGGACAGCTTACGAAATGCCTGGCATCGACCCCGAGGTCACTTGCCACAGACTGAATGTTGACAGGTCGGCAAAACTTATGATTCAACGAGCCAGAAGACCGACATTGATGCACGTCGAAGCAGTAGAGGAAGAAGTGGACAGACTTCTGGAGGCCAGGGCCATCCGAGAAGTTCATTACCCGACATGGCTGTCCAACATAGTAGTGGTAAAAAAGAAGAACGGTAAATGGAGGGTCTGCGTAGATTTTACAAGCCTGAACAAAGCTTGTCTCAAAGACAGCTTTCCTCTACCCAAGATTGACCAGTTGGTAGACGCCACATCTGGACATGGAAGGATGAGCTTCCTGGACGCTTACAGAGGATACCACCAAATAGCCATGTACCCCCTAGACGAGGAGAAGACAGCGTTTATCACCCCAAAAGGGCTGTATTGTTGCAAGGTAACGCATTTTGGGTTGAAAAACGCAGGAGCAACTTACCAAAGGTTGGTAACCAAGATGTTCAAAAACCTGATTGGCCAAACAGTAGAAGTCTACATCGACGACATGGTCATGAAAACCAAGGAATCAAAGGGCCATCTTGCCGACCTAAAAGAGGTCTTTGATATACTCAAAACATACCGGCTCCGACTCAACGCATCGAAGTGCGCATTTGGGGTTGGATCGCGTAAGTTTCTGGGGTACCTGGTAACAAGAAATGGCATTGAGGCCAGCCCAGATCAAATCAAGGCCATCCTAGAGTTGAAGAGCTCGACATCGGCAAAACAAGTTCAGATGCTTACTGGAAGGTCCGTAGCCCTAAACAGGTTCATAAGCCGAAGCTCGGACAAATGTAAACCCTTCTTCAACCTGGTGAAGAAGGCCACGGATTTCCTATGGCCTGAGGAACGTGAGGCCGCTTTGGCCGACCTAAAACAATATCTGACCACAGCTCCAGTCCTCTCAACACCTGAACCTGGAGAAGAACAGGTTTTGTATTTGGCAGTTTCAGAATACGCAGTAAGTGTAGTGCTAATCCGAGAGGAAAAAGGGGAGCAAAAGGCTGTTTATTATGTAAGCAAAACCCTAGCCGATGCAGAAACAAGGTACCTACCACTAGAGAAATTAATGCTGGCCTTAATAATGGCTTCAAAGAAGTTGAACCATTACTTTCAAACACACAAAATTATAGTTCTAACAGAGCACCCGCTGAAGTCTTTGTTACAACAAGGAGACTTAACTGGAAGAATAGCAAGATGGGCAGTGGCCTTGCGCTAGTATGACTTGGAGTTCAAACCGAGAAGAGCAATTAAGGGCCAAGTTTTGGCCGACTTCATAGCGGAATTCACACCAGAATCCATCGAACATCGGGCTCCGTTGAGCCAAGATGAACAATGTCCAAGCAAATAAGGAGAAGCCCAGCCAAAGGCAAAAGAACAAGGAAAGGAAAAACTTAGACCCTGCAGCATTTACATCGGCGACTCCTTTCGCCTGTTTGTCGATGGGAGCTCAAACCGGCAAGGAGCGGGGGCAAGAGTAGTGTTGATATCCCTTGATGGGGAGATATTGGAGCAATCTATTCGATTAGGGTTCAAAGCCTCGAACAATGAGGCAGAATACGAAGTATTGATTGTGGGACTAAAGCTGGCAGTGGCAGCAGAAGCAGACGAGGTAATAATTTTTTGTGATTCTCAACTTATAGTAAATCAAACTACAGGAGAGTTTGCAGCCCGAGATGAGAGGATGTCGGCATACGCAAAGGAAGTCATCAGGCTGGCAGCCTTGTTTCGCAACTGCTGACTTCTTCAAGTTAGCCGAGATGATAACAACCACGCCGACGCGTTGGCCAACTTGGCAAGCTCAATGCAAAATGGAAAAACAATGACAATAATGATTGACTATTTGTCAAGCCCGAGCATAGAACAGCCAATCGCAGAACAAAAAACAATGTGTGTAGACTTGGGACCAAGCTGGATGGATGCAATTGTTGCATTCCTGAAAGAAGAAAAGTTGCCAGAAGACCATAAGGAAGCGCACAAGGTTAGATTGAAGTCGGCAAGATGCAATCTGACAGCAGACGGACATCTCGACAGAAGGTCCTTTACTGGACCCCTTTTAAGGTGCGTACACCCATTGCAGGTTGAAGATTTTCTATATGAAATTCATGAAGGGATCTGTGGAAGCCACGCTGGGGGCAAATCACTAGCTCACAGGGCCATTACCCAAGGGTATTGGTGGCCCTACATGCAAAAAGATGCAGAAGCCTACGTGAAGAAGTGTGAACAATGCCAAAGGTTCGCACCTTTGATACATCAGCCAGCTGCTGACCTGAACCCTGTATTCAGTCCATGGCCATTTGCCCAATGGGGCATGGATCTCGTTGGGCAGTTGCCCCAAGCAACTGGGCAAAGGAAGTACTTGCTGGTAACAACAGATTACTTCACAAAGTGGATAGAAGCAGAACCTCTTGCCAAAATCCGAGATGTGGACATCAAGAACTTCATATGGAGAAACATCATCATCAGATTTGGCATTCCAAGAGCAATAGTTGCCGACAACGGAACGCAAGTAATTTTGGATGGGATAAAGAAGAGGCTGCAGGCAGCAAAAGGAAAGTGGGTGGACGAGTTGCCCAATGTACTCTGGGCATATCGAACTACGCTGAGAAGATCAACAGGGGACACCCCTTTTGCCATGGCTTACGGCACAGAAGCAGTCATCCCACTAGAGATCGGCATCCCAGGGATCAGAACCCAGGGAGTACAGAATGGGACTAATGACATACTTCTAGCCCGAGATATAGATCTCTTAGAAGAAAGAAGAGAGAAAGCTGCAATTCAGCTCGCAGCATACCGGCAGCAGCTTGCTAGAGCTTACAATAAGAAGGTTAATCCAAGGGATTTTCAGGTCGGCGACCTAGTCCTAAGAAAAGTTGTTGGCAACAAGAAGGACCTCAGAGAAGGCAAGCTTGGACCAAACTGGGAAGGACCCTACAGAATCACTTCGGTATTGGGCAATGGAGCATATCGACTTGAAGACAATGAGGGCAAAGCACTGCCAAGACCCTGGAACACTTGTAATTTGAAATTTTTCTATCATTAGATGTTCCTTGTTATTTTTTTACCGACATCATCAATAAAATTTTAGCAGAGTTCTCTAAAGACTTATGAATTGATAAAAGATGCATAATGATTGTTTCTGAACAATGAGAACCCAAGTGGAACTCAGGTTCACATTGGGGGCAGAGAGAAGACAGTAATGCTTAACGCTTGTTGAACTTTGTAGCAATTTACAAGTTGAAGTTAAGCCGAGATAATTATTTATCTTCACTTGTTGAAATTTGTAGCAATTTACAAGTCGAAGTTAAACTGAAGTAATGCTTAACGCTTGTTGAAATTTCTAGCAATTTACAAGTTGAAGTTAAGCCGAGATAATTGTTTCTCTTCACTTGTTGAAATTTGTAGCAATTTACAAGTTGGAGTTAAACTGAAGTAATGCTTAACACTTGTCGAAATTTGTAGCAATTTATAAGTTGGAGTTAAGCCAATATAATTGTTTATCTTCACTTGTTGAAATTTGTAGCAATTTACAAGTTGAAGTTAAGCCGAGATAATTTGTTTATCTTCACTTGTTGAAATTTGTAGCAATTTACAAGTTGAAGTTAAGCCGAGATAATTGTTTATCTTCACTTGTTGAAATTTGTAACAATTTACAAGTTGAAGTTAAACCAAAGACAAGAACTTGTTGAGGTAGATCATCGGTTGGCGTAACCGAGGTGTGTCACCCCGAGAAGGTTACACAAAGGAGGAAGAGTGTACATATGCAGAATATTCTAAGTATAGAATCGTGCAAAGACAAAGAAAAAAATAGGAGTGCAAACACTTAGAAAAGAAAAGTTATATTCATTCACCAAAGGGAACATCGGCCACACAAAAAGCATACACTGTTTCAAAAGATAAAGAAGCAACAAAATACAAGTAAGCAAAAGAGGAACATAAAACTACGGCTCCTCTCCTCCAGATTGTTGAATTTGAAGATCAGATACCACCTCGGCCTCCTTCTCTGCCGCTATCTCAGCGTCAATTTCTTGGAGAGTTTCTTCAACAGTCTTCACCTCAGAAGGGATGTCGGCTGGTGCGATGTCGGGAACAGCTTCTTGGACAACCTCATCGCCTTCTTCATCTTGAGTCAAGTCTAGGACTTGCTCATTCTGAGGAGGGGACTTGGCCCCATCAGCATCTTTGGATTTTCTGATCAAAGCTTATCCTTTTCCTCATCGGCATCCTCAGCATCAGATTCGCCGACATCTTCACTCGGAGTTGGGGCTGGAGGAAATGGAAAGGGAATGGTGTCGGCCTTCCGCAATGGAGAATCATCAGGAACATGAAGCTTTTTAAGAAGGGACATCCAACCAAGGGTGAAACCCTTGTTGCATGCCTCCTTCACTTGTTTTTCGTAGGCCTCAGTAACGTCGGCCATACCCTGTGAGTATGCCTTTTCGTCAGCGTCTTTGATTTCAGCTTCTTTGGTGGCTAGGGCCTCCTAAAACTCCTTTTCAGCTTGGGCCATTTTTTCCTCGGCCTCTCTCCTTTGCGATTCGGCCACCTTCCTAATGGCCTCAGCAGCCTCAGCCTTTTCGTCGGCTTCGGTCTGAGCCTTGATGGCTTCCTCAGCTTGGTCTTCCAGCTTCTTCATTTTTGACTGGAGGCCTTTGTTGGTCTTTTGGAGGCTGGAGACCTCCCTCTTCATCTCGACAAGCCTCTTCCTGTTCTCAAAAGACTGCATTGAGAAAGAGTGGGCATGCTGGATGGCCTGAAAGAAAACAGAGGTATTAAAGAATATTCAAAGTGTGAAATAAAGAGAAAAAGAAAGATACCAAATAGAAAACATTTACCTGAACGGAGTGTTGAAGCATAAGGGCATAGTTCTCATACTCACTGTACTGGGCATTTCGCTCCAGATCGCCTGGAAGAAGCAGAGCAGTACTAAGTGCGACGCCGACGTTTATATCGTCGGCACTATCGCTCGCTATAACAGGCTGGTCTTCCAAAGTAATTGTGGGGGCCCAGGGGGCATCGGGTTTTTTTGATCCCGAAGTTGTTGCGGAAGAAGACCTCGGCTTTTTGGATGGTTGGGATTCTGGTGGTTGAGACTCAGAACGCCTCTTCCCAGCAGAAGGCTGGGATTTATCACGGTCAGCTAACTTTGAAATAGGGAGAGTGTCTTCAGACTCAACCTGAGCTACCTTGGCCTTTGGTTGAGCTTTTTTTAGTCTTTTTGGCTTCGGTGGAGGAAGGGTTTGTGTTGGTTGTTCATCAATGGATGATGGAATGTTGGCTAGGAGGTCTTTAGCAACTGGCTTTGCGCGACCCATGTCGGCTATAAGAACAAGACGTCGGCGACGCTTTCCTTGGGATGGTGGAATGAGGTATGGAGCCGAGATCGAAGGCTATTCTGCTGGATCAGAGGTTGATCCTTGGTCTGTTCGCGATGTTGATACAGCTAGAAGAGTTGTAGCAGAGGGAGGAGATAAGCTCTTCTTCTTCTTTTTCCTGGGGACGTCGGGGAGCACTGATTTGTATGTTGGGATGAAATTGAGAAGCAGGGGTGCCTTTCGCTTATGGATTGGCAACTCCAGAAGTCTCTTCAAGTCTTTGCTGAGGACAAAGGATTGGCGAAAATCTTTTGGTGGCTGACGAACAACTGTAAAAAGAAAAGACGTCAGAAACAGACAAAGTATTTAAGACTTTGAAAGAAAACAGGCAAAGCTAAATACTGGGCTCTTACCCTTGCCCTCTAAAACTGATCGGGGAAGAGGGTAGAGATGGATGTCCTCGTCTGGAGCAAACTCCCAATTTCCCGAGGTAATGAGATAGTCATCTCCAGCCCCCTTGTTGGAGTTTGAGAGGTCGGCTATGATTTTGAATTCTGTAGACCTCGGCTTAAGATAATAAATGAAGCCTTTTTCTTTCAAGTTAAGGGCACACATGGTGTAAGAATACTGTATATCGGCTAGGGTGATCCTAACGTTTTCCTATTTAGCTAAGGCGATAATACCAAAAATCACTTGATAAGAATTGATTGCCAGTTGCATGGGGTTCAACTTATAATAGTGAAGAATCTCGCGAAAAAGGATGTTGAGTGGGAGCCGGAGTCCGCACTCAGTAATAGCTACAATAGGAAGGGGCATGGCGTTTTCTGTAGGCATGATGGAGTCATCATCCCCAGCCAGTCTCAGGTAGACATTGGCAGGGATGGAGAACTCTTGCCTAAAGTACTCAAGTTTGGTCGGGGTATCTACCCTATGTCTCCACATACCCATGATATCGGCTTGAATTAGAAGGGTTGAAATTCAAAAAGAAGATGTTTCTTATTGATGGGACCTCGGCAAACAATAAAGTAGGTGCAGGTTTCAGTTTTTTCCTAAGTTATGGGTTCTACAAACAAATCCCAAACCTAAAGCTATGAAGATGAAGATCAAAGGCGCAGATCTGGAAAAGATGCAAAAAACAAAAAAAAAATACGAAGTTTCAGAATCAAGAACAGAGATGGACTATCAAGAACATGAAGAATACAAGAGTATATGGCCAAGAACAGTGGCAAGGCGTGCAAGAAGAACTATGAACAATACATGTATTTAGGGCATAAGCAAAAAGCGGAAATCAAGACATTCAGGTATATGAATCACAAATTAAAAGTTTCAATAAGATGCAGTAAAGGCAATAGGTGATAAAGAATGTTAACAGAATTGAAAACGAAAGGAATAGTAGCCTACCAGAAAAAGGGAAGCTGGAAAGGGATTTGCCGATGTCCTACGACGGTTGCAGGAGCAGAAGACCGGTAGAAATCTCGCTAGAAGGGGTGAACGGAGAAGGTTACAGAGCTTTGGAAGCTTGAGCGATGGAGGGTTTCGAAAGCTAGAGAGAGATAGCAGGAGATTCGAATAAAAAAGTGAAGAGACGGAAAAAAGGGAAATTTTTTTTGATTAAACAGAAACGGCGGCAAAAGCAATCAATACGCCTAGAAGAACGAGGGTGTCAGACGGCGCACATGAAGAAAGAGGCGGCTAACAGGCGCGTCATCTGTATGGACCAGTAAGAGGGAAACGCGTGGCTAAAACGGTTGGGTTGAAGTGCATGACAGCTCATGCGCGTGAGAAAGTCCTTAAAAATCTTGATTTTTTAGGGAAAGCATGTCGGCCTGAAATGAATGATCTCGGCTGTCAAATTTTAAACCGATTTACTAGAAGAAAATACAGATATAGGTTCCATCACCTCAGAATGCCGAGGTAATAAAACCTAGGGGGCAGTTGTGGGGATGTATTTTCTGAATACCAACACGTGGCAAGGTGATGCCGACGTGTCAGCCGAGGTGCCACATGTCCTGGTTGTGACGCCGAGGTTATCTCCGAAGATATCGAAATCCGAGATAAACGGATAAGGGACAAGAGTCCTAGAATGAAGAGGAGACTTAGTCAAGATCTTTATCTCTTAAGGAGTCCAAAGTAAGTACTGAGTTGGAGTCCATAGAAGTCAGGCTTCTAATGGGACTAGGATTAAGTGAACTATAAAAGAGAAGCACCCCCGTGGGTCTAAGGTACGCAATTTTATGCTTTGAGTAGTGAGTTTAGCACTTGAATATCTTTGAGAGATATACTGACTTGATCGTCGAAGTGCCCCCAGGTGGAAGAGCTACCGCCGGAGCCTTTTCTTTTTGTTACAGGTTAGCTGAAGCCATCTATTCTGCCGGTGCTCTCTAGCTGATTACTAAACGGGCAGTGTGATCAGAAAATCACTCACACATCAACCTTTCCCTGGACTGAAATATTAGCCCTCCTGCTCAAAGTAAATAATGCATCTGTAATGATATGCTCTGCAGGAATATTAGAAATTTCATATTTCTTTCTTTGTTACTTTTTATTTATTCATTAGCATGCAGTTCTCTTTTCGATTTTTCCGTGGACTGAACTATTAGCCCTCCTACTCAATGTAAATAATACTACAGTAAAGATATGCTCTGCAGGAATACTAGAAATCTCATATTTCTTAATAATCCAAGCTTCTACGTAAAGTATTGGAACACCCAAAAAAATAGACTTCTAAATTTTTTTTTCTTTTTTTAATTTATTTAATAAAAGCATAATTTAACATGAGTAATACATTAATTATATTTCTTTTTACAATTTGTTTATCAGTTGGTGAAATAGAGGTTCTCATAATGCTGATGTGTAAAGACACTCCATTTTTGACTGACCTTAAGACTTAGACGTCACCAGTTGAGCACTTGGTGATATTGCATAATGTGCTCGTTCAGAAGTTTCAAAGTCTTGGCTGCGAGCCCTGCCTCCGAACTTCCGAACCCTCTTTTGTGCCTTGCCTCGGTTTGCGAACCAGACTCGGTTTTCTCTGTTTCTTTTCCTGAGGGGAGGGAGAGGTCCCGTAGACCATCTCTTAGTGGCCGTGGGCTACATTTGGTGGCCGTAGGCCATTTTGCCCATTTCGGAGCCCAGTTTCCGGTTTTTTTTGGGACCGTTGGCCGCGTGCCTCGGTTCGGGACCGCTTAACCATCTCCGTTTGCTCTAAATTTTGGCATACATCTTATTTTCTCCCTTTCAAGGGACACTGGGGTCTGAGAAACCCACTTCGTGGCCGAACGCCACTTTCGGTGCTTGGCAGCCCATTTTCGGGACCCCGAACTGCGTGTTTTGGCCCCCGAGCATTCGTTTTGCATCGGTTTTCGTTCATTTTTGGCAGGTGCCTCTGTTTCATCACCAGGAAGGTCACTGGAGGGTGGAAGGCCAGAAATTATCTTGGCAACCAGTTATATTCCATTTTCACCCTCCGACACCCGTTTTTCGCACTTCCGAGCCAATGTTGAACACCTTGGGGCCACTTTCTTCAACCCCAAACTACATATTTGTGTTGTACACACATGGGAGGACCCTAAAAGTTGGTGGCCGGCCAGAAACTCCAATTGAACCTTTTGAACCCCTCCTAAAAATGGCTTGTTCTCTCTTCTGTTTTAGAGTTTCCAAATTCGAACCACAGGGTTGTGAAGAGGAGACCTGAGAGGCCACATTTTTGTGGTGGTCGGCCACTAAAGCAAGTTGACCTTTTTGACCCCTAGCCGGCCGGCTAGAGGGGGTGGCCGGCCGGCCACCTGCAAGTCCAAAAGGTGGCCGGCCATTTTCCTTGTGCTTGGTACTTTACAGCTGTATAGCTGTATCCCCCAGAAAATATCTCAATCCGGGGGATATTTTTTGGAGGAAAACTTGTCTCCTTTTCCCCCACCTTTGCCCCTCCTTTTCTCCCTCTTTTTTGTCCATATAACCAGGAGGCAACATTGGTCTTTTAGGGTTAGAAAAAATTGTTTCAAGCATAGGCATCCAAATCTCCCTCTATCTCTCTCATTTTTCTCAAAAACTCCTAAGTTCCACTCCATTTTCTTCATCATCTTCAAGCTCCACCACCACCACTCCATTTCCAGCAGCAAGGAGGTGTTCTCCAAGGCCTAAGGGTGCTACAAACTCAAGCCAAGAAGCATCCAAGACTTGTCTTCAAAGGTAAGTCCTATTTCCCCTCTTTTGAGCTTAATTTTGCAACATTTCTTAGCCATACATGCTTATTGTTTTGTGCTCCGGCCCTAACTGAAAGTGGCCTTATTTTGAGCTCTTTTTCACTTTTTCTTAAGGGCTCAACCCTGTTTGAGCCCCCCATCTTGCACTTGCTTCAATATCTCCCTTGAATGCTATTTTCTTGCATGCTTTGGCAGCCTATTATGCTTCGGTTTTTGGTCATTTTACAGAACTAAAAATAGTCTTATTTTGGCCCATTATTCATGTTTTATTAAGGGTCTTTGGCTGTTTGATGAATATTTTGTATACTTTGTGTTATAGCCACTTTTGAGCCTCATTTTGCATTGCATTTCTAGCATGTTTGTATACTGTTTTGGGGTTTTTACAGTTCTATAAATATGCATATTTTTGGTCCCTCTTCAATGTTGTAGAAGGAAATTTTTCAGTTTGGGCTTTGCATATACCACTTGCCTCTTTGGCCACCTTTTGGCCCTTTTTCTTGCATAAGAGCTTAGCCATATCTATGTTTGTTTTTAGGGTTTTTACAGTTCTGTAAAGTGGCTTATTTTTGGCCCCTCTTCAATGTTGTTGAAGGGCCCTAACCTATTTGGAGTTAGCAGTTGTGAGTTGCTTCATAATCTCATGTTTAGGGCCATTTTTGCATGCCATTGTTGCCCTATCTTTGCTTGCTTTTTGGCCTTGATTTGTACTGTAAAAATGCTTATTTTGAGTCTGCCTTGCTTCTGTATTTTCATCTCGTGTACCAATTATGCATGCTTTGTATAGCTGTAGTTCATTCTATGCGCCTAATTTGCATTTTGGGAGAGATTCCATGCATCGGGTGTCATTTCGCCTCGTTTCGGGGCTGTTTTACCCCTCATTTTGCTACTGAAAATTGCATGTTTGCATATCATTTTCCATGTCTTTGCCATGTCTCATTAGAGTGGCATTTCGACGCTTGAGGGTCGGTCCTCGGTTTGCGTGTCCGTGTGCACGCATTTTGAGGCACTTCATTTTCATTCACCGGCATCCTATGTGAGTGTGGCTGAGGCTCTCTCATGTTGGTATAAGCCCATATCATATTTTCATGTCATTTGCATTGCGTATGTCATTGCCTCGGTTTGCGTGCCCGTGTGCACGCATTTCGAGGCACTTCATTTTCATTCACCGGCATCCTATGTGAGTGTGGCTGAGGCTCTCTCATGTTGGTATAAGCCCATATCATATTTTCATGTCATTTGCATTGCGTATGTCATTGCCTCGGTTTGCGTGCCCGTGTGCACGCATTTCGAGGCACTTCATTTTCATTCACCGGCATCCTATGTGAGTGTGGCTGAGGCTCTCTCATGTTGGTATAAGCCCATATCATATTTTCATGTCATTTGCATTGCGTATGTCATTGTCTCGGTTTACGTGCCCATGTGCACGCATTTCGAGGCACTTCATTTTCATTCATCGGCCTCTTATGTGAGTGCAGCTGAGGCTCTCTCATGTTAGTATAAGTCCATGTTGCATTCTATATGCCATTTTGGCCATATTGCATTGCATTCATGCATTTCCTCGGTTTGCGTGCCTGTGTGAACGCATTTCGAGGCATGTCATTCCATAGTATTGTGTATGTTAGGATTGTATCTTAGTTGTATTTCATGCATGTCATGCATATTGCATCGTGTTCGGAATAGGAGTTAGCCCGGGCACGGGAAACGAGGTGCATTTCGTACTCCGAGTGACGGAACGTGTCTCAATTCCTCAGTCACCGACACTCCGGATCATCCATGATGGAGTTAGGTTTTATTGTGTTTTCATGTGCATTCATCCCATATTAAATTGTGCAATTCGACTCCTCGGCCATTATGCATCGATATGCGTAATTGGTGGCGCGAGGATCGAGGTATGCATATATTTGTGAAAATACATTGCTATGCCCCTTTCCTGCTCTCTGTTGCAGCAAAATGAAGAATCAGCAACTTTTCGGAGTCTGGCACGCTTTCCAAGAATAACTGCTAAACAGAGGCTAATTGGGGCATCCCGGTGGATTTCCGCGCAAGACAACCCGGACATGCAGCATTCATCAGAAGCAAGGCAGTCCCTGGCTTGCACGCCAGTTTTACAGCTTTCTTAATTAATTTGTTAATTAATTAGGAATTTGTATATTATTCGGACTGTAATATTTGGACTGTAATATTCTTTTATTCGGGACTGTATATTTTATTCGGACCCTCTGTGCGAGGGCATAATTGTAATAAGTGTGCGTGAGTGTGATGTATGTTTTCCAACCCCACGTCTTTCTTCCCTTTTATTTATCCGCTTATGTTGGTTAGATTAGGGCATATTTCAATTAGCATACAGTATGATAGCATGTTTGCATTCATTCATCTGTTTTGCATGCACCGGGCTCGGCACATCATACTAACTGCATTTGTATTTCAATTACAAGTTGAATACATGTTAGCTGTAGCATTTCATATGCCATGTTTAGAATAGCCGAGCCTGCTATAGTTTGCATTTTTGCATGTGTTGCATTAGGCATTTCTGTATACTTAGGATCATGCATGATTTCTAATGTAGTTTTTGTTTTGGCTTGGAGTACCTGGTGAGCTTTATGCTTTAGCATCCTTGCATGCGTGTGAGTGAATGCCATGATAGCATGTTTACCATGAGGTTATTTGCTTATGTGATATATCTGCCTGAATGCCTGTGGGTGAAGGTTGGGTTATTTGGATTGGAACAAATCATTGACTGTGAGTTTTAAGCCCACTAGATAGTGGCAAAACCATCTCTTCTTAAGCCCACCTGCGGGTGGCAAAATCTGCATTTTAAGCCTACTTGCGAGTAGCAAACCATCTTTTAAATAAACAGGCATGAAATGTTTTGTTCCAATTCGGGCGACCCAGTCTATACTTATATGCTGTGTGCATCACATAGTAACCTAGGCTAATAACCGGAATAAGGACACACAAAGTTTTCAAAAATTGATATCATGGTTAGTAGAAGCCGATCTTTGATCGGGCGAGCGGGGGTGCTCACGAAGTGACCTTCCCCAATCGTACCCAAGTTCCCGAGCCGAGGCAACTTTGGTGATGACGGACACGTGGCTTTTGGCACCAAGTCAGGGTTTCCTAAATTTCCCAAAATAAAATATTTAGGTGGCGACTCTGTATCTGGCAAAGCAGTCCATGTTTGGCACTTCTTTCAAAAATCTGTTTTCTCAAAACGATTTGCCGGATTTGGACTCTTTGGTTCAGACTTAGAACCGTGACAAATTTGAGAGTCCTGAGCTGTAGTGACCCCAAAATGAACGGAACGGGAGCTCGTTCCTCCCGGGGCGTTCGGGGACGTCTACAATGTGATATTAATGAGATTCACATTACGAACTATTGAAAACTTTTGAAATTTGAAAAACAAAAATGCAGACTTCCAATTCAATAGATAATTGAATTGGCATATACAAAGAATCGATTAACTTATAATTTCTCTTTTATTTATATGTTAGAGTTGAGCAGATGTAACTTTCTTTTTTTTTATCATGTTAAGACTAAATAGCTAATAGATTTTGTATATTTATTTAGTAGAAGATTAGTTATTTCTCATGCTTGAATTGAAATATGACACTACATAACCAGGGGCGGAGGGAAGGAGGGTCCAGGGAGGTCACGTAACCCCCATGAGTTTTGGAATTATTTTTTTTTGGACAAACATAAAGAAATTATTTTGTATAAAAAATTTATAAAAATATTATTTAGAGGGAAATGTCAATGATATTTTTAAAATTATAAGATCATTAATGATTGTTTTGATTGAAAATAAAGAGACTACCATATTATTATCTATGAAAATTTCAATATAATGACGATCTCTATCATTATTGACATGCAAACATAATTAATCTCAATGAAAATATAGAATTTATTGAATTGTTAGTTACATTCAATATGTAGGGTTCATCTTCCATGTGTTTCTTTACTATTGGTTGATAATATCATATGGTATGACTATTATATTGAATTTTTAGGCATATTTTGTATAAAAAATTTACTTTATCATTATATAATTTAATTTAAAACTATATATCTATGACTTTTTTTTAATATTGTCCATGATACACTAATTACAAATAACATATTCACTTGGTTTGATTTGAGTTTTATAAAAACACTTTTTAAAAAATTTTACTTTTTTGTTTTCATATTTTTTTTTTCTTTTTACTGATTTTTTTTTTTAAATTTTAAGCAAAATTTTTTTTTTAGACACACATTTTAAAAATATTCACTAAAAACAAAAACTAATAATAATAAAATTAAAATAAAAAACTCAATTTTCAAAAAACTTAATTGAAAAAACTCAAACCAAACACACTATTTTTTTATTTTATTTTTATTTTTTTTTATCATTCTTGAAGTCAATCGTAAAAATTTATGTTAAATATTTTTGTAAACATTTTCAATATTATAATTAGTAAGTGCCCCCTCTAATTTATTTTCTTGGCTCCGCCACATGTCAATAATAATGGAGATCCTTCGGCTCCAGGGGATGTCCTTTTATTAGTGGTACCACGTGTTGCCCAGATTCAGATCGATCAGGCACGTATGGGGTAAATGTGGCAAGGACAGTCTTTAGAGTCTCTGTTGCAGCTAGTCGTACTATGACATCAAATTTTGCTTAGGCTTCTTACGCAATAGGTTTGGCTGATAGTGGGGCTGCAATTCTTCTTGCTGACACCCACTAGAAAGCAGCAAGCCCCATTTCGACAAAGGCTGGCATTGTTACCTGTGCAGTTGGAGTGCTTGCAGATATGAGGAAGGATCTCCCTCTGCCCTTGTTCATAGGGGCCATGACTGCTGCAATTTTTATCATCATAGCTGTGATGGTATTCGCCAAATGTCTCACCTGAATATGGGATTTTGCCAAATAAAGATTGAGAGCTCTAATATTCCAAAATATGGGATTTAGTGCTCTCTATCGTTGTTGCGATTTTGCCTCTTTTTTACCTTTTATTTATTGATTAGCGTGCAGATCTCTTTTCAACTTTTCCTCCGACTGAACTATTAGCCCTCCTGCTTGAAGTAAATAATGCAACTGTAATGATATGCTCTGCAGGAGTATTAGAAATTTCATATTTCTTTCTTTTTTTACCTTTTATTTATTCATTAGCGTGCATATCTCTTTTCAATTTTTCCGCGGGCTGAACTATTAGCCGTCCTACTCAAAGTAAATAATGCTACTGTAATGATATGGTCTGCAGGAATACTAGCAATTTCATATTTCTTAATAATCCAAGCTTCTACATAAAGTATTGGAACACCCAAAAAATAGACTTCTAAACTTTTTTTTTCTTTTTTTAATTTATTTAATAAAAGCATAATTTAACATTAGTAATACATTAATTATATTTCTTTTTACAATTTGTTTATCAATTGATGAGACAAAGGTTCTCATAACGCTGATGCCATATTAATGAGATTCACATAACGAACTATTGAAAACTATTGAAATTTGAAAAAAAAATAAAAAATAAAAAAAATTGTAGACTTCCACTTCAATAGATAATTGAGTTGGCATATACAAAGAATCGATTAACTTATAATTTCTCTTTTATTTACATGTTAGATTTGAGCAGATGTAACTTCTTTTTTTTTTTTTTATCATGTTAAGACTAAATAGCTAATAGTTTTTGTATATTTATTTAGCAGAAGATTAGTTATTTCTCATGCTTGAATTGAAATATGACAATACATAACCAATGGCGGAGGGAAGGAGGGTCCAGGGAGGTCACGTGCCCCCCATGAGTTTTGGAATTATTTTTTTTGGGACAAACATAAAGAAATTATTTTATATAAAGAAATTTATAAAAATATTATTTAGAGGGAAATGTCAACGATATTTTAAAATTATAAGGACAATAATGATTGTTTTAATTGAAAATAAAGAGACTACGATATTATTATCTATGAAAATTTCAATATAATGATGATCTTTATCATTATTGACATGCAAACATAATTAATCTCAATGAAAATATAGAATTTATTGAATTGTTAGTTACATTTAATATGTAGGGTTCATCCTCCATGTGTTTCTTTACTATTGGTTGATAATATTATATGTCAATGATGACGTGGTATGACTATTATATTGAATTTTTAGGCATATTTTGTATAAAAAATTTACTTTATCATTATATAATTTAATTTAAAACTATATATCCATGACTTTTTTTAATATTGTCCATGATACACTAATTACAAATAACATATTCACTTGGTTTGATTTGAGTTTTCTAAAAACACTTTTCAAAAATTCTACTTTTTTGTTTTAATATATATTTTTTCTTTTTACTGATTTTTTTTTTAAATTTTAAGCAATTTTTTTTTAGACACACATTTTAAAAATATTCACTAAAAACAAAAAGTAATAATAATAAAATTAAAATAAAAAACTCAATTTTCAAAAAAGTTAATTGAAAAAACTCAAACCAAACACACTATTTTTTTTATTTATTTTTTATTTTTTTTATCCTTCTTGAAGTCAATCGTAAAAATTTATGTTAAATATTTTTGTAAACATTTTCAATATTATAATTAGTAAGTGCCCCCTCTAATTTATTTTCTTGGCTCCGCCACGTGTCAATAATAATGGAGATCCTTCGGCTCCAGGGGATGTCCTTTTATTAGTGGTACCACGTGTTGCCCAGATTCAGATCGATCAGGCGAGTATGGGGTAAATGTGGCAAGGACAGTCTTTAGAGTCTCTGTTGCAGCTAGTCATACTATGACATCCAATTTTGCTAAGGTTTCTTACGCAATAGGTTTGGCTGATAATTGGGCTGCAATTCTTCTTGCTGACACCCACTAGAAAGCAGCAACCCCCATTCCGACAAAGGCTAGCATTGTTACCTGTGCAGTTGGAGTGCTTGCAGATATGAGGAAGGATCTCCCTCTGCCCTTGTTCATAGGGGCCATGACTACTGCAATTTTTATCATCGTAGTTGCGATGGTATTCGCCAAATGTCTCACCTGAATATGGGATTTTGCCGAATAAAGATTGAGAGCTCTAATATTCCTGAACATGGGATTTAGAGCTCTTTATCATTGTTGCGATTGTGCCTCTTTTTTACCTTTTATTTATTGATTAACGTGCAGATATGTTTTCAACTTTTCCTCCGACTGAACTATTAGCCCTCCTGCTCAAAGTAAATAATGCAACTGTAATGATATACTCTGCAGAAGTATTAGAAATTTCATATTTCTTTCTTTTTTACTTTTTATTTATTCATTAGCGTGCATATCACTTTTCAATTTTTTCGCGGGCTAAACTATTAGCCCTCCTGCTTAAAGTAAATAATGCTATTGTAATGATATGCTCTGCAGGAATACTAGTAATTTCATATTTCTTAATAATCCAAGCTTCTACATAAAGTATTGGAACACCCAAAAAATAGACTTCTAAACTTTTTTTTTTTCTTTTTTTAATTTATTTAATAAAAGCATAATTTAACATTAGTAATACATTAATTATATTTCTTTTTACAATTTGTTTATCAATTGATGAGACAGAGATTCTCATAACGCTGATGCCATATTAATGAGATTCACATTACGAACTATTGAAAACTATTGAAATTTGAAAAAAAAATAAAAAATAAAAAAAAATTGCAGACTTCCACTTCAATAGATAATTGAGTTGGCATATACAAAGAATCGATTAACTTATAATTTCTCTTTTACTTATATGTTAGAGTTGAGTAGATGTAACTTTTTTTTGATCATGTTAAGACTAAATAGGTAATAGTTTTTGTATATTATTTTAATAGCAGACTAGTTATTTCTCATGCTTGGATCGAAATATGACACTACATAGCATAATTATTGCTAAGCAAATGAGAGTATTTGTTATTTCATAACTTTTGTTGTTGAAAAATAGAAATAAATATGATTTTAAAAATAAATGATACAATCACTTTTTAATAAAAAAAAATGAAAAAAAGGGAGATAGGAAGACCCATTTTGAGGGGAGATGAGAACCAAACCTCATAAACTTCACATGCAATCTAATACAAAGTATTCCATCATGTTGTGTATAAGTCGTTTTTATTTTTTTATTTTTTTTACAAAAATAACGTTAGTATATTAGTATAGTTAGATTATAACTGAAATTGTTCATCGCGGCTTTATTAGTTTGAATCTTTAACCTTCCCCTCACCATTCTTTAAGGTGTGACTAGTAAAGTATTGGGCGAAACCCAATGTCTGAGATTGTGTATAACTTATTCCTACAAAAATAGGTAACCAACTAAATAAAATTAATATTAATTCTAAAATAATATGAAACCTATCAATAGGCAGTTAGCGGATCTTATTTTCTCATCTATATGTTCGTGTTTTCTTTCTCAGTTTGAAAGTTCTTTATATTAATTATCGTTGCATTTAATATTTTTTATATTTATAATTTATTGAGTTTCATTGTAACATCATACACTAATAATTATATATATATATATATATATATATATAAATACAGTCGATTTGAAGATAAAAATGATGATATCATATAATTATTATTGTTGGATGAATTTAATTTTTAATGAATGATTTTACACGCTTTAATCTACAAAAATAAATAAATAAATAAAAAGAAAAAAAATAAAAAGAAAAAAGATGAATGACTCAAACTACGAAAGGAGTTTGGTCTAGTGGTTGTGTAGCATGATTTGTGGCATGAGTATCAGATTCAA
Organism: Camellia sinensis; assembly: GCF_055761805.1. Lineage (NCBI taxonomy): Eukaryota > Viridiplantae > Streptophyta > Magnoliopsida > Ericales > Theaceae > Camellia > Camellia sinensis. The sequence goes on from NC_138971.1 coordinate 62,362,196, forward strand.
CTCTTATAGAAAGGAGTTTGATACCTTTTGTAATAATATTTATTTATTCCCCATTATGGGGTACTACGAAAGTGATAACCAATGGGAGCAATTTGTTCGGCCGGAACTAATGCACCTCAGTATGAGGTTAATTCTATCAATGTATAGGTTTTATTTCCACTGTAGTTTAAGATTTTTCTCTCTTACTTTGAGAATCTTTTCTATTAATTATAAATTTGATTTTCATTATTATGATTTTAGGTTATTGAACTTCGTTAAAGTGTCATATATATATATATATATATATAAATAATTTTAAAAAAATTTAAAAATGGGAACATGAACAATTATAACTTTCTTGAAAAATACTTGAGACTTCCTTTTTTTTTGGAACCCCCACAACCTCAATCATTCTTGTATGTGTGGGGCCCATTAATATATGTGTGAGACTCACACCATTAATGAATAAGATTCAAAAGGAGGTTGTGGGTTCTCTAAAAAAGGATGTCTCAATCATTGTTGAACTTTCTTTCAAACACCACATAATGTATAATAAATAAATAAATAAATAAATTGATCATAATTAAAATATTAATTATGAATTTAATTTTCATTATTACAATAGTAAGGCCAAGTTTGGCATATTGTAAAAAAGTCAAAAAGTCAAAAAGTTACTCAAAAAGTTAAAAATTTAACACTATTCACCAAAAGTCAATAATTACGGCTGCACAACTCCCAATCATAATTTTTCTCTACAAATCAATTTTTACAATTTTTTATTACATATTTTTCCATATGGGGTGTCATATATAAAGAATTTTAGATTTTTTTCTTACAAAAGTGGGAATATGTGCAATTATAACCTTTTAGCACCACATAAGGTATAATTAATTTTTTTTTATTATAATCAAAATAATAATCATAATATATCATAATAAATATCACAATAATTTATACTATTACTACTATGGTGAGTCATAACTAATACTAAAATGAATCACAACAAAAAATTATAATTGTTATAATTGAACATATGAAACACACCTTGAAATAGAGTGTGTATTATAGGAAAAATTACATAATAGTTCTGGAGTATTACGTGACCATACTCCCCCACCAATTACTATTTATTACATCATTCTATATTTTTTAATCACTTAACATAAATAATTAACCTCTAAAAAATATAAATAATTAAAACTTTACATTTTCTATCAATTATACGATCATAAAGTATTACGTGACCGTAATTTTTCAATTGTCGAAAGTCAGTGTAATGCTTGGCAATAATTGACTTCGTCCAAGGAATGGAAATGACCCAGATCAGATTTCCTCCTCCCAATCAAAGCATGCGTTCGTAATTTTTGACAAAGTTTCATAAAAGGGTAATATCATTACTTGAGAGCCAATAATGAATCCATCTAATGAATAATAAATAAATAATACTAATAATACTAATAATGAATATTGCTAAGTTGTTCCATTAAATCAAGGAGAAATTATTGGAAACACCCATTTTGGGAAGAGATTTATTTACGGATGAGCCGTAAATGTCATTGTTATGGTCATTCAATCAACAAATGGCAGCTCAGAAAAATAGTATGTTTTATCAAAACACACACATGTACCTGATGATCTTCATCCTCTTCCCTGATGTGTTCCTCACTTTCATTCTCTTGTTCAAAGATTTGTGCTTTCCTTCATTACCAAGCAACGGCTCACCACCGAAAACCACCACCTTCCACCCACTGACCTCCACTCCTTCCCTTCGGTGCCCACCAGCAATCACTGCCCCATCTCTCCTCTCTATATAAACAGGCCAAGATAACAAACACTCGATCGACAATGAGAAAGTTCTGGTGACAAATCGACGACGAACGGTGTTAGACGATGCTCCACAAACCTAAGACCATCGCCTCTCCGTTACCATCGTCCACTGACCACCATCTCTTTCCACCACCGACGGCACTGTTGTCTCCCCCTCCTTTTCTTCTCAACTGCCCCCACCATTTACCATTGTCCTCCTCCCTCAGCCCTCACCACCTACTTCACATAGACAAACAAAAAGGTTTTCCTCTGCAAATCAATTTCAATTCAAAATGTGAATCCCACTGGTTAGTTCTTGGTATTTGGTTCTTGCATCAATTTCATTTAATGTCTTGATTTTTCAATTACAAACATAGTTCTAAATCGCAGTATCGGATAACGTAACAGTATCGATTGCGGAGTATTTGTATCGGTAGTATCGACCGGTACGTATCGAAAATCGGATGTCACAGCCATGAAATTTCAAAATTCATTAGCAATCCCTCTAAAACACAATTTTATGTAATTTTTTTTTTTTACTCTTTTAGCCTTAATTTATCACATTTTAATCAAAATTTTGATATGTAAGAGCACTTGACTCATTTTTAACTAAATGATATGTATTTATTTTAGTCTCAAGCTTTTATTTGGCATATATGTTAAACTTTTAATATAAAAAATTGAAATAAAAAAATTTGAAATAAAAAAATTTGACAGAATAAAAAATCTAAAATAATAAAAAATCTGAAATAAAAAATCTGACAGATTAGACCTCTGTAAATTGAAAAAAATTGAAATATTAAACCTCTTTTTTTTAAAAAAAAAAAAAACAAAACAAAACAATGAGCAATCACAAACATTTCCACTAACCTTGTTTGTGAATCCAAGCTTTTGACAGATGAAGATCTTGATTTCAATATTTATTTTTCTTACTTTTTTTCCCTTGCTCAACTAAGAATATATCTCCCATACCACAATATAACTACAAACAATCCTATCCTCTCTCTCTCTCTCTCTCTCTCTAAAAGATGCAGAACAGTGGCTTAAAAAGCAATTACGAAACAAAAAAAAAAAAAATTGAAGCAGAACAACAAAACCGAGCATAACAACAAACCTTCTTTGAAGAAGCTTGAAAGCGGTGCCACTAGGAGATGGATTTGGGTTCAATTTGATGCTTCTCCTTACAACACTTTACAAGATTGATGCCACTGAGAGATGGGTTTGGGTTTGATTGAGGATTTGGGTTTGGCTCGATTGAGGGCTTTTGTTTACAGGTTGTTGTCTTCTCAAGTTGGAGGTTGAAGTGAACTCCACACGGCCCAAAGAAAGAAGGTTATTGCTTTTGCAGGAGGTTCTCTGCTCCAATTTCATCTGTATCGGCAATGGAAAATGTGTGTCGGAATTACATCGCTCATGTATCGGAATCAGGCTGTTACATACCAGGAATCGACCTCTATGGCTACAAATTTCATTCTCACCGGTATAATGATCCATATCCGAGTCGGCACTCCAATTTTCCGATATGAATCGGCCGGTACAGTACGTACCGGCTGATATTTAGAACTATGATTACAAACTTCTCAGTACATTATATATGGTAATGAATGACTTCCGTGTTCTATGAAGAAGTTTGTCATGGCTGAGATGGTGTTTGGGTACTCTGATGACTGGTTCTGGTGAGGCAGTTGCAGTGGTCACTTTGGGAGGAAAAAAAGAGACAAGATTGACAAAAAGGAAAAGTGAAATGTCACCGTGTAATTGGTTGTCCGTAAATGATTCACTTACGTGACAACTGTGTATAATGCATCATCTTTTGGGAAATGTGGAATAGATTTGGTGATAATTTTACCCTTTGTTGGTGGTGTGGCACATTTTATTAGGGATTTTGAATTCCTTTGATTATGTTTGGTTTGTTGTGCACATTTTGGGAAGAACAAATACGGGCAAAGTCTTTGGATTCTACAATCTGAGGGCATTTTAAACTTGATAGGTGGGTGAAGTTGTTCACGTTGCTAGGGGTTGTTGGAACATGTGTGCAGGTACGATCCCACATCGGATAAAGAATAAAAAGAGATGTCTTTGAAAATCTTAAAAACCCCCAGATAGTGATTTGCAATTAAGATTCAATTTTAGCAATGAATAACCATCCCCAATCACACACAAGTAGATCTAATTCAATTAAACAAGAATTGAATTATACCTACAAAATATAAATCAACACAACAAAATAATGTGAAAAAAATCACAATTGGAACACCTCCACTTGTGATTAAAAAAAAAATCACGGATCAAATCCACAAAATAATCTACTAGGAAGACAAAGGAATTACACACGAGAACCCTCAATTACCTAGCTAATCCATGCCCAAATTGAACTGAACTCGATGGGCCTCTTCCACCACTGTCTTCACCATGGAATTACTTTCCCAACGTTAAATCCACAACACCGATGTCGAATCCACGACGATGAGCCACTCCAGAATCCACCAAAGATTTAAGCTCAAGTTCTCTACAATCCACCGATGAATGTCTCTTAGTGAATTTGAATTAAACGAAAGAAACCCCTTGATGATTGTCAATATGAAGCTCGTTGATGCATAAATCACCCTCAATTCATTAAGGAAACAATATATAAACACCTTTCAATATAGAGCACTATGGCTTATCTCCTCAGAGAGAATTTTGGACAGGCTGAACCCTAAAATGCGCAACCACGACACTTTGTAACAAACAGGGACGTAAAGACCACTCGAGCACAAGAATAACTGCTGGAGCGGTGAGACCAGTAAGGTGGGCTAACATATGTCACTTAATTTGAGTGCAAGCCTTACCACTCGAGCGATAAAATACAATTCTAAGTATCTTTAGAAACATACTGAGATACTAGATGACCCAAATTAGTACTTGAGTGCACACTTGACCGCTCGAGTAGTCTAAGAAGTTTTACAAGCCCAATAACTCCTCTGCTCAAGCACACATTTTCTTTAGCACAAACTCCTCTAATCAAGCACAAATTGGGTTAAATTTGCATCTAAACGCTCACAAACTCACAGAAACAAAAGAGTGAATGCAATTACAATTGAAAAAAGTTTTCTCAAATGGGATTGCCAATTACAAAATACCTAACAATCTCCCCAGTTGACAATTTCGTGACAAAACTCATCTAACAAGAAAGTTCTAATCACCCCAACCCAAAACATACAACAACAAGTGAACTTCTCAAGCTGACAATCTGCAAAATAACTATTAGTGCCACAAGAGTATATGATAGCGTAAAGCATAAGACAATAGAAAAATTTTAAGCCATCATGCAACAACAAACACTACGCTATCATGCAACACCACACCACCTTAATAATCTTCCCATTTTTGTCATGAATTGACAAAAGGAGCTCAAACCGCAAAAGAACATATACTTGCCATAAAAGCATAGACAGAGACAACATAATCAAGGGATAAGATGATGGAAAAGCCAATAACACACGACAAATACCAACACAAAGCAATAGGCAAACCACCACGCACCAATCTCTCTCATAAAACTAATCAAAGAAGGTCTATGCTAAACAAACTCCCTCTCAACAATTAAACCAAACAACCTCCTAAACAAAAGCAACAACAAGGACCAAAAAACAAAGACTAAAATAGAAAAGAAAAAACCAATATGGTGGAACAAGTAAGGAGTTTTAGATTTGTATTTCAAAACACAGAAGAATATCTAAGAAACACAATTACTTGAAAACACAATGTGCACAATCTCTAAAAAATTTCTCATGAAAGAACGTGGGGAAACATGTGAAAAACATAGATCTCATGAGAAGAGAGTGTGTGTGTGTGTGTATGTGTATGTCTTAGAGTTCAACAAATACTAGAGTCAAATCCTGGTAGTGATTTGATGGCTGGACCTCCGACAAGAAAATCTGCGAATGATTGAGAAAAGTCAAACTCTAGTAATCAAGGAGTATTTACTGAGTAAATATGAATGCTCCCCTTAAACAATGGATACAATGTTCTTGCGCACTCATCGATGACTTTCACACTCAAGAGTATAGAAACCAAACCGGAGAAGGATGGGAAAAAGTAGGAGGCTTGGTTAGTGTAAGAACCCCACTCTGTAATCAGTGATTAAGAAAATTAATCATGTGTTTAAGTGAAATTCTGAGGTAACTATGCATGTGATTATATGATTGGTGTCATTTTGAATGTCTATCTGTTCATCGTAGAAATATATGTCGTAATTTCTATTATGATATGAAAATTGAAAAGCCTTATCGGCATCTGAAATTGAAATTGGTCACATGAATAAGTCATTTAGAATTTTTAGAACACTTTGGCAAGTTTAATTAAAAATTGATTCAGATTAAATTAATTAGATTAAATTGATTAAACTAAGTGTAATTAATTAACCTTAAGCATGTTTTCTTTGTTTAAGCTAATCATTATATATATGTGATGAGTTAGTGCTTAGGCTCATAATCTTTGAGCTCATCATCTATACAAAGCTAAGGAAGAACTTTAGAGAGGGAGAGAACACCATTTTAGAGAGAGGAAAACAAGAACTTGATGAATTTCAAGGAGATTAGAGAATTGTGAAGTAGAACTCAAAGAATTGCCTAATACAAGTGTGATTCAAGGCTCTACGTAAGAATTCAATCCTTAATACATGAAGATATTGTGATTCAGAGTTGAGTTCATGGTTTATATTTGGCCATTTGCATGTAGTTTGATATGAGAAGTCAAGAATGTGAAGAAGCTTTGCTTACATGTGCTAAATTGTTGAGTTTTACCATGTTGAGCTTGAATTGTGGGTTAATTTGTACATATATGTTTCATCCGTCATGTGATGATTCCTTAATTCATGTTTTGGAAAGAAATTTTGTACATGCATGGAGCCTTTGAGCTCAAAGTTGTCAAATTCATGAGTTCAAAAAAAAAAAAAAAAAAAAAAAAAGAGTTAATTCTTTACATGTAAGTCAAGAACATGGCATTTTGAACTTTGTTTTGGAAAATTGAAAGGGATTTCAGTATGTGGTTTCATAATTTCCATGAATTTATGCATTATGATGAGTTTCTACATATTTCTAGTAAGCCATGCAAGCTTTGAGCATGAGAGATGCATTTTTGAACTTCAAAGAGCAATCTGGAAAACTCAGAAAATCTACAGATCGCACGAGCGACCAAGTGTGCGCTCAAGCGAACCCTTTGTATATAGTTGGACCGCTCGAGCGACCAAGTGTTAGCTCGAGCATAGATTAGACCCATCCAGTACTTTTGCAGAGATCTATTACTGCTTGAGTGACCAATAGTTGGCTCGAGCGAAGACCTTTATTTTTGCATTTTTTGACAAGTCTTTATGTGTTCATATCTTGGTTCTCATATTCTCTAAAGCATTTCTAAGCATGAATTGTGACTCAACAAGGAACTAATAAGTGAGAAACCCACATGAATGATTGAATTAGAAAGAGAAAACGAATTATATGATTCGAACAATGTGTTCCAATATGTGTATATGTGAATTATGCAGGTTTTAACATTGTGGAAGAACATCAACCTACTCGAGGTGAGTAATGTCTTTGTAAGGATATTTTCATATAAATCATTTCGAAATGGCTATGCTATACAAAGTTTTATGAAATCTATGTTTCGTTTACGAAATGTCCAATGTGATAAGTATTCTCTGAAATGTTAAGTTATGCTATGGAATTTCAAAGTGATTATGATATGACAGGTTTTTAGAAAACTTCTTTTTGATGAGAATGAATGAGATCTCTTTTGATTATCGAATGTGACATCCATGAACACATGCTTTGATTTATGAAAATCTCTGCTATGCTTATGTTGATCCATTGTGGTCATTATGTACACATCGACCCGTTGTTGTCGTTATGCCTAAGTCGATCAATTGTGATCGTTATGCCTAAGTCAATCAATTGTGATCGTTATGCCTAAGTCAATCAATTGTGATCGTTATACCTAAGTCGATCAATTGTGATCGTTATGCCTAAGTCCTCGGTCTATTATGGTCGTTTTGCTATTGTTCTGTTCAGTACCATTGGGTTATACCACGAAATGTAATTAACTTTGAAAGGTTTGATAAACCTTATGTCTACTAAATATATATCATTGATGAATGCTTCATTTGTGATGAGAATGTCTTATATATATATAGAACTAATTTATTCAACCTCCTTACAATTATCCACTGTGCTTCAACTCATTATTTATATTTATGTATGTAGGTGTTCAGGCATGTGACCAGGTCCAGTGAAAATTGCTTGGAGATCTTGTTTTGTCAGCCAACCATTGTGCCTCCTGAGGAGGTTCCCGTTTTAAGAAGTAATCAAGTTTTGTGATCTATGTTTAAGACTTTGTATTTCTTCTGTTGAAGTTTGAACATGTCTTTTGCTTATTTGTATATGTGTGGGTGAGAATGACGTCATAATGATGTAAATTAAGTTTTAAATTTTTTGTCCCATGTAGCTCTATGGATATTATATTCTGATATTTGCTTCCGCTAGCCCCTTTATTTTGTTTAACATGTTCAGAGGCCGTCAGTAATCCCAGGATTACTGACTGGTTATGGCGCTAAACCTGTAGGAGCAGGTTTGGGTCATGACAGTTGGTGACTCTAAGATAGCCTTTTCCTCGTGCCACAAAAAACATGTATAGATGGGTGAGCAGTAGAGGTGTAAAATGATGGAAGGGGAGTAATAAACTTAACATCACTCAAGATATGCTAGCATTGGCCAATTCCTCTAGAAATGCACAAGAAATACTACTATAGTCCATAGAGAAATTTAATCACTTATGTGGATAAGTCCGATATTTGGTATTCCAACAGTGTGTACAAAATGCGACAAACTAATCAAAGTACACACAATCCAAAATGAGAAATAACCACAGATAGCACACACACATTAACAAGTAATGGATTTCTTATCAATTCTAATATACACTAATGACTTCTCAAAAATTTCAAGCTTGCAAAACTATACTTGAAAAATCTTTTTGGATTTTTGAGAAAACAAAGCAAGAAAGAACATAAAGCACAAAAAAAAAAAAAAAAAAAAAAAAAAGGAAGAAGAAGAAGAGAGAGAGAGAAGTAGAAGAAGAATAAGAAGAATAAGAAAGGAAACAAAGACACAAAACAAAAAGAAACAAACCAAGAAAAATGAATAAACAACAAATCAACCCAAATCAAGCTTCCTTACCCAAACCCCTATAGTGTGGACAATACTATGCAAATTGCGATGCTTGGGTGATGTCTTGACATTGTGGTTCCCTTCCCCCTCAATAGGAACCCGTCCTGACTCGATTTCAAATCTCCTATTCCAAGGTCTAGTCACGATCAAACTCATTTCATGTTTGGTCTCATGCGATTTAAAGCAATGAGTTCTAATATAACCCTTAAGTCCACAACGATCACAAATAGGAATGAATTTACTCTTTGCTACACAATTATGAGACAAAGAAGAAGATGAATTGATATTACCCCTAGCCATGGAACCTTGAGTGCTCTCATCCTTGGGAGTTGAAGCTTTGGAAATTGTGACAAGTCCTTTGATGACGTGAACTCCTCCTTAAGAATTGATCATTGGTTGAGCACCAAGATCCACATCCACACTCGGTGAATTTGTAGTTTTAACACTTTTGAGTTCCAACTCCAATGAGGTAAACTTCGCTTCAAAATCTTTCTCAGACTTTGAACAAGTCTCTAACTCTCTTTCAAGTTCACCATTCTTCTCTTTTATTTCATCATGAGCATGAAGCAATTGAGTTCTCTCTATCTCATATGTGGACAATTCGGCAACCAATATCTCCATCTCATTTGAGAGTACACTTACTTCCACTTGAGCTTCCATGAGCTCTTACTCTACTTTTTCTTTCCCCTCTCTACTCAACCTGAGCTTGGTGGATAACTTGGTGTAGACACCCTATTTTTGACCGTCCTCAAGACTTGGTTGTGCTTGTAAGTACATCCAGCCACCAGTTCGATTGCTCATCGAGAACTCGACTTTTGCGGCAGAATGTCACAGGTTTGAGCTTTCCGAACCCAGTATCCTTTCTGCCTCCTTTTTTTTTTGACCATGTGTTGGTCCTTTCTGCATGATTCTCATGGGGCACTGTCGGCCACTGTTTGGCACTGCCGGCCATGGATTCTTCCCTGCCTACTACTAATGATGCCTGCCAGCCATCAGTGAGGCACTACCGGCCACAACTGATGGCCGACAGAACCCTTTCTCTCAGCAAATTTCACGCCAGACCTTTTGAGCTAGCTAGTTTTCACTTATCTCTCCTCCATACACGTGTATGGAGGGATGAGCCTTTTTTCAAGCTTGTTGAACAAGCTTTGCATTGCCTCTCTTCTATAAAAGGAGAGGCTCCTCCTCCATTTCAGAGGTTCATAAATTTGAGGTTTGAGATATAGATATAGTTTTGTATCTATACCTCTCTTTTGTTCTTATTTTGTGCCTCAAAAGTGTAGTTTTGTCTTAGTTTAAGACACAAACACACACTCAAACACCTTTCTTGTATTGCTGAGGCTTCTTGAAGTTGTGTTTTGGTGTTCTTGGGTTGATTTGAGCTTGAAAAGCTTGCTGGAGTTGCAGCTTTGAAGAAGGTCTTCAAGGGTGAGTTTCTATCCCTTAAAACTCCCATTCTTGCTTAAGCTTTTAGCCTTTCTTGCATGCTGTTTTGAGCTTAGCTTTCTACTGGAAAAAGTTTTGTTTTTGCATGCTTAAATTTTTTTTTTAAGGTCAGTTTTTCGTTTAGGGTGATCTACCTCCCCTTAGGCCTTGTTTTGAGCCATCCCTTTAGGCTCTTGTTGCAACCTTTGCATGACCTTTCTGCCACTGAAATCCAGAGGATTTTCAGTGGTGGAAATGTGGTTTTGGAGTCTTAAATAGGAGAGGGTCATCCCCTCTCCTTGTGTCTTGTTTACTTGCTTCATATGCCTCATGTGTGAGCATGTTTGTTAAGTTTATGTTGGCCATATCTTAGCTTGTATTTGTGGTTATTTTGCTGTGGCATGCCACTATTTTTGCTTGGTTTTGTCACTCCATGCATGCTTAATACACTTGTAGTGTAAATCACACAAACTAGTCTTGTATGCTTCATGAAGTAGCATGTCATTCTAGCTTGTTTTCTTTCCATTTCAGCATGTTTTTGGTGATGTCTTGCCATGTCATACCTCTGTTAGGGTTTGGTTTGGTTAGCCTTTGCATGCTCTATGCACTTGTAGTGCAATTCCTTGAAGTAGCCTAGTGTGTCTCATGCTTTAACATGCTATTCTAGCATGTCTTTGGCTCAACTTCATGAAGCTTTTGTCCATGTTTTAACATGCTTTAGCTCTGATTTAGGTTGTTTTGGCCATGCATGACTTGCTTTGTATAACCATGGTTCAATCTAGCTTGTTAACTTTGTGCACCAAGTCCATTAGCATGCATTATTTGGCCTATTTCAATGATTTGGCATCATTTGTAATGTGATTTCAGTCCATATTTCATGGCCATGTACTTGCATCTTTCACTCATTCAATGCATTGGAGGGTTCCCCCCTTTATGCCTTAACATGAATCATTGTGTATGCCTTCATGCCTTAGCTTGTGAGCCATCATTTCAATGTATTTCTGGGGTTATTTTGCCATGATATATCTCTGATTTTTATTGGTTAAGTCATCACATGCTTAGTCTTAATAGGTGTAGTGTAACCCACCTTATTTGCCTTGTATGCATCATGCCTTATACCCTTCATGCTAGCTTGTTTTGGCTTCCTTCCATGCATGTTTTAGTAATCATTTTGACATGTTCTAGGACTGTTTTGGGTTGCCTTTGCCATATCCTTCATGCTTTGTATAGCTGTAGTGCATTTGGCCTTGCTAGCTTTGTGTTTTGGTGACTCTTGCATGCTATCTTTGAGCTATTTAGATGATCTGGCATCATTTAATACTCTATTTCAGAGCTTATAACATTGCTATGTTCCCACTTCTTTCATGCCTTGAATGCCTTTAAGTGTTATGCGTTGTTGCCTAGCTTATGGACCAATTTGTGTGCATGCATGTCTTGCCTTTTGGTGCCTTAGTTTTGGTGTTAATGGCCATTGATTTGGGCATGATTGAGGTCTATCCATTTTGTTTTAAGTCCATTGAGCATTGTGTATGCCATGTAGTTCATCACATTGTGTATGCCATGTTGTACCATTGCACTTGTGTATGCCATGTTCATAGCATTGTGTATGCTAGTTGTTGTTCTTAGCCTCGTGCATTGTGCATGCCATTAGCCTTGTTAGGTTGTTCATGTTTCATTGCATGTTTGCATGCTTGAGTTGCATTGTGTATACCATGCTTATGTTGCATTGTGTTTGGGATAAGTGTTAGCCCAAACATGGGAAATGAGGAACGTTTCATACTTGAAGTGATGAAACGTGCCTCGATTCTCGGTCACCGACGCTCTTGACGATGCATGATAGAGTTCTAGGCATTTATGTGTTTTTTTGTGCATTCATTCTACATTGACTTGCACAAGTTGAATCTTTGGCCATCATGCATCGAGATGCGCGATTGATGGTCTTGGATCCTATTATGCCTCTCCCTTGATGTTTTGAGGTGATATGGGGTGGCATAGTGCGTACATATCCTTGGGAGACCCTCTATTTCCTCTGTTTTGTGCTCTGTTGTAGCTTGGTGTCACAGTGCACCAGTGGCCGGCAATCTTTCATCCTTGGCCGGCACCCCCCTTATCCTTGGCCAGCAGTGGGCATCCTTGGTCGGCAATGGGGTCGATAGTAGCTTTTCATGGCTGGCAGGCCACTGGTGCACTCCTCAGCATTTTTTTGGGTAAGATCCAGCAGTTAGTTCTCAAAAACACCTTGCAGACAGAGCCTCTAGAGAGGATTTGGAGAGCTTTCGGGACGGGAACTGAGCATGCATACTCTCCTCCTTCAACCAGAGCTGGAACAGCTTAGTTCAATGCTTATTTGTTAATTAGCTTCACTTCATAATTTAATTAATTAATTTGTTAATTAATTAAGTGTTGTAATAATTAGTAAGTAGATTGCTTATTATTCAATTTGGTTATGTAATAATTAATTAGCTTGTTAGTTAGTTAATTAGGTGGTTTGTATTATTTATTCGGACCCTCCGTCGAGAGGGCAAATTTTGTAATAAGTGTGCGTGCGTGTGTGCATGTCTTCCAACCCCACGTCTTTCTCCCTTTTACTTACCCGCTTTCGATGGTTAGTTTAGGGCATTTTTCAATTAGCATACTTATGCTTCGCATGTTTGCATCCATTCATTTGTCTTGCATGCACCGGGCTCGGCGCATCATACTAACTGCATTGTATATCAATTTCAAGTTGAATACATGTATCGAATTATTGCATTTCATATGCCATCTTAGAATAGCCAAGCCTAATTTAGATGCATTTTCGCATGCATTGCATTAGCCATCTTAACATGAACTAGGGTCATGCATGATTTCTAACTAGTTCTCTGTTTTGGCTCGGAGTACACTGTGAGTGTTTACGCTTTAGCATCTTGCACGCGTGTTAGTGTTGCCATGATAGCATGCTTCCCATGAGGCTAACTGCTTAAATGATATAACTTCCTGAATGCCTGTGGGTGAAGGTTGGATTACTTGAATTGGAACAATTCATCGAAATGCGAGTTTTAAGCCCACTTGAGAGTGGCAAAATCATGTTTTCTTAAGCCCACTTGAGGGTGGAAAATCCACGTCTTAGCCTACTTGCGAGTAGCATCTTCAAACCATTTTCAAACAAACAAACATGAGATGCTTTGTTCCAACTTAGGCGATCTAGTTTATACTTGTGTGTTGTGAGCATCACATAGTAATTTTAGCTAATAACCGAAATAAGAACACATGTGTTTTAAAAAACAAGATATCATGCTTAGTACAGGCCGATCCTTTGATCAGGCGAGCGGGGGTGCTCATTGCATGACCTTCCCCTCTCATACCCAAGTTCCCGAGCCGAGGCAACTTTGGTGATGACGGACACGTGGCTTTAGCCACGAGTCAGGGTTTCCTAAATTTCTCCTAGAACAAAATATTTAGGTGGCACCTCTGTATCTGGCAAAGTAGTCCATGTTTGGCACTTCTTTATAAAAATCAGTTTTCCAAAACGATTTGCCGGATTTGGACTCTCTGGTGATTTATCGGTCTTGCATTGCACTTTGCAAGATTAGATTCAGAACCATGACATTGAGTCCGAACTGTAGTAAGCCCAAATGAGCAAAATGGGATTTTCCCAGGACGTTCGGGCCCGTCTACACTTGGTATTCATCTTTATCAAGGCGTAACTTCATTTATACAACATATCATATGATTCATGAAGAGTTACACCATCTATTTCTTCTTCTATGCTAAATGACTCTCTACCACTATTTGAGGACCTAGAAGTAGAGCTTCCATTCTCACTCTTATCAACAGAAACATCTCCATCTGAAGAATTAACACTCGATGCATGAGGCGTGGAAATACTTTGAGACTTCTCTACAGAATGTGCATCCTTGTAGATAGTCTTCTATAAATCTCATACTGCCTTGGTCATCTCACAATGTGAAATATGGTTTCTCACACTTTTCAAGATACCACTTCGCATTTCCTCTAAATCTCTTGAGTTGCATGCAAAGTGTTACGACTTAAGCTCACCCCATTGCTCTTGAGGCTTCAAATTTCCCACATTTGTCACCAAGTCAAGTTCATAAGGCATCTCGAATCCTTCCTCTATGATCCTCCAAGGGCTTGTATTAAATGCCAACAAATGCACCCTCATTTGTGGACTCCAACATAAGTATTCATTTCCATCAAAGAAATGAAGAGTAGACACATTATGGCGATGAGCATAGTTAATTTGTCCCTCGGCTATAAAAACTACTATGAAAGCAACAAATTGTCCATTTCCCTCTTTGTCTTGAGCCTTGTTGTCACTTGTATCTTGATCAGAATTTGACTCATTATGCTATGTGATAGAGATGGTTTCTTCTTCTTTAACTGGTTAGGGCATTCTTAAGTAAAATGGCCAAAATCTTGGAATGGATAGCATTGGATTCTTTGAGGATTCCCTTAAATTTTTCCTTTATTCGTCTCAATTGTACAATCATTTTTGAACTTGTCTTCGCCTTTGGATTTATGAGTTGATTCCAAAAAATTAGGCTTCTTTTTCATAAAAGACATTTTGAAACATTTTATAAAATCGTCCTTCATCTTGGAATCAGACTCACAACCCTCATCAGATTCCTTTCCAGTATTATGAGTATTACCAAAAGCGACAACATCTTTTTCTTTCTTTTTGAAATTCAAATGTGCCTCATAAGTTTAGAGATTTCCAACCAAATGATTAAGCTTGAGGTTGTCAATATCTTAAGCCACCTCAATAGTCGTAACTTTTGGTTGGAATTGATGGGCAAGGATCTCAAAAATTTTCCTACAACCTTGGATTCCGATATCTTTTCACCTAAATTGAAGCTGAAATTCCCAATATCACTCAACTTGGCATAAATTTTGTAAAAGGTCTTATTATTTTTCATAGAAAGGTTTTCAAAACTAGAAGTGAACCTTTAAAAATTTGAACGTTTAACCAAAAAGTGCTTTCATGAATAGTTTCTAAGATATCACATACCTCTTTTGTGACTTCACAATTAAAAATACGGCTAAACTCTTTAGGTGTGATGGCGCAAAACAAGAAATTGATAACTTTACTATTCTAGCTACTATTTTGGTAATCGATTGTGTCCTATTTGTCAATTGGTTTAGGCAAAGTTATTCAATCAACAATAATTGTACGTTTAGATGACCCAAACATGACGGATTGCCAAACTTTTTCATCAATCACTTTTTAAAATGCTCTTCGTACGAGCTTTCCAAAAAGAGTAATTGGATCCGTCAAGTAGGGGTGGTCGAAACATAGAATTCCCCTCACGAATCAAATCCATAATCATTAATCAAACAAGATCTCACAAATATAACTGCGAAAGACAAAGATTGAGTGACCCGTTCTGATACCAATTGAAAATTTCAAAAATCCTAAGATAGAGATTTGCAATTATAATCCAATTTTAGCAATGAATAACCATCCCCAATCAAACACCTTGTTTATCAATACTTTTTAAACATTGATTTGTCTAATTATTTTGTTCAATTACTTTCCTAATTTCAGATTCATGTCCGGGGAGTTCGAATGGAGAGGCATGGACTATGGCACCTTTATGTTCAATGATTATAGTTTCTAAAGAGGGGTGACTAAAAGAAACAAAAGTGTTAGAGGAGGTTTTCCATTTAGTTTTTGTAATAGTATTGACATTTTGATAATAATTTTCTAAATAACCAAAGAAATTAGTATTGATCTCATTCATAATTTTATACCATTTCTTAGTAATTTTCGATTGTTGGTGTTCATTATAATGAGTTCTATAAGCTTAGCGGTTTGACTTATTTTCTTTGGACTAAAACTCAGCATGAAGTTTGTTAAGATCTAGAAATAGTTGAGGATTAACAGGAGGAACAACTTCAAAATCAGTTTGAGTAAGTGAATCCTGAGATGTGGTATCTTCGTCATGAAAATAGGTTTCTGTAGAATAAGCATGTTTACTAATATGGGATGTAGTAGAGTTATCTATGCCTTTTAACTTAGCGTGTGAAGTTTGACTGAGGTGAATTTTCCTATCTTTTCTAGTAAATAAAGGAGTACTAAATATTTCATCATCTTCAGTATCGGTAGGAATACTAGAAGTACTATGACGAGAAGATTGACTAGCGGGTCAATTGAATTTTATATAGACAGATCCATCATCCATTTGTTGAATACAATGAATATCAGTATAATCAGATTGGTGTTTTTGATTCTGAGAATAATTTTCATTGACTGTAACCCAATTATCAAGGAGAGTGATTTGATCCCATCCTATCATTTTAGGGACTTCGATATTGTAGACGTCCCCGAACGCCCCGGGAGGAACGAGCTCCCGTTCTGTTCATATTGGGGTCACTACAGCTCAGGACTCTCAAATTTGTCACGGTTCTAAGTCTTAACCAAAGAGTCCAAATCCGGCAAATCGTTTTGAGAAAACTGATTTTTGAAAGAAGTGCCAAACATGGACTGCTTTGCCAGATACAGAGTCGCCACCTAAATGTTTTTTAATGGGAAATTTAGGAAACCCTGACTCGGTGCCAAAGGCCACGTGTCCGTCATCACCAAAGTTGTCTCGGCTCGGGAACTTGGGTACGATTGGGGAAGGTCACTTCGTGAGCACCCCCGCTCGCCCGATCAAAGATCGGCCTCTACTAACCATGATATCTATTTTTGAAAACTTTGTGTGTCCTTATCCGGTTATTAGCCTAGGTCACTATGTGATGCACACAGCATATAAGTATAGACTGGGTCGCCTGAATTCGAACAAAACATTTCATGTTTGTTTGTTTGAAAATGGTTTGATGGTGCTACCCGCAGATAGGCTAAGACGTGGATTTGCCACCCTCGGGTGGGCTTAGAAAACAATGGTTTTGCCACTATCTAGTGGGCTTAAAACAAACATTTGATGAATTGTTCCAATCCAAATAACCCAACCTTCACCCACGGGCATTCAGGCAGTTATATCACATAAACATATAGCCTCATGGTAAGCATGCTATTCATGGCAGTCACTCACACGCATGCAAGGATGCTAAAGCATAAAAACTCACCGAGTACTCCTAGCCAAAAACAGAAACTACATTAGAAATCATGCATGATCCTAAGTATACAGGAATGCCTAATGCAACACATGCAAAAATGCAAATTATAGCAGGCTCGGCTATTCTAAACATGGCATATGGAATGCTACAGTTAACATGTATTCAACTTGGAATTGAAATACAAATGCAGTTAGTATGATGCGCCGAGCCCGGTGCATGCAAAACAGATGAATAAATGCAAACATGCTATCATACTGTATGCTAATTGAAATATGGCCTAATCTAACCATCATAAGCAGGTAAATAAAAGGGAAGAAAGACGTGGGGTTGGAAGACATACAACACACACACGCACACTTATTACAGTTGTGTCCTCGCGCAGAGGGTCCGAATAAATAGTACAGTCCAAATATTACAGTCCAAATAATACAGTCCAAATATATACAAATTCCTAATTAATTAACAAATCAACTAAGAAAATAAATAAAACTGGCATGCAAGCCAGAGACTGCCTTGCTTCTGATGAATGATGTACATTTAGGCTGCCATTGCGCGGAAATCCACCGGGATGCCCCAATTAGCCTCTGTTTAGCAGTTATTCATGAAACGCGTGCCAAGTCCCGAAAAGTTGCTGATTCTTCATTTTGCTGCAACAGAGAGCAGGAAAGGGGCATAGCAATGTATTTTCACAAATATATGCATGCCTCGATCCTCGTGCCACCAATCACGCATACCGAGGCATGATGGCCGAGGAGTCGAATTGCACAACTTAATATAGAATGAATGCACATGAAAACACAACAAGACCTAACTCCATCATGGATGATCCGGAGTGTCGGTGACTGGGGAATTGAGACACATTCCGTCACTCGGAGCACGAAATGCACCTCGTTTCCCGTGCCCGGGCTAACTCCTATTCTGAACACGATGCAATATGCATGACATGCATGAAATGCAACTAAGATACAATTCTAACATACACAATGCTATGGAATGATATGCCTCGAAATGCGTGCACACATGCACGCAAACCGAGAAAATGACTGAATGCGATCTAAGATACAACCTAGTATGCACTATGCTGTAAAAAAGAGATGCCTCGAAATGCGCGCACACGGGCACGCAAACTGAGAAAATGGCATACGCAATGCAAATGACATGGAAATATGATATGGGCTTACACGAACATGAGAGAGCCTCAGCCACACTCACATAAGAGGCCGATGAATGAAAATAAAGTGCCTCGAAATGCGTGCACACAGGCACGCAAACCGAGGCAATGGCATACGCAATGCAAATGACATGGAAAATGCAACATGGACTTACACTAACATGAGAGAGCCTCAACCGCACTCACATAAGAGGCCGATGAATGAAAATGAAGTGCCTCGAAATGCGTGCACACGGGCACGCAAACCGAGGCAATGGCACACGCAATGCAAATGGCATGAAAAATGATATGCAAACATGTTAATGGATTTTCAGCAATGAAATGTGGGGGAAAACAGCCCCGAAATGAGGCGAAAACACACCCGATGCATGGAATCTCTCCCGAAATGCAAATTAGGCGCATAGAATGAACTACAGCTATGCAAAGCATGCATAATTGGTACATGGAATGAAAAGACAGAAGCAAGACAGCCCCAAAATAAGCATTTTTCCAGTACAAATCATGGCCAAACAGCGAGCAAAGATAGGGCAACAATGGCATACAAAAATGGCCCTAAACATGAGATTATGAAGCAACTCACAGCTGCTAACTCCAAATAGGTTAGGGCCCTTCAACAACATTGAAGAGGGGCCAAAAATAAGCCACTTTACAGAACTGTAAAAACCTCAAAAACAAACATAGATATGGCTAAGCTCTTATGCAAGAAAAAGGGCTAAAAGGTGGCCAAAGAGGCAAGTGGTATATGCAAAGCCCAAAATGAAAAATTCCCTTCTACAACATTGAAGACGGACCAAAAATATGCATATTTACAGAACTGTAAAAACCCCGAAACAGTATACAAACATGCTAGAAATGCAATACAAAATGAGGCTCAAAAGTGGCTATAACACAAAGTATACAAAATATTCATCAAACAGCCAAAGACCCTTAATGAAACATGAAGAATGGGCCAAAACAAGACTATTTTTAGTACTGTAAAAAGGCCAAAAACCGAAGCATGATAGGTTTCCAAAACATGCAAAAATGGGGACCAAAGAGGGAATATAAAGGCAAGTGTAGCATGGAAGTCCCAAACAGTGTTGAGCCCTTCTTCAATGTTTAAGAGGAGCTCAAAATAAGTCTGTTTTTAGTTCTGTAAAATGCCCAAAAATGAAAGCATAATGGGCTGCCAAAGCATGCAAGAAAAGGGGACCAAGGAGGGATATAACATGAAGTAGCATATGGAGGTCCCAAACCATGAAACGCCCTTAATAAAACATGAAGAATGGACCAAAATAAGACTATTTTTAGTACTGTAAAAAGGCCAAAAACCGAAGCTTGATAGGCTGCCAAAGCATGCAAGAAAATAGCATTTAAGGAAGACATTGAAGCAAGTGCAAGATGGGAGGCTCAAACAGGGTTGAGCCCTTAAGAAAAAGTGAAAAAGAGCTCAAAAGAAGGCCACTTTCAGTTATGGCCGGAGCTCAAAGCAAAAAGCATATATGGTTAAGAAATGTTGCAAAAAAAAGCTCAAAAAAGGGGAAAATGGCAACTCACCCTTGTAGAACAATCTTTGGTTGCTTTTTGGACCAAGTTGCAGCACCTTTAGCCTCTGAGAAGCCCTCCTTGCTGCTGGAAATGGAGTGGTGGTGGTGGTGCTTGGTGTTGATGAAGAAATGAGGTGTAGAACTTGGATGTTTTTGAGAAAATGAGAGAGATAGAGGGAGATTTGGATGCAAGACTTGAAGATAATTTTTCTAACCCCCAAGAACAATGTTTGCAGCTGGTTATAAGGACCAAAAGGAGGGGGAGCATGGAAGGAAAGGGTGGGGGAAAAGGACCAAGGCTTTCCCCCACAAAATATCCCCCGGATACAGATATTTTCTGGGGGAAACAGCTATACAACTGTAAAGTACCAGGCACAAGGAAAATGGCCGGCTGGTTTTTGGGCTTGCATGTGGCCGGCCGGCCACCTCCCCTAGCCGGCCGGCCAAGGGTCAAAAAGGCCATGTTGCTTTAGTGGCCGGCCACCACATATTGGTGGCCTCCCAGGTCTCCTCTTCACAGCCCTGTGGTTCGAATTTGGAAACTCTAAAACAGGAGAGAGAACAAGCCATTTTTAGGAGGGGTTCAAAAGGGTCAAATGGAATTTCTGGCCGGCCATAAACTTTTAGGGTCCTCCCATGTGTGTGTAACACAAATATGTGGTTTGGGGTTGAAGAAAGTGGCCCCAAGGTGTTCAACATTGGCTCGGAAGCGCGAAAAACGGGTGTCGGAGGGCGAAAATGGAATATAACTGGTTGCCAAGATAATTGCTGGCCTCCCACCCTCCAGTGACCTTCCTGGTGATGAAACAGAGGCACCTGCCAAAAATGAACGAAAACCGATGCAAAACGAATGCTCGGGGGCCAAAACACGCAGTTCGGGGTCCCGAAAATGGGCTGCCAAGCACCGAAAGTGGCGTTCGGCCACGAAGTGGGTTTCTCAAACCCCAGTGTCCCTTGAAAGGGAGTAAATAAGATGTATGCCAAAAATCAGAACAAATGGAGACGGTTAAGCGGTCCCGAACCGAGGCACACGGCCAATAGTCCCGAAAAACCAGAAACCGGACTCCGAAATGGGCAAAATGGCCTGCGGCCACAAAATGTAGCCCACGGCCACTGAGAGATGGTCTACGGGACCTCTCCCTCCCCTCGGGAAAAGAAACAGAGAAAACTGAGTCTGGTTCGCAAACCGAGGCAAGGCACAGAAGAGGGTTCGGAAGTCCAGAGGTAGGGCTCACGGCCGCGACTCTGAAACTTCTGAACGAGCACATTATGCAACATCACCAAGCACTCAATCGGTGACGTCTGAGTCTTAAGGTCGGTCAAAAATGGGGTGTCTACAGTTGCCCCTCTTTGACAGAACTCGGAAGTCATAAGTGACGGGAGTGAATGTCAAAGCCCAGAGACGACCCATTTTTGACAAGGCCGAAGACTTAGACAAACGTGCAAGATAAACAGAGATGTGCCCGCAGGCATGCCCGCAGGCAAAGGGAGCAAAATGCAAAATGATATGCAAGGAGATTTTGAAGATTGGACTTATACGCTACCCGAAGCCGGTTTTGAAAGTTGGACTTATACGCTACGCGAAGCCGGTTTTTGAAAGTTGGACTTATACGCTACGCGAAGCCGGTTTTGAAAATTGAGGATTCATGCAATGGACTGTAATGTAGTGGCTAAAATGCAATGTAATGGCTAAGAGGTAAAGGTACCTTACAGGGGCAATTGGCAATGACTTACCTCATGCTGCTGGGGATCTTTCGTTTCTTCTTGGTTGAACCACAGGTACTACTTTTCTCCCTGACCATGGTCGCAGCTTTCCCTATTCTCCAACGGGGTGACAGACTAGGTTGGTTCAGTATCCAGAATTGAGGTGCATACACGCTATCTCAACCTATGGGGCTTCCATACAGATTTCAAGCCGAGGACACGCCTCTGGGTATTTAAACCAGACTT
The DNA here is from genome assembly GCF_055761805.1 of Camellia sinensis. Classification (NCBI taxonomy): domain Eukaryota; kingdom Viridiplantae; phylum Streptophyta; class Magnoliopsida; order Ericales; family Theaceae; genus Camellia; species Camellia sinensis. The sequence goes on from NC_138971.1 coordinate 62,384,314, forward strand.
TAGTCCCGGAAATTCCGAACCTTTACGTTCTAGGCATCAGCCATTCGAACTCTAGTTTCCACTGTCGCAGTTGGTCTCCTAGGAACTTACCGCGAACACAGGCAGGTGGCTATACCAGACCACCGGAAGTCGTTCGGGCACGACAAACACCAAAGGAATTGCACCTTTAGAGGATTTAGGGTCTCCTAGACCGGGGAGTGCACAAGACAGTGTGATGCAGAGTGAATGTACAAAATAGTGCTAAACAGATGCACAAAATAGTGCGATGCTAAAGATGTACAAAACAGTACGAGCAAGGTGAACGCACAAAACAGTGCGATACAGATGAGGTGCGCAAGATAGCGCGATACAATGCACTAACAAGTACAGGTGAGATGCGCAAGATAGAGATGGAATGCATGCAAAATGCAAGTAAGGTGCACAAAACAGTGCAATGCGCAAGAAAGCGCGAGTGATTTGAAATGCACAAGACAGTGCGAGTGATGTGCGAAATGTAAACTGCACAAAACAGTGCGATGCGTAAAATAGCGCGAGTGATTTGAAATGCACAAGACAGTGCGAGTGCTTTGAAATGCACAAGACAGTGCGAGTGATTTTGAAACGCACAGGATAGTGCGATACGCTAAACAGTGCGTTTGAAATGCACTAAACAGTGCGATACGCTAAACAGCGTGATTGATTTGAAATGCACTAAACAGTGCGATACGCTAAACAGCGCGATTGATTTGAAATGCACTAAACAGTGCGATACGCTAAACAGCGCGATTGATTTGAAATGCACTAAACAGTGCGAGTGAATGCATGATCTATGCAAATGAGGTGCATTTTCTACGCAAGTATGGAAGAGTGCATTTTCTATGCAAAAGATACGAGCATTTTCTATGCAAGAAACAGGAGCATATTCTATGCAATATTGAAAGCAAATTCTATGCAGAATTGAAAGCAAGCATATTCTATGCATGAATCATAACGATGTGCGGCACGCATGCAACAACAGTGTATAAATTCACCTTCTATGTAGTAGAGGAATATCAAATATGTACTCTGGTGCCTCTGATTTACTTCTTAGAGGACTTTGCAACACACTCAGCTCAAAAAGGGCACACCCTGTTCATATTGGCGAGAGATAACATCTGCTGCTGTTGCTTTAATTGCCGTTCTGACTTGAAGCATGCTTAAGCTTGGAGTAGAGGCACATTCATTCTTCAGGGCACTGGCAAGGCCTGAAGAGGTACATATGGAATGCAATCTCAGAATTTTCTGAAGGTGAAACACACTCAGATGCTCAAAATTTTTCCTATTTTCTTTTGCTTCGTAGTCCGGAACTTATATAGCTTCAGATAGGTCCTTGTTTTACCGTTCACACTTATCGGGGGTGGACCCTGCAGTTTTATGAAAGAATGAATCTTGTTTTGCACAGATGTGGAGAACGGCACGGCACTCTAAGCGCAAAACGATTTTATTTTGGAATTGGTAAATGGGCTTTTGACCAGGTATCGAGCCTACGACTGAACACAGCAAGACAACCCATCAAGGAAATAAAAGGCACACAACCTAGACACATCGAGTAACACTCGAAACGACTCAAAACAAGAATCGAGATAAAACAAAAAGACACGACACTCAGACGTGCTCAGTGAGCTTGTTTCACCGGGTAGTGTTTCCCACCCTCTCTCGTTTGTGATCCTCGCATCACTCGGCCCTCAAGCTCTATTTTTCTGAAAAAGCCCTTTTCTCACTTTTTCTCTCACCGCACATCTCTCTATTCTTCAATCTCTCATTTTTCATCCCTCCCCTGGGTGGTTGATGGATGAACAGCAAATTGTGGGCTCGTGCCCCTAGCATTCTGCTAGATTCTCTTCTTCTGCTCACAATAGTGAACTTTCTCCCACAGAAAGGTTGCGCTACAACTGGGTGTGTAGCCAATCTGCAGCTAACATCAGTTGATGATGCTTTGTTGGGGAGTTTGGACGTGATAAGATCTGTCCAGATGATGGAGTGGAATATCTTGCCCCATTCTAGTTCGTGCTTCGCACTTTGCTTGATACCTCGTTGCTTGGAGGATGTGAGAGCTTTCTATCCTTAGTTGTGCCCTTTTCTGGCAGGTAGAGTGCCCTTCTTGGCAAGTATGTTGACAATGGGAAAGACAGGAAGCCTGACTCAACTGTGCCCCTAGTTCATCATTTTGACCATTTTTTGTTTTAGTTTTCTCCTTAAAAAATTTTGACCAAAATGAGAGTTAGATTAACATGCTTGTTCAATTTTCTGATTTAAAATCATGCAAGTTAGGCTGTGAGCACTGAAAATTTTCCTCTTTTGGGTCCAAGAAATGGTCCAGTTTTGAAAATGGAATACTTTTCGAAAAGGTTAGTCAACCTCAGTAAAAATTCTCAAAAACTATTTTTGCAAACGACCACTGCTCAACGAGCACGGAACCTACTCTCGAGATGCACAATCCTCGGATTCGAAGGAAGATTGCCCCTTGCTTGAGGGGAACTGTATGGCAACGGAAAGTTGCCCCTTGTTTGAACGGCACCGCGGCGCATTGAATGGCAACGGAAAGTTGCCCCTTGTTTGAACGGCGCCACGGTGCATTGAATGGCAACGGAAAGTTGCCCCTTGTCTGAATGGCACCGTAGTGTATTGTAATCAGCCCTCAGAGCGATGATTGCAACCGAACTCCCGGATACAGAAAAGACAAAAATGTCCAGAACCATCGCATGGACATAATCGAATTTGAAGTGTTTTAGGGCTGGACTTCAGAATGAAGTTGCCTACGTATCCCAATGATGGGAATCAAGCCTTACGTAGTTCGGGATTAAGGTACACTCGAGTATTAACCTCTCCTTTTGCACTCTAACTTTTGCCAAGGCCGCCCTTTGCGGGTTTTCGACCTTGCGAGCTTTGTTTTTCTTTTCTTTTCAATTCTTTTCATTTCTTTTTCCTTTTTTTGATTTTCTTTTTTTTTTTGCATCTTTCTTTTTTTGTTCTCTTTTTTTGTTTTCTTTTGCATTTTTTGTATTGCTTCTTTTTTTATATTTTTCTCTTGCTCTAACTTTTGCCTGGGTCGCCCTTCCGGGATTTCGGCCCAGCGAGCCTCTCAAGGGTAAAAGTGTAACGAGTCCATGCCAAATGGTTTTGAGATCCTGAAATTATCTGAATCCAGGAGAATGGCTGCTGTTCTAGCTTCGCAAGCTTCTCCTGATGAGATTTGATCTTCTTGATCTGACTTTCTTGCCTCTTGTTCGAGGGCTGCTTTGAATCTGGCCACGCAGGCCTCACATCGTAGTTGACCGTCGAACCTTCTGAATTCAAGTTCAAGGTTTGGAAGTGAAGGGGTTGAGTCTCGAGGCTGAGAGCGATCCTAGGCTGTACAATCTCAAGAGCGATTCCACACAGGTCTTTGCAGGACCGCGCAAAACATTTTGTTTTTGAAAGTTTTTAAGAAAGTGACAAATCACTCGTGCTGAAGATAGTGTGAAACCAGTCTGGATCAAGCCAGGGTCCTTCTCAGTACTCACGCTAACAAGCATGATTTCATTCATTAAGGGCTTAGCACGCCTCTCTTTCTGTCAAATGATCAAAGTTTTGCAAATCCCGAGGAATTCCTTCCTCTTCGTTTTCACTGCAGTGTTCAAAAAGTTTTGGAAAACTTAGGTCGATGCAATGATTCTGGGGCACAAGAGAGCAGGTGGAATGCACTGCCATTTCATTCAAATTCCGTCACAACTAGCACACGGCAGAAGCGAACAGAAGTGCAAAAATTACTGCTGTTTCATTCAAATCTTTTGGTGTTACTGGCTCCTTGGCAGAAACAGACTCAAAACAAAACGAAAAAGACAGACACAAAACAAAATGGTGATGCCCGAGGTAACACCCCTCAGAATCACCCGACTCCTGTACAACAGGACTGACTCGATACAACAAGATAGACCCAAAACAAAAAGAGACTGACTCAAAACAAAAGGACAGACTCAAAATAAAACAACAAGACTGACCCAATACCCAAGTCAGAAACTGGCATTCGCAAATGCTCAAAACAGTGCCTGCCATACGCCACATCAGGAGTAAACTGAGCGCCGCCCGCAGGTGGTTCATCCCTCCAATCACATCACATTATCCCCCAAGTTCACTGATCAAGTGCCGATAGACTTTGTAGGGCCTGGTGCGAGGATGACCCCGTTGTCGATCAGATCTTGTATTTCGTGGCGGAGACGAAAGCACATGTCAGTGTCATGGCCAGCTTGCTGATGGAAGGCACAGTAGTCGGCTGGGTTGTGCGAGAGAGGGAGGTTCTTTGGTAATGGCTGCGGCTCCAGGGGCTTCAAATCCCCCTCTCTAACCAAGATCCTAAAGGCCGCTGATAGAGACATGTATAGTGGTGCGAACATCCTCTGGCCTTGAGGTGGGTATTTTGAGGTTTGTGGATTTTTACTGGACGCACCAGTAAAGGGATTGGCAGGTGCTGGCCTGGTTTGCCGATCTCTTCCGAGTAAGGGTTTAGAGCTGAAAGGAACATTCCTGGTACAACGGCCCTTCTCCCGGATTGCCCCTTGATTCAGACTACTCTCATTCTGAGTGGCGAAAGTGTCATCTACAATTTCTGCAACAACTGCGAGTACTTGCTGCTTGTTCAGCCCTTCGACTTTCAAAGCCTCAATATCCCACTGAAGGTGTTCATGGGGACCAATGCCTGCCCCTATCTTGTTCCTCCCACTCACCTCCACTCCACCAAGGGATTGGCTTTCCTCAAATGCAGCCCGTCCCAACATCGGGGAGTCTTTTGTCATGAAGTTCCCGGTATGTGGTGTGGTCGATGATGGAGCCAATGTCCCGGAGGCCAGATCCGTCACGGTTTTTTGAAGATCTTTAATCATTCCCACCAACTCAGAAGTAGTGGGTTCACGGGTTTGAGATGGTCGAGGTTCAGGTGCACCCATCATGCATAAATCCATGCTTTCTGGGATAAACACCTCAGGCTTGGGTAGATGGGCCGGGGTGATGTATATGCTGGGGTCAAAGGTGGATGGCAGTATGTGGATGTGATTGAGGTAGGCAGGAGATGTTTGGTCATTGGGGTCTGAAGGTGGAGCTATCGTCCGGTTGTCGATGAGATTTTGGACCTCATGACGAAGGCGGTAGCAACGGTCGATGCCATGACCGCGCTGCTGATGGTACACACAGTACTTGGCGGGGTTATGTCTGGCTGGGAGTGGGTCGGGAAGAGGTTGAGGATCGAGGGGTTTGAGATGCCCTTTTTCCATCAAGGCTTTTAGTGCGCTAGTCAGGCTCATATAGAGGGGGGTGAAAGTTCTACCCTGAGCTCGGGCTGGGCCAGCTGTTTGTAGGCTTGGTTTGGCAAAAGGGTCGGCTGGGGCGACTGTATTGATTTCGGTGGGTTTGGGAATAGCGCTACTACCAGCGTTGGTACTCCCTGAAATCACCTTCCTTGTCAATTCCCTTGTCCTGGGAATGATCCCGCTGTTGAACGCATTCTCGACTTGAACCCCCAGTTCATGCAAACTTTTGAAAGTGAACAGTGGAGCGACTATCAACTTTTGCAACATATCATGCTCGAGGTTTCGGACCATCATCTGCACTTGATCCCTCTCAGAAGGGCGACGATCTGTCATTTGTGCTGCTTTTGCTCTCCACCTCGCAACGAATTCCACAAAAGGCTCTGTTGAGTTCTGGCGAGTTGCTTCAAGCTCTTGGATTGTCATTTTAACTTGGGTATTGTAGGAATACTGATCGACAAAGGCCTCAGCCAGTTCTTCCCAGTTTTGTTTCACTTTGTCCTCCAATTTGGCATACCAAGTGGCTGCTACACCCGATAGGGTTCTTCCATACAGAGAGAGTTTCTGTGGCTTAGTCAGACCCATCGGCTTCAGGACATCTAAGAAAAGTCAGATATGTACCATTGGATCTCCAGACCCGTCGAAACGGTCGATATATGGCATTTTGAATCTGTCTGGGAGCCGCACGGCAGACTCGGTGTACCCATCCTCAATGTCGGGAATGGAATTAAGGCCCTGTGCCTTTTTGAACTGCTTCTCAAGGTTTGCAACTTTCACTGCGGTCAGATCGAGGTCATTAGCATCAAGGGGATAACGCCTCTCATTAGGCTGCACCAGGGGTCTAAAAATTTGGGCTTAAGCCAGCCCTTCTCGAGGATCTGGATCCTGCAAATCTTCAACTGGCGGAATAAGGTCAAAGTTCGGCTGGGGTCCCAAAGCTGGATGTGAGGCAGATGCCCCAGATGGGCGCTGTGTTTCAATACTGGTCTCAGCCTGCATGGCAGTTCCCTGATTTAGCGCTGTTATCACGGCCGCAAATTCTTCCGAACCTTGTGCCATCACGGTCTGCTGAGTCTGAACAAAGGTGATGTGACTGGCGACTGACGGATTAGATGAACAGATGAGCCCTGACCGGCTTTTCTTTACCTTGCCTCAGCGAAAGAACACTGGTTGCCCTTGAATTGAATTTCTGACCTGACAAAGTCTATCAACACGGATCCAATGTACCCGGGGGATATCGGAGCCTTCTGAAGCTACGGTTCCAAGACTACCTAGCAAAAGGGAAAACATGCAGCATCTCAGCCTGATTTCCTAGAACAGATTTGAGCGTAGTTGAATGAGTGTGCCCTCTACTGAATTCTGCCCCAAAATTCGGCCTCAAAATCTGAGTCTGATACCCACAGGTAAAGCTGACTCCCGAATACTGATAGTAATGCCCGCAGGCCTGATGCCCAAATTCGCAAACTGGTGCCCGCAGGCCTGATGCCCAAACTCATACACTGATACATGCATTCCTGTAGAGACGCACTCTAAAGCACATAACAGATAAGTGAGAGCCAAAAACACCCCTATGTTGGGGTAGGGTTTCCCTGTCCTATTTTGTCAGGAGCTAGGGTTTCACTACGCACGCAGCGGTTTCAAACAACCTATAAACGGGTAAGCAACCTGTCCTAGTTTGGAATGGTCACTATGGATCCGAATATGCACTAGGTCGAATGGTTAAAGAGGGTGCCCCGGTAAAACCGGGGTTTGTGTTCCCATACTGGCAGAGCCCACAACCGGTCAGCCTTATGGTCATGTCTTGACAAGACAAGCCTCCGGCAAACCGTTCAGGAAGAGCAGATGGCAAACACAGTGTCCTAGGCGTACCAATGCAAATGCAATGCAAAGAAACACACAAGTGTAGCCAAAAACAGATATCATGAGTTCGAGTCAAGTTCTCTAAATCCCCAGCAGAGTCACCAGAAACTGTAGACGTCCCCGAACGCCCCGGGAGGAACGAGCTCCCGTTCTGTTCATATTAGGGTCACTACAGCTCAGGACTCTCAAATTTGTCACGGTTCTAAGTCTGAACCAAAGAGTCCAAATCCGGCAAATTGTTTTGAGAAAACAGATTTTTGAAAGAAGTGCCAAACATAGACTGCTTTGCCAGATACAGAGTCGCCACCTAAATATTTTTTAATGGGAAATTTAGGAAACCCTGACTCGGTGCCAAAGGCCACGTGTCCGTCATCACCAAAGTTGTCTCGGCTCGGGAACTTGGGTACGATTGGGGAAGGTCACTTCGTGAGCACCCCCACTCACCCGATCAAAGATCGGCCTCTACTAACCATGATATCTATTTTTGAAAACTTTGTGTGTCCTTATCCGGTTATTAGCCTAGGTTACTATGTGATGCACACAACATATAAGTATAGACTGGGTCGCCTGAATTGGAACAAAACATTTCATGTTTGTTTGTTTGAAAATGGTTTGATGGTGCTACTCGCAGATAGGCTAAGACGTGGATTTGCCACCCTCGGGTGGGCTTAGAAAACAATGGTTTTGCCACCATCTAGTGGGCTTAAAACAAACATTTAATGAATTGTTCCAATCCAAATAACCCAACCTTCACCCACGGGCATTCAGGCAGTTATATCACATAAACATATAGCCTCATGGTAAGCATGCTATTCATGGCAGTCACTCACACGCATGCAAGGATGCTAAAGCATAAAAACTCACCGAGTACTCCTAGCCAAAAACAGAAACTACATTAGAAATCATGCATGATCCTAAGTATACAGGAATGCCTAATGCAACACATGCAAAAATGCAAACTATAGCAAGCTCGGCTATTCTAAACATGGCATATGGAATGCTACAGTTAACATGTATTCAACTTGGAATTGAAATACAAATGCAGTTAGTATGATGCGCCGAGCCCGGTGCATGCAAAACAGATGAATAAATGCAAACATGCTATCATACTGTATGCTAATTGAAATATGGCCTAATCTAACCATCATAAGCAGGTAAATAAAAGGGAAGAAAGACGTGGGGTTGGAAGACATACAACACACACACGCACACTTATTACAGTTGTGCCCTCGCGCAGAGGGTCCGAATAAATAGTACAGTCCAAATATTACAGTCCAAATAATACAGTCCAAATATATACAAATTCCTAATTAATTAACAAATCAACTAAGAAAATAAATAAAGCTGACATGCAAGCCCGGGACTGCCTTGCTTCTGATGAATGATGTACATTTAGGCTGCCATTGCGCGGAAATCCACCGGGATGCCCCAATTAGCCTCTGTTTAGTAGTTATTCTTGAAACGCGTGCCAAGTCCCGAAAAGTTGCTGATTCTTCATTTTGCTGCAACAGAGAGCAGGAAAGGGGCATAGCAATGTATTTTCACAAATATATGCATGCCTCGATCCTCGTGCCACCAATCACGCATACCGAGGCATGATGGCCGAGGAGTCGAATTGCACAACTTAATATAGAATGAATGCACATGAAAACACAACAAGACCTAACTCCATCATGGATGATCCGGAGTGTCGGTGACTGGGGAATTGAGACACATTCCGTCACTCGGAGCACGAAATGCACCTCGTTTCCCGTGCCCGGGCTAACTCCTATTCCGAACACGATGCAATATGCATGACATGCATGAAATGCAACTAAGATACAATTCTAACATACACAATGCTATGGAATGATATGCCTCGAAATGCGTGCACACAGGCACCCAAACCGAGAAAATGACTGAATGCGATCTAAGATACAACCTAGTATGCACTATGCTGTAAAAAAGAGATGCCTCGAAATGCGCGCACACGGGCACGCAAACCGAGAAAATGGCATACGCAATGCAAATGACATGGAAATATGATATGGGCTTACACTAACATGAGAGAGCCTCAGCCACACTCACATAAGAGGCCGATGAATGAAAATGAAGTGCCTCGAAATGCGTGCACACGGGCACGCAAACCGAGGCAATGGCATACGCAATGCAAATGAGATGGAAAATGCAACATGGACTTACACTAACATGAGAGAGCCTCAACCGCACTCACATAAGAGGCCGATGAATGAAAATGAAGTGCCTCGAAATGCGTGCACACGGGCACGCAAACCGAGACAATGGCACACGCAATGCAAATGACATGAAAAATGATATGCAAACATGTTAATGGATTTTCAGCAATGAAATGTGGGGGAAAACAGCCCCGAAATGAGGCGAAAACACACCCGATGCATGGAATCTCTCCCGAAATGCAAATTAGGCGCATAGAATGAACTACAGCTATACAAAGCATGCATAATTGGTACATGGAATGAAAAGATAGAAGCAAGACAGCCCCAAAATAAGCATTTTTCCAGTACAAATCATGGCCAAACAGCGAGCAAAGATAGGGCAACAATGGCATACAAAAATGGCCCTAAACATGAGATTATGAAGCAACTCACAGCTGCTAACTCCAAATAGGTTAGGGCCCTTCAACAACATTGAAGAGGGGCCAAAAATAAGCCACTTTACAGAACTGTAAAAACCTCAAAAACAAACATAGATATGGCTAAGCTCTTATGCAAGAAAAAGGGCTAAAAGGTGGCCAAAGAGGCAAGTGGTATATGCAAAGCCCAAAATGAAAAATTCCCTTCTATAACATTGAAGAGGGACCAAAAATATACATATTTACAGAACTGTAAAAACCCCGAAACAGTATACAAACATGCTAGAAATGCAATACAAAATGAGGCTCAAAAGTGGCTATAACACAAAGTATACAAAATATTCATCAAAAAGCCAAAGACCCTTAATGAAACATGAAGAATGGGCCAAAATAAGACTATTTTTAGTACTGTAAAAAGGCCAAAAACCGAAGCATGATAGGCTTCCAAAACATGCAAAAATGGGGACCAAAGAGGGAATATAAAGGCAAGTGTAGCATGGAGGTCCCAAACAATGTTGAGCCCTTCTTCAATGTTTAAGAGGAGCTCAAAATAAGTCTGTTTTTAGTTCTGTAAAATGCCCAAAAATGAAAGCATAATGGGCTGCCAAAGCATGCAAGAAAAGGGGACCAAGGAGGGATATAACATGAAGTAGCATATGGAGGTCCCAAACCATGAAACGCCCTTAATAAAACATGAAGAATGGACCAAAATAAGACTATTTTTAGTACTGTAAAAAGGCCAAAAACCGAAGCTTGATAGTCTGCCAAAGCATGCAAGAAAATAGCATTTAAGGAAGACATTGAAGCAAGTGCAAGATGGGGGGCTCAAACAGGGTTGAGCCCTTAAGAAAAAGTGAAAAAGAGCTCAAAAGAAGGCCACTTTCAGTTATGGCCGGAGCTCAAAGCAAAAAGCATATATGGTTAAGAAATGTTGCAAAAAAAAGCTCAAAAAAGGGGAAAATGGCAACTCACCCTTGTAGAACAATCTTTGGTTGCTTTTTGGACCAAGTTGCAGCACCTTTAGCCTCTGAGAAGCCCTCCTTGCTGCTGGAAATGGAGTGGTGGTGGTGGTGCTTGGTGTTGATGAAGAAATGAGGTGTAGAACTTGGATGTTTTTGAGAAAATGAGAGATAGAGGGAGATTTGGATGCAAGACTTGAAGATAATTTTTCTAACCCCCAAGAACAATGCTTGCAGCTGGTTATAAGGACCAAAAGGAGGGGGAGCATGGAAGGAAAGGGTGGGGGAAAAGGACCAAGGCTTTCCCCTACAAAATATCCCCCGGATACAGATATTTTCTGGGGGAAACAGCTATACAACTGTAAAGTACCAGGCACAAGGAAAATGGCCGGCTGGTTTTTGGGCTTGCATGTGGCCGGCCGGCCACCTCCCCTAGCTGGCCGGCCAAGGGTCAAAAAGGCCAAGTTGCTTTAGTGGCCGGCCACCACATATTGGTGGCCTCCCAGGTCTCCTCTTCACAGCCCTGTGGTTCGAATTTGGAAACTCTAAAACAGGAGAGAGAACAAGCCATTTTTAGGAGGGGTTCAAAAGGGTCAAATGTAATTTCTGGCCGGCCATAAACTTTTAGGGTCCTCCCATGTGTGTGTAACACAAATATGTGGTTTGGGGTTGAAGAAAGTGGCCCCAAGGTGTTCAACATTGGCTCGGAAGCGCGAAAAACGGGTGTCGGAGGGCGAAAATGGAATATAACTGGTTGCCAAGATAATTGCTGGCCTCCCACCCTCCAGTGACCTTCCTGGTGATGAAACAGAGGCACCTGCCAAAAATGAACGAAAACCGATGCAAAACGAATGCTCGGGGGCCAAAACACGCAGTTCGGGGTCCCGAAAATGGGCTGCCAAGCACCGAAAGTGGCGTTCGGCCACGAAGTGGATTTCTCAGACCCCAGTGTCCCTTGAAAGGGAGTAAATAAGATGTATGCCAAAAATCAGAGCAAATGGAGACGGTTAAGCGGTCCCGAACCGAGGCACACGGCCAATAGTCCCGAAAAATCGGAAACCAGACTCCGAAATGGGCAAAATGGCCTGCGGCCACAAAATGTAGCCCACGGCCACTGAGAGATGGTCTACGGGACCTCTCCCTCCCCTCCGAAAAAGAAACAGAGAAAACCGAGTCTGGTTCGCAAACCGAGGCAAGGCACAGAAGAGGGTTCGGAAGTCCAGAGGCAGGGCTCACGGCCGCGACTCTGAAACTTCTGAACGAGCACATTATGCAACATTACCAAGCGCTCAATCGGTGACGTCTGAGTCTTAAGGTCGGTCAAAAATGAGGTGTCTACAGATATTAGTTTCACTAGTACTACCTTCGATTAATAAAGTTTTATCCTTGGGACTTTTATGTAAAGCATGGACATTAAGATTGCTTTTCATACATTTGTGATAAATACGATAAATTAAAGCAATTGATTGGGAACCACTAATCATGTCAGAAGAGGCACTAGAAACTTGAATATTTAAAGTTAAAGCTTTTAATATGTGAGGATCATGAAGACTTAAAGTAAAATTAGGAAAACAATTAAAATGAACATGACCTTTATGGAGTCCAGATTCCATCATTCCCATTAAACTATCATGATATTTAATAAATCGAGCATCTCTTAAACATAATAAAACAAATGAATTACGGCCAGTAGGTGTTAATGGATTTAAACCAACTTGAATTAAACCAATATGAATAAAATTATGACCATTTGAGATATGTCTTTTGATAGTTTCTTTGTGAATAGGGAACAAGTTTCTTGTAACTTAGTTAAGGCGTAAACTTTTTCCACAGTTTTGACCTGTAAATCAATATTAAAATATGACTTTAGAAAACTATTTTTATAAATTTCTTTAATTTGTATTTTTGGGATATTCCAACTTGAATCGATTTTAACATCTTTGAATTCATGTTCTTCTTCATTAACTACCATATCAGGTATAGGAGCTAGTATTGTAGATCTAGAGCTGAGTGAAGAATTACTTCTAAATAATCGATTCATATTTCTAAATTGATAAATGATTTAAAGAATTCTTAATTCTAGATTAACTTATCATGTTTTTCACGTACTATGTGTTCACTCATACCCTTTCCGTGGAACCCCTATATCCTTCGACTGCCTAAACCTAAGGACTTACACTGGATGTGGGACAAAAGGTGGGTGGCTACTAACAGAGTGGAAAAATGATGATGAAGTTAAACAGAATAAGATGACTAAAAATCAATTACAAAATAGAAGAGAGAAGACATAAGCAGAAATAATACAACAATGAGCTAACATCAACAAATGTGGCTCTAATACCAAAAAAAGCAAAAGCAAGCAGAAGGAAGAAGAAGTAAGAATTTAAAAGATATAACTAAACAGAATATTAATTTAAACAGAAATAACTTACAATGTTTACTGGAAGCTGGAAAATAATTCTTCAAAATACATAACTTGAAAATAAATTTACAATTTAATAGCAGAGTAGGTGTAAGAGAGAAATATTGGTTTGCTCTCTATTCTAACTTTGATTTACAAATGACTGAAGAGGCTCTTTTATAACCAAAGAGATGACCGTAAGCCTTGTGAACGAATCTGACTTGGAAAGGGGCACATGGAGGCACATTGGTGTTGTCTGCTCCTTTCGGTGATTAACTAAAAGTGAAGGGCTGCTTTTGACTATGCTGAATTGTCTAATTGGTGAATAGGGAACAGTAAATTTGATTTTTTGCACTATTCATTACATTCGGTGGAGGCATGTGACTGATGGGGGATCAATATAGATACAAAACAGCAACTTTTCTAAAAAATAGAGTAGTGATTGAAGCTGAGTTATATATACATAGAATCCAATGACTGTTTAAGCATATGGGTCCTGAGCATCTTAGAACTGGGGCCCATAGGGATCATTATTGGTTGAAGCCTCGGAGGAATTGGATTCTTCAGATGTCTTATCTTCAATTTGTGACTTGGCTTGGGCCATTAATAACTTAGCCATTTAGATCAATTCATCACTGGATGACTTGGGCTTAGATTTGGGCTTGGGCTTTGACTGAGCTAACTTAGATTTGGATGATTTGGGCTTGGAAGAGCTGGTTGTTGGGCTTCCAAGTCTGACTCAAGGAAGTGGGCTTCCTTGTGTGACTGAAGCAATTGGGTTCTGCTGAGCTTTGACCATGGCAGGAGTTGAAGCATGAATATTGACTAGGAATTCAAGCTGGACTTCATCAATGATTCTTTGGGACTTAAAATTGTCCCACCATTTAACAAAATGTTGGCGGATGACTATGTTATCAGAAATCCCATATTGTCATTTGAATATCCAAGGAACTTTGTACTTGGACATAAAAAAGAGTAACCAGGGAAATTATTTTTGTTGCTGACTAGGTTTAAACACAAAAGAAAAATAAGTGACTTGTTCCATTAATATGGATGAAATGACCTCAGGAATAGCAGACTTGAATTGATGATCAAATTGGAAAAACCAGGAGTGGCTGTATGACTCATTTTGATATAAAAGAATCTTAAACCAAGCATCTATTTAGTCATAATAACTATATTGGATTGAGTGACCAGGTGAATCTCTTAGTTGGAAAAGAAGACTCCATTCTTCGAGGGAAACAATATTGTGAATATCAAAAAAATGATAAATAATTTTACTAGGGTAAACACGATCATTAATTGGTTTAATAATGATTGACTGGTGATGGAAAAGAATATCTTTATAAAAGGAGATTGACTTGTCAGGATGGAGAGGAACAAAATGCCATCCTGGAGGGAAATATTGTTTAACTAGGTCAAGAACATTATGGATGTTCTTGTGAACAGGTTCTTTAAAGAATAAATTGGTTGACTAAAATTTAACATAATCAAATCGAGATGTTCTAACTGGATTAACTAGATAAGGAGTAATAGACAATGACTGAGAAGAAGAAGGAAATGGGTCTGTAGCAAGTGCAAATGTGTAACTAGGTTTAGGAATATTACCAAGAACTTGGTAACGGTTGAGCAGGTCAATAGGAGGAAGAGCAATAGGTTGACTATGTGGAACTGGGTGACTGGTTAGAACCATGGCAAGTTTAGAAAAAGGAGGCTTTTTACTTGACATCTGTAGGTAAATAAACAAAAGTTAATTAGCATCCATTGAGGATATCTAACTTGTTTAAATGGTTGTAGCTCTACTTTTTTGCACCCCCTTTCGGAGAGCTCGAATTGGTCCTACAGTTCGGACTCTCATCACGGTTCTGAATCTAATCTCACAAAATGCAATGTGAAACTGATAAACCCCAAAGAGTCCAATCCGGAAAATCTTTTTGAAAAATTGATTTTAAATCAAATAATGCCAAAATTGGATTGCTTTGTCAGATTACTGAGTCACCACCTAAATATTTTGTTTTGCGGAAAATTTAGAATACCCTGACTCGTGCCAAAGGCCACGTGTCCGTCATCACCAAAGTTGCCTCGGCTCGGAAACTTGGGTACGAGGGGGGAAGGTCATGAAATGAGCACCCCTGCTCACCCGATCAAAGGATCGGCCTCTACTAACCATGATATGTCATTTTATAAACATCATATGTTCTTATTCCGGTTATTAGCTAACTTTACTATGCCACACACACAAGCTGGTGTAGATCAAAATCGCAAGAATTAGAACATTTCAACTCATGTTTGCTTTTGAAAATGGTTGAAAGTTACCACCCTCAAGTGGGCTAAAACGCAGATTTGCCATCAAACATGATAGGCTTAAAACATGATTTGCCACTTCGCAAAGTGGGTTTAAAACTCACATTCGTTGAACTGTTCCAATTCAAACAACGAAGCCTTCATCCACAGGCATTCATGTAGTTTAGCATTTAAGTACATAGCCTCATGGTAAGCATGCGAAACATGGCAACATGGCAATCACACTCATGCAAGCATGCTAAAGCATAAAAACTCACCGAGTGCTCCAAGGTAAAACAAAAACTAGTGAGAAAAATGCATGATCCTAACTGTGTTAAGATGCCTAATGCAACACATGCAATAATGCAACTAAATAGGCTCGGCTACCTAATCATGGAATTTGCAACACTTCGATAGCATGCTTTGAAACACGTATTCAAAGAAGTGTATTGAAATTGCAATGCAGTTTGAATGATACACCGAGCCTCGGTGCATGCAATACAAATGAATGATGCAAACATGCAAGCATAAGGTATGCTAGTCGAAACATGATCCCTAATCTAACCATCGAAAGAGGATAAATAAAAGGGAGAAAGATGTGGGGTTGGAAAACATGCACACACACACATGCACACTTATTTACAACAGTGTGCCCTCGCGAAGGAGGATCCGAATGAATAAGTTAACTATCTACGCTAATTAAGCTAACTATTACAAATCAAAACTAATTAACTATTCTAAGCAAATTATTACAACAATTGAAATAAATTAACTAACTACTCTAAGCTAGCTAAATATTACAAACTGAAATTGAAGAATTAGTTACACTAACTAATTAAGTACAACATTTGAATTAGTTAGCTACACTAAGCTAACTAAAGCAATTAAATGGCCTCGAGGGTGAGGGACGCATGCATGCTTGGTTGCTCCACTCGAAAATGCCACCGCCTTGCCATTTGATGCCTCTGTTTGCACTCGTTTGATCACTAAAAATTTTGCCAACTCCCAGAATGCCTCTGCTCTAACTCAGGAGCACACTTGTGCAAAAATTCATTGGTAGCCGATCGGCTACTGCAAGTTGCCGTCGGCCACTACTTCTGACCGGTTGGCCACCCCTGCCCTGAACTTCTTTTTTGTTGCAACAGAGAGCAAACAGAGGCAGAGTAGTGTATTCTCAAGGTTTGTGTGCACTGTTACTCTCCTTATCATTACACAAGTTCAAAGGAGCGTTATTCTTGGCCCTTAAACCATCAACCAAGTATTTTCAATGCATGATGGCTAAGGAGCCAAGCTCGCATAAGTTAATGGATGCAAAACAAGGCTTGACAAAACCACGACCCAATGATGCATGATCAAGGGTCATGGTGACCAAGAAAAGTGGCACGTTTCATCACTTTGAGTATAAAGCGTCCCATTTTTCTCGTGTTCGAATTAACGTCCAATCTGAAGACATGCAATGCAACACAAAGATGCTTAATCTTGCCTCTTTTACTTTGTTCATTTTTGTTTACACATTTTAGATTACCAATCCATTCTTTAATTGATTAGTCCAAAAGGTGAGTGTCCTCTAATTGAAAGTAGGCTTAAACCACAAGTACCTTAAGCATGAAAGAGGCCTCATGCTATTGGTAATGAACTCCAGAACGAATTAAACCATCAGGCATGAGGGCCTCAATTCCACACTCAAGCCAGCAAGGGGTTCGAAGCCACTTTCAAAATAAAGTAAAGAGTGAAGAATAGAGGGAGATTACAGAAATTTCAGTGCTGAAATGGAGTGCAAAATGACACTAAATCATGTAAGCAACTCATGCAATTCATGCTAAAAAAACCTAACACATTAAGCTAGTGAAAGAGATTGCACTACAACCACACAATACAAGCCTCAAAGAGTCAAACCAGCTCAAAACAGAGCTAAGACCAGTCGAAACAGTGGCAAAATCATACTGAGATTAAGGTACAAAATGTGCAAGAAAAACATACTCACATGTTAACTTACAAAAAAGACTCAAGAACAACTCTAAAAAGCAAAAAAAGAGTGAAAGTAATGAGCATGTGACAGAGCTATATATGCTGAAATTACATGTAAAAAGACACTACAACATGCAACAAACTCAAGCAAAGCATCTTTAAAGGCCTAAAACACCAAACTAGTGAAGTCATTTGCACTACAACTATGCAAAACAAGATTCATATGACTAAAATAGCCCAAAACAGAGTTAAATCATTCCAAATCTGTGACAAACATATGTAGCAAATAAGCTAAGTTAGGCTATAGAAACATGCTACCATGTGATGCTAACTAGGCATGGAAGTGAGACACAAGGAGGGGAGGCTAACCTCTCCCATTTTTTACTTCAAAACATGTTTTCCACCACTGAAATAACTCTAAATTTCAGTGGTTTAAAGGTCCATAAAGTTTGATTTGAAAGCCTTGAAAGATGGCACAAAAAGCTATACAAGCTAAGGAACAAAAGGGAGAGACAACCCCCTAACACAAAATAGTCTCAAACCACCATTTTTAAACCATAAAAACTGAGTTTTTTTTAGTTCAAACCACCAAAAAAATAGTACAAAAAGATGGCAAAAACAAGTATGAAAAACAAGCTTAAAGGGTAAAGGTTATACCTCTTGAAGCAAAGCACAAAATAGGTACAAATATGAGCTTAAACCACCTTCTAGAGCTCAAAGGAAGCTCCAAAAGAGCTTCAAACAACCTCAGCCCAAAGATGAACCACTTTGATCAAGGATGTCTAGGCAAAGGAGAAGTGTATCTCTATTTTTATGCACAAAAGGGTAAGAGAAAGAGAAGTCTAGAGAGAGAGGATTTTTAGAGAGAGAGGCTCCCAAAATTTTTCCAACCTTGCAATATGGGAGATATGGCTTCCATATATAGAAAAAAGAGAGCCTTAGTCGAAAATATCAATTCAGAAATATCTGGAGTAGTGTGGAACAGCTGGAGCGGAAATATCTGCAAAATATCTGAGTCTTGGACACCAGTGGCTGACCGACCACTTTTAGTAGCCAACCGGCCACCTTAAGTGGCCATCGGCCACCTTAAGTGGCTGACAAGCACAACTAGTGGCCGACAGCAAAAATCTGCTCTCCAGGTTCAACTTCAAATGGGCATATCTCCTTCTTCTATACTCCTTTGCAAGTCATTCTTGTGCCTAAATTGAAGTCCCGGAAGTATTCTTTCCAATGGTGGCAGCCTCACATCAAAATTACAAGTGTGAAAAAAGATATGCCTCTTTTAGTGAAGACTGCTCAGTTTTGGTCCTAACCGGATTGATGACCAACTTCAACCAACCATATCTCCCTCATCCGAACTCGGCTTTAGGAGATTCTTGAGTGCAAAATGAAGCCCCAAAATTCCACTTTCCAATGGTGGTGGCCTCATAGTTGAAATCCAAGTGTACAAAAGGATAGGCCTAATTTAGCGAGGGCTGCTTGACTCTCTCTTAACAGTTCACGCCCAATTTCTTCTCCAACTTGGTTTCTTCCCTCTCCTCCAACTTTCTTCAACTCCAAACCTCTAAATAAGGTGTTTTGGAAGATTTTTTTGAAGATTTCACCTCTCTTTCATTTATTTTCACTTTGTCCTTGCTCGGTTTACTAAAAAGCGCAACATTTAACGAAATGCGAGCCTCAAAACGTCGTAGAAACTTGTTTTTTTCAAAAATGTTTTGAAAGAGAGGGTTTTAAGGTCTAAAATCATTTTGGTCAAAGTTGTTTTGGTTCAAAAATGGGGTGTGAGGTTTGGATTTGACGCTTTCCATGCCAAAGAAGTCGAACCTTTGCACTGCGCACCTTTCATCACCAAGTAAGCAATTAGTGGTGCCCAAGTCTTAAGGGTGGTCAAAAATGGGGTGTCTATAGTAATTAAGACAATTAGTATAATTGGCAAGTAAGTTGCGACGACTGGTAATTTGGTGAAATTGAATGTATTGAGCACGGCGAGTTGTCTTTCTGGTTGACTAAAGGTAGGCAATTCGGAAAGCAGTTTGGTAAATAAGGTGTCGGTAATGGGTGACTTTTAATTTGTGATAGTAAATAAAAGGAGTGGCCATGCTATCCCCCATGTAAAATTTCTCGAGTAAGGAAATCAGGGATGGAATTTTGACTACCAGGTATATATCCACTATCAAAATCAAAAATACTTAAAATAGATTGCTATCGGGCAAAATATGTTTACTAGCAATATTTTGAACATTTTTTCCAAAACATATTTAGCACTTTTGCAATCAACATGTAATAAAAATTTTGATGTAAAATGTCATCTTGAAATTTACTAATACATAGAACAATAGATAAAATTTCTTTTTAATAGTACTTTTTTGGGTTTTATTTCAAACACCAGAATGAAAACAAACAAAATGTTCCGATGACTTCGGAGTGACTTTCTAAAGGAGGATGCCACCGTAACCAACATCAGAGGCATCAGTTTGAACAATTTTAAATGAATTTTCAGTAGGGATACCAAGACAAGGAAAAGTCTTGACATATTTTTTGACTTGTTGAACGATAGCAGTATGAGTAGAAAACCAGGGATGAGGATTATTTTTCAACCAATCAAAGAGTGGTTGATAAGTTTTCCTAAGGTCTTTATAGAATTTAGTAATGTAATTAAGAGATCCTAAAAACCCTTTTAATGGAGTTTTATCGAGGAGTTCATCAGGATATTTGGAAGCAAAAATTCAATAGAGCAACTAATAGGAAGAATAGTACTCTGGTAAATATCATAACCTAAGAATCTGACTTTGGTTTGGAATAACCTAATCTTAGGTGCAGAGATGACTAAACCATTATATTTAATGATCTGGAAGAAGGAATGGAGATGTTTCCAATGTGCCTCAATTGACTTAGAGAAGATAAGAATTTCATCTATATAAACAATGAAGAAATGACTTAAAGGATTGAATATTTTATTCATTATATTTTGAAATTCACTAGGGGCATTTTTTAATCCCAAAGGCATGACATTCCATTCATAATGACCAAAAGGGGTAGTAAAAACAGTTTTATACCTATTCTTAGGATGAATTTGGATTTGCCAAAATCCACTTTTAAGATCAAATTTACTAAAAACAACGGCTTGACTCAATTTTTTAATTAAAATTTTTTATTAGGGATTGGATATCTTATCTATTCTAAAACTTTGTTTAATGGTTTATAATTAATAACTAGTGGTGGGACACCATGTTCAAGTTCAACATTTTTATTCGCATAAAAAACAGGACAAGACCAAGGTGACTTGCTTTTACTAATAAAATTATTTTTAAGTAAATCATTAATATCTTTTTTACACATTTCAACTAATTCATTATTCATTTGAATTGGTTGGGATTTAGTGGGAATTTGTTTTTCATTAAAATTTTTAATATAAGGAAGTGTGACTACATGTTTTTTTCCTATGCCAAAAAGCACTAGGTACAGTAGAACAAACAGTGGTTTCTAACTGTGTTTTAAATTGGTTAATTTTTGAAATAAGAAGGGGATCAATTAATTGAGTTTCAATTCTTTTGTATTTAACTTCTTCTTTTAAAAATTTAAGTTGTTTTGTTAGTCAGTTAAAAGATTGGGATATGGAACATTCTTTTAATTGATTTAGTTCTTTCATTTTGGGAGGAGATAAGAATTTGAATGTAACATTGTGACCAAAATCTTTTGTTGTCATTCCATGATTAGTAGTTGTAAAAGGATATAGTAAAAATATAAATGGAGTTCCAAGAATGACTTTGTCTGTCATATTTCTAACTAGAACAAAGAATGTTTTAAAACAAACATTATTTTGACAAATATGTACTTTGGGTAATTTATATTTTATGTGCATTGGACTCCTGTTAGCAGAACTTAATTGTTCACTAGTTTTTTGATAATATTTGGTAGGGATTAAACCTTCTTGGATACAATTTAAATCAGCAGATGTATCTATTAAAGTTATGACTTCTATTTCAAAATCATTAATTACTAATTTGACTTTAGAATGCTGTTTTTGAATATGGATTCGATTAATTATATTTAAACGATTAGTATCATGTTTATTGTCGTCATTAGAACTAGAACGTTGGTGGGATCTTGTGCAGAACTAGAACTACATTCATCAGAAGAAGAATCATTAGTACGTTGGAAATCATTAAGACTTTTATTAATTTTTAATATGGTTATTTCTTCTTCTAAAGATTTGTCTTTTTCTTTTAATTCTTTAATAGTTAATTTAATTTGGTTAATTTCATGTTGTAAATTCTGTAAAGTTACTTCTTTGTGTTTTTCCTTTTTGAATCTTTCTAAAGTTTAATATAAACTAATGATAGGTTTATCTTGATGAGGTTTTTTTCATCTTTATTGATGAGTAAAGATTTTAACTTATTAGTAAATTTTCTTTTTAATTCAGAATTTTCTAGTTTACTGATTAATTCAATTAAGGAATCTTCTTCTTGTTGGGTTTTACTAAGAACATTGACTTGTTTACAACAAGTATCTTTACATCCTAATGCAATATCATTGTCAGTATTTTCACTAGGAGAATAATATGTAGAAGTGTCAATAGAGGGAATAGTATCGCTAGATGAGTGACTAGAATGATTAGGAGATTGATTCAAGGTATTCGTGAGTTTAAATATTTCAAATATTTGTCATTGATTTTCATCACTAATTTGTAATTGTTTGAGCTTATCTTTAAGTTTTTCGTTAACTTTACATTTATTAAAATAATGACCCTTTTTACCATAATTATAACAGGTAACATCTTGGTTAGATTTTGACTGAGTATATTCATTTGTTTTCTTATGATATTTCTTTTTAGGTTTAGTATAATATTTATTAGTTGATTTAGAAGGTGAATATTTCTTTTTATATTTAGCAGAATATTTATGTGAAGATTTCTTCTTACTATTTTTGCGTCTTGAGGGAGTAATAGAAGGTAAGCCATATTGTTCAATGAAATTACCTAATTCATATTTAGCTTTGTTTTTATCTTTAGCAACTTTTTGACTAAGTTTCATATCTATACACATTTTTAATCCTTCTTTTTGAATTGTACTAATTATATCACCATAAGTTAAATTATCATATTCAATAATACCTGTAGGTTGACTAAGAACATCTCTAATTTTATGGGCAAAAAGGCTTGGTAATTTTTCTTTCCAAAATGACTTAGTGCAATCATCTCTAAGCATGACTCTGGAAGTAAATACATCTTTATACCATCTAAAATCACTTAGGGTAGGACAGGTTAAATTATTGAGTTGATCATGGATTCTAGAATGAATATTAGAAGGTGTTCTGATAAAATGTTTGACTATGGTATAGATTAAAGTATTAATTCCATCAGGTTTACTTGATCCTATATCTTCATCAAAGATAGGGACATCATTTTCATCTAATTGAATTGCATATTGAATAGATTCTCTTTGATCAGAAGTGAGATAATTATCCCACCATGATTTAAGCATGCCAGTAAACCCAGAGGTAAGTAAGGAGACAATTTCAAAGTGAGTGTAATCAGGTTAATTACTAAGGTAACTATTTGCAACCAAAGATATATGATTTAACTTTTGTAGTATTTGAGCTTCACTAAGACCATCAATACTCCATTCAAATAATTTTTTAGCAGAAATAGAAAATTTATTACTAATATTGGTTTCTTCAAATTGAAGATCTCGAGGGGTAGGTTTAGTATACCAATTTTTGGTAAGAGTTGTAGGATTAACTTTGGGATGCGTGATTTAGTTAAGATTAGTGGTCTGGAATTGTTGGGCTAATTGATTAATTTCATTATTAGATGTATTGGAGTCACTACTAAATTCAACAGGTGGTTGTTGCTTTAAAACAGTAATTGTTTTTGTCATTTGAAGTGGTAGACATTTTAGTAAATAATTGTTCAATAGCTTCAACAGTATGGGTATCTTGGGTAACTAAGCTTAATCATTTCCTAGAACTAGGGAGATTAATAAGAGGTTTATCTAAAGGTTTATTAGTGGAAGTATGATTAGTTGAGTGATCATCAATAGTGGTTTATTGAATTATATTTACAAAACAAACATTGACAAATCAACATAATGATATAATGTTAAAAAAATCACACTTGGAGCACCTTCAATTATGATAAAAAATAAATAACTAAATAAAAAATCACGGGCCAAAGCCACAAAATAATCCACTCAGAAGATAAAGTAATTACACACGGAAACCCTCAATTAAGATAAAGGAACCCTCAATTACCTAGCGAATCCATGCCCAAATTGAATGGAACCAGATATGCCTCTTCCGCCACCATTTTCACCTCAGAATTGCTTTGCCCAACATTGAATCCACAACGCCAATGTCAAATCCACAATGATGAGACACTCCGGAATCCACCAAAGCTTCAGGCTCAAGTTTCTCGAAATTCGCCAAAGAACATCTCTCAATGAATTTGAATTAAACGAAAGAAACTCCTTGATGATTGCTGATCCATCAATCACCCACAATTCATTAAGGAAACAATATATAAACACCTTCCAATATAGAACAATATGGCTTATGTAACGATCCCAAGATGCATATCATGATTATATCTGTTCAATTATATGTTGATTATTAATTGTGATATGTGCCATGTGATTAATTTGAGCATATATGTTCAAATTGAAAATTATCTGTTGTGATTTCTTAAATCTGAAATTGAAGGACTTAATGGCGTTAGAAACCAAGTTTGGCTACATGAATAGACAAATTGGAATTTTTAGAACCATATGGTAAGTTTGATTAAAAATTGATTTAGATTAATTAATTAAGTTGTGGTTAATTGGTCTAATGTTCTAATTATTGTAGTAAGCCACTCTAGCTATATATTTGTGACTTAAGCTCAATTGAGCTCATGTCCACTTCATTTTGAAAGCAAGAATTCTAAGGGGAAGAGAGAGAGAGAGAGAGAGAGAGAGAGAGAGAGAGAGAGAACTCACATTCTAGAGAGAGAAAGTGTAAAGATTGAAGGAAACTTGAAGTAGCTTGAATTCATCAAGTTTGTGCTAGAATTGGTGTGTTTGAAGCCTCTAGGTGAGCATTTACCTCTCAATTCTCGAAGATTATGTGTTTCAAAGTTAATTTCAAGGATTATATATGATCTTTTGCATATATTTGGTTAATTAAAGTCAAGAAGATGAAGAAGCTTAGCATACATCCAAGAACATGTTGAGTTTTGTCATGTTGAATTTGAATTCTAACATCCATGTTGAATTACGAGTTAATTTGTGCATGCATTTTTCATTCATTATGTGTTAACCTTTAAATTTGAGCGCAAATTAGACCGTCCTAGTACTTTTGCAGTCAGAGTAGTCTGCTCAGGCGACCAAAAGATGGCCCAAGCGGTCAAGCCAAATTGAACATATCTTGGCAAGTTCTTCTGTGTTCATATATTTGTTCTCATCTTCTATGGAGCATTTCTAGGCATGATTTGTGACTCAATAAGGGACTAATAAGTGATAACCAACATGAACAATTGAATTAGAAAGAGAAGATGAATTATTTGGGTTAAACAATGTAATCCAATGTGTGTTTTGTATGAAATGTGTAGGTTCGAACATTGTGGAAGAACATCAACCTACTCAAGGTGAGTAACGTCTTAGTAAAGATATTTTTGTATACGCTATTTTCATAAATGCATCTATGGTAAGTCTTGGAACTTATGATTTCTTAAATATGAATGAGACTTCAAATGTTTCAATGTGACTTGAATTTGATTTGATAAAGATTAAAGCATGATGGACCCAAAGTTGTTCTCTAATGATAGACCCAAGGTAGTTTTGTAATGATTGAACCAAGGTCGTTTCGTATATATTGGACCCAAGGTCATTTTGTATTTGATTGACCCAAGGTCGTTTTGTATTTAATGGACCCAAGGTCATTTTGTAATGATGGACACAAGGTCGTTTTGTAATGATGGACCCAAGGTCGTTTTGTATATATTGGACCCAAGGTCGTTTTGTATTTGATGGATCCAAGGTTGTTTTGTATTTAATGGACCCAAGGTTGTTTTGTAATGGTGGACCCAAGTTTGTTTTGTATTTAATGGACCTAAGGTCATTTTGTAATGATGGACCCAAGGTCGTTTTGTATATGTTGAACCTGAGGTCGTTTGGCTTTGTTATGATATATTCAAATCTGATATAAATTAGTAGAGTATTCTAAATGTTTTACTATAATGCTATTCACTAGGCCTTCACTCACTCTGTTATATATATATGTATATATGTATGTATGTAGGTGAGCAGCAGGATATCCAGTCCCAGCCCTAGTGAACTTGTGAAGGATACAGAGTTTTTGTGAAGTCTGTCTTGAATGCCTCACTAGTGAGGTTTTTGTTGCTTTTGATTTTTCATTTCCTTTATGTTGGTCACGCAAGATGACACCTGTAAATAAGTTTTGAATTTGAATGATCGTGGAGATATGTTATCTTTTCATGCTTGTATGGGTGTGAGTTATTACTTATATGAGAAGTTTCTGTTTATGCCATGTAAGCACAGCTCATTAGACAAAATTGTTAGTCTGTTTCCGCCTCTGGCCCCATTACTAATCAAATATTTTTGTTAATTTTGTTTTTGAGGCTAAGTAATTTGGGATTACTAGCCGGTTACAGCTTAAACCTTTATGGGCGAGTTGGGTCGTGATAGTTAGTATCAGAGTACGAGTTAATAAGTCACACACTTGTCCAACTGAGCATTAAGGTGTCTAGAAAAGACTTAAGATTGCACACATTTGAAAATATATGCTTATGTGCATTCCAACTTTGTAAATACGTAAACATATAAAAATATGAATATGTGGAATATGAATATGGTTAAGTAGGAAATATCTGATAAGTATGCAATCATCTGTTATACATACAATTATTTGTGCGCTTACGATATGTAAAGTGTGAATATGAGACTTGTACCTGTGTACAAATATGCCTATGTGTTATCTGTGTTTATTTCTATACTTGGCATGACATAATATGAGTTCATGTTGAACCTTGAGAGAACAAGAGTGGATGAGTCGTAAGACTCTTCCACAACCCGACTTGATAGATTGGAAAGAATAGTACAAGAAATAGCAGAGACCTTAGGACAACAACATCAGTTACTGCTATAGCAAGAACCTTTGCCACCACCAGTGCAGGAGCATCAAGTGAATGTTTTGAAAATAGCAAAATATGTTGAGATGCTAGATCAAACACTGATGTCTGAAGCTAACATAAGCCGAACTTCTGAATGGGAAAGAAAGAGACAACACTCTGATGTGAATAAGGAATACTTGAAGAATAAGAATTGAAAATAGAAACATCTAAGCAAAATGAACTTGCCCAAAGAAACGGCTCAGTATCAATTTATTCAGAATGTGGTAAGAAACATCGAGGGGTTTGTTACCGAATTTTCGAGGCTTGTTATAGATGTGGTGAAATGGGTTACATGGTAAGTAACTGTCCCCAAACCAAACAAAATGTGAATAGACCCGCTACCTTAGCTGGATTCGTACCAATGGAAAGAATTGCTAGCTAGGATAGAGTAATTGCACTCTACCCAGAAAACACTCAGAATACTGAGACCGTTGTCCCAGGTACCTTTAATGTTTATAAACGAAAGCCTATGCATTGATTGATTCTAGATTCATATGAATATACACATTTGCTTGGGATGTTAATTGATTCAAGTTAGACACATTCTTTTATATCTACTACATTTGCATGTAGATTGAGTAGACTCATAGAATCATTGTTTTATCTAACGTATTTGGGGAATTTGTTTTATGCTCATCCGGGCATCGTGCTTGTTAATACGTATTGGGAATGTTATTAGATTTTGGACACATATATGTATATCTATACCTTCGCTCAGAATGATTTATTATATTACTTGTTTTCACGAACTAGACTATCAGGGCAATAATTCTGCGATTATATGACTGAGATGGGCACCCAAGTAATGAACTACTATATTGAATATGACATAATACCTCCTAATATGAATTATCATGATATGACTATGATAAGACCTTTACATGATTTGACCATGATTTGACAAGACCTTTACATGACTTCAGGGCCATTATCTTATTTGACTTCATTTACGAAAGATTATGAATTGTTCATGAACAAATGACTGGAATATTCTTGACAATGGAATTGATAGATCCAAAACTTGAATATGTTTTGAAGACTGGACTTATTTAAAAGACTTTATGTGAACTGCTAACAGACTGATCCAATTATGAACACTATTGAGAACCAACCTTCAACTATTAGAAATGTATGCATTATAGATGAATTGAATTGTGCATGTCCAGTAATTAATTATTTTAGAGAATGGCTACCTTTGTGTTTCTGTGTTTTAAATCCGTTGTTGTGAGACTTGTTGGACCAAGGAGTTGTATTTGATTTGAATACTTACCACCTAAGAGACCTTATGTGAATTACCAATGATAGACTGTGTGATTATGAACAGTATTTAAACATGTACCTTCGATTGATTGGGAACACACATATTATGTTAAAGATGGACTGCTTCTGTATTACCGTATTTCTAATCGGATGCTATGGGAACTATTACAAGAAAATTGATTTGATTATGAATAGTAATGGAACGTTTACCATTGACTGATCGAAATATGCATTATATGAAACATCAATTGCTTCAATATTATCGGATTTTGCAATTCATGCTATGGGAATTGTTAACTGCAAACTATTTTGATTCTGAACACTATTGGGATTAAAAACCTTGACTGTCTAAAAGTGTGTGAATTTAGTATGCTCTGTGATTAACTGCTCAGTGTCATCATATTCTATAACTGGGGCTATGGGGATATATGAATTATATACAACATATAATTGACTTCTTGGGTATTACCTTTTCTACCATGAGATTAATACATGGATCTATTTTATAAACCTGAATGACTTGGAATGACTATGACGGATCACTGAACTGAATGATTAAATTGAATTGTGAACTGCTAAATGATTAAAAAATAAATCGAACTTTTGTGACAAAGGGGAATCAATCAGATTTTCGCAATAAGGTTGATGAGAAAGAATTCGCTTGCTAAAAGGGAAGAATGTTATGAGACCTAAGTATTTGATATGTTTCTGATACATGGTATTCCAAGTTATTTCTGACACAAGGTAATGTAAGTTTGGAGGACCAAACTTCTTAAAGGAGGAAAGACTGTAACGACCCCAACATGCATATCATGATTATATTTGTTCAATTATGTGTTAATTATTAATTGTGATATGTGCCATGTGATTAATTTGAGCATATATGTTCAAATTGAAAATTATCTGTTGCGATTTCTGCTCTGAATCTAAAATTGAAGGCCTTAATGGCGTCAGAAACTAAGTTTGGCTACATGAATAGACGAATTGGAATTTTTAGAACCATATGATAAGTTTGATTAAAAATTGATTCAGATTAACTAATTAAGTTGGGGTTAATTGATCTAATGTTCTAATTATTGTAGTAAGTCACTCTAGCTGTATATTTGTGCCTTAAGCTCATTTGAGCTCATATCCTCTTCATTTTGGGAGCAAGAATTCTGAGGGAGAGCTCTAGAGAGAGAGAGAACTCACATTCTAGAGAGAGAAAGTGTAGAGATTGAAGGAAACTTGAAGATATAGCTTGAATTGATCAAGTTTGTGCTAGAATTGGTGTGTTTGAAGCCTCTAGGTGAGCATTTACCTCTCAATTCTTGAAGATTATGTGTTTTAGAGTTGAGTTCATGCATTACATATGATCTTTTGCATGTATTTTGTTAATTAAAGTCAAGAAGATGAAGAAACTTAACATGCATCCAAGACCATGTTGCGTTTTGTCATGTTGAATTTGAATTCTAGCATCCATGTTGAATTGCGACTTAATTTGTACATGCATGTTTCATTCATCATGTGTTAACCTCTAAATTCATGTTTTGGAAAAGGATTTTGCACATGCATAGAGCTTTTGAGCTCAAATTACGTAAATTCATGAGTTTTGAGAAAAGAACTTGTGAAAAACTTACATACGTGAGTTTTTGGGTTCAATTTTGGGGGTTTAAAGTGATTTTTAGCAAATGGTTTTTGAGGGGTCATGTATACGTGTTTTTCAAAGTAACTTTGTGTTTTTTAATAAACCATACATGACCGAAGGCTTTGAAATTGGATTTTTGGAGCTTAAACTCTGTTATGGAAAACCTAGAAAATCTGCAGACTGTCCGAGCGACCAAGTGTGCGCTCGAGTGAACTTGACGAGCTCCTAGTACTTTTGCAGTCTTTACAAATAGCTCAAGCAACCAAGTGTAAGCTTGAGTGAACCCTCTGTATATTGTCGGACCGCTCGAGCGACCAAGTGTTGGCTCGAGCGCAAATTAGACGATCCCAGTACTTTTACAGTCAGAGTGGTCTGCTTGGGCAACCAAAAGGTGGCTTGAGCGGTCAAGCCAAATTCAGCATATCTTGACAAGTTCTTCTGTGTTCATATCTTTGTTCTCATTTTCTCTGGTGTATTTCTAGGCCTGATTTGTGACTCAATAAGGAACTAATAAGTGAGAACCAACATGAACGATTGAAATAGAAAGAGAAGATGAATTACTTGGTTCGAACAATGTAATCCAATGTGTGTTTTGTATTATGTGAAATGTGTAGGTTTAAACATTGTGGAAGAACATCAACCTACTCAAGGTGAGTAATATCTTAGTAAATATATTTTTCTAAATGCTTTTATGGTAAGTCTTGGAATTTATTATTTCTGAAATATGAATGAGACTTCAAATATTTCAATGTGACTTGAATTTGATTTGATAAAGATTAAAGCATGATAGACCCAAGGCCGTTTTGTAATGATGGACCCAAGGTCGTTTTGTATATGTTGGACCCAAAGTCGTTTTATAGATGTTGGACCCAAGGTTGTTTTGTATTTAATGGACCCAAGATCGTTTTGTAATGATGGACCCACAGTCATTTTGTAATGATGAACCCAAGGTCATTTTGTATATGTTGCACCCAAGGTCGTTTTGTATTTGATGGACCCAAGGTCGTTTTGTATTTGATGGACCCAAGGTTGTTATGTATATATTAGACCCGAGGATGTTTTGCTTTGTTATGATCTATTTGAATCTAATATGAATATGGAGAGTATTCTAAATGTTTAATTATAAGTATGATTTGTTTATGCACGAATCTCATTCATTAACCAATTTATTTTGATGTTATTCACTAGACCTTCGCTCACTTCGTTATATATATGTATGTAGGTGAGCAGTGGGATGTCTAGCACCAGCCCTAGTGGACCTGTGAAAGATACCGAGTTTTTCTGAAGTCTGTCTTGAATGCCTCACTAGCGAGGCTTCTTGTTTCTTTTTGATTTTTCATTTCCTTTTTGTTGGTCACGCATGACCATGTCTATAAATAAGTTTTGAATTTGAATGATCTTGGAGATATGTTATCTTTTCATGCTTGTAGTGGTGTGAATTATTACTTATATAAGAAGTTTATGTTTATGCCATGTAGGCACAGCTTATTGGACAAAATTTGCTAGTCAGCTTCTGCCTCTAGCCCTATTACTAATCAAATATTTTTGTTAATTCCGTTTTATAGGGTGGGTAATATGGGATTATTGGCCGGTTATGGCTTAAACCTTTACGCTGTGTTTGGTTGGAGGATTTGAGGAGGGACTTGGAAAGGAAAAGGGAAAAGTTAGGTGAAATGTAAATAAAATATACCTACATTTCACCTAATTTCACACACCTTTTCCATTTCCTTTTCCAAATCCCTCCTCAAATCCCCTAACCAAACACAACATTAGGGGCAGGTTGGGTCATGATAGCTAATATCCTCATAGAGAATTTTGGATAGGTTAAACCCTAAAACACGCAACTATGGCTCTTTATAACAAGCAGGGATGTGAAGACTGCTCGAGCGCAAGAATAACCGCTGGAGTGGTGAGACTAGTAAGGCCATGCTAGCATGTCACTTTGCTCGAGCACAAAACTTATTGCTCGTGTGGTAAAACACCACTCTCATTATCTCTGGAAATAGACTAAGATACTGGATGATCCAAATCAGCACTCGAGCACACACTTGACCCCTCGAGCAGTCAAAGAAGCTTTACAAGTTCAATAACTCCTCTACTGAAGCACACCTTTCCTTCAGCACAAACTCCTCTACTCAGGCACAAATTGGATTGTATTTGCATCTAAACACTCACAAATTCACAGAAACAAAAGAGTGAATGCAATTATATTTGAAAGGAGTTTTGTTAAACGGGAATGCCAATTACAAAATACCTAACATTCTCTCCCTATTGGTAATTCCATGATAGAGATTACTAATTACAAAATACCCAACAGTCTTAATATACATTAGATGGGTTCTCCACTTATAGGCTTAAGCTTTTAAGTGGGTACGAGTTCTAAATAATGTATGTTTGGCCTTGATATAGTCTTTGTGTACTCTAGAGTTTCTTCTTAATGAATTGGACTGGTGTTATTGTGCATTTGTGGGCTTCCTAATTTTCTGACAACTAGTATCAAAGTCGATGGCAACTCTTCTAAAGCATCGATGTTGATGGTCTTGGGCTTGCACATAAACTCTTGATAGAGCAAGAAAATTCATGAAGACTCTTGGTGGAGTAAAGAAAACTTCCTGTTACATATGGCAAGTTTAGACAACGACAATGTGGCTCTTAATGAAGTATGATGACTCACGATGGAGTGTGTGAGGGTGGCCTAAGCTGGACTCAATATTGGAGAGTTATAGATCAAGGTTAAAGGGGAGTGCACATGATCTATCATTAACTTGTTGATGATAGATCAAATTCAGTAGGGAGCAAAGAGAGGCCTGATGTTTGGCTCACACATGAAGGGGAGATTGTTGGAGCATGTATGAAGGTAGAGTCCCACATCGTATAAAGAATAAAAAGAGATTTGACTTAATATACGTTAGATTGGCTCTCCACTTATAGGCTTAAGCTTTTAAGTGGGTATGAGTTCGAAATAATGTATGTTGGGCCTTGATATGACATTTGTAGACTCTGGAGTTTCTTCTTGATGAACTAGGTCGATGTTGCTATGTAGTTTTGGGCTCTCTAATTCCCTAACAGAGGTATTGTCATGCCCTGATATCTCACCACCATTCCTGATGCCAATTTAGGAATATCATAACCAATAAGGATAATTCAAAGCATCAAATAATCTGTTACACATATCAAAGTCTTCTCTTCTCCCTTGATGAACTACTCATACATCATTGTTTAAACATGGTATCAAAAGAATCAATAGGTCAAAGCATAAGAGAGGATACAAACAAAATGCCCTAAGGGCTTACATCTTTCAAGGATTTTCCTTGAGTACACAAAAGGTGGAGTTCTAACTCCGCACAAAAATAGCCCATGGCTTCATCACTTAGCACAAAAAGGAGCCTCTATACTTCCACCCATAATTACTTCTCTATGTTAGTCACTTTGGTAACGCATCCACATCATTCCCTGAAAGGTTATTAGTTTTGGGGGTGAGCAATTGCTCCATAGAAAATACCATTAACAGATTATATAATTAATTGAGATACATATGATTATGCTATGCAATGGATGAGAAAATCCATGTCGTTCCTTTGTAAAACTTTGGAGATCAGATTAAACATTTTTCATAACAAATTTATTTCTTTTCAAAATCATGGGGTATAAATACGCTTTGATGTCCAGATACAAGAGCCATAAACTGTAAGTACGAAAATACATACATATAAGTATATGGAAAATACAATCCCACATTTGTCGACTCTAGAAACAGCGGGATGTTGGGTACCCAAGACCTCATTCCTCCACATTTGCCGACTCTAGAAACGACAGGCTCGTGGCCACCCAAAATCATGTTATCCACATTCGTCGACTCTAAAAATGACAAACTTGTGGACACCCTAAAACCTTTCCCATATTCATCCTGTGATAAGCACCAGATAGGGCAATTGGGCACCATGACTCCACGCGTAGGTACCAAAATACATAACACAACTCGAACCAAAAACCCACTCACAATCCGGACTCATATTTAACCCCCTTTCAATATGTTCCAAATATTGACAATTCCAAGGCACTGTGTAATTACTAAATGCATATGATGTATGAGTTCACAAATCTCAATTTTTTTCCTAGGGTGATTTTAATTCACAACAATCCAATAATTTAAACATTTCCAATTAAGGTAATTCCTTAAGTTATACCCAAAGTCCCCTTGTTGAACAACCTTGAAAACTAGGGTTTTTGAAAAAATTGGAGCTTTCCCCTCCTTTACACATAGAGTCAATATTCACCATTTCAAACAATAATCAAGAAGGATATGCATAAACTTTTCCAAAACATGGAGTAAAATCCCTTTTTGTTCATCAAACACGCTTTATGACACATCAAGTTTCATACCTTTAACTATCTACATAACTATAATGAAAATACCACATATGCATCCCAAATCAAATATATAAGGAGTTAAAAATACCCCTACCTCAAGATTGAAGGCAAAAGACCCAACTCCAAACTTCAAAAGATAACAAAACAATTAGTAGAACTTTCGATCTAGACTTACTCTTCAACCCCGTATGAAGATGTAAGGTGGATATTGGTAGAAATCAAGAGGAATCAAATGTTTAGGGGCTAGGGTTTCAGAAATAGGTGAAAGAGGGAGAGAAACTATGGAAAAAGTGAGAGAAAAGGTGTTTGGACTGACTTTTAAGTGTGCTGTCTCGAACAGACTGCTCGAGCGAACTTTCCATCTCTCGAGCGATAAACGCATGGTCCCAAAAGTTTTTGCGGAGCCACAGTGAAAATACCGGGAACCTTAT
Organism: Camellia sinensis; assembly: GCF_055761805.1. Classification (NCBI taxonomy): domain Eukaryota; kingdom Viridiplantae; phylum Streptophyta; class Magnoliopsida; order Ericales; family Theaceae; genus Camellia; species Camellia sinensis. The sequence goes on from NC_138971.1 coordinate 62,418,527, forward strand.
TTCTATGCTCAAGTGACTACTTCAACGCTCGAGCGGTCTCGCCTGCAAACAGGTGAGATAATGAGAGATCTACACGACCATTTGAGTGACCGATTGATCGCTCGACCAATTTCCCAGGATAGATTGTTACAGGTGTCTTATGTGAACAATGTACTACATTCGTGTGAAGTCAGGGTTCATTGGCCGGTGCTTTACATGGTAATGTATTTGATTGTGTTTTCTTGAATTTTGCTTTGTCAATACGTTGTTTTGTGGTTCTACTGTTTCGAACCCACATTCTAATATGTCATTCATTGGTACATTCAAAGCCAATAACTACCGCATTCACCAGCGCACAATCATTACTAGTTGGTCCAGGTGCGAGGTTGTTCACATTGGAAACACACATAACTTACATTGTACATTCACACCTGCGAACACATTGCGTTGGTATTATTGTATTCAGTGACTCATGTTGGTGTTATTATTTTTTTGGGGCGCGAGTATGCCAATAGTGTCAACCCGGATTGTTCCTATTGTTTGATTGTTCATAATTCCACACCCCCACATGTTACACGTTGGTACACTCATATCATCTTATTACCCCGTTACCCATCACATAAACATCGACACTTGGACTTTCTTGGGATGTTCATATCACATACACACACACAACACGTAACATTCATATTCATCGGGGAAATCGAACCAAGAGGTGGAGAACTTACGTTTGTGTGTCATGGTCGTCAAAGTATGAATGGTAAATTTAACACACAAACAAACTTCATGCAATAGTTGAACCTTGCTTGTCCATTACCCAATGTTCGTCGACTTCCCAATGTAGCAACCTAATTGATTTTGACAATGTCGACTAGCAATTTGGTGAAATACACGTTGTTTGAGATTCTAGTTTATTTGGTCCAATCTATATCTCTTTTGAATGTGGGGTGTGTTAATTTCCTTATCTTTAGTGCAATCTATTTCACAAAATATGGGATCAGTTGTCCCTCCAAAATGAGATTAACAGTGATTTCAAAAGCCCTAAACTACATTTCTATAAGATTCGAATGTGGGATGCCCAACTCAAAAACATGAACACAAAAATTCCTTAGTATGCTTTTTTTAAATGTGGCTCATACAGAAACAACTAAAATTTTGGTAGTAAAATAATATGACTTAAACAGCAAAACACATGGGCAAATGTGTCAATTCCCATATAGTGTGATTTCCGTGTTTATTAAAATGAACTTAAGACTGATTGATCTATAAGTTCTTTTTTTGAGATTTAATTCAATTAGCATTAGCTCCACGTGTTTATTCCAAATAGACTTAGGTATTGCCACGTTGTACTGATGGTATAACACCAAAACATATTAAAAGAACCATATTACAGGGTGCAATAATATCTTGAGAAAATTATACATCAATAATATATTTTTTAAAATAGTTACTGTTTCATAAAATAAATAAAAATTTGTAAAAATTCTTATTTATCTATAGTTAATTTTACAAATATCTACTGAATTGTTATTTCTCCAATATAAATCTCAGGCGAAAAATTCACTTTTGGATTTTTTATCTACAAAGGTCCAAGTGCTGAAACATTATGTCCATGAGGACATGCTTGTGCAAAATGATCAGACTATCCATCTATATATATATATATATATATGGGTAATCATCTGTGATATTAGCTCAAAACCCCATTGCCCAAACCAATTGTCTCTCCCTCACTCTCCTCATTCTCTCTCTCTCTCTCTCCCCTCTCCCCCTCTCCCCACTTCCTCATCTTCTCTCTCCTCTATTACTACCATTGAAACACCTTCGGCACCACTGCCCCTCTCTATGTCTATCTATTTTTCTATTCTCTTTCTTCATCTTCTGTCTAGATCGATCAGAGAGATCATCGACTCAGCACCACTATGGGGGCGGCGACATGTGATATGTTAGTGCCCGTGTCTCTCTCTCTCTCTCTCTCTCTCGTCTTCTTTTATTTTCTCTCTCTTGAGGTAACGATCTCAGAACCTTTCCCAATTTGAGATCATGGAAACTCTGTCTCCATCTCATCACAGCTCTGCCTCTGTCATCTTCTCTACGCCTATGGACCTTTCGTTAAGCCTAGATCACTCAAACCTGAAGGTCGTCAAATCTGGATACAGTAGTGTTGTAGGAGCAGTGTAGTGTGGTATCTCATCTCCATAGTGGATGGTGGTGTTGTTATGACGGTAGTGGTTGTAAGGACGCTTCGATGAGATGAAAAGCAAGGCCATTGCGTCGCCTTTGTGAATGACGGAGAAGAAGGCTTCTTCTTCGCTGCTATTATCATCAACGAAGGCTGAGACAGTGACACTCTTTGTTGTTTGCCCCTCTCTCTCTCTCTCTCTCTCTCTGTAGGGGACTCTAAAATAGATGATTTCCCACAAGTAATTCAATTAATGAAATAAAAATTAATGCGAAAAAATTAAATCAATAACGACATAAGAATTTTTACGTGGTTAATTAAATCAATAACGACATAAGAATTTTTACGTAGTTCCCTCAATGTAAGGTACGTCTACAGGACCGAAATCTGATTCCACTATTAGCCAAAAATTCTCAAATGAGACACGAATAGTCTCACAAATCGCACTTAAGTGAATTCCAAATAATCATAAATAAACAAGAAGAAAGACCTCAACAAACAAATGAACGAAAGTCTTCGAAATAGAGTTGAAGAAGACCCAAAATAATGAACCTAAACCAACACCTTCTATGCTGAGCCGAAGTTGTAAAAAAAAATCCCAAACAGTGATTCAAATCTTTTGCAGAAGAAACAACAAAGTGAAGCCCTCAAAGCAAATACACACAACCACTACTTTAACCAAAATTAAGTCACTGAATTTTGTATCAATATTATAGCAGCCACAACACACCTACGGAAAAACAAAATAATACCTAAAACCTATTGTTTCATCTTGGACTTTTTATCAAAACCCTAACTACCACAAAATTTATTGGGTGTCAAAAAATTAGATATAATATATAAAAATATATTATGACCAACACCAAACCAAATTAATTATTTGTAAAAAACCAATCGGGTCTCATACTCCACTAAGGAGGTATATCTAACAATTCTTCCCCTACCAACTTAGGGGAGACATCAACCATACTCGCCAAAGTTCGACACTTCAAATGTTTTTCCCTCGGCAAAATCTTAGTCAACATATCCGAAATATTATCATCCGTGCCAACCTTTTCAAGTTGTAACAATTTTGAATCTAACACATCACGAATCCAAATGTGTTTTGATCTCAAATGAAAAGTAGAATTTTTACTCAAATGATTAGCACTTTGACTATTAGAATAAAGCACATAACTGTCATGCTTCAAACCCAACTCTTGTAGAAATTTCTTCAACCATAAATCTTCTTTGCAAGGTTCTATAATGGCGATAAATTCAGCTTCAGTAATTGAGAGAGAAACATATTTTTGTAATTTAGATTGCCATGCCACAACGCCCCCTGTAAATGTCATCAAATAACTCGAAATAGATTTCCTAAAATCAACATCACTGGCCGTGTCAAAATCCATGAACCCATCAAGCATTGACTTACCATTCCCAAAACATAAACATACTTTCAAAGTCCCTCGAAAATACCTTAGAATCCATTTCACCAGTGCTCAATGTTATTTACTCAGATTAGAGAGAAAACAACTCACCACACCAACAGTGTGAGCAATATCCGGCCTTATACAAATCATGACGTACATCAAAGAACCAACCGCTGAAACATAAGAAATTTTCAACATCTTTTCCTTGTCTTTTTCACTTGTAAGACATTGATTTGAACTTAGCTTGAAATGACCCACTAGTAGACAACCAACCAGTTTTGCTTTATCCATGTTGAACCTCTCAAGAACTTTTTCAATGTAGCTTTCTTGGGACAACCAAATCAATCCATTCTTTTGATCACGAACAATTTTCATACCAAGAATTTACTTTGCCAGTTCCAAATCTTTTATAACAACTGATTTGCTCAACTCCAATTTCAACTTGTTAATCATGGAAGAATCTTGACCCACAATTAACATGTCATCAACATAAAGCAAAAAAAATAATAAATTTGGCATCCGAAATATTTTTCACAAACACACAATGATCCGAAGTGGTTTTAGAAAAACCATTATTCATCATGAAAGAGTCAAATTTTTTGTACCATTTCCATGGGGCTTGCTTGAGGCCATACAAACTTTTCTTCAATTTGCAAACAAATTTCTCTTTTCCTTTTTCCACAATACCTTCTGATGCAAATTTATTCTTCATGATCACCATGAAGAAATGCTGTCTTCACATCAACTTGTTCAACTTCAAGGTTCATACTTGCAGCCATGCCAAATATAACCCGATTAGAAGACATCTACACAACCAGCAAAAAAATTTCATCAAAGTCAACACATTTCTTTTGCCCAAAGCCTTTCACAACAAGACGTGTCTTGTATCGTAGATTCTTGCCATCATTCTTCAATTTGAAAACACACTTATTTTTCAAAATCTTCCTCCCCTTAGGCAACTTCACCAAATCATAAGTGTGATTTTTCAAGCAAGGAATTCATTTCCTCTTCCATGGCCTTTTTTCAATCACTTTTCTTTGCATGCTCAATTGTTTCTTGGTAGCTCTCAGGCTCTCCTTGATCTGATATTAACACAAATTTATTGGGAGGATACTTTTTCGAAGGTTGCCGGTCCCTTGTAGATTTTCTCCACTGAAGTTGTGGGTTGTGATGGTGGTTCTGGAGTTGCATGCTCTTCCTCAATTTCAAGCTCAACTTCATTAGGATTAGCATCATCCTCTACGTATTCAATAGGTGGTTGCACATCTCCCCCATTTTCATCATCCACCGCAGACGATGGAGACGGATCAATGTCAATAAGATCACTAGTTTTTGGCTCTGATTGATCATCTTTACCAAAGTCTTCAATTGTTTGGTCTTCAAGAAACACAACACCATGGGCTCAAATAACTTTCTTGTTGACTGGATCCCACAATCTATAACCGAATTTATCACGCCCATAGCCAATAAAAATGCATTGTCTTGACTTACTATTAAGTTTGGTCTTTTCATCCTTTGGAATGTGAACAAGGGCTCGACAACCAAATGCTCGACAACCAAATACTCTCAAATGCTCATAAGACACATCTTTGTCAGTCTAAACTCTTTCGGGAACATCACCATTCAAAGAATATGACGGAGTCAAATTGATCATGTCAACCACTGTCCTCATGGCCTCAACTCAAAAGGATCTTAGCAATTTAGCATGTGAAAGAAGACACCTTGCTCTTTCCACGATGGTGCAGTTCATTCTCTTGGCAACGCCATTTTGTTGAGGAGTCTTTTTAATTATCTTTTGGTGCCGAATACCTTGGCTGCGACAATACTCATTAAATTGCCCAATTTATTCAATACCATTGTCTATTCTGATGCACTTCAATTTTTGTCATGTTTCTCTTTCAACCATGGCCTGAAAATGTTTAAACACATTTAGAACTTGATCTTTAGTTTTTAGTGAAAAAGCCCAAACTTTCCTTAAATAATCATCAATGGAAGTAACAAAATAAAGCACACCACTATGTGTTCTAACTTTTAAAGAACCACAAACATCCGAATGAATCAACTCCAAAGCATTTTCTTTTTTAGAAGCAACATTTTTATGAAAAGAAACTCTAGGTTATTTACCTGCCAAGCAATGAACACAAGTTTTAAGATGTGTACCTTTCAAACTGGGTAGAATCTCTTTCTTGAACAAAACTTGTAGCCCTTTCTCAATTATGTGCCCAAGCCGCTTGTGCCACAATTCGGTAAAAACATCATCCTCAAGTGCATTGACAACACCTTTGCAAATTTTTCCTTGCATCGAATAAAATGTGCGAGTCTTCTTACACTTAGCCACCCCAAAGAACCTTTTGTGAGCTTCCATTTTCCATCACCAAATTTGTTGTTGTAGCCTTATCATCTAGCTTCTCAATAGAGATCAAATTGAGGCGAATATTGGAATATGCCTCACATCTTTAGGCAACAACTTGCAGCCCAAATTTGTTTCCAAGTAAGCAACACCCATGCCAACAATCTTGGACAAGCCTTCATTACCCATTCTAACATAACCATAATCTTCATTGGTGTAGGTAGTGAAGAAATCAACATGAGAAATCACATGAAAAGAAGCACCAGAAGCAATCACCCAATTGCTCTCTTAGCCCACAAAATTGACGCAATCATCTTCACAAACAACCATGAGATCACCATTGGTAGTAACTGCCGTTGTGTCTTCTTACTTCTTGTCCACACTTTTGTTATGCATTTTCTCCTTATTCTTGAGCTTTTGGCATTCCCGCTTCATATGCCCTTTCTTATGATAATAATGGCACTCAATGTCTTTTTGTGAAAAAGAATCATCTCTCGATTTGTCCTGGCTTTGATCATGGCATGAAAAGTCTTACTCCTCCCCCTTGTTTTTCTTCGGCCTCTCACAACATATGTAACGCCCTCAAAATACAGTATAAGACAACCATTCACATAAGAGAAATAATATATTTCCATTCATTGGAGTCTTCTTTACAACAGTTATCACATACATTACATTTTCATTGATATTCATCCTGAAACTATAACATGTAATTCTAACTTCTAATAACAAAAGAAATGCCCTACGGGCTTACATCTTTCCAAGCTATCGCTTGGGTACAACAAAAGAAGAGTTCTAACTCTATTACCAATAAAGCCCTTGGCTTGAGTTTACATTTATCACCAAAAATAAATCAATAAAAGAGAGCCTTCAACTCCCAAACCTTCCAAGCTAAGACCTTGGAGGCGGCATGTCACCTGTACCTGAAAATGGTGTCCCAAGTAGGGTGAGCCAAAGCCCAAAAGAGATATGCTAAACCAAATATGAGAAATAACTAAAACATTAGCATTCGATAAATGGTCAACACTTGTAAGCTAACATATCTCCTTTTCAATATCAATCAACATTTACAACCATACTTCAATCCACTTCCACTTATTTATCCAAATTAATTTATAGACATGATTCATTATTTATCCAAAGAATTCAAAATGAGACTACAACTCATATTATCAACAATTCAATCATCAACGTCATTCAAACGTAAATAAGGTTTCGGGACTTTCACCCTGGACACTCCGTCCAACTTAATTATCAATGGATCTCATCCCCTATCTCCTCCTAAACAATGGAATACATCCCCTATCTCCTCCCAAACAATGGAGTACATCCCCTATCTCTTCTCAAACAATATACATATACAATGTATTTAAACAAGTTGTCATATACAATGAACAGTTCAATTACATATTCAATGTTATTATCCAACCGTCATATTCAATGACATATTCTAATTGATTAGTTTCAATTTACCTAATCAACATGCCGTTCCTACAACAATCATGGCTACCCTCCATCGATAGCCCAATACAGATATATCTAAACAGATAAATAAATTTCTCAACAGATGAGTCATCACATTTTCCATAGGTGAGTGATTCATTGATCCAACTACACCATGTAATCACAATTTCCCCCAATTTCATGTTTCCTTAATAATTTCGTCATTTCACAAATAATATATGTAATTCAAATTAGGGCATTTTTCCTCTTTCTCAAATATTGTTCCCAAGGGCCATATTTCACCCATTATACATAATTTACTCATTTCCAAAGTCTCATATACACATATGAAGCCCAAATAAGAAAACCCTTCTTTTATGATTTTCAAATCAAACCCTAACTTTGCCTAAAACTCTCAAACACTACCATCTATACAAAATAACCAACATATATGTCAAAACCCATAATAAGGAGTAGTTTAGCCTACCTCAAATAGAGAAGCTCAAAGGAAAAGAAGAAGAAGAAGACCCAAGATGCTCCATACCCAAGATTTTTCGGATCAAAAGATAGCCCACGCGATACTCAAGCATTTATACAAAGGGACTAGGGTAGAAAACCACTACAACAAGGTGTATTTTTAGAGGGAGAGTGTATGTAGAGAGAGAGGTAGCCGGATTTAGGGTTTAGAATGAAAAGAAGCTGAAAAAGTGATGTGAAAACCCACTGCTGTGAACTGGTATATACAGGGCTCACTCGAGTGAAGGAGTGATCGCTCGAACGACCAGACACAAAAGAACCTCGCTCGAGCGCAAGAAGCGTCGCTCGAGTGAACAATGCAAAGCTTCAGGTTTGCAACGCAGAAGCACGCTCGAGCGCAAGAGTTCTCGCTCGAGCAAAGAAACACAAAACATAGGGCTCACTCGCTCGAGCGAAGAATACCAACCTTCAGGTCTAAAAGAGACGCAGACACACGCTCGAGCACAACACTGCTCACTCGAGCGAAGAGACACAAGACACAAAGCTCGATCGAGTGGAAGCTGCGTTTGAAAAAGAAACCTGAAGACCCACAATACTTGCTCGAGCGAAGAAGCAAATACCCAAGGCTCGCTCAAGCGCAAAAGGCCTCGCTTTAGCGAAGAAGGAAAAACCTGGGCACCAACCATTTGTTTCAACCCACAACCAACCTGTTACAAACTCAACCAACAAATCCCAAAACTCAAACACAAGGAATTAAAAGATGGAAACAAGATATAGATAACACAACGACCACGAAACTCGAGTTCGGAATACAATAACTGACGGAGAAAAATCGGGATCGCTATAACATATGCTTCTGAATGAGAAGAACCCGCTGATTTTCTTCTAATTTCTTCATTCAACAAGCTACTAGTGACTTGGCTCATTGTGACAACTCCATCTGGCACCAAATTACTAACCGTCACAACCAAAGTCTCCCTATTTTCAAGCAAGGAACTAAATAGCATCAAAGCTTGTAACTCATCACCAAAAATAATTTTCATAGAAGTAAGTTGGTTAATAATACTCGTTATTTCATTCAAATGTTCAGGAATAGGGCTACCATCTTTATATTTTAAGTTTACCAACTTTTGAAATAGAAAAACTTTATTTGTGGCTGATTTTCTATCATCAAGACCAAATTTTTTCCATAAATAATGTGCCAAAGTTTCAGTAGCAACATGATAAAATACACTGTCATGAATCCATTAATAGATAACACCAACGACTTTTTAATTAAGCCTCGTCCATTCATAATCTTTTATACCATCGAGTTTGCCGCTATCACCCTCAATAGGCCCACACAAATCTTTGCAAAATAATCAAAGTTTTCCAAATTACCAAATTTCTTCCATTGAAGTTAGACATACAACCCACATTCCCCTCTATTAATTTACACAAATAAATGAATCCAAATAAACCGTAAACTCTGATACCAATTATTAGGGAAAATATATGATTTTCTACAAGTAAATCACTTAACAAAATAAAAACTAATGCAGAAAAATTAAATCAATAACGGCACAAGAATTTTTACATGGTTCCCTCAATGTGAGCTATGTTTATGAGACCGAAATCCGATTCCATTGTGAAACAAAAGTTTTTAAACAATTACAAACGAGACATGAATGGTCTCATAAACCACCCTTAGGTGAATTATAAATAATTACAAATAAACAAATAATGAACTAAAACCAACAACTTCTATGCTGAACCAAAGTTGTCAAAAAAAAAAAAACTCCAAACAGTGCTTCAAATCTTTTGCAAAAAAAACAGCAAAGTAAAGCCCCCAAAGCAAATACACACGGCCATTACTTTAACCAAAATTAGGCCACCGAATTTTGCGTTAATATTATAGCAATCGCAGCACACCTAGGGAAAAACAATGCAATACCAAAAAATTATTGTTTTGTCTTGGGCTTTTTATCAAAGTCCTAACTGCCACCAAATAGATTTTGAATATTCATTGGCCTCCAAAAGTCAGATATAATATATAAAAATATATTATGACCAACACCAAACCAAATTAATTATTTATAATAAATCAATTGGGCCTCGTACTCCACCAAGGAGGTATGACTTTGGTTGGGGCAGCACTGAAGCTTTTACTTCTCGTATGGGTAAACTTCAATGCACTAATTTTCCGGATCTGTTATCCTTTATCTTTTATATTTTTTTTTTTATTTTTTTTATTCCTCTCTCTCTCTCTCTCTCTCTCACACACACATACACACACGCACGTACACACACATAAAAAGTTCTAAATCTACTCTATACACCCAAGACTCACATTTTAACAACTCTCAAATATTTCAATAGAAGTGTTAGATTGGTTTCACAGATCATCAACATTTCAACAAATCATTTCTTGTTTGGTTTAGTATTTCAACAGATAGAAAAAATAAAAAATTAAACAAATAAAGAGAGAAACAGATAGAGAGAGAAAAAAAGAGGTGGAGAGAGAGAGAGAGAAAGTTTGAAAATTATGTGAATTTGAAAAGATAGAAAAAATAAGTTATAAAAATTCAATAGATAGTTTAAAAATTTTTGAACAAGCATATTTTAATTTGAACAGATAGTTACCAAAAGTTAACAAACAATAAAAAGTCAACAGATAAATTAAGAGGTAAAATTAAAAATAAAATATCCTTTCAAAATAATAAAATAACTTCTTACCAAAGTATTTCACAAATGGTAAATCTCTTAGTAACAAAAACTCGAGTAAAAATATCTTGTAGTTTTTAACTTTATTCTTTTATTTTAAAACATTACAAAACGTATTCCAAGCAGTACACTAGGAGCCGAATTCCTCGTGAGGTACATTGCTCCATGGTTACTAAGGACAAGAGTTAAAAAGGTGAATTAAAAAAATTATTTTGTTAAAAAACCTTGACTTGCTATAATTTATTTTTGTAAAAAAATTAAATTAATCAAATTTATTTATGTTTAAAAGGTCTTGAAAAAAAAAAAAAAAAAAAAAAAAAAACCTAAAACTGAGATAAATATGCTAAACAAATTAATTTTTTTAACAATAATTTAATTTTTAACTAATAAATTAGTTTTTTAAAATAATTTCTAAAGAATGTCTAACTTCTAGAACTATGTTTATTTACCCAGGGGCAAAATTGTGTAGGGCCAGGAGGGGCCCGATCTCCTCTAATTTTTGACAATTTATTAATAATTTTATATTTATAAGTATTTATAAAATCTATAATTTTTTAATTTTATAAAACTTAGAGAGTGTTTGATACTATTATTTAGCACTTAAAATTGAATTGATAAAATGATAATTGATTAAGTCCGTTTGACAACCATAATTAATATCACTTAAAAATTTAAGTACCTCTTAAAACATAAACTACAATTTAAGAAAATTTTAAATCATATAAAACTTATTTAATTCTGACTGAATTTATAAATATTAAATATAATTATCAATATACACTATTATAAACTCACTACTACCACCACCATAACCGTATCACTACCACTACCACCACTAACACAACCACCACCATCATGCCACCGCCAATATTATCATCACCACCATCATTATCGCTACTACCACCACTATCACCATGTCACCGCCACTACTACCACCACTACTACAATCATTACCACCACCATTATGCCACCACCACTACCATCACTACTGCTACCGCTATTATCACCATGTCACCGCCACCACTACCAACGCTCTCACCACCACTACTAACATCACATTCATCACCATTGTCATAAACATCACCATTATTTACTACCATTACCACCACCACCACCACCACCACCACCACCACCATGCCACTACTACCATCGCCACCACTACCATGCAACTGCCACTACTACCACCACTACTACCACCACTACCATCACAATATAAAAATTAAAATATATAATTTAAAAATAATAATTTTCAAATTTAATTTTATACATATCAAACAACTTATTTTTTATTCAACACTGAAATTTTTATCAAATAACTTTTCAACTTAAAAAAAAAAAAAATCAGCATTTAATTTTAAATACTTAATTTTCAATCTTCAATTTACAATTTTCAGCTTTATCAAACGGCACCTTAGTTTACTAATTTTCTATTCCATTAGTATTTCACCATGAGCATCTCCAATGCACTAGGCATATAATACTTGTTAGTTAAAATACCTAGTGTGATTCACTTTTTTCAATTCCAATGCACTAGACATATGATTAGGCATTTTGGCTCAACTCATATTCACTAGCTACATGTAGCTAGCTTTCAACGCTAGGCAAAATGTATTCAATCATTAAGATCATTTCCCTCCATTTTTGTTGTTGACGTGGCATTCTATAAAATTAATAGTGTTTGGATAAATAGCTAAAATAAAGAGCATGGTTGGAGTAAAAACATAAAACAGTTGATAGGCAAAATAAAATATATACTTTATAGTAATATTTAGATAGGTAAAATGCCTACTACCGTTGGAGATCTCTAATTATTTTACCTTTTAAATAATAACATCAATTTTACCAAGTCGATTTTATTAATATAAAATGTATATGTCACTTATTATTATTATTATTATTTTAATTTAAAAAATCAAGTGGTATGTATACGTTTTTATTGAGTAATGTTAGAACACCTACAATTTGACTTCCAATTTTATCCACAATGGTATGGCAGAGGTTGAGTCTTAATTGATTAATTTTTAAATAAATCAATTGACATGTCACATTTAACGACATTGAGTGCAAATTTGAGAGTTATGTTTTAAGCGTCTTAATCATTTTTTACTTTTTATTTATTACAATAAAAGAGCTCTCATAACAGTGATTTAACTGATTGCATACTGAGATCTAATAAATAGTTTAAACCTTCAAAAAATTATTTGATAGATTTATTTAATATTCTCATAAAATATTTCTTTAGTAACACATATGAAAAATTATGTTCCACTAGTAATATATCAAAAGTAACTCAATATTTTTTTTTTTTATGTATATACATTGACCCTACTGTAAAAAAACTCTTGAATCCACCCATGTATTTACCATAATTATGGAATAAACTAAAAAATATGAAAAACCTGTATATTGAAACATGTCATATTGTACTAATAAATTCACATTTTCATTATCCTAAGACCTGGCTAAGACCTCGTTTGTCAACTATACATTTTAGTAAAAAAGTCACTATAAGTTATTACACCACTCTCTCTATTTTTTTGTATAACTTTTTATAAAAAGTCAAAATAATACTAATATAGTCTATTTCCAAACGAGGCCAAAATAATCATTACACATGATTTGTCTTCTCTTTCCGTCCAATGATCAAATAAATCAATAAATAAATTCAAATCTTATATAGAACTCAAGTATAGCTCAAATAGTTGTACATCTCTGTTCAAGAAGATTTGGAGTTCCAGTTTTTGCGAAGTTATTATAAGTTACTAGCATGCTAACCATAGATCTAAATATTGTACCGGTCGATTCGTACCGAAAAATCAAAGTGCCAATTCGGATATGGACCGATATACCGGTGAGAATGAAATTCGTAGTCGTAGCATCCGAGTCCCGGTACATAGCGGCTTGAATCCGATACATAGAGCGATACAGTCTGATACAGATTTGTAGTCGCCGATATGGATGAAATTGGAGCAGAGAACCTGTTTTGTTGTTGTTGTGCTTTATTTTTGATGAGTTGTTGTGGGTTTTGCTATGTTCTATTTCTGTTTCGTATTTCATTTTTTTTTTGGTCTTCTTTTAGTATCAATCTAAAGATGGAATATTTGTCTGGTTTTAGTTGAAAAAGCCATTGTTCTACAACTTCTGGTCAGCGTTAGCCATCTTTGAGAGAGAGAGAGAGAGAGAGAGAGAGAGAGGATAGGAATGAATGTGGTTATATTATGGTATGAGAGATTGAAATGGATAAGAAGAGAGACGTACATGAAGGTGCGTGTTTAGGGTGGATTTGTAGATTGTTAATGTTTAGGTTTTTTTTTTTTTTTTTTTTTTGTTTATACACCTACATCAATTTTTAAAAGTTTAACATATCAATTTTTAAAATATTTTCACATCAATTTTTTTATTAAAAGTTTAACATATGCCAAAAAAAACTTGAGACTAAAATAAAAGAATTTGTTTAGAACTATGATGCTAACACCCTCACTAATATAAAATAATAATTGTGGGTAGCTGAAATTTACAATCCTCACTCAGTAAATACGTGAGCTGATCATAAAACTGTTGAGCGGTTACTCGATCCACAAATGAATTGATGAGCAGATTCACCCCATTCAGAGGATACGACAATGATGTTTTAAATTTGTAATGAAAGGGAGATATATGAGAAATAATGAAGGGATAGATGGAACGCCAGAAGGACAATGTAGAAGTCACAACCAAATGCTGACAACGATACTACTTGGTCAAGCTTAGCATGGGGACTAAGCCCAATGTGCTTTGTTAGGTCCCTTAATCTTATCAATCTCGCGAACAAAAAGTTATAATTTTCCTTAGAGTTTTATCTTGCTCACTCAAGCGAAGGAATCCTTGCTCGAGTGAAGATGGTCTACTCCCAAAAGTTGTCTTCGCCTGCAAAAGTATTGGAAATGAAGTTTTTATACTTGAGCGAAGCAAGCTTGGCTCAAGCGAAGATACTTAAGGAAAACACGCGTTTTTGGTTCCTCGCTCGAGCGAGAGAGTCTTCGCTCGAGCAAGCTTTAGTCTCTGTTTTCTATAAGTACTTGTTTAAGTACAATCTAGAGTTACGTTTTCTAGACCTTCTTTAAGATTTTTAGGGTTTTCTTTTGTCGACATTTTTCTGGTTTTTTCTTGATATTTGGTTGAGTATGAACTCATGTTCTTATAAACACACATCAAGGAGCTTGCTTGATCTTTTTTAAGAGTATTCTTCTTCGGTGGAATCCGAAGATTCAAGCACAGAGTAATCAAAGAAGTTTGATACTACATCCAGTCGTTGATTCGACAATTGATGTTGTGAATTCAACATCAATCTAATCGATTCCGAGATGAAGATTGCGATGAAAGATTTACAGAAGATTTGAAGGCAAGTTGAAAGGGTTTGGGTAATTTGTTTGTTATCTTTATAATCTTTCTTTCTTTAGTAGTGGATTGATTAGTGGCGTTTCACCCGTGGTTTTGTTTTTAATCACAATTGAGGGTGCTTCAATTGTGATTTTTCCACATAAAAATCATTTGTGTTAGATTTATTATTTTTTGAAACAGCAATATAAATCACTTTCGTACGTGCTTGACAATTTAGATTGTGGATTAAATCTTAATCTAATCATGAATCACTTAGTTTTTTCATGCTTGAACACGCATGCCATGTGTACTCTTGGTGCCAAGAGAGCGTGAACACACAGCCCATGAACTCGATAAATATGGGAGTACAAGTAATGTTTTGAAACTTGGATCGGACCGACCGATCGGACCGACCGATCGAACCTGTTGGACCGAGAACTGGGCCTTGTTCTAGTTCGGCAAACCCCCTAAAACCAGAGTGGGAGCAAAATTGGTGTAAAAATGAAAAACTGGAAGACCCGACAGTCGAACTGGCAGAACCGGTGACCTGGACCGGGTTTTGAGGGTCAGCTTGGTTATTTTTTTTTAACCTTTTTTTTTCCTTCTTTTCTTTTCTTTCTTATAAGATTATGAAAGTCCCATTGGAAGCTTGAAAAGATTATGAAAGTCTATTCCTATTTATAGGAAAATATTTTTGAATGAGAACCTACAAAGTTCTATGTGGGATTCAATCAAATTATTTAAAACATATTGATTGGAGGGAGAGTTGAAAATTTTATTTCCCTCAAAAATTAAATCTAGCATTCAATCAATTTGTTTAAAGGGAATGCTTAAAAAATTTAATTTTTTTAAAACAAGTGACTTTTTTTTTTTTTTTTATATCAATTATGACTTTATTAAATATTATTAATAAATACTATGTAACAATTTTTATTTTTATTTGAGTATTTGTATATATTTTTATTTATTTATAATTTATAGTTATATTTTTTAATTATATAATATTAATTATAACGTCACGATTTGACTATTTTGACTCGACGGTTGAACCGATGACCTATCCACTTGGTCTTTTTTTCGATTCATTTAAGAAAAAGATATGTTGCTTTCATCCCAAATGGAAAGTATGACACTAAAATTGAGTTCTAATTCAACAATCGACGTATTTATCTAGCAAACATCCTCGCCGGACTCTGATGGATTTTTAGGACTAAAAGGCGTGGAAACACGTCCCACAACAACAATAATAATATTAAATTTAATTTTTTGCCCACTTTGAAAACCAAACACGTCCCACCCCAATAATAAAAAATTCAATTCAATTTTTAGCCCACTTGAAAACCTAAACATGATAAAATAAAGGGGAAATTACCCTTAAACGTTAATTTATAAAAATTATTATGCATTAATAAAAAAAACATTATAATTACAATTATTAATATTTATTATTTTTTTGTAGTTAATTTTTTTAAAACTTCATTCACAAGTTATTTCCCCTATAGTAAATGACAAATGGTGATATCTACCATGAATAAGTTTTAGGGAAATGCTAATGTACACTGCATGTTACTCTACACAAAATAAAGTATGGTTTTATGAATTTACATAAATGATCACATAAAAATACATACGTTGAACATAAATTTGCACAAGTTTATGAAAACTTATGTGATTATGTGAATTTATATTAAATTTATAATTTCTTATAAAATCACTTATATAAATTCGTGAATATTTAGTTAAATTTTATATAGGGTTGTATCAAATTTTTCCAAAGTTTTTATAGTAGGTTGGGTTCATAATTTTTTGGTCAATTCTAGAAGTTCCATCAAGTGTGTTTCTTAATAGATGAAGTCCTAATTTGAAATTTTTGAATAATTTTAGACTGATTTTTTCTCTATTAAAAAGCAACATATCTCATTGCGGCCACATAGAACTATTTTTTGAAGGGAAAACATTATTAATACAATGCCAATTCTCACCTTTAAAGAGATGTTACCATTTGTAAGTTATGATAATTGTGATGTTGATCATCAGAAACATCATAATTAAATTCTGGGCAAATTATACTAATAGTCTTTATAATTTAGAGTTTGTGTCACTTCAATCCTTGATTGTGACATATTTGATCCTGAATTTTGAATCTTGTTTCAAATAAGGACAATTGAAGATACCATTGCTTAATTTCAAGGGCAAAATTATCAATTTGATAAAATATAAACTAATTTGACAAAAATAAATGTCAAAAAAATATTTTTTAATTTTTCAAAATTATTTCTACTCACTAAAGATAAAATTCTATAAAATTGATAAACGTTTTAGACATTTATTTATTTATTTATTTTACCAAATTAATTTTTATTATGTATTTAGATGATGATCACATAATTAAATTCTGGGCAAATTATACTAATAGTCTTTATAATTTGGAGTTTGTGTCACTTCAATCCTTGATTGTGATATATTTGATCCTGAATTTTGAATCTTGTTTCAAATAAGGACAATTGAAGATACCATTGCTTAATTTCAAGGGCAAAATTATCAATTTGATAAAATATAAACTAATTTGACAAAAATAAATGTCAAAAAAATATTTTTTAATTTTTCAAAATTATTTCTACTCACTAAAGATAAAATTCTATAAAATTGATAAACGTTTTAGACATTTATTTATTTATTTATTTTACCAAATTAATTTTTATTATGTATTTAGATGATGATCATGTAATGAGTAATTGTTTTTATTTTCATTAAATTAGTTTCTATTTTCACAAAAGTCAAATATGGTGACAACTTTGATATCATTATTAAACCAATCTATTAAATTAAAAAATCCAAAACTAAAAACATTTTATATATTAAATATATCAATTATACATTAAAATCCTAACAACCACCTATTACATGATCATCATCCAAACACATAATAAAAATTAATTTGGTAAAATAAATAAATAAATAAATGTCTAACAGATTTATTAATTTTACATAATTTTATCTTTGGTGGGTAAAAATAATTTTTAAAAATTAAAAAATATTTTTTTGACATTTATTTTTGTCAAATTGGTTTATATTTTATCAAATTGATGATTCTGTCCTTGAAATTAAGTAATGGTATCTTCAATTGTCCTTATTTGGAACAAGATTCAAAATTCAAGATCAAATGTGTCACAATTGAAAAGTCAAAACCAAAGTAACACAAGTCCTAAACTATAGGGGTTGTTAATATAATTCGCCCTTAAATTTTTTTAATCATAACTCAAAAGCTAATAATGAATCATAATCAAATATCACATAAAGTATGATTAAAAACTTTTTCGATCATAACTAAAATAATAATCACAATAGATCATAACTAATATTATAATGAGTTATAACTAAAATCATAACAAAGTCATAACCAGTGCTACAATATGTAATAACCAAAGACCATAAGTATTATAAATGTAGCATTTCCCGCCAAATATGCACATCATCATTAAACACTACAACAAAACTGAGTTTTTACGGCTCCACATTAACGACATACAGTAAATGCAAGTCGTGATTTCTCACTTTTATGTCTTACTTTTTTTGCATGTCGTAAATAATTTCCCAACCACAATGTGTCTATTGCGTAGGCCGTGAATGCTAATAATGATGATTTTTTTATGACTTGCAATGTTCGCCGTAAATAATAAAACTTTCTACAACGTGCATATTGCAGACCGTTAATACATAAACTATACACGACATGCATGCACCAGCCATTAAAAATATTCAACATTTCATGGCGCACAAAAAGCTACCCGTTAAAAATATTGCACTTTTTACGGCGCACAAAAAGTCAGTAGTTAAAAAGTACACTTTTCATGACGCATATATGCTAGCCGTTAAAAATATTTTACTTTTCATGACACGCAATTTCTATCGTGAATAATATGACCAAAATAAAAATAGGTGCCAAAATAAAATACTCTGGTGCCAAATGCTAAAATGAAATAGTCTTCGAATTAGGCATAGTGCTCTCTCTCTCTCTCTCTCGTATGGCAAATTCAAGGTCCCGAACCAAAACCCTAAGTTTTTTCCTTTTTTCGAGATTGGAACTTGGAAGATCTTCACCATTCTTGGAAAAAGTTGGAACTTTGTTTTTTTGTTCTTCTTAGCAGACCGTTACTCTCTCTCTCTCTCTCTCTCTCTCTCTGTGTGGAAATCGTTGAGGAATAAAAAGACATGACTGAGGTGAGTGTAGCCACCAGACACTACAAAAAGTTAGATGATCATAAGGTTCTCACGATATACATAATCATATAAACCAAGCGGCCAAGCATATAACAAGCGGCCTCAGGCCCAATTATTTAAAAGCGCGGCCTTGGGTCCAATCATTTAACAAGTGATCTCGGGCCCAATCATCTATCAAGCGGCCTCGGGCCCAATTATTTAACAAATGGCCTCAGGCCCAATCATATAATAAGAGGCTTCGAGCCCAATCATTTAGCACATGTCATATAATATCAATGAACTTTCATCATTTCCAATCAATTCATAATGTTGGCACCAATCACTGTTCATGGTTCAAGTTACACAACAAAGAGCATAAGTGTACTATATTACTATACACAGTGCGTTTGGTCTTACGGCATTGCCTCCGGCATACGTCCTACACAAAACATGTCACATACACATTCAATAAATCATTTGTTTCAATTCGTACACTTTTCTTTAATTTCTCTCAAGTGTTCAATGCTAATTTTCTCTACATGTGAATCACGTACAAAGCATGTGCCAAAGATGTAATTTAAACGGCCGTAAATGTTAATGACTTAAATTAATGTTTCCTACAATAATTTCATATGTGTTTTTTATTTAACATATCATGTTTACTTATTTAAGATTTAAGAAAATAGCAAGAAGCGAATGGAAACTAAGTTAGAGTAGGAGATAGCATAAAACGGTTAAAAGAAAATAAATAGCCTTCACTAACTTGAGCATATCTGTTTGTGTAGTTAGAATTTCGATGTGAGACTACCACCATTAGAAACTAGACTTCGAGGGATTGAATTTAGGCTCACGAATCGCTCAAAACGGAGTCCGAATGAAGGAGATAAGCTTTTTTGAAGTTGGGTTGAAACAGGGGTTCCGCATCTGGGGAAATCTTCACCACTCGTGCAGCCCAAATTTGCTCGAGCGGAAACACCAGCCGCTCGAGCGCCCAAGGAGAAGAAAGAAAACCTCTTTTTTTCTTCACGTTCTGCTCATGCAGTGCTTGTGGCCGCTCGTGCGGTCTGGGCAAAATCAGACTGTCCGAAAATGGTTCAAAGATGCAAACTTCCTAAACTCGTTTCCAAGCCCAAATTCATGTAAAAACAACTCAAAAACATGATACATAAGTATGATACAAGTGTAATTCCACATTAAACATATCAACCTTGCATCAATCACAAATTCATGGTCTCATCTTTTTCCCATATGCATACATTACATAAACAAATTCAAAATACATGACCCATGAGCAATCTTTCAACAAATCTTGTTTTCATGAATTATCTAGGGTTTGTTTCATGGGTCAATCACAAGAGTGAACTTAAATCAAACAAAGATGGAGGGATTAGGGTTCAATTTCATGCGTTTAGCTCAAGCCACCACACAATTCAAAACCCTAGCTCAAAATTCTTAATTTATTCAAGATTTCAAGACAAAGATGAGTTAGAGACAAAGATTGTGAGTAATTTAACATACCTTAACCTAATTCTAAGGTTTGCCCCTTGATTCCCTTCAAATCCCTAGCTTTCTCCTCTTCCTCTCTCTCTCTATCTCACACTTTGAGCTCTCTTCCCACAAAATAAAGAACAAAAGGCTAAACATATACACTTAACTCAAAAATCTTAATTTATTCATTACGAATCATAATTTTTCAAAATCTCACCAAAGACTCTAAAAATCATGCCAAACATAGATATGAAGTCGATTTTGGCTTATCACGTCTCTAAGGCTTTCCATTTTCAGTTCAAAGTTCCAATTGCAACAGATATTTCTACATTCAACAAATATAATCCCAAATTCACATAATTCACATACTTAAACTTGCAAATTCATGTCAAACACATAAGCACAGGTATAATTACGCATAGTATGGGTTGGGCTATTACAATAGTAAATCAAATTCATCACCATGACCCATCCAATGGTCATATATTCTCATTACCATGATAAACACGTGCTCATTACTGAATATACAATTCATATTTTCAAAACATATATAATGTTTATATTAAATTAGCAAGACAAGATTTTCAATACAAGTTCAAACGTCAACAAATAGGTTTGCATACTTCTTACGGACTTTCGCCTCACGTTCCCAAGTCGCCTTCTCAATCTCATGGTATCTCTACAACACCTTTACTAATGAAATTGTCTTGCCTCGCAAGACTTGGTCCCATGTATCTAGCACTCTAACTAGCCTCTTCTCATACGAGGCATCATCATCTACCTCTAACTTAATCCAATCCAACACGTGTGATGGATCTAGCTCATACTTCTAAAGTATATAGATGTGAAACACATCATGAACCCCAGAAAGCTGTGGCGGTAAGGCCAAACGATAAGCTACCTCCCTAATCCGCTCTAGGATCCGAAAAGGTCTAATAAATCTAAGAAACAACTTTTCACTCTTCCCAAACCTCATCAAACCCCATCTACGTGATATCTTCAAGAAGATGTGATCTCCTACTTCAAAGGATAACGATCTCCTCTTACGGTTGGCATAGCTCTTCTGATGACTCTGAACCGTAACCAAACTCTTACAGATAAGTGCAACTTTCTCTGTCATTTCCTGAACCAACTCTGGACCTATCATTAGTGCATCACCCACCTCGGTCTAACACATAGGAGATCTACACAGTCAGCCATATAAGGCCTCAACTGGTGCCATGCCAATACTCGATTGAAAGCTATTATTATAGGACACAACCTTGAAGCATTACCTCTAAGATATGAATGGTACGCTCTGACTATCCGTCAATTTGAGGATGATAGGCAGTACTAAAAGTCAGTTTAGTGTCCAAAGCATTCTATGGGCTCTGCCACAATTGAGCCGTAAAACATGAATCTCTATCTGAAACTATAGTCACAGGGACCCCATGAAGTCAAACAATGTCCCTAACATACAAGTCGGCAAGGAAATCTACCGAGTCACTCGTACGTATAGGTATAAAGTGTGCTGACTTAGTTAAGCGATCAACTATCACCCAAATGGCAACATTACCGCGTTGAGTCCTCGAAATACCCACAACAAAATCCATCATGACATGCTCCCACTTCCACTCGGCTATAGGCAAGGATTGCAACGAGCCTGCTAGCCTCTGATGCTCGGCCTTCATTTGTTGACAAGTAAGGCACCTCGATACAAACATGATTACATCCTACTTCATCCTTTTCCACCAAAACTGACGACTGAGGTCGCGATACATCTTTGTGCCTCCCGAGTGTACCACAATGAGTGAATGGTGAAACTCGACGAGTACCTCCTCTTGATAAGATTCTGACACAAAAGACGGTCAAGGTATCTAACACTCGAGTCAGAACACACGTTCAAGCCCTTCTCTACCTTCCCACTAAAGATTTTCTCTCAGAGGGTTTCTACCTCAAGATTACCCATATGTGCTTCTATAACCCAGTTCACAAGTGTAGGTTGTGCAACTACAGTAAACAAAGCAGCAGACTCAACGGACTCACCAAGATGCAAGTCAAACTCACCAATGGCACCCAACATCTCCCATTCTTAGATGGCAATACTACCTATACTGCTAAAGGATTTCTTACTCAAGGCATCGGCCACTACATTAGCTTTACCCGGATGATAGTGTAACTCAAAATCATAGTCTGCCATAAACTTCATCCACCTCATTTGCCTCAAATTTAGATCTTTTTGTGAAAACATGTACTTCAAACTCTTGTGATTGGAGAATACCTTCTCACCATACAAGTAATGTCTCCAAATCTTCAAGGCAAAGATCACCGCTACTAGCTCTAGGTCATGTGTAGGATAGTTTCTCTCGTGTGTTTTCAACTGACGTGAGCCATGAGCTAATACCTTTCCCTCTTATATCAAGACACAACCCAACTCTTCTTGTGACGCATCACAATACACAGAATAACCCAAACCCCTCTCTAGAATAATCAACACTGGAATAGTGGTAAGTCTAACCTTAAGTTCTTAGAACCACTTCTTACAAGTCTTACTCCATACAAACTTGATTCCCTTCTGTAGACACCCCATTTTTGACCGACCTTAAGACTCAGATGTCATCGATTGAGCGCTCGGCGATCACGCATGTTGTGCTCGTCCTGAGGTCATGAAGTCTCGACTGAGAGCCTTGCCTCCAGACTTTGGGACTCTTTTGTGCTTCGCCTCGATTTGCAAACCACGTTCTGTTTTCTCTTCTCGAAGGGAGGGAGAGGTCTCGTAGACCATCTCTCAGTGGCCGTAGGCTACGTTTCGTGGTCATAGACCACTGTTCCCGTTTGGAGACCAGTTTTTGGTTTTCAGAGCCGTCGGTCGTGTGCCTCGGTTTGGGACCGCTTAACTACCTCTGTTTGCTCCGGTTTTTGGCACACACCTTTTTTCCTCTCTTTAGAGGGACACTGTGGCCCGGGAGACCACATTTGTGGTCACACGCCACCTTTTGTGCTTAACAGTCAGTTTTCGGGGCACCCGGCTGCTCGTTTTGGCCCCCGAACTCTTGTTTTGCATCCGTCTTGGTTCATTTTTGGAATAAACCCTAGTTTCATTGTTAGGAAGGTGGTACAAGGGTGGGAGACCACCTTTTCTTCTTGGAGACCACCTTTCCCTGGTCAGCCGATTTTTCTTGACAGGTAAGTGGTCTCCCTCACTTTTGAGCCACATTTTCTGGTCTCCCATAACACCACTGAGTTGCTTTCACCTGGGAGACCACCAATCAGGGCTGCCGACCAGCTCTTGATGATTGACCCTTTTGAACTTAGTCAGCCAACCAGGGCAAGGGGTCAGCCGACCACCTTAACTGGTCGGCCAGCTTTCTCCTTTTTTGTCTCAGTGAGTGCTATCCAGCTGTGCCAGTTGGGAGGCATTTGCTCCATCCTCCATACACGTGTATGGAGGATTGACCCTCTTGTTTTGGCTTCTTAAAGAAGCTGGACCCTTTGCTCTAAGCTTCTTAGAGAAGCTTAACCTTTTCTTAGCTTCATGAGGAAGTTTGACCCCTTTGGTCTAGCTTCCTCAAGAAGCTTGACCCTATTGGTTTAGTTTCCTTAAGAAGCTTGGCTCCTTTGCTCCAAGCTTCTAAGAGAAGCCTTGGACCTCTTCTTCTATAAGAGAGGCCCTCCTCTCCACTTGCAAGGGTTCTGAAATTGCTGCAGCAAAAACCATACACTCCCCCTTTGTATCTCTCCCTTTTGGCCTTCAAAATTCCATTGTTCTTGCACCATTACACACCACCTCCTATCCTAACACCTCCACCATCACTCTAAGCACCTTGGAGCTGTTTCTCAGAGGTTGACGGTTTGCTACATTGGTCCAGAAGCTGCTGGTTCTCTTCTCTACATGGGTAACACTTCTTTCCCTCTTTTTGTCTTCATTTTGCTTCATCTCTTAGCCTAGTTTGCAAGCATATTTAGGCTTTGTCATAAACTGAAAAAAGTCTTTTTTGAGCTTCTAAACATGTTTGTTTCAGACCTTTTTTCTTTTGGGCGTCATCTACCCTCTTGCATGCTTCATTTCCCTTTGTTTTGAGCTATGCATTAGTGCCTTTGTGTTGAGCTTTGTTGGCCCTTTTGACCACTGAAATCCAGTGGATTTTCAGTGGTTATTATGTGCTTTTGAACATCAAAATCAGAGAGGGGTGACCCTCTCACCCCTTGTCTTGTTTATTAGCTTTCTTGGCCTTACAAAGGAGCCCATATTTGCACACTTCTTGAGCATGTTTCAGGCCATTATTTGTGAGTTTTATGACCTGCATGAACTCTTTCCAGAGTTTTTTTTTCCATGTTAGGTGTCTATCTTGCATGTGTAGAGTAATCCTCTTCATGGCCTTTCAAAGGAGCCTTCATTTGCATGCTTCCTAGCCTCATTTCAGGCCCTTTTCAGTGAGTTTTAGGGCCCTCATAACCTCTTTCCAGAGGTTTTTTTGCCATTTTGTATGTCCATTATACATGTGTAGAATAACCCTCTTATTGGCCTTTCAAAGGGACATATCATTCTTGCTTGCATTGACTGAGTTTCAGTGGGTTTTTGGTCATATTTTGGCATGGCATACTTCTGTTGTTGGTTGGTTTGGTGACCTCTCATGTGCTTCATATTGTTGTAGTGCAAATCATGGTTCACTAGCTTGTTTTGCATGATGTTTTGGCCGCCTTTCCTAGCATATTTTGGCCACGCCTTAAACTGATTTTGTACATGTTTTCGACTGCCTTAGCTCTTTTTTTGGGTCTCATGGTCGAATGATGTTTGTTTTGCATGCCTGTAGTTCAAATTCCATGCTTGACTTTGAGTTTTGAGGTCCATCGCATGCATATACTGAGGTGTTTTCATGTTTTGGGGCCATTGCACATCATATTTTAGAGCTTATATGCATGCCATATTCCCATGATTTCCACTCGTTAAGTGCATTAGAGAGTCGGGCTTGTATGCCTCATTTACCGACCATTGCATGGGCTTCATTTGAATGCATTCTGAGCCATCATTTTAGACCAATTTTCCACTGTCTTGGACCTACCTAGGGTCTGTTTGGGGTTGGTTTTTCTATTTGTGCATTGCTTTGTGTACCTCTAGTGTAACGCACTTCACTAGTTTCGGTATTCGGGCCATTTAGCATGCATTGTGTGAAGTGTTTTCATGATTCGGGGCCATTGTGCATCATATTTCAGAGCTGGATCATGTACCATTCTATGTCATATTTCATCCTCTGCCATGCTTTGTTAAAGTTGCATGTTGTGCCTTAGGATCGGTCCTTTGCATCCGTGCATGTTTGCATGTATTTCGGTTGTCTCATTTTTATCATCTTGGCCACTGATTTGAGTGTGACTGAGGTCCACTCATGTTGGTTTAAGTCCATCTTGCATTGTGTATGTCATTTAGTTCACGTTGTTGCATGATTTGATCATTGCATTGTGTATGCCTTGTTCATTTCATTGTGTTTGTTAGTCTTCATATGCATTGCGTATGCCATATAGAATCATCTTGCGTTGAGTATGCCATTGATTATTTCATAGCATTGTGCACGCTAGTAGCACGTTTGCATGTCATCCCTTGCATGTTTGCGTCATTCAGTGGCATTTGCATCTAGGTTGCATGTTAGAGTCGCATTCATGCATGTCATGCATATTGCATTGTGTTTGGAGTAGGGTTTAGTCCAAACACGGGAAACGAGGGACGTTTCGTACTCGAAGTGACGAATCGTGCCTCGATTCTCGGTCGCCGACACTCTTGACTATCCATGATAGAGTCGTTGGCTTTAGTTGCTTATATGTGTATTCATGTCCCATTGAGTCGTGCAATTCGACTCCTCGGCCATTATGCATCGAGATGCGTGATTGATGGCATGAGGATCGAGGACTACACTCCCTAGAGCTTGTGCAATGATAGGGAGGGTGGTCATGCACACATTTTTTGAAAATACATTACCTTTTCTCTCTCTTGCCTTTGTTGCAGAAAAACCAGAAACCAGAGGTGGAAACTGGTTGGCCGACCAGATTTTCTGGCAGGCCGACCACCCTTTTTGGTCTCCACTACAAAGGATGGTCGGCAGGTGGTCTCCCATGCTAATAACTGGTCGGTGGCCTTCCCAAGGTGGAGTTTCAACCTTCTGGAGCTTTGTGCAAGTTTCTGAGATCAATTGTAAACAAGGGTGAGGCGAGGCATCGCGATGGAATTTACCGACAAGGCGACTCGAGCATGCATACACCTTTCATCATTTGGAATAGAGCTGAGGTGGTCCATTTAGCTTGCATGCTAATTTATTTGCTTTTCTAGTTAATTTGTTGATTAATTAGGGTTTTGTAATATTTAATTAGAGTAATTAATTATTTATTCAGACTGTATTATTTATTCGGACCCTCCGAGCGAGGTCACAATTGTAATAAGTGTGCGTGTGTGTGATGTATGCCTTCCAACCCCATATCTTTCTTCCTTTTATTTACCAGCTTATGATGGTTAGATTAGGGCATGTTTCAATTAGCATACTTATGATAGTATGTTTGCATTCATTCATTTGTTTTGCATGCACCGGGCTTGGCGCATCATACTAACTGCATCGTATTTCAATTCCAAGTTGAATACGTGTATCAATTGTTGCATTTCATATGCCATCTTAGAATAGCCGAGCCTATCTTAGTTGCATTTTTGCATGTGTTGCATTAGGCATTTCAGCATAGTTAGGAGTCATGCATGATTTCTAATTAACTTCTTTCTTT
The DNA here is from genome assembly GCF_055761805.1 of Camellia sinensis. Classification (NCBI taxonomy): domain Eukaryota; kingdom Viridiplantae; phylum Streptophyta; class Magnoliopsida; order Ericales; family Theaceae; genus Camellia; species Camellia sinensis. The sequence continues at coordinate 62,445,858 of NC_138971.1, forward strand.
GGCTCGGAGTACTCGGTAAGTGTTTATGCTTTAGCATCCTTGCATGTGTGTGAGTGACTGCCATGATAGCATGCTTGCCATGAGGCTAACTGCTTATGTGATATAACTGCCTGAATGCCTGTGGGTGAAGGTTGGATTACTTGGATTGGAACAATTCATTGATTGCGAGTTTTAAGCCCAGTACATAGTGGCAAAACCATGTTTTCTAAGCCCACCCGAGGGTGGCAAAATCTGCATTTTAAGCCTACTTGTGAGTAGCAAACCGCTTTAAAAAACAAACATGAAATGTTTTTGTTCCAATTCAGGCGATCTGGTCTATACTTGTATGCCGTGCGCATTACATAGTAATTCTAGGCTAATAAACCGGAATAAGAACACATATGTTTTCAAAACTCGATATCATGGTTAGTAGAGGCCGATCTTTGATCAGGCTAGCGGGGGTGCTCACGATGTGACCTTCCCCAATCGTACCCAAGTTCCCGAGCCGAGGCAACTTTGGTGATGACGGACACGTGGCCTTAGGCAACGAGTCAGGGTTTCCTAAATTTTCCAAAATAAAACATTTTGGTGGCGACTCTGTATCTGGAAAATCAGTCCATGTTTGGCACTTCTTTCATAAAAATCAGTTTTCAAAAACGATTTGTCAGATTTGGACACTTTGGTGATTCATCGGTCTTGCATTGCACTCTGCGAGATTAGATACAGGACCGTGACATTGAGTCTGAGTTGTAGTGAGCCCAAATGAACAGAACGGGATTTCCCTCCTGGGATGTTCGGGGACGTCTACAGTTTCTGGTGACTCTGCTGGGGATGTTAGAGAACTTGACTCGAACTCATGACATCTTGTTTTGATTACACTTATGTGTTTCTTTGCATTACATGTGCATTGGTGCGCCTAGGACACTGTGTTTGCCGTATGCTATTCCTGAAAGGTTTGCCGAAGGCTCGCTTCGAGAAGCGTGCCATAAGGCTAACCGGTTGCGGGCTCTACCACAACGGAACACAAATCCTGGTTTTACCAGGGCACCTTTTTGACCATTCGACCTAGTGCATATTCGGAATCCATAGTGACCATTCCAAGCTAGGACAGGTTGCTTAACCGAGTTTAGGTTGTTTGAAACCACTGTGTGCATAGTGAAACCCTTGCTCCTGACAAAATAGGACAGGGAAACCCTACCCCACCATAGGGGTGTTTTGGCTCTCATTTTTTTGCTATGTGCTTTTAGAGTGCGTCTCTACAAGAATGCTATCGTGTTTACAAGTTTGGGCATCAAGCCTGAGGGCATCAGTGTTTTGTGAATCAGTTATATCTCCGGGTATCAGATTCAGTTTTGGGGCAGTGATTTGAGAATAGTGATTAGTGGTCGAATACAGTTATTCAGCTATGCTTACATCTGTTCTGGTAAAATTAGGCTGAGATGCTGCATGTTTTCTCTTTAGAGGAGGGGATCAGAGATTCAGTTCAGAGCAACCAATGTTCTCCTTCGCTGAGGCAGGGCAAAAAGAGGCTAGTCAAGGCTCACCGGTCTATCAGATCCATCAGTCACCAGTCTAGTCCATCTGGTCCATCAGTCACCAGTCACATCACCTCTGTTCAGTTCAGCAGATTCGTGATGACGCAAAGTCTAGAAAAAATTGTGGTAATGACAGCAGCATTGAGCCAAGGCCAAGGAATCACCATGCAGGATGAGGCTGATGTTGAAATGCAACGTCCACCTATGTCACCTGCCGCGCGTCCGATCTGGGAACCCCAATCATTTCCACCTTTGAGTTGATGAAAATGATTGGCGACCTTCAGAGGTCTGTGGCTGATCTGGCCTACAGAATGTCGGCCCCGCCACCAATCACATCGTATGCCAGGAACTTCATGCCAGAGGAGCCCCCACTACTGGGGTGAATTGTAATCGAACTCAGCCAACCTGAAGCCATCCCAAGTTCCGGCAACGGCATGTCGACAACAACGGGGCTCCGCTCTGATGTACCAACTCAAACCTTCTACCAAGCCGGAGGACTGAATAAACAGCAGGTGCTCGCTGTTGCTGTAAAAACTGTGGATGACACTTTCCCCACTCAAACTGAGGGCAATTCAAGCCAAGGGGAAAAACGGGAGAAAGACCGTCGTGCCAAAACTGTTCCTTTCGACCCTAACCCTGCACCCGAAAAAGATCAGAAAACCAAGTCAGCACCTGCCGACTCTTTTTCCAGTGCGTCCGGCAAAAATCCACAAACCTCGAAGTATCTACCCCGAGGTCGTAGGGTCTTCCATGCCCTCTACATGCCTTTGTCCAAGGCACTTCAAGTCCTTGCTGAAAAGGGGCATCTTAAACCCCTCGAGCCACGGCCCCTCCCTGCTCATCTTTTCCCAGGTCATGATACTACCCAGTACTGTGTGTACCATTAACAGACCGGTCATAGCACCAACAATTGCTTCCGTCTTCGCCATGAAGTACAGGACTTGTTTGACAACGGGGTCATCCTCCTACCAACCTCAGCAAAGTCTATTGTTACTGGATCAGCGAACCTGGAGGATAATGTGATGTGATCAGGGGATGAACCACCTGCAGGCGATGCTCAGTTTACTCCGGATGTGGCGTTTGGCACGCACTATTTTGAGCATTTGCGAATGCTAGTTTTGTAGTTTCTGACTTGGGTGTTGAGTCAGTTCTGTAGTTCTGTTTTGAGTCTGTCTCATTGTCTTGAGTCAGTCTTTTTGATTAAGGGTCTGTCTTGTTGTATCGAGTCAGCCCTATTGTACAAAGGTCGGGTGATTCTGGGGGTGTTACCTTAGGCATCACCATTTTGTTTTGTGTTTGTCTTTTTGCTTTCTCTTGAGTCTGTTTCTGCCATGGAGCCAGTTGTGCCAACAGATTTGAATGAACAACAGTGATTTTCACACCCTTGTGTTTGCTTCTGCCTTGCGCCAGTTGTGCCAGAAAGTTTGAATGAAACGGCAGTACTTTTTACCTACTTTTCTGTGCCTCGAACTCATTGCATTGACCTAAGTTTTTCAAAACTTTTCAAACACTGTGATGAAAACGAGGAGGGAGGAATTCCTCGGGTTTTGCAAAAATTTGATAAATTGAGAGAAAGAGAGGCATGCTAAGCCCTTAATGATTGAGATCATGTTTGTTAATGTGAGTACTGCGAAGGACCCTGGCTTGATCTAGATTTGTTCCGCACTGTCTTCAGCGTGAGTGACTAGTCGCTTTCTTAAAAGATTTCAAAAAATGTTTTGCGCGGTCCTGCGAAGACCTGTGTGGAATCACTCTTGAGATTGTGCAGCTTAGGATCGCTCTCAGCCTTAAGACTCAACCCCTTTGCTTCCAAACCTTGAACCTTAATTCAGAATGTTCAACGGTCAACCACAATGTAAAGCCCATGTGGCCGGATCAGAAGCAGCCTATGAACTAGGGGTGAGAATATCAGATGTGATCAAAGAAAGCTTGCGAAGCTAGATCAAAAGCAGCCCTTGAACTAGGGGCAAAAATATCAGATGCGCTCGAAGAGCCGAAGATGGATCATTCTAGAAATCAATGAAGATCGGCAAGAATGCCAAGCCCCGGAAGAGAGGAAAGAAGAAGACATTGCTGAAGGATAACCGAGTTCCTATCCACAACACTAAGGGCAAATTCAGCCCCCCCATTGGATGGACTCCTACATCGTTAGCGAACAACAGCCATTCTCCTGGATTCAGATCACTTCAGGATCTCAAAACCATTTGACATGGACAAAGCTACACTTTTACCCTTAGGAGGGCCGGGCCGAAAACCCGGAAAGGCGACCCAGGCAAAAGTTAGAGCAGGAAAAAGAAGAAAAAGAACAAAAAAAAGAAAAATGCAAAGAATGAAAAAAAGAACAGAAGAAAAATAAAGAAAATGAAAAGAAAAGATGAAAAAGAAAAAAGAAGAAAAGAAATGAAAAGAGTTGAAAAGAAAAGAAGAACAAAGCTCGCAAGGTTGAAAATCCAGAAAGGGCGGCCTTGGCAAAAGTTAGAGCGCAAAAGGAGAGGTTAATACCCGAGTGTACCTTACCCGAACTACGTAAGGCATGATTCCCATCTTTGGGATACGTAGGCAACTTCACTCTGAAGTCCAGCCGTAAAACACTTCAAATTTGACTGTGTCCTTGTGATGCTTCTGGTCATCTTTGTCTTCTCTGTATCCGAGAATTTGGTTGCAATTGTCACTGTGAGGACTGGTTTCCATGTGTTGCGGCGCTAGTGAGGATTGGTTGCCATGTGCTGCGGCGCTATTCAGACTAAGGGCAACTTTCCGTTGCCATACAGTGTGCCGCGGTGCTATTCAAACAAGGGGCAACTTTCTGTTGCCATGCAGTGTCCTTCAAGCAAGGGGCAATTTTCCTTCGGATCCGAGGTTGCGCATCTCAAGAGTAGGTTCCGTGCTCGTTGAGCGGTGGTCGTTTGCAAAAATAGTTTTTGAGAATTTTTATCGAGGTTGACTGATTTTCTCGAAAAGTATTCCATTTTTCAAAACTGAACCATTTCTTGGACCCAAAAAAGGAAAATTTTTAGTGCTCATTGCCAGACTTGCATGATTTTAAATCAGAAAATTGAACAAGCATGTTAATCTAACTCTCATTTTGGTCAAAATTGTTTTAGTAGAAAGCCAAAAAACAAAAAATGGTCAAAATGATGAACTAGGGGCACAGTTGAGTCAAGTGTCTTGTTTTTTCCCCATTGTCAATGCATTTTCTAGAAAGGGCACCATACTTGCCAAGAAGGGCACTCTACTTGCCAGAAAGAGAGGCAACTGAAGCTAACAATAAAGCGCCGAAAAGGTCTCTCATCCTCCAAGCAACGAGGTATCATATCAAGTGCGAAGCACAAACTGGAATGGATCAAGATGTTTCACTCCCTCATCTGTACAGATCCGATCACGTCCAAACTCCCCAGCAGAGCATCGTCAACCAATGTCAACTGTAGATTTCCTACATACCTTGTCTTAGCGCAACCCCTCTGTGGGAGGAACTCACTGGCTGTGAGCGGAAGAAAGAGAATCTAGTAGCATGCTAGGGGCAAGAGCCCACAACTTCATTCTTACCCATCAACTTCCTAGGGGAGGGATAAAAAATTGAAGAATAGAGAGATGTGCGTTGAGAGAAAAAGTGAGGAAAAGGGCTTTTTCAAAAAAACAGAGCCTGAGGGCTGAGTGATGTGAGAATCACAAATGAGAAAGGGTAGGAAACAATACCCGGAGAAACTGGCTCCTCGTGCACCAAGCGGTCTCTTGCCTTTGTAACACAGCTGAGTGTGGTGTTTGTGTGTTTTTGTTTGTCTCGATTCTTGTTTTGAGTCGTTTGAGTGTCAATAGATGTGTTGAGATTGTTTTTCCTTTGTTGAGTGGTGTTTAGGTTGTTCCACCTTTGTTTTTCGTTGTTGAGTCGTTATGGCTGTGGTCAGTTGTAGGCTCAATACCAGGTTGAGAACCCTTTTCTCATTTTAATTTAAAAAATGAATCGTTTTGTGCTCAGAGTGCCGTGCCGTTCTCCACATTTGTGCAAAACGAGATTTTGTTCTTTCAAAAACCGTAGGGTTTAACCCGAGTCATGTGGGAACAGAAAAACCAGGACCTGTCTGAAGCTATGAAAGTTCCGGGCTGCAAAGCAAAAGAAAAGAGGAAAAATGTCAGGCATCTGAGTTTGCGTTAGCTTCTGCAAGTTCCGTCATTGCACCCCGTGTATTCAGAATGAGCAGTGTCTTGTATAAGCCGTGTGTTCAGAATAAACAGAATACTATGTTATGAGCTGCATGTTCAGAATGAGCAGTGTGCTGATACGAATTGTGTGTTCAAAGTGAACAGAATACCGTGTTGACTGTTTCACTGTTGCAAGCCAGAATGGCGATCAGAAGTGCTCTCCTTGAGTACCATTCCCCATCAGAGTAAAGCGGTTTACCGCCACTCACTCCATGAGGTGCTTTCTAGAGTGCCGCTTTGTCTGTTTATTGCATTCCCTTAGCATCATGCTCCACATTACATGTAACATGTACTGTATCATCGCACTTATTGCGTTTATTTGCATCTTTTGTTATCTTGTATCATTTTTCCTTTTACGTCGAGCTGTGTGTAGGATCGTTGTCCTCTGGGACTTTCTCAGGTGGCGCCGAGCACGCACCTGATATATTGTTGGACCACCTCTCACGACTTCAGCGTGGTTTGAGTGTCCTATTCCTTACGCGATTTCAGCGTGTTTGGAATTTATCACAGGTTGCGTTGTAGACGCGCTGGGCGGATTGTTGGACCCCCTTTCACGATTTCAGCGTGGTTTGAGTCTCTCGTTCCTTATGCGATTTCAATGTGTTTGGAATTTATCCCAGGTTGCGTTGTAGACGCACTGGGCGGATTGTTGCACCTCCTCTCACGATTTCAGCGTGGTTTGAGTGTCCCGTTCCTTACACGATTTCAGCGTGTTTGGAATTTATCTCAGGACGCCTGATGTGCGGGCCTGGGCGGGTTTTATCTCAGGTTGCGTCGTTGACGCGCTGGGCGGGTTGTTGGACCTTCTCTCACGATTTCAGCATGGTTTGAGTGTCCCGTTTCTTACGCGATTTTAGCGTGTTTGGAATTTATCTCAAGATGCGTGATGCGTGGGCCTAGGCGGGTTTTATCTCAGGTGGCGTTGTAGACGCACTGGGCGGATTGTTGTACCTCCTTTCATGATTTCAGCGTGGTTTGAGTGTCCCGTTCCTTACGCGATTTCAGCGTGTTTGGAATTTATCCCAGGTTGCGTTGTAGACGTGCTGGGCAGATTGTTGGACCTCCTCTCACGATTTCAGCGTGGTTTGAGTGTCCCGTTCCTTACGCGATTTCAGCGTGTTTGGAATTTATCCCAGGTTGCGTTGTACACGCGCTGGGCGGATTGTTGGACCATCTTTCACGATTTTAGCGTGGTTTGAGAGTTCCGTTCCTTACGCGATTTCAGCGTGTTTGGAATTTATCCCAGGTTGCGTTGTAGATACGCTGGGCGGGTTATTGGAACTGCTTTCACGATTTAAGCGTGGTTTGAGTGTCCCGTTCCTTACGTGATTTCAGCATGTTTGGAACTTATCCCAGGTTGCGTTGTAGATGCGCTGGGTGGATTGTTGGACCTCCTCTCACGATTTCAGCGTGGTTTGAGTGTCCCGTTCCTTACGCGATTTTAGCGTGTTTGGAATTTATCCCAGGTCGCGTTGTAGACGCGCTGGGCGGATTGTTGGACCTCCTCTCACGATTTCAGCGTGGTTTGAGTGTCCCGTTCCTTACGCGATTTCAGCGTGTTTGGAATTTATCTCAGGACGCCTGATGTGCGGGCCTGGGTGGGTTTTATCTCAGGTTGCGTCGTAGACGCACTGGGCGGGTTGTTGGACCTCCTCTCACGATTTCAGCATGGTTTGAGTGTCCCGTTTCTTACGCGATTTTAGCGTGTTTGGAATTTATCTCAGGATGCGTGATGCATCGGCCTAGGCAGGTTTTATCTCAGGTGGCATTGTAGACACACTAGGCGGATTGTTGTACCTCCTCTCACGATTTCAGCGTGGTTTGAGTGTCCCGTTCCTTACACGATTTCAGCGTGTTTGGAATTTATCCCAGGTTGCGTTGTAGACGTGCTGGGCAGATTGTTGGACCTCCTCTCACGATTCAGCGTGGTTTGAGTGTCCCGTTCCTTACGCGATTTCAGCGTGTTTGGAATTTATCCCAGGTTGCATAGTACACGCGCTGGGCAGATTGTTCAACCATCTTTCACGATTTTAGCGTGGTTTGAGAGTCCCGTTCCTTACGCGATTTCAGTGTGTTTGGAATTTCTCCCAGGTTGCGTTGTAGATACGCTGGGCAGGTTGTTGGAACTCCTTTCACGATTTAAGCGTGGTTTGAGTGTCCCGTTCCTTACGTGATTTCAGCATGTTTGGAACTTATCCAAGGTTGCATTGTAGATGCGCTGGGTGGATTGTTGGACCTCCTCTCACGATTTCAGCGTGGTTTGAGTGTCCCGTTTCTTACGTGATTTCAGCGTGTTTGGAATTTATCCCAGGTTGCGTTGTAGACGCACTGGGCGGATTGTTGGACCTCCTCTCACGATTTCAGCGTGGTTTGAGTGTCCCGTTCCTTATGCGATTTCAGCGTGTTTGGAATTTATCCCAGGTTGTGTTTGGTACATACCTGGGCGGGTTGTTGTTCGACCTCTTCTCACGATTTCAGCGTGGTTTGAGTGTCCCGTTCCTTATGCGATTTCAGCGTGTTTGGAATTTATCCCATGTTGCATTGTAGACGCGCTGGGCGGATTATTGGACCTCCTCTCACGATTTCAGCGTGGTTTGAGTGTCCCGTTCCTTATGCGATTTCAGCGTGTTTGGAGTTTATCCTAGGTTGTGTTTGGTACATACCTGGGCGGGTTGTTGTTCGACCTCCTCTCACGATTTCAGCGTGGTTTGAGTGTCCCGTTCCTTATGTGATTTCAGCGTGTTTGGAATTTATCCCATGTTGCATTGTCGACGCGCTGGGCGGATTATTGGACCTCCTCTCACGATTTCAGCGTGGTTTGAGTGTCCCGTTCTTGACGCGATTTCAGCATGTTTGGAATTTATCTCAGGACGCGTGTGCGCGGGCCTGGGCGTGTTTTATCTCAGGTTGTGTACACCCCTGGGCGGGTTATTGTTGGACCTCCTCTCAAGATTTCAGTGTGGTTTGAGTGTCCCGTTCCTTATGCGATTTCAGCGTGTTCGGAATTTATCCTAGGTTACGTTGTAGAAGCACTGGGCGGATTGTTGGACCTCCTCTCACGATTTCAGCGTGGTTTGAGTGTCCCATTCCTTACGCAATTTCAGCGTGTTTGGAATTTATCCCAAGTTGCGTTGTAGATGCGCTGGGCGGATTGTTGGACCTCCTCTCACGATTTCAGCGTGGTTTGAGTGTCCCGTTCCTTACGCAATTTCAGCGTGTTTGGAATTTATCCCAGGTTACGTTGTAGATGCGCTGGGCGGATTGTTGGACCTCCTCTCACGATTTCAGCGTGGTTTGAGTGTCCCATTCCTTACGCAATTTCAGTGTGTTTGGAATTTATCCAGGTTGCGTTATAGACGCGCTGGGCAGATTGTTGGACTTTCTTTCACGTTTTCAGCGTGGTTTGAGTGTTCCTTTCCTCACACGATTTCAGTGTGTTTGGAATTTGACTTAGGTTGCGTCGTATGCGCGCCTGATTGATTGTTTTTCCTCCTCTCATGATTCCAGCATGGTTGGAGTATTTTCCCCTTTGCATTCACCATTGCATTTTGCATGCATTGTATCGCACTATTTTGCGCACCTTACCTGTATCGCACTATTTTGTGCATTCACCCTGCTCGCACTGTTTTGTACACCTTTAGCTCGCACTGTCTTGTGCACTCTCTGGTCCGGGAGACCTTAAATCCTCTGGTCCAGGAGACTTTAAATCCTGCATCTTTATTCGCACTGTCTTGTGCACCCTCCGGTCTAGGAGACCTTAAATCGTCTAAAGGTGCAATTTCTTGGGTGTTTGTCATGCCTGAAGGACTTCTGGTGGTCTGGTATAGCCATCTGCCTATGTTAGCAGTGAGTTCCTAGGAGATCAACTGAGATGGTGGAGGCTAGAGTTCGAATGACTTATGCCTAGAATGCAAAGGTTCGGGATTTCCGAGACTAAAGTTTGGTTTAAATACCCGGGGATATATCCTCGGCTTGAAATCTATATGGCAGCCCCATAGATTGAGATAGCATGTGTATGCGCCTCAATTCTAGATACTGAACCAACCTAGTCTGTCACCCTGTTGGAGAATAGGGAAAGCTACGACCATAGTCAGGGAGAAAAGTAGTACCTATGGTTCAACCAAGCAGAAGGGGAAGATTCCCACACCAACATGAAGTAAGACATTGCTGAGGTAGGTCATTGCCAAGTGCCCCTGTAAGGAACTGTAGACACCCCATTTTTGATCGTCCTCAAAACTTGGACGTCACCGTTTGAACACTCGTTGATCATCCATGTTCGTGTTCGTCTTGAGTTCTCGGAGGTCTCAGCCATGCGCCTTGCCTCAAGACCTCTCGACTTGCCTGTTTTGTGTTTGGTTTTGCACCAAACACTTGTGTTTTGCTTTTGAGGAGCAGGGAATGGCTTGTTGGCCATCCCCACATCTCACCGGCCATGGCTTGAGGCCACCGGCCATTGTTTTGTTGCCATCGGCCAAATGTTTGGTCGGTCGGCACACTGTTTGGTCGGTCAGCCATTTATTTGGTCAATTTGGCATTTTTGGCTGGCCAACCACTGTGAATATACTTTTGGCAGATATTTTGTGCCAGCTGTGCTAGCTGGCACCCACTTTGCACCCCCTTCATACACGTGTATGGAGGGATTTCACTCTTGCTTAGCTTGTTTTGTAAGCTTTGCAAGAGTGATCCCCTATAAAGGGAGACCTTCTCCTCCCTCCTCAAGCGTTCCAGAAGTTCAAGAGAGAGCTCTGAGATTAGGGTTTGCATAGTGTATCTATCAATCTTTATATCTCCCTCTCCTTTTGCCTTTGTGTGTGTTTGTTCTTATTTTTGTGCACAAACACCTAGTTCTACACCTTACCTTGGTTGCTGAGGAGCCAATAGGTTGGTCATGAAGTTTTGGAGTTGGTTTGGACCTAAGGAAGCAGCTGGAGTGCTCTTCTTGAAGAAAGTCTTCAAGGGTAAGAACTTTGCCCCTTTATTTCCCATTTTTGCATAGTCTTTTAACCTACCTTGCATCTGTTTATAGAATTTGTGTATAACTAATAAACGTCTTGTTTTTTAGTGCTCTAAATAGTTTGTTTAGGGTCACTTTGTTATTTGGGGCTATTTGACCCCTCTTAGGCCTTGTTTGGTCCCCATTTTGTGCATTTTTGGTGAGCTTCGGGACCACCTTGTTTGGGCCTCCTCACCACTGAAATCCCGGATTTCGGTGGCGGAGATGGTGCCTTAAGGTCCTAAGAAGGAGAGGGCCATCCCCTCTCCTTGTTGCCTTCAATGTTGGCCATTTTAGCCTCATGTGTGAGCATCTTGTTTAAGTGCATGTTGGCCATGTCTTAAATGTTATTTGTGCTTATTTTTCCATGATATAACACTGTTTTTAAGTGGTTTAGATACACCATGCATGCTTAGCATACTTGTCTTGTAATGCCATGAATTGCCTTAACATGTGCCTAGCATTTAGACCACCATGCTTACTTGTTTTGGCCTAGCTTTGTGAAACTTTTATGCATGTTTTAGCGTGCCCAAGGTCTGTTTTTGGTTGCTCGGGTCATCCATGCTTTGCTTTGTATAGCTAGCATGTAATCCACCTTGTGAGCCTTGAGTGTTGACCCCTCTAGCATGCTTTACTTGCTTGTTTCAGTGGTTTGACACCACTTATAGCAAAATTTCAGTCCTTGTGGTATGCTTGTATGCTTGTATTTGATGCCCCTTTAATGCTTTAAAAGGCTTGTGTCTTATGCTCCATGTTTGGACCTTTATGTATGCTTCCATGTTTAGACCATTCAGATGCCATCTAGGTGCGTCTTTGGTCTTGTTTAGACCTGCATTGGACCTATTTTAGGTCCTCCTGGCCCTTTGGGGCTTGCTTCTTATAGCTTTGGTTTAAGCCCCCTCTTGAGTCTTGGACATTGTTGCATGCTTGGCTTGGCTTGTTTACTTGGTTTGGCACCTTTATAACATGACTTTCGGAGCTTAGTATGCATGCCATATGTCCATGTTGGTCCCTTTTAAGTGTGCTTAAAAGTTGCTCTTTGATGCTTAAGTTTTTAATCATGTGTGCATGCATGTTTGTGTGTGTTTCGGCCTTCATTTCCTTAGCATTTGGCCACTGTTTTGGGCTTATTTGAGAGCTGCCCAAACTAGTCTAAGACCCTCATTCGCGTGTTGTTGCATGCTAGCCTTGCATGTTGTTACATACAAGGCCTATCGCATGTGTTGCATGTTTGAATCACATTACATTTGGCATGCATTTCCTCTTGTTTTGATTGCTTAACATGTTATATGTCTTGCATGTTTGTATGTTCACATTGCATTTTTGCATGCTTGTTAACTTGCATACTTGTTACATATTTGCATCTTAGCATGCTTGTTTGCATCCTCATGTTGCATGTTTAGCTTGCATGCCTAGGTTGCATTTCACTAAGCATGCATGCCTTGCCTCTTGAATTGATTATGATAGAGGTTGGCCTTTCTTGTTTGTTTATGTGCATTTCATTCCACACCAAAATGCAGAACTTGGTTTCTTGGGCCATCACGCATTGAAATGCGCAATTGGTGGTTCGAGAATCGAGTACCATACTCCTTTGAGTCATAAACATGATAAGGGGTGTGGGGGTACAAACATTGCTTTGAAATGCATTGCCATGCCTTGTTTTGCCCTCTGCTGCTGTCAAAACAGGTTCCTGCAGGAAGATATGGCCGGTCGGCCATCTCCAGTGCCGGCCGGTTATCCATTTCTGGCCGATGGCTTATAGATGGTCGATGACCACTTACCTTTGGCCGGTGACCATTCCTCATGGTCGGTGGCATTTCTCAGTGTTCAGAGGGTGTACCTTGGGACTTATGCAGTCTTCAAAGGAGTAAAACAGTGAAAACAAAGGCAACTTGTACATGGCGGTGGGTTTCCGAGCGGAGCCGAGCATACGTGCATTGGGCCCTTTTCCCGAAGCCGATTTTATCGCTTTATTAGCTTAGTTAATTTGCTTAACTAGTTAATTGGTCTGTAACTAATTAATTAGCTTGTAGGTTAATTAATTTGTATTATTCTTTTAGACCCTCCGACCGAGGGCAATTGTGTAATAAGCGTGCGTGAGTGTGTGTATGTCTTCCAACCCCACGGCTTTCTCCCTTTTATTTACCAGCTTTTGATGGTTAGTATTAGGGCATATTAAATTTAGCATACCTTATGCTACGCATGCGTGCATCATTCATCAGCATTGCATGCACCGGGCTCGGCGCATCATGCTAACTGGATAGCATTTCAAATCTAACTTGAATATATGTTATCTGTCACATTTCGCATGCCATTCATAGATTAGCTGAGCCTATTCTAGTGACATTTTGTATGCGATGCACTAGCCACTTTAACATGAACTAGGATCATGCGTGATTACTAACTAGTTTCTTGTTTTGGCTTGGAGTACACTGTGAGTGTTTTTATGCTTTAGTATCTCGCATGAGTGTGAATATTAAACATGACAACATGCTTACCATGTGGCTATATGCTTATGTGATATAAACTGCCTGAATGCCTGTGGATGAAAGTTGGATTGTTTGAGTTGGAACAACTCATTGAAATATGTGTTTTAGCCTACTTGCGAGTAGCAAATTTCAAATTGTTTTTCAACCAAACTGATATGCGATGCTTTGTTCCAAATTAGGTGATCTAGTCTATACTTTTGTGTTGTGGGCATCACATAGTAAGATTAGGCTAATAACCGGAATAAGAACACATAACGTTTTCAAAACTAGATATCATGGTTAGTAAAGGCCGATCTTCGGATCGGGCGAGCGGGGGTGCTCATAGCTGACATTCCCCAATCGTACCCAAGTTCCCGAGCCGAGACAACTTTGGTAATGACGGACACGTGGCCTTAGGCAACGAGTCAAGGTTTCCTAAATTCTCCCAAAATAAAATATTTAGGTGGTGACTCTGTATTTGGCAAAGCAGTCCATGTTTGGCACTTCTTTCTAAAAAATATGTTTTCCAAAACGATTTTCCGGATTTGGACTCTTTGGTGATTTATCAATCTCACATTGCACATTGTGAGATCAGATTAAGAACCGACACACAAATCGAGTCCGAACTGTAGCATAGGGCCCAAGGGCGCGTCTACAGTTTCTGGCGACTCTGCTGAGGAGTTAGAGAACTTGACTCAAACTCATGATATCTTGTTTTCACTACACTTATGTGTTTCTTTGCATTGCATTTGCATCGGTGCGCCTAGGACACCGTGTTTGCCGTCTGCTATTCCTGAACGGTTTGTCGGACGCTCGCTTTGAGAAGCGTGCCATAAGGCTGATCGGTTACGGGCTCTGCCACGATGGGAACACAAACCCCGGTTGTCACCGGGGCACCCTTCTTGACCATTTGACCTAGTGCATATTCGGAATCCATAGTGACCATTCCAAGCTAGGACAGGTTGCTTACCCGGTTATAGGTTGTTTGAAACCGCTGCGTGCGTAGTGAAACCTTAGCTCCTGACAAAATAGGACAGGGAAACCCTACCCCAACATAGGGGTGTTTTGGCTCTCATTTACTTGCTATGTGCTTTTAGAATGTATCTCTACAGGAAATGCGCATGTCAGTTTCCAAGTTCGAATACCAGGCCCGAGGGCATCAATATCAGTGTTTTTGAGAATCAGTTATATTTACGGGTATTCGATTCAGTTTTGGGGCCGTGATTTTGGGAAACAGCGATCAGTAGTAGAGTACAGTTACTCAGCTACGCTTGTGTCTATTCCGTTTGGGCTGAAATGCTGCTTGTTTTCCCTTTCAAGGTTTAGAGATTAGAGTTCAGAGATTTGGTGTTCTCTTTCGCTGACGCAAGGCAGACGTCTGATCCTTCAATCGCCGGTTGCATCATCTCCGTTCGGTTCAGCGGACTTATGATGACCCAAAGTTCAGAGGAAATTGTGGTTATGACAGCCACATCAGACCAAGGAATCATCTTGCAGGATGAGACCAATGTTGATGTACCGCATCCGCCCAAGTCGCCTGTCGCACACTCGATCTGGACACCCCAGTTGTTTCAAGCTCGTGAGCCCACCACGTTTGAGTTAATGGGAATGATCGGCGACCTCCAGAGATCTGTGGCCGATCTGGCCTATGGGATGTCGGCTTCGCCACCAGCTGCACCATATGCCGGGAATTTCATACCGCAAGAGCCCCCGCTACTGGGACGAATTATGATCAAGCTTAGCCAGCCTGAGGTTGTTTCAAGCTATGGCAATGACATGTCAACAACAACCGGGTTTCGCTCTGATATAGTAACCCAAACCCTCGATCAGGCTGAGGCTAGAGGTAAGAACAAAGTGGGAACAGATGCTGATCCTGTTGAATAACTGCCGTGGGCAGTCGAGGCTTTGAAAGCCGGGGGGTTCAATAAGCAACAAGTACTCGCAGTCATGGCTAAGACTGTGGATGATGCTTTCTCCACTCCAACCGAAGGCAGTTCAAGCCAGGCGGAAGATCGGGATAGGCCCCGTTATGCCAGAACAGTTCCTTCCGCTCCCAACCCTGCACCGGGAAAAGATCATAAAGCCAAGGCAGTGCCTGCCGACCCTTTTGCTAGTGTGTCTAGCAAGAATCCTCAGACTTCGAAGTATCTGCCTCGAGGGCGCAGAGTCTTTCATGCCCTCTACATGCCTTTGTATAGGGCATTTCAAATTTTGGCTAAAAAGGGGCATCCTAAACCCCTCGAGCCTCGACCGCTCCCGAAGAATCTTCCTCTCACACATGATGCTGCCTTGTACTGCACGTACCACCAGCAAACCGGTCACAGCACTGACGGTTGTTTTTGCCTTCACCACAAAGTGCAAGATTTGATCGACAATGAGGTCATCCTCCCACCCACCTCAGCAAAATCTGTTACCACTGAGCTGTTGGACTTTGAGGATACTACAAGTATGTGATCAGGGGTTGGACCACCTGCGGGCGACGCTCAGTGTATTTCAAATGTGGCGTTTGGCACGCACTGTTTTGAGCATTTGCGAATGCAGTTTTGTAATTTCTGGCTTGGGTTTTGAGTCAGTTCTTTGTTTTTGTTTTGAATTTGTCTCATTGTCTTGAGTCAGTCTTTTTGCTCAAAGGTCTGTCTTGTTGTATCGAGTCAATCCCATTGTATAGAATGTCAGGTGATTCCAGGGTTGTTGCCTCGAACACCATTTTGTTTTGTAATTATCTTTTTGCTTTCTTTTTGAGTCCGTCTCTGTTGTGGAGCCAGTTGCAACTAGGGAAATCTGAATGAAACGGCTGCAGCTATCATGTTTTCCGTGTTTATTACTACCTTGAGCTAGTTGTGCTAGAGGATTTGAATGAAACGGAGGAGCATCTCACTTACTCTTCTGCCCCCCAAACTCATTGCATTGACCTAAGTTTTTCAAAACTTTTTGAACACTGGGATGATGAAAATGAAGAGGAAAGAACTCCTCGGGTTTTGCAAAAATTTGATCAATTGAGAAAAAGAGAGGCTTGCTAAGCCCTTAATGAATGAAATCATGTTTGTTAACATGAGTACTGAGAAGGACCCTGGCTTGATCCAGATTGGTTCCGCACTATCTTCAGCGCGAGTGATTTGTCGCTTTCTTAAAAAGAAAACTTTCAAAAACAAAATGTTTTGCGCAGTCCTGTGAAGACCTGTGTGGAATCGCTCTTGAGATTGTGCAACTTAGGATCGCCCTCAGCCTCAAGACTTGAGCCCTTGCTTTCAAACCTTGAACCTTGGGTTCAGACTGTTCAACGATCAACCGCAATGCAAGGCCTGTCTGGCCGGATTTGAAGCAGCCCTCGAACAAGAGGCACCAAAGTCAGATCAAGAAGATCAGACCTCATCAGAAGAAGCTTGCAAAGTTAAATCAGAAGTGCCCCTCGAACTAGGGGCAAAAAATGTCCGATGTTCTCGAAGAGTCGAAGATGGATCTTTCTGTAAATCAATACAACAGCCACTCTCCTGAATACGGATGGCTTCAAAACCCTAAAACCATATGGCATGGACTTGTTACACTTTTACCCTTTGAGAGTCTCTCTGGGCCGAAAACCCGAAAGGGCGACACAGGCAAAAGTTAGAGCAAGAGAAAAATACAAAAAGAAAAAGAGAGAAAAAAATGCAAAAGAAAAGAGAAGAGAAAAGATGAAAAAAAAGAAAAAAAAAAGAAAAAGGAGTGAAAAGATACAAAAAGAGAAGAGTTGAAAAGAAAAGAAAAACAAAGCTCGCAAGGTTGAAAACCCAGAAGGGCGGCCTTGGCAAATGTTAGAGCGTAAAAAAGTGAGGGTTAATACACGAGTGTACCTTAACCTGAACTACGTAAGGCTTGATTCCCATGTTTGGGATACGTAGGAAACTTCATCCTGAAGTCCAGCCACACGCACTTTCAAAATGACTGTGTCCATATATTGGTTTTGGCCATCTTCATCTTCTCTGTATCCGAGAGTTTGGTTGCGATCATCACTAATGAGGACTGACTATAGTATGCTGCGACGTTATCCAGACAAGGGGCAACTTTCCGTTGCCATGAGTCACCATCCAAACCAGGGACAACTTTCCGTTGCCATGTTGTGCCCTTTGAGACAAGGGGCAATTTTCCATTGCCTCCGATCTGAGGTTGTGCATCTTGAGAGTAGGTAGCAGTGGCCGTTTGCAAAAACAGTTTTTGAGAATTTTTACTGAGGCTGACTAATTTTCTCAAAAATTTGCTCTATTTTTTTCAAAAACTGGACCATATCTTGGACCCAAAAGGAAAATTTTCAGTGCTCATAACCTGACTTGCATGATTTCAAATCAAAATTGAACAAGTATGTTAATCTAACTCTTATTTTGGTTAAAATTGTTTTAGTAGAAAACCAAAACGAAAAAAATGGTCAAAATGATGAACTAAGGGCACAGTTGAGTCAGGCTTCCTGTCTTTCCCCCATCGCCAGCATACTTGCCAAAAAGGGCACAGCTAAAGCTGCCATTAAAGGGTTGAAAGCTCTCTCAACCTTCGAGCAACGAGGTATTGAGCCAAGTGCGAAGCGCGAACCGGAATGGATCAAGATACTCCACTCCCTTATCAGGAACATCAACTAAACGTCACCGGAGGAAATAGCTACGAGCTAACAGTGTTGGGCATGAACCCACAACCTCTTGTTTATTTACCGACCATATCTGAGGAGGGATGAAAAATGAGAGATTGAAGAACAGAGAGATGTGCGATGAAAGAAAAGTGAGTAGAAGGGTTTTGAGAGAAAAAACCGAGCCTGAGGGCTGAGTGATGTGAGAATCACAAATAAGAAGGGTGGGAAACAATACTAGAAGAAACTGGCTCCTCGTGATCTGAGGTCTCTCGTCTTTGTAACACATCTGTGTGTCGTGTCTTTTGTTTTGTTTACCTTAACTCTTGTTTTGAGTCGGTTCCGAGCGTGTCTCGTTGTGTTTAGGTTGTTTACCTTTCGTTTTTCGTTATTGAGTCTTTTTCACTGTGTTCAGTCGTAGGCTCAATACCCGGTTGAAAACCCTTTTCTCAAATTGTTTTGTGCTTAGAGTGCTGTGCCATTCTCTACATTTCTGCAAAACAGGTTTGGTTCTTTTGTAAAACCGCAGGGGTTCAACCCGAGTCACTTCGAAACAATGAACATATGGGTTCCGGATTGCATCTGAGTGTGTTTCAGCTTCTGCCGATTCTACCTTTGTATTCCGTCTTTTCAGATTTGGACTTTTTCGCCGTGTGCAGAATGAACTAAGAATACTATGTTATGGGCCACGAGTTCAGAATGAGCAATTTTCAGAATAAGCAGCACATTGTATGAGTTGTGTGTATAGGCTGTATGTAGATTAAACCAAGCACTGTGTTACGAGCCGAGTGTTCAGAATGAGCAGTGGGTTGTTTGAGTTGTTGTGCTGTTGGCCAGTTCATTATCTAGTTATTACAATACAAGTGTTTGATTTTCAGACAGGAGATCAATCTCATTTACACTGAGGTGTAATATGACGCAATGCGATGCAATGTACGAAATGTACCAATGTAACACTTTTTCAGACAAAAAGTTTGTTTCATTTCACCATTTTTCAAGTACATAGCTTTGGAGAAAACAAAACCTGCCCGCGGTAGTACAAGGTGCTCAAGCTACCAGCAAAAAAACAAAAGTACAAACAAAAGAAGAAATACAACAAAAGTCTGGATCAGCATCGATCATCTCAGGCCTACGGGTTTGTCCTCGTCCTCTTCCTGGACGAAGGTCCAAAGCATCGTCATCAGCACCGTCATCTGAGCCCGAGCCATCTCTGGTCTCCTCCTCGGACGACTCTACCTCCGTCTCTGCCTCAGCCTCCGACTCATCATCATCAAGAACTGGTGCTCGTGAGCTACTCCCAACATGAGTGCGCCCCGCTTTGGTGCGGGGATATACTCTGCCATCTCGGACAAGAACAGAAGGCCCAGCTGGAGCACCTCCTGCAGTAGGAATCTGAAATGGAGGTTGAAAAGCACAAATGGCAAACGCATCAGTATGCTACGCAAAGCAGGGTATGAATGTTGAATACAGTGTGTGAGTACAGTGTATGACTGTCGTGAGCAATGTATCAGTACAGAATGCAGTGCATAAGTACAGTGTATGAATGCTGTGAACAGTGTGTTGGTACAAAATGCAGTGACTGAGTGCAGTGTATGAATGCCGTGAGTAATGCTGTGAACAGTCTGTGGGCTACAGTGTATTAGATGCCGTGAGGGACATGTATCGAGTGTTGTGTTGACAGTGCGATATATCAGATTATGTGAAACAATTTATGTATGGTTTGAGACTGTGGTTAGAAGAACATACCGGAATACTGTAAATGGCCAGCAGGTCGAGGCTCTGCTAGAGCATCCCCGTCACAGAGGCAGTCAGCTCCAGGGACTGACGAGCGTACTCGGAGGAAGCCTGCAAAAGTGTTAGAAACATCAGTATTCTGCGAAACATCAAATGAAATGGAATGACAATGCAAGATGCAAAATGCAATAGTACATACCGGGGGCAAGTCGTAGAACCCGACTACCTCGTGATCAGTCGAAGGGGGAGCGAAGGGGATCTGATAGGTCTCTCCACCCTGCCCTCGGCATGTCATCATCGTGGGCAGTGCTGGCCAACTAGCCCCCCGTCCTCTCCGGGCCCCACTCCCGCTACGGACCCGAGCCACCCTCGGCGCTCCTGCTCCCTCTCCTGCCCTAGCTGTCGGCGCCGCAGGCCTCCCTCTCTCAGCTCGGCGACCACTGCTCGGAGGCCACATGATATAGGACTAGACGTACTCTGTGTAGTCGCCTTCGCCCCTGAAGCCCTCCGCATCCCAGCCGATCGTGTAATCAGCCATCTCCTCCAGGGTGTACCTCTCTGTATCCCTCATGTGGGTAGGAGGCGGACCTGGAACTATCTGCTCTGGTAAACCTAAGGTCTGGCGCAGGAAGTGCTTGCCTAGGTACCAAGCCTGACAGACCGGGCCCTCCAACAGAAGCCTGAACCGGGCGGACTCCTCAGCCACGACAAACCACTCCCGAACCGCAGCTGGCAATGGAGCCCAGGGCTGCCAGGTGATCTGAAAATGATATGCAGTCAGTTATCTACTATTATTGAAAATACAGTGCAAAGCGAATCTTGAAATAAACTCTAAAGTTGAAAACACCTCTGCGGCGGTAATGGTATCGAAGTAGCGGCAGAAGAATATGAACGTCTCCCGGGGTCTCCGCATGCATCTCACATCGAAGCGTCGAGAGAATGGAACGCCGAGGGGAATCTCCTCGTAGGGCACTGGCGTAAGCCTCGAGAAGTAGGCGTAGACCCACAACTGCAGAGCAAATATCAATATGCTTATCAGACAAAGAAAAATGTAGAATGAAGCAGAAATCGCAGAACCGTGTATCGTGCAGTGTATTGTGCAGAATGTACAGTGTGTGCAGTGTACAGTTAGTGTAAAGCAGATTATATATGTACCATGGGTGCAATATACAGTCAACGTGAAGCAGACCGCAGTGTGTGCAGTGTACAGAGTACGCGAAATGTAAAACAGAAATGTAAAAGGGGAAGAAAATATACCTCCCAAGCCCGCCAGTAGCCTCCGGGCAACTGCCCGTTGCACCGGGAGGATGAACTCATGTATCCATGGAGTGTGGCCAAGGCTGCCCCACCCCAGTTGTAGTGCAGGATTCGTGTGATGTCCACTAAAGCGCTCAACAGACAGAGAGGCACGGTGTTCGCCTGGTCGGCGAAGATGGTCGTCCGCAATAAGAACATGAGGAAGCTGCATGCATACCACTCCGCCTTCTCCTAAGCCATCGGTGCCTCCTCAGCTAAAGCTGGCTAAATCTGGAAGTGGTCCTTGAACCACGAGTATCTGACGAAGCCTGGACAAGCAAGAGGTGGTAGGTCGCCAAGCAAGTACATCTGAGCGGCTTCCCACTCGTCCATGTCTGTGTAAAAGGGGATTACCCCGATGCCGGTGAGCATCGAGAAGTCATAAGGAGTTATCGTCATATCTCCCGTGGCAGAGAAGTCGAAGGAGTCGGTGGTGTCCTACCACCTCTCCACCAGAGCAGCAAGAAGAGGCCTGCTCGCGGTAAGGCGTGGAGTCCCCTGCAGAAGGCGTGGAAGCCGGCCTGGTCGACAATGTGACGGACTGCGTCCGGTAGCTCCATGTACCATCCGCGGGCAGCAACATTCCCATACCTTCGGAAGGCATGGGAATCCCCCTGTATTCAAAAGCAAACAGTTGCGAAGCAATATTCAATTTACAATTTTGAAGAGCATTCAGAATTGGTAACAATACAGCGTGTGTGCACGTGCTCAGATTCAAACAGACATTGGGTGTTGGTGTGCTCGCAGTGAACTATAGTGTATGATGTGTCAGGGCGTTTGAGTGGTTCAGGGAAAATACAATGTGTGCGCGCGTGTTCCAATTCAAACAGACACTGAATGCAGGTGTGTTCACAGTCAACTACAGCATATAGTATATCGGTGTATCCAGATCAAACAGTTAAGGGCAGAATCGACTATGGTAGTCAGGTATTCTACTTTGCAGAAAATGAAACGGGGAAGAATATACCTCAGAAGCGCCGTATGAAAGGTGCGTCTCTGGCTCGCGCAGAAGCAGCTTTGGTGGCACCCTCCTGTCAAAACTCCAGAACTGGCGAAGTCCGTCAGGAGGCAGCACAGGAATCGCTGGTTTGTAGGCCGCCGAATCGAACGGCCGGAAGTGAAGCAGCAAGAGCTCAGCCTCTGGGTCCATATCTATCTCCGGGGGAGCCCCACTGCCTGGAATGTCGTCTGCCATCTCGAGAATGGTGCGAAAATGGCCGGAAGAGTGAAAACCGGGCAAGAATATGAAAAGTCAACCGAAAAGTCAATCCCAAGAGGGTGAAAAATGGCCGGAAAGGTCAAAGTCCGAAAAGGGCACAGAAATCGAGGTAAACTCGAGGAAAACAAACCCCGAGTGGTAAGAATCGAGAAAAAGACGCCGAAACAAAGTTTTTTTCGGTTCAAAATATTCGAAACGCGAAGGTATTCGCGAATCGAACGTCGAAACGAGCCCTAAAACCCAGGAAAATGGTGGATCGAAGGAAGAAAAATAGCCTAGAGAGAAGGAGGAGGAAATTTCGAGCAAGTGGGAAGTGAAAATATAGGGCTAGAAGCCCTATATTTAAAGACCTGTGCCGATTTGACCAAACTGCCCCGATTCATGCATATTTGGCCGGTCGGCCACATTGTTGGCCGATCGGCCAAATAGATGGCCGGTGGACTTTTTTGGTGGCCGGTGGATGGCTGGTGACCTCTCCCTATGGTCGGTGAACCTCCTACACCTTTGTTTGGGTCTTTGATGTGGTTTGGGGTCTCCATTGCTCAACACAGTGCAAGAGAGTGCATTTTTCAAGCTCAACGGGACTCTGTTTTGACCTCGGACCGTGTTTTCTGTTCGTAGCACTCGAATGCATGCAAGGGTGTATCCTTTTCATATCCTTTTTGTATCTTGCAAACATTCGGAAACTACTTCAAATGCATTGCATCATTATGCATGCATACACTCATTATCATGCGCACGCCGACTTGCATTGTTATGCACCTCCAGGCGGTCTGGCGAGACCTTAAATACGCTCGGTCTAGGAGACCTTAAATCCTCTGAAGGTGCAAGACCTTTGGTGTTTGTCGTGCCCGAATGACTCTTGGCGGGTTTTATCCTAGGTTGCATTGTCATGCATCCCTCGCTCGCATTGTTATGCGCCGCTCATATGTATTGTCGTGCATTTCAAAAGACATGCGTTGTCGCTCGTTCAATTTCATGCATTATCATGCACATTTCATTTGCATTTCAAAAAAAAAAACAAAAAAAAAAAAAAAAAAAAAAAAAACAAACAAACAAACAAAAACAAACATGCATTGTCATGCATTCACTGTAAATAGTGCATATGTCATGCATCACTGTAAATATTGCATTTACATACATTCCATTGCATATTGTATATATTGCATTGTAGCTCGCATGCATTCACTGCATCACATCCATCTACGGCTTGCGCCTTTCCATGTTGAGCTTGGTCTGGTATGTGCCCGTACTTTTCGCGTTGAAGCACAGTTATGATATTATGTGTACGCACCTAGTGTTATGGGTAACGGCACCGTTTCCATGTTAAACGTGGTCTGTATGTGTCCATGCCTTTCCTAGGCGAGATACGGTTTGGCCGCGTGCCTTATCCATTGTAAATATTACATTCCATTGCATATTGTATATATTGTATTGTAGCTTGCATGCATTTATTGCATCACCTCCATTTACGGCTTGCGCCTTTCCATGTTGAGCTTGGTCTGGTAGGTGCCCGTACTCTTCGCGTTGAAGCACGGTTATGATATTATGTGTATGCACCTAGTGTTGAGGGTGACGGCACCGTTTCCGTGTTAAACACGGTCTGTATGTGTCCATGCCTTTCCTAGGCAAGATACGGTTTGGCCGCAGGCCTTATCCACTGCATCCATTGCATTTTAGCTAGTAAATATTGCATTGTACATAGCTTGCATTGTCATGCATCATTCCTTACATGCATTGTAGTGCATTCTTCCTTACTTTGCATTGTCATGCATCTCATTGTAAATATTACATTCCATTGCATATTGTATATATTGCATTGTAGCTTGCATGCATTCACTGCATCACCTCCATCTATGGTTTGCGCCTTCCCATGTTGAGCTTGGTCTGGTATGTGCCCATACTTTTGACTTCGAAGCACAGTTATGATATTATGTGTACGCACCTAGTGTTGAGGGTGACGACACCGTTTCTGTGTTAAACGTGGTTTGTTTGTGTCCATGCCTTTCCTAGGCAAGATATGTTTTGGTCGCGCGCCATATCCATTTCATTCATTACATTGTAGTGTAGTGTTTTGCATCCAGCATTTAGGATCACGATCTCTCCTGAGCAGAGCATGCCTCACTTATATCATCCCACCCAATTACTTGTGTCTTGTGTTCCGTCTACACACTCATAGTTCTACGTATGTACGCGCCTATCCACTGCTGGTATTGTGGTTTGAGGGTGTCGGCACCTTTTCTATGGTAGACAGACTTTACATCTCCATCATCTTTATGATATTTGTGTGGTTTTGAACTGCTTATGGTTTGATCATGTTTCAATTGCATTGCATATCATTTGCATTGCTTATACATAGTTTTGTATATATTGCATTATCATTTTGCATCCATTCCGCATTGTTATGCATTGTCACACATAGGTTGCATTGTCATGCACTCCTTCACTTGCGTTATTACGCAGCTTAGATTGCATTGTTATGCATGTTGCTAACGATATCGTACCTGTTAAGTTTTCTTTCTTTTTCAAGCGCGATATTGTATGTACGGTTCATTTGAAGCTGGTGTAACCAGACGAGCCGTACAGGTATTGTGTTCTCCGTGTGAGACGTATCGAGAATTGAATAATTCTCTTACATCCTTTCTGCATTGTAATGTAGTTGGTTTCTCGCTTAAAACTGTTGCATGTTACGCTTCGTTACAGCTTTCTTTGCATGATCATGAGTAATGTTTGGCTTTTTGCATTGTCAGTTGCATTTTGCCCCCGCCTTCGGGCGCATATTTTTATTGTCTTGCATGTTTGTCTAAGTCTTCGGCCTTGTCAAAAATGGGTCGTCTCTTGGCTTTGACATTCACTCCCATCATTGTTATGACTTTCGAGTTCTGTCAAAGAGGGGCAACTGTAGACACCCCATTTTTGACCGTCCTCAAGACTTGGACGTCACCGTTTGAACATTCGGTGATCATCCATGTTCGTGTTCGTCTTGAGTTCTCGAAGGTCTCGGCCACGCGCCTTGCCTTAAGACCTCTCGACTTGCCTGTTTTGTGTTTGGTTTTGCACCAAACACTTGTGTTTTGCTTTTGAGGAGCAGGGAATGGCTTGTTGGCCATCCGCACATCTCACCGGCCATGGCTTGAGGCCACCGGCCATTGTTTTGTTGCCATCAGCCAAATGTTTGGTCGGTCGGCACTCTGTTTGGTCGGTCGGCCATTTATTTGGTCAATTTGGCATTTTTGGCTGGCCGACCACTGTGCATCTGCTTTTGGCAGATATTTTGTGCCAGCTGTGCTAGCTGGCACCCACTTTGCACCCCCTCCATACACGTGTATGAAGGGATTTCACTCTTGCTTAGCTTGTTTTGTAAACTTTGCAAGAGTGATCCTCTATAAAGAGAGACCTTCTCCTCCCTCCTCAAGGGTTCCAGAAGTTCAAGAGAGAGCTCTGAGATTAGGGTTTGCATAGTGTATCTATCTATCGCTATATCTCCCTCTCCTTTTGCCTTTGTGTGTGTTTGTTCTTATTTTTGTGCACAAACACCTAGTTCTACACCTTACCTTGGTTGCTGAGGAGCCAATAGGTTGGTCTTGAAGTTTTGGAGCTGGTTTGGACCTAAGGAAGCAGCTGGAGTGCTCTTCTTGAAGAAAGTCTTCATGGGTAAGAACTTTGCCCCTTTATTCTCCATTTTTGCATAGTCTTTTAACCTACCTTGCAACTGTTTTTAGAGTTTGTGTATAACTAATAAAAGTCTTGTTTTTGAGTGCTCTAAATAGTTGTTTAAGGTCACTTTGTTGTTTGGGGCTGCTTGACCCCTCTTAGGCCTTGTTTGGTCCCAATTTTGTGTATTTTTGGTGAGCTTCGAGACCACCTTGTTTGGGCCTCCTCACCACTGAAATCCAGAGGGATTTCAGTGGTGGGGATGGCGCTTTAAGGTCCTAAGAAGGAGAGGGCCATCCCCTCTCCTTGTTGCCTTCAATGTTGGCCATTTTAGCCTCATGTGTGAGCATCTTGTTTAAGTGCATGTTGGCCATGTCTTAAGTGTTATTTGTGCTTATTTTGCCATGATATAGCACTATTTTTAATTGGTTTAGACACACTATGCATGCTTAGCATACTTGTCTTCTAATGCCATGAATTGCCTTAGCATGTGCCTAGCATTTAGACCACCATGCTTACTTGTTTTGGCCTAGCTTTGTGAAGCTTTTATGTATGTTTTAGCGTGCCCAAGGTCTGTTTTTGGTTGCTCGGGTCATCCATGCTTTGCTTTGTATAGCTAGCATGTAATCCCCCTTGTGAGCCTTGAGTGTTGACCCCTCTAGCATGCTTTACTTGCTTGTTTCAATGATTTGGCACCACTTATAGCATCATTTCAGTCCTTGTGGTATGCTTGTATGCTTGCATTTGATGCCCCTTTAATGCTTTAAAAGGCTTGTGTGTTATACTCCATGTTTGGACCTTTATGTATGCTTCCATGTTTAGACCATTCAGAGACCATCTAGGTGCGTCTTTGGTCTTGTTTAGACCTGCATTGGACCTGTTTTAGGTCCTCCTAGCCCTTTGGGGCTTGCTTCATATAGCTTTGGTTTAAGCCCCCTCTTGAGTCTTGGACATTGTTGCATGCTTGGCTTGTCTTGTTTACTTGGTTTGGCACCTTTATAACATGATTTTCGGAGCTTAGTATGCATGGCATATGTCCATGTTTGTCCGTTTTAAGTGTGCTTAAAAGTTGCTCTTTGATGCTTAAGTTTTGAACCATGTATGCATGGATGTTTGTGTGTGTTTTGGCCTTCATTTCCTTAGCATTCGGCCACTCTTTTAGGCTTATTTGAGAGCTGCGCAAACTAGTCTAAGACCCTCATTCGCGTGTTGTTGCATGCTAGCCTTGCATGTTGTTACATACTTGGCCTATCGCATGTGTTGCATGTTTGAATCACATTGCATTTGGCATGTGTTTCCTCTTGTTTTGATTGCTTAACATGTTATATGTCTTGCATGTTTGCATGTTCACATTGCATCTTTGCATGCTTGTTAACTTGCATACTTGTTACATATTTGCATCTTAGCATGCTTGTTTGCATCCTCATGTTGCATGTTTAGCTTGCATACCTAGGTTACATTTCACTAAGCATGCATGCCTTGCCTCTTGAATTGATTATGATAGAGGTTGGGCCTCCATTGTTTGTTTATGTGCATTTCATTCCACACCAAAATGTACAACTTGGTTTCTTGGGCCATCACGCATTGAAATGCGCGATTGGTGGTCCGAGAATCGAGTACCATACCCCTTTGAGTCATAAACATGATAAGGGGTGTGGTGGTACAAACATTGCTTTGAAATGCATTGCCATGCCTTGTTTTGCCCTCTGCTGCTGTCAAAACAGGTTCCTGCAGGAAGATATGGCCAGTCGGCCATCTCCAGTGCCGACCGGCTATCCATTTCTGGCCGATGGCTTTATAGATGGTTGATGACCACTTACCCTTGGCCGGTGACCATTCCTCATGGTCGGTGGCATTTCTCAGTGTTCAGAGGGTGTACCTTGGGACTTGTGCAGTCTTCAGAGGAGGAAAACAGTGAAAACAAAGGCAACTTGTGTATGGCGGTGGGTTTCCGAGCAGAGCCGAGCATACGTGCATTGGGCCCTCTTCCTGAAGCAGTTTTATCGCTTTATTAGCTTAGTTAATTTGCTTAACTAGTTAATTGGTCTGTAATTAATTAATTAGCTTGTAGGTTAATTAATTTGTATTATTCTTTCGGACCCTCCGAGCGAGGGCAATTGTGTAATAAGCGTGCGTGAGTGTGTGTATGTCTTCCAACCCCACGTCTTTCTCCCTTTTATTTACTAGCTTTTGATGGTTAGTATTAGGGCATATTAAATTTAGCATACCTTATGCTATGCATGCGTGCATCATTCATCAGCATTGCATGCACTAGGCTCGGCGCATCATGCTAACTGCATAGCATTTCAAATCTAACTTGAATATATGCTATCTGTCACATTTCACATGCCATCCATAGATTAGCCGAGCCTATTCTAGTGACATTTTGTATGCGATGCACTAGCCACTTTAACATGAACTAGGATCATGCATGATTACTAACTAGTTTCTTGTTTTGGCTTGGAGTACACTGTGAGTGTTTTTATGCTTTAGCATCTCGCATGAGTGTGAATGTTAAACATGACAGCATGCTTACCATGTGGCTATATGCTTATGTGATATAAACTGCCTGAATGCCTGTGGGTGAAAGTTGGATTGTTTGAGTTGGAACAACTCATTGAAATATGTGTTTTAGCCTTCTTGCGAGTGTAGACACCCCATTTTTGACCGTCCTCAAGACTTGGACGTCACCGCTTGAACACTCGGTGATCATCCATGTTTGTGTTCGTCTTGAGTTCCCGGAGGTCTCGGATACGCGCCTTGCCTCAAGATCTCTCGACTCGACTGTTTTGTGTTCGGTTTTGCACCAAACACTTGTGTTTTGCCTTGGAGGGGCAAGGAATGGCTTGTGGGCCATCCCCACACATCACCGGCCATGGCTTGAGGCCACCGGCTGTGTTTTGCTTCCACCGGCTGAATGTTTGGCCGGCCGGCACTATGGATGGTCGACCGGCCATCCATTTTGGTCAAATTGCATTTTTGGCCGGCCGACTACTGTGCATCTGCTTTTGCAGATATTTTCATACAGCTGGCATACACTTTCACCCCCTCCATGTGTATGGAGGGATTGCCCTCTTGTTAGCTTCCTTTGGAAGCTTTACAAGACCATTTGTCTACAAAAAGAGAGGCTCTTCTCTCTTGGTTAAGGGTTAGAGAATTTAGACAGCATTTTCAGAGGGTCTTGAGTTTTAGGATTAGGGTTCATATATCCTCCATCTCTATATCTCTCTCTGTCTTGAGTATTGCGTGTGTTTTGTCTTAGTTTTGCACACAAACACCCACCATCACATCTTTTCTTGGAGCTGAGGCCCCTGAGGGTTTTTTTTGGAGTTATAGAGTTGGTTTGAGCTCAAAGAACCAGCTGGTCCACCATTTTTGAAGGAGGTCTACAAGGGTAAGACTTTTGTCCCTTTTTTCCCCATTTTTACATTGCTTATTTACCTACCTTGTATCTATTTTTGAGCTTAGTATATAAAATATAAAAGTTTTGTTTTTGCTTGCTCTAAATAGTTGTTTAAGAGTGTTTTGGTGTTTGAGGTTGTTTGACCCCTCTTAAGGCTTGTTTAGCCCCATTTTGTGCCTTTTTTGGTGAGCTCCGGGACCATACTGTTTGGGCCTTCTCACCACTGAAATCTTGAGGGATTTCAGTGGTGAGGATGGTGCCTTGAGGTCCCAAGAAGGAGAGGGCCACCCCCTCCCCTTGTTGTCCTTGAAAAGGGCCATTTTTAGCCTCTTGAGGGAGCATATAGTTTGAGTGTGTATTGACCATGCCTTGACTGATTTTCATGCTTATTATGTCATAATATAGCATTGTTGTATGTTGGTTTTGGTACACCATGCTTGTCCAGCATACGTACCTTGTAATGCCATGATTTGCCTCAATACATGCATAGCATTTAGACTACCATGCTTTTGTGTTTTGGCCAAGCTTTGTGAAGCTTGTATGCATATTTTGATGTGCTAAGGGACTATTTTAAGTCATTTGAGTCATCCATGCCTTGCTTTGTATAGCTACCATGTAATCCCTCTTGTATGCCTTAAGCTTTGGCCCTTCTAGCATGCCATCCTTGCTTTGTTTCAGTGGTTTGGAACCACTTGACATGTTATTTCAGACCTCATGATGTGCCCATATGCTTGCATTTTATCCCCCTTCAATGTGTTTAAAGGTTGTTGCCTTATGCCCCTTGTTTAGGCCTTGGAGTATGCTTGCATTTTTTAGACCACTTAGATGCCATCTAAGTATATCCTTAGCTTTGTTTAGGTCTGCATTAGACCTATTTTAAGTCCCTTTGGCCTTGTGAGGCTTGTTTGACCTAGCCTTGGTTTACCTCCCCTTTGGCTTGCCTTAAGTCTTGGACCATTGTTGCATGTTTGGCTTGCCTTATTTACTTGGTTTGGCACCTTTATAACATTTTTTTAGAGCTTTATGTGCATGCCATTAATCCATGCTTTGTCACTTTTAAGTGTGCATAAAGGTTGCATGTTTGATGCTTGAGTGTTGGCCCATTAGCATGTGCATGTGTGTGTGTGTGTGTTGGCCCTCATTTCCATAGCATTAGCTACTGTTTTGGACCTAGTTTAGGGCTGTCCAATTAGTGTAAGTCCCTTCCTTGCATGCCATTCAAATGTCATTACATTATTCCATGGTTGCATCCTTTGGTTGTATGTGTTGCATGCTTAAAATCACTTGCATTGGGTATGTATCCTTTGGGTCATGTTGTTAGCATATTTGTATGACTTGCATGTTTGCATGGTTGAGTTGCACAT
Source organism: Camellia sinensis (assembly GCF_055761805.1). Classification (NCBI taxonomy): domain Eukaryota; kingdom Viridiplantae; phylum Streptophyta; class Magnoliopsida; order Ericales; family Theaceae; genus Camellia; species Camellia sinensis. Next base: position 62,476,294 of record NC_138971.1, read on the forward strand.
TGCATACTTGATTAGCTTGCATGGATTGCATGCCTAGTGAGCATTGTGCATTGCATCTCCATGTTACACACTTAGGTTCACATGCTTAGGTTGCATTGTACTAGCATGCATACTTGGCCTCTTGAATTGCTTGTGATAGAGGTTGAGTTCAATTTGTTTGTTTATGTGCATTGCATGACATTTGAAATGAAAATGCACAACTTGGTCTCTTGGGCCATCACGCATCAAAATGCACGATTGGTGGTCCGAGAACCAAGGGCCGTATCCCTTTGAGTCACAAACATGACAAGGGATGTGTCGGTGCACACATTCGCTTGAATTGCATTGCCATGCAAAGCTTTGCCCTCTGCTGCTGTCAAACAGGTCCTGCAGGAATTTTCGTCCGATCGACTACACAGAGTGCCGACCGGCCATCCATCGGTGGCCGATGGATTCATCTTTAGCCGATGACCACCAAATCATAGCCGGTGATGATCCCCTTTGGCCGATGGCATTCCCCAGCGTCCAGTGAGAATATCCTGAGACTTTGGCAGTTTTCAGTGGGGTATAGTAGGGAAAACAGAGACAGCTTGCGCATGGCAGTGGACTTCCGAGCAAGACTGAGCATGCATTGCATTGGGCTCTTTTCCCGAGGCCGTTTATCGCTTTCTTAGATTAGTTGATTTGCTTAACTAATTTAGTTGGTCTGTAATAATTATTAGCTAGGATAGTTGGTTTGTTATTCGGACTGTATTATTCTTTCGAACCCTCCGAGCGAGGGCAATTGTGTAATAAGTGTGGGTGCGTGTGTGCATATCTTCCAACCCCCACTTCTTTCTCCCTTTTACTTACCTGCTTTTGATGGTAGACTAGGGCATATTTAAATTACCATACCTTATGCTATGCATGCGTGCATTCATACATCAGTATTGCATGCACCGGGCTCGGCGCACCATTCTAACTACATTTGTATTTCAATTCCAAATTGAATACGTGACTACTTGTGCCTTTTCACATGCCATTTTAGGATTAGCCGAGCCTATCCTAATTGCATTCTGTATGCGTTGCATTAGCCACTTTAACATGAACTAGGATCACGCATGTTTGCTAACTAGTTTATTGTTTTGGCACGGAGTACATTGTAAGTATTTATGCTTTAGCATCTCGCATGTGTGTGAATGTTAACATAATTGTACGATTACCATGAGGCTAGCTGCTTATGTGATATAACTGCTTGAATGCCTGTGGATGAAGGTCGAATTGCTTAAATTGGGATAATGCATTAAAACTGTGACTTTTAAACCCACTCGATAGTGGAAAAATCATGTTTTTCTAAAAGCGCACTCGAAGGTGGCAAAACCCGCATTTTAGCCTACTTGCGAGTAGCAAACCATTTTTCAAAACAAACATGCTATGTTTTGTTCCAATTTAGGCGATTTGGTCTATACTTGTTTGTTGTGCGCATAACATAGTAATTCTAGGCTAATAACCAGAATAAGAACACATAACGTTTTCAAAATCGGATATCATGGTTAGTAGAGGCCGATCTTCGGATCGGGCGAGAGGGGGTGCTCATAGCTGACCTTCCCCAATCGTACCCAAGTTCCCGAGCCGAGGCAACTTTGGTGATGACGGACACGTGGCCTTTGGCACTGAGTCGGGGTTTCCTAAATTCCCCCATAAAAAATATTTAAGTGGCGACTCTGTATCTGGCAAAGCAGTCCATGTTTGGCACTTCTTTTCTACAAATCTGTTTTTCTCAAAATGATTTGCTGGATTTGGACTCTTTGGTTCAGATTAAGAACCGTGACGATTCGAAGTCCGAACAATAGTGAGCCCAAACGAACAGAACGGGACTCATCCTCCCGGGGCGTTCGGGGACGTCTACAGTTTCTGGCGACTCCGCTGGGGATTTAGAGAGCTTGACTCGAACTCGTGATATCCTTTTTTGATTTCATTTATGTGTCTCTTTGCATTGCATGTGCATTGGTGCGCCTAGGACACCGTGTTTGCCATCTGCCATTCCTGAACGGTTTGTCGGAGGCTTGACTTTGTCAAAGCATGCCATAAGGCTGACCGATTGTGAGCTCTGGCAGTATGGGAACACAAACCTCGGTTTTACCGGGGCAACCTTTTCGACCACTCGACCTAGTGCATATCGAAATCCATAGTGACTACTCCAAAGTAGGACAGGTTGCTTACCCGATGTTAGGTTGTTTGAAAACTGCTACGTGCATAGTGAAACCCTAGCTCCTGACAAAATAGGACAGGGAAACCCTACCCTTCCATAGGGGTGTTTTGGCTCTCTTTACTTGCTATGTGTTTTTAGAGTGTATCTATGCAGGGGAACACACATATCAGTTCACAAGTTTGAGTATCAGACCTGAGGGCATCAGTGTCAGTTTATGAGAATCAGTTATATCTGTGGGTATTTGATTCGGTATTTTAGGGGCAGTGATTTTGGGCAAAAGTGATCAGTTGTAGAGTATAGTTATTCAGCTATACTAGCGTCCATTCTGATTGGTCCGAAATGCTGCATGTTTTCTCTTTCAGTTCAGAGAGTTGATACAGAATAGCTAGTGTTCCCCCTTGCTGAGGCAAGACAGATATCTGATCCATCAGTCACCGTTTAGTACAACGGACTTATCACGACGTAGAATTCAAAAGAGATTGTGGTTATGACGGCCGCATTAGATCAAGGAATCACTCTGGAAAGCGAGACCAATGTCGATATACCGCATCCACCAAGGTCGCCTGTCGCGCACCCGGTCTGGACCCCCCAGTTGTATCAGGCTCGTGAGCCCACCACATTTGAATTGATGGGAATGATAGGCGACCTCCAGAGATCCGTGGCTGATCTGGCCTATGGAATGTCGGCTTCACCGCTAGCGGCACCGTATGCCGGGAATTTCATACCACAGAAGCCCCCGCTACTAGGGCGGATTGTGATAGAGCTCAGCCAACCAGAGGTTGCCTCCAGCTACAGCAACGACGTGTCAGCAACAACCGGGCTTCGCTCTGATGTAGTAACCCAAACCCCGATCAGGCTGAGGCCAGAGGCAAGAACAAAATGAAGGCAGATGCCGATCCCATTGAACAATTGTTGTGGGCAGTCAAGGCTTTGAAAGCCAAGGGGATGAGTAAACAACAGGTATTCGCAGTCGTAGCTAAGGTTGTGGATAATGTTTTCCCCACTCCAACTGAAGGCAGTACAAGCCAGTTAGAAAATCGGGATAGGCCCCGTCATGCCAGAACAGTTCCTTCCACTCCCAACCTTGCACCTGGGAAAGATCAGAAAGCCAAGGCGGCGCCTGCTAACCCTTTCGCTAGTGCGTCTAGCAAGAATACTCAACCTTCAAAGTACCTGCCCCGAGGGCGCAGGGTCTTTCACGCTCTCTACATGCCATTGTCAAAGGCACTTCAGATCCTTGCCGAAAGGGGGCATCTTAAACCCTTGGAGCCTCGGCCTCTCCCAAAGAATCTCCCTACTACACATGATGCTGCCTTGTACTGTGCGTACCACCAGCAAACCGGTCATGCTACCGACAATTGTTTTCGCCTCCGTCATGAGGTACAAGACTTGATCGACAACGAAGTTATCCTCCCGCCCACCTCAGCCAAGTCTGTTACTACCCAGTTATTGGATTTTGAGGATACTGATACTACGAGTATGTAATCAGGAAGTGCACCACCTACGGGCAGCGCTCAACGTATTTTGGATGTGGTGTCTGGCACGCATTTTTGGAGCATCTGCGAATGCTAGTTTTGTAAATTCTGGCTTGGGTGTCGAGTCAGTTTTTTGTTTTGTTTTGAGTTTGTCTCATTTTCTTGAGTTAGTCCTTTTGCTTATGGGTCTGTCTTGTTGTAGCAAGTCAGTCCCCTTTGTATAGAATGTCGGGTGATTCCGGAGCTGTTGCCTCGAACACCGTCTTGTTTTGTAATTACCCTTTTGCTTTCTTTTGAGTCTGTCTCTGTCGTCGAGCCAGTTGCAACCAAGGAATTTGAATGAAACAGCTGCGGCTATCATGTTTCCATGCTTACTACTATTCTGAATTAGTTGTGCCAGGGGACTCGAATGGAACAGCGGTACATTCCACCTGTTCTCTTATGCCCTGAAAATCATTGCATTGACCTAAGTTCTTCAAAACTTTTTGAACACTGCGGTGAAAACAAAGAGGGAGGAATTCCTCAGGTTTTGCAAACTTTGATCAAATTGAGAAAGAGAGGCGTGCTAAGCCCTTAATGATTGAAATCATGCTTGTCAGCGCGAGTACTGAGAAGAACCCTGGCTTGATCCAGACTGGTTCGACACGATCTTCAGCGCGAGTGATTTGTCGCTTCTTCAAAAACTTTCAAAAACAAAATGTTTTGCGCGGTCCTGTGAAGACTTGTGTGGAATCACTCTTGAGATTGTGTAGCTTAGGATCGCTCTCAGCTTCAAGACTCGAGCCCTTGTTTTAAAGCCTTGAACCACAATTTGAAGTGTTCAACGATCGACCATCAAGAGAGGCCTGTGTGGCCAGATTGGAAGCAGCCCTCAAACAAGAGGCACCAAAGCCAGATTAAGAAGATCAGATCTCATCAGAAGAAGCCTGTAAAGCTAGAACAGAAGCACCCCTCCAAACTAGGGGCAAAAATGTCTGATTTGCTCGAAGAGCCGAAGATGGGTCCTTCAGTAAGTCAATGCAACAGCCACTCTCCTGGATACGGATGGCTTCAAAACCCTAAAACCATTTGGCATGGACTTGTTACAATTTTACCCTTTGAGCGGCTCGCTAGGCCGAAAACCCAGAAGGGCGACCCAGGCAAAAGTTAGAGCAAAAGAAAATATATACAAAAAAGAGAAAAAATATAAAACAGACAAAAAAAGAAGAGAAAAATATACAAAAGAGAGAAAAATACAAAAAAAGAAAAAAAATAAAATATACAAAAGAGAAAAAGAAAGGGAAGAAAGAAAAAGGAATGAAAAGTTCGCAAGATCGAAAACCCGCAACGGGCGCCTTGGCAAAAGTTAGAGCCTAAAAAGTGAAGGTTAAAATACCCGAGTGTACCTTAACCGGAACTACGTAAGGCTTGATTCCCATGTTTGGGATACGTAGGCAACTTCATCCTGAAGTCCAGCCCCCAACGCTTTCATAGCACCTTGTAGACACCCCATTTTTGACCGACCTTAAGACTCAGATGTCACCGATTGAGCGTTTGGTGATGTTGCATAATGTGCTCGTTAAGAAGTTTCAGAGTCGCGGCCGTGAGCCCTGCCTCCGGACTTTCGAACCCTTTTCTGTGCCTTGCCTCGGTTTGCGAACCAGACTCGGTTTTCTCTGTTTCTTTTCCCGAGGGGAGGGAGAGGTCCCGTAGACCATCTCTCAGTGGCCGTGGGCTACATTTTGTGGCCGTAGGCCATTTTGCCCATTTCGGAGTCCGATTTCCGGTTTTTCAGGACCGTTGGCCGTGTGCCTCGGTTCGGGACCGCTTAACCATCTCCATTTGCTCTAATTTTTGGCATACTTCCTTTTTACTCCCTTTTGAGGGACACTGGGGTCTGAGAAACCCACTTCGTGGCCGAATGCCACTTTCGGTGCTTAACAGCCCATTTTCGGGACCCCGAACTGCGTGTTTTGGCTCCCGAACATTCGTTTTGCATCGGTTTTTGTTCATTTTTGGCAGGTACCTCTGTTTCATCACCGGGAAGGTCACTGGAGTGTGGGAGGCCAGCAATTATCTTAGCAACCAGTTATATTCTATTTCGCCCTCCGACGCCCGTTTTTCTCACTTCCGGGCTAATGTTGAACACCTTGGGCCTTTTTTCTTGAACTTTGAACCACATATCTGTGTTGTACACACTTGGGGGGACCCTAAAAGTGGGTGGCCGGCCATTAATTCCAATTGACCCTTTTGACCCCCTCCTAAAAATGGCTTGTTGTCCCTCCTGTTTTACAATTACCAATTTTTGAACCATAGGGTTGTGTTGTACACACATGGGAGGACCCTAAAAAGTGGTGGCCGGCCATTAATTCAACTTGACCCTTTTGACCGCTAGCCGGCTGGCTAGGGGGGGTGGCCGGCCGGCCACCTTCAAGTCCAAAAACCAGCCGGCCATGATCCTCACAAATCACACTTTACAGCTGTATAGCTGTATCCCCCAGAAAATATCTGTATCCGGGGGATATTTTGTAGGGGGAAAGCCTTGGTCCTTTTCCCCCACCCTTTCCTTCCATGCTCCCCCTCCTTTTTGGTCCTTATAACCAGCTGCCAACCTTTGTTTTAGAGGTTTGGAAAATTTGCTTCAAGCATAGACATCCAAACCTCCCTCTATCTCTCTCATTTTCTCAAAAGCTCCTAAGTTCTATCCCATTCCTTCATCACCACCAAGCACCACCACCACCACTCCATTTCCAGCAACAAGGAGGGCTTCTCAGAGGCTAAAGGTGCTGCAACTTGGTCCAAGAAGCAACCAAAGATTGGTCTACAAGGGTGAGTTGCCATTTCCCCCTTTTTGAGCTTATTTTTGCAACATTTCTTAGCCATATATGCTTTTTGCTTTGAGCTCTGGCCATAACTGAAAGTGGCCTTCTTTTGAGCTCTTTTTCACTTTTTCTTAAGGGCTCAACCCTGTTTGAGCCCCCCATTTTGCACTTGCTTCAGTATCTTCCTTAAATGCTATTTTCTTGCATGCTTTGGCAGCCTATTATGCTTCGGTTTTTGGCCTTTTTACAGTACTGAAAATAGTCTTATTTTGGTCCACTATTCATGTGTTATTAAGGGCCTTTCATGGTTTGGGACCTCCATATGCTACTTCATGTTGTATCCCTCTTTGGTCCCCTTTTCTTGCATGTTTTGGCAGCCTATTATGCTTCGGTTTTTGGCCTTTTTATAGTACTGAAAATAGTCTTATTTTGGTCCATTCTTCATGTTTTATTAAGGGCCTTTCATGGTTTGGGACCTCCATATGCTACTTCATGTTATATCCCCTCTTTGGTCCCCATTTTTGCATGTTTTGGAAGCCTATTATGCTTTGGTTTTTGGCCATTTTACAGAGCTAGAAAAAGTCTTATTTTGACCTTCTTAACATGTTTTATTAAGGGTCTCTGCTTGTTTGGTGAATTCTTTGTATACCTCATGTTATAGCCACTTTTGAGCCTCATTTTGCATTGCATTTCTAGCATGTTTGTATACTGTTTTGGGGTTTTTACAGTTCTGTAAATATGAATATTTTTGGTCCCTCTTCAATGTTGTAGAAAGGGAATTTTTCAGTTTGGGTTTTGTATATACCACTTGCTTCTTTGGCCACCTTTTGGCCCATTTTCTTGCATAAGAGCTTAGCCATATCTATGTTTGTTTTTGAGGTTTTTACAGTCCTGTAAAGTGGCTTATTTTGGGCCCCTCTTCAACTTTGTTGAAGGGCCCTAACCTATTTGGAGTTAGCAGCTGTGAGTTGCTTCATAATCTCATGTTTAGGGCCATTTTTGCATGCCATTGTTGCCCTATCTTCGCTTGCTGTTTGGCCATGATTTGTACTAGTAAAATGCTTATTTTGGGGCTTCCTTACTTCTGTCTTTTCATTCCATGTACCAATTATGCATGCTTTGTATAGCTGTAGTTCATTCTATGTGCCTAATTTTGCATTTCGGGAGAGATTCCATGCATCGGGTGTGTTTTCGCCTCATTTCGGGGTTGTTTTCCCCCACATTTCATTGCTGAAAATCCATTAGCATGTTTGCATATCATTTTCCATGTCATTGCATTGCATATGCCATTGCCTCGGTGTGCGTGCCCGTGTGCACGCATTTCGAGGCACTTCATTTTCATCCATCGGCCTCTTATGTGAGCGTGGCTGAGGCTCTCTCATGTTAGTGTAAGCCCATATCATATTTCCATGTCATTTACATTGCGCATGTCATTTTCTCGGTTTGCGTGCCCGTGTGCACGCATTTCGAGGCATCTCATTTTTACAGCATAGTGCATACTAGGTTGTATCTTAGATCGCATTCAGTCATTTTCCTCAGTTTGCGTACCCGTGTGCACGCATTTCGAGACACCTCATTTTCATAGCATTGTGCATGCTAGGTTGTATCTTAGTTGCATTCATGCATATCATGTATATTACATCGTGTTCGGGATAGGAGTTAGCCCGGGCACGGGAAACGACGTATGTTCCGTACTCCGAGTGACGGAACGTATCTCAATTCCCCAGTCACCGACACTCCGGATCATCCATGATGGAGTTAGGTCTTGTTGTGTTTTCATGTGCATTCATCCCATATTAAATTGTGCAATTCGACTCCACGGCCATCATGCCTCGATATGCGTGATTGGTGGCACGAGGATTGAGGCCTGCATATATCTGTGAAAATACATTGCTATGCCCCTTTCCTGCTCTTTGTTGCAGCAAAATGAAGAATTCGCAACTTTTCAGAGTTTGGCACGCTTTCCAAGAATAATTGCTAAACAGAGGCTAATTGGGGCATCCCAGTGGATTTCCGTGCAAGGCAGCCCAGACATGCATCATTCATCAGAGGCAAGGCAGTCCCTGGCTTGCATGCCAGTTTTACAGTTTTCTTAGTTAATTTGTTAATTAATTAGGAATTTGTATATTATTCGGACTGTAATATTTGGACTGTAATATTCTTTTATTCGGGACTGTATATTTATTCGGACCCTCTGTGCGAGGGCATAATTGTAATAAGTGTGCGTGAGTGTGATGTATGTCTTCCAACCCCACGTCTTTCTTCCCTTTTATTTACCTGCTTATGATGGTTAGATTAGGGCATGTTTTAATTAGCATACAGTATGACAAGCATGTTTGCATCATTCATCTGTTTTGCACGCACCGGGCTCGGCGCATCATACTAACTGCATTGTACTTTCAATTCCAAATTGAATACATGTTAGTTGTAGCATTTCATATGCCATGTTTAGAATAGCCGAGCCTGCTATAGTTGCATTTTGCATGTGTTGCATTAGGCATTTATGTATAGTTAGGATCATGCATGGATTTCTAACTTAGTTTCTGTTTTGGCTTGGAGTACTCGGTGAGTTTTATGCTTTAGCATCCTTGCATGCGTGTGAGTGACTGCCATGAATAGCATGCTTACCATGAGGCTATATGCTTATGTGATATAACTGCCTGAATGCCTGTGGGTGAAGGTTGGATTATTTGGATTGGGACAATTCATCAAATGTTTGTTTTAAGCCCACTAGATAGTGGCAAAATCCTCTCTTCTAAGCCCACCTGCGGGTGGCAAAATATGCATTTTAAGCCTGCTTGCGAGTAGCAAACCATGTTTCAAAAAATAAACATGAAATGTTTTGTTCCAATTCGGGCGACCCAGTCTATACTTATATGCTGTGTGCATCACATAGTAACCTAGGCTAATAACCGGAATAAGGACACACAAAGTTTTCAAAAATTGATATCATGGTTAGTAGAGGCCGATCTTTGATCGAGCGAGCGGGGGTGCTCACGAAGTGACCTTCCCCAATCGTACCCAAGTTCCCGAGCCGAGGCAACTTTGGTGATGACAGACACGTGGCCTTTGGCACCGAGTCAGGGTTTCCTAAATTTCCCATTAAAAAAACATTTAGGTGGCGACTCTGTATCTGGCAAAGCAGTCCATGTTTGGCACTTCTTTTCAAAAATCTGTTTCTCAAAACGATTTGCCGGATTTGGACTCTTTGGTTCAGACTTAGAACCGTGACAAATTTTAGAGTCCTGAGCTGTAGTGACCCCAAAATGAACGGAACGGGAGCTCGTTCCTCCCGGGGCGTTCGGGGACGTCTACAGTTTCTGGCGACTCTGCTAGGGATTTAGAGAACTTGACTCGAACTCATGATATCTGTTTTTGACTACACTTGTGTGTTTCTTTGCATTGCATTTGCATTGGTGCGCCTAGGACACCATGTTTTCCATCTGCTATTCCTGAACGGTTTGCCGGAGGCTTGTCTTGTCAAGGCATGACCATAAGGCTGACCGGTTGTGGGCTCTGCCAGTATGGGAACACAAATCCCGGTTTTACTGGGGCACCCTCTTTGACCATTCGACCTAGTGCATATTCGGATCCATAGTGACCATTCCAAACTAGGACAGGTTGCTTACCCGTTTATAGGTTGTTTGAAACCGCTGTGTGCGTAGTGAAACCCTAGCTCCTGACAAAATAGGACAGGGAAACCCTACCCCAACATAGGGGTGTTTTGGCTCTCACTTATCTGTTATGTGCTTTAGAGTGCGTCTCTACAGGAATGCATGTATCAGTGTATAAGTTTGGGCATCAGGCCTGCGGGCGTCAGTTCAGTATTGTGGGTATCAGGCCTGCGGGCATCAGTCAGCATTTGAGAATCAGTTATCTGCGGGTATCAGATTCAGCCTTTGGGAACAGTGATTCAGGGATAATAACCAGTGTTTGAGGACAGTTTGTATCCAGCTTATCGACTGTGTGTTGTTATGCCAGGCTGTGTGTCATGCATTTTATTTTAAGCTATTATGCTGTCCGTTTATCTGTTTATTTATTTCCTTTTCACTTTATTTATCTTTTGCTAGGTCAGTTCTAGCACAATTGCTTCCAACCCAGCAGGCATTCCCCAAGCACTTTGGACACGAGGTCGTCGACTCAATCGATCTGAGGATCTAATCGACGGACAGCCAGTGTTCCATTCTCTACCCCCCGTTACCAAAAGAAAGCCGAAAAAGCGCAGTGTGTCAGAACAGAGGTTGTCAGAGCAGTGGGTTACTTCATCAGAGGACTATAGGACTGAGGTCTCAATTACTGCTGTAGAAATAGACATACCAGTTACACAGATGGATCAGCAAAATACATCAGGGATGGAGGCCCTAATGCACCAGATGCAGGAGAGCATGAGACAGATGCATGATGATGCCGCCCGTCAAGCGAAGTTCTCCAAACAGCAGGCCGCGATCATGGCCCAACAGGCCGAACTAATCACCAGACTGCAACAGCAGAATGCGGCATCTACTTCACACCAAATTCCCCCTCCGGCAGGGGCTCCATTACCCGAGCAAACACCTACCGTTCAGAATGCTCCCCCAACCGCTCAGAACGCCGTGCCAAATATCCAGAACCTGCAAGAGGACACGAATCTTCCAACGGGGCCAGCTCCGTTCCCGCTTCCGCCACAACTGTCCAAGGTCCATACACCCAATCACCCGGACTCTCCCTTCGAGTTCGAGGTTGATCATACAGCTCTGAAATTGAGCAAACTTGAGAAGCTCTTCAAGAAATCCCAAGGGGTCAAGGCTATCCCGGATATCGAGGATGGATATACCGACGTGGCCGTAACATTGCCCGATAGGTTCAAAATGCCTCAAATTGACCGCTTTGACGGGTCCGGGGACCCCATGGTCCATCTCCGACTGTTCTCGGACATCTTGCGGCCAATGGGCCTAACGCGACCACAGAAGCTTTCACTATTCGGCCGAACCCTGTCGGGTGTGGCCGCCCACTGGTACGCAAAGTTAGAGGATGAAGTGAAGAAGAATTGGGATGAAATGGCTGAGGCCTTTGTCGCGCAATATTCGTACAACACTCAGATCGAGATTACAACTCGTGATCTTGAAACGACAAGGCAAGAGCCCAAGGAAACTTTCTCGGACTTTGTAATCCGATGGAGGGCAAAGGCGTCAATGATGACTCTAAGGCCCACGGATAAGGACCAAATCCGGATGATTGTGCGCAATCTCCACCCAAAGTTGATGCAGAGAATGATTTTAATCCCCTTTCCTACTTTCTCAGATTTACACGAGATGGGGGTGCAAATCGAAGATGCAATGAAACAAGGTTTGTTTGACCACGATAGGGAACAACCGAGGAGGACTTTCAACCGTAACAACAATGCGGGCCCGAGTGGCGCTGCAAATACAAGAGCCTCGGAAGTTAGTATGGTTACCACCACTCCCCCTCCCCCTCCAAGGCCCATGGCTGCCACACCTTTCTCCGGCGCGTCCGGAAGCAACACACAAACCACCAGATTCCAACCTCGAGGCCAAAGAACCTTCACCCCATTATACATGCCCCTGTCCAAAGCTCTAGGGGTATTAATCAAGAAAAAGCATTCGAAACCCCTGGAGCCGAAGCAACTACCGAATCCACTCCCTCCCTCTCATGACCCAGCAAAGTACTGCGCGTATCACCAACAACACGGTCACGACACCGACCGTTGTTTCAGATTGCGTCATGAGATCCAAGATCTTATCGACAAACAGGTGATCGTGCCTCCCGATAAATCCAATGTCACAACCAACCCTCTCCCACCACATAACCAAGCTCCCCCTCCCAACAGAATCAATTTTATCCAAACTGGGGTCGCATCCTACGATCCCAGTATCTATATCACCCCATCCCACCTACCCAAGCCGGAGGTGTTCCTCCCCGATTGCACTGACTTCTTGTGCATGGTGGACATCTCCAAAACCCAACCAGAGCCGATGGTGGTGACCATCGAAGATGGGGCAGGGCAGATTTCGGGAGAGAATGAGATTATTGAATCTGGGGCTGAACAGAGTTTTGCTGGGGGAGCCTATAATCCGAGCGAGTATATCCTATCAACAAGCCAGATTGGGTTGGGCATAGAATTTCCAGAGATGGGGGAACTGTGTGTAATCCAGGGAGATAGGTTCAGGCAAGGGGCAGATGATCTGACAGCTATAGAGGAGGACTTTGCCAACCTGCAATTTTTCGATGACCAGGAACCGGGGGATGCGTCAATCAACTGGTTCGACTATGAGGAATCGGCGGAAGCCACTGGATGGCTCGAGGATCAATGAGATGAAGTGAGGGAATCCCAACCAGAACAGAGCCCGGCAGGGACAGGAGTATCAGCTGTGGCCAGAAGTCGAGTTATATCGCCGGAGAGCGCCGGTGCTAAGAATTCCGCTCGAGACTTGGGCATTATGGATACAGGAATTGTTGAACAACCGGCTGTACTGACGCAACTGGAACAAGAAAAGTTTGAGGATGCCGAGAGAATTAGGAAAGCTAAAGGCCCTGAGGGGACTAAGAGTGCTGTGTGCACGAAGATAGAGAATGCTGCGAGCATGTGGACCGAGAGCACTGCAAGTGCAAGTGGACCGGAGCCAGACAGGTGTCTGATGGCTGCCGACGGAATGTGGTGGGAAGACGACGACTTATGTCTTGCCCACACGGATGAAGACTGGGGAAATAATCAACCGGATGACACTTGGTACCTCGATGAGGTTGACCATACGACGAGAAGTGGGCGGTACTTCAAACCCCCACACCTAGACCAACCCGACGCATCCGGGAAGGATAGAGAAGCGGAGAAGCAGAAGGAGAAGCAGATTGAAGAGGAAGCTGTGCTGAAACAGTTAAAGAAGATACAAGCAAACATCTCCATCTGGGGACTGCTAATGGCATCGCGGGTACATAGGCAAGCTGTCCTGTCTGCTATGGACAAGTCCAAACTCTCCATAGATACCACGCCTGAACAGCTGGTTGGGCTGGTTTTTCCGGGAGGAGGTTCCCCGGCATTAACCTTTTCGGACAAGGAACTACCGCCTGAGGGCACAAATCATAACAAACCTCTCTATATTTCTGTAGAATGTAGAGATAAGTGGATACCGGTGGTACTTGTTGATACCGGGTCTGCGATTAATGTCTGCCCGACCAGACCGACATATGCAATCGGGTTGAAGCCCGTGGACTTCGTCCCAACTACTCAAGTGATCAGAGCATACGACAATACCAGCAGAGAAGTGATGGGGACTGTTAAAATTCAAACCAAGGTTGGTCCAGGACAACACAGCATTGAATTTCATATCTTGGACGTTCCCGCAACCTTTAACCTACTTTTAGGGCGACCGTGGTTGCACCAGGTCAAGGCAGTCTCTTCCACTCTACATCAGATGCTAAAATACCCTCACGGGAAAGGGGTAGCGATCGTTTTTGGGAATTCATCAATCCATCCGCCGCCGGAAGTGTCCACACCTGTCTTGGAGATCGAGCACGGCACGGAGGATGTGTTTTTATCGGGGTTCACTTTGGCCGAGGCTCGAGTGGTGTAGAATGTCATGGCTGTGAATGAGGGTATGTACGTCAGTGCTCAATCTGTCTACCTCATGAACAAGCTACAACATATCCCCGGAATGGGATTAGGAAGAAGTGGCCGGAAAGGCGTCGTGGCATTGGCCGAAGTGCCACACAACCCTCACACCTTTGGATTGGGTTATCTGTCCACCAAAGAGGACTGGGTGAGGAAGGGGAAAGAGATGGCCGGAAGAGCCAGAGCAAAGAAGGCTGGGAAGCCATTTGAATTAATGCATAGGCCCATCTGGGGTACCCTAAACGGACGCTTCGTCCGGGAGGGGGAAGACTTTCCATTCTGCGGCTTCCCAGAACCATGGCTGAACGCGGAGAGGAAACGCGTGCCTGGTTTCGAAATCTTATTCGACTTACAATTACCTGGGGATGACGTTTCCGAAGCGCAGACAGACCCACCAACTGAGGTTGAGCAGTGTAAAGCAGTGGATTCTGAGAGCACCGAGCTTGAAATAGGGGTAGCGCTGGCGTGTCTGCTTTCAGATCCTCCGATCGAACAGAAGTGCTTGGGGGATAGCTCCTCGGTATGTGTGATCGGGAATGAAGCAGCTGCAAGCCTACCATCAGCTATCTTGGATGCATCTATCGCACCTTCTCTCATCTGGCAATATGAAGAAGGCTTTTTATCTAGCAGCACCGGGTCAGGTAGTGAGCCGGAATCTGATTCCACCGAATCTTGTGCGTCGGAATCAGGTTCCAGCTCGACTGAGTCTGAGTCCGGGAATTCTTGGGGGTGATAATCCGGATGCCACAGTCCTGTCTAGGTCGTCATTTTCATTTTCTTTTGAGTCTGTTGTAACATAGGAATCTGACGGCTTGGAAGTATTTAATGAGAATGATGTGGATGTGGTTTCTGAGTATTTTTCTGTGCCTTTGATTTATTGGTTAAATCAGGATTTTCAAAATTTTGATGAAAACAATAAGGGAGAAATTCCTCCGGTTTTGCAACGGTTAATTGATCGAGAGCAGGAAAGATTTGTTAAACCCTTAATGGATGAAATCACTACCATGAATATTGGTACTGAGAAGGACCCGCGGCTGGTCCAGATCGGGTCCACGTTGTCTTCGGAGGAACGCGAGCGCTTAGTCGCTTTATTAAAAGATTTCAAAGATGTTTTCGCGTGGTCCTACGAAGACATGCCTGGAATCGATCCTGAGATTGTACAGCACCGGATCCCTCTTGACCCCGAGGCTCGACCTGTCAAACAAAAACTCAGAAGGATCCGCCCGGACTGGGCTCTCAAGATTAAGGAAGAAGTCACCAAGCAAATTGACGCAGGTTTCCTGCTGGTATCCGAATACCCAACTTGGTTGGCCAACATTGTTCCGGTGCCAAAGAAGGATGGCAGAATTCGGGTCTGTGTAGACTTCAGAGATTTGAACAGGGCCAGTCCGAAGGACGACTTTCCCTTGCCACACATTGATGACTTGGTGGATTTCACGGCAGGACACGCCTTGTTTTCGTTTATGGATGGTTTCTTAGGCTATAATCAGATAGTAATGGCACCCGAAGACCGGGAGAAGACTGCGTTCACTACCCCGTGGGGTACATATTGTTATAGAGTGATGCCATTTGGGTTGAAAAACGCTGGAGCTACTTATCAACGGGCAGCAACTACAATATTGCATGATATGATCCATAAAGAGGTCGAGGTGTATGTGGACGACATGATTGTCAAGTCCAAAGAAAGAGAGGGCCACTACACCGCCTTACAAAAGTTCTTTCAAAGGATCAGAGAGTTTCGGCTGCGGTTGAATCCCCAGAAGTGCACGTTTGGTGTTACAGCGAGAAAAATGCTAGGGTTTCTGATTACGCAAAGGGGCATCGAGGTCGACCCTTCCAAAATCAAGGCCATCTTAGAAATGCCACCACCAAGGACTGAAAAGGAGGTGCGAGGCTTTCTGGGTAAAGTGCAATTCATAAGACGGTTTATTTCTAAATTAACCTTGACTTGTGAACCACTTTTTGGTCTCCTGAAGAAAGGAAAGAAGTTCCAATGGGACGGCCGATGTCAAGCAGCTTTTGAACAGATCAAAGAATATCTACAGAACCCGCCCGTGTTGTCACCACCAGAGCCGGGGAGACCGTTGATATTGTACCTTTTGGTAACTGAGACTACCATGGGCTGCATGCTCGCGCAGGAGTCAGAAGACAAAGTGGAAAGGGCCATCTACTATCTGAGCAAAAAGATGCTGGATTACGAGACCCGCTATACACCGTTGGAGAAGGCTTGTTTGGCCTTGGTATGGGCTACCAGGAAGCTGCGGCACTACCTGTTAGCTCACTCTGTAATGTTGGTTTCACGTTTGGATCCCATCAAATATCTTTTCGAGAAACCAGCACTTACGGGTAGGCTAGCTCGTTGGCTGCTGTTGCTCTCCGAATTTGATTTGAAGTATGTAACGCGCAAGTCAGTAAAAGGAAGAGCGGTAGCAGAGTTCCTTGCCGACCACCCGGTTGAGGGGGATGAAGCGATTGAGTACCTATTCCCAGATGAAGCCATTCTGCACGTCGAAGATGAAACTTGGACGATGTACTTTGACGGAGTGTCAAACCAGTATGGGTATGGCATAGGGGTGTTGCTGATAGCGCCTGACGATTCCCGTATCCCTTTAGCATTCAAGCTCCGGTTCAAAGTCTCGAACAATGAAGCAGAGTATGAGGCATGTATTGCTGGCCTGGAAGCAGCCCTAGAACTAGGGGCAAGACGGTTGGACGTCATTGGGGACTCAAACCTAGTTGTATCTCAAGCAAAAGGAGACTGGAAAGTCAAGGAGGAAAGGATGATAATTTACCACCAAACCTTGGATTTGTTAATTCCTCGGTTTGAGAAGCTAAATTTCACCCACCTCGTAAGAGAGAACAACAGGTTCGCAGATTCACTAGCAACTCTATCTTCCATGATAGACATCCCGTCCGGAGTCCGGATGCGTCCAGTCATTATTGATCAGAAGTTTGCGCCAGTATACGAGTCAATTTCCGCCATAGATGAGGCTCAAGACGACAACCCCTGGTATTACGACATCTGGAACTTCTTGGAAAAGGAGACGTATCCACTAGGGGCAAATGCCAAGGATAAGAGGGCCATCAGAAGAATGGCTGCTCAGTTCATCATCTGCGGGGGTAAGCTGTACAAAAGGGGTCATCTGGGAATGCATAAGCTCTGTGTAGAAGCTGAAGAGTCGAAGCGCCTGAGGAGGATTGTATCAGTTTTGTGCACCGCATTACTCCATTCATTACTCCAGAAAGCATTACTCCTCAACCATGGAGGAGGATTGTATCAGTTTTGTTTGGCGATGCCACAAATGCCAGATTCATGCAAACCGCATGAACATCCCGCCATCAAAGCTGTACAACATGACTTCGCCATGGCCTTTTTCAGTTTGGGGAATTGATGTGATCGGAGCTGTTACCCCGAAGGGGTCAAACGGGCATGAGTTTATCTTGGTAGCGATAGATTATTTCACAAAGTGGGTCGAGGCCCAATCATACGCGGTGTTGAAGGCGTCGCACGTCGCAAAGTTCATCAGAAACAACATCATCTGTCGCTACGGGGTGCCAAACGAGATAATTTCAGATAATGGTTCCCACTTCAAGAAGGAAGTGATGGACTTGTTGGAAAAATACAACGTGGCTTTCCATAAGTCATCTACATACCGGCCGCAAACCAACGGAGCGGTCGAGGCTGCCAACAAGAATATCAAACATATACTGCAGAAGATGGTGGGAACCTACCGGGATTGGCCAGACAAGCTGCCATTTGCTCTGTGGGGCTACAGGACTTCAATTAGAACTTCTACTGGAGCGACTCCGTATTCATTGGTCTATGGAATGGAGGCTGTTCTACCCATCGAGATTGAGGTTCCGTCGTTACGAGTATTGGCTGAGTGCCAAATAGCCGAAGCAGATTGGCAGCAGAGCAGATTTGAGGAACTCATGCTCTTTGATGAAAGAAGACTGAAAGCACTGTACCACATTCAAGGCTATCAACGCAGAATTGCCCGGGCTTTCAACAAGAAGGTTAAGTCCAGGAATCTGAAAGAAGGAGATTTGGTGCTCAAAGACAACCGAGCTCCCATCCACGACCCAAGGGGCAAGTTCAAACCCAATTGGACTGGTCCTTACATCATCAAAGCTATCTGGTCAGGTGGAGCTGTGGTTCTGATGGATCTAGGTGGCTTGGAGTTCTCACAACCGATCAATATGGACAAGTTGAAGAAATATTACCCTTGAGAGGCTCGCTAGGCCGAAAACCCGAAAGGGCGACCTAGGCAAAAGTCAGAGCACAAAAAATTAGAAAATATAAAAACTGAGCTCGCAAGGTTGAAAACCCGCAAAGGGCGGCCTTGGCAAAAGTTAGAGCGCAAAAGGAGAGTGAAAATACTCGAGTGAACCTGAGCCTGAACTACGTAAGGCTTGATTCCTATCTTTGGGATACGTAGGCAACTTCACCTTGAAGTTCAGCCGTAAACTCTTCCCCGATCAACTTTGTCCATTTTGATCATCTCAGTCATCTTTATCCATCAGCATTTATCGCGATCTCCGGTACAGTGCTACTCAGACTAGTGGCAACTTTCCGTTGCCATGCAGTGCCGCATTGTTCTTCAGACTAGGGGCAACTTTCCAGTTACAGGGATCCGGGGTTGTGCATCTCAGTGACAGATCTCAGGCGTGTCCAGTTTTGACCCACATCGAAAATGGTTTTGAAAAGTTTTAATAAAAGTTGACTTTGTTCAAATTAATCTTTTACGACTAAGACCATTTTTGGACCAAAGCGGAAAAATTTTCAGTACCACAACCTTCAATTTCATTGATTTCAAAATAGAGTTCTCCTGCTCTTGCATACAATTGAGGTTGCTTTTTTTTATTACATTCATAAAGAAGACTTGAAAATACTAATAAAGCAATAAATTTGGGGCATAGTCGAGTCAAGTATCTCCGTGCCCCCTCCCAGAGCTGGTCGAAGCATCTGATGCCAAGCTAGGCCCAACCTGTGCCTCCTCGTTGAGCCAATCCAAGCACTCGTCAGACAAAGTGCAACTGAAAGTGGGAGCGGGAGCCAGGAGCTCTCTAGTCCTCCATGCTGTGGCATACCGGGCAAGCTGTGCACCTCGGACCGGGAAAGCAGCTGGGTACTCAATCCCCTCCGGTGGGCAGGTCTGATCATGACCGAACTGACGCAGGAACCGGAACGGAAAATAGAATACGCAGTGGGTTAGACCAATCAACTGTACCCCAATTAGCCGGGACATACTATAGCTCATTGCCGGGAGGTTGAGCCAAGGACAACGCCAAGCAATGTGATCTGCGGACAAATTGCACATCCAATCAAACCACCACCTTTCGTCAAGAGCATTGACTAGGCGCTGCCGAAAGAAATAGCCTCGAGCCGAGTAGGCTGGGCAAGAGTCCACAACCTGCAACTTGTCCATTAACCATACCTGGGGAGGGATGAAAAATGAGAGAATAAAGAATAGAGAGGTGTACGATGAGAGAAAAGTAAGACAAGGGTTTTGTGAGAAAAACCGAGTCTGAGGGCCGAGTGATGTGAGCAAATATATATGTAAGGTTGGGCGGGAAACATTACCTGCAGTAGCAGTGGACTCCCAGCAAACCTAGTCGTCTCCCGGCGATAGACAGAATCCAAGCCCATCAGCGTCTCAGCCAAGGTCATGGCGATACAGCTCTTTCCTTCTCTCAAGCCTTGGGCAACTTCAATCAGACGGATGCTAGCTCTGTCGAAGCCCGAGGAAAGCAGAAAGTGAGACAACAAACACAAGCAGAGGGCGTGTTGCCGAAAACCTTGCCAATAATGGTTGCTGCGGTCACCGGCGTCGGAAAAGCGATGGATCAAGCCGAGGATGTCCAGTTCCCCACTGCAGATCAGAGATCGAGCATCATGCGCCATGAGCCCACACATCCGCCCTAAAGCCTGGGCGTGGCCGAAGCGAAGCTGGGGCAAGATCACTTCAGAGCATTCAGACTCCATCAAAACCTGAAAATCTTCGAAAGTGGGACATACCTCTTGGCCGCCGAAGCTAAAGACGTGCGTCACTGGGTTCCAGAACCTTGCCGCGGCATGGAGAAAAGGGAGATGCAACGGAGTACGGCTCAGCGTGAATAGTGCATTCAAGCCGAAACCCCGGAAGTTCAGCTTTTCCGAGCCGTCTAGAGAAGAGATCCAAGATGTGAGATTTTCTGCGAGAAACGCCTCCATCTTTGTGTAAAACTAAGATGAAATGAATGTTCCCGAAGTTGAGGCTTTTATAGAGGGAAAAACACTATTCAGGAGGACACGTGTCAAAATTTGGGCGGCTGCAGGGGTAAGTGGCCGGCCGGCCACCTTTTCTGGCTGGCCGGCCATTCTCTTTTTCAAAACTGGCCGGCCGGCTCCCCCTTCTCCATAAAATTGGCCGGCCAGCTCCCAAAGGTGGCCGGCAATGCTCCAGTGTATCTCCTTGGCCCAGTTTTACCCTTCGAGGGAAAGTTTCGAGCATTTCCATGCAGCAGATGTGTCAAAAGCCTTCATTTCCCTCTGTTTCGGATGCGTTCCGGTGCCCAGATCATCCGAAGTACACTTTGTTGTTGTTGAGTTTTGTTTATCGAGTTGTTGTTTTGATTATCGAGTTGTTGTTTTGCTTATCGAGTTGTTTGTCGAGCGGACGTGTTCCACGTTTTTGAGTCATTGCTCTCTGTTTAAGCAATCTTTGTTTAAGTCTTGTTTATTTGCGTTGTCAGCATTATTTCATTTTGTTTATCGAGTTGTAAACTTCCTAAGGTTCTGTTATATCTTAGTAAGTTGAGTTGCTTAGTTTGTTGCGTCAGTTCACTACCTGACTTGGTGATTACACAATGCACATTCCCACTCAAATTCATTTTTTTGTGTGCAAAATAAAATGATGCGATACGATGCTAAAAGTTTAAAATATAAACACCTTTTCAAAAGTTGTTTCATTCCATCATGTTTTACAACGAACAAAGGCATAAGTTTTACAAAATAAACCTGCCTAACAATGTGTAAAGTGCTACAAACTACTAGCAAAAAGAAAAATAAAGCAGGAAACGGCAGCATCAATGCCCTCGGGAGCGGGAATGAGAAGCACTCCTCATCCTCTTCTGCGGGACAGCCTCTGCACCATCGTCATCATCTGGGTCAGAGCTGTCGTCCTCGGGATCCCCCTCAGCCTCATCCCCACTCCCGGAACCAAGACCGGAGCCCTTCTCCTCAGCAGATGTCTCTGACTGACGATCTGTGGCCTCCTCCTCCTCCTCCTCGGGCTCCGCCTCTACAATGTGTGCCCTGCGTCTGCGGGAGGACCCTCCTAGAACTCCTCGGAAAGGCCTGGATGGCCCAGCTCCCTGAGAAGGCCCAGATGGCCCAGCTCCGTAAAAAGGCCCAGATGGCCCAGCTCCCCAAGAAGACCCAGGCGGCCCAGCCCGCGGCGGAGCATATACAGGAGGTATCTGAAAATGAAAAGTTCAATACATCAGTTCAAATATGAAAATCAGATACGAGTACAGTATATGAGTGGGGTGTGTGTCGGATGTGCTCTACAATGCAGAAGAATGTTCAAAACCAGTGTGTCATCAAAAGTATGATAAATACAAGAAAGATGAACGGTACCTGCACACCCATAACGGATAGGTGTGTCTCTCTTCGAAGGACCATGCCCTCAAGTGCGGCCATCACCTCGAGCATCTCGTCCACATACTCAACCGGAGGCTGCAGATACAAATGCAAAACTATCAATAAAGGAATGAATGTCCAAGTACCCGACTGATAAATCAAAGCTATAAATCATACCGGTGGTGAATCAGGATCCCTGGCATATCTATGGTCAGGAAGTGGAGGCTCTAGCGGAATCGGGTAAGGAGTCCCAAAACGCCATCCCGTCAACTCAAACGGCATGTCCGGCCATCCAGGATGAGGATAAGTCGGTGGAATCGGGGGAACCGGTCTGCCCCCACCTCTAGATGTACCAGCTCTGCTGGTGGAAGGGGCGTCTGCAGCCCGAGCCGGGCCTGGCCCGAAGATGGCGTACCAGCAGACCTCGTCATCGGGGTGCGAGCTCCCGCCAATGGGGGCATCAAATATGTATGATGGTAGGTGGCGTAATCCCCCTCCTCGAGATGTAACAAGGCATCACTGCCCAGCATACCACCGACTACCTCCTGGTGAGAGAGCCTATCAGCAGCCCGCATACTGACTGGGGGTGCTGCGGGAGGGTCCTGAGAAGTATACCCCCATACCTGACGCAGAAAGCATTCCCCCAGAAACCATGCTCTACCAACAGGTCCTTCGAGCAGGAACCTATACTGGGAGGTGCCCGATCCTCCGGGATACTGAAATCGGAGACCATCACCCAAGGGTGCCCAAGGCTGCCATGTGATCTGCGGATAACAAATCCATAAACCAATCAGAAATCGGGAATATGCGTAGCAAATCAAAGATGAAAATGGAAGGGACTGAGAGTTCTGAAGTACCTCCGATGGCCGCACAGTGTCAAAGTACTGTCGTAGATAAAGGAGAGTCTTTCAGGGTCTCGGCCGGTGCGGGCCCTCGAACACCAATGAATATGGGGTCATGGTGGGCCCTGCCACCTCCAACTCTGGGGCTAATACCGGGAAGTATACGTAAACCCATAACTGAGAAAAGCAGTGCAGAATGTAAGAACAAAGTGCTGAGGGCAAAATACAGACTGTAAAGTGCGCTGTGTGTGCAATATACAAGTAATGAGGAGCAGAAATGTAAATCAAGAGGACAGAAAGTACCTCCCAGGCTCTCCAGTAGCCGCCAAGTAAATCTCCCTGCCCGCGGGAGGTAGCACTCATATAGTAGTAAAGGGTAGCCAGGCCGGCGCCACCCCAGTCGTATCGACTGACCTGTGATAGGTCAACTAGAGCGCTCAACAGATAGAGCCCAACAGTGTTCCCTCTATCGGCGAACATAGTAGTCCCGAAGAGGAACATCAGAAAACCGCGGGCATACTGCTCTGTCTCCTTAGGAGTCTCGGGCTCCATCTCCGCCCGCCGGAAGTGAGAAGAGAACCAAGTGTATCGAACTCTCCCGGAGGCTCTGTCAACAGGCGGGCGAGCTCCCAGTAGATATATCCAGGCGGCCTCCCACTCGCCCATGTCCTCGTCATAAGGGATGGACCAACCTCCTATGTCCAGGCCGGTCAGTACGGCGAAGTCCAGCGGGGTCATAGTCATATCCCCAGTAGTAGAGAAATGGAAAGAGTTGGTGGTATCCCACCATCTCTCCACCAGAGCCGCCATCAGCGTCCTCCTGGCAGGACAACGTGATAATCCAATGCAGAAGGCCCCGAACCCTGCCAAGTCTACTAAATCTCGGACACCCTCCGGGAGCTCAGCATACCAATCCCTCGCGGCGGTGGAGCCATATCCCCGTACATTGCGAGAACCAACCTGCATTCAGAATGAATACATGTGTCAATAATGAAATGAATAGGCTGCGTGCCAATGAAATGAAATGGGCTGTGTGCCGATGAAATGAAATGGGCTGCGTGCCGATGAAGTGAAATAAGCTGCATGCAAATGAAATGAATGAGCCGTGTGTTCAGAAGTGAAGTGTACGAACTGTGTGTTCAGTATAAGCTACTTTCAACTAATGTGGGCTGCGTGTTCACTATCTATCTGGGCTGCGTGTTCAGGAAATTAAAGTTTGGGCTGCATGTTCACAATCTATCTGGGCTGCGTGTTCAACTTTCAATCAGTGTGGGCTGTGTGTTCACAATCAAATCTGGGCTGCGTGTTCAGGAAATTAAAGTTTGGGCTGCGTGTTCAACTTTCAATCAGTGTGGGCTGTGTGTTCACAATCAAATCTGGGCTGCGTGATCAGGAAATTAAAGTTTGAGCTGCGTGTTCAACTTTCAATCAGTGTGGGCTGTGTGTTCACAATCAAATCTGGGCTGCGTGTTCAGGAAATTAAAGTTTGGGCTGCGTGTTCAAACTTTCAATCAGTGTGGGCTGCGTGTTCACAATCAAATCTGGGCTGCGTGTTCAGGAAATTAAAGTTTGGGCTGCGTGTTCAACTTTCAATCTGTGTGGGCTATGTGTTCACAATCAAATCTGGGCTGCGTGTTCAGGAAATTAAAGTTTGGGCTGCGTGTTCAACTTTCAATCAGTGTGGGCTGTGTGTTCACAATCAAATCTGGGCTGCGTGTTCAGGAAGTTAAAGTTTGGGCTGCGTGTTCAAACTTTCAATCAGTGTGGGCTGCGTGTTCACAATCAAATCTGGGCTGCGTGTTCAGGAAATTAAAGTTTGGGCTGCGTGTTCAACTTTCAATCAGTGTGGCCTGTGTATTCACAATCAAATCTGGGCTGCGTGTTCAGGAAATTAAAGTTTGGGCTGCGTGTTCAACTTTCAACTAGTGTGGGCTGCGTGTTCACTATCAATCTGGGCCGCGTGTTCGGGAAATTAAAGTTTGGACTGCGTGTTCAACTCTCAATTAGTGTGAGCTGCGTGTTCACTATCAATCTAAACTGCGTGTTCAGAAAATCGGAGTTTGGGGCTGTGTGTTCTACTCCTAATCAGTGTGGGCTGTGTGTTGACTTTCAAATTCGGGCTGTGTGTTCGACAAATCAGTGTTGGAGCCGTGTGTTCACCTCTTAACTAATGTGTACTGTGCGTTCGCAATCAATTAATGAGCCGACTGTCCAGAAATTCAAGTGTTTAAACTACATGTTCAGGATGCAAGCAAAGTACTATGTCATAAGCTAAACTGTGTGTTCAAGCATGGCAAAAGCATGAAATGCACGAAAAATGAAGAAAATGAAGTAAATACCTCTCGAGCCTCATGAGACAGGTGATGCTCTGGCTCTCGGAGAAGCAAATCCCCAGGGGCTCGCTCATCAAAGTCAGTGAAATGACGAAAAACGGCACGAGGAAGGATATGTGCTGGCGGAGCATACCTCCCGGAAATAAAAGGTCGGACCCTCGGGGGCAAAGTCATGGGATCAAAATCGTCCCCGGCACCCGGAAAGCCTCCACCATGGGGAGAATTACCCGCCATTTTCAGAAAATCTGCAAAAGGAGCAAAAATGAGCGAAAATAAGCCAAAATTGGAAAAAGTCAACAAAAGTCAACTCACGGGAAATGAAAAAGTCAACAAAAGTCAACTCCTGAGAAAATCTTCCAAATATTAAGACAAACTCACGTCAAGTGGCGAAAATGAGAAAAGAAGCTCCGAAACCAAAATTTAATCAGTACAAAGTGTTTAAAACTGAATATTTTTGCGGAAACAACTTGCGTGGGGCGTTGGAAAACGCGTATGGAACTCAGATCTAGAGAAGAAAGTGGTGTAGGAGGCAAGAGAAGAGAAGATCTCGGCTGCATTTATAGGCTCAAAGTCTTTGGATAAGGGAGCATGAAGAAAGGAGGTGAAAGGACCAAAATGCCCTCGGATTTGGGCATATGGCCGGCCGGCCACCTTTTCTAGCCGGCCAGCCATTTCCTTTTTGCAAAACTGGCCGGCCACCTCCCATCCCTCATAAAACCAGCCGGCCATGTCCCCCACAGGCTCATCTAGCTCTCTGCAAATTTTGAGGAAGATTGGAGTCCCCGGGACCAGAAAAAGTTCAAGAAAAGTGCACTTTCTGTCGCGAAATTGCTCCGCCGGAACTTCAGCTCCAAGTGCTGACATGTGTCTCATCATCATTCATCG
This sequence comes from Camellia sinensis, assembly GCF_055761805.1. Taxonomy (NCBI): domain Eukaryota; kingdom Viridiplantae; phylum Streptophyta; class Magnoliopsida; order Ericales; family Theaceae; genus Camellia; species Camellia sinensis. The sequence goes on from NC_138971.1 coordinate 62,502,030, forward strand.
AAATCAAGATGTATCCTTTTTGAATGTGTTGTAGCCTTTCCAGGAAAAGAATCGGAGGCCGTGATTGAGTCGCCTTCGCCGAAACATGCGTTTCCTTGCTCGTTATTTCGTAACAAAAGGGCACCTTGATTTATGCTCGTTTTGCACTATCGTGCACATAACTTGCATTCTCATGAGGATACTTGCATTATTGTGCGCTTTTCTTGATATTACCATACCTCTGCGCTTGAGCATGCTTTGTCACTCACGTTCCTTTCTCGTATCGCGATGCATTCACTTGCCGACACTGCGTGTGTCGAACTTTCAGAATCACATTGAATATATGTTGTTAGCATGTTGTGCTTGTTGAATTTCTCTCTTTTGCAGGCACGATATTGTATGTACGGTTCATTTGAGGCTGGTGCGACCAGACGAATCGCTCAGGTATCGTATCTTCTCCGTGTGAGACGTGGCGAGGATTGAATAATCCTCCGCATTCTTAACTGCATGAAATATAGTTGTTGCTTTGCATTCTTGCTTAAAACTGTTGCATCTATTTGCGAATACTTGTTTCATTACAGCTTGCTGCATTTGCACGATCTTTGAGTCACCTTCGGCTTCTTGCATTATCGCTTTGCATTTTGCCCCCTTGCCTGCGGGCATGCCTGCGGGCACATCTCTGTTTATCTTGTACGTTTGTCTAAGTCTTCGGCCTTGTCAAAAATGGGTCGTCTCTGGGCTTTGACATTCACTCCCGTCACTTATGACGTCCTAGTTCTGTCAAAGAGGGGCAACACGCCAGAAACTGTAGACGTCCCCGAACGCCCCGGGAGGAACGAGCTCCCGTTCCGTTCATTTTGGGGTCACTACAGCTCAGGACTCTAAAATTTGTCACGGTTCTAAGTCTGAACCAAATAGTCCAAATCCGGCAAATCGTTTTGAGAAACAGATTTTTGAAAAGAAGTGCCAAACATGGACTGCTTTGCCAGATACAGAGTCGCCACCTAAATGTTTTTAATGGGAAATTTAGGAAACCCTGACTCGGTGCCAAAGGCCACGTGTCCGTCATCACCAAAGTTGCCTCGGCTCGGGAACTTGGGTACGATTGGGGAAGGTCACTTCGTGAGCACCCCCGCTCGCCCGATCAAAGATCGGCCTCTACTAACCATGATATCAATTTTTGAAAACTTTGTGTGTCCTTATTCCGGTTATTAGCCTAGGTTACTATGTGATGCACACAGCATATAAGTATAGACTGGGTTGCCCGAATTGGAACAAAGCATTTCATGTTTATTTTTTGAAAGATGGTTTGCTACTCGCAGGCAGGCTTAAAATGCAGATTTTGCCACCCGCAGGTGGGCTTAGAAGAGATGGTTTTGCCACTATCTAGTGGGCTTAAAACAAACATTTGATGAATTGTCCCAATCCAAATAATCCAACCTTCACCCACAGGCATTCAGGCAGTTATATCACATAAGCATATAGCATCATGGTAAGTATGCTATTCATGGCAGTCACTCACACGCATGCAAGGATGCTAAAGCATAAAACTCACCGAGTACTCCAAGCCAAAACAGAAACTAAGTTAGAAATCCATGCATGATCCTAACTATACATAAATGCCTAATGCAACACATGCAAAATGCAACTATAGCAGGCTCGGCTATTCTAAACATGGCATATGAAATACTACAACTAACATGTATTCAATTTGGAATTGAAAGTACAATGCAGTCAGTATGATGCACCGAGCCCGGTGCGTGCAAAACAGATGAATGATGCAAACATGCTTGTCATACTGTATGCTAATTAAAACATGCCCTAATCTAACCATCATAAGCAGGTAAATAAAAGGGAAGAAAGACGTGGGGTTGGAAGACATACATCACACTCACGCACATTTATTACAATTATGCCCTCGCACAGAGGGTCCGAATAAATATACAGTCCCGAATAAAAGAATATTGCAGTCCAAATATTACAGTCCGAATAATATACAAATTCCTAATTAATTAACAAATTAACTAAGAAAACTGTAAAACTGGCATGCAAGCCAGGGACTGCCTTGCCTCTGATGAATGATGCATGTCTGGGCTGCCTTGCGCGGAAATCCACCGGGATGCCCCAATTAGCCTCTGTTTAGTAGTTATTCTTGGAAAGCGTGCCAAACTCTGAAAAGTTACTGATTCTTCATTTTGCTGCAACAGAGAGCAGGAAAGGCGCATAGTAATGTATTTTCACAGATATATGCATGCCTCGATCCTCGTGCCACCAATCACGCATATCGAGGCATGATGGCCGAGGAGTCGAATTGCACAATTTAATATGGGATGAATGCACATGAAAACACAACAAGACCTAACTCCATCATGGATGATCCAGAGTGTCGGTGACTGGGGAATTGAGATACGTTCCGTCACTCAGAGTACGGAACATACCTCGTTTCCCGTGCCCGGGCTAACTCCTATCCCGAACACGATGTAATATACATGATATGCATGAATGCAACTAAGATACAGCCTAGCATGCACAATGCTATGAAAATGAGGTGTCTCGAAATGCGTGCACACGGGTACGCAAACTGAGAAAAATGACTGAATGCGATTTAAGATACAACCTAGTATGCACTATGCTGTAAAAATGAGATGCCTCGAAATGCGTGCACACGGGCACGCAAATCGAGAAAATGACATACGCAATGTAAATGACATGGAAATATGATATGGGCTTACACTAACATGAGAGAGCCTCAGCCACTCTCACATAAGAGGCCGATGGATGAAAATGAAGTGCCTCGAAATGCGTGCACACGGGCACGCAAACCGAGGCAATGGCATACGCAATGCAATGGCATGGAAAATGATATGCAAACATGGTAATGGATTTTCAACAATGAAATGTGGGGGAAAACAGCCCCGAAATGAGGCGAAAACACACCCGATGCATGGAATCTCTCCCGAAATGCAAAATTAGGCACATAGAATGAACTACAGCTATACAAAGCATGCATAATTGGTACATGGAATGAAAAGACAGAAGCAAGGAAGCAACAAAATAAGCATTTTACTAGTACAAATCATGGCCAAACAGCAAGCGAAGATAGGGCAACAATGGCATGCAAAAATGGCCCTAAACATGAGATTATGAACCAACTCACAGCTGCTAACTCCAAATAGGTTAGGGCCCTTCAACAAAGTTGAAGAGGGACCCGAAATAAGCCACTTTACAGGACTGTAAAAACCTCAAAAACAAACATAGATATGGCTAAGCTCTTATGCAAGAAAATGGGCCAAAAGGTGGCCAAAGAAGCAAGTGGTATATACAAAGCCCAAACTGAAAAATGCCCTTCTACAACATTGAAGAGGGACCAAAAATATGCATATTTACAGAACTGTAAAAACCCCAAAACAGTATACAAACATGCTAGAAATGCAATGCAAAATGAGGCTCAAAAGTGGCTATAACATGAGGTATACAAAGCATTCACCAAACAAGAAAAGATCCTCAATAAAACATGTTAAGAAGGTCAAAATAAGACTTTTTATAGCTCTGTAAAATGGCCAAAAACCAAAGCATAATAGGCTTCCAAAACATGCAAAAATGGGGACCAAAGAGGGGATATAACATGAAGTAGCATATGGAGGTCCCAAACCATGAAAGGCCCTTAATAAAACATGAATAATGGACCAAAATAAGACTATTTTCAGTACTGTAAAAAGGCCAAAAACCGAAGCATAATAGGCTGCCAAAACATGCAAGAAAAGGGGACCAAAGAGGGATACAACATGAAGTAGCATATGGAGGTCCCAAACCATGAAAGGCCCTTAATAACACATGAAGAATGGACCAAAATAAGACTATTTTCAGTACTGTGAAAATGCCAAAAATTGAAGCATAATAGGCTGCCAAAGCATGCAAGAAAATAGCATTTAAGGAAGATATTGAAGCAAGTGCAAAATGGGGGGCTCAAACAGGGTTGAGCCCTTAAGAAAAAGTGAAAAAGAGCTCAAAAGAAGGCCACTTTCAGTTATGGCCGGAGCTCAAAGAAAAAATCATATATGGCTAAGAAATGTTGCAAAAATAAGCTCAAAATGGGGGAAATGGCAACTCACCCTTGTAGACCAATCTTTGGTTGCTTCTTGGACCAAGTTGCAGCACCTTTAGCTTCTGAGAAGCCCTCCTTGTTGCTGGAAATGGAGTGGTGGTGGTGGTGCTTGGTGGTGATGAAGGAATGGGATAGAACTTAGGAGCTTTTGAGAAAATGAGAGAGATAGAGGGAGGTTTGGATGTCTATGCTTGAAGCAAATTTTCCTAACCTCTAAAACAAAGGTTGGCAGCTAGTTATAAGGACCAAAAAGGAGGGGGAGCATGGAAGGAAAGGGTGGGGGAAAAGGACCAAGGCTTTCCCCCACAAAATATCCCCCGGATACAGATATTTTCTGGGGGATACAGCTATACAGCTGTAAAGTGTGATTTGTGAGGATCATGGCCGGCTGGTTTTTGGACTTGAAGGTGGCCAGCTGGCTAGGGGTCAAAAGGGTCAAGTTGAATTAATGGCCAGCCACCACTTTTTAGGGTCCTCCCATGTGTGTACAACACAACCCTATGGTTCAAAAATTGGTAATTGTAAAACATGAGGGACAACAAGCCATTTTTAGGAGGGGGTCAAAAGGGTCAATTGGAATTAATGGCCGGCCACCAACTTTTAGGGTCCTCCCAAGTGTGTACAACACAGATATGTGGTTCAAAGTTCAAGAAAAAAGGCCCAAGGTGTTCAACATTAGCCCGGAAGTGAGAAAAACGGGCGTCGGAGGGCGAAAATGGAATATAACTGATTGCTAAGATAATTGCTGGCCTCCCACACTCTAGTGACCTTCCCGGTGATGGAACAGAGGTACCTGCCAAAAATGAACAAAAACCGATGCAAAACGAATGTTCGGGGGCCAAAACACGCAGTTCGGGGTCCCGAAAATGGGCTGTTAAGCACCGAAAGTGGCATTCGGCCACGAAGTGGGTTTCTCAGACCCCAGTGTCCCTCAAAAGGGAGTAAAAAGGAAGTATGCCAAAAATTAGAGCAAATGGAGATGGTTAAGCAGTCCCGAACCGAGGCACACGGCCAACGGTCCTGAAAAACCGGAAACCGGACTCCGAAATGGGCAAAATGGCCTACGGCCACAAAATGTAGCCCACGGCCACTGAGAGATGGTCTATGGGACCTCTCCCTCCGCTCGGGAAAAGAAACAGAGAAAACCGAGTCTGGTTCGCAAACCGAGGCAAGGCACGGAAGAGGGTTCGGAAGTCCGGAGGCAGGGCTCACGGCCGCGACTCTGAAACTTCTGAACGAGCACATTATGCAACATCACCAAGCGCTCAATCGGTGACGTCTGAGTCTTAAGGTCGGTCAAAAATGGGGTGTCTACACGCCTCAGTCCATGTAATGGTTTTGATTATTCTTGCCCTCCCCGAATCCGATATTTCGGTTATGACAACTGCGTACATAGGCAACTACATCTCGAAGTCCAACCCCCAACACCTTCAAAGTGACTGTGTCTATATATTGGTTTTGACCATCTTCGTCTTCTTTGTATCCGAGAGAGTTCGGTCGCGATCATCATTAGTGAGGACTGTTTACAATATGCTGCAGCATCATCCAGACAAGGGGCAACTTTTCGTTGCCATGAGTCGCCGTTCAAACCAAGGGCAACTTTCCGTTGCCGTGCAACGTCCTCCAAACAAGGGGCAATTTTCCATTGCCTCCGACCCGAGGTTGCGCATCTCGAAAGTAAGCTCCGCGCTCGTTGAACGGCGGCCGTTTGCGATAATACTTTTTGAAAATTTTTACTGAGGTTGACTATTTGCTCGAAAACTATTTCATTTCTCCAAAACTTAGACCGTCTTGGATCCAAAAAAGGAAAATTTTCAGTGCTCATAGCCTGACTTGCATTATTTTCAAATCAAAAGTCGAACAAGTGTGTTAATCTAACTCTCATATTGGTCAAATTTGTTTAATAGAAAGCCAAAACAAAAAATGGTCATAATGATGAACTAGGGGCACGGTTGAGTCAGGCTTCCTGTTTTTCCCCATCGCCAACATACTTGCTAAGAAGGGCACAACTCAAGCTGTCATTAAAGGGCTGAAAGCTCTCTCAACCTCTGAGCAACGAGGTATCGAACCAAGTGCGAAGCACGATTCTGAAGGGATCAAGGTACTCCGTTCCCTTACCTGGGGCATCGACCAAGCGCCACCGGAAGAGACAGCCGTGAGCTAACCATGTTGGGCATGAACCCACAACTTCCTATTCATCCATTAAAAAAAATCCTGGAGAGGGATAAAAATGAGAGAATAAAGAATAGTGAGGTGTAAGTTGAGAGAAAAACCGAGCTTGAGTGCCAGAGGGATGTGAGAATCACAAATAAGAAAGGGTAGGAAACAATACCCAGAGAAACTAGCTCCTCGTGATCTGAGGTCCCCCGTTTTTGTTAACGCGTCTGTATGTCGTGTCTTTTGTCTTGCTTACTTCAACCTTTGTTTTGAGTCTTTTCCGAGTGCGTCTCATTGTGCTTAGGTTGTTTACCTTTTTTTTGTCTCCGTCGTTGAGCCTTTCTCGCTGAGTTCAGTTGTAGGCTCAATACCCCGGTTTGAAGAAACCATCTTCAATTTCAAAAGTTAATCGTTTTGTGCTCAGAATGCCGTGCCGTTCCCCACATTTGTGCAAAAACATGATGTGGTTCTTTCATACAACTGCAGGGTCCACCCCCGATAAGTGTGAACAGGAAAACACTAGGCCTCTTTGAAGCTTCTGGGTTTCAGATCGCATCTGAGTGTGCTTTAACTTCAGTAGATTCAACCCTCATGGTCCGTCTTGTCAGATTTAGGCTGTTTATTCAGGATCCGCTGTGTGCAAAATGAATCAAGCGTTGTGTTATGAGCTGTATGTAGATTAATCCCCGGTAGAGTATGAACCGAGTGTTCAGAATGTGCAGTGGTTGGTATGGTTTGTTTTTGCTGTTGGATGGTTCGTTATCTGATTATTACAATGCAAGTGTTCAATTTTTAGACAACAGATCAATTTCATTTCGTTTGAGATGTAACATGGTGCAATGCGATGCCATGTATGAAATGTACAAATGCAACACTTTTTCAGACAAAAAGTTTGTTTCATTTCATCATCTTTTTCAAGTACATTGTTTTGGAAATAAAAATCTGCCTGCGGCAGTACAAGGTACTCTAGCTACTAGCAAAAGGTACAAAAGAAAAAGAAAAAGAAAAGAAAAAAAAAAAACAGCAAAAGTCTGGATCAATGACGAAAGGCTGTGGGTCTAGGGGTCCGCCCTCGTCCTCTTCCTGGACGAAGGTCCAGGAGCATCATCAGCGCTGTCATCTGAGTCCGAGTCCGAGTCGTCTCCGGTTTCCTCCGACGACGACTCTGCCTCCGCCTCTGTCTCCACCTCAGACTGGTCATCGTTAGGAACTGGCGCCTGTGAGCTACTCCCGACATGAGTGCGTCCCGCCTTGGTGCGGGGGTATACTCTCTCATCTCCTCCGGTAAGAACAGAAGGTCCAGCTGGGGCGCCTCCTACGGCAGGGATCTGGAAGGGATGCTAAAAAGTACAAAAAGTGAATGCATCGGTGTACTGTGAACAGAGTATCAGTGCAGAATGCAGTGTATGAGTACAGTGTGTGAATACTGTGAACAGAGTATCAGTGCAGAATGCAGTGTATGAGTACAGTGTGTGAATACTATGAACAGAGTATCAGTGCAAAATGCAGTGTATGAGTACAGTATGTGAATACTGTGAACAGAGTATCAGTGCAGAATGCAGTGTTTGAGTACAGTGTGTAAAAACTGTGAACAGGGTATCAGTGCAAAATGCAGTGCATGAGTACAGTGTGTGAATGCCATGAGCAGTTTATCAGTATAGAATACGATGCATCAGATGCTGTGAGGGCAGTATGTCAGGTGTCGTTTTGTATGTCAGAGTATGTGAAACAGTTTATGTATGGCTCGAGACCGTGGTCAAAAGGACATACCGGAATGCTATAAATGGATAGAAGGTCGAGGCTCTACTGGAGCATCCCCATCACTGAAGCGGTCAGCTCCAAGGACTGGCGAGTGTACTCAGAAGAGGCCTGCAAAAGTATTAAGAAGCATCAATATTCTGTGGAATATCAAATCAAATGAAATGAATTAACTATGCAGAATGCAATATGTAGTAGTACATACCGGAGGCAGGTCGTAGAAACCGACCAACTCGTGATCAGGCGGAGGGAGAGCAATAGGGATCTGGTAGGTCACCCCGCCGCGCCCTCTACATGTCATCGCTGTGGGCAGAGCAGGCCAACTAGCCCCCCACCCTCTCTGAACTCCACTCCTGCTGTGGGCCCGAGCCCTCCTCGATGCTCCTGCCCCAGCCCTCGCTCCTGCCCTAACTATCGGCACCGCGGGTCTCTCTCTCTCAGCTCGACGGCCACCGCTCAAAGGCCACATAATGTAGGTCTGGACGTACTCTTTGCAGTCACCCTCGCCCCTAAAGCCCTCCGCGTCCCAGCCGATCGTGTAATCGGCCATCTCCTCGGCGGTGAACCTCTCGGTGTCTCTCATGTGGGTAGGGGGCGAACCCGGAACTATCTGCTCTGGCAAGCCCAGGGTCTGGTGTAGGAAACGCTCACCCAAATACTAAGCCCGACAGACCGGGCCCTCCAGCAGGATCCGGAAACGTGCAGTCTCCTCTGCTCCGGCAAACCGATTTCGAATCGTCGCAGGCAATGGAGCCCAAGGCTGCCAAGTGGTCTGTAAATGACATGTAGTTTGTTATCTACTGATATTGAAAATACAGTGTAAAGCAAAGCTTAAACAAAACTCTAAAAGTTGAACATACCTCTGCGGTGGTAATAGTGTCAAAGTAGCGGCAGAAAAAGATGAATGTCTCCCGCGACCTCCGTACACACCTCACGTCAAAGTGACGCGAAAATGGGACGACGAGAGGGGTCTCTACGTCTGGCACTGGGGCGAGTCTCGAAAAGTAGGCGTAGACCCACAACTGTAGAGCAAATACCAGAAGGGTTATCAGATAAAGCAGAACACAAAATAAAGCAGAAATTACAGGACCATGTACTGTGCAGTGTGTTGAGCAGAGTGTACAGTGTGAGCAGTGTACAGTCAGTATAAAGCAGGGTATATGTGTGTGCCGTGTGTGCAGTATACGATCAGCATGAGACAGAAAGTACAGTGTGTGCAGTGTACAGAGTACAGAAATGTAAAGCAGAAAAAGGAAAATGTACCTCCCAAGCGTGCCAATAGCCTCCGAGCAACTGCCCACTGCCACGGGAAGCTGAGCTCATGTACCCATAGAGAGTGGCCAGAGCGGCGCCACCCCAGTCGTAGTGCAGGATCTGCCTGACATCCACCAGTGCACTAAGAAGGCAGAGAGGCACAGTGTTCGCCCGGTCGGCGAAAATGGTAGTCCCAAACAGAAACATGAGAAAGCCGCGCGCGTATCTCTCCACAGCCTCCTGAGTCATCGGAGCCTCCTCGGTCAAAGCTGGCTGGACCCTAAACTGGACCTCGAGCCAGGAATATCAAACGAAGCCGGGACGCGCAAGAGGCGGCACCCCGCCGAGCAGATGGATTTGAGCAGCTGTCCACTCATCCATATCAGTATCAAAGGGGATTGGATCACCCCCTACCCCGATGCCTGTGAGCATCGAGAAATCATAGGGAGTCATCGTCATGTCTCCCATGGCAGAAAGGTGGAACGAGTCAGTGGTGTCCTACCACCTCTCTGCTAGAGCGGCAAGGAGAGGCCTGCTCGTCGTCAGCCTGGAAAGCCCTCTGCAAAATGCGCCGAAGCCGGCCTGGTCCACGATGTGGCGAACCGCGTCAGGTAACTCTGCATACCAATCCCGAGCGGCAATATTCCCATACCCCCGGACGGTATGGGAATCTCCCTATTTTCAAGCAGACAATGGCGAAGAAATGCTAAAGTACAGCTTTGAAAAGCATTCAGATTTGGTAGTGAACTACAACATGTGATGTGTCAGTGTGTTTGCATGGTTTGTTGTAGATACAGCATGTGTGCACATTTTCCAGATCCAAACAGATATCGGGTGCCGGTGTGCTCGTAGTGAACTATAGTGACTGATGTGTCAGTGTATTAGAGTGGTTCAGGGCGAGTGCAGTGTGTGTGTACGTGTTCAGATTCAAACAGATAATAGTTGCAAGTGTGTTCACAGTCGATTACAGTATATAGTGCCTCAGTGCATTTTGGTTAAGCAGTTAAAGAGCATAATCAGTTATGGCAGCTAAGTGTTCTACGTTACAGAAAGTAAAGCAGAGGAAAGAATGTTACCTCGGAAGCGCCGAAGGACAAATGAGTTGTAGTCTCGCGCAAGAGAAGCTCTGGAGGCACGCCCCTCTCGAAGCTCCTGAACTGACAAAGTCCGTCGGGAGGAAGCACGTGAATCGCCGGCCGGTAGGTCACCGGGTCGAACGGGCAGACGTTCAAGGGGAAGAGCTCGGCCCCGGGGTCCATCTCGTGATCCGGGGGAGTCCCGCCTTGTGGGATATCATCCGCCATGTCAATGGTCGTGAGAAAATGGCCGGAAAAGTGAAAATCAGGCTGGAATGTGAAAGGTCATCGAAAAGTCAACCCCCGAGAGGGTGGAAAATGGCCGGAAAAGCTGGGAAGTGAAAAAGGTATAGGAATCGAGAGGAAAACGAGGAGAACATACCCCAAAAAGTGGAAATGGCAAAGGACGCACCGAAACAAAGAAATGTTCGGTTCAAAATGTTCGAAACGCGAAGAACTTTGTGAATCCAACGACGAAACGGGCGCAAAAACACGAGAAAAACGAGGAACGAAGGAAGAAAAATGTCCTAGAGAGAGGGAGGAAGCATTTTCGGCTAGAGAGAAATGAGAAAAATAGAGTTTGAAACCCTATTTTAAAAGACCCGAGGTGAAAAGTCAAAACTGCTTCGATTCAGGCATTTTTGGCCGGTTATGTATTTTGATGGCCGATGAACAGCCGGTGACTCCCCCTTCGGGCCGGTGAGCCTCTTACAACCTTGTTTGGGTCAGATCTGTAGTTTGGGGCCTTCATTTCTCAAGATAGTACATGAAAAGGCATTTCCGAAGCTCAATCGGCCTCCGTTTTGGCCTCGGACTGTGTCTTCTGTGCGTGGCACTTGAATATGTGCGAGGAGTATCCTTTTTGTATCCTTTTGTCCCTTACAAGATGTGAAAGTGACCTTACTTGCATTACATTACGACACTTTGTCGTGAACGCGCGCTGGTTATGCGTTATCTAGTTCGCATTGTTGCGCACATATCTTGTAAGTATCATAAACATGTCAATCGCACTGTCTTGTGCATTTCAAATCAATCGCATTGTCTTGTGCATTTCAAATCAATTGCATTGTTCTATGCACTCGCGTTGTCCAACGCATCGTGCTATTTTGCGCATCTTATTGCATTTTGCATGCATTCCATCGCGCTATCTTGCGCATCGCACTGTCTTGTGCACTCGCGTTGTCTAACGCATCGCGCAGTTTTGCGTATCTTATTGCATTTTGCATGCACTCAATCGCGTTATTTTGCGCATCTCATTGCATTTTGCATGCATTCCATCGTGCTATCTTGCGCATCGCACTGTTTTGCGTATCTTATTGCATTTTGCATGCATTCAATCGCGCTATCTTGCGCATCTTATTGCATTTTGCATGCACTCAATCGCGCTATTTTGCGCATCTTATTGCATTTTGCATGCATTCCATCGGGCTATCTTGCGCATCGCACTGTCTTGTGCACTCGCGTTGTCTAACGCATCGCGCTATCTTGCGCATCTTATTGCATTTTGCATGCATTCAATCGCGCTATTTTGCACATCACACCGTCCTGTACATACGACGGTCTAGGAGACCTTAAATCCTCAGAAGGTGCAAGACCTTTAGTGCATTGATGTGCACAGTCCATTTACATTGTCATGTATCTCAATAACCGCACGTTGCCGTGCATTTAAAGTTCATGTATTATCATGCGTCCTACGCCGCGCGCTGTCGCACATTTCAAAAAGGCAACATGCATCATTCGCATTTCATTGTAAATACTGTATATGTCGTGCATCATTATAATATAATGCATATGTCATGCATTTCCGCTGTAAATATCCATTCCATTGCATATCGTAAATATTGCATTGTAGCTTGCGTGCATTCACTGCATCACCCCCACCTATGGCTTGCGCCTTTCTATGTTGAGCTTGGTCTGGTATGTGCCCACACTTTTCACATCGAAGCATAGTTCTGTATGACCGTTCTATGTTAGATGCGGTTTGTTTGAGTACATGCCTTTCCTAGGCAAGCTCTGGTTTCGCCCGCACGCCTTATCCATTATAAATATTCCATTCCATTGCATATTGTAGATGTTGCATTGTAGCTTACATGCATTCATTGCGTCACCTCCATCTAGGGTTTGCGCCTTTCCTTGTTGAGCTTGGACAGGTATGTGCCCATACTTGTCATGTCTATACACTCATAGTTTTGTATGACCGTTCTATGTTAGACGTGGCTTGTTTGTGTCCATGCCTTTCCTAGGCAAGATACGGTTTGGCCGTAGGCCTTAATCCACTATATCCATTCCATTGCATATTGTAGATGTTGCATTGTAGCTTGCATGCATTCACCGCATCATTTCCATCTAGGGCTTGCGCCTTTCCATGTTGAGCCTGGTCTGGTATGTGCCCATACTTTTTACGTCTATACACTCATAGTTCTGTATGACCATTCTATGTTAGACGTGGTTTGTGTGTGTCCATACCTTTCCTCGGCAAGATTTGGTTTGGCTGCTTGCCATATCCACAATATATATTACATTGTAGTGTAATTTTTGCATCCAGCATTAGGATCATTGGTCTTTCTTCAGCGGATCATTCCCCACTTATGTCATTCCACCTAATTACTTATTCTTGCATCCGTCTACATCACTCATAGTTATGCATGTGCACGCGCTTTGAGGGTTGTAGCACCTTTTCTATGGTAGACGGACTTGTTACTTCCATCAATCTATTTGACATTTGTGTGGTTTTGAACCGCTCATGATTTGATTATGATTCAATTGCATTACATTTTCATCTGCATTACTATACATAGTTTTGTATATTGCATATCATTTTGCATTCATTATGCATACTGCTAACAATATCTGTACCTGTTAAGCTTTCTTTCTTTCAGGCACGATATTGTATGTACGGTTCATTTGAGGCTGGTGCAACCAGACGAACCAGACAGTTATTGTATCCTCCGAGTGAGACGTATCGAGAATTACATAATTCTCTTACATCCTTTCTGCATTGTAGTGTAGTTTGGTGTATGCTAGCTTAAAACTGTCGCATGTTATGCTTCGTTACAGCTTTCTTTGCATGATCATAAGTTATGTTCGGCTTTGTGCATTGTCTTGCATTTTGCCCCTGCCTTCGAGCGCATATCTTGTTTGCCTGCATGTCTGTCCAAGTCTTTGGCCTTGTCAAAAATGGGTCGTCTCTGGGCTTTGACATTCACTCCCGTCATTGTTATGACTTTCGAGTTCTGTCAAAGAGGGGCAACAGTAGACACCCCATTTTTGACCGTCCTCAAGACTTGGACGTCACCGCTTGAACACTCGGTGATCATCCATATTTGTGTTCGTCTTGAGTTCCCGGAGGTCTCGGATACGCGTCTTGCCTCAGGATCTCTCGACTCGATTGTTTTGTTTTCAGTTTTGCACCAAACACTTGCGTTTTGCCTTGGAGGGGCAGGGTATGGCTTGTGGGCCATCCCCACACATCACCGGCCATGGCTTGAGGCCACCGGCTGTGTTTTGCTTCCACCGGCCGAATGTTTGGCCGGCCATCCATTTTGGTCAAATTACATTTTTGGCCAGCCGACTACTGTGCATCTGCTTTTGCAGATATTTTCATACAGCTGGCATACACTTTCACCCCCTCCATACACGTGTATGGATGGATTGCCCTCTTGTTAGCTTCCTTTGGAAGCTTTACAAGACCATTTGTCTACAAAAAGAGAGGCTCTTCTCTCTTGGTTAAGGGTTATACAATTTAGACAGCATTTTCAGAGGGTCTTGAGTTTTAGGGTTAGGGTTCATATATCCTCCATCTCTATATATCTCTCTCTTGAGTATTGTGTGTGTTTTGCCTTAGTTTTGCACACAAACACCCACCATCGCACCTTTTCTTGGAGCTGAGGCCCTTGAGGGTTTTTTTTGGAGTTGTGGAGCTGGTTTGAGCACAAAGAACCAGCTGGTCCACCATTTTTGAAGGAGGTCTACAAGGGTAAGACTTTTGTCCCTTTTTTCCCCATTTTTGCATTGCTTATTTAGCTACCTTGTATCTGTTTTTGAGCTTAGTATATAACATATAAAAGTTTTGTTTTTGCTTGCTCTAAATAGTTGTTTAAGAGTGTTTTGGTGTTTGAGGTTGTTTGACCCCTCTTAAGGCTTGTTTAGCCCCATTTTGTGCCTTTTTTGGTGAGCTCCGAGACCATACTATTTGGGCCTCCTCAACACTGAAATCTTGAGGGATTTCAGTGGTGAGGATGGTGCCTTGAGGTCCCAAGAAGGAGAGGGCCACCCTCTCTCCTTGTTGTCCTTGAAAAGGGCCATTTTTAGCCTCTTGAGGGAGCATATAGTTTGAGTGTGTATTAACCATGCCTTGACTGATTTTCAAGCTTATTATGTCATAATATAGCATTGTTGTATGTTGGTTTTGGTACACCATGCTTGTCTAGCATACGTACCTTGTAATGCCATGATTTGCCATAATACATGCATAGCATTTAGACTACCATGCTTTTGTGTTTTGGTCAAGCTTTGTTAAGCTTATATGCATATTTTGATGTGCTAAGGGACTACTTTAAGTCATTTGAGTCATCCATGCCTTGCTTTGTATAGCTACCATGTAATCCCTCTTGTATGCCTTAAGCTTTGGCCCTTCTAGCATGCCATCCTTGCTTTGTTTAAGTGGTTTGGAACCACTTGGCATGTTATTTCAGACCTCATGATGTGCCCATATGCTTGCATTTGATCCCTCTTCAATGTGTTTAAAGGTTGTTGCCTTATGCCCCTTGTTTAGGCCTTGGAGTATGCTTGCATTTTTTAGACCACTTAGATGCCATCTAAGTACATCCTTAGCTTTGTTTAGGTCTGCATTAGACCTATTTTAAGTCCCTTTGGCCTTGTGAGGCTTGTTTGACCTAGCCTTGGTTTACCTCCCCTTTGGCTTGCCTTAAGTCTTGGACCATTGTTGCATGTTTGGCTTGCCTTATTTACTTGGTTTGGCACCTTTATAACATTTTTTTAGAGCTTTATGTGCATGCCATTAATCCATGCTTTGTCACTTTTAAGTGTGCATAAAGGTTGCATGTTTGATGCTTGAGTGTTGGCCCATTAGCATGTGCATGTGTGTGTGTGTGTGTTGACCCTCATTTCCATAGCATTGGCTACTGTTTTGGACCTAGTTTTGGGCTGTCCAATTAGTGTAAGTCCCTTCCTTGCATGTCATTCAAATGTCATTACATTATTCCATGGTTGCATGCTTTGGTTGCATGCATTGCATGCTTAAAATCACTTGCATTGGGTATGTATCCTCTTGGTCAAGTTGTTAGCATATTTGTCTGACTTGCATGTTTGCATGGTTGAGTTGCACATTGCATACTTGATTAGCTTGCATGGATTGCATGCCTAGTGAGCATTGTGCATTGCATCTCCATGTTACACACTTAGGCTCACATGCTTTGGTTGCATTGTACTAGCATGCATACTTGGCCTCTTGAATTGCTTGTGATAGAGGTTGAGTTCAATTTGTTTGTTTATGTGCATTGCATGAAATTTGAAATGAAAATGTAAAACTTGGTCTCTTGGGCCATCACGCATCGAAATGCGCGATTGGTGGTCCGAGAACCAAGGGTCGTATCCCTTTGAGTCACAAACATGACAAGGGATGTGTCGGTGCACACATTCGCTTGAATTGCATTGCCATGCAAAGGTTTGCCCTCTGCTGCTGTCAAACAGGTCCTGCAGGAATTTTCGGCCGATCGACTACACAGAGTGCCGACCGCCCATCCATCGGTGGCCGATGGATTCATCTTTAGCTGATGACCACCAAATCAGAGCCGGTGATGATCCCCTTTGGCTGGTGGCATTCCCCAGCGTCCAGTGAGAATATCCTGAGACTTTGGCAGTTTTCAGTGGGGTATAGTAAGGAAAACAGAGGTAGCTTGCGCATGGCAGTGGACTTCCGAGCAAGACCGAGCATGCATTGCATTGGGCTCTTTTCCCGAGGCCGTTTATCGCTTTCTTAGATTAGTTGATTTTCTTAACTAATTTAGTTGGTCTGTAATAATTAATTAGCTAGGATAGTTGGTTTATTATTCGGACTGTATTATTCTTTCGGACCCTCCGAGCGAGGGCAATTGTGTAATAAGTGTGGGTGCGTGTGTGCATATCTTCCAACCCCCACTTCTTTCTCCCTTTTACTTACCTGCTTTTGATGGTAGACTAGGGCATATTTAAATTACCATACCTTATGCTATGCATGCGTGCATTCATACATCAGTATTGCATGCATCGGGCTCGGCGCACCATTCTAACTGCATTTGTATTTCAATTCCAAATTGAATACGTGACTACTTGTGCATTTTCACATGCCATTTTAGGATTAGCCGAGCCTATCCTAATTGCATTCTGTATGCGTTGCATTAGCCACTTTAACATGAACTAGGATCACGTATGTTTGCTAACTAGTTTATTATTTTGGCACGGAGTACATTGTAAGTATTTATGCTTTAGAATCTCGCATGCGTTTGAATGTTAACATAATTGCACGAGTACCATGAGGCTAGCTGCTTATGTGATATAACTGCTTGAATGCCTGTGGATGAAAGTCGAATTGCTTAAATTGGGATAATGCATTAAAACTGTGACTTTTAAACCCACTCGATAGTGGCAAAATCATGTTTTTCTAAAAGACCAGTCGAAGGTGGCAAAACCCGCATTTTAGCCTACTTGCGAGTAGCAAACCATTTTTCAAAACAAACATGCTATGTTTTGTTCTAATTTAGGCGATTTGGTCTATACTTGTTTGCTGTGCGCATAACATAGTAATTCTAGGCTAATAACCGGAACAAGAACACATAACGTTTTCAAAATCGGATGTCATGGTTAGTAGAGGCCGATCTTCGGATCGGGCGAGAGGGGGTGCTCATAGCTGACCTTCCCCAATCGTACCCAAGCTCCCGAGCCGAGGCAACTTTGGTGATGACGGACACGTGGCCTTTGGCACCGAGTCGGGGTTTTCTAAATTCCCCCATAAAAAATATTTAGGCGGCGACTCTGTATCTGGCAAAGCAATCCATGTTTGGTACTTCTTTTCTACAAATCTGTTTTTCTCAAAACGATTTGCCGGATTTGGACTCTTTGGTTCAGATTAAGAACCATGACGATTCGAGAGTCCGAACTGTAGTGAGCCCAAACGAACAGAACGGAACTTATCCTCCTGGGGCGTTCGGGGATGTCTTCAGCGAGTAGCAAATTTCAAATTGTTTTTCAACCAAATGGATATGCGATGCTTTGTTCCAAATTAGGCGATCTAGTCTATACTTTTGTGTTGTGCGCATCATATAGTAAGATTAGGCTAATAACCGGAATAAGAACTCATAACGTTTTCAAAACTAGATATCATGGTTAGTAGAGGCCGATGTTCAGATCGGGCGAGCGGGGGTGCTCATAGCTGACCTTCCCCAATCGTACCCAAGTTCCCGAGCTGAGGCAACTTTGGTGATGACGGACACGTGGCCTTAGGCAACGAGTCAGGGTTTCCTAAATTCTCCCAAAATAAAATATTTAGGTGGCAACTCTGTATTTGGCAAAGCAGTCCATGTTTGACACTTCTTTCTAAAAAATCTGTTTTCCAAAAGGATTTGCCGGATTTGAACTCTTTAGTGATTTATCAATCTCACATTGCACATTGTGAGATCAGATTAAGAACCGACACACAAATTGAGTCCGAACTGTAGCATGGGGCCCAAGGGCGCGTCTACAAGAACCTTCACTTCCTAACTATCGCATTCTAGTATGTACATTGCATCGTACATAGTATATGTTGCATACATTTACCGCATATGCATTGTATCACCTCCATATGTCGCTTGCGCCTTTCCATGTTAAGCCTAGTCTGGCATGTGCCCATACTTTTTGCGCCAAAGAATGGTTATGATATTTTGTGTACGCACCTATTCCACTGATGGAATTGTGGTTTGAGGGTGACGGCACCATTTCCGTGTTAGACGTGGTCTGTTTGTGTCCATGCCTTTCCTAGGCAAGATGCGGTTTGGCCGCGCGCCTTATCCGCTCCATTCATTGCATATAGAATATATATATTGTATTGTAGTTTGCATGCATTCACTGCATTATCCATCTATGGCTTGCACCTTTCCATGTTGAGCTTGGTCTGGTATGTGCCCATACTTTTTACGTTGAAGCATGATTATGAGATTTTGTGTACGCACCTATTCCACTAAAGGGATTGTGGTTTGAGGGTGACGGCACCATTTCCGTGTTGGACGTGGTTTGTTTGTGTCCATGCCTTGTCTAGGCAAGATACGGTTTGGCCGCGCACCTTATCCATTGCATTCATTGCATTGTAGTGTAGTGTGTTGCATCCAGTATTTAGGATCATGACCTTTTCTTAGCAGATCATTCATCACTTATATCATGCCACCCAATTACTTGTATTTTGTGTTCCGTCTACACACACATAGTTCTGTATGTGTACGCGCCTATTCCACTGATGGGATTGTGGTTTGAGGGTGTCGGTACCCTTTCTATGGTAGACAGAGTTTTATTGTTGTATCTCCATCCTTTTCGTGATATTTGTGAGGTTTTGTACTGCTTATGGCTTGATCATCTCAAATACATTCCATATCATTTGCATTGTTTCAATACATTATATATTATTACATTGTTTTGTAATATTGCATATCATTTTGCATCTTTTATCCGCATTGTTATACGGCACACTTGGGTTGCACTGTCATGCATCCACACTCCACTTACGTGGTCACGCACTTTTCACTTGCATTGCTATGCATGTGTCTAACAGTATTGTACCTATTAAGTTTCTTTCTTTTAACAGGCACGATATTGTATGTACGATTCATTTGAGGCTGGCGCAACCAGACGAACCAAACAGGTATTGTATTCTCCGAGTGAAATGTAGCGAGAATTGAATGATTCTCTTACCTTCTTACTGCATGAAATGTAGTTTTGCTTTGCATTCTTGCTTAAAACTGTTGCATTTATTGTGAATATGTGCTTCATTACAGCTTGCTGCTTTGCATGATCATGAGTTACGTTCAGCTTTGTGCATATCATTTTTTATTTTGCCCCTGCCTGCGGGCACACTTTTTGTTTATCTCGCCTGTTTGTCTAAGTCTTCGGCCTTGTCAAAAATGGGTCGTCTCTGGGCTTTGACATTCATTCCCGTCACTTATGACTTCCGAGTTCTGTCAAAGAGGGGCAACTGTAGACACCCCATTTTTGACCGACCTTAAGACTCAGATGTCATCGATTGAGCGCTCGGTGATCGCGCATGTTGTGCTCGTCCTGAGGTCACGAAGTCTCGATTGAGAGCCTTACCTCCGGACTTCGGGACTCTTTTGTGCTTCGCCTTGGTTTGCAAACCAGGTTCTGTTTTCTCTTCCTGAAGGGAGGGAGAGGTCTCGTAGATCATCTCTCAGTGGCCGTAGGCTACTTTTCATGGTCGTAGACCACTGTTCCCGTTTGGAGACCAGTTTTAGGTTTTCGGAGCCGTCGGCCGTGTGCCTCGGTTCGGGACTGCTTAACTACCTCCGTTTGCTCCGGTTTTTGGTACACACCTTCTTTCCTCTGTTTAGAGGGACACTGTGGCCCGGGAGACCACCTTTGTGGTCGCACGCCACCTTTTGTGCATAACAGTCAGTTTTCAAGGCACTCGGCTGCGCGTTTTAGACCCCGTACCCTCGTTTTGCATCCGTCTTGGTTCATTTTTGGCATAGACCCTAGTTTCAATGTTAGGAAGGTGGTACAAGGGTAGGAGACCACCTTTTCTTCTTGGAGACCACCTTTCCCCGATCGGCCGGTTTTTCTTGACAAGTAAATGGTCTCCCTCACTTTTGAGCCACATTTTCTGGTCTCCCATACCACCACTGAGTTGCTTTCACCTGGGAAACCACCAATCAGGGCTGCCGACCAGCTTTTGATGATTGGCCCTTTTGAACCTGGTCGGCCGACCAGGGTAAGGGGTCGGCCGACCACCTGAACTGGTCGGCTAGCTTTCTCCTTTTTTGTCTCACTGAGTGCTATCCAGCTGTGCCAGCTGGGAGGCATTTGCTTCATCCTCCATACACGTGTATGGAGGATTGACCCTCTTGTTTTTGCTTCTTAAACAAGTTGGACCCTTTGCTCTAAGCTTCTTAGAGAAGCTTTGTCACGACCGCATTCCGCCCCTAGTAGAATGGTGCCGTGATGGCCAGTAATCCGAGATTACCGAAGGCCAACTTTCAAAATTCACACACAAACAGAGTATACATATGGGGCTTACAAATACAGAAGCAATAAATTCAAAGCTAAGTAGTCCATAAGAGCAGTGCATAAGTTAAATGGAATGGCATACATCATTACATAGCTTTAATACAACAAACTGAAGTACAACAATCCATCTTGACCAAAAGGCTTCTCAGCCATCAAATACAAAATACAATGAAATACAACTAAGAAGCATAATCTTCAAGATGCTGCAAAAGTGCAAAATTCAAAACAAGTGGCAAGTACATCTAGACGTCACCGCCGTCCTGCTCGTCACCTACATATATATATAGAGAGGGGTGAGCTTGGATACTCAGTGAATGGTATAAATAATAAAGGGGTTTACATGAATGATTTTCAAAATCCTTATCAAATCAAGGCACGTCACATCTTGTACAAAACCGAAGAGCAAATCAAGTTTATCTAACAAATCTTTCAAGTCTCAACAATCAAAGTCTTTCAAGGCTTTCAAGTTCCAAGGGATGACATTAACAAAGGTTGTGCTACAAATGCTTATAGTCCCCTAGCACGTACGGACTTTTAAGATTGTGCTACAAATGCTTAGAGTCCCCTAGCACACACGGACTTTCAAAGATTGTGCTACAAATGCTTATAGTCCCCTAGCACGTACGGACTTTCAAAGGTTGTCAAAACCAAAGCTAATACTTGATACACAAAATAGGGATAGTCATTCATGCTTAACAAATACTTTTCCAAAACAAGCAAGGCAAAACTTTATCAAAACTTAATAACATAACTTTATTAAAAATACCACTCACCTAGTTCTTCAAACGTCGGGGTCAAGGCAAGTCCAAGTCCTACAAACACGTGGCAAAGTCTATTGAATACACTACTCAAAACAAGTCTTGCATGCATGCAAATGACCTCCGCATTCTTCAAAAACTAAGTCAAATCAAAACAAAACACAGTTTCTTATCTCGAGAAAACATGCTGGGCAACTACCAGGTCTAGGCCGAGGTCCCACACCTCCTTGCCGAGGTGTGGCCTCGATGGCCACATTCAAGGAAATGAAGTCGGGAAAAATCTGGGTTTCCCTCTCTTGAAGAACATGACGAACATGAAGAACATGAACATGAGGAAGATGAATGCAAAAATCATAATTTGCTATTACAAAATCTGAGATTTCATGCTATGAATTCAAAAACATGGACCTGGGTACCCATATTCAAGGATCTTGTGAGAACAAACACAAAAACATAAATCTTAATGCAAACTTTTGGATCAAACAAGAATTTTTCTTCAAGAACACATGAACACTATTTTCTCTTTCTAAAACCAACTTTAAATCAATGCATGACGTACAGAACAGGTTCGATCATGCAATGCAGCTAGATAAACATAAAAAACGACAAGAGTAAATCAAGAATCTAACCTCAATACACGAATCTAATGGTTTGATCTCTAGGAATCAAGCTCGAAAGCCCACTCTCTCACTCTAAAACTTATTCTTCTTCCTGGAGCTTCTCTCTCTCTACAAGGCAAAGATATAATACAAAATGTATATTTTCTGGGTCTGTCGGCTGACTTAACCCACTGCAGGGGTACGTGGGAACGGCTGGTTGGTTCTACTCAAAAAGGTGATTGAGTGAAAAGACAAGACTATGACAAAGTATACTCAACAAGCTAGGCGGTAAGAGCACTCCGACAAGCAACGACATCGGCTAACAACAAGACTTCGGCAAGCAAAGGGCAAGGACATCGGCTAGAAAGGACAACACTTGGCCTAGCTGTGCCACACCTTGACCTAGATGTGCCACACCTTGGTCTAGGTTGTACCAATCCAGGAGTAAGGTCACTTGGGTTCAAAGGTAACATCTCGGCCTAGATAATACACATCTCGGCCTCGGCGATGAACTCCTCGGCCTAGATAGTGACATCTCGGCCAACATGTCAGAGCGAAGGTGGAGTCAACCAAAGTGAATTCCAAGATGGTCTTAGATGCAAGAGGTTCAAAACTGACCTAGGCTCAGGGTGACCTCGGCTAAACCCGCACCGAGTAAGGTACAAAGCATGTTGTAACACTTAGTGAACAAGGACAAGACTTGAAATGCAAGTTTAACAAGACAGAATCATATGAATGCATATGAGTATGGTTAGGACAATGTGAGGGTTATTACATCCTACCCCCCTTAAAGAAGTTTGGTCCCCAAACTTGAGTTACCTCGATTCAAGAATAACTCCGGATATCGGACTTTCATTTCTTCTTCCATTTCCCATGTAGCATCCCTGCCGTAATGCTCCTTCCATTCAATTTTCACCATCGGTATTGCCTTGTTTCTCAATTGCCTCACTTGTCTATCGATAATACGCATCGACTTTGCTTCATAACTTAAATCTTCATCAACCACAATTCCAAAATGATCAATCACGTGCAATGGATCCCGAATATACTTCCTCAACATCGGATATGAAACACATTATGAACTTGACTCAATCTCGGCGGCAAAGCAAGTCTGTAGGCAACCGGGTTAACTTTCTCAAGAATTTCTAACGGTCCAATGTAACGGGGAGCCAATTTACCCTTCTTCCTGAATCTTGAAACTTCTTTCATCGGCGAGATCTTCAGGAGTACATGATCCCCAACTTCAAACTCTAACTCCTTTCTTCTCTGGTCGGCGTAACTCTTTTGTCGATTCTGAGCGGTCCTGATTCTCTTTTGGATAAGCTTGATCATTTCGGTTGTCCTTTGAACTAGATTGGGGCCGATCAAAGCTTTATCTCCTACCTCGGTCCAACATATCGGTGATCTGCACTTTCTTCCATATAAGGCTTCATACGGCGCCATGCCAATGCTAGTTTGATAACCGTTGTTGTAAGCAAATTCTACTAATGGCAAATGCACTTCCCAGCTTCCCTTGAAGTCTAATATACATAATCTAAGCATGTCTTCAAGTGTCTGTATTGTTCTCTCTGTTTGGCCATCGGTCTGGGGATGAAAAGCTGTGCTAAACTTCAACTCGGTTCCCAAGGCTCTTTGTAAACTCTGCCAAAGTCTAGAAACAAACTTCGGATCTCGGTCTGATACAATGGACATCGGCACTCCATGAAGTCTCACAATCTCATTCATATACAGTACAGCAAGTCGGTCAGCATTGAATTTAGTCTGAACAGGCAAGAAGTGTGCTGACTTAGTTAATGTCACACCCCAAAACCGCCCCTAAAAGTTTTGGGCATGACTACATCAGAAACAGACATAAAACCGATATAGGTAACGTACGGGGCCTGAACGGAAGCACTTGATAACAAAAATCTATTCCATTAAGCTACCACTATTATGCCAGGATCACAACATCACATTAGGTAAATAATATACAGAAAACTTACACACATATACTTCGACTCAGCCCCACAATTGGGCGTATAACAAAAAATATTAATGAAAGACAACCAAAGCATAAGCCAAAAAAACTAACAACACTTTACAAAATGCACGGGCTTCAGCTAAGTGCTTGGACACACCGGGATTGACAAGATGGAGACGAGCCTTAAGGGTTAGGACTGGTCTCCCGGTTGATTACCTACAAAAACAGATAAAATACAGAATGAGTGAAACTCAATGAATAATAGTACATAAATAATGTAATGCTTAACTTGAATAATAAAGCATATAACGGTAGAGGCATATGATTAACTACATTCTGTAATTACTTCCAGAACAGCCATGAGTCCAGTTTTCTTAACAGAATGGCTTAAAGCCCACTAATGTACAGAACGGCCATAGGCCTAATAGATACAGAACAGCCATGGGCCCAGAAATATCAGAACGACCATTGGCCCAGAAATAACAGAACGGCCTAGCGGCCCAGAAATAACAGAACGGCCATCGGCCCAGAAATAATATATGTATGGACTCAAGAGGTGGCTCGTACGGATTCTAGAGGTGGCTTCCACCAAAGTGTAGCACTTAGTTCCGTACAGCACTTTGCTCCATACTAGAAATCATCAGAACATATTAACTTCAGCATCATATAGAAAGTACATACATTCTTCCCATTATTCACATGAATTACCATCAGTAATATAAGTTTAACAGAACTTTGCTGATAATTGTTAGCAAAAGGTAACACATTCCAGAGATACGGAGATACCATAGTTCCATAATGCACATACGTTCCATTTATTCGTTGTGAATCAATATAGCTATCTTGCAGATAATAGAGTATCAATAACATTTATTAACGGAAGACGCATGTATCAGGACAGTATGGTCAACAGAGTCAGAATAATTCATATCAAAACGTGGGTCATATAACGGTGGTAGACCTTTGTGTTCATATTATAGGTCCCGAATAATCTTCGATTCAGACAAATACCATCCTTTCTGGATGAACATAAGTCCCATATATTTCTTAAGGATGACGTAGTTTGCTTATCGATAACAGAGCGTTAATATTCGTTAGTGACAGAACAAAAAGGATCCAAAGTCATACTGATGTACGTAAATCTTCCAGCATTTATATAAGTTCACACTGATTCCCGACCGAGATAAATGTTAATGTAATCATTTACACAGAATAGAGTGTTAGTAACCACAGTCATTAACGGTAAGTAAAATATACATTTGCCGTACTATTACTCACAGTGGTAGGTCTCTGATAGCGGTGGAACGATGTCCTTCTCTTGACCTACAAATACAATGCACATAACAGATTATGAGAATAAAACCAATCTCTTTTTATTCCTTACTCATTAGCTATGGTGGTTCTAGACTCATTAGTCCTCCATAGGTTATAATCCATTCCTCATAAGATAGGAGGAATCGATAGGAGAAAGGTTCAGACGAAGAAACGGTACAAACCCAGTAAACAGAAAGTGAACCGTCGTTACTAATTTGAACATAACTATTTTTTTAGTTAACATTTGGGAGTGAAACTACCACCATTGGAAACTAGACTTTCGGGGCTTGATTTTAGGCTCAAGAATCACTCAAAACGGAGTCCGGATGCAAAAGATATGCTTATTCAAAGTTACCCAATATATGCTGAAACAGGGATGGCCGCTCGTGCACCCACCTTGGCCGCTCGTGCACCCACCTTGGCCGCTCGTGCGGCCCAATTCCGCTCGAGCGGAAGATCCCGACAGCTCGAGCGCCAAAAAGCAGAATGAAAACCTATTTTTTCCCTCTTATCCGCACGTGCGGCCATGGCCTCCGCACGTGCGGCCTGGGCCCTGTTTGACCGTCCGAAAATCATATAAAACCCCATGTTTGGTGATCAATAACAAGGTCCTATTTAGATGCTTTAAACACTAAAACATGGTTCCCAAATCATGTAAATAGGGGTACAAACACATAACCATTTGAACATGCATTTGATCTTCTTCAATTACACACCACCACTCTTACATACACAATACACATATATAGCCATATTTATGCACAAGTGAGTTTCAAGATGGTAAGTCAAGGAACAAGGTGTAGATTCCTCTCTAGATGGTACAAATTGGTTAGAATAATCAAGGAGTAACATCCTCTTTACCAATAAATTCACACCTACATCCAAACCTCCATTACAACTCTAGGTTACACAATATAAAGAAATTTTTTCCCCAAATGAAAAAGAAAGGATTAAATTAGGGGAATTAGCCTTACCTTAAGCTTCACTTCCTAAATGCCCCTTCAATTTTACAATTCTCTACTCCTTTGATGATCTTGTCTCTCTATTTCTCTAACCCTTCTCTAAACCTTCTTCCAGGAGATATTTCTCATGGAGGCTTCTAAGTCAAAGCATTGAGATATATAGATAGAGTTATAGAAGGGGTGAATAAGACAAAATTCAATCGTTTAAGCATCCCAAATTGAAATTTCACAAAAACGCTTATTATTACCTAAAAATTATACTGATCTCAAATATAAAATCAATTTCGGATTATTAAGCCTCTAAGGCTCTCAATTTCTGACTCAAACGTTTTAATTGTAACAGATGTTTTTCTTATTAAACAGATATAGGTCTCAAATCATAAGATCCATGTGCTTAAACTGAATTTCTCGAGGAATTTTCATTAGGCATTTAAATGCACAGAACGAGGGACTAAAAGTGTACTGGAAACAGATGTGAAGGTCGGGTTATTACACTCTTCTCCCCTTAAATAAGTTTGGTCCCTCAAACTTGGTTTACTATGTGGTAGAGTGGAAGTCTCAGTCTCACACTATTGTCTCATTCTGTTATAGATGATCAGTTAATTCTTCAATTCGAACCATTCACAGGTTAATCCGATATTTATCACAGTTATTCAAAAGTTCTTAACATAGTTCTTAACATAACAAACATCTCATAGCTTTAACCAACTAGTCATTTCAATGCCTATTTGAGGCACATAGAAACAAAAATAACAACTCCTTACATTTATGTCATAGGATTATATGTTGCTTAATATAAGACTACATGAGTTCATGGCAGGACATTCAAGCATAAAATCCCTAGTACACAGAGTTTATAAACACCATATTTCTCTGTCAATAAGTTCCATAGTGCCAATTCCAAATACAGAAACATAATAGATATCACTTCCTTAAGCACATAATGCATGTATTCCCATAATATACGTTATTTTCAATCACAATAACAAAATGTTCCCTACTATGTTCATAACCAAATTGATCCAGCATTAATAGTTCCCATGTACTTCTTATTAGAAAGTACATGGTCAAACTTGCCCAGTTAAGTAAGTCGTTAGGTAAATCTCATAGTGCAATTTACTCGGAGATGAGTTGCCCATTAAGGTTATAAACAGTTCCAAAATAATTAAATTAATTACGTGGTCAGATTCAAATCTGGTTATGCACAATTAAATCAGATATCAGAACCTACCACACAAGGTCTTGTCTAAGAAGCAAGGTATATTTCATTCCAGCAGGCACAAATAAATCGCTTAGGTACGTAGCCATTAGCTTCATTATTAGTTTCCAGTATTTCTTCATTTCCGAAAACTTATCAAAGTTAAATCATTATTACTTCACAACCATATATACTAATTCTTGACAAGGTCAGAACGATGGGGAGAAGAATCTCAATCATTAACGTTAATTCTTCACAATTTCGCTTCTAACTATAGTAACATAAGGAGAATCATATTCCAAATCAATAGTTACGGTAACACCAAAGCAAATAGCATGCGGTTTTGTAAATTTATGGAAACATACCCTTGTAAACACTTGGTCATGCCGTCATAAGTTTAGATCTGAACAATACATACGACTATACAACTATTATTTTAAGCAAGGGAGCTGTTCAAAGACAAAGCCAGAAATCAAATTCAAAATCATGCTTAACTAACCAGTCATCACCGTAAAAGGTAATATTTTCTCTTAATAAGCATTCATTCTTGTTATAGCACACATAAATTTGGCCTCTCTTTTAATCATTCAGTATTCCACATGCGTAGGTCCTACTGGGTCTATTCATAAGGTCACAGTTTTCCTTAAGTATACAGTAATCACTTCCATTCAGATTCTATAATGTCTAGGAATTTAACAGTTTAGTGACAAAATAATTTGATCACCCAATATCAGAGTTAGAACTCTTGACAAGATTAGTTCAACATGATAGTAAATCAATTCGGAACCACATAGTGCGTATTATACAAATCTGTATAAACATGCTAGAGGAGGTAGGTACTCAGGTTCTACCAGATCCGTTCATAGGGTCATAAATTCCATTACGTATACCGTAACTATAAGAATCACATTCTTCAGACTTCATAATGTCAAAACAAAATAGGCAATGATATAACAAAAGGATAATTTATCTAGCTAATTCCCCAGTTAATATTTTGTGGGTAAATTAGGTCATTATGATAATAAATCAATTCATAACCACGTAATGAATAACATTCAAATTCGTATAAACCTGCAATAAGAGGTAAACACTTAATGCATACCCTTAATCAAACATTAATATAGCATATTCCCATTTGTCTCTATCAGAGTTCACAATGTCATACAGAACAGTTTATATTATAACCTTCAAATACGAAGTAGGAATTAATTTGACAATTTGCAATATCTAACATTTGCATATCTACATAGAAATATATTACAAAAATGACTTCTCAATCTTAAGTCATTAATACACATAGGCAGGATTTTCGTTCTGATGGAAATTATCAGATCCCAATTATTTAATTGATCTCAAAGTAGTCAATAACTACCTATCTTCTTTTTACAAGTATCATGTGAGCAGACACATAACATGGGTGAGGTCCTTTATGTCGTTCAACCATTCCTTATAAGAAATCTTGATTACGGATTACAGATCACACATAATACGACAGATTACAGATTATAGATTTCAGACCGCAAATTACGGATTACAGATGTCAGATTTCAAACTATAGATTCCCACAAACAAATCCTGATTATACATATACATAACCCGTTCAACATCATCAATGATTCCTTCGGTTCCCCATCAGGAATCGTCAATAAATTTCTCAGTTCACAGAACCACATTAATTATATACTGTTTCAAGGTCAATAACCAATTTCCCAACAGAGCTTATCTATTGAATCGTCAGTAGGAAACAAAATCACAATCATTTGACTCCTTTTACAATTTTAGGAAAATCACCATATGCATGACTTCTTCTTACAGCCGGTCAAACTTAACACAATTTCAATTATCACACAAAACACATCTTATCAAAATAGTCAAACACAGTAACTTCTCAAAAACACCGATCTAAACATTGTTATGGCAAGGAGGACATAACTATATCATAAAAGTTAGAGTATCACATACATCATTTTCTTTGGTCTTAGAAATATTCCGTGCTTAGGGTTTAATCAATTCATTTAAATAGATGCTAAAGACTCAATCATATTGTCATTATTTCCCACAGATAACTGTCAACCGGTAACACACATTTCATCTAATCATTTGCATGTAAATTATCTTACCAGTCCTTCAAATCCTTACCACGCTTCCGCAGTGCAATTCTGTTGTTTTAATCCCATTCTGCATAGCAATCCGTCACAATAGACACAAAGAATATACAATAGTAATGGATTATATTTGTTAGCATTATCAGAGTACACTTAACGTTGCCATCGATCTTTCATATACTTTCAGGATGTCATGCACGATGCCTAAATCTTTTCTAGACTCCCTAAAGCTCAATGGATCCATGTGTGAGATAGCAACTCGTGCTCTGATACCACTTGTCACACCCCAAAACCACCCCTAAAAGTTTTGGGCATGACTACATCAGAAACAGACAGAAAACCAATATAGGTAACGTACAGGGCCTGAACGGAAGCACTTGATAACAAAAATCTATTCCATTGAGCTACCACTATTATGCCAGGATCACAACATCACATTAGGTAAATAATATACAGAAAACTTACACACATATACTTCGACTCAGCCCCACAATTGGGCGTATAACAAAAAATATTAATGAAAGACAACCAAAGCATAAGCCAAAAAAACTAACAACACTTTACAAAATGCACGGGCTTCAGCTAAGTGCCTGGACACACCAAGGTTGACAAGATGGAGACGAGCCTTAAGGGTTAGGACTGGTCCCCCGGTTGATTACCTACAAAAACACATAAAATACAGAATGAGTGAAACTCAGTGAATAATAGTACATAAATAATGTAATGCTTAACTTGAATAATAAAGCATTAACTGCAGAGGCATATGATTAACTACATTCTGTAATTACTTCCAGAACAGCCATGGCTCCAGTTTTCTTAACAGAATGGCTTAAAGCCCACTAATGCATAGAACGGCCATAGGCCTAATAGATACAGAACGGCCATGGGCCCAGAAATATCAGAACGACCATTAGCCCAGAAATAACAGAACGGCCTAGCGGCCCAGAAATAACAGAACGGCCATCGGCCCCGAAATAACAGTACGGCCATCGGCCCAGAAATAATATATGTATGGACTCAAGAGGTGGCTCGTACAGATTCTAGAGGTGGCTCCCACCAAAGTGTAGCACTTAGTTCCGTACAGCACTTTGCTCCATACCAGAAATCATCAGAACAGATTAACTTCAGCATCATACAAAAAGTACATACATTCTTCCCATTATTCACATGAATTACCATCGGTGATATAAGTTTAAGAGAACATTGCTGATAATTGTTAGCAAAAGGTAACACATTCCAGAGATACGGAGATACCATAGTTCCATAATGCACATACGCTCCATTTATTCGTTGTGAATCAATATAGCTATCTTGTAGATAACAAAGTATCAATAACATTTATTAACGGAAGACGCATGTATCAGGACAGTATGGCCAACAGAGACAAAATAATTTATATCAAAACGTGGGTCATATAACGGTGGTAGACCTTTGTGTTCATATTATAGGTCCCGAATAATCTTCGATTCACGCAAATACCATCCTTTCTGGATGAACATAAGTCCCATATATTTCTTAAGGATGACGTAGTTTGCTTATCGATAACAGAGCGTTAATATTCGCCAGTGACAGTGCAGAAAGGTTCCAAAGTTATACCGATGTATGCAAATCTTCCAGCATTTATATAAGTTCACACTGATTCCCGACCGAGATAAATGTTAATGTAATCATTTACACAGAACAGAGCGTTAGTAACCACAGTCATTAACGGAAAGTAAAATATACATTTTCCGTACTATTACTCACAGTGGTAGGTCTCTGATAGCGGTGGAACGATGTCCTTCTCTTGATCTACAAATACAATGCACATAACAGATTACGAGAATAAAACCAATCTCTTTTTATTCCTTACTCAATAGCTATGGTGGTTCTAGACTCATTAGTCCTCTATAGGTTATAATCCATTCCTCATAAGATAGGAGGAATCGATAGGAGAAAGGTTCAGACGAAGAAACGATACAAACCCAGTAAACAGAAAGTGAACCGTCGTTACTAATTTGAACATAACTATTTTTGTAGTTAACATTTGGGAGTGAGACCACCACCATTGGAAACTAGACTTCCGGGGCTTGATTTTAGGCTCAAGAATCACTCAAAACGGAGTCCGGATACAAACGATATGCTTATTCAAAGTTACCCAATATATGCTGAAACAGGGATGGCCGCTCGTGCGCCCACCTTGGCCGCTCGTGCCGCCATATTCCGCTCGAGCGGAAGATCCCGACCGCTCGAGCGCCCAAAGTAGAATAAAAACCTATTTTTTTCCCTCTTATCCGCACGTGCAGCCATGGCCTCCGCACGTGCGGCCTGGGCCCTGTTTGACCGTCCGAAAATCATATAAAACCCCATGTTTGGTGATCAACAACAAGGTCCTATTTAGATGCTTTAAACACTAAAACATGGTTCCCAAATCATGTAAATAGGGGTACAAACACAACCATTTGAACATGCATTTGATCTTCTTCAATTACACACCACCACTCTTGCATACACAATACACATATATAGCCATATTTATGCACAAGTGAGTTTCAAGATGATAAGTCAAGGAACAAGGTGTAGATTCCTCTCTAGATGGTACAAATTGGTTAGAATAATCAAGGAGTAACATCCTCTTTACCAATAAATTCACACCTACATCCAAACCTCCATTACAACTCTAGGTTACACAATATAAAGAAATTCTTTCCCCAAATGAAAAAGAAAGGATTGAATTAGGGGAATTAGCCTTACCTTAAGCTTCACTTCCTAAATGCCCCTTCAATTTTACAATTCTCTACTCCTTTGATGATCTTGTCTCTATATTTCTCTAACCCTTCTCTAAACCTTCTTCCAGGAGATATTTCTCATGGAGGCTTCTAAGTCAAAGCATTGAGATATATAGATAGAGTTATAGAAGGGGTGAATAAGACAAAATTCAATCGTTTAAGCATCCCAAATTGAAATTTCACAGAAACGCTTATTATTACCTAAAAATTATACTGATCTCAAATATAAAATCAATTTCGGATTATTAAGCCTCTAAGGCTCTCAATTTCTGACTCAAACGTTTTAATTGTAACAGATGTTTTTCTTATTAAACAGATATAGGTCTCAAATCATAAGATCCATGTGCTTAAACTGAATTTCTCGAGGAATTTTCATTAGGCATTTAAATGCACAGAACGAGGGACTAAAAGTATACTGGAAACAGATGTGAAGGTCGGGTTATTATAGTTAATCTGTTGATTATAACCCAGATCGAATCCATTCCTTTCTGTGTCTTCGGCAAACCAATCACAAAGTCCATGGAGATGTGTTCCCATTTCCACTTAGGAATCGGCAAACGTTGGAGAAGTCCTGCAGGCCTCTGATGTTCTGCTTTCACTTGTTGACAATACAAACACTGGGACACGAACTCGACTATCTCTCTTTTCATATTCGGCCACCAAAAGGTCTGTTTTACATCTTGATACATCTTGGTGTTCCCTGGATGAACTGCAAATCTAGATCCATGAGAGTCTTGCAAAATCTTTCCTTTCAACTCTAGGACGTCGGCCACGCACAATCTTCCTTCAAACTTAAGCACTCCATTCTCAAGAGTGTAACCTGACCTCGGCCTGGTGATAATCTCGTCGACTACCTTCCTCAGGAATTCATCCTCCATTTGTCTTGCCTTTACTTCCCCAATAGTAGTCGGCTCCACTGAAATCATCGCTAGGCAGGCCAAACTTCCCACTGACTTTCTATTCAATGCGTCGGCTACCGAGTTTGCTTTACCTGGGTGATACTAAATCTGCATGTCGTAATCCTTCAATAATTCAAGCCATCTTCTCTGCCTCAAATTCAGTTCCTTTTGAGTGAACAAGTACTTCAAGCTCTTGTGATCTGTAAAAACTTGGCAAGAGGCTCCATACAAGTAGTGGCGCCAAATCTTCAAAGCAAACACCACGGCTGCTAGCTCTAGATCATGGGTTGGATAGTTCTTTTCATGAAGTTTCAACTGACGAGATGCATATGCTATGACTTTGCCCCCTTGCATTAGTACACAACCCAAACCCTTATGTGAAGCATCACTGAAAATCTGAAATTCCTCATTACCTGATGGGAGTACAAGAACTGGTGCCGTAACTAACCTTGTCTTCAACTCTTGGAAGGCTGATTCTCTATCATCGGTCCATTCATATGTTGTTCCCTTCTTAGTTAGTTGTGTCAATGGTACTGCAATCCTTGAGAAGTCCTTCACAAACTTTCTGTAATAACCTTCTAAGCCCAGAAAACTACGAACCTCGGACACGTTGGTCGGCATCGGCCAATTCACAATGGCTTCAATCTTACTGGGATCAACTGATATACCCTCTTCATTAATCACATGCCCTAAAAATGAAATGCTAAAAAGCCAAAACTCGCACTTGCTCAACTTGGCGTACAACTTCTTGTCTTTCAAGATTTGCAGGGCAAGTCTTAGATGATTCTCGTGCTCAATTGTACTCTTGGAATAGATCAATATGTCGTCAATAAAAACAACTACGAACTCATCTAGATACGGCTTAAAGACTCTGTTCATCAAGTCCATGAATGCTGCAGGAGCATTGGTTACTCTGAAAGGCATTACCAAAAATTCGTAGTGGCCATACCTTGTCCGAAAAGCAGTCTTCTCAATATCCTCGGCTTTAACTTTCAGCTGATGGTAGCCCAACCTAAGGTCAATCTTGGAAAAGACTCGTGCTCCTTGTAGTTGATCGAGCAAATCATCAATCCTAGGCAACGGGTACTTGTTCTTAATGGTTACCTTATTAAGTTCTCTGTAATCAATGCAAAGGCGAAGTGTGCCATCCTTTTTCTTAACAAACAGAACGGGTGCTCCCCATGGTGAAGTGCTCGACCTAATGAATCCGTTATCCAATAATTCTTGTAATTGCAGTTTCAGTTCTCTAAGTTCAGTTGGGGCCATCCTATAGGGTGTTTTGGAGATAGGTTGCATTCTCGACATGAGGTCCACAGTAAACTCTATTTCTCTATCGACTAAGTAGCCAGGCAATTCATTTGGAAAGACGTCAGGGAATTCCTTAACAACTGGTATGTCGGCTAACTCAACACTTCCATTCAAATCATTTAGTATACTGCACAAATAACCCTGACACCCTTTTTGGATCAACTTACAGGCTTTCATGGGTGAGATTAAATAAGGTGGGGGTACTACTCCCTTACCCTAGAAAATGGCCTCGGCTTGGTTTGGGGTCTTCAATGTGACGCTCTTAGTAACACAATTAATGGATGCATGATTCGCCACTAACCAATCCATTCCCAGTATGACATCGAAGTGAGTCATGCTTAATGGCATCAAATCAACCAATAATTCTACACCCTCAATCACCACAACACACGCCCTATATATGGATGCAACAATTTTTGTTCCCCCAGATGGAGTAGATACAGATAGCACATAATCAAGGGGTTCTAGCGGTCGGTTCAACTTCTCGGAAAATTTAACAGATACAAATAAATGTGTAGAGCCCGAATCAATCAAGATGTATGCAACTTGAGAGCAAATTGAGAGTGTACCTCACACTACCGTTTCAGCATTCTGGGTGTCTCCTGGCACTAGAGCAAAAACTTTGCCCTGCCTCATCTGTGTCCTTCCGATGTTACTTCCGTGTGCAGAGCCCGAGGTGCTCCCATTTTTCTTACCATCATCAGCCCTTGCCTTCGGACAGTCTTTCACGCGGTGGCCTATCTCGCCACATTCAAAGATTGTGCTACAAATGCTTAGAGTCCCCTAGCATGTACGGACTTTCAAAGATTGTGCTACAAATGCTTATAGTCCCCTAGCACGTACGAACTTTCAAAGGTTGTCAAAACCAAAGCTAATACTTGATACACAAAATAGGGATAGTCATTCATGCTTAACAAATACTTTTCCAAAACAAGCAAGGCAAAACTTTATCAAAACTTAATAACATAACTTTATTAAAAATACCACTCACCTAGTTCTTCAAACGTCGGGGTCAAGGCAAGTCCAAGTCCTACAAACACGTGGCAAAGTCTATTGAATGCACTACTCAAAACAAGTCTTGCATGCATGCAAATGACCTCGGCATTCTTCAAAAACTAAGTCAAATCAAAACAAAACACAGTTTCTTTTCTCGGGAAAACATGTTGGGCAACTACCAGGTCTAGGCCGAGGTCCCACACCTCCTTGCCGAGGTGTGGCCTCGATGGCCACATTCAAGGAAATGAAGTCGGGAAAAATCTGGGTTTCCCTCTCCTGAAGAACATGACGAACATGAAGAACATGAACATGAGGAAGATGAATGCAAAGATCATAATTTGCTATTACAAAATCTGAGATTTCATGCTATGAATTCAAAAACATGGACCTGGGTACCCATATTCAAGGATCTTGTGAGAACAAACACAAAACATAAATCTTAATGCAAACTTTCGGATCAAACAAGAATTTTTCTTCAAGAACACATGAACACTATTTTCTCTTTCTAAAACCAACTTTAAATCAATGCATGACGTGCAGAACAGGTTCGATCGTGCAATGCAGCTAGATAAACATAAAGAACGACAAGAGTAAATCAAGAATCTAACCTCAATACACAAATCTAATGGTTTGATCTCTAGGAATCAAGCTCGAAAGCCCACTCTCTCACTCTAAAACTTCTTCGTCTTCCTGGAGCTTCTCTCTCTCTACAAGGCAAAGATATAATACAAAATGTATATTTTCTGGGTTTGTCGGCTGACTTAACCCACTGCAGGGGTATGTGGCAATGGCTGGTTGGTTCTACTCAAAAAGGTGACTAAGTGAAAAGACAAGACTATGACAAAGTATACTCAACAAGCTAGGCGGTAAGAGCACTCCGACAAGCAATGACATCGGCTAACAACAAGACTTCAGCAAGCAAGGGGCAAGGACATCGGCTAGAAAGGACAACACTTGGCCTAGCTGTGCCACACCTTGGCCTAGATGTGCCACACCTTGGTCTAGGTTGTACCAATCTAGGAGTAAGGTCACTTGGGTTCAAGGGTAACATCTCGGCCTAGATAATACACATCTCGGTCTCGGTGATGAACACCTCGGCCTAGATAGTGACATCTCGGCCAACATGTCAGAGGGAAGGTGGAGTCAACCAAAGTGAATTCCAAGATGGTCTTAGATGCAAGAGGTTCAAAACTAACCTAGGCTCAGGGTGACCTCGGCTAAACCCGCACTGAATAAGGTACAAAGCATGCTGTAACACTTAGCGAACAAGGACAAGACTTGAAATGCAAGTTTAACAAGACAGGATCATATGAATGCATATGTGTATGGTTAGGACAATGTGAGGGTTATTACAAGCTTGGCCTTTTCTTAGCTTCTTGAGGAAGCTTGACCCCTTTGGTCTAGCTTCCTCAAGAAGCTTGACCCTTTTGGTTTAGCTTCCTTAAGAAGCTTGGCTCCTTTGCTCCATGCTTCAAAGAGAAGCCTTGGACCTCTTCTTCTATAAGAGAGACCCTCCTCTCCACTTGCAAGGGTTCTGAAATTGCTGGAGCAAAAACCATACACTACCCCTTTGTATCTCTCCCTTTTGGCCTTCAAAACTCCATTGTTCTTGCACCATTACACACCACCTCTTATCCTAACACCTCCACCATCACTCTAAGAACCTTGGAGCTGTTTCTCAGAGGTTGAAGGTTTGCTACATTGGTCCAGAAGCTGCTGGTTCTCTTCTCTACAAGGGTAACACTTCTTTCTCTCTTTTTGTCTTCATTTTGCTTCATCTCTTAGCCTAGTTTGCAAGCATATTTAGGCTTTGTCATAAATTGAAAAAAATCTTTTTTTGAGCTTCTAAACATGTTTGTTTAAGACCTTTTTTCTGTTGGGGGTCATCAACCCCCTTGCATGCGTCATTTCCCTTTGTTTTGAGCTATGCATTAGGGCCTTTGTGTTGAGCTTTGTTGGCCCTTTTGACCACTGAAATCCAAAGGATTTTCAGTGCTTATTATGTGTTTTTGAACATCAAAATCAGAGAGGGGTGACCCTCTCACCCCTTGTCCTGTTTACTAGCTTTCTTGGCCTTACAAAAGAGCCCATATTTGCACACTTCTTGAGCATGTTTCAGGCCATTATTTGTGAGTTTTATGACCTGCATGAACTCTGTCCAGAGTTGTTTTTGCCATGTTAGGTATCTATCTTGCATGTGTAGAGTAATCCTCTTCATGGCCTTTCAAAGGAGCCTTCATTTGCATGCTTCCTAGCCTCATTTCAGGCCATTTTCAATGAGTTTTAGGGCCCTCATAACCTCTGCCCAGAGGTGGTTTTTCCATTTTATATGTCCATTATACATGTGTAGAATAACCCTCTTATTGGCCTTTCAAAGGGACATATCATTCTTGCATGCATTGACTGAGTTTCAGTGAGTTTTTGGTCATATTTTGGCATGGCATACTTCATTTTTTGGTTGGTTTGGTGACCTCTCATGTGCTTCATATAGTTGTAGTGCAAATCATGGTTCACTAGCTTGTTTTGCATGATGTTTTGGCCACCTTTCCTAGCATATTTTGGCCATGCCTTAAACAGATTTTGTGCATGTTTTCGACTGCCTTAGCTCTGTTTTTGGGTCTCATGGTCGAATGATGTTTGTTTTGGATGCCTATAGTTCAATATCCATGCTTGACTTTGAGTTTTGAGGTCCATCGCATGCATATACTGAGGTGTTTTCATGTTTTGGGGCCATTGCACTTCATATTTCAGAGCTTATATGCATGCCATATTCCCATGATTTCCACTCTTTAAGTGCGTTAGAGAGTCGGGCTTGTATGCCTCATTTACCGACCATTGCATGGGCTTCATTTGAATGCATTCTGAGCCATCCTTTTAGACAAATTTCCCACTGTCTTGGACCTGCCTAGGGTCTGTTTGGGGTTGGTTTTTCCATTTGTGCATTGCTTTGTGTACCTCTAGTGTAACGCACTTCACTAGTTTCGGTATTCGGGCCATTTAGCATGCATCGTGTGAAGTGTTTGCATGATTCGGGACCATTGTGCATCATATTTCAGAACTGGATCATGTACCATTCTATGCCATATTTCATCCTTTGCCACGCTTTGTTAGAGTTGCATGTTATGCCTTAGGATCGGTCCTTTGCATCCATGCAGGTTTGCATGTATTTTGGATGTCTCATTTTCATCATATTGGCCACTGATTTGAGTGTGGCTGAGGTCCACTCATGTTGGTTTAAGTCCATCTTGCATTGTGTATGTCATTTAGTTCACGTTGTTGCATGATTTGATCATTGCATTGTGTATGCCTTGTTCATTTCATTGTGTTTGTTAGTCTTCATATGCATTGCGTATGCCATATAGAATCATCTTGCATTGAGTATGCCATTGATTATTTCATAGCACTGTGTACGCTAATAGCACGTTTGCATGTCATCCCTTGCATGTTTGCGTCATTCAGTGGCATTTGCATCTAGGTTGCATGTTAGAGTCGCATTCATGCATGTCATGCATATTGCATTGTGTTTGGAGTAGGGTTTAGTCCAAACACGGGAAACGAGGGACGTTTCGTACTCCAAGTGACGAATCGTGCCTCGATTCTCGGTCGCCGACACTCTTGACTATCCATGATAGAGTCGTTGGCTTTAGTTGCTTATATGTGTATTCATGTCCCATTGAGTCGTGCAATTCGACTCCTCGGCCATTATGCATCGAGATGCGTGATTGATGGCACGAGGATCGAGGACTACACTCCCTAGAGCTTGTGCAATGATAGGGAGAGTGGTCATGCACACATTTGTTGAAAATACATTGCCTTTTCTCTCTCTTGCCTTTGTTGCAGAAAAACCAGAAACCAGAGGTGGAAACTGGTCGGCCGACTAGATTTTCTGGCAAGCCGACCACCCTTTTTGGTCTCCACCACAAAGGATGGTCGTCAGGTGGTCTCCCATGCTAATAACTGGTCGGTGGCCTTCCCAAGGTGGAGTTTCAACCTTCTGGAGCTTTGTGCAAGTTTCTGAGATCAATTGCAAACAAGGGTGAGGCGAGGCATCGCGATGGAATTTACCGACAAGGCGACTCGAGCATGCATACACCTTTCATCATTCGGAACAGAGCTGAGGCGGTCCATTTAGCTTGCATGCTAATTTATTTGCTTTTCTAGTTAATTTTTTGATTAATTAGGGTTTTGTAATATTTAATTAGCTAGAGTAATTAATTATTTATTCAGACTGTGTTATTTATTCAGACCCTCCGAGTGAGGGCACAATTGTAATAAGTGTGCGCGTGTGTGATGTATGTCTTCCAACCCCACGTCTTTCTCGCTTTTATTTACCAGCTTATGATGGTTAGATTAGGGCATGTTTCAATTAGCATACTTATGATAGCATGTTTGCATTCATTCATCTGTTTTACATGCACCGGGCTCGACGCATCATACTAACTGCATCGTATTTCAATTCCAAATTGAATACGTGTATCAATTGTTGGATTTCATATGCCATCTTAGAATAGCCGAGCCTATCTTAGTTCCATTTTTGCATGTGTTGCATTAGGCATTTCAGCATAGTTAGGATTCATGCATGATTTCTAATTAACTTCTTTCTTTGGCTCGGAGTACTCGATAAGTGTTTTTGCTTTAGCATCCTTGCATGTGTGTATGTGACTACCATGATAGCATGGTTACCATGAGGCTCACTGCTTATGTGATATAACTGCCCGAATGCCTGTGGTTAAAGGTTGGATTACTTGGATTGGAACAATTCATTGATTGCGAGTTTTAAGCCCACTAGATAGTGGCAAAACCATGTTTTCTAAGCCCACCCGAGGGTGGCAAAATCTGCATTTTAAGCCTACTTGCGAGTAGCAAACCGCTTTCAAAAACAAACATGAAATGTTTTTGTTCCAATTCAGGCGATCCGGTCTATACTTGTATGTCGCGCTCATCGCATAGTAATTCTAGGCTAATAAACCGGAATAAGAACACATATGTTTTCAAAACTCGATATCATGGTTAGTAGAGGCCGATCTTTGATCGGGCGAGCGGGGGTGCTCACGAAGTGACCTTCCCAAATCGTACCCAAGTTCCCGAGCCGAGGCAACTTTGGTGATGACGGACACGTGGCCTTAGGCAATGAGTCAGGGTTTCCTAAATTTCCCAAAATAAAACATTTAGGTGGCGAATCTGTATCTGGCAAAGCAGTCCATGTTTGGCACTTCTTTCTTAAAAATCAGTTTTCAAAAACGATTTGTCGAATTTGGACTCTTTGGTGATTCATCGGTCTTCCATTGCACTCTGCGAGATTAGATACAGGACCGTGACATTGAGTCTGAACTGTAGTGAGCCCAAATGAACTGAACGGGATTTCCCTCTCGGGACGTTCAGAGACGTCTACACCTTCCTCATTAGTCTAATCAAAGGTAAGGCTAAACTAGAGAAATCCTTCACAAAACAACAGTAATACCCAGCTTACCCCAAGAAACTACGAATTTCAAAGACATTCTTAGGTTGTTCTTGTGATAGCCAGAAAAATATATATATATATATATATATCCATTTATTGGGGCTAACCCAAACGAGGCTTGTAATGGGTCCATCCCAAACAAATATCACACCCCCCCTCATCTATATAAAGAGGGGGCATCCCAGAAGAGGAAGTATGTTATCTCTCTCTACACTACACACCAACACACTTCATTTTTTGTTTACCTTCATTCTGTTAATCAAGTGACTGACTTCACCATCGGAATGTCTCCGGCTGGCAACCCCGGCTGGGTGGCGCCGATCATGCTCATCTTTGCAGGTCTACAAGGACAAAGTTCATCTCTTCATTGAATGTCTACAATCCATGTGAGAGGATATTTGATGGTCTCACAGTTCCAAATCTTGTACTGCTTCTATTTTGGAAGAATCTACAGTTACCCCTTCCCCAGATACCACATGACCTAAGAACTTAACTTCTTTCAACTAGAATTCACACTTCCCGAACTTAGCATACAACTTGTGGGCTCTAAGAAACTTAAGCACAACTCACAAGTGTTCCTCATGTTCCTCCTCAAAGGGTGAGTAAATTAAGATGTCATCTACAAAGACAACCACAAAATGGTCTAAGAACTTGCCGAAGATTCGATTCATTAAATCCATAAACAAGGCTGGTGCATGGGTTAACCCAAAAGGCATCAATAGGAACTCATAATGGCCATACCGCATATAGAATGCCATTTTCTAGATGTCCTCCTCTCTTACCCTCAGCTAGTGGTAACCCGATCTCAAGTCTGTTTTGGAAAAACAACAAGAGCCCTTCAATTGGTCAAACAAATCATCTATACGAAGCAATGGGTACTTGTTCTTAACGGTTACCTGCTTCGATTTCTGGTAATCAATGCAAAGTTGCAATGTGCCATCCTTTTTCTTGGCAAAGAGAGCTGGTACTCCCCAAGGCGATGTACTGGGGCGGATAAAACCTTTATCTAATAATTCCTAGAGTTGAATCTTCAACTCACTCAACTCGGCAGGTGCAAATCTATACGGTGCCATAGAAATCGGTGTCGTGCCAGGCACTAAGTCAATAGAGAACTCTATCTCCTAGTGAGGTGGTAAACTAGTGAGGTCCTAGGGAATGAGATCCGAGTATTCACAAACTACCCTCAGCAACTCAACTAGGACCATATCACTCTTAACAACCAAGAATGTAGCAAAAAGAAGACTAAGCTCGCCTTGACCACGTGGATCGCACACTGGCAATAAGGCTCTATAAACTCTGTCCCCCAAGAAATAAAATAATCACCACTTGAGGTACATACAGTAACCCTCTGACGGTAACAATCTATAACTGCTCAATAGGATGACAACCAATCCATACCTAATATAACATCAAAACTCAACATATCAATCAACACAAATACAAAAGGAAGTTCGTGACCAACAACCTCTATCTCACAACCCCACCGCCAATCGGTGACTCTACCTTGAGTGGAGATGCTAACCAAGCCACTTCTAACCCCAATACCGATACGAATGTAGACGAACTAAAGGAATGAGATGCACCCGTATTAATCAATACATTGGCAATAGAATTACACAACGAGAAGTTACCTCTCACTACTGAAGGCGTTGGTACTAGACCTGGCGTAGTAACAACAAACATGCCTTGTAGGTCTCTGATCTACCTACTTACCCCTCGAAGCAAAAGTCCAAAACACTAATTGAGTCGAAGAGGTTCCCTGATTGACCCTCGAGGCATGTGTTAAAAGTGTAACCTGATGGCTCTGTGTTTGCCTCTCACCAGACGCACCAGTTTAGTCACCTCGACTGAGGGCAAAACCTCCTCACATGCCCTAACTGCCCACATTGATAATAGGCAGGCAGCTGCCCTCTCCACTAACTCTGGCTCTAAGAACAAGCCGTCGACCGTGCAGACTGTTGCCCACCTCCCTTCTATGGGAAAACTATAGACTTATGACCTAGCTGGCCACACTTGAAACAAGTAATCCCTCCCTGACTAGCTCTCCCTAACCTGGAACTCAATACAAGACAAGTGGACCCAGACTGTGCTTCTTGGGACTGCATGCGGTGGAACCCCTTTGCCTCTTACTGTCTCGAGTCTCACCCTGAAGCTATTGACTTCTCCTGGAGCCCCTCATCCGCTGCTCCTCCATCTGAACCACGGTCTAAAAATGAGTCACCGCCTCTACAAGGCATACATAGTCCCTAAGCATTAACCCAGCCACTTTGAACAACAGCCCAATCATCAACTTTTTCTCAAACTTGATGCAACGGCGTTCCTCCATTGCCACGAGTTTTGATGCAAATCTAGAGAGGCTAGTAAAAGCTACCTCAAACTCAGCTGCTGGTAAGCTAAGCTGCTTGAGCTTCAGAAACTGCTCCATCAACTTCTCCTTAGCAGTGGGAGGCAAAAACTTGTCAAGGAAGGCATTGACAAACGCCGCCCAAGTCACCCCCATGCACCCACAATCACCCTTCAGGTGGAAGGATGCCAAGGTCACCCTCAACCCGTCGTCCTCGATGCTAAGCATCTCGAACATCTTCATCATCTTCTCTAGCCACTCATCCACCTTCAGTGGCTCCTTTAGATCCCCCAAAAAGTCAACTGGATTCAACCAGAAGAACTCTGTTTCTAAGAAAGACGACCCTGTCTCAGCAACATAGGCGTGGACTTGATTCTTAACTGTG
Organism: Camellia sinensis; assembly: GCF_055761805.1. Lineage (NCBI taxonomy): Eukaryota > Viridiplantae > Streptophyta > Magnoliopsida > Ericales > Theaceae > Camellia > Camellia sinensis. Next base: position 62,545,685 of record NC_138971.1, read on the forward strand.
AGAATGTCCATGGATTACTGCAAAGCCCCAGCCACTTCACGAGCCAAAGCACCTATGGCCTGTTGACCAATTGGTTTAGCCACATTGGTCTGACCAACTTCTTCCTCCTACGTGAGAATTTCATCTAGTAACGACACCTCATGTGGTCTAAGACTACCACCCCTACCACTGCCACGTCCACATCCACATCCACATTCATGTCCTGACATCCTAATAAAGGTAATACAAGAGATTAGCATATTTACAAATGTGCCGAAGACAACTCACTTGCGTCCTAATGTGATGGACAATAGATAATTTATTCTACATAAGTACATAATCGTATAAACATATACAAACTTCCTTTCTAGATAATGATTGTCCCACGGCGCTACCAGAGTTTCAGTTAGAAATAGTAGTGATCAAGTGCTCTTCTAACAGGACTTCTAGAAGCCCGTACACCCAATCAATATCTTAGAAATTAAATTTCATACTCACTTTTTCACTTAAGCATGTTATCACATAGCATACCATACATACAATTATATCTATCAAGCGAGATAAGCCCATTGTGGCAAGAACCAGTTCCCACGTACCCAAAATATTCAAACCCGGTACGCTCTGATACCAAGTTGTAATGCCCCGAAATAAAAAACGATAAACTGTCCATTATATTTATTAAATAACAACACATGAATAAGTAATTATCTTCCATTGGTTCCAACTGATTGCAAAAAAGAGTAAAATGTGCAGATACACATTCACAAGCCTAACTCTGAATCTATAGCATATATTACATAATAGAGAAATAGAATGAAAGTTAAACAAATAAGAAATGCCCTAAAGGCATACAGATTTCCAAGACAGTGCTTCGTTACAACAAAATAGATTTAAATCTAATATAATTAAAGCCCTAGGCTTGTACAAAATAAATACAACAAAATAAACAAAATGAAGCTCTTGCTTCCAAGTCCTCCCAAGCTATTGCCTTGGCGGAGGCATATCATCAGCACCTGAAAATGGTTTTCCTACAAAGGGTGAGCCAAAGTCCAGTAGAAATAATCCAACCCAGTATATGAATCTTGATGGAGTTATAAGATGAATGCATATGGAATGCACATGCCAAAACATTTTATATCTCTTTCAAAACCATGCAATGTCAGGTTTATATCATAATTCATAACATATTTCATTTTCAATAGAAAACAGGACTATGAATGCACTCTATGAATCTCTAGGTACATGTCTCCAAGTAGACAATACAGGTACTACCAATTTGTCATTTTTAATGGTATTAACCGGAAGGCTCGACACCTATCCGCACGAGTTTTTGATCTTTCACCATGGACACACAGGCCAACTTAACAACATAACCATACCCCCTACCCAGATTTACTAAGTATTCACCCTTTTTCTCAAAACAACATACATTTTCAAACTTGTTAAATGTACAACAATGCTCAATGCAATGGATGAGAAAATAGTTTCAATTCTTCTAATTCTCATGCAATTTCTACAACAATCATAATTATCCTCTACCGATAGCCCAATACAAATATCTCTAAACAAATAAATAAATTCCACTAAGATAAACTTTCTCAAATTTCAAGGTGTGAGTGGTAATACATACCCAACTCCACCATCCTCATCAAAACCAATCAGATTTCACAATTTCAACATTAATTCCATATATTTATAAAATCTATATTTGAGACATTTACGGTAAAACCCCATTTTTTTCTTTATAAATCAATCCGAAGAATAGAAATTCATCTTTTCATCACAACTCAACAATAAATACACTTCCTCAATCATTTCCAACAGCCCATTTGAAAACCCTCTTTTGACATCAAGCCAAAACCCTAGGTTGTTCAAAAATCCACTTTTTCACATTGTTGTTTTATAGAAACAAATAGCTAAGTTAAAAATCATAAGTGTGGAAAAATCCCTACCTCAAGCTTAGAAGACAAGAGAAGGAATGGAGAAACTTCAATAACGTCGAAACCTAACTTTTCTTCGATCAAAAGGAAGCTCTCGGAGTGTTCTACATTTTTATAAAAGGGACACAGGTGAAGAAATAAATAGATCTAGGTGTATTGTAGAGAGAATGTGAGTTTTAGAGGGAGAGAGAGTCTCAACTTAGGGTTTCTAGAATGTTTAGAGAGAGAAAGATATGCAGAACTGAGCCAAAAAGGTAACTTTACAAACTGATATACGCGCAGACTACTTGAGCACAAGAATGGTCACTCGAGTGTCCAAACACAATAAGTGGAACCGCTCGAGCGAAGAGGTTTACCGCTCGAGCGAAGAATACCAACTTCTAGAAGTTTTGCAGACGGAAGACCACCATTTGAGCTCAAGAAGGACCACTTGAACCAACACCACTCAAGCGCAAGAAAGAGTGCCCGAGCGAAGAATACCACCTACCAGTATCTATGCAGACCTGAAAAAGTACTGAGAGCTCACAAAGACAACTGGAGCACAAGAATCGCCGCTCGAGCGAAGAGGCAAAATTCTGGGCAACAACCGTTTTGAAAAAAGCAAGCTACTAACTTGTTCGAAATGCAACCGAGTGTAGACACCCCATTTTTGACCGACCTTAAGACTCAGACGTCACCGACTGAGCACTTGGTGATGTTGCATAATGTGCTCGTTCAGAAGTTTCAGAGTTGCGGCCGTGAGCCCTGCCTCCGGACTTCCGAACCCTCTTTTGTACTTTGCCTCGGTTTGCGAACCAAACTCGGTTTTTCTTTGTTTATTTTCCTGAGGGAAGGGAGAGGTCCCGTAGACCATCTCTCAATGTCCGTAGGCTACCTTTGGTGGCCGTAGGCCATTTTTCCCATTTCGGAGTCCGGTTTTCGGTTTTCGGGACCGTTGGCCGTGTGCCTCGGTTCGGGACTGCTTAACCATCTCCATTTGCTCTGTTTTTTTGGCATACTTCCTATTTACTCCCTTTTGAGGGACACTGGGGTCTGAGAAACCCACTTCGTGGCTGAATGCCACTTTCGGTGCTTAACAGCCCATTTTCGGGACCTCGAACTGCGCGTTTTGGCCCCCAAACATTCTTTTTGCAACGGTTTTCGTTCATTTTTTGCAGGTACCTCTGTTTTATCACCGGGGAGGTCACTGAAGGGTGAGAGGCCAGTAATTGTTGCAGCAACCTGTCACGCCCCAAACTCGCCCCTAGAAGTTTGGCAACGAGACCGGCCAGTAATCCTAGATTACCACAGGCCTTGCTATACAAAACAATAAATAAAAGAGGCTCGCGGAAACGAAAACAATAACCACTAATAGTCCAAAGAGCTGTGCATTTATATGAACATACATTACATGCCAAAAATGTTAATTTACCCACTACATTACATCACATAATCAAAATTCATGCACAAAACATAGGCTCACGCCATATGCACAACCAAAACTAAGCTTCCTAACGGCCTTCCTAGGCCTAGCCCCAACTCGGAGGCACCAAAACACCGGGTAGGCTTCAAAACGGCGGCTCGGCTCAGACTCCGCCTAGGCTTGACTTCCAGAATGCTCACCTATAATACATAATTACAAACAATGAGCTAGAGCTCAGCAAGTAACATAACAGTAAAGAGGTTAGTGAACGAAGTCCGACATTTTCATAAATCCACAATAAATCAATCATAAACATATATCAGTCATCAGTCAACATAAGAACATACGTAATGGCATACTCCACAGAACCTTTCATAACAGTCTATCAGTCAACAGTCTACGAGATCTCGTAACTAGTCATGGGCTTGTCCTTCCATGTCGTTCCCCACGACTCATGACGCATGGGCCTGCATGTTCCCGCCCCCATGACCCAACTATCTATGGATGCCATACTAGATTCGCAAATTAGGACATTCGTTCACGGAAAACATTCTCATTTCAAAGCATAGCATAACGTAATACATTTAAAACATAGTTCATAATAACATATCTTTACAGAAATGTTACTCACAGAGGGTTTCCGAAACCGAATGCACGGTCTTCAAATCTTGACCTGCAAATATCAACATATCACACATTTCTCAATGCACATAATCATTAAATCCTGTAATTCATGCACTTCATTTTTTCCTTTACTTCATTTCATGTTCATTCTAATCTTTCTTTACTTTGATTCATACTCATTTCATGTTCATAAGATGATAAATGATGCAATTAACATGTTAAAATCAAGTCTGCAACTTCTCCAAAATTTTCTTGAAAAAGGCCTTCCCGCTCGAGCGCCACTTTGGCCGCTCGAGCGTACTGTAAAAAGTCCCAAAACTGCTGGGAGGCTGTTTTCACCGCTCGAGCGGGCTTCCCTCCGCTCGAGTATACAGAGCAAAATCCGAATTTCTGGTTCTTCTTCCAAGCTTCATTCTCCTCTTTACAAAATCACTTTCCACATTTATGAAATCTAAGACCCAAAATACTTAAAACCCATCTTAAATCAACATCAAAACTTCAAATCAAAGCCCATATGGAACAATAGAAGATCAAATCTTGGAGTAAAATAGAAAATCATAAACTTGAGCATAAAAGCTTCATTTTGAAACATCCATGGAGGTTTCCTTCAAAAATGCCAATTAACCATAAATCATACCATTTTAAAGCCATGATCTTGTGTTCAACATGCTAAATACCACGAATCAACAATCAATTTCATGGAAATCTTACCTTAACCACTTAGTTTGGAGAAGATTTGAGCTTAACCCCTTTTCTCTTCTTCTTTCCCTTTTCTCACGAATTCTCCTCTCTCTCTCTCTTTCTAGATTTTTCTTTTCTTCTTTTTGAGTCAAAGAGTCAACATCATTATCTATGTATAGATATATCACACAAAAACTAGAATTGTGCCATAATCTTGAGCCAAACATGACTTAGCGATTCAGACGAAATTCAGTCCTCAATTTATTTTCCCAAATGGTTCTAAAAATTCCCGGTATCACATAGGCGTGTTCAATTTCGTTTTCTGAACCCATTACGGTCATCAATTTCAGTCCCAAAGTTCTCATCTCGACAGATATTCTTCTGAGTTCAACAGATAATCTTCAATTAAATCATACTAACACATAATTAATTACTGGTAATCATGGTATACGGTTCTGGGTCGTTACACAACCAGTTATACATCCTCCGACGCCCTCCGACGCCCGTTTTTCACACTTCCGGGCTAATGTTGAACACCTTGGGCCCATTTTCTTGAACTTTGAACCACATATTTGTGTTGTACACACATGGGAGGACCCTAAAAGTTGGTGGCCGGCCATTAATGTTACTTGACCCTTCTGACCCCTCCTTCCGGGCTAATGTTGAACCCCTTGGACCCTTTTTCTTGGACTTTTAACCACAGGGTTGTGTTGTACACACATAGGAGGACACTACCAGTTGGTGGCCGGCCAGAAAATCTGATTGACCCTTTTGACCCCTAGCCGGCCGGCTAGGGGGTGTGGCCGGCCGACCACCTGGAGCAAAAGTACCTGGCCGGCCGTGTTCCTTGCACTGTGCACTTTACAGCTGTGGGGCAATATCCCCCAGAAAAGATATTTATCCGGGGGATATTGTGTGGGGGAAAGTTTCTCTCCTTTTCCCCCACCTTTACACCCCCTTGTTGGCCTATATAGCAAGCAAGATATATCCTTTGTTGGGGTTGAAAAATTTCACCTTCAAGCATCCATACAAAAAGCCATCTTTATCCCTCTCATTTTCTTAAAAAAACCTTAAGTCCCTAAGCACCATTTCTTCTACACCACCAAGCTCTACCACCACCACCTCATTTCCAGCAACAAGGAAGGTTTCTCAAAGGCAAAAGGAGCTGCAAATTGGTCCAAGAAGCAACAAAAGTTTTAGTCTTCAAGGGTAAGTGATACTTCTACTCTTTTGACCCTTTTTCTTGATCCATTTGTAAGCCCCACTTGCTTTTTGTTTCAAGCTCCGGCCCTAACTGAGAAGGGCCCTCTTTTGAGCTCATCTTCACTTTTCATTAAGGGCTCAACCCTGTTTGAGCCCTCCATGATACACTTGCTTCATTGATCCTCTTATATGTCATGATTTTGCATGCTATTTTTAGCCCGTGAGTAATCTGTTTTTGAGCATGTTGTAAACTGATATTAGGCTCATTTTGAGCCCCTCTTCAACATTGAAGAAGGGCTCAACACCATTTGGGACTTGCATGTTGTACCTACCTTTATACTCCTCTTTTCTTCTCCATTCTTGCATGCAATGGCAGCCTACCATGCTTTTGTTTTTGGCCATTTTATAGTTCTGAAAAAGTGCTTATTTTGGTCCATTATTCATGTTCCATTTAGGTCCTTTCATGGTTTGGGACCTCCTTATGCTACTTCATGTTATATCTCTCTTTTATTCCCCATTCTTGCATGTTTAGTTAGCCTACCATGCTTTTGTTTTTGGCCATTTTACAGTTCTGGAAATAGTCTTATTTTGGCCCATTCTACATGTTTTATTAAGGGTCTTTGGCTGTTTGGTGATTATTTTGCATATCTCATGTTATAGCCACTTTTGAGCCTCATTTTGCATCACATTTTTATCATGTTTGTATACTGATTTTGAGGCTGCCATATACTGTAAATATTCATATTCTTGGTCCCTCTTCAGTGTTGTAGAAGGAAATTTTTCAGTTTGAGTTTTGCTTATATCACTTGCTTCATTACCCCTCTCTTGGCCCCTATTCTTGCATGCCATTTTTGCCATAACTATGCTTGCTGTTTGTCCATGTTTATAACTGTGAAAGTGTCTTTTTGGGACTCTCTAGCTTCTGTATTTGCATTGCATGTCCATGTTTGGCATAGCTATAGGCCATTTCGGGTGCCTAAATTCGCATTTCGGGACAATTCCATGCATTTCATGTCATTTCGCCTAATTTCGGGACTGTTTTCCCCCATATTTTAGTGCTGAAATTCCATTAGAATGATTGCTATCCATTTCCATGTCATTTCATCACATTTTATCATCGCCTCGGTTTGCGTGCCCGTGTGCACGCATTTCGAGGCACCTCATTTTCATCCACCGGCATCCGATGTAAGTGTGGCTGAGGCTCACTCATGTTGGTATAAGCCCATTTGTCATTTCCATGTCATTTCATCACATTTTATCATCGCCTCGGTTTGCGTGCCCGTGTGCACACATTTCGAGGCACCTCATTTTCATCCACCGGCATCCGATGTGAGTGTGGCTGAGGCTCACTCATGATTGGTATAAGCCCATTTTTCATTTCCATGTCATTTCATCACATTTTATCATCGCCTCGGTTTGCGTGCCCGTGTGCACGCATTTCGAGGCACCTCATTTTCATCCATCGGCATCCGATGTGAGTGTGGCTGAGGCTCACTCATGTTTGTATAAGCCCATTTGTCATTTCCATGTCATTTCATCGCATTTTATCATCGCCTCGGTTTGCGTGCCCGTGTGCACGCATTTCGAGGCACTTCATTTTTATCCGCCGGCATCCTATGTGAGTGTGGTTGAGGCTCACTCATGTTGGTATAAGCCCATATCATGTTTTCATGTCATTTGCATTGCATATGCCATTGCCTCAGTTTGCGTGCCCGTGTGCACGCATTTCGAGGCACTTCATTCTCATCAACCAGCTTCTTATGTGAGTGTGGCTGAGGCCCTCTCATGTTAGTATAAGTCCATGTTACCTTTCCCATGCCATTTTAGTCACTTGCATTGCATTCTGTCATTTTCTCGATTTGCGTGCCCGTGTGCACGCATTTCGAGGCATATCATTTCCATAGCATAGTGCATACTAGGTTGTATCTTAGATTGCATTCTGTCATTTTCTCGGTTTGCGTATCCGTGTGCACGCATTTCGAGGCATCTCATTTTCATAGCATTGTGTATGTTAGGATTGCATCTTAGTTGCATTTCATGCATGTCATGCATATTGCATCGTGTCCGGAATAGGAGTTAGCCCGGGCACGGGAAACGAGGCACATTTCGTACTCCGAGTGACGGAATGTGTCTCAATCCCCCAGTCACCGACACTCCGGATTATCCATGATGGAGTTAGGTTTTAGCTGTAGTTTCATGTGCATTCATCTTATATTGAGTTGTGCATTTCGACTCCTCGGCCATCATGCCTCGGTATGCGTGATTGGTGGCACGAGGATCGAGACATGCATATGTCTGTGCAAATACATTGCTATGCCCCTTTCCTGCTCTCTGTTGCAGCAAAATGAAAAATCAGCAACCTTTTGGGGCTTGGCACGCATTTCAAGAACAGGTGTAAACAGAGGCTAATTGGGGCATTCCGGTGGATTTCCGCGCGAGACAACCCGGACATGCATCATCCATTAGAAGCAAGGCAGTCCCTGGCTTGCACGCCAGCTTTATTTGCTTTCTTAGTTAATTCATTAATTAATTAGAATTTTGTAATATTTTGGACTGTAATATTCTTTTATTCGGGACTGTAATATTTGGACTGTATATTTATTTGGACCCTCTGCGCAAGGGCACAACTGTAATAAGTGTGCGTGAGTGTGATGTATGTCTTCCAACCCCACGTCTTTCTCCTTTTTATTTATCCGCTTATGACGGTTAGATTAGGGCATATTTAAATTAGCATACAGTATGACAGCATGTTTGCATTCATTCATCTGTATTGCATGCACCGGGCTCGGCGCATCATACTAACTGCATTGTACTTTCAATTCCAAATTGAATACATGTTAGTTGTAACATTCCATATGCCATCTTAGAATAGCCGAGCCTGCTATAGTTGCATTTTGAATGTGTTGCATTAGGCATTTTTGTATACTTAGGATTCATGCATGATTTCTAATGTAGTTTCTGTTTTTGGCTTGGAGTACTCGGTAAGTTTTATGCTTTAGCATCCTTGCATACGTGTGAGTGATTGCCATGAATAGCATGCTTACCATGAGGCTATGTGCTTATATGATATACTTGCCTGAATGCCTGTGGGTGAAGGTTGGGTTATCTGAATTGGAATAAATCATCAAATGTTTCAAGCCTACCTGCGAGTAGCAAACCATTTTCAAAAACAAACATGAAATGTTTCGTCCCAATTCAGACGACCCGGTCTATATCTGTATGCTGTGCGCATCACATAGTAACCTAGGCTAATAACCGGAATAAGAACTCACAATGTTTTCAAAAATTGATATCATGGTTAGTAGAGGCTGGTCTATGACCGGGCGAGCGGGGGTGCTCACGAAGTAACCTTCCCCAATCGTACCCAAGTTCCCGAGCCGAGGCAACTTTGGTGATGACGGACACGTGGCCTTTGGTACCGAGTCAGGGTTTCCTAAATTTCCCATTAATAAAATATTTAGGTGGCGACTCTGTATCTGGCAAAGCAGTCCATGTTTGGCACTTCTTTCAAAAATCTGTTTTTCTTAAAACGATTTGCCGGATTTGGACTCTTTGGTTCAGACTTAGAACCGTGACAAATTTGAGAGTCCTGAGCTGTAGTAACCCCAAAATGAACAGAACGGGAGCTCGTTCCTCCCGGGGCGTTCCGGGGACGTCTACAGTTTCTGGCGACTCTGCTGGGGATTTAGAGAACTTGACTCGAACTCATGATATCTGTTTTTGACTACACTTGTGTGATTCTTTGCATTGCATTTGCATTGGTGCGCCTAGGACACCGTGTTTGCCATCTGCTATTCCTGAACGGTTTGCCGGAGGCTTGTCTTGTCAAGGCATGACCATAAGGCTGACCGGTTGTGGGCTCTGCCAGTATGGGAACACAAACCCCGGTTTTACCGGGGCACCCTCTTTGACCATTCGACCTAGTGCATACTCGGATCCATAGTGACCATTCCAAATTAGGACAGGTTGCTTACCCGTTCATAGGTTGTTTGAAACCGCTGCGTGCGTAGTGAAACCCTAGCTCCTGACACAATAGGACAGGGAAACCCACCCCAACATAGGGGTGTTTTAGCTCTCACTTATCTGTTATGTGCTTTAGAGTGCGTCTCTACAGGAATGCATGTATCAGTATATGAGTTTGGGCATCAGGCCTGCGGGCTTCAGTTCAGTATTGACAGTATCAGGCCTGCGGGCATCAGATTAGTATATGAGTTTGAGTATCAGGCCTGCGGGCATCAGTTCAGTATTGACAGTATCAGGCCTGCGGGCATCAGTTCAGTACATGAGTTTGGGTATCAGGCCTGCGGGCACCAGCCAGTATTTGAGGATTAGTTATCTGCGGATATCAGATTCTGTTTTTGGGGACAGTGATACATGGATAATAATCAGTGTTCGAGGACAGTGTGTATTCAGCTTATTGACTCTGTGTTGTTATACCCGACTGTGTGTCATGCATTTTATTTTAAGCTGTTATGCTGCCCGTTTATCTGTTTGTTTATTTCCTTTTCGCTTTATTTATCTTTTGCTAGGTCAGTTTTAGCACAATTGCTTCCAACCCAGCAGGCATTCCCCAAGCACTTTGGACACGAGGTCGTCGACTCCATCGATTTGAGGATATAATCGACGGACAGCCAGTGTTCCATTCTCTACCCCCTGTTACCAGAAGGAAGCAGAAAAAACGCAGTGTATCTGAACAGAGAGCACCAGAACAGTGGTTTCCCCCACCAGTGGACAGTTGGATTGAGATCCCCATTGAGACAGATCTGCCAGTAGTTCAGACAAATCAAAACAGTATGACGGCACCAACAGGAGTTGAGGAAATGATGTGCCAAATGCAGGAAACCATGCGGGCCATGCAGCAGGATGCCGTTCGCCGGGATGAACTCGCTAAGCAACAGGCCGAAATTATGACCCAGCAGGCTGAGCTGATTACCCGACTACAACAACAGAATACAGCATCCGCTTCACACCAAATTCCTCCTTCGGCAGGGGCCCCATTACCTGAGCAGGCACCTGCTGTTCAGAACGCTCCTCCAAACACCCAGAATACCTTGCCGAATGTCCAAAATTTACAAGAGGACACGAATCTTCCAACGGGGCCAGCTCCGCCCCCGCTTCCACCACAACTGTCTAAGGTCCATACATCCAATCACCCGGACTCTCCATTTGAGGTCGAGGTTGATCATACAGCTCTGAAATTGAGCAAACTGGAGAAGCTATTCAAGAAATCCCAAGGGGTCAAGGCTATGCCGGATATCAAAGATGGATATACCGAGGAGGCCGTAACACTCCCCGATAGGTTCAAAATGCCACAAATCGACCGCTTTGACGGGACCGGCGACCCCATGGTCCATATCCGACTGTTTGCAGACATCTTGCGGCCGATGGGCCTAACACGACCACAGAAGCTCTCACTATTCGGCCGAACCCTGTCGGGTGTGGCCTCCCATTGGTACGCAAGATTACAAGATGAAGTGAAGAAGAATTGGGATGAGATGGCTGAGGCCTTTGTCACGCAATATTCATACAACACTCAGATCGAGATCACAACCCGTGATCTTGAAACGACAAGGCAAGAGCCCAAGGAAACTTTCTCGGACTTTGTGATCCGATGGAGGGCAAAGGCGTCAATGATGACTTTAAGGCCCACTGACAAAGATCAAATCCGGATGATTGTGCGCAATCTCCACCCAAAGTTGATGCAGAGAATGATTGTAGTCCCCTTCCCTACTTTCGCAGATTTACATGATATGGGGGTGCAAATCGAAGACGCAATGAAACAAGGTCTGTTTGACCACGACAGGGAACAACCGAGGAGGACCTTCAGCCGCAACAACAATGCAGGCCCGAGTGGCGCTGCAAATACGAGAGCCTCGGAAGTTAGTATGGTCACCACCACTCCCCCTCCCCCTCCAAGGCCCATAACTGCCACACCCTTCTCCGGCGCGTCCGGAAGCAACACACAAGCTAACAGATTCCAACCACGAGGCCAAAGAACCTTTACCCCACTATATATGCCTCTGACCAAGGTTCTGGGAATATTGATCAGGAAAAATCATTTGAAACCCCTGGAACCAAAGCCATTACCAAACCCACTTCCCCCCTCTTATGACTCATCAAAGTACTGCGCGTATCACCAACAACACGGTCATGACACCGACCGTTGTTACAGATTGCGTCATGAGATCCAAGATCTTATTGATAAACAGGTGATCGCGCCTCCTGATAAACCCAATGTCACAACCAACCCTCTCCCACCACATAACCAAGCTCCTCCTTCCAAAAGAATCAATTTTATCCAGACTGGGGCCGCATCTTACGATCCTAGCATCTATATTACGCCCACCCACCTACCCAAGCTAGAGGTGCTCCTTCCCGATTGCACTGACTTCTTGTGCATGGTGGACATCTCTAAAACCCAACCAGAACCGATGGCGGTGACCGTCGAAGATAGGGCAGGGCAGATTTTGGGAGAGAATGAGATTGTTGAATCTGGGACTGGACAGAATTTTGCTGGGGGAGCCTATAATCCAAGCAAGTATATCCTATCAACGAGCCGAATTGGGCTAAGCGTAGAATTGCCAGAGACAGGAGAGCTATGCATGATCCGAGGGGATGGATCTGGGCTATGGGTAGATGATCTGACAGCCGTAGAGGAGGACTTCGCTAACCTGTAATTTTTAGATGACCAGGAACTGGAGGATACGTCAATCAACTGGTATGATTATGAGGGATCAGAGGAGGCCACTGGATGGCTCGAGGATCAACCAGATGCAGTGGGGGAAGCCCAACCAGAACAGAGCCCGGCAGGGGCGGAAGTATCAGTTGTGGCCGGAATGGCCGAAAGTCAAGTTGTATCGCCGGAGAGCGCCGGTGCTAAGAATTCCGCTCAAGGCATGGGCATTGTAGATACAGGAATTGTTAAACAACCAGCTGTACTGACACAGCTAGAACAAGAAAAGTTTGAGGCTACTGAGAGAGCCAGGAAGGCAAAGGGCCCTGAGGGGACTGAAAGTGCTGTGTGCACGAAGACAGACAATGCTGCGAGCATATGGACAGAGAGCACTGAGAGTGCAAGTGGACCGGAGCCGGACAGGTGTCTGTTGGTTGCCAATGGAATGTGGTTGGAAGACGATGACTTATGTCTTGCCCACACGGATGAAGACTGGGGAAATAATCAACCGGATGACACTTGGTACCTCGATGAGGTTGACCATATGACGAGAAGTGGGCGGTACTTCAAACCCCCACATCTGGACCAACCCGAGGCATCCGGGAAGGATAGAGAAGCGGAGAAACAGAAGGAGAGGCAGATTGAAGAGGAAGCTGTGCTGAAACAATTAAAGAAGATACAAGCAGACATCTCCATCTGGGGACTGCTAATGGCATCACGAGTACATAGAGAAGCTGTCCTATCTGCCATGGACAAGTCCAAACTCTCCATAGACACCATGCCTGAACAGCTGGTTGGGCTGGTTTTTCCGGGAGGAGGTTCCCCGGCATTAACCTTTTCGGACAAGGAGCTACCGCCTGAGGGCACAAGTCATAACAAACCTTTCTATATTTCTGTGGAATGTAGAGATAAGTGGATACCGGTGGTACTTGTTGATACCGGGTCTGCGATTAATGTCTGCCCAACCAGAACGGCATATGCAATCGGGTTGAAACCCGTGGACTTCGTCCCAACCGCCCAAGTGATCAGAGCATACGACAATACCAGCAGAGAAGTGATGGGGACTGTTAAAATTCAAACCAAGGTTGGTCCAGGACAACACAACATCGAATTTCATATCTTGGACGTTCCCGCAACCTTTAACCTACTTTTGGGGCGACCGTGGTTGCACCAGGTCAAAGCAGTCTCTTCCACTCTACATCAAATGGTAAAGTACCCTCACGGGAAAGGGGTCGCGATCGTTTTTGGAAATTCATCAATCCATCCCCCGCCAGAAGTGTCCACACCTGTCTTGGAGATCGAGCACGACACGGAGGATGTGTTTTTGTCGGGGTTCACTTTGGCCAAGGCTCAAGTGGTGCAGAATGTCATGGCTGTGAATGAGGGTATGTATGTTAGTGCTCAATCTATCTACCTCATGAACAAGCTAAAACATACCCCTGGGATGGGATTAGGGAGAAGCGGCCGGAAGGGCATCTCAGTGTTGGCCGAAGTGCCACACAATCCTCACGCCTTTGGACTGGGTTATCTGCCCACCAAGGAGGATTGGGTAAGGAAAGGAAAAGAAATGGCCGGAAGGGCCAGAGCAAAGAAGGCCGGGAAGCCATTTGAGTTAATGCACAGGCCCATCTGGGGTACCCTAAACGGACGCTTCGTCCGGGAGGGGGAAGATTTTCCATTCTGCGGCTTCCCGGAGCCATGGCTAAACGCGGAGGGGACGCGCATGCCTGGTTTTGAAATCTTCTTCAACATACAATTATCTGGGGATGACGTTGCCGAAGCGCAGACAGACCCACCAACTGAGGTTGAGCAATGTGAAGCAGTGGATCCTGAGAGCACAGAGCTTGAAATGGGGGTAGCACTGGCGAGTCTACTATCAGATCCTCTGATCGGCCAAGAGTGCTTAGGGGATAACTCTTCGGTTTCTATGATTGGAGATGAAATAGCTGCGGGCTTTCCAGCGCCGATTTTGGATGCATCTATCGCACCTTCTCTCATCTGGCAATATGAAGAAGGCTTTTTATCTAGCAGCTCCGGGTCAGGTAGTGAGCCGGAATCTGATTCTACCGAATCTTGTGCGTCAGAATCAGATTCCAGCTCGACTGAGTCTGAGTCCGGTATTCCTGGGGGTGATAACCCAGATGCCACAGTCCTGTCTAGGTCGTCTTTTTCATTTTCTTTTGAGTCTGTTGTAACAGAGGAATCTGACGGCTTGGAAATATTTAATGAGAATGATGTGGATGTGGTTTCCGAGTATTTTTCTGTGCCTTTGATTTATTGCTTAAATCAGGATTTTCAAAATTTTGATGAAAACAGCGAGGGAGAAATTTCCCCAGTTTTGCAACGATTAATTGATCAAGAGCAGGAAAGATTTGTTAAACCTTTAATGGATGGAATCACTACTGTGAATGTTGGTACTGAGAAGGACCCGCGGCTGGTCCTGATCGGGTCCACGTTGTCTTCGGAGGAGCGCGAGCGCTTAGTCGCTTTATTAAAAGATTTCAAAGATGTTTTCACGTGGTCCTACGAAGACATGCCTGGAATCGATCCTGAGATTGTACAGCACCGGATCCCTCTTGATCCCGAGGCCCGCCCTGTCAAACAGAAACTCAGAAGGATTCGCCCGAACTGGGCTCTCAAAATTAAGGAAGAGGTCACCAAGCAAATTGATGCAGGGTTCCTGCTAGTATCTGAGTATCCAACTTGGTTGGCCAACATTGTTCCGGTGCCAAAGAAGGATGGAAGAATTCGGGTCTGTGTAGACTTCAGAGATTTGAACAGGGCCAGTCCAAAGGACGACTTTCCCTTGCCACACATTGATGAATTGGTGGATTTCACGGCAGGACACGCCTTGCTTTCGTTTATGGATGGTTTCTCAGGCTATAATCAGATAGTGATGGCACCTGAAGACCGGGAGAAGACTGCGTTCACTACCCCGTGGGGGACATATTGTTATAGAGTGATGCCATTCGGGTTGAAAAATGCTGGAGCTACGTATCAACGGGCAGCAACTACAATATTGCATGATATGATCCATAAAGAGGTCGAGGTGTACGTGGACGACATGATTGTCAAGTCCAAAGATAGAGAGGGCCACTACACCGCCTTACAAAAATTCTTTCAAAGGATCAAGGAGTTTCGGCTGCGACTGAATCCCCAGAAATGCACATTTGGTGTTACAGCAGGGAAGATGCTAGGGTTTCTGATTACACAAAGGGGCATCGAGGTCGACCCTTCCAAAATCAAGGCCATCTTAGAAATGCCACCACCAAGGACTGAAAAGGAGGTGCGAGGCTTTCTGGGTAAAGTGCAATTCATAAGACGGTTTATTTCTAAATTAACCTGGACTTGTGAACCACTTTTTGGTCTCCTGAAGAAAGGAAAGAAATTCCAATGGGACGGCCGATGTCAAGCAGCTTTTGAGCAGATCAAAGAGTACCTACAGAACCCACCCGTGTTGTCACCGCCAGAGCCGGGGAGACCGTTGATATTGTACCTCTCGGTAACTGAGACTACCATGGGCTGCATGCTCGCGCAGGAGTCAGAAGACAAAGTGGAAAGAGCCATCTACTATCTGAGCAAAAAGATGCTGGATTACGAGACCCGCTATACACCGCTGGAGAAGGCTTGTTTGGCCTTGGTATGGGCAACCAGGAAGCTGCGGCACTACCTGTTAGCCCACTCTGTAATGTTGGTTTCGCGTTTGGATCCTATCAAATATCTTTTCGAGAAACCAGCACTTACGGGTAGGCTAGCTCGTTTGCTGCTGTTGCTCTCCGAATTTGATTTGAAGTATGTAACGCGCAAGTCAGTAAAAGGTAGAGCGGTAGCGGAGTTCCTTGCCGACCACCCGGTTGAGGGGGATGAAGCGGTTGAGTATCTATTCCCAGATGAAGCCATTCTGCACGTCGAAGATGAAACTTGGACGATGTACTTTGACGGAGCATCAAACCAGTATGGGTATGGGATAGGGGTGTTGCTGATAGCGCCTGACGATTCTCGTATCCCTTTAGCATTCAAGCTCCAGTTCAAAGTCTCCAACAATGAAGCAGAGTATGAGGCATGTGTTGCTGGCCTGGAAGCAGCCCTAGAACTAGGGGCAAGACGGTTGGACGTCATTGGGGACTCAAACCTTGTTGTATCTCAAGCAAAAGGAGATTGGAAAGTCAAGGAGGAAAGGATGATAATCTACCACCAAACCTTGGATTTGTTAATTCCTCGGTTTGAGAAGCTAAATTTCACCCACCTCGTAAGAGAGAACAATAGGTTTGCAGATTCATTAGCAACTCTATCTTCTATGATAGACATCCCGTCCGGAGTCCGGATGCGTCCAGTCGTTATTGATCAGAAGTTTGCTCCAGCATACGAGTCGATTTCCGCCATAGATGAGGTTCAAGACGGCAACCCCTGGTATTACGACATCTGGAACTTCTTGGAAAAAGAGACATATCCACTAGGGGGAAATGCCAAGGATAAGAGGGCCGTCAGAAGAATGGCTGCTCAGTTCATTATCTGCGGGGGAAAGCTGTACAAAAGGGGTCATCTGGGAATGCATAAGCTCTGTGTAGAAGCTGAAGAGTCGAAACGCCTGATGGAAGCCATCCATGGGGGAGAGTGCGGTGCACACATGAATGGAGTGATGCTGGCTAGAAAGATCCTCAGGCAGGGCTACTACTGGTCAACCATGGAGGAGGATTGTATTAGCTTTGTTCGGCGATGCCACAAGTGTCAAATCCATGCAAACCGCATGAACATCCCGCCGTCAAAACTGTACAACATGACTTCGCCATGGCCTTTTTCAGTCTGGGGAATTGATGTGATCGGGGCTGTTACCCCGAAGGGGTCAAACGGGCATGAGTTTATCCTAGTAGCGATAGATTATTTCACAAAGTGGGTCGAGGCTCAATCATACGCGGTGTTGAAGGCGTCGTACGTCGCAAAGTTCATCAGGAACAATATCATCTGTCGCTACAGGGTGCCAAACGAGATAATTTCAGATATTGGTTCCCACTTCAAGAAAGAAGTGATAGACTTGTTGGAGAAATACAATGTGGCTTTCCATAAGTCATCTACATACCGGCCGCAGACCAACGGAGCGGTTGAGGCCGCCAACAAGAATATCAAGCATATACTGTAGAAGATGGTGGGAACCTACCGGGATTGGCCAGACAAGCTGCCATTTGCTCTGTGGGGCTACAGGACTTCAATCAGAACTTCTACTGGGGCAACTCCATATTCATTGGTCTATGGAATGGAGGCTGTTCTACCCATTGAGATTAAGGTTCCGTCGTTACGAGTATTGGCTGAATGCCAGATAGCCGAAGCAGATTGGCAGCAAAGCAGATTCGAAGAACTCATGCTCTTTGATGAAAGAAGACTGAAAGCACTGTACCATATTCAAGGCTATCAACGCAGAATTGCCCGGGCTTTCAACAAGAAGGTTAAGTCCAGGAATCTGAAAGAAGGAGATTTGGTGCTCAAAGACAACCGAGCTCCCATCCACGACCCAAGGGGCAAGTTCAAACCCAATTGGACTGGTCCTTACATCATCAAAGCTATCTGGTCAGGTGGGGCTGTGGTTTTGATGGATCTAGATGGCTTGGAGTTCTCACAACCGATCAATATGGACAAGTTGAAGAAATACTATCCTTGAGAGGCTCGCTACGCCGAAAACCCGAAAGGGCGACCTAGGCAAAAGTCAGAGCACAAAAAAATTAGAAAATATAAAAACTGAGCTCGCAAGGTTGAAAACCCGTAAAGGGCGGCCTTGGCAAAAGTTAGAGCGCAAAAGGAGAGTGAAAATACTCGAGTGAACCTTAGCCTGAACTACGTAAGGCTTGATTCCCATCTTTGGGATACGTAGGCAACTTCACCTTGAAGTTCAGCCATAAACTTTTCCCCGATCAACTCTGTCCATTTTGATCATCTCAGTCATCTTTATCCATCAGCATTTATCGTGATCTCCGGTACAGTGCTGTTCAAACTAGGGGCAACTTTCCGTTGCCGCGATGGTGCAAAGTTACTCAGACAAGGGGCAACTTTCCGTTGCTTTGCAATGCCGCATTGTTCTTCAGACTAGGGTCAACTTTCCAGTTGCGGGGATCTGGGGTTGTGCATCTCAGTGACAGATTTTCGGCGTGTCCAATTCTGATCCACATCGAAAATAGTTTTGAAAAGTTTTAATAAAAGTTGACTTTGTTCAAAACATCTTTTTACGACTAGGACCATTTTTGGACCAAAAGCGGAAAATTTTCAGTACCACAACTTTCAATTTCATTGATTTCAAAATAGAGTTCTCCTGCTCTTGTATTACAATCGAGGTTGCTTTTTAGTACATTCATAAAGAAAACTTGAAAATGCTAAATAAGCAATAAATTTGGGGCATAGTTGAATCAAGTATCTCTGCGTCCCCTCCCAGAGCTGGACGGAGCATCTGATGCCAAGCTAGGCCCAACCTGTGCCTCCTCATTGAGCCAATCCAAGCACTCATCGGACAAAGTGCAACTGAAAGTGGAAGCAGGGGCCAGGAGCTCTCTAGTCCTCCATGCTGTGGCATATCGGGCAAGCTGTGCACCCCGGACAGGGAAAGCAGCTGGGTACTCAATCCCCTCCGGTGGGCAAGTCTGATCATGGCCAAACTGACGCAGAAACCGGAACGGAAAATAGAATACGCAGTGGGTTAGACCAATCAGTTGGATCCCAATCAGCCGAGACATACTATAGCTCATGGCCGGGAGGTTGAGCCAAGGACAACGCCAAGCAATGCCGTCTGCGGACAAATTGCACATCCAATCGAACCACCACCTTTCGTCAAAAGCATTGACTAGACGTTGCCGAAAGAAGTAGCCTCGAGCTGAATAGACCGGGCAAGAGTCCACAACCTGCAACTTGTCCATTAACCATACCTAGGGGAGGGATGGAAAATGAGAGAATAAAGAACAGAGAGATGTACGATGAGAGAAAAGTAAGACAAGGGTTTTTGTGAGAAAAATCGAGCCTGAGGGTCGAGTGATGTGAGCAAATATATATGTAAGGTTGGGTGGGAAACATTACCTGCAGTAACAGTGGACTCCCAGCAAACCTAGTGGCCTCCCGGCGATAGACAGAATCTAAGCCCATCAATGTCTCGGCCAAGGTCATGGCAATACAGCTCTTTCCTTCTCTCAAGCCTTGGGCGACTTCAATCAAGCGAATGCTAGCCCCGCCGAAGCCCGAGGAAAGCAGAAGGTGAGACAACAAACATAAGCAAAGGGCGTGTTGCCGGAAACCCTGCCAATAATGGTTGCTGCGGTCACCGGCGTCGGAAAAACGGTGGATCAAGCCGAGGATGTCCAGTTCCCCACTGCAGATCAGAGATCGAGCGTCATGCGCCATGAACCCACACATCTGCCCTAAAGCCTGGGCGTGACCAAAACGGAGCTGAGGCAAGACCACTTCAGAGCACTCAGACTCCATCAAAACCCGAAAATCTTCGAAAGTGGGACACATCTCTTGGCCGCCAAAGCTAAAAACATGCGTCACTGGATTCCAGAACCTTGCCGCGGCATGGAGAAAAGGGAAATGTAGCAGAGTACGGCACAGCGTGAATAGTGCATTCAAACCGAAACCCCGAAAATTCAACTTTTCCGAGCCATCTAGAGAAGAGATCCAAGATGTGACATTTTCTGCGAGAAACGCCTCCATCTTTGTCTAAAACTAAGATGAAATGAATGTTCCTGAAGTTGAGGCTTTTATAGAAGGAAAAACACTATTCACGGGGACACGTGTCAAAAATCGGGAGGCTGCAGGAATAGCTGGCCGACCGGCCACCTTTTCTGGCTGGCCAGCCATTTACTTTTTCAGAAATGGCCGGCCAGCTGTCTCTCTCCACAAAAATGGCCGGCCGGCTCCCAGGGATGGCCGGCAATGCTGCAGTGTATCCCCTTGGCCCTGTTTTACTCTTCGAGGGGAAGTTTCAAGCATTTCCATACAACGGGAGAGTCAAAGGCCTTCATTTCGGATGCGTTCCGGTGCCCAGATCGTCCAAAGTACACTCTGTTATTGCTGAGTTTTGATTATCGAGTTGTTGTTTGATTATCGAGTTGTTGTTTTGCTTATCGAGTTGTTTGTCGAGCGGACGTGTTCGTGTTTTCGAGCCATTGTTCTCTGTTTAAACAATCTTTGTTAAAGTCTTATTTATTTGCGTTGTTGCATTTTGTTTATCGAGTTGTAAACTTCCTAAGGTCCTGTTATATCTTAGTAAGTTGAGTTGCTTAGTTTGTTGCGTCGGTTCACTACCTGACTTGATGATTACACAATGCGCATTCCCATTCAATTTCATTCTTGTGCAAAATAAATGATGCGATACGATGCTTAAAATACAAACACCTTTTCAAAAGCTATTTCATTTCATCATGCTTTACAACAAACAAAGGTACAAGTTTTACAAAAAATAAAACTGCCTAACAATGTGCAAAGTGCTACAAACTACTAGCAAAAAGAAAAATAAAGCAGGAAACAACTGCATCAAAGTCCTCGGGAGCGGGAGCGAGAAGCACTCCTCATCCTCTTCTGCGGGACAATCTCCGCACCATCATCATCATCTGAGTCGGAGCTGTCATCCTCAGGATCCCCCTCAGCCTCGTCTTTATTCCCCGAGCCAAAACCGGAGCCCCCCTCCTCAGCAGATGTCTCTGACTGATGATCGGTAGCCTCCTCCTCCTCCTCAGCATCCTCCTCCTCCTCATCAGGCTCCACCTCCACAACGTGAGCCCTGCGTCTGCGGACAGGCCCTCCTCGAGCTCCTCGAAAAGGCCTAGATGGCCCGGCTCCTCGGGAAGGCCGAGATGACCCCGCCCCCTGAAAAGGCCCAGATGGCCCAGCTCCCCAAGGAGGCCCAGGTGGCCTGGCCTGCGGCTGAACGGACCATGAAGGCATCTGAAAACAAAGAGTTCAATTCAAATACATCAGTCCAAATATATACATCAGATGCAGATACAAGCAAAGGCTACGTGAAGTGGGTGCATGTAAATACAGTGTACAAGAGGGGTATGTGTCAGATGTGCTCTACACAAGTAGTCTATCGATGCAGTAGAAATCAGCATGTCATCAGAAGTATGATAAATGCCAGAAAACTGAAGGGTACCTGAATGCCCGCGACAGACAACTGTGCCTCCCTACGCAGGACCATGCCCTCGAGTGTGGCCACCAGCCCAACCACCTCCTCCATATACCCTCGATGTGGCTGCAAATATGAGCTCATAATCATCAGTGAACAAAAGAATGTCTAAATATCTGAATGATGAATGAAAAACAGTGGAGCATACCAGCAGTGAGTCAGGATCAATGGCGTATCGATCACTGGGCATCGGAGGCTCTAGCGGGATCGGGGTCGGAGAGATAGTCCCATACTGCCACGCCATCAACTCAGTCGGCATATCTGGCTATCCAAGATGAGGATAAGTCGACGGAACTGGAGGAACCGGTCTACTCCCACCTCCAGATGTACCAGCCCTACTAGTAGAAGGGGCGTCTGCAGCCCGAGCCTGAGCCTGGCCCGAGGATGACATACCGGCAGGCCTCATCATCGGGATACGAGCTCCCGTCAATGGAGGCATCAAATATATGTGACGGTAAGTGGCGTAGTCCCCCTCCTCAATATGTAGTAAAGCATCACTACCCAGCATGGCGCCGACTACCTCCGAGTAAAAGAGCCTGTCAGCAGTCCGCATACTGGCTGGGGGTACTGCGGGAGGATCCTGAGAAAGATACCCCCATACCTGGCGCAGAAAGCGTTCCCCCAGAAACCAGGCCCTGCCAACCGGCCCTTCGAGCAGGACCCTATACTGGGAGATGTCTGACCCTCCGGTATACTGAAGTCGGAGACCATCACCCAGGGGCGCCCAAGGCTGCCATGTGATCTGCGGATGATAAATGCATAAACCAATCAAAAATCGAGAATATACAGAGCAAATCAAAGATGAAAATGAAAAGAACTGAAAGTTCTGAGGTACCTCTGAATGTCGCACAGTGTCAAAGTACTGTCGCAGGTTAAGGAGGGTCTCTCGAGGTCTCGGCTGGTGCGGGCCCTCGAATACCAACGAATATGGGGTCACGGGAATCCCTACCACCTCCAACTTTGGGGCTAATGATGGAAAGTATACATAGGCCCATAGCTAAGAAAAGTAGTGCAGAATGTAAGTACGAAATGCTGAGAGCAAAATACAGACTGTAAAAGTGCGCTGTGTGTGCAATGTACAAGTGATGAAAAGCAGAAATGTAAATCAAGGGGACAGAAAAGTACCTCCCAGGCTCTCCAGTAGCCGCCAAGTAAATCGCCCCGCCCGCGGGAGGTCGCGCTCATGTAAAAATAAAGGGTAGCCAGGCCGGCGCCACCCCAGTCATATCTACTGACCTGTGATAGGTCGACTAGAGCGCTCAGCAGATATAACCCAACTGTGTTCCCTCTGTCGGCAAACAGGGTAGTCCCAAAGAGGAACATAAGGAAACCACGGGCGTACTGCTCCGTCTCCTCGGGACTCTCAGGCACCATCTCCGCCCGCCGGAAGTGAGAAGAGAACCAAGTGTATCGGACTCTCCCAGAGACCCTGTCAACAGGCGGGCAAGCCCCCAATAAGTACATCCAAGCGGCCTCCCACTCGCCCATATCCTCATCATAGGGGATGGACCAACCTCCGATGTCTAAGCCGGTCAGCACAGCGAAGTCTAGGGGCGTCATGGTCATATCTCCAGTGGCAAAGAAATGAAAGGAGTTGGTGGTGTCCCACCATCTCTCTACCAAGGCTGCCATCAGTGTCCTCCTGGCAGGACAACGTGACAACCCGACGCAGAAGGGCCCGAATCCTGCCAAATCTACCAAGTCTCGGACACCCTCCGGGAGCTCGGCGTACCAGTCCCGCGCGATGGTGGAACCATACCCCCGCACACTGCGGGAACAAACCTGCATTCAGAATGAATACATGTGTCAATAATGAAATGAATGGGCTGTGTGCCAATGAGATGAATGGGCTGTGTGCCAGTATAATGAATGGGCTGTGTGCCAGTACAATGAAATGGGCTGTGTGCCAATGAAATGAAATGGGCTGTGTGCCAATGAAATGAATACATCTGTGCCAATGAGATGAGATGGGCTGTGTGCCAATGGAATGAAATGGGCTGTGTGCCGATGAAGTGAAATAAGCTGCATGCAAATTCTAGTCTGGGCTGCGTATTCAGAAAAATTTGAAGTTTGGGCTGCGTGTTCAACTTTCAGTTAAATTGTGGGCTGCGTGTTCACTATCTATCTGGGCTGCGTGTTCAGAAAATTTGAAGTTTGGGCTGCGTGTTCAACTTTCAGTTAAATTGTGGGCTGCGTGTTCACTATCTATCTGGGCTGCGTGTTCAGAAAAAAATTTGAAGTCTGGGCTGCGTGTTCAACTTTCAGTTAAATTATGGGCTGCGTGTTCACTATCTATCTGGGCTGCGTGTTCAGAAAATTTGAAGTTTGGGCTGCGTGTTCAACTTTTAGTTAAATTGTGGGCTGCGTGTTCACTATCTATCTGGGCTGCGTGTTCAGAAAAAAATTTGAAGTTTGGGCTGCGTGTTCAACTTTCAGTTAAATTGTGGGCTGCGTGTTCACTATCTATCTGGGCTGCGTGTTAAGAAAATTTGAAGTTTGGGCTGCGTGTTCAACTTTCAGTTAAATTGTGGGCTGCGTGTTCACTATCTATCTGGGCTGCGTGTTCAGAAAATTTGAAGTTTGGGCTGCGTGTTCAACTTTCAGTTAAATTGTGGGCTGCGTGTTCACTATCTATCTGGGCTGCGTGTTTAGAAAATTTGAAGTTTGAGCTGCGTGTTCAACTTTCAGTTAAATTGTGGGCTGCGTGTTCACTATCTATCTGGGCTGCGTGTTTAGAAAATTTGAAGTTTGGGCTGCGTGTTCAACTTTCAGTTAAATTGTGGGCTGCGTGTTCACTATCTACCTGGGCTGCGTGTTCAGAAAATTTGAAGTTTGGGCTGCGTGTTCAACTTTCAGTTAAATTGTGGGCTGCGTGTTCACTATCTACCTGGGCTGCGTGTTCAGAAAATTTGAAGTTTGGGCTGCGTGTTCAAATTTCAACTATTGTGGGCTGCGTGTTCACTATCTATCTGGGCTGCGTGTTCAGAAAATGTAAAGTGTGGGCTGCGTGTTCACTTTCGAATTCGGGCTGCGTGTTCGATAGATCAGTGTTTGAGCCGTGTGCTCGCCTCTTAATTAATATGTACTGTGAGTTCACAATTAATTAGTGAGCCAAGTATTCAGAAATTCGAGTGTTTAAACTACATGTTCAGGATGCAAGCAAAGTACTAAGCTAAACTGCGTGTTCAAGCATGGCAAAAATGCGAAATGTACGAAAAATACAGAAAATGATGTAAATACCTCTCGAGCCTCATGAGAGAGGTGCTGCTCCGGCTCTCGGAGAAGCAGATCCACGGGTGCTCGCTCGTCAAAGCTAGTGAAGTGACGGAAGACAGCACGCGGGAGGACGTGTGCTGAAGGACGGTACCTCCCGGGAATAAAAGGGCGGGTCCTCGGGGGTAGAGTCATGGGATCGAAATCGTCTCCGGCACCTGGAAAAACTCCGCCGTGGGGAGAATTACCCGCCATTTTCAAAGAATCTGCAAAAGGGAGCAAAAATGAGCAAAATGGGCCAAAATTGGAAAAAGTCAACAAAAGTCAACTCTCGGGAAATGAAAAGTCAACAAAAGTCAACTCCCGAGAAAATATTCTAAATATTGAGACAAACTTACCTCAAGTGGCGAAAATGCGAAAAGAAGTTCCGAAACCGAAATTTAATCGCTCCAAAGTGCTTGAAACTGAATGTTTTTGCGAAAACAATTTGCGCGGGGCGTTGGAAAACGCGTGTGGATCTCAGATCTGGAGAAGAAAGTGGTATAGGAGGCAAGAAATGAAGGGACCTCGGCTGCCTTTTATAGGCCTCAAGTCTTGGTTGAAGAAGCATGAAGGAAAGAGGCGAAAAAGACCAAACTGCCCTCGGATCTGGCATATGGCCGGCCGGCCCCTTTTTCTAGCCGGCCAGCTATCTGCTTTTTGGATAACTGGCCGGCCAGCTATCTACTTTATGGGAAACCGGTTGGCCACCTCCCCTTGGGAAGATGAACGGCCGGCCATGTCCCCCACATGCCCACCTAGCTCTCTGCAAATTTTGAGGAAGATCGGAGTTCCCGAGACCTGAAAAAGTTCAAGAAAAGTACACTTCCGGTCGCGAAATAGCTCCGCCGGGACTTCAGATTCAAGTTCTGACATATGTCTCATCATCATTCACCGAAATCAAAGTGTATCCTTTTTGAATGAGTTGTAACCTTTCCGAGAAGCAGATCAGAGGCCGCGATTGAGTTACCTTCGCCGAAACACGCGTTTCCGTACTCGTTGTTTCATGACAAATGAACACCCTGATTCATGCTCATGTCACATTATCTTGCATTCTCATGAGCATACCTGCATTAACGTGCACGTTTCTTGATATTGGCATACTTCTATGTTTGAGCATACGTTGTCACGCATGTTCCACTCTCGCATTGCGATGCATTCACTCACCGGCACTGCGTGTGTCGAACTTTCGGAATCACATTAAATATATGTTGGTAGCATGTTGTACTTGTTGCAATTTCTCTCTTTTGCAGGCACGATATTGTATGTACGGTTCAATTGAGGCTGGTGCGACCCGACGAATCGCGCAGGTATCGTATCTTCTCCGTGTGAGACGTGGCGGGGATTGAATAATCCTCCGCATTCTTAACTGCATGAAATGTAGTTGTTGCTTTGCATTCTTGCTTAAAACTGTTGCATCTATTCGCGAATACCTGCTTCATTACAGCTTGCTGCATTTGCATGATCATTGGGTTACCTCCGGCTTCTTGCATATCATTTGCATTTTGCCCCTGCCTGCGGGCACATCTCTGTTTATCTTGTATGTTTGTCTAAGTCTTCGGCCTTGTCAAAAATGGGTCGTCTCTGGGCTTTGACATTCACTCCCGTCACTTGTGACTTCCGAGTTCTGTCAAAGAGGGGCAACTGTAGACACCCCATTTTTGACCGACCTTAAGACTCAGACGTCACCGACTGAGCACTTGGTGATGTTGCATAATGTGCTTGTTCAGAAGTTTCAGAGTTGCGGCCGTGAGCCCTGCCTCCGGACTTCCGAACCCTCTTTTGTACTTTGTCTCGGTTTGCGAACCAGACTCGGTTTTTCTTTGTTTCTTTTCCTGAGGGAAGGGAGAGGTCCCGTAGACCATCTCTCAATGTCCGTAGGCTACCTTTGGTGGCCGTAGGCCATTTTTCCCATTTCGGAGTCCGGTTTCCGGTTTTCGGGACCGTTGGCCGTGTGCCTCGGTTCGGGACCGCTTAACCATCTCCATTTGCTTTGTTTTTTTGGCATACTTCCTATTTACTCCCTTTTGAGGGACACTGGGGTCTGAGAAACCCACTTCGTGGCCGAATGCCACTTTCGGTGCTTAACAGCCCATTTTCGGGACCTCGAACTGCGCGTTTTGGCCCCCAAACATTCGTTTTGCAACGGTTTTCGTTCATTTTTGGCAGGTACCTCTGTTTTATCACCGGGGAGGTCACTGAAGGGTGCGAGGCCAATAATTGTTGCAGCAACCAGTTATACATCCTCTGACGCCCTCCGGCGCCCGTTTTTCACACTTCCGGGCTAATGTTGAACACCTTGGGCCCATTTTCTTGAACTTTGAACCACATATTTGTGATGTACACACATGGGAGGACCCTAAAAGTTGGTGGCCGGCCATTAATGTTACTTGACCCTTTTGACCCCCTCCTTCCGGGCTAATGTTGAACCCCTTGGACCCTTTTTCTTGGACTTTTAACCACAGGGTTGTGTTGTACACACATAGGAGGACACTACCAGTTGGTGGCCGGCCAGAAAATCTGATTGACCCTTTTGACCCCTAGTCGGCCGGCTAGGGGGTGTGGCCGGCCGGCCACCTGGAGCAAAAGTACCTGGCCGGCCGTGTTCCTTGCATTGTGCACTTTACAGCTGTGGGGCAATATCCCCCAGAAAAGATATTTATCCGGGGGATATTTTGTGGGGGAAAGTTTCTCTCCTTTTCCCCCACCTTTACACCCCCTTGTTGGCCTATATAGCAAGCAAGATATATCCTTTGTTGGGGTTGAAAAATTTCACCTTCAAGCATCCATACAAAAAGCCATCTTTATCCCTCTCATTTTCTTAAAAAAACCTTAAGTCCCTAAGCACCATTTCTTCTACACCACCAAGCTCTACCACCACCACCTCATTTCCAGCAACAAGGAAGGTTTCTCAAAGGCAAAAGGAGCTGCAAATTGGTCCAAGAAGCAACAAAAGTTTTAGTCTTCAAGGGTAAGTGATACTTCTACTCTTTTGACCCTTTTTCTTGATCCATTTGTAAGCCCCACTTGCTTTTTGTTTCAAGCTCCGGCCCTAACTGAGAAGGGCCCTCTTTTGAGCTCATCTTCACTTTTCATTAAGGGCTCAACCCTGTTTGAGCCCTCCATGATACACTTGCTTCATTGATCCTCTTATATGTCATGATTTTGCATGCTATTTTTAGCCCGTGAGTAATCTGTTTTTGAGCATGTTGTAAACTGATATTAGGCTCATTTTGAGCCCCTCTTCAACATTGAAGAAGGGCTCAACACCATTTGGGACTTCCATGTTGTACCTACCTTTATACTCCTCTTTTCTTCTCCATTCTTGCATGTAATGGCAGCCTACCATGCTTTTGTTTTTGGCCATTTTACAGTTCTGAAAAAGTGCTTATTTTGGTCCATTATTCATGTTCCATTTAGGTCCTTTCATGGTTTGGGACCTCCTTATGCTACTTCATGTTATATCTCTCTTTTATTCCCCATTCTTGCATGTTTAGTTAGCCTACCATGCTTTTGTTTTTGGCCATTTTACAGATCTGGAAATAGTCTTATTTTGGCCCATTCTACATGTTTTATTAAGGGTCTTTGGCTGTTTGGTGATTATTTTGCATATCTCATGTTATAGCCACTTTTGAGCCTCATTTTGCATCACATTTTTATCATGTTTGTATACTGATTTTGAGGCTGCCATATACTGTAAATGTTCATATTCTTGGTCCCTCTTCAGTGTTGTAGAAGGAATTTTTTCAGTTTGGGTTTTGCTTATATCACTTGCTTCATTACCCCTCTCTTGGCCCCTATTCTTGCATGCCATTTTTGCCATAACTATGCTTGCTGTTTGGCCATGTTTATAACTGTGAAAGTGTCTTTTTGGGACTGTCTAGCTTCTGTCTTTGCATTGCATGTCCGTGTTTGGCATAGCTATAGGCCATTTCGGGTGCCTAAATTCGCATTTCGGGACAATTCCATGCATTTCATGTCATTTCGCCTAATTTCGGGACTGTTTTCCCCCATATTTTAGTGCTGAAATTCCATTAGAATGATTGCTATCCATTTCCATGTCATTTCATCACATTTTATCATCGCCTCGGTTTGCGTGCCCGTGTGCACGCATTTCGAGGCACCTCATTTTCATCCACCGGCATCCGATGTGAGTGTGGCTGAGGCTCACTCATGATTGGTATAAGCCCATTTGTCATTTCCATGTCATTTCATCACATTTTATCATCGCCTCAGTTTGCGTGCCCGTGTGCACGCATTTCGAGGCACCTCATTTTCATCCACCGGCATCCGATGTGAGTGTGGCTGAGGCTCACTCATGTTTGTATAAGCCCATTTGTCATTTCCATGTCATTTCATCGCATTTTATCATCACCTCGGTTTGCGTGCCCGTGTGCACGCATTTCGAGGCACTTCATTTTTATCCGCCGGCATCCTATGTGAGTGTGGTTGAGGCTCACTCATGTTGGTATAAGCCCATATCATGTTTTCATGTCATTTGCATTGCATATGCCATTGCCTCGGTTTGCGTGCCCGTGTGCACGCATTTCGAGGCACTTCATTCTCATCAACCAGCTTCTTATGTGAGTGTGGCTGAGGCCCTCTCATGTTAGTATAAGTCCATGTTACCTTTCCCATGCCATTTTAGTCACTTGCATTGCATTCTGTCATTTTCTCGATTTGCGTGCCCGTGTGCACGCATTTCGAGGCATATCATTTCCATAGCATAGTGCATACTAGGTTGTATCTTAGATTGCATTCTGTCATTTTCTCGGTTTGCGTGCCCGTGTGCACGCATTTCGAGGCATCTCATTTTCATAGCATTGTGTATGTTAGGATTGCATCTTAGTTGCATTTCATGCATGTCATGCATATTGCATCGTGTCCGGAATAGGAGTTAGCCCGGGCACGGGAAACGAGGTACATTTCGTACTCCGAGTGACGGAATGTGTCTCAATCCCCCAGTCACCGACACTCCGGATTATCCATGATGGAGTTAGGTTTTAGCTGTAGTTTCATGTGCATTCATCTTATATTGAGTTGTGCATTTCGACTCCTCGGCCATCATGCCTCGGTATGCGTGATTGGTGGCACGAGGATCGAGACATGCATATATCTGTGCAAATACATTGCTATGCCCCTTTCCTGCTCTCTGTTGCAGCAAAACGAAAAATCAGCAACCTTTTGGGGCTTGGCACGCATTTCAAGAACAGGTGTAAACAGAGGCTAATTGGGGCATTCCGGTGGATTTCCGCGCGAGACAACCCGGACATGCATCATCCATCAGAAGCAAGGCAGTCCCTGGCTTGCACGCCAGCTTTATTTGCTTTCTTAGTTAATTCATTAATTAATTAGAATTTTGTAATATTTTGGACTGTAATATTCTTTTATTCGGGACTGTAATATTTGGACTGTATATTTATTTGGACCCTCTGCGCGAGGGCACAACTGTAATAAGTGTGCGTGAGTGTGATGTATGTCTTCCAACCCCACGTCTTTCTCCTTTTTATTTATCCGCTTATGATGGTTAGATTAGGGCATATTTAAATTAGCATACAGTATGACAGCATGTTTGCATTCATTCATCTGTATTGCATGCACCGGGCTCGGCGCATCATACTAACTGCATTGTACTTTCAATTCCAAATTGAATACATGTTAGTTGTAACATTCCATATGCCATCTTAGAATAGCCGAGCCTGTTATAGTTACATTTTGCATGTGTTGCATTAGGCATTTTTGTATACTTAGGATTCATGCATGATTTCTAATGTAGTTTCTGTTTTTGGCTTGAAGTACTCGGTAAGTTTTATGCTTTAGCATCCTTGCATATGTGTGAGTGATTGCCATGAATAGCATGCTTACCATGAGGCTATGTGCTTATATGATATACTTGCCTGAATGCCTGTGGGTGAAGGTTGGGTTATCTGAATTGGAATAAATCATCAAATGTTTAAAGCCTACCTGCGGGTAGCAAACCATTTTCAAAAACAAACATGAAATGTTTCGTCCCAATTCAGACGACCCGGTCTATATCTGTATGCTGTGCGCATCACATAGTAACCTAGGCTAATAACCGGAATAAGAACTCACAATGTTTTTAAAAATTGATATCATGGTTAGTAGAGGCTGGTCTATGACCGGGCGAGCGGGGGTGCTCACGAAGTGACCTTCCCCAATCGTACCCAAGTTCCCGAGCCGAGGCAACTTTGGTGATGACGGACACGTGGCCTTTGGCACCGAGTCAGGGTTTCCTAAATTTCCCATTAATAAAATATTTAGGTGGCGACTCTGTATCTGGCAAAGCAGTCCATGTTTGGCACTTCTTTCAAAAATCTGTTTTTCTTAAAACGATTTGTCGGATTTGGACTCTTTGGTTCGGACTTAGAACCGTGACAAATTTGAGAGTCCTGAGCTGTAGTGACCCCAAAATGAACAGAACGGGAGCTCGTTCCTCCCGGGGCGTTCCGGGGACGTCTACACCGAGGCACTCCAATAACCAAACTCAATGAAGAATAAGGAGAAACAAAGCATGGACAACCATATAAGACAATGAAACTCGGATCTAGAACATCAAATGGGTTAGGTCTAAACCAAAATCCCTATAACTCTAATCCATCAGCTAGCTAAAACTCTCACTTCACTAACCAATCCTTGGCCCTTCGCTTAGTAGGGCTTAGACATCATCGAACTTCTGGCATGGGGAACTGGGAATAGAAAATTCTTCATCACTGCAACCGACTATTTCACTAAGTCGGTAGAAGTGGAAGCACTGGCAAGTGTCAAGGAGGCAAACACAAAGCGGTTTGTCATGAGGAATGTCATTGTTCATTTCAGCATCCTGGGTACAGATCGCTGACAATGGAATGCAGTTTGATAAAAAAATTCTCAAAAAGTTCTGTGTTGATCTCAAGATCGAATATTAGAACTCCACTTCGAGCTATTCGCGGAGCAATGGGTAGGCAAAGTCGTCAAACAAAACAATCATTAATGGCGTGGCGAAATGGCTTAAAAGTGTAAAAGAGAAATGGGTTGAAAAGTTACCCCATGTGTTGTGCGCTTACCGGACTACGGCTCGACGCTCAACCGGAGAGACTTCCTATTTCCAAACCTATGAAATGGAGGTTGTTATTCCACTAGAAGTTGGTGTCCTAACCATCTGGTCAGAATTATTTGAAGATGCAAGTAACGAAGAAGCCATAGCTCAAGCACTGGACATGGCAGAAGGCTGAAGAGAAGTGGTACTAATCAAACTTGCAGCTTATCAACAGCAATTTATCAAGCGTTTCAACAAGAAGGTCCTCCTAAGGTAGTTTACACGCGGTGAATTGGTTTTGAGGAAATTTATGTATCACAAAAGAGTATCTAGCGAAGGAAAGTTAGGTCCCAATTGGGAGGGACCTTACAAGGTTACAGTTGTTGCTAGAAATAGAGCATATTATCCGGAAGATCTCAATGGCAAATGCATACCTCAACCCTAGAATGTAGGAAATCTCAAAAAGTACTATCGGTAGTATGTCTTCCTAAATATCTATCAAGTGTAATGGCATTTTTCTTATGATTAATGGAAAATGTCTATTTGCTTCCTTGAACTTTTATTTCCAGCACTTGTAAAGCCTTAATGCCAGAACTGATTGATAATTCACACAGCCCTACAAGATCTAAATTATGGGGCATAGTTCAAACTAAAGATTCTTTGGACTAAGGAAGAGTTATCAATAACTCTCAAAATAAGCTTCATTGGGAGTGAACAGATTTTAACAAAGTGAATGAATGACTTTTGGAATTACCTTCGGTTCAACCGAACAAAAATTAGCTTCGTGACAACCGAATGGAAATTAGTTTTGGGACAACCAGATGGAAATTAGTTTCGGAACGATTGAACAGATTTAGCAAAGTTAAAGTAATTTAACTTTCAAAATTCAAGTTTGGATTGCTATCAAACATGCCAAGTGGTATTGCTTGGTGGAACTACATTTGGCAACCAAATGGACTTAGCCAAGTGGTATTGCTTGGTGGAAACTACACTAATGAATTTTTCAAACATTACTATTACTTTTTCTTAAAATCACAGGATTTTCAAAGTCACAAATGACTTTCCTTAAGTACAAGTCCATCACATTCAACACTTCAGTACTGCTTGATGCAAACAGAGTTGGAACAGACTTGGGTATTCATTTAGAAGCAACCTTTCAGCACAGGTCTAACTCAGCTCCAGGTGAGGCAAAAAATTGGTTTTTTAGAACCAACCTAAACTTGAGTAAGACACTCCTCTGTGACTTTGTTACATTTAAATGCATTAATGCAAGCAGAGTTGGAACAGACTTAGATAGTTCTCTTAAGAGTAAAGCTTTCAGTACAAGTCTTACTTAGCTGTAGGTAGGGGCAAGCAATTATTTTTTCATAACCAATCTGGAAGTAAGTAAGACACTCTCCTTTGATTACATACAAACACAGTTATGCAGCACATTGTATAACCAGATCGAGCAGCTATTTGGCCTGATAGTCCCAACAGTGCTTGGCCGGGGACAAACAGTACAGATATACTCAGATATGAAAGCAAAATCAAATTGCAAAATTAAGAACATCAAAAAAGAAACGGCCTTACAAACATTCAAAAAGAAAAGTTGTCTTAAGGATCATGGGAGCAACTCGTCAAGGAGACTGAGTTCCAATGCAGCAAAAGAAAAAGAAAAGCATAATATGAAAAAACAAAAAACCAAAAAAACCAAAAAAATAAATAAATAAATAAAGAAACCAAAAAACAAAACACAAAAACAAAACTAAACTAAAGTCTTAAAGGGAATACTTCAACTTTCATCAAAATGAGGAACTTCAGAGGTTGGATCCATAGCTTTGTTCGAAACACTCATTAGGGGAGAAGCAGAGGCATCACTGATATCTTGGGGAACAGGAACTTCCTTAGCCTGCTCATCTGCAGCATCCAGGGATGTGCAAAATATAGCCCAATCAGCTAAAACCACACCAATCCTCATCAATCCGCACCGCTCTATCCGCTAAATGCAGTTTAAATTTTAAAATTTATAATCCGCCTTCGAAACCGCTTCGCTCCGCTATAGTTAATACGTATATATTTTATAACCTACAATGAAATATCAAAGTAAAAATGAGTGTGAGAGAGATTTAAGATGTGAAATTTAATACAAATTAGTAGTTATATATATGAAAAATATTATGTAAAATTAGTTTGTGTTATATGTATGAAAAATATTATGCAAATTAGTGTTGTATATTATGCAAAGACTTGATAATTGGTTAGAATATTCTTAAATTCGTCAATCTGCCCAAAACCACTGAAACCATAATTCGCCAATCCACCAATCCACTAATCCACCATTCAGTTTATAATTTTACTCTCAAAGTGCCTGAACCACACCGCGCACACCCCTAGTAGCATCAACTTCTAGGGTCTTACCTTCTCCAGCATCCATTGGTTTGTGAGCAACATCACTTTTTGAAGTCTTGTTGGCAGAACCAGCACTTGGGGAGGTCTTTGATTGAGGAGTTACAGGAGTAGTACCGACTTTGAGACTATAGGACTTTGAGGGTACATGGACATCCTGGAACAGAGGGGACCCTTCATGAACTTTGGCAGCAGTCAAGGCACTCATCTACATTTTAAGGAAGAGCTTGTCATGAAGAACCAGAACATTCTCCTTGTAGGTTGCACCAGCCTCGTCCCAATTTTGCTACCAATACTTGGCCTCAAGAGTTGAGCACTCAGCAGCTATTATAGCGATAACAACCTACAGTTCAGCAACCTTCCCCTCAAATCTAGCATGCGTCTCAACAGTAGCCTCTTTGGATTTTTCAGCCGAAGTAACAATCTTGTTCAGTCAAAAAACCTCTCTCTCTGCAGTGCTTCGATCCTCCTTCTTGGCCTCTAAGTTCGTAGTTAATCTCTCAGAACTCATTGCGTCCTCCAATATAACCTTTTCCAGTGCTTTAGTTCAGGTAATGGACAAATGCATCCTCTAGATACACTGCAGCAATAGAAGATAATGAGAAAAGGAAATGGTACAGCCAGACAAGAAAGACCAAAATAAATTACCAAAACACTTACAGCGGTCATCATTTGCATGGTTCCTTTCAGAATGGGAATGTCACGGTGTCCATTATGATTTGCCATGTCTACCAACAGGAGCAAAGTCTTGGTAAGATCAAAAGCAAGCTCTCCAGATGCAACAACGGAGTCAGAGGTTAAAATGAGTCAACCTGATGCAGCATGAGTGC
This sequence comes from Camellia sinensis, assembly GCF_055761805.1. Taxonomy (NCBI): domain Eukaryota; kingdom Viridiplantae; phylum Streptophyta; class Magnoliopsida; order Ericales; family Theaceae; genus Camellia; species Camellia sinensis. The sequence goes on from NC_138971.1 coordinate 62,580,850, forward strand.
TTCCCACTATTTAAAAAACTGATCAACAATAGGCTTTTCAAGAGCCTCACCTACCTTTTCTTTTCGAGTTTCTCTTCTTCTCTACCTAGCCCGTTCGAGAACTAGAACTTCAGATTCAAGAACAACAATGGAGGGGCTAGTAGCTCCTATCTCCAGTTTCATTTCCATCAGATTCTTCAGCTTGGCCTTAACTCCAGTTGTCTCCAAAGCCAAAGAGAAGCCAAAAGCCTCAACCTCCAAATCCACCATTACCCACATTTTTGACATCGATCTACCTCTCACAGAACTAGGGAAATGAGAAGAGGTCCTTTCAGGAGAGTGGATATGGGCACAGTGATAGCTAATGATCAGTGTAGCAGGGGGTGTCTCAATCTCAATATTTGAATTAAGCAAAGATGTAGCAAGTTTTGCTTTATTCGAAATGGTGGTGCGATAGGTGGCCTAATAGTCCAACAATTTAGGGGCAGACCTTTTCTTGTACCATTGAGCGGCCCTGATTGCTTCAAAGTTCTCTCGATTTGGCCTCTTTTGGTAGCAAAATGATTCTACAAAACAGGGAACAGAGTTAGCATAACATTCAAATAGGAAAAAAATAAAAATAGAAGGACTAAAATACAAAGGCAAAAGATTCAAACCAAGATAACCATCCTTTTGGGGCATCCATTTAGTCTGGATCTTCGTCCTAGCATGGAACTCCCAGTTCCCACCGACTTGAAAAAGTCGTCATTGTGTTTATCAGAGTTAGGCAAACTAGTAACAAGATGAGAATCAACAGAGCAGACGCGATGGTAATAGGTGTTATAATCCTTGTTATGGGAAAGGGCATAGCAACCCAAGATGTCCCAGACATCTAAATTCAAGCCCAACCACCTGTTCAAGGCAGAGACACCACAGACTACTCAAAACAAATTTACAGAAACTTGAATGGGGGTGAGTTGAACTTGTTGGAGGAAGCAGCGGACCAATGGGTACAAGGGGAACCGTACTCCTCCAACAATAGCGGCAACTAGAAACGCAGTGGTGCTCCTTGTAACCATACGTTTGGCATTGACCTTCACTAGCGTAAAGGTAGGAATATCATAATCGCGACAAAATAAGGCCATTGCTTCTAGAGTATCCACTAAGGCGCGAAATTTACACATAACCTAGACCAAGAAAGACAAAGACAAAGCAACACTAAAAGAAGAGTAGAGAAATAGTACGAGTCATTGGAAATAGTGGCGTGAGGGTCAACAATGGCAATAGAGACCCAAAAGGCAAAGAAAGAGAGGTTTGGAGGAACTTATAGAGATTTAGTAGATGAATGACCGTCGTTGAAAAAGAATGCAAGTCTTGGAGCCTAGAATCTAAAAAGGACAATGGCATCTGGAACCAGCAACAATGGAGACAAAAGTCGAAACGAAGCACCATCGAAGCCAGAGGAAAGGAAATGAAAAGGTTTTTGGGATTTCAAAATTTTGGAAACTGGTGAAGAAGTGAAAGGATTGCCTTAGGGTTTTAATAACCCTCAATCTATGTGATGGTACAAATCATGTCCCTCTGCAGGAGAGTGATGCACTACCTCTACACACCAACACCACACCCCTACGTGTTACTGTGAAAGGACGCATACAGAGCGCATGATGGGTTTGAACCGTCACCAAGGCTGAACTGAGAAAAAGTTGAACCGGTGCGACAGTTGGGACACCAAGCAGTTGCTCCCACTATGGGGAACCTTAGCGCAAGCTAGAGAGCAAATGAAGGGACAAAATATAAATGGGTCAGATCTAAGCCTTGGCCAGTCCAAATCACTAAGCGCAAACCAGAATGGGCCAGATAAGTATATGGGCCAATCTATTAAGCCTATCCCTATAAAGAATGATCCTCCCAAGTCCTCAAGCACTTGGGCCTAACATGTAGAGGAAAGGCCAGCACAGCCGCGATGTTGGGCTAGGCAGAACTACTGGACTTAATTCCTGGACTGAACTGGTGGGTTGAACCTATCAGTAGAACCAAAGTGGGTTAAGCACACATAAAGCTATCTAGATGGGCCAGCCCATCTCTACAAACAATCTTATAAAAGGCCATGCCGAGGCACAACTGGAACTGAGCTAATGGAACTTCACAAAGAAACATAGAAGCTGTGAGTGTATACATGTACAGACTGTCACCTCAGCTAGTCCCCACTTCGTAGAATCACAGAAACAGTTAACAAAGAGAATATAATCTGTTATATGCATGGCTACAATGAGTACATGTCTCCATGGTCAAACTATCTTGTGGTCCTTCACCTTAAGCAATGCTAAGGGAAGCCTTGAGGCATCCAAACACCATGAAACCATCTTGGGCAACAAGTAAAGTATTCTATATAAGCAAGCTTCACATTATAGGTAACCAACTTATCTTAATTGATTCTAACTCAACAAAACTCAAACACTTTTTTTCTTCCTCTCTCTACACCTAGAGAGAGCCCTTCATCTCTTCCGATCATCATTCCCACGTCGGAGAGGTTTTTCGCCCAAGCCTTGTTTTGCAAATCCCTAGTTCCTGGATAGTCCATTCTAGCTATAGAGCTCCGATCCACTTCATCTAGTGCGGAATTTGGTATGCAAAAAGAAGAAGAATTCAGAAAATTAATCATTTTGAGCAAATAGTTTCCTTTATTTCCTTCTGGTACTCCTCCATTTTCTCAATCAACAAATCTGCAAATTCGCAATACGATGGAAAATCATACCGTGGCCCTCCGATCATGTATTGCTTGGAAGGATCACCCTCAACAACCTTATTGTGACCCACAAGAATGTTCCAAACGAACAAATTAGAACTCCGAATTCACAACCTCCTGTGTCAACCACAGTTGATTCTTCAAATACCCGCAATTGTATAACATCATAGAAGACAAATTCTTTCTCAAATACAGTCTGCAACGCAACATCCATTTTTGAAGTCTCTTTATGTGCATAGGTAGGTTGAAAACATATTAGAGCATATATAATTCTTGTCCACCAAGTCAATTAATTCCTTAATTTCAATGATCATTGACGCGCCGTTAGAGTTTACTAGCCACAATGATGGTTGCACTATCAGAGTTCTCCGTTGTAGACTTCCCTTCGACATCTATATGATGCTATGAACATGTATGTATAGGTGAAGTGTATAGATTTATGGTCATTTCTAGAAGTGAAAACGAATTTATATACCTTGGTTAGTCCTTGATTAGGTTTGTTTTCAGTTAGTGTTCAGGGAATCATATTCTTTCTCGCTTAGCTGCTCACCGATAGCCAAGTCAGTGATAACAAGGAACTCTAAACACATACCCTGGGACCAAACATCTCATCTATGCTCTTGTTGCCAAGTTCACATACACTGGGAGAAAAGTTTATCCTAAGAGAGAGGGGACAACCCTTCTATGTTCCAATAGTAACAGTTCGAAGGGATTTTCTTGGAAAGCATGTGGTACCAATGGAAAAAGGAGTTCAATCAATCAGCTATTAGCAATATATGGAGCTCGGCACCTTTAGGCCGGTGAACTAGGCCTTTCTTTCTTTCAATCAACAAATTCATATTTTAGTATATAAAGAAAGTGGGGAGAGCTAGTCAGAGGGAAGCCGGAGGAAGGTCCTTGATTATCAAGCAAGATCACTTTAGCATTGAGCGAATTTGATATAGAGGTAGCAAAGCTGGTAATCTAAGGTATAAGACGCTCATCCTCAAATCAAACAAAGAAATAAGGGAATCTCGTTGAGTTCTTAATAATAATCAGAATTTTTTTCCGTATAAATGACAAAACATATTTCTTTTTCTAATGTTTCAAAAAACTCCATTTCTTTTTTTTCTGATGATATTTTTGAAAAATGAACTTCATTAATTGATTTAGAACACATGTTTCTTGATAGTATCTATGGATACTATCAAGTTAGAAGGAAGAATGAATCACTCGATTTCCTAGGTAAAATAATAAATATTATTTTTGTAGATTAGATATCATGTAAATAATTTCAATAGTAATAGAACTTTACTCTATTTTTTAGTATCTCGTAAAATTTGAAATTTTTTTATTAGTTCATTGAAGAAGTTTTATTTACTCAATAAGTTTCCCTCTCTTGTTTTGTTTGTCCACTACCCTTTTATTATATATTATATGTAAAAACTGAAAAGGAATCACGAAAGGACATCAGTTCAAATATTGGATTTTCGAATTGAGAGAGATATTGAGAGAGATCAATAATTCTCACTATTTCATAGATTCATGGACCCAATTCAATTTAGTGGGATCTTTCATTCACGTTTTTTTCTACCAAGAATGTTTTATAAAACTCTTTGACCCTGGAATTTGGAGTATCCTACTTTCACACAATTCATAGGGTTCCACAAGCAATCGATATTTCACGATCAATGGTGTAATACTCTTTGTAGCAGCGGTCCTTATATATCGTATTAACAATCAAAATATGTTTGAAAGAAAAAATCTCTATTTGATAGGGCTTCTTCCTATACCTATGAATTCCATTGGACCAATTACTGGAAAAAAAATTAAATATCATATCCCTTTTGTTTGAAGAGAATGCTATCTAAAAAACAAATAGATAATGAATAGTAAGTAATGATTCCTTTTGAACCAAAGTTATATGTCTAGAAATCCATATTTTATTTTTTCAATTTTATTCATTTACAAAAAATTCTAATAGATCTAGATAGACATTGGTGGACACGGGCATATAAGTCATGTTATACTATTGAATAAGTCCGAATGTGGATCAAATAATAAATATTCGTTTTTACATAGTCTACGAGCTGCTGCTAAATCAATTAGTTATGAAATACCATTGACTTTGTGTGTTATCAATATCTCTACGTGTAATTCGTTGAATCATAAACTTTCTCTTCTTTCCCTTTTTCTAGGAAAGAAGTTAAATGAATTGAATATATATTTTCATTTTTTTTATTCATCATTTGAGTTGATGAACTAAACCAGATAGTTCTGTGAGTGAAAGAAAACGGCTTATAAATTCGCGGTAAAAAGATTGAGTCTCGTTTCCCATGTACAAGAGAAGGAAGTTGCTTGGGTGGGTTTGTATTCTCACTCTGCGTGTGTATGATGGTGGCTTGCTGAAAAAGGGAGGCTCCTGAGAAGAGTATAGTTTGACTTTAATTTTTCCTAACATAAGTATGAAAAAAAAAAAATCAAAACGACACCGTTGATGCACAATAGGGGACACTAGACACCAAAGGACAGCAGTGACTCCGCTTCCTACTAAATCTTATGTCGATATTTCTATAACACAAATAATTTGAGGCCTTTTTGTTTTCCTCCATAGTTCATGGATCATAAGATTGGATTACCAATCCCATGAGCCTCACAAAAAACATGTTTATTTGAAGAAATGGTCATGGAACTAAGTCTCATGAGATTAGGAATACCCTCTAATAAGAAAACTAACAATCTCATAGAGAAATGGTATTTAAATCCAAATCCATGAAAAATGATTATTTTGCCTCCCATTTTATAAAAAATAACAAATTCACATTCTACATGATAGTAAGGATGGGCATCGGTCCATTGGCCTGTCCAATTGCTCAGTCCAGCCCCATTTTTTTAAGACTTGGGAAGATTATTTTAGTCCATAGGGTTTGGTTTGGTTAACATTTTTAGTCCAGTACATTAATGGGTTGGACTCGGGATTTATACTTTCAACCCAACCCGACCAGCTATTAAATTAATTAATCATAATATATTAAAAAATATATTTTTTATTGAGATCTAAACTTTATCTTTGTTAATTTCATTGAAACTCACATTTGTCGTGATATTTGATTGAATTTATTTAAGAAATCTTTCAACATATATACAAAATCCTTCAATTTATAATGTTGTTAGTATATATATTTAAGAAATATAATGTGTAATTGAATTTAATTATGGAATGTTGTAAAAAACAATAAAAATAAATAACATATAGCCCGATGGGTGGATATGAGATTTATAAACATTTTTTAGCATAGTCTTGGACTAATGTGGAGGTGCAATGATAGAATCGGGTTGGGCTTGGATAGGGATAGACACAAAATTCTTTATTATATAGTGTCAGCCCAACCTGACGAATACCCACTCCTACATGATAGTGACTTTTACATAATTTCATATATTTAATCCCAACTAAATGATACCATCATAGTACAACATAAACAAACACAAACTATTTTATGCTTCTAACTTAATCTAACACAATATTAATTCACTCACTCAATTTTACTGTAACGCCATCAAAATACAGTATAAGTCAAACATTCACAAGATCCATAAGCATAGGAGAAATATTAAATTTTCATTCATCAGAGTCTGCTTTACAAAGATATTACATGTAATTCTAACTACAAATAACAAGGTAAGTGCCCTACGGGCTGACATCTTTCCAAGTATTAACTTCGTTACAACAAAAGAGAGTCCCAGCTCTATACATAAAAAGCCCTTGGCTTGAATATACATGTAACACCAAAACAAAATAACCAAAAGGGAGTCTTCAACTCTTAAACCTCCTAAGCTAAGGCCTTGGAGGCAACATGTCTCATGTACCTGAAAAATGGTGTCCCAAGTAGGGTGAGCCAATGCCCAATAGAGATATGCTAAACAGTATATGAGAATTAACTAAAATATTAGCATCTGATAAATGTGTAACATTCGTAAACTACATACATCCTTTCCATAACCAATCAAAATTCACATCCATACTTCAATCCATTTCCATTTATTTATCCAAATCAATTCATTGACATAGTTCATTGATATCTAAACATTTCAAAATGAGACTACAACTCCTATTGTCAACACTTCAATCATAAACATCATTCATGCACTTCCATTCACTTGCCATTTTACGGAACTACGTCTGAGGGAACCAGCACCCAAATATATATGATTTTGGGACTTTCACCCTAGACACTCCGGCCAACTTAATTAACAATGGAGTCCATCCCCTATCTCCTCCCACACAATGGAGTACATCCCCTATCTCCTCCCAAACAAAGATACATGTACAATGTATTTAAATACGTTGTCATGTACAATGACCAATTCAATCACATATACAATGTTTATATCCAACCATCATATTCGATGACATAATTCAATTGATTAGTTTCAATTTACCTAATCATCATACAGTTTCTACAACAATCGTGGCTATCCTTCACCCCAACCAACCATTTATGCAAAATGACCAATATTTATGTTAAAGTTCATAGTAGTGAGTAGATTATCCCTACCTCAGATGGAGAAGCTCAAAGGAGAAGAAGAGAAAAACTCAAGATGCTCTAAACTTGGATTTCTTCGGATCAAAATGAAGCTCACACAATGCTTTACCATTCTAACAAAGGGACTAGGGTAGAAAACCTCTAGAACAAGGTGTATTTGTAGAGAGAGAGAAAGTTTAGAGAGAGAGACAGCCAGATTTAGGGCTTGGAGTGAAAAGGAGATGAAAAAGTGATAAAAATCACGCTGCTGCGAACTGATATATGCGAGGCTCGCTCGAGCGACCAGACACAACAAGGACCTCGCTCGAGCACAAGAAGCGTCGCTTGAGCAAACAATGAGAAGCTTCAGGTCTTCAACCAACACAAACGCACGCTTGAGCGCAAGAGTTCTCACTCAAGTGAAGGAACAAATAATACAAGGCTCGCTCGAGCGCAAGAAAGCTCACTCGAGTGAAGAATGCCAACCTTTAGGTCTTACGAAGACGCAAACGCATGCTCGAGTGCAAGAGTTCTTGCTCGAGCGAAAAGACACACCACGTAAGGCTCGCTCGAGCGCAAGAAAGCTCGCTCGAGCGGAAGCTGCGTCTGAAAAGAAACCTGAGAACCCACAATCCTCGCTCGAGCGAATAAGCAAATACCTAGGGCTCGCTCGAGCGCAAAAAGCCTCGCTCGAGCGAAGAAGGCAAAACCTGGGCAGCAACCACTTGAACCAACTCACAACCGACCTGTTCCAAACTCACCCAACACATCCCAAAACTGAAATACAAAGAATTAAAGGATGGAAACAAGATATAGACAATAACACACAACCACAGATCCCGAGTCCGGAACAAAACAAAGGTCAGGGTAAAACCTGGATCGCTATATTTACCAGACTAACAACTTTATCTAGCTTAATCCGAAAAACAAATAGGAGGGTAAGGCCACTTGCTTTGAAAATGCCCATACCGTACAATAACACTTGGCCAGCAAGTGAACACATCCTCCATGAACTCATGGAGGTCATTGTAGACCGCCCGAACTCCGCTCCACGCGCAAGGGTGCGAATTGTAGTTCTAGCTACTACAGTTCGGACTCCTATCACGGTTCTGAATCTAATCTCACAAAGTGCAATGTAAGACTGATAAATCACCAAAGAGTCCAAATCCGGCAAATCATTTTGGAAAATCGATTTTAATCAAAAAGCGTCAAACATGGACTGCATTGCCAGATTTAAGAGTCGCTACCTAAATATTTTATTTGGAAAATTTAGGAAACCCTGGCTCGTGCCTAAGGCCGTGTGACCGTCATCACCAAAGTTGCCTCGGCTCGGGAACTTGGGTACGAGAGAGGAAGGTCCTGAAATGAGCACCCCCGCTCGCCCGATCAAAGATCGGCCTCTACTAACATGATATGTTGTTTTGAAAACACATGTGTTTTTATTCCGGTTATTAATCTAAAATTGCTATGTGATGCGCACAGCACACAAGTATAGACCAAATCACTCAATTTGGAACAAAACATCTCATGTTTGTTTTTCGAAAATGGTTTGAAGTTGCTACACGCAAGTAGGCTAAGATGCGGATTTGCCACCCTCAAGTGGGCTTAGAAAACAACATGATTTTGCCACTCCGCAAAGTGGGCTTAAAACGCGCATTTTGATGAATTGTTCCAATTCAAGCAATGAAGCCTTCATCCACAGGCATTCATGCAGTTAATCAATTAAACAGTTAGCCTCATGGCAATCATGCTATCATGGCAGTCACTTACACACATGCAAGGATCCTAAAGCATAAACACTTACAGTGTACTCCAAGCCAAAAAAGAAGCTAATTAAAAATCATGCATAATCCTAACTATACAAGATGCCTAATGCAACGCATGCAAAAACGCAACTAAAATAGGCTCGGCTATCTAAGATGACATATGAATGCTACACTTGATACATGTATTCAAATAGGAATTGAAATACAATGCAGTTTGTATAATACGCCGAGCCCAGTGCATACAAAACAGATGAATGATGCACGCATGCAAACATAAGTATGCTAATTGAAACATGCCCTAAAACTAACCATCAAAAGTTGGTAAATAAAAGGAAGAAAGACGTGGGGTTGGAAGACATTCACACACTCACGCACACTTATTACAACATTTTCCCTCTCGACGGAGGGTCCGAATAATAACCTAGCTAGCTAATCTAAGCTAATTAAACTAATTATTACAAATCAAAACTAATTAACTAATCCTAGTTAACTAATTATTTATTACAACACAATTTGATTAGTTAAGCGCGTTAACTGATTAAGTACAAAACCAAAGCATTAGCTAGCTAAGCAAAGAAGCTAAGTAAAGCAGTAAAAGAGGAGCCTCGGGGTGAGAAGTGTATGCATGTTCGATCGCCTTGCTCGGAAATCCATTGCTATGCCCCAACTTGCCTATGTTTGCATTTGATCTCAGAACACTGCACAAAGCTCCAGATAGCTTCTACCTCAACTTGGAGACCTCCAGGAAGGTTGCCGACCACTTAATGGTGGTGTAGACCACCTGTAGACCACTTACACATGCTGCAGACTAGAAAGAGTGGTCGGCCAGCCACTTTTACTGGTCTACCGACCAGAAAATGCTACCCAACTCCAGTTTGCTGCAACAGAGAACAAGAAGGGGCACAGCAGTGTATTTGCAAGGTATGTGTGCACAACCACCCTCCCTATCATTTCTTAAGCTCAAAGGAGTGCGGTACTCGACTCTCAGGCCACCAACCGAGCATCGCAATGCGCGATGGCCGAGAAGCCAAGTTTGCACAATTCAATGTAAATGAATGCACAAATAACACATAAGGACCTTAACATCTATCATGCATGATCAAGAGGGTCGACAACTGAGAAATGAGGCACATTTCATCACTTCAAGTATGAAACGTCCCTCGTTTCTCATGTTTGGATTAACACCCTATCCAAACACAATGCAACACACATAATGCAATGCATGCACAAGCTTCTATCATATGGACAATGCATGTATGGCATGTTTAAAAGCTAATGCATCAAAGCTAGTAAAACATGTTACATACGAGGCATGCAATACGATGCTCAATGGACTTAAACCAAATATGGACAGACCTATGAGGCTGCATAACAGTGGCCAAAATGCTATGAAAGGATGGCATGAAATGCAAGATAATGCATGCTCATGCATTGGCCCATCAACTAGTCATAAGAGCATAACTCTCAAACATGATTAAGAAGTGACAAATATGGAAGTGTGACAACACTATATGCGCTGAAATCAAGTGTGAAATGATGCCAAACCATTCAAGCAACACAAGTATAGTATGCAAGAGGGCCTAAGGCACAAGGCCACCAAGAGGGACTACACAAGAGGCATGTAATACATGGCACAAATGAATGAACCAGCCATAGACAGAGCTCAAATAGATCAAAACAAATACCAAAAACATGCTGAGATGGGAGCTCAAAGGTCTAGGCATGCATGCATACAAGTTAGGCCACAAACAAGGCAACAATGCATGATCCTTAAAAGCACTCAAAGGGTGAAAGAAGTGAGAACATGGTAATGCTGTATGCTCTGAAATAACATGTGAAATGATGCCAAATCATGTACATGTCACAAATGAAGCATGCTAAGAGACTCAAAACTCAAGGCTAACAAGGTGAATTGCACTACAGCTATGCAATACATGAACCATATGGCCAAGACAACCCAAAACAGTCCTAGAGCATGTCAAAATGAGGCTAGAACATGCATGGAGTGTAGCCAAAACAAGCTAGCATGAAGGGCATGAAGCATGGAGTATGCAAGGCCAACAAGGAGGATTACACTACACCTACCAAAACCAAGCATGAGATGACTTCACCAACAAAAATTAGAGTTGTATTATGGTAAAACAAAACCAAAAACACACTGATACGGCAGCCCAAAAGCTTAGGCAAGGTGGCATACGCAATGGCTCATTTTTAAAGCATAAAGAACCAACCCTCCAAAGCATTGAATGAGTGAAAGATGTGAGGGTATGACCACACTACAAGCACTGAAATCACATATCAAATTATGCCAAATCATGCAAATAGCGCCAAATCATGCAAATAGCCCAAGCAATGCATGCTAGTGGCTTGGAAACTCAAAGCTAGGGAGCTAGAATGCACAATGGCTATACAAAGCAAGGCATGCATGACCAAAACAACATAAATCAAACCTTAAGCATGGAAAAACATGAGTAAAATCTTGTTGGAGTGAAGCCAAAAACATGCTAGAATGATGGTCCAAAGCATGATGCATGTTAGGCTAGTGAATGGAATTGCACTACCAGTGTAGAATGCATGCATGAGGTAACCAAACCAAGCCAAAACAGAGCTAAGGCATGCTAAAAAAACACCAAAAACATGCTGAGATAGAGCCAAAATGGGCTAGCAAGACATAATAGAACATGAGGCATACAAGGCTAGTTTGTGAGGATTACACTACAAGTGTAAATAGCATACAAAGGGTGACTCTACCAAGCCAAAACAGAGGTATGCCATACTGAAATAAGGCCAAAAACATGCTAAGATGGAGCCCAAACAAACTTAACAAACATGCTAACTTGGTGAGCCATCAACACAAGCTCACAAGAGGAGAGGAGGGGGGACAACCCCCTCTTATTTGAGGCCTCAAAATCAAGTTTCCACCACTAAAATTTCCCTGGAATTCAGTGGTAGAATGGCCAAATAAAGGTGATCACAAGGGTCTAAAGTGATGGCACAAAACAAAGCCAAACAAGGCACAAAAGGGCGTAGACCACCCCCAACACCAAAGAGGTCTCAAACCAACATCTTAAACACTTAAAATCAGAGCTCTTTACAGTTGAGATTTAAGCCAAAATAAGCATGCAAAGGTGGCCTAAAGCTTAATCAAAAACAAAGGTTTAAAGGGTTAGAAACTCGCCCTTGTAGAACAACTTCAAGGAAGCAACTCCAACAACCTTTTTGGATCAAAAGCAGTCCAAAAACTCCAAAACTAGCTTCAAGGTGCCTCAGCAACAAGAGTATGGTGTGTCACTAGGTGTTTGTGTGCAAAAGTGTGAAGAATAGGCACTTTCAAGCACAAATATGAAGAGGAGGAGCAATATAGAGATATATGATATATGTATAGCTCTCAGCCAAATTTTCTCAACCTCAGGCAAGAGGGAGGAGGCTCCCTTTTATAGAAAACCATGCAACAAGCTTGTTGAAAAAGCTTTAGGCTCCAAGAAATCCCTCCATACACGTGTATGGAGGATGCTTTCTGTGCCCAACAGCTGGCATACCTGGCAAGAAAATATCTACAGGAAACTGCAGGAAAGCTGCCGACCAATTAAAATGGTCGGCCAGCTACTTGCACTGGTCGGCCGACCAGAACAAGTGGTCTGCAAGGAGACCAAGTGGTCGGTAAGGGGGGGAAGGTGTTCTGCACCAAGAAAGCAAGGTGGTGGCATGGCTGCCGACCACTTTTGGTGGTCTAAAGACCACCAAGACCAGTTGGCCGACCAGAAAACTGCATAGCAGGCAGGAAAATTGGTTTTCAGGGAGAGAAACTGGTCTACAACCCCTATTCCACCCTCCAAGCAAGGAAAACAAGGTTTGTGCTAAAAACAAACCAAAAAGGATGCAAGACAAGAGTCCGCGGGTCAAGGCACGCAGCCGAAATCCTCGAAAACTAGTCTACGGGCACCAAAAGTGGTCCACAGGAGGGAAAAGTGGTCTACGGCCACAAAAAGTGGTCTACAAGACCTCAGTGTCCCTCTAGACCAAAGCAACAAGGCATGGTTCAAAAACCAAGCCAAGAGGAGAAAGCTAAGCGGTCCCGAGACAAGGCACGCGGCCGAAGACTCCGAAAACTGACAACTAGCCTACAGGAGAGAAAAGTGGTCTACGACCACAAAAAGTGGTCTACAGACCTCTCTCTCCCTCCAGGGAAGGGAAACAAGGCATGGTCCACAAACCAAGCCGACACACAAAGAGTTCAGAGGCCCAGAGGTAAGGCACTCAGCCGAAAACTCCGAAAACTCGAAACGAGCACAAACATGCCCGATCACCGCGTGCTCAAACGATGACGTCTGAGTCTTAAGGTCAGTCAAAAATGAGGTGTCTACAGTCATTATTAAATATTAAGTTAATGACAAAAAAAAAATAAAAATAAAAATTCGGGTTCGACTTATTTAACAGAATAAATCATATTTTTTTTAATTTTATCAATGTAAATCTTAAATTTTTTTTTAAATTTTTTTTTTCAACTTAAATCATTTACCTATTTTCATTAACTAAAACTAATAAACAAATAACATTTTTGTCATTAAACTCAACAAAAACGAATATTTTGGACATTTTATATGAGTTTAATGACTACAATATTATTTTTTGGCCAATTTTATTTAACAAAAATAAGCATAAAGTTTAGATTGAAAAGAAATCAAAATATTAGGATTTAAACTGATAGAATTAAAAATTTATTGTTACAAAGTGAAACTCTAACTATATATATATATATATGAAAAACCTAAATGATTCGTGATTAGATCAAGATGTAAATGTGCCAATTCTCAACCAATTAAAACTAACAATCTAAATCATCAAGCATGTATGAAAGTGATTTAAATTGTTGTTTCATAAACAATAAATAGACATAAACAATTTTTACGTAGAAAAAATCACTATTGGAGCACCTCCAATTGTGATTAAAAAACCATGGGCAAAACGCCACAAATCAATCCACTACTGAAGAAAAAAAATATTACAAACATACCAAAAAAATTACCTAAACGCTGGCAATTTGTCTTCAAATAATCTATATATCTTTCACCGCAATCTTCATCTCAGAAATTGATCAGATTGATATTGAATCCACAACATCCATTATCGAATCAACGACTGTGCACAACATCAAACTCCTTCAACTACTCTGCACTTGAATCTTCAGATTCCACCAAAGAAGAACACTCTTAAAGATGAACAATCAAACTCCTTGATGTGTGCTTATCAAAACATGAGTTTAATACTCAATCAAACATCAAGGAAAACTACCAAAATAGCCCCAAACCAAAACCCTAAAATCCTTGAAGAAGATCTAAAAAACATAACCCTAAATTAGACTTAAACAAGTACTTATAGAAAACAGGGCCAACGAAGGTCGCTCGAGCAAAGACCCTCTCACTCGAGCAAGGAAACAAAAATGCGTGTTTTCTTTAAGAGGCGTCGCTCAAGCTAAGCTTCCTTCACTCGAGCACAATCCTCCTTCCCAGAACTTTTGCAGACAAAGGCAACTTCTGGGAGCAAGACATCTTCGCTTGAGCCAGGACTCCTTCGCTCGAGCGAGCAAGGCAAAACAACCAGGAAAATTATAACTCGATAAGCAATGTTTGTTTGTGGGATTGACAAAACTATGGGACCTAACAATTTCCCCCTTTGTCAATTCCCAGAAAAAACATTCTAGCACAGTTTCCTAGCAAACACACGCACTAACTAAACAAACAACCCAACTTAAAACAACCAACCCAAGTAACTAAACAACCTTGACGAAATATCTGCACAAAATAACACCATGGAAATAGAGAGAGTAAGTAATCAAAATCAAAAGCCATATCAAGAAATAATGAATCCACAACTATATTAAAACTTCAAAAATAGTATGTCCAGTATGCAAAATCCAAAACCATCATGAAATAGAAATATAGCCACAACTATATCCCAATGGTGCAACCAATATGCAAACAAATATATGTACCCCAACCCAAAATAACCACAAACATACTCCTCATTTTTGTCCAAGAGTGACAAAAGAAACAGAACATACAGTCCAAACATAAAAGAAACTGTCCAGAAACTGTCCAAAAACAAACATCATTATGAGTCTAGTGGAGGCGGCGACTGCATCCGTAGTAAAGAAAGGATCTGAATCAACATGGCGGTCTACTGATCAAGGCGGCCATCAAGTGTATCGAGCTGAGCATCGACCTGATCAAGACAATGGGTGACAGACTGCTCGAACTGCTGCAGCTGGCCACGAGAGGAACGAGGATGCATCTCAGGTGCACCGGCAGTAGCTGCATCAATCTTGACCTCCTCGGCAAGGGGATCATCACCTGCATTAGACGCCCGACTCCCGACGAACCCCCCCAGACATGATCTTGACTTTGTGAGACGGTCAACTTGGTGATAGGTTTAATGGGAGAGGCAAACTCGTCATCATCAAACGTGGGGACACCAAGAGATGTAAGAAATCGAGTGAGGAAACACCCATAAGGGAGACCCAAAGACTTGCGATCCTCAAAAATAGTAATCATTTTGGAAACTATCATCTCCAATAGGTTAATGGGAAGGCGTTGATCAATGCAATACAACACATAACCCTGATCTTGGGTAATGTGAGATGAATGAGTAGTAACATGGATGTTCGCACAAACGGTGATGTTTAGAAGACGAAAATGGAGAAGAAGCTCATTTTGCTGAATGAGAGCCCCAGCAACCCAAGTCCAGGGAGTGCCACAAAGTTCAATGGCCACTTGATCAAAATCAACAGAGCTGCGGGTAATAAAAGGATAATGACAGTTTCGGACTTCCGGAAGACCAAGAAACCGCCTAAAGGCTTTGTCATCTATGACCAAGGCTTTGTTCCGAACCTAAGTGTGAAAAGAGGGAGCTATTTCCTTGCAAATGGAGTGCATATTACAATAAAATTCTTGGACCAAGCTAAGATTCTGAGGCCCAGAGAAAAGTAGGACTTGGTCACCCCCTAAAGCATCAAACAAAGAATGGATGGAAATATACTCAAAAGCACTAGGATGGACATTGCATTCTAAGTGAACTTTCCTAGAAACGTAAAACTCTCGATAAAGGTTAGATTTTTTGTTGGATTGAAATTTGTCAGAATTGAAATTGGGGCGAGACACGGTGGTTTTACGACGTTTCGAAGACTCAGCCATGACTGACCAAACAAGAGAAAAGACAATCACAAAACCACAACCCACCAAGACAAAACCAAGGAACAACCAAAAAACCCATTAGAACCCCCAAAAACAAATATGAGAACATAGAAAAAATCATTAGTCCAATAGGGTTAAAAAAAAAAACAAATTGTTCAAAACCAAAGCAGTATTTTAATGACTGTAAAGGCAGAGCTAGGTTAAGTCCCAAAATCAAACAAGTGCAGCAATAAGAGAGATATAAGAACAGTAGATGAAGGGAATCAATTCACTGAGAACATCACAAATCAACAATTAAAACTCATGGCAAAATAAAGGTAAGAAGAAATTAAAGCCCTAAGAACAAAACCCTCCCAATGAACCCTAGCAAAAACCCTAACAGTGAGGCACCAAACTTCAGAACAAAAATTAATAGAAAAACATAGAATAAACAAACCCAAATAATGAAGATAAACCGTAGCAAATCACAAATGAAGAAGAGTAAACACACAGACAGAATGAGGAAAAAAAAAACAAGAAACAGAGAGAATGGCTTACCAAACAAGACGATGCAATATGGAAGGATAAGAGATGTCTCAAAAAATGAGTGAAGACCAAGGGAGGAACACCAACGGGAAGGAAAAAACCCTAGGGGAGGGAGATAGAATGAGCAAATGGGAAAAATGGAGTCTAAAGAGATGGACGAACTATTTAAACCTTAACAGGTTGCTCGAGCGAGACTTTTGTTTCTCGAGCTTGGACACTTACGCACGTGAGTTCGCTCGAGCCACGATGTCATCGCTCGAGCCCAAAAAACTTGCTCCCAGAATCTGTTCCATCTGCAAAAATACTAGGTTGAATGAAAGCTCGCTCGAGCGCAAACATCCTCGCTCGAGCGAAGAAGAAAAAAAACAACACACTTAAAAACCACATTTCTGAACAAAAACAAAAACTCACACTATTAAGTTGAACCTGAAACAAAAGGAAGTGAGCACGGTAATATGAATGTGACACTAAGATAAGATAATCTCCAAACCATGAAGCCTACAAACGTGCACAATTGACAATATGAAGCATAATATCATAAGCAAATCTGATAAATATTGATCAATGAGCATAGGCTACATAAGAATGCACAACTCAAATTCAATCATGAGAGCTCACAAAATGAATGTGTGTGTGTGTAATCCTTGAGAGGTCACAGAGCTAGAGTTAATCTTTGTAATGATTGGATGGCTAGACCTTCGGCAAGAGGAACTAAACATCACAAAGAAAAGTCAAACCAGTAGGAATCATGGGGTATTTGTTGAGTAAATACAGAAGCTCCTCCTCAATCAATGAGTCCCTTTTTTTATTATTTTTTTACTTTTGACTTTTCTTTCTTGTGGGCTCTCACTGGTGGCATGCACGCTCAAAAGTATGGAGACCAAACCAGAGAAGCATGAAATTAGTAAGGATGGCCTAGTTGGTGCCTCTAAGGTAGCCTTTTCCTAATGCCCGAACTTCAATGAACTGAGGGAGGAACCATGAAAGTGAAAAACGATGACAGATGGTTAAGAGACTTAACATCACCCATGATATGCCAGTATAGGTCAATTCCTTTGAAAATGTATAAGAAACATTGTTAGTGGTCCATAGAGAACTTTGATCACTTATGTGGAAACCCCTACAACAGTTTAACTCAAGAATGTGTACAGAATGAGATCATGAAGACAATAAGCATGGGCATTTAGAATGAGCTATGAACAAAGAAGAATGAAATCTTGCAAGCAGAATGAGAAGTGTTCTTATGAATCTAAATGCAGAGATGACAGGAATCAATGACAATGAGATTATAGCATCCAACCACACATAAAGCCAATCACTCTCACCCACTCAAGTAATAGGTAACACCCTAGTGACTGAGCACTACACCCAAGGTCTTTCTAAGGAACTCAAACCTAAGAAGATTAAGGGGTTTTGTAAAAATATCATATTTCTGATGCTCAGTGGGAACATGTTCAAGAACAACAAGGCCCTCTTCCACTAACTCTCGAATGAAATGATGACGAATGTCAATGTGTTTGGTGCGAGAGTGTTGGACAGGATTTTTAGAAATGTTAATGGCACTTGTGTTAACACAGAAAAGGGTGAGAGTGTTCTAGTCTATACCATAATCATGAAGCATTTGCTTTATCCACAACATTTGGGCACAACAACACTCAGCCTTAGCGGCCGAAAGAGAGATGGCATTTTTCTTTTTGCTATGCCAGGCAACCAAATTATTCCCAAGGTAAAAACAACCCCCCCCCACCTCCAGATGTGCTCTTACGATCATCAACACATCCTGCCCAGTCGACATCAGAAAAACCAATGATTTCAGCTGTAGTGTCAGTCGAGAACCAAATCCCATAACCCAAAGTCCCATTAACATACTTAATGATGCGTTTGACTACAAGAAGATAAGAATCTTTAATACAGGCTTGGTAACAGGCACAAACACCTACACTAAATGCAATGTCAGAACAACTGGCTGTAAGGTACAAGAGACTCCCTGTCATACTCCTATAAGTAGGATCAATATCAATACCAGAGGAATCTTTGGAAAAGTGAAGACTAGTGCTCATGAGACTGCGTGCATGTTTGGCCGACTCGAGACCGAACTTTGACACAAGGATTTTGGCATACTTAGTCTGAGAAACAAACATACCTGAAAGTGACTATTTAATTTGAAGACCTAAGAAATAAGACAACTCTCCCATTATGCTCATCTCAAACTCATATGTCATGTAATCCAAAAAATATTTCACAAGATGATCAGCAGTGGATCCAAACACAATATCATCAACATAAATCTAAGCAACAAGTATATGAGACTTAGTATGTTTCACAAATAAAGTCTTATCCACACTACCCCTTTTGAAAATCATTATCAAGAAAAAGGGTAGTAAGTCTATCATACCAAACCTAAAGAGCTTGTTTCAATCCATACAAAGCCTTGTCTAACTTGTAGACGTGGTTTGGACATTTCAGGTCCTCAAACCCTTTTGGTTGCTCAACATAAGTCTCTTCTTTTAAGTACCCATTCAGAAAGGCACTTTTGACATCCATTTGAAACAATTTGAACCCAAGAAAGCATACAACACCAAGTAAAATATGAATAGATTCGAGACGTGCAACTGAGGCAAATGTCCCATCATAGCCAGCACCCTCTATTTGAGTATAGCCTTGAGCAACCAACCTAGCTTTATTTCTAACAACAGTCACATTCTCATCAGAGTTATTCTTAAAGATCCACTTGGTACCTACCATATTCATGTCTCTAGGTTTGGGGACAA
The DNA here is from genome assembly GCF_055761805.1 of Camellia sinensis. NCBI lineage: Eukaryota > Viridiplantae > Streptophyta > Magnoliopsida > Ericales > Theaceae > Camellia > Camellia sinensis. The sequence continues at coordinate 62,600,311 of NC_138971.1, forward strand.
GAGTCCAAACATTGTTACGTTGAAATTGACCTAATTCTTCATGCATAGCATTAACCCAACTATCATCTAGTAAGGCCTCTTTTATATTCTTAGGTTCAATTAATGAAACATAACACATATGAGATACCTCCTCTCGAATTTGTCTTCGAGTTTTCATTCGATTTGAGACACTTCCAATCACCTGTTAAGCTGGATAATTCAGTTTCACCCTTGCTGATGGTTTAAACTCTGGACTTGTGGTGACAGAGGCATCAAAAATGGTGTCTCTTTGTGCACTCATTGGACTCTAACTTACCTTAGAAGTTGGTGCTGGCTCACCTTCTTGTGCTTGGATCTCAACTTTCTCTTTGACTTTGTGGTTCAGTATCCAGGATTGGAGACTCATCATTTTCTTCCTCATTTATCGCTGAAGTAGGAGAACCTGTGTCATTTATAACCACATTGATCGATTCAATTAAAGATAAAGTTCATAGGTTATAGACACGAAAAGCTCTACTAGTGATTGAATACCCTAGAAAAATATCTTCATCACTTCAGGTGTTAAATTTGGCCAACGGCTCTCTATCTTTGAAAATGTAACATTTACTCCCAAAAGATTTGAAGTATTTTACATTAGGTTTCAATCCCTTCCACAATTCATATGGAGTTTGTAAAGTACCGGGCCTTAAATACACACGTTTCACAACATAAACGGCGGTATTTAAAGTTTCAGCCCAAAACTTTGGAGGAACTTTCTTACTCGGGAGCATGACCCAAGCCATCTCTTGAACAACCCTATTCTTCCTCTCAACAACTCCATTTTGTTGTGGAGCAATCGGAACAGAAAATTCATGCTTAATTCCGTGCATATCACAAAAATTTGAAAACGAACTATTTTCAAACTCACGACCATGATCAGTTCAGATTCTTATGATATGTCCAATAGAAACACCCTCTTCATTTTGGATTTTAAGGACTAAGGCCTGAAAAGAATCAAATGTATCATATTTTTCTCTTAAAAAATTTACCCATGAAAAACGAGTATAATCATCAACGGTTAAAAAAATGTATCTTTTACCTTCAATGCTTTCAGTGCGAGTGGGTCCCATATGATCAATATGAACCAGTTCAAGAGGACATTTTGTTATGAAACTGTTCACCTTTTTAAAAGGGGCACGAGTTTGCTTCCCAAGGTGACATGATGTACACACATGGATCATATTCTTACCTAGTTTAGGTACTCCTCTCACAAGCTCTTTGTTGGCTATCTTAGTCAGGTCTTTGAAATTCATGTGACCTAATCTTTGATGCCACAGATCAACATTACTTATGATGGCAGAGTGGCAAGGGAGATCATTAGTGGTAACAATCCCATAGCAGTTATCAGATGTGTGAACCCCATGCATGACAGTATTTCCCTTCTTCTCTAAAATTTCACATTTATTTTTTGAAAATAATACTTTATGGTGGGAATCACACATTTGACTGATGCTCAAACGATTTTCTTTAAGGCCATCAACAAGTAATGCATTTTCGAGCTTGGGAAGACCAACCACACTTATAGAGCCCTTACCAATGACTCTAGAAGTGCCACCATCTCCAAAGGTAACAATTCCTCTTTTATATTTTTCAAGGGAGGTGAAGTAGGATTTGTCACCTGACATGTGACGAGAGCATCCACTATCAAGGTACCACATGTGTGAGTCATGTGCTTTTAGAGCAGTGTGAACAACAAAGCAAATCAAGTCACCCTTTCTCACCCATATCTTTTTAGTCTTCAGGACTGGCAATCTTGGTAAATGTCTGAGCGTTGTGAACACCCTCATGAATCTTGATGTTCCGCCTAGACATGTAAGGTTGTCTCATAATCCAAAAAGTATTAGAATTTCTATCCTTTTGAGACATCTTACCAAACAACTCAAAACAATATGGATGAATGTGGCCATACCTACTACAATGGTGACAAATAAAAATAGGTTTTACCTCCTTTTTGTAGATCTTACCCCCGTTAGGCAGATAAAGAGAGGGATCACCCTGTTGTACCTTCAGCTTTCCCTTTGTTTGAGTCTTCAGGTCATGTGATGTAGAGGCCTGTCCCTTATGAACTGTCGCATTACCATAGCCTAGCCCACTTTTGTCACAACCCATTTGTTGACACTCGAGGATGTCTTCTATTGTCTTGGAACCTTTGTTCCTCATGGCAATTGTGGCTCTAACATCTCTGAGTTCTTCATCTTTTTGACCAACCATCTCTTCCAATGTAGCTTGTGACATCTCAAGGTTTTCAATCTTCTCTTCATATGTGGCATATATTTTTAGAAGTTCATTCCTTTCGGTTTCACAAGATAAAAGTTTTCCACATAGATCTTGCATGTCATTAAAGATCTTGATGGCATTCTGCTTTGCAATTGCAATCTCTCCTTTTAGCTTGACATTCTCGCTTTCACATGCTTTGAGCTTGAGAGTGAGTTTGTCATTGATCTTGGACAAATTCAGAGATTCATCGTAAAGTTTTTCATAAGCTTGTTGTAGGTCATCACCATCAATCTCTTCATTGTATTCCGAGGTCTCATCATCTTCTTTTTGCTCCTCTTTCTCCTGGACCTCATCCAGTCGAGCAACTAAGACAAGAAAATTGATAGATGGTGGTGAAGATGACTCTCCTTTTTCATGAAATTGACTCAGAATGTCCCATGCATCATTGGCCTTTGTGCATTGAGCAAACCACTACTATTCTTCGTCAAAAATTGCTTCATGAATGGTAGTCAAAACTCTTTGATTACTCGAATTGTCAGCATTTTCAACATCCTATTCAATGGCTTGCCAGCCCTCAGGGTCGTAAGCTCTCAGAAACATTCTCATTCTGATCTTCCAGAACAAGTAATTACTCCCATCAAAGGTAGGAGCATAGTGTAGATTCTGACCACGTGAAAATTCCACTAGCTTTGGAGGAGGTTGAGTGACAGTAGACCAGAATGCCATGTAAGTACTATCTCTATCGTCACCGAATTTGATTTCCTTGGGTTCTTGCTCTGACCCGCTTTCATCATCTCAAGTCACTGTATAGACTTTCTTTCAGTCCTTTTTCGAAGGACATTGAAAAGTAATATGTCCAAACCCTTAACATTCGTAACACTTGACACCTTGCCCCTTCACAATCTTCTTTTTAGGTTTTGAAGCAATTTTTGGTGGAAAAGTTTTGAGTTTTTCATTTCCCTTATCTTTTGAACTAGGATCCTTGAAATTATGTTTTTTCTTCTTTAAAATTTTTTTGAACTGTTTGGTAAACATAGCCATCATTTCGGACTCTAAATCAAACTCAATCTCAAGAATCTTAGTAGTCTCATGAGTACTAGAAAAAAGCCACACTATCTTTTTGTTTTTTCTTAGAAATCTGGTGTGCTTCATAAGTCTGCAAATTTCCAACCAACAGACCAAGCTCAAGGGTATCAACATTCTGAGTCTCCTCAATAGCTGTAACTTTTGAATGGAACCTCTCGGGTAAAGACCTCAAAATTTTTCCAACAACCTTAGCTTCAGGGATTTTTTCACCGAGTGTGAAACATGAATTCACGATATCACTAAGTTTAGCATAAAAATCATCAAACGTCTCATCATCACGCATAAAAAGAGTTTCAAAAGAAGATGTGAGACGTTGAAGTTTTGACCTTTTAACAGAAGTAGTACCCTCGTGAATTGTTTCAAGAATGTCCAAAGCCTCTTTTGCTACCTCACACTTGCAAATACGACGAAATTCTTCAGGTGTGACGGAGCAAAAGACGGAATTGAGAGCCTTACTGTTCCAACTTGAGTTTTGATAGTTGAATGCGTTCCATTTATCAAGAGGTTTGGGAATATCAACCCCATCAATGGTGACAACAGGTTCACTCCACCCATAGATCACACAGTGCCAAACTTTCTCATCGATAGATTTTAAAACGCTCTCATACGAGCTTTCCAATAAGAATAGTTTGTACCATCAAGTAACAGAGGTCTATGGGTTGAGTTACCTTCACGAATTGAATCCATATCACCAATCACACAAAATCACACTCCTATAGTTTTGATAAAACAAAGAGTGACCCGCTCTGATACCAAATGAAAAACCCAAGTGATTCGTGATTAGATCAAGATGTAAATGTGCCAATTCTTAACCAATTAAAACTAACAATCTAAATCATCAAGCACATACAAAACTGATTTAGATTCTTGTTTCAAAAATAATAAATAGATACAAATGATTTGTACGTAGAAAAAATCACTTTTGGAGCACCTTCAATTGTGATTAAAAAGTCACGGGCAAAACACCACAAATCAATCCAGTACTAAGGAAAGAAAGATTACAAATATACCAAACAAATTACCCAAACGCTGTCAGTTTGTCTTCAAATAATCTATATATCTTTCACTGCAATCTTCATCTCAGAAATTGATCAGATTGATGTTGAATCTACAACATCCATTATCGAATCAACGATGGCGCACAACATCAAACTCCTTCAACTACTCTGCGCTTGAATCTTCAGATTCCACCGAAGAAGAACGCTCTTAAAGATGAACAATCAAACTCCTTGATGTGTGCTTATCAAAACATGAGTTTAATACTCAATCAAGCATCAAGGAAAACTAGCAAAATAGCCCCAAACCAAAACCCTAAAACCCTTGAAGAAGATCTAAAAAACATAACCCTAAATCAAACTTAAACAAGTACTTATAGAAAACAGGGGCAGGGAAGTTCGCTTGAGCGAAGACTCTCTCGCTCGAGCGAGGAACCAAAAACACGTGTTTTCCTTAAGAGGTGTCACTCGAGCCAAGCTTCCTTCGCTTGAGCGCACAATCCTCCTTCCCAGAACTTTTGCAGACAAAGGCAACTTCTGGGAGCAGGATATCTTCTCTCGAGCTAGGATTCCTTCACTCGAGCGAGCAAGGCAAACAACCACGAAAATTGCAACTCAATAAACAATGTTTGTTTATGGGATTAACAAAACTAAGGGACCTAACAATATATATATATATATATTTGTAATTTCCGGGGGAATGACTAAAATGTCCTATTAGGAAGATGGTACACCAATAAGTCCTATTCACTTTTAATTGTTACGACAAAATTCTATTTTTAATTTTTTTTTAGCGTCGTTTTTATAAAGTGTTACTAATTGTCATTTTTTAACAATAAATTTAGAAAATCGTCACAAAAAAATTAGTAATTGTTAGTTTTTAGAGACAGATTCATAAAATTGTCATAAAAAATATATTTTAACGACGATTCTGACAAAACTAACTCAATGTTCACACTTTATTCTTCTATAATTTTTATAATTTTAGTTAGAAAAGCATAATATTCACAATTTTTAATGAATAATTTAAAGATGTTAAAATATCTTTAAAATTTTATTGATCGAAACATGTAAAATTTTCTACTTACAATTTTTATATCACAATTTAAAGTGTAAATATTAACTTATTATGCCTCTGTTTGGAAAGATGGGTTGGGTTGGATTTGAGACTATTTTAGTCACAAAAGGACAAAATAGATTTTTTAGTTCAATAAGACAAAAGATCGCATCCAACCTATAATCATTATATTTTTTCTCTCACAAAAATAAAAAAGTCAAAAAGTCATTCCTAAATGAAACTTTTTAACCACAGACTGAAATAGTTAAAAAATCAAGAAGTCAAAAATCCAACCCACTCTCTAAATGAACCCTATATAAATAGACTTTGAAGTGTGAATATTTAGTTATTATTTTCACATTACCCAAGATTTCACAGTATTTTGGGCTATTTTAGAAAAACGGTTATAATCAGCTTTTTGATTAAAAGTAACTTTTTTATGAGAGAGGAAGTGAGTTATAATCTGTGATAACCCACTTCCCAAAAGGATATCATTTGAAGGCAGGAAGGATCCGATAAAAAATAAAAAATAAATAAAAAAAAAGAAGAAGAAAAAAAGGGGTGGGATGGATAAGTAAGGCCCATCTGAAGACTGGAATGAAAAGCAGGGGACAACTAAATATATATATATATATATATCAGCAATGATTCATCCCACTAAAAATATCACCACTAATAGCACTAATGCATTAAAAAAGTAAAAAAAAAAAAAATACAACTCCAAGACCAAAACATCACATCATTAATGGCGGGACCCACTGCCACCTAATTAGTTCATATATATATATATATATATATATCAGGCGCTTGAGTATTGTGATAAAATAAATTTTAAATTTTATTAATTTAAATTATAATCTTTTGATTTATTTTTAATTTAAATTATTTTTCTATTTTCATTAAATACATTTACAAAAAAATATATTTTGTTCATTAAACTTAATGTAGGTATATATAAAATGTCTAAAATACTATTTTCATTGAGTTTAATGACTAAAATGTCATTTTCTTTGGTATTTTCTCCTTGTATGTTGTTTCTAAAAATATCCACATAAAATTGACAAGTCATATTATATTAACCAAACATAAGAATTTTCATTTCGAATTTGTTTTTCATTTTTTGGGCCGGTTATATTAAACATTGTTCAGCTTAATTTCTATAAATTGGTAAATAAAATTTATGGGTGATATTGGAAAAGATAGTAGCCGATTAACAATAATAATTAACATTATCAAGTATAACTTTAAAAAAATCCGGGATGATAAAGATATATAATAATAGGAGGATCTCCTTCAGTCCAATTTTTGGATTGGAGGGTGTGGATTAGATCCATAGGATCCACATCATGGATCTCATTTCTATAATTTGAACAGTTAATCTTGTTAAACATTTCGTTTATTTCATCATAAAAAAAAATTAAATTGATCAAATAACTGTAACTTGTTCAATTTATTGAGTTTGTCATTAAAAAAAATGTATGATTTGTTTTTAAAAACACAATTGTTATCTATTTTTTTAAAAAAAAATTAAACTAATTATAATTATCTGACAAAATAAACAATTTAAATTATCAAAACGATAACTATAATAAATTTCACGGATCCAAACAACACCATCCGAATCAAAATGTGGACCGGAGGTGATTCTCCATCTTAATGTTAATAATATTAAAAAAATTCAATGATGAGGACCGGATAGACAATGTGGTTGGCACGTGCCAAACCACTGGTAGGAGATAATCCAAATTTGTGTTAATTATTGACCGGCTATATTATTTTTTATTTTGATCAACGAAGTACGGCTACATAAATAATCAATAATAGCCATCATATCATCAAATACACGACAAACTATTTGATAATCCAAATCATAGATCAAGTGTGAAGAACGTGCTTATTGGTAGGAACTTGCTACTATTTCTTTTTATGGGGGTCAACAAAGTTAGCCTACATAATTATTCAATAATGTCTATCATAGATAATGAAATACACAAATGTTCTGTTTGAAAAGTGAGTTAATTTTTTAATTTTTTGATTTTTTTGATTATTTTAATTTGGGACTAAAAAGTGTGATTTGAAAAGAATTTTTGATTTTTTGATTTTTTAAATTTTTTTGTGAGAGAAAGAATATAATAATTATGAATTGGATGTGATATTTTTGTTTTATTAAACTAAAAAACTTATTTTATTTTTTGTGACTATTTTAACCCAAAAAAATTCACAAAATCCACTTCCCAAACATAGGCAAAAACTATTTGATAATTGGAATCATATATCAAGTGTGAAGAATATGCTATTTGATAAGGTACACCTAACTATACTTGTCCTGTATCAGTTGCAAATAGTAATTTCCTATTACTATTTGTCATATGGATGTATCGGTAAAAATACTGACTGCGTGTAAGCAATAAGCCGCATTACATACAGCAATGTTTGTACCTAACCATGGGTTTTGATTGCCTATAAAAGGAAGTCCACATTCCTATTGTATACCTAAGAGAAGTAGAGCAATCAGCAGAGATAAGAAGAATTATTGGCCTTGGTTTGATTTTTAGAAACGAATTTTGGAGAAAATTTTTAAAATTTTGTTTGATTTAGTAATTTTGGGAAAAAAAATTCAAAAATCACTCTCTTTTCTACACATCAATCAATCATTTTTTTGCTCTCCTTTATCTTTCTCATTCATTTTTTTTCTCACACGCATCTACTCAATTACAATAAAATATCAAATCAACTCAAACTTCCATACTTCAAAACCATTTCGAAAATATATAACCAAACAAACTAAAAAAAATTCTAAACTCTTTTCTCAAAAAAAAAAAATTTCTAAATTATCTTCCAAACCAAACCAAAAACACCCATTATATTTGACCCCTAATTTCTATCTATTCTCTTTTGATTCTTCCTTTTTTAAATTTTCTTTAATTTTATAACGCATCATACATAATGAAATACACAAAAACTATTTGACAATTGGAATCATATATCAAGTGTGAAGAAGATGCTTTTTGATAAGGTACACCTAACCATACTTGTCCTATATCAGTTGCCATTAAAGAGGTTCTCAGTCAACATGTGTTTCAAATGTTAGTGAAATTTAACAACCCTCGACAGCCACTCCTAGAAATTTGAACTTCACATCTGATATCCAAAACAAAACCATAGACTTTGATAAAGAGGGGATGAATTTTAAATCTTCCCATTTATTTTTCTCATTAATATAAGGATTTGGATAGGGAGCATGCGAGAGAGACAACTATCATAATCCATGTTTGGATTGGAGAGAATTGTATCAAGGGTGTGGTCATCCTTAAAAATAAACACTTCACCTTCATATTGCTCATCCTAATTTAAAATCTTAAGTTGTGTTTGGTGGAGTTTTTGAAACATAATTCCATACCTTCGTTTGAGTGCCGTATTTGGTTAGTGATTTCAAAAATTGATTACGCACCCACTTTTGAAAACATGTTTACCTGGTCATCCTCTCGGATGTCCTCCCGACATCTGGCCGGTTAATCGGAACAGTTTTTTTTTTTTTTTTTTTTTTTTTTTTTTTTTGCACGTGTTATTTTTATATTTTAAATAAAAAATATTTTCGGAATTTTTTTAAAATTTTTTATGAGTTTTGAATATAATTTTTGGTTGTGTATTTGGTTATGAATTGTAAGTTTTTAAATCAAATATCACATGTTATATCAAAAATTTCAAACTCAATTCAAAACTTTTGTCAAAACTCATAACCAAACAAATTTTTCTTACTCAAATTATAATTCAAAAACTCACAAACTCAAATTACAATTTTATTCTCAAATCATAATTCTAAAATTTTACTAAACGCTATCTTAATTTTGCCATTGTTTGTACCTAATACACTCTTAACTATTAATGTCGAAATCTCAAAAGACATAATTAAGACACCAACTCCGTCCTGTACCCAATATTAAGATTACAACTCAGATGGATTCAAACGGATTGCGGGTTTGTCCAGGTTTAGCTTGAACCTCAATTCGAAGTGTATAGGAATTTTTTTAACATGGTATATTTTGAAGTCAATTTTCTGTTCACCTATGAATGATTTCAAAATCATGTTTCCAACATGGTAAACTCTCAAAATGGTGTGTATCATATGCATGTTATGATATTTATAATGTTGATTATCACAGATATCATAATGACATCTTTTTCAATCATAACTAAAAAAACATAGTAATGAGTCAAAAGCAAATACTATACAAGGGTATAACAAAAAAAAATTCCAATCATAACTAAATAATAATTATAATGAGTCATAGCTAGTATGACAATGAGTCATAATTAAGTTATAACTAATATTACAATAAATCATAACCAAATATCATAAATATTATAATATGGCCATAGGATACACACTTAAAAAGAAGTGTGTATTACATAATTTTCCTAATGAAAACAACGCTCCATTTGTTTGGGCATAAAATATTTTTCATATTTTCTAGCATTTGGTATAATGAAAAATGAAAGTCAACGAAAAATATTTTTCATGGTCAATGTAAAAATAAGTCTATTTGATTAGAAAAATATTTTTTACTTTTAAAAGGTAGAAAACATTTTCAAACTAAATTCTTATCAATGTCAGTATACTATCACACTACTCTCACCTCCACCACTACACTACCGTCATTGTCGCAATTGTCACGACCCACTCCTAGTACCTAAAGGTTAGATATTGCAACCGGTCAATAATTATTGTTACCCAAGGCCAATTACAGAATAATCAAATAAATAAGTGCATGCAAAAATAATTAATCAAATAGGGTACCAAAATATATACACGTGCTTCCATTTATTTATAACAAAAAGGCCATTAGGCTGAGATCTACAAAATAAGGAATTAAACTGGTACAAGTAGATATATAATGTTTCAAAGCTATACAGAGTGTCTACTCCATAACTCTATTCCCAAAACGAGCCATACACCTGCCTTTCTAATCGTTATCTCTTGAAAATTAATAAACAACTTATAAGTATATGTAAGATATATATAACGTAACGGGTAAAATGATTTAAATCATGCCTTGTGTGATAGAATCAAAAACGAAGAATCTTGTGGATAAATCACGTATTTCTTGAATCACGAACTAAGAACACCTAACAATGGAGTGATACCACAATATGAGTTGTTGGAAAAATTGGTTTATATATACTTATTTTGGGCCGATTTTGAGCCCAAAATTGAGTGGGCCCCGAACGTATTTTGGGGTGGGTCCGAAGAGGTGAAGTATTCCTTGTTGCGTGGTAAGTCACTCGGTGAAGACGGTTCATCAAAACCATTTATGAGTGAATGGGAAGTTGACGTCGTTTTCGGGTTCGAGGAATGGACATTTAAAGATTTACATGTGGGTTTCCTTTTAATGAGTTGTCCCACATTGAAACTTTAAGAGAGTTCATTTGTGTATATAAGCTGTAGCCTATAACACTTGGGTTGGGCCCCAAGGGGCATCCCAAGTTTGTAGAAGGGAGGAGTTATGGACAAAGTGAACCTTAGCCCAAACCACCACACGCGCCGCTGCCAACCAAGCTTGGCACGGGTGTAGGGGTCGGATCAGTTCTTATATTAATTTTTTAGAGAAAATTCATTTGAATTTTTTTCTAAAATTCTTATCGAAATTAATTCATTTATTAAATTAATTTTACTGTCCATTTGTTACTTCTTCAGTCCAGTTTTTAGTCCGTTATTTTTCGGACAGATTCATTTCAAACTGCCCCGGCAGTTACAGGTTCAAATCTGGACAGTTTTCAAACTGTCCAGCAATTCCAGATTGTAGACAGATTCAGTTATGTAAACTGTTGCGAATCTGTTTGAAACAAACTGGTACCTGTTCGAGTTCCTAACAGCACCTGTTCGGGTCAAATGTTTGCCTATAAATACAATCAATTTTCAGCAGTCCGGATTATCCAAAAACAGTCTGAAAATCTAGTATTTGTTGTCGAGATTTCATTTGTTTACATTATTCTTCAGTCCAAATTTTGGATTGGAGGGTGTAGATTAGATCCATAGGATCCACATCATGGATCTCATTTCGATAATTCGAACTGTTTATTTTGTTAAACACTTCGTTTATTTCATCATAAAAAAAAATTAGATTGATCAAATAACTGTAATTTGTTCAATTTATTGCGTTTGTCATTAAAAAAAAATGTATGATTTGTTTTTAAAAATACAATTGTTATTTATTTTTTTTAAAAAAAAATTAAACTAATTATAATTATCTGACAAAATAAATAATTTAAATTATCAAAATGATAACTATAATAAATTTCACGGATCCAAACAACACCATCCGAATCAAAATGTGGACCGGAGGTGATTCTCCATCTTAATGTTAATAACATTAAAAAAATTCAATGATGAGGACCGGATAGACAATGTGGTTGGCACGTGCCAAACCACTGGCAGGAGATAATCCAATTTTGTGTTAATTATTGACCGGCTATATTATTTTTTATTTTGATCAACGAAGTTCGGCTACATAAATAATCAATAATAGCCATCATATCATCAAATACACGACAAACTATTTGATAATCCAAATCATAGATCAAGTGTGAAGAACGTGCTTATTGGTAGGAACTTGCTAATTTTTCTTTTTATGGGGGTCAACAAAGTTAGCCTACATAATTATTTTTCTTTTTATGGGGGTCAACAAAGTTAGACTTTGATAAAGAGGGGATGAATTTTAAATCTTCCCATTTATTTTTCTCATTAATATAAGGATTTGGATAGGGAGCATGCGAGAGAGACAACTATCATAATCCAAGTTTGGATTGGAGAGAATTGTATCGAGGGTGTGGTCATCCTTAAAAATAAACGCTTCACCTTCATATTGCTCATCCTAATTTAAAATCTTAAGTTGTGTTTGGTGGAGTTTTTGAAACGTAATTCTATACCTTCGTTTGAGTGCCGTATTTGGTTAGTGATTTCAAAAATTGATTACACACCCACTTTTGAAAACATGTTTACCTGGTCATCCTCTTGGGTGTCCTCCCGACATTTGGCCGGTTAATCAGAATAGTTTTTTTTTTTTTTTTTTTTTTTTTTTTTTTTGCACGTGTTATTTTTATATTTTAAATAAAAAATATTTTCGAAATTTTTTTAAAATTTTTTATGAGTTTTGAATATAATTTTTGGTTGTGTATTTGGTTATGAATTGTAAGTTTTTAAATCAAATATCATATATTAAATCAAAAATTTCAAACTCATTTCAAAACTTTTGTCAAAACTCATAACCAAACAAATTTTTCATACTCAAATTATAATTCAAAAACTCACAAACTCAAAGTACACCTTTATTCTCAAATCATAATTCTAAAATTCTACTAAACGCTATCTTAATTTTGCCATTGTTTGTACCTAATACACTCTTAACTATTAATGTCGAAATCTCAAAAGATATAATTAAGACACCAACTCCGTCTTGTGCCCAATATTAAGATTACAACTCAGATGGATTCAAGCGGATTGCGGGTTTGTCCAGGTTGAACCTCAATTTGAAGTGTATAGGAATTTTTTTAACATGGTATATTTGAAGTCAATTCTCTGTACACCTATGAATGATTTCAAAATCATGTTTCCAACATGGTAAACTCTCAAAATAGTGTGTATCATATGTATGTTATGACATTTATAATGTTGATTATCACTGATATCATAATGACATCTTTTTCAGTCATAACTAAAAAAAAAATAGTAATAAGTCAAAAGCAAATACTATACAAGGGTATAACCAAAAAAAATTCCAATCATAACTAAATAATAATTATAATGAGTCATAGCTAGTATGACAATGAGTCATAATTAAGTTATAACTAATCATAATTAAGTTATAATTAATATTACAATAAATCATAACCAAATATCATAAATATTATAATATGGCCATAGTGTATTACATTATTTTCCTAATGAAAACAACGCTCCATTTGTTTGGGCATAAAATATTTTTTATATTTTCTAGCATTTGGTATAATAGAAAATGAAAGTCAACGAAAAATATTTTTCATGGTCAATGAAAAAACAAGCCTACTTGATTAGAAAAATATTTTTTACTTTTAAAAGGTAGAAAACATTTTCAAACTAAAGTCTTCTCAATATCACTACACTACCACACTACTCTCACCTCCACCACTACACTACCGTTATTGTCGCCATTGTCACGACCCACTCCTAGTACCTAAAGGTTAGGTATCACAACCGGTCAATAATTATAGTTACCTAAGGCCAATTACAGAATAATCAAATAAATAATTGCATGCAAAAATAATTAATCAAATAGGTTACCAAAATATATACACGTGCTTCCATTTATTTATAACAAAAAGGCCATTAGGCTGAGATCTACAAAATAAGGAATTAAACTGGTACAAGTAGATATATAATGTTTCAAAGCTATACAGAGTGTCTACTCCATAACTCTATTCCCAAAACGAGTCATACACCTCCCTTTCTAATCAGTCACTACAACATTTTCTTAGTTTAGTGACATTTGAAAGTGCCACAAAACTATTGGTTTAATGACATTTTTTAGTCTTGTGGCATTTTGAACAAGTGCCATTTGTATCTGTGCCACGGTAGATACTAGTGCCACGGTAAACACTTGCAAGTGCCACTACACCATCATGGCTAAAAACTTTCAAAGACATTTTGATGTCATGGTAGATATTATTTGTGGCACTATCAAGCGCCATTAAAAAAAGAGTTAGTGACACTTATAAGTGTCATTACACCATCAAGACTAAAACCTTTCAGTGACACTTTAATGTCATGGTAGGCACTATTCGTGACGCTATCAAGTGCCATTCGTGACGATAATTCATTGTAGAACAATTTGATCCGCTCTTGCGGAGACTCGAAATGCCAACCTCCCGCACCATAAACCTTATACACCACACTCTTCCCACTACACCTCTATAACACCACATGATTATATATGTAACATATATTATTTATATATTACATACATCCATATTAATATAAAAGTATATGTATAAACATAATTATTTTATTGAACATAATTTATGTAAAATAAAAAAAGACCACTTTTGGCGACTAAATTTTAGTCGCCAATTCTATACTTTTGGCTACTAATTATTTTTTAATTGCTAAAAAACTTAACTTTTGCCGACCAAAATCGGATTTGGTCGCCGAAGATGCACTTTCAACTACCAAAATTTTAGTCGCCAAAAAATTTAATTCCCGCCTTAGGATTTTAGTTCTCCCGCGCTAAAAATGACCACTTTTGGCGACTAAACTTATTTTTTAGTCGCCAATTGTAGACTTTTGGCTACTAAAATTTTTTTAGTCACCAAAAAGCTTTACTTTTGGCTACTAAAATTTTTTTAGTTAATAAAACCCATATAATCAGCGACCGAACTTATTTTTAGTCGCCAATTGTAGACTTTTGGCTACTAAATTTTTTTAGTCGCCAAAATGCTTTACTTTGGGCTACTAAAAATTTTTTAGTCACTAAAACCCATATAATCAGCGACCAAACTTAGTTTTAGTCGCCAATTGTAGACTTTTGGCGACTAAAATTGTTTAGTCGCCAAAAAGCTTTACTTTTGGCTACTAATGCTGTTTTGGTCGCTGAAAGCTATACTTTCATGGACCAAATTTTTTTTGGTCAAGAAATTTAGTCACTGAATGTACTTTTTCCTGTACTGTATATTGAATTTTATTTATTTATTTTTAATCATTTACCACATTTTAAAAATTTAGAAAATATATTGGCATTTTTTGTTTTTTCAAAAATGCCATTATAAGCTTGGAAAGTGTTTGGCTTAGTGGCATTTCTCAAAATGCTATAAAATATTTGTTTATGACACTTTTCACCTAAGTGCCATAAAAAGTAATTTGCACCTACCTAGTATCCTGACATTTTTTAAAAAACTGCCATTGCTACTAAAGTTTAGTGGCATCTGTTGGTAAATGACACGAACATGATTTTTTGTATCATTATTTTATAAAATGCCATAAAATTGATGTGACATTTCTTTATTGAAATGCCACTAGAGCCTTATATGTTTGTGGTTTTGTGGCATTTTTCTAAAACATTTAATGCCAATTTTTATTTTTGTGGCATTTTCTAAAAACATGCCACTAGTGTAGTGTCACTAAAGTGTAAATTTGTTGTAGTGAAGTGACACTTTTTTTTAATTGAAATGCCACTAGAACCTTGTATGTTTGTGGCTCTATGACATTTTTTTAAAAAATGCCACCAAATATTCTTTTTGTGACATTTTTTAAGAACATGCCACTAGTATGGTGTCACTAAAATGTGTTTTTGTTGTAGTGAGTATCCCCTCAAAATTAATAAACAATTTATAAGTATATGTAAGATATATATAACGCAGCGGGTAAAACGATTTAAGCCATATCTTGTGTGATCGAATCAAAAACGAAGAATCTTGTGGATAAATCACATACTTCTTGAATCACGAACTAAGAACACCCAACAATGGAGTGATACCACAATATGAGTTGTTGGAAAAATTGATTTATATATACTTATTTTGGACCGACTTTGAGCCCAAAATTGAGTGGGCCTCAAACGTATTTTGGGGTGGGTCCGAAGATGTGAAGTATTCCTTACCGCGTGGTAAGTCACACGGTGAAGACGGTTCGTCAAAACCATTTATGAGTGAATGGAAAGTTGACATCGTTTTCGGGTTCGAGGAATGGACATTTAAAGATTTACATGTGGGTTTCCTTTTAATGGGTTGTCCCACATTGAAACTTAAAGAGAGTTTATTTGTGTATATAAGCTCTAGCATATAACACTTGGGTTAGGCCCCAAGGGGGCACCCCAAGTTTGTAGAAGAGAGGAGTTATAGACAAAGTGAATCTTAGCCCAAACCACCACACACGCGCCGCCGCCAGCCGAGCCAGGCGCTGGTATGGGGGTTGGGTCGATTCTTATATTAATTTTTTGGAGAAAAGTCATTTGAATTTTTTCTAAAATTCTTATCGAAATTAATTCATTTATTAAATTAATTTTATTGTCCATTTGTTACTTCTTCTGTCCAGTTTTTAGTCTATTATTTTTTGGACAGATTCATTTCAAACTGCCCCGGCAGTTACAGGTTCAAATCTGGATAGTTTTCAAACTGTCCAGTAGTTCCAGATTGTAGACAGATTCAGTTATGTAAACTGCTGTGAATCTGTTTGAATTTCAAACTATATATGTTTGAAACAAAGTGGTACCTGTTCGAATTCCTAACAGCACCTGTTCGGGTCAAATGTTTGCCTATAAATACAATCAATTTTCAGCAGTCCGGATTATCCAAAAACAGTCTGAAAATCTAGTATTTGTTGTCGAGATTTCATTTGTTTACATTATTCTTCATTTTAGTTTTAGAATAAAATTCAGAGAGTTAGAACTCAGGTTTGGTTCGCCGAACAAATTGTTTGGAGTGCTACTACAATTTGTGAAGATCATTGTACCCTAGGAGATAGACCCCACTCAACCGTAAGCACCGTAGCGGGGCGAATTTGTCTTAAGGATAGAGTGTCATACACTCGACTTGGTCTTTTATTTTTAATTCGGTTCGATAAATAAATTCGGTATATTATTTATTTATTTTGTTTGGATTTGTTTCTATTTATTTTATTTACACAGAAGATTGTTCCAACAATCTTAAGACATATTCGAATTATTCTGTTTACAGAATTTTTCGTTTGTTTCCTTCTCTTTCTTCTTTTAAGAAAATTATTTTCTGTGGATTTACAAAATAATATTCTCGTTGGAAAAACAAACAGTGATTATATGCTATTTAACAGATAATAGTAATATACTGTATATTTTCTTTGACAAGTAGTAGTAATATACTGGAGTCATTAACAATTCAGAATATATTTTTGTGGAAATTTTTTAAAAATTCATTTTGGTTTTTTGAAATTATTTTCTGGGTTTTCATTAATTAAAATTCTGTTTCAGTATTTTAATTATTGAAGTGTTACAGAAATTTAATTTTCTGTGTGGAATTAATTTGGTTAAATAAAATTTTATTTTATTTCCAAATTAATTGAAAACTAAAAGTTACATTCTTGTTTCTTTTATTTTTACAGAATTTAATTTTGTGAATTTGGATTAATTTTCTGTGTAGTATAAATTCTGATTATAATTTTGTTTTATAAATTAGAATTAATGGCTACTGAAACAAATGCTCATACAAGTACTACTGTGGTGGCTGCAATGACGCCAACCCCCTCTCCTGTGATGACAGTACTAGTAAATCACAGTGAGAAGCCAGACAAGTTCTCAGGAGCTGATTTTAAAAGATGGCAACAGAAAATGTTGTTCTATCTTACAACTCTAAACCTGACTCGTTTCGTCCGTGAGGATGCTCCTATTTTAAAAGAGGATGAAACCGACCGGCAAGTGGTTGCTGCGGTCGATGCCTGGAAACATGCTGATTTCCTTTGCTGGAACTACATCTTGAACGGACTTGACAACACATTATACAACGTCTACAGTCCTATCAAGACAGTAAAGGAACTTTGGGAGTTTTTGGAGAAAAAATACAAAACGAAAGATGCCGGCTCAAAGATATTTGTGGTTGGCAAATTCCTGGATTTTTTAATGGTTGATTCAAAAACTGTGATCAGCCAAGTTCAAGATCTTCAACTCATTCTGCATGACATTCACGCAGAAGGCATGTCTCTCAGTGAATCCTTCCAAGTTGCAGCCTTAATTGAAAAATTACCACGAGGCTGGAAGGAATTCAAGAACTACCTTAAACACATGCGCAAAGAAATGTATATGGAAGAATAAATTGTGCGTTTGAGGATTGAGGAGGACAACCGCAATTCTGAAAAACGGACTGGTAAGCATCCTATGGAGTCTAAGGCAAATGTGGTGGAATATGCTTCAAAAACCAAGAAACAAAAGTCTTCTGGAGAAAGTTCATCACAAGGCTCTAAAGGGGAGGAAAATAAAAGGTACAAGTTTAATGGAAAATATTACGTCTGTGACAAAGGGACATCGGGCCAGAGATTGCCGTAGCAAAGGCAAAAGCAAAAGAAGAACAAGGAAGAAGCCTACTCAAGCCCATATGACCGAAGTGGATAATATTTCCAACAGTGTAGATGACATCAATCTTTCTGCAGTTGTTTCCGAGGTAAATCTTGTCGGAAATCCTAAAGAATGGTGGGTGGACACTGGTGCTACTCGCCATATCTGTGCCGACAAAAAGATATTCATATCTTATTCTACAGTAGACAACGGTGAACAACTTTTTATGGGCAACTCCTCAACTTCCAAAGTTGAAGGACAAGGAAAGATTGTACTTAAGATGACATCAGGAAAGGAACTCACTCTCAACAATGTGCTGCATGTACCGGACATTCGTAAGAATCTTGTTTCCGGATCTTTGTTGAGTAAGAATGGGTTTAGGCTAGTGTTTGAGAATGATAAATTTGTACTTACTAAGAATGGGATGTATGTAGGAAAAGGTTACATGTCTGATGGCCTTTTCAAGTTAAATGTAATGACCGTTGTACCCTCAGTTATTAATAAAAATACATCTTCTTCTTACTTGCTTGAGTCTTCAAATTTATGGCATGGTAGACTAGGACATGTTAATTATGGATCTTTGCGTAGATTAATTAATATGGAATGTTTACCTAAATTTGACATTGATTCAAATCATAAATGTGAAATTTGCGTTGAGGCAAAATTATCCAAAACTCCCTTTCATTCAATTGAAAGAAGTTCGGAACCACTTGAATTAATTCATAGTGACATTTGTGATTTTAAGTCAATTCAAACAAGAGGTGGAAAAAAGTATTTTATCACTTTTATAGATGACTATACTAGATATAGTTATGTTTATTTAATTCGAACTAAGGATGAAGCTTTGGAAACTTTCATTCAATATAAGAATGAAACTGAAAATTAACTTGGTAAGAAAATCAAGAAACTTAGAAGTGATAGAGGTTATGAAAATGAATCACCTTTTGATGAATTTTGTAAAGAACATGGAATAATTCATCAAACCACCACTCCTTACTTACCTTAGCAAAATGGAATTGCTGAAAGGAAAAATAGGACTTTAAAAGAATGATGAATGCCATGTTAATCAATTCTGGATTACCTCAGAACTTGTAGAGGGAAGCAATACTTTCTGCTAATTATATACTTCATAAAGTACCCCGAAAGAAAAGTGAATCAAACACCTTATGAATTGTGGCATAGAAGAGTACCATCTTACAATACTTAAAAGTGTGGGGGTGTTTGGCTAAAGTGGTTATTCCTAGTCCTAAAAAGACTAAGATAAGTTCTAAGACCATTGATTGCGTTTTCATTGATTATGCCAAGAATAGTAGTGCATATCGATTTTTGATTCATAAATCAGAACATTCCGAAATGCATGTGAATACTATTATTGAATCTCGGAATGCATCTTTCTTTGAACATGTATTTCCAAATAAGACTGGGCAAGAGACTAGTAACAATAAAAGATCTCATGATGCTATTACTAGTCAGGATCATGATCAAGAACAAGAGTTAGATCAAAATGAGAAAAAGGAACTTAGGCGTAGTAAACGTGCTAGAACCTCAAAATCTTTTGGTCAAAATTTTCTAACATATTTGTTAGAAAATGAACCTTTAACTTTTAAAGAGGCTATGTCCAGTCCTGAGGCTCCTTTATAGAAAGAAGCTGTCAATAGTGAAGTTGAATCCATCTTGCAAAATCACACTTGGGAATTGGTGAATTTGCCACCAGGTTGTAAACCTCTGGGGTACAAGTGGATTTTCAAAAGAAAATTGAAAGCGGATGGATCAATTGACAAATACAAGGCAAGACTTGTGGTCAAAGGTTTTAGACAAAAAGAATGTCTTGATTACTTTGACACATACTCACCGGTTACTAGAATAACATCCATTAGAATGCTAATTGCCATTGCATATCTATACAATCTAGAAATTCATCAAATGGATGTAAAAACCGCTTTCTTAAATGGTGAGTTAAATGAAGAAATTTACGTGGAACAACCAGAAGGTTTTCTATTCCAGGAAAAGAACAGAAAGTGTGTAAATTGGTTAAATCATTATATGGTTTAAAATAAATGCCAAAGCAATGGCATGAGAAATTTGATAGGGCAATGATGTCAAATGAATTTAAAATTAATGAGTGTGACAAATGTGTTTATATTAAAAACACGAACAAAGGTTATGTCATTGTATGTCTTTATGTGGATGATATGCTCATCATAGATAGTAATAATGACATGATTAAAACTACCAAGAAAATGTTGAATAAACATTTTGACATGAAGGACATGGGCATTGCTGATGTAATTCTTGGTATGAAAATTACCAAAACATCAGAAGGTTATGCTTTGTCACAATCTCATTACATTGAGAAAATACTTGACAAATTCAGCAAACACTACTAGAAAACAGGGCTTTTGAGTCGGCAGCGTGGCGTCGCAAATAGCGTATTTGCCGACGCAAAACGTTTTGCGACGGCATTTCGACGGCAACTCAAGGGACGAAAATGGTGGGGTCGCAAAAAGTTTTTGAGTCGGCAATCTGCCGACGCAAAAAGTTTTAATTTTTTGAGACGGTAGATTGCCGACTCAAAAAGTGGTTAAATGTTTTAAAAAATTTAACTCATAATTTTCTCATTGAGGCTCCCAAGTTTCGAACACACACCATTTAGACAATTTGACCCGAGGTCACCGCACTAAATCCACTTCACCACCATACCTTTTTCAGATATTAAACGAAACATATATTATTTATAGTATATACACTCAATATTAATATAAAATTATATGTATAAATAAATATATTTATTAAATATAATCAAGTAAATATATATATATATATATATCTTGGCTATAAATTTTTTTTTTTTTGCTACGGCATCAGTTGCTGACACAAAAAGGTCTAATTTTTTACATCGGCACAAATTTGCCGACGCAAAAGGTCTATGCCGACTCAAAAGGTCTATCTTTTGCGTCGGTAAATTCAACCGACTCAAATAATGCTATCAAATATTAATTTTTTGTGTCGGCCAACGGTGCCGACGCTAAAGGTTTGGTATTTGAGTCGGTAACTCTGTGCCGTCTCAAAAAGGCTACTTTTTGCGATGGTAAAATTTGCCAACTCAAAAAACCGACTCAAAAGACCCTTTCTTTAGTAGTGAAAGATGATGATCATCTTGCTAGAACACCTGTAGATATTAATTTATTTCTATCTAAGAATGTACAGGAAAGTATTTCTCAATTAGAGTATGCCCAAATTATTGGAAGCTTAATGTACTTGATGAACTGCACTCGCCCAGATATAGCTTATGCAGTAAGTAAATTAAGTAGATATACGAGTAACCCAGGAGTAGAACACTAGAAAGCAATTATAAGGGTTCTTAGATATCTCCGATTTACTCGTAACATTGGGTTTAATTATATTAGATATCTAGCAATACTTGAAGGATACTGTGATGCAAATTGGATATCGAATACTAGAGACTCAAAGTCCACCAGTGGGTATGTCTTTACTCTTGGTGGGGCAGCTGTATCTTGGAAATCTTCCAAATAGACTTGCATTGCTAGGTCTACTATGGAATCAGAATTCATAGCTTTAGACAAAGCAGGGGAAGAAGCAGAATGGCTTCGCCACTTCCTTGAAGATATACCAATATGGCCAAAATCGGTGTCTGCTATATGCATACATTGCGATAGACAATCAGCAATAGGTAAAGCACAAAGTCATATGTATAACGGTAAGTCTAGACACATTCGTCGTCGACATAATACCGTAAGACAACTACTCTCTAATGGAATTATTTTCATTGATTATGTGAAGTCTAAAGACAACATAGCGGATCCACTAACCAAAGGGTTAGCAAGAGAGCTAGTTGAGAATTCATCGAGGGGAATGGGACTAAAGCCTATTAAATAAGAGTTACCACAACGGCAACCCAACCTAATTGACTGGAGATCCCAAGATCTAGGTTCAAAGGGACAACCGAGTTGTGAATAACTCAGAAGGATCACTGGGGAGTCTAACTCCTACCCATTTCTTTGATGAAATAGTAATGTCTGCAGCGTTTGAGGTTAAGTAAAATTTTAATGATTCTTATATCTAGGTAAACCTAGTGGAGTATGGCAGGATACTCTTCATAAGAATCACGTATGTGAGTGTGAACTGGGCAGGTTCTATGAGAATTGTGAAGGGCTACAATTCTTTAGAGCACTCATGAAAGACCAGGTTGTTCAGGGCCAAAATGAACACAATTGTGAGAACTAAACCGTGTCTAGGGATATACTATGTGAGTTCTATTGTCTTGTTTTACACAAACGGCTGAACAGTTCAACACATCATGTTCACTGGTTAGTTAGTAAATCCGATAGTGTCTCACAAGGGAAGGTTCAAAACCAAAAGCTACCTATCCTTTGCAAAATATTTCCAATTTCTGTACTCTCTGTATTTAGATCATGTTGTTGCATTTTCTCTCTGTCAAATTCCAATCATGTGGGGGATTATTGGAAAAATTGGTTTATATATACTTATTTTGGGCCGACTTTGAGCCCAAAATTGAGTGGGCCCCAAACGTCTTTTGGGGTGGGTCCGAAGATGTGAAGTGTTCCTTGCCGCATGGTAAGTCACACGGTGAAAACGGTTCATCAAAACCATTTATGATTGAATGGGAAGTTGATGTCGTTTTCGGGTTCGAGGAATGGACATTTAAAGATTTACATGTGGGTTTTATTTTAATGGGTTGTCCCACATTGAAACTTTAAGAGAATTTATTTGTGTATATAAGCTCTAGCCTACAACATTTGGGTTGGGCCCCAAGGGGCACCCCAAGTTTGTAGAAGGGGAGAGTTATGGACAAAGTGAACCTTAGCCCAAACCACAACACGCGCGCCGCCGCCAGCTGAGCCGGGCGCGGTTGTGAGGGTCGGGTCGGTTCTTATATTAATTTTTTGGAGAAAATTCATTTGAATTTTTTCTAAAATTCTTATCGAAATTAATTCATTTATTAAATTAATTTTATTGTCCAATTGTTACTTCTTCAGTCCAGTTTTTAATCTGTTATTTTTCGGACAGATTCATTTCAAACTGCCCCGGCAATTACAGGTTCAAATCCGGACAGTTTTCAAACTGTCCAGCAGTTCCAGATTGTAGACAGATTCAATTATGTAAACTGCTATGAATCTGTTTGAATTTTAAACTATATATGTTTGAAACAAAGTGGTACCTGTTCGGATTCCTCACAGCAGCTGTTCGGGTCAAATGTTTTCCTATAAATACAATCAATTTCCAGCAGTCTGGATTATCCAAAGACAGTCTGAAAATCTAGTATTTGCTGTCCAGATTTCATTTGTTTACATTATTTTTCATTTTAGTTTTAAAATAAAATTCAGAGAGTTAGAACTCAGGTTTGGTTCGCCGAACAAATTGTTTGGAGTGCTACTACAATTTGTGAAGATCATTGTATCCTAGGAGATAGACGCCACTCAATCATAAGCACCGTAGCGGGGCGAATCTGTCTTAAGGACAGAGTATCACACACTCGACTTGGTCTTTTATTTTTAATTCGGTTCGATAAATAAATTCGGTACGTTATTTATTTATTTTGTTTGGATTTGTTTTTATTTATTTTATTTACACAGAAGATTGTTCCAACATGAGTATCACCCACTCTATTCATAGTGTAAAGGCTGGATCGTTCTCTGATGGGAGAGAGTTAGAGAGAGAGAGTATAGGGAAAAATGTTATGGGTAAAAAATACGTCACGTATCTAATGTTCTATATATTCAAATATAATCAGATATATAACTACATATATCCATCTATCCATATCTCCTAAGGATAGGATAGATGTAGATAGATAGAGGGTTATCTTAACAAATAGGATAATCAAGAAATCAAATTCAAATTTAAATGGGTAATTTGAATAGGCCATGGGTCATGCCACATGGGCATCCAAATTTGGGTCTAATACCCGGCCCAATTTCCAACATCTCCCACTTGCACATGAGTTGGCATGACATTACCACATCTTTATTTCAATCTCCCCAAATATTGAACAATCCCATACTAGCCAATGAATCGTGCGACTGCTGAGAAACACCTACATGTGGAAGCTCTATACTAGAAACTCAAAATGAGACAGCATAGGGACATCGACCCAAAAAATAGAAATAGTGTCTCATATATCCCAGACCCATCTAATTACACTGGTCCAAAAACATCTATAATCCCTCAAAAGAGCATGTTTGACCCTCTCATACAGAGCAATGTGAGTTGCCGACAGTGAATATACAACAATGGTGTAATATTAGATGATCTTTCCTTTTCCCTCATGCCATTTAGTTTAAGATTGACTGTTTTCCCAATGATGTCCCTTAAGGTCGAATCATACATAACCGCAGGCAACATACCAAAGTAGCAGAACATCAAACCCTTACCTTATAATATAGTCAAAAGTCACAAAAGGGTACATAAGTGAAAGTCATATCATTAATGACACGTAAGACTCACACAGTGAGGAAACAGGGATCTATTCTTTCACCTCATTACTCAGTCGCCAAGCACATGTAGTATGAATACATGCTACAGTGGAGTAACTCTTCCAAAAGAGTGACGTCATACTTGATACACCGTATAGATCTTAGTTTAGTCGCTTTCTAGCACCTAACCTGAATTCTCTATTTGCTCGCCTTCCAGGCGCCAAATGAGATCGCGCATCTGGCTAATTATAACAGGCACAGCATGGAAAATGGGTACTAACATCCATTTTGGTCCTTAACACGACCTCATCTTGGTTGTAACCAAGGCGACATACATAGTGGATAATTTAAGTCTCTCTTGGCTCCAAATAAAAATAAACCACTAGTCTCATCCTTACTCGCTCCCAAGTGCCAAGGGCAATTGCTCGTGTGAGTGAGCCAATCTTGCCTGCTAACATCATCATCTGCTAATCATTATGACAAAACCCATAATAATGTCAACATCCCATCATCTTACAACAAATAAGTGATCGATTTTAAAACCACGACCACAGTTTGCATAATTCTAGATTCCAAGCATAAGCCTTATCAGCACCTCTTGCAAGATCACTACCTCTTGCGCAATTTATAGCGATCCAGGTCTTTGATCCGTCCTTGTGGTGTTCTGGACTCAAATTTCATGGTTAGAAAGTATTATCTACGTCTTTTCTTCCTTCCACTCTTTGAGTTTGAGTTTTGGGATGTCTTGGGAGTGTTTGGAACTGGTTAGTTGCAAGTTGTTCGAACTTTTGTCGTCTAGAATTTTGTTTCTTCGCTCGAGTGAGACTTCTTGCGCTCGAGCGAGCTTTGTGAGCTCCTAGTACTTTTGCGGAAAAGAGTCCTTCGCTGGAGCAAAACTTCTTGCGCTCGAGCAAGGAGTGTGTCTGAAAAACTTCTAAAGCTTGGTATTTTACACTCGAGTGACGCTTCTTGCGCTTAAGCGAGGCGACTTTTTTGTGTCTGGTCACTTGAGCGAGAACTCTTTCACTCCAGCAAGCCTGGCATATATCAGTCACCAGCAGCGCCGTTTTGCTTCACTTTGATTTCCTTTTCACTCAAAAAACCCTAAATCTACAACTTCTCTCTCTAGAAGTCACCTTCTCTTTTTGATTTCTCCAAATCCATTGAGATTTAGGCCTAAGGTCTTTACCAAAGTTGGTTATCACCTCGAGAGCTTTATTGTTTGCGGTAGAGATCGAGTTTAGGCATCATTGATTTTGGGGTTTCATCTCAATTTTTCTTCAAAACTTGAGGTAGGGATTTTCTTTGAGTTATATATATATATATATATATTTTTGCAAGATCAAGATGATTTTCAAAATTATCCTTTGATTAATTTTGGAAAATAGGTTGTTGATTCAAGAAAATGAGTGATTTAGAAAGTGGGTCTACTTTCTAAATTTTTTTATAAGAATTGAGGGTTTTGAACTATGTTGCAAAAAGAAAGATGTTTTCGGTGAGATCTTCTTAAATATTTGAAAATGGATGGTTTTGGTGAGAGAACCTAGAAATTGGGGGTTTTTTTGAAAGATGTTGAAAATTTTTGGAGGATGTTGTTATATTTATTTTGTGTGCTAAAATAAATGATGTTTTGAAAAATTGTTTATTTATTTACATATAAATGATGTTTTTTATGGAATATGATGATTTTAGAAGTTTTGGAAATTGTTGTTTAAAAGTGTTGACATAGTCTTGAGATGACTAAATTGTTGAGATTGCTTGAAAGGTAGAAATTTATCCCTTGGATGAATTGAACTAAAAGTATTTATTCATCAGGTGAAATTGCATTTGAATGGAGAAATGGAGATTTTTTTTATAACAACCGAAATATTGTGTGAAAATATTGAAAGTGGAAGAAATATTGCATTGTATTATTAATCATTGCATTGGCATATCAATCCATTTGTTAATGAAGAGCTTTGCAATTTGATTTGAAAACTTGCATTGAGAAAAGAACGTTGAGAAACAAGTTTTCATGAATTGGCTTTGGGGTAAATACGGTGGTAAGTCTTGACAGGTGTGTAGATGAAATTGAATAGGTATCGAGCCTTCTAGTTAATACTGGTAAAAATGACAGATTATAGATGTCGAGCCGTCCAGTCAATGCTGGTAAAAATGACAAATTAGTGGTAGTACTTATATAGACTACTTGTAGACACGAACCTAGGGATTACCAGAGTAGTATTTGCCGTTCCTTGAATAAAATTGATAAGAGTTGAATTGTTGAAATTGCATGGCATCATTGAGCATGATGGTTTTCAAAAGATGAAGATGTGTTTTATTTTCAAAAAGGACATGGCATGGCACATGCATTCATCTCTTGAGACTTGCATAAAATGTATATACTTTGTTAAGGATTCCCTACTGGGCTTTATGCTCACCCTATGGGATTTTTGTGCAGGAAAGGACGTGGTGAATCCACCCAACTGAGGGCGTGGAAGTGTGTGTGTGTTGGGAGCACAATGCTCTCATTATGCATGACTCTGTTTTGTAAGCCGAGGGCTTTATTTGTGTGGGTTTGAATAACTGATTTGTGTAACCGAGCTTAAGCCTTTGAAACTTGTAAACCCATGAGGGTATTTATTTGTTTATGATATTTGATTTGGATCATATAATGCAAGTGTGAGGATTTATATCCAGTTTTTATCTTAAAGAGCCATGAATATTGTGTTATCATTTGGGCATGAAAATTGGGACGTTACAACTTGGTATCAGAGTTACTGGGTTCAAATACTTGGAGCTCGTGGGAAGTGATAGTTTTACCATAGTGGGTTCGTGATTACAGGATAGAAAGTTGCATGATAGGGTGATGTTATACATTTTGTGACTATGTGATAACATGTTTATGTGGTTATATGAGTATGGGATTGAACTTTTGGGATGTTGTTTGCGCCTATTAAATTACTTGAGGTCTTCTTAGAAGGGTACTTGATTAATACTCATTCTACTAAGAATTCTGATTTTTTATGGGATGAATTTCATCATAAAAGAATAATCCGTATGTGTTTACATGACTAAGTGCTTATGTGGAATGAAATTGAAATGTCTATATAGTAGAGAAATATATATAGAATTGTTGTGATTGGAAGGGTGAGGCAAGTTACGAGCACATATGGGTTAGTGTGCTAAATTATTTTTTTGTCCTTTATAGAATGTTAGGAAGAGGTCAAAACCGTGGTGATAAAGGCGGGAGACGTGGTAGGGCCCGCCGGGGTGTGCATGAGATATCGGTTCATGGGGTTCCGGTACAAGAAGAAGGGACAGGCCAAGCTTATGCGGCCGAACCAGTGGGTCAAATCGCAATAGGGACCCTAGCTAGAGAGATAGTGGGGGCTATGAATTTGTTGAGGGCAGAGAACCAAGCCCGAGAGAATGCCACGAGTTTCCTTACTCAAGAGTTTTTGCGGGCCAAACCGGATGAGTTCCTTGGTGGCCATGAGCCCAAGAAAGCAGATGAGTGGCTCAAACAAACTGTGAAGACATTCGAGATACTTCACATTGAAGATAGTGAATTGAGGGTGACTCTAGCGAGTTACTATCTAAAGGGGAATGCGGGTCAATGGTGGAAGTACGCCTCCCGACTTGGGAAGCGTTTATGATTGCTTCCCAAGATAAGTACTTACCTCCCTCTGCTAGGGAGAGATTGAGGCAAGAGTTTCTGGACCTCAAACAAAATTTCATGTCCGTGGCCAAGTTTGAGGCGACTTTTTCTAGTTTGTCCCGGTTTGCACCGAAGTTGGTGGCAACGGAAGAGCGCTGTTGTCTCGAGTTTGAAAAGAAGTTAAGAACCAAGATCTTGTACAAAATTGCCGGAAACATGATCCGGAACTATGCCCGTCTTGTGGAGGCAGCGACACATGTAGAGGTTACTGTGCAGGCTGAGGAAGAGAAACTTCGGAGTTCAAGGTCTAGGGGCCAAGAACCACAAGGAGACTATAGGCAGAATAAGAGGAGCAGGGGAAACTTTTCGTCCCAGTCCCAACCACAATAGTCTAGATCTACTTTTCTTTTTCCTAGTTCGGGCTCAGGAAATAGTACAGAAAATGGCTTCTCTTGTTTCAAGTGTGGCCAACCGGGTCAAAAAATTGCATGCCCACAAAAGGGAGGAGGGTAGTTGATGTTACCACCACCACCTAACCGATCTCAAGGTCAGCCCCAGAATAAAAGTCAGGGGTTTAGTTGTTTTCAATGTGGTCAACCAGGGCACATGAAGAGGACTTGTCCACAGTTGGGAAGCATATCTAACGCATTAGGGTTGAGGCAGACTTAGAGCCACCAGCAGGCTCATTCAGCTCAAACCTTACGAGTTAATCAGGGAGCCGCCTCGGCTCAGTCCATACACCAGGCCTATGCTCCGAGAGATGAGCAAATTTATCAAGGGCCACAGGGGTGTGTGCATGTAATCATCGCGCCAGAGTAATTGCCTGGACCCTCAGTTGTGAGAGGTATTTTTGTTGTGTGCAATAGTTTGGCTAATGTATTGATAGACACGGGTGCGTCTCATCCATTTATATCTGCTGCACTTGTTTCTGCATTGGGGTTAGAGGTGGCACAGTTAGCGACTCCGCTCAGAGTAGAGTCACCTGTTGGGGGTGTGACTGATTTAGGCCGGGGGTGTCATGATTGTGAGATAGAAGTCGTCGGGCGTCGACTTCCATTTGCTTTTGTATTATTAGACATGTCGAGTTTCGATGTTATCTTAGGCATGGACTGGTTATGTTCGTATCGAGCCGTGATTGATTGTTACCGTCAAAGAGTTACAGTTTGCACCTCGAGTGGTGACTGTTTTTACTTTCTGGGAAATCGAGTTGATAAGGTTTTGTCGCCCGTCTTTGACCATCGTAGTAGGAGCAAGCTTAGTGGCCTTCTTGCAACTCTCATGAATAGTGAGAGTGACGGGCGCGTGTTGAATTGCCAAGGGTAGTTTGTGAGTACTCAGATATCTTTCCCGAGGATCTTACTAGTTTGCCATCCTACCGGGAGATAGAGTTCTCCATTGACCTAGTGCCTGGCACAACATCGATTTCCATGGCACCGTATAGATTTGCACCAACAGAATTGCATGAGTTGAAGATTCAACTCTAAGAACTTTTAGACAAGGGCTTCATTCGCCTTAGTACATCACCTTGGGGAGCATTGGCTCTCTTGCGAAAAAGGATTGGTCTTTGCGGTTGTGTATTGATTACCGCAAGTTGAATCGGGTTACCATTAAGAACAAGTATCCTCTACCTAGAATTGATGATTTGTTTGACCAACTTAGAGGGTCTCATTGCTTCTCAAAAATAGACTTGAGGTCAGGGTACCATCAGTTGAGAGTCCGGGAGGAGGACATCCAAAAAACGGCCTTTCGTACGTGTTATGGCCTCTATGAATTCCTTGTAATGCCTTTTGGGTTGACTAACGCACCGGCTTCCTTTATGGATTTAGTGAATAGAATTTTCCGGAAATACTTGGACCTATTTGTGGTCGTCTTTGTGGACGATATCTTAATTTATTCAACCTTCGAGGAGGAACATGAGGCTCACTTACGAGTAGTGCTCGAATTGCTTAAGGAGCACCGTTTGTATGCTAAATTTGATAAGTGCGAGTTTTGGCTCACTAAGGTAAAGTTTTTGGGGCACGTAGTGTCAAGTGAGGGAGTAACTGTGGACTCCTCAAAGATTGACGAGTCACAGGATTGGGAGCAACCCAAGAATGTTTTTGAGATCCGAAGTTTCTTGGGGTTAGCAAGGTACTATCGACGTTTTGTAAGGGACTTCTCTAGACTAGCTGCACCTTTGACTAAGTTGACTAGGAAGGGTGTCAAGTTTGTGTGATTAAGGCTTGTGAAAAGTCTTTCCAAGAACTTAAGACTAGATTGACTACAGCACCGGTCTTAATAATTTCATAAAGGGGTTTGGATTACACCGTCTATTGTGATACATCCGGGGATGGACTTGGTTGTGTCTTGATGCAAGAGGGAAAAGTTGTGGCCTACAGTTCACGATAATTGAAAATTCACGAGAAGAATTACCCCACCCATGATTTAGAACTAGCGGCGGTAATTTTTGCCTTAAAAATTTGGAGGCATTACTTAGGTGAGAAGTTTGAGATCTTCTCCGATCATAAGAGTCTAAAGTATTTGTTTTCTCAAAAGGACTTGAATTTACGTCAACGGAGGTGGATGGAATTTATGGAGGATTATGACTTTGAGTTACACTATCATCCGAAAAAGGCCAATGTAGTGGCCAACGCTTTGAGTTGGAAATCGGTGAAATATGGGTGTAGCTTGGCAAGTGTGGCCATTCGGGACTAGGAAATGCTAGGTGTTATTGGCAAGTTCGATTTGCACTTGGGTGAATCCAGGGAGAGTGCTACATTGTTTACTTTGAATGCTCAACCTACCTTGATTAGTAAGGTCATAGAAGCACAACAAGGAGATCGTGATGTAGAATCAATCCGTGTTAAAATTTCCAATGGAAAGGAGGAGAAAGGTTTGAATATTTACTCGGATATGAGTGTACGTTACTTAGACCGTTTGTTTGTACCAGAATCTTGCAGAGAGGAAGTGCTTCGGGAGTTCCATCACTCACACCTTGCGGTGCATCCGGGAGGAACAAAAATGTATCAAGATCTTACTCGCCAGTTTTGGTGGAGAGGTATGAAAAAGGATGTAGCTGTGTTTGTATCGAAGTGCCTTACTTGTCAACAAGTGAAGGCCGAACATCAAAGGCCAACGGGTTTGTTGCAACCCTTACCTATAGCAGTGTGGAAGTGGGAACATGTTACGATGGACTTTGTTGTGGGCCTTCCGAGGACTCAACGGGGTAGTGATACCATTTGGGTGGTAGTAGACCGGCTGACGAAGTCGGCGCATTTTATTCCTATGCACGTAAGTGACTCAGTAGATTATCTTGCCGACCTATACATTAGGGACATAGTGAGGTTGCATGGGGTCCTTGTGACGATTGTTTTGGATAAGGATCCACGTTTCACTGCTTGGTTGTGGCAGAGTTTGCAGAATGCCTTGGGCACTAGATTAACCTTTAGTACTACGTATCATCCTCAAATTGACGGGTAGTCCAAGCGTACTATTCAAATCCTTGAAGATATGCTTCGAGGCTGTGTCCTTGACTTTCGGGTTCGTGGGAGAGGCACTTGCCCTTAGAGGAGTTTGCCTATAATAATAGTTTTCAATTGAGTATTGGCATGGCACCATTTAAGGCCTTGTATGGTCAACCGTGTAGATCTCCTGTGTGTTAGGTTGAGGTGGGTAATGCACCTTTGTTAGGTCTAGAGTTGGTTCGGGAAACGACGGAGAAAGTGGTACTTATCCGTAAGAGGCTAGCTACGGCTCAGAGTCGCCAGGAAAGTTATGCCGACCGTAGAAGGAGACCCTTGTCTTTTGAAGTAGGGATCATGTCTTTTTGAAGATATCACCTAGAAGGGGTTTGATGAGATTTGGGAAGAGTGAGAAGTTGTCCTCTTGATTTATTGGCCCTTTTGAAATCCTTGAGCGGATTGGGGAGGTTGCTTATCGTTTGGCGTTACCGCCACAGCTTTCCAGTGTTCATGACGTGTTTCAGATTAGTATGCTTCAGAAATATGAGCTGGATCCATCACACGTGTTGGATTGGACCGACTTAGAGGTAAATGAGGATTCCTCGTATAAAGAGAGATTGATGAAAGTCTTGGATAGACGGGACCAAGTCTTGTGAGGCAAGACAATTCCCTTGGTAAAAGTATTGTGGAAGCATCACAAGGTCGAGGAAGCGACTTGGGAACGTGAGTTAGAAGCTCGAGAGAAATATCCGGATTTGTTTGTTGATGCATGAGCATGTAATAGGAATTTGGTTATGTTAGTGAATAGTATGGGCATTATATATGTTTTAACTTATGAGTTATTGTTGTTTTGGGAAAAAAAAAAACATGGATTCAATATAATCATGGCATATGTTTTGAGAATATGGAATATTATGGGCGTTGCACAATTACCTCTCTAAAAATATTTTGGTGACCAATCTGTGTTCATTCAAGATGCGCCCAACCAGGGCATTGAATCTTACAAGAGCAAATTTATATACTACTAGTAAAGCATTCTATCCACAGTCTAATGAGTAAGGTCAATGTCTAAACTACTCAGTTGATCATTTACCAAAGATAACACTCATCATGCCGAATACGCTCACATAGCGTACTTCAGGCTCCTACAACAAAAAAGATCAAGGAATATAGGTAATTTGGTTCTCCTAAAGCTAATCCAAGGATTCACTTAATAGCTAAGGCTCTAGCTTTTACCGATAGGTATAAGTCAATGAGTTTGTAATTTTACATCTAGAATCATTCTAGGATATTTCTTATTTAAGTCATCAGAGACAAACCGAGAATTCTCCCAGAACAATCTCTAAGGATCTTACATCCGAGTATATAAATTATATCACCCATGTCCATCATGTCTAAAATAGAGGACTACCAACCCTAGATGGCGACAACTGTATAAATTCTTGGCTCATAATAACTAAGTAAAGAAAAACTTATTTTGGACCATTGATCATGCCTCAGTGGTCTTCATCGATCATCGTTGGCCTATCATGGCTCGATGAAATCTAAGAACCACTATTTGGATAACTGTTTTAGGCTGTAAAAGATTTATTGGAACTAGCAACCTTTTTGCGCTCCTAACTTTTCACCATAAAAGTTGAAGGTAAATCCTTACAGATCTACTTATCCAATTCTCCAACGAGAAGTTGAGTCACAACGTCCACAAATCAATGTTCCAAACTTATGTCAATCATAGCCTAAGTCGAAATAACCTCACTCCCCAAGAGGAAGTCTTCTCATGGTCTACACCTTCCTTAATGGTGCGACTTTTCGGTATCTAGCAAGCCTTATGCCTCAACACTGACTATCCAAATTGTGCATAACTTTAGAACAGTTTCGCATCATAATGGAAAGTCAACCAAATTATTGAAATGGTTAATTCTCAAAGACTTTGTCTTAAACTGCGCAACATTGATCCACTTTCTAAAAATAGGGGACTAGAGCCTTTGGCATTATCGTAGGCTCTTTATCATCTTGCGGAGCAATCATGAATGTTTCCCTCTTAATCACCCAGTGATGACGTGAAAAATTTTCACATTCGCTACCACGCAACTAAGAATGTAGAGTAATTTTCTCTAATAGAATAATCCATTATTAGGGACATCGCTCCCACTGTCCCTAGGATATTGGAAATTTCTTTCCATTCTCAACTAGGCTACATAAAGCGCTATGCTTAGAATTCTCTATCTTATAGAGTTCCAAAACTCTATTTACGTCACATTTACTAAGAAAACTTTATGTGACTAACTTACACTCCCACAAAGCTTCTTACCTATATGTATATGACCCTAAGGGTTTACATGACAGCATGCAATAATGCACCATGTGACCCTACGTGTTTACAAGACAGAATACAATAATACACCATAAAACCCTAGGTCTTAACTTTGTAACCTTATGAGAAATAAAATAAAGATAAGCTGCTTAACGGTTACAGATCGCCCATAGATGGCTCTCCGCTAACCCATTACTCAAATGGAGTGTAAAATCTAATATGGAGGGCACTTAGTTAGGGATATAGGCAACAAACTAGTGCAATTCCCAATTGGGAAACATTTTGCGCCATCATCCACTTAACATAAACAATACTTAATTTCTTATCTCTACTATACTATTGTGTTACTGAGTACTAGGAATAATCAATTTTCTAAGCACCCATTTCTCTTCACAGAGCTTTCTAAAATAACTCAAATAGATACTCACCACCTTGGTCAAAACTAAAAGCACGAAAGCTATTATCTAATTGATCTCAACCTCATATGTGCAATGTCAAAAATTATCTCAAAACTTTTGACTTATGGGAGATCGAATAGTCTTAACTAAGATGCGTATCGTAATCTATAAATGTGTCGAGATTGAAGCTTAGCTATCATACCCTTACACATATCTAGTCACAAATATCACAGTAGACTAAATTCGTCGATACAAATGCCCTTCTGCGACTTTCCTACTTACTTATGCGCAACCATTGCGAACAAAGTTACACATTCACATTAGAGCAGGATGTCACAAGTGAGTGGCCTCGAGAGGGCCTACTCAAACCATCCATGTCATCTTCTCATTAATGTGACTAAGTATAATAAGCCACTGGTTCATAACCAATGTCATAAACTAATTCCAATCATCCTAATGTGTGAGTTCTCGAAGACAAGTTTTAAAGGTTTAGGCCCAACTAGGTAATGACTCACGACTAATTCATGTTCACTAGATCATAAAAGGATGTCATGGAGATATCAAGTGCGCCTAAGTCGCAAGTTTAACTGGTAAATGCTAATCCCCTGCACCTTCAAGTCAATTTTATTCTCCATACACTTTACTGCATCTAGTTAAAAGATGACAATACTCCTCTTGCCATCTCTGTTTCTTGCTTCATAGTTACTTGCAATTAATTCTACTATCCACAAGAATGAGAGAATAAGCTATCAATCTATGACAGCTCTTGAAGTAACTGAAGCACGAATTAGGCTAAAGAGTCTAATTCAACACAATGTTCTCACAAGCGATGCGTCAAATTCTTAGAGTCATAACAACCTTGTGGGCCTTGACCTTTTCATTACTATGCTGCAACATTTGCGCTTAGTGGTAAATGTTATTCAAAAAATGTTAGCCTAGCTAAGGAATCATACAAAGAAGCATTTCCTCATGTCTCACACTCAAGTATGGAAATAGTAAGTGTCCAGACTTAGACAAGTTGGCAATGCTAATAGATTTTGCAACCACTTGGCGCTAATCTTTTCACTTAGTGTTAATAGATTTTGATGCTACTAAGCGCTAATCTTTTAACTTCAAGTGATACTTTAATGCACACTATTATAGTGTGTGAAATTTTTCTCTATCCACTCCCAACAGTTGGATAGAGAGCAAGACACTGCTCATACTGGCTACTCGTCTTACACTTAATGACTAGTTCATTTAAGCTCGCATTTCTTGGATGACGTGACTCTTGAATGTTACTTCATCCAATGATGCAACATTATTACAAGTCAAATTACAAAGTCAGTCCGTGCAGCTCAATAGTCAAAATCATATACAAATCTATTGAAGGCTTACTAATTTCACAACTCAAAAATTCGCTAATCAAAACTACATAGCATGCCGCTAACCATAGCACACACATCAGTTTTTATTGTGCCAAACATGACAACAAAACCATGGCAACTTCGAGTCATGTTTTCTTACTTTGGCTCAATTAAGGTCTGACCTAAAATCTACAAGACTTTTTGCTCATCTAAAGAATATAATTGCATTATTCACATTTGAACACCTCTACTAAGTCTAGGTCAACCAAATTAACTTTCATAAGCTAAGTCAATTTAGAGAGAAACTCGCATTGTGATTAATTTGATTAGCATAATATAATTTTGCTGCAAAAATCTAAATTAAATAGTGACAATATTACACAAGTCGCAAGATCGAAAATCCGCTATGCTCATAATCATCTTTTGTGCCACAGGTAATAATTATCCAAAATTCAATTTAATTTATGCGCAAACTATTAGTTTTCGGGAGTAAATCTACAAAGATTTCTCTCAACCGAACAACCTCCCACTGACTATGACATGTCTAAAAGCATGATAAAATATTCTAATTCCATACAATAGCATCTTAATGTAGATTCACAATCAACTCATGCTATGATACATTTAATAATGGAATTTAAATAAATAAAAAAATTAATCATGTTATTCTAATCACAACATATTAGAAACTCTAGGAAAAAAATAACAATATGTTGTGTTTAATAATCATATTATGCCATAACAGAAAGTATATCACTTTTGAAATTTTTCTGGAATTTTTTGGTATTTTTTGAAATTTTAAATAATTAATAAACAAACATAAAATCATAAATACATATTCTAGAATCGTGGAAAATGCAACAACCATACCAATAAATACTAAACCATTACAATGGTCTACAGTAAAAATTTCAGCTCCAGAAACTTAATCATGCAACACCAAAAGCATTTTAAAACGGAAATAATGAATTATTATTTTAGGAAAAATATTTTTTATTTTCATAAAATTTTGAAAATTTTACAAAACATAAAAAATTAAATTCTAAGTCTAACAATACCAACCACGCTGAAAACAAATCTATAAAGAATTACTTTTGATCATTTAAAGCAATTCTGGATTTTAAAAAAAAAACAAACAGGGCCTTATAGCCAAGCCAGCCAAGTCAACGCGGAAAAATGGTGCGGCTCGGCTTGGCTCGACGCAACGGCGCAACGTAGGGCGCGCGTTTGGAAGTCGCAAGACGCACACGTGGAAGACGCGGACAACGCGCGCGTGGAAAGGCAGCTGATGCGTGCGTGGCAGCGCATGGGAAGCGGGCCTGGCGCGTGATGACATGTGGCAGCGTGTGGCCGCCACTGACGGTGTCATCTGGCACATACGGCTCACATGCTGCCTTCCGGGGTGTTTTCTAGTAGAATTTTGGTACTGTCAGACTCCATTTTCCAAAATAAAAATAATGATGGTATCAAAAATGACATTTAACAAACCCAAATAATAGGGTGTATCACACTCTCTCTCTCTAATGAGAGTGAAAGTGCAGAAACTCTGCACTTCATCTTCTTCCTTAAGCCATCAAAAACACGAAATGAACCCAAATTAGGATTTGTTTTTTCTCATCAACCGTAAGTCGGAATTAGGCCCCATAATATACCATTTTGAAGGTATCGAAACAAGGATTCCAACTATATAATTTTCATAACATAAAAATAAAGCATGTAAAACCAGCATGCAGTCAAAATTACGAAAAATTAAGTATGAATCTCTATTTTTCTCAAAATCCGACCGTTGGATTTTCATGAAACCTGGCAGATATATTCTACATGAAATATACTACAGCATATGTAAATTTCAGGTTGATCGGAGAAACTTCAGAAAAATATTAATTTTTCATGCATATATCATGTGTATATGTATATATAATCGTATACATATTTTAATGCACAAAAAATAAGCATGAAAATACCCATTTATTGCTCTGATACTAATGTAAGATATATATATAATGCAGCGGGTAAAAGGATTCAAGCCATACCTCGTGTGATAGAATCCGAAACGAAGAACCGTGTGCATAAATCACGTGATTTTTGAATCACGAACTAAGAACACCCAGCAATGGAGTGATACCACAATATAAGTATCACCCACTCTATTCACAATGCAAAGGCTGAATCGTTCTCTAATGGAAGAGAGTTAGAGAGAAAGTATAGGGAAAAATGTTATGGGTAAAAAATACATCACATATCTGATGTTCTATATATTCAAATATATAATTAGATATATAACAACATATATCCATCTATCCATATCTCCTAAGGATAGGATAGATGTAGATAGATAGAGGGTTATCCTAACAAATAGGATAATCAGGAAATCAAATTCAAATTTAAATGGGTAATTTGAAAATTTGAATGGGCCATGGGTCATGCCACATGAGCGTCCAAATTCGGGTCCAATGCCTAACCCAATTTCCAACAGTATATTATAGAGTAAGAAATATTATATCAAGAGCATAAAAGTCAGAAAAACACTATAGATAAACATTTAGGCTAAAACTGATCAGAAAATAAGTATTTTAGTCAAAACAAATAAATTGCTCATGTTTATTTAACACAACATAAGTGTATGTTATCCCAGGTAGGTAACTCAAGAGTGAGGTGGATTGGGTTTTTAAATAAATTGCTAAATTAAAAATTAATCCAAAAAATAAATAAATAAATATGCTCAAAATATAAAATAAAGTAATGAAATAAAATGAGCAAATGGAAAAGAAATCAAACACAACAATTTATAATGTTTCGGTACGCCGGGCTTACGTCTACTCCCCAAGTGTCCTCCTCGGGAATTTCTCCACTATTTTTCAAATAGTAATTATACCACTGGCTTCACGGGTGCTAGTGAACCTTTACAACAAGTTACCAATCCCGATCACTCTGATTAGTTTAGAATCCGGTGTCTAATCACACATAACCAAGTAATTTTATCTAAAAAATACTCACAAAAATAGTCTAACTAATTTTGAATCCGGTGCCTAGTCACACATAACCCAAGTGATTTTATTCCAAAAAAAATCACTCGCAAAAACTCTTTTTTTTTACAAGAATAATATGAATAAGGGATAGAAAACCCTTATATAATTTTGCTCACATTCTAAATAAATTTTCTCATAGAAAATATAACTCAATGAAGCACAATACAATATTTGAGAATATTTCAATATCACATATTTTTTTCTTCTTCACTTCGTATTTTTCTCACACAAAAACACTTCTATATTTTTGTGAAGCAAAGAAAAAGCCAGCTTTTAGCTTTTTAACCATTTTAGATCACATCACCTCTCATATTTTTTATCCACAAAAAGCCAAAATAGATTAAAAAAGCCAAAAAGCTATATAACTTTTTACCAACTTTCCAAAACATGACAATAGAAAATATATCCGTTACATGTCCATTGGAGGAATGGTCGTTCCTCATGCTGAATTCGACGCCTTTGACGCAAAGCAACAGGCCAAATTTCATTTCAAATTTTGTAGGTATAGGGTGGAAGAATATAGCCAAAGGTCGCTTTTGAAAAATCGTAATTCAATTCTTTCAATCATTTCTCATAAAAAAATAAAAAATAAAAAACAAACAAACAAACAAACAAAGAGTGTATAGTAACTTACATAATAATTTTTCTATTAAAATATTTAATTGCTGAGTAACTTCTTTATTAAAATATTTTTATGCATAATAAAATCTCTTTAAATAATATTTATATCAGAGATGAAAATATACACTCCTTTTAAAATCTTTATAATTATTGTAGAGATTTTAGATACACTCTGATAAAAAAAATCAATCATTTCATGTGAGTATATTAAATTTTGTCAAAAGAAAACAATTCACCAATATCACATTTGTGAAAAGAATACAACCAATCAATATCAAATTTGTCAAAAGATAAATCATGATTAGTTGAAATTTTCAAAATGTGAATAGTAAAATTTTCAAAATATTTAATCTTGCATAGTAATTTCGATTTAAATAATATTTATAACAAATACATCATAGAACATATATTTTAAACAGATAATATTTTGTATCAAAGAATGTAAAATATGTATATTTAAAAATCATAATTTATCTAATAATATTTTAGATATCATTAAAATTAAATCACATAATTAACAGTGTATTTCAAAAATCTCCTAGATATGATACTGTACAAAACATGCAACCACATATATGGGTTGTAGAGATAAGAAGGCCACACTAATAGTGATGACAGATTATAGGGTCAATGGATCCATGACAAATAGAAGGTCATCGAAGTGACAATTAGAGAACCAATAATTATTAAAGTCCCTAAGGCATAGGGGCTCGTGGTGGTACTTATAGAAATATTTGCCCAAATGATCATTTACTATATCATTGTCAAATCCATATTTAATACGTCGAATTATACTTACGGTCCTTATAGTTTGAAACTTGTATCACTCTAGTCCTTAACCTTTCAATTGTGATACGTTTGATCCTAAATTTTGAATCTCGTTCCAAATAAGGACAATTGAAGATACCATTGCTCTATTTCAATGGTAAAATCATCAATTTGATAAAATATAAATTAGTTTGATAAAAATAAATGTCAAAAAATTATTTCTACCTACCAAACATAAAATTATATAAAAATGATAAATCTTTTATATTTCTATTTTTATATTTTTTTACTAAAATAATTTTTAGTATGTGTTTGGATGATAATCATGTAATGAGTGGTGGTTTTTGCTGATATTTTTGGATAGTTATCATTTAATAGGTGGTTGTATTTGTTATTAACAGATAGTTTGGATGGTTACATATAATGGATGGTTATTAAGATTTTCATGTGTAATCGATATGTTTAATATATGAAATGTTTTTAATTTTTGATTTTTTGATTTAATGGATTGATTTAATAATGATATCAAAGTTGTCGCGATATTTGACTTTTGAAACAATAGAAACTAATTTAACGAAAATAAATATCAAAAACAAATTATTTAAAAAAATTATTTCTACCTCCCAAAAATAAAATTATATAAAAATGATGTACTTTTAATTTTGTTTCACCAATTTAATTTTTAGTTTCTTAGAAAAAATTTCTAAAATAGATTTTGAAAACCAATCCAAACAAAATTTTATAACTAAAAAAGTTTCAACATTATTCATTAAAAAAATGTCATTACATTTCAAACAACATATAAGTTAACCAACACAAAATAAGTTGTGTGGCGACTTTACCCTTGAAATGGACCATTTGCAATGGAAATATCTTTAATTATCTTTATTTGAAAAAATATTCTAAATTTAGGGTCAAATATATCACAATTGAAAAATCAATGATCAAAATGATACAAGTTCCAAACTATAGGGACTGTTAGTGTAATTCTCCCTATTTACTAAGCATTTATATCCATGATTTATTTATTTATTTTGTACTCAAATATGGTTCAAATTACCAATAATACATTTGAAATAATAACCGAATTTGTAAAACATAATTTAATATAAAATAGTTTGAGATTGCTCAAGAAATAATATAATTCACCTATACATTAAAATATAAGAATTGCAAATTAGTAAAATATAATTTAATATAAAACAATTTGAGGTAGAACTCACTTATATATCAAAGTATAAAAACCAAATGACTGCACGGTCATCTCTTCAGGCCTTCGATCAATCATACGTCGGACCCTCGAACTCTCCTACTTTTCCACTTCTCCACTTTCTTTCCTTTTTCATCCACGTACAAAACTTGCTCATATATATAGCGCTTGGGAGCTTGATTAGGGATGGCAATTTGAACCCGGTCCGACGGAGACCCGATCCCCCGTCTTCAATAAGAGTGGTTTTCTTTTGAAAAATATCCTTGACAAGCCGGGGATGGTATTTAAAATTAAATCCCCGATTAATTTCGGGCCGGCGACGGGGATAGCTTTCACAACCCCATCCCTGACCCCGACCTCGACCCCGACCCCAACCCCGACCCCATTTCTCCCCGAAATAAAATTACCATAATACCTCTCTATTCATTCATATATATAACCCCGTATTTGTTAATACCCCTTTGATCTGTAAAACAAAAGTCACAAAACTCAAAAAATAGTGTCTCACTCTCTCTCTCTTCTCTCACTCTCTCTTCTCTCCACAGTCGGCGATGGCGTCGTCGTCTCCTCTTCCTCCTTCGTCATCTCTCGTCGCCTCCTCCTCCATTGCCTCCTCCTCTTCCGTTACCTCTCACCACCTCCTCCTCCTCTTCCGTTACCTCTCACCGCCTCCGCCTCCTCCTCCTCCGTTACTTCTCGCCACCTCCTCTTCCGTCGCTTCCTCCTCCTCCAGGACATCGACGAACCTTCATACTCCATCGCCTCTCGCCTCCTCCTCGCTCCGCCATGACAGATTTGAGCAGATCTGAGTAGATCGCCTCCCGTCGTCGTCTCTGTGTGTGTGTATCTCTAAGTCGATCTGTCTGTATATATATATATTTTTTTTGGTTGATGATGTTGCCGTTGATGATGTTGTTGTTCATGAAAATGATGTTGTTGATGTTGAGAAAGAGAGCTAAACACAAAGACAGAGGGAGAGAGAGAGAGTTACGGGGATTCTCTAGGGTCGGGGAAACTTGATCCCCGCTAGGGGGCGAGGGTGGAGGGAGTGATGGGTTCCCTGCTGAGGATGGGAAATTTTGTAATGCCCCAACTTTCGGACCGTTAAATACGTTCAATAATACAACACAAGTAGGATAGATAACCAAAACATCTTAATACACATATATAACCAGAGTTAATATCACAGATAATTTGTTTATGTTCCATTACAGGATTACCAAAACATTGCCAAACCAAAAATCAAAAGGAAAAAAAAAAAAAAAACTACTAGTCTAAGTCTTCATATGAACCACAGCTCCAATATTTGCCTTCGAAATAACCTTCACCATTGTAAATTGCTTCATCACCTGGAATGACATTCCATGAGCTTGGAATGCCCAGTAAAAACACACACACCCCCATATCTTCTATCAACTAATCAACCATACACAGAACAAATTGGGTAACTTAACATACAATAGTTCTATGAATTAGTGGTTAGACTAGACATCTAGAATCCCCCAAAGAGATCCTTCTACCTAACCACAAGGATTGAACACCGGACTATTCAGAGCTCCCCCTTTTGTTGCTTTGCAGACCTTACCACCTATGCCCACCTCCCAGTTATTTACCAGTCAGTGACATTGATGGTCCTCAAAAGGGACGGCCAAACAAGTGGGCTCACTTACACCCAAATCGTGCCTAGGGCTCACTTACACCCTGCACATACCATACCAAATCGTTCCCAGGGCTCGCTTACATCCTACACATATCATACCAAAGGGCCCGCTTACTCCTTGAAACCACTGCATAGAGTCTGAATACATCCGTATCAACCTAGAGGCTCGCTTAGACCGCTTGCACAAGACTTAATTCATTTGGTTTTAATCCCATCATAATTAATGTCATTCATATGTATAAATTATTCTACAACACTAATGTGAACGTCACCCATTGCGAACCCCTTATCATTTCCTATTTATTAGATCTTTTGCCATGCAAGTTAGTCATATTTGGTAATTCGGTAATATAAAAGAACATGAAACAAACATAAGAGAGGAAATATAGCCCATGATAATCATACATAAGTATGGTAAGGCAAGCAAACGACATTAGGCATGCTTTGAAATACTTGGAGAGAAATAACACAATAAAACACCATTTTCAGCACTATTCAGTTTTGCAGGGCTAACAAGAATGCTGTGGTAAAAATACTTCCAGGTTAGGTTAGGAGTTGAAATTGCACAGAAACAATTATCAACTTGTCTAGTTTTAGTTCCAATTCTCAGAATTCGCACAGCACCTCCAGAAATTCATTTACACGCTATATTCGAAAACTTGTCCAAATTTGTCACCCTTTGGGAAAAGTAGCTTTCCTCTCAATCTACCCAATGATTTTCGCTCAAATAAATTCTGTTGGAAAGAGGACTCAGAATGCAAAATTTTGACAAAAGAACCAACATGAGATGATTGTTTTGGAATTTTATAAAATTGAAAGAAGTGGACTATTTTTCAGAGACTCGGGACCAGATTTTTAAACACAATATCCAAGCCCTAAAATCACACAAGGAGGGGCTAATAAAATTATCACAAGCTCTAAACACACCAGATATCTTACATCAAATTTAGCTTTGAGAAATAAATAGGTTTGATATTTCTTTTAAATTAGAGAAGTTGCAGCAGTGCATAATTTGACAAATTTGTAAGGCAAAGTCACTAAATCAAACTCACACTTTCATACACATCAAAAACTCTATATACCATTAATACGCAACACAAGAGGGCATCTAGACAATAGGATGAGATGGGTGAAAGAATTGGAGAAGACATGGAAGGGGTGTATTCTTACCTTGACTCAAGAAGGCATCATTTCTTCCTTTTCTCTCTCTTTTTTTTTTTTTTTTTTCTTCTTCTTTTTCTCTACTTCCCCCTAATCACACTTTCCTTCTCTCACCCTCTCCCTAGGCTGTTGAAAATGTGGGTG
This sequence comes from Camellia sinensis, assembly GCF_055761805.1. Taxonomy (NCBI): domain Eukaryota; kingdom Viridiplantae; phylum Streptophyta; class Magnoliopsida; order Ericales; family Theaceae; genus Camellia; species Camellia sinensis. The sequence goes on from NC_138971.1 coordinate 62,644,919, forward strand.
TGAAATTGAGACAAGGCTCTCAATTTATAGGTCATGAATTTGGATTAAAAAGACCATTCTACCCTCTTGCTTAAAGACTAAGGAAAATCATAAATATCTAGATATTTTGTGTTCCATTAATTTTCTCAAATAAAGAATAAAATAACTAATAAAAATATTTATTTAAAGATATTTATTTTCTCAAATAAATAATAAAGATTCAAATAACTAATATTCAAATAGGCTAAAAAAAAATAAAATGTATGAATTACTGTAGAGACTAAGGGTTAAAATAAATAAAAACTAAGTGTTAGGGGTATTTTCAAATATAAAAATGGCATTCTAAGATTTAGTTATAATACAAAATAAATACAGAAAAATTATTCTTTATTAGGCCATTTTGTAAAATTTTATGAAATTTGGGACTAACATGCAATTACCCTAAGGCTTAGGGTTTCAAGTGTAATTATCATAAATTAGGGTCTCTACAACCTATCCCCCTTAAATAAATTTCGTCCTCGAAATTAAATCGTACCTCACATCTCAAATAGTTGTGAATAAATTGTCCACATTGCGTCTTCACATTCCCAAGTGAACTCTTCAATATCATGGTGATGCTAGAGTATCTTAAGAAGTTGAATTATCTGTCCATAATTGCTACTGGTCCCTCCTCAAAGGTAGCGTCTTCGTTGAGTTGGATTTCTTCCCAGTTGATGATGTGAGGAGGGTGTATTATGTACTTCTGCAACATAGATACGTGGAAAACATCATGTACTCCAGTCAATTGCGGGGGTAGAGCCAATTTGTATGCAACCTCTCCAATTTTCTGAAGTATCTCGAAGGGTCCGATATATTGAGGTGATAATTTTCCTTTCTTTGCAAAATGAATGATACCTCGACAGGGCTGAATTTTCAAGACAAAATCACCGACAATGAAAGTTAGTGGTCTTTTATATCTGCATAACTCTTCTGACGATCTTGAGTTTTCACCAATCTTTGTCGAATAAGTTTGACCGTTTTTGTAGTTTCTTTATTCTGTTCCACCAGTATTGGTGTTTTAAGTCTTGGTACACTTCCGTCCCTCCTGTGTGCATTGGAAACAACAAATGATGGAACTTTTTCTCTAAACGACTCATTTTATGGCAAAAACACGCTACCTGGATGTCTCAAACTTCCATCCGAGTAAATCGTTCAATCAAGTATATGATCGCCGGATGCTATTCACACTTTTATGAACGCCACCTCCTGATCATACTTTTGTGACTCCATTACCTCGTTCAGTAATTTGGTCGTAGTGGCTTGAGCACTAAGTTATACCTTTTCGTTATAAGCTTTCATCTGTACTCCAAATTCATTAAGTGTTCCGACCATGTTTCATTCCTTGTGTGTCAGGCTAACAATAATCCCCCGGTTCTTGCAACTTAGGGCATTTGCCACCATATTAGCTTTTCCAGGATAATAAGATACAACACCGTCTTTGTCTCATCTTCAAGTCCTTCTGTGTGCACAAATACTTCAAGCTCTTATGATTCGTGAGAATCTCAAACTGTTCACTATATTAACACCATTGCTTTAGCAAAAAACCATCGCTGCCAACTCCAGATCATGTGTCGAATAATTCATTTCATGCGGTTTCAGTCGCGTGGAGCCGTAAGCTACCACCTTTCCATTTTGCATTAACACACAACCCAGCTCATCCGTAGATGCATCGCAATACATTATATACCCTTCATCTCGCTCTGAAATGATAAGTATTGGCCACTAGTCAATCTTCTCTTGAGTTCTTGAAAGGATCGTTCACATGTTTCATCCCAATTATATTTTACCCATTTTTGCGTTAGACGGGTCATTAGCTTGGCCAGTTTAAAAAAAAAAAAATCTTAAATAAACTGTCCGTAATAACCGGCCAACCCTAAGAAACTATGAACTTCAAATACTGAGGTTGGCTGCTTCCAATCTAATATTACTTCTACCTTGGTCGGGTCCACTCCAATCCCATGCTCAAACACTACGTGTCCCAAAATTTGACTTCCTTCAACCAGAACTTGCAACAATTGATTATGCCACTGCATTGTCGTGCTCAGACACTTCTCTCTAGCCCCCTTAAATTGGAAACACCTCTCATCAGGTGTGTAAGTCGTCACCCTCTTCTGGTAGCAATCAATCATTGTGCATTGTCGTGCTCAGACACTCCTCTCTATCCCCCTTAAATTGGAAACACCTCTCATCAGGTGTGTAAGTCGTCACCCTCTTCTGGTAGCAATCAATCATTGTTCAGTGGGCAGATAGCCATTCCATACCTAAGATTATGTCAAAATCACACATGTCCCTGACCACAAAGTCACAAATCAAGTGTAAACCTGACACTTTTAATTCACACTGACACTTCCTTCCAAAGGTGATGCGATACTTAAAGTAGTTTTTTAAAGGTTCACATGTAAGACCTAACGATTTAACACGTGATGTTTTTATAATAAAAAAAATGGTGCGCCATAATCGAATAGAGCGTGAACCCAAGAATTATAGAGTATGATGTTACCTCTAATTACTAACGGGTCTTCATCCTCTTCCTTTGATCTTAGGGTCTAGCTCTCATTCGAACTTTCTTGCATTTTCCCTCTCAATTGACCCAATTGTTCCAGAATATCGTTTCCAATGCGACTCAAGATTTTAGCTACGGGTATTGGTCCATTCTTAGGATTTCAATTACATAATACTTCATTCTTATTGCGTTATTGCTCGCGAGCTCATATGTTATCGCTTGTCTTGGTGTAGCCATTGGCTCGAGTGCGGTTCCCTATTTTTTTTTTCTTTCTGTTCATAGTACGGGGTGAGGCATAAGTTGGAGTCTAATTATGGAGGCAATTCTTAAGGGTAATCAACTAATCTTAAAGTTACGGTTTAATTATCCTACATTGTTTAAAGTAATAAGATCAAGTAGTAAATAACAAATATTAGGAAGCACACAACACAACTTCACACACACATATATATATATATATATAGGCAAAATAATAACTACAAGACTTTTAAAACTAGATTAATAAAAGGAAAATACGAAGTGGAGATGGGAGAATACTGTAGTAATTGCATCAACTTATACAACGATCGTCGGAAATATGGATGGGTTATCCTTTAAGACTTTTATGTGGTCAAGGTATAGAGATAATGACTAAGTTAGATATTTAACTTGAAACTGCGTCGGCCATCCGCGTTTCAAACTGAATATCCAAGATTCTTCATCGAATAAAGAAATTGCAACTTACAGAAAAATTCTTGTATAAGATGGCATAATCAAGGCTCAAGGTTGTCAATCTAGCAAATGGTATAATTGAAAAATATAAAGTAGGACCAGATGCTAATGACTTAATCTTGAAAGTGAACGTCATCAAACAAGGTTACAAATATGAAATGAGGGTATGATGATTGATAGAAGACTCGTAGAAATAACAGTATCCCCTACTTCTATATTGTATCTAGTGCTCAACACGTTGCTCTGTTCAAAGTTAAAACCACTTCCCTTCATATGTGATCGTCAAATCGTTTGAAGTCGAAACATGTGGGTAAGGGTTGAACCTAAGCTCTGATACCATTCTGTAACACTTCAACTTTCCGGCTATTAAATACAACACAAGTAGGATAGATAACCAAAACATCATAATATACATATATAGCCAGAGTTAATATCACAGATAATTTGTTTATGTTCCATTACAGGATTATCAAAACATTGCCAAACCAAAAATCAAAAGGAAAAAAAAAAAAAAAATTACTAGTCTAAGTCTTCATATGAACCACAACTCCAATATTTGCCTTCGAAATAACCTTCACCATTGTAAACTGCTTTATCACCTGGCATGACACGCCATGAGCTTGGAATGCCCAGTAAAAACACGCACACCCCCATATCTTCTATCAACCAATCAACCATACACAGAACAAACTAGGTAACATAGCATACAATAGTTCTATGAATTAGTAGTTAGACTAGACATCTAGAATCCCCCAAAAAGATCCTTTTACCCAAACACAAGGATTAAACACCAGACTATTTAGAACTCCCCCTTTTGCTGCTTTGCGGACCTTACCACCTATGCCTACCTCCCAGTTATTTATCGGTCAGTGACATTGATGGACCTCAAAAGCGACGGCCAAACAAGTGGGCTCGCTTACACCCAAATCGTTCTTAGGGCTCGCTTACACCCTTCACATACCATACCAAAGAGCTCGCTTACACCCTGAAACCACTGCATAGAGTCTGAATACATCCGTGTCAACCTAGGGGCTCGCTTAGACCGCTTGCGCAAGACTTAACTCATTTGGTTTTAATCCCATCATAATTCATGTCATTCATATGTATAAATTATTCCATAACACTAATGTGAACGTCACCCATTGCCAACCCCTTATCATTTCCCGTTTATTAGATCTTTTGCCAAGCAAGTTAGTCACATTCGGTAATTCGGTAATATAAAAGAGCATGAGACAAACATAAGAAAGGAAATATAGCCCGCGATAATCATACATAAGTATGGTAAGGCAAGCAAACGACATTAGGCATGCTTTGAAATACTTGGAGACAAATAACACAATAAAACACCATTTTCAACACTATTCAGTTCTGTAGGGCTAACAAGAATGCTTTAGTAAAAATACTTCCAGGTTAGGTTAGGGGCTGAAAGTGCACAGAAACAATAATCAACCTGTCTAGTTTTAGTTTCAATTCTCAAAATTTGCACAGCACCTCCAAAAATTTATTTACAAGCTATATTCGAAAACCTGTCCAAATTTGTCACCCTTTGGGAAAAATAGCTTTCCTTTCAATCTACCTGATGATTTTCACTCAAATAAATTTTGTTGGAAAGAGGACTCAAAATGATAAATTTTGAAAGAAGAACCAACATGAGATGATTTTTCTGAAATTTTATAAAATTGAAAGAAGTGGACTGTTTTTCAAAGACTCAGGACCAGATTTTTAAACACAATATCCAATCCCAAAAATCACACAAGGAGGGGCTAATAAAATTATCACAAGCTCTAAACACACCAGATATCCTACATTAAATTCAGATTTGAGAAATAAATAGGTTTGATATTTCTTTTAAATTAGAGAAGTTGCAGCAGTGCATAATTTGATAAATTTGTAAGGCTAAGTCACTAAATCAAACCCACACTTTCATACACATCAAAAACTCTATACACCATTAATATGCAACACAAGAGGGCATCTAGACAATAGGGTGAGATGGGTGAAAGAATTGAAGACGACATGGAAGGGGTGTATTCTTACCTTGACTCAAGAAGGCATCATTTCTTCCTTTTCTCTCTTTTTTTTTTTTTTTTTTTTTCCTTCTTTTTCTCTACTTCCCCCTAATCACACTTTCCTTCTCTCACCCTCTTCCTAGGCTGTAGAAAATGTGGGTGTGAAATTGAGACAAGGCTCTGAATTTATAGGCCATGAATTTGGGTTAAAAAGACCATTCTACCCTCTTGCTTAAAGACTAAGGAAAATCATAAATATCTAGATATTTTGTGTTCCATTAATTTTCTCAAATAAAGAATAAAATAACTAATAAAAATATTTATTTAAAGATATTTATTTTCTCAAATAAATAATAAAGATTCAAATAACTAATATTCAAATAGGCTAAAAAAAAAATAAAATGTATGAATTAATGTAGAGACTAAGGGTTAAAATAAATAAAAACTAAGTGTTAGGGGTATTTTCAAATATAAAAATGGCATTCTAGGATTTAGTTATAATACAAAATAAATACAAATAAATTATTCTTTATTAGACCATTTTGTAAAATTCTATGAAATTTGGGACTAACATGCAATTACCCTAAGACTTAGGGTTTCAAGTGTAATTACTAAAAATTAGGGTCTTTACAAATTTTGTAGCTTCGGGGATCGCGGACAGGGAGTGTGATCCCCGGCCCCGCCCCGGCTCATTGTCATTCCTAAGCTTGATTATTAGTTAGTTATTTTTATTTTTATTTTCTAGCCTAACTAAAAAAGTTGTATTTAAAATGAAAATTATTTTTTTATAGTTAATTTAATAGTTGTAAGAAAAAAATAAAATAATTATAATTTTGATATTACATTTTATCATATTAACTATTTTAGTCTATTTTATTTTTATTAGCAAAAAAACCATTAAGCCATGTTCGAGATGGACTAACCCCAAGTTAAAATAACTAATAAAATAAAATATCTTATTACATAACTCTCTCTACTTTTTTACATATTTTTTAAAAAATTAAATAACAAAATAAAATGGGAGCTTTTTTAGTAAATTCCATTTCTAAGAGTTCTATTATATACAACCCAAAATGTTTTAGATTATTCCATTAGGTCCTACGCATTATATAAAGACCAAAAACCCCTCAAGCCAAAACCCGTGTTCATCATCTTTGAACCAAATAACAATCTCTCTCTCTCTCTCTCTCGCTCTCTCTCTCTCTCTCTCTCTCTTCCAGAAAATCGTGGAGAAGATCTCTCAACCTTTCAAAACCCTAAACCCTAGTCATCAATCCCATATTTTCCCTCTCATTGTCTCATCGCGATGTTCATTGTCATTGCGCCGTTCTTCGCCGAAATCGCCATTGTCATCTCCATCTTCGCCGAAATCACCATTGCCAACCATCTGTGGCAACGAAACCATCGCAATGGTCACCAAACGTAAGTATTCATCACCTATTTTCTATACAAACCCTAAAACTCTTCTTGAATTTGCACCAATGTGGATTTTTACACATATCCCTTGATTCTATTCATATAATGTGTGGAAGCTCATATTATTGTTGTTATTCCCGTAATCTTGCGATTATTGTTATTAATATTATTCATAATTGAATGTGAACCCCTCACTCCCAATTATATGATTTTTTTCATGAAAAAAATTATAGTAACAGTTGTTGTTGTTATTAATGGTAGTAAACATTCACATGGAAAACAATATTGTGGACAAACTCACTTGTTTTAGTTGTTGTTGTTGTTATTATTGTTGTATGTTATTCTGAAGTGAACAGTCACAATCGGCTTAAATTGACCACCCCCTTGTTAATGACTGTGAACATTCATATCATATATGGTATTTGATTATGAGGTTTATTCTCATTTTTATACGCTCAGTAATTTGTGTGAATATTCATATTGTTCAATGTATTTCTGTGCATGTTGACACTATACAAGCCATTTTTATTTTAAACATAATGGTTTTGTGTTGCTATAATTATGGCTTAATTAGATTTTTCTGAAGTTTAACATTATTTACAATATGGCTTATGTGAATGTCAGTGTGAACATTCACATTATTCTTATTGCTATAATAATTCTTACATGGGTTTGGTCAATATGGTTATGTGAATGTTACTGTTGAGATAGTATGTAAATGTTTCCTTTGTGTTGAGAAATTATGTTCTTATTAGTATGATGTACTTTGAAATCAATGATATGTTGGTGATGTCTTAGTGGCCCATGCTGTGAATAAATTTGTTACATGATTGTTGTGGATCTACCCATTCGTATAATATATTATGAACATTCACATCAAGCTAACCTCCAACTAATAAAGTGTCTTCTAATTGTAATTCGATTTTGATGTGAACCTTAATTACTGGTTTGAGTTTAATTGTTTTGTGATGTTAGCAATTTGAATGTTCATATAGACACTCACTAATGTGCATATCTATGTAGCAGATATTGTCTTAAATTCCGCACAAAGAGGAATAGAGAGGATTACCATGTCAAAGACGATAACGTGCTGACTGAGAAGAGCACCTACATCGACATGCGTTGTGTTAACTACCACCAATCAAATATTATAGGCTTAATTAAATTGATGACGAGCACCAAGTTCTCAGAGGCTCAGTTGAACTGCTTGAGGAAAACTCCATTTTGAATATTATTTGATCCATTGATGAACGCCAAGATCGACCATGCCAAATGCATGAAGTTTGATGATGTTATCGTACGCGCGTTGAAAGCATACAAGCATGCCAAAAACTATTATTGATGTGAATATTATATTTTTCTCCGACACAAAATCCACGATTTACGTACAAAAACAATGTATCCACTACCAATGGATGTAAACTTCACATCCTTTGCAATTTTGTAAAAATATTGGAATATATATTGATTGAACAAAAGAACCAGAATTAGTTATTTTGGTTGTGCCTAATAAGGTACACTGGCATGTTATCATAATGTTTGCTATTACAATATCAATGCTAATATTCACATTGGTTTCTGTTGCTTTATAATTAAGTACACATAACTATTAGTTTCATGTGACTAAACTAATTTATTTGATATTTTACTCGTGATGTTAACACTCACATTAATAATTTGATTGTGCATAAATGTATACTTCATGTTTGTGTACACATAGAAATGATGGTTTGTGGTTATTGCAATGTTGATATTGTCATATTTTTGGAGATTATAAAATCAATGTGAACATTCACATTACTTCAGCTGGTTTACAATTGTGTACACATAATCATTGGCTTAATGTGATTTTTGGGCAATGCAATTTTCATGTGATTTTTAATATCACCATTCCATGATGATAATTAACACTTTGAAAACATAGTTTTATCTATATTCCAAAATTCATGCGAACCTTCAAATTTGTATGTTCTAGTGTAGACATTTACATTATGTTTGTATCCAAAATAAAAATTGAGTCTTGTGTGATTTAATGCAATATTGATATGAACCTTAACATCACCTTGTCATAGTGGTAATGAACACAGTGAAAACATATTCACCATTCAAGATTATGTAGGTGTATAAATATGAACACCGATCGACAACACAATGACAATTTTCTATTCCAAATTAATGTGAATATTAACATTGATTAATAATATGAATATTCACATCATTTGTATATAAGACACATTACCAATCTCAAAAAATTATTACTAAATTGTAATCCAACAGTAAAAAATCAAAATCAATAGCAGCAACAAAATCAGAAATCTAAAAAAAATCTCAATATCTCAAAAAATAAAAAAGCATCACCCACATCTTCTTCTTCTTCATCATTTTCATCTTTATCTTCATCTTCAACAATTCCTAGAATTCTACCAATCCAAATCAAACCAAACCCACCTCCCCTCTCTATAAAGAAAGCCCCATTACTATATCATAGAACTTACACCTCATAATTCCGACACTCATCTCTCAAACTTTCAAAGAAGTCCACACAGAATAAAATTAGAAACATAAATAGAAATAGAAATGGAAACAAAACAACATCGCTAAAGCTCATCACCAACTATGACTGTCGCACCAATACTGATGTGAACCTTAACATCACCTTGTCATAGTGGTAATGAACACAGTGAAAACAAATTCATCATTCAAGATTATATAGGTGTATAAATATGAACACCGTTCGAAAACACAATAACAATTTTCTATTTGAAATTAATGTGAATATTAACACTAATTAATGATGTGAACATTCACATCATTTGTATATGAGACACATTACCAATCTCAAAAAAATATTACTAAATTGAAATTCAACAATAAAAAATCAAAACCAATAGCAGCAACAAAATTAAAAATCCAAAAAATCTCAACATATCAAAAAATAAAAAATCATAACCCACATCTTCTTCTTCATCATCTTCATCTTTATCTTCATCTTCAACAAGTCCTAGAATTCTACCAATTCAAATCAAACCAAACCCACCTTCCCTCCCTACAAAGAAAGCCCCATTACTATACCAGAGACCGTACTCCTCATAATTCCAACACCCATCTATCAAACTTTCAAAGACGTCCACCCAGAGTAAAACTAGAAACATAAATAGAAATAGAAATGGAAACGGAAAAAAACAACATCGCTGAAGCTTGTCACTGACTGTGACTGTCGCACCAATGCTGTTGTGAACCTTAACATTACTTTGTCATAGTGGTAATGAACACAGTGAAAACATATTCACCATTTAAGATTGTAGTCTAAATATGAACACCGATCGACAACACAATAACAGTTTTCTAATGTGAATATTAACACTGATTAATGATATGAACATTCACATCATTTGTACATGAGACACATTACCAATCTCAAAAAATTATTACTAAATTGAAATCCAACAATAAAAAATCAAAATCAATAGCAGCAATAAAATTAGAAATCCAAAAAATCTTAACATATCAAAAAATAAAAAATCATCACCCACATCTTCTTCTTCATCATCTTCATCTTTATCTTCATCTTCAACAATTCCTAGAATTCTACCAATTCAAATCAAACCAAACCCACCTCCCCTCTATACAAAGAAAGCCCCATCTCTCAAACTTTCAAAGAAGTCCACACAGAGTAAAACTAGAAACATAAATAGAAATAAAAATGGAAATAAAACAACATCACTGAAGCTCGTCATTGACTGTGACTGTTGCGCCATTGTTGATGTGAACCTTAACATTACCTTGTCACAGTGGTAATGAACACAGTGAAAACATATTCACCATTCAAGATTATAGTGTAAATATGAACACCGATCGACAACACAATGACAATTTTCTAATGTGAATATTAATGTTGATTAATGATATGAACATTCACATCATTTGTATATGAGACACATTACCAATCTCAAAAAATTATTACTAAATTAAAATCCAGCATTGAAAAATCAAAATCAATAGCAGCAATAAAATCAGAAATTCAAAAAATCTCAATGTCTCAAAAAATAAAAAATCATCACCCACATCTTCTTCTTCATCATCTTCATCTTTATCATCATCTTCATCTTTATCTTCATCTTCAACAATTTCTAGAATTCTACCAATCCAAATCAAACCAAACCCACTTTCTCTCTCTACAAAGAAAGCCCCATTACTATGCGAGAGGCCTTACTCCTCATAATTCCAACATCCATCTCTCAAACTTTCAAAGAAGTCCACACACAGTAAAACTAAAAACATAAATGGAAATGGAAGCAAAACAACATCGCTGAAGCTTATCACCGACTGTGATTGTCGGGCCACCGTCGATTTCGACTGGATCAAACTTGTTTCGACATTCGATGAAAAGATGAATACGATCTCATAATCGTATCCCGTTCATCACCGTCTTTACCTTCGCCAATTGTAACTATCACGCCACCGTCGATTTCGACTGGATCAAATTTGATTCGACATCTGATGAAGAGATGAATATCCCTAGCACACGGTGATGATGCAAAATTGTTAAAACAAAAAGAGCAAAAAATGGAAACGTATATATCAAAAAGAGCAAAATATGAAAAACATGTATATCTTATTTTGTGTGTAATACATATGAATAAAGTAAAATAAGGGTATAATAGTCCAACAAAAAATCTAAATCAGGAAAAAAGAATCTCATGGAATAAAACTATAAATACATGAGACTAATTAAGCTACAAGAATAATTTGTGGACTTATTAGAATAAAACATCTCTAAAAGGAATTTATAAATAAATCTCTCAAATAAAATTAACATATACACTAGAAGCCCAGGTGCATTTGGACATTTGGTCTGCCAGATGTGCTTTTGACAATTTCTTCTTTTACATATTGACACTTCGACCCCAAAAAGTTATATTAATTACATCTCTTTACAAAATGATATTTTACCTTAATTATAAAATTACATATAGAATTATAAAATAAATTATATTTTCTCCAATTGTAATTAAATAATATTGGTACAAAATTAATGATAATAATGAAATTTTTGGGTTGTTACAGCCATCATCGCTGCTGCCGCCGCTGCACCACTATACTACCATCTCCACCTCTGCTTTGGTCCTACCACTATTTTTCTATTAAAAAATATTTTTTACCTAAATAAACGGAATGTAGATAAAAATATCAAGTGATATTGGAGACATTTGATGGGGATAATTGACATTATCTAGTCTAAGTTTTTGCCCAAGTTTGAGCCCAAGTTTTATTCAAAGAATTAGAACTTGGCTCACATTATTCAAATTATACAAAAACATTATTTTAACTTATCTTAAACTAACATGTTGCACTTTTTGAAATAAGAAATATATATTTCTAATAATACAAACACAAAACCATAATACGAAAACTAATTTGAACTATGTGTATCAAACAATGAAATATATTATATTGCAATATAATCAACTCCATACTATGATAAAATAATTAGCAATTTATAATATTTCATGTTTGGTATATATAATTTATGTGTATTAACTATAGAATTCATGTGACTTAGTTTGCTCAGGTCGTGAAAACTTCAGTCCAAGTCCTATCTGAATGTAATTTGGACTGACAGATTTTAGATCAGGCCTTGACCTAATTCAAAATTAAAGACTGTAAATGAGTTGAGTTGATCTGAACTTTTGAATACATATGCTTTTTTATTAAGAATTAGTTGAGTTCGAACTTGAGTCGAGATGAAATGGAGTTTAAATTTTAGGCCAGGCCTTGACCTAATTCAAAATTAAAGGTTGTAAATGAGAAGAGTTGAGCCAAACTTTTGAGTGTTTAAACTTGTTTATTAAGAATTAGTCGAACTTGAGCTTGAGCCGGAGCCGAAATCAAATGGGGTTTAAATAATCGAGATTGAGCTTAACTCATCAAATATTTGACAAGCTTGAACTCAACTAGAGCTTGAAAAAAAAAAAATTAAACTTAAATTAATTTACTTATTAAGATTAAAAAAAAATATGACCAAAATATACAAGGATGCTTATATTAATAATAAATTTACACAAACACCAAACACAAATAAAAAAATAAAATAAATTATTGAAAATTTATTTGATATATTATTAAAAGTAAATATTAATTAATTTTCTTTATGTTTGGGATTAGTCGAGTTTGGCTTAATTAATAAACGAGTTTAAAAATTGAGTTCAAGCTCATTCATTTAATAAACGAACCGATGTTAAACGATTTTTAACGAACCGAGCTTGAATTTTTCATGACAAGCTCAGTTCATTTGTAGTAACTTTTTCAGGCTAGCTTCGGACTATTCGGGTTAAGTCGGCCTAAGCTAACTCTACCCAATTCACTATAATAATAAATAAATAAATAAATAAATAAAACACTAAAGAAACAGTCATCCATCTAGAAGTTTTCAACCAACAAATCCAACTGTCATAATACAAGAGAATAGGAGGATTCATAGCCAACTAATCCAGCCCTCGTAACCTTGCATTGTTCACCCACAGCCTAATTCAAAGAATATCAAGACAATTGACACAGGTAGTCACTAAAATTTGGCCACAAAAAAACAAAGAGTGATTTCAAATTCCTCAATTTGTGATCAATGATCAAACCTGGTATTAGTAGCAACAGTCTATTCCAACATTCTCCACACATTTCAGATTCAAGACTCTGTTCAGTGTATGATAAAAATCCAATCTTCCATAAATCCATTCAATAATGGCAGCAACTGGCTCTCCCAAAAATGGATCAAACCGAGAATTTGTAACAGTCCATTCCAAAATGTTCTACACATTACTACTCGATCAGGACCTCCAATGAGGCTAGTTAAGCCAAAAAAAGGTTAAGTCAGAATTTTTAAAATACAAATTTATTGAAAATGTGCATTTAAGGACAAGCCAGTTGGCCTATGACAGAGAAATTCAAGGAAAACCCAGGCCGTTTGATGTAGCTGTTAAAATAGCTTATAAATTATAAGCTATCAGATTATAGATTATGACTTTAATCAGAAGTTGTTAATCTGTTTGGTGTAGCTGTTGGATTATAGATTTAAGTTGCTGAGTAGTGTTTGTTAAATAAGTTGTGAAATAACTTTTTCAATTAATTTTTATTTTTTGTTTGTCTACATTTTTCATAAAAAATAATAATAATAATCTATAGTCCATTTGAGTCTTTTTCTATTTTTAAAAAAATAAAAAATAAAAAAATTTAAGAGTATAACCATAAATTAATATGTCACAATAGAAACTAATAATCAGAAAAAAAGGGTGAGCAGCTTCTTAGAATCAGTTTTTTTGAATTAAAATAAACTGTTAGAATCAGAAACTGTTTGAAATAAGTTTAACTAAACAGTTCAAAATAACTTTTTCAAAACTAAAAATCATAAATTGACTCTGAAAAGCTGAAACAAACACCCCAACAGTTTGCCCCTATGACAGAGAGCCGATATAACAATTGCGACTGTGTCCGGTAACACTTACAACCATCAAAGTCGTATACTTAAACCAACATATGGACTCTCACCTTGTTGTTCGTTTTCTTATTTTTATTTAATTATTTATTTATTTATTTTTAACGATTTATATAAAAAAAAAATTTCTTTTATTCTTTTTAAACCTTTTATATGACCACTATACTATACTGGATATTATATTATTTACTTTTATTTTATTTTATTATGTAAATTATAAATACAAAAAATTTCTTAAATTATATCACATCATCAAAGAATAAATTAATTAGTACATATAACATTAATCATAATTATAATAAAAAAAAAATCATCCAATCATGAACATCCAGACAGTAATACCTTCTACAATCCAATTTCCATGCAAATTCACAATCCAATTTCCATGCAAATTCACCATGAATAGCTGTTATTATGCCTCCGTTTGGGAAGTGGGTTGACTTTTTAACTTTTTGATTTTTTTGACTATTTTAACCTGGGCTTAAAAACTTAGTTTGGGAAAGATTTTTTAACTTTTTAGCTTTTTTGAATTTTTTTGTGAGAGAAGAATGTAATGATTATGGGTTGGATGTGATATTTTGTTTATTATGACTAAAATAACCTATTTTGTTTTTTGTGGCTAAAATAGTCAAAAAAGCCCAAACCATGGCTTCCCAAACAAAGCCTAATTCTCCAGAAAAGCTAGTATAAAGAAATATAAGAACAAATAAAATTCAAAATTGATAAACACAACCAATAAAAACAGAACTTCTCTATTTTATTGCAAGGGATTAAAAAAAAAATGGTTACAATTATTCGTAGTAAAACTCAAAACCCAAATCCAAACTAAACCATAAAGAAATCAAAGAAACCATGAACAACAAGAACAAAATTAAAATGATAATGCTGTATGATTTTAACTTTTGAGAAGTAATTTCAATGGCTTGATATCTTAAGATTGAGAGACTTATTGAACCATGATTTCCAGCTCCCATTCCCCTTCCTCTCAATCCTCTGCTTTTCATCAACAATGGCAGCATCATTCTCCATCTTGGGCTTCTTGTAGAGCATGAAATTCCTAACTCCAACCGACCCAATTGTCTCCCACGGACTCAAAGCTACAAAAAAAACAAAAACAAATTCAAAATCAAAATAAAGCCTCAAAAGATTGAAATAAGAAGAATAAAAATTGTGGGTATTGAAGAAAATTGATGGAATTGGGAATGAATAAATGAATACCTTCAGTTCCAGCAATGGGGCAGTAGAGAAGGAAACTGTTGAGATCGGAGCCGAGGATTGGGAGTCGGCCCTCGCGAGCGTAGGACTTGAGAGCGGTTTCGATGACGGCGGCGACGAGTTCTTTTTCGTTGACGACGAATCGGATGGGACCCGCGGAACCCAGGACGGTGATGCTGATCAAGAAGCGGTTACCGCCGCCCTTGCCGCCGCCGTGGCTCTTCTTCTGCTTGTACAGCAACATCTTTACGAACCCACAAAAGTTACCCAAAACAACACAAAAAAAGGAAAATCTAGAGCGAGAAGATTGATTGATATGGATATGGGGCTTTATGAGAGAGAATTGAAAAAGATGGGATTGTTGGCGGCGATGGTGGTGGTGGTGGTTTTAGGGGTCGACGCCGATGCAGCGGTAATACCAACCTTGTTTGCAAGATCCAAAGGAGGAAGCAGAGGCTACAGAGATCCCCCTTGTTCTAAAGAGGGAGATCATGAACCGATTGCTGAAGATTTCCACCATTCACAATGGGATAGACTCAATTCTACGGAGAATACAAAAACAAGAAAACTTCCAGAGGAAGAGAGAGAAGAGAGAGGGGTTGTTATAATCTCAACCTGGGTATTGAATTGCTTTATTTATATGAAAGTGATGGAACTAGGGTTAGAGAGAGAGAGAGAGAGAGGATTGTATATTTTAGGATTGTGAACGATCACAATTAGGCTTTGGATTTTTTAGGGTTAGGGTTTGCTCATTCTCTCTCTCTCTCTCTGAATATTAAATATATTTGTTTCTCTCTCTATAATGCACATAGATGAGCTGTTGTTAATGCACCACCCGCCGACTCGCTCTTTCCATCTCCCTCTCTATCTCTTCTAAAGAATTATCTGCTGCTACATGGCGTTGACAAAAGTCGATGAGAAATATAAGATCATGCGGGTCCTAGTATTCAGGAGCGAATTTCATATTATCAGGTGGTTCATAAGTACAGTTGGTAATGACCCTTGTTGCACCGAATAAGTACAGCTGGTAATGACCCTCGTTGCACCGAATAATTAGTACTCGCATTCAACCCCATCCCCCGCCTCAAAGCTGGCTTTTTGCGAAATCTAACCGACATTCAAATCGGCTGGGATTAAAAAGGAAGATTGCGTATATCGCCACCAAGCGTATGATCTAGGCTCCTTTAGAATTTAGAAATAGAGAGGATTGATCATGAGAAGATTGATAGGGATGAAATTGATAAAAGAGTGATGTTACACATTTTAAATAATTTATTAAATATTTTATCAAATTTTTTTTTATGGGTATGAGTTTGTGTAGGTTCTAATTATGTGAGAGATTTAATAAAATATTTGATAGATTATTTAGGATTTATAATATTTTCTATGATAAAATTATATTTATTTTAATGAAAATTGTTAATATGTGTATTGTTAAATTATTTTTATATAAAATAATAAAATAAATAAGATTATGATTTTTATTTAACAAAAAATACAAAACATTAAACATTAATATTTAAAAAAATGCCTAACAAGTAAAAAAAAATAAAATTTGCAGTTGACTGGTTGACTTGTTAGTCATTTGGCCAAACTTTCAAACTTTCAAGCGGACGTTCGGTAACACTCAATCTGAACGAACTATTTTATTAATGCCATCTCCTAGTCCAGACTGCTAATACCTCTCACCAATGCCTATCGTAGTTCGAAGGGACTGCAAATCTTGAGCTCCAAAACCAAAACAAACATGAGTCATTTTTACTATTCATCTATCACAGTCCGAAGTGAGCTGTAATAACGGAAAATGAACGGGCCTAGAGTTTACGATGATATGGAATTAACAATGTCATTTGGGAAGTTAATTATTTTAAGTCTATTTTAAAAAATAAGGAAAAAGTTAATTTTTTAATTTTTTTAAAAAAATATATATGTAAAAAATATATATATAAAATAGTGTGACCTAAATAAATTAATAAATTAATAAGTTAATTTTTTTTTTCTAGTTGTGAAAATATGCTTAAACTATTTGACATTTTAGTTTTTTAACCTGGCTAAAAAAATTGTATTTAAAAGTCAATTGTCTTTTTTTTTTTAATTGATTTGATCGTTGTGTGAGAAAAATAATTATAAATTGGATGTGATATTTTACCTTATTGATTATTTTAATATATTTTATTTTTTAATGAACTATTTTAACCCAACTCTCTTTTCAAATAAGGCTAATATATTTTATTTTTCTGTTTAAAGTGTTAGTGAATTTTCTTTTCCCCTTAAAAAAAATAAAAAATAATGTTAGTGAATTAATAATTTGATTTTTCATAATTATTAAATGAGAACCTTTAAATATGTGTAGTCTTCTACGTTTTTTCTTATAAAAAAGTTAGTTTCAAGTATCACTCTATTTGGTTTTGGAAATTTCAAAAATAATTTTGGGAGAGTTATTAATAAATCTTATATGTTGGAACGTTGTTATGTTAGAGTATAAATGAATTTTTAAATGTATTATATTAGAATGTTATATTTCTTAAGTGTTATATTTAGAAAAAATACAGTAAATAGTTTTTTTTTTTTTTTTTTTAAGTATTACGTTTGAGTTTTACATTAGAGTGATGGAAACGTGATCTACAAATTAACTTTCCTAAGATAGCGTCCCCCAACAAGGAATGGTATAAACATCCACCAAATCATACTTGTGACGCTTCAAATCTATACTATTGGTTGTAGTCAAGGGAAAGTTACTAATGAGTCCTATGATCAATAACCAAGCAAGTTCCCAGATCGCCGGAGGAGTCAAATTAGTTTCCCTTCTAAGTCCAGCTTTCTTAGGTGGCGCACTACCTTTTTGACAGATCTTAAGAGATATTGGCACAAGGTCTCATAAGCAACGTTACGGGTTATGTTGGTGTTAGAATATAAGTACATAATAAGCACGAATATCCTTAATTACAAAAACTCGTTCCATTACATTACATCCCAAAAGAAAATTTAAATCTTCATATGAGCCTTATAAAATATCAAAAGGGAAATTTCTAACTTTTCTAAGATAGCCAAATGTCTTCGAAGGTTTCTGGCTCGTCGTCTCCAGCTATAAGCTCCTCTTCGGCACCTGGCATGATACGCCGTGAGTTTTGAATGCCCAGTAAACGCACACACACCCCGTTCCTTTTTCTCAATCCAATACACAATCACAAATATGACAACAAGTAATGAAGCATGATATTTAACTAAACAAATAAAGGGTTACAAAGTTAGATGTTAGGCTTCGTTTGGCAAGTTAACATTTTAGCTAAAAAGTCAAAAAATTACTAAAAAAAGTCAAATGCATATAATCTATACCAAAAAGTTAAAGATTCCATTTTCTCTTTACTTTTTACACATCTTTTCGTAAAAAGTCAAAAAGCCACCCTAAACATACTAGTTTTTTTACCTAATATTTTATCCAAAAAGTTACTAAAATAGCATGTTCCCAAACGAGGCCTTAGTAAACTAGAAATCCCCTAAAGAGACTTCGTCTTCCTAACCACAAGAATCGGACGCGGATTATTCGATATGCCCTTTCTTTTGCTGCTTTGTTGCAGACCTTACCTCGGATGCCTACCAACGGTTATGTACCGCGTAGTGCCAACCGTAAGGTCTCAAAAGAGACGGTAAAATAGGGCCTTGCCCATTCCCTCCTTACACCAAACCATCTAGGATCTTAATACAACCGCTCCGTTCAAAGGTTCCGAACAACTACTTGCGCAAGACTGTAACTTTCAAAAGGGAACGCGCCCCGCCAAACAATTTAATTGGGACATAAATTTATCTCATAATAATACTCATGTGATCGAGACCCCATTAGCCACCCCATTAAGTTTTTGTTTAGATTAATATTTGAAGTTAGTTAGTACAAGCAAGTAACAAGAATAAATTTGTATAAATGTAAGCATCATTGAAGGGCTAAAATATAAGATATACAACCATGGGAAGTGTGATATCATATTAAGACACATTCATATATATTAACAAGCATATTCATGAACACAATAGCATGAAATGCCAATGCCAAACAAAAATTTCAGATTTAGTACCCGTTAAAGATTAAAATTGCAAGGGTTGTTTCAGATTTTTCCAGAACTCGGCCTTCCTATTGTTCGAAGAGAATTTAATCTAGTTTCTAGAATATATTTCGGAAATGGGATAGCTTTTCTAGATTTTTAGTTATTTATGAAACACTCCAGCGCTGTCCAAATTCATCGACCGTTACAAAAATCGGATTTTCTTACAAACTGCTCACTCTTTTTCAATGAAACCAATTTTACTTGAAAACTAACTTCTTAAGGAAGATTTTGGCATAAAATGAGGTCCAAAAGATTTTTCTACGTTTTTCTAGAATTTTTGAAAATTGACTATAAAAATAGATTTTTAATGTACAATACTCAAAATAAGAAGATTTGTGAGGAAAGAGATCCACTAAGGAAATTTTTCATTTCTTTTGTGTGATGAAAATATGCTAAATAATATATATTAAACTCAGAAATTTATCTTGAAGGTGTGCTTTTGGAAAGTTTGAGAGATCGGTATGAAAAAGATGGTTTTGTACCGAATAAGGGGAACTACAAGAAGAGTAGAATCATGGCTCAACTCTTTTCATTTTTAACACAAGAAAATCATTAAAACACATCTGAAAAAAATATTTAGAACCCTTAAGAGCATGTATTTTAAAAAGGAGAATAAAAGAGAGAGTTGTGTTGTGGCTTACTTGCTAGGCTAGGCCAAGTTGAACAAGATTGCTCTCCTCTTCCTTTCTCTCTCTCTCAAGACTTTTCTCTTGCTCTCCTTTCCCTCCTCTAGGCCAAATGTAGGTGTGTGTGTGTGTGTGTTGTTTGTGTATGCTATGCTAAGAGGGTGGTTGTATATATAGGCAAATTTGGTGTGAAAAGACACAAAGGCCCATTAGTTGGAATTGGATTGAGAAGTTTGGATTTACTTGGAGTCTAAAGGAATAGGGAGTGATTAGGGGACTTAATTATGTGATTAGACAAGATTTAGTTAGCCTCTCCTTGGAATGGAACTAGGTTGGGAACATAATCCCTTGGTTTAGGGGTACTTGGTACTTTTGCTTCTAGAATGCCATGATTACAAGTTTGAAAATCGATCCTTCACACTCCCCTAGGTGGGCCGGCCATGGGGAAGGGAAATGGATAATATTCTATTCAATATATGTGTACTATGGAGATATTCCCAATATATATATATAGATCCACAAATTGATTTGGTGGTACTATAGTACAAAAAGTACATGTACTAGTTTGGGACAAATCTTGAAATTAATAAAAGAAGTGAGGACTTGGAATTAAACTCATGTATTGGAACCTTATTTATATAGAATTACGTTAAATTAGGCTAAGGAACCTAATTGGGCTAGGATATTCTTGTTTCGATAAAAATTAAAAATACTAACCGGAAAGATTCAAAATAATTTAAGAAACTAAAGGGCTTTAAGGAAATAATTCAAACATAAGGGTTTTAAAGAAAATACATTTTTCAGGGGCTTCACAACAAATCCCCCTTAAAAAAATTTCGTCCCCGAAATTCAACTATATACTGCCTTCGAAAAGTTCGGGATAATTTGCCTTCACCCAATCCTGGCGTTCCTTAGTAGATTCCTCAATTTCCCGATGACGCCAAAGCACTTTTACTAAGTGAACCGTCTTGCCTCTAAGGTTCTTCTCTCGACTATCTTGTATCGCTACCGGTCCTTCTTCAAAGGTAACATCTTTGTCAAGACTGATTTCTTCCCAATTAAGGACATGTGACGGGTCGGCGATATATTTCCTCAACATAGATACATGGAAGACGTTGTGTATCCCTGCTAACTGCGGGGGTAGAGCTAGTTTGTATGCCACTTCGCCCACCTTTTCCAATATCTCAAAAGGCCCAATATATCGTGG
This sequence comes from Camellia sinensis, assembly GCF_055761805.1. Taxonomy (NCBI): domain Eukaryota; kingdom Viridiplantae; phylum Streptophyta; class Magnoliopsida; order Ericales; family Theaceae; genus Camellia; species Camellia sinensis. The sequence continues at coordinate 62,666,213 of NC_138971.1, forward strand.
TGATAGCTTTCCCTTTCTTCCAAATCGTACAATCCCACGCCTAGGTCGTACCTCTAGAAACATGTGGTTGCCTACTTCAAACATCAATGGCCTTCTCCTCCTATCTACATAATTCTTTTGACGATCTTGAGCAGTTTTTAACTGTTGTTGGATAAGTTTGACTTTCTCAGTAGTTTCTAGAACAAGTTCGGGTCTTATCAGATTTGCTTTACCCACTTCAGTCCAACAAATCGACGATCTACAAGGTCGTCCATATAAATGCTTCAAAAGGCGCCATGCTGCTGCTAGCTTGAAAACTGTTGTTGTAGGAGAATTCAATTAGGGATAGGTACCGTTCCCAACTTCCTTGAAAATCCATTACATAGGCTCGCAACATATCTTCGAGTGTTTGGATGGTGTGTTCTGACTGCCCATCTGTCTGTGGATGAAAAACGGTACTGAAACATAAGCCAGTACCTAGGGCTTCCTGTAGACTTCCCCAAAAATGAGAGGTGAACTGTAGATCACGATCTGACACAATAGATACAGGAATTCCATGTAGTCAAATGATTTCCCCAATGTGGAGCCTGTGCATAGACTCTAAAGTGTCGGTTATCTTAAAGGGTAAGAAATGTGCTGACTTAGTGAGGCGATCCACTATTACCCATATAGCATCGCGTCCTCTGGATGTCTTGGGCTGCCCTATCACAAAGTCCATTGTCACGTACTTCCACTTCCATTCGGCTATTGTAGGGGTTGCAACATTTCTCTTGATTTTTGATGTTCCGCCTTCACCTGTTAGCATGTTAGACATTTTGCTACAAATTTAGCCACATCCTTCTTCATTTTGCTCCACCAATATTGCCTCTTCAAATCTTGGTACATTTTAGTCCCTCCTGGATGTACCGCAAATACAGAGTGATGACATTCCTTAAGTACCTTTTCTATAAGCAACTCATTACTTGGTACAAACAATCTACCTTGATATCTTAAACTCCCATTGGGGTGAATTACCCAATCGAGCATTGGCTCTCCTGATTCCAGACGTCCCTTGATATAGGCTACTTCTTGATTGTGCTTCTGGGCCTCTATGATCTCACTCATCAACTTAGGCGTCACCTTCTGTGCACCAAGGTATACCTTTGTATCTTGAGATTCTACTTGGATTCTAAATTCATTGAGTGTTTTAACCATATCTCATTCTTTGATGGAAATTTTAGCCATCATTCCTCTGCTCTTGCGACTTAGAGCATCTGCTACTACATTGGCTTTACCGAGATGATATGAGAGAGTGAACTGGAAATCCTCAAGATACTCCATCCATCGTCTCTGTCTCAAGTTAAGGTCCTTCTGTGTAAATAGATACTTCAAACTCTTGTGATCTGTGAAAATCTCAAATTGTTCCCCATACAGGTAATGTCGCCATTGCTTTAGGGCAAAAACTACGGCCGCTAATTCCAAGTCATGTGTTAGGTAGTTGCGCTCATGTGGTTTCAACTGCCTAGATCCATACGCGGCTACCTTTCCATTTTGCATGAGCACACAACCTAACCCTTCCTTAGAAGCATTGCAATACACAGTGTACCCCACTTCTCGTTTCGGGATGGTCAAAATTGACGCACTAGTTAATCTGTTCTTTAGCTCTTGGAAGGATTTTTTGCAAGCTTCGTTCCACTCATACTTTACTTGTTTTTGCGTCAAACGAGTCATTGGTTTAGCTAGTTTGGAGAAATCTTGGATGAACTTTTGGTAGTAACCAACCAATCCTAAGAAATTGTAGATTTTTGACACGATTTTCGGTTGTCTCCAATCTAAGACTGCTTCCACCTTGGTTGGATCCACCGCAATCCCATTCTCAGACACTACAAGTCCTAAGAATTTCACTTCATTCAACCAAAACTCACATTTGCTTGCCTTGGCATATAACTGATTGTCCCTAAGAACTTGAAGGACAATCCTTAAATGTTGCTCATGCTCTTCTTCAGACCTTGATTATACCAAGATGTCATCAATAAACACTACTACAAACTGGTCAAGATATGGTGTGAAAATCTTGTTCATTAGGCTCATGAATACTGCTGGTGCATTGGTTAGTCCGAAGGGCATTACTACAAACTCATAGTGACCATATCTGGTTTGAAAGGTAGTTTTTGGTATATCATCCTCCTTGACTCATAGTTAATGGTAACCTGACCTAAGATCGATCTTTGAATAGCACATTGAGCCTCTAAGTTGATCAAAAAGATCATCAATCCTTGGGAGTGGGTATCGGTTTTTGATTGTGACTCGATTGAGTTGACGATAATCAATGCATAGCCTTAACGACCCATCCTTCTTTTTAGCAAACAGCACGGATGCTCCCCATGGTGAAGTACTTGGCCTAATGAATCCTTTTTTCGAGCAACTCCTGTAGTTGTGTCTTTAATTCCCGTAGTTCTGTTGGTGCCATGCGATATGGGGCCATGGATATTGGGGTAGTTCCACGTTATAGCTCAATACTAAAGTCTACTTCCCGGGTTGGTAGCAATCCCGTTAATTCCGTAAGAAATACATCTGCATATTCATATACTATGCGTGGAAGTTCTAATTCTTCTTGGCCCTCCTTGTTTAAAATCAAACTTGTTATCCTACCCGCAAGTTAATCGTGTCACTGTGTCTTATGTTTCGCTGAAGTCATGGAGTCTTGTCTATCCCCTTTAAACTGGAAACGTGTTCGGTCAGGCGTGTGAGCTACTACTTTCCTCTGACGGCAGTTGATCACCGCTCGGTGGGCAAACAACCAGTCCATGCCCAAAATGATATTGAAGTCTGACATTTCCATGACACGAAGGTCGCAAGTTAAGTGTAGGTTCGACATTCTTATTTTACAATCCTTACAGATCAATCCTATCCGAACGCATCCTCCCATAAGTGACATTACATTTAAGGTAGTCTTTAAGGATTCACATACAAGTTCTAATGACTTAGCACCATCAGAGGATATAAAATAATGTGATGCACCAGTATCAAATAAAACATGCACCCAAGAATTGTATATACTAAATTACCCTCAATTACAGACGGGTACGCTTCTTCCTCTTGCAAGGCAAAGACTCTGCCGGTTGCCTTCTAGTTACCACTGGTCCTGGCGTTCTGAGTTCCTCCACTCTTCTAGTGCTGCTGCCCGGTAGATCCTGTCTTGTTTGTCCAAGACTTCTGCCCGCCTAATGCCTAGGCATTTGCTCCAGAACCTCCTCTCTGGTATCCAGATGGAGAGAGTTGGGGGCATTCGCTCTTTTTGTGCCCTAATTGTTGGCAATGAAAGCAGAAGAGTTGTCCTGCTGGCTTTAATTGCTGCCATTGCTGTTATGGTTGTGGTCTGGAGTAGGGCTTTGAGGCCATATTTCTTTTCTGGTTCCTCTGAGGTCCAACAGATGTCTGATCCTCTTTCCGCTTGTTCCAAGTCTTCCTAGTGTCGACTACTTCCCTTTCAGATTCTAATGCCGTCTCCAACACCTCAGCATACGAGTGGAGTCGTTGTGGGAGAACTCTTCCCCTGATTGTAAGTTCCAACCCCCACTTGAACATCCTTGCTTTCTCTTCGTCATTTGCTACATATCTAGTTGTGTAACGGGCTAATTCTTCAAAACTTGCAACGTATTGGGTTACGGTCATATTCCCTTGCTCCAAGGTTTGGAATTCCTTGACTCGCTCTCGGCGGACCGTACTTGGGAAATATTTATTTAGGAACAGTTCCCTAAACTGGTTCCATGATAGGCTTGCTACGTCATGGGTATTCTTGATTAGCTCACACTAGTGGTCGGCCTCATTATCAAGCTCGAATACTGCCAAAGCTATTCTATCAGCGACTTCGGTTATGCCCATAGTGTCTAGCATTTTCTCTATCTGTTGAAGCCAATTTTCAGCTACCTTTAGGTCTGGTACACCTGCAAACTTTGGGGGCCTCTGTTTTCAAAATTCGAAAAAGAGTTGAGTCCTCTCATTCTACCAATTGTTCCTTAACTGCCCTAGTTCTTCCAGAATTTGATGACCTAGGTTATTGGGGATATTAGCCCCTGCGGGTACAGGTCCGTGTTGATCTTTGGAACGGTTCTGTGCATTGTTGCTGGTTTCTGAATAGTCATTAGCTCGTGTGTCCACCATTCTGTTCATGGTACGTGGTGAGCTGGTTTCCAGTTTTATAGCTAAAGAGAATCTCGTTACTTAGATTTGAAATGAAGGTTCAGTTTCCTTAGGGTATACTAAAGCAAGTAACAGTCAACAATATAGATCAACACAACATTCATATATTATAATAGGTGTCATTACAAAAGGGCTCCTAGATCGGAGTTACATTTAAAGGGCATCTCCACATTACAAAGTTCAAGTTATCCTATTCTAAGGATCCCTATCAACGAATCTTACAAAAGTCTAGTTTTACTATCCCTCGAACTAGTTCTCGTTCCCCGACTAATCAAAGTCTTCTTCTGGGTCGTCATCAACAAAGTCAGTTGCTTGGTCCGGAGAGTGAGGGGTGTACATCGGTGAGAGGGAATTGTGTTCAGATGACACCTCTATAGGGTAGGCTTGGGTTGCCCCTTGCTGTTCGGGTGGTTGCTCCATATCCATTGGTTGTTTGTTGCATGGCCCCTGATAATGAGATTCGTAACTTTCAGCCTGCGTCGGTGGTTGGTGGAATGCTATGGTGGTCAAAGCTTGGTGAATCAAGGAGTCCATTCTCTGGTCATCTTGCTCCATTCGGATTGTCTTCTTTGCTGCCCGACTTAAAAATTGTAGGCGGCGTCGTACCAGGGACCTCTTTTGCTCCCTCTTATAGTGGGAGTACTCTGTTTTCACCTTATGTATCTCTGTTATGATCATTTCTTCGCGCAGCAATCGCACAGTGTCGGCGGCTAAAGTGGGGGTTGACAGACATGGCCCTCATTCCCTACATACGGAAAGTACCCCACGAGTCGAGACTGACGCCGGGTCTTGGATGGCCTCCCGATGACATCCTAAAGTGGAAAAAGATTTTTATTTGTTAGTCTCTTTTAAATATAATAGTGCGATAGTAAAATACAATAAGGTAAAGGGGTAAGGGCTTCTAGAGATGCATATTGGGTTGCACGGGCTAAGGGTTGAACCTAGGCTCTGATACAAATTGTGACGCTCCAAATCTACACTATTGGTTGTAGTTAAAGAAAAGTCATGAGTCCTATGGTCAATAACCAAGTAAGATCCCAGATCGTCGGAGGAGTCAAATCAGCCTCCCTTTTAAGTCCAACTTTCTTAGATAGTGCACTACCTTTTTGACAGATCTTAAGAGGTATTGACACAAGGTCTCATAAGCAACGCTAGGGGTTATATTGGTGTTAGAATATAAGTATATAATAACCACGAATATTCTTAATTACAAAAGCTCGTTTCACTACATTACATCCAAAAAGAAAATTTAAATCTTCATATGAGCCTTACAAAGTATCAAAAGGGAAATTTCGAACTTTTCTAAGATAGCCAAATGTCTTCGAAGGTTTCCGGCTTGTCATCTCCAGCTATAAGCTCCTCTTCGATACCTGGCATGATACGCCGTGAGCTTTAAATGCCCAGTAAATGCACACATACTCCGTCTCTTTTTCCCAGTCCAATACACAATCACATATATGACAACAAGTAATGAAGCATGATATTTAACTAAACAAACAAAGGGTTACAAAGTTAGATATTAGTAAACTAAAAATCCACCAAAGAGACTTTGTCCTCCCAACCACAAGAGTCGGACGCAGATTATTCAGTATGCCCCCTCTTTTGCTTCTTTGTTGCAGACCTTACCTCGGATGCCTACCAACGGTTATGTACCACGTAGCGCCAACCGCAGAGCCTCAAAAGACACAGTAAAATAGGGCCTTGCCCATTCCCTCCTTACACTAAACCACCTAGGGTCCGAATACAACCGCTCCGTTCAAAGGTTCTGAACAACTACTTACGCAAGACTGTAACTTTCAAAAGGGAACTCGCCCCCGCCAAACAATTCAATTGGGGCATAAACTTATCTCATAATAATACTCATATGATCGAGACCTATTAGCCACCCCATTAAGTTTTTGTTTAGATTAATATTTTAAGTTAGTTAGTACAAGCAAGTAACAAGAATAAACTTGTATAAATGTAAGCATCATTGAAGGGCTAAAATATAAGATATACAACCATGGGAAGTGTGATATCATATTAAGACACATTCATATATATTAACAAGCATATTCATGAACATAATAGCATGAAATGCCAATGCCAAACAAAAATTTCAGATTTAGTACCCGTTAAAGATTAAAATTGCAAGGGTTGTTTCAGATTTTTCCAGAACTCGGCCTTCCTATTGTTCGAAGAGAATTTAATCTAGTTTCTAGAATATATTTCGGAAATGGGATAGCTTTTCTAGATTTTTAGTTATTTAAGAAACATTCCAGCACTGTCCAGATTCATCGACCGTTACGAAAATCGAATTTTCTTACAAACTGCTCACTCTTTTTCAATGAAACCAATTTTACTTGAAAACTAACTTCTTAAGGAAGATTCTGGCAAAAAAATGAGGTCCAAAAGAGTTTTCTACGTTTTTCTAGAATTTTTGAAAGTTCACTGTAAAAACAGATTTTTAATGCACAATACTCAAAACAAGAAGATTTGTGATGAAAGAGATCCACTAAGGAAATTTTTCATTTCTTTTGTGTGACGAAAATATGCTAAATAATATATATTAAACTCAGAAATTTATCTTGAAGGTGTGCCTTTGGAAAGTTTGAGAGATCGGTATGAAAAAGATGGTTTTGTACCGAATAAGGGGAACTACAAGAAGAGTAGAATCATGGCTCAACTATTTTCATTTTTAACACAAGAAAATCACTAAAACACATTTGAAAACAATGTTTAGAACCCTTAAGAGCATGTATTTGAAAAAGGAGAATAAAAGAGAGAGTTGTGTTGTGGCTTACTTGCTAGGGTAGGCTAAGTTGAACAAGATTGCTCTCCTCTTTCTTCCTCTCTCTCTCTCAAGACCTTTCTCTTGCTCTCCTTTCCCTCCTCTAGGCCGAATGTAGGTGTATGTGTGTGTGTTGTTTGTGTATGCTATGCTAAGAGGGTGGTTGTATATATAGGCAAATTTGGTGTGAACAGACACAAAGGCCCATTAGTTGGAATTGGATTGAGAAGTTTGGATTTACTTGCAGTCTAAAGGAATAGGGAGTGATTAGGGGACTTAATTATGTGATTAGACAAGATTTAGTTAGCCTCTAGTTGGAATGGAACTAGATTGGGAACACAATCCCTTGATTTAGGGGTACTTGGTACTTTTGCTTTTAGAATGCCATGATTACAAGTCTTGAACATTGATCGCTCACACTCCATAGGTTGGCCGGCCTTGGGGATGAGAAATGGAAAATATTCGATTCAATATAAGGAAATAATTTAAGCAACTAAGAGACTTAAGAAAATAATTCAAACGTAAAGGTTTTTAAAGAAATTACATTTTTCAGGGGTTTCACAATACTAATTCAAAATATGATCTCACAGTAAGGTTGTCCAAACAAAGAGAACCTATCAGTGTATTAGAAAACCATGGGACTGATTGATTCCTAATTAGACTTTTGATAATTTTTTCAATAATTTTCAAAATTTTAATTTGTTTTTTTTTATTTATAGTTTTGAACGAATTTTTTTACTGTTTTAATCAATTTTTTATTTTTTAAATTCGCTTAATCTATATATACTTAAAAAGCACAAAATTTCACATATTTTGAAGAAAATTACTAAATACAAAAAAAATATATATATATATTTAGGATTGTTTTAGCAACAATATATTTTAGTCAAAAAGTCATTTATTCTCTCTATTTTTTTGGATATATTTGTTCGTAAAAAACTAAAAACTTAACTATAATAGCAAATTCCCAAAACAACCCCTCAGTACATTTTTATATTTTTATTGAATTTTTTTATAAATATTTTCACAAATATTTTATTTTTAGTGTACATTTGGATTGGGTATATCTAAAATCAAATTACTAAAATACCAAAAGAGTTTATTAAAGACAGCAAAATAGAAAAAATAAAAAACTCAAAAACTTAAAAATTATTTTTTTAAACTCAAAATCAAACAGATTGAATTAACTTTTTTCTTTTGCTAAAAAATGTACAAAAATTCAAAGTAACTAAAAATGAAAAACGCCAAAGGAGACCATACTCTTGTTTGAAATTTGCTATTGAACAAATTACAATTTATTCTTCTTAATTATGGGTCATTTTTACTTTACTCATTAACTAAAACTTGTTATATCTGTCCCTAACTTATTGGTTTGTTCTTTTTTAGATTCAACGCTCATTGGTTTGTTTTGATTACAACATTCCGGTATAAAAAGTAGGCAAAATTGTGACATTTGAGTTACACATAATTTTATATGATCAAGATATTTATTCAAAAGTTCATTTATTATAATGTTTTTCTCCCTTTAGTTTAACAAAAAGAAGATTAGAAATAGGCATTAAATTTAATATTTTAAGTGCTTGTGTTCCTAGTCCAAACTCAACCTGTTTGAGTTTATAATGACATGTAAATGTTGTTGATTTTAGGTTTATTTTTTTAGGTGTTAAGAAAACTAGTTTTACATGCACAGATCATAGTGATTAGTGTTGGCTATACATTTTGTACTAAGCCAGTGACAATTCGACACGTGACAAAGTGAGGGTAATATGGGGAGACCAGGTAGGTCTTCGATCCTGATCATACACGTGGCAATTAATATTGGTTGTGATAAGATCTGAGTAGTAGCGGATTAACAAAGAGACGTACAGTGACGTGGCTTCAACGGTTGTTCACATTCAAATTCGAATATAAGGGGGAAGCCTAACTGCAAGTGAAGGCGTAGTGGAGCTACTTATAAGGTAGCATGATCAGCAATTACGGAAGAGCAGTTCGACGGTTTGAAGTACGATTCGATGGTTATCTTCGGAAAGTATAAATAGCAGGAAGGACCTCAGAGAAGGGACGAAGAAAAATCTAAAGAATCACTTTACATATTCCAGTGTTATTTCCTGTCCTTTATATTCTTGTATTTTAAGTTTCTGCGCTGCACTTCATTTGTAGGAGTAGTTGTCGAGTATATTGCCGTTGTAATTCTCTACGGAACTGAGATCATTGTAAGTTTTTCATACTAATGAAATACTCCAGTTTAGTTAACTGTTCTTCTGTTCAAATTTTCTGAAGTTAAATTACCAGTAAGCCACCAGTAAAAGTCCTCTTTATTGAGGCCGAAAGAACCATAACACAATCGTCTGAATAATTGTTTGGCAATTACAATTCTGTAAGGACTGATTGATCCTTGCTGGCACGCTCATAATTACGAAAGTAACCTTCGAAAGCCAAAAAAGCCAACATATATTTTTGGCACGCCCGGTGGGACCTTTTAAAAAAATGGCTAGGCGTATGAGACAAGGAGAAAATGAACGTTTGGAAGAAGGTGTGGAAGGAGAAGTGGAGACATCCAATCCAGAGGATAATGTGATAACACATCCTGTGGAGACTCCTATCCTATCGGAACCCATGGTCGAACAGACCAATACCTCAGAGCAAATACCATTTGTTCGTAATAGTGGACGAGACCAAGGAATTGGACCATCCAGTGTCCCATCTACTCAGCCAGTCAATCCGTGGGGCGGCTTGGTAGACGCCATGGGACAGCAATTAATAAACACAATGGAAAGGTGGGCAGTATCCTTTTTGGATCGAATGAATAACCACCAACCAACGAATGTAAGACACATAGAGGAGGTGAATGTTCCTCAGCAAAGATTGGCTAGAGACAAACAACCTATGCAAGCTAATGGACATTCTAATGGTCAAACTAGTAATCAGATTCAGGAAAGATTACCACCTCAGTCTTGGTACGAACCCATTTTGAGGCCTGTAGCAGGCCAGAATGCCTCAATGTTCAACAGTGAAGCCATGCAGATTGGTGGATCTGGTCCGGTACAAGAAAATGGCATAAGAATGATTCTAAATCCCACATTCGAAGCCATACCTGGTACCAAGGGGTACAATAATCTTGTATTCGAATTTATACCCGGGGGGTTGGAAGGTTTTCCTACAAGTGGAAGGGATACAATACCTGTTCCAGCACCTTTCGTGGGTTCTTTCGCAAGACAGGCTCAAAGAGGTTACCTACACCCCCAACAGCACCCCCTACCATAGGGACAGCCAGTCCCAAATGTACCACCTTATGGACCAAGAGGACCACAAGCACAAGTTTGTCCACCAAATCCTGTGTTTGTTCCCCCAGTGGTGGTTCAGCAGGCACAAAATATGGTCCCTAGGGACCAGATCACTGAGATAGTTAGGGAGTTGTGTGGACCAATGGCTCGGGGGGTCCAAACCCCTGTGTATCGAAAACCATACCCAGAATGGGTCGATAGGGTACATGAATATCCAAGAGGTTTCAGGATACCAGATTTTGTCCTCTTTCATGGGAATGGAAACCAATCCACAGTAGAACATATTGCTAGGTTTGCCGCTCAATGTGGTGAATTTACCAATCATGACTATATAAAGTTGAGACTATTCCCAAATTCTCTAACCGGAGGAGCATTTGTATGGTATATTAACCTTCCACCTAGCTCCATCCAGACTTGGCAGCAAATGGAAGAGGCATTTCATGCCCAGTTCTTCCAATCAGAGTCAGAAGTTTCCATGGCAGACTTGGCCAGATTGAGTCAAAGGCCTGAAGAGAAGGCTACTCAGTTTATTTCCAGATTTAAGAGGGCTCGAAATAAATGTAGAGTAATCTTGCCAGAAACTGAATTTGTAAGATTGGCCCAAAATGGCCTAGAGTTCAGGCTTCGAAAGAAGTTTGATTCAACAGAGTTTAGAGATTTAGTGGAACTGACTTATAAAGTATCTAGATATGATGCATTACTAGAAGAGGAACAGGATTGAAATAATGCATCATATAGGACATACTACAAAGATCCTAATTATGAGATTGATGCAGCAGAGATTGTGGGAAAAGAGCCTATGATCTGTGAAGCATTAATCCATAAAGATACAACAATTGACCAGCAGTTTAAAAAGAAAGATCTCCACAGGAAATATTCTTTCGATTTAACTAAGGCAGATGACATTTTTGATCATTTGCTTGCGGCCAACTTCCTTAAGTTACCAAAGGGTGTTAAAATTCCATCTCTTGATGAACTTAAAGGAAAAATATATTGCAAATGGCATAATTCTTGGTCTCACTCGACTAAAAACTGTGTTGTTTTTCGAGACAGGATCAAAGAACAAATTCGGAAGGGGAGTTTGAAGTTCCCAGCCAAAGCTGAAAAAGCCATGGGGATCGATAGCAATCCATTTCTAGAAATTGGAGAGGTGGCAGCCAATGTCATTATGTCAGACTTTCAGAACTTGTCTCTGAAAGAATTGGAGGAAGTCAATGTACAGATGCATGTGGCCAACCAGACAGCAACCAAAAAAGACCTTAGAAGTCCACCAGCCATGGGACGAGATTTCCCACATCAGAGGGAAGACTCTGATGAAGAAGCACTGGATGATGACTCCCTAGAGGCAGCCGTAATGCAACGAATGTGTCCCAGGTGCAGACTGAGTTATAAGTGGTTGAAAGGTCTTCTAGTCGATGGGAAGCAGTATTACAGGGATGTGCAGAGGCGTCCCAAACCAACCAATGCTTATAACAAAAGGCCGTATCCGGCTAATGTTAGGCAGCAGCCATTAGTGGTTGAACCTGCAGTTAACAGAATATATGCTAAAGGCAAGAGGCCTTTCTATGAGTCCAGATCACCTAACTATTACAGGTTGGAGAGTAGTCATTCTGAAAGAAGGCTGGAGAAGAGTTCAGGTTTTGGTATCAAAGCCAGGAATTGGCCCCTTGGGCCAGTTTCACGAAGGACAGAAAATGATCACCATCACCGAGAACTTGAATCAGGCTTAAAGCTTGGAGACAGGGCCAAACAATTGTCTTCACAGCCAGCCTCGAAGGTGACCTTGAAAGAAGAAAGAGGCGGTTCAACGTCTGGGTCAGTAAGTTCGTGGGTACCTGGAGTCCCAGATTGGTTTGTAATGCAAAACAAACCTAGGGAAATGCCTTCCCAAAGGAATTTTGGAAATCAAAGTAGGATGGTTAAGCCTCCTTTGGTGGCCCCCAATAACTGGGTATTGCTGAAACACCCAAGAACGAAGGAACCAGATATGGTCCCCGTTATTTCCAGATCACAAAGGAGAAAAATTCAGCATAGGTACACCCAATACCAGAGAGACCTGAAAGAAAGTGGAGAGAGTTCTTCGATGATCCAGATAGGAGAAAAGAAGAATCGAAAGTCAGACCATAATTCAAAACTAGTTATACAAAATGACGTGGACCGCAGCAGAGAACAGTTGGCCAAGGTTCATTCTGAACTAAAGACCAGAGAGAAGGAAAGTCTAGCAGGGATGGAGAAAGCTCTGATGGAGAGTGGTAGCGAAACGGAAGGAGATAGTGGCGTAAGCCAGAAGAAAGAAATGGTGGAAGAAGAAATGTTCGAAGCCTTCATAGCTGAGCAAACATTTCTGGTTGGAAAGCCAGTTGAGGAAAATCATTCGAAGGGACCCGCTAGCAATGAATGCAGGATGTTTCTGAAGAAATTGACCAAGGTGACCAAGAGGGAAAACAGGTACAGCCAGCCATTCAGTTTGGCTCGTTTCCCCCGGTATCAGTAAACATGGTACACATACTACCACAGGAATTCCAAGCTGGAGATGAGAATCAAGAGGGGCAGGAAGCTGATCCAATTCTGATCTCTAGTGAAGATTCACAAGCGAGTATGGTGCAAGATAATTTCGAAATGGTTACCCCAATGGAAGCTGAATATGAGAGCGAGGAAGTGGTAAGCATTAACCTCTCGTATCCATTCGAATATCCCTCGAATTCCATGGCGCAGCATGTTAAGCCTTTGTACATTAAGGCCTTCTTCGATGGGGTTCAGTTAAACCGAGTCTTGGTGGATAATGGAGCGGCGGTGAACTTATTACCGAAATCCTCCTTGAAGAAATTAGGAAAGAGGAATCCCAGGTTGATCCCAACCAGTACAACCATTGCTGGTTTTGCCGGAGACAAGCAGATGGCCCAGGGAATTTTACCCATCAACCTCAGTGTGGGAACCAAGGACTGCATGACGGCGTTTTTCGTCATCGATAGCAATGCGAAGTACAATGCCTTACTTGGTAGAGATTGGATCCACACTAATAAATGCGTGCCTTCCTCTTTGCATCAAAAAATGATAATAGCTCCAGGCAATGGGAGGACGGAGGAAATTAATGCAGATCCTCAACCTTTCGTAGCCTGTGCTGATTTCGCAGAAGCCAAGTTGTATATTGACGGTGTGGCACCGCTCAGTATACTGATGAAATTCGATGGTTCAGCCGAAGAAACGACTGATAAGGAAGTAGCACACCTGAAGCATTTAGTCCAGGAGAGTGCTGGTGAAGAATTAGAGGTTAAAGATGACAATGATGCCTGGTTATAGGCAGCAAGATGAAGCACCAGAAGCCAGGCCTTTGGCTTTAATCAAATTTTCAATATTGGATATAAAGTCAATAGTCCAGAAAGTTCGAGAGCAGGAGGAAGAAGTCATGATGATTGGCTGCAAGCGGGAGCAGCAACAAGCTAGAGTTTTAACTCTTGATAAATACTGTGCATTGGACATAGAAACAAAAGTCCAAGAAATACAGGAAGAAGAATCCTTTTGGACAGATTTTGTCTATGAGGAGGAAAATAAAGAGGAGGAATCAAAGAGCCTGGAAGCAAAACACAGCAAGGAGATTCCTGCGGAGTCAGAGAAGATCAAAGAAGGGGTTCTAGTAGGTACTCAGATACAAGACCCCTTAGAAGAAATAAATTTGGGGGAAGATTCTGTACAACAACCCATTTATATAAGTGCTTGGTTGAGTTCTCCCGATAAGGACCAGTTGTTGGTTATTCTAAGAAGATATAAAGATTGTTTTGCATGGTCATACAATGAACTACCAGGATTGGATAGGTCATTAGTGGAACATAGGCTTCCCATGAAGCCTAACTTCAAGCCATACAAACAAAAACCAAGAAGAATGGGTTCAGAGGTGATCCAGAAAGTCAAGGAAGAAATTTTTAGACTACTCAAGGCAGGCTTCATCAGAACAGCCAGGTATGTTGAGTGGCTATCTAATATTGTACCTGTAGTCAAGAAAAATGGCAAAATGAGAGTATGCATTGATTTTAGAAACTTAAATCTGGCAACTCCAAAAGATGAATATCCTATGCCTATAATAGATTTGTTGGTAGATAGCTCAGCAGGACATCACATTTTATCAATGATGGATGGACACTCAGGCTATAACCAAATCTGCATTGCGGAGGAAGATGTTCACAAGACAGCATTTAGGTGCCCTGGGAATATTGGGACCTTCGAATGGGTTAAAATGCCGTTTGGCCTGAAGAATGCTGGGGCCACATATCAGAGGGCTATGAACACTATCTTTCATGACCTTATTGGTGGGTATTTGGAATGTTATATTGATGACATTGTGGTTAAATCCCAATCCATGGAGGAACATTTGTTTCACTTAGAGGCAGCCTTTGAAAGAATGAGAAGGTTCAAATTGAAGCTTAATCCTCTTAAGTGTGCTTTTGGCGTATCATCTGGAAACTTCTTGGGCTATGTAGTACACAAGAAAGGAATACAGATCGACCAGAATAAAGCCAAAGCCATCATTGAAGCCAGACCTCCATCAAGTAAGAAAGAACTACAAAAGTTCCTTGGTCAGGTTAATTTTCTTCGAAGATTCATTTCTAACACTGCAGGGAAAACTAAAATTTTTTCTTCTTTATTAAGGCTGAAAGATGAAGAGGAATTTGTGTGGACAACGGAGCATCAAAGTGCTTTCGATGGAATCAAAGCCTACTTGGCCAACCCTCCGGTACTGATGCCACCAAATGGCGTTAAGCCTTTGAAGTTGTACATAGCCGCAGCAGAAGATTCATTGGGAGCTTTTTTGGCCCAAGACAATGAGGAAGGCAAGGAGCAAGCTGTGTATTACCTTAGTAGGTTTTTAAATTCTTGTGAATGTAAATATTCAGCTGTAGAAAAGCTTTGCCTTGCATTGTATTTTGCTGTAATGAAATTAAGATATTACCTTTTGCCTACAACTATATTGGTAATTGCAACCACAGATTTGGTTAAATACATGTTATCTAGACCTATGTTGAGGGGAAGAATTGGCAAATGGGTATTAGCCTCGTCAGAATTTCACTTAGAATATGTGCCCCAAAGGGCAGTGAAAGGACAAGTTTTAGCTAATTTTTTGGCAGACCATCCATCTCAAACAGAGAGTCAAGAAATAATGGAACTCAGTATGGCTAGTGTCGAACCATGGCAAATGTGGTTCGATGGATCGAAAGCCAATGGCCTAATTGGAATTGGTATAGTAATCAAGTCACCACAAGGAATTGAAACCACGCATGGTTTCAGAATAGATGAAACTGCTTGTTCTAATAATCAAGCTGAATATGAAGCTTTGATAATAGGATTGGAAATTCTTATTGGATTACAAGTACATGCAGTTGACATATTTGGAGATTCCCAATTGGTCGTTAACCAAGTAAAAGGGATTTTCAAGTGTCAAAGTATAAGTATGCTGCCTTATTATGTCGTCGCATTACATTTGCTCTCTCAATTTGAAATAGTAAATGTAACTTATGTCCCGAGATTCTTGAATAATAGAGCTAACGATGTGGCGCAGAAAGCTTCGAATTTCAAGAGTAAAGATGGTACCCATTGGGATGTAAGCCAAACGACATACCAAAAACCTATACCTCCTTTAAGTAAGAGGAACATGGTCCTGGAAATCAACTATAATGATCTGCAGGAACAGGATTGGAGACATCCAATAATACAATACTTGGCTGGCCCATCCTCGAAAGCCAGCAGAAGAGTTAAATTGCAATCTATGCAATATATCATATACAACAATGATCTCTACAAAAGAGGGGGAGATGGTCTATTGTTAGAATGTTTAGGGCCAAAAGAAGCATTAATAGCTATGGCTGAAGTTCACGAAGGTATCTGTGGTGCACATCAGCCTGGTGTAAAAATGAGATGGCTGCTTCGAAGACATTCCTATTATTGGCCGACTATCCTTAAAGATTGCATAAAATATGCAAAAGGCTGCCAGGCATGTCAAAAGCATGGTACAATAAGGCATGTGCCCATAACTGATCTACATGCAGTAGTAAAGCCTTGGCCATTTAGAGGATGGGCCATGGATATGATGGGGAAAATACACCCTCCCTCTTCGAAGCATCATTGTTTTATTTTGGTGGCTACTGATTATTTCACCAAATGGGTTGAAGCCAAACCATATAAAGCTGTAGATCAGACGGAGGTTATTGGGTTCATTAAAGATTTGATCCATAGATTTGGTATCCCACAAACGATAACGGTCGATAATGGGACCGTTTTTGATGGGAAAATGGTGAAGTCTTTTGTGGCTGAGTTCGGGATTAGCCTTGTGAATTCCACTCCATACTACGCACAAGCCAATGGTCAAGCTGAGTCATCTAACAAGTCCTTAAAAAAAGGAATACAAAAAGTTGTGGAAGATAATCCGAGGGATTGGCACAACTTATTGTTAGATGTATTGTGGGCTTATAGAACTTCCCCGAGGTCAAGCACAGGAGTCACTCCTTATGCCTTAGTTTATGGGCATGATGCAGTGTTACCAGTGGAGATCAATGTTAAATCCTTAAGGGTAAGATGCCAAGACCAGTTGGATCCTGAGCAGTACTATCAAAGTATGTGCTTGGAATTAGAAGATATAGATGAAGCTAGAATTTTGGCATTAAATAGCATTCTCTTTCAGAAGAAGAAAGCAGCCAAAAATTATAACAAGAAAGTCAAACACATTGGCTTTGATAAAGGTGATTTGGTGTGGAAGAAAATACTCCCAGTAGGGATTAGAAACCATAGATTTGGCAAATGGTCACCTAACTGGGAAGGACCATATCAAATTCATAGAGTTTTGCATTTTGGGGCATACCATTTGAAAGATCTGAGTGGTCATGTGCATCCCAAAAAGATTAATGACAGATATTTAAAACCTTATTTTCCAACTATTTGGGAAACACAGGGAATAAAATAAACAGTGAGTACAAGAACATAAACAAGGAAATGCTTTATAAAGAGTCAAGTACATTGTGCCACAAGTTGGCCCAAAAATCATTACAATGTTTTAGCTGTTTTTGTACAACAGATTTCCTATTGGTAAACGATACAAACAGTTGAATAGCTGCAGTCATATCTTTCTTTTGATCAGCCAGTCCTTGATTGGTGATTTGCAGTTTGAGGTCAGTTCGGAGTAAGGCTTGATTCATTGCAGAAAGCTCCTCTTCGAGTTGAGCTTTCCTCTCCAGCAATTGAGTTCGGAAGTGAGAGGCAGAGGAGTGTTGTTCCTTAAGCGTTGATACTTCAGTATGCACTTGAGAAACAAAACTTTGATCTCTGACCAATTTCACATCTGCAGCCTTGGCAGCATGACAGATGCTGATGTAAAAATCAATGGTAGCCGCTGCCTGGGATAGATGGTTAGAGACATCCATACCAGACTGCTCAGCAAGTTTGCAGCATTGAAGAAACCCGTTTTTTATTATAGGCCTTTGTAGAGCCTCGAAGGGAATCCTCGAAAAAGAAATTAGCAGGTCTAGACAGGTGTCCAAGTCTATCGAAGGCACAGAAGGTTGGCTGCTAGAGGAAGGAGAGCTCTCAAAGATTTCCAGCAAAGAATCAGCTAAAACTAATGGCTCAGTCTCCTCATCGAATGTTGGAGAAGTAGAAGTGATGTCAAAAAGACTAGCTAATCTTGCTTCAAAAATATCAATCTCATCAGTAGACATGAGGGGAGCAGAAAGAGTTGCCTTGGGAGACACAGAAGATTGCATAGCAACAGGAGAAATGGGTGGAGCATCTTTGATGGTCTCGATGGTCCTGGTCACCAATGAATCAAGAGAAGGAGGGCTGGAGCTAGGTAAAGATGGTGAGTCACGAATTGGAGAGCTGTCAGCACTCATCAAAGACAAGGTAGCACTTGAAGCCTCCTTGGAAGGGGAGAGAGGAGCAAGACTCAGTAAAGAAGTAGATTGGGGAAAGTCAAGAGTCAAGTAAGAAAGATAGGGAGCTAAACCAAGAGGAAAAGGTACAGGAATGCTTGGCCTCAGGAAAAGTGTAGAAAATCTAAACCCCAAAAATAGAAGTATGGTCTGAGTAGTCCCTATATCCTGCGCCTGATCTGCCTCGAATGAAACTGAGAGAGGTTCCATCGGAAGGATGAGTTCAGAAGTTGTTGCTGCATGAGGAAGAAATGTAATGCAATGTCAAACCTTGATACCAAAGGCTAACAGAGGAAAAATCGCAAAGGCATAAAATTACCTGCTCCAGAAGTATCGGCGATAATGGGGGAACTGCGAAGGGTGTAATCTCTGGCAGTCTGTTGTCTTCTTACAGTTTCCCTTTGCAGTATGTCAGCAGCAGCAGGTTCATCTCTCAGAAACTGTTGCTGCCGTCTCTTCTCAGCTCTTTCAAAGACAATCATGGCTTTAGGATGTTCTTGCTCCATTGTCCTTACGGCTGCTTTATGGATGGTATCTTCGACTGAGATAGGAGCGGAAGCAGACACCTTTTTTCTCTTCTCTATGGCTTTGGCGATTGTCTTAGAATCAGAGTCTTCGACCATATCGGAAGGAGAAACAGTCATCTTTCTTTTCCTTTTCCTCTGTATTGGCAGGGTCTGTTTTTTCTCAATTTCTTTCTCAACTTTTCCCTCAAGTTCTTCAAGCTGCGATCTAGATTCCAGAGAAATGAATTCATCTTCTGACTCTCTGGCAGTTACCGAGTCGGATGAAAAGACGATCGCCTTCTTCTTTCTTTTTAAAAATAACTCTTCCTCTTCATCTGATTCTTCCTTTTCTTCCCCTTGAATATTGGATGTTCCCTTGTCGAGTTCAAAGAGGCTCCTTTTCTTTTGTGATTGGCCACCTCCACAAAAGAAGAATTAAAGATAAGGAAAAATGCATTATGAAAGACAAAAGTAGAAGAAACAAGGGTATACCTTTCTTCGAGGCAGCACGAGTGACTCTGGGAGGAATTGAAGCAGCAGGAGCAGCATGTGCCAATTCTGAAACAGTGGAATAAGTGACCTCCCCGGTTTCTTTGAGCTTGGTCACATCTAACACTGTTAGTAGGCTTAAAAGTGGAATGGCCAGATAAATCTCCATGTTAGTCACCCACCGGTTTTGGTACCTCTTCAACACGGTACCTTGAGGAATGAAAGGGGTGTATTCAAAGTTGGCCAAATCATCTACAAATTTCAAAGTTGCCTCTTCTAGCCTGGATTTCCGGACTTTCAAGTCCCTTCTGGTGAGGCTGAGATTTGTGTTGCTACAGAGGGGTATTGGGACCCCTTGTGAAAGGCCAAATTGTCTAGCAAACTAGGCTAGACAGTAAGGTTCAGCAATACATTTATATGCCTTCGGGTTTAAAGTCCCGATAAATAGCTCTCTGGGAATTAGAATGGAAGCCCATATATCCTTGTGAGCAAGCGAAGTACAAGACTGGTCACTCAGAAAATTCCTCAACCAAGATGGACCAATGGAAGGTTCGAAGGGACGAAAACGATAAGTAGGAAGGGAGACTGGAAGCTGGTGAAAGAAAGAGAAGTAAAAGGCAAAGGTAGAAGGGTAAAGTGAAGCATTGGCCATCCTTATGCCATGAGTAAGAGGGTTCGGCTCAGAAAATTTAAGGCATTTGAATTGTAATTCAGTAAAATAGGCAAAAAGCCAAAACTGAAGGATCCAGAATGGCCCCCCTTGATTAGCATCTAAGGGTTTCTCACAAAAAAGGGAGCATACTCTATATACGTGCCCTAGAACATGTGGGGCTAAGGCCACCTTTTTCTGTAAGGCAAAGGCTTTGGCAAGAGGGGCAAATTCAGGCATAATTCTCTGAGAGGAAGTGCAAAAAAGAAATTTACAAAGCCAATACAATAAGAAAGAAAAAAATTCCCTATCAGTCACAAGGCCCTGTCTTTTATTCTCAGCCCTAGCAAAATCACTATAAGATGAGTTAAGGGAGGGGAGGGAGAAAGGGACTGCTAAATCAGGATAATCTGGTCCAAAAGGAGTGCCAATAAGGGATAATCCCAGTAAATGGCAAATATCAAGAACAATGGGGGCCATCATCCCACATCTAAATTGAAAAAAGTTAAAGACAGGATTCCAAAAACATAGAGCAGCGGGAACAAGGAAAGAGTCTTCTGAAATAGTTACCCTAGACAGTCTGAGAGCATCGAGAAGGCAGAGTTCTTGAAGGTCCAGGGTCCTAGCAGGAATAACCCGATCATACCACTCTTGCCACTCTGGTCTCACCGTGGGCCAGCATCGGTGGGGGCGATTTATCCTCCAATTCCTCCAGTCGAGACCACCTTCATAGAGAAGACATTGGTTTTCCAGTCGGGGGTACAGAGCTGGGAGTTCAGTGAGGACCTCTTTGAATATGGGCCCGAGCACATAGTCTGACTGCACATGGCGACGAGGGACAAAGATGCGTCCATCAATAGCGCTCCTCTCCCCAGCTTTATACTTTTCGCATTCCGCATCAATAATCCTCTTCAGGGCCACAGATGGGCTCATACGCTCTACGACTGATACTGAAGGAGAAGCCATTGACGGTATGCTTTTCTTCGGGAAAGGAAGTAGAGAGAAGCCGACGATTGGTAATAAGAGGGTTTGTGCGATTAGAAGAGCAGGTGATTTCAGAACACAAAACAAAAGGGTTTTTAAAGTCCTCGTATTTGAAAATATATTACATGAGCTGTTAAGTATTAAAAGTATGAGTACAAAAGCTTCCTTCAACATTGATGCTTTTGGAGGGAAAAACAAAGCCCGGTTGATTAAGGCTAGCTTCAAAGTAAGATATTTTGCTTCAAAGTCGAGTCAAACGGCTTCGAAAACAGAGAAGCCAGCTTCGAAGTGGGTTGCCCTACCCAAAAAATAAAAATACTCGAGTATTTATTTTAAAAGGGGCTTAAAGACCTGTTTTTAGAGTTTTTAACAAAGATAATGTCCTTCGAAGCAAAACTTGAGTTTCTTTAACAAGGGTAATGTCATTCGAAGCAAAACTTGAGTTCCTTTAAGGATGGGATTTGGTGTTCGAAACATCAAAAGCAATAATGACAATGACTAGATGTTGACTATGGTCAAAACAGGTTTTGAATGTAAGATTGCTAGATTCGAAGCACTGTTTCCAATTGAAAATCAGCCAAAACTCTATTCCACAACTTGGAAAGGTTACAATTGGCTCATTTAGTGTTTTATTTAAAACAATTAAGTCCAGATTTAAAGGATGAAATTGTTCGAAGTTCGAAGCTCTGGGTTGACTTTTAAAACACAAATAAAAATACAAGTGAAGACAGGGTCAAACAAAGACAAATTTTGTTTATATTAAGATCAGAGTGATTACATCAGCTGACCCTATCTCGGTATAAACTCGAGCTCATAAAAATAAAGAATAGAATAAATAACAAGATCATGAAATTTAGTCCAACAATGATCAATGAACTTTTGTTCTTTCTTTATTCTATCTTCTAAATTTTCTAGCATTGGCTGCATAAGTTGATGTGCTCTCACTTCATAGTAGAGCTCTTCAGCCTTTATCTCAAAGGCCACCTCTCTTAACCCTTGTTCCAATTCATCAATGTCCAAGTCATCCCAATACGCAGAATCTTTATTCTTGAAATCATTGAGTTCTTCAATAAAGTTCTCTGCTTCGTACTGAGCATGAATTCTAAGGGACGAGAGTTGGTCTAAAGATTGTGTAGTAGCCATAGAATTACGGTGCCAGTGAAGAAGCAATGGAAGTTGGTCCAGAAACATATGAAGTTTTGCCTGAGCAAGGGGATTAAGGACATGACCCCTAGTCATGATGTCACAAGCCCATCGAAGGTTCTTGAGAGGGACTTCGTCCTCAAGAACATTAAAGGGCAAGTGAGAGAAGGCTGCAAGCAGAAGTTGAGCCTGTTTCCGCTCAGCTGGGGTAGGAGAAGGCAGAGGTTTATAGGGTGGAAAGACATTCTCCGTGGATAGGGCAATCTTCAATTTTTCTGCCCAGGAAAGAATTGGTAGGGGAGGATCAATTTCGGGAGACGAAGAAGAAGATGTGGACGTTTCTGTCTTCAAGGATGATACGGGAGCAGAAGGAACAAAGACATTAATATAATCAAGCCAGTCAGAAGAACAAATCTTCACCATCTGGGCTAAGAATGATGGGTTATACCCTTGTGTTTCTTCTGGGCGAGGAGCAGAGTGCACTATCTTTGTAGGCATGGAAGATGTATACCATGCTACAAGAAGATTTTCCTCCAGACTACGCCGATGGTCAATGGGCACATAAGGATAAACAACTGAACTTCGAGCATAGGAGGGAAACTCTAAAGGGTCAGTGAACTCAACAAAATGGTGGTTGATTCGCTCCTTTAAATCAGAAGTCTCAGGTACTGACCAACTTGTCCAGTCAGAACCTCCAGAAGAGGAAGAAGTTGCAGCTTTATCCCATATAGAAATTTGCGAAGAAGAGTTGCTCAAATCCATGTTTGCAATTTTACGAATCAGAGGTTTGAGAGCAGATTGTTCGAACTGTAAAGGTGGGTCAGAAGGGAAAATTCTTATGTCTTTGTTTGTAGCCTTTTGAATCGAAGGATTAAGAGCAATGTGTTCGTAATCCAAAGGTCGGTAATTTGCAAAGGCGTCCATGACCTGAATATAGAAAGGTGGGTAAAGGTGGCTAATAAATGCATGCTTTCGACGAGGAATGGCATTGACATATGACTCTTCGTATGCTTCATCATTGGAGGAAAGAGTTAATTTGGCCATAAAATGTATCAGTCTGTTCGAATAATAAGACAGTGAAAGTACTTAAAGGATCAAGACGAGAGTATTAATACAGATGGTGTGAGACAGTTGCATTTCTGGGAAGATGCAAAACCCATGCACGTTCTAAGACGTGGGAAAAGGGACTCTGATCCACTAATATCACCAAGTCTTGGGTATATTAGTGCGGGGGGTAATGTTGGCTATACATTTTGTACTAAGCCAGTGACAATTCGATACGTGACAAAGTGAGGGTAATATGGGGAGACCAGGTAGGTCTTCGATCCTGATCATACACGTGGCAATTAATATTGGTTGTGATAAGATCTGAGTAGTAGCAGATTAACAAAGAGACGTACAGTGACGTGGCTTCAACGGTTGTTCACATTCAAATTCGAATATAAGGGGGAAGCCTAACTGTAAGTGAAGGCGTAGTGGAGCTACTTATAAGGTATCATGATCAGCAATTACGGAAGAGCAGTTCGCCGGTTTGAAGTACGATTCGATGGTTATCTTCGGAAAGTATAAATAGCAGGAAGGACCTCAGAGAAGGGACGAAGAAAAATCTAAAGAATCACTTTACATATTCCAGTGTTATTTCCTGTCCTTTATATTCTTGTATTTTAAGTTTCTGCGCTGCACTTCATTTGTAGGAGTAGTTGTCGAGTATATTGCCGTTGTAATTCTCTACGGAACTGAGATCATTGTAAGTTTTTCATACTAATGAAATACTCCAGTTTAGTTAACTGTTCTTATGTTCAAATTTTCTGAAGTTAAATTACCAGTAAGCCACCAGTAAAAGTCCTCTTTATTGAGGCCGAAAGAACCATAACACAATTGTCTGAATAATTGTTTGGCAATTACAATTCTGTAAGGACTGATTGATCCTTGCTGGCACGCTCATAATTACGAAAGTAACATTCGAA
This sequence comes from Camellia sinensis, assembly GCF_055761805.1. Lineage (NCBI taxonomy): Eukaryota > Viridiplantae > Streptophyta > Magnoliopsida > Ericales > Theaceae > Camellia > Camellia sinensis. The sequence continues at coordinate 62,690,079 of NC_138971.1, forward strand.
AGCCAAAAAAGCCAACAATTAGGAATGTCAATATGGTGGTTATAGATCGGGTCTATTAGCTAATGAGTTTGTTTCGTGTTACTTTTTGAAGTGGATTAAAAAATAAAAAAATTTGGGCAAATTACATATACCCCTCAAAGTTTGGCTAAATTATAAATACCCCTTGAGGTTTGACAAATTACAAATTTCCCCCTGAATGCTATATTTGCATAAGAAATTAGGGGGTAATTTGTTATGAAATATAAACCTCAGGGAACAAATTGTTATGAAAATACAAACCTCAGGGAGCGGGATGTAATTTCCGAAACCTCAGGGGGTATCTGTAATTTAGCTAGACCTCGAGGGAGGTATATGTAATTTGCCCTAAAAATTTAGAGTATTTATATTTTTGTTTTTAAATTATTAATTTTTTAGTTTATGTAAGTTAAATTTATCTTATAAACTGTGAATAAAAATTGTACCAAATATTTTAATATAATTTTTTATTTATTCAAAAATAAAAAAAATGACAATTAGTCTCATAAATTGAACCAGACGGGTCATCCCTTGAGTTGATCCCTAGGCAGTGGGCACTCATTGTTCATATGCTTTGCTAGCTTGTGGCAGTTGGAATTTGAGAACATTGACATGCTTATTAATTTATAATTAATGGTACACGACCACCCTTTTGAGACCTATAGTTTGGATCCTAATGAAGAAGACTACTGGAATGAGCCTACTCCAAATAAGTAGATGGCTTTGACTTCAACTGAAATGAGCCTTGTCCAAAGAGACCATGCCTTTGTATGCATATATTAACGAGCAACAAGTATTAAATGAAATAAAAACATTATAAAAAATATCCTTTTATGTTTGGTGGTGGTAGAACGAAGGTGGTGGCTTGGTGGTGGGGTGGCGGCTGTAGTAATGGCGACGATGATGGTAGCATGGTGGAGGTGAGTAGCGGTGATAATGTGATGACATTGATAAAAGTTTAGTCTAAAAAATATTTTTCTTCTTTTAAAAATAAAAAATATTTTCTAGTCAAATAAACTTTTCTCTATTTATCATAGAAAATAATTTATGTTGATTTTTGTTTTTCATTGTACCAAATGCCAAAAAAAATATTTTTCATAAAATATTTACCATTCAAACAAACAGAGTGTATGAATACAAGAATCAATCACAAAATTAGTTGTATAAAATAATTTCACATATGTGGTTCATTTTATAATCCATATTGACAATAATTCTAGTTTTTTATAGTGACAGTTAGCTTACACCGTGTTCAGGTTATAAAAATGACGAATTAAAATGAGAATCACATTTTTTTTTTTTTTTAATGATGAGAATCATATTTTAAATTTCCTTCAATATGTAGTTTGGGTGTGCTGAAGAATGAAAATTTTGAATATTAGTTCAAATCTTGGAACGGGATGAGACTTTTTTAAAATCAAGCCGATGAGCCCGCTAATTAATACTTTATCATGGATATATTTTTATTAAAAATAATGCTAACACAAACCAGATGCTTTGAAATTTATTTAAAATTTAAATTGTTTCTTATAATTCTAAAAATTATAAATGCATTGTTATAATTTGTCATTTAATAGAATTGACAAGAAAAAATAAAATTTCTAATTGTGTTTTTATAAAATGCAAAAATTATCAAATCGGTTGATTAAAAATATCATTAAAAATTATTAATTAACGCAATAGTTGATTAATGAAACATATTATTTATTATGCGATTAAAAATTTCAAGAAATAAAATATAATTTTTACAATCATAAATGGCAATTAATATTTTAAATAAATTTCAGAAAATATATTTATAATTGATGCTAAATAATAATTGGATTCCCATTCTTCTATAATTTTCAAACAGAACCTGAGGTCAAGTCTTCTTTGGCGGTGGATGATTTACAACAATGCTAGAGGGTCACAATTTTTGTGGCCACAATGGCTCAAAACTGCCAAAACGACGTCGCTTTCGTTTTGATAGTTTTGAGCCATTGTGGCCACAAAAATTGTGGCCCTCAAACATTTTCCGATGATTTATATGCATTGTGTTAAGATTTATCCCACAAACAGGGCATGACAGACATGAATAAACCTTGGGTACTTACCTCTAAATCCTAATAAATAAATTTATTATTTAATAGGTCCTATAACAAAAATTTGTCATAAAAAAACGTCACCAATTGTAAGTTTTAGTAACACTTTATAAAAATGATGACAAAAAAAAGTCACTAATTGTCAATTTTTAGCGACATATAAAAAATTGTTAAAAAAAATTTATTTTTAGTGACAATTTTCCAATACTTATTTCCATTAAGACTTGATAGGAATTAAGTCAAACTATTAGGACCTATTCATAATTTACCCATAAATCTTTCCGTTCAAATAAATATTTAATTTGAGTTAAAAAAAAAATAAATAAATAAATATTAATTTAACCATAAGATGGGGGTAGACTTACTTTGACCTAAAGTTAGCTAGGCCCATCTCACCCAGTATATAGTTTGGGCCTTAACAAACTCTGGGCTGAGTTAATAATGACGTATTTTGGCGCCTCAGTAAACAATTTCACCTAGATATAAGAGTGGCCCAAAACCATTTTTTTATTCAATTATGGAAGGAGATAGGAATAGGCAAAAGGAGCAGTTTGAATGGGAAATTCTAATATGCACCCTTAAAAGTATATTGGATGTACTTTTAATTATTTTATTTTATTTATGATTAATTTTCTTTTATAGGTATAACCTATAAGTTCTTTAGTTATATCTTATATTGTGTTTAATTTTGACATTTTTTTTAAAGGTGTACACAATATGCACCTTATAAATAAAAAAGAGAATGGCACTATAATGTTTCCCAAGTTGAATATAGTAAAAGGAGAAAGGCTCTACTCTAAATCACTAATTTTCATACCCTTATTCTATTTTATGGGGTTTATTTAATGTAATATGAATGTTATTTTCTTATTACTATCTCTCCATTTATTTGTATGGAATGTATGGTAGTAATGCCAAGTGGACAGGATTCAGAAAGGATCTTGTAGGGCGTTACATGTCTAAATCAGAATCGTTGTAACCTCTCCCATAAGAAATTTCGTTCCCGAAATTTTAAATCAAATAACAACACCGTGCTTAAATCAATTTCAACCATGATAACAAGTTGAATCTCACAACCATGACCTATCCACCAGTCATTCACTCTCATAACAATGATAAACAAGTTTTCAACATTGAAGATACAATTCACTTTTTTCAAAATATATGCAATGTTTTACATTTAATCAACATAACAAGATTTTCATTACAAGTTTCAAATATCAACAAAAAGGTCTGGAATCCCAGAAAGCTGTGGCAGCAAGGCCAAATGATAAGCTACTTCCCTAATGCGCTCTAGGATCTCAAAAGGCCCTATAAATCTTGGAGACAACGTCCCACTCTTCCCAAATCTCATTAAACCCCTTCTCGGTGATATTTTGAATAAGACGTGATCTTCTACATCAAATGATAATGGCCTTTTCCTACGGTCGCCATAACTCTTCTGATGACTCTGAGCCGAAACCAATCTCTTATGGATAAATGCAACCTTATCCGTCATTTCCCGGACTAACTCAGACCCAATATAGGTGTGTCACCCACCTCGGTCCAACACACTGGAGATCTACTCGGTTGACCATACAAGGCCTTAAAAGGTGCCAAGCCAATACTCGCCTGAAAGCTATTATTATAGGGAAACTCCACTAAAGGCAAGTGCCTCTCCCGTAACCCCTTAAAGTCAAGAATATAACCCCGAAGCATATCCTCCAAGATCTGAATAGTACGCTCTGACTGCCTGTCTGTTTGAGGATGATAGGTAGTACTAAATGTCAATCTAGTACTCAAGGTTTTCTGTAGGCTCTGCCACAACTGAGCCGTGAAACGCAGATCTCTATCCAAAAAATAGTCACAGAGACCACGTGAAGTCAAACTACGTCCCTAACATAAAGGTCGGTAAGGTAATCTACCGAGTCATAAGTACAAAGTGTGCTGACTTAGTTAATCGATCAACTATCACCCATACAACATCATTCCCCCGTTGAGTCCTCGGAAGACCCACAACAAAATCCATCATGACATGCTTCCACTTCTACTTGGTTATAGGCAAGGGTTGTAACAAACCCATTGGCCTTTGATGCTCAACCTTCACTTGTTGACAAGTAAGACACTTCGAAACAAACAAGGCTACGTCTCTCTTCATCCCCCTCCACTAAAACTGGTGACTAAGGTCGTGATACTTCTTTGTGCCTCTCAGATATACCATAAGGCGCGAATGGTGGAACTCTCGGAGTACCTTCTCTCTGCAAGACTCCGGCACGAAAAGGCAGTCAAGGTATCTAACACTCGAGTCAGAATACATGTTTAGACCTTTCTCTACCTTCCACTAGATAAGTTCTCGTAGATGGACTCTACCTCATGATCACCTTGTTGTGCTTCTATAACTCAGCTCACAAGCATAGGTTGTGCAACTATAGTAAACAAGGCTACTGACTCAACAGATTCGCCAAGATACAAGTCAAACTCTCCAATAGCACCCAACATCTCCCATTCTCGAATTGCAATACTAGCTACACCGCTAATGGATTCCTACTCAAGGCATCGGCTACTACATTGGCCTTTCCCGGATGATAATGCAACTCAAAGTCGTAAGCCTCCATAAACTCCATTCATCTGTTATGCCTCGAATTAAAATCTTTTTGTGAAAACGGATACTTTAGACTCTGGTGATCGGAGAATACCTCAAACCTCTCACAATACAGATAATGTCTCCAAATTTTCAAGGCAAAGATCATTACTGTTAGTTCCAAGTCGTGGGTAGGATAGTTTCTCTTGTGTGTTTTCAACTGTCGTGAGCCATATGCCACTACCTTTCTCTCTTGCATCAAGACACAACCCAAACCTTCCCGAGACGCGTCACAATACATTGAATACCCCAAACCTCTCTCCAGAATAATTAACACTAGAGTAGTGGTAAGTCTAACCTTAAGCTATGGAAATGATTTCTCACAAGTCTTGCTCCATAAAAATTTGATTCCCTTCCTCATCAGTCTAGTCAACGGTGAGGCCAATCTAGAGAAATTTTTCATAAATCGACGGTAATACCTAGCTAATCTTAATAAACTCTGGATCTCAAAGGCATTCTTAGGTCATTCCCAATCCTGCACTGCCTCTATCTTAAACGAATCTACGGTCACCCCTTCCCCGGATACCACATGGCCTAAGAATTTCACCTCTTTCAATTATAACTCACACTTCCTGAACTTAACCTACAATTTGTGGGCTCTAAGTAACTCAAGTACAATCCGCAAGTGTTCCTCGTGTTTCTCTTCAGAGGGTGAGTAAATTAAGATGTCATCAACAAAGACAAGCATAAAACGGTCTAAGAACTCATGAAAGATTCAGTTCATCAAGTACATAAACAAAGTCGGTGTGTTGGTTAGCCCAAACTAGGAACTCATAATGGTCATACTGCGTAAGGAATGCCGTTTTCTAGATATCTTCCTCCTTCACTCACAACCAGTGATAACCCGATCGCAAGTCCATCTTAGAAAAGCAACAAGACCCTTTCAAATGGTCAAACAAGTCATCTATACAAGGTAGTGGGTACATTTTCTTAACAGTTACCCAATTCAACTTCTGTTAATCAATACAAAGTCGCAATGTGCCATCCTTCTTCTTAGCAAAGATAGCCGGTGCTCCCCAAGGTGAAGTACTAGGGCGGATAAAGCCCTTATCTAATAATTCTTGGAGTTGAATCTTCAACTTACTCAATTCGGTGGGTGCAAATCTATACGGTGCCATGGATATCGGTGTTGTGCCAGACACTAAATCAATAGAGAACTCGATCTTACGGTGATGTGGTAAACTACTGAGATCCTCGGAAAAGACGTCCGGGTATTCATAAACAACCCTTGGCAACTCAACTCGGACTACATCACTCTCAACACCTAAGAAAGTTGCAAGAATGAAACTAAGCTCGCCCCGACCATGCGGATCACACACTAGCAACAAGGCTCTATCAACTGGGTCCTCCAGAAAATAAAAATAATCACCACTCGTGGTGTACATTATGACTCTTTGACGGTAACAGTCTATAATGACACGATAGGATGACAACCAATCCATGGCTAAAATGACATCAAAACATGACATATCAATCAACACAAAAGAAAAAGGAAGTCGATAACCTACAACCTCTATCTTACAACCTCGACACCCTTGGTCTGATAGAACCTTACCACCCACAGGTGATTCTACCCTAAATGGCGATGCTAACTGAGCCACTTCTAACCCCAATGCCAATGCAAATGCAGATGAAATGAAAGAAATGGATGCACTGATATCAATCAACATATTAGCAATAGAGTTACACAATAAGAAGTTAGCTCTCACTACCAAATGTGCTGGCAACAAGTCTGGCCTAGTAACAGTATGCACACGCCCCGTAGGTCTCTGCTCTACTTTCTCAACCCTTGAAGCATAAGTCTGATACACTGACTGGGCTGAAGAAGCTCCCTGATTGGCCCTCAAGGCCTAAACTGACGGTGTAGACTGATGGCTCTATGTCTGCTTCGAACCAGACGCACCAGATGCGTTACTTGACTAAGGACAAAACCTCTTCACATGCCCCGACTGCCCACACTGATAACAAGTAGGCGGCTTCCCTCTCCCCTTACTCTAGCTCTGAGGACGAGCCGTAGATGGTGCAGATTATTGCCCTTCTCCTCTCTGTGAGCATACTAACAACTTGTGGCCCAGCTAACGACACTTAAAACAAGCGATCTGACCCTAACCACCTTTTCTTGACCTAGAACTCGGAATAGGAAAAACGGATCTAGATAGTGCACCCCGGGACTACTGTGGGGTAGAACCCCTCTGCCTCTTGTTGTCCCGCATCTCCCTTTAAACCTCCTTATCTCTCTGCCTAGAACTCCTTATCTGCTCCTCCTTTGACTGAACCACAGTCTTGAGATGAGCCGCCACCTCGACAAGGTGTCCGTAGTCCCTAATCATGGACATAACCACTTTGAAAAGAAGACGGGTCCTCAACCTCTTCTCAAACTCAATTCAACAACGTTCATCCGTCGCCACAAGTTACAGTGCAAACCTCAACAAACTAGTAAAGGCAGCCTCAAACTCGGCCAATGGTGTGTTAAGCTGCTTGAGCTTCAGAAATTGGTCTCTCAACTTCTCCCTCACAGTAGGAGGCAAAACTTGTCCTGAAAGCATTCACAAAGGCCTCCCAAGTCACCCTAATGTGCCCATGCGCATACTTCCACCACTTACTTGCATCTCCCTTTAGCTGGAAAGGTGCCAAGGTCACTCTCAGCCTATTGCCCTCAATTCCAAGCATCTCAAACGTCTTCACCATTTGCTCTAACCGCTCATCTGCCTTCATTGAGTCCTTTGGATCCCTCCAAAACTCATCCGGATTAGACCGAAAGAACTCCCTCTTCAGAAATGATGGCTTTATCTCAGCAACATGGGCCTGGACTTGATTCTCAATCTTGAAAATGTCCATGGTTCCAGCAAAGCTCCAGCCATTTCACGGGCATGGCCTGCTGACCAACAGGTTTAGCTACATTGGCTTGACCAACCCCTTCCTCTTAGGCCGGAATGTCATCAGGTAATGGCACCTCCTGCAGTTTAGGCCTGCCACGCCTACCACCACCATGTCAACATCCTGATCTCCTAATGAAGGTAACAGAAGAGATTAAAACATTTACAAATGTGCCGAAGCTAACTCACTCGCGTCCTAATGCGGTGGACAACATTTAATTCACTTCACATAAGCACGTAGTCATATAAACACAAATGAATTTTCTTTCTAAATAGTGATTATCCCGCGACATTGTCAGAGTTCCAATTGGAAATAACAGTGATCAAGTGCTCTTCTAACAAGACTTCTAAAAACTCGTAGATCCAATCAATATGTTAGAAATTAAATCAGATATCCATCTAGTCACATAAGTGTGTTATCACATAATGTACCAGGTTAACTTCTAACACAACTAGTGAGGTAACCCATTGTGGTAAAACCCATATCCCACGATCCCAAAGTGTCACAACCCCGCACGTGCCCCTAAAAGTTCGGGCGTGACCCATTCAGAAACAGACATATAACCTGGTATATGTAGCATATGGGGCCTTGACGGAAGCACACAATATAAGAAGAATGCAAAACTAACAAACTCCATTGAGCTAATTCTAACATGCCAGGATCTCATACATTGCATACACCATAATTTTAACAGTATTTATATATATATATACACATATACAGACCCAGCCCCGTCCTCGGGCGTGTAACAAAAATTATAGGAGTCATATACATAATCAACCTGGGAAGGTTAGCCAAGAAATAAGCCCATTATCTAAGTAGACTTCACAAAATGGGTGGCCTTGTGAGTGCTTGGATACACGAAGGTTGTCAAAAGGAACCGGGCATCATAGGTTAGGATTGACCACTTGGTTGGTTGCCTACAGAAACAGACATAACAGAGAGTGAGCCGGGCTCAGTGAATAGTAATATATAATGAAGCAATGCTCAACTTGAATCATGACATATATCAATATACGTGTGAATGCAGAGATTACAATGTTAGCCTGATTCTGTATTCATCTTATAACGGCCTTAGGCCCAATCTTGATCATAAAAGTTTGATAGATCATATTCTTATTTCATAACGGCCTGAAGCCCTTAAACATGGTGGCATAATGCCCTTGAACATAGTGGCACAAGGCCCTTGTAACATATGGCACTAAGGCCCTTGAAACGTGTGGCACAAGGCCCTTGAAACATGTTGGCGTTGAAGCCCTTGAAAGTGGCATAAAGCCCTTGTAACATATTTATACGAACGCAAGAGGTGTCTCACACGGACTCTAGAGGTGGCTCACATCGTAGCACTTAGTTCCGTGTAGCACTTTGTTTCATATCATAATAGCTTATTTTGAGTGGCCGTAGGCCCAGAGTCTTATAGAGTAAAGGTCTTTTATCTTTCCCATTTCTTTCCTTACATACTTGAAACATGCTTGAACATAAACATATATTCATACATACTTGAACATTAACATAATACTTGAATTATAAACATAGTTGCATACTTAAAACATTGACATAATTGCGTGAACGGAATACTAATGAAAATCATTAGCCATATGCAAAGCGGAGAGTGATATTACTACTCACAGTGTTGCGATGATGTGCTTGTTCTTCCCGGAGTGTGCCCTGCACACATTCAACCTTACACAATTTAGTTTCCTTTCCATATTAAATCACTTTCTGTTTCGTTTAACTTCGAAGGAATTTATACATATTAAAAGGTATCAAATACATATTCTGACAACATTGGAGGGTTCTACACGCAAAACGGAGCAACCAGTATTTTTCAGCATGAGCCGCACGTGCGGCTGTGAGCCCCGCACGTGCAGCAGTTGGCCCCGCACGTGCGGCCCTGAGGTCCCGCACGTGCCTTTTTAGCAGAACAAAAGCCCCAAAATTTCCCTTCTCCCGCACGTGCGGCAGCACTTCCCGCACGTACGGCCATGACTCCCGCACGTGCGGCGATTCTGCACTTCCAGTCCGAAATTTGCTAAAAAATTCCATTCTTTTAGGAGTGTTTTCAAGGCTCTAAATTAGCATTCTTACTTGATAATACATGGTCCAAAATCATGTCAAGATGATGGCAATTACATCAATCTAATTTAATTCATCATTCTTAGGCTTACAACATACACACGTCCATGAGAATTCTAACTTTACACATCCATAAACATGTATCCACATACTTGAATCCAAATTAAAAGCTCAACTACAACCTCTCCATGGTTAATTCAAAGTATATCAAACAACCAAGTAAGAGTATTTTGTTCATTAACTTTTTACATACACAAGGTTACAATTACCATCTTCAAACACCATAACCAAGGGAAAATCTTACTCAAAGCTAACAGGAAGGTTGTAGAAAATGATTAGATTTACCTTAAGCTTGAGCTCCTTAAATTCTCTACCTTCTCCTTGTTGAATTCCTCTCAAACCTCCGCTCTCTCTCTCTCTTTCTCTCTTAGGAAATAACTTGAAGAAACTCTTCTAAGTCCAACATGTAGGAATATGAATATATACTTATTTATAAGCATATCATAGGTGAATAAAACAAAAATCATTCAGTTTAATCATCCTAAATTGAAATTTCATAAACATGCTCAATATTACTTAAAAATTATGCTAATCACATATGTGAAATCAATTTCAGATAATTAACCCTCTAAGGCTTCAATTTCTGATCTAAGCTTCCTCATGTAACAGATACTTTCCTTCTTGAACAGATAGACATTCATAAACACATGCTTTAAACATGGAGTTAACTTTCTTATCCCTCATTTCTCATGGGATTACACAGTAAGCATCCTAGATCACAAAGTAGGATTCGAAAATATGACAAAGAACATGTATGAGGGTCGGGTAATTACACAAAGTATTCAAACCCAGCAGCTCTAATACCAATGTAGACACCCTATTTTTGACCGCCCTTAAGACTTGGGAGCCTCAGGTTGATCACTCAATGATGAAAGTTATGCTGTACAAACGTTTGATTTCTTTCAGCAAGAAAAGCTGCTAAATCCCAACCTTACACCCCATTTTGGACCAAAAGTATTTTAGACCTTAAAACCCTCTTTTTCAAAATATTTTTCTAAATGTTTCTACGATGTTTCGAGACTCGTATTTCGTTTAAAATACTACAGTTTTCGGTAAATCAAGTAAGGACAAAGTGGAAATAAATGAAATGGAGGTGAACTCTTTGAAAAATCTTTAAAACATCTTATTTATATGTTTGGAGTTGAAGAAAATAAGAGGGGAGGGAAGAAAACTAGTTGGGAAAAAAGTTAGGCATCAATCCGTTAGGAAAGAAATGAGCAGCCTTCACTAAAATAGGCATATCTCTTTGCACACTTAGAATTTAGATGTGAGGCCACCACTATTGGAAAGTAGACTTCCGAGGCTTCAATTCGACTCAAGAATGACCTAAACCCGAGTCCGAATGAAGGAGATATACCCGTTTGAAGTCAGGCCTGGAAGCAGATTTTTGTCTGGCCGGCCATTAGTGGCATGCCGGCCACTTGCGTAAAAAACCAAATATTTTTGCCAGCTGTCTTCTCAGATGCACACACTACTCTAGCTGTCTCTCTATAGATATTTTCAAGATATCAACCTATGTTTCTATATATACTTGACCTTTCCTCATGTTTTTACGGTTACAAAAAATTCCAAAAGCCCCAAAACTTGAAATTCACTCTCTATCTACACACACCCCTTACCCAAACACTTCCTAAACCAATAGTGGAGCTCTTATTGCTGAGATTATTGAGTCCAAATTTCAGCCATTAAGAGTGAGAACTTGTGGGTTTGTTAACAAAAGAGTTACCTTGTTTCAAAAGGTATAATTTTGAGCATCTTCACACTACTTCTTTCCTCTCTTTTTTTGCTGTTTTTGGGCTGTTTTTATGGGCTGAAACTTATGGTTTAAGCTACCAAAGGTGGAGGGATTAATCACCCTTCTTTGAACCTTGTCTCCTGAGCTTTTGCCCTTGTGTTTCCCATCTCTTCATCAATTTTTTTTGAACTTTTTACTACTGATTTTCAGAGGTTTTTAGAGGCTAAAAACGTGGTTTTAAAGTCTCAAAAATAGAGGGGTTAGCCACCCCTCCTTTGGCTTGTTTACTAGCTTAAATTCTCCATTCTTTTAGCTTACTCATTTAGTTGTTTTTACCTCAATTCTAGCACTATTTTAGCTTAATTTAGGATTATTTTTATGTGTTAGTTTCATTTATGCTTTGTATAGCATGATTCTAGTGTAATGGTCCTCATAGGCTAGTGCTTTCCATACTTGTGTTCATCTCTAATCATTTTTGCAACCTCTCTCATTTCTTGGCTTTTTACCTTTTTTGAGAGTTGTTTCAAACTGATTTTTTTGTTTAAGCTTGAGGTTGAGGTCATTGTGCTTAATGGTTTAATCGCTTCAAAGGTTCATTACCAATGGCATGATATCTCTCTCATGCTCAAAACAACCCTTGGTTTGACACTCCTCTCCATTAGTGGACTTAATGCTCATTCTTGGACTAAATGAATTAAGGAATGGAAAGGTAATTAAAAGAGGTAATTAAAATTGGGCTTAAAAGAGGTAACAAGATAATGACATAATTTGGTGTTCAATCGGACGTTAATTGAACACATAGAGACTTGAGTCATTTCATACTTGTTAGTGATGAAATGGTTCAAGTTTCAAGGTCAACCACTTCCCTTGATCAAATCATGATAGAGAGGAGGTTTGTGAGTCTTTCATTGTGTATTTATTGAAATTGTATCACTTGGTTCATAAGTTATCATGTAATGAATTTGCGCCAATTGATGGCTGGTGAATCAAGCCTATTACTCCTTTGAGCTATTTGATGATAATGAGGGGTAGGGTGGACAAACATCCCCTGAGGATGCTCTCTTTCTACTCTATTTGTTTTCTATTACAGCAGGAGAAACCCAATATTAGTGACCGACAGACCACTATTTCTGGGCGGCATGCCACTATTAGTGGGTGGCCAGCCACTACTTCTAGCCTGCCTGCCACTTTTGTCCACCAGGTAGCACCTTGTTTTTTTTACAAAACAGAGCAGAGGTTGAGGCAAAACAGTGCAAGTTTCTGGCTACAAAATAGAACCCTTTTAGTAGCAAAATAGAGGCATTTTTGGGTGGAAAATACGCTTGCATACAAAAGTCTTTTCATTGCTCCTCGGGACCCGCTGATTGGTGGATTTGTAATTAATTAGTTAATTTCAATTCCCTAATTTTGGTATTGTAATAATTAGCTAGAATAGCTAGTTATGTGCTGTATTTAATTAATTAGCTAGAATAGTTAGTTAATTTGTAGTGTTGTAATAATTAGTAAATGTTAATTACTTAGTGTAGTTAATTTATTTTAGGTATTGTAATAGCTAGTTAATTTGGTAATTAATTATCTAGTCCATTTATTTGGACCCTCCTGCGCGAGGGTAAATTGTAATAAGTATGTATATCTTTCAACCCCACGTCTTTCTCCCTTTTATTTATCCACTTATGATGGATAGCTTAGAACATCATGTTTATTTTAGCATATTCCATGTATAAAGTATCCATTAGTCTTGCACGCATGAGGTTTGGCTCATCATACTAAATAAATGTCAATTTCAAATTCCTTGCTTGGATACGTGCTTTATCATATGCCTTGAATTGACTCACATGCCATGTTAGTAGCTGAGCCTAGTAGTTACATTGTGTATGTGTTGCATTAGCTATTTGCATCGTTAGGATCACTCATTTTTCTAACTATTTTCTCTCTTTTTGCTTGCCTCAGGAATTGGGGTAAGTTCTACTGCTTTAGCATCTAACATAACTATGATTGTTGCCATGTCTAGCATGATATGATGAGGCTAAGTGCTTAAGTGCTATATCAGTTTGAATGCCTGTAGATGAAGGCTAATTGCTTGAATTGGAATACATTGATTAATGTACATACAAACTCACTTTTTTCAAGTGGTACATATTCAAACACTTTTAAAAAAAACACGAAATCGAAAGTGTTTCAATTTTTTCAAATTAGTCTATACTTGTGTGCAATACATAGTGTAGACAACCCATTTTTGACAGCCCATAAGACTTGGGCATTACTGATGGTTTACTTGGTGATAAAAGGTGTGCAGGGAAAAGATCCAGTTTCTTCGGCAAGGAGAGAGACAGGTCTCAAATTCACACCCCGTTTTGGACCAAAGCTATTTTGGATGGTTTTTAGACCTTAAAACCCTCTCTTTCAAAACTTTTTTGAAATAAAGCTTCTGCAATGTTCTGAGGCTCGCATTTTGTCAAACGTTGCGCTTTTCGGTAAATCGAGCAGGGACAAAGTGGAAATGAATGAAAGAGAGATGAAATCTTTGAAAAAATCTTTCAAAACACCTTGCTTAGGGGTTTGAAGTTGAAGAAAGGAGGGGAAGAGAGAAGAAACCAAGTTGGAGGAGAAGACAAGCATGAATCCGGGTAGAAGGGAGTCGAGCAGTCCTCGCTGAATCGGGCTTATTAATCTGCATACTTGGATTTTAGCTATTGGGCCACCACCATCGGAAAGCTCACTTCCGGGGCTTCATTTTGCACTCATGAATCTCTTAGAGCCAAGTTCGGGTGGGGGAGATATGATCAGTTGAAGTTGGGCATCATCCCGGTTGGATCGAATCTGCGCGGCTTCACCAAAAAAGGCATAACTTTTTGTACAGGAGGAATTTTAATGTAAGGTTGGCTCCATTGGAAAGCTAACTTCCGGGGCTTCAATTTGGACACCAACTGGCCACTTTTTGACCTTGGCAGCCACCTATCGGCCATCCATTTAGCCGACCGGCCAGAACAAATAGCAGGCCGGCCATTTTTTGTGCCGACCGGCCATTTATTTGGCCGATGACCTCCTTTCATGGCCGATATGATCCTTTTACATCCCTCAAGCATGGTGCATTCCAGTTGTGCAGCTGGAGTGCACAGGCCCATCCCCCCATGCACGGGTGTGGCTATTTTGCAGCTTTAACCACCTTTGACCCCTCTTTTTGCACCCTTTGCTCAAGGCTTCTTGAGGAAGCTTTGACCCCTTGTCTTGGCTTCCTCAAGAAGCTTACCAACTGTCCTAGCTTCCTCAAGAAGCCTTGACTCCTTTGCCCCTTTCACTTAGCTTCTTTGAGAAGCTTAGAGCCATTTCCATTGCCTATTTAAGGGTCTCTCCTCCTCCATTGTTAAGGGTTAGAGATTTTGAACAAAAAACCAGAGAATATACATATATACATCTGTCATATACTCTCTCTCTCTATATTTCCCTCTCTCTCATCCTTAGTGTGTGTTTGAAGGCCTAGAAAGTGTGTTTTGGCCTTATTTTTGCAATAAGACACACACCATTACACCTTGCTTCGACCTTGAGGGGCTTTGAGGGTTTGTTTTTGAAGTTTTGGACTGATTTTGGTCAGAAGAGAGTGGCTGGACAAGCTGTTCTTGAAGTGTTCTTCAAGAGTAAGACTTTTGCTTTATTTTCCCCAATCTTGCATTAGTTTTTGACCTACGTTGCATGCTGATTTAAGCTTAGTGTATAACTGAAAAAAGTCTTTTTTTTAGCTCCTTTTCAAGTTTGTTTAAGAACACTTTTGTGTTTGGGGTTGTCCACCCCCTCTTAGGCCTTGTTTGGCCTCTTTTTTATGCATTTTTTGTGAGCTCCGGGACCACCATTGTTTAGGCCTCCTAACCACTGAAATCTTAAGGGATTTCAGTGGTGAGGAGGGTGTCTTAAGGTCCTAAGAAGGAGAGGGCCATCCCCTCTCCTTATTGTCTTCATTACTTGCATTTTTGGCCTTACAAAGGGGCCTATGTTTGCACACTTCTTGAGCTCGGTTCAGACATTTTTCAGTGGGTTTTAGGACCCTCAGAACTCATTTTCAGAGTTGATTTGGTCTTGCTAAATGTCTATCTTACATGTGCTTAATAACTCCTTGCATGGCCCTCTAAAGTAACTCATCATTTTTGCATGCCATGGTTGCATATCAGTGGTTATTTGGGCCTATTTTCACATGTTTTATTCACTGATTTTTGATGGTTTGGTGAGATTCCATGTGCATCATATACTTGCCATACAACCCATGTTTGCTAGTCAAAGTTGCATGATATTTTAGTCCATCTTGCTAACATCTTTTGGCCATGCTTTGAACTGATTTCATGCATGTTTTGGACTGCCTTAGCACTATTTTCATGCCTCATGGTCGAATAACGCTTGCTATGCATGCTTGTAGTGCAATGCCCATGCTTAGCTTTGAGTTTTGAAGCTTCTTGCATGCTTAAATGGTAGTGTTTTCATGTTTTGGGGTCATTTTGGAGTCACTTGGTATGCTAGTTCAGATCTGGTACATGCACCATTGTATGCCGTATTTCCTCCTTGCCATGCTTTGGTAGAGTTGCATTTTTGTGCCTTAAGCTTGGTTAATGCATTGTGCATGCATTCCATGTATTTTGTTGCCTCACTTGCATCATTGTGGCCACTGTTTTGGACCTAACTTAGAGCCGCCCAATTAGTGTAAGTCCATCCCTTGTACGTCATTCAAGTGTTGTTACATTATCCCATGTTTGCTTGCTTTGGTTGCATGTGTTGCATGTTTGAAATCATTTGCATTTGGCATGCATTCCCTTGGTCAAATTACTAGCATGTTGCATGATTAGATTACATCTTGCATGCTCTAAGTAGTTTGCATAGTTGTGACATGCTTGTTTGCCTTGTTGCTTAGGTTGTGTACCTAATGTGCATTGCATGTTTGCATGCTCCCTTTTATACCATGTTGCATGTTAGTTAACATAGTTAGGTTGCATTGGACATGCATGCCTTGTCCCTTGATTTAGTGATAGGGATTGGGCCCTTATGTATTTGGTTTGCATTCATTTGAAATTGAAGTTGCATGCTTGGTTCTTCGGGCCATCACGCATTGAAATGCGCGATTGATGGTCCAAGAACCAAGGATCATGGCCCTTTGAGTCATAAACATGATAAGGGGTGTGATTGGTGCATACATTGCTTGAATTGCATTGCCATGCTCTGCCTTGCCCTCTGTTGCTGTCAATTACAGATTCTGTAGGAACTTTCTGCCGACCGGCAGTGTTTAGTGCCGACCGGCAATCCTTCCTGGGCCGATAGCTTCATAAACAGTCGACGATTACACACCACAACCGGTGATGATTCTACTCAGCCGGTGGTGTCTTCCAATGTCCAGGGAAGCAATTCTGAGATTTTGGCAGTCTTCCAAGAGGCAATGCAGGGAAAACAGAGGCAGCCTATGCATGGTAGTGCACTTCCGAGCAAGACCCGAGCACGCGTGCATCGAACCTTCTTCCCGAGGCCCTTTTCATTACTTTTCTCATGCTTAGTTAATTTGTTAATTAATTAGGTGATTTGTAATAATTAATTAGCTTGCAAGTTAGTTAATTCGTATTATTCTTTCGGTCGTTGTATTATTCTTTTGGTCCCTCCGAGTGAGGGCGAACTTGTAATAAGTGTGGGTGAGTGTGTGCATGTCTTCCAACCCCCATTTCTTTCTCCCTTTTACTTACCTGCTTTGATGGTTAGTAATAGGTCATGTTTAATTTAGCATACCTTATGCTATGCATGCGTGCATCATTCATCAGTATTGCACACACCGGGCTCGGCGCATCATACTAACTGCATTGTACCTCAATTCCAAGTTGAATACGTGTTAGTTGTATCATCATCATATGCCATCTTAGAATAGCCGAGCCTGTCTAGATTGCATCTTTGTATGTGTTGCACTAGCCATTTTTAACATGAACTAGGATCATGCATGTGATTACTAACTAGTTTTTGTTTTGGCTCGGAATACTCGGTAAGCATTTATGCTTTAGCATACCGCATGCGTATGAGTGTTGCCATAACAGCATGATTACCATGAGGCTAGCTGCTTATGTGATATAACTGCTTGAATGCCTGTGGATGAAGGTTGAATTACCTAAATTGGGATAACGCATTAAAACTGTGAGTTTTAAGCCCACTAGATAGTGGCAAAACCATCTTTTCTAAAGCCCACTTGAGGGTGGCAAAATCTGCATTTTAGCCTACTTGCGAGTAGCAAACTATTTTCAAAACAAACCTGAAATGTTTTGTTCCAATTTAGGCGATTTGGTCTATACTTGTTTGCTGTGCGCATAACATAGTAATTCTAGGCTAATAACCGGAATAAGAACACATAATGTTTTCAAAACTTGATATCACGGTTAGTAGAGGCCGATCTTCGGATCGGGCGAGAGGGGGTGCTCATAGCTGACCTTCCCCAATCGTACCCAAGCTCCCGAGCCGAGGCAACTTTGGTGATGACGGACACGTGGCCTTTGGCACCGAGTCAGGGTTTCCTAAATTCCCCCATAAAAATATTTAGGTGGCGACTCTGTATCTGGCAAAGCAGTCCATGTTTGGCACTTCTTTTCAAAAATCTGTGTCTCAAAACGATTTGCCGGATTTGGACTCTTTGGTTCAGATTAAGAACTATGACACAAATTGAGTCTGAACTGTAGTGAGGCCCACGGGCGCGTCTACAGTTTCTGGCGACTCTGTTGGGGATTTTAGAGAGCTTGACTCGAACTCGTGATATCCTGTTTTGATTACACTTATGTGTTTCTTTGCATTACATGTGCATTGGTGTGCCTAGGACACCGTGTTTGCCATCTGCCATTCCTGAACGGTTTGCCGGAGGTTTGTGTTGTCAAGGCATGACCATAAGGCTGACCGGTTGTGGGCTCTGACAGTATGGGAACACAAACTCCGGTTTTACCGGGGCACCCTTTTTGACCATTCGACCTAGTGCATATTGAAATCCATAGTGACCATTCCAAACTAGGACAGGTTGCTCACCCGATGTTAGGTTGTTTGAAACCGCTGTGTGCGTAGTGAAACCCTAGTTCCTGACAAAATAGGACAGGGAAACCCTACCCCAACATAGGGGTGTTTTGGCTCTCTCTTACTTGTTATGTGCTTTTAGAGTGTATCTCTACAGGAACGCATATACTAGTTTGCAAGTCTGGGCATCAGGCCTGTGGGCATCACATCAGTATTTGGGGAATCAGTTTTACCCGAGGGTATCAGTTTACAGGTAGATATTTGGCAAACAGTGATCAGTATTGAGTACAGTCATCCTAGTATGCTCAAATCCGTTCCAGTGAAATTGTGCTGAGATGCTGTCTGTTTTCTCTTTTGCTAGGTAGTCCTGGAACTATAGCTTCAGAAGGCTCCGATATCCCCGGGGTACATTGGACTAGTGTTGATAGACTTTGTTAGGTCAGAAATTCAATTCAAGGGCAACCAGTGTTCTTTCACTGAGGCAAGGCAAAGATAGGCCAGTCAGGGCTCACCGGTTCATCTGATCCGTCAGTCGCCAGTCACATCACCTTTGTTCAGACTCAGCAGACCATGATGGCCTAGGGTTCAGAAGAATTTGTGGCCGTGATAGCAGCGTTAAATCAGGAAACTGCCATGCAGGCTGAGACCAGTATTGAAATGCAGCGTCCATCTGGGGCATCTGCCTCACATCCAGCTTTGGGACCCCAGCCAAACTTTGACCCACTTCCGCCAGTTGAAGATTTGCAGTGTCCGAATCCTCGAGAAAGGTTGACTCAAGCTCAGGTGCTCAGACCCCTGGTGCAGCCTAATGAGAGGCTTTATTCCCTTGATGTTAATGAGCTCAATCCGACTGCAGTGAAAATTGCGAACCTTGAGAAACAATTCAGAAAGGCACAAGGCCTTAACTCCATTCCCGACATTGAGGATGGGCACACCGAGGCTACCGTACGGCTCCCAGACAGATTCAAAATGCCATATATTGACCGTTTCGACGGGTCTGGAGATCCAATGGTACATATCCGACTTTTCTTAGATGTCCTAAAGCTGATGGGACTGACTAAGCCACAGAAACTCTCTCTGTATGGAAGAACCCTGTCGGGTGTAGCCGCCACTTGGTACGCTAAGTTGGAAGATAAAGTGAAGCAAGACTGGGAAGAATTGGCTGAGGCCTTTGTTGATCAGTATTCCTACAATACCCAAGTTGAAATGACCATGCAAGAGCTTGAAACAACCCGCCAGAACCCAACAGAGCCTTTTGTGGAATTTGTCACAAAATCGAGAGCAAAGGCAGCACAGATGACAGATCGGCCTTTCGAGAGGGATCAAGTGCAGATGATGGTGCGAAACCTCGAGCACGATATGTTGCAAAAGTTGATAGTCGCTCCACTATTCACTTTCAAAAGTTTGCATGAACTGGGGGTTCAGGTCGAGAATGCGTTCAACAGTGGGATCATCCCCAGAACAAGTGAACCGACAAGGAAGGAGATTTCAAGGAGTACCAATGCTAGTAGTAGCATTATTCCCAAACCCACCGAAATCAATACAGTCGCCACAGCCGACCCTTTTGCCAATCCAAGCCTACAAACCGCCGGCCTAGGCCGAGCTCAAGGCAAAACTTTCACCCCCCTCTATATGAGCCTGACTAGCGCACTAAAAGTCTTGATGGAAAGAGGGCATCTCAAACCCCTCGATCCTCAACCTTTGCCTGACCCACTCCCAGCCAGACATAACCCCTCAAAGTACTGTGTGTATCATCAGCAGCGCGGTCATGGCACCGACCGTTGCTACCGCCTTCGTCATGAGGTCCAAAATCTCATTGACAACCAGACGATAGCCCCACCTTCAAACCCCAATGACCAAGTACATCATCCACATCTCAATCTAATCCACACACTGGCCGTCCCTTATGACCCTAGCATCACCCCAGTCCATCTACCCAGGCCTAATGTGTTTATCCTAGAGAGCCTGGACTTATGCATGATGGGTGCATCTGAACCCCAATCATCTCAAACCCACGAACCCACTACTTCTGAGATGATGAAATGATTGAAGACCTTCAGAGAACTGTGACAGATCTGGCCTTTGGGGTTTTGGCCCCATCATCGACCACATCACGTACCAGGGAATTCATATCTAAAGGCTCCCCAACCTTGGGACGGGTTGCATTTGAAGAAGGCCAATCCCTTGGCAAAGTGGAGGCAAGTGGTAAGAACAAGGTATAGGCAGGCATTGGTCCCCATGAACACCTTCAGTGGGATATTGAGGCTTTGAAAGCCGAAGGGCTGAACAAACAGCAAGTACTCGCAGTTGTTGCAAAAATTGTAGATGACACTTTTGCCACTCAGAATGAGAGCAGTCTGAATCAAGAGGCAAGCCGGGAGAAGGGCCGCTGTACCAGGAATGTTCCTTTCAGCTCTAAACCCTTGCTCGGAAGAGATCAGCAAACCCAGTCAGCGCCTACGAATCCCTTTGCTGGTGCATCTAGCAAAATTCCACAAACCTCAAAACACCCACCTCGAGGCCAGAGGGTGTTCGCACCACTGTACATGTCTCTATCAGTGGCCTTGAGGGTTCTGATTAAAGAGGGGGATTTGAAACCCCTGGAGCCGCGACCACTGCCAGATAGACTTCCTTCCTCCCATGATCCGGCCAAGTATTGTGCCTTTCATCAGCAAGTTGGCCATGTCACTGATAGTTGTTTCCGTCTTCGCCACGAAATACAAGATCTGATTGACAATAAGGTCATCGTCGCACCAACTCAGCAAAGTCTATCGTCATTGGATCAGTGAACTTGGGGGATAATGTGAATATGTGATCGGGGGATGAACCAGTTGTGGGTGGCGCTCAATTTACACCAGATGTGGCATATGGCACACACTGTTTTGAGCATTTGCGAATGCTAGTTTCTGACTTGGGTACTTAGGTCAGTTTTTGTTGTGTTGTTTTGAGTCTGTCTCTTTGTTTTGAGTCAGTCTTTTTGTTTTGGGTCTGTCTTGTTGTATCGAGTCAGTCCTGTTTTGTTAGAGTCAGGTGATTCCGAGGGTATTACCTCAGGCATCACTATTTTGTTTTGTGTCTGTCTTTTCGCTTTCTTTTTACACCAACAGTTATGAATGAAACAGCAGTGGTTTTTCATGCTTTTGTGCTTGCTTTTGCCTTATGCCAGTTGTGCCAGAAAGTTTGAATGAAATGGTAGTACTTTTTGCCTACTCTTCTGCACCCCAAAATCATTGCATTGACCTAAGTTTTTCAAAACTTTTTGAACACTGCGGTGAAAACGAAGAGGAAGGAATTCCTTGGGTTTTGCAAAATTTGATCATTTGAGAGAAAGAGAGGCATGCTAAGCCTTTAATGATTGAGATCATGCTTGTTAATGTGAGTACTGAGAAGGATCCTGGCTTGATCCAGATTGGTCTCGCACTGTCTTCAGCACGAGCGACTAGTCGCTTTCTTAAAAGATTTCAAAAAAAAAAAATGTTTTGCGTGATCCTGCGAAGACCTGTGTGGAATCGCTCTTGAGATTGTGCAGCCTAGGATCGCTCTCAGCCTCGAGACTCGACCCCTCATTTTCAAACCTTGAACTTGGATTTAGAAGGTTCAACGATCAACCACAATGTGAGGCCTGTGTGGCCATATTTAAAGCAGCCCTCAAGCTAGGGGCAAGAAAAGTCAGATCAAGGAGATCAGATGTCGCCAAAAGAAGCTTGCAAAGCTAGATCAGAAGTATCCTTGGAACTAGAGGCAAAAATGCCAGATGTGCTCGAAGAGCCGAAGATGGATCGTCCTGCAAATCAATGAAGACTGGCAAGAATGCCAAACCCCAGAAGAGAAGAAAGAAGAAAGTATTGCTGAAGAACAACTGAGTTCCTATCCACAACACTAGGGGCAAATCCAGCCCCCATGGGATGGACTCCTGCATTGTCAACGAACAACAGTCACTCTCCTGGATTCAGACGGATTCGAGATCTCAGAACCATTCAACATGGACAAAGCTACACTTTTACCCTTGAGAGGCTCGCTGGGCCGAAAATCCGGAAGGGCGACCCAGGCAAAAGTTAGAGCAAGAAAATGAAAAAAAGAGAGAAGAAAAAAAAGAAAAATACAAAAAAATGAAAATAAAGAAAATGAAAAAAAAAGAAAAGAACAAAAGAGAAAAACGCAAAAAATGAAGAAAATGCAAAAAAAATGAAAAAAAAAGAAGAAAAGAAATGAAAAAGAATTGAAGAACATAGCTCGTAAGGTTGAAAACCCGCAAAGGACGGCCTTGGCAAAAGTTAGAGCACAAAAGGAGAGGTTAAATACCCGAGTGTACCTTAACCCCGAACTACGTAAGGCTTGATTCCCATCTTTGGGATACGTAGGCAACTTCATTCCGAAGTCCAGCCGTAAAACACTTCGAAATCAACTGTGTCCATGTAATGGTTTTGATCATCTTTGCCTTCTCTGTATCCGAGAGTTTGGTTGTCATCGTCACTCTGAGGACTGTTTGCAATGCGTTGCGATGCTATCCAAACAAGGGGCAACTTTCCGTTGCCATATAGTGTGTCGCGGTGCCATTCAAACAAGGGGCAACTTTCCGTTACCGTGCAGCTCTTTTCAAGCAAGGGGCAATTTTCCTTCGAATCTGAAGTTGCGCATCTCAAGAGTAGGTTCCGTGCTTGTTAAGCATTGGCCGTTTGCAAAAATAATTTTTGAGAATTTTTATTGAGGTTGACTGATCTCTCGAAAATTATTTCATCTTTTCCAAAACTGGACCGTTTCTTGGACCCAAAAAGGGAAAATTTTCAGTGCTCATAACCTAACTTGCATGATTTTCAAATCAAAAATTGAACAAGTATGTTAATCTGACTCTCATATTGGTCAAAATTATTTCAGTAGAAAGCAAAAACAAAAAATGGTCAAAATAATGAACTAGGGGCACAATTGAGTCAGGCTTCCTGTCTTTCTCCCGTTGTCAATGCATTTGCTAGAAAGGGCACTCTACCTGCCTGAAAAGGGCACCACTGAAGCTGACTGCAAAAGGGCAGAAGGCTCTCACATCCTCCACGCAACGAGGTATCAAGCCAAGTGCGAAGCACGAACGGGAACGGATCAAGATATTCCACTCCTTTGTTTGGACAGATCTAATCACGTCCAAACTCCCCAGTAAGAGCATCGTCAACCAATGTCGATTGTAGATTTGCTGCACATCCAGCCGCATCGCAACCCCTTTGTGGGAGAAAGTTCACTGTTGTGAGCAGAAGAAGAGAATCTAGCAGAATGCTTGGGGCAAGAACCTGCAATTTCCAGCTTATCCATCAACCACCCAGGGGAGGGATGAAAAAAATGAGAGATTGAAGAATAAAGAGATGTGAGCTGAGAGAAAAAGTGAGAAAATGGCTTTTTCAGAAAAACAGAGCCTGAGGGCCGAGCGATGTGAGAATCACAAATGAGAAAGGGTGGGAAACAATACCCGGGGAAACAAGCTCCATGTGCACATTTGAGTCTTGTGTTTTATTTTGTCTGTCTTGATTCTTGTTTTGAGTCGCTTCGAGTGTTACTCGATGTGTTTAGGTTGTTTACCTTTGTTTTTCCCTTGTCGAGTCGTTTTGGCTGTGGCCAGTCGTCGGCTCAATACCCGGTTAAGAACTTATTTCTCAATTTCCAAAAAATCATTTTGTGCTCAGAGTGCTGTGCCATTCTCCACATTTGTGCAAAACAGTATTTGTTCTTTCATAAAACTGCAGGGTCCACCCCCGATAAGTGTGAACAGTAGAACAAGGACCTATCTGAAGCTATGTAGGTTCCAGACTGCAAAGCAAAAGAAAAAAGGAAAATTTGGAGCATCTTAGGGTGTTCCAGCTTTGGCAAGATCCGAGACTGCATTTCAGGTGCACCTTCCCAGACCTCGCCATTTCTCTGGAGTATGAGTGTATCTCGACCCCAAGTATAAGCCTGCTTCAAGTCAGAATGGCAATTAAAGGAGCAGCAGATGTTATCTCTTGCCAACATAAACAGGGTGTGCCCTTTTTGAGCTGAGTGTGTTACAAAGTCCTTCGAAAGGTAAATCAGAGGCACCAGAGTACATGTTTGATGCCCTTCCATTGCATAGAATGTGCACTTCATATACACTTCTGTTACATGTGTGCCGCGCATCGTTATGATTTATGCATAGAATATGTTTGCTTTCGATTCTGCATAGAATATGCTTTCAATATTGCATAGAATATGCTCCTGTTTCTTGCATAGAAAATGCTCGTATCTTTTGCATAGAAAATGCACTCTTCCATACTTGCATAGAAAATGCACCTCATTTGCATAGAACATGCATTCACTCGCACTATCTTGTGCACTTACACTTTGTATCTCACTAGCACTGTCTTGTGCATTTGTGGTTGTATCTCACTGGCACTATTTTGTGCATTGCAAATCAATTGCGCTGTTTAGCGTATCGCACTGTTTAGTGCATTTCAAAATTAATCGCGCTATTTAGCGTATCGCACTATTTTGTGCATTGCATGTCAATCGCGTTGTTTAGCGTATCGCACTGTTTAGTGCATTTCAAAATCACTCACGCTGTTTAGCGTATCGCACTGTTTAGTGCATTTCAAATCACTCGTGTTATTTAGTGTATCGCACTTTCTAGTGCATTTCAAAATCACTCGCGCTGTTTAGCGTATCGCACTGTCTTGTGCATTTCAAATCACTCGCGCTTTCTTGCACATCGCACTATTTTGTGCAGTTTAATCACTCGCGCTGTTTAGCGTATCGCACTGTTTAGTGCATTTCAAATCACTCGCGCTATTTAGCGTATCGCACTTTCTAGTGCATTTCAAAATCACTCGCGCTGTTTAGCGTATCGCACTGTCTTGTGCATTTCAAATCACCCACGCTTTCTTGCGCATCGCACTATTTTGTGCAGTTTAATCACTCGCGCTGTTTAGCGTATCGCACTGTCTTGTGCATTTCAAATCACTCGCGCTTTCTTGCGCATCGCACTATTTTGTGCAGTTTAATCACTCGCGCTGTTTAGCGTATCGCACTGTCTTGTGCATTTCAAATCACTCGCGCTTTCTTGCGCATCGCACTGTTTTGTGCAGTTTGTCACTCGCGCTTCCTCGCGCATCGCACTGTTTTGTGCAGTTTATCACTCGCGCTCTCTTGCACATCACACTATCTTGTGCATTTCATTACATGCTCTCTCTCATCTTGCATAGAAAATGCTTGTAGCATTTGTCAGTGCATTGCGTCGCACTGTTTTGTGCACCTTACTTGCAT
Source organism: Camellia sinensis (assembly GCF_055761805.1). Lineage (NCBI taxonomy): Eukaryota > Viridiplantae > Streptophyta > Magnoliopsida > Ericales > Theaceae > Camellia > Camellia sinensis. Next base: position 62,715,808 of record NC_138971.1, read on the forward strand.
TTTGCATGCATTCTATCGCGCTATCTTGCGCACCTCACCTGTACTTGTTAGTACATTGCATTGTTTTGAATACAAACCAGCTTCGCGTAGCGTATAAGTCCAATTGTCAAAGTATTCTTTCATATCATTTGCATCCTGCCCCTGAACTACGCTGGTTTGATTCCTTGCAAAGGGATACGTAGGCAGCCTGCGGGTACAACCATTCATTTATCGGTATTTTGTTTGTTTGTCCAAGTCTTCGGCCTTGTCAAAAATGGGTCGTCTCTGGGCTTTGACATTCACTCACATCATTTCTTGACTTCCGAGTTCTATCAAAGAGGGGCAACTGTAGACACCCCATTTTTGACAGCCCATAAGACATGGGCATTACTGATGGTTTACTTGGTGATAAAAGGTGTGCAGGGCAAAGATCCAGTTTCTTCGGCAAGGAGAGAGACAAGTCTCAAATTCACACCCCGTTTTGGACCAAAGCTATTTTGGATGGTTTTTAGACCTTAAAACCCTCTCTTTCAAAACATTTTTGAAATAAAGTTTCTGCAATGTTCTGAGGCTCGCATTTTGTCAAACGTTGCGCTTTTCGGTAAACCGAGCAGGGACAAAGTGGAAATGAATGAAAGAGAGATGAAATCTTTGAAAAAATCTTTCAAAACACCTTGCTTAGGGGTTTGAAGTTGAAGAAAGGAGGGGAAGAGAGAAGAAACCAAGTTGGAGGAGAAGACAGGCATGAATCCGGGTAGAAGGGAGTCGAGCAGTCCTCGCTGAATCGGGTTTATTAATCTGCATACTTGGATTTTAGCTATCAGGCCACCACCATCGGAAAGCTCACTTCCGGGGCTTCATTTTTCACTCATGAATCTCTTAGAGCCAAGTTCGGGTGGGGGAGATATGATCAGTTGAAGTTGGGCATCATCCCGGTTGGATCGAATCTGCGCGGCTTCACCAAAAAAGGCATAACTTTTTGTACAGGAGGAATTTTAATGTAAGGTTGGCTCCATTGGAAAGCTAACTTCCGGGGCTTCAATTTGGACACCAACTGGCCACTTTTTGACCTTGGCAGCCACCTATCGGCCATCCATTTAGCCGACCGGCCAGAACAAATAGCAGGCCGGCCATTTTTTGTGCCGACCGGCCATTTATTTGGCCGATGACCTCCTTTCATGGCCGATATGATCCTTTTACATCCCTCAAGCATGGTGCATTCCAGTTGTGCAGCTGGAGTGCACAGGCCCATCCCCCCATGCACGGGTGTGGCTATTTTGCAGCTTTAACCACCTTTGACCCCTCTTTTTGCACCCTTTGCTCAAGGCTTCTTGAGGAAGCTTTGACCCCTTGTCTTGGCTTCCTCAAGAAGCTTACCAACTGTCCTAGCTTCCTCAAGAAGCCTTGACTCCTTTGCCCCTTTCACTTAGCTTCTTTGAGAAGCTTAGAGCCATTTCCATTGCCTATTTAAGGGTCTCTCCTCCTCCATTGTTAAGGGTTAGAGATTTTGAACAAAAAACCAGAGAATATACATATATACATCTGTCATATACTCTCTCTCTCTATATTTCCCTCTCTCTCATCCTTAGTGTGTGTTTGAAGGCCTAGAAAGTGTGTTTTGGCCTTATTTTTGCAATAAGACACACACCATTACACCTTGCTTCGACCTTGAGGGGCTTTGAGGGTTTGTTTTTGAAGTTTTGGACTGATTTTGGTCAGAAGAGAGTGGCTGGACCAGCTGTTCTTGAAGTGTTCTTCAAGAGTAAGACTTTTGCTTTATTTTCCCCAATCTTGCATTAGTTTTTGACCTACGTTGCATGCTGATTTAAGCTTAGTGTATAACTGAAAAAAGTCTTTTTTTTAGCTCCTTTTCAAGTTTGTTTAAGAACACTTTTGTGTTTGGGGTTGTCCACCCCCTCTTAGGCCTTGTTTGGCCTCTTTTTTATGCATTTTTTGTGAGCGCCGGGACCACCATTGTTTAGGCCTCCTAACCACTGAAATCTTAAGGGATTTCAGTGGTGAGGAGGGTGTCTTAAGGTCCTAAGAAGGAGAGGGCCATCCCCTCTCCTTATTGTCTTCATTACTTGCATTTTTGGCCTTACAAAGGGGCCTATGTTTGCACACTTCTTGAGCTCGGTTCAGACATTTTTCAGTGGGTTTTAGGACCCTCAGAACTCATTTTCAGAGTTGATTTGGTCTTGCTAAATGTCTATCTTACATGTGCTTAATAACTCCTTGCATGGCCCTCTAAAGTAACTCACCATTTTTGCATGCCATGGTTGCATATCAGTGGTTATTTGGGCCTATTTTCACATGTTTTATTCACTGATTTTTGATGGTTTGGTGAGATTCCATGTGCATCATATACTTGCCATACAACCCATGTTTGCTAGTCAAAGTTGCATGATATTTTAGTCCATCTTGCTAACATCTTTTGGCCATGCTTTGAACTGATTTCATGCATGTTTTGGACTGCCTTAGCACTATTTTCATGCCTCATGGTCGAATAACGCTTGCTATGCATGCTTGTAGTGCAATGCCCATGTCTAGCTTTGAGTTTTGAAGCTTCTTGCATGCTTAAATGGTAGTGTTTTCATGTTTTGGGGTCATTTTGGAGTCATTTGGTATGCCGTTTCAGATCTGGTACATGCACCATTGTATGCCGTATTTCCTCCTTGCCATGCTTTGGTAGAGTTGCATTTTTGTGCCTTAAGTTTGGTTAATGCATTGTGCATGCATTCCATGTATTTTGTTGCCTCACTTGCATCATTGTGGCCACTGTTTTGGACCTAACTTAGAGCCGCCCAATTAGTGTAAGTCCATCCCTTGTACGTCATTCAAGTGTTGTTACATTATCCCATGTTTGCTTGCTTTGGTTGCATGTGTTGCATGTTTGAAATCATTTGCATTTGGCATGCATTCCCTTGGTCAAATTACTAGCATGTTGCATGATTAGATTACATCTTGCATGCTCTAAGTAGTTTGCATAGTTGTGACATGCTTGTTTGCCTTGTTGCTTAGGTTGTGTACCTAATGTGCATTGCATGTTTGCATGCTCCCTTTTATACCATGTTGCATGTTAGTTAACATACTTAGGTTGCATTGGACATGCATGCCTTGTCCCTTGATTTAGTGATAGGGATTGTGCCCTTATGTATTTGGTTTGCATTCATTTGAAATTGAAGTTGCATGCTTGGTTCTTCGGGCCATCACGCATTGAAATGCGCGATTGATGGTCCAAGAACCAAGGATCATGGCCCTTTGAGTCATAAACATGATAAGGGGTGTGATTGGTGCATACATTGCTTGAATTGCATTGCCATGCTCTGCCTTGCCCCTTGTTGCTATCAATTACAGATTCTGTAGGAACTTTCTGCCGACCGGCAGTGTTTAGTGCCGACCGGCAATCCTTCCTGGGCCGATAGCTTCATAAACAGTCGACGATTACACACCACAACCGGTGATGATTCTACTCAGCCGGTGGTGTCTTCCAATGTCCAGGGAAGCAATTCTGAGATTTTGGCAGTCTTCCAAGAGGCAATGCAGGGAAAACAGAGGCAGCCTATGCATGGTAGTGCACTTCCGAGCAAGACCCGAGCACGCGTGCATCGAACCTTCTTCCCGAGGCCCTTTTCATTACTTTTCTCATGCTTAGTTAATTTGTTAATTAATTAGGTGATTTGTAAAAATTAATTAGCTTGCAAGTTAGTTAATTCATATTATTCTTTCGGTCATTGTATTATTCTTTTGGTCCCTCTGAGCGATGGCGAACTTGTAATAAGTGTGGGTGAGTGTGTGCATGTCTTCCAATCCCCATTTTTTCTCCCTTTTACTTACCTGCTTTGATGGTTAGTAATAGGTCATGTTTAATTTAGCATACCTTATGCTATGCATGCGTGCATCATTCATCAGTGTTGCACGCACCGGGTTCGGTGCATCATACTAACTGCATTGTACCTCAATTGCAAGTTGAATACGTGTTAGTTGTGTCATCATCATATGCCATCTTAGAATAGCCGAGCCTGTCTAGATTGCATCTTTGCATGTGTTGCACTAGCCATTTTTAACATGAACTAGGATCATGCATGTGATTACTAACTAGTTTTTGTTTTGGCTCGGAATACTCGGTAAGCATTTATGCTTTAGCATACTGCATGCGTATGAGTGTTGCCATAACAGCATGATTACCATGAGGCTAGCTGCTTATGTGATATAACTGCTTGAATACCTGTGGATGGAGGTTGAATTACCTAAATTGGGATAACGCATTAAAACTGTGAGTTTTAAGCCCACTAGATAGTGGCAAAACCATCTTTTCTAAAGCCCACTTGAGGGTGGCAAAATCTGCATTTTAGCCTACTTGCGAGTAGCAAACTATTTTCAAAACAAACCTGAAATGTTTTGTTCCAATTTAGGCGATTTGGTCTATACTTGTTTGCTGTGCGCATAACATAGTAATTCTAGGCTAATAACCAGAATAAGAACGCATAATGTTTTCAAAACTCGATATCACGGTTAGTAGAGGCCGATCTTCGGATCGGGCGAGAGGGGGTGCTCATAGCTGACCTTCCCCAATCGTACCCAAGCTCCCGAGCCGAGGCAACTTTGGTGATGACGGACGCGTGGCCTTTGGCACCGAGTCAGGGTTTCCTAAATTCCCCCATAAAAATATTTAGGTGGCGACTCTGTATCTGGCAAAGCAGTCCATGTTTGGCACTTTTTTTCAAAAATCTGTTTCCCAAAACGATCTGCCGAATTTGGACTCTTTGGTTCAGATTAAGACCCGTGACATAAATTGAGTCCGAACTGTAGTGAGGCCCACGGGCGCGTCTACACATAGTAATGTTAGTCTAATAATCGAAACAAGAGTATATAATGTAAATAAAAATCACATCATGATTAGTAGAGACTGATCTTTGATCGGGCGAGTGGGATGCTCAATTCATGACCTTCCCCTCTCGTACCTAAGTTCTCGAGCCGAGACACTTTGGTGATGACGGACTCGTGGCCTTCGGCACGACTCATGAATTTCCTAATTTTTCTAAAAATATTTAGGTGGCGAGTCTGTAATCTGGCAAAGCAGTCAATTTTTGGCATTTTTGATTCAAAATTGATTTTCCAAAAGATTTGCCAGATTTAGACTCTTTTGTGTTTATTTATTTCACATTATACTTGTGAGATCAGATTCAGAACCACGAGAGTCCAAACTATAGGGCTAGTCATATCCGAAAGGAGCACGAAAATAAAAGCTACAACTAAGTTGTAACGCCCTAAAATAAATAAAAATAATACCATCTCACAATAATTATCAAGAAATAGTACATTCTGAAATAAAGTGTCCATTCATAAGATTCAATTGTATAAACGGTGATACATGCAATTATACATTCACAAGCCCTAACCCTATATCTATAGCCTGTGCCATAAGCAAAAGATATGAATCAAAAGTTAGACAGATAATTAAATGCCCTAATAGCTACAAATTTCCAAGACGGTGTTTGGTTACAACAAAAGTGAGTTTAAACTCAATACAAATAAAGCTCTAAACTTGTGCAAAACAACTTGGTACCTAACCGCGGAGGCATATCATCAGCATTTGAAAATGGTTTTCCACATAGGGTAAATCTAAGCCCAGTAGAGATACTCTAACACAGTGTATGAATCTTAACAAAGCTATAAAGTGAATGCATATGTAATGCTCATGCCAAAACATTTTACATCTCTTTCCATAAGTATGCAATGCTGGGTTTACATCACAATTCATGAAATCGTTTCCGTTACAATAGAAAATAGGGCAGTGGATACAACTCTGGGAATCTCTAGGTACGTATCTACAAGTAGGCTATACAAGTACTACCAATTGCCATTTTTACCGGTACTAACCGGAAGGCTCGGTACCTAACCGCGTGAGTTTTTGGACTTTTTCACCAAGGACACACAAGCCAACAATAATACCACAACCACCCCTTGCCCAGATTCACCAAGGGATTCACCCATTTTTCTCAAAACAATATACATTTCCAATATGTTAAATATGCAACAATGCTCAATGAAAATGGATGAGAAATTAGTTTCAATTCTTTTAATTCTCATGCAATTTTTACAATAATCATAGCTATTTTCTACCGATAGCCCAAAACAGATATCTCTAAATAGATAGAGAATTTCTAATAAAGATAAACTTTTCAAAATTTTAAGATGGGAGTGATAATGCATATCTAACTCCACCACCACCATCATCATCATCATTCCAATTCCATAATGCTCAACCTCATTTCCATTTCCTTTCTACAAAATCAAATATTCACATTTTTGGGCAAAATATCCTTTCTTTAAAAAAAAAAAAAAAACAATTCCAAGGATAAAAATCCACAATTTTATCACAACTCAACCATATTAACAAATCCACAATTATATTCAAGAACCCCTTTTGAAAACCCCTCTTTTAAAATTTAAACCAAAACCTCAGATTTTGTCCAAAATCCCCAAATCGCAACATTATTTAGAAAATCAAATAACTAAGTTAAAAACCATACAAAAAAAGTGGAGAAATCCCTACCTCGAAGCCAGAAGGCAATAGAGAGGGTGAAAAAACCTCGACGAAGCCAAAAACCTACTTTGTTCTGATTAAAACGAAGTTCTAGATGAGCTCTACCTTTTTATCAAAGGGACTAAGGTGTAAAGATTAATAGATTGAGAGTATTTGGAGGTTGAAGATGAGTTTTAGAGAGAGGTCTAGATATAGGTTTTTGAAATGTTTTAAAGAGAGAGATATGAAAAAGTGACTTAAAAGTGGCTACTACAAATTGATATACGCGCAGACTACTCAAGCGACCAAAAGATCGGTCGAGCGACCAAACATGAAAAGTAAGACCGCGTGAGCGAACAAAGTTACCGCTCAAGCACACAATGACATGCTCCCAAAGGTTTTGCAGACAAAGGCTAACTGCTTGAGCGCAAGAAAGACTGCATGAGCCAAGACCGCTTGAGCGAGAAAAACACCCTCTTATTACTTTACAAGCCTACAAAAGTACTAAGAGTTCCTAAGGATCGCTCGAGCATAAGAAGCACTGCTCGAGCCAAGACTGCTCAAGCACAAGAAATACTGCTAGAGCGAGAAAAGCATCCTCCCAGTACTTTTGTAGGACTGCAAAAGTATTAAGAGTTCTTAAAGGCGCTCAAGCACAAGAAGGACCGCTTGAACAAAACCTGGGCAAAGACTCTTTTTGAAAAATGAACTCCCAACCTATTTCAAATGCAACCACAATACTCAAATAACCCAATTCAACAAGGCATAAGATAAAAAAGGATATAAACAACTAAGTAAAGCAAGGAATCCCGATCCAAAACAATAAATGGGTCGGGTCTAAATTAGAATCATTATAACTCTACCACCAATAGGTGTCTCAACCAAAAGAAGAGACTGCAACATTTCAAACTCTAAACCTAAGGCAAATGCAAAAGAAGACAATATGAATGAATAAGATGCACCAGTATCAATCAACATGTTGGCAATAGAGTTGAACAATAAAATGTTACCTCTCACTATGGAAGGTGTTGGATAACTTATCCCGCGTGGTAACAGCATACACACACCCTGAAGGCCTCTACTCTACCTGTTCACCCCTCAGAGCATAGGTCTGGTACATGGATTAAGTTGACATGGCTCCTTGATTGGCCCTTGAGGCTTGTGCTGACTGTGCTAGTTGATGGCTCTGTGTCTGCCGCAAACCAGATGCACCAAATGTGCCATTACATTGAGGGCAAAACTTCCACAAATGCCCCAACTCCCCACACTGATAACAGGCAGGCGGCTGACATCTCCCTTGACTCTAGCTCTGAGGATAAGCCAAAGGTGGTGCAGACTATTGCCCTCCTTCCCTCTATGGGCAAATTGAAGACATGTGGCCCAACTGATCACATTTGAAACAGGTGAACCTACCTTGGTTACCTCTCATTGAACCCAAACTCGACACGGGAAAGGTGGATCTAAACTGTGTAGCCTGGAACTATTGTGGGATGGAACCCCTTTGCTGTTTGTTGTCCCTAGTGTCCTTGTAAATGTCTTGGGATCTCTGCCTAGAGGCCCTCATCTGCTTCTCTTCTATTTGGATCACAGTCTCTAAGTGAGCCACCGACTCCACAAGATAGTCATAATCTTGAATCATTGACATGACCACCTTGAAAAGGAGCTCAGTTCTCAACCTCTTCTCAAACTTGATATAACAGCGTTCTTCCGTCGCTGCAAGTTCTGGTGCAAACCTCGATAAACTAGTGAAAGCCACCTCAAACTTGGTTATTGGCGTGTTTAGCTGCTTGAGCTTCATAAACTACTCCCTTAATTTCTCCCTAACAGTTGGTGGTAAAAACTTATCGTGGAAGGCATTGAGAAAAGCTTCCTAAGTGACCCCAATATGCCATCGTTCGTACTTCCACCACTGACCCACGTCTCTCTTCAGCTGGAAGGATACCAAGGTCACCCTCAAACCATTGTCCTTGAAGCCAAGTATCTCGAATGTCTTTACCATCTGTTCAAGCCATCGTCAGACTTGAGTTGCTCCTTTGGATCCTCTAAAAACTTGTCCAGATTCGACCGGAACAACTCCCTCTTCAGAAATGATGGCCATGTTTCTACAACATGGGCTTGGATTTAATTCTCAGCCCTGAGAATGTCCATGGATTCCTGCAATCTCTGGCCATTTTGTGGGCTATGGCGCCCATGGCTTGCTGACATGCTGGCTCAGCCACTTTGGCCTAACCAACTCCATCCTCTTGCGTTGGAATTTCTTCCCATATCGGCACCTCTTGCCACTAAGACCTACCACGCCTATCACCACCTCGTCATCGTCCTTACATTTTAATAAAGATAACACAATAGTCTAGTACATTTACAAATGTATCGAAGCTAACTCACTCACGTCTTTATACAGTGGACAACAATTAATTTATTCCACGTAAGAACCAAATCACGTAATCACAAACGAATTTCCTTTCCAGATAATTAATTATTCTGTGATGTTACCACAGTTCCAATTAGAACAAGTAGTGATAAAGTGCTTTTCTATTAGGACATCTAGAAACTCATAGATTTGATTAATATCTTAGAAACCAAATCCTATACTCATCTAGTCACGTAAACATGTTATCACATAGCATTTCAGGTCTACTTCTAATATTATCAAGAGAGACAAATCCATTGTGGTAAAAAACACATACCATGATCCAAAAGTATTCAAATCCGGTAGCTCTGATACTAAGTCGTAATGCCCCAAAATAATAACACTCCATCTCATGATAATCAAAGAAAACGTAACATGCGAAATAATAACCTTTCATTTATATTCTTTTACCGCACAAGAGATAACATATGCGAGTATACATTCAATAATCCTAGATCCTAAATCTATAGCATATGCCATATATGAGTGAATTGAAATAAAATGTTATACATATAAGTTAATGCCCTAATGGCTACATCTTTCCATGACAATGTTTGGGTACAATAAAAGTGAGTTCAACTCTATACAATTAAAGCCCAAGGCTTGTACAGAATAATTACAACAAGAAACAACAACAACAACAACAACAACAACAACAACAACAATAATAATAATAATAATGAGCCTTCACCTCTACGGTCCTCCCAAGCTAAGTTCTTAGTGGTGGCATATCATCAGCACCTAAAAATTATTTTCCACATAAGGTGAGTAAAAACCCAGTAGAGATACTTTAACATTATGTATGGAACTTAGCAAAGTTAAGAGGTGAATGCACATGCATACCATTTGCCAAACATTATACTTTTCCATCTCAAAATAATGCAATGCCTTTATCAATACATTTCGATTCATTAAAACACACTTTATATAGGAAAACAGGGCAGTGGATACAAAACACTAGAAATCTCTATGTACGTGTCTGCTAGTAGGCTATACAAGCACTATCGAAGCCATTTTACTGGCACTAATCAGAAGGACTGGCACCTAACTGCGCGGGTTTCTGGACTTTCACCAATGACACGCAGGGCAACAATATAAACCACGACCACACCACCAAACCAGATTAATCAAGGTATATACCATTTTTTTCTCAAAAACAATACATTTTCAATGTTCAAGTATAAAGCAATACTCGATGCAAAACGTATGAGAAATTAGTTTCAATTTAACCTAATCCTCATGTAATTTCTACAACAATCAAAGCTATCCTCCACCGATAGCCTAAAAAAGATATTTCTACTCAACAGATAATTTTTCCAACAATAGATAAAATCTCAAAATTTGAAATGGGAGTGATAATAAATATCCAACTTCACTCTCATCATCAACAAATACCCTTTTCTCTTATCCTTCAAAATCTAACACTACTTTTTTCTTTATAAACCACATCAACGATTTTTCAACAAAACCTTCTTTATTTTCAAAATCACATTTGGAAGAGAAATTTTCAATAATATCCAACAATATATATACATCCACAATCTTTCTCAAGAATTTACTTGAAAAACCCTCTTTTACTTTTCAACACTAAGCCCTAGGTTTAACCCAGAACCCCCAAATCACTAAACACTTTTCAAAGAGCAAATAACTAAGCTAAACATTGTACGAGAGGTTGAAAAAATCCCTACCTTAAGAGTAAAAGAGAAAGAGAGTAAGAGTGAAACATTGGCAAAGCAGAAAATGAGATCATCTCCAATTAGTTTAAAGCTTTCAACGTGCTTAACCTTTTTCTCCAAAGAACAATAGTGGAGAAATCAATGGATGATGGAGTATTTGAGGTTTGAAGCAAGAACTAGAGAGAGAAAGTGAAGAAATTAGGGTTTGGAAGGTTGTAGAGAGAGAGAGAAAATGAAAAAGTGATCCAAAAATCCCTTTTTCCGAAACTAATATACGTGTAGATTGCTTGAGTGCCAAAATACCGCTCGAGCGTCAAAGACAATAAGTGACACCACTTGAGTGAACAAAATACTGCTCGAGCACACAATGACCCCTTCCCATAAGTTTTACAAACAGCAAAAGACCGCTCGAGCTCAAGAAGGACCACTCAAGCGAAGATCACCCTATTTCCAGAAGTTTTGCAGGCCTACAAAATATTGGGAGATCTCAAAGACCCCTTGAGCAACCAAAACACCGCTCGAGCGAACAACAAGAAAATTGGACAACAACACTTTCAAAAAGCTAACTCCCAACCTGTTTCAAATACAACCAGCAATTCAACTCGACTACTGACACGATGACAGAGGATATGAACAACAATTAAAGTATTGAATCTCGAATCTAAGAGTATTAAATGGGCTGGGTCTAAACCAGAACTGTTATACACCATACAATAGTCTCCATGTTTTCTAAAAAATATTATCCATTTTTCTTTGCAATAGAGGTAGAGCTTGTTTTAAGCCAAATAATAAAACCAACCACTCACAATCTCCTTGCGGAGCACTAAAAGCAGTTAGAGGAATATAGTTTTCTTCCATTAGAATTTATCAATAGTAGTTATACCTTAATGATATTAGTTTAACTTAAGCACCTCACTTAAGGTTTTCTAAATCACTAAGTGTTCAATTCTCAAGTCCAAAAGGATGAATTTTAATGCACTTTAATTTTCTTCCTATTTCTCTTTCTTTTCTCTAACTTTCTCTTCTAGTCCTCAAGAAGAAAGTTTCTCTCTAACTTTCCCCGTCTTTCACCATCCTTCTCTCTTTTGTTGTAGGAACTAATTAGCTTAGGCCACTAATTGTTTCATTAGCTTAAGTGACCAAGACTTAGACACATGAAACTCATTACAAGTTTGAATAAAACAACTTGGAATCGAACGATAAAACAATATCTAAATTTAGACCTATTTTTCTCCTTTAGGCTTCAAAAATTATTATTTATATACATGACATGGTAATTATTATCCTTGTATGTATGACATGTAATAAATATATAAAATAATATATAATAACCACTTTTCAAATTAAATTTAGAAAATAAATTGGCTAATTGAATTTTATTAATTAAAACATCTTTGTTAGGCAATTTCTAACCATATTTTACGGTCTTTTTGTTTAAAACTCTATAATCTATTACCATATGAGATTTTCCTTTTAATTTTTCTACATGATTCATTGCCATCAATACATGACTCGAATGAGAACTTTTACTTGGTCGTATTAACCCTTGTTTTAATAAGCCATGCTTATTTATTTATTTATTATTTATTATTATTTTTTTTAATGGGTTTTTCATTGACTACATAGTTTGGATTCTCAAGAACTATTTTTGCCCAATACTTGTCTTTTTCCCATAATTTTAGTGGGTTGTCACTAAAATTATTTTCTAGCATTTTCTTAATATTATCTAATTTGGAATATATTCTCCCTGTTTGCCTTGATAGTGATTTGTGATATCAGTGATCTATTGTTCATCTTCTTCTTCACTATCACTTTTATATTAACTATCAGTTATGGTGTTGTTTTCACTATTAATTTTATCTTCAAATAGTTGTTACCAAGTTTTTTTTTTTGATTATCGTCAATTGTTTTAAGCATACCATGCTAGGCCGTGTGAAGAGGTTCAATTTGTGTTAATAAATTTGATTTTGTAATGTTAACAAGGTTAAAACCAAATTTACATTTTCGAGGTGCATATTATAGCAATGGAATTTCATGCATTTTAAGGGCAATATATGATTGATCTTTGTAACACCCCAAAATTAAAGACAATAAATCATCCATAATATTAATAAATGACAACGATGTATAAATATAGTTTTCTGAAATAAGTATCCTTACATTTCATATGATTCCGTAATACAAAAGTTAGCACATGCAGTTATACATTCACAAGTCTTAACTTTGAATTTATAGCATGTGTTACAAGTTAAAGATATGAAATAAGAGTTAAACAAATAAAAAATGCCCTAAAGGCTCATAATTTCCCTAGACAATGCTTTGTTACAACAAAAATGAGTTTTAAACTCACTACATATAAAGCCCTAGGCTTGTACAAAATAATTACAACTAGTAATGAAAAATGAAGCTCTTGCTCCAAGTCCTCCCAAGCTATTGCCTTGGCGGAGGCATATCATCAGCACCCGAAAATGGTTTCCTATATAGGGTGAGCCAAAGCGCAGTAGAGAAACTACAACACAGTTTATGAATCTTGACAAAGTTATAAGGTGAATGCATATGCAATGCTCGTGCCAAAACATTTTCATTTCTCTTTCCAAAATCGTGTAATGCCAAGATTATATCACAATTCATGATATCATTTCCTTTAAAATAGAAAACAGGGCAATGAATACAACACTGCGAATCTCTAGGACGTGTCTGCATGTAGGCTACAAGTACTACCAAATTCTCATTTTTAATCAGAAGGCTCGACACCTAACCGCGTGGGTTTCTGGACTTTCACCAAGGACACACAGGCCAACTTAATACTATAACTATCCTCCTACCCAGATTCACCAAGGTATTCAACCCCTTTTTCTCAAAACAATAATATTTTCAATGAGTTAAATATGAAAAGTAGTTTCAGTTCTCCTAATTCTCATGCAATTCTACAACAATCATAACTATCCTCCACCGATAGCCCAAAACAGATATCTTTACACAAATAAATAATTTTCTTAAAGATAAACTTTCTAAATTCCAAGATGTGAGTGGTAATACATATCCAACTTCACCATCCTCATCAATATCAACCCAATTTCACATTTCCAACATCAATTCCAATTATTTATACAAAATCAACATTTGAGATATTTTGGGCAAAACCCCCCTTTTCTTCTACAATCAATTCCAAATATCCAAACCAACCATTTTATCACAACTCCACCTCATTTCCAATCCCACAATCATTTTCAAGAATCCATTTGAAAACCCATCTTTTGATTTTCAAACCAAAACCATAGGTTTGTTCAAAAATCCCTAAATCACAATATTATTTTAGAAATAGCAAATAGCTAAGTTAAAAGCCATAAGAAGCTGTGGAGAATCTCTACCTCGAGCTTAGAAGACAAAAGAAGGAATTGAGAAACTTCAACAACGTCCAAACCCAACTTTGCTCTGATCAAAATGAAGCTCTTAGAGTGTTCCACCTTTTTATCAAAGGGACACGAGTGAAGAAATCAATGGATCTAGGTGTATTTGTCGAGAGAATGTGAGTTTTAGAGAGAAAGGCTCTAGATTTAGGGTTCGTAGAAAGTTTAGAGAGAGAGAGGGCTATGAAAAAGTGAGCTAAAAAGGTGACTTTACAGATTAATATACGCTCATACTGCTCAAGTGCAAAAAGTGTTGCTCGAGCGACCAGACACAATAAGTGAAACCGTTGGAGTGAAGAAGTTTACCGCTCGAGTGAAGAATACAAATTTCCAGAAGATTTACTGACAGAGGACCATTGCTCGAGCCTCGAGCTCAAGAAGGGCTGCTTGAGCCAACACGGCTCGAGCGCAAGAATGACTGCTCGAGTGCAGAATGCCAACTCCCAATATCTTTGCAGGCTTGCAAAAATACTGAGAGTTCTCAAAGACCGCTCGAACGTAAGAAGTGTCACTCAAGCAAAGAAGCCAAAATCTGGGTAGGAACCATTTTGAAAAACTAACTCCCTAACCTGTTCCAAACGGAACCAAGACACTCCAATAGCCAAACTCAATGAGGAATAGGGAGAAATAAGAGATGGACAATCGGATAAGACAGTAAAACTCGGATCCAAAACATCAAATGGATTTGGTCTAAATCAGAATCACTATAACCTCTCCATCTTAAGGAATTTTGTCCTTGAAAATAAAATCAAACAACAAAACCATGTTTAAACCAATTACAACTATGATAATAAATCAAGTTCATCACCATGACCCATTCACTGGTCATTCATTCTCATCACCGCGATAAACACGTGCTCATTACAGAATATTCAATTTACATTTCCAAACCATAGACAACGTTTATAGTGTGTTAAAGTAACAAAATTTTTAATACATATTCAAACATCAACAAATAAGTCTGGATACTTTTCACGGACTTCCAACTTACGCTCCTAAGTTGCTTCCTCAATCTCGTGATGTCTCCACAACACCTTTACCAAAGGAATTGTCTTGCCACGCAAGACTTTGTCTCGAGTATCTAAAACTCTAACAAGTCTTTCCTCATATGAGACATCCTCATCTACTTCTAGCTCGGTCCAATCCAACATATGTGATGGATCCGACTCATACTTCCGGCGCATACAAATATGAAACATGTTATGAACCCCAGAAAGTAGTGGCGGCAATGCCAAACGATAAGCTACCTCTCCAATCTGCTCTAGGAACTCAAAAGGCCCAATAAATCTAGGAGACAACTTCCCACTCTTCCCAAACCTCATCAAACCCCGTCTAAGTGATATTTTCAAAAAGACGTGATCTTCCACCTCAAATGATAACGGTCTCCTTCTACGATTAGCATAGCTATTCTGGCGACTCTAAGTTGTAACCAACTCTTACAAATAAGCGCAACCTTCTTCGTCGTTTCTCGGACTAACTCAGGACCAATCATAGGTGCATCACCTACCTCAGCCCAACACACAGGAGATCTACAAGGCCGGACATACAAGGCCTCAAATGGTGCCATGCCAATGCTCGCCTGAAAGTTATTGTTGGAAAACTCCACTAAGAGCAAGTGCCTCTCCGATGACCCCTTAAATTCAATAACACAACCCTGAAGCATATCTTCAAGGATCTGAATGGTATGCTCTGACTACCCATTAGTTTGAGGATGATAAGCAGTGCTAAAAGTCAACTTAGTGCCCAAGGCATTCTGTAGGCTTTGCCACAATCGAGCTGTGAAACGCAGATCTCTATCCAAAACAATAGTCACAGGGACCCCGTGAAGTCGGACAATGTCCCTAACATACAAGTCGGCAAGAAAATCTATCGAGTCACTCATGCGCAATGGTACAAAGTGCGCTGAATTAGTTAACCGATCAACTATTACCCAAATGGCATCATTACCCCGTCGAGTTCTCAGATGACTCACAACAAAATCCATCGTGACATGCTCCTATTACCACTCAGCTATAGGCATGGGTTGCTATAAACCCGCTGGCCTCTGATGCTCGGCTTTCACTTGTTAACAAGTAAGGCACCTCAATACAAACACGGCTACATCTTTCTTCATACCTTTCCACCAAAACTAGCGACCAAGGTCGTGATACATCTTTGTACCTCCCGGATGTATTGCAAGGCGTGAATGGTGAAACTCTCAGAGTACCTACTCTTTACAAGACTCCAGCACAAAAAGATGGTCGAGGTATCTAACACTCCAGTCAGAAAGCACATTCAAGCCCTTCTCTACCTTCCCACTAAAGATCTTCTCCCAGTGGGTTTCTACCTCATGATCACCCCTCTGTGCTTCTATAACTTGGCTCACAAGTGTAGGTTGTGCAACTACAGTAAACAAGGTAGCCGACTCAACGGACTCGCCAAGATGCAAGTCGAACTCACCAATGGTGCCCAATATCTCCCATTCTTGAATGGCAATACTAGCTACACTGCTAAAGGATTTCCTACTCAAGGCATCAACTACTATGTTAATGCAACCCAAAGTCGTAATTCTCCATAAACTCCATCCATCTTCTCTGTCTTAAATTCAAATCTTTCTGTGAAAACAGATACTTCAAACTCTTGTGATCGGAGAATACCTTAAACCTCTTGCCATACAAATAATGTCTTCAAATCTTCAAGGCAAAGATCACCGCCGCTAGCTCTATGTCATGAGTAGGATAGTTTCTCTCATATGTTTTCAATGGACGTGAGCCATAAGCTACTACTTTTCCCTCTTGCATAAAGACACAACCCAAATCTTCCTGAAAAACATCACAATACACTGAATAGCCCAAACCCCTCTCTGGAATGAACAACACTAGAGTGATGGTAAGTCTAACTTTAATTTCTTGGAACAACCTTTCACAAGTCCCACTCCACACACACTTAATTCCTTTCCTCGTCAGTTTAGTCAAAGGTGAGGCTAACTTAGAAAAAATCCTTCACAAAACGATGGCAATATCCGGCTAATCCCAAGAAACTATGTATCTCAAATGCATTCTTAGGTTGCTGCCAATCATGCACTGTTTCTATCTTAAAAGAGTCTACAGTCACTCATACCCCGGATACCACATGGCCTAAGAATTTCACTTTTTTCAACCAGAACTCACACTTTCTGAACTTAGCATACAGTTTGTGGGCTCTAAGTAACTCAAGCACAACTCAAAAGTGTTCCTTGTGTTCCTCCTTAGAGAGTGAGTAAATCAATATGTCATCAACAAAGACAGCTACAAAATGGTGTAGGAACTCACGAAAGATCTGATTCATCAAATCCCTAAATAAGTCTGGTGCGTCGGTTAACCCAAAAGGCATCACTAGGAACTCATAATGGCAATACCACATACAAAATGTCGTCTGCTGGATGTCCTCCTCCTTCATCGTCAATTGGTGATAACCTGATCTCTGGTCTATCTAAGAAAAGCAACGAGACCCCATCTTGGTCAGTCAAGTCATCTATATGAGGCATTGGGTATTTGTTCTTAACAGTTATCTAGCTTAATTTTTGATAATCAATACAAAGTCGCAATGTACCATCTTTCTTTTTGGTAAAGAGAGACGGTGCTCCCCAAGGAGATGCACTAGGGTGGATAAAACCTTTATCTAACAATTCTTGGAGTTGAACCTTTAGCTCACTCAACTCACTGGGTGCAAATCTATACAGTGCCATGGAAATCGGTGTCGTACCAAGCACTAAATCAATAGAGAACTCTATCTCACGGTGAGGTGGCAAACTAGTGAGATCCTTGGGAAAGATGTCCGGGGCATTCACAAACTACCCTTGGCAACTCAACTTGGACCACGTCACTCTCAACACCCAAAAATGTAGCAAGAAGGAGGCTAAGCACACCCCGACCACGTCGATCATATATTGGCAACAAAGCTCTATCAACTTGGTCCCCCAAGAAATAAAAACAATCACCACTCGAGGTACATACAGTAACCCTCTGACGATAATAGTCTATAATAGCCTGATAAGATGGCAACTAATTCATACCCAATTTAACATCAAAGCCCAACATATCAATCGATATAAATACACAAGGGAGTCGGCGACCGGCAACCTCTATCTCACAACCCCGACACCCTTGGTCCAACATTACCTCACTACCAATGGGTGACTCTACCCTGAGTGTAGACGCTAACTGAGCCACTTCCAACCCCAATACCGATGCAAATGTAGACGAGATAAATGAATGGGATGCACCCGTATCAATTAACACATTGGCAATAGAATTACACAATAAGAAGTTACCTCTCACTACCGAAGACGTTGTCACTATATCTGGCACTCCTGTAGGTCTTTGTTCTATTTGGTCACTCCTTAGTGCACAAGTTTGATGCATGGACTAAGCTAAAGAGGCTCCCTAATTGGCCCTTGTGGCCTATACTGACTGTGCAGGCTGATGGGTTTATGTCTGCCTTTGACCAGACGCACCAGACATGCCACTCGACTGAGGGCAAAACCTCATAACATGTTTTGATTGCTCACACTGATAACAAGTAGGCGACTACCCTCTCCTTTGACTCTAGGTCTGAGAACAAGCTGCAGACGATGCAGACTGTTGCCCTCCTCCCTTCTGCGGCCAAACTATCGACTTGTGACCCAGCTGGCTACACTTGAAACAAGTGATCCCTCCCTGACCACCTCTTCTTGACTCAGAACTTGGTACAGGAAAAGTGGACCTAGACTATGCTCCCTAGGACTGCTATGGAGTGGAACCCCTCTGCCTCTTACTGTCCAATTCTCCCCATAAACCTCCTGACTCCTCTACTTGGAGCCCCTCATCCTTTCCTCCTTAGTATGAATCACTGTCTCTAAGTGAATCGCCACCTCCACAAGCCAATTGTAATCCCTAATCATGGATGTAGCCACCTTAAAAAGGAGTCTGGTCCTCAACCTCTTCTCAAACCTTGATAAACTAGTGAATGTAGCCTTAAACTCGGCCACTGGTGTGTTAAGCTGCTTAAGCTTCAATAACTGCTCCCTTAACTTCTCCCTAACAATAGGAGGCAAAAAAATATCCTAGAAGGCATTGACAAAGGCCTCCCAAGTCATGCCGATGTACCCCCACACAAACTTTCACTACTGACCCACATCTTCTTTCAGTTGGAAGGATACCAAGGTCACTCTCAACCCATCCTCCTCGATGCCAAGCATCTCGAACGTCTTCACCATCTGCTCGAGCCATTTATCAGCTTTCAAAGGCTTTTTTGGATCCCCAAAAAACTTGTTCGGATTTAACTGGAAGAACTCCCTCTTCAAGAAAGATTGCCATGTCTCAGTAACATGGGCCTGGACTTGATTTTTAGCCCTGAGAATGTCCTTAGATTCCTACAAAGCTTTGGCCATTTCACGGGGCAAAGCACCCATGGCTTGTTGACCAACCGATTCAGCCACATTGGCCTGACCAACCCCTTTGTCCTACGTCGAAAGTTTACCCAGTAACGACACCTCCTGCCGTCTAGGCCTGACATGCCTAAAACCACTACGTCTACGTCCTGACATCCTAATAAAGGTAACACCAGAGATTAACACATTCACAAATGTGCCAAAGCTAACTCACTCATGTCCTAAAGCGATGGACAACAATTAATTCACTCCACATAAGCACACAATCACGTAAACACATACGAATTTCCTTTATTGATAATGATCGTCCTGCGACGTTGCCAGAGTTCTACTTAAAAATAGCAGTGATCAAGTGCTCTTCTAATAGGACTTCTAAAAACTTATAGACCCAATCAACATCGTAGAAACTAAATTTCATACACATTTAGCCACATAAACATGTTATCACATCTCATACCATACATACAAATATCTCTATGAAGTGACATAAACCCATTATGGAAAACATCACTCCCCACGTACCTAAAGTTTTCAAATCCGGTACGCTCTAATATCAAGTTGTAACACCCTGAAATTAAAGATAATAAACCATCCATAATATTAATAAATGATAACAATTTATAAATATAGTTTTTTGAAATAAGTATCCTTCCATTTCATATGATTCCGTGATACAAAAGATAGCACATGCAGTTATACATTCACAAGTCCTAACCCTGAATTTATAGTATGTGTCGCAAGTTAAAGATATGAAATAAGAGTAAAAGAAATAATAAATTCCCTAAAGGCTTACAACTTCCTAAGACAATGCTTGGTTACAACAAAAGTGAGTTTTAAACTCAATACAGATAAAGCCCTAGGCTTGTACAAAATAATTACAACTAGTAACCAAAAATGAAGCTCTTGCTCCAAGTCCTCCGAAGCTATTGCCTTGGCGGAGGCATATTATCAGTACTTGTAAATGGTTTCCTATGTAGGGTGGGCCAAAACCCAATAGAGAAACTACAACACAGTTTGTGAATCTTAACAAAGTTATAAGGTAAATGCATATGCAATGCTTGTGCCAAAACATTTTCATTTCTCCTTCCAAAACCATGCAATGCCAAGATTATATTACAATTCATGATATTATTCCCTTTACAATAGAAAACAAGGCAATAAATACAACACTGTAAATCTCTGGGATGTGTTTGCAAGTAGGCTACAAGCACTATCAAATTACCATTTTTACCGGTATTAACAGGAAGGCTTGACACCTAACTGCGTGGGTTTCTGGACTTTCAGTAAGGACACACAGGCCAACTTAATACAACAACTACACTCCTACCTAGATTCATCAAGGTATTCATCCATTTTTTTCAAAACAACAACATTTTCAATGAGTTAAATATGCAAAATGCTCAATGCAATGGATGAAAAAATAGTTTCAATTCTCCTAATTCTCATGCAATTTCTACAAAATTATAGCTATCCTCCATTGATAGTCCAAAACAGATATCTCTAAACGAATAAATAATTTCCATAAAGATAAACTTTCCAAATTCCAAGATTTGAGTGATAATACATACCTCATCAATATCAACCCAATTTCACATTTCCAACATTAGTTCCAACTATTTATACAAAATCAACATTTGAGATATTTAGGGAAAAAAAACCCCATTTTCTTCCACAATCAATTCCAAGTATCAAAACCAACCATTTTATCACAACTCCACTGCATTTCCAGTCCCACAACCATTTTCAAGAATCTATTTGAAAACCTCTATTTTGATTTTTAAACTAAAATCCTAGGTTTGTTAAAAAATCCCCAAATCACAATATTGTTTTAGAAATATCAAATAACAAAATTAAAAGTCATAAGAAAGTATGGATAATCCCTACCTCGAGCTTAGAAGACAATAGAAGGAATGGAGAAGCTTCAACAATGCCGAAATCTAACTTTAGTCCGATCAAAATGAAGCTCGCGGAGTGTTCACTTTTTTTTATCAAGGGGACACGGGTGAAGAAATCAATGGATCTAGGTGTATTTGTAGAGAGAAGGTGGGTTTTAGAGAGAGAGAGGCTCTAGATTTAGCATTTTTGAAAAGTTTAGAGAGAGAGAGGGATATGAAAAAGTGAGCCAAAAATGTGACTTTACGAATTGATATATGCGCAGACCACTCAAGTACAAGAAATGTCGCTTGAGCGACCATACACAATAAGTGAGACCGGTCGAGCGAAGAAGTTTACCACTCGAGTGAAGAATACAAACTCCCAGAAGTTTTATAGATAGAGGACCATCACTCGAGCTCAAGAAGGGCCGCTCAAGAGTAAGAATGATTGCTCGAGCGTAGAATGCCAATTCCCAATATCTTTGCAGGCCTGTAAAAGTACTAAGAGTTCTCAAAGACCACTCGAGCGTAAGAAGTTTCACTTGAGCAAAGAAGCCAAAATCTAGGCAGGAACGATGTTGAAAAACTAACTCTTGACCTGTTCCAAACGCAGCCAAGATGCTCCAATAACCAAACTCAATGAGAAATAAGGAGAAATAAGACATGAACTGTAATAACCCGACCCTCATATCTGTTTCTAGTATATTTTCGATCTGTTATTCTGCGCATTTACTTGCTTTCTGTGAAAAGTGATTTATATCTGTGGCATTTTTATTAGTGTATTTGGAACCTCCCTATTTTATTTTGGGCTATTGATTGTGGTGGTAATAAGATGGTAAAGTAAGATTGGATCAAAAACTTTAATTTGAATAATTCGTTTACGACCAACCGTCACTCTTTTGCCCTTTTCTTGTTCCACACTTGGAATTTGGATGTGAGGTTAGAACCATTGGAAAGCTTATTTTCGGGGCTTCAATTCGGGCACAAGAATGACCTAAAACGGAATCCGGATGAGAGAGTTACGCCTGTTTGAAGTTTTCATATCTGTGCTGGAAGCAGAACCGCACGTGCGGGAAATGCGGCGCACGTGCGGCGATGTGCGGGGCAGCAGCTCAAAAACGTGATTTTTGAGTCATTTCTTAGATTTTCTTTTCCTCTCTTCTTCTTCCCTCTTCCATGTCCGAAACCCTAGCTCCCAAAACCTTGATTTCCTCCACTTTTCTCAACAAATTAACCATGAATCTTGCATCAAGGGTGGAGAATAAGAGGAGATCACCACTTTCTACCGAATGGAATTCCGAAATTTTTGAGGTATGTTGGGGTATGTTGGGGTTCTATTATGAGGTTTAGAGTATGGTTTATGGGTTATGGACCTAGGGTGCCTAATAAATGAGAAGATTTGGAATAAAAAGTAATGGGTTAAGAAGATTTGAAATTTGTAGATTTCTTAGAAACCCTAGATTGATTTTTGATGATAATCCATGATTTGGCCCAAATTGATAGTTGAATCATGAAAGTGATAGGTTGAATTAGATGTGCTCAAGTTTAATTGGAATTTGGTTATGTTTGAAAATTATGTTTAAATTTTGCGATTGAACTTTGTTAAATGCATTGTAAATTATGTTTTAATAAAAGGGAAATTGGGGGAAAAGATATATTGATAATGTGGATGATATAAATTCGATTATGGAATGTTGAAATGGAATTTAAGAATTCCTTTTGAGATATGTTGAATTGTGGTGATTATGTGGGTTGATATTAACTATGTTGATATTAATTTTTGTGACCTAAAATGTGAAGTTTTCAAGAATGGGTTTAATCCCAAATCATTTTACTAAATATTTGTAGGCTTGCTTAGTTATTAAACCAAGAGAATGATTTAATAGGATTTCTTATGGGGATGGGGAAATGTTTGGTTTTTGGTGAAAACACTAGAAATTTAAGGAGTTTTGGGGAACATGGAAATGTTCATAAAAATCCTTTCTTTCTTTGAGTAGAAGATGAATGGGTGTAAATTCCATAATGTGTTTTGTAAGACTAGTAATCTTATATATATATATATTGAGTTTGAGAAGTAGGTTTGAAACTTCATGCTGCAAAATATTGTTTGCTCTGTTTTACGTGCTTAACCCTCTGGTATTTCTGGAATTTGTGTTTGATGCCTTACTGTATAAGTTGTGTACACGTGTAGGGCATAACCTGAGAAGGACGAGCACTCCGTTATAGCACTGTGAGTAATAGTACTCTAATGCACATTATTTACCGTTAATAACGATTCTTATTAACATCTTGTTCCCCGTGGTCAATTAAGTTAACATGTATGTGGAACGAGAATTAGTGTGAACTTATGTAAACATTGAAGGATTTGGCACACACTAACATGATACAGATATCTACCTAGAGTGGATCATCAGAACGAATAATTGGATACGACTACAGGTTGTTTGTACGTTAAATAACCATTATGAAATTATGTTAAATATTAGATGAACCTCTGAATGACTCAATCCGGAGAAAGAATTGAATGTCAATAACACGATTATGTGACCCATGTTATGATGTGAATGGCTCCACTCTTATTAATGTAATGGAGCATTTACCTTCTGTTTATTGTTAATAGTGTTGTTCTATTATTGTGGGACAATTATGTCACCTTATGAGAAACCATGGGAAAATCTAAGAGCATTACTGGGTACTACGTTCTGTTTATTATTGATAATGGATACTAACACACTGTTATCTGTAAGTCAGTTGTATGGATTTATAATGAACAAGGGGAATTTAAGTGTATTACGAGATTATGGTATCTGCATATCTCTGGACTCGTTTAATATGTAATAACATTCTGTTATCTGTGAACTAGAGGTAGTAATTCATGACAAACAAATGGGATGTGACTGCATTATGAAGTTCAATCTGGTAATAGTTGTTATTAGCACTCTGTTGAACGTAACGTAACTGTGTTACCTCATGTGAATAATTGGAAGGAACTATGTGTTTCTGTATGATTTATGAGGCCGAGGGCCAGCTTGTGAAATTATGAATATTTGTGAAACTATGAACTTATGAGGCAAAAGGCCGACTTGTGAATCTATGAACTTATGAGGCCAAGGGCCGACTTGTGAATCTATGAACTTATGAGGCAAAAGGCCGACTTGTGAATCTATGAACTTATGAGGCAAAAGGCCGACTTGTGAATCTATGAACTTATGAGGCCAAGGGCCGACTTGTGAATCTATGAACTTATGAGGCAAAAGGCCGACTTGTGAATCTATGAACTTATGAGGCCGAGGGCCAACTTGTGAATTTGTGAACTTATGAGGCCGAGGGCCAACTTGTGAATTTGTGAACTTATGAGGCCGAGGGCCAACTTGTGAATTTGTGAACTTATGAGGCCGAGGACCAACTTGTGAAAATATGAATCTATGAGGCCGAGGGCCAACGTGTGAAACTATGAATTCAAAGGGCCAAGGGCCAAGTTTGAATCTCAATTATGAATCTATAAAGCCAAAGGCTAATTGTGAGTATGTGAACCCACCAGGCCAAGGGTCAGTCTGTGAATTTGTGAACCAACAAGACCGTTCTGACATTAGTACGGAATCAGATTAACTACCTATCTTTTATATTATATAAACTCTGATTTGCATTATAATTCAAGTTGAACATTAAGTTATTCACGTACTATTATTCACTGAGGTTATCTCACTATGTATTTTGTCTGATTCCGTAGGTCCTGCATTTGGAGGTCAGCCTCAACTTTTAATGCTCGTCTTCCTTGTTAGCCTCTGTGTGTCCAAGCATTTGGGTGAAGCCTACCCATTTGGTGAAGTTTTGGCTTAGATTCTGATTGTCTATAATATGTTGTAACTTCTAATGTTTCTTTTTTATTATACGCCCAAACACGGTCGGGGTTGTATATGTGTATGTAACTATTATTATCTGTCTATTTGTGATCCTGGCATGATAGTGGTCGCTCAATGGATGTAGCTCTTTCCTTGCATGTTATTATATAAAATTTATGCTTCCACTCAGGCCCCATATGTTATATATAACAGGTTAAGTGTCCGTTTTTTTGAAATGGTCATGCCCAAACTTCTAGGGGCAGGTTTGGGGCGTGACATGAACAATCGTATAAGACAATAAAACTTGGATCTAGAATATCAAATGGGTTGCGTCTAAACCAGAATCGCTATAATCTTGAAGAAAAGGTTTATTTTCTTCTTGTTTTAAAAATGCATTGCCAACTAAAAAATCTCCCTCTAAAAATGGAAATTGAATTATTCTATCTATTATAAATTCATTTTTATTAAGAATGAACATGATAACTTTCATTTTTCATTGTTATTGATTGACTGTTTGCCAATTTTAATACAATTGGATTTTCAGCTAAAACCCATTTGTCTGGAGGTAATACTCTAGGTTTTTCCAAATTGTATGAAGCACCAGTGCCAACTACTGCATCAATAGTGTAAGAATGATAGCTCGAAAAGTTAGACAATAATTTAACATATGAATTTGTCGAGCTAACTTCAACAATTTTTCCAAAAATTTCATAAGATTTTTTACTCCTATCTTCGTTTATTTTTTGTATTTTTTCTTCTACTCCTTTTTAGAGTTCCTTTTTGAATAATCCTTGTTCATTTAATTTGGCATTTAAAGTGATGGAGAGATTATCGAGAGAAACTATTTTTAGGTTTTGGTATTCTTTGATCGATATTTTTGAAAACGATTCAATGGTAATATGGATATTTATTATTTTGTATCCTATTATTTTTCATCTAAACTTTCTTGTACACAAGATTCTTTTACTATAGATTCTTCAATGATAGCCTTATCTTTTTTTTTTATTCTTTCTAGGCTACTTGTAAAATCAGATCTAGTAAAAACAAATGAATTTCTTCTAGATAAACAACACCTCTACTTTCTCGAATTGTTAAATTTTTGAGTTTTATTTGATCTGGAGTTTCTTCAAGAACACATTTCTTAGGTCATGATAATTGTTTTACATTAACCTTTTTAGATTAAAATTCATGACCATGACCACTCGTTTTTTCAAATAGCTCTACTTCAAGTACATGTTTACTAAGAGGATTAATTGTATTAATCAATCTATACATAAGCCTGTAATTAGTAGGCAATGTTTTTGCTTCTTGTATCAAAGTTTTGCATACCTTGAGTTTTTATCGTCAATCCTAATGCTCGATTAAGATTAGGATCTTCTAATGCCAAGAAATATTTTGGTTTGAAAGTGAACCAAATTGGTCTATTATACAAATTACTTTGAATTCCTCTGATTAAGGAATTTTCAAAACTATGCCATCTATTATCCATGACATATGTTAACACAGGAATATGTGTTCCGCCTGAAAATAAAGGACATATACTAACTTGTATAAGTCCTAAATGAACTTAATTATATTTTTTATTATGATATTGTTTGATCTTATTCATATCAAACAATGGTATATCTACAGACGTTTCTTTTATATTAACAACTGAAGTTCTTCCTTCAAATATTTCTACATTCATTTTACTTTGAGGTTTGAAGATGGCGTTTTTTTAAATTTCCTTAATTGAATTTTTTGACATTTTCCAATCATTTACGGAAATTCTGGTTCTTCAATTTCAAATGGTTTACTTTCTCTTTTCTTAGGAAGGATCATTTCATTATCATCATCTGAATATATTTTCATCATAAAAATAGTTTCAGCATAAAAATAGTTTCAGTTAAAGCTTCTTTTAAGCATTGTATATCGTTTTCATAAGAATTATATTGAAATTCTGACATAAGTTCTTTTACTTCATTGTCAAATTCTATTTCATATCCCTATACTGGTTTATATTTTTTTTAAGAAAGTAATAATTGCTTAACATGTTTTTTTCTTTCTTTGTTAGGACATTTGTTTGCAAAATATTTTTTTTTTCTCCACAAACCCAACATTTGCATTCTTCAGAAGATTTTCCTTTTGTTATTTATTTATTTATTTTTGTTTATTTATTTTTTATTATTAGATTTATATCTACCCCAAGGTTTTTGTTTTTCTATATAAGGATTAATTTATTTTTTTTCTGAATTTTTTTTTTCATTTTTCACAAACTTCTTCTTTTTAGCCAATAGTTTGGATTTTTTATCACAACCATAGCTTTCTATCATACCTACTATTTTTGAACAAAAACAACAGTCCATATATGCCTTTTTCATATCTTTTATAGCTTGTCATTCTTTACAATATTTTTTTTACAACTTTCACATAGAAGTCATTCTCCTGTCTAAAGAATCACAGATTTGATTATTTTTGTGGGGACATAATTTTTGAATGACAACACGTGGCTGAGGTGACACCGAAGTGTCAGCCGAGGTGTCACGTGTCCTGGTCATGATGCCAAGATGATCTCGGTTAGGCCGAGGTTATCCGCGAGAATACCGGAATCTGAGATAAGCGGATACGGGACAAGAGTCCTAGAATGGGAGAAGACTTTAGTTTGGATTAAGATAAGACTCTTAGAGAGTTTATCCTAATTCAACTGGGAGTCCAAGATTAGCAGTAATCCTAAGTCCATTGGAGCTAGGCTTCTATTGGGACTAGAATTATGTTGGCTATAAAAAAAAAAGTACCCTCATGGGTCTAAGGTATGTCTTTGATGCTTTTGATATTCGGTCTAGTGAGTTAAGCACTATTGGTTATCTTTGAGAGATATTGAGTACTGACTTGATCGTCAGAGTACCTCCAGGTGGACGAGCCACCGTCGAAATCTTCTCTTTCTGTTGCAGGTCGTTCGGGCTTAATCTATTCTGTCGGTATTTTCCAGTTGAGTAGTAAGTTGGCAGTGTGGTCAGAAAATCACTTAGACAATTTGGCGCCGTCTGTGGAAAAGAAAGGATAATAGATGGCCATCACTGTACAAGATCAACGTATCAGAAACGACGAGTTTAGCAAAGATGGAGAATGTGTCGACATAAACGGAGTGAAGACCCTTCCAGAAGGGATGCAAAGATAGGGGGCATGAGTGCTCCTAAGGAGATGACATTCAAGTATAGAAGAGCTCAGCCCAAGTGAGCAGATCCCGGATTCCAGATCCTGGATCCGGATCCCAGATCCTAGATCCTGAGTCCCAAAAGACAAGATCTCGGCCTAAATAAGTAGGTCCGAGAAGACAAGAGCTTAGCCTAAGTGAGCAGACCTCGGATTTCAGATCCTGGATCCCAGATCCCAGAAGGCATGATCTCGGCCTAGATGAGTAGGTCCGAGAAGAGAAGAGCAAAACTTGAGAGAGCAGATCCAAGATTCCAGCAGACAAGACCTCGACACTTAACCTGAGAAGAGAAGAGCTCAGTGAGCAAATCTCAGATCCCAGAAGATAAAAAGAAAACATACAAGGTCAGACTGCAATTAGCCAGGTTGAAGACCTTTTATAAGGTCCACAAAAGAGCATGTGAAAGCCATGCAGAGGGTAAAGAGAAGAGAGATTATTGTTTAACACTTGTTGAAATTTGTAGCAATTTACAAGTTGAAGTTAAACTAAGATTATTGTTTAACACTTGTTGAAATTTGTAGCAATTTACAAGTTGAAGTTAAACCGAGATAATGTTTAACACTTGTTGAAATTTGTAGCAATTTACAAGTTGAAGTTAAAGCGAGATGATGTTTAACACTTGTTGAAATTTGTAGCAATTTACAAGTTGAAGTTAAACCGAGATAATGTTTAATGCTTGTTGAAACTTGAGAAAAGTTTACAAGCAGAGTTAAACCGAGATGATGTTTAACGCTTGTTGAAACTTGAGAAAAGTTTACAAGCAGGGTTAAACCGAGATGATGTTTAACGCTTGTTTAAACTTGAGAAAAGTTTACAAGTTAAAGACTAAGGTTTAACACTTGTTTAAACTTGAGAAAAGTTTACAAGTTGAAATTAAGCCGAGATAATGTTTAACACTTGTTTAAACTTGAGAAAAGTTTACAAGTTGAAGTTAAACTGAAACGAAGATTAACACTTGTTGAAATTCTGAGAGAATTTACAAGTTGAAGTTAAGCTGGGAAAAAAGATTGGTTTAAACACCTGTTGAAATTTTTGATAAAAATTTACAAGTTAAGCCAAGGTTATGTTGAAAGAAGTATCTACATACTTGCCGGGATTACCATATTTCCGAGACTTGGAAGAAATTTGAAGACAGAAGTCTTGCTAAAAGTGGAGTATCAAGTTGTAAATAAACACTTGTGAAAATATTATTTTCAAGTGTTAAGCCAAGGCTGGGAAAAATCGATTAGTGGGTACAACCGAGGTATTACACCCCAAGGAGATTGCACAGTTAGAGTGTATTTTGAAGACATGAAAATTATTAAGCATACAAGAGTAAAAAGAAGAACACATCGGCTTGAAAGGGTCCGTGCAACTTATGGTTACATTAGTAGACAAGAAGAAAGAATAAGCAAGGAATGTTAACACTTGTTGAAATTTTTTAGCAATTTATAAGTTTGTTATAGCTGAGATTACATCGAAAGACGTTTTCGAAATATAATCATCCAAGGTGACCAACTAGCTTGGGAAAGGAGAAGCATGAATAAAAGAAGGCAAGTACAAATGAGGAAGCAACACTTGAATACCTCTATTAAAGAGCACACTTATAGAAATAAAATACCGAGGTTATGTTGATCCGAGGTGTCTACCTGATGATAATTCCGAAGTGGCGCTTATCCGAGGTGTACTACCCCAAAGTGATTTGCAGGATATATTTGAAAAAAGTTGAAAAAATTCTAAAGTATGGGGAAGCATACAAGCAGTAAGCAGAAGAAAGCATTCAATACTCAGAAAAATACAAACATGCATTAAAAAAAGCACTTTGACCTGGTAAAGTGATTCCTTGTTCAAATACAAAGCAGTGGCGCATCGGTGAACAACAGACATTGTTCAGAAGAAAAGAAGTTACATATGCAAAGACAACAAAAGAATGCCTTTGAGATTCGTAGTTTCTTGAGGTTGGCTGGATATTACTGTCGGTTTGTGAAAAATTTCTCTAAGTTAGCCGCACCTTTGACTAGACTAACGAGAAAGGGAATCAAGTTTACGTGGAATAAGGCTTATGAGAAGCCTTTCCAAGAACTTAAGGTTAGACTTACGACTGCTCTAGCATTGATTATTACGGAGAGGGGTTTGGGCAATTCTATGTATTGTGATGCTTCACAGGAAGGTTTGGGTTGTGTTTTGGTGCAAGAAAGGAAGGTAGTAGCTTATGGCTCATGTCAATTGAAAACACATGAGAGGAACTATCCTACCTATGATTTAGAATTAGCAACTGTAATCTTCGCTTTGAAAATTTGGCGGCATTACCTTTATGGTAAGAAGTTTGAGTTGTTTTCTAATCATAAGAGTTTGAAATATCTATTATCACAAAAAGACCTAAATTTGAGTCAAAGGAGGTGGATGGAGTTTATGGGGGATTGCGATTTTCAGTTACACTATCATCCGAGCAAAGCCAATGTAGTGGCTAATGCCTTGAGTAGAAAGTCCTTTAGCAGTGTAGCGAGTATTGCCATCTAGAAATGGGAGATGTTGGGTGCGGTTGGTGAGTTTGACTTGTATCTTGGCGAGTCTGTTAAGTCGGCAAATTTGTTTTCAGTGGTTGCACAACCTACACTTGTGAGCCAAGTTATAAAAGCATAAACGGTGATCTTGAGATAGAAACCCTCCGGGAAAAGATACTAGTGGGAAGGTAGAGAAAGGCTTGAACGTGTATACTGACTCGAGTGTTAGATATCTTGACCGTCTTTTCATTTCGGAGTCTTGTCAAGACAAGGTACTTCGAGAGTTTTACCATTTATGCCTTGTGGTGCACCCGAGAGGCACAAAGATGTATCACGACCTTAGACGCCGATTTTGGTGGAAGGGAATGAAGAATGATGTAGCCGTGTTTTTGTCGAGGTGCCTTACTTGTCAACAAGTAAAGGTCGAACATCAAAGGCCAACGGGTTTGCTGCAACCCTTGCCTATAGCCGAGTGGAAGTTGGAGCATGTCACAATGGATTTTTTTGTGGGTCTTTCAAGGGCTCAACAGGGTAATGATGCCATTTGGGTCGTAGTTGACCGATTGACCAAGTCAGAGTACGTTGTACTTATGTGCACGAGTGACTCGATAGATTATCTAGCTGACCCTTACATCAGGGACATAGTCCGACTTCATGGGGTTCCTGTGACTTTAGTTTTGAATAGAGATCCGCATTTTATAGCTCGGTTGTGGAAAAGCCTGTAGAATGCCTTGCGCACTAGGTTGACTTTTAGTATCTCCTATCATCCTCAAACTGACGGACAGTCAGAGCGTACTATTCAAATCCTTGGGGATATGCTTCAAGGTTGTGTCCTCAACTTAAAAGGGTTGTGGGAGAGGCACTTACCCTTAATGGAGTTTGTCTACAACAATAGCTTTCGGTCAAGTATTGGCATGGCATTGTTTGAGGCCTTGTATGGCTGACTGTAGACACCCCATTTTTGACCGACCTTAAGACTCAGACATCACCGATTGAGCGCTTGGTGATGTTGCATATTGTGCTCGTTCTGAGGTTTCAGAGTCTCGGCTGCGAGCCTTGCCTCCGGACTTCTGGACTCTTTCATGCTTTGCCTCGGTTTGTGAACCAGGCTCTGTTTTCTCTGGCCGAAGGGAGGGAGAGGTCTCGTAGATCATCTCCCAGTGGCCGTAGGCTACGTTTCGTGGTCGTAGGCCATTTTGCCCGTTTGGAGTCCGGTTTCCGGTTTTTCGGAGCCATTGGTCGTGTGCCTCGGTTCGGGACCGCTTAACCATCTCCATTTGCTCCAGTTCTTGGCATACATCTTATTTACTCCCTTTTGAGGGACACTGCGGTCCGAGAGACCAACTTTGTGGTCGGACACCACTTCCGGTGCCTAACAGCCCACTTTCGGGGCCCCGAATTGCGTGTTTTGGCTTCCGAACCTTCATTCTGCATTTTTGGGCTCCGACCTGAACTTGAGATAGTCATATTTTGAGGTCCTTCTCATGTTTGATTAAGGACCTTTTGCTTTTTGAGATCTCCTTCTATCATTTGCTTCTTTAACGCTCTTTTAGGCCTATTTTTGCACGGTATTTTAGGCTTACTTGTGAGCTATTTCGGACTTGGTCATAAACTACAAAGTGTCTTGTTTTGAGCCCCTCTTCAACTTTGTTGAAGGGCTCTTGGCCATTTGGGTCCAGCAGCTACCACTTGCCTTTATATCCCACTTTTTGGCCTTTTTGGGGGGAAATTTGAATTTGAATTTCCCCCCCATTCCCCCCCCCCTCTTTTCCACCTCTTTTGCTTATTAAACCAGCAGCTCCCAGCTGTGTTTTGGGGTTACAAAAATTTCCCTTTGAGCTCTTGCCTTATATCTCTCTCTCTCTATATCTCCAAGCCCCAAAACCTTCAAGTTCCTACACCCTACACCCTTCTCTACACCACCACCTAGCACCATACCTCCAACCTCCATTGCAGCAGCTTGAAGCTGATTTCCAGAGCTAAGGAGGCATCTTTTCTCAAGCCAAGAAGTGTTGAAGTTTGGTCTACAAGGGTAAGCAACACTTCCCCTCTTTTTAAGCTTATTTTTGCATCGTATCTAAGCCATTCTTGCTTGCTGTTTTGGGCTCCGACCCT
Source organism: Camellia sinensis (assembly GCF_055761805.1). Taxonomy (NCBI): domain Eukaryota; kingdom Viridiplantae; phylum Streptophyta; class Magnoliopsida; order Ericales; family Theaceae; genus Camellia; species Camellia sinensis. Next base: position 62,748,708 of record NC_138971.1, read on the forward strand.
AACTGGAGTTAAGCTTATTTTGAGCCATTTTTCATGTTTCATTAAGGGACTCTCACTGTTTGAGGCCTCCTTAGTGCACTTACTTCATTATCCCTCTTGTATGCCATTTTCTTGTGTAATATTTTTGGCCTGTGCATAAACTGATTTGAGCTCTATCATAAACTGAAAAGTTGCTTATTTTGAGCCATTCTTCAATATTGTTAAAGGACTCATTACTGTTTGAGACTTCCATTTACTACTTGCCATTATATCTCTCTTTTGGCCATATTTTTGCATGATTTGTTAGCCTCTTGAGCTTCTATTTTTCGGCTCTGGTCCAAACTTAAAACAGCCTTATTTTGACCCATTATTCATGTTTCATTAAGGGTTTTTCATGATTTGAGGCATATTTTATATACTTTGTGTTATATCTCTCTTTTTGGCCTCATTTTGCATAGTATTTTGAACATATTTGCATACTGTTTTGGGTCCGGCCATCAACTGTAAAGTGCATTATTTTTGGCCCCTCTTCAACATTGTTGAAGGGTCCCTTTTATGTTTGAGGCCAGCAACCACCACTTGCTTCCTTGTCCATCTTTTGGCCCATTTCTTGCATGAGAGCTTAGCCATACCTGTGTTGGTTTTTGTGGTTTTCCATAAACTGTAAAAGGTCATATTTTGGGCCCCTCTTCAACATTGTTGAAGGGCCCTAATCTGTTTGGGGTCAGCAGATGTGAGTTGCTTGTTTATCTCACATTTAGGGCCATTTTTGCATGCTAGTTTTGCCCTATTTGTGTTTGCTGTTTGGTCTTGCTTAAAACTGTGAACATGCTTATTTTGAGACTTCCTTCAATCTGTATTCACATGTCATAGTCAAATAATGCATGTTTGATGTAGCTACAAGTCATTTCATGCGCTTAATCTTGCATTTCGGGACCATTTCATGCATCGGGTGCTATTTTGCCATCTTTCGGGGCTGTTTTGCATCACTTATTGCCTCTGAAATTTGCATGTTTGCATATCATATTTCATGCCTTGCCATGTCTTGTTAGAGTGGCATTTCGTGCCTTAGGTTCGGTCCTCAGTTTGCGTGCATGTGTGCACGCATTCCGAGTTGTCTCATTTTCATCGATTGGCCTACTATGTGAGTGTGGCTGAGGTCCACTTGTGTTAGTGTAAGTCCATTTGTGCATTGTGTATGCCATTTCATTTCATAGCATTGTGTATGCTAGGTTGTATGTTAACGCATTGTGTATGCCATGTTATCTCGTGCATCGTGTATGCCATTTCATAGCATTGTGTATGTTAGGTTGTATCTTAGTTGCATTTCATGCATATCATGCATATTGCATTGTGCTTGGGATAGGAATTAGCCCAGGCACGAGAAACGAGGTACGTTTCGTACTCCGAGTGACGGAACGTGTCTCAATTCCCCGTCGCCGACACTCCGGATTATCCATGATGGAGTCTAGGTTTTGTTGTGTCTATGTGTGCATTCATTCCATATTGAGTTGTGCAATTCAACTCCTCGGCCATCATGCATCGAGATGCGTGATTGGTGGCACGTGGATCGAGGCATGCATACATTTGTGAAAATACATTGCCATGCCCTTTTCCTGCTCTCTGTTGCAGCAAATCAAGAATCAGCAGTCTTCCGGGGCTTGGCGCGCATTCCAAAAAAATATTGCAAACAGAGGCTAATCGGGGCATCGCCGTGGATTTCCGCGCAAGGCAACCCGAGCATGCATCATTCATCATCCGGAGTGGAGTCGAGGCAGTCCCTAGCTTGCATGCTAGTTTACAGTTTTCTTAGTTAAATTTGTAATTTAATTAGGATTTTGTAATTATTTGGACTGTAATATTTATTCGGGACTATATTATTCTTTCGGATCCTCTGCGCGAGGGCAATATTGTAATAAGTGTGCGTGTGTGTGATGCATGTCTTCCAACCCTACGTCTTTCTCCCTTTTATTTACCAGCTTATGATGTTTAGATTAGGGCACATTTCAATTAGCATACAGTATGACAGCATGTTGCATTCATTCATCTGTTTTGCATGCACCGGGCTCGGCGCATCATACTAAATGCATTGTATTTTCAATTCCAAGTTGAATACATGTTAGCTGTAGCATTTCATATGCCATGTCTAGAATAGTCGAGCCTGCTATAGTTGCACTTTTGCATGTGTTGCATTAGGCATTTCTGTATAATTAGGATCATGCATGGATTTCTAATTAGTTTCTGTTTTGGCTTGGAGTACTCGGTAAGTTTTATGCTTTAGCATCCTTGCATGTGTGTAAGTGACTGCCATGAATAGCATGCTTACCATGAGGCTATTTGCTTATGTGATATAACTGCTTGAATGCCTGTGGGTGAAGGTTGGGTTATTTGGATTGGAACAAATCATCAACTGTGAGTTTTAAGCCCACTAGATATTGGCGAAACCATCTTTTTCTTAAGCCCACCTGAGGGTGGCAAAATCTGCATTTTAAGCCTACTTGCGAGTAGCAAACCATCTTTCAAATAAACAAATATGAAATGTTTTGTTCCAATTTAGGCGATCCAGTCTATACTTGTATGCTGTGCGCATCACATAGTAATCTAGGCTAATAACCGGAATAAGAACGCATAATGTTTTCAAAAATAGGTATCATGGTTAGTAGAGGTCGATCTTTGATCGGGCGAGCGGGGGTGCTCACGAAGTGACCTTCCCCAATCGTACCCAAGTTCCCGAGTCGAGGCAACTTTGGTGATGACGGGCATGTGGCCTTAGGCAAACGAGTCAGGGTTTCCTAAATTTTCCCAAAATAAAATATTTAGGTGGCGACTCTGTATCTGGCAAAGCAGTCCATGTTTGGCATTTCTTTCAAAAATCTGTTTTCTTAAAACCATTTACCGGATTTGGACTCTTTGGTTCAGATTTAGAACCGTGACAATTTGAGAGTCCGAACTGTAGTGAGCCCAATATCGAACGGAACGGGGGGACTCGTTCCTCCCGGGGGGCATTCAGGGACGTCTACAGTTTCTGGCGACTCTGCTGGGGATTTAGAGAACTTGACTCGAACTCATGATATCTGTTTTTGACTACACTTATGTGTTTCTTTGCATTGCTTGTGCATTGGTGCGCCTAGGACACCATGTTTGCCATCTGCTATTCCTGAACGGTTTGCCGAGGGCTTGTCTTGTCAAGGCATGACCATAAGGCTGACCGGTTGTGGGCTCTGCCAGTATGGGAACACAAACCCCGGTTTTACTGGGGCACCCCTTTTGACCATTCGACCTAGTGCATATTCGGAATCCATAGTGACCATTCCAAACTAAGACAGGTTGCTTACCCGATATACGTTGTTTGAAACCGCTGTGTGCGTAGTGAAACCCTAGCTCCTGACAAAATAGGGCAGGGAAACCCTACCCCAACATAGGGATGTTTTGGCTCTCACTTGTCTGCTATGTGCTTTTAGAGTGTGTCTCTATAGGAATGCATGTATCAGTCTACAAGTTTGGGCATCAGGCCTGCGGGCATCAGTATTTGGGAATCAGTTTTACCTGAGGGTATCAGTTCACTGACAGAATTTTGGGCAGAATTCAGTAGAGAGCACACTCATTCAACTATGCTCATATCTGTTCTGGTGAAATCAGGCTGAGATGCTGCATGTTTTCTCTTTTGCTAGGGTAGTCTTGGAACCATAGCTTCAGAAGGCTCCGATATCCCCCGGGTACATCGAACTTGTGCTGATAGACTTTGTCGGGTCAGAGATTCAGTTCAAAGGCAATCAGTGTTCCTTTACCAGAGGTAGGGTAAAAAAGGGCTAGTCAGGCACAAATCACCAGTTCAGCAGTTACCAGATTAGTGGCCCTTATCCACCCCACCAGTGAACAGTCAGGCTGAGGTCTCAGTTTCTACTGCAGGGATACATACCAGTTAGTCGGATGGATCAGCAAAATACATCAGGGATGGAAGCCCTGATGCGCCAAATGCAGGAGAGCATGAGACAAATGCAGGAGGATGCCGCCCGTCAAGTGGAGTTCTCCAAACAGCAGGCCGCAATCATGGCCTAGCAGGCCGAGCTAATCACTAGACTGCAACTGCAGAATGCGGCATCTGCTTCACATCAAGTTCCTCCTCCGCCAGGGGCTCCATTACCCGAGCAGGCACCTACTGTCCAAAATACTCTTCCAAACACCTAGAACACCGTGCCAAATGTCCAGAACATACAAGAGGACACGAACCTTCCAACGGGGCCAGCTCCGCCCCCACTTCCGCCTCAATTGTCCAAGACCCATACACCCAACCACCCGGACTCTCCCTTCGAGTTCGAAATAGACAATACAGCTCTGAAATTGAGCAAGCTTGAGAAGCTCTTCAAGAAATCACAAGGAGTAAAGGCTATTCCGGATATCGAGGACGGATATACCGATGTGGCCGTAACATTGCCAGATAGGTTCAAGATGCCGCAAATTGACCGCTTCGACGGGTCCGGGGACCCCATGGTCCATCTTCGGCTATTCTCAAACATCCTGCGGCTAATGGGCCTAACCCGACCACAAAAGCTTTCGTTGTTCGTCCGAACCCTATCGGGTGTAGCCGCCATCTGGTACGCGAAGTTAGAGGATGAAGTAAAAAGAAGCTAGGATGAAATGGCCGAGGCCTTCGTTGCGCAGTACTCCTATAACATGCAAATCGAGGTCACAACCCATGATCTTGAGACAACAAGGCAAGAGCCTAAGGAGGGTTTTTCTGATTTCGTAGCCCGCTGGAGGGCCAAGGCCTCGATGATGACCCTTAGGCCTACTGACAAGGACCAGATCAGGATGATTGTGTGCAATCTCCAGCCAAAACTGATGCAAAAGATGATTGTACTCCCCTTCCCTACTTTTTCTGATCTGCATGAGATGGAGGTACAGATTGAGGACGCTATGAAGCAGGGCCTTCTTGACCAGGAGAAAGAGCAGCCCAGGAGGGCATTTTCCCGCAGTTCAAATGCGACCACTAGTGGTAATGCAGCTGCAAGATCTTCTGATGTGGGCATGGTTACCACCACCGTATCAAAAACAGCTACCCCATTCACCGGTGCGTCCGGAAGTAGCTCACAAGGAACCAAATACCCGCCTCGAGTCAAGAGGGTTTTTACCCCACATCATATGCCTTTGTCAAAGGCTCTAGAGGCCTTAATCCGGAAAGGGCATCTGAAACCGTTGGAACAATGGCCCCTACCTGATCCTATCCCTGCAAAACATGATCAGACTAAGTACTGCGCCTACCATCATCAAACCGGTCATGACACCGACAGTTGCTTTCGTCTGCGCTATGATGTACAAGATCTGTTTGACAACGGGGTCATTGCCGCACCAAGCCCTACAAAGTCTATCGGCACTTGATCAGTGAATTTGTGGGGGGATAATGTGATCTGATCAGAGGTTGAACCAGCTGCGGGTGGCATTCGATTTACTCCAGATGTGGAAAGGACATGCACTGTTTTGAGCATTTGCGAATGCCAGTTTTTGACTTGGGTATTCAGTCAGTCTTGTCGTTTTGTATTGAGTCAGTCTTTTCATACTGAGTCAGTCGGGTCTGTCTTGTTGTATCGAGTCTGTCCTGTTTTATTAGAGTCTGGTGATTTCGGGGGTGTTACCTCGGACATCACTCGCTTGTTTTGAGCTTGTCTTTTTTTGGCTTTCTTTTGAGTCTGTTCCTGCCGGGGAGCCAGTTGTGCCAACAGATTTGAATGAAACAGCAGTGGTTTTTCATGTTTTTGTGCTTGCTTCTGCCTTGTGCCAGTTGTGCCAGAAAGTTTGAATGAAACAGCAGTACTTTTCGCCTACTCTTCTGCACCCCAAAATCGTTGCATTGACCTAAGTTTTTCAAAACTTTTTGAACACTGCGGTGAAAACAAAAAGGAAGGAATTCCTCGGATTTTTGCAAAACTTTGATCAAATTGAGAGAAAGAGAGGCGTGCTAAGCCTTTAATGATTGAAATCATGCTTATCGGCGTGAGTACTGAGAAGGACCCTGGCTTGATCCAGACTAGTTCCACACTATCTTCAGTGCGAGCGATTTGTCGCTTCTTTAAAATCTTCCAAAAACAAAATGTTTTGCGCGATCTTGCGAAGACCTGTGTGGAATCGCTCTTGAGATTGTACAACTTAGGATCGCTCTCAGCCTCAAGACTTAAGTCCTTGCTTTAAAACCTTGAACCACAATTCGAAGTGTTCAACGATCGACCATCAAGGGAGGCCTGTGTGGCCAGATTGGAAGCAGCCCTCGATCAAGAGGCACCAAAGTCAGATCAAGAAGATCAGATCTCATCAGAAGAAGCTTGTAAAGCTAGAACAGAAGCACCCCTCTAACTGGGGGCAAAAATGTCTGATGTGCTCGAAGAACCGAAGATGGGTTCTTCAGCGAATCAATACAGCAACCATTCTCCTGGATTCAGATGACTTCAGGATCTCAAAACCATTGGACATGGACAAAGCTACACTTTTACCCTTGAGAGGCTCGCTGGGCCGAAAACCCGGAAGGGCGACCCAGGCAAAAGTTAGAGCAAGAAAAGAAGAAAAAGAACAAAAAAGAGAAAAGAACAAAAGAACAAAAAAGAAAGATGCAAAGAAAAGAACCAAAAAAAAAGAGAAAATCGAAAAAGAATGAAAAGATGCAAAAATTGAAAAAAGAAGAACAAAGCTCGCAAGGTCGAAAACCCGCAACAGGCGCCTTGGCAAAAGTTAGAGCCTAAAAAGGAGAGGTTAATACCTGAGTGTACCTTAACCCCGAACTACGTAAGGCTTGATTCCCATGTTTGGGATACGTAGGCAACTTCATTCTGAAGTCCAGCCATAAACACCTCCAAATCGACTGTGTCCATGCGATGGTTCTGGTCATCTTTGTCTTCTCTATATCTGAGAGTCTGGTTGTGTTCGTCGCTCTGAGGACTGACTACAATGCGCTGCGGTGCCATCCAAACAAGGGGCAACTTTCCGTTGCCATTCAAAATGCCGCAGTGTCATTTCAAACAAGGGGCAACTTTCCGTTGCTATGCAGTGTCCTTCAGACAAGGGGCAATTTTTCATTGCCATGGGTCCGAGGTTGCGCATCTCAAGAGTAGGTTCCGTGCTCATTGAGCAGTGGTCGTTTGCAAAAATAGTTTTTGAGAATTTTTACTGAGGTTGACTAATCTTTTCGAAAAGTATTCCATTTTCAAAACTGGACCATTTCTTGGACCCAAAAGAGGAAAATTTTCAGTGCTCATGGCCTGACTTGCATGATTTTAAATCAGAAAATCGAACAAGCGCGTTAATCTAACTCTCATGTTGGTCAAAACTGTTTTAGTAGAAAGCAAAAACAAAAAATGGTCAAAATGATGAACTAGGGGCACAGCTGAGTCAGGTGTTCTGTCTTTTCCCCTTTGTCAAAATACTTGCCAGAAAGGGCACTCTACTTGTCGGAAAGGGCACCGTATTCGCCAGAAAGGGCACAACAAAGGGCGGAAAGCTCTCACATCCCCCAAGCAACGAGGTATCAAGCAAAGTGCGAAGCACGAACTAGAATGGGGTAAGATATTCCACTCCATCATCTGGGCAGATCTTATCACGTCCAAACTCCCCAGCAAAGCATCATCAACTGATGTTAGCTGCAGACTTGCTACACACCCAGTTGTAGCGCAACCTTTCCGTGGGAGGAATTCACTAGCTGTGAGTGGAAGAAAGAGAATCTAGCAGAATGCAAGGGGCACGAGCCCACAATTTGCTATTTATCCATCAACCACCCAGGGGAGGGATGAAAAATGAGAGATTGAAGAGTAGAGAGACGTGCGATGAGAGGAAAAGTGAGAAGATGGCTTTTTTAGGAAAACAGAGCTTGAGGGCCGAGTGATGTGAGAACCACCAATGAGAAAGGCTGGGAAACACTACCCGGTGAAACAGGCTCCCTGTGCACGTCTGAGTGTCGTGTCTTTTTGTTTTATCTCGATTCTTGTTTTGAGTCGTTTCGAGTGTTACTTGATGTGTCTAGGTTGTGTGCCTTTTATTTCCTTGTTGAGTCGTTTTGCTGTGTTCAGTCGTAGGCCTGATACCTGGTCGAGAGCTCATTTATCAATTCCAAAATAAAATCGTTTTGCGCTCCGAGTGCCGTGCCGTTCTCCACATCTGTGCAAAACAAGATTCGTTCTTTCATAAAAACCGCAGGGTTCAACCCAGGTCATGTCAGAACAGCAAAACTAGGACCTATTTGAAGCTATATGCGTTCCAGAATACAAAGCAAAAGAAAAGAGGAAATGTCGGGTATCTGAGTTTGTTCCAACTTCAGTAAGTTCCGAGACTACATTCCGTGTGTACCTCTTCAAGTCTTGCCAAAGCTCCGAAGTATGAGTGTGCCTCTACCTCAAGCTCAAGATCAAGTTTGCTTCAAGCCAAAATGGCGATCAAAAGTGCTCTCCCTGAGTACCATTCCCCGCCAGGGCATCTTGGCTGTGTTCGCAATGAGTTCCTCGGAGATCAACTGCGACGGTGGAAACTAGAGTTCGAATGGCTGATGCCTAGAACGTAAAGGTTCAGGATTTCTGGGACTAAAGTCTAGTTTAAATACCCAGAGGCGCGTCCTCGGCTTGAAATCTGTATGGAAGCCCCATAGGTTGAGATAGCGTGTATGCACCTCAATTCTGGATACCGAACCAACCTAGTCTGTCACCCCGTTGGAGAATAGGGAAAGTTGTGAATATGATCAGGAAGAAAGGCAGCGTCCAAAGTGTTCAACATGAAGAATCCTTGTCAGTATTTCAGAGCCTTTGTACTGTGAGTTGAAGGTAAGTGTTTGAAGAGCACGAGGGGAGATCCCCGTCAGAGTAGAGCGGTTCATCGCCACTCACCCCATGAGGTGCTTTCTAAAAGCACCGCTACGCTTGTTTATTGCGTTCCTTAAACATCATGCATTGTATTGCATTGTACCTATCAGGTTTCTTTCCCATTCATGCACGATATTGTATGTACGGTTCAGTCAAAGAAGTTCGGTTTAAGATCATTTCTTTTGTGTATCTATCACACACATTCTTATTTTGTGTATCTATCACACACATTCTCATTTTGTATATCTACCATGCGCATATTCACTTTTGTGTATCTATCACATACATTCTCGTTTTGTGTATCAATCACACTTCTTTCATTTTGTGTATCTATCACATACATTCTCGTTTAGTGTATCAATCACACTTCATTCATTTAGTATATCAATCATACTCTGCTCACATTGTGCATCTATCACACTTTGTGTTCATTTTCAGTATATCTATCATACTCTGCTCACATTGTGCATCTATCACACTTTGTGTTCATTTTCAGTATATCTATCATACTCTGTTCACACAGTGCATCTATCACACTTTGTGTTCACATTTAGTATATCAATCATACTCTGTTCACATAGTGCATCTATCACACTTTGTGTTCACATTTAGTATATCAATCATACTCTGTTCACATTGTGCATCTATCACACTTTGTGTTCATTTTCAGTATATCAATCATACTCTGCTCACATTGTGCATCTATCACACTTTGTGTTCATTTTCAGTATATCAATCATACTCTGTTCACTAAGTGCATCTATCACACTTCGTGTTCACATTTAGTATATCAATCATACTCTGTTCACTAAGTGCATCTATCACACTTCGTGTTCGCATTTAGTGTATCAATCATACTTTGCTCACATTGTGCATCTATCACACTTTGTGTTCATTTTCAGTATATCAATCATACTCTGTTCACTAAGTGCATCTATCACACTTCGTGTTCACATTTAGTATATCAATCATACTCTGTTCACATAGTGCATCTATCACACTTTGTGTTCACTTTTAGTATATCAATCATACTCTGTTCACTAAGTGCATCTATCACACTTCGTGTGTGCATTTAGTATATCAATCATACTCTGCTCACATTGTGCATCTATCACACTTTGTGTTCATTTTCAGTATATCAATCATACACTATTCACTAAGTGCATCTATCACACTTCGTGTTCACATTTAGTATATCAATCATACTCTATTCACATAGTGCATCTATCACACTTTGTGTTCACTTTTAGTATATCAATCATACTCTGTTCACTAAGTGCATCTATCACACTTCGTGTTTACATTTAGTATATCAATCATACTCTGCTCACTAAGTGCATCTATCACACTTCGTGTTCGCATTTAGTATATCAATCGTACTCTGTTCACATAGTGCATCTATCACACTTTGTGTTCACTTTTAGTATATCAATCATACTCTGTTCACATTGTGCATCTATCACACTTTGTGTTCATTTTTAGTATATCAATCATACTCTGCTCACATTGTGCATCTATCACACTTGGTGTTCATTTTCAGTATATCAATCATACTCTGTTCACTAAGTGCATCTATCGCACTTCGTGTTCACATTTAGTATATCAATCATACTCTGCTCACTAAGTGCATCTATCACACTTCGTGTTCGCATTTAGTATATCAATCATACTCTGCTCACATAGTGCATCTATCACACTTTGTGTTCACCTTCAGTGTATCGATCACACTCTGTTCACTTAGTGCATCCATCACACTTTGCGTTCACTTTTTGTATATCCATCATACTTTGCTTCACTTAGCATATCAATCACACTTTATTCACATAGTGTATCCAGCACACTCTCTTCACTTTTGTGTATCTATCACACATGCTTGCTAAGATTGCACCATAACTGCATGAAATGTAGTTTGATTTGCCTTCCCACTTAAAACTGTTGCATCTATTTGCGAATACTTGCTTCATTACAGCTTGCTGCATTTGCCTGGTCATGAGGTACCTTTGGCTTCTTGCATTGTCGGTTGCATTTTGCCCCTGCCTGCGGGCACATTTCTTCGCTATTTTGTATGTTTGTCTAAGTCTTTGGCCTTGTCAAAAATGGGTCGTCTCTAGGCTTTGACATTCACTCCCGTGACTTATGACTTTCGAGTTCTGTCAAAGAGAGGCAACTGTAGACACCCCATTTTTGACCGACCTTAAGACTCAGACGTCACCGATTGAGCGCTTGGTGATGTTGTATATTGTGCTCGTTCTGAGGTTTCAGAGTTTCGGCTGCGAGCCTTGCATCCGGACTTCTGGACTCTTTCATGCTTTGCCTCAGTTTGCAAACCAGGCTCTGTTTTCTCTTCCCGAAGGGAGGGAGAGGTCTCGTAGATCATCTCCCAGTGGCCGTAGGCTACGTTTCGTGGTCGTAGGCCATTTTGCCCGTTTGGAGTCCGGTTTCCGGTTTCCGGAGCCATTGGTCGTGTGCCTCGGTTCGGGACCGCTTAACCATCTCCGTTTGCTCCAGTTCTTGGCATACATCTTATTTACTCCCTTTTGAGGGACATTGCGGTCCAAGAGACCAACTTCGTGGTCGGACACCACTTCCGGTGCCTAACAGCCCACTTTTGGGGCCCCGAACTGCGTGTTTTGGCTTCCGAACCTTCATTCTGCATTTTTGGGCTCCGACCTGAACTTGATATAGTCATATTTTGAGGTCTTTTTCATGTTTGATTAAGGACCTTTTACTGTTTGAGATCTCCTTCTATCACTTGCTTCTTTAATGCTCTTTTAGGCCTATTTTTGCACGGTATTTTAGGCTTACTTGTGAGCTGTTTCGGACTTGGTCATAAACTACAAAGTGTCTTGTTTTGAGCCTTTCTTCAACTTTGTTGAAGGGCTCTCGGCCATTTGGGTCCAGCAGCTACCACTTTCCTTTATGTCCCACTTTTTGGCCTTTTTGGGGGGAAATTTGAATTTCAATTTCCCCCCCATTTCCCCCCCCCCTCTTTTCCACCTCTTTTGCTTATAAAACCAGCAGCTCCCAGCTGTGTTTTGGGGTTACAAAAATTTCCCTTTGAGCTCTTGCCTTATCTCTCTCTCTCTCTCTCTCTCTCTCTCTCTCTCTATATCTCCAAGCCCCAAAACCTTCAAGTTCCTACACCCTACACCCTTCTCTACACCACCACCTAGCACCATACCTCCAACCTCCATTGCAGCAGCTTGAAACTGATTTCCAGAGCTAAGGAGGCATCTTTTCTCAAGCCAAGAAGTGTTGAAGTTTGGTCTACAAGGGTAAGCAACACTTCCTCTCTTTTTAAGCTTATTTTTGCATCCTATCTAAGCCATTCTTGCTTGCTGTTTTGGGCTCCGACCCTAACTGGAGTTAAGCTTATTTTGAGCCATTTTTCATGTTTCATTAAGGGCCTCTCACTGTTTGAGGCCTCCTTGGTGCACTTACTTCATTATCCCTCTTGTATGCCATTTTCTTGTGTAATATTTTTGGCCTGTGTATAAACTGTTTTGAGCTCTGTCATGAACTGAAAAGTTCTTATTTTGAGCCCTTCTTCAACATTGTTTAAGGACTCATTACTGTTTGAGGCTTCCATTTACTACTTGCCATTATATCTCTCTTTTGGCCATATTTTTGCATGATTTGTTAGCCTCTTGAGCTTCTATTTTTTGGCTCTGGTCCGAACTTAAAACAGCCTTATTTTGACCCATTATTCATGTTTCATAAAGGGTCTTTCATGGTTTGAGGCATATTTTATATACTTTGTGTTATATCTCTTTTTTTGGCCTCATTTTGCATAGCATTTTGAACATATTTGCATGTTGTTTTGGGTCTGGAAATCAACTGTAAAGTACATTATTTTTGGCCCCTCTTCAACATTGTTGAAGGGCCCCTTTATTTTTGAGGCCAGCAACCACCACTTGCTTCCTTGTCCATCTTTTGGCCCATTTCTTGCATGAGAGCTTAGCCATACCTGTTTTGGTTTTTGTGGTTTTTCATAAACTGTAAAAGGTCATATTTTGGGCCCCTTTTCAACATTGTTGAAGGGCCCTAATCTGTTTGGGGCCAGCAGCTGTGACTTGCTTCTTTATCTCACATTTAGGGCCATTTTTGCATGCTAGTTTTGCCCTATTTGTGTTTGCTTTTTGGTCTTGATTAAAACTATGAACATGCTTATTTTGGGAGTTCCTTGAATTTGTCTTCACATGTCATAGTCAAATAATGCATGCTTGCTGTAGCTACAAGTCATTTCATGCGCTTAATCTTGCATTTCGGGACCATTTCATGCATCGGGTGCTATTTTGCCATCTTTCGGGGCTGTTTTGCATCACTTATTGCCTCTGAAATTTTCATTTTTGCATATCATATTTCATGCCTTGCCATGTCTTGTTAGAGTGGCATTTCGTGCCTTAGGTTCAATCCTCGGTTTGCGTGCATGTGTGCACGCATTCCGAGTTGTCTCAATTTCATCGATTGGCCTCCTATGTGAGTGTGGCTGAGGTCCACTTGTGTTAGTGTAAGTCCATTTGTGCATTGTGTATGCCATTTCATTTCATAGCATTGTGTATGCTAAGTTGTATGTTAGCGCATTGTGTATGCCATGTTATCTCGTGCATCGTGTATGCCATTTCATAGCATTGTGTATGTTAGGTTGTATCTTAGTTGCATTTCATGCATATCATGCATATTGCATTGTGCTTGGGATAGGAATTAGCCCAGGCACGGGAAACGTGGTACGTTTCGTACTCCGAGTGACGGAACGTGTCTCAATTCCCCGTCGCCGACACTCCGGATTATCCATGATGGTGTCTAGGTTTTGTTGTGTCTATGTGTGCATTCATTCCATATTGAGTCGTGCAATTCAACTCCTCGGCCATCATGCATCGAGATGCGTGATTGGTGGCACGAGAATCGAGGCATGCATACATTTGTGAAAATACATTGCCATGCCTTTTTCCTGCTCTCTGTTGTAGCAAATCAAGAATCAGCAGTCTTCCGGGGCTTGGCGCGCATTCCAAAAAAATATTGCAAACAGAGGCTAATGGGGGCATCGCCGTGGATTTCCGCGCAAGGCAACCCGAGCATGCATCATTCATCATCCGGAGTGGAGTCGAGGCAGTCCCTAGCTTGCATGCTAGTTTACAGTTTTCTTAGTTAAATTTGTAATTTAATTAGGATTTTGTAATTATTTGGACTGTAATATTTATTCGGGACTGTATTATTCTTTCGGATCCTCTGCGCGAGGGCAATATTGTAATAAGTGTGCGTGTGTGTGATGCATGTCTTCCAACGCCACGTCTTTCTCCCTTTTATTTACCTGCTTATGATGGTTAGATTAGGGCACGTTTTAATTAGCATACAGTATGACAGCATGTTGCATTCATTCATCTGTTTTGCATGCACCGGGCTCGGCGCATCATACTAAATGCATTGTATTTTCAATTCCAAGTTGAATACATGTTAGCTGTAGCATTTCATATGCCATGTCTAGAATAGTCGAGCCTGCTATAGTTGCACTTTTGCATGTGTTGCATTAGGCATTTCTGTATAATTAGGATCATGCATGGATTTCTAATTAGTTTCTGTTTTGGCTTGGAGTACTCGGTAAGTTTTATGCTTTAGCATCCTTGCATGTGTGTGAGTGACTGCCATGAATAGCATGCTTACCATGAGGCTATTTGCTTATGTGATATAACTGCTTGAATGCCTGTGGGTGAAGGTTGGGTTATTTGGATTGGAACAAATCATCAACTGTGAGTTTTTAGCCCACTAGATAGTGGTGAAACCATCTTTTTCTTAAGACCACCTGAGGGTGGCAAAATCTGTATTTTAAGCCTACTTGCGAGTAGCAAACCATCTTTCAAATAAACAAATATGAAATGTTTTGTTCCAATTCAGGCGATCCAGTCTATACTTGTATGCTGTGCGCATCACATAGTAATCTAGGCTAATAACCGGAATAAGAACGCATAATGTTTTCAAAAATAGGTATCATGGTTAGTAGAGGCCGATCTTTGATCAGGCGAGCGGGGGTGCTCACGAAGTGACCTTTCCCAATCGTACCCAAGTTCCCGAGCCGAGGCAACTTTGGTGATGACGGACATGTGGCCTTAGGCAAACGAGTCAGGGTTTCCTAAATTTCTCCAAAATAAAATATTTAGGTGGCGACTCTGTATCTGGCAAAGCAGTCCATGTTTGGCACTTCTTTCAAAAATCTGTTTTCTCAAAACGATTTGCCGGATTTGGACTCTTTGGTTCAGATTTAGAACCGTGACAATTTGAGAGTCCGAACTGTAGTGAGCCCAATATCGAACGGAACGGGGGAACTCGTTCCTCCCGGGGGGCATTCGGGGACGTCTACACCGACCATGGAGATCTCCTGTATGTTGGTTGAGGTGGGTGATGCACCTATGTTAGGTCCAGAGTTGGTTCGAGAAATGACCGAGAAAGTTACACTTATCCCTAAGAGGTTGGTTACGGCTCAGAGTCGTCAGAAGAGCTATGCAGACCGTAGGAGTAGATCGTTATCCTTTGAGGTGGGCGACCACGTTTTCTTGAAGATATCACCTAGATGAGGTTTGATGAGGTTTAGGAAGAGCGAAAAGTTGTGTCCTAGGTTTATTGGACTTTTTGAGATCCTAGAGTAGATTGGGGAGGTAGCTTATCGTTTGGTCTTGCCGTCACAGCTTTCCAGGGTTCACAATGCGTTTCACATCTGTACGCTTCGAAAGTATGAGCCGGATCCTTCACACGTGTTGAATTGGACTAAGCTAGAAGTTGATGAGGACGTCTCGTATGAGGCGAGACCGGTTGGAGTCTTAGATACTCAAGTTCAAATCTTGTGTGGCAAGACGATTCCTTTGGTAAAAGTGTTGTGGCGATACCACGGAGTTGAGGAGGCCACTTAGGAGTGTGAAGCAGAAGTCCGTGAAAGGCATCCAGACCTATTTGTTGATGTTTGAGCACCTATTGAAAGCTTTGTTATGTTAACGTAATATAAACATTGTATATGCTTTGGAAATGTGAATTGTATATTTAGTGTTGAAAACTCGTTTATCATGTTGATTGGAATGGATGACCGGTGGATGGGTCATGGTGATGAATTGGAATTATTATCATTGTTGTAATTGGTTAAAACACGTTTTTAATGTTTAGTTTAAAATTTTGGGGACGAAATTTCTAAAAGGGGGAAGATTGTAGCGATTCTAGTTTGTACTCAACCCATTTGATGTTTTGGATCTGGGTTTCGTTGTCATATATAGTTATTCATGTCTTGTTTCCCCTTATCTCTCTTTGAGTTTGGCTTTTGAGATGTGTTGATTGCGTTTGGAATAGGTTGATAGCTTGTTTTTTTCAAACTTTTGTTGCCCAGAATTTTGTTCCTTCGCTCTAGCATCACTTCTTGCACTCGTGCAGTCTTTTTGAACTCTCAGTACTTTTGTAAGTCTGCAAAAGTACTAGGAAGTGGTATTCTACGCTCGAGCGATGCTTCTTACGCTCGAGTGGTGTCGGTTCAGGCGACCATTGTTAAGCTTGAGCAATGGTCTTCTATCTATAAAACTTTTGCGAGTTCGTATTATGCGCTCGAGTGGTCATATCTTTTGTGTTTGGACGCTCAAGCGACACTTAGGGTTTTTCACATGAATCTTGGAAATGATTTTGATGTTGAAGATAATTTTGAGTTGGGAAGGAATGATTGATTTTGATACTTAGAGTTTAAAAAATCTAGAAATCCCCTAGATGTTGATTTGTGATTATGTATCAATTTTAAGCAGTATATAACAATCCCAATCAAACAATCAAGACAAATCGACACAATGATTTTAACGTAGAAAAACCACAATTGGACACCTCCAACTGTGATTAAAAAACCACGGGCAACCGCCACAAAACAATCCACTAAGAAGATTTAAAAGAATTACATAGGTATACTCTCAATTACCTAGTGAATCCACGCCTAATTGAACCAACCTCTATGTGCCTCTTCCAACCCCGTCTTCACCTCGGAATTGTCTTTACGATGAGTCACTCTAGAATCCACCGAAGCTTCAGGCTCGAATTCTTCAGAATCAACCAAAGAACAACTCTCTCTCTCTCTCTCTTGTGTATGACAAACAAAACCTTTGATGTACTTTCTTTAAACAAAACCTTTCAGAACTTTCGTGATTTCTACTAGTGCCTTGGCTCGAGCGAGCACACCACTATTTCAAGTTTTTGTATGGACGCAATCCTTAGCTCGAGCGAACTTTACTCAAGGGAGCATTCCTTGGCTCGAGCGAACATGGGCGGACATGTAATTTTGAATGCAATTTTGCAATTTGCTTCGGCCGCGAGCTGACCGGGCAGCTCAACCCCCGTCATAATCAACGAAGTGACAATCTCGAAAGCATTAACATCACAAACTTCTCTGAATGGCACAATTCGGGTTGGATTCGCATGTAATAAACTCATAGCCTCACTGAAATAAAAGTGCGAAAATAAATACAACTGAAAGGAGTTTTGTCAAACGGGGTTGCCAATAATAAAAACCTAACAGAGTTGATTTTGGAAAGAAAAGGAATTTTACCCTAAATGCCTCAAATATTGATTTTGTATAAATAATGAAATTGATGTTGGAATAGTGAAATTGGATTGATATTGATGAGGATGGTAGAGTTGAATATGTATTATCACTCACCTCTTGAAATTTAAAAAGTTTATCTTTATGGAATATAAATTATCTGTTTAGAAATATATATTTTGAGCTATTGGTGGAGGATAACTATGATTGTTGTAGAAGTTGCATGAGAATTACGGAAATTGAAACTGTTTTTCTTATTCATTTGCATCGTTTATTATTTCATATTTATACATTGCAAATGTATATTGTTTTGAGAAAATGTGTGGATCTGGAAAGGAGTTCTTGTTACATCAACTAAGTTGGCTTGTGTATCAAGGGTGAAAGTCTCAAAAATCGCACGCATACATGGGTGCCGATCCTGGGGACGAAATATTTGTAAAATAGCAATAGTAGTGCTTATATAGTCTACGTTTATATAGGTGCCGGTTTATGATTTCCCACAGGCAAAATTTCTGTGAAATGTGACACCGTTTTTGAGATTTCCAAAAATATGAACCATTGCCCTATTTTTTACCTTGAAAAGAGAATCTTTTATGAACTATGATATTTATTTGGCATTACATGGTTTTTGGATAGAGATAAAATGTTTTGATACAAGCATTGTCTATGGATTCACCTTATAGCTTTGTTAAGATTCATTTACTGTGTTGGATTATTTCTGCTAAGCCTTAGCTTATCCTATCTGGGGAAAACATTTCAGGTGCTGATGATATGCCTCCGTTAAGGCAATAGCTTGGGAGGACTTGGAGTAAGAGTTTCATTTTGTTATATTTATTTTTGTATAAGCCAAGGGCTTTACATGTATTGGACTTAAATTTCACTTTTGTTGTAACCAAGCACCGTCTTGAAAAGTTGTAAGCTTTTAGGACATTTATTAACGTTTTATTTTCATATTTTATCTCCTGCTGTGACATATGCTACAGATTCAAGGATAGACTTATGAATGCATAGTATGTTACTCTTTTGTAAACTCAATTAGTATCAATGAAAGATAATTACTTATGTTAGTGTACTCATTTAATGTTTATAATGGATGGCCTATTGCCTATTATTTTCGGTGCGTTACACCGGAGAACTTAGTCCTTTGAGTCGGAGACAATCGCGGGTGAGATTTATAGATCTGAGCTTCTCCTTCAGCTCGTCTTTGAAAGGAATGGAGAGGAAGTTTAGGAACTTTGCCACTTGGTTTATGGTCCGCCACTAGAGGAAGTGCCGAAAAAAGCCACGGTCGGCGGAGTCCGACGAAGTGACACTACAAGAATCTGTGCTTTTAGCGACCACATTTCGCGACCAATATAAAAGTTGGTAGCTAAAAGTTATCTTTTGACGACCAAATATTAATTAGTCGCGAATGATCATTATTTTTGGCGACCAAATATGAGTTGGTCGCAGAAGGTCATATTTTGGCGACCAAAAAATGAGTTGGTCGCAGAAAGTGGTATGGTTTTGGCGACCAACTATAAATTTGGTCGCGGAAGGTCACATTTTGGCGACCAAAAAATCAGTTGGTCGCGGAAGACCAAAAATAAGTTGGTTATGGAATTGGCGACCAAAATTTTGGTCGCCAAAAACTTATTTTTAGCGACAAAATATTTTAGTCGCCGTATATTGAGTTTTGACTACTAAAACAATTTAGTCGCCGAATGGAAAATAAAAAATTATTTTTTTATCTTTGGCGACCAAAATTTTGGTAGCCAAAAAACTTATTTTTAGTGACTAAAAGTATTTTAGTCGCCGTATATTGAGTTTTGGCTACCAAAACTATTTAGTCGCCGAATGGAAAATAAAATTTGTTTTTACCTCTGGCAACCAAAAAGTTTTGGTCACCAAATAAAAAATCTCTTTTCTCTCTATCTCTCTCTCAATCTTTTTCCCTCTATCTTTTCCCAATTTTTTTCCCTCTCTCTCACTCATCACTCTTCTCTCTAGCTCTCTTATATCTCTCCGCTCTTTATCTCTCTTGTTCATCTTTCTTCTCACTACAACAAAATGCACCTTTGGCGCCCAAAATTGGCGACTAAAAAAATTTTAGTCACCAAAAGAAGTGGAATTTGTGACTAAAATTTTTTTTAGTCGCCAAAAGTACAGTATTTAGCTACTAAATTTTTTTAGTCGGGATATATTGATTATAGACAACTAAAAAAAAATTTAGTCGCTAAACACACTAGAATTGGCTACAAAAAAAAAAAAAAAAAAATTAGTCGCCGAATGGAAAATAAAAAATTATTTTTTATCTTTTTGGTCGCCAAGAACAAATTTTCAGCGAAAAAAAATTAGTTTAGTCACCGTATGTTGCATTTTGACTACTAAAATTATTTAGTCGCCGAATGTAAAATTAAAAATTATTTTTTGTCTTTGGCGACTAAAAATTTGGTCGCCAAAAATTAAAATATTTGGAGGGATTTATTTTAAATTTTGGAGGGATTTTATAAAACTGCTAATGGTGTAATATATATATATATATATATATGGTTCTATACCACAAACAACGCCTCTGTCTCTCTCTTCACGTTTCTCTCTCTCCCTCTGCCTCTGCCTTTGCCTTTCCCTCTCCCTCTCTGCTGCTCCTCTCCCCCTCTCTCACAGCCGCTCCACCAGCCGCGCCTCCACCGCTCCTCCTAGACGTCGCGGGCAACCGAAGCACCGATTCACCTAGATTTCTCCTATTTTCTCTCTCTAAACTCCATAGCCAATCATGAAATTCAGATCTACACGACACTACCCATTTCAAATCTTCCATTGAACTGAGTTTCAATGGCAAATCTCGTGGTTCTGGTGGTGGTGATTTTGGGTCTGATCAATGGTGGGTATTGCCAAGAAACGACCCAAGAAGCTCGATGGAGAATCCACACGTTCTTCTCTGTGGAGTGCCACAACTACTTGTTCAGGTTTAGTTCAATTCTTCAAAAAGTGGTGCTAGATCTTTATATGTGTTTTTATTCTCATCAGTTTGGTATGTAATTATGTTTTGTTGTTCTTTTCTTTGGTGTTTATCCCTATCTATGTATAGAAAAGAAGGAATAAAGCATATCTGATATTCATGCCTACCAGGTATTTGACAAAATGCCTCAAACTATGGTGGTATTGATTAAAACATATCAGAATTGTTGTTCTGCAATTTAATAGACTGACAAATGTATTAGTTAAAAAGTGGACTAGTATGGATGAAGTTTTTTGGTTTAGGCGTTTCTTAAAAATCAATTCTTAGGTTTGTAGCTCCTTTGTGTTAAGAGTTCTGAAAGGGCTTTGTTTGATCTTGTGATGCTATACAGTGTTTGATTCGTTGGAATAAGATAGAATGAAATTATCAATTTGTCAAAATATTCATTCTTATATCGGTTTGATAAAAAAAAAAAAAAGAAATTTATATTGGAAATCAAATTACAACTCAATAATTTAAATCAGTGGTCATTCTTGACAAAAATCATTCCAACAAATTAATCATTATCTAAATATTTTTTTTATTTACATATTATGGTAGTTTTTGTGTATGCCAAAATAACCTTATGGCTGCATTGAATCCAAAAGCTACCATGACAGTCTAGCCCAATATGTTCATGCTGCAAAACCAACATGAAACAATTAACAATTAGCGAAACTCACCATATTAATTGTTTTAAAATGCTGCAAATCAACATTTTTATTGTTTTAAAAATGATGGAAAACACCTCAAAAAAGGTAGAACTGTGTACTCACCATATGGACAAGGCATCCACAGAAGCTTCTGCATTCTTTAAATATCCAGCAAAGAGAATCAATGCCATATAATACCAAAACTCTAAGCTGCACAATTCTAGAAATAAACATTATTAAAATCTAAAATAATTTGACATTGAAATTAAATTAATATACTTAACGGAGCTTCCTGTCAGAATTAATCTCATGTGATATCACAATTTTAACACCATTTTGATGGATAAGAGTAGCACCATTTTAATTCATGCCATTAGGGGGGCTTCAGACATCTGCTTGCCATGTGTCCTCTAGTTGGGGAATCCCTACCATCCACCATAGTCATAGTTTCAATGCCTTCTGTGCATCAGATTTTATAGCATATTTTACTTATGCATTTTTAGATCCTTGTTTTTCCTAAACCAGAAAAGGCCAGATGACGATTAGAGTTGGTCACCTTGCATATGTGTCTTCTTTTTGCATCATGTGACCTTGCTTAGGAATTTCTTTCATGTAAAAAATCAAATTGAATTTCAATTTATTAACAAAGATTTTTGGTGCAGTGCATTATTTCTTCTCTTTGATATTTGCTTGTACAAATGAATTGAGTTGATTGTAAGATCAAAATCAATTGTTTGAATGTTATGTTATGTTATCTTGCTTTCTTTTAGGGGATTGAGGAACCTGCCTTTAGTGATTAACTTAATAGGCTAGGTGGTATCCCATTGATGATTGTCTTTTAGTGTTTGTTAGATGTCTACAAATTGATTGTTTTTTATTTTATATGATGACAACATATTAATTTATGATTTGACTTCTACCACTTTATTTTTGGTGATATATAAAGAAGCTCTTTTCTATCATCCATACCATTGTGTAAATAATGATGACTTCTTTTCTCATGTATTTTTATAACTCTCTTCTATTTTCTTCTTGTTGGGGATATGGTTATTACTTGTGATTGTTACTTTGTAGGCGAAAGAGGATCAAATGAATGGAGAAATTGTTATGGAGGAGGTAACCATCAATTGCTCTCACTTTTATATTCTCTTTATATTTTCTCTTCCATTTTCTTCTTCTTGAGGATATGCTTGTTACTTGTGATTTGTTACTTTGTAGGCAAAAGAGGGTCAAATGAATGGGACAATTGTTATAGAGGAGGTAATCATCAATCTCTCGTTTTTTAAAATCTCTCTACAATTCTAATCTTGATTTTCCCTTTGATATGTACCTCTAATGATTTAATTTCAATATTCTAATGTCAAATAAATGGGCAATTGTTATAGAGGAGCTTGTTTTATAATTTCAATCAAGGAAATAGTTTTAAATAAAGCAAACTAGAGAAAACAAATTAATGTAGGTGACCCCAAGTAAGTAATTAAGGCTTGTTTAGTTCGGTCAATGAATAAGAATTTTAATGCATTTTTATAGAAGACACTATAAGAAAAAGAAAAAAAAAAAGAAGACACTATAAGAAAATGAAAAAAGAAACATAATAAGATTATGATTAATTTGATGGAAAAAGATTTTAATGCATTATGATTATGATTAATAAGATTTTAATGCATTTTAATGCATTTTGGATTCATTTGATGGAAAAAGAAACATAATAAAGAAGACACTATAAGAAAATGAAAAAAAAAAAAAAGAGGGGCAAAATCAAACAAACAAATTAATTAAAAAAAAATTCTAATACTATAGTAGTTTAGTATACATATAAATTAGAAGAATCTATAAAAATATATTAATTCCCTCAATATGACTAACAAGATCCAAGAATAAGATTATGATTACTTGATGGCACAAAGGGATAGGTCTTGAATCAACTGGTAGTGAGAGAGTTAAACAAATCACGACACCCCTTTTTATATACATTAGGAGACTATTAATGAGAAGTGGCTGGGGAAAGTTTGAACCCAATTCTTATAGCCTCTTTCAGATATGAATCTATCTGATTCAAAAGAGAAGGGACAGTGTTTCTTGTTAAAACTAAAACTATGTTTGCCTTTTTCTCTATATATAATCTTAACATATATTTTCTAGTTATTCATACTAACAATAGCGCAAAAAAAAACGTGTTTCATCTCTCTCCATAATGATGTGCGCATATTTTCTCCCGTTGACTTGTATGAATTACATGGAAAATATTAACAACTTATCTGCCCCAAGAGGAATGACCAATGGTGCAATGCTTCATCGACAGGTATTTTCCAAGTACGTAAGTAAGTGGATCTGCATCGCGTGCCCTTTTCAAGGTGATTTCTCAGCACCACATGTTTGCTTGTTTGGCAAACATTATGCTTATTAGGAGTTTCAACTTTGCCTGAAATCTATATTTGGCTAAGCTCAGGAACCCTGGAGAATCATGCATTATGTTATAACTCAACATAACAAAACAGGTCTTTTGGATCATTGCCATTGGTTGCCAATTGTCTTCTGTCAGTGATATCAATCACATGAATGAGGTTCAATGGCTAGTGTCCGAAACAATTTAATTTCTTCTGTTTTTATTATCTTTAAAACTGAAAGGTAAACTGGATATGGTTCTAGTTAAGTAGAAAGAATGAATAAAAAATTGGTTTCACTCATTTTAGGTATTTGTAAACTAGTAAAGAATAGGACAATCTCCTTTGTCTCTATATATGGTATTTGTAACACATAAATATATTTATTGTTTTTGTCTCAGAAATATATAACTAGTAAAGAACAAAAGCAGATACATAAATAGAGCAAAATTTAGTTGATGTTGATGATAATGAACAAGAAGGGGAACACAAATAAAGCGGGAATAAGTTTATACAATTATCTTCTCTTTGAATAGAAAAAGCGGTTCCATGCTCTTTGAAATACAACTTAGAGCATTGTTTTTACACAGTTTAAGCTGTTTTTGTGTTTCTTTTGATTTTTCTTAATGTGTTTTGCAAGCATGTTTCAATAGCAAGTCTGTTATATGCTTAAACAGGTGCACCAGGATGCATCAATGATTCTCTCTTAACTGGACTACAATTTGTTGAAGGCTTTGAAAGATTTTTCTTTGTGAAGAGGTGGACAATGCATCAGCTGGTAACTTTCATGTTCTAAGGAAGTTTCTTGCTATGAAACTAAGCTATGTATTTTTATTGTCAAGAAGGATCATATTTCAAAGGCAGATAGATACCTTTAAAGGGTTCCCTATTCTACATGTGATCATTTGATAAACTGAATCCACCTCATGCTATGTTTGATGTGCATTAATTAATAATGTCATAATTACTTGTCGTAAGAGTTGAGAACATTTTATTTTTTTAACATAAAATAAAAAAGGGCAAAAAGCCATGCTTAATTCAAAAATCGCGCTTTAAGCATATTTTGTAAATGCGCTTTACTTTAACTACTATAAGCTTTTCTGCTATTGCACTCGAAGCCCACTTTTACCAACACTGGTCGTGCTGCTTATCATTCTCTGAAATAATGTTTCGTTAATGTAACACTAACCTGCACAGTGCACGTGCATGATCATGTCTGTATGCATGGTTGTTAAGTCTAACCTTGTTGTCATGCTGTAAATGAGTAAGATATCATAATAATAATTTGAATATATAAAGAATAAGTGTTGTGATTGGAGACCAGTGATTTATAACAAGTTCGTTCCTGCTTTCAGAAAATTAAGAATCCCAACTACCAACGCAAGTGGAAGACACCTATGATTGATAACCCAGGTTGCTTTTCTTTCTTTTTTTGAAGGCTTCATGTATTATCTCTAGTCTACATCTTTAAGTTACATGTTTCATTAACACCGAAAAATTGCTACTATATGCAGAGTTCAAAGATGACCCTGAAATCTATGTTTTCCCGAAGTTGAAGTATGTGGGCATTGATTTGTGGCAGGTATTTTTGTTTTTTCCCTTATAAATGGTTTATCATTCTTATGGAATTGTGACTATGACTAAGAAAGTTGCATGAATTTTGTCAGGTGAAATCTAGAACCCTGTTTGACAATGTCTTGATTTGTGATGATCCGGATTATGCGATGAAGCTGGCAGAGGCAACATGGGGCAAACAAAAGGATGTATGTTGTCTTTTGCCCCTCAAAAGCAAGTTTTGATATATTTGAAAATATCTTCCAATTGTTGAAGTTTGGGATTATATTTGTTTGTTGCAGGCTAAGAAGGCAGCATTTGAAATCTATTATTAATATCTCATTTAATAAATCTTTTACAGTTTTTCTATTATTAATATCTCCGCTGTGAAATCTAGATTGGCAACTATAAATAATAGAGAAATAGTATCCTCTTAGGATGTGTTTGGATTATGGATTTAGGTAAGGATTTGAAAAGGGCAACAGAAAAGGGAAAGATGAGGCAAATGAGAATGAAATATAAGCTAATTTTTTTTCTCTATTTTCATTTTCCTTTTCAAATTGTTGTACCCTAATCCATGAACCAAGCACTACATTAGTATTTATTTTGCCAGAAATGCATCAATGCAGTCAGAATGGATATCAGAACATGTATTAACATTTGTCAAATTTGAACATGTTTAACTAGCTTCTCTGAGTCATCAGTGCATTTATTTGGTTGAATACAATATTGATTGTGCTATTCCATGTCTTGTTGCCAACTTCTCAATTTGATTTTCTGTCAGGAATCAAAGGATGATCTTGTAGATTCTGATGTAAGTGCCACGAATTCATCCAAACAATATAATTTGTTCATTTTAACCGTGTCCTAATCTTGATAAACTGGTTTTTACAGGCTGAAGGTGATGATGATGAAACTGACAAAGATGCTGATATTACAGAAGAGAGTGCACATGTAGGATTTCTTCCTATTTTTAATTGTTTAAAAATATCAATTCCACAAAGGATCCACTTTGATATATCTTGTTTGTTGCTTTGTATTTGCAGGATGAGTTGTAGGGAGGGAAAGCACCGTTGTGGTTTTCTGCTGACAATTCACTCTCTCGAGATCTCTGAATTTTTTTCTTGCTTAGTTTATTTGTAGCTTTTAGTTTTGTTTGTGTTTTAGGGAAACAAACATTGGTGGCTGCATAGCAAGCAAGAACTGTGGCTAATTGTTTTAATCTCATTTGACTCTCTTGAGGAATTGAAACAGTAGTTGTTGGGTTTACCACTGTATTGAATCAGTAATTTTTTTTTGCAAAAAATGACAATTGCCGACCAAGAGTTTTGGTCGCAAAAAATACATGTATTGCCGACCAAAACAGTTCTTGGTCGTGGAATCTCACTTTTGCCGACCAAAAGTTTTGGTCGCGAAAAGTAACAAATGGCAACCGAAATTTTTGGTCGTGGAATGTCACGATTGGCGACCAAAATTTTTGGTCGTTGAATGTGAAAATTGGCGACCAAACTTTTTGGTCGCGAAATGTGTCAATTGGTGACTAAGATATTTGGTCGGGAAAATATCACTTTTCGCGACCAAAGTGTTTTCGCGACTAAATAAATTAGTCGCGGTAATGATATATTTCGCGACCAAAAATTTAGTCGGCAAATCCGACTTTTCCCGACCAACCAAAATTTTGGTCGCGAATTACTTTTGCCGACCCTCAATTGGCGACCAAAGTAGCGACCAAAAAAATTGGTCGCGGATAACTTTTGCCGACCAAAAATGGACTTTTAGCGACCAATTTTTTGGTCGACAAAAGTGTTAATTCTTGTAGTGTGAGGAACTCGCGGTGGATGTTTATTTTGGACGCATTTGGGGTTTTGTGCAAGGATGGAGATGAAATCGTTGAATGCTTGAGGGTTAGAAGTAGAGATGAGACTTTGTTTTTGTTGAGTTGAGAAGTTTAGAGAGAGAGAGAGAGAGAGAGAGAGAGAGGGGGAGAGAGAGAAATGAGGTTTGATTTGAGAGAATCAAATTTCTCTGTGATATATGGATGTAGGGTTGAGGAACCTTGGACATCACAAAATAATATTGTAGATCTTTTCTATTACTAAACATAGGAAAGAGATCTTAGACTAATTTTTTCATTTAAATATTAAGAGAGAGAATAATGTAATTATATATATACATATATTATAATCAATTAACAGGAGAATATTGCATTTATACAAATATCAAAGACAACCTATGGACCTATCTAAAAAAAAAAAAAAAAACAGACAACCTATGGAAAAGAAGCAAATAATTAAAAAATATATATCGTGCAATAATGAGTAAAGAAATAATCAAGCCTTGCTCTTGGCCACCTCTGAGCTTGTTACATAATGTAATTACATTAAACTTTTGTAACTTGTGTTTATTTATTTATTTTTGTTCATATTTTAGTAAGTAAGAAAAAAAACTAATTTTTTAATTTTTTATTGACATTTTTTTTAAATGTACAAAAAACAAAAATTAAAAATATAATGTGATCCAAAATAAATATTTTTTCTTAATTACCAAAATAGATCTTAGTTTAATTTTACCCTAATTAATATCATCCCTATATTCTACTGCTAAAAATATACAACTCTTGTTTGTGGTGAGTTTAATAATGAGAAGACTCACCTGAGCTTTGTGAGAAAGTTTTTCCTTGAAAATCTGGATCGTATTTAACGCTAATTGGTTTGTGTGAAACAACACAACCCATTAATTTGTTTAGGCAATGGATTATTTGATCGGTCTTCTGAAGATTAGAGTCCGCAGAGGCATCAATCTTGTTGTTCGTGATACAGTCAGCAGTGATCCTTACGTTGTCATCACCATGGGAGAACAGGCTTGTTAAACACCTCCATCTATATATATATTTCTACTTAGTTTCAATTGTATATATATATTTTTAAATAAATATTTTGACAATGTATCAATTTAGTTAATTAATAATATCTATTAAGAAATTGAACATATTCAAATTAAATAGGCAGGATGCCAAGAGGAGCTTCTATTTTCATGCACCTCGGTATCGTAACTCACAAGTTATTTTGTTTCGGATAACAAAATTACATGATTTAGAAATTAATTTCCGAACAAAACCATATTATTCAACTCTATATTTGGTCCAAAAGTTGATTACCGAACCATTGATTTTCATAAAGAAGATTTTTGAAACATGTTTTGTTAGGAAATCAAGTTCCAAATAAAAATGGGTGTGTGAATTCAGAGAAAATTGTATGTAGAAATAGAAGCTCCTAAACTCAATTCCTAAACTGCTTTTGAAGAGAGTGAGTGGACTATTTTGTCTTTTATTTTAGTTCAATTTTTAAAGAGACGTTATCAATTGGATTATACGGGCACAATAAAAAGAATTTGATACAATTAGAATTACAAGAACTACCGATGTAATTTATCTTCAATTTTTACTAGCGGATGATTACAATGATAATCGACATGTTTTGCAGATATTATTTGTTTGATACTTTTTCTGAACCTTCTTAAAGTAGTTTCCCAATTAAAAAAAGTCATAGGAATTTGTGAGGTGAACCAATGGAGTTAGTCTGTTGCCCAGAACTCTCATATTTCATTAGGAGGTCCAAATTTAATTCTTCTAAACTATGCGTGGGTTTATTTTCTTAATTTTATTTGTGGTCTCTCTCTCCCATTTTGGGAGTCTATTTGTAATTTGTGATTTTTGTTGTAATTGATGATTCATTCTACTTCATTGTAATTGACATACAGTGTAATAAAAAACAAAATTTAATATGATGAACATACTAGTAAAATTAAAATAAATTTGTAGTTAAACACATTTTTAAAAGAAAGTCCTCTTTACCATTATAAACAAAGGCCCTGTTTGATTTTAGGATATAAAGAGTGCAATTAAATATTATATCCTGTGGGATCCACATATCCCATGTTTGTAATTTTTTTTCGAATAAAGCTTCAGACCCCCAGTAGGGGTGCTGGGGTCCCTTCCCATTGGTCCCAAAAACTGCTTTTTTTTTTTTTTTTTTTTTTTTCAGCCAACCCCAGGCCAACACGTGGCACTGGAGGTCTGTAGCATTGCTGTTTTTTTTCAAAGAGGATATAATATCCCATGGGATTGTATATCCCCCAAAAGTGGAGGATATACAATACCCCCCCATTATATCATACCCCTTGGTTGGGATATGATTTGAAAAGTCCAATTTACCTTTTTGTCTATCTAATATAATATAATATAATATATTTTTTGAATTTAATATAATATAATTATTGAATTTAATTTAATATTATTGAATTTAATATAATATAAATATTATTGAATTTAATATAATATAATATAATATTATTGAATTTAATTTAATATAATATAATTTAATATAAATTTTGAATTTAATATAATATAATATTATGAGGGCAATCTTGGAAATTACTTGTTTATATCCCATAATATGTTTTGTAAAACAAACATGGATAATATATATCCAATCTTATATATCAAGTCAACAAACATGAATTGGGGGATATATTATCCAATCTCTATATCCTGTTTATTATATATCTTGACTAAATCCTACATCATATTATATCCTCTATTTTATATATAGGGAAACAAACGGGGAAGCAAGTAGACAAATAAGATTTTGATTTCTAATCAATCTAAAGCTTCCACTGAAATGCAATAATTGTAGGGGAAATTGCAAATCAATTGAAAGACCAAAAAATAATTACAAAATCATAGAAAAGTTTATCAATTCAATTATTAAAGTTGATAAGTTTTACCACTGATTTGCAATTATTTTTTGGTCCCTCACTAAATTGTAATTTTCCCATAATTATGTATTTATTTATTTATTTTTGTGTGCTTCAGTTAAATGTTTCAACATTAGGAAATGTTTAACTTAATAGAATATAATTGTTTTTTTTTTTTAGTACTAAAATAAGTTCATTTCATTAGTTTGATTGAAGTTGCTAGATTGCTAGTTTCTTTTCTTATGTTCCATTGTAAGAAGAATGGAAGTCTGCCAATCAATATACGCTTGCCTTTGCTTTGGAGCATGTCTTCATCTGCGTCCTCTGTTTCAAGCATCTTGTCTTTTAGTCCCAATGCACTCTTAACCCACCATATCATGTGCGGTTGGGAGTGCATTGAAAGTTGAAGGGAAAAAAAAAAAAAAAAAAAAAAATTTGGAGACAGAATCTGACTCACTAACATGCTCTATAACAACTTATTTTCATACCTGAAAAAGAAACTCTAATAATTTAATAGGCGAGTCGGTGCATGAGATTCTCATTATATCAAGGTCTAGGGTGGGTAAAATGGACACAGATGAACCCGCATTCCTGAAGGGACTGTTTTCGTGACTAAAATCCGCGCCATCAGAAACGCTTTTGTCAAGCCTCACCGTTTGGTCAAAATACACCATTCGATAGATTAGCTAGTGGATGCATTGATTTGTTCATGGAATTACCACTTAATTCTCTAGTGGGTTAATGAACTTTTACTTTGCAAACTAAAAAATATTGTCATTCTTGCCATCTAGTTGTAACTATTATCTCTTCCGCTGATCTTTATATTTATTGATGCAGAAAATGAAAACTCGTGTTGTAAAGAAAAATTGCAATCCTGTGTGGAATGAGGAGTTGACTCTTTCTATTAAGGATCCAAATGTTCCAATCATCCTTGTAAGTAAATCTTCTGTTAATTGATTGTATTAAGTCTGCATATGTTTATGTTTAGATTTATTGACTTCAATTTGCATGTCCCAAACCAAAATCCTAGCTCTGCCAATATCTCAGTGTTGTTTAGGGAATTTCTGTTAGGATTGTGGAGCCTTATTAGTATTGTGTACTTCATCATGCTGTCAAAAATTTATACCAACGGTATTAAAGTAATTTGCTGATGTATACCATAACATATATATTGCTGCCTTCACAGCAGCCGCATTGCACTTTTCTCTTCTTTCAGTGTAGTGAAATTGATGTCAGCCATGAAAATAGGCAAACTTGGCGAATGGTGTAAATCTATATGCTTTGTATTCGTGTTCGAAATTGTTTCTTGTTATTATATCGTGTGTGATTTATTCCACAACAATTCAAACATTTATGATGGGTGGTTCTCTTATACATGTTAGTGATCATGACTTTGAGCTATAAAAGCAGCTTTTTACTTTTCCCATTTTTTTTTTCCGTCATAAGTTGATACCCATGATAGGGCATGTCTTACTGTTGGACTCCATTTACATTTCTTCTTGAATTTCTTTAGTGAAGACAAAATGCAAAACCCCTGTTTGGCAGATTGTTTTTAGCACATAGTTGTTTGTTCTTCTTTCCAGACAGTGTATGATAAAGACACATTCAGCGATGATGACAAAATGGGCGACGCGGAGATAGACATCAAACCATATATAGAGTGCATGAAGATGGGATTGGAGAACCTCCCAACTGGTACTAAAGTTGATAGAGTTCAGCCAAACAGGACAAATTGCCTATCTGATGAGAGCTGCATTATATGGGACAGTGGAAAAATGTTCCAAGACATGTCTCTTAGACTGAGGAACGTAGACCGTGGGGAAGTAGAAATCCAAATCCAATGGATCGATCTTCCAGGTCATAAGAGGTATGCATAGTATAACACGTAGTTGTGCTATCAGTAAGAAGGGAGTTGCTTCCTTTTGAGGCCCTTTCTAGCATGCGCTTTAGTTTGATTGCAGCTAGCATTCTTGACTAATAAGGTAAAAATTGATTTTCTTTTGTTGGAATAAAACTTCGCTCTTTACATTTTTTGAACATTGAGATTGTCACTGATAAATTAATCTGTTGTCTTCCATTTATTTCCACCTCTTTCTAATTCATATTTGCTAATTTGGGTATCTAAAATTAGCAACTATGTCATGGTAAGTATGAAGATATCCTTTTGTATTTGCAGAAGACTTGTCTATAACCTCAAAATATCAGTACCTACTTGATGTTTTTTTTTTTTTTTTTGGTGATGTGAAAATTGTTCTGGTTTTAAAAAAGTTTGATATGATTCTAGTACTATGAATGATTACCATTGGTTTAATGTTTTTCTGTTCTGTCATATTAGGTTAATCTTTTCATGTTAGTTATATATTTGCGTGTTGAGTCGTCAATGACAAACTCATCTATTGTTAGTTCTTAAGCTGTTAGAAATGACAATTAAGGTTTTCTGAAACACACATCTACAATTTGCTCACCATGGCTTTGGCAGACAATGGTTTTTTCCTAACCAGGATTTCATTTTGGGGGGAAAAAAATTAAAAAAATAGGATTTCCCAATATGTAAAAAAGGGTTGTTTATTGATGAATGTTTGCATGGAAAATCACAATCTCCGTGCAGTAGTAATGTGTAGCAGTATAGATATGCTCATAACTTTTCAATGAAGCTTTTCTACATATTGATTTCACAAAAAAAGGAGCTTAGTATCTAGGTAGCAATTTGAATTCTCAGGGAATCATATCACCGGAGCTACTATGTTCAGTGTTGTCGTCAATATCAGTATGACTTCAATTCGCTGGATGTATGTCTTTTCCAAACAATCTAAAAAAACCCTAGGTGATGATCTAGTTTAGGGCCATCTGTGCCTCTCCAAATAAAAAAAGCATAGTGATTTGTCTTTCAAAGGCGAGACAGGCTTGTAAAAATGAATCACATCACTTGCTACCATAGTTCTAAATTGTGGTATCGGGTAACGTAGCGGTATCGATCGTGGAGTATCAGTATCGGTAGTATCGACCAATACGTATCAGATATCTGGCGTCGCAGTTGTAAAATTTCAAAAATTATTAGCAATCCTCTAAAACTCAATTTTATGCATTTTTTGATTCTTTTAGTCTTAATTTATCACATTTTAATCAAAATTTTGATATGTAGAGGCACTTAATTTTGAAATTTCAAACATACACTGCTACTATTTAATTTATTGATTTTAATAGGTCCATAAACAATGAGTCTAATAAATCAACTTAAAGGAATGAAGAAGTGAACTAAGTATAAAACATACTCTACAGGTACTACATTGATAAGAAGAAAAAAAAAAAAATATATATATATATATATATAAAAATATTTGAACAATCATAAATATATATATTGAAATATCTCCCATCCCATACCATAATATAACCACAGAACAGTGGCTTAAATCAACTACAAAATAGGAAAAAGAAAAAAAAAAAACAAACAAACAAAACAAAACAAAACTATATATATATATAAATATTTGAAAAATCATAAATATATATATATATTAAAATATCTCCCATCCCATACCATAACATAACCATACAACAATGGCTTAAATCAACTACAAAACAAAAGAAAAAAAATAAAAATAAAATTATATATATATATATATAAATATTTAAACAATCATAAATATATATTAAAATATATCTCATTCTCATCCCATACCATAATATAAATAATAAATTGCCATAGAAAAAATATATATATATATATAATCGAACACAACAACTAGCAAAAGCATGACTTAAACCTTCAAATATATAAAACAGAGCCTGTGTGTGGGTTTTTCAGCCAAAAGAAAAAACAGAGCATGACAAATATATAAACAGAGCCTAAGAGAGCACACCTTCAACGAAGAAGCTTGAAAGTGGTGATGGGTTTCACCAAGGATCCTCTAGAGTGTTTTTTTCCTAAAGTTTTCTAAAGTAGTGTATTGTGTGGTTGAGATTTAATGTTGAAAAATTGATGTGACTTGTCATTAAATCTCAACCACACAATACACCACTCTAAGAAACTTTAGGAAAAAAAAACTCTAGAGGATCCTTGCTCGATGGGTTTGGGTTCGATTCGAAGCTTGAAAGCCTGTTTGAGAACACACCTTTGCTCAATTATTTTGTAGGTGCTTTGCTCCATTTTTGCAGCCGTACTGGCGATAGAATACATGCATCGGAACTGTATGGTTCACGTATCGGATTCAGTTCGATACGTATCGGGAATCGGCCGCTACGGAGGCGAATTTCATTCTCACCGGTATACCGGCCAATATCCAACTCAGCAGTCCAATTTTCCGGTACGAATCGGCCGGTACGGCACGTACCGGTCGATATTTAGAACCTTGCCTGCTACCAATTTGTGCTTAAAGACATATTCTAGATACTCAACTCTGGCCACCCTTCAACAATCGAGTAGGTAGGTACTGGGTACTAGCCTGTGCAGCATTTAACGACGTCATAGGCCAATTGTTGCTTTGAGTGTTGGAAATTAGGACCTGTCTGCAGTTTACAAAGGGATGGCGAGGTTGTCGCGTGCAATTCGCTTCTCAAAGAGAAAGTCCAGCCAGGGTTTTACCAATGCAAGTGTGGGTCTGGCTGATCTCGTGGAAAATGGGTTGCGGATTAATGGAAGCCACGGAAATGCATTTTATGAAAAATGATGGCATACAAACTGTGCTTTTGAGCCAAATCAAAACACACACACACAAAGGAAAAAAAAGAAGAAAAAACTACTGACAAAATAGTCAACTAAGGTTTGAGCCTTTCTAAAGTGAAGTTGTTCAACAAATAATCACAAAAATTATCAGAACTCAGGGCAGCAAACAAAGTTATAGTACAAAATTATCAGCATATCTGTGGTAGCTTTGTGGCATGCAACATCAAATTCCCAAATGAATGAATGATCTTGAAACCTCTGGGACTCCTCAATATATATATACATATATATGATAATGAAAATTGGCCGACTGCACATTTTATGTGAAACAGATCAACCCTAGGTCAACTCTAAGTTGTTCAACAAATAATCACAAACTAATGAAATTGTGGGTTTAGTAGTCTAATGTATTTATGTGAACTCCAAGTTCAACTGACTAATCAATTATTGACAATTTATTATCCTAATGTGTGTGCATGGTAATATATATTAAGATGGCAAAGCCTAGTTGCTGTCTCTCCTTGTTGACCAAAAAAATAAAATAAATAAAAGAACAAAGACATTTCAAGGAATGCATATAACTCTAATTACTATCATCTAGTTGCTTATTTAAAAATAAAAAAATAAAACAATAATAATAAAAATAAGACCAAAAAAAAAAAAAAAAAGGAACAGGAAAGAAACTGAAACTGAAACTGAAAGATCTAAACATCCTACACAAACCTATCTTTAAATCCACAAATGTATCTCCATGAAAGAATCGACAAGTAGCTG
This sequence comes from Camellia sinensis, assembly GCF_055761805.1. Classification (NCBI taxonomy): domain Eukaryota; kingdom Viridiplantae; phylum Streptophyta; class Magnoliopsida; order Ericales; family Theaceae; genus Camellia; species Camellia sinensis. The sequence continues at coordinate 62,783,841 of NC_138971.1, forward strand.
AAAGAAAAGCATAAAAAAATCCACTGTTGTAACAAAGCTTCGTTATAAGCGGTATTTTTTTTTTTTTTTTTTTTGATGAGCAAAGAAAAATTCCATTTAACAGCATGAAATTAAAAGTACAGGAAGATGACATGCATCGAGAGAGATTCGAAAGTGTAAAAATACCCCTACTACTGCTACTCGCATTCATACAATCAACCCCTAAGCCTCTCCATTTTTTAACAAAAGAGTTAAGAAGAACTTAACTAGAAAATTAAAATATTAGAATCCCCACATAATCAACCCCCCAAAACACCCAAAACAAACTAAAAGAACCAAACCAACACCCAAAATAAACTAAATTAACAAAACCAACAAAATAAACTAGTCCGTTATCACGTTATAAGCGGTATTGGAATCAATAAATCAATCAATCTCGAAGCATCTCACACTCAAATTTCAGTTCATATATTGTAACACTAGTTCTTGCATGTAAAAGCTAGGCAGCGCCGGTTTTTTTATTTTATATTATTTATTTTATTATATTTTTTTAAGCAGTATAATCCTCGTAAACCAGTTTGTGAATAATATTTTGCGATTATATTATGAATGATGACAAGTTTCTAAATTCGAATCAAAGTGAACAGCGTTTGATCTAATTTGATTTGGTTCTAAAATTATTAGAACTGCCTAATGGTTTGATCATTAATTTGCACGCTCACCCCTAGTGACAACAGCAAGATAAAATTGGCAAAGATGACAGGCCCAGATGCTGTGTTTGGTTGTCAAGAAAAAAGAAATAACTACTTCTGCAATGAAAATCTATACTCACTAATGTTTGTATTTATGCTACCAAGTTTTGTTCCTTTTCTTTGCATGCCATTATATGTTAACAAGTTCATGAAACAATACTCTTTTAAAACTCGTTTCTTGGTGAAGAAGAACTAGTTTTTTTTTTTTGGTTGAAGAGAGAGAGAGAGAGAGAGAGAGAGAGAGAGAGAGAGGAAGTGGAGAACAAGTATCGAGTAATACCTCATAAGATCAATGAGATTCCAATCATGACCTTCTATCATAGCATCAGCAGGGTTCTGATCGTCAACTTCATTCGGTGTAGATATTTTCTTGATTGCTTCTTGAATTAATGTGCCGTGTTCATGAAACAAGCATTCAAGAAACAATCAAGAAAATGTATATAAAGATAGAAAGGTAGTTGATGGTAATGGCACACTATAAGATTGGTTCTTCAAGTGTTAGGAAGAGAAAAACCTTAATGCCTCTATTAGCGTCTCTTGTTTAGTTAGTTACTAAGTTGATCATCATATTTTTATACGACTTTACAATGCCGGTTAAATAAATCAGTGCCGTGATAGGTAGTGTTTGGTGGACAAACGATACCTGCTGTGCCCAAATGCCTTTTGCTGGGCTCTTTTTGATCATATTTTCATGATCTAAATGGTTTGCTTTGTAAATTTTTTTGAATGAATCATTGATGCAAAAAATTAGATTAATTAGATATTTGTAATTACTTAATCAGATCACAGTTTTTTTAGAAGAAAATATAGTCTATTTTCAAAATTACATTTACCTTCCATTTTCTAAAGACTAATACAATTTGGTACTTAAGTTATTACATGGATGATCTACTTAGTAAATCTTATAAAATGAACTGCTGAAATTAAAAAAATAGTCTCAAGAATCTCCCAAAAAAGGCACCGCAACACCTGCTGTGTCATTGGTATCCCTCCATGTTTGGTTTGAAACTATTGGAATGAAAGTGTCATTTTTTAGATTCCTTATGAGATTGTTGGAAATAAACTTGTGATCAGGTTGAGAATTTTTCATTATAAAATAAAATTAAGGGGAAATTATAAGAGAAATTCAAAAGTTTGACCATTCTAATAAAATAAATTTTTAATTTAGTCAGTTTAAACATTAGTATTTTGATTTGTTTTCAATCAAAACTATCACGTTATTTTCGTTAAGTAAAACCAGCTGAAAAATGTATTTTAATAATTAAATTCAATGTAAGTATATATGAAATGTCTAAAAAATTATTTTTTTATTGAGTTTAATAACAAAAATAACATTCTTTTCTGTTAATTTTACTTAATAAAAATAAGTGGTTTAAATTGAAAACAAATAAAAAAATTCGGATTTAAATTAACAAAATTTAAAATCAAGATTTATTTTATTAGAAGGGTCAAACCTTGGGTTGTTTTTTTTGTTTTTATTTTTATTTTTTTCTCTTCTCCAATTTAAAATTATTAGTGTCTGTTAAATAAATTTAAACTATTAAAAATTAATAAAATTGATATAATATATTTTATGCCGGCATAAATTAGAAAAACACTTGAAGAGAGATTATAGCGAATTTTCTTTATGGGAAATTCTACTTATTTTTTTTAATCCGAAAAATATTTAAATCTACCCCAAATTCTATGTTGCGTGTGTATTATTATATTGCCATAGTTATGACATTTTTGGTATTTGGTTATGTCAGTTTATAGTATTAGTTATGACTTGATTATTAATTAGTTATACACATTGTGGTATTAATTCTGATTTATTATGATATTGCTTATAACATTATTTTGATTATAACTTATAGTGTTTAGTTATGACATTTAAAAAAAAAAAAGTTATGACTAAAAAAGGATTCAGTTATGATATTTGTAGTAATCAATTTCATAAATATCATAACTTGCTACCTTTTATATATATATATATATAGATAGATACATGTATACATACACATATAGAAATATATAATAAGGAAAAAGAAAACTAAAAAGATAGCAGTAAGATTTTAGAAATTTAATATCCTAATGTGATGCAGATCGTTTGGCCCATCTAAGTTTGTAGAATTATAAGATCTTATGATTCAAATCGAGATTATGATAGTCATGTTTGCATTGATAAACGACGATTTGTGAGACTCCTGCCTTTTGTAAATTTTATTAAACCTTTACTTTTGAATTATTATAATAAAAGCTCTCAGTTCCTTGTTTAGTCACAATTTTAACCCTCGATTACTAACATTTGATTTTATAACCTTTTATTTGTTTACTTGAATATCATGCTTCATTACCTTCATTACCTGTTAACATTATAATTGTGTATTGGATTGTGAAAAAAGGACAGGGTGTGTGTGCATTTACTAAGCATTTAAACTCATGGCATTTCATGTCAGGTATTGAAGACTATTAGCCAGCCGTATCCCAGAAGAATTAGATACTAATTTGTTAAGTCCCTTTTGTAACCATGTTCATGATTGTAAGTGTTAAAACTCTTGATGTAATTAAGACGCAACTCTTGTAATCAATATTTAGCTTATATATATATATATATATATATCTTTTGTAACCTATCCTTACATTTCATCAACTCATGTAGACCTTATGTTAATACCTTGTTAACATCTGTTAAAAATGTAGATTTGCTATCTAAGGAGATTAGACTTAGAAATGAGACTGTTTTGACTTCTTCCAATCTTTCTTAGGATCTTACCTGGTTATTGACCAAAGCGCTCATTAGTGATATTTCTTATATTTAGAACCTTAGAAGACCTTGTATTTATTTGCTAATATGTTCTTTGATGTTCTTGATTTTTGGGCCATTACAACTTGGTATATATCAGAGCTTAGGTTCAACTCTTCCTACACATTTTGGCCTACGGTTAGAGACTACATTGCCCCGACTATATTATATTATTATAACGCTATCTATTCTATTAATTCGAAGACATCGAAAAATCAAAATTTTCTTGACCTACCATAGGACGTTTCTTTAAATTCCGGACACAACAACATTGACTGTTGAGAACATGTTTCACATTATGAATCGTCGTGTGTTTCGATTCCAAACGATTTGACGATTGCCTACAAAAGGAAATGGTTTTAACTCTAAACGAGGCAACATGTTATGTATTAAATACAATATAGAAGTACATGTATTGTTATTTTTATAAGTCTTCTATTGATAGTCGTACCCCCATTGCATATTGGTAACCTTTGTTCAATGTCATTTTATTTTATTTTTTAAAGATTAAGTCATTACCATCTGGTTCTATTTTATATTATATCCAATTGTTAAATCAACAACCTTGGAGTCTTGATTATTCTATCTAGTACAAGGATTCATGTAAACAGTTGTATTTTCTTAACTCGATGATAAATCTTAGATATTTAGTTTGAAATGCGTGTGGCTAATGCAGTTTTAGGTCGGATATCTAATTTAGTCACTACTTCCATAACATTGACCACATTAAAGTCTTAAATCGTAATGTCATCCATTCCATTATATTGTTCATTCATATTTCAATTGACCCTTGTGTTAATTGATGCTACTACTATAATCGCTTCGTATTCTTTCACCCCCACTTCGTAATCCTTTCTTTAATCCAGTCTTGAAACTCTTTCGCCTATATATATATATATATATGAAGTTGTATTGTGTTGTGTGTTGTCATGCCCCGAAATAATTAACGCAATATAGACTCAAAGACTTCCCATTACATCATCTTGTTTCCAAATCAATAACTTCCAATGCTTAATGTATACGGAAATACGGTCTCAACATTAACATCATTATCAAATCTCCAACATTTGTATACATTAAACATCAAGAGATATACAAAAAATATTCCACATGTGAGTATATATTCAACATTCCAAGAATATGAATTTATAGCATGTGGCACAATAAGTCAAGTACAAAATAATGCCCTCAAGGGCTACAAATTCCAAGGCTTAAACACGGTTACATGAAAATGGTTTTTTGAATCCATACATGTAAAGACATTGGTTTGTCAAAAATAATTACAACAAAAGAAAATAGCCTTGTGCTCTAAAAAATATTCCACGCCTCTAACCCGGCGGGAGCACCACATCATTTCCTGTACAAAATCCCATAGGGTGGACCCAAATCCCAGTAAAAAAATCTTAACAAAGTATATAATTTTATACAATCTCCTGAGATGAATGCATATGTCATGCCATGTTCAAAAACATACATATCTATCTTTTGAAACTTTTGTGCACAATACAATTTGAGAATTTAACAATTCAATAATTTTAGTATAGTTCAAAGAGGCGGTAAATATGACTCAGCTAATCCCTAGGTTAATGTTTGCAAGTAGGCATAACAAGTACTACCAATCCCCACTTTACTAGTTGCAAACTGGAATGCATGTGGTACCTCATCCGTGCGTGTTTTTGGTCTTTCACCATGGATACTCAGGTCAACTTAACCAATACCAACAACACCCTCTATTCGGACTTACCAACATATTTACCACAAAGCAAATCCAAAATGAACTTGTTTCACAAACAATTTCCTTTCGCAAAATAATACTTTTTGAATGCAAAATTCAAAATCAATTCCAACAATGATAAACTGGAATAACGATGCAAAATGTACTATAGAGATCAGGGCTTAGACCCGACCCATTTATTGCTTTTGAATCCGGGAAACCATGTCCGTAGCTATTATTCATTCTCTTTTCTTGCTTGGTTTTGGCTTCTGGGGTCGACACCATCGCTGCCTCTCTTTCTTTGTTCTGTTCTGCTCCTAAGGTTGGCACCCATCTTGGTGGTGTTGACACCTCCTTGTTGATGTGTTCCTGGTGGAGCTACTGAAAAATAAGGTCGACACCAGTCTTGGTGGTGTTGACACTTGTCCTAATTTTTGGCTTTTGGTTTCGACACCAATCTGGGTGGTGTCGACACCTGTCTTGTTGTGTTCTTGGAATTTGCTACTGAAATATAGGTTCGACACCATAGGTTCCTATGGTTGACCATTCTCTTCTTGTGTTGTTCTGGGTTGTCTACTGAAATATAGGATAAACACCACTGCTTCCGAGGGTCAGCCCTTGCATGTTGCCAAACACAAGCGTCTCAGCTTTTCTTCTTGAGGGCCGACACCACTGTCGCAAGGTTGACAGTTTCAACATTTTGTTCGGTTTGGGCACTACTTTTTGGGAATTTTTGACTTGTTCTTTTCATTTGACTTTGGAGCTATTATTCTATTAATACCTAGCCACTATAAATAGGATCCAAAAAACTTTTCTCTTATTATTTTCCTTCTCTTTTCCTCTCAGACCGTGATTTCTCTCTTCTCTTTCTAAACTTAGATTTTTCCCACTTAGATCTCTAGGTCTACTCACCGGGAGGTATCCTTTGATCTTGGTCCTTTGAAATAGATTGTAGATCATCTCAAGGGCTTCCTTTTAATCTGAATGGCTCGTGATTTCGTTGATGTTGAGTTTTTCGAGTTCTTCTCTTCCATCTTCTAAGCTTGAGGTAGGGATTCTTCACATTTCCTTATGAGTTTTAACTAAGCCATTTGTTTTTATAAAACCACTTTGTGAAAGAAATGAATTTTTGAATAATCTCAGGTTCTGGTTTGAAAACAAAAGAGGGGTTCTCAAATGGTTTATCGGTAATGATTTTGGAAAGATGTATATTGTTAAGACATGATAAAATGAAGGGTTTTTACCTTGGGAAATGGTTTTATAATGGAAAAAGGGTTTTTGCCCTAAAAATCTCGAATGTTGATTTTGTGTTGATAAATGGAAAAGATATTAAAATTGTGATATTAGGATGATGTTGATGAGGATGGTGGAGTTGGATATGTATTACCACTCACATCTTGGAACTTCAAAGGTTTATCTTTATAAAAATTATTTTTTTGTCTAGAGATATCTGTTTTGAGCTATTAGTGGAGGACAGTTATGATTGTTGTAGAAATTGCATGAGGATTAAGTAAATTGGAACTATTTTTCTCATCTTTTTTGCATTGGCATTGTTGCACCTTTAATACACAGATGAATATGTGATGTCTAGAGAAAAAAGGATGAATCTGGAAGAAAGTTGTTGTTACATCAAATAAGTTGGCTTGTGTGTCCAAGGTGAAAGTCCCGAAAATAGCACGTATACATGCGTGTCGATCTTGCGGACGAAATATCTGTAAAATGGCAATAGTAGTGCTTGTATGGCCTACGTTTATATGGGTGCCGATTCACGGTTTCCCGCGGATGAAATTTCCTTGAAATGTGATACTTGTTTTTGAGATTCCCAGAGATATGCTTCACTGCCCTATTTTCCGTTGAAGAGATAATGTTTTTATGAACTGCGATATAAACCTGTCATTGCATGGTTTGAAAGAGATACAAGATGTTTTGTCACTAGCATTGCATATGCATTTCACCTTTATTTCTTTGTTGAGAGTCATATCTTGTGTTGGAAAACCATTTTCAAGTGATGATGATATGCCTCCACCAAGGCAATAACTTGGAAGGACTTGGAAGCAAGAGCTTCATTTTGTGTATTTTTGTTGTATTTATTTGTACAAGCCTAGGTCTTTAACTATATTGGATTTTTCATCCATTTTGTTGTAACCAAGTACTGTCTTGGAAACATTTAAGCCTTTAGGCCATTTTTTTTTTGCTTGATGTTCATTCTATTATATAACATATGCTACAGATTCAAGGATAGGCTTGTGAATGTATATCTACATATGTTTCCTTTTTGTAAACTTAATTTGGAACTAATAAAAGATAATTACTTTACCATTGTTATTATTTATTAACATTGTGGATGTGTTATTGTATTTATTTTGGGGACATTACATGTGCAATGCATTAATATAGTCCGTTTTGAATTTTACCACACAATTCTCCATTGTGATCAAATTCCCACATCTCTGGTCATTGTAGCATCATAATATACTCACAAGAGATAGAATAATACAATATCAACCTTCATGCATTTTCCATGTATTAGTAATCATTTTTAGCATTTGGTTTTCCCAAAACAACAATAATTTCTCATTTTCTCATGAATTTTCTTCATTTGATACAACTATAGAAAATTCCTCCATCATTTACTCAACTATAGAAATTTCACAATATCTCACCTTTTCTCCAAAATCCCCAAATTTTACGGTTTCCAACAAAACAAGGTTTTTGTTCCCTTTTTAAAAAGATTTTTCCAAAACAAAACTCACACCTTAGAACATAACTCATATTCTCAAAGGCTTTAGAAATATTAGAGAAACTCCACTTATACAATCATCTAGGGTTCAACAACCCAAAATCATGATCCAAACATGAAGAAATACTCCAAACAAGCATAAACTTGCAAAAACATATATATAACTCAAAGATTATCCCTACCTCAAGCTTTGGAGATGAAGAGGAAGAAAACCATAGAACTCAAGGTTGGTGAGAACTCAATCCAATCGGTTCTAAATGCAGCCCTCTTCAATTTGGTATAAAAAGCCCTCTCAATTTTTTGAAGGTTTGAGCTAAGCTAAATCTTAGAGAGAAGTTTGGATTTGGGTGTGTTTGTAAAGAGAAGGGAGAGAGAAGATGAGTAGAGAAAGGGAGAGAGAGAGGGAGAGAGAGAGAGAGAGAGAGAGAGAGAGAGAGAGAGAAGTGAAAAGTGCCTAAAACACGTTTTTGGGCATCAGTTTTGAGGAAAAGTGTACAAAATTCGAGATAGATGCATTGAAATCCACGCGAGCGGTTTGAATTCTTAACGATCAGAATTCAAATCCGCATGAGCAGATTTTTTTGCCTCCATGGATGGATTGCTCCAGAGAAGCCCATAAATTTTTCACCAAAATCCGCTCAAGTAGGACGCAAAATCCGCTTAAGCGGTTTCTGCCCAGAAATCTTAGAAAACTATGTGATGATCTGCTCAAGCAGTTTTGCCTTGAAATCGAAATTTGATTTTGCAACCCGTGGCAAGTTCCAATGCCCAAAACTCAAGATTTTCAACTTGGAGAAGTTACGAGAGGTTAAGTAAGAGTAGAAAAGAAACCTCAAAGACCCAATACAGTAAACAAAATGCCGGAAGTAATGCACACTATCACACTTCTCAATACTAGTCAAGTCCAAGACCCAGGACATCACATGTGTTTTACTATATCTGTGATTTACTACTTGATCTTATTCTCCTAGGATAATAAACCCTAACTTTAAGATTAGTTGATTACTCTTGAAAAATTGCCTCCATAATTAGACTCCAACTTATGCCTCACCGCGTACTATGAGTAGAATGGTGGACCACACTCGAGCCAATGACTACACCAAAACAAGCAACAACACATGAGCCCATGAAAAACAACGCAATAGGAATGCGATACTAGGAAATCGAAACCCTGAGAATGGATAACTACCCGCGGTCAAATTCCCGCACCACATCGGGAATCAAATTCTGGAGGAGTTGGGACATTTGAGTGGAAATCGACAAAATGATAGAAGTCATCTCTTCTCAGAGTTTAGGAGGCAGGGGCCTCCCAAATTTTCAAGAGTGTCGGACCTAAAGTTGGCAAAGAATTGGATTTGACAGATTGAAAAAAATGCTTGATACAATGGGAATAGCTAAGCATGTTGATAAGATCTCTTTAGTAGTTTACCAATTGGAACGGGAATCAAATCATTGGTGGACCCTAATTAGGGAATCTAGGAACATCATAGTCATGACGTGGGCACAGTTTAGAAATATATTTTTAAGGAAGTACTTCCTGAACATGGTCAGACAGGAAAGCATTCGAGAAATCCAGAAGTTAGAACAGGACATGATGATAGTGATCCAATATGTGGCAAAGTTCGAATAGTTGGCTCGGTATGCAACCCGATATGTGGCAGATGACAAGGAGAAGGCATGAAAGTTTGAGTGGGGTTTAGACCCTACAATTAGAGGAAAAGTTTTGCCACTATGACTTCCTACTTTTGTGGATGTAGTTAACACAACATTGGATTCAGAATGACAAGAGGAAGATTCCAAGAGGATTTGGAGCTTAAAGAAAGAGAGTCAACTTCATGTGGGATTGGAAAGGAACAACCGAAGGAATACCACACAAATACCATACTCCAAGGCCTTGTTTGTGGAAAGGGAAAAGAATAATATATAAAGCAGTCAAGTCCAACAACTCATGGATGACTATCTAAGAGGAGAATGACCAAAAACACTACAAACCAGGCCACGTTCGCACTTTATATGAAAGGAATGTAGCGACAACAGAGATGTAGGCAAGAATCGCTACTACAAAAAGGGGTATATGACACGAAAATTTTTACGACGACATATGTTGCCATCACAAAAAGCTGAGTTTTGTGACGACAAATATTCCGTCATCAATGGTCACTTATTGCAACGGTAATTTCTGTTTCAAAAAAAAAAGGGAGCATATGTTCAATGGTTTTTGCGACAGCAAAACTATGGCCGTCGCGAAAGGCTCATTTTTTGTGATTGTTATTCTTTCCCGGCGTAAATATATATTTTTAAATTTTTTGTTTGTGACGGGCATCATTGTGTCGTCGCTAATAGCCATAAAAGGCCTAAAATTCCCAAATTTATAAAACACTTGGCGCCTTTGATATTTTCATTTTCCCTCTCTCTCTCTCTCTCTCTCTCTCCATCTTCCATCGACGAGTTCACTCACGCTGGCATAAGTTTGTTGATCCTCCTTCACCAAGCTGACATCGCCGCCCACTCTCTCTCGATCTCGCCATCGATCTCGGTCAATACATGGATATCACCTCTCTCAGACCTTTAGGAGTCTTCAACGTTCAATTGGTACCTCTCTTTTACTTCCTTCGCAAACCCTAGAGTTTGCAATTTGCACTCATCTGTTTTCATCTCTCTTTTACTTCCTTCGAAAACCCTTGAGTTTGAAGGTAATGACTCGTTCTCTTTCTCTCGATTTTAATTTAAGAATTTTGCATTTGATATTTGTGTTATGAATTTGAAATTTGTAAAAGCCTAGAGCTTGAAGGTAAAGGTTGTCTCTTTGCATTCAAAATTTGTATTAAAGATTGAAATCCCATAGAATAATAAACTTGTGTTGTTAATTTCAAAGTTCTCTCTCACTTGCACGGCCACACAAATTAATGATCCTAATTGACTTTGTAGCCTAGTTAATCCAGAATTGGGTGAATTTGGTTCTATCTCTTATTCTTTCAATTTGTTTGAGTTTGGTTTGATGTTTTAGGACATAATTTTTAATGGGAATATTAGAAACTACCAGTTCCTTATGCAAGTTTTACTTCTTACTACATGATTAAATCTTATGATTCTGAATCTTCATGTGACTGAGAACTTATTTTACTATTTTATCGGACAGTTGAGCTGCTGATGTTTTTTTTTTTTATTCATTATAAGGTCATGAAATGCTTCAGATTAATCCCAATGCCAGGAACTCTGCTACCTGATTATTGCTATTTCAAAAGAATAAACAAAAACTTAAACAAAATGTGCATAACCATTTTATGTCAACGCTCTTGAAATATCCAACAATGTTTCACTCTTTTATTGTAATCTCAATGTTTTTGGGGAGCCTACAGCTGTCAAATATCTATCTTTTGTCCCATGGCCAAAAATTGATTTTGATGTCCATTGTGATGAATTGGGATGCACCTGCATGCCTTGTTTCCTCATAGTGCATTCATAACAAGATTTAGTCAACATGTATCTATCAATCCCATGAGGCCAACTGACAACTCCAGGTTCACAATATTCACGACTGGTTTAAGCTATAATGTGGCATCTAATGAAACTGCCCAATAATAGCTCAAGCTGAATATTAGATATGGGTGCACAAACAACTGAAAGTCTTGAGCTAGAAAAAATAATATATAGTGCTAAATGCTAATACATACTTAGGCAAGCCCAATTAAAAATTAGCCTCAAGAACAAATTAAAAAATCAAGTTCAAGGTGGAAAAGGATTGAGGAAAAAAACTATGGTATATGACTTTGTTAGAAATATCTTTTTTTTCCTCTCATTTTGTTAGAGATACATGCACATATAGATCTAAAAAGACCCCAGCACATCACTTCAACCACGATATCTGACCATAATGACTTGCCTCGAAGTTTTGCAAACCAACCTTATTATAATTTATAGTTGTATTAGTTAAGAATAATTTACGATTACGTGGTCACCTAAGCTTGTTTTTTCGCTTGGTAAGTTCATCTACTTTTTCTCTGCATCTCACTCCCCATCCTTCTATGCTTATGTATGTTTGGGTTGTTATGTTTTGCCTGTGAAAATATTTTACAGCACACCTAGAAGACTTGGATCAACTTCTGAAGGCAATTGCTCAAGTCAAAGAGTTGACTTTACTCACAAAAGACTACCTAGTCTTGTTTGGGGAGTGTATGTCAACAAGAATTTTTGCTGCATATTTAAATAAAATTGGTGTTAAAGCTCACCAGGTATTTGTCTTTAGATCATTATCTAGGACTCTTTGGTTTTTGAAAATCTATTTTCTTCAATGGCCAATGAAATAATGAAGCAATTCCATACTGAATAATGCTGCTAGGCCTATGATTTTCATATTATGTTAATTTGTGGTCAAACTCAATGATTTTCTAATTTAGGATGTCAAAGTCCCTTCAATATCTCTTACTTTATTATTATTATTATTATTATTTTTGAGCGACGTTTCAGTACTTGCTTAATCCCCTTATATTAAATTTGAGGTAGACTTATATATAAGCCTAGTGTTAATTGACAATTTTTGCTTGCCCTTATACGAGAGAGGTTTAGTTAAACCAAAAGGAAAAAGATTATGCGCGATACAAAAATGGAAAGGGCTATGTAGGTTTTTAATATTGTGATTGGTTTTTACAACTGTAAATTGTGTTGCATTTGAATTTGTTTCTACTCCATGCGTGTTTATTGATTTCTTGAGTTCCAATGAAGAATTATATTGTAGAGTTGTCTATTGGGATTTTGTTTGTGCATGTATGTCATTGTCTAAGCAGGCTCGATCTTCTTGATACCATATTATCAATCTATTATGCATAACATGTTACATCTAAAGCTGCTGCATTCAATCTTTCAACATGAAGAATACCTAAATCTTCTGTGATTAATTATCTGTTTGCTATGTTTTTTGGTAAGCAACAAAGGCAAGATACTAATGATTACTTCTTGTTTGTTTAATGAAAGCCATATTAGCGGCAAAGGCAATAGTCTTACCTCAATGAAATGTCTATAATGAACCATCTTGCAAAGCTGTTCTTTTTAGTATAAGGAGCTCTATTGGAAGCCTGTCATTTCTAGTTACTTCTGTACAAGATGAAGATATCTTTTTATTTCACACTCTTTTGAGTACAACAGAGTAAGATATTATATACACAACTAGCTAACTGACTCACTAACAAACACGTCTAACTACTTAACAAACTTCACAACTGTTACAGATATTATATTGAGAACTACTAGCAACACATGACTGTGATAGAGGACATATCAATGCTGACTCTGCTGACTCTCTCTTTGGCTGTGATAATGGAGATGAGTTGTGAGCCCTTTGCTGCAGCTCAGATGAAAAAGAGAGTTGCTGTGACTGATAAAGCTTGGACTGCTTGAACTGCTCAGACTGGTGAGATACAGTGGAGTACTATTGAGATGCAGTTGAGTCAGTTACAGTTAGAAACTTATCAGATAGGGCAAGGGAGTACAAGAAGCTTGTCTTTCAAATAATGAAAGTGAGAGGTAGGAAGAGGTTTGGTGAAAAATGTCAGCCACCTAATCGGTGGTAGGCACATACTGCAAATTAATAAGCTTGGCAACAACCTTATCACGAATAAAGTGACAATCAATTTCGATATGCTTAGAACGAGAGTGGAAAACAGGATTAGTAGCCAAGGCCATAGCAGATAGATTGTCACACCAGAGCTCAGGAATAGAAGAAACAGAGATGTGCATGTCTTTGAGAAGTTGTTGCAACCATGTAAGTTCTGCAGTAGCAATAGCCAAAGCCCTATACTCGGCCTCAGTTGAAGATCTAGAAACAATAGATTGTTTCTTAGCACTCCAAGAAATCAAATTAGGACCCAAATAGACACAGTATCCTGAAGTGGATCGACGATCAACATTATCACTAGCCCAGTTTGAATCTGAAAAGGCATGAAGAGAAAAGGGGCCAGAAGTAAAATGAAGCCCATGATGAAGAGTACCCTTCACATATCTCAATAGGCGTTTAACAGCTTGAAAATCAGCATTGGTAGGAAGATGCATGTGCTGGCAGGCCTAATTAACATCTAGAGCCAAGTCAGGACGAGTAATGGTAAGATACTGTAAACCCCCAACAAGGCTACGGTAAAGAGAAGGATTGGAAAAGGGAAGTGCATCAACAGCAGGAAAAGAAGGTTTAACAGCTAAAGGAGTAGAACAAGGTTTGCAATTAGTCAAACTAGATTTATAAAGAAGTTCAGTGGCATATTTTGCTTGAGACAAGAAATAACCATGAGGTAAAGATTGAACAGATATACCCAAGAAATAGGACACAGGGCCTAACTCCTTCATGGAAAACACAGTATGCATGTGATGAATAAACTGAGTAAGAAGAGAAGAATCACTGCCAGTAACCAAGATGTCATCAACATAAACAACAAGAATGATAAGACTGGTATTGGTATGCTGAACAAATAGAGAAGAATCTGAGTGACTGTTAATAAATCCCTGAGAGATAAGAAATTTAGAGAAGGTCGAATACCAAGCTCGAGAAGCTTGTTTAAGTCCATATAAAGCTTTCTTAAGCTTGCAAACTTGGTTAGAATCATGAACAAAACCGGGGGGTTGAAGCATATAAACTTCTTCATCAAAGGTGCCATGAAGGAAGGCATTAGAAATGTCTAACTGATGAATAGGCCATTGAAAATGCAAAGCTAAACATAGAAATATGCGAATGGGGGTTGCTTTGCCACGGGACTGAAGGTCTCATGAAAATCAACTCCTTCTTGCTGTAGGTAGCCTTTAGCCACCAACCGGGCTTTGTATCTAGCCACAGAGCCATCATAATTACGTTTGATTCTGTACACCCATTTACATCCAATTGCAGTTTTATGAGAAGGAAGAGACACAAGATCCCAAGTACATTGTTGTTGCAGAGCTTGGAACTCTTCTTGCATAGCAGAAAGCCACATAGGAGAGGCTAAAGCAGCTGCAACAGTTGGAGGTTCAGAATGAAGATAAGAGGAATCTGATACAGCAGTAAGACAAATAGGAGGTTTTGTCTTAGACCTGGTAAGCATAGGCTGAACATTGAAAGAAGTTGGAGCAGAAGGAGGAGGAAGATCAATAGTAATAAGATGAAGAGGACTGTTGTGATGAAGATGATGACGATTGAGACACAGGTAAAAGAAGAGGTGACTGAGATTGAGAAGAAGAATGTGAAGGACAAGGCTGAGAAGAAGAGGGAATCTGAGATATAGATGAAGTAGAAGAAGGCCAGAAAAAATTGATAAAGATGAGGCAAAGATAGAGAAGGAGAAGAAGATAAAGACACAGTAGTTGCATAGGGAAAACATGTTTCATTGAAGATAACATGTCTAGAGAGATAGATTTTTCCATTGAGAGGATCTAAGCATCTATATCCTTTAACAGTAGGATGATAGCCTAAGAAAACACATGAGACAGACTTAGGTTGAAGCTTGTGAGTAGTATAAGGTTTCAACCAAGGGAAGCATTGACAACCAAAGACCTTGAAGAAGGAAAAATCTGGCAGTGTGTTAAAAAGAACCTGAAATGGAGATTTGTTTGAAAGAATAGAACTAGGCATTCTATTTATTAAAAAGACAGCTGTAGCTACAGCATCAAACCAAAATTTCAAAGGAAGAGAAGATTGGTGAAGAAGAGTAATGGTAGTTTCAGTTATATGCCTATGCTTCCTTTCAGCCACACCATTCTGAGCTTGAGTATAAGGACAACTTGTCTGGTGAATAATACCATGGGAAGAGAAGAGAGCAGCAATTCTCTTGTTAACAAATTCAGTACCTCCATCAGTTCTTAAAATTTTAAGAGAAGTATGAAATTGATTTTCTGCATAGACTTTAAACCCTAGCAATTTTTCATAGACTTCACTCTTAAAATGCAAGGGATAGATCCAAGTGAATCTTGTACAATCATCAACAAACAAAACATAAAATCGAAATGGGGCATTATCAACAGTGAAAGGTCCCCATACATCAACATGAATAAGAGAAAATGGACTATCAACAGAGGAACAAGACAATTTGAAGGGAAGTCTATGACTTTTAGACATATAGTAGTCAGTACAAGCTGGTATCAGAGCTTTAGAGCTCTTACGAGCAGATTCATCCATGGCAGCTCATGCTGATTCATCCATGGCTGATCCTGTTTCTCTACCGTCTAGTCTTACTTCTTTGTTATCAAATTTTGGTCCTCTTGTCACTGTTAAACCTGATGTTAGTAATTTTCTTCTCTAGCGAAATCAACTTCACAACGTTCTTCGAGCAACTAGTTTTTTGGGCTATGTAACTGGAGCAATACCTTGTCCTTCATCCGAAATTACTGATGCATCTGGAAAAATAGTTCTCAATCCTGCATATGTTCAATGGGAAGCCATTGATGCAAATCTTCTCACATGTCTAATTGCAACACTTTCTCCTTCCATATATTCCTCTACTTCATCTACAAACTTGCTCACAAGTCTGGAAAGCACTTGAACAGAGATTTACATCTGTCTCTAGATCTTATATTCATCAGTTGAAGAACAAACTTCACACCATACGTAAACAATCTTCCTCCATTGACAGTTATATGTCCCAGATCAAAGCAGTCTCAGATCAGTTAGCTTTGTCTGGTGCACAGGTTGATGATGAAGACCTAATTCTTCTCACATTAAAATGCTTACCAGATGAATATGATGCATTCAAAACATCCATTCGAACTCGATCTACTTCCGTGTCTATGGAAGAACTGTGTTCTCTACTTGGATCAGAAGAAATTCATATTGAAAGTAAAATCAAGCATTTATCTAATCAAGAGTTGCATGTTGCCTATTCCACAACCAAAGGTTCTTCTTCTGGTTCTGTTTTTGATACACCATCCTTCAACTTTGGTTCAAATTCTCGCACTACTACTTTCAATAATTTTAGAGGAAGAGCTCAGCACCGAGGAAGTAGAGGTGGCAGATATCCAAATAATTTTCGTGGTGGAAACAGAACTAATCGAATTCTATCAATCGATTCAGATCAGATTATCCTGGTACTACTGCATCTATGTGTCAGATTTGTGGAAAATCAGGACATATTGCTTTAGATTGTTGGTATAGACATGATACCACTTATCAATCTACTTCCCCTACTACCCCAAAAGCATATACAGCAGCAGTGTCTTCATCACCAACAGACTCTCCTATGTCTACTGTGCCTCCTTGGTACATTGACTCAGTAGCCACAAATCACCTCACACCTGATTTGACTAATTTTCAGCAATATCAAGCTTATCAGGGTTCAGATCAAGTTCAAGTTGGAAACTGCTCAGGTTTGCCTATTCAGCATGTTGGCAATGGTATTCTTCCTACACCACATTTTTCATTCCTTCTTTCCAATCTTTTACATGTTCCTTCTATATCTTCCAATCTTCGCTCTGATACCATGTAGAAGATGAAGATATCTTTTTGTTTCACACTCTTTTGAGTACAACAGAGTAAGATATTATATACACAACTAGCTAACTAACTCACTAACAAACACGTCTAACTACTTAACAAACTTCACAACTGTTACATATATTATATTGAGAACTACTAGCAACACATGACTGTGATAGAGGACATATCAATACTGACTCTGCTGACTCTCCCTTTGGCTGTGATAATGGAGATGAGTTGTGAGACCTTTGCTGCAGCTCATATGAAAGAGAGTGCTATTGTGACTGATAAAGCTTGGACTGCTTGAACTGCTCGGACTGGTGAGATGCAGTGGAGTACTGTTGAGATGCAGTTCAGTCAGTTACAGAGTCAGTTACAGTTAGAAACTTATCAACTTCCTTCTGCTAAACTTTCAGATAATTGGTTAAATAATTTCAGTATTATTTAACACATATAATATTGACATTTTTCTATTGCTTTTCCCGCCGGTTAAAATGCCTGTTGCACTTTTAAGTGCCTTGTTAATGATTTCTATGATCATGACTAATTATGACACTATCATTTTGCAGTATGATGCATTTGATATTGGTTTCATAACAACATATGACTTCACAAATGTGGATATTCTGGAAGCAACTTATCCAGCTGTTGCAAAGAGGTTACACAGTGATTGGATTAGTGATCCTGCAATTCCTATTGTTACTTGCTGCCTTGGAAAGGTCCTCCTGCCTCCAATTCCATTGTAGTTTTCTACTTTGAAGGAGTCATTATTTGCTTGAAACTTGTCCATTTGAGGGATTGCGGTAATGATATTCTTTAACCATTATGATTAGAGGGCTGGAGATCTTGTGCAGTGACTACATTGGGTAGGGCTGGCAGTGATTTGACAGCCACAATCATTGGTAAAGCACTTGGGTTGCAAGAAATTCAGGTCAGTGTTTACACTAAATATATGTCAAAAGTACATGAACATAATTAACTAGTATGTGAGCATATGAACATGTATGGAACAGTGTGTGAAAGTCTTTTCTTGTGAGCTTACAAGATTGATGATAAGACATGAAATTGATATAAGTATGATAGATTTGCTGTATCTTGACACATAATTGGAGGGTACATTATTTAATTACATGCATGATGCATTGCATGACCTGCGGTCATTATCTAACAACAAATTTAGATTTCATTCCAATGGCACATTTAAAGGGGTTTGTAAGGACAAATTTAACTTCTTATGCGTGGATACATATATATGTGGAAAGATTTAAATATTTTGTTGTTATAATTTATTAATAAAATTATACATTATAAATTAATCTCATGCTCTTTGTGATGAATTACGAATTCCATATAATCTCCCTCCCTTAGCATTTAGTGTAATAATCATTTCAACTATACGATTCAATTGAATTCTCTCAACAGTGAACTAAACTCTTTTGGGAAGATTTGGGATTTGCATTGCTCTTATTTTATCTTTTTCCCCTATCTTCTTTAACTTTAATAAAGACAATGATTATGACATGAAGGTAATGAAATGGGCCATTCCCAATGAAAAAGCCAAATCAGCATGCAAGCAATGAACACTTGCAGTGTCCCTTCAAATTAAAGGAGCACTCACTAGACTTCCTATTTTTTTTGGGGTAAGCACTAGACTTCTTGTTAGTGGCATCAGATTAGTATTATTGATAAATACAATTTTTTTCTATAATTTTTTTAATTTAATTAACTGCATAATTCTTTAGGTAGTGAAATTATGAAAAAAGATACATATAGCCTGATCTAATTGTGACAAAGTTTAATTTGGTTTGATTTGCTTATAATTTTCATTTAGGTAATTCTCCCCTACCAATAACTAAAGTTGTATTTGATAGCAATTGATCGAAACAAATACATAGCAAGTTAATTTTCGATCTTTGATTTTTGGGGTAAAATTTGGCTTCGTTTTCGATTAATGTCAAAGGCTTTGAAATTTTCTTCCTTGCATTTGTGCAACTGATATTTCTACATAATTTGAGGCATGCAAATTTGCTTTGGTATATGACAGGGCTGATTAATAAATATTACAAAACTTGAATTGAGTGTTTACTAATTAGAAATTTTCTACACCAACATAAGTTTTATAGAAATTAAATGGAAGAACTCTTCTAAAAGAGAACAATTTTTTTTTAAAATTTATTTTACTTTTGACGAAGGAAAGAACCGCCAAATAGTGAAGTGAACAAATTTAAGCTATATGTGTATGAAATAAATGGTGCTAGTAGCTCACCACTCACTGACCATGAAAACACAAGATATGTGGCCGTTTTTGTTGGAATAAATATCAAATGTTTTACATTTTTTGTAAACTTAAAATTAATTATATTGTGAATGAATTTTTTTTTTTTGGGGGGGGGGGTTCTTTTTACAGATGCAACCCTTTTGACTATGTAATGATATCTTCGCATATCAATATTGGAGTTTACAATCTTATTTATTTATTGAAATAAATATCAAATGTTTTATATTTTTTGTAAGCTTGAAATTAATTATGTTATAAATGATGATTTTTTATTTTATTTTATTTTATTTTATTTTGTTTCTTTTTGCAGATGTAACCCTTTTGAGTACGGGATGATATCTTCTCATATCGATATTGGAGCTTACTATTGATATCAAAACAAGCCATAAAATATATGTTTTTTTTTTATTTGTATTGTCGATACTAAAAATTTGAGTTCTTGAATATAAAAAATTATTAGTATTGTTGGAGGTTGTTTTATATATTTTTTAAAAGAATATTTGGTTGACAATTGTTACAGGGTACATATATATTATTCTTGGTATATAATTCTGTGAATGTGAATTTAGATGTGGATGTGGATGTGGATGTATTTTATTTTATAAAATATTAATAATTTGTACATGGAATGAATTAATAAAATATGTATTGATTTTATTAAAATAATTTTAATGCTTACATTTTATTAGCGATGGGTTAACTTGTTGCACATATATATTAGTTCAAATCTTTTGCGACAGTTCAAACTGTCACAAATAAAATCTTTTGCGACGGTTTGAACTGCCGCAAATACGGTATTAATTTAATTTCACCTTTTTGGCGGCGTTGTAGACTGTCGGTAATAATACTTTTCGCGACGTCAAATACCGTCGTTAAAAAGGTTTTTGGCGACGACAATCAACATCGTCACAAAAAATGAAGTTTTTTTTTCCTCTTTTGTGTCAGGTTAAATCGTCGCAAAACTATTGATTAGTCGTCGCTACAAGATAGCGATGGCTTATAATCGTCGCAAATACCTTTTGTCACGCCCTTTTCCGTCACCCCCATTTCCCGTCGCTACTCTGTCACAAAAAGTCTTTTGTGACCGCAAGTGCACCTTTTGCGACGTTCACGACCGTCACAAAAGCTCCGATTTTTAGAAGTGAATGTAAGAATATGATTAATAATTGGATGAGCAAATGTTATGAGTATGACCAACTAGGACATTTTAAGAAAGAATGTCCCCAACTTGCTTAATCAGGATATCAAGGAGAAGGAATAGAAGCAAATGTGTAGTTGATTAGAAGGCAGAAGCCACGGACAAACAAAGGGAAGGAGACACCAGGAGGCCTGGACTCAAAAATAATTAGCGACCAACAGCCGGAGATTTTGCACTACAAGAAGAAGGAAATGAAGATCTCACCGCGCAGCAATGTAGACACCCCATTTTTGACCGTCCTCAAGATTTGGACATCATCGTTTGAACACTCGATGTTCATCCATGCTCGTGTGTGTTTTGAGTTCCCGGAGGTCTCGGCCGCGCGCCTTGCCTTAGGATCACTCAACTTGTCTGTTTTGTGCTTGGTTGTGGACCAAACAATTGTGGTTTTGCTTCTGAGGGAAGAGGGTGGCTTGTTGGCCATCCCCTCAACCCATCGGCAAAAGCATGATGCCATCGGCCTTGTGTTCTTGTCATAGGCCAAAAGTGTTGGCCGATCGGCATTCCTTTTGGTCGTTCGGCACTTATGTTAGTTGATCGGCCATATTTTGAGCCGAGACCTTTCCATCTACTTTTTGCAAATATTTTTTGCCAGTTGTGATAGCTGGTATCCACAATTCACATCCTCCATACACGTGTATGGAGGGATTTGTTTCAAGACTCAAGCTTGCTCAAGAAGCTTGAGAATTGGAATTCTATAAGACGTGAGCCCCTCCTTCCTTCTCAGAGGTTCAGAAAATGGAGTCTTGAGAGATAGATATACATTTGTATCTATATCTCCTTGTTGATCCTTGTTTTGTGCTCTAAAGTGTCTTTTTGTCTTACTATTGCACACAACCACCTAGTAGAACACCATCCTTTGGTTGCTGAGGTCCTTAGGGGTTGTTTTTAGTGTTCTTGAGCTAGTTTTGGCCAGAGGAGACTGCTGGAGTAGTGTTTTTGAAAGTGTTCTTCAAGGGTGAGCTTCTTGTTTTTAAACCCCCATTCTTGCTTAAGCTTTTAGACCTATTTCCATATTGTTTTAAGATTAACTCTAAACCACAAAAAGTTCTGATTTTGCATGCTTGAGACCTTTGTTTAAGGTCACTTTTTGGTTTGGGGTTGTTTACCTCCCTTTAGGCCTTGTTTGGCCTTGCTTTTGTGCCCTCTTTGTGAGCTTCGGGATCACCTTGTTTTGGCCTCCTCACCACTTAAATCCAGAGGGATTTCAGTGGTGGGGATGGTGTTTTAAGGTCCCAAAAAGGAGACAGTCATCCCCTCTCCTTGTGTCTTCGATACTTGCCTTGAATACCTCATGTGTGAGCATGTTTGTTAGGCTTGTTTTAGCTTGTATATTAGCATGTATTTGTGGTTATTTTACTGAGGCTTACCCCTGATTTTGCTTGGATTGATCGCTCCATGCATGGTTTATACACTTGTAGTGTAAATCACACACACTAGTCTTGTATGCTTCATGAAGTAGCATGTCATTCTAGCCGATGTTGTGTCCATTTCAGCATGTATTTGGTGTTGTCTTACCATGTCATACCTCTGTTTAGGTTTGGTTTGGTTAGCCTTTGCATGCCTCATGCACTTGTAGTGCATTTTCATAAAATTGCCTTAACATGTTTTGTGCTTTAGGCCATGCTTTTAGCATGATTTTGGCTTGACCCAAAGAAGCTTTTAGCCTTGTTTTTACCATGCTTAAGGTCTATTTGGTTTTGTTTTGGTCATGCTTGCATTGTTTTGTATAGCCATGGTTCAACCTAGCTTGTTGGCTTTGAGTGTCCAAGTCATTAGTATGCATTGCTAGGACTATTCTTATGATTTGGCATCATTCCATATGAGATTTTAGTCCATGAAGTGTGACCATACACTTGCATTTGTTATCTTCTCCATGC
Source organism: Camellia sinensis (assembly GCF_055761805.1). Lineage (NCBI taxonomy): Eukaryota > Viridiplantae > Streptophyta > Magnoliopsida > Ericales > Theaceae > Camellia > Camellia sinensis. Next base: position 62,806,591 of record NC_138971.1, read on the forward strand.
ATTGGGAGGTTGATGTTTTAGGCTAAAATACGAATTTCAACGAGTTTTTTCAACTCAAACAATCCAACCTTCACCCACAAGCATTCAAATAGTTCATCACATAAGCATCTAGCCACATGGTAAGCATGCTATCATGTTAACATTCACACGCATGCGAGAAGCTAAAGCATAAAATACTTACATCGTACTCTGTGCCAAAACAATAAACTAGTTAGCAAACATGCGTGATCCTAGTTCATGTCAAGTTGACTAATGCAACACATGCAAGATGCAATTAGAGTAGGCTCGGCTAATCTAAGGATGACATGTGAAATGTAATCAATTGATGCACGTATTCAATTTGGAATTGAAGTACAAATGTAGTTAGCATGATGTACCGAGCCTGGTGCATGCGGGACAAATGTATGGATGCACGCATGCATAGCATAAGGTATGCTAATTTAAACATGCCCTAATCTACCATCAAAGCAGGTAAATAAAAGGGAAGAAAGAAGTGGGGATTGGAAGACATACACACCACTCACACACACTTATTACAGATTTGCCCTCGCCCGGAGGGACCAAATAAATAATACAAATTAATTAACTACGCAAGCTAATTAAATATTACAAATTGCCTAATCAGTTAACAAACTAATTTAAACTAGGAAAAGCAATAAACCACCTCGGGAGGAGAGCCAGATGCAGCGCATGCTCGGGTCCTGCTCGGAAGTGCACGGCCATGCATAGTCTGCCTCTGTTTTCCCTGCTCTACCTCTTTGAAGACTGCCAAAGTCTCAAGGATGCTTCTCTGGATACTAGAAATCACCACCGGCTGAGTAGAATTACCACCGGCAGTGAATTGTGGTCACCGGCACAAAATTAATCCATCGGCTGGTGATTTACTGCCGGTCGGCAATGTATACTACCGGTCGGCAAAGAATGCCTGCAGAACCTGCAACTCACAGCAGCAGAGGACAGAACTTGCATGGCAATACAATTCAAGCAATGTATGCACCAATCATGCCCCCTATCATGTTTGTGACTCAAAGGGACATGCTCCTTGGTTCTCGGACCATCAATCGCGCATTTCCATGCGTGATGGCCCAAAAGACCAAGTGTGCACATTTTGATGTCAAATGCAATGCAAACCAATCAAACCAAAGTCCAATTCCTATCACTAGATCGAGGAGCAAGACATGCATGCTAAATGCAATGCAACCTAGGCATACGAGCTAAGGATGCAATATGGAAATGCAAGATGCACATGCAAGCATGCAAACAAACATGCAAGGTAAGCATGCAAGCAACCAAATAATGGATTTAAACATGATTTGGGCAACTCTAATAAGGCCCAAAGCAGTGGCCAAAGTGACTAAAATAAAGGACTAAACACAAACACACATGCACATGTTAAAGGGGCCAACACTTAGGCACAAATGGGACAACTCTCAAACACACTTGAAAGAGGCAATCATGGACATATGACATATACGATAAACAATGAAAATCATGTTAAGATGGTGCCAAACCAAGCGAACAAAATAGACTAAGCATGCAATAAATGGCCCAAGTACTTGAAGCAAGTCAAAGAGGCTTGAACCATGACCAAGCCAACCAAGCCGCACAAGGCTAAGAGGACTTAAAATAGGTTCAAGGCAGACCTAGACCATGCAAAGGGGACCCCCTAGATGGCATCTAAGTGGCTCAAATTCAAAGGCATGTACAATGGCCAAAACATGGAACATGCTACACAAGCTTTCAAAGCATCAAAGAGACATCCAAGGCAAACACATAGGCATGCAAAGGGGACTGAAATGACAGGGTGGATAGTTCCAAACAACTAAATCAATGCAAGAATGTCATGCCATACATTCATACACTTAAGGCTAACAAGTCGGAATGCAAAGGGGCTATACTAAGCATGCCAAATCCGACCCAAACAACCTAGGACAGACCTTAAACATGGCAAAATATGCACAAAAGCTTCACAAAGCTAAGCCTAAAACATGCTAGAACAAGGGTTTACAACCTAAGGCATATTAAGGCAATAAAGTGGCATTACAAGGTAGGTATGCTAAGCATGCATGGTGTACCAAAACCAATAATAAACAGAGGCATATTATGACATAATAGGCACAAAAAACAGCGAAGGCATGATCAACATGAAGCTTAGCTAGGTGCTCCCTCAAGAGGCCAAAAATGGTCCTTTTCAAGGACAACAAGGAGAGGGGGTGGCCCTCTCCTCCCTAGGACCTCAAGGCACCATCCTCACCTCTGAAATCCCTCAAGATTTCAGTGGTGAGGAGGCCCAAACATCAAGGTCCCGGAGCTCATTCAAAATAGCACAAAATGGGGCCTTTCAAGGCCTAAGAGGGGTCAAACTCCTCCAAACCACAAAAAACTCTTAATAAACAATCAAAAGGGCTAAAAAACAGAACTTTTTTATGTTATACACTAAGCACAAAAACAGCTCTAAGATAGGTAGAAAAGCAATGCAAAAATGGGGAATATAAAGGCAAGTTTCTTACCCTTGAAGACTTTCTTCAAAAATGGTAGACCAGCTGGTTCTTCAAGCTCAAAACCACCCAAGAACTTCAAGAACAACCTCTTGGAACCTCAGTAGCCAAGGGAAGGTGTAATACTATGTGCTTGTGTGCAATAGTAAGACACAAATGCACCTAGACACACACAAGAGGGAAAAAGAGAGAGAGAATGTGTATCAAACCCTAACCCTAAAACTAGAGCTCTTCTCCGTATTTTTTATCTCTAAAATGTCCAACCCTAAAGCCAAGAGGGGAGGGCTCCTCTTATAAAGGAGCCAATCTTGTAAAGCTTACAAGGTAAGCTAACAAGGAAGCCATCCCTCCATACACGTGTATGGAGGGGAACAAAAAGCCATACAGCTGTCCTAAAATATCTGCAAAAGCAGATGAACAGTAGTCGGCTGGCCAAAAATGTCATTTTGACAAAAATGACTGCCGACCGGCAACAAAGAGTGCCGACCGGCCACATACATTGCCGATGGAAACAAAAACCAGCCGGTGGCCTCTAGCCACTGCCGGTGGTGTGTGGGGATGCCTCACAAGGCGTTCCCTGCCCCTCCAAGGCAAAACACAAGTGTTTGGTGCAAAACCAGACACAAAACAGTCGAGTCGAGAGATCCTGGGGTAGGGCGCGTAGCCGAGACCTCCGGGAACTCAAGACGAACACGAACAAGGATGATCACCGAGTGTTCAAACAGTGACGTCCAAGTCTTGAGGACGGTCAAAAATTGGGTGTCTACAGCTGTCTAAATGCTTAATATGTTGAGAACTTGTGACTGGTTCCACTTCAAGTGCCTTTCGGTGATGATTTTGCGAAGTCATGCCTGTGTTACTTCAATTTGCTTATCGAGTTTTGTTTCGTATTCTTTAAGTCTGTGTTTTGCTTATTGAGTCGTAATTACATTTGGTTAACTTGTCGAGTTTTTTATTTTGTCTATCGAGTTGTTTTGTCGTTAGTTGGCTCACTACCTGATTAATGCAATTCAATTGTTTGGTTTTTAAAACAAAGTTCAATCTCATTTACATTGTTATGTAATGCGATGCGATGCGATACGATGCATAGAATGTACAAATGTAACACTTTTTGAACAAAACAGCTGTTTCATTCCATTCATGTTTTTTGTTTCTTTTGCGAAAAGTACATAGTTTTGAGGAAAGCAAAACTTGCCTGAGGCAGTACAATGTGCCCAAATTGCTAGCAAAAAGGAAAATAAAGCAAAAAAGAAAATAAAAAAGGGGGGGGGGGGAAGCAACAAAATGTCTGAACAAAGCAAAAAGGAGAAAAACAGCAAAATGTCTAGATCCACATCAATCGCCTCAAGCACGGGAGTCCATCCTCGTCCTCTTCCTAGACAAAGGTCCAGGATCACCGCCATCATCTCCGCTGTCTGAACTGTCTTCGGCCTCACCCTGAGACGACTCTACCTCCTCATCTGACTCATTGTCGTCTGGAGTAGGCTCCCACGAACTGCTCTCAGCATGGGTGCGCCTGTGTCTGCCCCGACTATGTATAATCATCCCGCGCCTGGCTCCCCTAGCTCCTCGGGCAGGTACAGATGGTCCAGCTAGAGCACCCCATGTGGCCGATATCTGGAATGGGGTCTGAAAAGAACAAATGGCAAATGCATTAGTTATGCTATGCAAAACAGGGTATGAATACCAAATGCAGTGCATGAGTATAGTGTATGAATGTTGTGAGCAATGTGTAAGTACAATGTGTGAATGCTATGAGTAGTGTATGAATGCCGAGTGCAGTGTATGAATGCTGTGAGTTACAGTGTATTAGTGTCATGAGTGGTATGTGAGTGCAGTGTATCAAGTGCCGTATCCATAAATGCAATGCATCAGATCATGTATGGAACAGAGTGTGCAAAGTTTGGGACTGAGGTTGAAAGAACTTACCGGGATACCATAAATGGTCAGTAGGTCCAGGCTCCTCTGCAACATCCCCATCACTGAGGCCGTCAACTCCAGAGACTGGCTAGTGTACTCGATGGAAACCTGCAAAAGTATTGAAGTAATTAGTATTCTGCGGGATATCAAATGAATTGAAATGATTGTACAGAATGCAAAATCTAGCAGTACATACCGGGGTCGAGCCGTGAACTCCAACGAGCTCATGATCAGCCCTCGGAGCGATGGGTATCTGATAAGTCTCCCCACCCTGCCCTCAGCATGTCATGGTGGTAGGCAGTGCTGGCCACTCAGCTCCCCGTTCCCTCCGGGACCCACTCCTGCCACGGGCCTGAGTTGCCCTCGGTGCTCCTGCTCCTGCCGCTGGCATCGCAGGTCTCTCTCTCGACTCGGCGAGCACCAATCAGAGGCCGTATCAGGTAGGTCTGGATGAACTCGGCGTAGTCGCCCTTAGCTTGGAAAAGGTCTGAATCCCAGCCGATCGTGTAATCCGTCATCTCCTCTGGGGTGTACCTCTCGGTAGCCCTCGTATGGGTAGGAGGCGGCCTGGGGACTATCTGCTCTAGTAAACCGAGGGTCAGCCGTAGGAAGCGCTCCCCAAAGTACCATGCCCGGCAGACTGGGCTCTCCAGCAGAATCTGAAATCGGGCAGTCTCCCGAGCACCCATATATCTGTCTCTCACTATATCAGGCAACACCGCCCAGGGCTGCCAGGTGATCTGCAAATGACAGGACATACAGTTTGTTATCTGTTATCGAAAGTACAATGTAAAGAGAAGCTTAAATGAACTGAAAGGTTTGAAATACCTCTGCGGCGGTAATGGTGTCGAAGTATCGGCGGAAGAATAGGAAAGACTCCCTAGGCCTCCACTCACACCTCACATTGTATCGATGAGAGCATGGAACCATGGGGGGGCATCTCCACATCTGGCACTGGGGCATGCCGCATGCCTCGGAAAGTAGGCATACACCCACAACTACAGAATGTAGCAAAGTAACAGTGAGTACGCTTATCTGACAAAGCAGAATGCAATAAAGCAGAAATCAGAGAATGTGTGCAGTGTATAGCCAGTGTATTATGCAGTAAATGTGCAGTGTGTGCAGTGTATTGTGCAGTGTACAGCCAGTGTAAAGCAGATTGCGTGTGTGTAGTGTGTGTGGTGTACAGATAGAGTAAAGTAGAATTGTAAAACAGAAAGGGAATATATACCTCCCAAGCTCGCCAGTAACCTCCGAGCAAGCATCCGCTACAACGAGAGGATGAGCTCATGTATCCGTAGAGCGTGGCCAAGCCTGCGCCACCCCAGTCGTAGCGGCGGATTCACGTCACATCCACAAGTGCACTCAGCAGGTAGAGGGCAACGGTGTTCGCCCGGTCGGCGAAGAGGGTGGTCCCCAGTAGGAACATGATGAAGCCACGAGCATACTGCCCCACCTCATCCCGGGTCGTAGGTGCCTGAATCCTGTAGTGGTCCTCGAACCAAGAGTACCTCACGAATCCTGGACGGGAGAGGTAACTGAGCGCCGAGCAGTTAGATCTGGGCAGCGTCCCACTCATCCATATCAGTATCGAAAGGGATCGGATCACCCCCTACCTCGATGCCGGTAAGCATCGAGAAGTCGAAGGGGGTCATCGTCATCTCCCCTGTAGCAGAAAGGTGGAAGGAGTCGGTGGTGTCCCAACACCTCTCCACTATTGTGCCCAGAAGGGGCCTACTCGCAGTGAGGCGCGAGAGTCCCCTACAGAAAATGCCGAGGCCGGCTTGATCAACAGTTTGATGAACTGCATCGGGCAGCTCCATGTACCAACCTCGGGCGATGGTGTTCCCATGCCTCCGGAAGGCATGGGAATCTCTCTGTGTTCAAAACAAACAGTGGTGAACCAATGTTAGAAATACAGTGTTCAAATGCGTTCAGAGTGGATGAAAATGCAGTGTGTGTGCATGCGTTTGAGTTTACACAAATGTCAGGTGCAGGTGTACTCTAGGTGGACTAAGCATATGATGTATCTGTGTATTTGGGTTATTCAGTTGAATATGCAATGTGTGTGCATGTGTTCAAGTTTAAACAGATGTCGGGTGCGGGTGTGCTCTAGGTGGACTAAGCATATGATGTATCAGTGTATTTGTGCTATTCAGTTGAATATGCAGTGTGTGTGCATGTGTTCAAGTTTAAACAGATGTCAGGTGCGGGTGTGCTCATGGTGAACTAAGCATATGATGTATCAATGTGTATGGGTTATTCAGTTAAAGAACAGTATCGACTATCGAAGTTATACAGTCTACATTGCAAAAAGTAAAGAGGGGAAGAATATACCTCGGCGGCGCCGAATGATAGGTGTGACTCTGGCTCGCGTAGCAAGAGCTCCAGTGGCGCGCCTCGTGTGTAGCTTCTAAAGTGGCGGATGCCATCGGGAGGCAACACGTGTATCGCTGGCCGGTAGGTCGTTGGGTCGAATGGTCGAATGCGAAGAGGTAGGAGCTCGACCTCGGGGTCCATATCCATCTCTGGGAGAGTCCCACCTCGTGGAATGTCGTCCTCCATCTCAAGAAGAGTGCGAAAATGGCCGAAAGTGTGAAGAATGGGTGAAAACGCAAAAAGTCAACCCAAAAGACAACCCCGAGGGGTGAAAAATTGGAGAAACAGTCAGAGTTTGGGAAAAGGCACAAAGATCGAGGGTAACTCAGGGAAAAAAAACCCCAACTAATGGAAATCGAGAATGTGACACCGGGAATGTGTTTCGTTCGGTTCAAAGTGTGTGAAACGGAAAGGGTTTCGCGAATCGAACGATGGGAGAGGCTCGAAAACAAGAGAAAAACAAGGACCTAAGGTTGGGAAATCACCTAGAGAGAGAAAGGAATGATTTTCGAGCTTGGAGAAGTGAGAATATAGGGTTTGGAACCTTATATTTAAAAGACCCAAGGCAAAAAGACAAAACTGCCCCGAAATTGTCATTTTTGGCCGATCGGCCAAATTGTTAGCCGATTGGCTAAATATTTGGCCGATGATATCATTTGATGGCTGATAGATGGCCGACAGCCTCCCCTTGTGGCCGATGCACTTCAAATACCCTTGTTTGGGTCAGTTATGTTGTTTGGAACCCTCATTCCTCAAGAAAATGCAAGAAAGTACATTTTTGAAGCTTAACCGGCCTCTGTGTTGACCTCGAACCGTGTCTTTCGTGTGCGATGTTCGGTACGCGCAAGGTGTATCCTTTTCCGTATCCTTTTGTATCTTGCGAGATTCAAAAATTACTTTAAATATGTTGCATTACAATGTTTTGTCATGTTTTTAATAAGCATGCTTGTCATACGTGTTTTCGCTCTTGCATTTAGCATGCCTCATCTTTGCTCTGAAGTTGCATCTCAGCATCGCGAATAGCGTACCTCTACCATGCTTGCATTGTCATGCACATCTCTTTCTTGCTTCACACATTGTACGCATTGTCGCGCATGCTTTACTTACATGTGTTTTTTTTATGCCTTCTTTGCTTTACACGTTATTTGCATTGTTTTGCACCTTATATAACTTGCGTTGTCTCGCTCGTTATTTGTACTATTTTGCATATCATCTATAACTTGCGTTGTCTTGCTCGTTATTTGTACTATTTTGCATATCATCTATAACTTGCGTTGTCTTGCTCGTTATTTGCATTGTTTTGTATACCTTCTATAACTTGTGTTGTCTCGCTCGTTATTTGCATTGTTTTGCATATCATCTATAACTTGCGTTGTCTCGCTTGTTATTTGCATTGTTTTGCATATCATATATCACTTGCGTTGTCTTGCTCGTTATTTGCATTGTTTTGCACCTTATATAACTTGCGTTGTCTGGCTCATTATTTGCATTGTTTTGCATATCATCTATAACTTGCGTTGTCTCGCTCGTTATTTGCATTGTTTTGCACCTTATATAACTTGTGTTGTCTCGCTCGTTATTTGCATTGTTTTCCATATCATCTATAACTTGCGTTGTCTCGCTCGTTATTTGCATTATTTTGCACCTTACATAACTTGCGTTGTCTCGGTCGTTATTTGCATTGTTTTGCATATCATCTATAACTTGCGTTGTCTCGCTCGTTATTTGCATTGTTTTGCATATCATCTAACTTGCGTTGTTTCGCACCTTCATCTAACTTCCGTTGTTTCGCACGTTCTACTTGCATTGTTATACACTTTTCACTAGTATTGCTATGCATGTTTCTAACGATATTGTACCTATTAAGTTTCGTTCTTTTGCAGGCACGATATTGTATGTATGGTTCATTTGAAGCTGCCGCGACCAGACGAACCAGACGGTATTGTATGTCCTCCGCGTGAGACGAGCGAGAATTTTATAATTCTGTTACATCCTTTCTGCATGTAATGTAGTTCGATTCTTATTTGCTTGCTTAAACTATTGCATATTATTCTTCATTACAACTCTCTTTGTATGATCATAAGTTATGCTCTGCATCGTGCATGTCCTTTGCATCTTGCCCCTGCCTGCGGGTGCATATCTTTATTATCTTGTATGCTTGTCTAAGTCTTCGGCCTTGTAAAAAATGGATCCTCTCTGGGCTTTGACATTCACTCTAGTCATTTTATGACTTTCGAGTTCTATCAAAGAGGGGCAACTGTAGACACCCCATTTTTGAGCGTCCTCAAGATTTGGACATCATCGTTTGAACACTCGATGATCATCCATGCTCGTGTTCGTTTTGAGTTCCCGGAGGTCTCGGCCGTGCGCCTTGCCTTAGGATTACTCAACTTGTCTGTTTTGTGCTTGGTTATGGACCAAACACTTGTGTTTTTGCTTATGAGGGAAGAGGGTGGCTTGTTGGCCATCCCCCCAACCCATCAGCCAAAGCATGATGCCATCGGCCTTGTGTTCTTGTCATCGACCAAAAATGTTGGCCGATCGGCATTCCTTTTGGTCGGTCGGCACTTATGTCGGTCGATCGGCCATATTTTTGAGCCGAGACCTTTCCATCTGCTTTTTGCAGATATTTTCTCCTAGTTGTGACAGCTGGTATCCACAATTCACATCCTCCATACACGTGTATGGAGGGATTTGTTTCAAGACTCAAGCTTGCTCAAGAAGCTTGAGAATTGGAATTCTATAAGAAGGGAGCCCCTCCTCCCTTCTCAGAGGTTCAGAAAATGGAGTCTTGAGAGATAGATATACATTTGTACCTATATCTCCTTGTTGATCCTTGTTTTGTGCTCTAAAGTATCTTTTTGTCTTACTATTGCACACAAGCACCTAGTAAAACACCATCCTTTGGTTGCTAAGGTCCTTAGGGGTTGTTTTTAGTGTTCTTGAGTTGGTTTTGGCCAGAGGAGGATGCTGGAGTAGTGTTCTTGAAGGTGTTCTTCAAGGGTAAGCCTCTTGCTTTTAAACCCCCATTCTTGCTTAAGCTTTTAGACCTATTTGCATATTGTTTTAAACTTAACTCTAAACTACAAAAAGTTCTGATTTTGCATGCTTAAGACCTTTGTTTAAGGTTACTTTTTGGTTTGGGATTGTTTACCCCCCCCTTAGGCCTTGTTTGGCCTCGCTTTCATGCCTTCTTTGTGAGCTTCAGGATCACCTTGTTTTGGCCTTCTCACCACTGAAGTGGTGGGGATGGTGTTTTAAGGTACCAAAAAAAAGAGGGGCATCCCTTCTCCTTCCGTCTTCAATACTTGCCTTGAATGCCTCATGTGTGAGCATGTTTGTTAGGCTTGTTTTAGCTTGTATATTAGTATGTATTTGTGGTTATTTTGCTGAGGCTTACCCCTGTTTTTGCTTCGATTGATCGCTCCATGCATGGTTTATACACTTGTAGTGCAAATTGCACACACTAGTCTTGTATGCTTCATGAAGTAGCATGTCATTCTAGCCTATGTTGTGTCCATTTCAACATGTATTTGGTGTTGTCTTACCATGTCATACCTCTGTTTAGGTTTGGTTTGGTTAGACATTGCATGCCTCATGCACTTGTAGTGCATTTCCATGAAATTGCCTTAACATGCTTTGTGCTTTAGACCATGTTTTTAGCATGATTTTGGCTTGACCCAAAGAAACTTTTAGCCTTGTTTTACCATGCTTAAGGTCTGTTTGGTTTTGTTTTGGTCATGCTTACATTGTTTTGTATAGCCATGGTTCAACCTAGCTTGTTGGCTGTCAGTGTCCAAGTCATTAGTATGCATTGCTAGGACTGTTCTTATTATTTGGCATCATTCCATATGAGATTTCAATCCATGAAGTGTGACCATACACTTGCATTTGTTATCTTCTCCATGCATTTGGAGGTTGATGTTTTATGTCTCATGAATGGATCATTGTGCATGCCTCCATGCTTAGGTCTTTGGAATGCCATCTAAGTGGGATTTTGGCCTTGTTTTACCATGCCATAACTTTGTTTTTCATTGGTTAAGTCATGCAATGTTTGGTTTTGATAGATGTAGTATAACACCTCTTTTGTAGCCTTGCATGCCTCACGCTTTTGGACTTTTGTTCTAGCTTGTGTTGGCTAAGTTTAAGCTTGTTTTTGGCCATATTTTCACCTGCCTTGGGACTATTTTGGGTGCCCATGGCCCTTTGGGGCTTGCCTTGCATAGCCATGGTTTGAGTCCCTCGGCTAGCCTTAAGCTTTAGGCTTTCTTGCATGCTATACTTGCTTTGTTTGGTTGATTTGGCATCATTCCTCACATATTTTCAGAGCTTATTACATTGCCACATTCTCATATTTGAGAGTTGTGTCTTGTTGCCTAGCTTATGGGCCAATTGGCATGCTTGTTTGTTTTGCATTTTGGTACCATCATTTTAACACTTTTGGCCACTAATTTGGGCATGTTTGAGAGCTATTCATTTTAGTTTAAGCCCATTTTCGCATGTTGTTGCATGCTTGATTTGCATATTATTGCATGCTTGATTTGCATATTGTTGCATGCTTGTTGCATACTTGATACATTGTATGTTGTTACATGCTAATTCCATTACATGTTGCATGCTAATTTCATCGCATCATGCTTGCATGTTTGCATAGCATTGTGTGTGCATGCCTTGCCTCTTGATCAAAGATGATAGAGGTTGAGGTCTCTTATGTGATTTTGTACATTCATCCCACATCGAATTGCACACTTGGCTCCTTTGGCCATCATGCATTGGAATGCGTGATTGGTGGCCTGAGGGTCGAGAACTACACACCTTTCATCGTTAAACATGATAAGGGGTGTAATTACAAATATTTTCTTGCAAATGTATTGTCATACCTCTGTTTGTCCTCTGCTGCAACAAAATAACATTTTGTAAGAAAAGATGGCCGACCGGCTATCTGGTGTGCCGATCGGCTAAAAGTGTTTGGCCGATGACCTCATAAATGGTCGACGACACCTTTATTTTGGCCGATGGCCTCTCAGCATGTCCATGAAGTGGTTCTAGAGCATCACAGGGCTTTTCACAGTTTTCAGAGGTGCAAAATAGTACAAACAGAGGCAACATGAGGCATGGCAACGGATTTCTGAGCGAAGCTGATCGAGCATGCATTTGTCCCTCTTATCGAGGCCGCTTTACTGTTTTTGTAGCTCAATTAATTTGTTTAATTAGTTAAGAGTTGTGTAATAATTAATTAGCTTGTTAGTTGATTAATTAGTTGATTTGTATTATTCTTTCGGACCCTTCGTCGAGAGGGCATAATTTTGTAATAAGCGTGCGTGTGTGTGATGCATGTCTTCCAACCTCACGTCTTTCTCCCTTTTACTTAACCGCTTACGATGGTTAGTTTTAGGGCATATTTCATTTAGAATCGTTAGGCTATGCATGTTTGCATCATTCATCTGTATTGCATGCACCGGGCTCGGCGCATTATACTAACTACATTGTATTTCAATTCCTGCTTGAATACATGCATCGAATTGTCGCATCTCATATGCCATCTTAGAATAGTCGAGCCTATTTCTAGTTACATTTTGCATGTGTTGCATTAACCATTTTAAACATAGCTAGGATCATGCATGATCACTAATTAGCTATTGTTTTGTCTCGGAGTACTAGATAAGCTTTTATGCTTTAGCATCTTCCATGTGTGTGAGTGTTCCCATGATAGCATGCTTGCCATAAGGCTATTTGCTTATGTGATATAACTGCCTGAATGCCTGTGGGTGAAGGTTGGATTGCTTGAATTGGAACAATTCATTGAATCCTCAATTTAGCTTGCTTGCGAGTAGCACCTTCAAACCGTTTTTTTAAACAACAAATATGTAATGCATTGTTCCAAATTAGACAATCTAGTCTATACTTGTGTGTTGTGCACATCACATAGTAATTCTAGCTAATAACTAGAATAAGAACGCATGTGTTTTCAAAAACAAGATATCATGCTTAGTACAGGCTGATCTTTGATCGGGCGAGCGGGGGTGCTCATTGCATGACCTTCCCCTCTCGTACCCAAGTTTCCGAGCCGAGACAACTTTGGTGATAACGGACACGTGGCCTTAGGCACGAGTCAGAGTTTCCTAAATTCCCTCAAAATAAATATTTAGGTGCCGTTTGGTAACACTTACGTTTTCAATTTTCTGTTTATATTTATAAAAATTTTAAAAACTTAAATAAAAACTTGTTTGGTAAATTTTTGATTTATAAATCAGTGGTCTCAGTTTATAAATTTGGCCAAAAAATGTAAACTCAAAAAATGTGTTTCCATTTTGAGTTTTCAGTTTTTTTTTTTACCACCTAACACTAGCCACCACCCGCCACCCATTTTTCACTACCGTCTTCCGCCACCACCACCACCCACCACCCACCCCCCACCCCCCACCACCACCTCCTACCACTACTCACCACCCACCTGCCACCACCACCCATCACCCGCCACCACTGCCCACCTACCACCCACTAGCCACCACCGGCCACCACCCACTCGCCACCACCACCCACCCCTCCCCACCGCCACCGCCACCGCCACCACCGCCCACCACCCACTTGCCATCCACCCGCCACTACCATCCACCGCCCGCCACCACCACTCACCACCTACTTGCTACCACCATCCACCACCCGCCACCACCAGCTACCCACCACCACCAGCCACCCGCCATCCACCTGCTACCACCACCCACCACCTACAACCCCCACCACCCACTCGCTACCACCCGCCACCGTCACCTACCCACCCACCACCCACCACCATCCGCCACCACCCAACACCACCCGCTATCTGCCACCCGCCTGCCACTACTACTTGCCACCACCACTACCACCCACTCGCTACCACCCACCACCCGCCACTGTCACCCACCCACCCACCCACCGCCACCACCCACCACCACCTGCCATCCGCCACCCACCTGCCGTCATCGTCACCCACCCACCCATCCACCACCACCACCCGCCACCACCCGCCATCCGCCACCCACCTGCCACCACCACCCGACATCTGCCTGCCACCACCACCCGCTATCACCACCATCCACTCCCTACCACCAGCCACCGTCACCCACCTACCACCCGCCACCATCGACCACCACCGCTACCCACCACCAACCATCTTCCGCCGTCACTTTCCATCACTTGTCATTTCTCACTCTTTTTTATATTTTTAAATATTTTGTCAATTACCAAACACGTTTGTAGTTTATGTTTTTCTAAAAATAAACAAAAATAAACAAAAACCAGTTTATAAAATTTTTGTAAATATAAACTGAAAAACGTAAACGTTTCTAAACAGACCCTTAGGTGGCGACTCTGTATCTGGCAAAGAAGTCCATGTTTGGCACTTCTTTACAAAAATCAGTTTTCCCAAATGATTTGCCGGATTTGGACTCTTTGGTGATTTATCAGTCTTGCATTGCACATTGTGAGATTAGATTCAGAACCGTGACATTGAGTCCGAACTGTAGTAGCTAGAGAACAAACGAGATTTCGCGCCTTTGCAAGCGCGGAGCTTCAGGAGTCCTCGGAGCGCGTCTACAAGCATCTAGAGAATGAGCAATACGCTGCATACATACCTGAGGAATTGCAATACAAGCCCAGACTAACCTAGGAAAAATGTAACTAGGATGGTAATTAGAACTCGTTTGGAAAGACTTTTGTAATTCGAACATGGATGGTGCAAATTCTCTCTTAATAATCAAATCTCAATCTCTAAACACTCGTATTACATAACTCTTGAGTAAATGTTTTATTCGTTGTATTCCTTCGTATTTACAGTATGTGAGGTTATTAGAACTTGTATGCAAACCCTTAGGAAAATTTTGTGCGTTGATTCTCAATTTCCAAAGCATGAACATACCTGACATCAACCTCATTTTAGAAACATATTTGTTATTCATACAACAAGCTATTATCAATGGTTACCAATAGAAGAAGACGACTTACCCATTCAATGGAACACTTTTATTGTTTAAGGGGGATAGACTAGTTTCCATAAATCGACAAACAAAATGACATTAGCAATCTATAGAGGGATAATAAGACTAATTCTTAACAAGAATATAGACCACCACATCAGGAAATTTGCAACACGAGCCTTTACACTGAAGTAGCAACGTCATTACCTGTATGACAAGCAGTTCATAATTTTCGAGAATCACAGAAGATTGATGCAACCCCTTATATCATTAATTGGGAAGAAATTTGATTCAAAGTGCTATTATTATAATAAGACCAGTGGTGGCTCTAGATAGAAGGGATAAGAACTTGAGGGGCAAGAAAATTCCACTAGTAAGAATGCTATGGCCTCATCATGATTAAAGAATCAACCTAGGAGCACGCAGATGTAATGAAGATGAATTATCCACAACTTTAAAGACATAATCTAGTTTAAATTTCGAGGATGAAATTTGTTTAAGAGGGATAGGTTCTAAGACCCCTGACTTTTTTAAATTCTAGTTTGGCCCTTACTTTTGGAATATTATAATGAAAGCTCTCAGTTCCTCATTTATTCGCAATTTTAACCCTAGAATTGAAAATGCATCGCGAGCGAAACCATGTAAACCCTAATCAACCCCAGTAGCTTAATAATCGTTTCTAACACCCTAATATTAATTATTTAACTCTTTGATTATAAATTAACCATTCAGAACCCTAATTTTTTGATTTTCAGCATTTTCATTTGATTATTCACCTTTTAATTCAAAGCGAAGTAACTCAAACCGAAATTATTTTTCCTATCACTATATTAATTAATTCTATACTTGAAAATAGATGTTTCAATTCATAAATTTAGCCCATGCCCTCACTCTTTATTAAAATTGCACATAAGTCTCAAATTCATTATAATATATATAAAAGTGCGCCCTATCATAATAATCTTTTCGATAAAATATATACAACATAATTATATGAATTTTTACACAATATATATATGAAAAATCCCTCAAAATCTATGCACATGGCCAGCCACCCCTTGTATATATATATATATATATATGTAGTGTATTCCTAAAAACAAAGTTCACCAATTCATGGAAGAAATTTTGACCAAGGACCATAAATGATGGAATTGTGTTTGTATTTGATTTCAATCTAGTTCTATATTGACAAACCTATAACTAAATAATGTTTTAACACATAATTAGACACCCTTATCAACCTCTATCTCGTTACCTTTGAACTAAATCCAAAACTATTCCATTCCATTCCAACCAAAGACACTTTAGACTTTTCACCACAATTTTTTAATAAATAGCACCACTCCCTTAGCAATTTCGCACATCAAACACACACATACACACACACACAAAGCACTCATATATTTCAGCAAAGAGGGAGAGAGAAAAGGAAAGTGTCAGCTTGGAGGAGGAAGGAAGAAAAAGAGAGCAAACTGTGTCCAAGCCATAGCAATCTAGCAAACAAGTAAGCCACAACACAACCTATTTCTTTTAGTTTCTCTTTCAAATACATGATATTAGAGGCTTAGAATATTATTTTCAGATGTGTATCTATGGTGTTCTTGTATTTGAAAAAGAAAGTTGAGCCTTGATTATCACCTTGCATGTATTCTCTCTTAATTGAAGCAAAACCCCATTTTCTATCTAAATCTTCCATTATTTTAATTGTAGAACTTCAACCTGAAAATATGAGTTATTAATATAATATTTAGCATGTTTTCATCATAAGAGAAGTGAAAAATTACCCATGGTTGCCCCTTTTTTCTACTACTCTTTCTATTTCAAGTTTTGTGCACATATGATCGGTATTTTTAGCCCACTTTCAAAACTTCTAGAAAAATGTATAAAATTCCCTTTGACCTCATTTTTATATTAAAACCTTCCTTTTAAGTGTTAAATTTCCATTAAAATTGGTTTCATTAAAAGAGACTAAACGGTTTGAGAGAAATTTTGATTTTTGTAACAACTGACGAATCTAGATAGCGCTTTCTTTAATAACTAAAAATCTAGGAAGGCTATCCCATTTATGAAAAATGATCTTGAAATTAGATAAAATTCTCTACAAATCATATGAAGTCCGAGTTCAGGAAAAATCTAAAAATGCTACTTTGATAGTGATCTTTAAAGTGAACTGAATTTGGAAATTTGTTTTGTTAATGGTTTCATGTTGTTAGTTACTTGATTATGCTCCTTATTGTTTGTTTAAATCTTAGTATGACATCTACATATGTTTGTGTCTATATTCCTTTAAAATTATGATATAGAATGTTCATACTTGTGTAGAATTTATTATTGCAATAGCTTGTTCTGACCTTAACTTAAAACATCTAACTCAACGGGAAACTTTATTGGGTGGTAAATGGGTTTTCAATCACTTGAGTAACTTCATAAGATAATGCTTGTGTTACATTTGAATCAGTAGGTGGGACGTGTTCCCTATTAAAGTAAAGTCTTGCGCAAGTTTTTATTTTAGAACCATTGAATGGATCGGTTGTGTTCGGACACTAGATGGTTTCAGTGTGACAAGGTTGGAGAAGGTTACGAGTAAGGGGCTTATTTTTACTGCCTCTTTGAGCTTTACAGTTGGTTCTATGCAATATGTAACCCTTACAGGCATCTATGGTAAGGTCTGCAAAGCAGCAAAAAATAGGGCAAATCGAATAATCTGAGTCCAATTCTTACGGTTGAGAGGATGAAATCTCTTTGGCGGATTTTTTGATTACTAACATCTGACTTTATAACCCTTTGCTTGTTTGAATATCATGCTTCATTTGCTATTAAAATTGTAATTGTGTATTGGACTAGGAAAAAAGAACGGGTTGTGTGTGCCTTTAATGGGCATTCCAAGCTCTTAGAGTTTCATGTAAGGTATTAAAGACTATTAGTTGGTTGAAAGTGAAGCTGAAGGATTTGAGACGTATGTCTACCCTAGAAGAATTAGATACTAATTTTGTTAAGTCCTGTTTGTAACCATGTTCAGGATTGTAAATATTAAAACTCTTGATGTAATTAGGACATACCTCTTGTAATTATTATTTTGCTTATATATCTATATATATCTTTTGTAACCTATCCTTACATTCCGTCAACTCATGTAGACTTTATGTTAATACCTTGTTAAGATCCGTCAAAAATGTAGTTTGGCTATCTAAGAAGATTGGACTTAGAATGGAGCCTATTTTGATTTCTTCGATTTGTCCTAGGATCTTACTTGGTTATTGACCAAATGACTCATTAGTGACGTTTCCTACGCATATAACCTTAAAAAAAATCTGTATTTATTTGTTAATATATTCTTTGATGTTCTTGATTTTTGGGGCATCACACAATTCATTTGTAATTTATTTTTTCATATTTTTTTTTTAATGAACTAAAGAACGGATATCCTAATAAAATCATGATTCCATTCTATCTCACTCTTATGAACCAAATGTAACTCATTCCTTGTCAATAAAATTTTGCAAGGAATGACTCGTTGTAGACACCTCATTTTGACTGGCGTTAAGACTTGGACTCTTTCTTCCGAACACCAGATGATAAAAGTTGGAATGTGCTATCTTCCGAACACCTGATGATTAAAGCTTGAGAGTCTGGTTCAAGCTTTAATCCCAACCTCACACCTGTTTTAGCCAAACTACTTTAGACCTATTCAAAACCCTATTCCAAAATTTTTTGCTCTTGCAGTTCCAAATATCTCTACATTTGTTCTGAAGCTTGCATTTTAAACTTTAAGTGTTATACCTTTTTCTGTAAATTGAGCAAGAATAGAGTACAGATGAATGGAAATGATGGTAATTCTGTAGAAAAACCCTATTTTCCCTTTAAAATAGTATGATCGTACAAAATTTGGTCTAGCTGTACACTTTCTCATTTGGCCATACATAAAACTTGTGGCCGAATGAAAAGTGGTTAGCTGGATGAAATATGTGCTGGTTGACTGTTTTGCCTGGGAAATAGAGTATTTTTGAGAAAATTGGCTCCCATGCTCGTGGAAAGGGCTACCTGTCTATCTTTTTAGCTGTTTTTTTTTTGCCAAAACTCTATAAATACCACCTCTTGGCTTCATTTGTAAGAGATGAGAACTGTTTTCAAGAAGCTAGAGCTCAATTCCACTTGTCTTAGCCAACATACCACCTCAACTCAAAGCCTTTCACCTCTTCCACCTCTCTCTTGATTCATACACAACCCAAACACCATTAATGTCACGTCCCCAACTCGCCCCTAAAAGTTTGGGCATGACCTGTGCAGAAATGGACACTTAACCTGATATATATATATATATATATAAGATAGGGGCCTGAACGGAAGCATTGATATCATAGGATAATATATAAGAAAGTATGACATCCATTGAGCTACCACTACCATGTCAGGATCGCAGACATTGCATAAGACAAATAGACATAAAGAGATACACATTTGAGAGCTAGTATCATTCTCTCAGGAGCTATTTGTCAATTGAGGCTTCTAAGTTAATGTTGGGCATAACTATATATATATATATATATATGTAAGGTGAGTAAAACAAAAATCAACTAGTTTAATCATCCCAAATCAAATTTCTACGAACTTGCTTATTATTACCTAAAAATTATGCTGATTCCAAATATAAAATCAATTTCGGATTACCAAGCCTCTAAGGCCCTTAATTTTTGATTTAACATTCTAATTGTGACAGATACTTTCCTTACCAAACAGATACAGGTTCAATTCATAAGATATATTTGCTTAAACTTAATTTCTCATAAAGTTTCACATTAAACATTTGAAAGCACAGAATAAGAGACTTAAAATATATCAGAATCACACATGTGGGTCAGGTTATTACAATTAAAGCTTGATCTTGGAGCTTCTTACTTAGTGTTCAAGCCATTCCCAAAAAAAACTTTGATGGTTTTAAGGAGGTTTGATTACTAAAAGATCTTCCTTTCCCTGAAAGGTAAACTTTGAAGATTTTCTCATCTCTTTCTCTCTTCTTACCTTTATTTTTTATAGTTTTTGTTGCTCTAGCATATGATTTTCCTTAGGTTGTGGACGGCTTTGCCACCCACCCATATAATTGTAGTGTATTCTCTTTTTAGTTTCATGTAACTCTTCTAGCATGTAATTCTTTTACCTTTAGGTTATGGAGGGCTTTGACATCCGCCCATAAACATGTAGTGTAATCTCTCTTTACTGTCATGTAATTCTCTTAGCTTTGGGATGTGGAGGGCTTTTCCGCCCATACATAGAATTATAGTGTAACCTCTAGCAAAGTCAAATAAAGGGCATGTTTTGAAATACTTGCATTTAGCATCACATTTACTTAGCAATTTAAGTTCACAAACACCACAATGGCAAAGCGTATACTGGTATACACTGAGAGAGGGAAACAAAAGAGCAAGGAAAAGAAAGAAAAGAAGAAACTTGAATTTAATCATTTCAGTGGAAACAGTAAGCTAGTGTTCTTGACCCAGGTCTACGTAAATGGTATTGAGTAAGAGAATAATGCTATTGGAGCGAAATAAATTGTTTATGAAAAAAAAAAAAAAAGAAAAAAAAGAGCAAGTATGTGTTTTACCATATAGACCCTTACAAAATAATACAAAGAAAGGTTATCTTGGAATTCCATTTCTTCAATTTGAATTCAGAAACTGCAGTTTCAATGTATCAATTAGACACTAGACAATGCCTAATCCTTACTAGCATACATCAACAAAAGAAATTATGTTCAAGCCATTTCAACCAGTCCATAGTTGTTTCAAATAAGGGAAGAATTCCCAAAAAATGAGCTGCTCTGAAAAACCATTTAAAAAGCAAGTCAGCCAATTACTCTTCTTGTGTGAAGTCTATGGGCTTTCTCCCTTGGCCTAAACACATTATGTGGGTTGGTATCATTAACTGGTGGGCGAAGTTGAAAAAACAAATGTTGTTGAGGCAATTATTTTTTTTTTTGATCAGCAAAAAGAACTTTATTGATGAGAAAGCATACATTACATATGGGACAACATCAATAAAGAAAGGAAGTGCAAAAAGCATCAAAATACCCCCCCATCCCAACTAGGTTGGCACTAAGGAGGATACCCAATCATTTGCTAGCACCACCGAAAAGTTGGTGAGAAACCAACAAGAAAAGAGAGAAAAAACACCAACAACAGATGATACACCAGCGACAACTGAAGGAGATGAACTAAAAACAAAAGCAGCACCATCCAAATGAGGTGAACTAAGGCCCTCAGATTGTAACTCAAGAGCTGCAGCACCAAGAACTACGGCCTTCAGGTTGCCATACCAAGCCAACACCAAGACAAGGTTCTGCACTACTTGATCAAAAGGAAACCATATCAGAACCTCAAGGGTTGGCAACAACCACCACTGCTTCAGTCACTAATAGCGGCATTGCCATACCTATTTGATCAAAAGGTAAACATAACAAAAGGCGACAACTGGAGCTGCAGATAACAGCACTAAGACACCAGCATCAAGAACTAAGGGCCTCAGATTGCCATACCGAACTAGCCCCAAGACAACAGCACCAAGAACCTCAAGGGTTGGCAACAACCACCACTACTTCTGACACAAAAACAAACCAGTGCAAAAACCAGCTCCAAGACCTTAAGGCCCCAAAACAGAACAGAACTCAGTACCAAAACAGAACAGAACTCAGTACCAAAACATAACAGAACCTTAAAGCCAGTAAACCGGATGCTAGCAACAGAAGCTTATTCCACACACCAGCAGAATTTCAGACCAACTGACATACCTATGCACCTCCAGAATTTCAGACCAACTGACAAACCTATGCACCTCCAGAATTTCAGACCAACTGACATACCATTCAATCCAGTATAAACAGAATGGCACCTTGACAGACCTTATAGCCAGAGTTGATGCCAGTAGCAGAACCTCATTCCACACAGCTAACCCCAGCATTGGCAGATCCTACTCTTCAATAGCAGTGGCAAATCAACTCAATCACCCAGTATACACAACTAAATCACCCACTCTGTCCTAGAGACAGAACCTCACTTGCTGCAAGTTATACACTATATCATTGACAGAGAAATAAAAAGAGGGGGAAGAAGATCTGAACCATAACGCAATCCTGATTTTGATAGCATCACATAACTCTTCAAAGTCCACCAGAGATCCATTAAAAATACTGTCATTACGCTGCTTCCAAATAGACCAAAGTACTGTCAACGGAATAATGTTCCAAAGCACCATTTCCTTTTTTTTGAATTTTGTACCAACCCACCAGAGAAAAAGGCTGCCTACAGAGCCAGGTATTGCCCATTTTACACCCCACCAATCCAAAATTTTTGACCAAATTCTCCAGGTAAAGGGGCAAAACAACAACACATGGTTAATAGATTCCAAATCATTATTACAGAATATACAATTCACATTAGACCCTCTACTGAGAACACCAAGCCTTTGAAGAAAGTAGGATGTCTTAATCCTCCCTTTCCATGATAACCATCCAAAAAATTGAACCGTTGGTGGAGCCACATTCTTCCAAATGAACCCAGTTACTGTGCTAATAACCTTAGAAGGTAAAACATTCCAGCTATAAGCAGAGTCAACAGTGTAGAACCCAAATTTATTTGCCTTCCATCTGATGTTGTCCATCCTACCAAACCTAAGCATTGGAGCATTAAGCAATAACAAATTCAGCCTCCCCAACTCTTCCACTTCCCACTGGAATAAGGCTCTTCTGAAATTAAGCTTCCATTCTTGAAAACCCATACCCCTGTTCCTCACCCCTGCCACAGACTCAGATTTGTCCAGAGACACAGAGAAAAGTCTGGGAAATTCTTCTTTTAAACAGATATTCCCAATCCAAGTGTCAGTCCAGAACATTGTTCTCCTTCCATCACCAATGTCTAGCACTATGTTTTGCTTGAAAAAATTCACCAGTTGAGGGCACAAGCCAGCAACACCCGCAATATCTCTCCAGATCATGGACAGCTTGAAATTTTCGACTGGTAAAGGCCACCAACCTCTACCAACCTCAGGGTATTTGCAGCATATCACTTGTTTCCAAAGTGCATTATCTTCAACACCAAATCTCCACCACCATTTCAACAAAAGACAATTATTCCATAATCTCACCCTTTTAATTCCTAAACCGCCTTGACTTTTACTTTGAGTGATCTCTCCCCATTTAACCAAGTGAATTTTCCTCCTAAGTTCATCACCACCCCATAAGAATCTAGACTGAATTTTCTCAAACTCATTTGCAACCCCTTCTGGCATCTTAAACAAAGATAAGTAATAAACCGGTAAAGAAGATAACACAGACTTAATTAACGTCAACCTACCTGCATGAGAGGAATCTCCTTTTCCAAGAAGCCAATCTTTGTTTACATTTGTCAAGCACTGGTTGCCAAGTCCTTCTTCTCCTTGGATTAGCTCCCAGAGGTAAACCCAAATATTTGAGTGGCAATTTTTGGTGCAAACAATTCAGTTTAGCAGCAAGGTCTTCAAGAGACTCTTCATTAATCCCAACCCCACTGACTACACTCTTGTGGTAGTTAATCTTGAGCCCGGATAGAATTTCAAAACATCTCAAGATCCTTTTTATTGTGACTACCTCTTCCCAGTCAGCTTCAAAGAACAATATTGTGTCATCAGCAAATTGCAAGTGGGTTATCTTCATACCAATAGAACCAACAGCTGCCCCTTTAATCAAACCCATTTGTAATGCTCTGCTCAACAGGATGTTTAAACCCTCAGCCACAATGTTAAAAAGGAATGGTGATAGTGGATCACCCTGTCTAAGCCCTCTCAAAGGCTTGAATTCAACTGTTGGTGATCCACTTACCAAAATAGAGATATGTGTTGAAGACACACACTCTTTCATCCAACTAATCCATTTAGAACCAAACCCAAAGTTATACAACATAGAGAAAAGAAACCCCCAATTTATTGAGTCATAGGCTTTCTCAAAGTCAAGTTTCAAGACAAAACCTTTTATCTTATTCTTCTTCCACCCATCAACAACTTCATTGGCAATCAAAACTCCATCCAAAATATTTCTGCCTCTATTAAATGCTAATTGAGACTCGCTAATAACCATAGGCATCACTTGCTTGATCCTATTAGATAGAACCTTTGCTAGGATTTTGTACAAAGAGCCTATGAGACTAATAGGCGTATAGTCATTAAGGCAAGAAGGGTTATCATTTTTTGGGACCAAGGCAACAAAAGAACTGTTAACTCCATGAGCCAGCTTAGAATTTTGATGGAATTCCTTCATGAATTGTAATACATCACCTTTCAGTGACTGCCAACACTGTTGGAAAAACAACAGATTAAATCCATCAGGCCCAGGGGCCTTATTCCCATCACATGATTTGATTGTTGATAAAATTTCTGCTTCTGAGAATTCAGCTTCTAATGAAACCCTAATTGCATCACCCCCAATAGACTTGAAAGGACCTGATAAAGTTGGCCTTCTGAACCAAGTTTCAGTGAGCTGATTCCTAAAGTGCTGCAACACTTCAGCCCTTATTTCTTCGGGATCCTCCTTGATGGTCCCATTTACGTTTAATGAACACAATGCATTTCTACTGTCTCTTGAGGTCGCCAAAATATGGAAAAACTTAGTGTTTTTATCACCTTTTAATGCCCAATTACCTCTAGATTTCTGAAACCAAACCCAATCCACCATTTTGGTCAGCTTCCAAACTTTCCCTTTTGCCTCCCTTCTTCTAGCAAGTTCTAAAACAGTTAAAGGTCTATCTTCAGCTGCAAGGTCAAGAAAATGCAGTTCTTGTTCCAGAAGCTTGAGTTTAGATTCCACATTTTCAAATACTTCAATATTCCATTGCTTGAGAACTAATTGAAGTGCTTTAAGCTTCCTTAAACACTTGAAACCAGCCCAACCTTGAACAATGGTTTCAGCCCAGGTATTATCCACCAAGGATTTAAATTGAGGGTATAAGGACCAAGCATTTAGAAATCTAAATGGCTTTGGACCCCAATCCCTATCGTCTTCCATTAAAAGAATAGGACAGTGATCTGGCCATCTCCTAGGTAAGCCCCAAAGCTTGAAATTGAAATTTTGCACCCATTCTGGACTTAACAGAAACCTGTCAATCCTACTCCACCTCTCACCTTCTTGAGAGTTACACCATGTGAATTTTCTCCCCATCATATGCATGTCACAAACTTCCAAGTTGTCGATGAAATCATTCAAATCACATATACCCCTATCTCTCCTACAGCATCCCTTCCTCTCAGAAATATACCTGATTTCATTAAAATCTCCCCCTAAACACCAAGGTTTATCATACAGAGATTTTAATGTAGTCAAAATATCCCACACCTTCCTTCTATTAGTACTATCATTGGGGGCATAAATATTAACAACAACACAATCCAAATTGTTAAAGAGAGTACCTGACAAAATGATGAAATTGTGGTTGCAACAACAATCCACCATTTGAAAGGCATCTGGGTTCCAAATGCACAAAAGGCCACCAGCTGCACCAACTGAGTCCACTGCCATGAAGTCCATCCTATCTCCATACCAGCAAGATCTCATAAACTCTGCATCTATTTGTGACCTCTTTGTTTCCTGTAAAAGTGCCATCCCCACCTTTCTTTCAGAGAGTAATTTCTTTATTTTATTCCTTTTAGAAGCTTTACCCAGCCCTCGCACATTCCAAGATAATAACTTCATAAATACCAGATATTTAACCACCAATACACCAGAGGAGTACTATTCAAACTGCAGCTCCACCCTTCTTTAACATTCTTTCCTTGTCTTCTCCTTCAAATTCCACCAACTTGCTTAACACTTCTACCTCATTTCCATCATAATTTAACCCAAGAACCTTCCCAATTTGGAGTGATGCTTCAGCCTCATTAAGCAGTAATTGTCCACTACCAGACTTACTTGCCATTGAAAGTGTAATTGCAGCAACAGCCGACTTGAAAATGGCTCCTTTTTTCAAATTTAGAGAAGCACCTGCCCCCTCGTTCATGCTTCCTTTTTGTTTCCTTTGTACTCTTGCAGCTCCTTTATTTTTCACCTTCACATTCCTTTGCCCTTTCTGAGCTACTGGTATGCTTTTATTCAGGACCACACAGTGGGTTCCTTCCCCAATCCTAATTTGGGCTTCCTTTTCCCAGTTAGTTTGATCAAGATAGTTCAGTTTGGGTATTGTCTCTGGTTCACTAATTTCGGAAAGCCTTTGGCCCAACAAATTACCACATTCCACAGCATGGGCCTCATTAAGAACTACCTCCAGATTTAGCCCAGGCCTATTCATCTCAGACCCAGTAACACTCCTCACAAAGCCAGGAGTAACAATTTCATCCTCCACTCTACTGGTCTCTACATTTTGAATTTGCATAGGGGGCACCACTGGCTCATTTAATGCAGCCCCGCATGCGCCCCCAACTTCTGATATTT
This sequence comes from Camellia sinensis, assembly GCF_055761805.1. Taxonomy (NCBI): domain Eukaryota; kingdom Viridiplantae; phylum Streptophyta; class Magnoliopsida; order Ericales; family Theaceae; genus Camellia; species Camellia sinensis. The sequence continues at coordinate 62,832,789 of NC_138971.1, forward strand.
CCATGTTCATGTCAGAGTCTTGAACCACAGATACGTTTTCCCAACTACGTAGATCATCCTTGTCATTCTGACCAACAAACATATCCTTCCAATCTTCATCTACCACGCCATCCTCTTTGGCCAGCTCATCGTCAACCTGGCCCTCCACCTCGGCATCTACCTCATCCTTCTTGCTCTCCACTTTCGACATCTGCTCCCTGACTTCGCCATTGGAGCTGGAATCTTCACCCTTATTTTGTATAATGCAACATTTGCATTGATTATGGGTGACCTCCGATATACCCCGTTGTTCTTCGCACACTTTCATTGGATACAGCACCCCTTTACAGCACAAATTAATGGTTCTATTAATAGATTCCATACACTTAGAGGCTATTCTCACTCTTCCACAGCTTAACGATGTCTTTCTGGATGTATCATCATCCAGGCCGATAACTTCCCCCCAAACCTTCCCTATGTTACTGAAAGTTTTGACACTCCACAGGTTCAGTGGCACACCATAACATGTAAGCCAGATGAACCTTTCTTGTTCAATAACCATACCTTGTTTCCATTCCGTAATCCACTCGCACCACTCATAGATCCATCGCTTCATTATAGCCAGCTTATCTTTCATACATTCCACTGATTCGAAAGTCAGGACTATGTCTCTACCTCCTCCATCTCTAACCTGCAAAATAACCAGTCCTCTAGACTTCAGTTCCTCTTTAAACTCTACCATATAGCTTAGAGGCTTAAGACGAACAATCACACTACTATACAGCCATCCATTTCCTTCCTCGAAAGCATTAATGGTTATACTAGTGTTTGCTCTATCCCTGCTTCCACTGACAACCTGAGCATATGACTTTCCCCCTTGTATCACAGCTTGAACTCCACTAGTCTTCCCCACCTCCATCCTTCCAGTAAGTAACCTTGGTGTTTTCTGCTTAACTTCCATACCTTTAACAAACTCTGCTGCTTTTACTCTCAATGCTCTGTTGTCACACCAAAGTCCATGGGCTTTTTGGACAGCCATATTTGCTGCCACTGAACAATCATAGCGAACGAAGCCAAATCTTGAACGCGTCAACATTCTTCTTTTATTTGGGATGTACACATCCCTTACAACCCCAAACTTGCTGAAAATACCGTACAAACCTTTAGGATTCATGGATTTTGGTAAGTTGTCCACAAAAATCGTATGAAGAGCAGCCCCCAAACCTTTACTCCCATTACCTTTCCCACCATGTTTGCGCACCACCGGTATCCAGCCTTTCTCCATTCTCTCTGAAAGCATTTACAATATTAAGAGCTTCCCCTCCAAACTTGAGAAAGTTTGAATTGCAGATTCCAAAAGATTAACTCTATAACTTTATGTTGTTGAGGCAATTATTAGCTCATCATTTGCAGTGAAAGCCAAAATTCATGCAAAATAACCATGCACACCACAAACATGTACATGTTAATAAAGGTGAAAGATTTGAATATGCAAAGAAAGAATATTAAAATAAAATAAAATAAAAAATTGGCAGGACTAACATTGAAGCATGTGTGCATTATATTCTATTAAGTCCATGCATAATCTCTCTCTTGCATTACACACTTATTACTCACCTTCTCAAAATGAGCTCTTTCGAAAAAACCTCTCTATATGTAGCACCTCTACGAGCAACATATTCCAGCTACACATGACACGTCTATCATAATTTAAAACCATAATCCCATGTACTAGTTTTTATTGTTGTAAAAACACAAACTCTGCAAGTGATTTATAGCATCCACTATCTAGGCATTTAGCAACACTCTTTTTTTACATGTTTTTTATACAAAAATTATGCCCTTTTTTTTGGTGTTTTTTAATACAATTTATTTTACTTATCAAAGAAAATGTGTCTTAGACAATAATCATTGATTACTGAAATCTGCTTGTTCAACTAGCAATAGTTGATTTTGCCACGTAGATCCTTTGAATAGTTTCTATTAAAATCTTCAGTTCATTAAAGTGCTTGGAAGAATAGAAAAAAAGGTGAGAACTTTAGGGATCAAAATCAAACTCAATTCCTAGAATAAATTTAGATGAGTGAATAATTACATAGAAATAAAATCATGTGATTACATAACACTTGAACCCTTGTTTCAATGATTAGATAAATACGTGTCCAAACACAAATCATGTAAAAAGATATTTCCATCAAGTGATAAAGCTAACCTCCAAATGCTGTAAGTTCCCAAAACATAAGTATATTATAGCCTTTAAAATTTAAAGTTCCCAAAACATTTTTTTTGGGAAAACATATCCTAGTGGGAAGTGTTTAATTTATAAGTCCCACAACTTTCTAACTAAATGAACATGGAAATAAGTTATGGGAAAGTTGATTTTTCCTGTACTTTTCTTTCTTTCCCTAACAACTGAACGAAGCCTTTATGATTAGATGATTCATCAAAAAACATTCCATGGCTTGTGCATCACTTGGCGTTGAATTTAGAAGTGCTACACAAACTAACAAACTCAAAAGGCACTTTTGAAATAAAAAAACGATTCTTACTACTTCCAAAACTTCCATTTCAAGCTGTTCAGAAAATTTATCTGCAAAATCTGTCAGTTAGAAAATCAATTCTCCTATAAGATTGTATAATTCTATCCTTATCCTATCTATTGGTTGTTTCCTAAAACAATAACATTCATCTGGGTGGAAGTGTGGTTTCGGCATGAGAAATGACACTCTATCGCTAGCAATGATAGAGAAATAGCATCATGCATCAAACACACCATAAGAGTATAGGACCAATAAGCCAAAAATGGGTTTTGTGTCGCAGGTGTTGGCCGATCTACTCTACACAGTTGTGAGCCTAGAGGGCCAGAGAAATTTTTTTTCCATACAATGAAGGCTAGAACCATATTAAAAAAAAGGAAATACTGTCTATTCAACAAAAAACTCAAGGTACAATACTAAATAAATACTCACTTGCCCTTGTACAAACTGAAAACCCCATTGGCATGAGATAAGTCATAAGACCTTGGATATTGGAGAAAGCTTCACACCTGAACCCAAAAGATTATAATATGCGAATACGTAATTTTTATCTTTGTGTTGAATACAAAGAAAGGAAATGAATGGAGTAATAAAAGTTGGACTTAGGCCAAACAAATAAATTTGGTCCAACTAACAGTGAGCATCTCACGTCAATAGAAGGTAAACAAATCAAGCCCTTGCCAACCCAAGTCATTAATAAATAGTTTGTTATGCCCATAACAAATCTTCCAGAAGACTACAAAGGTCAAAACTGAAGTGTGACTAAGGAACCTCACTTCTTGCATAGATACAATGGTTGACATATACTACTAGGTAATTTACAGATCATGTAAAATATCTTTTTGGGTTGGGTTGGTTTAAAAAACATGTAAAATAGAGTCATATTAGTTAGCCGGGCAGGATAGATATTGATCAATTAGTAGAAGTGGTGATATGGGTTTACACCATTTCTTATCTTTCTTTAAGTGAAACAAAATTAAAACCAACATCAATATTATATGAGAAACACAAATGGACCATAAGATAAGAAGCCGTGTTATAGCATAGCAAATTAGATTCAACTAAAGGACTCTCAAAGGTGTGTAATAAGAAGATTGTTAATTTTCTGCATTTTTTACGATCCTTGGGCTTTGCCAACCTTTGTCTACATGTTATATCAATGTCAAGCAAATGGGTATCATTCAATGAGGGTGCAAAAGACTTGGTTGGTGGCACCTATGTGCTTGATGTGGAGTTTGTGGAGAAGCAAAATCAGCATACTTTAGAGTACATAAATATGACAGTACAGAGATTGAAGATATCTCTACTTCATAACTTTTATTTTTGAAATAAAAGAAATTTTTGTGAATCTTCTTTTTCTAACCCCAAGTCTAAAGCCATTTATTATTTTAACATTTCTCAAATATAAAATATATTCCATTGTTCTAAAAGTATTGCTAAATTGCCAACCACGTGAAAATAATACATGTCACCTCAAAGAGAAATAAGAGTGAGAAAGAGAGTTTATAACAAAAATTCTCTACCCCAAATGCAATAGCTTCCTTAAAACAATACTCCAAAGAAATCTACTACTTTGTGACATCATAATTCAAAAAATAGATTCTTAAAAAGAAACCAAATCTGAAGTGTTTTTGTTTATTAATGTTGAAGAGAATCTCATAAATTTTTAATGAAAAAACTAACCACAGTCCAACGTTGACATTCGTATAAAAAATATTAAAATATATAAAATCCAATCAATAAGAGCCAAAAAAAAAACCAAGAACAAGCTCGAAAAGTAGCACTGCAACACTGAACAACCAACAAAAGAAAATATAGGGGAACAAAAAAAAAAAAAAAGCACCAATCAACCCTCCAGTTAAAAATGCTACCCAGCAGCAGCATAAACTCAAATGTAACCCAGCAGTAGCACACAACACCTAAGTCTAACTACGAGCTTGAAGCATTACTCCATGAGACTTAATAGTTTCTCCCAAAATTGGCCATTCTTAGGTGTAAAATGTTATGCAACTAAGCATCAATTTATATCTATCATTGATTCACTTAATTATATGAATCAGTAGGGCCAAGAAAGATGAAGAAAAAATATTGTTCGTAATAAGCCATACCCAACCAAGTTCTAATCATCCTTACAAATCTGCAACCTACATTATTAATGCTCTCAATTATTACATTGACTTCTGAGATATTTGGCATCCATGTTAACTATCATTCCCTTAATTTTTAGTTTCAGAGGAAACTCCCTGCACCAACATCACTAACAACCTCTTTGCTGCTCTTGCCCAAAATTCTTGCAACAATTCATTGCCAACAAAGTTATGGGATTTTTTTCCATTTCTAAAACAGCTGGAGCACCTAATGTTTCATTTCCCTTAATGGATTAAAAAAATAATAACAGTTTCACATGTATGCAAACTATTATTATATATTAAAACTGAATGCAGTGCATCTTAGGTTAAAAAATAAAAAAATAAAGAAAATGAAATAGTCTAAATTTTCAAAGAAGTTCTACTTGTACATTGTGACATTTGATCAAACACGTAGCAGACATGAAGAGAAGTTAAAGAAATCTAAGAAACTAAAACCCAAACAAAGAGAGAATAACGATATACAAAGGGGCAATCAAACAATAAAGCAATCATAAAAATGAAATGAAACAAAATATTCGAAACCAAACTGAGAGAGAGAAGATGAAAAGTATATTCATAGTCAAAACCAAATCGATAGAGAGAGGGAGAGAGCGAGAGAGAGAGAAGGGATCAGAAAAACCTTATGATGTTTCTCAATGTTTGTCCCCAATTCTTGAAGGCTCGAAGCGATGACGGTACTAACGCTTGCCCGGAGATACGACGTCGGTGGCAGCACTGAAGGAGGAGAATAGGCGACATCGGCTGCGGCGCTGAAGAGGGAGTAGCTAGGATAAAGAGCAAGGAGGGTAGAGAGCGAGCGTGTGTTTTAAGACAGAATGTAGAGAAAGAACCGTGTGAAGAGTAGAGGTTTGGGCAAAAAATTGGACGCCAGTATAAAATTTGGGTATGGGATTGAGGGCGCGAAAGTAAAAATAGGGATTAAGTTTTTGGGGCGAGTTCAAGGACCATCATGAACGAGCAAAATAAGTCTTTTGCAATGAACTAACAAAAGGCGTCGCAAAAAAATTAATAGGATCAAATTTTTTTTTTACGATGAATAACGTACCGTCGTGTATAATAATACTTTTTGTCACAGTCTTGGATTTTCTATCTCTAATAATAGTATTTCTTTTATACCTTTTTTGAGACCATCAATTGTCATTGCAAAACAATTAATTTCACGACGGTTTCTTTTGCCATCGCAAAAGCTTACTTTTTGTGACAATTTTCAAACCGTCGCAAAAACTTCGTGTCCAAAGTCTCCTTTTCTAGTAGTGTTGGGTGCTCAATTTCCTTTGAGTTGTACATTTTTCAAAACCCTTTGAAAAATGTATGAGGTCAAAGCATTCCAACATGAGTGACATTGTTTATACTTGATTGCTTTACATTGTAACTTTTAGCATTAATAATAATCAGAACATGGGTATATATTGTTTATAAAACTTATATCATGGTTTAGTAGAGACTGATCCTTTGTTTGGGTGAGTGGGGGTGCTTAATTCATAACATTTCCCCCTCATACCTAAAGTTTCGAACTTAGGCATGTTTGGTTGTGACGAATAGTGGCCTTTGACATGAGTCACTGGTTTCCTAGTTTTTCCAAAAGAACTGAGATCTACTGATGTAGTCCATTTTTGGAAAATCTTACAATTAGTGGACTTTCTATGGATTACTGGATCTGGACTCTCATTTATGTTTCACATTGCAATCGTAAGACTACATCAAAGATCGAGAGTTTGAGTTGTTGCGCACTCGGGTACCCCCAAGGCATCCCACAGTTTCTGGTGACTCTGTTGGAGAAACTAAGAAACCTAGACTCGAACTCCATGATATGAGATTTGTTTACATTTATATGTTCATTGCATTGCATGCATTGGTGCGCTTAAGTCCCTATGTTTACCATCTTATATCCTAGATGGTTTGTCGGACGTGGGCTCTATCATGGTGAGAACACATGCCTTGGATTTATATTACCAACGTAGTGCTTGATCTTCTGTTCACTTATAGGTGTTGGATAAGGTACGTATATCAGTGTCTTGTTGAGGTACCCTTTTTGACCAGACTAACCTAGTGCATATATTGACCTATAGCAATTTTCCAGCTTTGGATGGGATGCTCTCCCATTTTTAAGATGTGATGATATTGCTTGTTTAAGTAGTGAAGCTCTAGATCATTCCAACTTTAGGACAGGGAAACCCTAACCCCGCACAGAGGTGTTTGCTTTCTTGGTTTGGTATATGCAATAGGTTGAATCCATACAACGGTTCTTTAATTCAGATCAGTAGTTCAGGCATACTTGTTTTTAGGAATGACTTCAGTGAGGGATACAATGATTAAGCAGTGATAGTTGTTCAAATTCAGCCAAAATGTTGGTGGATTTCTGTCTGATTGGAATTATATTTTTATTTTTTTATTTTTTTTTGGTTTTCTTTTGTTTTTGCTAGGTAGTTGTATCACCATAGCTTCAGAAAGATCTGATATTCCCTAAGTTCTATGGACTTGCACTAGTCGACTTTGCAAAGTTATAGATTTGGTCCAAGGTCAGCCGATCTTAGTTTCTCTTCCATCAGTGGTTAGAAGAAGAAGGGTTAGATTGTTATAGTTAGTTCAAAGCACCTATCAGTCGACTCTCAAATCACACCCACTCAGTTTTCCAATTGCTAATTCACTAGATTTCAATGTGGTCCAAAATCCAGTAGACCTAGTGGACATGCTTACATCCTTTCAGCGGACTGTGGATGCTCTTAACTACACAATTGTTGCCCAAGCTGAGACTATTGCCGGATTGCAGCACCCATATGGGGCCTCCACTACATATCCACCACTAGTCAATCATCCAATTTTGGACCCACCTCCACTAGCTAAGGACTTTAGGGTCTTAACCTACAAGAAGAGCCAAGCTAGACCAATGCTTTCGGGGCTTCGGTACAACTAGTTGGTGGATTTTCCCCCTCGATCTTAATGAATTCGACCCAACCATGTTGAAAATAGAGAAACTTGAGAAACTATTTAAACTGTTGCAGGGAATCAACTACATTCTAGACATTGAGGATGGATACGCAAATACTGTTGTAAGGTTGTAAGAGAGGTTCAAAATGCTGCACATAGACAGATTTGATAGAGTCAGGGACCATATGGTTCACATCCGTCTCTTTTTGGATATCTTGAAGCCCATGGGCCTAACTCAAGTTGTAAAGCTTTCCTTCTCCGGGGGAACCATGTCAGGAGTGTCAGCTACTTGGTATGCCAAGTTAGATGATTTAGTTAAGTAGAATTAGGAAAAGTTGGCTAAAGTATTCATCATAAAGTACTTTAACAATATACAGATTGAGGTAACCACCCAAGAGTTAGAGGTAACTCGGCAAGAGCCTAACGAAAACTTTGTGGTATTCATCACTAGATGAAAGGCAAAAGCACCGATGATGACAAATAGACCTCTAGAGAAGGATCAGGTTCGTGCCGTTATAAGAAATCCACATAGAAGATTGTTGCAGAAGATGAGAGTTCTCTCCCTTTTCAACTTCAAGTATCTACATGAAATTGGGGTTCAAATTGAAGATGAAATCAAATAGCAAATCATTGAGGAAGGAAATATGCCTGTGAAAAAGTCATTCACTTGCAATTCCAATGCTCTACCAGTAGTAGCACAACTGCTAATCCCAAACCCATAGAAATCAATATAGTCACCACTACTACTAAAACGAGCCGAACCCTTTATCATTGCCATCCCATAAACAAACAACTCAACCTAAGACCCAAGTAGAACCTTCAACCCATTCCATATGATCCCAACTCATGCTATGATAGTCTTGGTAGAAACGGGGTACCTCAAACTCCTTGACTCCCAAGCTCTCCTTGATCTTTTCTGGACTAGACATGATCCTACCAAATACCGCCTTTCACCAACAGCACGGTTTTGAGATTGATTGTTATTGTCACCTTTGTCATAAGATTCAAGACCTCATTGACAACAAAACCATAGCTTCACTTCAACCACAAAAGCCCAATGTCATTACCAACCCGTTGTTACCCTATAACAGACTATCACCCCCTCCCAACCTAAATCTCATCCATACACTTCCACCCACCTTTAACCCTAGCATATACATCACTCTATCCCATCTACCCAAGCTTGAGGTGTTCATCCTAGAAAGCATTGACTTGTGCATGATGGACACACTTGAACCCCAACCAAAACCCTAAAACCTTGTGGTAGCATTAGCAGCTCAACCTTGGAAATGAAAGACAATAGCAGAAGATGGAGAGATTCAAACCCTAGAAAAGCAAGAGGAGTAATCAGGGGTATAGAAGTTGGAAGTACTAATGGTAGAAAGTGGGAAGTTGGTAGAAGAAGGATATGAACCGAGTCAATACATTTTGGTTATTGATCAACCAAAGCTGAAAGTTTTAAGCAGGCATGTACCTAGCCAAGTGTGAACCACGGATAGGGAATGAAACTGGGTACCCCCTTCTCTGGGCAGGACTGATCATGCCCAAACTTCTTTGGACAGGTCTAATCATGCCCAAACTGACGTCTAAAGCGGAAGGAAAAGTAGAACACATAGTGTGTAAGGCCGATCAACTATATGCAAGGCTTCCGAGCCATGCTGTAACTCATCCCAGTTAGATTAAGCTAAGGGCAACGACACGCTATGTCAGCAGCAGACCTGTTGCATATCCAGTTGCACCACCATCCCTCATTCGAAAAGTCCACTAGTCGGTGGCAGAAGACATAACCTTGGGCTGAGTACTCAGGAATAGAGTCCACTACCTTTAGCTTATCCATAAGTCACACCTGGGAAGGGATGAAAGAAAAGAGAGATTAAAGAACACAGAGATGTATGTTGAAAGAAAAGTAAGAAAAGGGCTTTGAGAGAAAAATAGAGCATGAGTGCCGAGTGATGTGAAAAACACATATGAGAAAGAGTGGGAAACAATACCTGAAGAAGTAGTGGACTGCCCATGAATCTGGTAGCCTCTCGTCGATGAAAGGCAACTAAGCCCATCAAGGTCTTGGCGAATGCCAAACCAATGCAACTTTTGCCTTCTTTCAGGCCTTGGGCCACTTCAATCAACCTAATGTTGGACCCCCCGAAACTAGGGGCAAGAAAGAAATGAGCAAGCAAACATAAGCAGAGTGTATATTATTAAAAACCCCGGTAGAGAAGGTCGCCTCTGTCACCGATATCAGAGAATCGATGAATCAAGCTGGGTATGTCTAGCTCTCCATTATGGGCCAAAGACCGAGCCTCGTGTATAGTGAGCCCACACATCTGTCCCAAAGCTTGGGCATGGCCAAAACGGGGCTGAGGCATGATTTCCTTATCGTGCCGGGATTCCATTAGTGCTTGAAATTCCTCAAGTATGGGGCATATTTCTTCTCCCCCGAAGTAAAAGACATGTGTAATTGGGTCCAAACATCGGGCCACGACATGGAGGAACGGAAAACAAAGTGGAGTACAGCTCAATGGAAAAAGTGCATTTTTGTTGAAACGCTGGAAATTTACCCTTTCCGTACCGTCTAAAGCAGTTATTGAATCCGAGAGCTTCTCGGAAAAAAATGGCTCTACTTGTGGAAGAAATTGCAGCTGAAATGGAGTTTTGGAGAAGAAATCACGAAGCTGAACCTTTTATAGAAGATAAGGTTGTGAGTGGAAGCCAGCTGTCAACAATCTAGAGGTTGTTCGGCCACCTCTTGTGGCCGACAGTTCACCTTCTCCAGCCGGCAAGCTCTATCTCTGGCTGGCATTTTCTCTTTCTGGTTTGACGTCTATCTATGTGCTGGGCAGTGCTAGACGCATGTGTTTTGTTTTGATCTTTGAGTATTTTAAGGTCTTGTTTTGAGTCTTTTTGATTTTAGCAATTTTGTTTATTTGTATTTGAGTTGTTTTTGCTTTGTTTATCGAGTTGTATTTTGTATTTTTCATTTCGATTATTGGTCGGCTCATTACCCGATTAAGAACATTGTTTCAATCAAGCGCTCTCTTGGCCAATTCAATTCCATGTCCATTTCAATGCAAATATGGTGCTCATGATGCAAAAATAACAACACTTTTCATAAAAAACTACGAGGTTTTATTCCGACCATGTTTTTACCAAAGAGGAGTACAAGTTTCAAAGAAAAAATAAACCTATTTGAAGCTATACATGTACTAATGTTACTAAACAAAAAAAAACTAAGCAAAAGTACAAAAAAATCAGCGCCAGTAGCCTCAGGCCCGAGAGGCCCTCTTCGTCCTCTTCCTCAGAGGAGAGGACTCGGGGCACTATCTCCATTAACACCGCTATCCGAATCAGTCTCTGAACTTGAGCCAGTATCACCTCCACTGTTTGCCTCAGAGCCCGCTGCATCGTCACCTCTGCTCTCGGCCCCAAGCCAGTGTTGTTGGCTCTGCTCTTGGATGACTCAGAATGCCGACTCACTGCCTGCTCAGAGTCACTAGTCTTAGCATTATCATTACTTAAGATGGGCTGTGGAGGACTACTACGGCATGGGGTACCCCTATCTCTGCCTCGGTCGTAGCCCACATCTTGGCCACGAGCTAGGACCTGTCTCCCTTTCCTCCCTACTACTAGAGGAGGTGCTGCTAGTGTTGGTGCTGGTGCTATTGCTAGCACCCTCAATATAGATGGGACCTGGGAAAAAAATGTTGTTAACATATCAGCTATAGCGTGTGTATTAGATGCAAGTATAGTATGCAGAACAAGTGGTATGCAAAAATCAAATACAGTGTATGAGTACAGTGTGTGAGTGCAATGTGCCAATGCAGTGTATCAGTGCTGTTTGGAAAAGGCTATAGTTAAAATACCAGTGTATCAGTGGAAATATGATAGAATGAAGTGCAAACTGAAGGAAAGTCCCTAGATGCCATAGAGACCAAGCAACGTCTCCATCATCTGCACCATCCCCATCAGAGAAGCCACCAACTCGAGAACGCTCTTTGTATAATCTATAGATTCCTGCAATGCATTTAGGTGATCAATGTTTGGAATAAACATATCTGAAATGAAATGTGGGATGCAAATGGTAAAGTGTGGCCATACCTGGGATGAGCCTCGAACTCTAACAAGTTCGTGTTTAACCTCTGTAGGCTCAATCAGAATCTGATAATCAGTCCCAGCAGGCCTCCATCATGTGAGCGTAGTGGGAAGCTCTAGCCAACGAATGGTCTACTCATCAGAGGGTGCCCCTCTAGCGTGGGCCCTAGTCGTCCGAGTCGCCTCGCCTATCATAGGAGCCCCTACCTCCTCGCCTAGGTGAGCTCCAGTCAGAGGAAGCATATGGTGGGTCTGAATAAAGGCCGCGTAGTATAATATTTTGGTTTGTAATAATTGGACCCTTGGATGTGCTAATGCTACTAAATGCAACCCTGAGCGGTGTTTTCTTTCCTCGTCTCATGTTTTGGCGTGGACAGAGTGTGTTTTATATCTTTTCTTTTTGCATGGAACCTGTGTTGGTTTTAAGCATGAAGCTGCTCATTCATATGTTGTTATATCGTTATCTTGCTTATTGCATCATCTTGCATGATCACAAGTTTTCAAAAAAGCCGGCTTTGCGAAGCATGTGAGTCCAGCTTCAAAATATCTTTGTGCATATCATTTGCATCTTGCCTCAAAACTACGCTGGTTTGATTCCTTGCAAAAGGATACGTAGGCAGCTTGCGGGCGCAACCATTTATTTCTGTCTTGATTGTTTGTCCAAGTCTTACGACCTTGTGAAAATGGGTCATCTTCGGGCTTTGACATTCACTCACATCATTTCTTGACTCTGAGTTTTGTCCAAGAGGGGCAACTGTAGACACCCAATTTTTTATGGCCTTTACGACTTGGACATCATCGCTTGCACACCCAATGATGAATGCATGTGCTTGTCAAGTGCTTGAAGTCCTCAGCGAAATGCCACAACTTTGAGCCTTTCAAACCTTGTATCTATGTTGTCTTGTTTTGGACCAAACCCAGTGATTTTCAAGCCTGCAACATCTGGTGGCCTACCGGCCATCTCTATTGGTTGCGGGCCATCACTCTTGGTTGTCGGCCACTGATGTGGCCTGCCAGCCACCAATGTCTTTTTTAGATATTTTGTGACAACTGTTTCAGTTGTTTGCACAGATGCATGCATCTGCTCCCACGTGTATGGCTGGATGTTTTTGAGTTCTCTATATATAGGAGACCTCCCTTCTTGCCATGGGGTTAGAAAAATTTTAGAGCAAAATTTTTCCTCTCTCTTGCAAAGTTCTTAACCTTTGCCTATACACTCTTTATCTTTGCCTTTACACTCTTGACCAAACCTCTCCATCTTTGAGTTGAGGTATCTTTGAGCCTTGTTTGAGCTCTTGAGGGTGTGTTTTCCTTGGTTTATTGCTTGAAAGTGATTTTCTCTTCAAGAGGTATAAAGATTTGTCTCTTTACTTGCTTTATTTACTCTTTTTCTTGCTATTTTCATGCTGTTTTGGGGCTATAAAAACTTTGTATTTTTGGGCTGAAACTTGGGTTTTAAGGCCAATAAGGCTGAGGGGTAGTTCACCCTTCTTTGCACTTTGCTTTCAAGGCCATTTCCCTTGTGTTTCCCACCTTTACACTATCATTTTTTGAGCTTTTGGACACTGATTTTCAAAGTTACTTCGGTGGCTAAAATCAAGTTTTGAAGTCCAAAATTGGAGGGGTTAACCTCCCCTCCTTGTGTTTTGCTTACTAGTCTAGCATGATCCTTGTTTTAGCTTATTATTCTAGCCATTTTTGTCTTAATTCTAGCATGTTTTAAGACTTATTTAGGACTTTTTAAGATTGTTTTTCAGTGTTTGTTGCATTTGAGCTTTGTTTTGCATGCTTTTAGTGTAATTGTCCACATGAGTCTAGTGTTCTAGGCCTTGGACACAATCGTCTTTCAGTTGATTGTGTTTATTTATGGCTTTACATACTTGCGATCACTCTTAATCATCTCTGCAACCTCCCTCCTTTCTTGGCTTTTGTTTTGCTTTGAAAGTGGTTTCAAACTACTTGTTTGTTTTAGCATGAGATTGAGATGCCATGCTTAATGGTTTAATCCCTTTGGGGGTTCATTACCAACGGTATGATGTCTCTTTCATGCCCAAAGCAACTCTTGGTTTGAGCTCTCTTTCCATCAGAGGACTTAAATTCACCTTTTGGACTCAATTGATCAAAGAATCGATGGTAATCCAAAATAGAGTAACTAAAACTTGGATTTAAAAGGTGTAAGATAATAACTTTGTTTGGGTTCAATCGGACTTTAATTGAACCCTTGAGCGTTGAGTTGTTTCATATTCATTAGTGATGAAAACGGTTCAAGATTCATTGTTAACTATTTCCCTTGATCTTTCATGATAGGGAGGTGGTTTTGAGAGTCTAATTTTGTTACATTTATTGAACTTGCACACTTGATTCACAAGCCATCATGGAATGAAATTTCATCCATGGGTGGTTTGTGGATCAAGCTCACTATTCCTTTGAGTTGTTCAAATGATACGGAGGGATAAATTTTACAAACAAACCCTTAAGAATACATTGTCTCGGCTCTATTTGGTCTCTGTTGCAACAAGGAAACCCAACCAGCAGTGGCCGGCATGCCACTATTGGTGGCCGATAGGCCATCTTCAGTGGCCCGCAGGCCATCATCAGTGGTCGGCAGGTCCTATGCCAGCCACCAGTACAAAATCCAACAGTGTACTCCCTCAACAGAACATAGTTTGTCTGGATGTGGAAATCAATGCAAGTGATCTACTGTGCAATAGAGGCATTCAGCAGCAGAAACAGTGGCCTTTTTCGGGTAGAAACCACGTTCATGCATGAGGCCTCCATCGATCCTTGGGATCTGTGTTTTAAATATGTTGTGTTTAAAATAGTGGCTTTGTAATTAATTAGTTAGAATAGCTAATTCGATTCGTGTTGTAATTATTTTAGTTAGCTAGAATAGTTAATTAATTCGGTTTGTGATAATTAGTTAGGTAGTTTAGCTAATATATCAGTTAAATTTGTAATAGTTAATTAATTAGTTTAGCTAGTTAGTTCATTCAGACTCTCCATCGTAAGAGTGCAATGTTGTAATATTTTGTATGTTTTCCAACCCCACGTATTTCTACCTTTTGTTTACTAGCTTATGATGGTTAGTTTAGGAGTATCATATTTTATTTAGCATATCTCATGTTTGCATCCATTTGTATTGCATGCATCGAGGCACGACGCATCATTCTAAACTTGCATTGTTAGCTTAATACTTCTTTGAATACGTGCTTAGACCGCATGTTATCAACTTGATTCATATGCCATATTAGTAACTGAGTCTAGTAATTGCAAATCGTATGTGTTGCATTAGTCATATTGTTTAGTTAGGATCATGCAGCTTTCTAACTCTATCACTTTTTTTGGCTTAGAGTACTAGGTGAGCCTTTACTCGTTTTAGCATATCGCACGAGTGTGAATGTTGCCATGTCTAGCATGCTTGCCATGAGACTAAGTGCTTAAATGATAAACTGTTTGAATGCCTGTGGAAGAAGGCTAGTTGCTTGAATTGGAATAATTTGGGTAATGTTTTTATGTGAGCACTTTTTCAAGTGGTACATATTCGAAATAATTTTCAAAACAAAATATGAAATCAAATGTTTCTAATCTTGCAAATTAGTCTATACTTGCGTGTGTGCGCATCACATAGTAATGCTAGCCTAATAAACCGAAACAAGAGCATATAATGTACATAACATTCATATCGTGATTAGTAGAGGCTGACCTTTAATCGGGCGAGCGGGGGTGCTCAATTCATGACCTTTCGCTCTTGTACCTAAGTTCCCGAGCCGAGACAATCTTGGTGATGACGGATATGTGGCCTTTGACATGAGTCATGGGTTTCCTAAATTTTTCAAAAAATATTTAGGTGGCAACTCTGTATCTGGCAAAGCAGTCCATTTTTGGCAATTTGATTCAAAATTGATTTTTCAAAAGATTTGCTAGATTGGGACGCTTTGGTGTTTATCTATTTCACGTTGCACTTGTGAGATCAGATTCAAAACTACATGAGTCCGATACTGTAGGGCTAATTCATCTTCCGAAAGAGGGCGCAAAAAAGTCGTGCTATAGTTTCTAGCGACTCTCCTGGGGACTTTAGAGAACTTGACTTGAACTTCATGATATGAAATTTTATCTACACTTATATGTTTCTTTGCATTGCATTTGCATTGGTGCATTTAAGTCACTGTGTTTTCCATCTGCTATTCCCGGATGGTTTGCTGGAGGCTTGCCTTAAGGCTCGTTAAAAGGCTAACCGATCACAGGCTCTGTCATGATAGGAGCACAACCCTTGGATCTGGACTACCGTTGTACCGTCTAATCCTCTTTTCAGTTCTCGATGTTAGGCGTGAGAAGTATATTAGGTAGTCTTGCTAAGGTACCGTTTTGACCATTTGGCCTATTTGCATATCTAAAAGCCATAGAGACTGTTCTAAACTAGGACAAGATGCTTACCCGATTACAAGATTGCGTGAAACCACTTTGTTTATATAGTGAACCCTAGTTCCTAACGAAACTAGGACAGGGTAACCCTACCCCCTCATAGGGGTGTTTTGGCTCTCACTTAACTAGCATGTGCTTTACAGTGAAACTGTAAAGGAATGTGTGTATGAGTTGCAAGTTTGGTATCCATTTTGGGGGCAGAATTCAATGTTGAGTGCAGTTTTACAGCCTTGATTACATATGTGTATTGTTAACATCGGTAGCTGAGGTGCTATGCAGTTTTTGATTACTGCTTTCTTTTCGCTTTATTTCTTTTCCTAGGTAGTTAAACACCATATCTTCAGAAAGTTTGAATATCCCCCAAGTCCTCTAGACCCGAGTCACAAGGCATTGTAAAGCCAGAGATCTTGTTAGCGGACTGCCCGTGTTTGTTTCACTCCCGTCAGTTACAAGACAGAGGAGAGTCAAGCAAAGTTCACCAGTCTAATTTTTATAGCAGTCACCCATTAATTCACCTGTATCCAATCAGGCCCAGGGGCAGTCTTCTATATTTAGCCCAGCACAAGATCACTCACCTATTCCGATGACACAGTATCCCCCGGTTCGTATAGAGGAGTTGATACATCATCTTCAGCAAACAGTTGAAACCCTGCAGCAAGATGCTGCTCGGCTGGCCGAGGTCGCAGCCCGTCAGGGTAAGGTAATAGACAGGCTACAACAACAACAATTGCAGCCAGCCATAGCTTCTGCATCCCATATAGCTCCCACGGGTAACCTAATACCCGGAACCACTGCCCATACTGCTAATGTCCAAGAGAATCAGGGCCATCCAGCAGAGTCGATCCCACCACAAGCCTCCAAGGAGCCTGTGTCTCAAACCGAAGCTCCATTTCAATTTGAGGTTGACCCAACTGTACTTAAGGTCAACAAGCTGGAGAAGCTATTCCAGAGACCACAAGGTGTTAACTCCATCCTCGAGATAGAAGACGGGTATACCGACTCTGCAGTGACATTGCCAGATTGGTTCCAAATGCCATACATCGATCGATTCGATGGCTCTAGAGATCCCTTCATTCATCTACAACTGTTTTCAAACATCCTGCGCTTGATGGGCCTGACCAGATTATAGAAGCATTCTCTTTGGCTGGACCATTTCGGGAATAGCGGCTATATGGTATGCGAAGTTGGAGGATTCTATGAAGCAGAATTTGGAGGAAATGGCCAAGGCCTTTGTTGCTCAGTACTCATACAACACACAGATCGAGGTCAATCCTTGTGATCTTCAGGCAACGCGCCAAGAGCCGAATGAGGGCTTTTTAGAATTTGTGACCAGGTGGAGGGCTAAAGCTTCAATGATGACCACAAGGCCTTCCGAGAAAGATCAGATAAGAATGGTAGTCCGCAATTCACACGGGAAGTTGTTGCTAAAAATGATCATCCTACTTCTGTTCACATTCACTAAGCTTTATGAGATCGGGGTTCAGATTGAAGACGCCATGAAACAAAGGCTGATTATTGATAAGAAAGAACAGGAAAAAAGGTCTCTTGTGCACCGTTCCAATGCTACCACTAGTGGTAGCACAGCTGTGAGGCCATCGGATGTGAGCATCGTCACCACCACAACTAAGGCCGCCAATCCCTTTGCCAATACAGCTCTACAAACTACAACCAACCTTGCCTGATCCCAGAGGACCCTTACCCAACTCTATATGACCCTATCTCAAGCCATGAAGGTGTTGGTAAAAAAAGGGCACCTCAAACCAATATGGCCTCGCCCACTACCTGATCCTCTTCCACTAAAATACATCCCAGCAAAGTACTGCGCATTTAACCAGTAGCATTGTCATGATACCAGCCAGTGCTTTCGACTGTGTCATGAGATTCAAGACCTCATTGACAATAAGGTGATTGCATCACCCCAAAAACCAAATGTAACTACAAATCCTCTCCCGGCCCATAATCAAGTTCCTCCACCCCAAAATCTAAACCTAATCCATACACTGGCCATCCTCTATGATCCCAACGTATATATTACCCCTTCCCACCTACTAAGACCGACAGTGTTCATTTCTGAAAGCACAGATTTGTGCATGATGGACACGTTTGCCCTTCAACCTAAGCCTGTGGTGGTGACAGTTGTAGTAAAAGGAAGGTTGGCCTTAGAGGAAAGTACGAGTCCATTGTCGGGGAGCTCTGAGGACTTGTCTAAACTAGTGTATGATCCAAGCTACCACATTGTGCCGATTGATCAAATCAAGCCGGAATTTGTGTTGCCAACTGTAGTGGAGGTTAATGTAGTTTGGGAGGATGGCCCGTGTCAAGTGTTGGATGATTTGGCAGAGCTCGAGGAATATCTAGACAACCTGCAATTCTTTGACGACCAAGATCAAAGGAATGTGCAGATTGGCTGGTTCGATTTGAATGGATCAACTAACAATTCTAGGTAGCTGAGCGATGAGCTGGATAGGGAGGAAAGAACTGAAATGGAACTTGTGGAAAAGGAAGCAGGAATTGCTGTAGTGGCCAGAAGGGCTGATGAAAAGGGAAAACTGCCGAAGAACCTCGGGATAGAAAATTTAGAACAGGAATTGGGGTGTTGTGAGCACTATAGACCCAGAACAGGAAGCTACACTGAAGTAGTTTGCACAAGAGAGGGTTAAAGACAATCAGGAAGCTGTAATAGCCCAACACCCTACAGGAGATAGTTGTGATGTAAAAGTGATTCGAACGGAGTTGGACAACTGTTTGTCGGCTACCAAAGGTGCATGGTGGGAGGATGACTATCATACCCCCAACTTGCCCCTAAAAGTTCGGGCATGACCTATTCACAAACAGACATATACCTGGTATATATATAGTATATGGGGCCTTGACGGAAGCACAAATATACAAGAATACAAAACCAAACAAATTCCATTGAGCTATTTCTAACATGCCAGGATCTCATACGTTACATGCACCATAAGAGGTTGATAGAATCCAAAAATATTCCTTGGCAGTACACATATACAAACACATATACAGACCCAGCCCTGTAGTCGGGCATGTAACAAAAACTATTGGAGTTATACACATTCAACCTTGGAAGGGTAGCCAAGAAATAAACTAATTATCTTAATAAACTTCACAAAATGGGTGGCCTCGTGAGTGCTTGGATACACGAAGGTTGTCAAAAGGAACCGGGCGTCATAGGTTAGGATTGACCACCTGGTTGGTTGCCTACAGAAACAGACATAACAGAGAGTGAGCCGGGCTCAGTGAACAGTAATACATAACGAAGCAATGTTCAACTTAAAACATGACATATATCAATACATGTGAGAATGCAGAGATTACAAAGTTAGTCTGATTCTGTATTCATCTTATAACGGCCTTAGACCCAATCTTGATCATAAAAGCTTGATGTAACATATTCTTAAATCATAATGGTTTGAAGCCCTTGAACATGGTGGCGTAATGCCCTTGAACATGGTGGCACAAAGCCCTTGTAACATATGGCACTAAGGCCCTTGAAAGTGTGGCACAAGGCCCTTGTAACTTGTTGGCATTGAAGCCCTTGAAAATGGCATAAAGCCCTTAAAACCATACTTATACGAACTCAAGAGGTGTCTCACACGGATTCTAGAGGTAGCTCACGTCGTAGCACTTAGTTCCGTGTAGCACTTTGTTTGATATCATAATAACTTAGAGTCTTATGGAATAAAGGTATTTTATCTTTCCCATTTTCTTCTTTACATACTTGGAACATACTTAAGCATTAACATACATACTTGAACATAAATCATAGTCACGTACTTGAGACATTAACATAATCGCGTAACGAAATGCTAATGAAAATCATTAGTCATATATAAAGAAGATAATGATACTACTACTCACAGTGTTGTGATGATGTGCTTGTTCCTCTCGGAGTGTGCCCTGCACACATTCAACCTTTATAATTTAGTTTCTCTTCATATCAAATCACTTTCTGTTTCGTTTTACTTCAGTGAAATTTATACATATTAAAAGGCATCAAAGACATATTCCGATAACATTACAGGGTTCTACACGCAAAACGGAGCGATCCATGTTTTTCAGCATGGGCCGCACGTGCGGCTGTGAGCCCCGCACGTGCGGCAAGCTCTCCCGCACGTGCGGCAAAAATGTCCCGCACGTGCCTTTTTGACAGTGTCCAAGCCCCTGTTTTTCACCATTTCCCGCACGTGCGGCCATGACTCCCGCACGTGCGGCCATGACCCCCGCACGTGCGACGATTCTGCCCAAAAATGTCCGAAAATTCTTGCAAAATCTCACCCTTTGGAAGACATGAACAAGGCTCTAAAATGGATCTTTTCATTACTAAATCATGGTTCAAAAAGCATGAAATTCAAGGTACAATATACAACACTCTCTAGCTTGAATTAAATCCATGCACACAACTCAATTCAATGGACCAAAAGTTGAAACTCATAAACACACTTCCATATCTTGAGGTTCTTAACTTCTCATGCACATAACATAGTATGGATACACAAAATCATGCTCAACACTTAAGTTCAAAATAATAAGATAGAATATAACTTCTCCATAGTCAATTTCAATTGAAACAAACAACCAAGTAAGGTTATCTTGTCCATTAACTTCTTACATACCTATGGAATCCTCATTCCAACCCCTAAGTGACATGATCATGAGGGTATTCACACATCCGAAGAAGAAGAGTTATGGGAGTCAATTGAGATAGTCTTATACATACCTTGTACTTAATCTTCCACAAATTCCCAACCTTTTTGATGATCTCCTCCCTCTACCCTTCAATTTCTCTCACTTCTCATCTTCCCTTAGGAGAAATATGATTCCTAAGTCTTATGAGTCATAAGACTCTTCTAAGCATATATATATATATATATAGAAAGCTTGAATAGGGACAAAAATGAATCGTTTAAGCATCCCCATATTGAAATTTCACAGAAGTGCTTAATATTACCTAAAAATTATGCTGATTATATATATGAAATCAGTTGCAGATAATTAAGCCTCTAAGGCTTCCAATTTCTGATCTAAGCATTCTCATGTAACAGATACTCTTCTTATTGAACAGATAGACATTCTTAATCACATGGTTTACTTATTAATTTAAATTTCCCATAGGATTCTACAGTAAGCATTCAAAATCACAAAATAGGATCCGAAAATTGTAACAAAAAAAACATGTACGAGGGTCGGGTTATTACAAAGACGATCTGCATTTGGACCACACTGACGAAGACTGGGGTGAGTGCCTTCCAAATAACACATGGTATGAGAAAGAAATAGTTCACATGACAAGAAGTGGGCGGTATTTTAAGCCACCACACTTAGATCAAGCTAAGGCATTAGGGAAAAACAGGAAGGTTGAGAAACAGAAAGAAAAGCAGCTAGAGGAGGAAGCAGTGTTAAAGCAGCGTAAGAAAATCTAAGCTAACATCTCAATTTGGGGTCTTCTTATGGCCTCTTGGGTATATCAACAAGCAGTGCTGTCAGCAATGGATAAAGGTAAATTGTCTATTGACACTACCCCTGAACAGCTTGTGGGATTTGTCTTCCCAGGTGGTGCCGGGCCAAACCTAACCTTTTTTGACAGACAACTACCGCTAGAAGGCTCAACTCACAACAAACCCTTGTACATATTCGTAAAGTGCAGGGAGAAATGGGTACCGGTGGTGTTGATAGACACCAGTTCGACTATTAATGTCTATCATTCCTATACAACTTATGCCATCGGCCTTAGACTAGCAGACTTTGTGCCTGCAGCCCAAGTAATTTAGGCATATGACAATACCAACAGGAAGGTTATGGGCAGGATGCAAATCAGAGTCCAGGTGGGCCCAGGCTCAGCAAGATGACAAGTTCCATTTCCTGGATGTGCCGGCCACCTTCAACTTACTGCTAGGGAGGCCCTGGTTGCACTTTGTGAAATCTGTCTGCTCTACCCTCCACCAAATGTTAAAGTGTCCTCAAGGGAAGGAAGTGACTATTGTTTTTGGGAATTCATCCATCCATCCCTCGCCAGAGGTAACTACAACAGTGTTGGAGATCACTCATAGCGAGGAGGATGTATTCCTGTCAAGGTTCACTCTGGCTGAGGCCTGGGTAGTGCAGACCATTTTGGCAGCAGATGAGGGCATGTATGTTAGCGCCCAGTTTATATATTTCATGAACAAATTGTAGCATGTACCAGGAATGGGACTTGGTAGAAGTGGCCATAAAGGTGTCACAACATTGACAGACGTACCACACAATCCACATGCCTTTGGTCTAGGCTATATGCCCACCAAAGAGGACTGGATAAGGAAAGGAAAAGAAGTCAGAGGTAGAGCCAGAGCCAAGCAGGCCAGGAAACACTATGAGCTTATCTACAGGCCAATCCGGGGAACGTTGAATGATAGCTTTGTTCAAGAGGGAGAAGATTTCTCCTTTTGCGGTTTTCCCGAGCCCTGGATGAATTCCACAAAGCAGCATGTCCCTAGGTTTGAAATCTTCTTTGGCCTGCAGTTGCAAGATAGTGATGCCAAGGAAAAGGCTGAACCAAGTGCTGAAGCTAAACAGAGCATGGAAAGTGACTCAGACAACAGCGAGCTTGGAGTAGATTACCTTGTAATTCTGGTTTCGAGATTAGATCCCATCAAATATCTTTTTGAAAAACCAGCGCTTACGGGTAGGCTAGCCCGTTGGTTGCTTTTTCTTTCCAAATTTGATCTCAAATATGTCACCTG
This sequence comes from Camellia sinensis, assembly GCF_055761805.1. Classification (NCBI taxonomy): domain Eukaryota; kingdom Viridiplantae; phylum Streptophyta; class Magnoliopsida; order Ericales; family Theaceae; genus Camellia; species Camellia sinensis. The sequence goes on from NC_138971.1 coordinate 62,855,631, forward strand.
CAAGTCGGTCAAGGATAGAGCTGTAGTGGAGTTCCTGGCAGATCACCTAGTAGAAGGGGATGAAGTGGTGGAATACTTGTTCCCAGATGAAGCCATTCTGCAAGTTGAGGAGGAGACTTGGACGATATACTTTGATGGAGCGTCCAATCAGTATGGTTATGGGATTGGTGTGTTTTTGATAGCACCCGACGATTTCCATATACCTTTAGCCTTCAACCTCTGGTTCAAGGTGTCCAATAATGAAGTAGAATATGAATCGTGTATCGCTGGTTTAGAAGTCGCCTAGAATTAGGGGCAAAAAGATTGGATGCTATTGGGGACTCGAACTTAGTTGTTTCTCAAGCAAATGGAAACTGGAAAGTCAAAGAAGAAAAGATGATTTTTATCACTAGACCCTGGACGTTCTGATTCTTAGGTTTGAAAAGTTGACTTTCACGCATCTACTGAGAGAGAACAACAGGTTTGCTGGTGCTTAAGCAACTCTATCTTCTATGGTAGACATCCCACTTGGAGTCCGGATGCGTCCGATTATACTTGAGCACAAATACACGCTGGCTTATGAATATATCACCGCAATAGATGAAGCGCAAGACAAAAACCCTTGGTACTACGATATTTGGAACTTCTTGGAAATGGAGATTTATCCACTAGGGGCAAATGCCAAGAACAAAAGGGAAATATGGAGAATGGCTGTCCAATTTATCATCTGAGGAGGTAAACTATACAAAAGAGGTCATCTGGGAATGCACAAGTTGTGTGTCGAAGAAGAGGAATTAAAGCACCTGATGGAGGCCATCCATGGAGGAGAGTGCGGAGTGCACATGAACAGAGTGATGCTAGCCCAGAAGATTCTAAGGCAAGGTTACTTCTGGTCTACCATGGAAGAAGATTGTATTGGTTTTGTTTGGCGCTGCCACAACTGCCAAATTCATGCCAATTGCATAAATATCCCACCGTCAAAACTGTACAACTTGACTTCGCCATAGCCTTTCTCAGATTGGGGAATAGACATTATCAGTGTAGTCACGCTAAAAGGTCGAATGGGCATGAATACATCTTGGTGGCAGTTGATTACTTTACGAAGTGGGTGGAAGCTCTGTCCTTTGCAATGTTGACAGCATCGCATGTAGCCAAGTTCATCAGAAATAATATCATTTGCCGATACAAAGTCCCAAACTAGATCATATCCGATAATGGCTCCCACTTTGAGAAAGCGGTGATAGATTTGTTGGAGAAATACAATGTGGCTTTCTATAACTCATCTACATACAGGCCGCAAACCAATGGAGCCGTTGAAGCCACCAACAAGAACATCAAGAACATCTTGCAGAAGATGGTTGAGACCTATAGGGGCTGGCCAGATAAATTGCCATTCGCACACTAGGGCTATAGAACTTCAATCCGGACATCTACAAGGGCAACTCTTTATTCTTTCGTCTACGAGATGGAAGCTGTCTTGCCAATTGAAATAGAAGTCCCATCACTGCCAATTTTGGTTGAGTGTCAGATAGCAGAGGCGGACTGGTAACAGAGCAGATTTGAGGAGTTGATGTTGTTTGATGAGAGAAGGCTGAAAGCATTATATCATGTTCAGGGTTATCAATGCAAAATCGCTATGGCTTTTAACAAGAAAGTTGAGTCCCAGAATCTCAAAAAGGGAGATATGGTGTTGAAAGACAATCGAGCTCCTATTCATCACCCTAGGGACAAGTTCAAATCCAATTGGACTGGTCCTTACATTATCAAAGCTATTTGGTCGGGTGGAGTTGTTATTCTCATTGACTTAGATGGCCTAAAATTTTCACAATCGATCAACATGGACAAGTTGAAGAAATACTATTCCCAAGAGGCTAACTAGGTAGAAAACCTAAAAGGGTGACCTGGGTAAATGTTAGAGCATAAAAAATTAGGAATAACGAAAAACTGAGCTCGCTAGGTTGAAAACCTTAAAGGGCGACTTTGCAAAAGTTAGGGTGCAAAAGAAGAGAGTTAATTCTCGAGTGATCCTTAACCGAATTACATAAGGCCTGGTTCCCATCTTCGGGATACGTAGGCAACTTCATCTTGAAGTTCGGCCATAATTACCTCCAACTCAACTGTCTTGTCCATGTGTCTGATCAAGTCATCTTTGTATGTTCTTTACCTAAGGGTTTGGTTGTGATCTTTACTCTGAGAGAAGAGCTGGTTGTAATGTAGAGCAGTGGTGTTCAATCAGGGGCAATTATGATCTTTTGATTCGGGGTTGTACATCTTGAGGATTGATTCTGTGTGTGTCAGGTGGTGATCCTTTTTGAAAATGGTTTTGAAAAGTTTTAATAAAAGTTGATTTTGTTCAAAATTTTACCTTTTACAACTTAGACTATTTTTGGACCAAAAGGAAAATTTTCAGTGCTCACAACTTTAATTTCATTGATTTCAACATAAAGTTCTCTAGCTCTCTGATACAAATCAAAGTTACTTTTATTACATCGAAAAGACTTGAAAAGAAAGGTCGAAGAAATAAACTAGGGGCATAGATGAGTCAGGTGCTCCTACGTCCTCTGCTTGTGCCTGCAGAAGCTTCTGAAGCCAAAGTAGGCCGGTTTCTGCCTTATCCTCAAGCCAAGCCAAACATTCACCAGAAAGGGCATAACTAAAACTAGGGGCAAGAGCCAGAAGCTCTCTTATCCTCCAAGCAGTGAGATGCCTAGCCAAGTATGAACCACAGATGGGGAATGAAACCGGGTACTCTACCCCCTCTTCGTTCGGGAAACCCAATAGTTAGTGGCGGAAGAAATAACCTCAGGTTGAGTACTCAGGACAAGAGTCCACTACCTTCTGCTTATCCATAAGCCACACTTGGGAAGGGATGAAAGAAAAGAGAGATTAAAGAATAGGGAGATGTATGTTGAGAAAAAAGTATGAAAGGGGCTTTGAGAGAAAAATAGAGCATGAGTGCCGAGTGATGTGAGAAACACATATGAGAAAGGGTAGGAAACAATACCTGAAGAACTAGTGGCCTCCCCGCGAATCTGGTAGTCTTTCGTTGATGAAAGGCATCTAAGCCCATCAAGGTCTCGGCCAGCGCCAAACCAATGCAAGAACGAAATGAGCAAGCATACACAAGCAGAGTGCATATTATCAAAAACCCCGCTAGAGAAGGCCGCCTCTGTTACCGATATTAGAGAATCGATGAACCAAGTTAGGTGTGTGTAGACACCCCATTTTTGACCGTCCTCAAGACTTGGACATTCTTGATGGTACATCCGGTGACGAATTTGATTCCTCGTCGAGCACTCGAAATCCGCAGCGGAACGGCACAGTTTTGAGCTTTCCAATCCTTGCATCAATTCTATCTCATTTTTGGACCATGTTTTGGTCCTTCAAGCTTTTTTTTTTTTTATTTTTTTTTTATGCACTGCCACTCATCTTGAGGCACTGCCGGCCATGGATTTTGGCCTACCGGCCATTGATGTGCCTTGTCAGCCATCAATGTGCCCCAGCCGACCATCACTGATGGTCAGCCGGTCACCAGTGTGTCAGTAGATATTTTTTCTGATATTTCGTGCCAACTGTTTGCACAGGTTGAGCCATCTGCTTGCACATGTATGGCTGGATCTCTTTGAGGGGTTTTGTATCTTCTACATATAGTAGCCTTCCTCTTGCATGCGAAGGGTTGGAAATTTTGAAGACAAAAAAAATTCTCTCTCTCTCTAGAATTCTCTCTCTCTTGATATTTTATGCCTTAAAGCCTAAATTCTCTACACTCTTGCATGTGAGCCCTTGATCAAACTTTATCACCATTGTGTTAAGGTTGCTTGAGGTCCTACTTGAGCTCTAGAAGAGGATATTGGCTTGGTTTGACTTGTCTTTGTTGCCTAAATAGCATATTGTCTTCAAGAGGTAGAACACTTGTATTTTAAGCCTAATTTAAATACTTGTTTGGCCATCTTTGCATGTTATTTTGAGGTTGGTTTTAACCTTTGAAAATCTCTGTTTTCATGTACTAAAATGGTGGTTTGAGGTTTGATTGGAGTTAGGGGTGGTCCACTCTTCTTGTAGCTTGCTTGTTAAGTTGTTGTGCCATCTTTTAAAGCTTTCTAAAACAACTTTTTTGGCTCCTTTAACCACTGAATTCTAGGGATTTTCAATGGGAAAAACTATATTTTGAGGTCCAAAATAGGAGGGGGTAGTCTTCCCTCCTTGTGTCTTGTTTGTAAGTGTAGATAGCTTAACATGTGAGCATGTTTTTTAGCTTTTTGTGACTTGATCTCAGCATATTTTTGCTATTATTTTGGCATGTTTTAGCTCTATTTTTGGCTAGTTTGGTCACTTGAGGATTGCTTTGCATGCTTGTAGTGCAATTGTGCTTAATAGTCTAGTTTGTGCTATATGTTGGCCCTTCATTCTAGCTTTTTTTAGCTTACTTCAAGCATGTTTTAGGACTCCTTTTAGGCTGTTTTAGGATTGTTTTGCATGTCTATAGTGTAGTGCTCTTCACTAGTTTGGTGTTTTTGACTTTTGAACATGTTATGCACGAGTTGCATATCATTTCAACACTGCAATATCTGCAACGTCCCTCATTTCTTCACTTTTTCATTTGCTTTGATGGTTGGTTAGCCTTAAGGTTGTGTTTAAGCTTGAGATTAAGACTTGTGCTTAATGGTTTTAATCCTCTTTTGAGGGTTTCTACTAACAAACAGCACAGTCTCTCTCATGTCTTAAATTATCCTTTGATTGACCCCTCTCTCATTAGAGGACACTCATCTTGGACTAACCGGCTAAAGAATGGATCGGTAATTAAAATGTGTAAATAAAACATGACAAGTAAAACTTGAGCAAGTTAAGCATGTTGTGTTTGCATTGCATGTGTTCAATCGGATGTTATATTGAACACAAGGTAGATTGGAGCATTTCATACTCAAAGTGATGAAATGAGCCAATCTCCTTAGTCTCCATTGCCTTTGATCATCCATGACAAGGTAGTGGTCTAGAGTCTTGTTTTTGTGCATTTATTGAAAGTGTACAACTTGGATCTTAGGCCATCATGCATTGAAAATACATGATTGGTGAGAGTGCCACTCCTTTGATGTTTTGAGATGATGAGGAGGGGCACAGTACAAACATACCCTTGGAAGACCCTCCATTTTCCTCTGTTTGTGTTTTGTTGCCGTGTGGTGACTTAGAGCACCCGTGGCCAGTAGTGGCTCATTGGTGGCTGGCAGTGGCTCACCCTTGGTCAGCAAAGGCACATTTTTGGCCGGCAGGAGGCCGGTAGCTAGCATTCATGGCCGGCAGGCCACTAGTGCAATCCTCAGCAATGAATTGGTAAGCTAGAGCAAAAGGTTCTGGAGTGTAGTCAACCCTGCAAACAGAGCCTCTCAAGAGTAAACCGGAAGGTTTTTGGGGTGAAAACCACATGCGTGCATCCTACATTTCCTAAAACAGAGCTGAGGCAACGTAGTTCAGTGCTCTACTTGTTTAATTAGTGTACATTTGTATTGTAATTTAATTAACTAGTTGCTAATTAGTTAAGTGTTGTAATAATTATGTATTTTGTAATTAATTAGCTAAGATAGTTAATTAGTTATTTTGTAATAATTAGCTTAGCTTAGTGTAGCTTAGCTGATTCATTCGGACCCTCCTTCGAGGGGGCGCAATGTTGTAATAAGTGTGCGTGCGTGTGTGCATGTCTTCCAACCCCATGTCTTTCTTCCTTTTACTTAACCGCTTTTGATGGTTAGATTAGGGCACGTTTCGATTAGCATACCTTATGCTTGCATGATTGCATCATTCATTTGTCTTGCATGCACCAAGGCTCGACGAATCATTCAAACTGCGTTATATTTCAATACACTCCTTTGAATGCGTGTTTCAAACGCATGTTATCAAATTATATCATATGCCATATTAGTAGCTGAGCCTATTAATTGCATTATTACATGTGTTGCATTAGGCATCTTAACATAGTTAGGATCATGCATCTTTCTAACTAGTTTTTGTTTTGACTTGGAGTACATTGTAAGTTTTTACGCTTTAGCATGCTTGCATAAGTGTGAGTGTTGCCATGATAGCATGCTTGCCATGAGGCTATTTGCTAAAATGATTAATTGCATGAATGCCTGTGGATGAAGGCTTGATTGTTTGAATTGGAACAATTCAACGAGTGTGAGTTTTAAGCCCACTTTGTGAAATGGAAAAATCTTGTTTTTAAGCCCACTTGAGATGGAAAATCCACATTTCTAAGCCCACTTGCGGGTGGCAAATTCAAACCATTTTCGAAAACAAACACGAGTTGAATTATTCCAATTCTTGCGATATAGTCTATACTTGCTTGTGTGCGCCACATAGTAAAGTTAACTAATAACCAGAATAAGACCATGCGAGGTTTATAAAACATCATATCATGATAATAGAGGTTGATCTTTGATCGAGCGAGCGGGGGTGCTCATTTCAGGACCTTCCCCTTTCGTACCCAAGTTTTCGAGCCGAGGCAACTTTGGTAATGACGGACACGTGGCCTTTGGCATGAGTTAGGGTTTCCTAAATTTCCCTAAAATAAAATATTTAGGTGGCCACTCTGTAATATGATACAGCAGTCCAATTTTGGCATTATTTGATTTAAAATCAATTTTCCAAAATGATTTGTCAGATTGGACTCTTTGGTGTTTATCAGTTTCACATTGCACTTTGTGAGATTAGATTTAGAACCGTGACAAAAGTCCGAACTGTCGGACCAATTCGAGCTCTCCGAAAGGGGGCGCGAAGAAGTCAAGCTATAGTTTCAGGTGTCTCTGCTGGGGATTCAGAGAACTTGACTCGAACTCATGATATGATGTGTTATTCACATTTATGTATTTCTTTGCATTACATTTGCATTGGTGTGCCTAAGTCACAGTGTTTTCCATCTGCAATTCCTGAATAGTTTGGTGGAGGCTCACTTTGAAAAATGGGCCATACGGCTAACCGGTTGTGGGCTTTGCCACAATGGGAACACAAACCTTGGATCTAGACTATTGTTGTACCGTTTGATCCTCCTTTCACTTCTCGGTGCTAGGAGCGAGAGGTATATTAGGTGGTCTTGCTGAGGCACCCTTTTTGATCAATTTACCTAGTTGCATATCGGAAGCCTTAGAGACTATTTCAAACTAGGACAGGTTGCTCACCCGAATGTAGGCTAATTTGAAACTACTTGCTTGTGTGGCGAATCCCTAGTTCCTGACAAAACTAGGATAGGGAAACCCTACCCCATCATAGGGGTGTTTTGGCTCTCACTTGCTTGATATGTGCTTTTAGAGTGTGACTCTGCAGGAATGTATGTATCAATTGCAAGTCAGGGTATCAGTTTGAGGATATCAGTTTTGAAGTAGAAATTTGAGGCCGAAATCAGTGTTAGAGTACAGATTGTTCGGCTTATGATTTCAACTGTGTGTTGTCCTTGTCTAAGCCGAGGTGCTATGCATTTGCTAATTGTTGTTTCTTTTTTGCTTTATTTTCTTTTTGCAAGGTAGTATTTCACAATTGCTTCTGACGAGGTAGTTACCCCTAAGCACTCTGGACCAGAGTAAGAAGGATTTACCGATCTGAGGATCTTATTGGAGGACAACCAGTGTTTGCTTCGCTACCCCCAGTTATGAGACGGAGGACAGTCAGGCATAGATCACCGGTTCAACAGTCGCCAATTCAGTGGTCACTATCTACGTCACCTGTGCGCAGACGGGCCCTGTTTTCTGCTTCCACCTCAGAACGAAAGTATACACCGGTTCTGATAGATTAGCACCCATCAGACAGTATGGAGGATATGATGCACCAACTTTAACAAACCATCGACGCCATGCAGCTGGACTTTGCTCGCCAAACAGAGATTGCAGCCCAGCAGGCTGAACTGATTGCTAGCTTCAACAGCAATAGCAACAACAACAAGCAGCAGCTTCTGCTTCGCATCTACCCCCAGTTAGGGTTCCAATAACCTAGGATACAACTAATGTCTAGGAGAATGCGGACATTCCGGCTGAGCCAGTCCTACCGCAAACTTCCAAAGCACCGGTCTTCCTAACAGAGGCACCCTTTGAGTTTGAGGTCGACCCTACTGCTCTGAAAGTGAGCAAGCTTGAGAATCTTTTTAAACGAGTTCAAGGTGTTAATTCGATCCCAAATATAGAGGATGGCTATACAGATTCGGCGGTGACATTGTCGGATAGATTTAAAATGCCACACATAGACCGCTTCGACAATTCAGGCGATCCCATGATCCACTTGCAGCTATTTTCAAATATTCTGCGGCTGATGGGCCTGACTAGACTGCAGAAGCTATCCCTCTTTGGCCGAACCCTGTCAGGTATCGTGGCTATTTGGTAAGCTAAACTGGAAGATTCTGTGAAGAGGAGCTGGGAAGAGATGGATGAGGCCTTAATCGCCTAATATTCCTATAATACTCAAATCGAGGTCACAACTCGTGATCTCGAGGCTACTCGTCAAGAGCCGAATGAGGGCTTCTTCGATTTTTTCACCCGGTGGAAGGCCAAGGTCTCCTTGATGACCACCCGGCCAGCTGAAAAGGACCAAATAAGAATGGTCGTTCGTAATCTGCAACCGAGGCTGCTGCAAAAGATGATAGTCCTACCTCTACCTACATTTGCTGACCTTCATAAGAAAGGGGTGCAGATAGAGGATGCGAGGAAATAAGGTATGATTGACTATGAAAAAGAGTAGCCAAAGAGGGCTTTTACACGCAGTTCAAATGTGGCTATGAGTAGTAACGCAACTGTAAGGACTTCTGATGTTGGTGTGGTCACCACCACACTGAAAAGAGCCACCCCTTTTACCGGTGCATTCGGAACTACCCCGCAACCTACAAAGTACCCACCCCGAGGCTAGAGGGTTTTCATCCCACTCTACATGTCTCTATCTACGGCCTTGAGGGTCATGATTAGAAAGTGGCATCTGAAGCCCCTGGAGCCGCGCCCATTACCTAATCCCCTCCCTCCTACCCACAATCCGGCCAAGTATTGTGCCTTCCACCAATAGCATGGTCATGACACCAACCTATGCTTTAGACTCTGTCATGAGATTCAAGATCTCATTGACAACAAAGTGATAGGGCCTCTTGAGAATCCTAACGTCACTACAAATCCACTCCCACCACATAACCAACCCCCTCCTCCACCTAGGCAAGTAAACCTTATCCAAACAATGGCCGTCTCATACGACCCCAGCATATACATCACCCCCTCCCACTTGCCTAAGCTGGCGCTGTTCATCCCCAAAAGCATAGACTTGTGCATGATGAGCGCGTCCATATCCCAACCCAAACCCATAGTGGTGGTTGGGGTAGAAGAATGCGTGCTTGAGGGCCCTGTGAGCATAATTAAGGAAGCATACAACCCCTGTCACTATACTGTGCCAACGAGTCAGGCCAGACCAAGGGTAGAATTACCAATGAGAATGCAGGCTAATGTAGTCCGGGAGAATAGGCCAAGCTAAGGGCTGGATAGCTTAGCTGAGCTTGAGGAGGACATCAGTAATCTGCAGTTCTTTGATGAATAGGATCTAGAAAATGTACAGATTGGCTGGTTTGATATGAACGAATCAACAGATAATTCAGAGTGGCTTAGTGTTGAGCCAAATGTGGATGAGGGGTCTCAATCGAAACAAGAACAGTTGGAAACGGGGATTGTTGCAACAGCCGAAACGGTCGACAACAAAGGGAAGTTGCCGGAGAGCACCGGTACAAAGAATTTTGCTCAAGAATTGGGTAGTATTTGTACAGCCGATACAGAATAGGAGGCCGCACTGAAGCTATTCGAGCAGGAAAAAATTGAGACAGAGCAGAAGGCTAGAAAAACCAAAGGTCTTGTGGGGACTGACTATGTTGTAGATACAGGAATGCTTACAACGGAATCCGACAGTTGCTTGTCGGTTGCCGAAGGAATGTGGTGGGAAGATGAGGAGTTGCATCTCGCCCACACGGATGAGGATTGGGGACAGAATCTGCCAGATGATACATGGTATGCCGAGGAAGTTGATCACATGACTCGGAGTGGGCGGTACTTTAAGCCCCCACACCTGGACCAACCAGAAACATCAAAGAAAGATAAGGAAACTGAGAAACAGAAAGATAAACTGTTGGAAGAGGAAGCTGTACTGCAGCAACTGAAAAAGATTCAAGCAGACATCTCCATCTGAGGTTTGGTCATGGCTTCATGAGTGCATAGACAAGCTGTTCTATGAGCAATGGATAAGGCTAAGCTCTCTATTGACACAACTCCCGAGCAGTTAGTGGGATTGGTGTTCCTGGGTGGCGCTTCACTGACTTTGACCTTTACAGATAAAGAATTGCCGCCTGAGGGCTCTGAGCACAACAAGCCATTGTACATCTCTATCGAATGTAAAGAGAAGTGGAAACTAGTTGTCTTGGTTAATACCGGGTTTGCAATTAATGTGTGTCCATCGCGGACGGCCTATACTATCGGTTTGAAACCCATAGACTTCACACCAATGGCCCAGGTGATTCGGGCTTATGACAATACAAGTCGGGAAGTGATGGGGACAGTTCGGATCAGAACTCAGGTTGGCCCCGCAAAACAGGACATCGAGTTTCACGTCTTGGATGTTCCAACCACTTTTAACTTACTCCTTGGACAGTCGTGGCTGCACCAAGTGAGAGCTATCTCTTCCACTCTGCATCAGATGCTAAAATACCCCCATGGGAAGGGGATAGCTATTTTTTTTGGGAACTCTTCCATACATCCACCGCCGAAAGTCACTACACCGGTACTAGAAATTGTACACGGCGAGAAGGATGTCTTTTTTTTTGGGTTCACCTTGGCCGAGGCTTGGGTAATGTAAGATATTCTGGCTATTGATAAGGGGTTATATGTTAGTGCTCAATCCATCTACCTCATGAATAAGCTGCAACATGTACCTGGAATGGGATTGGGAAGGAGCGGCCGGAAGGGCATCGTTGTGTTGGCCGAAGTGCCATACAACCCTCATACCTTTGGTCTAGGTTACACGCCTACCAAAGAGGATTGGATAAGAAAGGGGAAGGAAATAGTAGGAAGGGCCAAGGCTAAACAAATTGAGAAGCGCTATGAGCTGGTGCATAGACCCATTCAAGGAACCCTGAATGACCGCTTTGTCCGAGAGGGGGATGATTTCCCATTTTGCGGCTTCCCTGAGCCATGGCTGAATTCAAAAAAGCGGCGTTTGCCTAGCTTTGAGATCTTTTTTGACCTACAGTTGCAAGGGGATGAAGTTGCAGAAGAGTAGACTGACCTACTAGCTGTGGCTGAACAGTGTATAGAGGATGAGTCCGATGGCATAGAACTCAAGATAGGAGCAGCGTTGGCTTGTCTCCTTTCAGATCCTAAGATCACACCGGAGAGCTTGGGGGATGACTTCTCTGTTTCCATGATTGGAGATCAATCGGCTGTGGGCCATTATTCCGGCATTCAGGATGCATTTATCACACCCTCCCTCGTTTGGCAATTCAAGAAGGGCTTTTTGTCCAGTAGTTCTGTGGGAGCTAGAAAAAAAAATATATCCGCTCATTGGGGTTAACTCAAACAAGGCCTACAATGGGTCCAACCCAAACAAATATCAGACCTCCCCATCTATATAAAGGGGGGAAGGGGGGGCATTCCAGAAGAGAGGTATGTTATCTTTCCCAACACTACACACTAACACTCTTGATTTCCATTGCTTTATCCTTTCGATCAAAGGACTAACTCTAGCATCGGAGTGTCTCTGATCGACAACCCCGGTTGGGTGGTGCCGATCGTGCTTGTCTATGTAGACACACTGGGACAAAGTTCATCTCTTTGTTTGATCACTACAACATCTATGTGAGAGGATATTTCATGGTCTCACAAGTTCTGAATCAGGTAGTGAAATGGAATCTAATTCCACAGAGTATGTGGAGTCAGAATCAGATTCTAGTACTTCTGAGTCAGAGTCCGGCATTCCTGGGGTTGGTATCCCGGATGTTGTTGTTTTGTCCAGGTCATCTTTTTCCTTTTCTTTTGAGTCGGTTGTAACCGAGGAATTAGACGAACTGGAAGTTGTGAATGAGAATGGTACCACTGCTGTTTCTGAGAACTTTTCTATGCCACTTGTCTACTGCATTAATTAGAACTTTCAAAACTTTGATAAAAACGATGAGGAAGGAATTCCTCTGGTTTTGAAACATTGAGTTGATCGAGAGGAGGAGAGGTTTGTGAAACCTTTGGTTGATGAAATTACTTCAATTAATGTTGGTATTGAGAAGGATCCACGTCTGGTCCAAATCGGGTCCACGTTGTCTTCGGAGGAACACGAGCGCTAAGTCACTTTATTAAAAGAGTTCAAAGATGTTTTTGCGTGGTTCTACGAAGACATGCCTCGAATCGATCCTAAGATTGTACAGCATCGGATGGCTCTTGACCCCGAGGCCCGACCCATCAAGCAGAAGCTTTAGAGAATACGCCCTGATTAGGCTCTGAAAATCAAGGAAGAGGTCACCAAGTAGATAGATGCAGGGTTTTTGCTATTATCTGAGTATCCTACTTGGTTGGCCAACATTGTTCCAGTGCCAAAGAAAGATGGCAGAATTCAGGTGTGTGTGGATTTCAGAGATTTGAACAAAGCTAGTCCGAAGGACGACTTTCCTCTACCACACATCGATGAATTTATGGACTTCACCGCAGTCCATGCGTTGCTCTCCTATATGGATGGGTTTTCTAGGTACAACTAGATCTTAATAGCACCCGAGGATAGGGAGAAGACTGCCTTCACCACACCGTGGGGAACCTACTGCTGCAGGGTAATGCCGTTCAGTTTGAAGAATGCTGGGGCTACTTATCAACGGGCTGCAACTACAATCTTGCATGGTATGATCAACAAAGAGGTGGAGGTGTATGCAGACGACATGATTGTCAAGTCCAAGGAAAGAGAGGGCCACTACACCACCTTGAAGAAATTTTTCCAACGGATCAGAGAATATCAGTTGCGACTGAATCCTCAGAAATGTAGTTTTGGTGTCACAGAAGGGAAAATGCTGGGGTTCTTGATTACACAAAGGGGCATCGAAGTCGATCCTTCCAAAATCAAGGCCATACTAGAAATGCTACCACCAAGGACTAAAAAGGAGGTGCGAGGCTTTCTGGGTAAAGTGCAATTCATAAGACGGTTTATTGCAAAATTAACCTTGACTTGTGAACCACTATTTGGTCTCCTAAAGAAAGGAAAGAAATTCCAATGGAATGACTGATGCCAGGTAGCTTTTGAGCAGATGAAGCAGTATCTACAGAACCCACCCGTGTTGTCATCGCCAAAGCCGGGGAAGCTGTTGATTTTGCATCTATCAATAACCGACACGACAATGGACTGCATGTTTGCGCAAGAATCTGAGGATAAGGTGGAGAAGACCATCTATTACCTGAGCAAGAAGATGCTGGAATACAAGACCAGTTACACTCCGTTGGAGAAGGCTTGCTTGGCCTTGGTATGGGCCACCAGGAAGTTGTGGCACTACCTATCAGCTTACTCCGTAATTCTGGTTTCAAGATTAGATCCCATCAAATATCTTTTCAAGAAACCAGCACTTACGGGTTGGCTAGCCCGTTGTTTGCTTCTTTTCTCTAAATTTGATTTGAAGTATATGACTCGCAAGGCTGTGAAAGGGAGAGCGGTAGCGGAGTTCCTAGCAGATCACCCAGTGGAGGGAGACGAAGCAGTAGAGTATATGTTCCCCGATGAAGCAATTCTGTAGGTCGAAGAAGAGATTTGGACTATGTACTTTGATAGAGCGTCTAATCAGTACAAGTATGGGACAGGGGTGTTGCTGATAGCGCCCGACAATTCCCACATACCTTTAGCTTTCAAACTCTGGTTCAAGGTGTCAAACAATGAAGCAGAATATAAGGTATGTATCGCTAACTTGGAAGCCAGCCTGGAACTAGGGGCAAAATGGTTGGACGTCATTGGGGACTTGAACCTTGTTGTATCTCAAGCAAAAGGAGACTGGAATGTTAAAAAAGAAAGGATGAAAATCTATCACCAAACCCTGGACGTTCTGATTCCCAGGTTTGAGAAGCTAACCTTCACGCATTTGTTAAGAGAGAGTAACAGGTTCGCAGACACTTTATTAACTCTATCTTCCATGATAGACATCCCTTTGGGAGTCCGGATGCCTCCAATCATTATTGAACAAAGGTATGTGTCGGCCTACGAGCTGATCACCGCAATAGATGAAGTACAAGATCAGAACCCCTGGTATCATGACATCTGGGACTTCTTGGAAAATGAGGATTATCCACTAAGGGCAAATGCCAAAAATAAAAGGGAAATACAGCGAATGGCTGCTCAGTTTATCATCTACGGGGGTAAATTATACAAACGGGGCCATCTGGGAATGCAGAAGATGTGTGTTGATACCGAAGAGTTGAAGCACTTAATAGAGGCCATCCATGGAGGAGAGTGCGGATCGCACATGAGCGGAGTGATGCTAGCTCAGAAAATTCTCAGACAGGGTTACTACTGGTCAACCATGGAGGAGGATTGTATTGGTTTTGTTCGGTGATGCCACAAATGCCAGATCCATGCAAATCGCATTACCATCCCACTGTTGAAGCTGTACAATATGACTTCACCATGGCCATTTTCAGTCTAGGGAATTGATGTTATTGGGCAGTTACTCCAAAAGTGTCAAACGAGCATGAGTATATCTTGGTGACAATAGACTATTTTACAAAGTGGGTTGAGGGCCAATCCTACGCAGTGCTGAAAAGCGTCACACGTAGCCAAGTTCATCAAGAATAATATCATCTATCATTATGAGATCATTTCGGGCAATGGTTCCCACTTCAAGAAAGAGGTGATCGACTTATTGGAAAAATATAGCTTGGCTTTTCATAAGTCATCCACATATCGGCCGCAAACCAACGGAGCTATTGAGGCTGCCAACAAGAACATCAAGCACATTCTACAGAAGATGGTAGAAACCTACAAGGTCTGGCCAGATAAGCTGTCATTTGATCTTTGGCGCTACAGAACATCAATTCGAACTTCTACTAGGGCAACTCCGTATTCTCTGGTTTATGGGATGGAAGTTGTTCTACCGATAGAAGTTGAGGTTCCGTCGCTGCGGGTTATGGTTGAGTGCCAGATAGCAGAAGCGGATTGGCAGCAAAGCAGGTTCGAGGAACTAATGTTGTTCGACGAAAGGAGACTAAAAGCACTATACCACGTCCAAAGTTATCAACGCAAGATTGCCAGGGCTTTTAACAAGAAACTTAAGTCTAAGAATCTGAAAGAAGGGGATTTGGTGCTCAAAGACAACCGAGTTCCCATCCATGACCCTAGAGGCAAGTTCAAACCCAATTGGACTGGTCCTTTCATTATCAAATCTATCTGGTCGGGTGGAGCTATCATTCTTATGGACTTAGATGGCCTCAAATTCTCCCAACCAATCAACATGGACAAGTTGAAGAAATAATACCCCTGAGTGGCTCGCTAGGCCGAAAACCCGAAAGGGCAACCTAGCCAAAAGTTAGGGCATGAAAAATTAGAAAAAAGAAAAACTGAGCTCGCAAGGTTGAAAACCTAGAAAGGGCGACCTTGGCAAAAGTTAGAGCGCAAAAGGAGAGTGTTAATGCCCGAGTGAACTCGAACCGAACTACGTAAGGCTTGATTCCCATCTTTGGGATGCGTAGGCAACTTCATTCTGAAGTCCAGCCATAAACACTTCCAAATCAACTGTGTCCATGAGATTGTTCTGGTTATTTTTGTCTTTTCTGTATCCAAGAGTTCGGTTGTGATCTTCACTATGAGAGCTCTTTACAGTACAGTGCAGTGCTCTTTAGACAAGGGGCAACTTTTCAGCTATTGGATTCCGGGTTGTACATCTCAAGGATAGATTCCGAGTGTGTCCAGTTGTGATCCTTATCGAAAAGTTTTAATAAAAGTTGATTTTGTTCAAATTAATCTTCTTACAACTTAGACCATTTTTGGACCAAAAAGGAAAATTTTCAGTACCCACAACCTTCAATTTCATTGATTTCAATACAGAGTTCTCTACCTCTCGATACAAATCAAAGTTGCTTTTTATTACATTCAAAAGGAAAACTTGAAAGTACAGATTAAAGTAATAAACTTGGGGCATCGATGAGTCAGGCGTTCTCGCGTCCCCTCCCAGAGCTTGTGGAAGCTTCAGATGCTAAAGTAGGCCCGGTTTGTGCCTCATCTTCAAGCCAAGCTATGCATTCGCCAGAAAGGGCACAAATAAAATTGGGAGCGGAAGCCAGAAGTTCCCTTGTCCTCCATGCAGTGGGATATCGAGCTAGGTGTGAGCCTCGGATTGGAAATGAAGCTAGGTACTCTATCTTCTCTTCTCGGCAAGTCTAGTCATGTCCAAATTGATGCCTGAATCGGAAGGGAAAATAGAAGACACAGTGTATCAAACTAACCAACTGAATGCCAGGCTGGCGAGACATGCTCTAGCTCTTCTCAGGCCGACCAAACCAGGGGCAACGCCAAGCAATATCAACAGCGGATCTGTTGCACATCCAGTGGCACCACCATTCCTCGTTAGGGAAATCAACTAGTCGTTGGTGAAAGAAATAGCCGCACGTTGAATATGCAGGACATGAGTCCACTACTTTCAACTTGTCCATGAGCCATGCCTGGAAAGGGATGAAAAATAAGAGATTAAAGAATAGAGAGGTGTATGTGGAGAGAAAAGTGAGAAAGGGTTTTGAGAGAAAAATAGAGCCTGATGGCCGAGTGATGTGAGAAACAGATGTAAGAAGGGTGGGAAACATTACCTGTAAGAGTAATGGACTTCCTGCGAACTTGGTTGTCTCCTGGCGATATAAAGCATCCAAGCCCATCAAAGTCTCGACTAGTGTCAAGCCGATGCAGCTCTTGCCCTCTTTCAAGCCTTGGGGAACTTCGACCAAGCGAATGCTAGACCCTCCGAAGCCAGGAGCAAGCAGGAAATGAGCCAACATACACAAGTAGAGGGCATGTTGCCAAAGCTTTGCCAAAGACGGTCGCCGCGGTCAGAAAATCGATGAATCAAGTTGGGAATTTCCAACTCCCCGTTGCGATCCAAAGATCGGGCATCGTGTAAAGTGGGCCAACATATTCTTCCTAAAGCCTGGATGTGGCCAAAACGCGACTGGGGTAAGATTTCCTCGTCACACCCGGATTCCATCAAAGTATGGAACTCTTCAATTGTGGGACATATCTCTGGTCCTCCGAAATGAAAAACATATGTGACTAAGTTCCAACATCTAGCCACGATGTGGAGAAACGGAAAACACAGCGGGGTATGACTCAGCGGGAATAGTGTATTTTTCCCGAAACCCCAGAAACTCAACTTTTTCAAGCCATCTAAAGTTGCAATCCAATCCGAGAGTTTTTTTGGCAAAAAATGGCTCCATTTAGGGCAAAAATAGGGTTGGAATGAAGAAACCACAAAGCTGGAGCTTTTGTAGAAGATAAGGCAGTGAGTGGAGGCAAGGTGTCAACGTTTCGGAGGTTCTGCGCATCGATGGCCTGCAGGGCTCATTGATGGTCGGCAGCGGCTCATCAATGGCTACCAAGGGCACATTGAAGGCCGGCAGAGGGGAAATGATGGCCAGCAGGCCATCCTTCATGGCCGGTAGCCTCCTTTTCCGGCTCACTGATGTCCTTTGTGAAGATTCAATTGCTTGGAATCGTTGTATTCTGTTATTCGTATCTCTTGAGGTCTTGTTTTCAGCCCTTTTGGGCTTGAGCATGTTTATTTAAGCTGTAATTGTCTGGTTTGCTTATCGAGTTGTATTTACATTGATTAGCCTATCAAGTTCTTGTTTGCTTATCGAGTTGTATTTGTATTGATTGTCGAGATGTTGTTTTGTTTATCGAGTTGTTTTACTCTGTTTGTTATTTTAGTTGTTTGTCAATTCATACTTGATTAAGACAATGCTAATTGAATGCACAGTTTTCAAACAAGGCCAAACTCATTTCTTTTGCTATACGATGGTATGTAATGCTCAGAATGCAAAATATAACACTTTTTGATCAAAAGTTGTTTTCATTTCGATCAGTCACTTTTTGCAAAAGGGTACAAGTTTTTTTTAAAGAAATAAAACTCGTCTGAACTGTACAAAGTGCCAATACTACTAGCAAAAATGAAACTAAGTCAAAAGCATAGGTAGATCAGCGCCAACTATCTTAGGCTCAAGAGGCCCTCTTCGTTCTCTTCCTCAGCGGAGCGGACTCTGAAGCACTGTCTCCATCGGTGCTACTATCTGAATCCAAATCAGAGTCTGAACTAAAGCCCTCCTCAGCCTCCGCAGCCTCACCACCAGCAAAATGCAAGCTGATGTCGTCGTCTCCGTTCTCAGATAACTCTAACTGTAGACTCGCAGCCTTCTCACCCTCGCTCATCTCATCATCGTCGTCGCCTAAGATGGGCTCTGTAGGGCCGCTCCCGTCACCGCCGCCCTTAGCTCTGCCTCGGTTATGTACCGAAGCCTGTCTCCCTCTCCTCTTTACTGCTGGAGGAGGTACTGAAGGTCCTGCTGCGGTTGCTGTTGTTGCCGTCAATAATGGTGGGACCTGAAAAGGCAGTTGGTATATATCAGGCATAGTATGTGTATCAGATGCAAGAGTGATATGTAGAATAGATACATGCAGAGTATGAAAGTAATGTGAGAATGCATTGTGTCAGATGTGATCAATACATGCAGTGTATCAATGCAGGGTGAAGAGTTCTTCAGTTGAGATATCAGTTTCAGTATATCAGCAGAAATATGATGACCAAAATGCAAGAAAACTAAAAAGTTTTACCTCAATGCCATGGAAGCCATGTATCGACTCCCTCCTCAAGATCATGCCGTCGAATGAGGCCAACATCTTGAGTAACCCATCAACGTACTCTGTGGAGGGCTGCAAATGTAAGTTGGAATGACCAGTATCTGGAATGAATGGATGTCTGAGTATCTAAGCAAGAATGTAAAATGAAATGAAGACTGAGGTGCATACCAGAAGTGCATCAGGCGCCCGAACATATCTGTGACCAAGCAATGGAAGCTCGATCGGAATCTGATAGGCCGCCCCAAAGTACCGCCAACCTGCTAGCTCAGTTGGAAGCTCGGGCCAACCAGCCCTCCGTCCTACTTGAGGAATCCATCTGCTGCAGGCTATGCTCGCTTGACTCGCTCTGCGTGTCACCCTCACGGCAGGAGCACTCACTCCCTCGCCCCTGCGAACGCCGGTCAGAGGTGGCGTCAGGTGTGTCTGGATGAAGGTCGCATAATCACCCTCTACATGAAAGTAATCCGCCTCCAGCCCTACCATGAACTGGATCAACTCTTCGATAAACAGTATGTACGTCCTTCTCATGGATACTGGAGGTGCCACTGGTATGAATGGAGCAGGCAAGCCCAAAGTCTGGCGCGTGAAGCACTCGCCTAAGAACCAGGCGTGGCAAATCGAGCCCTCGAGGAGAATATAATGGCGGGTGACGACCCGAGCTGTATCGTACTGGGCTCGAAACCCTGACGGTATCATGGCCCAAGGCTGCCATGTGATCTTAAATGGAAATGAACAGGTGATTAGTTACTGTTAATCGTTAATGTGTGGATTCAAATGGATTGAAAAATAAGACAGCTTTGTTATTGAGTTACCTCGTGCGCCGCAACCACATCGAAATACTGGCAAAAAAACATGAAGTTTTCCTAGGTCCTAAGGCAGAGCAGGCCGTCGTATACCTGAGAAAATGGGACTGTCGCTGGAACCTCCTCTATAGGCTCTAGAGCAAGAGCTGGGAAGTATGCATACACCCATAGCTCCAAGGAAAGTGCAATGGGATGCGATCAATACTGTATGAGCAGATGTAGAAAATGCAAAGCAAAAAGCATATAGTATGAGCAGATGCAGAAAATGCGAGGCAGAAAGCATACAGTGTATGAGCAGATACAGAGAATACAGAGCAAAAAGTACATGTGTTGAACAAATGTAAAACAAGAAATGCTAAGCAGAAAATCTAAAGTGAAAAGGGGTAACTAAGCTGTGTACCTCCCAAGTCCACCAATAGTCTTGAATCAAGCTCCCGCTCATGCGAAAAGTCGAGCTCATATATCCATACAAAGTGGTGAGGCCGGCTTCGCCCCAATCATAGAACTGAACTCGATGGAGCACTACCAAGGCGCTCAGAAGATATAGGCCCGCGGTATTCCACCTGTTCGAAAACAAGGTGGTACCGAAAAGGAACATGAGGAAGCCTCTAGCATACTGCTCTGTCGCCTCGATCGTCTCGGGCTCAGTCCCTCTGAATTGCTCCTCAAACCAGCTACACCGGACCATGCCTAACTGGAGTGTCGGTGGATGTGGCCCTAGTAGTGCGACCCATTCTACCTCCAACTCCCCCATGTTAAGGTCGAGAGGGATCGGATCACCCCCTACGCCTAAGCCAGTGATCATGGCAAAATCATAAAAGGTCATTGTCATCTCCCTCGTGGTGAAGAAATAGAAGGAGTTGGTGGTGTCCCACTACCTCTCCATTAGGCCCCTAAGAGAGGATGACTCGCTACAACCCGAGTTAGGCTGGAGCAGAAGCTATCGAAGCCTGTCTCGTCAATAATGTCGTGAACTCCAGCTGGGAGCTCGCTGTACCAGTCTCGAGCCGTCGTCGTGCCATAGCCCCTGAAGAAGCAGGACCCGTCCTGTGATGATGCATGAAATGTAATCAGATCAGGCAATGAAAGTACAGTTGAATATAAAGCAGTAATGTATGAGATACAGTCAGATCAAAGCAGTGCATGAGATGCAATCAGATCAAAACAGTGCAAGAAATGTAAATAGTTAAGGGTAATACTACAGAAAAGATAGTTTTCATACCTCTATGGCGATGGCCGACAAATGAGACGCTGGCTCTCTCAATAAGAGGTTTTCTGGCACGTCCCCAGCAAAGTCAGTGAAGGATTTGATGCCTCCTACGGTAGGCACTATGTGAATCTAGGGATGATACCTCGCTGGATTGAAGGGGCGTATACTCAGAGGTAATGGCTCTGGCTCGGCCTCAAAGTCTGTCTCGAAGTCTACTAGAGGAAGCTTGGGGAGAGCCCTACCGTGAGGAACATCATCCGCCATCTGAAATAGATGCAAAAATGAGCAGAAATGAGGGAAAATGCAGAAAAATGGTGAAAATTTGAAAAAGTCAACCCTAGGGAAGAGAAAAAGTCAAAAAAAGTCAAAGTCGGGAAAAGTGTACTAACTTTGAGAGAAACGAGAGGGGAATGAGCCTAGAATGGTGGAAATGAGGAAAGAAGCACCGAAATCAAATTCTGATCGGTTCAAAGCGAAGAGAACTAGAGGGTTTTAGCGAAGAAAATGTTTTTAGGGTGTTAGAAAATGCATAAAACACGTGGATCTAGAGAGGAGTACCTAGAGAGCAAAAGGAATGATTTTCGTGCAAGGGTTTGTAGGAAAATGAAGTCTAAAGTTGTGTACTTAAAGACCCAAGGGTGGAAAGTCAAATTTGCCCAAATCTACCATCGATGGTCGACAGTGGTGCACTCATGGCCGGCAGGTGGTCGGCGGCCTCCCCTGGTGGCTGACAGGGTTCCAAAAGTTTCCCTAGCATCTTTAGCCCTATTTTGTGTCCTTGTATTCCAAGAAATGAAAGGGGTGTGTAAATTTTGATTCAGAATGCCTTCACAGAAGCTCAGAATCACATTTCCAGTGCGTGATGGTCATTGCTCATCAACACAAACAAGGTGTATCCTTTTGATATATTAAAACTTCTCTGAGCAGTAAATCGGAAGTTGCCTTTGAGTCGTCTTTATCAAACATGCTTTTGTTGTTGCATAGAATATGCATGTTGCATTAAATATGCATCATTGGCTATTTTTCATAGAATGTACTCTTGCTCCCATTGCATAGAATATGCTTCTATTTTGTTTCTTACATGTTGTGCATGAAGCATGCCTCTAATATTGTGTTACTGTCATTCGTCTCGCATGAGACACGCATTTGTATTGCATTGTACCTGGTAAGTTTCTTTCTTATGCAGGTACAATATTGTATGTACGGTTCATTCAAAGCTGGTGTAACCAGACGATATTGTATATACAATTCATTCAGAAGAACTTCAGGTAAGATCATTCCTGTCCGTTGAACTCCCTGGTTAGAAGCATTTGGGATGTGTGCCTGATGCTTATACTACCTTCTTTGGTTAGAAACATTGGGACGTGTGCCCGATGTTTATACCACTCCCCGGTTAGAAGCGTTTGGAAAGTGTGCCCGATGCTTATACAACTTTGTTTTGGTTAAAAACAGTAGGACGTGTGCTTGATGTTTATACCACTCCCCAGTTAGAAGCGTTTGGGATGTGTGCCCGATGCTTATACCACTTTGCTTTGGTTAGAAACATTAGGACGTGTGCCCGATGTTTATACCACTCCCCAGCTAGAAACATTGGGACGTGTGCCCGATGTTTATACCACTCCCTGGTTAGAAGCATTTGGGATGTGTGTCCGATGCTTATACTACCTTCTTTGGTTAGAAACATTGGGACATGTGCCGGATGTTTATACCACTCCCTAGTTAGAAGTGTTTGGGATGTGTGCCCGATGCTTATACCACACTCCGGTGTTTACACCACCTCCTTTTTTTCTCTCGCGTGCGACGGGCTAGGATGTGTTTTGTTTGAGCCTTCAAGTGCGCCTGACAGTCGCTGTTAGCCTTTCCTGGGTGAGGCGCAGTTAAGATTGTATAATTTTCTTACATCCTTTCTTCACAAGGTGTGGTTAAGCTTGTGATTCTCACACGTGGCGTGTTTATTTGCTTATTTCTTTTCATGTATGAGATTACTGTACATTGTTGGTTTGCTTGAAATGTGACATTTTTTTTGTGCATGACACTTGCATTTAAATACTTCATTACAGCCCCATTGTATGATCATAAGTTATGTGCTTGCATCGTGCATATCATTTTCATTTTGCCCCAGCATGCGGGCGCCACTATGTATTGTTATCTTGAATGTTGGTCTAAGTCTTGCGGTCTTGTCAAAATGGGTCGTCTTTAGGCTTTGACATTCACTCACGTCATCTTTATGACTCTGAGTTTTGTCAAAGAGGGGCAACTATAGACACCCCATTTTTGACCGTCTTCAAGACTTGCATGTTCTTGCAGATACATCCAATGACCAATTTGATTGCTCGTTGAGAGCTCGAAATCCGCGGCGGAACGCCACAAGTTTGAGCTTTCCAATCCTTGCATCAATTCTATCTCATTTTTGGACCATGTTTTGGTCCTTTCAGCATGTTTTTTTTTTTTGTTTATGCACAGCCAGGCATGTTGAGGCACTACCGGCCATGGACTTTGGCCTGCCGGCCATTGATGTGCCCTGTCGGCCATCAATGTGCCCCTGCCGGCCATCACTGATGGCCGGTTGGCCACTAGTGTATCAGTAGATATTTTTTCTGATATTTTGTGCCAGCTGTTTGCACAGGTTGAGCCATCTGCTTGCACGTGTATGGCTGGATCTCTTTGAGGAGATTTTGTATCTTCTATCTATAGAAGCCTTCCTCTTGCATATGAAGGGTTGGAAATTTTGAAGACAAAAAAATTTCTCTCCCTCTCTCTCTCTAGAATCCTCTTTATCTTGATATTTTATGCCTTAAAGCCTAAATTCTATACACTCTTGCATGTGAGCCCTTGATCAAACTTGATCACCATTGTGTTGAGGTTGCTTGAGGTCCTACTTGGGCTCTAGAAGAGGATATTGGCTTAGTTTGACTTGCCTTTGTTGCCCAAATAGCATCTTGCCTTCAAGAGGTAGAATACTTTTATTTTAAGCCTAATTTAAATAATTGTTTGGCCATCTTTGCATGCTGTTTTGAGGTTGGTTTTAACCTCTGAAAATCTCTGTTTTCATGTACTAAAATGGTGGTTTGAGGTTTGATTAGAGTTAGGGGTGGTCCACCCTTCTTGTAACTTGCTTGTTAAGTTGTTGTGTCATCTTTCAAAGCTTTCTAAAACAACTTTTTTGGCTCTTTTAACCACTAAATTTCAGGGGATTTTCAGTGGTAAAAACTATGTTTTGAGGTCCAAAATAGGAGGGGGTAGTCTCCCCTCCTTGTGTCTTGTTTGTAAGTGTAGATAGCTTAACAAGTGAGCATGTTTTCTTAGCTTTTTGTGATTGATCTCAGCATGCTTTTGCTATTATTTTGGCATGTTTTAGCTCTGTTTTTGGCTAGTTTGGTCACTTGAGGCTTCCTTTGCATGCTTGTAGTGCAATTGTGCTTAATAGTCTAGTTTGTGCTATATGTTGGCCCTTCATTCTAGCTTTTTTTAGCTTACTTCAAGCATCTTTTAGGACTCCTTTTAGGCTGTTTTAGGATTGTTTTGGACTGTTCATCCCTTTGGAGCTTTGTATTGCATGCCTATAGTGTAGTGCTCTTCACTAGTTTGGTGTTTTTGGCTTTTGAACATGTTGTGCATGAGTTCCTTGCATGTCATAGTATCATTTTGCATATCATTTCAGCACTAAAATATATACAACCTCCCTCATTTCTTCACTTTTTCATTTTCTTTGAGGGTTGGTTAGCCTTAAGGTTGTGTTTAAGCTTGAGATTGAGTTTTGTGCTTAATGGTTTTAATCCTCTTTTGATGGTTTCTACAAACCAACGGCATGATCTCTCTCATGTTTTAAATCATCCTTTGGTTTACCCCTCTCTCATTAGAGGACACTCACCTTGGACTAACCGGTTGAAGAATGGATCGGTAATTAAAATGTGTAAATAAAACATGACAAGTAAAACTTGAGCAAGTTAAGCATGTTGTGTTTGCATTGCATGCGTTCAATCAGACATTATATTGAACACAAGGAAGATTAGAGCATTTCATACTCAAAGTGATGAAATGAGCCAATCTCCTTAGTCTTCATTGCCTTTGATCATCCATGACAATGTAGTGGTCTAGAGTCTTGTTTTTGTGCATTTGTTGAAAGTGTACAACTTGGATCTTTGGCCATCATGCATTGAAAATGCTTGATTGGTGGCTTTGGATCCAAGAATGCCACTCCTTTGATGTTTTGAGATGATGAGGAGGGGCACAGTACAACATACCCTTGGAAAACCCTTCATTTTCCTCTGTTTTGCTTTGTTGCAGTGTGGTGACTCAGAGCACCAGTGGTCGGCAGTGGCTCACCCTTGGCCAACAGGGGGCCGGCAGCAAGCATTCATGGCTGGCTGGCCACTGGTGCAATCCTCGACACTGAATTGGTAAGTTGGAGCAAAAGGTTCTGGAGTGTAGTCAACCCTATAAATAGAGCCTCTTAAGAGCAAACCGGAAGGCTTTTCAGGCGAAAACCGCGTGCATGCATCCTACATTTCCTAAAGCAGAGCTGAGGCAGCATAGTTCAATGCTCCAAATGTTTAATTAGTGAACATTTGTATTGTAATTTAATTAACTAGTTGCTAATTGGTTAAGTGTTGTAATAATTAAGTAGCTTAGCTTAACCATTTCTTTATTTTGTTTTGTAATTAATTAGCTAAGATAGTTAATTAGTCGTTTTGTAATAAGTAGCTTAGCTTAGTGTAGCTTAGTCGATTCATTCGGACCCTCCTTCGAGGGGGCGCAATGTTGTAATAAGTGTGCGTGCGTGTGTGCATGTCTTCTAGCCCCACGTTTTTCTCCCTTTTACTTAACCGCTTTCGATGGTTAGATTAGGACACGTTTTGATTAGCATACCTTATGCTGGCATGTTTGCATCATTTATTTGTCTTGTATGCACCAAGGCTCGGTGCATCATTCAAACTGCGTTGTATTTCAATACCCTGCTTTGAATACGTGTTTCAAACGCATGTTATCAAATTGTATCATATGTCATATTAGTAGCCGAGCCTATTAATTGCATTATTGCATGTATTGCATTAGACATCTTAACATAGTTAGGATCATGTATCTTTCTAACTAGTTTTTGTTTTGGCTTGGAGTACACTGTAAGTTTTTACTCTTTAGCATGTTTGCATGAGTGTGAGTGTTTCCATGATAGCATGCTTTCCACGAGGCTATTTGCTTAAATATTTAATTGCATGAATTCCTGTGGATGAAGGCTTGATTGTTTGAATTGGAACAAGTCAACGAGTGTAAGTTTTAAGCCTACTTTGCGACGTGGCAAAATCATGTTTTTAAGCCTACTTGAGGTGGCAAATCCGCATTTCTAAGCCCACTTGAGGAAGGCAAATTCAAACCATTTTTGAAAACAAAAACGAGTTAAATTATTCCAATTCTTACAATATAGTCTATACTTGCTTGTGTGGGCCACATAGTAAAGTTAGCTAATAACCGGAATAAGAACACATGAGGTTTATAAAACATCATATCATGATAGTAGAGGCCGATCTTTGATCGGGCGAGTGAGGGTGCTCATTTTAGGACCTTACTGTAGACGCGCCCGCGTGGGGGGCCTCGCTGCTACAGTTCGAACTTGATTTGTGTCACGGTTCTTAATCTGAACGAAAGAGTCCAAATCTGGCAAATCGTTTTGAGAAAACAGATTTTTAGAAAAGAAGTACCAAACATGGACTGCTTTGCCAGATACAGGGTCACCACCTAAATATTTTTTTATGGGGAATTTAGGAAACCCTGGCTCGGTGCCGAAGGCCACATGTCCGTTATCACCAGAGTTGCCTCGGCTCGGGAGCTAGGGTACAATTGGGGAAGGTCAGCTATGAGCACCCCCTCTCGCCCGATCCGAAGATCGGCCTCTACTAACCGTGATATCCGTTTTTGAAAACATTATGTGTTCTTATTCCATTTATTAGCCTAGAATTACTATGTTATGCGCACAGCAAACAAGTATAGACTAGGTTGCCTAATTTGGAAATAAGCATTGCATATCCGTTTGTCTTGAAAAAAATGTTTTGGAATTTGCTACTCGCAAGTAGGCTAAAACACGAATTTCAACGAGTGTTTCCAACTCAAGCAATCCAACCTTCACCCACAAGCATTCAAACAGTTTATCACATAAGCATCTAGCTACATGGTAAACATGTTGTCATGATAGCATTCACACACATGCGATATGCTAAAGCGCAAATACTTACATCGTACTCCGTGCCAAAACAATAAACTAGTTAGCAAACATGCATGATCCTAGTTCATGTTAAAATGTCTAATGCAACACATACAAGATGCGATTAGAATAGGCTCGGCTAACCTAAACATGGCATGTGAAATGCAACCAATTGATGCACGTATTCAATTTGGAATTGAAGTACAAATGCAGTTAGCATGATGTACCAAGCCTGGTGCATGCAAGACGAATGTATGGATACACGCATGCATAGCATAAGGTATGCTAAATTAAACATGTCCTATTACTAACCATCAAAGCAGGTAAGTAAAAGGGAAGAAAGGAGTGGGGATTGGAAGACATACACACACTCACCCACACTTATTACAAATTCACCCTCGCTCGGAGGGGCCAAAAGAATAATACAGATAATTAACCAACAAGCTAATTAAATATTACAAATTACCTAATTAGTTAACAAATTAACTAAGCTAGGAAAAAAAAACAGATAAGCCGCCTCGGGAAAAGAGCCCAATGCGATGCATGCTCGGTTCCGCTCGGAAGTACACTGCCATACATGAGTTGCCTCTGTTTTCCCTGCTATACTCCTCTGAAGACTGTCAAAGTCTCAGAATTGCTTCCCTGGACACTGGGGGACACCACCGGCTGAGTAGAACATCCACCGGCAGTGGTATATGGTCATCGGCTGTTGGTGAAGGTATCGGCCTAGAAGGGATTGCCGGTCGGCACTGAACACTGCTGGTCGGCAGAGAATGCCTGCAGGACCTGCAATCGACAGCAGCAGAGGATAAGGCAGAGTATGGCAATGCAATTCAAACAATGTATGCACCAATCATGTCCCTTATCATGTTGGTGACTCAAAGGGATACGCTCCTTGATTCTCAGACCACCAATCGCGCATTTCCATGCGTGATGGCCCAAGGGACCAAGTGTGCATTTTCATGTCAAATGAAATGCAATGCACACAATCAAACCAATGGGGACTTAACCTCTATCATGGATAGTTACGAGGCCAAGCATGTATGCCAATGCGATGCAACCTAAGCATGTTAACTAGGCATGCAATATGGCAATGCAAATGAGCATGCCAGAAACAAACAATATGCAAGGTAAGCATGCAAGTAAGCAAATGATGGACTTAAACATGATTTGGGCAGCTCTAATTAGGCCCAAAACAGTGGCCAAAGCCAAGGAAATGAGGCCCAAAACACACGCACACATGTATGCAAATATGGTCCAATTCCTAAGACCCACCAAAGAAGCATTGAACTACACTTAGTGCAACCACACATGGTATGAACTAGATGACTAAAAACAGAATTTTAGCATGTTAAGACAAGGCCTAAAGACCACTTAGATGGCATCCAAATGACCTAAATTCAAAGGCATGCACAAATGCACTTTCAAGGAGCATACCACATAAGCTCATAAATCATCAAAGAGGCATCCAAGGCAAGCGTACAAGCATGCTAAGGGGACTGAAATGACATGGTGGATAGTTCCAAACCACTAAATCAATGCAAGAATGTCATGCTATACATTCACACACTTAAGGCCAACAAGCCGGAATGCAAAGGGGCTATACTAAGCATGCCAAAGCCGACCCAAACAACCTAGGACAAACCTTAAACATGGCAAAATATGCACAAAAGCTTCACAAAGCTAAGTCTAAAACATGCTAGAACAAGGGTTTACAACCTAAGGCATGTTAAGGCAACAAAGTGGCATTACAAGGTAGGTATGCTAAGCATGCATGGTGTACCAAAACCAACAAAAAAATAGAGGCATATTATGACATAATAAGCACAAAAAGCAGCCAAGGCATGGTCAACATGAAGCTTAGCTAGGTGCTCTCTTAAGAGGCCAAAAATGGTCCATTTCAAGGACAACAAGGAGAGGGGGTGGCCCTCTCCTTCTTGGGACCTCAAGGCACCATCCTCACCTCTGAAATCCCTCAAGATTTCAGTGGTGAGGAGGCCTAAACACCAAGGTCTCGGAGCTTACACGAAACAGCACAAAATGGAGCCTTACAAGGCTTAGGAGGGGTCAAACAACCTCAAACAATAAAACACCCTAAATAAACTATTTAGAGGGCCTAAAAACAGAACTTTTTTATGTTATACACTAAGCACAAAAATAGTTCTAAGATAGGCAAAATAAGTGTGCAAGAATGGGGAATAAAGGGACTAGTTTTTTACCCTTGAAGACCCCTTCAACAATGGTGGACCAGCAGCTTCTTTTAGGTTGAAACCAGCTTCAAAACCTCAAAAACAACCCTCAAGAGGTCTCAGCTCCAAGGGATGGTGTAATGGTGGGTGCTTGTGAGCAAAAGTAAGGCAAAACACACGCACTAAGCTCAAGAAAGAGAGAGAGAGAGAGAGAGAGATAAGATAGATACAAATTCCTAACCCTAATATCAAAACCCTCTAAAATGTTGTCTAACCCTAATGCCAAGAGAGGAGACTCTCTCTTATAGAGCTCTCTCTTGTAAAGCTTGTCAAATAAGCTTGCTTAGAGGGAAATCCCTCCGTACACGTGTATGGAGGGAAACAGAGTGGGTGCCAGCTATCACAGCTAGCAGAAAATATCTATCAAAAGTAGATGAACAGTAGTCGGCTGCTCAAAAATGCAATTTTGACAAAATTGAGTGCCGACCGGCAACAAATAATGCCGACCGTCAATATATATTGCCGATGGCAACAAAACACCAGCCGGTGGCTTCTGGCCATGGCCGGTGATGTGTGGGGATGCCTCACAAGGCATTCCCTGCCCCTCCAAGGCAAAACACAAGTGTTTGGTGCAAAACCAGACACTAAACGGTCGAGTTTGGAGATCCTGAGGCAAGGGGCGTAGCCGAGACCTTCGGGAACTCCAAATGAACACAAACATGGATGATCACCGGGTGTTCAAACAGTGACGTCCAAGTCTTGAGGACGGTCAAAAATGGGGTGTCTACAGTTGCCCCTCTTTGACAGAACTCGAAAGTCATAACAATGATGGGAGTGAATGTCAAAGCCCAGAGACGACCCATTTTTGACAAGGCCGAAGACTCAGACAATCATACAAGACAAACTAGATATGCGACCGAAGGCAGGGGAAAAATGCAAGACAATGCACCGAGCCGGACATAACTTATGATCATGTAAAGAAAAGCTGTAACGAAGCATACATGCGACAATTTTAAGCTAGCATACACCAAACTACACTGTAATGCAGAAAGGATGTAAGAGAATTATGCAATTCTCAATACGTCTCGCTCGGAGGATACAATACCTGTACGGCTCGTTTGGTTGTACCAACCTCAAATGAACCGTACATACAATATCGTGCCTGAAAAGAAAGCAAACTTAACAGGTACGATATTATTAGCAACATGCATGACAATGCAAAAATGGATGCAAAATGATATGCAATATATACAAAACAATGTATAAACAATGCAAATAAAGATGCAATGGAATTGAAACAATGCAAACTATATGCAAAGCAATTGAATCATGATCCAATCATGAGCAGTTCAAAACCACGCCTATGTCAAATGGATTGATGGAGGTAACAAGTCCGTCTACCATAGAACGGTCTACTGAACTATGAGTAATGTAGACGGACGCAAGAACGAGTATTGGGTGGAATGGCATAAGTGGGGAAACGACCCGCTGGGGAAAGGACTACGATCCTAATGCTGGATGCAAAAATTACACGGAAAGGACTACGATCCTAATGCTGGATGCAAAAATTACACTACAATGCAATATATATATGGATATGCTGGGGAGATGGCAATGGACATGGCGCGCGGGCCAAACCAAATATTGCCTAGGCAAGGCATGTACGCATACAAGCCACGTCTAACATAGAACGGTCCACTGAACTATGCTTCGACACGAGAAGTACGGGCACATACCAGACCAAGCTCAACATGGAAAGGGACAAGCCATAGACGGAGGGCGATGCAATGAATGCATGCAAATTATGATGCAGTGGATATGGCATGCGGGCCAAACCAAATCTTGCCTAGGAAAGGCATGTACGCATACAAGCCAGATCTAACATAGAACGGTCCACTGAACTATGCTTTGACACGAGAAGTATGGGTACATACCAGACCAAGCTCAATCATGGAAAGGCGCAAGCCATAGATGGAAGGTGATGCAGTGAATGCATGCGACCTACAATGCAGTGGATATGGCACGCGGGCCAAACCAAATCTTGCCTAGGAAAGGCATGTACACAAACAAGCCGCGGCTAACATAGAACGGTCCACTGAACTATGCTTTGACACAAGAAGTATGGGCACATACTAGACCAAACTCTACCTGGAAAGGCGCAAGCCATAGATGGAAGGTGATGCAGTGAATGCATGCGACCTACAATGCAATATCTACAAATATACAATGCAGTATGCACTATGTTCTAATGATGCATGACAATGCAACTATTTACGATGATGCGTGACAATGCATGTGTTTTTTTTGTTTTTGAAGTGCAAATGATGTATAAAATGCATGTTGCATGGAATGCGCGACAACACGCGGCTTTAAAATACATGTATAATGTAAATGGACTGTGCACATTAATGCACTAAAGGTCTTGCACCTTCCGAGGATTTAGGGTCTCCTAGACCGTCGTATGTTGCACGAGAAATGCATAACAATGTAAGTGAATTTGAAATGCGCAACAATGTGCGGCTTAAGACATGCATGGCGATGCAAACGAACTGCACACATCAATGCGCCGAAGGTTTTGGACCTTCCAAGGATTTAAGGTCTCCTAGACCGTGGGTATCCGTGTGCGGCTCGTCTGGTTGCACCAGCCTCAAATGAACCGTACATACAATATCGTGCCTGAAAAGAAAACAAACTTAACAGGTACAACGCATATTAATGTATTTGAAAATGCGTGACAACGCAAAGCAAGTGGGAAGCATAACAATGCTGTGAAGGTACAGATGTGTAAGTGGAGCATGCAACCTACGCAGGCAACAAAATCGATCATAAGCATGCGGTCTACGCAAGCCATGAAATTGAACATAAGCATGCGGTCTACGCAAGTCAAAACATGCGGTCTACGCAAGTAATGAAATTGAACAATTATGCGGTCTATGCAAGCAAAACATGCGGTCTACGCAGGTAATGAATTTGAACAATCATGCGGTCTACGCAAGCAAAACATGCGGTCTACGCAAGTAATGAAATTGAACAAATATGCGGTCTACGCAGGCAATACATGCGGTCTACGCAGGTAGTGAAATTTGAACAAATATGCGGTCCACGCAAGCAAAACATGCTGTCTACGCAAGTAATGAAATTTGAACAAATATGCGGTCTACGCAAGCAAAACATGCGGTCTACGCAGGTAATGAAATTTGAACAAATATGCGGTCTACGCAAGCGAAACATGCGGTCTACGCAGGTAATGAAATTGAACAATCGTGCGGTCTACGCAAGCAAAACATGCGGTCTACGAAGGTAATGAAATTGAACAATCGTGCGGTCTACGCAAGCAAAACATGCGGTGTACGCAGGTAATGGAATTGAACAATCCTGCGGTCTACGCAAGCAAAACATGCGGTTTACGCAAGTAATGAAATTGAACAATCATGCGGTCTACGCAAGCAAAACATGCGGTCTACGCAAGTAATGAAATTGAACAATCAAGCGGTCTACGCAAGCAAAACATGCGGTCTACGCAAGTAATGAAATTGAACAAATATGCAATGAGAGGCGCAAGACAGCGCGATGCGATAGACAACGCGAGTGCACAAGTCAGTGCAATGGATTTGAAATGCACAAGACAGTGCGATTGATATGTGATGCACAGGGGGGCAACTTTTGAGTTTCATAAAAGCCAAAAGGATATGGAAAGGATACACCTTGCACGAACTCGAGTGCCACGCACAGAAGACACGACCCGAGGTCAAAATGGAGGCCGGTTGAGCGTCGGAAGCGCACTGTTTTGCACTGTTTTGAGCACTAAAGGCCCTGGCCCCCACACATAACTCAAACAAGGGTGTAGGAGGCTCCAAATTCACTGTAGGAGGCCACCGGATGCCCACCGGCCATCAAAATGAATCACCGGCCGTCCACCGGCCATCATTCAATTCCATCGGCACAATATTTTGCCGACCGGCAAAGAGTGTGGCCGACTGGCAAAAACTCCCTGTATCGGGGCAGTTTTGTCATTCCCCTTTTGGTCTTTTAAAATAGGGTTTCTAACCCAATTTTCTTCACTTCTCTTTGGTCGAAAATCCCTTCTCTCTCTCTCTAGAGCATTTTCCTCCCGCGATTCTCTCATTTTCTTGCGTTCTAGCTCCCATTTCGTTGTTTGATTCGCGATCTCCTTCGCGTTTCGGACATTTTCAACCGAACAAAACTTCGTTTCGGTGTTTCTTTCTTGATTTTTGCCATTCGGCGCTTGTTTTCCTCGAGTTTTTCTCGATACCCGTGCCTTTTCCGCATTCCAGCTTTTTCGGCCTTTTCCGACCCTCTCGGGGTTTGACTTTTTGTTGACTTTTCACCTTCTCGCCTGATTTTTCGCCTTCCGGCCATTTTCACACCCCCTTCGAGATGGCGGACGACCTTCCACAGGGCGGGGCTCCTCCAGAGCTTGAGATAGACCCTGAGGCCGAGCCCTTACCACTCCGTATCCAGCCGTTCGATCCGGAGACCTGCAGGCCTGCAGTTCATGAGATGCTCCCCGACGGACTACGCCAGTTCCGGAGCTTCGGGAGGCACGTGCCACGCGAGCTACTACTGCGTGAGCCTACTTCCCATCTGTCCTTTGGCACTTTGGAGGTAACTTTCCTTCTCTGCTTTACTTTCTGCAATGTAGGATACAAAACTGCCGTAGTTGGTTATGCTCTTTAATTGCTTTAGCTCAGATACCCTGTATACTGTAGTTGATTGTAAACATACGTGCAACAAGATCTGTTTGAGACTGACACATGCACATGCACTTCACT
Organism: Camellia sinensis; assembly: GCF_055761805.1. Taxonomy (NCBI): domain Eukaryota; kingdom Viridiplantae; phylum Streptophyta; class Magnoliopsida; order Ericales; family Theaceae; genus Camellia; species Camellia sinensis. Next base: position 62,889,644 of record NC_138971.1, read on the forward strand.
AGCCCTGAATCACCCAAACACACGGCGCACACTGTATTTCACTGCATACACACTGGTACCCAGTATCTGCTTGAGTCTGAAAACACGCACGCATGCTACATCTGCTCTGAACCACCCAAACACGCTGACGCATCACACGTTGTAGTTCACTGTAAGCACACCGGCACTTGGTATTTGTTTGAATCTGTTAAAACTTGCACGCATGCTACATCTGCCCAGAACCACCCAAACACGCTGACACATCACACGCTGTAGTTCACTGTAAGCACACCGGCACCCGGTGTTCGTTTGAATCCGAAAACATGCACGCATGCTGTATACCTATATGCTTCTTAGAACTGCATTTTGAATATTGCCTTGCAAATGTTGTTTTTTTGTTTACAAGGGGATTCCCATACCATCCGCGAGTATGGGAACATCGTCGCTCGGGATTGGTACCACAAGCTGCCGGGTGCGGTTCGTGACATCGTCGACGAGGCCGACTTTGGCATTTTCTGCAGGGGGCTCTCTCGACTGACTACCTGCCGGCCCTTGCTTGCTGCTCTAGCGGAGAGGTGGTGGGATACCACCGACTCCTTTCACTTCTCCGTCGCAGGGGATATGACGATGACCCCTTACGACTTCTCGATGCTTACTGGCATTGGGGTAGGGGCGATCCGATCCCCTTCAACATGGATATGGATGAGTGGGACGCTGCCCAGCTATACCTGCTTGGTACGTAGCCTCCCCTCGCTCGAGCGGGGTTCGTCAGGTATTCGTGGTTCGAGAGCCACTTTTGGGTCCAGCCGGCCTTGGCAGAAGAGGCGCAGATGTCCCTAGAGGAGGTGGACCAGTATGCGCGGGGCTTCATCATGTTCCTCTTCGGGACGACTCTCTTCGCCGATCGGGCGAACACCGTGCCCTTATGCTTGTTGAGCGCGCTGGTGGACGTCAGGCAGATCCGCCATTACGACTGGGGTGGCGCCGCTCGGGCCACTTTATACGGTTATATGAGCTCTTCTTTCCGCCTCAGCAGACAGCTCCTTGGTGGCTACTGGCGAGCGTGGGAGGTATGTCTTCTTCCTATTTTACATTCCTGTCTTCTGCTTTCTGTATTCTGCACACTGCACATATACTGTACACTGCCCCACACTGACTGTACATTGCACACCCGGCACACACATGCTCTGCTTTACACTGACTGCACACTGCACACACTACACATTCTGCACAATATACTGCACAACACACGGTTCTGCTATTTCTGCTTTATTCTATTTTCTGCCTTATCTGATAGTCATACTAATATCTGTTCTGCAGTTATGGGTGTATGCGTACTTTCCTAGGCTTGCCCCAGTACCCGATGAGGAGATCCCACTCAGCGTCCCCTTCTCTCATCGCTTCGACGTGCGATGTGTGCGGAGACCACGGGAGTCTCTTTCTTTCTTCTGCTGATACTTCGACACCATCACCGCCGCGGAGGTATGTTCAACTTTAGAGTTTATCATTATTTTGGCTTTGCTTCGCACCGTATATTTTCAATAACGATAGATAATAAACTGCATTTCATTTTCAAATCACCTGGCAGCCCTGGGCTCCGTTGCCGGCCGTGGTGAGGGATCACTATGAGGGCGCAGAGGAGACTTCCCGTTGTCGGATTCTGTTGGAGGGCCCGGTCTGTCGGGCTTGGTACCTGGGCGAGCGCTTCTTGCGTCAGACCCTGGGTTTACCGGAGCAGATAGTTCCGGGTCCGCCTCCTACGCATATGAGGCATACGGAGAGGTTCTCTCTTGAGCAGATGAGGGACTTCACCGTCGGCTGGAGTGAGGAGCATCACAGAGGCGAGGGCGACTACGCAGAGTACGTCCGGACCTACATTATGCGACCCTTGAGCGGTGGTCGCCGAGCTGAGGGGGAGAGGCCAGCGGCGCCGGCAGCTGGAGCTGGAGCTGGGGCTGGAGCGGGCACATAGAGGAGGGCTCGAGGGCACGGCAGGGGCGGAGCTCGGGGGGGACGGGGGACTGGCTGGCCCGCCTTGCCCACTGTATTGTCATATAGAGGGTAGGATGGGGCGACCTACCAGATCCCCTTTGCTCCTCCCCCGGCTGGTCATGAGTTAGCCGGTATCCCCGACTTGCCTCCGGTATGTATTACTTCATTTTGCATCTTGCATATTTCATTCCAGTTTATTTGATATTCCGCAGAACACTGATGTATCTTATACTCTTGCAGGCGTCCTCCGAGTACACCTGACAGTCCGTGGAGTTGAATGCCTCCTTGATGGGGATGCTGCAGTGAACCTTTGACCTCCTGGCCCTCTACAGCATTTCGGTATGTTCTTCTGACGACGGTCTCAAACCATTCATAAGCTGATTTACATAATCTGATGCATGACACCGTACCTGACACACTGATCTCGCAGCATCTGATACACTGCATGCACTACATTCATACACTGTACTCTGCAATGATAAACTGCCCACGGCATTCACACACTGTATACTGCATTCTGCACTGATACACCGCTCGCGGTATTCTCACACTGTACACAGCATTCTGCACCGATACACTGCCCTCGGCATTCTCACACTGTACACTGCATTCTGCACTGATACACTGCTCTCGGCATTCTCACACTGTACACAGCATTCTGCACTGACACACTGCTCACATTATTCTGATGTATTTGGCCTTTGTGATTTTTCAGCCTCCCTTCCAGATCCCTCCGGTGGGTGGCGCTCCGGCTGGGCCTTCTTTTCCTGTTCGAGGAGGGCGTGGAGACACTGCACGTCCCCGTACTAGGGGAGGGCGTGCTCATGTCGGGAGTAGTTCTCGGGTGCCGACCCCTGATGATGATGATGATGATGATGACGATGACGAGTCCGAGGCAGAGGCAGAGTCGGAGGCGGAGTCATCTGAGGAGGAGACCGGAGGCGGTTCTAGCTCGGGCTCTGATGACAATGCTGATGATGTTCCTGGACCTTCGTCCAGGAAGAGGACTAGGACAGACTGATGGCCCTCGGAGCCGCTTGACACGGATACAGATTTTTGTTGTTTTTCTTCTTTCTTGTACTTTTCTCTTTTGTTGGTAGTTTGGATACTTCGTACTGCCGCAGGCAGATTTTTGTGTTTTCCTCAAAACTTTGTACTTAAAAAAGATTATGAAATGAACAAACTTTTTGTTTAAAAAGTGTTACATTTACATATCTCACGTATTGCATCGCATCACATCATGTTACACCTCAATGTAAATGGAATTGATCTGTGGTCCGAATGTTAAACACTTGCATTGTAATAACAAGGTAACCAAACCAAGTAACAGCAAAGCAACCCATACAAACCACTGCTTAACCTGAACACACGGTCCATACTCTGCTGAGGATTAATCTGCATACAGCCCATAATCCACACTTGGTTCATTCTGCACACAGCAAACTTTAAACAAAACATCCCAATCTGACAGGACGGCCTACGGAGGTGAAACCAGCTGGGGTTGGAGATGACCAAACGCCCCAAATTTTTTGTTCTTTTGCTTCGCACAGATGTAGAGAATGTCACCACACTCTGAGCATAAATGACTAATTTTCAGAAAAGGGGTTTTCTTAACCAGGGTATCGAGCCAACAACTGGATAGAGCGGAAAAGGACTCGACAAAGGTACACGACCTAATGTAGACGTCCCCGAACGCCCCGGGAGGAACGAGCTCCCGTTCTGCTCATTTTGGGGTCACTACGGCTCAGGACTCTCAAATTTGTCGCGGTTCTAAATCTGAACCAAAGAGTCCAAATCCGGCAAATCGTTTTGAGAAAACAGATTTTGAAAGAAGTGCCAAACATGGACTGCTTTGCCAGATACAGAGTCGCCACCTAAATATTTTATTTTGGGAAATTTAGGAAACCCTGACTCGTTGCCTAAGGCCACGTGTCCGTCATCACCAAAGTTGCCTCGGCTCGGGAGCTTGGGTACGATTGGGGAAGGTCACTTCATGAGCACCCCCGCTCGCCCGATCAAAGATCGGCCTCTACTAACCATGATATCTATTTTTGAAAACTTTGTGTATCCTTATTCCGGTTATTAGCCTAGGTTACTATGTGATGCACACAGCATGTAAGTATAGACTGGGTCGCCCGAATTGGAACAAAACATTTCATGCTTGTTTATTTAAAAGATGGTTTGCTACTCCCAAGTAGGCTTAAAATACAGATTTTGCCACCCGCAGGTGGGCTTACAAAAGATGGTTTTGCCACTATCTAGTGGGCTTAAAACAAACATTTGATGAATTGTCCCAATCCAAATAACCCAACCTTCACCCACAGGCATTCAGGCAGATATATCACATAAGCAAATAGCCTCATGGTAAGCATGCTATTCATGGCAGTCACTCACACGCATGCAAGGATGCTAAAGCATAAAACTTACCGAGTACTCCGAGCCAAAACATAAACTACATTAGAAATCATGCATGATCCTTAAGTATACAGAAATGCCTAATGCAACACATGCAAGAATGCAAACTATAGCAGGCTCGGCTATTCTAAACATGGCATATGGAATGCTACAGCTAACATGTATTCAATTTGGAATTGGAAGTACGATGCAGTTAGTATGGTGCGCCGAGCCCGGTGCATGCAAAACAGATGAATGAATGCAAACATGCTATCATACTATATGCTAATTGAAATATGCCCTAATCTAACCATCATAAGCGGATAAATAAAAGGGAGAAAGACGTGGGGTTGGAAGACATGCAACACACACACGCACACTTATTACAGTTGTGCCCTCGCGCGGAGGGTCCGAATAAATATACAGTCCCGAATAAAAGAATATTACAGTCCAAATAATGTACAAATTCCTAATTAATTAACGAAATTAACTAAGAAAGCTGTAAAACCGGCGTGCAAGCCAGGGACTGCCTTGCTCCTGATGAATGATGCATGTCTGGGCTGCCTTGCGCGGAAATCCACTAGGATGCCCCAATTAGCCTCTGTTTACACTCGTTCTTGAAATGCGTGCCAAGCTCCAGAAAGTTGCTGATTCTTCATTTGCTGCAACAGAGAGCAGGAAAGGGGCATAGCAATGTATTTTCACAAATATATGCATGCCTCGATCCTCGTGCCACCAATCACGCATATCGATGCATCATGACAGAGGAGTCGAAATGTGCAACTTAATATAGAATGAATGCACGTGTAAACACAACAAGAACCTAACTCCATCATGGGTAATCCGGAGTGTCGGTGACTGGGAATTGAGACACGTTCCGTCACTCGGAGTACGAAATGCACCTCGTTTCCCGTGCCCGGGCTAACTCCTATCCCGAACACGATGCGATATGCATGATATGCATGAATGCAACTAAGATACAGCCTAGTATGCACAATTCTACGAAAATGATATGTCTCGAAATGTGTGCACACGGGTATGCAAATCGAGAAAATGACAGAATGCGATCTAAGATACAACCTAGTATGCACTATGCTGTAAAAAAGAGATGCCTCGAAATGCGTGCACACGGGCACGCAAACCGAGAAAATGGCATACGCAATGCAAATGACATGGAAATATGATATGGGCTTACACTAACATGAGAGAACCTCAGCCACACTCATATAGGAGGCCGATGGATGAAAATGAAGTGCCTCGAAATGCGTGCACACAGGCACGCAAACCGAGGCAATGGCATACGCAATGCAAATGACATGAAAATATGATATGGGCTTATACCAACATGAGAGAGCCTCAGCCACACTCACATAGGATGCCGATGGATGAAAATGAAGTGCCTCGAAATGCGTGCACACAGGCACGCAAACCGAGGCAATGGCATATGCAATGCAATATGGCTAAAACGGCATATAGAATGCAACATGGACTTATACTAACATGAGAGAGCCTCAGCCGCACTCACATAAGAGGCCGATGGATGAAAATGAAGTGCCTCGAAATGCATGCACACGGGCACGCAAACCGAGGCAATGGCATATGCAATGCAGTGGCATGGAAATGATATGCAAGCATGCTAATGGGATTTAAGCACTGAAATGTGGGGGAAAACAGCCCCGAAATGAGGCGAAAACACACCCGATGCATGGAATCTCTCCCGAAATGCAAATTAGGCGCATAGAAATGAACTACAGCTATACAAAGCATGCATAATTGGCATATGGAATAAAAAGACAGAAGCAAGAAAGCTCCAAAATAAGCATTTTACCAGTACAAATCATGGCCAAACAGCAAGCAAAGATAGGGCAACAATGGCATGCAAAAATGACCCTAAACATGAGATTATGAAGCAACTCGCAGCTGCTGACTCCAAATAGGTTAGGGCCCTTCAACAACATTGAAGAGGGGCCAAAAATAAGCCACTTTAAAGAACTGTAAAAACCCTAAAAACAAACATAGATATGGCTAAGCTCTTATGCAAGAAAAAGGGCCGAAAGGTGGCCAAAGAGGCAAGTGGTATATGCACAGCCCAAACTGAAAAATTACCTTCTACAACATTGAAGAGGGACCAAAAATAAGCATATTTACAGAACTGTAAAAACTCCAAAACAGTATACAAACATGCTAAAAATGCAATGCAAAATGAGTCTCAAAAGAGGCTATAACACAAAGTCTACAAAATATTCCACAAACAGCCAAAGACCCTTAATGAAATATGAATAATGGGACAAAATAAGACTATTTTTAGTACTGTAAAATGGCCAAAAACCAAAGCAAAATAGGCTGCCAAAGCATGCAAAAATGGGGACCAAAGAGGGAATATAACATGAAGTGGCATATGGAGGTCCCAAACCATGAAAGGCCCTAAATGAAACATGAATAACGGACCAAAATAAGACTATTTTCAGTGCTGTAAAATGGCCAAAAACCAAAGCACAATAGGCTGCCAAAGCATGCAAAAATGGGACCCAAAAGAGAATATAAAGGCAAGTATAGCATGGAGGTCCCAAACAGTGTTGAGTCCTTCTTCAATGTTTAAGAGGGGCTCAAAATAAGCCTATTTACAGTTTACATCATGCTCCAAAACAGATCACACACGAGCTAAAAATACTACGCAAGATAACGGTATTTAAGAAGGATATTGAAGCAAGTGCAATATGGGGAGCTCAAACAGGGTTGAGCCCTTAATCAAAAGTGAAAAAGAGCTCAAAATAAGGCCACTTTCAGTTAGGGCCGGAGCTCAAAACAGCAAGCATATATAGCTTATAAATGGTGCAAGAAATGGACCAAAAAGAGGGGAGATGCAACTCACCCTTGAAGACAAGTCTTTTGTTACTTCTTGGCTTGAGAAGTGGTGCCTCTTAGCTGCTGGAAAGCTTCCCAAGTTTCTGGAAATGGAGTGGTGGTGGTGGTGCTTGGTGGTGATGAAGAAATGAAGATGAAACTTGGATGTTTTGAGAAAATGAGAGAGATAGAGGGGGGTTTTGGATGCAAGACTTGAAGACAATTTTTCTAACCCTCTAGACCAATGCTTGCAGCTGGTTATAAGGACCAAAAAAGAGGGGCAAAAGGTGGGGGAAAAGGAGGCAAGCTTTCCCCCACAAAATATCCCCCGGATACAGATATTTTCTGGGGGATAAAGCTATACAGCTGTAAAGTGAACAGAGTGAGGATCATGGCCGGCCAGGTATTTTTGTTCCAGGTGGCCGGCCGGCCACATCCCCTAGCCGGCCGGCTAGGGGTCAAAAGGGTCAAGTTGGTTTAGTGGCCGGCCACCACATAATGGTGTCCTCCCATGTGCCCTCAACACAACCCTGTGGTTAAAAGTCCAAGAAAGTGGCTCAAGGGTGTTCAACATTGGCTCGGAAGGAGGGGTTCAAAAGGGTCAAATGGAATTTCTGGCCGGCCATAAACTTTTAGGGTCCTCCCATGTGTGTACAACACAAATATGTGGTTCAAAGTTCAAGAAAAAGGGCCAGGTTGTTCAACATTGGCTCGGAAAGAGGGGTTCAAAAGGGTCAAGAAACATTAGTGGCCGGCCACCAACTTTTAGGGTCCTCCCATGTGTGTACAACACAAATATGTGGTTCAAAGTTCAAGAAAAAGGGCCCAGGTTGTTCAACATTGGCTCGGAAGTGAGAAAAACGGGCGTCGGAGGGCGAAAATGGAATATAAGTGGTTTGCCAAAATAATTACTGGCCTCCCACCCTTCAGTGACCTTCCTGGTGATAAAACAGAGGTACCTGCCAAAAATGAACGAAAACTGATGCAAAACGAAAGTTCGAGGGCCAAAATGCGCAGTTCGGGGCCCCGAAAACTGCCTGTTAAACACTGAAAGTGGTATTCGACCACGAAGTGGGTTTCTCAGACCCCAGTGTCCCTCAAAAGGGAGTAAATAAGATGCATGCCAAAAATCAGAGCAAATGGAGATGGTTGAGCGGTCCCGAATCGAGGCACACGGCCTGACGGTCCCGAAAAACCGGAAACCGGACTCCGAAATGGGCAAAATGGCCTGCGGCCACGAAATGTAGCCCACGGCCACTGAGAGATGGTCTACGGGACCTCTCCCTCCCCTCAAGAAAAGAAACAGAGAAAACCGAGTCTAGTTCGCAAACCGAGACAAGGCACAGAAGAGGGTTCGGAAATCCGGAGGCAGGGCTCACGGCCGCGACTCTGAAACTTCTGAACGAGCACATTATGCAACATCACCAAGCGCTCAATCAGTGACGTCTGAGTCTTAAGGTCGGTCAAAAATGGGGTGTCTACACCTAAACACAACGAGACACGCTCGGGAAAGACTAAAAACAAAAGATGAAACCGACAAATCAAAAAGACACGACACACAGACACGTCAACGAAGACGGGGGACCTCAGATCACGAGGAGCCAGTTTCTCTGGGTATTGTTTCCCACCCTTTCTGATTTGTGATTCTCACATCGCTTGGCCCTCAGGCTCGGTTTTTTTTCTCAAAACGCTTTTCCTCACTTTTCTCTCAACTTACACCTCTCTATTCTTTATTCTCTCATTTTTCATCCCTCCCCAGGGTGATTGATGGATAAATAGGAAGGTGTGGGCTCATGCTCAACACCGTTAGCTCACGGCTATTTCTTCTGGTGGGTAGAATGCCCTCCTGGCAAGTATGTTGACGACGGAGGGAAGACAGAACGCCTGACTCAACTGTGCCCCTGGTTCATCATTTTGACCATTTTTTGTTTTTGCTTTCTACTAAAACAATTTTGATCAAAAGGAGAGTTAGATTAACATACTTGTTCAATTTTTGATTTGAAAATCATGCGAGTCAGGCTATAAGTACTGAAAATTTTCCTTTTTGGGTCCAAGAAAATGATCCAGTTTTGGAAAGTGGAATAGTTTTCGAGAAACTAGTCAACCTTAGTAAAAAATTTCAAAAACTATTTTACAAACAGTTAATGCTCAACGAGCATGGAACTTACTCTTTGAGATGCACCACCTCGGATCGGAGGTAATGGAAAATTGCCCCTGGCTTAAAGGGGTGGATGGCAACGGAAAGTTGCCCCTGGTTTGAATGGCGACTTGTGACGACTGGGGGCAACGGAAAGTTGCCCCTTGTTTGGATGGTGCCGCGGCAGTCCGTAAATAGTCTTCATTGGTGGTGGTCGAACTCTTGGACACAGAGATGACGAAGACGGTTATGACAAATATATGGACACAGTCACCTTGGAAGGTGTTGGCAACTGGACTTTGGGATGAAATCGAAACCATTGTATGGACTGAGACGCTATGAAAGCGTTGGGGGCTGGACTTCATGATGAAGTTGCCTACGTATCCCAAACATGGGAATCAAGCCTTACGTAGTTCCGGTTAAGGTACACTCGGGTATTTTAACCTTCACTTTCTCAGGCTCTAACTTTTGCCAAGGCGCCCGATGCGAGTTTTCGACCTTGCGAGCTTTTCTTTCTCTTTTTTTGAGTTTTTTTTTTTTCTTTTTCGCATTTTTCTTTTCTTTTCTTTTCTTTTTTTTGTATTTTTTGCTTTTTTGCTTTTTTTGTATTTTTCTCTTGCTCTAACTTTTGCCTGGGTCACCCTTCCGGGTTTTCGGCCCAGTGAGCCTCTCAAAGGGTAAAAGTGTAACAAGTCCATGCCAAATGGTTTTAGGGTTTTGAAGCCATCCGTATCCAGGAGAGTGGTTGTTGTATTTATTTACTGAAGGATCCATCATGGTTGTTCCACAAGCTTCTTTTGGTGAGATCTAATCCTTTTGACTCGCCTTCGGTGCCTCTTGCTCGAGGGCTGCTTCAAAACTGGTCACACGGGCCTCCTCTGACGGTCGACTGTTGAATGTTCCGAATGAGTTCGAGGTTCAAGACAACAGGTCGAATCTTGAGGCTGAGAGCGATCCTAGTCTGCACAATCTCAAGAGCGATCCCACACAGGTCCTCACAGGGCTGCGTAAAACATTTGTTTTTGAAAGTTTTTAAGAAAGCGATAAATTGCTCGCGCCGAAGATAGTGTGGGACCAATCTGGATCAAGCCAGGATCCTTCTCAGTACTCACGCCAACAAGCATGATTATATTCATTAAGGGCTTAGCACGCCTCTCTTTCTCTCAAAATGATCAAAATTTTGCAAAACCCGAGGAATTCCTTCCTCTTTGTTTTTATCACCACAGTGTTCAAAAGGGGTTTTTGAAAAGCTTAGGTTAATGCAATGAATTTGGCGCGCAGGAGAGCAGGCGAGATGTACTGTCAGCCCATTCGAATCCTTTAGCACAACTAACTCACACTGAAAGCAAGCATGAAAATGAGATAGCCACAGCTGTTTCATTCAGATTTGTTGGTGTAACTGGCCCCTCGGCAGAAACAGACTCAAAAACAAAAATAGGTAATTACAAGACAAAACGGTGTTCGGGGCAACAACTCCAGAATCACCTGGTATTCTATACAAAGGGGACTGACTCGCTACAACAAGACAGACCCTTAAGCAAAAAGACTGACTCAAGACAAAGAGACAGACTCAAAACAAAATCGATACCCAAGCCAGAATTTACAAAGCTAGCATTCACAAATGCTCAAAAATGCGCGCCAGACGCCACATCCAAAATATACCAAATGCCGCCCGCAGGTGGTTCACTTTCTGGTTACATATTTGCAGTATCTGTGTCCTCAAAATCCAATAGCTGGGTGGTAACGGACTTGGCTGAGGTGGGCGGGAGGATAACCTCATTGTCAATCAAATCTTGCACCTCATGACGGAGGCGGAAACAATTGTCGGTAGCATGGCCTGTCTGCTGGTGGTACGCGCAGTACTGAGCAGCATCATGCGTAGCGGGGAGATTCTTCGGGAGAGGCCGAGGCTCCAAGGGTTTAAGGTGTCCCCTCTCAGCAAGGATCGGAAGTGCCTTGGACAGAGGCATGTTGAGAGCATGAAAGGTCCTACGCCCCCGGGGCAGGTACTTTGGAGTCTGAGCGCTCTTACTAGCCGCACAAGCGAAAGGGTCGGCAGGCGCCACCTTAGCTTTCTGATCTTTCCCAGGTGCAGGGGCGGGAACAGGAGGAACTGTTCTGGCATGACGGGGCCTATCCCGATTTTCTGACTGGCTTGAACTACCCTCAGGTGGAGTGGGGAAAGCATCCTCCACAATTTTTGCCACAACTGCGGATATCTGTTGCTTGTTCATCCCCGCGGCTTTCAAAGCCTCGACTGCCCACAGCAGTTGTTCACTAGGGTCGGCATCTGCCTTCATTTTGTTCTTACCTCTGGCCTCAGCTTGATCGAGGATTTGGGTTGATGTCGGCATGTCATTGCCATAGCTGGAGGCCATCTCCGGTTGGCTAAGTTCGATCACAATTCGCCCCAACAGCGGGGGCTCTTGGGGTACAAAACTCCCGGGATGTGGTACGGCTAGCGGTGAAGCTGACATTCCGTAGGCGAGATCCGCCACAGACCTCTGGAGATCACCTATCATCCCCATTAGCTCAAATGTAGTAGGCTCGCGAGTCTGGTATAGCTGGGGGGCCCAAACCGGGTGCGCAACAGGCGACCTGGGTGGATGTGGCATATCAGTATTGGTCTCACCTTGCAGAGTGATCCCTTGCTCTAATGCAGCCGTCATAATCACGATCTCTTCTGAATTCTGCGTCATCATAAGTCCTGCCTCAGCAAGGGGGAGCACTAGCTATTCTGTACCAGCTGTTCGAACTGAAAGAGACAACAAACAGAATTTCAGCCCAAACAGATCAAACACGGGTGTAGCTGAACAACTGTACTCTACTGCTGATCACTGTTCGCCAGAAATCACTGTCCCCAAAACTGAACTTGATACCCGCAGATAACTGGTTTCTTAGCAACACTAATACTGGTGCCCTCGGGCCTGATATTCAAACTTGCAAACTGATATGTACTTTCCCTGTAGAGATACACTCTAAAAGCACATAGCAAGTAAAGAGAGCCAAAACACCCCTATGTTGGGGTAGGGTTTCCTTGTCCTATTTTGTCAGGAGCTAGGGTTTCACTACGCACGCAGCGGTTTTCAAACAACCTAACATCGGGTAAGCAACCTGTCCTAACTTGGAATGGTCACTATGGATCCGAATATGCACTAGGTCGAATGGTCGAAAAGGGTGCCCCGGTAAAACCGGGGTTTGTGTTCCCATACTGTCAGAGCCCATAACCGGTCAGCCTTATGGTCATGCCTTGACAAGACAAGCCTCCAGCAAACCGTTCAGGAATGGCAGATGGCAAACACTGTGTTCCTAGGCGCACCAATGCACATGCAATGCAAAGAGACACATAAATGAAATCAAAATAAGATATCACGAGTTCGAGTCAAGTTCTCTAAATCCCCAGCAGAGTCTCCAGAAACTATAGACGCGCCCGCGTGGGGCGGCCTCGCTGCAATAGTTCAGACTCGATTTGTGTCACGGTTCTTAATCTGAACCAAAGAGTCCAAATATGGTGAATCGTTTTGAGAAAACAGATTTTTAGAAAAGAAGTGCCAAACATGGACTGCTTTGCCAGATACAGAGTCGCCACCTAAATATTGTTTTATGGGGAATTTAGGAAACCCTGACTCGGTGCCGAAGGCCACATGTCCGTCATCACTAGAGTTGCCTTGGCTCGGGAGCTAGGGTACGATTGGGGAAGGTCAGCTATGAGCACCCCCTCTCGCCCGATCCGAAGATCGGCCTCTACTAACCGTGATATCCGTTTTTGAAAACATTATGTGTTCTTATTCCATTTATTAGCCTAGAATTACTATGTTATGCACACAGCAAACAAGTATAGACTAGGTTGCCTAATTTGGAAATAAGCATTGCATATCCGTTTGTCTTGAAAAAAATGTTTTGGAATTTGCTACTCGCAAGTAGGCTAAAACACGGATTTCAACGAGTGTTTCCAACTCAGGCAATCCAACCTTCACCCACAAGCATTCAAACAGTTTATCACATAAGCATCTAGCTACATGGTAAACATGTTGTCATGATAGCATTCACACACATGCGATATGCTAAAGCGCAAATACTTACATCATACTCCGTGCCAAAACAATAAACTAGTTAGCAAACATGTGTGATCCTAGTTCATGTTAAAATGTCTAATGCAACACATACAGGATACAATTAGAGTAGGCTCGGCTAACCTAAACATGGCATGTGAAATGCAACCAATTGATGCACGTATTCAATTTGGAATTGAAGTACAAATGCAGTTAGCATGATGTACTGAGCCTGGTGCATGCAAGACGAATGTATGGATGCACGCATGCATAGCATATGGTATGCTAAATTAAACATGTCCTATTACTAACCATCAAAGCAGGTAAGTAAAAGGGAAGAAAGGAGTGGGGATTGGAAGACATACACACACTCACCCACACTTATTACAAATTCACCCTCGCTCGGAGGGGCCAAAAGAATAATACAGATAATTAACCTACAAGCTAATTAAATATTACAAATTACCTAATTAGTTAACAAATTAACTAAGCTAGGAAAAAAAAAACAAATAAGCCGCCTCGGGAAAAGAGCCCAATGCGATGCATGCTCGGTTCCGCTCGGAAGTACACTACCATACATGAGTTGTCTCTGTTTTCCCTGCTATACTCCTCTGAAGACTGTCAAAGTCTCAGAATTGTTTCCCTGGACACTGGGAGACACCACCGGCTGAGTAGAACATCCACCGGCAGTGGTATATGGTCACCGGCTGTTGGTGAAGGTATCGGCCTAGGAGGGATTGCCGGTCGGCACTGAACACTGCCGGTCGGCAGAGAATGCCTGCAGAACCTGCAATCAACAGCAGCAGAGGACAAGGCAGAGTATGGCAATGTAATTCAAACAATGTATGCACCAATCATGTCCCTTATCATGTTGGGGACTCAAAGGGATACGCTCCTTGATTCTCGGACCACCAATCGCGCATTTCCATGCGTGATGGCCCAAGGGACCAAGTGTGCATTTTCATGTCAAATGAAATGCAATGCACACAATCAAACCAATGGGGACTTAACCTCTATCATGGATAGTCAAGAGGCCAAGCATGTATGCCAATGCGATGCAACCTAAGCATGTTAACTAGGCATGCAATATGGCAATGCAAATGAGCATGCAAGAACCAAACAATATGCAAGGAAAGCATGCAAGTAAGCAAAAGATGGACTTAAACATGATTTGGGCAGCTCTAATTAAGCCCAAAACAGTGGCCAAAGCCAAGGAAATGAGGCCCAAAACACACGCACACATGTATGCAAATATGGTCCAATTCCTAAGACCCACCAAAGAAGCATTGAACTACACTTAGTGCAACCACACATGGCATGAACTAAATGACTAAAAATAGAATTTTAGCATGTTAAGACAAGGCCTAAAGACCACTTAGATGGCATCCAAATGACCTAAATTCAAGGGTATGCACAAATGCACTTTCAAGGAGCATACCACACAAGCTCATAAATCATCAAAGAGGCATCCAAGGCAAGCATACAAGCATGCTAAGGGGACTGAAATGACATGGTGGATAGTTCCAAACCACTAAATTAATGCAAGAATGTCATGCTATACATTCACACACTTAAGGCCAACAAGCCGGAATGCAAAGGGGCTATACTAAGCATGCCAAAGCCGACCCAAACAACCTAGGACAGACCTTAAACATGGCAAAATATGCACAAAAGTTTCACAAAGCTAAGCCTAAAACATGTTAGAACAAGGGTTTACAACCTAAGGCATGTTAAGGCAACAAAGTGGCATTACAAGGTAGGTATGCTAAGCATGCATGGTGTACCAAAACCAACAAAAAAATAGAGGCATATTATGGCATAATAAGCACAAAAAGCAGCCAAGGCATGGTCAACATGAAGCTTAGCTAGGTGCTCCCTTAAGAGGCAAAAAATGGTCCATTTCAAGGACAACAAGGAGAGGGGGTGGCCCTCTCCTTCTTGGGACCTCAAGGAACCATCCTCACCTCTGAAATCCCTCAAGATTTCAGTGGTGAGGAGGCCCAAACACCAAGGTCTTGGAGCTTACACGAAATAGCACAAAATGGAGCCTTACAAGGCTTGGGAGGGATCAAACAACCTCAAACAACAAAACACCCTAAATAAACTATTTAGAGGGCCTAAAAATAGAACTTTTTTATGTTATACACTAAGCATAAAAACAGTTCTAAGATAGGCAAAATAACTATGCAAGAATGGGGAATAAA
This sequence comes from Camellia sinensis, assembly GCF_055761805.1. Taxonomy (NCBI): domain Eukaryota; kingdom Viridiplantae; phylum Streptophyta; class Magnoliopsida; order Ericales; family Theaceae; genus Camellia; species Camellia sinensis. Next base: position 62,905,246 of record NC_138971.1, read on the forward strand.
GGGACTAGTTTCTTACCCTGGAAGACCCTTTCAACAATGGTGGACCAGCAGCTTCTTTTAGGTTGAAACCAGCTTCAAAACCTCAAAAATAACCCTCAAGAGGTCTCAGCTCCAAGGGATGGTGTAATGGTGGGTGCTTATGCGCAAAAGTAAGGCAAAACACACACAGTAAGCTCAAGAAAGAGAGAGAGAGAGAGAGATAGGATAGATACAAATTCCTAACCCTAATATCAAAACCCTCTAAAATGTTGTCTAACCCTAATGCCAAGAGAGGAGACTCTCTCTTATAGAGCTCTATCTTGTAAAGCTTGTCAAATAAGCTTGCTTAGAGGGAAATCCCTCCATACACGTGTATGGAGGGAAACAGAGTGGGTGCCAGCTATCACAGCTGGCACAAAATATCTATCAAAAGTAGATGAACAGTAGTCGGCTGCTCAAAAATGCCATTTTGACAAAATTGAGTGCCGACCGGCAACAAATAATGCCGACCGGCAATATATATTGCCGATGGCAACAAAACACCAGCCGGTGGCTTCTGGCCATGGCCGGTGATGTGTGGGTGTAACAAGCCCGCCGGGGGGGGGACCTCGCTACAGTTCGGACTCTCGATTTGCGTCACGGTTCTTAATCTGAACCAAAGAGTCCAAATCTGGCAAATCGTTTTGAGAAACAGATTTTTGAAAAAGTAGTGCCAAACATGGACTGCTTTGCCAGATACAGAGTCGCCACCTAAATATTTTTAAAATGGGGAAATTTAGGAAACCCTGACTCGGTGCCGAAGGCCACATGTCCGTCATCACCGGAGTTGTCTCGGCTCGGGAGCTTGGGTACGATCGGGGAAGGTCAGCTATGAGCACCCCCTTTTGCCCGGTCCGAAGACCGGCCTCTACTAACCGTGATATCCGTTTTTGAAAACTTTATGTGTTCTTAAACCAGTTGTTAGCCTAGAATTACTATGTTATGCGCACAGCAAACAAGTATAGACCAAATCACCGAAATTGGAACAAAACATTTCATGTTTGTTTTGAAAATGGTTTGCTACTCGCAAGTAGACTAAAATGCAGATTTTGCCACCCTCAAGTGGGCTTTTAGAAAAGATGATTTTGCCACTATCTAGTGGGCTTAAAACTCACAGTTTTAATGCATTATTCCAATTTAGGTAATTCAACCTCCATCCACAGGCATTCAAGCAGTTATATCACATAAGCAGCTAGCCTCATGGTAATCATACTGTCATGTTAACATTCACACGCATGCGAGATGCTAAAGCATAAATACTTACATCGTACTCCGTGCCAAAACAGTAAACTAGTTAGCAAACATGCATGTCCTAGTTCATGTTAAAAAATGGCTAATGCATCACATGCAAAAATGCAATCTAGACAGGCTCGGCTAACCTAAGCATGGCATATGAAATGCGATCAACTATCACATAGTCAATTTTTGAATTGAAGTACGAATGCAGTTAGCGTGATGTACCGAGCCTAATGCATGCAGTACAAATGCATGGATGCACGCATGCATAGCATAAGGTATGCTAAATTAAACGTGCCCTAATCTACCATCGTAAGCAGGTAAATAAAAGGGAAGAAAGAAGTGGGGATTGGAAGACATACACACCACCCACGCACACTTATTACAGATTCGCCCTCGCTCGGAGGGACCGAATAAATATTACAATTTAATTAACTACACAAGCTAATTAATATTACAAATTGCCTAATTTAATTAACAAATTAAATAGACTAATTAAAACAGGAAAACGCCTCGGGAAGCGCGCCGCCATGCGCAAGCTGCCTCTGTTTTCCTTCTTTCACTCCTCTGGAGGCTGTCAAAACCTCAGGGTCGCATCCCTAGGCACTGGGGAGTACCACCGGCTGAGTGGGATCATCACCGGCACTGGTATGTGGCCATCGGCACAAAATGGAGTTGTCGGCAGAGGAAAGATTGCCAGCCGGCACCTTACACTGCCGGTCGGCAAAGAAAGCCTGCAGAACCTGCAACTCGCAGCAACAGAGGGCAAAACAAGGCATGGCAGCACAATTCAAGGTATGTATGCACCATTCATGTCCCTTATCATGGTAATGACTCAAAGGGGCATGTGCCTCGATTCTCGGACCACCAATCGCGCATTTCCATGCATGATGGCCCAAGGAATCAAGTATGCAACTTTCATGTCAAATGAAATGCAAACCAATCAAACAAACTAAAGCCCAACCTCTATCACATGATCAAGAGGCAAGGCATGCATGCCAATGCAATGCAACCTAGGTATGCAAACAAGAATACAAGCATGCTATGCAACTACATGGCATACACAATGCTAACAACATAACATGCGCAACGCTTTGAAACATGGCATACACAATGCAAGGTGGACTTACACCAATGTGAGTGGACCTCAGCCGCACCCACATCAGTGGCCATAAGATGAAAATGAAGTGCCTCGAAATGCGTGCACACGGGCACGCAAACCGAGGCAATGGCATATGCAATGCAATGGCTAAAATGGCATACAGAATGCAACATGGACTTATACTAACATGAGAGAGCCTCAGCCACACTCACATAAGAGGCCGATGGATGAAAATGAAGTGCCTTGAAATGCGTGCACACGGGCACGCAAACCGAGACAATGGCATATGCAATGCAATGGCACGAAAAATGATATGCAAACATGCCAATGGGATTTCAGTACTGAGATGTGGGGGGAAACAGCCCCGAAATGAGGCGAAAACACACCCGATGCATGGAATAGTCCCGAAACATGGACTTTTGGCACCCGAAATGGCTTACAGCTATACAAAGCATGCACGATATGGACATGGAATGTAAATACAGAAGCAAGGCAGCCCCAAAATTAGCATTTTACTAGTACAAAACATGGTCAAACAGCAAACCAAGATAGGGCAAAACTAGCATGCAAGAAATTGCCCTAAACATGAGATTAAAAAGAAACTCATAGGTGCTGGCCCCAAACAGGTTAGGGTCCTTCAACGATGTTGAAGAGGGACCCAAAATAAGACTATTTACAGTTTATGGCAGCCCCAAAAACAGTATAAAAATATATTAGAAATGCAATGCAAAAATGAGGCTCAAAAGTGGCTATAACATGAGGTATACAAAAGATTCACCAAACAAGAGAATATCCTTAATAAAACATGTTCAGGAGATCAAAATAAAGCCACTTTTAGTTCGGACCAAGGTCCAAAAACAGCAACATCAGGGGCTGCCAAGACATACAAAAATGGGACCAAAAAGAGGATATAAAGGGAAGTACAACATGGAAGTCCCAAACAATGTTGAGACCTTCTTCAATGTTGAAGAAGGGCTCAAAATAAGCCTATCTACAGTTTACTACATGCCCAAAAACAGATTACACATAGGCCAAAAATAACATGCAAGATTAGGGCCTAAAGGAGAGATAAAGAAGGAAGTGCTAGCTACTATCCTCAAACAGCAAGAGGTCCTCAATCAAACATGAAGAGGACCTCAAAATATGATGATTTGAAGTTTAGGTCGGAGCCCAAAGATGCAAGCAAATATGGCTTAAATATGAAGCAAGAAAAGGCTAGAAAAGGGAAGATGAGGACTCACCCTTGAAGACCAGCAAACCAACACCTCTTGGACAAAGTTTGGGAACTTTTAACCTCTGGAGGACAGCCTCAAGCTGCTGGAATAGGCGTTGGATGCCTTGTGCTATGAGTTGATGAAGAAATGGCCCAAGAACAAGGGTATTTGATGGTTGAATGAGAGAGATATGGAGAGAGATGGAGGGTTGTATGTATGTATATCAGATATATGTGGTATATCTCTGGTTTTTTTGCTTCAAATCTCTAACCTAAACAAAGGAGGAGGAGAGGTGCTTATATAAGCAATGCTAAGCTTCTAAGACAAGCTTCAAAGGGGCCAAGGGGTTCAAGGGGGGTGCAAGGCTTCTAGAGGAAGCTAAAACAGCTGGCCAAGCTTCTCCAAGAAGCTTGGCCAAAAGGTTCAAGCTTCTAGAAGGTTAAGGGGTTCAAAGGCTCACAAGGTGCAAAACAAACACACATGCACGTGGGGGATCAATTCTGTGCATTCCAGCTGGCACAGCTGGAATCCACTCAATCTGCAGAATGCTCCGGAAGGTCGTCGGCTAGCAAAAATTGCCGGTCAGCAAAATAAAGTGCCGGTCGGCACAATAAATTGCCGGCCGGATAAATATAGTGCCGGTGGATGGCCGGTAAGGTTAACAAACTGCCGATTGGTGTCCAAATTGAAGCCCCGGAAGTTAGCTTTCCAATGGCGCAAACCTTGCATCAAAATTCCTCCTGTGCAAAAAGTTATGCCCTTTTCCGTGAAGCCGCGCAGATTCGATCCAACTGGGATGATGCCCGACTTCAACTGATCATATCTCCCCCACCCGGACTTGGCTCTAGGAGATTCTTGAGTGAAAAGTGAAGCCCCGGAAGTAAGCTTTCCGATGGTGGTGGCCCCATAGCTAAACTCCAAGTGTACAGATAGATAAGTCCGATTCAGCGAGGGCTGCTCGACTCGCTTCTACCCGGATTCATGCCGAACTTCTCCCAAACTAGTTTTCTCCTCTCCTTTCCTCTTTTCTTCAACTCCAAAACCCTAAACAAAGTGTTTTGAAAGATTTGCCTCTCTTCTAGCCAAAGAAACTGATTCTTGCCCTGCACATCTCTCGACACCGAGCAAAACATCAGTGGTGCCCAAGTCTTAAGGGCGGTCAAAAATGGGGTGTCTACAGTGGGGATGCCTCACAAGGCATTCCCTGCCCCTCCAAGGCAAAACACAAGTGTTTGGTGCAAAACCAGACACTAAACAGTCGAGTTTGGAGATCCTGAGGCAAGGCACGTAGCCGAGACCTCCGGGAACTCCAAACGAACACAAACATGGATGATCACCGGGTGTTCAAACGGTGACGTCCAAGTCTTGAGGACGGTCAAAAATGGGGTGTCTACACTTTCCCTCTCGTACTCGAGTTCCTGAGCCGAGGCAACTTTGGTGATGACAGACACGTGGCCTTTGGCATGAGTCAGGAATTCCTAAATTTCCCAAAAACAAAATATTTAGGTGGCGACTCTGTAATCGGGAAAAACAGTCCAATTTTGGCATTATTTGATTTAAAATCGATTTTCCAAAAAGATTTACCGAATTGGACTCTTTGGTGTTTATCAGTTTCATATTGTCCTTTCTGAGATTAGATTCAGAACCGTGACAGGAGTCCGAACTGTAGGACCAATTTGAGCTCTCCAAAAAGGGCGCAAAAAAGTCAAGCTACAGTATGTCTAGCTCTCTATTGTGGGCCAAAGACTGAGCCTCGTGTAAAGTGAGCCCACACATTTGTCCCAAAACTTGGGCGTGGCCAAAACGAGGCTGAGGCATGATTTCCTCATCGCGCCGAGATTCCATTAGTGCTTGAAATTCCTTAAGTGTTGTCATATTTCTTGTCCCTCGAAGCAAAAGACATGTGTAATTGGGTCCCAGCATAGGGCCGTGGCATAGAGGAATGAAAAACAAAGTGGAGTACGGCTTAATGGAAAAAGTGCATTTATGCCAAAATGCTAGAAATTTACCTTTTCCGTACCGTCTAAAGCAGCTATCCAATCCGAGAGTTTTTTGGCAAAAAATGGCTCCCTTTGTGGAAGAAATTGCAGCTAAAATGAAGTTTTAGAGAAGAAATCATGAAGCTGAACCTTTTGTAGAAGATAAGGCTATGAGTGGAAGCTAGCTATCAACAATCTGGAGGTTGTTCACACTGGTGGCCGGCAAGCTACTTTGGTGGCCAACAGGACACCTCTTGTGGCCGATGGGACACCTTCTCTGACCGAGAAGCTCTATCTCTAGCTAGTATTCTCTCTTTTTGGTCTAACGTTCATCTGTGTGCTGGGTATTGTTAGAAGTATGTGTTTTGTTTTGATCTTTGAGTATTTTAAGGTGTTTTTTTGAGTCTTTTTTATTTTAGCAAGTTTGTTTATTTGTATTTGAGTTGTTTTTGTTTTGTTCATCAACTTGTATTTTGTATTTTGTATTTTAGTTGTTGGTCGGCTCATTACCTGATTAAGAGCATTGTTTCAATCAAGCGCTCTCTTGGCCAATTCAATTCGATGTCCATTTCAATGCAAATATGGTGCTCATGATACAAAAATAACAACACTTTTCATAAAAACTGCTAGGTTTTATTCTGACCATGTTTTTACCAGAGAGAAGTACAAGTTTCAAAGCAAAAATAAACCTATCTGAAGTTGTACATGTGCTAATGCAACTAAACAAAAAGAAACTAAGCAAAGGTACAAAAAAAATCAGTGTCAGTCGCCTCAAGCCCGAGAGGCACTCTTCGTTCTCTTCCTCGGAGGGGAGGACTTAGGGGCACTATCTCCATCAGCACTACTGTCTAAATCAGTCTCTGAACCTGAGCTAGTATCACCTCCGCTCTCTGCCTCAGAGCCCACCGCATCATCACCTCTGCTTTTGGCCTCCGAGCCAGTGTCGTCAGCTCCACTCTCGGACGACTCAAAATGCCGACCTACCGACTCCTCAGAGTCACTGGTCTTAGTATCATCAACGCTCAAGATGGGCTCTAGAGGACTGCTACGGCCTCTGGTACCCCTATCTCTGCCTCGACCGTGGCCCACATCTTGTCCACAAGTGTAGCACGCGCCCGCGAGGGGCCCCGCTACTACAGTTCGGACTCGATTTGTGTCACGGTTCTTAATCTTGAACCAAAGAGTCCAAATCCGGCAAATCGTTTTGAGAAAACAGATTTTTAGAAAAGAAGTGTCAAACATGGACTACTTTGCCAGATACAGAGTCGCCACCTAAATATTTTTTATGGGGGAATTTAGGAAACCCTGACTCGATGCCGAAGGCCACATGTCCGTCATCACCAAAGTTGTCTTGGCTCGGGAGCTTGGGTACGATCGGGGAAGGTCAACTATGAGCACCCCCTTTCGCCCGATCCGAAGACCGGTCTCTACTAACCATGATATCCATTTTTGAAAACGTTATGTGTTCTTAAACCAATTATTAGCCTAGCGTTACTATGTTATGCGCACAGCAAACAAGTATAGACTAGATTACCTAATTTGGAAATAAGCATTGCATATCCGTTTGTCTTAAAAAAGGTACTTTGGATTTTGCTACTCGCAAGTAGGCTAAAATACGATTTTCAACGAGTTTTTCCAACTCAAACAATCCAACCTTCACCCACAGGCATTCAAACAGTTTATCACATAAGCATCTAGCCACATGCTAAGCATGTTGTCATGACAGCATTCACACGCATGGGATATGCTAAAGCATAAATACCTACATCGTACTCCGTGCTAAAAACAGGAACATGTTAGCAATCAATGCATGATCCAAGTCCATGTTAAGTGCCTAATACATCGCATACAAAATGTTACTAGAATGGGCTCGGCTAACCTAAGCATGGCATGTGAAATGCAGTCAATCGATGCACGTATTCAATTTGAAATTGAAGTACAAATGCAGTTAGCGTGATGCGCCGAGCCCGGTGCATGCAAGACAGATGTATGAATGCACGCATGCATTGCATAAGGTATGCTAATTTTAACATGTCCTATTACTAACCATCAAAGCAGGTAAATAAAAGGGAAGAAAGACGTGGGGTTGGGAGACATGCACACACTCACCCACACTTATTACAAGTTTGCCCTCGCTCGGAGAGACCGAATAAATATTACAAATTAACTAACTCGCGAGTTAATTAATTATTACAAATTTCCTAATTAGTTAACAAACTAACTAAGCTAGGAAAAATAGATAAATCGCCTCGGGAGAAGAGCTCGATGCAATGCATGCTCGGTCCTGCTCGGAAGTGCACCGCCATGCATAGGCTGCCTCTGTTTTCCTTGACATACTCCTCTAGAGACTTCCAAAGTCTCAGGACTACTTCCTTGGACATTGGGGGACACCATCGGCTGAATGGGATTGCCACCGGCAGTGGAATGCGGTCACCGGCCATTAGTGAAGGCATTGGCCGAGGGAGGATTGCCGGTCGGCACTTGGCACTGCCGGTCGGCAGAGAGTTCTTACAGAACCTGCAATTGACAGCAACAGAGGGCAAGGCAGAGCATGGCAGTACAATTCAAGCCATATATGCACCAAACATGTTCCTTATCAAGTGAATGAGTCAAAGGGACATGCTTCTTGGTTCTCGGACCATCAATCGCGCATTTCAATGCGTGATGGCCCAAGAGACCAAATGTGCACATTTTGATGTCAAATGCAGTGCAAACCAACAAACCAAAGCCCAATTCTTTTCACTAAATCAAGGAACAAGACATGCATGTTAAATGCAATGCAACCTAGGCATGCGAGCTAAGGATGCAACATGGTAATGTAAACAAGCAAGCAATGAATAAGCATGCAAGCTAGTGGACATGCAAGACGTGATGCAATCAAAACATGCAAAGCGTAAGACATGTAACAACATGCAAAGAGTGGACTTAAACTAATTCGGGCAGCTCTAATTAGGCCCAAAACAGTGGCCATAAACTTAAGAAGAGGGACCAAACACACTTACACACATGCACATGTTAAGGTCTAAGCACTGAAGCATCAAAGGGCATCTTTTAAGCACACTTAAAAGGGAATAATCATGGACATGGGGCATGCATTAAACTCTGAAAATTATGCAAGAACATGGTGCCAAACCAAGCAAGCAAGATAGGCTAAACATGCAATAAATGGCCCAAGCATTCAAAGCAAACTAATGAAGTATTGAACTACACTTAGCAAGACCAAACATGGCATGAACTTATTAACCAAAAACAGAGTTTTAGCACATTAAGACAAGGCCTAAAGATCACTTAGATGGCATCCAAATGACCTAAATTCAAAGGCATGCACAAATGCCAAAACATGGAGCATGCTACACAAGCTTTCAAAGCATTAAAGAGGTGTCCAAGGCAAGCATACGAGCATGTCAAAGGGATTGAAATTATGCTCTAAATGGTGCCAAACCAATAAAATAAAGCAAGTAATGCATGCTACACACTCATACACTTAAGGCTAACAAGCCAAAATGCAAAGGGGGCACAAAATGCATGGCAAAGTCGATCCAAACAACTATGGACAGACCTCAATCATGACAAAATAAGCACAAAAGCTTCACAAGGCTAAGCCTAAAACATGCTTGAACAAGGGTTTACAACCTAAGGCATGTTAAGGCCTAAACATGGCATTACAAGGTAGGTATGCTAAGCACGCATGGTGTACCAAAACCAACAAAAAACAGAGGCATATTATGACATAATAGGCACAAAAAAAACAGCCAAGGCATGATCAACATGAAGCTTAGCTAGGTGCTCCCTCAAGAGGCCAAAAATGGTCCTTTTCAAGGACAACAAGGAGAGGGGGTGGCCCTCTCCTTCCTAGGACCTCAAGGCACCATCCTCATCTCTGACATCCCTCAAGATTTCAGTGGTGAGAAGGCCCAAACATCAAGGTCCCGGAGCTCACTCAAAATAGCACAAAATGGGGCCTTTCAAGGCCTAAGAGGGGTCAAACTCCTCCAAACCACAAAGCACTCTAAACAAACTATTTAGAGGGCCTAAAAATAGAACTTTTTTGTATTATACACTAAGCACAAAAAAAGTTCTAAGATAGGTAAAAAAGCAATACAAAAATGGGGAATATAAAGGCAAGTTTCTTACCCTTGAAGACTTTCTTCAAAAATGGTGGACCAGCTGGTTCTTCAAGCTCAAAACCACCCAAGAACTTCAAGAACAACCTCTTGGAACCTCAGTCGCCAAGGGAAGGTGTAATACTATGTGCTTGTGTGCAATAGTAAGGCACAAATGCACCTAGACACACAGAAGAGGGAAAAAGGGAGAGAGAATGTGTATCAAACCCTAACCCTAAAACTAGAGCTGTCCTCTGTATTTTTTGTCTCTAAAATGTCTAACCCTAAAGCCAAGAGGGGAGGGCTCCTCTTATAGAGGAGCCAATCTTGTAAAGCTTACAAGGTAAGCTAACAAGGAAGCCATCCCTCCATACACGTGTATGGAGGGGAACAAAATGCCATACAGCTGTCCTAAAATATCTGCAAAAGCAGATGAACAGTAGTCTGCTGGCCAAAAATGTCATTTTGACAAAAATGACTGCCGACCGGCAACAAAGAGTGCCGACCGGCCACATACATTGCCGATGGCAACAAAAACCAGCCGGTGGCCTCTAGCCACTACCGGTGGTGTGTGGGGATGCCTCACAAGGCATTCCCTGCCCCTCCAAGGCAAAACACAAGTGTTTGGTGCAAAACCAGACACAAAACGGTCGAGTTCGGAGATCCTAAGGCAGGGCGCGTAGCCGAGACCTCCGGGAACTCCAAACGAACACAAACATGGATAATCACCGAGTGTTCAAATGGTGACGTCCAAGTCTTAAGGACGGTCGAAAATGGGGTGTCTACAACAAGCTGGGGCCTATCTCTCTCTCCTCTCTATTACTGGAGGAGGTGCTACCAGTGCTAGTGCTGCTACTGCCGCTGGTGCCCTCGGTACAAATGGGACCTGGAAAAAAAAAAAAAAAAGTTGTCAACATGTCAACTATAACGTGTGTATCAGACGCAAGTATGGTAGGCAGAACAAGTGGTATGCAAAACTCAGACACATTGTATGAGTATAGTGTGTAAGTACAATGTGCCAATGTTATGTATCAGTGTAGTTTGGGAAAGGCTACAGTTGAAATGCCAGTGTATTAGTGGAAATATGCTAGCATGAAGCGCAAACTGAAAGAAAGTACCTGCATACCGTGGAGACCAAATAGCGTCTCCCTCCTTTGCACCATCCCCATCAGAGAAGCCACCAGCTCGAGAGCGCTCCTGGTATACTCTATAGATGCCTGCAATGCATTTAGGTAATCAATGTTTGGAATAAACATATCTGAAATGGAAACTTATCCTCATATTCATGGAATATGGATTCAACATCCATTTCCATGCTCAAATTTGATCGAGATGAGAGTTTTTAAAACTTTTGACAAATAATGTTTCACTTAGACTTAAAAGAAAACAAAGAAAGAGAGAGTAAAAAGCCAAAGGATCACCCTAGGGATTCCATGAAACAACCACAAATATCCATTAGGATTGAGTATGGGTTGAATCACATGAGCTAAAACACTTGGATGATGAAAAAGAGGCAAGAAAACTACATGAAAGCAACGGGAGGTTACACTACAATTCTATGGATGGGTGGCAAAGCCATCCACATCCCAAAGCTAAGTGAATTACATGAAAATAAAGAGAGATAACACTACAAGTCTATGGGTGGGTGGCAAAGCCCTACACAACCCAAAGCTAAGAGAATTACATGTTGGAAAAGTTATATGAAAGTAAAGAGAAATTACACTACAATTCTATAGGTAGGTGGCAAAGCCCTCCACAACCCAACGAAAATCATATGCTAGGGTAACAAAAACTATAGAAAAGAAATGAAAGAAGACAGAAAGAGATGAGAAAAGTTTTAAAGTTTATCTTTCAATGAAAGGAAGAGATTTTAGTTTTCAAACCTCCTTCTTAACATCCTCAAAGTTTTTTTTGGGATAGCTTGAACACTTAACAAGAAGCTCCAAGACCAAGCTTTTATGGCATTTGGGTTGTGTATAAATCAAGAGAGAGGTGGAAAAGGTGAAAGACTTTGAGTTGAGGTGGTGTGTTGGCGAAGACAAGTGGAATTGAGCTCTAGCTTCTTCAAAACAATTCTCTTCTCTTGCAAATGAAGCCAAGAGGTGGTATTTGTAGAGTTTTGGTAGAAAATATCTGGAAAGGTGGATATGTAGCCCTTTCCGTGTGCATGGGAATTGACTTTCCCAAAAATACTCCATTTCTTGGACAAAACAGTTGACCGGCACATATTTCATCCATCCAACCATTTTTCATTCGGCCACAGGTTTCATATACGACCAAATGAGAAAGTGTACAGCCAGACCAATCTTTGGACAACCATACTATTTTAAAGGGAAAATTGGGTTGTTCTAGAGAATTACACTCCTCTCTACTCATCTCCACTCTGTCCTTGCTCAATTTGCTAAAAAAGGTATAGCACTTGAAGTTTGAAATGTGAGCATCAGAACAATGTAGAGATGTTTGGAACTATATGACCAAAACATTTTGAAATAGGGTTTTGAATAGGTCTAAACTAATTTGGCCAAAATGGGTGTGAGATTGGGATTAAAGCTTGAACTCAGCTCTCCTACTGAGGAATTCGTAACATAGCACATCCCAACTTTAATCATCAGGTGTTCAGAAGAAAGCACCCAAGTCTTATGGCTGGTCAAAATAAGATGTCTACAGTTGCCCCTCTTTGACAAAGCTCGATGCGTCATTTCATGACGTGAGTCAATGTCAAAGCCCTAAGACGACCCTTTTGACGAAGTTGTAAGACTTGGGTAAACAAACAAAATACAATTATAGTTGGTTAAACCCAAAGGTTGCCTACGTATCCTTTTTCAAGAAATCAAACCAGCATAGTTCAGGGGCAAGATGCAAATGATATGCTCGAAATTCAATTGAAAGTTAGACTTACATGAATTGCGAAGCTAATTTTTTGAAAGTTGATGATTATGCAATGCAATGGTGATAAAGATGTGAAGATGGCAACATGTGAGGCAAGCCTTGTGCAAATGATATGAAGTACGTTAAAAAGAGTGAGGATATAAAGAATGCAACCTTTCTGCATTTTCCACACATTAAGGAGATGAACAAAGATAACAAAATGATCAAAAAAATGCATTGCATACAAACGTGTTTCACACAAATGAAGAAGAAGGGGTGCAATCCAAACACGCTTCGCGCGAGAGGAGGAAAGATTGTAGCCAACAAGTGTGCCTAACCATATTTCAAATGGAAAGGGGGAAGGTATAACCAGGGTGCAATCTAAACACACTTCGCATGAGAGTAGGAAAGATTGAAACCAACAAGCAACCCTAACTATATTTCATAAGGAAATGGGAAGGTATAATCGGGATGAAAACAAACCTAAATGCATTTTATGCACAAAGGGTAAATACAGGCCATAACATATTTCATGTGAAATGGGCGAAGTCATGGCCAAGTGATAACAAGCCGGAACATGTTTCATGTGATAAAGGGTGAATGTGACAAGATAAAGAATGTGATGTGATAGATACATCATGTAGTACAATTGATGCACAAAAGCGGTGCGATAGATACACCTCACAAGTTTTGGAAACAATGTTTTTCGAACATTTTAGGAAGCAATACTCTGGAGAGCATCTCACAAGTTTGAAATGGCAACATGGTAGCCTTATTTCGTGAAAAATGTGATATTCTTTCGAACATCAAATTTTGAAAAAAGGTTTTAGAACTCAATGTATGAGTCCATTTTGTTCCGGGAAGCAATTTTTTATAGAAAACATATTGAGAAGTGATGTTCTGGAGAAATACCTCATAGAGGAAAGTGCCATGTTCCCAATCCTGTCTTAACGAGCCTTAAGTCTACAATTGAAGTGTTTTACAGCCCAAGGTGATGATGAAACTTGCGGGGATGGAGCCGAAGCAATATTTTTGATCTTTTCAAGGTTAGAATAGACTTGGGCATGCCATTTCTTTCTTTGCCAGATGAAAATAGGAGCTATTTTCATAAGACATAAGCTCACTTATATGAAAAAGACTAACCCGAATGATTTTTGTATCAGCCGGATGATAGATTGGCCGGCCAAACCAGTCATGCAATGTCAGGGTAGATTTTGACTTTTCAAGGTCTGAAATATTTATAAAAGGCATGAAACCATTCAACTTCACTCCTTTCATGCTCAAAAAACTATCTCCACCTCATGGACACAAATGGCTTCCTCCCCTTTGTTTCCAGTTCTCCTATAGGTTTTGACAAGCCTTTCACCCCAGAAGATGATAACTCTTCCTCAGATAAGAACATTCAGGATGCCCTTATCTTTGCCGTTACTCAAGACTTGGATGTAAAGATTACTTACACCATTATCCAGGGTAAAAGTCGTAGTAGGGGCCGTGGGCGAGCCCAAAGTACTAGACATGGGCACAGTTGTGGACGTTGGTACGAGCTAGGTCAATGACCTGGTGAAAGCCTACGTCATGGACGTGGATGCGGACGAGGTCCTATGGCCCTGTACATTCTAAATGTTCTTGATCAGGTTGGTGCACTTGACTTCCTCCTGAACCATTCACTGGCTGCATCTGTGACCTAGTTTGATCTTACTAGAAGGATTTTGCTTTTGCTATGATTTCCTTTCATTTTGCTTTTTTTGGAAAAGGGAGCCAAGTAAGAAAATATTGTATAACTACCACGATGCTTTTTGAAAAAGCCCTTGTAAAATATTGATCCAAGATATTACCAGCTGTTATATATAAAAGAAAAGTTTAGTGTGTACGTGATTGCATGGATGACATGGGGGCTTGAGCACAAAAACAATTTTGTTTTGACATTGGTTTGCTTTTGAATGAGTCCATGTATTGGTTGTTAAGCCCATTATGGACCAAAATTGAGAAAGCAAAAGCAACCTATACACACCTAATTACACTTGCTGAAATGAAAATTACTCAAAAAAGAACCTAGAACAAAACAACAAAACAAAACCAATGATTCTCAGCTAGCCCTACAAAATTTGCTCTGGTTGGATTAATTTCTGATTAGATGGATGAAAGGAATGGCTGCCAAATAAAAGTGTGGCCGGCCTGCTGAAAGCTTCGGCTGCACAGCTAGGGATAGCTATCATGCACTCCCTCATCCTTATCTCCTTTAAAATATCTCTGCCTATTGTTTTTGCAAAGCAAAAATGAAAATTTTGATATTTTGCTCTGAAAATGGAAACTCCGCTCGTTAATAGGCTTGAGGATTGGATGTCCACTTTGGATGGTGTCGAAAAAGTGAATAGCAACAGATTCAGCCTGAACGCTCTTTTCTCCCTGAGCCACATGTTGCTTCACTTTTCATTCCTTCATGCAGCTATTCATTGTTGGGATCCAGTTAATCACGTAATCTACTTTGGGATGCAAGAGTTATGCCCAACCATTAATGAGTTTCAGCCATTGATGGAACTTTCCTGAGATGAGAAAAGTATGCCCCAGCCCATTTTTGGACATGCATAGGCCCTCATAGAGATGTGTGACCTTACTTTGAGCGATACTCGGTCTTTGGTTCATGATGGGGAGTTGGATGTAATTAGTTTGATCCTCCGATTTTCTAGAGTTAGAGATAGAGGTGATCCGCTCTAGCAAAGATGTCACTGGCATGCCCTCTGTCTATGCCTTCTTGTATAGTACCTACTTGTCCCTGGTGACCGTAGAACTAGAATCAGACTAGTTGAGGTGACGTAGCGTATCTGGGAAGGTCAAAGCTATATTGGCCTGGTGCTGGCTGAGATTGTAATGGGCATGGATACGTTTTTTCGATGGGAGACCTCCCAGTTTACAGGGAGTCCATTACTTCTACAGGTACTGTTTCCCATCCCTTTATCACTTATAATTCTTACATTACCTTGGCACTCAGCACTCTATTTTCTCTCAAATAGCTTTTTTCTCTCATCACATATCTCTCTATTCTTTAATCTCACTTGTTTTCTATCCCTCCTTAGATGTGGTTGATGGACAAGTTGAAAATAGTGACTTCTTGCACCTAGTATTTAGCTAGGACATACTCCTTCCATGCCAACTAGCGAGCTTCCCCTCAAAGGGGTTATAGTGTGACTAGATGTGCCACAGATATGCGGCTGACATCGCTTCGTGATGCCTTTGGCTTGACTTGCCCCAGATGACCGACAACATGTTCCACCAGCCAGGTGTACCATTGATTGGCCTGACTCATTGCACCTTCTACTTCCCCTTTAGGTTCAAACGATAGATCGGGCATGATTACATTTGTCTTGCTAATAGGATCGAATATCCGTCCCCATTTCATTTCGAGCCACACACCTCTCTGATATGTAACTTCCTAGAGGATGAGAGAGCTCTTTTCTCCTACTGATAGTTTCAGTTAGGCCCTTTTGGTAAGTCCCTGCATTGGCTTAAGGAGGAGGCACATGTTGGTGCAACCTTGGTGGAAGACTTTTGGAAGTGCAAAAAAGAGACACAAGACCTGATTCACTATGCCCCTAGTTCATTACTTTATATAAAAAGGTTTTGATCAACATGAGAGTTAGATTAGCATGCTTGTTCCACTCTTTGTTTTAAAAGTTGTGAATACCGAAAATTATCCTTTTTTGTAGTCCAATGAAGGGTCTATTTTTGATAAATAGAATTATTTTTGAGAAAATCAGTCAACGTCATTAAAAATCATCAAAACCTGTTTTTGCAAGCAGTTACTATTCAATGGACATGAAATCAACCATCAAGATGCACAATCTCAAATCAAATAATCCGAACTGAATCTTTTCACCACTGCATTACCACAGCACAATCTCAAATCAACCATCACTGCATTTACTTTCACCACTGCATTACCACTTGGTCTGTCTTACAACTGAATCTTCTGCTAAGAAGAAGTTGGACAAGCGAGTTGAACAAAGTTGGACTAATGAAACATGGATGGGACATCCGAGTTGAATATGGTTGGGATGAAATATAGTAATTAGGCCTTACGTAGTTCAAGATTAAGGTTCACTCAAGTATTGACACTCTCATTTGCGCTCTAACTTTGCTAAAGCTGCCCTTTCGAGTTTTCAACCTTGCGAGCTCTCTTTTTTTATTGTTCTTTTTTGTGTTCTAGCTTTTGCCTAGTTCACCCTTTCGGGTTTTAGGCCCAACAAGCCTTTGAAGGATAGCACTTCTCCAGCTTGTCCATGTTAATTACTTGCAAAAATTCCAAGCCATCCAAATCCATAAGAACGACCGCTCCTTCTAACCAAATAGACTTGATGATGTAAGGACTCGTCCAATTGGATTTAAACGTGCCCCTAGGGTCATGGATAAATGCTCGATTATCCTTCATCAGTAAGTCTCTTTCTCTCAAATTTCGAGGCTTAACCTTCTTGTTGAATGCCCTGGCAATCCTAAACTAATACCTTTAAATATGGTATAACACTTTTAACCTCCTTTCATCAAACAACATCAGATTCTCAAATCGATTCTATTGCCAATCTGCCTCTGCTATTTGACATTCAGCTATAATCCTCAATGAGGGTACTTCTATCTGAATTGGAAAAATGGTCTCCATCCCATAAACCAAAGAATAAGAAGTCGCTTCTGTAGATATCCGGACGAATGTCCTATATCTCCAAAGTGCAACAGGCAGTTTATCTGGGTAGTCTTTATAGGTTTCCACCAACTTACGCAGAATGGTCTTGACGTTCTTATTTGTAACTTCAATGGCTCCATTGGTTTGTGGCCTGCATTTTGATGACTTGTGAAATGCCATGTTGTATTTCTCTAATAAAACAACCACTTCTCTTTTGAAGTGTGAGCCATTGTCTGAAATTATTTCATTTGGCACCCCATATCTGCAGATAATGTTGTTCCTGTTGAACTTAGGTACATGTGATGTTTTCAACACTGAGTACGGCTGCACTTCTACCTACTTGGTGAAATAGTCTATGGCAACCAGGATAAAGTCATACCCATTTAAACCCTTCGGTGTGATTACTCTGATGACATCTATGCCCCAAATTGAGAAAGGCCATGGTAAGGTCATATTGCAAAGTTTTGAAGGCGAAATGTTCATGTGATTGGCATGGATTTGACATTTATGGCATGTCCTAAAAAATTTGACATGGTTGACCAATAATACCCCTGTCTGAGGATCTTCCTTGCTAGCATTATACCATTCATGTGCGCCTCACATTCTCCTCCATAGATGGTTTCCATGACGCGCTTCACCTCATCTTCCTCTACACACAACTTGTGCATTCTTAGATGTCCTCCCTTGTATAACTTGTCTCCACAGATGTTGAACTGAATAGCTAAGCACCGTATACCCCTTTTATCTTTAGCATCTGCCCCTTGCAGGTATATGCCACTTTCCAAAAAGTTCCAAATGTCGTGATACTAGGGGTTTTCATCTTGGACCTCTTTTGTTGCTGCTATACTTTCGTATGCATGTGCATACCTCTACTCCACGAGGACTGGACACATCTTGAACCTAATTAGTATATCTATCATTGAAGCCAAGGTTACCAATGCATCAGCAAACCGGTTGTTCTCCCTTACCAGATGTGTGAATGTCAACTTTTCAAACCTCAAGATCAGAATGTCCAAGATCTAGTGATACACTTTCTAGTCTCCATTGGCTTGAGTGACAACCAGGTTTGAATCTGCAATAATATCCAATCTTATTGCCCCTTGTTCTAGGGCTTCTTCCAATCCGGCTATGCATGCCTCATACTCTGCTTGATTATTGGAAACTCTAAATCTACGCTTGAAAGCTAGGGGTATGCGGGAATCATCAGGCGCTATAAACAACTCACATATCTCATAACCAAATTGGTTAGCCACTCTATCAAAGTACAACTTCCAAGTACTTTCCTCCATCTGCATGATCTCTCCATCTAGTAATAAGTACTCCACATCTTCTTCTCTTTCAATTGGGTGGTCGACTAAAAGTTTCACTATGTCCCTTCCCTTAACAAATTTGTGAGTGACATATTTGATGTCAAACTTAGAAAGTAAAAGAAACCAACAAGTTGGCCTAGTGGTAAACGCTGGTTTCTCAAAGAGATATTTGATGCTATCTAATCTCAAAACCAGAATTACCGAGTGAGCTAACAAGTAGTGCCTCAACTTCTTGGTGACCCAAACCACGGCTGGGCAGGCCTTTTCCAAGGGGGTGTAACGGGTCTCATATTCCAATATCTTCTTGCTCAAGTAGTAGATTGTCTTCTCTACCTTCGCCTCTGACTCTTGCGCAAGCATGCATCCTATAGTTTACTTAGTCACTGACAAGTACATGATCAATGGTTCTCTAGGCTTTAGTGGCAATAATACAGGCAGATTCTAAAGGTATTGCTTAAGTTGCTTAAATGTAAACTAACATTGATTGTCTCATTGGAACTTCTTTCCTTTCTTCAAGAGAACGAATAGTAGTCAACAAGTCAAGGTTAATTTAGAGATAAACCGACTTATGAATTGCACTTTTCCTAGAAAGCCTCACACCTTTTTTTTAAGTTATTGGTGGTTGTATTTCCAAGATGGCCTTAATCTTAGATGGATCGACTTCAATTCCCCGTGGTGTGATCAGAAATCCCAATATCTTGGTTGTAGTTTCCCTAAAGGTGCATTTCTGCAGATTTAGCCTTAGCCTATACTCCCTAATTCTCTCAAAGAACTTATTTACATTGTGTTTGGTTTGGGGATTCGGGAAGGGATTTGGAAAAGGAAAGAGAAAAGGTGTGTGAAACTTGGTGAAATATAGGTATATTTTATTCATATTTCTCATACTTTTTCCCTTTCTCTTTCCAAATCGCTCCTCAAATCCCTTAACCAAACACAGCATTAATGCGGAGTAGTGGTCTTCCCAATCTTTGGATCGAATAATCATGTCGTCTACATATATCTTAACTTTTTTGTGGATCATGTCGTGTAGCAGCGTGATAGTGACCCTCTGATATGTAGCCTTGACATTCTTCAACCAGAATGGTATAACCCTATAGTAGTATTTTCCTTACTGTGTGGTAACTATGTGGTAAATGTAGTCTTCTCCTAATCCACAGGCGTCATAAAGATCTGGTTATACCCTGAAAAATTGTCCATGAATGACAGTAAGGCATGCCTCGTAGTGGAGTCTACCAACCCGTCAATATGCGGCAATGGAAAGTCATCCTTGGGAGTAGCCTTATTCAAATCCTGGAAGTCGACGTAAACTCTAATTATGCCGACTTTCTTTGGAACTAGCACAATGTTGGCCAACCAAGTCGGATACTCTCATACTATCAAAAACGCAGCATTAATTTACTTGATAACCTATTCCTTGGTTTTCAGTGCCCAATCTGGATCAATTCTACGAGGTTTCTACTTGACAGGTCAGGCCTCAAGGTCAAGAGGCATCTTATGTTGTACAATCTCAGGATCAATTCTAAGCATGTCTTCATATGACCATGCGAAAACAACTTCGAAATCTTTTAATAAAGCCACTAATCACTCGAGTTCTTTTGAAGACAATGTAGAACCAATCTGGACCAAGCGAGGACCTTTCTTAGTACCTACATTAATTGAAATAATCTTATCCATTTGGGGCTTAGCACACCTTTCTTTTTCCTAGTCAATCAAGTTTTCAAAACTTTAGGAATTTTTTCCTATTCATTTTCATCAAATTTTGAAAATCTTGGTCAATGCAATGAACTCAATGCACATAGAAGTAGGCAGAATCTATGAAATTTTCATCCAGAACTCCTGATCAGTGGTTACAAAAGACCCAAAAGAAAATGAAAAGGAAAACCTAGGTAGGGCAGTGGCATCCAGGTTATCACTCCCAGAAACACTAAACTCCAAGTAGCTAGACTAACCTGAGCCTCACTTCGACTCCATAAACTCAGTCGAATCAGACCCGGACTCAACATTCGACTCAAAACTTGAGATAAAACCTTTCTCGAACTACCAATTTAAGTGCAAGCCATCCACTATGTCCAAAATGAAGCTAGTGCAATCTATAGGTGGTCCTTTCCCGAGCATAGAAATGGTAATGTTCCTCCAAGTTCATTAGTTCAACACTAGCTTCAAAGTCCACCAAAAAGTCAGCCAGCGTCAGACCTAAAACTTCTTTTGTGCTGTCCTCTGAGGTGCTATCTTGGCCCTGACCGAGATCAATACCGAGATTCACCCACTCCTCATCACTGCAGAGAGCTAATGACTGAAAAGATCTCAAACCCGAGGTACCTCTTTTTTTCCACTTGATCTATCCATAGCTCAAGAAAACTACAAAAAAAAAAAAAAAAAAAAAAAAAAAAAAAAAACAGGAAAGTCCTCTCCTTGGTGGACAATGTGCGCGTTTAAGGTTCCACATATCAATTTGTAAGTCAGCTCATACTGCTTCCTAGCTTGCTTTGCCTTAATTCTTGCCCTTGCTTCCTCTCATTTCCTCATCCAATCTTTTGTTGTTGGCTCTTACCTTAACCTAAATGCATGTGCGTCGGGGATTATCTTAGTCACTTATGTGATGCCTTGTCAGCCACTTCTTCCCAATCCAGATCCCAGAAGGTGACCCTGCTTGCTCATCATGTAGACTAATGGACCACTCACATAATTACCCTCTTCATCTACCATGATTGTCTGCACTAGCTGTGCTTCAACCAAGGTAAAACCTGAGAGGAAAACATCCTCATCTCCTTGTCATATTTCCAACAACAATGTTATGACTTCTGGAGGATGATAGATTGCAAAATTCCCAAAGACTATCACAATCCCTCCACTATGTGAGTATTTCATTATTTGGTAAATGATGAAAGAAAATGCTTTTATCTGATGTATCCAAGGCTTGCCCAACAGTAGGTTGAAAGTTGTTGGTACATCCATAGCATGGAATTCTGCCTCATGTAAGGATGGACCAACCAATACTTTTACTTTAAAGGTTCCCATAACATTCTTGCTAGCATTGTCATATGTTCGAACCACCTAACTCATCGGCGTGAAGTCAGCTGGTTTCAACCCTATCCCATAAACAATCCTTGCTAGAAAAACATTGATGGCCGAATTGGTATCAACCAAAACTACCAGGATCCACTTCTTCCTCCATTCTAATGCCACATACAAAGACTTATTGTGATCGACCCCCTCAAGTAGTAACTCTTTATCATTGAATGACAACACATGAATTGTGTCTCTCGGCATGATTAAAGACACAAGTTGATATAGTGCTATCTCAATTGATAGCTCCACTTTGTTTAGAGCTAAGAGTACTGCTTTGGTGTTCATGAGAAGCCATGAGTAATCCCTACTTGATTGAGATGTTAACTTGGATCTTCTTTAATTGTTTCAGCACAAGATTTCCTTTACTTCTTTCTTCTTCTTCTTCTCTTTCTCTACATCTTTCCTTGATGGTTCCCCTTGATCTAAGTGTGGGGCTTGAAGTAATGTCTGCTCCTATTGAGATGGTCAATCTCTTCAGTATAGCATGTCTCATCCAGGGTATTCATCCCCTAACCTTCATTAGTGTTGGCAAAGTGTAGGTCATTATTCTCCCACCATTCTCCTTCGATTATTAAGAGGCAATAGTCCGGTTCTGCTTGAGTTATGTCTACATCATGAACCCCACCCTTAGGCAAATCATTCTCCAGATTTTCTTCCTCAAGAAAGTGAAAGTTATCCAGGTTTTCCTCTATATTGGCTAGAATGTCTGCCAGAATATCCGGATTTGATTCCAGATCACCTTCTCCAATTACATTGATACTAAAGTTGTTGGCTCCTATCTCTAGTTTCAGTTATGCCCTTTTCTGGTGAATGTTTTGCTTGGCTTGAGGATGACGCACAGACCGGGCCCACTTTGGCTTCAAAAGCTTCCGCAAGCACGAGTAAAGGACGCAGGAGCACCTAACTCATCCATGCCCCTAGTTTATTGTTTTGACCTTTCTTTTCAAGTCTTTTCAATGTAATAAAAGCAAATTTGATTTGTATCAGAGAATTGGAGAACTTTATGTTGAAATCAATGTAATTAAACTTGTGAGCACTGAAAAATTTCTTTTTGGTCCAAAAATGGTCTAAGTTGTAAAAGGTAAAATTTTGAACAAAATTAACTTTTATTAAAACTTTCCAAAACCATTTTCAAAAAGTATCACCACCTGACACGCATGGAATCAATCCTCAAAATGTACAACCCCGAATCAAATGATCGTAACTGCCCCTGATTGTACATCACTACTCTGCATTGTAACCAACTCTTCTCTCATAGTAAAGATCATAACCGAACCCTCAGGTAAAGAATAGACAAAGATGACCAGATCAGACACCTAGACAGGATAGTTGAGTTAGAGGTGATTATGGCTGAACCTCAGGATGAAGTTGCCTACGTATCCGAAGATGGGAATCAGGCCTTACGTAGTTCGGTTCAAGTTCACTCGAGTATAAACTCTCTCATTTTGCGCTCTAACTGTTGCCAAAGTCGCCCTTTAGGGTTTTCAACCTTGTGAGCATAGTTTTTCTTTATTTCTAATTTTTCATACTCTAACTTTTGCCTAGGTCACACTTTTGGGTTTTCGGCCTAGCAAGCCTTTCAGGGATAGTATTTCTTTAACTTGTCCATGTTGATCAGTTGTGAAAATTTCAGGCCATCTAAGTCCATGAAAATAACAACTCCACCCGACCAAATAGCTTTGATAATGTAAGGACCAGTCCAATTGGATTTGAACTTGCCCCTAGGGTGAATAGGAGCTTGGTTGTCTTTCAACACCATATCTCCCTTTTTAAGATTCTGGGACTTAACTTTCTTGTTAAAAGCCATAGCAATTTTGCATTGATAACCCTGAACATGATATAATGCTTTCAGCCTTCTCTCATCAAACAACATCAACTCCTCAAATCTGCTCTGTTACCTGTCCACCTCTACTATCTGACACTCAGCCAAAACTGGCAGTGATGGGACTTCTGTTTCAATTGGCAAGACAGCTTCCATCTCGTAGATGAGAGAATAAGGAGTTGCCCCTGTAGATGTCCGAATTGAAGTTCTATAGCCCCAGTGTGCGAATGGCAATTTATCTGGCCAGCCCCTGTAGGTCTCAACCATCTTCTGCAAGATGTTCTTGATGTTCTTGTTGGTGGCTTCAACGGCTCCATTGGTTTGCGGCCTATATGTAGATGAGTTATAGAAAGCCACATTGTATTTCTCTAACAAGTCTATCACCTCTTTCTTGAAGTGGGAGCCGTTATCTTATATGATCTCGTTTAGGACTCCGTATCGGCAAATGATATCATTTCTGATGAACTTAACCCCATACGATGCTTTCAACACTGCATAGGACAGAGCTTCCACCCACTTTGTAAAGTAATAAATTGCCACAAAGATTTATTCATGCCCATTTGATCCTTTTGGCGTGACTGCACCGATAATGTCGATTCCCTAAACTCAGAAAGGCCATGGCGAAGTCATGTTGTACAGTTTTGACAGTGGGATATTCATGCGATTGGCATGAATTTGGAATTTGTGGCATCGCCGAATAAAACCAATACAATCTTCCTCCGCAGTGGACCAGTAGTAACCTTGCCTAAGAATCTTCTGGGCTAGCATCACTCTGTTCATGTGCACTCCGCACTCTCCTCCATAGATGGCCTCCATCAGGCGCTTTAATTCCTCTTCTTCGACACACAACTTGTGCATTCCCAGAT
Organism: Camellia sinensis; assembly: GCF_055761805.1. Classification (NCBI taxonomy): domain Eukaryota; kingdom Viridiplantae; phylum Streptophyta; class Magnoliopsida; order Ericales; family Theaceae; genus Camellia; species Camellia sinensis. Next base: position 62,929,505 of record NC_138971.1, read on the forward strand.
GACCTCTTTTGTACAGTTTACCTCCTCAGATGATAAATTGAACAGCCATTCTCCATATGTCCCTTTTGTTCTTGGCATTTTCCCCTAGTGCATAAATCTCCATTTCCAAGAAGTTCCAAATATCATAGTACCAAGGATTTTTGTCTTGCGCTTCATCTATTGCGGCGATAGTTTCATAAGCCAACGTATATTTCGGCTAAAATATAATCGGACGCATCCGGACTCCAAGTGGGATGTCTACCATAGAAGATAGAGTTGCTTAAGCACCAGCGAACCTGTTGTTCTCTCTCAGTAGATGCGTGAAAGACAACTTTTCAAACCTAGGAATCAGAATGTCCAGGGTCTAGTGATAAAAATTCATCTTTTCTTCTTTGACTTTCCAGTTTCCATTTTCTTGAGAAACAACTAAGTTCGAGTCCCCAATAGCATCCAATCTTTTTGCCCCTAATTCTAGGCGACTTCTAAACCAGCGATACACGATTCATATTCTACTTCATTGTTGGACACCTTGAACCAGAGTTTGAAGGTTAGAGGTATATGGGAATCGTCGGGTGCTATTAGAAACACACCAATCCCATAACCATACTGATTGGACGCTCCATCAAAGTATATCGTCCAAGCCTCCTCCTCAACTTGCAGAATGGCTTCATCTGGGAACAAGTATTCCACCACTTCATCCCCTTCTACTAGGTGATCTGCCAGGAACTCTGCTACAGCTCTATCCTTGACCGACTTACAGGTGACATATTTGAGATCAAATTTGGAGAGAAGAAACAACCAACGGGCTAGCCTACCCATAAGCGCTGGTTTCTCAAAACGATATTTGGTGAGATCTAATCTCAAAACCAGGATTACTGAGTGAGCTAACATGTAGTGCCTTAACTTCCTGGTAGCCCATACTAAGGCTAGGCAAGCTTTCTCCAACGAAGAATAGTGGGTCTCGTAATCCAGCATTTTCTTGCTCATGTAGTAGATGGCTTTCTCCACCCTATCTTCAGATTGCTGAGCGAGCATGCATCCCATAGTCGTGTCTGTTACTGAGAGATACAAAATCAAAGGCTTCCTCGGCTCTGGCGGTGATAACACTGACGGATTCTGGAGGTACTGCTTGACCTGCTCAAAAGCAAATTGACATAAATCATCCCATCAAAATTTCTTCCCTTTCTTCAAGAGACCAAATAGTGGTTCACAAGTCAAGGTTAATTTAGAAATAAATCGTCTTGTGAATTGCACTTTACCTAGAAAGCCTCGCACCTCCTTTTTCAGTCCTTGGTGGTGGCATTTCTAGGATGGCCTTAATTTTGGAAGGATCTACTTTGATGCCCCTCTGTGTGATCAAAAAGCCCTGCATTTTCCCTACTATCATGCAGAAAGTGTATTTCTCCAGATTTAACCTCAATTTGTTTTCCCTAATTCGTTGAAAGAATTTCTCTAAGGCGGCGTAGTGGCCCTCTTTTTCTTTGGACTTAACAATCATGTCGTCCACATACACCTCGACCTCTTTGTGGATCATATCATGCAAAATGGTGGTCACAGCCCTCTGATAGGTAGCCCCGGCATTCTTCAGCCCAAACGACATAACCCAATAGCAGTAGATATCCCACGACGTAGTAAATGCAGTTTCTCTCTATCCTCGGGTGCCATCAAAATCTGGTTATACATGGAAAACCCATCCATAAATGAGAACATTGCATGGCCCGCAGTGAAATCCACTAACTCATCAATATGCGGTAGAGGAAAGTCATCTTTCAGGCTAGCTCTGTTCAAGTCTCGGAAGTCCACACACACCCGGATTCTACAATCCTTTTTCAGCACTGGGACGATGTTGGCCAACCAAGTCGAATATTCAGATACTAACAAGAAACCTGCCTCGATCTGCTTGGTGACTTCTTCCTTGATTTTCAACCGCAATCCAGATGGATTCTACGTAATTACTGGTTGACGGGTCGAGCCTCGGCGTCAAGAGGGATCTGATGGTGTACAATCTCATGATCTATTCTAGGCATGTCTTCATTGAACTACGCAAAAACATCTTTGAAATCTTTTAATAAAGAGACTAAGCATTCGCGCTCCTCCAAAGACAACGTAGACCTGATCTGGACCAGACACGAATCATTCTCAGTACCCACATTAATAGTAATGATTTCATCAACGTAGGGTTTTGCAAACCTCTCCTCCTCTCAATTAATCAAGTTTTTCAAAACCAGAGGAATTCCTTCCTCATTGTTTTCATTAAAATTCTAAAAATCTTGGTCAATGTAATAAATAAACGGCCCAGAGAAATACTCAGAATCGGCAATGTTCACATTCATAAGCTCCAAATCTTCGGTTACAACCGACTCAAAAGAAAAAGAAAAAGAGGACCTGGACAAGCCTTAGCATCCGGTTATCACCCCAGAATACCAGACTCAGACTCAGAAGAACCAAAATCTAATTCCGTCTTCACAGACTCAGTGGAATCAGATTCTAGCTCATTACCCGACTCAAAACTGGACAGATAGCCCTCCTCCAACTACCAAATGAGAGATGGTGCTTCTGATGCATCCAAAATGCTATTGGATGGGTTCACACCTAGTTCTTTCCTGATCATGGAGATGGTAAGGTTATCTCCCAAGTTCTCTGAGTCAGCTACGGGATCTGCAATGAGACAAGCCAGTGCTGCCCCTACTCCAAGCTCGCTATTGTCCGAGTCACTTTCCATGCTCTGTTTAGCTTCAGCACTTGGTTCAGTCTTTTTTTCGGCATCACTATCTTGTAACTGCCGATTAAAGAAGATTTCAAACCCAGGGACATGTTGCCTTGTGGAATTCATCCAAGGCTCAGGAAAGCCACAAAAGGGGAAATCTTCTCCCTCCCGAACAAAGCGACCATTCAACATTCCCCAAATTGGCCTGTGGATAATTTTATACTGTTTCTCAGTCTTCTTGGCTCTAGCTCTACCTCTGATTTCTTCTTCTTTTCTAATCCAGTCCTCTTTGGTGGGCATATAGCCTAAACCAAAGGCTTGTGGATTGTGCAGTACATCTGTCAATGCTGTGACACCTGTCTGGCCACTTCTACCAAGTCCCATTCCTGGTACATGCTACAATTTGTTCATGAAATAGACAGACTAAGGGCTAACATGCATGCCCTCATCTATTGCCAAAATGGTCTGCACTACCTGAACCTCAGCCATAGTGAAACTTGAGAGGAATACATCCTCCTCGCCATGAGTGATCTCCAACACTGGTATAGTTACCTCTGGTAGGGAATAGATGGATGAATTCTTGAAAATAATAGCCACTCTCTTCCCTTAAGGACACTTTAACATTTGGTGGAGAGTAAAGGAGACAGCTTTCACAAGGTGCAACCAGGGCCTCCCTAGCAGTAAGTTGAAGGTGGTCGGCACATCCAGGACATAAAACTCGACATCGTGCTGAGCTGGGCCCACCTGGACTTTGATTTGCACCGTGGCCATAGCCTCCATGCTGGTACTATCATATGCCCAAATTACTTGGGCTATGGGCACAACAAAGTCTGCTGGTCTAGAGACGATGGCATAAGCTATGTGGGAAGGACAGACTTTGATAGCCGAACCGATGTCTATCAACACCACCAGTACCCATTTTTCCCTGCACTCCATAGATATATACAAGGGTTTGTTGAGAGCTAAGCCTTCCAAGGGCAATTCTTTGTTAAAAAAGGTTAGGGTTGGCTCAGTGCCACCTGGGAAGACCAATCCCATAAGCTGTTCAGGGGTAGTGTCAATTGACAATTTAGCTTTATCCATTGCTGATAGCACTGCTCGTCGATATATCTGGGAGGCCATAAGAAGACCCCAGATTGAGATGTCAGCTTGGATTTTCTTAAGCTGCTTCAACACTGCTTCCTCCACTAGCGGCTTCTCTTTCTGTTTCTCAACCTCCCTATCTTTCCTAGATGCCTCAGCTTGATCTAAGTACCGTGGCTTAAAATACCGCCCACTTCTTGTCATGTGATCTATTTCTTCCGTATACTGTGTGTTGCCTAGAAGGCACCCACCCCAGTCTTCGTCGAAGTGGGCCAGATGCAGATTGTCATCCTCCCACCATACACCTTCAATAGCTGACAAACAGTTGTCTGGCTCCGTTCGGATCACTTTTACATCACAAGTATCTCCCGCAGGGTATTGGGCCATTACAGCTTTCAGGTTGTCTTTAACCCTCTCTCGTGCAAACTACTTCAGCGCAGCTTCCTGTTCTATGTCTACAATGCTCACAGCGCCCAATTCCTGAGCTGAATATTCCACACCGGGGTTCTCCAGCAGTTTTTCCTTTTCATCGACCCTTCTAGCCACCACAGCAATTCTTGCTTCTTTTTCCTCAGGTTTCATTTCAGTTATTTCCTCTCTATCCAACTCATCGCACAGCGACCTAGAGTTATCAATTAATCCATTCAAATTGAACCAGCCAATCTACATATCCCCTTAATCTTGTTTGTCAAAGAATTGCAAGTTGTCTAGATCTTCCTTGAGTTTCGCCAGATCATCTAACCCTTGACTCGGGCCATCCTCCCTAACTACATTAACCTCTACTACAGTTGGCAACACCAATTTCGGCTTGGTTTGATCAATCGGCACAATGTAGTAGCTTGGATCGTACACCCCTTTAGAAAAGTCCTTAGAGCTCTCGGGCAATGGACTCGTACTTTCCTCTAAGGCCAACCTCCCTTTTACTGCAACTGTCACCACCATAGACTTAGGTTGAACTGCAGACGTGTCCATCATGCACAAATCTGTGCTTTCAAGAATGAACATCGTCGGTCTTGGTAGGTGCGAAGGGTTAATATATACGCTGGGGTCGTAGGGGATGGCCAGTGTATGGGTTAGGTTTAGATTTTGGGGTGGAGGAACTTGATTATGGGCCGGGAGAGGGTTTGTAGTTACATTTGGTTTTTGGGGTGGTGCAATCACCTTGTTGTCAATGGGGTCTTGAATCTCATGACGTAGTCGGAAGCACTGGTCGGTATCATGACCATGCTACTGGTGAAATGCGCAGTACTTCATTGGGTTGTGTTTTGGTGGAAGAGGATCAAGTAGTGGGCAAGGCTCTAATGGTTTGAGTTGCCCTTTTTTGACCAACACCTTCATAGCTTGAGATAGGGTCATGTAGAGTGGGGTAAAGGTCCTCTGGGATCAGGCAGGGTTGGCTGAAGTTTGTGGAGCTATATTGGTAAAGGGATTGGCGATCTTAGTTATGGTGGTGACGATGCTCACATCCGATGGCCTCACAGCTTTGCTACCGCTGGTGGTAGCATTGGAACTACATACGAAAGGCCTTTTTGCCTGGTCTTTCTCATCAATAATAAGCACTTGGTTCATGGCATCTTCAATCTGAACCCCCATCTCATGGAGCTCAGTGAATGTGAGCAGAGGTAGGACGATCATTTTCTGTAATAACTTCCCGTGCAAATTACGAACTACCATCCTTATCTGATCTTTCTTGGAAGGCCTTGTGGTCATCATTAAAGCTTTAGCCCTCCACCTCGTTACAAATTCTAAAAATCCCTGCTTCGGCTCTTAGCATGTTGCCTTATGATCACGAGTTGTGACCTCGATCTGCGTGTTGTACGAGTACTGAGCAATAAAGGCCTTAGCCATTTCCTCTCAATTCTGCTTCACAGAATCCTCCAACTTCACATACTATATAGTCATTATTTCCTCCATGGTTCGGCCAAAAAGAGAAAGCTTCTGCAATCTGGTCAGGCCTATCGTCCGCAAGATATCTGAAAACAACCGTAGATGAACCATGGGATCTCCAGAGCCATCGATGTGCGGCATTTTGAACTGCTCTGGCAATGTCACTACAGAGTCGGTATACCAGTCTTCTATGTTGGGGATGGAGTTAACACCTTGTGCTCTCTTGAATAGCTTCTCCAGTTTGTTGACCTTAAGTATAGTTGGGTCAACCTCAAATTCAAATGGAGCTTCGGTTTGATATACAGGTGCCTTGGAGGCTTGCGGTGGGATCGGCTCTGCTAGATTGCCCTGATTCTCTTGGACATTATCAGTATGAGCAATGGGTATGGGTATTGGGTTACCCGTGGGAGGTGCATGGGATGCAGAAGCCGCGTTCGGCTGCGGCTATTGTTGTTGTAGCCTATTTATTACCTCAACTTGACGGGCTGTAACCTTGGCTTGACAAGCAGCATCTTGCTGCAAGGCTTTAACTATTTGCTGAAGATGATATATCAGCTCCTCCATACTGACCGGGGGATACTGTGTCATTGGAATAGGCGAGCGATCTCGTGCTGGACTAGATGTAAAAGACTGTCCCTGAGCCTGATTAGATATATGTGAATTGAGGGGTGACTGCTGTAAAAAATTATACCGGTGAACTCTGCCTGACCCTCCTCCATCTTGTAATTGGTGAGAGTGAAGTAAGCACGGGTTGTCCCTTAACAAGATCTCTGGCTTTGCAAAGCCTTCTGACTCGGGTCCAGAGCACTTGGGGGATATCCGAACTTTCTGAAGCTATGGTGTTTAGCTAACTAGCAAAAGAAATAAAGCAAAAAGAAAGCAGTAATCAGAAACCGCACAACACTACAGCTACTAATGTTAACAACACACAAATGTAATCAAAGCTGTAGGACTGCACTCAACACTAAATTCTGCCTCCAAAACAGATACCAAACTTGTAACTGATACGCACATTCCTGTACAGTTTCACTGTAAAGCACATACCAGTTAAGTAAGAGCCAAAACACCCCTATGAGGAGGCAGGGTTACCCTGTCCTAGTTTCGTCAGGAACTAGGGTACACTATTAAAACAAAGTGGTTTCACGCAATCCTGTAATCAGGTAAGCATCCAGTCGTAGATTGGGACAGTCTCTTTGGCTTTTTGATATGCAAATAGACCAAATGGTCAAAAGGGTACCTCAACAAGACTACCTAATATACCTCTCACACCTAACACCGAGAAGTGAAAGGAGGATCAGACGGTACAGCGGTAGTCCAGATCCAAGGGTTGTATTCCCATCATGACAAAGCCCGTGAATGGTTAGCCTTTTGGCGAGCTTTTAGGCAATCCTCCGGCAAACTGTCTAGGAATAGCAGATGGCAAACACAGTGACTTGTTATAGCGACCCCGGGTCTCTACCCGATTGTCATAGTATTCTGTATCCGAATCTTGTTGTTTGATGTTGTGGGTTATGTCTTTCTTCCTTACACCTCTTGAATTTGAGTTTTGGAATGACTTGAGCGTGGTTAGAACAGGTTGGTTGCCTCTCGGTCTAGAATCTTGTTGCCCAGAATTTTGGTCTTCCGCTCAAGCGGAGTTTGCAACCTTTCAATATCGAGGGTCTCTGCAAAAGTGCTGCAAGAGTGTTTTTCACGGTCGAGCGGCGTTTATTACGCTCGAGCGTGTCTGAGCTCGAGCGGCCCTTCTAGCGCTCGAGCGGATGTCTGCAATCTGTGGTCTACTGGACGGGTGAAATTGACGCTCAAGCGGTGCTATTTGCACTCGAGCGGGTTGTTGTTGTTGTGTCTGACGCTCGAGCATGAAACTCTCCGCTCGAGCGGACTTCACGTATATCAGATCGTAAAAGTGACATTTTACATAACTTTTTCATCTCTTTTTCATCCAAACCCTAGGTTGAGAGCTTCTCTCTCTAGAAACACACACACTCTCTCTCTCTCTCTATATATATATATATGACCTAGATCTATTGATCTTCTCACCCCTCTCCCTTTAGATAAAAAGATTGAGCACTTCAAGATCTTCGTTTTCATCCAAGAAGAAGTGGGTTTTGCCATTTTTGGAAGGTTCACCTTTGTCTCACCCTTCACCTTGGGCTTCTACTTTGAGGTAGGGAGTTCTAGAGTTATATATATGTATATATATGTTTTGCTACTAAATGTTGACCTTGAGTTGTTATGAGGCAGTTGTGTAGTCTTAAATTTTGCATTAAATGAAGAAAGAGAAAGAGGATTTTCAAATTGGGTTTCTAAAATCTCAAATCCTTTGTTCTTTCTAAGGGGTTTGCCTTTCATTTGACTTATGAGATGTGATTTGAGTTGGTTTTCACCTTGAAGTGGGTAAATATTAGATTTTTGATAAAAGCCTTAGAAATTGGGGGATGTTTGAAAAACACATGGAATATTTGTGAAACTCTTTACTAGTTTGTATTATGATGGTGGCTGAGAAGATATTATTGCAAGGTTGTCAAAAATGTTGAAAGTGTATGTCGTTGGGAGTGATGGATGATTTTGTATCATGTCTATGAAACTTCTAAAGGTCTTGGAATTGTGTTGAGAACATAGTTGGCCTTCAGGGGAAGAAATGAGAAACAATTGATTGATATTGTTGTAGAGATATTTTGAGAATAGAATTCATTGCATCATATTTCAATTTATTATTATTATTGTGCACCTTATCATGTTTTGGAAAGACATTTATTTTGAGAAGGACCATATTTTAATGAGAATCATGAAAATGTGAATGGGGTAAATACGTGGTAAGTCCAAGTAGGGGGTGTAGTTGAATTTAATAAGTTGGCCTGAGTGTCCTTGCTGAAAGGCCAGAAAATCACGCGGATAGGTGTCGAGCCTTCCAGTTAATACCGGCAAAAATGATAGTTTGGTAGTACTCGTAGCGTCTACTCACAGACACCAGCCTAGAGATTACCAGTGTCGTATTTGCCGCCCCTATCAATTGATGATTGGAAATTTTGGTAAAAATATTAAGATTGTAAATAATTGTTGGAAAGATAGAAACTTTTAAAGGTGTATGAAATGGACTTTCTTATAAAGATGCATGGCATGGCATTAACAATTGCATCGTTTTAAAAGAGTATGAATAACTGTATATACTTTGTAAGGATTCTCTACTGGGCTTTGTGCTCACCCCTATGGGATTTGATACAGGTAAAGATGTGGTGAACCCGCTGAACTGAGGGCGTGGATGTTTTTGAGAAGAGTACATAACTTTTTTATTTTTGTGTAACTCTTTTGAGCCAAGGGCTAATGTGTATGGGTTGCCGAAACCACCTTTTTGTGTAACCAGGCATATGCCTTGGAAGATGTAAGTCCTTGAGTGCATTGTATTGTTTTGAGAATGGATGCTTTACATGCTATAGATTCATATGTTTGTATTGATGAATGTATACCCGCATGTAAAACCCTTGTAAAGACTCATTAGTATTTATGTAAAGTTGGGTAGATTATTACCATTGTTGGATAAATGTTGATCATTTGTGGGTCGTTCATGTTAAATTATTTCGGGGCGTTACAGACTTAAACACACCAATGCAAATGCAATGTAAAAGTGTAGATAAAATTTTATATCATGAAATTCAAGTCAAGTTCTCTAAAGTCCCCAGCAGAGTCGCCAGAAACTGTAGCTCGACTTTTTCGCGTCCCATTTTAGCAGATGAATAAGCCCAACAGTGTCGAACTTCCGCGGTTCTGAATATGATCTCACAAGTGCAACGTGAAATAGATAAACACCAAAGAGTCCCAATCCAGAAAATCTTTTTGAAAATTGATTTTGAATCAAATTGCCAAAAATGGACTGCTTTGCCAAACATAGAGTCGCTACGTAAATATTTTTTGAAAAATTTAGGAAACCCATAACTCATGCCAAAGACCACGTGTCCATTATCAACAAGATTGTCTCGGCTCAGAAACTTAGGTAAGAGAGGGGAAGGTCATGAATTGAGCACCCCCACTCACCTTATCAAAGATCGGCCTCTACTAATCATGATACAAATCTTATGTACATTATATGTGTAAGAACCTAAATATAAAAATTAAGGAAATAATTAAATAATAATAATATTACAATTTCAAATATTTTGATGGTGAATCCTAAGTGCAAATTAAATATTTGGAGGGTCTTTTAATTAATTTTAAAACCTAAAATAAATTTATAGTGAAAGTCTTCAATTTAAAGGCAAGATTTATTTTTTTAAAATAAAAATAATAAAATTAAATTAAGTGTCAAATTAGTAAGCATATTTTGATCTAATAATATCTGTATTTTATTTAAATTAATGGGGAGAGCAAATAAATTAAAACAAAAGATAATATTTTAGGGCCTTTTGTGTAGATGCATATGCAACCCTAGGTTGCCTAATACTATTTATAGCAGCAGCATGAGCCACCATGGGAGAGAGAAAGGTTGAGAGAAAAGAAGAAGAAGAAGAAAAAAAAAAGTTTGCAAACAAGGAAGAATTTTTGGGTGTGTGGTAGCTCTTTATCTTTCTTCTTCCTTTTGGTTTTGTTCTTTATCCTTACTCTATTATTATTTAGTTCATTGATGGAGAGGTTGTAGGTTTATGTATTTTTTATATAGATATCCTATTAAGAAACCTGAGGAATTAAATTTATGTATAAAGAATGGGAGAAATTCTTAGTTTAAAAATTCTGTACAAAACCACAAACTTTAAAAATCAAGAAACCATATCAAATGAATGAATTTTAAACTGAAATTTTTCTAGTAGATTAATTACATATTGAATTGCATATCTAAATTTTTCATAATTTTTGGGAGTCAAAATCCATATAAACTAATGCGTTCAAATCTGTCCAGAAAACTGGTTTAGAAAAGTAAGTTCGGGAGTGTCGTTCTCTTTGGGTATAAATCTGAAAATGATCAAATTAGTGTCATTAGAACCGGTTATGAGTCTAGTTTCGTACATTTTTGGCCTTGTGTTAATTGCTTATGCGTACTAAGAGAACCATCAATTTCTTTAAAGTGCTGCAGAAAACAACCTTTTAGATATAATTAATTGTAGATAATTATTTTGAAAAGCAAATCAAGTAAAACCAATTGGGTTTGAAACTTAGGATATATTGGTTGATATCTGGATGGCTTTGGAATTTGTCGAACAGTGTGGAGTGGGTTTTGTAATTTTCAAAGTTAGCGAATAGATTGGGAAAACTTGTTTAAAACTCTGTTTTATCTTAAACTTACCTTTAGTTAAGTTTCGATCGGAACCCATGCCTTGGGTAATTTTAGACCTTGAAGAACATTAACTTAGCTATTATTTAAGAGTAACGGTGAGTGGGGTTGAGCTGTGTTAGTGCGTTTTAGTGTGGGGTACTTAGTTTTTTATTCTCTTGAGTATTTTTAAATTAGTAGTAACGTGTAGTCTTCATACTTGGTTCAGGACACTAGTTGAACTTTCATACTCTATTCAAGGATTATATTATTTCATTTCCAGGTGAGTAGTTTCATACTATATAATTTTATAAATGTTTCCTATCCGGAACTGTTGGAAAATTAAATTGTTGTTTCAGGACTAACTGTTTTGATAAATTATTATGTCATCAATGGAATCAAATTATTTCTGAAACATGTGTGAATTTGGCATACTGTAAACTATTTCTTTTGGTCTAATGTTTATAATGGTGATCTACCATGTTTTGCGAAACTGATGTGTATTGATTATTGGGACCATCTGTATATTTTAGTCGAGGGAAATTATTGTACTGTGTGTGGTGACTCTGGCCACTAGGGAACAGATCCGGGTTGGGCCGTGATGACTATATCTCAACGATTGTAAGTAAAAGACCTAGGTTAAGCTAGGTGACCTTCAATCAGATCGTTTTAGAGAAAAGGCCCAGGTTGCCACCCTAAGGATGACTCTTAGTTCGGTATTGGATCCGACGGGGCTTATAGCCTTGAGAATTGTGTGGCATGTTACTTGTTATTTCTTGGTACCCATAAAATTATTGGTGTTCATATTGTAATCTGTTTTAAGTGAAAAATGTTATTTATCATGTTCTCGAGAAACATGAGTATTTTAACTGCTGAACTGTGGAACCTTCTTTTTTAAACAGATTGTCTTTACTAAATTGAATGCCATTTTATTTTTTGTGATATATATCTTATTTTGGAATTGAACCCTGTTTTCAAAACTATATTTACTATCCATGTTGCTAGTCACTGAGCTATCAACTAACTTAGTTGTTTATCATTTCCAGGTGTTAGAAGGACTTAGAGTGAACTCATGGCGTAGCGGGGACTCAATTGCATGGGCCTTTAGGACATTCATTTATTTTGTTTTAGCTTGTTATGTCAGGTTTTGTGTATACTTTGTTGTTGGTTTTACCATTTATACTTCTGACTTGTCACTGGATTGAGTTTTGATTTATTTATATATGGGCTATCATCACATTTATTCTTCGTGATTTTGGGTTCGTGTTTAGGTGTACATGTGCCTTGGGTGAGTCCCTGTGGGCCACGGCTGGTCATGCCTGGATTTGGGGTGTGACAATTGTGGTATCAGAGCTATAGTTTATCGGGTTACATATCTTGCATTTCATCATTTAGACGAGGTCCGAGTCCGTATAGTCCTTAGTTGTGTGTGGTTGAGTTAGTTTTGTTTAAACTAGTGTTGAATCTTTGTCGATTTCATTTTGAAGGTTAAGAGTTGACACCTAAATATCTGCACAGATTGTCTATTCATTGTGAGCCTTTAAATGTCTGTATTATCGTGTCTACTTCATTATGAGAAACAATAGTATTGGGAGTTGTCTGTAGATCTTGTGAGGTAAACTTGGATGGTAGGATTTTTCTAGTGGATATGATTTCTTTGGAGATGAAGGATTTTGATGTGATTTTGGGGATGGATTGGTTGACAAAGCATAATGCATCTGTTGATTGTTTTAAAAATAGGGTCGTTGTTGTTATGCCAGGGCAACATGAGTTTTTCTTTCAAGGAGATGAGAAAGGGTCTTCTATTTATTTTATTTCTTCGCTTCAGGCTAACCAAATGTTGAGTAAAGGGTGTCATGGTTATTTAGCTTGTGTAGTTAATACCGAATAGCCAGTTCAGAGGTTAGAGGAGTTGTCTATAGTGAGGGAATTTGTTGATGTTTTTCAAGAGGATCTACCTGGTCTTCCTCCAGATCGTGAGGTAGAATTTTCCATTATCTAGGTCCCTGACACAACACTTATTTCTAAAGCGCCCTATAGAATGGCACCATTGGAGTTGGGAAAGTTACAAACTCAGTTACAGGAAATTGTTAGTCAAAGGTTTTATTAGGCCTAGTGTTTCACCATGGTGAGCACCTGTGTTGTTTATGAAGAAGAAGGACAGGTCTATGAGGTTGTGTATTAACTATAGGGAATTGAACAAAGCCACAATGAAGAATAGGTGTCCTTTGCCATATATTGATGACCTATTTGATCAATTGCAGGGAACTTAGGTATTCTCTAAGATGGACTTGAGGTCAGGCTATCACCAGTTGAAGGTAAGGGATGAAGATGTTCCTAAGACCGCTTTTAGAACCCGTTATGGGCATTATAAGTTCTTGGTGATGCCTTTTGGTCTCATAAATTCACCAGCCGCATTCATGGATTTGATGAACAGAGTATTTCAACCCCAACTGGATAAATTTGTGGTAGTGTTTATTGAAGACATTCTAATTTATTCGAGGAGTAGGGAGGAGCATGAGCAGCATTTGAGGGTTGTACTGCAGATCCTTAAGGAGAAGAGACTGTATGCAAAATTTAAGAAGTGTGAATTTTGGTTGAGCAGTGTATCCTTTTTGGGTCATGTGGTGAGTAAAGATGGGGTATCTATGGATAGCACGAAGGTGGCAGCAATTGTTGATTGGCCACAACCTACTTCTGTGACAGAGGTACGCAGCTTTCTAGGGCTTGCTGGATATTACAGACGGTTTATGAAAGGATTCTCCCATATTTGCTTTGCCATTAACCAATCTCACCAAGAAAGGGATAAAGTTTGAGTGGAATGATGATTGTGAGCATACCTTCCAAGAGTTTAAACTGAGGTTGACATCAGCTCCAATCCTTGCCTTACCTACAGATGGTGGCGGTTTTGTGATTTATAGTGATGTTTCACGACAGCGTTTAGGATATGTGCTCATGCAGCATGGGAAGGTGATTGCTTATGCGTCACGACAGTTGAAAGTACATGAGAGAAATTATCCTAAGCACGACTTGGAGTTAGCAATTGTGATTTTCGCTCTTAAGATCTGGCAACATTATTTGTATGGAAAGTCATGTGAAATTTACACTGATCATAAGAGTTTGAAGTATATTTTCACACAGAAGGAACTAAATTTGAGGCAAAGAAGTTGGCTTGAGCTACTAAAAGATTACAATGTGAATATTTTTATATCATCCGGGGAAGGCAAGTGTGATTGCGGATGCCTTGAGTAGGAAGGTCGCAATTGGAAATGTAGCTGCTTTGTCTATTGAGAGTTGTTTGGTGGAGTACATGAGGCGTTTGAGGCTTGAGGTTGTTACGCCTGGTGATAAGGCTTATTGTAGTCAATTGACAGTTCAGCTGACCTTGAGAGAACGAATTCGTTTAGCTCAGGAGATTGACCCCCAATGTAAGCATATTAAAGGAGAGATGGCAGAGGGTAAGCATGTAGACTTTGTGGTTAATGATGATGGGTTGCTTAGATTCCGTAGCTGAATTTGTGTTCCTGCTTGTCGTGATTTGAGGAAGGAGATTATGACGGAGACACATAATTCTAATTACAGCATTCATCATGGAAGCACTAAGATGTATCAAGATCTTCATGAACATTTTTGGTGGAATGGTATGAAGGGTGATAATTCAGAATTTGTGGCTCAATGTTTGGTGTGTCAACAGGTTAAAGTAAAATATCAGAAACCCGCGGGGAAACTACAACCCTTACCTATACCAGAGTGGAAGTGGGATCATATTACCATGGCCTTTGTGTGTCGTTTACCTCATACTAGTAGTAATCACGATGTAGTTTGGGTAGTTGTTGATAGATTAACCAAGTTAGCACATTTTATTATAGAACGGATGAACTATTCTCTAGCTCGATTTGCACAGTTGTATGTGAAGGAGATTGTTAGATTTCATGGTGCACCTTTGTCAATAGTGTCAGATCGGGACCCTCGTTTTGTGTCTAAGTTTTGGGGTGCGTTACAGTTAGTTTTGGGTACTCGGTTAAATTTTAGTTCAACTTATCACCCTTAGACAAATGGGCAATCAGAGAGGACTATTCAAACCCTTGAGGATATGTTGAGGGCTTGTGCTTTGGAGTGGAGAGGTAATTGGGATGCTTATTTGTCACTTATGGAGTTTGCATATAATAATAGTTATCATTCTAGTTTGGGAGTAGCTCCTTATGAGGCTTTGTATGGAAGGAAGTGTAGGTCTCCTTTGTGTTGGTATAAGGTTGGTGAGAGGAAAATGTTGGGACCTGATTTGGTGGAGGATGCTACACAGAAAATTATCACCATTAAGAGAGATTATTGACTGCTCAGAGTAGACAAAAAAGTTATGCCGATCATCGTAGGAGAGATTTAGAGTTTCATGTGGGAGATATGGTATTCTTGAAAGTATCACCATAGAAAGGAGTCATCAAGTTTGGAAAGAAAGGAAAGTTAAGTCCTAGCTACATTGGTCCATTTGAGGTATTGGAGAAAGTTGGTGAGGTTGCGTACTGTGTCGCTCTACTCACTAGGTTGGTAGGAGTGCATAATGTGTTTCACGTGTCTATATTGAGGAAATATGTGCACAGTTCGTCGCATGTGATAGATTATGAGCCGCTTCAGATTAGAGAGGATTTTTCGTATGAGGAGATACCTGTTCAGATTTTTGATTCAAAAGAGAAAATGTTACGTACAAAAGCCATTAAATGGGTTAAGTTACCGTGGCGTAATCATATAGTTGAGGAGGTGACTTGGGAACGCAAGGACGAAATGCGCGAGAAGTACCCACATCTATTTTCATGATTTACTCTGGTTAGTTTCGAGGACGAAACTTTTCTTTTAGGGGGGCAGAATGTGAGAACCCGAATATAAAAATTAAGTAAATAATTAAATACTAATAATATTACGATTTCAAATATTTTGATGGTGAATCCTAGTGCAAATTAAATATTTGGAGGGTCTTTTAATTAATTTTAAAACCTAAAATAAATTTATGGTGAAAGTCTTCAATTTAAAGGCAAGATTTATTTTTTAAAAAATAAAAAAATTAAATTAAATTAAGTGTCAAATTAGTAAGCATATTTTGATCTAATAATATTTATATTTTATTTAAATTAATGGGGAGAGAAAATAAATTAAAACAAAAGATAATATTTTAGGGCCTTTTGTGTAGATGCATATGTAACCGTAGGTTGCCTTATACTATTTATAGCAGCAACAGGAGCCACCACGGGAGAGAGAAAAAGGTTGAGAGACAAGAAGAAAAAAAAAAAGGGTTGCAAACAAGAAAGAATTTTTGGGTGTGTGGTAGGTCTTTATCTTTCTTCTTCCTTTTGGTTTTATTCTTTATCCTTAATCTATTATTATTTAGTTCAATGATGGAGAGGTTGTACGTTTATGCATTTTGTATATAGATATCTTGTTAAGAAACCTGAGGAATTAAATTTATGTATAAAGAGTAGGAGAAATTCTTAGTTTAAAAATTTTGTACAGAACCACAAACTTTAAAAATCAAGAAACCATATCAAACGAATGAATTTTGAACTGAAATTTTTACAGTAGATTAATTACCTATTGAGTTGTATATCAGAATTTTTTCATAATTTGTGGGAGTCAAAATCCATATAAACGGATGCTTTCAAATTCTGTCCAGAAAACTCGTTTAAAAAAAGTAAGTTCGGGAGTGTCGTTCTCTTTGGGTATAAATCTGAAAATTATCAAATTAGTGTCATAAGAACCGGTTATGAGTCTAATTTTGTACATTTTTGCCTTGCATTGATTGCCTATGTATACTAAGAGAACCATTAATTTCTTTAAAGTGCTGCAGAAAACAGCCTTTTAGATATAATTAATTGTAGATAATTATTTTGATAAGCAAATCAAGTAAAACCAATTGGGTTTGAAACTTAGGATATATTAGTTGATATTTGGAGGGTTTTGAAGTTTTTCGAACAGTGTGGAGTGGGTTTTGTAATTTTCAAAGTTAGCGAATAGATTGGGAAAACTTGTTTAAAACTCTGTTTTATCTTAAACTTACCTTTAGTTAAGTTTCGATCGGAACCCATGTCTTGGGTAATTTTAGACCTTGAAGAACATTAACTTAGCTATTATTTAAGAGTAACGGTGAGTGGGGTTGAGCTGTGTTAGTGCGTTTTAGTGTGGGGTACTTAGTTTTTTATTCTCTTGAGTATTTTTAAATTAGTAGTAACGTGTAGTCTTCATACTTGGTTCAGGACACTAGTTGAACTTTCATACTCTATTCGAGGATTATATTATTTCATTTTCAGGTGAGTAGTTTCATGCTACATATTTTTATAAATGTTTCCTTTCCTGAACTGGAGGAAAATTAAATTGTTGTTTCAGGACTAAACTGTTTTGATAAATTATTATGTTAACAATGGAATCAAATTACTATACTGTAAACTATTTCTTTTGGTCTCATGTTTATAATGGTGAACTACCATGTTTTGCGAAACTGATGTGTATTGATTATTGGGACCATCTGTATATTTTAGTCTAGGGAAATTATTCCACTGTGTGTGGTGACTCTGGCCACTAGGGAACAGATCTGGGTTGGGCCGTGATGACTCTAGTGCCCAACGATTGTAACGAAAAGACCTAGGTTAAGCTAGGTGACCTTCAATCGGATCGTCTTAGAGAAAAGGCCCAGGTTGCCACCTTGAGGATGACTCTTAGTTCAGTATTGGATCCAACGGGGCTTATAGTCTTGAGAATTTTGTGGCATGTTACTTGTTATTTCTTGGTACCCAGAAAATTATTGGTGTTCATGTTGTAATCTGTTTTAAGTGAAAAATGTCATTTGTGATGCTCTCGAGAGACATTAGTATTTTAACTGTTGAATTGTGGAACCTTCTTTTTGAAGCAGATTGTCTTTACCAAACTGTATGCCAATCTAGTTTTTGTGATGTATATCTTATTTTGAAATTGAATCCTGTTTTCAAAACTATATTTACTATCCATGTTGCTACTTATTGATCTATCAGCTAACTTAGTTGTTTATCATTGCCAGGTGTTAGAAGGACTTAGAGTGAACTCATGGCGTAGCGGGGACTCAATTGCATGGACCTCTGGGACATTCATTTATTTTCTTTTTTCTTGTTATGTCGGGTTTGTGCATACTTTGTGATTAGTTTTACCATTTATACTTGTGACTTGTCACTGGATTGAGTTTTGATTTATTTATTTATGGGCTATCATCACATTTATTCATCATGATTTTGGGTTCATGTTTAGGCTTACGTGTGGCTTGGGTGAGTCCCTATGGGCCATGGCCGGTCATGCCCGGATTTGGGGTGTGACAATATGCTCTTCTTCCGGTTTATTAGGCTAGCATTACTATGTGATGCACACACACACATGTATAGACTAATTTGCAAGATTTGGAACATTTGATTTCATGTTTTGTTTTGAGGATTGTTTCGAATATGTACCACTTGAAAAAGTGATCGCATAAAAACATTACCCGAATTATTCCAATTCAAGCAACTAGCCTTCATCCACGGGCATTCAAACAGTTTATCATTTATACTTAGTCTCGTGGCAAGCATGCTAGACATGGCAACATTCACACTCATGCGATATGCTAAAGCGAGTAAAGACTCACCTAGTACTCCAAGCCAAAAAAAAGTTATAGAGTTTGAAAGATGCATGATCCTAACTATGCAATATGGCTAATGCAACACATCGATATGCAATTACTAGGCTCGACTACTAATATGGCATATGAGTCAAGTTGATAACATGCAGTCAAGCACGTATTCAAAAAAGTATTAAACTAACAATGCAAGTTTAGAATGATGCGCCAAGCCTCAGTGCATGCAATATAAATGGATACAAACATGAGATATGCTAAATAAAACATGATACTCCTAAACTAACCATCATAAGCCAGTAAATAAAAGGTAGAAAGAAGTGGGGTTGGAAAACACGCATGTTATTACAACATTGTGCTCTCACGAAGGAGAGTTCGAATGAACTAACTAATTAACTAGCTAAGTTAATTAATTAACTATTACAAATTCAAATGAATAATTAGCTAAACTACTTAACTAATTATTACAAACAGAATTAATTAACTATTCTGGCTGACTAAAATAATTACAACACGAATCGAATTAGCTATTCTAACTAATTAATTACAAAGCCACTATTTTAAACACAACATATTTAAAACACGGATCCCAAGGATCGATGGAGGCCTCATGCATGAATGCGGTTTCCACCCAAAAAAGGCCATTGTTTCTGCTACTGAATGCCTCTGTTGCACAATAGATCACTTGCATTGATTTCCACCTCCAGACCAACTCTATTCTGCTGGGGGAGTACACTGTTGGATTTTGCACTAGTGGCCGGCATAGGGCCTGCCATACATTGATGATGGCCTGTCAGCGACTACTAGCTGGGTTTCCTTGCTGTAACAGAGAGCAAATTGAGTAGAGACAGTGTATTCTCAAGTGTTTGTTTCCACAATTTCCCCCTTCTTATCATTTGAACAACTCCAAGGAGTAGTAAGCTTGATCCACAAACCACCACTGGATGCAATTTCATTGCATGACGGCTTGTGAATCAAGTGTGCAAGTTTAATAAATGCAACAAAATGAGACTCTCAAAACCACCTCCCTATCATGAAAGATCAAGGGAAGTAGTTGACAATGAATCTTGAACCGTTTTCATCACTAATGAGTATGAAACGGCTCAAGACTCAATGGTTCAATTAATGTCCGATTGAACCTAAACAAAGTTATTATCTTGCACCTTTTAATTACAAGTTTTAATTACTTCATTTTAGATTACCATCCATTCTTTAATCAATTGAGTCTAAAAGTCAAATTTAAGTCCTCTAATGGAAAGAGGGCTCAAACCAGGAGTTGCTTTGGGCATTAAAGAGACATCATACCATTGGTAATGAACCCCCAAAAGGATTAAACCATTAAGCACGATATCTCAATCTCATGATTAAACAAACAAGTAGTTTGAAACCACTTTCAAAGCAAAACAAAAGCCAAGAAAAGAGGGAGGTTGTAGAGGTGATTAAGAGTGATCACAAGTATGGAAAGCCATAAATAAACATAATCAACTCAAAGAAGATGGCGTCTAAGGCCTAGAACACCAAACTCATGAGGACAATTACACTACAAGCATGCAAAACAATGCTCAAATGCAACAAACACTCAAAAATAGTCTTAAAACAGTCCTAAAACATGCTGGAATTAAGACAAAAATGGCTGGAATAATAAGATAAAACAAGGATCTTGCTAAATTAGTAAGTAAAACACAAGAAGGTGAGGCTAACCCTTACAATTTTGGACTTCAAAACCTGATTTTAGCCTCTAAAAATCAGTGTTTAAAATCTCAAAAAAGGATAGTGTAAAGGCGAGAAACACAAGGGAAAAGGCCTTGAAAGCAAGGTGTAAAGAAGGATGAACCACCCCTCAACCTTTATTGGCCTTAAAACCCAAGTTTTAGCCCTAAAATACAGAGTTTTTAGAGCCCCAAAATAATGGGAAAACAACAAGAAAAAGAGTAAATAAAGCAAGTAAAGAGAAAAAGCATTATACCTTCTAAAGAGAGAAAGATACCTCAACCCAAAGATGAAGAGGTTTGGTCAGGAGTGTATAGGCAAAGATGAAGAGTGTATTGGCAAAGGTTAAGAAATTTGCAAGAGAGAGAGAGAGAGAGAATTGTAGAGAGAGGAAAAATTTTGCTTAAAATTTTTCTAACCCCATGACAAGAAGGGAGGTCTCCTATATATAGAGAACCAAGCAATTCCCTCAAAAACATCCAGCCAAACACGTAGGAGCAGATACATGCATCTATGCAAACAGCTGGCACAGCTGTCACAAAATATCTGCAAAAGACATTGGTGGCTGGCAAGCCACATCAGTGGCCGGCAACCAAGAGTGATGGCCGGCAGCCAATAGAGGTGGCCGACAGGCCACCAAAGGTTGCAGGCTTGAAAATCACTGGGTTTGGTTCAAAACAAGGCAACAGAGATGCAGGGTTTGAAAGGCTCAAAGTTGTGACATTCCGTTGAGGACTTCGAGCACTTGACAAGCACCCCACTCATCATTGGATGTACAAGCGATGATGTCCAAGTCGTAAGGGTCATCAAAAATAGGGCGTCTACAAGAACACATTAGTATTAAGAGACTAAATTAACGAACAGGAGGCGAGAAGCCACAAGCACACAACTGAGAACATCCTACCAGAAACCTCTTTGTTTTGTTGCCAGAATCTGTTTTGTTCGCAGTTGGAAAATTATTCTATTTTGGCCTCAGTTTCTGCTCTATTCTGCCATAAAAATTACACTACATGCACAACAAAAGGTGGCTGGCTGGCCTTAGAAAGAGGTCAATCGGACAGAAAGGTGGCCGGCCGGCCACTATTTTTGGGGATTACCCTACTGCAACAGATCTAAAACAGAGCAAAAATAGAGTATTTCCAGGAGATGTTTATCCTCTCTGCCCTTCCTTATCATGAAGATGATCAAGGGAGGAGTAGATTTGGTTCACAAACCATCAATTGTCACAAGTTTGTTGAGTGATGATCTTAGAACTGATAGGATAAAGGCTCAATAAAATAAATAAAAGACCAACAATACCTCCTCCCTATCATGGAGTTATCTCAAGGGAGGTGGTTAGACATTGATTCTTGAATCACTAAAACATTACTTCAAAGTATGTAGTGATTCAAGACTTAATAGGTTCAATATGACGTCCGATTGAACCTAACTCAATTTTATTACCCTTTTTTACCTCTTTTACTCCAATTTTATTAGCCTCTTTTGCATTACCTTGCCATTTTCTTATCTTTTCCTCATTTTGTCCAAGAATGATGATAACTACGTCCACTAGTGCAAAAAGTGATAAAGAGAAGTGTCAAACAAGAAGTTGCGCTTAACATGAGAGAGATGCAATGCCTTGGAAATGAACCTCCGAAGAGGTTAAACCATTAAGCATAGAAAGTCTCTTTCTCATTCCTTAAGCAACAACCTCGTGTTTGAGACAACTCTTAATCAGAGAAAGCAAAGAAAGGAGGGAGGTTGCCGAGATGATTATGCAAAGATGATTATTAGAAGAGTGAATATATTTATGAAAACTATGTAAAAAGAGCTATCAACTCAAATAGATTGGTGTCTATGGCCTAAACAACCAAATCTATGAGGACTTACAATAATACAAGTAAAGTATTCAAAGCTGAAACAATATAAACACACTAAACAACCCCTAAATAGCACAAAATAGTGCTGAAAATCAGTTTGAAAATGGGAGAAAACTTGAACAAAAATAAGAAGAAAGAAGCCTAGTAAACAAGCCAAAGAAATGGTGGCTAACCCCTCCTCCTTTTTCTGACTTAAAATCACGTTTTTAAGCTTAAAAACACTCTGAAAAATAGTAGCTAAAAGCAAAGAAACAAGTAGAAAGAACAAGGATATAAGCTATGGGATAAGGTTCAAGAAAGGGTGGTTCCCCCTCCACCTTTGGTAGCTTTTTAATCACAATTTTTAGCACTTAAAATCAGTCCAAAACTGTGTGTAAACACCAAGCAAAAGAGGAGAGAAGAGTAGTTTAAACAAGGTAAAAGATGGAAAAGGTTATACCTTTGAAGGGAAGACACTCATGGTTAAGCAAATCACAAGGAAAACACTCTCAAGAGCTGAAATTTAGGGTCAAGAATCTTAGCAAGAGGCCTCAAGATTTTGGTTTTCAAAGTGTATGAAGAGTGTATGTATATTTGCAAGAGAGAGGGGTGTTGAACAAGTTTTGGCACTTGGAAAATTTTCTAACGTAAAACCATGAGGGATGGTTAAGTATTTATAGAAGAAAGCTTTCTCATGTTGGAAATATTTATAATAAGCCAGCTGGTGCAAGGCATGCACATAGGGAGATTGCTGGCTGTAAAATATCTACCTATCAGGAAACATGGTTGGCCAGCCATGAAGAGGGCCGGCCGACCAACCAAAAATGGCCTGCCAACTAATTATTGACTAGTAGGCCTTTGGGGGGTCAGGCTAGAAAAAAAAAATGGTTTTTGTCCAAAGGGGGTGCAAGGTTTAGTCTCTGAAGTTCAAAAACTAAAGCCTTTTGTTGAAGAAATTGAACGATTGTATAGCGTAACATTTCATCATTGACTGTTCAATGTAAGGCACCTGAGTCTTAAGGGCAGTCAAAAATGGGATGTCTACAGTGATCTTTCTTAATTGTTAGCCATGGGGCCAATACTTGTTGGCGGAACGCCATTGTTATAAAAGGGTTAAACCCTTACTTTTATTGTAAAGATGTAAGCCTACGGGCATTTTGATTACATTTAATTTCTTTTGCATTCCATATGTGTACGATTAAGAGGACTTTCATTTGTTTATGGAGGTAATGTATATATAATTATTCTTGTTCTTAATGGAAATAGATTTATGTTAATAAAAAGTGGGGCGTGACAACTTGGTATCAGAGCTAACTAGGTTTGAATACCTTGGACTCGTGGGAAGTGGTTCTCACCACAATCGATTTATTGTGTTTGGTGAGGATGTTTGCATATAGTTAGAATAAGTGCAAGGACTTTATGTGTTGCATTTATGTGAGCATAGGGTTAAGTTTCATGAATAGTGTTGGTAGTCGGTGAATTTGCTTTGAGGTCTTATTGGAAACACAATTGATTAACGTGATTTCTGATAAGAATTCCTTGAGAGTTCCAGGACAAGTAACTATCCTTGTGGACTTGATTCGATTATGTGATTCAATGTTTAACAGTTTATGTGAATAGGATTGTGTGATTTTGTGTTAGGTGTGTCTTGTAGCTTAGCGGTGGTGAGTGTGTGCCTCGAGGAAGACCGTTGAGTGATTCACTAATTTTGGTTTTGGTTTTTGGCTTTATAGGATGTCTTCACGAGGAAGTAGAGGCCTAGTTGTGAGTAGAAGTGTAGGTAGAGGCATAATTGTTTCGTTGGTACCTGCCCTTGCAGTATCAGCTATGAGTGAGGAAATTGCACGCGTGATTTTGAAACCAATAAGAGATGCTCTAGCTCGCACTGAGGGGGACGATAGGTGTACCCTTAAGTTGACCAAGGAGTTTCTTCGCTCCAATCCACCTATGTTTTGTGGAAAGCCTAAGCTATTAGAGGCTGATGATTGATTATAACAGATTACCAAGACTCTTGATATGCTCAAAGTCAACGATAAGGAGTTAAGGGTTGCCTGGGCTGGTTTCCAACTGAAGGGAGACGCCAGTTATTGGTGGAAACCTATGAGAGTTTCTGTATGCACCACTTGGGCTACATTTACTGAGGCTTTTTGGGCTAAGTATTGTTCTCCTTCCACTTGGGAAAGATTGAAAAACCAGTTAGTTAAGTTGTGCCCAAAGGATACTCCTTTAGCACAGTTTGAAGCAAGGTTCGCTAGTTTGTCGAGGTTTTCTCCAAAGTTGGTTGCAACAAAGATACAACATTGTTCTGAGTTTGAGGGGAGGTTGTGTGATGATATCTGGGGAAAGGTTGCTAGGGTTATGTATAGAGATTATCACACCCTGGTAAAGGCGGTAGCTTGTGTAGAAACTGTTATTCTTAGTGTTGGTCAAGATGATGAGAGAAAGGGCATATCAGCAATTCTGATTATTAGGGGAGGTAGTAGACCCAGTAAGAGTTGGAGATGGACAAGATCTCAAGCACATGTGTAGTTAATGCCTCAATCCACTTTTGGTTATTCAGATTAGTCCTTTGGAGGGTCCAGTCAAACTCAGGCTTCATCGAGTCAATCACGAAATAGGGGACCACCTATTTGTTCTTGGTGTGGTTGGATGGGCCACGTTAGACATCATTGCCCTCTACATAGGTAGGACCTGTTTCAGTAGTCTCGGGGAGGATGATAGTGATGTTCTAGTGTGGATTAGAAATTCTAGTTTTATTATGTTGTATTATTTTCCTGGGAGGAGTTTTATTAATTGTAATGTAAGATGAATTTATCTTATTTAAGGTTGTATGCCTACGAATGTTATTTATGCGAGTATATGTGTTGTTGTAAACCCAAATGATTGGGGTATGTAATTAATCTTGAATTTGCTTGTAATGTGTTGAAGAATGTTGTAAGGAATAGAAATTCTAGTTTTATTATGTTGTATTATTTTCCTGCATGGAGTGTGTGTTGGCTTGTGATGCCTTGTGTTGATTTAGTGTTGCTTGTTGAGAAGTAGGGGTTTGGTTATTGTTGTGTCTAGTCTTGATGTCGCAAGAATGAGGTTGTAGTGTTAATGTATTGTTTTGGGCTAGTGCGATGCTTTAGACTTCGTGAGGTTGGTAAGAGTTACTGGTAGATTGTGAAAGTGTGTGGAGGGAATATAAGACTTATGTCTTTAATGATGAGAGTTGTGCGTAGTGTTATAGTGTGGATTTGTGGGTGTTAAGTCTCGTGTAAGCAAATATGAAGTGAGTGTGAGCTGGTGGTAACCAGGTTGGGGTTACATGCTGAGACCTTCGTTTTGTGAACGTTTTTGCATCGTTGTGTGATTGATAGATTGTAATAGGATGAGGCTCCCAAAAACATGTAAACTTGATTTGTGTTTTCCTGTATTATTAGTACGGTTGTTATTTCTATTAATTTGTTGTTATAGAAATGTTATTTTTGGCGTTATAGCATCACTATGAGAGTGATGGGTGTTGTTGGGTAACAGTTGAGGTTCACTAGTTGTTTTATATTGAGATATGAATTTGGGAAAATAAATTTTTCCTTGTGTTGTGGCCTTGGGTGGTAGTGTTGAACTGTAAAGTTGTGGATTTGATCTAAGTGGTAATAAAGGATTTTGATGCGTAGTTTATTTGATTTAATAAAATTTGAATCTAACAAATCATGATAATGTGAATGATTATGTGTTCTAAATAACACTTTATTTTGTTTTCGAAGTATGGTTGCAAAATTTTAAGTTTGACATGGGAATCGAAAACCTATTTCGGTTGTGGGCAGTGCAAGTTTGGGCACCTTTTTAGAAAAAAACATGGATGTGTTGTGAATAATATCACCTTACCTGGTTGGTTTGTGTAGTGACTTAGCTTGGATTTCTAGTAGTGTGTTTACGTGTCTTGTTTTAAGGAGGGTTTGGCGTTGTTGGGGGTTATTGTGCTAGAGCGTTGTCTTCTAGGCTGTGTTTCATGGTGAGTCCGCTTCTTCTGTAAGAGTTGTCCGAGAGTTTTGTTGCGAGTGTGGTTTTCTTTTCCTAAGTGCTTGGTGTTGGGTGCTCACTGGTGGTTGACATCTTTGGGGTATGTAGAGTTAATTGTTTGTTTTCTCATCTAGTAGACCCCAATAAGTTGTGTGGGTCAAAGAATCATTTGTGACCTCTTTCTTGTATTCTTGTCGTTCGGGTGTTTTTGGAGCCTCGAGGTGTTGGACCGAGATTTGAGAAATTATCCAAAGTATAGATCAAGGCTTAGGTTGATGGTTGTGGTTCTTTTTGTAATTGGGTCACCTTGTGTTTCGATGTATTTATTATTTCGAAGATGAAATTTCTTAAGGGGGGAAGATTATAACGGCTTAGGTGAGACCCAACCCTTTCATGTTCTTGGATCTGGGATCTGATGTTCGTTATCGTTGTCTATACTCTTTGTCTTCTTGCTATTGAGTTTGGAGTTGTTGGCTGCATTGTGAAAAGGTTGGTAGTTCTTTTTTTTTTTTTTTAAAGGAAATCATGTCTGTTTTTCTTCAGGTTTGCTTTGCTACACTCGAGCGGTCTTTGCTATGCTCGAGCGGTCTTCTATAGTCTCCAAAACTTCTAGAAGGTCATTATGCACTCAAGCCGTGTTTTGGTCGCTCGAGCAGTCTCACACTACAACAAAAAAGGATTTTTACGGCACCAAATGCACGTCGTGGATACGATTTTACAACATGTAAGGTAAAGTCATATTATAACCAGTCATGGAAAGTTATTTACTTTCAACGGCATGCCATAGTATGCCGTTAAAAACTTTAACAGCTAATCTTATATGTCATGTTTAATTTTTCTACGACTACTTTGTGTGCTATTAATTCAAGGAACAAACCACAACACTCATTGCTAGTCATTAAATATTTAACACAATGGCCTATTTTGCCCATCGTAGAATATGTTTCGTTTACTTCTTTTTTCTTTTCTTTTTTTAATTCAACAGGTTCTATTTCACCTGTTTGTACAGTCTAAAAAAAACATTACGAACAAATCTCACAAATATATATTTATCTATACATATAAGTATCGATCAACCACCAAAATATCATTTCAAACATCAAAAAAACTATTCATAAGTTTCGAACATCCAAAAATTGTCTGTACATTCCAAACCATCCAAAAACTATGCTTCTAAACATCAAAATTTGTCCTTAACTTCAAAACCATCCAAAAAGATCTAAATAAAAATAAAAATAAACATAAAATAAAATAACTATCTTTAAGTTCTAAACAGTACAAAATTTACCCAAATATCTTCTTGTGAGTGCACCATCACAGGTTGATTCAATTGCATTAACACTCAGCTTGTGCCCTCTATATCTTTATATTAGAAAATTCCGAGCAGCTTGGATTTTGTCTTCAGAAGCTTCCCTTCTTAGAGAAACCAAGCTTGAAACAACATTAGTAGAAAGAGCATATATTAGATCATAAGCATGGATAAAATATCCTTCCCAAGAAAATAAGATAGAGGCTCATACCGGCATGAATTAAACTAATTTGATTACTTGATAATAACAATTATCAAGTTAGCACTTGGCACTAATTTTTGCCTAGGATAGCTCTAATTCCAATTTCTACAAAAATTCCATAGGTTGCCTCTTTGCCACATTACAAGAAAGACACTTTGGCCCTGTTTGGTAGAGCTGTGGAAAAGTGCTTATAGCTTATGCCTTAACAGCTTATAGCTTATAACTTTCAGCTTAAGCTGATTTCCAGCTTATTCTTAAAGCATCTCCTGCCCCACTCAAAGAATAAGCTGATTTCTGACTTCCAAAAAGCTATAAGCTATAAGCTATAAGCTAAACTAAACACATCAAAATAGTTTAAATTAAGCTGAAAGCTGAAATAAGCTGTAATTAAGCTCTGCCAAACAGGCACTTTATAGTATTATCTATCAATCTCCTCCTAATCCTATGTAAATGTTTCCAAATTAGTTAACATAATTAAACCAAGAAAAATCATGTTGAAAAGGGAAGCAAAATAAGGCTCAAGACAAGAGAAACAAAATTCCTAGTTATTTGCTTGCATTACAAACAGCAATGGGGTGTAAATAAAAAAGTTAACATTCATTTAGAAAAATCATGAGAATTCAGCCTTGATAGCATGTTGCCCTCCAATGGACCAAACCCACCACTATGACCATCTAGAGAAAAATTGACAAAAATTTAGATAGAGGCACTCAAGAGCATTAACTCTAATCGTAATCGATCTGACAGGGAAATCAAATTGCTATAATCTATTCTGACAATCTATATCATTTGGTAGCACTTAAAAAAGTTTATTTTAGCTTTAAGAGGCATAAAAACCCACTTGAAAAAGTTTCAGTTTTTTTTTAGTTTATTTGAGCTTTTTTAACCTGAAAAAATAAATAAGCTGGAAGCCTAAAAAGTGAAACCAAACATCCACAATTCTAAGTACAACTGCTTAAGCATTCAATTTCAAATTTTAAGCTAACGAAGCTACAAATAAGAACTAAACGAACCATACAGTTAACGTGACTTGTAGAAATAATCATCTAGTTGGCCTACTCACACAATTAACCACTAGTTCCTTCCCCACATTGAACCATTAGTTCTTTCTTTACTTTATAGAAACAATATTAAAGATTCGGAATTCTATGGCAGGCATGTGCAAGTAAGAAGTCTTATCTATCTCATCTATGGGGAAAACATTAATAGACCTTATGGAATGAGATGTGACAAACATTTGGAAAAATGACGGCATTATGTCAATGGCTAAATCAAGCTAGAAATTCTCATTTTTTTTCTTCACCTTAAAATTATTTTACCGTTCAATCGCCATAGGACAATTTATAAGACATTAAAGAATGACCAATGGTGGGTATGAGCATTTGAAATATTATACCCATTGTAGACGTGCCCGAACGTCCCAGCCCCGCGCGCGAAATGGGCTCGAAATCCGTTTTGTTCATTAGGCTGCTACAGTTTGGACTCAAATGTCACGGTTCTGAATCTAATCTCGCAAAGTGCAATGCAAGACCGATAAATCACCAAATAGTCCAAATCTGGAAAATCGTTTTGGAAAACTGATTTTTATAAAGAAGTGTCAAACATGGACTGCTTTGCCAAATACAGAGTCGCCACTTAAATGTTTTATTTTTGGAAAATTTAGGAAACCCTGACTCGTACCTAAGGCCACTTGTCCGGCATCACCAAAGTTTCCTCGGCTCGGGAACTTGGGTACGAGAGGGGAAGATCATGCAATGAGCACCCCCGCTCGCCCGATCTAAAGATCGGCCTTTACTAACATGATATCTTGTTTTTGAAAACACATGTGTTCTTACTTCGGTTATTAGCTAGAATTACTATGTGATGCGCACAACACACAAGTTTAGACTAGATCGCCTAAGTTAGAACAAAACATCTCATGTTTGTTTGTTTGAAAATGGTTTGAAGATGCTACTCGCAAGTAGGCTAAAACATGGATTTGCCACCCTCAAGTGGGCTTAAGAAAACATGATTTTGCCACTCTTAAGTGGGCATAAAACTCACATTTGATGAATTGTTCCAATTCAAGCAACCCAACCTTCACCCACAGGCATTCAGGCAGTTATATCATTTAAGCAGTTAGCCTCATGGCAAGCATGCTATCATGGCTACACTCACACTCATGCAAGATGCTAAAGCATAAAAGCTTACCTAGTACTCCGAGCCAAAACAAAAGCTAGTTAGTAGTCAAATGCATGATCCTAGCTATATTAGGATGGCTAATGCAACACATGCAAAAATGGAACTAGAAATAGGCTCGGCTATTCTAAGATATCATGTGAAACGCAACACTTGATAATCATGTATTCAAATCGGTATTGAAATACAATGCAGTTAGTATGATGCGCCGAGCCCGGTGCATGCAAGACTAATGAAAGGATGCAAACATTCAAGCATAGGAGTGATAATTGAAATATGTCCTAAAACTAACCATCGTAAGCGGTTTAAGTAAAAGGGAGAAAGACGTGGGGTTGGAAGACATTCACACACTCACACACACTTATTACAAAATTCGCCCTCTCGATGGAGGGTCCGAATGATTAAGCTAACTAGCTACGCTAATTAAACTAATTATTACAAATCAACTAATTAATTATACTGAACTAATTAATTATTACAAAACTTTAACTAATTAAAAAAATCAATTAAGTTACAAAGCCAATTAAACTTAACAAATAAAGCTTTGAAATATGCTGCCACAGCTCTGTCTGGAAAATGAACATGCGTGCACTCGATTTCTCGCCCTGAAAAGCTCTTCGGATGCTCTTTAGAGGCTCTGTTTGTAGGGTGTCTTCGAGAACTAGCTGCTGGATCTTACCAAAAGCATGCTGAAGAGTGCACCAATGGCCTACCGGCCACGAGGATCTGCTGCCGACCATCCTGTCAACCAAGAGTGCACACTGCCGGCCACAAATGAAGATCTGCCAGCCAACAATAGGGGGGTGCCGGCCACTGGTGTGCTGTGACACCAAGCTGCAGCAGAGTACAAAATAGAGAAAATAGAGGGTCTCCCAAGGGTATGTATGCACTATGCCACCCCATATCACCTCAAAACATCAAGGGAGCGGCATAATCGGATCCAAGACCATCAATCACGCATCTCGATACATGATGGCCAAAGATTAAACACGTGCGAATTTTAATAAATGCATGACAAATAAGACATCAAGACCATCTCCCTATCATGAGGGATCAAAAGAAATGGAAACCAAGGGAGATTGGCTCATTTCATCACTTCAAGTATGAAATGAACCAATCTTCCTTGCGTTCAATACGACGTCCGATTGGACGCAATGAAAAACAAGCAAACAACATGACATGCAAACAACATGCTAGTCATGGCATGAAATGCACTATCCTAACATGCAAGCAATCATGCACAACATATTAAGGAGCCAAGAATGTCAATGCTAGTGAAGAGGATAACACTATAAGCATGCATCACAATGCTCAAACATTCAAACCTGCCCAAGACAGAGTTACACCATGCCCAAAACAGTGGCAAAACATGTTAAAATAGAAGCTCAAAGGACTATACAAACATGCATGCATATTAGCCCAAGCTTAAGGCACAAAACACGACTCTCCAAAGGCATTGAATGAGTGAAATATGAAGCACAATGGCATATGTTCCAGCATTGATATGACATGCAAAATGACTTGGAATCATGCAAACAACCCATGTAATGCATGTTGAAAAGCTCAAAGCATCAAAGCTAGTGAAGTGTATTACGCTAGGGGCATGCAAGACAATGCTCAGAGGGCCAAACCAACCCCCAAACAGTCCCTATGCAGGCAAAAATAGTAGCAAAAAAGGATTGAGATGATGGCTTGAAAGGCAAGAAAATGAGGCTCATGCAATGGCTCACAAATAGGGCATAAAGGTACAACTCTCAAGAGCACTTAAAGAGTGGAAAACATGGAAGTGCAACAACCCTATATGCTTTGAAATATCATTCTAAATGATGCCAAAACGTGCAAATACATCAAGTTAAGCATGCAAGACCCCTCAAAACTCAAGGCTAGTTAAAGCTTTTACACTACAAGCATGCATGACAAGCCTCATTCAACCAAAAAGCCTCAAAACAGAGCTAAAACATGTTAAAACATGAGTGAAAACTTGCTAGAATAGAGTTAAAACATGCTAGAATAGTGGATCAAAGTATAGAGCATGTTAGGCTAGCAAGGCAAAATTACACTACAAGTGCATGAGCCACTCAAGAGACAACCGAACCAGCCAAAAACATAGTCATGTTAGACCTAAAAACTCACAAAAACAAGCTCACACCATGCCTTAAGAGTATAGAGATACATGCTCATTTGATAGGCAAATAGAACAAGCAAACAAAACAAGAAGAGTGGGGATCACCCCCTCTGATTTAAGGCCTCAAAAGCACATGTCTACCACTAAAAATCCACTAGATTTCAGTGGCTAAAAGGCCAAAGAAAGACTAACTCAAAGGCCTTAAGACATGGCACAAAACAAGGCCAAACAAGGCACACAAAAGGGTAGAACACCCTCAACACCAAAGAGGCCTTAAATAACCATCTAAAACACTTAAAAACAGAACTTTTTTCAATTGAAAGCAAGGCCTAAAACAATATGCAAGGATGGCCAAAGTGGTATACAAACAAAAGCTTAAATGGGGAAAACACTCACCCTTGAAGCACAACTTCGAAACCAGCAATCTCTGAGGCCAAAAACCAACTTTTAGAGCTTAAACAATACTCCCAAGAACCTTATCTCAAAGATGGTGGTGTATCACTAAGTGTTCCTTTGCAAAAGTGAAGAGAAAACACACTTTGGGACACTATTCAATACAATATAGAGAGAGAGAGTGAGAAATACAGAGATATATATATATATATATTTTCTCCAAAAAATGTTGAACCTCTGATGGGGAGGAGGAGCCTCTCCTTATATAGAGGAAAGCAATGCAAAGCTTGTTAAACAAGCTTGAAAAGAGCTTCATCCCTCCATACACGTATATGGAGCAAGGATGATTGAAAACCAACTGGCTCAAAAGATCTTGAGTGAAATCTGCTGAGACAAAGTGTTCTGTCAGCCATCAGTGGTGGCCGGCAGTGCCTAGTTGATGGCCGGCAGGCTTCATCAATGGTAGGCAGGAACAAAACCATGGCCGGCAGGGCTAAAAGGTGGTCGGCAGTGCCTCACAAGAAGCATGAAGAAAGGGCCAACACATGGTCTAAAAATGGGACAGAAAGGATACAGGGTTTGGAAAGCTCAAACCTGTGACGTTCTGCCGCGAAAGTCGAGTACTCGATGAGCAATCGAGCTTGTGGCTGGATGTACCTGCAAGCACAACCAAGTCTTGAGGACGGTCAAAAATGGGGTGTCTACACCCATATAAAGATAATATTAACTGAAAAATATCACATACCTTAATGATGCGATTGGCCTTTACCAAAAGAAGACCAAGTTCAGATAGTGTCTTGGTGCCCCAACTTTCAAACCAGTGAAGACCGGCACATTCCTCCAACACGTGAATAACAGCAGACTGTGTGATGATGTTATTAGTCTTCCTTTCTCCAAGATCAACCATAGGAACACACTTCATTCTATACTTTGATAGTAGCAAAAGCATGGTAAAAAAGGAGTTAGATTTCAGACGCCATTAATTTAAAAAGATTGTCATTCGTAATATATCAGACTAAACATATAAAAGCATAATTTTGAGTAAAAGTATAGGTGAGGATTGGAAATAGACTAAGCAAATATTTAAATAATTTCAAAAACCAAAAAATAGAGCATTCAACATTAAAATACTAACATTAAACAAAATATATATATATATATAATATGAACATCCAAGTTTCCAAAACAACAATTATCGAAGTAGGAAAATAAGAAGAAAAAAAAGAAAAAAAAAAAGCAAGGTAGTAAAGTGAAGAGGATGAAAAGTTTTGACCTGGTCTGGTAAAAGAAGCAGAAGCAGAGAGAGACAAAGGAGAAGAGAGAGAGAGAGAGAGATAGAGAGAGAGAGAGAGAGAGAGGAGAAGAAGAAAAAGAAGAAGAAGAAGCTGGGTGGTGGAAGAGGAAGAGAGAGCAATTTTTTTGTTATGCAAATTGTATCCACCACACTTCATCCAAACACTCGAACCAAATCAAGGGAACATGAAATTCAACAAACCCACCAATCAAAATAATCAAAAAAAAAAAAAACCACCAAAGTGACACAACCACACATAGGAACTAATAAATAAAAGACACAAAACAACTTTAAAAAAACAAAAATTGTGGAACTAACAAATCCCAAAAAACCACAGGACCTTAAAGGCGAACTTATATTTGTAAACAAAAAGAAAAATGGTAAAATAGCATTTTCCTTTATTCAATTGAGCAAACAGTTACTAAAGTCTCCTATACCACATCACCTACCCTTTTCTTTTCTTTCTCTTTTTTCCAAATTAGTTTGGTGGTTTGTGCCTAGTTGCACTTATTTAATTTTCTAACTTTCATTTTCTGAACTACTATTACTGCTTAATATCATGTTCTACTCTTTTGTTCCAATTTGTCACATGGTATGAGGAATTACATGGCTCTAACAAATTACTGCGCTCTTTTGTTCCAAATTACTTGGCTTTAACAAATTACTTCAACATACCTTTAATAGTGGGAATTGAGTGTATTCAAGACAAGTAAAGTGTTGGTACAAGACATAACTACATTAGGTAAATAAGTTCTACCTCTAACTTGGTAACACATAATAGTAAAGGCTAATGGAATGGATGGTGCAATTGGATAAACATGTTACAGATTTGAATTGTGTCAAACTTGGAGAATTCCTAATGAGATTGGTTAAATTATGAAGAAAAGTAGAAAACCAAATGGGTTCATTTTTCTTGCTCTTATTCCAGCTCCTAATTAATACAATTTTCCTTCTTCCCAAGAAAAAAACATCAATCAAACATGCAAATATTGAAGTCTTTCAAAAAAATTTATAAAATTCACCATTAGAAAAAGAACCCAAAAAAAAAAAACAAAAGAGAGAGAGAGAGAGAGAGAGAGAGAGAGAGAGAGAGACAGACAGACAAAAATTAAACAAAACTCAGATTTCATTAAATAAAATTCATCCACTTTGAGCCAAAGTCAATTCATGCCAGACCTTGAAATATCGAAAAAAATGGAGTTGTGACAAGCTCTTGGAGCAAAGGATGTAAAACTTCTCCATTAAAACTATCTATTGTCTCGTAATCACAACAACAGTCTTCCACTATGCCTATATATTTGCTTGAATCCTGCACCAAAAACAGAAGTCAAAACCAATCGTTAGTGTAAAACTTTCAAATTCCTATGTTTTTTATAGAGTCATTCATTCTTTGGCTCTTTGCCTAAACTTTAAACAAAGTAAAAACAACAATCCAAGTCTGGTCCTGAACAAATTAAAAATAATAATAATAAATTCAAGAAATTAATTCAAGAAAGTTTTTTTTTTTTTTTTTGGTTATACTAATGGAGTTCTTGTAGGATTCTCTAGTTTTAGATTTCGTAAATTAATTTCTTTTTTTTTTTTCTTGTACAATCACAACTACAGGACCCTAATTTTCGTAATAGAGCCCAATTTCTTTAGATTCAACAAATTTAAAAATTTTTTAAAAAAAAATTAAAAGATATGGTGTTCAACCTAAGAAACCTAATTTCACATTCAGGTTTTAATTTTTCTAATTCAAATTCAGATATTTTCCCCAACTCACATTCAAGAAATTTATTAATAAATAAATAAATAAATAAATTATTCACAACCTAAAACGCAATTCTAATTTTTGATTTGCTCAATCAAAACCCAAATTTTTCAATGAAAATCCCCAAATGAAAACCCTAGTTTGAATTTCTAAACCTAACTGATGGGTCGAGCTTTGTTCTTCACCAAGTGGCATGCATTTGTCTCTTCCGTCTTGTTTCCGTCTCCTTCAGGTGTTCTCCTTCTGACAGTCTTCCCTCTCTTCATCATTACTTCTCTCTCTCTCTCTCTCTCTCTCTCTCTCTCTCTCTCTCTCTCGTTCTTCTCTCTTTGTGTCTTTGATTCATTTGTTCTTCTCCTTCTCACTAGTTGTTATGGTTAATCCTGGAATAAATGAATTAGAAATTGAACATCAGGTTTGAGTCAATAGCTTCACACCATTGTATTCAACTTAAAGAGGCTTTTGCTTCTTGGAGCTCTTGATGCCGATTTGGGTTTAGGTTTGGGGTTTGATATAGAGAGAGAGAGGGTTTGGAGTGTATTTTCTATGTTAATGTTCTTACAACGAGATGATGAATGAACAGAGAGACTGAGAGATAGTGTGGCAGAAAGAGATCAAACAAAAGGCAAAAACATTGTTCTTCACTATGTGTCAAGAGTTTCTTTTTTTTAGATTGATGTTGGGCTGAAGAGTTGGAGCTTTTGATTGGTTTTTTTTTTTTTTTTTTTTTTTTTTTTTGGTGTCTGGCGTTCGAAATTTTCATTTTGGTGCTACTTTTTTTTTTCAGTTGTACCTTTCACGACAGCAATTGCGTGTCGTGGAAAGTGCAATATTTTAAACGAACGGTTTTTTGTGCATCATGGAAAATGCAATTTTTAACAGCTAACTTTTTGTGAGCCGTGAAATGTTCAATATTTTTAACAGCTGGTGTACGTATGTCGTGTATAGTTGATGTATTAATAGCATGCCATATGCACTTCATAGAAACTTTTATTATTTACGGCTAACATTGCAAGTCATAAAAAATCATTGTTATTAGCATTCATGGCCTACGCAATAGATGCGTCATGGTTGGGAAATTATTTACGACATGCAAAAAAAACAAGTCATAAAAGTAAGAAACCACAGCTTCAATTTAATGTATGTCACTGATGTGAACCCATAAAAACCTAGTTTTGTTGTAGTGTTACTTATTTGTGTCTGACACTTGAGCAGTGTTTTGGTCGCTCAAACGGTCTGTGTGTATTTCAGATTGGGAAGAAGGATTTTTTTGCCACTTTTTCATCTCCTCTCTCCCTCTAAAACATTTCTAAACCTAATTCTTTCACTCTCTCTCTCTCTCTCCTCTCTCTCTCTCTCTCTCTCTCTCTCTCTCTCTCTCTCTCTCTCTAGTTCTTGCTTAAAACCCTTCTATACACTCTAATGCATTGATTTTTCCACCTTAGTGCTTTGGAGTAAGACGTAGAGCTTGGCGAGGACTTCTATATAATCTGAGTGGATCATCGTTTTGTCACCGATGATTTGGTTTGTCTCCTCTTCACTTCAAGAGGTAGAGCTTTTTTTGCTCCTTTTCAATACCTCATTATAGATATACTTGTGGTAGTTTTTATAGCATTTAAAAACAAGTTTGTTAAGAAATTTTACCAAAAACATGATAGAGGTTTGGGGTTTGGATCTTGGGAGTTGGAATTGGACGAGTTGCGGGTGTTTCTATTAATTGAGAGGTAGCTGGGCATGTTCGTGTTGAGAGTGGAGAAAAACCCTAATTTATAGTTATGGGCTTAATTAATCCTAAAGGGGTGAAGATGTGTAATAACTGAGTTATGTGTTTAAGAATTTGAATAATGGTTTAGTTTTATGAAGTGAAACTTAAGTGGGTTTAATAGTGGGTTTTGATTAACTTTGTATTGTAGTTGTATTTTATGAATTTGATTGGTTTAACAAAAAAGCTGAAGTTTTGGCCAAGGGTGGACGTAGTTGATGGTTTTAAAACAACGAATCTAGTTTTGGAAATAAAATGGCATGTGTAACTCTTTTATGAAATGAAATGAGCAATGGTTGATTTAGGTGGAATCAGTTATGGATTTATATTGTATAAGTATTTATTTACATATTTTGAGGTTTTATCTTTGGTCATCGGTGGAGGATGGCATTGATGTTGATGAGTAGATGATGTGTATGTATTACACTTGTACGGTCCTATGTAGTTTAGCATGTTGTGCTATTATTGTGTTATTGTTTGGGGGTCCGTTTCCCTCCAATTGAGGCCGGTAAAGCGCATCGCCTTGATAGAGGTTCCTCATCCCTTTCGGTTTGCACCCGGTAAAGTATGAATGGAGTCTGTTTCTCTCCATACTGAGCCGGTAAAGTGTGGTGCCTTGTGATAGGTTCCTCTCCCTTCCAGTTTGCGCTCGGTAAAGTGTGACCTTGGGGTCGTTCCCCTCCAGGTGAGGCCAGTAAAGCGTTATGTATTATATACGTTGTACCATTTGCCATCCGTGCTATAGGCCAATGGAAATGGAAGTATGTATTACATTTAGTCAATTATATTTAGAAATATACATTTCTCGGTATTTCTGTCATGGGTGCTCCTTGCCCTTGGTCCTATGGCCAGGGAACATAGTAGAAGTGTTGTTACATAAGTGTGTGTAGTGGGTGAGTTGTCAAATTGGGTTATGATTTGTATCTGTGAACATGCTTTCAAAACAAATGTGGAGACGAAATTCTTTTATATTAACGTGGGGGTTTAAATAACCAAGGTTGCATTGTGAAAAAAATGTTTTTGGAACTAAATTGGATAACTGGAAAGAAAACAAATAGTTTTACAACTTTTTGTGTTCAGATGGATGTTTTTGGAGAAAATGTACCTATATGAGTATATTTTGAATAATAAATTGTCACATTATTTATATTGTACGTCATGGTGGATTCATGATCATAGATATCTATATGTTGTTATTATTTAGGATCATATTGTGATCTCTACTGGAGTTTATGTTCATCCCACATTCCTAATCATTTTTTGGGTGCAAGTTAAGAGGTGATTCAAGATCGGTGATCTTCTTTAATTGTTGGCCACGGGCCTTATACTTGTTGGTGGAACGCCATTATTGTAAAAGGGTTAAACCCTTACTTTTAATGTAAAGATGTAAGCCTACGAGCATTTTGATTACATGTAATTTATGTTGCATTCCATATATGTATGATTAAGAGGACTTTCATTTGTTTATGAAGGTAATGTATATATAATTCTGTTTGTTTTTAATGGAAATGGATTTATGTTAATAGACATGGTAATGTTATTCGGGTAATAAAAAGTGGGACGTGACAAGAAATGCACAAGCAAAAATATTAGGCGATGATATTGGTCGTGGCCTGGTCGCAGCCCTTTGCGGGCGTAATTGCCCACACTTACCCATAGAGAGTGCGATGGTGCTAATAGCGGACGTGATCAATCTAGAACAGATTCTACTCCTAGTTTTTCCTGCGACAATTCTAAGGCATCACCACGGGTCCTAACGACAAACAATGAAAACAAAAAGATGTACATGAAAGTAATAATAAGACCACTCATGTAATCACAAGCCCGGAAGCTAAATGGGCATCTATTCAAATAATTTTGGGTCAGGTTTTGGAACTGAGACACTACATTGGACCTCCATCAAGAGAATCTGCGAAGGACTGAGAAAAGTTAAACCTCTAGTAATCAAGGGGTATTTGTCGAGTAAACGTGAATGCTCCCCCTCAAGAAATGCAATATATTCTTGCACACTCATCGGGGGCTTTCACACTCAAGAGAATGGAAACTAAACCAGAAATGATGCCACAAAAGAGAGAAGTCTGATTGGTTACTCTGAGGTAGCCTGCTACTCATGCCTTGATAGACATGCATAAAAGGATAAGCAGTAGAGATACAAAAAGCTGGTAGGGGGTTAAGAGACTCAACATCACCTAGCACTGGTCAATCTCTCAAGAAAAACACAAGAAACACTACTAGAAGTCTATATAGAACTTTGATCACTTATGTGGAAGAGTCTGGTATTTGCTAATCCAATAGTGTGTATAGAATGCATAGTGACCTGAGTTAAGAACTGACCCTTTTATACTCTTTGATTTGGAGTTTGCTATCTATTGTTGTTGTTTATACTTCTAGTCTTGTTATTGTTTGGGAGTGGTTGTTTGGAGTGTTTGGTTATATTTTGAATAGGTTGGGATTTAGTATTTCAAGGGAAATTTTGTTTGTTCATTCTTGGGTTTCGCTCAAGCAGTCTTTTCTTCACTCGAGCACTCTTTCATTTCTTCCAGAATATGTGTTTGTAGTATGAACTTCTAGAAGTAGGGTGTTTTTTGCTTGAGTGGTCTTCTGTAGGCCTGAACTTCTAAAAGGGGTTATTCTTAGCTCAAGCGGTTATTAGACTAATCGAGTGATCTATTCTATTGCATAAATTTTCTCGAAGTTTGGTTTCTTCACTCAAGCCATGTTTTTGTTGCTTGTGTAGTGTGTTGTGTTTGATGCTCGAGTGGTGTTTTGGTCGCTCAAGCGGTCTGTTAGTATAAAGCTGTGAGAAAAGATCTTCTTTTTCACTTTTTTGCTTTTCCCTTCATCTCTCCTTACTTTCTGAACGAAATTTCCTTTTCTTTCTCTCTAAAATCTTACATAAACTTCCCCATACACCCTAATCTGCTAATCTTGCCACCTTAGTGCTTTGGGATAAAGGGTAGAGTTCGTCGTGGTGATCTTTCCAATCTGAAAAGTCGAAGATTTGGTCTCCGTCAAATCTTGGGGTTTATCAATCTTCTCTTTTTATTTTAAGGTATGGATTTCTTTAACATCTCTGGATGATTTTTAGCTTCATTATGTGCTCTAGAATAGAGGAGTATTTTGGGTTGATTTTGGGTTTGATTTGGGTTAGTTTTGGGAGTATAAAAGAGGGATTTTGAAATGGAATCATTTGAAATATTGTGGAAATGGTTTGTATTGATGACTAGAATTGAAATCTTGAAAATCTCTCCTTTAAATTGGATTTTTGAAAGAAACATATATTTTGTTGGAAAACATTGAAAATCTTTGAAAATCAATGGTTTTGAATAATGAGGAGAATGATGGGGCAATGTTTGTACCCTTGTTGAGTTGGATAGTGGAGTTAAACATGTATTGTTACTCCAAATTTGAAATTTATGAATTTATATTTGTTTCTTGAAATTTATCTTTTTAATAGAGATATATGTTTTGGGCTATCAGTGGAGTATATCTTTAATTGTTGTATAAATTGCATGAAAACTAGGTTAAATAAAATCATTCAATCATGCACTGAAATTGAACATTTGTTTCATACACATACATTGAAATGTACCATTTTTTAGAAAAGTGGGTGAATACTTTGGAAAATCTAGTTAGGGGTGTGGTTGTGGTTATATCTATGTTGGCATGTATGTCCTTGGCTACACAATTATGAGACAAAGAAGAAGATGAAATGATATTACCTCTAGCTATGAAATCTTGAGTGCTCTCATCCTTGGAAGTTGAGGCTTTAGATAGTGAGACATGTCCTTTGATGACGCCAAATCCTCCTGGCCATGTATTGAGTACAAGGAGTCGCACCCACACTTTGTGCACTTGAAACTTTGATGCTTTCAAATTCTAACTCCAAGGAGATAATTTTCACTTCAAGCTTTTTCCCGGACATTTAACCAGTCTCCAACTCTCTTTTAAGATCATCATTCTTCTCTTTCAACTCATCATGAGCATGAAGCAATTGATTCCTCTCTATTTCATGATCATCATTCTTCTCTTCCATAAGCTCGTGCTCTACTTTCTCTTTCTCCTCTCTACTTAGCCTAAGCTTGGTGAGCAACTTGATGTTCATCTATGTCAAGGTGAAACTCCGCTTACACAACGTCTCATACGCTTCATGAAGAGTTACACCATCTATTTCTTTGTCTGTGCTTGAAGACTCTATACCACCATTTGAAGACCCAGAAGTGGAGCTTTCATTCTTACTCTTATCAATAGATGAATTTTCATCTGAAATGTCAACACTCGATGCATGAGGGGGGGATTGCCTTGAGACTCAGAACTTGCTTCCTCATAGATAGCTTTTAACAAATCCCATACTTCCTTAGCTATCTCATAATGACATATATGAGTTTGCCCACCTTCCGAGATAGCATCTCATTTTCCTCTAATGCTCTCGAGTTGTATCAAAAGTGTTGCAACTCAAGTTCACTCCATTGCTCTTGAGGTTTCAAGCTTCTCATGTTAATTACCAAATCAAGTTCATTTAGCATCTTGAACCCTTCCTTTATCATCCTCCATAGGCTTGCATTAAATGCCAATAAATTGACCCTCATTCAAGCATTCCAGTACGGTATTCAAATTCATCAAAGTAAGGAGGGGTGGAAACATTCTGTCCATGAGCATACTCAACTTGGCCTTTGAGAAAATCAAATTGTCCTTCGGCTATAAATACCGCCATGAAGGCAAGAAATTGCCTATTTCTTTCTTTGTCTTGAACCTCATTGTCACTCTCATTCTTATCGGAATCCGACTCATCATCCCAAGTGACAAAAAATCCTTTCTTTTTTCTCAGCCAATTAGGGCATTCTTAAGCAAACTGCCCAAAACCTTGGCATTCATAGCATTGGACTCTCTGAGGATTCGCTTGTATTTTTTCCTTTCTTCGTCTAAATTGTAGAATCAATTATAAACTTATCTTTGCCTTTGGATTTATGAGTTGATCCCATAAGATTAGACTTCTTTTTCAAAAAATATTTTCTGAAACGTTTTATAAAGACATCCGTCATCTCGAAATCAAACTAACAATCCTCATCGAAATCCTTTCCAACACTACGAGTACTACTATAAGCCAAAACATCCTTTTCTTTCTTTTTGAAATTCATATGAGCCTCATAGGTTTGGAGATTTCCAACCAAATGATCTAGCTTGAGGTTGTTAACATCTTGAGCCTCCTCGATAGCCGTAACTTTTGGTTAAAACCGATCAGGCAAGGACCTCAATATTTTTCCCACAATCTTGGATTCCAATATATTTTTTTTTTCACCTAAATTGAAGCTGAAATTCATAATGTCACTTAACTTGACATAAAATTTATTAAAGGCCTCACTATTTTTCATGGAAAGGTTTTCAAAAATAAAAGTGAGCCTGTAAAGTTTTTAGCATTTAACCGAAGGAATGCCTTTATGAATAGTTTCTAAGATATCCCATGCCTTTTTCGCGACTTCACAATTACACACAACTAAATTCTTCAGGTGTGATGGCGCAAAACAAAGTATCGATAGCTTTACTATTTCAGGTACTATTTTGGTAATCGGTTGTGACCCATTTGTCAATTAGTTTCATGAATGTTACTCCATCAATGGTAATCGTAGGCTCGGTCCAGCTGAACATGATAGATTTCCAAACTTTTTCATCAATTACTTTTAAAAATGCTCGCATCCAAATTTTCCAAAAAGAATGATTTGATCCATCAAGTAAGGGTGGCCACACCATAGCATTCCCATCACGAATTGAATCCATTATCACAATCAAAATCTCGCTCCTTATAGCTTTGAAAAATAAAGATTGAGCTACCTGCTCTGATACCAATTGAAAAATCTAAAAATTCCCGAGACATTGATTTGTGATTATGATACAATTTTAAACAATGAATAACAATCCCAATCAAACAATCAACAACAAATCGGCACAACGATTTAACGTGAAAAAAATCACAATTGGACTCCTTCAATTGAGATAAAAAAGCACATGCCAAAGCCACAAAAAAATCCACTAAGAAGACAAAAAAGGAATAACACACGAGAATCATCAATTACGTAGCTAATCCACTCTCAAATTGAACCAAATCCGATGTGCCTCTTCTACCACTGTCTTCACCTCGGAATTGCTTTGCCCAACTTTGAATCCACAACACCGATATTGAATCCATGATGATGAGCCACTGCAGAATTCACCAGTGCTTCAGGCCCAAGTTCCCCACAATCCACGAATAAACACTTTTCTCTTTTCGTGAATGAAAGAACAAAACCAACCCTTGATGTTTGTCAATATGTAGTTTGTTGATCAATCGATCACCTTTGTATACATCAAGGAAACTCATATATAAACGCCTTCCAATATAGAACACATTATTTTTCACTCCTCTCTAAGAATCTAGATGGGTTCCACCCTAAAGCAAGAAAAAGGCGCATTTTATACTAAACAGAGTCGCGATAACCGCTCAAGCGCAAGAAAGACCACTCAAGCGATGTGACTAAAGGTGGTGCACACATTTAGGCCAACCACTCGAGCGCAACATCTACCGCTCAAGCGGTAAAACATGATTTCTAGAAGTTTTGAACATATGCAACGATACTGGATTTCACCCTTGGTCAGCTTGATCCCCATGCTTATTTAAAAAAGTGGCAAACAAGGAATGCTCAAGCCAAGATACGAAATGTCAGAACAAACTCCTCTACACAGGCACAACTCAGGTTGGATTCACATCTAAATTCTTATAACTCACAGATACAATAGAGCGAATAAAAATACAACTGAATGGAATTTTGTCCAACGGGATTGCCAATTACAAAACCTAACACCATTTAATTTAATTAAATTAATGAAATAAGTAATGAAAGATATTAAGTCAGCCTGTCACGACCCCAAACCGCCCCTAGTAGGATGGTGCCGTGATGGCCAGTAATCCGAGATTACCGAAGGCCAATTTTCAAAATCCACACACAACAGAGTGTAAATATATGGGGCTCACAAGTACGGAAGCAATACATACAAATCAGATTAGTCCATAAGAGCTGTGCGTAAGTCAAATGAAATGGAAAACATCTTCACATGGTTTACAACTTAGTACAAATGAAGTAAAGTACTTATTACATCTTGATCAAAAGGCTTCTCAAGCCAACGTGTGCAAAATACAAGTATTACAAGTCGAGAAGCATAATTTTCAAGACTGCCGACGTGAATACAAGTCAAGCCGACATAACAAAAATCCAAAACAAGCTCGCGAATCACATCTAGGCGTCACCGTGTTCTTGCTCATCACCTACATATATATAGAGAGGGTGAGCTTGGATACTCAGTGAATGATATAAATAATAAAGGGTTTGCATGAATAATAATCGAAGTCTTTTCAAAACAATACATATCAAAAATTTATATAACAAGGGATGGACCTTGTCCATCTAGCAAATCTTTAAAGTTTCAAGGGTGCTTACTAGCATCAATATATTTCAAATGATGACATTCCGGAGAAACAAACCCACGCGGTAAACCGTCAGTGGCAAAACAAGACAAAGCAAGGGAGATATCTCAAACAATGGTGCAGTTGCATTATAGTCCCCTGACACTAAGGACTTTCAAAACAAGATGTGCAGTTGCATTATAGTCCCCTGGCACTAAGAACTTTCAAAACAAGATGTGC
Source organism: Camellia sinensis (assembly GCF_055761805.1). Classification (NCBI taxonomy): domain Eukaryota; kingdom Viridiplantae; phylum Streptophyta; class Magnoliopsida; order Ericales; family Theaceae; genus Camellia; species Camellia sinensis. Next base: position 62,974,268 of record NC_138971.1, read on the forward strand.
AGTTGCATTATAGTCCGCTAACACTAAGGACTTTCAAAACAAGATGTGCAGTTGCATTATAGTCCGCTGACACTAAGGACTTTCAAAACAAGATGTGCAGTTGCATTATAGTCCCCTGACACTAAGGACTTTCAAAACAAGATGTGTAGTTGCATTATAGTCCCCTGGCACTAAGGACTTTCCGAGAATGTCATCAAAACAAGATAATACTTTATATGCAAAATAGGGACAATCATTCATGCTTAACAAATACTTTTAAAAACAAAGCAAAGCAAAGCTCATCAAAACATTGATAACATAGCTTTATTAAAAATACCACTCACATAGTTCTTTAAACGTCGGGGTCAAGGTAAAAGTTCGAGTCCTACAAACACACGGCAAAGTCTAATGAACGTGCTTCCAAACAAGATTCAAATGCAACCGAATGATCTCAACGTTCATCAAAACCAAGTTAAATCAAAACAAAACACTGTTTTTTCATCTCGGGGAAAAAATATGCTGGGCATCAACTAGGTCTTGGCCGAGTTTCCACACCTTCTCGCCGAGGTGTGGTCCCGACGGCCACATTCAAAAGTGAAGTCGGGAAAATCTGGGTTTCCCTTTAAAGAGCATGAAAAACATGAAGATGGAGGAGATGAAGAACATGCATGCTAAAATCATAACTTGTTACTACAATGTCTGAGATTTCGTGCTATGAGTTCAAAAACATGGACCTGGGTACCCATACTCAAAGATCTTGTGAGAACAAACACAAAAACATGGTTCTTGTTGCAAACTTTCGGATCAAAACAAGACTTTTCTTCGAGAACACATGAACACTATCTTATCTTACTAAACCAACTTTAAATCGTTGCAAGGCATGTAGAACAGGTTCGATCATGCAATGCAGCTAGACGATCAATAAGAACAACAAGAGTAGTTTAAGATTCTAACCTCAAAACTAGGATCTAACGGTTCAAACTCCCACGGTCAAGCTTGGAGGTCCACTCTCTCACTCAAAAGCTTCTCCTGCTTCTCCTAGAGCTTCTCTCTCCTCTTCAAAAACAAGGATATAACAAATGATAGGTTTCTCCCTCTGCCGGCGGACTTAACACTCAACTCGGACACGTGGCAACGAATGGTTGGTTCTACTCAAAAAGGTGACTGACTGACAAGACAAGACCATGACAAAATGTATTCAACAAGCTAGACGGCAAGAGCATTCCGGCAAGTGATGATCTCGGCTAAGGGCAAAGCTTCGGCAAGTAGGGTGACAACGATATTGGCTTGGAAGGACAACACTTGACTAAGCTGTACCACACCTTGGCCTAGATGTGCCACACCTCGGTCTAGGTCATACCATTCTAGGAACAAAATCACTAAGTGCAAGGATCAGGGATCTAGAATGCCTAGATAATAACATCTCGGCCTAGATGATGCACATCTCGGCCTAGGTGACGCACACCTCGGCCTAGATGATGCACATCTCGGTCAATATGCCAGGGTGAAGATGGAGGCCAACAGAAGTGGTTCCAAGATAGTTCTAAGTGTGGAAAGGTTCCAAGGTGTCTAGGCTTAAGATGACCTCGGCAACACACCAGGCAAGAACAAAGCATGTAGTAACACTCAAGCAAAACAAGATAGGGTTTGCAAATGCACATAACAAAACAAGATCATACATAAATGTATGCAAGTATGACTAAGTTGAAGCAAGGGTTGTTACATCCTACCCCCCTTAAAGAAGTTTGGTCCCCAAACTTGAGTTACCTTGTTCCAAAAACAATTCTGGATGCCGGTCTTTCATTTCCTCTTCCATTTCCCATGTAGCATCCTTACCGTAATGCTCCTTCCAGTCAACATTCACCATTGGTATCGACTTACTTCTCAACTGTTTCACCTGCCTATCGATAATCCGTATCGTCTTCTCTTCATAGCCTAAATCCCCATTAACTACAATCCCGAAATAGTCGATCACATGCAGTGGATCTCGAACTTCCTCAACATCGAAATATGAAACACATTATGGACTTGGCTCAATTCTGGCGGCAAGGCAAGTCTGTAGGCAGCGAGGTTAACTTTCTCAAGAACTTCAAAAGGCTCGATGTAACGGGGCGCTAACTTACCCTTCTTCCCAAATCTTGTAACTCCTTTCATCGGCGAAATCTTCAGGAATACATGGTCCCCAACTTCAAACTCTAACTCCTTTCTTCTCTGGTCGGCGTAACTCTTTTGTCGACTCTGAGCGGTTCTGATTCTCTGTTAGATAAGCTTGATCTTTTTGGTTGTCCTTTGAACTAGATCGGGGCCGATCAAAGATTTATCTCCTACCTCGGTCCAACATATCGACGATCTGCACTTTCTTCCATACAAGGCTTCATACAGCGCCATGCCAATGCTAGCTTGATAACTGTTGTTGTAAGGGAATTCTACTAATGGCAAATGCACTTCCCAGCTTCCCTTGAAGTCTAATATACATAGTCTAAGCATGTCTTCAAGTGTCTGAATTGTTCTCTCTGTTTGGCCATCGGTCTGGGGATGAAAAGTCGTACTAAACCTCAATTCGGTCCCCAAAGCCCTTTGTAAACTCTGCCAAAATCTAGAAACAAACTTTGGATCTCGGTCTGACACAATGGACATCAGCACACCATGAAGTCTAATAATCTCAGTCGTATACAACAAAGCAAGTTTATCGGCGTTGAAGGTGGTCTTAACAGGAAAGAAGTGCGCTGACTTAGTTAGTCTATCCACGATGACCCAAATCGAATCCATACCCTGTTGCGTCTTCGTCAAACCAATCACAAAGTCCATGGAGGTGTGTTCCCATTTCCATTCAGGAATCAGCAAAGGTTGAAGAAGTCCTGCTGGCCTTTGATGTTCTGCTTTCACTTGTTGACAATGCAGACACTAGGACACGAACTCGGCTATTTCTCCTTTCATATTCGGCCACCAAAACATCTGCTTCACATCCTGATACATCTTGGTGTTCCCTGGGTGAACAGCAAACTTGGAACCATGAGCTTCCTGCAAAATTTTTCTTTTCAACTCTGGGATGTCGGCCACACACAATCTTCCTTCAAACTTGAGCACTTGAGTTTCTATGGTGTACCCTGATCTCGGCTTTGTGATAATCTCATCAGCTTCCTTCTTGAAGAATTCATCCTCCATCTGTCTTGTCTTTACTTCCTCAACAATAGTCGGCTCCACTGAGATCGTGGTTAGACATGTCAAATTTCCAACCATCTTTATGCTCAAAGCGTCGGCTACGGTGTTAGCTTTACCTGGGTGATATTGAATTTGCATGTCGTAGTCTTTCAACAACTCAAGCCATCTTCTCTGTCTCATATTCAATTCTTTCTGAGTGAACAAGTACTTCAGACTCTTATGGTCTGTAAAAACCTGACAAGAAGCTCCATACAAGTAGTGACGCCAAATCTTTAAAGCAAACTCCACGGCCGCTAGTTCTAAATCATGGGTAGGATAATTCTTTTCGTGTGGCTTCAACTGACGAGATGCATATGCTATGACCATACCTTTTTGCATTAATACACAACCCAAACCCTTATACAAAGCATCACTATAAACTTGAAACTCTCCATTACCTGATGGCAGTACAAGAATTGGTGCTGTGACTAACCTCGTCATCAACTCTTGGAAAGCTGCTTCCCTATCCTCAGTCCATTCGTAAGCCGCTCCCTTCTTAGTCAGTTGTGTCAATGGAATTGCAATCCTTGAGAAATCCTTCACGAACTTTCTGTAATAACCTGCCAATCCTAGAAAACTATGAACCTTGGACACAGTAGTCAGCCTCGGCCAATTCACAACGGCTTCAATTTTACTAGGATCGACCGAAATACCATCGTTATCAATTACATGGCCCAGAAATGAGATAGTGGAAAGCCAAAACTCACACTTGTTAAACTTAGCATACAGTTTCTGATCCCTCAACGTCCGTAAGGTAAGTCTCAAATGATCCTCGTGTTCAGCTTTACTCTTAGAGTAGATCAATATATCATCGATGAAGACAATCACAAACTCATCTAGATATGGCTTAAAGACTATTCATCAAATCCATAAATGCCGCAGGGGCTTTGGTCACTCCAAAAGGCATTACTAAAAACTCGTAGTGGCCATACCTCGTCCGAAAAGCGGTCTTCTCGACATCCTCGGCTTTAACCTTAAGCTAATGATAACCCTACCTAAGGTCAATTTTGGAAAAAACTCATGCTCCTTGCAACTGATCAAACAAATCATCTATCCTCGGTAACGGGCACTTATTCTTAATGGTTACCTTATTCAGTTCTCGGTAATCAATACAAAGACGAAGTGTACCATCCTTCTTCTTAACAAACAAGATGGGTGCTCTCCAAGGTAAAGTGCTCGGCCTAATAAAACTCTTATCTAGCAACTCTTGTAGTTGAAGTTTCAATTCCATAAGCTCGGCGGGGGCCATCCTATAGGGTGTTTTAGAGATGGGCTGGGTTCTCGGCATGACGTCAACAGTAAATTCTACCTCTCTATCGACTAAGTGACCAAGTAAATCATTTGGAAAGACGTCGGGGAATTCATTAACAACTGGGACATCGGCTAACTCAGCACTTCTATTCATATTACTTAGTACACTACACAAATAACCTTGACACCCTTTTTGGATCAACCTATAGGCTTTCATGGATGAGATTAAGTAAGGTGGGGATACTACTCCTTTACCCTGAAACATGACCTCGACTAGGTTTAAGGGTTTTAACATGACACTTTTAGAAACACAATTTATGGATGCGTGATTTGCCACTAACCAATCCATCCCCAATATAACATCAAAATGAGTTATGTCCAATGGCATTAAATCAACTAACAATTCAACATTCCCAATCACAACAACACATGCTCTATAGATAGATGCAACAATCATAGATCTCCCAGATGGAGTAGACACAGATAACACATAATCAAGGGGCTCTAGTTCCCTATTAATCTTCTCGGTAAACTTAGCAGAAACGAATGAATGCATAGAACCCGAATCAATCAATATATATGCATTTTGAGAGCAAATTGGGAGTATACCTGACACCACTGTCTCAGCATTCTGAGTGTCTCCTAGTACTAGTGCAAAAACTCTGCCTTGCCTCATCTGTCCTTTCCCAACGTTACCTTTCTGTACGAAACCCGAGGTATTCTCATCCTTCTTACTATCGTCAGCCTTTGTTTTAGGACAGTCCCTCACATAATGACCTATTTCACCACACTCATAACAAGCTCCAGACGCCCGACGACAGACCCTGAAATGTGGCTTCCCACAACTGGAACATGTCGGCTTAGTACCACTTTCCTGCCTTGGGTTGCTCGAACTGCCAACATTCGCTTTCTTCTTGGTACCAAATTGTGCTCGGCGATTGTCATAATTCTGTCTCTTCCTCCAGCTCGCTCCCGAACTTTGGTATCTGTTGAAGTTAGCTTCGGCCAGAATGGCTTTGTCCAACACTCCGGCGTAAGTCGGCATGTTGAGCATGTTAACTCGGTCTTGTATCGGTCCACGTAGCCCACTTTCAAACTTCCTAGCCTTCATATATTCATCGTTGACCATGTGGGGTGCATACCTCGCCAACTCGGTAAAGACACGATCATATTCAGCCACTGTTCTACTGTCTTGTGTCAAATTCTGAAATTCGATAGTCTTGCGATCTCGAACACTTAGGGGAAAATGTTTGGTGTAAAATAACTCCAAAAATCGGGTCCAGGGCAAGTCTGGATTGTCTTCTCGAACCATCATCCACCATCTGCGAGCGTCGTCATCTAGGGTAAAGGCTGCTAATGTCACCTTCTGGGTGTCGGTGCTGGGAAAGATCTCGAACAGCTTCTCTATTTCCAAAACCCACGCTTCGGCTTTCATCGGCTCTATATCCCCTTGGAATCTCGGTGGCTTCATTTTCTTGAACTCTCTGATCAAGGCTATCGTGCCGTCCCCATATAAGGCTGGCTGTGGGAGCGCTTGTGGTACTGGAGGCGGTGGAGGTGGAAACGGAACTGCATTTCGACCGTTTGTCTTCTCGGCCTGAGTTGAAGTAGCGCTAGCGTACTGCTGTCTTGTCTACCTTAATTCGCGGGCCAAACCTTCAACTAACCTTTCCAGTCTGTCTAATCTGTCCTCGGACTGATCACGGCGAACTGGAGGTCTACCTCTTCTCACGATGCTATGAGTATGCAAAATGTGACTTTAAAACAAAATGAACAAATAAACACGGAGGCAAGTAACAATTAAGCATGCCGAGACGATGCACACCTTGTTCAAATAGCAAGCAATATGATGCAACCCTAACATCCTTCTAAGGGGAAATCCTATGCTCTTTAGGACTCAAGGTGTGTGAATAACGTATAGTAAGGAACTTGTGCTCTGATACCATTCTGTCACGACCCCAAACCGCCCCTAGTAGAATGGGGCCGTGATGGCTAGTAATCTGAGATTACCGAAGGCCAATTTTCAAAATCCACACACAACAAAGTGTAAATATATGGGGCTCACAAGTACGGAAGCAATACATATAAATCAGATTAGTCCATAAGAGCTGTGCGTAAGTCAAATGAAATGGCAAACATCTTCACATGGTTTACAACTTAGCACAAATGAAGTAAAGTACTTATTACAACTTGATCAAAAGGCTTCTCAAGCCGACGTGGGCAAAATACAAGCATTACAAGTCGAGAAGCATAATTTTCAAGACTGCTGACGTGAATACAAGTCAAGCCGACATAACAAAAATCCAAAACAAGCTCGCAAATCACATCTAGGCGTCACCACCTTCTTGCTCATCACCTACATATATATAGAGAGGGTGAGCTTGGATACTCAATGAATTATATAAATAATAAAGGGTTTGCATGAATAATAGCCGAAGCCTTTTCAAAACAATACATATCAAAACTTTATATAACAAGGGATGGACCTCGTCCATCTAGCAAATCTTCAAAGTTTCAAGGGTGCTTACTAGCATCAATATATTTAAAATGATGACATTCTGGACAAACAAACCCACGCGGTAAACCGTCAGTGGCAAAACAAGACAAAGCAAGGGAGATATCTCAAACAATGGTGCAGTTGCATTATAGTCCCCTGACACTAAGGACTTTCAAAACAAGATGTGCAGTTGCATTATAGTCCCCTGACACTAAGGAGTTTCAAAACAAGATGTGCAGTTGCATTATAGTCCCCTGGCACTAGGGACTTTCCGAGAATGTCATCAAAACAAGATAATACTTTATATGTAAAATAGGGACAATCATTCATGCTTAACAAATACTTTTCAAAACAAAGCAAAGCAAAGCTCATCGAAACATTGATAACATAGCTTTATTAAAAATACCACTCACATAGTTCTTTAAACATCGGGGTCAAGGCAAAAGTCCGAGTCCTACAAACACATGGCAAAGTCTAATGAACGTGCTTCCAAACAAGATTCACATGCAACCGAATGATCTCGGCGTTCATCAAAACCAAGTTAAATCAAAACAAAACACTGTTTTTTCATCTCGGGGAAAAAATATGCTAGGCATCAACCAGGTCTTGGCCGAGGTCCCACACCTTCTCGCCGAGGTGTGGTCCCGACGGCCACATTCAAAAGCGAAGTCGGGAAAATTTGGGTTTCCCTTTGAAGAACATGAAGAACATGAAGATGGAGGAGATGAAGAACATGCGTACTAAAATCATAACTTGTTACTACAAAGTCTGAGATTTCGTGCTATGAGTTCGAAAACATGGACCTGGGCACCCATACTCAAAGATCTTGTGAGAACAAACACAAAAACATGGTTCTTGATGCAAACTTTCGGATCAAAACAAGACTTTTCTTCGAGAACACATGAACACTATCTTATCTTACTAAACCAACTTTAAATCGATGCAAGGCATGCAGAACAGGTTCGATCATGCAATGCAGCTAGACGATCAATAAGAACAACAAGAGTAGTTTAAGATTCTAACCTCAAAACTAGGATCTAACGGTTCAAACTCCCACGGTCAAGCTTGGAGGTCCACTCTCTCACTCAAAAGCTTCTCCTAGAGCTTCTCTCTCCTCTTCAAAAACAAGGATATAACAAATGATAGGTTTCTCCCTCTGCCGGCGGACTTAACACTCAACTCGGACACGTGGCAACGACTGGTTGGTTCTACTCAAAAAGGTAACTGGCTGACAAGACAAGACCATGACAAAGTGTATTCAACAAGCTAGACGGCAAGAGCATTCCAGCAAGTGATGATCTCGGCTAAGGGCAAAGCTTCGGCAAGTAGGGTGACAACGACATCGGCTTAGAAGGACAACACTTGACTAAGCTGTGCCACACATTGGCCTAGATGTGCCACACCTCGGTGTAGGTCATACCATTCCAGGAACAAAATCACTAAGTGCAAGGATCAGGGATCTAGAACGCCTAGATAATAACATCTCGGCCTAGATGATGCACATCTCGGCCAATATGCCAGCGTGAAGATGGAGGCCAACAGAAGTGGTTCCAAGATAGTTCTAAATGTGGAAAGGTTCCAAGGTGTCTAGGCTTAAGATGACCTCGGCAACACACCAGGCAAGAACAAAGCATGTAGTAACACTCAAGCAAAACAAGACAGGGTTTGCAAATGCACATAACAAAACAAGATCATACATAAATGTATGCAAGTATGACTAAGTTGAAGCGAGGGTTGTTACACAGCCTAACTGTTACTAAAAACAAGGAAGTAGTTGAAACCTATGTCCTACAATGGTGCTAGAAGCTACTCTGTGTTCCTAAAAAGTTGCTAAGTCAAAGCACATATGGAGATTAAATTGGGACTTAGTTAGACACATGGAAACCTTCTAATGAGATATTTTGTATATGTGTTGCTAGATGTCAAAGTTGTTGCTAAAATTAAGCTTCAAGGAATGAATCATGGATTGAGAGCTTTGAGAAGTTTGGGTAAAGTTTTAGAGAAAGAGAGAAATATCAGAGAAAGAGAGAGAAGAGAAAGAGAGTAAGAGTGAAAAGTGAAAAAAGAGAGTACATAAAGGTCTATATAGTGTGAGAGCAAAAAATGGGTTTTGGGTCCACAAATTTGCCAAAAAATGCAGTTTTTACTTGCTGAATTTCAACAGACCGCTCAAATGGCCAAACATGCACTCAAGTGGAGAATAAAGGCTTGCAAGATCTCAGACGTTTTGAAGAATGGACCGCTTGAGTGATTAAATGTGTGCTCGAGTGAAGAATTTTTAAACTCCCAGTATCTTTAGGTCTCAACACTCAAAATTGTGAGGGACAAAAGACCGCTTGGGTGACCAAACATGCGCTTGAGCGAACTGTGCAAATCATCCCAAGTGTTCAAATTTGAAACGAACATAACACTATGCTCTGAACTCCTTTTTAGGTAAAATAAGAGTCTAAAATGAAACACCGACAACAATTACACAATAGTCATAGCCTCACATCAAGATTCAAAGTGCAGCAAGAGAAAAAGTAAAAGAGTGAAGGCTACTTGAGAAATAAATATTTGAATCGAAGTTTTGGCCCAATCTTACTCAACCGTCATGATGACACCTCAATCAATTCTCTAATATCCATTAAGAAGGTTCTAAATTATGATAATGAAAAAGTCAAAGGTAATTCTATTAACTCAATGAGTCTGAAGCATTACATCTTTCTACTGTCCTCACTCTACATTCAAGTTTTTAACTCAAGATCAGAGTTATTTCTAGTTTGGTCTGACATGGAAAGTTGTCAACTTGTCAAGGACAATAATCATACTAGTTCATATTTTTGTTTTGGGAAGTTACGTGATTTTGGGATTCTCGATTTCTCTCATTTTAGAGGTAGAATGTTCACATCTCTCATCCATGTGTTATTATATCTTTCAATTCATTTCATTCTTATATATTATAGTTCATTGTGTTAGTGTTAGATTTTTTTTTTTTTTAATTGGTACGTTTCTCATATGTACTAATGTAGTTTTGTGATTAAAAGCATAATGGAGCATGCTATAGTTCTAATTTGAGTTTTGAACACTTTCGTAGAAAAATTCCCAAGTTTTGGAGAAATTAGAGTTTTGTTAAAAACCCTGAACTATATCATTTTTGTTTGGATTGTTATTGGAATATATATTAGTGTCATGAAAAATATTGTTTTTCACTATCTATGAGAAATTATTAAAAAATTGTTTATCACTCTTTATGGGAAATTGTTGGAATGTTGTTTGTCACTCTTTATGAGGAAGTACTATATTGAAGTTATGCAATTACAACCAAGTGTGCATTTGATTCTGATATTCGAAAGTACTCGAAGTGGTAAGAATTTTGTATGTGTCGGTTTGTGAAATAAAACAATTTGGGTTTCAAGCTCCAAGGTGAAAGACCCAAAACTTGGCCAATGGGACAATGAGACTCTCCACCTCACAGGTGGAGAAAATAGGAATATCACATGAATTCTTCATTTGGAAAGTGAATAGAAGTGTCACACAAACTATTAGTGTGTGGGTTATTTTAGATGTATGCTTGTGAAACCACAATACTGATTAATGAAGAATTAGCTAGATTTTGAATTTATTATTCTTTTAAATATTTGATTTCATTAGCACTACACCGTTCATATATTATATATTTGCCAACAATGCATCATTTCGATTTTATTTACTGATGTTGTATCTCTAATACTTATTAGCTCAGTGCATAGAAATTTTGTTTACACTTAACACCATTGTGCACCATAATAACATATAAGTTTGTATAAGATTATTCTCCACTAGATTTATTAGCTCATTCATTCCTTTTTGAGAAATAAATAGAGGAGACACTGCTTTAAACTATGTTTGCAGATGGAAAAGTCATGCCATTTGCTAGTTATAGTTGGTTATATTTGTAATAATATAATGAACCTTTGTTTGTATCTATATGTTGAGCATGTAATTGCAATTCCTTTCTATATTTCTTTTTCCTAGTGAAAACAATAGAGGGGCAGGAAATAATGACTCATCGTGGATGGGGTTTCCACCCTAGTTTTCCTACTATGGGATTTGGAGTCATTACAGGCGATTTTGGTTATGTTATTGTTGTCCTTTTAGACTTATGTATTTGGTTGAAAGGCTTGGTTTGTAAGCCTTCAAATAATTAAATTATGTATACTTTATTGTTTTGTGGAAACCAATGGTAAATGTGTGAATGCTTGTTTGTACTGAATGAGATACTTGGAAATATCATAATTTCAATCAAACTACGTCATCTATTTAATTAATTAATCAATTGGATCTTTCTAAATTGTAACTACATCACTCTATACATGTGTATCACGTAGGTAGTATAGAAATTTTTTGAGTTCATTGTTAGTTGAAGGGGTGTTGCATGAGGGACCAAACATGGTGAAACATAAGGTAGGCATTTCTGACGAGTGTTTACTAAAGATTGGGGGAATAGACCACAGTTGAGAGGGCACTTTAGATCTATTGGCTAGGACAATCTGGTGGAGAGGTTGGAAGCTGAATTTTTGGAAGAGGAAATTTGGGCTACTATTAAAAGTTGTGATGGGAATAAAGCCCCTGGGCTTGATGGATTTAACTTGGTTTGTTTCCAAAAATGTTGGAAAGTGTTCAAGCTAGAGTTTATGCAATTTTTTAAAGAATTCCATAACAATGGGAAGTTGGCTTCTAGGGTGAACAACTCTTTTGTTACTCTGATCTCCAAGATTCAGTGTCCAAGTAACATCTCAGATTACAGGCCTATTAGCTAAATTGGGTCCCTTTATAAGATTTTTGCCAAGGTGCAGTCTAATAGGCTGAAGAGGGTGGTGCCGAGGGTCATTGGTGAGTCACAATCTGCCTTTTTGGGTAGAAGGAATATTCTGGATGGGGTCATAATTGCTAATGAAATTGTTGATTGGTAGAAGGTTAATAGGAAGAAGGGAGTAGATTCTTAAGCTTGATTTCTAGAAGGCGTATGATTTTGTGAGTTGGGGTTGTTTATTATCAATGATAGATGATTTTGGTTTTAAGGCTAAGTGGAGGGGTTGGATGAGAGAGTGTTTAGCATCTGCCAGGGTTCTAAAACTAGTGAATGGGTCATCTACATCTGAATTCACTCATGGAAAAGGCCTTAGGCAAGGTGATCCTTTATCCCCATTTCTGTTCAATCTAGTGGCTGAAGGGCTCAATATGCTAATGCTAAGGGCAAGATCATTGGGGCTATTTAGAGGGGCTATGGTAGGTTAAGATGTGACGATTTCACATCTCCAATTTGGTAACGATACAATTATCTTTTGTGAAGTTAACGTGGAGGAGATCATGATAGTGAAAAGGATTTTGAGGTGCTTTTAATTAGTCTTGGGATTGAAAATTAATTTTCATAAAAGCTTTGTGTGTGGTATTGGTGTATCTGAGCAAGTGGTGGAGGTGTTTGCATCTAGATTGAAGTGCAGGTGTCAAAAATTACCACTGGCTTATCTTGGGTTGCCTTTAGGGGCTAGTCTCATGCTAAAAAGGACATGGAAGCTTGTTCTTGATAAGTGTAGAGGCAGGCTGACCTCTAGGAAGAGGATACTCATCTCATTTGGAGGAAAGTTAACTCTAATAAAGTTGTTTTATCCAATTTGCCCATTTTCTATTTATCTATTTTCAAGATGCCCTTATTTGTGGCTAAGGCATTCGATAGAATCCAAGCAAACTTTCTTTGGGGGGGTCGGATCTGAAGAAAAAGGGTCATCTTGTTAAGCGGACTGAGGCAACAAACAGTAAAGAGAATGGGGGTCTAGGTATAGAAAAGTTCAATAAGTGAATGATTGTTTGCTAGCGAAATAGTGGTGGCGATTTGTGTTTGGGATATTTTCTTATGGAAAAGAGTAATATGCAACAGGTATCCTTCAAATGGTGGGAGATGGCATCCTTTTTTAGCTAGCATTGGGCACTGCTAAAAAATTTAGGATGGAATTCTCAATGTTAGTCAATCAAATGCTCAACTTTTCATTATTTTTAAGAAATGGTAATAGAGTTCCATTTTAGAGTGATAATTGGGTGGGTGATATATGTATTAAGAATGCTTATCCAAGATTCTTTAGCTTATCATCAGAAAAGGATATCTCTCTTAGTGTGTTAGTGGCAAGGAAGCAAACGCAGTGATATTGGAATTTCGGGTTTAAAAGAGTTTTATTAAGATGGGAGTCAGATGAGTTGAATAGATTGGTTGCTTTTCTCAATGCCGGTACAATTGCCATTTCAGACAGGGATGATTGCCTAAGGTGGAAGGCAAATTCATCAGGTCAATTTAGTGTTTCCTTCCGTTATTCTATGTTGGTGTCTTCCCTCCCCTTCTTGGCCACTAAGCTTCGGTGGAACAATGTGTCTCCCCCTAAAGTGGAGTTTCTTAGGTGGTTGGCTTGGAAGGGGAGACTCAAGACTTTTAGTTTTCTACAAAGAATAAGGGTGATTGGTCCAGATGCCTCTCTGTTATGTGTATTCTGTAAGATAGATTTTGAATTAGTATACCATCTGTTGCTATGGTGTCATTTTTCTTTGAGAGTATGGTCAAGTCTGGTGCATTGGTGTGGGTTGCAATGGGTTATGCCTCAGAATGTGAAAGGGCTACTACACTGGCGAAGGGGTTTTAAATGAAGTAAAATTGAAAATTTGATCTGGAGGGCTATGCCATTGGCAGTCGTGTGGTCATTATGAAATCTTAGGAATGAGCTGGTGTTCAATGGGAAACAAGTGCATGTAGAGGAGGTTATGGGGAAAAGCTCTTACTAAAGGGTGTTGTTACAATGTGCAAGAGATTATCAATAATGTCTAGCAAATTAGGTGTAATGTTTAGATTGAAGAATGGGTATAGGTTGTTGCGGATATTGCTACTGCCAGTGCTGTATCTGGGAAGCTTCATTGGGTGATGATTCTCTGGGGCCTTCGATGATGTTTGTTTTTTCTAAGGGGCTTCAATAGCAATGATGTTCTGCTATTCCTGGCAGAGTTGTTACTGAAAAGCTGTTATAGTGTTGTGGGACTGATTTATGGTGGGTGTGGGTAGTGTCCTGTTATTGTTCTTAGTGATTTATTTCTTTTGTTGGTTTCTCACCAACTGGTTTTGGCTTAAGCTTCTTTATGTGTGCACTCTCACCTCCTCTTTATTGATATATTTTCATATGCTATGTATGGTTTCCATCAATAAAGTTGTTTTTCACTGATAAAAAAAAATTGAAAAAAAAAACAGTAAAATGTTCCAAACTTTAAACAACTAAGAAATGTTTGAAACGTTAGAAGGATCTACTACTGCATTTATAGCCTATTAAAGAGGAAATATAGTTTCCTAATCACGAGCCAATAAGTTATTTTTCCAAAAATAAAATCAATTACACGGCTTGGAAAGGTTGTGAAATACCAAATACATGTTTAGAATTTAAAATAATGGCTAATTACACAAGTCGCCCTCAGGTTTCTGACAATTAGAACAATCTTCCCTTTGATTTCTAGAATTAGATTGTCTTTCTTGCTATACCTAACGATATATATAAGTCTTCTTTCCTTTAAGTTGCAGCTGAAATGACTAAGAAATTTAAGGATGTAAGTTAAATTTAGAGTTATTTTATTTACCCAATAATTTTCCTTTTCTTCCCCATCTTTTTTGAATTTTTTAATTACAATTTTATCCCTTAACAAAATTAAATTACTTTTTATGAGAAAAACCTTAAATTTTAAAATGAAAATTTCTCTTTACCTCTTATTTTCTTCCTAACCACTAGTCACCGTTGCTGCACACAGCCACAACAATTGCCACCCCTTCCCACCTCGTTGATAGTATTGCATTCAATCTCTACTTCCTCGACCACCGCCACTACCTCTCCACCCTACAACACCCTTGCCTTGCCTACTGTCCTCATATTCGCTACCCATTCTCCACGCTCATCACACCTTCCCCAAGTTTTGCAACACCCTCTCTTATCACCCCTCCACAACCCCTTCCCTCTATTCCCAATATCCAGACTTGACATTACAACCAAAAATGTATAAAAATTCCTAAACGAACACCCAACCTAAAAGTGCATAACTACCTTGTCTTGGCCTTGGTATTTGAATATGTTAAACGTAGAAAGAAAGCAATCAAATAATATATGTTGCCATACAAGCTACTGATAAGACCACTGGTACACATCCTCAAGCTCTTTTTGATCAAGCTCAACCTTCCAATGATCAAGCTTCATCTCGATAGATGAATACTCAGTTCACAACAATGCAACTCCAGCCAAGGCCACAACCAAAACCAAGAGTTTAGTGTGTAACACTATTATCCTTTAATCTATTGGATGGTATGTTTAGATCCTTTATTTTCTTTCTTGGGAGTCTTTGGAGTTATTGTATCTTGGTTTTGAAGGAGTACAAATCGATTTAAACTTGTTGGGATTGTTCGTTCACACTTGTTTACATTGAAAAGTTGTTTGGGAACTTAGAAATATTGTTCTAGGGTCGACACCAATCTTGGTGGTGTCAACACTTGCCTTTTGTTGTTGGCCTGAAGGGTTGACACTGGTCTGGGAAGGTCGACCCTTGTCTATTGCTGAATCTGGAATTGGATACTGAAATTTAGGGTCGACACCAGGGGTTCTAAGGGTTGACCCTTGCCTGCTGCACACATAAGTGTCTCAGCTTTTCTTCCTGAAGGGTCGATACCTCTGTCTGAAGGGTCGACCCCTGTGTGTAATTTTCAGATTTTTGGGTCGATTTGGGCCCTACTTTTGGGGGGTTTTGACTTGTTCTTTTCATTTAACTTTGGGGCTATTGTTATATTATTACCTTACTACTATAAATAGGCTTTAAACACTTGTTCATTTCACTTTTCCACCTTTTTTCTCTCTCTACATTGTGAGTTTCTCTTCTCTCTCTCTCTAAGCTCAAACTTTTTCACTTAAGATCTATAGATCTACTCACCTAGAGTGATCTTTTCACCTTGGTCATTTGAGAAAGATTGAAGATCTTGTCAAGGGCTTTCTTTTGATTCAAGAGTTTCGTGATTTCGTCGACTTTGGATTTTTTACCAAGTTTTCCTCTTCACAACTTGAGGTAGGGATTTCTAGTTCCTCTTCAATACTCTCATTTATAGATAGATTTGTGATATTTTCCTTATACAAATTCAAAATCTATTTTTTTTTTAGCACATTTTGACGAATCATGGGATTTGGGGGTTTAGGGTTTGAAGTGTTAGGGTTTACTTGTTGGGTTATGATTTTGGGTGTATAATTAATAGAAGAGTCGGAAAAAAAAATGTTTAGGTGAAAAGCTTTAATCTCTCTTAAAACCCTAGCTTGGTACATGAAGACAATTGATGGTTTTGCCTAAAGTGAAAGTAGAATCATGAAATTGAGGTGTTAAATAGCACATATATAAGTTTAATTGAATTTTGGAAGTGTTTGGAAATTTATATAAAAGTTGCGATTGAACTCTTATTGTTAATCTTTTAAACTATATTATAATATGAAACCAAATTTGGGTAAATGAATTGTTAATTGTATGGATGATATGAGATTTGTGATAAAATGATGAAGTGAATATTTAAGAATTTCATTATGTTATGTTAAATTGCATTGAGTTATGTTAACTTGTGTTAAGTCTAAGTTGGGTTAAGATAAGTGTGAGTAATGATAAATAGGAGATTGTGAAATATGACAGTGTTATATGAAGGAGTTATATCAAAGAAATTAATGTTGGAGATTTATTTTATAGCCTCGCTTAGTAATTAATAATCAATGTGTTGTGAAAAATTGATTTTGAAGACTTGATAATAATATGGAAGAGTAAAGAAATAGTTTGAACCCAAGAATTGTGAACACTTTAAAGATGAATTTTTATGCCTCTATGGATGTGCTGTTATATTTTTGTAATGAAAGCAATGAATGATTTGATGGATAATAGAGAAGGTGGTGGAACATAATGTGTACTTGTTATGTAAATAGAACTTTAACATATGGTGGATGTGTTTTGAACTAATGTGTTACGGGAATAATGGAACGAATGTGTTACGGGAATAATGGATGATGTGTCGGCATTGCCCACTAATCACAATGACGGATGACTTGAGAAAATTTGTGGAATGTAATGTTATTTCAGGGTCCGTTTCCCGCCATATTTTGAGCTGGCAAAACGTGGCGCTTAAAATAGGTTCTGCCTTTCTTCCAAAGTAGCGTCGGGTAAAGCGTGTGGTATGTTAGGATATGTTGAGGTTCCGCATTCCTTCCGGCTTGTGACCAGTAAAGCATGCGGTTCTATGTTTCTTCAGCCTGTGACTGGTAAAGCGTAAGGTTCCATACTCCTTCCAGCTTGTGCCAGGTAAAGTGCGTGACTCATGAAGATGACTTGTTAATGGATCCGGTATTTGATATGACATTATTTGAAAGAATGGAAATGAAATGGTAATTAGATTAGAGGTTGGTGATGATGGACTCACTGGATTGCTTATGACTACAAGGGAAGATTATGAGTTTTGTTTTGTAAATAATTGAGAAATTGAATTTAAAAGGGTTTGTTATTCTTGTGTCATGTTTGAACTCTAATTGAAAATGTAAACGTTAATGCGATGTAATTGTTAGACAAGTGGGAGTTAAGTGTATGAGGATAATCTTTTTGAATATAAAGGAAATTTGAATTTGGTGTTATGTAGTTATAGTAATTGGAGCTAGTATAAGGGAAAAACAGAAATGAAATAAGGAATATTAAAATGGAAATGAAATGAAGAATAATTTGAAATCGGGTTAATAAATTTAAGATGATGTTCTTTCTTAAGTGTACTTGTTTTCAAAGAGAATTTATGGCTTCCTAATGATGAGAAACAACATTTACGGCAGGGAATTTTCTTAAGTGTTCAAATGAAATTTTAAGAAAAAGATACTCTACGTATAATATTTTGAAATTATAGAATGTCACCTTACTATATGGTATCACCTTTCATGCATGATCACTTCTATCTGTGCATTAGTTATTGTTGTAGAACTATGAGATTCCTACCGGGCAATTGTGCTCATCCCTTGTTGCTTCATTTTTCTTACAGGAAGAGAATTCGGATTTATTGGTTGGAGAGTTAAGAAGTTCATGCGTCTTTTATGTGTAAATTCATCGTAGACGTGAAAGAAATGAATACTGAACATTGACGTTTGTAATTATTTATTTGTAGCTCCACAGTGAAAGTTAGTATGTATTATTATTGTTGTTGTATTCATTGCAAGAGAAAACATGTGTTATTATATTTCTATTACTCATGGGTAATAGATATATATTTGTAAAAAAAAAAGAACGACCTAAATTAAAGGCTTTTGGTAATGTTTTCGAGTAATCAAAAATTGGGACATGACACAGTGCATAGCTTTCTCCTACTAAGGCTTACAGTTATAACATCTGAGTTATTTAGAAAGTTAGAATTACTATATCAGTAGTAAAGTTGTTAGAACTCTAGTTAAAAATATAACCATAGTTAGTTGAAGTGTAATATCTCTATAAATACTGTGTAAGTTGTGTGAATGGTTGTTGAATAAAATATCAAAAGATATTTCTTTATGGTATCGGAGCACTCTAAGCTTTAACAAGCACTCTAAATCTATTCTTCAAAATTTCTTCACAGATCTTCGATGATCATTCGAAGATCTTCAAAGCTCTTTCCATGGTAAATTCATCCTCTCGATCAATTTCTTATAATCTTTCTTTACTCATCTCAAATCTTAGCTCCTTTGTTAATGTGAAGTTAGATTCTACAAATTATATAGTCTGGAAAAATCAATTGCAAAATATATTGCGTACAACAAATCTCATTGGTTTTGTGAATGGATCACAGCTTTGTCCTTCGTCTGTGATCATTGATTTAGAGAATAGAGAAATCTCAAATCCTGAGTATGAAAAATGGATGTGTATTGATGCGCATCTCCTCGGTTATATTATAGCTACTCTATCTCTAGCCATCTTCACTTCTGTCTTTTATTATAAAACAAGCTGTGAGGTATGTACTGCTCTTCAATCTCGATTTACTTCTCTCTCTTGTTCTCATATCCATCAACTTAAGAATAAGATGAGTCACCTCACTAAGAAAGGATTAACCATGGATGCCTATCTGACTGAGTTTAAAACCATAGCTGATCAACTTGCTTTGGCTTGTGCACCTATTAATGATGAGGATATCGTTTTATACAACTTAAATGGCCTTCTAGACGAGTATAATGCTTTTAAAACCACTACTCAAGCTAGATCTGATTCAATTTCTCTTGAAACTCTGTGTTATTTACTCTATTATGAAGAGATTCATATTAAGTATGCTCATAAACAGTATCATGCCTCTGAAATTCCTTTTGCCTCTGCTACAACCACAAATCTTATTCTCATCAAGGTGTATCTGCTAGAGGAAAAGGTTTTGAAAGTCCTTCATCCTCCAAAGGCAACAAATATTTCAGAGGTTCTCGTAGAGGATAAAGGCAAAATTTTCATAATTCTCATCAACCTTCTCAATCATCTTGTGTGCCTTCTCAAATTGGTACTGGTTATGGAATTGTATGTCAGATCTGTGGCAAATACAATCATAAACCTTAGAATGTTGGTATCGAATGGATCAGAGTTTTCAAGTTTCTACCAGGCTACCCACACCTAAAGCTTATGTGGGTTCTGCTTCTAATTCTTATAGTTCATCTATTCTTCCTACCTAGTATGTTGATTCAGCAGCTACTAGTCATATCACAAATGACTTAAACCATCTCTCTGATTATCTACCTTATCAAGGTACTGATCAAGTCACCATTAGTGATAGTTCTACTCTTCCCATTCATCACATTAGTAATGGACTACTACTTACTCCTTCTCATCCTCATCCTCTTCATCTTCATAACATTCTCCATGTTCCTCACATCTCTTTTAACTTACTTTTTGTGCATAAGTTGGTTTTAGATAACAATTGCTCTATTACAAAACTGCCTAGAAAATCCTCTTCATGGAAATTTAGATAACATTCTCCATGATCCACTTCATCTTGTTCAGGACAAAGCTACCAAGAAAATCTTGTAAAAAGGTCTTCATTCTCAAGGTCTTTATCATGCTCCGTTCATTTCTCCAAACTCCACATCAGCTGCTTGTCCTCAATCTTGCTTTACTAGTATAGTTTCCAACTCTGCTACACATTCCACATTTACTACACATGCACCTATTGAACATCCAAGTCCAAATTGCCATCTGTGACTTGGTCATCCTTCATCTAAAAAGCTTCAACACAATGTAAACACTTTTCATATATCTTCACACACTTCATCAGGATTGTGCACTGATTGTTGTGTCTCTAAGACACATAGATTACCATCTAGTTTGTCTAATTCCACTGTTAATAAACCTCTTGCCCTTTTTCGACATCTATACCTGGTTACAATTCCTATGGCATCGTTTAGTAGAGCTGTGGGAAAGTGATTATAGATTATAGCTTAACAGATTATAGCTTATAGTTGGTAACCTGTTTGGTGCAGCTGTGGGATGATAGATTTAAGCAGCATAGTAGTGTTTGGTAAATAAGCTGTAAAATAGTTTTTTGCCGTGTAATTGTCATTTTTGCCCTTATGAACAAAAAATTTGTAATTTTGTCATTTTCTTCTCTTTAAATTTTAAAAAAGTTATTTCATTAATGGAAGTTGATTAATTATTACCTAATTTGGTACATTTTTACATTACCTCAATGACAATGGAACAAAAAAATGTCATTGCAATAAATTACTATTAAGACAATAAAAATAAAACTTCCTAGATATTTAAAGATCTCCTAATTTCGTCTATAAATTGACATACAAATATTATGTCTCCTCACTTCCATCTCATTGTCATCACAGTCAACATCATTTCCATGGCGTGCTTGTTGAGACGAAGATCCTTCCTCTTCATTAGGCACATAATCTGTGAATCTATCATAAGAGTCAAATGCAATATCGGAAGGATGAACTACCTCCAAATTAGCATCGTCATGAAATTCAGCATCATGTGCGGTCTGAAATTCCTCCAAAGACTCATCAGTGTGGGGCATAACCCCTGAGCTAGAAGTGTATGCCCATTCTCCTGTAGCAGCTGCATCTGAGAACAGTATGTCTAAGTCTTCAACGAATTGCAATGGAATACAACGAAATTTAGCAGCATCAGGATACCTCTACAACAATTAGAAAGGAAAATTTAACAATTTCAAGTAACAAAATTTGGTATGTTTAAAAAAAACATAAATACAATATGTTCATGTTTAGCAATTCACTTACCTCTAATTTCTTGGTCCACCACTCATTAGATGCAGATATAGCTCCAGTCAATGTATCACGGCCTAAGCTTGTCTCATCCCTTAACAGATTATTCCACAAAAGCCAATCTTTTTTCAACACATCTCAATGGTTTTTCATTTGTATTCGTTGGTATGCTTTTCCAGCCATACTTTTAAACTTAGTTATTACATTTTTTCACCCGACCCTATCTAAGTGTGTACCAGGTTTGTGTCCAACCTTCACTTGCTCAACACAAAGCTTAATAAAAATTTCATTTGATTTTGCATCCCAATGAGCCTTAACGGATGGTACTTGAGAAGATTTTCCTTTGTTCTTCCTATTTTCAGATTGTGTTTCTTCTTGGGTTCTCATTCTATGAAAGACAAAAAAAAAAAATTTAACACATACGCATTCATCATTGCTTGCATTATAAGTTTAGTACAAAGATCTGCCAGATGTTGGCAGGTGTAGTTTCATTCTTCTCTGGATCTTACTTGTAGCCGTCAGATCTACTTTCTCGATTTTATATACTTGTAGGCAGGAAAATAAACATAAAGTTCTCTACAAAGCTGAGATTGTCAAGAAATAAACAATTCAATTGCTTAGACATTTGGTCAAAACCTGGCTTATTAGTTTTATAATTCCATGGGTTATAGATGAATGCATTTATTCATCTTTTTGGTGGATGGACTCTTTATTTTAATTCTCTCATTATGCCTTTGATTTATGTTTTAGCATTCAATTCAACCTATCTTGCTAGTTTATGAGTTGCTTATTTTATCATACATGCAGCTTCAATACCTGATCCCATAAAGGCCGAGCTGTTGCAAAGAATTCAAACCTTCCTGGTTTTAGCTGCTCATTGATCACTACTACAAAAATAGTTAAAGATCACACTTTGACCAAAAAAAAAAATATCTCACTTTTATTGGAAGTGTGATAAAAAAAAATTAGATTGATATTTTAATCACACTTAATTTGATTGAGTGTGATAATATTTATTTTTTATGCCACTTTTTAATTTAGTGTGATTATATATATACACTACTACTTTTTAATCACACTTTTTAAACAATTGTGATTATATATATATATATATTTTAATCACACATTATAATTAAAGTATGATTATTTTTGTATTTTTTAATCACACATTCTAAAGAAAGTGTGATTATATATACACTACTACTTTTTAATCACACTTTTTAAATAAGTATGATTATATATATATATATTAATCACACATTCTAATTAAAATGTGATTATTTATATATTTTTTAAACACACCTTCTAATTAAAGTGTGATTATATCACTACTACAAAAATAGTTAAAAATCGTACTTTGACAAATAAAAATATCTCACTTTTATTGAAAGTGTGATAAAAAAAAATCAGATTGATATTTTAATCACACTTAATTTGATTGAGTGTGATAATATTTATTTTTTATGTCACTTTTAAATCAAGTGTGATTATATATATATTTTTTATTCACACTTTTAATTAATGTGATTGTATATATTTTTTAATATATTATTTTTATATAATAATATATCCCAAACTGGTGCCTTTTCTCTTCTATTACTCTCAGCAGGCAAAACAAGGACAAATCGTTTTGAGACTTTTTCCAAATAAAACCCTAGCACCTCATTGTATGCTCAATGTCAACATCTCTTTAGCCTCTTCCAATCTCCCTCACAGTGGGCAGACATCCCTTCTCCCTTACAAAGGTATGGCCTCTCTCTCTCTCTCTCTCTCTCTCTGTTGTTTAATGGTGAGGTAAGGGTTTTCGGTAACGTGGTGGGGATGGAATGGTGTAATGGGAGGTGTGATGTAAGAGGAGGGCTAGTGGTGCTATAGTAGGGACGGAAAGGGCGGGCATTTCAGATTTGTGGTGGAGTAAAGGAGTAGTTTTATGGTTGTGGATAAGAGGGAAAGAGGCAATGGATCTATGGTAGTAAAGGGTTAGAGGGGCTGTGGCAAGGGGCAGAAGGGGAAGTGTGTCACGCCCCACTTTTTATTACTCGAAGCCATTACCAAATTCATTAACTTAATTCAATTTCAGAGATAACATGCGGAAATAAACTTATACATTCAATCCATATAAATGAATATAAATACTCTCATTCGTATGCAAAGTAAATGTTACATGAACATACTCAATAAATTGCCCTTGGGCTTACAACCTTTAAATAAACAAATGAATAGGTGTAACCCTTTTTCACATATGGTGTTCCGCCAACAACAAAGAGGCCCCGTGGCCAACAAATAAGAAGATCCAAATCCTGTAGCACAACCTGCTAAACACCTGAAAAAGATTCAACAACGTGGGATGAACATAAAGTCCAGTAGGGATCTCAACATGATCCCCAACAATAACAACTTACAGATAGCTATGATCATGCACACCCATTCTCGTACTAGAATAGTAATATGACAGTTTATACAAAATATATATATATAAACTTTCCTTGAAAAATAACCGTTTCATTCAACGCTATAAGCGATTCATCTTTCCTTATTCCTTTCATTAATCCCCATTCCCATTCTTTCATAACATTAACAATTACTTAGGAAAATAATCTCACTAAGCCCGATACTCTCTTCCACTTCCTATACATACACAGATGTACCTTTTCAAAACATGTTTATCGTTAAAACATTCATTCTCCTTCACACTTTCCAAGAGACAAAAAAAAACATTTTGGTTCATTTCCACTACTGTCATACCTATACATGCATAACCTAGTAAAAATATAAATTTACAACCCACCCACATGTATACAATCAATCAATGGAGTAACTCGGTTCTCCGAACTGGAACCAATCAAATATGTGATATTTTCAGTTACAACTAACAACAACAATTCCACCCTGCTCAACTAGCTATGCGCTTAGTAAGCCAAATATATACTGAAATAACTACAACCAACTTCGCTCTACTAGCTATGTGCGTAGTAAGCCAAAATACTAGTTTACCAGGCGCTAGCTGGAAGGGTATGGTGCCTTCTATTATTAGCGCATACAGTTCTCCAGGCGCTAGCTGGAAGGTAACGGTACCTTTGATTATAAGCGCGGCATATAACGCCAACAACAACCATGCAACAAGGCATATCCAACATGTATAATGCATATACATAACCAACAAGAATCTAACAACGAGTTAAAGTAGATAAACACATAGGTGTAATGTATACACAACAATTCAACACAACCATGTCATCCTCCACCGATGACCAAGGACAAAACCTCTAGATGCATGTATATTGTACATTTATTAACAGACTCAAATATCATGAGATCATCAACTTATCACTAATACTAACATAGTAGTATAAGATACAACAATCCAACATTCATACTCATTTCAAGTACCTTTCCCATTTCACAAAACCAACTCTCTTTATTTTTCAAAACCGGTTTCATTCCTTTTGTTTTTCACAAAATCAAATCCAAGGACAATAAAGCCAAAGCTCATTTTAATCTACTACATTCATCTCCAAGCCATTCCAATTTAATTATACAAATTAAATCATAATCATTAAAATAGGATTTCCCTCCCCTTCTCCCAATATTGATAAAAAGGTTCAATCATCTAGAACAAACAACAATGGCTTCATTCAAAACCCAAAATACCCAAGTATTTACCCAATGATCAAAACCCCTCTATTGAGTTATTAAACCAAATAAATATTAGGGTTTCCTCTCCTTACAACAACAACATGGTAATTAACACCCAATTACCCCCAAAACACATCTAATGATAATAGATCTAAATCCAACAACTAACCCAAAGTTCAACCTCATGAATTTATACAAAAATCCAACATAAAATGGTTTTCATGCAATACAAAAATTACCACATGTCTATCTATAGACGTAGTATTGAAAAAGAACAAGGAGAATCCCTACCTCAAAGGAGAACTCAAAAGGAGATGATGACCCGAAATCAAAGTGCTCCAAATCCACAATTTTTCCGATTAAGACGAAGCCCTCGACACCCTCTACCTTTTTAACAAAGGACCTAGGATGGATTCATACTAGAAGGAGATGAAATCTAGAGAGATAATAAGTTTAGAGAGAGAGACTCTCGGCTGCTAGGGTTTCAAGAATGAAAGAGGGAGTAAAATGATCTTTTTCCCGCTGCTGCCTACTGAAATACGATAGACTCGCTCGAGCGAAGACCTGGTCGCTCGAGCGACCAGACACAGAAAACTCACGCGCGGGCAAACAAACCAGAAGCTCGCTCGAGCGACAAAAATCTCGCTCGAGCCAAGAATTCCAATGTTCGGGTCCTAGTACCAGACGCAACGCTCGCTCGAGCGAAGCCACCCTGGCTCGACCAACCAGACACAAAACTCCACGCTCGCTCGAGCGACAAACAGCTCGCTCGAGCGAAGGACTAAAAACCTGGGCAGCAACCACCTGCTCCCAATCACACCCAACCTGGAACGAACAAGTCCAAAACATTCTATAACTCAAATTTAAAGAATTGAAAGACAGAAACAAGTTCAAAACAACAACCGGAATCTACGGAACTAAGTCCGGATACTACAACCAAAGGAGAAAGAACCGGGATCGCTATAACCTTCCCCCTTTAAAGAATTTCGTCCCCGAAATTAAGGATGCGCCAAAAAAAAAAAACACAAGCCCAACTGATTACACAACACCAACACCCCCCAATACTAGGAGTAAAACCGCTTTCACTACAAACCGTCAAGCCACTCTTACCAAGGAAGAGACTCACTAAGGGAATACGTTCCAAACGACAACACTTAGGTGCGAAAACCTTAACAAACCAAACCTTGTGAGTAAATAATAAGAAAACATTTTCTTGCTCAAGAGACATTTCTCAAAGATAGTCAAATTCTCAATGTTAACATTCCAAAATAAATCCTTCATTTTCCATGCGAAACTCAACAGTTTTGTAAATATTTTTCACAAATACGGTGTTATCCAAACACAAAAATCATCCAAACTTTTTATTTACCAAAAAGATTAATTTGGAATTTCTCAAAACCCTTGAATTAAATCAATTTCTCAACAACACCCTTAGGTGGCCCAAACACTAGGAAAAATTTTATTTTCCAAATCTTTTCAACATACTACTAGCAACAACCATCACTCATACAGTGATACCAAAACCAACACAAAGCATAACATTTCTATAATGATAGTTAATAGAAACCATAACAGTACTGACAACACATAAGGCATAAGAAATTCATGGTTTTGCAATTTCGTTCCGCCTCCTTTTACTTAACCAATTTAAAATCATAAATATGGTTCAAAATCCGACCAACAATTTAAATGAGACAATAACTCATATAAAACATTTCTCACTTCACAATAGATAAGCATATTAGCTATATCATCACATCAACTGATAAGTATAAAAACTATATCACTCTTTCAAGGATAAGCATATGAGCTATATCACTACTACAATGGAAGAGCATAAGAGCTGCATCCCTGAATCCATTCCCCATCTTCCTTTAACCATTAACCGGTTTAGAGGTACATCCCCCATCTTCCCCTAAACCGTGGAGTACATCCCCCATCTCCTCCCATACACAAGCAATGCATATAAACACAAAGGTTCTATACACGATCAATCAATACATAAATTAATGTATTCTATCAATCATCAGATTCAATGGCATAACATGCTCGATTAGTTCCAATCTCCCTAATCAACACACAAAGTCTACAACAACGAGACTAACCTCAAGGTGACAGAAGTCAAACCAAAACCCAATACCAACAAGCTGACTAAACAACTCAATAACCCTACATTCAGTACTCCACCCACTGATGTACCACTTAAATCACTAACTCCCAACACGGAGTTCTCTTACACAAACCCCAAATTTTGGAATCTCACCGGATCTCCTAAAATCGAATCACACCAACATTGTTTCTAAGGGAAATACCACCATCCATGGCTAGATAGCAAGCTTGTTCAACTCCTCAACCGAAGACCAACATGGTCAACCTCGATTACAACAACTCAATCACGAAGGACAATTTTGGCCAACGCCATTCTCGTTATTCTAGAACACAAACTGTTCTTCCTCTAAAGGATGCTGCCAGCATTCACTCACAAACCATAATCAACAATTGATCACCAAACATAACACAAACACTACTAATATACAACCGATGGGGTCACTACGGACTCGCTAACTAGCAAGGCCCAAAACACAAACCCACAAACAGGTACCATTCCCGCTAACCCGAGACACAAATCTCACATAACCTTGCTAATACCACACAACTTTCAAAACCACCACATCTAACACATACACCCACGGATTCCCGCTCTCAACAAATAATCTTAAAAAAAGTGAATAAGGCCCACAGGCCGTCACAAGACTATTACAATAAACAGTACCAAGCAAGCAACAACACTAGGATCATTGACCCCATTAACAACTTCTCACTACATAAAATAGAGAGTTCGAAATTCCATACATACTCCCCAATACATGAGGATTAAACAAACAATACTATGCATATAAATGCGATACATAATCATGATGCCTCAGCATCCAACAGTACACCGGTCCACAACAAAATCAATAACCATGAAACACCACCGGCCAACATACAAAAAGTCCCTCTCCAGGGTAACACTGTAGGGCTAACTAATAAGTTGCCCCTCGCGAGGCTCCCGAAGCCTGGCCTGCCCGCTTCTGGTACCGATACCGCCCCCGACTGGACGGGTACGACTGAGTCTGACTAGGTTTTGAAACACTTGCAGAGTTCACACGCAAAGGGCAAAAACGTCTACCATGGCCCTGCAGGCCACAAACGAAACAACCACCAGACCCCCTACTCAGAGACTGGTATGAAACCTGCACCTCCCCGGAAACCCCAACAGAAGGATCCAAAACCCCTAGCGAAGAAAAGGAACCAGCTCCCGACTGAGCATGTTTCCGCCTCCACCCTTTACTGAGCCTAGAGCGCTTAGGAACCACATGACTGACCGAGATGGTCTCCTCCTTAACCCCATCATCACTAGCAATCAAGGCCACCACATGGGCCGCTGCCTCAACTAAAGTATAGTAATCCTTCCACAAGGATCCAGCTACCTTTTCCCGAATATCAAAACACAACCGCTTTTCGAACTCAAAACAACGACGCTCCTCTGTTGTCACCAACTCTGGAGCAAACCTCGACAAACTATCAAACCGCATCTCAAACTGTGCCACAGGAGTGTCATCCTGACGCAACTCCAAAAACTGATCCATCAACCTTTCCCGAGCAGAAGGAGGGAAATACTTGGCCCAAAAGGCCTCGGTAAAAGCAACCCACGTGCTACCCACATTATTCTTAGCATTCTTCCACCAATAACTCGCATCACTCTTCAACTGAAAGGTCGCCAAAGAAACCCTCAACTCCTCATCTTCGACTCTGAGCATATCAAGAGTCTTGGTAATCTATTCCAACCAACTCTCTGCCTCCAACGGTTTAGCCTCCTCCACAAACTCAGGTGGACCGGAGCGAAAGAACTCCTTAGTAAGCTTGAGAGCATGCCCGCTGCTGCCCTCAGTACGAGCTAGGACGTCTTGCACTGCTCTCACAATCTCACGTGCGACATCCTCACCGACAGCCGATGCTGCAACGGCAGGTACTAAAGGAACTGTTGTGCCTCTCCCGGCGTTCCTACTACTCAACCGTCCTCTACTCCCTCGTGTAGACATCCTATAAAGCACAAAGTAAATTACACTTAGCGCAAAACACTATAGACTTCTCCGAGGCACACTCCACTACTATTAAGTCACAAGACACACTTAGCCTCAAAATTTACATCTCTACTGCATATTACCATCTAAATATGTAAACACACAATCGAATCAAGCCCACAAAGATAGCCACTCATCCCGGAACTCTCAAGGAATTCCTATCAGAAACCACGTTGATCAGGCGTGTTTCCAAAAGGACCTCAAAGCAAGTTCACCGGCTATGAATACTATCCAGGAGACTGAATCCTACGCTCACACAAATGCAACACATAAGTCCTAATTCTCATGGTATCTATATGCAACGTCCTCACTACACGTAGTAAACCCACTGTGGTAAAAACCACTTCCCACGAGCTCAAGGTATTCAAACCCGGCAACTCTGATACCAAGTTGTCACGCCCCACTTTTTATTACTCGAAGCCATTACCAAATTCATTAACTTATTTCAATTTCAGAGATAACATGCGGAAATAAACTTATACATTCAATCCATATAAATGAATATAAATACTCTCATTCGTATGCAAAGTAAATGTTACATGAACATACTCAATAAATTGCCCTTGGGCTTACAACCTTTAAATAAACAAATGAAAGGGTGTAACCCTTTTTCACATATGGTGTTCCGCCAACAACAAAGAGGCCCCGTGGCCAACAAATAAGAAGATCCAAATCCTGTAGCACAACCTGCTAAACACCTGAACAAGATTCAACAACGTGGGATGAACATAAAGTCCAGTAGGGATCTCAACATGATCCCCAACAATAACAACTTACAGATAGCTATGATCATGCACACCCATTCTCGTACTAGAATAGTAATATGACAGTTTATACAAAATATATATATATAAACTTTCCTTGAAAAATAACCGTTTCATTCAACGCTATAAGCGATTCATCTTTCCTTATTCCTTTCATTAATCCCCATTCCCATTCTTTCATAACATTAACAATTACTTAGGAAAATAATCTCACTAAGCCCGATACTCTCTTCCACTTCCTATACATACACAGATGTACCTTTTCAAAACATGTTTATCGTTAAAACATTCATTCTCCTTCACACTTTCCAAGAGACAAAAAAAAACATTTTGGTTCATTTCCACTACTGTCATACCTATACATGCATAACCTAGTAAAAATATAAATTTACAACCCACCCACATGTATACAATCAATCAATGGAGTAACTCGGTTCTCCGAACTGGAACCAATCAAATATGTGATATTTTCAGTTACAACTAACAACAACAATTCCACCCTGCTCAACTAGCTATGCGATTAGTAAGCCAAATATATACTGAAATAACTACAACCAACTTCGCTCTACTAGCTATGTGCGTAGTAAGCCAAAATACTAGTTTACCAGGCGCTAGCTGGAAGGGTATGGTGCCTTCTATTATTAGCGCATACAGTTCTCCAGGCGCTAGCTGGAAGGTAACGGTACCTTTGATTATAAGCGCGGCATATAACGCCAACAACAACCATGCAACAAGGCATATCCAACATGTATAATGCATATACATAACCAACAAGAATCTAACAACGAGTTAAAGTAGATAAACACATAGGTGTAATGTATACACAACAATTCAACACAACCATGTCATCCTCCACCGATGACCAAGGACAAAACCTCTAGATGCATGTATATTGTACATCTATTAACAGACTCAAATATCATGAGATCATCAACTTATCACTAATACTAACATAGTAGTATAAGATACAACAATCCAACATTCATACTCATTTCAAGTACCTTTCCCATTTCACAAAACCAACTCTCTTTATTTTTCAAAACCGGTTTCATTCCTTTTGTTTTTCATAAAATCAAATCCAAGGACAATAAAGCCAAAGCTCATTTTAATCTACTACATTCATCTCCAAGCCATTCCAATTTAATTATACAAATTAAATCATAATCATTAAAATAGGATTTCCCTCCCCTTCTCCCAATATTGATAAAAAGGTTCAATCATCTAGAACAAACAACAATGGCTTCATTCAAAACCCAAAATACCCAAGTATTTACCCAATGATCAAAACCCCTCTATTGAGTTATTAAACCAAATAAATATTAGGGTTTCCTCTCCTTACAACAACAACATGGTAATTAACACCCAATTACCCCCAAAACACATCTAATGATAATAGATCTAAATCCAACAACTAACCCAAAGTTCAACCTCATGAATTTATACAAAAATCCAACATAAAATGGTTTTCATGCAATACAAAAATTACCACATGTCTATCTATAGACGTAGTATTGAAAAAGAACAAGGAGAATCCCTACCTCAAAGGAGAACTCAAAAGGAGATGATGACCCGAAATCAAAGTGCTCCAAATCCACAATTTTTCCGATTAAGACGAAGCCCTCGACACCCTCTACCTTTTTAACAAAGGACCTAGGATGGATTCATACTAGAAGGAGATGAAATCTAGAGAGATAATAAGTTTAGAGAGAGAGACTCTCGGCTGCTAGGGTTTCAAGAATGAAAGAGGGAGTAAAATGATCTTTTTCCCGCTGCTGCCTACTGAAATACGATAGACTCGCTCGAGCGAAGACCTGGTCGCTCGAGCGACCAGACACAGAAAACTCACGCGCGGGCAAACAAACCAGAAGCTCGCTCGAGCGACAAAAATCTCGCTCGAGCCAAGAATTCCAATGTTCGGGTCCTAGTACCAGACGCAACGCTCGCTCGAGCGAAGCCACCCTGGCTCGACCAACCAGACACAAAACTCCACGCTCGCTCGAGCGACAAACAGCTCGCTCGAGCGAAGGACTAAAAACCTGGGCAGCAACCACCTGCTCCCAATCACACCCAACCTGGAACGAACAAGTCCAAAACATTCTATAACTCAAATTTAAAGAATTGAAAGACAGAAACAAGTTCAAAACAACAACCGGAATCTACGGAACTAAGTCCGGATACTACAACCAAAGGAGAAAGAACCGGGATCGCTATAACCTTCCCCCTTTAAAGAATTTCGTCCCCGAAATTAAGGATGCGCCAAAAAAAAAAAACACAAGCCCAACTGATTACACAACACCAACACCCCCCAATACTAGGAGTAAAACCGCTTTCACTACAAACCGTCAAGCCACTCTTACCAAGGAAGAGACTCACTAAGGGAATACGTTCCAAACGACAACACTTAGGTGCGAAAACCTTAACAAACCAAACCTTGTGAGTAAATAATAAGAAAACATTTTCTTGCTCAAGAGACATTTCTCAAAGATAGTCAAATTCTCAATGTTAACATTCCAAAATAAATCCTTCATTTTCCATGCGAAACTCAACAGTTTTGTAAATATTTTTCACAAATACGGTGTTATCCAAACACAAAAATCATCCAAACTTTTTATTTACCAAAAAGATTAATTTGGAATTTCTCAAAACCCTTGAATTAAATCAATTTCTCAACAACACCCTTAGGTGGCCCAAACACTAGGAAAAATTTTATTTTCCAAATCTTTTCAACATACTACTAGCAACAACCATCACTCATACAGTGATACCAAAACCAACACAAAGCATAACATTTCTATAATGATAGTTAATAGAAACCATAACAGTACTGACAACACATAAGGCATAAGAAATTCATGGTTTTGCAATTTCGTTCCGCCTCCTTTTACTTAACCAATTTAAAATCATAAATATGGTTCAAAATCCGACCAACAATTTAAATGAGACAATAACTCATATAAAACATTTCTCACTTCATAATAGATAAGCATATTAGCTATATCATCACATCAACTGATAAGTATAAAAACTATATCACTCTTTCAAGGATAAGCATATGAGCTATATCACTACTACAATGGAAGAGCATAAGAGCTGCATCCCTGAATCCATTCCCCATCTTCCTTTAACCATTAACCGGTTTAGAGGTACATCCCCCATCTTCCCCTAAACCGTGGAGTACATCCCCCATCTCCTCCCATACACAAGCAATGCATATAAACACAAAGGTTCTATACACGATCAATCAATACATAAATTAATGTATTCTATCAATCATCAGATTCAATGGCATAACATGCTCGATTAGTTCCAATCTCCCTAATCAACACACAAAGTCTACAACAACGAGACTAACCTCAAGGTGACAGAAGTCAAACCAAAACCCAATACCAACAAGCTGACTAAACAACTCAATAACCCTACATTCAGTACTCCACCCACTGATGTACCACTTAAATCACTAACTCCCAACACGGAGTTCTCTTACACAAACCCCAAATTTTGGAATCTCACCGGATCTCCTAAAATCGAATCACACCAACATTGTTTCTAAGGGAAATACCACCATCCATGGCTAGATAGCAAGCTTGTTCAACTCCTCAACCGAAGACCAACATGGTCAACCTCGATTACAACAACTCAATCACGAAGGACAATTTTGGCCAACGCCATTCTCGTTATTCTAGAACACAAACTGTTCTTCCTCTAAAGGATGCTGCCAGCATTCACTCACAAACCATAATCAACAATTGATCACCAAACATAACACAAACACTACTAATATACAACCGATGGGGTCACTACGGACTCGCTAACTAGCAAGGCCCAAAACACAAACCCACAAACAGGTACCATTCCCGCTAACCCGAGACACAAATCTCACATAACCTTGCTAATACCACACAACTTTCAAAACCACCACATCTAACACATACACCCACGGATTCCCGCTCTCAACAAATAATCTTAAAAAAAGTGAATAAGGCCCACAGGCCGTCACAAGACTATTACAATAAACAGTACCAAGCAAGCAACAACACTAGGATCATTGACCCCATTAACAACTTCTCACTACATAAAATAGAGAGTTCGAAATTCCATACATACTCCCCAATACATGAGGATTAAACAAACAATACTATGCATATAAATGCGATACATAATCATGATGCCTCAGCATCCAACAGTACACCGGTCCACAACAAAATCAATAACCATGAAACACCACCGGCCAACATACAAAAAGTCCCTCTCCAGGGTAACACTGTAGGGCTAACTAATAAGTTGCCCCTCGCGAGGCTCCCGAAGCCTGGCCTGCCCGCTTCTGGTACCGATACCGCCCCCGACTGGACGGGTACGACTGAGTCTGACTAGGTTTTGAAACACTTGCAGAGTTCACACGCAAAGGGCAAAAACGTCTACCATGGCCCTGCAGGCCACAAACGAAACAACCACCAGACCCCCTACTCAGAGACTGGTATGAAACCTGCACCTCCCCGGAAACCCCAACAGAAGGATCCAAAACCCCTAGCGAAGAAAAGGAACCAGCTCCCGACTGAGCATGTTTCCGCCTCCACCCTTTACTGAGCCTAGAGCGCTTAGGAACCACATGACTGACCGAGATGGTCTCCTCCTTAACCCCATCATCACTAGCAATCAAGGCCACCACATGGGCCGCTGCCTCAACTAAAGTATAGTAATCCTTCCACAAGGATCCAGCTACCTTTTCCCGAATATCAAAACACAACCGCTTTTCGAACTCAAAACAACGACGCTCCTCTGTTGTCACCAACTCTGGAGCAAACCTCGACAAACTATCAAACCGCATCTCAAACTGTGCCACAGGAGTGTCATCCTGACGCAACTCCAAAAACTGATCCATCAACCTTTCCCGAGCAGAAGGAGGGAAATACTTGGCCCAAAAGGCCTCGGTAAAAGCAACCCACGTGCTACCCACATTATTCTTAGCATTCTTCCACCAATAACTCGCATCACTCTTCAACTGAAAGGTCGCCAAAGAAACCCTCAAC
Source organism: Camellia sinensis (assembly GCF_055761805.1). Classification (NCBI taxonomy): domain Eukaryota; kingdom Viridiplantae; phylum Streptophyta; class Magnoliopsida; order Ericales; family Theaceae; genus Camellia; species Camellia sinensis. The sequence continues at coordinate 63,009,017 of NC_138971.1, forward strand.
TCCTCATCTTCGACTCTGAGCATATCAAGAGTCTTGGTAATCTATTCCAACCAACTCTCTGCCTCCAACGGTTTAGCCTCCTCCACAAACTCAGGTGGACCGGAGCGAAAGAACTCCTTAGTAAGCTTGAGAGCATGCCCGCTGCTGCCCTCAGTACGAGCTAGGACGTCTTGCACTGCTCTCACAATCTCACGTGCGACATCCTCACCGACAGCCGATGCTGCAACGGCAGGTACTAAAGGAACTGTTGTGCCTCTCCCGGCGTTCCTACTACTCAACCGTCCTCTACTCCCTCGTGTAGACATCCTATAAAGCACAAAGTAAATTACACTTAGCGCAAAACACTATAGACTTCTCCGAGGCACACTCCACTACTATTAAGTCACAAGACACACTTAGCCTCAAAATTTACATCTCTACTGCATATTACCATCTAAATATGTAAACACACAATCGAATCAAGCCCACAAAGATAGCCACTCATCCCGGAACTCTCAAGGAATTCCTATCAGAAACCACGTTGATCAGGCGTGTTTCCAAAAGGACCTCAAAGCAAGTTCACCGGCTATGAATACTATCCAGGAGACTGAATCCTACGCTCACACAAATGCAACACATAAGTCCTAATTCTCATGGTATCTATATGCAACGTCCTCACTACACGTAGTAAACCCACTGTGGTAAAAACCACTTCCCACGAGCTCAAGGTATTCAAACCCGGCAACTCTGATACCAAGTTGTCACGCCCCACTTTTTATTACTCGAAGCCATTACCAAATTCATTAACTTATTTCAATTTCAGAGATAACATGCGGAAATAAACTTATACATTCAATCCATATAAATGAATATAAATACTCTCATTCGTATGCAAAGTAAATGTTACATGAACATACTCAATAAATTGCCCTTGGGCTTACAACCTTTAAATAAACAAATGAAAGGGTGTAACCCTTTTTCACATATGGTGTTCCGCCAACAACAAAGAGGCCCCGTGGCCAACAAATAAGAAGATCCAAATCCTGTAGCACAACCTGCTAAACACCTGAACAAGATTCAACAACGTGGGATGAACATAAAGTCCAGTAGGGATCTCAACATGATCCCCAACAATAACAACTTACAGATAGCTATGATCATGCACACCCATTCTCGTACTAGAATAGTAATATGACAGTTTATACAAAATATATATATATAAACTTTCCTTGAAAAATAACCGTTTCATTCAACGCTATAAGCGATTCATCTTTCCTTATTCCTTTCATTAATCCCCATTCCCATTCTTTCATAACATTAACAATTACTTAGGAAAATAATCTCACTAAGCCCGATACTCTCTTCCACTTCCTATACATACACAGATGTACCTTTTCAAAACATGTTTATCGTTAAAACATTCATTCTCCTTCACACTTTCCAAGAGACAAAAAAAAACATTTTGGTTCATTTCCACTACTGTCATACCTATACATGCATAACCTAGTAAAAATATAAATTTACAACCCACCCACATGTATACAATCAATCAATGGAGTAACTCGGTTCTCCGAACTGGAACCAATCAAATATGTGATATTTTCAGTTACAACTAACAACAACAATTCCACCCTGCTCAACTAGCTATGCGATTAGTAAGCCAAATATATACTGAAATAACTACAACCAACTTCGCTCTACTAGCTATGTGCGTAGTAAGCCAAAATACTAGTTTACCAGGCGCTAGCTGGAAGGGTATGGTGCCTTCTATTATTAGCGCATACAGTTCTCCAGGCGCTAGCTGGAAGGTAACGGTACCTTTGATTATAAGCGCGGCATATAACGCCAACAACAACCATGCAACAAGGCATATCCAACATGTATAATGCATATACATAACCAACAAGAATCTAACAACGAGTTAAAGTAGATAAACACATAGGTGTAATGTATACACAACAATTCAACACAACCATGTCATCCTCCACCGATGACCAAGGACAAAACCTCTAGATGCATGTATATTGTACATCTATTAACAGACTCAAATATCATGAGATCATCAACTTATCACTAATACTAACATAGTAGTATAAGATACAACAATCCAACATTCATACTCATTTCAAGTACCTTTCCCATTTCACAAAACCAACTCTCTTTATTTTTCAAAACCGGTTTCATTCCTTTTGTTTTTCATAAAATCAAATCCAAGGACAATAAAGCCAAAGCTCATTTTAATCTACTACATTCATCTCCAAGCCATTCCAATTTAATTATACAAATTAAATCATAATCATTAAAATAGGATTTCCCTCCCCTTCTCCCAATATTGATAAAAAGGTTCAATCATCTAGAACAAACAACAATGGCTTCATTCAAAACCCAAAATACCCAAGTATTTACCCAATGATCAAAACCCCTCTATTGAGTTATTAAACCAAATAAATATTAGGGTTTCCTCTCCTTACAACAACAACATGGTAATTAACACCCAATTACCCCCAAAACACATCTAATGATAATAGATCTAAATCCAACAACTAACCCAAAGTTCAACCTCATGAATTTATACAAAAATCCAACATAAAATGGTTTTCATGCAATACAAAAATTACCACATGTCTATCTATAGACGTAGTATTGAAAAAGAACAAGGAGAATCCCTACCTCAAAGGAGAACTCAAAAGGAGATGATGACCCGAAATCAAAGTGCTCCAAATCCACAATTTTTCCGATTAAGACGAAGCCCTCGACACCCTCTACCTTTTTAACAAAGGACCTAGGATGGATTCATACTAGAAGGAGATGAAATCTAGAGAGATAATAAGTTTAGAGAGAGAGACTCTCGGCTGCTAGGGTTTCAAGAATGAAAGAGGGAGAAAAATGATCTTTTTCCCGCTGCTGCCTACTGAAATACGATAGACTCGCTCGAGCGAAGACCTGGTCGCTCGAGCGACCAGACACAAAAAACTCACGCGCGGGCAAACAAACCAGAAGCTCGCTCGAGCGACAAAAATATCGCTCGAGCCAAGAATTCCAGTGTTCAGGTCCTAGTACCAGACGCAACGCTCGCTCGAGCGAAGCCACCCTGGCTTGACCCACCAGACACAAAACTCCACGCTCGCTCGAGCGACAAACAGCTCGCTCGAGCGAAGGACTAAAAACCTGGGCAGCAACCACCTGCTCCCAATCACACCCAACCTGGAACGAACAAGTCCAAAACATTCTATATCTCAAATTTAAAGAATTGAAGGACAGAAACAAGTTCAAAACAACAACCGGAATCCACGGAACTAAGTCCGGATACTACAACCAAAGGAGAAAGAACCGAGATCGCTATAAAGTGTAACTAGGTGGGATAGGGGTTCCTAAGGGGAATGAAGAGGTTAGAGAGTTAGAAGAGGGTTGGGAGAGGGAGATGGTGTAAAAGCCTTTCTTGTGTTTGATAAAATACATGTGTGAAACATTGCCATATTGTTGGGGATTTTGGAGTTGAAGGGTCATTTTATTATCTTGTGTGGAGAATTCTTAGTGCACCAGGTTTGAGTTGTTATGTTTGAAAAAAAATTTAACACAAATCCAAGACTTGCATTTCAATTCTCCTTTCTTACATTGTAAAATTGAAATATATTTTTTTTTTAAATGTATTCTATGGCTTAATATTGATTTCTTCTGTATTGTTATGCATGAAGAATTAAGATATGAACATTTCGCCCCTTGCCACTATTGGACAATCTTCACTGTATTTAAATAGATTAAATTCTGTTGTGTACAAAACAACAACAAGAATATAAAGAAATAAAGAAAAAAGAGAATGTTTGATTACAAAAATCAAACTCTAAATAATAAATAAATAATAAAACCACAGATTTTATTTTGTTACACAAACAAAAATAAAATCTGATTAAATAAACAAATAAAAACAGAATAAAATTAAACAACTTACTTGGTTAATTTATTTGAATAACTTTTCTGATCAAGTCCAGTGTTTAACACTGTGTCCTTAAGACAGATTCGTCCTCTCCACGGTGCTATCAGAATTTGGACGTCTATCTCCCAAGATAAAATGATCTTATCAACGAATAAAAGCAGCACTACAATTTAATCGTTCGTCGAACACACAAAGTGTTTACACTCTTTCTTTCAGAAATAAAATGCAGCAAAATGCAGAGATTTAAAGCAGAGGATGGAGTACGAAAATTGGAGTCAAATCCAAATGGAAGGCTAGTCTATTTATAGATGTAAAGGTGGCTCTTGGTTTTGAATTGAACAGGTATGAAACCTGTTAGTTTCAAATTTAAACAGATTTGAATCTGTTGGGTTAATTATTCAAACAGATAAAAATGGGAAGGGCTCTGTTTGGATGAGCAATAAATCCAAACCAGTTTAATTCTGTTTGAAAACGGGAAGGGCCCTGTTTGGATGAACAATAAATCCAAACCAGTTTAATTTGAATTCTGGATTTTATTTTAATAAAAAAATAAAATTAAATTCAAATGTTTTTGACCCAAAAAGATTAGAAGCCCAACCCCACACCACGCACCCGCGCCTAAGCCCAGCCCCGACGGCGGCGCGCATGTGGTGATTTTTGGGTCCAATGGGTCTAGCCCATTCTACCCATAACCTCTCCCTCTAAAACACTTGGGTAGCCCTTGGGGCACACCCCAAGTATCTCACCCTAAGCCTTATAAACCCTTTCAAAACTTCCCACCAAATCAATGTGGGACAAGCCAATTTACAACCTTAAGGAATTTCCACCAAAACTCCATTTTCATGGAGCACGCTTTGGCTTCAATTTCCCATTCACTCGGTAATGGTTTTGAGCAACCAAATATACCACGTGAATCACAATGCGGCATAGAACGCGTTACCACTTTGATCCGAGTAAATCGACGCTCGGGGCCCACCTAAAAAATAGACCAAACTTGAGAAAAAATTCTGGGTAAAACCAGAATTTTTCTACCATTTCCAACAACCACACCCCCAGATGACCACCTCTGCATCTTTTTTTTTTTTTTTTTTTTGACCTGTACACCATTAGTGCTACTGTCATCATGTTCAACATGTATGAGTTAACCCACTTAGAGTTTACTTCTCACTTAGCCGTATCATTTCAGCCATAATTACATCAAATTTTAACTTCTTGGAGTCCTAGGAAGGAAATTGAGTTATTCTTGAACTGCCACCAAGACAATAAACTTATTATGATTGGTGCGAATCATTTGAGGTGTTGATCACGTGTCTACAATGAAATAAGATGTTGATATTTGCCCGAACCCCCTTTGACTTACTTATTTTCCTCTAAAATAACATTCAGTGAGACCATTGGTGTTTTGTGAAAGTATCATCCCAAGCAAATCTTGATCAGTGCAAAAAAGAGCCTGTAGTCCCTCATTGCCTAACCTGGATTCTTCACGCTTCAAATCTTTTAGATTTGAACTTTATTTGGCTCTCAGGACCACAGTAATTACAAAAGAACATAAGGAGTCTTGTAGATGTTAGATAGATAATAACTGACTGGGGAATTATGACAGAATAAATGGAATGGTATTTCTGCATATACAGTTCAATTAGGAAAGCTACATACACAGCCAATTACATTGAAGAGTTTTAGTTCAGAGACGTTATTTTGTGGATAAAACGTTCACTACTTTAACTCCTTGGCACAGCTATTCAGCTGGGAGAAAAAAGAGGTAAACTACATATGCAAAGTTTTTGAATTGTAATTTTTTTTGTAGTCTTCCTTAATGAAATATTAGTTGGATAATGAACTGTTCGCCTTACTATCGTTGCAGAACCCAGCTCCAACCATTGCAGAGGCACTAAAAGAATCTAAAACAGTTGAGAGTTCGGGAAATAAGAGGATTGGTGACTTTTGATATTTAATTTTCATTTAATGGCATAAATGGCAACATATTCATTTTGCACTACTGTATATGTAGGCTAAAAAAATGCCTCCACTTTTCCTTCTCAAAGGGATCATGTTAGTGGATCAAGTAGTTCCAGCAGTTTAATTAAACTTTTTTGCCGAGAGCATTAAACAAATAACTTGGATGAAACATTTTCCACAGGCTCCACTTTCAATCTTGTGATTGACTTTAAGAGCTCACATGTATTAGATTTTGCAACGTGCATGCATGAAGAGATATGTCAGCTTTTAACTTTCCACAAGAAATGTACCTCATCAATGGTGGGCACAAATGACTGCATTGAGCATATGAGGAGCCATCTCTGTAGTTTGGTTATGCAAATCAAATATCTTCACTAATTTAAGTCCATATTTTTTAGCTTTCTCTTCTCTTGGTTATTAGACTATCAGATTCCTGGTTTTGGGAAATAATTGAAAATATTAGATGAAGAAAGAAAATAATTAGTATATTGTACATGTGCGTGTGTACATGGTGTACATGTCTTCTTGCTGACACCCGGGTATCTAATTGTTTCTAAATAACCTCTTGCGGTTCAATGGAAAAAAGACTTACACGGAAACCGAACTTGATGAAGTGCGAGTTGAATGGATTAATTCCGTACTACAGAATATGAGTTGAAATCCAACATGTAAGTATGATATAACTTTCGTTCTTTAAATTGCTAATAAACAATTTTTTTAGTTGGTAAGGAATATATAATCACTTCAAGAACATAACAAATTTCATAAAATGTGTAAATTTTGCTACATACAAAAGCATTTGTACAATGGAAGATAGTAAACTCAAGTACATCCTAGGAAAACTCACAACCTTCACAAAATATCACTCTTACAGTCAAGAGTTTGAGATTGCTTCACACTAGATCAGTCTTGTATATCACTCTTGTATTGCATGATACCCAATACAATGAATATAAGGATGAACCCAATTCGAAATATGATAAATAAATATTTTATAATTTTTTTATTTTGCCTTTGGCATCATTTGATTTTCACTAATAGCAATTAGAGACAAACAAAGTTGGGTAGGTAATAGGTTACAAGCCAAATGTTGACTACCCCAGATACATTGTTCTCAAGAAGAGTACAAAGTCAATTTAGAGTTATCGTTAAATATAGCTTCTAATTTGTGATTCTAAAATTGAAATAATCTGAGATGGTTGCTTGAGACTCTCCATGAAAAGTTATTTATTGAGTGATGGTAAGCGTATATTTATTCTTGCATAAGTGAACTATGTACATATTATGGAACAGCTAAAATCAACTCAATTTATTGGGTGTTATGATCATAAATCTCCAATTTCTTTGGTTTGGAAGGCTAAGTTACAAAACTGGCTTCTGAACATCACTGTTTTCAGAAATTATATGTTCACCATGATGATTAAATAATTTATTTATTTATTATTGATTTTTAAGATATCATATGGTGGGTTTCTGTGTTTTTTGAAGATAGCATGTCCTCAAACATTTAATAGAAATTATATCTTTAGTGTTTATTGTTATCTTGCTTGAAAAGTGTGATTAGCGTTATGACGATTATCCATTTTATTTTTTATTTTTTATTTTTTAATTATCAAAAGAAAATTTTATTGATGAAAAGCACAACACATGATACAACCAAAAAAAAAATGTACATATTGCATTATAGCAAAACCCTTTCATCCTAACTAGGTTAGCATGAAAGGCAAGCCTAATCAAACGCACTTGGCTATGATGCAATATGCACTTCTCTCTTTTCTATGACTATTATAAATGATAGTGTATTCACAACTTTGCTTTGTGTATGGACAAATTACCATGAGTTAATTCTGGTTAAGTTGAAAACTAAATTTGGGTCATGGTAGTTATATAACTATTCCAGGCTTTCTCTCCTTTAAACTTGTTCTCTTTTGTGCTCTTTTCTTCTTCTTTTCTCTTTCATCATTTCATCTCTTTCTTCTCTTTCTATCCACTCTCTATTTATATTTTTTCTTATCTGAAAACAGATACACCAGCACATAATTGTTAAAATCTTGGTGGAATTGCTCAACACTTGGAATTGTGGGGGATTGATCATTTGTTTATTTTTTTTGTAGTTGACCCATCTTGACTTGGTATATTAATTGCTTTTCTTTCTCCACCTTGATTTGAGCTTTTTTGTTGGGATTTAGTTTAGTTTACTCTTTCCGTTGATATGTTGCTATAATAATTTTTTGATAAAATCTTTTTAAGGCTATGATTTACTAATATGTGTTTATATATATTGTTCAATCGTGCTCCATATGTATATGTCATAATTATATATAGTAATACAAACATTTTATACTAGAAATAATCAAATTCGTTATTTCTTTTCTATTGATGCAGGGGATGAAAAGTCAGTGTGATGAGAAAATGTCCGATTTTGTCTTTTATAAGACAAGAACAGTCTTTACAAAAATAGTAAGTTTTTTCAATTAACTTATTTTTTTATTTTTCAGGTCAAAAATTTCCTGGAGAGATGCAAAATATGGTCAAAGAATTCAAGAACTTAGTTTTTTCAAGTTTTATTTTTATTTTTCAATATATGTAATCACAGTTAAAAACTTTTTATTAATTTCTTTGTATATACTTTTGAACATTTAACTTTCATTAATGAAATATATGACGTTATTCCATTCAATATATGGTTGTGATTCAAAATATAGTATATGGTGTGTATTACATTCTTCAAATGCGCATACAAAAATAATATTGATTATTCTTCAAATATGTCAAATTCTTTTTTTTTTTTATCATAGGTTTTATTAGTTATTAATTACACTTAAAAGATGTGATCTAAATGTTTTTAATCACACCTAAAAGGTGTGATCTAAATGTTTTTAATCACACTTAAAAGTTGTGATGAAAGCATTTTTTAATGACACTTAAAAAGTGTAATTAAAAATGACCCCTTTTAATCACTCTCCCAAAAATCACACTTCAATAAAACTTAAAAGGTGTGATTAAAAAACATACATCACACAAAAAAAAGTGTGATCTTTATCTGTATTTGTAGTAATGGATATACCAGCCATGTATGGTATGGCTCATGTGGTTAAGGTTTTAGGAAGTCATAATCTTCTTGTTGATTAAAATCTATTGGAAGATTTGTCTGGAATGCTTTTTGATCGATTTAACCTCCAAGAAAGTCCATTTAAGAAAGTTTAAGAAAGTCCATCAAACTGTAATAGCTACTTTAGAGTCTGAACAATTATGCTTGTAATTTTGTAAACCATACTAAAATCTCAAGTGACACTATCAATTTAGTTATTTAACTATGACTTTTAGTAATCGGGTAAGTTCCAATATGAATGAAGATTACAATCCTGTTACTTCTAAATTATTCATAATATTTATCAGTTTCTTGTAGTTGTTCTTGTTGTTTGGATTGTTTATCTCTGCACATAATGTTATTTAAGGTATAATTTGCATAACAAAAAACTTAAAAATTGTAGTGAGGTTAACTTAAAAGAAACCCTGTCATGATGAGTTTTTTGCTTTAACTAGCAGTGTTTGGAAACATAGGGGAGGTACCAACATTTGTAGCTAGATTTTCAAGTATCATCCATTCAAACAGATCAAAATATTTAATTAAAAAAAGATACTCATTAGTATGGCCAAATTGTGGGTTTATTCATTCACTAAATTCTCTTCAAAGCACAAAAAGAATATTTACAATTAGAAAAGTAATAAAATAAAAACAATTAACAAACATAATTTAATTTTGAAGCTAGATGCTCTCATCATCTCAACATGAAAATCCCCTAATTTCTTTTCAAAATTCCAAATATTGATAATTAAAAAAATTCAACAACCAAAACTCACACAAAGTAATTATCTCAATATTTAATCAGGAACATTTTTCACCACCTAAAAATGATATTTCACTTCTTCCACAACCAAAAAATAAAAGGCTGAGCTCATTCATGGAAGCCAACAAAAGCGAATCCTTAACATGTTTGCAGTTCACCTCAACTAATAACAGATCGCAGTCAAAAGGAGGTTTTCAACCCTAATCACAAAGTGAAGAAGAGAGAGAAGACACCATTTCACATAACCAAAAATAAAACCCTAATCGAGTCCATACATGTATCATAGTCATGAAATCTTCCCTTTTCGGTGCAGATGAACGGAAAAACAGGGGGACGACTGCTCTTGGAGAGGTCTACGACTGTGTTCGTGGGTGTTTGTAGTGACCCTCATTCCCCACCTTAGACTCGGGCATGAGCATTTGTATAATCTTGTTTTGCTTAGTTGCAGTAGTGAATTTTCTTGACTTGTCTTAACTAGAATGAGATTTTTGTCTTGGTTTGTACGTATGTGAAATCTACTTGTTGAGCCTTGTTCTTTTCTGATGAGTCTAGTCGAGGTCACCTTAAAGCCAGAACCACCTTGAAACCACTTTGGTTGACCTCTACCTTCGTCCTGGCATATTGGCTGAGATGTCATCTTCTAGGCCGAGGTGTATCATCAAGGCCGAGAGGTGTACCATCTGGGTCGAGATGTTATCCTTGAACCCAAGTGATCTTGTTCCGGATTGGTGCGACCTAGATCGAGGTGTGGCACATCTAGGGCGAGGTGTGGCACAGCTAGGCCAAGTGTCGTCCGTCCTAGCCGGGATCATTGATACCTCACCTACCGGAGCTGATGTTTTCACCCAATGTCAGTACCTTGTCAGAATGCCATGCCACTTTACTTGTTAAACACCCTTTCGCCATACTCTGTCTGGCCTGTCAGCCACCTTTTCGGAGAGAACCAACCAGCCGTTGCCACGTGTCCGAGCTGAGTGTTAAATCAGCCGGCAGTGAGTAGAACCTATCATTTTGTATTATATCTTTGCCTTGAGAGAGAGAAGCTCTAGAAGGAGTTTTAGAGTGAATGAGTGGATCTTCGAGCTTGATTCTTAGAGATCTAACTGTAATAACCCAACCCTCGCACATGATTTCTGTTATATTCTGAGTCCTCGATTGGTACTTTTAAATGCTTACTGTGTAATTCTGCGAAAAATTATGATTAAGGGAGTGAAATCCATGTCTATGAATGTCTATCTGTCTCACAAGGAAACTATCTGTCACCATTAACATGTTTGAATTAGAAATTGGAAGCCTTAACAGCTTAATTAGCTGAAATTGATTATATATTCGTAATCAGCATAATTTTTAGGTAATATTAAGCATGTTCGTGAAATTTTAATTTTGGAAAGATTAAACGATTCATTTTTGTCATGTATGTCTTACTTATATATATATACCTCTAAGACTTTAGGAGCCTGGAAAAAAAAAAAAAACAAACGTGATTACCATTTTGGGGGAAAAAAGGAGGAGAAATCGGGGGAGAAGGGATTCAACATGAAAGCTTGGCAAATTTGTTAGAGGTGTAGGATTGAATTCAAGGTAAGCTCAAATCCTTCTTGTTATGGCCACTTAGAGTTTGCAATTGATGTGTATGTTTGATTCATGTTTAATTCATGCTTGATTAATGAGGCTTTCTGTCAATTGGTTGCTTAGACATCTAGATTGGGTGTGGTGTGCTATTATACTTCAATCTATGGCTTTCTATCATCACTTCATGGAATTATGTATATATATATATCATGTGTTATGTTTCAAGGATATGAAGAACTTGAATCCAAGAATGGAATTAGAGAGAGAGATGGCTTGTTGAAGCGCCTAATCTTGCTTAATTTATGATACTCAAGGTAGAATCCATGTTATAGTGATTTTAGGTGGGAATATTGCATTATTCTAACCTTGAGTTGCATGAAAAAAAATGGAATGAATACCAGGTTGGGACTTGAATGGAGGTTCAGAATTTCGAAATCTGCTCGGTCCGCTCGAGCGGGAAAAACCACCTCTCAGCAGTTTTGTGCATTTTACAGTCCGCTCGAGCGGCCAAAATGGCGCTCGAGCGGGGGACTCATTTTCAGGAAAATTAAATGTTTGTTCAGTTTTGAGTGCTTGCTTCTCTGGTATTTTAGAATGTTTTACAGCTAATTTTACAACGATTGTAAATGCATGCAAGGTGTAAGACTCAGGAAATGCGTTAAAAAAAAAGAAGAGAAACTAATGTATTAATTGTGCGCAGGGCACATTCCAGAAGGAAGCAACACGCCACCTCAACACTGTGAGTAGTAGTACCTATGTAATGTTATGCAATCATGTCAATGTTTCAAGACATGTAAGGCAATTATATTAATGTCTCAAGCATGTAATGTATTTATGCATGTTTAGATATGTTAATGTTAGAGCATATAAAGAAAAGCATTTACAAGGGCTATATGCCATTTCCAAGGGCCATGTGCCACAAGTTTCAAGTGCATTTCCAAGGGCCATGTGCCACAAGTCTCAAGTGCATTTTCAAGGGCCTCGTGCCACAAGTTTCAACTGTATTACAAGGGCCTCGTGCCATATGTTCAAGGGCTTCGTGCCATCATGTCTCAAGGGCTTATAGCCACATGCTTATGTCACGGGATTAGGCCTAGGGCCATTATGAACTTTACGCAGAATCAGACAAACCATGTGCATGCTGCATCTTTTTATGTATTGATGTATTTAAGCTTCAAGTCAGACGTCATTCATTATGTATTACTGCTCATTGAGCCCGGCTCACTCTCCATTATGTCTGTTTCTGTAGGTTATCAGTCAAGGAGTCAGTCCTAACTTCGACGCTGTCCCTTTTGTCAACCTTTACATGTCCAGGCACTACACCGGGCCCTTTACTTTTGGGAACTGCTAAGATATGGGTCTACTTTTGAGAGCCACCTACAGACGTTGTACACAACTCTCATATTCCTTTTGTTATGCCCAATTATCGGGCTAGGACTGTAAACGTGTATGTTGTCCATGATATCCAGGGATATAGTTTTAAACTTTATCCGCTTTTGATGTATGTAATGCATGAGATCCTGGAATATTAGAAATATCTCAATGGAGTATGCTTGTATTTCTGCTATATTAATATTTTTATGCTTCCGATAAGGCCCCGTACGGTGTGTACATCAGTTTTTATGTCAATTTTTGCTTAGGTCATGCCCAAACCTTTAGGGGCGGGTTGCTGGGCTGTGACAGTGGTATCAGAGCACGAGTTGCTATCTCACACACGGATCCATTGAGCTGTAGGGTGTCTAGGAAGGATTTAGGCCTCATGTATGACATCCTAAAAATGTAAGACAAGTTCGATGGCAACATTAAGTGTACTTTGATAATACTAACCATGTCGCATTATGTCAATAGTATTTAATTAATTGTTGTGTAGATCATGGTGAGAACAAGGACCGAAGATGTGGAAGATGCCACCTCAGCACGACTGGATAGGGTGGAAAGGATGCTTATGGAAATGGCAGAGACTTTACGGCAACAACAGCAACAGCCTCGCCAACAACCGCCACCACCACCAGTACCCCCACCTGTAGTGCAAGATTTTCACGCGGAAGACCGAACTATCACTCTCACTAAGGAGTTTAAAAAGATGAAACCGCCAACCTTCAAAGGAGGAATAGAACCGATGAAAGCTGAGGCCTGGGTATTGGGCATAGAGAAGTTATTTGAAGTCTTTCCCTGCACCGAAGCTCAAAAGGTACAACTAGCTGCCTTCACTCTTGAGGACAAGGCGCGGAGGTGGTGGATGCTTACGAGGACAATCTATCCAGAGTTAACATGGGATAGATTTTTGGAGTTATTTTATGATAAATATTTCCCCCAAAGCATGCGGGATAAAAAGGTGACTGAATTCGAAACTCTCAGACAAGGGAACAAGACTGTTGCTGAATATGAGGCCCAATTTGCAGAGTTAGCCCGGTTTGCACCGCATATGGTGGACACGGACTATAAAAAGGCACGAAAATTTGAAGGGGGCTTACGGGGCGCTATTTTGGATCGAGTCAATATGTTAAAGTTGCCTACTTATGTAGATGTGCTGGAGAGGGCTGTTATAGCTGAGGGAAACCTCGCTGCTCAGAACCGGATTGCCGAATGGAAAGGAAAGAGGCAAAATAATCAATGGTCAAAGGGAGCGGCTACTCCACCAAACAAGAAACAAAACTCAGGGACTTCGAATACTTCTGCCCCTAATCAGGGTACGATTCTTGTTTGTTCAGAATGTGGAAAGAGGCACCGTGGGGTATGCCAATGGAAGTCTGGAGCCTGTTATCAGTACGGTAAAACGGGTCATTTGATAAAGGATTGCCCTCAGAGGAATCAACGAAATGGTAACAGGGCTGCTACTAGCTCAGCAGGGTCTACACCAACTACTAACACCAAGGCACCGGTCAAACCTAACAATAATAAAGACATAGCGAGACAAGGTAGAGTGTTTGCATTGGTTCCAGGAGATATGCAGAATGCAACAACAGTGGTGTCAGGTACATTTATGGTTCACGGTCATTCTGCTTCTATCCTATTTGACTCTGGCTCTACTCATTCCTTTGTGTCAAAATTGTTTGCGCAAAACTTAGATAAAACCGAAGAAACACTGTCTTATATGTTATGTGTATCTTCACCTATGGGAGATTCTGTGCTTTGTACTTCTGTTTATTGTGGTTGCGAACTCGAGCTTGGGGATGTCCGGGTATATGCCAATCTGTTACCTCTTGATATGACTTATTTTGATATTATTTTGGGAATGGATTGGTTGGGTGAATATGGTGCAACTATAGATTGTCTAACTAAACGAGTCAGTTTCCATCCTCCGGGACAATTAGAGTCTACCTTACAGGGGCATGTCGTAATTTCTCCACCATATTTGATCTCGGCAGCAAAGGCATGTAAATTAATTCAAAAAGGGTGTCAGGGGTATTTATGCAGTGTTTTGGAGGGACAAGTAGTGAATGGAACTGTTGACATGATCCCAATTGTGTGTGAATTTCCGGACGCCTTTCCTGAAGAATTACCAGGGCAGTTGATAGACCGTGAAATTGAGTTTACCATTGAAGTAGCACCGGGAACTCAACCCATTTCAAAGACTCCGTATAGAATGTCGCTAGTTAAGATGAAGGAATTGAAAATGCAGTTGCAAGATTTATTGGACAAGGGGTTCATCCGTCCGAGTGTGTCTCCGTGGGGTGCACCAGTTCTGTTTGTAAAGAAGAAGGATGGAACACTCCGGCTTTGTATTGACTATAGGGAACTTAATAAAGTTACAATCAAGAATAAGTATCCATTACCAAGGATTGATGACCTATTTGACCAGCTACAGGGGGCACAAGTCTTTTCCAAGATTGATCTACGGTCTGGGTACCATCAATTAAAGGTCAAGGCTGATGATGTTGAGAAGACAGCTTTTCGAACCCGGTACGGTCATTATGAATTTTTGGTTATGCCATTCGGAGTTACTAACGCGCCAGCAGCTTTCATGGATTTGATGAACCGTGTTTTCAAACCCTATTTGGATGAATTTGTGGTGGTCTTTATTGACGATATTCTCATCTATTCGAAGAATGCAGATGCTCACGAGAATCATCTTTGTGTGATCCTTCAAACCCTCCGGGAAAAGAAATTGTATGCAAAGCTGAAGAAATGTGAATTCTGGCTACTAGAAGTGGCATTTCTGGGGCATATCATCACGAAGGAAGGAGTTTCTGTTGATCCCCACAAGATTGAGGCAATCGTAAATTGGCCAACCCCTACTGATGTGACTGAGGTGCGTAGTTTTATGGGGTTAGCTGGTTATTACAGGAGATTTGTTCAAGATTTTTCTAAAATTGCTGTGCCACTTACACAACTAATACGAAAGGGAGTTGCATTCGAATGGTCAGAGGAACGAGAATCTGCTTTCCAGGAATTGAAGACAAGGTTGACAACAGCACCAGTTTTGGCCTTACCATCCAGTACAGAAGGATTTGTAATCTACAGTGACGCTTCGCACAAAGGGCTTGGTTGCGTACTTATGCAAAACGGAAGAGTCATCGCTTATGCATCTAGACAGCTGAAACTCCATGATAAGAATTATCCCACGCATGATCTGGAGCTAGCAGCAGTAGTCTTTGCTTTAAAGATATGGAGACATTATTTATATGGTAGCACCTGTGAGGTATACACTGATCATAAAAGTCTCAAGTACCTTTTTACTCAGAAAGAATTAAATATGCGGCAACAACGGTGGTTGGAACTTTTGAAAGATTATGACCTACAGATTCATTATCATCCTGGTAAAGCCAACACAGTTGCAGATGCGCTCAGTCGGAAAAATATGGGGATTTCGGCAGATATGGCAAGTATGGTTACAGGACAAAAGGACTCGGCAAATGAATTGGATAAGAAAGAGTTGAACCTTGTGTTACATGGTCAAAAAGCCCTAATAGCAGCGATAGTAGCACAACCAACCTTACTTGAAGAGATTAAAGTGCACCAAAGGGAAGATGAAACTTTGAGGAAGATACACGATGAATTCAGAACAAAACCAAAATCGGGATTCAGTGTGGTAGATTCAGTGCTCAAATTTCAAAACCGACTATGTGTTCCCAATGTGATGAGTCTTAAACAAAAACTGATGGAAGACGCGCATACCTCAAGGTTCTCAATGCATCCAGGAAGTACTAAAATGTACCGAGATTTGAAGCAGAATTTCTGGTGGCCAAGTATGAAGAAGGAGATTGCGGAGTTTGTTTCTAAGTGTTTGCAATGCCAACAAGTAAAAGCGGAACATCAAAGGCCTGCCGGATTATTGCAACCTCTTCCCATCCCAGAATGGAAATGGGAACATTTGACCATGGATTTTGTTATAGGGTTGCCACGGACTCCTCGAGGTATGAATTCAATTTGGGTCATTGTGGACCGATTAACTAAGTCCGCCCACTTTCTGCCAGTAAAAACTCAGTATAATACAGATAAATTAGCAGGGATTTACGTAAATGAAATTGTGAGGCTTCATGGTGTCCCGGTCTCAATTGTGTCAGACAGAGATCCTAAGTTTGTTTCTAGATTCTGGCAAAGTTTACAGGAAGCAATGGGTACAGAATTAAAGTTCAGCACGGCTTTCCACCCTCAGACCGACGGTCAATCCGAGAGGACAATACAGATTCTTGAAGATATGCTCCGAATGTGTGTACTAGATTTTCAAGACAGTTGGGGAAACCCATCTACCGTTGATAGAATTTGCGTATAATAATAGTTACCATTCGAGCATAGACATGGCACCTTATGAAGCTTTGTATGGAAGACCATGCCGTTCTCCCGTGTACTGGGCTGAAGTTGGAGATAGACCCTTATTAGGGCCTGAAATTGTTCAGTTGACCACGGAAAAAGTTCATGTTATTCGGGAGAGGTTGAAAACTGCTCAAAGTAGGCAGAAAAGTTATGCTGATAACCGACGGACAGATTTGGAATTTGACGTGGATAGCTATGTTTTCGTAAAAGTCACTCCGATGAAAGGGCACCCAAGATTCGGAAAGAAAGGTAAGTTGACACCCCGGTATGTCGGTCCTTTTCAAATCCTGGAAAAAGTGGGTCCGGTAGCTTACCGAGTTGCCCTTCCACCACATATGAGTCAAGTGCATAACGTGTTTCATGTCTCTATGCTTCGTGGGTACCTCCCGGATCTGTCACATGTTATCGACTACCACCAAATTGAGTTGAATAACAAGTTAATTTATGAGGAATAACCAATTCGCATTCTAGACCGACAAGTAAAACGACTACGAACCCATGAGATTCCAATGGTAAAAGTTGAGTGGCAAGAACATTACGGAATCGACGCAACATGGGAAAGAGAGGAAGAAATGCAACATCAATACCCGCACCTGTTCCAACCCTAAGGTAACTCAAGTTTGGAGGACCAAACTTATTTAAGGGGGGGAGAGTGTAATAACCCAACCCTCGCACATGATTTCTGTTATATTCTGAGTCCTCGATTGGTACTTTTAAATGCATACTGTGTAATTCCGTGAAAAATTATGATTAAGGAAGTGAAATCCATGTCTATGAATGTCTATCTGTCTCACAAGGAAACTATCTGTCACCATTAACATGTTTGAATTAGAAATTGGAAGCCTTAACAGCTTAATTAGCTGAAATTGATTATATATTCGTAATCAGCATAATTTTTAGGTAATATTAAGCATGTTCGCGAAATTTTAATTTTGGAAAGATTAAACGATTCATTTTTGTCTTGTATGCCTTACTTATATATATATACCTCTAAGACTTTAGGAGCCTGGAAAAAAAAAAAAACAAACGTGAATACCATTTTGGGGGAAAAATGAGGAGAAATCGGAGGAGAAGGGATTCAACAAGAAAGCTTGGCAAATTTGTTAGAGGTGTAGGATTGAATTCAAGGTAAGCTCAAATCCTTCTTGTTATGGCCACTTAGAGTTTGCAATTGATGTGTATGTTTGATTCATGTTTAATTCATGCTTGATTAATGAGGGTTTCTCTCAATTGGTTGCTTAGACATCTAGATTGGGTGTGGTGTGCAATTATACTTCAATCTATGGCTTTCTATCATCACTTCATGGAATTATGTATATATATATCATGTGTTATGTTTCAAGGATATGAAGAACTTGAATCCAAGAATGGAATTAGAGAGAGAGATGGCTTGTTGAAGCTCTTAATCTTGCTTAATTTATGATACTCAAGGTAGAATCCATGTTATAGTGATGTTAGGTGGGAATATTGCATTATTCTAACCTTGAGTTGCATGAAAAAAAATGGAATGAATACCAGGTTGGGACTCGAATGGAGGTTCAGAATTTCGAAATCTGCTCGGTCTGCTCGAGCGGCGGAAATCCCGCTCGAGTGGGAAAAACCACCTCTCAGCAGTTTTGTGCATTTTACAGTCCGCTCGAGCGGCCAAAATGGCGCTCGAGCGGGGGACTCATTTTCAGGAAAATTAAATGTTTGTTCAGTTTTGAGTGCTTGCTTCTCTGGTATTTTAGAATGTTTTACAGCTAATTTTACAACGATTGTAAATGCATGCAAGGTGTAAGACTCAGGAAATGCGTTAAAAAAAGAAGAAGAGAAACTAATGTATTAATTGTGTGCAGGGCACATTCCAGAAAGAAGCAACACGCCACCTCAACACTATGAGTAGTAGTACCTATGTAATGTTAAGCAATCATGTCAATGTTTCAAGACATGTAAGGCAATTATGTTAATGTCTCAAGCATGTAATGTATTTATGCATGTTTAGATATGTTAATGTTAGAGCATATAAAGAAAAGCATTTACAAGGGCTATATGCCATTTCCAAGGGCCATGTGCCACAAGTTTCAAGTGCATTTCCAAGGGCCATGTGCCACAAGTCTCAAGTGCATTTTCAAGGGCCTCGTGCCACAAGTTTCAACTGTATTACAAGGGCCTCGTGCCATATGTTCAAGGGCTTCGTGCCATCATGTCTCAAGGGCTTATAGCCACATGCTTATGTCACGGGATTAGGCCTAGGGCCATTATGAACTTTACGCAGAATCAAACAAACCATGTGCATGCTGCATCTTTTTATGTATTGATGTATTTAAGCTTCAAGTCAGACGTCATTCATTATGTATTACTGCTCATTGAGCCCGACTCACTCTCCATTATGTCTGTTTCTGTAGGTTATCAGTCAAGGAGTCAGACCTAACTTCGACGCTGTCCCTTTTGTCAACCTTTACATGTCCAGGCACTACACCGGGCCCTTTACTTTTGGGAACTGCTAAGATATGGGTCTACTTTTGAGAGCCACCTACAGACGTTGTACACGACTCTCATATTCCTTTTGTTATGCCCAATTATCGGGCTAGGACTGTAAACGTGTATGTTGTACATGATATCCAGGGATATAGTTTTAAACTTTATCCGCTTTTGATGTATGTAATGCATGAGATCCTGGCATATTAGAAATAGCTCAATGGAGTATGCTTGTATTTACGTTATATTAATATTTTTATGCTTCCGATAAGGCCCCGTACGGTGTGTACATCAGTTTTTATGTCAGTTTTTGCTTAGGTCATGCCCAAACCTTTAGGGGCGGGTTGCTGGGCTGTGACACTAACCGTTAGATTTGTGTATTAAGGTTAGATTCTTGACCTACTCTTGTAGTTCTTGTTAATCATCAAGCTGCATTGCATGATCGAGCACAATTTATAAGCCATGCATCGGTTTAAAGTTTGGTTTTAGAAAGAGAAAGTGTTATTCATGTGTTCTTGAAATAAAAGTCTTGTTTGATCCGAAAGCTTGCATCAAGATTCATGTTTTTGTGTTTGTTTTCATAAAATCTTCAAGTATGGGTACCTAGGTCCATGTTTTGAATTTATGGTATGAAACCTCAGATTTTGTAATGATAAGTTATGATCTTTGCAACCGTATTCTTCATGATCTTCAAGAAAGGGGAAACCCAGATTTTCCCAACTTCATTTCCTTGAGCGTAGCCACCGGGACCACACCTCAGCAAGAAGGTGTGGGACCTCGGCAATGGCCTGGTTGGTACCCAGCATGTTTCCCCGAGAGGAGAAACAGTGTTTTGTCTTGGTTCGACTTAGTTTTGAAGGAATGCCGAGAACATTTGCATACATGTGAACTTGTTTGAAAGTGCATTCAACAGACTTTGCCATGTGTTTGTAGGACTTGGACTTGCCTTGACCCCGACGTCTGAAGAGCTATGTGAGTGGTATTTCTAATAAAGCTATGTTATAACGTTTTGTTAAAGATTCGCTTTGCTTGTTTTGAAAAGTATTGTTAAGCATGAATGATGATCCCTATTTTGTATATCAAGTATTAGCCTTGTTTTGGATGACATTCTTGGAAAGTCCGTACATGCTAGGGGACTATAAGCATTTGTAGCTCAATCTTGAAAAGTCCGTACATGCTAGGGGACTATAAGCATTTGTAGCACAATCTTGAAAGTCCGTACGTGCTAAGGGACTATAAGCATTTGTAGCACAACCTTTGTTAATGTTATCCCTTGGAACTTGAAAGCCTTGAAAGACTTTAATTGTCGAGACTTGAAAGAGTTGTTAGATAAACTTGATTTGCCCTTGGATTTTGTACAAGATGTGTTATGCTTTGATTTGATTAAGATTTCGGATATCATTCATGTAAACCCTTTATTATTTGTACCATTCACTGAGTATCCAAGTTCACCCCTCTCTATATATATGTAGGTGACGAGCAAGACGGCGGTGACGCCTAGATGTATTTGCTACTTGTTTTGGATTACGCACCTTTGTCGCATCTTGAAGATTATGCTTCTTAGTTGTATTTCGTTGTATTTTGTATTTGATGGCTGAGAAGCCTTTTGGTCAAGATGTATTTTTGTACTTCATTGTTGTATTAAAACTATGTAAAGATGTATGCCATTCTATTTAACTTATGCACAGCTCTTATGGACTAATTAAATTTGTATATATTGCTTCCGCACATGTTAGCCCCATATGTAATACTCTGATTGTGTGTGAATTTTGAAAATTGGCCTTCGGTAATCTCGGATTACTGGCCATCATGGCACTAAACTACTAGGGGCAATTTGAGGTCGTGACAGTGTTGGTACAGCTTCTTCTCAATCGCCAGAGGAGAGGAGAATAGGACAGAAGAGTGTGAGAGACGAGAGTTAGGGCATCAAACGGGTATATATAGTGGCATTTTTGTAAATAATGGAGTTTGGGAGGGGCATTTAAGTCATTTTACCCCCTACAGAGCAGTTGTGCGCTTAAGCTCAAATAATAAGCACCCCCTGACCAACTTCTCAAATAAGTTGAAAATTAGCTTTATTTAAGCTATAAGTTGGTCAAATAAGCTGAACCAAACATAAGTTTTTAGCTTAAATTAAGTTAAAAGTTGAAATAAGCTGCTTATAAGTTCTACCAAACACCAACTATGTTGTTTTCATTGATGATTTCAGCAAATTTACTTGGTTATTTCCTTTGCATTACAAGAGTAAGCTGTTTTCTAAATTTCTTGAATTCAATGCCTTAATTGAAACTCAATTTTCTACTTCTCTTAAGATCCTTAAGAGTGATAATGGACAGGAATACTTATCAAATGAATTCTAAAATTTGCTTATAGTTAAAGGCATTTTACATCACCTTACATTTCCTCACTCTAGTGCAGAATGGGGTGGCTGAACGTAATCACAAGCACCTAATTGAGACTACTATTACCTTAATGCATCATGCTTCCTTACCTTTGCATCTCTGGTTTAAAGCTTTAGCTATAGCAGTAGTGCTCATCAATCGGATACCTACTGCTAAGCTTCAATTTCTCACCCCTTTAGAAGTTTTTTTTCACACTCCTCCAGACTATTCTTTCTTCATAACTTTTTGCTGCTTGTGCTATCCTTGGTTAAGACCCTATACTCAGCATAAGCTCCAACCTCGATCTCTTCCATGTGTTTTCATTGGCTATCATTCCTCAATGAAAGGTCACAAATGTCTTGATCCTATTTCTGGTAAAGTCTATCTTTCTAAAAATGTTATTTTTAATGAAAGTTGCTTTCCTTTCTCTTTTTCTTCTTCTACTGGTTTTACTCCAGTCAAATCTGTTGCTCAATTGCATTCTTTTTTCTAGTCATCTCTACATGTTTCTTCATTTATCACATCCTCTGTGCCTACTGCTCAGTCTACATCTGTCGTTCCTATTATGTCTACTCCTACATTATCTGTTATCCCATTTTTTGCAACAACAATGATTCATCCCACTAAAAATATCACCACTAATAGCACTAATGCATTAAAAAAATAAAAAAAAACACAACTCCAAGACCAAAACATCACATCATTAATGGCGGGACCCACTGCCACCTAATTAGTGGGAGCACTAATTAGTGCTCCCAAGCATTTTTCTTTTTGCAAACCCTATGCCTTCTTTTGTTGTCCCATCTTCTGTAGCCCCTATACCTTCTTCTGCAGCTCCTATCTCTGCTATCCTTACAACTCCTATACCTTCTGCTTCTTCTCTTTCCTAATCCATTCCTATCTTTTCTTTTTATATTAACTTACATATTTCTTTACCTGTAGCACCTCTATCTTCCACTGTTAATTCTTATTATATGATCACTAGGTCTAAGTCTTCTTATCTACCTTCTATTGCTCATCTTACTCATGTTTCTACTGAACCAAATTCCTATAAGGAGGCTGCTCAGTCCCCGATTGGACTAAGGCTATGGTGGAAGAATTTCAAGCTCTTCAATCCGAGCAGACTTGGTCTCTAGTTGATCTTCCCCCCAACAAGAATGTTATTGGCTACAAATGGGTGTATAGACTCAAAAAGAACTCTGATGGTTCTATTGCTCAATACAAGGCCAGGTTGGTAGCCAAAGGCTATCTTCATGAGGAAGGCATCGACTATCAAGACACTTTCAGTCTTGTAGCCAAACAACCTGCCATTCACATTTTACTATGTCTTGCTCTTCATTTTGGTTGGCAAATCAAGCAAATGGATGTTTCTAATGCCTTTCTCCATGATGTTCTTTATGAAGAAGTATATATGACTCAACAGTCAGGTTTCATTGTAGATTTTCATCCTACTAAAGTATTAAACTGAGCAAAGCATTATATGGCCAAAACCAGGCTCAATGGTTTTCTACCTTTCTACTTTTCTCTTGTCTCAAGATTTTCTTGCAAGCGATTGTGACTCTTTTTTGTTTGTCAAAAAGACATCTACTTCTATCACCATCCTGCTTATCTATGAGGATGACATTTTTCTTACTGGTAGTGATGAGTCTTATATCAATTTATTGGTAGCTGAAATGCATAAACTTTTTCGATGAAAGAGTTAGGCCTTCTCCATTATTTTTTGGGCATCTCAGTCCAAACCTTTGCTACTGGTTTCTTCTTGAATCAAGCTAAGTATGCCACTGATATTTTGGCCAAAGCTAGCATGACCAATTGTAAGCCGTATGCTTCTCCAATGCCTACTAAATCCACTATTCTTGCCATAGACGATCTTCCTTTTGATTAGCCTTCTTTTTATAGAAGTATTGTTGGTGCTCTTCAGTATCTCACAATCACTTGCCCAAACCTTGCCTTTGCTGTCAATTCAGTTTGTCAACACATGCATGCTTCTTTGGTTAGTCATTTTACTGCTATCAAACGTTTGCTGAGATGTCTCAAGGGTACCCTTCATCATGGCCTTCATTTTTTATCAAGTCCTCTGATTCTTAATGCCTTTTTTGATTTAGACTGGGTGAGAAATGCTACTGATCGCAGATCTACCACTGGGTTTTGAATTTTTCTCGAACCAAACTTGATTTCTTAGTCTGCTAAAAAGCAACCCACTATTTCTCGGTCTAAAACTGAAGTTGAGTATAGAGCTCTTGCTCAAAACTCAGCTGAACTTAGTTGGCTTGACATGCTTCTCAAAGATCTTCATGTTCCTTTTGTTCCAAACACCTTATGGTGTGACAATTTATCTGCTATTGCTTTAACTAGTAATAATGTTTTTCAGGCTCGTACGAAGCACATTGAAGTGGATTATCATTATGTTCGTGAGTGTGTGGCTTCAAATCAGCTGGTTATCAAACACATTCCCACTGTAGACCAACTTGCTGATATTTTTACTAAACCCAAACCCCTTTCTGTATCTCATTTTCAATTTCTTCAACACAAACTTCTGACTCATGCTTCTCCTATTAGCTTGACAGAGGATGATAAGACCACTAGTACTCAACCTCAAGCTCCTACTGATCAAGCTCAATCTTCTAATGATCAAGCTCAACCTCGACAGATGAATGATCAGTCCACTACAGTGCAACTTCAGCCAATGCCAGTCAAAACCGAGAGTGTAGTGCATGGCTTCCCCTGCTAAAGGTTACAGTTATAACAGCCAAATTAGTTAGAAAGTTAGAATAACTATATCAGTAGTAAAGTTGTTAGAACTCCAGTTAAAAATATAACCATAGTTGAAGTGTAATATCTCTATAAATACTGTGTAAGTATTGTGAATGATTGTTGAATAAAACACCAAAAGATATTTTTAGCAACACTTCACCAAATTCAAATTCACCCAATCAATTACACAAATGGTTACATTTATCATTATGCATAAATAAAGCAACCAAATAAACAATCACATTACAAACAGATACAAGTTTTTCACAAGAGATACTTTTATCACTCACAAGTACACGTTATTCACAGGAGATACTTTTATCACTCACAAGTACACTTCATATTCACAGGAGATACTTTTATCACTCACAAGTACACTTCATACCATACTAGCAAGCCACGTCAGCTTTGCATCTACTGTTGGAGATGGTGAGTCTCAATGTCTTTGGTGACAGCAATAGCGAAGTCCATCAGTGTTGTTGGTTCTTCAACAGCTTCATTCAGCTTCTCATATTCAAAGTTCCAAGTCACCAAGTTGTTTTCTCCTTTTGTATCCACGTGTACCGTGATTATAAAGGTCTTGTATAACTGCATGAGATCACCTTCAACAACCTTGAATGTAACCGACTTTTTTTCCTCGTCAATTGCTTCAATAATTTCCTTAGCAGTCTTCTTTTTTCCATCTATGGTATCACATATGATAAAGTCAAACAATAGAAAACATTATGCCTCAGTCAATCAAGCTAGTGTTGGGTTTGAAACTATGTAGGAGCTAATTTAGGAACATAAATTTAAAACATACAAATTTAATTTTGAAACATACAAATTTAGGCGATACAAAATATTAGAAGACTAAAGAGAATCTATATATGGTATAAATTTTCGTGGAGTTAATTTAGAACATATAAATTTACATGATATTAATAATATTAAAATAAATTTAATCAACCAATCATTTTTAGACATGTATTTTTTTCTCTTACAATAATTCAAAAATCTTAATAAAATTATGTTGAGACTTTAGAACTTCCACAAGCTTTCTTATAAAAAATTTTATTTTCTTTAATATACATATTATGAAACGATGAAAAAAAAAAAAGTAATATCCCGTCATTTACCATCCCAACCATCCAAAAATTCCAAACACGTGGATGCCACTTGATCCATGTAAAATTCTCAATAATTATTAAATGGACACATAAGACTCTCAATGTTATTTACGTAAATTAAAAATACATAAATGGTGCAAGTTTATCGGTAGTCAGATGTAAATAAAATGTTGCAAGGGTATAAGTGTTATTTACCCTTCTCCATATGTTAATAATTTTTTTTTTTTGGCCAATTCTCACTTACATGCAGTTTCTTCATATTAATAAACAATTTATTTATTATAAATTATCACATTATTTTTTTACTTTTTTATATATCCTTTTATAAAAGGTTAAAAGGACCACTAAATAATCAAATTCCAAACCACCCCTTCATATAAGGGCCATATTTGCATTCAAAAAAAGAAATTCAAATGGTCTGCAACAACATTTACTTCAATATGGATGGTTTGAAGATTTCAATTTCATTTTATAAGGTTTCAGTATCCCATCAAATCTCAAAATATCAACTGTCTAAAGTGATTATGTTATTATAAGTTTTATAACCTCAATTACCTATTGTTTAATTTAAAATGCAAATTTATTGAGGCATATTTTAAAAATAATCACCTACAAGTCTTATTTGGTGAGGTTGTACTAAGATAAGTGGCATGTAAAGTTTTTTATTCAAAGAAAAAAAAAAAAAATTTCAACTATTTTTATTGTTAGACAATTTTGCTCACAATTATAAAGGGAAATGAGCCTCACATGTTCTGATACAAAGCTTTGATGATGTGACAAATTTTTTATTTTATTTGTATTTTAAATTGTAAAATTTCATAAAATTTCAAACAATTAAAAATCAAACAATTTGAACCCCAAACATTTAGTCATGGATTATTTTATTTGTTGTTGACTAAATGATTTTGGTAACCAAAAATAAATGTGTACCGACTAAATTATTGGTCGCTAATGATAAAAAGTAAAAATTATGCTAATTATTTGGTGATAAAAAAATTTTAGTAGGCAAAAATTATTAATCCATGACTAAAAGTGTTTTTGTCACCGGAAATAACTATTTACCGACGACCTTTTTGGTCACCAAAGATAAAATATAAAATTTATGTTACTTATTTGGCGACTAAACTATTTTAGTAGGCAAAAATTACTATATCACGACTAAAGTTTTTTTTGCCACCAAAGAACATTTGCTGACCAAAGCTTTGGTCGCCAAAAATTAACAACATCATTTATGCTAGTTGTTTGGTGATTAAATTTATTTTAGTTGGTAAAAACTGCTATATGATGATTAAACGAAACTTTAGTAGCCTAAAAACCTAAACTAACGCCAACAAATATATTTTTTAGTTGCCTAGTGATAACTATTTAGTGACTAAGATCTCGTTTGAAAAAAGTTATTTTAGTAATTTTTTAACTTTTTAAAAAAAAATATGCAGAAAAATAAAAGAGAGTTATGTGACAACTTATAATGACTTTTTAATTTTTAGTTAAAATGTATAGCTAACAAACGAGACCTAAACATTTTTAATCGCCAAAAAGTAATATACCTGGACAAAAAAATTTAGTAACTAAACCCTAAAATAATTACCAGCCAATATAATTTTTAATCACTAAATGTAATACTTTTGGCAACTAAAATGAATTTGATCGTCAAATTTAACCGCTAAAACTATAAATTGTTGCAGCATCATCATCTAGTTTAAAATCAATAATTTATGACAGTGATCACCATTATAAAATTTAAAACTTTCACTAGCCGCTTTAGATTTAGAATAAAAATCTATTAAAAATGAATATTTTGTAAGCATTGGTAAACATGGACTAGCTTTGTTATGTGGTCAATCTTTATGATGAGAGCAACACCATGGGTAACAAATGGAAACTTATGACATGGTCAACCTAGGAAAAGGGGTCTGTGTTAAAAGTAACTGTGGTATTTTTATTTAACGTGTATTGTGATCTTATTTTTATAATTCAAATCGTTTATTTTATAGGATTTATTCAATATTTTATGCTTATTAAAAATTATATTAATTGGATATCAATAATTATATGATAGAATTGCATATTGTTTATACTATTTCTCAAAAGAAAAATTTATTATTTATTTCTTTGGTTGTCGATCATATAATTGTTGATATTCGATTAATATGATTTTTGGTAGGCATAAAGTAAATAAACTTTACAAAATAACGATTTGGATCATAAAAATAAGACTATTATACACCTCAAATAAAGATCACAGTCACTGCTGTACTTTTAGTAGAACGGTGACCCCTTTTCCTTGTTGATCAAATAAAAAAAAAAAAAATGGAAAGTGCTAAGGGGATCACAACAAAATCGATCAATTTCAATTATATTGACACATGAAAGCTAGCAAAATTATGTGAAAGCACGAACGAAAAACAAATCTGTAATTTTGTTTACCCAGAGAACCAATTCTAAATCTTTACCCAGAATAAGATTGTTGGATTAAAATTGAATTTGTATATTAAGAATCATGTGTAGAATAAATTTTGACCATAAATTGATAATTCTTGATAAATTTTGAGTAAAATTTTTGAGTTGGTAGTATTACTAAAAAGACTCCGTTTCCTTTTAGAACATGGTCCCGTTTTAATGATGTGAATCGTTCATTTTATAAAATCTTTCATGTATTAATAATCTATTCAATTTATCATATTTATCTTTAAAAAAATAAATCTAATTTTTTTTATGCGTGACATATACAAAAATCTCAACAAAATAAACTATTTTAATTATTAAAATGAGAACAGCAATAGAGTCCTCGTACCGAGGTATCACCCTCCAATCCATAATCTAGGCCGGAGGAAAGCTAACTCCTTACTGAAAGCAAAAAGGATGGCAAGATACCAACCTAAGATCAAAAATGGACAGAAACAAAACAGGAGATAACCACCTCAGAACAAGTCAGAAAAACATACCATGAGTATAAGTCCAGTAGATGACAGAGCCAACAGTACCCCATTCACCTTCATGCAAATCAGCACCGTGAATGTTACCAGGAGACATGGTGCTTATGTGATGTGGTTTGTATCTGAAGATTTCATGGAACGCATCTCCATCTGATTTGATCTCTACTTGGCGAGTGAGACCCATCTCTTCCTATTAAAGCCCAAAAATGAAAGTAGTATTAACAGGCAAGTGGCGAGGTGAAGATAAACTATGGCTTTGAAGCCTTTATATAGTAAAATGTTCTGAGTTGGGAAATAATATGATACTCTGCTGTTGATAATTGACAACTACGCTTGCATGTGCTGCTCATAAGCAGCCAGTAATAACATGCCAACGAGAATAGTTTCTTAATTGTCAACAATGATTTAGACCACTAAAAAATACATCACTAATAGCACTAATATATTGAAAATGGCAAAAAAAATAATAAAAAAATAAAAACAAAGCATAGAAAGTGGGCGGAGCCCACTACCACATCAGTAGTGCTCCTTTTAGTGATCTTTTTTTAGTGTTCTCAAGTATTTTTCTTTAAGCCAAAATAATATTCTAGATAACTCTAAATTTTATCATATTAAAATATTATAAAATGATTTACTCAACGAAAGATTATATAAAAAGAATAAAATGATTAACTCAACGAAAGATTACATAGAAAGAGTGAGGATCCAGTGTAGCAAAAATGCTAGAGGTCTCAAAAATTCTATCAAAAGTTTTACCAAATGTCTTACATGGGTGTGGGACCCACATGGGACCCACATTGTGTGGGTCCCATACCTATGTGAGATATTTGATAAAACTTTTAGTAGAATATTTGAGATCTCTAATATAACTCTCCAGTTTAGTGATCTTGTCCCCCATATTACATTTATTTGGTGATTTAAAACATCTATTTTTTGAACAATGATATATATAATTTTATTTTTTATAATATTTTTACACTTCTACACACCGCATGGCCTGGGATTCCCCGTCCCAATTGCCTATGCCAACTCTCGGTCCGTATCTGTGTGTTTGGTTCCAATTGAAAATTAAGTTTTTTTATTTTTTTATTTTTAATGAATATTTTTAAAATTTTAAGTTTTTTATTTTTTATTTTTTTAATTGCACCTCATTTAGGTTTATTTAAAAAATAAAAAATATTTTAAAAAATTAATAAATATATAAAAATATAAAAAATATATATTGAATTCTAGTATTTTTTTTGTATTTTTGATATTTAGTAAATCTTTAAAAGATTTTTTCACAAAAAATTATACTTTTTATGTGTATTTATATTAAACGTATCTAAAATTTTAAAAAATGAATTACTTAAAATGTTTTAAAAAATTAGTAAAAATAAAAAAATACAAAATGTAATAAAGTAGAATTTTTAAAAAAATTATTTTTAAAAAATAAAAAATATGATATTTCTGTGAAGCCACGTGTGTATCAAATAAAACATCACATCACTCTGTAAACTCTGCCTTGACACACCAAACCCAACTAATCCCTCACGCAAAACAATGATTTTAGGTATACTACAAAGAAAGATGAGTAGGAACTTTAATTAGAGCTACTATTAATGATGTGGTAGTGGGTCTCATCCATTCTCATTATATGTATTGTGTCTGTTGGTTTTTTTTTTTTTTTCTTTGCCAACTCATTAGTTGTAGGTTTAGAGTCACTAAATTAGTGGTTTCTAACACTACTGATACTAAAAAATATAGGAGATTCAAAATTATAGCCTGCTTTGGCAAGCTAGTAAAAAATTAATTTTTAATTTTTTTTAGTCAAAAAAGTTAATTTTTTTACCTAAGTCACTATTCAAAAGTTAGCTTTTTTGGCTAAAAAAAGTCAAAAATCAATTTTTTACCAACTTTCTAAAACACCACTATTTTGAAAAGTGAATTAAAAGTCATTTTTTAATTTTTAACATATTTTTTCTCCTATAAAGAAAAAAGTTAAAAAGTTAAAGAAATTAAAAAGTTAATTTTTAACTATCTTTTCAAAACAAGTTTCAATATTATTGGTTGTACAAAAAAAAAAATAATAATAATTAGTATGCTTGGTTTCAGTTTTCTGAATTTAATTTTTTAAAAAATGAATTTTTTTCTTTTCTTATTATTTTGTTTTTAGTAAATATTTTTAAAATTTTAAGTAATTTTTTTATTTTTTTTATTTTTTTTTGGGATAAGTAAGTCATAAAATAAAAATAATGAAATTATACAAATTTACAAGGGGCATACCCCAGGCACGCCTAACAACAAAGAAAAAATGAAATAACTAACTTAAACTACCACCACACCCCCTAAAAAGGAGGTACAACAAAACAACATAAAACACAAAAATCCAACTTGGCCCATATATTCTTATTACCCCCAAGTAACTCCTCCCATCAGAGATAGTGAATGGAAACTTGAGGTGATTATATGGGCAAAGATACAAAGACACCACAAAGCTTATAAACACAACAGACACAAACACAAAACAACAACCCTCAAGCCGAGTCAAAGATGATAACCAACCCCACATGCCCTCAGTCTCTACTGCAGATAAACACATAGAATCCAATAAGCGTCCTACTCCTCATAGCCATGACATCCAAACCACTTAACAAAAACCGTGACGGATGAAAAAATCTACTCCAAGAGAAATCCCAACAAAGTCACATGAAGCTAGCACGATCAGAAACCATAAGCCACGTACTTGAGAGTTATAGTAAAAAAACAATAGCCCCACAACAACAAACCAATATATAGCCAATAAAATCATGAGAGCAATCATCACATCCCCCATTCCCTTCCTTGGTATATCACAGGACTCAAACCCCATGGCAGTGTGCCCTCCACTCCATGTCAGGCGTGGCAATACGATCAATTAGGATGGATCACACGAAGACAAGAAGCGACCAGAAAACCGATAGCTATCCTCCCACTCATTTCCCAATCTCGAACTTGGCTAGTAAATGAACCACTATTCTCCATAGCAGTGACTCTCCAATTACTTTTGGCGGAGATGGCTCAAAACCACCCTCATATCGAGTCATATGAGGATCACACAATCAAACACCATAAAATAAACAATTATAAATGATCCGTTGCAAAGAGACTAAACAAAGAGAATTTTCCAAATGATCCCAAAATTGTTTAGCCCACTGTATACCCCAAAGTAAACCCAAAAACAACAACACTTCAACAGCATACGGGCCCAAACTAGATGACTCCATATCCAAAATAGTGGGCCAAACCGAAAATATTTGAATCAAATTTAGGGATTGTTTAGAATGACCTAAATAAATATATTTTTTATTTTTTATGAAAAAATATATATAAAAATAGAGAAATAATGCAATGAAAAAAATAAAAAAATAAAAAGATAAATTATTTTTAGGTTATCAAACCGCCTTAATGGCCCATCAAACTCCATATACAGCACATATGGCTCCATTATAATATAATCAGAGCTAGCGGTAATTCGTGCGAGGCACAGAAAAATAGACTATATATATTTTGTGTGATAAATAAATTATCTTAATTTTAAATTATGTCTTAATAGCGACATGCCATAATATTAAGCCATCTAGGTAGATGTTAACAATAATTAACCCACAAAATTTTAAAATAAAATTTGATATGCATAAGAAATTATTAATTATAAAAATTGTTGAGAATAATAGTATCACAATCACTTGATAACATAAATAACTTGTATCAAATTAAACAAAACATTAAAAGAGATAAATTCTATAAGCTCAGAAAAGTTATCATAAATTTACTTGGACTTTTAAATCAGTGGTATATATTATTATTGTGGGATCAAATTATGAATAAATATCAACTTTTAATTATAATTTATAAGTAGTTTTTAAAAAAGTTTAATCTAAATTTGTTGCCTTGCTTATAAAAATAACTTTTCAAACAAATCATTAATTGATTATATTAGCAACTCTCTATCTTTGATTTCCTCTATCAATGACACACTCATATCATATCAAAGTATAAATCATTTTTCATAGTTTGAATAATTCTTGCATAGTTCCTACGTCATTTTAAAAAAATTAATCAAGATAAGAATGTCATAGTATTATAAAAATTATATAAAAGAATAGCTTTAATCCATTTTATTTATGAAAAAAATGATAAAAAATTATTTGAATTGTACTTGAAAAAAAATAACAAATGATAGCTTTAATCATTATATACCCAAAAAAAATTATATCGGTTACTCAACGAAAAAATGGTCAAATACAAATAGAGTCATGAACATTGAATTAAATCATGTGGGCTCTAAATTGATAGTATAATCTAGCAAATCAACTAATAATAACATAGAGAAATTGACCAATATGTAGTACTTCCCTATCATCTTTGTATTATATTCATTAATTTCACTTATTATATGAAAGTTTTAATCGTCTCGATCCTTCAATAAAATAAGGATCAAGAAAACAAATTTGACAAAAAATTGATTCTAAACTTAATTATTGAAAAAACAAAAATTTCAAAGAGAGAATTTAGAGATAGGATTGAAGAAATACTATAACGAATGACAGCCTTATAAAAAAATTAAAAAAAAAAAACATAACAATGATCTAATACAAATTATTTTTAATAACTAATAGAAAGAATCTCAAATTATTACCTTTTATAAATATAGTGAAGAAAATTAATTTTGTGAGACTTTTGTGCTACCTTCTCCCATGTAGCTTTTATTATTTCATTATTAATACTATTCTCATTCATAGCGATAATTTTTTATTTTTTTTATAATCTTTATCATTTAGTAGATAATAACGAATAATAAAAAT
Source organism: Camellia sinensis (assembly GCF_055761805.1). NCBI lineage: Eukaryota > Viridiplantae > Streptophyta > Magnoliopsida > Ericales > Theaceae > Camellia > Camellia sinensis. The sequence continues at coordinate 63,042,535 of NC_138971.1, forward strand.
TATTAAGATAAGGTTAAGAATTTAATAGGAGATAAGAAGTTATAGAAAAGAGCATTTCATAAGATAAAAAAATTAAAATAAAAAAAGATGATATGTGATAGGAGAAAAAAAATGAGTAAATCAAAATAAAGATTTAGATATATATGTTTTTGATAGATATATAGATTAACAAATCATATCTTTATCTAAATTTTATTATTTTAATTTTTTGAAAATTAATTATTTAATCTTTATCTTTATCTGTAGGCCACGAAATTAATCTTTATAAATTATTTATCAATTTTTATATGTTTATTTATCTATAAGTCATGAAATTATTATTTTTAAAAATTTTATCTTTATCTATAGGTCATGAAATATATTTTCATAAATTATTTATGAATTTTATATGTTTATCTATAATGAAATTAATTAAAGTACGAAATGAGGGGGGAAAGAGAGAGTAATTTTGTTTTTTTTTTAAAAAAAAGATTAATTATTTAATCTTTATCTTTATTTGTAGGCCATGAAATTAATTTTTATAAGTTATTTATCAACTTTTATTTGTTTATTTATGGGAAGAAATTTTAAATTATCTATAAGTTATGAAATTAATTTTTTTTAAATTAATTGTTTATTTTTTATTTTTATCTGTAGATTATAAAATTAATTTTCAATTTTTATATGTTCATCTATATGGAGGAATTTTGAAATTCAAATCTTTATCCATAAGTAATGAAATTAATTTTAATTTTAATTAATCAAAAAAATAAAAAATAAAGAAAAATAGAAAATATGAAAGGCAATCAAAAGAGGTTGTCACGTCAGAAAGAGAGTGTTTTAAAATTATTTGAATTTAAAAATAAATATTTAGTGACTTTTGACAAAATAACTACATTTAGTTATATATATGGCCAAGTTTGGCTATCCTAAATAACTACACACTTTTTATTTTTTTATCTTTTTTTCATCACATCATCTCTCTACTTTTCTGCACATTTGTTGGCTTATTTTTCCTACGAAGGAAAATATCATAAATGCGAGCGTGCCAGCAAGGATTGAAAAACCCTTACAGATTAAATTCAAGCCAAATATCAAGCGATTGTGTTGACGGTTCTTTTGCCTCAACGAAGAGGACTTCAAATTTGTCAAGTGTAGCGAAAAGAAAAAGTAAAAGAAGAAAAAGGGATGGAGAAAGATGATTGAATGAACAATCAAAGTAATAAATACTTACCTCTACTCCTATGCTTCGAAAAGGAAGTGCATAAAATGTTTCGAAATGGAAATACTGAAAATAAATGCTTCGAAATATAAATTTATGTTAAGCTACTCTTAAAATAAAGAAAATGACAAGAAATATTGAAATCAATTGTCTTTGATTTATGATTTTTGGCCCCCTTTACAATGTAGCCATTAATGGCTATTTATAGAAGAAAAAATACAGCAATAACTACTTAATAACTACCCATTTCTTCCATCTTCATTCTTGTCTTGCCATGTATCCTTCCACTCATCCACTTTGTCCTCCCACTCATCCACTTTGTCCTTCATATTCTCCATTATCTCTATAACTTCTTTTAACTTCCAAATGAATAAGAGGATACCACGTGTCCTGCAATTATATAAATAATAAATAATAATAAAAATTGCAGATTTATGGTATTAACAACATTTTTTCGTAAAAAAATAAAAAATACACTTATTTTGATCATCCCAAACAATCTGTATAGATATAATACAAACCAATACCTGGTATTCCAAACCCGTGGGCGAACAACTACCCACTTGATGCACTTCCCAAAAACGGCATCATCAAGCACGTGGGCCACCGTGAATTTTCTGAAAGATTTTCAATACAAATTTGAACTCACAAGTGGCCCCACCTACCACATCACCAATTTTTTTACTTTTTTAAATGAATTTAAATCGTGAAATATTTATAAAAAATATTTTTAAAAATTAATAAATACATAAAAATAAAATATATATATATATATATTGAATTTAGATTTTTTTTATATTTTTGGTATATAGTGAATTTTTTAAATATTTTTTTCATAAATATGATATTTTTTAAGTATATTTATATTAAGTCTGTTTAAAAATTAAAAAAAAACGGTGAATTACATTAATAGTCTCTATAGTTTAAGACTTGTACCACTTTGGTCCCTGCCTTTTCAATTGTGACACATTTGACCATGAATTTTGAATCTTGTTGCAAATAAAGACAATTGAAGATATCAATAGATTTTTCAAGGAAAAAATCGTCAATTTGATAAAATATAAACTAATTTGACAAAAATAAATGTCAAACAAATATTTTTAAATTTTTAAAAATTATTTCTACCCACTAAAAATAAAATTATGTAAACTTGATAAATCTTTTAGATATTTATTTATTGTTTTACCAAATTAATTTTTATTATGTGTTTTGATGATAATCATGTAAAATTAATTTAAAAAAACTAATCATGTAATTTTTATTAATTTTTATCAATTTTTATCAATTTTACATAATTTTATCATTAGTAGATAAAAATAATTTTTAAAAATTAAAAATAAACTTTTGACATTTATTTTTGTCAAATTAATTTATATTTTATTAAATTGACGATTTTACCATTGAAATTAAACAATAGTATCTTCAATTGTCCTTATTTGAAACAAGATTCAAAATTCAATGTCAAATGTGCCATAATTGAAAAGTCAGGGACCAAAGTGACACGAGTTCCAAATTATAGAGACTATTTGTGTAATTTGCCCTCAAAAAAATTGTTTAAAATATTTTTAAAAAAAAATTAGTGAAAACAAAAAAATACGAAAGATGAAAAAATAAAATTTTATGAAAAGTAAATTCTGAAAACTAAAATCAAACAGAATGAATAATAATAATAGTTAAATATCCAATCATCTTTAAACATACGTATTTTTAATAAAATTAGGGTAAATTACACTGACACCCCTTGAGGTTTATATTTATTACAGTTCCTCCTTTACCTTTTGAAAATTACATCTCTCCCCTGATGTTTAAAGTTTCATTACAGATTCCCCCCTCAGCCCTTTTAATTTTTTTAAATATCAATTTTACCCTCATTTGGTAAATTACATTGACACACCCCTCACCTTTTTGAAATTACAATGCCCTCCCTAAGGTTTAAAGTAACATTACCAATTGCTCCCTTGGTCAGTATTAGTTGCAAAAAAAATTCATTAAAAAAAATTAATTGAAAAAAAATTAATTGGAAACAAAAATTTGTTAGTAAAATTTTTAAATTTTTGTTTAAAAATCAATGTAAACTCATTTTTTGAATTTAAGTATTTTTCTCAAATTTACAAACTGAGACAACCATTTATAAACCAAAAAAATTATCAAAAAAGTTTTTATGACAATTTTTTAAATTTTTATAAATATAAATTGAAACTGAAAACGAAATGGTTACCAAACAGGTCTCAAATGGTAAAAATGTCGTAAAATTAACAAATAATTAAATAAGTTAGCAACGTAAGAAATGACTTATCAAAAGATTTCTAGGCTGTGTATGATTTGATTTTTAGAATTTTTTTTAAAATTAAAAATTAGTTTGGTTAAGAAATAAAAAAAAAAAATTCATTTCGTTTAAAAAATAATTTTCATTTCGTTTAAGAAATAGCTTAAGAATCTTTTGATAAGTCTTTTCTTACGTTGGTAACTTATTTAATTATTTGTTAATTTTACGACATTTTTACTATCTGAGACTTGTTTGGTAACTATTTCATTTTCAGTTTTCACTTTATGTTTATAAAAATTTAAAAAACTGTCATAAAAACTTGTTTGATAAATTTTTTGGTTTATAAAAGGTTGTCTTAGTTTGTAAATTTGAGAAAAAAACATAAATTTAAAAAATTAGTTTGCGTTGGTTTTTAAACAAAAATTTTAAAAATTTACGAACAAAATTTTTTTTTTCAATGAATTTTTTTTTTTTCCAACTAATACTAACCGAAGGGGCAATTGGTAATGCTACTTTAAATCTTAAGGAGGGGATTGTAATTTCTAAAAGGTGAGGGGTGTCAATGTAATTCACCAAATGAGAGTAAAATTGGTATTTAAAAAAATTAAAAGGGCTGAGGGGGGAATTTATAATGAAACTTTAAACCTCAAGGGGGACATGTAATTTCTAAAAGGTGAGGGAAGAACTGTAATAAATATAAATCTCAGGGGTGTCAGTGTAATTTACCCATAGAATTATTAATAAGAGTTTAAGGGAAAATGTTTTTTTCCCCGAATTTGAGCCACCCCGAATCTCCCGAATCAGATAAAAGAGAATAGAGGGGAAGAGGAGGAAGAGAGGGAAGAGACGACAGCTCCTCTGCCCGCCGTCGCCTCCGCCCGATCATCACCCCGCTGTCGCCTCGTCGCAGCGCCGCCGTCGCCTCCTCGCAGCCCCGCCGTCGCCTCCTCGCAGCCCCGCCGTCACCTCCGTTTCCGCCTCTAGGCCGATTTTGTTGGCCCCTCTAGTCTAGTTCTTCTCCTCCTCCTCCTCCTTCTTCTTCTTCTTCCTCTTTATTCCTTCTCTTTTTCTGATTTTCTACTTCTGAAAAAAAAATAAATAAATAATAAAAAATGATGAAAACGACGTCGTTTTTGAATTCGGAGAGATTCGGGGCTCAAATTTGAACTATCAATCACTTCTCGGAATATACTGGTATTGCTCCACACAAAAATCATGACTGACAGTGACAACTACTCTCTTCCACCATTTTCCTCTTCATCACCTCCTCCAGGCACTCCAAATTGTTGACCGATCTCTCTTCTCCTCTCCTTCCCATCCTCTGCCATTCCTCTCTCTGTCGGCCAACAAAACAGAACATTCCAAGTAACAACCCCTATTTGTAGGTTCAATTACATAGGTTGATCAGATACTACCAGATAGATGCCAATGGGATTGGACTCACGTTGGTGATTCAAGTTTAAGATTATTACAAGGAAAACAAAATGTCATTTTCCAGCAAAGAATCATCAAAATCTAGTTTATGTTTTTTTAAGACTCTCTCCTCTCCACGTACCCATTCTAGAACCTGGATTTGACAACAACTCTCGGAACCATTAAGGACAAAGACAGTCGACAAATATGTACTTGCAGTGGTGGGTTTACTTTTTTAGACTGATTTGGGTTTAGATCCAAAGAGAACTCAAGAGAAGAGAAGAAAATAGGGAGAGCGCAGAAGAGAAGTGAAAAGATGAAGCGGCGGAGGGGAAAAGAGAAAAACAGTTGGTCTTACAGGATTGGAGAGATTGTTGCGCACCATGCGCAGCAACTCTTGTGCGGTTAATGGAATTTTTTTGTTTTTTGTTTTTTTTTTTTCTTCTCATTCTGACTATAAGAATGTTCACTTTAAAAAAAATACTGAATAGAATATACCTTATAAAAATTCAAGTTAATTAGAGATTGATATCTTTTTCATCCAGATATATTTGTATCGAATAAATTAAATAGTAAATCTAATTTTAAGTATAAATATAAATACAAACATGTCTTGATGAAAGGGATGCCAAAATTTGATTAATTTAAATTTTTGCATGCATATTCTATTCAACATCTTTTAAAAACTAAACAATTTAAATTATCAAAAAGAAATTAAAAAAAAAAAACCTCATTAACTGTACAACACTGCTACACATGGTGCGCAGCAGCCTAACCAAGTTATGATTTTATGAAGAGAGAGCGAAATGACCGCAATGCTTTGAGGGCTGTTACAAGGGCTTCTAATGAAAAAAAAGTATTTAGGCTTTGTTTGGGATCCTTAAAATAATTTAAAAAGTCAAAAATTTACTTAAAAAGTTAAAGATTTATTACTATTCATCAAAAAAATATTAAAAAATTAATTTTACACAAAATTAATTTTCAAACAGTTCTGACGTCCCACAGGCGCAGCTAGGGCCTCGTTTGGCAACAGGCCGGTTTAGCCAAAAAATCCAAAAGTTACTAAAAAAAGTCAAAAAGCCAGCAACTCATACCAAAAGGTCAAAGATTTTATTTTTTCTCTACTTTTTGTACATCTTTTCGTAAAAAGCCAAAAAATCATTCTAAAGATGCTAGTTTTTTTAACTCATATTTTAGCCAAATAGCCAAAAAGTTACTAGATTAGCCTGTTCCCAAACGAGGCCTAAGTTTTTGAAAAAATTGCACTGATTTAGGTGCACAAATAACACTGTGTTGTTCAGCTCGTGGAGGCCATCACGAGTCCCATTTTAATAATCTGGACCGTTCAATATGTAGAACTCGTTGAGTACTATATACTTGTAAAAAATCATATTGATCAGATATCAGTAACTATATGATCAAATCAGTTAAAATTTATAAAATGGATGGTGTTATAGTTAACAGTTAAAAAAAAAAAAACTAATCCGATCAGATATCTATCGATATCCGATAAACGTGATTATTTACAAGCATATAACACTCGACGAGTTCTATATATCGAACGATTTTGATTAGCAAAACGGGACCCGTAGTAAGCCCCCACGGGCCAAATAACACCTTCAATTTACTGCCCGAAAAACAAAGAACCATCTCCCCCTACTCTGCCCACGCTGTCCCTCACCGTAGAGCCTATTCCATCACAATCATTTCCTATACATTAATTTATATAATTTTTTAATACACATTCTTCCATTAAAAGTTAAAAAATTATCTCAAATAATCATATTTTTTTCTCAATCTTTTAATTCAAAAAATCATAAAATATATTTATTTAGAACACCTCAAATAACTCCTAAGTGTAACAGTTATACCATGTCACTGATGTGACTTGGTGCACTATTCCACAAATAAAATGTCACGTGAAACCATGAACTTTCCGACCCTTTCTCTCCCATTTTAAGAATGTAATATTATATTTCCTTAAATCTTATTAATAATCTTATTAAAAAAATTCATATCTAAATATAATTGGAGGCTAACTGTTATTATTACTTTAACAATTAACATTGGACTATTTATACTTTTAATAAAATTATTAGTATTTATAGAACAACACGTGCACTCTCTCTCTAAAACTATACATTATCTTCTTCTTTTCAAACCGTCTCTCTTCCTTCTAGTCACAAGTTTGATTTGATAGACGAATTGCTCAAAAAAATTTCTCCACCTGGAACAATTTCTCGACACCAATCTGTGTTTCAAAAATATCTAATTTTCTGGAAGAATCTATGATTCATGGCCTGTGATTTGTTTTCAGGATTCTTGATCCTCTTAAATAATTGAAATGTTAGCAGATCTATTAAAGTCATAATTATTTTTATGTTTTGGATTAAGGATGATGGGATATTCAATTCAAACCCAGCAAATTTGGTATTTTTTTTTTTTTTTTGAAAAGAAATTATTCAAATACGTTTGTCAATCTTTACAAATTAAGTGCCATCGTCTTGAAAGAGGTTTAGGATTCGTTTGGAATATAAGTTGATTTTTTAATTTTTTAATTATCTTTAGAGTAGGGTTAAAAAATTTCGTTTGAAATAGATTTTTTGATTTTTTTAATTTTGTAAGAAAAAATAAAATAATTATGATTTAGATATGATATTTTATCTTATTAGATTAAAAAAATTATATTTTTTTATAATTAAAATAATTAAAAAGTCAAAAAAATCTGACATGCGGGACGAAGTCTTAATGGATTGAAATTGAAAGAGAGTTAATGGATTGAAATTAAATCTTTGTTGTTGAACACGTGGCAACATGAAAAGATTTTGAAAAAAAAATAGTGGGTCTCGCCATTAATAATATAATGTTTTAATTTTGGAGTTATATTTTTTTTTTTTTTTTTACTTTTTTAATGTATTATTGTTATAATTTTGGAGTTGTATTTTTTTTTTTTTTTACTTTTTTAATGTATTATTGTTATTAGTGGTAATATTTTTAATGGGATGAATCATTATTGAAAAATGTTGATTCATGCAGTTATGCCATTTATCAACTACAATTTATCATATCTCTTATTAATTATATTATGTTTTTTTTTTTATATTTTTAATCACTTAATATAAATTCATAAATTCCACACTCTATATCAAGAACGATACTGTTAAGGATAGTGTTATATGTATCAATTAATATACTAATTAATATACCAATACTAATTATAAAATTATTATAAATTTCACTTATTATACAAATTACAATTATTAAAAACTTCTTAAATTAAACAACAAGATCAATTGATATATTTATTCTACCGTTAAATACCATGTTGCGGTATTACATGATCATTCAATGACTTCTCCCAACACTCCCACAAACAAAGCAATGAAACCCACGGCAACAAATGCACGTTGGACCCACTTGAGTCTACAAATGAAAAATAAATAAATAAATAAATAAAAATAAAGAGAGATAATGTAAGAAATAAAATTATATGGGGTCATTTTCTTATTTTTTTTGTGCAAACGGTTGGAAATGGTTATAAAATTTTGGATAAAATTAGAATTTTTTCCTAAGTTCGGTCTATTTTTTAGGAGGGCCCCGTGCGTTGATTTTCACGGGTCAAAGTGGTAACGCGTTCTATGCCGCGTTGTGATTCACGTGGTATATTTGATTGCTCAAAACCATTACCGAGTGAATGGGAAATTGAAGGCAAAGTGTGCTCCATGGAAATGGAGTTTTGGTGAAAATTCCTTAAGGTTATAAAATGGCTTGTCCCACATTGATTTGGCAGGAGATTTTGAATGGGTTTATAAGGCTTGGGTTTGGTATTCGGGGTGTGCCCCAAGGGGCACCCAAGTGTTTTAGAGGGAAAGGTTATGGACAAAATGGGCTCGACCCATTGGACCCAAAAATCACCACACGCGCGCGCCGCCGCCGTCCGGTTGGGCGGGTGGGCTGGGCTGAGCCAAAATAAAACTGGTAAACCAGTCTGGTATTATTGCATACCCAAACAGGGCCCTTCCCGTTTTGTTGTCTATTTGAAATATAACCCAACAAATTCAAATCTGTTTGAATTCAAAACCAATAGCCACCTTTACATCTATAAATAGACTACCCTCCCATTTGGATTTGACTCTAATTTTTTGTACTCCATCCTCTGATATAAATCTCTACATTTTGCTGCATTTATTTTCTGAAAGAAAGAGTGTAAACACTTAGTGTGTTCGTAAGGCAAACAATTTGTAGTGCTGCTATTGTTTGTAGTAGATCATTTCATCCTGGGAGATAGACGTCCAATTTCTGAAAGCACCGTGGAGAGGACGAATCTGTCTTAAGGACACAGTGTCAAACACTGGACTTGATCAGATTATAATTCCAAGAAATTAAATCAAGTAAGTTATTTAATTTATTTTCAGTGTTTTATTATTTATTGAAATCAGATTTTAATTTTGTTTTTGTAACAAAATAAAATCTATTTTTTATTTATTTATTTTTATTTTTATTTCGAGTTTGATTTTTGTAATCAAACAAATTCTCTCATTTCTTTTCTTTCTTTTTATTCTGATTGTTGTTTAGTACACAATAGAATTTAATTAATTTAAATACAGTGAAGATTGTCCAACAATCTTAAGACAGATCCGTTTTTGGAATCTTCATTGTATTTAATTTTCTGTAATTTCATAAAGACATATTCTGGTTGGAAAAATAAATAGTGTTTATGCTATTTGACAGATAGTAGTAATATACTGTCTCTTTTCTTTGACAACTAATAGTAATATACTGGTGTCATTAACAATTGTAGAATATTAATTTGTGTTACAGAAAATTATTGTGATATTTTATTTTTCTAGTTTTAGTAACAAGGAAAATAAAATTATTTTGTGTTATAATTTATTTTCTGGTTTTAGTAACTAGAAAATTAATTTGTGTTTTAATTTTTTCTGATTTTTGTAATAAGAGATTATGGCTACTGCAACTGAAACTGCATCTGATAGTGGTACTCCTATTGTTACACCAACACCGATCCAGAACCATGTTCATGTACCAATCAATCATGGAGAAAAAGGGAAAAAATTTAACGGTACCGAGTTTAAGAGATGGCAGCAGAAGATGCTGTTCTATCTTACAACTCTTAATTTGGCCCGGTTTCTCCATGAAGAGGCTCCAGCACTTAAAGAGGGTGAAAGTGATTGGTAAGTTGTTGCCGCTGTAGATGCTTGGAAACATTCAAATTTCCTATGCAGAAACTACATCCTCAATGGCCTTGACAACATGCTGTATAATGTATACAGTCCTTTCAAGTCAGCAAAAGAATTGTGGGATTCTTTGGAGAAGAAATACAAGACAGAGGATGCCGGCACGAAGAAATTTGTCCCCGGTAAATTTCTGGACGTTGTTATGGTAGACTCCCAAACGGTAACTTCTCAAGTTCAAAGTTTTCAAATAATTTTGCATGATATTCATTCAGAAGGTATGTCTCTTAGCGAGTCATTCCAAGTCGCTGCTTTAGTGGAAGAGTTACCACCGGCTTGGAAAGATTTCAAAAATTATTTAAAACATAAACGCAAAGAGATGACCATGGATGAGTTGATTGTAAGATTAAGAATTGAGAAAGATAACCGAAAAGCTGAAAAGAGGAATGGGAAAAATCCCATTAAGTCCAAGGCTAATGTGGTTGAACAAGTTCATAAACCACATAAGAAAAAGAGGAAGTTTACTTGAGATGGTCCTAAACAAGGCGACAACAATGGCAACAAGAAGTTCAAAGGAAAATGCTATAACTGTGGCAAGACTGGACATCGAGCTTCTGACTGCCGCCGCCCTAAGAAGGATCATGGAAGTACAAGTAAGAAGACCACCAATCAAGCCAATGTAACAGAATTGGATTACATTTCTAACGGAGTGAATGACATCAACCTCTCTGCTGTGGTGTCTGAGGCAAACTTGGTTGGAAATCCCAAAGAGTGGTGGGTTGACACTGGAGCAACTCGTCACATATGTGCGGACAAGAAGATGTTCACTACCTACTATGAGGCGGCCAATGGTGAACAACTTTTCATGGAAAATTCTTCTACTTTTAATGTGGCTGGACAAGAAAAAGTTATCTTGAAGATGACATCAGGGAAAGAACTGACCCTCAACAACGTACTGCATGTACCTGACATCCGGAAGAATTTAGTTTCTGGTTCTTTGTTAAGTAAAAATGGTTTTAGGCTTGTCTTTGAGTCTGATAAATTTGTATTAACAAAGAGTGGTATGTATGTTGGTAAGGGATACATGAGTGATGGTCTCTTTAAGTTGAATGTAATGACAGTTGTACCAAAAATTGCTATGAATAAGAATAACACATCTTTTGTTTATATTCTTGAGTCAACTTTATGGCATGGTAGATTAGGACATGTGAATTTTGATGCTTTGCGTAGATTAATTGGTTTAGATTATATACCAAAGTTTGAAATTAATCCTAATCATAAATGTGAAATTTGTGTAGAAGCGAAACAAACTAAGGCTCTATTTAAATCGGTTGAAAGAAAAACCAAACTTCTAGAATTAATTCATACTGATGTATGTGATCTAAAATTTATTCAAACTAGAGGAGGCAAAAAGTATTTCATAACATTTATCGATGATTGCACTAGATATTGTTATGTTTATTTACTTAGAAGTAAAGATGAAGCCTTAGAAATGTTTAAACTCTACAAAACAGAAGTTGAAAATCAACTTGGTAAAACCATAAAAATGGTTAGAAATGATAGGGGTGGTGAATATGATGCACCATTAAATGAATTTTATGCACAACATGGCATTATTCACCAAACTACAGCCCCTTATTCTCCACAGCAAAATAGAATTGCTGAAAGGAAGAATAGAACCCTCAAAGAAATGATGAATGCCATGTTACTAAATTCAGGCTTACCACAGAACTTGTGGGGGGAAGCAATATTGTTTGCTAATTATGTTCTTAATAGAATACCCCACAAGAAAACCAACAATACTCCTTATGAATTGTGGAAAGGTCGACCGCCTTCCTACAAATACTTAAAAGTGTGGGGGTGTTTGGCAAAAGTTGAAGTTCCTATTCCTAAAAAGACTAAGATTGAACCAAAAACAGTAGACTGTGTGTTTATTGGTTATGCACAGAATAGTAGTGCATATCGGTTTCTGACTTATAAATCAGAAATACTTGATATAAATGTGAACACTATTATAGAGTCAAGGAATGCTGTGTTTTTTGAACATGTCTTTCCTTACAAGAAAGGATAGGAATTAAGTTCACAGAAAAGAACTTATGATTGTACACAAAGTCAAGAGACTAATGATAATCAAACACAAGAGACTAGTAATAGTCTCGACCAACAGGATTTAACTGATGATGAACCAAGACGAAGTAAGAGAGCGAGAACATCAAAATCTTTTGGTCCAGATTTTCCGACGTACCTGTTAGAAAATGAACCTCAAAGCTTTAAGACAGCAATGACAGGTTCTGAAGCACCTTTGTGGAAAGAGGCTGTTAATAATGAAATTAAATCCATTATGCAAAATCATACTTGGGAATTGGTGGATCTTCCACCAGGTTCTAAACCTCTTGGTTATAAATGGATATTCAAGAGAAAAATGAAAGCAGATGGTTCAATTGACAAGTATAAAGCAAGACTTGTAGTTAAAGGTTACAGACAAAAGGAAAGTCTGGACTATTTTGACACATATTCCCCTGTGACATGAATAACATCCATTCGCATGCTTATTTCTATAGCGGTGTTGTTTAATTTAGAAATACATCAAATGGATGTTAAGACAACTTTCTTAAATGGTGATCTAAATGAAGAGATCTATGTGGAGCAACCCGAAGGGGTTTGTAGTATCAGGGCAAGAAAAGAAAGTTTGTCGACTTGTAAAATCCCTTTATAGATTAAAACAAGCACCTAAGCAATGGCATGAAAAATTTGATCATGCAATGCTTACTGATGAGTTTAAGATAAACGAATGTGACAAATGCGTCTATGTTAAAAACACTGACAAAGGATATGTCATAGTTTGTCTTTATGTGGATGACATGCTTATCATTGGAAGCAGTCAAAACATGATCAAATCAACTAAGCAAATGCTTAACAAAAGATTTGATATGAAAGATATGGGGGTCGCAGATGTAATATTAGGAATGAAAATTACTAAAACATTTGACGGATATGCATTATCTCAATTTCATTATATTGAGAAAATTCTGGATAAATTTATCAAGGATGATTTGAATTTAGCTAGAACACCTGTAAACATCGGTCTTTATTTATCGAAAAATAAAGGTGATGCAGTGTCTCAGTTAAAATACTCCCAAATCATTGGAAGTCTAATGTATCTAATGAATTGTACTCGTCCTGATATAGCTTATGCTATCAGTAAATTGAGTAGGTACACTAGTAACCCCGGAGAAGACCATTGGAAAGCGATCATTCGGGTTCTTAGATATCTAAGATTCACCCGTGATCTTGGTTTGAATTTTACTCGATATCCAGCAGTACTTGAAGGTTATTGTGATGCAAATTGGATATCGGATACTAAAGATTCAAAATCCACAAGTGGATATGTCTTTACTCTAGGAGGCGCTGCTGTTTCTTGGAAATCCACGAAACAAACTTGCATCGCACGATCCACAATGGAATTCGAGTTCATTGCTTTGGACAAAGCAGGAGAAGAAGCAGAATGGCTTCATCACTTCTTAGAAGACATTCCAATGTGGCCAAAACCTGTGCCAACTATTTGCATTCATTGTGATAGTCACTCTGCAATAAGCAGGGCACAGAATCATATGTATAACGGTAAGTCACGACATATTCGTCGTCGACATAATACCGTAAGGCAATTGTTGTCAAATGGAATAATCTCAATAGATTATATAAAATCTAAAGAGAATATTGCGGATCCGTTAACAAAAGGTTTGACAAAAGAGCTAGTGTATAGTTCATCGAAGGGGATGTGATTAAAGCCTATTACATAAGAGTCGTCATAATGGTAACCCTACTTATATGACTGGAGATCCCAAGAACTAAGTTCAAAGGGACAACTAAGTTATGTATGGCTCACCAGAAATCACCAAGGGATTAAAAATTCCCTACCAATTCCTATGGTGAGAGTGATATCTGCAACATATGTTGTATGCAAGGATATAAGGATAAGCTTTGCTTTTAATGATTACTTATATCTTGATTGAAGCATAAATCAAGACGAGTATAGGGAGATACTCACAATAAGAATCACCTATATGAGTGTTGAACTGGGGTCGGTTCTATGAGAATGAAGAGGCTAAATTCTCTAGAAACACTTATGAAAACCAGGCGGGTTCAAGGCCAAAATGAACACAACAGTGAGAACCACGATGTGTTAGAATATATTTTGTGTGAAATCTATTGTCTTGGCTTACACAAACGGCTGACCAATTCAAGGCATCGCGTCCATTGGTTAGCCAGTAAGTCCGATAGGTTATCACTATGGAAGGTTCAAGGCCGAAAACTACCTATCTTGATGCAAGATATTTTCGACTTATACTCTTTCGATAAATCTGCATATTGTTGCATTTCCGTTGTCATCAAATTCCATTCATGTGGGGGATTGCTGGAAATGGTTATAAAATTATAGATAAAACCAGAATTTTTTCCTAAGTTTGGTCTATTTTTTAGGTGGGCCCCGTGTGTCGATTTTCACGGGTCAAAGTGGTAACTCGTTCTATGTCGCGTTGTGATTCACGTGGTATATTTGGTTGCTCAAAACCATTACCGAGTGAATGGGAAATTGAAGCCAAAGTGTACTCCATGGAAATGGAGTTTTGGTGGAAATTCCTTAAGGTTGTAAAATGACTTGTCCTACATTGATTTGGTGGGAGGTTTTGAATGGGTTTATAAGGCTTGGGTTTGGTACTTGGGGTGTGCCCTAAGGGGTACCCAAGTGTTCTAGAGGAAGAGGTTATGGGCAAAATGAGCTAGACCCATTGGACCCAAAAATCACCACACACGCGCGCCGCCGCCGCCGTCCGTTCGATCAGTCGGGCGGGCTGGGCTGGGCCTGGGCTTGGGCACGGGTGCGTGGTGTGAGATTGGGTTGGGCTTGTTCGGCCCAATACTAATCTTTCTGGGCCAAAAGCATTTGAATTTAATTTTATTTTTTGGTAAAATAAAAATTCATAATTCAAAATTAAACTGGTTTGGTTTTACGGTACATCCAAACAGGGCCCTTCCCGAAATAAACCAGTCTGGTATTATTGCACACCCAAATAGAGCCCTTCCCGTTTTGTTATCTGTTTGAAATATAACCCAACAGATTCAAATCTGTTTGAATTCAAAACCAACAGGTTTCATACCTGTTCAATTCACAACCAATAGCCACCTTTACATTTATAAATAGACTAGCCTCCCATTTGGATTTGACTCTAATTTTTCGTACTCCATCCTCTGATATAAATCTCTACATTTTGCTGCATTTATTTTCTGAAAGAAAGAGTGTAAACACTTAGTGTGTTCGTAAGGCAAACAATTTGTAGTGCTGCTATTGTTTGTAGTAGATCATTTCATCTGGGGAGATAGACGTCCAATTTCTGAAAGCACCGTGGAGAAGATAAATCTGTCTTAAGGACACAGTGTCAAACACTGGACTTGATCATATTATAATTCCAAGAAATTAAATCAAGTAAGTTATTTAATTTATTTTTAGTGTTTTATTATTTGTTGAAATCAGATTTTAATTTTGTTTTTGTAACAAAATAAAATCTGTTTTTTATTTATTTATTTTTATTTTTATTTCGAGTTTGATTTTTGTAATCAAACAAATTCTCTCATTTCCTTTATTTCTTTTTATTCTGATTGTTGTTTAGTACACAACAAAATTTAATTAATTTAAATATAGTGAAGATTGTCCAACACAAACTTGATCTCATTTTTACCTTATTTTCTCACTCTACAGAAGTTTTTGAGGCTACATTCACAAAACAGTTAGAAAAGTTGTTGGCGGTGTTATAACGATTAGTTATAGTGGTGATATGAATAGACAAACAAATTAGATGGACATATAAGTTATATGTTGACAAATAAATGAATGACAGGTGGACATATAGGTAGACATTGATGATACGTAGATCGATACATAGTCAGTGGATACATAGGGCTCATTTGAGAAGCTGCCTAGAAGTCAATATTTGATTTTTAACCCATTTTGAGTCGCATCACCTTTACATTTTTTACTCATAAAAACACAAATTTTTTTTAAAAAAAATCAACTTTTAATCAACTTTTCAAAACACCGCATAGAAATGAGTGAGAATAATATGATCTGTTAAATTATTTTGTCTCTTTGACCAAAAAAATTTCAGTTTTAGACTATTGCCTAATTTATTTTATTTTTTAAAAAAAATTTATGATCTAAATTTAAAAAATATATTAAGAGCAATGTTACTTATAAAATTTATAAAACAAAATTCTTAGAATTTAAAATTTAAAAGTAAAGATTTATTTTGATTTTGATCCATACAACCAGTTTAAAACTTCTAATTTTTTTATAGGGAAATTACCCCATGGTGGGACCTTCATAAAATTATTACATATAAATGAAAATTTTTATAATTTTAATTATTAATATTTTCACAATTTATTATTAAATTATAATTATTTTTGAAATTGTACACTCACGTGAATTTTCCTTTCTCAAGAAACTTTCGTGCGCATTTATATTAAATAATGAGAAATGCTTTAGACCACTAATTAGTGGTGGCTCTAATGATGTGGCAGTGGGTTCCATCCACTGCCACAGTGTGTTTATGCCCCTTTTTTTTTTTTTTTTTCCAATTGTCACCTCACTAGTGGTGAAAGTAGTGATGACAAATTAGTAGTCTATAGCATTGCTCTTAAATAATATCTGATGTCAGATTGATTAATTGTTGTAAAATGAGCCATACAATCGGTGATTAATTTTGATGGATCCTAAAAAACAAAAAATAAAAGTAACTCAAAGATTATGATTACAATTAGGGTGTTTTGGAAACAAAATAAAAAGTTAGCTTTTAGTGTTTTAGTCATTTTGAGTCATATCAGCTCTTATATTTTTTACCCATAAAAAGACAAAATAGACTAAAAAAGTCAAAAAGTTAATTTTTTACAAACTTCTCAAAACACCACTAAGTTAATGAAAAGTGTCAAAAACATGTTAAATGTCACATTATGTACGTGTTCTAATTAGTTTTATATGGAAAAAAAAAATAGATAGTGAGAAAATAAATGATTCATACAAAATTAATTTAAGGGAAAATTATTGGAAACTCCCATTTTGGAGAGTTGTAATCTACCAGGTCCTTTTTTAAAATTAATACTCGTCCAAGTCCTATTTTTTTGGTAATGTGATCCGAAAGATCCCATTATGTAATTATGGAATGGTTTTTGTGACTAATGTACCCTTTTCTGTGTGGTTGGGTAGAACTGTTTCCGACGGCATTCATGTTCACATTGCGATCCACACCAGCACAACACCCTTTACAAATTTGCCAACAAGATTGCCTTATCTATCAGTCCCAACTCGATGTTGTCCACCGACAAACACCCCCAACCCAAAAAGAAGGGATTCTCCAAACAATTTTCCTAAATTACATGGTTGTCGCAACTGGTTTGGCCTCAGGACACCAATCACGACGACTGTGGGGGTTGATTCCTGCCTATAGAATAGAAGATGGACAGTTTCCGAGCAACATCGGCGACTGATGGTTTTCCGAAACTTCTACCACATCACAAGGTTAATCAAACGGTGTGAATTACGTATACCGTATCATTAGCTTCGGATATGGAATGGGTTAACCCGACGGAATTACCGTCAAAAAACATTATGGGCTGGAAATTGGGTTTCAGTGTGGTGATGTGGGTATACCAATCTAACGTACCAAAGTAAAAAAGTCTCCGATTTTGGAAACAACAATTCCGTTTCCAAACCCTACACTACTCTCATTACACCATGCTCCCCGCCGTATTCCTCATTTGCGGTAGAACACACTTCAGAATCAAGGGCTCAATCTTCAAAGACTGTTTGTAATGTGGGGCTTCAGAGATTGGGCTTGCGTTATGATGTGGGCCATCCAAATGTGGTTCATGAAGTTGATGTGGGACATCAACTTCTGTTTCATCAACTTGATGTGGTCCACCAAAGTGTGGTTTTTGCAAAATGATAGGTTGTGTTCAAATGTGGGCTTCAAAAAAATGATGTGGGCCACCAACGTGTGGGTCATAAACAACGTGGATTCCCCTACATACACTACTAAACCCAAAAAGAACTATAGTAAGCTTTTTCCAAACGTTACATACACCCACATCATTCAAACATAATATCACTAAACCAAAAACAGTACGTTCATGGGCAAAACTGTCCACCTCCAAATAATGAGACCTTTGGGTGTACAAAATAAAATATGGGACTGATTAGATTACAATTCCACCTTTTAGGATTTATGGGTCAATTCCCCTTAATTTAGATACGTAATTATTGTAATTCAATCGATTTAATTTTTTGTATAAATAAGAGCATCTCTAATGGTTGTTACTATAATACCATTGCTATTGCTATAATTTGGCAATAAATAGTGCTATTTTGTCAAATTGTAGCAATGGTGCTCTAACGATCACTTGCTGTTTTCACAATTCTCAATCAACTTTCCCTCCAAGTTTGTAGGTGTTGTTTGGATATAGGTTTTTTTGTGATTTTATTTTTATTTATTTTTTGTCTTTTATGACCTTTTTTTTAACTATTTGTAAAAAAAAAAAATTATATATTTATATTATTCTCAACTAGACAAATATAAAAAAAGAAAAAATTTTGAAAAATTAGAAAAAAATAAATATAATTCAATTTGAAAAATTAAATAGAAAAATTAAATTTGAAAAATTACTTGGTTTTCTACTGTTTCAATTCTGTTTTTTCAACTGAATTTGAAGCCACAAATATGTTTATATTTGCTGATGTGGCATGTTTGGCAATTGCTATTTTATTTGCCAAATTTGAGAACAGATATGGTATATGCCATCTTTGACAAGTAAAATAACAAGCCATTGGAGACCCACTTTTTTTATCACTATTGCTATATTATAGCTTTGGCAAGTGTTTTGAGAGCTCCATTGGAGATGCTCTAATATACTCGTCAATTCTAAAATATAAACAATTTAAATTATCAAAATAAAATTTAAAAATAAGTCCACAACGCAGACTGAATGATCTAATTTTAATCCCTAAGAGCATCAGTATCAGCCTCTTCAAAATTTTAGTCAAATTATAACTTAAAAAGTCATTTTTATATTTTAGCTAGTCATTCACTGCATCAAACTTTCTATTTTAACTTAATCCTATTAAAATATTTGTTATTCTTTTTTTTTTTTTTATAAAAAAATTGATGAGCTATCAACCAAACAATTTTTATGTTTTACAAAAGGTAAAACTAGAGAAAATGTAAAAAAAAAAAAAAAAAAAAAAAAATTGCCATTGATCGGTTGACCGGCGGGTTGACCGGCCAGACTTCCGGGCGGATTTCTGGTTACACCCAAATCTCATGTTTTAGCGATGAACAGTTGCTCGCTTCATCAGACAAGTTACTATAGCAAATTTAACAAAGCGTTAATTTACAAAAATTTGTTGAGTCTGATGGAGGATGTGAGAACCCGAATATAAAAATTAAGTAAATAATTAAATAATAATATTACAATCTCAAATATTTTGGTGGTGAATTCTAAGGTGCAAATTAAATATTATTGGAGGATCTTTTAATTAATTTTTAAACCTAAAATAAATTTATGGTGAAAGTCTTTAATTTAGAGGTAAGATTTATTATCTAAAAATAAATAAAAATAAAAATAAAATAAGGTAAATAGAGAGCAGTGTGTGACTTGAACTCTAGACCACAAACTTAATAAATAAGGCTTTACCATTTGAGTTGCATATAACTTATATATGTATTTTGTATATTTATCTATTTATTTGACCTATGTGTGCCCACCACTAGTATAAATAAAATAAACACAAACCCTAATTATTATGATATTGTTTTCCCACAACTTTTCTGAGCAGTCGTGAGAGGTAAAGGGAGGGAGAGAGACGTCTAGGTCATTGGGTGAAAATTGCTGAGTTTTGTGGTGGCCATTGGCAAGGTAAATCCCTTATTATTTTTTATTCCTTCACTATCTTTTTCTTCTTCTTGTGAGTTGCTGTGTAGTTGATGGATCAAATCGGTGAAGTGGGTTCATGTGTTGGGCATGGCTATGAAATATTTGGCTAATTGAGATAGTGCTTTATGTATAAAGAATTGTGTAATTCTTTGTCCAAAAATTCTACACAGAATCACAAACTTTAAAAATCAAGGAACCATATCAAACGGATGAATTTTAATCTAAACTTTTTACAGTAGATTAATTACATATTGACGCCTCGTTTGGGAACCCTCCCTTTTAGCCAAAAAGTCAAAAAGTTATTAAATTAGCCAAAAAGCCAACAATCCATCCCAAAAAGTCACAGATTTTCTTTTCTCTCTACTTTTTGCACATCTTTTCATAAAAAGCCAAAAAGTCATCACAAATATACTAGTTTTTTTAGCTCATATTTTAGCCAAATAGCCAAAAAGTTACTAAATTAGCCTATTCCCAAACGAGGCCTGAATTGCATATCTAAATTTTTTCATAATTTTTGGGAGTCAAAATCCATATAAACTGATGCGTTCAAATCTGTCCAGAAAAACTGGTTTTTAACAGTAAATTCGGGAGTATTGTTCTCTTTGGGTATAAATCTAAAAATTATCAAATCAGCGTCATTAGAACCGGTTACGAGTCTAGTTTCTTGAATTTTTGACCTTACGTTGATTGCTCATGTATACTAAGAGAATCGTCAATTTCTTTAAAGTGCTGCAGAAAACAACCTGTTTGGATATAATAAATTGTAAATAATTATTTTGATAAGAAAATCAAGTGAAACCAATTGGGTTTGGAACTTAGGATATATTAGTTGATATCTGGAGGGTTTTAGAATTTTTCGAACAACGTGGAGTGGGTTTCTAATTTTCAAAGTTAGCGAATAGATTGGAAAAACTCTGTTTTATCTTAAAGTCACTTTTAGTTAAGTTTCGATTAGAGCCTATGTCTTGGGTGATTTTAGACCTTGAAGAACATGAACTTAGGTAATATTTAAGAGTAACGGTGAGTTGGGTTGAGCCGTGTTAGTGCACTTTAGTTTGGGATTACTTAGTTCTTATTCTTTAATATTTTTAAATTAGTAGTGACGTGTAGTTTTCATATTGGTTCAGGGCACTAGTTGGACTTTCATACTTTATTCGAGGATTATATTATATCATTTTCAGGTGAGCAGTTTCATGCTTACATATTTTATAAATGTTCCCCTACCTTGAACTGTTGGAAAATTAAATTGTTGTTTTAAGACTAAACTGTTTTGATAAATTATTATATTATCAATGGAATCAAATTATTTCTGAAACATGTGTGAACTGGGCATACTGTAAACTATTTGTTTTGGTCTCATGTTTATAATGATGAACTACCATGTTTTGCGAAACTGATGTGCATTGATTATTGGGACCATGTGTGTATTTAGTCCAGGGAAATTATTCCACTGTGTGTGGTGACTCTGGCCACTAGGGAACAGATCCGGGTTGTGCCGTGCTGACTATAGTGCTCAACGATTGTAAGGAAAAGACCTTAAAAAAAAAGCTAGATGACCTTCATTCGGATCGTCTTTGAGAAATGGCCCAGGTGCCACCTTGAGGATGACTCTTAGTTCGGTATTGGATCCAATGGGGCTTATAGTTTTGAGAATTGTGTGGCATATTATTTGTTTTTCTTGGTACCCCAAAAATTATTGGTGTTCATGTTATAATCTGTTTTAAGCAGAAAATGTCGTTTATCATGTTCTTGCGAGACATGAGTATTTTAAGTGTTGAACTGTGGAACCTTCTTTTTGAAACAGATTGTATTTACCAAATTATATGCCAATCTAGTTTCTGTGATATATATCTTATTTTGGAATTGAACCCTGTTTTCAAAAATGTATTTACTATCTATGTTGCTACTCACTGAGCTATCAGCTGACTTAGTTGTTTACCATTTCCAGGTGTTAGAAGGACTTAGAGTGGACTCATGGCGTAGCGGGGACTCAATTGCATGGACCTCTAGGGCATTTATTTAATTTGTTTTAGGTTGCTTTGTCGAGTTTTGTGCATACATTGTGGTTGGGTTTTATTTAGAATTATTTATTTTGTGGGCGGTTTGTGTCCCATTTAGTATATATATATTTTTAGGAAGTCGGTTATGACTTTTTTTCACTTGTGGTATGTCACTGGACTGAGTGTTGATTTATTTATTTCTGGGCTATCATCACATTTATTCTTTATGGGTTTGGGTTCATGTTTAGGCTTACGTGTGCCTTGGGCTAAGTCCCTATGGGCCACGGCCGGTCATGCCCAGATTTGGGTTGTGACAATTGTGGTATCAGAGCTGTAGTTATCGAGTTACGTATCTTGCATTTCATCATTTAGACGAGGTCCAAGTTCGTATAGTCCTTAGTAGTGTTTGGTTAAGTTAGTTTTGTTTAAGCTTGTGTTGTGCTTTTCTTAATTTCATTTTGAAGGTTAAGAGAGGCACCTAGGAGAAGAAGTGTCAATGCTCTTGGAATTGATCAACCAGCTGCTAATCGTAGAGTTCCCCCCGTTCCTATGCCCCCTACTGCACCACCTGTTGCTCCAGTTGTCCCTGAAGCACCAGGAGTTGTTCCTGCGGCACCAGCCGCACAGGTTTTACAGTCATTGTTGGGATTACTGAACAATCATGTAGCCCCACAACTAGCAGTTCACCCAACTTTAAGTTTGGATAAAGGTTCCTTATTTGAGAGGTTTATGAAGGCAAAACCTCCAGAATTTCACGGAACAGTGGACCCTACGGAGGCAGAGGCATGGGTACTAGAGATAGAGAAAATATTTGACATTATAGGTTATTCAGCAGGCCAGAAGGTGGCCTTTGCAGCTTTTAGGTTCAAGGGTCAAGCAGAGCATTGGTGGCGCATGGTGAAGCGTCAATATGAGGGTAGAGAAACAGAGCTAGTGTGGAGCAAGTTTCTAGAATTGTTTAATGAGAAATACTTTCCTGAAGCGGTGCGAAGGCAGAAGCAAGTGGATTTTCTCAATTTGAAGCAAAATGACATGTCAGTGGCTCAGTATGAAGCCAATTTGCGGAGTTGTCGAGGTATGCCCCACATCAGGTGGCCATAGAGGTAGATAGAGTGATGTTGTTTGAGAATGGTTTGCGGTCAGAGATCTATGCAAAAGTAGCTGTTTTGGAGATGAAGATATATTCTGCATTGGTAAGCAAGGCATTACTAGCTGAAAGGGGAGTAGAAGAGGAAAATAGAGCTGAGGAACAAAAGGCTAAGGAACCACAAAAGAAGAGACTTAGAGAGGAGAGACAAGTAGAGCATCGTGGTGGTGGTAGCAATCCTAGCAAGAAGCCTTACACCCAAGGTCAGGTTAGCAATGGCATGAGGCAGGAGAATCGGAGGATTTGTGATAGATGTGGTAGGTCACATTCTGTTGGGTATAATTGTGATGGCACAGCTCGAATATGCTTTAAGTGTGGCAAGCTTGGGCATCTCTCTGCACAATGTAGGTCTAAGGGACTGGGGGGTCAGTCAATAGCACAGTCATTTCAGGGGCAAGGGCAGAGACAAACTTTTTATAGTGGTGGATTTAACCAGAAGCAGAATAAGGGCAAAAGTGGGACTACCCAAGGTCAGACATTCGGGAATGAGACTCAGGAAAAGAAGTCAGCGGCTACCCAAGGACGGGTTTATGCTCTCACTAGAAAGGAGGCTGAGGTTGCTCCATCTGTGGTCCAAGGTACACTCCTTATATCATCTGTACCTGCTAGAGTTTTAATTGATTCAGGATCTACACATTCTTTTGCTGCACCTAAGCTTCTACGTTGTTTCTCTATTCCTTGTGAGCCTTTGGATGCATGTATTGCTGTGTCTACTCCATTAGGAGAAACATTAGTGTCAGGGGATGTTTGTAGATCTTGTGAGATAGAGTTAGATGGTAGAATTTTTCTAGTGGATTTGATTTCTTTAGAGATGAAGGATTTTGATGTGATTTTGAGGATAGATTAGTTAATGAAGCATCATCCTCTATTGATTGTTTTAGAAAGAGGGTAGTTTTTGCTATGCCGGGGCAACATGAGTTTTTCTTTCAGGGAGATGGGAAAGGGTCTTCTATTTGTTTTATTTCTTCCCTTCAGGCTAACCGAATGTTGAGAAAAGGGTGTCATGGTTATTTAGCTTGTGTGGTGAGTACTGAACAACCAGAGCAGAGGTTAGAGGAGTTGCCTGTAGTGAGGGAATTTGTTGATGTTTTTCCAAAGGATCTACTTGGTCTTCCTCCAGACCGTGAGGTCGAATTTTCCATTGACTTGGTTCCCAATACAACACCTATCTCTAAAGCACCCTATAGAATGGCATCATTGGAGTTGAGGGAGTTACAAACTCAGTTACAGGAGTTGCTAGACAAAGTTTTTATTAGGCCTAGTGTTTCACCTTGGGGAGCACCTGTGTTGTTTATGAAGAAGAAGGATGGGTCTGTGAGATTGTGTATTGATTACAGAGAATTGAACAAAGTCACTGTGAAGAATAGGTATCCTTTGCCACGCATTGATGATCTATTTGACTAGTTGCAGGTAGCTCAAGTATTCTCTAAAATTGACTTGAGGTCAGGCTATCACCAGTTGAAGGTAAGGGATGAGGATGTTCCTAAGACTGCTTTTAGAACTCGTTATGGGCATTATGAGTTCTTGGTGATGCCTTTTGGTCTCACAAATGCACCAGTCGGATTCACGGATTTAATGAACAGAGTATTTAAACCCCAACTGGATAAATTTGTGGTAGTGTTTATTGATGACATCCTAATTTATTCGAGGAGTAAGGAGGAGCATGAGTAGCATTTGAGGGTAGTACTGCAGATCCTTAGGGAGAAGAGACTGTATGCAAAATTTAAGAAGTGTGAATTCTTGTTGAGCAGTGTAGCCTTTTTGGGTCATGTAGTGAGTAAAGATGGGGTATCTGTGGATAGCACCAAGGTGACAGCAATTGTTGATTGGCCACGACCTACTTCTGTGACTGAGGTATGTAGCTTTCTAGGGCTTGCTGGGTATTACAGACGGTTTGTGGAAGGATTCTCCCGTATTGCTTTGCCACTTACCAATCTCACCAGGAAAGGGGTAAAGTTTGAGTGAAATGATGATTGTGAGCGTAGTTTCCAATAGTTTAAACAGAGATTGACATCAACTCCAATCCTTGCCTTACCTACAGATGGAGGTGGTTTTGTGATTTATAGTGATGCTTCACGACAGGGTTTAGGATGTGTGCTCATGCAGCATGGGAAGGTGATTGCTTATGCATCACGACAACTGAAAATACATAAGAGAAACTATCCTACGCACGACTTAGAGTTAGTAGCAGTGATTTTCGCTCTTAAGATCTGGTGGCATTATTTGTATAGAGAGTCATGTGAGATTTACACTGATCATAAGAGTTTGAAGTATATTTTCACACAGAAGGAACTAAATTTGAGGCAAAGAAGATGGCTTGAGTTACTAAAAGATTATGATGTGAATATTTTATATCATCCAGGAAGGCAAATGTGGTTGCAGTGCCTTGAGTAGGAAGGTCGCAGTTGGAGATGTAGCTACTTTGTCTATTGAGAGTTGTTTGGTGGAAGACATGAGACGTTTGAGGCTTGAGGTTTTTACACCTGGTAATAGGGCTTATTGTAGTCAATTGACAGTTCAGCCGACCTTGAGAGAACGGATTCGTTTAGCACAGGAGATTGACCCCCAGTGTAGCAAAGGGTAAGCATGTAGACTTTGTGGTTAGTGATGATGGGTTGCTTAGATTCCATAGCCGAATTTGTGTTCCTACTGGTAGTGATTTGAGGAAGGAGATTATGACGGAGGCACATAGTTCTAGTTACAGCATTCATCCTGGAAGCACTAAGATGTATCGAGATCTTCATGAACATTTTTGGTGGAATGGTATGAAGGGAGATATTGCAGAATTTGTGGCTCAATGTTTAGTGTGTCAACAGGTTAAGGTAGAACATTAGAAACCCGCGAGGAAACTACAACCCTTACCTATACCAGAGTGGAAGTGGGATCATGTTACCATGGACTTCGTGTGCGGATTACCTCATACTAGTAGTAATCATGATGCAGTTTGGGTAGTTGTGGATAGATTAACCAAGTCAGCACATTTTATTGCAGCTTGAATGAACTATTCTCTAGCTCGATTTGCACAGTTGTAGGTGAAGGAGATTGTTAGATTGCATGGTGCACTTGTGTCAATAGTGTCAGATCGGGACCCTCGCTTTGTGTCTAAGTTTTGGGGTGCGTTACAATCAGCTATGGGTACTCGGTTAAATTTTAGTTTAGCTTATCACCCTCAGACAGATGGGCAATCAGAGAGGACTATTCAAACCCTTGAGGATATGTTGAGGGCTTGTGCTTTGGAGTGGAGAGGTAATTGGGATGATTATTTGCCGCTCATGGAGTTTGCCTATAATAATAGTTATCATTCTAGTTTGGGAGTAGCTCCTTATGAGGCTTTGTATGAGAGGAAGTGTAGGTCTCCTTTGTGTTGGTATGAGGTTGGTGAGAGGCAAATGTTGGGACCTGATTTGGTGGAGGATGCTACACGGAAAATTATCACCATCAGAGAGAGATTATTGACTGCTCAGAGTAGACAAAAAAGTTATGCTGATTATCGTAGGAGAGACTAAGAGTTTCACGTAGGGGATATGGTATTCTTGAAAGTATCACCATGGAAAGGAGTGATCAGGTTTGGAAAGAAAGGAAAGTTGAGTCCTAGATACATTGGTCCATTTAAGGTATTGGAAAAGGTTGGTGAGGTTGCGTACCGTGTTGCTCTACCCCCTAGGTTGGCAGGAGTGTATAATGTGTTTCACGTGTCTATACTGAGGAAATATGTGCACAGTCCATCGCATGTGATAGATTATGAGCCGATTCAGATTAGAGAGGATTTTTCGTATGAGGAGATACCTATTTAGATATTGGATTCGAAAGAGAAAAGGTTGCGTACAAAGGTCATTAAATTGGTTAAGGTACTATGGCGTAATCATCTAGTTAAAGAGGTGACTTGGGAACGCGAGGACGAGATGCGCGAGAACTACCCACATCTATTCTCATGATTTACTCAGGTTAGTTACGAGGACGAAACTTTTCTTTTAGGAGGGGAGAATGTGAGAACCCAAATATAAAAATTAAGTAAATAATTAAATAATAATATTACAATCTCAAATATTTTGGTGGTGAATTCTAAGGTGCAAATAAATATTATTGGAGGATCTTTTAATTAATTTTTAAACCTAAAATAAATTTATGGTGAAAGTCTTTAATTTAGAGGTAAGATTTACTATCTAAAAAAAAATAAAAATAAAATAAAGTAAATAGAGAGGAGGGTGTGACTTGAACTCTAGACCACAAACTTAATAAATAAGGCTTTACCATTTGAGTTGCATATAACTTATATATGTATTTTGTATATTTATCTATTTATTTGACCTATGTGTGCCCACCACTAGTATAAATAAAATAAACACAAACCCTAATTATTATGATATTGTTTTCCCACAACTTTTCTGAGCAGCCGTGAGAGGTAAAGGGAGGGAGAGAGACGTCTAGGTCATTGGGCGAAAATTGTTGAGTTTTGTGGTGGCCATTGGCAAGGTAAATCCCTTATTATTTTTATTCCTTCACTATCTTTTTCTTCTTCTTGTGAGTTGCTGTGTAGTTGATGGATCAAATCAGTGAAGTAGGTTCATGTGTTGGGCATGGCTATGAAATATTTGGCTGATTGGGATAGTGCTTTATGTATAAAAAATGGTGTAATTCTTAGTCCAAAAATTTTTCACAGAATCACAAACTTTAAAAATCAAGGAACCATATCAAACGGATGAATTTTAATCTGAAATTTTTACAGTAGATTAATTACATATTGAATTTCATATCTGAATTTTTTCATAATTTTTGGGAGTGAAAATCCATATAAACAAATGTGTTCAAATCTGTCTAGAAAAACTGGTATTTAACAGTAAATTCGGGAGTGTTGTTCTTTTTGGGTATAAATCCAAAAATTTTCAAATTAGCGTCATTAGAACCGGCTATGAGTCTAGTTTCCTGAATTTCTGACCTTGCATTGATTGCTCATGTATACTAAGAGAACCGTCAATTTCTTTATAGTACTGTAGAAAACAACCTGTTTGGATATAATAAATTGTAGATAATTATTTTGATAAGAAAATCAAGTGAAACCAATTGGGTTTGGAACTTAGGATATATTAGTTGATATCTAGAGGGTTTTAGAATTTTTCGAACAACGTGGAGTGGGTTTTTAATTTTCAAAGTTAGCGAAAAGATTGGAAAAACTCTGTTCTATCTTAAAGTCACTTTTAGTTAAGTTTCGATCGGAACCTATGTCTTGGGTGATTTTAGACCTTGAAGAACATGAACTTAGGTAATATTTAAGAGTAACGGTGAGTTGGGTTGAGCCGTGTTAGTGCACTTTAGTTTGGAGTTACTTAGTTCTTATTCTTTAGTATTTTTAAATTAGTAGTGACATGTAGTTTTCATATTGGTTCAGGGCACTAGTTAGACTTTCATACTTTATTCGAGGATTATATTATATCATTTTCAGGTGAATAGTTTCATGTTACATATTTTTATAAATGTTCCCCTATCCTGAACTGTTGGAAAATTAAATTGTTGTTTTAAGACTAAACTGTTTTGATAAATCATTATATTATTAATGGAATCAAATTATTTCTGAAACATGTGTGAACTGGGCATACTGCAAACTATTTGTTTTGGTCTCATGTTTATAATGATGAACTACCATGTTTTGCGAAACTGATGTGTATTGATTATTGGGACCATGTGTGTATTATTCCACTGTGTGTGGTGACTCTGGCCACTAGGGAACAGATCCGGGTTGGGCTGTGATGACTCTAGTGCTCAACAATTGTAAGGAAAAGACTTAAAAAAAAAATCTAGGTAACCTTCAATCGGATCGTCTTTGAGAAAAGGCCCAAGTGCCACCTTGAGGATGACTCTTAGTTCGGTATTGGATCCAACGGGGCTTATAGTTTTGAGAACTGTGTGGCATATTATTTGTTTTTCTTGGTGCCCCAAAAATTATTGGTGTTCATGTTATAATCTGTTTAAGCAGAAAATGTCGTTTATCATGTTCTTGCGAGACATGAGTATTTTAAGTGTTGAACTGTAGAACCTTCTTTTTAAAACATATTGTATTTACCAAACTGTATGCCAATCTAGTTTTTGTGATATATATCTTATTTTGGAATTGAACCCTATTTTCAAAACTGTATTTACTATCTATGTTGCTACTCACTAAGCTATCAGCTGACTTAGTTGTTTACCATTTCCAGGTGTTAGAAGGACTTAGAGTGGACTCATGGCGTAGCGGGGACTCAATTGCATGGACCTCTAGGGCATTTATTTAATTTTTTTTAGGTTGCTTTGTCGAGTTTTGTGCATACATTGTGGTTGGGTTTTATTCAAAATTATTTTATTTTGTGGGCGGTTTGTGTCCCATTTAGTATATATATATTTTTAGGAAGTTGGTTATGACTTTTTTTCACTTGTGGTATGTCACTGGATTGAGTGTTGATTTATTTATTTCTAGGCTATCATCACATTTATTCTTTATGGTTTTGGGTTCATGTTTAGGCTTACGTGTGCCTTGGGCTAAGTCCCTGTGGGCCACGGCCGGTCATGCCCGGATTTGGGGTGTGACAAAAGAAGAATTTGATGCTGATGCTCTCTACGATAGCTTCACAGCTATGGTAGAGAGCCTGATGCGGACGCTCTAACTAAAAACAAGCTCAATCTGATTGAATCACTCATATAGTACAAGTATATAGTAATCACAACCTTTAAAATATATTCAATAATTCATAATGAATAAGTACTCAATTTGATCAAAAAATAATAAGTTGAAAAAGATACCGCGATACACCAAATGTTTACTTAACATCACGTTATACCCACACACAAAAAAAAAATAAAAAAAATAAAAAAACCCCTAAGAATAAGAATAATAAAATAAATATATAAAATATAAATAATTTCGTAGCTGTACCTGTTAAGGTATAATCTAATTCGGTATTGGTTTACTAAAAGTGCGATTAATATATTATTTGGGGCCAAAACAACACAACTACGAAATTATGATAAAAGTTAGGGCCAAAAAAGAGATATGGTGAAAGGTGTACAATTCACTGGTAACCTATAGAAAAAGCCACCCATTAAGCCTATTATTTAGAGGAGTGAATCATCCAGGAGGATAATAATTAAGGGGTGAGTCACCGTGTAAAGCTCAAGTATATAAGGGGTGAATCGAAAGCCAAAAAAAAAAATTCACAAGAAGAAGTATTAAAGAAAAAAGGTCTCGAATAGCTAGCATAAATAGAAAGAAAATAGTAGGAATCAAAATCAAGGTGAGTTATATTATACCTTGAGTGATCATAACATATTTTACGTATATCTTGAGTTATCACAATTTATTTTATGCAGATTTATGTTTTATATATTATATTAATATTTCATGTAACGCCTCCAAAATATAATACAAATAATCCAACCCATAAGAGGAATGAATCTAACGACTTGACATACTTTCATTAATCAGAGTTCAAATTACAAAAGTTATTAAATGCGTTATACATTCATAAATGTTCATCCTGAATTTACAGCATGTAATATCAATAAATAACAACAAAATGAATGCCCTACGGGCTTACATCTTTCCAAGACACTTCTTTGTTACAAGAAAAGGGAGTTTTAAGCTCTATACATGTAAAATCCTCGGCTCAAATTAAACATTTAAATACAAACACAAAAATAACAAAATAGAGCTTCCGGCTCCTGAGTCCTCCCAAGCTACGTCCTTGAAGGAGGCATGTCACCGGTACCTGAAAATGGTTTCTCGAGTAGAGTGAGCCAAAGCCCAGTAGAAACATTCTAACACAAGCTATGATGTTTAACTAAGATATAGGTGTCAAGTGTATCTTCAATACTAATGATAAATGCACATTCTTCACATGATTACACAATACTTATATTCGCATCTCAATCCATTTCCATCTATTCATTTCAAGCTCGTTCAGTTCATTTCAATGCATAGACCAAGTTTATAATTTTCCTGAATAACTTAACTGAGACTACAACTTAGTGATTCTCAATTGATACAATCATCATGCAAACACTTCAATCTTGTCATTTTACGGAAATTTCGTCTGCGGGATCAGCACCCATGTATTCATAAGATTTCAGGACTTTCACCCTGGACACTCCGGCCAACTTAATTCTCAATGGAGTCCATCCCATATCTCCTCCCAAAACGTGGAGTACATCCCCTTTCGCATCCCAAAACATTATACATATACAATGTATTTAAAGATTTCGTCATATTCAATGACATTCAATTACACATATTCAATGCCTTAACACACCGTTATACTCAATGACACATTAAGAATGATTAGTTTCAATTCACCTAATTCTCATACAATTTCTACAACAATCATAGCTATCCTCCACCGATAGCCCAATACAGATATTTCTAAACAGATATACAATCATTGTAATAGATAATTCATCTAATTTTTCATAGGTGAGTGATTTAACAAATCCAACTACACCATTCATTCACACATCCTCCCTATTTTACATTTTTCATACCAATTTCATTATTTATACAAAATAATTAATTCAACATATTTAGGGCAATCTCTCCCTCTTTCCAAATATTGCCCAAAGGCCAAAATCAACAATTTGTAACACAATAAACTCTCATAATCAAACCCCATGGTCAATTATATAACACTACATAGGCAACCCCTCTTTTACAGCTCACCCAAACCCTAGGTTTATGTTCAAAATACTCCCAAAGTTCACCATTAACACATAACGATGAATAACTAGGTTAAAGACCATAACAATGTATAGAATATCCCTACCTCAAAGAGAGAAGACGAGTTAAGCAAGAGAGAAGCTTCAAAGATGCCAAACTCCAACTTTAATCGGTTCAAAAAGATGATCTTGACGAGCTCTACCTTTTTAATGAAGGCACAAGGGTGGATAGATCACTAGATCTAGGTGAAAATCTAGAGAGAGAGGGTCTCACTTTAGGGTTTTAAGAAGAATAGATCTGAAAAAGTGATGTAAAAATGCTTTTCGTGATTTGATATACGCGCAGTCTGCTCGAGTGGAGAGTTTGACACTCGAGCGTCAGACACAACATTTTATTACGCTCGAGCGTAGAATATACACATCCAGTAGTTATGCAGACACAGACAACCCGCTCGAGCCCAAAGAAAGCCGCTCGAGCGTCCACCTGCTCGATTGTAGGAAATGCCGCTCGAGCGTAAAAAACACTCTTCCAGTACTTTGTAGACGCGTCAAGTACTGAGAGTTTGCAACTCCCGCTCGAGCGCAAGAAGGCCCAATCGAGTGGAGGACCAAAATTCTGGGCAACTAAGTTTGGGAAAAACATACAACCAACCTGTTCCAAACTCAATCACAACAACCCAAAGGCCAATTTCAATAGATAAAAGGGAGAAAAGAGGCAAACAACAATATGGAACCATTAAACCCGAGTCCGAAATACAACAAATGATAGGTCAAAACCACGATCGCTATAACCTCCCTCCTTAAAAAATTTCGTCCCCGAAATTACAAATTAAGTCCAAAATCAACATTAAATCATTCATAACAATGTTATCCTTACAAGTCCATCACCATGACCCATTCTTCGATCATCCATTCTCATCGACTCAATACACAAGTCTCATATTAAAATGAAATTCGCAATTTTTTCCAAAACATTTACAATGTCAAATCAAATCCACATTTCCAAAATTTACCTAGCATAAACAATGCCTCCAAAGGTGATAAAATACATAATATTTTATATTCCCAAACATACGCCATGTTCAAATTAAAGTTCAAGTTTTCAAAATCTTACATAGCATATATAATGCTTCCAAAAGTAACATAATATATAAGACATCCATAACATATGCAATGTTCTCATATTTTAAAACATGTACAATGTTTACTTCTTTTATTATCATAATCAAAATCTCAATACATGCTTAGACATCAACAAATAAGTCTGGATATTTCTTTCGGACTTCCAATTCACGCTCCCTAGTCGCTTCCTCTACCTCGTGATGTTTCCATAATACTTTTACCAAGGGATTGTCTTGCCTCGCAAGACTTGGTCCCTTTTATCCAAGACTCTCATCGGTCTCTCTGCGCATGATGCATTATCATCTACCCCCAAGTCAGTCCAATATAACACGTGCGATGGATCTGGCTCATACTTTCGAAGCATACAAATGTGAAACACGTCATGCACTCCGGACAGTTGTGGCGGTAGTGCCAAACGGTATACAACCTCCCAAATTCGCTCAATAATTTCAAAAGGGCCAATAAATAGAGGGGACAACTTCCCACTCTTCCCAAACCTCATCAAACCCAGCTTAGGTGATATCTTTAAAAAGACATGATCTCCTACCTCAAAAGACAAGGGCCTCCTCCCACCACTACAATAAGTTAGGTCTTGAATGATGGAATTTTTTTGTCTCGAAAGAGCTAATTTCGTCACTATAGATATTTGTGAAAAAATATTTTCGACACCAGTTTCGTCATTGAATGTTTGTCACTAAAAACCATTGTGACGAAAAATAATTTCTTCACCAATGAAATTAGTTCAGTGACGAAATATTTTGTCACCAATAAAACAAGATTTTGTTGCCAAAAATTCTCATTTTCGTCACCAAATAATTATTCAGTACCATATTTATCATTTTAGTTGACGAATAAATTTGTCACATATGTTGATCATTGATAAGGAAATAATTTCGTCACAGTAAGATGTAAAGGTGACGGAATTTTTCGTCTCCAAAAGTCATACATGGGTGACAAAATATATTTCGTCGCAAATATATTTATATACGTGATGAAATTTATTTCGTCGCAAATATATATATACGTGACGAAATATATTTCGTCACCAAACAACAAAATCAATGAAAACTTTCATATATGCGCTGCAATAAATTTTGTCACAAAAAATGTTTATTAACGACAAATAATCACTTTGTCATAATAACAAGTACAAATGACGAAATAAATTCGTCACTAAACCTGTTCTATATTTTATATTTCAATTTCAATTATTATTTCACAAATATCCCTGCTCATATCCCAATAGCCTTTTAATTGTACTAAGAAATCCACTAGCTATTATACATCACTCCACAAAAAAATTCAGTAAACAATTTATATTATAAATCAAAATATATCCATCAAACAACTTTAATAATATAAACCATTAAGTATAACAAAAAAAACCATCAAAGCAAATCCCAAAATGAACTAACGTGGAATCCACAAAAAAAAAAAAAAAAAAAAAAATTCAACGCTCAATCTTGATTTGCAACTATAACTAAGTATCAGTTCAGGAAACAAAATTCAACAGTTGATCTTCATTTGCAAGTATACTTCCAAACGTCATCAAAAACCAATCTGCAAAGAAAATAAACAAAGAAAACATTAATATATTATCAATTACATCTAAACTCATATGTAAATAATTTTATTTTATAAACCAATTTAGTAGAAATGCATCTAACAAATCAAAACTTCAAAGAGTTGAGGTGATCCTTGATGATAAAGCAACACGGATAACATAAGATACCAAAAGATTGCAAGAATACCATATATCACTATCACTAATGGCAGAATATATATATATATATATATATATATATATATATATATATATATAATAGCTCCAAAATATAATGTAGCATTGAGGTACATTTGATTCACGACAATGGGCCGATGACTTCTTCAATAAGGTAAATTTGACCAGTGGAATTCAACACAAGAACCTTGTAAGACTTTTGGGTTGTAATATTGAAGCCCCTCCATGCCTTCTTGTTTATGAATTTGTACCCAACAAAAGCCTTGATCAAATCGTCTTTGGTAAGAAATCATTGTGATTTTTATTTTTTATTTATAAACATGCTCATGATTTTTTTAACTCTTTGGTTTTTAATTTTGGCTTCTTTTGGCTAATAGTATTTATATATTTCTTTGTATACATTTTAAAGAATAGGAATCTTACACAAATGAGGTGCAAATAAATTTATCTGAGCCAAAATGACAACAGCAAGTCTTGGAAACTGAATTACAAAAATTAGTTCTTTTCTGATAGAGTGGGTCCTAACAGGGACTTGAATTCTGCACCTCCCTTTTGTGGGTGTTAGGATATGCAACT
This sequence comes from Camellia sinensis, assembly GCF_055761805.1. Lineage (NCBI taxonomy): Eukaryota > Viridiplantae > Streptophyta > Magnoliopsida > Ericales > Theaceae > Camellia > Camellia sinensis. The sequence goes on from NC_138971.1 coordinate 63,077,850, forward strand.
CAAGCTAACACCAGCTGAAAATAAAGTTTGCTAAATATTCCTCCTTTGCTTCTTATATAGTCCAATTGAGCACAATGAAGACAATATATGATTGGTTGGCTACCACGAACTGAATGTTTGTGTCAAATAACAAGGACAACACCACTAAGAGAGAGAAGTTGAAGCCCCAAGAACAAGAGATAGACCAACAGATATGAATGTAAGTTGTGAGAAAGCACATGATCTCAAGAAAAGACTTCTTTAGCCAAGACAAAGTGGTTGAAATGTGGCTTCACTAGGTAGAGTATAGGGAAAACGTTCAAATGGATCAATCTATACTAATATATAATGGGAAGCCTAAACTTGGTGTCCATATTTTATGGAAGTTGTGTCATGGTAGTTTTGTTGACCAAAAAACCATTCTATTTGATGACTTTGTCATTTTCCCATAGGGGTAAACATGTAATATACAAAACCTTATAAAGCAGTGAACTTAACAAACCACTTTCCAAAGGCCACGTTCTCATGACAGTTACATTCCTGAGAAGGCCATGTTCTCCTCTTTACTGTTCCATTTTTCAGTGGAAAAAGAAGACATTAATTATAGTGGCTTTGTTGAGCGAAGTATTTTCCATTTTCCCCGCTTTCAAGTTTCATCTGGCCTTCCAAATTGCACATTGCTATAGCTATAGGCGGATTTGAGAGATATAATTTGATATGATTTTTCCAAGTCTTAACACACTGAAGAAAACATTCAACCATATAGAAAGCGGGACAAATGAAGAAGTACAAATGATTCATTATGCACTGGATTTCTACAATTAAAATGTAAGTATTCCTTTTATATTTCGCATCACATTTGCACCCAGATTCGGTTTCACAAACTTTGGAGCCAAACATGGAAACTAAAATTTTACATTAACCATACTATTTCCACAATTGAAAAACTGTTATACTTCTCAGATTTTAAATTCAATCAGTATGCATATACATCACGTGTGCCACCATCTATTAAAAGTCCTTATTATGCTAAACCATCCTAATGATATATACAAAACAACAGCAATCATAAAGTGATATACAAACTTGACCAACCCACTGCTTGAGACTCAATAAATGTTCCATCATTTCTTCTACTGTGAAAAACTCAATCAAGGACACACTCATTATTAATCACATCACTAACTTAGAGCAACTCCAACACTACTTAGGAAAAATACACAAAAAAGTAAACACATAGTCTTGTCTCTACTTTGGCTAGTGTGTATTTTAACTAGGGTCATGCTAAGTAAGAATTTTGATAATGAATCTATTTATATTAAATACATCTTCAAACTTGTTACATCTTAGTTAATAAGTAGTCAAACTGCTGTACTTTAACTAGTATATACTAACCAACATGAGAAAAATAAAAAGATAAAACAAGCGAGACTTAACGAAAAGGCGATGTATGAGTTCATGGGATACCTCCTCCTCTAAATTGTCCTTTGAAATCTTGCTTCTTAAGAAACTCCATGATGCTTGATATCATCTTAAAATTCTCGTCAATCGACCCATTCATCTTCCCTATCTCTTTATTTGTGCTCGAATTTCCTCTTTTTGTGCTTGAATTTCCTCTTTTTGTGATTGAATTTCCTCCTTTTGCTCTTGTATTTCCATCTCTAGACGCCTCACATAGTCACTGTTAGTCGAAGCACTAGTAGTCCTAACAGAGAAGGAACGTCTCAACCCAAGTCCTTTAACATATCCCGACCTTGGCTTGAGCACCTTCACAGATAGCTCCTCCGGAGTAATTGGAACCACACCAAGATGGGAGCAATGTTCAGCTTGGATCTTTATCATATTATCCTGTCATTTAAAAAAAATGAATAAAGAGACAATAAAAATTGCAATCATCCTTATACAAAAGGTAAGTATACATACATAATTCTTTTCGCACTCCGGAGAAATCCACTGCTTTGTGACATCATTAAAGTGTGTAGATTTGTAAACACATGGCAACTCTGGCAGTTGGCCCCTATTCGCGATTGTCTGATTTTTTTTGTTGTTCAACTAGTAAGTTAAATAAGAATGATGGTAGTAGAATCATAAAATAGAAAAAAAAAATTAAAGAAGACACATCGCCTTGTGTACCCTATCTGGGAGAGATTTTGACCCACATCTATGCTTTGTCTTCACTTGATTTCTATTGTCAATGTTAGCTATTGATTGCTACTACAAGGACAAGTTCCAATAGTAAAATATATATATTAGGAAGACAAGGTAATTGTCAACAATAAATTAACATAAGAAAAGTTTACCAGCCAATTGCTATCATTTCACTTCTTGTCAATCAAGTTTTTCCATTTCTCGAGGTCACATTCAGGCGGTGGGTGGCTTCTAGCATACTCCTCTCCCATAGCACTTTTAAGGTTCAAGCATTTTATTCTTAGTCAGTAGGTGTGGGTGCTCAAGCTCCATCCACACTTTGTTGCCACTGTTTTGCTAACATCCGTGGATTCACCTTATATGTCAAATTGATCCTAGCAACAACCACAAATATTGTGAGTCATAATTCATTATATTACATGAATTCAATCAATTATGTAAAACTTTTACCGTTGGACACTGAAACATGGGTGCCGTGACTTTTTCGTTGATATGTTTCCACCTGTGAATGCTAAAGTCTGGCAAGTGTGTTCAGACCTTAACACCAATTTTGGAGACTTGTGGTATGGGAACTTTGAGCTTTCCATCTTTCTCAACCATTGCTTGAACCTTAAACCCGCGTGTCAAGCCACGAGGGTGTCTACTAGGCACTATTGTAAATACATAACATTGACTGGTTAGTAATTAATTAAAGCAAAATCATAGATGCAATATAAGCAACTTTTTTTTGTTGTAGTTAAATAAGTCATAAAATAAAATGATAACATATAGAGATATACAAGGGGTATTCCCCAGGGCTTACAATACCAAACAAAAAAACTAGAGCTATACAAGAGAAACAAAACCAAACAGATAAACTAAACTAAACAAACTACAAAGAGAATTATCCTAAAACAAACCACACAAAGGAATGTTCATTCGCCACATGAGGAAACAAAGGCTATGAACACTCAATAGACTAGCCAAAACAATACAAAATACAGTTGCATAACCCTCAAGAGAGAAAAAGCAAGCAAAAATAAAGATTAAGCTGTGTGGACTAAAAGTTCTTTAGTTTGGCAACAAGAGAAAGTACTCAAAACACGCTTGACTTAATGGGTATCTAAATGCCAATGATGGTTCTGAAATGAAATCATAAGTCACAAAACAAGCAATATTGTCTATAGAGTTTCAATTGATGAAGAGAATAATTTGAAGCCAATAAAAATGGTAAAGTAAACTGTGTTCTTTGTTATATCAAAGTCAATGGCACACCCTTATCTAATGTTACTGTAACTACTTCAAAGTCAATTGCTAAAGTAAACTGTGTTCTCTGTGTAAACTGTGTTACTGTAATGGCATACCCTTATCTAATGTTGCTGTAACTACACCCTTATCTAAAGTAAACTGTGTTCTCTATTATATCAAAGTCACTGTTATATCAAAGTCAATTGCTTTCTAGTAACTACTTCAAACCCTGCACTCAAAAGGTTTCAGAAGAAAATCCAAAACAAATTATTTTGTAATGACCACTCAGAACATTTTCCTTTCAACCCACACAAAAGGAAAAGGTACTAGTAAAATGTTGCACATGTTGTGGAAAATACCTTAAAATTAACATTGCATAGAAGCTGAAACTTTGAAACAGAATTAACTAATCAGAACATCGAAAGGGAAATATGGTTCATCTCATGATTGATTAAATGGTGTTCCATGTCATGTTTGTCATTTCATTGGCTAGAACCCGACCTATCTTCACAAAAGAATGAAACAATACAAGAAAAATAAAGGAAAAGAAAAAACAATATAGTTCTAAAATGACAGCAACCATAGTAAGAGCACTAATTTGCATACTAGACATACGATAGTTTCTGCAACTTGCTATGATTTATGATGATCGCTTGCCCCTTAAACCGACCTACAAGTGGGCCATAAACATTATAGTTTTTGGGAAAGGTCCAAATATTGGTTAGCCATTAGCTTTAAACTAAGCATTTAGAGATTCATACATGGAACATAAGGCATAAATTGGGATGATTGTGACTGGAACACATTTGTTGCCATTAAGAGCCTTGCACAAACAGCACTACCAGCAGCCACACAGATACAACTACAGCTGCGTTCCCTACTCTCAAGTTAATGCTTTTCCTTTCTCAAGTTGTTTTCTCTTTCTCACAGTTATATTTGCTCTTCCATTTTCTTCTTTCTTCACTCTTTCCTACCTCTGTAGCTTCTTCATTCTTTTCATAATCCTGAATTTTCTTGTTTGCACAAAACGGATTGTGGTTTCTTATGTTGCTTCTTTGGACCAAGTTGCTGATATATTTACCAAGCTTTACATGTCTCTTGGTTCTAGATGTTGGTTATTAGTTAGTTACTATTCTCTTTCTTTAACTGTTATGTGTGTGTCTAGCTTAGAGCTAAGAAATGAACATTCGTTAGAGTTTGTTCTTTTGTTCATCTTAAAGTTCAATTTCAGAAAAAGTTTTCAGTAATAAAGGAATTTTGCACCAAGAAAGTTTTCAGAGAACAGAGTATTCTTTAACTGTTAGGCACTCAAGGTCAGTAAAACTTTTTTACTGAAAACTTTCTCAGCAATTTATTAGAGTAAAACTTTGTTTTTAGTAAGGCACTCAAGTTTTCTTTAACTGTTAGGCACTCAAGGTCTAGAACATTCATTAGAGTCTGTTCTTTTGCACCATAGAATTATATTAAAACAGAGGATTTCATTTTAATAGTAAAATTCAACATCTTACCGACACTAGATTGGGGGGCTGCCTCCCTCGGTGACTCTATATCGACATCAAGTGGTTGTGAGTGTTGGGTCTCCACATTGTCATGTAAATCCCCATTCGGAACAACAATTACCTCGTGTGAAGGTTGAGGAGATGACTGCGCCAATCGTTTTGGCGGCATTGGTAAGCCCTAAAAAACATAATACAAAAGCATAAACAATAAATACATAAAAATGGATAAGTAAAGATATGTATATGGAAACTCATCAAGGCCACTGTTGATATTTGTAGTCTGATCTAGTCAATTCCTTTTCTTCCCAAGACTAGTCCTGATAAGCTTATTTGGACTCCTTCTCCTAATGGTTTATTCTCTATAAAATCTGCTTCTCTCCAGATTTCTATTTTAAGGTTGATTCCTCAATTATTTTCATCCACTAGAACAATAATCTACGAACTACATACACCATGCAACATCATCCTAAATGTGTTGAGTCAATTCATCCATAATTAAGGCAAATAGGTAATGATAGAAAGTTATCCCTTGATGCATTGTTACATAATAGCTAAAAGAATTGGGATACCCACATCTAGGCAAATGTTATCGAACTCACACTAGGAACAAAAAATATATACAAAAGCATAACAAAATATTAGCCAGTAATACAATTCTAAACTCACTTTAGTTGATAATTCTAACCTTCTTGTGCTTATCAATTTTAAATTTTTTGCAGTTAGTTAAGAAATCAATCTTGCCCTGTGTTCATGGTTTGTCTCTCAAAATAACAGTTGCAGTGGTACGTGTCTTTTCTTGTCCTTTCTCTTTTTTTTCTTTTTTTTTTCTTTTCTTTTATTCCCAGAGTTGCATGTTCAGCCTTCTGGATTATTTAATTTTTTGCTGTCCATATACATCTTTTGTCGTCGATGTTTTAACGTTATTACCATAGGATGGTAGGATGTGTTTTTTTTTTCTTTCTTTATTCCCACATTATTACCATAGGATGGTAGGATGTTGTTGGAGGCTTTATTCCCTTGCACAGGCTTGAATTATGTCGCTGGTCTACCTCTTGAGAGGAAAGGACTTCAAAACCCTTGAAACTGCAGTACAAATTATGAACACCATTCTATTATAAAACAAAACTGATAAATAACAGTTATCTTTAGATCACAATACTTTTCCCGCCTGTCGTCCATGAAATCACTTGCCCTATCACAAGAAATTGGTCAACATGAGACAAGTTATCCCAAATATTTATAAGGCAACAACTTCTTAACAATGGACATATATAAAGGACTTCCCCTAAGGATTTTCTTCTTTGATGTTTACACACAGGTTATATTAGAAAAAAGACCAGGAACAGTTTGATTTTCCTGATATCTTTTACCAGGATGTTGATCATTATGGATGGGGAATGCATTATAGTCCTTATAGCTGGCTATTCCTTTTGATTGGTCACAGGAGTTGCAATCAATCCAGCTGTTTTGTCAACTTCTACGGATGGTATAAAGAGGGCAGAGCTTCTTAAGATCAGTTTTTCCTTGCAGATGGTACTAATGCTACAAAATTGATTCATCTATATTTCAAATTTAATTTTTCATTACATGCCAGCTTTTTTTATCATTCTTGCTAAGAAGATTTAGATGCTGGTCTCAAAATTGTTTATACTTTCATAAATATTGAATTGTTAGAAGTGTTGTAGATTGTAAATATGACTTATCAATAATTATAGAAGAACATTGATCTAGGGTTCAAGTCTTTGCGAAATCTGTATTATTCATTCTTTGAAACATGGCAAAACGATGCAACATGTAGTACCACATTTTTTCCTATTTGGTTGCTTTTGCAGGTTTCTATCTGTGTTGGTGCCTTGTTAGGGAATTTGTTGTTGAGGGCCTAGTGATGTGAGGTTACTTTTTTGGATTGGTTTCTATATTCCTAGTTTGAACACTGAAGTTGATGTTATGGAGGTTGTATGTAGGATGTATATTTTCTAGTTTTATTTTATGACTTATTCACCCAAAAAAGTATATGGAAATATAAACATGGTATTAACAAAGCATCATTAACGGATATATAGCTATGAGACGTGATAACAAAAATGAATGGCCATACATATAGTACCTCATCATCAACACTTTCAAAGGGCTCAGCATCATCAATGTCATCTTTATGATCTGACAGTATGTAGTCATCATCATCTACCTCAACCCTAATGTTCTTTCCCTTATGATTAACACGATTGGGCTGAGTAGAACCCATCAAAGATGCTGCTAAACGCTTCAATTGTAGGGCATCCATTTTCTTTTTATTCT